>NC_091014.1:31748577-36748577 GCF_041296385.1 Aphelocoma coerulescens | reverse complement strand
TCTGTACCTTGGGTTAACTTCATACTGTCAGCATACTGGCCCAGTAGGAACTTTCTCACAATAGATCTCAAGAGACATGCACAACTAGAGAGGACACTGAGTCATTGACTGAGTAAAAATTACAGTTTGCAAACTTTTTATTCTGAATGTTCTACTCCTAATCCAATTCATACTGTTCTGATTCACTAAGAAAAAAAAAGGAAAAAAAAAAAAAAACAAGGCATGAAACTAACTTAAACACATTTTTTAGTCAGAACTGGTAACTATATATGCATCTGAAAGGGGAAGCACACATTGAGACTGCAAAAGCAACACTACACATCCTTGTAAAATTATACATTAAAAAATTATCACATCTCTCAATCAAAAGAATCTAAGTGAGTTTCATGAACTACAAATTCTGGCTTTGCCAGACAAAGAAGGTTGAAGAGGAAAGATCCCAGAGGCACTGTGCCTAAAAAGCAGGCAGTAAGCAGCCTGTGAAGAACCAGTAAACAAACCATAATTCAATACAGGCCCTTCACCAAGAAGGGCAAGCGCCACAATACAGGGAGGACAGAGTGGGGGAGAAGAAAATGTGAGTCCAGAACTGATCCCTAACAGGAAAATATGCTAACCATATTCCCATTTGAGATCTCGATAATCACTACTCACACAGGCACAGAGAGGCAGTCTTCAAAAAAATGAACAATCCCACAGGGATCCTACTGACTATAGATCGCACGGGGTTTGGTTTTGGGTTTTTGTGGGGTATTTTTAAGATTATTCAAAGGTTTCTCCATCATTATTATACTGTAATTGCCATAATGATAACAGGTTTATTAGGGTTCTTATGTTTTAACACAGCAGCACTACTGCCTACTTACATGGGAAAATTTTTACCAAGACCTTGCGTTACACACAGAAAAAAAGACCGGCATAATAAGAAAAAATATCCCTATCTGAAAATCAAAGCATAAAGAGGGGAAGTTTTAGTTCAGCAACTGACAATGTCAGCAACTCCCACATTTAAGTCCATCCTAGTGAAAACCCCTGATTATTATTTGCAGCATATCTGCACAACATAAAGACTGG
Organism: Aphelocoma coerulescens; assembly: GCF_041296385.1. Lineage (NCBI taxonomy): Eukaryota > Metazoa > Chordata > Aves > Passeriformes > Corvidae > Aphelocoma > Aphelocoma coerulescens. The sequence continues at coordinate 36,747,503 of NC_091014.1, read as the reverse complement.
CTATACGAGTTTTGCCACAAGCAGAGTCTGAAAAGGAGGACATGGGTACAGCAACATTTACAATGTCTCTGTGACCTGTTATACACATTGCCATAACACACGTACTCTCTCAGTTACGCTTGTTCATTCAGAGAGCAAATGCTGTTTTCTGCTGTATGCATGCGTTTTCAGGGACACCTAAGTTCTTGCCTTTCTTTACCTGGACTTCCAGAGGCCTACATGCCTACCTCTTAGCCAGCTGACGTCAGAAAACAGCCATTTCATCTCAAGCAATAAAACTAAGTGGAGAAAGATATGTGGGATAAATCTGGATCTTATAGCTGACATCCAAAGATTTACAGCTGAGTCTGGGTATTAAGCCTCACTTGTAAAACACAAAGAAGTGGAGAAAATGAGTCATTTATTCCTTAAATAAACATCTTTACTATTTTCACAGTAGTTTTAATGCAGGTAAACACACCAAATAAAACTAAAACCTTCATCTCACCTGAGAACATTCACTCCTCTTGTAACACTTTCACTTTTAATTGGTTCACCCTTTTTCTCATGACATAATCCTCCTATACCCTTACTTGTAAAGTATGTTCATTAACAACACAAACAACGGTAGTCATTCCTTAACAATGAAGTTACAGCTAACCACTTTCCAATCCATTTCTAAAAACATCAATAATCTTCCTATGGATACAACTTATCTCTTTAAGTGACACTCCCATTTAGAAATAAAATTAAAAACAAGAGCACAAAAATACTTTTTCTAAGCATATAATTCCAGAGCCATTTTCAAAAGAAATCTTGGGCAGATAGCTCCTTTTGAAAACTGTATTATATCTTAAAGTTGGGAATTCTGAATAAAATCCTGTAATTTGAATTTTATCCAACACTTCTAAACTAAGGATTTTCAAGAAATTTTCTACAGCTCTTCTTATACTTTATGTTCAGAACAGCACAATAAATTGCATGCACATGCAGTGCACTTTAATCTGGGCCTTGTTTAAAACTGCCTTCAAATGCACTACTTTGGAAGAAGAAAAAGCTATGAAAACATACTGATTCAGTTTTACTAAATTAAGACCAACTTAAATTGTTACAGAAAGCACAGGCAAGTAATACTGTGTTGTATCATTTTAGTCATTAAGACCCCATATTCATTCACTTGGCCAAATTACAGAATGCACAAGCCTATTAGGACCAAACACAACCCTTAACCATCTTTCAGGCAAAACTGATCAAATTTATTCTTTTTTAGACCAGCTAAGACAGTTTGATATTTTTCAACAAAACATCATATCAAGAAAAATACCCTCCCCCAGCTGAACACATTTTAAAATCTAGTCTGTTGGGATGCTCTAGTACTTGAATGCTGTGCAACAGTGACAAGTACAGTATGTTCTTGTCTTAGAAAGCCACTGTGTACCATCACAATGAAGACCTGCTCAAATCTGCTTCAGCTGAAAGGTTCTGCACCATCCTGCTCACATGCTATGCTGGCATCGTGCAAGCTCTCTGCTGATCTACAACATGTTTCATCTTCTTGTACATGAGCGCTGTGCAATGGTGTGGATGTAAGCTTAGCCATGAGATAGCTGAGGACCCATCATCCTAGGACTTAGAAATACCTGTCTTTGTCTTAAATACCAGTTGGCTACTATCAGGAGAATAGCTAGAACACAAGGGAGGAGCAAACCAGAAGAGGAATTAGAGTTCAGAACAGGAACAGAAAAAGAAATTGCAGAAAGAAAGAGACAGATGAGTAAGATACTGATGGGAAAGCAGAGTCCCAAATACCCCGACACTACAGAATGCAGAGCTTCAGATCCTGGACCCACCCTTTATGGATTTTCTCATTCTTTTGGCCAATGGACCAGGGACCACTGTCAAGATGTACTTCTATCCTCTTCTAATTAACGACACAGAGACTATAGAAAGAAAACGTGTCTAGCTAAGATATTTAAATGCTACATATCTAAACTGATTTTAGGCCTGTCTATTAAGGTTTGTATTTTCTTTTTTTTTTTTAGTAATGCTGAGGGAGCCACACAAAGATTTTCACAAGTGCCTTCTGCTTGAAATATTTCATTAGTCTATGGAGAAGCATTAACTATTCACAGCTGCAAATTAAATGAAGGTATTTCTGTTATGAAATACTAAGCCAGTGTCTCAGTTTCTGTATTTGTAATGCATGGCTGTCACTTCAGTGAGGCAATATAAAAATATAACTTTTCAAAAACATATTATAAAGCATTTCCATGAAACTGTAATGAAGAAATTGGAGAGAAAACATTAATTCTGTATTTACCTATACTTTTGGATAGCATGATCTGAACAACGGGATTAAAAAAGAAAAACCTCAGTGTGAGAACACCATGAGTCCTCTCTAACCAATGAGACCAGAGTGCTCTGAGGAAAACACTATTTGATCAAAAAAAAAAAAAAAACTGATTAACAGTGACATGCAGATGGAACCTGACTTAAGATGGGAAAGAAAACCTTCATTCCAGCATTCCTTGAATTCAGATTCCCAAGTTTGCAATTTTAATAGCCACTGAAGCAGGGTTTTATGTACTGATGGAGGGGTTTGTTTGCAAGAAAACTTCAAACACTCATTTAAACAGTGACCTACATACCTCTCGGTTTATGAACTGAAAATGAGAGAAGTCTGACACTGCAATATAAAGCATCAGGAAGAACAATGAGGTGATCCAAAACTTCACTTTGCATTCTTAAATTGTTGGGGAAGAAATGAACCTCAGTGAAAAGAAATGATGAAAGAGTTAGAAAAGCACAAAAAACCCCAAAACAAACCAACAAATCATAAGAATACGTAAGGTAGAAAAAGAGAGGCTTCTGGCTCTGAATGAAGACCTCTGTCTTCAGACAAAGCTTTAGTTCTCAGTATCATGTGCCTATATTAACACTGAAAAGCCTTCATCACTTGACGGAACATAGCTGTTCCTCCCCAGGTTTATGTACTAACCCAACTCAAAGCTTCTCACACTAAGTGGAAAAAAAAAAATTAACTTCTAATAGCTATGATTTTAAAGCATATTTGATATTAAAGTACCAATACGTGAAGAATATGACCATTTCAGCAGTGTGGCACAGATTTCTATCACTTCAAACATCAACCTCAAATTTAGATTAGATACTCATAACAGATGTGTAATTACAAGTCATCACCAGGAGTCCCATTCTTACTCAAGGGACACGTTTTCATTAGTAATCTTGCAATTCATAATTCTGATTTTTTGCCGATTTTACTTTGCCAGTTTGGCAGTTTCCACAGAAGTCAGACAGCTGACATGAGCAGGACCTGGTGACGTTTCCCACAAATAACAAGGCCTTGCTGTGGAACCCATTCTATTAGCAGCTGTCTGTCTTGTTCCAAGATAGCACCCTTACCCTCACCACCACTGGACTCTCACCTCTGAGAGAAGAATAAAGAGGAGAGAGGAAAAAAAAAAGAAAAGAAAGAAGTATAATGTGGGCAGAACCATGGCAGTTGCACTCATATGGAAGAAACACACCACCAGAGGGAACTTTCTTTTGCAAATCAAGCAAAATTTGGTATGTCTTCTGGGTTTGACACTATAAAGCATGAGGGCAACTGATTAAGCAAGACCACTTTCACTTTTTTTCCTGTTTCAGTATTAGTTTAACACTGACAACTGGATTATTTTGAATAATTTCATGCATAACTATTTCAGAAACTTACCTTCTAAGCAAAATCTGTCATTCTCTTGTGGTCTTATGCACTTTTTGCTTTTCCAGTAAAAACAGTAACAGATACTTTAGAGTGTCACTACAATTATTAGTGACTAAAAGTTTTCACAGAAAAGACGTTTGCCGCCAAAATATCCATATCTCAGAAGGATTAAAACGTATCCACACAATTTCATAGCATGCCATGGCAAGGGCAAGATTAGAGGGATGTGAGCTCATTCTGACCCTGTGTTAATCAATAAAATAGACTACTACCCATTCATTCTATAAGCTGCAAGTCAAAAAGGTAGATATTGAATAAACCTCACCTAAAAGTTCAAAGTTTTGCTTAATTAGACAGGAAAAGGAGGTTGTGCCATCTTCCACAAAACTCTAAAGCTTTTCATAAATAGCAAGTTATATGACGAGTGCGGGATAAAAACACTAACTTCATAAAGATGAATTATATCAACAGGACAATTAAGTGTTTAAAGTTAGAAGTGTCTACCAATTCTCCACACAAAAATAAAAGGTACATTATTTTCACTAAATTCCCCTCATCTAACAACCCCCCATGAACCTGGTGATACCAACATTTTCCTGACACAGCCCTGCTAAAACCAGGCCAAGAAGGTGATAAAATACCAACTGCAGGACCTACTTCACATTAGCATTCTTCTCTTACCAGTGAACAAACGCATGACAGACAGCTAAAGTGAGCAAACTCTGGGATACACTCTTAAAAAAAAGGAGTGGGCACAAAAATGCTGAAATACACAAGCAATGTATTATTCTTGCATTTCGCTCCCTGGACTCTTACTCAAGAAAAAGAGGAAATACCAGACAGAACAGAAGAACATATTTGCTATAAGAATATTGCATTTCTTCTCTACAAGCACAGTATTAAGTGACAGGCTAGGCCTGGGCTGACACACCAGGATCAGAACAACATGGCATAGTCTGCACAGGCTCTTCCCCTCTGGGATGCTTCTCCCCCCTTGCTCACCTTCTCCGTGCCTTGCCTATCAGAGATGCATGCCTGTGCCACCAGGGCTAGGGCACAGTCTCAGACTCTCTATGCAAAGAACAAAACCTATACATGTAGAAATGGCACGTATCTAACTACCCAAACATGTATATGTGCTGTGTGGCCTCAGGAAGGACAAAGGTAACCCATACTTTGCCAAGGGTAACCCTAACACTGAGGCTTGGGCTCCTGGTGCCATAATATCAAGCTTTACATTTCCAATCTTTCCAGATTAACTCCACAGCTGACAAGAAAGTCTGAGGGCTGACAGTGCTTCCCCTGCCACAAAGTTATGGATACCTGACCTAGACACTGCTAGAAAATTAAATAATTTGAATTGTTCAGATAAAACAATCATTAAAAGTATCTACAAAAATCTCATTTATTGTTAAAGACACAACCTAATCAAGAGACAACCTGTTTGTTTAGTTTTACAAGTATCTATTTATTCAGATCCCTTTGAATGAATTCTTCACTGAAGCACCAGAACAGTCAGGGAAAGAGAAGGACCTTGTAAAGTGAAGCATTTGGGGTGTCAGTAAACAACACTATAGAAAATTCACTTTTAGAACGCCACCAATAGAATAAAGAATGCTTGCCTCCGTTTTGGCCTCAGACTTTGAGATGAACTTCCAATCCTCTACTCTGAAATTCCAGCTGTGCCCCTAACATAAAAGTATAGCACCTACTTCAAGAAGTGGTGAAAAATGAGAACCAAGTTACTCAGATAAAGCTGTAATTCTTGATAAATTTGATTTCTGTCCTTTAAATTATTTACATATGACAAGTTTGTTCTGTACAGGTGTCATCCTATCAGCAAGACATGATGCATTTTATCATCTAATTTGACATGTTATTTGCAGCCTGAATTCAAAAAGCACGAGAAAAGCCACATTAAAGAGATCAAAACATTGCTAAGACTAAAGCAAGAAGTGTACAAGAACTAACAGAACAGTGTAATTTGATCATAAATGTCACCCGTCTTTTCAAGAAGATTTTGAGTTTGCCCTCAAAGCTGCATTAATATGATTAACATCTTGTTTTCATGTCTGAAGCATCCACAGACTTTTAGAACTCTTACAGGTGCAGTGCAGAGCCAAATTAAGGGAGAGTTCTCTGAGAAAGTGCACATACCTATGAGCAGGAATCCACGGAGCTTCTTCAGGGAAACAAATGTCTACTGAACTATATAGTACCTTTCCAACTGTTGTTTTGCTCAGATATGCAGAGGATTAACATACTTCACCATGCAAATGAGACACCTGATATTCCTAAAACTACTACTCATTCCTAAAACACAGCTACTCTTTGGCCATAGACACTGACAGAGAAAATATTTCAGATGTAAATACCCACAATCAAAAATTATGTAGGATGTGTTCCACTTCATACCAGTGGAGATGAAGCCTCTAGGTGTTAACAATACAAGATGTGTTACATAAGACTATGCACTTATTTTTAGAAGCACATTACAAAATTAAGTACTGCACTGGAATCTGTTGCAGAGCCATGGACAGTTACATCAATATGCACAAAGAACAATTGCTCAGTTGGAGCAGAATATTAGATTCGATTCAGACTGAAGTTCTCTCCTGACAGTCCCAAAAAATACTGAACCATCTGAGACTATAAAATTTAATTTACATTCAGCAGATAAAGAAAAAACAAACCAAACCACAAAAAACCTACTAATCATAAAGACCTTTGCCATGAGCAGCAGAATTAATAAAAAATTAGTTTCTTAGATTTGTTCTGTTTCTTTACACTTAAACCATGATAACGCTCAACCTCCTTTTCCACATCTCTTTGTGACTTTCCCCCCACTTCAGGGAAAAGTGTTGTGGTGCAGACACTCTGAAAGTCTGCGTGTGCTTACAGGATGCCTGACCAGCTGCCATCCTACCGAATACATACCAGATCACATCTGACTATTTCTTTTCCAAGAGGGTGCACTAATTTGAAATTCCTTCTTTCACCTAGATGCAATTTTATGAGGTCTGTAGGACCACAACTCTAAACTTAACTTCTCCTTCTGATTTAAGTTTCCATGTAGAAGCATATTTATATAAAATATAAATTCAGTTAAATACTTAACTTTTGAGTTAACTCACAAATTGGGTTACCTATATATACTTGATATATTTTAAATTTTCATGTTTCTTGCAGTTACAAACATAAAATAATCCATGAAGTAAGTACATTCTACTATCCACAGATTTTACTACCACCATTTATTCATTTGCAGCCTCTGTAACTCCTCTCCAGGCTCTCTCCTAAGTACATCAACACCAGGACCTGTGAAACACTTTTAGTCTACTAAGTTTTAAAATACACTGCTCAAAATGATTTTGTTTTAATGATTGGACTCAGCAGATGCAGGTATTCATTAGTATAGAAAAGGCCAGCAGCTGTACACTGGAATACATTGTTAAGTGGGAGTTAAAGATGCCTGCTCTTCGTGAGTCACCCCTGGTTACCAACCAGACCTACACTTGGCCATCCCAGTTTTCAAGACTTGTTGAACTCTTGCTATAAAACCTAATTCAGACTAGTGTGAAACTGAATCTCCCCTGTGGACCTTGAAAGAACTGCCAGCTGCATTAAAAAAAATCATTTAAACTAGTTACATATCTTTCAGAGACAATAAAAGATTAGGATCACAGCTAATATTAAGAGTTTGCAAAACACTAATTAAAATGCTAATGCCAATGAAAATACTACTTGCCATCAACCATATACTGCTGCTATTCACAACATACATTGACTTAAGGCAAGCTCAGAAGAGCACCAAACTCCTGAAAACTAAATTTTATCCCTGCAAGAAATTTGGATATTCCCTGTCCCAACACAGATGTCTCACAATATTTATGTTCTTGCCTAACTAAACTTCTGGGAAACTGGGTGAAACAACACATGGATTTATTGTCCAAAACATATCATCCTGAAAATGTCAGTTTCCTAAAAAAAAAAAAAAAAAAAAAAATTAAAAAAAAAATTAAATCCATACTACAGTAGCAAAGGGACCTGAATTTACTTCAACTTCCACCACAAAATAAAAAGCAATACTGACTTACTCTCATGTGTAATGCTGAACTTAATCAATATGATCTTGATCAACTTACTAGAAATGTGCATCCACATCTAGAAAATAAGCCAACAAATTAGGATTTCAACATAAGGTACCTTTCTACTTTACAATGGTGCTTTTGACATGTTAGAAAAGGTACATCACGCAGCAAAGTATCAAGACCAGTACCAACATTGCAATAAATAATCAAACATCTCATTGAAAATATTTTTTGCATCCAACAGTTTTACAGGTGGACACGGTATTGCAAGGTACTTTAACATTCAGAATTGCTCATTATCTTGTCAGTCTTTCAAAAGCTGACATAGCTTACAGCTGATTTCTCTTTGAAAACCTTTCAGATTTCCACTTCTCCACATCACATGTTACAAACATTCAAGAGATGTCCTTCTTCTACACATTTTTTTAGCCTACTTGGTCATTACATAAAATACCTGCTTCACAGCTATTTTCCCATATTTTAACTTTTTCAAAAAGTAAGTATTTATACGCAACAAGTACTTTCTCACAAACCTCATCACTACTGAATGGTAAAAGACTTGAAACACATACCCAAACAAATCCCCTACACAGCAGAGCAACAGAAGCAAGGTTGGCAGACATTTTTTCTATCATTATAATTCTCTGGCAACATTTCCTTTGCAAGAATAGTTTTCATAATTTGAATAAAAAATGCATTAAGAATCCTTACAAGGAATAGTCATTCTGCCCCAAACAATGCAAGGTTTTTGTAAGCTGGAAGGGGAAAAATATTATTCCATTGAAGCTCAAAGCAAAAACTCACACAGTCATACAGACTGCAAGACAAACACACAGTCCACTGACACAAGCATTAGTTGCTCAGTTTACACCAAGACAGGCATCTTCCTACAGCCCTTTGACAGAAAAGATAATATATGATATTACATTATCATTGTCTGTGTTACAAAGACAGCCTTAGAAAAACTTGTTTGCCAAGCTATTGCCTACAAATCTAAATGTTAACATTTTATAATTCAAAATAGTTGGCCGTAATGAGTTCGGCTGCCTCTTTTTGATGCCTGAAAACTCCCTGCTATTGTTTCCACACATATTTAGATTGTAATGAAAATATTGTGGACGTGCCATTCTGAAACACGTAAGGATAAACAATACAACTGCCACCTACCAAACTTGGTACAGGGCCATTTTGGGGGGGTTAACATTGTTTTTGCTAACTATATGTATTACCGGCTACTGGTATGTGGCTCCACAGAAGGCTTGAACCAGGCAAGTAAAACGCAGAAAACAATTATCCTCTTACCACAGACTAGAATGTGGCTATAAATTGGTTAAATGACTTACCCAGAGTAACCCATCACTTCAGTAGGTAACTCAGATAGAAAGCATGGTCCATCTCAATCCATTGGATTACTGTCTGCTCAGTGAGAGCAATGTAAAGTAAGAGTTTCTATTTTACGTACCACAAATACAGCAGCATTTATACCAATTTTCAGTTTAAATAAACTACACCTTTTGACAAAACAACTTGACCTCAGCGAACTACATTCAAACATCACTGATCGATCTCAAGCACATAAAAAAATCTGGAAGCAGGATTTAAAAATGCTTCTGAAGCTCAATAAACCAAAAAAAAAACAGGAAAAAAATCCCAAGTGACATGGGGTAAAAAAATAATACTTAAAAATATCCTCCCACAAATTATCCCAAATCAAAAGGAGAACAGGAAGAAACAATGGTTTTACTTACTACTGAATTTCTGATTAACAATTCTTGCATTGCAATTTAACAAGAGAAGGATGTGTCTGAAAAAAGTCTTCATTACAATCAAATTTTAATCTACCAGCATAATCTGAAAGGAATCCTCCTAGGAAATGTAGAGTTGTGAAATTATACATACTAGCACTGCAAAAAGCAATCAGATGGCAGAGTAACCAAATCAGGGGGAAAAAATAATGCACACTTTTCTGTAATGCTACTGATAACCAATGCTACAGCAAGACAGATTAGGGGTTCTCAGTAACCCCTTTGGGCAAGAGCCACTTACACCTTGACTTAGAGCCTACAATACAACCAGACCAGAAGATGAGCTAGTGCACACCACCACAACAAAAAAATTCTATGTTATGAGAGTATTAAAAATGAAAGATAAAATAGAAATTATAAGCAATATGAACATTTTATGGTTGGATTTTTGGTCTCTTGGGTTGTTTTTTTTTTTTTTTTTTTCATTTTTGCATATACAAACAAAAATATTTTCAATCCTATGTAAGAATCTCTTGCTGATTAGCACAGACCATGGCTGGTATACACACATCTGCTCCAAAACCAAAATAATTCCACAAGGACAATTTAAAATATCCCACTGTGCAGTATTTTCATTTGACACAATTCTTCCTACACTATTATAATGCTCAATAAAAGCATAGTTAACTGTCAAAACACACTATCCAGGCTGAAAACTCTCATGCACAAAGTTATCCATCAACACGTGAGCAGGTGCTTTTAAGCCAATGAGACTGCACACAAACTTTCAGGTGCTCATATGCTTTTCCAGGAACCTGGGTCAGGAGACCAACGAAATGCACACAAACACTGCATCTAATGGGCTACTGCAGACCTGGGAAAAAAAAAGGGGCGGGGGGGGAGGAAGGCCAATTCTATTCAGGAAAGACAACTAAACCAAGTTGTATTGAATTGTTCAGTACAGTGCATGTGGGACATAATATATTTGCTTGAAATTGAACAGATTTCTGTTGTATAGCAGAATGCTCACATACATTTTTTTACTTATTTATGTCTCAAAAGCTCAAATAAAGCAAAGTAAACCTAACTTCAACTTCTATGCTTCTGTCAGTCCTTGAAATTTACATACACACTGTATTTACAGTAATTTTTAAAATGAGAAAAATTGTCTAATTTACAGAGCAATCATTTAAATAGGTCATTAAAAATATTGGTTTGACTTTCTAAGGTACTGTACTCCTATAGAAACTGGTACAGGGCTTTTTATTTAAGCTAACATTTATAAACACACATAACAAATGTAGTAAATATTCTGCCAAGAATTTAATAATTTTTCTTCTTTTTTTAAGAACACATTTTTTTAAGGTGCCTTTTAAGAATCTGTATTCAAGCACATTAGAGCTTTTAAGAAGACAAAATTTTAAAAAGTTAGATACAGGGGTCTACTTCCATTAGAACAAAATTCTGTACTTGGGGCACTTTCTATCCTACCTCATGGGAAAACAAGCCATTCAATATTTCTCTTCAGTTTCCAGACAAAGTCAGAAAGCCAGGTGATAGAAACCTCTATTTTAATTCAACTAGAGTGCATTTTTAAGTTCTATTCACTTCTTGAGTCCATAAAAAGAAGGAGGTGGAAGATATTTTTGAATAAACGAAGTTATGATACAAGGCCCCTTTAAAGCCATAATGAGGTTACAACTTAGCAATTACTACACAACAGACCTTGCACCAACACTAATATTAGGGTAATTTTTAAGAAAGCTACAGCACAGGCTAAAAAAGCAATAATGTTCCTGATTTCAAAGCTAATCTCTATCTAGACAGAAGTGCATTTAGAAACATTAAAAATACAACAGAAATAGTTTCTGAGATCTACCAGTCTGCTGCAGGCACATAGAATTTTCATATGAAGTGACTGAGATAAAGACCAAGATTTTCAGGTGAAAACAGCCATTTATGGGACAATTTTTTAGCATCCAACTTCAAGACACACTAACTACTCTATTTTCTCCACTAAATAACAATTATCTAAAATTAGATCCTGTTACAGAGAATTCAAATAAATTTTTTTAATATAAATTTCTGGGGTTTCTTTATTTTCACTTTTTAGCCAAGGGTTTTTCTTTCATTTGTTGCTAGAACTGACACACAAACGGATTGCAATAACAATGACTACTTTGACAGCAATATTAAGTGTCTAGAAGAGATGTGTAGACAAGGTTTATCTACTACTACACTCTTAGCTTTATCAACAGCTTCCTGAAAATGAAACGGAAATACACTTGCAAGACAAGTCAGTCAGCTCTTGATAAGTGAGTATTCAAATCCCTTTCTAAAATGAGAAGCAGTCAACGCCTTGAGGTTTAGCATACCAGCTGAATACTCAACATAAACAACAGTGGAAGTTGAGGGCAAAAAGAGAAAAAAAGGCATGGGACAGATACATAGTGTTTATGATCACAAAACTTGATCCTGTGAGTTGTATTCTATTAATATGTTATTATAAGAGAACTTTAACACATACACAACAATTCTTCCAGGTTGAAAGAAAGTTGCCTTTGCAATATAAACTTCAACAATTATTTTGCTCTTACAGGTCTTCACAAGTCTTAACAGTCTGAAACAAATCCAAGCTTCCCAAAACATAAAGTTTTCCAGTAACAGATATGACAGCAGGTTTGACCATCTTAATCTCTCTTTCCCCAGCTGAAGAGCTAAAACTAGCAGCCAGTCACCAGCACCAGATGTTGCTGCTGTGCAGGCACACAGGAGTGTCTCCTTCACACACTCAAGTCACACGCACACACTCATATATACATTCATGAAAGATACACAGAAAGTTCTTATCCTCCCCTGGGGATAAAACAGCGCAAAGTTGGAAACAACTTTTTCCCTGATAAAGAAAGACAGCAGCAATGAAAATATGCTTGTGTTAGATGTGAATAAGCAGCAGAATACAACTAACACCTTACACATATTTTCATTTTCTCACATTACAGAGCCTTCAAAACAAAGTTACTTGTAACTTCACCAAGAAAAACCCACCCTAAAACCGAGAATACCCATTAGTTGGTACCTTGTTTTCACCAGGAGCACACATACACCAACTAGACTGCTAACACTGACCCTTGCATCTTTCCCCACCGCCCTACTGTCCCCCTCTTATCCCTAACCTGTCACCCTGTGCCACCTCCTCTCCCAGCACGGGTCAGGTTCACGCCAGAGCTTGTCATCGCCGCCCAAGCTGGCCGGGGAAGGCTGGCTCCTTACTCCGGCGACCGCGCTCGGTCCCTTTCAAGTTTGTTTTACACACACGTCCAAGGGAAAACCAGAACCTGTTTACACACCGCCTTAACTGCCGCCAAGAGGAGAGTGAAACAGGCGCAAGCAAAAAAAAAAAAAAAAAAAATTTCAACCGAAAGCCAGCCAGCAGCACCCCCGTCTCACCCCCTTTCTCCGCCCGGGGCCCGCGGCGCAGGCCGCACGGCCACTCGGCGAGGCGCGGGGCCGGCGCAGCCCCGGCCGTGGGCGGCAGGTTCCGCTGCCCCGGCGCCGGGCCCGGGGAACGCGACGGGCGGGGGCCGGGCGGCCCCGCGGGGCCGGGTTCGGAAGGACGGGGGAGGCACGGGAACAGCCGGCGGGGCGGCGGCGGGAAGGAGCCGTTCGGGAGGGCCGGGCGGGCCGAGCGGGCCGCAAGGCGAGCTGCCAACGGCGGCCGCAGGGATGCGGGGCCCGGGCACCGCCGGGCCGCGGCCTCGCCTGGCCCGGGAGCGGCGCCCGGGGGCTGCCGCCGCCCGCGGCCGCGGAGCAGGGCGGGGGGTGGCGGGCCGGGCCGGGCCTGCGGCTGCGCCCCCGGCTCGGGCGCCGCGCGTCCCCCCCGCTCCCCCTCGGAGACAAAAGCAAACGGAAACCCGGCGGGGCGGCCCTAGGCCCGCCGAGCCCCGCCGAGGGCCGCGCCACCGCCCGGGCCTCCCACATCGGGCCGCGGCCGGGACGGCGGCGAGGCCCGGGTCGGCGGCGGGGCCGGGGAGGGGCGGCCGGGGCCGGACTCACCGCATGAATTTTCTTGTCCCGCGAATCCAAGATGGCTGAGTATCCAGCACGGAGGATGCTGGGGGAGCAACCTTTACCCTCTGACCCGGCCGCCGCCGTGACCCCGCCGCCGCTCGGCCCGGCCGCCAGCGCCGAGGGGCGGGGGCAGCGCCGCCGCACCGCCCGCAACGGCCCGGCCCTGCGGAGGGGCTGAGGGGGACGGGGAGGAAGGGGAGGAGGAAGGAGCAGCGAGGCTCCCTCGGCTGCGCTCCCTCCGCCTCCCGCGGGAGACGCGGCCCAGTGCTGGGGGCAGGGCCCGCAGGCCGCGGGGCTGCCGGATCTCGCCGCGCTCCGGCGCTCCACTGAGACGCTGCTGGCCGGGGACGCGCCCGGCTCAGATCCCGTTCTGTGAGGGGAGAGGGCGGCGCGCAGGCCTGGAGCGCCGGGCCAGACCGGGGCGTGGGGGTGAGCTGGGTCAGGGCGCAGCAGGGCTCCCCGATCCTCCCCTCACCCTTGCACCCCCAGGGCTGCCGGGGGCCTGTGGAGACCTACCCCACGTGGACGCGCTCCCCAGGGAAGCGCCCCAGCTTCCAGAGGGGGTGTCCCATCCCCCGTGGCCCCGGTCTGTCAACTCCCTTTGGGTTGCAGAGTGCAGAAAGAACGGCCTGGCCTCGCCGCAGGTTTTGTGTTATCCTGCGGGTGATTTAGGTCAGGAACGACCCGGCGATGGGGTAAATTGTTGGAAAGTTACTATTTTCTCTGCAGTGTGGTAGCAATGGAGAGACAGATCACGCTATCCACTTTGTATGTTAATAAAGTGGAAAAGTATTTCCAAGATTACACAACCGGACTTTTAGTTTATCGACCCTCAAAACGTATGTTGCAGCAGTGGCTGGAATACAGCAAGTGCTGATGCACAAAACACTCATGCAAATAATCCCCTTGAGTTCAATGAGACTGTCAATGGTATAAGACTTAAGCCTGTGCACAAGTGTTTACAGGATGAAGGCCAACATTATTTGTGGCCTGGCTGCTCTGCTCCATCAAGAAAAACAATGGCACTGACACCCTAGTTTTGTTGCAAAATCATAGTAAAGTTTAGAATTTCAAGCAAAAATATGAGCATCGAATACTTTGTCAGAAATAGCAGGTTTCTTTCAATAGTTTCATGTGTGCTTTTTTCTCAGGTTTGACTTTGAACCTCCAAATTTAATTTAGAATTACTGAAGAATTCAGTAGGTTACCCAATACTGATATTTTATAGAAACACTGGTACTACAGTAACATGTCTGTCAACATAAATATGTTTTGAAGATAAAAGAACAGTCTTTCATCTAAGCCAGGAGACCAGTTTCTTAATGCTACCACCTTTTGTACAGTATAGTTGTGTGATGAGCATGGCTGCCATGTCACTGAAATGAATGTCTATATACACCATCCAGGAAAGCACTGCATTTTATTATTCTAATAATAAACCTTTCCTTTGTGACTCAAATATTCATGCATTTGCTAAAATCAAACCATTAAAAAGCACCAAAAGTGGCATGCTGTTTAGAGTATGAACTTCTGGACTACTTTTGTTGTTGAATCTGAAAAATCAAACATTTCTTCTTACCACAAATCAAATATAAAAGCAGTACTTTAAGACTGAAAAATATGATCAGTGTTATTAGTGTTATTATATAAGTGTATGGATAGTCTGATTCTTTTATACCCATTTATAAACATTTTGCTTCATTATGTTTCACACTCTAATGGTCTGAGTTTCTTTTTCAAAAGAAAAAAAAAATTTCTTTTTATTCCATTTTCCCAAAGAGAAGTCATTTAAGACAATACCCAACAATATGATGCAAGTAAACTAAGAACCTGATATTGTCATTGCATCTACATGGACCACTCTCTCCGTCCTTTACAAAATTACAGTTTACATGCAAATCAATTAACATTTATAGGACAAGAAGCCTGAATAACTCAACAGAGCTAGGTAATGGGAAAAAAAGTGTGTTATCTTGTCTTAGACTGGTTAGCTTAGTATAAACAACCTAACTAGCACTCACATTGTGTGTAAATTGTGATTTAAATTCTGTTAATTGAAAAAATCTAACCTGTCCTTCTGCCTAAAACTGTGTTTAGTTGAGGAAGCTCATTACTCAAGCTGGAGTAGCTGTGTATTCTACTTCCGCATTTGTTTTCTTAAAGAAAGTGAAAGCAGTTAGTGTTTTAATGTGTTAAAACCTCCCAAGCCACTAAAGAAGGTGTATTGTCAAGTATGTGTTCATACATTTGCTACTTCTAGTCTTGAATCAATACCTTTTGCTACAAAGGTAAGGCCTGTTTCCCATAGTTGCACCTTCTTAATTAAAAAAGTGCCCTGAGCTCATTTAACATAAGGACTGCTAATTTGTGTGGACACTCCTAATCCATTTTGAACCATGTATGGTACAGTTTTACCTCCTTGTTTGTCTACAAACAGATACGTATCTGTTCTTTTTAATCTCATTTAATCAATT
The DNA here is from genome assembly GCF_041296385.1 of Aphelocoma coerulescens. Taxonomy (NCBI): domain Eukaryota; kingdom Metazoa; phylum Chordata; class Aves; order Passeriformes; family Corvidae; genus Aphelocoma; species Aphelocoma coerulescens. The sequence goes on along the minus strand of NC_091014.1, from coordinate 36,731,416 downwards.
TTCTCTTTCTTTTGACTTATTTCACAGGCTAGGCTGATACACATCCATCTTAAATCAGTGTAACAATGCCTGTAGGAGTCAATCTGAAAACTTTGTCTATAGCAGCACAGGTGAAGGAACTATAAAACATGATTATAGAAAACCTGTCCTGCATGTGATTGTGTGTGCACACCCCTGCAGTCAACAATCCATGTGGTGCCTTTGACAGAGCCTTCTACCTAACGTTCCTGAGAGCTGGGCCCTGAATGTGTGTGTTCTGAAGCAGTCACGACACTTGTCTACCAGCCATTTGGACTTCACTGGCTAATGATTCTGCTAATACCTACAGAGGGCTAAAAGCCTAGAGCACTTTGCTGGAAAATTTGGGAAGAGGTCCTTGAGAGAGTCAGGTGTGGTTAGAATCCCCAAATGCTTTATGGATTTCAATGTTCATTGGGAATTCTCTGCAGTTTTTCTGAAGCTTAGCTCCGGAGAGTTTGTGGCTCAGTGACTCAAAGTATCACCAATAGATGTGGGCAATGCAGTTGCAGAAGTGGGAGAAATTGCCCAGAGTATGTGTAGGGCACAGTTAGGCTGTTCACCAAAACATGAAATTAAATTAATCATAGTAAAACCACCATCCTCAGTTATGAGTGCAGGCAGAAAACATAGTAAATAAGCAACCTTATAAGTAATTTTTAAATAGAACTAAATAGTTAATTGGAATGCAGCAGGGGTCTTTCCTTCTCCCACCTACGAATTGTCACAGTATTCTTCAGGAAAAACAAATACAGTGCAATCACCTAGAGCAAGAGTTGGCACTTTTCAGAAGGGGTGAAACAGGTTGTATTTTTCTTTCTCAGATTAGGGATTAAGTCCCTTGGAAGAAACAGCTTGAATCAGAAGACACTGCCCTTTGATTGCAAGGAGCATTTGATCAGCTATCACAGTGAAATACCACTTTGGCAGAAGGCAGAGGTTTCTAATTTCTGCTGGACTTAAAACTGCGAGTGTGAGACTCATGAATTTGGAGCTGCAGCTTCTCCGTGCCGTCTTCCTTACTGAATGATGTTCAAAAGTCTCTCCATTGGTTTCTTTGGAAGGTTGAAGGGTTACAGCACTGCTCTGTATTAATCGTTGCCCTAGAAGAACGTAGCAGATTTTTTAGGTTAGTATAGTCTATTTGATTTTTTAAATATTTCTGAAACACAATGGTAAAGGTGTGTCAAAGTGTACACCAAATCTAATACTAGAGATGTCACCCCGAAGAGGTGTTTACAACACTTTTTTTTAAGAATAAAAGCACTAAGACCCCACATTTTCTTCCTGTATTTTCTCATAGTTCTTAATTATTACACTTAAATTCAGCACAAAATACTTAGATTTGTGCAGATTTGGTTAGTTATTTTGACTTTTACAAGTTAGTCTCCAGTTGCTAGTGTACTTAGGAAAGGTAAGGGAAGGATCAGCTGTTTCCATGGCACTGTCCTTATCTATCCTTTCACTCCTACAGGGGATTTCCAGGGATGGCTGCTGGCAAGGGAAGCCCTAGAAGTGCAGCTCAATTACTATTTTAGCGTTAAAATGCATCACAAGGTATCCACACAGATGGCTTCTCATCTGCTGGATTTGTAGTTTCCAGGAGGGAATATTGGGAGCAGAAGTATCTTTATCTCAGTCTTTCATATTTTTACTACCAGGAAACCCTTTCTCAGCCTTCTGCTCTAGTGCCTTCAGTGTCTGATTTAGTGCTAATTATAACAGAGTATCAGGGGGAAAAAAATACCAAGTTTAAAAAGAAGTCTTCCAATTCTGGAAAATAATATGACCCCAAAGAGGAGATAAAATGTAGCATTTTCCCAAAATAAGATGCTTCGCATTGGTGTATAGCAACTAAGAGGTCTGCCAGAGTGCTAGTAAATGAGAGGATAAATCAAGAATTAGAGATAGCAGTTTCAAGTGTTCCTTCAGACAAAGGGAAGAATTATGATGCAGATGAAAATATGTTTTCCGGAGGAGAGAAGCATTAGAGACACAAGCAAGTGCCAGAGTAGGTGCTGACTGACATTCCCGAACATTATCCCCAAAGAGATGGGAGTTGTAGGTGAAAGAGAATATCTTCTTATGTTAGTTCTCCAGATTGCCATCAGCTGGTGTTCATTGGAGAGCCACCTGGTCAGAAGTGCTATTTCTCTTTTGAAACTATTGAATCATGGAATCATAGAATTTCTTAGGTCGGAAAAGACCTTTAAGATCAGAATTGTTAACTAATTGTTAATCCAGTACTGCCAGGTTCGTCACTAACCTGTGTCCCCAAGTGCCACATCCACACATTCTTTGAACACTTCCATGGACAATAATGCCCTCATTTCCCTGGGCAGCCCGTTCCAATGCCTGACCACACTTTAAGAGAAGAATTATTTCCTAACTCCCAATCTAAACTTCTCCTTGAGTTGCAACTCAAGGCCATTTCCTCTTATCCTAGTGCATGTTACTTGGGAGAAGAGACCAACCCCCACCTGGCTACAAACTCTTTCCAGGCAGCTGTAGAGAGGAGTGATGTCTCCCTTAAGCCTCCTTTCATCCAGGCTAAACACCCCCAGCTCCCTCAGCTGCCTCCCATCAATCTTGTGCTCCAGACCCTTCACCAGCTCTGTTGCCCTTCTCTAGACACGCTCCTGAGCCTCAAAGTCCCTCTTGTCGTGAGGGGCCTAGAACTGAACACAGGATTCAAGGTGTGTCTTCACCAGTGCCAAGTAAAAGGAGACAGTCACTGCCCTGGTCCTGCTGGCCATGCTATTGCTGATACAGGCAGGATGCCATTGGCCTTCTTGGCCACCTGGGCACACACTGGCTCATGTTCAGCCAGCTGTTAATCCAGGACCTTTTCTGATGACCAGCTTTCCAGCCACTCTGCCCCCAGTCTGTAGCATTGCATGGGGTTGTTGTGACCCAGGTGTGGGACCCGGCACTTTGCCTTGTAGAACCTCATAAAATTGGCCTTGGCCCACTGATCCAGCCTGTCCAGATCTCTCTGCAGTGCCTTTCTACCCTCATGCAGATCAACACTTCCACCCAACTTAGTGTCATCTCTAAACTTACTGAAAGTGCATTCAGTTCCCTCCTTCAGACCATTAATAAAGATATTAAACAGAACTGGCCCCGATACTGAGCCCTAGGGAGCATCACTTGTGATTAGGTTGAAAGACAGGCAATGTTTTATTTCAGGTGTTGGGGTCTCCTTGGCATGACTTTTCCATGTGACTAACTGTTGTAGATACAATGACTATGAACCACATAGGACATTCTCTCCATTAAGCTGCAATGTCTATTGATAAAAATATAAACTTAAGTGTTTAAGATGGTCATAATTATAAGTTAAGCTGGGAATAAAGAGTTATTGCAACAGTTTTTTCAAAAATGATGGGCAAATATAAAACCAACAGCCTGAGGAAATCCATCACAGTATCTAAGGCAAGAGGGTGATTCGTTTCCCTTATGACAGGTCTCATCTGGGGAAGGGAACAGCCTGGGGGGCTGGAAAGTGCTGAATTCTAGTTCTTGCTTTTTGACAGTTTTTCAAGACAGTCAGGCCTATTTCCAAAAATGTGCTCTCCCCTAAATAAGTGTTAATGAGCACAACAAATGAACTCTAGCTACACCAGCTGACAATAGTCTGCCATCCCACCAGAAGCCAGAGGACACCAGTATCAGTGTCCCACTGCACAGCATGATGAGACCATGGCCCCTACCCTGTTCAAGCATGTTGTCAGCATGAAGCTACAGAAGACCCCAAGACTGCTGCCTGGGCAGCCCAGGTTAGCCAACTCATTTCTTTATTAGAAGATTGGTCGTACTTGGGGAAGAGTTCCTGAGCTCCCCAGTGGTGCTCTTAACTACCTGTGTCTCATTCTGGCTCCGCAGCCTGCAGATAGTTTCACATGCAGACAGACCCAGGGTACTTCTCTGCTGAAGTATTTGTCTGGGCTTTGCGCTTCCTTGAAAAGGAGAGTCAGCTGTTAAGCTACTTTGAAAGCTTTGCTGGGATGCTGATCATCACATTGGATGACTCTGAACATCAGCAGAGTGTGGTGTATCTGTGTTCATCTCAGTGAAGGCTGAAACCCAGGTCATAAGTCCAGAGCTGTCGCTTACTTCCTTAGCCAATTCAAGCAGCAACATGTTGCTAGGCCAATGAGAGAGGGAACTTCCTGCATCAAAGCTGATCTCTGTCTGCAGCCAGCACACTGAATTCTATTACTTTCTATTCTGGCTTATATAAACCCAAACCCTGGCATTTCTGGGAAACTCCAGTAGCCATTACCATCGCAGGGCTGCAACTGAGCCTTTCCAGCTGAGCAACACCACTGTATCTTGGATTATAGTGTTTTCTAATGGAGCAACAACAGCTACTTTTGACCTCTCATTCACCTTCATTACACTGCCCAACAAGATATATAAATATATGCACATCCCATCTCAGAACCCTCCGAAAGTTTCCTTGGTCTGAGTTTTGCTGCAGCTGATCGGGTGCTGGTTTATTACAAAACTGTCCCAGACACCTTGGTTACCATCAAGGTTCCCTATTCCTGTCCCATACAGGACCATGAGTTCAGACTTTTGTTTACCATGAAGCAAGCTATTTGTGAAGTCTCATGATGCAGAAATTCAGCTGTAAATATTGCTTTTACAAATATTTGAACCTGTCTCTTCTTCCCACTCCAATCCTGCTCTTCATTTTCAGTACTCTTAGTGGAAGAACTGCTCACATCTGAGCAACAGAGTTGCCTTGCACATGGAGATCAACTGACCAAGGCAGTTTGCTGCTTCCTCAGTCAGACGTGTCTCAGCAGAAATAAGCAGAATTTTAGATACAGTGGCTTGCCATGCTTGCATCATCTCCAGCAGAGCTCAGGGTTCCTATTGCAGCCATGCTCCTTGCCTAGCTCTGCTTCTTGCTTGGGTTGGCACTGAAGAAAGTGGTAGCATCTTCAGAGAAGAAAATTAAGATAATATTTTTTTCCTCTTTCCGGCTCTGTCTCTCCTCCTCTCCTTCTCTTTCTCTCTCTGTCTCTCAATTTATCTCTTCCTCTCATCTTGCTGTCTTTTGTGAGATCACACATGCAGTGATATAAATATTCTTGCAGTAAGCAACAAATCCTTCTAGTACAAGAGACTAACCTCACTCCAGCTGTGGCTCCTGTGCAAATAAACTGCTCTACCTGTTGAGGACCCTTACAGATTTCGGTACAGGCCTGAAACACACAGCTCCTATTGTGCAAAACTTCTGATTATGATATCTGCATCCAGGATGTTTCCTATTTCATTATGGATTGTGATAGCTAGAAATGGAAACATTAAAGCCTCATTTATGGAGCACTTCCTCAGGCAGAAGCTGTGGCAGGTGGTGCATGCCTGGGCACAGGGACAGGTACTCGTGCTTTCCCATCTAACTAAGCAATGGAGTAATGCTGGTTCCCACTGGTAACTGAAAGGCTACGGTATCACTGTACTGGCAGGAGTCATGTATCTCATATACACAAATATATTTTATTTTTTATATTTTCTTTTGATGTTAAGTCAGAAGAATTTGAAAGCTAGGGATATGATTCATCTCACCACCTTTAGCTGTCTGAGAAGGAGGTGCCTGATCCAAGCGATTAATCCAGTCTTCCTGCAAGTCAGTGGGGAGAGAGGGAAATTTTTATTCATTCTGCTGCGTCCTGAGGGTGGGTGTCCCTGCTAGGGTCTGGCATAGGTGGGATGTGTGGCACTTGGGTGGCTGGTGCTAGCTGGGAAAAAATGTACAGTCTGTTTTCTCAAATGAAAAGCTAAATATTATTTGTTCTGCATATTCAGGAGGGGTTTCCTAAAAAATACCTTTGTGCACAAAGATCTGCTGCTCAGGGCCTATGTTTGGAAAGTACGCACAAACATCTCTATTTTGTACGCTATATGGTAAAATATATGGTGAAATATTATGTTGTCATAAGAAAATCAGAAATATTCTCTTGATTGCAAGATTTAATTTAGTAGAAAGATCCTAGATATAAAATAGTGTAATCCTAATGTATATTCCTAAAAAATTTTCAAAAGGACCCTGTCTTTTTTAGGGCTGGAAAAATCAACTGCAGGAAAACATTTTCTTAACATGAAATTGTTATTAACTTCTTAAAACGTAGGCATCAACTCTAACATCCTCTGTTTTCATATTGATTAAGTTATGTCTGGTTTTTTAGTATGAAGGCATATTTATTTTAAATTACAAGCTCCAGAGATCAAGGTTCTAGTGTTATAAATACATAGCTGGACAAATCTTTCCTGAGTGCTTACTGTCAAAACAGACGAGACAGAAATGGAGGAGATGATGAAAAAGAACTGAAGTGGCTTGCTAAAAGTCATGTAACAGGATGCTCTCCCAAGCACCAGTGAGGGCGTAAAGCTGCTGACTGGGACTTCAGATGGACTAGATTACCCTACAGTTAGCTTGGCCTTTCCAGTTCAAGTGTTCCCTTGGGAGAAAAACAGTATGACAAATCATAGTTACATTCTAACATGGAATATCATGAGCAAGAATTTTATTATTTTTAGTATTGTTAGAATGGCAAAAGATTTTGTGATGAATAGTTCCTTGTTAGCAATCTGTACTAGCACCCAAGTAAACTAGTAGCCAAAGGCTGATGAGTATGCTTGTGTTTTTTTTAAGTGTACAAATATGAGATAATTGAGATATCTTCAGTGGACCAAATATACTCTAGCCCTGTGCCAACTTCCCCAATCAGCCTCCACTGTTGCTTTATTGAGGACATTTGCGGATATTTCTCATGCTCAACCAGTAAAAAGATGGTTTCAGGCTCTGAGCCCTGAAACCAATTGAGGTTTGGTCAGAAAGTAAATCTGACTCTGTAAGTCCCAATATTGTTTCTTAAAGACTGTGGCCTTTCTTCTGTCGGTTCGTATTTGCTAGTAAAATGTAAATGGAATAATTTTGTGGCAGCAGACTTTGTGCCAAATCAAGAGCCCAGCTTCATGCCAGACTTTGTACTGTCCATCCTTCAGCAGTCAACATAAAATCAGGAAAAGCTTTGAACTAGCTCTGTGTGGGTCAGCAAGCCCATTCTGGGGAGGACCAGAGAGTGCAGTGATCCAGCAGTGTGGAGATCCAGCATGAGCCATCATGACATCACAGCCTGAGTGTAGAGAGCCGTATCTTGGGTTGGGGTTTTTTTCCACAGCTTGTTACATTGCAAACTGACAAAAAGCTGCTTAGCCCAGGAACCCTAATAATTAGATCTCTGTGCTCAGCTAACAGAGTTGTGTTGTTTTCAGGGAGGATGAGCTGTGGGAGAGGCCTCACATCTGTCTGCAAAACATCAACTGGACCTACCCTGAGAGCACTGCTTGTGAGTTGCTCTGCTGTGTAGGGAAGCACTAGGAAGTTTGGCCTTTGTGCTTCTTCCCCCTTTTCTTGGGTGAAGTGCGTGAGTCAGCCACGACCACAGCCTTTGGGGTACTTGAGATGGCATTGCTCTTTCCTCTGATGCAGATGGGGGTTTCACTGTCCCACCAACCATTGAAGCAGTGTCTGTAGCCATCCCTTCTAGTTGTTGAACCAACAAAGCAATGAAAGGGAGTGCAGTGTAGGACACTCATTGCCAAAATCTTCTGGGTCTGAGCTGAAACTGAAACACCGATTGCTAGGCATTAACCTCTGCTGGCTTCTCTTTTCATGAGTGAATTCACATTTACCTATGTAGTTTTATAGACACCCTTGCAATTCCAATAGGCCTTTATAAGCAGGATTGGGGGAGACAAGATTCAACATTATTATTGGTATTATTATTGGTATTATCATTGTTGTAGTTGCTAATTACCTGTTGAAGATTTGTGTTTCACTGAGCCCAGGTTGCAGTCTGCTAGGTCAGGACCTGCCCTGAAAGGTTCCCTGAAGAGCAACCAGCTGCTGTAGAGCCAGGGTTATCAGTTTTCAGCAAAGCCTGGGGCAGATCACTTGATCCCTGCCCCCAGAAGCAGCCTGTCTTCTCTGTGTTTATCCAGATTGTTGCTCTGTTGCAAGTGTTCATCCTCAACTTTTCCATCCATTATCTGTTGCTGATGTAAATAGAGAAATGCATGATTCTATGAAATTTTCAGTAGTTATCAGGAAGTAAATATCTTAAGTCTAGTGTCAAGTGACTTCTGTGTCTTGGCCTCACAATAGTTTCTGTAGAAGATGTTCCTGATGCTATAGATAAAAATTAAGTTGGAGGAAGGAATTAACCCTAGTCATAAAAATGTATCTTTGTATGTTTTTTACCACCACTGAGCATTTTCATACATTTAATCACATCTAATGCATTAAAGAATTTATCATTTGTAACACATAATTAAAATCCCTGTGATATAATATAGGAATAATTTGTACAAATTAATCTGGAAAAGTGCAAACAATGATGTTTTTGTTTACAATGTTATCAAATATTTTACATTTTATGGTGGTTTGGGGAAAAGAAAAGCCATTGAATTAGTTTAGAATAATTCCTCATCTGTATTCTCCAAACTGGACAAACAGTCTTTCACTTCTTTATAAGAGCATTGAGGCTTTACCCACCCACAGCAAGGAAAATAACTAAGAATTGTGTTTTAAGGGCTGTGTCACATGCGTGTGTGTCATGTGTGTCAATACTGTACTGTTACAGTTCTCTGGAGAAAAACAGAGAATTTGTGGATTCTACTTTCTAAACCCATCTCCTGGGACGGAAATAAAAGCTCACTGCTGCTGCATATCTCATGACTTTCTTTCCTTTTGGGTTTCTTGAAAAAAGAGATGATCAGTTATAATTTTCACACAAACATTCCCTCCCTGAAATTCTGGTATAACAATTAACTGGAAAAATTACTTAAATAAAAAAGTTTTTTAAATGCATTCTGATTTCTCTTGTCTGCAAGATGTAGCTGGCATTTGCACTCATTGGCCAACAGACATACTTCTCAAGTCCAAGTTCTTGTTTATTTTAGACTGTGAACTTTCCAGAGGGGATATACCCTGATTATTGTATGTCAGTGGTGGAAGTATTGAAACACTACCTCTACACCAAACCAAAATTGCCAGAGAAATTAAATTCACTTCACATACAGAAGGAACCAAAATGCCATAACACAACAAAAATGTCTGAGATACTCACCTGTCTACATGAGTTCTGCTGTAGATACATTGCTGTTTTGCTTATACCTTACATATAAAAATATTTTCCTGTTTACCTTCTCAAAGGAGTGACCTGCAGTGATTTTCTTTTCACATCTTATAAGAGAAACATTTTTCATCCATTTGTACTCTCTAAATCGTATATTCAACATGGAATTATTTTAAGTCCACCTTTCAAAATGAAATTCTGATCTTGCATGAAATGCCTGGAGAGTGTCATAAGCTAAGACAAAAGTCCATGCTGGCCATCCACTGCATGTCTAGGTGCTGTGTGCCTGCACTGACCTGTGTAGTTGCCAGCCTCTCCTGGGCTGGGTAACCCATAGCACTGCCTCTGCCATTGGTCCCTTCAGGACACTCTCTGGATCCCTGTGTTAGTGTAGATAGCAAAGGTCTATCATATATAGATCTCTATGTCATGATCTACCAACAATATGTGGGATGCTCCCATAGAGCTGTGGTGAACATCACTTGGTGACAACCACTGAACACACCCATTAGTTTAGTTTGTGTTGTCCCAGAATCCAAATCCTGTGGAAACTCTAATTCTGAATTAAATATGTTCAAGTGAATTTCACTTTAAGCAGCATAAGAAATTTAGCATATAAATCTCTGCTTGATTTCCCTACTGCATTTTAGTGTTCTTTGGGATTTAGGTCAGTAAATTTTTATTGTTCATGACACCATTCATCATACCTCCTCCCCTTTCTTCCGGGATTCACTTCTAGGTTTCTCTTCATCTCATCAGGGACTCTTTCTTTCTCTCTCCCTCTGGCCTTTAACAATTTCTTCAGCTCCATTTGGCTCATCACTGGAAAAGGGCATTCTTTCCCATAAACCTCTGTCTTTTAGACTGTTCTCAGTGTCTCAAATTTTGGCAAGCACTTTGCTAGCCTGGATATTTGCTTGGACCTTTGTTTTGTGTTCTCTGCTTGGTATAGTTCTGCACTCTACACTTGCCTCCATCCAGCACTTTCTTTAGCATTCCCCCTCTCTTCTTAGTGAGAAGTCTTAATGACCTTTTTAGCTCCTCTTTACTCTTTTGCATGACAGGATTCTTATAAGCCTTTAGCTATGATGCTGCTCTCAGAGGCAAGGTATTGTACACAGATTTCTTCAGTGCCATCAGAGCCCACTGATACATCAGGGATTGTACTGGTCTCCCACCATGCCAAGACAAACTTTTGCATCTGGGAACCCCACCTTGGAGGCAACTGCTTCTTTCCAACAATGACACATCATGGAGGATCACCTTTAAAGCCAAGGATGTAGCAACCATGGCTATTCATCATGAAATCTCTGACTGTGGATGGCTGGAGTGCAGCTTCAGGCCCGCCAGGATGCTGCCTGTCATATGCTCTGGCTCTCCCCAGCCTTGGCCTTGCTTACAGTCATGCTTTGGTGTCACATATGGAGTTGCATCATAGAAGTGAGAAGGATTGCAGCTAAAGAAGTGCTTGGATTAGAAAAAAAGTCTGGCATTGCTATTAGTAGCCACACACATGTGAGTCTGGCAACCCAGGACATGCAGTACTTAAAGGAGCACAATTCTCTGTAAATTATGCCCCTCTTTAGCCACTCCTCTTGCAAAAGCAGACTGGAAAAAGAATAATAAAGACGGAATCCACAGTAGTTGGCTCCTTTACATTTTGCTGCTTACATCTTCTTTCTGTCTGAAAGAAATGTGACAGGAGGATTGAGTCTAAATAACTGCAGCCTTGCTCAATAACATAGCATTTTTTTCCTGGAAATGCACTTCATGCACCTCAGCTTTAAACCTTAGTGACCCTCCTAGTCAGATGGAAATACAGCATTCATGTTTAAAAGGTAGGTAAAAGCTTTTGCTTTCCTGAAACATCCTTCTAATTATGAACAAACTGGGTGACATTTTTCCTTGAAAGATGCATTTACGTAGATATTTTGGTTTGAAAGAAGAAAAATGTTCAAAAACCTGATCAAAATTCAGATGCCAATCATGCTAGTCATCTTCTAGTGTGAAGAATTCAAATAGGATTTCTAATCTGATGACTCTGAAATGCAAAAAATCTGACAGCCTGAAAACCCTCCAACAGATAAAACCCCTGCCCAAACCTTCCTTGCAAATAATTGTTTCCTCTTTGTTCATTTAAAAACTCAATCCGACAGTTTCTCACATGCAGCCATTAAACTCTTACTTAAAATTTTCAGGATAATCTACTTCTGGCCTGGAGTGACACAAACATGCTCCTCTGTCCATGTAGCCCACCCGTTATTAACCTCAGTCTAAAATCTTTAGCCAAGCACATTGGCACCAAGAGCTCGCAGGTGTGATGCTGCCGACCCTGGTGCTGCTGCTCCTGGGATGAAGTCAGCCAGATCCCTGGCATGGCTGTGTTGCTTTTCATCTGCTCATGTGGCATCCAGCCCACTGGCAAGGGCTTGTGCCAGACTTAGCCACCAGCCAGTGCCGTGATGTGGGCATAGATAGCTCCATCGCAGGCACTGCTGCATCCAGGCAGCCGGGCCATGGGGCTGTTTGGGCACACAGGCATTGCAGGTAACCAGGTACCCCACAACAAAGAGCAGCTTTTGGGGTTACAAAAGCCTTCACTCACTCCCCTGGATTTCTTTCCTGCAGTGTTACCTAGCTAGTGGCTACTGAGCCTTGAAGGAAGCTGGGGGCAGCTGGATAGGGCACTGGTCCCAGCTCTGCAGGTGGTGGGCAGTGGAGCCAGGGCCATATCCCACTGGTATGCCAGGGCCCCTTGCCACCACAGGGCAACCTGGCAAGCTGGTGTGTTACGCTGCTTCCTTAGGAACCTGTCAGTGTGAAATACAGAAAGCATTTGCTGGATTGATCCTTTGAAAGCAGCAGGAATCTTTGAGATGGTATAGGTAGAAAAAACACAATTACTGTGTGTAAAGTTGGTTTTATAAAAGAGAAAGGGTTTATTGTAGCCTTGCACTACATGAAAAACCTGAAAAAGGCCATAAGGTCTTGCCTACCATTTTGCATCCTGCAGTTGTTCAGGCCCACCTCTTCAGAAACATAAAAACATAGTAGTAAATGCCTCAGCGTGCCCCTCCTCTAACAGAAAACAAGTTCCTTAACAACTGAATATCTTCTAGCAAGATACAGAATATTCATATGTAAGAATGTTGTACTGGAAGATGCATAACATTTATCTGTATATTTTTTCAGGCATTCAGTAAAACTTTTAAGAGCAGTCCAATTTATCCAGGCTTACCCATCTTACATTGATGGGCAATCAACATAATTGCCTATGTTCGTCTTCTGAAATGTTTTTGTCCTGTGTTGTCAATACTTAGAAATAACTTGCAAAATACAGATTGAGAATGTTAGATTGGTTTTTGATTGGTTCAGACAGGATAATGGCCAACTTGTCAGATAACTTATGAATAATTTAGTCTTAATCAGCTAGTTTTAATACCTTATGTCTTTCACTAACCAATCTCACTTAGCATATGGGAAATCAAGATTAATTCATCCTTTTGATTAGAAAATCAAAAGCCTTTATATGCATATTGGTTGATAACAGGTCTCATAAAAGTGCATCACTAAACTGCTGATGTTTCAGAAATTCTGTCTCATACAGTGCTACTCATTGTTTATGCGAGGTGTTTTTAATCATGAGAATAAATTCTGCAAGGATGCCTGATGCCAGCACAGCAGCACTTCTCTCATGCTCTTTGACTCCAGCCATCTTTTAGACATCAGTGGTCATTGCTCCGTGGCACCCAGGATGGGGTTTGGAGTGACAAAGCAAAGGTCACGTGGCAGGCTCTCATTTTTCAGGTGCCCTTAATGGGTTTGGTGCCTTTTCAAACAAAAAGATTTAAGATCTTCAGGGGAATGTGATCCACTTCTGGTAAGAGATTCAGAAGCAAAAACATTTTATGGTATTTTACTACTAGAAATACCAGCTTTTAGAGAAGCATCTTTCCCTTAACAGTGTGCTACTGTATTTTCTGGTGTTTTCTGAGCAGCCAGACTAGAGAGGGAGGGGCAATTGTTAAAAACTTCAGCACAGGAAACAAAACACCCACTTAAATAAATTTTTTTTTAAATTAAATTAAATATTAAATGTAAAAGTAAAATAAGCAAAAAATTAAAAAGTAAAACTCGAAACCTTTATCTAAGTGGAAACTAGGTGAGGGATTTTTTACTGCATTACATCCTCCCCAGAAAGAGTTGATATTATTTAGGAGTAGTTTCTTTGGGGCACATTGTTCTGCTTCCCGTAATGGCCCAACATTCTTAATTTCCAGTTTACTTTGTAGGGGAACTGATTCTTCCTTGTATTAATGTTTTTAATAGATTAAAATTAAAAAAAAAAAAAAAGGCAAAAAGAAAAGGACACATTTTCCAATTTTTGTCCAGCTGTGGACTATAGTTAGATATCCATAGTATAAAGTGTATGTGAGTATGATTGATCCTTATCGTGATATTGGCCACAGTGTACTGAAAATTCTGTCCTGGCTTTTTATTTCTTAAAAACCTGAGCAGGTGTTCATCCTTATTAAAAAAAAAAAAAAAAAGGGAAGAAGAGTACAAAGTACTTCAGATGTCAAACTCCAGAGTAACAGCTGAGCAGTCTCCATGATATTTTTGCCTCATAGTGATGACATCTCTTGCTTTCACTGTCCCTAGGAACCACAGGTAAGACGAGGTCACTGTCAGCTCATATAGGATGCCTAAATTGCTAGAGCAGAGGGGTTGGGAGTAGCGATGCTGGTGATTCATTGTGTGACACATTTCCTTTTGAGTCACTGTAGAATCAATGCCCTGTCAGGATGCTGAGAGGCATCAACAGGGGCTGTCTCTGTCTCCTGAAACCAACAAAAAGTAGCTTGTTGACAGTGAGGTTCTTCAGCACTCACTGGCTGGCCAGGAGAGAAAACAGAGGGGAATTGCAAAATTTCTCTCTAACAGGAGCACCCCTCTCAGAACAGACTGTCTTTATTCTCTGCACCATGCTTAGGTCCCTGTAGGTCCCTGGTGTTGGCAGTTCACAGCAGAGTCTTGTAGGCAACACCCATTGTGCAGTAACTTGGGGTTACGCAGTAGGCACCTTCCACCAGGATTAAATCCTGGCATCTGCTGAATTTTGCTCTGAGTTTTTTCAGTATTGAACCTCTGACATTTAGTTATATTATGTCGTAGATTTTTAGACAGAGCTACTTCAGTGAAATATTTAATAATGGGAAGGACAGTGTAATTCACTGGTACGAACAAAAAGGGGTTGTAACTCAGACCTCTATACACAAGAAGAATCTTCCCAGGTCTAAGAAAATAAAATTCCGCAGTACACTTCTTTGATGATATAAGCACTGAAATGGATATTTACTGGTAGTGAAGCAAAAATAATCAATGATGCACAAAAAAATGTATCTTAAACTAATATTAAAAGCAAATTTTGTCAGGTAACAAAGAATCAGTTTTTTAGTAAATACCTGTCATGGTAGTGTTTTAAGCATGATGTTCCAAAATCCAGTACAAGCAAGTGCTTGTAGAAAGAGGGGATATTTTTGTTAAGCCATCTGCAAAAACTAGAAGAAACTTTTGACCACACAGTATCTCCATCAGGCAAAAAAGGGTCAAAAGCCCAAGGCTAGAAATATGTTCTTCTGATGTAATGTTGTTAGACTGAGATAAGAAGTGTTTTTCTGACAGTATGTTCATTTAATTCAGCTGTGTCAGCTAATTTAATAAATGTGTTTGCCTACCTACACACTTCATAGTAAGAAGTGAAATGGAAGCCATCACACATCTCATTGTTTACTTTATTTTAAGGGCAATAAAATAAGATCACATTACTTACACTGGTAAACTTGGATTTCTTGGTATTCTTTAACTATGTCATGATGTCTTCATGATAAAATTCACTGTACTATATTTAAAATGAAAATAAACACAAGGACCCTGTCTGCAGAATCAAGCAGGAATTTGATGATGCTTAGACAATGCTTTGTTTTGTAGGTAGATAGGTGATAATGAGAACATGAACTGTGAGCTCTGTACTTTAAACTTACAACTTAAATAGTGAAAATAAATAGGAGTACTTCAGGTCGTGCAGTTTCCTTATGTGGAAGGTTTTTTTTGCTTTTTGCATTATTATGTATCTGGACTCAGAGGATTAGGGCCCAGGAAAAACTGCAGAAAAAAGCAGACAGTTTTAGCTATTCAGTGGAGATGTTCTGCTACAGTCACTGAGCTAGTAATCATCATTTAAAAAAAATTAAAATTTGACATGATGAAATCTTATGTCAGACTTTTATTTCATCTCTTATATGTTTTAATTGGAACACTCCTACAAAATATTTATATTTTAATGACAGAACACAGTTCAGCCAAAATGCTTTTGAACAGCTTTCACAGGCTATGTAAAAAAATATTGCAGAAGTCAGTTATTTCAACATGAGCAACAGCTTGCCTTTTTATTCAGTATTTGAGAAACACAGATAAGCTGCACACAATATAACCTGAAACTGTGACATGATTCCCTACTGTATTACCTTTGAAGTATTCAGTATATTATTACCTCTTTTTTTTTTCAGTAAGATGAAAGTAAAAAATTTTCCAAAATGGGAAATCCCCTGTAGGTGGCAATTTGGAATTCATTCACTCCTTAAGTAATTGCTTTCAACTTCTGGAGACTCAGTTTCAGTAACAATTAATGCCCTGCACTTGCAAATAGGACTCGATGATGCTGAGATGCATCACTGAGTAAATCGACTGATGTGCCAAACCCACAAGAAGATGTTTTGCAGATGCCGTTTATTCCTGGTAGCGGTCACTGAAGTAAACACCACAGTAAATCACACAGGTATGTCAGTGCATGGCAATTGTACTGATTTGAGTATCCCCGCAGTAGCAGTGTCTGAGCCCTCTAGTGGCCCTCTCGGTATTTCACTGGCCACCAGAGATGCCACCCCTGTGCTGAGATGGGCTTCTCGCAGTAAACTGGGCCAGGGAAACCAAATCTGCTTCCTTCTTGTTACATGGTACAAGTACAGGGAGCAAGGTGTTCCTCATGCTTCTCTTAACATCCCTCCTAACAGCCTGACAGTGCACAGAGAGCGATGCTGCTGTGTCCCATTGCAGCTGCCGCTGTCCTCTCTGGGTTTCCAGGCCTTTCAGTAGCTAAGGGCACGTTCTTCTTCAAATCATGGTGGACATCCATGCTGAGCAGGCATTCAGGGGGCCTCACTGTCTCCTTTCACACTGCTTTCCCTCCCAGGAGGAAGGTGGGAGGGACACACATTGGTGATAGCAGGAGATGAGGCTGGAAGTACAAGAGAAAACCAGGGGTGGCTTTTGGGCTTTCCAGCTCAGCTCTGAGATCACATGGCCACTGCCTCTAGCTGCTGAATCATGTCAACTGCCTCAAAACTACTCATTTGTCTGCCTTTAGTCATTTCTGGCCAAATGATTAGCTCTTTTTCATGTTCCTTGGCCATCTTGAAACCAGAAATAGCCTGAATACTTTTCCCCATGTGTGTAAAATAGTTTCTGAGACTCCCCACCCAGTCATCTATAAATAATCCTGGTCCTCTGTGATTACCACGTTATAGTGGGAAGTATTAATGAGATAATTTCAGGCATTCTGCCAGCTCTTAACAGCACTTTGCATCCCATCACATGGATCTCTTCTAGTACCTCCTCATGAAAGTTACCACTACAAAATAAATCCTCGTTCTGCTGATGCTATGACAGCACATGTTAAAGCACGGGAATGACAGATACACACACCTCATCATGCATCACTTGAAAAACATAGCTAAATTTGGCTGTCCCTGGCACAATAGATAGGCACCAGAACTTGGTGCCAACACCTTGGTGATATCACAGAAAAACTCTAATGAGCCCACGTTCAGGGCATCAGTGAAGGTTCGGCAAAGATGAAGCAGAGCTTAAAAGTATGAAAATGGAAAATGTCATCTGTCATGTCAGATTAAGAGTCTATTTGCCAAATGAGAACATGGAATATAGCTGACTGAGCAGCAGTGTGACATCCTGGGAGGACACCAGAGAGAATTCGTGGACCCTGCCTTCCCTGCTTGCTGCTGCCTGGTGCCACTAGATCCAGGGGCTTGTGCTGAGTGGAAGGCACCATACCATGCTTAGTCCTGGGACAAAATGTCTATCCTCATCTGGCCCAGGATATCCTCTCTGGTCCTCAAAGACAAAAAAACATCCACAGTTAGGCACTTGCATGGCACAGATGAAGTCAAACTCTACATTGCCTCTCTAGATTTGCACGCCAACCAGAGAAACTTTTTTCCCTGTTAAGGTTTGTAAAAGTGAACACTACAAGCACTTCATGGTAATACACACAGCATTTGCAGCAAATATATATATAGCTAAGCTATTTGCCTTCCCACTATTTTCACTTTATTCTTCTATCTTTTTAAAATGGAATTTGAAAGAAATAGAGGGGTATTTTTCCCCTCCTCTCCAATTTAAGTCCTATTTTTTTCTAGTAAAAATTTTTGCAAACAAAATTTAACCAACATCGTAATGTTTTGAAATTCTTCATGAGGAGAGTAGCAATTCTGCTGCTGTAATGTAGTTTAAAGTAGTTCATCCCACAAGCAAAACAAAATAGTCACCAATGTTAATGCATTGTAACAGATATGACATAGTGATACATTTTCCTGAAAATTTGAAAGACCTTTAAAATACCAGATCTCATTTTTCATCTGTGTTGTTGTTAGTATTTTGTAAACTGTAGGAAATTACTTGACTAAGGCACATAAAACTTAAGCAAGTTTAAAAATCTAGAGTATCAGTCAAGGGATTTTATTTGATCATGCCTTGCTTAGCCTCAAAATGATTTTCTCCTTCAGTGGACTTTATGGAAGCAAGAGCTTTATGGTGCGTACCTGTATCTGCATTTTGAATTTCACACTAAACACTGCAATTATATAACGTGATATTAATATTCATAATCTGCTCTCTCCATGGTGAACATGTTCATCTTAAAGTAAACTTTACTAATAAGTGGCCTGATAAAATTCATGTACTGGGGAATAGGCTTTTTAGAGTGTCTGGAGCAGTATGTGATTGAGTGCACCTGATGGGATCATATCAAAACCAATACCTAGGCCTAGGAGATTTTCTGCTGGATTTCACTGTAGAAGAAAGCAATGGAACTCTTATGAAGTTCAGATAAATGGGGAGACTAAAAGTGTGTGATCCAACCAAATAACCTTTGCAGTTGAAAAGATAGAAGTGACTCAGAGATTTCCTCTGCAGAAGTCTGGGCAGACAATCTGTATTTATATAATTACATTGACCCGATGAATGTATTATACAGGGAATTACTTGTCAACATTTCATGCTCCGTAGATTCTTTTTGTCAAAAAACATAGATTTCAGCTGGTTCATAAAGACTGACAGAAATATTTTTTAAAGTTTTGTAAGTAGATGGTTAGTATTGCTTTTGACAAAAGAATCTGTAAATGCAGTGCCACATCCTCCGTTACCTTATATTCTTTACAAAAAAAGAATCTGATTTAATAAAATCTAGGCAGAAATGGCAGCAAACAACCCTCATAAAATATGAAGAAATAATTTTCCCTCTAAATTATACATTCAAATCACACCACAGTACATAGTGTTCTTGCATGTTTAATGAAAATAAAAATTTCAGCAAGTTCCAGATACCACTGGTGAATAAAATACAAGTATTTTCACATATCCATCTAGTTGGATTCATGAAAGCTATAGGCTACATGTATAGAGCACTTGCAGCTATAGTATCATTGAATTGAAGGTGACAGCACAGACAGGTTTTCCAGCCCCTTACATACAATGCCCAGCATATTATGTTGGAGACATCCCTTTGAATAGGGATACATTAGCTTGAGTGGTCTGACAGAAGCACAACATTACCAAAATGGCTTTGAGGAATTTTTGGGGAATAATCCAAAGTGGCTTTTTGGGGAGTAAACCAGGCCAACCAGAGCAGCAATAAATATTCCTTAGCTACCTTCCTAGATGACAACCAGAAAGTAAACCACCTCAAGGGTGTATATAGCTCTGGTGGATCCTCTTGCATCCCTCCTGGGAAGTCTGGATGCTTGATTACCTCTCTGCAATGCCTGTACTCCAACACATGCAGCACAGGGAATAAACAGGAATAATTAGAGATCTGTGTGCGGTCACAGCGCGACGACCTCAGTGCAATTACAGGGATATGGTGGCATAGTTCATGGGATGGGAGTGCTGTCACGGATGTCTACGGACTTTTTAGGTAAGACAGGACATCAAGACAAAATAGTGGAGCTACTCCTTATGTGAGAGAGCAATTGGAATGTGTGGAATGGAGCACTGCCTAGGGGTGGATGAAGAATGAGTCAAGAGTTTATGGGTAAGAATTAAGGGGCAGGCTAACATGGGTGGCACTGTTGTGGGTGTTGGCTACAGGTCACCTGGTCATGAGAGGAAATTGATAAGACCTTGAGTTTGCCAAGAGAATCACAGTATTTGCCTGTCTGTGACAAAGACTGATCAGTGAGGCACCACAATCGTCATGGTTCATTTTGTCATGGAAGTGATATCACTAAACTCGAGAACGCCTTAGTGTTCTGTTAAGATCATTTTGTGCCCTGTGATCCTCCAGGCCTGATCCAAACTCCATGAAGTTAAAAAGCTTGACACCTCCAAATGCAAGCTTTGCCATCTTTATTGTTGAGGTTCACAGGTACGGCAGGGCAGAGAAGATGCTGTGGAGAGGCTAATCTGTGTGAGCAAGCCAGAGGGTGTTTAATCCCCATTGCTTTTTTTCTTCTACACTCATGTAAAATCTCATATTTTGCTCTCTTATTTGTCTAATCTTTCATGGCTACATTCTGAAATGGACTATAAGAAAGCATTGCCACAATGGTAACAAGATGCTTATTTTACAATGATGAAGTTATTTGTCATTCCATGGATGGAACTATATTGTTTTCTACTAATCCTTTTTAATTCCAATACCTTCTCAGTAGCTGGATGTTTCATATATTTAGCCTAGAACTCTCACAAAAATGGCAAAAAGAAAAACAAAAGTAACCCCCAGCTTTCTAGAGCTCTCCCACAAATTGTCTTTCCAAGATGATCTCATTAGCACAGCAGATTAGCTTGACAGATTGAATATAATGCACTCTCATTTTAGCTAATGCTGCTTTACTAAAGGGACTAACAAACTTAATTCTATCAGGCCAGGATTGCCTGACAGAGTAACTGAGTACTTTTGCGTGCTTACGGATAGGATGAAACAGATTGACTCTCTTCTTTGCTCTCTTTGCATTACTTTGTTGGAAATTACTTCTCCCTGGATTTACCCCTACAGTCCTCACTGTTGGCTTGAGGCTGCAGTGAGGTCTCACCACTTGGAGGGGTTTGTTGGTCGGGTCCAGTAGCTGAAGGCTCGTCAAAACAAACAAAATATGTTCTAACTACATCTCCAGCCACAGTCCCCAGCTGCCAGCACCTGCCTGCTCCTGCACAGAGTGGGGTGGCCACTGGCAGGACACCGGGCCAAGAAGTGAAGCACTTCTCCAGGACCTTGCCCAGACATTGGGGCCCTTCCCCTCCCCACTCTGGGCCCATCACATGGCTTCTGAGCACCCAGGGGGGTATTTTTAGCTTGTACCTGCTTTGCTGAATGATGGAAACCACCTTGGGGCAGGGCCAAAACACCTCTGGGTCTGTCCTGTCTCTGTTGGACCCGAAGGTCAGTGGGCAGCCTCCCAGCCCAGATGTCCTGTGGTTGTTCTGGGAGGTATTGCACTGCATGGGTAACCTCACATTTACTGTGCAGTAGATAGTCACAGGTTAGCAGGGAAACACTGAGGCTGTGACAAGATGCAAGAGCCAAATGCTTCTGGGAAACAGTAAATAACAAGGCAGTCACAGCATGAGTCGCAGGGCTATAGTTGACCCAACCTGTAGTAAAGCAGAAACCACTGCGTGAGTAACCTTCCTCTAAAAGACAAACAGACTCCAGACCTTCTCATCATTTTAATGATATGGTGGCTCCCAACAGTTTAAACAAACAACTCTTTCTCTGTGTGTGTGTTTTTGTTTGGCTTTGGGTTTTTTGGGGTTGTTTTTGTGTGTGTGTGTGTGTGTGTGTCTATGCTCATCATTACTACGACCATGCTGTGGAGCCTCGTGCATTTCAAAGGCCTTCTCTGCTAATAGAGGCTGGAGTGGCCATAGCAAGGCTTCTTTGAAAAAGAAATGCTAGCAGTGAAAAACTTCTATAGCTTGCTGCTGGCTTCAAACAATCTCCACAGTGTTAAAATGCAAGAGAGGACATAAAAGAGGAAATTCAGGCCACAAGAAGAGACTAATGGGAGATCAAATTGCATATCCTAAGAAAGTCCTCTATGTGAGGCTAAGTGACAAAAGGAGTTTCATTCGCAGGGAGTTTAAATTATTAATATCCTTATAAAGCGGACACTGTAAGGTCTTTTCTACTCTCAAAAATAGTAAAATCATGTCAAATGCAAGAAAGTACTGGAGAAAAAAATAATGATGGCAATCTAGGTGAGATGGCACAGCATCTCACCAGGAAGGAAGAAAATTCTTCATTGAGAGCTAAGTCTTACAACACCTAGACATTGTTCTCTGGTACATTTGTCCATGGACTTGAACTTGCCTTACCAAAAGTTTTCTCCTAGGTTCCCCTCTTTTACCAAAGAGGGATCTTAAATAAACTGAACAGCTGAAAAGTCTTTCAACAGGTGATCACAGTTTCCTTTACCCAGTTTCACATCTCTGCAGCATGGCTCTTAAAAATTGTGGAGGACCACAGACTCCATCTGATTAATTTGTTTTAGAAGAGCATGAGCAGTACTGGTTTAACCAAAATCACCCCAAATAACAGTGGAAAAGCCTCAAATAATATGTGTATGTCACAGTTCAGCCTGGCAGCCCTCCCCAGGGAATATGTGCTAGACATTAGGTCTAATTGAGCCATTTTGGCAAAAAAGAAAAAAAAAGGAAAAAAAAAAAAAAAAGAGAGAAGAAGAACTAACATATGCAATGGCAAAACTAAGAATCTAAATAAATGTTGAAATCTGACTCTCTTGGTCTGTCTTAAAATAGCCTGTCCTACAACACTAATTCTGCTACATTTGTATAACTGACAGCAGGAACACAAAGCAGATTTGAAGTGTGACCATTTCCGAGACTATTCAGTGTTCCTAAACTTTGGCTGCTCTCCCCTTCTGAGCTGCCTGACAGATCTTTGGGAAGTGGGATGTGCAACCTTTGCAAGCAAACCTCAGGCCCTGGCTGGACCATGCAGTAAGGGTACTGGTCAGGTTCCTGGAGCTGGATCAAAACCACACTGGGCAACAGTATGTATCCCGTGTTACACACTCATAATTCAACTTTGCTCCAAAAGTATTAATGATTAGACTTTGCATCAACAGTGCTTGTATCTGATCGTGTATTGTCTCTCTTTGCTACTTTTAGTTTCTATCAGATCAGGTAATGCTGCTGTTCCCACAGCCAGGCTGGAAACATGAACTTTCTGTCATGTGGATGGGTTAACTTACCTCCAGCCTGCAGACATGCCTGGGCAAGACTGAAGTTGTGCTTCTCCAGGCTTCAGCATTAATTTACTATTAATGAATAAAAGATGCCAGGATCACTTCTGCAGGCCAGTCTAAAGGACTAAGCACTAGTGAAAGAGTTGTCTTCAACTCTGAGAGGTTGTCTCTGTAAGCAATTGGTTAAACACACATACTTTTCCAAATGACATTTTGTTCTTGTGAACAGTTTGAGGTACTGACAACCAGCTTTGCCTATCAATAAACCCTGTGTGAGGAGGACAGAGCTGCTGCCCTGGCAGTCTGCCCAAAGCCCATTTATACTGCCATTTGCCTTAAGGAGGAGGTGTGGAAGTTTCCATGCGCTTCATGGTGAGCCTGCAATGGAGACATTGTGGAACAAGGATTGTGAGACCTGCCCAGAGCAGGGAGGATGCACTGGTAGGAAGCTGGATGCAGGGGGTGCAGGGGGAACATCAGGGAGCAGAGGTACAGGAACAGCTGGAGGTTAAAGAAAGTTATGGTTTCCAGCATCTTGTTGCAAACTTTAAAATGCATAAGGTAAAGCCTATCCTAGACCAGCCCAGGCAATGTACAGATCACATGTGTCCAACAGTTCTACTTCTTTGCATCAATATAGTCAATCAAAAACAAATATAAGCTTTGCATTTCAGAGTTTTAATCTCTGAGATACTCTATGTTGATTTTTCCTATTGGAAGAAACTACCTCATCTCCTGGGAATTTTTCCTCACAAGTCTCCCTTTGAAAAAGGAGAGGAAATTCCCATACAGAATTATTTTTCAAGTTTATGTATAGAGGTTTATTATTACAATTGAAAATTTCCTGGCACCATTAATAAATAGAATAGTTTCTATGTTCTGATTCATGTACACCAATTTATCTCCTTGGAATGCTATGTCGTTGCAGGGAGTTCCCAGGATCAAAGTCCAGCCTATATAAAGACACTGTCTGATTGCCTTCATGCTGCTGGCGACTGAAATAGAAATTTAATACAACAGGAAAAGAATGCAGTAGTTCCTGCTGTAAAACTTCTTTCATAACACTGGCCAACATATATGGCATTTTATGTGCTGGTTAACATGCCATCCTATACTAGTTGATTCCAGCTGCTGCAAGTAACCCGATACGTCATCGTGTGGAGCAGCTCCAAGAATAATGCAGATATTGCCAGATGCTGGAAATCCATATTAGGAGAAGTATTGCTCTGTCCTTTTGCATCAGCTGTGTTTATGTGTCTTCCTTCTAACACAAAATTTTTTGTTTTCTTATCCATTTATAAGTCAGTCCATTGTGGGTTTCTGATTCATTTGTCCAGGAGAATGCTCTGGTCTCTCAATTTTGGTAAAGGAAGTGAGCCTTACTTTCAGATATCTGAAGGTGAAGATGTTACATTATGTGGGATCTATAAATGTAGCTCATATTGACAGCAATCAATATATTTCCATATAGCAGACTGTTACATTAATAGTCATGAAAATGTGTATGCATCCAGGCAAAAATATAGATGGTTTTGGGTTTTTTTGTAAATGTAACAGATCCACATGTACCATTATTATGGTCAGAAGGAAAGAGAGTGCTTTTGGTTAAAGACAAAAACATGAGAATGGTCCAGGTCCAAATTGGTATTTTAACCAGGAAACTTCTATTTCCTTCTGCCATCTCCAGTTTAAATTTATGCATCTTAAATTTTTCATTCTCTTCATTCTCTAGTAAAAGTAGATACACATGACAGTATTTTCAATGTAGCTGGATAGCCAAAGACCATGGAAAGAAAAAATATTAGCTTTTGATCTGTACATATATATTTCCTCCAACTCTTTAAACATTTTCCCAACACTTTGTTTTTGTTATCAGTTTGTAAAACACCTTCGAAATTATTTGGGATGGGGATAAAAAAGTATATACCAACAACAATATGAAATTAAAAACAAAGATAAAGATTTTTCTCACATGTTACTCAATGCTGTTAGGAGATTTCTTGAAAATGAGAAATGTTTAGTGAATGCATTTTCTGTATACCCACAGAAATGCACTTCTTTCTTTAGTGTAACTTTGAAAATCAAATAGTGGCTTTTAAAATATAGCTTACAGTAAACTCTGCTTTTCTTCTTTGAATTTACCAAGAGGTTTTGGTATACAAGTTTTATTGGTGCTATTTTCACTGATTTTCATATTTGGAGATTTTCATGTATATGATATTTCTTTTGTGGGGAGGGGAAGAGGGAGGTGACCTCTGCAAATGACACTGTTACATTTTTTAAATTTCATGCTTTAAGGAGTAAGTGAAAGAAATATTGCACACAATACTCAGAAGCTTTTGAGGGCTTTGCAATGAAACACTGCAAGTTAGGAAATTCTTAACACGGGCTCAGCCATATGAATCAACTTCACTCAAAACCTGAGACTAGTTTATTTAGAGATTTTAGGCTAGTGTAATTCTGTTCACTCCTGGACTACCAAACATAGCATCCCCTCAGAGACAAAATGGAAGAAGACAGTTGAAAAATGGTGACTGGAAGTTTCTGCTGGCAACTTCAGTCTAGCTCTTTGCCAAGCCTCCACCACGGAACACACCAACCTCATGATATATTAATTGACATCCTGTCAATCACAAGAGAGGACAAGAAGCAGAGAGCAACAGAGTGCTACATCCATACAGTGTGTAAGTCCTGTTTGCCAATCAGTTAAAGATTAATTTTGTTTGCCTGCCATATCATCCTTTACATGGTGCTTGCTTTTGATGGAAGATTCCAACACAAGCTGAGTTTATTGAATTTCCTTTCCATCAGGCTTCTGTCTAAAATATTACTTTTAGATGCACTATTAAGTGACCTTTGATGTGGTGTGGCCTTGAAGGACCACACTCAAATTTTTTATATTAAGATCTAGCTCCTGACATTGCTTTCTGAGATAAAATAGTGTGCATTCTCCCCAAATGAGCTTAAAAACTCCACAAATTATTTTAACTTTTAATTTAAATTTATAAGAAGTAAGTAAAAAGAAGAAAGAAGTATCTGTATACCAAGCTATGATCAACACCACCAGTGTGGAGAGCAACATGAGAAAGAGTAAATCCTAACTTTGACTGATTGTTGTGGGCCTTTTTTCTCAAGAAAGATACTGGTTTTTTGACAATTCTGTGAACTAATTTGTTGAGTATATGCATATTCTGCAAGTGAACAGTTCAAAATATTAAGCATATCTTAGTTCAGTGGCTCAGATTCATCTCACCTGTTTCAGTGTCTGGACATGCTCAATCATCAATAAGGGACATAGGCATCTTCCTGTTGTCTTATTAGTCCACTGAAATTTCTCCATCAGCTGGGAAGGAAATCAAGGTGAATACATGCTTCACTTCATTAAATGTCTCATTTCAACAAGATGCAGTTTGCACCAGTGAGCTTGCAGTTATACACACGAGAGCAGAATTTGGCACTGCATGGGTATGGTATCAAACCATATGAAAAGCGCCCAAATTCATTCAGCAGGAAACCTCAGAGTACTTAAAATGCTAATTAAAATAATGTTGAAGTCACATATCTCTACAAGGGAAAGGTTTATAATGTTGTTGTATGAGGACTGCTAAGTATAGACAGCCTTACTAATATAGGATTCATTAATAATCACGAGTAACAAGTGAGACTAAAAAGCAGTGAATTTTTGTTGCAACATTAAACTTAGGGAAGCTATCAGACCACTCACTGCAGTGAAAGGCCATGTCTTGCTGCAGCAGCAGTACGTTTGGATACACATCAAACAGCTCTGCAAGTAGCACAGTTAGAAGCTCCAATTTAAAAGTCCTAATTTGCAGGAAGTCATAATTACAACCAGTCCTTATCCACAATCTCTCTAGTCCTTGCTTGAAATTAAAATATTTTATGTACCTGAATAAACTCTAAGAACTACAGATGACTTACCTCTGCACTGACACGTGCCTATTTTCTCATTCTAGTCTCCTTACCCTTATATTTTTCTCTCATAGCTCTTGTGAGGAGACCCATAATAATTTGGGCTAAGGGCTTTACATCAGTATCACATCCATGTGCTTTCACTCTCTTCCACCTTATCTAGGCAACTGAGAGCACTGCAGACTGCTTGGGGCCAGATGCTTATATAACCTTAACCAGGTTCTCTATGTCACCCTTAACTCTTGGAGCACATAAAGAAGTCAGTTGGATCACTCTACAGGAAGGCTGGATTTGTTGTTTGACAATATGCAAGAACTTGGCTTCTGTGATTACACAAGATGCGCACGTAAAGCCAGTTTTAATGTAATGGTAATTCAATAAATGTTGACTCCTGCTGATAGAGCTGCTAATTATATGCTGCAACAGTGCTACTAGATCAGAGGGATTAATACATGACATTCATAAAAATTCCTATTTCCATGGATGTTGTGCATAATTTAGTAATTCTTCATACATTTCTGTAGTCCAGTGAAACAAGCAACTGGCTTACCAAGGGCATATAAAGCAATACTAGTGTTTATGAAGATCCATCCTTTTAAGACCATCTCCACTGCTGCTTTTTATTTTTCTTTGGTATTTACATTTTCAGTGCAAGAGTAGGATTTCAACTCTTGTGCTGTGAAAAATAATGCAGTGCTTATTGCAAGCAAGTGGCAGGAACAAATGTAGATTCAACAGAGTTCAAGCCCTCTTCCTCCAAGCTGTTCCTTAACTCCAAGAACCACCTCCAAAAGGAAAGGGATAATCCAGGATACACAACCACTTATTACTTAGTCCTATAACTGGGATTACAGGCAAGGATGCAGTTCTTGGTAATTTCTGTGATGCATCCAAATGTTCCTGGGGAATTATGCTGCCAGGACAAGAGTCACTTGCAAGCATCAATTAATAAAGTCCTGGGTGAATTTCAGTCAATTGCTTGCAGAGAGATGAATGAGTCTGTAAATATCTGAGATCCCCAAGACATCCAGACTGTGAGGAACTCTGTTCATATAATAATGAATAGTATCCAAGTGCTTAAGCTTGTGGAACTTCAACTTCCTTTCTGCTGTACTTTTAGTACAAACTATCATCGGTGATGTGTCTCATCAATGCTCCAGGCTCTGATACATCTTTGAGAAGAATCTTCATTGTTTAAAAGTCAGCTTCTAGTACAGTAATGACAATTTCTGCCATAACAGGTGCCACTGGCTCCAGGATGACAATGTTTTTATAGGATAGACAGATGGCCTCATTCTCTTTTCCTCTAGGATCACCATATAGATGGTAAGTAGCTTCTCTGGAATTAGAAGAAAGCTGTGAGTGCAGAACTTATGCAAGTAAGCACAGAAACCAAAGCACTGCAGATGAGTAATTTTTAGTGTTAATTGTGACAAATGTGAGCCTGAAAGTTGCCTCCCTGATGCCACACATCATCCAGCAGGCTCAGGTCAGGACCCTGCTGAACTGAAGACAGGTGTTTCAGAATGGCAGCTTCACTAAATGCCAGTCTCCTTAAAGAAGATTGATCCTTACAGGATGAATACTGGTCTTCTCTAGACATTGTATTTCTTACTTCTTTGTCAGCTTTTCCATTTTCCCAGGCTACTCCAATCCAAAAGCTTTCTGCCTGGGGAAATGGAGAGCTTCATAGCATGAGTCAGCCTCAGGGGCAATCTTTGCTTGATGCAGTGACATGAGCACAGTCTAAACTGAAATATTTGGAAGTCACTATAAAGGGCACATGAAGGGATAATCCCTCATTTTTTTCACATGGTCTTAAGAGACTGTTTGGCAGGGCTCCCACAAGGTTGTGGCAGTGGGCAAGCAGAGTCTGGCCAGAAACATAACTTATTAGGGAAACAATTAATCTTCATTCCAAACTATCTGCCATTACTGACTGCATACATGTGCACAGTAATTAATCCCCTTTCTTGCTGAGGGACTGATTCACTGCAATTTAACTCAAGTTTCTCCAGCCACTTTTGCTGCCCTCAGCAGCTTTGCTGGGGCTTTCTCCTGATCACACTCTTCTTTCTCTCCTCCTGATGCAAGGTTCAAAAGTGGTAGTCGAGATTCAAATGCTATCCCAGAGGTAAATCTATTGAATAAGGTAAATCTATAATCATCCAGGTGAAAAAATCCATTAGAGATGATGTAATTTGTTTCTGTATCCCATGGTATGTTGATACATTAGACAAAAATATGAACAATGCAGACACATTACTAGAGAAGCCTTTAAAAAACCTATGGAGTGAGAGATCAAAGTATGTGACTTTCTCCCTGTTTTCATTCAGATGAGTAAATCTTTCTTACATTCGGTCACATGTAATGACAGAAGGTGGGTTTGGATCAAACTCTCCTTCTGAACACGTTAAAATAATTCAGACTTAAATTGATGTTGCTTATGTAGTGTTGTATTCCAGGTAAGCCATCTGCCCCACAGGTGAGATGCAAAGACAATTTTTACAATGTTTAGGGTTCTTTATACTTTTTTATTGCTATCCGAGCAATAATGTAGGATTAGGATTTTGTTACCTTGACGTTATTTATTTGGTTGCTTTTTTGTAAAGTCAGGTGAGAATCTATGAAAAAAATAATGTATTTGGTCCACATCTTTATTTAATTTCTACTATTTTTAAGTCAAAATTTGAAATCTTGTTTCTACACATTTTAGCAGAAATTGTTGCCTGATTAGAGTAAAACACATATCTATTGACTAATTATTTTATAGTTCAAACTGTGATTGCCAAAAATGGAGGAGCCTCTTCCAAAATAGAAAGACTCAATAACTCCTTTGTGCAGAATACAGTTAGCACAAAATAATTGCGACAAAAAATAGTCTTAAAAGCGTTACAGTTTAACAGTTGGATGTATCCAGGACAAGGATGTCTATGCACACAATTAGAGATTCCAGCTTTTTCCTTTAATACTCTCAGTAGCATTTGCATAATTAAGCAAAGTGGTTGCAATATCAAGGAATGCCACCTGGGGAGGGATTGCTCTGAAATTACACTTTCTCCTGTTTGTGCCACACAATACTGTTTACACACAACAGCTTACATGTAGTCAACCCAAAGAACAGCTTTATGCTCATATCTACCACTAACACCTGGTTAATTATGAAGCCAAATAGGGGTATGCAGGTGCTACCTTGGGGTCTGCAATGTCCTGAGATGTATTTTTGCTGTTCAACTGTTAAGGGAAGTGCACACTGAGGTTTTGCATTTCCCAGTCTTATTTTCCCAGAACATACCTTTTCTGAAAACTTCTATCTTCTTTTATCTCTAAACACTACCTTATATTTTGGCTAAATAATTATCATAAATAATTGTTGTTAAGCTTTTTAGCCTAACCATTCTTCTCTTATTACCACGCAAGCATAAAACTAAAACCCAATTTCATCTGTCCTCAAACTTTTTCCCCCAATGCTTTCAGCTTTGTAAGAAAGGAAAAACAGTTTGAAACATCTTTAAAATGAACTGGGGGCAGGGGGGGTTCCTGTACTCATTTGAACAGTTTTGTCAGTAAACTGAAAAACCTGTCATACCACAGCTGCCTTAAGACGTGAAAGAAGGAATAATTTTAGCATTTGTTAATGTAACTTGAAGGAGAGAAAGCAAAACATTTAAAACATTGAAAGATAACCAGTAATCTTGCCTAATCTTTCTTCTATTTATCTGTAGTTCAGTCAAGTGGATTATTTGGAATTATGCTGAAGATGTTCAGATAGCTGGGGTTTAGCTGGTATGAGATTTAGCAGGAACATCCCTCATGCTTCTTTTCCTGTCTGGGAGATGCTCATTGTAAACATTCACAGAGTATGGGTAAAATACAGCTTAGACAAGCTGCCTTTGTAGAGCAACACACAGTGACTGCACAAAGAAATGCATGGTGAGAACAGCCAAGAGTAAGTCAGCTTCTTGTTTGAAGCTTGCAGATCATATGGTGCATGACCCAACTAGCCACCCTTGATCTCACATTGGCTTCACTGCCACTCAGTCTTTGGCTAAGTTACTGTTGTTTGCTTCTGGCTGGAATGTGGGAGAAAAACACTTTAGTGCATGATTAAATTAGCTCCAGACAGCTAAGCTGGACTCTTAGATGAAAGTCCTGTTGGGGTTCTCATTATCTCAAAACTAAGGTTTCGTAGCATGCTTCTGTTTGGTCTTGGCAGAACAGGGCTGCAGGGTTTGCTCTCCTTGCTGGTCTCCTCAACAGCACCTCCCTTTCCTCCCTCTTCTGCAGCACAGGATGCTTGTCCTCACTGGTGCAGCTCCCCAGTGTTTATTCCACTTCCCTATCTCTACTGTTCCCCATCCCCTGACAAACTTTCTTTTCTCGTTATGTATCAGAAGGGGATTCTGTTTCATCTTAACCTTTGTCACTAATTTTCAAACCAGGTCCTTCATGTGCATTTTCCTGCTTGCAGGATGCTCCCTGTAACCACCTCCAGAGCTACCTTGTCATCCTTTTATGGTCCCTTCCTTCACCCTCTGCCTGGCTTTGATAGCAGTAGCAGACTTGATGGTAGCCATGTTGCAAAAGTTCTGTAGTTTGTTGCCTCTCTGTAAAAGAAAACCAGAACAAACCTGCTGCAAATGAAACCTTCCTCACAGAGGAGGGTTTCAGAGAACATGTATTTTTTACCTGGAGCTACATGAATATTTATAGTACATTCAGTAGTGACGGCTCCATTCAGAGTTAGGAATATCCTGCCTAAATATACCGGGGATCAGCTCATTCTCACTGCTTCCGGGGGATGGTCAGGGAACCTTTATCCATCTCCTGAGGTCAGTCAGACCTTCAGGAGGCTCCCAGTGCATGGGCAAGCTGCCTGGGCATCACATGATCTCCCTGAAGCAGTCACACAGCCCTCTTGGACAATAACTGCCTGTGAATAATGGATCGCTGCAGCCAGGCATGCTGGGGATGTATTAGTCAAATGGCAGCAGTACCCAAAAAAGAAAAAGCCACGCTTGGATTCTCTGTAATCACAGGATAGCAATCGACCTCTGAGCACACGGGTGGCTGCTTTCCTGGCACCACACGTCTGGTAAAAGAATGCCAGGCTTGCAACCCTTAATTAGTACTTAATAAACTGAAAAGGTGTAATTTACACTGCTCATTTACCTCTAGAGACTTATTCTTCTTGCTGCCTCTGTGCCTTTCCGGACTTCAGGCCTTCCTATTTTCCTTCTGTCCTCAACAGCAATGGAGAGAAAATACAATGGCATCTTTAAGCTGGGTGAGACTGTTCATTTGTTATGGTTGGTTGGTGACCACAGCTAGCAAGCTAAGGCAAAATCACGTCTTTTTATATACAACACTCACCTAAATCAACTCAGGAGCTGTATTTCAGCAAAATGTGCAATGCTGTGAGGGCAGGACCCTCCAATGGCACAGACGCAGAGTTCTCCCACCAAAGGGAGTCTCCAATTGTCTGTGCTTGAGGTGAACACGGTCTTTAGACACTTTATGTAATTATTTTAAATTGTTACATCTATCCAGAGAAATACAGTCCCATGGCAATGGGGCAGGTTATATTCTAGCTGTTACAAAAAGTCTGAGGACTCAGGACTTCCAGTCTGACTCTGGCTGTACGCTTTCCACAGCTTCACCAGATCTGGCAACTTGTATGCCTCCTCTCCTTAAATGTGGGTTGTACATACAGAAGTAGGTCATACATGCATACATATCTCTGCAGTCCCTCCTGAATGTCAGGAAACTCAGTAATTTCCATTTGCTCTGCAAAGACAATGCCTGGGATGATAAATCTTAGCTCACAATCCTTTTGTATAATAGGACAACAGTCACCAAAAAAGGGGCATTAAAAATATGATTTACTCAGCCACAGACAGCAAAAAGGCTTTAACTGTGTCCTTATGTTCAGTGAAAATATGAAGAATATTGACAGAGTTTATTGTGAATGATTCAAAAAAAAGAGGAGCTGCTAAATGTAATTGCAAGAAAATTAATATGGAGAGCAGTTTTATAATATAAAATATGTGAAAGCTTAAGAGCAAATAAATTTTCTTTCTGTCCCAGAACAGACATTTTCTGAAAAAACTATTACAAAATACACTTCTTCTGATACTACAGTAATGCTATCATTTTCAAGAAATTAATTCATCCTCTTATATCTCTAAATACTGACTTTTACTCAGCCTTAATAGTGCCCCTAAATAAACTATCATTAAGCTTTTCAGCCTTGGCATTCTTTTCCTGTTACCATGTAAGCATAAAACTACCGAGCCCTTTCAGATGACCTTCAAAAAATGAAGCAGTACTGTGGATAAAGACTTAGAAAATCACAGTTAAAGCTCTCGTTGACTTTAGCAGAGCCAAGGTTTCATCCAGATTTTCTCTAATACAATGCCTTTGTGAAGCTATGAAGGCACTTGATTATACGTAGCAAAGTACATGCTGATGACCTCCAGCTGAGATGCTAATCCTTGCACAGTGGATTTCAGCCTGTTGGCAGTAGATTTGCATTCCATGGTTGTCTTTCAACCCATATGTACCTGTGGACAGAAGACCAAAAACCTGATCCCCACTGGAACGACACAGACCCATATCTGAATGACAGGTTCAGCAAATGGCAAGAATTGGTGGTGTGCAGGTACAAGGTTCTGAGGGCAGTTTTTGTACACCACAGAAAGTGATGTGGAGCTATCTTTTTCCACTAATTTTGTATTGTTATTTCCCAGTATGACTGTGACACCTTCAGAAGTCACAATGGCATTTAAGACTCTAAGTCTCCTTCAGTTTCACTCCTGGAAGTCTTGAAACACCTCCAAGCATTGGACAGAGGTTTTTCCCAATTAGCTGCCAGAGTTTAGTGCATCAAGGGAATGTTGAAGTTGAGATTATTCATGTATTTAAAGGTGCCTGAGCTGATATCTGCCTCTCATAGGCTGATGCTGATCCTTTAGCAATGCTTCTGGGATCTGAGTGCTGGCTGGTGAGGACAGGCTTGCTTTTCTGACCTATATATATATAAAAACACAGACGGTTTTGTATAAAACCAAACCAAAACAAAAATTTGCAAGGTTGCCTTTCAAAGTGTTCTGCCATATCCAGATCCTGTATCTGCAGAATCCCATGTGCATCCCAGTGTGCCCACAGAAACAAGTCAACAGGGCTCCCAAGGCTCAATGCTGACTGAAGAAAGAAGTTTTATGCTGGATCAGGTGACGAGAAAGCTCCGCTGGTCTCCAGTGGTCATGGAAGTGTTCTGTCTAATGCAGCAGAGGAGATGAGTTTGCAAGACACAAAAGTGACCACAAAAGGAAATTTTTAATATGGACCTTTGATGGAAGAGAAAGAAAAATTGAGTCCTGAGCTTCCAAATACTGAACAGAGATAAAAGAAAGAGGGCTTCATAGAAGTGATCATTAATCAATTTGCAATACATTTCATTATTTAAAACATTAATTACCTTTCTGCTAAATTAAGCTGAATCAGTATCTCTGTTTAATTCTGCCTACTGTAGTGAAATCCATCCTCATTTTCTGATCACTCCCCTACCCTTAGCCACTCTGTGAGGCGAATCTTTGATCGAAAAAAAGTAAGTAAACATAAATACTTTGGTTATGACCATCTCATTTAGAAACCAAATGCCTTCAGAAAAATAACACTGAGTTTTGATCTGTGATACATTTGAGAAACAGGATGATATATTCATGCCAGTGGTTTGCACCTATAGAATGACTTAGTCATGTAGATTTTTAGGTGACTCTGGAGACAATTTCCTCTTTATTACAGCTCAATTTGTTCTTTTTTGTCTCTTCTTTTTCTTTATTTCTTTTTTCTTTTAGCAAAGACCTTGCAGGATTTTTTAACATGTCTTCCAGCTTTTTTTTTTGTTACAGAATTGCCTATTAGTTAATGGACAAAGTTTAGCAATACTTGTTAACCTCACTTCAGCCCATTAGGCTTTGAAAATAATAAAATGTAAGGTTGTGATATGAATTAAAAAAACCATCTGAGAGATTGTTTGCAGTCAATGCCAAGATATTTATTCTGAATAAATAATGAGCCAAATTGATTTGTATTTTTCATGCTTTCTTCTTAAAAAAACCAAACAAACAGACAAAGAACCACACCACCCTATTGCTCTAGTTCAGACAAGTAGTTTCTAGTTTAGAATGTAAAACTAATCAGTAAAAAGCTTAAAAAATAGCTTCATTAATGAAGAATAACAGAAGATGTTCATTCTCTCTGACTGTCTTTGGAAATTATATATAAAATTAAAAATTCCTAGTTCTGAACATTCAGCTGCTTGTGACTGGCAACATTGCTCAGTCCCACCTGGGATGTTTCACACAGTAGTCACTTTGGACTGTTGTGAGGAGCAGAACCGCCTTTATGGAAAACTTGATTTCAGCACAAATCAAAAAATAGTGATGAGGGGAGCTCAAGTAGGGAAGTGATGGCGGTGGTATCGCTATTCCTGGCAAATCAGCTGTGTTTGTGCAGATGATCCTCCTAACAACCAAGGAAAGTGGAGGTGCTGTTAGGAAGGGACCTGCCCTCCCCTTCCCTTGAATTTCAAGATTTAAAAAACAAAAGGAAGTATTTTCTGGTGGCTCTGTAAGCCACAGTTATGAGAAGGAATCCAAGCTGTTGCTTCTGTGGATGTTTTTCACTTCTTAAGTTAGGTCTGTTGTCTGTACTAGGACACTACCTGAGCATTTCGGCATCTTCAAGCCCAGAGGATCACAAGGGTACTCTAAGGGAGAAGATGCTAACAGGCAAGTGAAATTCATGTACCACAGTTTTATTCCCATGCTAATACTGGCTCAAACATTTCCATCAGACTTCAGCCTCCCACTCCTGCTCCCCATCACTTTCTCAGCTGTGCCTCCCCAGCTGTTTTTAGAGCCACATATAAAATGGTTTCACATAATTGATTCACAATAAAAGCAAGCCTGCATGAAAAGAGGGAAGGCTTTGTTTTCCACCTAGAGCAGTGCCCTGGTAGGACTCATTGCTCAGCCCCACAAGCAGCAGTGGCAGCTTGTCACCAGGATGTGTCGGGGAAGGAGAGCCTGAAGCTGACATTGTGACTGAGGAATGTGAAGGAAGAATCAAACACTGTGCTTGATATCCACATTTCTCAGACTGCACTGAGACTCTCCTGGCTGAAAGCAAGATAGCTTTACTTTGGTTCATTGGAAATCCAGTGAACATCTGTGTACTGCAGCCTGCTGTGGTTTAATGAGGTGTTTTACACACTTACCTCTAGTTAATGCAGATTAATTTCCTGAGGAGGTATCTATACCTGAAGTTACTCTGCAAAGGGAATCCCTGAGCACTCGTGTGTGCAGTACTGCTCCCAAAGATGTCCCAAAGCCCTGCTGCAGGGCAAAGGCTGCTCCCAGCCTCTCCCCCAACCCCAGGGTGTCCATTCTTCTCCTACGGTGGCCCCATGGGTGCAGGAGTTAGGAGGGCAATCCCAGAGGATTGCTGGGAACTGGGATTTGCACCCTCTCCACCCAGTTTGTTCTCCCTCTGGCACCCCATCAGTGGACAGACTGTTTGCAGAGACAAAAGAGAAGTTTCTGGCCCAGGGACAACTTGGGCCCCTGCAATATATCATGGAGGAAATTACTTTGTTGTAACTTTGTCTGTACCAAATGAATTCACCATAATTAGTGTATTCAGTGTGAATCCCAGTGGAAGCAATAATGATTTTCAGTTTATTCAAAAAGGTTGCTATTTTCCCTGACAAAAAAAATTATG
Organism: Aphelocoma coerulescens; assembly: GCF_041296385.1. Classification (NCBI taxonomy): domain Eukaryota; kingdom Metazoa; phylum Chordata; class Aves; order Passeriformes; family Corvidae; genus Aphelocoma; species Aphelocoma coerulescens. Next base: position 36,694,965 of record NC_091014.1, on the reverse strand, counting down.
ACCTAAAAATATCTGATGTATTTCTCATTACTTTAGTGACTGTAATGATATGTTTGGAAGAAACACCAATTTTCCTGTCTACTGCTTTTGACACAACAACAATTAGTCATAAGCAATGAAGAAAAGACATTAGTTAAGAAATGGTAAGAAATACACAATGTTTCTGTATTCATAGCTATTGGATTATTATTTGGTTACATTAGTCTAACTCGATTTGTAGAATCAGAGATTTAGAAAACACACCTTGTAAAAATACAAATCTGTGGATTGTAAAAAGGCAAAAGAATTGTATCTCATCAGTATTGTCCTTCCAGAGGAAAAATACACTTTGGTAACAGCCAGGTATCACATCATGTAGTGAAAATAACAATGCAGTTGTCAGGAAACCAAGCTAGGCTTAGGATGGTAGTGTTTGTCTAATTGCAGAGAGAGAACATAATCACATCATGCAATCTCTGCCTTGTCACTAAGTTTGGCTGCTATATCTCTAGTTACTCAAGTAAGTATATGGAAAAATATATTTGTAAATGTTCTCCTTAACCATTTACTTTGTTGGCCTGCTTGTTGGTCACTCCTCTTATTCATCTATTTGATAAGCATAAAAAACTATTATGAAAATGGTCACTATTAATATTTCAGAAAACTAAAACCCCTTCACTATAACAACTTTACTGCATTGATTTTGGTCTTTATTTTCCCCTTCTTTACTCTTCCCAAGTCCTTTCCCCTCCAGACATTGCACTTTCAACCATTCTATTCTCATGTTATCTTACCCTTGCTTTCCAATGTTGTGGCATTTTCCGTATATCCATCTTCATAAATAATGTATGGTGGAAGAATCTACAACTTCTCTGTCAGTCCTTATCCAGAGGGCAGGTTCCAACAGCTGAGTCATTGACACACATCACCCTTGTCATACAGACCAGTCCTCTCAGACTGAGCTGCATCTTTCTCAGCTTTCCCTAGCACCATGTGCTCATGACATAATTATGGATTTACTGCCTGTGAAACATAAATCTAATGTGGTTTGGAAATCTAGATTGTCAAGGCTGCCATCTATACTTTTAACACAGGAGGGATGGTGGCTGAGGTCTGGGGCTTTGTGAAGGTCCAAGATGAAGTTTTACTGCTTCGTTGGAACTTCGAGCCTTCTCATGTAACGATGGGACATGGGTTAGGCTACGTATGCTGTCTCTCCCTCTCTCTCTCCCTCTGTTAAAAGAAATCCCAAATCTGGCTGCTCTCAAGCAGGATATTAATCCGAGCATGAGCTAAAGCTATGTGGTTAAGAAGATACATTGTCACGGGCTCAGCACAGGCAGCTCTGACAAGAACTGAGGTTTGGCTCCTGTAAAAGTCAAAAGGAAATTAGCCTCTTTCTCAGTGCAAAACCAGGTTCTACCACAGCATGAGGCTATTTCTCCATTTGTTTCCTTTCCTTTCAAAGTTAGATAATTTCCCTCCCCCACTTCTTCATTTCTTACTATTTCTGGTAGACTGGGAAATCTCATTTTGGTAATTTTTATATCGTGAACACAGAAGAAATTGGTTTTGTTTCATTACTGCTCACCCTGCAAAAATTGGGTTTCTGCTGTGCTCTTTGCCTTCCAGTTTCCAATTACACAAAAAGATGCACTATTAAAATGTGGAATAACTTGCACTACTTGCACTTTTCTAAACCTTACTGCTTATAGGAGTGATTTAAACAGCACCTACTGCATCAGCTAAACAACTTGGTCTTATTATTTTCTACAGATAACGGGGATCATCTGTTATTAATGAAGCTTAATTTATTCACCTCATTTTCCTTGTTGTGTTCCCTCAGCAACAGACCTCAAACAACAAGCAAATGAGCATGGAAAGGTTTTTTAAATGACGGCCCAAGCTCTCCAAGACAGAGGCTGTGCAAATGCTGCCATTGTAAGACAAGTCCTCTTTGAGGCTTCTTTTTTACAAAAGTCCCTCTGAAAGTGTCTTGCCTCTGATGCATGGGGTCCAATGAGTCCCACCAGAGCTTGTGTCCAGCAGTTCTGCAGCTTCACCTACTGACTCTCTTCCTCTGCCCTTTCTCAAATGGTCCCAGGGCAGAGAGTAGGTTTTATATAGCACCAAAATTAGGAAAACTCACTAAAATAGAGAACTGCCTGCACATCTGAGTTATGCTTTGAAATACTTTACAAAGTGTCACGCCCAGACACTGTTGAAGAGCTGAGTTGTTCAAAACTCAATTTGTTTTACTCATAGAATTGCTAGCTTCTCATATGGAGCAGATACATATGATCATATGTCATGAAATGAATGTACATGAAAGTTTCCAGGTCTCCTGAGCCCTTCCTTCAGCTTATAAAGTTCTTTGAAGTTAAAACAAAAACAAGCCTCTAATTATCTCAAGAAAACCCTGTGAACAAGGAGCCTTACCATCAGAAAGAAATTTTCACCCATCATCTGTTCTATGCTGGTATTCCCATGCAAAATCTTTACCTGCACACTTTCTAAGGCATCTTCCTTCTGCGTGACTTCTGAAAGTCTTCAAGTACAGGAGCACAGGACAATATGATTTCTCTCTTTGAGTTCCTTGTTTTTAATGTGATCCCGACTGAAAAGTGGAACTGTTGGAATATTCTGTAATGACAACACCAATCATTAAATATTTGCTTTAAGAAATGTAATAAGAAAATCTTACATTTATTAAGTTCATCAGCAGTTCAGACTATTTCACTCTATTAAGTGACACACATAGCCCCAAATCTGGATTGTACATCAAGAGAGCCAAAAAATGTGTTTGAGGGAGACTTCTCTGCTGGCGCTGACTGAATTTAACAAACAGTTTGCAAATCATTTATCAGGTAATAAATAAGTTCCAGGTGCTCAGAGAAACATCCAGAAACCAGAAGATGGTTTCTATATCTCTGTGCATAAACAAGTGATCTCACATCCTTAAGCTGCCACTGCTGCGGGTGCTAATTTTAACTTTCACTAATTTGGAAAATCAGGCCAGCTGTGTAAATCCTTCATGATCAGCCCATCCAGGGTCACCAGTCATGCTCAAGAAGCCCATCAGGCTTCAAAAGGCAGTAGCAAAATAAGCTGCATTTCTGAAGGATGGAGGTGGCTTGGTGGATGAGGTGAAGCTGTACTATTTTCTCATTTGTCAGAGCATACTAGGCTATTTCTGAAGTTTTACACTGGCTACACCCTCTCCTGATCCTGTGGGCACCACAACAGACCCCAGGGGCACAGATGGTGAGCGACAGGAGGTGAAGTGGTTCATGGCTGCCTGTGCCACTCCCTGCTGCTGCAGAGCAGTGCTGGCCATATCTTAGCTGCAAATGAGGAAACTTGATGGTTGCCATAAATTACGTTGCCAACCCTTGGGGCAGTTCCAGCAGTGCTGAGGGCTGCCACCTTGGAGTGATTGCCAAAATGCCAGTCCCCAGGCTGTGGGGGCAGATGCAGTAGCTGCATGTCCCCTGGGGGATTCCTGATGCTGGAGATATCTTCAGAGAGGCAGATGAACCATGTTAAGGGCTGATTTGCATGTCAGTCACTCATACCACTACTTCAGAACTAATGATCTCGTTCTTAGCATCTTTGAAAATATCAGTTGCTACTGAAAATAATAAACAGAAGTTTATGCATCCCAAGCAGCTAATGCCCATGAAGAGATCACGTAGCATGAAAGGGATTGCCAAGGAAGCATTTGAAGCTTTTGGCAACAACCAGACTCCAGACTGATTTGCTTAAAATTAGCCCCAAGGGCAGCTGAGAGTAGCTCCATACATCCCATGTCACATGTCAGAATTTCATTGCCTAAAATGCAAATGGTTCATAAATCACAAGACTGTGCAAGAGCATGCCAAGCAGAGGACCATTAACTGCATATTAGAAGAAATAACCTTCTTAACAAGCACGTTTACAGGGGCTACTGTAACCAGAAGGGTGGAAAAAAAGAAGTTCTTTGTACTATCCTTGGAACTATTTGCCTTCATATGTCCTGCCCTGAGAAGCCTCAGTTTCCTTCACAGTGTAATATTTCATTCTCCTTAGCAGCTGGAAGGTCGGTGTTCAGTTTGTTAATGCACAAGGTGCAGAATCGGTGACAGCTGTGTCTGTGCCTGACCAAGGGCCATGGCACAAGCTGGCATATGCTATATAGAGCATGTTTTACTTGCTAAGGCAATGGCATTTTTGTTGTATTTCAAGCCTTTCATCATTGAGCTTCAGGGTAACTATATCTGTTGGGCTTGCTGTACTAAGGACGCATTGATGGTTATGTCGTGTGCAGGTCAGATGTCTCTCTGGAAAAATATGAGTTAGTTAGGAATGATGAAAAGCAATAGATGGTCCACTTTGTGTGCACATGCTTACATGTGCCTGGATATCATGTGTAACATTATAAAACCTGGGTTTTGCAGATAGAGGTGTTGGCTCTGAGTACTTGTGCTTCTACATGGGAGGAGAACTGATATGAGTAACTTACGTGTCAAGAGAGAGGCATGTGCATGCTTGTAGACTTGAAATACAGAATAATCATCTACACACACACACACACACACACGTGCTCTCAGACAGGACTAAAAGCCTGCAGACATTTCAGGATTGACAGCATGCCAGACTCTCCAGAGAGCTGGTTTGGTGGAGGGTCTGGCCTTTTCTAAACTGGTGAAACAAGAATTCCCAGAAGGCAGCCAGTCTGCAGGCAATTAGGAGGAGCCTGCAGTACCTCTGCTGGGGTGCTTCATTTGTACTGCGGCCGTGCACAGCCAAGCGGGCGTGGGTGGTGTCACACGTGCTGCTGCACATGGGACAGTAGGAGCACACCAAACTGCTGCCTGAGCTTCATCTGCATGGCCCCACTGGAGGGTTTTCAGCATCATTTTTGCATGCAGACCAGCCAAGGGCTGCACACCTCCACGCTGTGCCTGGGAGGAGCATGTTGTTACATTTGGGGAAAAAGAAATCTCTGTCTTCCAGCAGCTTTAAAATTTTCCCCATGTCATTAAGACCCAATAAAACTGTTAGCACCTCCTCAGATAGCCTATTTTCTCATGCCATCTTTCAGGTGTGCTCTATGGGCTTCCCTGTTTAGTACTTGCAGGATACATTTTAAGACCCTCATGAATTATTTTGGGTAAAGCAAAAGGAAGTAAACTCCTGGCTTCAGAGAGAGGTTAATGTGGCAACAGCTCCACAAATGGGTATCCTGGACCTCAGCCCAATGCTCTGTCCTTTTCAGTCTCCTTTCCACTTAGGTATGATTTCCAGGCAGGCAGCTGGAGGCAAGGGACTCGCTGGAGCTGCTGTCCAGGGCCAGGGACATACCTGTGGTGCCTGAGCTGCATCCAGTGCTGAGTGCTTGCCTTGAGGCTGGAGGGCATCCCTGGGTCTCCTGCCCTGCTTGGCTCAGAGTTTGGATACAACTGGAGACGTAATGTGGAGAGAGCAGAGATAATTTAGAAATGTGAGCACATGATGCTAGAGAAAGTGCAGCATGCAGAGAGAGGACATCTCCACGAACAGCATTTGTAGGAGGCAAAGGAAGGTCCTGCAGAAGCAATCTCATTTGATTTCTCAGATTGACTGCTTGTGTCCTTGGGGGCTGGTTTCACTTTTTCAAATTCTGGACTTTCTTTTGAGTTTTATTGCTCCAAAGGGATAAAAACTAGAGAGCCAACATTTTACAAAACTCTTTCTAGCATTGTTCCAATACAAGAACTTTCTGATTTCTTTCCTTAGCACTGCAAAGACTTGCATAAATTTAACTACATCTATTTATTTTGCATTAGTATATCACTTTTCCCTTTGTCAAATCACCATGCATTGGATTCTCAATTTAGGATTTATTTTATTTCAGAAATTAGCACAGAAAGGATCATACTTTCAGGGGGAAAAGGGCATTAGAACTATCTTAGAAAAAAAGATTTTCTCACACAAACACATATTTGCAGATAATTTTCTCTTTTGGAATTTTTTCTGGTTTTTATCACTTGAAAATTAAATGCTTTCATTAACAAGTATGGATTTGGGTAGGTTTCAGAAAAGAAAAAGGTGGGGGGGGTGTTATATTTTTTTATTACTTTTCCCCAAACCTGTTGAAAACAATTGATATAATAAGCTACTTAAGCACTCAGTTTGCATCTGTCCCAATAGGAATAAGATATCTAAGAGCTAGACATCTAAATAGCTTAACTAATTGCCTCCTGACAGAGAAACTTTATGGAACATTCAGCCCACACAGTTGTCTTCCTTACCTTCAGAGAACACCATTACAGCTGTCAAAGGGCTCCTAGACCTGGTATAAGCTAAGGATTAGTTGAGGATAGAGGGATTGCTAAATATCTTGATTTTTGTGCAGAGATCTGATATGATTCTCTGCTTTCCACAAGCTTTTTTGTACAGAATTAATCAGCCTAAAGATGGAACTGCAGATGCAATATTGGTACCTTCCACAGGTGTAGCTGTAACGATGGGTACTTCTTCTCTTTCCTCACTGACAGAACAATACTGGCATGTTAAAACTGCTGCAAATGGCTGCACATCTGCTGCATGGGTATAAATGACCCCTCTTTAATGAGGCTGCCACTCCTCAGTAGCTAGCCCAAGATGCCGTCAGCTAATCCAGTGTTCATCTTTGGAGGACATTTGAGAGATGGAAGCAGGAGCAGGCACTGTCTCCCTGGAGAATGCAGAAGTCCTCATTGAAGACAGGTACCAGGGGATGGAGAGAGCAAGGTCCACTGCATAAAACCACTGCATCATCATCTCCAGGGGAGAGGGAGCTGAGAGCTGGGAGGGATCACAGTCTGGGGCTGGGAAAACACATACTAGGCTGAGATCCCCAGCCTGCTGTGGATGTTTAGTTTTCTGCCGTGTCTCAGTCCTTATAGCAAGGCTGGACTCATGCCTGAGATCTGGGACACTGTGCTCCAGTGGCACAACGAAAATCACTGCAAAAGCTGCAGTGAATCCAGGTATGGGCAGGAAGTCCAGGCTGGGCACTGGACAAGAGAAACAGCGAGCACACCAGACCAGAAGACAGGTCAAGAGTATGGTCAGGCATTGATACATGGTAGAGAAGACAAGATGCTCACGCTGGACCAGGTGCTGGAGCAAGTCAAGGGCAGAAGCAGGAACCAGGGTAAAATAGGAAGAAACAGCTTCAGGTTTTGCCAGAAAGAGCTGCAGCAATGGTATCTTCCAGCATCTGGGTGGGGACAAACCTAGGGCCACAGCTGGAAATTAGGTTTACTTGTGCCCTCAGATCAAGCAGTAAAAAAAGGGGCACTGGCAGCCACTGGAGACAGGGAATGAGTGGAGCTGACACTGCCAGGAAAAATGAAAAGATAATACCATCCTGCTGAGAGCATATTTAAAAGTACAATATGCGCCTGAAAACCACAGCTAAATAAAATGTTGTTTTAGTTAATTATATATTAAGAGCCTTATTCCCAGAGACAAGCAGAGCCTTGTTTAAATTAGCATGTTGCCTGATAATTAAGAAATTTGCTACAATAATAACAACAACACATCTACCCAAAACCAACATTCTAAAAATAACTGTGAAAGAGCTTTGACTGTTTATTAAGGTCATTAATTAGAGTAATTATGTCGCAAGTATTCTGTTAAGTTAGTGTCAGTGTAAACCAGCAACTGCATACAGACATAGCAACTTCAGGTGAGCAGAGAATTTAAGTGATATGAAAGGAGGGCATAATTACAAGCAGACTATGAATACACACTGACATAATAATCAGTGGGCACCTCATGTATTTTCAGTAATCTTAAACTGTTGTGTATATCATATAGCTAGAATTGCTATTGACTTCAATGGTTTCAAATGAAAGGCATCACACAGCTAAATCCTGTGTGGATGTAGAGTGGAGGAATTCACTTTCAGCAGATGTGGTTCTGTGACCACAGTGTTTCCTCTGGCCTCTCATTCTGGCATATATTTACACTTTTTTTCAATATATGATGCCATGGGCATGACAGCCCTCAAAGGCCATTCCAGGATTGGGTTTTGCTCCTCTTTGCTTATTTCTGCACCCATTTCTGGGAGAGTAAGTGTCCCCATAGTGCTGTCTGAGAAGATATCACCTGTTCCTTCTGTGTGTTGCACATTTGTTCAAATCCTGCCCTCATGCCTGCTCTGACGACCCCTTCCAGCACTGTCCACCACAAACTTCCTGTGGGAGTCTTTTTATTGCTTACAGTTTTACTGTCCTTTCATGTATGCATCATTCTATTCCATAATTAAAAAATACAATTAAGAGGACTGATTGATCTGTGCTATACCCATCATAATCAACCAAGTTCTCACTACATTGTCTTTCTCCTCAGGATAATCATTCCCTGGTTTTGTATCCTCTTTTTAAAATGTAAGTCTCACCAAATCTCTAATTTTGTTATTCTTTGTTGAATCTTTTCTAAGTTAGGTTTGTTCTTGATATCAGAAACAGTATTGAAGAAAGCATTCCAAAGACTTTATAAATATACACACGTATATTCTGTTTGTATACTCAGTGCAGTAGTTTCTATTGCTGTTTAATGAGCTTTTACAAGCATTTAATTAGCGTTAATGTAATTAATGATGTTCGCTGCTGCTGTACACTTCATTGATATCCAAAAATGCTTACAGTGTTTTCCAGAGACCCAGCCCAGAAACCAACATATGAATATATCACTTTTTTTCCTTATATTGCCACCTGCTATATTTAATCAGCTACAAACCTGACTTCAGTTACATATATATTACCTAATATAAAAATCTGTTTAAATTCTTTTAATGAGTTTCTTAAAATTTTCCCTGATTTTTACTAATCAAATTATTTAGAATCAAAGTTCCTCAGTTCATGTAACAAGCACAGCAGGAGGGTATGAATCTGAGGTCTGCTCAGCATGGGACCCTAAGTTATTATCTGCGTGGTCATGCAGGTCTACGTGCAACTGTATTTCTAATTCTCTAATGCTGATTTACATCAGTGCTTTAAATGGGAGGACATGTGTGAAAAGGAAAACGTTGCATTTTCAGGGAAAAGATGCTGTCCTCTCTTTCTGATGTTTAAGCTGTGTCCTCTTATTTCTTTTGTGCTTTCTGTGTGTGACATTTATGCCAAGTCTTTCAGATTTATCTTCTTTGAAGAACACGGTCTTGGTGGATTTTACTACACACTTGTGTCACAGGTTATAGGGTTTGAATATATGCGCCCAGGAAGTTAATATTAAAAAATTAATTACTTTGTACTGTAAGGAGTTCTGCACCTCAGGGTCGTTCAGCAGGATGGATGAAGCAGGGGATTCATTTCAGAAGACAGACGTAGCCCAGGTCTTTCAATACAATTCCTACAGACACATCTCTCAAACACACATTTGCCAAATGAACTTCCCTGTGTAAACACCAGCTTCATCATACTAATTACACTGCAAAATTCATATGCACTCACTCAATATTTGCAAACTATCTCCTTGCAGCAGAGTCCTTCTTATTTTTTCATTCTGATCTGCACACACACGCTCTGTGGCCCACAAGAAAGTGTACGCTAAGAAGAAATTTAAATACCAGCTGGCCCAAGCCTATATACATTTGAAGAGAGCTGCAGTTTACTCAGCTGAATTCATTTCCCAACAGTATATTTAAGGGTAGAATGCAATTTCAAGGTCTAACGGCTGATAAAGTTAATGTGCACATGGGAGAAACAAAAGGTGCTGTCGTTGCTGCGGATTCCTGTGCTGAAATGATTCTCCTCAAAACCATGACATACTCAGCTGCATTCTCCAGGGAGCACAGGGGCTGCAGGGGGAGCCAGGAGGGGCAGTGGGGTGTGGGAAGTACTGTGGGGAGGAAACAAGTGGGTGAAGGCACTGGCAGCCTGAAGGACAAGGGGGCAAATGGGAGAAAAGGGGTTTTGAACAGGGGGTCAGAGCACAGAAAACACCCTTTTGTACACACCTGCAAGGAGATGAGCAGGATGAGGGATGTGAAAAGACAGGGATTAACTGCTGTATATAGCCTGTGATCCTGTTCCTGTGGTGAAGACAATCCACAGATGACACACGGTTCACTCGACTCAGCCTGAAAAGCCACCATCACTTGATGGCCTCACTGCACTAAAACTGTCCTCCCTTCCAAGGGGACCAGCTGGCTGCAATGCCAAAACCTGTCTGAAGATCGGTTTAAAAATGAAGGTCTGCTTTTTCTTTGTACTTTTCTTTCATGAGGGCTCCTCACTTATGGTTAAGGCTGGGAGTTGAGCAGATGTCAAGACAAAAGAAAGGCTTTATTAAAAGCATTCTCTTCAATAGAGCTGGAAAAGCACATTTTGGGCAGTTCTAACCCAAACAATCCTCGTTTTGCTAAGCTGAACTGTGAGAGCTTTCAGACACAGTAGCCCAAAGCAAATATCTTATCTTTGTGTATTTATCAAGAATGGGAATTGAGTTTATAAAGAGTGGTTCAATTTGGCCTTAGTAAAGAAAATAAGACCAGCACTGAAACACCAGGGAAAGCTGCACTTCAGTTTCGAAGAAGTCACAAATGTGAAGGGCCAAACCCATTCCGGGATGTTGGGACAGATACTAAAGGAGATCCTGGTGCCTGAAGGGGAATGTGGCACCTTAACCCCAAACCCTGATCTTCTCAGCTGAAGTCCACAGCACCTTGTCTGCTACCAGAAAGCTCTCCTGCTCTCACCATTTACCCCACTGAAGCTTTTCCCCCCCCTATGAAAAAAAATTTGGGGTGCTTACGCCCAATGGCACAGCCCATGGACAAAAAAGGCACTGTCTGGAAAAAAAAGCCTTCCCAAGCTCAGCCTTCCAGTGTCCCCAGCAGACATCCCTGTCCCTCCCATAGCCTGGTGCACACAGTGCCTGGGGGAAATTGGTAGAGAGACACAGATTCAGTCCCTTTTGGGAGCATAACCAGAGCACTGTGGCATGAGAGAAAATAAATACCAGAAAGGAAGGGGCACAGGCATCCCTGTGTGTAAAGAGGAGCCATCCTGTTGGGAGGGAGCAGCCACTGCAAAGGCACCACCACAGAGCCACCCTTAGCTGCAAATACTCAGTGCTGAGCCTGCAACAGCCCCAGCCAGGGAGCAGGGATGTATGAGTATGTGCTGTGCTGCACATCCTCTGCATGGCTCTATGAGGGATAAAGTCTCTGAGACCTGTAAAGGTTGTGTCATACGTGCCCCAGGCCAGAGCGCTGTGGCTGTGCAAAGAGCCTGTCAGAGCTATGAACCATCACATCAAACAAATGAATGTTAATCTCTGCTCAGAGAGGGTTTCAAATGCTGTTGCACAGGGCTGGAGGTGGCAGAGCTCCTGTTTAACCTGGGCAGAGAGCAGCCAAGGGGTGGGCTACTGAGCAAAGGAAGCAGCAGATGGAGATCCAACAGCAGATAAAATAACTGGACCAGCAAATTCACAGCAAAACCCTGAATGTTTTCTGTGCTGAGCCAGCCACAAAGCCTTATGTTAAAGAAACAAATCAGACTTAGGAAAGAGGAAAATTAAACCGAGAAAGGCAATGCTAGTGATACATAAAGAAGAGCCAGGGGCTGGAACTGAAAGATTTGTTGCCCATTCACCTGAGCTCTTCTCAATGGGCATGAGAGGCAGAGGTGAACAGGAGTGATGTCAGCAGGTGCCCTGCACCCAGCAGCACAGACAGGGCTGCCCAGGGCCAGATTGCCAGCATAGGGCTGAGAGAGGGGGGCCCATGGGAAGATGTTGTTTCTAAGCATTTGTCTGTCCCACCAACATCCAGAGCATCAGTCTGGTGGCTCAGCCTCTCAAAGCATTCCCCTACAAATCTGGGCTACCACAGCAAGGCACCAGTAGCCTGCAATGTCTGAAAACAGTACCAAAAATGGGACCTGAGGTCTCCCTCTGAACAGAGGGATTTGGGTAGATGTGATGGGACAGATGAGTTGAAGAAAAATTGGCAAATATTCATTTTGCACAGAATGTTGTAAGAAACAAGGATTTAAAACCAGTTCTCCCTATCTGCAGAAGCATTTGTCATTCATATAAAAAGGGTTGTGATTAAAAACACATTCATAAATGGGAAAAGGGACAACTTGCTAATCCTCACTCCAAAAGGGAGGGAAAGCAATTTTGAGGGGGGAAAAAAGGGAAATTAAGTAAGTTATAAAACAAGATAGTGGCAGCTGGTGACAGCTTAGGACAGTCTGTCAGTTCATCCGCTCAAAATCCTCCTGTGTAATGGAGATGTCTGCCCGGGCACCCTGGCCTTGATGCTGCACTCAGAGCCACAGCCTAGATGACTGTGCAGAGATCTTTGTTCCCTGCCTGCCCTCATTTGCAGGGGCTCTGTCTGCTAGAGGTGAAGCCCTCTTCACTGGGCACGGTATTGCCTTATTTTTGAGCTCTCCCTTGCACACCCCTGCCTTTGCCTTTCATGGGGTTTCTAAGTGCTACAGCCAGGTACCTAAAGAGGTAAAGCACTTATTGTCTGCTACTGAGATTCACAATTAGGCACTGTAATACTACAAACAGTCGAACAGTCAGAGGAGACCCTTTGATTATGCCATAAAAAAAGGTCATTAAAAAGTTGGATTTAAAAGAAAAACCCTTAGCTCTGGAAGAACTCATTAAAAAGTCATTATTAGGTAGAACTGCCATAGCAGAAGGAGGTGGGTGTTTGGGTAATGGACCTTGCATATGCACAGAAGGACCTCCTGGTGATGCCATTATGATGCGAGATTACAGTGGCTAAACAATTTCCCTGCCAATCTATGGAGACCCCATTGAGTTACAGAAATAAAGCAAGGTTCTGCTGTGCAGACATCCCGCTACTTATTACAAAAGTAAGAAAAGAAATACATATACATTGCTATGGTTTTATTCTGCACCAGAGGCTGTCTCATAAAGTGAACCTCCCACCTTTTTCAGGGTTCCTGTGTGCCAGCTGTCAGAGGGTGCTGCAAAACAGCATGCACTATCAGTACAGAGCACAGACCAGCAGCACACGCTGGGCAGGAGGTCTCAGCAAGGGATAATACACCTAAATACACTGAGGCATTTTTAATCTGCCATCAGCAAATCGGTAGGTGCATAGAAAAGACACATATCATATTTTGCTAATAAAAACTGCTTGCTTTGAGTGTTAGGTGTAGCCTCTACCCTGTCCTCATGAGGAGACAGGGGCACCTGGTACATTGCAAGGAGCCTGACTGTAGTTTGCTAGAGAGAAAAAATCCCCACGTTTCCTTACACTGGTCACAGTAGTTTCCATCCATCAGGGACCTGTAGCCAAAGATTGTGCCAAAATCTGTTCATTTTTGTTTTTAAGAAAAATGTTTGTTGCACACAAAGTTGCAGATGTATTTAATGCAAGTAAAGCTGTTTAGTTTCCCAGCTGAACCCACTCAGCTGTGGAGGTTGATGAAGGGAATGGAGGGCCCTGGAGACCTGCAGTTCAAGGTCAGAATCTGAGCCAGTGTGTGATGTTTCTAGCTGTGACCCTGCTGTCTGCTCTGAAAATGCTCTCATGTACATGAAGTAAAACATCTTTGATCAAGGTGTGTAAGTGCCTGGTCTCAAAAATTCTCAGATCAGTAAAAGATAAGATAACATAGAACCCTTTCTTTCCTGCCCTGTGACTGAGGGTGCCCTGCTCCATGCAGATGTGGCAGTCCTGGCACAGAGGCAGGAAGCACAGTGTTGCACACTGGCAACCTGGAATTTTGGACAACATCTGCTTCCCATTAGCCTGTAACTGACAGTCTACATCTATTTTACAGAAAACCAGTAACCATATCATCATGGTAGCTGGAATAGACTCTTCTAAAAAAAAAAAATCCACTCTCAGGACAAAAAGACTGAAGCTTCTTTTGTTTTCTATTTCCATCCAGCTGCAGTCATCAGGAAAAAAACTGTGCAAAAGCTCAGGTAGGTTTACTGTTATACATAGAGAAACTCGTGAAGCCATCCTCCAGTTCACAGGGATATTTTTCTACCCATTTTCAAGCCTTCTGGCATATTCACGGGAAAGGTCACCATAAATGGGTTGCTCAGTCACCTGTGTTGCAGTGACCCAAATTCTTATGCCCACTGGCAGCCAAGTTGCTGCACTTCTTCAGCAGGAATTAGGGTAAAGGACCTCACCTCTTGCTGGGTTTGTCTGGGAGAATCTTCCTCTGGGCTTCAGAAGTATTTCATGTGCTCACAGAGATAAACATTGGCCAAGGGAGGAGCTACCAAACTGCACATAAAGTGCAGGCTGTTGTTCCACTTTTAAACATATTTCTAATATTCCAATAACAGTGTAACTAAATATGTAATTAGAGTGGAGCCAAGTTTCTCAGAGCATAACTTTCCAACTTAGCTTTGACCATACCCTGAAATAGCTACATGCAGGCAAAGCACCATTTGAGGAGAAAACCTTTGCTAAGAGCGCTTGCCGGAGAACAGCCCCAAACCAGGTGGCTCAAAGGGAGGGCTGGCCTTTTGCCAGGATTTGTCCTGTTCTTTGGATTAATTCCCAGAGTAACTTCAGGAAACTTCCTGGACCTTCTGCATTAAAAACCACCTTTCGCTATAAAAGGTTAAGCCTTAAAATACCCACTGGGGAACAGATCTTGGAAGCAATTGGCATTACAGGCCAGTAATTGTTGGCCCAAGGAGGAAGAAGACTGAATGGCTGTAAGACATAACACCTCTCCTTGCATTTCCTTGGGCCCCTTTCTCTTCACTTACAGTAAAGGAACTCATAGTGCTAAGTTAAGACAGGTTACTTGGGTTTTTCTGCAATATACAGGCTATTTAGTGAAGTGGTGAGCAAAGGTGTGAATTCAGCAGAGGTTACCAATGTGGACAAGCTGTGCTTGGATTTGCATGGAGTATACTCATCTACCACATCTGCAGTGTGAAGCTGGTTGTGTGGATCTGACTGCTGCATTCAGGCAAAAATACCACTGACTTAAGCTTTTCACCCTGATTTCTTCAGGGAGGAGAGCATCACTGCAGGAAGACTCTTGCTAGGTTTGTTGAGACCAATGACCATCTGCCAAAGGACTCCTCACAAAAGGGTCTGATACAAAACCTCAGTTATGGCTTCAGATCCCACTGTAATATTTAGGTGCATTAGCTTTGGTTGCTGTCAAATGTTAAGAAAAAAATGGAACAAATGGGAACCGCCTTCATGCCCTTAGGGGTGCAGATGTGGAATGAACATAAAGGGGATTCTAGATGCAAATGCCGGCCTGTATTTATTTGGTGTGGAACCCTATATATCATATCTATACTTAAAACTGCTAATTTTAAGAATTCAGAAAATCATGCTAGGCATAAAAATATCAGGACGCTCTGTTAGAATTGATTACATTATTGACAAAATTAATTGGTTACGTTCTACTTTGAAGGTTTTGGTTAATCTCAGCTCAGGTTTTTAGGGCTTTTTGTGCTATCAGGAAGAAACCTGGATGGAGTAATATAAATGTGGACCATAGAGCTAGGGCTGAAAGAGATATTGAGGATCATGTAGCTGACCCTTTGCTCTGATGTCTGGATTCCATGCTTCTTAAATCACTTCTGCCAGTTCTTAAATATCTCCAGACATCTTTGCAGAGATGCCGTAATTGCAATTTATTCATATTTGTGACAGAAATGGTAAGTCTGAATGGAGAATGGATGAGATAGTCCAGGAGAAATGGCAGAAGAATGGCAGGGGTTAATAGCACCTTTCTTAGCAGGTCATCAGAATCCCATCTGCAAGGAGTTTCTCCAGACAGCAAGACTAAAAACACAGGAAGATACCTAACACAGGGGACAACGTAGGAGCAGACTAAGAAAAGTCATCTAGAGGTGATCCTCTTAATGCAATCCAAGCTGGAGGTCAGGGTGGTGTCTGCAAAAGATGGCTCATGCAGAGATATCCCAGTAATCAGGGAAGACAAAAAAGCAGGTGAGGCAGTGGGCTAGGACTGTGTGCTGAGCACCTCCTAGCCAGCATCACTCACATGCCCAGGGCAAGATCTGGGGGGTTGTAGTTTTCATCGCGGCAGAAAAAAGAAAGCAAATTTACATGTTTGACAACTAATGACATCAAATGTATTGACAAAAAATTCAGCACTAGAAGCCACTCTCCTGTGTCCACATAATCAGGTCCCTGTGACATCAAGGTAGATAAACCTGCTGTGAAATGAAACTCCAGTGACACAAAACAATTATATTAGTGGCAACTGAATCTCTGGCATGTGAATATTCATCAGCAGCCACTACCCAGCAAATGGGCAGTTTTAGCAAGATTAATTTATCAAGAAAACCATAACCTGAGGGTTAATACTTTCTTTATTCTATTATTCACATATTAAGGTGACATATTATGGAATAGACATGATCTTCAGTTCACACACATTCTATGACTCTGCAAGCAGGAGCTCCTGCAGTGCTCTCAACCTCCTTCTCTCAACCTTCTGCTTTGCAAAGGCACCTTTTATAGCTTGGGGTAATTTCACTAACCTGTTGTAGAAGATGGAACTGTGGTGCTATAAAATATCTTTGCTCCTTAGCATCAGGCACTGATCCAGCGCTGAGTGCCAAAATCACAATGATGGGCACTTAATTTTCTACTGCTGTGAGTAAATCTAAATGTTCAGAAAAATGTTCCTAATTGCTGATTGGTTTTGCTGCATTTGTGGGCTTTGTACCTCTGCTGAAAATTAAAGCCCAGCCTCTCAAATATGGGCAACTCCATTTTCATCAGTATCAGGCTTGATGCCTGCAAGTTTACAAAATGGGATAACAATAGACTGGAGCATAATACCTTGGTACCTCATTTACCATCACTTGGTTCCTCTAGGCCACAAGTGTCTGCGTTATTAGACGAACAGTTTTTATGGGTTTACACAGTCCTTTATGAGCTGCTAATTACTTGATTGTGCTGAACTGTTGTAGGCTGTGATATTTTGTACAACACTGCCTGCCAGTGCACTGCTGTGAGCTTTGCAGCGCAGCCGGGAACACAGGCCCAGCTTAGCAAAGCTACTTGACCAGGTAGCTGCAGCACGAGGTCATCCCTGGATGCATTCTTTCCTGGATGCATTCTTTCCAGATGCATCTCTCATGCCCCAGCATCCATTCATCCTTCCTTGTAAGCCCAAAGCAGTCAGAGTAGAGACCTGGCAGCTTGCTCTGCCCAGTTCAGGGGATCAGCACAGAGGCTGTGGTGGTTCCAGGGTGCGTTGTGGCCCCAGCACACAGAGGCCATGCAGGCAGTGCATCTGGTTTGCTCAACAGCAGGAGGACACGCACACTGATGTGCAGCTGGGCCGGGGCAAGGAGATAGCCAGGGTGGGCAGGATGTGTCCTGGAGAAGAAGGGATCCCTGGGAAAGGTGGGTGGGATGCCACAGCCCTTGAGTGAGAGTGTCCAACCTGTCCCTGTCTGCTTGCCCAGCACTGCATTGCTTTGGGAGGTACTTCTTTTTGACAGGTTGCATCAATACTGGTGGCCCAAGGCTATTTCTTATGTATATAGTGCTGATCACTCCAGAACATGTTACACAGAATGCCCAACGTGCCAAACTCAGCACTGCTTCCATGACTGCCAATACCTTACCTTCACATGGAGAGGGCAGTGGAGAGCCCAGCCCCTGAAGTGGTATAAAAGGCTGCATGGAAAGTTACGATTTCTGAGGATTGTTTGCTTTAACCACAGAGACTACTAATAAATATTACTAGTAAGTGTTAATGTTACTACCACTGTCTGGGAAGTGGAAGGCACAGGTATGTCATACACACTAAACTCAGGATTGCTGCTGCAACCCAGAGGCAGAGAGAACACCAACAAGCTTTGTGCCACCAAGCAAAGCCAGGCAGGGAGACCATCCCATACGGCAGGTAGTGGAATAGATGGAGTGACAGACCTTTCACTTTTTGCAAGCTTGCACACAGGTGACATTTTTCAGCTCTTCAGGTGATATTTTTCTACTCTACCCTGCACCATCTTTCTGATAGTGCTCAGCATGGAGAAATAAGGCTTGGCACGGCTCTAGCATCAGCAGACACCTGGAAACTTTGTCTGGTATGACTTCTAGCAGGTGAGAAGCTCCAGCCTCAGAGAGAGTGGCGGGAAGTCACTCCTGCATCTCAGAGTTGGGACCTCACCGAGCACTGGAAAACTCCACAGAAAATCCTAACAAACAGCCCAATAAAATTGTTATGTTTGATGTTTCTCATCTCCAGCTTGGATACATCAGAGGTTGTATCAGACTGTACTGAAGCAGCATGGCGTTGCAAAAAACAGCATAAAACCAGCACCAAACATTTCACTCAAAGGGTGTGCCATGGTTTGTCAGCTGCCAACCAAGCATCACCCAGCCCTCACTCAATCCCCTCCAGTGGAATGGCAGAGCAAAGAGTAAAAGTAAGAAAACTCATTGGTTGAGATAAGAGAGTTTAACAGGACAGAAAAGGAAGAAAATAAATAATTGTAATAATAATAGAAATATTGTTAGGGTATATGAAACAATTGCTCATCCCCTGCCAACTGATGCCCAGCCAGTCCCCATGCAGTGGCCCCCAGCCCACTTTACCTGCAGTTTATATACTAAGCATGATGTCTCATGGTCTGGAATATCCCTTTGGCCAGTCTGGGTCAGCTGTCCTAGCTGTGTCTCCTCCCACTTTCTTTGTGCCTCTCCAGCCTTCTCACAGGCAGGGCATGAGAAGCTGAAAAGTCCTTGGTGTCATATAAGCACTGCTTGGCAACAACTAGAAATATCAGTGTGTTATCAACATTATTCTCATATCCTAAACACAGCACTCTACCAGTTACTAGAAGGAAAATTAAGTCTATCCCACCCAAAACCACACTAGGCAGCCATTCATGGTGTTCTCCTGGAGACAGACAGCTGTTTTCTCATTATTTAGATAGGACCCAAACCCTGTAAGAGAAGCTGCAAGTAACAGTCTCCTTATGTCTCTACACAGGAGGCTTCCCAGTTGCTGGCACTAAACCATCTCTTATTGGACAGCCAAGCTATAATTACATCTGGGTCAGAAGGCATGAACTGACAAGTTTTACTTGGAAACCATAATTGGGAAAAGAAGAAATAACTAAGCAGAGATAATAATTTCAGATCCAATTTGCCCTCCTGAAAAGACTTTTCACAGATTCTTGTTACCATAGGAATTAATATAAAATCCACATCCTGAAGGGTACACAAAAGAAATTGTTCTAAGAAAATAGGCGTAACCAGAAAAATATGTAATGAGTTCTGAATTCTCAGCTGAACACTATGGAATGGGAATGTGAAGCAGTAATCTGAGGGCTGCTGTGACATCTGGGGAATTTGGCTAGTCTGGTAGGAAAGAAAAAGTTCCCTTTTCCAGATCGTTGGGAGACAAGACACCAATTTGATCATTCATTTTTTTTGCATTCAATGCTATTTCTGAACTCCTGCTCATGACATTGGCTGTGTTATTATATCTTTAAAGAAGCCCATTGTGAAATGCAGCCAGGTGTTTAAGCACTGGCTATCATACACTAGACCACAAGATACTTGAGGAAGGCAGTTTTTCTTCCATACTTTTGGAACTACTGGTAGTTCAAGCAGATGCCTAACTGAATTAGATCATCAGTGACTGAGCTGCAGCCGTGACATATATTTATAAAAGCAGTGCCAAGAGGCCAGCAAGGATCAGGAAAGAGGGTCATAATGGGATTACCAACTGTTTGGCCTGACTTTCTGTGTGATGGATGCCAGTCAGTCATTTCACTGTACAGGCCAATTCTGGTATTTGTGCTACAAGACATAAATTTGGTCTAATGAGTAACAAACAGACATGGAAATGAGACCTTCCAGGGAAAAGCTTCAGACTGCCAAGCTTTTCACTCATGCCAGCTGCCTGAGCTCTGCAGCTCTGCAGCTGCAGCTCCTGTCCACATGTTCCTCTGGGGTTTCAGCACACCTACCTTGGCTTCAGAGACACAAAGAAGGGAGAGTGGGTGGTTGCACCAGGTATGTAAAGCTGAGCAGTGTGATACCTTTTGTGTGACCCTGTGGAAGGAAATGTGTCCTGAATAAGTGGTGCCATCCTGAATATGCCACAGAGACTGAGTGCTTCAGTAGACTGTATCAGGGAGAAGCCATTCAACATTTGATCCACTGCTAGAAGGTCATGGTAAGCACATCCCTGTCCCTGGCCTAGGAGCAAAGTGGAGAAGTCCTTCAAACTCCAGGCTAAGGAGAGAACACTTATGGAAAACTATGAGCTCTACCATTTCTGAGACAGGTTAGCTTCAGATGTTGTCTTGGGGTGACCTTATGATGTGTATCCCATATCACTGCCTATGCCCAGAAATTAATTTCTGTGTCTTTCTATGCCTCTAAACTGAGCCTGAGAGGGGGAAGGAAAAAACTGAGCAAAACTTTTTCAGGGCAGTTTGCAGCTTGTTCAAGGTCACACAGAGATAGCAGGTTGGTTTTTTTTTTCCCCAGCTGCGGCAGGGGAGCCAGGAAGCACCCGGCTTGGTGTGTTCCAGTCAGCTTTTGGCCAGTTGTTTCAGTTTCTTGTTCTCCGGAGAGAGAGACTGAGAGTTGGACTTTGTTTTTCCTTCTCTGGAATTCCGGATTTTCTCCCTTTGCTACTGGACTGCTTTTCAACCTCAGAGCAGATCAGGAGGACTTTCCACCGGGCACAGAGGGCCTGGCCCTGGGCCAAGTCCCAGCGCTGAGGAGACCAAAGGGAGGACTCTTAACACTTTCCCAGGTTTTTCCTCCACAGGGAAACATTTTATTATTTAGCCTTATTTTCCTTTTCCCGTGTGTTTGGTAAATAAATAGTTTTATCTCCTTCACTTTTCTTCGAGGAAAATTTATTTTTTCCCGAACCTGGGGGGGAAGGGGTGGTTGTGCCTTCTCTCAGAGGATATATTTCTAAATTTGGCCAAACTGGAACAGATGTGTTTTGAGAAAGTTCCCTTTCTAGAGAGGACTTGCAATGCCAGGCATAAGATCCTCTCCCCACTTTGTTAGGGAGGTAGACAAGACATCAGCAGATCCAGAGGCAAGTGGTTGGTCTGTCTCCTTTTGCTGTGGTTGTAAAGCAGTGCAGTACAGTTTATGTCTGTGAGCTGCAGACAGGGGTAGCAGCCGCTCAGCTGTGTGGCTCCTGGCCTGGAAATAGGTCAAGCACAACAGGGCATCAGACAGCAAAGAGCAGAGGAGACTCTCCTCCCTCATGCTTTCAAAAACCCAAGCATCAGGCGCAGCCTGGGGAGAGGCTGTCTGGGGAAAGAATAACAGGAGAAAGGGAATGGGGCTGAGAGGACCAGAGATGAACTTTTCTAGGAATGGGGGAAAAGCCATAGATGTATAAAATGTAGAAAGTCATGAAAAGGACAGGAGAAAGTAGGAAAAGTCTGGGCGTGGGTGGTCCTGGGGAAGTTCAGGGAGAAGGAGCATTTAAGTTTTATTCCTAGTACAGTCTATTACCAACAGGTACATTTTGTTTAAGGGATTTCAGGTTAAGCAAGGTATATCTAAAACATGTTGAGCACATTGCATGAGGTGAGCAAACTCCTCTGATACTCCACCAAGGATGTAATACCTTTCTAGCATCTGGTTTTGTGCCTACATCTCCTCATGAGCAGTTCCTTGGTCTGTTCATTTCTCTTCTGGGCAGGGCAGGCAAAGCTCACATGAGACTGTGACCACCTAGAGCCATTGGGGTCTTCCAGGTGGGCCATGCCTGGTGCAGAGATGTGCTGCATTAACAGCTGCTGATGCTATTTGGATGCAATTGCCTATGAAATGAGGTAAAGATATGTATAATCCATACCAAACAGCCCATGTCGAGGAGATGTGGTGTCCTACAAAACCCTTCCCAGGGTAAGAGGACAGCACTTCAAACCATTTATGCTCATATTAAAAAGAAGGTTAACTAATCACCCATATAGTTAGGATTATGAAGCAATTAAGAGATAACATTAGTTAAGACCAGTAAGCTAGGCTTGGCATCCTTCTCCCATTTTCAATAGAGGTTCACAGAGCTCTGTGTTTCTAGCAAAGCTCTGACACAGGGAAAACACCCAAATGTTCCTGAGATGAGAAGGAAACTTCTTGTGGTCACCAGTGTGAGGTCAGATCCTGGTACACTGCAGCCTCTTTCTCTCTTCCCAGTGTTCTTTTCAAAATACTGATACCACTGTGTTCCTAGAAAATATCAAAAGATCAACACATAAATGCTGCAACAAACAATATTTCTTGTCCTCACGCAGTTCTTTTCCCTCCAGGGCTATAGATAATTTAATGGGAGAATTGGTTATTTTAAAATGAACTGTTCATTATGGTATTTTCATTGACAGTTCAGTGAAACTGTCAGCTCTTCTCATTCTAATTGCTTTTGATCAACAAAAGAAAAACATGCACCCTTAAAAGAAAATTATTTTGATGTAGCTGGGACAGCTCCCTCTTTAAAGAGACTGATGGGGAAAAGAGCAAGCAACAGAAAACGATGAGAAAAGAAAAATAGAAGGAAAAGAATTGACACATTTTCCCAAACAATCACTTGTTACTTCAGTATTTCTGCAGTCAAATGCAGTTACTCCAGAGGAAAATTTTCCATGTCCTTCAGCAACCTCTGCCAGAAGAATTTATTTGGATTGGCTCCTGCAAGCACTCACGAAAAAGCCAGTTCTCGAGTATTTATAGGGGAGCAAGTGGTTAGCTTGTGTTGCATCAGTCAGGTTTCTCACTGGTGCCATTCAATCAAGCTACAGAGATTAACTTGAATATACAGTCTAGTAAAACCTGCCACAGAATACCCATAATTGAATATAGGCTACAACATTAGTCCTAACATAAGTAGCAGCAATGTAATCTTAAACTGTAGTGGAAAGTATGATCTGCCAACACTTAGGTTTTAACAGATTTCTGTAAAACACCTTGCATAAAAAAAACTTGGTTGCTCATTGCTTGCCCTTGGTAACTCATTAAACATTACTATGTCACACAGAAAGCTGACTAATGCCACGAGCCTTTAAAAATTAAACAGAAGTTTCTGTTTCTTTTTAGTTCACTTCTCTTTCCCAAATCCTGAAGTATGGAAGAGAGAAAATAAAACTTTGAATCCCAGTTAGGTTTAGGATCAGATTACAAGGAAGGCCTTGCACACTCAGAAAAAGCACAGGAAAGCCCCCAAACACTGGACAACCATCAGCTTGCACCTTCATGGGGCTCTGGTGTGGTCAGGGTACTGTTGCCCCACAGAGTGCTCTTCTGCATGAGGCAGGATGGGGATTCAAGGCCAGGTCTCACCTCTCCTGCTCATCTGAACCATTCACTGCCCAAATATTGTCAGCCCTTCCTGATTCCCCTGCTGGTGCTCCACCCCCCACTCATAGCAGTGCTCTGCAGGACCCCACCTCAGCCCTGTCCTCCCTCCTGTCTCTAGGCACCAGTTCCCTTTCTACGGCCAGGAGCACCAGGCTTTGTCTCCAGGAAAAGCCCCTGCCAGAGACCTGGAGGGAGATGTCCAAGAGGGTGATGTAGATGAGAGTCCCTGTTTGGTTCCTAGCCAGAAAAGTTAGATTTGGTGTATCAGGTCAAGAAAAATAAAGCAGCAAGACCAACTGCTGACCACCTCTGGGACAGGTGTCAGCATGCTCTCTGAGAAGGACATGGCTGCACACCAGGCAGGTAACTCATCCTGATGCTCCTTTCTTCTAACAAGGGCCTTGATTTCTAAACATGTAAGATTAGAATTGATTTGGTTTGTTTCAAAAACCTCTGTACATAGCATACATTCTCTGCGAGCCAAAATGGTCACCCTTGGGATTTCAGCAGTTTATGCGAATACTCAGCTCTTCCAGGAACTGAATCACTCTTATTTATATACCTAATCACGGATTTAAAAGCTTAACTTGTAACATGCTGGTTTGAAAAATACAGCCACCTCTTTTCTGGTTATATGCAGCAGACATGGAAAAATAAAAATGGCTAAAGAATGTCTCTTAACCTGAAAGAGCTTGTTTTAAAAGCCAGATCTCCTGGGAGCACATGGAGGATATCTGTGTTTAGATGCAAGAGATAAACTCACCAGCTGTGAGATGGGGAGGATGGGAAGAGACCGCCATTTATCATGTCAAATCCAAGCTTCATGTGATATTTCAGTCCCAATATAATCTGCTATTTTGAATAGCTGGTACTCAGGCACACAATAGCTTTTGAACTGCAGACTCCAGAATAGCAGAGGGAAAACAAGAGTATCCATCACCTCCCTGATAGCCTCTGCCAGCTCCATCTACCCATTTTCATAAAACATCTTCACCTTGCAGATACAGTGCAATTGAGAAAATCACACTGGGCTTCATGTGACCACATTTTCCTCATGACCTTAAAGAAGGCAAGATGAAAAACCAGGGGTTTCACTGTGCCTTTGCAGCCCTGCCTTTGCCCAGCCTGCAATGATCAAACCAGGGAAGGTTTAGATTGGATATAAGCAAAAATCTACTGAAAGGGTTGTCAAGCAGTGGAACAGGCTGCCAGGGAAGTGGTTGACTCACCATCCCCGGAGGTATTTAAAGATGTGTGGATGTGGCACTTGGTGACATGGTTTAGTGGTGAACTTGGCAGTGCTGGTTTATTGTTGGACGCTACAATCTTAAAGGTCTTTTGCAGCCTAAATGATTCTATGATTCTGCAAGAGTAACACCTGCAGGAGGCCACAGAGCCCACATGCTGTGTGTAATCCTGCAACAGTATCAAACTTTTTTTGCTTTCTGACATTATTTTTTCCTCCTTCCTCTATATTTCCCTAGAAACCTCACAGTCAAGTTTATTCTAATTTTGCCCTTTCTTCTATCAGGTTATTTTTACTCCTGCATTCCTAATGTAGCTTGAAATTAGTGCAGCCTTTTTATTTATATATCAGCCTCCTCAATGATGTATACACAGTTTGAGGAGAGATATAAATACAGGCTGTTGCAGAAGAGCACAACAGGTCATTACATCCCAGGCAAACTTCAGCTTTGTTTGGAATTCATGGCATATGGGATTTTTTTTTTAAGATGTTTGATCTGAATGTCATTCTCCCAGACCCCGTAATAATCTAAATCAGATCAGGACACAGCCAGTTTCCCTGTGCAGCATCAGAAATCACAGAAGAAGGGGCTGAGAGAACATGTCCCTGCTGCCTGCTGGACAGGGCAGTCCTTCATCCAGGGATTTTTGAGCCCAAATTAGGAATAGAAAAGTTTTGACTAACACTTTAATTAAAAGCACTCCAGAGAAACACATCTACAACTAAGCAGTGGAGGGACAAAATTAATAAGAAAAACCTAAGTCCCCTTTGCAATGACACCATTCTTGGATCAGTGATGTGTTCTCGAACTGTGGATAAATCACTTATTGCCAGAAAAAAAATGGCAAACCTTTGAGAGAAGAGGTTTAGCTGTCACCCACTGGGGCCAGCCATAGCTGTGTATTTCATATGGTGAGGATTGCAAATAAGGAGAAAACCAAGGGACATTCTACCTGGAGACTCTGACCTGAAGCAGCTGCTAAACAACAATAAAAAGAGGGAAAAAAAGAGAAGAAGGATTAAAACTTTCTAGTGTCTTTCTAATGGCTTTTGCTGGGGTATCTTGGTGTGGCCTATGAATATTTAGACAGAAAAAGTAGTTTTAATAAAATTAATATGATTTTATTTTTTTAAATAAAGCTCACCTCACCTTATCAATTCCCCCAAGGGTATTGTGGTTGAGATTAACTCTGGCTGGAAAATGGCTCTCTCATGCTATGAAACCCCAGAGTTTCCTAATCTCAGGGTCTTTCTACCAAAAAGGAGAAGGTGGATGGGAGCCTACAGAAGGTACCAGAGGACAAGGCAGAAGAGCAAAAAAAAACCCATCAAACTTCCAAGACCTTCTTTTTGTACTAAATAGAGCCTCATCCAGGGATTATGTATATCTTTGCTTTATAGGAGGGACTGAGGTTTAAACAACTGAGGTTTAGCCTTTGGATCTGTCATTTCTGTTCTTGGCTAAATTTGATTTCCATTGAAGAATATTTGTTGAACCTCCTTCATTTGCTCATTGTACAAATGACATATATAATAGTGATGAAGGCAGGAAAAAAATGAAACAATTGCTTATGAAAATGAGACATTTTAATTAAATTTACACATCATGGTATTTAAACAAGGCAGCACTTTTTGTTTAACATTGTTATGAGATGGTTTTTCCCTTAAATAAATTTTGCGTTCCAATCCAGGTACCAAACCAGGACTATTCTGAGCATTCTCAATGAACACTCTGGCCAGTGGGATATTGCTCAACCTTGTGGTCTAAAGACCTTTGCAAGTATGTAAGTGAGGTGGTAAATTGGGATGGCACTTGTTTTACCTAGGTGTAGGCTAGATTAATCTTATCTAATCATGCAGGCTTCCTCCTCTGGCAAAAGGGAAAGAGAGCATCTCCAAATGGCAGATCATCTCCTTAAGGGTTTCAGATTTGTAGGTTAAACAGCCATCTGTGGGTGCCTCTCTGCCTGCTCTGAGCATGGAGCAGGAACTAGAAGAGTACTTTTGACATCTGTACTCACTACTAGATGAATAAAAATAGAGGGACAAATAAAAATAGAGAGATGACCTCATGCTTTAGCTCAAGCCTTTAATTTACTAGCTTTGGCATGAACTGTTGCACTAATTACTAGGAATTACTCCCATATTTCAGGGCAAAAAACCCAATGAAACAAACATGGAAATAGTAGAATATGAGGCACTTCAAAAATTACTGTCGCAAGTAAGCAGTTTTATATAAAATGGTAGATCAGAAACCAATTTAAAATGGAAGGGGGGGAAAATAATCTCTGCAGTCTGTATAATTTCAATCTTATAAGAAGCCAGCTATAGTTGGTTTGGTTCTACTTTGAAAGGTACATTAAAACATCTCAAAAGGAAATTTCATTACACTATGACAACAACAAATAACTTTTTAGTTAACCAGCAGAGCACTTCTAGAGAAATACCTATGAAAGTACTGAGCAGGAAAAAAAAGTGGATAGATTTTCTTACTTTTATGCAAAAGCCTCGCTGGACAAGTCTGGTTGGAAACAGAGGGAGGCTCAGCTCTGCAGACCTCTCCATTTAGCAGGAGGTAGGACCTATGTCACACTGTGTGCACTCCCACATATTCATCAGTCATCTAGAAAAAACCAAAAAAGGGTGGAGATGGACTTTGCTGGATGGCACTGAAAGGCACTGGAAACCCCCCAGCAACCAAGGTGGGTAAGTAAAATGCTTGAGACTAAAACCAAGGAGTGAGGGGCCTCTGCTTTGACCCATTCTTCTGATGATGCCAAAGTAAGTGCTCCTCAGGTCTGAAACAAGATTTAGCCTTTCCACATCACTGCAAAGATCCAAACTATTTCTCCAGTGAATATCAAGAAGAAAGAGTCACTTATTGGCCAGAGACACATGAGGGCTATATCCCTGCCTTGGCAGATCAGTGGTGTGCCCCACTGCCCCCTGCAAAAAGCCCCTTTGTTTCTTGAGAGCTGAGTGTTGGATTTTACCAGCATCTCAACCCCAAACCTCCTTGACATATTTTATTTCTTCTAAGGATGGACAAAAAAATCTGCAGTGTTTGCCCCTAGCTAGCTATCAAACAAATGCACAATTACATATCTGAAGAGGAGATGGTGAACATTAGGGCTATTCCAATTATAAAACCATCCTACTCTTTACTGAAACCTGTCATCACAAAAAAAGCACCATATTTCAATGTGATATTTTGTGAAATGGTAATACTGTGATAGCAATACAATTACTGCAAAGGCTGTATAATTGGATAATTTAGGATATGCAGGGCTTTTGAAATACATTGGGCTTGTTCCTTTCTGTAAGATTGCTAACACTTTAAGTCTTTCATTTTACATTAATGCATTCATTTTACAAAATCCCCTCTTAAGCTAGTACTAGAAGGAAAGTCAGTTGGGCCAATTTGCTTTCTCTGTACTGTTTGCTAATGCACATCCTTCCACATGTCTCTGCACTCATCTCTGCTCTAGCTGAAAATATCTGGTTTTTTCTGTTGTATTTCCCAGAGATCTTTTCCTGCTCTCATTAATTTTTATTGTGTGGTCCAGAGCACTCTCTGCTCTGCTAAACAACAGGAAAACAGAAGAGAAGTAATGTTCCTAGTAAAGTGGACAGCAAATTCCTCAAAAGGAAAAATAATAACCCCATGTAATTTTTTTTTCCACTCTGACCCTTACACAATCTGGCATTTGAGTTGTTGTTTTTAAATTACTGACTACATCAGCTGGAGGTTTTCTGTGTTCTGTCGTCAGTCACATCTAGCTTTTTCTCTCCATCCTGTCTGCAAATTAATCCAGCATCCCCTGGGGTAAATTCATTGTTCAAATCATTCCTGTCAGCAGCTTGTGAAGGTCTTGGCTGGCTCACCAGCTCAAACACTGATCCCAGACCTCGGCACCTCAGCCAGGACACAGCTGCTCAGTGCCACGCCAGGCTGAGTCCTGTCCCATGGCAAGGGCCAGACCACCCCATGGCAAACTCACACAGTGAATTTTGTCTCTCAGCAAGAGTTAGGATTAGTGCTTGCTCTCATTCATCATCCAAGAGGGACAGAATTTTGACTCCACTGCATGCTGTAACCTGAAAGGGTTGTGCTCCCCCCTTGCACACACCAGAATGAAAGACCTTAGTTAATTGTTCTTCCCAATCTACCTGCTCTAAGGGGAAATAGCTACTGCCAATGAATAATAAATTGAGTATTTGCATGTTTTCTTTTTTTTTTTCTAACTGAAATATTTGATGTAATTTGCCAGCTATGGGCCTATTGTCTTATTGCCCCTTTTTGAGATGATTTATACACTGAGCGAACAACTCCATGGCTCACCTACAGAAGGTGGAAGTGCTGGCCTGCTGAACACTGCCAATTTCAAAACCAATTATTTCCTTTCTCTTTTGATTAGGAGGAAAAGGTGGCTAAAGTCTGTTTGCTTTGCCTATTGCCTACCTGTTTTATTTGAGCCAAGTTATTTCCACAATCCATTCAATGCACCAGAGCTACTCAGTTTAATGGAAATCCTTCCCTCTGAGCTCACAAAAAGAACACAGTCACAGCTCCTGAGGAGCTCTTCCCCTTGGAAGTGTTGAGACATGGTGTCCACTGAGACATTGGACTCACTTCAAGCCTCAAAGCATTGACTCTGTGTGACAAAGCCTCAGCATCCTCAATGAAAAAGTAATCCTGCCGGGCTGGCTGAGTGCAAAACTGACAGAAAAAAGTGCTCAAATGATCAATTTTTTTTGTTTTTAACCTGCATACCACTGAGGTGAAGCTCAACTAAACAACATATAGGCTTAGCCTCAAGTAACTATGTAGAATAAGAAAAATTGTTCTCACTGGGATTTTTAGGTTACAGGAGCTATTTCAGTGCTTTCACAAGATTGTAAGGATAATATTTAAGAGTAATTAATTTCCTAGTTTATCTGCAGAGTGCTTAAGTAAAGATAATTGTGTTTTATGGTGCTTGAGAGAATCCAGAAAGCAGTTCAATGTCAACTTTTCTGCTGAGGCAGTCCAATCTTGCATTTTAAATACTGATAAACATACTGAAGATGCATAGTTCTTTTAAATGCTAAAGCTCATCATACTGTAAGTGTAATTTTGATGATGACTACTTTGCCACTAATTCAAAACAGCACCTGTCATTGTGTTTGAAGCAGGCAAAGCGCTGAAATGACAGTGCTGGAAGCTGTGCTCCTTTATTGAGAGACGTCTTACGGAGACACAAGTGCAGCATCAGCTCCTGCAAACCAACACATCTCCATGTTTCCACGTCTTATGGGAAAGGCTGTGGCTTTCAGAGAATGAAAAAATCTCTCCTTGCTCACCCCTGATCTCTCTGCCAAAACAGGGAGCAGCAGAGTGCTTCTACAATACCAGCTTTTGCAAGAGGCTTCCTTGACTGTGGTTGAATAAATAACATAACACAAATAACACCCATGATACCACACCCCATTGTGACAGGTGTGGGCGAAAACTTACCAGGGACAGCAACCTTTGCTCCTAATCTATGCTCAGGAAGGTTCATTCACTGCCCTCTCATGCTCTGCCTCTCCCAAATCCTGCTTGCTGAATATCCCTGTATCACCTGGCACCTTCCTTAATGATACAACTGATTTCTCTGCTCATGTTCATAATGTATCAGCTACTATATGCATTTGATAGTCTTCTTGACAAGTGAAAAGAAAACCTAAAAGTTAACTCGCCTAAGAAGACATCAAAAGACACATACCGAGAACCAGTGGGCTACAGCACTCAATTCCACTGCTTTTCCATCCACATCAGATCAGCCATGGGTTTGCCATGCTCCTCAGTGCCGAAGCACATACTTGTCACAGCCCTGGAAGGAGAACAGGGTGCACTGGCAGGGTGGGCACAGGAGGGGTCCCCATCTCACACTCATACCCCAAGGACCTGCCCCAGGCAGGGCTGGTGGAGCTCTGCACAACCTTGGCCCTCAGCTTGGAGCAGTGTCACTGCACACACCATCAAAGAGCTCCAGAGTTTTCATCTTTTGTGTGACCAATGCTAATTTACTGCTTAATTACATCTCAGTGAGAAGCAGTCTTTCTCCCAACAGAAAATATTACTGATGTCAGATGGGGCCAGCACTGGCAGGGCAGCAGCAATCTATGCTTGAAGTAAGACATTATCAGAGCAGATCATTTTCCCTTCTTCTATTTTAAATAACATATTGCTCTTTAACTACAATTTAGCAATCACAATACAAGTTTAAATACAAATCAACAATTGCAGATTAATTAAAAGGCACATGATTAAAAACAATCATATTGAAGATTGATAACTTTGCAACTAATTTTATGTTTCATAATTCCTGTTCTCCAATATTGTTTGCAAAAATCAGCTGGCAATTAATTAACCTTATATCATTCAATCTAAACTAAAAGAATGTTGGACATTTTATTCCATCTGTTAACAACTCTATTAAACAAAATAGCCAAAGACCCAACTACATTTTCATAACAAAATTTCTTGAGGACAGTTTCTGTCCCCAGCTTCTTGCAAAATGAAAATGAGTTGGAAGAAGTCAGATTTATCCTGAGGGACAAAGGAGGGCACCTCTGCTCCAGGATACTGTGAAAATATGCTGGTCATGCCTACTGACCTTCACCCAGCCACGACCTCTCCAGAGGTGAGCAATGATCCCCCAGCCTCTGCCACAGAAAAATAATTCCCAATGGGTCATTATACTCTGTGCACTGAGGTGCAAAGCCAAAAAGCTTCATTAAAAAAAAATCTGATGTCAAACAGAAGAGAAGAAATAAGAAGTCACAACTGTGAAAAGGATGTGGCAACTAAGACTGTCTCAATTATGGGACTTTGAAATAGCAAATTAAAATATCTCTGCAACACAAGCAGGCAAATGTAATACCAGCTAACGATAAAAAGTGCAACACCTGAGCCATAATTCTGACAGACAAGATCTGGAAACCATCTGACCTCATACTTACCTCAGGGCCTGCTAAAGCCCCTGATGGACAGTTAGAGGTGTTTGGGGTGGGGGTCATGACTGAGCTGCTGAGCTGGAGACATCCCGCATGGCTCACCTCACACCCCTTCCATTCACAGGGCTGGAGCTGCAGTATCACCAAGAGCACCTGAAGATGAAGATGCAGAGACCCCCTGCCCACCCAGTCAGAAATTGCCCCTCACCCACACATAAAAGACACTGGGAGTACTGGGGACTATGTAGCAGGCAATAAGCCTAGTAATAGATGTATGCAGGAAAACAACTTTAAAAAGCACTGTAGTATTGAAAGTCTTCCCCAACAAAATGCTGGATGTCAGCCTCAGTTGATTAGCATTACAATTGAAATGTCCTTATAAATATGTCATATTTTTGTAGCTCTCAGAAACCTCAAGAGCTTTAGACAGTCCTCAGGACACTTTCCCTAAAACGCAGCCTACAGAAATGTTCTCATTTTCCTCAACACACTGGAGAAAAAGATAAAAGTTTTATTGGTACTCAGGCATCACACATAGGTCAAGGGGAACACATGGGCAACATGTTATTGCAGCATTTATGGGCATTTTTCCCAGCAGCATGGACCAGTTTGGAACATAGGACACTGACCTAGGTGTAGACTTGGGATTATCCTGGAAGGCAGTTCCTACATCCACAAAAGAGTGACAACAACCCATTACTGAGAATCTCTCATGGACATCTATTAATTATTTTATGACACACGAAGCTGAGAGAGAACAAATACCAGGGAAAGTGCTTCCCCAGTGGTGATTTATGGCCCTGTACTACCCCAGCTTGGTACCCGCAGGCAGAGACAACCACTTTGCACTGATAACCAGAACCTCCAGGTAACTAAAATGTAGTACAACCTCCCCAGTTTTCAAAGGTGATGGAATTTGGGGTGTCCTTTCTTGGTCCTCCTTTCTGCCTAAGAGAAAAACACCACCTCCTTTCAGGGCAGACTTGGCACCTCAGTCATGCCCATGTCACGTTCCCATAGTCACTCTCAGGCAGGGCTGGGGATGCTGCTGCCACACAGGGTGTCAGATCAGCTTATGGGTCTGACCAGGCATTAATCTCAGCTCCTTAATGTGATGTACTAGTTCTCAGTGTGTTCTCAGCCTGCATCCAATGTACCACTCAGCGGCCCCATAGTGTAGCTACTGACACCCACACGGAAGGGAGTGAAACATCGAAAGGGCCAACCCAGCTGTCCCCCTGCACTCTTAACTCAGCTTAAGCACATCAAGGTAGACTTGGTGAAGATGGTTATTGGAGAAGATGGTTATACTGAGTCTGGGGATGTAAAGGAAAACCTGTAGCATTCTCTACATTGATCTGAGCAACCAGCTGAATGTGACCCCATCGTTTCTGTGATGAAAACTCAACATTATATGAACTTGAAACAAAACAAATACCATTAAATCACTAAGAACAAACACCCTACAAGTGCAGTTGGCTGAAAGTTAAATGCATTGAGTGCCAGTGAATTTTAGTGTGTGTCTGCATATACATATTTTTGTGCTTTTGCATATAAAGTATGCAAGGATATCTGGAGGCAATACTTTAAGCAGGGGGAATAAGGCATACTCAAAAGTCAGACTTGAAAATAGGATTTAATTGTATTTTTCAACTTATTTGATTGTGTCATCATCAAAAGTCAAGGTTGGGATTGTTTCAATTAACAGACTAAACCTTTTCTTCAGTGTGATTCTGTATTTTAAGGGCATATTAAGGAAGAAGCATCATTAGCCAAAGTTTAGGCAGTACATATGATCTAATTATTTACTGAGTTAAAGTATAGATTAAATAACATGGATTAAGACATCTTTTCCAAGCCTTGTTTTCTCTCACCCACAAAATTAGTATAAACACACATCTGTCTGTCTCATCTCTTGGGGGAGATATACTTAATATTTCTCATGTGATTTTACCTTTTGGACAATGTTTATGTCACTATTTATATTATGATTTCTCACCTGATTATTCCTTATTATTTCAGTGTTATCATACTCTGCCTGGATACATGTTTAGTAGTCTCCCTTTTCAAGGGTATAGGGATGATTAAAAGTTTATTTTCACAAAGTACGTGGAGTGGTTCTCTCTGCTAAATACCAAAACAGTATTCAATTGGGAGAATTAAGCTTATGAAAGAGATGTTAAAGGCAATGTCAAAGATCTTTTAGGAAGATGGAACTTCTATGCAATAACAACATGGTTGGATTAACTTTACAACAAAAGGAAATTAGACTGGATTTCGACGGAGTCAGTTTTGTTATTCTAGCTAACAATATGATTAACATTGAATGAATAGTAAAGGCCTCATTCATGCTTCGCTTAGCCCAAATTAATGTGACTGATTACCCAGCCTCTCTGTAGTGGCAAAATTCCCGTGTCTCCTAGGCTCGTTTATCCAGAAGGTCTGTCTCACTTCTAAAGGAGTTGACCCCAGGTAAAAAAAACAATAGCTGAAGCCTTTAAAGCTTTTGCACTTTTGCTTTTTGCTCCGGACAACCAGCTCAACCTTCATGTTTAAGGTGCTAAAAGTCTACAGCCCCAAAGATCCAGCTGGGCTCCCTTGCAGACACACAGTTTGACAGTAATTTCAGAAACTGATCCTTTCTAGGGAGGTTAATTTTTTCTTAAATTATTCCCATGCTCCATACTGCCAGTGACCAGACCATCCTAGACAGAGCTTTGTACTAGGCTTGGGATTAGCTGCTTACCCTCCTTGAGGAGCACCCCTGACTCCCCAAGGTGCCATGAATTAAAGCTTCTGCCAAGCACCTGAGGAACCTGAGAAGACCATATGGGCTGTGAAAACAACAATATCCACATCAAGAGCTGTTTGTGTTTGCGGTGAAAAACCAAGTCAGCACAGACTGACATCAATGTCAGCATGATGAAGGCTGCAGAAAAAAGTATAAGCTGTAGATTTATCCTAAGAGGCAGGAAACCAGGCAGGAGTAGATAACTCCCATCCCTCCTGCTGCCACTGCCCCATTGCATCAGTAATACTGGAGCAATCCACTGCCAAAATGTAATCAACACGAAGAGTCTTGAGTTTGCCTTCTCCTCATCCTTACCCAAGTACAACACAGATGAAAACTGGAGGCAGTGAAAACAGTCCACATGCATACTCACATGCTCCTTACGTTATCCCTCGAAATATCTTCTACGTTCCACCAGAGGAGCCTGACTTTCACAAATGCACAGAAGGCACCTGCAAGACTGAGTGCCTTTTGTGGTTTCGAGACCTGCTGATGCTTGAATCAAAAAAGTCTTCAGCTGGATTTCCAGAACTGGACTGAATGG
Organism: Aphelocoma coerulescens; assembly: GCF_041296385.1. Classification (NCBI taxonomy): domain Eukaryota; kingdom Metazoa; phylum Chordata; class Aves; order Passeriformes; family Corvidae; genus Aphelocoma; species Aphelocoma coerulescens. Next base: position 36,660,095 of record NC_091014.1, on the reverse strand, counting down.
GGAACCGAATCCTGGTTTTATCCTTATGTATTCATGGCTGACTAAAAGGGAAGCCACTAAGGATGTAATGGCATTGCCAGGGTGCTCACTGGGATATTGGCACTGATGAGTGGGGATCTTATTGGCCACCCTTCAACTTCTGTCTCTTGAATCACCAGAAAAATGACTGTACTCTCTTAAATGGCACTCATTCTCCTGCTGGACCCAGTGCAAGTCAGTGCAGTGCTGCATTAGGGGCAAAGCAGAAGGGGCTGACATGAGCGCAACCTGGAGGGTGCAAAATGGGAGAAAATGCATTGAGTCAAATTAGCTGCAGCTTACTTGGCTTCTGCTACTGGCAAGGTACTGAGATGACAGCACTGGAGGAAGACAGGGAAATGTGGGAAGAGGAGGACTGAAGAAGGCTCTGATGGTCTGTGAGTGGGAGAGGAGGAAAGCTGGTTGCTCAGAATGAACATCCAGAGGAAACTCTGACACACCTAGGGATATCACGTAATATTGTCACATTACTTCCATTTTTAAAGGCACTCACAGAAATTGAATGCCCCACATAGTATAAGGAAGCTTATCCAAGCTAGAGAATAGGGTATGGATCCTACCACTGGGGAAGTGAAGACAGCATCTCCTTTTTTGATGGATTTGCTCAACAAGAGCGCCTGAAGGAAACTAGTTCAAGTACTAGTTATTAGGTAAATTACTTTGAATGCAATTCTTAACGCCATAAGCTAGGTAAATCTTAACTGCTATGTTACTTCAGATAGAAAAAATCCAAACCCAATCTCATACCAAAGCTCAATATTAAACCAGTTACTGCTGACTGTGAAACATATGCACATCTTGAAGGCTTTTGATCTTTCAGAAGCTTCTCCTTGCAACACGCTCCATACTGAAATGATCTGGCTGTGGTGCCATGACTCTGAACATTGGCATGTGCTGCAGACAATCTGACTCAAAAAAAAAGCTTTACTCCTTCACACTGGTCACTGATTTGAGCAGTGGAAACCACTTTTTTGGTCCGTTTTCACAAACCCATGTGAGAAGAACAGAAGGAATTACTGAATGCCTTCTCTAAATCACATGCACTTGTCACTACTGGTAGCTCCTGCATGACAGGGTCTGAGTATCATGAAGTTCTTTCTGGCATCTGCAATGCACATGTCACTGGCAACCAGAACCAAACCAAATCCCCCTCGAGCCCTCTAAGACAAGCAAGAGAAGAATGGGAAAGTATCTTAATATTCTTCCTGACGAAATTCTACAGTGGCTTATTTTTTTATAACCATCGTGTAGACTATGTTTGCAAAAGTAAACAAAAAACAGAAAGGAAAAGAAAAGGTTTCTCCAAGAATATGCATGTAATTTTCATAGCAGAGTAAGTCCTTGAGTCATGCAAAGGACAAAGCTGTGATAAAGTTAACCTTAACTTCAAGCTACACACACTAAACATTTCACATCTAGCAACATTTATTGTGTACTCCCAAAAGTAAAAATAAAGAAATTGTTACAGAAATGAGCATTCATACATATATATGTCTGTTTGACTCTTGACTGGAAAAAGAAAGAGGGTTGTACATTAGATTGGAAAGCCCTATACTCCAGAATATGGTTCCAGAATGAAAACAATCAAAAGAAAACTCCATTCCAATAGATTGTATTGTCATAGTTTGTCCTTAGATAAAAGCAAATACATGTCTAATTTTAAAGATTTGTCATTAGGACATATATATATGTAGTAGTCTGAGCAAGAGACAGGTAAGGTGATCGGATTTTGTTACTTCTTCTGGTGTTGCTTTTTCATGGTAGTTAATTCATCTACAAACTTAATTCTTTGTACAAAAGGTTTTGTAGAACTTACTGACTTCATGCTTTTGAAAACTATCCTGACACGTAACACAGATCATTGTTTTGATGATGGCAATGGTGTTGAAAATCAGTAAGATAATCATTCCCCTTCCTGAAACAATACACAACTTTTGTGAGCATTTCTAGAAACAAAATAACAATAGTAATATGGCATTCCAGCACCAAAAAGGTGTGTATACGAGAAGAACTTTCAGAATAACACTAAAAGGATATTTAAAGTGTGTTGAGATGCTGGAGTATGTCCAGAGGACAACAAGGCTGGTGAAAGATCTGGAGCACATGTCCTATGAGGAGTCTCAGAGGAAGCTGGGGTTGTTTAGCCTGGGGAAGAAGAGGTTCAGGGGAGACCTTATCACTCTCTACGACCACCTGACAGGAGGCTGTAGCCAGGTGGGGGTCAGTCTCTTCTCCAAGGCAACCAGCAACAGGACAAGAGGACACAGTCTTAAGCTGCACCAGGGAGGTTTAGATTGGACATTAGGAAGAAATTCTTCATGGAGGGGGTGACTGGGCATGGGAATGTGCTGTCCAGGGAGGTGATGGAGTCTGGAGAAAAGACTGGATGTGGCACTCAGTGCCATGGTCTAGTTGACAAGGCAGTGTTCAGTCATAGGCTGGACTCGATGATCTCAGAGGTCTTTTCTTACCTCGCTGATTCTGTGATTCTGTTCTCCTTGGGCAGAACAAAGAAAGGACTCAAGTCCTGGCAAGACAGATATGATACCAGAATCCAGGGTAGGGTACAAATGGGATTAATTAGACAACAGGACAAACATCTACAATCATTGATGATGATAAAACACTATACACACAAATACATCTGCACACTGCATTACATACTATCTTTTTCTAAATCTAGCAAGTTTCCCTGCTCTGCCATGCACGTACAGTTTTCCAGGCTGGCTTTTACAAGGACAGAAGTCATTTACCCAAGGTAACTCTGCCAGGAAATCCCTCGGGAGGGATGAGAAGCAAGAGTTCTCCAGGGCCTCCTGCTTGGAGCCCTTTGATCTCAGCCGCATGTCCCCGCTTGGCAGCAGGCAGGTACTGCACATGATGGCCCCGTGCCAGCCGCACTGTGCGTCCGTGACTCCTGGCAGAGAAAGCGTGTAATTCCCGGGAAGGAAAACCTCCTCTGGATGCCAGGGGAACAAAATAAAATGACACCTGGCAGGATTCAGAACAGGGATTGTTCAAGCACAGCAGATCCAGGTATCAGTTTGCAGAGTCAGAGATTGAAAAACTGACAAGGCAAACACGACAGGGAAGAGGAGGAGGGACAGACAGATACAGAGATATCTCCCCACTTGCAAGCCAAATATACTGCTTTTGGCAAAAACATGATTAAGCTTTAATTACTAGGTAAGAACAATCTTAGAATCCCCAAAGGAAAATCCTGAGTTGTTCACAGCAGGAATAAACCACCAAATTCATTTTTGTCTGCACTTGCATAATCCGGGATAAGGCAGAACTAACATTTGACTTAAAATTCCTTGTAGAGCAAATCTTTGCCTTATCCTGGAAGAGATTAAATATCCATGAACATGCTCAGTTGTGGTATCACAAACAAATAGGTTTTCCGGTAAAATAAACATATGGAATAGGTTTTATTGTGCTTATTTCATAAACCAGACCAGGCAACAAACTCAGAAGGGCTGCCACTGAACCCAACCTTGCAGCTTCACTCTAAGATGGACAGGGAGACACACTGAATGGCAAGTGGGAACATCTGGCTGCCATGATCAGCAAACTCTTTTCCCCACATCCTCAATTTCTTCTCCAGAAAGACACAAGGTACTGTGTTTTCCATGTTTTTGTAGAGGACAGAACAGCAGAGTAAGGCAAGTTTGTCTGCTTGGCTAGCATCATATAACATTCAAACCAAAACTTTCAACACTCTTAAGAGACAGAGACACTCCCTGTTGAGCTGCATGTGCATTCCAAACTCGGGCAACAGGGACACTGTTCTAGTGTTTCACCACCCTCATCAAAAAGACCCTCTTCCTTAAATCTAATCTGAAGCTCCCCTCTTTAGTTTAAAACCATTACACCTTGTCCTATCACTACAGGTCCTATCAAACAGTTTGTCCCCATCTTCCTTATAAGCCGTCTATACGTTTTGCAGAGCTGCAGGAAGGTCTCCCCAGAGTTTGGAGCCTTTTTTGTCCCAGCTGAACAACCCCAACTCTCTCAGTTTTTCTTCATAATAGAGGTGCTCCAGCACTCCAACCATTTTCATGGCTGTCCTCTGGACCTCCTCTAACAGGTCCATATCTTTTCTGTGCTGGGCACCTCAGAGCTGGATGCAGCTCCCCAGGTGGGGTCTCACCAGAGCAGAGCAGAGGGGCAGAATCCCCTCCCTGCTGGCCATGCTGCTTTGGATGCAGCCCAGGATATGTTTGGCTTTTGGGCCTTCAAGCACACATTGTTGGCACATATCCAGCCCCCCAAGTCCTTCTCCACAGGGCTGCTCTCAATCCCTTCATCCATCAGCTTGTGTTGGTACCAGGGTAATCATGGCAGTCAAATAAATACAAGCAGCAAAGAATAGAGAAATTTTACAAGAAGCTGCACACAGATGTAAGCAGGAAAGGACCATGAAACTTGGGACACCTCATACTACAAACTTATAAATATTTCACCAGCTGTTGCAAGTGAAGCTGCACAGTTTTGGCTTGCATAAGAGCAAAACTGGCTGCCACTGCTTCAGGCATGAAAAAAGGCTTGTGGATCCAAGCCCACGTCTGTTAGATCAGTTGATACAGCTGGAAAACACAGACAATACCTGCTCTAACCCCCAAGCCTCACCTTGCGCACATTCACTGTGACCAAGCCCAGTGCAGCTCCAAGAACCAGGCACACAGCCCTGCCAGGACTTACAGGGGAGCCATGGGACCTGGGACCTAAGGGCCCTCAGTCCTGTGTCACAGACACCCCACTCCGGAGACCAAATAGCCCTGCCAGCCTGAGGGCTGCTCTGGACCAAAGCACCATGGCTATTTCTGACGAGCAGGCTCGGATGGCGCGTGTTGGCACCCCCCTCCCCAGGCACACACCAGGCTGCTCAGCAGCAGCTTGTCTAGCTCAAGCCTGCCATTTGTACCCTGCGTGTGTAAATATGCCCTTTGCAGCTGTACAACCCCTTTGGATGTTTCACTGACCTATATTCCCACGTCTACCCCTCACAGAGCCACACCAGTGCTCTGCAAGCGCTATGTCTTCCACACATCGCAACCATTTCCCACCATGCCCACCCATCACCTCACAAACTGCAAAAAGGACCACTTCCAGCATGTCCTCAAGTCTCAGACAAAAACACAGCTCTTTGGCTGAGAATTTAGGCATCACCTCAGCTCTGACACACTCACTGAAGGGGTTCGAGAGATGGAGCAGCACAGCTCACATCACCAGATGCACAACTGTGTCTGAACAGCAGCGGGCCAGTATGTCAGGCACTGCAGGAGCTCACTAAACAGGCCCATTAGCCAGAAAAATAGGGCACTCTGCCAATTAAATTATTAACCTCCAGGCATATTTGCATGCATTGAACATACTCAGCTTCTCCAGTTTTACTCCTTTTGCTACACTCAGTGACCCATACATGTCACAGCACTCCATGTGGCTAGGAAAACATTTTTATAACATTTTGTAAGTGAAGAGTAGCAGAGACTCAGTCCTGCAGAATATCATATGGTGCATCAAGGGAAGAGCCTGGAAAAATGCCTCCTGACTCACCATGCAGTGCTCCATCCATCACATCACATTTCAGTGTAGGGACATTGCTGTGTCTGCCACACGCTGATAAAGCCATACAAGTGCAAACAAAGATACTAAGTATGAAAGCTTAAAGCACGTGGGATTTTTACCCAAGTGAACAGCCTCTTTGTTTTCCATTCAACTTCTTACATGGATGAAGTTAAATGCACCTGAAAGTCTTTGTAGGCCATGCTTTAAAAAGTGCAAAGACCTTGCATTTCAAAATCTGTAAAAATAAAAAAAATTACAAATAATAATAATAAAAATTTTTCAACTTGCATGGTACTATTTCCCTCTCCTTTCTGCTCTGAAGAAAATGCATGCTTCCAATCAATGGCACTCTGGGCTCTGTTGCATGGGGTAAATTGTCCTGAAGTCCTATCAAAATGCACAGCAGCCGCACAGGCCTCAGAGGCATTATTAGATCCTCTGACTACATTTACGGTCACAGATTTTTGACTGTAGTTACAGCTGAAAGAGTGACATTCTTTCATTCCTCAGATCAAACTAATTAATATTTTAAGCATGACAAAACTTCTAAAAATCACACGTAAATCACAGCCATGGGCGGTTTTTTTCCTCAGTTTGAACAGGGGAAGTACAGACATAAGCATGCTGGGGAAGCTCTGCAGCATAGGAAACTCCTAAGTACAGCTCTCACTGGTTTTCAATGGGAATTATGCCCTTCAGCCCCACGAATGCTTTTGAACACTTACTCCACAATGCACATCTCTCTTTGCAAGCTCCATGCCAAGCAGCACTGCCCTTTGGCAATGGGGAATGTCTGACTGCTCTCCTGATGTAATGCAAACAGAGGAGTGAAAGAGAGAGACAAAACTGACCTTACTTCAAATCACAGAGCGGGGTTGTCTGTATTAATCAGTTCAAAACAAGAATATCAAAGAGAGGTTCCCATAAGTTGATATATCTGACAGGGCATTTTGAGAGGCTCAGGGAAGCAGAAACTACTTTTATATAGTCAGAACAAAAGCAGCAGACAAAACCAGGTGCTAAAAAGCCTCTAACACTGCAGAGTTTCCCTTAGTATAGTCTGTTTTGATCATCATATTTTAATGTCACACAGCTGCTAGGTGAACATCATCTTAGCTGTATGCTCTAGCACCATCTAGCTTGTGCCTAAGGTATTTTCTCCTCAAGTGGGGAAATGGTTAATTGCATCGGTTCCTTCAAATATGACTGACTGTGCTTCGGTTTTTTCAGTTATTTTGACATTATAATCCAAATGAAAGCAAAGGTAGTGAGTACAAATCAGCCTCACACGTTAAAGAGGCCCCTTCATGGAGCAACTCCTTCAGCTGTATCCTTTTCCATCTGTCAGTTTCTCTGTTGCCCTCTTTTCTGTGCTTGAATCCTACCAAAGATACATATGTGTGTTAAATATTTCTAAAGTTGGAACTTCAAATTTTGTTTGCTTGAACGAGGTTCCTTAGAGGAACTAATTAAGAAAAACAACAAAGAAAGGGTCAAAATAACACACCACCAATTCTTATTAAAAAGGAAAAAGCACCAACCAAAAAACAGGGAAGAGTTGCTATTCATCACAGGCATGGCTAATGGTCAGTATTGGGAATGGCTTTGCTCATGGAGGATTGAGGTGGCTCCCAGTGGCCCTTGTACCCCACAGAAGCCACCTTGATGCATTCTCTGGCTCAGAGCTCAAATGCAGGCAATGCAAGTGAGAAGAAAACCTCCAATGGACAACTTAGTGGTGTGGGAACTGATGTTTAACTTGGATCACCCAGAAAATTACACATGATTCCATTCAATGCTTGAGCTGACATTAACTCTCCTGCCCAGATTCCCTAAAGTGAAAATCATACTTACAGGAACTGTGATAAGGACCACCATTACCCTGCAGCAGGTGTCAGAAGACTTCTCCTGAGGAGACAAGAGGGCTGTTCTTCTTTCCCTAGTCCTTGATGGAACTGTCAGGACAGTTTTTACAAGTTGTGAAGGCTCTCTAGTTACACTGCTGCAGGGCTCATCCGCAATATTTGTACAGACCTCACTAATATTTTTGGGGTGGGTTTCTAGCTGGCTTGCCCACTTCTCTTTGGAAAGACCACGTAGCTGAACACTCACTCTTATGGCACAGGTTTACACTGCAGCAGTGTAACAGAGGATGAGGCTTGCAGACAACTTTTGTGCACAACAAATTGTGTGCAATGCCACTGAGGGAGGTCACATTGAACTAGTGCTCATGTTATCTCCCTCCTGAATGAGAGCAGACAGGTCCTAATGCACAGTGTCTGCTCTGGCAGCCCCAGGGAGCAGCCTCAGCTCCTCCACTGCAAAGAACTTTGGCAAAAAGCAGCTGGGGCAGGCACTGATTTGGGTATCGTTCCCATTTTTGCTGAGCCAAAGCTTTAGGGAGGAACTCAGCTGGTTTGTTTTCCCGTCAGCAGCTTCATGACTAAATTAGCTAGTGAGTTACAAAGTGGTGATGCCAGAAGTGCAGCAATGCAGGAAGCCTGGTCACAAGCAGGTGTATCTAGAGACCAGGCAAACCCTATCCTTCAGCCAAAGCTGCAGTATAGCCTTATGTGTTTATGTGAAAAGCCCTTAAGGCTGTCAGTCAGGAGCTTTCAACTTAATTTTGCAAACATGGTAAGTCTCCAAGACTTGAGCCTTTCTAATACAAGGCGATGAAAAACACAGGAACCGGGCTCAGCAGGGACATTGCCCTTCAGAGGGATTTAGAGATCTCCAGCTCAGCACTACACCAGGGCAAACCATTTTCAAAAACCGCATTTTCCTGCCTGCAGGTTACAATATGCTCACAGAGGCAGAAAGCTCATTACCAGCCCTAATCTAAAGGCCATCCTCCCTGACTCGGTGTCCGCACGACATGCCCGTGCCACCGTTTTCCTGCACGGAGGGCGGGTCCCTGGGAGCACTCCCACCCCTGGGAGCTCCCGGGGTGGGCAGGCAGAGCACGGGCACGCTGACAGACGGCGCGTCTCTCTGCGGCGTTTGGCAGCACGGAGTGATTTCACAGAGGATGCTCCATCTGTCACCGCGTTCTGCAGCAGAGCTTGACCTCGCTAGCACTAAGGAAGCCCCAGCAGATTAACATTTAATGATGCTTTCAGTTTCAGCCCTTGTAGTATTTCATCTCTCAGAGGGCAGACACGGAAGAGAAAGAAAATGGTATACTATGTACAGCATATGGGTCTTCTTTCGGCCATCTGCTTTAATATGCTTGACTTTGACAGAGTCAGATTTTTTTAATTCTTTCTACATTGAAAAAAAAAAAAATCTACATATATCTTATTCCAGAAACAGATCATTGTTGCTTCTTGTATACACTGACCATTTTTGTTTTGATTTGTGTAACCACCATACCTAATTCAGTTTAAATAAGTAAACATAGGGGATATGGTTCTTGGTAGCTGAACAGAAGCAAGGAAACTCAGCCTTGCCAAGACAGATGGATTAACTGAGATCCTTCATGTCACTCTTTGTTGTCTTGAAAAACACATACAACCACACAACGTAATGCAAAAATAAATCCTTAAGGGACAGTAAAGTGAACCAGAAACACAGAGTTTCCATTCTTTTTGTTAAGCACTTCTATTAATTTTTTGTATTTTCTGCTAGTGAAGCATCCAGCTTGCACTCTCTGTCTAGGAGCAGCTAAAGCACCTGGAGGTCTGCTATATGTTCCATCACTGCTATCTGGAGCACCAGCTGAAGTCAGTAACATCACAAACACAGAAGACGCTGAAGAAACAAAACCATGGTATGAAAGTTCACAAAATATATATTTGGTGGCATGGCTAAGCATTTGATGACTTAGGTAAGTATTTGTAGGAAATAGTGACCTGAAAGAGGGATTTACATGAGAAAGTATAGGGACAAAAGTGGTGGCCCAGAAGGAAGGAGAAACACAAAAGCCAACAGAGAGATCCCAAGCCCATTGAATATTTTTGAAGGATAAGAGTAAGAATTTTAATTTTGGGATGATATTTACCAAAAGACAAGGCAGTAGTCAGATCCTTAAAGCAAGTAGATCACCAAGGAAAGTGATAAAACAACTGACAAGAGGACAATTTGTGCTACTTCAGCCATGATGCTGTAGGGGGAAGCTAGATGGGAACACAGGAGGCTACAGGGGGAGAGCAGGAACTGAATACCACTACCAGTCACTTCAGCAGCCAGAGCCCAGCTATTATGTGCACTTTAGTAAAGAGAATACCTGAGATGGCAAAAGTCCAATGAAGGTAAGAGCTGTGCAGGGAGGGAAAAAACAAGGCAATTAACCTGTTCTACCCAGTAGCCTTTCTAGTTTGTTTTTTTAAGTAGTGCCCATGAGCCTTCAGCAGCCAGCCAAGCAATGCTCACCAGCACCCTACCAGCAATGAGGTTACCTCAGCAAGTTGCTAGCACAAGTTTCTTTGCCTGAAGAAATCAGAGCTTCAAAAACTATTATCAATGCCTAAAAACCTGACAAAAGTAAATTGGGAAGACAGGAAGTCACTTTTTTTTGCAGCCAAGACCCTCCAAAGGAAGAAAAAGAAATTGCTTTTTAAAGTTTAAAATTACAAAATCATAAAGTTGCAGCAGACTCCAAAGCAGCCTAGAAACTGAGAATCACAAGTTTGTGGAAAGGGCACCAAATAAAGGCTTACAAGTCTCACAATAAGATAGAGAACAGCTCCATTCACAGATAGAGCTCATGCTCAACTGCTCAAGACACAGCAGATCTGGCTCAGAGGAAACTTCATTCTTCTTGGTATGGTGGAAGGCCATGGGTTTAATGCTGCAGGTATTTCATGTCTTCATGGCCCATCTCTGCCCTGATCTGCTTTAGGATAGATACCCCTGCACTGGTGAGAGACATACTGACCTGAGGCATATCATTTCTCAGAGTGAAAGAAAACCTAGTAAAATTTGGGGCCTTGACTCTTCAACCTGCACATCTCACATCCCCTTGCTAAAGCTCAAAGGAGATAGTAATGGTATGAAATTCAAAAGGCAATTTACTTTGAATAGTAAAAATGGGTATTTGCAGTTAAATGCAACTATGGAAACAAAAGAGTAAAGCCTAACACCAAATGGAACTCCCTGCAGCAAAACTCTGAGGTATTAGCAGGCATTATTTATAAGAATCATCATACTGTATTCTCTCTGCCCCAAATGTATGCACTGACACAGTCCCCAACAGCAACACAGAGCAGGGAAGGGAAGAGTGCAGCAAAGACCTGTAGGCAGATCTGTCTCCCTATGTAATATTTTCAGTGAGTACCATCCTTAAGTGTAGGATCTCGGCCCACATATAGGTGGCATAACTACAGGATATAACCACTAAAACCACCACTAGATGCAAAGATATCCAAACACATCAGCAAGAATATTCACAGTCTTTAATTAACACTGTGAGAAGTCAGAAAATATAGATCATGCTTAGTTACTGCCTCATGTTGTTAACAAGAAATAATTGAAAAAATACATGCTAAAGTGATTGCCTAATCATCACATCAAATTTGTTAAAAAATCAATTCACCGTGATCAAATAGTTATTTACGAAAAAAGCAACAACACACAGAGTACATTACTTGTTTGGGGTCTATCTCACCCAGTCTGAACAAACAGCCTTTGTGCAAAGAATTTTACAGAGGAAGGAAGATCAAGACTGTGTCCCAGCAGCCTTTGGGCTGATTTTGGGAATCAGAGCATCCTTCCTGCAGCTTCACCACCTTCAGTTTGAGAATTATTCTTGTCCCTTTGCTGTGCATCCTGAGGAACCCCTGATGTTGCCCCTAGCAGCAATACCCTGATCCCAGCCATTCTCCCTCTACCATCAAGGTAAAGAGTCCACAGGAAGAGTTTATATGACTGTGCCTCCAAAATGCAGGATTAGGCCTATTGACAACAAAAGTCCACTGTCACCTTCACCCCCTAATGATATTCTCTTAATCTAGGTTTTCAGTGAGGAAATGTGTCAGCCAAATGCATAATGAATTATTTGTAAGTAATTTAACCGGAAGAGCTTCGTTCCAAACTCATGTCAAGCTCTGCAGATATAACAAAGCATTCAGGACAACTTATTTTAGGAATCAGCAATATGCTTTAGGCAGAAATCTCAACTTGTAAAGACTGCATTCTGGCCCTGCAGACTTCTTTCCTGATAGACCATGACCACTTCATAATTCTAGGGCAAAACCATGAAGATTAATAAAAAGCAGAAAAAGGATTTTAATCAACACAGCCAGCTGGTCTGTGGCTTGGATTATGTTGTGGAAGGCAAAGTGTAACATTAAGATTGAATGAAAAATGCAAAGCACTGATTACCCTGCAGACTATCTACCAGCTAAATTAACATTAAACTCAAATTTGCAAATCCTGTGCTTATATTACTGCATGCAGGCAATTGTGATATATTTAACATCAACTAGAAATTTTAAAATCTGCCTTTAAAGTAATGAGTGTTGTTTCAAATCCTGTTCATAAAAGTCACTTTCCCCCCATTACTAAGATGATGACCTAGTTTAGATCTCATCCTTTAAAAGTATTGTGATGAGTTCCTTTTCTGGAGGGAGTAAAGCAGGACACAGGATGTTTGGAAAAGCAACTAGTGAGGGATGGAGGAGAGGGAGACTGCTTAAAGCCCAGGAGCAGGAAGATGAAGGCTTACCCCATACAGGGGCATGCAGCCAAAGGATAGAACTGTGGTCTGCAGAGGGACAGCTTTGGGTGCCTGGGAGAAGGTGTCTCCTCCAGGACACAGGCCCAGAGAGGCTTCAGAGGCTGCAGCCTGACCACTGCTCTTGATCAGCGGATGTAGGCTGCTGCCAGCTGCTGTGGGGTGAAGGGAGAAGGGGGAAACAAGCTGGCTGGACCCTGGCCAAGGAGCAACAAAAGGCTTGTGTGCCATCACCTCATCGTCCTGCCCCACCGGCCACCCAGCCCACAGAGCACCATAGCAACCAGAGTTAAAATTGGGTCAGGATTGCCAGTGCAAAACCTGTTATTTTGAATATAGGGTTTGCACTGAAAATGTTCATTCATGCACTGTTTTGACAGAAAACATGCTATTTGGTGAAGCTGAAGAAGGGAGAGAAAACTATGCTTTTGAGGAAATCAATGCCCAAAGTTCTGTGAGTGCATGAATTTGTCTTTTTTCACTTACACCATACCTGGACAAGACACACGAGGACTAACTAAAGTTCCATTACATGTCTTGAACCTTGAGGTTCACCACCTGCCAGCATGGCCCAAAGATAAGCAGGAGGAAAAGCAAGTCCTGGACAAATATATGTAGTCTAGAACTGGGACATACTTGTGCCTTGGCCTTTCCTTAGAAAGCACAGTTCTTTCCGTTAAATGCGTGATTCATAGCCAGCAACAGCCACTCCAGGTATTATGTGATGGTTTGCAGATGTTAATTAAAATTACTCTGTCCATATTAGAAGAATTTAACAAATACTTTGCATGCATAAGAACAGGGCAGGGGGTGTGGAAATGTAACAATAAAAACACTTTCTTTCAATTACTTGATCCCCACTGTACAGAAAAAAATCATTCCTACTTTTCCTGGAGAAATATTTACTTGTAGCTTAACAAGGATTTTGAGTTAACTTGCCAGGATCAAAGCATTCAAGCTGAAAAGCTAAATCTAGACCCAGTATACTCCTCACTGGGCCTGATTTTTCAAAAGTGCTGAGCACATTGTTTTACTAAAACAGGACCTGTTTGATTAGTCCCAGTTTGATATATAATCCTGACACATCTGAGCATCTCAGTGTGCCTAATTCATTTACCCTTACAACACCGACCCACTTCCAAATCCTCTTCCCCTTCAGGAAGAAAAAAACACAATTAGCAAAGTTTTATTAGTGAGCAATGGAGGCATGAAGGCTTCATCAGTGGTCCCAGGGCTACAGAGGAGCAAGACTGCATCCCAGCCTCCTTGTGTCACAGATGTCATCCAAAGCTCTGGAGCTACAAACTAAAACTTCCCAAATATCCTGTTTCAAAAAGAACCATCTCCCTTAAGAAACCTGAGAGACATCACTCAAGATTCTTTTGTCTGGAATGAACTAAACCCTGGCTTTTAACCGAACATAAAATTCACAAGCTGATGTAGTCAGCCTCACTGTTCTGCTTACTAATAATTTTAATGTGTTGACCAATTATGTTTCTTCAAGATTCAATAAAATCAGAAGTCAAGAAGTTAAAAAATACAAAACTTGTGCCCACAGAAAGAAACAGACAGGAACAATTTAATATTTCCAAAGGCAAGTAGGAAATCCCTGTGTGACGGAGCAGCCAGTTATGCCCCATCAGTATGAGAAAAGCTCAAATCAAAGCCAGTCCTGCCTTTTGCCTTGTCCAACATGCAGGGAACATGGGAGGAAGCAAGCATCTTGTGGAGGAGCAATCCACAAAAGCCAGCAGAGCAGCTGGGATTTTTGCAGTGGCAGACTGTCAGCGATACCGGACACAAATCTGAAGGAAGTTGTTTCTCTGTAGCACAATTTATCTGGGACATTAATAGAATTATTCCAAGATGAAGGTAAGATCAGTAAATGATTCCTTATTGTGAGTGTCCATCAGCTGTGTTCAGTGCTTCCAAGTGTACTGTAATGTCACATACAAAGGCCATGTCTTCATATAGAGCAACACATCATATAAAAGTCTTACAGCACTGCAATTGAAAAATTAGGATAAGTTTTCTGTGTATTTTGAAAGTAGTTTCTATACCTAAAATGAACTGGCTTATTTTAAACACACTGTCGCACTCTTATCAACAGAAAGAGTAAATCTGATATAAACCAGGTTTGCATTTTGCAGATGGATTGGCTCAGGTTCTATGCAACAGATCTGTCATTTAAGAAGTCAGTGACTCCTGAGTGAGGAACTTCTTGTACTGTGAGCAGAATTTAACCAATAACAAATATCAATAAAATTACTTTTCTGATTTCATAAAGCAAGCTAAAATCCTAGAAAAATGTAGATAATCAGGACTTAATCAGAAGCTCACCTCCAGGTCTCCCTTCAGACCTGTGCTGTGCAGGACTCCAAGCTCAGTTTTGGGATTGCTAACTTCTCAGGGTGGGCTCACATCATGTTACCAGACAGCCTCCTCACTACTCACCAGGCACCTCCTTAACTGAAGAGTCACTTGAACTGAGCTCTAGTAAGAGACCAAAATGCCTCTTTGCTCACAGCTGTCTACAGCTGTGCCAAAGGCTATCAGCAATTCCAGCTGCAAACTCACACCTCAGAACCACTCATTCTGCTCTTTTGCCTCATCCTTGGCATCCGTGAAGTGGTCATGCAGCATTTTCAGCATTCACAGCTTCTTGGCTTAGTGCACTGGGCTTTGAGGTGATCTCAGGTTCTTACTTCAAATGCCTCTGCTACTGCTAGATCAAACTCAGTAAAAGCACAGTGAAGTAATTTGTGTTACAGTCAAGTGAAAACGTGAATTGCCACATCATGCTCTCGGTCTGCACAGCACAGTTTGAAACCCAGATCAAATGGTACAAGATCACCCCATTCCAGCCCTGCATTTCCTCCTGCAACTTACAGCTGTGACTTTCACACAGACTGGCAGTGTACTTTGCCTCAGCTCCCTCTTAAGTTAGTCAGAAATATTCCAGTGATGGATGTCTGAAGGTCTCTTGCAACCACATCGTGGTAAAAACAGATAAGGGAAAGAGAATTTCCTGTTCCAAGTAGAATGTACATAAACCATTAATAATTCATTATTCAGTATTCACAAGAATTGTTTCAACTTAGAATGACCACTATTAAAAACTGTTGTAATTTTGTTACTGAGAATGGTTACAGAAATGGCAAAAAAAAAAAAAAAACAAAAACCTAACAAAGGATATGCTTAAAATTTTTCGAACCTTTTCATTTGGAAAGGTCAATCCATACTTCCTTTGGCTGTACAGGACGGAAAACGCTGCTGGCCATGTTTTCCCTGTGGTATTCTTCTGTGGTAGTTCTAGTTCAATGCCATACAAGGGAGAAGGACAGCAGGAGACCAAGAATATCACCTGTCCAGTGCTGTCAAGATGAGTTCCACTTCCTGAAACATAGTAAAGTGAAAGCTCCGCAGTTATGGGAGTGAGAAGCATTCCTAGAGCTTCTATATTTCCAGTCCAAAATGGATCAAATTCTGGTCATGTAGGTCAGTCACTCACTGGGTATCTGGTGGGGGTGTGTCACAGTTTAACCCCAGTAAGCAGCTAAAGAGCACCCAGCCACAGTTCTTTTAAGTCCAAGTACATAATTTGTGCTAGGTCTTCCCTAGCTTTTGCCAAGATTGGTATTTGTTATCTCAGACATGTTAGAACACAGCCTTCATACAAGCCACATGTCACCTTAAATCCGAATGAAATCTTCAACAGTATCTTTATACGAACATAGGACAGGAGAAAAGAACTAGTCGAAAATTCTTAAATGGGCAAACTGATGTGTAATTAAATCACCATAAGCTTTTTAAGAAAGAAAATAGTTGCTATCCCACACACACCTCACCTTAGACTAATTACAGAAAGCTTTTTGATGACAGGAAACACTTAAGAGTTTATATTCTCCTGCTGCAGTGCTCTGTGCCACTGGGAAGACTACTAGAATCCAGAACAGTGTGATGAAAACCAGGTGGGCCTAAAAAGGTAGAATTTTTGTTCAAAATGCACATGCTTTATCATCTGTGACCGGTTGACTCTTCTCACAAGTATGGACTACAAAAAACTAAAGGCACAAACTTCTGATTATTTTGTATCCAGAGTTCCAAGACCAGTCTCTGGAATATTACAGAACAGTGGTTCACACCACAAATAATTCCCAGCGAAAAAAAACCCACACCACAAAAAACCCCTTAAACACATAAGGTCAAACTAGTGAGTCATTTAAGGAAAAAAAAGCCTGACATTGCAATTGACCCCAACTAAGCACATACATCTAAAAAAAAAAAAAAACAGTGAGAAGGACATCCTTAAAGGAAATCCCAAAATAGTGACAAAAGAAATGCCAAATCAAGGCACAGAAACAAACTCTCCCATCACATTGTCAGGCCATAAATATACAATTAAGGCACACTGGTGTTTACAAGACTGTGGCAAGGTCTTTTTTAGACATTCATTTTTCTTCCTAATGTTTCCCTTTCACCGCTAAATAATTTCATTCAGAGAACAGTTGCTCAAATGTAACTTTCACATCATAAATCTTTAAAAACCTGAAATCTCTGTGTTATATTTACTTTCTTTTCTCTACACAAAAAGAAGGATTGATCTAAACATACCCTATAAAACTATTTATACTTTACTTGATTATTATATCTGATTTCCTTCTGAGCAACTAATGTAAAATTTCATTCAAATAGCTTTTCCTAAAAAATGTATTTCCTAAATATAAACAGAAAGAGTTTTCCCATGCACGTGTGTATCCATATGCAACTTAGAAAGCCACACAGGCAAGATAATCTTCTTCTCAATATTTCTATTCTTTCATCACACTATCACAAATCACAAACACCAAAAAAAAATATAACCTGAGTTTAGGAGTAAATAGTTCATTCCTGCTGTACAGTTTCAGGGGGGAAAAAAAAAGGTAGCTAAAACATAACTCATTGAAACAGCAGTAGCATTGTTAAATCACACAACTGTGGTGGTAATGATGGGACTGCTTTCTGAAATGGAAACACACAGGCAACTGAATTGACCCGTTGTTCCCTAACTTACACTTATTTTAGAGGGCATTTTCACAGTGCTACATTTCTCTTTTAGAGTTTTGGTTGAGTTTTGTTCTGTTAGCAAAAAAATAAATAGATTTATATCCAAAAATGGGCAGCAGATACTAAAAGAAGGTGTATGCCTGTAGGACAGAAGCAGGTCTCCTTATTGCAAATAATATTTAATCATCTTCCCATTTTCTGAAAACTGAAGTGTATCCCCACTCAGCAGTGCTCCTACCCACTTGCTCTTGTCTGTTTAATGTACAAGATCATATAACTTCACTATGATCCATATGATCATTTTATTTACACATCTGTAGCAGGATGCTCTGTCTGGGATGCAGTAAAAACTTGAGCAATGCAAGTTTTGCAAAACTATCAGTGGTGAACTGAGAAGAGGTGTCATGCCACTTTTGATGTTGAATTATGCAAAATGAAATCTGACTCATCAACCCCAAAGTTAAACATCCTGATACTGAGGTGAAGGTGTGGCAGATATAGTAAAGTATCCTTATCTAAAGATGCTGAGCTGACACAGCTGACCTGGAGACATGAGTAACAGTGAATCACTTTATACTATAAAAGTACCAC
This sequence comes from Aphelocoma coerulescens, assembly GCF_041296385.1. Classification (NCBI taxonomy): domain Eukaryota; kingdom Metazoa; phylum Chordata; class Aves; order Passeriformes; family Corvidae; genus Aphelocoma; species Aphelocoma coerulescens. The sequence continues at coordinate 36,642,172 of NC_091014.1, read as the reverse complement.
TTACATGTATGCATTATATAAGTGCCACTTTCAAATGAGAGGGATTTCTAGCATACCCCTTCTTGGAGCATGCGTGGAGATTCCTCCCTTGGGTGGGCATGCCTCTTAAGGTGAGCTAAAGATGTTTGCCCACAGTCATCTGTATGGGTGAGTAACATTGATCTCTACTCAATAATTGGGGGTTTTTTTGGTAGCTTTAATATCATTGCTTTGATACAGTATACTGTCCTGTACTATACTAGTAGCATTAGCTTCTATACCATGTAGTAAGTAATTCTGATTAAGATCTTTTTGCCCAAACATTTATCATAATAAATCATTCGTTTTTATACATCTGGCTTGCCATCCTTAATCCTGCATTACAAAGTTGTACAAAGGTTCAATCACATGTGTACAGTTCCTTTGACTTAAACCGTTGACCAAGTCTGGGGCTAAGATTGGATTGAACTGCACCTACACTCCTCTCTGAGGCGTTGAGAAAGTCAGAGGTCATTCTGCACCTTGTGACTCAATGGGAGGGCTTCTCTAATAAACTTTGAAGCTCCCACTCCACCCACAATATCATCATATACTCCATTACCTCTTGTCTCTTTAGAAACCATTTCTGGAAATGCAGAGCTATGGTTGTTGACAAACACTTTATTTTTCTACTATTTTTTTTAATCTAAAATTGAAAAAAACCAAGAAAGTCCCACACAACTCAGTAAGAGGCTTAAAAAATATCCAGGGTCATTTGCAAGTCTCTTTTTCATATCACGTGTTTCTTCATCTTTTCCCCAAAGAACAGAATGTTTGGCAACATTTTAGTTACACTGCCGATAAAAGTAGAAGTAGTAATCAGTAAAAAACATTCCAGCAAAATAAGGGTCTGTCAAGCAGCTAGCAAAACCCTGCAAAAGAAAAACAAAGAGAGTCATATAGGAACTTCTGTCATTTCAGATGCTATTTGTCTTTTGCTATGTTGTTGTTTGAAAAGGCTTACCGGCACAGCTACACGGAAAGAGTATACACTGTCATACAGCTTAGCTACAGGGAGAGCCCAAACATGCTGGCGTCCCTAGGTGATAAATGGGAGACATTAGATAACCCTATTTCATGGGAAATTGGAGAGAAGGATAAGCTCTGGAAATATTTAATTGACAAATGCAGTGCAAAGTAATTACGATACCAAGCCTTGATAGCTGTAGTCAAAGTATTTAAAGACCAAGTGCTGACTAAACCCTGTGAATGTTGCTTTACTCTGATCAGCTCCACATGGGAACTGCAGGCATCTGGCTCCCAGTGACACTCAGCTGGCTCTGAATAACTGGATTCCCTCACTTGTTTTCTAAGCAAATCTCACAATAAATAGGGATTGTTCCTGATGTGCCAGGTGGCCTGAGAGCTTTAAGTTGTAATAGTAGCAAATGGCAGCTCTGCTGATTTTGGGCCAGCAACTTTAGCAGCGCTCAGAAGAGAGAAAAGTTCCTCTATACATTCTAAAGATGCAGGTAGTGTCTTCACTCAGTGTTTCAAAAACAGATACCTGCAAGGTTTCATGCTAATTTTTATTACAGTGTACTGCCATGTACAAGTGAAACAATATACTTTGTACCTGAAATGTTTATGCTACAATGAATAAAACAAAATTCAATCCTCACCTCTCTTTTACCCAATGATCCATGGCAACTTTTATTTCTAGTGTCTCAACTTCTTCATCTTTTTCTCCTCACTTCACTTTCTGACACATCCTCTCTGCTGGAGATGATATGTTCACACGACAAAACTTATGTGGGACTGCTGAGTCCAAATGATTGCTGCTCTGCCTTTTGGTAGGGAATAAGCCTTCCAATCCCTAGAAAAATCCTCTTGAAAGAAACCTCTTCAACTAGGCAGCATTTCTATTCTGAGTCACATCAAATCTGAATGCTCACTGCTGCTGGAGGCTAGTTAGCTTTAGTCTTTTGATGTGGATTTCAGGTTGACACATGAAATCTCTTTGACCAGTTTTGTCAGTAAGCTTCAAGGACATTTCTGCATTGCGAAACTTTCTATGTCTGACTTAATTCCAATTCTGTTGAAATTACAGCAGACAGGTCAAAACTCAGAAAATCTGGGCTTTCAGATGACTTTGCCACAGTTAGAGAGAAGCCTGCAACTTTTTGCAAAGACATTCGAAAAGTTGAGCAAAAAGGCAGCTTAAGGCTGGAGGTGTCTCAAGTGCTCTAATTTGACTAAGCACAAAAAAAAATTAAAATCAATTAAAAACATGTTATGTATGGGAGCATAGATCAGAATCCTAAAGAAGACTCTGAAATTACTTCCAAATTCAGGGATGTTTCTCCTACAAGGTGTTCAGAAATGCTATTATCATTGCTTCTGCCTTTCCTACCATTTTAGCCAGAATAAGCATTTCCAAACAAACATTGACAAATGGGGGCCTTTAAGGAGTCTTGTATGTCCAGGGAACTTGATGAGAGTTTAAAGCCTTCATCAATTTACTGGAGATGCTTAAAGATTTGCAAGACCTGGTCACTAAATATTTTTTTATTGGGAAAAGCTAACATGCTTTAACAGTTTTATCCCCATTGAGGCAATCCAGAGAATGGTAAGTAAACAACTTTTGTTTTTAAAGTGAAGAATTTTCCCTAGAGGGATTTATTGGTAAACTCCTCTTCACACAGAAATAAAGGGGAATACTACCATTGTTATCAGCAAATTCAAGACTTTAAAACTGGAATTCATTACCCATAAGATAATAATGGAAACTGTAAAGTAGATGAGAGTTTCAAGGACTCTGTCTCCTAAGGCTCTGAGTGATAAGTTATTCCCATTTTTAAAGAATCTCTGGAGTTATAATGAGTTAGAGTGGTGACTTAGGCTGAAGCAGAATTAAAACTGTCCTTGCAGAGAATCACTGGATAGATTTTTGTAAAAGTCAGCAGAAAACTGACTCCAAAAAAGTTATTGCATCTCATTATGGTCATGCCAAAGTCAGCCATGACTGACAGACTCAAAGTACCACTGGATTTTTAGTACTTTAACAAAAGTCACAATTTTGCAGCCATTAGTTTTATAAAAATGATCCCCATAAGCCAGAGTATTGCTGCAAAAATCTTACCTGTGTGGTTTCTTGGAAATCCTTCCTACTGTTTTGGCTTGAAGAATAATGGGAGCAATAATTTCCAAATGTGACTTTGCAGAGAAATATAATTAATGGTTCTGTGGTGCTTCAAGAAACAGAGAAAAATAAGGATAAATTACTTTATTAAAAATAAAATCAGTTACCCCCAAACCACAAACCAATATTCAAAATAAATTCATACTCAGTGAAACTCTGAGTGTGATGTATTAATCCCTACATGGGAGGGCTGTACTATTAGATTATAATGGCATACATTTAAAAGATAAATTTTCAGTGGCTGTCAAAAACAAGCAGACACTTCAGGAGTGTTCAGTGAAGTACAAACAGTACTTCAGGAGTACTGTTACATGTCATCTTATCTGAAAAAGGCAGATGTTTACAGGGATAACATTGAAGATCAAAAGACTGGACAAGTCCCTTCTTGCAGAGACAGGAGCCATAAAGTGTCATCAAGCAGATAGTTTGGCAGCTGTTCTGGCTATCACTGGCCTTTCTCAGAATAAAAGTCCAAAAGAAAGGACTTGTTCCCTCTGGGAGAACATGGAGGTAGGCTTTTGAGGAGAAAATACCTGCTGAGAGGAATAAGTCTGCTGCTTTTCCCTGCCCAAAGTCACAATTTTATGTGATACCAGAAGCTCCTTCACAAGAATCCCCCTTTTACAGGGCTTGGCACAACAGGCTCAAAGAAGGTACTCTCTGGAGTTACTCGTGTTATGTTCCTAATAATGTTTCTCTACAACAACAACAACAAAAAGCTGATCCCCAGGCCAGAGGCCACAATCCTGCCAATATACACATACATGTCTGCTCAAATGATTCCTAGGATAGAAACTTCTGGACTTCAATATCTGCAACATTGGGTGAAATTTTCCTTGAGTTGAGAATGGTATTGGGGCTATGCTAGAGCAAGGAATCTACCCAAAGGTCTGCATTACAAATTCAATTGTGCATAGATCTTTCCCACTCCTCTGAACAGGACAAATTCGTTTAACAGTAGACATCAGGCAAGAATTTCTATCAAATAATGAACCACTGCAGTCTTTTGCATGTATTCCTTTTAATTGTACTTACTTTATTTCCAGTGAGATTTCTACATCCATGGGTGTGTATTTGTTAATAGGAATAACATAGCTGTAATTTCCAGAGCTGAAAAAGGTTGCATTAATACACATAGGATTTGAGATAGACAGTATCTTTGCCAAAACATGAAAACTGCATTTAAATTTAAACAGAAAGAAACATAAAAAGGTATCAAAGGCTCCTGCATGCTAGAGGAAACAACTGTGAGCAGGAGCCAGCCAGGCAGCCAGGCCACATTAATGGTGTTTTATTCCACCACAGCATAATAAAAAAATTCACCTACCTGCAGTGCAGATTTTTTCTACAATAGCGATTGTCAATGCTTTGCTGAGTTTCCAAAATCTGTATGGAACTGACTGTTGTATCAATCCCTAGAAGTATTAAGAACAATGGTTTATTCCTGATTATTTCAGAAACCTTAGGTAAGAGCATAATAAAACTGCAGTTAGTCTACTCTCTTGATTGACACTACAAGACTTGCTGCAGGTCTAAATTAGCACTCAGTTAAAAGTCTCTTGTTGATTACCTTCATTCTGCCATTGGAGATAAGATCCTTGTTTAGTTTGCAAGGACAAATATCCTGGGAACCTAACACTGTACCATTTTCTTTAGGGCAGACATTGAAGGCTGCTTTGATGGCAGCCCAAGTAGAACACAAATGTGTCAATATTCATTTTAATGTACTAGAAGCCATACTCATTCAAGTAACCATTAATTTGAAAAAACTTATCTTTGTTGAGACAAATAATATGGAATGCAACAAAACTTGTTTCTAATTCTCTGCGCAAGAAAACATAATTCCTTCATAAAGTGTTGCCTTGAACTTGCAAGAACTTTTGGTTTTGCAATAGTTTTTTAATATTCTACATATAGATGATGAGCATAGCCCTGATAACGCTGTTTTTCTCTTGGGCAGATTAGCCTTGTTAGAGTTAGGCAGCAAGAACTAGGGTGCTAACACGGAAGCACAGGTTCTGCTTTCACAGCTGGCCTGGGAATAGCTTCACTGAGCTGCATCCTGAAAGCCTTTTTTCTTCTGGATACATCTACATCATCCAATCCACAGTTAGAACCTGCAGCATCTCAGACTCTGAAACCAGACCATTTCCATGTGCACTGTGGCAGCCCCTTAAACACGAGGGGCTGAACAGGTTTAATCCCTTTGAGTGGAACTAAGCTGATGCTGACAATGGTTTGGGAAAGGGCTGGGTGATTTAAAATCATAGCATTACAGAAAATCCTGAGCTGGAAGGGACTGACAAGATCATGGTGTCCAACTCTTAGCCCTGCACAGGACACCATGTGTCCAAATCCTTCCTGAATTCTGGCAGCCTTGGTGTCATGACCACTTATCTGGGGAGCCTGTTCCAGTGCCTGACCAACCTTGAGGTGAAGAACCTTTTCCTAATATCTAGCCTAAACCTCCCCTGACACAACATCATACTCTTCCCTCGGGTCCTGTCACTGATCACCAGAGCAAAGAGATCAGTGCCTGCCCCTGCGCTTCCCCCCAGGAAGAAGCTGTGTGTCACCAGGAGGTCTCCCCTCAGTCTCCTCTTCTCTAGGCTGAACAAACTAAGTCATGTCAGCTGGTCCTCATATGGCTTCCCCTGCAGACCCTTCACCAAGTCTGTGGTGCAGAAAGCACAAGGAGGACTTGGTTCGGCAGGCCCAAGCCCTTCACATCACGCTGTGCATGCTGGTTTTGTGTTTCTGTTCCTCAGGTCTACAGCAACCATTCCCTGCTTTGCAAAGAAACTTGATGAGTATAGGCTGACCTGTTCTCTGATTATAAAATCTCTTGTGTGGAAGTATATACTTAAATTTCAGCCTGCAAATATCTACAAGTGACAGAGGGAAATTGAGTATGTTCATCTCAGAGAACTAGCACAGGAGAACATTTTCCTGTGACAGAGCATCTCATTACAACATGTAACATAGTGATGCCTCAGAGGATTTTGTCTGGGGTGTGTGTACCCATGAAAAAAAAAATCAGAAGGGGAATGATTTTTCCCAGATTATCCCACTGGGGCACATCTAGGCAACAAGCAAAACCTATTTCTCACCCGCTTTAAGTGCATTGTCTAGATGTCTAAGTCTAGGTGTTTTATCATCCAAATACTGCCTACTCTTTAATCAAATATTTATTTTAAAAAACAAGCCTTAAAACAGAGGATGCACATAAACCAAAAAGACACAAGGCATAATCCTGCTCATACTGAATGAATGCCAGAGCATGCTGTTATAACATATGTAGTCAGCAGATATTCTCTTTACATAAAAGAATCAATATTTTCAGCCCAGACTGGCTCTGACAGCAGTGCACAGTCACTAAAAGGGGAACCTGAAATCAAGCCAAATGTCCTGTGTCAAGGAACTTCATTTCATCTCCTCTGAAGCAGGCAGTGTCAAGATCTGAAGGCAGAGATGTCCCCTTTCAGCAGCTGACATTTTAATCCCTTAGGTGAGATGAGGCAAACCCCAAAACACTGCCTTCACACTGCATCATGAGTTTCCTGCACACAAATATCACACTCACATACTTAAGCACTAGATTTTAGCCCCTGTCAAGGAAAATGCCACTTGTCATTTTATTGTATCTGAAGCCAAGCCTAAGAACTCTGTAGAGAGGGCAGTCAGAATCTATAAAAATTTAATGACGATGTAAGAATAAACTGAAAATTACAGTGAATCACAGGTTTCCTGTGGTTCACAGGAACTAGACTCACAAGTGCTAATTCTCTATAATGATGAGTTATAGCTGAAACTTCTCTAAATTCCAGAAGCAGAATTCCAAGCCTAAAAGTAGATCTTGAAAGTTATACAAGTAAACATTTTAACTTTTTTTTTTTTTTTTTTTTCATTTAAATATAGGACTTACAGTCATTTCCAGGATCAGGTCTTCCACTAGGTTTTTTGACCAGATGTCTTTTGGGTAACGTGTCGCTTTTTTTTCCTGTGAAAGGATGAATGCACAAACATCCCCCAGATTAGTCTTGCTCAGCTATAACAGCAAAGTATGAATACAAACCCAGGAGATATTTTTTTTAATTATCTCTTGAGTAAAGTCAGGCATAATCACAAGAGAAGTCTTTAAAATATAAACCACCTCTATTCAGAAGAAGATATACGCAGTAAAAGTAAGTTTGCAGATAACAAGAAACAAGCTTTTGACATCTACAGGATATTGAAAATATTTCCAAAAACTAGCCTAATAAAAAAGGCTTCACCACACACAGAGAACATCACCAATTTCTATAACGGAGAGCCAAAGCAAAAATCAATAAGCAGACAGGCACTTCAGCACAAATCTGATCATAAAGCCACATCTTTCTTATTAGTGAGAAAATGGCATTAGGAATTATAGGCATCTGGCGTGCAAATGTAGGCTGGGAGAACAACTTGGATTTTTGAATGTGAGATGTTAAGATACTGAGGACTGAGCCATTACTTCAGAGAGAGGATGCATAATCAAATTTAAAAGCTAATACACAGCTCTAACAGCACAATCACCATGTTCACTGACGTCACCTCTGTAACTTCAAACAATGAACCAGGCTGGATAATATAAGCCGATGACTTCTTCTTCTTCTAATTGTTATTCTATTAATTTTCTCAGCACTTCTCTAGAAAAGTGAACTTTAAAGGTCTTTTGAATAATCATCATATAGTACAACTTGGGGAAGGCAAAAGGCCCTTTGACCCCATGGGAAATGGTTTAATGCTATTTAATGCTATTAATTTGTGCTTCTACAAAAATTGCCAGCTAAGAATCTGTTCAGAGACGTGTTACCAGGAAACTGGCACTGGGAAATGCCAATCTTGCCTAAACTAATGTGCTTCATCAAATACCATTTCTAGAATACCAAAATACTCCATTCCCATGTTTCCCAAAGGACCCTTTCTGATTTCAGAATGGCTGCTTAGAATAGAATGGAAATGACAGTTCCATGACAGGAAGGAAGGATGAATATGCGTTATTACTGATACTGAAAGAAGACAGGTGGATTGACCTGACTGTTCTCTTATTCATTCCAGATTTGGATTTCATTTCAGTACTGGGAAATAAGAAAATCCAGTTTTTTCTCATGCTAGTAAGTGACCAAGAGCATGGAGCAACATTAACAACTGGAATCCAAGGGCCCAGAAGCAATGTAATACAAAATCCTCTTTGGGATTTTAATCTGTTTTGTGATTTTTTATGAACCTGTCATACTGCTGCCAGCTATTCCTTGAATCCATTTTCTATTTACTAGCTCATCATAAAGATCTGCAGGTTCTGCCAGCTTTGGTGGTAATTGCAGCATTTAGTAGTCATCTGCTGTTCCATTTCGTTATACGGTTCCACACATCTAGAAAAATGGCTACTGAACACATGCAATCACTTGTACACGTACAGTCATCTTGGGGCAGATCTAACAAAAGCCTGTTCATTCTCTCATTCCTCCCTTTAATTCACAAACTAATTGTCACACCTTCATTTTCTCCTGATTTCTCTTAATAATCCAGATATGCTAGCAATGCGTTAAACACTGTAATTTTGTATTTTCATTAACAGAGAACTATTCTGTAGAAAACCTAAATCCCCTAGTAGAGGTAAAAGTTTGCTCTATGTAGACAAAATAGTTCAGCCCATGCAAGCATTGGCAGGAATATATATTAAAAACTTGGAATTACCGAACACTTAAAACTGATTCTTTTGCAGACGACGGAAGAAAGCATTAAGCACTATCAGAATTTTGTACAAAAATCAAGATAAAGACAGATTTACTTCACTAAGATTTCAACTAGTCAAACTGAGTCAGTAACCAGTGTAGAAATTTATTTTCACTTGGGCTTTTACTCATCATAAAATTACCATTTCATTGTCCTTTAAGCTGCTGCATTCTAAATTTGGAATACAAGGTGCCAATTGAGAACACCAAGAATTACCATTAAGCACCACAGCAACCTTCAATAAATTGTAAATAAAATTCCACTTTTTCACATATAGTAACACTGAGGGTTTTCCTAAAGGCCCATGTGGGGTGTGACAATCCAATTCAATAACATACAGAACTACAAGCATGATAAGAACATAATGAGGAAAACAATCATCTTCAGATAAGATTAAGAAAAACTCATCCAATAAATGTGGTATCCTTCCCCCTCCCCCCCAAACACTCTATGGTTCTAATTCAAGTGAATTGTAATATTCTGTAAGCAGCGTGGGAAAAATCTGCTCATGATTTGTGATGGTGGTGGTACTTTACCATGAATCTGTTAACTATCCTCTGAAGGCAATAAATGTAAATGCATGAGGCTGACCAAAATCCAGCAGGAGCCCTCACCAAACTATTATTGTGAAAGGAGAGACACTGGGGAGAAACAACACTGTAGGAGGAAGCAAGTACAGCTCCTGGTTATTGGTAACGCTTAACATTAAGGGGAGAGCAATGAGCATTAATGGCATGGAAGCAGAGAGCAGAAAAAGCCCAAATGCTGAAGGGTATTCACATTCCTCAGTTCCACTGAAATCAGTGGAAGTTCAAAAGCCTAAATCCTCCAGAGAAATCAATTAAAAGAAAGTATGAGGGGAAAAGGCCACATTAAGCTAGATGACATAAAGATGCGCTGAGTTGTTGTTTAATAAATTTTCTCTTGCTTATGAATGCTTTTGCTTCTGCTTGAACTTTCCTAACAGGCTTTTCATCAACAAATCTGGGATGCAAAGGATTAGGAGCTCCAATGGATGCACTCCATAGTAGTCTGCTCCCACTGAATTCAGGTACTGCATTGTGGAACAGCAAAAGGTCTGTACTAACTCCTAAATTAGTATTTAATTCAATTGCAATTTCAAACAGTTCTACCTTTCCATGAATCAGATTAATCAGCTGATTCTAAAGTATCCACTTTTTATCTTGATTATCCGCCATATTTAACTCTTAGCTTTTTGTTCTGAAAACGTTTTCCTCTTCATCTATCTTGGTTACAGCTACATTGAACAGCTTGTTGGTTTTCCTTCTGTTTGGATTTCATATTGACATTGTTACCTTCCATCTGGGGATATATTCAGGTTCATTAAACTTGTGCAGAACTGAAATCTTTCAGTAGCTTGTGTACTGTGCTGATTTTTCACTCTTGAATCCACAGTTAATGCTATTTGGAGCATAAGACCTTGAGAAGGTAATGTTTTGTGTTTATTCTTATCTTCTCTTTCCACCTAATATCAGAAGCAGCCAGCTGGGGACAGAAGGTTTTCATATTTCATTTTCACCCATCTACAGTTCCCTCACTTATAAATGAGATTAATGTCTTTTTAATTAATCAACATTCTTTCAGGCTTCAGAGCAATACAAATTACTCAGGTATGACCTCTTGAAAGCAGTGTAGTGAGCTATATCTGCCACAGGGCTTACTGCAGCATTATTCACAAGAATCAAAAGGACCACTTGCATACAGCTTGTCTGCAGAGTAAGGAATGACCAGTGGATGAGTCCCACTGAAACAGGTCATGCTGAGAGTGCCACAGCAATTGGTAATGCCTGCCTGGGCAGATCTTTGTACTTCAGAGGCTGAACTGCATCCATCCCCAGTTTCACCCCACTCTGTCAACTGTGGTGCAAGAATTGTTCCAAGGCCAAGACAGGAAGAGTATGAATGCTGGTTCAGTAATATTAACACTTGCTTCCAGACACTGGCAATGTTAAGGACTGGGAAACAGGAATACAGATTTCCATCGTTTATGCATACCTTTATGCATTAACCCTTTCTTATAAATATTATAAAAGTTGTAAACAACACACCTTCTCATACACTACACATATAACATCTGGCAGACAATATCAGTAAAGAATTCATTCTAGTTAAAGTATTTTATTTTATAGAGCTCTGCCTACAAATAATACTACCCAAAACCCCTGCCTGAACAATCAGAGTTTGAACTGTAAGTTTTATGTTTTCAGGCAGTTGGAATTCTATCTCTGCCCATAGAAAAGATGTAGTATCATTACATTGTGACACAATTCCGTTTTTGGGGAGTTTTTTACATCTGTTAATTCATTCTCTACTACCCCAAATCAACTCCCATCCAACTGTAGCCAAAGGTTAATTAAAGGGATTGGTGACTTTCCAGTTCACATCAAATAATTTACCAAGAATGGCCAGGAAGAACAGTGACACCTGAAAAATATCTTAGGGCCCCAAATTCTTAAGGGTAACCAGGCCATATTTTTCAAAAACATATTGACTGTAGTGATGATTAGTTATATCAAGATTTTTTAAATCCTCTGGACTAAGCTCTTTTGTAGAAAGCTAACTACCTTTAAATATTCTTGCCCCTTCCCCCACATTTTCCATACATACAGTCTCTGCTCAAATAATAAATAACTAATTTTTCAACTTACCTTTTTCCTTTGCATTGTTTTTTTCATAACTTAGAGATTTGACTTTTGGTTGATGAATTGGACAACAATAGACCTTGTCACAAGGCAAAATCTCACAGAAATTCACTTCAGGGATCCTGCTAATGGGCTGTGTACTCTGAGAAATTGTGCTTTCCCTTTGAAATGCTAAAGCAAACAACAACAACAACAACAAAACAAAAACAAACAAAACAAACAAACAAACACAAAACCTTAATTCTCACAAATGCTGTGTACAGGATTTTATAATAGCCCATTATGTATATGCAGACCAGCAGAGACACAGTACCTGCTGTGGTGGTAGAGGGAGAGACTGGAACAGAACTTGAGGTGCCGCTGATGAAGAAAAACAATTCATTAAGAAATGAACATTAGAGCTGAGTACCATAACAAATTGATCCACAATCTATTACTAATTCTACTCATTTGAATTCTCTAATGGTAATTTACTTGCCTGTACACTGGATGTTTTTCAAAACGTCTGTCATGAATGCTAAGTAAATACAGGCTCCAGATTGTGAAAGCACTGTAGAAAGAGAATTATTCCGTAGATTTACATCCATCTTTTATACAACACAATATGAATAATACCTTGACAGCACCATGTCCAAATGTAGTCATGCAAGTGTTAACTATCTCATCACTTTCCCTTTAGTGGGAAAAATTTCAGCAGAATACAATGGGGTCTAGATGAGATACCCATATACAGTATTGTGTTCATATACTTGTATTCAACACAAAATATGGCCAGTTTCCAACCTAAATAGTATCACAACACCACTTCAAAGTACTCAGTTCACAAAGAGATTGTAAGCCACAGGTTTTTGGCCTGGAAACAGAAAATGGTAGTCTCAGAAGTCCAGAGCATACTGTCCTTTCCACAAGTCCAATGTCACAAGCTAAACTTTCAGTCACATACTTGCCCACCACAATGGGAACGAGTTCAGCTTCATTTCACACAACAGAATCACTCTGTACATCAGAAATTGTTCTTAGGCACAGAATGATTGGATAAAACACGCAGAGTCCAGTTTTGCACCTGTAGTACAAGCCACTGAGGTACAGTCAAGTTGCACCATATATTGTGACATGGAGAGAGATCAGCTGTGTGTCCATCACCTGAGTACCTCACTTTTATACAATGGTTTCAACTTTACAATATTACCAGGATATTCACTGTTAATTTTAACACATTGTGTTCTTCAAGTAGGAAAGGAAAAGAAGGAAAAGAAGTGCTATATTCTTTCAGATAAGTAGAAAAGAGAAGCAAGAAACAAGTCAAATTGTTGTTAATTAATTGTTACCATAGTGCCATAATAGCAAGCAAAGCTATTACAGTCACTCGGAAAATCTTCATGGAGCAAGATTCTTTGGTCTTTGACAAACAAACCTGGGGAGGAAAAAAAAGTTTGGTTAATTCAAGTGGCACATATCTAAGCTACTACTAGTAGATTAAGAAATACTACACCAGGCTGACTTTACATCACCCTTGTTTCTTTCATGGTCACCCTTATATAGGCGTCAGCATCTACAGAGGAAAAATTCAATTATTAAAGTGTCCCTAAAATTGTGAGTGCACTGTGCACTGTTGATAGTGTGGGGACAAAAACATTACAGAGGACGAAAGGATAGCTAAAAGTAACAGCTCCTTGTCCTTTCTTCCTGACATTTTTCATACTTTTGAAGTATTTCAAAATCAAATTCAGAACCCAATTAAGTGGCCAGAACTAAAAGTTCAGCAGCTTTCAGTATGTGCTCAGACCATGTTAAAGCAAGACTGGTATAAATACAGAAGAAAGGCATTTTCCAAACAAGTAGGGTGACCTTAAATGATGGAGCATTTGACTGTCATTATGGTACAAAGAATATTTGACCTATTATATTCTCTTGCTCTTTGTCACTGGCAGAAGCAAGGTAGGCAAATGAGCATTGGTTCATCTTAAAGAATGGGACTTGGCAGCCTAGGAAGACTGTCTTGAAAAAGGTCAATGTATGTATTTCTTCCCTCATACAATCCCTGTGAAAAGGTATCGGCTTTCTATACCATGATACAAGCAAGAGAAAGTGAAAGCAAATCACAGTGAATGACTCAGACAAGGATTTAATTTCACTCACCTTCCTGGATTTTAGCGGGACTGGTTTCATTGATGGCAAAAGACTATTAGCTCGACTATACCTGCTGTAAGAGACAAGATCTCTTTAACATTCAAATGCTTCAGCAACTAATTAATGATGAAAAGATATTTTTTAATGTGTTAATGTCATCTTGCTTTTCAATTCTAACATTTACAAAGGGAAAGGCAGAAGTGTCAGCAGATTCACTTTCAAGGACAAAGGTCTGCAGTTAACTCATTCAGGTGAATGCTCTTTAATGTTACATTTGATTTCAAAGCAAACTTGGGGAAATGGCTTAGAAACAGGAAATGCTCATCACTTCTGCTGAAGCACCAATTTCTTTAAAGATTCCTTCTTGCAGAAGAAGCTCTGCAGATGTGCCTTAGAAGCACTTTCCAAGTTCCAGAGCTGTAACTGGACATAACCTACCCTTGCTTTATGCAACAGAAGCAATTACAAAGATTTAACAGCCATTTCAAATATCAATTTTGTCAGTGAGTAAAAAAAAATATGAGAAATTTGGGGTGTTTTGCACAACTTAAATGCTGGAAATTAGCTGAACTCTACTGTCAAGCAAAATCAGTTTTCACTTCTATCACAGAGATCACTTTAACAATTTGTGTGACAACTATTAGAAAAAAAAACAGCCAAAGGTACCTGACTTTGCTCTCTTCACTGACTGTTGACTTTAAACTGTTCAGCCGTTTCAGCCTGGCCAGTTTCCTATTCCATTGTTCCAGTTCCTCTATTCTGACTTCAAGATTGTTTGTTAGTTTACAAAGCTGCTTTACAGCACCAACATTCTCCATAAAGATCTGATCCTGAGAAGCAAACAGTAACAAAAGTAGATCCATAGTATATTCATCAATCAGATGTAACAAGAAGAAATGAGTGCAGGATTCACCTATAAAAACACAAGTTATCTCATTGTAAATGGGATGCACGTATGACTATAAAAGCCTTTTGCTAGACATTTAAATGGCAGTAAATTGAAAATGAGGACTTGCAGAAAAATTTGAAGAAGCTAAAGAGATTTTTACACCAAGAATTTAAACTGTATTTTACCTTCATACTGTATTGAAACCTTAACACTGTTCCAACAGGCATCTACTACTTGATTTTCAGTGCTGCAGCTGAACACAGATTTCAGAATTGCTTAGCAAAATGTCCATCCAACCATTTTTCTACAGGCATTAGGTAGGCTCAGACGAGCCAGAGTTTCTATCCATGTTGTACACATAATGTTAATCACACAGAGGTGAGACAGGTTAAAAACCAAAGGAGGAGTCAAGCTGTGATTGCATAATATTTTGCTTTCCCCTTCAGCCTCTCCAGTCTCTTACAGGAGTCTTGTAGTTTCTAATAACATGATCATCTCTGCAACTAAAACAGTTCAGACACCCTCCATTTACTCCTTCTGGATATTTTACCAGGGAAAAGCCTCCTATTCTCCTACCCCTGTTTATCATCTAGGTATCAATCTGATGCTGGAGAAGCCCTCAGTATAACCATACAGGTAGTAAGTATTTTATCCACTTCTGAGACAAAAATGGTTACTGATCCACTGCAGGAACATAGTAGCAGAGTACTTTGTTTGCTGCGTTTGAAAGAATGGCTTTCTCATACTAATGTACAACCAGACTGGTGCCATTGGATGAAGTTATTACTGCTAAGTGTTCCAGTCTAGTAAAAGCAGTTTTTCCTTTCACATTGTAAAAGCCATGCATACCTTTTTTTAAAAGGTGACTGCATTCCACAAAACCAGACAGCATTTTGTGTAATCAGAATCAGAGCACATTATCAGTGGTAAGTCACAAGCTTCCCTACTGCCAGAATACCAACAGCCCATTTAAATAAAAAGTGACTTCAAAATCATCTCTTTGTGCCTAGAACTGTGAAATCACTTATATGGTCACTTGCCCTCATATCAATGACATGTGAGCAGCTGCCCTTTCCTTTGTCTTCAAATCAAGCATGAATCACTTCTAGGTGGCTTCAACTAGCTGAGAAAATGGCTCTTCTGGCAAAATGAAGAAATACTCTATTTGGGGAAAAAAAACTGATCAGAGTGTTACTGCCTCTCTCGTGACAAAGTACTGAGCACAGTGCAACTGAGAAGAAAATAAAGATTCTGTCTCAAAAAAACAAATTTCACATAGTTGAGATGTTTCTCTAGAAAGTAGCAGAGCCTGGTTCAAATGTGTAATACAATCAATTAATTTTACCAAGTTCAACAGCTCCAAACAGCTAACTGAAAAAGAGACACAACACCCACCAGCACTCTACTTATCTGGAAATAAACTTGGAATATGAGATAAGAAATATCAAAGTGTCATCACCTGCTAAACTGAAAGAAAAGTTATGAAGCACTGTCCATTTACTATCCAAGGTGCTGAGCTATTTCAGAGCTGGGAGCTCAGGAATTTAAATCAGATGTTCCACCTGGACAGAAGATGTTCCAAATCTCTGAATTCAGTATACATCTTATATTATTAGATGCATCTCTCCAGCTCCTGTCACCCCAAAGCTCATGGAATTGACATTCATATGCTCTGCCACAGGTGTTAGGAAAAAGAGGAGAAAGCAAAGATTTACCTGACCATATTAAAACACCAAAGTGTCTGTGAAGTAATCCCAGGTCCAGATCTAGACAAGCAGTCAAGAAAATGCTAAGCAGCAACTAAGCCATTGCTGTAACAAACCATTCCTGCATGGGCCACATACACCACAGAATCACACCCTGCAGGCATGAAGTAGAAAGCAGGCATTCTCCATTTGTAGGTCACATCCCTGGAAGACACCCTGGCAAGCACTCTCCACAGACCCAAGGTACAGAGAAGAAAGGGAACATGATGGGCCCAAAAGACAGTGGTGTGAGGCACTGTTAGAGATGGTATTTTTTGTGATATTTCAGCAAGGAAGAGATATGAACCAAAAGCTCAACTCTCCAACCTAATCTTCTGTCAGACAAAAAAACTGACTACCCCAAATCAATTTTGGGGGAGTTCAAAAATGCAAATGATGCTACAGCTATCATACAATATAATAGGAAGGCCTAAAGGGAAAAACTAACCTGGAGCCACCACCTACCACCACTGCTCCTCTACTAGCATCTAGAAATCAGCTACAGGCTGGAACCCTGACCAAATACAGCAAATTTTCTAAACATCTCCTTTACAACACTATCTCCAGAAGTGCTCTTTCCACAGCTTTATTAAAGGTATCTAATTCATACTTCTTTTATACGGAATACAACCTAGAAGATTTAACCTATGAATTTAAACTACTTATAGACTAGCAAGAGATGACAAGTGAAATACAGTATTTTTATAGGTATTTTCCCCAAATTTGGTGGTGTAAACTTGTGATTTCTATAGAATAATGAAAGAATGCATTATGATAATGAATGCCAGATTGTGTTCATAATAACATCCAGAAAATATAAGGTCACCTATCTCTAAAACCTCCCTCTTCTCATTATCAGCTGAAAGTGGGAAAAAGCTGAGAAGTCGTCTTTGGCATGCAGTGAAACAGCGCTCAGCAGAGGGGCTGCTCTGAGACAAGTGCTGTCTGCAGTCTTGTGTGACTGGACGCTGTGACTGACAGTTCCTTGCAGTCCTATTTCTACAGGAAAAGGAGGGGAAGAGAGCACAGGACAACACCCAGGAAGTGTTTTCAACCTTTGAGCACGGTAACTACTTTGTGTGCCATTTCACAGCATATGACTTTGAACCTATAAAAAGCATTTCAGATTGCCAGAAAAACCCCCTTCACACAGAGCTAGCACTTGGATTTGGTATGTAGAGGTTATACCAGGATTAGAGTAACGAAGTTTTTATTTAACAAGATGAATGTCATCATTGCTTAATTCACTTCTGGAACACCTAATTAACTGAACACTTCAACACAAAAGAATGTTTTGGAGTCCCGCTTGTTGAAGCAATGCTATGAAATCACTATCCACTTTTATTCAGAAAAGTTAGGCCTTTTTCTCTTTAACTGTATTATAGTTTATATAGTATTGTAATCAGTTTTTAGTATAGATTCTTCTTGTCATTAGAAGATTCAGTCCTTTACAAACAGCTGCTGTTTCAGTTTTTTTCAGTAATCCGCCAAAGGCCGTTTCTGTAACGCATGTGGAGAGCTACAGCTTTGTATGGGGCACAGCGCGCGTTCATAGCTCTCCACATGAAAGAACAGCCTAAATACACACTCCCACTTTCTCCCTCAAGACCATACCTTATCAACCATGAGGAAGTTTTCTATTTTTTCTCCATCATTACAAGCAACATCTCCAACTTCTCTAACAGCTTCAGGTAAAAGCCCCTTCACTTCCTGGGCTATTATTCCTGTTCGCAAGGTAACAAAAAATAATGTCAGGAAACACATTGGCATACCCACTGACTATTCTAAAAACTACAGGCAGAGCAAAAAAAGATCTAGAATTTCTCTGTGGTACAAAAATCCAGTATTTCAGGGTTTTTTCTCCGTTCCACAGAGAAAAACTAGAAACCTTTGGAATTCTCACTTCTCTGCAGTAAGAACAAAATTGTTTGTAAACACATACTTCATTCTCATTTCTTCTGGAAAATAAACTCCCCATCTTTAAAAATTGAAACAGAAGTTGTAAAATTACAGACAATACCTAATTTTGGCATTTTTATACCACAAGAGATAGACGGCAAAGTGTGCAATTGCAGTAACCTAAAAAATGAGGATTAAATAGCAGGATGTTAAAAGGCCCTATGGCACAATAAATATCAGTAGATGTTAATGAAAAATGGGAACAGAGCTGACTTAATACCTGTTTCATGGGTATCTTTTATTCCCATAACAGATGCAAATTCAGGCTTGTAGTCATATTCCACCAGCCTCATTTGTGTTATTCTTCTCAACTGTTCATTTGTATCGACCTAGTTGGAAAAATACCAAGATTTACATGTTGAAACACTAAGCATGGCATCTAGGACACCACTGAGAGAGCAACTAGCCTGACACAGTCATTTGGCCAATCATCACACTGAAAAACATAGACAATCTTACCATTCCCCCACTATCAGAGTACTGTTTGTATTTGTATTGCCAGTTACCCTTCAGTTTGACAGCTCCCAGTTTCTACAGAGAGCCCTCTCCAAAGTCTATAGGTTCTACAGAGCACAGTGGTACATCTGGTTTCTTCAGGCCAGCATTTCAGCAGAGCCAGGATATAGGAGCTGCTTCATGTGTCAGAACAATGATCCACACATGTGCTGTGGTGCAAACATGAATGCCCGAAATACTGCATGGCCCTCACCTCCCGGATATTCTGTTTTGCTCGGCTGTCAGATGGGTGCATGACTCTGCCCATAACTTTGGCGTTTCCGCAGACAACCAGCGCTTCATCTGGTGCATCTGTGTTAATTCCTACTCGACCATGACACACTATAGTCTCTGGAACATGTCCTCGCTGCCACAGTACATCACTGTCATTCTCAAACTGCCCTGGGTTAGATGCCTGGAAGGAAATTTTTTGTTTAAAGATACAGTATAGCATAAATGCACTATTGTTTATTCTATTAGAAATTCTGGGAAAATGAAAAGCCAAATCTTAAATATTGAAATTGTATTCAAGAGCTTTTTAACACACTAACAGAAAAAACGAGAGTGGAGTCACTTCCGAGTGTTTGTGCTCACACAGGACTGGCCTCTTCCCTTTTTTCCCTTGAATTCTACTGTATTAGCATCTTAAACTAAATTGACAATGTCCAAAGCTTTCCAAATTTTAACTTTGACATTATAACCATTCTTCATCTACCACTAAATTTTAGCTGAGACTGAAAATCAGAAAAGAGAAAACAAGGCAGAGATTAAACACATGTGATTCATAAAATCCTTTGTAATTTTTCAAATTAATTCGTATTAGGAATTTCATATCAAGGAAACAGGGTCTTTTAAAGAACACCAATAAAATGTGTATAATGAGAAAAGGCATTTGATTTCCATAGCTCATTTTGGGGTGGTTTGTTGTTTTGGGGTTTTTTTTAAATTTGAGTTCAGGCCAAAGTACAATCATGATAAAAAGAAGCCAGGCTTTCACAAGGCTTTGCCAGCTACAAGGCCTGGCACTGTGTACTCACCACTGTTTGTCACAATTAGAGCATGATCTGATATGCCTGACAACCACCACTCAGCTGGTAGCTTTGTTGTGTTTGAGTGTATGAAAGGCCAGAAGATGAGCTGCTTTTTCTCACAGTGTACTTGCACAGCTTTGCCACTTTATGGTAGCCAGTGGCTGCCTCACTTTACCCTGCCATTGAAACCCTGATAGACATCTAAAAAATGGCCTTTTCTTTCTTTCTATCTTTCCTGTTGATATTTTCACTACTTCAGACCAGAGCCTCTTGATCTTTCTGCCTTACTGCCTTCTTTTTCCTTTGTCTGAAAGAGTGATCAGGTTTGCAAAATCTCATTCCATTAATTCCTGTTCAAGAACTGTCTCACATACATTGAAGGAGCCCTCTTCATTGAAATTTCAAAATAATCTAATATTAAAAATAGTAGGAAAATGTAAATTTCTAAATCTTACATAAAAATATATATCTTGTAACAAGTATGAGACAAATGTGAA
Source organism: Aphelocoma coerulescens (assembly GCF_041296385.1). Lineage (NCBI taxonomy): Eukaryota > Metazoa > Chordata > Aves > Passeriformes > Corvidae > Aphelocoma > Aphelocoma coerulescens. The sequence continues at coordinate 36,621,843 of NC_091014.1, read as the reverse complement.
CATTCAACAGCTTCCCCAAATTATTAATGATGTGATATCTATAACACTGTTAGATGCAGAAAGAGAAATTCAGATGAAAACAGAATTGTGGAAATTAATGGACAAATAAAGGACAGTAACTATAATATATGTAGGAATTATGCAAACAAGTGCTTCAGCATCCTGAAGTGAAAAAGCCCACAGCAGCAGCCAGGATGATAAAACTTCTCAGCAGGGCAGAAAAGTGCTGAACTCCACACGTTGCTTTCAAAGCCTTTCCACAGCTCCACCCAGAAAGAAGCTCTGGGCCATAATGCCCTCCAAGGACCTAACTGTAACTGCAGGAAGAGGGTTTATGGCACAAGAGGACACCCAGATGAAAAAGGAGCCAGGACTGAAACCATCTGAAAGCCCTCATCTTCCTTTGGAAACCCCCAAGCAATACCCAATGCGCTGGAGATTTGCCCTTTTGCCCTGTCCAAACCCAAATGCTAAACCAAACCATAGTCATAAGCCTAGGCAGATGTTGGGCTGCCAAATGGGCCCAAGCAATGGTCTGCAAAAAATGGTGCCAGGACTGAAAGCTTTTGACAGCCCTCAACTTATTTTAGAAGCCTCTTCCCAGCTCCACTTAATACACCAGAGGTCTTGGTCTTACTTGACTCCAAACCAAAATGCTAAGCCTATTCCCCTCCATAAGCCAAGGGCTAGAAAGAGTCCATGCAAACAAGAAGCAGCTCCTCAGCTGACCCACACTAAAAAGTTCAGTGGACTGCAATCTTCCAGAGGTCCTCTCCATCTTTTGCAGCCCCACCACATGGCAGCTATGTATTTCCCATCTTTCTAAGCCCTAAACGTGATATGCTTCTAGAAATAACTATAACTCCAGACTACGCCCAGTTCAAACATTAGCCACCACCTACAGATCACATGGAAAAGGAGCCAGGACTGAAAGCTTTCAGCAGCCCTCACCTTTCTTTGGCAGTCCCCTTGCAATTCCACTCACGCTGGGGCTCTGTGTATTCTCTCTCCCCTAACCCTAATTCTCCAGAGCTCTTGTTACATTATAGATTAAGGATTTTTCTCTTTTCCGAGTCTAACTGTAGACTAAAGCTGAGTACTAAAAGAAAAATGTTCTGTGAATCAGGGAACTGAAAAGTAACAGTTAAGAGGAAAAGAGATTATTCTTCCTTTTTCTAATTTGAAACCTATATTACTACCATCAAATTGAGAGGTGGGACACTCTGAAAACACACTGGAAAGGTGAAGCTATGGGTCTTAATCTTCCTAGAGCTGCTTGACCTTCTTCCCTTACTTTTTTTCCCTTCTCATCCTCCTTGGAAAATGAAGACTCTAGCTAGAGAAAGCATTTACAAAATTCCGGGCAAGAGAAGTAAATTGTTTCACCTCAAATAAAAAAAGAATCTGGAAAAATCAATATATTTAGTATTGGAACTCATAACAAGCTTTCTTTTTAAATCTTTTTATAACTCTACTTTTAATATTTTTAATTTCTGATAATTAAAAGATAACATACTCATACAACATGCAATTCTAGTTTTTTTCCTCAATCTTTTTGACTCAGTGGTAATTTTATGCCCAAGAATCATGACCCCTCAATCTCCTGCGAATATCAAAACAGTAAATATTTTTACATGAAAGTAATCCAAATTTATACCTACCCTCACAATGATCTTCTCAGAGACATTTGCACATAGTAAGTAGAACTGGTCCTGAGAAACAGCATACAGTCCAACTACCAGCATGAAGTATCTAATTTGAAATTGATTTAATCAAGACAATAATTGAAGTAATTCCTTCTCACAGAAAAAAATGCTTGAAATACAGCTGTTATTATTGATACATAAAAATACAATGTTTTTAAAATGTATTTCTTACAATATAAAAGAAAAAGTATTTCCTTCACTCTTAAGAAATATGCTCTTACAAACCCCACAATCACTGCAAATTAACAAAGAATACAATAATTTTGACAAATTCAAGTAATGAAGCCTCAAAGATGAAAACCTTTCCTGCCTCAGAAGAAAATTACCATTATTTTGCTTTTTTTGGCTCCTTGATTTTGTCAGCCAGTATTCTGGCTATGATTTCCTGAAACTATTTCTAACCATGAGGATGAAGTTTGGGGTGTTTTATTCTCATATCATTCTGTGACTGTAGAGGAAGAGGCTTGTAAGCACATACCAAATATTAGAGAATTTGAAAAATAACACAGATTTGATAGCAGAGATTTCCATAAACATTAATTCCATTCTAAAGTAGACCTTCTCTTTTCTACTTTTAACACACAGGCCAACTAGCTACAGAAATACCTCTGATCAGGATTAGGTTTCCCCTTTTTTCTCATATTATTTGCTGTTGTTTCACTGAAATGCAGCCTTCCCAGTGTCACTTTAGTTATCTGGTCCCCTGGCAGATCAACTCTAAAATAGAAAATGAAACGAGATCAGGGAAGTGTTTGGAGATCTATCTGCTCAAACCAGATTTACTCAAACTCATTAAAACAGTTCTGAGAAAAACTGACAATTAATAAAACAGAGGAACCCCAGTAAAAATGCAGTAATCCTGGTTTTAAAAATGTACTAAAAACAGTGACGACATCAAGGAGATAAACAGGATAAAGCACCAGAAGTAGGGAACTGTTCTTACTAATAAGAGTCTTATGTTTCTTGGTCTGTTTGTACATAGTTTTGAATATAATAAAACTGCATATGTTCTATATGATGGCTATTTCCTGCTCGACAGGATTAATAACTGCTTGCTTATTATTGGGCCTGAATTTCTACATTAAAATTAATAGATCTTACTGTTTGTCCTTCTTTCCATCTGCACCTAATTTGCATGTCTGGAAGTACACAACAGACACCTATGTCTCAAATCCATAGTGGTAGTCCTCCAGCAAGCGATAAATAATACAGATAAAGAGTCTGTATAGATAAAATTACAGTGCACCAAACAGTCACGCATAAAATAATTTACATACACACAGAATCTATTTGTCAGTACACAAAAGGAAGAAAAATGTCATGAGAGAGGCAATGTAGTGAAAGTCGAGCTCTTCTTCCAAGCTCAAAGTTCAGTTTAGGTGATAATATAGTGCAGCCTTTATCCCAGCACTGCCCTGTCTAACTTGACACTGTCTTACCTCTTTGTGTTATAAGGCCTATTTAATTATTTAAAGAGAACAGAGCTGCTCCAACAGAAGAAACTTATGCCAGAAGAATAAACATTGATTCTGCCAGTGAGTTAAATGCTCAAGAATGGCAGAGCTCCAGAAAGATGCTGCACGTATGTTTCTAGCAGAGGCACTCCTCCTTAAAAAGTACTGCAAATGTATCTCATGCTCATCTAGGACAGGAATCTGACATTTTTTAAGCTTGGAAATGCATCTGCCATACAGCTCTAAGCAGCACAGAAGAGTGTTTCTAGCTGAATATAAATATTTTGGATAGACATACTTAACACATCCTTAAAACTGCTGAAAATTTTCCTTAATAAAGTGTGCCCAGGTATATATTACTACTGTGATTCTATGTGTGCATTCACAATGAAATCTGGACAAAAATCAGAAAACTGGCTTAGAGCTACTGTAAGTTTTCAAGAAACAACTACTTCATATTTCAAACCAATCACACATATTGAAATAAAATGGAATCATTTTCTCAAAATACTTACTTCATGGGATGAAAAGTTTTTTTGCTTCGATCTGACTGGGACTGTTCAATAGCAATTGTTTGATCTGGAGTTTCCATCTATAAGACAAAAATCATTTTCAAAAATTGCATGAATATTAGATTTTCCAACACATAAAAATTTAAATAGAAATTAATAGGCAAATTGTGCCTAAAACAGTGAAATTGCACTCATTTCTAATGGTATGACATACAAATTAATAGAGATCAATTGATAATTGACATCTTCTCTGAAGACCCAAGTCTTTCTGCAGAAGTAAGTTGAAAGGGAGAAAAACAAAGGAAAGTAAGTGCATTAATTTACAAAAGAAAAAATGTTTTCTGAATCCAGACCGTTATTGGCTCATTCCATTCCACAGATATTCAACATGAGAACTGAACCTACATAAGGCAGTTACACGTTCTTGGTCAAAAAATTCCTAATAAAACAGTTCACTTCAATTATTCACCTCATTATATGGATAATTAAAAGTAATAATCTCAAAGAGGAGACACACTTGCCTTAATTCCATAAGCTTTCAAGTAAAACTTTTCTATTGGTTTCCTCCCCTGCTGAGTTTTGACATATTTCGGTTGTCCAGTGATTCTAATATGAACTGTGATTTGGAAATGATTCTTCTTTTGGCACACAAAGGCATCATCTGCTGTTGAAAAATTAAATCCTTTATCTGTGACAATGTGATATCCTACCGCAGGTCTACAAAAACAAGGAGAAGGAATAGCAACTTTAGGTACTGACATACTTGAGTGACATCTTGAGTTCCTATTTTTTTAATGTGGTCCAAAAAGCCACCTGATTTTTAGTGACAAAACTGGACCAAAAACACATCCTTACAATCACCAGTTCTACCACTATTTTCTTCTTAACCTGTCAAAGGTGTAAAAATGAAAATGCATATAAAATGTCCTCCAATTCTAGTCTGAAAATGAAAGGTTCAGAAACCAGAGGTTGAGAGGCTTACATAATCCTCACTTACAAATCTGACATAAAGGAACTCTGTGCACCTAAGAGCACAAACGAACCTTTTAGTGTATTCAGTCATTCATTACAACACTGCTATAAACAGCAGGCTGCAGCTAGTGCTGCAGACAACAATAAGCTAATGAGCCAGCAAGACTCCCCACTTTGTTCACAAATTCCCACACCAAGTGCTTCTGCAGAAGCTACTGGATTCAAATAAGGCTTTACTTAAGCTAAAAGAAAAGCTATCAGCAGCAACGCTCTGGCCTGACTATAAAACTCTCCTTTATATATTGTACTTCCTACTCCAGCTAAAGCAACTCTATTTTATTTCTTCAAAGGGCAATTGTCACCTAAAGAGCAAGAGTATTCTGTCTCTATGACTCACAGTAAACAAGTAAAGGTATCAAAAGATCTTTCTATTAGAGAAGGTGAACTCACCATCCCAACAATGTTTCCAGTCCTCTGATTTAAGGGATGGATAATTCTGAAATAACAGAATTATGTGGCAAGGTTCCCTTATATAGACACTTGCTTTTCTTGTTAATGAAAGTTTGATAACAATGATCTTGTAGGATGCTACTGAGGACCTCTCATTAATACAACTACTGAAGATGGCTTTTCATAACTCTTCCATTACTAGTTGGAAAAGTTAAAATGTACAGACTTCATAGAACATAAGTAGACTTCATTATCTTTTTATAAATTATGAACAGAAGTCTCCTTTCAACTAACTATTGATTATCTGGGACAGGGAATAAAGAGAAAACTACTTTTTAACTCTTTGAAACAACTAAGTCATGTGTTACTTCATATTTAAAATTATAATGAAGGTTCTACCATCTCCTCAAACCATCATTATTAAAGAAGTAAAACTTCTTCAGTTTCTTCCTACAGTGGGCAATTTTTTTTATTTTTTGTATGAAATGACTATATTTCATAGTACGGAAAGGAGTAATTTTTCATATTTAGGTGTGCAGCAAGTTCATTAGCCAATATTCTTAATGCAATCTCAGACTATTTGCCTACACACAGGCAAGCAGCTTGACAAGCAAAATTACAAATTTCCATGTCTCCGAGTTGCAGTGTTTGGAACAATGACTCTCAAAGAGCAATTTCATATTATAATTTTGAGTATGTAGTTTAATTAAGAGCAAACACGTATTTTGTCCTTAGTGCACAAAAAATGATGAGTCTTACCAAGCAGTACAGTAAAATTTGGAATAACTTCTATGTAGCAAGAGATATCCTTGTCACACAAGTGTCCCTACCAGAAATATGCTTCAAATTCCTCTTTCTATTCAGAATTTAAGTGTTCAGGGACTTTAAAATCATTAGGACAGAGCACCACCAGTATGAGACAAGGGCCAAGAATGTGCCAAGCAGATACAATGAAGGGCCAAATTAATGGTAACCTTTTCTAATGAATCTACCTCAGCTAACAACATTTTTGTTGTGAAAATGAAATAGCTAAGAGGTTAAAGTACTGTATGAATAAAATGGAAAATAATAATTAACCTGAGAAATACCCCTCAAGTGGGTGCAGCAATTTGAAGGTGTGGGATCAATCCATCTACACTAAGCAATGAGAAGCGTGCGAGTCTTTTGAGGCCAACAGAACACAGGATCACTACTCAGAAAATCTGTGCAATGTGCTGTAATTACAGTGCATCTTGGAACAACAGCACTGCCATTGGCCCCACTTAAAAGTAATACTGACTTCCTCTGCTGATAACATCTCAATCCCCTCGCACAGTAATGGCAGCAGAGCATGTATTGGGATACTTTATTGCTCAGCAACACATTGTCTTTGTTAACCCAAGTCACAAAGAAATGTGAGTCTGGAACCTCAGTTTTAGGTGTATGGGAAGCAACAAGTAACTGGGCAGTGGCAGGAGAGCAATCTCCCACCATGAGCACACTGCCCTCATGTAGTCATTGGCTCAAAGTGTAACAGGAGTCAGAAGCCACCTCAATTTAGAGTGAATAGACGTATCACAAACACAGCTGGAGGTTTCTGGACCCATCCAGCTCCCAAGGAGTGTAAAGGTCTGCTCTCTTGTCATGTCAGTACTTGAGAAAAAGGGTTGTGTGGGACATAGTAAGATGCATAATGCCCCTATCCCCTGTGTGCAAAAAGGTAACATCAGTGTCCAGCGATGGCACTGATATGCACCCAATTCCCATGAGATGTTTTGGCAGGTTGGGCTAGAGGAACATTACAATTTACTGTGCTGTATAAGTCCTGTGGAGACAGTGACAAATTTTTTGCACCAATCCTGAAGAACTAACCAGATGCTGTAGAAAAGGGTTAATTCGCTTAAAGGGTTCATACACTAGGTATTAGAATGGAGAAAATCAGGGATGTAAAGTGAACTTGGAATGACCTTTTCCAGATCATGTGACCAAAAAAAATATTATTTATAGTTTGATTAACACAGGAAAACTCTAAATCTTTGACTGAACAGTTGCATGTCACACATACTTGTCTATAATGATTAAGATTTAAGTTGTATGAGCACAGAAGTAACACCGGTAATTTCTAATGTTTTCCTTTAATGTTTTAGGCCACTAGAGGGAAAGGTGCCATATGCTTAGCAATTATTTGCCCCAATGCACTTGATAAAATAAACAAAAGTTACCAGGTATCTTAACTTTCCTTTTGCCCCTAAATCCTTGAAGGGAAATCAGAAAACTTGGCATTAATTTCAACCAGTGTTTCAAGTTCAGCTTATCTGAAAAACCTGCATGTTCATATTTCATCATACCTGTTATATTTCCTTCTCTGTTCTTATTTCCCATAAGAACAAGGGATGCCAAATGTATCATTTATTCCTACAAAACTACAATAACAGATAAAAAAAGGAAAAAAAGAAAACAGAGGAAACCATTTTTGTTCTAGTGCAAACATTAGTGCTTACAGTTTTTCATAATTAGAGTTAAATAAGCTGTTCCACTGAGAAGTTTGATATGGTTGCCATGTAAGTGCTTGACAGCATTTTTCCAAAGCAGCATTCTGTCCATCACTGTCATATTCTTGCACTTCAGCAGCACAGTCCCTTACAGTTGCTGTAGAGAGATAGTGAAAATTCAGTTATTTCTTTTGGGACTAGCCAAAAACCCTGCATAGACATTTTTATAAATATATTTACATAAATGCACATAAATATAAATCACAAATGCATTGCATATATATTTAAATGTGATCATCCTTTGCAGTTATTCCACAAGATTGTGTTATATTCTCTTGCTCTAGAAAATAAATTTTTCAGCTTTCCTGATTTGCAAAATAATACACAAGTAGCACTTCCTATTTTTTATTCTCTCCAAAAGGATGGATAGTTTCCCTTGGTGGGGGGAAGAAGGAAAGCTAAGAATTCTATTGTACATCTGCAACACTGCAAGAAGCAATTAAGCAAAATAATTACATTTGTTTCCCATTCCCTCTAGTATGGGTTTGAATTTAAGAATATACTACAGGAGGCACAGTTTTCCAATAACAAGCACATTCACCACTACATCTGGTCAATGAATCTGGTTACTGCTTTCTGCCTATATGATAGAGAATTCTTTGACAGACAAGGTCAACCACAATTCTCTGACATATTATACATTTTATGAAGACAGAGGAGAATGTGATAAGAAAAACAGATAAATAGAGTGCAGTAAAGATAGGAGAAAATATGTCATTGAACATATAACTAAGATACATCCACAGCCAGTGGCAGCACAGTAAGACAGGGCCTTCAGAATCACTTCAGGCCCAAGCTTCATTTGCAAGTCCCCACTTCTGACATACAGCAGTGTAAAAATAGATAGATAGATAGATAGATAGATAGACAGATAGATAGATAGAACAACACCACAGTAAAGAAATTCACACCTCACTTCTAAATGATCCCCATGCCATTTTCACTCATACCTCTGTTCTTTCTCTGATGCACGTCAGTGAGATTTTATTAGGAATGGCACCCAGAGAAAGCCTATTTCAAAGTTATATCTTTCCATATTAAAAACAGCAATAGCAATTTCAGATACAGAAGTGTCTGCTTGTCTTCTCTTTTCAGCAGCGGTTTACTTAGAGACTAGTCACAATCAAGAAACACTGATTAAATCAAAGATATCAAAGGAAAAGCAACCTACTAAATCCAGTTTCTACTCATTAAAAGTGTTCTAAAAGATTGATTTAATGCTGAAAATAACTTACTCTGAGGAAATAACAAGCAACTCCTAGATTTTTCCCTAACAGACATAGGTGAAATTCCTCAGATAAACTGGTCATTACAAACTGCTCATTCAGAGAGAGCCTCACAGAAGCTGATTCATTTCTGTACATGCCTGATAAAGTTTTTTTGTATCAATTGGTATAAACTTAGCATTTTTATTCTTGATAAAACAATGAACCAAATCAATATGGGGAATAGGTGGGAAAGAACATACAGCTTTTACCAAGTTTGCTCATGCATACACTTAGCAGAAAAAAAACAAGGAGTGGAGGAGATAATGGGAAAATGCAATCTCTTTGCTCATCCACTCCATTAATTCCCTGTTAATCTGACCCAAAATGCTTTCTTTGCCCCGTCAAGTTAGTGCCAAGCAAAGTTAGCAAAATATGCTGTCATCTCCATACTGGAGATTCACATATGGAAAAGGGCAGAATATTCTATACAGAAAATCCTCAGGAAACATGGACCTCTAATGCTCTTCTCTCTTTGCCAAATCTAAGTAGCTCCTAGTTTTCCAAAAAAGTACATTCCTCCAAACCTGGTAGTGGAGTACAATCCATTAATACCATTACCTTTTCTGGTAAGGCACAGAGCTGTGCTCCTCAAGTATTCACTTGTCTATGGCATAAAACATTTCATCTTCACACACTTGCTTACCTTGTCTGGAATCCTGAGACTGCACTGGAGAATCAATGACATCTCCTAGTAATTGGGACAGCTTCCTTTTTTTGCTTGACACTGCAGAAATACTTTTGTAAAAACGTAAGTTGCATTACTCATTTATAAGTTTAAATATAGATATTACAAAATCATAACAAAAGAACACTCAGGATTCTATTATCTCATTTTAACTGCACTGTCACCCAAATTCTGATTTGCTGGGGGAGGAGATTGTTGGTGGGTTTTTAAAACTGAATTATCCAAATTTTTCCTTCCAAAACATTTTTTTTATTTCATATGAATAAAGAAGTTGATCCCATTTAAAAATTTACACAGTCCATAAGTGTCAGGAGTTTGATTTCCTGACACTTGCATTAAAATCATAGCTTTTATCTTGAATAATTTTACTTTTTACCAGTTAATGTCAAAATAGCAGAGCCATTTTAAATAATTGAGCACCCACAACACACTGGTGGGTTAATATGGCAGATAGTATATGATTACTTCTTCACTTGCTTACATAGACATGAGAATATTTTTCTCTTATGTCATTTGCTAGAACACTTACAAGATCCTCATGCACAAATCTCTACAACAGGTATTGCAAAACACCTGAATATTTTTATAATCCAGTTATGAAAAACCTGTTGTTTTATCATTAGCCTTCTACAGTTTTAAAAATTGAAATCCATTCCTACTTTCAATCTAAACTTCAATCAAGACGGTTTAAAGAACCCTTAACTGCAAGGGTCTCAAAAACGTTTAAACACTGCCATCCTGTGGAAAACCCTACACCCACAGGGTTTTATAACCAGTCTTAAACCAGCTCTACTGTTTTTTGCATGTCTCATCCTTTGCATAAAAGCTTTATCATTTACCTAGAAATCTGAGCTGCGTTAGGCTGGAAGTATGAATAATTAAAACCCAAACAGCTGGAGGATGTAGAATGATTCCATGGAGTCACAGCATTTTCTGTCTTCAGGCAGCAGTCTTGGGAGATGGTGGAAGGATGCCTCATGGCATTGGGGTCAGAGTAAGTCTCCATGAACCCACAGGGAAGCTTGCTGGGTGCCATGGCAGATGGGCATGGCAGTGGAGGCTGCAGCCCACTGGGCCACAGAGTATTGTACCATGGGGCTGAGCAAAATAAACAGATAAGAGAATAAGAACAAGGAAGAGGAGCTGGAGATCTTCCTACAAGCTTGGGAAAGGCCAAAGTTATGTCACCTACTTTGTAGCTGTGGTGGGGAATATGGTTCTGATCCGGAGTCCGGTGGGGAGTCTGGCAACTGGCTTTGCCTAAACATGAAAAAGAGATTTTAATTTCTGCTGGAACAAGACATGGAGGACAACAGCCAATGCTGAAAGCAAGTGGAGAGGGACCACCAGGCTACTGACAAGGGTCTTCAGGAAGCATTGTTCACCATATTTGCTGCCCCTTCTCACATGACAATGTCACTTACACTTCATCAGACCATCTCCTGTGGCCCCCCGCCTCTCTGCCATGCAGGAAGGCCCCAACTCATCCCTTCTCACCCAAATCTACCCTTCACAACCCACTGACTTCAATCCCCCTTCCTTCCCATGAGTGGTTCTTCAGTTACCTCCAGGCACACCAGTGACTCTGAACATATGGCACTCACAAGGGATTTAAGCCCCATTCTCTCTAGACTAAAGGTTAAAGACCTATAGCATCTTCATCTCTCTTAAGGAAGAGAAAATCCTATGCCATCTTGCTGCCATTCAAAGGAACTACAGACGGTTCTTCTGTTACATTAGGAATAAATGGAGGTTCAAGAAATGGATTCTCAATCCTTTCAGGTATTCCTATGAATTGTCAGCTGAAACACTGCTCTGAAGCCTGACCTGAAAGGCAAGTCTTAAGATGCATGTTAGGCTAAAAATGCTACAGCAGAGGAAGGATGAAAAATCTAATGAGACACACTTCCTTTACCAAAGCCTAGTGTTCTCACAGAAGCAAAATAAAATAAAATAAAATAAAATAAAATAAAATAAAATAAAATAAAATAAAATAAAATAAAATAAAATAAAATAAAATAAAATAAAATAAAATAAAATAAAATAAAATAAAATAAAATAAAATAAAATAAAATAAAATAAAATAAAATAAAATAAAATAAAATAAAATAAAATAAAATAAAATAAAATTCCTTAAAGGAGACCCTCATATGCATAAAAGACGTGTTTACACACACACACACAGAGCAAATATTTTCAAGCATCAATGGGCAATTTTCATTCTATTGTTTTCACTTCAGGTTTTGTATTTCTGAGCATGGATAGCATTAAAGAGAGCAGTTTCATTTTTGGTTACAGCCTATTACTTTTGACATGTGCTCATGCATTTCATAATGGTATTGCTACTGGTCTTCTAACATGTCACATCCACAACCTTGCATTTAGGGTTAGCTTCAACCACATGGCTCCTCTTGAAAAATAAATTTTAAAATTCCACATTAGAATTTTCTTTAATTTCCTTCCAAATAGATTCTCTGATGCTTTTGACTACACTCTAAACCTTGTTTTCAACTTTGAATAGTTAGTAAATATTTCATTTTAATTTTTTTTTCCTGTGGGATGCTTGATCCATATATATTGAATTCCAATTGTGCCTTGTAAAATTTAAAAAGATACATATGTAAAAGTCTAAAACTTCCCTTCTACACATTCAGCTCATATTCTGGCTTCAAATGTTGCCTTGGGATCTTGAATTCTGCTTTTACTTAGATTATTTCAGTAAAATACAGAGACAGACACTTTCTAGGAGAAAGTATTTATGGAATACAGAGGTAGTAGGAATATATATCCAAGTTAAAACTTTACTGAAATTGATACTGTGCTTTTTGAAGGAAAAGAAAATAATCTGTATTTCAAATGAGCCTATATTACAAACAGTATATCAATGAAATGCCTACTTAGAAAAAGGCATGGCAACCCTTTTTCTCCTTTCACTGATAATGTGGAAGGTATTACGGTAGAAAAAGATGAGGAAATCACATGGTGCTGCACATGTGACGTAAGAGAAGAATAAATTTAAGGCTGATGGTCTTTCTGATGCAAGATGATCTTTAATGGAAATTTCAAGGTACACCCAAGACCTTGGTGGTAACAGCACCCTTTTCATTGCACGTGACATTATGGAGTTCTGCATTTTATATGTGCATATGGAGGCTTTTAATATTTTTCTCCTTTGATGTGTTTTGACAAGTTCCTTTATGAGATTCTATTCTGTTTATGCACAAATTGTCTGCACTACACACAAATACTTAATAATTTGACCTGTACAGATCTAATGATTCAGTAAATATTCTTAATCCCATAAATAATGAAGTAGGACTGTAGTATTAGTGTAAAACCCTGTTCAGTCTCCAAACCCATAATAGTTTTACAGATGGTTTTCTTGCATGCAAATACTTTGTAGCACTGTAACTATAATATCTAACTTCCTTAAACTACATAATAGCATATTTATATTTCTGTTTTATTTTGTGTACAAAAGCAAAACAATATTTTTGTCATACAGGAGTTCAATAATCTTGTTAACCTAAAACACATTTAGTCGCTCGAAAAATAAAGGCTATGGATATTTATATATAACCTCCTAATCGTTTTTTCTTTACTTTTATAGTGTGGGCAAAGAGAATTAACTCATTATTCATGATTTAGAGCAGGTAGGAGCCTATTTAGCCCACTTTAAGTAAACATCTGCTGCTGAATCTGTCTAGAATGAAAAATTCCATGTTTAATTATTTTTAAAACATCCCTTCTTGCTCTGCTTCTTGGCAAGTGCAAGTGTAATAATACTATTAATAGTATTTTGCCTTGAACTACAATCATCTGACAGTTGTCTAGATGAAAGATTTGGGGTTTAAGTCTTTGATACATAATTTTCCACCCTTGACCATAAGCCTTTGCACTATGCATCCTTTGATAGTTTTAAAGTTAGTCTCAAAAGAGACTGACAGTTTCTGTTCTGAACTAAGTAGGGTGAAAACTGTAACTCTGCTTCCTTCAAACTGGGAGACTTCCATTTTCTCTCAATTTATTATACAGTAGTCTTACTTTTATCACTTATTCTGTACATAAACAGTAAATTAGCACTTACAGGAATTTTAAAGTACCAGTTCTGCATTTAATGTCACAATTAGCTCAATAGTTGTGAACCAACTCAGACTTCATTATCATTCATTCTGTTGAAAAAGAGGACAACCATATTTCCATTACTGGCTGTAGTTAATTTTTTCTAAGTCTTCCTATGCAGCTTCAAGAAACAATGCCAACAGAGCCACAATCCTCTTGAAACTCAGATTTTATCATGGCACTAATGAAAACAATTCAAAAGCTGTGGCTAAGGAGAGGAAGTACATGTTGCTATAATACTTACAAAGTTCCAAACTCTACATTGCTACTAATGAATTCTTCCAACAGGCTTGTATCCACCATGGGATTTTCCAAGGCTCCATGGACATCTTGCCCTGAAGTTAAAAGTAAAAAAGACAGAAATTCAGAGGGAATTGTCAGTGTTTCAGAATAAGTAATGCTGCCCATGTTCCTACACAAAGGAAAACCAAATCTCGCCTGTCTCATGTGTAATGAAAGGGTTTTGCTTCTGGTTTAGTCACTCTGGGGGAAAGGATGATGAGAAATGCAGAGTAATTAATGATGTGCAGGGCACTGCAGATGACAGAGCAGCACTGGGCAAACACCACTGAATGCATGGCATTAAGGTTTCAGTGAATTACTACAGCAGGAAGATGAACGACTCCAGTCTGCAACTGAGAAAAGGGCTTTTGAAGACCATTTCCAACTCTTTCACATTGAGGTCTAAACAGTCTGTTGGGTTGAAGCTCAGACATAGTCGTATACAGATCCACTTTGTGCATTAGTACTCACAAGTACTGCAAGTGAGTTTCTGAAACACTCAATCTAAAAATCCACCATCTGAGTTTAAATAAAGCCAAAATAAAGCTTTAAAAATGTTTGATTGGTGGCTTCCTTTTATTCTGCCTAAAAAAGCCAGCCCACTAACATGTTAAATGTATTAGCAAAGAGAAAGGTTCAGTACTTTGTCCTTTGTTGCTTAGTAACTGGAGGCTATAAACAGATTTTATGATTATAAAGTTTCCAGAATTCATGTCAACTTTCGTAGAAAGTCATCAGGCACTCATTAAAAAACCCAGACAAGCAGCCCTACTCTGCAGGCTCCCCACCTCTGCAGCAAGTCTTCCACAAATACAGGTGTGGCCAGTCAGAGTGCAAACAAGATAAGGACCTTGACATTCCTGCTTGAGCTGCAAGTGCGTCTGTACCACTTCATACATGATAAAATGGACCAGCCCACACATTCAGAGCTTCGAGGCTCAACCCTGGAATCTGACACCAACCACGACCCTTCAGCTCAGCTGCGCTCGTGAGAACACAAAAGGTTAAAATCACTGCCACTGGCTGAGGAGTAGTCACTGCCTTTAGTGCGTTTGCTGTCTTCTCACTGTACTGCCCTGCATAGTACACTTACCCTAATATATCTTCAGTTCCTTTTCTGATGTCTTTCTCTGATAGTGTTCCTTCTTGATCTAGTGCTTAGAAAGGACATTCATGCAAGCAGAATCTAAAAATCCACGACCTTGCACAGGAATTCCCTCTTGTATCTGTCTTAATACATAAATTCACATTGCTAATAAACATTTCCCAAATTGCTTTGGAATAGTAGATTAATCTAGGTTTTGTTTACTTGTTGGTGCTGCAGGCTTAATTTTGACTGCCTTTCACTGGGGAATAGCAACTTGCAGGTGTGCTACTGATAGATCCTTGCATCTCACTTTATTGATGTTGTATACAAAGCTGTCCCACACACACCAGAGAAGAACAGATTCAATAGGTGCAGCCCACTGACAGCAAAATTGGAACACACAAAGTCTGGAAGCAGCAGCAAGTCAGTTTGCAAAACCAGCTTAATGAGTACAAAAGAGCTTAACTTTCCTTAGCAGCCTTCCGCAAACCTGTTGGGTTCTCATCTTTTCATTCTTCTTGTCTGAATATAGTGTAACCCCACCTTGAACTACAAACCCTTCTCCTTTTACTAATGTAGTGCACAGGAAAAGGATTCAATCACCTTCTCCTTCTTTTACCCCACCTCTTCTTCCTGTTCAAACTACCAAACCCTCATGCAGAATGATAAAATTTCATTGCTAACTTGAGGCCAGAGGTCAAATACAAAGTGTTTTTCCTGTATAACACAACCAAGAATGCTTAGTTTTGACCAAGATCAGAGACAGGCTCTTTTGAATCAAAGAATACAGCTCTAAACAAGGCCTTTCAAATGGACATCCCACAGTCCAGAGATCAGCTCTGTTGCTAAGTGATGACAACAGAAGTATCTATCATTTCTTCTTAATCTCTCCACTTTGCATGAACAGCTAAATGGGGAGGAGGAGAATGAAAGGATAAGCAGCACTGGGAAAGGAAAGAAGCACACCAGGAGAACAGCCCACCACTAATGAATGTTTGTGAAGCAGGTGAAAGGAAGAGCGGGTACATTTTGCTACCCTGTGGAACTTTGTTAATGTACTTTCCAGGTCAGTGGCATCACATGCTTGCACTGTTTCAGCAGAGGAGGACTTATTGGATCATATGCAAATTTATTTTAAATGGTGGCATCCACCTCACAGGCATTTGATCACAGTACATACTTAACAGATGTGGGCGGTATGCAAGCCAGTCACTCACCTGGATGTTGCACGCTTGTAAGAGCAGAGAACTGCGTGTATGCGGCAGGACAAGCCCTGCTGTGAGGCTTCTGTGAACACAGCTTCCTGCACAAAACCATAAGCATGGCTAAGAGCTGCTGGAGGGTATGTGGAGTCAGCAGCCTCAATCATCAGCTTGTGCTTGGGGATCTCTGCTTGCAGTTCATGCTGCAATGTGCCCAGACATCTCTGGAAGAGTCTGCACTGAGTGACACATTCAACTTCAGTCTCACTGTGCAGAGAACTCCCAGCTACCCAATAAACAGATGAAGGTGAAAGGTCAAGGCAGGGCCATGGCAGGGAGTTCACACAGAGATGTTTGCAGAACACACACTGCAGTCACAGGCTGAATATAACTATATAATTTTTCTCATTTCTTCATAAGCTTGATACTTCTGTTGTTTGGTCCCCACATCTAAAATCTGTCAGTACTACCACTGTCTTCTCTTTCCCTGTTCTTTCTTGCCTGTCCCAAATACTCAGCCACAGGCCCGCAAGGAGAAGTATGAATTCCAGCCTCTTCATTTGGCAGTTACTCTTTGGCAGACATCCCCTTCTTTCCTCCAGACATGAGGTTCTCATCACCTGGCTCCTCAGCTTCATTCTACAGTCCTGTAACCAAGTCTCAATCCCTGAAAAACCTACCTTGATCAATTCTCCCAACACTTTCATGTAGCCTTATATATATATCTGCATTTAAATTGGCTGCCTCCTTTTCAGTGGTATCTAAATGGAAAGTGAAGGATGGGGGACAGAGAAATAGTATGGACTAAAGATCTGTACTAATTTCCTGACATTAGAAGAGGACACCAGGAAGCTTCCAGCCAAGTCCAGCAATGTGTAGTAAGATTAGTGTTAAAATATCAGCTACTTTACACAGGAAACAATCCTTATATACAGCTCAAGGTGTAAAAACAGCACAGAGAACATAATCAGTGTTCAGTAACACCTGCTTACTGAACAGACAAATTCACACTGTTTGCTACAAAGCCTTGCACCTTGAGGGATATATTTCTGCTTGAGAATTAATAACTGATTTCCATCTAAAGACACTTTACCATGAAAGTAGGTCTTTTTTTACCAAAAGAGGCTTCAGCACTTTATGAGCTCCACTATACAGGCTCAGTGGAAAGTCCAGCTGAACCTCATTGACTTATTAAGGTAAATATTACTTATGGGGCTTATAGCCCCTTTTTTCATGCTAAAGGACTCCAAGGACTGGTTGCCATTTAAATTGTTCACAAAGTCCAGCTCATTTTGACTGGAACAGACCTGGTGTCATTGACACAAGCTGCAGAGCTACAGGGTTGTAAATATAAACCAGCTGTAGCTGGCAGTGCTGCAGCAAACCAGGAGGTAGCCCAGCCTAGGCTATTCAACTTCAGGAAGACCTGTAAATCCAAAGTGTAAGGAGCAACTTTGTGTTAAGATAGATTTTTTTTTCCCCCCAAAGTAACATTTTCTGTAGAGACAAATCTTACCATTAATATTTTATATTTTTCATTTAATCTTTTATTCCTTTTCAATCTCTCATCCTTAAAATGGTATGTGGCATCTCTGGGGTTTAAGTGTTTTGTATTTTAAGGGCATGTTTCTTCAGTGGCTTGGTTTATTTACCACAAATTCTAATCTATATTCCATGTTACCCATGCAGGAGCATGAGTGTACTCATGGAGAGGTGGTGGTTCCACTAAGGAAGAGATTTCTTTAGATCACAGACAGCACAAACAAAACACATGCATTTCAGACACCTCAAAGTAACTTACAATAAAAAAGAAGACTAAGTTCAATAGTGTAACTAGGATGACCTTCCATCAGGTCTCTCAACCCATTGATAACATCAGCCAGAACAGATTGTTCTGCCACACACAGGCAGAAGAGCTAATCAGGAACCCTGACCTTCCCTTGACAAATAGGAACTTTGTGACTGTAAAATGCAAAATGTTTTAATTATAAATATTCATTTCAACAGGAATAATAGGAAAAAAGCCTGCATCAAAGATGAATTCTCCAATATGCAACTGAAATGAAACAGAAAAAAAAGAGAACTTCCCAGCCACACAACACAAAAGTCATTTACTTGAATGAGAAAAAGCAAAGGTCAAATCCCAGACTCATATCTAACGTAAAAGGTCTATCAATCATTCAAAGAAGTGATTGTCAGGAAAACAAACATTATCTCACTTTCCTTGAAAAAAAAAATCCTGTTTCAGACTGCCCCCTCTCAATATTGCAGATACAACTTTATCTTACTAGTGAATGCCAAAACAAATATGCACTGTAAGGAACTAAAGCACAGGGGAGAGGGGATCTTTTTTGTTCATGAATTTCAAATCATCTTACAAAGCAGACCTATAGATTCACTAACTGCCAGCTGATGCATTTGTAAGCCAAAAGTGAACCACTGAGGAACCACTCAGTAGCATCATTCTCCACTTGATATTGCAAGATTCAGTTTTTTCATAGCCTTGAAAAACAATGTTCTAACTGCTATGACTAATCACAGAGACCACCAAATCAACACTAGCAGTTTATTACTCTTGCCTCATGAGATTTTGCCTCATTGAGGTGTTACAAAGCCAGCCCACAAGCTGTAGTGCTAAGCTGCAGAGACGCCATCGCTTTAAGCTGGCTTTGCATTCAGTAAACGTAACCCCTGCTTGAAAAGAGGGCTAACCACCTCTTCAATTCAGCTTGCTCCCTTTTCAGACTTACCTATGGTTTATAACAGCAAGAGAGCCTACTCCATGCTGAATGAATGATTAGCTCCTGCAGCCTTGACACATACCTGTGTCCAGATAATGAAATTCAGCCATCTAACAGCATTACTGTATGCTGTATGGCCTTAGCAGACCTTTGTCACATCCTAATGGAACACTGCAGAACCACACATTATGGAAGGGATATGACATCCCAAGAGGTTCGTTTTTCCTATAACTAAAAGGAATCAACAGAGCTTCTCCCCCTCACACTAGCACAGACTACCAAAAATCCTTCTAAAAAGAATTAAAGTAATAATTATATAATTAAAAATATTCATTCTCATTAAAGAGTTCAAACAGCTAAAATCTCTGCCATACCTTCTACCATCAAAATATCATCATCACAAAAGCTAACAGAACCTAACCCATTCTCCCTAGAAAGTTGTGTTTTCCAAGACGGTTCCTAAAAAAATTTGCTTTTTTAAAAAATATAATTCATGTTAAGCACGATTTTGAGTATTTAACAGCTATGCAATGCAGCAGCTGGGAAAAAAAAAAAGCCCAATAAAAACAAATATTATGCTGCTGAAAGCAAAGCCAAAAAAGTTTGTTAGCTTTTCAATTCCATGATGTAAACTGAACTTAAGGAACGTGGTATCAATTTCCTACAATCTATACACAACACATTTGCTGGCTAGCAGCCCTAGATTGTAGCTCACCAATGTAAATTTCTTGGCTTAAGTGTATTTCCTTGATCAATTTTTTAATTTCCTAGTTTGAAATCAAAACTTAAAAGTTACAGTTGCCACCTCTCACCCAGGCCAACAAAGGGGCAGGGGAAACAAAAGACAGAAAGAAAATCACGACAGAAAAGGTAATTTCCCAAGTTACTTTGAGATCAGTGAATACCTGCATAGATAATAGACGGAAAACAAATACAACAAAAACAGCTTAGAATAGAATGGTTAATGTATTAAAAACAAAAAAACCACAAAGTGCAAACTGGAAGAAGGGAACGAAAATACTTAGTAAAAAAATTTAAAAGTAAAAAGCCTTTGAACACATTATCAGAGTCTAAAAAATGCAGTTTTATTATGGAATCTATTAGAAAGTGAATTGTGCAGTAAGAGAAAGTTATGAAACTAATTGGACCAGCTTGAATAGAAAATGTCTTGGAGAAAAAGGCAGAAAGACAGATGATTCCAGGCAAAAGGCAAAAATACCCAAGTTTAACACCTCAGAAGGGTCCTGAGGATACCAGCACAATTACCATTTTACTGATTACAATCAGGCCATTTCAGAAGAATGTTAGTGGAAAGAAAACCCGCTTTATCTCACATGCTAAAACTGAGAAGGAAGTGAGATCTCTAACCACATGAAAAGCACTACAATTTCAGGAGTGTTACACTGCAATGAGTCCTCAGTCACTTCCCAGTTTTTCCTCAGGGCAATTACCTCACCAGTACCACAGGGTTTGTTGGTTCCCTTTGGTATTCTGGCCAGAGCACAAAGAAAAAGGCACTGCAGCACATCTGTACTATTTGTAATACTTCATTCTGGTATTGTCTTCTACAATAACTTAGTGTAAATACAGCTTTGGGTTTCAGGGCACTTTTTCTTCCTCCTTTCTCCCTCAGTGACCCCCCAAACAATTACCGGTTTTGCTACCACCAAAAATTGTTAAGGCTTCTCTTGAAACTATTCTTACCTTCAAAGAACTGCTGCAAGGCCTCATTTTCTCCCACCACATCCATGAAAAGCCAGCAGAACTGTTTTGCTTTCCTGCTACTTGAAGAGCTCACGTTGGGACAAATGCACTCTCTTCCAGATGATTATGAACATGCCAAGGAACACATCATACTTTTATCAGAGGTTTCAATGACTTTGTCCCAGCTGATTTCATTCCTCCATAACTAGAGCCAGGGTTATACTTAGGCTTTATGTAAAGGACTTAAACTACACATAAAGGAGATTCTAACAAGGCTTTTGAGGCAAGATGATGTGTGTTCTATCTGGTAAGTCTAATGTTCTCATTTTAAGGACCTTTGGTCCCAGTACTAATCACACATGCGCAAAAAATGCAGCAATAAAAACTACTTATCTTGTCTTTGTACTTTCACACAGGCCATGTAATTAGTAATACTGATGAAAGCAACAGTAATCAAAAACGCAAGAGCAAAGCCATCACTGGTAGGAAAGTAGAACTTCTATGCTGTTACTATTATTAACAAAACTAAATGACATTAACTTGTTTGTCTAATGTAACATTGGAAAACATATGGGAAAGCAGAACACAGAACAAAGCTCTTTTAAGGCTAGCAGCAAACTCTACTTAACCTTCTCGTAGTTCATCTTTAAACACTGAAAACTGCTCATTCTGTCACCCCAAAGCAAACAGGAGAAAAATATTCAAATGTTTTGAGTAGACATCTAAAAATGGCCTTTTGTTATGAACAAAAGTTCCAGTGAAATCTGGAATCAGGACAGTTTTGGAAGTAATTATATCTACCAGCCAAGTAACTGTTGTCCAATTTTTACAAGCCCCAGGCACTCACAGTGACACAGGTTTCTCATGATGAACAGCTCATATGAAAAACATGAGTATGGGTATGAAGACAGAAGCCAGTCAGCATTTACAAGATGTTATGTAATTGAGCCAAACAGTCATTACTATTGAGATGTACTACATGGGGTCCATCTTTGTCATCCCTAATACAAGAAAATACAGCGTAATACATTTTAGATACTACCATGTACAGAAAGGACCCTTCTCTCTGCTTAAATGAGCAACAGGATTTTGTTCTTGTAAAGGATATTAAGTCAGAATAGCACCAGCTACTGGCTACCATTTGCCTACTGCTAGCTAATCATGGAAACAGCTCTATCTCATTGTCTAAACTAAGGATTAACAAGCATTTAGGAAGCATTTATGAGCCTAACATAAAACATTAATACCAATAAACACAGCTTGTTTTCTAAGAGTGACTAAAGCCAGACTTCCTTAGCATTATTGAATGAACAAACAATCCTTTAACAGTTGCTGGTAGAATTATTCCAGGTTTCTACAACAGATTGATAAAAGTATTCCCTCATTACGAAAATAGCCCAGCTTGGCCATACATACTCCATTACTAGTAATATTTAGGTTCAGTTGTTTGCTTTACCTTAACATTGAAATGCCCAGTCAAAGCCAACACTTGCAAAGCGTTTTCAGGCACATACAAGCAACGCAAGTATGGTATTAAATTTCACTGCTCATTCTATGGACTTTTATGAAAACAGAGAACATTGCAGTAAGATAATGATGAATGCTGTTGGTTTTGTTCAGCATCAAAGACATCTGTATCCGCTGAGATGCCTCTTGTTAAAAAAACAGCTGAATAAGCTCACCTTCTAATGTTTCTCAGTTCACCTGCCTAAGTTTAAATCTTATGTGCAACTGACAAATGCCTGTCAGGACTTCAATCTAATGTTTTTCCAAAAAGGCAAGTCTAGTACATACCCACAGCTATGTTCCTCGTAACATCATCAACTGCCTGCTTTCAGCTGAGACAATGCCCAGGAAAAAAATGATCACTTGAACTTCAAGTGCCAAAGTAACGCTTCCAACAGAAAAGGCATCTTTCTTAAGAGGCCAGGATCCTTTTTTTGGTTCTCTGACAAGTTTTTTCACACACACAAATTGTATCATCATATGGAAATTATCATCAGCATGTTGAAGAAATCACATAATGGAAATTTCCGAGTTTCAAAAACAACTGCTGGGAAAATTATGTATAAAACTTTGAAAACTGGAAATCCCAGAAGAATGGGAGAAAAAACCAAATAATTTAAAGGAATGAAAAAATCTAGTGAAAGAAAACTAGGGGGAAAAAGAAAGTTTTTAGCAGTCAGATAGGGATCAGAACAGATTTCAACCCAAAGAACAAACAAGATAATTTTATTGTTCCTTCATATTTGAGAAGCACCCTTCATTAAAGAGAAGATACTCAGGTTTACTGTGCTGTGACTCTTCAATGTATGTATTTCTCTTCTTATATACATATTTTTAAAAATTGTAAGAAAGCAGGCCTTCAAACAATTCCAAGTTCTCATAGCTGTCTGTTAAGTATATTGGCATACGTGCGTAGAGAGCTACGTAGGGATACATGAACACTACAATGAAGAAAATACCAGGCATTTATTCAGTCTTCATAAAACATTTTAGAGTGTGTTATTGAGGAGATTCACATCATTTTGCATCACAAAGGACAGAAGACAGAGACTGTTTCAGATTAACACTTTAATCAGAAGTTTTGTTTTTAAATGTAAATTACAATCACTGATACACCTGCAAGTGCTTACCACATTTGTTCAACTAAGTATTATATGTACGCATATACAGCATAGGTCAGTTTAAAACAATCACAGTACTTCTTAGTGCCATCTGCAAAAGGAGAAAGATCTTGGACCCACTTTGTGGAAATAAATATCAAGTGACAAAAAAAGGTTCAGCAATTTTAGTTATGTATATTCGATGAAGGTCATGCACGCGCAAGAGTAAAAAGATTTAGAGCTCTTCCTTGTAATACCCAAGTTTTGCTAGTGACATCTCTCGTCTCAGCTGCATAACTTCCCAGAACATCTGATCCACTAAAAAAGACAGAAATATCATTAAATATACCAAATTCACATTTTATTTCAACTGATGTATTCAGGCTGCCTTACTCTACATGAGTTTAGGGGAACTTCCTAACAAACATCTGGTAAAACCAGCATAAATATGTGTAAGGGCTAATTGTGCTTGGTTTTGATAAAGTTTGTTCAAGTACATAGTCTAAACATTCTAAATGAGATTTCTATAAAAAACTCCTCAGATTTTAGATTTCTTTAAAATGGAGAACAGAACTATATCAGTACTTCTTATCAGCTTCAATTAATTGCAATTTCTTATTTAAGCTTCCCTGCCCCTTGACTCATTTTCTGTGGAACTAAATGACTACAAAAAGAAAAAAGGAGAGCTTGTTAAGAATTGTTTCACCAAAGAATCTGTAATTTAGTTATAATTTTGCCATTTATAGCCTTTCTTGCTCTTTTTTTTTCTACAGTAATCTGCCAGCAACAATAAACTGGGTAGGAAAAAAAAGCGTAGAAAACCCTTTTTTCTTACTTATCTATATCTTCCTAAACACGATAAGCCTAGTGCATAGCTTAAGCTTCTAGACATCCCAGCAACACAAATCAAAATCATGGAGTATGTAATTATTCAAGACTAAATTTCCATGCAGTCAAGATCCTGATGTAGATTGTCTACAAATCTCATTAACCTGAAAAACAGTGCAAGGTCTTCCCTACCATATTTCAAAAAACACTTTCGTAAAAGTGACCTCTGTCTTAAAAATTATATGGTGCGTTAGTGCAAATGCATGCAGCGGTACTACACAGACAATTATGATGAGTGCCTACATTCTTGTGAATGTATTGTTGAAATCCTTACATAAAGCTACAAATGCAAATTCTATGTTTTAGTGGTAAAGATGACAACTGAGCTGAAACACCAAACTCAATTTTTTTTACAAATTTCTTGTGAAGAATAAATAAATCTGATAATGCTGAAAATATTTCATTATATGATGTAAAAAACCCATTAATTTTTTTCATCTCAATAGCAAAATAAACAATTTTTAGTTGAAACTTCACAGGTCCTTTTAGTCAAAGTAAAAGTCTTTTAACTACAAACCATATTAAAACTTAAATAACACATTTTCAAGGTCTTCAGTGATGCTAGTAAATCAGTAAAAATTACCACCATCTGAAGATTTTATTAAACATAATTAAATATATGAAATAGCTGCATTTCTGGTGAAGTCCATGACCCTTTGACAATGAAAATTAACAGCATTATTTTTTGTAAGGAAAAGTCTATCTATCACCTCAGGAGTACTTCAGGTTAGAAATATTTGGGTGTAGCTAAAATCCTGAGCTCTTGAAATTTGGAAACATCAGGAAGAGATGACTATAGGTGAGGTAGCAAAGCGGGGCTAACTCTAGCCAAATTACTGATGAAGAAAATCCACAGAGACTCGAAAACTGGAATAATGAAATGCACAGACATCCATAAACATTACAATGTTTAACTGTTTTACTTTACTTTCAAAAATGCAACTGAACTAAAAAAAAATTTATATTTTCACAGTGAAAGCAAATATTTTAATTTCCTATTGACACAGGGCTAATGACACTTTTTCCACTATCTGTGCTCAGTATTTCTGGGAGCCTAAGTGATATGACCTGCTTCAAAAAAAATTTGGACTGAAAGCTGTTTGGCAATATCCTTTGACCTGGACAGGAAATACAATTAAATCAACTGTGTGCAGTTTAAACAAAGCCAAATCATCTTCCTTTTCTTTTATAGTGATAAACACTTAAAATGCGCTTGAAAATTAAGACAAAACGATGACTCCAACACCCAATATATTTTTAAATTCCAGAATTAAGTAACTAGGTTTACACTGAATATGTCTTCATGAACATATTCACAAAAATAATGTTTTCTTCTTTTATATGGACATATTGAAACCACCTAGAACAGTTAAGCAAATTTCTGAATTACTGTGCAGACACAGTTTAAATAGGCAGTTGTTGGATATGATATTCTAACATGACCAAAGCAACTGGGTAACAAAGGTAGGGACCCCCCCCACAAGCTACAGCCTGAAGCAATGTCAGTAAAAAATGCATTTCTCTTTTTGGGTGGAGGGTGATCAAGCCTTACATTTATAACCAAAGCCCTAATCGAGATTTGGCCATGCTACTGCAATGCTCTGATTTCTCAGCTGAAGTCAGATGAATGCTTACAGATTTTCTGTATCTATAAAAGGTTACCTGTTAACTTTCCACAATTTAACCCAAAATATTCTCTTTTCTTGCCAGTTTCCCCTGAAAAAATAATCTGACAAGAACAGCTGTCTCAATTGTCACTGCACAAAACGAGAAGACATGCCAAAACACCAAGCTAAAGAAAAAATGGCCCAGATCAAACCAAATGCAAGTTTTTTGCATCCAAAATCCCTCCATATTCTGTAAAAGAGATTTGATTTTTGACTACTGTGTGGAAAAACTCTGGCTAACTCCTCTAGTTAGATTTTTTTTTAACATTTCTTACTGTATAGGGGGGTTTTAAATGGACTGAAAATCAATACACTGGTTTGTTGTTTTAAAATGCAACTTCATTGGAGACAAATTCTTGAAATTACAACACTGACTATGAACTGATGGCTTTCCTGTAATGTCAGGTCACAGCTATTGCGCACAGATAGCAACTTTTAGGCACAGGCACTATGTAAACATCTCTTTATGTACATCCAACACAATTTTTTTACTCACCATCTTGCTGCTTCAACAGCCCTTGCTGGATGTATCGAATATATGTAAAGAAGTTACACACAGAAGTGATCTAAACTCATATAAAAATAATGGTGGTTAATATAATTTTGTATAAAGGTAAGGGAAAACCAGTAAATAACTGCTAGACAAAATTAAATCACAGTAAATCTACTTACCCTGTAACGACAGAAAGGAGAAATGTAGTAATAACTGCTTGAATCTCCTAATTTGATTCTATGCTTGCATGACTTACTTTGTCCACTGAGAGCACATTTCCTACAAATATAAAGGTCACATGATTCAATAAACAAATCTGACATTAATGTTTAAACACCTGCATGTGTTTATGGTGTTAATGTAACTGCTTCATATTGGCACAGATAGATGAGTATCTACATTCATTTTAAAAGCTGCAATTATTACATTATGTTGTCAATTATTTTAGTTCCACAAGGCCTAATTTAATTTCAGTACTGGTGTGTTATAATGCTTGTTTTGAATTCTAAAACTTTCTTCAGGTCTGGGAATGCACTTTCATATTCACTAATTTAAGTCGGCTTGACAACTCTGGCACAGTGGGACTTCTTTAATTAACTCTTGATATGTCAAATAAACATTTTTTTAATTATTAGTTGATGCCAACATTTAAACAGATTTTTTTAAAGTTCCGCTTGATATTGTATTTCATTATAAAAAAAATATCAGCCCCACAGAAGAGCAGTCAATTCTTCGAAGCTTCTCTTAGAT
The DNA here is from genome assembly GCF_041296385.1 of Aphelocoma coerulescens. Classification (NCBI taxonomy): domain Eukaryota; kingdom Metazoa; phylum Chordata; class Aves; order Passeriformes; family Corvidae; genus Aphelocoma; species Aphelocoma coerulescens. Next base: position 36,594,723 of record NC_091014.1, on the reverse strand, counting down.
GCATTTTAAATCCAGCTTTGCATTTATGCCCAAATTGAAATCGTATTTTACATTCAGAGTATAAAATCTTTTGGGACAAAGGAAAATAGGCTGTCTGGCAATAATTCTTTTCGTTACCATTACAAAAAGTGAGAGTAAAATAATCAAATTTACTTCTGGTGTATTGCAACTATGCAGTATTCAGGAAAAGTCATTAGTCACCGCAAATTGTTCCCAAAAAAAATAAAAAACAATTTAGGAAAACAATGAATTTTTAAAGATGAGAAGAATTTGATTTATTCAGAATGTCTGTATTACAGCATCTCAGATGAATTGGGTTGTCATGGCAACCACTGTTTCATTAATTTTAAAAGCTGCTGGTTCTTTCTCCCATTTCTACCTCATGAAATTAGGGAGTCTAAGAACAATTTGCCTTTCAAAAGTGAAACAAAAATTACTAAGCTTCTGTGTTCTGAACAGTGGCTCATGGGCCCTTTTAAATTGACTGCAGCTGGTCCACAGAACCGTGTAAAACAGGAGAAATTTGAACTCTGTATATGATTTTCCATGGCAATTTATGATGACTGACAGCAGTTCATTGATACAAGAAATCCTATACTAGCTGAAGCAAGCTGGATCACAGTTTCAGTCTAGCTTTTGTCAGAAGACAAACCTTCAATGCTAGGAAAATAAAACCCCTTTTTCCTTCTGGTTACATAATTGCCTTCTCTATGTTGTCTTCCATCACACCAGTTAAATGCTGAGGGTTTCTGCCAGCGACTCAGTTTCATGCTGTACGGCACATGCAGCTCAGCGCTTTGTTCCCCATAGGGACAATTATTTGAATCTTCTGGGGAAACCCAGCTGTCTTTTGTTAAGGCAGCACTTACTGCACACCATCACAGGCACCATTCAGGAAATTCTGAATATTAAGAACCCTTCTGCACTACTACCACAGCTCTCTGTCCTCCGCTCCTTACTGTGCTATTCGGGCAGTTACCCACTATTTTATGCATCTGTTCCCCCACACAAATGCACAACAAAATGACTTCTTTAAAAACATTACTCTAGCTTTCGTTATAATTTATTTTCAGTTTATCTGTATTATGTTACCCATTTAAGAAGACAGTTTCAATTAAAAAAGTGTTTTGCACCGTATGAAAATAAAAACCTGCAACCGCTATGCCAATTCAGGGAAAACTGGAACACCTGTTTCCCATTCAGTGCCATGATATATAACAATAATATGTAAGGCAAAGCACAACTGCTGTTAAATTACACTTAAATACTGCATATTTCTTACCTATTACTTATCTACAAGTTTTTGTCGGTACAGAAGAGTTGGAAAAGGGAGAAAAGAATTTGCCTAACCTTTTGATATACCTAAAATAACTAAATTACAAATTGTGCATTGTCATCTCAAAACACTAATCTCTATCTTGCAAATATTTAAGGATTTTCTAAGCTCTGATTTGAAAGTTATCCTACGCTAGAGAATACAGGTTAAAAATCTCCAGAAATTTCTGAATAATGAAATTGAATCTCGTGTCTGGTTAAGTGTTTCATCACATCAAAATGCAGTGAAGTTGCTTGAACCACAATGACTATAAATCCATTTGCCAATTGTTCTTTAATGACACATTACTTGTTTCAGTAGTTTCTTACTGTCCAGATTCTCTACTGCTTTCATGGAACATAGCTTCCAGTGGAAAATCTTGGATAGGAATTCACTACCACTTGAGTAGCTCCATTACTGGTGTGGGCCCTTCTGATGACAGGCTGCTACAGCTCTAAAAGTGTGTGTTCTAGTGACAGGAGAAGTTGAAGAATATTTGAATGCTTGAACTTTGTAGGCTAGAAAGGATCAAAGACTAAGTCATAAAACACAATTTTCATTTTACACAGCTTCTTTAAAGAGAAAGAATTTTGAGATGTGTTAATTGTAGATTCTCTTCCACTCAACAGAGGAAAAAAAAGGATTAAAAAGCAATGGCAATGAGAAAGAAAAAAATCTTAAGAGTCAGATGAAAACATTTCAATGGAAGTTTTCTATTGTAAAACTGAGCTCTCTCGAATCAAATATTATAGAGTAAATTGTCAATTTGTCTAAAATACCTCCAACAGAAAAGACAAGTCTTTCTCAAGATTTGGAAGGCTCCAGATTAATCTCCAGACTGACCTTCCTTCCTTACTCTGACATACACTAAGGCATCCTACAACCCCTTTCCTTCTCCACATCATCAAAGCTCTAGTGCCTCAGGCAAGTCCCTCCCACCTCACTTCAGTGTTTGTATCAGTACCTGACAAGTCTTGTTTCGCATTCCTCTAGGACCATTCCAGAATCTCTAAATAAATTTCCTGTCATTCAAGCATACTTCCTACTTTACGTTCAAACTCTTATTCATCTTCATTCCCACTTACATTCCTCCTGCTCAAATTCAGAGGATTAACACTCTCTGTATTTCTCCAATACCTCAGCTACCTTTGCCAGCATCTTACGTACGTCCTAAATTTTTTATGCCACAAGTACTCCAGATTTCAGAAACCCAGCCTGTACTATTTCAATACCTATTGTTTTCATGATGCTTTCCAGCTGAGAGGTCCTAGTTCAAAAGCATCTGTTTTAAATATCAGAATGGTCTTCTCCAAAGAGGTGAAGGTTACTTTCGGGGTCAGTGCATCAAAAGTCAAGCAAACAGCTCTCCCCAAAAGGCAAGGTTTGTTCTTAGGGTTTTTTTGAAGTTTCATTTATTAGTTGCTTACTTTCCCATCAAATTTGTAATAACAATCTTGAAGTCTTAGATTTTAGGAAATTAAGACAGACAAATTTGACTGAGGTAAACAGTTGATAGCAATTTTCTCAAGCCAAGAGATCTCAAATCAATCAAGATTATCCCCTTGTGTTAGCTCAACATACTTTGGTCCCCCACATTCAACTGCAGAAGCTTTCACAAATCGAACAGGTTGCAAGCCAACAGGTTCAATGCTCAGAGTGTTGTTTTCAACAGCTTCCAGAACAGCTGAGGCCAACTGCAAGAGAAATTTAGAAAGCAGTTAAAAACAGCTCTGCTTCATCCATTGCCTCAAAGCAGGGACATATTTCTTCTTCTAAGAAGCTAAGAACATGGGGGGGGGGATCAATCCACCAAACAAAAATTCTATTACAAATAGGTTTTCACTTTCATCATGAGCAAGAGGTCCCATTTCCAAGCTCCTGTTTAAATTCTGCCCTCCAAATAACCCTGCCTTCCCTGAGGCAAGCTAACTTCCTTTACAGCCAGGAATGTAGTCAAGCATGTTTAAAATACTAACTGTATTTTCAGCCTTTCCTCATACACCCAAATAGCACATGTATTTGTACAGGCTGTGTTCTTGCCAGAGACTGAATATGGCACAAACTTTATTTTAAAAAATTGGTCTAATTTTATTGTGTTCTATGAAAAACACAAAATTATGCTGCATCCATCTTCATCTTGAATAAAACAAGTAAACGTTATGTCACTGTTTTTCAGCTAAGGATAGCTCTAGCAAGGCGTTCAAACAAGTTAAGATTGAACAATATATAGAAAAGCCAGTTGCAACTTCCAAACACTAGTCACTTAAAGTGCAGCTTTGCTCAGGATTTTTACATTCACTCTTTATAAAAACAATCATAAGACACTGGAAAGTTGACCTTTTTGCTTGATTGGACTGAACACTTGCCCAAGACCACTGTTTCAAGTAACAGCCATTACTTGGTTTAAAAAAAGGTGCAACCTATGTTACTATTGAAATAATTTTGTGCCAAGGTTCCTTCCTACTAAGTAATAAAGATATTTTTTCTATTGTAATTTAATTAAGACCAGAATGTTACTATTGAAGTAATTAATATGAAATACTCTCTGACATCTCCCAAAAGCAAAACACTACACATACACACAAGGGGCTACTGAGAGTTAATGTAATACTTCAATCATTCACATAACTGCATTTTCAATTATTCAAAAACACAAGACGTGTGTAAATTATTGTTTGGCTTAACTGCACGCTAGCCTATCAACAGCCAAGTGAGAAGAGAAGTTGGTCACTACACACAGCATCTGGAAACAATAAATCGTGTAACTGACAAGTGCTAGAAGCCTCACTCTTCCCTTAAGAGGCAATACACATCTACAGTAATTATATTACCAGTGAAGATCAAAATCCAAATTAAGTTGCTGCAAAAGACAAGAGGATGGCCTACTTACATATACTGCAGAAGCAATTTAATTCCCATAGTAACCAAGCAAACTTTTCAGTGGGAGAGATTCATATGATGCTGTACACCAACCATAACAAACTGGTGTACAATTAACTAGAAGATTGCATGTGCTTATGGCCAGAAAGTAACAGTAGATAAAAAGCATGGGTAAAGAACATAACACCTCCTGAAAACGACAGATAAACATTACGAAGAAAATGTAGGATTTTCTATGTGAGGTGTTTAACTTTATTGGGAAAGAGTATTAATTCTTAAGACTTTAAAATTTCTTATCCTTTTTTAATAAAAATCTAAGAATAGGATCCCTTTCCCCTACTGACTGATACTACAACTACAGCCTGTAAATGCTGCTTAAGAACAAAAACTAAGTAAAGCAGTTGGATCTGTAATCAGTTCCATGTTATTCCCAGGATAGGTAAAACTCCAGTCTTTCTTCTGTATGGGAGAATGTGTAGGAATAACACAAGGAAAAAAGTCTCAGTTTGATTCCTCTAAAACCGTATTTACAAACTGCCCCTGTTGAATCTTAAATCCCAAAGTCTAATTCTTGTAACTCAAACCTCTCTTCAAGAAAAGGCCCAGACTGTGCTTGCAGTCTGCTTTGACTGATACGAGAGAAAATCAGTCCATAAAATTAAATATATTGGTCTCTACTGCCCCCTATATAAACAAGAGACAGAACATGACTTTTACACTGTATTTGAAGTATCAGGAAGAAAACTTCCATCCCTCCCTACAAACATCAGACAGACAGGAGTAACATTTGAAGAAGTAGATCTAAAAAGGCCATATCTGGAAGAGCATTAATGGAATAGAATAGTGAAGAAAAAAAGTGGTCATTTCAATACTCCAGGCCAAACTTTAGGACTTCACTGTAAATTGTCACACACCAATGAAACAAAAATGGTTAAACTTCATATTGAAAACAATATAGTAGTCTTTTGGCTCCATGTAACATATTCAAGGGGAAGACGTCAGTGACCACATTAAGACCATTTCCATTACCTCACTTTTGGAGAAGGTTAAACATGGAAAAATATCTTCCCGATAAATTTTGTCCAAGAAAGGACATGTTCTGTCCATAGTAGGCTCATCCTTCCAAGACCTGAAGTCATTGTACAGAGACAGGTCAGCCTAGAACACACAAAGATTCACATATTTTAGTAATGTAATTATCACACTAGTGTCTACCATTTGCAAATATCCACAGGTAAATAATAAGCATTAAAATGCTTCCTATTGTAATGTGAAAGAATGTTATTATGGTTCAGCTATGAATACTTTCTTAAATCCACTTTCCTAAGCCTGTAAATTCAAGCAAATCAAAACATACAATTTTCAGTACACAGAGATAATGCATCTACCCGTTACCACTACACCAGGGACAAGTTAATTACTTTTCCCCCATTTCCTAAGCTTACAGATAGCTTTGAAAAACTTATGAAGAGCCAGAAAAGTTTCCATCTTCATGGATCTTCATTACAGTATTTTAGTCCGCCTCTATTTATATGAGTCAAGAAAAGCAGAGAAATTCAAAGAAAACAACTGCAGTCCTAGATATTTTACACGTTCATGCTGCATCTGACCCAAACATGCTGCTATCCAAACACAAAAAGAAAATAGACTAACACACTGAATACACTAAGGAAACAGGAAGTCAATGTACAATTCAACTAAAAGTACACTGTTACTCTTCATTTTTCACCTTTATGCCAAAACCCTCTCCTATACCTCCCTACAAACAGAAAGGCAAGGATGCTCACTAGGAATGATTTATAAGCCCCACAGCTCCTCCAGTCAAAGAGGAAATACTAAAATTACCTATTAAATCATGCTAGGATAAACTCTGTTCTGTGTTAGGAAAAGGTAATTGTACGTGCTTTGGAAACAACTTGTTTTGTCATCTCCATGCTGAGATCAGTTAGCAGCAGAATGGCACCTACCCAGAGTGGTGGTCCAGAGATGGATACTAGGTTGCTATTAAAAATCCATTTCCATTATGGGGCAGCCTGTCCCATGGGCTTGCTACCCACTAACAGCCAGAGCACACAGAGGTGCTCCCAGAGCACATTGTCTGCTTTAGGGTTACTTGAGAAAGATCTCATTCATGGGCTCCAACACTGCTGCAGGACATAAACCAGAGTGGGGGTGAGTGTTTCTGACATATACTCCTAATCCAACATATAAACCTAACTCCAATCCCAAAGGGATATGCAACACCATCCTGGCTCCCCACAACACGATCCTCAGACTGGTTTTGACAGTCTGCTTCAGCACCTTTTCCCCTGTTAAATCCCCTTCTTGAACTACAGCAGACCTATACGCACAAAACTCCAGAAAGGATGGACACTGCAGTAGAAACATAAGCCAGGATGTGAATTTAAAATTTTGTACAATTAAAAACAAATAATACAGATAAGATCATGAAATGGGGAAATAGCATATACTAAAAATTGATTTTTAATCCTATTTAAAAGATCAGTATGCTGCTTTGAACCAACTTCAGTCTCTTTTTCATTCCCCATGCATTACGCCTTCTCTGAATTCTCAGCACTTTGCCATTCTTTTACATATATGCTTTGGGGGGTTCTTTCATCACTTTCAGGGGTTTTTGGTTAAACTTCATTATTTTTCTTTTTTTCCTTGAAAAGTAACCTACAAAAATTAGACTGGAAAATTTGTTTTTCATTAGAGCCACTTGCACTATGCTCAGGTACAATCAGGAACAACTACCTTAATTAAGCTAATCTGTAAGTGTTCTGGTTGCTAAGCCACCAACTTCATTGTGCAAATGGAATTCAATAGGTGTAACTTACTTCCTAAGGGAACATTTCCCATAACTTAAAACCCACCTCAGGCCTGGCTTTAAAATTAATACAATCAAGAGATACCAGCTGAAAAACATCAATTTTTGATTTGTAGTCTAGAATTCTAAAAATTAAGATGCATTTCTTATTAACTTTGTTATTTTCTAGATTTACTCAATTTTACCCAAACCTACAGTTTATAAAGAAGCTGCCTTGAAAAAAACTGTTCAGTGACCATAGCTTGATGTTCTTCCTTTTCAATCTACAATGCATGATACACGTGTATCTCCTCCCTGCCTTAACTTAGGCTTTCACTAGATACCAGTTTCAATTACCTGAAATTAAATATACAATCAAATGTAATAATAATTCCAGTTAATTTTTTTTTATGCTTTCATTACAGTAAATATTACATCAGCAAAATAGCTCTTTGAACAACACTGATGCATTTATCAACACTTCTGGTGAGATCCCCTTCTTGAGGGGATGCTACCTGTCTGCTTAAGATCTGGCTTATCTCAATCTTCTTAATGTCCAAATTCATTAGACATGTCTATTTATCATAAAGGTTATTACCACATGCTAGGAAATATTTCTCTGGGATGTTGGCACCTTTTTAGCTCCACTGCAATTTAGGGTGGACAGACAGCCACTCTTGACTCTGTCTACATTCCACAAAGAAATCTGAGAGCTGACCTATTTACACCCAGCTCCATCCCAAAACACAAAGCTCTAGACTCTGCAAAAGGGTTCAAAGCTATTGGCTCAGGGCCAACACACAGCCCTGAGCAAAGGTACTCTTGATCCCCTTTTGAAGTCAAGTCACTCAGAATCAAAAGAATGAGATTCAAAGAGTAACAACGCAGTGGCAAGAACAACTAGCAAGAAGGCGACAGAGCTAGGGTTTCAGACCCAAGCTCCCAGAAATGCAAAAAAAATTTACCTTAGAGCAATTATAAATAAAACCAGTAAATAAAGCACTGGATAACAGGAGCAGGTGGGAAGGTATGCCTCCCCTGCTTAAAACAATGTCCTGCCTACCATGCCAAAGGCAACTCTTGCTTTTTTCACCCCATTCTACATTCCATTAATACCCCTACTCAGAAGAGAAATAAGAATACTCAAGTCCCAGTGGGTGGGAAACCCATGTGCTTCTTAGTAATTCCCTAGGCTGTCACTGGAAGAAAAAGTCACCAGTTTGAGCAGTCCTGAGCAGCCTCAAAGTGTCTGCTTATGCAGCCAACAAGAAGGAGAATGAACTAAAGAAAGTGTCAGGCAGACTGGCTCTTCTGCAGCATGTCCTTCATAATCACCATGTTCTCTCCATGAGAAACTGAGGTAAAACGTGTTTCTCCCATCTCTCACTCTTGCACAACACTTAAAGAATTCATTGAGTCATGACCTCGGTCAGACGCTTACAAAGTAACCAGATTCCATCCCAGTTCTCCTGTTTGCTGAGGGGCAACAAGGATTCAGTTTTCGTAAGGAAAATATCCTGGATACCACTGAAAGTGGGCAAGCAGGTCGTAAATCATCTGATTTTTTTTTTAAGTTTGAGTATGAAACACAAACTGGAAGATGCCTTAATTTTCTAAGTTTATAGTAAAATGGTGTCTAGTACAAATGCAGTTAATGATGACTGGAAAAATAAAGTATAAAGATCCAGTCAGCATATTACCCCTCTGACAATAGTCAGTAGCCACAGAGCTGGCTGAAGAGAGAAAAGACAGTGATGTGTATTCTTTTACAGCCTCAAAACTCCTAGCTAAAAAAGCTCTCTAAGCCAAATGTCCTATCTTCTATATACCTTGACAAGCTTTTCTTTTGTCACTTTGCATGACTTTATTTCGAACATATTTTTAATCTTACTTCCTCATGACAATGTTTCATTATGTACTAAAAACTATTTTCCTTTTAACTTTCAGAGCTTTCATTAATTCATTAATAATTGTTCATCACTCATCTTCCCCATGTCACCTGAGATTGCAGAGATTTTTCTTCTACCTCAAATTATCTCTCTACACAGAAATCTTTCCAGTAAGTTTGACCGTATATGTCACACTTCCTTGTATTTTCACAATTTCCTTTCTGAGAGGAATATATCATAGCTGCGTGTACAGAAACAAACTTTTACTACGTGTTCCTACAATATAATACTTTTTATTTAGTATTTATTCCTTTCCTAAGGACTTCTAAGTCTCTGTAGGTCTTTGACCATCACTGAACACTGAGATGGGGTTTCAGACAGTGATCAACAAGGACGCTATCTTTTTTTTCCCAGTACAATGTAGCTCTTTCCAAATTCACAACTGCAAGCTTGCTAGTTGCATTTTTTTCCTAGATGCCTCATTTCTCATTTATTGATTTTTGGATTTCATCTGCTGTTCTACTAACCACCCAGTAAAATAAGCTCCTTCTCAACTCTAGTCAATTTTTACTACTACCATTCCAAGGACTCAAGTACCAAGCTCTCACCTCATTATTTCCCCATTTTCAGTTACACGAGTAGACTTAAAAAACAAGCAAACAAACCAACCAAAACAAACAAACAAACAAACCCCAAACCATACCAAAAAAACACCCACACAGGCCCCAGGATTCCAGTGACTCTTCACCTGTTCTTTAATAAATTACTGATTTCATCTTTTCCCTGGCCTCTTTCACCTGTTACCAATCTATAACATTACTCTTCCTCTTTTCTATGACAGTTCATACAATGCTTATGAAAGCCTATGAACTTTTAGTGATGGACTTCATAAAAAAGCCACCAGGACATATCATCCAGTTATATTGTTTGGGGTTTTTTAATTACCATGTGCAATTCCAATATATGAAAACTTATCTTCCCTTAATGACTTAAAGGTAAACAAGACTTGGAAAAAACACCTCCTATTGGTATGTAAAGGAAGCTCTTTCATTAATGAAAAACGTGTCTAAGATTGTAAACATTAAATGAAGATTAATATATACCATATTTCTTGTAAAACAAAACAATAAAGCCAGTTTATCAGCAAAAAGAGAACAATCCTTGAACGTTACCTCTTTACAGTCTTTTACAATTGGCTGCACCATGGTAAGGTCCTGATGACTGCCACCCATAGCACTGCTTGTACTCTTGTTTCTTGCATGGCCCTTCTTAAAAGGAGTTTTTCCACCAGACTGGAATTCCTTAGTTGGAGATGTTGGTGAAGTAGACAGTACTAGTGTTTTCAATGCTGCTACTTCAGCCTGGAGGACATCAATCTTCATGGGGCAGGGGGAATAAAGTCATTAACAAACAAAAATGTATTAGTTTATAAATATGTTAAATCAATTAACATCATCTCTGGCTATCTTGGTGCAAATCAAAACTTCATCTTCCAACAGTACTAACACACAGATGTCTGTGCAACTGCATATTGTAGTAACATTGGCTGCCTATGCACCTTGCTGGCTGACATGACAGAAACACCGCATCCATGGGTGTTTGCTAAGCATATGTCAAGCAACACAAAACAACTGAGGTATATATTCTAAAAATGTATACAGGTAATGCTCTATCTTTATGATTCACATTTCAGATTTAAAACCATGTGAAAAGACAAAACAAGCTGGGAAAAACTCACCTTTCCTTGTGCTTCTTTTAACTGTTTTTCTGCTGCAGCTTGTTTGACATTTGCTTCTTTAACCATTTTGTGTGCTTCCTATAAAAGATGTTTAGCTAGTGTAAATGCTTCACACAAATTTACAAAAAACCCAACAACTAATGACATACTTTTGCTTCATGAAGACTACTTGTGAATATTAAGTTGTGCAATAGTCTGAAATGAAATAGCTACATTAAAAAAAAATCCCTACAAATCTATCATTTTGATTCATCACTGGCACCTACGGTTCTCCTTGGTTCTGAGCCCAGATTCAGCAACTCCACCCACCCCCCTCCAGCAGGAACAATACCTGTCAGGAACACCAGGCTCCAGTCACGCTTTGGTGGCTGACAAGTTCCTTGACCCCCAAGAGAAAGACTCAGCCAGTAGCAACAAAAGCAACATAGGCACAGTAGCACATTCAAAAGAACTTCTCCCTTCTTGTAGCCAGAACAACCAGTTTTAGACAACTGTAAATTTCTGCACAAAGGAAACCAGTCAAACAACTACGAAGCCTAAATTCTCGTCGTCAATAAGAGACAAAACAACAGCATAAAAACAGTTCATCATTTAATAAACATTTCTTAAGTAGAATGGAAAAAGCACTAATAAAACAATCCAAGTAAAGAAACAAGGCTAAGCCAATAAAGAAGGAAGCATAAAAGGACTGAGGGTTTTTCAAACATCCTTTTACCTCATACCTCTAAGCCTTTTGTCTGTAAAATGTATTTGTTTAGGCTCTGATCCAGCAATTTGCACCTACGATCAAATTCCTGTTCTCACATGGTACTTACTGAAGGCAACAAAAATTGAAATATCAGAGCCATCAACCAAATTACTTGGGATAGGATCCTTTTCATATCTGTAAAGCGCCTAGCACATCTGGACACTATATAAATAAAACAAAAAAGTTCATACATCTTCATACCAAAAGATCTGGCTCCCACTGGCATACAAACACAGCTGTATAATATGGGGCTGTAAAATTCTAGTAAGTAACAAGACACATGCAGGAATGGGAACATACACATTTATACAATGTGTACAAATACATTTAACATTGACCATGCAGTTTCCTCTTAGTGATGCACCTTTGAAAGCAAAGCATGTTACTGTGCTATTACAGTGTAATAATGTAATATATGCACCCAGCTGTGCAAAACAAGTCTCAATCCTCCACTGGGATGCAACAACCTAGCAAGACCTAGCATATCCATTTATATGGCTGATGAAATTAGTGGGAGTCAAAATTAAACATGAATTCAAGGGCTGCAGACCCCAGTGCAAAAAATCAGTAAACCTCACCACTATGTCTTGTTAGAGTCTCTCAGTGAAATCAAATCACAAAAGAAAACTTGGGTAACATGCCTATAACAGTCTGGAGAATTCAAACTCAAACTGTTATTACTAATAAACTGTATTTCAAACATATTTTTAACAAATTGATACACTGTTCTAAGCAATGCAATGTCATAAATATAAAATTTCACTGATAATTTTCTTTTTATTCTTCCACAGTTAAAATACCTACCCGACATTTTCCTCCCCCCAGCATACACAAGTATTTATGCTAAAAAATACCCTTCCACTCTTCTGTTTTATTTTTTTTTACACAATACCCTTCCACTCTTCTGTTTTATTTTTTTTTACACAAAGGAACTGCTCAATATTTTAAGTAACCTTGCCCTACCAGGATGTAGTTTGTAATTTGATTTTGAATGTCAGTATTTTCAAATGTTTAACAGCACTTTTATACAACTTCACAGGTTTAAACACTGCTTCTAAAACATACCTAATGTTGTATCCTTAAGCATATGCTGAAAGCCTATACTTATGATTTAGTAAATGTATAAATCACCCATGGATTATGAAATTTATTCTGACAGTTAAAGACACCACAATTTAGGCCCAAAGGATTCCTCTATCTAATCCTAAGATAAAATGAGAACTGATCCTACGTCAAGTTACAGATTTAGCATTTTTTTTTCCGTGTAATACAATCTCACAATCTTTGCTGGTACTACTGCCTTTTCCTCAAATGCAATGGTCCCACTTAAAGTTCAGGCCTCTCACTTGGTAACCAGGTTTCACCCCGGTGCATCACTCAGCACTAATATTTCTTTTGAAGTCCGTGGGTGAAGCATGCTGCCAGACCCAAAATTCAGAAGCTGAAAGCATGGTTAAGTTATGTACTTGCTACCTCCATTCATCTGGAACTACGTTATTTTTTTATTTAGTCACCATGGCAACCCCAAATTTAGCTCTTATCTAGATAGCCTTGTTGTCAGACAGAGAAGCTGTCTCAAAATAGTTACGCCAAAAAATAAGCTGATATATTTTCCTTATTTTCTTCATTTTGTGTCTAGGCAGATTGACAAGCTCAATAAGTATCTCGCATCTAAGTGAAAAGTCTGCTACTTTCTGTTAAGCCTCTACTTCAACACACCCAAGTCTTCAGGACACAAATCCCTTTATATGCCTATTGCAGAAAAGTTCAGCATACAATATACTGGTTCTACATAAAACATCTGGCTCAGCTTCCCTTAAGTATATCACATCGAAGACTCCAACAAACCTCAAACAGACTAGCTGTAAGTTCTTCCAATTCCTGTCCAAGTTGATCTCGCACTTTAGAAAGCCTTTCACATTCTTCATCTTTTAACTTCAGCTCCTATGGAAAATTGAAAGTTATTTATTCTGACTTAGAGTAGTAACTTGGCCTTTTAAAGCTAATACCACAAGAGAGGGGGGACAAAAAATAAAAGCAAATAATCAGAGGAGCATAAAACCTTTGCTAAACAAAGCCTTTCAAAATAGTCATCTTAACACTAAAAACAATTAAATTAATGCTATGCATATATAGCTGTTTCTTCCTGCTGTACAGAATAATACCAGCCCAATCTAATGTATACCTAAGCTAAACACGAACATTTCCAAAATACCCAGAAGTAAAAAAACCTTTTTTTTCCTGGAAGTATAAAAGGCTGTATTCAGATAAAATATAGATCAAATTAATTACTGGGGCAGACAGAACACCAGTTCATCTACCCATTCCTTAAAATATACTTAAAGTAATCCTTTTTAAAAAATAAAAAAATTAATTAAGAAAAATCAGAAAGCACTGTCTCAGGACAATCTGCAATTCTAAAATCTTAAAACATTATTTTACTGCAAATACTGTCTTCCAAATATCTCCTTACAATGTTTCCAAAATCATACTTTAATTATATCCTTGCCCTGTTTATGCAGATATATAAATAAAATTAAAGCAACTTAATGAAATTCCGAATGTTAGTGACTACACCACTAAAATTTGAGTGGAGGTCTGACCATAACCATTTTTACAGTAAGATTTTAACACAGATTTGGCAGTAGAAGGGTTACATATGCCCAATCTCATCCATACTGAGGATAAACTGGGGTACTTTGCAGAGAAGTTGAAAAAAGCTGATAAGAAATTTGAAAGAAAGTTCTTCTCCCCTTCTGCATCCATTAAACCCTGGAATCTCTTGCAGAAAGAGAACAATGTAGACATAAAGCAAAAGAAAGAGAAGTAGCCAATTCTGACCTTCCAAACTTTTTTTGGCCCTAACTCCGTTCTCATCCCCATCCGTCTCTTTTTCCTCTTCCCCCCACCAAGAAAGGCATTTCATTCCTGAAATGCAAGAGCCAAGACTATCACTAGTAAGACTTCAAATACAACCTAACAATGATTTGCTCTGAAAACCTCCACAAGCCAGTAAAAAATAGCTGCCTTCAGAAAACTGTGGGAGGCCAGTCACAAGAGAGTCACAAAAAAAGGCCCGAATGGAAGCTTCCCTTGTGTTTTTGGAAGGTGGTTAGTATTCTTCCAAAGTCTTCATGATTCAAGTAATGTTGCATACAACAATGTGGGAAGCTGCATCTTGCCTTGTAGCATGCTGGGATTAGGTCTTGCTCTCAATTTCTGCAGTGAAATTGGCAATAGATTTTTCTATAAGGTAAAGAGTCCTGTTTGACTTCAGCTCCTAGACTAGATGAGAATTTAGGGACTCTTCTAGAATCATTTAGTATCAAAGGCATTATCCTACCCTTCTTTTATCTGGCTTTAACTTTGAATATATTCATTAATTTTTAGCCTAGCTTGTCATTTGGATTTTTTTGCTTTCCATACACAACTACTTTGAAAGGTACCACTTAAATGATGGGAACTTTTCCAAACACGGTATTTCTCAAATTCTATTCAAATCTTACTTGCTAGTTACTATTCTGCACACAGTGACCTATCTCTTTCTCAAAAAAAAAAAAAAAAAAAAAAAACCAAACCAAACACCAAAAAGGCAGCAGGAAAATAGCTACAGATGGAGGCATGAGAAGAAGAAAGGAATACAAAAAAACTGAACACAAAAAATAAAAGGAAAAAATAAGAGGTTAAAAAAAGAAAGGGGGAAACAAAATTTAATTATTTTGTGTTGGTTTAAAGTATTTCCCATATAAAGTATGGTTCTTATCAGGAAATGGAAGATTCTGATGCAAAATGCTTAAAAACTCAAAAAAAAGTTGCAACTTTTCCTATAAATGCAGAGGAAATGTCAACATTTCCTTTGGCTTACTTCCCTGATTTGTAAGGGATGCTACATACGCATCAATACATCTTAAGAGGAGGTTACCTTAATATTCAGGTCAAGAGTTGTCCAACTAACCATGCAAGTAAAACTACCCCAGGTTCACCTACCACTACTTACATAAAACATTTTGCCTGCAACTGGAAAGATTAGGAGAGATTAAATTAAAATTCAGGCAAATGAGTGAAGTTTCTTAACAAAAACAAAAAGACAACACCAGGCAGTCTACTACGCATGGCTGCTTAGCTGGATTTGTCAAACACTGGGCAAGTTTCCATGACATGATTCAGGAGAAGCATAATCTAAGACATTATTTTTGTAAAGCAAATTTAAGCTCAGGTTTTTTAGGCAAGGCAGAAATAAAGAATGCCCAAAGCAAAAAGCTTGGCAGTTATTAGAAACATTACTACTGCGTGTGTCTTAAAGGCATTACTGGAGACTTCCCAGCCATAGCCAATAAGGAAGCAGAAAAGACAACTGTGTGTGCTAGACTAACCATTAATGCTGCAGTCCTTCAGTTCTGCAAAAATAACTACATGAAGATGAGGAACTATTAAAAAGCACACTTCAAACAAACTTACAGAAGGCAAGAAAAAAAATTAACTTGCATGGGGAAAAAAAACCCAGCTTACAGTTAAAAAGAAATCTGTATCAAAGACTCATATTGTTGTTTATTTCTCTTTGATCTTCCCAGACTACAGGGTGAGTCTTTAAAAAGAACCAGTGAGATAAGAAATGCAAATTACTGCTTCAAAACCATTCACACTTTACATTCTAGAAAGAAAATCATCCTACATCTAGCTCAGCAATTTAACCAAGTCAGAACTAGATGCATAATACTGAGGAAAGAACATTTTCTACAGATATCACCTAAATTCTCAACTGTGGGATACTGCTGAATCTGAAGTTGTCAAAAAAGGATTTATATTAAATGCACTCCTATTTGACTGGTCTTCACTCAGCACACAAGTTAAACAAGCTACATAAAAATCAGTCCTTTGTAACCAGATTCACAAGGCTGTTTAATGTGACAGAAGATCCAGAATATCTTTTCAAAGTTAGCAGTGTTTCACAAACTACTGAATTATCTTATGGTGTGGGTGAAGATGCTGCTATTTTGCTTTCATACAGTCTTCTTTCTACTCGCCTGAGAAAACTTCTCTGCCTACAATACACTGCGACAGCGTAAGAGGGGTGGAAACTTTCATCAAAGACAGCCCAGAATTGCTAAAACACCTTCAGAGAACCAATATGCATCCTCAACAATCACAAGCCTGTGGCCTTACAATTGAACTACAATTTGATTTTAGAAAAGACTGAGAGCATACTCTTCAGTACAGCTCTAACACACCCTCATTTTTATTGTTAACTTTAAAGAAAATAACGCAAATTTTAAAATGCTGAATAGTACTGTATAGCACTACTGGAATTCCTGGGTAGTTATTGTGAACCTGTTTATTGATTAATCCATGCAGAGTTTTAAAATATCACATTTTATTGCTGATCTGAAGACACGCGATCAAATTGTAACACTTGGTTTGTTTCCGAGATTAAAAATGTATACAGAAATAGAAGCCTTTGAAAGAAAATTCTAAATCTGAGAATCAGGCTTTCAAACTGTGTTGAAATTGACCATACCACATTCTATACTATCACCTCTTTCACCAGCATTACTGTATTGGGGGGGAAAAAATCATTTTACTCTACTAGGGAAATATAATTAATTCACATTTTACTACAAAAAGTCAAACATGGTTTTACTTGTTACTAACAAGTATACAGATCTTACTCTAAAGACCATGGGGAACATGGAAACCAAGTATGTTGGAACCATCATCTCTGGCAGACTGCTCTTTCCTCATCAAAGAGGGCTAAAACATCAATTTGTTTGACAAGGAAATAACTTTGGGCCAAATCACACAAAAATTCAAGGAAAGAATTCAAGTTCGTGACTATGAACTGCTAAAGCTCAGAAACTACAGGTAAGCTATCCAAAATACATGCAGCATGCTGGTTAACTAAGATGAAAAGCAAAAGGTATACGGTATATATAGGTATATATGAAAGGTATATATTTGCAAGGACTCCACTAAATTTGTACATCAAGAAATACCCTGTATCAAAATACCATCACTATTCTCTGGGAGGCTATCTACATGTGGCTGAGCTATCTTCAATAACCACAGTGACAGAGCTCAATCCAAACACTGCAGAGAAAATATAAATGCATAGAGACGGGAGGACATAAGGTCCCAGGCATTACAATCACTAAGTCTCTTAACACCTTCTCAGTTTCCCTGATGCTGCTTTAGAAGATTAGCGAAACAAGAAGGGTTCAGATGATGTAAAGCAAACACTACCCATCTCCACCTTTAGAATATAGCCAGAAATCAAGACTTCAGTGAAAAAAATAAGCAAAAAATAATCTGAAGGGTCTCAAAATCTGAAAAAAAAAATCTATCATTTTAATTCAGGGAGCATTTTAAGGCTAAAGTATGTAAACTCTTATATGCCCTATTAGTACAGAGTTACTGTACTGCTGTTAACCTCTGACCCAACCTTTCTCCCAATTTTATTACATGATTTGATGCTGCAACTGATCTAGATTGAAGTAGAAAGTATATTTTTCTCTCATCAAGAAACAAAGTTTTGAAAGACTTTTTTAACGATTTTGCCAGCAATGCCATTCATCTTAAGAAGTCTATAGGCTTAAGAAATCCAAGGCATACAAAAGCAGGAAAATAAGAAAATAATACTTATTCTATTACTGAATAATTTATTCAGGAACCATATTGAAATGTCTAACAATTACATGGCATACATACATTATCTAATATAAAAAACCTGGCAGCACATTAAGAAAAAAGTTTAACTCCAAGCAGAGACATGAAAAAAAAATTAGTGGATCCCAAGGTTTAAAATTTCCATTTCCTTTCTATTTCCCTTTCTGATCACAACTGCAACAAATTCAAATCAATCTTTAACATATAGTACAATAGCACACAGTTTGGGTGGGAAATTTGGAACCAATGAAAAATGCAAAATAGCAAATTTGCATTTACTTTGTTACTCTCTGCAGCCTGTAAAATTTCCAGGTTCAATGAGCTCACAAAATTCAAGTGCAAACTGTAATTCTCATTTTTCTCACTAGTAAACAGCACAGAGAATTACAGAGAATTTAAAGCCATTACACAAAAGACAACCAGTTACACAAAGACACTACCTATTCATTACATCCCTACAGGTTTTGAACTGAGTACTCATCAACAAAAGTGAATATGCTTGGAAACAAAAGTTTAAAGATTGCATGATATATGAGTATCACAGAGAGGATACAGCACTATGTGAACAGCCATGAGTTTTGGAAGAAAGATACCAGAGATGGATTAGGGATAGGAAAAAATAGTCCTCATGCAGGAAGAGGAAGAAAGTGAGTATAATGGAAGGAATAGGGTTTATTGTTGTACAGTCTGTACAGACTCCTGCAGTGACTAAGCAATTCTGAAACAGCGCAAGTTTAGAAAGACAAGCAAAGTAAGCTACCCCTCCAGTATAACACTGGTAAGAATCACATGAAGACTTGAGAATTAGCAAGAACTTTGACATCAACAGTCTCAAGTTAGGGCTGAATTGCTTTTGTTAAGACCACACAAAAGGTTTGAAAGCACATAACATGCAGTTTAGTATGTCCTAGCAGCCTTCATGCCATTTCCTTAACAGCCTTACCAAATTTCAGAGTGAAGTAGGAAACACTTCAATATTTAAGAGACAAAGTGCTATACACTGCAATAAGATTTTTAGATCATTCCAAGCTACCAGTAGCAGATCTGAGTTGCGGTTTTCAAGTACATGAGCTGTAATGTGGTATACTGTAAAGAAGAGCTTTTCTAAAGTTTAAACGTTAATTTGTTCTGATTTTCTAGGGTTCCAAGTTTAACTGCTAGGATTATATATTCACATGCAAGGTCCTCAAATGTAGCTCAGGTTAATGTTTTCTTTCAGTGGTAAAAAGCTAAGTAAACACACACCTTAGCAAAGGAAGCCACTGCTCAGCAATAAAACAATCAACAGAAAAAGCAACGTCCAAATCCATAGTTAAGATTCACTATGACAGCAATGATGACTGCATTCAACAAGATGAGGTAGCAAACAGAGGGCAGCAAGTTCAAACACAAGATGAGCTTAACCCTAAACAAGAATGGAATCACCTAGAAGAGAAGAAAGGGCACATATACAAATAGCACAAAACCTATTCAAAACTTAAGCACAGAGAAATGTTAAAATGATAAATAATGGCTTTGCATTTATATAGCACCATCCATCCAAACAAGACAAAGCGCTTTACAAATATTAATGAATTGAGACACAGTGTCTTCAAAGGTATCCATATTCAATTTGAAGTGTGGTGTAACAGTACTCTAAAGAACACCAGAGACATTTTTACTGCTTCTTTCCTATGCAGTCATTCCCCTGTGAAACACCCCTGTTTCTAAAGCATTTATAAATTCCATGACACATGCTACACTTTTAAACTCTAGAGGAAAGAAGACTCAAAAGGTATATAATCAGTGTCTATAAATACTTATTCAGTAACAACAGAATGACAGAAAATTACTCCTATTCTCAAATGTCAGAATGAAGGAAAGCCTGCATTTCAAAAAGAGAGAGTGTTTAACCACATACTGCAGCAAAAGTTTCCATGGTTAAGTAGCATCAGCAGCACTAGGAAAAAAAACATTATCAAAGAAAAATTCTAAGACATCAGCACAGCACTTAGAAAATTTTACATTAAATAATTACATCATAATAAAGCTATAAGAAATGAGTAGACTTCAAGTGCACCTTCTGGCCCATCTATCATTCTGCAATACTAGAAACTCTTTGAAGAGAGAAAAAGCGGGAGGAAAGAAGACAACGAACCTTACCCTCTGAGCTTTTGCAAGTTCTTCTTTCAATCGTTCATAGCCCTTTTCTCTTACTTCCAGTACAGATGGGCTCCGTAAGTGAGATAAACTGTCTGTACTCAACCCAAAAATATCTTCATTTCCTTCAGCAACATCTGCTACCGTAGTGCCCTGCAAAAACTCTCTCTCTACGTTATTGCTCTCCTTCCTGGCATTACTGTGATTGAATGACCCACTCTGGGGTCCAGAGGTAGAACCAAGTACTGCGTCGGAAACATTGATGCTGTAAAGAAAGCAATATATTTTTTATTTATATAATACAGTAAGAGTAAGTATTTTAGAAATGGCAGTAATGATGGTGAATACATAATTATGGACACAATTTAATATTACAACATTGTAAATATTAAAACTGTATCTGTAATGAAGCAAACAGTTTATATGCAACAAACATCAACAATTTAAATAAAAAGACACATGGCATTTACCTTACACCTGATACTTCTCCACAATTCAGTTGTCTGGGAGATGAATAAACAGGTTGTGTAGGAAGGTCAGAAACATTTAATGCATTGGGTTGGATTGGTGTGGAGGACACAACAGAAGGATGTGGTCGGTAGATTACACTGGGTGAGGTAGTTTGTTCCTGAGTCCCTGACTCATTTACTCCAAGAAGATCTGGTGTAGTAGGCGAAGCAAGGTTCACTTCATGAAAGCCTTCCAAGGGGTCACTGGCCATAATAAAAGCCTCATTATATGAATCCCTAAATGAAATAATCACATTATCAGAAAGTAAACAGGAAATAGCTGTCAGATATATCTAAATATTTGAATGAAACACACTCAAATATGTTCAGAATACTTCATGAAAGAATGAAAACTCTGGACTGTTCTTGCAAAAGTCCAAACTTCAACCACCAAAAATGTTTCTTCCCACCCATTGCACTGCTGAGTCCAGAAGATCTAACAGCAGACTCTGCATCTAAATGGGATGATGAAATCAAGAACATACTCTACATCATAAAACAATGTAATTTTTAATATAATCTAGAGCTGTTTCATATCAAAACATAAATTTCATTCATGAAAGGGGGAGACCTGGGAATCAGTGAAGAAAAAAAAATTTCTAAATGTAAAACTTCCACTTTTCATCTCAATGAAGCAAATAATCTAGAACAGAAATCAGTGAACCTTTAAATAAATTACAGTCCATAGTGGTTTTGGTTAAATTACTCATCTGATCTTTTAACAGTTCACTGAAATGACAGACTTAGCCAGTAAGAATTCTCATTAAGTATGATGATGTATATTTAACACATCACATGATTAAGTGAACATGACAATTGTGAACAAGTACACAAAAAATATATTACAAGTAAAAAGTACTACGAATTCGCAATTTAACTGACAATCTTTCAATTTATTTTTAATTACATATGCTTTTCATCAGATCAACAGAAAACAAGTACAACATATGATTTTTACAAGTCCTATTTTTCAGCAGTTTATCAGAGATGACCAAAATCTTTGCATAATTCAAAACTGGAAGCTGGAAGTAGTATGGAGAAATCTGTGAAGGAATTACTTAGCACTGGTTATTCACTGCAAAAAAAACCAACAAACCTTTTCCATGTTATATAAATACAGAAGAGAGAAAAGGCTCAAAAAAGATACTTAACGTGGAAAAAAAAAATTGTGCATCTAAACAAAATAATGTATTGTATTTTACAGAGAAACTTGCCTGGATCTTACACTTGAAAAGACAAGGCAGGGAGAAGATCTAGAAAGATGATGATCATAACCATGAAGAAAGGATGCCATCAACTTACATGTACCTCCAGTTCATTAGCCACTTCACAAAACACACGGGAAGACACCAAGAATGGAATCCCAAAATTACATATGAAGCAATGTTTTAGTTAAATTAAGACTTTCTGGTCACCTTAAACTCAAAGAACACTAATCAAAACTGTTCTGCATCTCAAGGATTGCGGTGTGTATACACCAGTGTGAAATAAGTAGCTTTACCACATCAGCAGGTACATGTGGGAGAAATTCAACTGTTCAGACAGCAAGAGTATGTTAATTTTTCTCTGCCTCTGCTAATTGCTCCCACCAAAAAAAAAAAAAAAAAAAAAATCACTCCCCTCTAAGAAATGGCCCAGACTCAAAGGACAAAAAGGACCTTACATGAATGAAAAGGAATATTTTTGTTTCAGATTTCTTTTATGCAGAAAATTTTATGCAGAAATATGTTTTATTTTAAACTATAAAAACAGTTGATATTGTTTCATTTGCACAAATATGATTTACACAGAAAAACACTGTCACAGTTTTGTGCTTTGAAGCTTTCCTATTATAACAGAGATGAAAAGCTTATTTTTGAGTTTAAGTAACTTTGGCAAATATTGCTGTTTGTTTTCCCTATAATTCTTCTTAACTATTGGAAGCATTATAATTACATGCTCTACATGATGATAAAGCCTGTTGAGTAGACAAATTAAAATGAAGGAACTGACACAGCTAGAGGACATTTCTTCAAAGTTAAATTTCAAGAATGTTTTCAGCTCTACAATGCAATTATTACATCATTGTTTTACATTTAGTAAGCTAAAATACTGCTGTCTTTATAATTCATCACCCCAATTGAAAAACATCTATGTCACAGATCTCAAAGTCAGGGTCACATCTACACAAATGCTTTCCCTTTCTTTGTTCCCACTGCTCTCCTCTTCTTTGAACACCAAGCCAGCCATACCCAACACCACTATACTGGCAACAACACCAGCTGTCACTTCCAATTTCTGATTCATTGGATCCCAGTCTTCACAACTAACAAAAGACACAGGCCCTGAACAAGGATGTAAAAGGGCTGCCTGGATGCCTTGCCTTTTCTACAGCGTGTAGGAAAGTGCACCCAAATCCACACAACCAAAGCAGAAACTGAGACCCACCTGAGAAGAAAACAGGAACACGCTTCTGTCCCATACTCCCGGCTATTGACTAGTTTCTATATCAAGTTTGAAAGACACATTGCTAGTCCCTCTTAAAACTCAAGGTCTGCCTTGATACTCAGTAGAGATATCATGGAACTTCAGACCACCAGTACCACTGTCTGTCTATAGTACATGCTCCATTGGGCTAAACTGTGCTACGCAAAGTTTTTTTTCTCAAAAAACTGATTTTTAAAAAAATACTACTTAACCTTCTCCAAGAATAAAAAAAGGCTCCATAAAAGCTTATTTGTTGTTTTTAAATTTATTTTACTTTTTCTATATAAATCTTAGGGATATCTGTTTGGACCAAATACTTTTAAGTACATAGAGTAAGCAACAGGTAAAAAGATGCACCATTCCATATATTTGTGATAACAGACACAAATTCATCTACAATCTGAAGTGCAGAAGGCCATGCTGGCACACACACACAAAAAAAAAACAATTGAAAGCCTACTAATTATCTTTCAAATGTTCAAATGCATTTCTAGCTGTCCCTCTGGACCACCATATCAATTTCCGATACCAAAATAGTATGTTTTGGGGGAAGGACAGGAGGACTCTATCCCACCTACATGGTCCCACTCCTTTGAGAAATGTTCCACCTAAGTCTTTTCTACAGCTTTTCCACCTGCCTATATCCTAACCTGTCTATATCCTCCACTATTTTTAACAGTAAGAAAAAGAAAGAGCCCAAAAGATTATGGAATTTTATTTACAAGACTATCACTCTGCTTATCCATTAACTATTGACCTCAGCCTAAACAGTAAACAAACCCATGAGTAACCTCTCAACTATCAAAGAACAAGCTCTTTCTGAAACAGTAAGTAAAAAAGTTTAAGAAATTATACAAGTTATTCCTGGAAGAGCTGAAAATAAAGCCCCTCAGATATATTTTTCCCATAGCCTGTCAAATGGGCACTCATAACCAAACCATCTGTGTAAAACACTTTCCATTCACTTTTTTCTTTCCTAAGATTACTTCTCACTAGGCAGGGAGCAGGCAGAAGCTGGGTACACCACCCAGACAAGACAAAGAAGCCCATATTAAGTATCTCAGTTTCAAGACTCACCAACACCATTATGAAGACACATCACACATTAATGAAACCAAATAAGCAAAAAGGCAGGTGGTAGTAAAATTAAAAGCTCTCTTTTGGGAAAGAACTCTTCAAAGTAATGGTAACCAATAGGAGAAGGATTAAAAACACACATTAAATGTCAGTGTCATTAAAGATTAGAGGCTTCCTTAAGGCTTGCAGGAAGGATTCATATTATTGGCTAAGGCAGGGATGAAGAGCCTTGCTGTGAAGGAACATGAAGCGAATGGTAAGCGGAGGAGAGCTTTACTAGGAGCCAAGCTGACTGTGTGCAAAAAGCACACACTGTTGACACAGCACTCCCGAGTAGTAGTTCTGCTACTGTGAACAAAAGCTGATATTCTGGCATTTCAGGCCAGCACACAAATAAAATAATTTTCTAAATACCTTTTCTCCTACATTAATGTAAGGTGAAAGCGCGGAATCACATTAGTGCCTCCCAAATATGTGATTATTTTTGTCTTAGTTGATAGTATGCAATTAGGATCACATAAAAAATGTTAAGTACTGTAATAAATCAGAATGAAACAACAAAATAAATTCATTTCCTTATGCTTTCATCTGGAAAAAATGCAAATTTGGTGGGAGCTGACAAAATGTCACTTTTTATTACCTCTTCGCTGCCATACTTGCACTGCTGACTAACCACAACTTCATGAGGAAACTATGTTCAAATCTGTTATTTTCTCTAATAGTTAAACTGATTTCTTTGTAGTACATTTTAGTTTACAACAGGCAGTTAAACACTTCCTATAGCTTCTAACAAATCGAGAACTACAAACATTTTTAACAGCAGTCAAATCAAAATGCTTAACCTAATTTTTCTGTTATAACTCTAAGAGGGGTTTAGCTACTTGTCTGATTCAAAGCACTCAATACTAAAAAGCTTCCTGAAAGGCAGTAATTTATTGTGGTTTGTTTCCTTTTGGAAAAAAAAAACCCATCACATTGTTGAAAACCCCCTACTATGAACTCTGGAGTTTGTCTTTCACGGATTGCTTTTGAATTCCAGACACTTTGAAGATAACAACTCTGAACAATCTCCTAACTGCTATAGTCCATTTAAAAGCAAAGCCAACACCAAACATTTCACACATCAGTAATCTCATTTTTAGTTTTAATAGTAAAGAGTACCATCACTACAGAATGGCTACCTGTTCAAGTAAGAAGGAAAGAAAAAAATCCCCTAAGGAAGAAAGTTAACACCTCTAAATATTTTCATCAAGAGCAAATTCTAGTTAGCATTTCTCAGAACTGCCTATTAGCCACTGTGGTTTAACCTCCATGCAGCAAGTCTTTTAATATGTAACTGAGTCTCAAAGACTTCATTTATTCGACTCCATCTGGCTCAGTTGATTTGGGAGGGCTCCAGAAAGTGGAATTTTTTGTAGCAGTTCCTCAAAAGGACTGGCACTAGCCCACCACTGGGCCTGCATTCTTCTCAGTCAGTTTAGGAAAAAAAAAAATTAAATATGTATCATTATAGAGCCTGGAATGTAATATGTTTTTAACTCTAAAGAACTTAGTAGGAAATTAAGAAAAATGGACTAATGAATACTTTTTAAAGAAGCAGTTCAATTAAGTAGATCTACTTCAAACCTATCAGATGCAAATAAGCAGTTTAAAATTTAAATTGTTGTAAGGCATATACGGGCATTAATTTCAAGTTAAAAACTAATTCAATTACATCTATCCAGTATCAGATATTCATGAGATGCAGGCACAGGACAAAGTTTGGTAGATTCTCTTCCTAAACTGTTTTACATTTAAGCTTAGCCAGAGATTTCAAGCAAGTTTGAACACCAATATCAATGCCAGTTGATTGCAAGAACACAATTCAAGATTTGGCATAGGAATTCCTTTAAGGTTTGCAAAAAATAATTCCCACTCCTAAAATTTTGCAATTGTGATAGAAGTTTCTGCTTCAGGAACCCAAAACAAAACTTTTGTTGTTTTTTTTCTGAGCCAGCAAGATATGAGAGAAAAGAAAGCACTGGACTACTCCAGTCTTAACATATTCTACTTTTATTTACAAGTGACCTCACACCATGTATTTACCAACAGGTGATAAATTAGGCAAGATGGTAAATGGAAGGTAAACTGTAAGCTCGGCAAGTCTACAGAATTTAACAGCTAGCAGAAACACACTTGGCTTAATGTGAGAATATTTTTCTACTGCATTCCCTCTAGTGTTGTCATATAATACTACGATGTGGGTTTTCTGTTTTTATTCTCACTTTATGTATTGAAAACACTATTTGCACTGTTTTAAAAGAAACACAGTTTACTTGATAGCAAGATTTTGTGAAGTTAAAAGGATTTTTGTTTTGATGAACTGATGATTAAAAAAATCTCTTTTAAAAACTTAATTATAGGTGTATCTTCAATTAGAAAAACATAGGTACAGACAGTAAGTATCTCTCTTACAGAAACAAGCAGCACAGGAGATTCCGTGACCTATATTTATGAAGTGCTTGTGAAACTTATAAATAAACATGGTTTAGACTCTGGTAGATAGTACACCTCTTACTAGAGAGAAAAGTCAGTGCTTTGCAAATGCAAAGAATACTGTGAACTTTCACTGTAAACAAACATTCAAAGAATGCTGTTCCTTTCACAAAGACTCTCAAACCAAGTTAATAAAACTGAAAATATGATTCTCTTTGCAGATGCTGTTCTTTTTAAAGCAGAGCATTGTTCTGCCTTATCTAGGAAACAACTTCACAAGCCCATCTCAGGTTTAAACCTGATCACAATGACTGTTAGTGTTATTCTTGCCAAGACTTGGACCTAAAGACCCTCTTGTTTTCAGTTACCATTGAAAATATTCAGTAAGTAAATTTAAAATTCAGTAAAATTACAATGAATTTCCTGACATTGTATTTGCAAATGCATTTAAAGAAATATTTTCTTAATTTATTAAAAAATGGTTAGCACATTAGTAAGTGTTAATAAAGTCTCTAATACAAGTCTTGACAGTCAGGTTACAGTAAGACAATATTTTACATGTCATATTAAAAAGGGTCTTAAAAATCCAAAGTACACATCTCTTTTCTGAGAAAATCCATAAACCTAAGTGGAACAGTGAGTGACCAGCTCATTTGGTATTTCACATGAATTTTTAAATCAAGTCAATAAAACCTATGAAGACAGCTGCAGTCTATAACCAAAATGCTTCTTGTGACTGTTCTGTTCTCCTACAGAAAAAAATTCCCCTTTTAAATATAGCATAACAAGACGGATATTCCAGCTGCAGCTGTGAGGTGCACTCCCATTTGTTATTTATTAAAAGCATAATGAGAGAGGTAAATTATTCATCCTTCTTTGCTCACTAGGTAACATTAACCAAGCACAACAGATGAATGACTGCCAAGACACAAATACAGAACGCCAAACTTTAACCCTTCCAAAAACTCATTAAACAGATCTATAATAGAAACAACAATAAAAATACTAAAGCAACAAGATTTCAGGTTTTGCCCTATAGCGAGGAATACAAATATTCGAACAGATGGTAGCTGCCAATACATACTTCTAGTCTGAATAACCTTACATCTGCTTCAAAAGAGAAGCTGATAATTTCACAGTTACAGCAAGCCTGTAGAAGATTAATTATTTTATCTATCTAGATAACTGTTTTTGAGACTTCCTAAGAACATGCTTTAAAATGAACACAGCAAACAAACCAAGCAACACAAAACTTAGTACAGTATCTGCAAACAAAACAGACAATACTTCCAAACTCATAAAAGCACTGTAGCTTTTTGGCACCAAGACAAACTCTGGGGGTATCATTAAGGCTTTGGTCACCCTGTGTTCTCTTACTTCCAGATCCCTGAGACTCTCGGGGAATTAGTGGAGCATCAGCACTCTAGCAGCACAAATTTCTGCATAGCTCATCGCTTGAAATCAACTTGTAACCAGAATTTACTTTCTGAGCCTTACTCTCCAACATAACTACATCAGAAATTAAAGCTAACTCATATCTGCTACGCAACTAGTACAGCTTACACCACCAGTTACCGGCGACTAGGTATGACCCTCAATACTGCTCGACAGACCAAAAGGCAACCAGAAACGCTACAGGCGAGCGCAGCCCCACAGTCCCACAGCGCAGAACGCCCCTCCGGTCCCTGCTCACGCTGCTCTGGCACCCCTCGACGGGGGGTGAAATCTGCGAACCCCACGAGGGGCCCTGCCCGGCCCTCTCCCCCTTCTTTCTCTGCCCCTTTCGGCGCTCTCCCCCGATCCGCACCTGCCGCCCCGCCGGCCGAAAGCTCTGTGAGCGGAGGCGAAGCGTTCAGCACTAGCTCAGTTTCTTCTCGCATCCCTCCTCTCCTCGTCTCGGTCACTGCTGCCCGGCCGCCCTTCCCCTCGGGCCCCGCACAAGCACTACGTGGGGAGCACGGCAGCTGCTCCGACCCGCCGGCGCCCGGGGTGCGATGGCTCTTTGTCCGCCGCCGCTGCCTCCCTCGGGCAGGTGCTCGCGGCACTTCCCGGCGTGATCCCTGAGAACTACTTTTGCCCAGTTTTGCCTTCGACTGCGGCTGGACTCGGGGACAGGCGCACCCCTGCCGCCGACTGCCCCTTCCGTGCCCACGCAAGCCCCGACGGATCCGGGGACGCCCTCCCGCCGCAGACGGGGACAGCAGCACGGCCCGGACCGTCGCCTGTCCCCGCGGTCTTCCAGGCAGGGACCCACAGCCGCCACAGCCAGCCCGCGCCCGGTCACGGCGCCCCGGCTAGGGGCAGCGCTCCTCGGTGGCGCCGGCTCCGCCCGCCTGGGCACAGGCTCCCGGAGACGCGTCGGCGGGCAGGTGCAGCAGCACTGGAGGGGAGCCACGGCCCAGGCAGCCACCCCACGTTCCCGCCGGCGGAGCCGGAGCTGGAGCCGGGGCCAGGGCCGCGCAGCCCCCGCCTCACGTACCTGCCGAGCCTCGAGAGAGGAGCGGCCGCCGCCGACGCCGCGTCCCCTCAGCCGACCTGCGGGGCCGGGCCGGGCCGCGCATGCGCGGCGCAGCGCAGCGCCCGCAGCGGGGCGGGGGGGGGGGCAGGTGTGCACGGCCCCGCTGCCGCCCCCTAGGGGCCGGGGGTGACCTCCGTGAGGGGAGCGGGCGGGAAGGAGGGAACGGTCCGGGCCCGCGGGGGCCTCCGCTCGTCAGAGGGTTAAAACAGTGAAACATTGCTTCTGGTCAAGGGCAGGCGAGGACAGGGCTGTTAAACTCTGAGTGTTTTGTTGCCGTGAAAAACACAAGGAAGTTAATAATTCTGTGTTTAACGGTATGCAGTAACAAAGGCACCGGATTGCACAATTAAAAATGAGAAAATGAAAGATATGCCAGATGATTATCCAGCAATTTTCATTCATGGGGCACGTACTGCTCCAAATCAGGTTGTGAACCTCCCTAATGTATGTCATAATCAAAGACTGAACTCTACACACTTGCTAAGAAGAGGTGTTTTTCCAGCTCCAGTAGTTTGATAAAGAGTGATTACTACTATGTCTTATCTGGGCTTGCCCTAAGGCATCCCCACTGCCACCCTGACACAAGCATGGGTCCTTAATGCACTTGAAGTCCTGGTCTGTACTGTTCTGTGAGTCCTATGTCTTTAAAGGCGATAGGCAAAGTGTTACAAAGCTGCTATAAATAAGACTCCATTTCACCGCTGGTCTGATTACAGTGCCAAAAAATATGCTTCAAATGACAGCAGTATTGGCTGGACCATGTACTTTCCTTGCTGTTAGTGCAGCTGAACTGAGCCGTGTGCTGCATGGTGAGGAACATGAGCAAAAAACTAAGGTAAACAAGACCTTGTCCCATTCATCAGTTAAGGAATCTAGGCCGCATTCCAGTCAATAATTGAAACTTTAATTATCCTGACAGCTTTCCACTGAATGTGAAAGAATCCTGTTTGGCCAGTCCTGCAGGACGTAGCCACAGACAAATAATGTTCTTTGTGGCACATTCCCCATGGCATCCACCAAGCGAGAAGTTAATTGAGAGCAAAATAATATGACAAAGACGATGTCAAAAGGCAAACGTATCAATGCCGTTCCTCATAAAGTAAATACAGTACCTATAAATGCTAATATCTTCTAAATTTCTTTCCAGTATGTAAATCTTCGCTGAGTACAATGGGGTTTAGGCAGAAAAAATGGCTACAGAACATCATCATCTATAGCTTTTCTGGAAGCAATCTGAAAACCAAGAAACCAAAGTGCAAAAAATGGAACATTCAAACAGCAGTATAACTTGAAATTGATTGTAAAAAACCCAAAAGAGCAGAGATGTTCAGTTCAAGGAGCTCAAACTTTAAATTATTTAATTTGCTAATATTGACATGAGATAGAATCCAGGTGGTGCTATCAGAATACAGGTTTGAAAAAATAGAAGATGCATCAGAAAGTTTATTAAAAACACGGTTGCAAAAGAGACATGACAAGTGGAATCAGAAGTTGAAAACAACCTATTAAGACATAGTAAACCAACAAGAGTCTATAATTAGGATCTGTAATCCTATAGTTCTTAATCCTGTACAATGACTGTGCTTGACATGACAATCTGCTGTCTTAACCAGATTAGACATCTTGCATTTCAAGAAATACAAGCAATACAGTTCCGAAGACATTTGACTGTGCTAAAATTAATCACCAACAGATTTATTTTGTCAAAGTACTCCTGTATTTTGCTGTGTGTAATACTTTAAAGAGTCAGGCAGCAACAAACCACAGAAAGCATCATTTACATGGTTAAAATTTAAAGCTAAAATAAATTGAATCAATAAATTGAATTAAATCCGGAGTAATAAATAAGAGAAAGGAGCATTTTGCGAGGTGCAGGGGGAGAAGAAAAATACATTTGCTCCTTTAAAAGCCCTTTGCTCCTTCCTGAGCTGCACATCAGTGTAAGGGCAGAGCTACTCCTCCAGGCGTCATGAACTGAGAGCCAAGGTCACCAGTAAGGGCGCAGTCAAGAGCAGGGCCTGGTGGCAATAGCAACCAGCTTTGTCATATACCAGTGACCATCACTTAAGGTGAGATGTCAAATCAAGTCCAGGATCCATTCAGGAAGTCTTGTCAGGAAGAGCAAGAGGCAGTACTGGAGACATGCATGTATGACCTATGGGCAGACCTACACCTGTAGTGTAGGTCTGAGGCTCATGCAAGGAAGGATCGTCCAAGACAGACTCACACAAGACAAAGTACAGTTTGTCTGTTTGCTTTGAGCTCCCTAGTGTGGTTAAATGGCCCAGATCAGAAATTCCTGTTCTCCAGCTGGATAGAACACTGAATAGTACCTTGGCACAGGCTTGGCTGGAGCAATCTGTACACTAAAAACTGAGTCTCACTTGCATAGCTTCCCTCCAGTCATACTGATGCAAGGTGTGATAAAAATCATTGCAAGCAGTACCTGCACTGCACAGAGCCCCCCTGAACTGCAGCTCTGTCTGTCAATGTCTTCTGTCACATTTGAACCATCTGTCTGAGAGATTGTATCTTCAAATGTGGTTGGTTGCTTTCCTAATAGTTCCAGTCCACTCAACCTAAGAAACCTGTTTGAGGGAGGAGAAAACAGAAGAGACAAGGCTGT
This sequence comes from Aphelocoma coerulescens, assembly GCF_041296385.1. Lineage (NCBI taxonomy): Eukaryota > Metazoa > Chordata > Aves > Passeriformes > Corvidae > Aphelocoma > Aphelocoma coerulescens. The sequence goes on along the minus strand of NC_091014.1, from coordinate 36,562,874 downwards.
TTCACAGAAGGTAGTACCAGGCCATGGCAGGCCTCTTTGTTGAAGGCAAGAATGGCTGCTGGACTTTAAAAAAATCAAGTGCATAATTTTTCTTTGATCTGAATTTAGTTAAAGTTTCTCATTTCTACACAGAAGCATGAATGCCAGCTAATGTAATTTTCCCCCCTACAGGTTGGGAGGAATAAAAGAATGAGGTGGTTGTTTTCTTTGAAGAAAATGTTCAAGTGTTTGGTAGGGGAGGATGTCCCAGCAATTTCATGGATAAATAAAGCAAATAAATTTTGAAATCTCATTTTCTACTTGCCTGTGGTACTTCTTACTTGTTTATTTTAATAATTTTTTTAATATTGAATAAACTGTAATTATTACCTGCCTTTTTGTGAAGATGTTATAAAACAATAAACTCAAGAAAACCAAAGGATGAATCTATTAATAGTAGTCACACATGCGTTGAAACCCCAGAGTACAGTGAAAAAAACCCTAATAAAGATCCACTAGATACAAAAAAAGTTACAGAGACTATAAGTTTTATCTATTTTAGAAGTTCCCCCCACCCCCCCCCCCCCCCCTTCTACTAGCTCAGTTGAACCAGTGCTAGCAGTATTGGGAACTGTATTTCCCCACTCAGGCATATTTCTTCAATGTTCAGCTAAGCAAATGTTCAGGAAAGCAAATCCAATCAGTATATTGGCATAAATAAGCTTCCAGCTTATTGGAGCCCTAAAACTTATCTCTATGCTGCCCTCCTTGTTCAACTAATAGAATGTTAAAACTGGTGAGGTCTGTGTTATTTTTCAAATCTACACACTAAAAAAAGGCCCAGAATAACAGAAGATAAGCAGGATTGATATTAACTGCTCCTGAAGCTCTTTCTCAAATCCTCCAATGGTGAAAGACAGAACAGCCGCCCTAAACAGTGCATTCCAGTGCTGAACTAACCTTGGCGTTACAAATGTCTTCCAAAGTCTAACCTCATCTCCCTTGCTGCAGTGTAGAAGAGGTAATGAGCTTATCTCAGTGGTTACAGGAAGCAGCAATCTTCAGGGCATTTGATAGCATTATCTATACACTCAATTTTGTCAAAGAATAAACAATTATTTTAACCTTTCCTCATAGGTGATGTTTTTTAGATCTCCAATTGTTTTTATTGTTCTCTCTGGGTTTCTTCCTGTGAGTCTTTATCAGAACAGTGCTCAGTTCCAGGCACATCACTCCAGATGAGGTCTGACCAGCACTGGCTTTAAAATATCACACATCTGCTTATACATCCCACCAAAGATCCTTTCCTTTTTCTCTTATGGGAGCAGAATGCTGCTTCATCAGTCCTTCTTCAGCTTGTGTATGACCTCACTTGTGAATTTTCTTCTATGTCCATTTATTCTTACTGAATTCTAATCTTGTTCTGAAAAAAAAATGTTTAAGACCCTTGATATCTTGCAGATTTGGTAAGAGCATTGTCTATTCCATCAGCCAAGTCATTAATTAAAGTACTGCATGTCATCAGATCCAGAATGATCCTCTGAGCTGAGATGCTCTTGTTGAAAAATTTACCCTCTAAAACCATGGTTTGAGTGGGGTTTTCATACCCATCTTGTATTGTTTTTACAATAGCTTATGCTGGACAGCATGCCCCTCCCTTTCTTATGAGATCTCACAGGAGGGAATTTCAAAAGCCTTACCAAACTCTGTCTTATTGATTCTTTCCTATTTGTCTTCAAAAGATGTGCTCAAATCATGAAACAAATATGTTGCAGCATCAAAACTTCAAACTGTTTCATAGTCTTCACCTCTGTTATCAATGTTACTACCTCTGTTGTCCATGCACTAAATCAATGTCAGAAATGAGCTTAAAATTATGTGCAAAAAGCAAATGCTCATTAAAGTCCTGTATTCATCAATTGAAAGTCAAGGCTTGAATACTAAAAAATATAAACTTGGCAAATAAATTCCTTTTATGCACAGCATATATCTATACACAGCCTGCAGAACTTACTGGCACAATATTAAAAAAATGGTACACTCTTTACTGATTTAAAAAAACTGAAAACAACACTCTTTCATGAATACACAGAACCCAGCCTAACCAGGGAAGATACAAATTAATAAAGAATATAGATTCTTTGTTAACTATTAAAATGACAAGGATTAAAAAGAAATTTCCCCTTCAAGCACGATAGATTACAATTGTTTGCTTTGACCGTAAGATTGATTCTGCAAACAAGCTGCCCAATTAGACCGATTCTGCCGTTGAATATGAAATAAATAATGCCTCTAGATTGTTTTGGAGGTGCTTATAAATGTAACAATACTAAGTAGAAGAAACATAAAAACTGAAATGGCCTTACCAACTTATGTAAGGACTGACATGTGGCTTCGTTTATCTTTAGAAGCAAGCCAGGAATGGATCCAGAGTGCAATTAAAAATAGTGCAACATGTTCATCCCTAGCTGGAAAACAGCAGAGATACCAAACCTGAGCTCAGAAAACAGAAAAAAAAAATACAAAATACATTTTCACATGAAAGTTAACTCTCCAAAAATCCAAACAAACTTTGTAGCCCTTACAAATCTGTTGTTAAAACTCAAGAATTCTTTTACTTGATGAGACTCCAAAACCAGCTCCACCAAATTCCAAAAATAAAACCAGTGAAAAGCATCAGGTGAGAATTCAGGAATCTTGGATTTTATTCACAGGCCTGCTTTGGACCTGGGTACCTTCCCTGTGCCCTAATTTTTCCATCTCTAAATGAAATTCATGAAACTTCTTCATCCTTCCCCATAACATGTACTCACATGATAAAGTTTAAATAAATAATTTTTCAAAGGTCTTCATTCTTTCAGACTGAAGTTGCTATGAAAATGGAATGTGTGGCTTTAATGGGCTATTTTTTCTTTATTTTTGCTCAGTGATGCAGAGATTCAAAATCAGACTTCAGTAGAGCCTGCCAATTATTGCTGAGTTCTGCCCTATGAGGTTAAGCTGATCTTACGGAGAAGTTTTTACAGGTACCAGGCATTTCCCTGTGTGATAGAAATACCATTTCGTTCACCTTCTGTTTAGCGTTACCTAGTTGGTACAGGCATCACTCCACTGGGCATAGCAATGCCTCCCAGTTTAGAGTGGCCTTTTCTTCTCCTTGTCTTCTGTCTTCAGCTCAGCACACTCACGATGGCAAGTTCAGCGCAGCAGAGAGGCATTTCTGAAAAGTAATCTGAATTCTTTACTCAGTTGCATAGATGGTAAAAAATGCTTAAGTAGTATTGAAACCAGAGCAGTTTCAGTTGCACAAAAGAGAGGGATTACTGTTACACTTCCCAAAGTGACCTTAAAAGTGCTAGGCCTCCCAGGAGTCTAGTCTCCAGTATCATCTACATCCCTGTTACCTTGATTGGAAATGTTCTCTCACACTCACCGTGGTAGGAAACATTTTCTGTCACCTCATTAAAATAGTCAAAGCATGGATTTACCCAGAGGAGAGTGAAGGATAAATTCCCCAGCTAGCACCATTCAATGCCTGTGCATGTTCTGGGCCACGCACTGGCTCAGCAGCAGCACAGCAAGCAGAAGGTTTGTTTCATCTGCTCTTGGCTAACAGATTGAACCTCATGTCTGGGAGAACAATGAGACTTTGCATACTGTTCAGGCATTTTTTTCGAAGTGAAAAGTTGCAGAGAGCAGAGAATGAGAGGGTTTGTTGAAATTCAGGTGGAAATGATCAGGCTTGTTATTCATAGAAAAAGGTTTGTTGTTTATCTCTGTCGGTTCACTAAACTCAGTGTTCTTTTTCCTGCATGCTACTTGCTCTTTCTACACTCTTTTTGTTTTTTCTCTTCTTAAGCAATATCTGAAAAGTGGACAAGTGAAGTTCTAAGGGAAATGTGTAGCATTGAAGTATGCAAGAGAGTAAAGCCAGAGTTAGCTTTAATACAGGACTGGTAGGACCACCTGGCTGATGGAGTAAAGTCCTCAGTTTTATCCTTTTCACATGTGTATTACTGCTACTTTGAATACCAGAATGTATTATTAGGGTTCTTTGAATTAAAACTAGTTAAATAAGAAAAAACTCATGTGAGTTGTTCCCTTTAAAAAAAGGAAATTAATGGTGGTTAGCCATCTCAATGTATTCCTTTTTTAGCACAAATACCAATAATCCTATTCTCACAAATACAGCAACAACTATTCCAAATTCTTTCCAGACAATAACTAACTCAAAAGAACTCACCTTTTCTAGACATATTTCCCTGGAAATGCTCTTCTGTTCTTAGTTGCTATCTTGTTCTTGGAATCTCTTCTGTCTTATCTTTCCCTTTGTCTCTCATACAAGTAGCGACTCCAACAAACCTCTCTGCCCAAGAGACAACTCAAGAAAATCCTCCATCCTTACAGTCCTGTTTGCATTTGCTGGTACCATGAGTCTAAATTTTGGGTTGAGGTCCCCCTTAATTTGAATAGAGATAACGAAGGGTGTACTTTCTCCCACCACTTGCAGCATGGTTTAATCATGCCTCTAGCAGTGTTATAGATGGTGAATTGCTCCACAGTTTCGTATCACTCATCACTGCATGGTGTTATTATCTTAAGTAGTGCACTAATCTGGATCATCATTCTTGTAGGTGGGTTTTCATAGACACAAACCAAAATATAATCATATGAAGAATTTCTCCAAATAAGCAAAGCTGTCCTTATAAATTGTAAAGTGGGAGAAGCAGAATGGCTCAGTTGTAGTGTTATGTGTATTGTCCATTTTTACACACTATTTTTATTATTGTTGTTGTTGTTATTGTTGTTATTATATTTCCATACAGGGCACAGGGGTCATCATTTGCTATTCTGAGATGTAACATCCCTCACTAAAAACCTAGGACATTAAGCTATAAAGAGCATGAATTTATGAGGCTTCCAGTGATACCTCAAAAATCTTGACTGAGAGCACAAACTTGCCTGTTGTGCAAACAAAGATGCATTATTAACTCTAATACAGATGAATATTTTTTGGTGTAAAATAAACATTTCAATGGGAGAAAATATTTGTCTTTCTCTAATTTAACTCCCTAAGAAGTGCAGGAGACATTAGTATATATTATGAAGCACACACTATCAATATTCTGCAATGTCAAGAACAATACAAAATTTTGTTAGTATGACTTATTCTTTAAAAAGGAAAGAAATTACAGTTTTGCAGCATCTGCATGTAAAAAAAGAGAATTATTATGCAAATGGTTGTGCAATCAGCTGCATTTTTAGGTAAGTAGGAAATTATCTAATATCTAACATTTGATAATGTGCAAGAAGTTTTGAAACTCTGGTCATATTGCAAAGCAGAATGATACTGACTTCAGAAAAGCCAGTCCATAGAGCAAAATCAAGCACCACTCTTGTGATTGCCTTTTAACTATTTAGCTTTCCCTTAAGCTAGATAGCATATATTGAATAACCTACCCAGACTGCTTCAGATGAGCATGATAAGGAGCACTTTGGAGACATAAATCGTAAGTCCTGAGAAAGCTCTCCCAGTCAATCTAGGCACTGGCTTTTGAATCTAGTTCCTGGACACCTTATTCCTGGATGCACTGTTGATCTGATCTTCTGTCTGATAAGCCCCATGGTGACATTGTGTGTCTGTGCCTTTTGCCAATAAAAAGGATTGTTGAGACTGATAAGAGTTACAGTAATAATAGTTCTAATAGCAAACTCAGCACTACTGCATAACAAATGATGTTTATTTCATTACAAGGAAGTTGCAAAGCACAGTGTTTCTGATTGCAGTTTTACAGTACTCAGAGAATTAATCTGTCAGGACAGCAGGCTTTATCCTGCAGACAAATTCATTTGTAATCCTCTAAAGTATTCTACCATGTGACTTCAGGAGATAAAAGAGCCTCCTTTAAAGTATATTTCCATAACCCACATTGAGTGATGCTAAGTACAGTGGTATCTCTCCCACTAGATTAACTTTTAATTATTGCAATTTCTCTCATGAAAGAGACTGTTAGATAGCACAGCAAGTCTCTACACGTTCATTCTATGGGCAGAGGACATTTTATGTTAATTTACTGATTTATTTGAGACAGGAATTCCAGCAGCAAGTGACAGTAAGTAGGAAAGTATAACAAAACTCAATTTATTCTCATCTGAAAAAATCTGACAGCAGGTTCTTTAATACTGCTCTCTTCCCAACACTTAAATTACTCACTTCCTTCCAATAAGAAAGTTCTTTCATGTTGTTCAGACCACATTTTAAAGTATTTTTATGGCATTTCTTTGGATGTTGGCATTATGTGTTGTTGTTACAGATACTGAAGTACTTGTTTGAAGCTTCACTAGTACACGATATGTATTAATGTCTCTTCCAGAAATCTCCCAGTATAAATGGGCTCAAAAATCCAGAGGAAAGAGAAGCTGGAAGCATAAATATATTAAATAACTTTTATTTGATGGATTTCTTCCATCTGTTGCACTGAGCTGTCTTGTTAAACACCCATGGATGATACTAGCAGAAACCTGTCTTGTTACATGATGCTCTTTTGTCTCTCATGTGTGTTCAAAGTACATCAAGAGAAAATGAATGCAAAATACACCATTGTTGGTGATCAGTAGTAGAACTGCATATAGAAAGGAACTTCTGAAAACTGTTTTTGTAGATGAAACCACATTTCCCTAGAAGGAAACAGAGGAAGAGAGGTAAAAACATTGCCTATCTTTGGAAATATCTGACAAGGAATTAGGGACACCTTAGTGATAGAAAAAGGAGTACTTCCTACAGAACCAGTCACAATGGAGCTACACAGCTGGAAACCTGTATTTATTTCTGCTTCTGAAAACATAGGAGCTCTAAATCTCATGTGTTCTGCAAAACAGCTCAGAGCCAGTAGAGCAATCTCAGCCACTCAAATCTGCAGGAAAACTGAAGAGCCACCAGGAAAACCACCTGATACCCACTGACACACAGAGGTGCTATTATTTACTGCTCAGTGAGACCAGTAAATGATTATGCTCAGCAAAGAAAAGTGTTTTAGCTCTAAGTAATTATTTTACCAATGACCTTAAAATATCCCTGTTGTTAAGAATTTTCCCTTCACAGGGCAGTCTCTGTAATAGGATCAGGCAGTATGTTTCTTCATGCCAAGTCACTGAATGCTAAAATGATTTGTCATCTTCCGCCACAGGCCACTGCCTGACACACACATGCCACAGTCTAATATCTCGCCTGCTTTGACATCAAAGTGTCTTCCTTCGGCCATTAACAACAAGAAGAAAGGCAGACAATGGCAGAAACTTCCATTCTTTCTGAGAGAGTTTTAATTAAATAAGTGGCCTCAAATAGTTTAATGGGACTAAGGCAGGGGGGAAAACCTTTCATCATAAAATGAATTAAATCTATAAATCTCGCTTATTCTCTCATCCTGCATTTTTTAAATTTATTTCACAGTCACATTATTTCATTCTGTGTTGAAGTTTATGACAACATTATGTGATATCTCCTGGGCTTTCACAGTCTATCACCTTTTACAGCTCACTCTTAATGCTATGTGTCATAAACGACAGAGTGCATCTCATTTTACAAAGGGGAAGAGGGAAAGAAGTCCTATGTAAAAACTCCAGTTGCAAAGGGTTTTCACATGCTGAAATATACAATTGTGAATAGGTCCACTGAGACTTTTGGTAGCAGCAGCTCTGCCTGTTTTGAGGCATGAGTGATTTCTACAGCATACCCCAGAGACCTGATTTCCCAAATCAAATCAGCAAAGCAGAAATGCAGCAACATCTGTGCTCCAGGGTGGGATCAAGGTGCAGATGGAGCACATATTCAGGTTTGGTGGGGTTGTCTCTGGTCTTCCTATTTAGATGTATTTATTCAGTGCTATTCACTGATGTGTCTTCACAGGACCGTGCTAGAGACATAACACTTTTCAAGAGAAGTCGCAGAACAAAATGCTCTCTTCTTGTCCATCCTATTTTGGAGGAAATAAAATGCAAAAAAACTGTATGTGCCAGCCAAAACCATTGCAAGATTCTTCATTCAAATGAAAGAGGTCCTTCCGAAGGCAAGTGGCGTTATAATTATAGACTAGAAAAGAGCAAGATCAGCAGCTGCTGCTGCTGCTGCTGCTTGCGTTTGTTCCCTGTGTAACTGACAGGACAGAGTACTTGGCAAAAACAGACTTCCAGAAGTGGAAAGACATTTTAACCCCTGTTCTTGTCAGTCCACTCCTCTTAGAGCTCAGCAGCAGCAACCCCTTGCTTCAGGTTAAGGGAAGAGCAAGGTAATTATTGCGGATCTGAAGGGAACTTGGTTTAGGACGTCTGAGAAAGAGGAAGGGTCCAGGATTTGCCTTCAGGCTTGGATTGCTGAATCAAAATAGCAGGTCAGTGAATACAACATAAGCTTAATATATTTTTATAGCTGGCTTAACTCAAATCTCTCTCACTCACTTTCTCTTCTATGCCATAAACTAAAAAATAAAGTAAACAACGATAAGGGGTAGGTCTGCCTTGAGGTACTATTTATTTATACATTCTGTAATGTGCCTTTCATGGTCAGTTAGGAAACACTGATAGCTGTTATTTTTTACTGTGGTTTCTCTCTGAATCCTAATGCATCCTGAAATTCTCAGCCAGGCAAAAATCCCATTTACAGTTGGGTTTGATATTAATGGAGAGGACACACTTATATTTTAGCTGTTTATGCCTTAAGTCTTCTGATGATCTTAGCAAAAGTGGAGTAATATATAACTCAGATTTCAGTCTGTGCTTGAGAAAGTTTCAGAAAGGAAATAAACACTGAGTAAAAAAAAAGCAGCATCGTAGATATGAGTCAAGGTCTCTACAGGCATCAAATGGGCATAACTTATGTCCTCAAAACTCACAAATCCATACCAGCAAAAAGCCTAGTCCTATGTCTGCTGATGAATTTAAGGACAACGTGATTAATAGGAACGTTTTTCATGACACCGGTGCCTGTGGTATCTGATCTAATGTACTCTGCCTTCTTCTGCCCTGGCCAAAAGAGTGCTCAGGAAGGAATGTGCTGGGGGGCATCATTATGCTTTGCTCTTCCTGTCTGTCTCAATTCTAGCTTTTTAATTTCCTGTAGCCATAAGTAATGTAGGAAGGACTCTCTGCCAACATGCTCCCCGTGAACCAAGGGCTTGGGACCCACCATGCAAGAGCCAGAGTCAGTGCAAGGCTTTACGCCAAAACTTCTTGTTGCAAAGGGAGGCCGTACCTAAATGGTTATAGTTGTTCTCAGAGAAAAAAACCATGAATGCAGATCTAAATTTGTGTTTGTTGTCTTGAAAAATCTAACCAGAGAAACGCATAGCTGTCTTTCATAGCTTTGTATAGGCTAAATTGTTCTGTAATCACCTAATATGACCTAATGTATATTTTAAGACATTGAATTATATTATCCTGAAGTCCCTATATGAGCCCAATGGTAAATGTTAGGGAAAGCATTTGCTTAGCAGGAAGATAAAACAGAGTGTACCACAGGCAAGGCAAGGCAAAGAAACCAAGGCACCAAAACCTAAAATTGCTGTAACAGTCCCACTTTTCTTTGCCCCGTTTCAGAGGCAGAAAGAAAAAACAGGGGCAGCCAGTATCTTCCAAGAGTTTCTGTTCAGAGTCAAGGGCATTGAGTAAAGTCCTAAGGGATGGCTGGAGTGTGATTAAGTGAAATATAGTTGCTAGAAGCAAGCAGACAAATTGCATTTCATGGATAAAACTCTCTTCTCCCAGTCTAATGTATGGGGAAATATTCTTAATCCTGATTCCTGTTATCACCACAGCTCTCCATTTGTGGCCAAAGCCCATCCACTAGGCCTTGCAAGACAGGATTTGCTTCAGGTCTGTAGAGAAGGTAGACCCATTTTGTCCAGCTTAGCTACTGGCTACTTAGTTTCTGGCTCTTTGCAGTCTCAGATACCTGGGAGGAATGAATCCTTCCTGAACCTCCTATGCAGAAACCAAGGGTCATGGTTTTGACACTAATCACTGCCTTCCTGCAGAGCTGCAGATTCTGCGAAGGTGCTGCTAGCAATCTTTTTTCATCTATGGCCCACAACACAAGAGACCTCATAGAAAGTTTAACAGATGCCCAGATACCAGGGAAGACCAGCAGAACCCCTCAGCCCCTGTATGTCTCAGTTATGTGAATTTTTCCTGAAGGTCATCTTCTGTCCTACGATTTGCCCTCAGCTTAAAGATCCTAAACAAGAGGGTGACTATCCAGTCCCCTGTTCTGATATTTGGCTGCCCCCACAGTTAGCAATCTATATTTTGTTTCATCCTGCATTTGTCTAACTTCACCCTCTCATTGTGGCACTGTGTTGTGCTGAGGGTCTGGGTTCTTGTCAGGCTATAAACCCTCCCATTATCAGACATCTTTTCTAGATCTAAGTCCCTACATTCAGTCATTCCCACTGGAGATTTCCATTACAAAGTGCATATTAATTGGGAGATAGAGACACACTTGTTGGTGATATGGCTTAAACACATACTCCACAGCATCAATGGGCAAAGTTTAAAGGCTCCTACAGCAATTCCAGGAAACACAGTGTATTTTTAAGAATATTTTTTACCCCATTCCTCCCCTATAGCCTACCCACAGATTTCTTTCATTGTTTATAAAGCCCCAGTCTGCTGGAGAATGGAAATCTTTGCCTCCATTTTCTTAAGCACTGCGTCCTGACCACAAGCTCTTTAGCAGACAGGACTGCATTTCCATGCCAGTCTGACAGGTTGGCTCTTGCACTGAACTTCTTGGAGTACAACAATGACAACAAAAAATTTAAAGGTCTGTGCCAAGGCTCAGGAAAAGAAAAACTATCATTTGGATTCTAAACACCAAAACCCGTACTTCTTTGAAAAAAACAAACCCAAAATAATCTTCAGGCCCATGCTGGCAAATATCGAGTAGTCATTCTGCAGAGGAAAAGAGACAGTATGTCAGCAGTACAAGGCTTATGGTGTCTTTTCCCTGCTGATTTCCTTGGTGACTACAATAAAAAGTGGGTCTTTTACAGCTGAATTTTAATGGCTTACTTTATGCTCTGCATCAGAGACACAGGCAAGATGCACAAAATACTACCAAGTCATCTATTAACTAGGAGTTCAGATTTTTCTCCTCCCTCCCTCCAATAAATTTGCTACAGTGGCATCACAAAAATATAGACAAGAATCATATTTGTAATACACAGTAACTTTCTTGAGATTTTGAGCTTGTCTTAATTACTCTCTTTCTTGCATGCTGTATAAAACTTCTTCCATCCACATTTGGAGTTTGGATTTGTTTTGTAAGCACACAGAATTTCCTGTAGCATCTCCCTACGCTGGGTAAGCAAGTACCAAACTCAGCCCAATTTAGCTGTGTATTTTCAGTAGTACTTTAATTACACTGTGTCTTACCCTACCTACCCAAGAAGCCCCATGGCTTGTTTTGCATGGCCATGCAATGCTGAAGTCTTGACAAATAAGTCTAGCTGCCAAGGAGAGAAATAACAGCATTCCTTGGCTGATTTCAGCTGCTGTCGTAACTGTTAATGAAAGAGGCAGTCTCCAAATCTCATTTGGTTTTGAAATGATTATAATTACTATAGCCAGCTAAAAATACTGGCTGGGGATGTACGTGCATTTGTGGAATTTAACTTTACTCCTCTTACCAAGAAGCTGAAAAGTTTTGAAAAATAATTTTAAGCAAATTTGCTTCCCGTTCTTCATTCACGCTAGAGTGGAGCAAACTGAGAGTAAGCAGAGATTTCAGAGGTGTAACATGTCCCTGCCACTGCCACACAGGAAGGTGGCCACATTCAGTGCTAACTGCTGGGTTTGGTTGGTCATTGACTTAAAGCCCAAATACAGCCTTGCATCAGTCAATCTGCAGGTCTCAACAGGGCTTGCAAGATTTTTATTTTTTCTCTCCCTTTCTATATATATATGAATACAAACACCATGTATTTGTGTACACATTCAATTATATATTTCAATTTACATGTATATCCCTGTATCTATCTATACAAGGGTACATTCAGGTTAGGATATGCTGTCTAAAATGTTGTTGGTGTCCTGCTTCTCTTCTACTGTTTCTAGGCCCAGCCTACCAAGACGATGACAGTCACTTATTCCAGCAAAGTAGCAAATGCCACTTTCTTTGGATTTCACAGATTACTCCTAAGGTGGAAAGGCAGCATCTACAAATTGCTGTACAGAGAATTTATTGTTTTTGCTACTCTTTACACAGCGATAAGTGTATTATACAGGTACACTCTTTCCAATTCACATCTCATTAAATGTTATACTGAAGTTTCAGATCTCCTTGTGTTAGGCTGATGAATGATGGGGGGAGGTTACTATTATTGTCTTTTCCTTGAACATTTTCTAATGTGCTTACCTTTCCATGTTTACTTTAAGGTTCCAGAGGAAGTATGTAGGGTGTCAATACTGTTTATCATATTCAGCTGATTGTACTTTTAGCCTAGCATTGAGCAACCAGCCTACTGAAGTTAGACTAAATAAAAACTCAAAGCTAGCCTAGCTTATACAGCTTTTGTCATTCTGACATTGTGACATGAGCATGCCTCCCTGCTTTAGGTCATAGGTATAGACCTTTTGTTCTCCCTGCAGAACTCTGTTTTGGTTGCTTGGTGGGAATATAACAACCTTGAGAGGTAATAATTTTAGAGTAAAGTTATATAGCCAGAAAAAGCAAAGTTTTGCTTAAAGCTAGGAAGGCGTGCAAACTTGATTTTTAAGCTTGCAGAGAACCAAGGAAAACTGCCTGGAAGCCGGACATGGTTATTATCTGTGTGTCATCCAGCACCCAGGAGGAACACAACAGAAGAAGAATTGCTTTTTCCACCAAGGTGTGAATTAAACACCTGTATGACAGATGCAATGTATCAATTAGTACAGTGAAACTTTTAATTGATGAAGTACATTACATAGAAGTATCAAAATTATGGTTCCATTCTTACCATGATCTCTAATTAGATCTCTGCTTTTTATTGGAAGCAACGAGAAAATGAGCTTCAGTTTGTCTCTGATTAATCACTATTTTTTGTTCAGTAATCTATACCTGTAAACAAAGAAAGAAAATTATGGCATTAATATATAAAGAAATACCAGAATCTCACGGTTATTTAAATTAATCTAGTTTTACTGAAATGTCAGGCAGTAGAAGACCATGGTAAATACACCACAGAAAGCTTTCTATATGTGCTCCAGTTTTTATTGCACAATTGTAAGCAAAACCCACCAAGTACTTGTTATATGTTCCTTTTCTAAGAAATGGAAGAATAACTGTAATACCTACACAAATGAAAAAAAAAATTATATTGAAGCTTGTTGTATTTCACTAGATATCTTTTCCCACAGGCAGAAGCTGCCATGGTCCATTTGCTATCATTTGGTGAATATTTTCCTCATTGCAAAATAAATACAGTTGTATTTTAATCTTGTGGAAAAGAAAAATTTCAGAGTAAGAATAAAATACCTGTTGCAGCAACGTAGCATTTTCAAATCGGAGGAATTATATTGGTAACTTTTTGCAATTTAAGCAGACCTGAACATTTCCATTAAGTACCACTCTGAAAAAGGAGAGTAAGCTCTACTTGAAGACTTAGACCTCTTTGGTCTGTATGGGACAACAAACTGATTCTCCAGGCATATTGATCCAATTAGTAGTGCCAGTCAAATTAGTCCTGAGAGAACTAAAAAGACTAGGGAAAAATACTGTTGTCTCCTCCAGGCTCCTTAATACATGCTAAAGTGTTCAGCCTTTACCTTTAAGAATTTGCTTGAAGACATTAGCCAAGGTTGTTCCCCAGTGCACATATCTGATTATTTATACATGTTTGCACTTAGTAGCTAGTGCCAGAATATTATGCAAGGACAGATACATTTTATTTTTGCTGCAGATTTTTTCTTACAGGTAGCCAAAAACGGTTCTTTGAAAAATTATCAATTTACTGTGACAAATATGCTGAACAAATCCCAGTAACTTTCGTGCTTGGTAAGTACCAGTTAAATGTGAAATTATTCTCCAACTCTGTCTCTGTTCAGGCATTTTGTGAATGTTGGTGCATGGAAGTGTTTCAGAGCTGAGGGGCATGTGGGAGGTTAGAGGTTCACAATAAATCATCCGCTTCCAACAGGTCTCCTCAAGTTCAAGTTGCTTTTGTCACATCAACATTTATGCTCATGTTCTTAATACACTAGCGAAATAGATTTCCCTATATCTAGATCTAGACACATATATCCAGATCTAGATTGTGCCCACTAAAACCGATACCTTGTACCTGATCTTTTGATGAACTAAATCCACCCTAAGTTTTACTACAGAAGAGGAAATTTGGAAGTTCATGGGTATGAGATACTCAGCAGGAATATACTGTTACACTGCAATGTCTATTAAATAATTAGTATTTATTGTATCCTGGGTTTTGGCATTGCTTATTGCATTTATTCTGGGAAATGTAGCAGCTTAGCTGTGTGAACGATAGTCTGCAAACTAAAATTAAAGTAACTGAAATCCTGATAGGCACTGGACGTTTTTTCCTTCTAACTCTCAGGTTTCTACGTTACTTTGGTGGTGAATCGCTGGTGGAACCAGTTTGTGAACTTGCCATGGCCGGATCGTCTGATGTTCCTCATCTCCAGCTGTGTCCAGGGCAGAGATGAGTATGGGCGCTTGCTAAGGAGGACTCTCATGCGTTATGTGAATTTAACATCTCTGCTGATCTTTCGCTCTGTGAGCACAGCTGTGTACAAAAGGTTCCCCACCATGGACCATGTGGTAGGAGCAGGTACTGGAGTTTGCCTTCCCACAATTGCTTTCCTTTCCCTCACAGGTAGGGGCTCAGGGAGGGAATAAGCCAGCCTCTTTTTTTTTTTCCCGTGGCCCCATGTGTGCCTCATACTAACCCACGTCAAAGCAATCACCTTTTAGTTAGTGACTTAAATGATGTAACCTTAAGAGTGCATCTTTAATGTTCTTAAAGCCTTCGTCTAGCAACACCATAGAAATCAAGCAAGTTTGGCACTCTTACATGAATCTGCATTCAAACATCATGGAGGCAATAGGCCTGCCCCAAACACTCAGGTGTATGGAGCAGGTACAACATTCTCTAAAGCACAAAAAATAACAAAGTTGTGATATAGCATGATGCAGTAGGAATGGTGACTTGTTATATGGCTTTGCCTCAATGTCTGGGCTATAACCTGGTCTGGTGTATCAGAGACTGATCTCTGAAGGCACTTCACAAGTACAGCTTTATCTCAATTTTTTTAAGTAGACTATTTTAAATAGATTGCACATTTTAAGTGTTGTGATTTACTCAAAAAAACCCTCAGCCCCAAGGGTTTTTTCTTTAAATTGAACACCTTACCTTAAACTTAGTTTTTCAAGGATAAATACACTAAGTATTAAGTATGTCTTTGTTTTCTGTTTCTTTCAATAACACAGTGAGTGTGATGATGGTGAAGAGAGTTCAGTCATGTAGCACTTTGATTGTCTATCAAAGACTGGCTGCTCAGTATTTAAAGGCAAGGTGTGACACTGTACCTTCTGACTGGCATGGTCAGTGTCAGAAGTAGAATACCAATGCAAAGATAATGGGGATCTGTTCCAAATAGAAGTCAGGTTTTTACCAAATGTCTTGAATTTCTTACAATTATTCCTTTGGCAGAAATTAGTAAGCAAAGTTGTAGCAAGTTAAAATATGCAGTGTGTATATACATATACACATTTCAAATATGTGTGAGAAGCTTTGGATATTAAAAAAAAAATTCCAGGCAGAATGCACCGATCTTACTGAAAAAAGAAAAAAACAAACCATTTTTGTTGGATTCATTGAATTTTAAAGCTCTCTTCCTTGTGCTGTTCAACAAAACTGTTTACCTGAGCCTGTGAGAGGTCAAGAAAGCTTCTGTCACTCTCCCCAGAAATCTGCTTCTTCTGCGCACTGGAAAATTACAACATTTCCAGGCAGCTAATCCAGCTCTGCCTCCCCATTGCTAAAGACAATCTGTTCCAAAGATACAGAATGTCACAGTGTTGTACCAAAATTGTAGACTGGAAAGCAAGTTTTGATTGTTGGTTTTTTTAACAGTGAAAAATCTTTTACTATAAACTGTGTATATAAGTATTGATAGTGTAGTCAGCTCTGTATTTCAGTACATAATTTGTAACTTTTAATGCATATTGTGCTGCAGAATTTTTATTGATGCAGTACTGAGCATTTGAGGGTATATTTTGCTCCTATTAACATCCAGTGACTTAGACAATACTCTGCTATCATTCCCTCCCTAACTCCCTGTGGCATTGCATATCAGACTGTATGGGAGGGAGGCATTTAATATGAACATGAACAGCACAAACCTGATGCAGGACAGTCACCATTGAAACAACTTGTGACAATTTTGCATTTTTCTGTCAAACTGAGAACTGCCACAACATAACTATTGCTACATACTTCTTTTTTCAGCAAACGAACTGCTTAAATTCAAAGATCTTAAATTTAAGAACAGTGCCATGATAATCTAGTCTGACTCATCTGTAACACAAGGCACAAAAGCTTGCTAGCAGCATCCTCTATCACGCTGCAATTTCTGACTGAGCTATAATACCTTCTAGGAATATAATCAGCCCAGATTTAAAATTCAGATGGATATACTGGAGGCTACACTACATCCTAGGTGAACAGACATTCACAACAGTGAACTTGCTGTTGAAGAGTGACATTTTATTCTCAGTCTGAACTTGCACAGTGTTATTTTGTATTCACTTGATTTTGTAATAGGTTTGGGTTCTTCTTTTTTTAATTAGAAGAAAACATAACTTTTCTCTCGGTAGTTACCTGTTAGCAGACTGCATAAAGGCTTGAATGAAACTCAGGAGCTTCACCAACTGTAGTCAAGACTGTAGTCTTGAGTGCAGGACCTTCCGTCTGACTCTTTTTCATGTTTTAACACTTTTTATGGAACTGTAGACAGTAGATGCATGTAGATTCACTCCTTTATGATGCTGAGTGCTGGGGCACACATGCCATGAGTGTCAAATGTCCAGCAGCCATCCTGAGCCTAGCAATCCTGTTGGCTGCAATGTGCAAGAGGGAAGTTGGATGCTGAAGAACACAACTCTTAAAAAACAGAGTAAAGAGTGAGCAGCTGAGCAGAGAGCAGCCCAAAAGAGCTGATGGGAAATGCTGGAGAGAAACATGAGGTGTGAGCTCAGCAACATCAATACCTACGGATGGCTGAAGTCTGCAGTCCCAAATCCTCTACTGGAAGGAGGCACCTAAATTAACCCTTTCCCACATAACGCAGAAACAGAAAATGAAACGTCTATCTACTTGATCATTTTCCTTCTTCTCTTACCACTATACCAAAATATTTAGTGTGAATAACCTGAACCAGTCTTGTCTCAAACCATTGAGTTTCAACAGGAGAACTGAATACTCTTTGAATCACTTAAGGGAGAGCATGAGTGATTTTTTTCCAGCCAGGCTTGTGTTCTCATCAATAATTTTTCTGTAAGGTCTCTTTGGCTGACACTGTTCACATTAGTGTCCTTTGATTATTTATTGATTGAACTCCATGTCACTCTTCTCATCCTTTCATAAGGATTCAGTGTCCTGTCATTCCTTAGATCATCCTTTTCAAGATCTTGGCACAATATTTGACAAATATTTCCTGTTTTCTGGAGCTGCTCCAGTCTTCCAGTGCTTGTCAAAACCAGTGTTCTTGTTTATAGAGTTTCTTGATTAATTCTTTGAATACTACTAAATAAAAATAGCATGACCATATTAAGAAACCATGTAATTTTAATAGCTGAGGTTTGATATCCTCCCCTGTATTTGATGGAATATAAGGCATTGCTTTACCAGTGCAATAACAGCAAGATATTCTCAACTGTATGTTGTCTGTATTGCCAGCAGTAAGAGCAATCCAGAATTAGTATTTTCTGCAATAAGAATACTAGGCATTATTAATATTCATCAAAGAGAATATTTAATCAATATTAACACAAAGACTTTAATGTCAATTTGAACTTTATAATTAAAAGCACCATTCTTTGTTGGGCTTTCCTGAGCAAAAAGTTCTCAGTTTCAGTGGAAAGTTGAACTGATCCTTGCTGTTCTTTGTCACCCCCCCAGGCTCTGTCTTTCCAGAGCCTCCAAGTGGCTTGCATCCAGTGTTTACTCCAGATTCAATTTTTTGTTTTTCTATCTGTTGTTTCAGCCTGACAGAAACGTCTTTTCCTGTCCTGTAATGAGCAGGCTGGCCAGACAAAAACTAAAGGCAGCCTGAAAGACTAACTTTCAGGAGTCAGGAGTCATGACTAGCAGGTTAATTTGTCTGGTTGCCTGATTATTTCTGTGAAGTTGATTATGAGAGATGGCTGTAAAATGCCCAGAAAACTTTTAAAAGCTTTATGTTATTCTGTTCTCAAATTCTATGATGCTGCATGAGTACTGTGTCTTGCTGCTGAATATTTCCTCTTCCACAGTATTTTCTGTCCAGTCCTTGCCCTCCTTCTCAGTAGTTACAGTATTTCATACCTCCTGTGTAGTGTTGTTCCAACTGTACAATAGTGACATTTCCCTCAACAACAAAATATTTAAGATCACTGTGTTTAGTAAATCTCCTTTAACTTTATTCACATTTCTATGCAACACAACTGAGTTTCTATATATTTATTTGTCTGCTGCCTCATGTATCTTTAGCAATGTTAGCAATAATGGACATATCCTTAGTTACTAGTTGGAGTCTACTGTCAATTCCCTTACTGGATTTTCAGCATTCAAACTTGTAATTGATTGGCTGAGCTCTCTATTTTGGGGCTGTCATGTTACTAACTTTGTCCTGTTTCAGAGCTATGTCAACACAACAAAAGAAGCTTTATACCCACTCTGATAGATGTCACACACGTGAGCAAAAACTAAGATCCTCCAAACATGACGATTGCTCCAATATCAGAAAATCCAGGACTTGGAAAAAAGGAAAATGTGAATTTTCTGAGGTTGTTTTTGTCAAAGCCTGGGTGGAAGGAGGACAGCAGAGCAGAATTTTTTTCCCCAAGGGGGTGGAGGTGTTGCTTCAAAAGCCAGCTGCTCCCATGCCAGTCCCAGGCAGTGATTGGCTCTGGTGCAGGATTTGTCACACGCAGCCCTGGCTCCCGTGTTATGTGACCTTGGACTTGCTTGCAGCAGGGGGAAGCAGGGCTTCATGAGGCAGGGGAACTCTTCAGGAAACCTAATACCTTCCCAGCACCCCAGCAAGGCAAGTTGCCAGGTGGAGAGCAGCTTCAGCCTGCAGCCCCACAGCATGTCACCTGGCCCAGTGTGCACTTAGCAGCGGGATTTCTGTGCATGATTCCCTCTTCATCTCTTTGCACGCCTTCATAACCCCAACGAAAACATGAAACAATCTGTCAGGAAAGTATTTCACTGGCAGAAGGCACACTCTCTGTTGGGCTCTGTTTCATGCATGCACTTGTATCCTCTGTTGCTTGTTCACTGCTTTGCAGATTTAACAAAAAATTATCAGATTCAGGTCATGTAATTGCCCTTACAATGTATGTCGAAATGCTTCTGAAAGCCATCATTGCTGAAAAGTGGTTGTATCTTGACTGATATATCCAGTTCCTTATTTTTCTGAAAGTAGAATATGAAACTAGAGAGTAATTTGCACAATTCTCAGTATTCTATGTATTTACCATATGTCAGCAGTTACATATGAGAATACAGTGATAGCAGATTATTGCCTGTATTGGTAAAGAGGAATTTAACGTAGGTAATTAATGCAGAAAGAAGTTGTTTCAAGTGAGACCTGTCCTGGAAAAAAAAAAAAAACTTAACAAAAAGAGGAGGTTACTAGTTAGAATTATAAGTTGTGTTTAGCAGGATTCTATTCAAACATTACATCAACAGATAGAAACATATTCCAAATTTATAGTATCAATAGCACTGAAGGCACAGAATAAATGAAGGTTGTTTTGATTTTTTGGTAAACAGGTTTTATGACAAGATATGAAAGAAAACTTTTTGATGACCTTAAGTCTCCACACCTGAAATACTGGGTCCCATTTGTCTGGTTTGGAAATTTGGCATCAAAGGCACGAAAAGAGGGAAGAATTCGAGACAGTGTGGATCTGCAGACACTGATGAACGTAGGTAGCAAAAGTAAATCTACAAAAAATTAATCCAAAATTGCTGTGGTAGCTTTTCACTTACATAATTGATTTTATTTAGTGTGCACGTCTCCTGTGCCATCTAAATGACCTTACTCAGGATTTATCCCACTTTTCTTTGTGTACCAATGTACACAGCAGCATTCCCTGGGATTTTTTTTTAATATGACTAAGAAGGCATTGAAAGAAGCAAACAATTGATGGGTAAAAAATTGTTGTAACATCACTATAGATTCATACTTGTTTCATTGCTGAGAATATGAGAAATGAGAATAATGTGGCATTTTGAAGATTTTATTATCAGTTTCAGAGATGATAATCTCCCTGAATATTTTATTAAGTGGTAAAACATCCTTTTTATGATATAATATATTCTCTTTCATGTATCACTAGACTACGGATAAGATAGAAACAGAAGATGAATTGTGAAGAAATACAAAGTATACTAAGCACTCCAACTCCATAAACCAAGTCAATATTCAAATGGAGTGCTGGGTACAGTTATAGTATCAATTTATAAAAACTATACTTTCTTTTCTCCCTGTCTTTTTATATGTGCAAAAATGAACTGTAACAAAATATTTATAATTCAGAATTGTATCCCACACAATTTTATTTTGTTGTGGTTTCTTGCTGGTTGTGGTTTTTTTCCCCCTTTTAGGAGATGAATAAGTACCGGTCTTGGTGTAGTCTTTTGTTTGGTTATGACTGGGTTGGAATTCCACTGGTCTATACCCAGGTACTGAGCTATTATTCTGTAAAAAATTCAAAACACAATTTCCGTAAAAGGGGGGGTTGGTACAAAACATTCATGGTATAAAACATTCATAGTCTTAACCAGAATCTCTGAGATATTGAGCATGGGTTCACTCATGCAGGATCGTGGAGACCTGGCTAACTATTTAAGGCATATTTAATGCAGAGATGTTTTGAAGATCTTGCATAATTTGGAAGAGGGAAGGGAAGCACTGAAATGTTTTTATGTTTGCTGAGTGTTCTTCCTGGTCATAATTATTCCTGTGGCCTCTGTATGTGCAATACCTCCTACAGATTTATAAATTATATGGCAAAGGGCAGTCAAAGGCCTTCGGGTATGTGTTGCCTTATGCATAAGACTGTATTATTCCATTGTTTCAATGAAGTTCTGTTCTTTGCAGGTTGTTACTCTCGCAGTCTATACTTTTTTCTTTGCCTGCCTGATAGGGCGCCAATTTTTGGATACTGACCAAGGGTATCAGGGACATGACTTAGATATTTACATTCCAATCTTCACACTGTTGCAGTTCTTCTTCTACGCAGGATGGCTCAAGGTAAATTAGCTTTCTGGATAGGTGATGGGGGAACCCTCCCTGGGGGTCTGGTCAAGGTGTCAGATATGTGACACACATGGAAAATCACCAGTGAATACTGAAGTTACACCAGAGGTGAATTCAGCCTGAAGTATTCTGTGGTCATGTAGAAATATCATGCAATGCATTTTTAATTCCACCTGAGAGACCGTATGGTAAGAAATGGCTGTGAATCTGAAAGAACCCATTTTAGTAGCACCAATGCAGCCACAACTCCCCAGGGGAGTATTACTCCCACAAAAATCGGGTCTCTGGACTTGAACTATAAAGTGACAGAAAAGAGATTAAAAAAAACCTTTCTCCCACTCCATCCTGCAGTGGGAAAATATGGCTGCAGACCTGGCATCAGCTGAAAGGGACTGAATGATACTTTCCTCTTATGATCAAAGCCAGTAGTATCTGCTGTTAGCCTCATCAGATGCAGGTAATTAATGGTCCTCAGTTCCAGAGGGCTATGAAAGAGTGACAGACAATATTGGCTAGAACTCCACTGCATAAAAATGTTCATTAAAAAGAAGAGTTATAGAGGAATTGGATGCTGTCCATCAGCATTGATGACTGCTAGGCTAACATGTCACAATCAATCTGATAGTGGAGTAATTAAGACACATACCTCAAGGTGGTTCTCTCCTCTGCAATAAACTAACTGGAAAACAGTTTCAAATAAAAAGCAAATTGTTACACTGGGGTCTATGCACATTAAGATTTCCTTTTGTGTTTATTAATCATGGCTGGAAACATACAGCTAACTTGTCTGCTAGAATATAAATTGAACAAAGTTGGCCAGTTTTAGAGACACCTTCCTGCAGCCAGCTCCAAAGGGCAGAGTAGAGAAGGCAGCACACCGAGCTGGCAGATTGTGAGGAAAAGTAAAGCACCTGCAGGGCAAGCCCCTCTAGTCCTGTGTCCTAGGAAATCAGGGGAAAGGGATTTTGCTGCATAGGGACCAGCCTGGATGGGAGCAGAAGAGAGAGGAAGGGAGGCTGGTACAGTGAAGGTGGCAACTTCTCCTGGAGAAAAGTGAGGCTTTATCTCCAGGCAGTGTCTTCCACGGTTATACTAGATGGTTAAAAACTGTAAGCTGTTCCTCTTGACTGCCCTGCTGGTGCTCCTGAGGGAAAATGGGTTTTCCTTCTTCAGCACCCAAGGATGTTAATAGCATCTCTTCCAGTTAGGCTCAGAGCTTCCAGCCAACTCCTGGCTGTGGCAGGTATGAGATGCCATTGTAACTGAAAAATCTTCTGCATAAGGAAATGAAAGGGAGGAGAAGAAGTTTTAAAAAGCTAATTTAACATCAGCAGTGTTTCCTCAGACTGAAGGTTTGTCCAAACCTTCAGTGCCCCAAGTCAGGAAATTTTTGTCTTGAAGGTTACAGCCAGTTTCCTGCTGAGTGTGTTGGACTTTGGCTGCCAGGCAGCAAAAAGGGCCCTGAGATATTGACTTCCAGTAATTTGGCAATTCCTCAGAAATAATGGGTAAACTGAGCTCATTCCTTGGCCTCAAGCCTGGTCTGTTAGTTATACCTATAATACAAGGCCACAGTTTCCCATTACACGAGACATTTCTAAATCCCCATTTTCATTACAGGGGCAGATGGACTCTCCAAATACAGAGTTTAGTTGTCCAGCACTATATTCCTTTCTGGAGAATAAAGTCATGTCTCACATGCCAGGACCAGGTCAGCCAAAAAAAAGCCACCATTGCTGTTTACTCCGTCCCAGTCCTGTTCACATTTTTAAGCTGATGTGATAGGTTTTATGGTGGATTTTTGGATGGTGATCTGCTGGTTTACATGAAACTAATTCATGTCTTCCCTGGAAAGCCACAACACAGACTGTGTTCTGGTTCCTTCCTATTGCAGCTGTACCCAACATTTAATACCATGTCAATGAATGTGAGCAGAGGTGACCCCTGTCTCCTTTCATTCCTCCCACCTTACAGGTGTTTTTGTAGTGTTAATCTACTCAACCGTTCTTTTGTTGTGTGTCAGTGCTGGCCTGGGAAGTGGTGGCCTCGGAGAGTCAGCAAGTGCTTATCCACAGATACAACCTAGAGGCATGTAGGAAAAATATCCAGGGAGCAACCACCTTACAGCTGTAAGTTATTTAGATCATAGCTGTCCATAGTGAGGTTAATGAACAGGACTGTTTAATCATACAGTTGCTTTACCCATATGCACATTAAACCAAGGACCTGACTCCTGCTCCTGTGCATGGCCCTGGTGACAACTAGGAAGGTTTGGAAGGGTTATCAAGAATGTGATCAGCTTCAAAACCAGGGATTAAAAATATAAACAGAAGGAGAAAAGCATGGAGGAGAAAGGAAATAGAGAAGCAGTCTGAATTTCCTAAAACTTTTTTTTCTATTTAATCTTATTTCCCTCCCACAGCAGCTATATGCGTACTCCCTGCAATGTACTTTAGTGTTTGTGGGATGGGGGGCAGTCTTTGGGTTTTTTTCCACTGGATGTGGGCAGCCAGAGAGGGTTCCCTTTACAGACTAGTTCCCAGACAAAGGTGCCTCACCATGAAGGTGTCTGAGCTCACTGTTTGATTGTGTCCTCCACAGGATGAACTTCTGCCCTGCAGTTTCAACCACTTCAGGTACAGAAACCCAAACCAGCAGGCTGAATTAAAGAACAGACTCGGATTCTGTCTCTTGGATTTGGCTAGCATGATGCACAGAGTTGACTTGAGTAAAGTTCTTTTGTAGGCTGCTTTTCCTCAAAAACCTTGGAAGGTTGCCATCAGGGTTAACCCCGATAAAGAAGCAGGGGCTGAGGGCTGAGGTGGAGAGATGAGCTGTACTCCCTCCAGCAGAGTCCAACTGCAAGGCTTGGGAATACTGACCCCACGGGCTGGTGGACTATTGCAGACAATAGTGCAGTAACAGCCTCTAGCTGCTAAACCATTCATTTTAATGAGCCAAAGACAACATCAGGAAAGGTAATGACTGTTGTATGTGACAATTACCTTGGTCCAGACATATCTCAGTTCCCAGTAGGCCAGTGCTGACGACTATGATTGACAGCACCAGTGAGGCACAGAGATATGAATCTATAGTGAAAGCAAGCTGTTCCTTTGCTAGGCTGGCAGAACCATCACACAGAGCTCAAGCTATGATTGCAAGTGACAGGCAGGGAGAGAGGGAAAAATCCAATCCTACTTTCTCTGCAGCAGTAGTTCTGACATGGCATGCCAACCTCTCTTCACTGTCTCATTTTCTTTCCAGGTCGCTGAACAACTCATTAATCCGTTTGGAGAAGATGATGATGATTTTGAAACTAACTGGTGCATCGATAGAAATTTACAGGTTGCTGTTGTTATTTCTACTTCCAGTTCTACTCTACCATATGTTATCATTACATCTAATACAATGTCATATATAGAGGAACAAATTAGGACAACAAGTGTCAGCAAAACATACTCTTTCCCTGAAGGTTTACCTTTGGCTGTGATCCACAGAGTTTGTTTTTACAAGCTAATTCGTCTTGATTTTGGTATTTGGCATTTAAAATGCCTGAATAAGCATGAAAACAGCTGACCTTAAATTATAAGATCACTCTATGCCTGGAAAAACTTGTAATGTAGGTCAATCCTGCAAAATCCAGAAGCCATTCCCACATAGATAAGAACATGTTTTGCTAATCTGAATGTCTTGAGATTAAAATATTGCACATGAACCTTCCTTTAAAAAGAAAGGCAGCAAAAATACTAAAAAGACCAAGCAGGGCCCTGAACTAATAAGCAGGGCCATTACCATGATTCATGTTCTGATGCTGCCACCCACAGCAGTATCCATGGTCAGCACAGGAGCCAGTGTCCCCAGTGGCAGGAGCTTTGAGATTACAAGGGCACATGTTTATTGCAGGTACCCCTGATTCCCAAAGAGCCCTGTCTGTTGTGCTGTGAAGGAGCTCAGAGACATGAGGAGATCACACAGCACCTGCTGTTCCCCTTGCATAGAGCCAAGCATAGGGCTGGCTGAGCTGCTGTCGGACTCCACTTCAGCAAAGCAGAGCCCAGGAGTTAGGGGGAGCAAGGGCCAAACAAACCACCAAATTAAGCAAAATAACCAAAGTAATCAGTGCAGGTACGTGCAAGAGTGGAAAGGACTTCACACTGACAAAGATGCTGTCTGGCTTAGCACCACTTCAGGGTACTCATGCTACTGTGTCTTAGAGCCTGTTGTGTAAAACTTATTAGAAGAATATTCACATACTTGATTCAGAATGTCTTAAAATGGCAATGAAACCTATCAGAAAGATTCTTGACCTCTGGACATTTAAGGAACACGTGTAATACTTTACACAGACTTTCCATAGCATATGGAGGATCACATTTAACTCATTATATATGTGGGAAGGACTTCAACCTGGCATAAATATCTTTGCAGTACAGAAGACTCAAGTTATGATAAAATTTATGCTTTCATGAGTATAGGCAGATATAGGGGGATTATTTTATCATACTGAGTCTCTTCCTAATGCCCAGGCCATCATACACAGCTTATGTTAAAGGGTTTCTGAAAGAAATGTTGACCCAGGGAGTATAAAGCAGACTATTTCTTATACTGCACTATGTTGAAAGTGACATGATTTATACAAAAAAAATCTAAGGTTTCGCTTCTGGCGGTGGATGAGATGCACATGAACTTGCCAAGGATGGAGAAAGATATTTACTGGAATGATACCTCTGCCCGGCCACCCTACACAAAAGCAGCTGCTGATTACTGTATTCCTTCATTTCTTGGATCAACTATTGAAATGGGGTGAGTGGCACTAAGGGTCCTTAATGCCATCAGAAAGATCACCACCCCGACAGCCCACGCTGATTGGCAGACAGTCAGTGCAGGGATGCGGGCTCTGACAGTACTGCAAGAGGGCAAGATGGAAATGGAAAAAGAAATTAGGAGGGAGTGGACAGGCTGGTATTGGTGGGATGATGTCTCCAGCGGTCCATGTGTTCATCCAAATTGTGCATGCATATCTTAAATTGTATAATCAATAAATAGAGCGTGTTTGCAGGGAGGGTTTGTTGATAGCCTCTGAGCACAGGATGATACCTGAAGACAGTGACTGACTTCTCTTAATAGTGCTTTCTTTACTACAGCTTCTTCATGCATCCCCAGTTAGTAAAATAGCTATTTCTTTGACAGTTAAAATCAGTTCAGATTTTTGTGAAGATCAACAAGAAGTCATCTTAAATGTTGTATGACTTTTCATCTACTAATAATCTAAGCATGGAAGTTGAAATGGTCAGATTTTGTGAGGGTATGAAGAGGATTTATTTGCAGAGATCAGCAAAGAACAATGGTTAGAAAGAAACATAGAGGGTATAGGATTGCCCCCTGTTGTCAGGATCTATATGAGAAATCAGTGATAGGCAAGTTAGCTTAAAAGCTGTTAGTTTAAATACTTGTGACATGCTGTAATATAGGCGGGTCAATAAGTATAAATATATCATGCCTGAAAAAATACCAGGCAAGTAGATGTTCTCATCTGAAAATCTTTTTAAAACTTTACAGAAGCCACTTATTTAACTTTAAAAATTATCTCAAGATATTTACAATTTTCCCATCATTTCCCACCATTATCAAAATAAAATGTCTTTAATTTTTTGTTTCATTTGGCCTCAAAATTGTGGTTTTCTCACTTTTGTTCCTCTTATTTTTTCATTTTTGCATGCATTCTACTACAAAGGACAATGGTTTATGGGAGTTCCTTTTATCACACACCGCCTTTTCAGAAGTTATTTCCTTGTGGAAAAACCATAAAATGGCAAAAAGAGAAGTAAAGAAGAAAATTAGAAAGTAAAGAAGAAAAATTCATAGAATGTAATTCATTTTAAGGCAATTTCTAGGGGGAAAAAGTGGCAAAGAAGAAACATCATTAAGTCAGCAAACAATTTTTTAATAAGAAGTACTTCACACAAAAAAATTAAGGAAGGAGTGAATGAAAAGTAGCTCCCTGATAGCCTCTGTGGAATGCAAACAGCTCTGATGTGTTGATTTTTTTATTAATTATCTTCTCATCTGAACCACTTCTCTGTTTGTATCTCTAAAAATAATGGGTAGATCTTATCAAACGTCACAAAAAGCTCTAAAAATTCTTCCAAGTCCAAAGCAAATATATAAAGCTTGAGCCCAAAACCAAAGTCTTCTTCAGTCACCTCAAGCTAACATCTGGAACAGGTTGCCCAAAGAAGTGGTAGATGTCCCATTCCTGGGAACATTCAAGGCCAGGTTGGATGGGGCAATGAGCAACCTGATCTAGTTGAAGATGTCCCCCACTCATTGCAGGGGGTTGGATTAGATGCCTCTAAAGGTCCCTTCCAACACAAACTATTCCATGATCTTCACAAATGCTGGATGAAGATCCTCTGTCCCTCCAGGTTAGTGTTGCCTGTGCTCCTTGCCTCAGATTTGGCCCAAGCCCCTTTGCTGTTCTTGTCCTTAGGACAGGTAACTGGGCCAGTTTGGCTTGTCTGGCCTGCACTGAGTCAGTGACATGTACTGAATTGACTGGCATGTGCAGCAGTAGTTGTTCTCATGAAGCACCAAGGCTGTGCAGGAGAAGAGTACCGAGTACAGGTGAGACCTCCAGACACACTGTCATGCCCCAGAAGTAAGTGAGATTTGGCCATCTGAGTAATTTCAACATTTTTTGAAACTGTTGTCCTCTGTTTCCAGCAGTTGCTTTTTTTCACTGTTGTTATTTTGCCTGTAGGATTCTCCTGAAAAAGTAACTACAGCACCGAATAGGACTCATTTCTCCCCTTTCCCTCACCCTTAGCACAAGCTTAATGATGTGGAGCTGCCTCAGAAGGCTGCAGCTCAAATATGAAATGGTGCTAGATGCCTGGCTGGACGCCCTCCCGGCCTGCTCCTTAGGAGAAGAGACACCTGGATGTAGAGAGTTCTCTGTGTGATCTGGCTGTATCAAAGGCACTGACACTCTTTCCTGGCACCCTCATCCTTTTCCTGCTTTTCTTTAGGTACACACTAGGGCCTTGGTTCCTGTGTCTTGGTTCCTATCTCTGAAACAGAGGGATATATATGTGCACAGAAACCCAGTGGTTCCTATACTTAAGTGACATCTACTACCTGGCTTTATTTGGCAGGCTGGCTGATACAGAATTCCTCTATGGGGAGGAGTGGCCTTGGGAAGAGGAGAAGCATCAGAGACAATATTCTGTTTTGAGAAGAGTCAAGAGGTTTCTCAGCGTCCATGAGGGTCCTTCGTACCCGACTCACCACCGCTACAGTCGGCAGACAAGTGAGAATTCGGTGTTTTTCCCAGCAGATGAAAAGGGGCACATCAGACGGCTGCAGGAAATGCACACAAGAGGGAGGCGCTCTACCTCAAGCTTTAAGAAGAAACATGAAGGAGTTAACAGAAGTAACAGACTTCATGGTAGCCGAGAGCTTGGACCCATAACAGAAACCTCAAGGAACGAGGCACAGTTTGGTGACAGTGACACCTCATCCGAGACAAACAGGCCAGTTCCTGAGGTTATCATCTCTGAAGCCAAGGAGATTGCACCTGATATGCTGGACAAACCAGACCTGCCCACAGAGCGCTCCACAAGCATGCCAGAAGAGAAGCTCCAAAGGATCCTATCTGAGGCAAATGTGGCTCTTCTGAACCAACACTTTTTCCCGCCAGAAATGACTCCATACGTCTCAAGTTCAGACGTGCATCAGTCACTTCCTAGTGTGATAGGAGAGCCCAAACATGAGCCCCAGGTTAGTAACATAGCTGGCCTCATAACAGATCATGAGAGAAACCTTCAGAGATGGAGTTTACCAAGCTTCCATAGTCCTAGTACAGCATCAAATGCTGATGCTGCACCGCCTTCAACAGATTCTGGGACAACCTCGCAACAAAGGACATTCAGTGATGAAAAAAATGTTACTTCTGCTTCTGCTGTGCAAACATTTGAGATGCAGGACTTATGGGAAAACCTGGACAGTAAAGAAACAGCCATAGTAGAATTTTCTCATGAGGAAAGTGAAAGAAAACTTTGACCATTCTTCCTCTGGGTTTGACTGAACTTGTCTTCTCTTGTACATGGTTTTCACACTAATTTGTTGGAAGTGCAGAAGGGCAGACTCAATACTCAGACAAGTCATGAACAAGATCCAACAGAGGATTTGGGCACCTAAATAGGAGGTGACATACTTTAAGCCACTTGGTCACTGGCTTGAAATCTGTGACCCTGTGGGAAATACATTTACACGGAGAACTGGGAGCCTCAGGAGTGGGTGCAAATCCACTCAGCTGGTGTATATGGCAGCAAGCTGTGTAGGCTCAGCTAGAGGAAACACTAAGGTTATCAGAAGAGTGGGGGTGGTTCTGTCCACTTTGGATACACACTGAACTCTGCTGCCTTTGTCTGCTCCAGCTTGAAGTCCATGACATCCCTGTAAGATCCCCCAACAGTTTTGGTTTCTGCTTATGTGGCTCAAAGGCAAGATGGTGGGCTCAATTCCCTTCTCAGCCTGAAGAGATTCAGCCCACCATCTCTCACTGTCTGAAGGGACACTTGAAAAATCAGGCCACTCATTTGTGTAGGACAGTATCCTGCCCTGCTCCTGATGAGGCTATGCCACTAAAGAGAAGGAAAAATTAAATTATTAAATATTTAATTTCATTTTAAAAAATGGAAAGTGCAAAACAGCTGATGAGCTGGGCATGGGATGTCCGAGCCTTGGAGCACATATGTGGCATACCTAGTGACAGTTTATTGTAAAATGAGGCTCTCAGACAGCCTCCCTAGTGATGACAGAGCTTCAGCACTCTATCAAGAGCTGATAGAGCTGCAGGTGCTACTAAGCTTAGGGCTCCGCTCTTGTGGAGATCTCCAGCTGGAAGCGCACGGGCTGTGGTCATCCCAGGCAGAAAACGAAGTGGTCCATGACTGCTAGCAAAATTGTTCTCCACTTCCTAAACCTCTCCCCCATTCCCATGCTTCCCAGATGTACCACACACATACAAACCTGAGTCAGCATTAGGTGGCTCCTGCTACTCCAGGGGTGACCAAGCCACCTCCCTAAACCTCCTGGGAGTGACCTGGCCTTTCAGCTATGACTCCTGCAAGATGTCTCAAAGCAAGCCAGCAAAGCTGCCACAGCTCCTTGATTTTGCTCTCACCCACGTTTACCAAAATGCAGTCTGGAGCATGTTGCCAGCATTCTCCCATGAGTGAGTATCCAAGTAGAGGGTCTCCCCAGACAAGGGAGAGACAAGGAAGCTCAGGGACTGGAACAAACAGAGAGAGGGGGAGACCAAAATTATGAGTCTGCATGGCCAGCAAAGGCAGTATGGCTGCATGGACAGCAAGTCCACCCAGCTCTCTTGCTCAGAAGGTTGCACTTCAGAAAACAAACCGGCCTCTCTGCACCAGTGGTTCCTGGGAGACTTTAGGACTCCCTGAAACTGGGAAGGGGATGAACAGACCTGCCTGCTCCTATGGCCAACAACTTAGGTGAGAAGCCCTTCTAGCAGGCTATCACATACAGCAGGACTCTATGTCATCTGGGTAGGCTTTGAATAAAATCCACCACTCTCCCCACTTCTACTTCTTCCAGCTTTATTTCAGTCTGGGAATTGGCTCCTGCTGCTGTATATTAGGCAAGGTCTGAGCAGAGCCACACTCTCAAATCCTCCAAAGACACTAGACAAAAGCACATGTATCTCATTGGTTTAGGAAGCACAGGACACTTAGCCCAAGGAAGCACCATTTAAACCCACATTATGGGAATTCCAGATATGCAGAAAAGCCAAGCACAGATTTGTCAGGCACCAATGGACAGACTTCTTCACACCATGAGATGAGCTGACACTGGTGTCTGACAGCAGCTCATTGAAATTTGATCACAGCTTGGAGTCCAGTGTTCTGGTGCAACCTCACCCTTGCCACTCCACAAGTCTTCAGGTTGCTATGTTCAGGTTTGACCAACAAAATGAGAAACTCTGTGGAGTGAAATTATACTGAAATAAATAGCACCTCAGCCTAGGAGTCCAATTTTCTGAATGCCCCTTACCCAACTTCAGGAAGCATTCCCTTTTTTCTCCCAATTCCTTCTTTCTTCTTGTAGCTGAAGCCACAGTTTCCAATTCAATGTTTTCTCAATCTAATTGTATCTGCAGTTGTCAAGGAACTTAATTTACCAATGAGCTTAAACTTAAATAAATGGCAAATTTTAAGTATCAACAATACATTTTTAAGGATAGCCAGACAGCTCCAGTCACACAGCTAGAAACAAAGTAAAAGTAACTGCTGCTCCCCTCTATAGCACTTTTTTAAAGTCAGGAGAGCAATACAAATTCCTGAGGAGTTTGGCCGTACTCCTTCCAGCCATGCATGTATAGGAAGAGCTTTCAGAAGCTGTGAAGGAAGCCTGGCCCATTATCTAGCTCTCTTCTCACAGTACATAAACTTGAGGAGCTGTGCTTCGCACTGTAAGGGAATTTAAGCCAGAAATTAGAGATGACTCTCAAGTGTCCACCACAAATCTGCACTGAGAGTCCAGTCCCACCATACCTCCTTATTCTACTCCTTCACACAGCTTCCACCAGGGCTTAAGGTATTGGACCAAAGTGGTCTGTGTCCACAATCCAGACACCAGTTTGTTTCATTCCAGCACTGCTAAGCATCCCAGCTTCTCATCATCCAGCTCTGCTCATCTTCTCAGCCTGGCTGCTGCCTAGGAAGCACACTGCTGCTTTCCACCAGGACATTAGACATCTGATCAGCAATGACTTTGCTACCTCTCCCACTCATTCTGCCAGCACTCCCTGGGCCTGAAACTGTTCATTATTTGATGGAGGCGAAGGTGGCCACACAGCAGCCCTTAGGCTGGTAAGATCTTCAGTTAAGCCCCACAGAGGTGTCTATTAGACATGTAGATGCATGCTAAATTAGGAGTTACAGCTCTGAAGCCACACAATGCAATCTGTAATACACAACCAACATTTCACACAGTGGGCCAGCTCCACATTAGCTACAGTAATCTGTTAATTGCTTGTGAAGAAGCTAGTGCTGGGATGAGTTACCAGAAAAATTTCCTCTCCTTATTTACTCTGTTATCTCACTTTTTGAAAACATCTGTGAACTCTGATTTGTATTAAATTATCTTTTGGGATTATGGGCTCTCTTGGGCACTTCTCTCAGTAAACTATTTGCCATAGCATGGTAAATGGATTATTTTAGCAAACCCAATGATCTACAATTCATGTTCACGGGTATAAGCAATGTTCAATAAAGGCACGTTGAGAAACGCCATCATCCTGGTTGTACTGAACTCTCAAGAAACACTTCTGGCAAAGGTCTGACCTATCGTGCAAATCAACTTGATGTCTACCAGGAATAGCAAGGCAGACTTATGGAAACTGGCAAAGCTGGAAAAGGATAGAACAGGGCCAGGATAGACAAGTAGGTCAGAGCAGCAATTTGCTCCCATCAGATGGTGTTAATCTTGAGCAGGATCAGATATATCAGAACAAAGAGAGGGCTAGTTCTTCTGCATGCTGCCTGATTTTCCACCTGTTTCTAGGATGTGTTCATACTCTGTGCTGGAATTCATAGAGCCAAGATGTTGGTGCTGGGACCAACTGGCTGTGGGGACATGTCCCAACACCCTTAAAATCTTCTGTCGTAAATAACAGATCTCTACCTCTGACTGCAAACTCATATTTGAGGAATATATGCATATTTTATACATAATGAAAATGTACCAGAGTGTTAAGTCTGCTGCATAGTAGAGAAAACAAAAATACCCTGCAGCTGTTAAATGAGGGATGGGGCTTTATAGATGTTTGCTTGTCTTGGTTCCTAACCAAACAAATGGCATTTTCTAGACAAATAAGTTAGCTCATGGTCAATCCATTCTTTAGGAGTGGCATGGACAAAGGGCGATCAAGGCAAGATTGGCCTGAAATACACAGTAACTTCACACAGCTCAGTCTTGTCTGCAGAAAGAGACAGCTGGCAGCAAAGTCTCCTTTGCTAGAGGTCGATAGCCTGGATGCCAAATGTGTAACACAATGTGGCTGCAAATAGAGTCATGAGAACAGGCACCAGAGAGAAGGAGTATTTCATACTGGAAGGCAAGAGCAGTATTTCAGAGATACCTACGGGAAAACCATCCTGCTTTTGTAATACTTACTGAGTCTTAAAACTGACAACTTAAAATCTAAGGGGCTGTGACTGTGATACCGCCAAGGCCAGCAATGAATGTTGCCTTTGGTCTGTGCCAGGTGCATCCAGACAGACGGCAGCATCAAGTCCCTGGGGGCCACCAACCCCTGTCCCAGCGATGCCACCATGGGGCCAGTCTCTGTCTCCCCATAGCTCTGCCGTGCTGGGAAGGTGCCCAGTGCACAGGGCTGGGACTGCAGACTTTTTTGGCTTTAGGAAGATACAAGCAGCCCAAACACACCAACACATCACATTTTCTTCCCTCCAGGACACAGAGCAATCTGAATTTCCACTTGGTTTTCCACCCTCAACTCCCCTTCCTCTCCAGCACTGGAACCACTGTAAAAAACATAAAATGTAACTGAAACAGTGCTAAGATCAAAGCAGATTTTGTTTGGTTAATTTTTATTTGTGTGTATGGGGGCAGTATGTTTAGCAATCCAAACAAATACTCCAATGGGCATAATTTCAGTGAAACTTTTGCCGAATCACCACAGCTACTACCTGTGGCTGTTTTGTTTGAAACTGCTGCCACTGCTGACAAGAACTGGCTGAGCAAGAGGCAGTAGATGTGTAGTGCTGGTGCATGGGTCCCACAACTCCTCCTCTGAGGAGAAACACTGTGGTATCTCTTTGCACGGGCTGCAGTCTGGGTTTTCTTATGTGAATAGATGCTGTTCCAGCTGCTCACAGTGCCGAGGGGCAGAGGAGTCAGGCGCTAATAGCAGCATGTGACCTAAGGCACGGATGTCAAATGCTGAGACCCAAAAGAAGAGAATTATCAAGGGATAATGAGCCCAAGGGAAAAAGCAGGTTTGAGAGACTGCTGAGACCCAAAAGAGGAGAATTATCAAGGGATAATGAGCCCAAGGGAAAAAGCAGATTTGAGAGACGGTGTAAGGAGCAGGAAATTGTGCAAGGAACAGTAGTCGAAATTAGTCACCCCACAGGCATCAGTCAAATTCCCTTTTATATAAGCTGGTTGGAGCAAGCTAATTTAAAGAGAATTTCCATGGCACTCAGGAAACAAAGTTGAACAAGACCCAAACCATGGAAAATAGTGACGAAAAGGAAATCTGTAGGAAATGAGGTGGAAACTAGCACGCAAGAAGAAAAAAAAAGGATAGCCAGACCAGACAGGACTAGGATTAGTTTTGCCCAGTAATAGCTGCTATCTTGTTAGCCTGGCACAGTGCAGCATTTTTATTCTTCCTGATCTTTTGCAAATCTGAGTGCTGAGCTGTTCTGCTGCTTTATCCTGGGAGCTGTAGTGTCCGTGAGTTACTCAGGAAAAATTGTTTCTCCGTTGTAAACATATAGATATTTAACCAAACTATATAATCTGGGACAAGGATCACTGCAAAGTCCTTAAAACCTGGACGGAGACAACACAATGTGCATTTGGGTCCAGAGTTTCAGTAAAAGCTCTTCTTCACACATGTGTTGAAGATCATTACATTAACATTTGAGTAAAGACAGAATAAATGCTATTCTGTCTTTATGCTCAGTGGTAATCCTTCCTGTGAACAGCTTTTGCAAATCCCACTCTGTCATTCCCACGGTCAAAAATGCAGTAAAATGCAGACATGAAGACATCTCCTAAAATCCAGAGCGAGCCAGTGCGAGTGGGGATGTCGAGAGACTGAAAGCCGCTCATGCAGAAGGTTTGGTCATCAATAGACTCCTGGAAGAGAAAGCACGTGTCCCTGCAGCAGCCTGCTCCCTCCCCAGCTCAGGGAGTAGGGAACAGGGAGCGGGGAAGCTGCGGATATGCACCTTTATGATGTACTGCTCCGCTGTCAGCTTGTACTCGCGGTGTCCGATCGCGAAGCTTATGTGAGGCAAGCTCGACAATCTTCTGCAGTCTACGAGAAACTGGACACGATGCACTGACTGAGACAGGATCGCTTTGTCTTTCTTTAAGTATTGCCCTTTGAGTTCAAGGCTTTTGGAGTAGGTAATAGTGAATTTACTACAGAGAAACAGCATCGGGCTGACTAACAGCCTAACACTGCCCCCCAGCTTTCCAGCTCCTGTACTCGGTCAAACCAGCCCAGCAGCCCAGACCACTGTACCCTAGGGACCCAGGGCTGATGAAAATCCTTGCAAGTCCCAAAAGGAAGGAGGCGAAGGGGGCTCTGATATCCTCCCTGTGCAACTCAAAGGCAAAACTAAGTGTGAGAGCCCCAGCGAGCCTACATCAGCAAGGTCTGCGGAGCAAAAGTCCTCCAGTGCTCCGACCTTGACAGGGTCTTAGAGGGAGCTGCTCCAGCCACAGAGGGAGCACCCTATGGCAGTTCACCCCAGGTCCTCCCATAATACCATCACTTTAGGGGAAAAACAGCTAGTGAGGAATACAGCACTTTATGCTTATACTTTGCCCTGGAGTGGGATTTAAAGAGTAGAAGGACTAAACTCTGGCATGGTCATTAATTTCCATAAATAATACATTCAGTTACAGTAACAGAGAAGATAATTTCCTGTCCTTTCTAGTTATTTCATGGAACAACTGGTGTGTGAAATGGCATTGCAGAATGCTCAAAGTCCCAGAAGAATCTCTGCTGTAAACTGTATAGTGTTTAAAGCCATTGTTTTAGAGGCTTCCCAGAAGGAAGAATCTGCTTTTTGCTGTTTTTCAATCTGTTTTATGAAAACATAACCCTACATCTTGTGTACGCTTACCAGCTGTCATACCATTAGAACAAAACAAACCAGGGGATACAGAGGACAAGGGTAAAAAAAGCCAGTAAAATGATTTGTAGGATACCAGAAGCGAGATATAATTCTTTTACATAGCTATTACAGAATAGTACATCCAGAACAAATCAATCCTTGCTGAAAAGAGATGAAAATTCTGGTAAAATCCTGGATGGATACAGTCACTTTTACTGGGATAAATTTGAGCTGATATGTGCAGTCTGTCTTTGATTGCTAAAAATCAATCATAGAAAGTCTTATTTTCAGGCTGCTTTCTTGCAGAATCTGAGATGCCAGCTGAGTGTTCTTACATCAGCACTAGCATATATGAACTTACACAGCAATGACCCATTCCTTGTTTGTATTGGGCTAGTATAAACACATTGGAAATATGTCTTTTATCTATATTCATTAGCATGAACCGTTATAAAATCAACTTGTTATCAAAGCAGACTCTGTGGCTTGTATCTAAAAATTTGAACAAAATCAAGATTAAAGGTTTAATTGAGAAAGAATCAGGAGCCTAAGGAGTTACAGATGTCACTCCAAGCCCTCCTCTTACAAATGAAAGTG
This sequence comes from Aphelocoma coerulescens, assembly GCF_041296385.1. NCBI lineage: Eukaryota > Metazoa > Chordata > Aves > Passeriformes > Corvidae > Aphelocoma > Aphelocoma coerulescens. Next base: position 36,525,864 of record NC_091014.1, on the reverse strand, counting down.
GATCAAGAGTCCACATTTGTCTTTGCTCCTTGTCCAGTGCACTGGGCACTTGTAATACTCTTAATTTTCTTCCAAGAGTGGTTTTGGGTCAGGATAAAGACAAATTAGTTAGAACATGGTGCTAATAACACCAAGGTCGTGGTTTTGATCCCTGTAGGAGCCATTCACCTGAGAGCTGGACTTGATGATCCTTGTTGGTCCCTTCCAATTCAGAATATTCTGTGAAATGCAAAGTTAACAAAAGCCATACACAGCAGCTTTCCTTGGGCACCAGAGCTGTGTAACGTGCTAGTGACCTGTGGGAGTCACCCAAGGACCAGCAATAAGGCACGCTAGAAATAAGCTGATCTTTCCCTGGAGGCAGGGACAGGAAAGAGTGGTGAGGTGTGTCTGCAAGGGAGACGAAGGAGACAGCAGCAGGGAGGAAAGGAAAACGAGCAAGGGATCAGAGGAATAAGGTTCAGGAGGAAGAGTAAGAGACAGCAAGCTTTGTCCTGTACCCTCTGACTCATCTGCAAGGAGACAGAATTGTGAGTGACACTCATGTGCCTCCTTCCCAGGAGCTCTGGCACAACACCAACTGCTCCACTGCAAGCTGACAGTGAGAGGTCCTGTCAGTGAAGCCACTGTGGGGTGGTCAAAAAAATACCATTCCCTTTCCATTTGATGCTGACATAGCTGGCCATCAGCACCAAATCCCTCCTGGCCTGGGAGAGCAACAGCTAGAGCTGGGGACCTTGAAAATCCTCTGAGCTTCCAAAAGAAAATTCTCTCTCATGCAGAGTACAGATCGATTCCTCAAACAGATGTGCCCATTATTTCCTTACACACCAGTATAGAAGAGGAGGTGAACATTTGGGAGGACAGCTGGGGTGAGGCATATAGGTCAAAAGCAGCTTGGCTCAGAGTTCAGTGCTGTCCTGGAAACAAGGCTTTCACTGGCACCTGTCTAAGCAATCATTTCAGTTATTTTCCAGCTCTTTGCATCAAATACCAGTTTCTCTTCCTCTCTAGCTGTTTTCTGGCTGCACAGTTTTTACCTCTCCAGTATTTGATGGACTTGCCCCAATATATTCCTGCAATCGCCTGATTTGTGAAGAGGGGCCGGTGATAAGAGAAGTGCCCGAGTCTACGATGGCTTCGCAGCCATGGGAGCAAAACACCACCCGGCCCTGGATCTTTATACTGCAAGTAAACAAAACAGCAGCTTTAAGCAAACAGCATATACACTGTGACTGAAACACCATATTATTGTTAGCTAAAGTACCAGAGTACTGACCAAAGTTAATCCCAGACAACAAGTGACAGGACAAGAGGAAATGGCCTCAAGTTGCACCAGGGTAGATTAAGATTGGATATTAGGAAAAATTTCTTCACAGAAAGGGTTGTAAAGCATTGGAACAGGCTGCCCAGGAAAGTGGTAGGGTCACCATCCTTGGAAGTGTCCAAAAGATGTGTGAATGTGGCACTTGAGGACATGGTTTAGTGGTATACTTGGTGGTGGTGCTGGGTTTACAGTTGTACTCAGTGATCATAAAGATCTTTTCCAACCCTAATGATTCTGTAATTCTATGATTAAAACTAGATGCCAAGCTTTGCTAAAGACAAGAATGTCTGTGGACCCACTTTTCTCTCTCAGGTCTCCTACAGCTCTAATCATGTGCTTCCTGCTTATGAATTTGTCCTCATCCCCAGGTATGTGTTCTCACGAATTTAGGCAGAGTGCTAGAGGTGGGACAAAGGAACACTGGCTACTTTGACCAAAGTTAGCAGGACCAATGAGAACAGGACCCAGAGCTGGATTCCATTCCTGGGTGCCTTAACCTCTTAAATGAACAGTCCACCAAGACTCAACTTGACCACTGGTGCTTCATATTAAAACACACTAATGTGCTCTCCCAGAAATGAGCTACCCACATCACAGCAGATTTAGAGAACTAACAAACCCCAGTCTCATCCTGGAGAACCCCTCTTTGAGAGGCACGGAGGTACAACACTGCAGCTGAGTCCTCCTGCACCCGTGTCACCAGATGTTTCTTTCTCTGGGAGTTTACCTAAGGAGGTGAATTCCACCAGGTTTTTTATATATGCATACATACTTGTTCATGTGTATTTGCCAGTAGCTTTTCTCAGTGACTGGGACCCAGTGGATTGAACCTTTGTAGAGAGAATGGTCTATTCCCCCCAGAATCAACTCACCACCATTCTCGGTGTCATCTCCTCTGAAAGAAGAAAACAGTTTAACACAGACATGGGAGTGTGCCAGCAGGCACCAGTGAGATTACACTTAAAAAGCACAAGACAAATCACAGCCCTTTCTAGATTCAGATATGGGTGGCTGAAAGGGATTGTTCCTAAATTATAACTGTATATGCCCCAACTCAGACCCTCCAAAAAACCTCTGAGAAGACTTACTGTAGACACCAAGGTGGGCATCAGGAGCAGGCTGAGACAGTTGCTACTCTCAGCTAAGAATAAACACAAGTGAAATAGGTGGAGTTGCAGCTAGGTCCAGATTAGAGAACAGTATTTTTCTGAATTGTGGTTATTTGGGTGTAGCACAGCATTTCTGTTCATCTCCATGGGCCAGAGGGAAACCTCTGGCAATAGACATGGCAAGTCTGAGCTGGGAACTTTTCTTTTCTTTATGACCAGCTCCAACAAGAATAAATCTCTGTCCAAAAAGTCATGGTCCTCCCCATAACATTTTTTCTTTTCATGCCATACTCTTCAATGTCAAATTGAAAACAAAAAAAATAACAAAAAGAATCAAAAAAAGGGGGACATTTTCTAGGGTTGAAGCTTTATACAGATGCACAGTTGTTTCTATCAACTGTTGAAAGAGATTTACTTCTTTTTTGGCAGTGTCATTTTAAAGACAGACCTTTTCAGATAGAAAGAGAAGACCGGCTCCTCTACCAGGTTCTGGTTCATGATGCTGTCAAACACGGGCAGAGCATTGCCCACTGCTAAGGAGGGGTAGCCTAAGCCCAGTACACCATCAAAGTGGGCAAGGATAAAAGTTGTTCCTGGCTCAAACACCGACTCGCCGAAGTCCTGTCCCTTGATGGAGATGTTACTTATCTGTTTGGTAAACAAACAAAGCAAATAACAATCAAGCAAAGAACAACCACAACTGAAAGTAATGACACCGTCAATATCAAGAAATTAGCCATATTTCTGATCCATATCAATGGATTCATTCAGTTTAAAAAGCCTCAGTATCTTTGTGTGACTTGCATCAATATAGCACATGCCCATTTGGCAGGTAGGCTCCACTGATTCCTTAAAATTATTTATTACAGAATTATATTTAGTAGCCATAATTACATGGCTGCTTGTTCATAAGCCCAGGATAGGATCCAAGAAGACAAGCAGAAATGAAAAATAAAATCTGAGGCATTTGCGTTGGTAGCCCAAAGAGGTGTGGGTGTTGGAGCAGCACCCACACCTCTCAGAACCTGGCTTGGTGGGACCTCACCCTGCCCTTGCCTAAATGAGGCAAGGTTTTCCAGGACAAGGACAGTATCTGAACTGCCCTGAAAACAGCTGATGTGGAGGCTGACAACCATTTTAGGTGGGCACTCACCTGCAGTGTGTCTTTGCCAGCAATGCCCAGAAGCTGTCCTGAGCCGTACTGCAGGGAGAAGGCTTCCCCTCCGTGCTCATATGAATCTGACTTGAAGGACTTAAATTTCTGGTGCACCCCTACACAAAAAAAATGACATCTCTACACTGAGGGGAGGTCCTGGCATTGCACCCACTCCTCAATGTGGAACCAGATGAGATGTAGGAGAGCCAGATTTTTGCTTCTCTCATGAGAAAAGTGTTGAAGAAGATCTGCAGGTGCCTCAGTTCCCCTTCAGGCATGCCAGTTTTTCTGTACCTGAGAGGTAATTTTGCCTTTTAAAGAAAAATTAGAACAAAAATGGAAATTTCCACCTCTGTTGGTAGGTCTCACAGGTCTGTTGTCATGCCTTTTACCTCATGGTGCAGAGGGACTCTGGGCAGCTGCAGCCGGCGCCTGCCCTGGCTGCAGCGTGACATGAGGGACAGAGACAGAGGAGCAAACTGGGGAGAGGAGAGCGGCCCTAAGGGATGCTCCAAATCCTCGCCTTGCAGATCCCTGCTGCAGACAAGCCTCTTGGGAAAGGAGAAGTGGGCAAGGTCTCTGGACCCAAGACACGAGAGGCATCAGGGAGAATAACATTTCTTACTGCAGGCCTCGCTGATGCAATAAGCGGAAGGGACCCAGAAGTTGGAGGAGCCAGTGTCGAACACGACGGTGAACCTCTGGGGCGGTGTCCCGACGCTCACAACCCCGTAGTACTGCGCCTGCGGGAGGAACAACCCGCTCAGCCCCGGGGCAGCCTCCAGCCAGCTATTCCTGAGGAAGAGGCCTGCTGGGGAGCACCACACAGCACTTCCTCAGGGGGTTCTGTGCAATTCCATTTAAAAGTAAACGCACACCACACAAAGTGTGTCTGGTTCCAGTGGCTCCAGGCAGCAGGTTTCACTTCAGCTGAATGCACAACGGTGTGGCATTTTGAAAGCGTTTTAAGCAAACGTTCCGTTGGGTTCCCTATGGAGTCAACAAACCCACTTTCACTGGCTTCAGAGGTGGCAAGGCCATCTCCAAGATGAAACTCTCACATGACCACACAGTCTTTCAGGCTGTTCCTTACTGATGTCAATAAAAAATCAGCGTTACAAAGTCAGCATGACCTGCCTCTGCCAGCTTCAGAGGGTTCCAACTGGTGGCACAAACACTGTCACATGTGGCTGCCCTTTTTCCTTTGTAATTATCAGGTATTATAGCAAGTCAAAAAGTATTGTGTTGCACAAACTGTTCCTGATGTACTGGACAAAGTTCATCCAGCAGATGAAGAAACTACTGACCATCCCTGGATACTGAGATAATCTGTGAACACGTGAATGCTGGAGTGAAGTGCTTATCCACATCCCATATACAAGTGTCTAAGTGCTCCTATCTGGCCCTGGAAGAGCACTTCAGCATTAAGAGGCCTATTTTTAGGAAGAGGCATTTCTGGAATTCAACCACAGATAAAGAAGCAATAGCTAGTGCCAAACTTTGTTCAGCACTACAAGTATTTGAATATGTACCTTCAAGTGCATACTTGTTAATTAATACACTGACATTTCTGACCCCAGAATTTACTGTCTGAGATACTCTTGAGAATGCAAGCAAGCATGCCATTTAAGAAAATATCCAGTTGTACAGTAGGATTCTATTTCTTCCTGCATTAAACAAACCTAAGAGAGGTTCGTTTAAAAAAAAAAAAATCCAAAAAACATACAACCAGAAAACCCACATACACACTGCAATAAAACCTCCAGACACACTGCAATGAAACCATTCCTGGTGCTACCTGAATATGATGGGGAAGTGTGTTTTGCTTTGTTGTTTTGAGATTTATACCTCTTTGAAATAAGCTTTAAAGCAGGTTGAAATGCTTCAGTATCCTTTGTTTTTCTTCACATACTTATTTCTTCATGGCCCTCAAGTATCAGTAAGCGCTTGTTGAATGAATTTGGCCTTCCCTTCAATTCTGTTCCCTGTTCAGATGAAGACTTCACAACATTTCTGCAGCTTAGTTTTCTTTGAGATAAGCATAGCAGAAGAACCAAATAAAACAAAAATCAGAGACCATCCAAATGGACAAAATTCTAAACCCAGGAAAGACACCTTACAAAATGTTAGACCTGCTGACTTGCCTGTCTGAGATCCAGTGAAATTAATATTTTTCCTTTTTCAGTTTAGATGGTAAATCCGCCCAGGTCAGTCTCCAATATTTAATACACAAAAGACTCCAGAGATAAAAGCAGAAAAAAAACCCCTCTACTTAGGTCTTTGTTATCACTGATTTGTGGCTCCACCTGATCAAATAAATGAGATTTGGAGGATTTTTTTATAACACAGAAGCATCCATGTGTCTGGTAAATAGAATATGACTAAATGAAGTAATCAGATTCTGCTATGAAAAACTCTATGCTTCCCCAAGACTGATACAGGCAAAACTCCCATATTTCCTTGGGGACTCAATGGAATCCAACACAGACCTATATAAAAATAAAACTTGTCACAGGACTACCACTGCTACTCTACATCAGCTTTCTACCCAGGTCCCATGCTATCCTAGATCAAGACATGCTCTATTTGCAGATTTCAACCTGGTTTTTTATGATCTAATATTTGTAGCATAAAGCAACAAGATACCTCAAGCCCTATAATTTCATTGACAGAATAGATTTGAAATGTGCTGGGAAAAAAAAACCTGCCTTCAATAGAACGATGAGTCCTAATGATTGCATTACCAAAACTGTACTTACATTCATGTAATCATACAGCCTTTCTGAAGCAGCTCCTACTGATAAAGCAATATCTGCAGGGAAACAATGCAGATACCTCCGGGCAAAAACATCAGGGTGGTGATTCCTCCAAAATTCCTCTAATTCTCCCTTTTCCTTCAGCTGTTTCTTGATAGATTTGAATCGAATCAAGGGGATTCTATGCAGATAAAATAAACACACAAAAAAATAACAGACTCTCCTTTCTAGAACTGTCATATACTCTTTTTTTTTTTTTAAAAAAAGGTTTCTTTTTTGAGACCTCGAGTAGCAACAAGCACAGGTCACCCCATGAAGCCAGCTGAGATGTGTGCCAGCCAAGCCAGACATGTTTTCTTACCGTTCCACAGCCACGATGAATGGGATGTAAACCACAGCCAACAGTATTGCCCTCATGGCTCCAAGCGGTTCAGAGTCTAATGACACTCCTTTGCTCAGAAGTCCCTTTTTTATGGCCCGTTGTCAGCTGAGGGTCGTTTGCCAGGTCAATCAATCGCAGGAGGTCAGTGCTTTGGCAGAAAAGGGATTAATTTACTCTCAGACTAACCGCTGGTTTGTGCAAATAGTGGTGTCCAGAGGAGCTACTCAGGCACAGATAACCAGGGCACAGTCTAGACCAAATAGACATTTCACTAACAATCCTAAATGTCTTTTACATAAATACAATATATGGGGTGAGCTTGGCTCCTGTTAGCATGAGAAAGAGGAAGCAGTCCAAGGACTTGCTGCTTTTCAAGTTGCTTTGGTGAGATGTTGCTCAGAAGTGTTCAATACAGAGAAAGAGGACATTATAACCATTTCCCTTTTGCATGGAGACATTTCAGCAGGGCTGAGCAGACAGACATTTGATGGGCTTGTGACAAGTCACCCCCTGACAGCTGAAGTTTAATTCCCTATTTATGGGAGAGCTCCAGTCTGAACATAAATGTGACTGCCACCCCATAAAATGGATCTTTAAAGTAAAAAACACAACAGTACAATACTGCAACACACAGTAAAAAACAGCAATAATTTTGCACACATTTCAGCAAGACATTTGGAAGAGCTCTTTTGGATTTATTTTCCTGCAAGTTTCCTGAGGTTAGTGGCTCCCACCACTGCCTGACACTTGGGTTCAAGTCAAGTCTGCAGAGAAATAATGGTGTCAAAAAGAGGCTGATTTGGCAGAGCACAACCCCAAAACCATCAGCTGCCCAGGAGGAAGCTGAGCACTGAGTCTGCAATTTACTTACAAGACTTTTTGAATCTTTCCTCTGCGCAAGGAAGCGCACGAAGCAACCACATACTGCAGCCTAGCATATATTAAAGCTAACTTTGAATAATCAGCCATTTTTGTTCAAAAGGCTATGGTAGGATTTTGGGAAAAGAGCAACCACGTTTTTTCCTTGCAACACACCACTTGTTTAAAATAAACTGCTCACTATGCAAAAGTGAACTGGAACTAAGTAATCCTCTCAAAAGAGAGCAGATGTGCAACAGCACAGCAAGGAAAGAATGTCAAAGGACATGGAGGTGGCAGGAGTCATCATCATCTGCCCTAGTAGCAATGTCAAGAAAAAACAGCTGAAAAACCCAAACACACAGCATTTGTGAGCCAAGAAGGGGTCTAAATGCCTGTCACAGACTTTAAATAAATGCAAAGCAAACGAAAATTGTTCCTTTAAGTCACTTCCCTTGCTATGTCAAAGTGATTGAGGAGGGGCATGAGAGCCTTAAAATCAGTAAGTTTAGAGCTCTATTTATTAGTTTCTAGGGATTTTGAAGTACATCGTTTGCTTTTGCCAGCGTACCTCCAAAATTGTAAGGGCTAAAAAAACTCAGCAAAGACTGAGTCTGGTGCCATCACACAGCTGCAGGCAGAGTTTTGGATCTGAAAAAGCACCAGCATCTCTATTATAATATGTTGTTTCAAAAAATAATAGAATCTCAAAAATGTATCTTCTATATTGATTTTTATTTTATTATTATTTTTTTCAATTATCTAGCTCTGAGTAATATTCCACATTTCTCCTGGACTCAGGTATTTTACACAAGTTATCAGTGAATGATCACATTTTCTGTCCCAGAGTCATCCCAGCCACGGAGCTGCAGTAGCTGGGTGCTGGAAATGAGAATGGTGAGCAAAATGTGGTCATATGCGAACTTCTAGAAAGCAAAGGCATTTCTCAAGGAGCCTCCACCTGTCATCTGATGCACAGCAGAGCAGATGTCATGTCCTTGGGTAGGGCAGTGTCACTTTGACAAGAGCAAGACAATGTCTGTGCTGAGTGCCTTTATCACTTGAACTTTTCCTCAAATGCTACAAATGTTTCTGGGAAGTCGCTAATGTTCGTGTTGGAGGGCACCACGATAACTTTGAAGACATAGTGGCTTTCAAAACACTGCCTGGGTCTACTGTGGGGACTGCCTTTGCCTTGGTGACTCCACTGAGTGGCTGATTCTCAGAAAGAACATGATTGTTAATTTTATTGCAAGTGTAGTCCTTTATTAATCCACACACAAAGATTATTCTTTCCCAAGTTCTCTGATTTCACACTATGTTCCAAGCAGACATTAATTTAGCTAACAGAGGTACAAAATGCGGCAACAAAAGGTCATCGTGACTTTTTTTGATAAGCTGGAATAATGATTAAACTACAATGCAGAGCATACCTAAGAAATAGTTATCTGCAGCTTAAAAGTTCCATTAAGTAGAAATAATTCAAGTAGAAAAAAAATACATCCGTATCTGTATCCACAGATGCAAAGTACTTCGCAAAGTTATTTGTCTACATATGGATTATTGAGGAAAAATATGCCTAAACTAAATCATTAATATATTCTTACCTATGCTCTTATGTTGTTATGATTAGTAGGTTATCTGAAAAGATTTGTCTAAAAGACAAGGCTTTGCTGTGGATGCACATTCATTATTGATTATGTCAAATGTATTTGGTTTTCCACACCTGTAGCCTACAGTGCGTTAAGGGGAGGGACCCTTGCCTTCAGAAGGTGCCACGGTTGTTTAGAAATGAAAAACAAATACAACAACCTGCTGACACATTCCCCACAGTGGTCCTCTGACAGGACACAGAGTGTCAAAGCAGAAAGAAGTGTCTAGAGGGAGATGCTCATGCAGTGCAAACCGGCCTCTTGCTGCTGGGGTGCCATGCACAGCACGTCCTGCCATCAGAGAGGGAACTTTCAGGCCTTCTATTCCACAGCACCACCACAGATGACTGTGACATTATCTTTGTTCTCCAGGCTTGATACTCTGCCCAGCTTCTCCATCCAAACCCTATTTTATGGCACTCAGGTCTCAGCACTCACTGTTCTCCGTCCTGTTGGAACACTGGTTCCCAGGTGTGCCCTGTTGTTCTCCTCCCAGAGGAAAGCCCTCCATACATTTCATAGCATCACTGCTGCATGGCACAGCCACTCATCTTGTGGGGAAAAGGCTCATAAACATCCTATAGCCTATACCAAACTGATAGCTAGTGATAGTAGAGAGCTCTGTATTACCAGATTTGTCCAGAAATCTATAGGCCCCTTTAAGTGGTGCCTTTTCCTCAATCTTCTGTTTGCTCAGCCTGTTGTTTTTCAAGAGCATATGCCTCTCAGCAGTCATGGATTTTGGTAGTATATCACCTAATACCCCGAAGCCAATTGCTGATTGTTCAAAGAAAGTATTCTCCCTAAATTATGGTAGAGTGTGGAAAATGACAGCAATGAGCTGTAGCTATCAAAGCAAAGAGCCAGGTGATGAAAAGGTTCTTTTACCTTAAAACACTCTGCCAGCTTTAACATCCAAAGTTCATGGTAGAGCCGTGGCCAACACACAGGCAGGACAATCAGAGAATGGGTTGGGTTAGAAGGAATCCTAAAGATCATGTAGTTCCAACCCCCCTGCCATGGGCAGGGATACATATGAGTCCCCAGGAAAGCTTGAAATAGCAGCAGCTCAACAAGTCAAACTATGCAGAGGTTCCCTATACATGGGAATGCTCCTGGAAATTAGAACTGAATAGCAAAATGGGTCTTGATGAGAGGAGAACAGTTTATACTGTCACATCTAAATAGCCGTAACTTTGCAACACTGGATTTCTGTCACTCATAACAAGTGAGAATCTTGATGGAATTAAATCCATGGGAGTTTCTTAAGAGGTTTTGGTACAGATACGGGAACTGCAGTAGCACAGTTGGAAGGTGAATGGAGAACAGCCTTGGCAGTTTGTGATAGCACATTACATTGGGATTCAGACAAGGAGTAAAACATAATGTAATGAAAAAGGCCCTATGGACAAGAAGTAAAACATATTGTAATGAAAAAGGCCCTACACAGTCAAGAGTGCCAGAGGCTATAATAAATACCATTAAACTAGGAATATAAATAGTAGAATGGCTCAAGATAGCAATTTGCCAAGTATTTGTGTTAAAGCTTTATAATAGGTATTGGGTGGCAAGTTACACTCTGAAGTCCAAGTATTTGGCACCTTTCAAAATACATCCTGAAAGTGCCACTCGTCTTGAAAGTCAAGTCTTGACAGTTATTTTAAATCACTATTTGATTATATCTGACATTTCTGCTGAAAGTTTCATGAAAGTTAAACATCTGAGCTTAAAAATTTGGTCTGCTGTGGTGTTTAGTTTCCCAAGCCCATCCCTGCTGCCTGCATTGGCTACACAGACAGCGCGGCTGCAAGCAAGAGGTGAGGGGCTGGGGCACTGGCGTGACCCTGATTTTGTTTGGGGCAAAATCAGAGAACATTTACAGTGTGCAAGAAGAGGCAAGAAGGAATGTTTTTGGGAGGGGTGAGCGAGTGGGAGTGTGAGTGAGAGAGGGAGACCTGGGCCCTGAATCGCCCTGTCTATAATCCCCATCACCAAACACTCATTCAGTTATCAGAAACATTTCAGAGCCCTTGAGATTAAAGGCTGGTGCCATGTAAACAGAGCCTTATATTGGGAAGAACGAGTTACCAACAGGCCAGTGCGCAGCAGGAGAAGAACAAGGCAGGCCTCTCCGTCCCTCGCAGTGCCGGCCATCCCAAAACAAAATCCCGAGATGGGCAACAGTCTGAAAGCCATTGTTGCTTTTGTGCCCTCTAACAAGTGCCAGAAGTACCTCCTAGAAGACCTAGAAGAGATGCCAGTGGATAAAATGGTGGATCTGAGTGGCAGGCAGATGAGGCAGCTGCCTGTGCATATTTGCTCTTTTAGGGAACTGGTTAAGCTGTACCTGAGTGACAACAACCTTAACCATCTGCCCCCTGAGCTGGAGCAGCTGCAAAACCTGCAGATCTTGGCACTGGACTTCAACAACTTCAAAGTACTGCCCCTAGTTGTGTGCACGCTGAAGCAGCTGTGCATCCTCTACCTGGGCAACAACAAGCTCTGCAGCCTGCCCCTCGAGCTCCGACTCCTGCAGAACCTCAAGACCCTCTGGATCGAGTCCAACTGCCTGCAGTACCTGCCCGAAGTGGTGTGTGAGCTCAGCCTGCTCAAGACCCTGCATGCCGGCTCCAACGCCCTGCGCACGCTCCCTCCCCAGCTGCAGTGCCTGCAGGAGCTGCGCACCATCTGGCTGTCAGGAAACCTGCTGTCCGAGTTCCCTCCCGTGCTCCTGGACATGCCCTTCCTGGAGGTGATCGACGTGGATCGCAATTCCATCCGGTTCTTCCCCAGCCTAGCTCACCTCCCTGGCCTGAAGCTGGTGATCTACGACCACAACCCCTGCAGGAACGCACCCAAAGTGGCCAAAGGGGTGCGCAGGGTGGGGAGATGGTCAGAGGAGACCCCTGAGCCCCGCAAGCGATCCGGGGCGGTGATAGAAATCACGCTTGATGAGAAACCATTGCTACCTCCTGCCGCCAAGACCGAGCCAGAAGCTGAGCCCTGCTGATGCTTAACTGCCCCTTTTGCCAAGGTGGTAGTGCACTCACGCCACTGCCCAACCTCTACCTCTCCCTTGCTTGCTGGTGTCCAGGGATCACACCACCTGGCAGTCATCAGGAGTATGTGCACCAGCTTGGAGATAATGTGACAGCAAAACTCTTGTACAGACCCATCTTGTACCTGTCTTTGTGCAGCACCCAGCACTCTTCCTAGAACAGACTTCTTCCCTTTCCCCCTCCCCCCATGCTGGGACCACTCAGAGTTCACAGCAGAGATGAAGACTCAGTCTAGATGTTTTCTGTGGGTAGATTGCATGGAGCACATACGGAGTTGCTGCTCTTCACCTGTGGGCTCACTCTTCTCCCTTCCACCTTGCTGAGGTGTCCCAGCTCAGCTGGAAGCTACTGTTCAAGATGGTCACTGCTGAGACCCACAGCTCTAAAGCAACCCACAGCATTTGTCTCAAATTACTCATCTGAAATGCAGCAATACTTTGAAGGTTTCCCTGTCTGACGCATGGGAAGTGGTAGCAGAGTCCTGGCTGCACTTCCAAGGAAACAGCATGTATGTACAGGGGGCTCTCCTCCTTTGCTGCTGCCTTCTTCCTGAAAAATTTGTTGGTACTGTTTCAGTACTGCCAAAAAGCATTTCAAATGATGGTGAGGAAAGCTGTAGGCTTTACTGCTGTGTTTTGTTACTGACAACACTGCCTCTAAGGGCAGCTGTACGGGACAAGTTTTCATGCAGGAGCAAAGAAAATAAAAAGCCTAACTAAAAAGGAAAAGCTACAAGAATTGCAAAGGTAAACTTGCATGAATAAAATCCAGGGCTGTGAGCCTGTCACTACAGGCTTGCACATAATCTGAAGGTGAGGCAAACTTTACTCAACTGATTTCAGCTGCGTATTTCTCAAAGCTTACAGCTTGGACCAGCACAGATCTCCCTAAAAATGCCTTTTTTTAAGCTTTGCTTTAATTGAGTAACAGAAATCTGCCTCAAAGTGACATTTTAAACTTTAGACTCCATAGCATGGTTGAATTAGGTGAAAGACAGCTGTTTTAAAAGGGTGGAGAGCCGTGGTGGCACACTCTCCTAGTAGAACTGTCTCAGCAGTGCAGCCTGCAGAAGCAGCAGTTGACTTCCCAGAAAAGGTTTGATTCCATGCCAGTTCATGACTGCTTAATGTCATCTACATGCTTGAAAAATTATCTGGGAATATATAGACTCTGCTAGCACGTGTTGTCTTGTTAAATGAAGTCCAAATTTGAATCTGGCTGGCACCCATGTAGTGTGCTACTAGTCAAATTAAAGTATACTAGCATCTTGCCAAGTTAAACCATCCGTCTTTGGAACTAACAGCAAATTCTTTATCTAGTCTTGTTCAAACAATTTCTTCCTACAAAAAGGAAAGTAGGACAAAGCTTTTTTAATATCCAAGGTCAACGTTTTATATCCCATAAAACTGAGCTGGTACTGTCTTTAGCTGAGGGGATGGGGAAGAGTGTACTTTCACTTGCTCAGCAGTGGTTTGTGTTTCACTCAGCTCTCTCCAGTCCCGTCACTTCTGGAGAGCTGAAGAGTCTCTGTCAAGAGTTAAGGGGAGGATTCTCTAAGCAGATTCCCTTCATTTTATGAAATCTAAGGGAGAAAAATGTTTGCACATATACTTGCTTACTTCAATTTAATCTTTCTGCTTTGGCAGACTTGCCCTGGTGTTTGCCAGGTGCTTTACTATACTTGCAAGGGCCAGAAAGGTCACAAGGCCTTGCAGGCATCATTCTGGGCCCCCACACAGACAGGGCCCCTGCTTGTCTGTGCTTATAGTCATCATAAATCTGCATGCAGACTTCTGCAGGCATCAGAGGCTTCCTTACAACCTACACACAAAGAAAGCAGTCCAGTTAAGAAACATGTTGCCTTTGCAGTAACTACTAGAATGGGAAAGTGAATAAAGACAGGCTACAACCGACATGAAAAGGGCAGGGCAGAAAGGGCAGGAAGTGAATGTCATGGAGCCTGGCTCGTTTTCTGCTAAGTGCCCTCTACTGCTAAGTGCCCTCTATTGTAAGTGTTCCTAAAGTCAGCGCAGTACTTTAGAGATCAACACTCAGACTGTTTGGTCCACAATGTTATCTCTCCCAAACTCCATGTTCCTCTCAACTCCCCTCAGCAGAATGTAAAATCTGTGGTGTAAAAAGCTGTAAAATCACTTAGTTGTAGTTCTGGGAATTGACTGAGGTTCCTCTTCCGCTCTCTCTCTTCCATCATTAAAAAAAAAAAAAAAAAAAAGAGTAATACTCCAGTAATCCCTAGAAAAAGATATCATCTAACTTCAGAGCCTATTTCTAAAACCCCAACTCAAAACCTATGCAGCCAGGACCGGAATACACCACTTACACTAACACAGCAGGCCAACACGAACCAGTGAGCCATGAGGGCTTAGTCACTCCCTGAAGCATCTGAGGCCTGAGGATGTGCACCGCAGCAGTCCTAATGGATCTGCCCTTCCTGGTTGTACAGAAAGAAATACAACTTGGGGGAATCTGAATTATTTATTTTTAGCTTTTTATTTCTGTGTATTTTAAGTGGAACCTGGAAGGAACAGAATGAATAGGGTTGTATAAAACCCTTGGTTTATACACCCCTGAAAGTGAATTCTTCCCCACAACACATAAAAGCTCCAGTAAGTAAAAACCAACTGAAGACAGTGCCATTGATGGAGACATTTGTCTCAAGCTTCTGTTCCATAACCTCACAAAAACTAGACCATTAAAAAAATTTACTAGGTGAGATCTGGTCCACACATCCTCAGGAACTGAAGAAAATTTAACAGGGGCGATGGTCTGGTACACGTTTTCTGGGGAGAAAAAGAAAAATCAGAAAATTCCCACCATGCTGATGTCCACCAGCCCCTTCCCATCCACCCTTATTTTTAATCTTTAGTTGGTATTTTGCATTCAGTGACATCTTTATCTCACAGCACAAAAAGCAGTATCACCTCAAAGCTAACACACCACCTATGACCATGGCAAAAAAAATCCTGTGATTCAAAAAGCACTGAAAACTACCTGGTAGCAGGCACCCATGGGATAACCTGCCTAACAGCAGCAATTCTTCTCAAACCTTTTAACAAACATGTTTCTGTTTCAGCTGCAGACTCTATCTCAGAAGCAGCTGGACATTTCACTACAACTCTTGCCAAAAGAAAAAAAGAAAGCATGATCCCTTACATTTTGGTCAGCTACTTGTGCAGATGTTTGAGTGCTATACACAAGTAGCTGGTGACCTAAGATTAACTAGGCATTACTCAGGCACAGCAATTTAAGTTTGCTCATGGCTCTAAAGGCCTGACAATACTGCTAGCTAATGCAGTAAAATTATCTAATATGAATATCAGCATGTGAGATGTCAGGCTCCATTTCAAATGAAGTATTTTTAGAACAAGACTTTTCTGCACCACTACTCTTCCACAGAAGGAGGTTTACTCTACACCACTGTGAGTGACCATGCAGATACTCTGGTCATACCTTGGTGCTGCTTTAATGATGTCATCTACACGAAGAATCATTTCTGCTGCTTCAGCTGCACTCAGCAAAACTTGTCTCTTGACCTGGAAACTTTCTGTTACTCCCAAAACTGACATGTCTCCAATGACACCCTCTTTCATATCTGGAAGAAGAAATACATTAAGAGGTGTTTTTTTGGTTTTGTTTTTTTAACTTGGCTTTTTTTTAAGGCAATTACAAGAAGCTGAGAGCATAGTAACTTACATGCTCAGATGAACTACACTGATAGTAAGGGAAGTATTAAATAAAGTCTTTTACCTCAGGACTCCTGATTTAAGCCTAATGTTACAATTACATACAGACAATTAATGATAAAAATTTTATACATTGTGATAAGGAGACAAGATCCCAACAGGACTCTCCACACTATTCCCTTAGATATATTAACTTCAAGATTCTTCTCCACAACTCTGGTTGTCGTTTGGTTGTTTTTTGCGGGGGGGGGGGAGATAGGGGAAAGATGTGCTTGGTTCTGCTGGGTTTTTAGCAGGTTGCTGGTTTTAAAACAATGTTTTTCTTTTTAAGCTTCTTATAACTAGATTCAGTGTAAGGAAAGTGGTTTTTAGAGGTGTAAACCATCCACTTCAAAAACAAAGGTTTTCACTCCAATGTCAAAAGCCTGGTCGAACAGAAAAGGAACATAGTGCTGTACACCCAAGTTCTATGCAAAGCAAACAAATCAACATACTCAGTTCTCCCAGCTGATTATATGTGACAGACATATGTGAACAACTTTAATGAGCCTAATGGACCTGCCAAACAGTAATTCAAACACAGAAGCAAAACTGAGCCCCTTACCCAGTCCATAAGTAGTCTTCCCTTCACTATGAGCAGCTCTCAGCTGAGCAACCAAATCAGCGCTGTCATAGCCAGCATTATCAGCTATTATTGTTGGGATCTAAGGGGATAAACACAGGTTGTTTTTACTTAACACAGGGACTGATCCCTAGTAAACATGAAACATACTTCAATGTTTTAAGTTTACAACTGAATTTCAAAAAGATGCTTCAGAAACATGGCAGATGATCTGTTACTGTGTTCAGAAGATATAAAAAAGTAAAAAATCCAAACTACTTTTCCAAGAATTTCAAGATCCTGGTGTAAGAAAGTATCTAAGAGGACAGAAGTATGTTAGCAGATTTATCAGTTCATTTTACATGGACAGAAGAAAAAAAAGAATCTTGTAGTTTATCATTTCAGACTACAACTAAAGAAATGTTTCCATTTAAACAGCACAAGCCTGCTGGTAAGCACATTAACCACCTGATCATTCTGTTCACTGTTTCTGTGACAGCAGTGCAAACTTGCACGTGCTGACTGAAGAGGTCACGTGTTACTATGCTCTTGAAATTAATTTTCTTAGAGAAAGGTTTTGCCTAATTTAAATTGCAGAAAGTAAATTTCTTCTCAAACTGACAGCCTGTTAGCACAATTCTATTAATGTTTCTTGTGACACTCTTATTTCCCACTAAGATGCAATCTACAACCCAAGACTAGAAACTTGTAGATATTACTGGAGTATGAATACACCCAAAAAGCACTAGAGCATCAATGGAACAGAAGGGTCGCTCTTTTCTAAATCAGTCATCAACTACATAAGATGAGATTTTAATGTACTATTTCTGCACCACTTTAAACTAGCAGGTAAGGTGAACAAGAACCAATTAGAGGAGGGCTAGCATATAAACCTCCACAATTCTGTAACATGCAGAATTATTAAAACACCAGTACTTTTTCCTAAGACAAAAAACAAAATTCCCCCTTTGTTTATCCAAGATGTGCTGCTAAACTTCACTTTTTTATTTCAGAAAACCAAAACTTTTAAAGTGAAGCAATTATCTGATGTCACAAGTTAGTAAACTTCATGAAGCTTTGTCTCTTAATCCAGCAAACTGATTAAATAAACCTACCATTCGTAAAGCCTTAGCAAAGGACTCCATTGCAACAGACTCTTTGCCAGGTGTTCTGACAGCAAGTTCTGCAACAGCATTAGCCATCAGCATCTCTGAACAACCTATTCATTGAAGACATACAGATGTTATAGATCTGATGTACAGTAATACAAAATGTGTGTCATATACAAAGAATCTGACATTCACCTCCACCATACACAGTTCTTGTGTCCTTCACAGTCTGGGCCAGGACACAGAGAGCATCATGCAAAGACCTCTCTGCTTCATCTAGAATCTGCTGTGTGGCTCCACGCAAAACTATGGTGCAAGCTTCACCTGGAAAGCACAAATGCAAAAGGATTAAAAAGAGAATCCAGGACACAAAAATGGGCTATCACAAAGCATTTTAAATGGTTTTGCTATCACTGCAGACAAGTTTTGTATTACTTAATTTTGGGAGCAAAAGCAAGCATGATGACATTTCAAAGATAGGATGAAATAATGTACACAGTGCTATTGCTTTGGTTCCACAACACCTTATTTAATTTAACAGAAAATTAATATCACCTCAAAACTCCTTGGAAACTTAAGAGAGTATTGGTATTTACTAGAACAAGCTCTCAAAGCTCTTTATGTATGATATATTGCTACTTTTCTTGTCAATTTAATCTCCCAAAGCAGAAGTCTTGGTTCCCATCTTTAAAAATGATTGTATGTTCATTTGTGTAACATGAAACATACACAGTTTCAACCATGAAACTGTGTAGGATTTTTACTGAAAAGCAAGACTTTAATAAAAACAGTGACATGAATCATTACAAAATTCCTATGCCTCGCTGGAAACTGAACAGCATTAGCAGAGGGTTACAGTAACGAACGTTACCATACACCATTAGTGACAAAACACTTACCCATTGCTACTCCAGAGAAATGAATGAGTTTATCTTCTCCAATCATGACTTCTTCAATAAGCTTGCAGCTTCCTAGTTTTACTAGCTCAGGGTGATCAAAGGTTGATGCAATTTCACCACCTACAAGTGTAAGATCATAAAGCAATCAGAGCTCACAACGAAAGCATCCTTTCAGGGAATGTCTAACCAAGAGGGGACGGGGAGGGGATGTGAAAAAAATCATCTTTGTAATTGCCCCAAAATAAATTTAAATTAACAATACTGATAAGCCAAGATTTTCTCATGTCAGCATATGGCACCAGAAACCTTTAACCAATGCTGATAAATCCCTAAAACACCTATGTTTTGTTTCACATCACAAGGACTACAATGCTTTCGAGTTGTGTCTAATAGCAGAATAAACATTCATCTTTGCTAGCATTAAATTGTCAGTATGTTTAAAGTTTTCACAGTATTTACTAATTAAATACTTAGAGAATACTAAATGAAGTCTCTTCTGCTTTAAAACTTGAGCTTGTGACAGTATTCACTTTGCCTGCCTGATGATGGCTGAGAACCAGTGGCCACCATTCTCCTGCATCACAAGTCTCATTCCATGCTGTAGCAGCAATACTGTGCACAATTTGTAAACTGCCATATTGTCAACAAAATAGGTACTACAAAGACTAAAATGTCTTTGAACAGAACTTTGTTCTAGTTCTTTCCTATTCCTGTTAGAAAACTCTTTGCATTACCAATGCATGCTCAGTTATTCCACAGTAGCTTGCAGCACTGTGTAGTTGCAGCACTACAAGGAAAACCAAGATATGTAGCAGAGAGTTTGTGCATATTAAAAACTTGTCCTTTTTTCAGCTATACTATTCAAGCCAGTGTGGTCCGGTAAGGCCCATTTGCTCTGCTTAGAAAGCTTGCTTTGAATTCAGAATAAAAGCAATGCTCCTCTCAATCACACATTTGCCTTTGTCAATGTGCCTACTGACAGTTATATACAATTGCTACTTCAGTTTTGCTAAGATAAGTAAGTCAGTGTCTTTTCCTTTCTCCTGCAAAACTACTTCATCCTCCTGATCACTTTCAGAATCAACTATGATGTTCCAGTTAACTATCTCTAACTTCAGCAACGAGAATTATCTGTAGCATTCCAGAGATTTCATTTTCATTAGTTACTAGAATCACATTTATGCTGACCACTACTCAGAATATCCAGGTTGTTCATGTCATTTGAGGTCCACCTCAAGTCGACAACTCAATCCCACATTTTTAACAAAGGATGGCTCTTGAGTCTTTTCTACCACTACAACTGAACAACAGCCATGTAGAACAAAGTGTAATTATCACAGAATCAAGAACTATTAGTATTAATTTGTTGAGTTCTTCTTTTATTGCTAAGTTTCACCTTTTCCTTAGAAAACAAACATTTCAAAATCTTATCAAGCAGGAACTTAACTAAAAATGTTTTTAAAATACGAAAGAAAATTACTAACTGGCACTAACTTGCTAAATTATATCCCATGTTTTCCATTATGATCCTTTATTCAAAGACGCTGGAGAAAAAGAAGCAATGTTCAAGTAAGTTTAATGTTTACTAACAATCAAACAAATAATGTGCCCCTCCAAGTTCCATACAAGATGATACTCTACACACCTGTGACAAGAGCCAGACGTTCTACACCAGCAAAGTCTGCATGTTCAATAGCCATGACACCAGCAGCTCCAAAGAGCTGTTCAGGGTAGTTGTAGATCAGCTGCCTAAAATTAAAACACATCTCCCCATCACACACAGAACAAACCTTTGAAAATAACAGAGTAACAAAAGACACCAGATTCTCAGTAGCATGGACACAGGATAGATTTCTGAAAGCTACTAAAGCAGTCAATGCATGAGGCACCTGCCACACATGGAATGTTACACAACACAGAAGCAAACCTTCCTCTGAAGAAACACTATCACACTAAGCACAGGCAGCCATATGTCTTAAGTCCTGTGATCCTAAGTGCCTGCTGGGCACTTAACTGCCTATTCCAGCAGAGTGAACTAGAACAACATGGGAAGCAACGTAACTCTCCCCTTTTCTCAAGAAAATACATACCTGTTAATAAAGCAATTAATTCCGTGTTTAAGAATACGATCCACTTTCTCCTTCATTTTTTCTTTTTCTGCCTGCTCTATTTCTGCCACTTTTGCTGTGGAGTCCACTCTAACACGAGAGCCAAAAATCTAAATGAAAGAAAAGAGAGATCATTCTCAAAACTCCATTAACAGAAACACTGTATCTCAACAGTAGTTCTGTCACATACCTTAATCTTGTCTGTATCCATACCAGTATTTGCAATAAGAATCTTTGCATTTTCAATTCTTTTTGGTTGATTTACACCAATCTTCTTGTCAAGTAAAAAGCCTATAGTAACAGAAAGGTTGTGTAAAACTTCCAATTAAAAAAGGAGTACAATTCATAACTATAACAAAATCCCCTCATCTTTAGTATTCAATTTAATGATAACACAGTACTGTTTCCTATAACAAATTTACATAGATGTGTAACTTTCAGCAGCTTTATTTCTTAAGTGCATACACAGTCAACACTCAAAGACTTACCTTCATCTAAGTAGGAATCAGCCAAACTCCCACCAAGTTTCTTAATGACATGGATAGCTTCCAAGTTACCAGAACCTTTCAACCTAAGAACAGCTTCTACAGCTAGCTTGACAAAGTGATCCTTATGGTGAGTAAGTAATTTTGATGAAAGAGTTGTTCCCGCAATGTTCATCAAGTCTTCACGGAACTTCACTTCATCATTACTACAATAAAGACAGTTCAGTTAAAGTGGAAAGTCTGAAAGCCCTACCACTAGCTACCACCATGAGTCTTTGTTCACTTCCTCTAGCCTGTGCCTATATGTACCGTATTCTGTTTTGAGGAATGCTGCACAAAATCCCTCCACTGTCCCAGAACACAACCTTCTCTTTGAAATACAGGTTTTGGTAGAATTTTCGCATTCAGCTTTAGAAAGTTTGTGCTCTCAAAGTGCCAGGCAAGGGAAATTGTTACATTTTAAACGGGAGTGTGAAATCTGAAGTAACACTTCAGATTTTTGTTCCAGGGAGCAAATTACTGCTTGTATTTCATTTCTGCACATTGTAAGTAATGTTGAGTATCAAAAAGCTTCTGTAATTCACTTGAAATAAACCCCAGTATTTTTTTCTCAACTGTTAAAAATCATTAGCTCAGCCTTCGCTATACTTTAATAAGAGTGAAGAATTTACCACTGGACTGTAATTCGCACTGATGTTTTGATCTTGAGTAGTTTTTCGTGAAGAGCAAATGGACATTACTAACCCATGATCCACAGCTGCTTTCAAAAGCGCCTCTCTTGAAGCCTTTGTGGCTGCTCTCCAGCCTGCAATGATGGTCTGAGGATGAATCTTCCTCGCAATCAGTAATTCTGCCTCCTATTTAAATGAAATCAATATTATTTCCCCCCCAAATGTACGGTTACACTTACTAGAAAAGACACGTTCATTTATGAATGCAACTTAAAGTGTAGTTGAAAAATAACTATCTTCATTTTTCTGAGGGAACTTGGTAAGCTGATGGATCATTCCTGAAGATGCTCTTGATCCCAGTTCCCGGACTTGAGATGATCAGACTTTCTGACACCACTCTGCTAGCAAGAATTACTCACTTCTCATGTCCCTTTCACAGTAATTTCAAGTTTAGAGTTTGGCAATGTAGAATTTTACATAAACAAAAACCCCATACACAGTTTAAAGGAACACCATGAATTCAGGTCTTGAGCAAAGAACAGAATTTAGCAATAATTTCCTCTTTAATGTTATGGAAAGGGATTTCAGAGGACTGAGCCTCACAACTAAGCAGAGCTGCACACTGCACAGTGCAATAGCCAGGAAGTGACCTGTAAGAGTCAACTTAAAATACTTGAGAGTTTATAAAAAATAATATAAGGAATAATAGTCTAAAATAATACCCAAAAAATGATGATGCAATACCTAAGGGTTGTTTTTTCCCCCCCCCTACCAATTTCAACAGTAAAAGAGCAAGCTATTCCTTCCTATGCTTTGGGAGCCCTTTTCAAAAGCGTAGGGTAACACACCTCCTACTGGTGGTATCAGACAGACAACCACACTGGCAAACAAACACCTGAAAAAATGTAATACATCACCCTCAGTAATTCAGCTGCCAACACTGTGACAGATGTAGTTCCATCACCAACTTCATCATCTTGAACCTTTGACATATCTGAAGAAGGAAAACATAGTATTAATGCTATTTTTCTCATGCATTAGGAGGAGAGAAACAGATCTTACTCTTTGCATAAAGAGGGAACTCCAAAAAACAACCGCAGAAAAACACGAGATGCAAATGAAATTCAGCATCCTTCAAATTCTTGCTCTTTATTTGCAACCTAGACACCAGTTTCAGCCTGGTGATGGTCAAGATGCTCCCCTCTTTTCCCAGTCCTAAAGATGGTTATCAGAAGGAAGTACAGCTGGACAGAAGCTCTAAGGTACAGATACAGGATCAGAGACTACAATAACCAGGTCTGCTGCATGAACTGCTGGTAAACTGGGACCCAGCAAACATAATATCATTAGGAAATCTGACACCCAATTGTTCAGGCTCCTGCTTGTCACCAGAACTGGACCACTGACACAGTATGACAGTTGATCACAGAGGTAAACTCTGTCCAGAAGTACAGTGCTCACTGAGTGACAGAGATTTAAATCTGGGAGAACCAGAGAACCTCTGTTGCCTCGTATTTTCCCACTGAAAAAAGAGGGGCACACAGCTGTCTTTTGTCCCTTCTGACTCCTGGGACAAACCATGGTTGCAGGAAAAGAAGACATCAGAACAGTTTTGAAGAGCAGCATACACCTCAATTTTACTTTTGCAAAACTCCACAACTCTTGCAGTACCCTGCCCTCCTTATTTCAGGATTTCTACTCCCCCCCTTCAATTTTTCACAGTATTTCACAAACAGTTTTCTAAGAACAAATAAAAACTCTGTAACAGAGTTACAAACTAAGAAATATCAAGCCTGTAAGAACTCACCAACCAAGACCTTGGCAGCTGGATTGTCAACTCCAATAGCTTTCAGGATGGTTGCACCATCGTTGGTAACTGTCACAGAGCTGTCTCTTCCGGTACTTAAAAGAATCTTGTCCTACAAGACGTGAGATTTCAAACACTGCTTGAAAACGCACTGTAACTATTAAAGCTAAATTAACAGGTATGACTACTGAGAGCCTGCAGCTGTCTTACCATGCCTTTAGGGCCCAGCGTGCTCTTGACTAGGTCACCAATGGCAATGGCACCAACAAAGGACGACTGAAATGAAAATAAACATACCTCAGGGAACAATTTATTTCTACTGTAATACACAAATTATACACTATCACGTAGCTTTCAAGAGGACATTTTAACCAACCCTTCCACCTCTTTCAGTGGAGGCTGTGTCCAAATTTCTTAACTGCTATATTTTGATAACCAGAACAAATATACTTAATTCTCACAGAAACCATAAGTCTGTCTCAAAGACAGAAAAAATGCCTCCCAATAAAACACCAATCTTCTGAGCGCCAGTAGAGTTACTTTGATTTTGACAATGAAGAGTTTCTCTAATTTTCAGTATAACCAACACTCCTCCTCTCTTCTGTTCACAGACGTGCAACAAGGAAAGCCAGTTAGAGACAAAAGTTCCATATCATGATATGGTGAAAGTATTTTTAGTAGTAGAAAAGACAAAAGTTTAATTACCTCAGATACTACCAGTTTCTTAGAGAATTAAACTTACCAACCGAGCTGTTTCTGCCTTCTCTTCATCTGCACCTGCCTTGAAAATGTTGACAGGAGCAAGGGAAATGGATGCCTGAAACACAGATAACATAAGGATATTATTCTAGCTTCAATAAAACTATGAGTTTTAAAAATCCCTCACACTAACAACCTAAACAACGTTTTTATTAATAAAATTACTCCCATACCCCATTTTGTTGTGATAAAAGATATATTTAAGAAATAGTCACAGTTCTTAAAAATCTGCCTTGCAGTCCCATAGTCCTGAGAAGGGATTACAAGAGCGAGGGCAGCTGCGCGCAGAGCTGGCGGTGCACACGCCCCCAGCCCCTACCAGCACACCACTCATGGCTGCGCCTGCACTGCTGCTCGGCCCGACGAACCGGCCTTCCATGCGACCCGAGGGCAGGCACAACCAGCAGGAACTAAAAAAACCTCTATTTATTGACCACGCTGAAGCGTTAGCATTTTAATACCTATGCTGATTTTTTGGTGGTTTTTTTTTGCACATCAATGCAAATTAATTACACCAGTTACCAATATACGCCTTTAAGGACCAACATTGCAAAGCACCCAAGGCCTTAAAGAACAAGGATCAAATAGCCAAACATCCGTATCGCGGCCCCCGGCACTCAAGGCGGGGGCGGGAGGGGTCGCCCCGCGCGCGCCCGGCCCCGCCCCGGCTCCAGAACCTTCGGGGCCCCCCGCCACCCCCCACCCCCGGCACAGCGCGGGGAAAGGGAAGGGCGCGGCCTCCAGGCCTCGCACGCGCGCCCGCGCGGAGCGCGGCTCCACCCGGCCTCGCCGCACCCCCGGCCCCAGCCACCGCCGCCCCGCCGCTCACCATGGTGCCGGTACCGCCGGGACCCGCCGTCCGCCGCCTCCTTCAGCAGAGAAACAGCGCCGCGCCGCAGCCCCCCACGAGCTCCACCGGAACGGGCGTCAGAGCGGCCGCCCCTTCCGGCGGCGCCCGGCGTTCTGGGAGCCGCGGTCCGGCCCCCGCGCCCGGCGCCCTCAGCGGCTGCGCGGCCCCGGCCTGGGTTCTGTGAATCGGAGACCTGCTGGGAAGAAATTCCTTACCGGGGGTGCAGAGGCACTGGAACAGGTTGCCCCAAGGAAGCGTGGGTGTCCCATTCCTGGCAGTGTCCAAGACGAGCATGGATGGGGCTCTGAGCAACCCGGTCTAGTGGAAGGTGTCCCTGCCCATGGCAGGGGGTTTGAAGCTAGATGGTTTTTTAGGCCCCTTCCAACTCAAACTATTTTATGATTCTGCCGTTCTGTGATATTCCTGGAGGTCAATTCTCAGACAGATCAAAAGCATTTTTAGCTACTGCTTCGGGCTTCCAGTGCGCTTGACAGACCATCCCAGATGGCTGCTCATAGACCACGTCTGCAGTTAAAAGCAGTGAACAGGAGATCTGCAGCACGAACTACTCAGTACCATTTTGCATTTCAATACAGAAAAATTAGTAACTATGCCCCTGGTAGCTTTGCCAGTGTGAGACAACACCCAAACCCTGCTTTGTCACAGCTTTTCCTCTACACACAAAGCCCGTTTACCTGATCATATAAAGAAAAGAAAACCAAAACATGTATTATTTTGTATGACTCATCCTCAAGAATTAATTCCAGCTGGTATCTCTCTTCTTGCTGCCAGATATTAAATTCTTGGCATATATGCAAAGTTGTTTGTTCTAGATTTAAATTGGCCAAAGACAGAAATCCATTCCAATGGAGACAGCAAAAAAGAACATCACTAAAACTCTGCCAACTACCTGTCTTGCTAATTTTAAGTATGTCAATACTTAAAATTATGTGTTAGTATTATTTCTTGCGTACATTAGGCTTTTTGTTCTATTTTCTTCACAGAGTTAGATACACTTCCTTCCACAACTCTGTTCCAAAAACTAGACTACTAATTTAATTTAAATATCTTTAGTTTTCCTCATAGTTACGCAGAAAACTATGTAAGTTTTGTCTAGGGCAAATAATCCAACTAAAACAATGTAAACAGCTTCTTTTTCAGAATCACAGCATTCATAAAGATTTGCACTGAGGTAATAATTCATTTTAATTCACATTTGTTGCTACTGTGGTGAGCTGGGAGAAAAAGGATTGTAAAGTGCCTCAGATTTATCCAAGTTAATGGCCTTTGAAAGAGCCAATGCTCACAGAAAAACTACAGCAAATCAGTCGATGTGGTTTAAGGGGCTTTTGGCCACTGCTAGGCTATGATTTATAATGTGTAAAAAGTAGTGACACCAGAGCAGGAAGAACGCAGCAGCAGGGCTGGTTCTGGGCTCCTTCCTCTCTCAGCTGTGCAGTACCCTCACCTCTGTTGTGCCAAGGGCAATTTCTCAAGTTGCACTGTATGTGAAGGGAAAAAGTGCCTTATTTAAAAAATTTCATTTAAAAAAAATCTCAATCTACATGCATGACAAAGATGGGACAGAAAACCAGCAGAAATGAAACACAATCTTGGAGATGGATTTACAGACTTCAGATCACCATGATCAGTTTGGGGGGATTTTTTTTTACTGTTGAGTAATGAGTGGAATATGAAGGCAGGGAGGAGAGCAGAGAGAGGTACCTGAAGCAATGAGTTAAAGGAAAGCAAAAAAGATTATACAAACAAAACACAACACAGTGACACTAACACTGCAAACTACTGAAGTAATCCACAGACAACTTTTAATGTAAAATCAATAGTTTATTGCCATGCTACAATTTTTTTTTTTTTTCCAAATGAAGTTGGCACTGGTAAGGGGAAAAATGTTTTCATAATACATAACACATTTTTTTAAAAAATGCACATTTGGTAAGCTTTCTCAATAATGACAGCTTAAAAGAAGGGAAATTATTTTTTTAAGATTAATGTGGAATGGCATAAAAATACACTCTTTCTGCATAGTATAAGAAATATGGAATGTTTGTAAAAACAAATTCACTGAACAGGGAAAATTACTTGAAATTTTATAAACAATTTGGCAATGGTACTCCCACTGTTTAGACTTTTTTTATATAAAAGAAATAAAAATCTAGAAAGCTACCTTTATACAAAGTTGCTATATTTATGCCTTTAAGTAGGAAAAACATTTTATAATGCAAATTAGGACATACAATAATCTTACAATATGATACAATGTAATGACAAGAAAGGAACATACAACGTAAGATTTTGGCCTTTGTAGAAATGTCTATTTCTGCATTTAATAAATGCATTTGTGGCACACTGGTGACTATTTTATCACTACTACCAGTCAGCTTTGACGCTAGCGTGGTGTGCAGCTGGCCTGCGGTTTGGCTGGGACACAGACTGCTTTCCAGGAGACCAAAGGTGATGCTGCAATGAAGCGAGGCGTGACAAAGGCAACGTGCCTGCTGGTCGAGCCATCTGGACTGTGGGACACCATACAACACTCTTTCCTCTCATACCAGAGTATTTCTTATACATTCAGTTAATAAGTACCAAAGTCTTACAAGTGAGAACATCTGTGTTCGCAATTTGGCAAAGTTTCAAAATACAACGTTAGTACCAAATATATAATATATTATATATAAAATGTGGGTGTATGATATACACACATATTCCAATGCAAAAAAACTGCATTATTATGGAGTTAAATTTGCTGACATCCATTCCTAAATAACATGACCATTAAAAAACAGGTGTAATCCTGATCTTTCACACATTTTAGAATCACTTCCTCTTTCATACACAATAGTTAAAGCAATATATATGCAAGTATGGCTAAGAAATCAAAATTCCCATAATTATCTGAACTCTGACCACAACAAATAGGATTTTTCAGTACATGTAATTAAATATATTTATATTTTTACATCTCTTTAGACCATTCCTGAAGAACTTGATCAACCAGGTCCTCTGGAGTAACAGAGCTGTTACGTCAGCAAAACTTGATCTTGCAGGAGCTCATCCAGTGGCCCTTGAAGTCAACATGAATCATTTGATCGGCTTCAAAGGACACTGCATGCAGACCGAACAAGCTCTGGAAGGGTCACCCTGCTAACAAGGAAGACTTCCTGATGACATCAAAGCTCCTTGTCAGACTTCCTTTCCTACTGCCAAAGGGAAGGACCAGAGCAAAGGATAGCTGGACTCTGGGCTCTCTGGGTCGCTCAGCAGGTGGTGTTGGGAACAGCCGTACACAGCACAACCCCAGCACCAGGAATTGGCAGGGTGAGCTTCAGGGCACCTTTTATACTAAGGCTTCTCTTGGAAAGCAGAGGAGCTGCTTCCCCCACGCTCCTTACTTGGCAATTCGGTCACTACAGGTCTCAGACTGGAGCTCTGGCTGGGACCTCAAGGCATTTAGTACTTTGCAGACACAGAGGAAGACTGTCCCTGTTCTGAAGGGCTTGAGCCTATTTTTTTAATCGTAGTTTTTACATTTTTTCCTTTGTATATACACATATTTGCTACATAAAATAGCATTACACCAAAGAAATGGATATAGCGGAAAACATTGTCACAATATATGTATATTACCACACTAAAGAATTACTAAAACTGCAAGAAAAATTTAAAAAATGCCCTTCATTATATATAAAAATATAGAAATGTCCAACACTTGTTTCATCAACCTTATTTCTCATGTTCTGTCTGTACACCTACATACTTCCAAACAAAATACTGCGTTAATCTGGAGTAAACACCGTGTTAGGAAAATATCCTCATAAGACATCTGACAGACTTAGTCACATACCTTACAGCACAGTACAAGAAATAATGTATACATGGTCAGAGTTGCAGATGCTAAGTTGCTCCTTTTTTTCCTTCTGATTCACTTATCTTGTCCAAAAGAGGAAGTAATTCCTATAGATTGCAAAAGAATCTCCATATGACTTCCTTTTTCATATGCTTTGTAAGAAGGACATCAGCAAACCAGACTCCATCTTAACGCAGTTTTTTGTGGTGGAATTTCTTCTGGATTTTTTTTTTCTTGGAGTGTATATGAATTAAAAATAAAGATATAATAAATGAACTTAGGTTTATATTAAGTAAATACTATCAAATATAAATGCCTGAATTGCTACCTCAAAGAAGAGATGGGAAAGATCATATCATTAAATTCCAAAAATACCTAACTCTATCTATCACAATGAAGGACCAAACTCCTTTAGGGGAAATAGGAGAATTTCAGCTTTAAGTCCACTACTAGTTCCTATTCCATTAGTTTCATCTTATTTGCAGCCATTAAATAAATTAGTACAGTGCAGAAATGGAATTTCACCATTGATCTCACCTTACATGAAGCGAGGAATACTGCTTAGGAATAGATGTCCAAATCAGATACATCATTATATGCTCAAAATAATAACTGACATTAATCAGAATTTCCATTTTTACTTCACCAACAACGAATAAGAACAATCTGCTTTCTCCTGAATCTCTCTCATTGAGAAGTGGTTAAATATAAAACAAAAACAAGAACAGCCAGATTTTGAGCCAATACACAGTGTTATAAAACCAGCAAAATCAGCTGCTGGTCTGTCACCTATAAAAAGCAGCCCTGTTTTGACATTGGTTTGGACTTTGTACAGTTTACACATTTCCATGATCCTTTTTACACCCAAGCCCTAGTCAGAGGTGCAAACACACAAAAATATCCAAACATTGAGGGGGGGAGGACATGTTATCAATTCTTTATATGAAATTTTTACTTCAACACTTATATTTTCTATAAGAACTCTGAAGACTTTAATAGGAATAGTGCTTCAATGCACACCACCAGATTCAACCCCTGTCACATGGAAAACATACTTATTGGGGGAAACAAAACATGTTCTAATGACTATCAAGGTTTTTAGAATGGTTTTTATCAATATTGTTTTAGGAAGTCAGCAAAAAACACCACAAAATTTAAAACAATTGGTCCTCCTTCTGACATAATTTTGAGGAAAAGATTCTTTTCCTGATATAACAATGGAATAAATTCTCACTCCCTGTATTCTAGCACGATCTTTATTATGTACTTTTGGTCACTTTTTTTGTGTCCTTTAACAACTCAGTTTCCTTGTTTAAAAAATACGGTAATGTATGTCTTTCCCAAATCATTGCACTAAAGGAATACCTACAGTTGAAGGTTTCCCCTTGTCAAATGTGTTTGAAGGGCAGCAACTGACTGCACGTTACAGATGAAAAGTAGAATTGATGGAGATGCTACCATTTTTACAGGACCTAGTTTATGTAAACTTAACATGCCACATTTACTAAAGAAAATGGTTACATATTTCTAGTTTCTCTGTCTATACACCTGTGGCCCCAAAATAAATATGATCTAAATACCATGGAGAGATTTCAGCTGAAAACTGAATCCTAGATTACAGACACTAAATCTAACATCACAGCCTTTAAAAGAGACTGAATTGAAAAAATATTTACCAAGTCTCAAAGGGTAAAGTGCATTGCAACTGCATCTACTTCAAGGGGCAGAAAATAAGGAATGCTAAAGATGAGTCGTGTGAGTGACAGGGACTACCCAGGATGTTTGCAGCGTACACAAAACAAGAAAGCATTATCCCACCTGTAAAACATAACAGGTTAAAAAAGTAGTCCTGGAAAATATGTCAGACTTGTTAATATAATTAAGGCTACAGACAGTTGAAATTTCAGTATGTTCTCAACTTTGGGGACCAGAGCTAAGAAAACATTGTGAAACTTGCAACAATATAAAAAAATTGCTCAGACCATTCTTTTTATCTGAGACTATTCAGAATAAATGCATAGGACAGTGCACTGGAACTAAGGAGGGATATGGCTGGTTGCTGAAATTTCACCAGGTCACTTATGATCTACGCAAAGCCTCTGCTTCCCTATTTAGCAGTTAAGAATATTATTATGTCCCTGCCTCACAGATGTGTTTTAAGGGTCCAGTTAATTAGTCCCAACTATACAGATGAGGACCATATATTTCTAAGCAACTAGCTAGATCCAACACGTTTGCCTCAAAACACAGGCTGAAGCATTAGTTCAGCTCACAAATTTAAGTGAGCTATATGCTGAGAAGGAGAATCACACCAGTATTATTAACCCTGTAAGTATTTTACAATACATGGTAATTTCTCTTCAGTATAGACCAGGAGGTCCAAAGCATAAGGTGAGGCAATGGTAGAGATCTGAGGGAGCAGTTACAGAATCAGTAGGCTTGGAAGAGACCTCTGAGATCACCGAGTTCAACCTATGACTGAACATCACCTTGTCAACCAGACCATGGCACCAACTGCCATGCCCAGTCTTTCCTTAAACATTTCCAGGGAGTTTGTTATACTACCACCTCCCTGGGCAGCCCATTCCAATGCAATTTCTTGCTAACATCTACCTGGCACAGCTTAAGCCTATGTCCTCTTGTCCTGTCACTGGTTGACTGGGAGAAGAGACCAACCCCCACCTGGCTACAACCTCCTG
Source organism: Aphelocoma coerulescens (assembly GCF_041296385.1). NCBI lineage: Eukaryota > Metazoa > Chordata > Aves > Passeriformes > Corvidae > Aphelocoma > Aphelocoma coerulescens. Next base: position 36,494,008 of record NC_091014.1, on the reverse strand, counting down.
TCAGGTAGAGATTTCAGACCTTTAAAATGCCTACATCTAGGTAGTCTTTACCTTCTCGAGTACCAAGGTCTCCCCATAAGTCAGCGAATCTATCACAAGAGTATGCAGAGGCTGACCATGAAATCATTAATAAGGGGGTTTTTAAAAAATCTCTTTTAAGTTCCTCACAATGGTCTCAAATGACTCCCATCTTTTGCTTCTATGAATTATGTTCTTTGTCCATCTGGTATTTCAGTACCAGTCTGTAAAGAATTATGAAAGCCAGAGTGAAAAGGCTGCCTGATACCACCTAATGGTATGGCAAGAGACACACATTTCAGGTGCTAGTACTGCTGCCACTACTAAATGAGAGAAGACCAAAGAAAAAAGTTGGAGGAACAGAAATACACACCAATTCAAAAGACAGAAAATAATTGTAGTTTGGCTTTTGTAAAACTTCAATTCAAATATTGCATAGAGACCCTTAATGCTTTTTCAGATCTCCAAATGGCTTTTCTTGCATGTTTTTCCTCACAGTTCAAGGGTTATTTTACATCATACCAGTTCACACAAGTGTCGGTTCCTTTGCAATCACAGGCTCAAGAGCAATCTCTTCTGTTGCTAGTACCAAGGTGCACCTGCAATACTGCCAGAATTCTAAGATTATTCAGAGTATTATTAAACAAAACAGAACAAAATCTTCTGAGAGTGCCTCTGGCATATTCAATAAACAACATTCTACCTGGATGTACCTGTTACACTGAGCAGCCATCACTGTAACCAAATTCACCAACTGCAAAAGGAAAACAAGTATGCTCATAGATAATACTACCTTCAGATAATTTACTACATATCTTTCTAAATTAAAGTATACTATCACCTATGGATGCACATTGCTAGAACGTACAACTTTCTATAAAGAACTATTAAGTCCAGTACCCTGCCTCCCGTGTAACCTGTGTTTGATGCTTTAGAGGAAGACAATAACTGCATAAAAAACCTTTCCAGTTGTGCAATAATGCATGCTGCTGGAGAGCTGGGATATTTCTGTCAGGCATAAAAAAGTAGAACACTGGACAAAGACAACCATTTGACCTTCAAGAGTCTTTCTTTGTCAAATGCAGAGAGTAAGACAAATACAGAGATGACCCTGAACAATTAAAGCTATGTACAAAATTTTGACTTTTAAACAAGACATTATGGAACAAATAAAAAGGAAACAGACAAATGCAAAGAAAGGAAGGCACACTGAACTAAGAAATTACAAGAGAGCCTTAATTCATACAGCCCACCTGTGAATTCCTTCACAAAAACCCCAAAATTCTGATGAGATAAAAATTTTGTCAGATTTCAGAGGGAATTTGATAGGTCACTTGGAATTCTATTCCAGTGGAAGGAGCTTAAGGCTGGTTTTTGATGTGTTTATAGCTCTGATCAACAACTGTCAATGTGACCTCTCAAATATCACACAAGTTAAGGAAACTGTCAGGAATTAGAGGCCTTCTTGCCCACAGACAAAAAAGGTATGGTGTTTATATTCCTTGAGATGAACCAATATATCTTGTGTATGTCAAACTGAGTGAATTAACGCATTACATACATTTCATTCTGGAGGAACCACTTCAATGAGGAATGAACGTCAGATATGTATATTGAAAGATTAGGTTTACCTGCTAATAATGCACATATCAAGAGGCTTTAAAAAGTGTTATAAATGCCATTAATGAGTATAGGCACCAGACCAGAATATTTATAAATTCAAAACTGGCATGTCACTCAGACTCTAATCAAAGAGGCACTGTGAAAGGTGGTGATGCTGATATGCAGTAATTACTTCTACTGTAGAATGAAATAGTGTTACCTAAAATGAATACTTGCTCTACATTAATTCCCTTTAGTTAGACAAGTACATGAAGTATGCAGAAAAAGTTCTATTAGTCTATAAAAGGCGTTAGTGTTAAGAAATGCAAAGTACTCGCATCTTCAATTTTAGAAACTTCACAAAAGGTGCAAATGATTCAATGCTCCCCAGGCTCACATAGGCAGGTCAGTACTGTTATGTCTAGTTTTCCTAGAAGTACCATCATCTCGGGGCAGTGCTTTTTGCAAGCTTGACATAGCAGCAGTTCTTTCAATGTCTATCACAGCATACAGCTCTGTGCGCCTGGTTGGAGTTTGCGGAAGTGGAGTGGTGGGGGTTTTTGGAGTCTGAGGGTTGTCAGAGTCACTGCCACCTTCCAAGTCAACCTGTATATAGTTGAGCTGCCTGTGTTCTAAACTTGGACGCCTAATGTCAAAGTTGAAGACTGTTGGGGTACAGTCCCGACGTCGTGGAAATTCTACTTTATGAGCACTTGCTGGTACTGTTACATTCTCTGTATTGACATAGTTATGCATTAGATCTAGGTTATTGTGGTAGCCATTCAGAGACGGGGTCTTTGGTCCTAAACTGTCATCTTCATCTCTGCTCAGCTTGCGGGCTTCCCAAACAGGAGGCAAGGATGGCAAGTTCTCGTAGTTCAGCAGCGCAGTTCTCCTCTGAGCAGAGTTGTTAATATTCTGGGTGTCTGAGGTACTGGTTGATGTCAAGCGACCTCTCCTGACCCCTGAGGCACTAGGGATTGATAACCTATTTATATTTTCATACACCAATTTATTACCAGATGGTGTCTCTCTACGTTCATCACTGTCGTACCCAGTGTCCCATTCAGTGTTGTTTGTGCTGCTGCCACTAACTTGATCTCTCCCAAGTTGTTCCAGTTTCTCTCTTTCCATTAACTGCCTTTGAACAGGTGTTGGTCCTAAAACAAACTTCACTCCTTCAGGCTCCAGGAGAACCTGAGCATCTCTGTCATCAGTACACATCTGATCTTCTTTCACTTTAGTTGTTTCAGTGTTTGAAAGCTTTGATTCCAGTGGCACATGCACACTTGATCGATTTTTTCTTTCCTCTTGTACTCCAGTAGTGTTTACATAAGTGTGCACCTAAAAGGGAAAGAAAAAAGAGGAAATTCAAACACTGTTGTGCCCTTCCCCCCACTTCTAAATTTATTAGCTTCTTAACTCCCCACTTTTCTAATCAAAATACCTGAAAAGAAAAACTTGTGATGGCAGGTGTTTAAGAGCAAAAGTCACCTCTTGCATTTTGGTGTAGTCAGTTTTAGGTTTTTTCCTGAAAGTTTGTTATTATACATTCATGTTCCTCTAACAAAAAAAACAGAATTTATATCTTACACTGATAATTATTTTTATTTGATGTTTTATCTCAGTTGTGCTCTACTTCTAGCTTTTCAGGGTCTACTATAGCTTGGCTCTGATCAAGGCAACCTTGGGCTTCTCTGACTTAGTTCATTACTTTACCTGGGCAGAGCAGTGAGAGCTCTACTTTGCTGTCCCTTACCACAGTGACCAACAATTACTTTGGCTAAGTTTATGTTCATAACTTCCACACTGCAAAGGAAATCTACTGTCCATAAAAGGGGAAATTAAAAAAAAAAAACTCAACCAAAAAGGAAACCACAAAGACCTAAGACAACTGTCGGGCTCTTGCCTTGTGTACTACTCCAGCAACAAAAAGAGAGTTTAGGTCTATGGGAAGAACTGTCCATTCTTTCTTCAAGAGCCAACAGGAACTCCTAAAAACAGGAACTCAAGTAGAAAAATATACAATTCCATATGAAGTGTGGCACTCAGAATTAAAAAGAAGCAGGCCTTGGCACCATATAAGAAAGGCAGAAATACTTTCCTAGGTTATCCCTCCAATTTCCACAGTGGATCAATACAAGGCTGAATGGGAAAGACTAGATTCCGTCTCTAAATTTTAATTCTCTGTATGGATACCCAAATAGCAAAAGTAGTATTTTACAGCAGCAGTCATGTAGCTTGGCCAACCCCTCTGTCAAGCTCTGCAAGCTGGAGTGTCATTTACCGGATCACGTGACTCCTACACGGATTCTTTTAAACTCATTTACTATTCAGTAACTCCAACAATAACACCTGAGCTCTTCTGTGAGGGCTCCTAACAAATCCTTCCCCACAACATAGTTCACTGCAGTCTGCTCTGGTTACCAACACGCTTTCATGTGTGACAAGAAACACTTTTTAAACATTATTAAACTTGACTATCATTTTCATCAGCAACCTGAATGATGAGAGAACATACCCTGAAAGCTTTCAGTCTATCCAGACTGGTAGGGTTTCCACTGAGAGGGATCTCAGCAGCCTGGAGAACCAACCTCATAGAAACCTTACCAAGTTCAACACAGGAAATACAAAGTCCAGTGCTTGGTATGAAACAGCACGTACAGTACAGGCTAGACACCAACTGATTGAAAACAGCTTTGCAGCAAACTTCAGGGGTCCAGGTAAGTTGAACGTGAGTGAGCAGTGTGCCCTTGCAGCAATGAAAACCAAACATGCACTGGTTTGTGTTAGCAATAGCACAGCCAGTAAGTTAAGGAAAGTTACTGTTACCATCCATTCAGCTCTCATGAGCCTGAATCTGAGCTTCCCAGTACAAGACAGACATCACCATACTGAGGCAAGTCCAGGGGAGGGCCATGACTAGAAAGGAGCTGGAGCATGTGACATACAAGGAGACGCTGAGGACACCATCCTTGTTCCATTTTAAGAGAAGGAGGAGGATCCACCTAATAGCTGTTTTACTACTACCTAACAAATAAAGCAAAGACAGAGCCAGACCCTTTGTGGAGATGTTCAGCAAAAGGCTAAGGGACAGCTGACACCAGCTGTAACAGGCAAAAATCTGATTACATATTAGTGAGAAATGATTTCACAACAAAGGTAGTGAAACACTGGAACACATGGCTCAGATACTGTGGAATCCCCTTGACTGTAGTATTCAAAACATGACCAGGACAAGGCTCTGTGCAGCTCTCTAATTTAGAGCTTTGATCTAGAGGACTAGAGGTCCCTTCTAACCTAAATTATTCCATGATTTCTATTTGCCAAATAGAAGACTTACATATAAAGAAGGTTTTTGACCAGGATCTCTCATTATAACATACAATTACTCATGTTTAAAAATAATTACTGAAATTTTTGAAAAGAGTATTATGCAAACACACACATTCTGTATCTTTATTTGTATATAAATATGAATTCCTTGTCAAGCCATTGTAAAGAGTGTCATTTTAAAGATGCAAGGCAAACACTTTTCTGAGGTAGTTAAAATATTGTAGGAATACATTATACCTGATACTGAAAAACACAAGTTAAAGCCCACAGAACAATCACTAAAAAATCTGAAGTAATGTAGAACCTAAGTTGTATGAAGGGAAAAAAACACCCACTTGCTCCTCTGCTACAAGTAAAGGATGTGTTGATTCTTCACCGACAGAGGGGAGGCGTGCGCTGCCGACAGAAGGATGTCTGCTGGAAGGGTGTGATGAAGCATCTCCAAAAGATGGGTATCTGGGATAGCCATTAGGTAAACTTTGTGCATTGAACCCAGGAGCTGATTCAATTAGAAAACAAGCAAAACCATATTAAAATAGAACATTTTACTGTATATGAATGACACCTTATATTTTAACTTTCAAAAGAGAAAGTAAAATATGTAAAACAGTATTAAATATTCACAAAGCTCAATTTTGCTTGGAGGAAGGAAATGGAAAACACAACAGCATCCTGGTATTTACTGGAACACATTTCTGAAGCAACCACTGAAACCTAGGTGTATTACACACCCAGTAAACTCCCTATGCAACTTCTCCTTCTACGATTAACATCTCTCCCTGACAAACAGAGACTCATTTACGTAAGCTTCCATTTCTCTGAAATCATCAATAAACTGCAATTCCTGCTTTCAAATATCAAGCCATCTGTCTGAGATTTCAAAAATACCAGAAGATTTTAGGTAAATACTTCACTCACCCATCCATCTACTCAGAGCAAAAGAAAGATTCCAAAGGCACTGCACATGTGATTTTAGCAGTACCTTTTTTTCCCCCTAATAAAAAGTTTGAAACATTGCCCAACATTAACATTTCTCTGAAATGCTACAGGTAAAGCATGTTGATATATCATAGTGCAATTCAATAGGTGTATTCATAAGTGTTCTTATGCAACAAACAAGTTCCCAAAACTTATTTCTTAAAGATAATCCTCAGCAAGTACCTCAAGAGAATGCATTACTAGTAATTAGCCTCTTAGCTTTAAATTAGCTTTCTTTTTAATTACTTAAAGATTAATTTCAAATCAAATGCTATTTTCAGCTAAGTACCACATTACATTCAGGTATGTCATCTGACAGTAGAACCATACTTACTGGTAGGTGTTCGAGGGGTTCTTGGTACTTCCAACTCAGTTTGATGATTATTCCTTTCTACTACTGGTTCTTCTACCACATTTATGCTATTATTCTGCATTATCTCTTGTAACATGTTAAATAGCTCTTCTGCCCGGGCACACTTAAAGGCAAAGATTCCTATAAATACACCAAAAGAAAAAAATCAAAATCCTAGAACTCAGAAATATGCCTTACAATATGTGTAAATTTCAAGAAATAGAACTGGAATCCACATAATGAATACCTGTTAAAGAAGCAAAAGTGTTATGAAATTTTTAATTGCACCAAAACACACAAAATTACTGTGACAACCTTCAGAGTGGTTATCTAATAGAAGAATAAGGTTCCCATGCACCAAAAGTTAAATTAGAACAGAAAACTGATTCAGCTAGGAGCAAAACTAAGTTTTGAGTGCTAAATGAGGGGGAAAAAAACAGCAAGATTTTTTTTAAATTTTTTTTTAAAGCTGATTAAAATGATACCTGTTAAATAAATATGTATTTAAAAAACATTAAATGAAACTATTGTGCTGCTACAAAGTCATATTTCCTAAATCAGATTTCTATTAAACTACCATAAAAATAAGATACCTGCACAACAGAAAAGGATTTAAACACTGGGTAAAAGTTTAGTTTCTTTAAGAAGACTAAAATGAAAAGCTAGTAAGACAAACTGTGTGAAACGGACAGTAACAAACTAATTGCTTTAGGCTAAAGGATAGACACAGAACACAAAGTTAGCAGCAATACCATGTATTTTGTGTGTGTATTGTGCCACTTTGCCTTTGAACAGCAGGGAGTGTCCCAACTTACCCTCACCAGCAAAGTCGCAGCTTTGGATTATTCTTCCATTGAAAGCATGAAGTTAAAGTTGACACGCTTGTTAAACGTGGGCGCAGGTACTCATTTTTTAAAGTGACTATTACAATCTTAAAACACTCTTTACTGAAAACTACCTCCCTATATAGCTGCTTCTGTAAGTGCAGTCATGTGAATGTGCTGGCACTCACTATCATCGTATATTTATTTGGGATGCAGAGCTGCGATAGATCAGAACCACCAGAAATGTTTCACATGGCAGAAGTTCACACAGCCCCAGCCAGGAATACACCAAACGGGCTACAAGGAATGATGCTCAGCTATTAATATGCAGCTACTGCACTGAGTAAGCTTCATGTTTGCAACACTGCAGCTACAGTGCTTCTACTACTATATGTCCCTAATCCAGCCAAGTACAATAGCCCATGTTTAATATTTTGTATATTTCTGAACATTTGCACTGGATATTTAAACCTTAACGGACAAAAACCAGAATTTTAAAAAAATCTAGGTTCACAAATTTTAAGTTCCCAGTAGGTTTCTGGGAAATTCAGCCACCTTTAAATACATTCAATATTAAATACAGTGTGATCTGTCACACAACTGGTGACATACCAACTTTTCCAGGTTTCATATCCTGAATTATCTGTTAGATGTGCTCCCAAAACATGTCTTCAAGGTTTTTAATAGCTAGCACAAACTCAATATTTCACCATAATTGCTTCGCACAACTTACCAATAGAAATAACTTAATTTTAAAGAAAAAACAGAAATAAGAATACTGACTAATATAAGAAGTTGCTGGACAGTATTCAGGGAATTCTCAAATGAAAAACTTCTTGGTCATCCCATGAAGTGAAGTTTTGCAACTGTGCCCACAAAACCCACTGTAGGTCTCAGGAACAATGTTCCATTGCAAAAGGGCAGCAGAGAACATTTTCTGCCAGATTTCTTATTTCTCAATATTCACAGTATTTTAGTATTACATAAGGAAGGCAAGAAACAAAAGAGGGAAGAAAGGGTTGCTGCTTACACAGCCTGCTTAATCTTGTTTATAAAAAGAAAAAAAGAAAAATTAGAAAATTAGAAGGAAAGCAGAGAAGTCAATTAGATGGTGTAAAATTTTGCAGACTTGCTAATAGACTGTAGAGAAGAACCTTCAGATTAGTATTTTCAATTAAATATTATTAGTATCTGTTTTCAATGTTCAGAAGAAGCAGTAAATTAAACCTGCAAAACCCATTAAAGTGATTATCTTCAAAACAAAGTTGATTACTTTAAGAATTATGAAGATTTCATTTAGTATGGAGCATACTTCATTGCTTGAAAATATCTCCATTTCTCATTAGGAGATGAACTAAGAGTGCCTTTTAAACTCTCATTAAAAAAAATTTGTCTTCCTTTACATCTGCTTGGACAATGAATATTGACTAGGTTTATTTATGATCAAGTTCTTCCATCTTTCTGATTTTTTAACAGTGAAATCAAAACCCGAAATTTCTAAGTGTCTAAAATTATTGATAAGAACACTAGTAAATGCTAAAAATCCAGAAAAACATTGGAACTTAATTTCACAACATATGAATGCATAAGAATTCCAACTACACACAGCTAAGTCACGGTAGGAAGATGCAAAACAAGGCTGAGAGCTCAGCTGAAACAGCTGTTCCCTCGGGGACTTCTCTAGGGAAGAGAGAAACACCTGAATCTTCTCAGATGGAGCCAACCTTGGCCAAGGCAGGCATGGTCTGGGTACTGGAAAGGTAACCATCTTTTTCCAGTGAAAGCCATGCAAAAAATAACTGAGCATAGCTGAAGTATATACACTTCATAAAAAAACATGTCCAAATTTGAGAATTATGTCATTGATATTAATGAAAATAGTATTTGCTTTAGGAAGAGGATGACACAGAAGTTTATTACTGGAGACAATAATAAGGTGGGGACATCTAGTTCATGCTCCTGTCTTTTAAAATCTTAAAAACAGAATTCTTTTAATTCTGAGAAGATTCCTCCAGTTTTAGATTCTACTGCCTCTCCCTCAGTCAAGCCAACCTTTGAGGCAGGAGAATTTCCCTATCAAATCCACCTCCTAAGTTGACCAAAAAAATACTCACATAGAAGCTTGAAATCCTCCAGACCTATAATGCCAAAAACTATGTGCAACTCAAATCCTCAGAAGACCATCCTTCATAAGGTAATTTTTTTCCAGAAACCACATTCACATAGAGAACTATAGCCTTTATAACTCTTGTCAAAGGACTGGCAAATATCTTCCAACATCAAGTAAATTTCCACAAAGCTTTATATACAACATTTCCACATACCTTGTCCAGTTTGACACCTTCGACCACTTTCAAAAGAGAAAAGATTTGAGTCATAGCCATAGCGACGGAGACAGAGGTAGTGCCATTTTACAGAGTCCCTTTTACGGGTGTACAAAATTAGTTCTGTATCTGTAAGTTCCATTATGCCAGAACCCAGTTCATTACCATCATCATCCACATTAATAACCTATAATAAAGAAATTAAAAACCATTAGGTAATTACTCTTTTGAGAAACACCACCACTTTTAATAATCTTAATGCCTGACTGGTAGACTCCATCTGCACTATCATATTAGTTGCAATCCTTGAAGTCAACGTTTAAAAAAAAGAAAAAAAATAACAAACTAGTTTCTTTGCTACCCTAACCCAGAATTTAAAAAATGAAAGTTATACTTATTTAAAAACAATACAAATGAGACAACCTAACATTAGTGTAAAATCTGATGAGAAATTTAAAGTAGGAGAGATTTGTAAGCTAAGTATTTTTTTAAACTGGCTTTATGTACATATTCTAGTATTCCCACATGGATAAGGCATACCTCAGATAATGGAATATTTCAAAACCCCATTTCTAAAAAAAAAAATAATATTTGCTTTGTCATATAACCCCACTTACAGTTGTGAAAAGGAATGAGAAAGAGTAAGTGGCTCCAAGATAAAGTTTCCTTCACATACATGTATAGCCTTGCACTGTGCTGAATCACCTGACAGTTTTAGATATTTTGCTGCCTTTTTAAAGTCAACAAATAATTCAAATACCTTATAATTATCTTGTGTGAAAAGATGCATATAAAGCTAAACTCTTGTTCTTTTTGCTTTTAAGCCAGTTTTGAGGTCATCTGCATCCTTTACAGAACTTGGACAATATATATTTCCTCCCTATTTTACCTCACAATGCTGCTTTTAGTGGGATTACTTCTTAATCAACAAAAAAAGCTACCAAAAAAAGTTCCCTATGGAATTAATGTTACTCTTTAAAGAAACATTTTCAACTTGAAACCTAGTCAATTGAAAAGAAGTAGGAATAGTTTCATCTGCCCCTGAGGCTTATGCCCATTTTCCTCATTTTGCAAATTATATCTTTCATCTCTCTCCCCCTGCTGCTAAATCAGTGACCCACACAAACAACAGAAGACTTCTACATGGAGAAAAATAGGAACTAGTTACACAAAGCGATGCATAAAGAGCAAGAAAACAGAAAAATATTTTATCCTTCAGCTTTCTTAACTGATAATACTAAACATTTCCAGAAATTCCCATGGCTTTAAAGCTCATTTCATTGTTGCCCTCAGGCAATACATGAATCATTTTTCACTACGGAAGCCTTACATTCTTTTGTCAACTTACAGAGACAGATTGGAGCACAGAAGCAAATCTGACTTGTGTGACTATGCAAAGGTACGTTTACTTACAGTCACTGACTTCAGCTGCTTTATGCTTAGCAGGTTAAGCACATGAACGAGTGTTCACATGCTTATAAATTCCAGAGATATATGGGACAAAAGGCACTTAGAAGTAAAATTTCTCCATGTAAAGGACAAAGCTTTCAAAATGTATAATCAGTAGAGACCTTCAAGTAAAATCAGCAGTCTTAAAATTTTCCATTTCTGACCCCACATTCAGGTTCATAATCGCACTTCTCCAAAAGCTATTTATTCCCTTATCCTAACAACTCCTTCCCTAACTTGACCTTCTATAGCCTTCCGGAGGTAACACCACTTACTTGGACTCTACCAACTGAAATGGAGATTGATAAAAATCATCTCAGGGCTTCATCTCTTTCCTGAAGATCAGAACTGTCCTAAAAAGCCTACCCTGTCTAGGGAATTCCTGTCAGCACCGGTAAGAGAGGATTTCTCAAAGGTGCAAGAGAAACCTGTAGCCACAGGCACCTGCAACTCTGCAATGCGTCAGCTGTTCAGAAATTTGCACTCTATTTTCATGAGGGTTTTTTAAATCACAGGCCTAATCTGCAAGAAAGCAACAAAACAGTTCACAGCACATCACACCAGTTGCATACCTTAAACTTGTTTCGGTGGTTATCTGGGACAGTTTCTTTATCTGGACAGCTACAACAGCTACCCATGACTTCTTTAGAAGACCATCTGATCTCTAAAGGGGGAAAAAAGCCCCACCCAACAAAATGAGCACTTAGTTGAAGTTAAAATAAAGTAATATAAACAAAACAACCCAATCCAAATTACTCTCTGGCGTACAATTCTTCATGATGAATCTTCCAGTCACATGTAATAAAAAATCAACATAGATACTACAAATATAATAGTTAATTTAGATTTGACAGTAAGGAGTGGCAACACTGAGCTGTTAAAAGTCCTACCAATAACTCAACTTGAGGTTACTACCAAACAGACTCATTTGATTTGTCACCTTAATTCCCATGGTAGCAGCTTGGGGGAAAGCAAAAGCTAAACACTTACTGTGCGAGATTTTCATCTCCTAAACCAGGCTTTTACACAAGGCTGCTATCTGGATTCCAGCTCCATCTGATTGAGCACTTCCTGGCTCAGAGCACAGCAGTAGTGACGCCCCTAGAAGCCCTGGGCTGTAGCAGGTTACCAGGCACAGGCAACACAGAGCCCATATGACAATCCTGAAAGGCTGCCCTGGCTTTGGCAGCTCCAGGGTGGAGGCGTTCCAGGCCTGGAGGCAGCCCTGTGCTGGCAGCCATGCAGTGAGGCTCTGTGCTTCCAATTTTGAATACTTCCCATATTGCAGTGTACATCAAACTATGTAACTGAAGTCAAGGGAAGGAAAAAACCCCACATTCAACACAAATATTTTAAAACTTGGGGTTTTTTAAATTTCTATTAAGTTCCATTTGGATTAAATTGTGTTACACATTCGTTATAAAACAGCAGAATACTCAAGTAACACCAAACAGCATGGCTAAAGTAATGAAACAAAAAAAATTTGGTATTTTTGGTATTTCCATTTAAAGATTTTTGTGTGTATGGCAAAACTTTCACAAAACAGTATGATACAATGTTCACAGAATGAAGTCTCACAGCTTGCTGTTTCACCCTCTACCACCATGAAGAGGGGGTTAAGTCTCGTATTTCTTAAATACAAGAAAATACTTAACCCATTTACATAATCTTTTTATTGGATAAGAACTACAATTTCCACTACACAAATGAAAAATGGGGCAAAATCCTGGAAGAGAGCTGTTAGGTCAACAGGAGATATGACATTAGAAATCAAGGAGAAAGAAGACAGAATGGGTTGGTAAGTTTTCTTGACTAGAGGGGAAAAAAAAAATCCAATATCATCTTGAGAAAACCATGACTTGTTTTCGAGGCAGGCATTTCTACTAGCATGCAGCAGTAGTATCCATGTAGGACTTTAGTCTGCTAAGGAATAAGGTGCAAGGAATACAATGAAGAACAGCTAACTCTTCCACTCTTTTTGATCAGAAAAGCCACTCAAAAGAGATGCTCCTGCTCTAAAGACTGTATAAATCAGCCAAGAATCCCCTGCAGAGGGGACATGGCTCCAATTAATCCAGTCATAAAGAGGCAAAATACCAGACACCTAATCAAAATCATGGATTAATTTCTGGCCATAACATGAAAAGATGCATTATATTGACAAAGTTTTTTCCCCAAAACAAGATAAAATTGGGGGGTTGCTTTTTTGCTTCTACTGCTGCAGAGAGAAGCTATGCTACACACAACAATTTTTTTTTTTTTTTTTGCATGGTGAAGTTTTTAAATTTTTTTTTGTTGTAGTAGTAGTAGTAGTTCTTCCTCTTCCATTAAGAAAGGGAGATACAGGTAATAACACCTGTTCCTGGCTTCCTGCCCTGGCACCCCACAGTGCCTCACTACAGTAATGTTCAGATGTTGTTCTTGTCAGCTCACTCAGTGCCCTATCCACTCTGAGAATCCCCTGCTATGAAGGGCAACAGGTGACAACAGCCTCAGTGCAGATTAACAGTGAATACTCTGGTCCATACAATGCAATTGCATTTCCCTCTAGCTGCCTTCAGGGACAATGCATGCACTTAATAAAGCCTAGACTCAGACCTCCTCAAATGTTTTGCAGTGCAAACAGAACTACACAGCTGCATGCTGTTAGTATCATACTTTCTATGCATTCAGCATGAAATAACTGACCAAGTCTGTTGAAGACAGCTGCCTGCAAACTTTTTTAAAAACCCCAGAAGTGAAATGCAAAGCAGTTTGGGGGGGAAAAAAAATCATTAGTTTCAAGAAGAAAACTGTAGTATATGTGTTTGAAACACAGCTTCCGTATCTCAGGAACAACAAAGAAAGGGCATGTAATCAATTATCTTACAAGCTTGTTATTTTGCCTCAATTATGTTCTAATATTAATATTTCAGAAAACCAAGAACTGCAATGCTGCTTCAAAAGAGATACGTGAACCAAGACTATGAGGAAGAAATTAAACAGCTATGGAACTGGCAGAATTAAAAATCACTCACCTAGATTTGGCCATTAATATTCCCAGCCTCTGCTGCAGCATCAGGGCTTCTGTCATACTCAAAGTGTCATGCTGTCTTGTCACAGAACTAATCATTGGACCTAAAACTAGAAGGGTAAATAACAAGAAAAAAATTGACATTTTTTTTAAGATGCCACTTAGTAAACTAACAAAAATATATGCTTTTGTTTATATTTTGTGAGTATTATGTCAAGCAAGGTCTTCACAATGTTTGAGGTAAGACTGATCTCTGAGTTGCCCCGGCATTTCAGTGCCTTGGAAGAAAATAATCTGGCATTCCTTTCTGCAGTGTAGCCTGTCACACTGGCGGCTCCATTCATTCTCCACTCACTGCATACCCAGTGCAGTGTGGAAATGACAGATGTGAAGCTCCCGTTATCCGCAGTGCATACCAAACCAAACCACAGCTGACAAACAGAAGAACACATATAACTTACTCTACTGAACTGCCTCTTGCTTATCCTACTGAACATACACAAATGCTGACTTGTATGGCTAACAACACATCATCCTTTCTCTGCTTCCCTCATGATTCTTGCTCCATGACATTAACCATAAATTGCTTGCTTTTACTTCCCCACCCCCTGGACTATTCTCACACTAGCTATCCACTCACATTTAACACTGAAAACTAACTGCTGCTTCCATCACACTAACAGCTGGCAGTCTCTGTTCTCTGTTTGCATAATTGCCAAACAAGCACTTGATGTTGCCTTTGATGCTGCTTATTAAACACAACAGAAAGGCTAATTTCTCAAAATAATTCTTTATTATTAGTCTTCCTTATCAGTCTTTCAGGATGTCTGTGCAAACGTCTTTGAGACCACTGCAGCTTTGCTCATAAATTTTTTGCTTCAATTCTTTGTATTCATCAGCTGTCCCCTGTGTTGCCCCTGGATTAAAATCATTTTGGGAAACCAAAGCATTCTGCTTTTTTGCATAGTATCAAGAGTAATGTAGTCCCAATTTCATCCCACATCCTAGGCATCATTATACCAGTTGCAGAACCCTCTCACTTGTGAAGGGATTATACAAGAGAACACCAGAAATTCAACACTGGCAAATGCAAAAATAACATACCTAGCAAAGAAGTTCTATCTGTTAGAAAAGATCAATCACATAGTCATGCAGTCCAGTGGAAACTCTAGCTGGACAGATATCATAAAGCAAATGAAACTATATTGTTTGAAAAGAACTAAAAGTGCCAAACCAAAAATACCATTCTATTGTATGAATCCATAGTGCACCCACAGATTTAGTAATGTATGCCATCAGGCCTCCCTGTCAAAAAAAAAACCAGATTAAAAGCAGAAAGGCTCAGCCTGAAAAAAGGGAGCACACAGAGCAGAAGAAATCAGTACAGAATTACAGGTGGCAAAGAGAAGATAAATAAAGCACAACTATTTTCCAAACACAACCATTGGGGAACAACAGTTGACATTATTGAGAGGGGGTTCAAAGAAACACACAGAAGTTCTTTTTTTGCACATGGTACATAGTTAAACGTCTTGTGGGAATGAGTTCCAAAAATTTAAAGATTCAGAAAGTAATTGGACAAATGAAAGCTCCATTAAGAGCTTTTAAACTCAAGGATGTCACATCTGGCTCAAAAAGCCCCTAAGGGGCAGATACTTAGAAGGGTCTTAAGGAATGATCATAAAATGTTCCTTCTTACTATTCTCTTCCCTATGTATTTACTACTGGCTGTCAGAATTTACTGCTTACTGTCAGAAACAGGATACTGGACAAACTGATGCTTCAAGTGTGACCCAACAAAGCCATTCTAATTAACATATATGGATGACATCTACTCAGCATAAATTTGTGAGTGCTCTGCTGTAAGACATTAAAAAAAGGAAATAATTAACAACTTATACTTAACTTGAAAATAAACCCTAGATTTCACAAAGATACCTAAAAGTAAACTTATTGAACTGCTTGACAGATACGTACTTTTGCATACAGCTGTGTGCAGGACCTATCCCTCTGCAACAAGCACAAGCTTTATTTATGTGATGGCCCTACCCAATTGTAGTGGTTTGGTCCAAAATACTCATTACTGTTTATCTTCTGTGAGATAAGAATTAGGAGAAATGCAAAGCAGGCACCAAACTTGAAAGAATATAAAGAAGTTTATTAACAGACCTAAAAGAAGGAAAAAAAATTATACCACCTTCAGAACTCTCCTCCTCCCCCCACCTTCCTCCCTTCTCCCACTGACAATGTAAAAAGACAACCTTAAGATGTTCAGTCTGTTTACCACTTCCATAATAACCTTGTTCAGTCCATTTAGAAAGAGAAGTCTCTTCTTGCTCGTGCTATGAAAACATTATCACAATGACACAGCCACCCACTTCCAAATATTGTTCAGTCCATTTAGGAAGAGGAGTCTCTCTGCTCGCATGTGAGTCCCTTCCTCTGACTTGCACCTTTTCCTGCAACTGCTTTCGAGGGTCCACTCTTGAAGTTTTTGGGGTACAATTTTAAGGTTGAGACATTCAGAAACAAAAAACAGAGGCCCTTCTTCCCTGGGAGCAAAGGGTCTTCCTCATCTTCATCTCTAGGAACTGAGGTTTCTCCTTTCCCGTTTGGAGCAAAAG
Organism: Aphelocoma coerulescens; assembly: GCF_041296385.1. Classification (NCBI taxonomy): domain Eukaryota; kingdom Metazoa; phylum Chordata; class Aves; order Passeriformes; family Corvidae; genus Aphelocoma; species Aphelocoma coerulescens. The sequence continues at coordinate 36,477,488 of NC_091014.1, read as the reverse complement.
TCCTCATGTGGTCCATCTCTCCCTGTTCAAACTTCTCATGAAATTACAGCTGCGTCAGCATCTGCCTATCTCAGCACAGGTGCTTTTACTCACGAGTTGAACACTCCACCCCCCATATCTTCATGAAATTACAATGGGATACTCTGATATATCATAGCTTCACAACAGACTTTCAGCTTTAAGCATCTCCTCTCTCTCTTCCCTCAGGTTTTCAGCTCTTCACAGCAATAAAAGGGTTAATCTCACCTCGGCCTTGCAGCTTTGCAGCTGGAATGTTGAATTTTTCTTATCAAAATGGAGAGGGGGGAGAGCCAAGCCGTGGCAAGGAAGTGGGGGGGTGGGGGGGTCCCCAGATGGAACAGGGCCCATCAGCTCCAGGCTGGCCGTGGCCCGGCCCGGCCTGGCCCAAGCAGGGCCTGGCCGGGCCCGCTGGCCCCCGCACGGGGCCTGCAGCCACCTGTGCCAGCGCCGGAAACGAGAGAGAGCTTGGGGGGAGTTTGTCTATTCTTAAGTGTGGATCACAGAGGCGGTCACAACTTTAAGTGGCTTAAAGAATTGTCCATATTCAAACTGGCCAGCTGATAGGTTCTGTCAGGTCCCAGAGGAAGCTGTAAGCACCCCTTAGCAAGGATATCCCTTCCGGGACTATGCTTGCTAACCTATGACAGCAATCTAGTTGGTATTATTAAACTGTGATTTCAGTCAGGTTAGATTTTTGCTGGCTTAGCATACCAGACCAGCCAGCAGAAGGTCTAGCAAGTGCCAGAGCCAGCTGCAGACAGAATCACACCCTTAGTTACCTCTACCCAGTTTTCAAAAAACTAGCCACCTCACTAACTACTGGGATTGAAGTTCACCAAATTCCCTGCTAAAATTTTCAGAACAGGAGAATGGAAAGAGGGAGCAGAAAACCTGACCCACCCACTCTGGTGAAAACTTAGGAGGTAGTCATTAGAAATATAATTAAAATAAAAATATTCACAGGCAAGCTGTCCTAATGCAGGTATGTTTGCACTGGTCTTTACCTTGGTATTTTTCTAGCAAAGTTTTAAAGCTTTTACATGGTTTGGCTACCTAGAGCAGACTAGCCTATTTCAGTTACCTAAGAATGATTCTTAAACAATCTAAACAGAGTTTCATAACGGATTAAAGCAAGCATACAAACTTGCTGCACCTAACTCCTTTTAAATGTAAAGCAATAACAAAATTCTCCAAACAGTTGCTTCCAATTACAAGTTCGCTGTTTACTCAGTTTGGGATTTTCTTAAATTTTCCCAGATTGCAAAATATTTACCCAAACTTAAACATACAAGAAGTAGACATTTCCACAGTCACAACCCTAAGTTATGTCTACAGTGTCAAATTTAGGAGCTGTAATTTCCCCATTCACAAAGCATCAGTGGTGGTTGGGTGCAGTCATGCAAGGAGGGGGAAAGGGATGGAGAATATTTTCTGCTTCTCCCTAACATTACTGCATTGCAAGATAAAAATCCCAGGCAAGACAAACCAGGACCAGCATTCATCTAAACCTTGTTAATGGGAGTGAAAGGTAGGAACTGCCATAACTTCACTAAGGTTTATTACTTGGCTTTGTAAAGCAAAATGTAGCTCTTTCCCTCACAGACTAAGCAGGGCCAACAAGTTATGCTAATCTCTCAGAAGTCAAGGAACACAAGGCATCAGTGTAAACAAGAACAGATACTTTAAAAAGAACAACACAGTCAAAAGCTTGTATAAATTCTAACATTTGCAGTTCTACAGTCTCCCCAGGTGGGGAATGATCTGAACAAGGTGTGCATTCCCCTTCTGTAAGAAAGGCTACGTGGACACACTGCTATTGTACTCCTCATTTTGCTCGTAGTCACCCCATTAAAGTCAGCTCATGGTTGCAAAGCTGATCTAAAAGCTGGTTTTAACTTAGTTCTGCATGCTCTGGGTTACAGAATCAAACACTAGCTTTGGGAGATATTTTCTGTACACCTAAATTTCTCTCACAAACCTCCTAAAAATCAGGGAAGGAAAAAAACCCAAACCATAGCACACCTCAGAAGAGGTAGGGAGAAGCAAAAGTGTCATGTCTGTAAACCCATCTTTTGCACAGTCTTTTCAAATGAAAAAGCGGCCTTCCAAACCACTAGCTGCCACAGTGCTAGGTCCCCTCTTATGTCTTTCCATTTAGTGTGTAAGAAAGAGTCCAAATGTTCTTGTCTAAACTGCATCTAAACTAGACACTAGGAGTAAGTATCACAGATAATGTGCTAGACAATGGAACATACTGAAGGAGACAAAACTAATTTGGATAACTTCCTCCCAAAATCCCTGGCCCTCAAGAATTTGGATGTTTACATATTCAGGGATTCAGAGAAGTATCCCCAATTTAGTATTACGATGACCATCAGGACACCTGCCCAGTACATCCTGCAATCTCACACACAAATTGGCCATACTTGAAGAAAACACACCCAAATCCCTACAGATACATTATAACTAATTTTCTCATCTCAGTTTTAGAGCACTTGTTAATGTCAGTGGTTCTTCTATAGCAGGGGATAATTTCACCTGCAAAGTGTTACCTCAGAGATTAAACTGAAACGGAGAGTATAAATCTGAACATTTCATGTTATACATAGAAACTTTCTAAGTAGCTCATTACACCCTCTGCCCATCAACCAGAGCTGTCACTACAACAAAGCAGCTTTCCACACAAAACAAACTTTGTATGAAAGCGTAAGACAGCAAACAGACAAATAAGAGAAACCAATTTACCATGTAAGAAAAATATTATTGAGTAATATAATGACTGTTTTGTTGGCATGTTATTCATTTCAGAATATAGGCGAAGGAGGCTGAATGGTACTGCAGTCTGTCCTTTGAATTTTGCTGGTAGCCAAATATTGCCCATCTCACAACTGGCTAATACAATGGATTAAATGAATAAACTCTGTATCTAATGTGGTATATCCTAGGTCTTTAGAGTCATGATGTAAATCCATGCTGGCAAATTCTATATGATTTAAGAATCCTGGTATCCTACTTGGGACTTAAAAATAAACCATACTTTGACCTTCTGTTTATTTTGGCTAGCGTATCTTCACTGCCATGAAGCCAAGTTTTTCAACTGGAAAACAAAACTTCACGTTTCTGGTACACGGGACTCCCACATACCAGACCTCGCATGCACTTAAGAGATGAAGCACCAAAATAAAACTAGTAATTATTGAGTGTGGCCTTAAAATCCAAGAACCTTATTTCCCCAATGGTCAAAAAAAAGACTTCTTCACTTTATAATTACCAAAAGGGAAAAAAAAAAAAAAAAATCTGTACATCAGCAAAGACTGACTTTAACGTTTGGAGACACAACAGACAAAAGAGGTGCCAAAACTGGAATGTTCTCCCATGGAAACACAGGGGTTTAATGGGATATGAGTGTTCAAGAGAACAGGAAGAAATCCATGCAAAATACAGCAAAAGAAGCACAAAATGCTCTCCTTGCCTGCCCATGCCTGCTGCCATCACTCAAATCCACTCATCTTCTTTCAGGTGCCCTGGAAGGCTCTTGCCTTGCACAGTCTGACAAACAATAACATAACAATTCACACCCAAGAAGCAAATGCATTTTGGGAAGCAGGTTTGCTTTACTTTAATAGTAAAGCAAACTGAACTAAGGTCAGACATAGCCCTTGCCCTTCATCCACTTGGCAACGATTACTAAGAAAATTAGTACTGAAGGTACCTAAGTACCTTGGATGAAAAAAACAGTACTAACAAACCATAACAGAGTTAAAAACTACAACGAAGGAGATCCAAAAAGAAACTAAACATGCTGAGAAAGAGTTTGGTGCTGCTGGCTGCCATTAGCAAAAACAAAGTTGGAATGGTTGAGGTGAAGTTGCAGAATCTAGTTAATGACTTTGCTTATGCTAACAGGTGGAGTTTTCCCTCAAGATTTTTATTAAAGGAGCATGTTGTCAGGCTTATGATTAAAACACAGTAATAAATGTACACTCCTTTTCTCTCTTTAGCCCTTTCCAAAGCGAAAAAACAAAAACAAAACAACAAAACTGACAAAACCCAAGCTAAACTGTAAAAGCTTTCTGGCTCCAATGAAAACAAAATTATTGCAACCACATACCAGCTTAAGCACACTAGCTTGCCATTTCAGTGCAGTGCTCTCAGAGGCCTCTTTGAACATGCCTTGAGGAGGCTGATGCAGGATTACACCAGAACTCGCCCTCTCAGCAGCATTCCTTTGCCTGCACCTTCTGCTGCTGCCAACTGCCTGCTCGTCAAACTCACAGGAGGCTTTTTTTCTTACTCCTGCTTTTTAACAGTCAGATCACCTCACAACTCGACCTGTTTTGCTGCATATGTTTTCATATATTTGGATTCAAAATGAACAGCAACTTTTTATTTCATCCCACTTTAGTGCCATATAAAAATAGCTAATACCATTTAATAAAATTAAAATGAAATAAAATGAAACATGAGGAAAAGCAAACTTGGAGCCTTGTTGTTTGTTTAAATTCAGAACTAGCAAGTGATCTTGAAGAGTCATTATGCAAAAATTTGAAATGGTATGCTACGATTAAATTAATTCTCTACAGTTCTCCTTAAAAGTGATCATTTCAGCAAAATGCTCAAATTTAGGTGAGATAGTTAAACATTTGCAGGAACACTGTTCAACAGTAATTCCTTATAAAAACATGCTCATTCAGACAGAAAAGCTCTTATATTCACCACAATTACAGTAGAAGTGAAGATTAAAGACCAGGTCAAACAGCTGAGCTAAGATGAGCAGAGGGAGAACTGCAGCAGGCAGCAATGTTGTGCCAACACTAAATACTCCATGATGTTTAAGACCAATTTATGTAACACCAATCCTACACCTCTCCACTTTGCTCTAGCATGACACTGTAAGAACTGCATTCCCTTATCCTAAGATGTGGTACCCCCGTACTTTGGCCTGTCCCAATGCAATATAAAGAGTAATCACACATTTCATTTAAGCAGTAGGTTGGTACAACTGTTCTATTCAACAAGTGCACATACACAGACATACATACAGCATTAAACAGAGTTTCTAATTTTCACCTCAGTGCATTTTGAAAACTCTAGGTCTTTAATGAACATGAATCTTGCACAGGAGCACAAAAGCTATTTGCTCCACCATCCCCATTAATCCTTCTGAGGATGTGGGTCCTTGTTTCTTGTTCTACTCTTTAATCGCTCTCCAAAAAAATGATCCTCTTACTCTAAACTTCCAGAGAAACAAGGTTTATGTTTTACTTGGTATCATTTTTAAAACAACTTACACACATGCAAATATTTTTCAATTTCTTAGTAAAACAATTTCTCCAGATCCACACTACCATATTATTTTCTGTGAATGTCTGCCAGATTAACTGCATCCTTTTAAAAGAAAACAGCCAGAACATCAAACTCCAAACCATGGCATTAGGTTAAACAAGCAAGCATTACTAAGTTATTTTATTCTTGGACAATCTGAATCACTTTTAAAACATCCTATAAGGAATAGCATATACTGAAAGCATCATTTTTACACAATAATAAACAGCAGAAATGGGACTGAAGTTTTAAGAGCTGTGCTATGGAAATGCTTTTTGGATTCAGGATAAAGGAGTAAGGCAAGGAGATGAGAAGATAAAGTGGAAGGCTACAATAATTAAGTAATGGGGCCGAGGAAGAAAAAAGAATCTAGCTTAATTCTTGAAAAGGAAGCTTGACTTGAAATTGTTTAAATAGTGAGTCAGTTCTCCAATATTTAACCACAAATGCCTCCTAAAACTTGAGGTCTGCAGCTCTTGCCAAGTTTTCAAAGCCAGTGAAGTGCCAAATCTTGTAATTAAGTAAATGGCATTGAGTTTATATTTTGTAATATTTTAATCTTTGAAATATTGTCTGTTCAAACATTTCAGGAAGGGTTAAGTTCTCCTTTTATGTTTTTGACATATTTTACACACAATCTTCTAATACATTAATAGAAACAACTCTGGAAACCCTACAAGGCCCTCTTACTGAAATGTTAAGCAGATTGAGTAAAAATTTATCAAAACTGGGACCATGCCACAGTGTTTTATTAAAATAAATAAATAAACACAGTATGTCTATCATTTCAGTATGTATTCTCAATATGTGCCCTTTTTCATCTATCCATTGGTTCCACTATCAGCAAGTTCTTAGCACTTCGATACAAGGAATCTGGCCTTACCTGAACATCAAGCTTTGATATATGGTTTATATTTCTTGGAAAACCGGCAACCAAATCCTCCCAAGATCTCATTAAATCTGTGTTCTTTAAAAAATAGCTTGCCTTCTGTATTTACCATTTTTCCATTTTCCATACAAAATTCTTTTTACCACTTTTGAAAGGTTCACGATTTTCTTGGTCCTGTTTACGTATCTCCTCATGTGCTTCTTGTACATTTTTTGCTTTCTACTTCAAGGAGAAACTCTAATAATCATTTAAACTTAGCTACCCTGTGGCCCCAATTCATTACATAAAAGGGAAAGATTAACAATAGCTAGTTACACCTCTAAATCAAAACTATGCAGATTGGTCACTGAAGTAAAATTCAGTCTTAGGGTATCTTTTGTCACTACTGAACTGCATCTGCCAAAAAGCAGGTTTAGGTTAAAATTATTTTCTTTGTATTCACAATGAAGAAGAGCATAAAAACATTCAGTTAATGTGTCTGATTTGCTAAATCGTGGTAACCTGACTGCATAGGTGTTTTTCTGTGCTTTGGGCTACACCAGCTCATTAAAATTCTGATTATTAGGATGTGCGCAGCAGATTTAAGTAAAACCCATTTATAATCGTATCTGTACATTCAAGCCACTATTTTCTTCTTTTCATTGCTGAATATCTTACAGTCAACTTTATGTAATTAAACAACTACATCTTCTTTAGATTTGAGTACTACTTTGCTAGTGATTTACACCCTCCCCATTAGTCTAGTTGATCCATGCCCTAAAAAATATTTTCGAATTTCAGATGGAAGCTACTAAAAACTAGTTTGATCTACCTGTACAATGGAGAGCAAAGTTTTATTAAGCAAAAAATCCTTTATTCATAGTCCTTTATAATTAAAACAGTTAAAAGGTCCACTTCCTTATACTTCCGTGTTTTAAAAAAGCTCCATTTAGGGTCTTATAAAATGTGTCCTTCTTGATCACTGCTGAAACAGTACAGAAATGTCTGTAGTAGCCTACAAAGCCTACAGAGCCTTACAAAGCATTATTCTGTTGTGGATGATTTACATCACATTAGACTACTGCTGTTCAAAGTTAACATCAGGCACCATTTTCTTTTAGCAAAGAATAAACATACCTTTTTATAGAGTCCATATTGTCTGCTTTGTATAACTGGGCATATCCCACATATAACTCTCCTTTTAGCATTTTAAAAAGCCATAAAAGTACTATTAGGAGAATATATGTATATCAATAGAATTGTGGATGTCAGTGTGTGCATGTGCATGTCATATCTACACACCAGAACAAGGAGCAGGACAAAGATTAAAGCTTAGCTTGTCCTGATAAGGAAGAGCACCATTCCCACAGGAGTACTCCCAGCAGTACTGCCTGATCAGAACACTCACCAGCAGAACAGCCTGCAGCCTAACACAAAGTTGCATCTTACTATGTATATTGTTCCTTTTCCTGTTACCGCATCCCCAAAACAGACTACTGACACATATTTAAGACATAATAAATAAATACATCAGAAAATTAACAGATGCCCCTTCTATGACTCATGGAAGCCGATGATTGAGAAAAACGCATCACATCATCTCACGATGATTAAAACACCTAAAAGATCATGCAAAAATCATTTTGACATTACCAGTCAATAAGGATCCCAGATATGTCATTAAGATTTTACACCTTTTTTCTTGTCCTGTGTCACTCACAAGGGATCCTGGCTAAACCACTTGGCCACAAATCTGGCTGCGTGGTGAGCAGGCGGACACAAGAGCGCAAGCAAATTAAATCTGTCAGACAATGCATCTCAGGTAAGTTGAAGATCAGAGAAACAAATATCACCTTGCCCTACCATAGGATCTTGCACTGAATTTTGTTATACCATTCTTCCTAAAAAGACAGAAATAAAACTAAATCTTTGATTCTTATTGTAAAAGAACTGTCATAGAACAACTATTTTCATTACAAAGTTAGCCTGAGTAACCATTTGCTCTCTTCTACTTTTCAAGATAATGAATTGTAACATAAGAATGAACATATGGCTTGTAAACCCAGCCAATACTTAAAATTTCTCAATACCATCAGTTGTGGACCTTGGTATTTGCTACTATTTACAAATTTTTTTTTCCCTGAGTCACCTTTTTGAATCTCTATTTCCAACTCTATTTCCTGGAAGAGTATGGCCGGGGATGACAAGATTTGAGATGCTGGGAAAAGGGGAAAAATATCTGATTTTTGCCTTCTTTTTGTAAAATTTAACTCTTCCCAAGACATTACTGAAGCTTAATCTTCAGGCACTTTACTGTCCCAAATTTTTAAATTGAAAGACTGTCTGTACAGTGAAGGTGCCCATTTTTGAAGAAAGGAAGCTTACAATGAAATTAAGCTTTCCTCACCAGACAAAAAAAAAATATATATATTAGAAGTGTGTGTGTATATATATATATGTATATATATGTATACTTCTGTTTAAACAAGTCCTTCCCTAAGATTCTTTCTTTTAACAAGTCTGAATAGGTGTCATTTAGAAAATAATTCCTGTGGGAGGTTTTTAGGATCAAACTGTCAACTTTCTGTATCACATGACATTTAGAAGCACTGGTACATTCAACTACACAGAATGTTGTGTGTACACTTTCTTGTACTGAAATTATCTCCTATTGTCATAAGTGGCAGGTATTTAAGGATAAAAAGCAACCTTTCTGGATTTTCATTTTTCTAACAGATACATGTTCTCTAAGCAACAACTATGATGCCTAAATGTGTGCACTACAATCTCTCACAAAGCAGTCATATCCAAGATTTGGATTCACAAGTATTGTGAAGACTGAATAAGCAAGAGTGACACAACTCAGTTAAAAAAAAAAAAAACCTCCGAAGTGAAAGGCCTAAAGAAGTGCCCTGAACGTTCCTGGTGCAGGCACAGTAGCCTTAAGTTCTAGCCTCAGACAAACCTCACACACCTTCTCCTCGGCCATGGGGAATTCCAAGCACTGCAGAGTGTCAAATATCACCTGAAACACTGTAGCCCTCAAAGCCTCCATACAGATGTTTTGTTTCTCTACAGCTGCATTCAGTGGTAATCTCTACATATCAGTTCACGCTGGCTACATGTTTCTGTATAATTTGTAACTCAATCTTTTGTGCTGCAAACTTCTCTAACTTCTAGATAATAAGAAAGAAGTTGATGTAGTGCAGGAATTCATGCCTTCTGATCAAAAAATCGATATGATTTCGCAGAAGCTTCTTATTGTTTAAAATACCCTCCACTCACACATCTCATAACTTTGACATCATACCCTACTTATACACTTTGATTAGTTATACATTCTACCTACTTATCTTATACTACTTATACATATCACTCTACTTATACATTTTCTTTCTTACTTATACTTTTTACAACTTCTACATAACACAGTACTTACACATTTTACCTGCTTATACATCTTACAACCTTTACATGATACTCTACTTATACATTTTACAACTTATCCATAATACAGTATGTATACATTTTGCAACTGCTGTGCATGAGATCTCACATTGCTTGATTGATTTCTCTATTATGTCCACGAGCTCCGCACGCACTTCTCTGATAACACAATTGGTTTTAATCAAGTGCAGCACAGTCCATTTCATCTATTCCTTGCTGTCTTGGTATTTAGTTTTTCAGCTTCTTCTTTCTCAATTCTTTTCCAATTTAGCACAATTTACCTTTCCGTCCTTGATGAATTCCTGAGGGCTCTAACAGGTGGGGCTCCTGATCCAGGCAAGCAGCATTGAGATGATGACAGCAACAAAACCCACCCAGTGATCAGCAGCCAAGTTAGTCCAGGAAATTCAAACAACAAGACAGCAAAGGACAGGGAAGAGATATAAGCCTATCCCTCCTCTCCCCTCGAGCCTTGAGACTGGAGCTTAAAAACCCTCTTGGGGTTGATGTGCTGCAGCTGAAGGTGGAAGGCCAAGTGAAGCCAGTGAGGGTAATTCCAGCCTGGTCCCACTCTGAGGGCTCTGATAAGAATAGCTAAAGATGGTTTGGCTGGGGCACACTATCAAGGTTAAAATACCTTACAACAACATAGTTTAAAATACCACACAAACTCCAAACACTTTTGTATATGGAAAATAAGCTGATTTGATTTATAGCTAGCATGAACAAGCTTACCCTTGCCCATCCATTTTGTTAGCATCTGATGGCTATATTGAATGCCCATTTTCTCTCATAAAGAATTAATTCTAGAAACTGCTGAAGATGCCAAAACTTTACTATCATTACTAACCATGACTACCTCAAAGCAGCACCCATAGCACTCTTTTAAAATGATATAAATTCCACAACAGGGTCTTGTCTTTACTTGGGACTGAAGTCTCCAAAATTTACCCTCCACAGATAGACAGTTTGTGGTTTTTTCTGATGAACTTCCACGGTGGAAAACATATACATTGAAGCCAGGGAGGCCAGCATGTGCAGAGTACACTACATTAATTCTTCATATTTATATGATACTCTCTTTCACAAATAACTACTCAAACAGATCACACTCTCATTATTCTGTGCCAGCTGTGCTATTCAGTGGATAGTGAAGTAGTACCACTCGGCAGAGCCCATTAGCTTATAACGTCCAAACTGTAGCTCTTCTGTTAAATTTTTTATTATTAAACTTAAAAAAGGCCTTGCAAAGAAGAAACCAAAACAAATGGAATATTGATGCTCTGAAAATCCTGCAGACCTCCGTGTGAGCTGCTGATTCTGAGGTATTATTGGCTAAAGCAGACAAGTTGTCTCCTTTATGAAGAGCCTCTATTCATAAGTCAGCCACCATGTCCTAAACCAGGAATCCTCAAACCAAAGACTGCAAGCTCAAGGTTCATTTCATCTTCCCATCCTTCCTATTCTCCCCTGAAGTTCAAACAGCTCTTTGCAGAAGGCAATGGAGAATTGCAAGGGGATAAACTGACTTATGCTCCTCCTCCAGCTAATGCATTTCTACCTAAATGTATTTAAATACCATTTATTGTTACTGAGAAATAAAATAAAAACAAAAAATAATAATAAAACCCCTACACACCTGAATTTCAGCTATCTCAGGTTTTCCTTTCTAGAAATATTTTTTCAGTTACCCATCACTTCCAACATCAGCAGGTCACTCATAACTCATACTTGCTCTGGGTTAAAAATAATCATTATTTTCCTTGCTCAGCTATTTTTTAACGTAGACCGGCTTCCTGATCAGGTTCCCCATGTGAACACTCAAACACAAGCCAGGGGCTGGCACTGTTTACACCAACACCACCACAAAGAGAAATGCTCTTTGAAACCATGCCTACAGATACATCTTTGTAGTTACTCTATTCCATGTTCCAGTTATCAGTCACATCTTACTCTCAGTGAAAAGTCACAGAAAACCTGAAAGGACAGAATAGAGAAGAATTTGGATTTAGGCAGGTTCTTTCTAATAGAACAATTAAAAGAAAGTTATGATTCTGACCCATCCATGGGACTTCTAAAATTTAATTTTAAAGCAGTTATAACAAACAAAATGGATACCACTCCAATACAACAATTTTCTAGAAGAGGACAGATAGGTTTAGTCAAATAGTTCCATCAGCCAATTTGCTGCTTCAGAGTATTAGAAGTCTGCCCAAAAAGGACAGAAAACCCAGTCATTTACAAATGCTGAAAGTACAGCCCTTTGTGGGTAAAAACTCCGCAGTCTCTAGCAAACCAGCACCACTTGTTTAAAAACATGAAATGTAATATGATATGGCACAAATCCCATTTAAATAACAAGCCCATAAAGCTTGCTGGCACTTACTTAGAAAAGAGTGGAAAGAAAACAAAACCTATTCTAATTTGCTCAATTCTAAGAACTAGATTTGTATTTTAAATGTAGTATTTATACATGACTCAATATCTTAAACTAGACTTCAAGTACAGAGGAATTCAAGTTAAAAACCAAATCCAACAGATAATTGACATACTAAGCCCCTTCTAGATTTACTCTCTAGGTGAAAACTCAAAGGAGTAACATATATAAAGTACTGATTTCCCTTGTTATATTTCTCTACTCCAGCTTATTAGCATTTCCGCAGTGAACTATATATTTTACCAGCTTTTTTTGAAACAAGGGAAATTGCTTCTTACCACTTCTTACCAAACTCCCATAAAGTAGTTACAGGATCTTCTCACTCCCTATAGCACATTTCAACCGCTCAGCAAAGTCCAAGGAACAATATACAGAAAGTCTAAACGAGCTAAACTGAACTACCACTGTCCACAGAGAGGACGGGCTTTTACTAGTTACCATAACAAACTATAGTAATTTAGAAGCAATTTCTGCTGAACACCCTGCCAGCTGAGACCCATGTGCTTTATTGTGTGAAGCAGTTATTTTTGAGGTGCTCTCTTGTGTATGAGAGACATGGGATATTACCAGATTCCTGAGCTGTTTTATCCTAAACAAGTTCTAGGATTAGAAGTTACAGTCAATAAATATTTACACACAAAAATTATTGGCTGCATGGAAAAAAAAAGTTTACACTTCAAGATGAGATAACTTGATAGAATGTTTGAAAATGAAAAAAGCCTTGAAAATCCATTAATTACAAAAACTACCAAATAATTAAATACAGAATAAATACATGGTAATTAATGTCTGCAATAACATGACAAGAATACTGGTGGAGCTTTGATGTCTTGAAGAGCTCCAAGATCAAGGTCAAAAAATTTTCTGGCATACATAATTAGGTAGAAAGTTAACAGCTTGCAATAAATGGGTGAGATGTAGTGTCTTATCAGAACACAAAGGAGTCAAGACAAGTTCACCCATGCTAGTCTTAACTTATAATAAAGAATAAACATTGGCATTAAAAAATTCAACCAAACAAAAAAAAAATCCCTTTCTCCAATATTTAGTGATTTTCAAAAGCAACATTTGAACTTGGTGCTGAAATATATTCCTGGCAAGAACTACATTCTAGCATATCACCACGTTACATACTAGACTGACATTAAATTACAGAAGTGAGTACTGAGGATCTTAAAAAATGGAACCATGGAAATAACACCAATAAACACCAATACTTTGAAAGTATGTGGCTGTTTGGATAGAAAAATGACAATGTTTGCTATGTAACAAAGCTACAAAGTCTGAAGTGTAAACTTTGGGGTTTCATTAATATAACTGGTACTTTTGATCTTTTATAATGACTTTCACCTATTCACTAAAGTAGAAGTTGTCCCTGGACTCTCTAAGAGAAGGTGTTCCAGAAGCAAACAGTTCAGGTAACAATTCTATACAACAACTGATTCATAAAGCATGATTTCTGAACATAGTGTTTGTTCCTTTTCTGTCTACTGCAGTTACTTTTCCTGTCTTTTCTACAGCATTTCATCTCCACATAGACCTCTGCTGGCAAACACCCTGAAAATAACCTTTTGTACCAGCTTAGGGGTTTAGTAAATCAATAGGGTGATCAGTAATAAACCATACTAACACTTATTCTGTCCAGTGGGGACGACATCAGATGGAGCCAGGTGACAGGACTAGAGGTAACTAAGGCCAGGACCTTTCGTTTCCAGGACACGGGAAAGAACCTCTGTACAGCTCACTGATGGTCTTTCCTATGTTGTTAAGAGGTTTTCGTTCTCTTACAGTCCTCATCTCAATTCCTTGCACTCTCTCCTCTCACAACTCATCTTAGTTATCTGCCTCTTTCTTCATTTGCTTTGTTCAGCTCATCCCTAGCTCATATCCGGGAATTTGCTACCACCATTGCTGTCAATCTACAATCACTTATATAATGTAGTTTTCTCATTTTGCATGCCCATCTTACCCATTTAGACTGTACTCTAAAAAACAGTTGGTAATACCTGCCCTAATATTTATACTGCAGCTATCACAAGAGATTTATTGCAGCTGATCACTACACAAAGTGTAACAGACACAAAAACTCTTAAGTCCAGCCACAGTTCCTTGTCAGAAATACCTCAAGCAGTCTAAACTGGCATCCCCATTTTATGGCACAGCTATCTTGCTTTTGTTGCTTTTGTCTGTTCCCATGCAATGAAAATATTCTCCATCCAAGAACTGGAAATGAGCATTTCAATTAGGTTAAAACACTGTTATGCTTATAATACAGTTTAACTGCCTTGCACTTCATCCTTAATTTACATCCAAGTTATGAGGGGGTTTTATGTACAATTCTACACTCACAGAGGTATTATTTGATATTGTACTGCTTATAACCCTTCTAACCCTAAACTGTAAAGACATCAAACATACAGTTGATGGGTACAGGCTTTTAAAAGGGAAAGTGTACAGTTTGTCAGTAAACTCAACATAAACAAAGCTTCCTAAGAAACTACAGTTACACTGAATTTACAGTCAGCACAGTGCTGACAAATCCACTTTTTTATTTTTATGTTTAAAAGCTTTCTCTGCAATAGTTCAAGAGAAAAGGGAAGAAAACATAATGGAGGAAGACCTTGAAATAAAGACATTCTCAAGACATGCTGTGCCAATTAGTTTATTTTTCTTACAGAAACTGTGTTCCTAGAGATAATACAACTAGCAAGTTCAAAGGTCTATACTTAGGAGACTCAATCATGTCTTAGATGTTAAATATTTTAAATATTACATATTAATAAAGTATTTAAAATATTTTCTGTAACCCTTTTAGAGTTTTGCTCATACATACTAAGGTAAAAGAGGCACCCTGTCACAATGTCTTTCACCTTTCCCTTACAATCTGAAGGCTGTATAAAAGAAAGTCTATGTGGCAAAGAGAAAAGGTGAGTAAAGAGAACATGCACCCACCAAACACTTCAAAAAACTTACTGCATGGCAAACAAAGTTGAGCACTAATCAGTATGGATTACACTGCAAATAACCAGTGAGAATTTTAATTAATAAATAGTATTTAGGATTACTTATTTCTACCAAATGCACAAAAATTGTCTCATGAATCTGCCCAAGTGGTCCAACAAACTTGAAATTTTGGATATAGCCATGTTCTGGAAACACACTGGCAAGTATACTTGACTGGTTCGAAAAACTTTGGTCGTTACTTGTATTGAAATATCCATTAATTACCTACTCCCAAAATACACAAAATTTTTCCAGTTAACAGTCTCTAATGCAAAAAGTTCAATTTTTACCCAAGCTACACAAACTGGCAGAAGGATGTGACCATTTGTACTCACTGGCATGGTGATACAAATGCAGAGTCCCTGAGCATGTAGTTTCTCTTTTCCAAAGCTTTACTATTATACATCAGAACCCCCAGTTACCCAGCGTCACTGATTTTAAGCAGGGCAGCTTTTACATATGGTTTCACCATACATAAATCCAGTATTTGCTCTCCTAACTCTGAAATAGCTTATTGGTCTTCACTTAATAAAAAGGAATAGCCTCTTTGAGCATTCTATAAACTTCAAGACACCAATTGCCTGCCTGTGCCTCTATCGCACCACTGCTATTGCTGCCTATGCTAGCTAGATAAATCCTCCTACCTGAAAAAAACACCATGGATCCCTAAAAAGTTGTACCACATCTGTGAGAACTAAGAGAAAGATTATCACTTCACACTGAGCTAAGAGACAGTCCCCTTAAACCACCACTAAAAACAACCAAACAAATTACCAATAGCACAGCCATGTATATCTTACTCTGTGCATTTTCCCATAAAAATTTACATATATATGCAATATAAACCAATAAAGGATGCTGTTAAAATTTAAATGTATTTTCCAAGTCATCCCTTAAATGTATTCCTTAAAGTATTTTCTAAGTCATTCCTTAAAAGCCACATCTTCAAGTACCAGAAACTGATGCTTTCAAATTCAAAATACTGAAGTGGTCTTGCTTATTTAGTCTATCCAGAAAAAGACAGGAGTATGAATAGCAAAGCCAGATGTTGTTAATAATATCTAATTAACACCACAAGGTGCCTACTGATTCACTGCAACCCCAGAAACCTGGGGTTTCTGGTGTTTTCATGCAACAGGGATAGATAGGATGTTTCTGGGGAGAACAGAGAAACTAAGTGAACAGTTGTCTCTAATAACACCCCTCACAGTCAGTAAAGCTACACGTTAACATTAAAAATTTAATTTTCTTGAAGTAGTCTTTCAATCACTCTGAATTTAAAAGTGAAGAGAAATCCCAAATAATTTTGCATTTTAATATATTCTGCACATCCTAGGACAACACTAATCTAGGCAGAATGTACCAAAAAGTTCAATTATTTTGTAGGCAGCAACAAGTATTTAACCTGAAAAGGAAATACAAAGGTTAAAAGAAAATGGGTGCCTTTTCTACTCCCATAACCTCATGTTAGTAAGGGCCATGTTTTATGCCAGAGGTTTGAACATTACAGCCAGACAGCTTTCAAACAGTTGAAACTGTGAAAGCTCTTTTGACCTTATACTCAAGACTAAAGCTAAACTTTTAAAAGCTTTGAGTTTCTTTTAAATATTCTCTTTCCTAATTTAAAAAAAACCATGTCACATTAAATGTGTCCCAGAAGCATATTTAAGTACATGTGATACAGGAATGAATGGGAGGTAGGGAGAAGGATGTAAAGAAAGTCTATGAACAGAAGAAATTAATTTGTATTCTACTCAATAGAATTTTCCTTATAAGAAGTACCTGTGTACTTTAACCACAGTGTTTGATTTTAGTTACATAAAGGGACTAACTTAAGATGACTGTACAACTTTTAAAAAAAAAAAAAAAAGGCCAAAACAGAATATTGAATATTGGTAATCAAAACAGTTGTGTAAAACTCACTAAAGATTAAGTTGGGCTGCTCCAAAAATCTTTACACTTCCAACCTCTGCTTGCTTGCCTGAAAAAAAACCCGAAACTAATTTCTTACCACTGTTGTGAAATCACAGGGAAGTCCAAATGACTCAATACTAATATTTACATACCTATGTCCTACTCCACTTGTTCTTCTTTTTATGTTGGCACTGAAGCCCAAAATTGCCAAAAATAATTATTTTTAAAAACTGTCATTTTCTCTACTGCAATTATGTCTACTAGAACTGACATAGTAAGAGGTAATAAAAAAGCCATCTCTTTCAAAACCAAGCCTATGTTTCTGAGATAATACAAGATCAGTTTATAACAAGGACGTATCGTTTCCTCACACGTATAGAAAACAGCTGTATGTTTATCAAGTAGTGTGAAGCCTTCCTTTTGTGAATTAAAGAGTCATTGTGAAGTGGGATATTTTAAATTAACTGCTTTTCTTTCTCAGAATGCTATTTTGTGTTCCACTCAGTTGATCTAAAGGTGACAGCAGCTGAAAGACATGATCATTCTTGCTCTGGCCATGTTCTAATTAGCCAGACAAGCTTCAAGCCCAACTACTGCACTGGTCAGATCAAATGCAGATCAAATGACCACACTATGATCAGTGCCAACAAAAAGAAAGCTGGACCATGATGCCTAGGGACAAATCAGACCCTTCTTTTTTCACAGCAGGTCACATTTCAATGATCTTAAAGTTGTCATGAAAATAAAGCTTCATTACAATCTAATATGATACTACAGGAGTTTGCTAAAATAAATTAACCCATGTATCACTTCTACAGAACCCTGTAGAAAATCTAATGGAAAAGAAACCAATCTGTAGATGCTGAAACTGCTTTCTTTTAACATACTTTATGCAAAGCTAAGTTTATATAAAGATGAAGTTATGTGCAAAGTGTAAATCTGTTTAAAAGTTGGGAAGAGTTTTATACATACAAAGTACAGTATTTCAGTTGCAACATCAAAAATTGTATTGATAAGACTTATTAAATCTAGACTTACACATGCAGCTTCTTGGCATTCTACAACTTCAACAGTGCTATTTCTAACTTCCATTTCCACTGCAGTGTTAAAAATTCTGCACAAATACAGCTTCCAAAATTCCTAAATATTTAGGAACAGGATCAGTGACAACTTAGCCAGTACAGATTTTGTTTTCTTACAGAAGTGCACTTAATTTTGCATTTTGTTTAAAATAAGAACACAAAACTTCATTTAAGTGTACAAGGTAAGATTAAGGTCCTGACAGTTAAGCTGTTTCAGCTGACTGACAGAAGTCATTCCCATCATTTTTCAAAAAGTCAACTACAGATATCAAGCATCCTTACAAACTCCAGCTCAAACATTATCCAACCCAGTTTTAAATTATACTTTACATAAACACTCAGCATAAAACTTTTGGAAGTTTGTCATTTGCTAAACCTGATCACTAAAGTATTCAGTAAGCACAGCTACAAACTGAAAGGTTTTTGTCCTCCCGTCTGCAAAAGATAAATAAGAGAAAAATTAATTGAGAGCAAGAACATAAACTTTAAGCCTTCACATTAAGTAGCACATTTCACATCTGATTTCTAATGACAGCGCAAGATAAATTACTTGCTTTCACCTTACACTTACTGTCCTAGTTTACTGAATACCATTTTAAAAACTTACTACACTACTTAGCTTTTAACTTTCAAGTTAAAAGGGTATCTTTGAAATGATAAGTATGTATTGTCTGAAAATATTTTGGCACTGGCACAGAATCTGCAAAGAATAGCCCAAGCTTTAACTTAATTATCCTTTTACAAGAACTGTGGTTTGAGAAAATACAACAACTTCATAAACATAATAATCACTAAGAGTAATTGCCTTTGGCAGTAATATCCCAAAGCAAGTTTGGATATCCAAGATAAACCATGACTCCTATTCTTTCTCTCTGTACTTCTCAGTTAATATAAAAATTCAAAAGCAAATGAAAATGGTGTGTCTAACATTGTACAAGCAAACAAAAGTTTCTGTCAAAGCAACGTATTACCATCAATAAATAATGAAATCAGTCAACAAGACTATGTTACAGAAACTGCAACCCAACAATAAAATCTGCAAAAGTTACATTATTTTCTAGAACAGGAATAGAAAGGAACTGACAAAAGTTTACATGCAGTTACAGAAGCAGTGTGAAATAATCATTATGTTACTTACAGGGCACTTTAATTGCAGATACACTATCCACTTACTGCAACCCCCTTTGTATATACTGGAAGACACCCAAAAGCACAGAAGCCACTTACCCCTGCCTAAAAATATTGCAGGTATTTTGAAAGTAATTTAGAACTAAGAAACATGATAATTAGCTAATGTTAAGATAGTAAAACATCGTAATTCAAACTCTATATGTAATAGGCAAGATTAGGATAAATTCAGTCAAGCACACAAAATTCAAAATATTACCAAAATCAAGCTTTTTCCTAATTGATTCCAAGTCCCCTTTCTTTATCAGTTCCCATACAATTCCCTGTGCTAATTCACTGCCTTATTTTATCTTGCCCAGCTCCTACAACTTCTGTTTTAACCCACCAACCTTTAGGCTGCTCAACTATGTGAAACACTGCAAGTTTTCACAAATCCAGTTCTACATCTGAATTGGATGAATTCTCTCTAATAGCTGATCATTAAAAGAAGCGATTTATTAGTGTGCTTGTAAACATACGTGATTCGATACTGTTGTACAACTCCAAGTAAATTATTTAACTCTGAACATTTTAAATAGTAGTAAACTAACATCCCTATACTCCTTCATAAATTCCAACCCATTTATGTTGACTATCTGAATATGCAGATCAATTTCTGTACATTACCCCCTAAATTCTGCGGCAGGAGAAAACTGCTGGGTTTAACTGGAAGTCAATACTGTTTAACAAGGAGGACTTTTAACTGACATTATTTCAGGCACCCTATATACACCTTTAACATCTCAAGCGAGAGGGAAGCAAAGTGTAGTGCAGAAGGGAAAACAAGCAGTTAGAAAACTTTTAAATAATACATGATAGAACCACAGCAAGATTATATTCATACCTTGCTTCTGCTGTGCCAGCAAGTAAAAGCCTGTGGTATGATGCAAGGAGGGCTGCTGTCAAGTTCTGAAACCTGCCAGTGCTGCAGGCTGATACAAATTCTCCTACTGCGGCAATGACTTT
The DNA here is from genome assembly GCF_041296385.1 of Aphelocoma coerulescens. NCBI lineage: Eukaryota > Metazoa > Chordata > Aves > Passeriformes > Corvidae > Aphelocoma > Aphelocoma coerulescens. The sequence continues at coordinate 36,457,258 of NC_091014.1, read as the reverse complement.
CGCAGGCAGCCCTATCACACCTTCAAACAGGACTATGAGCATGTTAACTTTGCGCTTTCCAACAGCCCCACACAGCAGCAGCATGAACCAATTAGCCCCAGTGGTGTAATATTTATATTATTCAACCTAAATTGCATTAATTCTTGACAGCTGAGGCAATACGTTTTGTCTATTATATTCACTGAACTATGACCAAACTGGATAGAACTAATTTGTATGGGTATGTTAATTTTGGCCATTTTTGTAACTTACTGTGTATTGAAGCAAGAGCTGAGTTCTTTAACCTCCAGCACACCTAGGCTTCCTTGATGGTCATCAGATAGCCTGGGGAATAAGAAGCAATCGTAGAATCCTAAGAACTCAGTCTGCTACTTGTGTGGTACTGTACATGACACGTACATTTGAGAGTTTCCCTAGGGAATCTTCTAAAGTGGACACTTTTCAGAAGACTCATGACATTTGTGTTTAAAATCTCTGCCAAGTCACTACTATAGACTTACGCCATCAGTCGTGAAGTTTAATCTGAGTTGAAGCACATCTAGTAGCTTTGTTAAAAAAGTACTAAAATAGATTTATAAATCATGCTTAAAATCTGTATGAAAAGCTGCAAGGCACCACAAAACCCACTCGTACAATTCATTACATCAGGCACAGGTCTAATGTGTGCCTGTGAATGCACACACTTCATAGAGAAGCATTTACAGTTTTCTTGGAAATAAAACGAAATTCTGGGAAGTAGGAACCACCATCCCCAAGAAGCCAGCTGATAAATTCAATGTACTCACTAGGTGCCAGCCCCCCAAAAAATCTCCACCTTATTCAGAAGACAAACACTGAGCCACTCACAAATCAACTGCTAAATTGCTGCAGTGTACGTGGCCTCTTGAAACAAACAAACAAAAATACACCATAGGGCATACTGTAAACCCATTCACAGATAGTTTAATCATGCATGTACAAGACAATTGCAAAGCAAACTACAGAAAAGAGATATGCCTTCACTATTTCCGACTTAAAAAACCCAAATCTACTGACATCCAGTTTAACTGTTAACACTTCACCCAGAGTGTACAGGAGCTGGGCAGAATTGTGCTGTTCAAACATACTAAAAACAAAGTTAGAGGAAGTGGGAATGATCTACTCACTGTGCATCTGCACCACCACAAAACTTTCAAGCGTTGGTAATAAAGTGTTTCTATAAAAATATATTTTTTTAAAAAAGTAAAAGTCCCTGGTCCCACATTACACAATATTTAGCAAAGAAAAAAGGAAATTCAGCTTCTAGATTTCTAAGACTTTTGCCAAATTTCCATTTAACAATGGTTTTACTCTCACCACTAGCATAAGCATAATATATTCACAAATACTGATCTGAAGCCCAAAGAAATCCTTGTTATTAGGATTAGCCTACCAGTAAATTGGCAAATAGCTTTTAACATACAAAATTTAACATCAAACACTTTGGTTACAATTTTTGGTGACAATTTCAGTTGCATTTTAGTCACAACTCTAGACTTGTATTTCAAAGACAACACTCCCTTATTCTTTCTAGTTTTACATTCTTCGTACATGTCCCTATGTAGTTACAAAATTTCCTACAAGTACCCACTTCAAAACAGTTCACTCACACTGAAACGTAATCAATGACTACCTTTTGATGACGTCGCCGAAAGTTTGGTATTGGAATTAATTCACAGAAAGCCTCTGCAATGAATGTAAATCAAGATCTCTCACAAATCACTGTTAGACCACAATATTTACTGTTCAAAGTACCATGTAAAACACTTCTACTGTTCACCACTGCTAGACTTTAATTATTCCATCAGCAGAAGTATTCTTCTGTGATACTTCCCTGTTTGGTTTGAAGTCAAGATTATAGAAGGTACATTTCCCTGGTACAGCACACTCAAGAAAAAATATTTCATACAGAACAAACCTAAAGTGTAATGACTTTAAAAGCTCAGCAATACAGTATGATAGGACACTACTGATAAGAATCTAGTGCACCCTCCTTAATGTACTGCTCACTTTAGAAGTCAGCATCAGCATCAATGAAATAGTACCACTGCAACCAGTCATAATCAATACAAGAGCATTCTGACATATCACATAACAACTGATTCATATCTCTACTTATCAGCATGAAGTATCTCCTGGTAGTCCACATTTAATCATTTATTTAGAGCTTTCCCCAGAGTATACCACTTATCATTAAGTACTGTAGTCTGTTCTCAAGGCCTCACATGAACAGGTTTCTTCTCTTCAGACATCATCCTACTCTGAACTTCAAAGAAAACATCCTTGCTATGGAGAGCTTATAACCAGTAATGCTAAATTGATGTGGTAATGGCACAATCAAAACTTCAGGAAAGTAGTTTTCATTTGACACTACTGACAATGTTAAACTGCTTTTCACTTTGACATGAAACTATCTTAAAACCATACCATTTACAATTAGTAAGTTACATCCATTTAACAAATAAAATTCTATATTACAGCTGACGTAAGAAATACAAACTCTTCAAGAGAAGTAAATTTAAATTTAGCAGACATAAATGAAGTTGTGCTCTATGGGACTAGTTAATAGGGACTTAACAGAATAAGGAACTCTGAAGCTGAAAGAAATAAATATTTATTAAGCAAATGTACTGACACTTAGGGACTAAAATCATCTTAAAAGAAAACACATTTGTGAAAGTCAGATGATTCACTTAACACTGTAGGCAGAGAAAATCCAAGACGAATAACTTGAACTTCAGATTTTAAAAAGCACTGTGTTGCACTTTACTGGTAGAAATATTTCAAGACCCTAAGCGGCCATAAGTATCTTAAAATAAGAGTCATAACGTACACTTAAACCCAAAGAGTCCTACAGAAACTACAAGCTTATCTAAGTTTCTGGTATATGTTGTACCTCTGAGACAAAACACACATTTCTCTAGAACTAAAGAGCCACAGGACAAGCTGGAAATACTCTCCCCAACCTCTGTTATCAGGAAAAGTTTTGGAACTTAGGGACGGAGGATATAAGTACTGTATAAGAAAGGCTCACTGCTCTACTAAAAAAAAGGAGGAGGGAAGAAAATACTAAAAAACATAGTTTGTCTGCGGTCTATGTAGCACCTTCCCTTTTTCCTTTCCTGTACACATTCTTTTCTACTCCAGCAATTCTTAGGAATGGAGCACTCTCTGGAGTAGCAGGACTGATAAACTGGCAGGTATTACTCAGAATTTCTCAAACTATATGGACAATAATATTGTTAATATAATATGAAATAAATACCACAAAGTTCAAGCTTAGAGAACAATTGATTTGATCGGATTTAATATTAGCTTGTTCATTACTTTTTAATATCTAAAAAGTCTTAACTAAATGCCTTTTAATAACAAAGATTAACATAATGGTATGCTTCCTACCAAAATTGCAAGAGCAGAGGAAGCTCTTTCAGGAACTGAATACCATCACCTAAAACCTGTATAGCAAAGGAAGAGATAGCTATCAGAGAGATAAGAAGGCAAGCATTTGCATTCACACTCACACTGAGATCTGAATATTTGCCAATTAAATGCTTCTTGGAACCGTAAAGTAGGAGACAATTATTTAAGAATTTAAGACTACCTCCAGTCTAGCTGCACAAATACTGTATAATCTGACAGGAAACATCCAGCTTGCTTTAGTATTAACATTGGTACACCTGAGACAATTAATACTCTACCACTGCCCTAGTCCTTTTACATTTATGGTAGTACAAATTGATGAGCAACACAAACACTGCATTCTCAATTTCAAGCTATGAAAGTCTACTCAGCAGATTTTAAGAGAAGAAAACATAAGGCAGCTGCCATGACACAGAAAAGATTCACAATGATTTAACCATACTATCCTAGAACATGCCTAAGACACATACAGCTAGCTATATGTTAAAATCTATTATTTTATCTATTATAACTAGTTTACTTTTTCATTATATTACCAGCCAAAAAACTCAAATTACAAGTAACCACAGCAGTTTACCTTTCTCCAAAACAAACCTCATAAAAATCACAAACAAAATGCAAAACACAAGCCACAGAAACCTTGGGACCCAAAGCTTTATGAAACATGAAAAAAAATATTTAAGAGTCACTTGGCTTTCCTTAATAACAACAACAACAAAAAGTATTACCTCTGTTAATATCAGTATTAGTTCTGCAGTAAGTCAACTTTATGACATAGCACTTAATACTACTTTGATTGCCAGTTTAATTCAATTCTTATTTCAATAAAAGCTGCAGATTACATCTGCCTCACCAAAGAAACCTGCCAAGTGCAGAAGCCAATATTTACTAACTGAAATCACATATGATACTAAAAGTCCGCAAAATATGACACTGTATTCACATAACAGATTTTAAAGCATGCCACTGGTGCACTTTACTCCAAAGTAAATGGAGTACTGGACAAATAAATCAGATTTCAAAGATATACAGCAACATACATTTCACAAGTACCTATAAGAAAAGATCCAAAGGTAACATGTATCCCTGTCTGCTTACATAGTTTAAAACATACTTATCTGTATAAGCAAAGAGACAACAGGATACTCTAATACCCAAGAAGAAAGGTCAGAGGTGCAGTCATTTTCTCTTGTAATAGTATTAACATACATAACATAAAATTATTCTCAGAAGTTTTGGAAATCAAAGTAAGAATATGACATGAAACATAAGTAAAGACATACAAGGGGGGGAGGAAAAAAGACAAATTCAAGTGCCAAAAGTAGCAAGGAAAAAAGACTATGATGCAGAAATATGAGACACCGGTCTTTGAATTCAAAGACAGTAAGTGAGCTTTAGCTTGATGAGGAAAGAGTAGTCAGACTACTGAAAAATCGTAGCAGCTGTATTTTGAACAGATTGCAGAGATAGGAATATCAGCAGAGGGAGAAGGTACTTGAAGTACTCCAGATGGCAGATACAGAAACTACATTTGCAAAGCCAGAAAAAGTGGTCTTGAAAATGTTATTTGGACAAGGAAGGAGTATATGAATAAAACATGACTGTGGATTCAAGGAGAAGAAGAAAAAGAAAGGGCTACTCCCAAACAAGTGCCCTCCCTGGGTGAGGGAGGATTATACCACTGTCAGCAGCATTGCAAATGGCAAGCAAATGAGTTAAGTTTGAGAGAGAAGACCAAGAGCTCTGAAACATTCCAAATGTTTTTGATGATAAAAAAAAAATTAAAGGAAATGCAAGACTGAATAAAGGCACACAAAGAGCCATGAAACTCTACAAAGAAATACGGCAACCTACATATAGGAGATGCAGAGATTTCTATGAACGTTGCACACCTTGGGATTAGCAGGAAGAGGGTACAGAAGTGGGAAGATGCTTGCAGCAAGAAGTACCACAAAGGCAGGAGAAGGTCAAGACTGTGACAGCCAGGCAAGTTTCCCTACATCATACGTCCTCTCATTCCCACAAACCTAAAGCAGCTTAGTTATGCGTTTTATAAAAAGCCCAACTACACTTTGAAAATTTAAATATTTTTTTAGTTGTATTATTGTACCACCACTGTATTGTGACAGATGCACAACAGCAAATACTTTCAATTACAATTATTGCAGCAATTTAAAAGCGAGAGTATATTTTATTTAAACTAAAATTTGTATTCTAACTACATGATTCAATCAGTGTGGAGTTACTGAAAAATACAGACAGCTAGAAAAAGTATTCTAATACCCTCTACTTGTAATGGTTGCCTGAAAAGGCTAAACTTGTTGAGTGACATCAAGGGGAAAGAAAAGTCCCCTTGGGTTTCAGCAAGATTTTTCTAAAAGAAAAATAAAAAAATAACAACTGTGCTTTAAAGGAGTAATTCAAAGAGACTAAAAAAAAAAAAAAAAGAACAAGCCCTACAACAAACGCTAAGATGTCAGAAGAATCTTAACATATTTCCCTGAAGAAGTAGCCCTCCCTGTGTTTGCTTGGTATCTTAATTTGCCTTTGGTTTCAAAACCGTAGGCTTGCCAAGAGCTATTCCTTTCAAAACCTCAGGAATTCCATTACTAGTTTTAAGCTAAATTAAAGGAAAATAGAAGCATTCAACGCATGGCAAAAGTATGCACAAAGTGTTTGTTGATGCTCATAAATAGACTGAAAAATTTAGCCATGTCTGAAGGATAATGGCTGCATAGTCAACTCAGTTTTGCTCTGGTGTGCTGCTAAGCAAAAAGCTACTGCTGTCAGTTCAGAAAAGCTCAGCATAAGATTGATATATTGCTACAAAGATCGAACACAGCACTAGATCGCTCTTTTCTCAATGCAAATTTATATTTAAACTAAAGTTTGCATTTCTGCAGGACAAAAAGAGGAAGTAGAGTTCCCTCTTTAAAGTAACTGCTTCAACATCTCCATCAGGGAAAAATGTCTCACTGTCCTAAAGCATAGCAAAACCAGTCAACTCTCCACCCTGTCAAACATCTTGCAAGTAATGAAATAAAGACATTTCATCTCAGAAATTCACCTAGTATTGTGCTGATGAATATCTTTCCAATGTTCACACAATTGTGTCTCTTTCAAATCATGTTATTTTATGATTCTCAGCAAGCAGTATTACTACAATCACATTTGCCCACTAACTAACGGTAAGAATGAAATGCCCCCACCTGCATATTGTGCCAGGTGTCATACTATAACACAAGGTAACATCCCTGTGCAAAGCACTTAAGAAAATCATTGTGAAAGACAAATGCTTCATCTGCATCAAGGTGTGCAACCCCAGCAGATAAGAACTACTATGCAGATTAACTTTGGCAGCAGCAACAGGAGAACAGTGAAAATATCAACACACTATTTTAAACTGCCCCTCTCATGAGAGATCAAAGATCTGTATCTTGCATTAGAAACACGGGAATCCAGGTATATGGGATAGAGAGTTTTTTTACCCTTGGAAAAGCAAGAAATTAAAGCAACTTTTCATCATTGAGTCAGTAGCACCCAGTAGGGATCAGGGGCTCACAGTAACCAGCACCACTGTGTGGATGACAGCAGTGGCATCTCAACCCTGCCAGGACCAAAATCACTATGACGAAAAGCCAAGGAAAAGAGTCAGTTCTTCAGACTTAAAACACGGGGTCTCCAGTCAATCCTGACTTGGGCATACATACAGGAAAACTATCACTATCTAATATGCCAACTGTCCTATAGTACTTGATATTTGTTACAAGCAAGACAATTAATACAGTATTTCTGAATTAGATTTTTCTCAACAGAAAAGTAACAAACACACGTACAAGAAAAAGCTGAATAGTAAGATATACTTGCGTGCCTTTTCCATAAGACACACATCTATCATAAATAAAGGAAAAGAAAAAGTATAAGCTTAAAACCTACATTTGGGGTATTTTTTAAAATCCTGGTCCAAAAATGTACCAACACAGAGGTGTTTCTATCAACAGCCAAAACAGAACCTAAACAGCTATAAAAACAAACCAAAACCAAAACCAAACAGCATAATAAAAACAAAACAAATAAAAACAGTTCTGTGAGAAGAAACAGCAGGTCTAGTAACTGGCTGATCCTAGAGGCTAAAGTAAGTAAAGGCCAACCAGCACGGTCAGGTATGATTGCAATGACATGCAACACAATGATTTTACACTTGCAGTATTTGAGAGGAACACACCACTTAATACAGATACTAGTATTACTTTGTTGACTGAGATTCAAGCAAAAAGGTCAGGGATTACCCTGGACTGCCTGAGAAGTCAGTGACAGATTACATATCACACCTGTGACAAGGAGCTTCTCATCTCACTACCCCCCATATGGATGTAAAAGTGTTTTAGAAAAGGAACAAAATAAAACATGAAATTAAAGTACTCTAAGACATGAGAAGGAAACAGTCAGTAATCACAATGCCATTTCCACTAATTAGAAAAGAATGCATACAGTCAGTCCCAAGCATGCAATAAGCATGAATTTTTATTGTATAAACATCAGAAATAAGTTATTAGTTCTTTTTATTTAAGCCAAGAGGTAATTATTTCTGTTGTCATTTAAAGCTTGAGGGGAGAACTGAAATTGTGGAGAATCCCATGGTTGCAGGAAGAGGGAACTCAATAAAGAATGAACTAAATTTGCCATCATGATTGTTGCCACCCTGCCAGATGTGGTGAAGATGAAGCTTTGAAAAGTACACTATAGTTGGAGAATACATGGCATACATACTCAGACATTTGTATGCACACATACTTATATGAGAAAGCACCACACACCTGTTTATCACCAGCTCAAGTTTAAAAAGAATCGTCACATCTAGCACTGATTACACAGAAGGGCCAACAAGAAAAGATGGTCCTTAAGAGCAGAAAACTGGAAGTCTGTTAGAACTGCTGCTCTACAACTCATACACAACAAAAATACCATCTGCATGCCCTACACGAAATTACACATCTCTGGACAGCAGTTTTCAGCCAACAGCTCCTCAAATAGTTTTGATAAAAAAACAGTAGCAGACAAAAATAAAACCCATTACATTTTTACAGAAAACGTTACTTAAGAGCTGCAGCTAGGTCATCTCTTCCAGCAGTAGCTACTGCCCAGTTACTCATCACCACCGAGCACAGGGACTACCACCCATACAGACTTGTAACAGGGTGAATCATGTAAGAGCACACTAAGCCACTATGGGAAAAATTAATCAAGGTAACTGACCAGAAAAGGTAGGCTGAGCTAATACTGTCCATTTAATGGCTGATTATGTCTAAAGCATGTAACACTGCATATGGCTTCTCTGGTGGAAAAGATTATTACACATGGTAATCTATGGCAGAGGAGGAGAGAAAAATGGATGGGGGACACTGTATCTACAATTTTCACAGATCTTAGGGGAGAAAAAAAAAAGATAAAAATCAATGCCTATCCATATCCTGAGACATTACCTACAACCTCTGTGATAGTCTGAGTAAGATGGATTTTGAAAACCACTAACCATTACAGTTACTTAGGAAGAAAAGTCACAGACTGCCTCCCCAGAAACTGTCTGAAGTTATAATGGTATCTTACATCAGCCTCATAATTTTCATAGATTTGTTCTGTCTCTTTATCTACTCATTACTGCAAAATATCCTGCCATTTTCTTAGTGGACAATCTGATCACTAACTTTCCTTATTTAGGTCTCTTAAATTTAAAATTCAATATACATGCCAAACAAATTCATTTGCTGCAGTAATGTGATGAACACCAGTTGTATGAAACAATAGGTACCAAATAATTTTTTTTTTTATTAGTTACTACACAAAAGGCCAGATTCTTACCTCAAAATCCCTTCAAAGCACAGAATGAAATCAGACACACACTACCCTGGTTTAAGGGGTCTTAGATGTAAATACCCCCATGAACCATAACCAAACGATGTTTTCAGAGCCTTAATGCCATACCGTCTTACCTTCACAGAATTAGGCCAGTATCAAATATACTCTAAGCTGGCACAATGTGTCACTGTCACCAAAAGAAACAGACACACCCTGCTCCCCCTACTACTTGCTTCCACCCCCATCTCTGAGCCAGCACAAATGTTTGTGCAGCAAACTGATCCAGCTCAAAGTGAACCCTTCCCTGCCTGCCCCTCCCCCAGGTTAGTTCAGGCCTCAGCCCGGCTCACCACACAACCATACAAGTATTTGCCTGCACAAAGGAGTAAGCAGCAGAGCAGGGTGGAAGCAAACAGGACCATGTTTTTCAATGGTGGAGCTGGTCTATGCCAGCTGTATGCCAAGGCAAAGCAAGAGTAGGTCGAAGGCTGGAGTCCTGCAACATCAACCTCATAGATCCAGGCCTATGGTGTGCCACTCTTACCCTTCCTTTCTGGGATCCCACCCCTTCACTCACACAGCCACTGACAGGTATGCAATGGCCAGGTGAGTTGGTTCAGCGTGCCGAGTCAATTGAAAACTAGTTCTACCAAGAAAAAAAAAAAAAGTTGCTAATTTTCAGCCAGTATAGGTTCCTGAACCAGTTCCCAGTGCAATCCATACCAGCACAAGGAAGGAAGAGAAGGAAGGATGCTGAGAAGGTGGAAGGTCCAATTTTGATCAGCTTGGGATGCTGTGGAAACACTCAGACACTGCCACATTTTAAATTTCAACTTGCCTGCACAGCTGAAAGTGGCTATTTTAATCAATTTTTTCCTAAGATTAAACCTTATTCAAATCTTTGCGGGAACCTAAGCAGCCATAGTCTACTTGGGCATAAGAAGCAAGAAGTGAGGCCAGTTCACTACATCAACCACTTTCACCCTTCATATTCAATAAAACAGAGAGCATTAGTTTCTCTAACTCAATGATAGTTTTACCAGATAATTATTTTAAATGTCACTGATTAAATCACCTCAGATATTTGCATAAGCAGAATATACATGGAATAAAACCATTGCAGCCATGTTAAGTATTATCTTAACCATAACTTAGTACTCACAAGGAATTTAAATGGTTCTGGTGATTAAAGTCATCTAACAAACCTCTCTACTCAGGAGTGAATTTCATCCATTATTCAAAAAGTTGTTTTGCTTAAACTACAAGTCCCAGTGATCACAGAAATGAACAAAAATTAACTTCAATGAGGTCATAATCAGATGCCTAATAAACACGGATGTAGCTACTTTCAAGCTAATTTCTGAATAATGAAGAATCGTAAGTAGGTACAGACTGTTAGCAATAATCTTTTTAACTTACAAACAATGGGATTTATTACTGGATTGCTAAATTTAGCAGAGAACTATTTCCACGCAAAGTAAATGTATCTGCTTATGTTCATCCACCTAACAAAGAAAAGAAATATAATCATATCAATTCAAAAGATAAGACATATCAACATTACAGTTCAAGAACTGAAGTGCAGAATCAGATGCACATTTCTGAAAACCAGTCTTCCCAAGTGCCATGTATTATATTTTTCCAGTTAATGAAACCCTCATTTTCTTACAAAGCTAGATTCTTCCACAGACTACCACCTGCCTTAGAGCAGCATTTTAAGACAATTGATCTTCTTTTTAACAGAAATTTCTTGTATGACAAAAAAGTGTTCCAAAGTACTCTGCCTGTAAAAATTATACAGAAGTGAGAACAGTTTATTTTGACTACATTCACCACCAACACTTGAGACAAAACACTGAACTGGAAAGTGAGCAAAACCCTGAAAAGCCATTTAACCATATATTCATACAACTGCTGGCACACTGTTTCAACAAGCATTTTCAAAGCATTCTTGACATGGAAGTAAATAAACTCAGGGAATCTCAGTCAAGGAATAAAGTTCTTATTTCTTTCCCTTTAGAGTGGAGTTAGCAGTATTTGGACCTGAACTGGTGCTTTATACTGATACAGGTTTCTTTCCAAGCAGGCATAGGCAGGTGTGCTGTTCAAATGCACTCGCTAACCAAGGAAAACAGACAATGGATTTCCCTGGCAGTCTGCTGACTTCAACAGAAAAATCAGGATGCTTATTGGATCTGAACCTGTACATCTTAATACCAAGCCACTTTTAACAGAGCAATAAATCTTTAAAAATTAGGGGTTTTTTTTGCTAAATACAAATATACTGTAGAACTAGAAGAACAGATTTAATGACAGGTTCATTATATGGAATTACTGCTAACGTTAACACCATTAAGGACTTATTCAGAGAACTTTTTTGCTCATTACACTAAATATCACTTCATCACTAGGCCTCAGAGTAAAAAAAAAAATTTAAAAGTGGCTATTTAGAAGTCACAAATAAAACACTTGTTAAAAATATTATTGATATCAAACCACAGCTGGCAACTTTTTCAACACTTACTAAAATCTATCCTGATTTCTGCACTATGTCTTCAGTGCAACAACAGTATTGCTTTCACTCACAGTACAACATTGATTTCTAATCATGATTATGACATCTTATGCAATGACTTTGAACAAGATGCAGTGACCAGGAAGATGCAAAAACATGCATTCTTCTTCAAAAATTTCAAGTTTAGATGAGCACCCGAGCCAAATGAGTACTGAGACAACCTTTGACGCCTGTGTGTCTTCAGATCTATCCTTGCTACATTTAAGTCTAGCGATATGTCACAGGAAGAGTAGTTTAAAATGAGGAGGAAGTGAGCTAGGGACCGCTTTCATTCATACACACAGCACCCGTTTGAAGAGCCTGGAGGACCCCCTTCCCCTGGCAGGCTCTGTCTGCGGGTCCCAACCCACTGACCCGACAGAGCTCTCAATTAGTCTCAGGGCTCGCACCTCGAAAGCCCCCCGAGTTTGCTCAGCGACGTGGAATAGCAAACGCACTTGTCTTGGGAGGCATGTGACTCAAGACGCAGCTGACCCGGAGGAAGGTGCGAGCACTTGACAGGCGACACGAGATGAGACACAACCATCAGACACGCCGAGCACCGAGGAGGCGGGCGGGCGGTCAAGGCAGCCGGGACCGCTCCCCGCGCCAGACCTGCCTCCAGCACAGCCACAGCCCGGACAAATTTATCGCCTCGCCTTGCCTTTTGTTTTTAAACTCGCACTCCGCTCGTCCACCCCCGCCCCCGGCCCAGCCCCAGCCCCAGACTAAGGCAGCGAGCCCCTCTCCGTCCCCGGCCTTCCCCGTCCAGAAACAGCCCCAGGCCGGAGTTCCCCGTGCCCGCGGGGGCCCAGCCGCCACTGAGCTCCCGCGCCCGGACCCAAGGGGAAGGAAAAGCAGGTCCTATCGCGGGGCACGTCCCAGCCCGGCTCCCACGGGAGAAGGCCAGACAAGGGGGCTGCTCCGGGGCCCGGGAGGCTCCGCTGGGAGGGGGCGGCAGCGAAGCCGGCCAGACACCCCGCGGGAAAGAGCCGGGGGAGGGGGCGAGGACCAGCACCCACCTGGGCCATGAGCCCCGCGCTGGCCGCCGGGCCGGGCCGCCTGTGACGGGCGAGACGGCGGCCCCGCGTCGGGCCGGGGCACGGCTGCGCCTCCGACCGCGGCAGCGACAGGGCCGCGCTCTGGGCCGGACCCTGCCCGGCTCCGCTTCCGGAGCGCGGCGCGATCGCCTTCCGGGGCAGCGCCCGGGGAGCAGCGGGGCGGGCGGGGCGGCCGGGACCCGGCTTCGGCGCCGGCACCGCCCGGGCGGCGGGGCGGCCGCGGGGTGACGCCGGAGCTGTGCGGGGGCCGGCGGCGAGGGAGGCGGCCGCGAAGCGTGTCTTACTGGTTCCTCAGGTTAAAAAAAAAAAAAAAAATTATAACTGTAATTGCGCGCACAGCTCTGGGAAGGATTGGCTCGGTTTGCTGTAACATTTGTAGCACTCGATGTCACGGTGTTACTTTAGATGCTGCCGCGGTGACTTCTCACCTACGGCTGTCGGAGTTGTGCTGCGTTCGTAAGGCTGTATTACATGCGACTGAACTCAAAGGCAGGGGCTGTGCACGTTATAAACAAAGATACAGCACAATTAACGTGGGAAACAAGAAGAACCAGAGGAGGTGCCACACCTGTGCAGGTTTGTGGAAACTCTTAACACTCCTGTTAGCCGGTGCAAAAAACCCACACGTTTGTTCTGGTCTCGCTATCTGCGCGTCACCGCGTCTGTTCCCTCCTCACAGACCAATACGTGTGACAGGTCTTGGGCCAGAAGACATTGTGATCTACAATTAATCTTGAATGCGTGGGTCTTGTCCCAACATACACAGAAACACACTGCTCACAGTTAGAGCAGCCAGCAGCCTGCATAAAATTCGGCTTTGTCCCTTCTTGTTATCCACCTGCTTTGCCCATAATCTGACTTCTGAATGCTTCACCAAACAATGCCTTGCACCAAGTTGCTTCATAGAACAGGTCTGTCTATGTGACTTTCTCAGGAGTTGTGCAACTCCTCTTTTGACTCTGTTTCAGTTACTTCATGATAAGGAGAATAGAAAATCTTGCTCTCACAGTTGCTCACTTTCTTCCCTTCCCTGGACAGTTACTGCTTTGTAGCAGAAATGTCAAAAATAATGGATCACTATCCCAACATTCATTTAATCTGTATGTTGTGTGAGAGCGGAAAAAGCTGAAGTCCATGCAGAAATTTTCTTCAGATGGACATGCTAGAAGGGTGATAATACCTAGAAGGAAAAGGATGGAGGGAGCACAACTGTGGTTTAGCATTTGTACCACCCCAGCTGTTGGCTCCTGTGCATGTGAGACCAGAGGACTAATGCACACAGCAAATGGGATTTTCCTATATCTGAGTCATGTAATAGGTGAAGTCATGTAGCAAACGCCATCATCTAACATGCAGTATATGCTCATATGCTATAAACATACTAATGGGCTACAAAGCAATAGGCTGTTCTTAAGATAAACATCTACAGGATTCCTTGTGACCTTCAGTTCACAGGACTGGCCTTAAAGTCTGTTCAGTTGTTGATCCCAATCTGTGAGTGCACATTCAACTAAGTGTTGTGCTTTGCAATTTTTCCCTAGTCTTTTCGGCAGTGTCTGGATGAACAAGGAACAAAGTTTTGATGTATCTCTTCTTCTGGGTCATTTATTTATTTTCTCCTCGCTCTAGCTCTCACCATGCCTTACCAGTTCATGTGAACAGTTGCACTTAAATTATGTCAGGATTTGTACTAAATTAGGATAGCAGAGCATCTCTTTTACAGTCAAGTTCAACATCATCAAAGGTGAAGTGCTGTTTTTGTTCATGTGTGAAATTGGTCATCCTTACTGTCTAACTGAGTGTTACCTCATCCAGGTCACCCAGATTTACTGACAGACCAATTCAGTATTTAGATAATGGAACTTTGCTGCACTTTGTGGCTGTCATAGATCTTTCTCTGGGGGATTTTCTTGCTTCTTGAGACCTTGTTGTGTTGCATTCTTGCTGGGAATTTCTGTTCTGTTGTTCCTTCTCTTTCTCACTTCATAGATGTTTTGGATCCATGACATACTTGTTGCTGCCCATACCTACAATCATTACTGCCATCCCAAACTGAGATTATTGCAGCTCTGTCCAGATGCTGCATCAATTACAAGTCTTTCAAAGATTTCATAGCTGCCTACAGACTTTTGTAAATTATGAACTTTTATTGCTTTAAGTCCTTTGATGTCATCTTCATTTCTATTAGATCTTGCTAAACTTTCTTTATGAAAACTTTGAAGTCAAAAGCCTTCTCTGTTGTTTCACTATAGCTCACATTCTCTCTTTTTAAAAATTAGATGCTGCTACCATCTTTAAAGCTTTTCCCTAAGTGTTTCACTCATAGATAAAATTTGTAAAATTATTATTTTAGTAACTAAACTTTTCAAATTGTTTGCTTTGGCATTTTTATGTGGTGTTATACCACTGCTGGGTGTGCTAAATATATGGCTTTTCTGAGGCAACAGAAATAATCATACATTTCATAATTCTCTTGATTCATAAATGGTTTACCCAATTAAATGGTCATTTCAAAGGTGTTAGATTTTAGTACTATTTAAAATTTTCTCCTTTATTAAAAAACTTTCACTCCAAATGAAAATTTTCAGAGTTTAACACCTCCTTTTTATTTAAAAATGAGGTCATATAGATATTTTGGAAAGATTCTCAGTATTTTAGGAGGAAATAAAATTGAACTGCATCAGATATGTGGTAGATTGTATTTCCAGAAGTTCTCGTTGCACTGCCCTAATGTATTTCAGTGTTGATTCATTCCAGGAACTCCTTTTCTGCTTCCTGGATTCTTACAAGATGACACCAACATGTTTTGGTGGGTTTTATAATGAAATTTGGACTCTGCAGGTCAAGTGCTTTTGCCTTTGGCCTATGTTGATTTAGGCAGCGTTCAATCCTGTAAGCAGGAGCACAGTGCAGTCACATACATTTTAACAGCAGATTTTTTCCCCTGTACAGAGCACTGGTGAGGCCACACCTCGAGTCCTGTGCCAGTTCTGGTCCCCTCACTACAAGAAAGACACTGAGGTGCTGGAGCATGTCCAGAGAAGGGCAACAGAGCTGGGGAATGGTCTAGAGGGTAAGTCATATGAGGAGGGGCTGAGGGAGCTGAGGTTGTTTAGCCTGGGGAAAAGGAGGCTCAGGGGAGACCTTATAGCTCTCCACAACTACCTGAAAAGAGGTTGGAGCAAGGTAGGCGTCATCCTCTTTTCCCATGGAGCTGGCAACAGGACAAGAGGAAATGGCCTCAAGCTGCACCAGGGGAGGTTCAGGTTGGACATCAGGAAGAATTTCTTCATGGAAGGGGTTGCTAAGCATTGGAATGGACTGGCTGGGAATGATAGTGGAGTCACCATTGCTGGAGGTGTTCAAGAAATGACTGCACTTTGTGCTATGGTCTAGTTGACAAGAATCACAGAATCACAGAATCACCAGGCTGGAAGAGACCTTCAAGATCACTGAGTCCAACCTATGCCCTAACACCACCTCAACTATACCATGGCACTGAGTGCCACATCCAGTCTTTTTTTAAACACATCCAGGGACGGTGACTCCACCACCTCCCCAGGCAGACGATTCCAAAACTTTATCACTCTTTCAGAAAAAAAACTCTTCCTAACATCCAACCTAAATTTCCCATGGCACAGCTTGAGACTGTGTCCTCTCATTCTGTCAGTTGCTTCCAGGAAAAAGAGACCAACCCCCACCTGACTACAACCACCTTTCAAGTAGTTGTAGAGAGTGATAACGTCACCTCTGAGTCTCCTTTTCTCCAGGCCCAACAGCCCCAGCTCCCTCAGCCATTCCTCACAGGGCTTGTGTCCCAAGCCCCTAACCAGCCTTGTTGCCCTCCTCTGGACGTGTTCAAGCGTCTCAATGTCCTTCCCGAACTGAGGGGCCCAGAACTGGACACAGCACTCAAGGTGCAGCCTCACCAGTGAAGGTGGGGATTGGTCACAGGTTGGACTCAATGATCTTAGAGGTCTTTTCCAACCTAATTGAGTCTGTGATTTATCTGATCAAAACAGTGTTTTCTTATTTATTTTGTATTCTTTCTTAATATCTGGACCTGACAAAGGACTATTGGGGAGTAGAAGTAGAATGCCAGATTCTGCATTGTGTATCTGCAGTTTCCTTTCATATGCTGTTCAGAGATTCATGGCAACAAACTTCTCAAGGGCATGAAGTGAAGACTTGTATCTCTTTTTCTCAAGAATTTTGGAACCTTTCGCATGTCGTGTATAGTTTGTCTTCTCATCAGGGAAGTCTTTTCTGACCAGTATGAGATATGTCTACACCAGCATGAAGGCTGGATGTGTTTTTGGAGATGAACATGGACTCAGATCCTTAGTGTTTCAACTATAACTTCTATTCTTGCAGAAAACATATGAGAGTAAACAGTTTAGCTTAAAAATAGAATCATAGCAGCAGCCTCATGACAAATCACTGAACTTTGCAGTCACTTTTTTATGTAATACAGAAGGCCTTTGATATTCCTGTAGGCACCACCTAACATAGCTATAGGTGAGGGCTCTACTATAAACACTGTCTTTTCTGGTTTATGACTGCAGTGAAAGCATGTTTCTGGTTGAAATGCGGTGCAGAAGCTTGTGCGCTCTCTCTGCTATAGGAGGCTACCTAGAGTAATTGTATTCTATCCCACGTTTTCCAAAATTCATTTGACACTAAAAAACCCTGCTTTTTAAAAATAAAAACCTGCACATTCAGACTATGACAACATTTCAGGAGGTGGAAAACAGATTTACAAAGACAGAGAGTGTGAACTAATGTACTAGCTGAAAAGAATAACGCCAGTCACGTCACATTCTGCATCCCCTCATGTGCAGCATGTTTGATAGAATAACCCTTTGTATATCACATCAAGAAGTTTTTGTTTTCACAACCAAACAAACCCCCTGCATACAGTAGGGGCCATACAGCAGCTACTTATGGCCAGATCCTGCCCTTCTTATGAAAGCACACCCCCCAGTACAGTTCATAGTATTTGGTTTTTCAGAAGGAAGTGTGAGATTGAGCTAGTTTAAACCAGTAGTTTACTGCTTCATTGAGTATTGTCATTAGCTGTGTTTTCACTTAAAAGTGAAAAAGAAAGTTCAAATCCAATAGCAAATAAAGGTGTCTTGCAGCTGGACATTTTAATTCACATAGTGAATTTTTTCCTGAAGTGACTGCTGGAATATGACGAACTTTCTGCTCTTACAGGAAAAAGTGGAGCAGACCTAGTCATTCAGAAATTCTTCTGATGGCTCTTTATATTGTAATTTGGTTTTCCTCAGTTGTATAAATTGTCTTGTCCTTGTACAAATAAACTGCTGACAAGGTTAAAGAATCCATGAGTTCTAAGTAATATTCTATGAAGGACAGGGTACTTGTTGTGACAGTTGGTCAGTAAACTTTTAAAGATAATACAATGAGTTGCAAAAAGGTACTTTTAAACTTAAGTATTTCCTCTGACCTCATTTTAGTCTGAGCTTGCTGGCTGAGGTACTATGTCATTTATTCTTAGACATGCTAGATGTTTGCCTCTTTATCATTTGAATGTTGAAAGCCTGAAAAACATCATTGCAAATGAAGCTGCTTTTTGGGCCTCACAAGTATATATATTATTTCAGTTCTTCTCACAAGTTAATGTTCTGTATAACCAAATTGAACTGGTTTCATTTTCCTTAAAAAGGCTGTCATAGGCAGTTCCTGTAACTTCTTGGTGATTGTTTCCCTGGAGAACCACCAGTTTGTTGAATGTACACACATCTGTTTCCAGGTTATTAAGCCTGTAATAAAGAAGTGGGATATGTCTCATTAAGGGCCTCAGAACCGCATACACTTGACTATGTACTATGTACAAAACAGTGCCCAAAGAACATCATCACAATGGCAGACTTTTAAAAATTAGGCAACTTGTGCAGCTGTGTTTTTGACTTCCTTGTGGGCACCAAGTATGATGGAATTACGTTGCCTATCATACAGCATTTTTCTATTTTGTGCCTTTGGGGGACAGAATAGAGGCCTCTCAGAGGAGGAAACAGCTGGTTATTTTAAATCTCTGCATGCAGCAAGTGCCCTTTGCCTTACTCATTTAGTGAATAAATACTTAGATATGCTTAGGGCAGTTGTCATTGTGTTAGCTGATACTTCATTAGCATTAGTGGAATTATTTCTGTGCTTCTTGTGCAATAGAAGCAATATAATTTCATTTTGCTTACAAAGAAATGTGGGTTAGGTCTGCAGCAGGTCTTGGTACTGCACAGCTCGGATTTGTAGCAGTTAACATTGAGGAACCTTGGTGGTGGGTGAATTCAATTGCATCTAGTTCTCTGTCCAGGTTTCCTACATGGTATGTGGTGGAAGCAAGTGGACCAACAAGATCACTGGGATCTACTCTGAAAAAGATGCTGGCTAAACTTTTCACTGTGAAATGACATTTATGTGACTGAAGTCACAGTGACTGGGGAATAGTGCTAAATAATCTTGACAGATGCTGGGCTCATGTCAGTTGTGTCCCATGAGTCAGTATTATGACTGCTATTGGAAAACTTGCGGGTGGAATGTGCACCTTTGCCTCAGCCACTACAGTGCTAATCCAGGAATGTTCAGTTAAGTCCATGCTGCGAGTTCAGAACCAGGACACTGACAAATACTCTGTTTTACCAACACAGCTGCATGGGAAGTGTTTCACTGCAGAGGCAGAACAGGCAGGCAAGTACAGATGCAAAACTTAAATGTGTGTCCCTCAGAATCCTCAAAATAACAGAGTTGGAAGGAGCTGCTTGCTCCACTTGGAGTTCATGTCAGTCAACTTTTTTTTGCAAGACACATAACGGGGCCCTTTTATGCAGAATGTGCATATTCAAGGCTAGGAGAAGCCATCCTGTCCTTTTCCTGTAGTTCAGTGATTAGAAAGCCTGAAATTCACTTGTGGGGGATGTGGGTTTCATTTTGTCCTCAATCTGTGAAGATACAAATTAATATTTTCCACATAGTCAGGGTGTGCTATAGCCATCATACAGTTATTACTGCTTCCTTAAGCTCTGAAATCAATATGCTGGAATTGTTTAATTGATCATCTGGGCTGGACTTCTAGGAGTAGAACTAGCTTGCTGGGAGGTACATGTGAAAGCGGTCAGAGATGTTTTGGGAACCTCACTGAAGTAAGAATTTATGGAATGTAAGCACCTCCTCAGCTGGAAAACAACTGGATGAGAATTTTTAAGACAGTAATTTTGGATTTAAGGAATATCAATGTTCATTTTCAGCATCTGAGCCCTCTTATTGGAATAGTCACCAAGACTTGTCTCAGGTCACACAAGCTAACCAGTGACAGAGAGGTGGGGTGGGGCTTTAGCATACAGACAAATACGTCAGACTGTGGAAAAATCAACATGGGTTTTTGTAGATAGAGAAGCTTTGTCATCATTATGAAGTTCTTTGACGAAATCAAGAAACTGATAAACCAGGGTGATACATTCATAGTAGTGATTTCAAAAGAGCCTCTGGCACAGTCTTTCAGCAGTGCTGCTAGAGAACACTGTTGGAGCAGCTGTCATAGGTTAGGAAGGAAGCCTCTCTTGTGAATTAGTAACTAGCTGAAAGAGGAGGGTTAACAAGGTAGCAATAAATAGTCATTTTTTACAAGTGGGAGGGTTAGATTGGACTCCCACAGGGATTCATGCTGGGACCTGCACTAGTTAGCATACTCAGAAGTGGTCTTGGAAAGAGACTTGAGTAAAAGCAGCAGCACAGTTTGCTGCTGATGCAAAATCCTGTGCAGTAGTGCATGCACTACGAAGCTGACAGCAAGGAGTTTCAAAAGGATCTCCTTCTGCTGAACAGCATGGGTGTTAGACTAGAAGTGGAAATTCAGTCTCTAACTGTAAAGTAATGCAGGCAAAACCAATAAAGGAAATAAAAGCAAAGCAGTGCATTAGCAGCTAGTAAATTGAATGGAAGACAGTGGCCTTTGGTTCTGGTTTTCCCTAGCCAATGATTTACAGAAAACTGAATATATATCAAAAAGGATTGTGCTGTACATGACCTGTTCTTTCTACCCTTGATTGTTTAGTTCTTTTTGTTTAGGTCATTGAGGTCCAGAAGCAAGTTAGGGATACTTGTGTAGTCTGATGCAGTATGGCCATTTGGCAGCTAGTATAGGACAGAGACACCAAGATGGTCAGGGGGCTGGGAAAATGGTGTATTGGAGTAGACTGAGAGAACTGATACTGTTCAGCCTTAAGGAGACAGCTACAGGAAGATCTTACTGCTGTTGCCCACATGGGAAAATGTGCCAGATTCTTCTCAGACGTGCACGGTGATAAGCTGAGAGGGAATGGACACATCCTGCTAAGTTCTGCTTAGATTCAGAGATTTATTTATTTCTCTTTCTTGATCTCTTTCTCTCAGTCTCTCTATCTCTCTTTCTGTCTCTTTCTGTCTTTCTATCATGAAGGTGGTCAAGTATCATAAGAAGTTGCCAAGAGAGGCATGTGACCTCCTTCCAGGGAGATATCCAGTGTGCCTAAACATGGTCCTGAGCAGTCTGGACTGAGCAGTAGGCTGTCCTAGGTGGCCTCCAGAGGCCCATTGCAACCTATGGGTTCTGGCTTCTTAAAATGGGTTCTTACCACCTACTTGTGCCCCAATATACATTATTTCACATGGTATATTCATGACAGAAGTGGAATATATTTGCTCCAGGTTAACAACTACATATTAAAACTCAATTCAGGAGCATTGTGGGGCTAAGACACTTCGGATTTGGCATAAACAAAGCAAGAGTCAGCTATGGTCCTTTCTATCTATTGGCTTGACAAAGTATTAAAATACTTTGTAAAATGTCAAGAAGAGGAGTTGATTGTCAGGGTGTAGCTATAGCATGAGTCAGTAAATGGTACTGTCGTCCATTCTTAAGGTTTTTGGTTTTTTACTTCCAATGTCTTCTTTAAACAAATGAGATATATTCATTTTTCAGACACTGAATGACGGGGAAGAGTATACCTAGTGTAGCATGTGCTGCCATGTCACGATGTGTTTGTGCAGGTGCATATTCTCTGCATCTGGATCAAACCTGTCTCCAACAAGGAGGTCAGTAAAAATGTTCTTCACCCTGATATGTCTAACTAGGGTCAGTGCTTCTTAGTACTTGGGTTAAGATCTTTGAAAGGTAAGATAGTGCTATTTGTGGCTGACTGCATCTGTTCAACACGTGGCACGCATGGCATAAACAAACAATTCAGACTACAGCAACACCCAAAACTGCCCATCACTGTTTTCTCCTGAAATAAGAACTTTTATTTGTAAGCTGAAGATCCTGCCACAGCTCAGCAACTTAACAACCATGTGTTCAATACTTGTGGAATAAGCTGAGTCCTATAGTTTAAAAGAACAAATGTACTTCAACTTAATTACAGTCAGGCCTGAATAAAAATTAAAGGGTTTGCATGTCTGTTAGTCTGTATGTGGGTAGAAAGGCAGTGAGGTTAAGATAATAGGCTCAAAATGTATTCTCAGAAAACATTTAAAACCACAGCAGGGTGTGATTGTATGCAAATAAGTATTTTTGCAATAGCAGATTAAACACCTTATGGAATTTGTATGGAAAACTGCATGCTTGTACTTGATGCAAAGTATGGTTAAGCACCAGTGTGTGGAGTTTTTGCCTTTGGTCAAAAATTAAGGCAGATTTAAATCAATCAATGGTTTTCTCAGTCTTTTCACAGAGTATATTATAAGTTATGAATGATGACTACTAGAGAGAAAACATAACTTTCTCCTTGGTCTGCACTGTTACAGGAATGTGTCCTGCTATGGTTTCCAATCAGTAAATGCACGGCAGTAGCTGAAAGTCTGATAACATGGCAACATGTAGGATCTGAGACAGTGAGGGAAGAAAATTGGCAAATTGATGTAAACTTTTACTAGAATAGCTGTTACTGTATGTATATTGCATCAGTTTACAGACAGCTTTTTGTGAATGGGTGAATTAAGCATTTCAGGTTCCAGGACTACATTTAAATAAACTTTTTCATGTTCAAAGATGATGAAAATGACCCTCAGGCAACCCAGTCCTATAGGGGCAGCAGTACCTTCTCATAAAGCTATCCTTAGCAGTAGTGGAAAGACCTGCATTGTCACAGGCAGATAATCGCTGCTCTACTTGGCCATTTGCATAACTAAGGGACATTATGGTTGGCAGAATGACTTAACTGTCTTTGCAAAATAGTCTTCAATGTTAAATTCTAATCTACATTACATACCAGAGTTGTGTATCTGCCTTTCTGAAACTCCTTTCTCTTACACACAAGTTAGTGTGTCCTGTGCAGTGAGAGCAATACCATGGCTTTTCTTAGAAAATTGTCCTTTGGTATGCTCAGGAAGAAGTTTAAAGGAACATTTTAAGTTGCAACCTGAATTTTTTCCCCTAGCAGTGATAGAACTTATTTAGCAAAATCAGATATAATGGTGATTGTTTTAATCCCGTGTTTTTCTACTATCTGGAGTAGAAAAAATAAAATACATTACTTCTATATATACTTTACTATATAAATTAGCTTTTATATAAATAGTGACATAAATTGGATGCACAGTGATATGCAGTTTCTCTGGGATGGATATAGTACTTCATGAAAGACATAAGAGCTTCTCTGAAGAAGTCAGATTATCATGTTGAGAAACAGTAAAACACACTCTCTTTCTGTCTTCCAAAACAATTCTGCCTACTCAGCAGTAAATCTACAGAGGGAACCCAAGCTGACACTGGCAGTATTACTCTTCTGCCTCTTAATCATAATTTGTTAGTGAAAGCAGTGGTCAAAGGAAGTGCAAGGTCAGCTGTTCTGAACACTGGTAGAGCAGGCTTCACTCTCCTTCATTCATGTGCCACTGTCCCATGGACTCCAAAGTCCCATCTGGACATGAGTAGATAACTAAGCATTGTGATTTATACAGACAGATGGAAATTGGAGCACTCTGAAAGGTATCACCTACCCTTGCCTGGAAGGGTCTCACCGCTGCTTAGTGGAAGGCTTGGTTTATGAAGCTGTTGCTGAAGTACTGGTCATAACCCGATGTTTCAAGAGAAGAAAAGCATAAATGCCAGGGTTTTTTCATTTCTCCCCAGCAAATAAGGAATGGTCTTCTTCAGGAAAATAAGAACGTTATTACCATGTAGGCAGAAACAACCAAGTGAAGGTGATGGGCCATCCAAAGTGATGAACCTCTCCCAGCCCTTGAAAAAAATAACTTCTAAAGTTAGAGCTGAGACAGCCAACATAAAAGTCTGTGGAAATAACTTTGGGCATGTTCCCTTAGAAGTGGCATAGAAGAAGAAAAGGTGACTTATGGCAAAGCAGAATTATTGGTAATGGAATGTAAAGCTGTTTTTACACTGCCTCATTTTGCAGCCAGCATATTATTTCTCACTTTTAGGACTGCCTAAGTTCACACACAAGCCAGTAGAAGCAAACTACATAATTGCTTGAAACAAGGGAAATAAAAGCAGCCTTGTTAACGTAATGATATTTTAAGCAATAATTATTTCAAGCAGAAATCATTAGATTTCCCTTCAGTAGCATATAATAGTGTAGGGTATGCCCAGCCTCGGTCAGAGCTACTGACCCCTCACCAGCTGTAATATAATAGCTTATATTTTAAGGCAGTTTAGGGACAAAATCAAAACATACACCAACATTATTCACTCATGCAGAAACAAGTATGGGGAAGAGTCTGAAGGATGGAGACCAAAGAAGTCTTGCTCATAGAATTTTTCCTGAAGCAGTTTGATTCAGGTGAGACTAACTGACTGTACTATACAGACAGATTTGCCCAATTGTGTTTGTTATTCCCCACTGCCTCTTTGCAGGAGGAAGGAAAGATGACAGAACAGTTTTTGTTTTAATGAAGCATTTTTAAAAAAAGAACTCCAAAGAAACAGACCTTCAAGATGAAGGGAGAAAAGGTGAAGTTTATGAGCCTGCCTCCTGGGGAAGTTCATTCCACTGCTAAGAAAACTTCCACCCCTCATGGCAGAGAGCTTTGTTACGGCAGGAGAGCCAAAGTGGTGACTGTGGACCACAGACAATCTTTGATGGGCTTTTCCGTCTCTCTCTGTCACACTCTTGGCCTTTCCTGAGACGTTCAGTCAGTTGCTATTAGTGTCAGAGCTCGGGATAGACTTATTTAAAACCATACCTTGGTTTTAAATAAGACCCACTCGTCGGTGCGGACTTCTGTGAAGCAGCCTGAAGTATTTGGGTCTTTTGTTCTGCTTTCAAAATTGGTGGGTACAGGATTATTTTGTCAAAGTAATGATGCAAGATGCTTAGAGTTTTTGTTCTTTTTTTCCCAAGGCTACTTAATTCTGTACAAAACGTGTGCCCACTCAACCCTCAAATAGCCTTTTTGCTACAAATGGCAGACTTTCAGAATATTTTTGCTCAACTCTTTTTTCCATCTCTCCTTTCTTAAACCATAACAACAATTTTCATGCAAGTGACTTCCTGGAATACTATTTTTTAAAAAATAAGTCTGATTTGTTAAAGATGGTGAATTCATAGGCAGCAGTTGCTTCTCTTACCCACTACAGTCAGACTGAGTTGTGTTGCCACAGGATGAGAACTGTAGTGTACTGAATGCTTCTTCAGATCAAAGTGGATGAAAGGTATAATTTTAGAGCTGAAAGACATTTCTTACAGTTGGAGTAAAGGACTGCAGTTTATTATACCACCCATCCTATATTGCACATTCAGATTGCAGGCCTTCAGGCCTGGAACTCTGCCTGTGCATTTTACATGTGCAGTATTCTCAGGATACAATCTAAATAATAATATATCATCAGTGAAGGGAATAGCCCACTGGAGCAATCCACAACTGAGTGAACCTTTCAGATATTGTGGAACAAGGCCAGCATTACTTCAAAAACATTTCTTATTTCACAAAGTCAGTCAAATACCTAAATTAAAATCCCACTCAATTGCTTTGGTCTTATTCTTATCAGATAAAGTATCTGTGTGTTCATTTAATATGCCTCTCATGCATTTTATCTCTATGCTTCATTTAAATATGAGAAGCAAACACATTTTATATAGTTGTTATTCTCCAATTACTACAAAAGCTTCTTGGAATCTTTGATCATGAGAATGTTATTTCAAATCCAGTTCTGCTTCGCAATTACAAAGTGTCTTTACTGAAGTTAGTTTGGATGCAATTCTAACCCTAGTAGAGTAAATCATAGTCAGTCCTCAAAAAACCAGGTATGACTACGGAGCAGTAAAGAGATCAGAATGAACCCAAATAACTGAGTTGATTTGTGTGGTGTTGGGGTTTTTTAGACAGAAATTCCATACAAAGCTGTAATGATAATAAGCATCTGATGTGAAACATCAATGATTTAGCATTACATGGCATTTACAAAATGTTATTAAAATACAGTAGATCAGCTTTTTTTTTTTTTTTTTTTGTATTAGGGACACTAGGATAAAGCGTCAGCCACAGTGTTTTGGTTTTTTGGGGGTATTTTTACACAAGGCCACAGAGAAGTGATGCAGGTATATGATGGCTGCTAACCAAGTTCAACATGCTTGAGTGTGCACAGCTATTAGATGATCACAGTGTATTCAGAGCTGTCACACAAACTGTCTCTAGGCTTAGGTAAGACTGAAGCTAGGACTCTACAGCATCAGTGTCAGATAAAGCTCAGGAAGTAACAGCAGCAGCAAAACCAAGTTACACTGCTTTTTGTCTTACAGATCATTTGTCCAGTATTTATTGAGTGGTGACGTAGCTGTAGCATAGAACTGAGGAGAATGATGGAACTTATAAAGGGCAAATCTTCTGGCAAATGTACAAAATACAGTGCAAGAAAATAATTTTACTGCAAAGTCAACAAGAGTGCATGCAGTAGGAATGGCTAGGTGACAAACTGACAACTGGTTTGTTTAAGTTTATGCATAAGGTATCTTCAGACTTCCAAAAGTCTTAGCTTAATATTTGTAAAGTCTTAACTATCATGAAATATAAAACATGATTAAAGTGTCCCTTCTACTATTAAAATGTGGCTCCTTCATTTACTGATTTATTACCTTCATTCACCTGAGGTCTGATTGAAATTCACTCACTTCACAAGGATCGAAGGTCAGGTTTATTTAGTGAAGTACCAGGCATTTCCATCTCCAAACACAGAGGCAGAGCACTTGCAAGCGTTTAGTACCATATGGGGTCAGATTAAACTATGGACAAAGAATTTTCAGACAATGAATCCATGAAGAGTTTTACTGCTTTTCCATTTAAAAATACACATACTGTGTCAGCCTCTTCCAAAAAAGTAGTGCTTTTGTTTCTGTCTTTTATCCCTGAGGTGAAAAAGAATACTAGGAAGAATTCACAGCCTTAGAAATATATCTTCTTTTTTTCTCAGCAAATGCACAAGGACTAGGACTCATTTCTCATTTACTAATAAAAACCAAGCAAAACTCACAACACAGTTTAGTTTAAAAAGCTTTAGTTTAAATTCAGCTAGACTGTGCTCTCTATTTGAAACTGTAGACTCCTTACTGTTAAATAATTTCAAGTGAATGTATCAAGATGCAGGACTAGCAGACTGATCAGTGATGAGATCTCCATGAGCACAAAGTAGCACCCAAGAGGAGCAGCCTTGTGGTTGGTGACTTGCAGGCCCAGCAGTTGAGTGCACACCAAATCAGCCGTGCCCTCTGACATGGCCCACAATGTTCTGTCATGATCCAAGGCAATGCCCATCTTCATCTAACACTGCCCCTCCTGGCTGTTGTTGATAAGGTCTATGCAAGGAAGATTCAGAGCCACCACAAAGCTTTGCAAAGCAGCAGATGCTTTGATCTTAAACACTATGTAGTGGGTGCTGGAGTTCAGTCTGTCTAGTTTAGTCCTGTGTCTTTCTTCACCATGCAAACATACTTAACCTGTAGCAGGAAGGAAAAAAAACAGTTCCAGTTGTCCAATACATATATTTATTCTACATTCACAAAAAAGTTGTGTAACTTCCAAAGGTAATGGGAAAATAATTCAATCTAATCTAGACATATTTATTTACTAAGGATGCAACCCTTTCCTGGGATGTGGCTTTTTTCAGCTTGAAAAATAGCACCCATTTGTTTTCTCTAATGCCCTAATCACTACATGAGGTTATGGTTTTCCTTTGCCTGTTCCCTGTCCAGTCCTAGAGGAGTCCTTCAGAGCTGACTGTCTACAGCTCACTGTGGGCAGCAGCACTGGAGAGTACTCTCATGATCTCATGGTGAAGAATGTCTAAAACTGTGTGATGCAGATTCAGTTTTCCTCAGGAATATTTAGCTTACCAAGTAAATGCTTTACCTACTACATAAACTTCCATGAAGAAACCAGGAAATAACACCAAAAGTTAACTGCAAGCTCCTGAAACTTCTCAACATTCTCCTTTTCCCCTACTCAGAGTTCAGGTGGCTTGGGACCTGAATGGAGTGTTATGTGGAACACAGTTATCACTCTACTCAGGACAGTAATTAAAACAAGAATTACCTGGATTAATTCTTACTTTAACAAACACAGAGATGAAAAAGGAGCCACATGCTGGCCCTGCTACATTCACCAGACTCAGTGCATGGAACAATACAGTGCTGCAACCCTATTCAGTTTCTACATTTTGGGTCCAAAAGTTGTCACCCTTATTACATGCATGAGGAGCATAAACCTTGGTTTTGACAACTCTTAATACCTGCATTTACCCAGCATGCTTAAAGATGCAAGCCTAGAAAATATGATTTAACTGTGGAATGATTCTATTATCTTTTGTTCAAAATCATTTAAACTGAGGTGCAGTTGTGCCTGATCAATTCATCATGGGAAGAAGACCTTTCTTAGTTATATATCCTGTTTCTTGATTCTATGAATAAAGACAAGTTTCACTGAGAAACTTAGAAGCATGTTTAACTAAAACCCACACTTTTTATTAACATTCTAGATCAGAGGTTAAATGAAATGTGCAATTGGAAAAAAGCTGATTTTGTAGACTGAAAAAAGGTGAGATTTGCCAGACACTGCAGAATTGAGATATTGAAGAAAACAAAGCTGTTGGTCACTTCAGGTGAAAGTATTTGCAAAGCAGAAGCCAGTAGTACAACAGATGAAATCTGTTTCTGTCCTAAAGTACAGAATTCCCCAAAAGTGTGGGAAAAAGAAAGGCCAGCTTCTCATTTAACATATGAACATCTTAAAAATACAGTCATTATTAGGGGCAGAGTAGGATATACTGTATATTGCAATGTTAATGGAGTTCTTTTTGTGGCCTTATCATTGACATTCAAGAGGTTTTTCCTATGAAAATCAAAACATAAACTTTAATTTTGGATGTGTATTAGCTATTTGCGTAGGCAAGCCTGTTTCACTAGAAACTTAAACGACTTCATTTGCTAGCTTAGAACATTTTAAAATGGAAATAGCATAAATGTACCATAAATGAATGTTGCATAAATCCCCACTAATATATATAACAGGAATTTCTCACTGTTGCTATTCTTTTCTACCATGCTAATTCTCTTCCCCTTACTTAAGTAAAACTGTTCTTCCCTGCTGTATACAGGAAAATTAGAAGTTTCAACACATTTGGAAGGCAAAGTTCATTTGTAGTATTCATTACACAGTAAGTAGTCAAAGAAGTTTATTAACTTTATCAACATAAAGTTTTAAAAAGTAATTGCTTTTACTTGTGGAAAATCCTGCCATTTTGGACCTGCAATTGAGTGCAAGCAAAACATGTAGTCCAGTAGAGTGCCTAAGTTAAGTTTTGTGCACTCAGATTGTAACATAATCTTGGCCTGAAAAAGAAAGAAAAAATCCTGAAAACAACCCCTCAAAACAACCCCTAAAAACAACAAAGAGATTTTTATTTGAAAGCTGCTTCCCTTGTCAAATGAACAAAAATTGTAAACATTGACACTTTATTTTGTGCTTCCTGGCACAGCACATTTGATTTGCTGACAAGGCTGCTGAACAGTTCTGTAACATGCAAGAGATAATTTGGTCACCTCTACCAAAACAAATACAGATTGTCTCATGAGATGATCAAGTCTCAAAGCAAATGAGGTCAACCAAAGATATCACAGATCTGCCAAAATCCCAGTAATGAAGCTGCTGTAGAGACTGGAGAATATTTTGAACATAGCTGCCACCTGGTGTTTGGTAAACATCATGTCTGAAAACAACCTGAAATGCTCTTAAATCTGTATTCTCATTAAGAAGCAAACACACACTGATGTATTTTATATGGATAAAATGCATAATCAGAAGAGGTTATTACCAGCATCTGTCTAGAAGAAAAATGAACAGGGTGCTTTAATGTTGCTTCCAGTTCTATCTCTACTGACTACAAAAATTCTCAAGTAAATCTTTCACTTAACCATATCTACACATCTCCTGTCAGATAATGGCACTGTCGGTGAGAAACCTCCTGGGCAACAGCCTTATACAACTTCACAGTCTGACTGTAAACTACAGAGGGCCAAACCCAAAGGAAAGAACTAAGTTATATGAGATGGAGCTAGGTCAGAAAAGGACTAGTGATACGTAATACTGGGTACTGAGTAACAGGTCATTGTCTGAAATTACTGTGATGAGTAGTAATTTGTCCTAGCTAAAACATTTAAAACCCCCAAATCTTTACAGTGGAAGTGGCAATGACACTAACTACTAGTTCTGCATACTTGATATTGATGCTCACTGGTAAAACTCACAACAGTAAGCACATAAACTGAGATAAACCATGGTTTATCTTTACCTACCAAAAGGTAACTTCAAGTGGTGGCTAAAGCTTTAGTGTAGGCAACTGAACAAATTACTGTGCAATTCAGTGATATCAAACTGTATCTGTAACACAGCGAGGTTTTTATCTCCGCCTCTGCAAAGGAAGATTTAAATACAACTGTGTTTCCCAATGATAACTCAGGTTGAAGCCACAGTCTAAGGTCAGTCTCAGCAATAGAAATAGCATTTAAGTTTGCATCCTGGCAAGCACAAACCAGAACTATTTTTCTGCAATCGCATCTTCGTAGGGCTGCTAAAAATAAAGCAGAGTGTAGTGTTTGAGTTTTTCTTCAAGGCAATGGAGGTCAAATGCAACTGTCCTTAGGTGCCCCACTCCATTTCACTTCTAACATCTTTGAAAATGATACGCACTAGAACATCAGCACTTACTGTAAATTCTCTGTGTACACACATGCTCTCAGGAGCCTAATACTCTTCTAGGATCTTTGCAGAGAACACCAAAGGAGAAGAAAAAAAATACAAAAAGTTGAAAGAAAAACTGAGGAAAAAAGGCCACTAATGACAGAAATTACATCAATGGTCTAGCATGCTGAAGCTACTAACAGTGGAGCCAGGATCGTTGCTCCTGTATCCTAGGACATGAGAATACAGGATGTTTATTGGATGCAAACAAAAAAAGTACTTCAAGCTCCCACAAAAAAGTTGGATTCAAAAGGTAGATCTCCTTTTTTGGTCTGTTCAAGTCTGTTTCGGCAGACATATTCATGTTAGTCACAGCTCTTGCAGATTCTCTTTAATATTCCATTTGAGCTGGTCATCATTATTATTTTGACTGACAAATATGAAGATAATAATGTTGCATACACCAAAAATCATGCTTTCCATTCCTATTTTTGTTTCAGCATACACAATATACTGTGGCCCATGCAAGTCTTACTCTCAACGCACAGCTCTGAAAACAGCATTCTTCTTCAGCTGCTGATTTAAAGGAAATTGGCTACTGAATAAAGAAACCAAAGCACTTAGCTAAAAATTGACAGATTTCAATATTCTGCAGTGCTAGGAAGGATCTGTGTAAACAGCACAGTACAAGCTTTCCTCAGTCTATGTGCATACATAATACCATAAACTAAGTATGCTAAATTGCTGTTCTTAATGAAAACCCTAAATCTACATACTGAGTGATTCAGTTTACCAAGCCATATAAAAGCCAATCAACCATCAGTTTTTTTCAAATATGAAGAAAAGAGTGCTTTGTTCTCAAAGCATTGATAAAATCATGTAGATTTTTTAGGGGAGCACTTGCTAGTGACTTAAGAATTATGTGCAAGTTTTTGGTAGTTAGGGAGCTACAGAGGTGGCTTCTGTGAGAAGCTGCCAGAAGCTTTCCCCATGTGCAACAGAGCCAATGCCAGATGGCTCCAGGATGGACCTGCCACTGGCCAAGGCTGATCCCAACAGGTTGCTGATTTAAAAGGCGGGAAAAAAAACCTGCTTGGGCCAGGGGAACAGGAGCAGAGAGAGGAGTGAGAATATGTGAGGAACAGCCCTGCATACACCATGGTCAGTGAGGAAGAAGATGCGCCAGGCAGTGGAGCAGAGATCCTGCAGCCTGTGAAGGACCCCACACCAGAGCAGAGGGATGCCCAAAGAGGACTGCAATCCCATGGGAAGCCTGCACTGGACAGGCTTCTATGGCCCCATGGAAAGGAGTCCACGCCAGTGCAGGTTTGCTGGCAGGGCTTATGACCCCATGGGGGAACCACACTGGAGCATTTAGTGAAGAAATTTAGCCCATGAGAAGCTCTCACATTGAGAAGTTCATGCAAGACCATCTCTTGTGGGAGGGACACCAGGCTGGAGCTGGAGCAGGTGAAGTGACTGTAGTACAGTACAAATATTAAACAAAATCCTACAAAACAGTACTGGAATAATTTGCTGCTTCTGAACATAGTTTGTAGCATCGGTGCATTTATATGTGTTAAAACAGCTTTGGGGCTAGAAACTCTTACCTGTTTTAAAAACAAGTTATTTAAAATCCTGTTTTCATAAAGTGCTTTCACTGTGCTGATAACAGAGAGACATGCCAAAAGTCACTGTAACCTGACTTAAACAACTTGCATACCATTGTATTTCAACCTCTGCCTGAAATCAGGGTATGCTACTCACAGTTGTTCTTGAAGCCCACTGCTGGACAGAGACAAATAATAAAATAAAAAACTGCATATTTTATTTTTAGCTTTAAAGATGCATCTCTAAACAATCAGTAGAAAAAAAAAACAAACAGTAAAAAAAAGTAAACACCAGCATTTTGTAAAGTCACATTGAACTAATACAAGACTTAATACAAAGTTTTCATACACGACTCAAATGCAGTTTTTAAAAAAAAAAGTAGTCTGGTCTCCAAGACCACTTCCACTTGAAATAAATCATTAAGTATCCACAGATTTTAACTATAAAACAAGGATACATTCTTTCTTTTTTCCATTTATGGAATTGATTGCCACAAACTTCAATCATTTACCAGTGAAATTCTCATAGGCTCAGTTACAGAACTGAAGAGAACTCACGTAATTCCATGACTGAAGTCTTTCCATTTTCAGTACACACAAGTCAGCACTGGTCACATATCTTTAGACTGATCATCTTCTTCAAGTTTTCTGATTTCATTCTTTAAACAGTTGATGGTTTCACGACTTGCTTTCAGTCTTTCTT
The DNA here is from genome assembly GCF_041296385.1 of Aphelocoma coerulescens. Lineage (NCBI taxonomy): Eukaryota > Metazoa > Chordata > Aves > Passeriformes > Corvidae > Aphelocoma > Aphelocoma coerulescens. The sequence goes on along the minus strand of NC_091014.1, from coordinate 36,423,853 downwards.
TAAGCTCAGCAATTTCAAAACTAGTCTTCTTTTTGGCAGCTTCGAGCTTCTCCCGTGTTTTCACTTCAAGATCTGCAACTGTGGTGGTGATAAAGAAAAATAAATGTTTCAAGTACCACAAAAAGTTGCAATGTTTTAAAAAATTGAAACAGTAATTTGGATAGCATGTGTCCTGAAAAAAAAAAAAATCTATTACTTTTAGCCTTAGAGATTCAATGGTTGTAATCAAAATGGTATCCTCATAAAATAATTTTAGACAGATTTTTTTAAAGATTAGGCAAGGAAAATAAAGCCTGACATGGTAACAGCAAATACATGGGAAATTACTATGAAAAAGAACTATGAATATGTGGTGCCCAGTGACAGCACATGAGGCCACAGGCACAAACTGAGATCTGGGTGGTTCCCTCTGAACATCAGGAAACTTTTACTGTGAAAGTGACCAGGTGGTGGCACAGGCTGCCCAGAGAGGTTGTGGAATCTCCATCCTTGGACACATTTAAAAGCCATCTGGACACAGTCCTGGGGAGTCAGCTCTAGGTGGCCCTGACAGGGCAGGGGGTGGACAAGATGCATCCACAGGTGCCTTCAAGCCTCCACCACTCTGTGGTTCTGCCTCGACATACTGTAACCATTTTCTATGTCTCACTGGAGTTTAATTCTACGTATTCAAAAGTTTTAGTGTTGCTGCTGTGCTTTTACAAACATCTGACATCAAGTATCCTCTTTTTTATTATTTTTTCATGCACAAGTTTTAGGATAAAGATGGTAAAATCAACAAATCTATGAAGACCACAGAGACCCCTCATATCCCATACATTATGTAATTGTGGCAGAGGCAAATATTATCAAAAAAAACACACTACAAGGTTCTACCTACTCTCTGGAGAAATATCCGAAAATTTTAAACTAAAAAAGTTTACATTTGGATGTTTTTATGAATCATATTATTAAACATTTTCTAAACAAAAACTGTAACATGCAACAGTAACAAAAATCCACCTCAAGACTGGCTGAACTGAGGCAGGAAATACAAGCAGCTCACACATCCACATAGCCAAGCAGATGTAAGGCAAATAGCAACCCCAACTTTGAAGAGCTTCAAACTCATAATCACTCTCCACTCTTAGCTATAGGTGTTTGCTGTCCAAAAAATACCTGACATTTGTTGTCAGGTGAACATAAGGTCAGGTGAGGTGGACTACGATGGAATAAAGTCTGTAATTATTAGGGCAGGAATTTGGCTCAATAAATACTAAATCTTCTACTCTCAGTAAGCAAGTAAGAGATGAAGTACAGAAGATCAGAACAGAAATAATCACTAAACACACTACAACTTAAGGATCTTAATTTAATTTCCTTAATTCCCTTAATATTTTTGCTTATATTTGGAGACAAACTGGATAAAAAGGACACAAAAAACATTACACTGTATTTAAGTATTAATATCTTTGCAAAAGTTCAAGTTAAATTTAATACAAAAATATCACTTTTTAGCAGCATCCAAATCCATTGTACTGCTACAGTCCAGGAAAAAAAACCCACTAAAAGCACATCCAACTATTGTTATTTCTAAAATTAAATATTTTAATTTTCTACTTACACTCTGTTTCATGTTTATAAGCACCTAGTGTTAGTTGACGAGATGTTGTTAACAGCTGCTGCATCATTGCAGTAGGATCTTGAAATATCTAATGAAGGAGAAAAATACATGGTATCACTAATACTCTTTAAAAATAAAGTGAGGATTACATTCAGAATGTTCATACCATTTCATCATAGAATTCAGAAACTACAGTTTTCTTCCCCAGGATGGCATTGGTATCCGACTGAAAAAGCTTCAGCAAGTGATATAAGGTTACCTATGCAAAGATAGAATTTTATTAGCTTGACAATTGTAGGGAAATAGAAATCTTGTTCCAGATATCAGAAAGTAGTACTTGTTCTACAAAGCAACTATATAGGATTTAAAAATGTTTTAGGAATGCAAATATAAGTGTCATATAGCTTCAGGAGAATTACTTAAATTTAATATTAACTGTTAAAACATACCAACTATCCAAAGGCCTCTTGAGACTTTAAAAATGCCTGGGAAAGTGGTTTAGTACTGGTATGTAAAAACTACTAATACCACCTTGTCTCAAACATTTCCAAACAGGTGATTTAATTAAAACTGACTTTCCCAATGAATCACTTAGAAAGTGCTTTCTGTGATGTTATCCTCCCTTCCTGAGAAAGAGAGGACCAGGGAGGCTGTGAATCGCTTTTCACTGGAATCTCTCTTTATGGAGTTACCCTTCCATCCCTGCACAGCACACGGCAGGGTGGGGAGAGGACTGGAAGCCCTCTATCCAGCCCTGAGGAGCCACTGATCACCTGGCCCAGGGCCTGGGAAGAGCACACACAGCCCACGTTTCTCCCCTTCTACGAACAGGCCCAGGAGTGGTGGTGGGACAGAGCAGCACCTTACTCCTCTTGGTACTTCCTAGAAAGGAAGAATGTGACAGGCTCCAAAACAGCCTTCCAAGAACAGCAGCAAAGAAAAAACACCCAACCAGTTTAGGACAGCTTGGTCAAGCTGTGAATGGAATTAATACAAGTCAGGATGCTACTGAGACCAAAAGCATAGGAAACCCTTTCTACAGATTGCCACGTATTCAAGAAAAACATAAAATTCAGTTTCCCTCTCATTTAGCAAAAAATGGATAAATAAAAGGATTGTTCATGTGGCAGAAGGAACACAATGCTTCCAGAAACATCCTTTTTCTCTATAATAATCAAGTTTCCTACCTAAACCTGGATAAACAAGCCTACAAGATATGTCTGAAACACAGGAATGGAAGAAAGAAATTAATTGAAGTGCTTTATGCAACTACAGAGTTGTCTTAAGTTGGTTTTCTTAGGCAGAGACTTTATGCTAGCATAGTACCTCTGCTGCTTTTTAACTGATTGTGATCTGACAGAAAAAAAAAAAAAAAAAGAAAATACTCAAATATCCTAGAACTTGGAAGCTACATGGAAGAGAAATCCTCAGGGTGTGCTCAACCTAGGTAAGGTGTAATATGTGGTCACATATTAGAAAATGTCAGAGAAGCGAAGCACAGGAAAAGCAGTCATGAATACCAGGAGTAAAGCACAGAAACAGGAAAATGTGACCAATCCTTAAATTAATTTTCTACAAAAACAGACTTTTATTACTTCCATGACCAATGAAACTTATTTTGACCAGCAATTTCCTAGAGCACAGGTGTAGGCCACCATAATTAATTATTTCAGTTTTGTTAAAAGTTCAGTGTACTTACAGGTCTTTCATTTGGATCAATGAAAAATATCTTAATGATTATTTCAAATTCACCCCAGCCTGTTTCGGTGATTTCATATGGTGGTTTGGTAACAACTGCAATAGGAAACACAGAAGAGTTAAACCCATGATAAAGGCAGAACAAAAGCCCAGTTCTAGGAACAAATGCCAAAATGCAAAACCCACCTCTTAAAGGATTACCGTAGCTTTCATGCAACTTGAATTGAATTTTTTTCACATATGCAGACATGTCCTACAACAGAAACATGGCTATTTCTGATTATTCAGCACACCAAGCTACTGTTCATTCATCTATCCTACATGCCTATCATTCCTTCTGACTTAAAAGAGTATTTCTTCTGACTTTAAACACAGAAGGAAAGCAAAACAGTAAATCCAAAAATTAGTTCTGGCACAGAGGTCTGTTAGTATTTTGTCCCCATGAATGCTCCCCAGTCTTCCCCTAACCTGGAAAGACCACTCCAAAAATACAGAAGTGAAAGCATGCCTTTCCCATGGTTTTCTTTTTAGGAAACCCACTAGCCTATGTGTTTCCTCTGCTTACAGCCAAAGACGCTCCTGCCTCTTCCTCGAATCCCGGATTTTCAAACCCCCACGTCCCGGTGCTGCTCGGCTGGAAAAGACCTCTAACATCCCGGAGTCCAACCCTTAACCCAAGGCCACCACTAAGCCATGTCCCCAGGTGCCACATCCACAGGCGTTCTGCACACTTGCAGGGATGGCGCTTCCCCAGTTTCCCGGGCCGCCTGTTCCAAAGCCCGCCCAGCCTTTCGGTGAAGCGGCTCTGCTGTACCTCGTTCCGGTACGGCTTCACGTACACCGTCCACTGGTGAGTGTGACCATCCTCCTCTCGCTTCTTCCCAAAGTACCGCGCGACGTTCCCGTACACGATCGGCTTCACGATGGTAACGCCCTTAAAGACAAGGAACACAAGCGGACACGGCGCGTTCAGAGAGGCGCTGCCGCGCCGCCCCCCGCGGCCCGAGCCCCGCCGGCGGCCGCCCTGGCCGCACCTTCACCCTGCCGCCGGAGTCAGGCCCGAACTCTGCCATTCTCTTGAACATATTGCCCGGGGGCGCCGCCCGCCGCCGCCGCCGCCCGCGCCCGCCCCGCCCGGCCCCGCCGCCGCTCCCGCCGCCGCCGCCGCCCCGCGCCCGCCATCCCCCGCGGCTTCCGGGGCGGGGCCGCGCCGCCGCCGCCGGCCGGAGCGGAACGGGCCCGGGGGAGGGGTCCCAGCCTGGGCCGCGGGAAAGGCAGGCCGCGGAACGGACCGCAAAGGGCGCCCAGTTCCAATCCCGCGCCCAGGACAGGGACACCTTCCACTAGACCACGGTGCTCAAAGCCTCATCTGGCCTGGCCTTGAACACTTCTAGGGATGGGGCATCCACAGCTTTTTTGGGCAGCCTGTTCCAATGCCTCACCACTCTCACAGTGAAGAATTTCTTCCCAATATCAGTTTTAAATCTATCCTCTTTCAGTTTTAAAGCCATTCCCCCTAGGCCTGTCACTACATGTCCCTCTCCAGCCCTCTTACAGGCCCCCTTAGGTAGTGGAAGTCTGCTCTGAGGTCTCCCCGGAGCCTTCTCTTCTCCAGGCTGACCCCAACTCTCTGAGGAGGAGAGGAATCTGAGCGGGTTGTTGATTTGTGGAGTTGCTCCCTGCCCCAGCTGCACCCTCTGGTCAGCCCAGCTCTGTCCCTCCCTGTGATGGACTGGAGAACTCGGTGGACTCCTCTGGGGAACTGCAGCCAGACCCTGCCTGCAAAACATTTTCCAGAGCATCCCCCTCCGGTGGCGCTCCTATGCCTGTGCTGGGACTCCTGGCTGACAAGAAGACAGTGAAGATCATGCCTAACCCACTCCCAGAAAGCAAAAATTGCCTGCCCTGTTCTTGCATGAACTAGATCTCATGTGAACAGCACTGCTCAGCTCCATAATGTTACAGCTCTTCTTAGTAAAACAAAGCAAGTTGGCAAGACTGGTAGCTGGGCCAGTCTTTTACAAGTGGTCAAGCTCTGTCTCCAAAGAAAAATTTCCTGAGGTTAACTTCTAATTAATAATTGGCTTCTATGGAAAACTCTTTATTCCAGTAACAAGATGAACAAGAAGAGGAATGGTGCAGTTCCTGCTCTAAAGAAACCTTTTCCCCCCACATGCTCATGACTCCTCTACAGATCCCTCTTTGGGAAGGGTGTGCTTGAACATTTCTGCTTTGGTTTTTAAAGACAGAGGTGCAACCAACCTTTGTTAATTTGTTAGAAAGAGAACAGTATTAAGAGCATCAAAAACTCCATCAGAAGCTATCCTACAAACCCTGTTAAGACCCCATCTGGAAAAGTGTGCACCTTTCTGTTAAAAGAATATATAATAAAATGGTTTGGGTTTGGAGGAACCTTAAAGACCATCTAGTTCTCGCCCTCCCCCCCTGCCATGGGCAGGGACACCTTCCATGAGATCAGGCTGCTCAGAGTCCCACGGAACCTGGCCTTAACCACTTCCAGGGGTGGGGCATCCAGAACTTCTCTGGGCAGCCCGTTCCAGTACCTTGCCACCCTCATAGTGACAAATTTCTTAATATCTAATAATAGTGCATTATCTCCTGTTATAGAAAAAATAACTGAAAGGCAAATATACAAGAAGAGGGCAAATTGGTGCAAACACCACGTGTCCTAAAGAAGGCCAGGGCCTCCTTAAACAAATTTGTCAAAATAAAGGCAGAGAAAGTATTAACTACCTGTTGCAAATGCCTTAAGGGGTTAAGTATGATGGGAAGGGAAATAACTAAAGAGTGAGCAGTATCAGCACAAAAATCAGATTAATATAATCTAGCCAAGAAGACACTCAGGCAGCAATTTCCTTTTGCAACTCCTGGAGCATGGGAGGAGCACGATAGAAGTCCTGTAAGAAGTGCAGGAGCAAACACCCCAGACAGACCCTATGAGGTTTTAAGATAAATCATGGAAGAAGTTAAAGAATGCAGTTGCCTGCCCCAGGACAAGATTGAGCTTCATATCCCAGGCAGCATTTTCCAGTCTTTCTTGCTATTTTCCTTCCTTTTGTGGCCTTGCAATGAAGTATGGAAGGCTAAAACACACCCACACCATTCCCAACCTGTTTTGCCTATAAGTATGGCCAATCAGAGAGAAGACAGACACAGGCTCATTGACAAAGAAATAAATTCCTTTTTAAAATCTCATACAAAGATTTGTTCACCAAAAGAATAGTTAATGGATTTATTATCTGAATATTCACAGGTTTGAATGTTGTTACCAAGATGGAAGCACATTTAGGAAAAGAAGTGGCAGAACTGGAAAAACTGGCACTGGACACGTGCTTTGTGCCAAGTGAAATAAAGAAAATAATCTCAAATGGAGAAGTCTTCAAGGCAGTCACTGAATTTCAGAGTCAGAGGCAGACTGTGGCTACAGAGGGAAAACCTTTGTTGGAACATGTGGAATGAGAAGAATCTGCATAACAAGATGACATGGGAGAGACTGGAAATGGATGGGATGGTTTGAACAAGACCATGTTAGGCAGGTTCCTGTCTGTAGTGAAGGGCTGGGAGCACCCCGAAGAACGCAAGTGCTGAAATCTGCTTCTACCAACCTATTTTGGGAGCTGCTGCACATGATCTGCCACCACGCTGTAACTGTTGAGCCCAGCCTCTGTCCAAGTGTGCAGTTTAGGTGAAGCTTTATCACATGCCACTGCTGTGAAAGGCAAGAGCCACGTACAGGGAGCTGCCTGCTCCTCAGGGCTGAGCCCTTCACCTGCCAGCTGTCCTCAGATGACACACAGATAGTGGCATACACAACAAATTAAGAACAATTTCCAGCTCCAGATTCTCAGCAAAATTACCATGTTCCTCAGCATCTTTACCCAGGTTAGGTCATTCCAAAATTTAATTCCAAAATTGTGAGGTTTTCTTTTTTTTTGTTGGTTTTTTTTTCTTAAGTTCAAAAGAGATGGTAACATTTTTATTCTTTGTAAGGGGACTACATACAATCTCACAGTAGCTGACCTTGTAGAACTGTCACATAAGACTTTCCTCATTCTTCCAGTCCTGGAAAGGACAAACTGAGTTGAAGAGGCCACCTGCTCCAAGGATCAAGTGCAGCTGGAGGTAGCACAAACCTGGCTCCAGCAAAGAATGGTACACCACCATCTCTCTTACTAACCCTGACTGTTTTAACAGACTACTAATTTAATTTGATGGTAATGTGGTTTTGGCAAGTTCCTCCTTTTTCCCTTAAATAAAGAGCTGCATTTTTAGAAACCTTCCCTTCTTCAGTAATGTACCCAAGCCCCTCACAGTTAAAAAACTGAGCTAGCTATTGCTGTAATTATAACTAAAAAAAAGGAATTTTAATGTAGAGGTTTAAGTTTTATTTCTAAATTCTTTTTGAGTAAAAGCTATAAAACTAGTTTTAAAATATGATAAATTACTAAACTAAATGGAACAGGCAAGGCATAACTTGGAATTAGGAGGGCACAGTAGGGATCCTGTAGGACAATGTAAGTTTTTTTTCTGAAGTATCATACTGTTACCACTGTGAAATTAACACCGGGAAAATTTTCCTGGACTCCTGCTGAGATAGAAGCCAGCCAGCAGATAGCTTTAATCTTATGGAGAATTTATACTTACATAGAGAAGCTCAGAATACAGCTTTTTAGAGCTGCTAATAAAACATTGGCTTTCTCAGACCCTTTTTATTCAAAGTAGTTTATGTACTAAAAAAAGAACCCACCAAACAATTTAGACATTATTTTCAAGTTTCTTCTGCAGGGTTCTGTTGGCCATTCTATACCATTCACCATTTTCATTACCCTTACACTACAGGTCTTTGAGAAAGTAGGGGCTATGAACCTACATCTTGCAAAGATTCCAGGCTAAATCACTTTCAGGAAAGAGAGAACTGCAGTTTTAATTACATATAGGCTCCAATTAACTTTTTGAGGTGGTAGCCCAAGTCCCTTACAACTTGAGCCATGAATAAGGATTCTGTTTGGCATGAATGGTCTCTGTTTCTGTCTCCTCCCACCAGTGAGGAGCTATAACACATCCAAGCAGAGCCATATATGTGTTAAGTGAAGCACAGGCTGCAGATTGTAAAAGGTGGCAAGAGTAGCTGCCTGTCAAAAGAAGTAAATGGCTGAAAGGGAAATGGGACACCAGTGAGCTTCAGAAATCAGTTTTAAGTATAAGAGTAACCATTCCGAAATGCAGTAACTCCATAGAGCTCACTGCTCCTTCACAGGCAAATGCAGCCTGTTCCACAGAGGAACCCCACCCATCTTCAGAGGGGTTTTAGAGATGCATTCCACTACAGGTAATATTTTATCTGCCTGCATGGACAGTATCTTTTTCCAGTGTTTCTAGCATTAAAGAAAGGTTTCTAAGCCCTTAAGTATTTCAGTACCAGTGTATCATACAGGGAAACACAGAGGAATTTAAGAGCAATGCATTCAAAAGGCATTCAGGCAATAAACAGGGACTTCTTCATGAGGTGTCAAGGCAAGGAAAAGAAAATACAGCTTGTTTATTTTGTGGAAAAGGGGGGGAAGAAGTGACTGCTATCTTCTTAAATTTAGGACAGTTGAGGATTATTACACCTAGTTTTTCTGATAATGCAGACATAATTAATGAGATTATTAATTAAGTGGAGTGGAGAGGTTTTTGGTGCCACTAGATGGCAGAAAGAACCCTTTTACACTCCTTGATCATATCTACACCATTTTGAACGTACTCTTCCTTGTGTGACAGGACACTAGAGGCCTATCTTCACCACCACAATGCAGGATAAAAGAAAAAAATCTACTCAATGACTGCCAGTGCTAAGTAGATTCAAGTAGTTTTGAAAAAACTGTTCACCAATATATAATTTTTTAAACCATCTGTTTACACTGTGTCCTTTCTGTAAAGCTGGGAAGCCTTGTTTGAGAAGAAATTAATTTTACTTCCCATTTACACCAAGGGCACAAGATTTACAAGACTTCCAGCAGTCTGATGGGAAGCAAAATGCTAAAAATTTTCTGCAAATTGTTCAGAAGAGATGCATAAACAGGTTCAGATAATTGAAAGGAATAGCAATCTTCTATCTGCAGCAAAGAGCCCAGTTTCTACAGGGCTGCAATTGTTTTTCACACTGTCTCTCCAGGAACAGAAAAAGAGTGGAGAAAAAAGCTGAAGAATTTTTGATCACTTCCTTGAACCCCACATACTTTATAGAACATGAATGAGCATCAACTCATAAATAAATTCCTCGCTGTGTCTGGAGTAATCCCTGCTGTTATTCAGAAAGTGGTGTCATGCTTTAAGTACTTTAGGATATGCTAAATCTATTGTCAGAGGTGTTGAGCGTGCAGACTACATTCCTTTAACAAATATGCTATGCTAACCAGGAGGTTATCTTCAGAAAAATGCTAACTTGGCAAAACTCCTTTCTCAGCTGACTACTTTATATCTGGGAGTGTGATACTGCAGGCCTTCCAGGGGACTAAATCCCAAGGCAAAACATAGGTACTGGCCGTAAGTGATTAAACCAGTTTTTCCTTGCCTGGTGTGTCATGATTTGTTACACTCCAGAATTTCAGGGTACAGAGACACTCAGGTGCCTGCACCTGAACTTCATGGAATATTTGTAAAAAAGGCATCTTCATGATCATAAACTACACACATATCTCTGTCTTCCTTTACTCAGTCTGCACTGGACAAAGTTACAGACTTTGTTCTGTTGATTTGGGTGTTTGATTTGCTTTCTGCTGCTCCTCTCTTTTGCAGCTTACCATTTTCCCTGGACAAGCTGCAGTATTATGGAACTGTCTGAATGATGAACCAGGGGAAAATGAAAAGGCAGAGAACAGCACTAATACTCCAAACCTGAGCATATCTTTCCAGCCCAAACAAGGGTTAAAGAAGACACTTTGACCTCCTTACTCAGTGTCTGCTTCCCTGAAGGTGCTAAAGATGTCTCACTTCCATAGAGACCAAATTTCCAAAACTAAAGCCTCTCTCTGATAAGTAACTCATGTATTGATAGAAAATAAAGGAAAATGCCAGCTTTGTGAGAGAAGAAACTTCAGTAGTGTTTTCAGTGAGGTTGGTGCAGAAAAGGTGCAGCAGCAAAGCGAAGACTTCCTCTTCCTGTAAAAACATCTGGAGAACTCATCTGTCACACTGCCTGGCATGCAAAACCCACAGCAGATGTGCACAAGAGCTCCACATCTTCCTCAAAGAAAAAGTTCCTACAGTCCAGTAATCTACCTTCAATTGCACTTAGCATAAGAACAGAAGGCTCACAAAACTGACTATTTTAGGCTCCTCTGCCAAACCTCAGAAATGCCTTCCACCTGCCTTTCCTCCCAAAAAACTGATAGTCAATAATAAGGGCCACTCAGTGAGGTTACTCAGCCACGTACAGCCATGTTCAGGTTTATCCTAGTGTGGGTGATTTTGGGTTTTTGGCATTTTTATCTTGTTTCCAACCCTCAGAGGACAAGACAGATGGGAAGAATTAGCTCTCTTTGCTGAGGTGGCAGAGAGGAAGCTCCTGCACCAGCTTCCACATTGCTAAGCAGTGGAGACTCTCCAGTCTTAAGAGAAACAAGCAAGGACAACAATCTGAAGCCTGGATTCCACCACGATCTCTCCCTCCAGCTCACCTAAGGCTTTGGGCCTTTCAATCTGCAACAGTTATGAAGAAAACTCAGAAAAAAAGTTAGAGGCAAGGTTCTTAACAAGCAGAATTGAGCAAGAAACTTTTCCTAATAAACATTATCAAATTATTTCCTTGTCTGCAACTCGAAGGGTATTTTACCTAGGGCACTCTCAAGGAAAGAAAACAAACCTCATACTTGTTATATTACCTTCCCCATTCTCCAGTACCATTTCAAAGCGTACCCAAAGCGTACCTCGATGGTCTTGCATCCTGGTTAGTTGACCTATGCTTGAACACCTCCACAACAAATTCATCCACATACTACTGAATCCTCACTGTGTTTACCTTAGAGTATACATCCTATGTTTTTGGGGACAAGATGTTTTACACTTGTCTCACATTTCAGCAATTGGAACTGTTGAACCCTAACCTGGAGGAAAATTGCAGGAAGATACTTTCAAAATCAAGAGTTCACAATGATTTTCCCCTCTGCTCTTAACCCAGAAGGAAGCCTGGAGTTCCCTGAACCCCACCAGCCATAGCCCAACCATTTCCATCTCTGACCCTTCATGTGGTCAATGAAACCGTGCTACAACAGTCATGTTGTTAAAAACTCAGGTTGTAAAAGTGAAATTCTGACACAGTACAGTAAACCCAGTGGCCAAGTTGGCTTTGCTATCCTGTTGCTTGCTATTTTGACAATTAATGTCTGAGCCCTTTAGAGTAAGTGAATGTTATTTCCATTATTGCAGGTTTAGAGCACAACCCAAAGAAATTCCGGTTAATTTTCTAATGAACATTTTGTTTCCTCTACAGAGACCTGTACAATTACCCACTGGGTTTAAATAAGTCATGAATGTTGTGTTCTTCCAAGCCAATTAGATTAAATTTTAGACTTATTTTTGAAACTGTAATTTTTTTCCCCAACGAAAACCAGCATTCTCACATAATCTTACACTGTCACATGGTAGAGGCTCATCACAGGCCAAATTTGGAGCCAACAGCACAGAAAATGATACCAGTAATCTAAGATGGTACAATGGATAGGATATAGCTTGTTTTGTGCCAGTGAATGAACTTTGACATGTATTATGAATTATGGAAGTTCACCACTAGAATGGCACAGTATAGCAATGCCAGTGGCTTTGTATGTAACACAGAGATGTGTTTTATGTAACACAATGTTCTGCTTTAGCAGCAAAAACATTTGCCCACGTAACTCCAGTATCAAAAGTAGTTTTAAATCAGGGGATGGATACTGTCATTGGTACCAAATCAATGTTCTGCATGAAATGAGCTGACAACAGCTCAATCTACCATACATCTGTCTTACAGCTGCTGCGTTTAACACTCACATGCTCTGCAACGATTAACATTTGCCAGATCTAGTCAAAGCAAGAAACCAGATTAAAAAGTTTTATCATCAGTGGTTTAATGCCTCCTATAGAGCCCACAGCTCCAAACATTACTACACTGATGTTTGAGTCTGAAAATGTAATTTTAAAAGACTGAAATTTATGCATATGCTAATTTTTTCCTTTAACACATTTCATGTGGGTCACTGTATTTTACAGAAGAATATGGTTATCTTAAAAAAAAAAAGTCTGCACTTCTCATTGGCTGTTAAACTTTGCAAAAAGTCTTTAAAGACCAGATAAGGACAAGAGCTAGTATAAACTATTTCTAGATTCAGAAATAATTACAGCACAGAATCTAGCTGTAGCTATCTTAGAATGTCCACCCTCCAAGTTTTAATATCTGAAAATTTGAAGAGTCTGGAAATAATGAGAATTGCAAAGAAATTAGACAAGCTAAAAATGAAGACAGACAAAAGTATTTTTTAATATAAAAATGGTCTTTATTTCTTCAATACAAGGTAAACTACTATTGCAGTAGACCAACACAAAAGTTGGACAGCAAATTGCTTAACAGTCTCCTAAAGGCTGAAAAAAAGAAACCTATGAAAGCTAAAAGTTGTGCAGTATTTCAAGTATAACATCTAAAAAATAAGAAATTATCCCTAAACTTACAGATTATTTAAGTACCTCTGCTGAAAATGTATTGAAATCCACATTTGCTAGGATACCATCTTACCTTGTGGAGAAATATAGGTCTCCAAAAACTCCAGTATTCAACAGACTCTTTGGCCTGCCAGCATCAGGAAACTGTTTACTATATATATAAAATCCTTTGGAGTCAGGCATTCTGACAGGCATCCATTTCCTTACATTTTGCATTGCAATTCTGCATTCCAACTTGGACAACCCCCCTCCTGTATTTCAAACCATTTCTTGAATATTTTACTCATATACCCTTGTGCAAAGCAGGAACCAGGAAATGGAACGGTACAGGAAGACAACACAACCTTTTGTTTAGAAAGTCAGCAGTGCTGGTAATCATCATAAAAATGTTACAGTTTACCAAACAGGAATGTATTTCACCTTTAAAATACTTGGCTTTTTTTTTTTTTTTTCCTTTATTATTTAAAAAAGGACAACTGTAAGGAATAAGTAAGGAATATGAATTTGCAATCACTTATATTTATAAAAGCACATACATTCCTCATTTTCTTACATCTGAAGATCAAGGGAATGTCTGTTTCATAATGTGATAATAATATGCACAGTTTAAAATATTTTCTATTACAAAATACTGTGTACAAGAGGGTGAGGCTGAAGTCAATTAGTTGAATATACTCCAAAGTGTTATTTCTGAAATAATGTAAAAATCACATTACATTGTATGAATAGATGGGAATTTTTACAACTTAAATGCTCCATTCCATTGAGATCAAAGGTATACTGCTTACTGTTTTCAAGAGACTTCTGTAAAACTAGTGTATTTAGAAGATTTAAGCACAGGCATAGGCATCAGCATCATCCCAGAACCCACTGCAATCACTGGAGCTATAGAAAGGGTTTGAGAATTAACAAAAGTATCGTATACAAATGGAATGAGGAGCTTTATTGTATTTTGTCCAACATGGGGGAAAATGAATCCCACAAGAACATCAAACTGATTAATTTCTATACCCCAAACTGCTCCTTAGTAAATTTATCCTCTAATGCTAAAAGGAATTCTAAAAATACATGGGATGTCAGACGTTAATGGGGTATGGGGAAGAAAGGGGAAGAAGGTGAAACAACTACAAAACCAAAAAACCCCCAACTCAAACACCCCCATCCACCCCAAGCCAGTCTGAAGTATTAATTGCAAGGCATCATAATTGCAAGAGACAGTATTTCTGCATAAACATCATGATTCATTAGCATGCTGCAATCATTATGTCCTAGACCTGTGCAGTCAATTACCAAAATAATTTGAATCTCAACTGAATCCACATTGCTTCTCTTCTATGTTAAAATTGCTATTTTGGAAAGAATTCAAGTTAATTTTTTTTTTATATGGACACTGAGCTGCACTTTCCTTCTCTAAAATCTTGAAGGGTTTCTATTTCAATGCAGAAGCAATTTAGTGTCTTAAATCTCTGAAGAATACCAGTCTTAAACGTGCATGTTTTATATTTAAATCTACATGACTGACAGTATCTTAACGAGCATTGTATTAGGAAATTTAAGGCTGTATCTCAGTTTACACAAGAATCAAAGACAACTTTAACAGGCTATGTATAAAATTCTATAAATAAAAATGGGAGCAAAGTCTGTTTAACCTGTACACAGAGAGCAAGTGGATAAGGAAAGAAAATCAGGAATTAAGTATTTCTATAAAGAATGCCATGTATTTTACTAGAAACACAGATGACAAGTATATACAACATTTAAATCTCCAATTATCCACATACAACTAGGAAAAAAAAACATTTACAAGGGTTGGGGTATGCAACTAAACAACCAGGTAAAAAAATACAGTTAGAAAAACTAAGCCTCACTGATTTCAAAGGAACAAAACCAAAAAGTACTCAGTCCATAAAGAAAAAAGCTAATGTCTACATTTAATAAAAATACCTTGTTTAACACAAAAAACAACATCTATCCAAGCTTATAAGCCACACTGTAAATAAAAGTTTGAAGTTCTGACAAACATTTTTCAAAATGTAATCAGAACAAAAATTATTGGCACAGAAAGCAAAAAGGGAATGAGGAAAAAAAAAGACTGTACAGTTTCCAAAATGCTATGTTCTTCTTCTTAAGTACTTTGACCTGCCAAAACATATAGTCCTGTAAAATTTTTACTTTAAAAAAACCACCCTCTACTTCTAAAAAATACATCACCAATAAAACAAATTCTCTTGGTAAAGCACCACCACCCCTAAGTCACTACTTGCTAGTTTTGTCTTTCAAGATAAAGGACACAGCCTTAAGATAATATTTTCAATATTACTTATAAACTCAATATTTGAAAGAAATTAAGTATTTCCTCACAGATTATTTCATCCTTTCATCAGCAAAAGGAAACGAAATGCAGCTGAATGAGTATTAAAGAGCAGTAGCCATCATGGCATTACCATCAATCACTATGTTTCCAACCTGCCATTTCCTGCATGTGCACAGGAAATTGCCAGGAACATTTAGTAAACCAAAACTCGGTAAAAATTCTCCTACAGATCCAGTTATACATGATGTACATTAGGCATATTCCTTTTTGGTGTCTATCAGGGTCTTTGGGTTTTTTTCTGTACATTTTTTTGTTTTATAAAAAAAATCTAACAAAGGAAACTCACAACAACAAGAGTATTATCTAAATTGCAACACAGTACATTTATCAGTTAAAACTAAGTATTTGGAGAACAGGCAGAAATAATGGGCTTCATACAGGGATCTCCTCTCTCAGGTCACAATGGTCATTCTGTTTAATTAACTTATGTTATTTACCTGCTGCTATTCCCTCCCTGCTATTTCCATTGCCAGCAATGGAAATAAGTGAGTGAAAAATTACACTCTATGTAAAAAGAGCAACAGTCTCCTTAAATCTATTTCAATGTGGACTAAAATATCAGTTCCTGCATAAAATGCTTGTAAAGTTACTTTTTTTATTTTAAAATTTAATATATCTATGCAATGGAACATTACTTACCTGCTGCTTTTTCAGTATTAGCTATTCCCCATTTAACTGCTACAGGCAGGTAATTTCTTCCTTAAACTTATTACACACAGTAGTAAACAATGTTTTTAAGTAAAGAAAAAGAAGTTACAACAGTACTGTTTGTAACCAATACCTATTCACAAAAAAAAGCAGGAAGTGACTCATGACTTGCTTGATACAACTTTCAGTTTTACAAAATTTTTAAAGGCAGTTTTCATCTTTAAACAGGATTAAACAAACACGTGAAATATCTTCTCAGTAGCAAATAGTTCAATAAACACCAGTGATCCCATGCATGAGGAACTGAGGTACACAATTTAAGAAAAAAATAAAAAGGGGCAAGTCCAACAGCATCAACCTGGCTGCAGGAAACCTGGTTGAATAGTAGGTGCCAAAAATATTAGAGCATTTCAGACTTATGCAAAACTTCTGCAGTTGCACAAGCTACTGGTCCCAACTCAGTAAAGCATAAAAATCACTCATGTATGCAAATACGATACTTAAAGCATACTTAATGTTTACATTCCTTGAAATTTATGAAATGTAAGCACATGGTTTTATATGCTGTGGAAAAACCAAACAGATATAAGTGCTCTCCTGAACAGGATAACATTTTAAGTCAGCTGTAAAATCTTCAAAATTGGTAAAAAAGAAATCAAGAGGCTTCTAAGAGTTGCCTCTTAAAGCCATCTGAGGTCTTGAAACTTAACTTAAAACATTAAGTGCAGCTATTTGAACGAGTGACAACTCCAAGAGCACGTCCATTACGTAATGCTTTACAAGAGACTAAAAGTGAGCCTTTGCGCAAGGCTGACAGAAGCTAAACTTTTGCAGCTTTTATGAAATTTCTATTTGCTTGCATTTCACACTTGATGAAATTTAAAACAAATTCTTTAATTTGATGCCTACTTTCACTGAGTGCTCCAATAATTTGTTTTTAGGTAAATTTACAAAACCTCATCTGACAAATTTAACCAGTGCCATTTTTTGCTAAGACATTTAAATATTGCCCATTGGTAAACAAGGACATACAAGTGTACCTTCTCTTTTATATGCATGTGTGAATAAACCCCGAAGTATTAGAAAATACCAAAAACATGAAGTAATAAAAATGGTAACATCTTGTTTCTTCTGGCACATTTCTAATATACAACTATGTACAGACTGCTACGGCCTTGGGGGTGGAAAGGGAACACACACAAGCACTTTTACTATAAAACTGTAAACAACTGCAGGATTTTGCGTGTTTTAAACCTAACCTTTCTACCCCTTATTATGGGCAGTTTAAGTTCATATGAACAGTGTAAGTTTATATTAACTGTAGTGTCAATAAGGATCAGGGCTGTACGAGAGAAAATTTTCAGTGTGCTAAAAATCACAGATCTGGGACTATCTCTCCTCAGAACAACTGACCACAGAGAACTGCAGTTTTTACAGTTTTATATATCAATTAGCAAATTCACAAGCCACCTAGGTAAACACCGCTAAAAAGCAAAATAGCATTAAAGGTTTTATGTAACCACCTGGTTTTGTATCAAAATTGAGTGGGAGAGCGCAACATTAGTATGTTTAACTCACTCGCTGAATGCAAGATTAGGTTGAGGCATATGCAAGAACTATTGCGATGTTTTTGAAGACAGCATCAATGTTTTCATTGTAACATTATCTTTAAATATTGCTGAACACATGACTTTCCCTGAGGTGTAAACATCAAATAACTTGAACAGCTTTACACATCAGCCCCATTAAACAGTTTATTACAACACTACATCTACTGTAATCAGTGGTGCTGTGTACAGACATTATATGAACAGTTTAACATGAACAAACTACTATAAAAACAAGCATTTACTTGACTTTTTTCAATTGCTTGCACATTATAATTGCCAAATGTATATAACCAGTAATAAAGTTGCAAAAGCTATAAGGTTTAAATCACACAGGTTTCCCTCAAATAAAACAGTTAAGCAACATAAAAAAGTAAAAGAGCTACTGGTTACCATGTATGCAGATTTGCTTTATTCAGATCTACTCCTGTTCATTTTATCCATGAATCCTTACAGGCTCAGTTCAATCACATGAAGCAAACTGCTGGACAAGCATCTTTCCTTGAAGAATGTATCTTGTCTTGCATGCTGTTCCTCTTCCTTCAGCTGTAATGTGTCAAAATTTGTGATGTAGATTTTGCTAGTCCCCATAACACATAGAAAATTGTTGGCTTATCTATACATACACAACTCGTGCATCTACTTCACCATGATGTAAACTAACACAAAATACCCAGAAGCAGTAGCTACTCATTTGAAGTTGTTTTCTAATACAGTAATTAAAAATAAGATTCATGTTGTTGTACAACAAAGTTGAAAGAATATAAACTTCACAGTTAAAAGTATTGATGATAAAGAAAGAACTACTGCTCCTGTGACTGATGGCAACATTTATATAGAACACTTCCTAAAGTACGCATTCTGCAAAAGTAACTGAACAAGAATTTAATTTTACCACAATACGATTTTTACATTTTTACCTGCCCACTTACAGCAGTTTTAAGCTGGTTTGACATTAAAGTAATTTATTGATTGTATAATGGAAGTGGATGGCTCACAGCTCAGTAACATTTAAAAGCACACAGAATCTGACACCAGTACTTCAAAATTTTCAGACTCGTGGCAAGGTGGATGGGGTTCACATCTAAAAATACACACTTGCAGTTTAAGCACAAGAACCCACATTTCAATTAATACAATGGAGATTTGCAGGTTTCCTCACCTACTTGCCCTAGAAAAGACCCCAAGCCCTACTTCCTACTCTCGTCTATTTTGGCAAACAAGGGAACCACACAATTCAGAGTTAATTACTGTAAGAGTTCACAAAATACTTGTGATGGTATAATTCCATACACTGGATTTCAGTTGAATTCTATTACAAAACAGTTAGCTATCTTAATTTCAATAATAATTCACAATTTCAACATTCAGTAATTTCAAAATAGTTTCAATCAAATTCTTAAAAAAGCCAACACATTAAATTATTCATTTGAAAACCAAGACATTTAGAGAAGCAATTTCGTGAACGGGCAACAGTACACAGCTGTCAAATATTCTTCTACTAGTACAATAATTTCAAAACTGGGAAAACTAAGTATTCAATTTTTCTTCTTCATTTCCTCAAAGTGACTGTTAATAATAACTTTAAAAAAAAATCCAAAGTATAACCAACTAGACTCTATACACTACAGTATGCACATAAACTAATCCAAATCAGTGAGTGAAATTTCTTCTCTTATACACAGACTTTGTTCTCAAGTCCTGAATGCATCAGCCAGTAACTACTTTTGGGGAATTTCCTTCCCCAGAGGCCCATATTTCCATAGGTGATATGTACTTTTGAAATTAATTAGTAGCAAAGTGACAAAGTGCTGCCTCCACCAGAAAAATATGTTTGGAGTTGTGAGCTAAGTTAGCACAAACAGACAGGAGAGAATCTCAGTTTTCCAGTGGAGAAAGTAAGTACCTGACAGCTGTGAGACTGCACGTCAGAATTTGCTGCTCTCATCATACAATTGCTGCAGCCAGAATTATGGATCTTTATTACGTCTACAGCAACAGTTAACAGATCCAAAGCACCCTATATGTGATTTATAATACTACTATAAGAAAGCTTCAGTTCCTGGGAATAATTTGTTGATTTATAAAGGTACTTATGGAACTACAGAAACTCCAAAGAACGCACAATAAAGTGAATTTAGGATTAATGTTTTTTGGTATAGGACTCTTAAGACAGTCAGCACCACACTGAGCCTTCATTTTTAAAAACGTGACCAACTAAAATCCAAAGTAGTGTACATTTCAGTTCAAAGTGTTCTGCCACTGTATCTTCGCAAAACTGGAAACCCTAGTGGTTCCAAAAAAAAAGATCTGTATGGATTATACCTGTGTGCTCAGCCCTTTTCAGTATTCTACAAGCAAGTAGAATATTGAAGAAACAAACAACTTAAAAAAAAAAATTAAAACTCTAGTCAGTATTTCTTGGCAATACTGCTTTCCATCTGCCTCAAGCTCATACATAAGCTATCTGTCCCAAGCATGTGTTAGATTTGTACAATTTAACACCAGACAGCAATCAGTTTCTCAGCATTTCTACCAAAGTTTACCAAGTCTACCCAAATTTCAGACTTAGGTGTTGAATAGACATTTTGTGGTTTAAAAGTTAGGGGTTTATGCCAGAATATTTCACAAATGAAATCCCAGAACTTTAGTAATCAAACATTTCTGTATTTATGCAAGATGCAACTTGAGCACTTTTTTACCCACAAAGACACACTCTTACAACAAAACCCAATAGATTTCTTATGTATGTATCAAAAGCATCTTGCAATAGCAGCTCTAATTTTTCCCCTGTAATTCCAATTATCTAAATAATCACATAAAAGCTTTAAACGGCCTTTAAAATTTTGAAAATTCTACAGCAGTTTCAAAGCTGTATATACATATACCCATCAAGTTTTATTATAGTAGTGTATTTTCAGAGATTGAATTTCAATCTCACATGTTTACACTCCAGTAAAATGCACAATATACATTTGTTATTGTATCCTACAAGCTCCTATGAATTACTTCATGTAATTCTCCTTTGTTTTATTCTATACATGAAGAAAAAGAAATACACAAACCAAAAACCCCACAGAAAGTATCAGCTTAAAAGCCAAAAAAATCTTTTTAACCTACATTCCAAAACATCACAAAATACCCCAAATATTCTGATGGTTTAGCTGTAACATAGGAGAAGGAAGGAATTTCAAGCTTGACTTTCTATTTGTCTTTCAGCATGAAAGCAGATACACATGTGGTTCTGTTCACCATACGCATACAGACTATTTTATCACCACTAGCATCTTCTCACATTTGCTGCCTGTTCCCATCTCCTATTAAGAGTGTACTTACCTGCTGTCTTTGTTCAGTCTTAGTATATAATTTAATATCAACACAACAACAATTTCATGACTGTATAAATAATTTTACATGGGGGAAAATCCTCCCGAACTAATTTCATTTGTCAAGTATCTTTCTTCCACTATCCCAGCCTGTCTATTCACCAAAAATAACTGATGAACAGAGAGGTGCAGTCAGAAAATTCAACCTTTAGTTTACAAATTAAAAAGATATGAATTATTGGCAAGTGTTTTTCACATTAATATATGAGGAAGAGACAAAAATGTAGATCGGGCTGCCACAGGAAAACATAAAAATGAAGATCTCTCACATCTCTTTTTTTGGTAAAAAGAAATCTTAGTTCTCAAACCACAATGAGCAAAAGTAAAAAAGTGAATTTTTTCCATTCTTTGAAGAATATTGCATCAAACCAACATTTTCATTTCTGTGTTTCATATGCCTAGAAGTTTCTTGGGGAACTTTTCACACAGAACAAATTTGTCAAAACTAATGAATTCACAAATAAAAAAGCCCAGGATATGAGGAACTAAAAAAAAAAAAAAGAGTGTCTAAAGACACTTTAGAAGTCAATAAAATTACAGCAACATATTAATGGGAAAAAAGTAATAAAAGTTATGCATTTGAAAGTAAGTAGCATAAGATATTCTGCTCATTTTTAAAATCATTGTTTCACTCTCAAGAAAATCAGATTCACCACTGAACATTAATAGACATACTATGTGTTTCTGCAAAGCACCAGAGTAATGATAGAACAGACTTTAAAAAGCACATAAAGCAGTAGCACTGCTTGCCTCTATCGTGCTATGCTGGATTTCAAATACTGAATCAGATGCACAAAGCATTATTTCTCTGGTGAATGCTAAATACAGAAGAATAGTGCCAGCCCCACATATGTGCTTCCTCAAAAACACACAATTAAAAAAAAAAAAAAAAAAGGAGATAAAAGAGATTCGGTAAATAATATTCGTAATAGCTTAAGACTAAGACCTGATATGATTCTGAACAGGTATGTATACCCAGGTCTTGAACAATGCTACCACATGATCCACTCAATATTAACTAGAAGCTTATTATTAAAATAGCCTATTAAAAATAGGCATTTTCCAATTCTTTACAAGGTTTTTTAAAAGGCTAATTTCATACTTCACTTGATGTTTAAGTGGTTATTAGCGCAGTCACAGGACAGCTCCAGCTTAGAGAAGCAAAAATATAATGAATGGTATGTAAGCCAGCAGTACCATTTCCCCTCCTACTGACGCAAAAAATTCCAACCATGTTACTTCTTGAATCGCTCAAAAGCTGAAACTAACTTCAGAGTGATCTGAGAACAGTTTTTGAAGAAGCATATGAGCCTCAGATCTTCAAATTATTTTGCTTACAGTGGTTTGAGAGCAGAAAAATCAGAGAATAAACATGAAATATGGAGTACAAATTCTACATACATATCAACTGTTACAATGTTGTGGTTTTGTCCTTGTAATTCAATCCAAATCCAGTTTAAATAGGAAATAATCAACCCAATAACAAAAACATAAAATGAAAAACTTAACATTCAGCAGTTATAGAAATTCAGACAGATTAAGATTGGGACAATGTATCAGCTAGAAATACATTACTGAGTATCAGTTAAATAAAAAAAAATTCTGCCTATAAGTCAGGACTCATGCTAATGAAGTTACATTACTATTCTGTTTGTACACATTAATTTTGCTGTTAATTCTTCTAAATGTCATTCTACTGGGTTCTTAGTTTTTTTGACTAATACTGGTTAGATATTTGTCTTAAATCCACTGTTCTCTTCTATATTTATAGGCTTTCTATGAGCAAAGGCAAGATGTTCCAAGGAAGCATTCAGCTTACAGTAATTTGGGATAATGGATTGAAGCCGTACTCAAGTCAAGGCACAAAAATCTTGCAAGAATTTAATTTTAAATCATGAAGTGTACAAACAGAAGTGTAAACACCTGGTATGGTACAACTAAACTTTTTATAGAGTTTTATTGTTATAAACATATTTTGTAAGTCATTCCAATTTAACCCATCTCTATAAATGTAATACAGTACAAACTGAATTTCACTGTTTACAAAAATGTTCACAATGGACCCTCAGAATCCTTCTGAACTAGACGTGTAACACTTTGGAAAAATGCCAGTACAGTATCACAGTTATGACTATAGGTACACAATAAGGAGAAATATAGGTGCCATTCATAGGGTGCAGGCACAGAGGCAACTTCATGTTTTCTGGCAAAACACATTAATATGGGGAATAACTCATTTCAGCACTGTTGATATTTATTAAATGACTGAGTGTTAAATCCATTTATGAATATTATTCAATGTAAAAAATGAAACAAAAAATGTATGGCAACATACATCTTAGTGAAAATGAAACATACAAACCAGGAGATAACTGTATTTCTTTTATATGTGTGTGGGTGGGTGGGTGGGTAAATATATAAAAACAAAACTACAATAAAGCTTTTCTTCATTAAGACAGCAACAAGACAAAATGTTTACAACTTAACTTAAAAAAAATACCAAATGCTTTCAATTACATGTAGTATACTAAATTTGCCCTTTAAAGCAAGTTCTTAGGACCTATTTTCTTTGCACAAGGGAATCTTACCAAGACACCCTTTTGAAAGAAAAGAGAAATCCCAACACACACCAAAGCTGAAGGATCTTCCAAATATAAGTCCCACCTGAACTGAGACTGAAATCACAGCCTCAGTGTAAATTGTGCTTTGGAAATTATGAAATGCAACCTAATGCTGTTTGATATATTTTCTTTGGGTAACAGGGTAGGAAATCTGTACTTGGCACAGTAAATCTTTATCTACGTGCACAACAGTAAATACACAAAAATTAAAGCTAGATTAGTAAACTATGCCAAGGGTTAAAAAAACTATCTTTCATTCCAGGCTATTAACAATTTTTAGTATGGCTTGCTCATCTCCACCAGAAGGAAAACACTCTGGAAACACATCCATTACTCAGCTCAATGGTTACCCCTATTTGTAACAACTATTTGCAAATATCAAAAATATACAGTTATTATAAAAGGTAAAAACCCAGTTCAACAAAATAAACTACATTTACTTTAGTTATATGTGTACTTTTACGTTATTTTACAATTAAGAACCAGAGTTGATATTTTTACTAAATTCCAGAAATATTTCTACCAATCAATTTTTAATGGCAAAAATTGGCACTAACAGAAATATACTGCCAACTTTTAGATGCCATGTTTCACCTTCCTATTTAAGCCTTTGACTCCCCTTCTCTAGGTCAGTTACTTCTTTTCATGTCCCCTGTTAGCATATGAACCCGAGACAACATCCCACTTAATTCTCAACACACTAAGAGCATTTAGTATCATAATTTGTTCTCTCCCAGAAAAACGTGACACAAAAAGCCTGACTGAAAAACTGACACTTAACACATACAAAACTGTATTTTCACTTAGGACTATACTACGTTTTACTTGACTTTTAGAAGTTTTGCTCTGTAACGTCGACAAATGAACTTCCATGAATAAATAACACATGCAAATCTGGAAACTAAATCTGAGGTTAAATCTAAGAAATGGAAGCTGGGCAGACAGGCACATCTACAAGCTCCAATTTCAGTGTAGATGTAATGGGAAGTTATTTTTAAAAGGGAAAAGACCACTAGAGAGTCGCTATTAGGCAGGGTTGGGGTTTTTTTTTCAAATTGTCAAATATAAGGAATCATGGGTAGCTTTAATTCCCAACCCTCAAAACAGTACATTATATAATGTAAACATTTCTATGCATTTCAAAGCAGTACACTGAAAAAACCCGTTTAGCATGGTACGCTAGCTGTCTAGACATCTGATGCATACAAGACTTCAGATACATGAAATAAAAGAGCATGTTAGTTTGTGAACAACCAGAAAAAAATCAATTCTTTTGTCATGTATTTGTTTACTAGTCTTCAGAAAATGACTTTACTACCAGAACGGGGAGGGACTGAAAAATCAGGGTGGTGGGCAACAACTGATAATAAATTTTACTGAAGATTAACACCTGATTTTAGCTAGAAGGCAGAAGATACTGACAGGTCACATTTCATAAAATAAACACCAAAATCTGGTTATATTTCCTGAATTTGACTAAAACTCACCAGGAAAAAGAAAAAAAAACAAAAAAACCAACACAAAACAAAACAACAAAACCCACAAATACTAAAACCCAAAAAATCACCACTGTACTTGTGCAAGGACAATAACTGTATGGACACTGAAATAATCCACACACAATCTATGAAGGGCTAAATGCTGCAGTCCTTACACAAGTATATTTTAAAATACAAAATTAGTATTTTTAAATACAATTAAGAAATAAAACTGTAAAATTCATATAATCTTCTAAGATTACAAACAGAACAGTCTGACTTACTGCCTTTTTAAGAAGTGGTTCAATCACATTTCATAAAAACTGGGAAGACTATTATCAGCCAAAATAAAAGAAGTGGCATGCAAAATGTAGAAGATAAATTGCACGAATTCTTGCTCCCTCCCAAGACTAGTTAATTACCTGTTATTACTTACCTGTGTTCATGTCAGGTGCTGCAAGAAGAAAGTGGTTCAGTACATACTGCAGGATCATTTAAATACAGATATGAATGGTATAAATCATCTCAAACCTAGAGTGGTTACTTTCAGTAAGCCAGTAAAGTTCAAGAACATGAAAGAAAAGCTCACCTTCTTTAACGGTGACGATATTCTCTCTCTCTGTCTCGCTCTCTGTCACGATCTCTGTCACGATCACGATGCCTCTCTCTCTCACGGCTTCTTTCCCGGTAATAGTCATCGTGACGATCTCTACTACGTGATTTGTGGCGCCTACTTTTTTCTCGTGACCTACTGTGGTCCCTCTCTCTGGATCGCTCACGTCTTCTAAAAGAAATTACTTCATTAACTTTTTCTTCAAAACACTTGTCATCCCCACACCAGTTTTGTACTCTGCTTAGGACTATGATTTTGACCAAAAACAGATATGAGAGAAAGATCTGTTCATCGCAATGCAGGTGTATTTTTGTACATACAATTAAAGATACCTGGTACAAAGAGTGGTGGCTAAGAACTCAGTAACAGGTAGTAAGGGGCACCCACTTTCTAATCTAGCAAAGAAAAGTCAAAGTACATACTCAGAATGGAGGATGACCGAAATCAGCTGGGGGAAATGCACCACATCTCAAATGATCACTACAACATGGCTGCTAATCTACATATGGAAAATCTGTGCCAAAACCACTAAACTAAACTAAGACCTCAACTGAAGCTAGTCAGATCAATTTTGAAAAGAGGGTTAATTAAAAGGCAGCTTTCCTAAGTTCAGGAAACACTTACTTGGTTCCTTCACACATTTCTTGTGCAACTCAGCAAATCACTAAACTTCTTACATGCCTTACTTTCTTCTCTGTAAACTAGTCCTGCACTACACCTTCTCTTTCCTAAGTAAGAGCAGATGGAAAAGGAAAGTTTTACCTGGATCCAGAACCATAGGACTTGGACTCAATTCCATGAAGGCAGTCCTGAAGAGAGCTAATAAGTACTTTGCAGCGATCATCTGCAGATACTTTGGACTGTTTGATTAAGGAAATTGCAGTTACCAAGGTCTCTATAGCACTTCCATAGTCCCCTGAAAATGATATAAGATGAGGATCAGAAAATTATGCAAATTAAAACATAGATATTTATCTCTAACAGTATTACCATTTTGAGTATCTTCTCTTAAGCAGCCATCTAGATAACTTACGGTAGCACTAAATACTAAAATACTGTCCAGATCAGTGCTCAGAAGGTTTTCTTAGAAACTAACTGAAGCACAATTCAAAGTCAGTCATAAATTGTACCTAAATTCAGTGTCCTATTAGGAAAATGTGGGTTCAGACCTTCCAGATTCCTGATTTTAAAAAAACCCCTATAAATTCTTTTCAGTTGGGTACAATAGCAAACACATTAATTGAGTTTTACTAACCAGCACTGGCATCTGATACAGCTCTCGAAATGGCACTGCTTGAAATCGCCCTATTTCTATTCATGATTTCTTCAAATTCTGCTTCACTTAGAGGTGTCCTTGCAGCATCCATTTCTCTGCAAGCAATAAAACTAGTATTTAAAAGGTTAAGGAGAACTTCAGAAGCTATCATTGCAATTTCAACAATCCAAGTTTGCAACTTTAAGCAGTGACAAACAGAAAAGAAAGCAGGATCTGGGTTTGGTTTTGGTTTTTGTTAAGGACCATCGTTATAGTATAAAATCCTGAAAGCTTAAAAAAAAACCCCAAAAAACCCCAACAAACCAACCAACCAACCAACAAAAAACAAACCCAAAAAACAATTAAGACACTGCTGTATAAATAGACTTATTTTTTGTTCATCCCATCTATTTCAAACATTCAGCAGCACTTAATATTGTGCTTTACAAATATTTACAATTTTCATAAAATCCTTGAAGGTACGTAAATAGATATTCCCAACTGAATGGATGTGGAAATACATGTACATAGGCAATGCAACTTTGAGCAAAATTAGAGATAATTTTCATAACAGTACTGGAATCAGAACTATATGATCCTGTTTCCCAGATCTTAACTAAGACCAGAATGCTGTAACTTTTGAAAAACAAATATAGTTATCATCTTTAAAACACTCAATTTTCTGAATGATATGTCAGCATTTTACAGCAATTTTTTTTTTTTTTAAATTTCTGGTCAAGTTCAAGGTACTCCAATTTAATCTCCATACTAGTCACAGTAAGGAGGAAGCAATAAAGCAGAATCCTCATACTCATTACACTTCAATTATCAGCTGCCTATAGAGGGTTTGCAAAGTAACAGAAGTAAACCTAAATTTTCCCAAAAGTTTTGCAGTGTCCTATTAGCCAGTCTCTGTGTCGCACAGAAAATTTGGAGAAATGTGTTAAGAGATAAATGCTGAGACTGTCAAACTGGCCCACTGCTTGATATTTCTAGAACAGTGTTAGTTCTTCTGGTAGAAAGAAAATGCAGAATAATAAGCAATGCTATCCTCTTAATTGCAAGAAGTGGAACAAGATCCTATAGCCAGTTTAGCATAAGAGGAAATGTCTAAAAATTCATACCTCCCTGAGTTTTGAGTATTATTTTTCGTGTGCCTCCCATAGAATGGAATATGTAATTTTTCTCTTATGGACATGTTATTTCCAGTGAAACGCCTATGATATATAATTAATGACAATTTAAATAGTTATGGATGATAGCTTTAACATTATTAATGAAAATACTGGACAGTAAGTTATACTGTCCTATTCCCACTCCTTCCCTCCCCAGACATTCTATAAACTGCAGACAACCTTGATTTTGTCCATCAAAAAACACCCAACACCTTATAGTCTTATATTTCAGGCAATTAAGCCAAATGCTTGAATTTCTATAGGGTTTTTTTTGTATGAACATCACATGTACAAATGCTTGGGCAGGATTTAAACTTTGTGGTAAAAAAAGAATCACAGCAAAGCATCTTTGCAGAAAACATTTTAAGCCAGAAAAGTGTGTCTCATGCTAGCAATAAAATTACTACTGAAAAATTCAAATCTAACTATGTAAAATTGTCTCTCTTACAATTTATGCCAAAATTTTTGACAAATACAAATATGGTGAAAATCAAGAAACAGCAGCGAGACAGAGATGCTTGAAATCACAGATGAAAAAGATGTTTCAAACAAGAAGTGAAAAACTTGACAAGTCAAGTCAGGGACTTAAGAATTCTGTCACAGATAGGATTAACCATAGAAGAAGCCACTGCTACAAACACAGCAAGACTGCACCAAACGAGCAGAAACATCTTGGTAGGAAAGGAAGGTAAAAGTCTTGCAGTAAATTCACACCTGGCTTTTAAGACAAACACTAAGTTTTAATTAAATCCTGAAGAAAAAAGGGACGAGCAATGCTGCTGAAAGATGAAAATGGTATGAGCTTGGTAAGACCTCAACATATGCACATATTTGAAAAAGAAAACTCCAGAGCATTCTTAAAAGGCAGCCTGCAAAGCATGATGATACAGGTAAGTCAGAATTTCAAGTTAAGACAAGCACAACCAGAAGCTACTGCATAAGAAGTGATACGTAAGTTTACATGTAGAACACATGGAATGATAACATTGCCAAATAAAGCAAAGACAAACAGTTCAGAGCTGAAAAGGGAAAGTAAGATTACTGGTGTTGAATTTCAGGATTTTCTTCCTGCTGCAAACATGTTTCTCAGATTTATTCCCCTGGAGAAGTTAGAAGGGGCAAACTACAGGACTGGTGGGATCCCTTTTGGCCCTACTTCTAATTGTTCCTAACATCTGCATTAGAAGGGAAAAATCAAATGCTTCCAACAAGAGGAGTAAAATATGCGACCCAAACACATTAGACCAAAAGAACTCACCTTCCAGGTGGCCCATAGTCACCTCTGTCATATGGTGGAGGTCGGCCATATGGATCTGTTGGAGGTGGGCCACGGCTGTCTGAAGTGGGTATGCCACTATTGGCAGGTGGGGGGAAGAAAGCTGGATTCACATGTGGTGCCGGTGGTGGAGCACCTGGAGGTGGCCCAGGGAGATGTGGAGGAGGTGCAAGAGTCAGGGGTGGGCCAAGAGGGCCAGGCGGACGAGGGGGAAATGGACCCGGAGGTGGAGGTGGACCCTGCTGAGGTGGTGGTGGACCTGGTGGTGGCCCATAGCCTGGAACTGGTGGAGGAGGGCCTGGAGGAAGTGGCCCAAGTGGAGGCTGACCAAAAGGCTGTCCTGGAAACAGAACTGGTGGTGGTGGACGATCACCACGATTAGGAGGTCCAGCTAATGGAGGTGGGAGGACCTGACCAGGAGGTGGAGGGCCTGGTGGGCCTGGTGGGCCAGGAGGACCTAAGGGTGGACGTGGGGGAGTTTGTCCAGCTAAAATTAAAAAAAAACAACAAAAACAAACAAAACAAAAAACAACAAATAAAATTGAGTGAATAAATACAAAGAAATAAAATTCTTTAAAATGCTTCCTTTTTTTTATTCTTAAAAACAATGACAAAAGAAAAAGAAAGCAACCCTCCCTCCCTGAACATTGTGCAACATGTACAAGACATGCATGTTCCCGCTTTGGGTCCAGTAGATTAGAAAATTTTTAACTTATCTGTATCTATTGATACTAGATATCTACAGATATCTAAAGTGAACAGCATTATCTTGAAAACGGACAACTCCCCTCCTCAAATCACTTAATCATCTGCTGTTGTTTCCAAAACCCACAAGAAGATTACAAAAGCTAGAAACCATTGCATCTTACTGCAGCTAGTCTTTCATATGGGGCTTAGGATATTAAAAATATGGGAGAAGCTGTATCGGAGAAAGTAATGTAAATGCAGTATCCAAACCTACTCTTAGATTCTCATTACTGGTTTTTCAATTTGACTATGTCTCTTGGACTGTTGGTAGACAATTCATTACTGAATGACATTTACTAAAAAATATGTCAGCTGAAAAAAGAACTTCACTGCAGTGCAAAGCTAATTGTTTAACAGATTTCTTCCATATCAGATACCTAACTAAGCATGAAGACCTCATCTTCAAATTTCTGGTGCCAACTAACAGACCTATCAGTGGGCATGAATCAAAGCTGAATTTCTGATCACGTGCAAACTTGTACTACAGTAAGGAAATTAGTTACTTTACATGCTGCCACACAGGCATTCTCAGCACATATAGCAAATAAGAAAATCTGAACTATACTACATTAAAGCCAAATCTACTTGCTAACATGATCTATTTTAATTTTTTTCATACTTAAAATACATATATTAACATAGTATAAAGAATGTATCTAAAAAAGCTCTTATCTTGCTATCAAATTTAGTAAGTACAACTTTCTGGTGAATAGCAACAAAGGAACAGTCAAATCCTACAATCTAGCTGTGAACACTGATTATGGTTCATGAATTGCCTTGATCTTTATCATTTCCCAAATAAGTATGCCACACTGAAACAAGAAAACACAAGTAAGACTGAAACTCTATATATGAATAATTTTACCTGGGAAAGGTGGTGGTGGCCCTCCTGGCCCTGCCGGTCCAGGGAATCTGTCTCCACCTGGAATGGCACCTGGAAAACGGCCCCGACCTCTATTACTAGGTGGAAATGCTGCTCGTGAGCTTCCTCCTGGGGGACCAGCTTTACCTTCCCCAGACATCTGGCCAGACTGTGTGGCTGCAACGGAAAAGCAGAAGCGTCATCACATACATTGAAATAGGTTAAAGCATTTCAACACTCGATCTGAAGTGCTAAAGTATGACCTTATGAGCACCAACTTGCTCCCCATACCCAAACCCAATGCATTTGGGGAGGAAAACATTCTTTGCTAAAATACTATGCTCCACACTAAAGGACACACTAAAGGAAGAGGATCTGGAGAGACTGCCAGTCTCTTCCTTCCATGAAGCCCAACACTACAAATGATTAGGACTGGGAAACACAAGACATGGTGCTGAAGTACAACACAGAACCGCTCTTCCCCATTCTGTCATAAACACAGACAGTCCACACATTAGAATTTAGTCCAGTTTGTCTACAAATGTTAAATTTCTAAATGCTCTTGTGCCTTTTTTTTTTCAGATTATGTCCACAAGAAATTGAGAAAGCATCTCCAGATGTTAAGAGCTGCACAAAGCTGCAACCTTCTTTCAGAATGCAGCAGCTCTTCCGTGTATGAAGTGATTTCTTTAAACAAAGATATTACTTCATTCACCTGGACTCTGAGTATTTTATAGCTATTTTAAAACGTGTAGGAATTGTAAGATGCTGAGCTAAAAACCTGCCATTCTACTTTTTCTGCTTTTCCAAGACAGCACCTAAGAAAAGCTTACTTTTCCTTGACTGCATTTCAAATTGACTCAGAAACTGTTTATTACACGGAGTTACAACAGGATTCTGCCCATGCAATTCTCTTTTAGGCAGCAAATCCATCAACTTTTTGGAGGATGCTTCCGATCCCACACCCACAAGGGCAAACCTGAAAGGAAACGAAGAAAGTTACAACACAATTTTTCCATTTTCTGATATCCTGACACCTCATGAAAAAGATTGCACACAGTAAGCGAAAGAATACTTGAAAACTAGACACCAAAATTGTCTCCCAGGTCTTAGTCCAGTTTTCGGAGCAGATAAAATAACTTATTCTAGGACATAAAAGAAGAAAACAAAAGAGAAGTACAAGATGCATCAATATTTATCACAACAAAGGCAGCTTTTTGGTGGAGTATCAACAGACTACATAATGAATTCATACGACCAAGTTATTAAGCATACACTGCGTGCTCATTACTGTTAAAGGGACAGAAAGGCACATTTATGCAGTGAAATTTAGGTTATCAGTGAAAAATGGGCTCAAGCACTTCAAAAAGCTAATGGAAAATAAAGATGTAAAGAAAGATTTCATAATGAAGGTTGGGAGAATAGCATTTACAGTGAAGAAAAACAAGAATCACCACCACACCAACTAAAATCTAGGAACAGTCTTAAATGAAGATGATGAACAAGCTTTAACTCACAAAATAATGAGACACGCAATACCATCACAAGAATTTATACCTGAAATTTAATTCATTAGTATGAAATGATATGCCCAATCATTTCTGGATCAATAAGCTAAGATTAGCAGTTCAAAGACTGACAATTATGAAAACTGAGAACTCCTTCCCCTCCCAAACTTCAATCCACATACAGAAAAAACAAATGACAAGTTCTTACCCTTTAGATTGGCCATTAGCACGATTTTCAAAAAATTTTATCTCCAAAATATCATTTACCCCCAGTGAATGAACTGCTTCAGTTAAGTCTTCATCTGTTGTCCACTGAAAAATATTTTTAATATTCAACTATGAGAGCTTATCTAAAACATCAGGCAAAGGGCAATTAAAATTTCCATGGATTTTTGAGTGTGTGTGTGTGAAACTGATCCACAGGAATACTTTATTCAGGATGTCAATGTATTCTGACTTTTGGAGTAGTCATTTTTATTTTACAATTCAACTATTAGTTCACCTAATTCATGTACATTTTACTGATTCCATTCATATATTTCACAATGGGACAACCCAACAGTCAGGTCCTTTACTTACCTATTAGCTCCCGGAATAATGTAATAACTAATGAAAAAAACACCCATAAAGTATTCTTTTTCAAGTTTAATCCTAGTAAGAAAATATCAGAAAGGAAAAAAACTCATGTTTTTATTTATCTTTTAAAACAGAATTTTGCATATGTGAGCCCTGAAGAACTTGGTTTCCTGTAAACAGATAAAATTTCCACTTAATTCAGCTACTGACCAGCTCTTGCACTGTTTGCTTAACTGTAATTGATTTTAAAATGCTTTCATTCTAACAAAGGTAATTGTCTTAAGGGTGACTGCAGTTCAGTGAGTTATCATAAACCTGTTCTTGTTGGATGGAGAAATAAGCCTCAAGACAAATACCTGAAAACAGTTAGGCTGAAAGAGTCACTGCCGACGGAAAAGGCCCTGGAAAAATGTGAAAAGTAATTTCAAGAAAATCCTAGAGAACCTTCAACCTCCTTTTAAACTAAAACCTTCAGCAAGAGTTTACTAAAAATTGGATTTGTTTAATAACCTTGACGTATTCACAGGCATGAAGTATTTAATAGTTTAAACTTGTTCTCTTCTTTCATTCGGTTCTCTGAAAACCTTAAGAACATATTATCACAAATATCCCTTCATAACACTTAAAACATGACAGAAACTCTGAAGTTTATATTTACTGAAGATTTTCTTGATTTGACATCACAACAGCTCCAGATAGGCTCACCAAATTTCAAGTAAAAGGAAAAAAAAAACCCGCAACCACAAATAAAAATTAAAGAAAACCAAACCAACAACAAAAACAAAACCACCTGATTTTTTATACTCATAATATTTCATATAAAACATTTTAAAGCAAAAAAAAACTTAAAAATAGTTACATCCATAATTAAAATTCCTGTCTACAACTAACCAGCAGTAAGATACTTACCCAAGTGAGATTTCCAATGTACAAGGCAATTCTCTTTCCAGTATACGTATAGACAACATTTGGTGCAGCTCCTTTACCTACATCATCCCCAACAGATGGTGGAAGAGAATCCATGTAATCGCGATCCTCTGGAGCATCTCCATTATTTGCAGATGGAGAAATTACATCATCATATAAATCAATCTGATCATGCCCACCATATTCAGCCTCCTAAAATAAAAAAGACATCTTGATTACAATTAATATTACTCTTAGAACTCATTGAAGCAAAAAGTTGTGATAATTGCCATGTTCCACAGACAGTCTGATCCACCACCTACACAACATCCCTGCTGAAAAGCTAAGCTCCAGTTTCATCCACATCAAAACATGTAAAATTCTTATGACTCCTATTATATTCTAAACTTATGTGGAAAAAAATACTTCTGGCCACTGTTTGCCACTGCAATACTTTTGCCCTTGTAATACAAGCAGAAATCAAAAAATCCACAAGCCCTACTCCCAAAATTGCATACATTAGAAAGCGTAAGTGTCATGGTTCAACCCCACATTGCAACTAAGTACCACACAGTTGCTCATTGACTTCTCTCTCCCCAACCACTCCGTGGGATGGGTGAGAAAAAACAGAAAAAGGTAAAACCTGTGGGGTAAGAACAGTTTAAAAACCGACATGAAATAAAATAAACTGCCAGTCCCTGAGCACTCATCAGCCCCTTCCACCCAATCCCACCAGTTTAGGTACTGGGCATGATGTTCTTCCATCTGATGCTTTCCTACAGTACAGGAGGACCCATCAGTAAATGAGGTGTATTGCATCTCATTTTCTGGTAGTTTATTATACAGTGGGGCCCCTTCAGCACGTTATCTCTTCCTCTAGTGACATTCCGAAATCTTTGTCTTCTTGATAGTCCATGATCACTTCCAAGATTCTTGGTCAACTGGGATTTCCTATTTGAGCTCATTATGTGGTCACTGCAACCTACTTATTTCATGTAGCCCCAGCTGCATGACATGTAGAGAAGACCCTTCCTTTGAACACCCAGTCCAGCACTGGCAGTCGCTGGGGAGCTGGAGGAGCTGTGCTGGAGTCTCAGGAGTAGCTGTGCTTCAGCACCAATCCCTTCCAAAGCAGCTCAAGCCCCTTGATTACATTCCAATATCTCTTTCAGCTGGAGTGTAGGAGGCCTCAGATACTATGTACCCCCAATTCCAAAGAGAGAGGACTGGAGATGGACCGTAGTTTCCCCTGGTGCTTTCTGCCAGACACTCCAGGTAGGGCAATTCACCCCGGCTGCAGCATAGAGCACATTTTTACATCTTGCCCTGCCCAGACTGGCCAGGGGGCTGTTGCACGAACTATGTCCCATTTAATTTGTTCAAAAGCTTGTTGCTGCTCAGGGCCTCATTTAAAATCATTCTTCTTGTAGGTCATTTCATAGAGAGGGCTTACAATTAGACTTTAATCTGGAATATGTGCATTCTCCAAAAACCCACAACACCTAAAAAACCTTGTGTTTGTTTCTTACTAGTCGGTGGAGACATTGCTGCTATTT
Organism: Aphelocoma coerulescens; assembly: GCF_041296385.1. Taxonomy (NCBI): domain Eukaryota; kingdom Metazoa; phylum Chordata; class Aves; order Passeriformes; family Corvidae; genus Aphelocoma; species Aphelocoma coerulescens. The sequence continues at coordinate 36,388,265 of NC_091014.1, read as the reverse complement.
TCTTGATCACATCCACTGCAATCTGACAACATCCATCTTGCCATTTTACTCCTAAAAACTCAATCTCTCATGCAGGTCCCTTGACCTTACATTGTTTTATGGTAAAATCAGCTTTTGGAATAATTTGGACTATTTTCTTCCCTTTCTCAAAAATTTTTGCTGCTGTAGGGCCCCACATGATGATATTATCAGTGCACTGCAGGTGTTCCAGAACTTCACCCTGTTCCAATCCAGTATGGATCAGTCCACAGAACTGGTAGGGCTATGTTCCCACCGCTGGGGCTCTGGATTCCAGGTCTACTGGACATTCCTTGAAGGGAAAGCAAATTGTGGCCTGTCAAAGGTATAGAAACGCATTAGCAATATCGATTGTGGCAGCTTTTGACTCCGGCACGTCCAGTACGCAGCACTCAGCCACAGCATGACTTCATTCAAGCCACCATAGCTCACTATTAGTCTCCACTCTCCGTTATACCTTCCCACTGGCCGTATGGCCTGGTCCTGCTCATCACCACTTGACTCTCCAGTTGATAAATCAGCTTGTGGATGGGAATAATGGTGTCTCGGTGCAATGCTGCTGCTGGAGTAACACCGTGGTAGTGTCCAGCACATTTCTCTGACCTTCAGCAAGCCCACAAGAGAAGGGTCGTCTGAGAGACCAGGCAAGGCAGGCAGCTGCTTAACTTCCTCCGCCTCCAAGGCAGTGGTACTGAACACCCACCAGTACCCTTCCGGGTCCTTGAAATACCCTCTCCTGAGACAGTCTATGCCAGGAATGCACAGAACCTCCAGGCCAGACACAGTGGAGTGCTTTTGCCACACATTCCCAGACAGGCTCACTTCAACCTCCCATATGGTCAGCTGTTGGGATCCCCCTCTCTCCCTCCAGAAACAGAAATAGGTTCTGCCCCTGCAGAGCTGGATGGCATTGGGGTACCCTGTGCACTAGAGCCTTACACTCCTGTGGGCCTGACGTGCCAGACCACAGGATCCATACATTCCTGCAAACTCAGCATACGACAATGGCGTGATCTGGACAAGTTTCTGCTGCACAGGCCACATGTGCTGGAATTCTTCTGGGTCTGTGGGTGACTGTGCATTGTCTGGGTCATAACAAAGGTACTGGATACCACTGTGGTGGCCCACTTGCCTGGGTGACACAGAACATCTTCCTTGAAGGGATGTGTTTCCTTCACACTCCACAGGAGTTGCCTCCCAAAGGCTGAGGACTTGTGGCCCTTTGCCAAGTGCCTTGTCAATGCCCCCTTCCCTAGAAGGTGATCCCAGCTGCTTGGTTTCCCTACCCTCCAATTCTGAGCTACCAGCCCTGGTACCCAGCATCTGAGCAGTCAGGTGATCACATGCTCACCTGCTTGATGGCTGAAATCTTTCTGCATATCCCACAGCTCTCTCAGGAATAGGGACTGAGTGGTTCCCCCTTGTTCTGCCTCTTCCTCCTGTTCTTGTGATGGCCCTGCTTTGTTCTCCTTCACTAAACAAGCTGTCTCGTGTCCATTTCTTCTGGTGGAAAGGGGTGACTGATATCAGCAGGGGTTGGTGCTCTGGTTCAGCTGCATCACCCATTACAAGGATCTGAGCAGCTGCAGCACCTGCCACCAAGGTTTGAGTAGCCACAGTGCCTGTCATGGGGTTTGAGTAGCTGCAAATAGTTGCTTAATCCTAAACAAGACCTGGCACACAATTGTGGATCCTGGCCATAGGGCCATGCTTGTTTCAACATCCCAAGGATATTCAAAATTTTCAAGAGCTATTGTCATTAGCCTGGCAGAGAAGAGAAGATGTGGGATCATATCTCCTCCGCAGGTTAACTCTCAGAGGATGAAAGGTAAAAGGTGTAATCATTAATAGTTTCCAACAGATCACTCACAAAGTACAAAGATGACAGCAGGGCTGAGTACAAGTAATAGATTACTTTCACAACCAGCAATTCTGTCATATCATACGTCAGTGTTCATAGGATCACTGAATGGCTTAGTTCCAAGCCCCCAGCTGCGGGCAGGAATATCTTCCACTAGACCAGATTGCTTACGTTAAAATACAACACAATAACCTTTTACCACTAGACCAGTATCCCACAGGAAAAACAGCACAACAGGGAGCACACAGTGGAAATACGGAGTTAAATGATGGAGCTCTGAGAACCAGCAGAACAGTTGAGAGCATAAAATCAACATTGTGTCCAGTGACTATTAAACTAATATAATGAATGCTTATAACAAATTTGTTCTAACATGTTCTAACCAGATTTGTTGTTTTCTCAACCTGTCAAGTCCCACGATGGGTGACAAAAAAAGGGCTATCGTGGTTTAACTCCAGCCAGCAACTAAGTACCACACAGGCACTTCCTCACTCCACCCCCCAAACCCTGTGGAACAGGGGAAGAGAACTGGTGAAGAGGTAAAACCTGTGGGTTGAGACTAGAACAATTTAATAACTGAAATAAAGTAAAATATATAAATAATAATGGTGATGATGAAAAAGAAGACAACAAAAAGAGATGAAATAATGGACAAGACAGACAATTGATACATAACACAATTGCTCACCATGTGCTGACCAATGCCCAAGTCCATCCGCAAGCAGCAATTGCCCCTCTAAGCCAACTCCTCCCAGTTTACTGGACTCTCATACCCTACTCCAGAACAGAAACTGCGCCTCACCAGATTTTGGTATCACAGATATTTCAGCACACACTATGAATTTGTATCTAGAAACTCACAGAAGCATTCTATATAGAATAGTTCAAGGTACCAGATATGGCAGCTAGAGAGAACCAAACTGGACTCCACAAGACACAGGCTGCAAAGTTAACGATGTTTGCTGCAAACCCAATATATCCACAGTCGTGACCACAAGATCCACTCTCTGTATGAAAATATTATCAACTACTGCTCATATAGGGGAAATGTAACTAAAACAAATAATGCTAATTTAAAAAACCTCAACAAACAGGTAAACTGAGTTTTGGCATTGTCAATCAAGTAGATTTAATCCTCAGTAAGCTGCACTGTCCCAATAAACTTCAGTAGAAAAATCTCCTTCTTAAGGTAAGCTTATCACTATTAAATTAAGGGTTTCATATTTCACCTAGTCTGTCCAGTTCTCAGTTTAGATTCCTCCTATCACCATAGCTAATGAAATCAGGTTCATGGAACTGCCTGAGACAGGCCTAAACATGGCATCTTACAGCTAGATTAGGGTTGATGTCACGAGGCAGTTAAGGAAGTCCTCTGCTAAATGTGCAGTAATTCTCGTTATCTGTGTATATGAACGATGACTTTAGGAAAGTAGAATTTCGTCTTGGTAGACAGATGCAAACAATCACCAATCTTACAGCAGATGTATGTACACTAACCTATCTCTCTGAAGTCAGCATTGCCAAAATACCAGAGCAGGCAGAAGTCCGCTGCAGCTCTGCTGCACTCCCCTAGTGACAAGAAACTCCTTGAAACAGATCATTTGTATCACACAGGCTTTCAGGTGACTATCAGTGAAGGGAGAGAATTATTAAGGCAGCAGAGTCTGCATGTAATTGAGAGAGGGGCAGGGTAGGCAAAGTGCCTAATAGCACCAGCGTCTTAATTTAAATAAAGACACAAGAGAAAACCTGATGTTGTTCACTATAATTTCTTACATTGTGCTGGTTTTGCAGCCAGCATGGAATTCATTCAGTTACCAATCTGTCAGCAAGGTGTGTGCTTAGATGATTAAGAATGACCTGAACCAGCAACTCCCAAGTGTAGACAGGAGAGAGATGTCCTGGTGGATGTTGCACAAGATCCAACAACCCTTTCTCCTTCATACGTGATCTGTGGAAACTTACCTAACCACACCCTTCCTTCCTAGATGCAGAAAAGGAAAAAAAGAGTACAGGAAGTGTTACTTCTCAGCTATTTAAACAAATGCTCTGCCTCTATCAGGAACCAATTTTGACCTCTTCCAACTTCCTTAGTTACAAGAAGGACATCAAGCATGAATAGAAATTATTTCTGCTCAATTACTGTAATTCACAATCCTGCAGATAAACATGCTAAGAAATAAAGTGCGCACCACTGTTCTGGCCCCCTCTAAAACCACAACAGACAATAATGCATTTCCAAAGTCTATGTTTTAACTAGACCGCAGTCTGAAATACTTAGTCTTAAAATCAGAACTGAAATTCCACATTCGGTGCGAATAAGTGGAATGGGCAAAACATTCCAATATGAAAGCCATAAACATATGGAACTTCATGTCCAGAAGGGACAAACTAAACATGTTATTTCTTTTTTGCAACTTAGCAGTCATACTCCCCAGAGCTGCAGAGAACCACTCAGTTTTCAAGCGCTGTTTTGGAAATGGCTTTTGTTGTTGTTAAGCAAAATTTCTTTAAGCTGTCCATAGGTCTGTGAGACTTGCTTTTTCTGCAGAACTTTGTCCAATTTAAGAGTAAAACACTAACTTACACCTTCAAAAACACATTTTAAAAAATTAGTGAGGTAAATAAAAGTTTCATGAAAAATATTTGCTGTTGCTTCTGAGAAAAAAAAAAAAGAGAGAAAAACAAACTATCCAGCTTCCCCCTTGCCTTTTTTGTTCACTCGAGTTACAATATTTGTGGTCAAAAACTCTAAACACATGCTACCATCCTCGCTTATAAAAAAAAAAGTTTGTAGGTCCCAAAGAATAACAAGTTATAGACAAAAACCTTTCTGGTTTTGATTAACTGTCTGAACATACGAACTGGAACATTAACAAAAAAGACAGCCTTTGATACTTCTAAAACAGCAAACTGCCTATGGCAGAAACATCCAGCACAGTGGACAAGTTTGTTAGACCACAGAATTCATGTTTACTCTATAGGCCCAAATGCTCTTGGCTCTGCAACTGGCACAGCACCAAAATTCAAGCGACCTGATCCCTTGTAACTAAAAATTACAGAGTAATTACAGAGTTACAAAGAATAACTAAAAATTCACAAGCAGTCAAAAATACAAACTAAACATACGTAGTATCACTCTTCATATTAAAACAAAATGAAGAGGTGCCAGATAAGAAGGTATCAAGTTTTTCTGGAGTTTGGTATTTACCAATATACAGAAATGGTGTCTTCCCAGGGCCCCTTTCAGCAGAATTGGCAAAATGCATATGCCATAATGTATTGTGTACATATTTTATAACACATGCAGGTCTGCCAGCTTATGTTTTTTATGACCAGGACAGCCCTTCTGAGTAGAAATTTATTATACCACAATGTATCCATCCCCTCCCATGATAAGACACCTGTCTTTATGATATAAAGGCTGTTTTTAATAACTGGCTTTAGCTGGCCACTAAATGCTAGCTTTTATTATTTATCACACACAAAAAAATTTTCTGTGTTACAGAGCTGAAGTCAAGAGAGTAACTAACACATTCCTTAGATAATGTAGTTTTCAGATAATTAGCCTCTTAACTGCTTATTCCATCTTATTCCAGTTACAAAATACAAAGTCAAAACTCTTTCATTCCTAATTTGTTAGCATTTAAATATCAAAATAGAACACTACAGGTATGTTTACACATATCCACAATGCAACTATTCAAGTTTACTCATTAAGAGTATAAACAAAGCAAGCACCTTTTTCACAGCATTAAAATAAGATATCCTTAAGTTCTTTAGCATCCTCTTCCTGATCAGAAAGATTTATATTTGTATACTACATGTGCATAATAAACAGTTTTCACTATTTAACTACATGCATGAGCGCATGTGGAAAAAAGCCCCTGAGCGAGGGAAATGCAAAGCTGCTCAGAGCATCAGGGAACTTGACAATGCATGGTCAAATCTTCATGACCATCAGAAAGCAACCCAGTTGGCTGGCTGAAGCGGCAGGCAGCCTCAAGTCAGACCCAAACTGGTGTCCTGCACAAGCTCCTTATTATCTCTGTATCATGCAGCAACAGTCTAGGGTTTTGTGTATAAAACCACAGCCTAATATTTGCTAAAGCACTCCAGGCTTACTGAGGGTCTTCCGCCCTGGAGAGAATGCCATCCTCAGCTATTTGTACGCAGGTAACAGTTTTCACAAGCAGCACAGATCTCCCTCTCTTAAAGAGCAAGATGTGTAACATGTAGGGAGATGCTCAAGGTAAAATAGTCCATGCAACACCTATTTTTAAGAGGGCACAAGCAATGCATGCAGGAAGTACTACATTTATGAGACTGTCATCTCAAAATGAGACTAAATAAATAGAAAAGACTGCTGGATAGGGAAGCCAGCTTAGAAGAAAATAATGAAAAATTACTCAACCAAGGTCTCCGAGAAAAAAAAAAAAAAAAGGCACAATTAAAAAAAAAAGGAATTGGTCAGAGCCAAATTGACTAAAGCTGTTAGCCCAAGGACAAAAAATATGATTATGATGAACAATAAGTTAATAAAAGAGTAAGAGGCAACACTGACAGACGATGAGCTTCAGATGGAATAGGCAAGATGCATTTTTACTAAAAAGATCTGATATCAAGTTAGTCAGCTCACTGCAACCAACACTAAATACGACCCAAAACAGTTTACAGTTGTCATCCATCTTAGCCAGCTTGTAAACCCATGGCTCTGTGGTCTTTATTTCACCTTTATAATCTATGGTTCATTTAGTGCTAATCAAGCAGAACATCCCTCCCCACCTTCTCTTGGAAAAAAGGCATTAAAAAAATCCCAGAATAGCCTCAAGGATGAGCACCTTGAGGCCCAGAACAAGATAAAACAACCAAGGGAAGTTCACCCAGTCACAAATCCTAAATGAAAGGTTAACTCCAGATGCAAACAAAAGTTTAGTCCCAAAAGCTTGGGCATAAATACAGTTATATACTGCATATCCACAAGAAGAGCAAAGCACAACAGTATATTTTTCAGTCCCTGTTACTGCCAAAACCCGTGGAAAGGGTTTCTATAGTCCAATTCAAAAAAATATTAGTAACTCAAATTAACATAGAGCAACAAAATCAAAAAACAATAGTTCACTCAATAAAGACAACTTTTTTATAAATATGGTGTTCCGTAAAATGCCCTCTAAACAAACAAATTAATAATGCAATTTGCTTTCTCCCTAAGCATTTTCTTAACTGTCATCTTCACACATCCACAGAACTATGTTCCACCTTATCCATTTAAGCTGTCAGCTTCAAATCAGGAACAATAATTCATGAATAAAAGTTTCTAGACAACCTTTCTCAATGATGTCAGAATTAAGAGGTAGTAACTAATACAACAACTCGCCTTCTTGCATATATGACAGAAGGAAATGGGAATGTGCAGAAGCGTCAATCTCTCACAGTAAAACTTTTACATTGTCTCAAGACCTGCTCAGTTCAACAATATTACTTTAAATACAAAGTCACAAAAATGAAATCTGGACAGGAAAAAACAGCAATTTTTTAGGGGTGTGTGTGAAACAGACAAAAACACAGAAGAAAACCCCCTAAAACAAACAAACAAAACCCTTAAAGTCAAGCCAATGGAAAAAAGGGCACTAGCCTCTTCTCACCTTTCTGCCCTATATTTTGCAAGATTTATGAACTGAAGAAACAGACTGCAGAAATGCAAACCCAGCAGGGATGCAACTGGGGTGAATACAGTGAAAAAAGCAAAAAGGTTCCCTGCCTGGTGGAATAAGCTAAACTAAATCATCACAAGACTCTCTTCATTTGCACCACCATGGTCACAGAGAATATCAACAGTAATGACAATCTGAGTAGACCAGGACCGTGTGAGTGAAACAGATCATCCCCATTAGTTTTGTTCTGGCACTACCTCTCTTCACTATACTTACAGCACACAACTATTCTACTCTGAGGGCTTCTGCACACATGAATTTACACAAACACTACCAGATTCAAGTGAGGGTTTTTTCCCTGAAAAACTTCATTTGTTAGCAGTTTTGTCTAGAATTTATTAAACCAAACTCAAGTTACCACAGAATCTCAAAAAATGTACTCTTCCGCTGAATGGTGTTTGTCCACCTGTTTAAATTCATATGATGGGTCTTCAACTGTAAGGGAGAAACCTTCACATGCAGGCAAAATAAGAGCAAATCACTCCTCTTCATCATCTCCCCTTAGTATGGCCTTCTTTCATAGTATACCTTTATGAGATTACTAACACTTAGAATTACTGTATTAATCGAGATCAGAAGAAATTAAGTCTTCTGAGAAAGTTACAAGTTGCTGAGAAAGTTACAGACTACCTGTGAATTCCAAAACCATTGCCTACTTCCCAGCTCTCTGTAGGGCAAGCTGGCATACAGATGGGCCCTGTAAGTTCGTGAAAGTGCAGTTGTTCCCAGTTATTTATGCTCTAGGGCAGGAACAAAGCAATCTGGGGCAACTCAACCTGGAGAAGTGCAGGACTCGCTAACAGGACAGATGGCATGCAAAACAGATACAAACATCGTGTTTCGCTAGGAAAGTTGGCACACGGCTATTTGGTAAAAATGAGAGGCAAAAAAAAAAAAAAAGTACTAGAAAACTGGACTACTTATAATCCAGAAAAGTTGTTTATTTCATCCACATTTCCTCAACAAAATAGGAACTCGTCCTCTAAAAAAGGCTTGCGCAACATTTTAAAATGGAAGATAATAACGAATAAGGAAAACAACAAAAAAAGAAAATATAAAAAGCAGGCTACTTTCTCCAGTGCTGCAAAATAAAGCCGCACTAGTTCCACCTCCCCCGCAAAGCGCGGCCGAGAAACAGCCACCGCTCGGCGGCTTTTTGATTCATCTGCGAACAATGGCAGCGCTTCCCCTCCGCAGCCGGCGGGAAGGGGCCGCTCTCCCCGCCGCATCCGGGAGGGTCCCGTCCGTCGAGCCGGCGCGGGAGAGCCCTCTGGAGCGGCCCCTGAGCAGGAAAGTCAGAAAGGGAGGAAGGTTGGGAAGAAGCGAAAAAGCGAGGGAGGGAAGGAAGGCGCTCGCCCGCGGCGCGTCCAGTGCCCCGCCAGCAGCCCCCTCTCAGCGCCAGGCGCGCTCTCCGCCCAGCCGTGCCCGCCGCCGGCACCCGCGGCCCGGGCGTGAGGCCGCGCCCGCCCCGGGCCCGCGCAGCCCCGCGCTCGGCGGCGGCGGCGGGAGCGCCCGAACAATGGCGGCGGCGCGGCCGCCGCGCTGAGGGCCCTGCAGGCGGCGCGGCTGCGAAGGCGGGCGAGGAAAGGGAGCGGAGCGGAGCGGAGCGGAAAGGCCGCGCCCGCGGGCCGCGCATACCTGGTTGAACTCCTCGCCCACATCGGCGTAGATGTCGATGTGGTCCACACCGTCCGCCATGGTCCCGCCCGGGGCCGCCGCCAGCCGCGCCCGGCTCCCGAGCCGCCGCCGGGAGGGGGAGGGGGAAGGAGCGGGGAGGCGGAGCGCGGCGTCACTTCCGCGGCGGCGCGGCGGGGCTTCCGCCGGCGGCGCGGGCGGTGGGGGCCGGGCCGCTCCTCCTGCCCCGCCCCGGGCGCTCCCCGCCCGCGGGGACCGCCTCACGCCTGGGCCCGGCCCGGCCCGGCGCGGCCCTGTTCGGCCGGGCTGTTGTGCGCGGGGCAGTGAGGTCCATGTCGGCTGTGCGGGGTGCAAGCTCGTGTTCCGCACTGCCTCACTCCGAGGAAGGGAGCTTCCAGCAGTCAAAGCGCGTTGGGTGCTCAGTAGCCAAGGACCGTAATTATCGGCTGAGAAATGAGCGCCGTGCTACGTGTTAAAGCACGGGTGCGCGCTTGGCTCAGGAGCGCAGTAAGACGTGCCGAAAGGACACAAAACAGGCACACGCCGAACTGCATTTAGCCAGGGCTCTCTACTGTGCTGCTGCTGAGCTCTCTTTTTAACATCACAAAGTGAAGATAATTAGTGTCAAATCAAGCGTTGTTCTTTTTTTTTCGGTGTTAGGTTTTTTGTTTGGTTGGTTTTTTGTGCATTCAGAACTGTTAGGATTGCGCAACAGCTTCAAATTAACTTTGAATCAATGTTCTGTCACCCCGATCAATGTTTAAGCTCCAGGTGATTTTAGAAAACAACATCTCCTGGTACATAAAGCGCAGTGCACATAATGCTCTAAGTAATAGATTATGTTCTGCTTTGTGCATTATGTTCCACATCCAAAAATAAACCTGCTTTTTTTACTTTATCACAAGCTGACAATAAGAAGCTTGTGCTGCTTAGACTGAATTAAAATAATGTAAAAACATCACTGCAATGAATAAAAATGTTGTTATTATTAGCTTGACTCAAATTTCTTGTTTCGTGACTGGGAGTACTTCACAGTGTGTGGATCAGCATCCAAAGTGTCCTGACTTCATATTGGGTCCTGGACTTGTGTGCAGATCATCCCTGTCTGTCTTGCAATCCCACACTGAAGTGCCCATGGAAAAGAAATATGAATAGACCAGAAAATAGCTAAAAAATCAGAGATCCAAAACGAGGGATATGTTGTGGAGCGCACCTGCTGACAGTCTCGATATATTTCAGGTATGGAGGTGCTTGGGTTGTTCCTGGGGTTCTTACCAAACTTGTGACATGATCAATTTATCAGCTGCAGATATTGTGTCATTCCTGCTGTTAATTCTGGAAGATAGAAATACTGTATTTAAGGGGTTTTTATTGGAGTTTCCTGGTTAGAGAAACTAGCAGGTTGTGAACTCTTTGGTAAAGTTCAGAGCATCACCTGAAAAAAACATTTTAGAGGTGGTAGTTAGGAATAAACAAAAAAGACATCTTAATTGAACTTTTAGTGTTGGTTGCAATTATGATTTGCAGTACTATGTTTGATCAAAGGTTAAAAGTACATGTTCACATCTATGAATGCACAAGTTGCTGGTGAATTAAATGACTGATTGGTTTGGAAGGAGGATTCACTCTTCTGGATTTCTCACAGTCCATACAGGTACTGTTAAAGTATTAAGATCTAATTGGGTTCACATACTTGCTTAAAGGTGAAGTGATTTAGTAACTAGTCTTCTAGAGAATAAAATGAAGCACCGTGACAGTTACCACTTCTGGCCATGCTAAATAAAGTTGCTGAAATCAAGAAAATCTAAGCCTTGCTATCCTAATGATCAGATAAAAAATCACAGCAGACAGTAGGTCGTGTGCTGTTGAATGTTTTATATGCATCTGAGTATTATCCATAGATAGTTTAAAAGGGCAAGGAAATGAAATATGAATGAAAAAGTCAGCATCATCACCTCAGAAACCACCGCAGGGATTCCCACTAGCCTTTGAAGGACGCCATCCAGGGCCTTTGAAGAGGCAGGAAAAGACATCAGTCTCGCTTTGCTCTTTACGATAGTGAAGGATGATCAGTGAAGACCCTGGATTCCCCTATGCTGTGTTTCATGCTCAGGGGGCTTTTCCACTTTGGAACCTTTCTAAACAGTTTGACTTGCTAGATTTATTGTCCACAGTCATTTACAGAATAGGTTATGATAATTTTTATTCTTGTATGAATATTACTAAGCAAATTCTGTGGGCAGGATTTAGGAGACTAAATATTAAGCAAGCTGTTCTGTTTATTTTCTGTTGTATTTTCGTTCTTTTCATGGGTAGACTTACAAAATATATCTTCCTCTTCCTTGTGGTCATCAATAGCTTCTTTGTGAATTACTTTGTCTCAGTGAAGCAACTTCAGAGTTGATCCACTCCAGTGAAACTGTTAATGCTTTATTTATTGTAGACATTAAAATTATTTAGACAAAATGTTGCCTTCCTTCACCCAATAAAATTCAGAAGACTAAGGTGAAGCAGGGGTTGAAACAGCAATGTGATCATGAGAGAAAGAATTCTTGGCAGTACAACATCGTCTTGGAGAAGTGTCCTCATAAGTTTTGTTGGAGACAGCAAGAGCCACTGCTCATAAAATGCACACCTTCGAAACCTATAGCTCACCACGGGAACAAATGGCAGCAGATGAACTGGTGCCTTCCCTCAGTTCTTATTTCACACCATGGGATGTTCTGTTATTTGACGACAACAGCTGGAGCTCCCTTGATACCAAAATAAGGGGGGAAAAGGGACTGTAGCAGTTCTGCATAAGAAGGTAGCCTACAAGTCCCTGTTTCTCATGGATACACAAAAACCTCTTTATTTGTATATTGTTCCTTTGGTCTCTTGTGCTGTTAATGATGCAAATTCAGGTATAATCCTCATTTTGAACACAAAAGCAGCAGCTGGTTCTCTGAGAACCTTGTTAGCCAACACATACATTGTTAGCCAACAGAACTCTCCATATCTTCGTCTTCAAAGCATTTCAGACCATTTTCTACTAGGGTATTCCTGCTGCAAGACAAACGGGAGGAGAGCTCTTTTTCCTCCCCTTTGTATTGTATGTGATTACCTCAAAATACATTTAAATATGTTACTTTAGTTAAGAGTGGCAGAACCAGTCTCAATATAATAGTGTTTTCAAACATTAACCTATTTTTGCTAATATCAACATGGCAAACATATATATTTATATTTAAAAAAATAAATGTATGTAGAATTTGCCTGAGGGATCAAGACTGAGAATGGTGCAGGAACTTTCAAACTGACTTTTATTTCAATATCAGTATAAACTGTTCAGGCAGGAATGTTATAGACAACAAAGTGAAAAGATATGAAAAAGTGCTGTGTTAATCAGGATAATACTCAAAATCAGAAGAGGCCTCAGCTTAGTTGAGAACTGCAGTGTGTGTTTTGTTATATAAACTTATGACCTAGCTACGTCAGTCCAAGTGCATTGAATATGTTTTGTTTCTTTACTTGTAGTCCTGAAGGCTTTGATCTCTCCAAATCCTCTTCCAGCCACTCTGCAGGCCCTTTTACTGTTTTTCACACACAAATGGTCAAGTCTGTACATCCTAATCTGTAAGAAATTGTCTTTTCCACTGAAATGCCTTAGTTTATAAAATTCCACAGACAAGAAGTGAGAAAAAATGTTATATTCAAAATGAGATGGCAAATAGGCACAAATCTGCATAATTGCTTTCAGAGGCCAAAATTTCAGGTTTTGTTAACTCTTGTGTAACTGCAGACTGACATGAAAAGAGACATTTGTGTTCCCAACAAAGGTAGCAACAGCCTGTGCTGGGAAAGAGGGAATATTACCTCATCTTTTGGTTGTGGCTCAGAGTTAGATTGGATTAAGTGTAATATAAAACTGCATCCAGAGGGCATCTACAAGAACTCCTATTGTCATACCTATTGTAGGAAAATAGCTGGCACTATTCATTGCTTGCTCAGAGCTGTCTTTTTATAGGTATTCAATTGTTTTGAGCTTGTACATGTGAGCATTGTGTTCCATCTTTCCCCCCCCCATATAACTGCCTGTCAGTCTGCTGATTCTCTTGGTTCAACTGTTCACTCTCTGGTTCAGAGCCAGGTTGAAAATTATGGTTAATCAGGATTTGATTTGCAAATGGCATGCATATTCTAACCCCCAAGGCAGAAAAGTGTATTAGAGAAGGTAACTATAGTACAAAAGGTGGTACTAAATTCCATCACCCCATTTGAATCCGCTTTCATATAAACTGCTAGTCAGAGGGCTCAGTTACCTTCAGAAAAAGTATGAAACTGAATTTCCAGCTTTATATCATAACCTATTTTTTGATAGCTTCCCTTTCCCTTGTTTAAAAACCTGTCTCCAAAATTTCTTTTCCTGAAGATCGTCACTAATCTATTTTTTGCAATACCTTTGTGGCATTCAACTCCTCTTCTAAATTGACTGAAACCTCCCAAACTTGTTAACTGCATTAAAAAGGTCTTTCTTTCTCTGAATGGGCTATATACATATACAAATTAAGGAACAGCACTATGAAGATCACTTTAAGATGTTCTTTAATATTTCAAAGAATTTCAGCTCAGGGATAACTTTGTTACATAGTTTCTGTTTACTTCTGATACCAGGAGTCACTCTGAACTTGGATAAAATCTTCACTGCTCACTCATGCATTGTGCATGCCTTAGCACATTGAGCACAGGCTGGCACAACTCTGTTCTCCAGGCTTCCTCTTTTCCAAGCTCAGCTATTTAGAGACACAGTTTCAGAGAAGAGAAGCCTCCTCTGTAGTATTCAGGTTTGTTTTTTTTTTTAAACTTGAACACTTCCAGATTTCAGGAGGGGCAGTATCTATCTCATTACTGTGCTATAAATAAGCAGAGTTAGTCTGGCACTGGAAAGCAATGTATCTTATTCAAAGAGCAGGCCAACCTTCTCACTCTGGCCCTCATCCACGTCTCTGCAGCTCTGCTGAGCGATGTTCACGTGAGCACTTAGCAAGGGTCAGAGGGGACATGCCCCTGCCTGTGCCCTCTGTGAGCTCATCACTCCTGCTATAGGGATGGTATAGCAACTCCCAACCCCTGTCCCACTGCTGGAGTTGCACCAGAAAAGCTGTGTGTCTCATTTGTATCACCAAGATTTTGAAGAGAGGCTGTCCCATTTGTACCACTGACAGTTTCAGGAGTGGCTGTGCTGGGGTACAGCAGGCAGGTGCAGCGGGATGGGCTGTGCCAGGCACCTTTGCAGAAGTGCTACAGGGAATGGGGATCACTCTCATCTGCAGTTTCACAGGGGCCATCCTGGCTGCAGAGACAGCAGAGAGGAATGAAGGTTCAGGTTTTGCTTCCAACAGTCCCTAAGAGTACCAGAGACATGAGGCTGCACAGATAGCCAGGGGGTTTGGTCTTGAGGATACTGCAGAATAAATAACCATTGTAAGCCCCATGGCAGCTTCTTGCTGCCCTCCAATTCAGGGACTCACCCCAGAGGAGGAGTCATCAACTGCTGCCCACACCATAAAACAATTATGTGTGCACTGCTTACACTTGTTACAGGACAGAGGTTTAGATTTAAGCACCACAAAGGGAAGCAAATAACCCGAATATGAATTGATGAAACCCATGTGCACGGTTGAGCTGATACCACCAGGCTTACTGTCAGAATACTTGTATGTCATACAGCCAAGTTATGGGTTTCAAGGCCACTCTCAAGGACTGCTTCAGCATTGTTTTCATGGATCTAAATAGAACACCCTTTTGCTGTTAACAGCTTAGTGGTAGAAAAATATTCCTTATTCTCAACAAGATTATTTCTTTAGGAATTTAAAGGGTATCTTAGGAAAAAAAATTACATATGCAATAATTAACTTCTGGCATAGAAGGCCTCATTCTGAATTAGCCCAAATTCATTTTGAATTACAGAAAATGCACAAAACACTCATATTTAGCATTTTTCCAGCACTTTAAATCTGAATTTATTATATCATTTACAAATGCTATGATATATTCATTAACTCTCTGTCTGTAAGTTAGGTAAGAGTACCATGATATTTATTTTAGTCAAAAGGAGACATTTGAGCTCAAATTTCCAAAAGCACCTCTTGAATTTGTCAGAATTGGACGTCTAGAATGTCAGTCATTGCAGTATCAGCAGTAGTCAGTAAACACTGGTGAAATTTAGCATCTTTATGTACTTGAGTTGCTCAAAGTGAATAGACATTTAAAAAAAACATTGATTTTCTCTTCCTGCAGGTGTGAGGTCACAAGATATCATTACTAAAGAAAAAGTACAAACTAGGAAATTTCAGAAACAGTATAGTAACACCTCAATCAATGAAAACAATAATAAAAAAATGTATTTTGACTAATTTAAAATGCAAGTAACTAAATATAAACTCCTGATTTGTGCTTGGAATCCATTTGGGATAACTGAAGAGAAGCAAACTAGGAGAATAGTTGTGAATGTATTAGAAGAAAGATTTCATCCTGGTATTAATCTGATACTTTCATGCAAGAGGAAAAAAAACAGTACCTATAACTGTAATTTTGTTTTATATATTTGTCTTTATTTTCAATTATATAGTGAACTGAGCACGTGTATATTAGGAGCAATGGAGAATTTCACAGACAAAAATAAAAGAAATTGTATCTATGTTTCAGGTAGGAGTTATATCTCTGTCAGACATTTTGCATTGAATTAAAAATCAGACATGAAAGAATAAAAAAAAAGGAGAAAGAAAAGCAAGAGAGATCAGAAAATGTGGGGTTTGTCAGCCAGATATAAAATGGTTCTAATGATTGTTTCTATGGCAACTAAGAATGAATAGCTCTGAAGATAAACTCAGTATTTTTTTTTAGCAGAAACAGTAAGGTTGCTGTCTACTGCCACATACTCCAAATAATATTCTCTGCCCCAAGGTTGAACATGTGAAGATTCAGTATCACCACCATATAATTTTACACAGATGAAGTGCAAAAACTTTTAGTTGACAGGATTGAGTCCATGATAGAGGTTCTGTTGCTCTGCCCTGAGCAGTAAACCAGAGTCCTGGTTTACTAAGTGATTCTTTTCTGAACTGATGCCCACCAGTGCTCACACATCTTTTTTTTTCACCCAAAGCCAACTCAGCAGTTTTTAACTCCTTTGAATTACATACCCTTTCTTTAAGATAAGTTTATTACACATCTTTGTTACAAGATTCACAGCATCCTTCCAAGAGCAGCTGAAGTCCTCCAAGCGCTCAAGTGGAGACTGCCCCTGGAGGAAGGGGAACTGGCCTTCTGCAGCCCTCCTTCTGCCTGCACCTTCCCTGTGTGCATTGACTGGCTCACGATACAATTTAACTCTGAATACACCTGACTGGGTAGGACAGATAAGACTTTGTTAATTCTGGGTCCCTCTACCCTATCATCAGTGCTCTCCCTGCCCATGTTATCACAGAGTGTGCAACACATGCTCACTGTTTCATGCAATAAAAGAACCTCTTCTGGTAAGCTGCAACATGGCCATCCCATTCTTTCAGAATCTTTGAACTGAGGAAAAGCAGACAAAAGAGCATTTATGACTTGGGGCCACAATGGTACTTTGTGTGAACAGTATAAGACCAAGGGCCGGGGGTTTGTGGAGAAGGAGACATTCCCTGGAGGTGACCAGCTGTAAAGAAAGTAGCTGCAAATCCCTCTGCAGTGCTTGGCATTCCCTTAATTAGCAGTAAAGTCCTAACTTGTGTAGACCACGGTGAACTGGGTCACAGCAGTGATTGAATTCAAAATGGTAAAAAGAATAAAACTGACACGAGGCTTTAGGATCCTTTGTGTGAGTAGGTGGAAGTGGTGGGGGCTGCACACACAAGGGTCTGGGAAGGGCAGGGTGACTTCTTTCAGTGGTGATTCTGGTTTATGCCAGTTCCAAACAACTGTGAAAATGAAGCTATGCTTAGCACCTTAGCTTGTCTTTTTTGTTGAAGTTTTGTTGGGTTTTTTTCCTCTCACAAGTTCTGGTGCTATAGCCATTGAAAAATTGTTCTTCTTTTTTCTTCAGGTATATGTGCTATAAGTTGAACAGAGGACTTTCAAATAGGAGTGCCTTCAAGCAGTAACATATTTCACACCAGCTTACTAAAATGCCCAGTGTCAAACTCAACCAGCTGATACGGAATGAAATTCTTCGGAGGCCCCATCTGAGACACAACCAGCTTGAATCCGTCTTTATATGAGATGACCTCTCAGTGAACTACAGTATCATATGTTTTTTAAGGTCTGTTTTCCATTGTTCAATAAAACTTCCAACAGGGGAATCATTCACAATACAAGCGAAAAGGAGCAGGGCGTACAATGCAGTTCACTGGAAAGAGGGAATTAACCAGGTGTAAATCTCTGCAGCCTTTGCACTGCAACTGTCAGCTGCCAAAAGGTCTGAGGAATCAGCAGGAAGGGCAGGCTGGTCTGAAAAAGTAGAGAGCAAAGAGAAGGGAGCCCCATCTGCCTAAGACACAAAGCAGTATAGTCTTGTATTAAATTTGATGTTTGGTAATGCAACCAGGTGCATTTTGGATGTGAATTCTCCTGACTTTACTTGGAAACAAAGGTGTTGAGAAAAATAAGAAATACTGTTTGGCTGCAGGTTCAGTAAGTTAGTGGATGTGGTCTGGAATATAAACAGAAATCATACACTACAGAAGCTTACTCACTTTTCAGGGTCATGGTTTCTTTCTTTGCATCTAGAAAACTAAAGCCTGATACAGAAATAGTAGATCCTTTTACTTCATTCTGGTACATGATATATGTACACATTTGCATAAGAGAGTCTCTGGAACATAATTACCTCTGGTGTAACAAACATGTAGAAAAATGAGATGATTGCATATCATTGATTACTCTGCAGGGCTGTCCAGACTTACAGCAACATGGGCAGCAAAATTGTGAGCTGTGTTGTCAACTGCACCTGTCCCAAGAGCTGGTTATGTCCCAGTCATTATACCAACATACCTGAAAAATCTCTGAAGACTACTCCATCCGTCTTTACCTTGCTTGAATCAGGGGAGCTATCTCTGACTACCATCTGTCCTTTCAGGGTGTTCCAGTTCTCTACATTTAAATGACAAGGTTTCCATGCCCAGTTCTGCCTTTCAGATTGCAATGTTAATGTACTGTGATATTTAATGTGTGCTCATTGTACTGGTACATTGGGATTTCTGTATATGGGAATCTACAACTTTGCATCCATGCTCTGGCAGATGGGCACAAAATTCAATTCTGTGGCATCTCTTTTGGGAGGGAGGTATTTAAGATTAGCAGAAAATACATTCAATAGAGCAGAGTACGGAAAAAAGCCTTCTGTTTGGCCATCCTGAACTCTGAAGCAAGATTTACACACCCTCAAAAAGTCTTCATTGTAGTTTATATGTCTGTCTGATTTCCTAAAATGGTATTCTGACTTTGCTGTTTTAACTCTGAATGTCCTTCCATTTTTATTAATATATGATGTGATTTTGAGTGCTTGTAAACTCATAGATTGATTTGACTACAGTTACAGTGGAATTGAAAAATAAGCTCAGGAGAGGGAAATTTTAGAATAGATCTGGACTCTCTGTGCCTATTACTACAGTAGATGGCACTGTAACTTAAGTCAAATGACTAAGTCAGCTGGACTGGGGATCTCACAAACATCTAAATAGTATTCTTTGAGCAATTTTAAAGAACACTCCAATAAGGAGTAAGCATC
Organism: Aphelocoma coerulescens; assembly: GCF_041296385.1. Taxonomy (NCBI): domain Eukaryota; kingdom Metazoa; phylum Chordata; class Aves; order Passeriformes; family Corvidae; genus Aphelocoma; species Aphelocoma coerulescens. The sequence goes on along the minus strand of NC_091014.1, from coordinate 36,369,286 downwards.
AGGCTTTTGGCATGCATCTGTGCTGTGGCTGAATTCTGGTTTTAGATTTTTCAGGTCAAATTAGGAAAACTCTGAATCATGTATTTACATAATAGTTTTTCCATCCGCTTGCATTTCTCAACTCAGAGAGTTTTTTTGTTACTTTTAAGATTTCACCTAAAAACACATGCATCTTGTTTTCTTTATTAATTTCTGTTACAATTTTGGGCTGTTATCAGCAACTTACAACATAATGATCTAAACTTGCTATCTTCTTATTACTAACTGAAACAATCATGTCTTGCTGTAAATTGGGAGGATCACATCCTGGAAAGATACTGCAAGCACTTGGTATTTACATATTAATATGACTTATCAGAGCTAGAATTGTATCTGACTCTATATCCTTAATACTGGAGCACCCCAAAAGTATTTACTGATTGTGCTCTCATAATATCCCAGGAGGTAGGATAGCAATGTTGTTCACGTTTCTAAATAGGAAATCAAAGAGGAGAGAGACCAAATAACTTCACCTTGTTCACAAAGGGACTGTGTTAGAATGGAGGCTTGCATTATATGTGAAATATATCTTTATCTCAGATCTACTTGCATATCCCATTTGAAGAAAACAGTTCACATTCTTCTACACTATTATTTAGGTTGTTCTGGTGTTTTACAGAATGAAGACTCAGTCTAAAGTGATTCTTGTTGTTAAGCCATCTATACTTTGGAAAAGGCCCAATATTGTATATCCAAATTAAAGATGGTTAGACAAACCTCAGGCATTTGCAACTGTTACTAAACCTCTTTCTTGTTACTGATCTTCTTTCTGGTGTATTGAGAAAAATCATAGAGCTGTAAATAAATCAATTCTCTGACTTGATACTATATTTAAAAGACAAGCGAAATCTCTCCAAGGGGCAGAGGAAGAATTCCACAAGAAAGCATAAGAGATGTAAATCTTCCCATGATGTATCATTTTATTGTCCAGTGTATACTGAAATACAGCTGTGGCAGCTACTGCATTCCATCAGGGTCATCACTTTCTTCAAGATAATTTTAGATATGTATGGACCTTTATTTCTTCAGTAACACACAGCCAAGATAAAACCAGATCTTGAGGTGTAAGTTTTTTTCTTAGTGTTCAAAAAGAAGTGCAGAAAGGACTGTAGTATTTTTTACTATATCTTATTGGCATCTGTATGTCTGTGTTCATCAAACCAATTATGCTGCTGGTAGTACTTCCTATAATGCAAGGACATGTTTTTTTCTAGTATAACAAAACAAATTTTAAGACAACAATAGTGAAATCTGAAAGTCAGGGAGAGCAAGATATTTCTGCCTTAGGAATACTATTAATTTGGCAAAGGCTTCACAAAGCCTTTCCAAAAGCTAAATCATCTGTGATTCATTTGCACTAGGGTACACTAGATTGCCAGAGTGAAAGCAGAGAGCACAGTTCCATGCAAACAAGGAAAATCCTCAGAACTGTTTTTCATAATGTATTTTTTTTATAAGACTGCATTATTTTTTCTTACCTTGACACATAAACAATCATGTAGGAAACCTCAAATGAGCAACGATTCAAGGTGTAATTTGACACAGTAAACAACTGGGCCTGGGTAAGATAAATAGTTGAAACAGTAAAAGAGTGAATCTAGGTAAGTGCAAACTGCAGGCATGATTTTTATTCCGAAAAGAGCAGTCACCAGGGACTATTTTCAAATAAAAAATTGCAATGAAAATTTTGAAGGAAAATATGTCCACCATAGCTTCACAGCTGTCATATACTTCATATTTAAACTGTTTGCATAATTATTAGTAATAGGCTTCTAAGCAAGATTCCCTGAGTTAACCTTCAGAGGAGCCTTACTCACTCCATTAACAGGGGGCTCCTGAACTAGGTGCCTTAATTCCAACAGTGTGAATGTTCTTCTTGGGCTGCTACAATTTTTAAAATATATTTCACTGAAACATTACATATGTAACTTGCTTATCAGAGGATACAGTTACATCATTAAACTAAGAATATGAAATATAAGTATAAAAATCCTTAGATCCAGGGTACTGCTTTAAGGAATATGACTCTGAACATTTATAGTTTACTATAAGCCATTTCTATATATAATTGAAAAAATAATCTTGAAAATATATTTTATAATAGTAGTTATACTAAAACAAGCTTGCTATGTATATACTCAATCTCTGTTTGATTCTACTGTGCCAGAATTTATATAAAGCTCTTTATTTCTTCCACAAGTCCTGCAAGGTTATGAAAAGACTTGAAAAAAATTCTTCAGTACCGCCTCCACATGGGTAGGCAGTGTAACTCTCTGCTTTTGACCCCCTGAAGATTCTGGGATGACTCAGACTAACAATTCTGCTTATGGGAAAGTTCATTTAAAATTGCTTATATAATTTTTTAAAACACATTCTTTGCACATAGCCTTTCTAGCCCCTCAAAACTTGCATTACATTGCAGTTTTGAATCGCCCCAAAGCGGGCCAAGAGGCACTTCTGAGACAAAGTCCAAGAAGCGGGTATTTGCTTCATTCAGCGCACCGGTGCGCGGGGATCGCTCCTCCTGCCACGCGCACGCCAGGCACACAGCACATTACAATATCTGGTTACATCTTATGCATATTCATTGTTTTCCTTAGGAAAGGTGTTGTTATGCAAACCATTTCTTAGAACCCGTTATTATTAGCAGCCGCGGAGCGCGGGCGCAGGGCTCCCTGGTGGTCGCGCTGAGGAAGGCTCGGTGCTCGTTCCGATGAAGGCTGCATCTTCTTCCTCGCTTTGCGCTTTCCACCTTTCTCCTCTAGGCATGCGCAGTCTCTTATTAGCTGTTTCAGCAGTTTGTTCACTGGTTTTAGTAAGTTTTGTCCCTCATTTTTGCGAGCTTTGTTCCCTATCTCTTGCCAAGTTATTTGCTAAATTCTACATTGCTTACAATGCGTCTTATTCTTGCCCAAGTATGCCCAAGTACAATGATTTTAACCCTTTCAGTTTACTTCTTAAAAAAGAAACTCATGAAGAGAGTGCCTATCCCTGATCTTTACTTGTTTCTTCAGTTTTCTCTTCATCTGAGGCTGGAAAAATTTTGTCCTTAATACTTCTTTTGTGGGAATAGAACACCTATGCAAAACTGGTATAAAATGGAAGCCTTATGTTTTAAAATGTTTTCTAAGAGCTGAATTTGTGTACTGAGCTGCTGTACCCTCTGACTCAGTTTTAATCTGACAATAAATGAAATTTTTTGTCTACATAATCAGGGCAACGTGGCCCATAGATCAAAATGAAAATTGTTCTATTTCCTCTTATGGGGAACAAACACATTTTCATACACAGTCAAAGATGTTAATCTATTTTTTTTTTTTTTAAGTAGAAGAAAGTCTAAATGTTTTGTATTGTGTTTAGTGCACTTACCATAAATAGTAATTTTATAATAATTCTTTAATTTCACATATTACCTGATATGAGACCATATTGACCATGACTGACATGGGAGTTACCGGCATTTTTTGTCAATTTTTCTTTAATTTTATGGGAAATTCATCATTTAAGTACTCAGTAGCTTACTGTTTTCTTGTAGGCATGCTAATATTACACCTGAATTTAACAGCCATAAGCCAAATGAAGCACATTCACTTAACAGAAAAGCTTAAGAAATGAGGAAGATTTCAATCTGACACTTTCACTTGGAGATGGCAGTAATGGGCAATCACATGGGGTTTTTGTATTTGTAATGCTTGGTGCTGTGCCAAAGCTATCAGAGTTTTCAACTGGTTTTTTACCCAACTTCAAAAGCATCTCCCAAATCCTCAGCAAACTCTTTAGCCTTAATTGAAAACAACTTATTGCCTATATTTGCTGAAAGGAGAGAAAATGTCAAAATATTTACCTTAGAAACAAAATATTGGATCAACTGTGTGCTGTAGATAATTTGTTGGGACAACAGGAAACTTGGCTGGAAAAGGGGGATGATTATGTAAAAAAGACTTATGACTTACACAGTTCTCTGCACTGGAGTCAAATCTCCAAATAAATGAACATTTCTTCAGGTTCTATCTTATACTGTGTCATTTTAGTGCTATGTGGATGAAGGTGGGAGGAACATCAGGGAGAAATATCCTCAAGAAACAGCAGACCTTTCTGTTTGCTTTCAGATATTTTAGGTAATGCTTTACCAACATAAAAAATAGGTGTGAGCTTTTAATTATTAGTTTGATCTCAGAATAGGCTAAGCATGAGGTAAGGAGATAGGGAATCTAAAAAACCCCTAGAAACTAATATAAGCGTTCTGGTGATTTAGCAGCAGCTTTTGGAACTCATGCAAACCTCAGGAAGCAAAAGAGCTTCTTGATGAGATGATAGACACAAATGGTTGACTAAATCTAACAAGGGAATAAAAAGGCCACTTCTGCAGGAGACAGGCGATACCTCTCCCAGTTACAGCACAGTGCTTGAGCTTCTTAAATGAGCTTTTGTTGTGTTCATGCTCACAAGGGGAATGCTTAATGTGGATAATCTTTCTAATCACTGTGCAATCTGAAAGTTTATTTTTTCTGGAAAGGGCACTGCAAAAGCTCTTGAGAGAAAGGATGAAAAGGGTGTGAACTCTGAGTAGCTGTAAACTGAGGGGATAGAAAAATCCTGTCCTTGTAGGGCAGTGGAAAGGAACAGAAGAAGGAAGGAATATTAACCTGAGAACAATGGTTAATACAGCAAACATGTTACAAGAGGCATGGAATGCTTTGTAAGGGAATCAGTGAGAGTTATATGCTGTGTCTACGGCCGGCAGCAGAGACTCTGAGGACAGCAACGAAGGGTATTGAACTGAGGGAAGATATCACCAGATGTTTTTTATCTTCTCTTGCATTCATCATTCTTTTGTCTGTTCTGATTTACTTTTGGTTTATAGCCTGTACTTCTACCCTTCTGTGTGTGAACAGGTACACCTCTACTCTAAAAGCATTCTTAGTCCTATATAGTGGTAGCTTGCAATTATGGTAACTGGAGAGACTGAAATGTTTTCCCTATGCATTCCAGGGTGGTCGGGGAGGAAAGATAACTTTAATGTGTATTTTAAAAAATCTTTTGTAAAAATATTTAAACTCTCTGCATTGTTAGTTAGAATAGTTAAAATTAATACTGTAACTTCAAGGAAAACAAGGATATTGTAAGGATTTCATTGATTTACACAACCAAGACTTAAAATGTAGTAGTGTGTAGATTATTTAATATTTATCCCCAAAGCCACTGAAAAAAATATTTTATACCTCTCTAACTATCCACTACATAGTCCTAGAATCCCAGGATTACCCAATAACTGAAACTGGAAGAGATGGCAGGAAATCTGCAGCCCAGGGGCTGCTCTGAGCAGCATCAGCTGTGAGTTCATAAAAGGTTACTCAGGGGCTATTCCATTGGGTCTTGAAAACTTCCAAATATGGATGCTGCCCAGCATCTCTGGAAAATCTGTTCTGTTGTTTGACTTCCCTCAATGTGAAAAATATGTCTGCATATATTGGTGTGTATGGAGTTTGTGAGGCAGTGTTTTGGTAGCAAAGGGGATACAGGGGTGACTTCTTTAAGGAACTGCCAGAAGCTTCCCCTATGTCCAACAGAGCCAATGCCAGACCACTCCAAGATGGATCCACTGCTGGCCAAGGCTGAGCCCATCAGTGAGAGCACCTTTGACATAATGTGTTTATGGAGGGGAAAGAAGTAACTGCACAGGAGCAATTGCAGTCAGAGCAGAGGAGTCAGAATACATGAGAGAAACAGATCTGCACACACCAAGGTCAGAGAAGAAGGGGCAGGAGGTGCTCCAGGCAATGGAGCAGAGATTCCCCTGCAGCCCATGGTGCAGCCCACAGTGAGGCAGCTGTGTCCCTGCAGCCCATCGAGGGCCATGGTGGAGCAGAGATCCACCTGCAGCCTGTGGAAGACCCCACACTGGAGCAGGTAGATGCCCAAAGGAGGCTTTTAGCCAGTGGGAATCCCATGCTAGCGCAGGGTCCTGGCAGGACCTGTGGCCCTGTGTGGGACCCATGCTGGAGCAGTTTGTTCCTGAAGGAGCCACCCTGGTGCAATTCACAAAGAACTGCAGCCTGTGGGAAGGGCCAATGGTAGAGAATTTCATGGAGGAATGTCTCCTGTGTGAGGGACCCTATGCTGGAGCAGGGGAAGCGTGTGAGGAATTGTCCTTCTGAGGAGGAAGGATAAGTAAAACCAGCATGTGATGAACTAACCACACCCCCATTCGCCATCTCCCTGCACTGCTGGTATGGAGGAGGCAAAAAATTGGGGGTGAATTCGAGCCCTGGAGGAAGGGAGGATTTGGGGAAAGGTGTTTTAAGATTTAGTTTTTGTTTCTTATTATCCTGCTCTGATTTGATTGGTAATAAATTTAATTAATTTCCCAAAGTTAAGTCTGTTTTGCCTGTGACAGTAATGGGCCAGTCATCTCTCCCTTATCTCTACTCACGAGCCTGAGGAGGGAAGTGATGGAGCAGCTTCAGTGGGCACCTGGTATCTAGCCAGGGTCAACCCACCACACGGTGTATGCCAGTGAGCCAGTATTGTTTTCAGGAAGATGTACAGGTCTGAAGCATACAAGGCTTCATGTTGATAATTCAAAATATTCATACCAGAATTCCTGTTACATCTTTTAGCTGTTCTGTATGTGTATAAGTATACATACGTGCAGAAGGATGCCGAGAAGGCAGAGGACTGCTGATTAAACAGGGTGCCTCAAAAATGCCCAGCTGGCTAACACTCAAACCAGATTAATGTCTAAAAAAGGCTATAATCTGTAGATTCAGGTGAGTATTTTATGATATGTAATACAAGAAACATCTGTGGCTCTAGCCAGCTTCTCATGAAAGGAAGTTCTGATTACAAAGCTGTCATAGCAGTCTAATGCTAATCTTTATACTTAATGGAAATTTCAAGGAGAGGAGAACACTGAATGGTTCTCACCCTCTGGAGCTGGGAAGTGATGTGAATCACAACCCTTCAAAACCCTAGAGACCCCAGAACGTGATGATTCATGAGAGTAGTTTAAAAATAGGGGGATTAAAAATAGTAAAAGTTCTTTTTGTTGGTATGCTAGTTTAAATCCGTATAGTTTGCATTTTCTGGCTACATAGGCCTGAAATCTATTGAGAAATGCAACTACTTAAAAAGCATATAAATAGCAACGGCGGCCATTGTATAATCCCATACAACTACGAACTTGGCTTTATACTGATGAACAGAGTTTTGGCACTGTAAAAGGGCCCTGGTAAGAGTCAGACTCAGGAGTTCTAGTCCTCCCAGATCAATACCTTCTACGGAAGGATGATAACTAAACCCACGAAAGCTAAGGCATAAGTAAGTTCCTGCTTTTTATTAACAGGAATCTCAAGTGAGAATAAAGCTGATGATTTCTTCTGAAACACTGAATTCCTGATCCTGCTCTACAGATCATCCCTCTTCCATAAATCATGTAAAGGGGCCAGCATGAGAAGATGGGTGGGTCTGACATGGACAGTCTTCTGCATGCTGCCCTGCACACGGTGAGAGCTTGCTTGACATCAGTGCTGTGTGCTGCAACTCTAGTCTGTCCTTGAAATGCCCTTTGCACTGTGATTTGGTGGGGTTACTGGAAAACAGTCCTACAGCTGTTTTCCTGAGTGCCTGTCTGTGCTCCAGAAACCATCTCAGTTGCAGAGTGTTTAGGTCTCTTCCAAAATACTTTTCTTTTTTTTACAGGGTATAAAGGTTTTAGGGTGCCAGTGAAGATCTTGGGACAAAGCAAATCCTAATATCCTTCTTCAGATATCATTTAGATTTGAGTCAGTCAAAACTCCCACTGACTTCACTGAGCCATTTGAGATTTGGCCCTAGGACATTAGCACATTGCAATCAGCTATGAAAGCAGCAACAGAACTGAATCCCATAGAGTAACATCACAGTAACATACATTATTTCCATCCAAGTAAAAAGGTCTTCCATGACTTTCTTTTCTGGCCAAATCTAAATCTAAACACATTATTCATCTGTGCACAAGTCTGTTTGCTTTCCAAGCCAAAACTCACTAGAAAAACAGGAAGTAAGATATAAAACTAGGTTGCTCAGCTCTGTTGTCAAAGCCACAAAATGTGTTTTGCATTAGCTTTCAAGTATAGAGTGAAATGTTTAGTGCATCTGTCTACCCATCCATTCATTCATCCTTCCATCCATGCATCTTACTCTTCCTGAGCAGGGCAAAAGTTCAGCACAATTTTCAGCTATATTTCTTAGTCTTTTGTTTAGAGAAAACAACTGACACTAAAATTTTGACTGTGTTTTGATCTTACAGATTAGATTGTCCTTGTGAAAGGGGAGCAAGACAGAGTCAAGAAACTCATGCTTAAATGTGTGGATCTGCTGGTGCCGGTCTCAGTGGTTCAGGAGGCACAGTCCTTCCTAAACACCTTCCTAAGGGCAGCTGAGAGCAAAGGAAAGTCATCAGAAAAATCCCATCAATTTCCAAGTGCACTGCATTACTGCCTAGAAAACACTGTTCACAATTTCCACACCCCGTAACTTGCAATCCCTCACCAAATCTCCATTCAGTAAGACACCCCTATATCTCTTCATCTACTGGCTGTGTTTTCAGAACTGAATGAAATGATTTGGTAACTGATGATTTTTGGTAGACTCTTAGGAAGATTGTAGAGGTATGTGTACTGCATTTAAACCTTGGAAACTATGGCAACTTTGGCACAGTCTGTGCTGAAAATGGAACTCCATAAATTCAACATTGCTGTTTGATTTTGTAGACTCCAAAATTGTATAGATGTGGGAAATGCTCATCACTGAGTCTCAATAGACTCAATCACTCCAATTTTTAACAATTGATTTTACTAGAAATACATGGGGGTGTTTCACTTACACATCTATATTGACTGTGTTTGTAAGGTCTATATGTGAGAAATATCAGAAATGTCAGAAAGTCCCATTTACTTGTCAGTATATTAATCCTAAATATAGACCTAGGCAACTCTAATTGAAGTTTTCCTCTTAATTTACTCATCTGTATGTTGCTAAGTACCATACACTCCAAAGAGTGTCCAAAAGTCTTAAGCAATTCCACTATTCTTCACAGAAGCAGAGTTGCAAGATAGAACCCAGGAGCAAAGCCAAAATATGTCCCAAATTGTACCAAATTTCTGTGTCAGGAACATACTCTTTCAATGGTAATTGAGATGGGTTCAAATGTGTTGTTGTACTTTGCCCTGGATTTTTCAAATCTGAAACATCATCAATTGAAGATCACATCTGTTCCTAAGGCTGGAAGGCCAGATCACATGAAGGACTTTGATATTCACAGTGGACCATGAACACCCACACCCAAAATTGTTACCCTTCAGATGAGGGCTCAGATATGACTTCAGCTGGGAGGCCTCTAAAATCCTTGGCTTTTCAAAGGTTCTGAAGGTTCAGCCTCTGGACATTTGCAGAAGCACTTCAGTTTTGACAGGGCTCAGCAATTTGTTTTCTGTCTCATGTATGAACTGCTTGTACCTCACCAGAATTCAGAAACAAGAGTTTCTGTGCTGAGCTGTGTCTGGTGGTCTGCTCTAGGAGGTCTCAAAGCCTCCTCTCTCATGCACCAGTAGGCACAGTCTTGGCTATTGTTTCCACTTAAATCACAGTGAAGCTGGTGTGACACCATCACTCCTTTTTCACAGGACTGCCCCAGAGTTGCAGTTCTCTCCTTTGCCTGGGAGCATTAACAAACTCCTATTTCACATCTCCAAAAGAGACTGGCCTAACCACTAATCTGTGATTTACTCCACCTTCCAGTTGAATCTGTTCCCCTGTGAATATAAGAATTAATCATTTCTGATGCCTGAGAGAATACCCAGACGGAGCCTGGCTTTGTGGGGAGGATGCAACTTGTCTGTCTGTTGGCTATACATGAGCAATCCAGGAGCCATAATAAGGCCAGTATGGGAAGGGAACCTGCCCTAGAGGCAACTCCTATGATACTGGAGAGACACCAGTTCTCACCAGCTGCTGTTTCTCCAGACAGTGGCTGAGACTTGCCACCAGCAGCTGTGGGACAGCTGGAGGAAGCTGGGAAGAAGGATCCTGAGGGAGTGTGGGAGGGTGGGGCGTGGGCACCAGCACTGATTAGAGGCAACTGGAAGGGGCTATAAGGAGACAGAAGGCATATCAGAGGTATGAGTGTGCCCACCTTCCTCCCCATCCTCTGCTCCTTGCTATCTCTGTGACAAACACAACAGTGTGGCTGGACGTGCTGGCTATGGAGGAAGGACATCAGAGTCTTGCATGTCAAAGAAGGCAGCATCGGCAAAAGCCACTTAGTCTGGCACTGATTAAACCACAAACAACTTTCTGGGAGCAGTTACTGGAGCTGAGGTGGGTGCCCACCTGGGCAGCACTTCCCCTTCCCACTGGCATTTTTGCTGCCCTTGGACGTTTCCTGCACCACTGGGTGCTGAGCATTTGGGTGATGATCACTTTGTGCAAACACATCCACACTTGCCAGGTGTGCTCCCTAACTGAGGATGTGTCTGCCTATTATGCTGTCTCTGTGATTCATAATTTTCCAGACTGAATACCCTCATCAACATCCTTGTGTTCTTAGTGAGATGTTATGTGCTGGGGGAGTGGGAGGGTTCATCAGATTCTGCCTTCCACATTCTTCACAAGCAGGCAGCCTCTTTCCTTCTGCCATGCAAAGGAAAGGTTCAGCTATCAGGGGAAAAATCCAACTTCTGGGACAAACTGTAAATGTTTGCAGCAAAACGCACAGACGATTAAGTCCAGTGACTCATTCTTTATTACAGACTTTGCACTCCAGGTTCATGCATGGGAGGTCTGGATTTGTGTGGTGCATGAAACTGAGCAAAGTAGCATAGAGAATAAGGGATTAAATCAAAGGGAGGGAGGGGTGGTGGAAACTGTGGGAAGGAAGAGCATGTGGGAAGAAAGAAGGGAGGAAGAAAGGGGAGATAGGAAGGGTACAGGCAGTTGAAGAATGGAAACAGGTTTGTGGGTGATCATACAGATGGTGTGAATCATCATGTGCTTATCTCTTCTTCCACTCTTAACTCCTAGAGCTATCATTTAATGATTTTCATGATGTCTTACTGAAAATAGAAGTGAGTCTCCTGTTCCCAGAAGGTGAGCTGTTGAAAGCTGAAGACTACAAACCAGTAGCTTTTGCGAGATGCAGCTCCTCACTGATCTGAAAGTAGAGCTGAACCAGAAACTTCAATAAGAAGTTTATGTCCCTACCACCTGGCAGATTTCCTGCTTTTTAAAGGGGTGATTACAGTCCCATAATGTGTTTTGCTAAATTGCTAGAAATTATTATTTTAATGTCACATCCCCAAAAGAATTCTTTTGACTGAGTTGTATTTTTTCCCTCTCATAATTTGAGATGTGTAAATATCAGTACATGGTATTTTCAATTGGAGCCAGGTGCAGAGCTTTTCCTGATTTAAATTCACCATCTACCAGGCATCTGAGCACTTTTGTAAGGAACAGGAAGACAAGCTTTAAGGGTTTGACTTTCCTTGTGGGCTGTGGGATTTGTCTAGTCCAGAGAATATATCTGTCTGAAGACTCTTCTGGATCTGGGCAGGGATCTCTTGTACTTCCACCACAAATATCCCCCCTGAGGTTCATTTGTCTGTCCCTGTAGTGTTGCCAAGAACTAACTGAAGCAACATCTAACAGCACTGTTGGACACTGTGATTTTAATTTCCAAAGTGACTACAGTAATTTTTTTCAGCTGGGCCTCGCTGCTCTTGTTGGCAGCCATCTTGTTTGAAATGATGACTCCCCGTTCTTCTTGCTGATGGTATTTTTAAGTCTTGAGGCACCAGCTGTTCTAGTTTGGAGGATTTACATGAAATCTCTGGAGGTAAATGGGTATCCAGGGACATCTGACCCTGGCAGAATAGGTCTCTCAAGGCCACACAGCCCACCTTGAGTCCCTCCAGCTGTGCATCAAACAGAAGGTGGCTTTATTTTGCTTTGGCTGCCAAGTGTAGCAGCAGCCTAAAGGCAGGTTTTACTATGTGGTCATATAATTTCCTATATATTATCATTTAGAGGAACTTCTCTTGACTGCAGTTTTGCTGATGAACCACCAGAGTCACATCAGGCATCACAGAGAAAAAACCCCATCAACTAGATCACTGTGACTGTATCCATAACACAACCATGTGTTAGAAGGAGCTATGTATGTACACCACAGGGAGGTCACCAGGCAAAGCTCCTGTACAAACCAAACCAAGTCAAGCCCACCTAGGTACTGCTGGTAAGGCAGAGCAGAAACAGCCTCCACAGTCTTTGTGTGTCAGATTTACCTCCATGACTTTGGAATGAAGAGTTCTGGAGACCAAAGAGATGTGTGATCACAGAAGCACAGTTTGTGGCATATTTCCAAATAAAACCAGAAGAATCATCACATTAGAGCATTTAAATTATTTATATCTTCTTCATCAAGTTGGTTTCTCTGCAAATGCATTTCTCTGTATCTCATTAAAAAGGATAAATAACCTATATGACTGGATAATGTTGCATGGGCAACATCCTTGTAACTCCAACATCAACATGTAAAACTGCTGTAATCCAGACCTGTAACTGTTCACTAAATAAAAACAAGCCCTGACTTTGTTCTTTGTTTTTAAACCTGATCTAAACTAAATCCCCCTTTTTTTTTCCTGAATGCTGCTCAGCATTCCAGTAAGACTGGAAATCTTAATTAATTTATCAATTATAATTTATTGCCAGGGAACAGTTTTACAGTTATGCCTGCTGTCAGAACTTTTCAAACTGGAGATGTAGCAACTAAAATGATATCATATGTTCCTCATAACTGTGTGTGTTATGACAAAAAGATAGAAGAGAAAGATTTATCGGAAGAAGATTGCCAGATGCTGTCCAGAGAATAGAGAAAGCCATTAACTCTGAACTGGATGAGACCCTGTTCTTTACCAAGCCACTAAAGTCCAGGCATTGTAACAAATGCTGCGTGTGTATTTGAAGGTTTGAGAGGGAGACAATGAACAATAAAATATCCTAATTGGATGGGGATAGGATTAGCTTCAAAAGTCAAAACATAAGGGTTTTTGGGGGGTTTGTCAAATTAAAGCACATCTCATTACATATACATATATATATATACACACACACATAAAAAGATCTTTAGCATTCCAATTATGTATTAAAAATGTGTCTTTTATAATTTATGGAGACTGTGAGTTTTAGAAAGCTGTTTCCCATTTGTCATCCTTGGTGCTGCTGGAATAAACTAGAAACTTTGACTTCCCAGGTAACAGCTAAGTAGCAATCAGCTAGTGATCAAGTACAAATAGTTCATATGAAAGATCAGGCTTGTTCCTGAGCTGACCAGGCTGCTGTCTTCCACTAAACACAAAGACCTTTCAGGACAAGAAAATAAATTTTCTACTCCCTATTCTTAGAGTAAAAGGCACAAGAGAGAAACCATGGGATAAACTATCAACAGGAATACAGAAAGCTATACCAGCCTGGAGAAAGACGAGCATGTAAAAGAAAACCTCCAGAGAAAGGAGTTATCTAGAATTTATATAAAGAGTCTGCCTGGGGCCTTCACAGTAAAAATTTAACCACTGTTAAGTGTTCACTATTCTAGTGGAATTTTGGGGTGAAAAGTGAACAAGAAGTTCTTGGAAGCTGCTGCATATTAGGATCATTTTTTTTTATTAGCTGCCAGACACCAACTTATCCAGCAGCATGATGAAGAAATCTGGATACAATACATTTATTCTAATCTCAAAAAAATATGAGGTAGAAGAAAGAAAGAGAACCGTTTGCTTCTATTTGAGTCTTTTTAAAATTATCTTTTCATTTGCTGATTTATTTTTGCATTCGTGGAATCTGTAACATGGCTTCCAAAAAGTTTTGGAAGAAAAAGAAAGCAAAAAGTTCCCAGCTGTTAGCACATTTAAGGCAATTAAAACGAGGGATTCAAAGTAGGTAAATCTGAGGGTTATCACAATAAAAAAATTGTTCAGGCTTAATGACAGTAGCATTATGAAAATCAATACTGTGTTTTCAGTTAAATATGTGAATACATTCATGAATGAGATCTGAGAGGGGTGTGTACATCAGCTGCACAATAGCCAGTGGAAAGAAAAGAAAGAGAGACATTTAAAATGAGAACCCAAATAAATGCTGTTGATATCGAAGTGGTTAAGAACTGAGAGGACTGTGGGGTTAGCACTATGAAAAAGAAAAGGTGAATCAGTTAATTTTAGGAATGCTTATTATGGTAAAAAGTACTTAGTGTAGCATCACGTGTAGTTTTGCAGCATTGAGGTTAGAAAAGAAAGTCACTTTGTATGGGGCTATTTTGGAGATATTTTTAAATGTTTATGGGACGAAACTAATTGAAAGGAAATATATGATCAAAACCAGAGGGGGTTTTTTTGGGGGGGAGGGGGGGTGTTGGGGGTTTTGTTGGTTGGTTGGGAGGGGGATTGTAGTTGTTTGTTTGTTTGTGGGTTTTTGGTTCTGTTTTTTTTGGGTTTTTTTGGCTAAAATACCCTAACTGTTAGAAATGTACAATATTAAAAGAAAAATACGTTGCCACTGGGGTCATACAACTGCAAATTGCCCTGCTCGCTCAGGGTGTGGTAACCCAAAATATGTACTGTTTTAGCCTTGTTGTTTGTCTGTCAAGATAGATTAGAGCAAGAGAAAACTTTCTGGATGGTTTTAGTATCCAGATATTGCTGTCTTAAATTGCAAATCAGACTGTGTAGAATATCTGTCAAGTCCTGTACCTACAACTGTCAGACAATTGCTTGCATTTTAACTTAATCATATGTGGCTTTATAGATTGTTTAGAAATGGATGAGTGTATGTAAATCTTTGCAATGCAAAAAGTGACAAACATTTCTGTATTTATAGTATAATCTCCATGAAGGACCATGATTACAATTACGATAGGCATAGAAATGACCATCAAACTCCATCACATAAAGGCAGTTGTTTGTTAACTTCAAATTAATACCTTTAGGTACCTGATAAACTACTGAGGTACATGCTAAAACATCCTACTTTTACTGGATTCATCAGCTAGGTAGCTTTCCAGAAATTATGGATTACTCATATTGCAACCATGATGGGAATCCCTGAAATCTCTCCTGATGGTGGCTTCCCACAGCTGCAGGCATTTTCAAATGGAGCTTTTTCTTTTACAGTTGTCATTTTAATTGTTATAATGACTTTGTTGACTGTGCAAGTTGTTTTGGTGGTAAAAATGAAATGCTTAGCAAAATGGGTAACGTTGATTTTGACACACCAAAGCTCTGTATTACAGGCCATCCACAGGTCAGTGACTGTCATTACAAGACAGGACCAAGTAGGGAATGGCAGGTAACTCCTAGGAGATCCTTTGCCCAGTCCTGATCAGGAGCTTTTAGCTAAAATAATGTTTGTGATATCCTTTCTGTTCTTGTGAGTGACAAAACTAACAGTTTGCAGACTACCAGAAGGGGAAGCCTTGGTTGCCCTTAGTAACACTGTGTATGTAATGTTCGAAATAATGCCTGCTGTCAGATGGGGGACAGTGAACCAGGTGTCATGGGCTGTCCCTGCAGTGGTTTCTCTTGGAGTCACAGACCACTTCTCTGATCATCCTTGGTTTTCAGAGCAGCAAGTCTGTGATGCAACAGGACAGATTTTGTAGAAATTTCCCTTCAACTGAAAAAAAAGATTCTAAGGCCAAATTCGTGTGTATCAGAATGGAAAGTCAGTGATGATAGGAAACAGTATCACAAAGCATATAGTCAGAGAAATGGAGACAAAACTGCAGTGTCCCAGACCTCAGAACAGTCCAGATAGCCTCAGTGAAAGGACAAGATTGGCTTGGAGTGATGTGCATCCCAGAAAGACAGGACAAAAGCCCTACTGTAGCTTATTTCTCTGAGTACAGAGGACTAACACAGTAACAGCCCGTACCAGAAGGCAATAGTGCTGTGTTGGTGGCTTACAGACAATATTAAATCTTCCAGAACATTGATAAATACCCCTGCAAAGCAGGGTGATTTTGAAAAGGCTGCTAGTGAAGGGTAAGGGAGCCTGACATGTCAGTCTTCCCAGGAAATTTGTTCAAAAGGCGGTCTAGAGAGTCCTTGTCATTACAAGGGTATGCAATACCTAAGATCAGCTTGAGGCAGCCCACAAGCCACCACAGATAGAGATGATTATTTTTTGATGAGGGGAAACTATTGTGTGACTCATCACTCAATGTGTTCATTATTCAGAATTATTTTCACCATAGTTTGCAACAGCCTGGTGTTCCCAAGTTATCTTCAGCAGTCTTAGCATGATATAACAGTTGATTTAACAATCTGTTTCATAGGAAAATTGAAGGGCCACCTGAACCTTCCGTGTCAGGGCCTTATCCTGTACTACTGCGCAAATAGTCTTCTCAATTGTAACAACACTTTTTGGCAATTGCAACAATATTTTAAAACTAATAAATCCTCCTGAATAACATGTTCATACATTTTAAATCCCCTGTCTGCATTTTTCTTTCTTTGCCTTAACTTGTTGCTGCCAGCTCCAAGCTTCCCTTCCCGCTCCCCAAGACAAGCCAGGACTTGCCTCTGCCATGTGCTCTGAACTCCTTTGTTCCAAGCGCGGGCAAAACCAAACGTAACTCCAACTCTTTAGCAGTGTCTGATTGGCCAGTCACCCTGGGTCCACCCCCAGTCCTCCCCTTTCCCCTTCTCTGAATAAAAGAAGGACCCGAGAGGGGGCCCACCCTCTTTGGCTTTGCAATCCTTCTGCGAACATCTGTGTGTTACTGTTTCCGTTTGAAAGCTTCTAATTGCCAGAATTAGGCAAACCAAAGGCTATATTTCTCCCTCTTTGCTTCTGCTGGTGGTATCAGCTTTGCAGCTACCATTTGCCGCTTTTAGAGCTACTGAAATGCTGGGTTGCCCATGCTACCTCTCTAGGCTGCCCAAGGCTTTCTAAGGCATTGAACTACGAGCCTAGCCGGTAAAAAGCTGTGAGTATTCCACATTAACTTATCATTTGTGGAGCTACAGTAACATCAGCAGAGCTACAGCATTTATTCCAGAATAAAGTGCAGAGCGCCTGTAAGAAAAGACCAAATTGAATGCATGGCAGTTTAGGCAAAACAGCAGCATTTTCAGCACTCCATGAAGGGCTATAGTAAACTTACTCTCTTTGTCTGTGTTTGCAGGATGTAACCACAGAGTCACTATATGCTTCTTGTGTATTATAATTTAGTGTCTCATTTTCCCAGAGCATTGGGCAGATAATTTTGAAATGTTCATAGAACATGCATTTTAAGCAAACAGAGCACCAAGGTGGATTTCGATCTTTGCTTAAATTTGCTTAAAGTTGAAGGAGCCAAAGGTGAAACAAGGCTGCTTCAAGCTCTGTTCTGTGCCCTAGAGCAATCTTACACTAGCAGGATAAGCAGTTTATTTGATGATTCAATTTAAAGTCTTTTCTGAGTGTAAAGAAGTGACAGTATCATTCTGTGATAGGAAAGTTTGTTGTAGGAAGTTTTAATGAACGGCTCTTTTGTTCTGCCTTTACTATTTTTAAAATCTGACAATTTGCATCATGCACAGCCTGAATGTTTTAACTAGAGATGAATCTAAGGTTCTTTGTTTTGAGTTTTTTTAAAGTAGGATGTATTGAGTTTGTCGTTTTTACAGAGAAAAGGATGAGTCAAGATAGCCAGTTCCAAGAATGCATTTAGTCTTAGGGTCTCAATTCCATGACATACCAAAAAAATTTAGTCTTTTTGCCTTGGGTTTTAATATTCTAATATTTTTCCTTCATTAATAATTAGGTATTTTTATTTTAGTGTCCTGATAATGTAATTTCTTCAGATACCTCCAGCCGTTTTTTATATTCTAGTATTTAATATAAATACTTTCTACTCCAAGTATCTCCTTCTTTGTGAAACTTACGCTTAATAGGTTTCGACTTACTCCAGGCCTTACATATAGGTATATACCTTTCAGGATCTTGAGGGCTCTTGTTTTGGTTTATGGCAACTTGAATTTGACCCACTGCTTTCTTTGCAAATAAGTAACAACAAGGAGCTTAGGTCATTAGTCATGTCATTAGAGCGTGACACTTCACAGGGCAGAACACCTGTTCCTTGGTTTGGATTTTTTATATGGAAAATTAGATTAAAAGTCCCTTCACTAAAAGACTATCATTGAAAATTAAGTGTCCATGCAACCTTTTCCTGGATTTTTCTTCACACTCCACAGGAGTTGCCTCCCAAAGGCTGAGGACTTGTGGCCCTTTGCCAAGTGCCTTGTCAATGCCCCCTTCCCTAGAAGGTGATCCCAGCTGCTTGGTTTCCCTACCCTCCAATTCTGAGCTACCAGCCCTGGTACCCAGCATCTGAGCAGTCAGGTGATCACATGCTCACCTGCTTGATGGCTGAAATCTTTCTGCATATCCCACAGCTCTCTCAGGAATAGGGACTGAGTGGTTCCCCCTTGTTCTGCCTCTTTCTCCTGTTCTTGTGATGGCCCTGCTTTGTTCTCCTTCACTAAACAAGCTGTCTCGTGTCCATTTCTTCTGGTGGAAAGGGGTGACTGATATCAGCAGGGGCTGGTGCTCTGGTTCAGCCACAGGGCCTGGGGACAGGGTTGGAGTAGCTGCAGCGCCTGTCACTTTGTCATCAAATCCAGGGAGATTCTTTTCCCTTGAGGATCCTCAGTAGTGTTGAATAGGGCTTGGTAGGCCTGGGCCAGGACCCAGCATGTTGCAGTGATTTGTGTCACTCACTCTGGAATTGCCAGGCTGATGGCATCCTTTTCCCAAATATTTTCCTTTTTTTTTGGACCCTGCACTTGTTCAGGGGAAGTTCCAAAATGCTGGAGGTACCCACTGTCCTAGCCATTTGTCCATACTATCCCACACATCCATCCACTCAGAGCTGCCCAATCTCAGTGCAGAATTCTGGGTGGTTTTCTTAAACAGTTGTTCAACAACATCTGGAACACAGTCAGAAGACCGTGCTGGTTTGAACATCCCAAGGATATTTGAAATTTGCAAGAGCTGTAGTAATTAGCCTGGAGGAGAAGAGAGGTGTCTCCCCTCACAGTGGGAAGAAGAGGAGAATCAGTAAGAAGTTAAGACTTGTGCATCGAGAGAACAGTTTAGTAATTGCAATGAAGTAAAAGATGATGATGACAATGATGAGGATGATGATGGAAAGGAAGATAAGAAGAGGAGAGGAATAAATCCCAAGAAAGACAAGTGATGCACAATACAATTTCTCACCACTCATTGATCAGTGCCCAGCCAGTGCCCCAGCAGTGATCAGCCCTGCTTGTCCAGTTTCCCCCCACCTTATAGACTGAACAAGACATTCTGTGGTATGGAATGTCCACTTGACCAGTTTGGGTCAGCTGTCCTGGCCATGCTCCCTCTGGCTTCTTGTGCACCTCCTCACTGGCAGAGCATGGAAATCTGGAAACAGAAATGACTAAAACGTCATTGTGAAATCAACAGTATTCTCATTGGCCACGGTCTTTGCAGAATGCCAAATGATAGTAGACATATTCTCTGCAGCCCCCAGTCAATGGATCACTGCCAAATGTGCGGAAAATGCTGATTTATCACTTTTGCGCATTTCAATTACTCTATATACATAAATGACAACAGAGGACAATGCAAAACTGAGTCTAGAGAGTCTAGAATCTTGAAAGGAGCAAAAGAAAAATCATTCCCAGTTCTTTAATTCTCAAAAGAGACTGGACCAAGATTTTTTTCCATGTTAATCAGTTCTGAATAGAACATAAACAGAGAGGAAAAATATCTTAAAACAAGAGTAATGATACCATATTTTAACCAGATAAAACATCCCTATGAGACAGCAAAAGCTCATAGGTCCCTGTTGGCCTAGCAACTCACTAAAATCTTGTTTCAAAAGAGGATGGGAGAAAATAATGATGATCAAAATTGTGAGCCCAAGTCATGAAAAGAGAACACAATAGAAATTACAGATGCCTATGTCCATGGATCACCTCTGTTTTAATATAAAGCTAGGTAAACTCTACAGAAGGCAGACATTTCTGGAACAGTTGAAGCCCCAACTATGAAAGCTCCCAAGCCTATTCCATCTCCTACAAGATAGTACACATCATTTTAAATGTGACTGAAATCAAGGCAGCCTTGGCATAAGTTTAAAGTTGTTGAACATATGGTTGTGTGATTTACTGGCTCAGATTCTCTACTTACAGCTGGGTAAAGGCTGCACAACACACAGAGATAGAGATCTCTTCTGTAATTCTAGATCTAGACAAAAGTACCAAAATTACCGAGAGTAATTATGACAACACTGGCTGGAAAGGAAGAAATAAATTTTGGTCCTTTTATATGGAGTCATGTCCTAGATATAAACTTATGCAAGGGATAATATATTTTGTGTTTTCACATGCAGTGAAAAGAAATAGTTCTTTGTTTCAAAACAAAGACAGAAGTTGGATAAAGTGACCACACATTTTGGTTACATTTAGACTACAAGGCCAAATTTAAAGGTCCAATCTCATAAATTATGAATCTAAGGGAACCAAGAAAAAGAAAAAACCTAAGCTTACATTAATATAACTTACATCATAGGATCAGGAGAAGATGCAAGTTCTGTCGACTCAGATTCTCCTTTAAGTTTAGTCCTGTTTTAAAAGTTATTGTAGTTAAAACAAGAACTCTCTTCAGTTCACTTAAGAACTGGCCAACGTTCCAGTCCTGTAAAACATCTGCCTGCCACCATGCATCTAAGATCTGTACCCTGACTCTGTAAACCAGCAATCACATTAGGCTTATATTGTAATACATTTGTAATTGTGATAGTTACTTTGCAATAATGCCAAATCTGGAGCACAACAGATCTATGAATATTAGGACAAAGTGAAATAATTTATGTTCAAAGAAGGCAAATATGGGAAATGTAAATTTTTTAATGCTCAGTTATCTATATCCATGGCAATCTATGGAAATTTTTGTAGTATACAATGGAATTTGAAGTATCAGCCCGCAACAAGGTAGTATTAAAGACCAAATACTTCCCTCAACAGTTCAATCATTGATCAAAGACAGACTCTTTCACAAAGTTAGGCTTGCATGGGAGCAGTCATGCAAACAAGAGGCACAGAAAAGCTACTTTGTGTATAATGAAAAGAGCAGATCGAGGCTCCATAAATATCCATTAAAAACCGTGTAGGATGAACAGTAATTAAAAGTATATGAAAATCAATCAACTACCGAAAAGATTTTGTCAATCTTTGCG
Organism: Aphelocoma coerulescens; assembly: GCF_041296385.1. NCBI lineage: Eukaryota > Metazoa > Chordata > Aves > Passeriformes > Corvidae > Aphelocoma > Aphelocoma coerulescens. The sequence continues at coordinate 36,347,946 of NC_091014.1, read as the reverse complement.
GTTCATGCAATATTCAGCCTTGCTATTTGTTATGGGGATTTGAATGCATGCCTTGAAATAAGGATATCCTTCAAGTTATCTTAATTTAGAGATCTCCTTACCACAGGCTCTCTGGGGAATTAATGTTTTTCTTGTGTATTTTCAGGCTTCCTGTGTGTGAGACTGCCAACAAGGATTACTAATGCAAATGAGATGAGGCCACTCTTTCTTAAACTCTTGAAATCCTCATTCCCAGGGGAGAATGTTATATTATATTTACACAGCCATATATTAGCAAAATAAAAATGAAGACATTAAACCTCATTGAAGATTTGTCTCCTTCTGTAGCTGGTACAGGAAATTGTTCCAATCTGGGGCTTGCTCATATGTCAGTTTGGTGCCTGATGACTCTGCTTAAGCCTGGTGTAATATATGTTGTTCTGAAACATCCATACCAAAGATGTGCCAAGAATGCTAAAGCATCCCTTATCCTATATATCTTCTCTATGTGTGGATTTGACAGAAAAAATTGCTGAGGGGTTACTTTTAGGGAAGCATTGTTGTAAAAAAATGTTTATTTTTTCATGATCTAGTTTAAGTACAAAGCATTCTAAATCAAGAAATCACTTTGAAGTGTTTGTAAATAAATTACATTGGAAGTTTAATTGTATACATCTTCAGTGAACCAAGACCAAATTAAAGCTTACCTGGTCTTTCTTGCTTCATATAAAATCTTGCCTACTTTTATAGTTTTCTAATAATTCTGTAAAAGATCTAGGGGGGAAAAATTCTCTGCTGTCAGCAAAACAACTTTTTTCATCCTGATTTTGGATTTTCTGATTAAGATATTCATGACCTGAAAAAACCTATCTTCAAATCCTGAGTATTGAAAGATGCTTGCTGTACAGGTTGTGTCTTGTTAAGGGCTGCTCTTTAGCCAGCCTCTGTAGCCACCATGGGAGCAGCTTTTCTTTCACTTACCAGCATTTGTGAATAAAAGTTATTATTTACAGTGTTCTTTTATGCAGACTGTTGTGTTTGTAAATGCTGGCTGTATCAAGGTAACCTTAATAAGTTTTTTGTCATGACAGTTGTCTTGGAAGGCTCATGTGGCTGAAGGAACTATTCATATATTATCATCATTTTCTATACCAAACAGGCAACAGTATCAGACTAAGAGTAGCAGAGGTTTCCTTATTTGTAAGAGGGTTCTCCTTCTCAAATTTCTGTTTAATAGGCATTACAAGACTGTTTGACAAGCACTAATTAATGTATAGTTAAATTCAGCATTAATATTCCCATATCATTAGTGGGGGAGGAGAGTAACAGGACTTCATGTATCTAGGGAACAAGCTACTGCCAGAAGAGAGGCAGAGCACAACAGTCTCTCTCTTATAAGCTCATCTTATTCTTCCAAAGAGACTCTTTTCTGACCTGTGGCATCCCATACTTACCTCCCCTTAGCCAGCACGTCACTCTCAATTCACTCTCACTCTCCAGGAGCCATCTGGTTCTTCTGCTCCCCCAGCAAAGGCCAGTGCCTGTATGGATTAGGGAGGTGAGGCTAACAGAGAAAGCAGAGATTCTTTGGATGGGGTGTGTGTGTGTGTGTGTGTGTGTTTGTTTGGGTTAGCTTCCAGAGCTTCCAGAGTTCCACAATCCAATCAACCACACAGCTGCTCAAGTGCTCACACCAGCAAAACGGAGGCAGCAGGGCTGCCTCTCTCAGGGACAGCTCTGTTTTAGGTTACTTTAAGCTAGTTACAAAACCATACCCATATCTACAGAGAAATGGAGCCTACACAGAGCCATATGGTTTAATAAATGACAGTCTAACCCATACACAGCCAGAACAGATTAATCCAAGTCTTGCCAGCTGCTTTCACAGAGGTCAAAGAAGTGGCATGTTTGTTTATTGCACCACTAAACATTCATTTTTAAACTGTCAATCAGCAAATGCATAGCTATTGTGTATCTGGAAACCTCCCTTTTTATTTCTTTCCCAAAAGAATAAGGTTAGTGCAAAACATCACAATATGTACTTTTCACTGATAGGAGATTTCAGCGCGCACTGTTTACTCAGTTGTCTGTGTAGAGGCCCATAATACATAAATCAGTGCAGAGAAATAAAGGATTGTTTTATTAAACAATGACATTTTCCAAAAGGATCTTAATTTCCTGTTCTAGAAATGGCACTATTGTTTACTTGAAACAGATATGCTAAGTGGCCTGGAGGAATTTTGTTTTCAGGAGACAGACTTGCCATCATTATGAGTAAGAGTGTTGCTCTGTTCTTGACAATGGCAATTAAAAAGATATTTTGATTTGAAGGAAATTAGCAGAAATAGCAAAACACTATTACAAAGCTTGACAGATTTTCCAAATTGCTAAAGCTGAAATTAGTCCTGTTCTTGGGATAATTTTCAGATTGCTCAAAAGTATTGCTTAATATCAACAAGAAATCAGCTATGAAGAATCTCTGTAAATTCCATGGTATTAACTGCAATGCATTTAATATACAAATTAGCAGACCTGACAAGATGCTATGTCAACATCTTAAATCCCTCAAATTTTCTTACCCTGAGGTCAGATTAGCAAGATGTTAGTGAGCAGAAAGACTGCTCTCAGTCCTTTTCCATATGAACTCACCTGCCAAATCTTCTCAATTGCTTTTTCTCAACCACAGTATCTATAACCCTTCCACCTTCCAGGCCCCTCTCACCTCCTAAAGACCTCTATGGACATTCCTCATCTTCCTTCTTTTGGGTTACGTCCCTGAAATGCATCTGTCCACATGCCACTGAACTTCCCACCAAAGTTTTCAGTCTTTCCCTATGCTCTTACCTACCCAGGGACATACAATGCCTCAGGTGCAAAATCAGGTTCTGCCATTCCAAGGATAATTTATTTTCAAGTTACATCTAATTCTGTGTGGACTGCTGAAAGGGCAAGTATAAGCCAATTTAAGAGGAAAAAGGTAAAGCTGAAAAATGTTACAATTGTATTACAATACCCAAGACACAACACTCAAGACCTTTGTCTTGAATGAGATCATGTTTCCATTTTTCAACCTCCTGTGGAGCAGAACTGACCTGTTCTACCATAGCACGTGACAACATGCTGTCATACAGTAGCTCAAAATCTCTGCTGTATGCAGATTTTGCTGTTTGCAAGATGGGATGAGTGAGAGGATTGTCAGGCAGCTGGTTGTGGTTCCAGATTCTCCAGTTGAATCAGTGGTTGTCTGGACAGCTCTAAACAATACCAGCTGCTAATAGTCTCCCTTGGGATCATTTTCTAATTGCAGATTACCAGACACAGCTGGGTGTCCCTTTCTTCTCCAGGGGTAATCCTTGTGCTGGGATGGAGGGCAGGAGATTTATGAACCAAACATGCAGGCTTCAGCTGAGAACTGTCGGTGTGGTAGAGACAACTAATCAGTTGGCGAATGTTTGAGAGATTTCTGATGCTTTTGTGCTGTTCCTTGCAGGGAATCTCTCTTCTGCCATAATAACATCAGCCTGTTAACTTGTCGGTGCAGATATTATACACCAGAATGGCTTCATTGATGTTTATTCAGGTGATTTGTATCTGGGTTTACGCAAATCCAGGACTGTGCTGTCCTATAAAGTTCTTGTGTCTGTGTCATCTCTTGTACTGAGCTCACTTGTCTGGTCCATCTCACTTGAGAAAGCCTTTATCTTGTGGTTTTTCTCCAGAGAAAACTGATTGTCTGGTCCTTAATGTTACATCAATGTAAAGAACATGTAGCTGTAGTCTGTATGCCTAGCATATGATTTCAGATGAGAGGGTTTTAATAGCAGTGGTGATTCTTAAAAAACTTAATCTTTGTTAGTGACCTCTTTTTGAATTTCTCACCAAAAATATTTTGACAGTTCAGTTATAATGTGGTGCACCTATTTTTTCTTACTGATCTTTGGAAAGTGCAGGAATCCTACACGAAAGATGCTGAAACGCTGAGTAAGATTTCAGATTCCAAGGCCTCCTCTGTGACTGGCTCTCCAAAGTCACAAAATTTTCTAGAAGATCCTTTTGCTGCCGTTACCTATCTCAACTGCGTCTGTGAAGTGCCAGTCGTAGGATGGTACCTAACTATTGCATGAGGAGTTTTTCGTACCCGTTTCTTGTGGGAAGAATTTCTGTGCCTGTCACTAGAGGGCAAGGCAGCTGCTCTCAGCATCACACCGCTCCGACGAGCCCAGCCAGCCAGCTCCCTGCTGACATCACGGGTGCGAAGCTCACATACAAACTTGCGTTTTTTCTCCGCAAATCCCATGCTCAGGTGCTAACTTAAATAATTACTTGTTGAATACTTTTGAATGGACGATCCGGAATGACACCGAGAGGGGAATGATGCTTCTTGCAGCAAAAGGAGTTGGCTTCTCTGTTTATGTCACTTTCTCATAAGGGTCACTGCCCACTGCAGTGCGGAAAACAACTGCCATCAGTTTCAGACACGTAGTCCCTGATTTTGAACTACTGGTGCTAATGGCAGATTTACTGCTGACTTAGTTTAATGTAGGATTTAATCTTTGGTACTGACTTTTACCCACAACTGTGTTTGCCAGAATATTATAGCCCAGGCTGGCTTACACTGACCTCGTGAAAAGCGATTCAAGTTTATCTTGAGTTTTGTGCAGGCTGGGGGGGGGTGAATGGGTTTTGATTCTGTCACATGTAACTCAAATATTGCCAAACAGGCTGGCTTGTCTTAACTTGTGAGCACCTGGCACAGAAACAATCTATCATTTTGAACACTCCTATGCAGTAATACTCTCATTTAACCATGACTATGCTGGCTACATTAGAGGGTGGTGTAATTTCCAAATGAGATAATGCTGTGTGATTACCTAGTATCCGAGGTGACTTTAGTTATTTCACTGAGATTAAGTTTTTATGCTGCTTGTGATTTTTACCGTGTTGCCAACACTCTACTCTGTCTTAAAGTCAGAGTTCTCTGATTTCATGTGATTATCTTGGGAAGGTTTCCAGGTACGTTTATGTGGGTTTATCACCTGAGTATATTTTCTTCCTTGCTTACTCAAGTGGTATCTCCAGATCATCTTTCAAGGAGCCTATAAATATGTATATTGAAGCCAAATAAATTCAAATATGAAGCTCACATAGTCGATTCCTTCCTCCTGCTTCTCTGGAGACATGTTTGCAGTGTAATCCCACAGTTTTTCTCCCATTTCACATAGCAGGTAACTATAATGAAAATCAACTATCAACTTCTTTATTTTTTAATACAGAATGCAAAATACATCCATATTTAAGTCTTGCAAGAATTTTAATTTATGATAAGAGAGAGAGGGTCTTGTCAAGTTATAAGAGTTAAAATAAGGTGGAGTCAAGATATGGGGGAAAGGCTCTGGTCTGTCCCCTCCCCCAGAATACTATACTAGAAGGAACCCTATTCAACAGAAATATAATATTACATATCTCTTTTAATATAGTAGCCTTGTAATTTGCATTGTCAGTATGTCATCTATGATACAGAAGCCCCTCCCATGAAATAAGAGCGGTCTGGATGTGGATATCTTGTATTTTTAGATATATATGCCTCTGGTACATTGGGATACTACAGATAGTTGCATTAATATAGTTTCAGCAATTTTTCTTAAATTTTCATGGTAAAAAATAAAAGGTACTTTTAAATTTAACAGTAACTTTTTGTTTAACAAGAACTTTTGTTAAGTATAGTGTCTTCTATTTGGAATACAGGACTTGTTGTTTGGGATTGGTTCAGTTCCTTTAACATCCATTTCTGACATTAACCAGCACAGTAAATTTCAGAAGGCAGCAGATGAAATCCCAGTGGCGGTTATAACTTTTTTTCTCAGTAAAATAATACAGAATTTACAAGTAGTTGTATTCTAACACTCAGCTAGATCCACATTCATATTTTTAAATAAATGTAGACATTATCCTAATTTTTGTTGCTGGAGGCCAGCTTAACTTTCTCCTCGTTCTTTTCAATTTTCAAAACAACAAAAGGTGATGAAAAAGTCTTCGTGGTGAATCCCAAGACCAATATATCCCCAAGGCAATGTGGTTAGTGCAGAACCAAGAGAAGCACTTAATTCTGTAGATAGAAGCCAGTCCTTTTAGCAAGCAAATACAAGCCTATTAAAAACTCATCTTTAAACAAAACAAGCCAAAACAAAAATAGCGCGAGGTAGAGATTTTCTTGGATTTGCGGATAAATTCTCTCACGGACCATGCAGAAGGCTTTGTCTCTGGGCCCCAGGTGCTGCCGTCCTGATCACACACCAGGACCACACAGGTGCCAAGGAGGAGCTTCGTTTTTATTTACCAACCCTTCTTGAGAATCAAAATAACACCAAAAGTCAAAATGTGAACGTTTGCTCCCCTCCCCAGTTTGTTTTTTGTTTTTTTTTAATCCCTACAGACACCGCTCACCGCCTCCGGTAAGAAAAACGAGGGAAAAGCAGCAGGGAGCGGTGAAAAGAGGGCAGCGGTGAGGGCGGCGCCGCACGGGAGCTGTGCCGCGCGCAGGTGAGAGCCCTCGGCGCGGCGGGAATGAGGGAGGGGACAAGGGACAAGGGGAGGGATGTCTCCCCCCGGCCCCGACCCCTGGGCGGGCCGGGGAGCTGAGTGGATGGAGGCCGCGTCAGTCAGGGGCAGGGCGAGGCCGGGGGATGGCGGCCCCCGCCCGGCGCGGGCGGCAGTGGCGGAGCAGCGGCGGCAGCATGCGGGCGGCGGCCGGGGTAGGGCGGGCGGCACCTGCTCCCGGCACGGAGCGGGCGAGGGAGGGAGCGAGCGAGCGAGGGAGCGAGGGAGCTCTCCGCGGGCTGGCCGCTGCCGCCGCCGCACGCCGGCAAGCCCGCGGAGGGAGCTTCATCTGTTTCTTTCTAGGACGTGGTGGGCATCCTCATCCTCTGCCTGGTTTCTGTGGCGGCCGCGCTGGACTTCAAGTACCACCACGCCGAGGAGCTGGAGCAGTACCTGAAGGGGGTTCATGCCGCGTACCCCTCCCTCACACACTTGCACAGCATCGGGCGATCGGTGGAAGGTAGGGGCGGTGGGATGAGGGGGGAGAAGGCTTTTTGTTCCAATTAAATCGGGGCGGGTGTGGGTAAAGGTGGCGTTTCGTGGGCGCTTGCTGGCGGCGGGGCTGCTCTAACAAACCTCTGTGGCGTTCCTCTTCCTCTTGCTTAAGCGTGAATAACACACTCTGGCTGAAGCATCATACGTGTCATCAGGGTAAAAGTTCTCCCAACACCTGGGTTTTTGAGAATTGGAAACGTCCTGCGTGGCAATTTCAGAAAGAGGGCAGTCTTTACAGAGCTTAGAATATGTGAGGCTCCCTTTGCCAAGTCCCCGTTCTAGGTGGGACTATAGTCAAAGACGTGTGTTTTCTATCTTGTGGCTGTCTTAGAAATACCTTCTGATACAAGATCCTGTGCTGTAGATGAAGAATAGGATTTCAGTCTCAAACCTTACAGGAAAATGAAATCAATAATCACCTTTCTGACCTTATATTGATATTTGAATTTATCTCTCTATGATTGGTACTTTCTTACTGTAAATTGGGCGGGGGGGGGATTGCTAATTTTTTAAAAGAGATTAAAAATATTAGTGTTTATTAGCATATGCACTTTAATGTACATCTGTTTAGTTTTAAGCAAGAAAAACCGAAAATCAAACTGTTTTGTTAAGTTTCACTTCAGGAAACTTAATTGCTTTGAGAAGAGCTGTAAAACCTGATAGAAAATCCATTTTTTAGAAATGTCATTTGTTCCTCTAATCCCATTTCATACCACTGGAAGAATTTGTAGCATCTATTATCAAATCCACACTTGTGTTTAAGAAAAATAAAAATCTCTATTCTTCTTGATAGATGATCATGAAGACATTGTCATCCCTCTCCTCCCTTGTTTTACTGTGTATCGCAAAGCAGACAAGGAATCTTAAAGTTATTTAAAGTGTGTTGGTTTTGGTTTCATCAAAGGCAGAATTAGATTGGATTATATTATTCATCCATGCAAGAGGTTAGTTCCTGTAAGTACAGTTCCCTCCAGTAGAAACTAGCAATTATCCACATCCTCATTTTCATACCTTTAGAGAACTTGGCTAACATTCTGATGATAGGACTAGATTCTGACTTTTCTGCCAGGAACTCTGCTGGCTTATCTTTGTGCAGGTTGGCAAAAACCTTTCATCCAACATGAGAGATTGAAAATTTGGCTTTTACATATCTAGATACCTGAAAGCTGATAACATGAGGTGTTCAACTTGTCTGAGTTCTGTCAGTATAAAAACTGGAAAAGCATCATCTCTTGGTTGTGATTGAGCAATGGATTGAGATTTCTACCTATGTTAAGAAATGTGCCTTCCTTCACCTGGAATATGCTAAGGGATGGTACTGAATTAGGGTCTAATTTGGGGTTTTTTTTGCTCATACTAAATTAAAAGAAAGTTTTATGACAACAGTGGTTATATAATTTTGGTGGAAGTGTAGTTTCAATTTTGGCCAATGGGCTGAAGTTCTATTCCTCTTTTCTCAGTTAAGCTGACACAAAGTCTATCTGTGCGTGCACTCGCTCATGCAGGTTTACTAGTGTTGTTCTCCTGCCAATTAGCTAAACCATGATAGCAAAATGTACTTCTTGATGATGAGAAACAGAAATTAATTTAAATACTATAAAACTGAGATCAATGTGATGTAGTAAGTTGATATTCCTGATGTGGAAATTCTTGATGATGAATACAGTATCCCATGGATGAAAGTAAGGCCTATAAAGCTAACAGACATAATTTTACTATTTTCATGAATGGCTGTTGTTCCTATGTTATTTGTTAAGCTAGGTTTTACTCCAATTTTATCTAATAATCCTGTATTTTATACTGCCACCTAGACTTGGATTATGAAGAATGTGAAGTAAAGGCTTGACTTTTGGTTGGTGTGTGTAGACCCAGAGCTTTGCAGGGATATAAAAATCCACTCTTAGAAGCCCAGTTGTGGAGGATGATAGGGACCTGTGTATTACCACTTCAGAAAGTGATTGCATGTAGTTCTTTAAGAGAGCTATCTAAACACTCTTCATGTCAGAAGCCTCACCTGCTTCAGGCAGATCATAAAGTAATTTAGGTCTGGAGGCTATCTAGTCTGAATTCCTGTTCAAAGCCAGGCTCACTTGAAAGTTAATTATGATGCTCAGGGCCCTCTCCACTCTACTTCTGAATATTTGCAAAGGTGGAGGTTCTCTGGGTACCTGAGCCACCTTGCAGCCCTTAGGCTGCACAGCAGCAACCCAGCCAGTCTGCATTCTGTACTTGCATGGGGTTATTTTCTTGAGTTGATAATCCAAATATGGGACTCTTTTGTTCCAGGTGCAGGATTTTGCATTTTCCTGGTCAAACTCCATGAGTTTGTTGTCAAGAAATTCCTTCTGCTTACCAGGGGCCCTCTGAATGGCAGCCCTGGCCCTGATGAAGATATTAAACAGCATCAGCCCCAGTACTGACCCTTGAGGAATGCTGCTAATAATTTGCTGTCTCTTGAACCACCAGTTGTTCAGTCCAGTCAGCTTTTGACCTTACTGTAGTCTATTCCTCTAATCCATATGTTCCCAGCTTGTTTACAAAGATACCATGACTGTGACTGGACGCTGGAACAGGCTGCTCAGGGAGCATCCTTGGGGATATTCAAAAGCTGTCTGAACACAGTCATGGGCAGCTGGCTGTAGGTGGCCCTGCGTAAGGAGGGGAGCTGGACCAGGTGACCTCCAGAGGTCCCATGTAATTCTTGGTTCTGTGATTCTGTTGAAAGCCTTGCTAAGGTCAAGACTAAAGAAATAGGATGCTTTGCTCCCTCTCACTAAGTCAGTCATTTCTGCATAAAACTTAAACAGTCAAGTGTGATTTGTCGTGGATAAATTTGAGATGAGGTTTACATAATGTGTTTCTTTGATGTTTGTAGACTGGAATAGCAATGTACACAGCAAAATATGTACCAAGATCCTCGATGGAAAACAAAAGATGCCAAATTTATTTTGTGGTGGCTTACATCACCATACAGAAATACCTGCCAGATTATTGGGAGCACCTCTGCCAAATTACTGGGAACAATGTGTTCTAGCAATGGCCTGTTCAGTCTCCAGATCTGATTTGGAAGCTGTGATATTTATGTATCTCATCTGCTGAACTATTAGCCTTAAATGAGGGGAGAAAGGAGCTTAAAAGATGTAGCCCATTGGCTGACAAAAGTGAGTGTTACCTTTTGGTCTAACTTAGTAGGTATCCTCAAATCCCACAAGATTTGTAGGTGATTTGTCGGTGAGAAACCTGGTATGGTCTTAGCAGCAGGTAGGCAGAGATGTGTGATGGCCCAGAAAATACCTTAATTCTTTTAGATTGTTTCAGGTGTGTTGTTGAATAAAGTTATAAAAGCTCTTTGTCAGGAGTTCAGTTTTCTAATACATTCAATATCCACCCTCAGAACAGTGTGTGCACTCTGTAATAATAGAGGAAGCTGCAGAGCTGCATCAGTCTGGAGAATAGGACCTGGTGTAATCATATTAACCCATCCTGCCTAATGCCCCCCCCCCTTTCCCCTCCCCTCCCCAGTGAAAGACAGACTGACTCTTCAGCAAGCAAACCTTAGATTGCATTACCAAAAGGAAAATATTCAATGTATGTCTATGATCTGTCGTTTTTCATTGTTCAACATACGGTGCTGTTGTTACTCTTTGAAAAGAAAATGAGGGTGGTGGGAAGCAGACTTAAGGATTCTAACAGACCTGATGACCTCCTTAGGAGGACAGACAGCCAGATATTGGAAGAGTGGAGTAACTTTTATAGTAGATCCACACTCTGTAAAGTCTTTTCAGATACACTCTGGATTGAGATAAAGTGATAACATGCTAATTACAGCTTGGTTTAGATCTAGATTTTTGGGAGGCCAGTCTGCATTTTTAGAATTCTAGTCAACTTGGGGCAGTTGTAAACATCCTCAGGCCAGATTCTGCTCACTGAGGGAAAGGTTGTGTATGGTTGAAGTAACCCTGTCTTTACCTAGTGAAGTTTCAAAGTTGACTTAATATATATATTTATCCCTTTGGCAGATTTTATCACTAGAGAGACAAAAACTAGAACAAACTGACCAGATTTTGTTCTGGTTCCACTAGAAATTCTCAGAAATACCTTGCAAAAGAGCTGTCCAGAAAGCTTCTTTGGGTGAGAACTATGTGTCTTAGTCACCCTATTCTGATGCTTAGTGAGCACTAGTATTCAGTTGCTCTCTTCTGTCCATTAATCTTAAGCACCTTGCTAACTTTGGGGGTGGGGGTATGGGGGTTCTGGTTTTAAGTAGTGAGTCTTGCTTATTAGCGTTTTTCTATCCCTGCTCTGTGAGCAAGAGAGGCTTAAATGTGCAGGGGGTGTGTGTATGGTTGCTGTGGGTTTTAAAGTTCGTGCAGGACTCGCCCGTGGCTGTGTGCGTGGGTTGTGCTGTGGACTACAGGGAAGGTGTGTTCAGCAGGGCTCCCAGCAGGCCAGCTTTCTTAGTGACAAGGTGCCTGTTGGAGCACATTATGTCTCCTTCCTGCCTGCACTCGTGGGCTTTCCTCCTTGGAAAACAGGAGGGAATGAGCATGCCCAGATTTCCATCTGATAAGCAGCTGTGACTTCAGCAAAAGGGCGTGCTGGGGATTAGGAGTCAGGTAGTGCTGTATGAAACACGTGCCTGGTAATACAGTCAATAGAGAACCTAGGCAATTCAGCTTCCATCATTCCTCACCAACATCAGTGGAATGCATGCCCAAGGTGTGCCAGAGGTCAACTTAAATCTCCTGACTCTTCTGATACAGTGCAATTGATACCTTTAGGCATTTATGGGTGGCTGTTGAACAGGGGAATACTGATTTAAGGTTCACCATGCTTCAGTGAAAATATTTAATAGTAAAAGGCCAGGTATTGTACTTGTCTCATCTATACATTAATAGTCTGTGTATATACCTGGGAAAAAATAGGAACTCAAAAAGTTATTTATTGTGACACAATATGGAAGAAGCCTACTTAGAAGAGTTACTACCATCAATAGTAAAGTGCATTGTAAATTTTATTGATTTTACATTACAGATATTTCTATTCTGGATGTTTTTACTTTGTTTAAAGTACTAGAAAACAAGTTTTACTGCTGGAGAAAACAAAGCTGAAATACATTACCCATAAAATATTTTTATTCTGGAATTATTATCAAGTTGGCTTCAGGGGTTCTGGCACTATACAAAAATAGAATGAGAAGGTTATATACAGCCCACTGTACTTTGAGGTAAGTTTCTCAGTGTTACCCATTATTAAATGCTAGTACCAGTGTTTTTAAAAAGGAGGAAGAAAATGGAAAGGTAATAGAGAAAATTCTTTTTGTCTTAAAAATGAACAAATTATCTAGAGGCAAATCCACAGCGAATGTGTTGTCTTTAAAGACTGTATTGCAGTTATTTTTTTCTGTGGTTACATTATGTGAGGTATATTTGTGTAGAAGACTGTTACCTTATGTTTGTTCCATTTGACTGCTGCAGATGACTTTCCTCCTGTCTCCAGTCCTTGATAATGTCTCTTCTTCCCTTCCCTCTTCCTTATCCCCATGCCAAAAATTTCCTTTCAGGCTCATCATGCAAGTATGGTGTGTATAGATAATATAAGCATTGAGGTTTTTCAAAGTTCGTTTTTAGAAACAAGAATGAATGAGACATTTTCCACTCTGAGTGCCTCATAATGCAAATTATACTGAAGTTGCTTGGCTCCAGTCCAGAGTTCCATGTAGAAATGGGCATTCTAAAACTTACTGGGATTGTCAAATTCTTATCCATGCTTGCCCACTTCAGAAATTTTTTTCCTGTTATGTGTTACTTGCTCTTTTTGTGTCTTTCCTCATAACCATCTTTGTTCTAGTCTTTGACAGCATGTGTGGCATATAAATGTATATTAACAGGATTCTAAGTAGGTTTACATGCTCATTTTATTATTGAAAAGGTGTTTGGCTTCACAGATGGGTTTGATATTATTAGCCTTGTAAACTCCATTTGCAGCACATTATGTGAGTCACCATGATGGGAAAGGGGAAATAAAACAGTGAAGGAGGACTGGCTCCTTCAGAGTTTATCTAGTGAAAGCTAAATCATGACTTTAAAAACAAGAAGTATTAGCTTGTATTCTTAAGTCTTCAGCTCCCAACTGAGCTTTGCTCTAAATAATGTGTTTAAATAGAAGTCACCATTATTATATTAGCTCTAAATTCTAATTCTGTTTGTCCTAACATAAGCTAAAAATTCTTTAAACATTGAAATATAGATTCATATATTATCTGACTGCATCCTCTAGCAGTTTGATTCCTGTAATGCAACACAAGTAGTTTGTGTGCAATCAGTCCTCCAATAGCCAAGTACTAAGATTTTATCTGATGATAACAAGACTTCACTTTGCTTTCCTGTCAGTATAACTGCTTTTTATGCAAATCTTTTATAAAAAACATGTAGTTTGGTCAGTGTGAGATGTTTAAAAGATTGATAAACTTAGACATTACTCTTGGAGATGCAGTCACTGACTTGGAGCACATTCCTATTCTCTTGCAGTGAAAGTAAAATTATTTAAGTCTTCTCTTCTTTGCTTGCTGTGAATTGGTCAATCAGTTTTGTCTTGCCTTCTATGATCTCTCCTACTTAAATACACTTCTTGCAGAAAATTTTGTGGGAAAGTTTGTTTGTTTTTCCTGTGGAACATGCTGTATCAGAGATTTCTAAATAAATAAATAAATAAATTCAAGAAACTGTGAGGGGAACCTACCCTAGCAACATAGATCAAACATTTCTCATATATAAACTTTTATCTAGTATTGAAATTTTAATGTTGTAGTTTCAAAATGGAAAGACTTGATCTGTTTAGAAATAGTACACTGTTCATGTGAGTAGCATTTGTTTAGAACCAGCCTTGTGGGAAAAATCTCTGTTCTCTTACTTCCTCTCTACCCTTTGCTTTGTAGTTGTCTAGTTGCAGCATATATTTGTCAAGCTTTTTTTCAGAGCAGTAAAGGTCTTAAGCCTGCAGCCATCCTGTTTTTCCTCAGCAAGACCTTGCAGCTTTCTGTGTTTGTTTAAAAGTAGGTAGACTTGACTACTGGATATTGTAATTCACACCAGTGAAGTTAGCAATACTCTAGAGCCTGTGTAACATAGAATCAGCAATTGCAGCTAGTGGATGCAGTCTCCATATCCTTTCCTGGTGTTGAGGAAATAAATATGTAGGAGATTTTATGTTTGGGGGTTTTGTTTGTTTTAAAACCAACTAAAGCACAGAGCTTAGGATGTTAAAATGGTGCACAATGGACATAAATGAATGTTTTTTCCCCCTCACTCCTTGTAGGTTTCTGCATTTTGGAGCATTGTACATACATTTTTAGCCCTGTAAATGAAATATGATCCTAACCACAAACTTAGTTAAAGAAATGAAACTTTTATCTTATGCCTCAGTTTTACCCAGATCGTCAATTTGTCTGCATTCTCCTTCTGGCTTGAGGAGAATTTAGTAACACATCCCTCCTACCCCACTTCAGACAGTGAGATATTTTAGTAGAAAAGTATTTCTAGAAGCTTCCATTCACTTCCCACAAAAGAAGAGCAGTGTGCCCCACATCTCTTCTGCACGGCCTTTCTGCCTGGGACCTCTGGCTATAGATCCCTGAAGGTACCAGTGTTGCTTATTTTCAGGGCTACCTAATTAAAGGTTTGCTGTGTGTAGCTATGGCATATTGTGTTCACATAAGTACATGGAGACCTACTTATAATACATTAATTAATTGTTTGCAAGACTTCTTACACTGAAGCATTTGTTCACTAGACAGTTGTTCTGTACATGGTTTTGTGTAGAAGAGAGATCTAGATTGTTTTTAAGGCTGGGATTTTTCTTTAAATGAAATCGGAATGTGCATGTTATTTCTGAACTTCCTGAAAATTCTGCTTTTGGAACCTTTTATTAATTAGGAGAGTTATTTTATGAAGTGGACATAGAAAAAAATAATGCGTAGGACTGGCTGTAGATCTCTTACCCTCACAGCTGAGAGAATACCCTTCCTGTAAACTGTTCACTCAGTTATGAAGTGGCTCAAATGTGAGAAAGCAGTTAGGGGATGTTTCTAAGCAGATGATTCTGCAGTTTGATATCTAGGATTTACTTGTTGTTATGGGAAAGGTCAGACCATGGCAGTCGGAGTTACTTAATTAAATTACTGTAGCTGCTACGTAACATGCTGAGCTCACAGTGGATTTAGGACAGTTGAGTTACGTTTCCTGTTTGTCCCTAGCCAGTGTGTTCTACATCCATGGTCTTCCAAGTTACCTGGGGCATTTAAACCGAGCTTGAGCAGATCTAAAAAAGTAACACTTATCCTAAAGCTAAAATAAAAGCAAACTCTGTTCTCATTAAGAAGCATAGTCCTGCTGTGCCAGTTCAAAAGTTCACTCTGGTCCATTATTCTGTTTTCCAAAGAACAGCTATAGCAAGTTATAGGATAAGGTAGGGACAGATGCCTTCCCTGGTATGCACTTCAAGCAATGTGCCACCAGGATGATTCTGATGAAGCATATTTCCTGATCCTGGTGTACCTAAAGTACAAAACTTGCTTTGATACGCAATTGCATTAGGCTGATCTCAAAACCCCAAGAATAAACAAAGGCCACCAGAACGTGTTTGTTCAGTAGACTAAGGACCAAATTACTCTATTCCTAGGTAGTAACAGTGCCTGATTCTCAGTTGTTGCCTTGTGTCTTTGTTACCTTTACTGAAAGCCAGTCGCTAATGTTTCTACAGAGACCTTTTGTTACCTGTTTTAGGAGAGAATCTGTAAACAGCTGGTTAAGCTAATGTATCTTGTTAACTAAACCAGAAACAGGTGATCATGGCAGAGACTGGATTATTTTTAAAAAGTTAATCTAGCCTCTATTATTCCCCCCTTTATTGAGTTAAGAAAAAAAAAAATGAAAGAAAAAATAGGGGCGGGGGAGCTACTCACTGTCTCGATTTGTTGGAGTCTGCTTGTCAGTGTTGAGGTGTGTATGGTTTTGAGCTTCCCATTCTTGAGGCAAATATAATGTCTGAGATCTGACAAGGATTTTTACAGGATGGGTGTGGCAAGTCTCTTGATGAGATACTTCAGTGAACTGAAATCCTCATAGTGCACCAGTAGCTTCACAGCCACATGTGAACCACAACCTGTAGCGTCCTCCCTCTGTTACCATCAAATGTCAGAAATAGCTCTGATGTCGTCTGCCTCTGGTTAAAAACGTAAGCTAAACAAAAGCATTGAATCTGGATAAATTGCACTTTAAACAAACCAACCCTCTCCCTTATGGCCCGCTTGTGTTACAAGCAATCACTTTATTCACTATGATCCAGTGGTACTGCTGTGAATGGGTAATATTTATTACTTTTATGTATACAATGGCTTTTCTGAAAATTACTAGATGCATACCAGTTTCACAGCTTTCTCAGAAAATAAAGTACACCTTTTTAGAACTAGGTTTAAAAACCCTGTGGTAATAAAACAAGAGTTGGTGAAAAGGAAAAATAGTCTATTTGGTTTCTGGGTGTAAATATGAAACCAGTCAGTGTAAATAGTAGAAAAAGCCTGCTCAGATTAATTCTAGGGGTCTGTGGTGTTCTCATCTTCTTAGTGAGCAATTGAATAAGGTTAGTATATCTTTATTTAAAACCAGTATTCCCTCTGGGTTGTTTTTGTTTGGCCTTTACAATTTTATTTTTATTTCTTGATTTTTGTTCAAATAACCTGTAAGTTATTACTGTAGAGACTGTGCTCTGCACTGGCAGTTTTTCTTGGTTTTGTGTATAAAGAGTGTATTCAGCTTGATTATGACAACTGGAAATGGTACAGTGATGACTCACATGTACATAGGAAAGAAAGGGTTGCTGTTCTCATAAGATACAAGTCTTGTGAAAGTGTCCAAAGCAGCTAGGATGTCCCAGTCAACCAAAGATTTGTAAACCTTTAGGAAGATAAGCAAGCGTGTGAACCATGAATTGTTTTGGCTCCCTTTCTCAAGTGCTTTGGATACAAATAAACAGTATCTAATGTTTTTTAGAGTCCTTGTTTATTCTGACAGTTCTGCTTATATGATGCTGACTCTAAATTGGAGTGACTGGTATAATCTCTTGGAATAGACAGGAACTGATTAAATAGTGGGAAATGGATACTTCTATTTACTTTTTGCCGAGAGAGAGCGCCTTATGTCTGTAATAAGGGATCCGTGGGAAGGGGCCAGAATGTTAAGTTTAGCAGTGGCCCCCACATAGTGACTCAGTGCTGTCAGTGGCTATGATAGACCTGCAGCTGAATGCTACCTTGGGTTCTTCTCGCTTTTTTTTTCTGCTTACCTAAGCACCATACTGAATATTGCCAGATATGCCTGGTTGATGTATGGGATTGATCTGTATCTCTTTATTTTTTTAAAATACCTTGAAGACTTTCTTATATTTGAAGTGTCCTAGCCCTCCTTGGCATATCAGCTTTGTTCATTACTAATGCCAATGCTACTACAGGCCAAGTCTTTAGATAATCCATTCTGTCTCAGTGGACCATGGTATACTTGAAAGTGAGGCTAAATGCTCACAAAAGAATTTGATGTACAGTTGTTCATACAGATGTTTGTCTGATCTCAGCTTCAAGTATGTAGCCTCTTTTGGGGGTGCTTTACTCAGTCTGGCTAGGTTAAAATCACATATTTGTTCACCTTTGTTCTACTTCTGTAGTACTGCCACATCAGTCATTCTGATTAACCATTTCTGGTTATACAAATAATGCACTGGTACTTCAAGTTCTGTTAGAATCTGAATCAAGCCATGTGTGCTGTTAGGCAGAAGAAAAGTTCTAAAATGGCTTTAGATTTTCCAGCTTGAACTGGTGATGACAAATCAGAGTACCTCAGGGCAAGGGTGCTGCTGGTGCTAGTTTAGTGAAAGGTATCACTCTTGAAGTCCTTCATTAGCTATGGTAGTGTTTTGCTGGAAGACAATGTTGCCCCAAGGAGGCTTATCTCCCTGGAGAAGAGAATGCTTGGGGGGGAATCTTATCACAGAATTCTAGTACTTGAAGGGTGGCTACAAAGAGGATGCCTCTCTCTTTACAAGGAGCCACACAGAAAAAAGCAAGGGACAATGGGTACAAGTTGCACTTTGAGAGGTTTCATCTCAGTATAAGAACATTTTTTACAGTGGGAATCATTCACTGGAACAACTTCCCCAGAAATGAGGCCGAGTCCTCTTCACTGGAGGTTTTAAAGATGCAATTGAACAAAGTGCTAAATAATCTTATCTAGGTTTTCTTTCCCATGTAGGGTTGGACCAGATGATCTCTTGAGGTTCCTTCTAACCTGAGCTGTTCAATGATTCTGAGATTGGTTCTATGATTGAATTGCTCTGAGACCTTGCATGCTAATGAGAGTTTATCTCTCTTCTCCTCTCTGTCCTCCATTTTTCTAGGTAGGGACTGCCTCAAAACGGATCTGCATTACTGCAGTTCCTACCCATGAAGCCAGTGTGCAACACATGGCCAACCCAGGAGGACTGTAGTCAGTCTATTGCTTTGAATTTGCAGTTGCAAGCTCTTGAATCAGTACCCTACCCTGACTGATACTGACAGTGGGTCTGAGCCATTCCCCAGTCACTTCATTTCCTAGCCATAACTTTCTTTGAAATGACAAGTTTTTCATAAATGAAGCTGTAAAGAACAAAGTGAAGAAAAGCAGAAATAAAATTGAGAACAAAAATAGGGAGCATGATCCAGACTCCCACATCTACAAATTGATTTGGTTTCTTTCCCACTAGATCTGGAGATCAGTTTCAATTCTTCATTTTAATTACCAGTTTGTGTAGACCTGTTTAGAATACTGACACTATGTCACGAACTAGTGGAAATGCTAGAAAACTTTTTTTAAAGTTAGAAAGACTTCTTATTCTACTACAAGCTGTGGGGTCTGACTCTGCTCCAATACAAGTCTTGTTACTTGTCCTGAGACACACAGTTAGAAACGCAAGTTTGTCTTCATCACTTGAAATGTAGTTCACTAATTAGTTGACATCAGTTTTGGTTTGGCAATTTGGCAGTGAGAAATGGCTTTTCAAAGCATGAGAGGAAGCTTAGCTGTTCCCTTCAGGTACCAAACCAGAGTTATCTAGGCTTTTCTGATTAAAGGAAACCATCCATATGCTGAATCTTTTCATATGCAGTTAATTACTGCCATATGGAAAGAAATCTTACATCATCCCTCACAGGTACACTATCCAGTACTGCAGGCTGAACAGACCCAGGAATGTATTTTAATTGTTAATGGAAGGTTTAATACTTCTTACAAGCTGGAAATGCCAGGAAATAATTGGTATCTCAGTTCATGGGAGCGTTTAGCATGTAGATAGCCCTCACACAAACTCTAAGCAGTCTAAACACTAATGCTGGAAAGACCAATTTACATCAGTACTTAATGTTAGTCTATACTTAGCTCTTCCTTGTGTTTCCCATGAGTGCAATTCCCAGTGAGAGCTGCAGGAATGAGTACTGCTGATGGCAAGACACTGGAAGTATTTTTTTGAAATTTGAAATCAGAATACAATATTACTGGTAGAAAATCTTAAATGATGGAAACATCTAGAGCACTTTAGCTCTACTTGTACTCTTTGCTTGGGTATATACAATGAGCTGCATGTTGTAGGTTTGCAGTAGCCACCTTTACATTTGGGTGGAAAGGCTGCAATTGCAGCTGTAGGTAGGTGTGTTCCTCTTGATGCAGAAGTCCACATGGCAACTAAGACCAAGGAGGGATGTCTGAACTTGCCTTCCAGTAGAGGGAATGAGAGCTGGGAACCAGGGCTTAGAGGGCATAAGGACAGAGAATCATAGGAGCATTCTGGAAGGACTTCCTTGGTAATTCATTGCAAGTTGCCCCAGGATACAACTGTAGAGAGAATGACACATTGCAGAGATGGAAAATAAGTTGAGGTTGTTGTCCACACTTGATTATGAATAACAGTAGCATACTTTTTTCACTACTAGAATTGTTTTTAGTTCCAACCATAGGCTATTGCAGCAAGTCTTGTCATCTATTATCACAGAGCTGCAGGATGGTTGAGGTTAGAGGGGACCTCTGGAGGTTTTGGAGGGGAGAAGAGCTAGGGTGAGATGATTTGGGTGTTCTCTTTCTTTCCTTTTGAAGAAGAATGTGCTTAAATGCTAGTATATTTGGGTTCTCCATCTACAGCTTGTCTAGGCCTACAGAAATCAAGTTTTTTCTTTTTTTATGAAACAGTGGCTCTCCATACAACAAGGCCAAATAACTATCTTTCTTACCAAATCAGTTGCCACAAAATTATTTTTAAAAGCACGGATTGCTTGCTCACATTGTCCTTTAATGAAAGAGTCAGTAGCAGCATCTCACAGCTTTGTGCATAGCATGGTTACAAGGGTTGAACACCAATGTCTTCCAGAGTAACTGTAAAACCAGGGGATACTGAGATCACTCCTTGTTGAGTCTGTCAGGTCTCAGCACTGTCTTGGTGCTTCTTGATCCTAGGCCTAAGACTCTGATTCTGTTAACTGAGAATTTAGTTTGGCAATCACTGTCTTCAGTTTTACCTCTCTTACAACTGTTTCAGTGCATCTTGCAGCGTTGCTTCAGTCCTCTTCAAGTCTTTCTCCCATTCCTGAAGTCATGACCCTTGTGGTATAGCTGCTGTGAGTCAGTCACATAGCTAGAAAAGAAAACAAAAATGCTGTGGAACATGCATGACTAGAGGGGTCATGGCTTCAGGAATGGGAAACTGATATGCTCCAGAGTTTGTTTACTGCAGATTTGATGATCCACAGAGATTTAGGAACTAAGGCTTTTTATAGTACTGCATATAGCAGTTCCTACGTTGCTATTTCCTGCAAGTAGCAGTGATGGCTGGGCTCCTCTCAGACAGGCTGTGGGCCCCAACAAGCCCTGTGTGGAGCTGGGGACAGGTAGTATGTTCATGAGGTCTGGGCATTAGCAATCTATAGGCTGTCACTGCTTGTATGAAGGAACTGGTCCAGTTTCATTGCTGCCATCTGCTGAAACTTGAGTTTTCCACCTCTGTGAGCAGACTAGTGGGAAGCACAGATTTGTAGATGAGGTCTGAAATGCCACAGTATCACTAAAAATAGTAACAAAAAATGCCCTCCCCTCACCGTCTCCCCCCTGCTTAAGTGAGGACGTCCAAAATGTATGTATGTTTGTTTATTTTGTTGCTTAAAGTTCAGCTTCTTGTGCAGCTTTAGTGGTCCTAACTAATACTCTTTCTGTAGCTATTAATTCTTTCCCTGCTGATATATTTGGAATATGTCTCTGAGCAGCTCTTTCTGTTACCTCCTGTTTTCTGAGCAGTAATGCATGAATGTGTTTAGCTTTTTTGTGTTGTCTTTAGTACAAAACCAGATGTTCTTTCTTTGTGATAATGAAAACTTCTGTATAAATTTCAGAAAAGCCTTGTGATTCAAAATTTGGGGGCAGGAAGAGTGATCTTATTTGCTGAATTTAACTTGAAAAATGTTTATTACAAAAAAAAAAAAAAGCCTTCTTTTCTAGTCCTGGTTAAATGCTTTAGAAATTGCAGGGTTTACGACATACTTGGTTAGAAGGCAAAGCATTCCTATAACTAATATTGCAAATATTCATAGAATAAAAGAACCCCACAGTCTACTTTGATATGTTATATGTAGGACTGAGTGGGCACCAATGAAATGTACAATGGTCTTAATGACCAACTCTTTTTATTCTTCTAAGGCTTGTATGATTTTACACTTGTTTTAAAAATGTCTTTTCCCCTTCCCCTCTTAAAGGTAGAGACCTGTGGGTTCTTGTTCTGGGAAAGTTTCCAACCCATCATAAGATTGGCATTCCAGAGTTCAAGTATGTTGCTAATATGCATGGGGATGAGGTACGTTTCAATTTTTGCAATGTCATTTATACCAAATACACTTACCAGAGGTTTAGAGTGAACTTTTCTCAGGCATGTGCTTCTTATTATTGAGGTATGTCATAACTCAAGGAAGACAAAATATGTATGTATTTATTGAGGAATTTTCAGAATAAAGTTCCCTTGTTTTGGTGGAAGGGCCTTAGGAGACCTTACATCATGGTGAAGAGTCTTACAATCCTACACCCAAGACCTCTCTTGAGTGGAGAGCTTTGTCTTCTCCACGTGAGTAAACCCAGAGGCTTTAAGTTTCCTGGCAATGAGTCAGATGCAGTAGTTTGCTTGCACATTATTATTGCCTAGGCATGAAATATGACTGATAGAACTCTTCAAGCACATCCTAAGATTAAATAATAATTGCTATTGCTGTGAAGCATCAAATTATTTATTTTAGGAAGAAAATTTATCTTGGGAACCTTAGGCTAGGACCACTTAGATTCACCTGAGATAACACTGAGAACAAAACAAAAAGCAATTCCAGAACAATAAACTTGCTCTGGGAAGAAAGCCCACTTATTAATGATAAAGAAGAAATGATGATTATGAGCCTACCTGGTGCGGTACTTGAATCTGAATCAGAAAGAATCAAAGCTTCACTGTCTTCTATAGTACTTCTTTGCTTTCTATTTCTTTTATTCTTTAGCTTTACCTGGTTATATTAGTCATATTCAGGATAAATTTAAACCACACAATATATTTTTATGCAGTCTTTCATGTGAAGCTTAAATAATTTAACAGGAGTAGCAAGATATGTATGTATATGTATGTGCTAGACTCTGAATTCCCAAAACCGAGAAAAACAGACATAGTGGAAATGTATCCTGTGAAAAGGGTAACATGTCACGAGTTATTGCTGTTAACAATACTGTGTGTGAGCACTTGCACGCCTACAGGCACTCGTGACATTTTGTGCCAAGAATTTCCCCAAGTTAGACTAGTTTCACCTTGTTTGACACTGGCCTTGCTCAAAGTGCTGCTGGGAGCTTAACTGCTTGGGAATTTAACTCTGTGTGGGAGGAAGCTGATTCATGTTTTCAAATAGGTACATTTGTTACTGGATGCCCAAGATAGGGTTTGCAGCTCCTGAAACCTGGTGTGTATCACCAAGGCATCCAGGAACTGAGGCTCCATACTGCAGTCCCTGCAGACTGCTGAAGGGGATTGCAAACCTGAGACTATAAATCACCCAGCTTTGATGGGAAGGAGGTGGAGGGCAGGGTATGATCTCATCCAGAATGGCCTGGCTTGCAAATCCAATATTGCTGGACTGCAGTGGGCCACACATACTGAAGTCTCCACAAGGAAGCACCCCCTTCATTATCACTGCCCAGCTGGATACTCAGGAGGAGCTTTGACCATAGAAATACACACTGTTTGCACATCCACAGGGCTGGGAGTTGCTGGGGATTGGCAACTTGGATCACTGCCTGGGATCTAAGTTTTTTGTTGACTTCATGAGGAAATGAGACATGATTTTCTTTTAAAGTCAGACACAGTGCCAGGCAATCTGAGCAGGGTTGATCCTTGAGCTGCCTAGCTAAGGCATGCTACATTCCAGTTGCTTGTCAGACTAAGCTCACACCTAGGGAACATTCTGGAAATAGAGCTATTCCTCCTTTTTAGGCATTCATGATGATTTTTGCTGTATGGGTTTTTTTGGTACATACAGCTAACTCACAGTTAGTGTTTGGGGTTTTTTTATCTGATCATAAATGTATTTCAGACGGCAGGAAATTAATTCCTCATATAGAGAAGCATTGGAGAACTTGAATATTTTTTTTACATAATCTAAGCTTCTGCTAGTCCCTGGGGACAGATACAACTATCCCTGCAATATATTAAGCAGATAAGTTTTGCACTAATTATACAACAAGCTTCAACTTGTGTGTCAGAGTCTTTCATAAAGAGATTATGACTTCATTGATCCACTCAGGTCTTTTGTGCTTCAATGAAGCTTTCCACAAATGATACAAAATGAGAAGTTCTCAAGTATTGTTTGGTGATGCTGCCCTTCTAACCTGTTGTGATCACACAAATGAGGCTTAACTTTGACTCAGCTGGCCAGCTGCTCCAAAAACATAAAAGTTGGGCTGGAACCTAATTACATGTGTGTGGGCTGTTCGCACATGCTGCTGGAAGAAAATCTACGTTGTTTGGAAAGCTGCCCAACAGGGAAGTTCTAATAAAGTGAGTACACAATAGTAGGAAAGGAGTATTTTTTTTCAGAACTGGAAAGATTTATTTTTTTAAGTAAGTTCACTTTTCTTAATACTGTAAGACATAACCAGCCGAGATTTAAAGGATTTTCATTTGTGTTCACTGTTGCCAAATAGAGTGAACTTTTGCCCCAGATCCACTGAGAGGCAACAAAAGACTTCCCCCATTCTTTGTGTTGGCTGTGTGTAGCTGGACACCATTTTTAGCAGTACTTTTTGTTTAACCCGAGCCAAATTAAAACTGATTTAAACTGACTTTAATCAAAATGGCAGTAATTGGCTGCACAAAATGCATAAGCCTGTGAAATGTTAATAAAGTCTGCGGGGGAAGGTGAGGGAGAGGTTGCCTGATCTTCTGGGGCAACTCCCATTCTGAATTAGGCACAGCTTCTCTTGTCCCAGCCTTGTATTCTTACTTGAAAGATCTTTTCTTTCTAAGTCACATATTCCTCCCTGGGGAAGTACTCCTCCTCCTTAACACTGACCACACCCAAACACTTAAATACTCCTAGGTCATAAATGGAGCAGAACTATTACCTTTGGAACCTCTGTGCCAGGGACTTGACTCCATTCTACACAACTGAACAAATAGGATCTAATTGGAAGGCTGTTCCTAAACCATGTATATCACTGCAGGGAAACCCTTTAAGGAAAAGCACGTCTGAACAAACTGTAAACTACCTGTGTGTTTCTGCTTTTTCCCTTTAATGTATTGAGTATATGGCTTTAACCTTCTGCAGCTATAGTGTAACTGGACCATCACAAGATAAACTCTTTCTCACGGTGGCAATGCTGATATCAGTCCTTTTCTCCTACAGTATCCACTTCTGCGCTTTATTTTCTCATTGTATAGTATAAAATAACAGCAATGCAAATAATCTTAAATAGTACAATATTTTATTTATAATAAATAATTTATTTATAATAATATAAATAAAGCACTAATATAAATAGTAGAATTATACAGTAGTATAAAATATTATTAAAAATAGTAGTATTTTTCCTCTTTCATTTTGTGAAACTGAGCCTGTACTGATAGGTCTGAACTTGCCTACGTGAAAGGATGTATTTATCTGCTGACTTATCTTGTGAAATAAGTTAAAGAAACTATGCCCTATTTTCCATGTCATCATAGACATAGTCATATCCACAGTAGGCTCTCCTGAAATATTAGGGCTTAGGTGAGTAAGGACTGGAGTAGATTTATTTGTGATCAATATAATGGGGTCTTTAAAAATGACGAGACAATAAACTGATAAGTTTTGTGTAGAATTTCTCACTCTTATGTCCAGAAAATTAATGGAAGCTGCATTTACACTATCAAAATACCACTGCAGAAAATACGGCTGGTTTTTTATCATCCAGTTGCACAAAAAGAATACTGCACATACTGCACAACTTGCTATAAGGAACTGTAAGCCCATATTCCTATGTCGTCAGTCCTGTGTGATATATTATTGAAGTGATATGCAGCGAAACAGTATTTGCTCTAGGAAAAAAATATATTTGTAAAAAATATTTATTGCATAGTGAACTATTTTCCACCTAGCTTAGAATTAGAAGGTCAGAAGCACCAGAGATTTCAAAATTCAAAGCAATCAAATCTCAATGCTAACAACAGAGTTTAAAAAAAGCTGGATGTTGCTGAGGTCTGTTTCAAAACATTTTAACACTGCCTTGCTGCAGTTGCTTTTTTCCTTGTCTTTCCTCACACTCTTCTGAGTGGGAAAAGAAAAAGCTATCCATGTCTCAGCCGGGTAAAGTCTGAAGCCTGTGGAATTTTTCCAGGTGGTAAAGACTAATGCCAGTTACTAGCTCAAAAGCAGGCTTTGTGTTGCCATTTCCTTCAGTCATAAGCCAGAGAACTGCACTTCCCCATCTTACACGTGGTAGTTCTCAGATGTCCATAGTGACTGCTGCTGGAGAAGTAAAGGGATGTGTGCCAAACTATTTGCATAAACAGTCACTTTAACATTGGTGTGTTTTAGCAAAGCAGGACAGCCCCAGTGGGGTGTGTCCTAGCGGTGCATAATAATTTGCACTGTACAAGTGTTAAAAATAACACCTTGCAAGTGTGATGGCATTTCAGTGGGAAACCAGGATGGTCTACTGGTTTCTCTGCTCTAACTCCACTTCCTTAGGTGGGGTTGTGCCTGGTATGCTGAACCTGGCCTGTGGAGCAGCCGGGGCTGGAGCAGGGAGACTGGCAAGACTGTGTTGCCCTGAAACAGGTCCTACCTGATGGTTTGGATCTTTCTTTCAACATCGTTCAACTTAAAAACCAGGCCATGATTAAGGAAAGAATTTTAATAATAAAAATGGGCAGAGTCCATCCACCCATAGTCCCCTGGTATTAGGTCTCTATCATGTGGTAACAACAGTGTTCTAAACCCAGGGCTGATGCAGTAAAGTGTTACAGTGCAGGTGCAATTGGAGCTAACCCTAATCTCCTAACTGGCTGCTGCTCGGGCTTCTTGAGTAATCCCTGTGGTAGCTGAGCAGGGTGCTGACACAGCCCTGCCAGCAGCCAGAGTCAGAAGTTTAAAGGATTTGTGTGCAGAAGCAGCAGTCATGCCCTTTTCTACAGCGTTGATCCACACCCTGACACATGCACGCTTCTTCATTCAAGGCTTTCCCCTGAGAATCACTGAAAGCCTTTCCTGCTGACTCTCTCCCTTTGGGGCACGGGAAGAAGCTGACATCTGAAAGTGAACAGAGAAACTTAATGTCTAATTGTATCCCTAGAGGTGGGGGAAAGGGATTTCCTTTGCTTTCCTTCACACTTCATGTGAATACAGTAAAACAACACACCTTGGCATCTCCCTTGGGATACTGCAATCAAAACTAAGTGTTCATGTCCTCTCAAAGCCCCAGAACACATACATGCTCTTCTCTCTATCTTCATGTTAAACTTGAGGCAATTTAAGGTGTCTGTCCTCGACTTTACTGTCAGCAGCCTACCTTCAGTCTGCCTAGATACTTTATTTGAAGCTCTAAAGTAAAACTAAGTGACTCATAACTCTTATCCACAGGTACACCTGACCTCTGTAGTAACAGGGTAAAGCTTGACTGAGCAGCAGATGCTGCCCTTCCAAGGGCAAAGATCAAAACTTGATCTTGAACTTTCCCAGAAACAAAAAGTTTTCCTCAGATACTTCCAGATGTGCTTTCTCAAGCAATGCAGGGTGCTCTGGACCAAAACAAAACCACCCCTCTGTTACCGTGCCAAAATAGTGGTAATGAGTGTATTCTTCTCTCACTGTGCAATCATCCAGGTGCCAACACTCTTATGATGACCTGAATCGCTTAATGTCCTGAGTACAACAATAGCTATATACCAGGAATCCTATAAAATAGTTTGTAAAATACTGTACATGTAAGTAAGCCTGGGATTAACTTTTATGTGCAAAGAATGTCATCTGTGAAAATCTGGTCATCTTTCTTTCTTTGTAAACGCTGTCCTTTCCTACCACATTCTTGTGTTACTTTTCTTTTTTTCCCTCTTTCTGTTCCTGCTTCTCTACCCTTTCTTTCTGGGATTTCTTTTGGTCAGGCACTGAAGAGAAGTACAGTAGGAGAGGAGCACTTTCCCAGTTTCTCCAGACAGTAGTCCAGTCTTGTCTGTAGTTTAGCTGTCTCTGTGGTAGAGCCATTCTTGCTGATTCTGAGTCTGGTACCTTCATCTCTCATGCCCAGGGCCATGATTTGGCTGATTTCTCTCCTCCTCTCCTTTCTTCCCCCACCCTTACATGCTTCCCAAGATGTCTATCACCCTTTTCAAGAGCTGCCTGTACAAGATGGTTCTGTTGCATCCTTTCTTACATTTCACGGAGTGTATTTATCAAACCTGCAGAGCAGTCTGTTTTCACATACTCCGGTGCTGGTTTAGATCCTGTTGTGATATACCAGGCTTTGTTCTTTGAAATAAAGTAGAGATAAGTTATCCCTAGAACTCATCTGCTTGCAAGTCTTGGTTTGTTCCCTTTCCAGACAGGGCTTAGGAACCCTAAAGCACCCTTGAGGCATGGGTCACAGTGCCCCTGGAAAGTATGGTCCAGTGAACACTAGCAGTGGTTTCTGGGGTAGAATAGGATTGTCCTTAACTCTGGATCTGGTACTTGACACTATTTTGCCTAAAATCAGATAGACTAAAGGGAGATGTCAGCTTTCATGACTTATACAAACTTACATGAACAAAAATACGTGTTTAGCTTTTTCCCTGCCACTGCCTCTCCTTGACCTAAAGTCTGTATCCAAATGTCTTTCCATGTCTTTTTCTAAGGATTTATTTGGTTTCCCCAATGCACATGTTCATGACATTAAAATAATGTGACAGAAATATCTATGTGGCCTCTTTGATCTTGTATTAATTTTATCTTGTATTAATATTGGCTTTCCATAAAAGAGGATCAACAAGAAAAAATCCTGCTCTGTAGCATCCTGGAAAACATGGCAGACTTGTCCTCCCTTCCTTCTGAACCACCACTGCCAAGTGGTGCCGCACAGCACAGGAGCTTGTGTGCAGGGTCACTCAGGCACCAACACAGAGCTGGGACCCTCCTGTGGGACTGAGAAAATGCAGTGGGGTGTTCCCAAGCCCACATGATGTTTATCAGGCAGCTTTAGTTTTTGTTATAGCTGTTCCTTATCCATGCAAGATTTAAGCAGTGCATCTGACACAGTCAGTTTCCCATTATACAAAAAGGTCTGGCTGGTCTGGGTTTAAAACCCTTGTGAAAACCCTCCAGTGATTCCTTTAATCTATTCAATTGCTTTAAATATATTTAGGGGAGAGCATAAAACAAAGCAGTGTTGATCAGAGTGCTCTCATATGCATATACATTGTGTGTATGTGTAGTCCATAAGAAAAACCTGGAAGTGCAAGGTGGTGGGTCTTTATTTATTTTCTTCTTCTTTTTCTTCCATATCAGACTTAAAGTAAAATCTGTGCTTCTTTACACAGACTGTTGGGAGAGAAATTCTGCTCCATTTGATAGATTTCCTGGTGAACAGCTATGGACGTGACCCAGTTATTACCCGGTTACTCAATAATACCCGGATTCATATCATGCCTACGATGAATCCCGATGGATTTGAAGCTACAAAAGTGCCTGATTGTTATTACACACGAGGAAGGTAAGGGTGGCTTAGGAGGGTGGGAGAGGTAAAAGAGATGGGTGGGGAGTAATAATCGCAGATAGCCAGAAGACTGAATCATACTTGGGGGAGAGCAGAGTCTACAGGATGTGATAGGGCTAATTTTTGCCTGTGCTCTTCTGAAGACGTGTTGTTATGGCATAGAGTTTCTGGAAGACTGAGTCAGACCAGTGTTTATATGTGGTGTGGCCAGAAAAAATTGGTCAGAATGGTGTAATGACTTCACCTTTTAAGCAGGAGACACAGATTGCTAATACAAGCACAATTCCCTATTTTGTAGCAACTTTAGAGTGCTACAAGAAAAGAAGGAAAATTCCACCCACAGGGATCTATTTCAATTGGAGAATTCTATAACCCTTCTTAACGAGAAAAGGTGTGTCTAAGCTTGTTGAATGGACTTCTAGCAGTGTGTTTAAAATCATGTTGAATGTGGATTCAGTAAGAAGGAGGAGTTACACAAGCAGAGCTGGCTGTAATAGGTTCTGTGCTAATAGTAGCGGTAGGAAAAAAACCTACACAGAAGAAAATATAACTTGGCATTGCATCCTGTGTTACTTTTGCATTGTTTAATGTGACTATTGCAGAGAACAAAAAGGGGATGAAAAGCTTAACAAGCTAGAAGAAGGAAAGAGAGAGTGAGAGAATGGCAAGAAATGCCCAAAGGACAAAGTTGGAATGTGCAAAAAAAGCAAACCCATGAGCTAGAAGTTCTCTTGGATCACTGGCCTTGGCAACATCAGAAACAAGTCAAAAGAGAGTGTTACAGTGCAGATACTGCAACACTTGTATCAGACAACGAGGCCCGTGGAAAAGAAATATCTATGGACAGATCCTTGCTAGATGTTTCAGAGATGTTTATTTCTCCAGCCGCATGGCCGGGCTCTGCTCAGGAACTGCTCAGTCACAGGACCCGAGCTGCTTTGCCCGCACAGGGGAACACAAAACAACCCATGGGGAACGAGGCTGACCAGGGGCAGGGAAACCCGGTGTGTCTGTGCCCTCAGGGCCCCTCTCCCAGGACCACATGGCAGGAGGGGAAGGGACCCCGCCAAGAGAGTTCAGGTAGTTTAGTTCTTTAGGTGACCAGTGTGGGCCATCCTTTTTATTAGGAAAAAATGCATTCCTCAGCAAATAGATGGGACTTGTATGGAGGGGGGTATTTTTTATCCCCTCACTGTCAAATAGACAGAGTTTAACTGACTGAGTTCAAAAATTAATGCAGTCAATGGTGAATACCCTCTTTACTCCTGTACTGACCTGAGTGAAAAAGCAAGAGAGCATTTGCACAGGCTGGACCTTAAGGTTTAGAGAGAAGATGTACCTGTGTTTGACTCAAATTTTTTCTGTCTGTTTAGAGTGACAACAGTCCAAGGGATACAGCCATTCAGTAGTTACCTTGGTCCTCTATACATGCAGGAAAAACACATATAGGAGGAGGACAAAGTCCTTCTGATCTGCCTCTGGTTTTTCTAATTCACTTACGTGTAGGTGTGCCTGCTATGTGCATGTTAAATATTCTGTGTTTCCACTTGGAATTGTTTTATTGTGTCCTATGAAAATTCCAGTGCTGCCAGAAAGCAAACTGAAGTCCATCACCTTAATGCTTGAGAAATAAAAAATGGTCATCTTGCCTGTTCCCTGAAGACACTAGCACACCACAGATCTGGAGTACTGGGAGGCTGGTGATGTGGAAGTATCCACAGGCAAAACAGTAATGGTAATGTCTTCTCTCTTTCTAAGATACAACAGGAATGGAGAAGATCTGAACAGAAATTTTCCTGATGCCTTTGAAAATAACAGTGCTAGCATTCAGCCAGAGACTCGAGCAGTAATGGACTGGATAAAAAATGAAACATTTGTTCTTTCAGCAAACTTGCATGGGGGTGCCCTGGTTGCCAGTTACACCTTTGATAATGGTAACCCAGGTAAGCTGGTAACAAACTCTGTTCTCCACAACTGACTGGGTTTAGGAATGTTGTCTACACCAAAGCAAAATTTACAAGGATTCCTGCAAGGTTCTTCTAGCTTTTGAGCTGGGATGGGCAAAATTTGATAAACCCCATCAAAATTCCCTGCCTAATATGGCCATTTGGGAGATGTTTATCCTGCTCGTAAGCCAGCACTGTATGTTTTAACCAGTAATGAGACAATGGCTATCTTCATTCTGCAGTTACTGGCTCTTTGAAAGGCTATAGCAGATCTCCAGATGATGATGTCTTTATTCACCTGGCAAAAACCTATTCTTCCAACCATGCCAGCATGTACAAAGGGACGGGGTGTGACAACAGGCAAACCTTCCCAGATGGCATCACCAACGGGTACTCTTGGTACCAGCTGGAAGGTAAGAACGTCACTGATATTTCATTCAGCTGCTTCTGGTAAGATGTTCTCACTTTTCATTACTGTTTATGTGTAGCCAAATCGAAAATGGGGCTTCTGTACTGTGTATGTTGTTTTCATTGTGTGATTTCAAAGACTTAAAAGGCTCTTGGAATGGCTTTGGCAGTGGCAAATCCTATGCCAGCCTATCTGTCCCTTTTTAGTTGGGAAAGCTTGAATGAATTTAAGTCAAAGATCCACCCTTTCTCAGCCACAATCATCATCATTTCCAAAATGAAGCATGCTTTAGAAAACAACACTCTATGAGTAACTAGAGTAAATAACTAAATTGGTTTTCCACAAGAGGCAGTAAATACAAGTGTGGCATTGAGGAATAATTTATCTGATTTACTTTTCTTACAGGTATGATGCAAGTACCAATATTTTAACTTTCCTATTTGTCTTTTAGTTTGACCTTAGTGTTTCTTTGCAGCTGAACACCCTTTTATTTCACTTTTAAGGTGGAATGCAAGATTACAACTATGTCTGGGGACAGTGTTTTGAAATTACATTGGAGCTGTCATGCTGTAAATATCCTCCAGCAGACCAGCTGGAAAAGTTCTGGAGAGACAACAAAGTTGCTCTGATCGAATATATCAAACAAGTACACCTAGGTGGGTATGCAAATGGGGGTGGAGTGAAAACTGAGGCCAGCTTAGGGGGAACTCCTCAGCAGCCTCTCAGTGTCACAGCTCACAGGGAAGAGATCTGGGAGCTTCTGAAGTGCTACAAGGCCAGGGGATGGGTAAGGCAGGAGAACTTACAAGTGTGTCAAGTGAGGGGCAATGGGTGCTGCTACAGGTGTGCAAGGGGCTTAAAATGTGCTGGGGACAGGCCCTGGGGCATGTCTGACCATGCACTCCACCCCTCCCCTCACTTTCCTGAGCAGCCTTGGGACAATCATTTATTTCAGACGTCTCTAAGTGTATGTGTGCCTCAGCACAGGGTCTTTGCTGCTTGGATTTTGTAAATTTGAAAGGCTTCTCTAGGTGTGATCTGACTTCACATTTGCAAGAGAACTGCTGCTTAGTGAAGCTGTGGTGCTTTTCAATGAGTTGAAGGGTTGGCACAAATCCGTTGCTTATCTTGCATTTTGTTGCCTTAAATATCTGACTGCTATTTTATCTCTGCTTAATGCCTGTGCTGCCTTGAAGATGTTGTGTGGGAATTAAGGGAAACTACTTCATAAGCAGACATTGTTGGTATTCTGCCTTTGGGAAGTACTAGACAAGAGGCTGACTTATTTTAAATTACAAAAAGAAGGGGGGGTGTGTGTGTGTTTTGTATGCAAAACCTGCCAAACCTGTATTGAAGATTGAAGCCCTTCAGTAAAAGCATACAGTGTGTATGATGCCTTCAGCAAATGAGATTTAGGAGATTACAATACTGTTTTCTAACTTAACATGAGGGTAAACTATTAACAACAGCCAAGAATTTTCTGGTTTAATTCCCTTCAGTGAGACCAAAGTGACCAGTGATATTATTAGATGTGCTGAAATGTGGTCAAAGAGCCTTTGAGTGCAACAGAACAGTCTGACTTTCTCAGAGAAGGAGGCTTACCAGTTACAGCTCATGATTTTTCTCCTCTCTCCCTTTTTCATAGGTGTCAAAGGCCAAGTTACTGATAAGAATGGGAATCCTATTCCCAATGCCATCGTGGAAGCCAAAGGAAGGCCACACGTCTGCCCCTACAGAACAAATGAACAAGGGGAGTACTTTCTCCTCCTTTTGCCTGGGACATATGTGATCAATGTGAGTATGCAGCCTTACTGAAGTATTGCTTCTAATTGCATTGAGTTCCTGAGCACAGTGAGACAGCATCCTTAGAGGTGGGTGAGCTGAACTGCTCGAGTCATAGATAGGAGGTGTGAAGACTCTTTAACAGATTTTTTAAAAGCTATATATTTAAATATTATCAGAAGGGAAATTTTTTGATACAGTCCTCAATGTCCAGAGATAACAATCCTCTGTAGAGCCAGATGGGATGAGCAGCTGGAGCACAGCAGCAGGAGCTTGAGGTGTTTGAAACAAACCACAGAGCTCTTGCAGGGTGAGGGGAGGCTGGGATCTGGGCAGCACCGGGCTGACACCACCCCCGGTGACTGTCATTTCCTTGTGTCAAAATGGTTTCTCTGTGGAACTACCAGAGAACATCCATGCCCTGTAGGCTCTGCCTGCTGCCAAGGGCTTATGCTTGAGCATCACTGCAGGATTCCCTCTCTTGTACAGCAAGAGAGGGAATTGCTATAACGTGAAAACTATACTCTTTTCTCATTCTGTGTTCTCAAATGTATCTTTAGAACAGTTTTTCTTGTACATTTAAAGTGTAAACAGTGATTGTTTCACAGTTGAACTCAAGGTTTCAAACCAAGGAAGAACACTTTTGTATTTGCTCCTAGGCTACTGTACCAGGATTTAAATCGATGCTGAAGACAGTGGAAATACCTGACAACACTGGTAACTTCAGTGCTTTGAAACAGGACTTCTCTTTCCCAGAGGTCTCAGATCAGATCAGATCAAGACTTACTTCATGTCCCAAAACTCCCCTCTACCAAGAGCTCACACGGGCTTCAGCTGCAGTGAAACCAACCATACACATCTTGGTTTTAATGACTGTAATGCTTGTAATTTTCAAATAAAGTCAGACAAATAAAGAATGACAAAGGCAAAGACAAAATCTTCCTGCACAAATGTGGCTTTTCAGAGAAGGAATTGTATATGCAAAAGAATGTATGTTTTTATGAACCAAATTCTCAGATTCACGATCATGTTTACTGGATTTTGTAAAATACTGGCTTGACAATTGAATGTTTTACTTTAGTTATACCAGACATATTTTTAATTGTAACAGACTATCATATTTTTCTACGTAAGTATTTTAGTCTGAATAAATTTTGTACAGCCTCTGGCGATAACTGTAGAATTTTGATGCAGAAAGTACAAATGCGTTTTGAAGACTTTTCCCAAATTCAAAAACATTTGAGGATTGTACTGCAATGTTTCCTGCAAGCTCAGGTTCCTCACTGAGCCAACAGCTCAGGTGCTTACACAACTGTAAGTGATCAGCTCAATATTAATTTCTCATAATAAAGCCACTGCTATAAATGAGGAACGGCATTTTTATGTATGCTCTTTCTTACCTGGATAGATGAGACTGCTCAGGGCTCAAATGAGGTGAAGACCAGTAACACAGACATGTTTTAAGGTAAGAAGATGAAAATGAAATGTGAGTATCTGCTGAAGCTGGATGATAATCTGCACCAACAGGGAAAAGGGAGGAATTTGTAGCTCTGAAAACTTTGTTCTCTTACGGCAGAGCTGCTGAAAACAATGTGGAAAGAGGCACTGACAGCCATTTTTAACTGAATTTGTTGTGGGACAGAACCCCATACAATTCAGAATTCTTTGAATAGTTTTGGCAATGGCTTTATACTGTTTAAACGACTTCACAGCCCTGCTACTACACTGTTGGGACTGTTTAATGCCCATGGCAGGAGCTGGCAGGCACACTCAGCAAGGCACAAGCCAGCTCCAGTGACAGAGGGTTGTTTCAGTGTTCCCTGCCTGGGCTGTACTGCAGGCAGGATTAGCAGATTCCTTTTGCTTGGCCAGCTGCTAGTCATTTTCAGGGGCCTTTGAAGCTGCCCAATAAACACAGAATTTATCAAGAACAGCCAGTTAGTACCATCTCCTGTGTTTATTTTAAAGCTTTTTCTGCCAGTAATTTTCTTAAGCAATTTCAAAAGTAAACCAGCAAAGATTATCTTTGGAAACATCAATCTTTTTCTGTATACAGTAAATAAAAAATGCAGGAATGCAAGTTAATCCTTTAATGCCTTTTAAAATCTTTCCTGAGGCACTGCTGGCCTGTCACACCAAGCCCTACCAGCTGGGCTGTGGAGCTTGGGCATCAGCCACTTGTCTGCCAGATGGCCACAATCAGTGTACAAATACACTTCAGAACTTGAAACAGCAATGCCGATAGCATTGTGTGCAAGATACTGGTTTTTTAATGTCTTCCTCATGTTGATTTGCATTTTCTACCTTTTCTCACCCTCTGATCTGCTGTGAGTTGTTTAGCACACAGAGAATTAATTATCCACTAAATCCCATTACTGATCCTGCCGCTTGTAGCAAGAAGAACGAGAGATTCCTTGAGTTAAAATCTCCCAGACCGAAGAAATCTGACAGAAGTCAGCAGTCCAGCAGCTGAGTGGGGGCAGAAAGAGCCTGTGTGCTCGCTCACAAAAGTAAGAATCTGTGTAAAAACAAAGTACCAGAACTTCTAACAAGTAACTGACATGAAAAGAACAGCACCATGGAGTATATAAACAAATCTTTATTTAAAGCTTTTAAATGGAGCACAGTACTCAATTTCCCTCAGAAAAGGAAAAACTGAAAACTGAAAGGTAACCGCAACACACGTGAAACTTCTCATAAATGGCTCTATACTGTGTGCAATTGGAGTGGATACTTGCATTTTAATGGTTACTGACTGTGGTCATACATGCACTGGGTAGCTGGAAAGTAATGCACCAGGGTCAAGCTCTTGAAAGCGTGTTGCATAGTTATTTAAATTCACTGTGAACTACTCTGTTTATAGTCATCCCAGCTATGTGTAGTCAGACAACAAAGATTCTGGTTTTAGAAAAGCTATTGGTACTTTAGGTGTTAAGTAATCATCATCCTGACAGGCACTACTGTGGCTCAAGACCAAGAACTGTCCTTTAAAAGTGGGCTGTTAAGCTGAAACAACATCTACGCTAAAGGGGAGCCACCATCTTTTTAACTATCACTGACAAATTGCACATGTATAATGTAGCTACAGGTAAACTAGAGAAGCATTCACTTGAAGCTTTCAGTGCATCTGTGCTAAAAAACCACCAACAAAACCCCCACACTTTAGTTAAAAGCAACAATTTTTCATGTTCAGTAAGTGCAATCCATTGTTAAAACCTTAAGCTGGGTTTTGTGCTTTGCTTGTGCAACCTTTAAACAGCACAGCACACCTTGGACTCCAGTATGGAGGAGCTGGAAAGGCAGGGCAGGTAATCCCCCAAAGAGCCAGAGGACTGACGCTCTAGCAAGGCTCTGCTCTGCTGTGGAACCAAGGCCAGCCTACAGCCCCTCCACAACCACGCTGCTGGTCCACAAGTGCCCTGAATGTGTCCAATGCTCCCTCCCACAGGGAAGCCCCACAACAGCAAATGCCCCTTTTCAGGCCAAATGTTGCACAACAAAATGCTGTATCTTCCTGGGATAAGGGATAGCTGCTGCTCCACTGTGTGTGTGGCAAGTTAATATATGCTGAATAAATTACCCGCTTTAAAATTATAAACTCTACCTAAAGTTACACCCTAACACAACAGCAGCTTTAGATTAAGATGGGGAAGAAAAAAATCTTCACCCCTGTATTCGTCCTGTTTGTTTGGTGTATTCAGTTTCATTGGGCTCCTAATAATTTTCTAATTTCTCTTTTGTAAGACACAATTTTCTGAACAATTATTCTTGTTGACACTTCATGTAAGAACAAGGCATTTTCTTTTCCTCATATTAGTCATAAAAGAGAAAAAAAATCTGCCTGAAGTCCTGCAAGCATCTTCATACCCCCAGACACTTCAGAGACAACAACATTTGAACAAATTTATGGCAAACAGAACTCAGTGATAAAAATAGTACCATGCTCTTAGAAGAGATGTAAGCTTTTCACCAGTGAGCATTCTGAAGCACTTTTACCCCTTCTAAATCACCTGCTAACAGGAACAGCACAGGACAGGACAGCACAGCCCACGACCCTGCCAGTGTGGGGTGAATTTCAATACTAATATATATTCAGTATCAACTAATAGGTAAATAGTTAGAGTTGTATTTAAATAGCAAGTAGGTTTATTGTATTTTATGAAAAAGAATAAATGCAAGTTCTTGCACCATTTGTACATGACTATTGTACGTAACATCTGCCTGATGTGCAAGAAGGAAGAGACTAAGAAAATTACTGAAAATCATGTACAATCGCATCCTGTTGGCATCTGGCCTCCCCTGCAACCTTCTTGGTCACGTGTCCAAAGGCAAAAGCCATTACCACCTTTGCAAATTAACCTTAAGCCTCTCATCACTGTCCTGCATCTCCTAGACCATCATTCCCAATGCTACCAGCACCTGGAAGCAGTCAGTCAGCTTCTTGACTGCACTCAGGGATACAAAAGCATTCCAAAGCAAAGCAAAACACCACCAAAATATTTCCACTATGCTAATGCTGCACCAGCACCATCTCCATTTAATAAATCCTGTTCAGGTTCAATGCAGAAGTTGTTTTAAGGGAAGGAAAAAAGGAAACATAGCCATAAATCTTCCTCTGCCCTTCTTAATCTGAATATGAGTATTTCTCTGTGTTTTAATGCTACATTTCTTAAAATATTTTTCTTGTGCCTGTGATTTACTAAATAAGCATATTTATATAACTACACATGTACCAGTAAACTAATTCAATAAATTAGAGCTCAAAATATTCAACTGTGAGCACACGGATATTTACAAACAGCAATAAATTAAAGACTAAAATGTGTGTGACATTAAATAAGGATCTCAAACACATCACCAAGGAGGAACAACTTTTGTACCAAAACTTTACTGACTTCTGTGCCACTACCCAAGGCCAGAAATGTTTAAGGGCCAGAATAAGCAGGGTGCTCACTGCTCTTGCCCACACATGGAGCACAGTCAGGCTGGGAGATAGGGTGGAGGCACAGCCAAGGGCTCCGGGTCACAGCTGGGAGTCACCACGGGAGTCACTAGGACACAGCCCCCGGGCACCAGGCCTGCACTTGCACTCACCTGCCAGTGTCCCCAACAGGAACAGGCACAGGCATCAACACCCATCACTTCCATTCAGAAGGCATGCACCCACACCAAACAAACTAAAGGATTCATTAAGAATATTAAGCCATAAAATGTAACTCAAACATTTTGAGAGTGATTTGTAGATGTAGAAATCAAAATTCCCCATTTCCTCACTTGCAGAGAGTGGAGGGTAGTTCCAGGGCTATTCTCTGCAACAGAAGGCATGTGACTGGAAAAGAATGCCAAGAGTGGGATGGTACAATTTTGTCCCAACAGGAACTCGGTAAGGACAGCTGCTCCCCCAGCACTGCAGTTACACAGCCAGGGCAGTGACTGCAGAGAAGGTATTACGCTAAAAGAGGGGAAGACATGGGCGACAATGCAATGGACAAAGCTTCTTAGAGATGAAGCCTTTTAAGTACCGTCCCCATGTTACTGATGCTTCTGCATATACACATCTACAGTTCTCTCTCACCTGCAGGTGCAATGAAGAACCTCTGCAAGCCTCAGTGCACCTAAGTTTATCAAATCAAAAATTAAAAAAAATTAGAGGAAGTGCAAATTAAGGCAGGTAGGTCTCTATTAGTATCCTTACTTGAAAAAATTATTTATCTGCCCAAAGGCCTTCCCAATCTCAAACTGAAGGATTATCAAATCCTATAAAACCCATGAAAGGTTTCTGCTGATCAAAAAACTTCCAAGAAGTTCCAGCTACCTGCTGTCACTCTACAAACTGCAGGAGGCAAGAAACTTGCAAGGAAGAACTTGAATGTATACAACTGGGGTTTATATTTTGTTAAGTCAAAATGAACTATATTAAAACTTCAGGTACACCAGCATCTTTCTTTAAAGAAATAGCTCAAATGTATGAACAGAATGTGAATGATCCAAATAATTCAGTCTTTACTACTTTTCAAGCAAGTCACAACCAAGGATTCACTGAGTCTCTCCTGTAGCTCTTCATGTCTTTTTCCTAGGTACTTCCAAGTATTTATAGCCCTGGAGTTAAGGAGAGCAGTAAAAGTCACTGTGCCAGCACACAGACATCAGGAATTTTATACTGCTGGTGTTAGGGAAGCTGTTGAACCTTGGCCTGTAAGAGGGTAACAAAGCACAATTCCTGCACTTAAGACTACATCTCCACTCTTGGCACTCCCCTGTCTGTTTATTTGCCATTCCCTATTGGGCAGATAGTCAGCAACTACCTGTAAAAATAAAAGGTGCTAAAAATATACAACTCTTCTTGTAAAATATCACTCGCTAGTACAGAAACTCGGCCATGTGAAAAGCAGCTGAGTGATCTTGACTGCATCCTGGTTTCCCTACTTCTACCACCTTGCCTGAAGGCCCCTGGAACTGAGGCAGGCAGCAGACTCCCTGGGCACAGAACTGGTAAGTTTCACAAAGTTTTTGACAAAGTACAGTAAGGAGGCAAGAGCTTAAAGCAGTAAAAGAGAGGTCCAACACGACCAATTTTGAGGTGGCCAAACACCTTGCAACAGATTTTCAGAATTCTTGTGATACAGGTAAGAACAGTGAGTGGGAAAGAATACTGCACTTGAAGAATGTGACCTAGAACTGCACAGCTTACTTGTGGACTTTCTTCTATTTTTATTCCAGTGAATGTAGCAATGCAGCTGCATTTATTCTGCTGAAGTCAGAAACGAGTGCAGAAAAAGAAAACAACTGTCCCCTAATACTGCCTGACATGACAGTTCATAGCATATCCTTCATTCATCTTGTCTGCCTGAGACTGTTTTCAGGCTGCTAAATTAGTAATAATCATCACCATAACCAGTACAGACCTCCAAACCCACAAATGTCAGTTTCTCAGGACGTTTGAGAGAGAACTGTATGACTGAGCTTGGATCAATGACTTCTCAGGAGACATGCAGCCCTTAAGTTTACAATGTACACTATAAAAACATAAGACACACAATACCCTTTTCTGTTTCTAAAGTAATAATTATTTTCTATCACATCTTTCCCCACTTCCTGGTAGAAGGAAGATTTTGGTTACTTGGAGGAATTTAATACAAGATTCTATTTATTCATTTTATTGACTTATTCAGAAGGGTCTGATTGAGCTTTATGTCTTCACCAGGCAACACAAACTGGAACCTGAATCATCACCTATTTTCTTAAAAAGAGGAACTTGCAGAAATAAACACTTCAACATGTCTCTTCTCCAACAGTCACTGAATTTGGAGTTCTAACGCGTGTATTTAATTCAATAAAACAAATATCACTAACTTGCATGGAACATTAAACACTTAGAGAGGCAGGTGGTTTAGAGAACCTGGTTATTTCTACTGAGAGGGATTTAAAATCTCCAAGTTGACTTATGAGTATTAGGCAAACCTCTTAATAACTCCAGTGCATTTATGTCAGCAATTATTTTTCACATAGAATGCCAAGGGACACAAAATATTAATTTTCCAATATGCATACAAAAATAATTTCTTACTCTCTTAACCAGTTTATGAAGTTTCTTTTGCAGCTTTCCAGTCATGTGTGTCTAACTAAAATAAGTTAATACAATCATTTGTATGGGCTGCCTGCACACCGGGCAGGGTTTGTTCCTCTTCTTCAGCTTTTTTGCACACGTAAAACACGACATGAGGTGTCCTGTTTTGCCGTGTACTATGCAGCCATTTTTAGGTCTGCTCTGACATATGACACATGGCTCTATGCTGGTAACAGGCAGACTGGATTCCATGCTTTCCTCTTTGTCTTGCGTTTCTCTCTTCTCAGGTTCCTTGAAGTCCTCCTGACTGCTACAAAACATGCTGCTTGACGTTGATGGCTGGGAATAACCTTCACTTTCCTGGGACTCAGAAATCTGTACTGCTTTATCCTCATTCTCATCCACAGCTGGTTCTTTATCTTCAGTCATTTTTGTTTTCTTGCAGTCAGGAACATCAAAACCTTCTCCAGACTCTGAAAGGAAGGAGCCTTCTAATTTGCTCTTTTCCAATTTCACATTCTTTTCATCTGGAAGCCAATCCTCACGAAGGGCCCAGCATCTGTGGCAATGTCGTGGAAGCGGAGGATTCATTTCATTACATTCGGGACACTTCCAATAATCCTTTAGTGAATCAAAGGTTGGAACAGCTTAAGCTACTTGGAACACTTACAACTGAAGTATTCAGAGATTATAAACAATTTATTACCACCAAAATAATTATTATGTTGAGCTATCAACTTGTTTATAATTTTAAAATTCCATTCAGTGGCTTTGGCCCCATTTCACAGTTCTAGATTAAAATGGTTCGTATTTTAAAATGACTCTGGCTCTCCTTCTTTTTGCAATAGGTTTGCGAATAGAACAATTTATTACTTCTTATGCAAAACTGAAGAAACCAGACCACAAAACTCTTCAGGGGACCTCACGGAAAACTTGTTAAAAAGGTCATAATTTCCCTTCTTTTCGACTATGGACTTCTGCAATGGGAACTATTCAAGCCTGAGGGCCTTTCCCCTGCGGTTTGCTGAGCTGTTGGTGCACAAAACGGCCGGGGGAGGGCACTCCAACACAGCCGCATGAGAGAAAACCTCGGCCAATGGAAAAAGAGACGGGAAGAAGGAGGGAAAAGAAAAAAAAATAAAAGGGGAAAAAACCCGTGGTTTTTCAGCCTCTCAGAGGTTACTCCATACACTACAATGAAAATCAACCACTACTTTGTTAAAAATACATTTCTTTTTTAAGGAGAGAGACCCTTCTTAGAAATAATGCAAGCTGTGGGGGG
Source organism: Aphelocoma coerulescens (assembly GCF_041296385.1). NCBI lineage: Eukaryota > Metazoa > Chordata > Aves > Passeriformes > Corvidae > Aphelocoma > Aphelocoma coerulescens. The sequence continues at coordinate 36,305,579 of NC_091014.1, read as the reverse complement.
AATCAAAACAAAAAAAAAAAACAATCCACAACTTATTTACACGAGTCCTGAATAACATCAGTAACATCAAAAGCTTAAAAGACCAATTTTAAATCCTAAAAATAATGTACAGGCAGCCCTCTTTTTCCAAACATAAGCACTACTACGTTTTCAGAAGGTGTTCAGCCCTGTCTTTCACACACAAAGTCCCTCAGTCCTACAGACTATCAAGGACTGGAACACTTCAGACAGTTCCACAAAACAGCTTTAATTCAAGCTTCAGTTGTGAGAAGCAAATAAGGAAAGAGCACACACTAAAATGCAGTGTTTTTTCACATAAATCTCCACACTTTGCCTCAAGACTGTAAATTTCTTCCCACTCTTCAAGAATGTTCTCATAGAATGTCGTAAAAACATCTTTTAATTTTACAGTACTGTTCTGAAAAAAGGCTTGCCTTCACATCTGTATCTTACAGATGCCTTAATTCAAGTTGGAAAATAAAACTAGGTTTTCTGACTTACAGTGAGCGTTTTTAAAATGTGCATTACTAAGATTTTAATTTTTTTCCATTTTGTGCAGAAAGTCAGATTTATGCTCCAAATAATTTCCTTCCATTAAGTCAATGAAATGGTAAATTAGTGCGGGATTGGGGTTTTTTAAATGGATTAGGAAGCTTATTAATTACTTTAAAAAAAAAATCAAGATTCCTTAATAATCACATGTTCAATGATTAAAATATTGTATTGGAACCTTCACGTGTAGAAGAAAAAGTCAATTTAATTCTTAAAAAAATCACTGGTAGCAATAGAATTCATCTATACTTCTTGATCTACTCTGTCAGTTTACCCAGCTTATGATGCTTCAACTAGACAAGTTTTTACTCACAGCTAGAGAAATCTCTGGATCTTCATCAAATGAATCAGCATCACTGTCTTCATCCTGGTAAATAGTCAGCTGATAAACCTGATTAAAAAAGTATATATATATATATAACTGGATTTTGGCATTTCATTAAAAACCCAAGATATTTTAAACCTGATAGGATTTTCAGATAGGGAGCTACTGGAGAGCCTCCAGGGATGGGCTATTAAGATTATTAATGGATTAGAGGAGCTCTCACATGAGGAAAGGCTGAAAGAGCTGGGACCGTTAAGCCTGGAGAAGACTCAGGGCAGGAGGTGCCTGATCAATGTGGATAAATACCTGAAAGCATGGCACCAAGAACACAGTGCCATGCTCTTTTCAGTGGTGTCCAGTGGCAGGACAAGAGGCAACTAGCACAAATTAAACACAGGAGGTTCCCTCTGACTGTCAGGAGACTCTGTACTGTGAGGGTGAAGGAGCACTGGCACAGGTTGCCCTGAGCACGTATGAAGCCTCCATCCTTGAAGATATTCAAAAGACATCTGGACATGGACCTGGGCAATCAGCTCTACCTGAGCCAGGGCAGATGGATAAGATGACCTCCAAAGGCCCCTTCCAACACCAGTTATTCTGCAATTCTCAAAACTATTGTCTGGAGCAGGGGCACACCTCAATCCTTTGTTCCTCCAAATTACCATCCTATCTCAGGGTGCAGCTCTGCACTACGCTACAGCTTGGTGTTCATCAGTACAGTCAGTCCCACTCAGCCTCTCAAATACCACCATCATGTATGTCCCTGGTGAATTCTGCCTCCAGTACTTACCCAATCTTGCCATGAGCTGATCAACCTCTTTGAAGTAACAGAAAACTAACCCAGAAAGAAAACCCCATATACATTCTCACTTCATTCCTGACATTCCAGAAATCTCTTGAAAATTATGGTAATCACAATTTTTCTGTCTTCTTGCCTACTAATAAAAATTTCTAAAACTTTGGTTCAGCATCTCTATGAAACATTTACATTCACAGAGGCAAAAAACTTGGAAATACCCCTTTGTAAAAAGTTATTCAGAAATGTTTCCTTTGGTATCAAGTGTTGTCAAAGCTCAACACATACTCCTAGAACTAAATGCAGAAAAACTAAAGTACACATGCTGCCACAGACTCCAACAGCTGATGAGTGAAGTTAAGCACCCAGACTTTCCTATCCAGCCCATTTCAGAGCCTGCAGAAAGCCTCAGCACTGTTTCAGTCACTGCCTGGTGGGTGTATAAGGGTGACCCAACTGCACTGACATGTGATTTGATTTAATGAACAACTGGGTGCAGATTTTGATACAGCCCATGCAGTTAGAAAATATACCTGAAGAGTTCTCCTTGGAAACTTACAGGAATATTTCAGGCTGAGATGCCTTTTCCTCCTCATCCCCTCCCCCCAGGGTCAAACAAGGAAAGCAGATAGTACCTCATCATCTTCATCTGTGAGCTCCTGCCCTTCTTCATTATGGCTATAATCTTCTGAATAAATAGACTCAACTTCAAACTCGACACTGAACTGGTCTGATACAGAACTGTGGTCAAACCAGTCAGAGTTTTCACTTAATGAACTAGCGTCAAGATCCTAAAAAGAACCGAAAAAATAAAGCACACATTCAACCTCACCAGTCCATATACATAACATTACTTTTAAAACAACTCTTAGAATAAAACTGCACTACTCAGTGTAATTAGCTATGGAAGAAAAAGGTCCAGCTGCTGATAGAGTACTTTTTATGAGATAAACAAAGTACAGGTTGGTAAAAACAAAGCTAGGTCTGAAAGCCTTTTGTTGGCTCTGTAATAAGAAACTGCACTCAGCCTACGGCCAGCTGAAAGGCTGCCATTATTATTTCAGAAAGTCCCTCCTAAGAAGTGGAAGAACAGATGCAAGAAGATGGTATCTTTTGGCTGTGTGTCATTAAATTCTCTACTCTCATCAACTTTGCTTAATCTGAGACTGTGGCTAAACAATTACAAAATAGGAAAAGTGAAGATACAGTGTTAGTTCTGTCAATTTAGAACACAGTATGTGACTAGGAATTCTGTTAGTTTAGCTCTTCATGACTTAATCTAACCACAAGTAATTTGCCTTGGTGTTTGCTAAAAACAATCCAAAACTTCCAAGTAGTAGCATGGTAAATGAATACGATGGGCTATCAGCATACATTCTACTGGATACAGTTACCAAAGCTGTACCACAACTACAAACTAATTCTGAATTACGGAATGTCTACGACTCTTTTCGTTTCTTACCATTCTAAGAAATACTTATTTTAAAACACAAAATACATCTGACATTTTTCCATGCTGTGCCAAGCAGTGAGGATCTTGGTTTTTTAAGAATATTCCACGTTAATATTTTAAAAAATTTCACTTCAGCTTTGCCAGCAGATCTGTGCAAGACCTTACTCCACCCACACACCAACTTTTCTTTCAACCTCTTTTCCTTCCTCAGACACCACTGAAGGCACTGCTGCTTTTAATTAAGAACATTATGTTTTCAGATGCATGCTTGCACTTGTGGCATCTGCAAAATTCGTACCGCAAAAATATTTTACATTTCTATTTTGACTTACAGGAATGGAAAGAGAATCTGTTGAATCACTGCTGTTGCTTCTTTCACGGCACAGACCACTGACTACACACCATGAGAGGCTTTCATCAAACGTCAACGAAATGCTGTCTGACTTGTGTCGCTTTCTTCTGTCACTATGCAGTTCATCTGATGAATTTTCTTCTGGGCACAGTCAAGAATTTTTTATTACTCAAAAAACATCTATGCACTGTGCAGTTATGAATATTCTAAACAGAAGCTTAACATATAATTTACTATAAAGAAATCTAATAAAATAAAATATTTCAGTATTTTTTAATGCAGCAAAAAGGCACTGAGACTTATTTTAAAAGACATAATAACACTTAAACCCATATAGTGTGAAAAATTTCTGAAACCAGGATTTCAGGGGCTGGCTTTCCCCATTTGTCCCATCAGTACAGCTTATGAATGGCAGTATCCACATGCAAAACAATTGCAAACTTGAAAGAATTTTTATTCCCACAAATGACACGTTAAACTCTTCCTAATTTTAAGAAATACCATTAGAATTTTACTTGTCCTCACTCCCTCTACAGGCAATAGAGAGAAAGGCACTTTCAGAGGGCTTCTGAGTTCATCCCGGAGTTCGCCAGGAGACAGAGCAATTAGCCCCCAGGTCACACGCATACAGAACACCTTGTGCTAAACAAGGTAAGTTCAGGTTCAAGTTTCAGACACCTCAACAAATTTATCAGTAAATAGTTGCACTATATGTAATTGTATTTACTCAACAAGATTTTTGTAACAAACCATTAGAACTTTCATCACACCCTAGCAAGAAAATCTTCAAGACATACTATGCAAAAGCTGAACTCTGAAAGCATTGCTTTAAGCTCTGCTTACTAAGCATGCTTTGTTTGAAGGCAAAAAGACAATGCTTTTTAAGTACACTGTGTTTTGGAACAACCACCTACAGCAGTGAAAGGAGTAAGGGTACAGCATTTTAGGGGTAGGTAAGTCAAAATTCAGCTCCATTGACTTTTAGAGCGTTTGGTAAAAAACGTGTTGTAAATTCAGAATGTCAGTGCAGCGAGCGAAAACCTCCCAAGATGACAAGTTTTGGTTCAACAGACCTCAGGACGAGTCTGCTGCCCCCCCCACAGGTGCCTTCTGCACCCACCCTCTGTTGCCCAGCTTCTCCCTCGCCTTGCAAAACACACTGTGACAATCCACAAGTCTTCAAGTCTTGAATCTTTCATTGTAAAAAAAAAAAAAAAAAAAGAGAACAAAACACTTGTACATACTTTGAGACTTCTCTTATTTTCCCTTGGTGCTTCTTGGCTCAGCCCCTCTCTTTTCTTTTTTCCGCCCTGAGAGCCCCACCAAACTTGGTGCCCCCAGGCCCAAGGGCTGCTCCTGTCCATCGTTGTCCTCATTTAGTTGTCATGGCTCCATGCCGTACTGATACTGTATCACCACAAGGTCTCTATACACTATTTAAGTGGCTCCAAAGGAGCCGCTACCATCCCAATTTAACAAGAATAGTGGTTTAAAGGGAAGATTTCCTATAAATTAGAAAAAAAGTGTATATAAAAACACTATATTAAAAGAACTTTTAAGGTTGTAACAAACTAATAAATGGATGCAAAGACAAGAGTTAATAATCAAACCTACAATAAGTAAGCACAACACAGGACCTTATGTGCTCTGGGTTGTGCCTAAGTATTACAGGTTGTGATATTTAACCAAGACTTTCCATCCTTTCATCAGTTTTAGTTACAACATTAAAACATTCTTTTAATGTAGTGCAAACCGCTCAGCAACGCAGCACTGGTTTTGGACGGACTTAACGTAACAGGGACTACGAGGGACACAAAAAGTACTACTTGAAAGCTGAGGAACTGAAAAATGTTCCTGAGCAAGTGAAGAAAAGAAGTTCTACCCAGCAACAGAAGGTTATCACTGCCCAGGTAATTACAACCACCTAGCCATGAAGTAAGAAAGTAAGTGATGGAACAAACTAACATAAGAACTTCCACAGAATAGTATTTAAGTAGAACTATAGAGAACACTTCCATTAAGAAACTTTTTCAGGTTTATGCTGACCAGCTTGTTATTGCTACTTAACAGAAGAAACAATTTGTATTCTGAAAATGTATTTGCCAGTGATTATTGAATAACCACCGTAAAGACAAAGGGGAGGCAAATATGATGCTTAGGTCACCAGATGTTTTAAAAAGTGCTTAATGAATGGTGAGATACCTGAATATATCCAAAATCATCCTGTGTTACTACCACACCTTTGCTGCCTCCCACCAATTGAAATCCAAAGAAAACTGGCTTTAGACACAAACAAAATGTCAAATTTTGTGGCTGTCTACAGAGGGAATTGAAATGAATTTGATGGTATCAGTCGATTACAAACAAAAGTGCTCTCATCATGAAGATAACTGATAAAGTCCTGCTGATGTGAACAAGTTTAACAGAGCTGTGGAGCAAGTTATCCATCATCTTACTAACAATTCTAGAGATCCAAACTGTAACGTGACACTGGAGCAATGCAAGGAATTGTGTTTTTCTTTCAGACTGAACATTTTGTTTTAGATAAGCAGAGAAACATGAGTAATATTTGTCAGCAAGGCAAGAGAATGTGGCTTTTCCCCTTAAGTGGCTATGCTACTGAAAGCTCTGCATCATAAATCTGCAGATACCAGATTCACTGTGTGTCCTCCTCCTAGAAGACGTAGTTGGTTGGGAAGTCACATTTGATGAAGTCTGCTTCTCTTCTAACTCTTGCACAGACTCCTGCTAACAGAAACACTGAGTAAGCCTGAGCATGAATATGAGGTAAAGTACTAGAATCAACTTACTGCATTAAGCCATTGACACTATCATGCAAAACTGAATAGAATTTACAACTCAGAAATTTATTCAAATAAAATAAAAATAGCACCTTAATAACATTTCCTTCTTCAAGCTGAGATGTGGCATCATCCTCAGGTGTGTCACGAAGGGCAGAGTCTGAAACCAAACCAAAATAAACCCCATAATACAACATAGCAGAAAAAGTCCATTTCAGGCTCAAAGGGTAAATTCTAAATAAAACTTAAAATCCAGACATCTCGCAACAATGGAAAAAACCACACTACTCCTTTGCTTCTCAGCTGTGTGCAGCACATTTCCTGTAACATTACTGAAGTGGGAATGTGGGGAGAAAGAATAAATGTCAATTGAATGCAGCTCAGAATTTTATTATAAATGGCTTCAAATGAAGGCTGTACATAAGCTGTGATTCTGCAGATATGAAAGAATATATGCACAAAGCATAATTACTTCCTCCTCTCCAAACTGCTTTTTACTACTTATCATCTTATGGGAACACTGAGTTAAAAAGACATAAAATAGAAGAAAAATTAGCTGTTGTTAATGATATATGCTTACTAACAGACAGATCCTGAATTACTAAAGACTCTTTCATGAAAAAAGAATTGAAAGATAAATTTAAGTTTGCAAGCTTAACAATGAGGATGACAAAGAGAGCAAGTTTCCCATCTTCAGCAGCTGAACACTTGCCTTTGGGAAAAATTAGAAACAAAGGATGTCTTTATACAGATTTAGAGGCAAATTTACAAAATGGCTTCCATTGTTTAATTTCTGTTTTGTACCCTGTATTAGGCAAAAATTACAGCTATATTGAGCATTTTTATACTGCAGGACTGCATGTAACAATTCTCCATTCAAGGAGTGGCTACCCACACTCACCACAAAGCTACTTTTTTAAGGTATACAGACCTTTTAAAACAGGGCTGAGTGTAGCTAAGAATGATCAATTCTAAAGGTACTTCACATTCAGTTGTGAAAATTAAAATAGAACTTTAACAGAAAAAAAAAAAAAAAGACCATCTGCCCTTATTTCACTGCTGGCCTAAGTTCAAGAAGCTAATTTTTCATAGTAAAAATTTTTATGTTGTTGAGGGCTTTATCCATACCAAATACAAGCAAATGACTTAAGTTTTTTAGTACTCATTTTGTTCAGCTGTCTCTTCTGGTTCTAGTGCAATAAAATTACCCAAATGCTCTGTTCAGAATTTTTTTCTTCTCCTGAAGAAACTGTTTGCTCTGATTCACTATTTGTGATTGTTCTGGACCATAGTGAGTAAAGCCAAATAGCTAATAATGGAGAACTCACTGTTATCTGATCACTACCTGCAAGATGCATTATATAAATTATGTTTTCCCTACTGCTGTTTCTCAAAACAAATCATCCTCCTGAACTAGCTTACCTTGTTGATTGATTGCTATCAGATTTCTGGAAATCATTGAATATAGTCTCCTTAAACAGGGATAAAGAAAGAGATGATACAAGTTAGCTACATGTAATCATAAAAGAGAGCTTACCATCTTTGAAGACGCAAAGAGTTAAAAAAGGGACATATGCATTACGTTCTTCCTTATTTCCCAACCAGACTCTCAGAAAGGAATCCCATTTTACCTGTGTTCTTTTACTGAAAAGCTTGTAACTCCAAATAAATCCCCCAGGAGATCATTTGCACAGTGTACAATATGCTGTTGTTTTTCATCATATAATTGTTTAGACATAATATATTGTCCAATATAGAATATTACCTGTGAAATAAATAAAATACAGATATTAAACATTGGTTGTTGCTTCAAGTTTAAGTGTAAAAGACAAAGTACATTAACTACACTGAAATTTGCTCTTCAAACTCTAAACACCCAAAACTATCTCTGAGCTGACAGATTTTCATGTATTACTCCAGAAGAATGCTGCTATCCTACTGACCACCAGGAACTTTTGCTCAGATTTATGAGAAACTTGACAAATACCCAGTTACAAGTCAGCAGCAGAATAAATACAGTATCTAACCTCAATAATTTCTAGAGAGGCTATGAACAACACTGACCCCCCATTCACCCAAAACAGAACAATTTATCTGTACTCACTGTAGTCTACCTTTAGGGGTTAAAAGTTCTCACCTCCTTCATAGTAAAAGTGTCCTTTTCAGCACCAGCTAACTTTAACAACTTCAACAATAGTGGCTTTGGTTTAACCTGTGTGTGGAAGTAGAAAAACAGTATGTACTAATTATTCACCAAAAAAAGTTATTTTTACAGGTTGCTTTCCTCCTTCTGTATTAATCTGATATGCAAACATACAACTGCATTTAAACCTAGCTACATTCAAGTTTTTCATTTTGCAAAGTTAAAATTCAAAAGCAAATACTAACTAAAAGCAAATACGAACCAACCATACTAAACTTCTCATACACTGTACATCTTAGCTCAAATCCCAGTCTTTTATTGTCCCCTGGCTTCAGCTGGGATAGTTAAATTTTCTTCCTAGTAGCTGGTACAGTGCTTTGTTTTCGATTTAGCAGGAGAATAATGTTGACAACACACTGATGGTTTTGTTGTTGCTAAGCAGCTACACTAAATCAAGGACTTTTCAGTGTCCTATGCTCTGCCAGTGAGGAGGTGTACAAACCAAGAGGGAGCATGGCCAGTACAGCTGACTCAAACTGGCCAAAGGGATATTCCATACCACAGAACGTCAGGCCTAGTTAAAAACAGGGGAGCTGGCCAGGAGGTGCTGATTGATGCTTGGGGATGGGTTGGGCATCCATCAGCAGGTGGTAAGCAATTGCACTGTGCAACACTTGTCTTCCTTGGATTTCACTGCTCTCCCTTTTCTTTACTATTATTATTATTATACTCCATTTCAGTTACTAAACCCACAGGTTTTACCTTTTTTTCTACTTCCCCCATCCCACCACAGTGGGGGGTGGGGGCCGGGGAACAAGCGGCTCCATACTACTTAGGTGCCAGCTGGGGTTAAACCTCAACACACTGGGAAATACAGATTCCTGAACTGGAGCTACAGGATTTGTTTATTAGTTCCGAGTCTAGGGCTGCATCCTGGGGAATTTCACTTCACTCCTTTAACCATTAAGACGACTCCCAAAGGGGAGGGAGGATGGAAACAGACTTCTGTGACTGTCAGGTCCAGAGTGCAAGTCATAAAGAAAAACACTGGTCCACCTCTTTCTTATTCTCTTTCTGTGACAGTTTCTGGGGTTTTGGTTTTGCATTTGCCAGCTGGGCTGCTTTACCTCTGAAGACTATTCTTAGCTGGGACAAGCACACGCTGCCTTTTCAGTTGTACTTCACTCACTCCTACCTCTGCAATGGCCTCCCACCCACTCACCATGCCAGCAGTTTAACCTACAGCCAGTCTATGACAATTTCCGAGATAGAGGAAGGAAAAGTTAAAAAAGAAAAATCACTTCCCCCTTACACCACCAGTGCAGCAGATGAGAACAAGCTGCAGGGGCTGCCACGACAGCAAAGCCTGTGGAGCTCCCAGCGCAGTGTATTCTACTGCCGCCTCTTTAACACTAGCATAACCATTCTAAACCCAAGCTAATATTTAGCTATCGTGATATATTACATAAAATAAAATGTAAAAAATAAACACAGAAGGGGAAAAAAACCCCGAAAAAAACAGAGAAGTGTGAATAAAATATCATGAGACAAGGAATAAATGTTTAAAGGAAGGGTGGAGGAGGGGAACTTCCCTACATTCCATTCCAAAGATCTGCTAAAACCAACGTTAAGTTTTAGTGAGTTAACAAGAGATTAGTTGCAAGAATTACAGATAATCAAAAAAAAAGATAAATTTGTGGACAACATTAGCTGTCTATTCACCTCTTCCTAAGAACTGAACTGTTTAGAACATGCACCATATATTAGAGCTTCATAAAGGAAGCAGACAATAACTTATTCAAGTACTACTGACAGCTGACAGTAGGAAGGCACAGTTTCAGAACTGTGAATCCACAACTAAGCCCACTTTTCTGTCCCAGCCCTCTCTTCCTGACTCCTCCAAGTATGAAGTTCTTCAGCCTTGCAGATCTGACAGCAGACAGTAATATCACAATTTGATGACGTAAAAAAAAAAGACACAAATGAAAAAAATAAATTTCCAACAGTCTGCTGTTCTGCTATTTCACTTTTTTGAAGTTCTACTGTCAATTGTACACTTTTAAGCTTTACCCTTCTACACAAACTAATCCAGTTCAACCATCATCGTACATATGCCATTTTTAACTCGCTTTTCAGGAGTAAAAGGCTTCTATCCTCAGGAAAACTTAAGCACAAAACAGCAGAACTGTCACCGTATCATGGAAAGCCTGGAAATGCAAAGCCATAAACACAAACGTAGACTCCTCTTACAACCTGCTTAGGAATCCCAACACAGGAGAAGGTCGAAAACCTTCAGATTATTTCACCAACAGTATGGTTTGTACAATGGAGATTTTCCACAGCTCTTCAATTATGATCTGTTAACAATTTTCACCACAAAATACTTACCACGATCAAATCGGCTCATAGGATCCTCTTTATTAAAAGAAAGCAAAAAACATCAAAGGATGTTTTCAGAAGGAAACAGTCTAGATCTAAACCATCACCCTCTACTCTCAACTATGAATAAGATTCGCTTACTACAGAACCAAAGAGAGACCACCTTCACTAGCTGGACTTCCTGGCTTTTCTCCAACCATCGCTCTCTAAGCACAGTGATTCTTCTGAATTAGCCGCTAAAAACTCCGCAAAAAGCATGCAAAAAACCCCCGCGTCCAACAGAGTTACTGACCAGCGCCTCTTGCTCCGAAGAGGTGACAGAGGAGGCATCCGTAAGGGAGGACATCTTGGTATTGCACATTTGCCTGCAGTTAAGGGGAGAACAACCTCAGAACGCGGCACTCAAGCGACACAACGCGGGCGGGCGGCAGCCGCCACGCCGGCGGAGCCCACTCACCTCGGTGCCTCGTCCAGCCCACACGCCGGACTCCAGCGGCGGTGTCTGGGCCGAGTCGGGCCGGGCCGGGCCTTATATAGCGCTGCCAGGAGGCAAGTCAGGGCTTAGCTCCCGCGCCGGCCCGGCCCGACATGCCTGAGCATGACCCGCAGCGCCGCCGCCGAGTCACCGCGGGGGGCGGGCGGGCGCGACGAGCCGGCGCTGACTCACCGCGGCCGCCGAACGCGGGGGGGTCCGGCGGTGTGGAAGGACGGCGACGTGGAGGAACAGCGGCGTCCACGCACCCCCACCCTCCCGCCCGCCCGGCGCGGCGCGGCCCGGCCCCGCTCCCCTAGCGGGAGGCCCTCCCCCAGCACCGAGGGCCGCACGAGCGACAAGCGAGACCCCCGGCGCCACCCCAGCCCCCGAACGAGCCACGATCGATCCCCACGCACCGCCAACCGCGCCCGCTCCGCTGCCCGGCCCGCGGCGGGCGGGGCGCCGGGACCGCCGGAGCTCTGCCCGGACCCTCTACCGCGGCCCCGCCGCGCCGCGCGCTCCGCCCGCCGCCATGTTGGTGCCCGCAGCGCCCCCTGGCGCGCCGAGGGGCGGGGCGGGCGCAGGGCCCTGGCGGGGGGGGCCGCAGGGACCGCGGCTCCCGGGCCCGCCCGCGCCCAGGCGCGGATCCGCAGCGCGACGGCTGCTCGGCTGCCCGCCGAGCCGGAACAGCGCCTCGGGATGCCAGTTGCACTTCCAGCCGTCGTTCGTGCCTTCTAAGTTGATTTTTTCACTGATATTTAAGAGATGGAACTAGGAGAAAACTTTACATCCAAAGAGAATTGGATGTTGTCGTCCTATGTTCTTGTCAACTCCCATTCTGTAATTTTCTGTGTCTTTTAAATGGAGGGCATTTGGAAGTATGTTACTTTCATAGGTACTTATTAGTTGCTACACTTCAACTCGAACTGGTTAGGTTTTAGTCTGCCTGCCTTTTCTAATTCTCAGGTTTTTTTCTTTGCCCATGGTGACATTTAAAAATTATTTTTGAATGATGAAAAGCTTTGGCAGAGAACATGAGTGCTGCAGACAGTTAAAGATAGGCTAGAGCAGAGGGAGCATAATGGTAATTTTCCATGACAACTAACTTGTCCAAACAAGCAGTGGATAACTGCCTGGACTTGTCTGTTGGCCAAATACAGCTCCTCAGCAACCATGGCACCTTGTAAAAATTCCAGCAACGGTTTAAATCTAGATATTTGTGTGATGATGGATTTTCAAGATGACCTTGTTATCTCCCTAGAAGCATAAAGCTCAAGGTCTAGTGAGGGACAAGTGAGAAGCTACCAGAATTTTGCAAAGCCTGCTCACCTCCTTTTAGTTCTGGGATTTCAAGGCAAAGAGAAATCTGTTTTCAAGTGGAGTAAAGAATGTCCTGCAGCAGGCAAAGTCAGATATCTGCTCTTTTCCACACAGCACCCCAATTCCTGAGATCCTCAGCTAGCTAATATCATTGTTAGGAGAAAACTCCATCTACACAAAAATGCAAGAGGATGGAAGCAAATAGCTACTGAATAGCTGTACTACTGATGCTCAATCTTGTCCTTATGTGGACAACATGAAAACTATTTAATTCCAATGCAAAATGTATTTTACTGAACTGAAACCAAACCAAACTGTTTACGTAGTTCTCCCCAAGGTATCACATTATTGATCCTCCTCTTAAGAACAGTATCATTTTGCTATGGATGTGTGGAAATTAAAGAGCTTTTTTAAATTAGCAATAAATTTTCTGCAGTCCAAGATTTACCAAACTTGTAACTATGACTTTCTTTTTCCACTTCTCTACCAATAAGCATCTTGTGACCAATGACTCAGACTGAGATTATTTAAATAATAATTTCCCTTACTGATTCATTAACTGCTATGGATAAAAAACCCCCCAACAGTTTCTGTCTAGAATTTTTATCAGTCTTAAAGGACAATCTTATCTCTTTTTGCCAACAGACTAATCTTGAGTTAAGGGAGGTTGTAAGTAGGTAAAATACGCTGTCTGTGCTAGCTTAGGGAAAGAGGGGGATATTTTCTGATATGCAGTGCTGCAACATTTGTTTGTCACTAGTAACAGTATTGCTATGTCATCAACATACATAATTATTTTCTTGTGCTTAACAATTCAGGACAAGTATAATTAAAAAGTTTTACTTGAAGGGTGAGTAATAAGCTTGTATAGTTATGAGAGCTGACTTCTCCACTATTTGAGGGTTGTAAATAGAAAAGGAGACCTCACTACAGCTGTGTGTTTTACTTATAATGCTACAGAAAATATCTGGAGCAGTTAAGGCCCAGCTGCCTTAACGGGAGATACTCACTTTACATTGTGGTTAACTAACATGATATGAGACCCTTTTTAATATCAATTCAGATTCTAACTGTAGACATTTCACTGTTTAATGCTTACACACTAAATTATTTCCTGAGATGGATCTGGTCTACCTATAGGCATACTGTGTCAGAGGAAAGGTGGGCCCCTGTGCTGCAGGAGTGCCCAACTGAAGTGAATGGATGGAGCATTAAACACTTCAATTTCTGATTTTTGTTCCTCACTGTAATTTTTTTTTCCCTGAACATATCCTGCCTACCCTTTCCTGGCAACTGCCTATTCAGCATCCAGCACATACACAAAATGGTCCTTGCCAGATGCTGATCAGAGGCATAGGTGGCCAGGGTTTGTCCGGTCTCATCTCCAAGCCATTTGCTGCTCCTAATCAGATAGATTAATCTCATGTACTGTCTATGAACTGCTCCCAGACAAAAACCAAATAAATTCAAAGCAAGCCTCCAGGGCTTTGCACTGTGCTGATGTATCCTTTCTGAAGCCTTAGACTGCATCTCTATTACTGTGACATAAAGCTGGGATCTGTTGTGTGCTAAAGATTGTCAGGCACCTCAAGGTAAAAGGACAAAGGAAGAAGGATGCTGAAAAGCAGCTGGGGCATGTGTTGCTTAATGTGGCTTTCTGTCAGGCCTCCCTGCTGCAGCTGTGACCCCATGTGCCAGACAGTGGGTCAATTCAATCCTGTACAAATACAGGGGAAAGAATTTTGTTGTTTTCTTGACACTCCTGTTGTGTAAGAAAAAGCACAGTGATAAGAAATCCTCATGCCAGTAATAGAATATTTGACTCCGGGAACTTATATTTCATAATTTAACACCTATACCAATGGAGAGGTCTGTCAGCACCTCCACCAGAAACTTCTTACTAGAAATGACACTCAGATTCTACTAAGTGAAAAGCAGATGCAGCCTTCCTGGGAGCAAGTTTGAACAGACAGGCAGGAATCAAGAGCATGGCTCATAGCAGCAGTGGGAACCCAAATACCACATGCAATGCTATTGCAGCTGTTTAACGAGGAACACTGAACTCAACTTGTGTTTTCCTCGTGTGCAGGAGCCATGTCTTTGAGCTGCCCAGGGCTGCACTGCCCTTCCCAACAACCCTGGCTACTCTGCAGGCTGGGTGGCACGGTAGGCATTCTGCACCTTCACCTGGGTGCACACCCTGGGCTGTGGTGTTACCACAGAATCACAGAATATTCTGATTTGGAAGGGACCCAAAAGGATCATCAAAGTCCAACTCCTAGCCCTGCACAGGACATCTCCAAGAATCACACCATGTGCCATGTGGGTACTTTGGATATGAGATCGGCACTTTTGTACATTTCTGTAACTTCTGATGTACATTTTGAAAAATGTAAAATTACTTCAGGTGTACTGGAAAAGAGAGTCTCAAACAAAATGTTTTTCTAGCAGCTGTTCATGAGCTCTTACCTCCCTCCCATAGGCACTCAGTTCAGGTGTGTCTGCTCTTGAGCACATTAACTACAGCTGCTTCAAAACCACCCGGAGGTGGAATAACCCCACATCAGAAAACAACAGCTCTTTTGCTTAGTTGGTGTATTTATTCCTTCATCCATCTGGGAGGCATTGGTAATCTGTCTGCCCAAATCAGATTCCTATTTAGTAGCAGTGCAGTCAGCCACAAGCACAACTAAACAAAACAATAGTGTATGCCTTCTGAAGGGAAGCCAACTGGCAAAAATATAAACCAATTATTTTGAACTTCTGCTAAATATCTAACACAGAATGAAAGGGTTGGGTGGTTTTTTTTCTCCCTCTAGTTTTCTGTTTAGTCATCACTTTTGAAAGAAGCTCATGGAACAATTCTAAAGAACTGAAAGGGAGAAACCTCAGGAAAAGATTCTTTTTACTCTCAAATAGTTTTTGTTATGGGCACATCACCGAGTGAAGAAACATGCTTTTCTTCTTAAGCAGGGTGAAGTATGTGGCTAGGTTGGCACCATATCCTGCTTTACTAAACTGTGAAAATTAAACAATCCAGTAATCTCTCCTTTCCTAGATATACTTGATTGTTTGTAATTAGATCAGAAAAGCCCCAGGATAATCATGCTCACCTGCCTTATTTAATCAAACTAGGATTATGCCAGTTCAGTTTAGAATTGTTCTTTTAATTCAGTGCTCATTTGTCATTCAAATGTGCTGTTCAGTCCAGCACAAAACACATTTCTTTTCAAGGGAGTGGCCCAGAAGGGTGTCTGGGGTGTGCACATGCTAAAAGGACTCATGTGAAAGACTCAGGCATCTTTCAGTCTGAAACTGAAATGTATTCAGGGACAACCTAGATCTAGGAGAAGCTGAGAGCAAATACAGCATACAATCCAAATCCAGTCTGTTTGGGATGCTATGCATGGACAGAACTACAGCTGATGATGAGGTCAGGCCTGAAGTACTATTCAAGTCAGCCTGCAGTCTAGGTTAGAGGAGGAGAAGACAATAAATTATTTTAAGTGTCCGGCTGTTACTTGAACTGTTTGTTTCTAACAACAAAACCCAGAAAGGATTTTATTACACAGCTAGCTTCTTAACTCAGACCCATTCTATGTACCTGGTCATTTATCTCCCAGAATTCTCCCAGTCTTGCTGACCCAGTTGCCCACATTGCCTCTGCATGATTCCATACTTGCCTTCTAGCTCCCTGTTATACAAAGAATATATGCTTTGCTTTGGATCACAGGGTCTGTAACATCCTTCCTTGCAGACCTTCTTGTGGTCCACTCCACAATTTAATGTTTGGTTGATGCAGTCTTACTGACTGGTGTATGATTTTACTTGACACAGAATGAACCATCCACTCCTGAAAACAGCCTCAGCCCTCTTCTTTTCCTAATAGAATTGATTTACTGATGAATTACAAAGTCACCTTTCTGCTGGCTCTCTATGTTTGAGAGCACAGCTTCGACAGTACAACTTTCAGCATACAGCCTGTAGCCCATGCAGTTAAACAACAGTGCAAGTGTCTGGACAAGTAGTTTGGAGCATTTACTAGAGGCAATAGTGTCTGGGGTAGCCTCAACATGAAACCCTCAAGGTTAATTTGAGTAGTTTCCAAGAGTTTGTTGCCATCACAAACAGGGCTAAATTATCAACCTTGGATGTATATTCTGAAGCCCACTTTGGAAGAAGATTTGCTGAGAAGAGTTTCCTTGAGGTTAAATGTCCCCTCAAATGAGGCATAGATCCATATACCTCCTGAAATAAACTGATTTGTCTTGCTAAGTCATCGTTCTGAAAAAACACATTTCTTACCCAGTCTGTCTTTTTTCTTTCGTGCATATGCCCTCTCTTCATTCAGGTGGATCCTGATCATAAGTCACCTCAGCACCCAGTAGCTGCTATGCAATAACTTGTTGCCAAGCAAGGGAAGTTTTTACAGTGCCCAGTTGCCTGCCTGTGAGGTAGTACTTGTTTAAACACAAACATGAAACAATGGCATGTAAGTAAGGAGCACATTCATGACACTGAAACAGAAACAGTTTCTCTGTGGAGCAAGGGAATAGCAACCTCAGCACCACACTCAGGAGAGAACTGGTGTAGAACTGGGTGTTCCTGGGAGGAGTTTTGTGACCCACAGAGATGCAGCACAGTTCGACTGCAACAGCAATGATGGTTTACCTGCTTGTTCCAAGCTGGGTTCCAAGGCCCTGGAACGTGACAGTCACAGAAATCAAGGGAAAATGCCATGTTTTCCCCCCGGGTCAAAGAAAAAGCTGTCACACGTGTTTTACATTCTCACATCTGCAGTAAGAAACACTAAGAAAGTAGAACTTGGGCATCCTGCAGTTCAGGTGCCAGACACTGTTGGGATGACCAGCACTGTCTTGAGCTTCTTTTTCACATTCACCTCTGAATTTCCTGAACACCTTCAACAGTGTTTTCTTCCCAGTACTTGCATATTCTGTGTCTCTTTCTGTCTGCCATGTTGTTTCCGCTTTTCAGATTTTGTTATTATTTCCACAGTATATTTTATATATATACACATACACTCTCTAGAGATATAAAAAGTAGTTTCATACAAAGAGCTCACAAACTATTCTGCAATTACTCTTATGTGTCCTGACTTTTGGTAGTTATAGGTGAAAATGTTTGTAGCATTTAATCAATAAAGAAGCATATAGCAAGAGGGTTTGCTCCTTTTAAAAAGTGTTTTAATATCCATATATTTCACACTCTGCTTTTCTTCTTTTATCGTAGAGTTTTAATTCTTCATAACTTCCACCTGAAAGCCAGCTGGTAGTGGTTTCCAATATGTGGCCTGCATTAGCCCAAGGAGGACTGTGATGGGGCTAGCTGCACTAGAGACATTTGAAAAAGTAACAGGTAGTTCTTGTCCAAGTCCATGACTTGGTTTTGTTACCAGAATAATTTTTTTTTTTAACTAAATATGAAACAGGAAAATTAAGGGAAATCTCCCACCCCAGCTGCCTTACAAATTGAAACCTCTTTCTAAGTACCAGTAGGCAGTACAGATTGGGATAACATCCAGAGCCTTTATCAGGAAGGCAGTATTTGACGAGAGGGAGAGGAAGTAATAAGCCAAATATTAATTTTGAAGGCTGTGTGTGCCACTGAACTTGTTTTTCTGCCACATGCCCTGATTCCATTAGCCGGTCTTACAGTCACCAATGCAGTTTCCTTACAGTCACCAGTGCAGTTTCGGAGCCTTGGGACTGAGAGCCTCCGCCCTCCTGACCCCGGCAGGAGGTTTGTCAGGGGAGGTTCACTGGTGGTTGCGCCATCTGGTGCAGAAAAGGGGTTTTTTTCCACCTACAGCACGCAGAAGAAGGTTCTCGGAATTAATGCATAAAGTCGCACAAACCCATTGATACCACTGGAAAAGCAGGACACAAACTAAACTCTGACTGCAGATGACGAAGCCATGCAAAATACTGTTCTGTGCTTTGTTTGGTTCCGTTGAAGCATTAGTATTTCAGTTATCTCTTGCCTCCACAAAAAGCGAGTGCCGGATTTTTGGTATTCCTTCATTCAGCTGGTTTTGCAATATCCACCCTAGCATCTTAGTTTAAATCACCTTTGTAATTTAAAAATAATTTGGCCATTCCTTCTGTGTTTGTTTGTGTACTTGGAGAGATATGCAGGCGCTGGGCTTTGACTTCTGACCTACCTTATTTATCTTAACAACATGTTGTCCATGTAACAACATGAGCCAAGGCCAGAGGGTAGGACACCTTGAGAGAAATATACCATGTAGTGTGACTCTCACAAGGGAAAAATCCCAAATCCAGTGTTGTGGGACTGTAAGATATTGCTGCATCGTGCCTTTGCTGTCAGAGGACAGGCTGCAGTTTCCTCACATAAGCAAAACAAACCTCAGACAAACAGACCCTGAAATGCACTGCAGTGAGACATTTGAGAGCACAGATATGGTTTTCATGCCAAAATACAGTTTCAAAAAGATTCTCAAAAACACTTGTTTTCCTCCATATCTAGAGAAGAGAGTCTTTTAGAATACAGACCATCCTTTTTGGCAGATAACTGCCAATCCTGATCTTTAACTCATTCAATGCAGGGAATACCACAGTATCTAATTTCCTCTTTCTTATTGGATGGGGTATAGGTAGACCTGCAGAGAGTCATTGACTTGGGTCTGTCTTACCCTCTCTCTGATCCTTCATCAGCCACATTACCTTCTCTGCTCAAGAAATGTAGCAGTTGTGGGGCTTACTCAGCTGCATGGCCACACTAAAATGGTTGTGTTTAATGGCAAGATAATGAAGACTCAGCATGCATCCCTTTGTAAAGGGTTTGGTGGCATGTTACTTCAGAGAGATCAGTTCCCATCCATTTCTTCCATCCTCTTGCTGCCCCCTCTGTTATTTATGCACTTATGGTATAAAGTGACCTGGCACACCTGAGAAATAATGCTTTTTTTTTCTGTAGATCAGTTCCCTGAGATAGTCCCAAACAGCTACAGAGCAGCTGGCCCAGGACACCACTGGAATGGCAGCAGACAGGCAGGAAAAAGGTGGGATCTGCTTCAGCTATCTTAGACAGCAGCACTACTTCAGAGGAAGATTACATTAAGCTTGGCTGATTTCAGAGCACACCACTTCGAGAGGGATGTTCCATTCTCCTCACTTATGGTTGCAAGCTGATGGTGAGAACTTTTTTGGAAGAAGTGTGGTGTTGGATTGCCTCAGCCTCCTTGTAGTGTTTGATGATGCAGCTGAGCCCATCATTTGAATGGGCTCACCTATAGAATGTCCTGAGCTCATCTAATGCCCTGGTGAAACAATGGCCTTGCCAGGAGCTGTGCATTTGCAGCCAAGTATTTCTTTGAACTGGCTTTGGCTCCTTTGACCACAGATTTAGCTGATTCAACAGCAGGATATTTACTTGTATTTGCTGCTAGTATGTCAACTTGCTTTATCAAGACTACATAAGACATCGTAAAGAAAGCAGCAGGAACACACAGCTGGAAGCAGAGAACTGGAGATGGAAATGGGGAAATAACTCCTTCTGAAGGCAGGGAGCCATTCAGTGGTCTTTTCCTTATCATCTAACCACACCTTGAATGTTATCTCCTGTATCAGTCACCTGGGTTGATAAACCAGTTAGAACTGGGACCATATTCCCAGTTACTTAGGGAGAAGCAAAGTGTGCATGTTAGCACTGATAATCACTTTAGCTACTCCAAGCCAGCTTTTCCTGTGTTGCAAAGGAGCCCAAAGGCTGCAGGATGGGTTGTGTTGATACTACGAAAGAAGACACTTCTGATGGTAATTTGCAGGCCGTTGTGCTTTATAACTCATTTGCTCTGTACTTCAAACTGAACGTGTTCTTTACTGTGAAAGCTGATTTGAAAATATACATCTTGAAATCTGTAGAAAGCATGTCTCAGCTGCGTATTTTGCATTCCATTTGGACAGATATCAAGCAGCTCTAGCAAGTTGCTCCAGCTCAAGACATCACTCCCTTCTGCTGTTGTTGGGACTTTGTGAGCAAAAGTTACTGCCTTTGCAACACAACTTAAGTTGGAGGGATTGTTGGAAATGATACAACTTCTAACATTTTTTATGTAACTTTCGTCAGGGGGTTGTTCGCCTTTGCCCAGGGGGAGGGGAATTGAAGCTTCTCTTCAAAAGATGCTGTTCACCGGGTGAGGTCTGATGAGCTTAACCTCTACAGACTGGGAGTAGCCAGAAGATACACAGGAGAGGAGCGAACATTAACGAACATTACCCCCCTTTCCCCTCCCTCCCCCGGTGCCGTCGGAGACACCTGGTCAGAGAAAAGATCGCTAAGAGAACCGAAGAATGAGGACCAAATTAGCATTGAAGGCAAAGGGATCAATAACCAATAGGAAATCGAATACTAAGAATTGTGTAATTTAAGACCAATGAACGTGAATTTCTTTGGGATTTGTCTGTATAAATATGTGAAAAGTCTGGTGAAGAACCATTTTGGATGGAATGATTTTCACTGCACAACCCGGGCATGTGTGGACGAAATAATTTCTATTGGACATCCAGGCCGAAATAACATTGTTGCCAGAATAAAGTACTGCCTTGATTCTCTAACAATGAAAAGATGTTGTTGGGGAATTTGTGTTTTTCCCACAGCCTCGGTGACAGGATCACTACCCACATCTCAGTTCTCAGTCTGGCATGTTAAACTGATACTCAAAGGATTGTATCCAAGGGAGACCACAGCATGGGCACACATTCCTCTTTGCTGACACAGACAGGAAAAGGGCAATCGTCTCTGGAAAAGCAGAAGCCTGAAGTAGCTGGGGAGCAGTACTGTCACACACCACCTCTGCACACAGACTAAGTCCTTTTGGTTCATGCAGCCATACAGTTATTTCATGCATGACCAAAATGATGACTGGACTAAAACTAAGACAACTGTATGGCTTTATCTACATTTTATATGTATATCAGCTCTCCATTTTTACTAGATCCTGGTTCCAGTTTCCAATGCAAGCAATCCCTCTTTTGAGCCCAGTGTCTCTGGCTTCCTCTACTACAATCCAATCCTGCCAAAACACTTTTGTACGGAAGTTTTTACATAAGTTTTTCTTCATCTCGATCATTCCTTAGCATCCCGAATTTAAATCTCACTAGACAATAAGGACATCACATCATAAAATAATTTCCTCAGACATCTTTGCATATGCTGATTTACATTAATTTTTAAAAGGAAACTCCGAAGACAGGGGGACTTGCTTATCTTACTTTTACACTCAATGAAAACATTGAGAATACTTAACTTGAAGGCATTTAAATCCTGGCTTGCTTAGGGACAAGTAACTGACTAGAAAATTAACCAGCCTCTAAAAATAATATCCCAGTGATTTGTGATTTGTGTGACACCCAGTGAATTACTATAGGCTATCAAAGAAGCAGAAACAGATGATGTAGCACAGACTGGTTCAGCTAAATAAAGCACACTGAAAAATAGGATCAACATACAATTTACGTTCCAAAGATCTTCCCTTTATACAGGGAACAAAGGGAATAGAGAACTGCCAGTCCACAGGAGGCTGCAGAGGCAGGAAGCAAGCCACTGAGGCTCAGGGCCAGTCTCCCAAACCCAAGACCACTTATAGGCTCATAAAAATGTTGAGTGCTTACAAGAAACTCTTTGAGGGCTTCTGTCTGAGAGGCTGGTACCTGTATATGAAAACAGTGTTTTCTCACCACTTCGTTTAGGTGGGACACTTTCTCCTTCAAAACCTGCCTTCTGAGTCTGGGCGTGTTGACGTTACATCCGGACCATGGAACGAGGCGCCTCCCGCCCTGCCCCGCTTCCCTCGATCCTGTTTCCAGCCGTGGGGTGTCACTCTTCCCCCTTGTCCCAGCACGGAAACTTGCCTGCCTGCGCAAGAAGGCATCGACTTGCTCTGTAGCCAGTCGTGGCTGCTCTGCCTAGCAGCGGGCCATATAAACTTCCCAGTTCAGACAAGATCAAGGGAGACAAGCAAATGCCCAGGCTGGGTCCATGGGAGAAACGGGACTTGTGCCTTTAAGCAGGAACACGACATCCCAGTGATGCTGCCATCTCATATGATGTGTGCTAGGAGCATGTCTTCAACTACATCTGCTAACTGCCCAAAGTTTCTGAATTTAAATTTCTGTCTTGCATCCAAGATAAGGTCTGAATGACACCCAAATACAGCTGGTTCTGTAACCTTGCATCTATTTCTGTAAAACCAGCTAGGTTCAGGTGCTCAGCAATCCCAGCTCAGTGCCAAACTCCCATGTGGTCCATTCACACTGCTGTCAGCTGGAACTCTTTGAAACTCTAGGTTTAGGGCTATAGAATTAAGGTTTACGTGTCCATCCCAGGAGAGATGAACTGGAACATGTTTTGTGGAAAAGTTTTGCTCAGGCTTTGTTTGGGAAAAAATCTACTACATCTATATATATATATATTTTTTTTACTTATACACTAAAGTCATATGCAAACTGTGCCTGAAGAAAAGTTGAAGAAGTGGGTCTCTGGGGAATACTAGCTGAAAACCATTGGTACATTGTTAGTCCTGATCAGAAGAACCACCTTAACACTCAGAAAAGCAAGACTGTGTTTTCAGAAATGTATCATAATTTCCTGGAGGGTGTGTGATCACCACTGTCAGTTTCTTGTCTCAACTGCATTAACAAATAAAAAAACATTTTCTGACTAACCACCACAAGAAATGCGCTTAACAAGTAAACCACCTTGGATCCCAGAAGACCTTAACATTACTTTGGACTCCCTGGAGAGAAGCATCTCTTTCACAACAGTTGATGCTGTATAATAGGAGCTGGAGAGGCTTTTTCCATTCAGCTCAAAGACAGAAACCCGATTAAGAAGATCTTAATCCAAGTTTTTAATACACAACTTAGTTATATTGCAAAACAAAACTGATTCAGTCACTCTAGTTAGAAAATAAAGTGCACAAATGGTTTCTGTTCCCCAGAGAGTAAGGAGGATTAAAAACATTATGGGCAGAGTAAGGAAACAGAACAAGGAATCAGTTTCTTGGTTGAGTAGCACACCTAATTAAGTTGGAGACAAAAATGTCAAACTTGTCAATTTTGCAGCTTCCTTTCTGGAAATGCTGAACCAATGCCATTCTCTATTAAGTTCTATTGAAAGAGAAGAAATTCACACTGACAAATCTGTCCCTGTTATTGAGCTGCCTAATGGTGGAGTTAAGCATCTAAATTTAGACCTTATGTTTAAAAACCTGCCTAGATGTGTATGTGCTGTTTACTCTTCTCAGTTGTTTCTTAATCCATTGTCTCACTTTTTTTTTTCTTTAGTCACAACCACTTCTATTCTATGGTCTCAGTAACCATGAATATTCCCTGTGCTTCAGAACACAGTTCTTTTAAACAAGTTTGCTTCTCGGTCTCTGCTTAGTAAGAAAGTAAAAAAACACAACAATTTTTTCTGCCAAGGTCATTAAAAATTACATTCTTATGCTCTTCTTCAACCAGAGATCTCCTCCCTGCACTTCCTGGATGAGACACAGCCATCTATGATTCTAAAAATAATCCTGCTCTGACACACTGCTTAGCCTGCATGTGCATCGTGCATGTGTGTGTTACCCACACAGCCATGCTGGACTTCTTGGAGCTCCTTGAATACAAACATGTGCCTTCAAATGAATGGCTTGTATTCATGTTCCAGTGAAGCCACAAACAGATCAGAAAGTATCTTTGCAATGCCAATCCTCCAAGCAGCCTTTGGGTTATTCCCACTACTTGCTTCTAAATACGTAACTTACTTTAATTACGTTATTTTTAATCTGCCCATGTCTGTTCCTGCCTATCCATTATAAAGGCAGCACATTGTTCCTATTAGATACTGAGCAAGTACAGCTGGGAAGGCACGTGCAACTCCCAAGCTGACTAATTACCTCTTAATTCAGGTTAACCTGACTCCTCCTGTATTTTGAGCAAATAATTTTTTCTGGATTGGAAGGCAGACAAGGGCCCCTATGTGAAAAAAACCAGCAGCAGTGGGTGAGGTCAATGTATTTATGTGAGCAGTGATACAATTTCTATCTCAATTCTAGAATTCCATAAACTATGTCATAATTATACAGAAAGGACAGACTGGAACAGGAAAGGTAGCTTTCTTATGCACCTACTAAAGGGAAATGACAAAACTAAAATTGCAAAGTATTAGAATCTACGTGGCAGCTAAACCAATGAAAAGGGATCACATTTCCCCTTTCTTTAGTCCTTGTACTGCAGATTTTAACCATGACCTCTTGGGCTGGGCTGGATTCCCTACTGCTAACTGGACACTGCAGATACACAAGGCAATGGAGTATGTTCTACTCCCCAGGGTCACAGCATCACAGAACAGAATCATTAGCTCCATTAGACCTTTCAGGTTGTTTTACACACACAAGGAAGACAGGAGAATGATGCAAGCCAGTCAGATGAAAGCAGAAACAGCTACGTCAGTGAGAGAAGCCTCATAGGGAGAGCTGATATGTTTTCATTGGACCAACTGATACAGCTGAAAAAAAGCAGAGCAGCTTTCTGGAACACAAACCCTCCTTCACCAGGCCCAGTATCATTGGAGCAGGGGAGGAACAACAATAGCTCCCTTCTCTCAAGGAAGGTTAATCACTGCTGTGGAACAAGCCTGGCAAAGATTTTATACTCTCTGGATCCAGCTAATTTTTTTTGCATGGCATTTGTATTTTAAATTTTATATTATTAAAAACTACTTTATACTACATTTGTCAACTACTACAGCACAGTAAGAATGCAAACAATTTAGCTCTTGCATTCTTTGCAATACCTGCCTAGAGATGAACCCACACATCTCCCTACTGCTTAGCA
This sequence comes from Aphelocoma coerulescens, assembly GCF_041296385.1. Taxonomy (NCBI): domain Eukaryota; kingdom Metazoa; phylum Chordata; class Aves; order Passeriformes; family Corvidae; genus Aphelocoma; species Aphelocoma coerulescens. The sequence continues at coordinate 36,280,117 of NC_091014.1, read as the reverse complement.
CAGGCCTGTTTGGTAAGATGTCTCTATGTCTTACAGTAGGATTTCTCATTACCCAAGATTGTATCAGCTCCTGCTGATAGTTTCTTTCTTTGTGTTCTTAACCCTCTGCAGCTGACATCCCAATCATGTTTCCAACAACTAAGCTGTCAAATGGAAGGCTGAGACTTCGATCAGAGGGAGAGCACCTGCAGGAAGAGAGTGAATTTGTATGAAGCAGAAAAGCTGGTGCTTCTTTACATCTGCCAGATTGTAACAGTAGAAAAACAAAGAACTGCATCTTCAAAATTAGAAGAGTGAAATTCCTTTGCTAAACAAAACGTATCTTCACTATATATACATAGTTGCCTTTCATTTATTAAAAATAATACTCCATTATTTGTTTTCTCATTAAACAGGGAAGTTGAGCTTTGAAAGGCTAAAATAAAATTTTAAGAGGGAAAAAAACCTGTAACACAAACACCTGCAAGTCTTTAATCCAAACTCTGTTTCTTTTTAAAATCTAGGTAAGACGTAACTATGTAACTGGGAGCAAAATGGACATCTTGGGAGAAATATGAAGGGTGATATGAGGGACTAAGGCCTGCTCTCCAAATTCCCCTGCAAGGTTAAAAACAGGAAGTTAAAAAGCTCTCACCAGTCAGTGAGCCTTTTTCCTTTCCCAAGAATGTTGGTGAATTTCAGGCCAGATGTTTCTTAGTCACTGCTAAATACCTTAACAGTGTGCCAGTGTCCAGCATTGCTCAAGAGCAGGCCCCTCCTCAGCAGCCCAACTGTATCGATATATACAGCCAGCTATGAAACCCAGCATCTTTTGATAGATTTTGCAGATTTGACAAACCAGACGTGGGTTAGACATTAGCTGAACTCCAAAATGTTATAAAACCCTTTTCTAAAACTCTTATATAATAAGACATCATAAAAATGAGACTTTTACCTTAAAATTTAACCAGCATCAACTACCACTAAAGTTTTTTTAAAAGTTTATTAAAAAATATGGGTAGCCTAAACAAAGTTTTAATGTTGCTTTAGCCCCAGGCCATTGCTGTGCATTAATTTCATTTAATGAGACAGAGAGGATACAGTCCTGCTGAACTGCAGTTCTGTCCTGAACGTTGTAGACTTCCTGCAAGACAAACCTCCTTTTCATACGTGTAACAGCAGCAAACCACTCTCCAACCTCAAGCCTGAGAGAGCAGCTGTTCATCCATCAACAGGAAAACTCCTCTGGCACTCTGCCCCAGAGCCTGCAAGAACTTAACAAGTTGTACAAAACCTGATGCAAAAGCTGTCAAACAAGCGCAGAGTTACCAAAGTTAAAGGTAACAGAGCTTTACATCTCTTAAATGAAGATATACTTCCTATTGCTTTGGGTAAAATGGGAAAATCTTATGCATGTTGTTCTAAAGCGTTTTTGGGGACAAGGCTAGATAATTTACTGCCAGTCACTCACATTTTCATCAGAATCATCTGCTCTCATTTTTAAATTCATCTTGATATCTACAGTTCCATTTGAACTACATCAATGGTAGCTTTTTAAAGTAAAGAATGCTAATATAGCAGCAAAGCACTGCATGGCAGAAAAGGACCAAAGCCTATCCTGTTACCACAGTTTAGTCATATATAAAGTAAAATGAAAAGCAGAAAGCAAACACCAGGGCATGTATGGTACAGCTCCAATTGCAACAGCTCACACAGGGTGATGACTACACATTGCTGAAGACGGCAAGTCTCTGATTTCTCTTTCAGGAAAGACAAAACTGATTGAAATACACATAGTTAGCAGGAAAACACATTCAAGTGACAAAGCAAAAACTAGAATAAGCAAGTAATTATCAGTAATTTTTATGACTCCAGTTTTACCTCAGGATTTAAAGTTTCCCTCATTTGTGCCACAAATCCAAAATGTTCAAATGCCCTGCCACATTCATATGGAAGAAATCCATGTGGTACCATTTTGTCTTATACACACCTAGACCCCCAAAGTTATGCAATTCAAACAGAAGATGAAAAAAGACAAGAACAACTCCTCTCTTCTGCAATAAGCAGGCATCAGACAAATAATTAAAAATTTATTCCCATCCTACATGTGGTGTCCAAAAAAACAATACATAAAAAGATCTATTTATCCCACAATTACACAAGCCTCCTGGATTTAATATTTTGAACCATATGACAAAGTTCAAGATACTTTATTTATTAGATACAACAAGTAATTCTCAAAAGAGAGTTCTTGAATGCATGAAAAAAAATCACATCACTTAAGTGACTCCCACACACACACCTTCCAGCACCAGATACTTATAATGTACTTTTTTAATGATGCTGTTAACTTTCTCTTGCAGATTTGCTCCTCTCCTTAAGGAGTCTTTTGTATTTCCAGACTTGGTTGTTTAGTTCATTCTACCACTTTATATATATATATTTACATCCATCTCATCTCAAATATTTTTGTCATACAGGCATATAATTCAGTTGTTTTCTAGCTGGTTTTCTGCAGTCTATCTACATCTCGAAAGGACTTGTGCACAGCACAAATTAATGCAAATGGCTTTCTCAGTGTACATACAGAAGGATATGCATCCAGAGCTTGACCATCTGAACACATCTTCCAGTAGTCCAGGCTGTATTTTTAAACTAATTATACAGATCTGTAAAAATGTATTAAAAAAATCATCCTTGGACCAGTACAATGTCCAAGAAACTGTTGGTAAAGATGAAAAATTATTCAGGTATTTGTAACTTTGAAATGACATAGAGTGTTACAGTGTAAACTTAGGTTACACAAAGGAATAACTTTTTCTTAAATCAAGAACTCTGTAACAGAATAAATAATTTACAAACTTGAGAAAAGTTGCATTGTTTCCAACATAAAGACTTCTTACTTCTATTGTAAAAAGCTTAGAGGAACTAATATTATTTCTGTCAGTGGCTGCAAAACTTAAAATACTTGGTTATGTCCACAGAATTCCCCTCTTTAAATCTGATAGAGGTAGATGAAGACAAAACAAACCCCAACATGTAAGGATTAAGATACTGCAATTAAATTCTAACCCTGCAAATCTAGTGAACATATGTTCTCACCAGATTTACAGAAGGCAGTTATTTTTTCTTTCCTTTTTTTAACTAGAACAGCACTGAACTTCTTCCATCCACATTGTCAAAATAAGTGCCTGATACTGTCATAAAATAATTTCAAAGCATTTTTTAAATTAGAGCAGAAGCAGGTCCCACCTTGCACTCTTTAGTCATTCAGATACATTGCCCATGACTGTCTGTTGAGGAAATGCTGCCTCACACTCAGCATTGTCCAGACAGCCCCATGGCCTCTCCCCTAAAACAATGAAAACAGACAAACCTGCAGATCCCACCCAAGGTAACTCTTGGGGAAAGGCGTGGGAGCAAGGGAGGTGGTGCTGAAGGCAAGAGAGAGAACTGGGCAACCTTCACTCCCATTAAAGATGGTGACTTTTCTGAAGCCTTCTCTGAAATATGTTTTTAGCATGGGTGTCTGTGTGCAAGAGCTGCAAAACATTAGGTTACTACCACAAAGCCAGAGATTTTATTAGGCTTACAAGTATTTACAAGATCTTGTGTAAAGTCTTGGTTTTGGCACAGAGAAAATTATAAAACAGTAACAAAATTTTTCAAAGCGTTAATTACTTCATTAATGTCCTGAAAAATTAAAAGTAAAAATTAAGATGAGCTGTTTACATCAGATTTCTTACTTTTCCACAGCTTGGCCTGTGGCTTCAAGTTTTCTCCTTTCCTCTTCACCTGTAATTTTATCTACTTTATCCATCTAAAGATCTATCCCTCTGCTGAAGCCAAACATAGGTAAGAAAGCATATACAAGAAATAGAAATGAGTCTGGCAGCCTTTTTTTAAAATGACTGGACAAAGTATGTTTCCCTCTTCATTGTTCATCAGACAAAAATGAGGAAGCACCACTACATACCAGAATATCTGCATAAAAGTGCCTCCAAGTTTCTTCACAACAGCAATACTGGCTTGATCACAGAGACAGGATTCTTTTTCTTTCTCTCTCTCTGTATTGTAACTGTAGCCATCATGATCTCATTTGGTATGCAAAAAAATATAATTACTTCAGTACAATTTCCACAGCAATTTGAAGTGTGCCTCTTTCTCTTTTAAGTTACTGTTTTAATTTAATGAAAACGATAGGACAGACTGAGATGGCAAAACCCCAGTATTTTACATCCTTCAGTTCGTTTGGTTTAGTTACAGAAAAACAATCCTGGCAGTTAAACTAAAACCATAGATCTAAATGGATGAGGCAATTTTGTGCATTCTAAAATCAATGCATATTTAAATACTTATTTTCCTTCACAACAGTCTTCAGAAACTCTTGCTCTATGGACGCTGGACCAATTTACTCTTATTGCTTTCCTGCTCACTAAGCTTGAAGTGGGTGTAGGCTAAAATGCCAAACAGTGTGCACAAAATCCCAAGGCCTTGGTTAACAGACAACGGATCCTTAAATAAGAGGCACCCTCCCAGGAGGGTGATGCAGAACTTGAAATGTCCAAACATGTTATACCTAGACATCTGTTAAGGATAACAGCCAACACCAGTATTATTTTTTGTAAAAAGAAACACTTGGAATTTTCTTTAGTTCCACACAAAGCATGCAATGGTACACAGTGCTGACTCCAACTCATACGGTTTTCCCCGATCTCTGTGGCTGTATTAACCTCCACCTAAAGCCTTTCACTCACTGTATACTCCAGTCTGATGGATATGCCAACACTTCCTCAAGGCAGCCGAAGCGTGAGATAATATTCCTTGCAGGTATGAAGGTCAGCAAGTTAACAACCATTACCTATACAAACCCCAAACAAAGAAAAAAAATACACTAAACATGAACATGCTTTTCCAGCTTCTTCATTTAAAATAAACCAGGAAGGTTATCGAACAATTTTCCCACATAAATCAGCCCAAATGAATTCCAACATAATTAATCTGGCAACAGGAGAAATAACTAATGTTACAAAGGATACGTGACAGGTGACGTATTTCCAATGATCCAGTAAATGGACAAGTTTACCATAAAGGCTATTATTCCAGACAGCAGTACCATTATCTGTGGATTAATGGACACAGTCAGTAATCTGACTCACTTTTGGCTATTTGTAGATACATTCCAAGTTGTTTATTTAGTTTCATTTACTTTCAAATGCAAAATATCAGGCAGGAAAAACATATGGAGAACAAAAATAGAAAGAGATTCAAATCAGTACAGACCCTGGTGATGTGTATAAGCGGTTCAGGGTATGGTGTCCATAAATCTACACTGACAGAGCCACAGGCCTTTTCTCCTTTACTCTTGGTGAACATTTAAGAGTGATTTGGAAAATCTGGATACTCATTCACATAGAGGTTGTACTCTTCAACTTTGAGATAAAGTCTTATTTATGGTCACAATAAAAACTATTTTAGCAAAATATCTGATTTTATTACTGTCAATACTTGCTATCCCATTCATAAACTGCAGTGCTACAAGAAATGACCCATCACTCAGGGGCACAATCAGCAGTAGTAAGAATATGCCACTGGCTCTTTTTCGGACAGAAAGATACGGAGAGAAGTTACAGTCTTGGTGAAAATGAACTACTAATTCTAGAGAACAACCAATTCAGTGGTTCAACCAACAACAAACAATGTTTCCATCCTTGCACAGAAGAGAAGCTGTGACTGTCTTTCTCTGAGTGGACAGTCAGAGCTAGAACTAGAGAACTTAATACACGAGGGGAAGCTTCTGGATTTTGATAGATTTTCCTGTTGTTCAGATGCCCTTTAAATAGAAACAAGAATAAGGAGATAAATCAATTGACAGACTCATTCCTCTCAGAGAAAGTGGGGCAGACTCAACAAGGGGCTATTTGTCCTGCACATGCCCCTGTCATCTCACCATAGCCAACAGCTGTACAAAAATCTGTTTCACAAAGAAACAGATCTTACTATCAAATTTAACTACCTCAGTGATAGTTAGTTAAATAAAGTCAAAAGCCTTACCACAGCAGAAAGCGTCCAGGGCCCAAATATTCCCCCTTCTCCAAAGACTGGCTCGAAGAAGGGTATGATGAACAACAACATAGCTGAGGACATTGGTGCCTGATAGTACAACAACTGCATAGAGTTTACCTGCAACTCATGCTGCTTAGCACCTACCCACTAAAACCAAAAGAGAAAACTGTTAAACATGAGGAAAAAAACCCCATAAATTGAAAAATCTCAGCAAAAGCAAACTGGCTACTAACACAGAAGGAGTCTCATGTGGACAATACTATTTAAACAGGGTGTTGAGCCTCAACTTTGCCTCACTGGAGGTCCCATGTGTTTGTCTCTTTCAAGTGAAAAAGCCATGAGAGGAGAAAATCGTATGCAGGGGCAGTGAAAAGAGTGCCTAAACTTTCCTATTCCCATAGCCTGGGGTAAAGCATTGTACTAGAGGAAGAACAAAAAGGTAGCAGAGCTGGGAAGAAAATACCAGCTCCCCTTTCTTCTCAACACAAATTGCAGACCCTGTCTGTGTTGGAGCTGAGTATCCTTGCCTAAGCAGGGGCTGGATTCTGTTCCTTTCTTCTTGTTTTCCTGTACATACAAGCTAACAAAATTGGTACACATTTATCTTTCTTTTATCAGTTTATTCCAGATTTAATGGATTTCATTTCAATATTGATTATAATTGACTCTCACTTCAATTTTCAAGGTTGCATGCTTTCACAAATATTACTTATCTATGGCTATGAAGATAGATGTTACAGCCAAAAAGACGCATCTTTATGTTGTGCTGAAGAATGACGTTTAATACTTCTTAAATCACAATAACTGGTGACATGGACTCCAACATATAAACTTGTTCAGCTTTTTTATCTATATAATTTTGCCCAAGTACCATTATTTCTCCAGTACACACATCATCACTTAATGTTATTATGCAGCACCTTTCCTCCCCCTGCCCCAAAACAGGACAAGAGACCATTATTTATCATCTTACAGCCTACGGGTCAAAGAGCCTCACTTTTTTTGGAGGCACAGTACACCTCGTACAAAGAAATTCACGTTTAAATCTATCACATCAACATGACAGGGGTTTCTAATTTAGGAGGCTCTTACAGTCATGGTCAATAACAAATCGGGTGAGCTATTAGTACAATGTTACAGCAGAAAGGGCTGAGGCAGTCCTCGGACATAACAATTTTTTCAACCATAATCATCCAGAAAGGTTGTATGGTGTTTATGTATTAATCCACCCTCTACAAAACCACCTTAGAACGTGTATAGTCGAAACTGAAGAAGGATACTGATAAAATGTAAATAGCTCAAGGATAAACCATGGGATTGAAGGACTAGAAAACATCTTTTCTAGGGAAAAAGCTCAAACGCAAGGCACTTGCTTCAGCAAGGAGAACATCTGGTCCCTCTAGGAAAAAAGGAGTTTTACCGCTAAAGCAATCTTCACCCCTTGAAAGTAATGCTCACGTTAAAGATGACACCCCAATTTTTAGCAGCAAGGACGATCAATTCCTTAATTCTATCAGGGGTTATGGTGGATTATTATAATTTGGTGGGGTTTTAAAAAAACAAATAACGGAGCACGGAGCGTTTCCTGGGAGGCTGGGTGCTCCTTAAAGGCGATCAAACCGAGGGGCAGCATCTTGAAGCCCAACCACCCCAACGCTGCCGCGCCGATACCTACCACTTGGTACAGGGAGGTCACCAGGACGCCCAGGGTGGCGAACGCCATCCCCAGGACGCTGAACTTCACGTCGTAGTAGGAGTTGAGGAAAACACCCAGTGTGATGGGGACCTGTGGAGGTGGACACGGCCGTTTTAGGCACGGTCGTTGCCCTCAGCGTCGCCCCTCCCCGCTCCCCACAGCCCGCCGCCTCCTCACCAGGGTCAGCTTGATCCGCAGAGGGAAGGTCTTGCCGTAAGCCACGCTCTGGATGACCACGATGACCGGCGTGGTCATGGCCTTGGCCAGCTGGTAGGTACCGATGGTGTTGCTCTGCAGGGAGAGGTTGGTGAAGACGACGAAGCCGCAGAAGCTGAGGGCCAGCGGCAGCACCTGCGCGGGCTGGAGGCTCTTGGGGGAGAAGGCGCCGAGTGCCTGGCACAAGTAGAGGCCGAGCCAGGTGATGGCGAAGTGCACCAGGGTGAGGCTGAGGTTGGGGAAGCCCAGCCGCACGTACAGCCACTTGTTCAGGAAGACGATGCAGATGGAGGCGGCCAGATTGACCAGCAGCCCAGCCGCCAGCCGGCCCTGCGCCGGCAGCCAGCCCATGGCTGAGGCAGCCCGGCGGCCGCCCGCGCACCCGCCGGGCCCGCCGCCGCCTCCCCGGGACACGTGGGCTCGCGCCTTCCGGTGGCGCCGCCCGCCCCGAACGGCTCCGCCCGCCCGCCCGGCTCGGGCGGCAGCGAGCGCTGGGGGCACGGCGTGTGTCTGCGTGTCTGTGTGCCGGGGTGTGTGCCCCCAGCTTCTGCCCAACGGCCCCCGATGGGCAGAAACGCACCTCGGCTCCAAGCCACAAGTACCTCTCCACAAACATTTTTACGACAGGGCATTTTCGTAAACACAAGCACGTAACTGCATGTACAGATGTACAGCACGAAGTACATTCTCTGTCGGGTGTCAAAAGACACCGACTTGGGCAAAGGAGCCAAGGTCCTTGCCTAACTGCACTACGTGTCCTCTGCACTCCGTCTTGTTAAGGGAGAGGCAGCTAAACGTGTGTTTACACGTGTAAAGGACAAGCTTTCAACATAAACTACAAAATCTCAAACGGGGGTTTCAAAGTATGATCATCGTTCCTGTGGTTCAGGATTTCATCAGCATTTTAGCAACTTCTTAATGTACAGGAGAAGAGCACAAAGCCATGTAACAAGGCTGCCTTCTCTTCTGAAGGGCTGGAAGTAACCCCTCACTTTTGCTTTTTGGTTTTCCTTTCCTCCAGTGTGTGTTTTCTTCTCCTCTACTTTCTCCATACACCTTCCAGCAGTCTCACTTTCTCCCCGCTGTATTAATGCACATTTTACTACCAACTAATGTTTCCAGTCTATGGGTAGCTCTTTTTGGCATGTAGCAAACAGCTTTAGGAGATTCACATAATCACCAAATTTATACAATGACATTTTCTCTTTTTCAAGCACTTTTATTAGGAAAAAAATATGAAAAAGGTTGTATAACAAATAACATCTCTGAAGTTGGTCATACTTTTTCAAGTTTAAACTGAAATCTGAAGGTTTGGGGTTTTTACCTCACACAAAGAGAATGCTTTGTCCAAGTAATGATTTTGCTGGGGTCTTTTGTTTTGTTAATAACCAGAATGTCCATGCTCAGAAGTTTCTGCAATTATCTACATGAAAACTTATGACTGAATTTCATATCCCAAAGGATCAAGATCCTGGTCCAGAAGTATCAGAGAAGATTCCCTCAGCTTCTGTAGAAGCTTTCGGAGTTCTTCTTTTGAAAATACCTAAGAATAAATAATAAAAACCCAAACATAATAAAGTTACATTTATTTGCAAATGAATAGCACTGATATAAAAAAGTAAGTGGTGGTTAATTAAGTTACTAATTTTCTGTTTGATTATTTATTTCTATTTAAGATAGTGTGATCATCAGGCATTTCAGAAGGACATTTAGTAAGGCACAGGAAGTTAGCAGCAGCATCCAAAACCTGAAGGTAGGCTCAAGATAGCTCTGTCTCATTTTGGGGATGTGTTTCTCAGGCTTTTGGAGGCAAAGATGATTAGGGGTAAACCAAATGCTCTAAAACAAAATCTGCTTATACGGTGTTTGCAATGTAATGGAAGTAAAGAAATCAATTACAATTAAACAGCTAAACTTAGAATCATAGAAGAGACCTTTAAGATCAAGAAGTTAAAATTCAACAGCCCCCATCCAAAAACTAGTAACTGCAGTAATCAGAAGAACTGCTTGTCATAACACTGCTCATCATCCTCAGTGTTTCAAAGTTAACTCTTTGATTCCTTAAGTCATAACACAAGGAAACCTTTTACTACTGCAGTGAATGGGAAGCAATAAAGAAACTTACAATGCTAAGGAACATATGGTGTCTTCCTCTCTATATAGAAGCTTTTTCCACAGCCAACCCACAGAGCTTTTAATGTAAGCTAGGCTGCCTGCAGCCCTCCCTAACTCACCGTGTACAGCTTGTGGCGCTCCGAGGCGACCATGTCAGCGAGGCGCAGGCACTCCTGGTGCTGCCCCGTGCTGTGGAGCACCGTGTGCAGCAAAAAGCACATCATTGGCAGACACAGCTTTCGCAGCAAGATCATCTGGTGTGTTCGCTCCGGGTCGTCCTCAGCATCCTTACCAGAGAAAAATAACATACTAGTGTTAAGAAAATCTACCTTTAACAGGCAACTCAGCATAACCACATAATTAGTACTGTCAAAGGCAGAAAACTGGCCTAAGCAGCCTGGAGTGGACTGTCAGACATGATCTGTATGGTAACTAAGGGGAGCAAGCTCTAAATGCTCACAGCAAGGCCAGAACCAATTAAACAGGAACACATCAAACTAAATGTCACAAAGATACAACTGCATCTGATCTGTGCTTTGTGGTCTGCATTGTGATACAAAAATTCATTTTACCTCTCTAACATCAACCATCCATCCTCCATCAACAAACAGCAACACATTGTACATTTTCTCCTTAACATCAGCTGTAAGAGCATCCAAGAGGCCTTTCCAAATGCCATAATCCATCTGGCAAAGAAACAAAAAATAAACTACTGCAGAACAGGATAATTTCCAAGGCTATTTTAAAACAGACTGCAACAGACAACGCAGCTCCAATTCAAATTAGAGTCTTCAGCCAGTGGCTGAAACTTAAAAGCCTGCTGCTAACAGCTGTTTCTACCTTTCCTTAATGCCCTGTCCAGAGAATCAGACAGGTTGTTCAGAAGCAAAGCCACTAGAGGAAGATAATTCTAAACAACTTATTCCGCCATGCTTAGAAAACAAATGTTTGTATTAACTGATTACGGTATATTTGTACTGGCCAGACATGCAAAAAGAACTTCAGTCAAAACAAAACTGCAGCATCTTTTAGAAAACAAAAGGTGATAATACAAGAATAAAGAGTTAATAGCAAAATGAAGTGCTCAGATTTATTAATAACACTGACAACACATTATAATGAATATTTACTACTACAATATTTCATGTAAAGCTGAGTCATTAAAAAGCCAGAATTTATTGTGCAGTGGCCTTATTATTCTACTCTCTCATACTCTCTCAACCTATAAATAATTTACAAGAGTCCTTAAATAATATGAGATACCGTCTTCTACTCTGTTTCATTAAACTAGACTGTGTCTAAAGCAAGAATATAGAAGTTTACAGTCAGTAAGATGGACTTCTACCTACCTCATACTTCTTTTCTTTATGTTCATGGGCCACTGTTTCAGTGAAACTTGCTTGGGGTAACAAAGAAGGCTTCTGTGGAGCTGAGTTCATGTGTTTAAACCATTCATTAAAGGTTTCGTGGGCTTCCTGGATTGCATTGGAAACAGTGTTTGGATATTTTTGATTCATCTAGTAACCACAATGTCATTATACATACAGCTTTAATGCATCAAAGAATCAGACGTTAAATCAAATGGACAAAGCTTTCACCACCAAGGCAAAGCCACCAGTATTTCTAAACAATAACTTGGAATATTGCATCTTTGAAACTCACCAAATATGCACGAATACATAAATGTTCCCGGATAGCATTGTCATCTTCAGCTGGAAGCGGAGTATCCATTCCCTGCTCTTCCCACTGGTTATATATTTCTGCTATAGAGTCTTGGGGAATCTTCACAAACACATCTTTTGCAGCTTCATGTTTCTTGGATGCTATGAGAACGTGAATCGGGTATCAGAGCTTTGCAATTTCCATATCATATCTTCTTAAGTTGGCAAACCCATGCTTTTTAATAGACTAGATTCAAAGTTATATCAAATGTCGTGCCAAGAGTTAATGAGAACAAAACCAACATTTAAAAATAAGTCTACAATATTTGTGAAGCTTAGTACCCAAGAACTTCCTCATGATTGCATTGCTTTGCTTAAGTGCTTCTGCCCTCTGTGCAGGATCGAATACGAGCCAGTCAATTACATCTATTTTCAGCTGATCCACCTGTAAAAACCAACACAGAGACTCACCACCATTTCAAGCACACAGCTGATGCAACATACATTAAATCTGGTCAGGGAAATACACAAGTTTGGAAAGCATTACAACATAGTAACAAGGATTGCTTTATTCAAAAGCTTATAAAATCTCTGCCATCTGGAAAAAAAAATTAATTTCTAAGTGTTCCCAAGATATTCAGAGCATCACCTCTCAAAACTGTTTATGTATTATGATGCATTTTCCTCAAATTTTAATATGAATACACTGTACCAACATGTTTTATGGAGCTCTTGCTATAATCTTCAGGGGTGCCATCAGCCTGCAACCACAGCTTTCCAACTCTTGTGTTAGATAAACTACCTTTTTATCTTAGGGAGCTTAAACTGTACTGAACAGCAAAAACACTGCCACAAATTTGCAAATGATCAGTTGCTTTCTAAACACTACTTTGAACAGAGGCTATTAACATTACCTTGCTGTCCCTAAAGCACCGGAGTTGGCTCCAAACAATGCTCAATAGCAGTGACAAGGAAACTGTCAGCAAAAGCAGTGTCTGCTGCAGCTAGAAATGCCACTTCAGCATCTTAAAAGGTACATCTGAGATCTAAAGTACTAATCCTCATAAATCGTACTGGCTACAACAACATCCTACTCCCAGCTACAACACAGGGTGCTGCAGTCATTTCATGGGCCTTATCGTCACTCAGTGTTTGTATACACGCATGGCTGCTGATAAGCACACACCCAAAGAGCAGGGAGAAGTAGAAACAGAGTTACAGATTAGTGCAATGTCCTCACTTGGTCACATGAAAAGCACATTTCCCTCACAGGCTTTTTCAAAGCAATTTTCATCACTGCTGGAAGAAAAATATGGCTCATACATGGTCAAAGACTCCGTAGCTGATTGCAAACTGGAGTATCTGCTCTGTGAAGCACTCACCTCTGTTGTGCCTGTGTCCAGCACGTGGTCATGGTGACTGAATTCCCCAGCATCCTTCTTGCGGATGTTTTCAACAACAGTTTTTGTTATGGTGGCAACGTCCAGACCTGGGTTAAAAGAGAACTATCTAGTGTAAGAACTATCATGAATTCAAACTTGACACAAATCGAATTTCAGACTCCAGTTGTTGATCTTATTGCTTACTGCTGGTGGTTCTTATCAGTCTGTTCACATACACATTGCCAGAATAAATTATAAGCTTTTGTGCTTATAAGCTTATAAAGCTTGTAAGCTTTTGCAGGTATTCTACAAGAATGAAATTTGGTATAACAGAAAACATCAAATATGAGAATAAGACAACCAACAAGTTTTTCAGTCTGTGCTGAAGATAGCATACAGATATATCTGCTAAGATCACTGATTCCTACAATTCTGACAGCAAGACTATGATTTGACAGGAATGTACCAGGAAAAGCTCAGAATAGTTCTTTTACAGATGCTTAAGCAGGATGTTTTATTTTTGAAACCTTAGCCCAGTTTAAAAGAAAATGACTTAAAAATGACTGAAGAGAAGTTAAGACACATTGAAATCTGCAGGAAATCTATTTCTTTGTGTATTCTGAGTGGCACAGAGGCGTTGTCAAGCAATGGACAGTGTGCTGCTTCATTGTAATCCTTTGCTTCATTGTAATCCTTTCTAGTTTCATGTACAGGCCTGGAAGGAAGTTTACAATTAATGCAAGCAACCCACCATGAAATTTAAGATTCTCATAACCTTCCTAAATCCACAAAGAGGTATGTATTTTTATAAGTAGTTATCTGAAATAATATGGTCATGTCAAGCTTCAGAATATATATTTGAGACAGGCAGCTGGCATTTACTTCCTGGTGTGTTTGGACATAACCCAGAAGCAGCGATATTTAGTTTAATCAATTCCAGGTTAATGAAAACACACCTAATATACCTACTTGAAGAAGTGATCAGCAAATTAATTTTATTTACCCGCAAAGTAGAGAGACACAGGAAGGAAAGAATACTGTATTCATAGCTAGGTTTTGGAGCAAAAACTACTGAAAGACAAAATAACCCAGGATATAAAATGGTAATTGGACTATCAGGGTCTCTCACCTGCTTCTTTTGCTAATTCAAGGCAGTGGTGGCGTTGATCGCTCTCAGTGACATCTTCAAGAAATAAAGCGTACTGAGCAACAGCAAGCTCTGGGGGCAGGTGGCTGACATAAAATGCTATTAAATCTGTGTGCTTCTCAGACACCAACCGCTGCACAGTAGGAAGCAAACATACAGAATGGGAAGCAAATATTTAAGAAGCAAATATATAGAAGATATCCACTAATATATAAATATATATAATAGATATGCATACTGTATTCCTTAGTGTAAACACCTAAGTGTGTTTACACTTAAGTAAAAACATACACTAAGTAAACCCAAAAATGTGTAACGAATTTCTGATTAATTTATTCTGATACAAGAAGATTCCGCTCAGCTTCTAAACAAGGATCAATAAAACTGTCTCTTATTTAAGAACTGCTGACAGACACTTTGCGCATTATGCAAGCTTCCATGTATCTCTTGAGAAGAGAGCATTAGCTGCATCACAGCTCTTTTCATCCTGAAACCTTAGGTCTCCTTTTTTTCCTCCTTGACATATAAATTACATTAGAGAAAACAAACCATATTTCTGAAAGCTTACCTGAATGTACGTCTTTAGGACTTCAACAGAAACTTCCTCCTTATTGCAAACAAATACAAAATCAATTTAAAGTCAGATAATGTGGAAAATAAAATAAAAGATACTTTACAGGGTATCACTATTAAAACAGACACAAGGTTATTTGCTTATTCCTGCTTCAGTAATTTACACAAACAGACTCAAGTGGAAGAACTGTTTCTCTTGGAGCATGATTAAAAAAGCATGTCTTCTGTTTCAAAGCTTTAGTGTTCCAAGGATTTTCTTTTTCAGCAACTGGATATAATAGTCTTTGGTCTAACCGGAATGCTACTTTTTACGTGATTTTTAAAACTTTCCATTTTACCGTATTTTTTTAATTAATAAACAAAATGTCAGGCACATAGATTACTACTGCAGTGTACTACATGCCCTGTTTTATTATAGAAAATGATAATGTAACAGGGTATAAATATCATCTGACTCATCTGTAATAGCCTATGCTAAACAACCAGTATAGCCTGAGCACCTGAAACTGCTTTAGCCAAGACTCAAGTGTTTGTTGCTGTCAAGAATTATCATTTTAGTTTTATATGTGTAAATTGAAGACCTTCATCTAAGCATATACCTATATGAACTCTATACAATCAACAAATAATAAACATCATAAAAGCTTGCATATCAGCCTCTTTCCCCTGAAGTCTACTTAGGGTTGCTTGAGTAATCATACAATAAATTCACCTACTCCAAAACTGTAAAGGCAGAATCAACAGTTAAATTCCCACAAGGGAATTCATGTAGGAAATTGCACATTTTTTGTCCCCTCTGTCAAACATATGCTAATGGCTAGTTCTACTGCACTTTAGCATAAAGACCTACTCTATCTGGCTAAAAAATTAGTATGCATACATATACACACACACACACGTTCCTCTTATTTAGCTAAATGTAAACTAACTTCAAAACAAATTTCCGCAAGGGAATCAAGCAGTGATTGGAAGTCTGAATAAACAATAACTCAGAGCTGTATTTAAATCATCTAATGAAAACATGCATTTATCTTTTGCCAAAAGAGGTTACATTCAAAAACTTATCTCATACATAAGGTCTTCTAAATTTTAAAACAGTAGAAAAGGAGAGCCCCAAATTACTTGTGATATTGTCAGAAACGAGTTAATTACAGCTATGTGACACATCTGCATATTTAGCATAAATAGGCCAGGTAGGTAGTAGGCTATACTTAGTTTATACTTGGAGATAACAAGAAAATTTCAGCTGGTACTGATTGCCTCAAGCAAAAGCATTCATAAGCTTACAGCAGCAATAGGCACAGTTCCAATAACTGTCTGTAAGAATAGGTTATATTCAAAACATCTTGGCTACCATGACTCAGCCTAACGCTGAAGTTTGATTCAGGACCTTCTCACCACAGGGCTTCTGAGTAGAATCCACCATCCTCAAACTCCAATTTTTAAGCTCAGCTGGGAGGGAGAAGGATGCTCCTTTCTCCTTTAGGCTCCAAGATCAACAAATACTCTATTTAAGCATGCAGCTCCTCATCAGCCTGGTAGTAATTTACCATCGCTCTATGTTGTCTATGTATTTGCACGCAAGCATTTCTACTTCAAAGACTGGCTACTGCTATGACAACAAATCTAGGACAAGTGAACTGACCTTAGTCTGCATACCCAAAGTGCGGAAAAACAGAATAAGATGTGTCATGAAACGAAGGAGGTGTCCTGGGAGCACACTTCTGTCTTTGGAAAGCCACCTGCTGACTTCTTCCATCAAACCTATAACCACCAAGGAAGTGTCTGCATTAGCCATAGCATGGAGAGAAAAAAAACCCTAAGAAATATTTCAAAATTATGCATCTATTCAATAAATGTAATTTAGCCTCTGAAGTCCAACAAAACAGAACAGCAACAATTTTGGAAAGATGTAGATGTCTGGCTTAAAAATGTACTGTATGTATTCTATCATTTCTCAGAAGAAGTTATAGCTATAGTCTGGCATGTATCCTGACATATTTACATGATTTCATTACTTCTTTGAAAACTACCTTGTAGGCCAAACTGTCCCTCCAGTTCTTGACTAGAGCATAGGTTTAACTCAGTTCTCCTACTGTGTGCTTCTAAAAATCCATTCATACAGAAGTTTCTGGAAAGGTCACTCAAAATAATGTAGTCAGCTGACAACAAAAAAATCACTTAGAGAAATGCTTACCATCTACATCTCCAAGTATAATGTATTTCTGAATCACATGATAGTGTTCTTGATTCTCCTCTATAACCCTCTGGAGACAAAAAAAGAAAATTCAAACTCTGAATAAATCTTCAAGCATAATGTATGAAGAAAACAAACTTATAAATAAAGCAAAGGCTCCTCAGGTGAAGAAAGCTATCCTATTTCAAAGGGTATTCTTCATAAAGAGCAAGAGAAAAGGCACTTGCTATCTCCATGTAAAATTACAAGAACACTGACAAACTGAAAGAAAGAACTGAAATATAGACCTGTACAGTTAAACTGTCATGGAAGACATCCAAAACTAAGGGCTTTTTGCTCTGAAGGGGAGAATAAACAATGATGGTACAGGTAAGATTTACAAAATCACAGAAGAAGCAACAATGTGTATAAATCCTTAAAGAAAAGGCCCATGAAAGTTGCTTCAGGAAGAAATTCCACTGTCTCCCCACAGGAATGAATGCATTAATGCATGAAATGCAATCCAAACACACCTGTAAATTTGCTTTATGGTGTGGATTGCACTATGCTGCAATGGCAAATGCAGCTGGGTGTATCTGTGGCTGACAGCATGTCTTTGTCTTAGCAATATGATAAATGCTACGTGTCCATTCCATCAAATAGAAGTTAAGTGTAGTTTCAATTTAATCACTGCAAAATTAACCTGTAAGTTATATATCCCCATCTTACATGAACTGAGTATTTTGGGTACTAAAAGTAACAAAGAATTACAGTCTAAGCAAATATGCTTTTAAATTTTGAAAGGCTTGTTGTGAAATATGCACACAAACCTCCTATGAAGAAAATGGAATGTAATTGATCTTGAACATTTTATTGAACTATTAAATAGTTGATTTACTCTGTCTGCTTTGTATGTCTGACAACATTTCTGTCTTGGGGTGATTTTATGATAATACTGTATTTCCCTATTGTCTGTTTATGCCCAGAAATGGGTCCTGCAGCTTTAAGCTGGGTCCAGGAGAGGGGGAGAGAAGCCAGGCATATTCTTCAGCGCAGTTTGTGTTTGAGGACTCCCACACACTCCCCCGCGTTCTCACCGCTGCAGAGCTGAGGGAGCACCTTCCTGCTTTTAGCCAGCCTGTTAGCTGAGGCAAGAAATTTTCCCATACCAGCATACCAAAATCCTCCAGAACTACTACTACTACTTCTGGAACTGTTTGCCCTAGCTGTGATCCGAGAACCAGGTCACTGGACCCCGTGGACTTGCAGGGAGGCTGTGGGGACATGGCATCCCGGCCTTCGACATTGGAGCTGAGCCAGCTACAGAGGGGACTCTAAATCCACCAGCTTTCTCTTCATCGGGAAGGTTTATTACTTTAACAGTTACTCATTTTTCCTGTGCCCTGCCAGCACTTTGTTAGTTTTTTTCACTTTCCTCCAAGAAACTCCTTTTGTATCGGCGGGGGAGGGAGTGCCAAAATCTAGCTTCTAGAGGGGATGTTCATTCCAGAGCATCTTCTTCCTAAATTTGTCTCAAACTGAGACTTTATCAGTCATCTGTTTCTTTAGCACACCCAGCTAGTTTGGCAGATACAGGGCAACACAAAACCTGTATCACTTTCACTGTTAAGAGGTAGCAGCATATAGAAAAACCTATTCAAATTGAGAAGTCACACATCACAGAGGTAGAAAATATGAAACAAATTAGTCACTGTGCATATTTGAGCATTTCATTAAATAGTGCAGTAAAAAGCAGAACCTTAATTAAAAATGGTAAGCAGTGAGGAGAAACACTGTGATTATTACGTACCCTTTTGTCTGTTGCCTGAAGTTCTTCAAAAACTTTTTCTGAAGTCCAGCTTCAAAGCAGGAAAGAAAAGACAAAAAACGTTGAATATTCCAGACAGATCATACAGGATGCTCTGTAGAGTGTAGGAGCATAATTTTACTTGAAACTTACTTTGTTTCTAAATAATCTCTAGGGAGCTCTTCCATCTCCTCTGCAGTTACTACTGAGGTTCGTATTTCCTGCTCAACTAGAGTGTCCACCATGACCCTGAAATATGCCCAAACAGTATCTTCCCAGGTATCACAAACTGGAAGAAGCTACATATCAAAAAAACAGAGCAAAAATTATCAAGAGATGAAGAAACATCAGAACCCAAACAGAACAACTATAATTTCGGATTAGATTTTCAGGCACCAAAGCAGAGTAGTCACTGCCTTAAACAGCAGCCTTTCCTTGACCGAAAATTCTATTGTATCTTTAATTAAGTCATGTCAGTACTACAAAGAGCATGTCTACTAAAGCAGCAATGTTTGGTACTGTTCTGTTTACTAGATCTTTAAAAGTACACTAACCAGTAACTGCAATATTTCTGATGATATCATTGTCACGTATGAGAATGGAATGCACAGCTACTGAACACTGCTTACCTAGGGGGTTTGACTTACCTGTTTGAGGTTTCCACTCAGGGCTGCATAGATTGCTCTTTCATATCTATTAAACTGCTCCTAAAATAAACAGTAAAAACAGCCAAACTTTTAATTGCAAAGCATTTAAGTTTTCTAGTCACTTTACATTTTATTAGAGATTAATTCATCGCAAAATGTTCCATCTAAGAGATTCCAAGAAAAGCTGGAAAATCACAGGATACATAGGGAGTCAAAATAAGAATAGCAAGTGACTTTCCCTTCATTAGCATCCCCTTGTAATTTATCTGAAAAATTTACACTGACCTGGAAAGAAAGCAATGTTTTCTCTTTCCCATTCAATTAAGTCAAGATGAAAGTCAGTGTCAGTGGTTTTACTTTCAAACAGAAAAAGAAGGCAGATATTTCCTGAAAAAGTGGTGCTGATTATGTAGATTTCTCACAATACATAAATATGGTATTTCAGAAGTCCTCTTAGAAACATTAATTGCAAATCCTCTAAGCAGCAAACACAGAGTGAGTATGTTAACTTAAAATCCCACTTCAGAGTTCAGAAAAGTTCAAATTTATGTATTAAAATAAAGCAAACCAGCATTATCTTACCTCTTCAGCCATGCGCCAACAACTTATTTTCCAAATACACCTGTATGGATTGCCTTCAACAGGCTCCAGCTCTTTTCCTACGTGCAAAGAATAATTAAAAAAAAAAAAAAAAAAGAGGGAGGAAAGGAAAAAGAGAAAAAAGTATTATAAAGAAAAGAGAATGCAGTAACAGGTAAAGCCAATTTTCTTTCCACTTTCCATAACCCAATTTCAATCCCTTTGGAACTCTTCCTAAAGCATTTTGATGCTTTTGACTGGACTGCAAAGTGGCTTTTCTGCTAGTTTGGTGAATTTGCATCTCTAAGTTACAGTAATTTAAAAACTTGGCTGCTATCTAGCTTTTAAAAAAATAGTTCTTTAGACTGTAACATATCTACAGTGTCTACATTTGGATAAAAAACAAAGTTAAGGGAAAAAAAATTATATCTTAATCAAGGCTTCTTAAAAATGTCACTTCTTCAGTGCTGCCATTTTGCATGCATCTGCATGGGCATTCAAATCTTTGTAACAGGTTAGGTATGTAGACTCAAAAAAAGCTATGACAGTGGTGTGGCATGCAGATAAAATCGACAGGCTATCAGCATTTGAAAGAAGGAAAGCATTAAGCCTTCCACACCCAGCTATAAACACTTAGACTTGTCCTTGCTAAATCTTGCCATGTGCTGAACATAGAGAAAAGTGAGATACTGTGTTATAAATGGGGAACTGTGTGCAAGGAACCAAGAAGAAAGACAGTTTAACAATTTTCAAGTATTTTAAAAGCATCTATTTTTCCTGCATTTACATTTGCTGAAGTCAAGTCCTAGTACACCTTTCTGAAGCTGGATATATAGCCCAGTTTGAGTTTGTAAGCAACAAAATGTGTGCTAGGTGGCATAAGTCAGATGTTAAGAAAATAAAGACCCAAGTACTATATGGAGGTGAAGAAGACCTGTACAGAACTTTGAGACATCTATTTCCTAATGATTATGTATAACTAAAAAAGAAAGTGGCTTTAGTATGTTTAGATGGATTCAATGAACTCATACCTTCAACTAAAATTTCATGTTAGTTTTTACACGTTCAACAGACACGATAAAATATTTTAGATACCAAAAAAAGGCTCATAAGGTGAAAAGAAAGAGCTATTTCTCTTTGCCACAAACAGATACTATGAGATCTTAGTATTTTTATATGAGTCTCAAATGCACTTTGGAGAAGATACCTCCATTTATGTTAGGATCATGATACAATTTCCAGCCTTCCAAAGTTGCAGCCCTCCAGGCCTGACCACATCGTTTGCATAAGCGCTGTGCCTGAAAAATAATGCATTTTCTCAGCAACACACTTCAAGGTAGGAAAACCTCCAGCTTCTTCTTTAATAATGTGAATATTATTAAAATAGTTAATTTATGCAGAGATTCTGCTATGTGAAAAATAAGCACAGAGGATCTTAAAACACCTCGAAGACTTCAAAGTAAATGTCATCAAATTTTTTTCACTGAAATTTTTAGTTTCTCAGTCAGTATTTACAGCAACATGAGAAATGTGCTACAGCCTCATCTTTGTTACCTAAACAGCTGTTATGCATCATTCTGGTAAGTTTAGTGTAAAGTGTAGTCCTTTTGCTTAGATGTTTAATCCATGTCTTCATGCAGTCATCGACTTTCCCAGTTCACTTAGCCTTCCCAACCCCAACTGAAGCTGCAAATTTGTACTCACATTGTCCTGCAGCAATATGCTCATGCTCATGTTCCCATATCATCAGAAAATGAACAGATGTGCACCATATTGGAACAGAGTATGAGCGAGTAACCATACTCCTCAGTTAAAGTCTTCAGCACGAGAATCTCAAATCCCCTTTCCTCCCCATTACTCAAATGTCATTATATATACATGTTGGATAATCCACTGATGATTAGAGACACAATTAGGAAGCTCTTTAAAGCATTCTGTGTGTTTTTCTGGCAGTACTTAGTATCAAACCACAACAGTGAAAAAATATTGTCAAACAACCCAAACCCCCAAAACTACATTTTTTCCATAAAATCTATTGTACACCCAAAATTACTTAACTAAAAGCAAGTTTTGTTAAAATGCTAATTTGGCAGTCAGTATTGACAACAAATTGAAAACTGTATCACTACAAGCCAAATTTAAACAGACATTTTAGTATACAGCTTTTCACTGGCTTTAACAGTAAGATACTTATGCTTAATTAAAAGTTACACTACCTCATCTGTCATTCCCGCTCTGATGAGTGTGAAGAGATACTTCAACAACCTTGCATCGTCTTCTTGGTCCAAATCATCAAGTGGCAGTTTCTGTCGAATAGGAGCATCAGGATCCTGCAAGGAAAAAGTCATCACTCATCTACACAATGCCTGTACGTCTCTTCCATTAACGTCCTTCCCCGTTTTATAATTTGGAGTCACTTTTTCCTGTTGGCACAACAATCTGTACAACCCATGTAATATTGAGCATGATACTTCTCTGTTTTTCCTCTCATTTCTTTTATTCCTCTTCTGTCACTGCCCCTATCAGAAGGACTCATGGCAATTCATTTACTCCACTGCCTTGTTATTTGCCCCAAACTTCTCATCTTCCAGCTCTTCTCAACCATTCCATCTATCTGCCTACCAGACTTTCTCCTCCTCCACCTTCTATCTGAGAAGGTTTTTCACAACAACTGCACTTGCTTCCATTTAATCCTAAGTGATTTTCTAAAGCCAATCAATACCTCAGATCACTCCCCAGTTGAATTAATCTTGTGCGGGTGCTTTGCTGTCGCTGAGGCAGCTCATCACCTTCTTCTAATGGACAGTCCTTTCTTTCCTTGACTTCTCTCCTATTAGCTTTCATTATAGAGCTCCCAAAGTATTGCATCAGGACTTGGTTTCATTGTACTAGTTACTGCATAAAGACAGCATTCCTTTATCTCTAAGGACACCCTAATACTTTTATAAGCTTTTCTGGTTAGGAACATGAGTTTGTTTCAGATATAAAAAGGCATAATAAAGCCATTTACTTCACCAAATAGATCACAAGTACTTGTGAGGGGTCATAGGAGTATGGAAGCAATCGCTGAAAGAAAACACAAGTCCAGAGTGATCCTGAAAAGAATTTTTGAGGTGCTCTGTCTCACAATTTCTGTACCAATTTTTAAGTACTACAACTACTTTTAAATAGCATAACTATCTAAGATTTGGTGGGAATCTGTGAGGATAGCATATATACTCTCTCTAGCCCATTCTGAAGCCAAGCCTTATTTTTATATAATACTTACCAACTCTGTTACCAGAGGACGAGAACTTCCTATGTATGTACTTGACCGTCGCTGCTTCAGGGTGTGCAGTGTGTTATCCCTGAAAGCAGTGAAATGTTTTACAGAAAAATGGCTTTTTTAGCAAGCACCTTTTAATAAGACAAATATTGAAAGATATATTTTGTTACATGGAATATGTTTAAAGAAAAGACAGTTGCTTTGGTTGATATAGCAATGGACTCTGCTAGTATTGTGAAAATGCAACATTTCACAACAAGTACAATAGTAGAATTAATGCACATGTATTTGATTTTTTTTAAAAGCATCTGTTATTTCAATCATTCATGTATTCAACTATGAACTGATTTCTGCATAAGCAAATTTTCCCATTAGCATTCACTATAAAGTCAGTCTAGGATAGAACTTTAACTTAGAATAAACATATAATTCCAAAAGCCATTAAAAGCAGGTTTATTCTAGGCATCTAGCATGAAAGGTAGTCTTTGGTCCTTTCTCCTATAAATCCCATCAGTGATAATAAAGGTGACAATAATGGCTTCTGGTGAATGACACAAAGTGATAAGAACTTAAACAGGCAAAAATTAAAGCCAGACAAAGATTAAATTAAGTTGGTTTGATGGTTTTTCCTTTCATCCTTGCCTCCCAAAAGGCACTAACTGATTTCTGAGATTTACTTCAGTGGATGGGTAAGAAATCTCAATTTTTACATGTATGAATTTAAAGAAAAGAAGTGAATGAACAACTTAAAAAACCACTTCAAGAGTGATTCTGTGACTGTGAATCTTACACTTGATGGGAAAATGTATATAATCAAAGAAAGTCTGAACTCACCAATATACTGTTTTTGCATAAAACTCAATATTATCGGAGAAGTCCCCAATTTCATCCTTAGCAATGCTCTCTAGCCAATCTACCACCAGCTGGAATAAAATTAAATTGCATTTTTAAAACAACCATGTAACAAATAATACTTTTACTGCCTTCCTCTCATCTCTGGATCCACTCGTTATCGACGTGGCAACCAAAAAGCTGACAGATCCAGAAGACTATTCCACTTGCATTTTAAGTATCCAATATGAATGTGGTTGGCACTTGATCTCTATTTCTCACTGGATACTGCAGTTTACTACAGTGCTACTTAACAGCTTATCAATCACCATCAACAGTAACAGATGCTGCAAATGGGAACAGCTGTCAGCCTTTCATCCTCTCCGAAACAGCCTGAAAAACCTTTCTGATCTTTAGCAACTAAAGAGCATCATTTTTATACACACAATTAATACACGCTTGAGTGGATATTTAAAAAAAAGTATTAGAAAAAACCCCAAAAAGTGCATAGAGCATTACTGTTATAAACATTTAATCTATTTTCATTCTATTATAAACTTTCTATCATACCTGACTTTGTCGAACAAGTGAATCTTTCTGAAACAAGTTGTCTACAGTCGTTTTTTCACTAGCAGTTAAAACCTATTGAAGAAAAAGCTGATTATTACTTCATGGAAAAGAAAACTACCACAAACCCAGAAATACCAAACCAAACACATACTAATTCAGAAACCTGCTACAAGTGTGCTATGCTATCTCTCCCCTCCCTATTTTTAAAAAATAAATGCCTTATACATTGTTTTATTTGATCTTTTACATCCAGTTAACACTAAAAACTGTAAAAATAAGACTTGGAATATAATTTACCAGTATATGACCACAGAAAGATTCTACACAGTAGATTAATTGATTCCTTGACTGCCTGCATATTAGCCTAAATCCATTTGTTACTTTAAATTAAAAAGGTGACATTTTTCGAGGTCATACATGCATTTAACATTAAAAAGTGTAAAAAACAAACAAACAAAATACCAACCCCAGAGCCCTGATCCTTCTATCTGCTCTCCTGCATTAATTTAGCTTTCATTAGACTTGCAATAAAAAGAGAACAGAAGATGCATTTTCCTAAAAAACACAGGTAGGAGGAAACTGGGTATTTTTGGCACAACAGTGTTTAACACTGACAACTTAGCAGTGGGAATCCTAGAGGAGCTGCAGTCATAAATTTTACAATGGCAGAGTTACTTTACTTATTGTTTCGTCTTCCTGAGCATATTCTGGCAGCAAAGGTTGGAAACACACTATTGACATAGCCAAGATGACTACAGCTTGAACAGGAATGATAAAAAATTTGGCTTTCTCTTGAGATAAATTGGAATCAGGATTCCAAAGGCTAGACAGCTTGAGACCACATGTACTTCTTTTATGCAAAGCAAAATTATCTCTGACCTATGGAAACATCATAGATATTGATGCAGCTTTTAAAAATAAATATATAGTTATTTCTAGTGAAATTAGGGTTGTCTTGTGCAGAGCCAGGAGTAGGACTCAACGATCCTTGTGCATCCCTTCCACCTCAGGATATTTGAAGAAATACAACAAAGAATAGTTTACAATAATTTTTACACTAGCATTCTCTCTTTAGAACTGAATATTTATTTACTCTTCACAATAGATGAAATAATAACTGTCTTGATAAAAATCAGTCTCATTTTTCACTTTTGAATTTTGAGTGGTTGCCACTTTGAGACTGTAAAAGTAAAATACAAGCATTTAACCTATATTTTACTTATTTAGCTTCTTATATCACTTATAAAAAACCTCAGAAGAGTTCATGCTTACTGTGACATCAAATGCAGTTTCATCTTCCAGTGCAGACTGTATTCTGTCTCTAGAAATAAAAGTGCAAAATGTTAAAGATTAAAACAAAGCTGAGAAAATTTAGCAAAATGCCTAAGTAAAAATGCTTAAAAAAACTCTACAAAAATGTTCTTAAAAATACTAGAAGTTGCAAAGGTAATAAGAATAGTCCTATTTACAACTTTCTTTTTTGTAAATAGATAATGAATAGACATATATATTAGAACCTAGTTCTATAAACATCTTATTAATAGGTACTTATTTTCTTAACTTCCTATTTATAAACTCATAAAAAAATATATCCAAGAAAGTCATCTCACTACAAAAATGCAGTAGTGTGCTTTTCAAAGGAATTACCTATAAAGTGAGGACAGCAGTCTCCAAGTTACCATCTCCTGCTTGAGAAGCCACAAGACACTGGCAGTTTTGGAAAACTTCTGCTGTCCAGGAGTTGCCCGATAAACTATTTTCCCTAATATATTCACCTGAGGGAAATAATTTATACAGAGTTAATATAGGCCATAATTTATACAGAATTGATATGCCCAGTGTATTTTTTTTCCTAAGCCATTACAGCAATCTTTTCATTATCCTGAATGTTTCCAACAAATGGGTTTGATTACCATCTCTTCAAATAGGTAGACAATACTCCCTATCATAAATCTCCTGAATTAGTAATAAAAATAATATTAACATAAACTAGAAGATATAAACAAACAGACTGGCTTTGTTTTGTAACACATTGTACAAACCCAGGATAAAAACAGCTTACATTGCACAATTGAAAAGCACCAAAAGACTGGTAGGGAGAGGGCAACCATTGTGGGGAAGCTCCCTTCTCCCCCCGCCCCCCCAAACCACACAAACCCACTAACAAGCCGCCAAAATCCCCAACTTTTTTTCCTACATACATCAATATCAAACACAAAGTTAGCCCTGCTGGTATTTGTGATAGCATTTATGCATTTATTCATGCCTGAAAGACACTTCCTTCTTTCTAGCTCTGTTAAATGAGGGAACCCAATCTGCTGATTACCACATAATTTACAGTAGCACCCCAAAGAAATTCTACTATCTTTTCCTTTATTTATTATGAAGAAAACTTAGACAATAAAGTATTTTCCATTGGTAACTAGTTCTAGAGCTGTTACTACTTCCAAAAAGAGCCCCAAACTCTTACATTTTAGGTGTACCCAATTTGTCAGGCATCAATATATTCATCCATTTTCAAATGGGAGGTGAACAACAGATTTGGAGAAAAGAAAGAGGTGTACCATCATGATGCAAGAGAGGAGCACAGTCTTCTGTTCCTTTGTTACCCCTCAGAAAACATGACGAGTTTACGGCTGCTAGGAATCTCCGGGCAGAATCTCAGGGTACAGCTGAGGGACTGCATGATAGCTCAGGGCTGTCCCTCCACCCCAAACCCCAGCAGCAGCATCCAAGCCACACCTTAGAGCAGCATCCTCCACTGTACTCTTGTACCTCCTTGGTAACATACTGCCCTCGTTGCTTAAAACAAACACTCAGTTCTGCCCTGACCTTGTAGATGGTATCCATGTTCTCAAACAGGGGTTCCATCATCTCATAAAAATTAAGTTCACATTTATTTTCTTTCTCTTGTCTGCACATGATGTGGTACAACCTCATTAAAGATCTCAGCATTTTCCAACTCAGCCCCCACAATAAATTTGCACAAAAGAGGGCTAGCAACCTTCTACCAAGAAGACATTTTCTTAACATAGACACAGGTAAGAAATCTCTTAGAAAACTTATCTGTACATCTCGTGATCAACACTTATTGACAGAAGAATCATAATTTCTTACTTTCAAACTATCAATCCTGCTAATCCTGAACTGTTAGTCAACAACCAGTCATATAAAGAACTCAAAAAGTGTCTAAAAGCAGACATCTTAAAGCTAATGCTGAGCCCTCTACTCCCAGCTTGTTAGCAATGTATCAGAAAGCTTAAAGCATCAGAATACAATGATTTCATTTATTTATATCTGAGAGAAATAAGTACATTTTAATCCATCTTATTAACATTAGCAAAAACATTTATACATCTGCTAGTGTTTATTGCCACTTGACATTGTCAGTGGCATGGCAGCCAGATGACAATTTTCGTATTCAGCAAACTACACCATGGGTATTGCTGTGCCAAAGTAGTGTTTGAGGAAAGCGAGATGCTACTCAATGCTAGTGTTCAATGACTTGTAAGATGGAAGATTTAAAGTATGTATGTTAAGCACTGTGACTTGGCAGCAATGCTGCTTTGGGAAGAGAATGCAAAACATAGTAAATAAAAACCCAAGTAAATTACTTACCTGATTGTTACAAATATTTTCATACTCATCCACAAGACCAAAAATGGTAGTTGATGTATGCTTCAGGAAAGAATGCAGAAAGTCTGAGTACATGCTCATAGTAGCTAGGACAGATATAAGAAGAAACAGCCATATTAGTCAGCCACAACTCAGCAAAAAAGTCCCCACCGGACTACAAAAACATCCTTCTGATGACAAGACATCTCATTTTTGCAAATTTAAATGATGATATGAACTATCTCAAGAAGTCAGAAGAATTTATCAGCTAAGATAGTAAGATATACAGAAGCTCTGAGCTATGTCAGTTATACAACTTTTGGGGTTAAAATGCCATCTGCAAGAGTTTCAACAGCAAACTCCTTTGTGTATCTCCACAAAACTAATCCAGTTTGCGATGCACATCACTAGAGCATCCCATTTGTTCCATCAGAACAGGTTCCAGAGAAAGCACCAACTCACCAAACTCCAATAAACTGGAACAGCATAATTTTCTAAACTTTTTAAACTAGACTGCTTTTCACTGAGAAATACCAGCAAAATAATTCAGAAAATACACAAAAAAAAGGAAACATGTATTTATACCCTGCAAATCAGAACTGGGGTCAATTGTTAGTAAAACTTCAGATTGTCTCACCAGCTTCCCCAGGATCATCCTCACGCAACAATACAGCACTCATAGTGACATCTTCTGTCATATTGGACATGTCTGCGTTTACAAACATTCCTGTCTGCTGAGGTGAGAGTGCCATTGTCCAGCTACTTTCATCCAACTAAAACCACAACAAGAACATAAAGGAAGTAAATTGTTATCTCAGACATTACAAGCCTAGCTATGCCTTTTTTCCTTCTATATGAATGGTATATAAACAGAGAATCCTAAAAAATTAATAGTGAAATAACTGCCTTTAGATAAAGTACAGCTATGCCTTTAACAAACAGCTCTGAGAAGTTAAATTTTAATCTGGAAAAAGAAAATTCCCATTTTTTTCTGAAAATAACTAAAACAGAAGCTAAAACAAATAGGAGTAAAACCATTTACTTTAGAACACGCATCACTTTTTATCTTAAAACAAATAAATCTCTCTAAATTTTCATATTCTATTATGCTATATGCTTATCTTTCAAAGTAAAAGGATAATAAAATTGACCAAGTTGTAAACAACTGTGAAAAGTTAAGCAAAATGCCTAAAATATAAATCAACCATTAGGTGTCATCAACCTTCTTGGTGAATTGCTCAAAACCATTTGACAAATGCAGCAATATGCTTAAAGTAATAGGAAGTATAAGAATATTAAAGCAGGAAATAAAGACAAAACCTCTATTTTGTGGGGAGCATTTCAGAGGAGGTATTTGATAACATATCCAACAACAGAGCAGCAGAATGACCAAAAGAGGAGACTGACTGTACATATACTGCACTGACAGGACAGCTTCCTAGATGTGTTTCCATGCCAGCAATTGCCTTCTCAGCAGCAGTTAATACTATACAAAGACTTACAGATGTGCCATTGGCTGATTCTTTTTTCTGGATTCTTAAAATAATCCCACCCATACAAGTACAAAAACACAGAACCAGATGACATTGCACTAGTAGTCTCTTAAGCATATCTAAAAACTGTACACATATACCTGTTGTTCTTCCTTTTATGGCCCAGTTTCTACTCAGAGTATTCCTCTTGCCTCTGCCATTACTGCCCTTTAGCCAACCAGAACCCAATGCCATAGCCCTCCCACTGCAGAGCAAAAATACCACAGTTTCAGCACAATCACATTGAGTCTCTGTGGGAAGCACAAAAAGGGCCGATGTGTGTTCCTATCAACAAGCAAGCAAATTTCCACAAGCAAAAGTCCTTTATTCTGTCACACACCTCTGAAAGCCTGTGTCTAGTCACAGGTTTCCCCTGCTAATCTAAACTGGATTCAAGGCAGAACACTAAACTCCAACCTAAAATGCAGTCCACTCACAAAACATTAGTTACAGGAGGCTCTAAAGAGAGAAAAAGTTACCAATACTAAGAGCTCTGTATACATGCTGATCAACTAGGCCCCAGCAGCTGATAATTTATAAAGAAACAAATGACCTGTATCAAACCACAGAAACAACTAAAAAGGAGAATGAATTAAAATCCACATACAGAAAAACTTCTTTTCAGTTAGCTTAAAAACAAATGGAGATAAAATACTTCAGACGATCCTACTGATAACTTCTCCAATCAGTGTTTTTCCAAAGACATTGCAGTAGAAGATAATCAATGTTGTCTAAGAAGTCATCAGAAGAGCTTGTTCTTTGAAGTCTAAAGTTCAACACCCTAGTGAAGCCTAATACTGCAGAATGCTAAAATAAGAGAAAACCTGAAGTTTTAACTTGCTGACATAAAAAAATTATCTTTGAAGAATTTGTAAACAAGCAAAGTCAGGATTTTTGTAGTCACAAGCCGATGTTATGAACACTAGCTTAACACACATGGTGTATTTGGAAAGTCCTTAAAAACCTCTATTATTCCTCACTGCATCATCTCAAAGAACAGCACAGTAATAAATAACACCATCAGTAAACAGCAACAGCAGTACTAGCAAGCTTGTAGCACCCACAGTTTGTCTTTGGAGCAAACAACAGAGAAACACTAAACTTTGTTATGTTTCACAGGGACGAAAGATAAAAAGATTCTCTAACCATCTTACCATTGACAGATTGCCAAAAAGTCCAGAAGTTGGTAGAATCAGAGGAAATTTCCCTCCTGTTCCCAGGATAGCAGACATATCTGATGGCTTCACGGAGCTCCGATGTAATGCAGCACCTGAAAGAGAAGGAGGCTTTTCTGAAAAGAAAAAGTATTTAACATACTGTGCTCTATCCAGAGACTCCAAAAGAATTTTTTAACAGACTGAAATACTTATGAAGTGCAGAGAGAAGCCTGAAAGCAGGTTGTATATATACACCAAATAGGCAACATATCCTCAGTTACTAGAGGTCATTGTGTTTAAACACGAGCATAAAGAGCAGTACATCTCCACTCACTCTTTCTTGGAAATAGGTCCCCAAACCCTTAAAGCAAAAGGCAGCCCAAAGGTGTGTTAACATCTTTCGAAAAGGTTGCTCAGGACCTTGTCCAGCTTTAGTTATGTCCAAGGATAGAGACTCCATAGACCATCTGGGCAACCAGTTCTAGCATTCAACCACCATTACAATAAAAAAGGGGGTGTTTTTTAATGTTTAAACAGAGTTCCTTGTATATGTTGCTGTGCCTATTGCCTCTTGACTTTTCACTGCGCACTGAGAAAAACTTGGCTCTCTTTTTACTCCCTCCCATCAAGTATTCATATATATTTACAAGATCCCCCAACCTCTTTCCCAGGATAAACAATCCCAGCTCTTCTCAATTTTTCCTTGTACGTCAGACACTTAACCCACTAATCAACTTTGTGGGCCTTCACTGGATTACAGCACATCCATGTCCTTCTTATGGATTGTTATTAATTATTAAGTCCAAGCACATAAATCCTTTTACTAAATAGTAAGCAAGCACGCAGTCTTACCTGGCTGGTGAAGCAATGAATTAGGAGTTCGGGGGAGAAACTGGCTTTTGGGCGTCATGTTTCCAATAGTGTCATCCAGGGATGTAAGAACTGGTTAATAAACAAGTTAAGAAACACTCTCCTAAACATACTTTTGGATCTTTTCTAAATGACTGTGACTGGGTGGAAAGGAAAAGTATTTTGCCATAACTCAGATGTTATGAAAATTACACATCTTGTCTTTTCAAGTCCTGTTCATAAGCCTGAGTTAGGTCATAAAATGTTTCATCAGAACCTTAAAAGCTGGAGGGTTAAAAGGGACACCACAAAGTGAAGTTCAGAAATACAGAACACAACAGGCCTAGGACTCCTCACAATGGCTCAGATCGAAGAGAATCCTTCTGCCCCACAAGGAGCTGCTTTATGCTACATTAACCATAACAAGAAAAGCTGAGTCTGGATGCATTTTTAAAAACGTTCTCACTCTTGGTTCCAGGTGGTCTGTTGCTCTACTGTCCTCCCTCCTGTCAGCAACCACGTTCAGTGCTCTAGGTATGGTTTACTAAGAAGTAGTTGTATAAAAGTTTCAGTAGCTTGTGTTATTAGTGCTCAGAAACATCTTGATTCACAATATCATCAGGGCAAATATCTCACTAGCTTTATTTTAAATGCAAAACCCAGAAGAACAAGCAAATGTACTGCATTCCTTTGCTATCATAACCATGAAAATACCATTATTTTACATGTCAAACTACATGGGGGGTGGTTTCCTTATTGTAAAAAAGCAGGGGGGAAAATTTCTTTGGAAATTTAAATCTGTGCACTACTCTTGCTGTTACAGTGGATGGAAAGTTAAGATACACTAGATCATCATAATACTCTGATACTACAATACCTACAAATAAGCATAAAACCATAAAATTAAGATATAATGAAGAAAACTTATTTTTCTTTTCCAAAAGCTCAGAAATGGAGCCAGCTATAGCTCATGTAGTTCTCTGGGTAGACAAACACCTGAGTTCATAACCCAGGAAAATCAAAGCAGTATTAAAAATATACACACCTGGTGAACACAGCAGTTAAAGACAAAAATTCTTTACAGAAAAAGGATACTAGAAACCCTTTTCTGAGAGCCTTGCTTCCGTCCAGGTCTGGCCATCTCTGCATCATGGGGGGACGGCATGTCTTCAAAACCATTTCTACAAAACAGCAACACAGACAGAAAAGAAGCAAGTTAATTCAAGCAGGACATCCAAGATCTTATTGTCGTGCCAAAGTAACTCCACAACCACGGAACTTGAAGTGTTAAGTCATCACCAATCTTACTACTGATGTGCAGCTTCCTCTGTGGAAATTGGCATTGCTTATTAGCTCAGGGAAACGAGCTTGCCTGAAACCCCAGACTTCGTTCCTCCTACACCATAACTAACCTTCTATTATTTAGGAAAAAAAAAAAAAAAAAAGCTACTAAAAGATACAACAGTAGGAAATTCTATTTTGAACTGAAAAATTAAATTGAAAGAATGGCATGATTTCACTACATGATTTTTTCCGTCGGACACACGCAATCACCGCATATTGGGAAAGTTCGCGTGTCTTGCAAAGGGAAAGTACCCATTCCCAGTTACTCCGAGCAGAGGACCCGCTCCCGGTGGGCTGTGGAGGCAGCACGGCCTCAGCAGGCCTGGCAAAGGCCCGGCCCCGCGACCCCCGAGCAACTCACAGCTCCCGGTTAATCCAAAGACATATTCAAGAAGCAACAGCCAGACTTAAATCTCCCGGGAGACAAAAAATCTCCGGTACGCTCAGAAGCCGCTGCAGGCCCGCTGCGTTCCGCAGCCCGCACCGTGCGCACCCGCTCCCCGCCGCCGGGCGCGTCTCACAGCAGGCGCGGCCCCGGCTCGGGGGCTCCGGCCGCCGCCATCCCTCACCTGTCCATGGCGGTGGCCCCGGCCCAGGCTCAGCCTTCCCGCCGCCGCCAGCGCCGGCCCGCGGCCCGGAAGGACACGGGCGCCTTCCGCCCGCGCCGCCCATGCGCCCCGCCCGCCCCGGGCCCCGGGGAGGCCGCGCTGGGGCTCGGCTCAAGGCTGCTCTCCTCTGCTGGTGCCCGGGACCCCGCGTTGAGGGTCACAGCTTAAAAAAAACCCCGTAGTTTAAAAGTGTCAGGTGCTGTTGGGGTTATCCCGCCTCACAGAGAAAGGCTAATCGGACGCGCAAAGTGTTTCACACGTTCAGCTGGAGCGGCCTCCGTACCGGCCTTTGCAATGAGGAGTTTTGTTCTCACCGAGTTACAAACGCGCGTCTGTTTCTTTCGCGTTTCTCCCAGTGTAACTCACACTACTGGCACCAACGGCAAAGGGTAAGCAACGGGCAGGATCACTCAATCCCTACAAGGCTGGACAAACTTAACAGAATTATGAAATTATCTCTCCCTTTCCTTCCCCAAATGAACTTAGCCTACTCTTTAACTAGAGAAAAAACATTGTTACTACTTTATAAGTACAAACGACTGCGCAACTGACCGCGTTTCGTTTAGTTGCGCTCTAGGACAAGGAAAACTGTCGAAACCGAATCTTTTCATGTAGACCGGCAAGTTCTGAAAAACACTTCTAAGTACTTGGGTATTTTTAGGGCTACAGCTAGAATGGGGTACTTCAAGCAAATTAGACGTTCACATTCATCAGAAGGATACACCTGACAACAGCTGCAAAAGGCAGCACAAGTGCAAGACATGGTCTGAAGTCCTCCAGCTTGTTCAGGATACTGATAAAATGCCACAGTTCCCAAGCATAGGGTCTCACAGAAGCTACCAGGGAGCCTAACTTCAGCCTAACAGAAGGCTCCACAAGAAGAAAGCTGAGAAGACTGGGCTTGCAGAAACACGAGCAAGCAGAGGACCTATAGAGAGTAGATTAGTCACTTAGTAATTCTGGATTTAAAAAAAAAAAAGTTGTCCTATCTTGTAGACTATCAAGAAAGCACAAGTAAAGGCAACAACCTTCTTGATGACAGAAAACCAAAAGAGTGCTAAAGGAATTACTACATTCTAGTTTAGTACTACACATTTAATAGAATTTACCTCTCAACAGATCCTCCTGAAACAGTGTAGCATTATCGTCTCTAGTGCATTGGGAAATTCAGAGTAATGCACAAATTAGTGTCTGGTTCAATTATTTGCTAACAGCTCACACCCTCAGGCTAGCCCTGCCTCAGGGCAGAGAGTAAACAAGTGAGAAATGTAAGGATGACAGAGAAGATGCTTCCTTTGTGTGCTGTCTCAAATTCATTCAAAGCAATGACAGATGAGAACAAAGCAAAGGAAGTAAGTCTGAGGAGAAATTAAGAGGGCAGGATGCATGCTTTTAAAAAAACCCAAACCCAACAAACCTGTAAAAGTATACGAAAGATTGAGGCTTTTGAGAGAACTTGTCTTAGTATGTACAGCCTCTCTTAAGTGCCGACTGGGGAAACACCTTAGAGGCTCCAGTAAGGGGGCAAAGCAGGGGGAACTGGGTAAAAACCTGGAAGTGTGTTTCAGTACTTTTTGACTGGCATCCCATTTCATATCTACTTTTATCTACTGAGACGGAAATAGGGGAAAAAATGAAAAAATAACTGAAAATCTCATGAAAGCAAGAAGCAGAAGGGAACACAATTTTTTTTTCCAAGTCAGTTATATAAAGGACTCTAAGTTCAAATTTACAATTAAAATTTCTAAATCCATCTTGAGTTTCACATATTTGCATCAGATACACTGGTCTTAACTCCAGTTGTTACCAGAATATCAGGGGAGGTAGCAATGCTCCTTACTTAGAGGCAGGACACCCAAAAATGACCCTGCAGCCAGCACAACTAACACAGAAACCTGGCATGTTTATTGCCAATGCCTAAGGTGCCTCTGCTCCCTACTACCTTTCTGCAAAGGTAACAGGACCTACAGGATGTACTATGTTAATTTTAATCTAGTATATCCTGAACTTTAAACAAGTAAACTAACTCACAACTCCAATTACCCTTTACAAAATACATTTTAAGACAGCTCATGAATTAAATAAATTTCCTTAATGCCCTGCTAAGCTGCATACATGCCATCTGCATATACAAAATTGTTACTTTTAATTCAGAATTACCAAAAGCAGGAGCTCAACAAAGTTCATGTGCAATGTGTGACAGCAGCACAGCTGCATTTAGTACAAAGAAAATAGGAAACTACACTATATCTTGCCTTTTTGTAAGAGAAGCAAAAAAGTTTTTTAGCACATCATTTCTTAGCTGAAACACATTCCTGGAAGTGTGTAAATTTTTACTTTTTCATTTAACTACATGGAAACTTTTAAAAAACCAATCTCAAGAATTTAAGTAAAGTGTTCACGTGATTGCTTAGTATTTAAATAAATGTTGACTCTCAAAATGTTTGCTCAGGTTCTTACCAGAACAAATTGATTCTCATGCTATTTCTACTGAGGCAGCTCAGCTAAAACCAGTTTTTATTATTAAATAGGAAAAAGAAAGAGACAAATTTGTAACTCATTTTATTTGTGTCTGAAAATCATGACAGTACTGCCAAGGGTCTTTGTTGCTATTGGGTGCATTACAAGCAGTAAACCCACTTGATGAGAGCTGGGATTTCACATGTAGAGATTTTTTGTACTTAGAATGGGAGTGAAGCTACTGAGTCCTCCCTACTAGATTGGGAAGGCTAAAATGCCACAAAGGTAAAGTATACTGACAAAAGAAGGAACTGTAACATCCACTATGATTTCACTCAGTATTCAAGATTGCAGAAATGCCCCATGCCTCCAAGTTTATGCTAAACAAAAGGTATTACATGAATTAATTAGAAATGACAATGATTCTCAAATGAAGTTCACCCCAGTCACAACTTCAAAGAAAAAAAATCCTGGTGGTAGTAAACTTTCTTAAAACAATGAAGCTGTAGAGCCTGTTGTTTGGCAGAACTAGGATCTCTTGAGACTGAAGTGAGTACGATGGAATTACAAAGACATTCTTTTATCCATTCACAAATCTCTTCCTAAAGAACAGCTCTTTGAAAACAGGAAGCCACTCTGCTTGATGATTCAAACTTCTGAAAATAAATGGCTTTGGAGGTTATTTAAAACAAACAAACAAACAAACAAACAACCCCCCCAAAAACCCCAAACACAGAAAACACAGCAAAATCCACATTTAGATGTTGTTTGAAGCCTGGATATTGAAACACTGTGAACAAAATCAAGACTATGAAATGACTTTGCTTGTAGTTCGAGACTCAGAATGTAAAGTTTTCCACAAATGTAAGTATCATTCCAAGTTTACTTTATAAAATGGAAAAGGTAGATGAGGTTTTAGGAGTCTTCAAGTTGTTCATAAGCCTTTGAAAGAAAAGCATAATGTACTTGAGATCCAGAAAAAAAATTTAATAACTAATTTAATAACTCTGGTACTCTAATGCTACCTTAGAGAACAACTTACAACTGCATTTTGCTATATATTTAATCAACTTTTTATTTGTCTTTATTCTCGTCCCCACACACAGGCAAAATAAAAGCAGTAAATTGAAATATATCCTAATGCTGTTGGGACAGCAGTTGAAAATTGAACAAAAAGCTTTCTGTCTACACTTGGCTGCATCATCAGATTACAGTTTAAAAAGTGCTACATAGCTGTACATAGACTATTTTTGACCATTCACATCTAGTATAACTTTCTACTGTTGATATGTCTTAAACTGAAGTCTATCTAGAACTAGTACAGTATTGTGGCCAAATTTCTCCCCAACTAAGCTATTTTCAAAGCTGGCAAAGATTGGAAAACTCAGGAAAAAAACCTCATGAAGTTTGATTCATCCAGTTTGTTTACAGCATTTTAAAAGAAGAAAAATTCTCATCTTTACTGTTCACCTGTAAGAAAACTGCAATTCTACTTACAACAGTTTAATCCCAATTTCAAACTCCTGCCACCTTTCATTTCTAGCATCACAGAATCAGTACATCTTATGAAAGAAATGTAATATCTAACTCCATGATACTTTTCCAGAATTTAAGTCTCTTATGCAGGAGAGCAGTAATAGTTTGAGCGTACACTTAGTTCATTTGGACATCTGAAAACATCTTGCAATGTCTCAAAATAGTCTTCCAAGTTAGGCAATTAACATTCATTTCACAGAATAATTTGAGAAGGAAGAAGAGCACTAGGATAAGGTAAGGTATAAGACAAATTTATACTGCAAGGAAAGAGTCCTAATATGAAGAGTGCAATTCCATTAAATAATACTTGTGTATTTCAGAATATAAATACTACTTTTTCCATAGAAGGCTCAGACTTTAAATACTGACATATACCAGTTTCAGATTAGAGAGGAAATAAAGCAGTGTGCACTGCAAGCATAAGCTAACTTTACAAGCAGTAATACATGTGCATTAACACCAAATTTGCAAAAATGCCTGTATTAATTCTCAAAATGTGAGTTATGCATGTTTTCATCCAAAGCTTTAGGAGAAGTGTTCTGTTTCTGTACAAGTAGTTCAAGCGTGAACTTCTTAAGCATTGGTACATAACGAAATTGTCTTGAAGATACGTAAAAGTTTGTTCAAAAATCTCAGCAGACAGGAATCTTTTCTAGAATTGGTAACTGCTTACATAATTCCAATTCCCATGGGGAACTGGATGTTCAGTTCCTCAGTGATAACAGCTTTTTACGCCACAATTATTTAGACACGAATTCTTATGTGTTTTTCTTTGCACTTCATCATTTAATTAGCAACATTTTGTCAAGCATCTTCCCTTTACAACTGGGACACTGCTCCCTTGAAGCTTGCCTAAATTTTCAAGAATACTGGGGTTTAAGTGTTACCTGGGTTACAATGTGCTGGCTTTACAATTCTGACATTAGTTCTAAATATGGGGGAGGGGGAAACATACTTCCCTTCTTTAGAATAATCTTCATATGCTAAAGCCTAGAGATTCTGAAAATTTTACTTCCTCAGGGTTTGATCCAACTGAGTACCTCTAATGCTGAGGAACAGAACAGTCAAGAATGCTTCAGTACAGAGCTTTTCAGGACAAAGCCTGACCTTCCCTGTCAATAGTACTCTTTGGCTGGACACCAAGACCCCAGACCAAGGCCCCTTCTCTGATGTTCTCCAAGAATTTTCTCTCACTCCCACCCAATGCCATCTGTACAGCTGCCTGGAAAAGAAACATATTAAAAAAAAACAGTAAAAGGACAACCAGGACATAAATGTGTTACAAGACCTGAATAAGGAGAGGCTGGAAATGAAGGGAAGAAAAATTCTGATTAGCTCACCAAAGAAGGCAGGTACCTAGTGAAAAAAGAACTAGGACATCTAGTGCTCCAGTCTCCTCTACTCTGGGGACCAAGCAGGATGGGGATCATCGTATCTTATGGTTTCTAATGATAAATGAAAAGGAATTTCAGTCTTAAATCTAGCTCTGCACAGTAGAAGTATACTACCTCCATTAAACAACTGTGTTGACTGATGAAACTACCAGCAGGAAGGATCTTACTTCACTGTGCAACATAAACTATTTCAAAGCTTACCAGTATTAGCTAACCTAGCCTGATTGAACTTGTGAGAATGAATTAGAACAAGCTCTCTGATAACTCTGTGCCAGAGAAACGGGAGGTACCAAGTATTTGGGTGTGACATTAATTTTCAGCAGCACAGCCACGATCAGAAAATCATCTACAGTCCATGCATTCCACTTCTCAGTCCACTATTAACAGGTATTTCAAGTCTGCAAAACTCTACACTCAATACTGCAAGAATGCTTTTCTGCAGATTTCCTTTAAACCAACCAAATAAGGTTTGGTCATGCAGAAATCATGCAGAAAAATCATATTGTCTCCCAAGATAATTTTTTTTTGCTAGACTAAGTAAATTTTAACAATTAATTCTCCCTGGAAAGAAAGAAAATAGCAGGCAACATATTTTCAAGTTTCCAAAACAGCCACTGATAGTCTAACCTTTGAAGACAGGTATTTTTCTGTTAGACTTTTCGTTTTGTTAGATCTTGGAATATTTCAAGTCCAGAAATAAGTGGAATTTCATTCAGTCAGAAATTCATTCACACTAACACATGGTATACTATTAGAAAAAATATCTGTGGCATGTATTTGTCAGAAAACAAAGTCATAAGTGTTCCTCTTCATCCTAAGATGTATGAATCTGCACTGTGCAAGAGATTTAAAAATCAATATTTACTAGCACTACTAAAACACAAAACATTCAAGTAGTATAACTGTAATGCAAGCCCTTGCATGGCAATCCAAATTTATTGAACTACTGATGCTAAGTCATACAAAATTGCACCACTTTAATTAAGGCTTTTAGTTTACATTTGGCCACCTCAAAGCAGTTGTAACATTAGGTTGGTCAATTTAAATACTGTGGCTCCCTGTTGGATATACACACAATCTTTACACCCAAACGTTAATGCATACAAAGCAACAAGGCATTGTTAAATAAATCAGCGAAAGTTAATTACTGCAACTTAGGCCCTGTGACCAATTACACATGATTAAAATTACTTCCCACATTCACATCCACAGTACTCTTCCACCATTTAACATCTCAACCAAAACGTTACACATGTAAAACAATCACTAACAGGCAAAAGTACTAAACCTGTATATTTGGTATTGCAAATACACTTATGCATGAGCAAGCAAGGGAATTCACAGTGAGAATCTACAGCTGCAGAAGCCCGAAAATGATTTACAAAAAATTGTTAAATCATTAAAAAATTGTTTTAAAATATACACTTCTTGTTGTAGACCCCCACTGTACACACAACTATAAACATTGTTCCCTATGTAAACAAGGAAAAGGAAACATACAATAAAAGGTTGAAAAGTCTGGACATTTCCTTCCCAACAGATATTAAAGGCCATGTCTTTAGTCAGACGTTATACTGAAAGGACTCTTAAAGACTAGTTCACTGTCTCCACAGGTTTTTCCTAAAATTAAAAAACTATATAGCCGTCGTGTTAATCAAAGCGCTTTTGTACAATACGATGATGATGATGATCCTGTATTTCTTTAAAAAAGTTACAATAAGCTACAAATACCGATGAAGCAAAGTTATCTGGAGTAGTCTATATAGGAGCTCTTTGGACTTTCTTTTATTATGCTAAAATAGTGGTGCTTTTAGGATTTACATTATTGTACTCTCCAATAGAAAGTGGGGATTGTTGAAGTATACAGTACACAGTTTTCATACATGTACAACATTGGTGGATGAACAATGTCTCTTATCAGTAATACTGGATGTAGGCTCTGGTTTTACCAGTTGCATACACAGAATATTTAGAAGTAAAAATCTCTCATGACACTGGAAAGTGATAGAATGTGCAAACTGATGTAGCTTTCATCCATTTCTTAAAGGGTACCACCACAGGAAAGTCCATTTAAGATGTTGGTAGGTTTAATAAAGTTGGAATGCTGGCACTGTTGAATTGGGCAACAGTTCTTCAGACCTGTAACAACAAAACAAGGGGCTAGTATTAGTAACAACTATTTGTGCTTGCTCTTTACTTAAAACAGCTACAGCAGGAACTAGCAAAGTTCTTGACAAACAGAAAACAACCTTAACATTTCTCTAATAATACACTTTTTACCGTGTACATACAAATAACAGTCTATCTCAATTATTATCCTAACTGGATTAGGATACATAGAGGAATCCAGGCTGCACTGTGGAAGTAGTATTTGATTGGTGGGACTAGTTTTGCTTACAGCATGACAGTTCCCATGGCTTTAAAAACAAACACAGTTGAAGGATCAAAGCTCCTGAATCAAAAGTCCTGTTAAGGAAACGGAGCAACCATTTCTGCCACCCTCAGCTAATGCTTTTGGAACCATCTTAGTTTTACTTTTAACTGATCTAAGTTGTTCAATTTGAGAAAGTTTGAATATACCAAAAAAAGAGTTACATACGGTGCTACCTGATTATTAATAAAAGCTTATGATTTCTGACAGTGAGATGTCCTACTAGGACCCTTCAGTACATCAGATAGGTCTACTGGATAGCAAAATAATGGATCATAGTACTGAAGTAACTGCACCACTGTATGTTCAGTAAAACTGAAGGAAAGGGAGGTAACAGGCAACTTTGATGACGTCAGGTCAATCATGACAGACCTCTGCCCATACTAAGGCTTGGAGATGGAAAGAGGGAAACAACCTACTCAGAAAAAAAAAAAAAGGCAGAAAAAAATCCATGCCTCCTGACTAACTTCTGGAAAGGCTTGCTTTAAGAGCAGGCTGGAGCTTGCTTGATCTTTCAGCTGCATTCTTTGAGCACAGATTAAGTCATGTAGAAATTTAGCCAACTGCAAACGAGTAAGAAATTGATCTAGTGACCAATAGCTCCAGGTCAAATATTTGGAGTGTTACAATGATCACTTTGCCTTTCTCATCCAAATATACTAATCACAATTCAATTCAAAATATCCACACAGTCTCAAGGACAGAAGCTAAATTCCTATGACATCACAAAAGCATATGCAGGAGTTCAAAGCAGAGACACCAGCATGCGAACTACAATATTGTACTGTGTGCATTCCAGATAACTGAGCTCTTGCAGTATATTCTATCAGGCTTTAAAAGACAAAACCGTGTTTCCAAAAGCTTTGAAGTATAGGAGGAAACACTGTTAATTTGAGCTCTATCAACACCTTAAAGCTTGAAAAAAACCTCCAGATTAGTGTTAACAGTGTATCTTGCACATGTTTGTAGTTCTGACTTTGAAACAGCAAAATAAAGACCAAAAACATTTATATGATAATGTAAATCAATAACTTTCAATGCTGTTCTGCATCAACAGCTACCACAGCTGTTTAGGGTTTTTTTAGTTGTTGTTTTGTTTGTTTTTCAAAGCCATAATGCACAGAAAAATTTAAAATGTTTACCTGGCTCAGAGCTACAGTACAGCTATGCATTAAAGTAGCTGACATGATGACTTTTTGCGTGCTTTTCCAGGCACCGGAGTTTTTCTGTTAATTTGTCGCACAAGGTCATAAAAGATCTGAAAAGATAAAAATCAGTTGATTATGGATTTTAGGAGGCTTCTCTTATAACCTTAAGCCTTGAATCTTCACACATAATGCACTCACATACTCAAGAACCCCTGAAAATATTTAGTTACCACAAAGCTATTAAGTTAAATTGTATACTTAGTTAATAACTGGGGTTTTTTTTCTTACTTAAGATAATTGTCTGCCAAGAGTTCTACACTTTCAGTGAAGCAAACTGGAAAGGCATCTATAACCCACAGCTATTTAATCTCTGGGTCAAACTCATCTGAACTCACATGAAAAATGCCACAGTGATCAACTA
This sequence comes from Aphelocoma coerulescens, assembly GCF_041296385.1. Taxonomy (NCBI): domain Eukaryota; kingdom Metazoa; phylum Chordata; class Aves; order Passeriformes; family Corvidae; genus Aphelocoma; species Aphelocoma coerulescens. Next base: position 36,236,912 of record NC_091014.1, on the reverse strand, counting down.
CTCTATGGTATTACTTTGCAGTTTAGCACTGAGGTCAAGAAACAGGTCACAGCTTTCTTCTAACTCAAATCACTCTTAGGATGTTCTTTTAAAGAAAGTTCTAGTAAGTTTTTACTACACATTTTTCATGGTAACTCACATACACTACATACTCAGTAATAGTCTCTTGTATTTGAGTGAGATCATGCTTTTCCAGATACTTTCAAAATACTGAAGTATAAAGAATTAATTCTGCCTCTCAACCTACAGCCTGACAGAAGCTTAAAATTTCCCAGAAAGTAACTCATTTATGACACTCTCACACTTTAAGTCTCGTAGAATTCTAAAGAGAACATGATTTTTTTGAAAGGCTAATTTAAAACAAATCAACATACTACAGTTCAACAGCATCTGTTTCATTCATAATTGACATTGCTCCAATTACTTCTGCATCTCCTAAACTAAGGAAGCCCTCATACCAGAGCCACCCTGGCAGCTTCCTAAGCACTGGCTGCAAAGCAGCAAATGTTCCAACAAGGGCTTATAGTATTTGCTGGAAGTTCTAGTTTATTGAACATATGACTTTTATACAGTTATGGTGATTAATTTGAATTTTAAAAAAAGTCAATGGCTTCCAGAAATTCCCAACTAATTAAACACATATTACTTATTTTAAAAATCAGCTGTGCTAAAACCCCCATACGGTTTTCATTACTTGCAAGTCTTGCACAGAGGCCCTTTCAACTTGACTGTGTTGCCAACAATGTTTTCCAGATGACCTAATGAACTGTAGGATTTATCATAAAATTCAAGCTGTTCCAGAAATGTAAATACTAACACAGCTTCTTTTTCTAAAATTTTTGTATCCCTTTCTTTATGCTGGCACCCCCCACTGGATAAAAAGGCATGCATTATGGCAAGTCCCCAAAATGCATGCATTTGATCAATTGTCTAGCTCCTGTTAAATAAACAAGTAGATACATAGTAGAGAGGCTTTTGCATCCCTTTTACTTTACAGTAATTTTAGCAATAGTTTTTTAACTTACCATCTCAAATAGTGTTAACACCAAATAAATCAAATAGTTTTAATGACTTAACTTTCTTAAAGGTCTTTAAAAAAGTAAGTCTAGCAGTACAGTCTCAATTGATAGAGATTGTATCAACTAGGGAATGGACCATAAGAGAAATATTTATCCCAAATTCATACGAAGATAATTTGAAAATTACATTAATTGCAATAAAATCAGTATAACTTGGAAAAAATCCCACATCAAAGCTAAATACATCCCTTAACATAACCATCTCACAACAGCAGGGTACAGTTTTGCCCATTATAGTGAATATTATTCATGGTTAGTTTTTTCCTTGACAAACAGTAAATGTTTGGTTATCAGAACAGTGTCTCTTTTTTCTCCCCCTGACACCTCTCCCCACCACAGGTAAGATGCCTTACCTCGTTAACATTTATCTTTGATTTTGCAGAAGACTCTAAGAATGCACAGTTATTCCATTGCCTTGCTAGGTTCTGACCTTGTTCCTTTCCCACAACTCTTTCATCTTCCAAGTCACACTTATTGCCAACCAGAATCATAGGCACCTAAAAAACAATTCAATGACAGCAAAGAAACAATTAACATTTTAGAATGGCACAATGTAAATGCACACCTAAAAGCCATCTGAATCCTTAGAGGATCCTGATTTTCAGAATAATCAAGCTCTAGTATAACTAATTTAAGTTTACAGCTCTGTGATATTTCAATCTTCAAATGAAAGTGACTGCATTTTGGCCAGCTTTTGGCAGGGCAATAGGGGGGAATGGTTTGAGGATTCAGTATGCTGCCAATTGAGCAAATTTCATGTTTTTTTAGATGACTTAATGAGATTTCATTTTTATATGCTTAAGGCATCAAGAAGTCTACTGAAGAGTCTACCAAATGATTCTTACAAATTCCGAAATCCTGGAAACAGTGTCCTGTACTGGGTAGCATGATGAAGGATGCTAAAGCTCCTCTCACCATTCCTCTACTCTCAGCGTATCAGTACACCTTTCAAGAGCATTCAGTGCACACACTTCTTATTAGCAAGCTACAGCACACAGAGAAAAGAAACATGCTACCTTACCAGCATTCCCAACTACAGAAAACACTGAATTGACCTTTGCAGCAAGAAAATGCCATCATCGATTCTTTTTTCCCCTTCTTTTCTTTTATTAATATAAGGACATAGCTAAACTCTTCATGTATTCAAGTGTTGAAAAAAGGCTTACAATATTTAGACCATTTAATTTTCCCCCACCAAGAAAGCAAGTCATGCCTAAGCTTTGGCATAAGAGAAACTTTTTCTGTGAATTCTGATGGAAACTAAAGTTTCAACTGGAAGCTTATCTTTTTCCTGATACTATGAAATGCCTTTCAAGGCTGAGGGGTGTCTTCTAAAAAAATAACATTATAAGGAAATACTACCAAAGTGATACTAATCAGCATAAATAGACCACATAAAGTAAGATTTTAAATATCATCAAATTTACCTTGATTTTATTGTACAAAACTAATTTCATAGTAAACAAGGCTATAACTTGGTAGGTTGTGGATGGGAAAGGTCCACGCAACTTAAATACTAACCTTTTGAGATACCTTTGTGATAATGGGCAATAAATTGTTTCAAGAAGAAATCTGCTGAACATAGGCAAGACTTGCAAATGCTTATGGTCAAGGTGGTTTGTTTTAAAAAAATCTTAATGCACTTCCCTGAAACTGAAATGGTTAATATACTCTGTGTCCGCTGACAGCAGAAGCACATATATATATACAAGCAGTAAGGAAGGTATCAAAGTTTGCACAAGCAGTTTAAATGAGATGATCACGCTTAAAAACTGTTCATAACTTATTTTGTTCTTCAAGAAGGGAGCTTTTCCTGCCTGAAGGCTACAAGGTGTTTCTGTTAAAAACTCACTCTTACTGCTATTTTCACAGTTGAAATACCTCTTTCCTTTATTAGGGGACCAAGCATTCACTTCCTCCAACTCTTGTAAGGTTTTTTCATCATTTATAAAATACAATGTTTTAGCCTTACTTTATGGCTTTAATAATGCTAAGAGACGCATAATAATAGAAATTGTGTGGAAATAGGATGACCGAACTTAACTGCAAGCAGACAAGACAAAATATAAAAGCTACGTAACACAAAGTTTAAAGGTTACAACTTAGAATTTTATGCTTTTAAAATGCCATAAACAGTAGGGATATTGAGGAGAAAATTAAACTCTAAGTGATTTTAAAACTTCACTGATAGTGATTAAGGCAACAATAGTTGCTTTAGAAACGTTTGCTGCAGTCTAATGAATAAAGTTATTTCCAGTATCAATTAAAGTATTTTCAAGAAAGAGAATTCTCTATGTAACACATGACAAGTTACAATTTCTCCAGTTTACCTTAAGAGTTGCATTTCTGTACTATGCATCTTCTGGTTTATACGTTTCAACTTAAAACTTGGAGACCACGTGACCACAGTGTGTACACTGCAACATGCTAATGAAAACTCTAAGTATTAAGAATTTTTAGAGATCTTACATCATCAGTGTCTTTGACTCGAAGAATCTGTTCTCTTAGATCCTGTAAATCATTAAATGTGGACTGAGCTGTGATGGAATATACTAATGCAAAACCTTGTCCATTTTTCATGTATAGATCTCTCATCGCTGTAAACTGTTCCTGTAATTAAAAAATGAAACAGATTTGCATTCAATTTGCATTTTCCTTGCACAAACTGCTGTAAACTTCAGGTCACAAATGGATCACAAGTACAATGCATTTGTATTGCCTCCCTTTCCTGTTAAACTGACTAGTATTTTATTGTTTGACTATAAGCACTACAGCAAACAGACCTGCTAATAAAGAAATCTCAAGTTTGGAACATTATCTGGGGTGGCTGAGCAACATCTAGATATTGCCAACAGCCACAAATCCTGGGGAAAAAGAGTGAGAGAAACTAGAGTAATTTCACTGGAGAGAAGTACAGCAGAAGGTACACTGTAATCTGTAGATTACAGAAGTTAAAACTCCTCCTGAATCTCTCCTAACATACCATCATTTTCTCCATATCTTGATAGTTCCTTTAAATGGATCATGAAGTAAATGCATCCCTTTTCAGATTCAATTTTGTAGTCTAGGCAATTTCCTATGTTAAATTCTACATTAATTTTCAAGGAGATGGACTAGAGGATGAAGACACTCAATAGACTTGTCACATTTCCTTGACTTCAGTGACAACTATGATATTGCATATAAAGACTTGCTGGTGCACTCTTACCAGTATGACTGTAGAACGGCATTTGCCTCTTTCACATTGGTGACTTGGCTATCTGGTGCCTGATCAATCACTCCCTGTCCCTTGCTGTATGTCAGATGAAAAGTGCAATTTATTTCTAGAGAACAGCTACTCCATCTTACTGCATATTTATAGAGTTTTAATCTAATAGGGAATTTAAATAAGTTATTATTGGACCAGATTACTACCACAGTTCAGAGAACACATGTTAAACTCCAAGAGTCTTGAGCTTAAACTCACTGGAATCAATAAAGGAAATTACTGGTTTCAATAATTTTGGAACTAGTCAGAGAAAAACCTGACCAATACGCAAAGGGTCAGCATAACCCTTGTGCTTTGAGCTCCTATAAGCTGACTGAAGCAATACTATTTTTACCGCAATGTCACAGTACACCTCACACACAAAAGAAAAAGGACATCAGAAGAAAGCCCATTCTCTACAGCAACAGAAATCAAATCTCAGTAGCCAGTGGGCCTTAATTTCTTTCTGGGCAACAAACTTAAAACAAGAGCACAATCTCTTTTCAAATGTTCTGTTTCTTTCCCCTGTTACAGAATACGAGCTCATGGGAAACCTGCAATTAATTTACTGCTGCAATACTCAAGTTTTTTTTAAATACATTGTACATCAGTATTTAGGAAAGTTGTTTTTTACGTACCGTTCCTGCAGTATCTAAGATTTCAAGCATACACTGTTGTGCATCTACTTCGACTTGCTGTCAAGAGAGAAAGATGTGGTTATAACTTTTCCCCTTGCAACTCTCTCCTCCAAAGGCATCACAAATTGTGTGATTTTTATAAGCAAATTCATAATGCATAAAGCAACATAATGGCTTAAGAAGTTTGTATGGATATACACTTTGAAAACAGCAGGAAGAAGCCTTTCAAAGAGCCCGAGTGACATTTTCAAATGCAGTGTCAGCAGCCAAGTACCACTTTGCAAAGTGATTAGGGATTTTTGATTATTTAAAAGGAGGCTGCTAAATTTGTAATGATGGTTATCAGCAACTAGCACAACTAATTTTCCCTTGTTTCAGGGATCATCAGAGACTGAAAGAAAAGTGCAAGTAAAGCCAGAAAACTGGATTGGCATACTAAGGCTCATTTAATTGTAATGTACATCAACAAGAGAGTAAGTGATACACAGCAAACAATTAAACAACCACCATTAGAAGTGGTGTCCCCAAAAAAAAACCTTTAGGAACACTAATTAGAAAATTTATCCAGCTTAGAAAAGTTTGCAAAAAATAGCAGGTTTAAGAAGACAGAACAATTTCTGTATCTATTCCAGAGTTCCTTTATCTAGTGCAAATACCTCAAAGAAATGGCCCTGAGGGAAGCAAAGGACATGGAAGTACCCTCAAGCTGGTTCAAGCAGACTACCCACATTTAAAAAAAAATTTTTTTCCGTTCAAGCTACTGGTAAACTTCCCTTGTTTCCTTTTGCATGTAAAGTTCCTAGTTAACAAATCAGCACTCAAAGAACTTTGTGTCACCTCTTCCCCATTTATGCACTGTCACTTGTTTAATTTGCAGCTTTTCTTCTGTAACTAGATTTGAGCTTCGGACAGGGGAGTATTTCCCCTCCTCTTACACCTCCCCCATGTCTCCTATGGATTGCGATTCCTTAAAAATAATCACTGTTTTAACAGGTATTCTTGTCGAAGTTATTCAGCTAACTAAGCAGGATTTATTCACTTTATGAAGAAATATTTGGGGAGTAAACCAAGACCATAAAGTTTCAAGACTTCAAGCTCAATTATTTAGACAAACAAGTCACATCCTTTCAACTTTAAATATTATAAAATTACATTTAAAATAAATAACATAGAATTTCAACTGCCAAACCAATACATTTTGAAGTCAAGAAGCAAGTTAGAATTGCAACTAACAGTGAGAAGGTGAAAACGACTACATAAAGTGACTTCAGCAAGACTCAACAATCTGGCTGATTTGAAAAGAAGAATACCCGGAGTTATTACTAGTTATTTCAGGAACAAACCTGAAAGGAATATTGTAAGATCTCTATTAGCAGCAACAACAAAAAAATGTAGTTAGCAAAAGGCAAAATTCCTTAAGATGGCTTGACTTTTTTAGGCTCCATGGAAACAGTCTTTGGAAAAAACTGACCCAGCAAACATCATGATTCTAGTATGACCTAAAGAACGTAAATATGTAACAAAGGAAACATTTCACTTAAGATCAGCCTGTGAATGTTTTTTGGAATCATCTACTGGGCCCGACCCAGCAAAGTCCTGCACCAAACACTGGTATATGGTTAAAAATTCCTGCTTCTCTAATACAGGAAAAGTGTCAACACAGAATTTGGTTCTGCTATTGCCTCTTTAGTAAGAGTTCTAACTTTGGCTGGAAGCCCATGTACTTAAGACAGACTCGAGTTTTTCCAACATACAGTTTATATGAGGTCAAAGAAAAGAGGTATGAAGTTATTATTTTGCTCTCACTAATTCCTCTTCTAGTCAGAAGAGATTCTGGTGACTGTAGGCTGTAACAGTTCTTAATGCATCACCTTTGTTCCAATATAAATGTAGTTCAGTGCTGAAAAAGAAGGTCTTGCAGTTTGCCCATTCCCAGATAGGGTTTTTGCATCTTGCCTTGCTTGTACAGATACCAACATTTTTGTGGCCATGTGATAAGGGTATCAATGCATATGAAAAGTAATTCAGCTAAAAAAGACAGATAGATAAACTGACACAGCCAAAAACTTCTCTCTTGCACCAAATGGTTAATGGTAGCAGGTCGAATATAAATTATCGTGGTCTGGAATCTTAATTGTGGTCTTAGGTGAAACTGAAGAGTGAGCAATATGGAGATTCAAGATGATGCAAGCAGAATTAGACCTTTCAGCCTGTCATGCTGAAGATAGGAAGAGAGAAACTAACAGGCCACTTGTTGTAAATGCTTGTTCATTTATGATAGGTTTGTGTTAACTTATTAATAAAACAACAACCCATCTAATGGAAGCATATCTAGCTATCATTTAAATTGTTATGAGTACAGTATGATAGATGCCTCCAGTGTTCTAAGGGTATGAATGTTTTTAACTATTTTTCTAGTAGCAAAGGAGCTTAGTAACTCCAAGTCCTAATCTACCTGCAAATACTAATGCAAAAACAAACTAGTAATAAATATTATAAAACTGAAAAGTGGTAGTGTTTTTACATTTTTTTTTCAATCCATGTTCCCAACTCGGACAATGAAATAACCATTCTTACTGACTAGCCAGCAGGGTATTTGCTTAAACATTAAAAAGCTAGTCTTCAATTATTCCTTTTAAACAAACTTTAGGAGAACACTGATATTTCAAACTTGTTATCTGGTTTAATACTGCATTATGAGGCATACCCATTTTCAAGCAGTGACTAAAATATTTGACAATATGTACTACAGCTTTAATTTTCTGTAACACTAGAGAGGTCTTTTGCACATACCTTTCTGTAGGAGTCTTCTATCGTAGGATCGTATTTTTCGACAAATATTCCTTGAACAAACTGTACAGTCTGCAACACAAAAGTTCTTGTAAGATTCTCTTGCTTAGTGACAGTTTGTAAACATTGTACACAAATCACTGTTCTAGGTGTATACTCGTATCCATAACATTTTTAAAGCAAATTAAATTATTGTCATAACTACAATTTTAAGAAACAACAGAAAGTTAGATGTGTATGCCTATTTAACTATTTAACCGTTAGATGAAGCAATGCTGCACTTTCCTTTATCCACCGTCACTTGGAAGGTAAGAATTAAAGCATGCATTGATTTAAGGTTTGCCTGACTCTTAGAATCAGTACTAGTTTCTAGCTGACCAGGATACTATACAGCTGCGCAGCTTTTACGTTTGCATTTAGAACTACTTCATCTTCTGCTACTTGTCTGCCAGCACAAGACTTAGTCAAAAAACAACTGCCAGCTTTTACTAGTCTTAACTAGAATCAGTAGGCTGTTTCTGTGTACCAAAGGATGTTTTTAGGACAAGTCAAATGGAACTTAAGACTCAGTGGCCAAGTCAGAGCAGGCACATTCAAATCCAGAAATGCTGCAGTGAGATAAAGAATTCAGAGGTGAACGAAAATGTTCTTTCACAATTAACACTGTCATTGAAGCTTTTTTTATGAACTGCTGCATAAGAGAATACTTCTTATCCAAGGAAAGTGAGTAAGCTCTGGAACCTACTTTATGATAAGGTGCACAATTAAATGGAAAGATGCAAAGTTCTTAGGTAGGCTGAGAGTATCATATTTTGTGAACTTTTTCAATTCTGGTCTAAGTCAGAGAGGAGCTCATGAATTTTAATCATCTACCTGCCACAGCTATATACCTACTTGCACAGAAAGGATGCAAGAAACACATTAAACTTCCTACCAACATGCAAATCTATATTTCTATCTGCATTAAAAATATTAGTGCTGAAGAGACTGCTATTGAACATTAAGCAAACAGCACCCTGAAGACCTTTCTAGAGACAGGACTTACAGGGGCAAGCTAGTTCATATCCCTTGAGAGATTCACAAAGGAGCTTGATTTCCCACAGACTGATGGCTGGTTTATCTGTTGAAGCCAGACACCCTCATAATGCTGTGGCTCAGCACCTCACTGCACGAGACTGATCAAGCACCATCAACCAAACCCATTCAGAAACAGCAGCATGTGAGAATGCACCAATGGATGCAGATGCACCCAGTAAAGGATCTACCTATTCTATCCATGATGCATCATTACTAACACTTATATTTATTTGTGCAAACTTACATAAAGAAATATACTTTAGTAGAGAGCGTATCAGAGAAAAAATATAATAAGCCTAAAAAACCATACTTGAACTACCTCGCACTTACCAGAGCAGACTTTCCAACGCCTCCAGAACCAAGAACCACTAGCTTGTATTCACGCATGATGCAAGAGATAAATCACCTTCAGTACCTAGAACACACAAATCACCAGTCTGATTAAAACTTAATCTATATGCAGGAAGTACAATCATGACACCACAATCCAGTTCACTAAGCAAGGTTTGATAAAAATTCCTTAGTTAACTTCTTTAATACAGCAGATATTTTCAAACTATCAACACTCAATGCAGCTACAATAAAATGCTGCAAACCATCAGATATAGTATTTCCTCTACCTCATTGCTGGTTCTCCCATGAATATCAAATAAACCCTATGATACTAAAGCTAACAGTTACTATTTGTAAGAAATAATTATCGAAGAGGAGATAGCATTAATTTTATCATTCTGAAACACTTAAGCACTAAACAAAGAATCACAAAGACTTGTACAAGAAAATTAAAACCTCCCCTTCCCAGCAAACGAACACTTCTTAAAAAGAACAGCAGGATCCCAGAAATCATTTTTAAAAAAAAAAATCCCTTCCCTAGTCTGAAAACCATTTAATGTTCCACTAGATCTCTAACTGCAATTATAATGACTCATTTCATGAGTAAGTGGAAGCAACTAAAATAGTATTTTGAGACTCTACCTCTTCTACAAGCTAGATCTGCTACCATGTTCCACACTAGCTGGTGTGGCTATCTACAGCAAACTATGAGATCTGCTTGCTCATCTTTGTTGGAAACTAACCCATCAAACCAAAACAAGGCCACAGATTTTGGGACATGTCTTTGGGTCATACTGCTCAAAAACCCAGACCACCTCTTACAGTCCTGCTGGCAACTGAGCTAGCAGGACTGTTACTGCTTCCCCGAGAGGAAGGTCTCAGTTCCTTTCCTGCAGGGACTCTAGCACTTATCAGATTGAGTTACCCATTTTCTCCCCTCTCCGCCGCCGAAGAAAGATGAAACCCTCCCCAAGCAATGAATAATCTGTGGGCTGGGGAAAAGGGAAAGTGCAGGGATCCAACACAGGTGTGTGCAAAAGGTAAGCAGGGAGGAAAGTAAGGTAAAAAAGACCCTTCTCATCAGCAGTAATTTGACAGTATCACTGAAATCACACCATCTGTTAGGTGTTTAGCACAAAATGCTAAGATGATTTACACGGAAATTAAACCACCATGGTAGAGTCCTGCCTCTACCATCACTGATTAAATCTACTGATTGTCAGAAGACTGAGAAATCAAGAGACCAGGTCCTATTTCTTCTTGCAAATGCATAATCTTTCAATTTATCTAAGCTGTCATTCGCAAAAGGAACACAAGGAGAAAGCCTTGAGGAAATAATTGACCTGATGTCCAACAAAGGAGGTGTCTCCATAGGCTTCCATTACCAATACATTTTGTGACTCTTTGGTGATTTTCATACCTAACAGGACATCTTTTCACTCCTGATTTAAAAAACTGTTTCCCTCCCTACGTAATTTTTTGCAAACACAGACCATGAGAACCATTCACACCACAAGTTTCATCTCTTTGGCACCACGGTAAAGGCTGTTAGATCTACAAGTCTATCAATTGTCCAGCCTTTCTATAAACAGGATTGTTTCTAACTGTACCGAAAGGCACCTCTCAAATTCATGACAAGTTAAGCTTACAACTACAATACCTGTCATTTCTTTAAAACAAACATTCAGTTATCCCTTTCTTTTTACAAGGGTGTCACTAGAATGACAAACACAGTGGGTGTAGTGGAAATCCCAGAACAGTAATCTGGGTGAACTGCAAGCAATTTCACTGTCTTTAAAAGAAAAGTTTAAGCTGAATTTTTCAGTCTTCAGCCTGAAGTTAGCAACTAAATATGGAGATATCAGTAATGAAGGCTGACAGTAGTTTTAGAGTAACAGAACTTAAGCAACAGGTATCACGTATCTGTTTTAAGTTATTTCTGACTTTTTCTTACTCAATGATCTATAATTCCAAAGAAAATTCCAAATGCTGAAATAAACTAGCTTGGTTTTAGTGAGAGACTGCCAATTTCATTTTTGGCTCCAAAACAGCAATTCAGGAATTAAATGCAAGCTGAAGCTTCTTTCAGCATCCAGATTTGAAAGTTCAACTCTAAATATCCAATCACTGTACAACATTCTGGAGCTGATTTCCCTACTTTAAGTGGTGGCACATAATTAAAGCATATATATACAGTATTACAGCTTGGTTAGGCAATCTTCTTAATCAATGAACACCTAAGCAAGAAGCTTTTTAAGATCTTTGAGGACAAAGCCAGACTGCAGTAGAGGTTAAACATTTCTCTGACCTTCCCTCCAAACTCAGGCAATCGACAATACAAGTTCTCACTTCTTTCACCATGACAACTTTTTTGAAATTTGTACAGTTACTCTTTAACTCATTGAGAGTACATAGTAACGCTTTATATATGCACACACCCACATAAGCACAGATGCAGCCTGGTATCTCTGCACTGGTGTTATCATCTGGCCATATACCTTGGAATGGAACACAAACAAATGTATCCTCTAAAACACTTTAAGAAAGCTACCCTGGACATCCCTAACACAGCATAAAGCAGAAGCACCATCTATAGGCCGCTGCCACTTACATCTACCACCCCACTGCCTTTGAGCAACAGTACTGATGTCACTTCACCTTTCTCCTTATGTTTTCTAACAGAAAATAAAACCTCAACTCCTGGCTAAAAGAGCTTTCCTAAGAAAACTTTCCTGCTTGAAGGTCTTTGCCTCCTCATCCAAGAAACCACTGACTCATGTAGGACACTGCAGTCTGCCACACTATTTGATGTTGTTAAAGCCTAGCACAAACTTTTTCACTGACCACTATGCCTGATGGCTGCAAGCATGCCCAAGACTAAGCTTGAGCTCAAATCCTTCCTGAACTTGACTTTCCAGTGATTCCCAGCTAACCTGACCTGGCTCTGCTCTTGATCAAACCCATTTTTCTGGATGAGATCTTGTACAAACTGCTGGCATCCTAAATCTCAATCATGCTCTTACTTTATTTTTCAGTTGACACAATGCTTGACTCTGGAACTAAATGTATTCAGATTCATCTAGTGCCAACAGGATTTCCTTTTGACTCATTAGTGACAAATGAGTGGGGGAAAAGGAAGAAGACAAAGTCTAAAAGAGAAGGTTTAAGCCACAAAACACCATATCTGGCTGGCATTTCTAGAATAAGTTAGGGTCAAGTCCAACAACAACATCTGTCGGTAGACCCCAGATCACCTCTGGGATGCAAAATGAATATACTCAGAGAGGCACAACAGAAATAAAGATACTAAGATATGTGAGCAAAAGATAAACAAGACCTCCCTAAACACTTCAGAAATATCTACCTAACCACACAACGATTAGATACAAGTTTAAACTTATTCCTAGCAAATATACCAAGTAAATTGTTTGAATCCCCCTCTTCATTTAATGGAGTTAATTTTAAGGGAGAAATTTTGCTTTAAGGGCTGGCTATCTATAAGGTGACTGACTTGCAAGAAATGAGGGCAATGCCAACTTTCCTTTGGTTTCTCATTTTTCCATTCCCCTAACTTTAGGCAGGAAAATACTATGGGGTCAACTATGGCCCCTATGCAGGAGCTAAAGAGCAGGAAGATAGGAAGCATGCAAATTTTTTTTTTCCATTTAATTGGAGCAGGTACTGCCTTTGAACAGCTGAGTTGAGTATTTATATGCACAGATATATCTGACATAACTGAACTGTGAAGATGCCTAATGTAAGATTATTTTGCTAGAAAAAATGAGGGAAGCTACTCTTCAAGAAACAGCACTATCACTTGATTCTAATGCAGTCTCAAGTCTCTCAAAAGTACAGAGCTCAATTCCAGATTGCTTCCATCAACTGCCAGCAACGCCCCAGGAACTGCCTTGCATGCTTCCCGAGATGCAACTGTCCATAAAACCACCGTGTCTGTGCAGCCTCTCTCTCTCATGTGTTCATATTACTTTTTGTACTTAGTGCATTAGTGTCGTGTATTAATCTAACTGCTAATTCTACTTCATGGCACACTTAAATTTTAAAATTTAAGTACTTGATAAACTAGAAGAGCACATGTACACACTTTATATGCACACAGACACTTTTCCCAATAAAGATTCTCTCTGAAGGATGAGCAGCACATCTTTGAATAAACCCACTTGACCAGAAAAAAGAAAGGTTAACCAGGACAAGTCACTGAAAACGCAGCATTTCAAAAGCTTCATATCTGACAAGGACTGTGAACATGGAACTTGCTTTCTGCTTCTGTCCTCAGATGAATCAAGAAAACGTGCTTCCTGGACATTTTCTTCAATAGTTTCTTAATGCATGTCTCCAGAAAAATGCAAACCAAAGATGATGCTAAGGAAGTTGAGAAATAAGTAACCTTACTTTGAAAGTAAATGAAAAAACTGCACATTTACTGCTTGTAAAGCTTTTCTAAAAAGCAACCATACAATGCAGAATTCAAGGAAGTTCATATACCGTTGGTAATTTGGCTTGATGTCATAGTTGTGAAAGTGGGATGGGGTTTTTTTATTTAGTTTTCTTACAATTCCTTCAGCTTCAAATTTTGGGTTCTGATTGAACTTTGTTATGTAAGGGATGGGAAAGGTAATAATGCAATTTTTTCAAGTGATATTAAGCCATATGAAGCTGTAACTGGAGCTCAGCCCCAGGCCAAAGACATGAACTAAGTAAAGTCACTTACTTGAAGGTATATGCAAGGCTTGCTTATATGAACTAGTTGTTCAGGTATGGAATTAAATAAACTGGCCCTCCCAGAAGCCTTATCATTTTCAGAAGGGATCATAATTATTTAGTACTTCATAGACACCATGATTCTTATCCAGACCCTAGCATTTTGGTTGCATTGTATTCACTAAAATTTTCCTAACACTTCTGCCTCAGAACATTGACCTCTCTGGAAGAGAGACTTTGTTAGAACAACCTTGAGAATAGCACTCCTAAATTAATCTCAACTATTTGCATGAGAAAAAAAAGATTCAAACACTAGATTGACAGATAAAACAAATGAACTGACTGGTTTACGTGGTTACAATTAGCAGCGGAGGGGAAAAAAGGCCAAGGGAAAAAATCCAATTTTTTTCCCAGAAGGGGGATACTAGCCCTGAGACGAAACAAGATGACAATGGTCAGACATTTGGAAGACTAGCACTAGTTCAGTCACGGGACCAGCCAAGCTCAGAGGATTATGTCTTTCCAGAGATGTTTCCCATTTCTGATACTGGAGCAGCCTCAGATGGCCAAACCATCAGACTCCACTAAGTTTGGAATCTCCTGGTTTAGAACCTCCTCTTTAGATAAACAACTAATTAGGAGATGATGTGTTCTTAATATTCCCCAAATCCTTACATGTGAAAAGTCCTAAATTCTTATCTCTCAACTCCAAGGAGGGTCCCCCCTCCAAATAATTTCAGCGCATAAGCAGAACTTTGACAACACAGCCCAAAGTGAAAGCCCATCCATTTTCACCAACTTTTAGAGGCTTTAGGAACTAAAGCAATTCCAATAACCCTTACTCAACAGGGTAAGTGTACCTCTTATAAAAGAGAAATTAAAATACTCCAGAGCTGACTTTCACACATTTATAAAAATTTATAAAAAACATTATTCAGAAATAAATTCTGAAAAGCTGATTGGGGTCTAATTAAAGACTTTCATACTCAGGACTCCTGGAAGTACAGCTATTTCATTACTAATGCAGACTCTCTGAAAGCAAATCAACTGTTCAGTAAACAAAGCTAGAAGCTATTTTTATTTCTAGTTTTTACCTGCTTTTAATAGTTTCTGGTCTTGACAAACATGTATTTTGTCAGTTGAACAGCTAGTTCTTCTGGGCACTAATACTGTCATTTTTCTTGGACAAACATAGCTCTTCAATTATGTTCAAATATTTTAACTGATGTCAGACAATCTTCAGAGGATTTTCAAAAAGCTGTCTGGGTGGTTAAGCTTATTCAGTGACATGAAATCATACTAACCACCTGAGAAACAGCCAGAAACCTGAGAACAAGCTACTGCAGCACAAACATGGCACCAAGGTTTAAACTGCTCCTTGAACAGCCCACCGGGACACTTACACAGAGAAAGTGTAACCAAGTTTTCTTCCTTCCATTGAAGGGAGCTTCCTTGATTAATACTGCACACAGGGACCATTTCTGCAAAGCAGCTAACAGCATCTGACCTTGTGAGACTAGTTCTACTGTCTATAATTAGTATAGCTGAATAAAATATGATTTTTTTTTTCTTAAGTCAAAGTTAACTCCCAGCTAGATCTTATATTTGAACACAAATTTAGTGGATGTTGTAAGGGTAAAAACTGCCTGCTTCAAGTCACTGATATCTCAAGATGAAAGCTTCCTGATGTGAGAGACTATCATGTGCAGTAGATTCACACAAAATATAAAAAGCATTTTCAAAGCAAGTGATGTAATGAACATTCTTATGCTACTAAGAATGTGCTATGCTTCAACACTTACTGAGTTCAAGTTTCAACTTTGTGCAAAAAGTCTAAAGTGTCAATTCAAATGTGGAGTACCTTATAAAGCCTATGCTATAGAATCTATTTTAGCTCCAAATGGAATTTGTAACCTTTATCACATATATTCTTATTTTTGGTGACTGTTTGCCATGATTTGGCATTATTTCTGTTAAATAGTCACCATCGCCCAGGAAAGTTGTTTGTGAATGTCTACGAGTCAGACTTACAGTTAAAATTATGACCTCAGAATTCCTGAAGAAACTGAATTACAAATAGTTTTTATGCTTGCAAAGAAAATCCAGGCAGGCAATAAACAGAAACACACAGATTTTAAAAAATATTACTAGTATATCAAATTCAGAGAATGCATAATTACCGTGTTACAATATCTTGCTATGCATAAGCTAGATATTCAACCATAAAGCCACTTTTGAGAACTGTGCCAGCAATTTGATGCTGTGAATTTGTCTCTATTGTCATTGCAGTGAAGGATCACTACTTAGCTCTACAGCTTCTAAAAGTTAATGGATTGCCACATCATAGTATACACAACATGCTTTACCTGATACACATCCTTCTGATTAAAAGCAGATGCAAGCATTTGTTTGTCCCCATAATTGTTACACTACATTTTCTCTTTCAAGCTATGAAACAAGGTAAAACCCACCAGGACTACAAGTAAGGCATGGAAGTTTTCTGAGTTAAGATACTCCTTCTGTAAAATGCACTCATGCAGTTTGAAAGTTTAAGAACAAGCTTGCCAGTTGGCTTAAGACACTCTTCTTTGGAAAAAGGCATCTTAATTTCTCTTTCAGAAGAAAGACCTAGCCTCAAATTCCATCTGGTATTTGCTTAATATCTGGCAAACCTAGCTCTACTTTGATTGTGACACTGGCTGCTGAACTGGTAAAGCCTTGTATTGGGTTTCCTTCTACAGACAGAAGCCAATGCTGGGTTCAACTGCAATTCCAGGATCACCTTTTGTGTCTCCATTTTTCTCCATAACCTACACATCATATACACCCCTGGCAACACCAGAGCTTGCATGCCAAGGTATCATTACTTGTACTGTCTTCACTGTAAGAAGTTTGGGTTTTATTCAGGTTAGATTACTTTTAGATTACTTTAGATTACAGTTTAGATTATTAACACATCACCAAGGCATAGATAGAAAGACTTCCTTCATAATTATATGATTTTTTGTTATTGGCCATTTAAACCTAGCTAGTGTAGGCCCTTTATGTACAAAGTATCCTTCCACAGTACAATTTACAGTAATTCTATTACAAATCAGGTTGGTAGCCAGAGAGAAGTCTTACAAATTCCCATACCTCATTTTAATTAAGATTAGAAGTTTTATCTGTTGAAAAGACACTGATTCTATGCAATAGAATACTCACTACTAGCATTTATTAACAGGAATAAAATTAGCTCTTTCATGATAACTGAACCACTCCAGCAAAGTCCCAAGTAATTGTAACTCACGTCTGTTTTGACCTCTCAATCGATACTTCCCTAATAGAAACATGGTATTTGAACATGAGCAATAAACCTCACTAAAAGTCACCCAAATTTTACCTAACTTCACCAACAGTTCTTTTGTTACAGCTTCAGACATCTGTCCTGAGAGCCAGCTGAAAAAGGCATACACTAACACCCAGGAACAACTACTATTTTCTGCCACTTGGTTTTGCTACTTGTGCAATAATGGAGGTGCAACCTTAACTGCTTCTTTTCACAGTTAACTTCATTAGCTGAATCCACTGATAAACACGAGTTTCTATAAGGTCTGACATGCTTAACTGAAGTGCGTGAAACTTGGGCAAAACATCCTGTTCTGTTTCTGGCAGCAAGGCAGCAGCACTTTGAACCTAGGGATGGCTGCTCCACAGACAATATCCAACCCACAAGCAAACCTCAACCAGAAGATGACAACTGCAGGAGTTGACCTTCACAGCTCTGCCCATATGGAGATGCACAGACAGCTTCGCTGTTCCTTAGGAAACTGTTAAGTTGCCACAAGCTTCAGAAGATGGTATTTAAGAAAACCCCAAACACAAAACAAACTCAACCTCACAGAAAAATCCCACCCACTAAAATGGCTCTCCATCTCCACGTCCCCACCCCCCAAAAAAACAACCAACAAAAAAACCCCAACCCAAAACCCAAACCAACAATCCCCATAAAAACAAATTCTAGCTAGTATTTGCATGCAAAGCTGTGAACTGCCATAGCTCTGCATCTATTCTGTGAGCAGGTGTCGCACCTTAGCCCCTACAGAACTCTCATTTAATGGGTCACAAATTTCCAAGAGGTGAAAAAGCTACGAGTTAGGAACATAACTCCAAAGATAAGCAATTCACACTTGCAAGCCTGAGCTCATAGACATGAGGACACCTACACAAAAAGTTGAATAATTTTAACCAAATGAATTTGAATTACACTCATCCCCACACCACTTTCTATTATATGGACTAGATCTTTAGTACAGACTTATCAAATTAATGAGGGTTAAACTTGTTTAATCAAGTCTTCACAAGATACTATTTGAATCTTCTTAAGATCACTCTAGTTCATGTTTAGACCATAATTCTTGGTTCCTCTGCATCTTCAAAGCTTGCCATTTTCTGGAGAAACCTGTCATACCTCAAGACTCACTCTGCTAGAAGTTAAATTTTATTGGGTTTGCATGGCAACATTTTGGTAGCTAGGTGGCTTCTGTGAGAAGCTGGCAGAAGCTTCCCCCATGTCCAACAGAACCCCTGCCAGATGGGCTCCAGGACAGACCCACTGCAGGCCAAGGCTGAGTCCATCAGCAACAGTAGCACCTCTGGGACAATGTTATTTAAGAAGGGGGTTAGAGGGGTCAACTGCTGGGGGAACAACAGCAGCAGAGAGAGGAGTGAGAATATGCAACAGCAACAACTCTGCAGACACTGACTTGAGTGAAGAAGGAGGGGGAGGAGGTGCTGCAGGTGCCAGTGCAGAGATTCCCCTGCAGCCCACGGTGAGACAGGCTGTCCCACTGCAGCCCATGGAGGCACACAGCGGAGCAGAGATCCACTGGTAGCCCTTGCAGGACCCCAGGCCAGAGTAGATAAATGCCCAAAGGAGGCTGTAACATTATAGTAATGACATGCTGGAGCAGTTTGTTCCTGAAGGACTGCACCCCCAGAAGGGACTCACACTGGAGAAGTTTGTGAAGGACTATCTCTATGGAAGAGACCCCACACTGGAGCAGGGGAAGAGTGTGTGGAGTCCTACTACAGAGGAAGAAGGAGCAGCAAGACAACATGTACATGCTACTGACTGTAGCCCCCATTCCCCACCCCACTGTGCCGCTAAGGGAGAGGTGGTAGAGAATGTAGGAGCAAAGTTAAGCCTGGGAAGAAGATGTTATTAAGATTTGGGTTTATTTCTCATTATCTTACTCGGATATGACTTGCAATAAATTAAACTGATTTCCCCAAACGGAGTCTATTTTATTCCCATGACAACAACTGGCAAGTGCTCTTCCCCATCCTTATCTTGACCCATAAGCCTTGTGCTGTGTATTTTCTACCTGTAGTGAGTAACCCTGGCTGGATGCCAGGCACCCATCAAACACTCTTTATCACTCCCCTCCACAGCAGGATAAGGGAAAGAAAATATAATGGAAGGTTCATGAGTTGAGGTAAGGACTGGGGGAGATCACTCACCAAATCCAAACAGAGGCAAAACAGGCTGGAATGAGAGATATTAACTGAATTTATTACTAACAAAATCAGAGCAGGATAATGAGAAATAAAGTAAGACCTTAAAAACACCTTCCCCCCACCTATCCCTCCTTCCCAAGTTCTACCTCCTTCTCCAGCAGCACAGGGAGAAGGGAATGGGGGTTATGGTCAGTTCATCACATGCTGTTTCTCCCATTGCTCGGGGAGAGGAGTCCTTCCCCAGTCCGTTTCACAAACAACAGTTCTCCATGAATGGCTGCAATATGAGTCCATCCCACAGGCAACAGAACCCCTCAATCCTGCGAGGACAAGCTGCTCCAGCATTGGTCCCCCTCAGGGTCAAAGGTCCTACAAGGACACCGCTCCAGCATGGTCTCCTCTCTCCATCAATCTGCAAGTCCCTGCCAGGAGCCTGCTCCTGTGAAGGCCTCCCACGGGGTCACAGCCTCCTCTCAGGCATCCACCTGCTCTGGTGTGGGTCTCCTCCACAGGCTACAGGTGGATCTCTGCATCCTCATGGTCCTCCACGGGCTGCTGGGGCACAGCTGCATCACCATGGTCTGCACCACGGGCTGCAGGGGAATCTGCTCCAGCACCTGGAACACCTCCTGCCCCTTCTTCTCCACTGACCTTGGTGTCTGCAGGGTTGTTCCTCTCACGTTCTCACCGTGCTCTTCTCTGGCTGCAATTATGACTGCGCAATAACTTCTTTTTTCCTTCTTCTTCTTCCTAAATCTGTTATCACAGAGGCATTACTACCATTTCTAATCGGCCCAGCTCTGATCTGTGTCATGTTCATCTTTGGAACTACCAAGGATTAGCTCTGCCAGACATGGAAGAAGCTTCTAACAGTTTCTCACAGAAGCCACCCCTATAGCCTACACACTACCAAAGCTTGGCCATGCAAACCCAATACACTACCCCGTACAGTCGAGGAGGGGAGTGATAGAGCAGCTTTGGTGGGCACCTGATGTCCACCCAGGGTCAACCCACAACAGATCAAACACATTGATAAGGAAACAGAAAATGTCCAAAGGTTACTGAAATTTAAAATCGACTCTAAGGGTTTGCTTGGAAAGACCTCTCTAAATAAAATCCACAATCTAAGAGTCATCTATTATTTAGGCTATGACAATCACAATCACCACAGCATTTAAATGAGCATTATCATTACATCCTTAATCTTTCACTGAAGAGTTTTACTTTCAGCAAATTAAATATAAGCATCTCAAAACAATCTGTATTTTAGGCACAGCCCAAGCAAAATAATGACTTTTCAGTCTACCCTGACTGACCCAGTGAAGCAAGTTTATCCTTCAGGAAACCAGTCTTTTATTTCTACATTGCTTGGGGTGCCTGCAGTTTACCAAATGCTTACTTTGTTTAGGTTCTTGTGATCTGTGACTTCAACCTTTTGTAGGCAAGTCTGTGAACGGTTCCTTATTTTCACTTCTACTACCACAGCAGATTCAGCATTCAGCTCAGAAAAGAGGCTTCAGCTTTCCTCTGTGAAACTTATAGCACCAAACTCCATTTAAAAAGTAGTCTCACAATAAGATTAAGTAATGAAAGAATTGCATTACCTGTAAATACAAATATTTTCAAATTGATATATTTGTCTTCAAGAAAAGTTTTTGCAAACTGCATCTTAAGATCTTGCCTCTGTCTAGAAGCAGAACTAGTTACCAAGACTGCACACATTGTTCAAAATATTGGTCACTGCAGTTAAACTATGTTCAAACTAATGCGCACTTAATGTTGCTTCTTCACTGGTTTCCTGGCTAAACAGCACCCAGATTTCTAGCAGAAAAGGAGGACTTCAGGACTTCTTTGGACTTCAGGACTTCTTTTTTCTTCAAGCATAAAACTGTACAACCTACTAGATCTTTCTGTTCCAAGCTTCACATGAAATATTCTTATTTTCTCACTCTAATTCATACTCACAGTAATACAGCACTCTTCTTCAGAATACTACACAGATCAAAAGGATGCCAAACACAAGCTCACACAGTGGCCTAAAGCACTTAATTGTAAAACCTCATTTTCAACTCCTCAGTCTTTGCAGAATTTCAGCTACCACATTTAAGTTTTCTATGCAAGATCTCTGGCTGAACCTCAAATTGGCTTTGGGCAATTCCTGAAATAAAAGATTTAGGGAGATCAGAAAAAAACCCAGAGGATCATTAAAAATATAAGCAAATATAAAAATTTAAGTTCAAATATAAAGAAAGGTGAAAAGGTAACAATAAAATAAGAACATACAATAAGTAGAGGTATACATAGCTATAATTCAGAAATGCTTGCTTTCTTCTCTAGTATTCAGATATAAAAAGGAAGTAGAAAATTGTACACCAAAAGTAAGAACATTTGAAGACCAAGCATCCAGATAAACTAGTTATGAGTGTCTGCTTATTATAGTATTACAACTTCTCTCTACTGGTCTCCAAACTTACTCAGAGATTAAGTGCCAGGGTGTCTCTTCTTTGGTGAAATCCTGCCTAACCTGCTACTAAGTAAAAAAAAAAAAGTATCAGAAAAATAGAAGATTGATACTCTCCAGCATGACAGTCAGCTATTCTTGCCTCTTCAGTGCTCCTCGATGCCACAGGACTACTACAGTCTCTTTGATTCCACCAAGTGACAATTTGATGACAATTTGGCATCAGTTTCTAGAAGCATGGCACATTCAAGAACTTATCTTGGTAGAGGTTGGATTTTTGAACGTAACATTTCACACCTCACAAAGAACTAAAGTCCAAGGCATCTTGAACTGTATACTTGTTGATATAAAACTACCTTGGAAATTCATCTATGGATTGGTATTTTATTTTTAAGAATTCTGAAGGTGAGTTCACACTTGCCACAAACTTATTTTTGATGCTCCTCATCATAAAACCCATGAAAACACATTCCATCTTCTGTATGCTTCTACCAATACAGATAATAAACAAAAGGACCATTCCCTGAATGGGAATAAAACCACCACACTCACAGACTATCTACTGCCCATCAAAACTCCATTTTTAAACAAGTCAGAAGCCACAAAAAGACAGTATGATATATCCTTATTCTTACTAATGATATAACTCCAGAAGTGCAACAGTCAAGATTTTGCAAGCTGTGTTAATTTATACACTTACCCAACCCAAAGAAAACCTTTCAGTAATATTTTATGCAAAAAGCAATCACAGGAAGCCAAGTAGGCTACATTTATGGGTCAACTGGTACATCAAGCTTTCAAAATGTTACCTTGCAGGTACCTTCAGAATGAAAGATCACAGGAGGGTTATTGACAACATCTTACAACCTCTAACAATCTCCCATAACTGCTTCACATTTAAAAGATTAATAAAACAGGTTCCTGCACAGTATGTCGTTGGGCTGCCCCCCAACACCTGGACACACAGTCACACACAGAGAACAGCTTGGGTAGGAAGGGACCTAGAAGATGATGTAGTTCCACCAGACACAGACAGGGATACCATCCCCTACATCAGATTGCTCAGGGCCCCATCCAGCCTGGCTTTGAACATTTCCAGTGATCAGACATCCACAACTCAGTATCAACAGTAAATCTCACCTGATAAATAAATCAATCCAGTCCTAAACACTGTACTGCAGAGAGTAAGATTTTTAGGTAACTTCCACTTCAATGGAGATTACTTCCACTTCACATTCCAGTTTACCATTCTCAAACACTTAGCAACTTTCCACTAGTCTTCTAACAAATCTAGGGGAAGTATTAGACCAGATGTTATAGAAGTTTGATTAACTGCAAGCAAGGACTGTACAGTTTCACAACTTAACTATCACCGTTATCTGGGTTCTGATGCAGTCCAACTACTGCTCAGCATGATAGCTTAATCTCAAATAAAAAAATACTGACCATACATGAAAATTAAAAAAAAAAAAAAAAATCGAGTAGCTGGTCTGACTCTGCAACTACCAAAACCACTTTCACTTCTGTAGTGCTGAAGTGCCACTCCTAGTAGCAGGTCCTCCTGTACCTCCTCTCTGGAACTCCACATAGATAACACAAATGTCTGCAGCTCATCCTTGACAGAGACGTAGTGGTACTGGTTTTTTGCTTCTTCCTGATATATGAAGCATGCTTTTAAGAAACTTTTCTTCACTGCAGACATAAAACACAGCGAGGGCACAACTGGTTAGCTTTCAGAAACAGAGTGTTCAGACTATGAGTGGGAAAAATAGGACAAGACTTCAAAAGCTAACTAATGCAGAGAAAAAGAAAGTTGCAGGGACTATCTGTGTTCACAAATCATTTCAGATTAACTGAAGACGAGGTTAGACAGGCATACGTTATCTGGGCAATAGATAAGTTAATTTAAGAAAAAACTTTCATCATCTAATGTCACAAAGTTATGAGTAAGCCATACTAATGGACATGCTGAAGTACATATTTTCCTTTAATCCAGATTACCTACTGAAATTAGGTAGTAATAACCACTATAATTAATGCAAGTAAGAGTCACTTCAATGTCAAATCTTGATGCAAAGAACACATTTTCCTGAGTTTCTGTGAAAAAGAATTTTAACGATAGAGCCTTGCTTTGTCTTCAGTTATGAAAATAAACTGTTTCAGGTCTTCAATAGTGCCCAAAAAATTAATGATGTAAGGTCTCTCACAGCTCTACAATTAGGGTTACATTGCAAATTATTTCATCGATGAGTAACAGTGGCACACAATATCCTTTTTGCAGAAGACCTGGTCAAGTCATTCAGATCTAGGCCAGCTTCCTGTGTTGCAACAGCTGCAGGAATGATACCAAGTGATCTAAGAAAGTACAGATTTCCTGAAGAGAATTTCAAGCTGGGGAGAAACATGAGATGTTGCTTGTCTGCCACAGGATGCAAACACCAATCCATCAGAAGGGCTAGGCTGTCCTACTCCTGCACTATGGTCTAACCTTCCTCCCTTGGTCAGGAATGAACTAACCATGTGGACTTACTTGGCAGTCTCTTTTCATAGCTGCATAGCAGGGATTTACTTCAAATTACATCAAGTCCTTTGATTAATAACTATAGAGAGCTGACTGGGACAGTGTACAAGATATTGTCAAATGCCTCCTCTTCTTCCTGGTTCACTTCTAAAAAGTTTTGGTAATTCCACAACACATATTCCCCTACGGTCTTATAGTGCCTTTACTGCTTTAGTAGTAAAAATCACCATTAAAATCACTGTTCTTGAAAAAAAAGCATCCTGACTAGCTAGAGGGCCCCCAAATCATTTTATATTTCAAAAGTTGCCTAATAGGCAGATTTCCAACCTGCTGTTTACAGCCTTCCACCCTTTCCTTGCTGCTAGAAGAGAGGAACATGCAGTATGTCAGGAGCTCACAACAGCATGCATGAACAGGCACACACAAAAATAAAAAACTTTTTCACTTTTAGTTGTCCAGTGTTTCTTTACACATTCTAAAGCTTGAGAGATGAGAGTTTCAAGCCAAAACCTACTGCTGCTTTTGAAGGTAACCTCATTCAACTGCTTCATGAAGAAACAGTTTGTATCAGCAGACAAGGTGTTTGACTTTCTCCAAATAGCATTTGCCTACTACAAGCAAACTGCCATAACTTCATCAAAATATTACTTCTACTATGTCTGTCTCACCCAGTTGCCTCATGGATGACAGCCCTTAAGGAAAAAGGCATACATTAGGTGCTCTAAGGTACTAAAGATCTACTACCCTCAACTGTTAAACAACTTTGAAAATTCAGTCAACTTGAAAACAGGTCTATTAATGGCATTCAAGTACAAAACCACTTCTTTCTTCCCCTGCTTTATGCAAGAAGAATAGAAACAGACCATCTTAACCATGTCTGAGCAGGAAAACAAAGTTTGTCTTGAAATATGAAGGTGTAGTTACTGTAGATACTTCTTTCATCTCTCTGAACAAGGAGGCTGTCTAAAATATCCCTCTACCTGACCTAGATGCAACAGAACACAGCAGAAGCCTGCCCCAACTCAGCTGGGATTCAGCACACTGACACCACACAGTGCACTTTGGTCTGCTTTTGGATTTGTTCTGAGGTAAAGGAGTGGCAGCATTTGCAACCACAAGCTAAACACGAACTTCTGTCGCACAGCGTATGCTGAGCGATCTGTTTTACTAAGAGAGCAATTTTGATTAAAACTCCCAACTTGAACCTAACCTTACGAACACTCTCAAATGTCACTTGAGTATCCGAAAGTCATCTAAGCATTACTTAGAAAGGCCAATTCATAAAGGATCCGCCCACCCTCTCAGCATACACCCAAGGACAAGAGTGCCTGTTTTTATCGGCAAGATATTCTTGTCCTTAAGAGCACCTCTCTGTACCTAACCCTGAGCAGCTAGCAGAGCTCTGTGGATGACAGGATTGGCACTGCAGCAGTAAGCATCAAGTACTCAAGTACTTCTGTGACTCTTGCACTTCCCACATCCCAGATGATAGGTGGACAACTGTTTATTTTAGTTCCCTGTCACATTTACTAACTGTGAGATCACAAGCTACAGTGTAGCCTTCAACACACTTCCTTCCTCAGCTATACAAGCAATTTCTCTCTCCTTTTGTAGGCCCTCACCTAGATTCCCATCTGTTTGCCTCTGTTCCAGAAAGACTCTCAATTAAAAAGACAGTCAGTTTTACTCTGCAAAAACTGGCACAGCACAAAAAGAACTGTCATGGCTCACTTCAGATTTATTTCTGATGAACTGTCCTACAGCAGAGCTTTGGAACAAAAAAGCACAATTTTAATTCCACTCAGAAAACTTATCTGGTGCACATATATAGTAATAAAAGCACAGGTACAGACAGTAAAAAGACTACTGGGTTTTTCCCCCCCATATAAAAGTTCTGATTTTACTTTTTTTTTTTTTGTCTTTCAGCTCTGTTTTGCAGATTATTTCACCCCCAGGCAGATGGGTGCTCCAAGTAAGATATCTGCTGCAAAAAAGACACACAGCACTTATATTGCACAGTGTAATTCCAAACTCAGTTACTTGGGTACAGATAACAATACAGTTTTAGACTACAGCTCTAAGACAAACCTGAAGTAGTTCATATCACTACAACAAGCATCCCTGAAAACATACAGGTACCAAAGGAATAAAACACCACATCTACTTAGTTAAAAGTTTATTTTTGCAAAGCCTTTAATGTGAATAGTCCAAGCATCCCCCACTATTCACTCAGTTCATTTTTACCTAGAATGAAGTCTACAGGATAGATTTTGAGCAAGAGTAAAAAAAGATGCAATGAATTAAAAACATGAAAATACTCAACTGTACCAAGTTTGGTTGGGTTTTTTTTCCTCCCAACAGCTTGTGATTTTAATATAGAGGCAAGTCATCCAAAAGGTAGTAACTTGTTAATGTTCAAAGTTTTTCATAGAGATAAGAGATTCTTTCCAGAGGGAAATACACTTGTTTTTGAATGGTTATTCTTTAAGGCAATGTAATTGCTCCATTGCCTTTTAATTATAATTCATGGAAGAGTGTTTCTTGTCTCCTTTTCTTATAACAGTAATTTCAATATATACTTCACTGTGAAGGAGTACTGAAAAGTCTTTGTCATACACTGTCTACACATCTCATCCTGGGGTAAGATGTAGCTGTTGTATGCGGAAAATTACAATTACACTAATCAAAACATGTAAATGCAAGAACACACAACCTGTATTATTTTCAAGCTGGGCATCTCTGACGTACCCTCTCCCTTGGAACTGTACTACCTTACTCTCATACCCCAAAACAGTATAGAAAAAGACTTTCCTTTTTTGTTTCGTTTACCCTGAGCAACACAACCCATGCTTTTAAGGTGGAAATTGGAGTAAAAGCACGTTATTCTTTTTTCGCAGAAAACCTTGGTTTCTCATTCTCTTTTGTAATCTAGGGCCAATGCGAGAACAGTCAGATTTGGGTTTATTTTCTCCTCTGCAAATTTTGTTTTCCTTAAACCGCTTCTTCATCAACACACGCAGAAGGGTACAAGGATCTCAGACTCATTAGACGGGTTTGGCGCAGGAAGTGTCAGTCAAATTCTTCCATTTGCTTTGACACGGGTGATGGTGGGGTGTTTAGACGAGACGAACAGCCCTGTCATTTCCATTTCATTCTGTGGTAAGCAGGACGGGAACTCGCAGGCCACGGAGCTGTCTATTTGTCCCACTCCGTGGCCACCCCAGGCACAAGCCCCGACGGGCTGCCCCGGCCGGCCGCGCCCGGCCTGACCCGCCCGCCTCGCCCCCACACACCGGCCGGAAAGAGCGAGCGGCTCCTCTCCCGCGGCCGGACTAGGTGGGGCTCGGCTCGGACTTCCCGCTGACAACGCCGGCGGCCGCCGGGCACCATCGCCTTCCCCGCCCGCGGCGGGGCCGAGCCGGGCGTCACCCGCCCCTCCCCGCGGCCGTCCGGGCCCCACGTCGCGGCCCCGACCGGCGAGGTTACAACTTTCCGCTTCCGCTCCAACTTCTGCGCCGGGGACCGGCGGGCGGGGGGCGGCGGCGAAGGGCAGGGCCGGGCCCTGGGCCCGACCGCGACGGCTGCCCCTCAGCGCCCCGCTCCCCCCACCCCCTCGGGGTCCCACCACGCCTGAGGCCGGACGAGGCGGCGGCTCCCCGTTCCTCTTCCGCCATGTTCCAGGCTGGTGCCCCTTCCCTCAGAGCGCGCCGCTCTCCGCCGCTCTCCGCCGCCGCCGCCCCCCCTCTCGCCGCCGCCCCCACCCCGCCCCGCCACCTGTACCAGAGACGCCGCGCCGCTCCCCGCCACGGCGGCCCGGCCCGGCCCGGCCCGCGCTGCCGGCCGCTACCCACCGGACAGCGCCTCCGCTCCCCGCCGACCGCGCGCCGCCGCCGCCTCGCCGGCCGATCCCGCTGCGCTGCGCCCGCTACGCTCCGCTCGGCTCCGCTCGCCGCCTGTGCCGGGGCGCGGCTCGGGGCCGTCGCCGTGACGCCGCACGCCCAGCCTCGCTCTGGCGCGGCGGGGGCGGAGGGAGGGGCGGGCGCAGGGAGGGGTGACCCCTCCGCACCGCCCCCTGCGCACGCGCGCGGCCGCCCCGCCCCTGGGCGTGTGGCGGCGGCGCGGGGACGCCGGGGGGCCGAGAGCGCCCTGCGGTAGCGCCGGCCCTGTCCCCGAGTGCTTGTACGCTCCGCGTGGGAGCCGTGGCCTGGTTACTGCTCAGAGGTGCGCCAAAGGCACGCTATGGTTGCTTAAAGTTAATGAAGACCATAAAGAGCTGGAAATGTAAATGCCAGGGCAGTATTTCTTGCGTTTCTAATGGGGTGTTGAGATCCACTGGTGAAGGGTGTTTCAGAGATGCTACATACTACTGGTTTTATGTGGATCATTATGCCTCTGGATGTGAACAGTCTGTCATTAGTCTTGCTGATACAAAGCAGGATTCCCAAAGCCTGCAAATAATTACGATATTTTCTAGCTTTTCTGTTATTTTAGTCCTAAAATATGTTAATCTCCTTTTTTTCCCCCCAAGTGTCACTCATACTTTCCAGTTACAAAGGGTTTAGCTGATGAAAGTTAAAAATAAATGAGCATTTATGTTTCTAGGAAACACTTGGTAAGCAAATGGTTAACGTGGTGCTTTCAGATAAAACTTGTGCTCTGAGGAAGTCCACGGCACTTCCACACTTACACAAGAGTGTATAAAACTGACAGGAAGTTGCAGTGAGGCTTCTGGCGAGGCGAGTGGGTGTGGAGGAAGCAGAGGCTGTCTGTTTGTAGGGCAGAGATAGAAAAGAGAGACCATATGACTTCGAGCACTGTGAGAGATGCTAGAGCTCAGAGCAGGGTCAAAGGATGACCAGTGAAATGAACTTCATCGAGATACAGGGCATCTAGAAAGCGCCGCACTTAAAAATATTTTTCTTTTACATTGTTGCTCCCAAATCCTGAACGTCATAAAATCTCTTCCAAAGTCCAGACAAATCTCCTGGTGTTTTACAGCTTAAACCCTTGTGCAGTCCTTTGATAATGAGTCCCTGTAAATGATGGGTAATGCAAGAGAGCTCTGGTTTTGAGAAGTCAAGTCCATAGAAACCAGTCCTTTCTCAGCAAGGCATCCTATCCAGGACAAAAATCATTAATGAGAGGTGTCAAAATAGGTGAAATACAGCCTTTCAAGTGAAAATCAGAAGAGCATTTCATGCAATTATTAGCTGTGTAGCATGTTTGCTCACCAGACAGAAAAATAACTTGTGTTCTTATTTTTTATGTCATTAGATATTATTATCAGCACCCAGAAATATTCAGAGGAAAAGAACAAACAAAGATATATATCCTCAACCCTCACAACTTTCTTCAGTGAACTAGGCTAATCACAAGTACCTTGCAGTGTTCCAGGAACAGATATGTGTCATTAATGTAAGAGTATTTTACAGTGTGCCTTTAATTGTTCTGTGTTTTATAGGCAATGGGGCAAATCCTCCTCTTTGCTATACAATAAGAAAAAAGGGAGGTGGCTTTTGGGAATCTTGAGTAAAATTCTGTGAGCAGATCCTGGTGTTTTGAGTTTCATACAGGGGTATCTGGAACTTAGTATTTTAAAAGACGTGTATATACACATATATACACATATGGTTTGCTTAATATAGACATGTTTGGAGATTGATCACTGTAACCAGAAGAAATAGGCAATTAGGATTCATCCTAAGCAAGAGACCAAGTGTTCTCTTTTCCCAACTCTCTCAGCCACATAGGTTGAATGTAAATTGGGCCCTTAATTGTGGATTTTCCTATGAATCATCTAGCTAATCCTCAGCACAATTCTTAAACCAGCTTTATTCATATCAGTGTGACTGGCAAATAGCAATTGGTGTGCTTGTTAAGCATACTCACCTGGTACTTCACAGGGCTTGTTCTACCCAGCTTGCTCAGAGTTTCATAGGTGCCTAATCGCTGACGGTCACTCAAGCAGCTGAACAAGTGCTGAGGTTTCCCTATGATAGAGCAACTCCCCAGAGAACCAGGAATATGGGTGAAATGAGGGGGATATGGCCACAGTGCTGTTGTGTTGAATAGGAACACAGATACATCAGCTTGCTTTAGTGGGCCTGCCTGTGCCCAGCATTGCTCTGGAATTTTTAAAAGAAGGTGGTCAAATACTCAGCCGCCTGCTTACTGAACAAAAAGCAGAAGAGACCTGCTTATGCACATAAATCTTAATGTCAAGTAGACCTTTCCAAAGCACTGTAGCACATGTCCTTTGAGCTGTAATTTCTGTCTCCCAATTTGCCAGTTGCCTGCATGTACTTCAAAACCCTTTTATTTCAATGACCAGCGCTTAGCTGGAGGTAGTTCAGTCTGCTCATCACTAACACAGTGAGCCATCTGATAATTTCATGGCTCTTGTGAGGAACCAGAGAACACAGAAGATCCCCTCTGATGGAAGATGAGGAGGAAAATACTGACGAATCTTGTTGAAAAGTTCTGTGGAATTAGTGGGGGAGTAAGGTGGGGGCTGACAGATTATTTGGAGAAAACAAAGTAATATTTTAAAAATGATTCTTTAATAAAAGCTTGGCAGGGCAGCCTTTGGTCACCTCCATGTAATTTTTCTAACTTTGCCTGCATTGTTTTCACTGGGACTGCATGGGTGTTGGGGTGAAGAATGTGGCACTATGTATATTGCAGTTTCATTACTGCTGAAACACAGCCATCTCTGGGACAGAATGCAGAGCTGGCTTGTGCCAGCAAACTCTAAAGTTAAATGGGTATGTGGTGCCAGGGAATACAGTGCTGGCTGCATGCCAACTAGCTGTGAGCTGTTCTAGAAACTTGTCTTGAAGGGAAAAGAAATGCCATGTGGTAAATCCTAAGAGGATGCTTCGCTTTCAGAGGGGAAGCGAAGTTCTCATCTTTTTAGGTGAATGGACTGATAGGGATCAATTCTTAGCTCGACAACTCGGCTATTCCAGCAAGAGAATGGTTACTAGATGAGAATGTGCTTTGGATCATGAGAGCAGTAAAGAGAAAACTTCTGCAACACTAAGGAAAAATGTCTGTTATTTTTGAGACATAGGTATGTGAGGTATTTTTATCATTCTTTATCCTTCAACATGATTTTCATTTGTTATTTCTCCATACTCAGATTTAGAGTGGGAATACCTGTCTGTCTGGACAGAACCTTGAGATGTTTCATGGATGTCTCTTCCCCTCAAGATTCAGTGCAATTTCTCTGTGTCTTCGTATCTGTTGATACAGCTTCAGCCTGAGGTTTTTCACCTGATAATTATCAGTTCTTCTCGTTTGTCATCTTCAGGCATAGCTTCCATTATGCAGTTCTGCTTCTTAATGTCTCTTCACTGCAT
Organism: Aphelocoma coerulescens; assembly: GCF_041296385.1. Classification (NCBI taxonomy): domain Eukaryota; kingdom Metazoa; phylum Chordata; class Aves; order Passeriformes; family Corvidae; genus Aphelocoma; species Aphelocoma coerulescens. Next base: position 36,205,187 of record NC_091014.1, on the reverse strand, counting down.
CTTCTTGATGTATTGCTATTTGCTAATCAAAGATGTTTAAACATTGGTTTAATCACAAGCTTGACTGAAACTTAACATGAAGATTTTTTTTCTCAACTTTTTTTTCACTTTCCATGTTTACCTCATTGTTGAGGAGAATTCTGTCACTTTGCTCCTCTTCCTCCTCCAAACTATCTTGAATTAATGCTTTTTCTTATCTCTAGGGGATGCTCCATGACTCTTCAATTTATCTGCCAAAATCTCTTACTGAACTAACCCTTTTCCTTATCTTTGGCCAAAATCCTATTTGTTCATACAATATAGTCCTCCCTTTATCTTGTGATTTGTCTCCTTCCCTACCCTGTGATAACTGCTTTGAGGAGCAAAATTTCCCTTTGTTTTTTTTTTAAGCTGGGGTAGAACAGCAATGGACACTACTACTATTTAAATTGTAAATGTCACCATTTATTTACAGGGGTCTAATGTTTTAATCTATTTTCTTCTGTCTTTGAGAGACTACTTTTATATCACTGTGATTACTTCAGATAAAGCAAGGAATAGCTGTTTCACAACATACCTGTTGTGAAAGCAGAGTACTCTGAATTGCAGATGGGTTCAAGAAAATGTCCTGAGCTCTGGAATTTAAACTCTTAAAAATTAGGATTCATTTGGTAAAAGGAAAAGCCTACTTTATTTTATCCTCTGTGGAAAAGATCTTTCAAATTGCTTTGGACAACCAGCTCATCAGATAAGGAAAAGGATTGTCACAACAACGTAAGTGCTTTAAAAGTGTAAATGAAGAATAATGTATCTGCTTGAAACTAGAGAAGGAGTGTAATTACCTGGAGGAAAATCTGTCCAGGATATGGGTGACTGTTTCTCTCAAAAAAACTGGAAAGCCACACATATTTTTACAGTTTCAAAGCTTCAAAAGTTTTCCTTCCCTGCTTTTCCCGGACACTTTCAGCAGCACGTGATGCAGAAAGGAGGTTACTACTTTCTGAATCACCAGCTGCTGTGATACCTGGATAGTTCTTCAAAGTTTTCCATAAAAGGGCTGGGTGCAGTGGCAGTTAACTGATGATGATGACTGATCACAATGTGTCAGTATGAAGTTGTAAACGAACAATTTCCTCATTTATGATTCCTCACTATTCTCGAGAATGTCCTTCTTCACTCCATTGCCAGTTGTTTTGGAATAATGCATTGAGCAAAATAGAACAGCCTGATCAAAGACAGCACTAGGTCCATAGTGGTAGTGCTATCAAGTACAGAGAAAGTGGGTACTTTTCACTCTGCTTTATGGAAACATAAGAGTACAGAATTTTTACTTGGTAAAAGCGTATTTACAATTATAACTGAATGTCAGTAACAACATTTTAACTATTGTACCCTTCTTTTGTTCTTTGATTTTTTTTTTCATTGTTACTAGTTTTTAGCATACTCATTTATGCCCATTATGCTCTGCTGGAGGCAGAAGAAAGGTTCCTGTTGATTTTAATGAGCTTTATATTAGGACCTAAATTCAGCCTTTGAGGGATGTGCAACATTTAGCTATACGTGCGTTTAAATATATATATTCACTTCTGGTTCATGACAATATTAAGACTGGAACAACGGGCCTAAAAATACTCAGTATTTTTCTCCTGCTTTGCCTAGCAGCAGAATTATATCCCAGTTAATACAGCAATTTACACTGACATATAGATGTGGAAGTGACTTTTCCTTGCTTCTTTTTTGTTTCTGTCCACTTCAGAATCAAGCCTTAATTAACACAATGGGCCAAAAGCATTCACAGGAAAATAATTATTTACATTAGCAGTTCATTAGTTTTGGTATTCAGTTTGGTTAGAACAACAAAATATACAGCACAGAAAGGAAAATTTCTTTCATAACTTTGCTAGATCATTTTCTTCTTAGCTTTCTCTGTAGATGTGGCCTTGTTCTGCCATATCTTTCCTCTGGCCATGGAAGCTGTTGCTGAAACTACAATCATGAGAAAGGTCTTAATGAGTATAGTTAAAGTCTACACCAAGAAATAAACATATTCAACATATTCCTTGCCTTTTAAAGCTAGCCAAAAAGCAGGTTAATTTTTTCCTTCTTTTTTTCTTTTTCTTTTTTTGGAAAATGAGTGCATTGCGGGTTTTTTAGCTGACAAAAATTTCTTTCTCTTACTTCTTTCTTAAGAAGTCCATAAATTGCAAACACTTGAAATAGTCATTTCGTTAAAGTGTTTACCACTAATCCAACTGTATTTACTATACTTAGAAGAAAATATTTTAGTGAAATTTTGTATCCTCTAAATAACCGGTGTAAAAACAGGAAAATGTTGATTTCGGGTAAGTACATATGATCAAACCATCTCCAAATAAGATGTTACATCTGGTACAGGCCATGGTTCACAGTCTGATCTGGAAAAGTTTGGATGTTTTTGGGTCGTAGGGGTGCAACTATGATCAGTGGCATCAGACCTGTGCAGAGATGTGGTGATGCCCCACTCTGCCTCCTCTGGCTCGCTCCCTCTCATCATACTCTGCTGCTTGTTTGCTTCACTTTAGCCTGCTTTTCAGGGGGGTTTATCAGCTAGTAGGCCTACAATCTATTCACCCCTTTCTGCTGTCACTTTTAGAAGGAGTCAGGGGTCAATTCCCTTCTTGTTCCTTAACTGTCTTGAAAATATGAATAGATGATTTGTGCAATAGATTTATTTTATGAATACTCTGATTTTACTTCTGCTGTACTATACAGTTCTGTTGAACTTCAAATTGAAGATTTCATAATATCCTATTGACATGAGATATCTTTGTTGTTATATTTACTTTTTATCAATAAAAACATCCATTTGAAATGAAAATGGTGTCCTCTTCCTTTCTTAGAAATTCAGAAGTCCCAAGACTTTTAATTCCCTCTGCGCTACACAGAATCTTCTGTTTCAACCTCAAGCACCATAAAATTTGAACTCTAGACAGGATTTTGACATTCAAAGAAGGCTGGTGAAGAGGAGGCCTGTGAATCACTACCAAAGATAGGGACAGAATGGAAGCCGTTGCCCTGGTGTTGCATTTCCTTTCATGAAACGATACTCCTGTTGCCCTGGTGCTGTGTTTCACATGCTAAGGTGATACTCCACGGGCTATGCTAGTTGTGCAGCCTGTTTGTGTGGTCCGTGTGGCATTTCCAAATTAAATTCAAATGAAAGAAGACACAGGGCCATGTTTTTAATGATGTGACATAAAATAAAAATTCTAATTTGTTTTAACAATATTACCACCTGAATTGTTAGTTTTCATCCCTGCTTTTCCTAATTTTTGATGTTTTCTACATTTTTTCCTTTTCCATTCTTCCTTAAAAAACCATCAAATTATGTGAGTTTCAGACCCCAGTAAGGCCACAATGAATTCAAGTAATGGGTTTCATGCTATCTTTCTCTAACTCCTATAATTTGTCTAACCTTTATTCTACATAATCCCATTATTTTATAAAATAGCAACTTTTCCCTTCCCCCTTCTTCTCTTTATCTTTTATCTTGTCTCCCTTTTTGCTTTAACACGGTAGTTTAAAGACTGCAAGTTAGTTCTAGGGTGGAGTTGTGTGATATAATCAACTTCAAAATGGTATTTAAATTTCCTTTCATCACTACAATACTGAAATTTATGATCAGAGATCAGCATTTACTCCTACTGTATTTTCTTATGCTACTTTAGTGTTATAAAGAGAGGACTGTAGCTTTTTTTGCCTGAAAACACTCTTAGATTAGTACCTTGTTATTTAACAATTCTGGTACATAATTGTGGATTCAGAGAAAGAGCAGTGTCTTGTAGATAACAGTCATTTTATAACCATTTCTTTCGAATAGCTTTTTATCATTCAAGTGATTTTTTTTTTTCTGTCTCTGGCATTCAGTAATGGAGGAAAAGTCCTCAGGGGGTAATCCTTCCTTTTATAGAAGAAATTCTGAGGTGCTTCAGGCTTTCCCAGGTTAGCCCATTTCCTACTCTCCTTGTAACTGCCCTGTTCCAGGCATAACATTGTATTTTAGTTCCCAAAAACATTCTGTGTGCGGTTTAGGCTGTTCATGAAGGCACATGGACTCCAGAAAGCGAACACAACTGCCCACAGTATTTAATGTACAGAGAACACCGAGTGTCAACAAGTCACTGGGCCAGTAATTCTCAGAATTTTCCATACACAGGATTTTTGCTCATCTAGCCAAAGTGTGATTAGATGGCTCTCTCAGATGACAATGTAGGAAGGGCAGTCAGTCACGACTCCTTGCCACACATGTGACACCCACGATGAAAAGCTGAGTGTGTACTTGTCCAAGGTACGCTGTGGAGATATATTTTTTAATGCTCTGTAATAAGTTACCTGTGCACAACAGAGTCATGAGCCGTTCTGTCATATAGATTCCTGTCAGCTTGTTACAGCTTGTTCCAGGTTTGCTAGTATATGTCCAAGGCAGCTTAGTTCATAAATAGGAATCCTAAACATTAATAAATCTCAGCCCCATTTTCTTTCAGAGTATATCAGGGGCAAAATGCTATGTAGCTGAACCTATATAGAAACTATCATTTCCCTAAAAGACAATTAAAAACATATTATATACTCGGTGTCCTGTGGTTTGGTACCAGTATCACGTAAAACAGATTCTGTGTAGTTACATGGAATTTGAAAGATGGACAGATGAACCTTAGTTCTGCCCTCCCATATAAGTAATAGCATAATATGTAAATGAATCACAAAATTAGTCAAAGAATATTTTAAAATATATCTCCCAAGTGAAATTGATTTGGTTATTTGCTTACCTACACACTTCATAAACATATACATGCAGACAAAAAAACAAATGCACAATTTTGATACATCAGTTTCCTAATAGTTTGTCTACAGTCTAATGGGTTTTCAGTGACAATATAATCATATTTGGCATAATGCACTCTACCTATATACATGCAAACAGTTAGTTAGAATTGCTCTCGGAATCCTATTTTTGAATTTCCACACTTCATTGCAATGAAATGTTTGACCTTCATGATGTATTAACATAGAGGGTTTTTTTAAATTTAATATACCGATGAAATTGGGGCAGAGAACACAGATGACTGCCTCTGAGCCCTCAGGCTCCTGATTATCTCAGGATAACTGTGCCTTCCTGGAGTTGCTCAACTGCTGCATTAACAGTCTTTACTGTGAAGAAAGCAGCGTTAGATAAACATCATTCAGAAGGGTATCTCTAATTGTTCAAGCCTATGGAAATAATGTGCCCCAAGCATCAGCAGTAGATAGGTGTGGTTTTCAGATCATCAAGAAATATCTTTGGCTAGTATTAGCTCAGTGCTGTGTCATCCTCTTGTTTTAATTGACTCTATCACTTGCTCATTCTAACGAATTTACAAATCTTGATTAAGTCACAATAGTTAAATGTCAATATATTCATAGCAGCTTTATAGGCTAGGGAGTTACCTGCCCTTTTCTGTGTCTGAATACCTCATGCAGAGACAGTAAAACACATTTATTTATGTCCGAGTATTGGCTAGTGCCAGCAACAGCTGCCAGCAGCTGAGGGTGGCACTCGGAAGATGCAACACTCAGCAGAGGCATCCCAGTAGGTATCTTCACTCCCCAGTTGAGCAGCTTTTCAAAAACACCATCCCTGTGCTTGCAGTCATTACAGTGAACAAATCCAGGGAGTGAGGAACTTCTAAGCCATTCAGAGCCACCATATGGATTCAAAACTGGACAATAACTCCACTGGAGCTGGGGACCTTGTGGTTGCCCTCTCTGTGTTGTTGACAAGCAGTGTTTTGAAGTTGTCCTTCTTTGCCTCTCATATCTTCAGTGTCTGTTTGTTCCTTTTTACACATCCACCATCTTGTCCTCCTGCATATGCTACCCCAATCTTCTTATAAATGTCCTGCAATTCCCCTTGCTCCAGTACAGAGGCTGTGCACCCTGTGTCACTACACCTGCAGTTCACAGCTCATGTAACTGCCGGCATCGAAAATGGATATATATACCCTGTAGGAAGCTTGGTGAAGTGAAAGTGTTGGGGTGCTTGGAAACTCCAACTGGAAGGTCTGGCCCACATAAATGAGGCCACTATTCCAGTAAATTACATCTATTTCTGCTGTGTAAAATTAGGGAAATTTGGTTTCTTGGGACCTTGCTGTCCTTCCAGATTAATTGCATCAAAATTAAATAGAAGGTGCTGATATTATACTGGCAATATCAGATGTTCCTGTTTCATTTACTGATATACAAGTTCTGTTATACTTCCCCATGAATGCCAAGTGGTCTGATGACAGTTCCTGAATATGTTGGAATCTATCTGAATACAGTGATAATCAAAGTCATTCTAAGGGGGAAAGAAAAGAAAATATAGCTTGATTGTTGATTACTATTTTCTTTTTTTGGGTAGTTTTATCCTAACCTGTCCTCAAAAATACTTTATCATTAAGAATATGGATATTGATAGAATATCTTTACCATAGCTCCTTTTTCTTGTTTCTCAAATTTGTATTCCTATGTGCCTCAAACTGTGATACTCTGTGCCAAAGTACCTATGACTGCCTTGTGCATATATGTATCAAATAATATATATATCCACTAATATTTACTATTTATACAACTCTTTATATACATTAATACATTGTTACATAATACATTATTGTAACAACATCGTACATATACTAACACATACCTATACCATTTGCAATTATTATACTGGACTATGTAATAATAATAATAATTACAATTGTGTATAAATTGTGTGTTATGAGAAAGATCATAAGAGGATTGTAAGTGCACACTAGCTATTACTAGTGGTACTTATTTACAAGAAAATTAACTAAAACAACTGCAGTGGATTACATGTGCCTGAAAAAGTAGGTGTCCTGGAACTGGCATACCTTACTTTAATCCAGAGAAATGTTATGAGGTACAGAAACTTCCTTGTTATTACTAATAGCTTCCCCACAAGTTGAGAGATGCATGTAGTGAACATTTATCTGCAGACAGAAGTTACTGCACTTTTTACAAAGAAACACAAAACCACAGAAAGGCGTTAACACTTCAGCTCTAACACTGTAGTTTGTGAACACTGGTGGCTTCTGAAGCCTCTCCTCTTTCCATGGCAAACACTCACAAATCTGCTGTAGGAAGAGATAAATAGCTAGACTTCAATCCCAGCCTGCTTCCAGTCCTCCGAACGGCTCATTCAGTAGAACTCAGCTTTACAGACATTTTATCCTGAGGCTTTTATCGCTGAAAGGAAATGGGGACTTGATTTCCCTGTTCCCCCTGCTAGCTCCCCGGTTGCACACAGATCTGCTGCTACAATAGGCTGTAGTCATGTTTCAGCAGCAAGCATAAAACAAGCCATAGCTACAACAAACAGAGAAAGGGGAAGAATAATAATAATAATAACCTCATCTGTTCTCAAGCTGACATAGATCCATGAAGTGCTGCTGGTATTTTGGTTGCAAGATGATGATACATGAACTTGTTTAAATTATACAAAGTAATCCCCTATAATTATACTGATTAAAATGGGAAGGATGCAGACCACGCACTCTTGCATCATAGATATTATCTGTGAAGTTTTAAGGTTTGAAAATCATTTGTTCTGTCTTTAAAAAAGGGTTCCTATCAGTGCAAGGTTTAGCAGTTTAATGGTACCTTCATTCTATGCAACACATAGTCCTCTATTTAAACAAGTCAAGGGTCTGATCACATATTTACGACCAAGCTGTAACTTTCAGAGCTCAGAGTGCACAAGGAATGCATAATCAGATTTTTGGAGACTCAATTCTACAGCTCACAGCTGCCTTGAGTATCCCTTAACAACGTAAGTCTTCCTCCCAGCTCAGACGGAGAGGAAAAGATATTAATTAAGGGTGCTATGCCATTTCATACCAGACAGATATCCAACCTAATAGTTATAGTCTACAATAGAAGGAAGAGTCTTGATGGAGATCTCCAAGATACAGACGCTAATTATCCTGAAGATAATTACTGGGTGCACTGGTAGCAGATGATGGGTACTCTTTACTCACAGGAACCTGTGGGCCAAATGTAAAGTGGTGCTGGCTCCATTCCTACTGGCTGATAAAGTATGACTGAGAATCACAGACACTCAGCAATGCTAAGGAAAAAGCCCTGTATGAAAACTGCATATACATTAACCAGCAACTCTTTGGAGCAGAGCGGGAATATTCATACTTATAATGACAGTCAAAATGGGTCCACGAAACTGGCTGTTGGATTTTAAGTACTGAAAACTTTATCCCTTTCTCTTGCCATGTTACAGTAATCTAATAGCTTTTCTGTGTTTCTCCAATCCATGTATTCTATATTGCACTCACAAGGTTTTCTCTTGAAATCAGAGATGTCAATCTGCTGAAAGGATTCCTCTGGACCAGAAGACAACTTGGCACTATGGCCCATTATGGTCATCCTGCAAATCTTTTGCCTAAGTGTTACAGAAGCTTTCCAGAATTCCCTCAGTATGTTTATAGCATTAGTGTCATCTGTTCATCCCTCACTTGTAAAAAAGTTATGCTCACTGTGGGACTTTGCGCCTGCTGTCCTGGTAGAAATCAGACCAGCACCTCTCCAGGGCGGGTCAGGGAAATGTGTGAAGTGTGTGTCCAGAGACATTGCTGTGAGGTCCATCTGATTGCCTTCCTCCATGCCCATGGAAGCGAAAAGCACAGCAGAGTTTCCCAGCACGGGACCCCAAAGCCAGGCACAAGGGTGCAAGCTAGCTTGGATAGCCCAACCAGACCAGATCTAACAGCTACAGTGTCTGTGCAACAGCAGTCCCTTCTGCCTGGTCTTGTGGCTGTGCTGCTCTGCTGCTGGGATAGAATCAGTAGTTTTAAAACTGCTTTAAAGTTGGCTGTTACTGATCAGGAGGAGGGGGGCCACAGAGTTCCGACTTCAGTCTCTGTCAGGTTTGCCACTAAGTAGAGTCTGGCCATATCTACAGGTTAACAGTCCTTCATAATGAATGTTCATGTAAATTTGAACCTTATTTTATTAATATTAAATAACATTAATATTATTTATTAATATTATTAATATTATTTTATTATTTTATTTTATTTATTATTTTATTAACTAAGCTGCTGAAAACATATCTCCTTCTCTACCATCCACATTTAAAGTGTTCTAGCAACAAATAAAAAATCACATCCAAAATACTTTCTGTTCCCCAGGGATCATACAGCACCTCTAAAGTCTGTTTTACTGTCATTCTCTCAATCTGTTTTGCACTTCTGTTGAACAGAGCTCATACCTAGGAGCAGTTCTTCCAGAATGCTACATGACACCTATAGGTTCTCCTGTTGTTCTGTATGTCTTGAACTTAGTGCTCCAGGGACATAAACAGATTTGCCATTAAGAGGTAAATGCAGTAGAAAGGTGATATCAGTACAACTACAGGAAAAATTAAAAAGAAAATCTGCATTGTAAGAGAAATGAAGCTGTTTATTATTTAGAATTCATCACATGCGTGGGACAGTACAGCTTTGTGATTTATTAAAAGGTTGATTTTATTTTGAATTTTGTTTCCAACTTCAGCAGTTATATCAGCCACCCCTACAGGCCTTTCAGCCCCACACTCTGCAAGCAGCTCTGCCCTGCAGGCACAGTTTCAGGGAAAGCCACAATCCTTTTATAAGCTATATGTTACTGAAAGATAATCCTATACCTTGGGCAGTGTTCTTCCTAGTGTTGCTATGTGGGGGAAATATGCCAGTGTCTCAACTATTCAGTATCTCCTCCATTGCAGAGGGAAGTTAGACCTGAGTCCTTGTTTCCTCCCCAGTGAGGGAGCAGACCTGCTGCTTCATGCAGTAAGAAGAAATACTCCCTGTACAAGACCTTCCTTTAATTTTTTACTAGGGTATCACGGGAAGGTCAGATGAAATCTGGCCCTACAACATTTAGTCTGACTCATTTTTTTTGTACAGCTTCTTTCATGTAAACAGTACAGTAAAACACTTTGCAGAACAAAGGAGTATTTGAGAGGCCTACTAAAGATGTTGGGTTCATTAGATTCACATAAGGCCAAATTCTGTCCTTCAGGACACACCTTTCATTAGGAGTTAGATCATGCATCTGGGGAATGGAAATTATCTTTTAATGCAGTCGTATCAAAGAGATTCCATTTGACAGTTTTCTCATTTCTTTCCACAATTAGAAATGCTAGCAAAAGCCCTAGAACAAGATCATTTTTCCTTTGATTTATTCCATGTCTCAAACTTGTTGCCTAATTTTTAAAAAATTCTATATGACCGTAAGAGAGCCCTGTTTCTGTTGGCAACTTGCAAATGGCTAATTTTCCTCTCCTGCCTTTGCTCTTCCACAGAAACCAGTTCTTCAGTTTCAAACTATTCCTTGGAAGAAGAAATGTTACAGAACAAGAAGGAAGACATTGTTCCAGTGAGGGACCCACATGCTGTCGTTCATGGTCCAAGGTCAGTCTCTGAGTCAGCTGGGCCTTCCTTGCAAAGATGATGGAGTGGGAAGGCTTTGTTGTGTTACACAACGGGTATGAGAGCTTGGGAAGGTGGAATATATCAGCAGGACAGAAAGAGATGAGGCAAATTTGCAGATAAAATGTCAGGAAACATGCTAACAGCACTAGGTAGCAATGCACCATCAGAAGTACAACAGCAATTCTGCTTGTTGGGAGATGTAGAAGAATGGAATGCAGAAAGTGTCTAGACTCACATGCTCGCCATGAACATCTTCCACTGAAGAAATCTTCCACTGGAGACAAAATACTGAATGGGATGTATCATTAGTTTGACTTAGTGAGACATTTCTACTGCTTTTAATTAGGACCAGATATTTGAAACAATTATTGTTGTTCAGTGAAATTTTCATAGCACTTGGATTGTAATAACAATCAGGAATCAAACTAAATAAACAAAAGTCATGTTTGTCTTAGTTTTTATTGCCACAGGATGTGTTTCTGTCTTGTAGGTGTTCTTTACTCTTCATTTACAGCATGTCATATAATGACTTTAGAAGCCTCAGTCTGTATTTCAGGGAGGGAGCAGTGCATCTAAAAGCCATTGCTTGATGGAGAAGGAGGGAGAGTGAGAGAGCTGGAAAGAGATAATGTACCAGATGTGGGCTCTTTCTTGTAAAATCCAAAATTTCTATTCCAATTTTTCCAATTTTTAAAAAATCTATGTTTTATTCCAGGTAGAGGGTGAACAAGTCTGACACAGTGAGTTTTTTGAGACTCATATTCTGTTATCAATTTGATTTACCTCACTTAATCCCTTTAGAAACTGTATCTGACCTAATTTTTTCTGCAGTGACTCTTACGGCAAGAACAAATAATAGGGGTGACCCTGTGCATTCCTGCCATATCTCTTTCTCTGTAATGTGGATCACTAGTTTCAATTCACATTTGTCTACGAAGAGACAAAGTCAAAGATCAGTTCAAAGCAGCTGATGCGTTCTTGCAAATTCACATTTGGCAGCACTCTAAGTGGGTAAATATTGCCAACATGTATTGATTGCTTTTTCTGCTTCAGCCAACAGACTCGAAGTTATCTGCCAAATATATATATATATATATATATATATATATATATATTTGTAAATGACATCTCATATTGCCTGATGTTGCATGAATTGTATCAATTTACTGTGAACCTCACCTTCTCTGAGAGTGCTGGCTCTGTAGGGGATTCTTCTTTTTTCGACAACAGATTCTGTGATTTCCTTTTTAATACAAATTTAGCAAAGAAATAGTCTGCTAATAGTGACACTTCCAGTTATGGCCATTTGCCACATTTTAGGGAGCTGTCTGTCTTTGAGTTTGCTGTGACACTGCAAGGTGGAAACACTGTAAATTACTTTTATCTCTCTTGGGCCACTATTACTTTTCCCATGTGCATGTGTGTACTTGTGTGTGGGTGTGTAACTGGTAAGACACCTTCCAGCCTGTTCTGTTAATAGGCCTTCTGTGTTGCTTCTGCTGCAGCCAGCAGCCAAGCTGCCCTCACCGCTTCTGGTGGGTGACGGAGAATGCTCAGAATTCAACAAGTGTCTGCTGGCTCAGCTGCTTTTTTATTCACAACAAAAGCAGGCTGGCAGTGCAGAGGAAAGTGTGCTGTGCTCCAAGGAGCAATATTCTAGACTGCTGGTGGTGTTGAGGGAGAGGTTCTCTTGGATTCAATGACAGATGGAAAAAAAAAAATGTTCTCCTGAATAAGTTCCTTCTCTTTGCCAGAAACAGATCTGTTTTATGAAAGAACTGTGTAGCTGAATGCTGTTGCATCACTAGATATGGAAGCTGAGATTAGGAAATAATTTTTATACAGTTAAATTGTCCTTATAAGGATTATAAAAAATTACTATGATGAGGTCTAATAGGTCCAATATCAATGTCCTAGGTATTAGAGAAACATGGCAGAGACATACTCTGCTTTGAGAAAGACAAGCTGTTTCAAGAAGAGATGGAAATCCATTACTGCTGCTTTTGACATGACATTAGTGGTTATTGTGAAGACCTGCATGAATAAACAGTCAATAATGCAATGTGAATGCCTCCCTTTAACAGCAACCACTGCATGAAGTAGTTTATTTCAGAATCCTTTGCCGGACTGGAAGGTATACAGTGACTTATAAATGCTTTCACTGCTGGTTCTTTTTCTGCCATGATCATTAATCAACTCAAAGTCTCATTTAGCTTACTGTTATGAGGAAAATCATGCCTCCTGTATTACATAGCTGCAGGGGACCTTCAGACCCTTCCTCCCCTCAGCAAACTCTTCCTCAGTGCCTCTGTGCAGTGGCTTAATAGCTCCTGGCCCAGAGACTATTACTTCCATTAGTTGGTGGTACTGAGAATTGCCCATCTGGGACATCAACTGGAAAAGGCTTGAACACCACCCCTTCACCTCACCCCACACTTTTTCTGTTCCCCATTCCCAAAATAGGAGCTTGAACTAGGAGAAATTTAATTCTGTTATGAGATTCCTATTGACTGGATCACTCCCTCAAAGAGAAGAAATATCATCTTCAAATTTAAAGAATTTGTGGTGCTAAATTCCTGCGTTTGATTTTTATTTTATTTTTAAATGAAGGGAAACAGAGGCAGAAAGGAACAGTAGCATTAGGGACAGAAGTTCAAGGCTTCAGTAGAGTGGTCTTCCCTTCCTTTTTGTGCAGAGGGATATGGAGGTCCTCATGTGGGGTCCTTGTGATAGGATGGATAGTGCAAGCTGCTGATTGACTGTTTTGAACAGGCTTACAGGTCTGCATTTGGAGGGCTAATGGTAAGGAATTATTACCTGCTCTTGGATCTCAATTATGCAATCTTTTTCTCTGGTCCTCTGTGAAGCAAAAAAATTGAAGCAGAAATGAAATTTATTATCTGCTTTATGAATGTGGTAAATGCTGATGTCTTATTGCAAATGAGGCATTTGCTAAATAGAAATGCTTTTAAAAGAGTATAATCCTTCACTGTCCCTCCAGGACAAACAACTGGAGAGCAGTGATTGCAGAAATCATTTAGGTCATGCAAATCAAACTCCAGCAGCAGTCTTTCATGCAGTGAGAAGGGAAAGCTAAACCATCTTACTAAGAACCCTTGTAATGATAAACATTAATAAAATAACTTAGAAATTACCAAGTGGGGGTCGAGAAGGGCTAAGAAGGGCAAGCTGATTGTGGAAATGTGTTTTTAAGTGGACTAATTCCAAAGGAGTATTTTTTTCATAGGCACACATAAATGGTTGAACAATAATCACACCAAAAAGATATGAAAATCATAGCCCTTACAAGGTCTGAGGGTAGTTTAGTAGCTTTTTATATACAGAGCTGATTTACATCAAGTGACATAGGGGCCTAAAATTCTCATGTAATATTTTCACAAAAGATGACAATCAGCTTTCTTCTGGACTTAAATTTAAATGTCACTTGGAGGAATATCAAGTTACCCAATATTGTACAGTGTAAGCAGAATGTAATGAAAGGTACTGCAGCTAATGCTGCTGCAGTAAGCTGTATTGTACAGGGGCCAGCTCTGTCATTTGGACATCCTGGAGATGAATTTCCTTTATGGTGGTTCTGGCCTGCCAGTGCAGCTGAATGAAGACAGTAATTGCTTTCTTTAATGGGGCTAAATAATTTGGGGTATTTTTTATGTGAGGCAGTACCTGGAGGAAACATATGATCAACCACACACACTGTTTGGTTACAACAGTCTGTGCATAGACCCTTTGCAACTTGGAGAGCACTGACTCCTTGGTGTTACTGCACAGCAAAGCTGGGAAGTACCTCTTTATGGGCTAATGATTATAAACCAGATTGAACAGCAAGCTGTCTCTTGGCAAACACTGAGGAGCATGTCTGTTTCTCCTACTGCCTCCTTTCCAGCCACCCCTTGTTTCACTTCTCAGAATTATTTCTACTTCCATCTTTCAGAGGATTTGGTCCTGTGGGCCCAAGGTGGTTCTGGTACGTGCAAGTCCCCAAAGTCAGTGTACAGCAGTGCTAACCTATGACATTCTGCGACACCAGCATGAAACCACAAGCGCACCCAACTGCTGAAGCTTGGCTTCAGAAGTGCCAGCTTCAAATTAGGTTTTGAGGGATGCAAATTTTTGATGAGTTACTAAAGCAGGAAGCTGGCTTGCTCTGAGGCTACATCAGCTGCTTTCCAGCCTTCCTCATTGAAGACATGTGGATGTAAGGGAGAAGAAAGGTTTAGGAGGACAATGGTGACTGCTAGCATGAAGGGGAAGAACAGCCAAGGCTTTGTCTTAGGTCTGGCCATGGAGTGGTAGCAGGGAAACTGAGAGGCCAGTTAGACCTCTACCCCACCGGATGATGAGGGGCACAAGAGCTAATTATGAGGTGTTACTGTGACAACCCAGGAGGCAGCAGCACATTGAAAACAAAGTACGGAAATCTAAAGCTGAAACCAGGGGAGGGAAAAAAGAGAAGATAAAAAACATGAAAGAAAGGAGAAAACAAGCACAATAGAAGCAAGAGCAAATGAAAAGTCAAAATACAATTTGAAAGGATAGGGGAAAAAAAAGTAAGTAGTGAGGGGGCACCAAGAGAGATGCATGATCAGAAATGAAGTGTCTGATAACCTGGTTAGCAAACAAGAAACCAGGATGTGGTATCTTCACACCAAAGTCTCAAGAGATGTTTTGGATTGGGTTTTTTAATCTGACTTTAACCATCTCAAAGTTAAATGTTCAGCTTGAGGAGGTTTCCTAAGCTCTGTCAGTAGCTTGCAGAAAGAAACAAGTACCAGGGGAGGTTCAGTTGTTCTGCAGTCAGTGTGGACATGGTGGCTCCGCAGATGTTTTCTTTGCTGTCAGCTATGGCTTTAATTAAATTGCAGCTCTTTTGTCTTCCTGCCTTCTCCCTCCTCTGCACTGTTACATGACTGGAGCTGGTGAAGCTGTTGTTGAGGGTACACAGTGAATTATGTTGGGAAATCAAGGAGGAAACTTGTTAGTCCATGTTGGTTGTTCAATGTGGTGGTCACAGAGCAGCCACACAGAGTTTCACTGAACTGCCGGGAGAGTCTTGTGGAGCCACAAATGAGTGCCTAAAAGAAATGGTGAGACCTGGTTAAGTTGTCACTGCCAGTGGAAAAGCTGGCCACTTGCTGACCATGGGGACTTATCCACTGGAGTGTCAGTAGGGAGAGCTCTAATGGCTAGCCTGGCCTGGCAGCCTCACTTCTCTGTGGCCTTACTCCTTGCAACTAGCACTTTAGGTCAATTACTCATTGCACTAATGGTATATCTGGACTGCTATGTGTATGGCAGCAAAGTTAGCCTTGTGACAGAGGGGGCCAGGAGAGTGTGAGGGAGCTGCTCTCAAGGAGTGTCGGTTGTGGTGGACCGTGGCTTTACTCGCCTGCGGGGTGTTGCACACTGTGTGATTGCTGCATGGCTCTGATCAAAATCATCAAATGGTGTTTCATATTGCAGGAGTTCACTTCTATGAGTCTTCCATATTCCTCCCTGCTCATTTTCCTACTAATCACATTGGCAGCACCGGTATGACACCAGTGTCAGCTACCTTTCATATTTAAACACTGCTCATATATACAAATTTGCAGTAACTAATTACAGAAAGGAAACTCTGATGCAGCAGCTGTCAGAGAGCAGTGAAAATTAATGGAAACCAGTTCAATAAAACAGCCTTCATTTGAAACAGCTAAAATGTTCGGTTGATTTAAGTATCTGGCTATGCTGGAGTAAGTAATCTACACTAGGCACAGACCTTCAGCAGTCACTTCACTGCTAATGAGAAACAATTCTCTTATTATAAAATCATTATCAGTCAATAAAATGACCTCAAACCACAAAATAGGAGCAAAGTTCAGGGATCTAAGAATTCATAGTTTAGCCCCATCACTGAAAATGTCAGGAAATTAAAAGAAGCTCTATGTAAGTCGCCACACAGTAGAACCCAACACACAAAACCAATCCCTGAGTGCCATGGCAACTCTTATGGGGCCCTTTTGAAACAAACTGTGTTTCTAAGGTGAAAGAATGGGGCCTTAATCTTTGCTCCCAGTTCTCCATGTCCACCTTCATGCCATCAGTATGGTTCATGCAGCTGCTAATTAGCTAGTAAAATGCAGGCAGGGTAGACAGAGGTCAATGCTTGGCTTGAGGAAAAAACAGAAGAGCAATATGGTATCTAAATTATGGTTTAAAGACATACAATAAGAGAAAACGGCGAGCTAGCATTATGCCTATGGGTGGGCACAATTCCCCCTGAAGGGCCCACACTGCCTCTAGACCTGACCTTGGCTTGTGCAGAGCTGTCTTAGGAATTACCAAGAACAGGATGGGTAATGATAATTAGTGATGGCCAACTGACTCTTGCTGAAGTTTACAGTGAAAGTAACTGGTGATTTTTCTCAACAAAGGCTATATTAGAGGAAGAGTCTATTACATTACACTTCTCATTTGGTTAGGATCTGCTCCTCAGGACTTGGCTTGTCTGATGTTTATTCAGCACCTTCTTTCCCTTCAATTTTTTCAAAGGAAAGAGGTCACTTTTAGGCAGCTTCAACAGCTCTGTGCTGGGACTGGTTTGGTTTCAGCTTCCCAGATGGCCCTTGGTCTGCCTGGTTCTGTCTCCTGCACATGTGGCTTTCTGGTCACCTGTATGAACAGGCAGGTCATTGTGCTAAACACAGACTATTTGCAGCCACAGGAAGACATTACTGCACCGGTTGATGATGCCAACAGCTTCAAGGTCACCTTTGTGACTATCAGGAGAGAAGCAGATATTAGGGCAATTCAGGCTCCAAACCAGAGTCCCCAAAAGTGAATCCTTGCAAATTCTGGAGCATGACAGCAAAAAATATTGAAAATGCTTTCAAAAAGCACGAAGCCTGTATAAAGTATTAGTAAAAAGAGAGCAAATCTATGAATCATAGAAGATAGATAGATAGATAGATAGATAGATAGATAGATAGATAGATAGATTTGAGATACAGCAATTGAGTTACTTAGGATAATAGTACTTAACTCTGCTGTACAACTCTTTTATTTGTAGATTTTAAAATTCTTTATAGAAATGAAGGAAATGTACTTTTGTTTTGCGTATTACAGATATCAAGGGGATTGAATCACAAAGAAGCTTAATGACTAACTCATGGAGAAACACTGGGTCTTTGTCTGGGCCTAGCCTGGACCTTTTTGTATGCCAAAAATTACCTTAATCTGTAGGTTTTGTTGGAACCTGATGCACATCAGAGACTCCTGTAAGAAACCTTTGAGTCTCTGGTACATTGCCAAGGCTATAGTTTCAGATGTAACATATTTAGGATACCTCACAAATGGGCTAACCTTGTAATAGATACTTACAAACTCTGTAACTAGGCAACTAAAAAGAAGAAAAAGGTGGTTATCAAATTTGTCTCAGGAAACCCTTATCCTGCTGTGCAACTTAAACCAAGAGATAGTGTTGCAACATAATTACATTTTGTCTTAAATTATATTGTCTCATCATTCATGCAGCTGTATTATCCGAGTTTTACTCAGAACCATCAATCTGCATCAGAGAGGCAAAATGCTAATTTTTACAGGATTTTACTTCTTGTTATTAAATGACTCTGTTATCTAAATAGTAAAGCAATCTGGTCTAAGTACACACACTTTATTTCATTGTGTCTGACTTCTCTATTGTTAATGAAAGAAAACTAAAGGAGGAAGCATAGCTCTGGGCTTTTTCTGTTCTTCTTTATGTATTCCAGTTTGTACATCCCAAGAGTCATTTGGATTTACTGTTTTGAATATCCATGGAAATACACAGATCACTTGTAGTGACTGCAGTCCTTGTCAGAAAGCTTCTGCAGAGGAACCTTTGCTTGCTTCCACCCGCCAAGCTAACCCCTAGTTACTGCTTGCTGTGCTGGGTCCCAGTGACCTTCACGAAGTTTACATGAAGCAGATGTTGTGATGTAATGCAGTGGGTGAGCTCTCACAGAAAACTCAAGAAATCCAAAGTCAGATTTCTTACAGATCTTTATAAACAAGCCACAACAAGACACATAAAGTAGTAAGGTATCCTAATTAACCCTATGTATCCCAATATTAAGAAATAATAACTATATTGCTGTTGGAATGATGACTTTGAAGATTGTACAGAAAAGTAATATTCAAAATATAATTAAATGCTCTGAACTGAACTGAAGGTGTTAAAGGCCATAAATAACGTAATTATCTGATGTAGTAGATTATAAATTTTGATGATACCTATATAGCTTTAAAAAACAAAAAAGATCATAATATAGTGTAAGAAACCCCTTCAAAAATATTGTAAATAAATGAAAAAGTGTTTACATAGACTCATCTGTTTCTGCAGAGGGTTGGAATACCTCCTCAGGGAACAGCAATTCCTAGGCAGAAGTGCCATTGTGAAATACTCAGTGCGACTGGAGCCAGCAAGAAAAATCAGGCCTTTCTTTCTGGATATATCTGAAGTAATCTGTGAACAGTTTAAGAATCTATATGTCTTTACAGAAAGAGATTAATGATTGCCTGTTTTCCAATCATTTGTTTGTAACAGCCAGGCTGTATGGAACAACTCTTATGTGTTACATCCTGAAAAGTTTGCTATTTGCAAAACATTGTACCATTTTCCACTTCAGAAGTGTCTAAATTTAGTAATGGTACATAGCTCTGTCTCCCCGGGGGCCTGCAGTTCAAAAGTCCAGCTCTGTTTTGAATGTAAGTTTAGAGCAAACAGCACAGCATGATGTAGTGACTGAAGAACAACCTGTGTCCGTTCCTCAGTGCAAAATATTTAACCACTCAATCTGAGGGTTCAAGAACCCAGGTGGGATACTTGGGGGTGTGGCAATTGAAGGCATTTTCTCTTCTTCACAGACACATGGGATGTTCTGGTTCTCCCTCTGGACAGCTGTGGCCCCATGCCTGCTTGCAGCTCCCGCCTCTCATCTTGCCAAGAAGCAGTCAGTCATCGGAACAACAGCCCTATGGTCTAGTCGCCCATTCTTCCCCTCTGCAAAATCCTGCTTGCTGGGCTAGTAATGTATGGAGCCATTCTGTCCCCTCTCCTGCTTATACCCATGCTGTTCACTGTCCCACTGCTTCTGAAGCCTTCATTCCTTGGAAGGAAACAGAAAGCAGATCTCACCCTCCTTGAACTGCAAAAGCATAATCTATTAACCACTGCAGCAAACAGCAATACACTGGAGAGATGGACTTTTGTATAGGGGAAGATACTTGTACATATTAGTCGAAAGTCAAAATATGAGTCCTTGACCCTTTCATTTATTATTTCTTGACCCAGATCTTCAGAGAAATAATTTTGGAATTTATAAAGGATTTTGGATTGCTTCCAGCCACCTTCTGTTCCTAGTCCCATCCTGGGTCATATCATATTGAATGTCTGCCATCGTACTAACTTCTCTTTCTGCTCCTTCCAGCTCCTCTTCTAGCATTTTTGTTGAAGGTCTTCCTTTCCCTCTTCCAGATTACTGTACAGATTCCATGGGAAAATTCTCCCTGGTCTTCCCTTCTTCCTGTCTGCCTTTGACCCAACATAATCTCATCCACCTACATAAAATCAGGTGACATCCCTGTGGGTATCTTGAACTTCCACCTCTTTGCCAGAGCTTTCTGTCCAAATCTCAGCACCTCATTCTGTAGCAATTCCTGGATGATGTCAGGTAAAACTGGGTACGCCAGCAGAGTGCAGCGGCTATTGCCAGTTAGGCTGTCCAAAGCCAGCTCAGTGCTTTAGTGTTTCCCATTTCAGTCTGTATTAATGTAGTACAGAATCCTAAATGCTTTAGAAAACTTTTTTTCTTTTGGTCTTCTCAGCAGCATTAGTAACACCAATAGAACAATTTCCCTAGGAAAAAATCTTAAGTTATGAACTCTGGATTTAAACAAGGAGCGTTTATATTAAGTAGAAAAGAGAAGGCCTTTGTTTGAACACAACAATCAGGCATGAAGAAAATACAGAAGTATGCTTGGCCAAATTTTTCAATAAGCTAGTGGCAACAGAATTGTTCTTGCTGAGCTTAAAGCTTGTGCTATATTATTTTAGATATGCTCCATTACCTTATGGCACAAAGGATTTGTTCTTCTCAGTATACAGTAGAATTTACGCTTCTATTGTGAATTCCTTTGAACATTATGAGGAATGGCACAGGGAACTGTATCCTTTGGAAAGAAGGAATGGTGGAAAACAGAAGATGCTGACTATGAAACTCCATGGGAATGAGTCTGTCTAGCCACACTGCAGCATAAATTCAGTTCAATACTTATCAAAAAGCAATACATCTGCACAGTCCCACTATGCAGCCAAGTTTAGATTACTTCTTGATAACTCTTCTAATGGATTCAACTGTTCATGATGAAAAGTTTGCACCTGAAACCAGATTCAAGTACTTTCACTGTTTAAAGACTCGCTACTGTTGTGTTTAGTTATGATGGGGTTTCTTTGTCTGTGTAAAGGCAGAGGTACATTTGTCTGATCTTCTGAAGGGGAGTCATATCTGTCTCCACCTCAAGGTCAAAGATCAACCCTCATTCGTCAATTCTTGAGATATTTCCTGAAATGTCTTCTTCATATATTAAAGCCAAGAACCTTAAGTAACAATATGGAAGAGAGAATGCTGAAGATGTGACCCCCTCCCCCCAGAATGCTGTAGATGAGTAAAATTAGCATGGGTTCAAGAGTGACTAGACAACTTAATGAAAGATTAATCCATTGGGGGCTATTAAATGCAAAATCACCGTGTCTGGTTCAGGAATCCTCTGAATCACAAATTGCTGTGTTCTCACTAGATATTCTGGGAACAACCTGATGCACTTGCTCTGTTCCTAATTCTTTTCTAGGCATTTACTGCTGCCCACTGTTAGAGCCTGGGCTGCACTGATGTTCCTTGAATTGGTGTCCCTGTTTCTATGTTTCGAAATATTTCTGTGGATTATTTCACATTTCTTCACAGGAAAGGTGGGAAGAAGAGAGGAATCAAATGACAACTCAGAAAACAAGGTGAATAGAGGTCACAAAATTGAAAGAGAAGAAACTTGCAAATATTGTCATACTTTCCCACTCTCCTTCTATAACGTATTTATGATGTGGGGAGAGGCTACACCACTTTTGGATACATTGTGTGTAACCTGATGAATTTTAGAAAAGTGAAGAACTTGTTGCAAGTTCTGATCCTCTTCCAGTCCAAACAGTCTGCCTTAGAGTCAAAAGAAAACAATGTGGTCAATCTCTCTTGCTCTCTCCACGTTCCCTAGTGCTGCTAAATGGGCAATTTAAAAAGGCACATGTAATTCTAGTCAGTCATGCCTTAGTTAATCTGTTTAGGAATAGAGTACCTGTCCCCTGCTTTCCAACTTTCAAATAACTTTCTTTTCTTGATTATTTTTGTGGTATACCTGTGTGGTCATGAAAGCTGAATATTTCGGTCCCTGTTACCTCAGACCTGTTGTTTCTGCTCTTTGTCTGCTAAACCATCATTTTTTCAGTTCTATTTCATGAGTTATGAGCTCCTCACCCCGCTGTTCCCTCAATTGGCCAAAGGATGGAAACTCTAGCCTTGTTTTCACAGAGTAGCACGGACTAAGACGTAAAGTTTGGGAAACAGTTGAGTTAGTTGGCAGCTATTGACTGCTTACTGACATGCAGGAGAAATCATATTATGATTACAGAGGCAGTTTGGATCTGACCAGACTCAGTAGTTTGGTTAGTGCTAGTAGTAGTTTGGTTAGATAGCTATACCACATCTAAAGTAAGTTTGTCACTGAAGAAGCTCAGCCAATTTTGTACATTCTATACACTGAACTACTTAATCCCACCAGAATGAAGCTTGCTCTGAACAGAGGCAACTTGTATGTCCAAGCACCCCATGACCTAGCGTGGCTTTGCACAAAGCCAGCTTCAGTTTAGCAAGTCTGGCACTAAGCTTGAGGTACTAAGTCCAGCTGGAGCTGAGCTAACTCCTGCAGAGCCCTGAGTACAACTGCACTGTGCTTCTTATCCAGCTCTGAGCATCCCTGCAATGTGGAACATAGACAAAAGGCACCAACTGTGTGGTCCTGAAGGAATCAACATGCTCCAGAAGGGCATAATAGTGCTAATGTGGCACCAGCCATCCTGGCTGACTTCACAGCAAACCATTCAAATGCCTTGGCACCAAGTTTCTCTGTACCATATTGCCTGCAATTTTCATTAGCTAGGTTATTTCAGGCCTTTATTCCTGTTCTTCTCTGCCATAGCTCTGGACACTGGCAAGTTGGCCACAGCATGAAAGCAATGATTTTGCCATAACTGTATGTATTATCAGAGCCTGTAACTCCTATGGCTATTTAATGCAGTCTTTCAATTTTTGTCCACCCTTTTTTGGCTAGGCAGACTGCATTTTGGGATCCTAGCCATGGAGCACAATGAAATTACTGGTTAACTCATCCCTGTAATAAGCTATGCTTACAAGTCCTGTCTGTGGAATATGCGGAAGGGATGGGCTAGAGATCTGGAAATAGGACTTCATTGCATACAGAGAACCACAACAACGAGCACAATGTTGCTGCTTAGACAGTTAAACTCTGTAGCATGCACACAAAATGAAAAACAGAAGTCACCAGTTTTGAGAAAGATGGTTCCCACCAGAACATGCAGTGAATTATCTGTGGTGATTTTTCCAAAAAGGAATACTGAGGCTAAACATGTGTTTGCAGATAAAAGATGTCCTTTTAAAGTGTTACATTAAAAATAAAATTAGTGAAATGAGTAAAGAGGATTTAAAAAATTTGTCTTCCTTTATCTACCCTCAATCAGATTTGAAAGTTTCCAGCACTGTGTTCTTCCTTTTAGATGGTGCAGTACCTTGGCAGCATTTCCTGAAGGTTTTTCATGACCTCCTGCCATAATTGCTTTGAAACCTACAGCAATCTCTGTAGAGTCTTCTTAAAAGAATATTACAAAAGTTAGTAATGCAACTATTTTTTCATAGATTTAAAGATGGAAGGATCACATTTTTTTGATGTTTATGAGAATCAGGTATCTGCTTTTTAGATCTACTGTAATTTTCCTCTTTTTAAAAATTTTTTAAATTATTTCTTAAAAACATTATAGGTACACCAAATTGCACAACTATATCAATATTTCAAAAGCTACCAAATCTTGCACATGCAAAAAAGGACACTTAACAATCTTTGCTAATCTCTAATGCAAGATGCATCCATTATTTATGAAGGCAGCAGACAAAGGGGAACTGCTCTTGAATGGAATCCTAAATGCTACACAAGAGAAGCCCACAGCACACAATTCCCTGTTATAAAGCTACTGACCAGTCTCTCTGGAGATTAACTCTGAAAGTTAGTCTCCAGAAAATTTTATACTAATTCTGTGTGATCTGGATTGATTTTTGTAAGAGATAGAAAGAATGAAGACAGAATCCTGCTATCCAAGCATCATTTTGTACCAACACTGACTGAGTTATAGTAGGTCAGCACTTTCTCCCTCTCATCTCAGATTTTCTGCATCTCTTTTTTTTTGTGTGTGTGTGTGAGGAAGGCAAATGACCCTTACTAGTGGGACACTACAGTGGAGGCCCCAACATGGCAGTTAGGGGAACATGTCTGGATTCAACAGCACCTATAATTTTTCTTCCCTCTGGGTGGGTATTCACTTATACTAGTGTATCTGGTGCTAGCCTTAATGCCTGTTAATGCTTACAAATGGCACAATGAGGCCAGATTGCAATTTCCTGAAAGCTGAGCTTAATAGATCTTTAAATACTATTTGTTTCTGCCGTGGTTGATGAAGATTTTCTGTATTGATATTCCATATTGAGTTGGAGAGGAAGGGTTTGACAAGGGTGGGATCTTTTCCTCATCCATACAGAATCCATTTTGGGGTCTCCCACTTCAGAAAAGGCAGAATTAATGGCAGATTTTAATGAGATAAGCGACAAGAAGGATCAATGCTCAAGAAATAATGAGGGCATAGACTCTGAGGAAAGGCAGGTTATTTTCTATGGAGAAATGAAGAGGGAGGAGTGACATGATGGCAGCCTTCAAATGTGTTTTTTTTCAAACACTGAGGCCTGCCAGGGAGAGGACAGGAAATTGTCTGACCTCTGTGTACATGTCGGATAAGACCAGAAAAAATGTGCTAAGGGGGATAGTTCATGTGCATCACACAGTTTGGACAGTAGTGACAATTTTTAATGGGAAGGATAATGAAGTATTAGAATATATGTCCTAGGAAGCAGATCTCTAAGAGGAAGCTGGAGAAGCATCTGTGAGAAGTGGCGTAGGTATGGCCTATCCTGCTGTAGGTAACAGGATGGATTAGAGGACCTCCCAAGCTCCCTTCCTGCCGCTATTTGTGAGCCTATTGCTATATATAAACATTTCCAGGATATTTCAGATGGAAACATATTTTAAAAAAATCTAAGACATAACTGAAACTACTCTTCTTAGCTCTTTTTTGTGCTGAATTTTCTTCCATAATCCACACAGCAGGTACAATACACCTACAAAGTCCTGAAACACCTGAATGGGGGCCCAGTGTGAGGACAGCAATAAGTACCATGCCACACCACTGAAAATGGTGGGAAACCTTTCAAAACATTTTGAGAGGAGACTGGTGTCAGCCAACTCAAGAGCTCAGTTATGGATCTGAATTAGCTCTTCGTTTCCTTCTTGCTGTATTACATTCAGTAAGAAGAATAAAAAATAATAAATACCAGGAAGAAAAGCACAAATGTAACAGAAAATGCTTTCATCTCCCTAAGGTTTGGAAATGTTCAAACTTTTTAAGAACTGGGGAACAGTTCTCCTCAGGGAAACTGTTTTCACCATTTCCCTGTTGTCTCATTTACTAAAAAAACTCAGTGCTTTGAACTTAAAAGGAATCACACAGAAATGATTGGTTTATGAACATGACAAGGAGAATGGTGTCTGACATGTTTTTTCCCTTAGAAGTATGTTCCGGTTTTCTCTTTGTGAATTTAGACATGCTAAATTCTCCATTCTTTGTTTTAACCACACGCTAAAAACACTGCCTTTATAGTTTACATCAACATTAAGTATAAGCCTGATCCTTGTGCTCTGAGCAGAATAATTCTGTATGTCAGAGCCTTACAAGGAGTTTAACTTCAGGGAAACAAGGTCTTAAAGGAAACCTACAAAAAAAGTGTACAGAATGCTTTTGCGCCATGTAGTGAGCTAAAGGGGAAAGGTGGGATATACACTATATTCTGGGGGGCACATAAGAATTCATGGGATAATTCTGTAAGCTTTTGTTTCTCCCTTCCCCACCTTCTACTCTTTTCTTCTCCTTCCCCCTATGCTTTCTCCCTATTTTGCGACCTCCCATGAAGAGTGTAACAGTTGCCCTGTGCAAGTGCTGCACGGCTGAGACTGGGGTTCACCTTCAAACAATTAATTAAAATGAGTTTCAAATGGCATTTTGGCTTGAAATTGAAAATATCTTTTGAAAAATGAGAGTATATTAGCTTTATTGCTAAACCAAATTATGTTTTCAAATACACTGGACTTTCCTTCAGTGTTATTTTTGTTGTTGCTTCTGATTTGCATATCTTTGTCCTTACCTTTAGATTAGAAGACCAAAAATGGCACAAAGACTTAGAATCATAAAACAACTGAAGATGTTGGTTTGTGTCTTCCCTTTTTTCCCCCCCTTTTTTTTCTTTCACCTTAGGTTGATAGCACTACATCGACTTAGTGTCTTACTTATTATTGCGTGAAAAATTCAAATTAAGGAAATCAGACAGTTGTAAATTGCTGGCATATGTAGTAGTAAATTAAAGAGCAGTCATCAACAGAAATAAAAGCCTGAAATGAATTGGAGTTCTGAGGATGCACTGAGAAACTGAAGAAAGACATCAAAGCGAGCAGGGAAAAAAAATTAACAAGTTAGCAAGGAAAACTGGCTTTTAAGAAAAGACATTGGATTCAGCAAAGTGGTGCATGGTCCAGAGAGAATAAAAATAATGAAGAAGAACAGCAGGGACTGCAATAAAAATGGGTGGAAATGAATACACCCTGGAAAGTAGTTTGTACAGTCTTTGCCAACAAAACTCATAGCAATTAAGCAATTATAAATGCTCAGGAATTGTATGAAGATGAGATGATTTGCTATTTAATATTGTTATAATGTTGCTTACATGTCAGGGAACGACTAACCTTTTAAGCCAGTCAGATCACGAGATTCATGAACCTTCTTCAGAGAGAAATCACAAGGAATCCCCCAGTAGTTTTTAATAGTTGTATGACAGCATAGAGGGTCAGAATAAAGAGTCTAAGGCATTAGTAATTTTGTCAGGGATCATCTTGTAACCCTTACTTGTGCTTTTAGTCTCATTGCCATTATGGGTTGCAAGTATCAAGTGTGTGTTTGAGACACTCTCATATATCCTATGTTAAAGCAAAACCCGTTTCCCAGGCTGGAGATCCTTTTGTTGTATACTCTTCCATATGGATTTGGACTCCAGTTCTGAGAACTGTTGCTGTCACCCTGATGGTGACGAATTAGATGGGGGTTAACTCCAAAATACGTGTATCACCAGCAGCACCTATAACACCCTTGCATAAGTTTGTGAGCCTAATTCTGATCCCACTTAGCCTAGTTTTATGCCAGGGAACTTAAACAGAGTGACTCCTAGTTTGCTGCCATATAAGGGAGATCGGACCCAATATGACTCAGCCCATCACTTGCCAGTCTATTCTAAGCAAGACTATAATAAGAATTTCCGCAAAGGAAGCTTATTTTGCTAATATGCAAAAGAGAAAAAAGTGTAGCAAAAGTGTGCCGTTATAGACATTTGTTCCACTTTTTTTGGCTTTTGAACTGTATATGTCTACACAGACTATAAATATTTGCTCAAGGCAGATACGGCATACTTATGAGCTACCTGTGTTAATTTTAATATACTTCATGCAGTGGTAAAGATATGACAGCACAGGCTAGCAACTGGAATACAAGTATCCTGGGCACACATAGTAGTAGCTTGTCCATGCCATCACTTTTTGCTTCACTTGCTAACTATGTTAACACTAGTCAGGATGTTGTAAAATCACTTTGCCTGAAGAGGAACGGGACACATAGAAACAATCATGAAGATGATGTTTTCGTAGGAGGGACACACTTGTCTCGTTCTCGGAGTCACTGAAATCCAGTTGCTTCCTAATGAACCCCTAATCAGGAGAAAGAATGAGTTTGTGCTTGAGGAAGGCACTCCGAGTGCATGGTTAACCTCACATTATGCCTCTGAGGAACATTATTTTGTTATCTCAGACTTTATAGCAAAGGCAAAAGTGTTTGTAGTATCTTATTAATGGAAAAGCTTATTAATTCCATTGGAAAGACAGGTTATAAACCAACTTCCACGATGGCTGCAGCTATGGGGCTATACCCAGCAAATGCCTTAGGCATGCAGCTTTACCCACATGGGGCTGGTTTGCTCAGGTGACTGTTGATACCACATGCATTTCACAGCATTAGCCCTGTCAGCTCTGCAAGGTCATGCTATTTGCCTTGAAAGCTGCTTTTAACACAAAACCACTTTCAATGTTACAGGATGCTCAGTTACTCACGTAAGAGGTCATTCTGAAAGTAATATATTATCCCATGGAATATAAATCGAGTTATATGAATGTATATTTTTCTCATCTGAGGAGATTATTGCAGCTATTGCCTTAAGGAGTCACTAAGGCTCACTCACTGTTCCCTTTACTCAAATTCCTTGTTGAAATGTACATTTTTCAGGAGGCCAGTAAGAAGCCAGACTGTGCATAACAGGCAAGTAAAAGAGATTTGGAGAATGTGTAGAGGACCAGTCATCTATGTAAATCATAAGTTTCTCTACTTCTCTTCCTCTATTGCTTCCCTTTTTTGAGCTGCTGGACCATGAATAAAAAACTGGCTTCGGTGAATAAAGAATTTAAAAAAAAAAAAGATAATGGACAGTTTTTACTGGATCTTTTTGATCAGCCATAGGAAAAATGGCAAATGCACCATGATGATCAGTTAAAACTTAGAGAAGAACACAATACACTTCTAGCCTCAAGCTTTCTATCTGAACCACGGGTCAGGAAAAGGGTAGTTTTATAGTGTTGCCTTTAGAGGCCTTATTTTGTGCTTCTGTGGCTTTTTAATATGCTTTGTGGACAAGCAAAAAATTTCAGAATTATTACCTTCTCATTTAGCATTTGCAGTCTCTCCTCTGTTTTTTGCTTAAGTTCTTCTTTTGGGCCTCCTAACATAGCATCCCAGAGGCAGACTGCTGGGATGAAGGTGTAAAGGCTTACTCCACTTGTAGTTTCTCCAGTGCTGTAGGATCCTCTGTGTGCTGGTAGGTGCTCCTCAGAGCAGCACTGGCAATAACTGTCCTCCTCTTATTGTGATGCCTCCAACAGGGATGTGATGGATGGGAGGATGTGTAGAAAGCTACTAAAGTGTGAGGAATTTGTGAGGAAGCAGTGACTCTGGAGGCTGGCAGTGAGTCTTGAAGTCACCTCCCCAGGCTGACAGTGAAGCTCTTGGTGACCTTGAATTTGATATATGGCATGGTTAGCCAGGTCCATTGTTTACCATGTGTAGAAAGGCGTAATTGATAGTTCACCAACAGGCTGCACAGAGAGATGCAGCAGGGTTGGACAGGGATCTGTCTGGGTCTGGCACTATTCAACATGTTTGTTATCCACTCAGATGATGAAACAGCTTAGACTTAAAAATAATTTTGAGGTATTTGAGATACAGGAGAAAAAAAACCCCAAACCTTTTAATAGTGTAAGTGTAAAAAGTATGTATGTTGGACAGGAAGAAAGGGGCTTTGATCGCAGCAAGAAGGAAACTATTTGAAAACATTCCTAGTGTAGGCACACATCCCTTCACATACAGCATAAAGGGGTTCTGCAGGCCAAAGGCCTCATGAAACAGAGAAGAAGACTTGCGGGGGAGCATTCAAGATACTGGCTTAGCTCTTTCATTTCTCAGACCCTTCCTCTTTCCTCTGCACTCATTTTGAGGATGCAGCCACTGTCACAGCTGGTGTTAGCACCCTGGAGAGCCTCAGCCTTCCTACATCCTAGAGAAAAGCTCAAAGAGCAAGAGAAACTCTCCTCTGTACTTCCTGGTTTGAATTTGCCAAACACAGAGGTTTTGACATCTAAGCAAATTTTAGGAACTATGATTTAGGATTCTTCTTCCTGTCCTTGAGTGTAGCAGGTTGGGGAGTGACTGAGTTGTAGTGACTGTGCTCTACACAAGCACCCCTGTAAGCAAGGTCTTTGCAGACTTTGGGCTGTCTCCAAGGCCAGCTACCCAACAGACCTAGTCCTGTGATGGCTAGAGACCAGCTAGACTTACAGGCTGTGAGGAGTGGTTCAGATGATATTTTCATTTCCCTCAAGCTTTTCCATTAAAAGATGGATTGCCATCTATTATACTAACCAAGTGTGCTTGGTTAGTATAATACACAGGTAAGCAAGTGGCTCTACATCTTGATTTGGGGGCTTACCTTAAAAGCTGTGGGGATTATATCTTCCACAATGAGGCTGAGTAGTCTTAGGGTCTAATGCTCTTGTCACAGTGGCTAAAAAAAGTTTAATAATTATTTAGATGTCTAGGTCTGAATGAAGAGAGAAAAATAGAAACAATGGTTTTGGAATCTTCATGGCTATCATGAGTCATCTGATAATGTGGTCCCATGGTAAAAGTCTTGCTCCCAGGTTTCTCTTCCAGGACACTACCACACATGTATACATGCATACACATACATGCACACACACTCACACAAAAAGGTGCACACAGAGTGCACAGTGCAAGAAAGGGGTCTCATCCTTTCTGGCTTTTGCCATGTCCTTGGATGCCCTGACCCTCTTGTTCCTGCTTTATCCCTGAGCACATACAGGATGCGAAGATGGTGGGGAGTGCAAAGGCCTTGCCAAAGTGCTCTGGCTCCTGGCAGACCTTAGGGAGGAAAGGCATTGCATTTATCTCTGGCTATTCCTGAGCTAAATAAAACTAGATCTGTGTCATATAACATCCTGGTATTTATATTTCAGGAGGCAGAATTTAATTTCTTAATTAACCTGAGTAAATAATTAAAATTGTCCCCACCACTTCAAGAGAAAAAGCATAAAAAAATTATCTTTGTGTATGGGAATAAGGTTACATTAAAAATAAAGCAGATACTTGTACATTGCCATTTGTTGCTGTTGCTGCCTTGTCTCCCTTGTTAAGTAAAAGGAACATTTTCTCTTCTTCTTTCCTGTTTTATATTTATTACATCTTGTCACCTTGTGGCACATCCAGCTAGATTTGCTAGAATTGGATGTTGATATTGATAATTACTTGTCTGAGCTAAATGAAAGTGCTAATGAAGTCAAGGCCCCTCTGGGGGTAAGGTCTGGGCTTCCATTGCTAAGAAGGTGTAGCTGGATTTTTATGAAGAAAGCTTACATTATCTCCCCAAAAACACTTCTCTTGAGTGATAATATACCATATATAATCTCCCTTAGCAAATAGTAACAAATGCTACAGAGCAGCAAGAGATTTGTGAACATTGAGGGGGAAAAATAAAATTGCCGCAAACTACCCAAAGGCTATGGAGCTTAACTCAGCATGTCGCTGAACTGAAGGCAGAGCTATTTTAAATAATTGATAGTGTTGTAAATGTACATGATGTGGTACAGGAAGAGGTCAGTGCCTAACATGTAATAAGCCCTTGCCCTGAAGGGTTTATGGCCTGATAGTGCAAGTGGAGGAAAACCCTGGTACCTCAGTAGAAGAAGGGGCTGAGGACGATCACATGGCCTTTGGAACACAGATGTCTGAAGGAGCACGGAGGTGCAAATTCAGAGGTGAGGCCAGTATCTAGAAATGAGCGAAGAGGACCAGCCAGTAGCTAGAAACAAGCGAGGTGTGCTAGCACAAAGTCAGATGCAGCTTGGAGGAGGCAATCAGACAATTCAGAGCTGTGCCATTTTAAGCAGACTGACTAAGACACATTGGTGATTCAGCAGCAATGCTGGCTTGCCAGCAGAGCTTTGGGAGCTTGTGTGAAACGAGATCAGATACTCTGAACCCTAGGTCTGGTGTGATCGGTGCAGATGGAGAATCCTGTAGCTGAGACCTCCTCAGCTCAGATGTAGGGTGGCTAAGGCAGTGGGTGGAGGGCTCTGAAGATGACACTCATTATCTGAAGTATTAGGATGTAGGGAGTGTTATGCCACAGGAGTGAGAAAATTTGTTGATATCTCCTACCACATTACCCCTGGACATGGTACGGTTTGACCTGTGTGACTTAGTCCAGAGGGAAATGGCAACACCCAGAAAGCTTTTATAAGATAGTCTCAGCCTTCTGGAGCTGTGTAAATGTGCCCTCCCCAGATCTCTCTTCTGCTGGCTCTCACAGTGTGGGACACCTACTGACTATCGAAGCCTCAGGGAGCAGGGAGAGTGCTGCCAGTGAGACAGCTGGTTGCCATTGCATTATTTACTCCTTACCCTGGAACATAAAAATAATAATGAAATGAATGTTACTTGAAAGAGGGAGAAAACAGCAAGCAAACAAGATCTGTTTTAGATCTGGCAGGTTCAGCTCTAACACATTTGCATCTTAAACATCTGTCTATGTGTAAAGAATTTTCAAGCATTTGGATGCACAGAATCAAATCCACTTCAGTGCCATACTCAACAGCTGCTATAAGCATTTTCTGATACAAATAACTCATAGTAGTTAAGTAATTTACCAATATTTTAAGAAGAGGTGCTTCTGACAAAAAACCCCTTCTTTTCCCCATTTAGCTGAGATTTTTTGAGGACAGCTTTTAAACAGAATTCCCCACTGCTCTCCATAGAATCCCAGTTCTGAAGAGTGGCGTGGTACCACCATATGTCAGTTTCTCAAAAATGTTGTATTTAACCAAGCAACAAGAAGTCAATTTTGTGATACAGAACAAATGTAAAGACATATGGTGAGTAGACCTGCTGGGGGAACACCAAACTTTCTGGTATATGGAACAAAAATGTCTCAGTATTTTTGCTGTCTACTGCCTCGTCTACTTCCAAGAGAGCCTGTAAAATCAAAAAGACATATGGGGCAGAATACATCTCACCCAACTTGAGTCATCTACAATACAAAGATATATGTCTGAACCAGGCACCTTGGGCTATCTTTACTATCAACAAACAGAAAGTCACTTTAAAAGGCCTTGATGTATCTCTGTTTTAGATGTCTGGGTTGGGATAAAATTAAATTTTTTTTTGGAAATGTTTTCTTCTCCCATTGGGATTGGCTATGTAGAAATCTTATGTCATTAATTCAGATGAAAACATCCCCAAAGCAGACATGAATTTTCAGAAGAATCCAACCCATGAGTGAGATTTTTGGACTAGAGGATGCTGAAAATGTCCGAAAGTGCAGATGCATGGTATGATTTCCACAGAATCTGGAAGATTCATTCTTGTGGGGAAAAAACATATCCTGATAATTGAAAATATTTTCTGAAAATTTTCATTGAAATATTTTATTAAATTTTTGTTTTATCACAATTCTCTCTCTTAAAAAAAAAAAGCCAACAACCAAGAAATGGGTGAAGTCAATGCAGCTTTACAGTGTTTGGTAGAATTTGGTGCTCTGATGGAGTATAGACCCTTGTGTGTTTCTCTAATACTGTACTTTGCAATGTGAGACCTCACTGTTTCAGAAACACTCATATTACTTCTTGAATTTTGCAAGATATCCTAATGACAAGATGAAATATATGTAGCATGAGCTGACTTTGGGAAAGCCTGGAAAATGTATATCTTTGCCAGTACAACATTTTATAACACAAACGCAGTTGCTAAATTGGAAACCCTCTTTATTCTCTTAAAATATCATAACAATTTCTATCTTTGAGCTTCATCCTTCGGAGCACTCCCAGACATGCACATTGTTTTGCTGCCGTTGTTCTTCTTGTTATAGTGATGGAAGTCTGGCATTCTTGGAAAAGAGGAATGAAGGACTTGTCTGGAGCCAAAAATAGCTAATGAGGAAGCAAGGAGGAGGTTGATAATACCTTCCCCCTGCATGAAACTACTACAGGCACTACTGTGGCTTAAGCTGATGTTGTTTGTTTTATAAAACCGCTTAACTCTGCCAGCTCCCCTCAGCCTCTCTTCTTTAAGGCCCACCAACTCAGATTTTACTTTTTCTAAACAGTGAGGTAACATTAGGAACTCTGTGCCTCCCTCCCCATGAACAGCCACATGTTCTGCATTTCTGAAATTGTATTTCAGCAGATCAGAGAGGAAGAGGCCACAATATTGATTTGGAAAACTGCATTACATTAATGGCAGCTCCTCTCTTTTTGGTGTAATTATCAAAAGCAGTCATGAATACAAATCTGTTCTTGTGTCAGTGGAAAACTGAAACTTCACTGAAAGCAAAATTAAAGCCCTGATTGCTTAGGCAGTCAATGGAATATCCATTTACAACTTCATTTCTTGTAGCAAGAGTAAGGAATTGTATAAATAAATAAAAATACAAAATGTTACACTTTCAAATAGAGAATGTATCAACAATATTGATAGCTCAGCACAAAAGCTTCAGGGAGGCAAAAGCAACTGCAGCTGGGAAAACAGAGGTGATGTGTACAAGGCACAAAGATAAGGCCCACACCTGCTAGAATTCTTTGCACAGGAGTTTCCTGCTGCCCCAGCAGGATTTTGGCATGGGGTGAGGTGTCTAGATTGTGTGTGTTCCCTGAACTGCACGTTCTTGTAGGTAACTTTATATAAATGGATTATGCACTTTAGTTTTCTGCCTTCATGGGACCCCTGTGAGCATCGATAAACTCACAACATCAAGAGTACCTGGTCTAATAATTTTACTTGGAATAAGAAACATGAAAGCCTGTTCAAAATCAGTAGACTAGCCCATTTGCAGTAACTTTAATATTCCCTTTAAAAATGCTAGATGAAACTTTTGGGTTTTGAAGTCAGAAAAACAATCCATAATCTATCTACGCATCGCATATACTACCATATAAACTAAACAAACATAAGGAAATGACAAAGCAGCAGCTCTTCAACATATGGGTAGAATGATTAGCTATGAGGTTATTTTTAAATATAAAACCCCTATATCTGTCCTTAAAGTTCCCAGTTGTTTAGAGGAACATTTTCTGATGCTGCTGACCTTCGCCTGAAGCTGTCTGTGAACACTTCTGGACCATCCATGTGACATTCAGAAATGTATACTCCAGCCTAATTAAATTGCCTGCTGACTATTTCTGACACACACAATTCTTCAACATAGCAAATTCAGCAATAAAACTATAGCAAAGCAAGTAAAAATCACAGAATGGACTCTTAACCCCAAATACGAATAATTCAGATTTAATTGGGAAAATAACACATTTAATTTTTTCCCATAGGATCAACCACAAATAAAACACAAATATAAATATTTGTTTGAAAAATGGTGCCTCTGCTAGCAGCTAAGTCAAGGCCCTGCCAAATGCAGGGCAGATTTTGATTTCAGTTTGCAGCAAAATTATTGCTGGAGAAGGAATACTACAGGTGGTAAAAAGGACCTTTCACTCTATTAAACAAATGTTGTGTGTAAGGCTGCACCCCACTGAAGCTGGAGGGTGTGAAAGAGATCTTCAAAAAAAAGAGCTTGTATAAATGAAAAAACAAAGTCAGGAGATCATCATCTACAAGAAGGACCCAGATAAAGTCTCTGACAGCCTACTGGATAACACTTTTGGAAGTTAAATATGTTTTAGAGATGGAAGTAATGATGACCCTCTCCTAGCCTGCCAACAGAGGGACGGAGATGGTGAGAAAACAAATGAAAGGGCAATGCTTGAACAAGCCCTGAGAAGAGCCTAGCACAAAGATCTGTTCTTTGACCCACAGGCAGCAGAAAGGTAACTTGTTTGGTAAACATCTTTTAAAGATGTTTGGAAGTAAAGAAAGACCTAGGACCCTCTCCAAGGCTTCTTGTCAAATCAGCAAAGATATCTAACTTTGGCTAATGGCTCAGTTCAAGAAGTCATAAGAAGAATCAATCAGATTACTGCTTAATATTTCAGTGAAGATCTCCTCAGACCACATGGGCCAGCAATAATACAATGCATGCTCAGAGCTCCTGTCATCCAGGTATCTGAATTACTTTCTTAGAAATTATATAAGCTTCATCAGCAGACGAGCACTATAATTTAAAAGATGGACATGGCAATGTGCATGTATATTAAGAGAATTATACAATTAAACAGCTTTTTAAAGATAGAACCAGGACATAGCCCAGCCTTCCTGACTCTCAGTCTCCTTTCAATACCATCTGGATCATTTTCTTCTTTATTGTTTGAAATAAATAATTCAGCTGATTGTCAATATTATATGGCAGTTGTTTCCAAAATTTGTGGACAAAATACTGTGCTGGATCTCCAGGAAATATGATATAAATGTCATAGGCCTGGGGCACTCACCTTATTGTACACCTTCAGTGGCATATACTGGATTTTTCAAAGATACTGCAGCTTAAACACAACCGAGAGCCAACACAACACTTTTCATCTCCTCCCCAGTTCCCTTCCTAGCGTTCCTCTAGGATAGTATTGGCACAAGTGTCCAGGTTTTACTACTGTCTCCAGCAGTTCTTTAACCAAGGAGTATTTGCTGCTGCCAGTTTTGTGGATTTTTTTTTGCTGTGTTGTCAACACTTCATAAAGGGGCTGAAACATGGTGAAGGATCTTGCTACCACCTACTTTTGACTCATGTGTTTTCTCCTTTTGCATATTTGTAGATTATACATTAAAGTGTAGTCAGTAGGTCAAAAAACCATGACGTGGCTAAGCCATTTTTAAATACTATCTCTTGAAATGTCTCCTGTAGTTGAAGCAATGTTAGTTAAATACAAGTACTTAGACACAGAATGATGAGAGTGGGCTTCCTTTTTGAGCCTTTGTATGTACACTTCCCATAGAGTTCATACAATGCACTAATGGTGAACTAATGGGACAGAGCTTGTGGCAGGCATCCTCCTGACCTACCACACTTCCCCTGCCTCCTGATGGCCATGCCACAACAATTACAGACCAGGAAATTTTTTTAAAAAGGAACTGTGGTACTTCAATCAACATAATATGATTTTTAGCAGAGGACAAACACACCGTTGATATAGGTGACTTATTACAAATACATTGAATGTGGTTGACTCAAATGGCACAAATGCAGATTCTGACTGAAATGTACGAAACTGCATGTTTCTGGCCCATCACTACAGTTTACAATTGCTAAAAATATCCATGCACTGCACAGATGGTAGAGACCATCTAGTCCATAAGAGTCACAAAGAAACAAGTTTTAATGACAATTTGGGATTATTTTTTTGCTTGTATGTTCTAATAGTCTTGTAAGGTGACTATAACCAAGAGAATTAAGAGAAAAAAAGCGCTGACAATCTTTGTGTGGATGGTAATGCTGTAGTCAGGACAGCTGTCAATTGTTTTTTGATCCATCTGTGCCTGAACTTTAAGAGAAGTTTTTTCAGGACAGCATCCTGCCAACACATCAACCCTGCACAGCAGCTCCTCAGAGCAAACACAGACCTTTTTGGTGTCAGGAAGAAGATTACCCCTGTTTCTGCAAGAGGAGTGAAAATACGTACTGAATGTGGTATCCCTAGTGTGACAGGTAAGGTCGTCTCTTCCTTGCAACTCTAGTTCCCTCCTACTTGGACTTTCAGTGGTCTGGGCTATGCTTTAACCTCGATATCTGGCAAACATATGGATAAGCAGAATAGCAGGGTCAAATCCAGGCATCTATCTGGCCTGACTTCAGGGTTGTTTCTGGAGCTGAAAGAATGTGGAATAGCGATGACTCTGATACAAGTTTTCCCTTATAAAGGACAATAGAGATAATGATCAGAACAATTATGCAAAACTCACTAAAACTTTCACGAATTTACAAGTAGGTACTGATAAATACTCAAGTAGCAATTGGTACGATTGCAAGTCCAAGTCCTTCTTTTTTAATCCAAACAAAGCAGAGAACAAACACTAAGGGACCATGCAAAAAGTGGTTACACTGATATAAAAAAGTGCAGCTGAAGCAAGAAGTGGTTGTTGAATGTTAGAAAGTCCAGTGTGGTAAGGAAGATCTATGAAAATAAGTACCAACAAACAACAAAAGGATAAGCAGGGGAATAAAATTCTCAATTTGTAGTTAAATCTTGACAAACATCAGAAGGTACACCCAGTACCTTCTTATTGAATTGTAGGCAGAGAAAAAACTGTTTTAGAAACATTGGAAGACTCTGTGTTTACACTGCTTTTATGGAGTCCTTTTCCTCAGCAGTTATTTGTCCATGTGTTTCCATTTCAGTTTTATAGCTATTTTTGACTCACAGCAGGTCAAAACTAAGGGGGGCTTTTTTGCTGTTAACAGTTTTTGTAATGCTCTAAGGGAGTGTCTCTGTTGGTACCTTCCCTCTGTGCCTGACTGGGGGTCGGAGAAGCATGGCTTATCCTCATCCTACCTACCACCTCCTTCAGGACTGAGAAGCCAGTTTGTATCTTTGAATGTACCAATACCCATCGCCTCCTGCTAGCTTTTCTAACACATGCCTCTCATGCTGTCCCAAACACTCAAGAGAAGCTCTCCCTGAAACATCTGCATAGCTGATAATGTCTCTTCAGTTCTCCTTTGAAACTCTCCTTTTTCCATATTATTTCCATGAGTTTGCATGAGACCTACTAGACTGACAAATATTTGTTTCATCACTTCCTTAAACTTATTCTCTTGTCTTCTCTTCTGCCTATCTGCTGCATTTTTTCCTAGCTTTAAACTGTAGGGTTTTGAGAAACAGAACTGTTTTTTCATGTGCTGCTTAAACAAGGTCTGGTACAAAGACTACCATTCCTGGCATGAACACCTCTCATCTCTCTGGCACACTACAGATCAGCTGTGGTAGTGGTCAATATATTAATTTTTTTCTGGATTTTGATCTCCCTGTAGAAACATCCTTATGATCAGTACAAGAGTTTTAACAAGGGCTACTGAGGTCCTGAGAGATGAACCATGGTTTGATGTACTTGTAATAAGCTGGGTGATGCAGGAGGATTGTCTGTCCTGCACAGAATCCTCCCCATCACTTACATACCCAGTTTCGGGATTAATGAATTTAGTGTCAAACTCACGTCATACATCCCTGTGGGCAGGCCATTATCTGACAAGAAGCATCTAAGGACTACACCCTAAAGAGCATTTAGGTTCCCAGCTCCTATTTTAGTGACCAATATACCCCAATTCCAATACGAAGAGAGGTTTCCAAATATGAGTTATTTTTTAAAAACTGGTACTGTCTTGTCACTCAGACATTGTACAGTCAGACAGTAAATTGAGGACTTGTAAAACTTCCATGTTCCTAAAAGATCAAGAAATTTTCTAGTTACATTACAGCCCTTGTGCTAAAAGGGCACACTTCCCCTTCTTCTCAGGGGTGCATTAGAAGATATCTGTGGAAGAATCCAAAACAGTGACTGTCATTGCCTCAGCAGTTCTTTTGCAGTCCAGTTTTGCATTCAGAAATGCATTTGAGACACAAAAATCAATTGTTACAGAAACTGTGGTGCCTTGTGGGAAGGACACAACAGTGAAACAGTATTGTGGGTGAGGATGGGTGGGAGGTAGAAGCAGAGTATGATCAGCAGGGAATGAACTCTTTGGGCCCTCACTAAGTACTCTGCAGGTTTTTGTGGATGGACCTTGTTACTGTCAACACCACGGGCTCTAATCTTACTGTGCACCCTTGTTTATCAGATACTGCATGCTAATGCAAGATAACTGTCCTTAGATCAAACAGACGCAGATGAGCAGCTTTGCTAAAAAGAAAAAGGTTCAGCTAGAGCAGTTTCATTCTGAATTATGGCAAAGTGGTGGCGAACAGCTTCAAATATTTTTAATAAGAAAAGTTGTGAATGTCTTCCCTAGCAATCCATCTATGAACACAGACATAATGGGTCTGTGAACCTAGTCAGTTAAAATATATTGGCCATATTTATTGACCTGCCTGATTAGATCACAGATTCGCTTGAGAGGCACAGTGCACACTGCTGCAGCTGTCAGCAGCACCTGCAGCCCAGCCCTGCTGAGGATGAGCCTGGGGGTCATATTTCCCAGGTAGAAACAAAGACATTCC
The DNA here is from genome assembly GCF_041296385.1 of Aphelocoma coerulescens. Taxonomy (NCBI): domain Eukaryota; kingdom Metazoa; phylum Chordata; class Aves; order Passeriformes; family Corvidae; genus Aphelocoma; species Aphelocoma coerulescens. The sequence continues at coordinate 36,165,474 of NC_091014.1, read as the reverse complement.
AGATTACCAGACCCCTTGCAGAGCTGATACACTTTCCTTTTATGTGCACAGATTCACCACTGAAGCTCGACCCTTGAAATGTTACTATTTATTAGAACCTGAAGGCTTTGGTGTTAGGTAAATACAGCTAAAACATATGTACCTGAGACTGCTTGGTCCCTGTTTTTCTGGATTGGTTTAAACTTTGTAAGCATCATCAGCTGCTTTTCCTTCAAGATAAACCTAAAAAAAGCCACCAGCTCATCTAGAAAGGAAGGGACCTCCACCCCTACTGAAGTCAGAGTGGAGCTGGAGCGAGAATACCCAAGGGTATTCTGATGCAAGAGGACAGTGCAGGAGATAACCTCTGTTGTGCATCTGTGTGCCTACAAGGACTTCAGCAAGAAAGATTACAGAAATCCTGGAAAGACAGGAAAGGCATGAAGACCACAGGAAAAAGCCCGAGATCCTTAAGGGCAGCAGAACAAGCAAGGTTTCCTGTCTGATAAGCCTTGTGGGTGCACTAACAGCCTTACTATCCCTGCGCTGCCTCTCCAGGGACCAGACCTCTACCCATGGGCTCCATTTTGGCTCAGGCCTTTAGACTTCTGTCTGAGCTGTGATGCTGCTCTAGAGCTATGCCCAGTCATGGACGCCCTTGACCTTCATGGACCCTGGCCTTTAGACTGGCTTGCCCTTGGACCTGCCTCTCCACCACAGAGGTGTCCAGTGATCTGGATTCTTGGTGGAACCCAGCTGCCCTGGTCCCTGACTGGGGTGAAGTTCTGCCCCGCCCATCCCTCTGGTGAGACCCTGCAGGCCCTGACTCCCAGAGAGGTGCTGGCCCAGCAGCATCCCGGGGAAGCTCTGGCAGGAACATGGGACTGCAACTGCCCAGCTTGATTGCAGCTGTGCTCAGGGAAGCATTGCTGGGTAGGATCTCTGTAAACAGGGACCTCTTGCATCTGCAAGTGTCTGCTTTTGTCAGTAATTTCTCAGACAATGCACAGAATCCTGAATTTTATGTAATTCAGAGTAGAAAAAGCAATGTAGAGTGGGTGGCTGTGGTGTCACTGAGGTGCTGTATGTGCATGCTGACAAGAATGTGAGGTACATGTTTCAATGGGAGTCCTTATTCTTTGTCTCACAATGTTCTCGCTTTGGTCTGTTCCTCACTGAAGAAACGCAGACCCCCAGTTCTTCAGCCTAACATAGCTAATAGTTGGTTAACAACTCCTGTTAAAGAAGTGGCACCTGTTGCTCAGTAAGGTCTTAAATAGTATGAAACACAGGCAGAGACTGATCTTTAGGCTGGTCCCTCACTGCCTCCTTTCACAATTTGGTTAAATTAGCAAACCAGCAGAAGCCTTACCTCCTTTTGTTCACATTTTTTCCTTTGGAAGTTCATGGTGCTTTGTAAAACATTGGTAATTTTTTGCATTACATTGTAGAAAAAGGTGGGGTTTTTTTCCTTTTTTTGAACAAATTGGCTCCTCTTTTTTTTTTTTCTAGTTGGAAGTGATCTTTAGATTTTCATGTTCATTACAAACTCCCACAGCACTGAGGGTCTTCACAGAGGGATTTGTTGGTGCTGATACTAATTGGTGCAAATTGCACTGGTTTCTTGATGTCTTCCCCATACTACTTTATATTTGGTATATGAACTTTTTAAAAATCATGTCAGGAGTGCTTTTAAAAGCTGCTTGGAGCTGGGAAAAAAGGGTGGGTCAGCAGTAAGGAGAAGTGGTGGAAATGACAATACTTGTGCCTTGCATTGCCAGGCAATTCGCAGATACAAACAAGATGTTAACAGCAGTCCCCCAAATACTTGGAGCCAAAGAAGTTGAAAGAAGGGGGGACAGACAGGCAGAAGGTGGAAGAGATGGTCAGAGCTCTTCAGTCAATTCATAATAGAAAAGCAAAATGAAGATGTTGCCACTTCACTGCTGGTGTCTAGAGCATTTTGTGTCCCCTGACATGGTGGGTACAAGATGCTGGAGTCTGAGCTGCTGCTGGGCAATTCTTGAAAATTCTTTAGTGTGTGATGTGTTGCCTTTAGCTGGATTAAGGCATTTAGACAGAGATCAGTATGGTGCATTGTGTCAGAGGGCCTCTAAATAAAACAGTTGAAATATGTGGATACTAACTCTAGAGGAACTGGTTTCTGCAATTTTTGTCAGGGCAAATGGCCATAATTCTAAGGGAGAATTTTGCTTACTGCCTTAGGCTGAGTTTTGAAAGGTATTTAGGTGCTGAAAGATAGTTTTAAACTTCTGCTAAGACTTTCAGAAATATTGCCTGCTTCATAAAATCTTACTTGGCATTCATCTGACTTGTTTGGTACTTAAATATCTTGGAAATCTGGCAATGTGCAGGTAATAAATACAGAAAAATAATGGGAGTTCAGATTAAAAAAAAAGCAATTTTTTTACAGTATTAGGATTGGCATACTGTTAAGCTGTTAATACAAGTTAAGTCAAGATCTCTTACAAGGTGAATGGAACTAAAAGATAAAAATAAAAAATGGGCACCTAAAAAAAAGATAACAGAGAAAATGCAAAAAGTCTACTTTATAAAGACCCTATCATGCAGATTTAGATGATTTACTTTTGCCTTTTTTTTTTTTTTTTTAACCTTTTCTCTTGGGAATTATTAGATGAATGTAGAATTGTAAATTGAGTATATAGATGTTTCTACATTTGCAGAATGAGAGATCTGAAATTGCATAACCAACATTCTTCAAACTGGTAAGGACAGTTACTTGTTCAAGAAGGTTAAACATATCCTGTAACAATGAGCAAATCAAACTGAGGTGTTCTAATGATGAGTATAAGCCTCCAGCCTCCAGTTTGGTTGGCTTTTTTTTTTTTCCTTTCCAAGGGTAAGTAATAGAATGGTTCTTGAATATGTAGATCAGTGTAATTTAATTAGCTTTTATGACCAGGAATCCTCAGAGATAACCATAAAAGTCAATTAGACTGTATTAAAATGCAGCTATTTTCCTGAAGCTTCTATGAAACAGCCCTTACTTATACAAGAAAATGATAAGAGTCTAGATATCTAAATATAATATAAAGAATAGCCGCATAGAAAGGCATGGCTGTTGTTGTTTTTAATAGAACTGATTTCTTTCTTCACTTTCCAGTGAAATGCATTGCAAGGTACGTATCATACCTTGAGTTATATGCTGTCCTAGCCAGCCAGTGTTACAGTATGATCTTGCAGTCTGTTTAAAATTGGATTTGAAGATGGTTAGCAAAGTGTAGTGCCTCGGGGCAAAAGCAGATTATCTGCAGGAATCAGGAAAGGACCTTGTCCCAGCTGTACTCCCCCTCCCAACTCCAGATGTTACACACAGCTGGCTGAGCACACAGGAAGATGTGGAAATACCTAACCACACAGTCAGATGATCATGTTTTAATTGATGCCTTCTTTCCTCACCTCTGCCCCTCTGTATTGTAATAAGATCTTCATCTATGCTGTGTTTAAAAGCAGCTCTGAGGTGGCCCTTGGTGACCATCCAGGCTGGTCTGCATCCAGCCACCCTACCACATGGCCACAGTCTGTGCATGATGGCTCTCTGCCTCGAGATGAGGTTGCTTCCTATGAGTTTCCAGTGCACCCTGAACTTCAGGTTTCTGCCGAAGCAGAAGCTTTTGAGGACAGGAATGCCAATTACATTCTGGTGTCTCTAATGAACATTACAGACATATATGAGTACATTACAGAACTTGCAACGTTTAGTTTTTAAGTTTGCTCTTTTTCCTTTGAACAACATATTCTGGCCATTCCAAAGAGCATGATTCTGCTTTTAATTGTCCTGGTGAGGTATACACTCTCTTAAATATTAGTAAACCTAATTATGCCAGGAATGGCTTATATTGTTCCTGCAGGTATGGGTTACCCAAAGCAGAGGTGGGGAGGGGTCAGCAGCCCGAAGATATAGTATCTTGCCAGCCAGAAGTCTGGTCTTTAGAGAAGGAGTAGCAAAGCATTTGGGCAGCTTCCCCATCACTGCCACGCACATCCGGCCCTGAATTCCAGCTCAGCCTTATTTATTTCAATTAGCTCATTAGACCTTTCAAGCCTCCATGCTTATCTCAAAAACAAATATTTGCTGTACAGTACGTCACACTACCCAGTATTATGTTCTCTGCATAAAGAAAGTCCTTGCAAAACACACCACAAAGAGCTTGTTGTAAATCTATTTTGAGAATCTTCAGTCTGGCTTTGCCTGATTTTATAGGATTAAAGTCTCAGAATTGATGCTGCATTAGTGTGGTGTTTCTGTGGAAATGATTGCATTTCATAATAATGTGCTCAAGTTCTAAAGTAGAGAGACAAGTGTGAAGTAAACAGAACTCGTATCAAATTTGCAGCAGATAAGAACAAGCATTGTCTCAAAATCTCAAGTTTTTCTCTTCTTTTTTAAGGCATAAGGAGAAATATTTGAGTTAGCAACCATGGCACTGAGTTGATGTTCCCTTGCATCGATGTAGTTAATCTGTCAGCAATTCCATCAGCGAACCTATTTTTCAGACCTGTTAGCTGTGGTCTGAAAATCAATTCCAGACTTAATCATGGACAAAGGGGTGCATTCCATGTTCTGCATGCCTGTGATACACATATATCACTTGGAGAATAGATTCCAAGGTCTCAGACCATAAGAAATTAAATGCTTACAATATTTATGACAGAATATCACCATTGTGCTAAAGAGTGTGGAAAACTAGACAGAATAGGTGATTCAAATGCAAAATAGTTTGAGTGTCTGTTGAAAATTCCTTGGCCTTTGGCCTCATCATACAATCCAAGGCATGTAAAAATTGTGCTGGAATTTGCCTCTTGTCATATCTCATTGCTTAATTATTAAACATGTTTGGTATGGTACAGTTGCTCTATAATAAAGTCTGTCATTACCTTAGCAAACAAAATTCCTTGTGCTATTGTCCTCGTAGATAGTCAATACCTGATAAGGGCCAGGGCTGCAGCTCCAGGCTGAAGCAGGGCCATGCAGCTCTCCTGTGTGAAATGCTATCATCCTGGGGCAATACTGGCACTCACAGAGCAACAAGGCACTTCATTTTCAATTCCTTATTATTTTCTTCCAGGAGGGACAAATCCTGCACCCTTCTGTCCAGCTGGACAGACCAGGGGAAGAGGACAGGACAGTGATCCTTTGGCAGTAACAAATGCCAAAGCCTTTGGAGCAAGGGGCTGGAGATAAAACTGGCAGTGATACCAGGCCAGGACACCAAAATTACTGAGGTTTCTGCACTCCTCAGTACACTCAGGGAAGCCGACAGAAGAGCAGAGCTTATAGAACATACTGCATGAGCAGGGAAAGGACACACTTCCTTCCTCTACCCCTGCTTGCCCAAACCCAGTTTCTCAGGATGGGTCTGAAAAAAGATCTGTCTGAGGCACATACATGAAGCACTTCTGCACCTGCTGATTTTCAGGCTTTTCCCTTGATTTTAACCAAGGACCCCCCAACCTAGCATTAGTGAAACAGACAATGACAAAAATTTTCATCTCTGTAAGCCCTAGGCTTAGCACCAGTGCAGCCCTTAGCAGACACAGCCTCCTTCTGTTTTACTGTCACCACTGGCTTTGTGCCCCCCTACTTTTTGTTCCTAAATTTGGGTTGCTTGCCTGTTTTCCCAGATAGCGTTTGTGAGGCACCACGTTTCCACTGATGCTTGCTGGAATGGTGCCAGCTTCTGGCCATGAGTATCAGTCACAGTCCAGAGCCTCTGTGTAAGTACCCAAAAACTGCGACAAGATGCAGCCAAATTAATGGCTTTTCACTTCATCAGTTTTGTAGTTTTCTGTGCAAGTGCAAAACAATCCCTTCAGTTAGAAAGGGAGTGAAAGAGGTATGAGGCTCAAATACTGATGAGAGACACATTCTCTATCCACCCCTAAGTCCCACTCACAAGGTCTGAACCCCCTCAATGTGAATGTGCAGCCCAGCACTGGGCCAGGCAGTAACTCTGAAGCTGTACAAGAAGTGCCATGAATACGTAGAGACCTCAGGTCCCTGCAGCATTTTTTCCAAGGTGCCTTTAGCTGCAGGGATAATGAACTGCGTATGCTCTGCTGTGGTGCAGCAAAGGGCTTGACTCAGGGACATGCTGAGCTCTGGCAGCATGACTGAGTTCATTATGAAATGCAGGGTTTTCCTAAACAGAAAATTGTAGCTGGGGGCTGCCTGGGAATGTCTGTAGGGTGCTTAGTTTTGCTCCTGGGTGAGCCTGGGGAGCCAGGCAGGATGGCATCCTGGCAAGAAGAGCAAGGTGGGCCGGTGCTGTGGGTACTTCTGTGGATGTGATGCTGCTAATTAATCTTCATCTGCGGTTCGTGTTACACAGCAGCCAGCAAACTGGGGCAGCTGAGGTGCAGGCAGACCCTCGCAGCTGTGAGAGCACTTCCCTCCAGTGCAGAACTGATGCTGGTAGCTGGGAGTGGTGACTGTGCTGGCTGAGTAGCTGGCCCTGCCTTGCAATGGAGTCCTGTTCCTGGCTCAGTTTCCTTGAGGCTTCTCCCACTCCCCACAGCCACTGTGGGCCCCTCAGGGCTGCTGTCAGCTGCAATCAGCAAAGGGCGATCTCCCTCCCTGCTGCCTCAGCTCCGAGTGCTACAGTGCAGGCATGGGTTCTTAGCCACCTCTGCTGCAGAGGTGGCAAATTTTGGCAGAGGGCAAGGCAGAAAGCTGGAGGGAGCTCTTATGCTGGGGCCTTATTGATGGGGATACAATTTTTCCAAGGCAGTCAAAAACCTTACGCAGGAATTCTACAGTTCTATCTCATCTCTAGTGCAAGCTGTGCACAGCAGTGCTATAGCTTTACAGCCGTATAATCTAGCGATACTTTCTAAAAAAGCCAGACTGGGGCTATTTAAAAAAATTTAATTAATTTAAACAAAAAAAGTTAATTTCTTTTGAAGAATTAGCTTTGAAAAGTTAATTTCTTTTGAAACCAACTAACTGAGCGCTAGCAAACCCAACTTTATAAAAAGAGCTGTATGCTGAACCATGGGCCATCCCAACCCACAAAGCTTTTAAATGAACTGGAAATGATTTCTCTTCAATGTCTTGACCTCAGAGCTCAAAGGGGGATCTGGCAGCAGCCACATACAAAAGCCCAGGTGGGAAACATTTAATTTCCTGAGAAGTTACTCCCATGGTATTCATGAAGAGGAATTGCTTCAGATATTGCAAGTTGAATTTCTTGAATCGTGAAACTTTGCCAAAGTAGGGGTGAAATACAAAGAAATAAGTAAGTAAATAAATATGTCTTTCTCTCCTTTATCATGCACAAGTTGGAGGGAATTATGGGCAAAAATAGAAAAAAGCTGATGTGAAAGCCTTGTTGAGAAGGTCCTTTAGTTTTATCACAGAATCTCTTGTCCAAGCACTAAAGGTCTGTGTAAGGCCTGGCTGTGTTTGCTGTGTACAGGAGTCCTCTGTAGGGGGGGAGGGGGTCTAACCTGTATCACCTGGAGTGGGAGCACACACACTGCTGCAGTCCACAGCCTGAGACACTCCCCTGCCTCCTGTGCAAATACATTAGCTCTCGGATTCAGCTGGGACCTCTTGAGATATTCTGTCTTTAGCACTTATGCTTTGCCCATTCCTATCCTAGGGGGAAACCATGAGTTTTTCCCATTGTGAATTAAACTAATGGAAAAATAATCTAGGGAAATTTGGCTGTTCTTTGGCTGATTACCTTTAGTTATCCTACTAGCCATGTTAGAGGTTCAGCACTACTGAAAGTATGAACAGTAATCTAATTAATATGCTTAGTGTACTAGACTAGAATCTAAAGACATATTCAGCTTGCCACAGCATGCACTTTTAAATTTTTTACTCAGCAGTAACATTAAAACAGCCAGACTTTCAGCCCTGCAAACTGTGGATAATGAATTTCTTTCATCCCAAACAATTTACTCCCCGGTGTATCAAAACACTTAACCAGATCAGTTGTATTTGTACCAATGAGTGCTCTTACATGCAGAGCAATGGAAAAAATGAGCAATCAGTGTGCAGTAATGATTATTTTCTTGGTAAATGTTTTGGGTTTTTTTCTTAAAATTATAGGAAAAAAGTCACATATTTCTCAGTCACAAGTGAGCACTGTTTACACAACCAACATGAATAATGATAACAAGTATATTCCCTGCTGCCCTCACTCTCTTTGGATGCTATCCAGCATTGACTGAAGTCAGGGAGAGCTCTCTGTTGACTTCTCTGGAGCAAGATCGGATTTGCTGCCTGCAGTCGGCATTCCCCTCAAACAAGCATAGTTCTCAAAATGCAGTGCAGATGGAAAAGTCCCATGGAGACAGCAGAGCTCATCGTACTCAGGGTTAGTAGGTTCACCCTCTAGGCCCCAAAACAAGGTCAAGGTCAGGAGGGAGGAAAAAAAAAAAAAGAGTTTTAAAATAAAACTTTGCATGCTTTTTTTCCCTGCCATTCTAGTTTCTGAGGCATTTAGCTATATTTGGTTGTATTTTTAGGCTCTGTTCCAAGAGCAGATTGAAGAACCAAAAACTTTGTGAAATGAAAGTTAGGATTTCCACATGATCACTTCACTTCAAAAGCTTATGTTCAGAAAGAAATCTCCCACCTTGCCACACTTGTTAAAATACAAATGTTTTGTACAAATTCAATTTTAAGCTAGCCACATTAATCTGGTTTCAAGAATATAGTTCTCTACTTTTAAAATTTGATACAACAGCACAGAAATGATGTTGTAAGGAGCCCATCCTCTCATCATGTGTGTTTTGGGGTTGAATGCCATGTTCTTTTGCAAACATGCATGAGATTAGGCTTCAGTTACAATGCATATACACAATTTTTCAAAGCAACTTCCAGAAATGCAGTTAAGCATTCCAGCTAAATGGAATTTAGGGAAAAGCTTTCTGCCCTTAAAAGAAACAAAAAGGAGCAGGGTTTGGCCTGTGGGGGTGAGATTCATCCTGGGTGAGGGGTGATGTGGATTTGAAACAGGCAGGGAAGAGATTTGGCTTCGGCTCAGCCTCTTCAGTCCTTCAGGCTCTCTGGGGTGGTTCCTCTTGATTTCAAAGTGCATCAGCCGGGGCTTTTCATGCAGTTGTAAAAACAATGTGGGTTGATGAGAGTCACTCCCCACTAGGTGACCCCTGGAAAACCTGCTCAATCAACGGCAAGAATTTTTATCCTATTTTGGCTGGAGAGAGATTAAATTGTTAGACTTTTTCCCATCATCAGCATCCTTGTTGTGGAAACACAGCGGTCAGTTTTTACAGTGGTTTGGCAGGGCTGTCCTCAGCGCTGCGTATTTCCTGCTTGGCATCCACCTTCCTTGCTTTTAAAGTTCATTATGGGTAATCTGCTGTGAAAGAGAATATTGAGCCTGTATGTGTTGACCACCCAGGTCTATACATTCCTATTGTCAGATCTATATACTTCTGCTGTAATAAAAGCACTGGAGAGCAGAGCATATGATAAAGTGCTCCTAAGGATATCACTGAATCTTAATCTTTGCCTTACACCCCGTTTAGCACCATTTCTTCTGAAGCTGTGCAGATATCTGTGCAGCTGGGTATTTTCAGCACATGCCACTGCAAAATAAATTATTCAGGATTGTTAGATTACTTATAAACGACACCAATCAATTAACACCACAGCCGGCAGTCTTTGGGGCTTTTGTCACAGGCCAGGATGGTGCAGCTCTCGACTCCATGTTTCCCAGTCTGAAGGATTATGGTAATGACAGCTTATTTTTATTGAATTTTTAATTGATGAGTAGTATCTCTGGACTCACTGTGCTAACATTAGGTCTAGGGAGAATTAATCTCTTGAAGGAGAACATGATACAAGCAGAGCTGCCCTTCTGCAAACAAAAAACCTCATTTACACGTGGCACCAAGCAACCAAGTGAGCTTGCTTCTGTCAGTTGTCAGAGTCCTTCACAACCCTTTGCAATGAAGATTTGTGCCTTTTCCTTACATGGGACTGCACAAGCCTTTGAGGAGACCACACACTGACATGCGCTTCAGTGCTGTCCTGTAACAAGGTGAAAAAAGTAGGTTGGTTCCAGGTCATGTGAATCAAAGCAAGCAGCAGCCTCTATTGATCCCTGGGCCGAAGATGCCACGTTTCTTTTTGTGGGCTGGAAAAGCCCTAGGTCCCCTTCTTCTGCTTCACTGACATTTCCAGCATTTCCGCTAGTGCTACCAGCAAGGCCGCTGGATAGCAAGGTCTGCAACCCTCTCACACAGAAACAAACCCTAATTCTGGCTACAAAGTCACAGAGCCATGAAATAAAAGATTTGCTTCCCTTTCTGGAAGGAATAAACCTGGAATCCCTTCCTCCTTCCAAAATAGCCAGCTCCTGGGCATATTGTGCTGGTGTGTGCTCATGGTGTGGCTACAGGGTGACGCACGCAGAGAGCTGCAACTAAACACTGGCAAAGAATAACACAGATGATTGGTGTTTTCCATGTTGCTTTCAGAAGCAGTAAAACTTCATAATGATGGATAAATACTATTATCATGCATTAAAGATGTGTGGTTTAAGGACAGAGAATAGTCTAATACCAAGTTTTTCAATACGGGTTGAACATATCATTGAACTGTTTGAATGTTTTATATTTAAATCTTCCTTGTAGCCTAGCCCCACAAATTAAGATCAGGCTGTTCAGAGTCCAGATGATTTAACTTCATAAAGTCACTGAGAATACTTAAAAAATATACATTGTATGCTGACATAGATTGATTCATTAAGGGTGATGGTAGGGCCTGAATTGGAAGGTGCAGTGAAGACGATGATGAATTTTAATGTGGCCAGTGGCTACTGTTCAGCAGATATGAAATTGGAAATCAATGCTAGCTATTAAATACAAATGGATGCTTTGTATCTGAAGCAGTCTTCCATTCCCAATCTTTCAGTGTGCCAGGGGAATGCTGGAATGGAGGAAGGAAGCCCAGCCAGTGCTGCTGCCTGTATTTTCTGTTCATAGCTGGGGTACATGTCACCCTCCGTGAAATGGATCCATAGCAAATGTTTCCAGCTCCCCCATGCTAGATGTGGTGACTCTACTGGGTGTAAATCTCAGTCTCTCTGCCTGGGAGCTGCATGACCACATCTGAACATAAGTTCATACATATCTCTAGATCTCATGGTCAGAAGGAAAATCTGTGAAGGGCGCATAATGGATGCAATGATGCCTGAGCCCACTGGCACCTGGAAGATTAGACCAAGACAAATTAGACTGCAAACTCTAAAAGCCAAGACTAACTGCACTGCCACTGGAAGGTGTTGCTGGAGGAGTATGACATCTCAGGCCACCCTACCAGGCCCAGGAAAATGCTGTTGGATGTCCCCCTGAGTGCTAGCATGGTGCCAGAAGTGGCTGGTAGGTAAGTCTCTGCCTGCCAGAGAAGAAAACTCTCCTGTCAGTGCAGCTCTGTGTAGCAGTGGAGACACTGCATGTCCTTGGAGGAGCAGAGAAAGCCTCAGGCAACTCTGTGTTGTATTTTGCCTAGGACATCAATTTGCTATAATCCAGCTGTGTTCCCATATAATGCAGAGACAAGGTGTTTTAGCCTCCAGTTGCCCTGCTTTCTACCATCCCTCTTTTCAACACACACATGGACAATTGAAATAACTTGACTCTTTTGCTTCGTTATAAAAAGTGCCTGGAAAGACAGGCACTAAAGTGTTTCCTCCCCCTATAGCAAAGCAATGAAGAAATAAGCATGCCAATCTCATTTAAATATGTCATGGTTTGACACTGGCTAAGTGCCAGGCACTCACGAAAAAAACCTATTCACATATTTTCCTCTGCTATAGCTGAGCAGAGGAGGGGGAATTAAAACAAAAACTTAATGAGTTGAGATAAGGATTAGGGGAAAAACACTTTAGGGCAAAACAGGTTCAAAACTTAAACAGTATAAGGAAAATTTATTAACAGAATTAAAAGTAAAAAGGGTAATGAGAACAAAAAAATAAACCTTTAGAATGCTTTTCCTTCCCAGTCCCTCCCTCTTTCCCACCAACTGTTCAAGGAGACAAAACCATGGGGTTTTGGTCAGTCTTTCACTTCTTAAGAATCTTTCTTCAGGTCATTCAGGGAAAGGAGTTTTTTCTTCTGTTGTGCCATGGGGTCCTTCCCATGGCAGACAGTTCTCTCTGAATTTCTCTAGTGTGGTTCTAATTTTCACAAACAACAGTCCCATGCGACCTGCTGTAATGTGAGTCCCTCCCACAGGCCAAGCAGTCTTCCCACAACTGCCTAGTGTGGGCCATTTTAGTTCATGGGGTTTAGTCTTTTAAGGATAAGCTGTTGTAGCAGAAGCAAGCGTTCTCGCTCTCTCTCTGTTCGAGTTCCTCACTAGCTAACAGCTTTTCAACAACCACCTGCTCCAGCGTGAGCACTCTTTCTCACTGGCTGCGAGTGGATCTCTGCATCCCCCCATGCACCTAAGGAATTACAGGGAAATAATTTGTTGTATTATAGTCCTCCCCATGGCTCTCAGAAGAATTTCAGCTCTGGCACCTGAAGCACTTTCTCCTCCTCCTTCCTTTGCACCAACCTTAGTGTCCCCATGTTGGTTCTCCTCCCGTGTCCTCACTTTTCCTTTTCTCTGACTTGGAAGAAAATTGTTGTCCACAGGCATTATTGTTCTCAAGTTCTATCATTTGAAAAGTTCTTACAGAGCTTCACTGCGCTGAAAAGGTTGATTTCGTCTAGGCTCCGTATTGGGAAATTGTTTGCCATGTTTTCGTCACTGGCCACATGGTCCTGGCCTCGGCAGGGCCCTGGACACGCGGTTCTGGCCTCGGGAATGCCCCGGCCATGCGGCCCCTGCCAGGATGGGCCCCAGCAGCCACCTCACCACCCCTCAGGAGAAGAAAGAGAGCTTCCCATGGTTTTTCCTTTCTTAAATATGTCATCACAGAGGCGTTACCAACTTGTCTAATTGGGCTGGTAACCTGCCCATCATCAGAGCCTTCAGTGCTTGGCTCTGTATTGGACATAGTAGAAACTCTGACAGCTTGCTCCTGCCCACCAAAAACTAGACTGTTTTTAAACTCGCACAAAATATTTGCTTGCTCTGTTGACACTGGAATATTGAGCTAAGTCCCTAATTAAATGAGAAAACAACAAACACAGCTAGTAAACTACTGGCTTTCAAACAGTGTCTAACAAAATGAGCACCATATTTTAAATGTTCACTCTTCAGATCTTTCAAGCCTAATCAGTGATGTTTAACATGTCCTTTATGAAAATACTGTTTCTTTCTCCTGTGCAGGAGCAGAAGAAGGGAGAGAAGCTGGTCCTAGGATGTGGATGATGGATTGTACCTGTGCACTGGAAACAAACAGATTCTCCTGTGAGAGCATGAGAGTGGTATTGGTGTAATGAGTTTTTCTTGGGTAAGTTAACACAACAAATGGATCTAATGCCTAGTGAAGGGTCTGGGTGACATGCTCACCCAACACAGAAAAGTCAGGGAGGTAAGAACAGGATTATGGGACCCTCCAGCCCGGAGCCTGGCTTTTAGCATTAGCCAGCATGGCCTTTTGCATTAAGTCCACAGACAAGACCCAGTCAACACAGCTGGTTCACAGAGCTCAGACACCAGCTCTAGTAAGGAGGGACAGAAATGCACCAGCTGCACTACCTTATTTTTTTCTCTGTGTCAAAACTTGTTTGACTTCTGAGAAGCATCTCCCATGATGTACTATAATTTTACCTAGCATGTCGTCCTTGACCTGTGCTGGCACGGCATATCTATCACTCCTTGGCTAAATTTAGCAAGTAAGGTTGAAGTTTTAGTGATTTTCAGCCATTTTGGATGACATTTTTATACTACAAGAGAAAGATTTCAGTTTGATGTTCCCTGAAGCTGGGGATCAAAATGCAGAGGAGAGCAGAAGTGTTGCTAAAGCATCTCCAGGAACCATCCATTCTGTGAATGTAATGTCTGAGATTTTTTTGTTTGTTTGTTTTAATTGATATTTGACATTTCAGCCAAGTCTGAAACCTCTAGGATTTAATTGCAGTAAAATCAATGGTACACCAGGAGTAATGAGGTGTGCCTGAATTATCCTGAAATAGATATAATTGCTGTGTAACTCACCCAGCAGTTCCCAGTTTCCCCAGCCACAGTCAACATCTTATTGTTTTCCAAGTGAAAAGACGTCAGGAGCCAGTGGGATAGAGCATAATCAGTCAGGGTGCTCTTGCCTGTGTTGCTTTCAAATGTCATGTAGCGAACAGCATTTGAGAAGAGCAAAGGGTGCTGGAAGAAGATGATGGTTTGCTGGCACCCTGAGGGTGCTTCACACTCGAGTGGTGGGGAAGATGAGTGTGGAAGCGTGATGCCAGAGTGCAAGCACTGGTGCAGAGGACTTTATTCAGCTGGGAGGTCTGTGTAGATATTAATGGTGTTCTCATTAGAACTGATTTTTGATTTTCACTGCAGTATGAAAAAATCCCTGCTACAGGTAAAGATGAAATGCTTTATAAATTATCAGCTGTCACCTACTGAAGCCACAGCTCTGAGCCATGGCTGTTCATGGAGCTGAGGAACAGTAAGGTACCTGGCCAGGGAGCTGTAAAAGCTACTGCAACTGGGGAGTCTGTCCTCCTAAGGGACGCTGTGGTACATACATCTCTGCTCAGGATTTCTTGCTGCCAGAGCCTTTCTTTCTCCTGAAAAGAAACATTCCTAAGATGTGGTGAATCCAGGCTGGATTCACCTCAGTCTTCTGCTGTCTGAGGATGCTTGATGCCACCCATCCTCTGCTGGAGACTAGCAACACACCAGATTTCAACTTATTTTACTGCACTGCCTCTTCTGCTGCAGGGGTTTCCTTACACACAGAGTAACTCTGCCTTAATTAAAGGCATTCAGCTGGGAAGGCAGGATATGCAGCCTGAAGGTGCGATTTGGTGTGGGTCTTCCTACTGCTGCAACCACTAAGCTACAGAGGCAGCCTCCACCTGGCCCCTCAGAGTTGTTAGATTGTCAACGAAACTTACTTTGTTTTTGAAAGACAAATAATTGGAAAATTTAAGCCTTTTAATTTTTTTTTTAAACAAATAGATCATTTACAAGCTCAGGGAGATGTTATGGGGATACACAGTCATCTACACTTTCACTAAAAATAATACAAGATAAATTTACCTAATGAGTTCAGTGTGTATATGTCTTAATAGCCTTCCCCTGGTAGTTTTAGATTGGCTGCTATCTTACATCAATGCTTCTTTCAGCACATGTAAATAATACACAGGGCACAATTCAAGTTCCCATAGAAAACAACTTGCACAAACAGAAATAAATGCAGCAGCAATTGCATAGATCCATTCAGGCAATATATCAAATTCTGCACCTTTTGCTCACAAAAATAATCCCTACTGATTTCCTAATGTTGCTGTGATAAACTGGGCTAGATTTTATGAAAGAACTTTATGTGGCATTATATTTCATACTGGGTTGCAATGCCAAAGGCACTTTTAAAACCTTCCACACGTCTAGCTAAAGCATAGTGATGGCTTTCCTACACTAATAGAGAACATAACCAATCAATTAGTGTAAAGACTCTCTCTCCATAATCACCTGACTTAGACATGCATCATCTAACTGAAGTGCTACAATTGCAAGACTTTTTAAATAGCCCATTATTTGTCAACAAGGTGAAGATTTTAATGCAAGTACCCCATATCCATCAATGGAGCTTAGATGAGCAGTTTGGATAAAAATTTGAGATGTAAATTTAAATATGCTATATGCCTCTGCATGGTGAGCTGGGCCCACTCTTTGGACTTTATATAGTGTGGCCATTCCTGTGTTGCTCAAAGAAGCAGAGCACACGTGTGTCATGTGGGGCCACGTGCAATGTTCACTCCTTGCAGTAGCCATCTTAATTCACAAGCATCACTGGGCACCATCACAGCCTCCACACCACAACTTTCTGCTAATTTAAACCTGAGCTTTCACTGTGGTCATGTTTGCAAGCTGCACTTGCAAAAATGTGTGAAGAAAATAATATTCTTGAATATTGGTGTCCAAGGTCACAAGGGTACCAATAATAGCATAAATCTTTGTTTCTGCCTTGAGATCTAAGTGATTAGGCTGTGATATATTTTCTTTCTTCTCACAGGACCATTCTTTTTTTCTCACTCTGTTTTCTGTTTCTATGATGTTGCCCCACTTCCTCATCAGGGAATCATTTAGGAATGAGTTTGTAGGGGTAATGTGTAAGGGCCAGATATTTTCTGTCTGATCCTTTGCAACAGCATGGCTTCTTTCAAAGTATTTTTATCTGGACAAAGCACTATACACAGTTTACTAGCGGAAAGGGGCTTTCAGTATGAAAGTGTGAAGCAAAGTAGTATACGCCTATCTCCTTCACCTTGGTCTTAATCTACATCTTCAAGGTTTGATCTTGTCCACATGAAGATCATGCTGTTGACTTCTGTTGGATCAAGTACTAGAAACACGTGGTGGGAATGATATAAGAAAGTGCTTTATAGCCAGTCTGCATGGAAAGAATTGGAAATACCAGGTGCAAGTTCGAGGAGAAGAAAGATGCATGTGTTGCGTTTTCTCCATTTAGAAACAGGCATCCAAAAATCAATATTCTTTATACATAGTCCTGAAATATGCTAAGGTGACTTGGACACTACAATGATGTGTGTCCTCGAAATCAGATCAATACAAACATCTGCTCCAAAGGTCTACCTTAGTCATAACAAGTGTAACTACTGACTCCTCAGGACACGGGCAGCTCCTGCAGAAAGTAAGCACAGACATAGTCTCCAATCAAGTGTGCTTTTTTGGGATAACATTTCAGGTACAGTTTGCCTGCTAATTTACTCACTGTAGGAATTCCAGCAGAGATTTGCTGCTCAGTGCAGCAAATTTTGGTGATAAATATATGCTGTATTGTTTCATTCAAATGTATACACTTGTTCTTTTTCTCCTCAAAATCTAAATTAATTGTGCAGGCATATGTAATGAATATACCAAATTAGCAAGGTATCTTTCCTAGTACCTCTTGGTTTTTAATATGACCTTACAAAATTTTCAAATTGAAAAATGACAGGAAGCAGTGCAGCAGAGTTTTCACATTAATTGTTATTAGGGCAATGGAAAATTTCTCAGGCATTCCCCAGAATATTTCCATATTCAAAGGAATTCCTTCTATCTTTAAGTGAATATTGTTCCAGAACATTTGCCATTTTATGACACTCTTATTCATGTTCTTCCAACCACCAGCTTCCCTAGAAAACCCATGCTTAACATTTAGGACTAGATTTGTATACTTGTAGAAATCATGGAGGCTGAACCTGTAGAAGGACACTTCCATGTAAAACCCTTCTAGCCTCTTGTGTTTTGGGTGAGGTGAACTAATACAGATGTTATCATTTTCCTATGCCAACGAAAGAAAAAAAACCCAGAAATTCACATACTTGACACAATAGTCAGAGAGAAATAGAAGAGGAATTTCATAATTCACCCCCAATCCCAACTGGGAGCACACAATCCCCTATGATTTCTATAGCACTGCATACTTTTAAGAAATTATTTACATCTGAACTCAATTAAAACCAAATCTGATCAGAGCAATCAGTTCAAAGGCAGGATTCCTTTACCATCAGTGGTATTAGTGGACACTGATTAGAAATGTACTGTGTACACTTGGGATCTCCTTTCAGATAAATATTTGCTTTCTTTAATTCAGACCTTTAATTCAAGGTATACCAGCCTACTCTGCAGTGACAGTCCCACACCAGCAAACTCCAGGCCTCAGTACTGGAGGGAATGTCTGTTTAAAAGGAGACCATTTTTGTTATAAAATATGTTTTTAGATTTTTTTTTGAGGCAGTGGTTAAATGGCATGTCGAAAAGCACCATTCAAATGAGGTGTGATGCCACCTAATACCTTTATAAAATACTTTAGCAAGTTGGTGTAGTTTGAAAGGAGTATCTGTTACTTTAAAGTCATTTTGCTCTCAGGAACTAAGGCAAATGCATTTGTTTTTCTAAAACCATTACCCTTAATGAGCCTGTGAGGAATCTATTTCTGAGAGGGGCATATTTGAGTGCAGCACTATTATTCCTAACGAATTAGTCATGTTGATGTTGCATCATCAACACAAAACAATGAAACTAAAGAGCCAGGGCCATAATTTGCTCTCACACATACTGGTAAATCCACTGGGTCTGATTTTCAGGCACACCCGAGCTGAGCAGAGACGTCTCAGAAAAGCCAGTTATAGCCTGAAGGCTGCTCTGCTCTCCTGAGGAGCGAGTGTCCCACTGGACTGGATGACAGATGGGATGGGAGCACCACAGGCTTGGCCATCTCCCTCCCCACCTTTTCTCTTCTGATGCACGAAGGGGTATGTGGCAGTTTGGTGCTGGACGAGAGCTCCCCAGAGAGAGGGCAGTCAGGTCAGGAGACTGGCTGTTTCCCACCTTCCTTTGTACAGTGGGGCTGATGCAAAGCAGGGAAACAAACATTGAATCAGACAGAATCACTCCCCTTTCCTGGCATAGAACAATTGCAGAAGCCCATCGCTTCTTATGCCTGTTGAAAAGTAAGAAAGAAATCAGTATATTGTGGTAGAGTTTGGAGACAGATATCTTTCCACTCTGTTCAAATAATACAGCGGTCTGTGTCCTGATTGACCTTTTCAGTATTAACATTTTTAAAACATATGTTTTAATTAAAATGGGCTGGAACAAATTTCCATTCTTGGTCCTGGTTGGAGAACTTTGATTCACACTGTGCTCTCAGTGAGGTTTCCAACAAAACATTTGACAAAGTGTGGAGCTACTTCAGATTTCCATGCAGAGAATTAAGATCAAGATCTACCCTTGACATTTGAGTCCTCCTCCAGTATAGATCAGGAGTTTTGACACTAATCCATGTTTAAGACTAAAATCCCATTCTATTTTTACTATCAAAAACCCCTCTCCTGTGCTCTTTTTGGTAACTCTGCAACTTTATGTTTGTGAATATGCTGTAGAGAGAAAAAGGGAAACTAGTAACTAAAATAGCAGGAACATGATCTACTAAGCATCATCGTCTGAGCAGTTCTTTCCCCTTCCCCCACATGCCAACTTGTTCTCAAGTATTAAATCACATTGTGAAGGCTGCCCTACAAAGGAGCACCTGAGGAAAGCAGCTGTAGTATGCTAGGGCCACTTACATCCCTATGTGTGTACTCGTAACCGTGACAGATGAGAGTGAGAAAGCTACGTGGGCAGGGAAGTAATTGGAAATAATCACAAAACAGACTTGCATAAGTGAAATGATGCATACAAGTAGTCTTTGGAGATTAAAGATATTTGGGTTGGGAGAGGAGCTTTAATTGGAATTGACCTTGTAAAACATGCTGCCTTATGTTCAGGCTTATAATCATGGGTGGGCCAGCTGATCTATTTAAAAATGCCTGGTTCATATTAACCACCCAGGTTTTAGAGACAGTTTTTAGATGCTCGGTGGTACTGCAGAGAACAAATTACCGTGTTTGAATATTGATCCAGCGCACTCGCAGTTAATGGAAATGACTACAGATGTTTGGTGTAGCACCTCAAATAGCACTATCATGTAACGTTTTGACCTAAGAAAACACTTTCCTTCAGGAATATAAAATACTAATAATCATACTGCTTCTTCTAGGACAGGAGATTTCCAGTTGCTGATCTCTAGATAGATTTGTAGCTGGAACAAAGAGAAAAAGATCTACTAAGCCCAGTGATTGTCCCAGGAAGATTTGGTCAAAATTAGTTCCTTTGATTGTAACACAGATTCAAATGTAATAGGACCAACACTAACAAAGATGCCATTTTACTCAGGAAACCTGAGCAGAAAAGAAATGCTGTATCTTTGTGCACTCTGGGTTGGGCCATGGGAAGGGCGGGGCTGGAAAGGGGAAAAGCAGATTTTTATGAGGAAGTCCAGGGCTGCCCTTTCAAGGGTCTGGATGCAACAAGTGCCTCTCTCCTTCTTTTGGTCTCAAGAATAACACACACCAATTGTCTGTGAAATAGCCCAAATTCCTGCATCTCTTTAGAAAGGAAGAGTGTGAATATTAGATGTCTTGAATTTGCAGAGTTTTAATTGTGCACCCCTGATGTGAGCTGGCAGGCTTTTTTTTTTTTTTTTTTTTTTTTTAATTTATTTGGCAAATACTGAGTCCCAGAAATTCGCTCTGCCTTTTCAGGTACTGTTTCAAGGTCTGCTCCCTGGGCTGTTCCCTGCATCACTTGTGCCTCTGTCACTGCTGTGGGACCAGGGGAGCTGGGTGCCTCACAAGGGCTGGGCACTTCCAAAGGAAAATAGGGTGAGACCAAGCTCTGCTCCACAGACAGGGGAATAGGATGGTGAAACATCTCTGCCTGAGCTGAAAGCCTGCTTGGAGCAAAGGCCCCTGAACAAGCTCCTGCCCTGTGCAAGCTTCAAGCTTCAGTGTTTCTAAGTGTCCACAATAAATCTGTTGCTAAATAGCATATAATTGACAACTGCATGTAAACTGTAGTCCTTCTCGGGCAAGGGACCTTCAGTGTGAGAATACACAAAATGCCTTAGAAATGTTTGAGAATTGATGACTGAAGCTTGTACTAATGAAAACTCAGGTTTTAGCAAAATGAAATTTTTTCTCAGAAATAGTTTGCTTTCCTCTATGTTATATGTAAAAGAGTATTTCCCCCCTTTCTTACCTCATTGGCCAAAATTGAGAACTTACTTTGTTTTCTGCCAAAAAATCAAGTTTCCTGTAAGGAACTCTTTCTTACCACTGCAGTTTCTGACTGGCTTCATGTGCATAACCTCTGTGACTGTAGTGTCTGGGTTTAGCATGACACTTCCAGGAAACCAAACCAAAATCACATTTGACACAAATGACTCAGGAACTTAGAATAATATATTAAAGCATGCTGTCTGTGTAAGAAATGGGAATTGTTAAACCTATTTTTAAAATAATAGTCTCTGATCCTTTTTCTTCCTGCAGCTTCAGACTTCCTTAAAATCTTTTGACATGCCTCAATTTTTTTTCAATCTTCTATTGCTAACCTCTGTGCAGGCTTTCAAGTGGATGCTGTCCAGAAATCCTATTACAATAAATTTACTGTATTAAAAAAATCTGAGGAGGAAATAAGATATGGTCATATTATTAAGTCTGACTGTTCACCACTGCCAGCTTTTCATCCAGCCCTTTGTTTATTGTCATCTTATCCTGCACTTAATCTCATTTAAAGCATAGGTGCTTTAGTACAAGGACCTTCCATTTTCTTTATTTTGAGTGCCTTCTGCACATATGATACCACATTTAAAGCAGATATTCTCTCTCTTTAAAGTGCTTTCTACATCTATAATGCTGTAGAAATAAATTGTTACAAAAGCTTAATCCAGACTTGCAAACCTAACCAAAATGTATTTCTGTGGCTCTTAGTCTCCTTTGTCACAAATAGCAAGGCCAGCTTTCCTGTATTTTAGGGGAGATCAATTACCATATTTATCTAGAAGTGCTGCTTAAAGGAATGTATTAGATACTAGCAAATCTGAATAAGAAACCAGTAGTATACTAGAGTGCATATCTCTAAAGAAATCTTGAGGATCACTTGTTTTAGCTGGAATTATCTTGGGATCCTAAATAATACCTATTTGGAGAGCCATCATTTGGAGTCTTCCAGGTTGACAGTCTGCTCAGAGGACACCATGAGAGCAGCTGTCCCCAGAGCTGCAGTGCAGGGTCAGTGCTGACCTGGGGGCAACGCGCTGCTGAGATACTTCACTTTATAACCTTGGGGCCTAAACACCAAGTGAGCTGTGTGGCCACAGCCAAAGGGAATGGGACCACAATGGCAGACATCTAACCTTATTTTTATGATGTGGTCCTAGCTGTCCACATCACTGAAGCTCCAAGTGGGAAAAAAAAAGTGTGCTTTAAATACTTTAAATGCTGCAGAAATAGAAAAAAATCCTACTTATTAGCAACGGATTTTCATTTTGCTTGGGGGGAGGAGGCAACACTGAGGTTCTGTTCCAAACACATCCTCCTTCCCCCATTATCCAGAAGACTGTTGTGCAAACCAGAATGAAGTGGGCTCTCCAGACGAGTCCTGTGCTGATGGCTAGCGTGGTGGTGGGGCAATGATAGTCTTTTCAATTACTGGACGGCAGCTGTGCAGCAAAGCACTAAGTGTTTCAGCATTTTTTTTCTGCTGCATCAGGTTCGTGCCACCTAGTGGTGACAGTCCCACCGTGTTGAGTCCCTTCGTCAATGCAGACAGTGGTTTTTACATCTTTTCATGAAAACAAAAAATAACCAGAGTATACATTCTAAAGCACAGTGTCCTAGGTTATTAATCAGTACGCTGGATCCCCCGGTAAGTTTTGTCTTTCATCTCCAGGCCACACATCGGCCCTTAGAAGACTGCAGATGATATTTTTGACTTTGGTGAAAGAAAATGCCAAAGGCATGTGTTAACATCTGTAAATTTGCCTTCCCACTCCAGCTGGCTCTGCCTGGATCTTGAAGCCAGAGGCAATGCAGTAATAAAACAGAAGAATAGAGGAGTGCTTCACTCGGGTAGTTCTAACTCATTGCCATTCCTTAGGCTGCCCGAGTCATCATACAGTTGTCAACAGTCCTTGCATTGCCTAGAAGCCCTGAAAGGTGTATCTGAAAAAACCCCCTGTTTCTAAGTAGCTTTATTTACCTGATCTTTTCTTTCACTTTGATTTATGATTATTGTTTTAACCCAGAATAGATAGACTTAACAACCAGTTGTCAGCAAACCTGCAGTAAATTTTAAATTAAAATTCTTTAATTTGTCTTTGTTCTGTGACATTTTCAGCCTTGCTTAAGCAAGGTACTTTTAAAATTTGTCATCTTCTTGGGTAGAAAATTTAATTCGGGAAAAAGAAGAAAATGCAACATCTATCCACATTGCAGCGTTGGAGTTGTACCAGGAATAAATCTGGACCAGCAGATTTATTGACCAAAACACAACAGAAGAAATTGTTGACTTCAATCTTTCTGCACTGATTGAGCCACAGAACAGACTGCAGTTTTAATGAATAGACTGTAGTGGAAATTTTACAGTATTGTGCATTCATGTATGGTTTAATGGATTCAGGCCAATACTAAAAAGAAAGTCAGCACTCAAATCTTCAGAGAAACTGTCACGCCATAAAATCTGCATTCTTCCCACTCAGAGATCAAAGATTCGACTTGCCCTGGTGAGGAGATAGGAAGAAATCTGAAACCCTGAATTGCTTTACTTCCCAGGAAAATGAAAAAATGTGGTGCTTCTGCCACTCTTTTCTGGAAACTGTTAGATTAGCTTTAAATTAATAGTGGGATCACCTATGAGTTCTTCTGATAAGAAACGTTGATAAAAGCTCTTGCTAGTATGTAACCTTTACTCTGGAACCTTGGTAGATGGTCCTGCTGTCTGTGTAATGTGTGGGCCCTGGTCTTGTTTTCGGCCATGTCTCCTTCTTCCAAAAAGCCTTTCTGCCATTGGGATTACCCAAAGTGCCCCGGAAGAAAAGAAAACTTCCGAGTGTAGCAGAAATGATAGTATGCCAATAAAGGCTTTCAGGGATTTAATCACTGCTCCTTAAATAATCCAATTCAAAACACAATGAGAACTATGTTTGAGAGATGAGCCATGCATCTCAAGGAATGTAAGAAATGGATTAGAAAAGCGTAATTTGTTGAAGATTAAATATTTTATAGACAGAAAAAATGTGATAAATATGGCTTCTTTAAGCTTTCTTAATACGATGCTTTCAGTGTTCAGCGAGCACCAGGGGTGGAGCAAATGCAGATGTAAATTAGGAGGAAAATCACCTGGAAGGACTGCTGCATTAGAATTACATTTTAAAGCTAAAGTCAGGATAGATGCAGCATATTATGACAGAAACTAATGTAATGTCTCCTTTAACAGCAAGTTGTTTATTTGAGGAGGACTATGTCTGGGAGGGAGCAGAAGAAAAAAATAAAATATTAAATCTTAAATAATTTTTCTAAGTTTGAAAAAGCAACAACTTCATGGAGGCTGCCAACATGACATGACCCACACTTAAACAAGAGACTGAAAAATGGAGAAAACCCCAAAAAATACCATTCCATAAACTTAGAATAACATATCAGCTGTGATAATGCAGTCAAGCTGGATTGACTTCATTGATCCTGTTGCTAGTGTTCAATTAACATGCCAAATGATTTTCAGACTTCTTTCTGGTATTATTTTTGCAAAGTTTAATTTCTGATAAGACCAGAGCAGACTGAAACTCCTGTTTTTGTTTTTGGTTTTTTTCAACAAAAATGTAAAATATTTGGAAAATTTTATACTTTTCAATTGGAAAATTTAGATTTGTTTGTCATCAGGTGATTGCATATGGAATATTTAATATCCAGATATTTTCTGCCGGAAAAAATACTCTGCAGGAAGTTAATGCCACACTTGAGGCATGCCCTAGACCCTTTTCTCCAAATATAAGGTGGGACATAGATTTCTGCTTGCCTTAGTGGCCCCGAAAGTTCTGCAAATGGGGGTTAATTAGTCACAAACAGCCTGTCTTTACCATGCTGCTACACTGCACACTGTGTAGCCAGAGAGATATTTACCCATAAAAAAAAGTTAAAAACTAGGAGCACTGGGATATTCTGAAAATGTTAACTCTACTTTTTGTATATGCAAATCCAAACCCAGATGGGAACTTTTAGCATGTCAGCCAAAACAAAGAGGTTTTTCCTACATATTTCTATTTTTAAGTGGATATTTGCAAACCTACCTATTACTAACATGGCTTCTCTCCTGCAACTTTACATCCTGGTAGGGGATGAAGGACTGCTTTGTCTGCTGAGAGAATTTCAACTTGGCTATGATAGTAGAAGTGTGGAACACCTGCCTGAACTAACCTTTAAAAACAGTTAAGTACTACAACTGTTGGTTTTAATTCACTATGACATTGCTTTTTAGGTTAATGCTTTCACTATCCTTCTCTTCAGAGAAAGATAATTTTTTTTCTTCGCTTGAGGTCATCAGGAATGTTGGTCCTTACATCAACAGAATTTTCAGGACATGACAGTTACAACTTTATCTCTTCACCCAATATTGTCATTGAGGGTTAGATTCTGACAACTCATTGCAACTGATGATGGTGACACCCAGCCCATCTGCAGGTAGAGAGGTGCACGTTTTGATCACAAAACCTTTTGCTGCCATTCCAGATTAAAAAACAACAAAGTTTACTCAGATTTTCCCAGAACTGACAACTGATGGTTCTCATGAATGACATCAAACCACCACTCACATGGACCAGGTTCAAGCCGCTGACTAGAATGTAAAAGATTGTAAGACATACTCCTTTTTAGATCTCTTAGCAGAGATGACCAGCCAATGGCCCCATATCTAGATCTGGTCTATGGAAAGAAAAGGGATACCTTCAGCAGACTGTTCCACTGAGTTTGCTCTATTGATTTCAGTGGGAGCCACTTAGGAGAAGAAAATTTTAGCATTTTGTTCCCAGGTACTGTCACAGAAAGAAAAACTCTAATGAAATTAACTTTGGAAGTGTACCATAGCAAGTCAGATATTTTGAACTGAATTCAAAGTATCATATTTAATTGCAGATATTCTCTGAAAGCTGTTAAGTACACAAAGCTCTGGTTTATCTGAAGTTGAAAAAGCATCCAAGACTAAATTAATTGAAACTTAACTTTTGGGTACTGAGACTGAGCAGCTCTGATAAAGACCAGATTGCTGGTTGGGTGGCATTTTCCTTTTCAAGTGATATTGGAAACTTTAGATTTTGACACAGATTGAAAGAAAATACTAGAAACCATCTTATTGGTGCAGACCAGCTGTAAAAACTGTGCCCATTTTATAAAGGTCCTGAGAAGACCCCGGGAGGCCTGTCTGCCAGGGCTTGGGAATGATGCAGAGTCAGTGCAACCAAGGCAGAGGTCCCCAGGCAGTGCCATGGAGAGGCTACAGCTGGGACCCAGCCCTGTCCTTGCGGAGCTGCTGCCAGATGAGTCTTTACCTGAGAGACAGTACTGCTGCCTGGCCTTAGCCTATCCCCATGTGGTGGTTTTCCTCTAGTTGGGAATGTGTGGAGTCAGGATCAATCACACAGGTCTTACATTTGGCAAATCTCATTAGCAAGTCCCCAAAGAGCAACAGGGACCACCAGGCCTCTCCCTGGGACCACCAGGGGTAGGTGGTAACTGCCCCTCAGCCTGCAACTCCACACCTTTGTCCCCTGCAGCCAATACAAAGACTGATGCTGTCCTCAGCCAGAGATGAGTAAGACCCTCCAGGAACACCCTCAGCTTGCTCAGTTTCCCTGGCTGGCATTACCTGGGAGAAATAATTTTTTGAAGGAATTCAAGATATGTGTGTCACAGTGATGTCCTATCTCCTGTAGAAGGGACTTCAGGATTTTTGCCAACTGCTGTTTACACAAGACATTATTAGAATGGCGTCCCTGGGGGGCTGTAGATGAGGAAGGAGGTAGAAAACTGCTGCGGTGGTAAATATTAGATTTCTTTGTGCTCATATGTATGTCAGACAGAAGTGAAGCTCAGACAATTAAGAAATTTCAGCTTTAGTGAGGACATGCTGACAAGATCATTAAGATTTGATTTGTGTGGCACTGGATCACCTACCAGATAGGAGCACATGATGGCACTTCTGGTGAATTATCCAGACTACTGAGTTTGTTATTTATACTGGCTTTATATTGTCTGGGGGGAACTGGTGTGGTATGGATACAATATACTCAAACCAATAAAAACTGGAACACTTTTTTAGCACATTCAAATCACGTGCCTGCAGCACTTTGCGCCATAAGGCTGCAGCGTTTTGATGCAGCATTCAGTGCCCTAAAATATTCCTGTGTATTGCCTAACATAATTCCAACTGTAAAGCTAATCTGCAGTAACCAAAGGCTTACACAGAGTGTTCAGAAGCTCTTGTCCTTGTGAACAGCCACAACCATGTGTCAGAACCAGGTACACAGTCAAACGGAATTCTTGCAAAACCTAAATACAGGTAAGAAATGTATATACCAGCTGATATGTGTTTGCCTAGGGCAGACAAAGGCCAGGAGAACAAGATTTTCATTCTGTCCTACAGGGCTGTTGAAATAGACTTCTGCCTGTCCACCTCCTGAAGGATGCTGCCAAGAGCAGCAGGGAAGAGGGATAGCTGCTCACATCCTGATTCCAAAACATAAAGAACAATCTCCTTTCAACAGTGTGGCTAATTTGCACTCCCTTAATGAGTTTTCCCTTCTAAATGGCTATGAGTCAGTACCATGGAAGTGTGATTTCTTACTGATGTGTATGCATGTAGCAACAATAGTGTGATAGCAGGTTATTGTTGCAAATGGCATGCAGAACAAAGTAGGAAATTAAAAGAAAAATGACAAAAATTTCACTTAAAGTTCAGGATGTCTCTTACCACAGGTTTTCTTAATACAACACAGGGAATTTTGTCCATCTAACAGATGGTCCTCTACAGTGACTATTAGCTTCTTTGCCTTTCCTTTTGAAGTTGAGCTGCATTACCTTGCCAACCCAGCTGAGCCTGCCACCAAAGCCATGCTATTCAAGGCCCATCTCATGCTTCCATTGTTACAGTGCAGTTACCAATGCATCAGATCATCCTGGGATAATACTCACACATCCTGTCAACAGGAGTTACTCCCTGAGGGGTTGTCGGAACAGATTATTTATGCCAGCATTGCACAGATCTTATGCACCTTTGAAAACAGAAAGGAGATTATTTCTACAGTATGAACAGTCACATAGACTGGTAATGACTGAGTGCATAGAGCTGCACCACGCATATCACAAAGTAATGCCCTGTGTTCCCTACAGAAACAGAGATCACTGTTGTTTATACCTACAAAGCGGGTGCAAGCTTCTTTGCTGAAGGATGAGCAGCTGTGATTTCTCTGGGCTCTTCAGGCAAACATTAGATCAAAATGACACATGCTCTCCTACTTTCTTTTTTCTTCTAATGTAAAAAATGGTTGCAAGGGCCATGGTTGCCCTTGTATCAGCTACACACATTTGAGATACTCTGTTCTGCTTCTGAACCAGACTTCTACACTTTCTAAAAACTACCTTGTGCTTTTATAAAAAAAACAAAAAACCGGCATGAATAGCAGATTATTCTCACTTTAAAGAGGGAGGAATCACAGGCTAAGGATGCTGATTTCCAAAATGGTCTGATCTGAGACATTTTAAAGGTCCAAGATCACCCTGGGTTGCCATGGAGGTTGGCAGCCCTTGGTTACGGAAAGCCCTGCTGTATGTGTCTGGCCCTGGGGGTTAAAGATGAAGTTCTCAAAGGCAGCCATCACTTTTGACAGTGTTTTGCCCTAAGAGCATACAATGCACAAATAAGTAGATGGTAGGTTGAGAGTTGGATCTGCCCATCCATATTTCATGTTTATGACCTCTTTTACAGCTATAAAGAAGAACTATATAAGCTTTTCTGCTGTTCAGAATGAAATTGTACCAGAGAGACAGACTACTTTAAGATGATAAGAGTTAATGCTTTTGCCAAGCTTAGGGATATGAAGCTGAGATATCTTCAAATCCAGACCCCTGTAAGCAACAAAACACTGCCCTTTAATGACTGCTGGATCAGCTCTGTCACTTGAAAATGGGATTGAAATTAGTTCTAAAATTAAAGTAGTTTTAACACAGCAGTTTCTAAATGGGTTGTAGAATAAGCTGGGACAAGTTTGCACAAGAAACATTTGCTTTCAAGAGTAAAATCATGGGACCTGAGCCAGGCCAGCTGTGCTACTGCTCTTCCTTTACTCCTGTACCAGTGAGTGCCAGAGGCTACAGACTCTGGAGGTAGAAAACACATTTCATTGCTCTTGTTTGATTCCCTCCGGCTGACACATGGAGTGGAGTTGTCAGGCTTCACAGCAAGCTGCGTCTAGCCTTCTATGGCTGGAAGGAGGGTTGCTGATACATTATGCTCTGAGTTTTGGCAGCAGACACCACCAGGGTTAAAGCAAAAGAAAGAGACTTCAGGTTACCAACTCTCTAAGGGAGGGTTGCCTGTGGTATCCGAGTTTACAAGCAGTGAGAGAAACAGGTCATAGGAAGGTTCCTATTTAGTTAGATGTAATAATTAGCTGTTCACAGGCTGAAGTTCAAGTGAAAGTTGCTCAAACCTTGAAGTCAAGACTCAAGAGTGATGGGGTCAAGAGACAGAAAAGGACAAAGATTAAGGTCTGGACACGTAGCAAGATGTGGTGAAGCTAATGGGAAAACAAACAGCGTGAAAAAAAATATGGGTGACAAATTACTCATTTGAAATTATAAAAAAATCAAAAGAATTTTTGTAGGTGGTTTACCAAAAGAAACTGCATCTTTTGATTAATTTGAAGAACAGCAACAAGATAATCTAAATCTGGAGTAAGAATAAGCAAGGCAAATTAAAATACTTATATTTGCTTTATAGGAAATAAAGAAGGAAGATGGTCAACCTCTCAAGTGTTACAGAAATATGAAGTGACTTGAACTCAAAACTACTTAGATGTGTAATGTAGCAACACAAGCTTTAAATGCTTATTTCTTCAAACAATAGGATCCAATAAATTAAACAGACCAGTTACTGAGGGATGCACATCTACATCAGTCCCTGCAAGTTTATGTTCCAGAAAACTGGAAACAATCCTTTCCTACTTTTCCAGACTTTGAGTTTGTGAATGCAGTGCAACTTTTTGTACAGATGGATTTTTTTGTTTTCATTATTCATTTAATCATTTATTTATTCAACCCTCATATGGAAATACTGTCACTGGTCTAAGCATCTTAGTATTTTTACATCATATTTTCTTGAATAACTGTATGTTCAGTAATGTGTATACATTGAACCTGAAGTGGCTGGTATACATCAGCAGTGATAAAAAACATGAGGTAAAGCTCAATGGTTGACATATTTATTAAAGTGCTTTCCCCACATAAGCTATTCCTATCTCTTAGCTATAAGGAGAAGATCTAAAATGGAACTTAAATCAATCAGTGCATAAAGACGGATGTGAATTCCATTGTTTCAGGATAATTTATTGTGTTTTATTAAAAAAAAGAGAGAGACGTGAAGAAATATAATATGCATATCAGGATGGTGTTTCTGTACCTACTATGTTTCTGCACTAAAGAATCAAATCCCTCTCCAAATTCAGACAGCCCCAAACCATCTATAAAAGCATTGTTGTAGTTTGGTAATTAAAAAACACCCTAAAAACATATGGAAATTACATTTGGCCTGGTTTCCATATATATATCAGAGAGGAAAGATTCCTGGCAAACCTGGAATATGTATTTTGAACATTGTATTTTTGCCAGCTGGCTTTTCACATTCTGTAGCAAGTTTGTGCATTACTTTAGAAAATGTACTGAACTAGACCTGATTGACCATTATGACATAAATCACTGTAATAACAAAACAAACAGCTTTATATGGTGGACATAGCAGTTTCAAGTGTAATCGGCAAGTATATTATACCAAAATTATTGCCTTGATCTTGAAACTCATGAATAAAGATGTCTGAAACTTGGAAACAGTATCAATGCAGGACCTTTCTTCTCTCTTCCCCCGCCGCTGTTCACATCGCAGAAGAATATTTTACTTTGCTCGCAAGCGTTTCGTTACAGATAGGTGCTCTCTCCTGTCTCACATCGACAGTAAAAAATTGTTGCTGGCCAGTTACGCTGCTTGAGTGAGTGGGTCTGGCACTGACATTCCTCCCGTGCCTGCCAGGGCGCTTTGCAGAGGCAGAGGTGACAAAGCCCTCGCTCAGGAAGCTTTCACTGCTCCAGAGGCAACAGCGACCAGAACAGGCGCTGGTAACAGGAACACGGGGAGGCTCGGCAGCCACGGGCAACACTGAATGTAAACAGACCGCCCTGGCCGTTCTCGGGCGGTACGTCTGTCCGTGCACTTTTCTTTTCACAACCCTCTCCGTTCTTTTTAATGTGATACAGACAAAACCAGTCAGGATGGAGATTACCAGGGGGAAGGCAGTCGGAAAAGCGACCCCCGAAGGAAGAGCTGAACAAGAAGGTGGATTAGCATCTCCTGACCGGGTGGCGAGGTCGGGTGAGGTGGCGAAGGCGGACCGGCAGCTGGCACGCCACCGCAGAGGCTCCAGAAGGGTAGGAAACTTGGGTTTTTTCCCCTTCTAGAAACGCTGTTTTTGTACCAACATAAAGCTACATGCGTGGATACGCGGATTTTTTGGTAACAAGGCGCCCGAGATCCCCCCCAGCCTTGCGATGCATTAGCACGGGGTGCCTCCCCGTCGTGCTTCCCCAGAAACGCAGCGCTGGCCGCACAGCACCGTTACCCTGCCACGGGCGGGGGATCAGTCTTTTAATGCGGACAACACGGCGAAAACAGCTCCCGCCCACATTGCCGCCAGCGGAGGCGGAGACCGCGCGGCCAACACGGCCCCGGGGCAGGGCCGGCAGGGGAAGCGGCGGGGCTGGGCACTCCCCGCCCGCCTTAGGCGGCCGCCGCGCAGGCGCCCCGCGAGCCGAGGGGAGGCGGGCCGGTGGCGGGCCCGGGCCCGGCGCTGCGGTGGCCGCGGCTTCACCATGCCCGTGCGGTTCAAGGTGAGCTGGACGGGAGCGGGGTCCGGCGGGCCGGCCCCGGGCCCAGGGGGCGGCAGGAGTGGGGCTGCGGCCGGTCCTGGGGTAGCGGGAAAGGGGAGGCCCCTGCGCTGCAGCACCCGCAAATAAAGACAGAAAGAGGTTAGTTGTGCGGGTGACAGCGGGTCCAGGCTGTGTTTGTTCTTGAAACCATTCACTTGAAGACATAAGATACATGTTTTTGGTTTTGTTTTTTTTTTTTAAATTTTATATTGTTTTTTGGTGCGTGAAATGCTTCCACGTTTTCTCAGCAGTACTTTTTGTTCTCCGATGGGGGTGGGTTTGGAAGATGCAGAGCAACCTGCCAGCTTAGCTCATCCTGCAGCAGCGTGTTGGTGTTTTTCCCTCCTCGGAGATCTGTTACCGCAGGAGCAGTGAAGCAGGATATGCACAGGTGGCTTGACAGACTCCTCTCTGTTTGCTGTAGGGACTGAGTGAATACAAGAGAAACTTCAAATGGAGAAGCCCAGAGTTTGGTAGCCCGTCCCCACAGCAGAAATCCTTGTGGGCAGGACTTCGGTCGGACCAGTTTGGTAAGTGCCCCTGAAAAGTGCCCCCTTGGTTGCAGCCAAGGCCCGCAAAGGTTTGCGGCAATGAGTGCATGGCCACAGTGAACTGTTGGTGTTTACGGTTTGTGCTTTTTGTAATTAAAAGTATAGTCTTGGTCATAATCTAGAATGTGTTTTTGAACTCTATATTCTTTATAGCTACACTGAAACTTTATTTTCAGTTAGTGCTATTTATATAAACCTTGGAAAAAAAGTAGTTCTGACATGCAGCATATGCCAAGATCCGAACATGAAATGCAGGTGCAGTGTTAACCCATATAAAGTGTGTAGAGGGTGGTATTGGGTTATCTGTGATGTATGGAAATAGTAAATAAAATTCTGTTTTTAAGGGGAGACTAACTTGGGGCAAAGTTTGATAAAGTAAAATCTTTATGAACCTAACAGGTACAGCTAACTAAAAGAGAAGGTCAACCACTAAATTGAAAACCTTGTGGTACTGTAGTGTAGGATTTAAGGATTGTAGACGTTATCGTGGCAGGGAAATGCGGGGAAGAAAAAGGAAATAGCATTTGGATTGAAAGGACTGTAAGGAGTTGAGGAAGAAGAGTAAGCTGAAGAGGGACGACAACTGCAGTACTTTGAAAAGGAGTGGTAAAAAATAGTAATTATTGTAGTGGCACAAGGCAGATTAAAAAAATTTAGTGCTGTTCACTGCAGCTGCAGTATTCAATCTATGTAATTAGAGTACAATGTATTCATTCCTACAATACTAAGTGTTGTAAATTATGGCCTTGTAATTAAGAACTGACTACCGGCAATATGGATTTTTTTTTTTTTAGTCAAGGTGCTAGACATTTAAATAAATAATTTAATCTTGCTAAAGATTTTACTTTTTATATTTATTACTGCTTTCTTCCATTACTTCAAAATACATCTCTTTTTATCCTTGTTTTCCCTAGCACATGGGTCTGTGTATGGGTACCTCTTATTGAGTACTATAATTGTCACTAATTCTGAAATACTTAAACATCTAAGCATGTTAACTTCTTTTCAAAATGGCAACCTATGCTTATTTTCCAGTCAAACTAAACTGCAAATTTTACAAGCCTTGCAATAAACTCATGAGTTAGCAATGCAGCAGCTTCTCCTCTTTCTCACATTGTAATGGTGGTTTTGTGTATGCTTGCTGTAGTTTCTCTACATATTTGTGTTAATTTTCACTCCCACCTCTTTTCTGGCCATTTAAGCACCTACATCTTCAAATGTCACTCTTGGTACCTCATAGGATTTGCAGATTGTTACTGATAATTTACTTACGGTTCTTCCTGTTGAATCACATAATTGGCAATTTTAGGAATCACTTGGAGCATTTCAGCAAAAAGTTGACAGCTGCAGGTGCTTGGAGTGCCCTTTGGCTGCTTTTCCAGTGCTTTACCACTGTAATGATTTTCCTATCCTTTATGTGTAGTCAGACATATGGACATTCTATATACCTTTCACCATAGGTTGTTCTTGCTTTCTACATTGCTTCTTCATGGGATGGGAGTGTCCCTCTCATGGAAGATACTTTTTTCAGCCAGTTATGGGCTTTCACTAATCTTTCCATTGCAGTTGAGCATTTTGAAGTGAATTATGATTTCCCTCTTCAAATGTGTTCAGTTGTTCAATACTCTTCTTGAAATGATGGGGTAATTTTGTTTTCACCTGCCTGTGTAAAGCCCAGCAATTCTTGAAATAACTTGATAGCTGCTTTTGTTACAAAATATTTTTCTATTTTTGGAAATGTTTTTGTGTTCATACTGCAAAATGTTATCTGAGATGGTCTTAAATTGCAGGTGGATAGTGATCTGTCACAATCAGAGGGAACCTGTTGAGCAAGGTGTGTTGTGCATGGGTGATGAGAAGTGCTTGTAGGGTACTTTGTCCCCACAGGTTGGTTATTCTGTATCTGTGTGAACCATGTTCTTTTCACTGGCTCTGCTAGTTTTCTTGTTGTTTAGCTCCCAGAATCAGTTTGCACAGGATTGTCCTGTGGACGTTTTTGCTTTATAGGGTTTAATCCAACATGGTTCTGGAGCACCATGTTCCTGTCTGTTCAGTGGAAGGAAAATCATTTGCACATAGGAAAGAACACAGAATTTCACAGCCATGCTCATAATTCATAGTCTGTCACTGCTCCAAGATACTAAAACCATGCTTTCTAGTAATCAGTCGTATGATAAACTTTCAGTTTATTCTTGTTATAAAGTGATATTATGTCTTCAGTGAATGTTTTTTTAAAATCTAATACGGCTTTTTCTCAGGAATCACGAGAGAACCAAAATTCATTTCCAAGAGAAGGGTACCTTACCATAATCCACAGATTTCGAAGTCCCTTGAATGGACAGCAGATTGTGATTTGAGTGACCCACTGGAAACTGAAGATGCAGAGTTGCACACTGACCACAACAACAATAATGTGAATCAGGAAAAACTTGAAACACCAGAAGGACCCAGACTCCCCCCAAAAGTTCAATCACATGTGGTAGATTCTAGTGGTGAAACAGCTCTTGCCCTTGCAGAGAACAACATGATGAAATCACCCTCTGAAGCTCCACCAAATCAAAATGAAACATTTTCATCTCCAAAAAAGCAACCAGAAAAAATGGGTAATGGGGTAAGGGAATAGGTTTTTTTTTTTAATTGACCAGTTTAAAAATTACTAACAGTAATTTCGCACAGATGCTCAGACTCTCTTGTTGAACTCTTTCCTTAGTTTTGTATTTTGATACTCTGCTGTAGCTTCTTTGTTGGGAGAACAGTATGTTTGAGATCAGATTTTGGTGCTACTTAATTCAATAGGAATTTGCTCTTCATGTGTCATCACTGCTGATTTCAATTAAACAAAGATTTAGCCAATTTAATATATAGACTTTTTGGGGTTGTTGACTATAATGAGAAAACGTACTTTGCATTCATTTTGTTCTTGAAACAAAAACCCAAACCATTGGTTTGAAGGTGTGTGTTGAAAGATGGCTGACTAGCAAAACATTGTAGGAAAGGGAACAATCATTGCTATTTTTCTTTTTTTTTTTTTTTTTTACCTTGTCAGTTTCACAGAGCCCTTCAGAGGAAAGCAGACATATATATTCCGCCTTTAAAAACTTTCCCCAGAAACTCTGAATATCGAAGCCAATTTGTCTGGAAGAGTCCTCATGAAAAGTCACCGATACTTGCAGCTGAACAGGTAACTTTATAAAATCCAAAAAGCAAATTAATACTTTTTTTTATGTATCAGCAAAGTTTTCCTTTCAAAAATATTTCCTTTTTTTTCTTTTGGTGGGGGAATGACAAACTTTAATATTGTTGCATGATTTTTTTTTTCTCTCTCCCTTTACAAAAGTGTAGTATAATTGGATTTGTTTTCATGTGATTCTGTATTGTCGTCAGACTTAATAATTTGTTCTCCTTAGGCCTTGCATTTCATTCTTTCTAACAGGACTATGTTCTTCTGTTTGCATTAATTTACTTGTGTTGCCCCAGTTTCCTATTCTCAGTCTCCATCTCTGTGCACATACACTTCTAAGCCATAAAGTGTGTCTCTCTAGTATTTTATTCTTTCATGACAGCAGCTTGTATTTAAAGTGGAGTCTTCTGATTTTAAGATACTCTTGTGACATTTTAATACATCTCATGAGTGTTTGGCCTTTGTAGGGTTGAAAATGCTGCTATTTCTAGCAAGACCTCAAAGAGTAACTGAGTGGGAGACTGCTTTATGTTTTCAATTAACTAACTGTTGCTGGGATCAGGACCTAGGATCAGTTTTTTGGTCATTCTACAGTGTAAAATAGGCACTTCTGCATTTGTCTTCTATTTCTTCACTAGAAGCATATGTGTTAGTGGGATTACTAGAGATGGTGTGCTCTTTTTATCCTCAGGTGGCAGATTTGTTCAGTATCAGCTTTCAGAGGCAATAAATGTTGTTAACTAAGATAATCACTATCCTGTATTTTTCTGTTGGAGTACCAAGCAGGTGGATGTACTGCAGGATGTTTCCCAGCAGCCGCTTATGCAATGAAAACTCACTGAAATTCGTGACAGTAGTATAGAGAAGCCAAAGGACCTTTTGAGGAAGAGGCAGGTCCCAGAAAGTCACCTTATGGAAAAAGTCAAAGAGAATTCTGTTTGATTCTGTGTGCAATCAGTTTGATAATTTCCTTATTAATGCTTGTGAACATTGTGCTTTTTTCAGAAGAAAGACTTTTTTTTCACAGCTTATACAGAGTAAGAAGCAGTGAGAATAAGTCTGTAGGCTCTATACGTCGTGGATAAGTAGGACTTAGGGAAAATGTAATGATAAAAGTTACACATATTAACAAATTGATGTTCTTCACCATTGATATGACTGAGAATATACCTTAATACTGACAGTCCCTTTTCTTTGAAGAGATTCTGTGAAAATATCAAAGTTATCCAAGTTAGGTTATAAGTCAGACCTAAATTCTCACAGCAAATCTATGGAAAATGCATGCTTCTCACGGATGGCAGTCTTGAAATTTGGAACCCCATGAGGAGATAATACTTGACCACGTTAGGCAAATTCTCGACCTCGGTTTATAATACTACATTAGTTGAAAAAGAGTGGATTTTCATTTTCCCAAATTCTAAGCATCCAGCTGTAAAACTGAGGGCAGTTTTCTCTTACTTATGGACAGGACATGTACTGAGGACTCATATGGAAGTTTTATGGCATGCCTTTAAAAAACCATGATCCTCCATACAGCTCTGAAAGTTAACAAAAAGTAACCAACCAAACAAAACTTCTCATAGTAAACTTCAGTAAGAACAGTGCTTGATCATCAGATTTAACTGTGTCTGGCTTGGTCACTTCTAAATGTATTTAAATTTCTCTTGAATTTCTCCTAGAAGTTCATTTGTCTCCACATGCTGTATTCGTACAGAT
Source organism: Aphelocoma coerulescens (assembly GCF_041296385.1). Lineage (NCBI taxonomy): Eukaryota > Metazoa > Chordata > Aves > Passeriformes > Corvidae > Aphelocoma > Aphelocoma coerulescens. The sequence continues at coordinate 36,128,331 of NC_091014.1, read as the reverse complement.
GACTGTCACTCTGTTCATATGTGATGTGTTTGTGTGAATAAATTATCAGATTTTGAAAATTTAGCCTTAAGGTAAACAAATCACACTTTTTGTTTTGTTTTGTTTTGTTTTCTCCCTCCCACACAGCTTATTTGCAACACGAAGAAGTCTGTACCTCCGGTTAAATCTCCTGCAATTACTTCTGAAACTGCTTATGAGAGAAATTCCAAAGGGTCTCCTCTTAAGAGTCCACAAGAGAGAGGTGGTTCAGAAGAGAAAGAATTGCTGGTGTGTGAACAAGTAAATACTTCCCTGAAAGAAAAGCTTTAGTAGTACTTCTGCAGTTTTGATCTATTCTATAAGGGGGTGGGTTTAGGTTGAAATTATTTAGTGTTGCTGGTGACACTGGACTCAGTAGTGGTTTTGCTGTAAAAGACTGAAAATAATACTGTACAGCTCTGCTCTTTGGGGGTTCTGTGGTCTCTATAGTGCAATTTTTCAGTTTAAAGTTTTAAATTTCTGAGTTTTGAAGTGGTTTTATTTATTTATTTTTGTTCCCAATTGACACTTTGTTTTTAGTCATTAGAATAGTTTCTGCAGTGTAAATCTCTGATTTATACTCTCATTGGTACCAGTGTTGTGTCTTGGTGTGCAGTAGGGCTAGGTGGGAGGTCTGGAACTTTTTGAATGTCATAAATCAGAGATAGTGAATTTTCTCCCTACAGTGGCAAACAGTATCTCTGTGTTCTTTCCACGTCACCTGACTTTGCTTCCACTGGGCATACATCTTCCTTTTTTGCCTTTCTGAGTCAGCTCCCTTAGGACCTGTTCCATAAAACTGTCATTCTGTTTTTTTTAGGAATCTTCTGGGCTGGGTTGTACCAGCTGTGTGATGCTCCCAGTAATCTAAGTCTCCTCACTACCCATCTCTGTTGCTGATAGACCAGAAAGGGCCATTGTCAGGCAAGGTGTTCATTAGGACCTCTGCTGAGCAAAAGGTGTACTTAACATGCTGTGCCTTGGCTTAGTTTAAGCCATTGGTGCTTCTGAGGGGATTGTTGGCTTGGAGCTTTTATCATTTAAAACTCAGATCTGCCCAGTTCTTTAAATCCCATGTGGGGATGAGAAATTTTATGTCCACTTTTGCCTCTTTAAGTAGATATGAAGAAAGCTTGAAAAGCCTGAGGCTTTCAGGGAGCATTTGTCTGGTTTAAGTATTGGAATTTCAGGTTGTTTTTTGAGAACAGCTAATAAATGAAGTAAGAGAAGTCATAAGAAGGGAATTTTTGTGACGGTGTCTAAAAATCTGGTTGTTTATACTAATACCTCTTCTCTGATGAATATCTTGGAAAAGTTTTGGGGGATTTTGGTGGGCTTTTTTTTTTTTTTTTTTAAAGTGAATTTGAACAGTATTGGTGAAGATCTCTAGCAGAATCAGAAGTCAAGCGCTGGATTTCCAAAAGATTAAAATAATCAGGAAAAACAAAATCTTTGGTTTTAAACCCAAGCAAATAAATCTAAACATTTATGAAACAGAATAAAAATTTTAAAAATTTACCTTTTGGACTCAGGTTAGAATGCACAGGTATTGTATTATTTTATTTCTGTGTTTCACGTTAAATATATTTTGTAAAGTGGACAAAATGGATCATCTAACCAACAGAATGTTGCACTCAGTCTTAACTTTGGCATTTTACTAGTTTATTTTTGTGTTAACAAAAGAATGTGGTGTTCTTGTTTGCATTAAATATTCAAAACAGCTAACACTAAAATAAAATTAATTATTTGCCAGAGCTTGATGTCAAAAGAAATATGAGGGTTTTCAGATTGTTAGCTAATGTGGTATTTTTAAAATTATCTTTGCCTTAGAGTAAGAGGGAAGAACCGTTTCAAAAACCAGCAGAAGATGCAACAAAACAAGGGAAATCAGAACAGAAACATCCTAAACAAAATAATAAGCAGCATATCAGTCCAAAGCCCCTCACTTTACATACAAGTCGTGGGTATGTATAAAATAGGAAAACCTAGACTAGTGAATAGGTGTGCAGCAGCCTAGTATTTAGAATGATGGACTATGGACCTTGAACCACAGCATGCTGCAGTTGCAGGGGCAAATGCCCCTTGCAGCGCTGAGATTGAGCTTCTTGTGGGTACGTCTAAACCTGGTATTAATTTCCATCCTCTTCTCTGGGCAGTGGCAGCTTTGTAACCACTCTGTTCAGTTGAACCTTGTGATGCAGTAATAGTAGTATTAGTCAATTTAACATGAATGAAATAAAATCAGTGCAGTGATGCAGCTAAACTTTCAGCAAGTGCTTTGGAAGTCATAGTCACTTTTCGAACTGCTCTATCTACTGTGCTTACTCCACACCTTAAAGTTGTGGTGATTGTACTTGATGTCTGCTTATTCTGGTCTGTGCCTGAGTAACAAAAGCAAACACATGAGGTAGAGGGAAGTAAAGAAATCTGTCCCATGTAGAGTAATCTGAGAAGCATGGAAACAAAATGACATTGTATGTTATTGAGTGCTATTGAATTACCTTTTTTTTTTCTGCCACATGCCTACATTGCAGGAATTGAACTCATATTTCCATTTCATACATGTGAGATATGTCAAGAGAAATAAAAGCCAGGAAGTAGGCTTTAAAATGCTTAGATTAATCCATCTCTCCTGTGTTTGTGCTTAATGTATGCCCCAGCAAGATGGGAGAGGAGACTTACCTGAGTCTGAATGCTGTTGGATGTTGAGAATTGATTACAAAATGATCACCCAAAATTCTATGAAATAAAATTGCTATGTGGAAAAGTGAGTGGATATAGTATAGCTAAAACCTTTAACTATTTTGTTTTTCATACTCTTTGCAGTAGATTGTAGTCAATTTTGCAGTGAGTACTGTGCAAAATTCTTGATAATTTGCTGGGCTCTTTTCATCTAAGGGCAAATTTCTGCCTCTTATGCCTTCAGTGTAGTAGCACAAGACAAAATTTTCTTAAAAAATCACTGGGCAAATAGCTGTCAAAATGTGCAAGTTCTCAGTATGCAGACAGGATTGTTACTTGCATGCTGTGTTGCATGGCCTGCTTTTGCAGCTGACTGACTGGGATAGCAGTGTTGTGGTTTTTATGCTAATCCATTAGTTTTGCAACCAAAAGCAAAGGAATTCTGTCAGTTTTAAAGAAGGGGATGTATTGAAAGAAATTTTGAGTATAAAGGGTTTTTTGACTTTGGTATTTTTGTTTTTATGAGGTTCATTTTATTCTCTGACTTTAGGCTTTTATGACCTATTTTTGAAGAAGGATTGAAAAACAGGGCTTTTTCACCCAGTGCTGAATATATTAGAATTAAGTTGGTAATGTTCTGAAGCATGATTAAATCCAAAAATGTCTTTAGATTTAAGCTGATACATCCACAGTTGAGTGCTTAAGGACTCGAAGTACTACTTACTGCCTGCTATAGGTTAGATGATGTTAATTTTTCTGTTTGTATGTGTGTGGCAGAAGGGAAGAATGAACCCATCTTTTCAAGTACTGAGGTCTTTTGAAGATCAAAGCCAGTAGGACATAGATGAATTATACTGACCAGTGTTCTGGCAGTCAGATGTTTCTAGCCCCGGCAGCTCACCCCACCCATATGCAGAGCGCCTTTAAAGTGGAGTTCATAGAAGGAAATGTCTCAGACACGTTAATGCCAAACCAGGCATTTTTACTTAAATGTACCTTCATCAGTGACTTAAATCAAGGTCCCATACTTTGCATTGAAGTAATTGAGGCTGATGTGTGTATTATGTTCTGCTGATTGGCTTGTCAGGGCAAAAGCTTCTGGTGGAAGTGTTGCAATGAAAAAACAACAGGAGAAACTACTTAACTACTTGAAGGACTACCAGCTGAGAATGAGTATTTTTCACAACATTCCTAGTTGTGTTGGTTTGAGCTGTTGTTTGTGCATGTGTTTTTTGCATCTCACTGGCATTTAGGTGCAGGTATATTTATGCTTCTTGATGTAACTTTAAAAGGGCTCTTAAACAGTATTCTGGATATCAAACTTAACTCTGTTTTTCTCTCCTCATTCTTGATTTCTTAGGAAGATGAACACTGAATATAGGTCAAAATTTTTGTCTCCAACCCAGTATTACTACAAAGATGGAGTTTGGTCTCGTATTAAGAGTAAAGCTCACAACCAGGTGAGTATTCTTAGAAAATCTGAAGCCTGAGTATGCTTTGTATTTTGATTTTTAGATGAAAAAACTTTGAATTGTGGTATTTATAAGATACAGTTCTGAGATTGTAATGCTAATGACTCAAGCTCCCAAAGGTGAGTATACAAAGACAGTTAGATTCTGACAAGTCAGAAAAACACAGAAAAAAAAAAGGGATGGTGAGACTGAAAAAATGTATTAATGTCACACCCAAAGTGAGGGAGAAGTTTTGTTTCCCCTACAATCAGGATCATTCAGAACAGAGTCTCTTGTGACAGGTAATCTTATTCTTGATGTTCAGCCCAGTTTTAACAAGCACAAGTGTTCAAAATACAGAGTTGAATGATAGGAGATTCCAAGGGAATAAAAAGGAAAAGGACAATGTATGTATCAGCCTAGGTTGGCTTGATAGTCAGGCTCCGTTTGTTAGCTTACCATGCTGAATCCATTCAAAGCAGTCAGCTGGATTCAGTCATACACAACATAAAATTGAGAATTTTTCTGGCAAGTTTCAGTCAATCTGTGTATTTTCTTGTAGTTCATTCCGAAACTGCAATCCATATTATATTGTATAGGAAGTCATTTGACAGAACCGTGAAAAGGCTGAGTAGCGTCAAGACCACAACATTTTGTAGCATTATTGTGATTTCCTGAGTTAGTCAAGGAAATCAAAACCATTAATAGTGTGCTAAGAAAGTGCTAGAGCTTGCTCTGCAGCTCTGATTTCACTGACTTGACTTAATCTTCTCCCAGCTCATAGAGGGAGCCTTTGTGAGACACTGTGCTGCTACCTGTGTGGCAAATACTTGGAAATGTGAGTTTCCTCATCAGTTGGGTCCACGGTGATGTGGACCATGGTTTTGGGGTGCTGGGCTTTGAGAATTTGAAAGTAAGGTTCTCTGAGAATTGCAGGAGTAGCCTGGTAGCTTTCAGTTCTGTGTTTTCTTGCTAGATTTAATCTAGCAAGTAATTTTCCTTTTAGCAAAAAGAAATATTTATAGAATACATACAAAGTAATAAGAAATAGGTATCAATATTTAAAGTATATGAAAGTATGAGATGATTCATAATCAGATTTTGTGTATGCATGCATGAGATAATTCATTCTGTGTAAACAGCCTCAAGGGGATGTTAGAGGACTGAAAAGAAGCAATATTTTAATTTTTATATGCATTGATATATGCTTTAGATTTACTGTAACTAAGGTTGCACAATGTTGTGAACTATGGCATGCAGCCTGAATGGTATATTGAATGCTTTTGTAGAGTATTATGTCATTTTTGTGGCATATAATACTTGAATTTGTTGATGTTGCATTGTGAAACATTCAAGCCAATAAGGAGCAGTGCTCAGCTTCAAGAGTAATTGGCTGGTAGGCAACTAAAAGGTGGGCAGCTAAAGATGCATTGCCTTGGGATATAGTGTGTTTGTGGCACAGTCAGCTAGGAGGAGTCACTGCAGTACAGTTGAGGGAAAGAATGAGGAGACTGCAAGTAGAGGATGGATGTTCAATTTTACATGTAGCATTTAATTAGAGTGTATGAAAACAAAGGATTTCCCACACTGTTAAGATGTGTTTTGGGTGCATCAGACTTTTCCACAGAGATTTTTTTGCTGAAAAGGGAATTGCAGGAAACTAGGAAGAAGTTCTGTGGCAGTAGGCATGAAGAATTAAAAAAAAAAAAAGAATTACTATGTTTTTTGAGACCTTCTAAGTGAAGAATTCTGGTAGGTGGAAGAGCCAAATTTATTTTAAGACTGTAATAACATACTTTATGGATCATGAGTGTGAGTGTGCTTTGATTACATACACATTTTCATGTGTGCATACCTACATTAGATCCTAGTAGGAGTTCATATAGAAGGGACTTAAAATTGCAATTACCTGAATTTCTCCTGCCTCTGTTAGACTTCAAATCACATGTGTGTGAATATATGTTGTGTTTTAACCCCAGGAGAAAATTGTGCCCCACATAACCGTTGTTCACTCCCCCACAGTGGGGTGGGGGAGAAAACCAGAAGGGTAAAATTGACAAAACTCGTGAGTTGAGATGAGGACAGTTTAATGGGTAAAGCCAAAGCCATGTGTGCAATTAAAGCAAGACGAGGAATTCATGTGCATACAGACTGGGAAATGAGATGCCTGGAGAGCAGTGCCTTGGGACCAGGGGGTCCTGGTCAAGGCAAAATTGAACATGAGTCAGCAGTGCCCTGGCAGCCAGGAGGGCCTGCTGTGTCCTGGGGTGCATCAGGCACAGCATCACCAGCTGGGCAAGGGAGGGGATTGTCCCGCTCTGCTCTGCACTGGGACCCCAGCACCTCGAGTGCTGGGGGCAGTTTTGGGTGCCACAATATAAGAAGGGTATAAAGCTGTTGGAGAATGTCCAAAGGAGGGCAACAAAGATGGTGAAGGGCCTTGAGGGGAAGCCATATGAGGAGCAGCTGAGGTTGCTTGGTCTGCTCAGCCTGGAGGAAAGGAGACTGAGGGGAGACCTTACATCTACAGCTTCCTCACAAGGGGAAACAGAGGGGCAGACACTGATCTGTTCTCTGTGGTGACCAGTGACAGGACCCAAGGGAATGGCCTGAAGTTGTGTCAGGGGAGGTTCAGGTTGGATATCAGGAAAAGGTTCTTCACCCAGAGGGTGTTTGGGCAATAGAACAGGCTCCCCAGGGAAGTGGCCACAGCACGAAACATGTCAGAGTTCAAGAAGCATTTGGTTGGTGCTCTCAGGCACATGGTGTGACTCTTGGAGTGTCCTGTGCAGGACCGAGAGTTGGACTTTGATAATCCCTGTGGTGCCCTTCCACCTTGGGGTATTCTATGATTCTGTAACATGTAGGACTGAATAACATATTTCGTTCATAGTGAGATAAAATAGAATCCAGACATTTGAGAAATGTTAACAGCATATTAATGCAATTATGCATAACTTGAAAAAGAGTGCCAAGTGCATTTTGTTGTAAAGTAACAGAGGTACTTTGGCCATTCACAGTATAGGCTGCCCAACAGTCCTAGTTTCCACATGATTCCATATCTTTTCTCATACTAATGAAGAGAAATGTTCCTCAAAAGTGTATCTAACCTCTGCATCTGGTGGGTTGTTGAGACTCACCCCTATGAAAGGTGCCTACAGAACGTTTCTTGCTTAGTGTAAGTGATTAGATGATAAACTCCAACTGAACCAGTCTTGTTTCTCCCTTAGTTGGGACTGCACGTGGGTGACTTTGTGTCCAAAGCAGACTTTCTGAAGTTCTGAGTCCAAAGAGGCAAATGCCATAATGGAATCCTGGTGTGACCTTAGCCATAGTGATTACTTGTAGACTGCTTCTCTGCAATTGATTATTAAGGGTGCTTTTCAGCAATCAAACGAAAAAAACCTCTTCCAATTATGCTTTTGAAAAATTAATGTGGGCAATTCATAATCGCAGTAGGACTCTAGGGCCTATGTCCTGCTGAGTTAATGCTGCCTGCTGAGTTGCTGAAGGAGATGGTTGTCCTTTGTACTTCTTCACAATTCACTGGAGACTTAGTATTCTTCCTCCCCCTGCAGTACCCTGTTGCTCTGGATTTATGTTCCTTCTGTTCTGGCTATTATAATTAATTTTTTATTCCTCTAGTTAAAGTGAGTAATCCAGTAAATCACTTGCACATCAAACTTTAAATTCTCCTTTGAAAACGACAAGCATATATTTTTAATGGACTATTCTTTGGAAGTTTAGTGGGTCAAATTGTGGGATGTTAGCTGGATATCCATTTGCTGCATCCAGTTACTTTTAGTGGGATTAGCTGAATTTAGCCCACTAACTCTGTTCCTTGCAGGAGGAATGATTTGAAATCTATCATGAAGGAAGAATAAAAAAGAAAAGCTATGAAAATGTGGTAGAGGAAATGTCAGTATTACTTTCCTGCTCTTTGATAAAATACTTATTTCCTGTGGACCATTTTTTAGTAAGTCAGAATTCACATGATATCACAAAGTTATTTTTAATAATTTAAATGTAAACTTCTTGGTTTTGCTTTTTCTCCTTTCACTTTAATTGTGTTTGGATGAAGGACACAAGATAGCAAGTGTTTAAATGGTCTTAACTGTAAAAATGATGGTGTAACCCTCCTTGAAGAGGGGGGTTATCACTTTTATTCTTTCGGAGTAAAACTGACAGCTGAGCAGTTTTGTATCTCATTCTTACAGTTACTGATAGCCTAGAAGGAATAGTTTTGATGCTATGTCTTGCATACAATAGCACGCAGAGCTCTTGTATTAATCTTTACTTTTCACTAATACTATGTAGCTACAGACAGTTGCGGTGTTTGCAGCATACAAATTCAGTGTTACCACATGCATGTAGATCTGTTGATTTGAATCATAAATTAGTGGGGAATGTATTTTTGTGTGTTGATGTTTAGAAATCTAAGTTCATTTCCTCAATCTTGGCAAGAAACTGGTGGAATGCCAGTGCTGACTGTACTTGTTTGAGAGCTTTTTATTGAATCTCAGGGAGGCAGCATAGAGCTATGTTGACAGGTTTTTAGTATTTAATCTCTTACTTAGACTGAAGTAAAGTTACAAGGGTGATAATAACAATATCACCCTTGAGTGTTGAGAGGAAAAATAAGAAATTTAAAAATAACTCTGTATTCTTCCCTTTAGGCATCTCAAAACACCCTAAATTCCATGTGGTATATGGAGGTTGGTTGCATCCAAGTTCCTGTTTCAGTGTTTGGAGCACTGTGTCTGAGCGCTGATGGAAAAACTAGAATCCAGCACTAAACTTATTCACAGTTGCTGCATAAATTTTTGTGCTCATGGAATGAATAATTGACAGTTTCGCTTTGGCTTCATGGCTCAAACATGCTTACTGAATATATGCTTCCTGAATATATTATTTTTGCTTTGCTCTTCTTACATTTACTGTGGCATGCAATGTTTGTGCTGTGGCTGGCCCTGTATTATGAGTAAACTTGCCTTTCTCTTCTAGCTGCCAGTAGCTAATGCAAATATTTATAGTAGCCTAATAGTGAAATTTAAACAGATGTGCAACTTATGAAACCTTGATGTGTAGGTGAGAGAGCTTCGAGAAAGAGCGAAGGCTTACAGGCAACGAGTAGAGGGAACACACTTCTCCCGATACCATTTCAATCAGATCCTGTCTGATAATAACAGCCTTTGGGATGTGTCCTCAACTTCCAGTTCAGAAGAAGGAATCAGCAACAACATCAGAGCACTAGATCTTGCAGGGTAAGGTCATCATTCCTGCCTGTTACTTTGTGGCTTTGAAACTGAGCAAAATGCTGAATATAGGCTTAGCCTAGCTGCATGATCTTGAATGTCTGACTGCATTCAAGATACAATTGAACAGGGTGCTCAGTAATCATCTAGGCTTCCTTTCCTCCTGGAGGGTTGGACTGGTTGGTCTTTTGAGGACCCTTCCAACCTGGGCTGTCTGGAACAGATGAGGGAGTTTACCTTTTCACAGATATGTCAGTTGATAAGTGCTCAAATTGAAAACAAGGCACAGTCCACTCTTCTAAAAGTAGAGGAAGTTACTCCTTTATAACTCTCCACAAATGCATATTTAGTGTGGCAACCTTAGTCTCATCAAGTCCAGAAGAATTTCGCACTGAGTCATACTGAAGTAATGTCCTTTCCACTGGAATGATATGAAATATGTTTTGCCTACTTGGATGTTACCGATGTTCTTGTCAGGATTACGTAATCTTGTGGTTGAGTCTGCTTAGTTCAGAGGTGAAGACTTAGGAACTGGAAAGGTGTGCATCCATTTTCTCTTTTCTTTGAAGGCTGTCAGAACTGGCAGATACTAAATCCCTTGCTAGGAAAATTCAGAATTAATGTGTTAGTAGAAGGTGATCTGATATTTAAAACCAGTGCCCTGGATGCCTGTGTAGTCCTCTGTACACTGCTGTATGTGCCATCCTTTCTTAGGTGTGTGTGACAGATCTGCACTTTTTGCATGAGTAGCTCTAATAAGGGTTTGGTGATGACATGTAAAATACTATTTGTTACACCATAATATGTGATACTAAATACAGTGTAAATTTTTTGGTTTACTGGATTGTTTTCTTCTGTGAAATACAGATCCTCTTACTGATCTAATTTCTATGCACTGGGCTAATTTGCACTGATTTCTGTAAGTAGTTGAGAGTTTAAGACTTTCAAAAGTTGTGCCTGAAGTGGATTTTCCTAGACTGCTTGACTTTCAAAATTATGCCATCAGACAGTCCCTTGTATGGAAATAGGTTTTTTTGAGCACTTCTCATAATCTAACTTGTTGTTTAAATTGAAAATACAGCCCTAATTTACATTTCATTTTTGGAAATGGTAACATAGAAAGAGTTTCCATAAAATCTGGTTTGAAAATGGGATGTGCTTAAGCATCAGTTAAAACTTCAGTGGCAGTTTAACCATTCATCATCTCAACTGTAGCACTTTTTAATGTCTGAGCTGTACTTCTTGCAAAGAACTGAACTGGATGAATGTGTTCTATATAGACATGTATATTGTGCAAATCAGTAATACAAAACACTGTGTTTTTTCTTACCCAGTGTTTCTGAAAAAGAGGCTGCACCAAGCCCTGAAGTGCTACAGCAACCTGGCTCCAGACAACAACCACATCAGGACAGCACAAAGAAAGACATGTCAAATGCTTTAACTGTTCCAGTCAAAAGACGTTTAGTTTGGGATGAACAAGAAGGTACTGAAAGGGAAAATCAACAATCAACAGAAGAGAAAGAGGAAGAAAAGCCAGATGAACAGGCTGCAGTCATGACCCAGCAACTAGAAGAAAATAAGAATGCTAAACAAGATAAGAAAGCTGAAGGGTAAAACTGAACTTTTTTTTGGATGTCTAGATGTATGTGTGTGTATATTTCCTCTAACAGGTCAGAAATTGGTAGGTTAAATAGTTTTTGTTTTTAAATCAGATTTATTTAAGAGTATGAATCGGTGTGGCAGTACCTCTGTTTTCAACAGTATGATAAGGAATGAGAAGGTTTAAGACATTGATCTGTTTGATGGAAGTGAATCTATCATTAAAAATACTGCATTTCTAACTTGCAATACAGAGGTTTGTAGACTCATGAATGATTCTAATCTTTTTTCTCCAAAACGATGACATTTGCAGTATGAGCCTCTTAGAACTGTTCATTACACAGCAGCCAAGTTTAGTGAAAATTAAAACCCACAATTTGCTTCAGGTTGACAGTGTAGGATTGACAGGGCAGGATACGTGCTAATATTGTACTTAGGCGTCTGTTTTTCTTAAAAAAATTAAGACAAAGGACTTAGGTGAGAAAAATAACTAATATCCAGTAATCACTGGTGATTGTGTTACTAAGCGCGGGTGGGAAAAATGTGGAGGGGTATTTACAAATAATGAGAGATCAGCTCAGTATGTGCATAGTACTGTATTTGAGAGATCCAAATTGTATCTAGTTTCAGAAGTCTCTGGCTTTTTACTGTACAAATTTTGCATACCTTTTTTTGTAGAACAATATTTAACTTTGATAGACATTTAATTCTGAATAGTTTTGACCTTCGTAACCATGTCAGCTACATGTTTTCTATTCCTCATTGCATTTTGTCTTTGGTGTTGCAGCACTAATGAAAGGTAAGAAACTGTAATTGTCTCCACTGGGGATAATATTGTGTATGCAAACCCAAGCAAAGAAAAATTGAGATGTTAGACTCCAACAGATATTAAATGCATGCTTTCAAAACCATCGTCTGGAAACCTTCCTAAGTTTCTATTTAATTCTAGAGATTATCTAGTTCATAGATTTCTCTGACATTGTCAATTTTCTGTTGTCTTGCAGTGGGGTTCTGTGTGTTCTGGGATGTGTGCTGGACTCAGCCACGCAGAGCAGCTTAATGCTTGCATGTCACACCTTCTTGAGTGCTAGAAATGAGGAATTCTTTGCCTAGATGTGTCTATCATGCACTGACAGGATCAAGTTCCTCTGTAGCGTGGGTGTGCTGCCACCTCCTTTTGAAATGCACCTGGAGGCAGAAGACTGGAGTGATAGTGCTGATGTATATTACATATATAATGTATGATATATGTATGTATCACATTATGATGTATATTTAATGACCTGGGGGCTATAGTGTTTGCATAAATGTGGTATATTTGGCTTCAGTTCCACCACATTGACTGAAGAATGTCAAACCCACACTCCCACCTCTAAGGCAGCAACCATGTTCAAAGTTTTTCCGGGTTCAAAGTGTTGCAGCCCTCTTGTTGAGCCTCTGTATAGTGCATTCACGTACTGCATACATTCAGGGTTTGTTGGGACAGAGGGAGCCTGGATTTATAGCTTGAGACTCTTTAAAATACAGAAACTAAAGCTTAAGGGCTGGAATCCAGGACTCTCCTTTGCAAGCAGATGTTTTAGCTACAGGCTGTTGGGGTGTTAAGGCCTTAACTGTCTTGCCTTAGGCTTCATTGTAGGAATGGATTAGAAGCAGAAAGCTTGAGTGCAAGACTCCTGAGTCCTTCCTTAGCTAATCCTTTAATCATTACTCTTTTTTTTTTTCAGTGAAAATGCCTTAGTATTGAACACATCTGCAGCTGTGTCAGATTCTTCTGTATCCTCAGGGAGAGGCAACAGGTATCCTACTCCAAAGCCGAGAGCTCTTGGAGGAACTCTGAGGACTCGTCATGATCGCAATACCCCAGCTGTTGGTAAAAAGACTTCTAAATGCAAAGCAGTCTTTCAAGAACTAAAGAAAAGAATACATAATTGAATTAATTTATTAGGTTATTTAATGTAATAAGGCATCTTTCATCTTTTCCAATACAATAGGAGGTACTGTTCTAGTGTCTGCTCCTAAATTCAGGTCTTCATCTTCACCTCAGAGAAAGCGAAATTTAGCAACAAACCCTTCAAAAAAAAGGTCCTTCCAGGTGAGCCAGAGAACAGACTTACCATTATGAATTGTAGGAATGTGCTTTTTAAGTAATAATGATAATAATTCATTTAAGAAACCTTTTCCTTGAGTTGTTATTTGCTGTCTTAAAATTGTCAATGTCTGTGGCTAAAAAGGGCGTGTCTGAATAAATAGTTCTTTTGGGGTGTCAAAGGAGTTGACGCTACTGGAGTGAGATTAGATGTACTTCACTTTTTTTTTTTTGCTAAATGTGTGGGATCTGTTTACAGAAAAATAAAAAGGTTGCCAGTGGGATTTCCCCTTATTGTAGCCATTGACATCACCGTGACACAACTCCACATTGCTTGAGTTGGAGGAAATTGAAGAGGGAGAGGTTGGGTGCTTATGTAAAACATAGGTTAGTGTGCCATAATAGTTTCACTCTACCTTTCCTTTACTTTTGTGCTGCTTTTACTTTGCAGCTTGCATAATTACTAAAAGAAAAATAGAAACATTTAGGAGTTGTTATCCTCAAAATTTTGATAGTTTTTTTGTCAAGTTGTGCTTGGTCTCTGTATGAAGAGAGCTACCATTTAACTGCATACATCCTCTGTAGTAAGTTCTGTAATAGAAGCAGACACAATTGCATGAGAAGTTGGTTATGTTGTAAAATCTAAAAAATCACAGTTTCAGAAAATAAGCACTTGGTGTGACCTGATTAGATTACTTTCAGTCCGTGTTAAACACTTGTTATTAGGAACAGATTTTCTTTACACTGTCTCACAAGCTTGGAATACTTTTTCTTTTAGTACTTTCATGAGAAGTATAGCAGTGTAAAGTCAACATTTGCTGCATATGTGAGGATCTGTACTGGAAGGCTGTATATGAGATGTTGTGGTTTTGTGCTTTTTTTGATCCTTCCCTTTTTTTTCTTTCTATTGTGTTGTAGCCTGATGTGAAAATAGAAGCCACTTCACACTTTAACTCTCCACCTGCTGGGCTGGGAACTGTGGATCCTCTGCCACTTAGGCAGGATCAGTGGCCTCCTAACAGGGTTGGTGATGAGCAAGTTCCTCTTGTTTCAGCCCAGCAAGAGCAGTCCTCTGCAACTTCTGTTCTGACGTCAGCAAAAAGCTGCTCTGTGCCTTGCTGGAGTCCCTCTCATCGTATTCAAGGGACTCTTAAGGATCCAGAATTCCAGCATAATGGTGGGTTTTATTTATTAAGTTTGTGTTAGAGTGATGCAGGATGTAGATGACTACTGTGCAGTGCTCAGGCCAAGAGATGCTGAGTTTGCTGCCTTACAGTTTCTACAAAGAATGTGCTGTTTGTAAACAAAAGCTTTTCTATTATATGGTTGGTTAGTCTTGCTGAGGAAATGTGCACAACACCCACCTTTGTTTCAGATTCCATTAACATCACTCTATTACAGTAGTTTGTTGTCTTGATTTTGCCTTACTAATTTTAATAAATACTGCTCATGAGAATAATTTGGTTTAGCATGAACAACTCTAAATGTTGATATTTAAGCTGCAACTGGATGCTGTGACACTTTTCCAGCTGCAGTTGCTGACTGCAGTGTGTAACTGGGACCTTTATGGTGTAGTATTATTTTGCAAGAGCTGTGGATTTCTGATAGATAAGCTCCTTAAAATTATTTCTGCAGGATAAGGAAACAAAAAAGCTATCTCTAGAAGGTTTATTGGCTATTGAGAAAAACCTTTTCTTGGCTGAGGAGGGATTTGTACTGAAGCATTTCAAAAGTTTTTAACAATGTTCAAGTGTACTGGGGATGTAAATTTGATAAAGACAAGACTCCTTGTCCCCTTAGTCTCCATTCCAGAAAGACTTTCTATAGCCGCTTAAGGTCCCACAATTCTTGGTCCTTTGATTATAGAGATTGGCTAAAAAGTAGTATTTCCATGCTAGAATGGAGCAAGTAGTTGTCACGTTAAGTGGAAAGGTGAAATGCAGAGAATTTCCTCAGAAAGATTAGAATTGGTGCTGGGCTCTAGTTCTGCACCTTGAGTGCAGTTCATTAAGTAACTTGCAGCAGGTACCAAAGAGCGGTGTCTCGAGAAGAATACAGTGGAGCATCCTTAAGGTAAAGGAGCCTGGTAGAATTTTTGTTATGTGTGCTATTTATAAGACTCTTGTTTTGGAAATAATGTTACAATATTTTTAAATGTTCTAAAATGAAATATTTTCCTTTGTCTGTTTTGAAATTATTCAAAACTATGCCTTTTGGCTTTTTGTCTTAGGGAATCTTGGCAATCCAAAAATGAAAACTTTCCAGTTGCCCCTTCGGGAAAGAAACCGTAATGATGAAGGTATTTCTTGTCCCAAAGTATTACTGTATATTGTGTATGTAACCTAAATAAATTTTAACTTTTGCATGAATGTGAGAGTTTTCTGAATGCAGTAAGTAATAGTGGTTTATGTGTTTGCCTGAATAATTACAGTGTATTTTCATCAAAATAATTTGAACATGTTTAGCCTAGTTATCTGAAGTATGAATATGAAGGTATAGGGTAATATGAATAAACCATTAAATGTGGCTGAAAATTAATAGACCATTGTGGCTCTTGATATGATTACTATAGCTTGCTTAGTTCCATATCTAAAATTGTTTCCTGCCCACACATTTTTAAGCCTTTGTGTTGATAGCAACTAAAGGAAACTGCCACACAGCCCATATTGCAGCTGGAGTAGCTTTGGTTGCAACTTAAAAGGTACCACAAACTTTAAGATAAGGGTTTTGCCCATGAGACTTTAGCCCCAGATGTGCAACATAAAATGATCCCTCTGACTTTAATTTTCCCACCTGTCCTCTGCTGAGTGTGTTAGGGATGCTTATGGCATCCTGCCATTCTGATTGCTGTTTTGGCCTTTTTGAATGTTCATTTTAAAGTTAGTCTGGGAGAGCAGCCATTGCACAGCTGCATCTTCTTGGCCTTTTTGTGGGCAGACAAAAATAAACTCTTTCAGTAGCATTAGTCAACCAAAGGCACTGTATCTGCTATACACTTTTTCTTAGTGTGGTGTCTGAGGCTGAGCCTGGTGTGGTGCTGTGCTAGTTGCAATCACCTGTGTTTGGTTCAGCTCATAGTATGGGCAGAGCAGGTTTATATCTGATTGCGGTTTATTTATAGTTATACCCCAGAACAACCCAAAGCTTGTTTCTGTACCCCTTGGCGCTTCTTTCCTCCTTGGGTTTTAACCAAGGTTCAGACTGATTCTCTGTTTTACTCATTGCAGTTGGCTGAAAAATATGTGGGTGGTGCAGATGGCTCAGCCAAGCTTCAGTGCAACTACATAAAACATGCAAAATCCTGTAGTACTCTGCAGCTTTCCACCAGCTTGCTGCACACAGATTAAATGCTATAGCTGCTGTTTCTTTTTTATTTTTCCCTATAAGCTGAGTGGTAATGTATGAACTTGCAGAAACAGGCAAAATGTGCCAGCTCACAGATATTTTGTATGTCCATATTTGTTCATATACATACAAACCTGGGAGTTAGTCCAATGACATGTCTTATTTGCAGAAGTGCAGTTAGCAATTTGTCATACATGGGAATATAGTTGTTATACATAGTGTGTGAGCCTGTTACAGGCTATTAGGATCACTGTATTTTAAGAATTTAGAAACTCTACTGAAAAGTTAATTCAAACACTGACGGAATACTGGTGGTGTTTGGATTCCATTGCAGGAGAATGAGTGTAATTAAGGTTATTTTTCATAGAGAGCATCTTGACAGACCTGTAGCAACATTTTGGTGCTGTTAAAGAATTACAATGTAGTTTATTAGGCAAGCAACGTCAAGACTGATTAATTTTAGGAATTACACTGTGTGTGAAGTGGACCCTGTATTCAAAAGGAAGACCCTTCAAAAGTGTATTTCTAAAGCCTGCTTCTTCTTGTCTTTGTGGTGAACTTCTGTTTTCTTGGAAAACATGTTCCTTTTAGCAGCTTTTGGCACACTAGCTGGATTTGGCAACCTAGCTGGATGTGGCACAGAAGGGCTCTTTTTGGCAACGTGGGTTCTGGTATTTTAGTTGAGTTATTCTAAGGTTGTCTGCTGTGCTTGAAGCAGTGGGTTGCTTTCAAGAATATGTCATTACCAGAGTCTAGTCTATATAGATTTCAGTGGCAGAGGAACAATTTCTGAGGTCTGCTGACACAGGAGAGTAAAGGTCAAGATGACTTGGAGAATTGGGCAATTCCCAGGTGAATACAGGGGTCTTATTCTGGAGTTTTTCAAGAGATGCCATGTAAATCTCTTAACTAACATACTAGAGGCTTCCTTGTGAGGTGGTTCTTCAGCGTGTTGGTTGCCAAGTAATTGAATTGAAGTGTATTGTGCTACTATTTTAACATCCATTGTGAAAGAGGGCATAAAAACATTCAAAATATGTTAGCTGTGTTTGAATATATATATATTTAATCGTCCTATTTACTTTTTCCCTTCTGCTTTCCCCACAGATGACAGATTGTCTCAGATTTCTGCTCGCTCGGCAGCGTCTAGTTCTCTAGCGTCTCAGATACTGGAACGAGCTCAGAAGAGGAAGGATTTCTGGGGCAAGACATAGTCTCTCCTACCTGTTGTCTAGAAACTATTCTGTAAAATGATGTATTTTGTACAGCTTGTAGTGTACATTTAAAAAAATTGTGATTGTAGGTTTCACACAGCATCCTTTCACTTACCATTGATGTGGCCCAAATTTTAGGACTTGCCATCCCAATTGAAAATTAAATATTTTAAACTGATGATGCTGAAAATTTATGTTCTTTATATCTGGGAGTTAGGTCTTAATTCACTATGTCACAACAGCCATGTGAAGTTTTACTTTTTTTACAGTGGCACCTTTTGACACTGAGATAATAATTATTTTATGAAACCCATGTGTTAGTTTTCAAGGTATTCTGCTGTAGTGATGCAGTATGACCTAGAACAGTATTCGGGGCGACGCCATTGTTCACCAAATACCTCAGTTGCTTTATTTTATCGAGTTATCTTAAGGACAGCTGTGGTATATGTGTTTATGTTACTGTATGAATTGTCAGCATAACACAGCACTGTAACAAAAAGTTACTTTTATTACTTACTGCTTTTAACCTTTTACCAAAAAATTCTAATTTCTTAATGACACTAACTTAGAACACACAGGAGTTTAAGAAAAAGACATGAAGCATTAGGGTTTGTTCATTGTCCACAGGTTTTTGGCCAGGATGAGTATCAGAGTTCAGTGCATACAGTAGTGCAGTTTGTCAGCTATACTGACATGAACGCTTGTCTTGTAGACTAAGACCCATGTTTAGTGTCAATTTCAGCTTCTCTAGAAAAAGAAAACTCAGCCAACTTAACCAGCTCCACTTCAAACTCAGGTATTTATGAGTAGTAATCTCTTTAAGTAAATTCAAAAGAATGTTATTTTCTTGACTTTGATATTTTAATTACCTCTTGTCTTAGTTTCCTGCTTTGGGGAGACTGATACCATTATGATTGTCACAGTGAAAAGTGTTTGTGATTTATGCTGACAGCTCATTTTATCTTTCCAAATGATGCCAACAAGTTAAAATGAAGTAGAGGAAATAGGTGGCTAGCATATTTTTTGGTTCTCTGTGTGTGGCTTCAGGTTTTAATACTACTTCATTTGAAAATTTTATACAAAACAGTTTGAAATTTGTACACACTTGATTGCATTTTGATTTTGTATGCAATTATGTATGCATATTACTGAAAATAAAAATGGTTGGTTGCTTCGTTTCTCTTTAAGTTATGCTGGATAATTTGGCAGAGCCCATTACATTGGCACTTCACTGTTTAGTTCTCTCTTTCACCTGTTCAGCTGGAATATCTGTGGACTTAAGAAAGACAAGATGTTACCTCAGAGAGGGTAATTTATTAAAGCTAGATATGATGACACTAGAAATCATAACTGACTACAGATACTTCATATGGTGACTCGAAGCAGATGGGTGCTACACAGGCTGGAAAGGCTGCAATGCCCAAAGGGTCAGTCCCCAGAAAATGATGTAATGAGTGAGTGAATTTGTGCTATCCAGTACTGATGATGTTAGAAGAGTGTTCCCTTCGTCCAGAAATTGTATGTTACAGTAGCTTCCTACCAGTGGAGTTGTCTGAAGCAAATCAAAGTATTTTATCTCTCGGACTTCTGGGCTTGTTCTGTTAAGTTGTAATTGGTCATGAAGTTTCTGCTGAAAGGGAAGATGTGCAACAGTGTCTATGAAAATTTTCATTTTTCCTCTAAAATGATAGTTTTGTAGTGGAAAACTTAATGGCTAAAAGGGGAAGTATTTTTGTTTAGGATGGTATGTTGCTGTGATGTGGGTGCATTGATTTTGCTATGTCTATCTACATTATTCATATTCAGCATGTTCTTGTTTTCCTGGCCAAGAGCTCTCATCATCCATTATTTCTCTGTGATACCTGTTAATTGACTTATGAACTGTGTCCTCTTTCTTTGTTTTTCTTTGTTTGCCTGGGTTTCTTGGCTGTCTGACAACTCTGTCAGAGTTTTTGTGCACGTCTGATTTTGAGGCGTGTAAGTCAGAGGTACTGTAACACCCTAAGTGCCAGCTTTGCTTATAGTGTTGTCTGTACTGGTACAGATGAGTCTGGTACATCTTAGGTAGCTCTGAGTTTGTTAGATGTATTTTGATTTCTGCCAGGGAGAGAGTAGATATGTTAAAGGAGAGAGACATTACCTTTAGACAGAAGTATTTAAAGGGAAGTGTAGACAAAATACCTGGTTTTGAGTTATACTAGTGCTGAAGTGTGTTCTGTAGTCTTCAAGGCAGATGTAAATTCTTTACGCATGTTCTCTGCTATTGTTTATCTTGTTCAAGAGGGATTTTGGTTTTTCGAATTATTTCAGACCAGCCTTCAAACATATTTCCTGTTGTGTTTTCAGGGTAGCTGAACATGGAAAAAATGTTCAAAAGTGCACCCTTTATTAATAATTACAAGTGTGTGCTGTGCAGTGAATGTGTATTGTTTTCTGTCAAGGAAACCTTAGAAGCCTTGAAAATGGAGAGACCAAGTAGATAAATAATGAGGAAGGCAGTTGCCAATAGGATATGTATCTCAGGAATAAACAACTTCGTGACCTTGTCAACTTAAGGTCAAGGTTTACAAAACTGGTGCATTAATAACCGACCCAGTCAGTAAGTGTTGAATTGAATGTCTTCAGCTGCTGTTCCCAACTTTCACCAGCTGGTCAGGGGAGGTGAGACTGATTGCAGTCCGCAAGTTCCTTGTGAGGGGAGAAGGAGGGGCAGACACTGACCTGTTCAACGTGGTGACCAATGACGGGACTCAGAATGGCCTGAAGTTGTGTCAGGGGAGGTTTAGGTTGGATACCAGGAAAAGGTTCTTCACCCAGAGGGTGGTTTGGCACTGGAACAGGCTCCCCAGGGAAGTGGCCACAGCACCAAACCTGTCAAAGTTCAGGAAGTGTTTGGACAATGCTCTTGGGCGCATGGTGTGGCTCTTGGGAATGGTCCTGTGCAGGGCCAGGAGTTGAACTCGTTGATCCTTGGGGGTCTCTTCCAGCTAAGCTTACTCTCTGATTCTCTGACTGGTTTTGCATATAGAGTCTGGATTAAGTCACAAAGCCACTCAGTAAGTAGTCTTCTAGTGATACTTGAAGTCACTATGAGTATGTTGTATAGGGATTTTTCAGTCTTTTTGGATTAATAGATCCACATCTACTCTATTGCTGATGGATTCCTATGTAGTGAGCAACAATATTCTGAAAACAGATTTGGCTTCACCAATGTCTTGCAGGTAGGTGGACTTCCCTCTGCACCCAAGGGCCGCAGCCCAAAACCCAGTGTGTGTTGCGGTAAGGTGAGAGAAGTGAAATTATTTACCAGCCACCAGCTTTCTCTTTCACTCAAAAATTCTTGGAGCCTAATAATAGGCTTCAAGAACTAATATGTTCTCCTTATCTGACTCCTGGTGTCATTGCTTTCTGGCACATAACAGTGGAAGAAAAAGGGATTTCCAAATCCATAATATTCAATGAAAAGTTGAATATTATCAATATTTGTATATTATTAATATACAAAACATATACTATATATTAATTAATGTATAATTAATATATTAATATACATTAATACATTTGTATATTATTAATACAAATCTGTAGTACTCGAAGATGGGGTAGGAAGCACAGCTTCTTTGAACAATTTAGTGTGTGCTTATTCCTGTGATGCCATAATGATTCACTCCACCTTCCTGTTCTGTAAGGCTGAGCTGAGACCTGATGTTCTAGTGTCACAGGAATTCTTGACCATATGGTGAAATTTGTCAGCAAAGAGCCCCATCACTATTTGATGAAAGTGGAAGTTTTGCTGCGACCTTGTTGACCAATTTTTACTGTAGCCTGAAGAAAAATTGTTTCATTATCTAGATGCACACAAATGTGTGATAAAGAAAACTAGCTGAACAGTAATTTTAATTGTAAGTGGCCTAAAATAATGTCCTGATTCTAGCAGCTATTCAGACCTTTTTAGACCAGAGCCTAGGGAAGAGAGAGTAGCATGGTGGAGCTGTTGTTAACTTCTAGGTGTGCAGTCATTTCTTTGGTTTTCTGTGCACTGGAACACAATGGGAAAGTGTTAATCACAACAGCAGTGATCACACCAAAAGCAAAACTTGAAGAGCAGTCAGTGGATGGTAGGTAACAAGAAAACTCCAGTTTCATGGAAATCTGAGTTTTGGTTTGCTTTTTGATCCAATTTTTCTATTGTGTCAAAGAAGGACATCTGGAGTTCCATGTAGAAATGTGAATGAACTTCCTAAATGTACTAGTATTTCCTACAGTTCGTCTGTGTCAGATGTGAGCTGACCTTGAGAGGTTTCTCTTTCACAGGCTGTGTCCTAGAGAAGCCCATGGAGTGACTGAGGAAGCCTGAGCTTGGCATGTCAAATGTGCTGTGCCTGGGAAACTAAAGGATGGTGCTTGGTGGTCCTGTGTGGTATCATGTTAGGGTGGAGGATTGAGAACTGACACAAGATTGGTGTGAAGACTGACGGTCCTTTGAGAAAGCAAGCAGGGCCTGATTTGCATACAGCTTTCACACCTGTTGGATCGCTTGTTGCATTTGTGGGGCTCGATTAAAAGTGTAAGAGCAGGAGCAGTCATTTGCAAAGAGATTGCTCTTTGCAGGGAGAGTTGGGTGGTACAGTCGGGGCAGCAGATCCTACTTGGTGTAGATGGTTCTTCAGTGGAGGGGGAAAAGGACAATTCAAGCTTCTTATTCCCCACTTTCTTCAGAGGTTGTGATAAAGTCTTCTAGTAAAGCATGTTGGCTTTGTAAATGTGACTGACTTACATTTATGCCAGGTAACCTTATGCCAAGGTAACTAAGGTAAGCCTGTGAAGGTTTCAAGTGGACCTCAGAGGTTTTTCCTTTTAACAGTGTTTAAATCTGATCTATGCATATACTGTATGTCTCTGTGTGTGTGTGTGTGTGTGTGTGTGCGCTGGAACAGAGCTATTTTTTTCCAAAGTAGCTAGTATGGGGCTCTGTTTTGAAACTGTGCTGAAGATAATGTTGATAATACAGGGGTGTTTTCTTTTTTGCTGGGCACAGGGTCAAGACCTTTTTTGCTCCACCCTACTCCATTAATGTGCTGGGGGTGCACAAGGTGTTGGGAGGGGACACAGCCAGGGCAGCTGATACCAACTGACTCAGGGGAGATCCCACACCATGTGGTGTCTAACGATTATGCATGATGGAGCTCTGCTTTCCTGGGCCTGAACACCTGCCTGCCCATGGAAACTGGTGAATTAATTCCTCATTTTGCTTTGCTTGTGTGGCCTTTGCTTTACCTATTAAACTGTCTTTATTTCAACCCACAGGTTTTTGTATTTATACTCTTCTGATTCTGTTCCCCATCCATTCCAGTGGGAAATGAGTGTGTGTCTGAGTAGGGCTTAGTTCTGACTGTGATTAAATCACAACTCTCTCTCTCTCTCTGTGTATGTATATATATATATATATATATATACACGTATCATTTTTTAAAAACTCAAGGTGTCTTTGTCTAATACTGTCATGTGCTGGAATGTCTTCAAAGCACCTACTTTAGGATGTGAATTAGAATAGAAATGGCTGGCAGGATCCAGAAAGCATCCAGAAAATACTTTTGGATTTCTGCATTCCTAGGTCCCTTTCTGGTTACTGGGTTGTTGTGACACATACACTTATCTGCAGATACACCCTGTTCTGGAGAACTGAGTGCCCAGGTCTTGCTGCAAAGCTGTCCTTGTGGACAGGGGAAACCTGCTGAGGCTCAGTGCTCCCCCAGCTAGAGTGGGCCTGTGAGTTCCCAGAACAGTGCTTTCATGAGGAGTGCGTATTTGTGTTTCCAGTGGGAAGCTGGCTCCAGCTGTTTGTGTATTTTAGCTTACACGACACATGGCTAAAAACAGATAACCCAGGAAAACAGCGTCATAATTCCTATGCTGTAGCTATTTTTTCTGGCCCCATAAATCTCACATTCTTGACAATAGCTCCACTCCAAGAGGAAACTCATTGACTCATGGAACTCTCTTGGGAGATCAGCAGTAGCATAACTCCAGTCTGGGGAAGGGCTGGGGCAGGGGCTGTTGGCTTCCTAGGGATAGACACAAGTTAGAAGAATGCTGTTAGCGACATGAGAACTGTCACCTTCTGTAATGGCTCTGTTATACTGAGTAACAGCTGCCAGGGGCTTGCTCTCAGGAGATGCTGAGCTCCAAGTCTCCGTGGAAGTGCTGGTATATGGGCAGTGTCTGGGCACAGGTACTTCACCTTAAATAACGTTGCTTCCCTTCAAAATGGCTTCATTTAATTACTCTGTTACATGATAAAACTGCTGGTACTAGGTCAACCAAGGTGCTGGGGCTATTTCTTAACCTGAATAACTATTACCAAATTTTGGATTATAAGCCAGTTAGCAAAATTCTGTTCCCAATTAGAGTGGTTTCCTTTGAGCTACACTATGTCATTAATTCCACATCATCATGTTACTGAGTCACGGCTGTGCAACCACAGCACACATTAACAGGAAGCCAGAAGTTTCAGTTCACCTGATCTGATGGTTCAGAAGACATGGTTGCATACATGTAGGTCACTATATAAAGTGACAGTCTTATAATATGTATGTGACTTTATATGCTGAATTAAGAGTTACCATCTGGTGGAAGGGTTAATAGTGGTGCCTTTGGTGCTGTGAGGCTGTGTGCACTGACGTGGTCTCGATTCTCTTTTCTCCCCTCTGTGTCAACTCAGTGTTGGCTGCTATTGAGAATTCTTAATAAGACTTCTGTTTATGCTTTACTGATGTTGGCAGGAGTTTTCTGAAGAGGCAAGACCGCTGGACTAACATCTATTGCAGTTCCACTGACACAGGTTTTTGGTTTTTTGTTTTTGTATTAATTAATTTTGGGATTCAGTAGAAGTTACTACATCAGTGGTCTTGGTAATAACATGGTATTAACACATTAAGAACATTGGTCGTAGCAATATAGTGTTGTCTCAACATACCTCTGGATTGCTTTCTCTTGTATCTCCACTATATGAGTGTTCCTGAGGTGAGAATAAAGTTATTTAAAACAAGAAGGTTTGGGGTTTTTTTTTTGTTTTGTGTGTGTGTGGCTGTGGTTGTTGTTTTGTTGGTTTTGGTTTTTTTTTTGGTCCCAGAATGTAATTTAAAATTGAGCATCCTTCCTCTTGGATGTTTTATGATATGAAATACCAGTTTTATGATATAGCATCTTATGGTTAGGAGACACAAAAATTATGTAACAAAACCAAGTGAAGGTCAGCGACAAAGATCTTTGATGAAATATCAGATATAAAAGCTGAAGTGTTACTGTCAGAGGAAATGTGGTACTCTGTGTTACAAAAATGTTACAACCAGGGAAGGTAGGAAATCGCACAGGGTCTGCAAAAACCCTGAGTCAGCAGTGCCTGTACTGAGAGCTGACTCCAGAGTCTTTTTCAATCACCTAATATTCCCAGGCTAAGCAATTTTGTTCATACTATTCATTCTTCTTCCAAAGAACTCACAGTTTCTTATATAACATTAAACCTATCATAAAAAAAAAGAAAAAAACCAAGCACAAATATAATGGTTAGATGCTACATCTTCTCTCCCAGTCTCTGCATTTCCTCTGTAGAAATTGAATCCCTTCTGTCATTCCTAATGATCCTGCCCAGAAGACACTTGCCTGTGTACTAGGATGTTTCCATAAGGAATAGCTGGATTACAGAAAAGCTAATTTTCAAGTTTTGTAGAAAAGAATCGATTTTCATTACTGATATTTTCATTGCTGGGCAGAAAGCTGACTAAAATAAGACTTTACTGGAGCTTGAGCTGAAACAATTTTATACTCTACTTTAATCTTTGGAAGTTTGAAGGTCTGGGCAAAAGCAGAGAAGAACTGAGATGAAATGGAGCTGACAGCTGACTGCTTCACAGATGAGCTGGAGCAAAATGAGGGGATGAGTGTGACCTGAAACCTGAGCTTCAGTGTTCAGTTTTAGGTGTTATATGACCTATGGCCCATTCATAGAAATGTTTAAGGGGGGAGAATTTCATTGCAAAATAAAAGATCCAAGAGCATGGTACACAGGCTCACTTTTTCACATGCCTACTCTTGACAGTATTTCTAGCCCAGTGGCCAGTCCTGACATTTCCAATAATGCAGTATAATTCTGGCTGATTAAAAATGTACTAAAGCCCAAGAAAATTCCTGCATGCTAGTATGTTGCTGCTGATACACAGCAGCTGAACATCAAAGCACAGTATTGATTCTTCACCTGTGACCTCATTCAAAGTCAGAAGGAAGTGTCTGTGGCTTTAGAAGCAGATGTGATGCAGAGTTCCAGTCCTCCTCAAAAAATTCTCTGTCTTCAATATGGGTCAAGAAGTCATTGTCGAGAATATTTACCACTGTGGTTTCTTAATGATTTAGGGAAATTTGATGTAATTAGACTTAAAATGGGTGAGTTCAGTGATGGGATAGACACTTAACTCTTGGGACAGTACCAGGGAGAAAAAGTGACCTGTGAACAATTTCACAATAATTTCCTTAATTAATTATACTTGAAAAAAATACAGAGAGTACTTTATAGAAGATTTAAGGTCTTTGGTCGTTTTTAATTGAAATTAAAGCAGAACAGTTAGATTTTCTTGTAAGAATTTTGTATTTTAAACAGTGCTGATGGCGTTAAACATTAAAAAATATCATTAAACCTATTTTAAAAAATCATGAAATAGGAAAGGGAAATTACTTCCTCCTCATTCTTCAGATCCATTTTGTCCAGTTTACTCTTTCTCCACAAAGCAAGACCCTCTAGTGACAGTTTCATCCAGAGTACCACATTTTAAATGAAAGGCAGCTTTCCTTCCTCTCTCCTGCTGTGCAGTTCAGGGTAGCCCATTTGGGAAGGGGAATCTAACCAAGCAATTTCCCTGAGGTTCACCCTCAGTGCTGGTTTAAGACCTTGTTTTTCAGAAATCTTTTGTATTTCCTCCTCAAGAATAAAAATAAACCCTTCCACAAATGTAGCAGAAAATACAGAGCTGAGGTCTCTCTCTGGACTTCAGCTGGGGACTGGAGTAAGATCCAGCGTTAGTGCAGGTTTTTAGTTCCATCTTTCCATGGGATGTATGGCTGGATGTGTATCTCCCATCTGGGGTGTGGTAAGCTAGTGAAAAGAGGTGGTAACTGTGACTAGACTTTGTTCAATGCAATCTCGTAACAGAAATACAAGACCCTGGGAATGGGAGGCATATCTCCACTTCCAAAGAAATTCTACTGATGTGTTACAAGGAATAACTGTAGCCTTGACTACACCATAGCTCTGCGGTACACCCAGGACCAACAGTCCTAGGAAGAGGCCAGGAATGAACTGATGAGCATGGGAGCCACACAGTCTACTCGTGTTACCAAGCCTGGTAACATTTTGGCCCTTTGCTTTTGGGCTGGACCACACTCAGAGTAAGCTAGAGGGATGAAAGGGAGTTACAACCCATAGCTGCTAACAAAAAGGTAAATAATGCAAAAGCTTTAGGAATGTCATAAAAAGGGAATTTGCAAAACACGAATTAATGAACTTGAAATATGCATTTCAGCATCTCAGTGTCTGGAAAATAGCAAGGTGAACTAAACAACTGAAAGAGAAGGAGGGCATGATGGCATAACCAAAAAGTGGCATGGCTGAGAAAGATGGCTAACAATACAACTTAAGGTTTTCTATGAAAATAGATATGTCCTATGGTTTCAAATAACAGAGAAGGAAGACAGAAGAGGTTTTGTAATTACTGCATAAAAAAGGGCAGAAGAAAGAGTCAACATCTAATTCCTCATTCATCTGCTTGATTTTGTTTAAACATCTGTCAGGATGTGTAGGATGCTAGGGAAGAGGTGTGCTCCTCAGAGTGGTTTGAACAAATGAGTGTGGCACAGCACCTACTTACCCAGGTCATGCACCCTTTCCACGGGACTGGAGCCACATAAAGAGGTCAGGCAAGCTGGATCTGTGTCTGATGAGTAAATGACCAAAGCGATGGAAAGCTAACATCTGCCAGAAGGACAAGAGGACAGGGCATCTGAATGCCTGTCCACAGCTCCTGTTCTGGGTATGGGACTTCACTTCTGATGGATGAGCTGATGGAGAAACCTCAGTTGGAAGCAGTCTTTGGTTATCAGACTGTGTTTAACACCTGGGGAGGAGTTAGTGGAAATGCGTTTCAGGGAAGGTCAATCCTTCAAAGCAGAATCTGTCAGGATTCTCTCAGTTTGGTCTTTAATGTCTGTCTTTTGGTTAAGTAAGACTCAGCCTTTCATCTTCTCATTAACTGATATCCGCACTGGGACTATTAGCTTGGCAAATGAAACATATGTGGAAAAGAGTTTAGAAATATATTCTTGAGTAGCTTTGTGGTGCATTTGGGTGTGAACTGGACTGTTGACATCCTGGGTCCAGACTCGCTTTCTGATGCCTGCTGCAGTCAAGATGATGTTGGAAGCTGGCCATGGGAATGGGTACCTGAGAGGGGCACAGAAAAAGAGGTGGTGATGGTGGCTCCAGGGCGCAGCTTCAAGCACACAGATCTGTGCAGAGTTGATGTGGCAGGTGTCTAAGGGTAACTGAGGCAGGACTGAGGCATGGAGAGATAAATTCATGCTGCAGATGCATCAGAGGAAACTAAAGAATAAAACCTTGTGCCACTCAGCCTTTAACTGCTTCCTTTTGGGTATAAGAAAAAGATCTGGGCATTCCAGACCATGGGGTAAGGTTGATAATGGCTCTTGTCCTGAGAACCTGAGCCAGAAGGGATGGAGCCCAGGCACACAGACACCCACTCTCAGAGTTCTCAGGTGTTTGCTCTCAGAGGTAGAGCTGAAGCCTTGGTTTTCAAATTCTGATTTCTCCTATTTGTCGCCTGTGTACCTTGTGGGTATTAGGCAACCAGTAGTTTACATTTGTACCAGTTCTGTGTTCTGATGCATTACTGTCTACAGATGGGTTGCAAATTACCCTCTAAAGAGTGCAGTTTCCCTTTAGCACACTGCATGATATTTCAGACTGAAGGTGCAGCCCTGCCTTCATGCTAGCAGAAGAGCCCTAGGAACATGGAAATCACCTGGATAAGTAAGTACATGACCACAGCTCTGGTCATTATACCTGATTACAGCCTTAAATAAGGAAAATATTTTTGAAAAAGGGAATCTGGAAATCAGGCGTGTGATAAACACAGTGTTGGTAATGTTGGTCCTACACAGTTTCTGATCTTTCAGAGAGGATTGCACAGTGATGTGCAGATGGCCAGTGACTCCAGTGGGCCACAGTGTGAGAAAGGGTATTTTCATGGTAGGAGCCACAGGTGTCCAGTGCTTAGGTTCTGATACAGTCTCTGATCACTCGTGTGTACCAGTCAGCAGCAGTGAAACCAGTCCTGTACAACAGAAGATTTTAAAAAGTTTAGATAAGTTACGTTTGCTGCCATCAAATTGTCAATCAAGTAAGAGCATTATAATTGGGACAGGAGGCGCAAACTCATAAAATTCTCAAATATTTTTATGCAAAAAGAATTCAGGATTCCTACCCTGGTAAAAGCCCCTGCTTTGCCCCACATTAATATTTGGGTTTTTTTATAGGAAACTAAAGATTATGATAGCCTTGAAGTTGTATTTGTGGGTTTTGAAGTGGTTAGGTAGTTCTCAGAAGAGGATACTGGAAAGTAAGAGACTTGCTGATGTCATTTTTATTTCACCACCAGTACCCAAAAAAAAAGCTGAGAGAGATGTTGGTGGCCCTATATAAGGTGCAGCTCACCTCCTGCGGAGCACGTCAAGAATCACAGCAAAGGTAAGGCTTGCAGCCTTTGTGCTGCTCTCACTTTGCTTCACCCGCTCTCCTTGGTGCTAACGCTGCCTTCTCTCACATCAGTGCTCAGTGCTGTATCTGCAGCCTGCTGGGACGGACGATTTCACATCGTGAGCCATGGCCTCCCTGCAGACCTTGTCCAAGAGCTTCCCAGGATGGGTTTTCTTCTGCTGCTGTTGCTGTCTCCCTCTTCTTCTCACCAGCTCTCTGCCTCTGAAAGGGGCTTCCACTGCCCATCATGCCTGCAGGCTCAGGAAGATCAACTTCCAGCAGCCCTACATCAGGAACCGCACCTACACATTGGCTAAAACGGTACAGTCATCCATGTGTTCTTCATGGTGGGATCTGAGAACCTACTCCTCTGTTGGTGCCCTGGCTTCTAGCCTTTGGCATTCCTCTCTCTTTCCCATGCCTTTCTCCAGAAAAATAATGTGCATTTGAGTTAAGGCCAAGTTTGGGTGTGCAGAGCAGTCTATTGCCTGTGTAGCCACAGGACGCTGTTGCCTCTCCTCCTCCTGCTCCCCAGGGGAAAGGCAGCCCCTGGAGCAAGCACAGCTTCTTCTCTTCAAGCAGCTGCTGCCAAAGTGAGCAAATTGTGAAATACGAGATTAAATTTCTCAGTTTTCCCAGTCCATTTGGAGCTGGGCCATGACTGCAGTCACAGCCAAGCAGACACTCAGGCATCTGAGCTCTGCCAGGGCAAGTTTCTTCGCTGCTCTTGCCATGGGTGGGTCTCCCTGGGTGTACACCGTTGAGGGCTGCAGCACCTCCCAGCAGTGCTGTGGGCAACCATGAGGTCGGCCACCTGCAGCATCTGGTTTAGTCATCATAACCACGACGACTTCTGACATTTAAGTGGGGGACATGAATTCAGACTTCGGCTTATTTATTTTCCTGTGATACTGACCTTGAATCTCACCCAGCTGAGGGGAGAAACAGACACAATGTCCAAATTTATCTGCCTGTAACAGTCTGTGGTGTCCATTCCCTCATTTCACCTGCACTTTCATTACTGATGAAAACTTCAGGGTTTATTATTAATTTTTAGGTAAGGTTTCCATCACCACCTGACACTTCCTTCTTTTCCTCTCAGGCCAGTGCCTCAGACAAGGACACGGACAACAGATTGATTGGGCAGCAGCTCTTTGTTAACATCAGGGTAAGCCTTACATGAGGAGTCTGCTCTTTGCATCCCTCTGCAGCACTTGTGATCTCTGGCCTTGATTTAACATGACCTCTTACTTTCATACATAGGAAAACAACCGCTGCTACCTGATGAAGAGGGTTGTGGAGTTTGTAGTAAAGGATGTTCTCCTCACTGAAGTCAAGTACCAGTACCCTTATGTTGAGGAGGTGGCACAATTCTTGGCATCCCTGACCTCGGAGCTGAGCAGTTGTGTGAGTTACACCGGCTTTCTTTCCCTCTGACTCTCAGTGCTGCTCCTGAATCTCAGAAAGCTACAAGCAGTGGCAAAAGGCAGTGGTACAAAAGGAAACCTCAGATCAAAGATATGAAAGTCAGAGTTAATAGAAAGGTGTGAAAAAGAAAAAAACTACATCATTGCACATAGCTGTCAGTCTTATGTCTGGATGTTTTCTTTCTTTTAGAAATTTTCAGGACAGAAAGAGCACATTGAAAAGAACCTGGAACAAATGAAGAAAAAAATGGAACAGGTATATTTTTTCCAAACTTTTAAAAAGAGCAGTTTCAAACCCCAGTCATTTAGTTGGATTAAGACTGACCTAATTATGAAACAATCTCTGGAGATTATTTAGGAGGTGAAGCCTACAAGGACATTAAATACGGGATTAGTGATATTTCCCCTTCCAGCCCTCCCTCACTTGTCCTGTTAGCTCTCTGCATGTGTTATGGTAATTATCCTTCAAAAGCTAGGTTGCAGGAAACTTATATGCTAGTCTAGATTTGAGCAAACTAGTTTATATCTAAAGGTATAATGACTCTAACAGAACTATGTGAGAGAATTAGGCAAGTAAATTCTTGATTCAGTTTCTGTGACCTAATTGAAATCCTGATTTCAATTTTCTGAAAAATAACTAGTTCCTAAGGTTTGCATTCTGCTCTTTTCTAGTTGGGAGAAAATGGAAAGACTAAAGCCATTGGAGAGCTGGATTTGCTGTTTGACTACATGGAAAATACCTGTACTGATGTCCCAAAAAGGGGAGGGAACAAGAAGAAAAACTGAAAAAATTCTGGATCAGGCTTGAAGAGATGTCTCTGCAGATCTCTTGCAATAACTCAAACTGACTAGCTGTAACCATGTCCATTCCCCCCAGAGGCAGTATATTTTTCGCTTGTGTCAAAACTAGCAAACTAAGTGGGCAGAGACAGGATGCATATTGCTGCCTTCCTCGAAAATGAAAACTCCAGGACACTGCCTCTCCATTGCAACACCGGGCATTAGTTATTTACAAAAGCACTGTTCTGTCCTCCTCGTCTCCATAGGAATGAGGCAACCATTTCTGCCTTTTATATACTGAAATTTGACACCTATGGATCATCTTTGATCAAGGCAGTGATAAGCAGCCAGGATGCTTTGAGCCTCCTAGTTGGAAATCTCTCTTGCATATGTTGCCCCCTTCTGACCTTTGCCTGAAAAGTTGGTATTTCAGACTGGTTCAGAAATAATTTTTGTTATTTGTATTTAATGATAACTTATTTTAAGGTAATAATTATACAATACTTTTATTTATATAGATTAATTGAAAAATATCCAAGGAAATGTATTTATGGAGCTTTACCAGAAATTAACACTGCTGTGTGATATTTATATGCAGATGGAATGTTTTATAAATGCTTGCACTTTAATTTATTATAATAAATATTTTGGTCCTCAAATATAGCCATTTGCAGAGCTTTTTTCTTTTCTTCAAACACAAGGGAGATGATACACGTTGCACCTGCGGCACTGCTGGACTAGTGGCTGTATTCCTGTATCCAGAAAGGATGCAAGCTCTGTCTGGGGCTATGCTTCTTCACCATAAGCCTACAATTTCAACTTCTCACAGGCCAGGGCTTAGTGGGGAGCATGTCAGTCAGCTTTTTTTTGTAGGGGATGGTGGGAAAAATAGCATCACTCCTTAAAGTCCTTGATTTGGTTCACTGGTTCTGCCTCGGCATGCTCAGAGACAAGGTTCCCCCTTGAAGAGCTGCTGGTGAAAAGTCCCGAACTGTCCCCATGGGTCAGATGACGTGGAGACAAACAGGCAGCAGCTGCTAATGAAAACTCAGAGCTCTGCATTCCCACTGCCCATCCATAGCACACTGAGCACAAATGGCATTCTGCAGCATCAGGGATCTGAGAGTCCTTCAGTAGAGAATGTTTGGTGCCTATTCTCAACACAAGCTCCAAGACAGAAAAAAACCCCAAGTCCCTGAAACACAGTTTAACCTGTCATTATCATGTCATGTCCTTCAGCAGTGTCTCCTGGCCAGAGACGGAAGAGTTGCTCTGGTGTAGACAGAGAAATTGGTGACAGGACCAAGGTTAAAGGGGTGAAAAGCATCCAAATAACCACAAAGCCAGAGGAAATATGTAATAGCAGATTTCAGCAACTGTTGAAGTCTTCTTGAGCAAGGCCTTACCGTTTATTCATCAGGGCAACAAGTATCCTGTTCACATTTAAAAAATGTTGCTCCTGAGCTAGAGCAATTTAAAGATGCATTTAAAAGCATCCATCCATACCTATTTTGAACATGGTTTATGTGAACTGAAATCATAACACTTTCTTGTGGGAAATCACATATTAGACTGGCATATGATCCATTTGGGTGATGGATACCTGTGACCTGTCAAACTACATGTATTCAACATGGTTTACTTTTCTCCACACTTTCAATTGCATATCACAGCATATGATTTACATGCCTGTTCACAGTCAGGGCAGAAGTGACCCATTAATGACAGGCAGCCAGGATCAGGTACCACATGACAGTTTCAGGGATGTAACCTTTATTATATATTCAGAGGGATATATGTTTCCTTTCTTATGGGTTAAGGAATGATGTTGTCAAGAGCTGTTGGCCAACATCCTTTCTCTTATCACTCAAAGTTGTGAGAGCTGACAGCAAAGTGAGGGAGTTTGAACACCAAATGAGCAGTTCACTTCACTGACCTTTGATATACACAGTCTTTCCCTGAGCTACATCTGTCTCCCTTTACAGGCAGTGGAGGGTAAGAGGAATTATGTAGGTGTCATTTCTCTGGTCTACACTAGAGGTTTATAAAGATTGTGACTTTGGGCAGGATAACATGACTTTGCCCTAAAAGTACCTGTTTTGTTCCTTAATTATAAATAGAGACCATAAGACACATACATGCTGTTCCTTATTGATATAACCTCTTCACAAGTGGATAAATAACTTATTTCCTTCTTCTACTTCCTTTAGGTCTCTTCTACATCATTTTCAACTTGTTGAAATGTCAAATCAGACTCTCAGGTTTTCCACACTGGCGCTAAATCCAGATTAAAACCCATTTGTCCACAAAAACCTAAAAATGAAGTCAACTAATTATTAACTTCTCCAACCCTAAAAACTGCCAGCTGGAAGACTCTACCACAGAAACCTCATGAGCTGGAGCCCTGGAAATGCCACACAGCAAACTTTGCAGAATTTCCTTCTCAGGTTTTCTTGCAGCGTATGTATGATTTATGGGTGTATGCAGGATGGTGGTGATGATCAGTTTTGAACAGACAAAGGAAGTAAGAGTTGGAGTAGGTTTCCCTTACAACAGGAGGAAATGTCTCGGACAAACAATTACTGACCAAAAGAAAATTAAAATGTAGTTTCAGTTAGGCAAGCTGGGTTTTTATTCAGTTAAGAGTTCCAGCTCAAAAAAGGAAAATCTTGCTGAAATGTTTCATTCTGACGTTTTCTAAATAATTTGTGTTTTGGTTTTATGTGCATTTCTTTCAAAGGCTGAAAAGAGATTTGAAAGCAAAATGAGCTGTTTCATTTTGAGTTGGACAAGTGCTTTGGCCCTACCCACAATGAATTATTTTGTTTTAATTTTTCAATTGGGTCACCAAAGAGAAACTTCATTATTCACACAATTCTGATTTCTGTTGTCCTATTTTCCTTTCCATTTTCTGCCTCCAAGTTGTGGACTATTTGTAATTCCCAGAGGTCCTCGACTAGAAACCTTAGGGAAAGCACATGCTCCACATCCTTCACTGAGGATGCCTCCACTGTAGGGGCTGCAGGACCTCTTCCTGAGCAAAAATTCACAGACCACACTACTGTCAAATTTGTGTTTCATTGACTCTTCCTTCCCCTTCTCCTACATTAGGTGACCAGAACAGGTGCTTTTTTTCCTACACAGATAATTATAATGCATTTATAAAACTGCCTCTGAAATGTCACATTGTGCAGAGAGATGAACCCAAAGCATGAACAGAAGTTTCCACATCCTGCTGAGTAAGTATTGGTGGCAGTTTAAGAAACGTCTTAAATACATTGCCTGGAGTGTTACTCAGTTAGGAGATTTACATATTCAGTGTATGAATATATACTCCCCAAGTGACCTAGAATAATAGAGGTTGGTATTTGCTGCTGGAAGTATATTCTAGGCAAAGCAAAATGTTGAAGCTATCCTGTTCATAAATAAGAGGCAGGTAATTATGTCAGCTTGTGCTTTAAAGCACAGTTAGCTAAACAATGGACTGCATTGAACAGCAGTAAGTGCCTGACAAACTTTTCAGTCACAGTCATCTTCAGTAAGGATGTTTGTAAAGTCTGTGTAACTGGGAGCAGAACCAACCTGCTAATGTGAAGCAAGATAGGTAGAAATATTAGTCAATCTCAGGCTTATGTATGATGCTGCCAGGAACAAGATAATGATCATGGAAAGAAGGAAAAACCTACAGTGCAGTTCTGTGGGACCCAGAATATTTTTAGCAGGCTATTATCCAAAAATATGTCACATCAAATAACATATTTAGGATGGAAAACAATATAACCTCCCAGGGGAATCAGACCAGG
Organism: Aphelocoma coerulescens; assembly: GCF_041296385.1. Taxonomy (NCBI): domain Eukaryota; kingdom Metazoa; phylum Chordata; class Aves; order Passeriformes; family Corvidae; genus Aphelocoma; species Aphelocoma coerulescens. The sequence goes on along the minus strand of NC_091014.1, from coordinate 36,092,847 downwards.
AGTCTGTGCCTTTCCAGGATTTGTTAGAAAGCCTAATTTGTGGGAGGTAAACTACAAAATACAGACTATGCTAAGGCTGTTGGCACTTTGATTCACAGCACCTACCCATTTTCCATTTGAGACACTTTTTTCATGGTTAACACAAAGCTGCAGACATTATCAGATTAACTGTATGAACTTCACCACTAACAAAAGTGCTAAACAGCAATGTAAGTGAAAAGATTTCTTCTCAAGGAGAGAAGAAGGAGATCACTCTCTCTGTTAACCTTTAAATTACAAATCCCTGGCCAAATTCACATACGTCAATTTCTATAATTTAATTTGGAATTCAGTGATGTGTGGTTTGAAAAGAAAATATTCCTACATTTTTCCTTCCCTAAGGAGAAATTCAAATAAAAATTATATTGAGTTTAGCCATTTATCCTCAGCAAACTAACTCATAGGACCCAAATGTAAACATTTTTTCAGTATGAAGGATTAAAGCATAGCATTTAATATTTCCAGGATCTGGCCATTTTTCTTATCCAAGTTTGAATTAGAAAAAAAAGGGCAGACCTTCTAAATAAAAAATATTTTCTCTTCAGCTCAGGGCAGCATGGGTAAAAATATTTTGAAAAAACCCAGACTGATAAGTATGTCTTTAACTAGCTTACTTGAAACTGTTGTATGGTTGTTTCTTCAAGAGCCAGTAAGGCTTTCCCCGTGGAAATTGTAGACCTAGTTTCAAATGACTGAATGCAAAGTGAGACTGTTTTCCAAAAAACTGCAAAATTGCACCAATTTAAAGTTCATTTTGTTCTACAGTTTTTTCCAAAAGAAAGCTTTCTGACTCCTACTGCACACTTAAAGAATAGTGATGAATCTCCTTAAGATGTGAAAAGAATGGGGCAATCATGCATCTGTGGTAAGAGTCTAAAAGCAATCATGAAGATTGACTTTCTGATTAGGCCTTGTGATGTAAGAACTCCCCAATGGATTCATCCTGTATCTGGTCCTGCTCCACAGAAGGTAGAAAGAAAACTCCTATTGACTTCAAATATATAAGATTAGGCTTGTAGTTTGTGTATTATCAGGTTAATTATATTAACAAAAAAACCCCAACAAAACCCAACAAAAAACCCAGAAAAAAAATAAAGGTTTCAACACAGATGGTAAAATGGAAGTGATGAATTGGACTGTTTTTTTTAAATGCTTGTCCACGAAAATCTAGTGTATTAACACTGATTTGGAAGCAGAGGTTCCAAAATAAAGTTTAGATGCTTCTTGTCTTTTCAATGACCTTGTGTTTATTGTTGGTCAAAAAATATCCAGGCCTTGTCTTAGGTTAATACTTCTTACCAAACACGTCTGTAAAGTTTCTGGTTTGACCAGCTTTTCTCCTTTAGTAGTTATCCTTTATAATGTGACCCCTAAAATAGGGGAAGAAATTTCAGATTCTCTCTTTTTAATATTTTGTCACCAAATGAATACATTATGTCACTGAGATTTTAGGTAGATATTTCCAGATTTAGGGATTATTAACTCTGAGGCTTATTTTTACTTTGGTAGCTCAAAAATAGAGAATGCTTGCTTGTCAAGGACAGCATTTGGCAAAAAATACGATTATTTTGTGGTCATTAATGTGAACATCAACACAGTGTTCATTTCTCCTGTAGGTAATAGAGGTTTGATTAAGTTTAGGAAAGCATCTTGGCTTGAGGGGAACCATATGTGGCTCAGAAAATGCAAGACAGTTGCTTGCACATGAGATATCTGGTTTAAGTTGACATGAGCTTGAAGCTTCCAAAACAGGGAGCTGCTCAGTGCTGTCATTGTGCTCTCATTTTAATATCTGCCAGTGATTCAGTTCTTACATGCCACGGATTTCTGGGCAACGACTGGGAACTCAAAACAAATCCGTGATCAAGACTCTGATCCTGCAAATTGCTGAAACACCACGTATTCTCCTCATTTTGATAGTAGCCTCATATGAGTCATCTGCCCTCGCTTTGGTGCCAGAAAACCAGCTAGCAAAAGCTGAGATGCTGCCCACGAGCACTCGCAGAGCCCGTCTCTAGCCCTGCCAGCAGCAAGGGTGGCAGGCAGATGAGAGCCTGGTCCATCCATCAGCCCCCCATAATGAGCACAGGCTCAGACATCCAGCCTCAGGTGGCCTGTGGCTGGGCCTTACAAATTCCAGGCATGGACTTCAGGGTGTTATGTTGCTCATGGGTCAAGCTAAGGGCAAGTGAAAGAACCAGAATCAAGCAGCTTTTTCTGTGTCATTTTACTTTGGAAACCTTTTGGCACTAAGAATGTAACTGCAATAGATTTCAATTTTCATTTCCTAACTGTTTTCCACTGGTACTTGCAGTTACAGACTTCACTGTCTGTTGGTAATCCAGTGACGCTGGAAATGAATAAATAACAGAGAATGTTTTTTAAGGGAAGTGAATATATGAAGTTTCTCTGAAAATAGGAAGACAGGAGAAACTAATTTTTTCTACACTGCTGGAGAGTAAACCAGAGAGTTTCTTAGACCCGCAGTATGAAGTTTTGCCTTATACCATAACTTCATTATCAAAACAGAGTAAAGAGAGTGATAAATTGTCTCCTGTTCCTTGCTGTGTGGTTACAGGAGTATAAATAAAATGTTTCCTTTTCCAAAGTGACAGATTAGTAAAAATAAACTTTCATATGTTCAGAGGTTTGGGCAAACATTTCAGACCTGGAATACTTTGCAGGGCTTGCCTGAGAGTTTTGAATCATGTTGGCTGAAGATCAAGGCAGCAAATGTGATTTTTATGGAGCTGCTGAGCTGAATGAAGGGAAATCTGGTACAAAAAATACCTTTCTCAAGAAAAGGAATTCTCATGTGTAAAAATTTGCTTTCAAATAATCTAACCTAAACCTGGAAATGTGAGGAAACCTTTTACAACCCATGAAGAGTGTATTTGGAACCGATAAAACCTTCTTAACAAATGCATACAAGGGCTGAAAATTTTTAGAGACGGGGAAAGAAGTAATTAAAATCAAGGCTGACATGTGATTTTTCCAGCCCACACAGTGAGCTATAGAATTAACCTCTTTCTGGTGGTCTAAGTAATACAAATAATCAGAAAAATTATGGCAAAGGATTTTTTTGTTTTTTCTTTGTAGTAAATGGTAGCTCTGAAGATCTAATTAAGTTTGAAAGATCTTTTTAATTGGATTTTTAAACTGTTTTTCTGTTTTTCTACATAAGAATGATTTCCTCCTGGAAACTCAAAATTTGGTAAGCTCAGCACTGATATTAAAAAAACCCAGAAAAGGTGTCCATTCGTTGTTCTCCGGAAACAATATTTTAGAAAATTAAAAGTAGTTATTTTCATATGGAGAATACTAAGAACTTACTTATTAGTTTTGCTTCACTCCTACAACACTCCTTCAATCCTACATGATTTAAACTTCAGTCACAGTTACAATATGAATTGGATGTATAGGAGTTTGCAAAGTCAATGCTCAGATCTCTAACTGCAATTTTGTACATAAGGATTCTCTGAAAGCTCTACTAAATCTACAAATGTTAAGACGTGGAATATTTCTGTTTTGTTCAAGAAGCTCTTAAAGAAGGTATCTGTTAAAACATTTCTGTAATTTAAAGTATTGTGCATGTGTTTATGTATTGCGCTATCTACTAAGTAAAAAGTAGACCCTGAAAATATACTAAAGAGTGAAATTCCAAACAAGCAAGTTATCTGAAGTTAGATATAACCAGTACTCTACCTTTTTCTTAGGTTTCTAAAATAAATCTCCTAAGCTTCTAAAATACAGGTTTTCTGTTGTTTTAATTGGGAAAATCATCAAAAGTTTCCTTATCTAAAGTGAAAATCTCAATGCATATTTTGGCATCTGTGGCGTCTCTCTTTCTTTCTAGTTATATTTTATGATATTTTATTTTTCTGTAACCTTTAGGAGTCTTTCCAATGAAATCTCTGTTTTATAAATCCTGCCAACAAGAAACTCAGATTTTACAGCACCATCAAGTACTTCTCTAGTGGCCTGTGCCATAGGATGTTACATGCTTTGGAACCTCTCATAAGTAAATAATTATATCCTATATGTTTTCTAGCAAAAAAATGCCAGATGTGACCATATCTAATAATTAAGTAAGTAAAATTTCCTCCACAAATACCTCTACTGATGAGGTCCATTGAAAGCACCACCTCACAAAGCAGGAAGATACAGAGTGGGAAGTGGAAAGTCTGGAGCCATGAATGTGCCGTTGAATGGAAGCAACCTCTGACTGAAGGGACCAAAGATGCTTCTGAGGGAAAGAAAACAGAGGAAAGCACATTTATTGCCAATAGGTTTAAGTTCACTGGAGAGAGAACGGCACTTCCAAACAGAAAACCAGTCTGGGAAATCATTTTGTTCCCTGCTGCACTCTTGCTTCTCTCGCTTTGTTCTCTGGTCCTTCTCTGGAGAGTCAAGGTGGCAAATGTCCTATGGTAGAGTCCAACAGAGTCCAGCAATGGCCAGGATTTTGGAACAAATCTCACTTGTGAGAGAGTTGACCTGAGAGATGACTTGGCAAGTTTTTCACATTTGCCAGCGCAGGAGGTTTTCGTGTAGCTCAAAATTGTCAGGCTAAAGCTAAGATTCAGCTTTCAGTAAACAGAGAAACTTCAGCTCCAAACCAAATGGAGGACTTCAGTTCTTTACTGAAACCAAGGAAATCCACTGCAAGCAAGTATTTCCTGCATAGTTTTTTATTGATTTGGTTGGTTTTGTTTGTTTGTTTTCGTATTTTTTTTATGAAAGACTATTCTTGCCAACAAAAATAAAATATAATGATTTTTCTTATTGTGGTTCAATTTATTGCCTGCCATTAGCATGGGCATATCAGCTGAGAGATTCAATGCCAGTCTTTCATCCCGGCTCCCAGGTGGTGTTACTCACAGAGCTGTATGGGCAGCCTGTTCTGGCATTGCCAGGATGCTCAGGAATGTCCTGCGTTAAGAGGGGAAAAAGCACCTTTAAAAATTTTGAAAAAAGAAGCAAGAATGAAAGTTTAAAAAAATCATGGGGAGAGAGAAAACTGAGAAAATGGTGCACAAAATTAGGAGGACAAACTTTGCAGGATAAGAGTTGTGCCATGCAAACTGATATACTTCTGCCAGCCTAGCAGCTGTCGACATCCTCCTGCCCCAGAAGCAGACCCAGGTTTCCATGAGATTGGCTTTTTCCTTTTGTAATTTTAGTAAACCTTTTTATAAAGCCATGATGACATTACAAGAGAAAGCAGGTCAGACTTTTGAACACTCCTGTGTGTCACAAGAGAAGAGAAGAGAAGGAGTTTGGAATAGCCACCTGCCCATGTGGGCAGGCTGAGCTGTTATTGCCAAGCACATCTGTGCATTCTGCAGAAATACTGCTGCACAGGGATTTCCTATTGTGAGTTTGGTGGTGGCAAACAAATGTTTTCTAAAGAGTTTGGGGACTGAATCACTGTTGCTAAGTGAGATCACTCAACTGGTTGATGGGAATGATGTGAACATGCTCAAATATTTTTTCAAATCTGTTTCTTTCCTAATCTCTATTCTCAGATGCAAGGCTACATGAATGTGACTAGTAAAGGTTATTTACATAAAGGTTTTATGTCAAACTAAGCTCCTTTTCCAGCCAGGAAATAATTACTAATTTTTAACTACATAACTGGACATTTGAGATGTATCTTGAGTTACTCAGGTAGCACTGAGCATTCTTTTGAAGCAGTTAATAGTTGACCATAAAAACTTCACTAATGCATAATTTTATTTCTAGTGCCCTTGTGGTTTCAAAATAGATGCTGAGTATACTCTGTAATCTGTCTCTGAAAAGACTGAATGTACTGAACCTTCCAACCAGATTTCTGAAATAAAATTAACTTTACAGACAATTGTCAGCCATCCATCACCAAACTGAAACACCAAAGCAGGCCAATAGCACAGGGAAATCCACCACTTGAACCAGTCCTGAAGATGACAGAGGATTGACAGCATGTTTTATAGCAATTCACATTTGAAGCTTACTCAAAAGTTGTTACACATAAAGTACAAAGGGGTACAAATTCCCAGGGAAAACGTAATTGTGTTTGGGGTTTTTTTGTTTTATTTTGAGCTAGTTTGGTTTAGTTTGTCTTCTTATCTGGGTTTGAGTCTGATTTCTGCTTTACTTAATATCTTAAAATTTTTATGAGGTTTGTGTAAGGGATAGAGTGAAAAACCTCTGAGGGAGTTGGATTTGTGGAGCTGGTGGTGAAGTACCACAGAGATAATTAAGGGACTGGAGTGTCTTTCGTCTGAAGAGAGGCAGTGAGAGTTGGGACTGTTCAGGTTAGGGAAGAGTCAAGGAGATCTCACCAATGTGTGCAAATGCCTGAGAAGAGGAAGTAAAGAAGAGAGCCAGGCTCCTCTCAACAGTGCCCAGAGACAGAACAAGCCACAAATTAAAATCCCTGAAATTCCACCTGAATATAAGACAGTTTTCTACTGTGACCAAAAATTCGCACCAGAATTGGTGCGACCAGAGAGGTTGTGAAGTCTTATCTTCAGAGATATTCAAAACTTGACTAGACACAGTCCCAGGCAAGCAGCTGTAGGTGGTCCTTCTTGAACAGGAGTGTTGGGCAAGATGACTTACAGAGGTCACCTCCAACCTAAATCTTTGCTGCTCTTCAGCAAAGGTAGTTGAGGGGCACCCAGACAGGCACCATGAAACCCAGGTTAACAAATGTAGGGATTCTGTGTGTAAGGGTGGGAGAGGCACCAGACTGGCATCCAGTCTTGGACATCCAGTGTTTTTAGTTTTCTTTGCACTGTCCTTATTTCATTTATGCAGGTTTATTTTTCCTAACCAGAGCAGTGTGTGTATAATATACAAGCTGGAGCTGCTAGTACCATCTGTTTGTGCTATTCTGTTGTTTCCCTGACATTTATGACTACTGAGGCTACTGGTAGTGGATTGCTGGGTGCCTATGCGCTGAGTTTGCATGGGTAATTCAGGTACCCTCGTCTGAAAAATTGGCTCACATTAGTTCTGCATTTGTACAAAATCTATAGCAGCTCCAGGGGTTCCTACTATACTAATTGAAGGTCACAAGAAACAGAGTTTAAACACTGGTTGGTATTTAGGGCTTACCTATGTGTTCATTATAACCATTCTAGGAAATTGCAGACTCAGTTTTGAATGTTAGGAGCTTCTCTTCTCCAAACCTCTCTCTCCAAGGGAGGTACTAGGGTATCTCAATTTTTTATGTCCTAACAGTAGTGTTGTCACCCTCAATTTTTGTAAAATCTCTCTAAACTTCTTTGTTATTTATCAAATCACATTTCTGAGGACAAGTACTGCACCTCTTCATGTAGACCTCTTATTTTTCAGAAGACCAAAGTGAATAAAACAGGATAAGGAAACAAAAGACATAGAATAGTCTTAAGGGAAGGCATAACATTAGCAGCAGTTAAGCAAATATGAGTAATGTAATGTTCATAGGAAGTACACGACATTTAATTCTAGTTATACTAACAGGAAATGAAATAAATAGAAATTGTGAAAAGTGAGAAGATTCATAAGTAAGAAACTAGAAAAGGCTTTTCATGGAGGTAGATCAAAAACGTTTTAAGCTGCAAAACAACCAGTACATATGATTGTTCCCTTAAATGGACTAACAGAACTTTGCAACAGTGGTAGATATATGTGTTTGTTCTCCATAGATCAAGATAATTTAATCTTAAAAATATTTACTAAGCTCCTGTAGATCAAGAAAATTCCGTGGTTCATAATAAGGCAGGGAAGAAAGGATCTTCCTCAGGCTGTTGTTCTCATGCACTCACATGGAGCGTAAGTCATACACAGCCTCCTTTGAAACTTAGTCCCTACACAGGGCAAATCAGGCAGGATTTTCTTACCTAATAAGCTGACTGCTCTGGTGGTTTTTCTTACACTTTTTTCTTAGTTATTTTCTTTCTTGTTCATTCTCATGGTCTTTACACATTTTGTATAGATGTAACACATGAACTGTGCATGTGTTACCAGAATTGCATTGTTCCTGAACTATTTGCTGATAGTGTACATCTAAAATTTTCCATTAGAGAGAGAGCCCATTTCCTCTGGGGCAGGTTCCTTGACCTTCTCTGGTTTTCAGCCTATGCATGGAAGCCAACATGCTTTGTGGTGTGCTTTGCTCTTTCCCTCAGACTATCTCTGGATACATCAGTTCCACTGCCCATACAAAGCTTTGCATGTATTTTCTGTCTTCATTGCTAAAAGGGCTGGTCCCTGAATTTGTTTTTTCTTCTGATTCTTATAACCTTGAAATACTGAGTAACACTGGTTCTTTGGTATTCTGTATTATTTATACCATAGTTATGTCTGAGTGCCAAAGTGGCACTGAAATATGATGTATAAAGTGCTACACAAGACCTGGAAAGCAAAGACCATCTTTGTTCTGAACAAGTAACACATGAAAAATTTGAAGAATATTGGCTATTTTTTGACTAGAAATTAAATCATCATATCAAAAATTGTAGAAGTGTAATTGATTTTATAGGATTGGTTATTAAATGGTAGCCTCCATACTTTTGTGAGTGATAGGAAAGCCCTGTTTTATTTTTTATTTTTTAAAGTATGGCTACCTTGCACTTGCATCCATCTGCATCCTTTTACACTACCCAGTTGAAAAGTTAGCCAATTCAGTAAGACAGTCACTGATTAACATCCAGAGGTGTCCAGAACCCAATGAAAAAGTGTCACTGCTACAGCTCTGTAAGCATGGTGATACGAGTTCATAGAAGAGACAAAATGAAACCTGTGGGCTCAAGGGTTTTCCAGCAACATTAGAGGTTTCAGAGATGTTGAACATTGTTGATTTTCATATGAAAAGCCATTACAGACTGGCTGCATGACCCATTTATTCCATTTAGAGGAAAACTGTTGACCAAGGAGTACCACGCCTTAGGGAACTCAAGGTAGTTTTGCATTCTGACTGTATTGGTTTCAACCAAGATCCTCTTCTAGGAACAAACTAGCAGTAAGAGGCTAATCTGCTGTCCACACACCATGTGTGCTGAGGTTCAGTGCACCTCATCTGGCAAGCCTGACCAGCATTTAGAGTGTTTAAATACAGACCACAGTCCAAATGAGGACTAAAATGCACCTAAGGCTTCAGGTCACCATCATCTCCACTTTCCAAAAGCCTAAGATAACCTTCTCTTGTTGGTTCTTTTTGTCCCCGAGCCCCATTAGCATTTCAGTGCTGGTGAATGTGATATGTAGGTGGTTCTGTGGAAAAATGCGTTTCCCGGAGCTGTTACAAGTGTGATCCTTGAAGCTGGATGTGAACCACTTTTGGCCTGGAGGCTGCACGTGTGCTTGTCTGTGTAAAGGGTCAGTGGGATCAAGGCTGAGGGGAGTTCATTACCCAGCTTGTCTCACCTTTCTTCCTCCCAGAGCTGACACATGCCCAGGCACAGGCACGCTGGTGGCACCATGGAGGGACGAACAGCTCTGCCGCTGATCTGACAGATCATGGTCACTTTGAGTCATTGCAGTTTAAACCACTTTCTCTGATCTGTTTAAAGTCTTCTGTGTTTCTTTTGAAACATTAAAGGAGTAAAAAACTCTGTCCTTTATGAATATTTCAAGGACTTGCTTTTACTTCCAAAAAAAATCAAGGTATCAAGGAAATATTTTGCTTATCCAAAACCTGCTTTCTTCCTCTTCTTGCACATACATCAGCTAGTTCCAAGATCTTGACATTTGAGTTAAAACCATCCTTGGCTTAACAGCCTCACATTGTTGGGGTTACTTCATGATTTCCAAGTCTATCCTTGCAGTGATGTTCTCGCATGTCTGGAGTGGTACCTGAGAAACGTGCAGCATTTGGCTGTCTTGGAAACAGGCCAGAGACACAGATTGCCCAATTTTGTTCCACCACCTTTGTAGAAGAGTGGTCATCTGATTCTATGGTTTTACTGTTACCACCTCTGTGACGGGTATGCTGGGGTCCTGCACATTATTTCCCAGTGCCTGTGGCTCTCAGTGAGCTTTTAAAGTGACTTGATAGCCAAGGATGCCCTAGTCCTTCCACAGAGCCCTCCCTGGAGTCCTCCCTTTCACATTAAACAACCGACTGCTCCTACTGGGGCAAAGTACCCTGGAAAAAGACTACAGAATTTAAAATAGACAGGAAACACCTTTGCTATTAGATGCTATACCCTGGAAAAAATGCTCTTCTAAAAAACTGAACGGGGAAGTTTTAAATGCTGTGCAGTCCAGCTTCCTTATAGATAACAGATTTTCTAATCTTTTCAGGGTAAATTAGGAAAGATTTTTTTTCCTCTCTGGGACATTACCTTTCAGAAAAGTGCTGCCATAAGGTTTTGTGGAAAAATAAAAAAAAAACCCCAAACATGCATTTAGCATACTTTGTTACAAAACTAAACTAACGCTCAACTACCTTTTCCTCACTTGACCACTACTTAAATGAAAGAAGACTTCTCACATGATAGGGAAGTTCTTCTTTCTTGGAAACCTTGACCCTGCTGCCAGTAAATATGGAGGTATCGTTTAGAAAAACGTCACAAATGATTGTGGTCAAATTTGTTGAAAGTGGAGCAAGATGTATAAAAAAGCACAGCAAAAATACCAATCAGCCACCACATGAGCAATAGGTTATCTACGTGAGCATCTCGGGGAAGAAGCTACTTTGAGGGTTAACAAAATTAGGTTAACCTCTGTCATCTAACCAGTCTGGCTGCATCACACATGCTGCTGTGACTGTAGAGGCTCGAAGATCTGGGAGCGAAGATGAAAGTATGTTCTATTTTCAGATCTGGGCATTTTTTATTTCTGCTTTGTCTTTTTGCCTTGGAAGGCAAAAAGTCACCTACAGGAAAACATACCTGCCGAAAAGGACTCCTCTCCCAGCTGACAGAGAACCTGTATATCAAGGCAACTAGTTTAAAATCATCTGTTCCTGTAAGTTGATCCCACTAGTTGAAAAGGTTTATTTTATTTATAGATGCTTCTTTATTACTTTATTAGTTTAATTACTGAGCTTCTGGAAACTTTAATAAGTTGAATGTTCTCTATGGTCCTTAGAGACAGGGTAATGCAGCTACTCCTTTTGTAAAGATGGAAAAAAAATGATGCATAGAAGATGCATAGAGAGGCTGGATGAGTTTGCCATGAAAAAAATTTGTAGTTAGGCTAGGATTGGAATACAGATTTACTGAGTCCTCGTCCTACATCTGAAGAAGATGAAGAAGATTAATATTATTATTACAAAATTTTGTACAAACCAGACTTGATATTGTGTCCCTTCCTCTGCTTGGGTTAATTAATACTAGCACATTATATTTTACAGAAGGATCTCATCAAGACCACAAGACTGCTTAAAAAGACTACAAAAATGATGTTTATGGTAAGATTTACACTACTGCTTTTCCATTTTCTTTAATTTACCTTTGGTCAATAGAAACAGGAATATGTGATCAAAAGCAATGACAGCTGATGTAAAAATCACTTGTGTTTATTCGGGAAAGACATTTATGAAAGCCACCTTCTTAATAAAGTCTTCTGCTTAGAGGAAGAGTGTTATTTCTGTTGCATAGAGAGGGGTATTCCCCTGGGACATGAAGGGACAGTTGATCATGGTATGGGGTGAAATAGGTGGATTCAGAAAGCCTGCCTGGAGGCACTTCTTTCTAGGCAGCTGGAGTCGTGCTGTGCCAGGGAAGTTGGGGTGAGGGTGCTTGTTGGTCAGGGGGGAGTGTGCTTGTGGTAGCACTCACTCCTCCTGTGAGCTCTGTCTGCATGTGAGCCTCCTAGCAACGTCTTCAGGCACCAGCCCTCACAGGAGGGCCAGAGCCACTGCCACTGTCCCGCAGCTGAGGCACCTTCTGTTGAGGGTGTGCAGTACCATGGATAGCCCAAGGATGCTGCAGGGAGTTGAGACACCCAAGGAGCTGCTTTGAGCTTAGACCTCTGCAGGTGCACTGGAAGAGGGATGTCAGAGTTCCCAGTGCAATTCAGCATGGGAGTGAGAAACAAACCCTGGGGTGTCTAATTGTGAGTCACTGGAAGTGTGTGAGATATTTTAGTTTTCTTCACGCAGAGATCTAGTCAGCAGGGGCAACTGAGTTGGTTTATCCTTAAGATAAAGTATAGCATATACCTTAAGTATAGACCTGTTGGCCTTTGATGTCCCTTGGATTTCACCAATTACCTTGGGACTGAAGGCTCCTCACTTGGCTGTGGGACCCACACACAGGCATTCACATTTGAGTGGTGTAATTTGCGGCTGCATTACCCTCCTGATGGGAATCTTACACCTGATACTTCATTCCATTGCCTAAAAATAGTCATATAGTCATTTGAAATACCTTTATGTGTCCAAGAGAACCCACAGGTCAGGCAGATATGACACAGAGTTGACAGGATGACTGGGCTTTTCTGGAGCAGCAATTGGGGATGGGCCAGATGCCCTACAGCATATCAAATGCCATGGGACACTGATGTGGAGGAATGGAAAAATGACACCCACAATGACCAAGATGATCTGACTTTACTCCCCAATTTATCTTCCATTTATTCTTTGTGTATTAAGTACATTTGTTGCTGTCACTTCTGCTCATGTGTAGCCAATACTCCTGTGCCTACCAGCACAGTACCCTCCTTCTATTCCTTCAGAAAGCGCAGAGTTATATTCAGCTGTGTAAAACAAAAGGAAGAAGGTCAATGGGATAGTAAAGGTCATAGAAATGTTTTCATTGATTGCTTTCTAAATATGCATGTTTTTTATGAGGATAAAATTTTAGGCCAAAGTTGACTTACGAGGTTTTCATTCGTCAAATCATTACTTGATTTGTTTTCAGACAAACTGCAGTGTTCGAGATCAGCTCCTCTCCTTCTATGTGAAAAATGTCTTCTGTCGTCTTGAGGTAGGAAGTGACAAGTTGTACTTTATTAGTGCCTTCCAGGTCCTGCAAGCAAACATGGATGCCTGTGTGAGTATATTCCTGAGAGCTAAGCTAACTTTGTCTATCTGAAAAGTTAGGGAAGGGCTCCATCTCAGTTTTTCAGCAGATGAAGAGGGAGAGTGTGATTCAGAGTCATGGTGTGTCCCATGCTACAGGGGACCCAACTTGACAAGGGCTTCCCCACTGGGCCCAGTGAAATTTAACACTATTCATTCTCTCCCAGGGTGATCCTGGGGGGAGTGTGCAAGGTGGTGCAGATCCCATGGAGACAAGCCACTTCCCTACTGATGATATCACCTTGTGCTGCCCTCTCATCACCAAAACTGCAAAGAGATAGGGTGCTCATAGGGAGAAATGTGGCTCCTCGAGTTGCTGTAATGTAACAGTGGTAATGCTTTCCTTCTTCAACAGCATACCCTCTGCATGTATGTAATATTTACACACATGTCACCTCTGCTCCTCCATCCTGAATTTTGAAAGAACTGGTGGCGTCTCATCAGTAAGCAGGCACCACAATTATGAAGCACATGGGAGCAGATCCCATGTGTCAGCTGTGCTCATGGACAGAGCAGGTTGTCAGAGTGATGCTGACCACTGGTGAAATGTCTCCATGTACCCCAGAGAAGAGGCACTTTTACCAACTCTGCCTAAGTAACAACAGGATAGCAGTTAGAGCACACTTTTATCTGTGCAAATATACTTGCCAACATACCAGGCAGGATGCTAAGATGATGCCATCATCTTCTTGGCAATTTCTCATCTAATTTTTAAGCTTAAACAAACAGCAACAGGGTGTATCTTAAAACTTAATATCCTGTTGATATTTTTTTTTCTCCCCTAAACCTGCAGTCCTCACAAATCACAGAGTCCCAGAAAGTGGAGCCTGACTTAGGGTGAAATATAGCCATGAATATCCAGGCAAACAACTATAGTGATTTGAAAAAGTGAGAGCAGGATGGCAAGTCAATGAATTAAATTAATTGAAACTTTGTCTAATCTGAACTGCATAGTAGCATGAAAGAGAAGGACAGTGGTTCTACATGCACAAAAATATTTGCAATGCAAAAACAAACAGCTTCAGAGATTGCTTTGCAGAGTTATAGGTCAGAACTCGACTGGGATATTTGCATAATGTAAAAAGATTCAAATCTCAATGGGAGAAAACTCCACCAGCTTTCAGGTTCTGTATTTAAGACCATGTTAAACAGTTGCAATTTACAGCCATTATTCACAGCAGTCTGCTGTGATCATACTGCTGTGTTTATTTGTTTCTGTCAAAATTCCAGATAATGCTATAATTCCAGAATGCCATAACATAATTTCAGATGGTATAATATGCTTTATAGACATTTCATTCTGTCTGGAAAAGCAATCATATTCTATACAAGTGTCAGTACACACTGAGGAATTTAGACTGTCAACTGTGACTGAATTCAGAATATCCAGTGACTGTGGCTTGCTGGATAGCTTAGTAATGCACTTGTTTCTGTGCTGTATGGAGACAAAATGCTGCAGATTTCTCTGCTCTCTTGCATTCTTTTTCATAATTAGTGCCAGTGTTTTACCCAAAAGAAGTTTAAACATAACAATTTACATTTTTGGGTCTTACAAAGTGCTGCTAAGGGAGATAAGACTTTCCCTAGAAGACAAACAACAGTTCTTTGAGAAACGGTATCTTGTAATGATTTTCTAGGAGACACCTCATTTCTGGAAACTAACATTTTTTGAAATGTTTGTGTTAATTCAAACCCAGCAATACAAAACCATGTGAAAGAATAATAGAAATTGTGAATAGAGTGAAAGTAATGGATCCCTTGCTAATACCAAACTCGAGATTTCTTCATCACATTATTCCTCAATAAATTAACACTCATTCATCCATGTACATAAGCTCTTCAGTTGTTATTATCTAGCTGAGCTATAAGATGTTTATCAGAAAGGATTTCCACCATGACAACATACTTACCTAACTGATTTGTTACCTTTCAAGAATAAAGTTGTCTGTACAATAAGGGAAACAGTGATACCTTTATATACGTATTCTCCCTATATTGTCTCACAAACTTGGGCTGTAATTCAGACAGCTAGAGGCATGTGTGCTACCTGAAAGTCCTAACAGTATTTGCCTGCCAACCACTTCCAAAGACATTATACTACGACATTATGATTCTCACCCTGCCAGTGCTTGGTTTTGTCCAAACAAGGAGGCATTAATATTTTCCAATGATACAGGGGCCCAAGTTCAGTTTTTTTAGAAATACATAAGTTTGAAAACCTCTAAACTAATTTTCTGTGGTAAAGTCAGACATTTTCATTTAGACTATGACTGCAAAGTAAAGGGAGCAGACATTTTTCCTTGGATACCTGGAGCATCCACCTGGAGCACCACTGACCTCATTACTTGCTCGAGTGCCCTGGTCAGCACTGCTGAGAACAGTGTGAAGTTGCTTCTGAGGTTGGACTTACGTTCTTACATCAGCAGCACATTGTGGAAGTGTTTTCTCATATTTGAATGGAGTGAAGGAGGACAATATACTCCCTGCAGAACTTTTAATATTTCTCTATCATTTTAGGCAGAGCTTGTAGACCTCAAGCTGAGTTTGAGTATTGTTTGCAATACTCAGACTTGCTGGCTAGCTCATTTAGTTACTTGCAGTATATGCAGGAAGATAAGAGTTTGTAATGTGTATCATCACTAAAGCCAACATACTCATTTAAGGTCAGTTCTGCTACCAAATTATATTTTGTGGAAATCTGCATCATACAAGATGGAGATCATTAAAAAAAAAAAAAAAAAGGTCCAAGTCAAAAAGAAATGCCCTGGTTAGAAGATTTTAAAACATTTACTTTTATTTACACTCTGTTTTAAAGATTTTCTTTTTTTCCCCACTTTCATCATGTGAGGTGACTTTGGGAAGCACAAAAGGTAACCTGAAAATGTTTTGTACTCCTTTTTAAAGTACTGTGTGTGAGATACAAAAGAACTAATCATTCATTTCAGTGGAGTAATTTCCTTCCATGTGTTGAGGTGAGAACCTTTATCTTTTCCCTTTTCAAACATGGTTACCCTTGTCTGTAGATTGGAAAAAATCAGAATTTTCCATTTTTTTTTTTTTCTCTGAAAGAATGTATCTTTCCCTTTGAAAACCCAGGTAGATGAGGAACAGCAAGCCATGTTGCTCAGAAAGCTTAGTCTGGCAGCTCAAATAAAACACCAGCTGGAACAGCTTTGGATGGCCGGTACTGAGCTGCTAGAGATAAATGGTGAGGGGAGAACTAAGCCCTCCAGCCTGTAGTTAGTCAGACAGTGGACAAACAGGCAGGGAAACAGAGAAAAACATAAATTAACTTTATAAACATGTTTGAAGGTCTTGCAGAAATGTGCAAAATTGCTCCCTTTACTTTGCAAAGGTCTTTGGTCCTTAGCCTTGCCTTCTCTCCGGTTCAGAGGTTCTGAGGGTTTCGAGTTAAAGGGCCTTGAGTCTTAGAGCTAGGCTACAACGTGAAAAAGGTAACGGCAACTTAAGTGAAGATTCCTGAATAAATAGAAAGTGCTTAATAAGAAAACTTAGAGGTACTCATAGTACCAATTTTGTGTGTTGTGAACTCAACTTGGCAGGAAGCACGCAGGTAAAAGAGCACGTTTGAAGTATTGGGAGATGCTGAAACGATGCTGAGATCACACATTTTACTGGTAGCCCTACAGTGCCACACTGTGGGCTGGACTCTTCCTCATCACTATGTCTTTACATCAGCATCTTTGGGTTTTTTCATCCTTCAGCTTCCGTGTGCTCCATCCACAAGGTTAACTTCTGCAGTCAAGAAGTTAAAGAGAACGTTTCTCAAGGTAAGAGCAGGAGGTGCTGGCTCCCCACTGCGCTGTTCAAGGGCTGTAGATAGTTTCTTTTCTAATGCCTTTATCTTCTCAACAGCTTGGAGATAAGGGAATCTACAAGGCCATCCATGAGCTGGACATTCTCCTTCCCTGGATTCAGGCTTACATACAAACCATCATATGAAGAATGAGGAGGTGACAAATAACGTGCTGCTTCTGTGCTAAGAACAAATCAATACCCAAAAGGCCTGAAAATGACCTGAGAGCTGGATGTACAATGTGTCTGGCAGTAATTCTGTCCCATGGAAGGACACCCTCTGTAACACAGCAGCATAAAGAGGGGTTTTCATAAGCTTTCGCAGTTAGCCTGGCACAGCAGCTTTGCCTGTTCTGCCTGTGGAGCAGTTACAGCAGCCTGCTGTGCTTCCCATCCTGCCTGCCTGCCAGGCAGCCCCCAAACACGCCACGCCAGCACAACGTGGAATCTGCTACCCTGTGGATCAGACACAATGTGCCACATGCTGTGAGCATGAGCTAGCCACGGCTTGTGGCCCCCTGTGTGAGTACAGCTCAAAGCAACAAGGATCACTTTGGAAAATCCCACCCCTAGGCTATATTTCTTTTGGGGTTTGTGGTTGCAGATATATAACTGTATACACAAGTCAATCTACATGTAAATAGGAAAAATAATTATATCTTGATTATCTTTATTATTAATTTAAGGTAATAATTGATCCCTAATAAAAATACACAATTAATGTAAAAGCTTTGTTTTAGAACCCAAGCATGACCTTTAGATGTCACATGATCTACATGAGATCAGACATTCAGAAAACACAATAAATTGATTGCTTTGACTAGGATTGTGAAACTATTTGTGAGAGGTTTATGGAAGTAAATGGGAGTGGTTTCCAAAATGTCTTTCAACTACATCACAGTCCCACCATCCAGTGAAGTCAATATTCAATATCAGCTTGCAGTGTCATGACAAATGTTTAACTAATACAAGGGGATTGCTATGAAAAAAACTTCTCTTCTGTTGAAGACAAAATGGTTAATTAGAGGGACAGTGGAAAATTTGATGTCATGGTCTTTTTTGAGCATGTAATTTAATTTTTAATTAACACAATGTCCCTTTTCATGGATTTTTTCACACAGCTCACCCATTTGTTTTTGAAATTCAGGTTTGCTTTCAGTTTTAGTGTTTTTAGTCCAAACTCTGGTGTATGGAATAGAAAATTGACCATGGGCATGGCCTCCCCAGGCTTCATCAGACATAACTGTCCAGTACTTGCTGCTGGCAGGGAGCAGTATCTGGGATCTGGGAGCCCTGTGTCTGTGGGAGTTGGAGGGATTTTTGCTTCTCTGCCTCAGAAGGGGAGACAGTGACACCTGCAAGTAGAAAAACTGCCACGTTTAATTGGAGAGATCCATGGGCAATGGTTTCAGGTGACTCAGGTTGCCAAAGACTTTTCTTGTGGAAATTTTGCACATCCACTCAGTGGGTGACACATGAAGGCATGAAGAGACAGATGAACTTTGAAAAGGGCAAGTAGCACTTTCTCTGCCATGCTGCATTCCTGGTGTCAGCCCTGCAGTGGGTCTGGGCAGCCAGCAGACCTCCTGCAGCAGGGTTTGAGGTCAGGCTGCAGCAAGGCTCAGCCTCCATTCATCTGACAAGGAAATAAAGTTATTTTATGGCATAAAATCTTAGGATTTGCATATTTCAGCCCTCATTTTCCATATGGCTTGCGACACTTTGCGGATTTTTAGTTGCCTTTTCTATAAAATGAGAGTACCTCTGGGCATGATGCATCCCTTCGTACGGTAATGAAAATCACATTTTCAAACCAGTTAAACACTCCTGAATGAAAGGCAAAATACAGCATCTGCAAAATGAAGGACTTTACTTAATGCAAAAGTGTAGCGGTAAGTGATACATGCCATATGCAGGCTACCTAACAACAAATATTGCTTTGAATCTTCACAAAAAACATGCCAAAATATTTGGTATTAAAAAATATTCAACTGTCAGTTCAAATAATAAGTATGGACAAAAGCTTGCTGCCTTTTAAAACCGGACAAGTGAAGGAGTGTATTTTAATTTTACAGATGAGACTCTAGGTGTCACTCTTAGAAAACAAGAGTAGTGTTAGTCCCAGTTAACTGCTGACTTCAGTTGATGGAGAAAGTGTTAGAGCATATCTCATAAGTAGTTTCCTTGGATGGAAACTGAAATAGATATGCAGTTGGGTTAGAAAGACTGAATTATTTAAATTCAATTGCCACAAATGAAATGTAGAATTAAAATAAAAAATGCAGGGTGAGAACGGTAGGCATATAGCCAAAAACTGATAGAATATTAATTCAGTCTGCAGTTTTACTTCAGAATTCTTATGTGACTATAGACAAGTTCCTTTATTAAGGTACTATTCTCCTTTGACAAGTGGAAAAACTGTCTATCAGTTATTTGTTCACGTTAATTTATTGTTGCTTAGTGAACAGAAATCCTCAGAAGGAAATTATTTCCCACGTAGTTAATTGTTGTCACTGTTGCTTAGCGTGGCTTGTCTTATCAGAGTGTTTTGATCTTTTTGAAGCAGTGACTCTTATTACATGGAAAAAAAAGATATTTTAGGACAGTTATTGCAAAAGCAAGAATGAAAAATATGTGGCTGTGCATTAAAATTGTCACTAGATCACAACTTCTTGAAAAACACCGATCTAGTGGAAAGTAGCAGCTGCACATGCAGTTTTGATGTTATGTAAATAGTACAGCAACAGTCAGTGAAGACAATTTCCATCAGAGACAAGATCATGTACAATTTTCTGGTTTCCCTGAAGTGTTGTTTTTCTCTGAAGTGCAAAACCTTCAGAGCAGAGGTTATCACTTAATAAATAATTTCTGCTGTAGGCTTAACCATCTACAGCAAATTCCTGGTTTCATCTGCAGCCCTGGTGTTAAAATGTAGTCATAGAATCATGGAATCATGGCATCATAGAATCGTTCAGGTTGAAAATGACCTTCCAGATCATCGACTCCAGCCATTAACTCAGCACTGCCAAGTCCACCCTAAAACCATGTCCCCGGGTGCCAAATCCACAGGTCACCTCCAGGGGTGGTGACTTGACTCCTTCCTTGGGCAGTCTGTTCCTGTGCTTGACCCTTCCAGAGAAGAATATTTCCTAATCTCCAATCTAAACAAGTCCCGACAAATACAGGGATAGTTTCCCTCAGAGAGCATTAGAAGGATTAGAACATTAGAAGACTGATTCCTGAAACATGGAAATAAGAATGGGGTTTGGACAATGATGCAACTTGTGTTGGATTTGGCTATTTGGCCACTGCTTCTGTGTGCCCACAACATACACTGATTTCTAGAGACTGCAAGAGCAGACTCTTCACTACAAAGATGCACAGCCAAAGGTGAAACACATGGACTTTTGGCCTAGTGATTAATGAGATGCTCCCCAAATAGCCCCCAGTAGCCAGTGAGCCCAGATACTCAAGTCAAGTCATCTTCCCCTCAGCAATTGTGGGGCTGCCAACAGAAGGGGTGCCTGGGCAGGCTGTTACAGGAATGGGAGGGATACGGCAGCCCCTGTACAGCTGTTGCAGTGGTCACCTTACAGCTTCTCTCATCTTTAGCCAACCTTCTTAATGTTGCAAATAATGAGTGCCTTGGGGCTACCCTGCCTAAATGTCACCAGGAACTGCTGAGCTGTGGAGTACTCACTTTCCAAGAACACATGTGGAGAATGGTCTCACCTCAAATCTGTTTTCGTCAAAAAATCAGTATTTAGATTGACATTCCAATTCTGTTGGTTTCAGTGGAAGAGTGATTTGGAAACATAAAGGCAGTCGGTAGGTCTACTGCTCTAGAGGAACATTGCCAGAGGGAAAAGGGAGGCAAAGGAATACCATCAATTGAGGGCGGAGATTATCATGGAATAAAGATGCTGGTGACATACGTCAGGAGTAGGTTTGAATTGCAAAACATTATGAATAATGTCTTTTTCAGTCCTTTGGATGGAGTGGGTTGATGAAAGGTATTGATGATCATAAAGCCACGGGGTCCACAGGATAAATGAGGCTGTCAAGGGACTCTGGGGACTTCTGGCCTGACCTCCTGCTCAAAGCAGGGCACACAAACCAGGCTACTTAGGGCTTTATCCAGTTGGATCTTGAAAAATCTCTGGTAGGAGCCATGGAAGGCTGACTTTGAAGGGCCATTGCATCATTTCTAGTTCTGTAAAGTATTACAGAGCTGAATGGAGCCACAGCTGAAGAATAAGGGGCTTTGTTTCCATAGTTGAAAGGAAACCTGTGAGAACTGCCTGGTCACAAAGTGTTTGTGTGAGATGAATGACAAATTGCAGGCAAGCATCGAGTCCTGTGAGAGGAAAGGGTTGAATGAATTTTGAAACAGAATTAAGGCAGATGAGAAGTCTCAGATGTTTCACCTCTGGTAAATTATTTCTGAAGGTTGCAGGCCCCTCATAATTTATACTGAGGTTTTTTGGTCCAAAGCCCTGAAGATGGAAACCAGCCCACTCCTTACCTGGCTCCTGGCTCCTCTCCTTGCAGCATGGGCATTGCCAGGGAGGTTTTTCATGTGTAGCCCATAAAAGGGTCATCCAGATCTCCCTGCTCCTTGGCCATTGACTCTGGATATCCCCAGAGTGCACCATCTTCTCGTCCCAGGTTATGATGCCCGTTTTAGAGTTTTGTTGGTTACGCTAGGATATTAAAATAATATCAGCTATATGATTACCATTACCTGGTTTTTGAATCATCAGAGATAGAAACCTGAGAAAATACAAATTTAATTCTGTTTAGTGAAAGAGGGTGTATAGAGGTAGAGGCAACCTGAGGAAGAAGAGTGTAGAAGAGGAGTGACCATGGGTGAGTAGAGGAGCCTGGGGTGTTTGGGTCTTATCTGCATGCTTCAGCATGTTGCTGTATTTTGCACATTAAAAAATCCACTTGAAGAAAGCTGGATGCAAAGTTTCTAGCAGCTGGAGTTGCAGAGAAAAGAATGAAACTTAAACAAAAATTATGAATGAGGTTATATATAGATATTAAGGTGCATGTAGATCTTGTAGATACTATAGATACTAAGATATCTAGGTGTGAACAGGTTTTTGCTTTTCAAACAGCCTTTTAATCAATTACATTTCTTCATATTTAGTAAAATATTATTTTTCTTCCATTTAAGACCTCAGAAAGTCTTTCACTCTCCTGACATAATAACAGAGTTTGGGGTTCATGGCGTACATCACTTGTTAATATTAAACATTGGAGGCTTTTCCTTCCGTTTTCTCCCAGTGCTGCTTATTTAAGTTGTTTTGGCCATGCTGTCAGACAAGCTGATGAGATGGAAGTAACTTCCTTGAAGTAGCCATGGTGCAGGGGGGGACTTTTGTTTGCTTGTTTCTTTTAAAGATTCAATGAGCAGTAGTAAACAGCAGAATACACCCTGGCGGTTTTATTGCTGTAGGTGAAACTTGTAGCCCATGTCCATCATTAATAAAGCATCATCAATTATTTTCTGATTTTTCCCTCCCCGCATGAAAGACAAAGTGGTTTGTGCCACCCCACCTCATTGTCCCTAACCACGCGTGAATAACCCACTGACGTCTCCTAGGCAAATTTTGTCATGTCAGTCTAAATGTTTTCTCTGTTCCTGCAGAGTGACTAAGGAATAACCAGTAGCAATTTCCAAGTGATGAAGAAAGCTCACAGAGATTACCCACAGGTGCCTTAAATTAGTCACTTGATAAGCTATTTACAAGCGAGCCTCTTAGATGTGAGGAAAAAAATTTTTTTATGAATGAGAAACCACAGGCTGTCAGTGGAAAAGACAACCTGTTTTTCTACCCGCAGTAGGGGAAAGAGTGCTTCACATACAGCGATGCCCATGAGAGTCACAGACGTGAATCCCAAGAGAGAGCACATCTGCAGTTCAGAAGGAGAAGTTCAAAGTTTGGAGAAAATTGCAGGGCAGAAGGATATGAAGAGGGGTTGCAGCATCAGGTGCAGAGCGGCAATTTGAGTCAGTGGATTGCCCTCCTTGAGACAGCAAACCGAGCTTGCATGCCCTTTTGTTGCGGGTTGGGTTTGAAACCGGGCGGAAACACCAATTTAGTGTAGTGGTTTGGTCCAAAATACTCATTACTGTTTATCTTCTGTGAGATAAGAATTAGGAGAAATGCAAAGCAGGCACCAAACTTGAAAGAATATAAAGAAGTTTATTAACAGACCTAAAAGAAGAAAAGAAAAAAATTATACCACCTTCAGAACTCTCCTCCTCCCCCCACCTTCCTCCCTTCTCCCACTGACAATGTAAAGACAACCCTTAAGATGTTCAGTCTGTTTACCACTTCCATAATAACCTTGTTCAGTCCATTTAGAAAGAGAAGTCTCTTCTTGCTCGTGCTATGAAGACATTATCACAACGACACAGCCACCCACTTCCAAATATTGTTCAGTCCATTTAGGAAGAGGAGTTTCTCTGCTCGCATGTGAATCTCTTCCCCCGACTTGCAGCTTTTCCCGCAACTGCTTTCGAGGGTCCACTCTTGAAAGTTTTCTGGGGTACAATTTTAAGGTTGAGCCCTTCAGAAACAAAAACAGAGGCCCTTCTCCTTCCCTGGGAGCAAAGGGTCTTCCTCATCTTCATCTTTAGGACTATCTCTGGGAGCATCTCTAGGAACTGAGGTTTCCTCCTTTCCCGTGTGGAGCAAAAGTCCTCATCACTTCCATCTCTCTCTGTCCAAACTTCTCATGAAATTACAGCTGCGTCAGCATCTGCCTATCTCAGTGCAGGTGCTTTTACTCACGAGTTGAACACTCCACTCCCCATATCTTCATGAAATTACAACGGGATACTCTGATATATCATAGCTTCACAACAGACTTTCAGCTTTAAGCATCTCCTCTTTCTCTTCCCTCAGGTTTTCAGCTCTTCACAGCAATAAAAGGGTTAATCTCACCTTGGCCTTGCACCTGTGTGGCTTATCGCTGTTGGTCACCTGACCTCTGCCGGACAGCGGTGCCGCTTTGCTGAAATCTTGGCCTTAGTTGGGAGGGGGGGTGGTTCCAAGCTGCTCTGGCTGCCCACAGCCCTGCTGGGGGGGTCATCCTGGAGCCGTGGCCCTCTTGGGCCCCGCAGCCACCTGTCCCAGCGCCGGAAATGAGAGAGAGCTTGGGGGGGGAGTTCGTCTATTCTTAAGTGTGTATCACAGAGGCGGTCACAACTTTAAGTGGCTTAAAGAATTGTCCATATTCAAACTGGCCAGCTGATAGGTTCTGTCAGGTCCCAGAGGAAGCTGTAAGCACCCCTTAGCAAGGACATCCCTTCTGGGACTATGCTCGCTAACCTATGACACCTGTACCCCTAAAAAAGCCTGCTGATACCAAAGGATGATTGTGGCAAGTATCTGACTGATATGATCTGCACTCAGCTGATAGATAGGTTCAGTACAATCTGATTTCAGACCATCTGAAGCAAGATCCTGGTGCTTATTCCTCTGTATAGAGAAAAGACAAGTGAATCTTCGGGGAGGCTTTACAGAAGGAAGGGAAGAGGCCAAACTAATCTAGTGGCAATCTATTAAATAGTACAACCACTCATCTGACAGATGAATTAAAATGCTTCACTACTGCAAATGCAATTTTATATGCCCATTTGTTCCATTTGTTTACTCAATGGAAGGACATTTAACTCTACCTTCCTGCTTGTGCTTTTGCTGTAGAGATTGATTCCATTCCTGTTGTGGTTGGCCATCTTGACTTTACCTCTGTGTTTTGTGTCAACAGCTCTCAAAATAATCTTGTTCACCTACTACATTCAATGCTTCTTAATGTACCTAGCCACATTAAAAATTTAGATTAATTGTCTATTTCATTTTGGGACAAGAATGTAGACAAATATGCAGCCCAGTCCCTGCACCAACCCCTCTTCTTCCCTTATGCTCTTTTTTGCATTGCCCTGACATGATTTGCTACTTCTGTTTTTACATGGGCTGATTTGGTGTCAGTTTGGGGAAGTTCCTTCACACCACTTTTGCACATGTGAGATGCAGTTATCACTGCAGATCAGGTCTTCTTTCTGACCCTTGCGATCCTGCTATCTTCCTGTTGTTCTTGAAGAAGTGGATGGGATGGGTTGGGTTGGAATCACAGAAGAGCCCAGGTTGAAAGGGCTTCTTTCTGTGAGTGCAACAGTGGGTTAGTTATTTAAGATCCTGTCAAGCCCAGTGTTGAAAAATTGAAGGTAGGTTCTGCCACTTCTTTGGGCAGCTCACTCTGACATGTAATATTTCTCATGCTGAAGAAATTTGAGCCGTGTGCACCACGTCCATTCACTATGCCCTGTGTGAAAAGAGTACCTCCACTTTCCTTGTAACTACCTTTCGGGCAGTGGAAAACTGCAGTTAAATACCCCTGAGCCCACTCATCCTGTGGCTGAACAAATCCAATTCCTTCAGTCTTTCTTCATAAGTAGAGATCTTCAACCCTCTCATCACATTGGAGGCTATTGGCAGAACATTCTCCCATTTTTCAGTGTCTCTCTTGAGCTGGGCGGACCTAAGCTGGTTGCACTATTCTGAGTGTGGACTGGGAAGTGCAAAGCAGAATGGGAAAGTGGGTCCCATGACCCACTTGCTGCAGTTCTTCTCATGCAGCCCAGGATACCGTTTGCCTTCACAGCTGCAAAGATGAAATCCACTTCCATCCAGTCATCCACCAGCACTTCCAGGTCCTCAACAGCAGACTTACAGTCCTGTCTGCCATATTTTTCTTGTTTACTTTTGAGGCAAATTCTAAATAATTTTGCACTTATGACTTGCAGAAACTCCAGTCTTGCTCTATGTTTATCTTTACCTTCTGGCTCACTGCTCAGTTCCTTTAACTAAAGTTTCTTTTGGAAATACTAGTTTGAAATGAAATGTTTCTTTTTGAAATGAAAATACAATTCTTTAATTGAAAAGTTACAACTCACATGACAGCACCCAGTCTTATTCAGAGAATGAGCATCTACTGTAATGATACCTTTTGCAGTAGTGCTAACCTTCTGTCAAAAAGACCCACACACATCCTAAATCTGTGAATATTAGCAAAGCATGACCTTCTGATTTGGGATGTCTTGAAAAACAAAATTAATCCATTCTTTCTTCAACTAAGCAACACTTCATTATCCCTGACTCCTAGACACACACTTCCCACAAAGACTTCCTTGGAAGCAGAGGAGGAACTGATGCATCCCACCACAGGCTCTTTTAAATGCAATTCAAGCTGCAATGCCATAAATTAGAGAGATTTTTAAATGTGTTTCCATGTCTACCTATGTATGAGACTATCCATGACTTCTTTCCAAAATTTAATTGCTTCTTCCACAAATATTTATTGCTGTACAATAGAGATGTCTACTCAGATCTGATTATTCTGGTTCAGGGCCTAGTACAAGGAACATTTTAATTTCATGCTTCCTGTTGTTTAGACCACTCATCTTTGGTGCTTAAGCATTTCAGGTAAGATCAGAAATTGTTGCAAGATAACTTATGTTTCAGTAGCAAAAGAAGAAATACTATAGGAGCAGATTAGTAGGTTACAACAATTGATGTTGAGGACCCAACTTTTACACAGTGCTTGTTTTGAGTTTATTTTGAACTAGCTCTAGCCTGGTCCTGCGGCCTGAGTTCCTGTTAACAACTGGATGACATCAAGAGAGTTTCTGAAAACACTTTCCAGTTTTATTTTATCTGAAAGGAACTGATTTTTGCTGACCCCCAGAGTGCTCCCAAATGCAAGCCAAAGTAAAGTGAGTGGTGCTCAGGAGGTTGGTTTTAAGTTCCCATGTGTAGAACAACTGGCACACAAACATAGAGGATCTCACTAATATGCCATTTTTCCTTATACGTGGAGAAAAAAAATTAAAACTTAGTCTAAAATGTCTTTGGGAATTTTTATTTGGCACCTATTGAACCAGAATTGATGGTTTTCCAGGAGAAAATTCTCTAATGGAAAGGGCAGAGCAGTTCAAGTGTGCTGATGGAAACCAGTCGGTGTGCCTGAGTTCTGAGCTCCTTGCAATTAATACTCAACATGTCTGTGTACTTTTGCAAAGCTGTTAAAGGACTGTTGTACTTTGCTTGTGCACACGGAGGCAGAGGTAGAAAACCAGAGTTAAAGCCTGGAGTATCACAGCTCCTCTGCTACTGATATCCACACTAGCTAGATTAAAATAAATCCACCCTAGCTGTTGTGGCAACATGCTACAGTTTCTCCTTCAATTTTGCTGCATAGATATACACAGAATAGGCTGGTGTGGCAAACCAGAGATACTGAAAAAGAATAAAGTGAGAGTCCAGAGCCCCATACACATTATTACAAAACAGAACAATCAATTTAAGTGGCAGGGGAAGGTTCTTTTCACTGCTCTTTTTCATAAGTTTTGGGAGCTTTTCATAACTGCACTATAGACTTTCCTAGATATTAATAGGGATATCAATAAAATTAATAATTCCCCAATTATTAATAACTCTTGAATAATTGGTGGAATTAATATTCTTTCACAACAACTAAATAGCAGTGCTAGGAAAGGTATTCCCCTCCTTATGGTAACTGACTCATAGAGACACTTTAAAATATCAACATGTGGTCCATCACTGGTGGACCAATCTTTCTGTTGCTTAGCTGTCAATTTCAATGTAGGTGTCAGGAGTTAAATTAGCTGTGAGACTTTTGAATCTCTCAGAATCAGAAGAAACTGCTGACTCTGCTCAAAAGTAACTGACAAGGAAGGAACTGGCAGCTAAAAAACTGTCTATGTTTCATTTCCTTAGGAATAGATTAACAACTCAACCTGCCACAGTAGCTACATTTTGATTACTTAAAAGTATGCTACTTGAAACTGTGTTTTGTTTTTTTTTTTGAAAAGTGTTTTTGCAGTCTGGGGGGAAAGAAAGAGCAATATTTGTTTATTTTATTGTCGTTTTTAAAACTTGTTTTATTTTAGTTTGGGGTCAGAAACTCAATAGTCTCTTCAAAAAACCTACAGAAATTCAGTTTCTCATTTCTTGGGTTTGAGGTTTTTAAAAAGTATTTGTTACTAACTAATTCAATCTTTTCATTTCCTAAAGAGGACTAGAATATGTTCATTCAGAGCACTTCAGAGTTGTTAGTTCAGGCCTTTGAAAAAGGAAGATGCACAGTTTTAAAATGAAATGCATCTACCCTCGACTCACAGTAACTCTTCTATAGGCAGCCTTACTTCCTGTGGGGATGAAGAGGAAATGTACTTAGGGTGTGAAGCAGCCTCTTCATTTTTTAACTACTAAAAAGCAAAGGTCTTGCATATTTCTCCTTTCACTTTAAATTTTGAATCTAACTGAAAAATCTTTGCAAGCAAACTCCTCTCAAGAAACTAGTTTCTAAGTAAAATGTTATCTGTGGATGAATTGCTTGTAAGCCTGACTTTGTGGCATTCTCATATGTGTCCTGGAGTCTAGACAGAAACAGGTAGGACCAAATCTGTGTACTGATTTGCTTTTTTTTCAGTGAGTAAAGATGACTGGCTTGCTTAGTCACATAATTATGAATGGCATTAAAGAGATTGACAGATGAGGGGAATCCCCACCAAACCGTCTTCTGGATTGTTTTAGAAGAAAAGATTGCACCACGCAATAGATTTCTTCTAAGAAACGTCTTGTCGAGGTTTCCAAATTATCATGAAAGAAAATGTCCACTCTCTAGGCTGGTTTGAAACATTTAATAGATATTTTCTTACTGATGCATGAAACAGATCATTGACTTAGCCTCCAACATGTGCCCACACTTACACACTTGTGTTTCCATGTACATACGTGATAATTAACAATTATAAATTGTGTAAGAGATAAGAAAATGATTGGATTTTTCCTCCAAATGCTGACATTTAAATTTAGAATATTCAATAAGAAATTAAAGCAGGATTGCTTTCACTACTGCGTACTTCCAAATTAAAATGTGAGTATTGATTTCCAGCAATAAATGCGTCTGTAAGATAAAATACTTAAACTGTGAAAACAAATGCAACTGTACAATGAAAACTCAAATGGAGCTTGAATTCTTCATTAAAAATTAGATCGAAAAGCTCCAATGCAAATAAAAGCCAACAGAAAAGCAGAGAAAATCAGCATAAGGAGAAAGAGAACAAAAGGCAACATGTGGAGAAAATTCTATAAATATAACCAGAGGAAGATGAGCAGGACTGGCTCACTGACAGTTTGATAGTCTGAAAAGTCCCATTTTGATACCGTATTTAGAATGTATGAAAAGTATTAGGTTGTTATCAATCTGCAATGAGTTTTCAGCTGAGTCCATGATATTTTGTGAGGTTGCAAGCTGGCCTCTGATGAGGTTAACGGAGATCCCTGAATGGATTGACCTAGCACATACAGAAACCAAACACTGATTCAAGACTAGCATCCTTTGGTCTTCTCTCTTTAAAAATGACATAGTTCTTCTGAAAAAGAGCCGTGGGCTATTATCACAGATACTTAGATGTAGAAGTTCCAGTAGATTTTGCTTCTTTTAAAGGGGGATCTGATCCAATGAAAATGAAACTGAATAACAGACTGAGAAAATAGCAGAGGTCTCTGTATGGAGAGTTGAAGTATAGAGAAAAACATGAAGTCATTTACTGGGAATTGGGGAAGGACACTGTGAGCAAAACATAATTTTTCTATCAGTACCGTACAGCAATGGTAGATGTATACCTATATATTTACAGGAAATATCAGAAATTCAGAACCACAGAACATAGTCAGGCCAAATTACAGTGGAATTGTTTTCTCTGTGAATTAGCTCTCTCAAAGTGCATTAAAATATTACCTTGAAACTAATGGAAATATTTGTGGAAAAGTTTATCATAATACTAGCATGCTGGTCTTATGAAGACCATGGCTATTAGAAAATCATGGAATCATAGAATATCCTGAACTGGAAGGAACGGAAGAATTAAAAAACTTTGTAAGATCACTTTGGGGAGAACTATTTTAGTAAAATATATCTTTATTTGGTAGAATGCTTTGCATCCACCAAGGCACAAAGTGCTTTATCTGAAGTCAGTATGTTGTACTAAGATGGGATAGATACCATTGCCTGCTTAACATTAAAAATCAACAATATGAATGTTGTAGGTGCTAGTGTCTAAAAAGCCTAGGCAGAAGTATTTAAAAAATATTAGGAAAAAACTTTGAAACAGTTGTCTTTAAATAATATTTTTTTCTATTAGTTTTATTCTGCTTTTAGAAGTTCATGTTTTCCCTGCAACCATACTGATTTAAAAGTGATTGGAAAAAAAATCCCAATGCCAAAACTCTAAAATATATCCCAAGATTCATGAAATCATATAAAACAAGAATCTGGTGCTTTAAATTGGAAACAAATACTGTAAGATCCATGATATAATGCTCATAATGGGCAGTACCTCCAAAAGATATTATGGTGCTGAAAACAGAAAACTTGCAAGAGTGTTTTATTCTTCTTGGAAGAATGAAAAAGAGCAGGTGAAAATGGAAGATTTTATGTAGAAAAACCTGTAGTCACTATGGTTGTAGCACAGGAGGTATTACACCAGCCATACTTTAGGCTGCTGCTGTGCCAACAGTTCTGCTGCTTTTCCATTGACATGGAGTTAAATTAAAATGGAATAAGATTTAGAATTTTATTCTATTTTATGGGCAATAGAATTCAATCGGATTTGGATATGTGGAAAGATTCCAGACAATAGAGTATAGAGTAAAAAGTACACCACGTTTGTCCATTACATGTCTTTTACATTGGCATAATTTTTTCCATACTTTACTAAGTAAAAGAGTATTTTGGAATTTCACCTGCCTTTCTCATGGTTAGCTCTCACTGGTAGCTTATAGTTTCTAAATCATTCATACACGCAGACTGTGTTTCTTTGGAAAGCTGGAAAACCAGTTTGTATCAACTTGAAATAAGGCACAAGAAACAAGAAGGAAACTTTGGTCTCCATTGCATATTGCAGTTCATGCACAATTAGCAATGAGAAAACATGTGTTTTAGGTCTCTCTTTCCAGGCTCAGAATTCCCCATATACATCAATTCAACAGTCTTTCAAGGAAAAGAAAAGGAAGACAGCATTATGCTGATTTTAGAAACAGGGACATGAACAGCTATCAATGAGGACAGATGTTCTGAGGAAAATATTTGTTGTCAACTCCAAAAAATTATTTTAATATGCATCCTGAATATTTATATTATGCTATTACTGGAGTGTTTAGAAAATACAAAGCTGACAGTAATACAGTCAGGAATTTCCATAAAGTCCTCTGTAGCGTTTGATAAAGCCCAGCCCAGAAGAGCTATTCCTGGCTATCCGTTTCTTGGGCAAAGCAAAATCTTGAACTCTTACTTAAATAATAGATGAGTACTCAGACCATGAGGGGTAATTATTTCCTGTTGCTAATTCGGAAAGGAATAATTAGTGTTTGGTGGGGAACTCCTTTATGGGCTTACCAAATTAAAAAACTGAAGGAAAGTATGAAACAGATGTCTTGTGTGAGTCAAAGTACCAAGATTTTAATAATTTTGAACTTACACTATAATCACTTTGAGTTGTACCCATCAGCTTATTATCTATTTGGATGTCTGTCTCTCTAGATGTCTAACACCACCGAGTGTTAATTTCTTCTTCCTTCCCTTTCTTTGGAAGACTCAACAGCTAATGTGTGTGAGAAGTTTTTGAGAGGAAAGAGGCATATCAATAATATGCTTTTTCCATTGCTATTTGCATGCAGACAGGAGAATGTAATGGAGGCCAAAGGGCCTTCCTTGTGTCATATTTTAGGTGGGACAAACTGGTTTTCCAATTCTGTCAAACGATACAATCACCAAAGTGTCCTTGGAACAGGCTGAAATTTTGTCTAGAAAAATGTCAAAACAGTTAATTTTGAGCATTTCAGAACTTCCCTCTACCCTGAAATTTTGTCTTATAAAACAAAGTAGATGGTTTGTGCCAACATTATCCTTACTAATCACTGAAAACATCCTCTAAATCACAGAGATCCAATGGTCACAAGGAGTAGACAATTACATCCTCCATGATGTGTAGCACTGATGAAGCATATCCTAATCTGTAGGAGAGCGGTGGGGTTGGTTCTTTTTACTTTATTTTTGGTTTTGATTTTTGTTTGGTTTGATTTTTTTTTTGTTTATTGGTTTGGGTTTGTTTTTTTTTGTTGTTGTTGTCAGGGGAAATGACAGTGTTACAATATATTTGTAAGGGTCAGTTGCAAATTCATAGGATCATAGAAAGGTTTGGGTTGGAAGAAACTTTAAAGATCATGTAGTTCCAACTACATGGGCCAGGAACCTTCCCCTAGACCAGGTTGCTCAGAGCCCCATCCAACCTGGCCTTGAACACTTCCAGAGACAGGGAATTCACAACATCTCTGGCCGATGTTCCAGTGTCTCACCACCTTCACAATAAATAATTTCTTCCTAAAGCCTAATAAAAACCTTCCCTCTGACAGTCTGAAGCCATTCCCCTTGTCCTACCTACATGCCCCTGTAAAAAATCCCTCTCCTTCTTTCTTGTAAGTCCCCTTAAATCCCCCTTAGTCAAGAAGCCTGATTATCAAGACATCTACTTTGCAAATCGTAGCAACATGAATAACACTGTTTAGTAATTACATAGCACTGGTAAAATGTGTGGGCAAAGTTTAATCACTTAACACCCTCAGATGTGCCAACCCCCCTCCACCACCCCAGCACTGTGAAGGAGGAAACAAAGGAATAATTTCTGCTGCTTTGTAAGAAAGGGAGACTAAGAGGTGAAGTGTGATATAAGGTCAAAACGACGACTCAGAGAGGGTTTTCCAACCATGGGCTGCTTTCCTTGGGCAGTGATAATAGAAAAAGCCACTGCGTTTTAGAGAAATGAAAGTCAGGCAGAGATCTGCTGAACTGGCACAGGTAGTTGCTCACTAAACCACTCAGCACTCTGAAGAGTATGCATAAAACAAAAAATGAAAGGATAAAAGCTGTAATCAGTGGTCATAGTGAACTCTGACATGACTTTGCAAGGGCATCTTCGGGTATTTGGTGTAAGGTGTTGTATGAACAGAAGGGTGTGAAACCTCTGCTTTGCATGAAGAGTCAGATGACTTCCAGGCAGCAAAATGAAAAAATGCCTTGCTTTCACTTCCTTTTGTGTTCAGACCAGATGATAATCCAGTTGTGACTGTGGAGTCTCACAGAAGGACCACTTCAATTCTATGCTGCACAAGATTTTTCAATCATATTTTGTCATGTTTTTTGACTAGATTAGGACTAGTATCCAGACAAAGAGCTTGTGTTAATGTTGAGTGTTCAGTCTTCTCCAGCATGCACTCCAAAGATATCTGCTAAAGAACACAGATAAAACACTGGATGACCTTAAGCCCTCGACAAGTGCAGATATTTTCAGGATACCTCCTGCATTGTTTGTAATGATGATTTTCAGGAAAGGCAGTGCAGGGGAGCTGTCTGAACCTGGGTCTTCCTCACAACCTGACTGTTCACAGTTCTTGGGCAACAAGACATACACTGGACCATGGTGATCTGATTCACCCCTTTTGGGTGGAATGCAAAGCAAAACAGGGCTGGAAGAGACACAGGACCCTTGTTTTAACCATCTGCTGTAGGCAGTTGCCTAATTTCAAAATGATCTGGAGGCATGATATTGTGTGTCAACAGAAAAGAATATTGTGAGACAAGTACGTCAATATTAATGTGGCAGCATTTATTAAAATGTAAGGATTTGGAAAAGGGATGCTATATTTCTGTATGAAAATGCATTTCAGTGCAGCTGATGATTTACCACAGAACATTCAATGCTTTGTGTGAAAATTTGAATGTGGAGATAAGTACAAGGTCTGAATCTAGACTCCCCAGGCAGGAGAGTGTACCTCAAATTCAGACCTGCACTCAGAAGACAGCATGACAGAGACAGATGTCATGGCTTTTTTCTTTGCTTTTTGCTTAATTTCTTGCCTCAGTTTATGATAAAATGCTTGTAGCACTGCACTGTGGGCAAAGCACTGCAGTAGGACTAGGAGAGCCTGTTTGTGTTCCTAGATTTGCCTTTCTCATAGGCCGAATGATAATGAATCATCCCATTGCTCTGTGCTTCTATTTTCTTACTTGCAAAATTGGATGCTTGGCAAGCAGCCTTCGCTGAAGTATGAGGATATTTAGTGATCAAATCAGCCAAGTAACCTGACAAAACTATAACCATTATTGACAAAATGTGAGTTGGCAAAATCCTTTTTTCCTATGCTTTATCCTTCTGCTATTCTTAGAAGTTTAGTTGTAACGTGAGACCAAAGGGAGATCATCTGAGAGGCACAGCTTGCTGTGGATGAAATATGTGTCTGACAAGTTTAACAAGGCAGCCTAACCCAGCACAGTCATGTTGGGTGAATAGTTCTCTGTAGAAGGCAGTATTCCTCACTTAATATTTGAGCTCCTGCAATTACATCTTCTGCTTGGCTGGAAAATTACAGCAATTACTTGTGTTCAATTGTGTTGTGATTTGTTCTTAATATGTTAGAAAGACTGAGCTGTTTGAATAAAGAGTCTTTCCCAAAGTCCCTTCTTTCAGCTCTTCTTTTCACACTCTCTAGTAATTCAGCACAAAAGCACTGTTCAAATTAGAACCTGTAATGGCAAAAATTGGGCTTCATGACTCAGTCCCTCTTCCAGCTGCATGTTTCTGACTGCATAAACAGTGCCATATGTATCAGGAATCATTTTCACTCTCTCACTTGACATGTCCTTTCCAACACTTTCCCAAAGAATTGCTCCATTGTCTCATGGCCAGTCAATGAATCTCAGCAGGTGTCCCCATCTTGTAAAATATGCTTGGTTTTCCTGTCTGCATAAGACTACATTTAGCTGACCCATAACATGTCTTTGTGCTTGCCTTGCATAGCAAGCCAGATGTTTCAAACAATAGGTTTGTTCAGTGGGCTCACATGTGTGAGTTCACTTTGAATTGTGAGTCAACTATGAATTGTGAGTTAACTTCGAATTGCAAGTCAGCTTTGAAGTCTGGTGGGACCTCCATTTTGTCATCATCCCTGGAGGTAATTAAAAGGCATGTGAATGTGGCTCTTGGGAACATGGTTTAGTGGTGGACTCAGTAGTGCTTGGTTAGCAGTTGCACTCTATGACCTGAAGGGTCTTTTTCAAAGGAAAGGATTCTATGATTCTAATTTCTAGCACAGAATCACAGAATAAAAGTGGTTTGAGTTGGAAGGGACTTTTGAAGATCATCTAGTACAACCTTTCTACCATGGGTGGGCATGTTAACTTTGCATTTGTTTACAGTGCTTTGAAGCATCCTTCAATAGCACTATTACCTTACCTTCATGTCAACACTTACAGCAATTAAGTTATTGCTTAACCAGTTTTAACTTCTTAAACTAAAACCAAGATGTGCGTTGTATAGTGTTACCACCTCGAGCAGATTACAGCACTAATTGTTGTGCAGTACCATGTCTGTTGTGAGATGTGTCCCATCTGCCTGGGCTGCTGTTACCAGAGAGTTCTACCATGCAGCTTTTGGGCCTGCCATTGTGGGTGAAATTTGGCTCTTTTCCCTGAAAACTGAAGATTTCCCTGGTAGTAGTAGTGTAGGTCTATTCCACAGGTGGAGGTCCTCTTTCAAGCAGCAAATGAAAAAGACTTGATGGCATTAGAGGTCATTAGCTGAGCTGGAAGGAGCTGCTGGGGAAAGGAAGAGTTTCTTCTAAGGAATATCCAAAGAGTCATGTGGGGCTGAGATGGAGAGTTCTAATCTTACCTGTTGGGGACCACTTTAATTTTCATCTGTTTCTGATGAGCTACAGACATCTTCCATTGCAGCCTGTGTGAACTGAGCCCATGAGTTCCCTCTTCCTGATTCTTCTCTTTTCCCTATGGGCCCCTTCTTTCTTTCTTTCCCTTGTAGTCTCCTACCTGCACTCTATTCATGTACTGCAGCTTAAAATGATCTGATTTCTTCATAAGACTCTTTATAAGACTCTTTTCCCATAATATCCATCAAAGCAGAGTTTAGTTCCTATACAAAAACATTTTCCCCAGCTATCCTCAATACCGTTGTTTCGGGATTCTGCACGCACTCGGAGACCACCCTGTCTGTCTTCTTCAATGGGGCTTGTTTTCACCCGTGTCCTTCTGTTTTCATATTCTATATACATTAGTGCAAATGAAATGGCCCTGGGGAATTTTAATCATTGCCAAGCAGAAATTAGTGTCTTAAGTACTAAATACTCTGCTCCCCCAGATAGTAGACAGCCATAAAGGAATTTAATATGATACATCATTGCATTCGTGCTGGAACCTTGTTTGTCCTATTCTGAATCTGGAGGTGAAGAATGCAAAAGCAGCAGAAGTGCAGTTTAGACCATGGAAAGGATGCAAAATGTTTCACAAAAGGACAGCAGTAGAAAGAATGTTTAAATCTCTAAGTGTCTGTATAGAACGCCATGGCAAAGTCAGTGGTTACTTTAAAAGAATACCAGAAATGAGTTGACTGTTGCACTGACCCTTTAACCACAAAATAAGATTTTTTTTTTTCAGATGGTATGTAACAACAGGTTTGAGCCACAATGCATACTCCTCGACCGGTATTGTAATTTCCCCCTTTTCCCCAACCACGTGTAAAAGAAACTTCAGAATCTGCCACGTAAATGTTACCCATTGATGAACCACTGAAGATTTTTCCAGGACCATGCTTTAACAAAGGCGCTTTCGAGGGATTCCCTTGATTAGCCAAAAAATGAAGGGTTCTTATCTAACACTATCTTGTCTAAATATACACAGCCTGTGATGACGAAATAAAAAAATTTCAAGACCAGGTATAAATACCAGTGAGAGGCTGATGAAGCTCTGTCGTCTGCTTGCTTCTAATAGAAGATTTAACTATTAGAAGTTGAAGCTCTCTGCTCTTAGACCTGTTCTCCCAGAACTTATCTGAGCAGTTTAACTGAACCATCACCAAGAAAATGGCTTTCCAAACCTACAGCTTGTTTGTTCTGTCTGTCATCATGGTTTCTTTTGGACATGTTGAAAATAGATTGCATCTTCTTCAACTTCAAAATGACATAGACAAACTGAAAGCTGATTTTGTAAGTATAGTCTTCTACTGCATTTCTCTTCTCTTGCTGCTTGTGCTTTACATACAGAGCAAACTTGAGCACTGCTTGACATACTCAATATGTACCAATAGAGGGTAATCATGCAACTAATTTTTTTATCATACCTTTTTTTTTTACAAGAATATGGATAATTTCTTTTGTTTTACTAAGCTCTTTCATTAACCTGATTCAGTTTTCCAATAGTCATATCTATTGTAGTAATTTGCATTTATTTCAGGGATGTTCTTTCTTTCACAACAGTTTCTCCTATGTCAATTCAGCCTTAATTACATGGAATACTTTGTAACAAGAAATCTTAATGCAATTTATGGTGAATATATGAATCTTTATTCAGTTCTGACTAGAAGTAAT
This sequence comes from Aphelocoma coerulescens, assembly GCF_041296385.1. Lineage (NCBI taxonomy): Eukaryota > Metazoa > Chordata > Aves > Passeriformes > Corvidae > Aphelocoma > Aphelocoma coerulescens. The sequence goes on along the minus strand of NC_091014.1, from coordinate 36,055,458 downwards.
TTACTGACTTTTTGAATTTTATGTTAGCAATGTTGATGGGAGATTGAGTACTAGTTGGCAACATAAAAAAATTGGAAATGAACATTTGTTTTAACAATTGCATTTGTTACTTATTTTAAGTTGTAGTAGTGTGTTGCTCAAAGGTGATTTCTACTTCTTATTTTTTGCATCCTCCAGTCATTTTACTTCCACATGTGAGACTATGATCTGGCATGGGAATGTAATCTGGCATGATATTCTTTCTTGTCAAATAGAATTTTGGTGATTTGATAACTGTAGTGTTAATTCACCAATCTCCATCTGGGAGGCATTAAAGTAGTACACAGCTGAATTCAGCAGGGATTAGTCACAGAGGCACCAGATCTACAATAGAGTCACTTTTAATTAACAGCTTTTATTTTCAATACATTTCTGTTGAGGTTTTTTTCACTCTAAATGCATGGAAAAAAACTGCAATGGTTTGCTCATATTTTCAGCTCTGATTTTTCCATGATTTCATCATAATTTTGTGCAAATGACAGTTGAAATTCAGTAGTCAGAGAATCACCCTGAAGTGGTAAAGACTAGTGTGATACTTCAGTGTTTGCAGGAAACTGGCTGGAAAATTGGCATTATATCTTAAATTTGTCATTGGTATAGACCAGAGACAGTTTTACTAGAATATATATAATTCTGTTGAAGAGATCCTGAGCCATGGTGAGCTTTTTGCACTGACATTAAAATTTTGCTGCACAGCAGGTGCTCCCCACCTTTCAAAAGTAGAAAAAATCAGTTTGGTAGCATGCTCAGCATAGGGAGTCAATCAGCCTAGGAGGTTTCTGTCAGACTGCAAGTTTTCCCTTTGCACTTACTGTATTTAAATTACTGAGCAGGCAAAAGAAGGAAATAGTCACTGTTGTATACAAAAAGGAAAAAAAAGACACACAGAAGAGGAAATGATTCAATTAGTCTTTCCTTGGTAGGAGAGTTGTATTGCTCTTTGTTTCCTAGAACCAGTTGCGAACATGTGATGGTTAAACTCTGTCCCTGTGAGCCTCTCAGATTAGCCCACTAATCTTGCATATCCCCATGCCTGACTGTGGGCTGCTGGGATATTCTCCAGTTGTGCAAATTATAGTTTTATAGTAAAACCAGTTCATTCTTGTTCCACATGAGATTTTACTGAGACTGTATGAATTTAAGGTTACAGATTACAAACTGCTGGACTTTGACTTACCAGAAAGCATGCCAAGATCAGACCTAATGATTTTCCAGCCAGTTGCTGTGCTTATGAGCTTGTATTTTCATCTGTCAATAGCAAAATTTACAGGGAGCATTTGGGAAAATAGATACACTAAACATGTCTATTCAGATGAGTTGTAGCAGGAGAAGGCATTGAAAAGTGGACTAATACCACTTCTGATACCAGGCAGCCAAGCAATGGGATTTGGTGGTGAGAGAACTGAAAGCATTGTGATAGCTATAGGCCAGATGTGCAAAAATCTGGATTTTGGTGCTCGTTTGAATAAAGGACACAAATTTGCTTTGTGATAAGTATTGTTTGTGTAATAGATATGTTTGTTCTTTTCTGCAGAACTCGAGTCATTCTGATGTCGCTGATGGTGGACCCATTTTTACAGAGAAGCTATCAGGCTGGACAGAGGTGAGTCAGAACCAGATATGATGAAGCATCTCAGGCGCTTTTAAGGGCACCTTTGGTACTAAGCAGCTCCTAGAACTAGTGTAATTAGCTGCAGTAGAATGAACATGAGCAGAGTTCTCTTTGGTAGCTTGGAAAGGAGACAAAAATCTCCACAAAAAAGCTTCATGCTGCACCATGAACTGACCCTGATGTACAGCCAAGCCTGGGAGATGGGTTGCAACATCATCTTTATTATCTTGTTTCAAGTGGCAGAGAACACCTATATGTTGTGTTTTATCTTTCTTTCCCTGCTGATCAGGGAAAAGCACTCAGAGACCTTTCTTTTTGATTATATTTTTCAACAGAGAAATGAAAAAAGGATCATCCTGAGTCAGATTATTTCCATGTACTTGAAAATGCTTGAAAACACTGACAGGTCAAAGGCTCATGTGAGGAACATATCTGAGGAGCTCCATACTCTGAAAGAAAGCCTTTCTGATGGCTCAAAGAAGATAGAAGATCTCAAAGACCTGACAAAACTTCAGGTAAGGCTCTTCCTTTGCTTCCAAAGCCCATGATGTTATATTTTCCAGTTGTGATTTGAGTGTGATTCAAGCCAATAACACTTCAGTAACCTATATGGTAATCGCTGTCTAGCTCAGTTCATGCTGGAAAACCAAACATTTCTGGCTGCAGGGGCTGCTGCATGTCTACGGTGTGGGATAGTGCTGAGTCTTGCTGCAATGTGGCACAGGGGTACTGGCAGCACTGTCACACAGTCTGTACACCAGAGCTGCTACTGACACAGCAGTTTGTGGCATAGAAATGGCTGGGGAAGTTGTGCCTGGCTATGGCTTGCTCTGTGGCTGTGGGAGCCCTTGGCTCATGCTGCTTGCACCAATGGCACAAGCCACCAACCTCCACAGAGGTCTGCAGACAATGCCCCAGCGGAATCAGCTGCTTTCAACTACAGGGTAGTGCTGTTTCACAGAATATGGCTGGTCTGTGGCAGGTTGCAAAGTAGCGCAGAAAGTGGAAAACAAAAATCTGTGACAAAATGTCTCTTTGTTGTGGGAATTAGGCAGGAGGGAATTGAACATTGCAGATGTCCTTCTGGTTTACCCTGGTAGCAGGGTATCCTGCAGGTTGTGATCAGTAAACAATTATAGCTCTTGGCGTGACTTTTATTCCATTCGTTTCTTCCTTATTACAGATGAGTGACTTGAAAATTCAGCGCAAGGCTGTGAATGAGCTGTTCAGTGTCCTACAAAAACTGGGGGATACCTCAAGTTCCCACAAAAGAAAAAGAAGGCAGTTTCAGAGGCTGTGCAAATGCTAATGCCATCTTATCTTTTGTACTGAGCTACTGCGCAAATCTTGTTGTGACAAGAATTTTTTTTGTTTCAATCTTTCTATTGATTTTTATACACTTATTTATTAATATTTAAGTGTCTTAAATAATTATTTATAAAGAAATACTAATCAAAGTATTTATACTCCCTAATATTATGTAAGAGATGACTTTGTCTTAAAATCCTGTCTATTTGTTATATGTTTGTTGACCTGAAAATACAGAATGAAGCAATGTTTACCCAGTTTCCATCTGGAAAACTTCAAATGACATGGTATGGTACCCAGCTTTCCATCTGGTGCTGTCTTGAGAGAGGGATGTTATAAGATAAGTCTCATCTATTTGGCATGGAGATACAAGCACCAGTACAGGGAAGTTACTCTATTCAGGAAAACATATTTATGCCTGTTTACTACTAAACATATATAAATCCAAATCAAGCAAGTAGACATGCTTAAAGATAAGCAAATGTTGAACACATTTCTGAACTAGAGGATTGATGATTAATTGCTGGTTACTATTATTATTATTATTATTATTATTATGCACTGAAGTTACCAGGAGGGCAGTCTACTTAATATCTCAAGAGAATGTGACTAACTGTATTGCACTGACTTAACTTAAACTCTCAGATTTTTAAAATTTCTGTTGGGTTTTTTTTGTACTGAACCATTCAAATGTGTCTGTTGTAATTTTATTTATTTGGAGGTAATAGTATGGAAGTTTTTATCTCGGGGACTATATTTTTGCACTGGAATATTATTAAAAACTTTGGATTTTTCAATGGAGACTTTTTGAAATTTGAATATTAAATAAATAAATAAATAATTTTAAAAAGCGTGTTTTCGTGTTTATTCATCATCATCTCTGTGAAAAGTAAAATGCTAATTTTGCCCAGGCACATAAAACATATTTTCCTCCTGCCTGTCCAAGACTTAGGAAAGGATAATGTTTTTAAAGAAATATGGCAGAAGAGTCTAAAATTCCCAAGTTTTTCTTGTATCTGTTTGAGAAAACATTTTGCTTGTGAGAAGGCACTGCTCATTTGAAATTTGTTGTTACTCTGGTTTAAAAGAAAAAACACTCTCTAATTTCTCTTCATGTCAAAGTTATGGAGCCCGGACTGAGCTCAGCCCATCTGCTGGGCTCTCTGCAAGTGGTATAAGCTGGAGGCCTGGGGTAACTTGGGCCGGTCTCACAGGCTTTGAATTCTCAGCTCCTCGGGGCTTTACTGGGCAAATTATCTGTGGGTGGACTGCCTGAACTGACTGGGAACGGGGCAGATTTTCCTTGGCATTCCTGCCAACATGAGGCTTCCGACTACCCCCTGAGATTTGGCTGAATCAGCAAAATCCTGAAACAGCACCACATCATGCCTGAAGTTTAGTTGTAGTAAGCCCTACAAGTTTAGTTATAATTGTTGCAGCCATTCCTGCTCTCATGGGCTCAGCTGTCTCCCCAGTGCAAGATGCACTTCATTCATATCCACATTTGACAGTCTAGCAAAGTGAGTCTGTGATCCTGGAGACCCGAACTAATTTTGAAGGAAACAGCTGTTCTTGTTTATGTTCATCACAGGCATGCATATGCAAGGGAGGTGCAAGTGAAATTTCTCCCGTAGGATTTCTCCAGTTCCAGGACTAAGCATGAGAAGCCTCAGTAAGTATTTAACATAGGCAATGTGTCCTTCTGTGCTCATGATCTTACATGAGGTATTAAAGGAGACTAACTCACCTTTGCCAGGTGCAGCAAGTTCTATTGAAAAAAATACAATAAAAAGAAAGAAAATGAAAAAGAAATTAAAGAAAAGGAAGAAGAGAGAAGAGAAGAGAAGAGAAGAGAAGAGAAGAGAAGAGAAGAGAAGAGAAGAGAAGAGAAGAGAAGAGAAGAGAAGAGAAAAGAGAAGAGAAGAGAAGAGAAGAGAAGAGAAGAGAAGAGAAGAGAAGAGAAGAGAAGAGAAGAGAAGGAAAAATTAAAAACCTAACAGAAAGGTTAAAGTTTCATTAGTCATTGGCAGTAAGACAGCGTGTTTCCCCACTACTCCTGAGTGAATTAATACTCTATTTCTTGAATTTAAAGCCAAGACTGGTTAAAAACTACTTTATTAGACTATAAACTGAAAAATCTACAGTCCTTCCACACCCTGCTGTATGGTTCCATGGAAACACAATAAAGGTAATTGCATCCAGAAGAAATAACATTTCCCTATCCAACCTGCTTTAGCTGTGTGTACCCAAACCTGTGTTCTGCTATCCCCTGCATTTCTGAAGTTATCGCAGTAAATCTGGCTCAGAACAGCAAGTGTTTTGTGGGGAAGTTTTGCTCAGTCACACAATTTCCTGGGTTCTTCTCATCCCTGTGCTGGGTAGCAGAGAAGCAGTAAAGGAATGAGCAGTGCAGACATGGAATAGCAGCTGTCACTGCTGACAAAAGGTGTCATTTCAGTAGTTTGGTGATTTGGTTTTTTGTTTGTTTGTTTAGTTCGTTAGTTGGATTTTTTTTCTTCCTTATTTTCCTCCAAAGTATCCTTATTTCCAACAGGAATTTTTTTAAGCAACTAGAAACCTTTCATGTTAAACCTGACACCAGACATTGTAGAGATTCACCAGTGCTACTACAGTTACCTAATCATTCAAAGAAATTTCAACAATAAATTTCTCATATTGACCTGACTTTTCTCTGCCCATGATAAGTCTGTGCAATTTCTACAGAGCACTTAAGATAAACTGCTGAACATTCCTCATTTTATTCTATTACTGTGACTATAGTGGTAGAGAAGAATATCATAAAAATCAGTCTCTACAAAACCATCCCATCCCATCCCATCCCATCCCATCCCATCCCATCCCACCCCATCCCATCCCATCCCATCCCATCCCATCCCATCCCATCCCATCCCATCCCATCTGTTTTTTTGCATGGTATGTAACTATATGCTATACAAATTAGGTGAATCACTTTTAGCATGAAAACCTGTAATCTCTTCTCTGACATTCACAGGAGTCCTGGATCTCCTTTTCTATGTCACTCCTCACAATATCCAAGTGAGGAAGGCACTTCCAGCTAAGTTAAATGTAAGAATGATTAAAAATTAATTTTAATGGCTACCATAAATATTTCTACAGAAAAACATAGAAGCAACTTTGGCTATTTTTGACTGAAGGTCGATGCAATTTCTTCCAGCTACACTATTTGAGGGTGTTAATACATGCACATGCTTGGGAGTGAAAAGATATTATCTACTATTTAGTAGTTAAAATTAGAAAGCGAAAAAGTCAAAAGGAAGAACAATCGTCTCAGAATCTTATTTTGTTTTATGCATCACTTCTGTAGCACATTAATTCTGTCCTTACTCTCTATTCCTGGATACTGTCAGCACTGATTTTAGTCTACCATTTTATCACCTTGTCACTCTGTATTTTTAAGTCCTTTAATAGTTTTCTGGGGCTGGACCTCCTCTTTGTATCCAGCATAACTTAGTACATCAGCAAACTTAGTTATGAATATTAATATTTTACTACATCACCAAACTTAATTGTGAATATGAATGACTAAGCTAACATGAATAACCCAGTACATCAGCAAACTCAATTCACAACTCCCCGTTTCTCAAACTGCTGATGGCTACATTTTAAATCATGGTAATATTAAGGTTGGAAAAGACCTCTAGGACCATGGAGTCCAACTGTTAATGCAACACCATTGTGCTCACCCCTAAACTGTAGCCCCAACTGTCACATCCACGTGCCTTTGGAATAGTTAGAGGGGTGATCCTAGCACTTCCTTGTGCAGCCTATGCCAATGCATGACCGATGGCACAGTCCCCAAGCAAGGCCTCTCATGACTGAGTGCACTTAACTGCAAAAACCATTCACTGATTCCTGCTCCTTCTTTTTCTTTTATTTTAACCAATTACATATTTATGTGAGGAGTTTCTTGTAATAGCTCAACTTCTTCGGTAGCTTTACAGTGACACTCAGCAGGGATTCTTTTGAAGCTCAAAGAAGTGGTGGTGTTTTGTCTCCCCCTTGTCTATATTCCCTGACTCTTCGTGGAACTCTACTATAGACAAGAAGTGTGATATATTATGTCACAAATGTCACAATATTTACTATTTCCTTTTGCACCACATTTATCCATGAGCCTGCACTGTCTTGGTACTGGGCAGTAAGGATGTCACTTTTACCAGTTTGCAGTTTTCTGGGATTCTCCTGCAGCCTTTTAGAAAATTAATATCCAAGAACCCCACTTTGTGCATCCCTAGTGTAGGGGCAGACTCCAGAGTGGGTTGGATCCTGCAAGCCCCAAAATCTGTAGTTCAGCTGTTTTATCCTTGAGTCCTGCAGGACTCCCAAGTGAGGGCTGTCAGCTCAAATCTGTCCTTGCCATCATCTTCCTCGACTAGTCTAGGAGTGACCATGGGATCATTTTTTTGTCAGTGGTAAGTAGAAATAATAGCAAAGTCTAAAAAGGTCTGGAGGTGTAAAAACCCAAGCTTGTCAGACAGGTGTGGGACTTCAGGCCAAAAATAGCTAATCATATAAAACCTCTCACCTCTTTGCTGTCTTGCGTGGGGCAGAGTAATAACAACAACTTCTGCAACGCACGGGATGTATGTAGGCTGCTGAAGTAGGTGAGGAGCAGCACAATGGCCTTGCAACAGCAAAAATATTACTTCTGGGTGTCTTATCTAGCTGTTGGTCCTCATGCAAGATAGCAAAATAAGGCCATTTGTCTTCCAGCTTCTTCTTTCATTCTTTTATTTCCACAGTTCTCTCTTACAGTAAGCAGAGACTTCCTGGCAAGCAATAAGGAAAGCATATGCCAAAAATCTACCTGCAGAAAAAACAGGAGTGGTTCCTTGATCCATAGCAAAACCAGCTGTGTCTGTGTGGTGGTCACATTATCCAGAGGGAAACTAGAATTGAAGAGGGCTCCATTCCCTCCTGCACAAAGTGGTGAGTTACCTCCTGCACCACTCCGTGCTCACTGCTCTCACAGGCAAACGTCATTTGCGACATTTCCCTCTATTTCATTGGTTAAAGATGACCTTGACCTTCTAAAACAGAAAGCAAACCAGTCAGGTAAATCTGGTCTCTAAACCAACTCAGGGTTGTGAGTTTAACAGGAACAAATGACACTTAGCTCTTCTTCACAGATTGGATCTATGCTATCCAAAACATGCAATAAAATATATCGCTGTGCATAAACATTTCCCCAGAAAAGTGTTCTCGAAAAATGTGTCATCGTGTACAATGAACCCAAAGCTCATGACACCGAAGGAAAGTCATTCCACAGTTCATGATTTTATTTTATCCTCAGGCTGTTAATGTCACCAGAGGTAAGGAAATTCCCCCCCACAGTCACCCGTCTGATAGGTTCCCGAAGGTCAAATGTGTTGCTAGCTGGCAACTGTCCCTCTTGGGCATGCACAACTGTCCTCAGTCCACTTTCATGTCTTCCTGCATTGTCATCCGGTGTCCTCCTCCACAGATTTCTGGTTGCATCCTTAAAAACTGAAGACATCAATGATTTATGATCTTACAAGGATGAATTTAGACTTCCAACTTTCACTGCATCTTTAGAAGGACAATTGAACAGAAATACTATGTAAATAATGCTGCACTAGCAGTTAAAATTTATTTTCAGGAATTTATAAGATATTTTCTCCCCACTTGAGCTATATGATTACACTATTTCAAGAAACCATGATGATAAATTGAGTTTGAAATACTTACCTACATTGAAAATTTGGCTATCAGGCTAAACAAATCCCTCTTACCCAATTTATTGCAATAATCATGTACAGCTCTTTACTATCTCTAGTGAAAATCCAGTGGTATGCTGTTCACTTGAGGTATATAATTCCTTGTGCAGTTGGTGCTGCTTGAGATTTCTGTTACAGGTTGATTGATTTAAAAATTCACAAAATTCAATGGAAGGATTCCTTTTGATTTAAAAGTGATTGGAGTTGGGAAACTGGATTTAGAATATCAATATAAGCTGCTTCTTTTAAAAAAAAACCCCTCATAACTAGAGTGGGGTGCCCAAACAAATGACTCTAATAGATGAAAAAGTATAGAAAAGGCGGAAAGTTTAAAATATATCCTGCACTTTAATGACAAAACCAATCAGCAATGTTCACATTTCCTGAGAATATTCCTATTTTTCCTAAATAATCTCAAAATTCCTCACATTTGAACCTGGTATACAGTCTTGAGAATTATGGAGAGTGTGAGTTGCTTCACATCATCAGAAACCCACTACACACCATGGGCTTTATTTAATTTGGATGGTCCAGCTTTACTAGCTTTTGGTTCTGGAACCATGCTTCTCTTTTGGCCACTCCAGGCACTCAGGCAACACCTTTTACTCAATGATGGAAAGATTTTATTACTCACTGTTTTGGTGTTGATTACAAATAAATATGCTGAAGTCCTTTCCCTTATTTAGGACAGTAGAAAAATGTTTGGAATAAAGCAGCTGTGAATTTGTGGAAAGGCCATAATTTATTGATAAATGACAAAAGTCTCAAGTTACATAAAATAATACCATAAAATTATTACTTTAGAATGCATACAGTACCTCTCAGAGACTTCCAGAAAATACTTAAAAGGCTGTCAACTGCCCTATATCATTCATGTGCTTGTTCTCTTAGTTTGTTCATTAACAGAGCAGTTTAATAAAAATGATCAATGAATGGACAAATTGTTGTGATTTTTCATCTGACACAAACAAGCAATGAGTCCAAAAGTCCAGCTGGTGAAATTAATGTTGGCTATCTAGTAACTGGGGTTTTTTTCCATAGACTTTGTAAAAATCATTTGCTTCTTAGCAAATTTTCAGCATGAAAAAATTCATGTGGTTTTCAGATGGTGTTTCTCACAAGTGGCTAGTGACATGGATATAAACGGAAAAAATGATTCATTTTAAAACCTTGAGCTGGTCTTAGTAAGCTGGCTCTTCATTTCAGAAAGTTCTTATGAATTCTAAAATTATGTGTAGACCAACCACATAAATGCTACATGAACACACTGTAGGGAAAAACAGGAATTAAAAGAAGAAATTTTCATGCGTTTGTGCCTGTATCAAAAATAAGCTACACAAAGATTGACAAAATAAGTATCATTTTATCTGTACAGAGGAAAATAAAGTCTCAGATGAAAAGTAAAAGTCACTTCAGCTAAGTAGTTTCTGTTTAGTGACAGAAATTTCTTCTCAACAAGCCTTTCACATGCCATTCAAAAAAAAAAAAAACAAAACAAACCAACCAACAAACCAAACAAAACCAACCCCAAACTTAAATTTGCACATTTTTCAGAAATGATGTTTGACTACCTGTGGAACCCACTTACTGAAAGCTGTGTCTCAAACCGAAGGTGCTCTTTGAGGGTGTGAGAAGCACTGTCTGGCCTGACTCTGGCTAAAGGTAAGGAATAGATGTGCTGCTTCCACAATTTTTAATAGTCCTAGGCACCTTTTTAATCCATTCAGCACTCATTTCACATATTTTTTATTTTGTTAGACCATTTACAACATCAATTCATAGGTTTTCAATTTTGCTAGGCCATTTTCTAGTTCAAAGGGACTTTTCCGATAAACTTTCTGAAATGGTGAGAAAAACGACTGACAATACAGAAGCAGAATTTTCAAGAGGACACATTTGATACTGGATAGACTTCTTTTTGATTTATTTGTCAGGATGATCTATCATTTCCAGGACATGCTTGTGTGCATTTCTCTGAGGGGCATTTCTGAAAGTGCAAAACAGTGATGTGGCAGGGATCTTAGGAAATAATAAGTTAGGATCTCAGTCTGAGTTAGCACTTCCCTCTGTGTGAGAAAAAATAAGAAACACATCTGCCCTGACCCTCTTCCCACGTGGATAATTCTGCTCCTCCTGGTGCCTGTGTTTCCTTGTATCTTCTCTGATCTTAAATTCAAAGTAAACAATCTACAGCTGAGCATTTGCTCAGTGATTCAGATAGGTAAATGAGCAAGGCTTTGGACTTTACCTTCTTCTTAAGTCCTTGTTTCTGGTTCAAATTTCCATTGCTTTGCTATGTTTTCTTCCTGATCAGTCAGTTTTCTCTCTGGTCACCTGTGACTCATTCTCTCCCCCTCCCAGGAAAGTTTTTACACTACTTGGCCCTTCCAAGAGACCAACCTTCCTGAATCTATGATGTGGGCCAAAACTAATTCTTTCCTATGGATCTCTTTTCAGGACTTAATGCTTCCCATGAGATGTGACCCAGATAATGCTGGCTGAACACAAAGGAAATCTCTGTCTGATGAACGTATGTATGTTTGTATTTATACAAACATGAATACATGTTAATACCTGTCTGCTTTCAGAAAAGTCCAAACCACCCTTTCTCTACCTTCACACTTTCTCTACCACCCATATCTTAAGAGAACTGCGCATTATTCAGCCAAATAATTTAGCCATTTCTAAAAATAATTATTTGACTTTATTGTGATCCTTCTGATCTTCTCTCTGTTCTTTATTCTATCAAGCCCACTTGCACCCTGGGTTTATGAAATTTATTAGCACCTTGTAAGCTCCTATCAAATATTGGTAGCTAATTCAGTTGAGCTAATATTGTAGTGCTCTGTCCCTATCATCTTCTGTGGTATCCATTATTTGGAGAGATTCTTACATAAAAAATAATGAGTCGACCATTTAAGTGTGGGAGTTTTACTTGTCTGGCTATTTCTTACCTGTAGTTAATTAGTTTAGTCTTCAGAGGAAAGTCTGTGGGTTTTGTTCCTTTTTACTCTTATTGTTTTCTTCCTGGTAGTCATTCTCAATTTGTCTGTGTTTGAGCTAGAAGAGACAATGCCTCTTCAGCCACAAGAATATGCAAAGACATGTATAACAAATTTAGCATCCAAGGACCTTCTGCTATTCTGAGATATCAAAATAGCACTGTTACTGTTTTTCACCTCCAAGAAGGAATGAGAGGGGATAGATGGTCTTGAGTTTAAAAATGTCTGACTTAGGGTTAGCTCAAGAAGAAAGATGAATTTCCTTTCCACTATCATCCTGCTTTACCACCCCAAAGTACCGGCACACAAAATTTTATCTTACTGAGGGGTGCATACACTTGTGTAACTTGCCCCAAACCCAACTATTCTGCAGCAGGATTTATTCATTTATGCTTATCACCTGGACTACACACTTGAGTTAAACCATTAAATAATATTGTTGAAAAGGAAATGCTAGCTTTCATGTGCTTGAGAGGTGAGGGGAAGGTCTGTAACAAAATTCAGGAGAAAAGATCCCAGGCAGTACCACCACCTGATAGCCTGGTTTTGTACCACATCTGTCTCAGAGTGCCAGAGGCAAGCCAAATTTTCTTTCCTGCAGATGCACAATTTTAAGAATTGCTGAGCTGTGTGGGCTGAAATTCACCTCTGGGCTGAGTGGCAAAGCACCTGCCAGAACACCTCATGCAGTTCAGCTCCAACCCCCGCCTGCCTTCAGCTTGCACAGGTGGCTAAACCAACAGAAAACCAAACCATAGACCTTGTGAAATAGACGGTAATTGCTACACAGCTCCCAGCAAGCAGGGCTCAAAGCAGCCCTGGATTCCCTGCGTGTATCTAATACATAGCATTACATACCTGCTCTCCCTGGACCCCTTGCTAGCAGAGATGATCTAGCCAACTGTATAAATTTTGGGGTGAACAAACTTCTATTAAGAAGGGGAATGAATCCCACTGTGATCTTACTCAGTTGTGGTCAAAGCTAGGGAGTGAGCACAGTTTGCAGCAAAGGAGCAAAGACTTCAAATGCAACACATTAAAGTATCACTGGAGTGATCTTATTTAGCTGCTCTTTGGTGTAGCTGTTTGTAGAAACAAAGGCACTGTATTAGTCACAGTGCTATTAAACAAGTTGTCTGGCTGACTCATAACAGTAAAGTGACAATAGAGTAATTAAAAATACAGGCAACAAAACACAGTTTCTGCTTACTTTCCCAAGATAGTAAAGAAAACAGTGAAAAGGAGTGGCTAATGTCAAGTCAAGGGTGGTTATAAGTATGACAAGGACATAGAGAGGGGTTGTATCACCTAGTAATTGATAATGCTTTACAAGAAAAAATTCATGGTTCATATCCTTTAAAAATCAGATTTTAAAACAATGCATTAAAATATCACCCCTATCAATTAAAAATTGCTCAGACACATCTGTATTGCAGATGCAGAAAGGCAGGGCAATCAAATGTCATGGAAACAGTTTTCTCACCTAAAGAATGAGAAGGCAAAAGTGGCTGGAGTTAAATGGGTTTAGGTTTACAGTGTTCGTGAGTGTTTGCCTCACAGCCATGATCTCCTTTAATGCTGCAGGTGAATCATCACCTCCACAGCCAAGGAGTAATTCAACACAGCTTCAGGGACTGCCACTAAGGATGAGGGGTGAGGGGGTGTGTGTGTTCCATTACAGCATCCACACTGCTACCTTTGGAGAAGCTGAATTCATTGAACATTTCCATCTACCTCCTCAAGCCTTCCTCTCCTGGTCCCACCTGTTTTCCAAGGAAGATAACGTTTTTCCCTATCTGGAAACCTATGCGCATTTATTTACCAATGTTTGATATTTTACACTAATAAAGCAATTCAGTGTGTAATTTTATTAATTCTGTATTTTCTAGGCTTCTTTACTCATTTGCCATTAGGCTGGAACATGTACTTACGTGTACGACTTGCAGTGGAAATGACTCATATTCACGTTCTCCTGTAATGGTCCCTGCAGTGTTGGGGTTACCATCCCATTAAGCCTATTCACTGAGCAAATGGGATTCCCAAGATACGGCAATCTGGACTGCAGAGGCTGCGGGAATAATTCAATTACTTTTGCAGAATTTTCAAATTTGTTAATTTACACTCTATAAATTCTAAATTTTGTGACAGAGTTTACCTGGGAAGACTCATTTAATTTTGTTTAAGGTGGAATTTGGAGTTTCCCAGCTGGAGGCATGTGTCACGGTATTTCGTTGTGATCAGTTGTGAGAAGGATAAAAATAAAAAGGGAGCCTTTTTCTTACTTTCCTTCATTCCAACTTGCTTATATATTAGGGTTAGATATTTATTATTACACTCATATTCCTCTTGAGATAGCTAGTAAGGTAGATATCTTAAAGTGGAGATAACAAGGTTGTGTGATCATGTACAAGAGAAGTTCATAGCTACAACAAGAATCTTGGGAGGTTTGCATTTAATTTCTCCATTTCCCTGCTAATGCAAAAGTTGCAGAAAATAGCCCAGATTCACTAAATTAGTTATTTCTGTTGGCTAAAAAATGTCCACTTTTTTTTGATTCCTGAGGCAGATGGGCTGGCCTCATGTTTTCCACTTTTAGACACAAGACTTTCCAGCTGGAAGCTGTTAAATCTTTTAGTATTTTGCCTCACCTATATGCTCTTGGGAAACATGAACAGGGTGTGCCATATGAGGCTAACCAATTTTCCCATTGCAGAGACTACAGTTCTGAGAGGGGTGTTTCTGTGACAAAAAATGTCTAGTGAAACCACAGGCTGCTCCTGAGTCTTGTGTATATAGCAGGCTGTGGGCTCAAAGCCACTTCCAACAGGCCAGTGCTGACTTCACATTATGAGCACAACTGCCTCAAGTAAGTGCTCATAACTCTTTACCCACAGAGTTGCTACCAAAAAGTAAAGAAAATATATAAATATGGGTAGGTCCAGTAGGCCTCACCAATTTGTGTACACAGATTTGTTTCATCAGCTTTTGACTGAAACATGGTACCACAAAGTTTAGAAGACCAATTTGATACAGACATGTGGTCCTATAAGACTTTCATCTCAAAAATAAAAACTTTATTTACTGATAATTTATACCAAGCCAGCAGATGTGTAGGTGAGTGAGGAATCTCCTGTCCACTTTGTCATAGTGCTGGAAACTGAACACCATCAGGTTCTAAAACAGCCTGGATTTTTCACAAAAATTATGTATAACCATGATACAGTTCAATGTGTGAAGCAGCAGAAAAATGGCCTGAGACAGAAGACATTTCTACAGCACTCAGAAGGAGAGAGAGAGGGTAAAGAGCCATGCAAATGCATACAGGTAGATTTTGACACAAAAGAGAAAGGAAAATCTGCCGAGTGATGCAGTGGGAATGGGAACCTGGTTCATATGGCACGCAGGGAATGCTTAGATTGAAATATCTTGAGCCAACATAAACAAGAAGAGTGCATTGCTGAAGGCCAGAAAAAGGGTGTTGAAACGGAACAAGAATGAAAATTAATATGTGATAAACACCTGGCCGTTAATTTTTAGGAATGTAGATTAAAATATTGTTGTGTTTGGTAGCAGTGTATTTTTATACTCTGTAGAATTTACAAGACTCACTGATAACTGGGATGTGATGACTCATAGACAGTTGACCAAGAGAGATACCTGACTCGCAGGCCTGAGGAAAGGTTGATAGCCTGGATCCAGGAGGAAGCATGATTCTATTTGACACTACTGAGCTGAAGCTGGTGTTGGTCATTCAGAGAAACTACAGGGACAAGTCGTGAAGGTGAAGGAGATCCTCAGCCTAAACAAACAGATGAAGCTACCGGTAGGGCAAGGGAAGTATCACAAAAGTCAGGATATTGAGACAAAAAATGGCAGTTAACTGTTGAATGAGTTTGGGATACTGACTATGAGTCTGGTCAGGAAGAAGTCTGGAAAGACTGAGAACATCTACTCCAGTGGAGTACAAGAAGCAAAAGACATATTTATCATTTGGAAAAGTGGACATTTTCAAGGCAGTGGTTTTATATCTGGATAGGATCATCTCTTTCTGTGTCTTTTCATTATGAACCGAGGCCAGGCTTATCAACCCTCAATGAAAGTAGCTGATATGGCATGAGAAAACATGAAAAGTATGACTAAAGACGTATCAGATAAAGAAAGTCTAAGAATGGATTAAAATTGTCAACTGAGGGGAATGAAAATGAAAGCTAAATCAGGAAGGATTAAGTCATTGAATTTCAGAATGGGTGAAATCAGATTTCGCACTTGTCAATTCCACATAAGGGTCAGTCTAAAATTGCATATTTAGCCCAAGGCACAAGGACCCTGCTAGATCTCAGATCAAGTTCTTCTAAACTGTAGCTCTACATGCAAACTATAGAGCTGTTCTTTCCAATTTAACACCAAATGCTAAATTATATCTAGTGGGAGTTTTTGGTGTGGTATAAAAGCATTTGTGTGTTTCTTTGAAACTTGATAAAGTGCAATGCAAATCACTCGTGCACACGAGCCTTCACTAAGTTGTTTTTACATTTCTGTACCAAATGCTGGAGAAGAGACCACTGAATTCTTCCTATAAACTGTTTGGTGGCCTCCACCAGCTTCGGAGGCCAATGGACAGCTATCACCTCTGCTTACAGATCGTCCTGCCACTCTGCTTTTATAGTGAAGCATCTTCTACTTCACCTGCTGAGGCCAGATCTCCCTGCTGGGCTGTCCTGCCAGATGCCTCCTCCCTCCTCCCAAATCAAAATAAAAGTCTGCTTTTCAAGTTAATTATACATTGAGAAGTAACACCTTGTGATGAGAAAAGCAAAGAACCTGCAGCTGAGACAGACCTTGGAGGCAGATCTGTTGTTGCCCAAGCCAGTTTACAGCTTTGAGCGGCTCTTGTCCATTACTACTACTGGAACAAAGCACAGTCAGGAATTATGAAACTGCATCCAAAAATCTCCTGCTTGCAGAGTCTAGTATGAGTCTGGGCTATCTGTATATGCCCATATGTGCATGGATATTCAAAGGATGACTTTGTGAATTTAGTCCAACAGCTATGCTATGTAAGGCTCCTACCATAAAAATCTCTTTGTTGCATACAGTTTCTGTGACACTGCTGTGAAGAAATCCACTTTCTTGGAAAGCTTTTTCCCCTATGCATGAAGAGGGCAGATGCTGTGGGAACTGTACTGCCAGATCTGTGTGACTAAATTAAAAATACTATGGCACTAATTAACACCATGCCTTTCCATACACCCCTTGTGAATCTGTTCCCTGTAACATACAACTATAGCAACATGCAGCCATAAATTCCTCACTTATCAGGAATCAAACTAGTGAAACTGTTTCTCCTATGGTTTTCCATACAGTCAGGATGCAGAAAATGGCTATGAAAAGGAATACACTCCAGGTCATCTGGGGGGAAAGGCTTGCAGTGCCACGCATCAGGGAGGAGGTCTGCTAGGCTGTCTCACAGCCCCCTCACCCTGGCACAGCTGCTCACCATATGCTGCCCTTGATGGCAAAGAGCCTTTTGATGACTGATCTAACCCAGGCCAGGGGACACCGAGATGCCATATATAACAGCTGGGAACTTGTGGGAGATGACGAAGTCATTTGTCATTGAACAAATCCAAAACGTAGTCCCATACTAGTCATTGTGAAGAAAATTAACTCTACCTCAGCCAAAACCACCACATGTAGTCACAGCCTCTACACTAGCCCCAACAAGGGCACAGAAGCCCCACCACATTCCCGGCCTGGGCCAGACCCTGGCACACATCTGGGCAGAAGGTGGCGTGGTGTGAGTGCAATGGCTATGCACCACCCAGCTCTGCATGTCTAGTCCATCCCTCACTGCCTCAGGCTGTGTGTGGGATGTGTAAACAGATTCAAAAGGTCATGTTGGAAAGATATGTAAAACATGAGCAAGTACACCCAAGGTAAAAGTAGTTTTCTTTTCTCTTCACTTCTGTCAGCCTGTTCAAAGTGTTGCCAGTGCCTTTGCTGCACAACTTGCTGCTATCCTAACCCAAAACACATTGCCCTTTGAAGAAAACATGCAGTGTTCCCTGGTACCTCTGCACTGCAGAAGCAATTTCCTCCAAACAAAGCAAACTGTTCAGCAGAGATGTGGGACTATATAGCACCACACATCTTGTTTCTACACCCACTGACCCAATTCCCAGACAAAGCTCACACGTGATTTTTGAATCATCAGATAGCGCACAGTTTGGCACAAAGAACCACTCAGGATCGAAAGGCAAGTACTCAAATCTCTTTCCATCGCCAGCCTGGGTGCAAACTGAGTCAAGGCAGTGCTGTCTGGATCCAGACTTCCCGGAAGGCAAAGTGCTCAGTCCATCTAGTGGCTGCAAGATTCAGTAGTCTCTGACTCCATCCTGGATCAGCACAGTGCCTGATTATGACAGATCAGCTTGAGGAAAGCCTTTCAGCTGAGAAAAAAAATTGCACATTTGTCGGTGTCTGTAGTCAGTGGAGAACAAAAAGTTGAACAAACTGAATCCTCCTCTCTTCTGGATGGTGAACGTGGCTGCATAGGAAAAAATTTTACATAGGAACCACCAAGAAATATGGACACCGCTACTTCTAATCACCTTCCTTTTTCTCTTTGAAAGGAGGAAACCCATAATTTTCATTATCAGCATTATCCATTGCATGTATCTCAGTCAGAAATCTCCAGTCACGGCTGCAGCCCTACAGAATAAAGTTTCAGCTGCATATACTATTTAATACTTATTGATACCTTATACCACATATACCTAATAGCACCTAATAGTCAATTCAGTTTCAGTCGAATAAAGCAAACCCCACTGGCCTTGGGGACTATGCCTTCACATATTAATGTGAAATAGAAAGTAAGAAATGACGATGTTCTTGTTCTTATGCACAGCTTAGAACACTGTGGAGTAAAACAGACCTTTTGCAAGCTCCTTCAGAACTGACTGTTCAGCAGAAGCATCCCCACCCATAAGTCTGTGCAGAGTATCAGGGTTTATTGTGACAGAGGACAATGTCTGCAAATATTTTGAAAATTATTTTTTGCTGTATGCTTTTTTCATGCCTGTCATGAGTTGTGGTAGGACAGCAGTCTGTTGAGATACTGTTATACAAACAAACAAACAAACAAAAATAAAATAAAATAATATTTCTCATTTTTCAGACCATGTTTGCTTAGTTTCATTTTATATTTCTAGCCCACAGAAAGCTTACAGGAAATTTCAGATGGTAAAATGTAAATTTACCGTAATTGTGTAGTAGTACCAGATGCAGCTGACCACAAGTTATGTGCTTTAGAAAAAAAACGTGTTTGTACTAACAGGGTAATAAATGACAGGAAACAAAATTGCCTGATGCTAGCATAGCTTTTTGAGCCTGTGACTCTCAGAAAAAAATGTGTGCCATACCTCCAAAGGACATCATGCATTCTGATGAAATTCCCACAAGGAAGAAGACATATGGTAAAAGAAGTTAAAACTGCAGAGAAAAATTAAGCTTTTGTTTTGTTACCCTCTCTGAGGGCTGGTGGGAATACTGGCACACAGAGCAAAAAGTTCAACCAGGGGCCTTCCTTCTTTCTGGTAGGACAAAGAGGAGCTTTTCTGTGTGAGCCTCATACAAAAGCCACAAGCAAAGCTCTTAGGGCTAGAAAAGCTCTTTTTTCTACTTTAGGCTCTGACACCAACACTGAGTACAGGTATTACAGAGAGCTCCTCTTTGCTCTTTGGGACAGGCATAAGCTTTGAGCATTCCAGGTTGTCACTGGAGCTGAAGACCTCATTGCTCTCCTGTGGAAACACTGCCAGTGGCATGGCTGGCTGGTGCCCTCCTCCAAGTGGAAGAGGACAAGCAGCACTGTTGAGTCATCATGACTCTGCTTTCATGTTTCCCTCTTTCAGTGTTAATTACACTGCCCTTGGCCTCTCTGATGGCTCTCTGCGCTGCTTCCCCTCCCCCCCACCCCCCATCATCTTCTGTGTCTAAAGTCATCTGTTGTCATAATGCCAAGTGCTCAGTATGCTCTCATAGGCTCCTCAAATTAATTTCCCTTTTTACTTTTTTTTTGTTGCTGGCCTCTTGCCAGTCACACCGTGCTGCAAACCCCTGGCATAAAGTGTCTGTTTTATAACAGACTGCTCAGTAATTTCTTCGTGACTACCGTCCATTTCCACCTGCCTGACCATTTCCCCCTTTCCTGGCTCACCCATCTTGTACTCCTTTCTCAACCCTTTCTTGTTTGTGCCATACCATGCCCAGGCTGTTCCCACAGGCATAGGAAGCCCACAATGAGCAAAGCCCATTAACATATCAGCCAGGTGACTCCAGGGGCCTTCTACTTGCCACAATGAAATGACCCTGTGAGACTAATTTAGTGGGAAATCAGCTCACTTAGCTCCAAGTGCCCCTTTAGGAGATACAAATGCTGTGACATCCCACTTGCCTATACATATACAAAGACATGCAGTTCTCAGTGGCCCAGGTCATGTTGTCTGTATGTGCCAACTTTGCTGTTTGGTTATGTTCTTTCTCAAGTGTTTTTCCCAGCTTTATGCTAAGGGAAGATCTTTGGGGTGGAGGGCTTTTCCCACTGTTTTGGCAAGATGGCCGTAGCTACTTGAATAATACAAACTGCTATAATAAACAGAGCCAGGAAAGGGAGGGAGGCAGACCAGATGCCTACACACAGTTTCTCAAATCTCCAAATGATACAAGGTTCTTGAAGAGCTGATCCTGAGTTAGACAAGTCTCATTGCTTGTGAAGCTGAGCTTCAAAGCTATAACCAGCTACTTTCAGAGGAGTGAAAAGTACAGATTGAGCACACTGAACACATAAGTCTTCTAGTGGAAGACTCTGGAAAGGAGTGAGATACAAACCCAAATCAGCTATTACTCATCCATAAAAATGGCTAGTTTGATTACTTCTGCAGTCTTGGCATTCAGGACCTCAGTAAATAATACTTCAGAATTTAATTATAAGAATATTTGTAATGGCAAATATTATTAACTCAGTTTGCAGTGTGTCTTGGGGTGACTTTATGATGTTGTATCCCCTATCGCTGCTCTATGCCCAGAAATTACCATGTGCCTTTCTGTGCCTTTAAACTGAGCCTGAGAGGGGGGAGAGGAAAGAACCGAGCGAACTTTTCAAAACAGTTGCTCAAGGACACAGATACGCACTCCTCTGCTTCTGCAGCAGCAAGAGCAGAGGAAGCATCCTGCTTGCTTTTCAGCCAGCTTTCAGCTCCTTTTCTCTGGAGGGAGACAGAGAGTTGAACTTTGTTTTCCTGGGACTTCGGCTTTTTCCTTGTTCTCTTCTGGACTGTTTCAACATCAGAACACATTAGGAGAATTTCCCACTGAGGCCCTGGAGGTGGGCACACACCGATCCAGCTCTGAGGAGGAGGAGAGAGACTACATCTACAGAAGGACTCTGAATTTTCCCAGGTTTCTCTCCACAGTGAGAGGTTTTATATTTAACATTGTTATCCTTTTCCTGTGTGTTTGTTAAATAAATAGTTTTTATCTCTTTCACTTTCCTCCTAGGAAATTTTTTTTTTCCCGAACCTGGTGGGGAAGGGATGGTTGTAACCTGCCTTCTATCAGAGGATATTTTTCCTCCAAATTTGTCCAAACTGGCATACAGTGTAAAAAAAAAAAACCCCAACAAACCCACATCACACAAATCCCCATCTGAGTTACTCCCAAATGAAATTGATAATAGATGTTGCAAGACTGACCCAAGCAGCTGCATTCGGGGACCAGCCTGTCCCTACCTTTCTACACCCATCTTTGAAAGGACAGCAATTTGTGCGGCTAAGTGCAACAGGAGGAGACCAGGGAATTCAGTCACTGTCATGCAGGAGATAAGTCCCTTCAAATGACTTCCAAACTAATCCTAGAGGGAAGGAGTGTGAAAGGTTTAATCTCAGAATCTTGGTCAGGCAGAATGCCTGATCCAACAGGATGACACCTGCAAGCATAGAGATGAGGGATTTGGGGATGAACTACCATGAATTCTTCAGCCAAAGACAACCACAAGGTGCCAGAAGCTGCCTCATGCAGACCCATTGCAGACTATGAGAATCTAAACTCTCAAAAAATCCCAGTAGTCTGTTTTGCTTATTTGTAAGGTACCAGTAAATCATCCCATTGCCTTCTGGAAAACAGGATTTCTTGACAATTATATCTTCACCTTTCCAGGTGGCATCCAGTTCACCTGCTTATCAACTTTTTTGAAGCATTGGAGCATTTTTCCACTGGCTTTGTGGAAAACATAGCCCTAATAAGCTGAGGAACAACAGCAAGCTTGACCTTGACAAAACATGAAGATGAATGACGTGATTGTTTTAAGGACTTGACATATGATCAGCTGAGCCAGCACATGATGCATGTGACAGACTGAGACATACAGGGCCTGCAGGAGGTCAAAACACACTGGACAAAGTGCGACAGGTGGCAACAATTATTCTAGCTTGGTAAAACTGCTTAATTTGAAGTTATTCCTCAGGAAAACATACCAAGAAATGGTATAAAGGTGAGACTAACTAGTTACCACCTGATCACAGGACCAGGCTTTGCCAGCTGAAGGGGATGAGAAATACTAAGGGTGACATTTTCTCCTCCTTTGCAAGTGAGTTCAGCATTCCTGTCTCCTAAATACCTGAAGATATCTAAATGTAAATATACAAAATCCCCTAAATGTAAAAAATAAAAAAACTCCGAAAATCTTCTGAGACAGCTCATATACACATGAAGAATTGGAATGCAATTACTTTGCTTTTGCTTTTTCAAATGGTCAAATAGTGATACCAGCAACGGAGCTTATTCCTTGCTATTTACTAGTGTGTGGTAGGCATTGTACCATATAATATAATGTGTATATACATATAATATTTATGCTTCATTGGAGCAAAGTAGTTCAGCTGCAAATGAGAAATAATTTTTCAACCACAGGAGGAAACTTCCTGTGTTCTTTGGCTGCTTTAGATGAGCAAGTAAACTGCAGATGGAAAACCTCATCCAGTATCTTCAAGTAGAGTTTTAAGTTACAATACAGGAACTTGTTTGTCAAAGAGAGAAAAAAACCCCGAGACTTTGTCTCCAGTAACCTCTGCGACAGCAAGTGTATGTGCTAATTGACCACAAAAAAGCATATACAGCAGCTACTTAGGTTTGCTGAACATTATATAAAAGTTTGGTATCTCTGTTAAATGTACCAGGGACCAATCCAGTACCTCCAGATTTCAATGGATAGCATCCCCTCTACTTCTGTAAACTTTGAATCATGGTCAGAGTGCAGATGCAACAGGGACTTTAAGATAGTAAAATGGAAAAGAAATGGACTCCTTATGTTTAAATTTAAAACATGTGTTATTTGTGTCACAGACATAGGATATCATAAATTCCATGCCTAGACTCAGAAACTGCTTCTCTCCAGTCAAGTAAAGCAATACCTTTTTGGGCAACCTGTTTTTTTCTTGTTAGAGTTTCACTTTTATGAGAGAAATATCCTCTGTAGTGAATCAAATGGAAATAAAATCTTAACAGCACAAACCCTGCCAGACAAATCAAGACCTCAAGTAGATTTCTCAGATTATTGCCAGTGTTTCATAATACATTTTCAATAATTTTCCATAATGCCTTCCTTGCAGAGAAAAGTGTTAATTATGCAAACACCACTTTTGTCAGGCACTCAACTCCTTCAGCCTCCTTTCAAACCTGTTTTAAAACTCCCCAGCTGATTTTGCAGCATGCAAAACCGCAACAGACTAATAGGAAATCGTCTAAAAGTCATTGTGGATGACTATAGGCTCGATCAACTCTTGCATAAATCAGGCGATTTCAACAGGAAAGGTAAGCATTTGAAGCCTATCTTTTTTTAGACAAAGGTGTGAAGATTCTCGTAGAGAGTATAATGGGTTCATAGTTCATCCCTGAAAGAGGAAGTGTTTGACTGTCTTGTTCAAGAAACCTAAAAGTGTGGTTGATTTTACTGCCAATTCTTTCAAGGTGAACCACAATAAAATTCCACAGACTTTTGGCCATTCTTTACCAGATGTTAAATCTTCAGTACCTTACACATGGGGTAACAGACATGCTCTAGGAAATAAAAACTTCTCAGTCAGATGCTGCAGTTTGATTTGCCAGGTTTCACAGCATTTTACAGGTGGTGGTAGGGATTATTACCCCTATCTCTAACAGAAAGGGAAAGAGAAAAGTATAAAATAATTGGCAGAAGGCATAGAGGAAAACACAGAACAGGCTTGCTGATGTTACAAACATCAAAAAAATATTGATAATGTTTTTATTATTCTTCTTCAGTTTTTCCTCAGTCACATATCTATATATTCATGAAAACCAGAATCTCCACCAGAATAGCAGAAGAAAATTAATTGCCCCAGGATACAGATGTGTTATACTAGTAAACAAAGTTGCTTCATACTATATTTAATAAACACAATTTCAAATTAAGTGAAGAACCTTCCATACAGAAAGTCTGTTGACTCCAGTCCCCTTGCCATGGACAGGGACACATTTCACTAGATCAGGTTGCTCAAAGCTCTATCCAAACTGGTCTTGGACACTTTCAAGGATGGAATACTCATGACTTGGCTGGGCAACCTGTTCCAGTGCCTCACCACACACAGAGTAAAGAATTTTTTCCTAATACCTAATCTAAATCTGTTCTTTTCCAGTTTGAAGCCATTCTCCCTTGTCCTGTCATTACAAGCCCTTGTAAAAAGTCCCTCTCCATCTTTCTTGTGGGCTCCCTTCAGGTACTGGAAGGCCACAAGCAGGTCACCCCAAACCCTTCTCTTTTTCAGGCTGAACAAACCCAACTCTCTCAGCCTTCCCTCACAGGAGAGGTGCTCCATCCCTCCAATCATCTTGGTGGCCTCCTCTGAACTTGATCCCACAGGTCGATGCCCTTCCTGTGCTGGGACCCCAGAGCTGGGTGCAGCTCTCCAGGTGGGGTCTCAGCAGAGCAGAGCAGAGGGGTGGAATCCCCTCCCTGGCCCTGCTGCCCACGCTGCTTTGGATGCAGCCCAGGACACGTTTGGCTCTGTGGGCTGTGAGTGCCAAGGCTGGGTCATGTCCAGCCTCTCCTCCACCAGCACCCCCGAGTCCTTCTCAGCAGGGCTGCTCTGATCTGTTCATCCCCAGCCTGTGTTGATACCAGGGGTTGCCCTGACCCAGGTGCAGCACCTTGCACTTGGCCTTGTTAAACCTCATGAGATTCCCACAGGCCCATTTCTCAGGTCCCTCTGGATGGCATCCCATCCATCAGGTGTGTCAAGTGCACCACTCAGCTCGGTGTCACCGGCCAGTTTGCTGAGGGTGCACTCGATCCTTTTGTCTGTGTCATTAATGAAGACATTAAATAGCACAGGTCACCTAAGGGACACCACTCATCACTGGAGCCCATTGGGACTCAGCTGTTGAAAACTGGATGTGACTGTCTGACCACTGGATGCAACTGTTCAACCACTTTCTTATCTGTCTAATAACAGTCCACTTATTGAATCCATCTCTCTCCAATTTAGAGAGAAAGTTGTTGTGGGAGACCGTGTCAAAGGCTTTACAGAAGTCCAGATAAATGACAACTGTAACCCTTCACTTGTTCACTCATGCAGTCACTCCATCATAGAAGGCCAACAGGTTCTTCAATATTCCTCTTTCAGAATTGCATGATATGAAAAGTCTAAAATGTTCAAGACGAGGACACAATTATTTTCATTTTTCTGGCAATAAGCTGACACCTCAGAGACTGGGAGTCACTGAGGTGTGGGCAAACAGAATTGTCACTGCAGAAACACAGTATCTGACCTTCAATGTTACTGTGGGAATATTGGCTTGGCACTTAGGAAAACTTCTCTTGTTTCTATTTAATATTTGTAAGAGGTTAAATACATAAAAAAATACATTAAAAATAGCTACAGTGAACCTCATATGCCACATTTAAGCCAAGCCTGGAGATGAATCAAACCTCTATTAATGAGGTTTTTCCTATGATCATTTTGCCACTCAGGTTTTTTTCTGACAACCTAAAACTTGATTAAAGAAACCACTGGTTGCAAGTGGTTTCTTTTAAAAAAATAATTGAAAATTAATTGAATTAATAGTTTGCAGCTAACTATGAGGTTAGTTGAAAAAAACTCCTAAACCCCAACATAAAAAAAACAACAAAACTCCCCATCTAGCTTTCTAGCTCCCTCTTTAGGAGAGAAAGGGAAAGCTGGAAAAGTATCCCACCTGCTACTTTCGTTTTAAGCTCTCTGGCTTCTCCAGAAGGAAAACGAGGGAAGAGATGTCTTCCTGCTGCCAGGTGTAATGTATTTCCTTCTGTAAAATTTCACAAAGCTCTGGGGGAGATTTTTCTCATATGATTTTATACAGGGAATCTTAGGGAAGGAGAACACAGATTAAAAGTTGCATTTGAACTGCTAAGGACGTGCAGAGGCAAATACATCTAGCAATGTGTGAAAAAGCTTTGAAGGAACATTTTCAAAGCCATTGTGGTGTCCTGTAGGTTCAGAGCTTGGGTGTGCAGAGAGGGCCAAGCACAGGCAGGCTTAAAATGAACGACCATATGTTCCTTTAAAAATCCGACATTTGTGCAAAACTGTGGGGATTAAAAATAATTTCCTTCTGCAACTTTCCCATGTTGCTACTTTGTGTATTGTCAAATGTTTTCGCTTCTGTTCTACCAATAGTGGAGGAATAAGCAAGAAGCTGAATCAAGCTGAGGATACAAAAGCAGGGGCTTTGCTTTCCATGACAATTCTGCTGGGTTGGGACTTCTTATTTCTTCTTTACTGTAAAATAAAACACACTGAAAAGTGTGAAAACCTTCTGGTTTTCCTTGGGTGTGCTTTCTCTGTAGAGCTGCTCAGGAGCTGAAAGAACATACTCTTAACATGAAATGGGGTGCGTGCTTCCTGTGGTTATGTATTTCTCTTTGTTGAGAAGCCCAGCAAAGTCATTTATACCTCTGTGGCTGCACCAGGTCATGTTTGACTGAGGTGTTTCCTTGAAAATTACCTTGTTTCAGCTTGCTCATCATCTGTTTCACTGAAAACTAGCTCCTGCCTCATCATCATAATAAAATTATTCACCATAAATTCAAAGGCTTTGGACCAAAGCTGCCCCCAGGTTAGCAGATGCAGAAGTCATCTTTGCAGAAAGACAGTGGTTTACTGCAAAATACAAAATCACCTAGATAGTTCCTGTTGTCACCATCACCACCTTTATTGTTGTCATTTTTAAATGACTGTCTCTGAATTCTCCTGTTTTTCCTTTAATAGGGGCAGGATGTGTCCTGTAGACAGCACAGCTTTCCAAAGTTTTGTACAACCTTCTATCTGCAGGCATAGGGAGGCATTTTGTGTGCAGGAGGTGCATTCATTGCCTGAATATTCCCTTCTGACTCTGATCGTGTTATTGCACCAAGAATCAAAACCTGCGTAAAATCAGCTGAAATTAATGGCTATTTGTCCTAATGACTTCATTGGGCTTCTGAGTGGATATGTGACATGTATGAGAATTGGATCTTCTCAGGCGAGGTTGCAATAGCAAAAAAGCTCTCAGTACATTCATGATTACATGGGGAAATACTTTTGGACTGACTCAGTTACACAGACCCCTGTTTTAATGGGGCCCTGCAGCCTTGTATAAACACTATTGCCACTCCTAATAACACTCCCACACAGACTTTGCAGTAAGTTTACAAAGTCTGAGGCCTTGCTTTACCTGAATTTATCTTGACATGCCTGAAGCTTCATTTTGACTTGCTTAAACAGAATTTTTTTTCTGAACATGCACCACAGGTTTTTATTTTCCTCAGTTTTCAATGGCAATTGCTCTTCAAAACACCTTGAGCCTCTGAATCTCAAGGCACGAACCAGGACAATGAAGGCTCACCCATTGTAAGAGAAGATCAGGCTTGAGATCATCTGGGGAACCTGAAGAGATGCATCCCAGTGTCCTGAGTGAACGGGCAGATGTAGCACCTAAGCTGCTTTTCACTGTATTTGAAAAGTCATAGCAGTCAGGTAAAGTCCATGCTCAGTGAAAAAAGGCAAACATTACACCCATGCTTTTGAAAGGGTAAAAATAACAAACCTGGGAAATACCAAAGTCAGCATCACCTCTGTGCTCAGTAATGTCATGGAACAGGTACTCCTGGAAGGTATGTCAAGGCATATGGGTGACAAGGAGGCAATTAGGCACAGCTAGGGTGGCTTCACTAGGGGCAAACCATGTTGTCAATGAACAAGGAAAGAGCTACTAATGTCATCTATGTGGACTTCTGTAAAGCCCTTGGCATGGTCCCACACAATATTCTTGCTGTTAAACTGGAGATGTTTGGGTTTGAGAGATAAACTATTTGATGGACAAGAAATTGTCTGGATGGTCGCATCCAAAGGGTTGCAGTCAATGGCTTAGTGTCCAGATGGAGACCCACAAGCAGTCTTCCTCAGGAGAGTATAGTGGGATGGTCACTGTTCAGCATCTTTATTTATGACAGAGACTGGCAGTGAGCACAGCCTCAGCAAGTCTGCAGATGACACCATGACTGAGGAAGAAGAAGCCATTGACATCAGCATTGTGTTTCTCTCTGCAACAGACTTGGGTGGCGGATAACTTGCCATATCCCTCCCCACTCCCCAGAGTGCAACCATCAATATTAGGATCCAGAGGGGCAGTGGAAGGCAAGCAAAACACCAAAGAAAGAGGTAATAGCCAGGATGTGTGTGTATACGAATTAAGTGTGTAGTTTTTTATTGCAACATTTCCTCTGTAACAGAATTCTTCATTTACTTTTTCTCTTTTCCCATAATAATTACATCCATGCTAATACTGATGCCTTGATTAGACTGTTAAGATTTCGATTATGTTAACAATAAATGCCATCTTTACACATAAAGTGTATTTCCTCTTTTCCCATAGGAAGTTTTCAAGCATGGTGAGATCATTGCTGCAGCCCAGCTGGTTTGCTGCAGGACTACTGCTGGAGCCTGCACTAATTCTTTTTAGCTCAGGGGAACCACTAGTCAGGGCATAACCTACAAGTAACGTGATACGCTAATGTTGCCTGTTACAAATAATGCTGTGTTGAGGAATACATTCAGTGCAGGTAGGCTCAGTGTGAAGCTGTCATGCCAGCAGCAGGTTGAGCTCTGGGAGCAGGACCCTGAGATAAGAGGCCATGAACTGCCAACCCTTTGCAGGACAAAGGACATGGGGACGTGTGGTGCAGCCAGGGGACAGGACACTCAGACACAGCAGACTTTGTTTCCCTTAGACTGTGGAGCTATAAAATCCCACTGGTTCCTCTGTTCAGGGTGCCTCCTTGGAGGCACCCAACTCGACCTGTTATTTTGTTATTTAGTTATTGCACCATGATTAAATTATTTTAAGGATCTGGATGTCTGGAGCACTGCTGTAGGAAACCTGTGGTCAAGCTGGTAAGGACACCTGGTGTGACTCTGTGAGTGTGGGGGGTGTAGCTGCGAAGGGGCTTTTGTCCCAGCTCAGGTGGTGCAAGAGTGACTGCCACAGTGGCTTCTGGATGGTTTGACAGGGAAGTTTCCATAACTTGGAGAATGACAAATATTTCCTAAATACTTCTATTTGATGTAGGAGTCCCTAAATTCTTTGAAAATAGTGGACTATTTTGTGGGTGAGGTATAACCTGGATATGGAAAAAAGGTTTGTACCAGGAAGAGGATAATGGTAAACCTTCATGGTGTTTATTGGTAGAACTAGTGGGTGGACAGATGTTAGAGATAACGTCTGTCAGTAAGTAGTGCTTAGGTAGTGAAGATACCAAACCCATGGCAAACTCAACTATGAGCTGTTGAAAGCAAGTGGCGGATGTGCTTTCCCATATGACTCAAACTCATTATAACCCATATGACTCAAATCCTTATTACCTGATTCTGAACAAGAGGAAAGGGAGATTGTTTGGTTGATATTTTTCCCTTTTTCATCAAAACCCCCTGCTGAGTTGAGGGCTGGTCTGTGCAGTTCTCCCCTCCCATTCCTTCCATGGGGCAGGGTTAGGGGCTTTGGGACCTGTGGGCCCACATCACATGATAGGCAAACACAAGATCTGAGGAAGGAGGGAGGCAACCAAGGGATTGACAGAATCCTCCCTGGTGGGCCTCAAGCAGTGAGATGTTGTGCTGGATGAGTAACCATCCCCTCACCCTGGGATTTCAGGATGGCTGGGTCTGGCCCAGCTCCTTTTGGCCCAGGGCAAACCTCATGCCAGGAAGAGCCATTAGCATCCATTTCCTTCCCCCAACACAATTCATCCTGCCAGACCCCAGCACTGCTTCCAGTTCTTTTATTTGCTGCTGCAGCACTGAGGGCATCTGACACATACACGAAAATAAACTAAAAAATACTCCCAACTGCTCTGTAAAGTAGATAAAAATTAATTAATCAGAGCAGAAAGATAAGCACATGACAATGCAGACCAAATAGAAGTACTATAAAAATGCATTTCAGAGCTGCCTGTGCCACTCTCCCCAAAATAGAATCCAACCCTGGTTGTCTGCAGCAGAACTGGTGACAAGGGTCTTCTTGTTGTGTTAGAGTCTACTCCATTCTGTTAGTAGCGAGGAAAATGCAAAGAGAGAAATGGGTTATAGTCATCATTCATCATGAGATTTGGACTCTCCAGCACAATGGAAATCTGAGGAGCAATTCATCAGAGACAGGACCAGCCTTGAGCGAAGAGCACTTGGAAATGGACCTGTCTCCATCATCTAAGACAACCTACCCTCACTCTGTGTCTGTGAATGAGGGGACAGCGTAGGAGTGGTGGGTGGCACAGAAGTCTGCTCTATGTTCTCCTGCGAATTCGCAGAAGCTGAATAACTTCTTCAAATAATTTTAACTTGAAAATTTGAAACATTTCTGCCAAAAACGCTTGTTTCTATTTGTCTATTTCAACAAACTCAGAGTATCATCTGAAGCTGATAAAAAAGAACTCTTATTCTTGAACTTTGTCCTACCTTGGAAGATCTGGAAACAATTGTACAGGAAACATCCTGCTGCTACCTTTTGAGCTGCAACCAGGAGAAATCTGCTTAACTGCTATGTGAGAATGGTGCATCTCCAGTCCTGCCAGCTGCTAGAGTTCTGAGAAGATGCATGTATGGCTGGCTTAGAGCTGGAAGGAATTACTGTTGCAGAATGCTTGGAGGGGAGAAAGGCCCAACGGAGCTTTTATCTACTAAAATGGAAGTCTCTTAAAGCGAAAGAAACAGCACTTTCTTGACCATTTGTAAACCACAGTTTCTGGAAGTGTTTATACTATGGCTATAGTTTTTCTAGCTGTCAAATCAGCAGGAGTAAGGAATCCTGACACATAGTGCACCCACTACCAGCTTTCATTTGGCAGAGAAGAATAAAAGCTGTCAGAAAGTTCAATGGGTTTTGTTAACACCAACAGAGCCAGTGCTTTTTTCTCTCCAACATTTCCTTGGAAGTGATTAAATAGTTTTTGGTGAACTAAGAAAAAATAATCACCCTGAATTGGACTCCTAGCATGAAAGACCCGAACGTCTAACAGGGTTATAAACCATTAAAAAAAATCTTCCATTGGGAAGAGTCCAGCAATGCAAACATTAGGTAGTATTACCTGCTCTGCCTTAAGTGTAACACATTTTTTTCCACGTCATTCCTGCATTTTTAAATGGAAAAATGTAAAGAGAGTTTAATAATGTTACTTTATTGGGAGTTGGAACTTCATGGCAACCAATCTGTTTGGCATCAAACTGACTTTTTAGTTTAAATAAAAAGTAGTAATTCAGAACCTGCCAGCACTACCTTTGTATGTATGATAAAAAAATAAGTACAGTTCCCCTCACAATTGCTGTTCTCTGTTCTTTGAAGACATGAAAGTTTCTAACCTTTACTTGGGTTCTGCTTGATATGCAGTTTCTTAAAGCTGGGGATTTTTGAGCAGGTTACTATGAGTATGTGTGTGCATTTGAGACAAAGGCCTCAACTTTGGTATAAAAGATGCGAAATAGATTTAAAAATTGAAATAATTTAACTGGGGTTAAAAATAATGAGTTTAAGCTTTGTCACTTTGTACAAATATGTTTTGCTCTAAAGCTTCTAAAATATAGATTCCAAAGGTTTTGTAATACTTGTAAAGCAAAGAATTACTTAAATAGGAAATATTAAATCCTGAGATGATTAATACTGCAAACTACAGCATGCCATTTCCCAAAACCCATTTTCATTTTCCATTTTGCTGGTATGGTTTGTCCCTCTGCTGTAATTTTCAGTATGTTCCTTTTCTATAATGTTTTTTTCCGTGTTAGTTTATTTGCCAGTTACAAAACTTGTGTAAGTGCTCGACATTATTTTATTTGCATGTATACACTGCATAAATGTTCAAAAAAACTGTTGTACAATTTAGACAGAGAGGTGAAAAAATATTTCTCTTTCAGAGGTAAGAAATAAATCACTAAATCAATAATATAAAACTGCTTAGGCAGCTTGCAGTGACACCCAGTATCGCAAACAAAGCTGTTCTGTATTGTCTGTTCAAGAAGTTTGCAAGCAATATACATAGGAATCCCAGCCAGAAAATTAGTATGGCCTATGCCTTCCTGTGCCAGGAAGGCTTGTACCACTATCTAATCCAGTTTTGTATGAAATCCAGGAAATTTTACAAATCCATGGAGACATGCAGAGCTCTTTTTTTTTTCCTGGGGCAAATTGGAGATGTGATGAGCTAAAACTACCCTTTGCAGCACTGATCTATAAGCCAGGTTACAATGTACCAGCGAGGGCCATTCTCAGATGCTTCCTCCATGCAGAGATGAGGAGGGTTCCTGCACCATCTTATTGCTGCCTGAGCAGGGAATACTGGTGCCAGTGTGCAGGTGTCAGGAACACCCTCAGCCTGCACAAACTCTGATTATAAGAGTATATACAGAGCCCTGTATCTAAGGGCAGAATTTGCCTGAGAAGGAATCAATCACAGAATCACAGAATCATAGAATTGACTAGGATGGAAAAGACCTTTGAGGCCATCGAGTCCAAGGAGAGAGATTGAAAGCCAGAATCACATGAGTGAGATTCGGTTCACCCAGTAAGAAGATAGAACCTTTGTCGTTTGGAGAAAAGCATCTACGTGATCTGCCCAAATCTCTTAAATACTTAATCTCTCTCCTATTAGCTATGTCCAGCCTCATACAACAGAAAGGAGGCAGGAGTTTGCTTTCCACACCTACCCCTGAGCTCAGTGTAAATGAGGTCACTTATATTTCTGCCTCACCCTTCATAGATTACAGATTATAGGACTCAGTCATTATTTGATATGGAAAAAGCAGTATTTCTCTCTCTCATTACTATGTTCCAAGGAAATGAAACTTGCCGTAGCATCATACCAGTACACTCGTAAAAGTACCAAGATAAAACTGAGGCAAACTACTTCCTGGAACAGTTTCCCTTGTAAAATAGTATCACTGTTAACTGAAGATATGGTATCAAGCAGCTGTCTTAGTATGATATGCTGTTATTCAGGTATTGACAGCATGCTTGACCACTAAACTCCAGTTCTGTGTACTTGTAGCTGCTTCTCCCTGCAAAAACACTTGGTTTCCTTGGAAGAAATATTTTAAAGATGGGTCTGAGTTAAACAGCTGACATGCAGATGGGGAGAATCAGCACCCTTTGCCTGGAAAAAAGGCCTGACCTCTAGATATTACAGGACTTTTACAATTCTGTCATGCATGGCAATACTGTTCACCATATTCATGCATTGTGCAATGACATTGGCAATGATTATGTTGCAGGGTTAACCCCATAACACTTTACCACAACAGCTTTTGCTTTATAGTCTTTCTGATCTTCCTTTTTGTTCCACGTGCAACTTTAATTCTGCCTTTTTCTAGCTTTTTAATGCTGGGCTTTCCAACTTAGCTAATATTCTCTGAATGTCATTTTCTTGTATATCATTAGAACGTAAATTCTCCAGCAGCATGAATGCATGAGCATCCTCCAGGAAGAGTTAGAATCTTAGGATCACAGAATGGTTTGGCTTGGAAGGGACCTTGAAGATCATCTAATTACAACCCCCATGCCATGGGCAGGGACACCTTCCACTAGAGCAGGTTGCTCAAAGCCCCATGAGTAACGCACATTTTCTTTGTTCAAATTGCATTCCAATTAACACAGGAAATGAAATCAATCTCGCTTGGTACATCTGACATAAAGTCTGGAATACCTTTGTTTCAATGTAATAATCTAAAATCTGTGATTATAGCTATAATTTGTAATTTATCTCCTACTATTTTTTTTTATTAGTAACTTGTGGCTTTCTTGGTAGTTCTGTATTGCTTGGAACCTACAAAGCTTTATCTTCTCTGAATCTATGAAATCACTGTGCTCCACTACACTGTTACTTGTGAACATTTTGTAGACAGCAAAAGAGAAAGCTCTGCTAATAGAACAGCCCAGAGTTCATTGCTATCCGTAGAGGTCTCTCCTGATTTCCTGGAATCCAAATGGACCTGTCCAGTAGGCTCAATTCTAACAGGTAGTATATTACAACCTAAATCAGTCTTTCTCTTTATGAAATCTATTTTTTCTCCATGTGCTGCACATTTTCTGACTTTAATCACAAGGGAGGGAGATCTCTTATGAGCAGGAGTGTCCACTGTGCAACTCAGGGTCTTCCTCTGCATATCACACTTCCTTTGCTTCACTGAACCTGGAGTACTGTGGGTAGGAAGATTAAAATGGGCTGTCATCTAATAAGATATTGTCATGATTACCTCAAATCCTGTGTTCAGTTTTGGGCTCCACATGACAGGTCAGGCCTGGAGATGCTGGAATGTGTCCAAAGAAGGGGGTGTAATTGGTGAAGGCTCTGGAGCACAGATCTTGTGAGCGGTGGCTGTGAGAGCTGGGGTTGTTTATCTTGGAGAAAAGGAGGCTCAGGGGAGAACTTATGGCGCTCTACACCTACCTAAAAAGATGTTGTAGGAGGTGGGAATCTGTCTCTTCTCTCAGGTAAGAAGTGAAAGGATGAGAGGACACAAACTCAGGTTGTTTCAGGGGAAGTTTAGATTGCATATAAGGAAAAATTACCACAGGGTTTGTCAAAGACTGCAACAGGCTACCCATGGAAGTGGTTGAGTCACCATCACTGTAGGTATTTAAAAAAGGGAAGATGTGGTGCTTAGGGACATGGTTTAGTGGTGAGTATGGGAGTGCTGAGTTAATGATTGGACACAATGATCTTAGGGGACTTTTCCAACCTAAATGATTCTATGTTTCTATAATATGACATATAGACAGAAGGGAGACAAATGACAGCTCTGTGGATATCCTGAGCTGTAATGTTTCCTATGCTCAGTAACTCGTCTTTAATAAAAAAATTAACATTCTTTTAGTTAGGTAATTGCAATTTCCTAGGCTTTTAAGAAAATGAACTTATTTTAAAAAATCCCTGCTCAAGAGTGGCTCTTCTACAGCCCCTTCTAAGCTCTTCAGAGTGGTATTGAGCAGAGTTAAAGCCTTTGGATGCTGGCACACATTTCTGACACATGAATCAATCCCCATGAAGGCTGGCCAGAAAGCAAGAATTCCACTTGACAAAAACCTAACAATGGGAAATAAGAATTTCCTTGGCTTCAGAATGGAAACTACGCTTTTTGATATTCTTCAACCAAGCTTCTAGCTGCCTTGTCTTTTTCATGAGACCAACAATAGCATATTGAAATACTTCCAGGGGAAAGAAAATAAGGATGGAAGAGGTAGAGGGGGAATTCAGGTTTAAACTACTTGACTGAGTAATTTATAGTTTTAAGACACTTCAGCTCTGTTGCAACATAGATGAGAAATAACTTTGATGAATAAATGACAAATAATAAAATAAATACAAATATTACAGTGTAAAATATACCATTACACAGGCTATAAATACCATGTTGCTTCCCACCTTTGGCATCGAGCCTTGTGATAGCCATTTTCTGGTGAGGCAATTGGGAAAAGACTACTGTAGTTCCCCAAGTAGGAGGAAAATAATCTGGAATTTTTTTTACTGATATCAGAAAGTGCCTGGAGATAAAAGCAGTGCAAATGATGGTCTCTCTATAGCAAGGACTGTGGCTGCATATAACTGGAAATGGTGGCTGAACAGAAAGGTTTATTCAAGTCAAACCCCTCCACACCTTAATAAAGTCAGAGATGAGTTGCTTTCTTAGAAATCTGCAATATTGTACTTCAATGAAAAATTTTCAGAAATGTTGAGGAATGTTTTCTATATCCCAACAAGCTGTAAATGAGGCTTTGTTTCTAGTGTGAGCTTAAATCATCTCCCTGACCACTATGAAATAGCTAGAGGGTAGGAGCAGAATCTGGCTTAAAAAATCCTGTCTACTTCCTCTGCCCAGAATTTCAACTTCTTTTATTCAGGATATAAATACTAAAATTTTTTGGTCAAAAGTTGAAGTTTGGTGTTTTATGGATTGCTTTGAAAGCATTTTTGCATATTTTTCAGTATTTCATTCTGTTACAGGATGCGTTTACCATCAAGAACACTAGTGCTAAAATATTTGAAGAGGCAACATGTGCAGTCAGTTATCTAAAGAAATGTGGTGTTCATACATAATATTTTCAAAATAGAAATATTTTACATAAACCAAAATACTGCCAATCCTGGAGCACTTTTGTCTGATTAAAAATGTGTGGCTAATTCCCCCTGGTGAAATGTTGTTTAGAGCTGAGATTGCTGCTGAATGAAATACAGGAATTACAGCCCAGTATGGAAGCAAAATGTTGGATATGGTGTTGAGCAAATTTTACGCAGCATTTTTAGCTTTAAGATCTTGCTAACGTTCTTCTCTCTATGATATAAAACATCTTTCAGAGGTGACCTTTTGTTTCAGCAAATGTTCCCCAGCTGAAAACAACTTTCAGCTAACTAAAACCTAAATATTGATTTTCCATCCAGCCATTGAGAAAAATACATTGGGGAACTTTTAGGCATTCATTTTGACAGGTTCTTGGGATTCATTATAATCTGTTTTAAGAGATTAAAAGATTGCTTTGCTAATGTTCAAAACCTTCTTGACATTTCTATCTTGAAAAGCAGGACTGGGACCAGGGACCTCCAACCACGTCTTCTAGTGGGAAAGGAATATCTTCACCAGATTTTTTGTGGTGTGACAGTCTCCAAACCAGTAGTTCTTGCAATTCCTCTACTCTGCAGTGAGCTGCTGAAGGGTTCTGTGCCACTGTAGATCCATTGAATTTATTCTTGTGTCTCTCCCCGTTCCACCCTACATGTGCCACCACCGCATGACACACGGACGAGCAGACCTGTGTAGTCATCCCTGAGTTGGTCAGGCAGTTGGACTAGATGATTGCTGTAGATCCCTTTCAACTGAAATTATTCTATTCTGTTCTATTCTATTCTGTTCTATTCTATTCTGTTCTCCCAATGCAGAACAGCAGTGCACACATGCAATGGGATGTGCAAGTGTGGAGCCTGCTGTGAGAGTTGTCTGGTCAGAAATTGATTTGTGCATGCTGCGAGGGAGGAGGTGGAAGCCTTACTGTCCCTCTGACATTGCAGCACCCCCAGAGGAAGGGCCTCTGAGCTAAACAGATCTGAAGAACTAATTATTAATTACCTGATATTTTGGCAGACAGAAGTTAATCATCTCCCTGGGGCTTGCTCAGACTCACTGAGGGAGGGGAAAAGATCTCAAAAAAATATTTGAAGGTAGAAAGGGGAAAAAAGGGTTAAAATTACTTTTTACTTATGGTCCAAAAGTCACTCAGATGAAAAGTGTCCTGGTTAAGCTATTTATTGCTCACAGATGGTCACAGGTTACAGTGGCAAACAAAAGTGTAGTAACACCAGCCAAGATGGTCAAGAGTGCAGTCTTATTCATCTACAGGTGCAATACCACAAGAAAAATGTGCTGCACTGTAGGAACCCAGAGTGCCGAGAATATTTCTCTGCCTGTTTTTAAGGGTTCTTACCCCCCTGAACAACACTGTTTTAACCTCCAACCTTGGAAAAAATTACCAATGATCAGGCAAGAACTAGAAAATACAGTGGTGTGAATTAGGTGATAGACTACTATGTAAGATTGTCACAGGGTGAAAAATTTAGACGTTTTGGGCTTCTCTTTGTAGTAAATAGATAAGAGTAAAAAATATAAAAATGGAGGATTGTTGTTGTTCTCTAAATCTTCTTCTCCTTCTTCTACTACTCCATGTTCTGCAGTAAAAGTAGTTTGGAATGATCGGATAGAGAATTCTGCAGTTCCTGCCCGTGTTACTGAATAATTGGTAGGAAAGTGAAAATAATATATGTTTTTAGTAACCATTGGTTAAATTATCTTTAAAAGGCTGTGTAAATCTTGGTAGAGAGACTTCACTCCTGCTTTCTGTGCTCTATGCTGTACCTGGGTCACGCTAGTGGCTCTGTTCCTCTGATAAGACTTAATAAACAACTATCCGGCAGCGTTGAAACTCAAGGAAAAGTCTCGGTTTATCTTTGAAACCCCTTGCAAGGACTTTTAGAAAATTCTCTCGCATCAGGAGGGATTTGATTTATGGCACGGTTCAGTGTCATTTGGTGCCCTGTGTTCGGCTTCATCGGAATGAAGAAAGCCAAAACGTTTTGGACAGCATTGCGCGACCAGAAACAGAAGAAAAGAAAACCCCGGGATCAACCTTCAAAATCCAGGATCTCCTAATGTCGGTACACAGGGAGGAGGAGGAGCTGTGGACTGCTAGACGGAACTCGGACTGGGATTTCACGAGCCGATAACATCTATCAAAAACAAGGTAAGCTGTCCAAAACTAGACCAAGAAACAAATTATGGGTGCAGTTCTGTCCCAAGCGGAGGCAAATGTAATACATAGTTTTGAAAACCTAGTTTGTAACCATCCCTTACCAGCATCTAAAAAAGAAATATGTTGTTTGCTGTCCTGGGTAAAAAGAGAGTTTCCTGATGCAGTAATTGGAGATTTGTATTCACCATCTTTTTGGGAGAATATTAATTCTATTCTATACCATTACGCCAGCCTAAGAGATGAAACTGCTCAGAAATTAATACCACCAGCTAGAGTAATTTATGAAACGCTTCTAGAGTTGGCACCTCCTGCTTCTGACGAAGAGGAGATGTTTAAAACTCCCGTGGAGACTTCGCTGACACCCATAAAAGCAGTGGGAGATTTTCAAACCCCGCTCGAACCCTTCCCACCCTTAAAAACAGGCAGAGAAATATTCTCGGCACTCTGGGCTCCTACACTGCACCTAGGTAAAAGAGGAGAAAAGAAAATTAGTGAAAACCAAAACCTCTATATGGTGATTGATACTGTTCAAGCCAAATTCACATGAGAAGGAGCAGCCAAGTTCAGCTTCATAAAATCAGAAGAAATTGATGAGAAATAGTTTTTCTTCTTGACTTAAATTCTCAGGGCAATGTGGAATACTTCAGACTTTTGCCCTCTGACAGTCTTACTACCAGCTGGAAAGGATTCTACCCACACCTCCTGCTTAAACAATTTCCACCTGGTCTTTGACTGAAGCTGTCTAAGGACAAAACCCTTATAAAAAATTTCATTATTGTCAACAAAGTCAAAGTAAAAAACTTGGCAGTTAAGCAGTCTTGCCAAAAATATGTTAGGTGTTTACACATACACATGCACATATATATACACACCTGCAGTAAGAACCACATGTACAAACATCACAATACACTAAGCATATTTTTAAAAGACATTTAGCAAAACCACAAAATCCCTAGCCCAGCTATTTCTGTGGTTTTTAGCAAAGCCAAGGTAACTCCATCCTATCCTCACTCTGCCTCTATTCCTGTGACCTCAAGCTCACTTTCTGGATACTGATTTTAGAGCTAGTTTTCATGGTGGCACTAAACCCTCTACAGGTGTCCTCTGGGTGGATGTAACTTGTAAGGAACTCAAGGAAAGCAAGCATTGGAGGGAGTAATTTTGTTCCTGCAAGCTGGGGTGGTGGGTGAGTGAGCTGATTTCAGGGAGCACCATGACCCACAGATCTGGGGAGGAGAAGGAGGTAGTTGTGGGGACATAGAGGAGGGATGCACTGTTCACTTTTGCCCCTGTACTGAGGAGCCAGTAGATACCTTCTATGTTCCCTCATAACAGGAGAAGCTTGAGGTGTTGCATGTCCTGGAAGGGTGTCAAGACAGTAACAGGAACTCATTATGTTAAGGTTTGTCCCATTTGAATTAAACTGGTCATTGAATGGTCCAGTCCATTCAATGGGTGTAGTGATTGAGTGTACCCTCAGTAAATTTGCAGATAACACTAGGTTTGGTGGGAGTGTTGATCTGCTGGAGGGTAGGAAGGTTCTGCAGAGAGACCTGGACAGACTCCATCAATGGGCTGAGGAGAGTTCCACAAAGCTCAATAAGGCCAAGTGCCAGGTCCTGCCCTTAGGTCACAACAATGACCTGTAGCATTGTAGGCTGGGGGAGGAGTGGCTTGAGAGCTGTTAAATACAAAGGGACTTGGGGGTGCTGGTTGACAGCTGGCTCAGTGTGAGCCAACAGTGTGCCTGGGCAGCCAAGAATAGTGTGGCCAGCAAGACTAGGAAAGTGATCATCCCCCCATACCCAACACTGATGAAGCCACACCTCAAGTGCTGTGTTCAGTTCTGGACCCCTCACTTTAAAAAGAACATTGAGGTGCCAGAGCATGTCCAGCAAAGGGCAACAAGGCTTGTGAAACATCTAGGAAACATGTCTTATGAGGAATGGCTGAGGGAGCTGGGTTTGTTTAGTCTCAAGAAGAGGAGCCTCAGAGGGACCTCATTCATCTCTACAACTGCCTGAAAGGAGGTGGGATCTTCTGCCATGCCTGCAGTGAGAGGACCAGAGGAAATGGCCTTAAGCTGGGACAGGGGAGATTCAGATTAGATACTA
Source organism: Aphelocoma coerulescens (assembly GCF_041296385.1). NCBI lineage: Eukaryota > Metazoa > Chordata > Aves > Passeriformes > Corvidae > Aphelocoma > Aphelocoma coerulescens. The sequence continues at coordinate 36,014,738 of NC_091014.1, read as the reverse complement.
GAAAATAATTTTTCACAGTCTGAGTTGTCAGGCATTAGAATAGGCTGCCCAAGGAGGTGGTGGAGTCACCATCCCTAGAGGTGTTTCAGGAGTGTCTGGATCTGGCGCTGGGTGATGGTTTAGTGCTTTAGGGTTACAGTGACAGTGCTGGGTGGATTGTTGGACCTGATGATCTTAAAGGTCTCTTCCAACCTTGATGTTTCTGTGATTCTACACATCCAGAAGCTCTGTACAACAAAGCCACAACTGCAGAGTTACCATCTTTACACCTTTACAAAGCATTGCTCTCTTGCAACAAGTAACATTTCTATTTGAGATCCTAAAAACCATATGAAAATTTAAAAATAGCAGTCTAGTTAAATGCACCTAGTAGGGATTAAAAGGAAAAACAGAACATGCACAGATACAGAAACTGATACAAATGCAGACATCCTAGTGCTTTAGGTTTGTTAATAAACCTTAAAAAATGGAGAGGACAGTAAAACAAGTGGTGCATGAGTGTCACTGGAAAGTTAATTGATTACACACTAGAGTTTATTTAATATGACCAAAGACAACTATTCTTATCAGATTACTCAGACATGTATACGGTTCTACACCTTCCAAAACCTGCTGATTACAAACACACCTCACCCTCCGTTCTTTCAGTAGAGAGACACACAGGAAAGTGTCTTATGTTTCTGTGATTAGAAATAAACTTTCAGAAATGAGTAAGCAGTTACTTTTGATCTAATACCAGCATGTATTTTGTGGCAGTCTTATCTCACTAGGGAGATTCTTATCTTGAAACTGCATTTGGACTTCACCTTACAAGAGCTTTTCTCTTAAGCTTTACTAGTGTACTGCAGACTTACAGAAAAGCTTCTCATTCCACCCACGTGTAAAGTGGGGTTTCAAATTGCATTTGCTATGGTAGATAAGAGATATGACATTCTTGCTTATAGTGTCAGGATCTCTGTTTAGTGACTATGAAAGGGAAAATACAACTAGTGCTAAGAAGACTCACTGGTCTGATGAAAGGTACAGAATTAGTCTATAGTTATAAAAGAGTGACTCTAGGGAAGCAACTGACCAAGTCTTCTAAATTTAAAGACTCAGAATTAAGTGATACATGAAGACACTTAGAGAAAGTGATGAATATAAGGCAGTAAACAACAGCCTTATATTTTCAGAGAAGGTGTTTAATGTGTTTGAAAGCGTCTTCCCATTTCTTCTTGCTGTTATTTGGGTGGGCCTGACCATGAGCAAAAAGAAGTAGACCTTTTTATTTCTTTTAGAAACTCTCCCTGATCCTTCAAAGATTTCTGGAGGGTGATGGAAAGGGAGAAGACCTGAAGAGGGTCTTATTCTCTGGGGGAGAAAATCCCATCACCACAAAACAAATTCTCTGAGGTTCATCATCTCATTGAACATCCTTCAAAGAGCTAATACTCAAACTTCAATAAAATTGGATCAGAACTCCATGATGGAGCCTGAGTCTCAAGGCAAGTTTAATTCATAAGAACTACCTCATAAAGTTACATCAGACTAACATGAGAATGATGAGTTAGGCCTGGATGTTTTATCCATAGCCACATACTTACAAATATTTTATATCCTTAAGAGCCAATTATTTTTTATAAGATATGTTTAGGAGTTCCTGGTAAACACTAGTTTTGTTTTCTCAAAAGCAGTTAAAATTGCTATAATTTCAAGTTTACTATCATGTAAAATCCAAATAAAGTAAATTATTTTGAAATGTCTCCCAAGTAAGGAATTTTCCTTCTCATTGTGTGGCTATCTGTCCCATCAATAGCTCACTTTTTTCAGCATGGTCCAGCTATTTTTCCTGTGCCAGTGTTCAATGACATGAGATTCTGGGCATACAATTGTCACTTGCGGCTTATTAACTTTCGGAAAAAAAAAATTAGTTTATCAACTCTGACTTCAAAAATCAGTACTGAGGCATGGTGGAAAGTACTATAAGAACACAGAAAACATGTCACTTAGCATCCAGCCAATCCATTTGGTTGATCAGAACAGTTGTGTTTTGAGAACATTATTAAATATGAGATTGCTCCAAAAAGAAATAATAAAAAATCAGGGCTCTGCAGATAAACAGAACTTGCTGCCTTCCCAAGAGTAGCAAGCTGTTGAGTCAATGTTCACAGGTAAATGGATCCAGAGAGCAGTGATTTTTAAAAAAATGCACTGGCCAAATATTCACAGTAGTTTCCAGTGTCTGCCATAGCTGTGCCAACACATATGCTTTTCACCCTTTCTACTACTCAGGAATGGAAATCCCTGGACGAAAACATCTGAGTGACAGTAATAGCCCTGTCAGGCTGTGAACCCAGTTACCATTCATATGCTTACCCAGTTATCCTCATTTATTTTTCCCAAATGGATGCCTTGCCTGCATTACGTGGCCCTGTTGCCTACAAAGTCTGCGATGATCTGTGTTTGAAACAAGGGTCCTGTGACTTGGAGAAAGAAATAGTGCAGGTGTTATGAAATCTGGCCTTCCTCTGGTAATCAGTGCAAGACAAGGAGAGCCAATCAGTAGTTAACAGTCAGCTGTTGTGGCTTTAACAGGTTCAGAAACATCCCAATGTCCTTCCATACTTTTCCAGTTCTCAGAGCCAAGACTCACTTTTAATGCCACTACTTAGAAGGAAACAGCTCGTGAAGAGACTCATCTAGTATTCTTCTTAATAAAGACCACCAAAACACCCTGTTGCTGCTTACAACTTCTAATCATTGCCAGCATGGACACAGGTGTAGAGTTGTTTTTAGTTGACTCACATTGGTAATGATCAAAAGATGCCGGGTCTTCATTTTATGGTTGTGTCTTGTGACCAGTAATAGGTAGATCCCATGGTGGAAGTCACTTGCATGTATTAGGATGTGTTCCTAAAGAACTTCATTTATTAAAGTTGTCAGCTAAAGCTGTACATAAGCATAAATTTAATTTTAATAAAATAAAGATCTAAATCACCACTTTCTTTCACCAGCCACAAGTAGGTATGAAAGAAGAATTTACCCATGAAGAATGAAACCATGCTCAAATTGCTACCTGCTTTATAGAGACATTAGTTCTCTTGGTATGAGTGACATATAAATAAACACATTCTGGTTAAACTGCAGTATTAAACCACCTGCATTTCAGCACTGCTGCTTTTAAGGAAATACAATACACATGTTTAAGTGGCTTAATCTATTCTGTTACTTTGAGACACAGATGACAAAAATGTTTGGTTTATAGTGGCTTTATTGAAGCAATATAATTTCTTAGTAACCAATTTTCAAATGCTGAAGCACAACCCATGTTTAATTAAACTAGGTCAAGTATTATTTTTTTAGAAACAAAGAACCACACTTCACCAAACCATGTCCTATGTAAGTACAGTATCTCTCTCTTCCATCTGTCTCAGGGTTTTATCCTCCACCTGATCATGATGGTACCAGAATATTTTCAGATTGAAAATATATGGCAATAGCTAACAGTTGGACACCCAACACATGGGATTTCTGCAACTTCAGTTTAGGAAATGTGTGCATGTGTGTGCAAAGGGACATCAACTTTAAAACAAAAAAGATATTGCAACCATTCCCCCCTTGCACTTCTGAATGTTTGGTTTGGTTGTTTCCTTTTTGAGAACTAATCTCTTGATGTATGTTTTAAAATTATGTAAAATCCCTTTTTCTAAAGTTGTACAGATGTGTTTCATTCAATTTGCTCTGTAGTTTTTTATCCAAAATGCTTCTTTCATACCTTTCAAGCACTTCAGACTGAGCTTCTGTGTTCTGCTGTGGAGCAGCGCAATACAGCTCTTGTGGTGGCACCTGCACCCTAATTCAGTCTTTGAGAAAATTGTGGCTTGACCTGATTATCACTCGGAAATTAGGGCTGTGTCATTCAGGTAGCCCTCAATGAAGACTGGGAATCCATGAAGAGGCTTTTCCCAGGGTCTCATGAGGAGCTCTTAAAGCAGGGAGGACACCACAAGCCATGTTTTGTCTTTCAAGATTGTTTGAGCTGTAGCTGAATCCAACAACAGAGGGAAAATGATCAGGTTCTCAGGCAGGAAGAAATACAAAATTTTGTTCTGAAATTCAGATAAAAGATGTCACCTTGTCATTTGAGACAGAGTCCTGGTCTTAAAAGTACTTTATAAAAAATGGAAAACCACTGATGGAAGGAAGCCCAAATTTAGCACATGCTGTTCATCTCATGTTTCTGTGAAAAGCATGGTACCACCACTTGTGAGAGTACTTGTGTAAATTAGGTGACTATTCAAGCAAAAGGTGTAGGTGCTCACCTGGATAATTATTAGTAAATTCAAAAGAAAGGACAAAATTCAAAAGAACAACATACTCTTTTAACTTTTAGTCAATCTATAGTTCAGTCAACTGCCAGTCTTCCAAGACCAAATGCTTAGTAATACAACTGGAGAGCTTTCCTGGCCAGTCAAAAGTGGTGGTGTGACCCTGGCTGGATGCCAAGTGCAAAGCAGTTCTTTCATGTCCCTACTCAACAGGGGAGAAAAGATATAACAAAAGGTTCATAAGAGTTAAGAATCACAGAAACATCAAGGTTGGAAGAGACCTTTAAGATCATCAGGTCCAACAATCCACCCAGCACTGTCACTGTAACCCTAAAGCACTAAACCATCACCCAGCGCCAGATCCAGACACTCCTGAAACACCTCTAGGGATGGTGACTCCACCACCTCCTTGGGCAGCCTATTCTAATGCCTGACAACTCAGACTGTGAAAAATTATTTTCTAGTATCTAATCTGAATCTCCCCTGTCCCAGCTTAAGGCCATTTCCTCTGGTCCTCTCACTGCAGGCATGGCAGAAGATCCCACCTCCTTTCAGGCAGTTGTAGAGATGAATGAGGTCCCTCTGAGGCTCCTCTTCTTGAGACTAAACAAACCCAGCTCCCTCAGCCATTCCTCATAAGACATGTTTTCTAGACCTGCCCTTTGCTGAGACATCTATAATCACCAATCATTTTCAGAGATGTTCTTATGGTTTCTAAACAGGGAAAGATCGTCAGCTCTGTGGCGTCAGGACGTTCCGTATGCAGGTATCATCTGGCTGCTCTGCCCGTGAGGGCTGGTCAGTTGTTTTAATTGTGCTGCCTTAGTAGAGTTTTCCAAATCCCATGGCATCATTTGGAGACAGCCCTGCTCTATGCAGTGTCTGTCCTCCAGTGCTGCTAAAAGTGCACAAGACCATACAAGCAGTGTTGATTCACCATACAAGCAGTGTTGGCCTTCCACAGCATAGATGAGTTTATGCTGAATCCACAATGAATCTGCAATGAAATGACAATGTTTTACACTGTAGAGCAACCTACAGTAGTGATTTATCTTATCCTACGACAGATATCTAAGAGGGGAAATTTATACTCTGTTATGGATACTTAGCTACTAATTGTACAGGGATCTAAAGACCTAAGAGTAGACATGTAACTTGGCAAGAAATAGCTGCAATGAAGAAGAACACATTCTACCACAGAAGATTGAAACTTATCTATTCAGAGGCTGTAAAGTAAGATAAACCACTGGTCAGTCTCTCTTGACATTTTTCTGTGTCCTTTTTTCCCCCGAACAAAGATTCTTACTAATCTTTATAGAGTCACTTCTCAATTTCACTCTGAAAATCTAAGCAGATTTTGTATTCTGATTCTCTCACTCAAAGATGTTCGCTTGACATTTTGAATATTTGTCATGATTCTTTTCACCTTATCAATACCAAAATTGCAGTCATCATATTAATTCTTATCAACACCTCATCTGGAAGTAAAACCACTTCCTTTTGTTTTCTAGCTAGTTTTATATTTAGAAAATCTGAGGACTGTCATTTGATTTTCTCTCCATAAAATAACACTGGAAATTTATGCTGAGTTTTCACTCTGAGGACTTGGCTGGCTTTAGTTATCCCTTTCCAACAATCACTCATTTTTCTGTAGGTCTGAATTCCTTAACTTGGATGTAAAACTTTACACTGGCTGTATTAAAATGCATCTGTCTTAAATTGACCACCGTTATTAAAACCAGCTCTATTCATGGCTGCCTAGATTATTTAGTCTGAATAGTAGGCTGGGCATAGGACTACTTTTGCATCTCCTTTAGAAGAAAATTCCTTGTGGACAATCATATTTTAAGTCAGTTCTCTTTCCACTCAGTGAGATTTATTAGTACATTATTGAGCTATTTTAAAAATTTTAAATAGCAAGTGATACTAACTAAAAAGCTATGGTTTGCTTAATAGGATCTGTTCTCCATAAACTGATAGGAATTAATCACATTCTCCTTTTTAAGGCTATGTCTGTTGACTCCCTTATGAGCTTTTCAATTATTTTGCTGAGGAAAAGTTACCAGCCAGTTATCTCTTATGTCCTTCTCTGCTTTGTGTATATTAGCACAATATTGACACTTTACCAGTGTCCAATTGTACTTCACTAGAGTGTTACAATATTTCTCAAAAAATGCTCTCAGTGGCACAGATGTTCAGACAATTTGTTCAGACAACTGCTCTTTGCTCCCATGGGTACTTATGGTCCGGAAAATGCTTCATCATATTCATAGAATCACGTGCACCATCTCTTTCGTATTGAAGTGTGTCAGAAAAATTTCTGAGATTTTCCTTTTCTTTCTAAGTTCTAAACACTTTACTATCTCCACCAACTACATTGCCTGGTTTCATATTAATACTTAACCCTTTTCTGTGCTATAGACTTCTCTCTAGCTTCCCTTATTCTCTAAATTTTAATAATTTTAGTTTTTATTGACCACTACCTGGCTTCCTTTCTCTGTTTGACTAATATATACTTTATTTTCAAGGCTCCTTAGAGAAGCATTACTGAATGCTGAGCCTGTAAATACCTGAAAGTGTTTTGAGATATGATTTAGATGTGAATGGCATTATCAGGAATGTTACTTTTAAAACAGAGTGCAGTAAAAACTGTTTCAGCCCAGTGGAAGCCATGAGGAGCTTTTAGCTGGCTACACTGCAGCATGTAGCTGACACAGGTTATTGTTCCCCAAAAGAGGACAATGCTACCCATCCGCCAGAAGCTGCAGCACTTCATGGTCCTGTGGCACACAGGACACACTTTAATTCTCGATGCTAAACCTCACTGCATTAGATTAAGAGAACAGCCTCTGAATGGATGAATATACATGAGCTGGCCTCTGAGATTTCACTTACACAAATTCTTTAGCAGAGACACTGTCTTTCTTAGGAAACCCTTTAAATCTGCTCCTGGGTTCATATTTCTGTTTTCATGTGGATAAACATATTGGGAATTGGTGCATTTGTTGCAAGTCTATGGATCTTTCATGCAGGACTAAGCATATCACTTGGTACTGCACCCATCCTGTTTCACAGGCAAATACAGAAAAGCTCCAAAATACAAAATCAGAGGGCTCTAATTGTCCTGCAAGCTGCAGGCTCTCAGGTCCCAGATGTGCTGGCAGTGGCACTGGGTGCATGGTGTGATGGTGCCCTCTGTGTGAGTGTGAGAAATAGTGGCAACTTTTCACGGTCGCTCCCATCTTGAGCATTGAGTTCCTGACTATCGAAGTTTGTTGCTCCTAGGCAAATACAAGTAACTGTCTGTAAAACATTCGTATCAGAGCTGTCTGACCTTTAAACAGATGCTGACAAAGTAACTGTACGGTTGTCTGTAATTCCTTGAAAACCTACTCTTGTCTCCCCCAAAACACTGTATGTATTTCCTCACACAAGAAGAGATGCCTCTTCTGAGCAGACACCACTTGGATGGCTCACAGGTTATCTGAAACATAAAGAGATAATGTAGCACAAGAGAGGATGTATACCACTAGGAAAATCTAACTCATGTTGCACATTTCAAATTTACATAGTTAAGAAAGTGATCAAAGAGACAGAGGTGCAAAATTAACTTTTGATGTAACACAATTAATTATATTACACTGTCTCCATTTCTTTCTTTATTGCCATGATAAATACCCCTGATGTGAGAGTGGTTGTTCTGCCAGTGTTATGATATGTGAGCAAAATCAATGGTGGTTCACTGGGTAGCATCACTCTCTGCCAGGGAAACAGGGAAATGCAGGTGACCAGTGGCTCCTGTGCCACCCAGAGCTGTCTCATTTCTCTTAAAAAATCATGATACCTGGAAACAGATTCCTTCAGTTCCAGTGTACAACAAACTTCACAAGGCACGGTTTGCTATTGCTTGCAAAGCCTTTTCTGCCTTTTTTTTTAAATTTAGCACTGACAGAAGAGCTTTTGGAAATTTTTAAAAGAAAGGGATTAGACTCCTGTGAAACATGGACTATTTCCTCTCTTGTTAATATGCACTGCCCTCTTGTGATAAAATATATTTTTGGTGTTCTCTCAATGTTCTGTTCTTGTTTTCATTTTTTGTAGTTTCCTGCCTTTTAATTTTTTTTTTTTTTTTTTGGGTTCCTCCTCCAGTCCCCAGAGCTTTCTTCAAGGTTTTTTTCCTATGGCAGAAATAATTTATCTTAACACTAGAAGGATAAAAGAAAAACAACACAAAGCTTGATCAAAACATTCTTAGCCAATATCTCACTCTTTCATGCATTTAACATCTTCCCAGATTATTTTACTGAACATGCAAGAATCAGACAGAGATGTAGGCTGCAAATACTGTAGCAAAAAGTGTAGACTTGAAAGGATGAGGAAAATACATAGGAGTTCATTGCAAAGGCAGTCTTGGAAGAAAAAGGTCCAGTGTGTGTCAGTGTTCTTAATTGCACAATCACTGTCCTAACAACCTGAAGAAATGGCAAGAGAAATCTACTTACTGCTGCAAACTTGATCTCTAAAACTAAACAGAGGAAAAATTCACTTCCAAAAGCTAAGCAGGCAGGCCCTTATTTTTATATGAACAAGTCACGTTAACCAAAACATCCAAGAACACAGATCCCAAGCTGAGCATCACACTCAGGGAAATAGTAGCAAAACTGTAACAGTAATTCTCTGAGGGGAAGTATCAGGTTATCACAAATGGAGATCCAGCTGGCTGCCATCAAGAATAAGCAAAGAATCCCACGAAAATCTCCATGTATCCATGCTTGGACACAGTGTGCTTGTCTGCTTAGTTTAACCAAACTTCTCCAAAGCCAGGTGAATGTTACTGTCCAGCTCATGCCTTTAGATATGGAAGAGCTCAAAATACATTGGTCACTGCCAAGGAGTATGGAAAGGAGCAGCAGCCTGAAATACTCCAGTGCTGTCTATTCCTGATGCGTTCCAGCAATCAGCCTGCTGGGCTAGAGGCTGGGAAGGGGAGCATGAACTTCTGGGAAAATGGCTGTGCACAACACTGCGCTTTGACTCCAGGAGCACCTGAAGTTAGCTGACCACACTCAGTCAGTATTTTTCTCAATAGGTTTTCTTTTCATTGAGGCATTTCTCCTGCCTCTTTTCTGCATTTCTGGGACAAGATCCTCTCAAGGTATTTGCAGGAGTCACTGTTTGGAAACTCCTTATCACAAATGCTGAGAAAAATAGGGAAGAGACCTATACAGCAAAGACTTGAGCATACCATACCCCATAGTCTGCATATTGCCATCCTTCCTACCAGCTGTTACCTTAGGGCTTGTTCAGGACCCGGGCATTCTAACTGTGCTGAGGAATGTACTTAAGATGAGCCTGGGAGATCTGCTATGTGCTCGGCCCCTTGAATCTCTGATGTTTTGGGACTTGATGTCCTTGTAAATGTGAACATGGATCTAGGTTAATGACATAAGGTGGGAAGAACTAGGAGAAAGAGGCAGCCAACACCCCCTGAGCTATAAAGACCTAGCAGTGAGTAAATGACAAATGCTGTGGAGTTTCACTCCAATAAAATGTTCAAGAAATACTTGAACTGTATGTGAACTTCGTACTTTTGAATCTGTAGAACTGCCCCAGAATGGTCACGAGAACAATCTTGCTCCAGAAATTCTTGTTACTTCCTGCTTTCATCAGTGCAGATAGACTTTCTGTGGTATTTTCTCACATCAGCAGCTTACCTTGAAGTGTATGACTCCTGCTTTTCCTCTAAATCCCCAGCAAAACTGAACTGAAGCAAGACGAAAATAACTATACGTGTTTTCTCCCTAGTTTTCAAGGCACGTTGCAAAATAAAACACTCAAACTGGTGAAAACTCAAAATCTTATTTCTGTGATGTTCTCAAAGTGGGAGAAAAACAAAACATAAACAAGAATTTCTCATTCAGAAAGGCGCATGTGTGGGCAGCTGGCCACCAGAAACATCATCAGTGCAAGGAGCACAAGAAGCAACCACCCCTTTCCCAGTTTGCTCAGCCTTTGGACTGCCACTGGCCTTGTTGCCACCTCCTGAACTCATTGCAAGAGGGGCAGATTTGGTTGCCAGCCAAATCTCTGTGCTGGGGACCTGAGCAGTAGGGCTGGCTTTCCCACACACCCAGGGGTTTTCCAAGTTCCCCTGCCCTGCCCACACACAGCAAGCTGCTTCCTGTCCCCAAAGCCTGGTGAGGACATGCTGTCATGGGGAAGAGATCTTGGGAGAGGTCGGCCATGCCACCTCAGAAACAGCCCCTGGGTATGCAGTGGAGCAGACGGTGCTTCTATTTTAATTTCTCTGACAGCTTATGAAACAAAGATGCATATTTGGGCAGAAATAAATTCAAGAGAAAATTCCCAACTAGCCTCATCAGAGGCTGCTTGTGATGTAAATGTAGCCTGGAAACATAGAAGTAGGTCCAGGCATTTCCGCAACACACCTGTTTGCAAGACTCCTGGTAGCTTTTTTCACTGCCAACTTTAGCACTGCCTTGGTACTCCTACAATCAGCAGAGAGTCTGTGACTGATGAAATGGGAAAATACCATTTCCTTCTCTAGACTGAACTAGGAAACACTAATTTCTTCCCCATTAATTCTTGATGGCTTTGTAGGAAAGTATCTCTCTCGAGAGATCAGTTGAGTTCATTATCTTGAGCAGACCTTCAGGGAGGCAGGGCTGCCTAGTGCCAAGCACAGACCTGCCCTAATTACCCGGGCAGATGTCACCTCACAAGAGGAGCTGGGCAGTGATTATGGCCCTGCAAAGGGCACAGGTGCTTTTGTGGGTCAGTTAGATATACCAACACAGTTAAATAAGTGAGGCAGCAGGGTTGAGTAAATGAGACTCTCATGACAAAATCACCCAGTCATTTGGCAGCTCAGTGAATAAAAATAGTGAAAAGTCCTCTTCCAAAAGTACAGAAAGAACATCCTGGCTTCAATTCAAGTTTAGGTTCTAGTTTCTGGAAACACTCTAGCTAACATATTTGGAGAGACATCTGGAAGTTGATGGAGCTGGTGACTCTTTGCTGCTCTTTGCTGTTTTTGCTGGTGGGGCACAAGCCCAGCAACCCCGGGCATCTGCTTGTGTGCATTGGTGCCAGCCCTGGTGCTCAGAAAGGGCAGATCCCATTTATTCAAACATCTGAACTACTTGGTCCTCTCTTAAATCTCACCCTCACTGAGCCATGACACAATCTTGGGGCTGGGCATGGCTATGACCATGGGGAGGGGTGGACAGATGGCCTCTGGGGGCTGTTCCCACCTGTGTCCCAGAGTGCTGAATCTTGCTCCCCCATGAGTGCTGGCTGCTTTTACAGAGCTCTTCCACTCAACATTTCCCTGCTGCTCTTGTGGTCTGTGCTTTCTCTTGCCTTCAGCACAAGGCAACAGATGCACCACACATGGGAGCATCACATCTGTACAGGTGTCCTCTTTTTCCTCCACAAACACCATTTTCCCTCCTTGCTTTCTCTACAGCAAATACCTAGAGCACTGGTGCCTTTAAAGTATAGCAGAGATTGCCATTAGGCAGCTGGTGACATTGCAGCAATCCATGTCTGAGCATCTGCCATGTGCAGCGTAGATATTGGCTGAACGTTAGCCTGCAGGCAGCTTCAGCCAAACGTGCAGGCAGGGGCTGACCCTGATGCAGGGCATGCAGATCAGATGCCAGTGGTGTGTCCAGGGGTCAGTTGTGCCTGTTGGGAATGCCAGTGTCCTGCCAGACTACTATGCCATGCCATGGGGGTGGTTGGCACCTGGCATCCTTGTGCCATGAAGGGTGACATGGAGGCAGCAGTGCGGTGGTGGTTCCCCTGCCCTGCTTGCTGTCCTGAGGCTGTTGACTTCTCACGCCACCTCAGCCCACTACTTTCTGCCAGGGTGCACAAAATGTTCTGGTTTGACCTGCACAGGCTCCCTGTGCTGCCCACTGGCACACGGACAAAGCGCATATCAGGGGGTGAGTCACTGCATGGAGTTTCTAGCAAAACTTTTTTGTGGTTGGGGGTATGATGAGACTAACACAGCCGCTGGGGTTTTTCTGATGGAGTCCCCTCCCTGGATTTGTGGGCAGAGGGATGCATACATTTCCCACCACAGCCTCCTCTCTGGCCCCCTCTGCCCTCCCTTGTCACAGGCTCCATGGCGTTGCCATAGGCCTTTCCACCAGCCCCAGGGACACACAGAGTGAAAAATATTTCTTGAGACAGTGTTTCCTTTGCACATTGCAGTGAGCCCTCTGGAGACATATGATCTTCTCTGAAGCATTTTTCTTCTCCCATGACGAGACGAGGCAGAGTGACGTGTGGGGTTGCTCACGCCTCTTCCGTCATCTTTCCATTTTTTAACACTGCATGTGTTTCCTGGGCTTGTCGGCATTTTCTTATGAGTAAGCTGTTACCACACACACCTAACACATTTTCTGCTTGTGCCCAGAGTGGAAAAGGGGCACTGAAGCGTTTGGTAACACATGGGTACAGTGGTAGGAAGGTGTGAAAGATGGTTTCTAAAAGCTGTGGTGAAAACTTGCAGGCACTTCGTACGCCCAGAACAAGAGGATTTAGTGAGAAACCCCTGCTGGCCCCGGTGCTGTCTTACCAGTACTGCACCATGCTTGAAGCTCTATTCCTATAAACCCCGGTGTCAAATTACGAGCTGAGCTTACCCCATCACTACCTATTATCTTCTACTCATTAACCACTTAAAATGTCACATGTTTTTTACACAGTAAAAAGCCATGAGCAATCTTTCTTATAAATAGCTGCCCACAGTCAGTCTACGAGCATGTGCTGAGGACACTGTACAGCTTTTAGCTCCCACTTTCACATGGGCATAGCTTCTACTGTGATGACCTCTTTGCTGCTTGTTCTGCTAGAAATCTATGGACTTCAATAAGGATAAGCTAGCACCATTAATAAAAAATGAAATGAGCAGAGCTGGTTTACTGTCAACTATATTTATACACTTTATTGAAACCTGCAGGATTAAGAATTCTCCCTTAATACATTAGGGGAAGAAAAAAATAGTGATATACCTTTAAAACACAAAAGAGTGACAATCTATGAGCATCTGCGCTATTGTTTCAAAGAAGCAAAAAAAATTTCAAACAAAACCCAACAGCAACAATAAACTGGTTAAATAAGTAGATAACAATTTTTTCCACCACCAGGTGCTCTTACCAGGCAATGATGATGACACAAAGGTAGCTCAGTTGCCATCAAGGGTTGCCATCATATGTGCAATCAGCAAGAATTGCCATAAAAAACCTTATTCAAGACCAGATTTGGCCAGTACCAGGCGCTGTCAGAGGCACTCAGATTACCCGCTAAGCAAAACCTGGCAGGTTCCAGCAGGAGCTGCTGAACCTGGCCATTTGCACCCTTATGCATCAGGGCAGATTCTGTCCTAAGTGTTGAAGTGAAGAACTTCCACACTCCGTAAGTGTCAGGGTGTCTTATGGTTCAGTTCTGGATAAAGACACCAATAACCATTAATCAGGATAGAAACGGGTTTCCGCTAACTTTTAAAAGAGGCAGTGTAACAACAAAAATTATTTTAGGAAAAGTAGTACAGTCTCCTTCTGAAACTAGATATGAAAATCATCAAAGACTGCACTGCTACAACTTCATTCACACACTGCTACAGGCTTGTTGCCCCTCAAGACTGTGGGAGGAGAAAGGAAAAAAATCAGAACAGAAAGTCTTAGACGCACAATATAATAATTTATATTTTATTTAAACTTGAATTCTGGCCAGAAAGAAGCCATCAAAGGGAGGTTTCTGTAATGGTTTTGCAAACAATGGCTATATCAACCACTTCTTAGATCATGAATAAATCATGGCCAATAAATCAGGTGGATATGTGATGAATTGTTGAGGAAAAAGGATTATCTTCAGTGGCTTATTTAGGTTAAGAGAGTACAAGCAAGATTTTTCTTTAGTCTCCTTAAACTTTACTAGGTTACCTCTATATATCTTGACAACTTTCTCTGTCCAGATACACTCAATGTAAGAATGTGTAATGGAAGAAAAGACAGGTGAGGTCAGCTTAAGGGTCCACCTGGAGAACATCTTGCTTGTGGAAGTGGCCATCAGCAAAAGTAGAGTACAAAAACAAAGTAGAATACAAATATAGGGAAAGGACAGAAAAATCACATTTAGCCTCCAGCAGTCAGGGACATGGGACCTCTCCAAGCCAGAGATGCACCCTGGAAATCACATATGGAATCAAAGCTCTGTGAAATTGTCTCACCCCAGAGTGGTATCTTTACACTCATGGCTCCTGCAGAATCCAGTGGCAGGGATAAAAACCCTATCTCTTGTTTTGCATCCCTCATGTCCACAGGCTTCTGTTGTGGCTGCTGCTTTTCTAGACTGAGGAAGCTCTGAGGCTTTAGCTCTCCATCAGTGGAAGCCATTCCTTATCTTTGTAGAGGTTGCTTCCAGTCATCTTTCTTTTTTCTTGAGGACACAACCAGAGATGACATAACCAGAGCTGCAAAATGATTTTGAGGTACACATACACTGAGGACTTATTCACAGGTTAAATGATGAGCCTCATTTGGTTCTCTACACTTTCTTAACAAGTCCTACCGTTCAATTTGCCTTTTAACAGCTTCTGAGTGTTGACAGATATTTTCAGAGAACTTTCCACAGTGATGACAAAGCTGCTTTCCTGAGCAGTAGCAATGAAGGCCTGTCATTTCATACATCTTTTTTTGTCCTAAGCATGTTGTTCAGTGCTTATCAGCCTTTTTTTTTTTATTGCTTATCAGCTTTTTCACTTATTGCCCTGTCACTCAACACCATGAAGCAGTTTTGCAGGTCTCCAAAGTCAGCTTCAGGTTTAAGTATCCTGAATAATTTAGGGTCATCTGCAATTTTTGTCACCTACTTGCCCCCCCCCCCCCCCCACTACTGCCCCCATCCAGATCGCTTCACCTTTCAGAAACAATGTAGTAAATATATGTAGGGTCCCACAGATAGGACCATTTCCCAATGGTCTTTCCATTAGGAAAAATAACCACTCTACCTCCTGCCCCCAGTTTATGAAATTCTGGGAGACGAATTTTTTAGCACTGGGTATGGGTTTTGAGGGCAGTGTCTGGGTTGCCTTTATCCTATGGTGTGACCCAGCTCAGAGGGGGTCCTGAAGGCATGGTGAAATAGCTAACTTTGATTTTTCAGGCAGCTCAAAAAGCCCCATGGTTCTGTTTGAATTGGGGATGGTGCATATGACTGCAGACACATGCCTTTAAAAAGCCAGACTGCCATGGCTGGGAGAGGCCTGCTCGTGCTCCGTCACAGAGACGTACACGTACATGTGCATGTGTTGGTACAAGCAGGGCCCAGAGTCATTGATTTGATTTCGTACAGAGATCTTGAGCACTGGAAAAATACCTTATCTGAAGTGTCAGGCTGAGTGTTTAAGCAGCAGATTTGCCTGAGTCAGCACAGCAGGCTTGAGTCTTTCATGCACAGCTAAGCAGTTTCTTCTGGTTGCAAATCAATTCTGCTCACCTTCAACAGGAACTGGTGATTTCTATCATTTGTTCTCAGGGCCAGGGAGAAGTTCTAGGCTTTTTTTTTTTCCTTCTGTTTGATTCAGTGTTTGTCTGTTTCTCAGGCAGATGCCTATAAAAATGAGGACTTGCATTTTGAGTTAGTAGCACTTCTGTTTGCCTTTCATTTTGTAAAAAAACAGACTTTCTTTGCAAAACATGGGGAAAACCTGTATAAAAAAACAGGAAGTGCCTTCAGACTGCTCACCAAAGCATCACCAGGCAGCGAGGTATCAAGGATCCGACCTTTTCTATCCATTCAAGGCTTTTCCTAACACTGTATGTCCAATCTGGTTTTGGAAATCAGATGAACTGTAAGAGTACCTTTTACAAAGTTGTTATTTGCCTGATGACAACAGTCAGAGAAGGCCTTAGGGCTGCCTTGGGTGCCCCTCTGCTGTCTGCTTTCCAAAGACATAAGGGGTTCTGTCTTGCCGTGATGGGTCTGCAGCACAGGAGACCCATGAGAGGGACAGGTACAAGGTGGCAGAAGGTCCCCACAGAGCTCCAAGAGTGGCCTCAGTATTCAAATGGTTCTTCAAATGTGGCATAAAACAAATCTGGCCTCAGGGATTGCAGCATATACAATACTGGAGGCCAGTTGCGGATTTAGTGCCCTGTTAGCACACTGGGGCAGAGCACAGCACATCCTGGGGGGGTGGTCCACAGGTGTATGCAAGGTTTCCATGCAGGCAGAGAGCTAAGGACACAAGCATGTGCTGCTAATCTGAGACTGTGAGAATTTTGTGGACACAGCCTGGGCTGGATGGGAAGCAGCCCTCCTATGGCATCTTGGAAATAACACAGGGTGTTGTTTTGCACGTGGCTGGAAGATGGTTAGTGCTGGGTGGCAGCTCCTGGGCTCACTACAGTTTATCACCTCGCTCAGTGTGTGCACAGATGCCTTCTCTGTAATGATGCCCTTTGGGCCTCATTTGGTGAGCTGCTTTCACCTCCTCTGACTTCAGTGCCGAGTACCTCTGGAAAAACAAATCATGCATAATACTATGGCTTTCTTACAGCTGATGTAAAATGTGCTTTTACTTCATCATGTGGAAGACTTCACTCCTGCTCTCCATCCTTCCTCCCTGACTTGCCCTGACCACCATACCCTGAGAGAAGAGCTTGTGTACCTCTGGGAGTACACAGATAGCTCTTGCTACACACAGTTCCACAAGGAGTAGAGAGCATCTCACAGAGCACAGGTCTGCTACACCTCTTATACTTCCTTTAGGAGAAAAAAAAATATTTTTGCTGGAGACCCCCTTCAGCTTTTGTTTTATGCTTTCATTTTGATAAAGGAATTGGGAATAATATATGCAGCCACTGGCAGATAAGTTAAAGCATGAGCTGAAACATTAGCTGAGATTAGGTTCCACTGATAGGCAACTGAAAATAAGCATCCTGACAGATGGTGCCAATTGATTTAACTGCAGCTGCGATGCTTAACAGGGTAGAAAATGTGAGTAAAAATCTAATGGGAGGCCTGCCCTAGTTAAATCAGCCTCTTATTTAACTTACCAGTAGTAATCACTGTTAATAAATTCCAGTTAAACCAATGGTAGAAAGAATTATCTGTTTTTGTTAAGCTTTCCAAGCAAAGCTAGTAAAGCTGTGGGCCTTAAAAAATGTAAGCATATATATATATATATTTGTATATATATATATGTGTGTTTGCACACACATATATACACCTAGAATATATATACTGATATGTAATAGATATCAGTATGTTATATATTTAACATTCATGTAGCATGTACCATGCATATCTCACACAACAGACATATACTGCCATTAGTGTATTATCAACATGCATTGATATTGATATTGAAATTGAGGTTTGATTTATAGTGATTCAAATGCACGTAAAGGTCTATCAAAAAATGCAAGAGAAAGCAACAGTGCCATTACAAACCACATGGATGAAAAGAGCAGGAAGGATGGTGGAGGAAAGGAGAAAAGGTGGGAAGAGGCAAGAGAGAGCCAAGGTGAAAGCCTGGCATAGATCCTTGCAGCTACTCTTCAGCCTCTGGAAATGATACCACAAAGCTGTTTTCCTCTCTATGCTTCCCTGCTGAAGTCCTCTTTCTGTTGAGGCATGAGTTCAGATCTTTCAGGTCAAATTTAAGGTCCCTGTTGGAGTTCCCAAGGCTTCATGTGCTGCAGCAGCCACTCCAATGTCAGACACCGCCTCTCCAAGCTGCTCTTCTGTCCCACTCACAACTAACAGTGCTTTGGTGCATCCTTGAAGGTTGTAGATGGATCGTGGTCTGGAGGTGCTATGAAAGCAAGTTAGTTCAGTGTGATGCCACAAAGGGAGTGGGTTTTCATTGCCTTGTGCCACAGGGCCACAGTGCCAGTGCTGGGCCTCCACTGCCCTTCTGGGCACAAGCCCAGAGAGGACAGAGCTGCTGGCTCCTCAGCAGCCACTATGTCTCCATTGTGTAGTCCAAGGCAAAAACCTCCCACAGTACAGGACTCCATCATGTTGTTATGCATCGGGATGTGTCTAGCCTTGATGATCCCACTACAGACCATCTTAAGGCATGTTCATGTAGGTTAGCAAGCTCACACATGTAGTCATTGGAAAGCCTAATTCATTTATCTACGATTCATTCAAGAATGTTCTTCTCTGGAAGGTTATATGTTTGCAGCTTCCTAAAATCAGCCCAACTTGGCCAGACACTAATTTACTTTTGATATCAAACTCCCAGGGTGGAGGAATTAAGAATATTTTTCCTTTCAGGCAGTTTTGCCTTTCTACACACACAGCTGTTTTTCTCTTTGAGTCTGTGATCATGCAAGAAAGATTTCTGATTTCCTGTGAAAATCATATGAATAGATAAACTGGGGGGAAAATCTACCTTCTTGCTATATCATTGGCTTCAATATTTGCATACTACTGTTGCCAACTAGCAAGATTAATGAGAGGACAGAGCACAGAGAAGAAAACCCACACATGATCGCTCTGGCTTATGGCGTTTCCATAGGAGTCCTGCAAGAGGTGATCTGAAAAGCAAGCAATGAGAGCAGAGTCCAGCTCACACGTGTTTCTGCATGGAGCACACTGGTCTCCTGTGAACAGCAATCCAGAGCCTCTGCTTTGGGTTTTCAAGAGCAAAGCTCCCCAGCCACTCATAATGTCCGGAAGCTGCAATGAAAGTCTAGGGAAAAAATAATTGTTGTTATTAATTGACTGATTTCTGTAGCACCTGAAGGGAGTCTAATCATTGTGTGTCCAGCAGTGCTCGTCCCAAGCAGCTGCATTTCAGAGGATGATCCATCACCTGCAGCATATCACAGAGTTTGCTTTAATCTACCTCCACCACTGCTATCATGTAAAGTAGGATCCTTTTCAAAAAGAATAGAACATAGAAATTTCCCTCTGCCTCACCATGCAGTGTGCTTTTGCCCTTAGAAAAACATCACCTGCTGCACAATCGCTTCCCCCTGCAGTGAGAGAACATGGGGTCCTGAGGGGTGTCATGACCTATGGGTTAGTGAAGAGATCATGACCATGGGGTCATAGGATTTCACAGTACTCAAGGACATGGAAGCAATTTCCTCTCAATCTCTCTGCTTAGTTACAGATGACCACAAGTACCATAAGATTTACCACCAGCAAATATACCTATGATTAATAAAGCAAATATGAATGAATATATATATATATGTCTCAAGCTATTATGTATTACTAGCATCAATCCATTACAGTCTCAATCAATAGTATGGTGGCAAACAGTGGTAGCACCAATTAGTATTGTAGTACAATCAATAGCAAGCACAACCAAATAGTTGTGTATTCTTACCTATTACCACCACTTGTCACTAGCAAAACAATGAGTTTATACAATGTCAATAAGAAAGCAAATTAGATTTCAGAAGGAAATCTCAAAAGGGGAGGGACCAACCAATCCGAGGTGGGGACTACACACCCAGCCATCCCCAAAAGAGGGGATGACAGACTGAACTGAAAGGATAACAGAGACACTGGCTTCCTGGAGTCAGCCAGGGGTCAGCAAGACTTCTGTGATGACAACCCAAGATCCTGTAGAAAGTTTGTGTGGGATTCAACTGGAAACCTCTGAGTGAGACAGGAGCTCAGTTTTGGATAAAATAAACACATTTTTTTATCACATACGGACATAAGAGGGCGTAGGGCATCCTACCTCAAGCAGTCAATAGATGATGTTAATGTCTGGTTTCACCTGTAACAGCCAATATATTATGATGTGTTCCGTTCTTTCAGAGCAACTTTCTTTTCCCAGACTGTTTTCCACTGTTTTTTCCCAGATTGTTTTTCTCAGATGATGTTGCTCTTACACGCCCTCATTTTTCTGCTTATTTGCAGTATTTCAGGATGTCTTCAGTTTCTAGGTACCCTGGCTGCACTTTTCAAGGATGCTTCTAGTCTACAAGCCCCATCCTCGAGGGGATCCCATTCATCAGCAGTCCCAGACTGGCTGTCCTTTCTCTGTCAGTCCTTTTCAGCAGATGATTTCTTCTCTTCAGTAATTTTCCCCTTCTAACCAGGCCACCTTTATGATTGCTCACATTACAGTGCTGGACTGGGAGAAGACTGAAATGCTTGCCAGGCTGTGAGGTACCTGCCAAGCAAGCTGGATATGGTATAAGAAATACCCTGAGCCATTTCACACCAGCAGCACTACTAATAAAGTCTGGTGGCCAGCATGGCTCTCCCTGATACCCAGCTTCTCTTTAGTGGGGCCTAATAGTGTTTCTCTTCTCTTCCAAGCCCCTGTGTTTCACAAAGGTCCTGCCCTCCCTTCAAATCTGGATGAAAATGACCATGAGTGCTAAAATTACTGTGAGACCAAAAATGAGAAACTGAACAATGGGATGGATGTAAGCTTTGTTTGCCTAGGCAAGTGAATTTAGGAATAGAGCAGGAACTATGCCTGACATGCTTAATGGCGGAAAGCAGTCTTTAATTTTAAAATTACAATGATGACAAAAATACAGCACTCTGTAATTGAGGCTTCCCTGAATTTCAACAAACCACATCAGCATTTTGTTCTGTGCCTTCTTCTCATGATTTAAATTGTTCCTGGTGGAATGTTGTGAGTTCTGTGTGCTGCAAGAAGCCGAAAGAGAGGGCTTGAGACTCTGGGCAAGGAGCTCCATCCTTCATTCCTGGGCTCATTGTAGGCTGTTATTTATCCCCTATGTGTCCACTCTGTGCTTCTCTGAGCTCAAAATTGTCACCAGACCTGATGCCCAGTGGAAATAAACCTCATTTCTCTGTAAGAGATTAGTGTAGGGACCAGGAAAGGCTCTGTGCACGCTCCTGAATGGGGAGCATGGGAATGTGTTGCTTACACAGCTTACATGCAAATGCAGCCAGGCTTTGAGCGAGAAGATCATGATCGACCGTTGGATACAGATTAGGAGGAAAATAGCTCCTTTCAAAACAAGGGGACATCAGGAATGAAGAGCCAGGGAGGGACATGCTAGGCAAAATGCACCCAAATGACCCTTAGGCAATGCAAGTTACACACATCTCTGATCTGAGGAGCTGAAGATTAGCCTATAGAGATGGTCAATTTATTTTTAGGCAATAAATAATTGCAATGATAAATAGCCTTTCATTATTAATTCCATAAACAAAGTCTTCTCTGTCTGCAGACTGACATGCTGGCACATCGTAAGCAACCATTGTGTTTATCTCAAGCAGCCAGAGGGAATGAGCTGGGTTTTCTTGTCGTTGTCTTTATCCTAAACCATTTCACACCTTCTCAAACACGTCTGCCCAGAGCTGCCGAGGCTAAGCGAAAAGGCCAGCACTCACACAGGACAGACTGCTGAAGCACACATTTTGCCCAGGTTTGGGCAAAATCTAGGGTGAATGCAAATATCTGCAAACTGCCTGTGGGCTAGGCAGCCCAAATGATGGGGACAAACCCACATTTTGCATGTGAACAGGATGAACTGGACATGGAAGTCCATGAGTCTGAACACCTAAGGAACTCAGACTGTTCTTCTGACGGTCATCCCAGTGCTGCAGGGCAGGGGGCCGTGAAGTCAGCGTCTGCATAATATGCAGCATTTTAATTTCAGATAAGGCTGTGTTTAGTGTGCCCAGAGGATACTGTGTTCAGGCAAATTTTGGGGATTGTAGCTGGAAAACCAGTGATTTACAGTAACTGGACATGGTAGCTCTCAAAGGAAAACATACCTCTCCTCTGAATTTGTGCTATGGATTTCTGTAAATTAAAAAGCAACACCTGTCTTGCAGACCACCCACTCTCCTACAGCCAGCATTGAAGAAAACTGCATCCCACAGAGCCCATCTCCACTCTGGTACCCATGCAGGTTTCAAGGTGCTGTTTTATGTTTTGGACTGTCAGATGTGCAGCCCTTATCAAAATTTTGCGGTGCTCTTGGTAAGGCTTTCAAAAGAATGACATACAGAAAACCCTACAAATATTTAGAAACTGAGTTGGAGTGATTTCTATGGGGTTTCCAGTTCCTAAAAATATTTTGTAGGGGTTTGCTGTAAATGACTTGAGGGGATTTACTCTTGACAACTTCCAGTGAGAGTTATTCTTTGCAAAGGGCAGACCAAAATATTTCCCGCAAAAGCATTATTTTTTGAAGATAAACTGGAACTTTATTTACTCTTCCAAAAAATACATCTTTTCTTTGAACATTGCTGTTGTTCCTTGAAACAGTGATGCTAGAAAGTCCCCAAATTGTCAGCAGTTTTTGGTGAGGGAGAATCGTTAACAGCTGCTAAAAAAACAAATAGCTTTTAAACATTTTGAATGGAACTTTTCATCGAAAGGTAGTGTTTCCTATAGAAAATTCTAATTAAAGTGATGTTCATTTTTTGTCAGACCAGTCCGCAGAGACTCTCTCTTTCCTAGATGTCGCAATCTCTGTATTCCCCTGCTGGGAGAGTGTGTTAGAAAACCCCAGCCAGCACTTTGCAGAGATCCAGCCTTCACATGGGATTATTCAAGGTGAAGCCTGGCACAGACCTGACAGTTTGTGGTTTTCGTGTGAGTTAGCAGCCTTACAAAGCGACACCTTCGACTTCAACAATCTGCCTTATCACCTTGAAGGCATTTCTGCTAAATGGAGTTGTTATCAGGGTTATCATACCCCTCTGGTCAACTCCAAGCAAAAGACTTCAGCCCTGGTACATTCAATAGTCAGGCATCTCCACTTGTGCCATCTCTGCTTCAATCACTTAATAAAATTAGGAATAATCAATTAATGTGTATAAAACAACCACAGAAATGAACTTCTGCAAATATATAGAGCACCATTTCCTTTCATTTCTTTATTACAGGTGATAGCAATTTGCATGCATTTTGTCTCAAAAATTAATTTGATATTACTGTGACATGTTGCTCATATTTAACAACAATGTATCCATTGACATCTAGCTGTGTCCGGCTCAGCAGACTTCCAAATTGCTGCCATAAATTAAATGGGTGGTAGAATGTATTTTGCAGCTTACAAGGTGAAGATATTTCTCTAGGCATTTGTTGGCATGAATGGTTCTCATGGAAAAGCACATATAGGAAATAATGTATATAGTGTATATAGGAAATAATGAAGAAATGAGTATTCAATTAATATTGAATTTTTAAAAATACCACTGCTAATGTTAATACATTAAGGTCTGGTAGGGTCAAAAGAAGACCTGCCTCCTGGAAACCCTCCCAACCCCAGCACTGTTAGGGAGTTAATAGTCTATAATAGAATCTATTCATGCTCCTAGGTTAGTCTGTCAAAGACAATTAATCAAAATACAATAAGATTTTCTTCCCAAAATAAAAATGCATACACAGTTAATGTGACAGTTGTATCACTGAAATTTCAGAGGAGTTTTCTTCATGTATTTTACTGATGTTACAGGTCAAGGCCTGGGACATAAGGCCTGGACAGGCAAATTTATGAAGTGTGAAAGGCCACTTGAAGGAAAAAGCCAGAAATCCACTTTTGTATGAACTTATTTAAAACCATATACAACCATACAGTAAAAATACCGATACTTACAGAGGTTGCATTTATTTATACACTTTTTATCCTTTGGAATGTGTTTGACAAATGCAATAAACATGTAGGGCTGTATTCTGCCATCATTCAAACATGTGTAATCTCAATGACTTTAATTGCACTGTATTGACATTGTTGAGGGCAGAGTTTGCACCATTCAGGAATCTCATTTTTGAAGATAATTGGAAACATCTCTGAAGAGAAGGAAAGGGGATTTTTCACTAGAATCTATTTTTGATATAAAAGTATTACTTCATAGTTTGTAGCTGGTTTTGCTATTGCTTCCTTCCTTATGCAAAGCAAATTTATAGGCACTTTTCATAAAAAGGAATCAGAACGGAGTCCATTTTATAGCAAGAAATAATGGAGATAAATATTTCTTTCCGTGCTGACTCAGAGACAGTATTACCCCATTGGTACTTAACTTACACAAATTTGATAAAGAGAGTTTTATTTCACTGTCTCTTAAAAGATCAGGTGAATATGAATCACTTATTTGATCACACTGACTCCTGATCATGCTTGATTCATTTAACTGGAAAAGACCCCAAAGGCAGGAGTCAGGCTGTGGGGTGGTGCAGCATGGCTGTGCTTTCCTCCCTGGCACTGAATTTGCATCCTCCTCAGGGTCCCTGCCACGGTGGCAGTGCCTGATGTGTGGCTTGGAGCTGGAGGCAAGTGCTGCTTCACATGCCACAGGCAGCTGCATTTCCTGACAGCAGCATTGCCTCCTCCATCTTCTGTTGCTGTCCAACCATGATCTTCTATGGGGGACACCTTGAAAGCCTGAACTTTATTTTGTAGTGAAAATGAATGTTGAAATGTCAAATCATAGATCCTGGCTCTCTGTGGCAGAGAAGTTGGACTATGAACATGTGCCATGTGCCACTTTCTACACTGATGCACATGCAAATAAATTATATGACTGGAGCATGCTTTTGCAGATGACTTTACACTTAGTTATAGTCCCAGAAGTTCACATTCATTGTCTGAAGGTTTTGGGACGTAAAGAGAGGACTATAATAGTGGGTTTGATCCTGCCAAATTTTTAAGTGCACCTTCTCCTTTTCAAAGGTGCTGCTTTTCCACATGCTTAACATTTTTTTGGTGCTGGTTCTTTGATGACAGGAAGTCTTACTGCCTCTGAATACCTGTCACTGCCATGCAAAGCCATTCACCATGCAGCTAAATCTCCCCTCTCCCTTTTCTTACCCAGCAGGGAAGCACAATGGGAGAGACTTGGAGACAATACAAAATTGTAGCCAAGGCATTTGTTTCTTATTATATTCGCCCTTCCCAGGAACACAAGTGGCAGCTTGCCATGAATTAGATCTGCTCAATAATTCAGCCCCCTAGTAATCAGAAGACAGTGGTCAGAGCTATGATGGATAACGGCCGGGTGTCAATGTTGGGTCTCCCCAGTCTATCATCAGCCATTGTGATCACCAATCATATTCTATGTACCTGCCTACCTCCACTGACAAGCCACAAGGGGCTTGCATTAAACTGATGGTTAATTTCCTGTTGGTAGATCCTCCATGACCTGGGTTCTGCAGAGATGTGCCATTCGGCTCTCCTTACGCAAGAGCTGACCAAAGGCAATACAGGAGTGTTGGGTCACACTTTCTCAGCTGCAGAAGATGCAACTTCCTTGCAAATGTAAACTGAGAAATTTGGCTAAAACTTAACAAAGCTCTGTTGTTTTGATAATAGGTAAAGCTGTTGTATTTTCTGAAAATATCGCTGTGTTTGTAAGAGTCAGACTTATTCACCAGTGGTCTTCAAAATCCCTATCACCCCAGTCACAGCACTTCCTAAGTCAGGATTCCCAGTCTGGGAAAAGATTTGTCAGATCGTGAATCTACAAGTAACTGGCGTAAGTATTATGGAAGTTTCTGGTATCTTAAACCTTCTGCTTTTGTTGTGCATGCTTTCTCATTTTATTTCTTTAGGAAGAGAGAATACAACCTACAAAGCTAATGAGGGAAGATGCACAGTCAAGTGTATCCCCAAACTCTTTTAAAATGAGCATGGTTATGGTGGCATGGCTTTTCATGGGTGGTGGGATGCCTTTCAGTGCTAAGGGTGCCAGGCTCTGGTGACTGGGTGTTCAATACCACCCATCAGTGGTACTTTCTTCCTAGGATCAGGAAGATCCCCTTGAGTTTGCTTGCTAACAACTCATGCGCTACACTGGCTACTTTCTGACTCCCAAGTGTGGTATAACTCATACCTGAATGCCCTGAAGAGATTACTTTAGATTATCTGCCCAAAACCACCACTGGGTAACTACTTGACAAAGGTCAGTTTTGAACATTTCCAAAAACAAGGGATGACAATGTTTAGCCACTCTGAGTCACACAGACCTGTTTCAAGAACCTATATTGGTGTTCTCTGTGGTAATTTCTTCAGTGCATATTTTTGTTTTAATCTCTCATAGGCTTGAAGCTTTCTGGAGTGGAACAGGTGTCCCAAGAACACTCATACATTTGGCTCGTAGTTGGACTAGCTGGAAATAAGAATTTTAGCTTGCAAAACGTTTTGAGATGTTAGCAGTTATTTTAGTTACACTGATGATCAAAAGGCTGTTGAAATTTTTTAGAAAAAAAAAAAACAGGGAAAATAGAGAAACTGTTTGTTAAGGCAGTGATGTATTTACTCACCTGGTGAGAGGAATCAAACTCAGGTAATGCTCAGTCCTGTGCATTGAGATTATCAGTCTGTTTGTCTCTTTCTCCATTTGATCGGAAATATAACTCTGAACCCCAAGATGTTGCTAACAAAAGTTTCAACTACTGTTATATTTCCTTGAATAGTTTTGGTTTCAATGAAACAGCATTTTCTGGTGCAAAACATTTAATTGAAAAGTTCCCATCCAGCTCTTGTGTTTACATCCTCTTCAAGCACTACAGGCTTCTGGGCAGTCAACTGGAAAAAAACAATGCAAGTAAGCATTTTATTTTGTCTTTGATTTTATTCAAGTTACAAAAACCAGTTATATTTGACAGTAATTATATATTTTATATATTTGGTTTCATTCTGAACAACAAGCCACAGCTTGGTTATTTAAATGGAATTTTTTTTTGAAAACTTGCTTCATCTGGACTGTTGCTGATCAAAAATCTACTTTACTTTCCCTTTTCTGCATTTTAAATCAATTAAAACAAAACCAAACAGAAAATATTCTGAGAAGCACTGTGATGAAATAAAATAGAAGAAGGTGCTGTTAATGCAGGGTATTTGTGTGTGACAGTGGAGGAGGCATTCCTGCCTGTGCTGCTTCATGCAGAGGGTACAAGTGCCAGGTGCCATGACTCACATGGGTGTAACATCTGCCTGGACATTTTGGTGTGCCACCGGGCCCTGCCTGGCTCAGCAGTGCAGAGGGAGGAGTGACACTGCCCCACAGCTTCACTATTCCCAGTGCTCACCTCCTGTACAGGCACTGTGGGTTACTTGTACCAGTGGTTTGCGGGTGCTGAGACATCCTCACTTCAGCCATCTGCAGGGACTGAGCTTGCTGACACTGCTGGTTCATGAGCCGCAGTCCACTTATTGCCTGAGAAACTAAGGAGGCACTGGCAGCACATCATTTACATTTGTCATGTAAACAAAGCATGTTTACATGAGACTTTTAATAAGATTGTCAGGGAAAAAAGAGGTATCACGGTGAGGCTGCATGGTGGTTGGCAAAAACCTGGAGATTTGATGGTTGTCCATTGATCCATCACTTTTATAAATGGATAAAAAAGAGGGTAACTTGACTCAAACTCACCAATCCCATTCATGTTTACACCCCCTCTCTGGTGCTGGAGTTTTACCTAGCATTTAGCTGAAATCTTTCAGGAATGCAACAATTCAACAGGTTCCTTACTCTAAGTTGGCCATTTCCTTATATTCTTGACCATTTATTTTTCTTCTAAAATATTCTGTCTGCAACATTTTCTTCCTAATATTTCATTGAATGAAACAGTGTGAATAAGTAGAATGAGAGGAGATCCCAAGAATTATACCTGCTTTCTTCTGACCAGCCCTGACCAGATCCTCCTACTGTGGTTTCTTCTTCGTCTTGGGAAATTCCCCTTTTGGGGGGATACTGGGTGCAGACATTTTCAGAAAATGCTGTCAGCACAACTCCTGCAGAGCTGCAGGAGGAAGGGAGGGGACCGGGGGAGTGTGGTAGGGGCCCAAGCGTTTTTGGTAAAACAGTCAAAGCATAGAGTTGTGGTATCAGCAGTGAGACGATTGTCAACTACAGGAAAAACATTTCCATTTCCTACCAAAGGTCACAACACTTAATAGCATCATCAATATGAACACCACTAAAGACCAAATCAGCCTAGTATGTAAGGCTAGTCTGGGGTGCTCTAAAACAAACCCCTCTCAGCTGGACCAGCAGAAAGGCCCAGAACTCCATGGGCAAGATTCCTGCACAGAACAAAAGAGGGAGAACTTCCCTACTGAGCAGAATGGATGCAGGAACAAAAATGCTGAGCTGCAGGCTGAGTGTAGTGCTGTGGGGGGTGGCTCTCCCACCACACACAAGTATGGGGAGGTGCAGAAAAGCCTTCTTGTGATGACTGGCTGTGTTATCTGCCACACAACTGCCTTATGTAAGATTCAGCTCAGGACTGGAGTACCTACGCTGAAGTGCTTGCACAGAGATGTCAACACCTGAGCTCAAAGGGTGATTCAATTGCCTCCACAGAGACTTCTCATGTTGCCTGAGATGCTACAGGAAATCAGAGACATCTACAAGGAGGTGGCAGATGCAACACAGGACCTGCCAGTACAGCACATCGAGACTTGGAATAACATCCTGAAGCATCCAGTTTGGCACTCAGCACTGTCAGCAGCCTGGCCATGTCCAAGGTTATTTAACTTCTCAATACAGTCAAAAGATTCTAGGAAATAATTTGGTTTGCCAAGAACTAGACTCTTAATGTCATGGCCAGGCTGACTGTACTGATCAGATCTCCATTATGGGGACCATACGTACCCACCTCACATGACGATGACCAAATGTAGATACTTTAGTGTTCCGGTCTTCAACCAAGGAAAGAAAATATATTGAAAAAGTAAAAATCTGCACATGTCAAAAGCACACTGCCACCTCAAGCTAAGCTATTGCTAGTAGCCTCTTCTGCAGCAGCAAGGCCAAAAATGTCCTGAAGTTAACTAGGGTTGATATTGACTCCATTGTGCCTCACAGACAGGTTCCTACCAGGGCATTTAAAATTCAAATCAAAGGAATAATCAAGGGAAATTAACTCCCTGCAAACAATAGACCTGGACTGGTCTTCTTGAATGTGCAGAACTAGTCTCTTTTCAGTAGGTCCCAAGCACTGCATGAGGAGATCGATAAAGGAGATTGATTTTGGGTGGCTGTAGACCTCCTCCAGCAGGATCTGGTCCCGGTGAATCATCTGAGTGTGTCACAAAGGGGCTCAGTACTGGTCCTAATCCACTTCTTGTGCTGATTGAAGAAAGCACATGATGGTCTGGGACTCTGTCCATGCCTTGTTGGCCAAAGCACATCTCACTCCAGATGTGTTTTGTGCACACCAACTCTATCACTAAAGTATTTTCTGAAGGACTACTCCTGCCTCTTAGCATAGGATTTCTGGACATACTGACTTCCTTCCACCTTAGGAACTAGGTTGTATCCTTCTGCTACCCTCAGCTCAGCTACTTCTCACCTTTTCTCCACTACATGCTTGCCCAGGTGCCGCAGTCTGAACCAGCACAGTGCTTTTTAAAACAAGTCTCTGTTTTGGAAGTACAAGAGAGGATGGAATCCAAGCTGTTCCAGGAAGCATAGGCTTGTTTTGAGTCTGCAATGGCAAAAAGCTAGTACCTGGTGAAGTAATAAAAGGGTATTTTAAAGAAACTTGTCTTGGCTGGACTGTAAGCTGATTAATGAAGGCAGGTGTCAAGTGACTGTGAAACTGTTGGAGCCATGGCAAAACAAATTTTTATTGTTGCTTTTGTGTTTTGGTATCTTTTTTCTAAAAATCCCCAAGCCAGTCTAAGCAGAAGTACTGTGCTAGTAGGGGGTTTAAATGGATTTGAGAGGGAGTTCAGGATTTCTGTATAATTCTGAGGCATGACAAGCCAGAAAACCTGCCAGTTTTATATATTGACTCTGAGAGCCTGTATAAAGTTCACCAAACAGTGAATATGCTCAGCAAAGGAGAAGAAAAATCCATTTTTAAGCAGTTGCTGCACCTGTTTCAGTGGCATCTTTTCCTTATAATGTTCTTATATTGGCTGGGCCTGTGACTTACACACCTGAAGAAGGGTCATGGTGCCTCTTTCTAAACATTTGTTTGGGGTGATGGAGGTCCCTGTGATTGAGGCAGTGCAACCTGACTGTGTTGCATTTCCAAATGATGTCTGAGCCCCCTTTGCTAAGGTGAAAACAGTTCTGCAAGGAGTAGGGCAACCCAGCAACCAGGCCTAATGTCAGCAATGCCACCTTGTTTATTTATCCTATATGGAGGTTGTTTATTACATTTTATGCTACTATAACACACATGCTTTCCTATAGGTGCTCTCCATGTGTTGGGCAAAAATACGACGCTTTCGCCACAGATCCTGCATTCCATGGATGTGTTGTTTACAGCCACATCTGCACCCTTCTCCAGCCAGGTCAGATGTCTGAGTCAGCTGCAGACAAGTAAAGCTGCTGTTAGTGCATATTGGGGCTGTTCCCTGTGAGGCTCTGTGTCACGCCAAGGGGGGCATCCAGTCCTGTGCTGGCAGGCAGAGGTGCTCTGGCTGGGCTTGTACCCACCCACATAACATAACCTTGGGTGAAAAGCAATCAGGTCATATGTGCTATTCTTCCTTTACAGATCCCTCCCAGTTTCAAATTCCCCATGAACCGCATGAGAAAATCAAATCTAACATGTATTTTGAGAATGGGGAGCCCTTGGAGAGGAGCTGTGTAGGCAGCTGATGGTCACCTGCCTTGTTCGCCTGCCTTGATGGTCTCTGCACACAGGGAGTGCAGAGAGCTCTGCAAGGGAGCACTGCCCAGTGCAGGGTAGTTCAGCCTACCTGCTAGCTTAGGGGAAATGAAGTGAGGAGATGTGGGGTGAGGTGAGCTGACTTGCTGTAGGAGGACATTTCTGGCCTTGCTGCCATCCTGCTGTGCAGTTACAAGTTCTACCCACCACTGTGTTGGGAGATAAAACCAGCAGCTTGTGACTTCACAGGAGCATTTCTTAAAGACGGCAGTTGCTCCTGTCTTAGTAAAACTCATCCTACCACTCCACTAGTCTTTCCGAAAAAACATCTGTAAGACAAGGCTATCAACTATATAAACTGCTGGACTGCTTGCAAAATAAAAAAGCTCTACTTTTTCCTCAGCCCAAGCATAAGCTTTTCCTGCAATCTCTCCCTGCCCTGCAAACCATCAGACACTCCTGCATTTTTTCATCAGGCCTGCAGCCTGCTTTTTAGATCTGCAAGATTAGAATCACTGACATGAACATTCAGAAATAAACTAGGCAGGTGCTTGGTATATGACAATCTCAGCTGCAAAATTTCTGGCCCTGTGGCAATGGAATGATCTCAGTCCTCAAATTCTCACTATGTTCTGATTGCAGCATTAAATGTGCTCTTTTTTCTTTTTGCAGTGGAGTCTTTTTCAAAGGAATGACTCCATAATAAATAATAAATATATAAATTTAAATGTTGCGTGCATGCCTGAAAACTGTAGCACAGAGCACCAAGAGGAAATATTCTGGGTTGGAAAATCTTTTGCTGCACGAGTCAGCTATCCAGATAATGGATCCTTAGAAGTATGTAGGACAAATAGCTCTATGAACCATCTGGGACTCACTCAGCAGTGGGAAAAAGACTGTTAGGCTTGCAAGATCAGCACGCAAGAGTGATTGCTAATCAGTCACTGCTGTTTTGCAGAGAAAACAAAGGCTTTAGCATTTAAGCTATTAATAGTTTCTACCTAGTCCAAGTTTTGCAAGATGCATTCATTTGCCCAGACCATAAATTCAAAATTTTTTAGGTACTTTTCCAGACTGAGGTTTCATAATAGACTTAATTTTTATTCATTTGTTCCCATGTCTTTCATGTGCCAGAATTAAGTTCTGTGAAATGCCTGGCTGAGCCACATCTGTTTGAAAACTAACTAGGTATAAAACACAGCAAAACTCCTTTTCAAATCATAATTTCCTGACTCAACTCATCCCACAGCTAAAGGGACACTGCTGCAGGAGTGGGCACAAGGGGCTGGAATCAGGTTTGTTGGTGTCAGCATCCACTAAGGCCTTTTATGCTGATTGTGGAAGCTTAATCTAGTTGGGCTGGATGCTTTTCTTCAATTTGTATTACAGTGGAATGAAAGAATAGTTAAAAGCAGTTATGATTTAGATCAATTACCTGTTTCAGTCTAAATCTAGTTTGTGATTGCTTCTAACTGGAAAAATGCCTATTATTTCCAGAGAAAAAACAAAGATGACAAAGAACAATAAAAAAACTAATGATTTTATGATCAGGCAGGTGACACTTTGTACATTGCCCCCATAAGGTTGCAATTTTCAGTTATGTACTGATATGTTTAACAATGGTTAACTAAATGGCTAACTAAATGGCTAACTAGACAGCTAAAGGCATGGCTCCTCGCAGAGTCTCTTGTGTCCCATGCTAATTTGGCTCAATCTGAGAAGCAGACCAAAGGCATTAAGGTTTGGAAACACTTAATAGAACTCATCTCTGGTAAACTGGGAGTGGGATTCAACTCCAAGTAAAGGAACCTGCTTGTGGGTGTGAGTATGTAGGAGCCTGTCTGAGCACTGTGTGTCCAGGTTGTCTTTCCACCTAGCTGAGATGGATGGTTTGGCTGCAGGAAGGAGTCTGGAATACACAGGGTGCAGTGACTTCTCAATGGGACCAGTGGCTCTAACACAGGATCTTCAGGATGTGTACCCTCTGCCATGTGGGGACTGGGGTTTATGCAGCAAAACTAGAAACCTCTGCTCATATATCTAATCCTTCCACTAGCACACAGCCGGCCTGGTTCTGCTGGCTGCCCACCACAAGCAGGTTCAGCTGCCCATACAGTAGTACCTAGTGCTATTCAAAGCACTTTCTAGCACCCAGAATACTGCAGGAGGTTGGCAGATGTGACACAAGACTTCTAGGTAACTGCTCTCTGCTTCTGGGGTAGCAATATGAGGGTAGGTGAGATTTCACATGGCGCTGAATGCCTGCTTTGAGGCAGTAAAGGCAACTCCCAGAACTGGCTTTGCCTCCATTCACAAGCTGCGATGAGAAGACTGTCATGCTGGACTGGGTTTTGGCAATGCAGCTCAAATTGAAGGATGTCTGGCAATGCTTCTGTGGTGTAAGGTGCTTCTTGATGCCAGCCAGGGTATCACAACCAATTTGTTAGGAAATGGTGACATTAATGACATGGTAATGATCAGCACATAAATTAATTGCTGTTTTGCCAGGGTTCAAAATACCAGGCCTTGCTAGGCTCTGATTCTGTTGTCCTGCATGCCAATGTAATGCCTGGACTTGAGCAGGATCATTAGATTGAGTAATGAGGTTCAATGAGAGATCTCACAGAATTCACCTCATGGCAACCTTCTGGCTGGGAAGGCCCACTCCTTGAGCCAAACCACCCTCTTCCTGCAGAGGTCAGCATCTATCCTCAGTGACACACAGTTTTATCCTGAATGATGGTCCTTCCAAAAATATTTCAACAGCTGGAAAAGCTGACCATTTGGCCATGAAAACTGTCCTCTGGAAGCAGTAAAGATGGACCAAAAGTATTGCGAGTGCTCTGCTCTCTTTAACGAGTTGCTCTTTCCAAATGATTGAGCCTGTTACTTTGTTTTAGAATGAGGTGGTTCCCACTAAGGTCTACTTATGTAAGACACTGAAAGATGGAGAAAATCTTACTGATGTCAAATTTACAAATGCAGATGAACATCTCTAGTGCAGTGGTGAAAATGCTGTGCAGCGTGTGCGGTGCTGTGTAATCCACTGTGCTCTGAACTGCTCTCTCCAAGGAATGACACAAAAGCTCAGGTCACCTTTGGCAGGAGATGTAATTAGAAGTACATAGTATTGAAAAAAAGGAGAGGGAATAGTTAGCAGAAACACGCCTTTAGCAGGGAAGGCTAATGATTAGCCCACAAATTATTCAAAGTATGTGTAAGTCAACCATGAACCAAAAAACTAAGATGAAAGCACCAAGCAGAGAAATTGGCTGAGCAGAACTGGTCAGCATGTGGGAGTAGGACGTGCTTACAAGCCTAGGAAATCTCTAAGAAAGCAAAGCCCTATGCTATAGAAATTTAATTAGCACAGTCTTTTGATGCTTTCTGACCTTTGCAAAGTGCCTTGAAGACCAATCATGGGATATTCACTTCACTTTAATATAAAAGAGACATTTTTTCAGACCCTCTCTTCATGGAGTTGAGGCAGAAGGAGAGGGAAAGCATGACACTGGTGCACAATACAGGAGTAGGAGAGCAACCAGGAGGTCCTGTGCAGGGATACTCAATGTAGGAACGTGATACCACAGCATCACCCACTCAGCAGTAAGGCCACAAGGGAGCACTTACACAGCAGCCCCATTTGGCAGCAGAGGAACTTGAGAATCAGTAATCACCCCAGACACAGCTCTAAAGGAGCAGAACTAGCCGTGTTGAAATTTATTGTGAGCCACAGTGACAAAGGCCATTTATTTGAGTCTATCATTATTTACATGACATGGGGGGCTCCAGCCAAGATCAAGGGACTGGGCTGCCGCAGTGTCAACCCTAGCATGAGCTGTATCTTGCTTTTCTTCACTGACTTTTAATTGCAGGTGGTTTATTTGGGAGGTAGCAGAATTAGCAATGATTCCAATACTGCACTTAAATCCTGAATAATTCACTGCTCCTGTTATTTATTTCTCACTCAACACACAAACATACCTTTTCTCCAAAATTAGGGACTTTAGAATCCAGAGCCTTTTTTTTCCCTGTGAAATTTTTTTACAAATTTATTTAGCTTTTTTTTTTCCTCTCTTTTTTTTTTTTCTGTACTAGTCCTGGTCTGTAGAAGACATGCAGCACAGTTTGCTCAAGAGGGTCCAGACAGATTATTTTATTCTGGGGAAAAAAAGGTAGGCTCAATATATCAGATCGAGAAAATGACCTTCATACCAAATGCTCTAGGAATCAGAGCTCAGCTGATTTGAGATGACTTTATAAACACATTTTCCCAACTGCTCCTATCTGATGGCTGCAGGCTGACCTCTGCTTTGCACTTGTTCTTGTAGTGTTGAAGCTAATGGGTAATACAATACATTACACAGGATGCTATGAACCCAGATTTCTGAATTCTCTCATGGTAATGGGACACTGTCACTGTCAGATTTACTGAACTGTAAAGAATAGGGAGACAGGTGACAGCCCAGGTACTCTTTGATGGAAAACAGTGCTGGAGCAATGCGGGGAAACACGAAGACCTGGCTGTGGTGCTTTGTTTTAGTACAGCCTGGCACACACTCAGTCTTGATCATGCCCACCTGGACCTTCATTAAAAGCCCTGATTTGGTTTTCATCTTTTTCTGTGTTTGAAATTCCTGTTTTTCTTTTGATCTTGGAAGTAAGATGCAAGCCAACACCAATGGCATGTGACCAGGCAAGGGAAGTACAGAGCCACTGAAACACCGGAAGGACAGCCTGAAGTGCCTCCTTCAGGCTCTGCTTCCTCACAATTTGGGGAGGGAGAGGCTTATCCTGCCACCAGGATGTCTTGTCCTGCCACCAGCTCCAGTAAGCTCAGCAGTGAAGCTGAAATGCTCTTGGTAAGAACTGAACTGTCCTTAGTTGGGAATGATTGTTTCTCTGGTGGAGCATGAAAGGAAAGAAGAGGGATTTATATCTAATATTATCTTGGACTGATACAGATCATCACCAGAACTGGCTCAATGCTTCTTGTTACTACTGACTATTTGTGCTGTCTGATAAGCCGCATAGTCACTCTGTACTTTCCCTCCTGTGACTGGGTAAGAAACATTTATTGGAAGAGAATAACAAATGGTGAATAATTTCATTTCAGGCATGAATTCTTAGATGCATGATCATTCATGCTAAAATTAGTAATGCTCACAAGGGCAAAACAAATGTGCAGGCATTGTCCAAATAGTTTCCAGTAAGAAATATAATGAATTGAAACAGCTAAACTTTGCACTTTTATTGGTTAGAAATTTATTTTAGGTAATTTTTTTTATGTCATACAACATTACTACCCTAAAATGATTTATGTACTAAGTGATATATATTTCCCTCTTTCTTACAAAAATGATTTATGGTTTGTATCGCAACAACAGCATTATTCCAGGTATTAAAATGTGGGGCTTTTGATTTGGAATTCATAAATAGCATTTATTGCATCTAGGATAGCAGAATTACATTGTTTTGAAATCACCAGCACATTATATCACACAGAGGACAGTCTGTAGTTCCTGGAGGCAATTCTTTGCCCCAGGCTGGCTCTGTTATGCATGCTCCCATTATTTTCAGTGGAGTGGCAGCTAAAGGAGACCATGCAGCATGTCCCAAGACCACGTGAGGGTCATCCCTTCACAGCACTAAAGTGGTTAAGTATCCATTTATAGCCTACTTTAAACATAAGTATTCCCAGACCAGACATAGTACATTTTTAGCAGGATACTGTATTCCTCTCCACAGATTACTCTCTCTGCTTTTAAATACCTTAGCCTGCATTTTCAGACAGGATCAAATTGTCCTGTAAAACTGTAAGGATGTGAATACACTTACATCCACCTCTTTGCACACCCACAGAAACACACATTCACACATATTTTCTTGAGTAAGTGGGATGATATTTGCAAACAGGATCTTAATCAGCATCTAGTGGGTCTGCTCTCTCCTTGTCACAGAGGGACTCAAGGAAGATGTTGCTGCTGTGTCAGGTACCTCAGCTGACTGCCAGAAGATACCAGGTGTTTAGTTTTCAAATCACATAAAAGTAACGTACACATAGAGAGCAGTGAATCTGGATTCTTGCAGAACAAGCACTTAGATGGAACACCTTTGTAGGCTGCTGTACAGAAGAGATAGGAGAGCTAGCCATGGCTTTTATTAATCAAGAATTTTCCTCCTAGATGTTTGACCCCTATGGGATACAGCATGTTCATCCAGAGGGTGTACAATTGCTGCGGGAAAATTCC
The DNA here is from genome assembly GCF_041296385.1 of Aphelocoma coerulescens. Lineage (NCBI taxonomy): Eukaryota > Metazoa > Chordata > Aves > Passeriformes > Corvidae > Aphelocoma > Aphelocoma coerulescens. Next base: position 35,977,605 of record NC_091014.1, on the reverse strand, counting down.
TTGGCAGCCACTGCCATTTAAAGATAAAAAGGCTGTCCTGGATTTGGAAATGTGTATGTGTGTAGATCATCCTGCTGGAGCACCAAGGAACCAAAGCTGCAGTGTGTGCAACTCAATTCCTCTTGGCAATGGGCCTGACAGATTTTTGTAGCTCGAGAAGACCATACATTCAGATATGATATTTTAAGAGTCAGTCTTTACTAAGAACTGTGCTGGCACTAACCTCTTGCCTGCAGACGACTCACCCAATCTTCTAGCTGAATTTAGACCAGTGGCTTACTCACTCTAGCATACTTGTCTCTATATTAACACTAGGAACCTGCCTGTGTTAAAATACGCCTGCTTCTGTGTGACAGCCCATTTAGTTAAAGTGATCCACAAAAGATACCTTACCAGGGAATATCTGGTCAAAGTGTATATGAGAGAGGCAGCCCTCTTTGCTTCAGCTGAACTTTTCTACCTCTGCTATGATCTGATAGAGCTAGCTCTTCCTTAGAGCATGCCTATCTCTATAAATCCCAAATTACACAGATGAAATCTAGCAGAAGTCCTTTGGCCATAGGTTGTGAAGACTTCCTTGCAAACTCTTGTGCAGCTTGACCAAAACCCTTCACTTGTGTGGTCCTGCCTGCAGTTACAGAGCTCTTGACTCCCTCTGGCAAAAGGTGGTAGAGTTCCCAGGTCATGTAGGGCTGGAAGGGATGTCCTGACACCCTCTAAATTCAACTCCGCAGAGGAAACATTGCTGGCCTAGGCCCAGTGGAAGTGGGGCACTAAAGTCTGTGGCTAAATGGGAGAAAAGGATGGTAAAAGTAAAACCAGTAATGCAAAAACTGTGGTTAATTTGGCTAAAGGTATGTTTTACCTTACACTGTAGGTACCTTTTCTCTGGATTAGACAGTATGTAAAGGATGGGGTTGCAGTCTAGATAAAACTGAAACATCCCGACTTGCATTTCAAGCCTGCAAAAAGGAGGCTCTTTGAGTGCCTGCTCCACCATGATGCCTCACTTTGGGAAAAACATCAAGGCAATATTCCTGTGGCAAACCCTCTTCTGGTCTTCTTGCATGGTCTCTCTAAACTGCCATTTAAGTTAATGTCTTCATCTGTCCCTTTTGTATTTGTTTGACTGGGTCTAGTGAAGAGCAGAGACAGGCAGAAGATAAATTACAAATACTGAACAAGAAACCTCTTCGTCTGGTGCCCAGTTTCCCCAGATAACTCCGCCTAATCATTTGCTCAGGATTTTTTCAAAGCAACTTAGACTACTCAAAATAAATTAGACCTCGAAAGCCCTTTAGCCCTTCGTATCTCTGCAAAGCTTTCACATGTTACTCATTTTATTTTTCTCCTTTCAGTTTCAGTGTAATTTATAATCACAAGGAATATACAAATGGGTTCACCATGGTCAGCAGGTTAATTAATAGCTATTAAGATCTGCACTTCACTTTACTGTGCAACTGTGTATTAAGAACTTCCTGTTAAGAGGCAGAGCACACAAAATCTCCTGTGTCATCTAAGGTAGAATACTGAGCTTAAACTCAGAAAAATCCATCTGACTATGGCAGAGTGTACACTCACAATGATATTGTTATGGTAGGATGCCTACAACTTTCCATGAAAACTTTACTTCCAAATCGCCTTTCCACCTGTTGCTTGGAAAAATTGCTTGGGAGATAAACAGCCTATAGTTTGGGATTTTGTTAATTTACTTTTGAAGCTGGAAAATATTCAAGCATTTCCTCTTGTTCACCCAAGAAGAAATGTGTGTAACGTCTTCTTGTTGAGTTTAATTTTGAGCACAGAGCAATTGCCACAGGATGTCAATGTTGAAAGAACTTAGATGAAGTCAAAGAAGGAAGTTCATCAAGGTCACAATAAACCCAACAAGACTGGATGAAGCTGCTGGTGACAGAGAGGTGATGACAGAGCTTACAGAGGGGAGGCTGTACCCCTCTCCGCTCACATTGCTGGCATGCTTCCTTATATAGCTCTAACTGGTCATTACTGGAGTCAGCACTGCAGTTGTGGGAGTTTTTTTTCATGCTGACATGCCTTTCCCATGGGTTTTAGTCAGTGTGAAGGTAGAGCAAAAAGGAGGTAGGAAGAAAAACTGGAGTGATAAGAAGAAAATGTTCCTGAGAAAAGCTCTGTGTTTCTGCATGGGCAGAACTGGTGCTTGTGACTTGCAAACAGGAGCCAGGACAAAGAAGCTGTCATCCCAGGACCACACACAAATGAGCCTATGGCTCTTATTCCCTTGCAGATTTTAGAGGTTTTTCACAATACACCTTTTTGTTAGATTTCTAATAACTACCAAAGAGGAATGGGATTTATATGACAGAGGAAACTACACTAGATGAAGAAAACGCACCTGAATTAGAGGCCTTTTGATTAGATCTGGGGTGTACTCAATACATTTTGTTTGAATTATCTTGTCATGAGAACTCAACCTGTTTCAAACCATCAAACGTGAGTTTCTTATAATTTTATATCAAAACTATGAATGTTTCTTCATCAGCACACAAAATCACTAATTGATTAGTTGCTTCACAGAAAGTGAAAACATGTTTTGATAAAAGATGGCTTCATCTTTCATTTTTCTGGGATTCATTCTTCTCCTTGAAACATTGAATACCTTGCAAATAATGTGAGCTTGCTGATATTTTTCTTTTTTTCCATATAAAAAAAAGGGTTGCTCCATAATTTATCTTTGCTTTTCATGCCTGTTTCCTAGAGCATCCTTCCCAGATGGGTTGAAGAGCATGAAGTTTGGCCCAGCATCACTTCAAACTTTCCTGAAGTGACTCATTCTGTGGAGTCTTCTGAACTCAACTTCATGACCAACTTTGTTTCTCCTTTTCCATTTGTTATATTACTTAGGTCTGACCAATGTTGTTTCTGTTTACATTTTCAAAGGGTTTAGTACACAAAACCTAGTGCCCCTAATGAGTTGTAAGCCTGTAAGTCGTGTGTTCCCTTCTACCTCTATGTTGAAGACATATAAACAAGCACACACTTGCACATGCATATACAAGTCCAGTGTATAGACAGAATAATATCTTCCTTAATTATGGCTGTAAGTGAAGCAAAATTCTCAAAGCTGGCCACTGTATTATTTTCTAATCAAATATTAAACAGCTTAATTTTGAAGAAGAGGGATCGCATTTCAAAATTTGCCTTCTAGAAGTGACTTAATAAAATTTTTATAAGCTGTAGGCTCTTCAAGAGAACAGACTCCAAAGATGGGTGTGAATTGCATTTGTGTTTTTGCTGGGTCTGTTTTTCCTGCCAAGTGCAGGTGTCCAGCATTCACTTTCTATTTTGCTTTTATCTGCATTTTGTGCTCATTATCAAAATACACCTTAGAGTCTCACCAAATTTCTTTAAAGCCCCATCCTTTGGGTGTACCTGCTGAGCCCTCCTCACTCTCTAATTTAGCTGTTTATAGTGGCTCTCAGCTTGAAATGCAAGTAAATAAATTCAGGGCACTGATCCTATTTGGCATTGGGAAAGACCCTTGGGGCAAATACACACTGGAAATCCCACAGCTGTCACAAGCTGGGCTTTGCACAGGAGCAGCTCCAGTGAGGTGGGGATGCCCTGGGAAGAGAGGCCAGGAGCCTTCTTGGTGGCAGTGTCACCTCTGTCCACCTGTCCCTCGGCCACTGATGGACTGAAAGGATGGCAGCAAGGGCAGTTTGTGCCTTTTTCTGCTTAGCTCCCAAGGGCTCATCCACACCATGCTGAGGTGTAGAGCCCCCAGCCATGTGGGACAAGTAGGATTCTCCCTGCAAGGCTCCCCACTGTCCTGGGGACACACCCACTGCCAGGGAAACATGCTGTTTGTAGCCCTTAATGATGAGTTCTGCATCCAGGGTCACACATGGGCATACTTCAGAGCCCCAAAACTTGGCATCACAGGGAGCCCTGGGACCTTACCTCTGGGTTTACTCTGCCTTGGAGTAACTGTGGATAATTTGCAAAGTTCCCCTGGAAGAGAAAGTCTTAAAAAGAGTATGTTCATTGTTAGGAGTGTCTGAGAAAAACTTAAAATTATATCAAATTGAAGTGTTTCTTCTGAAAAGAACACACACACACAAACACACGCACACATATATATATATATATATGCCTTTTAACCTTCTAATGAAATTTTTATATGTTTAGTAACTTGGAGATGATTTGTTAATGTGCAAGATTTTAAAACAATCGTTATGGATAATTTCTGGTTAGTTCAGAGTGGAATAATTTATTTTGTTTTCTATATTAAATGTTTCATACATATTATAGCTGAACAACATTTTAAAGAAAAAATGCAAATAAGCCATTATTAATTTGTTAGTCAAATTTTATAAGAATTTTCATGTTGTCTCTATGTATTGGAAAACACTATGCTATGTAAAGTAGGTTGTTTTATTCCATGTAAAACAGCAGCTGATTATAATAATTTTTAAACAACTGAAGTCAGCAGTAAATTATTCAGATATTTGGACTTAGTTATTATATTATAATAGAATATTGAATTATGCAGTAGTAATTCTGATATCAATAAGTAATATAGAAATAGCAATGCAAAGTCTAACATTTGGCTGGAATATGAGAAGCCGCAACAACATAGAAATAGTTTAAACTTAAATTTCTTTTTTGTTTTCTTTAAATATATTTATTAATTTAAAAACCAAATGCTTTCATGGAATATCTTTCAAGATTGGTATGATTTTGTGAATAAAACAATAAACAATGTTTTTGTCAAAAGGGCTTTTTCCCAGAGAGCAACAATGTTGGCAGAACCAGTCAGTCAGGTTTCCCCTGAAGTGCCCAGGAGGGCTGGAGCACCACCAGGCTCAGCTGGTGGTCCTGGCCAGCGGAAGCTGCCAAGAAGCAGTCCCATTACTCATTGTGCTCATCAGAACCCATACATGCCTCACAGTGCACAGAAACCCCCCTGAGGCAGAATCTTCTTCTGTAAAGATGGTTACAGGCAATGGGTGGACAGTCATAAATCTGGGGAGAGAAGTGGAAGGGTGAACAGATATTTGTGGGTTTCAACTACAATAAAAGTAAGACATAATATAGGGATATTAAAAGCTAACATGGGTCAGTCATCCCCCTCTACCAGAGACAGGCAAAATGGAGTCATTTATCTGTGTGTGCATTCAAGTCAAGGAATTCATTTCAGATGGGCACGTTTCCACCTGTGCTGAGTGGCTGGTACTGACTCTGCACCACCACGCACCGCTGTGCCCAGTGACCCATTGTGGGCTGGTACTGGCCAGCCAAATGCACACTGTGGAGTGCATGCACCATAGGGCCTACTTAACATACATCCTTCAGTGCCTGCCTTCAGAAAATGTGCACCAGTGTAGTAGTCAAAACCCGACAGGTCAGGTTTATCAGACCCCTGTTCCTTAGCTGTAGTGATGTTGCTGCCATGGCCATGCTTGTGCTTCCAGCTGTTGAGAGCCCCAACACTTGCCAGACTTTAGAAGGCTCCCATGGCAAACATTGACAGTGTGCTTTGGCTCCAGCCCTGCTGCCACACTCAAAGTCCTCCTTCCAAAACAGATCCTAGGGATGGCAGGCACAAGCTGGAGATAGCCACAGGTTATTTTTAATACAAGGATCAGATCAGCCTGGGTTCTAGCAAGGCAAGGTGAACGGAGAGCCTCTTCCTCCCATCCTTGGCCTTGTGTGAACTGCAGTTCAACAAAGACAAACCTCAGGAATATGACTGACAGGGTGCACCAGTGACTGATACTTACAGATGCATGTTCCTTCCCAGTATGAACAGCTTTTAAAGTGCTTTTGTTAGCTGTGAGAACACAGGCACTGAGCACACTGGGGTAGAGAACTCTGCTGAGCAGCACAATATCAGCTCAGGATTTATTCCACATTTCTGTCTCAAATACACCCACACTGTACATTGTTAATACTCCTTTCCATAGATATTTGTGCTTATCAGTAGCTAAAAGCTCTTCCTAATTTCTACCATTCTAAAATTATTACTATTCATTAATAACTCAGTTGACTGAAAAAAAAAAGTATATTGTCCTTATCTCTTATTTCTTGAAATTACAGGACCATAGAGCTAATATTCTGGACTTGTTACATTTCTAACTTGGTAGACACTGAGAAAGTCAAGACCGTAGGTCTCATTTCTGTCACAGAACTTTTTCTATTTCTGAAGAACTGTGAAGTAACAGCCTGGCAATGTCATGTCTCTTACAAAAGCACATGCCCAGCAAGACAGAACTTTGATCTTAGGTCATCACTCATTTACTCTGCAGCATCTATGGTATAAAAGTAGCGTCAGAGAAGATGTTATATATGGTCCTCACCTGGAAGGTAGATAAGCTGTGCAATGGTTGTCCGTCACAAGTGGAAAGCCTGTTCTCAGGCCTACATAAGATGCTCTTTGGACAGCTCTCCTCCTGGACATCCTCCCAGACCTCCCATCCTCCCAGAGGTGCCTACCCAGTGGCGAGGAGCAGGGCAGCAGCATCTGCAGTTCTGCTGGCTCCCCTGGCTCCTACCTCCCAACATCACTGGGTGAAGGGGGCAGCAGAGAGAACTACTGTTATTGGACACTAACAAATAAAACCATTTTGAAAGCACTGATAGCTAACAGTGATCAGGAGAGGAACATATATTTGCAGGCAGAATATCAGCAGTCCACTCAAGGCAGCCAACACTTCCAGTCTCATGGACATTTGTAGCCAGGCTGTAATTTTCTTTTCTATTGCAGTCAGTGGTGAAAGAAAATACAAAGCACAAATACTTCTCTGCAATGACATGCTCAATTCTCATTGGAATGAGAAGAATAATGTGGAACCTGTGGCCATTCATGACTGCAGGGGTCTAATTAGCCCCAGTGATTAACTGGTTTGCTTTGACACCTAGGCTGCTCTTTGCTGCAGTCATCCAGCACAACATGTAAGATTTTTAAAGTCTGCTTAGAAATGCCCTCTTTTTGCTACAATCAAGAGAGGAAGGATACTTTCTGACACTTTGCCAAGCAGAAGAGTTTTCAGAGACTTTCATCTGCAGCACTGGAAATGCCAGACCTCTCCATGTCCCTCCCAGCTGCATTAACTGTCCATTTCTTCTCAATTACGGAGAAGGAATCAGTTGGCAGTCTGTTCCCTGTGCAACAGACTGAGAAATATCACATTATTTATTCTGTACTAGCTGAATGAGGCTGGAAAGATTCATTTCTTCTCAGTCTGCTTTGACAATGTAATTTGTTACACAGGATTTAATTCTACAAGCTAGAATTAAGCTAGGAAACTGCAGGGTATCAGAAACTGTCTGCAAGAGAGTTCAGTGCCCGAGAAAGACTCAGTGCCCCAGAGCCCCACGGGGCCTGTGCTAGCCCTGTGCACAGCATCAGTGAGTGGATGAACCAGCAAGCCTGGGACAGCGGGGTGTGAGCTGCATCCCCTTATTTTGTGAGTGGACACGCGTTATTCCTATATGATAATTTTATGGGTCTTTCTGTGGTTGTTGCCACCTGTAGAACCAGTTAGCAGAGATTTCAGTGGTGCAGGCACCTACGTACCAAGTGTGAACCGAATTCAATGACATCTTATACCTCCATTAGTCCAAAGCAATCCATCAACAGATGAAGCAATAGACAAAAGGTCTGGAGACCTGGCTAATGTTTTGGGCCTTGCCCTCAGGCAGGCTCATTTTCATACTTGTCTGCTTGTCTCTATCTTCTGCATCAACTGTAACAGGTTAGGGGCAGGATTATCCCTAGAAAGGGTCTGTACAGCACCTGGAACACTCTTCTCCTCTCCTCAATCTCAGTTGTGCAAGTGTTTGTCCTTCCACCATGAATAATGAAAGTAGTCCTTTATATATTTTAGGTACAGCAGAGGAGAAAACTTGGTCAATTTTTTTCTCTGACTTTACTCGCCCAATCTATTTTTATAGTATAGAATTGATGCAGAAAAGTCAAGTTCGTGACAGGGAACCGCCCTTTACATAACCTTACCTAAATAATTTCCTAATTCCTTCAGGCTTTACTGGAATATATTGAGCAAAACTGTTTTATCTTTTGTTCTTTCTCTATGCTTGGATTTTCTCTTGGCTAGTGCAGTTGGAGTTAATCCATGCTAAGTGCTTTGGGCCAAATTTTGTGTGGATCTACATGGCAAAAAACAAGTGACTGTCAAATGGTGCAGGATACACTTCCCGGTCTCTCTTAAAATTTGCTCTATTTAGGCAATATTACTAGGGGTACTCAAAGAGATTGACTGCAGTTGCTAGGATCAGACACAGCTCAGGCAAGCACCGAACTGTGCATTCTGCTTTTCCATTTCCTTTGGTTTTTTCCATCCAAAAATATCTTTTACTGAAAAGAAGAACCTGTGCAGGACACTGGTACATCACCCGGACGTCCCTGAAGGCCCCAGTCAACTCACCTCTGCATAAAAGATTGCTGGCACATGCTCATCTGACTTTGCACTTCTTACAGAATTGCTTCCTACTTTTTTAGACTATTTCTCCTATTTGTCATGATCATATTAAAGTCCAAGGCTTGCCTTCAAATTGCTTGCAGCTCCTCCTGCACCAGCTACTGATTTGTAACTTTCTCCTTTTTACAGCCTCTCAAATACTGTAGAAAATACTGATGCGCCCTGGACCTTGGACAGACCTCTGGGCCCTCATTTGATATGTTTTCTGTCTTGACATTAAACCTTTGCCAATTATTTCTTGAGAGTGGATTTTCAATAATTCAAGCAGCAACCTCCCAGTTTCTCCAAGAACATATTACTATAGTCTGCTTTTAAAAATATCAGAGGAAATACAGGGTCAAATCCCCTACTGCAGTCATGGTGTCAGACATCTTTTGCTTTTACCATTTTCATTGGGCTTTTGATACTGTCTGGGAAAAAATAGGGTCACTTGGGTTGTTTAATTCTTTAAAAATAGATATTCATTGTGCCTTCTTTGTACTTATAGGTCGTTTGTTTCTCCTTTTGCTCTAGAAGGTAAATCTAGGCTGGTAGATCTATAGTTTGTGCAGATTTTCTTTCCTCCTTTAAGTGTATAGAAAAATTTTTCTGCTTTCCAGTTTCAGCAATGAATTCTGTCCACAACAACTTTTCAATGATAACATTAATTCCTCTGAAACCACCTTGCGCTTTACTGTGTCAGGTTTGGCAGAAAGTGCTGTGAGAAATTCCTGCCTCCCACCACCACTGTACCTAATGCCTTCCCTATCTCTCTCCATCCTGTCTCTTCATCACTTCTCCTAGCCCTGAAACCACCACTTGCCCCTGGTCCCCATCTGTGTAAGTAAAATAGTACAGTAATTTTGTCAGTTAGAAAATAATGCTCTCCCTTTTCATCTTTGAAGGATTATTTCAACCCAAGGTACATCATCAGTCCCATTCATAGATCATACCTAAGGGGAGGCTGTACAGGGGGGAGAGGTGAGGATGAGTATGCAAGAGATTCTGCCAGTGAGCATCTTCAAAGCCTGACTAAAGTGGAAATACAGCCTCCTCTAACCACTCTGAGGGCCTGGAGGTGAACACTGACAGGTCAACACAATCTCAAAGAAGCTAATTACGCTAATCTTTTTAAATCCAAGTGCTTCCTCTTTTCTAAGATGGTTCTATTTGTCCTCAAATCACGATTAGTGAACACTGCTAGATATTTTAATTATTTGCTTCATTCTTGGTCCTCTCTGCTGCAGACCATCTGCTTGTTGGGTGATGAACCCAATTTTCTCCTAACTGCCCTCTTGCCACCAAACAGCTTACAGACTGTTTCGTTCTTAACTTCTATTTCTCTTGCAAGATGAATTTTGGGACTTGATGTTTATTGTTGTTCCTTGTCTTAATCCTTCTTAACTTGACTGTTTCTCCTTTCCTTGCAACTTCCCTGCCAAATATCCCCAGGGAAGCTCTGAAGGGGAGCCAGGAAAACTAGTGGACAACATTTTCTACATAATAATTCAACAGATTAGGGTCAGAGTGTTGTCCTGGCTCCCCTGGATAGATGAACTTGGTGTACACCTCTGCTAACCTGCTGAAGGACTGCAAAGGGGTCCATATCTACCAGTGAATCTATCTCCAAGTTTGCAACCCTACCTGTAATTACAGCTAAAAGCATTTTTAGAGGAAGAGTGGGCTGCCTTTTAGATGAAAAACAGAACTTGGTGCTGGGAGGGAAGCATGTCAAGGAGAGAAAGGAGATGTCTCCTCCTCCAACCCTGGTCCCCTATCCAGAAGATCACCTGGATATCTGGGAAAGTTTGGCAGCTGGGAGGACAAGTGCTGGGCCACTATAGCCTGTCTGTGAGGCCACTAAAAAAACAACTGTGTGTGAAAAGATAAACCTGTAATGCTGCCAAGTTAAGCGAGACTTGTGACATGATGAATTTCCCAGCCACTTATTTATAAATTATTTTAAAGCTGCCTGTGATGTGACAGCTTTACTCTCTTTTCCAGTGTAGTGAGCCATTACTGATGAGAATATGAATAATCAGCTTTTCTCTTTCTTACCCTTTCTTTCTTTCTAGGACCGGTGAAAATGTACTGAAGGTCTTGTGACATCGAGGCATTGTGCTAGTCCCTCTCTGGTGCAAACTGTTGTAGGTGTGAGCTGGCGTCAAATGCGCTGCCTCAGTTTACAGCAGCTGTCAGCTCTCCGCTCTCCAGTGTCCGAGGATGGCACATCTCCCACAGCAGGAGACAGGAGTTAGTGCAGCCCGAGGGAGCAACAGTCCAGCACAGATGGCAAGGAGCCAGTAGCCCTGGCAGGTACAGACTGCTTCCAGCAGCAGTGCTGGAGTGTCTCTATTACAGACCTAACAGTGCGAGCTCTGGCCTGGCTTGTTTATTGAGGTGCAGAACCACCTTGAGTACTCCCACTGCACTGCACTGCACCTGGGCTGATAACTCTCCCCGAGATTGATGTGCACAAAACAGCAATAACCAGCTTGGAACACACAGAGCCAAGGCACCGTGACAATGAGTTTGATCTTCCTTCCAGACCTGAGCTGACTCCATGCAAAATCAGTTTGCAGAGCACAGTGGAATTACTGTGCAGAGATACATCCACTGGCACCGCAAAGAGCTGCTTTAAGTCAGCGGAATGTATTAATCTGGGCTAACATGCTTCCAGATAAGTCAAATACCAAATTGATCAGGCAAATATCCACACCACTGGATCTATATCCAGTGTAGCTAGCTCCTTCAGAGTAGATTGTACACTGATTTCTGAGAAATCTGAATTAATGGACCTTTAAAAAGCCAAAAACCCAGCAAAAGAAAAAAATTCCCTAAGGTTTTTGGTCTTGTGAAAAGCATAAACATTTATTTGTTCATTTAAGCTGCATTTTGCTTGCAAGATAATCTCTTTCTCCTTTACTCAGTTTTAACAAGGGGATGAATAATGCATATTTACATTGATGGAACATATTTGATTAGGAATCTCAAAACATTTTGCAAACACTAAAGGATGAATCTTTCCAATAGACGTCAGAAGGAGATAAATTATAAAATCAGAGGCATTTTATAGATGGCAAACCAGAGGGTCCAGTTTTGTTCTAGGACCCACAGGACAATCTGCACAAAGCTGAAAATGCATACAAGTCTCCTCAGATTTCTAGAACTTTCTGCCTTGCTTCCTATTGACACACTACTTCTCTGACATATTTACGTTGCCATATAATACTTGGTTTTTCCAGATGATAAAGAGCTAATTCTCATTTAAACAAACAACTTTTCCTATGAATTAGGAAGCAGGCAGCATTTCCTCCAGCTGTCAATCAGCAATTACACCATTTGGAAATGGTACCCAGTGATTTGTGATAGTGTAATCCCTTTGGAGTATGAAAGCAGCTCCAGAGTCAGGCTTGATTAGAAATGCCCAGTTGACTGCCAAGGACACATTTCAAACAGGCTTATGCTGGATTGCTGATATAGTTGTACACATGATTCGAACAGTCAAACAAACAAATGACCCAATCTGCATTTGCAAAACTAAACTGTGAGGCTCTAAATCCATTTTCTGGACTAAAGAGTGCTACATGTCAAGTACATAACCAGAAAAACAGTTCCTCATGTGCCCTCAAAACAGTGAGCAATATTAATCCATGGAGATCATCTATGTTTGCAGACTGTCAGCTCTAAACTCAGGGCATTATTCTACCAGGAGCATGTCTCAAACGTTTTGAAATTTACAGACAGGAAGCGTTTTGCATATCCGCAACATAAACTCATTCAGAGGACAAAACTAGTATTTAAAACCTGTGCCAGAGCACCTCAAAGTCTCTTCACTGACTTGAAATCAGGCTTTGAAGTACAGGGCTTTTATTCGACCCTTGTTTAACATGAGACAAAGCCCAACCAGACCGAGGAAGTGACAACAGAAGAATCTCCTTGCATTGTCACTCAAAATCTTACCTGTCATATTGCCATTTTCTTCTTAGACGGAGAAACCTGACAGGTATTTTTAAGGCTGAAATCAAAATTGTTGCATATGTGAGCAGCTGAGAAATGAAGCATATTCCTAGTCAGACAATTGGCCTGGAGAGGCTGAACCTGATGAGTGTGATTTCTCTCCTGAGTTGAACTCTGCTTTCCCAGGTACTCTCCAGCAGAAAATCACACCAGGTGCCTTCCAAAAATCTGTGTGCAGCTGATGTAAAACCCTCTGGCCAGACACCAAAGAATGCAGCTTGCCAAAAAGTAAACCAATTATAAGCTGCTGCTCCATCCTGGCAAGCAGATACCCTAGAAACCCCTCTGCAGAGCTATAAAATTGATTGGATGTGTTTGGAGAGCTGGAGAAAGAGGACAGTAAACTTAACCAAAATCTCACCAAACAGAACATGAGGGAGAGATGGATACAGAAGTATGAATACAACAAAATGCAATTTAGAAATATGTGTTTATTCATTTTACTTGTGTAGACATTACCTTTTTACCTCTATTAGAGGGATCAGTGCAACTGTGGAGCACAGGAGAAAGGAATGCTGGATATCTGGGTCACATGTGAAGCGTGGTTCTGTGCTGTCCAGCAGTGATGCTGATCCAAGGAGCCTGAGCAGACTGTGCCAGTACTGAGGCTCATCTTGATGCCCAGTGTGAGTCTTTCTGCATAGGAAACCAGCTGATTTCAAATAACTCTATGGCAGTGCACAGATATCCACAGGCCCTTTGGCTGTGGCACAGCTGTTGCTGCCTGTGCTCTTGGATGACCAGGAAGGGCTGTGATCCCAGGGTCTCAATAGCTATTTTGTGGTGACAAGAAATGCCTTTTAAAAGCAGTGCAGCTCTGCAGCTCTGATAGCAAACTCAGTGGCGAAAAAAAAGGAAGGATTTTGTTCTGTATTGTATGGTAAGAAGTGCAATGCATTACTACTAATAATAATGTCTGGATCACATTGAATTATTACCTTATGCCTGGCTCTAATTTCCATTTCAAGTTTTCATTTATTTTTCACTTCACTAAATGTACAATATTAACATGGCATCAGACACATCCATCAGAAAACAAATTCTGACTCTGAGGGGAAGCGTGACAGGACTTTTGGGAGGGGCAGGTTGAATCTCCTTAACCCTGGTCTACAGGTGTGTGAGTACCCTGTCAACTTTCAACAGCATTATATGCCTGATGAGCATCATGCTTGCAAATTGCCCCAGCTATCACACTGCCTACTCACACTAACTCAATTTAGAGTAATTTCTTTGGAGAGCTGACTTCTGAGTTGGCAGATATTTCAAAGGGCTGCTTTGATTCAGTTCTCCCTCTTAAAAACTGTGTTATTTTTGTTTAATCATTCTTGGAGGTAGGAGGCAGAGGCAAGTTTTGCCCCTTGAAGGGTGTGTTGCGTGTCTGACAGAGCAACGCAAGGGCCCCGGGTTGAGTTATTCCAGGGCAAGTCAGGTTAATCAAAAAAGAAATTTCCATTGTGGAGGTGAAAGAGGTATTTTTAATCCATTAGGATGTTAATTATGATTACTATATGAAACAAGTGATCTCTTCTGTGCCGGGCAGCCCAGACCTTAGTCTTGGTAAAGCTAGATGTATTTCTGTGCATGCAAATAAATTTTGTTTCTCTTTTGATGAAGCTCCTCATATTTTCATCTCAAATCCCTTTTCAGAGGTGCAATTATTCAGAGCCTTGTTTACCATGTTTCTTACCTGAAACAAGCAACAGCTTTGCCAAGAGTGTTCTCGCTCTTGCCTCCACATCAGGAGGATTTGGTCTTCCCCTGCTGAGCCTCAGTGAGTATTCCAGGGGCTTTTCATGGAAGGTGGCACTGGTCCAACCCCAAGGGCATTTCGGTTGAAAATGTGTATTATGTACAACATGAAAGTCACTCATCTTTGAGGAATCCAGCCCACCCCAGCTTCCTCTCAAGCTGCTATTTAGTGATGAACAAAGGTGAAGCTCAGACTTCTCTGCCCCACAGTGAGCAGTTCAGGACCACATACCGCTTCCAGTCCTGCTCAGGCTTGAAACTTGGAGCAGAATGCATCATTTACACATGTCCCGAAACCATAATAGATAAACATCTTCCTGATACTGCATAGCAGAGGCACTACATCAGGGGGGCCTTGAAACCTCTCTGAAAAAGGGAGACTGTATTTACTCAGATTGCATGCATAGAAGGTGTCAGCCCTTTTGCCCATTCCAACTACAAACACAGCCACTGGATGCAGCGGTATCGCAGCTGCAGGACTGATCTCTCATATCTCTACTTGCAAACAAGAGATGTTATACTGATTTTTTTCTGCTGCTAAAATTTACAGCCCACTTAAACAGAAGAGCTCATTTTCTGAGAACTCTTAGACTGGAGTGAGCACAGATGAAATAAAGGAAGGAATTTTGCTTGTATGGCAACTAATTTTTTGTTCTGGTTTGCTTTTTTATTTACCTACTTATTCCTGCTTTACATTTTCATTCCTTTTCTTTCCTTTTTCATGTGCTTCTCCTCACTCTTCCTTACCACTTTGGTAGCAGTCCCTTTCTGAGAGATTTTCAAGTTAAATTTCATTCCTTAAACACAAACCCAAGTGACCATGGATTCCTCCTGGTCTTGATACTACTTGAAGGGTAGGTAGGAGCTGCTGCTTGGGCCTCAGGGTTTCGGCTTCCCTCTGCTTTTCTTGAGCAGGATGTTGGTGAGCAGGAGAACCAGCAGCAGCTGATGGTGGTACTGCTGTGGTCACGGCACACAGCTGAAGCTATGCTGAAGTAGGGTCAACATGGGAACACTTTTTGGCATGTGCTTCAAGGTGTTTCTAGTCATAATGTTCAATTAATCTAACTTTATTTATTCTTATTGCTCATTTTGCCTAAAATATATTCTGATAAACTAATGAAATTACATGGGCAGACAAAATTACGCCCATAAATTAAACTCAGCTGATCTTCCCACATAAACCCACACAAAGTAACTTTCCCACCTCGCCTAGGTCTTGCTGAATATGGGCAGCAGCAATCCAAGGGAAAAAAGAAGAGCACACCTCTCACAACTAAAACCTCTTTCTCCTATGCCCTGGGGAGGGAACTGTAGAGCCACAGATAACTGCTCACTGCACAGCACACTGGTTTCCAGAGACTTGATGGTGGCAGTGAGAAAGAAGTTCAGGTACCAAGCACTTTGCTGGTACTCAGAGCAAGAAAAACCTCTTTTCCGTGTAACTCTGTTCCCAATGCCTACCCCTCCAGCAAGACCAAAGTGCCACAGGTACACTGGGATTGGTCAGCACGAGAAAAAAGACATGCAGAAGAACAATATTAGCTCAGACACACTTTGCTTCGGGGCACGTGAAGCCAAATGGGAGTACTGGAGGGGACTGCAGACCCCAGCCTGTCCTAGGGCTTCACTGCTGCCTGCCTATCCTGTGCAGCTCCTAAAAGAGCTCAAAGAACAAGATGCTGATGATGCTCGGGTTATTTAGCCCCTAGCATGGCACTTGAGATGTCAGAGCAACAGATCATTGGTGTAGCCCCCAGGTGTGAAGTTTGGTGACAGCTGCTCTCCTGACAGCACACCAGGCCTGTGCCAGACCAGACACCTCTCCCCCTCTCAGCTGGCAGGCAGGAGGGCACTGCCGTGCAGCCTGCCATCAGCACTCAGGTGCAGCTGAAACCTTTCTTGTTTCAGTTAACACACCTCACACCTCCAGAAATCTACTTGCCAGTTGGTATAGACTGTTTTTACAGCTTCAAAACCTCAAACTGCAACTGCTCTGAACCTATTGGCTTCAAAGGGTTACCTGATCTCATGTCAAAACCATGTGAAAGTGCTGAACTTTGTCAGAAAAAAAATGAAAAAGCATAACCCAAATTTCTAATTCATGACTGAACAGAGTTTCAACCAAAGTTAATAAATTTTATTGTGAAACTTGAAACGAAGTGACTTTTGCATGGGTTCATTCAAAAATATCTGTACAGCACAAATTACTTGTAGCTGTTCTGTAAAGCATATCTTTATACTTTGGATTTATCCGCTGCTGAGTGAAGGGTATGTGAAATAAAAATGTACTATTAAGACTAGCTTTTTAAGTATCTTCTTAGAAATTTAGCTACTCATTATGGATTTTTGGACAAGTAGGGTAAGGAAGAACAACAACAGCAAAAGAGGCAGCTGGCAGCTGCCTGGGGAGGAGTTGCAAAGCTGGGAAGAGCATTAATGAAAGTTGGGGAGAAGAGTGAAGAGGCAGACTTTACCATGAGAAGATGAAAATATAGGATGGTGTTACACAGTAGCCTTTGACCAGAGAAAAGCCCAAACTCTTCTGCATCTAGCACAAAAGACAGGCTGGAAGATTCTCTTTCTGCTCTTCTAATGAAATCAGTTATTCCTTCATTCAATTGAAAGAAGAGACAGCAGGATAAAGAGTGTAAATTAAATGTTATCCTGTGGAACCTCAGCAGCTTCATTATTCATGGTTTTACACCCTGCTTTCCGTGGAAAACATGGCCAGTGGCTCAATTTTTATTGAAACAACTCTGTAAATGGAGGACAGCACGAGGAGGGAAATCTCCTCATGGAAGCAGATTTATTTTAGATGACAGTATCTTCCTTCATTTTGAGTGAGAGGCATTGTAAAATAGTGGAGGCTTTCTTCTTGCTCCAGTAATACTTGTTGATCCCCTAGTGGAGGGTATCTTGTGCAGCAGTACAATACCAAGGGGTACTATTCAGAGACAAAACAGAAATATTTTGAGCAAAAAGCAGCAAGGGGTTTATGGTGCCTGCTCATTCTCCTGGGCTGACCATATGCCTCGTTGTACCATGCTCAAGCTGCCTGGCAGAGAGGCTGCTGTACAGCAATGAATGAGGGAGGAGAGGGCAAGAAGGCATGATGCTGATGTGGAGACTGCTTTCTGAGTGGAAGATCTGGAGCCTGGAGGCAGGGACCAGGACAATGTCCTCACAGGGAACTACACTGGTACCACCTGGTTACATTGACATGAAAAGAGCCATGCCACTGTGTGCAACTCCCTCTGTGGAGGCAACCCAGGAGAGTTCCCTCATGTGAGAATAGGCAGTAGATTCACCTCAGCAGGCACAACCCTGTCTGTATGTGCTTCTGAGGCCTGAAGGCTGTGCCAGGCTCTCAGCTGCTTTTCCATGCCTTCACAACCAGCTCCAACCAGCAGCTCCATTTCCCCAGGTGGCATCTGCTGTGCCGCAGCCCTGTTAGCCAGATGTTGGCTTTTAGGAGGTGTCCTGGAAAACAGCTGTGTTCTGTCTTGCATGCAGTTGAGGGATCAACACACCTTTCTACAAGTGTGCACAGGGAGTGTGATTTTGCAGATCTGTTCCCTGCCAGCTCGCTCTCTGCCAGCAGTGCTGTGCCATGGCCCTCCTCCACTCAGCCTCCAGAGAAAGGCAGGAGACACGAGAAGCTCCCAGAGGATGGGCACAGAAATGCAGGCTCCTATATGGGTTTACGATGGCACTGACCAGCAGGGGCCATGAGCAAGACACAGTGCTGGGCTGTGCAAAGAGTCCTACAGGTGGGGTAAAGGCAACCCCCAAAGGCCTGGCAGTGATGCAGCTGAATTTTGGCAATGGTTTCCTGTTTAAACTTGTGTTTCATCTCAGACACAGCCAGCAGATAGGAGACCAAAATGGCAAGTATGTCTAACTCCAAGGAGGTGAGCTCCTCAAATGAGACCTCACACAGACAGACACACACTGACCCGTAGCCCCTGCTCCTCTGCCAGCACGGCTCATGCCACCACAGGGCGCAGCATCTGCTGGGCCACTGCTAAGCATTAGAAATGTTCTTGCATGCATATAATACACCCATGCCACAGGTGTAGAAACCTCCCTCTGACCTGCTCCCAGCTGCTGCAGAGCAAAAACATCCTGTGAACACACAGGATCTGGCTCAGTATGTGCCAGGCAATGCAAAGCAGCTCTGTGGGCCCTGTGTCCACACCAGAAGTCACCACCAAGGTGGTTGGATCAGTGCTGAGATGCTCTGTCAGTGGTCTCAAGCATATCCAGGCTTGCTGGACTTGGGCTCTTGGGACTCTACCACCTATGCAGCAGCAGGAATGCATTATGTTTCCTTTTGGAGGCAGAAGATCTCTCTGTCTCATTTACAGATGCTGTCCTGAACCCTTGATTGTTCAACAGCTAAACCAGGCTCTTCATTCAGCTACAAACACATGCACTCTGCCCCTGCTCCCCTGATCTCCACTTCTTCTCTTAACTCACACCTGGCAAGTTTAAGGTACTTCTTCTTCTCCTCCTGAGCCCATATTTCTCACTCTTTACACTTCCTTACATTGCAGAGGACATGAGAAAAACATCCGTCACCTGTCCTCTGCCTGACTTGCCTACCTGGCCAACTTTGACGCAGTCTTAGAGTCATAACATCATAGAATGGTTTGGGTTGGAAAGGACTTTAAAGATCATCTACTTTCAGCCCCCTGCCATGGGCAGAGTCACCTTCCACTAGACCATGTTGCTCACACTTCTTACTGTCCTCCTGCAAAACCCATGGCATTTGGGAAATGCAGCAACAAGGCTCATTTGGAATAACCAGTGAAGTCTTTATACGGTTCAGCTGCTCCAAAAATAGAAGCTTTCTGGAATAAGCCACTGCCTGAGCTTGATTTGCCATATCCAAGCCATTCTAACTCATTAGCACTGAGCCGATTATGTGCTGAAGGCTAAGCATTAGCCACACAAGTCAGCTTTCAAACTCACTGATTTCCACATTGAAACATAGAAGCTTTATGGTCTCTAATTGATGAGTGGGAGTTCGTGAAGGATGTCAAGAGTTAACTTTGTTTTAATGTGAGTCACTATCAATGTTGGCAAGCATAACAAAAGCAGAGGAATGTATTAGGCACCAAATATTGTACTTGTATTAAAAGACACAAATCACTGGGATTGAGATGTTACACTGCCCATGCAGACTGGTGTCCTGGCAATTTGATCACTTCAGTGCTAAATGCTGTATCTTGTATGTCTCACTTGGTCATGCATTTTTGGGGGCAATATTTAGTATTACAAGTAAGAGAATTATATTGATCTTTCCACTTACATCCAGATGAGGATAGTAAATATACATATATTTTGAAGTATCTGTGTGATCAGAGGTACCTACCTCTCTCCTCTACAGTGAGCAAACTGTGGTGGTTTCCTTGTTACAATAGAAAGCCATTCAAAGAACTTACCTCCCTAAAATGCATTACACAATGGAATATGAGCTCTTTCCTACAGCAGTGTTTTGGTCTATGGCATAACTGGATTGGTGGTTTCTGGAGGGATGCATAAGGCTTATGCCGAGCTCTCACCTGTGTTCAGTGTGACTCCAGCCATGCACAGCTGAACTGGCAAAACTCCTGCAGGCACAAGCCCTGGGCTCATTAGATGTCCTGGTTACTGGGGGGGTTAAATCCACATAACCACAAACAGCATTTCTTCCAAATGTCTTTTTTTTTTTCTCTTTCTCTGTGAGCTGAATTTGCCAGACCCCTATTGACTCCAAAGAAGACTCCTTTGCATTCCTTTGCACACCCTGCTTACAATGAATGTTCTTCTTCCAGGAAGCCTGACCCAATTGTCTCCCTCTGAATAGTCAGTGCTCATGCAAAAGGACTAATCAGTGATTCTGTGGGTGTTTTCCACTGAGTGTCAAAAGTCCTGAACAGCTGATTGAGTAGGTTCTGCTTGTAATAAATTTTTTCCTCAGCAATGGAGAGTTTAATAAGTTATAAAGCACTGAAGATAAATCATCTTCAGCCAGAGCATTAATATTTAAGTTAAACTTTTCTTTTAAAAAGGCAATTGAAGTAATCTAGAGGTCTGATGCTTTAAAACTGCTCATTTTTAAAGGAGGAGGAAGTTGCACTCAGAAAAAGAGGTGTTTTGATCAAATCATAGTCAGCTGTCAGGGGCACTTAGGGACATACAGAAGAGTTGAATTTTTTTTTTTTTTATGTAAGCTACAAAGATTTGACATGAATGAATGAGCTGATTAAAATCCCCACGCTCTCTTTGCACACACTAGTGCTGAGTTGCCAGTACAGTGATAGTAGTTAATCCCCAGTTACATCTATTTTAAAAGTCAATTTTAAACATATGTTCAGTGCTGATATATTTCTCTGTAGGTGGCTTTCTTTTAGCACAGTCTGTAGTTTACAGCATTTCAGCCAATTTCCCTCTGGGATATCAGTTTTCAAGCTTCTTATCTTGGTTGGGAAATTAAAATTCAAGCAAACAGGCTGACAATCAGAAAACGTCTGGATCATTTTTAGTATAACACAAGCCTACGTGAAAGCAGGATCTAGACAAGGAAAAATCAGGTGCAGCCACATCCTGCCTAGTTATAAATACCAGGAAAAGAAATTACCTCTATTCCAAATAAGTGCAAACAAGTCTGTCCTTTATCTACATCCCAGAAGCCATATTTTTTGCAGATCTGGATCCCTTTCTAGTAGTAAATCTCTTTCTGGGCACAGGTAACACCTACCTGGAGAAAGATGGGAGCTAGCAGCCAACTGGTCTTTGACTGGCCCCTCTCCATTTTCCCTTCTCTCCCTGCTTCCAATTCTTAGACATTTTGGCATTTGTGTGAGGGTAAGAAGGGGCAGGTCCTGGGCACAGCTCAAGTGCAAGGTCTTTTAAGAGGGGTTGGAGTAGGGGACCAACACAGTAGTGTGGGAGTAGCTGGAGCTGGCTGAGAGATGGCAAGAAGCTCTTCTCCTGGCATGAATTGCTTAGTTTGCCAAGGCCAAAAAGGGTGGTGATTGCCGAATTGCAGAATGGACTTTGGAGGAGCTTAGGGGGCTGGAAGTGGGACATATGTGCCCATGAATGGGCAACAAAGTGTTAAAACTGAAAGTACCAAAACCCGTGGACTGTTTCTTGAGAACCACCATCCTCGTGGAGTCTTCTGCAGAATGACACCTGCAGACACCACAGAGAAAGTAAATATTTTGAGCCTCTGTTTCCTGGCACTTAACCCAGACAGTAATAAGGAGAACATTATGCAAGTTCTTAAGTTCTGGATATCCTTAAAGATAGTGATATCAAGACCATGATTTTATCTGAGCATTTCTTAAGCAACCTTTTATCAAGGCAGCTCAGCACCCAGCCCAGCTGAACTGTGAACTACTGTTACCTAAAATAATCCTACCACCCATTTTCTATGGGTGTTATGGTTTCTACCACGCCTCTTCATTTTTACACCTTGCTTGTTTGTGTTTTACCCAGCACAACAGTTTTAGGCTGCTGCCATCTCTCTGATTAGGCTTTCATTCACGTTATGTTTTGCCTAAGCAGGAGAAGTGTGATTTAATCTCCCATATATACAAGTAAATTAAATTAAAAGGAGGGAATAAATAAGACATCAATTGCAGATGATAAATCATGAATGATTCATGTTCTCAACTGTGCTCTTCAAGAAAGCCATCACAGAAGCTGTCCCATTGTACTTTCAAGTGAATGTACTCCAAAGCAGTAAACTGCTTTCCCATTAAAACACATTCATTATAAATTGAAGCCTGGTGCATGAATGCTTTTCTTCACTACTACTATTCACCCTTTAAGAAACAGGAATTATATTTTATACAACCCACACCAAGATAGGGAGGCAAGACTGGATAACTTTTTGCTCTTACTCAGATTACTTTTTTTTAAAAGTTTATTTTAAATTAAGTCAGATGAAGATAAGGTAGAAATGAAGAAGAAATGCTGGTAAACCTGATTTTTTCATCAGAAAACTACAGAAACAGGGAAGTACATTTTACTGGGCATGGCCCCAGAGCTGGGTCAGTGCACTTGCCCTGCAAAGGACCTGCCATGTTTGTGATGTTGAGCAAATCCTTCCCTTCCTGCTATTGTTTCCTTGACAGCATCACACTGTCTTGTCTATTCTGTACATCCCCTGGAGCTCTCTCTTGTCATTTATTTGTACATAGCACTACATTTTTAAGTGCCAATAAGTGCCTTTACTTTTGCTTGAGTTCAGCATTGGATCTCTGCCTGTGAAAGCCTCATGTCAAGGTATGAATTTGCTGCCAAAATTAAAAGATAGGTTTTGCTCATCTCAAAGTTAAGTTCTCCTATCAACCCATCCCACTGTCTTCACTAGGAAAAAGAGATGTATTACTAAAGCTCCTCTAAACCCCTTCTTTTCTTAGCTCTGCCAACAATTGTGTGCGTGACCTTTCCAGGGCTCCTTCCTGGTATGAAGGGAGAGACATGGATTCTGGTGGGGGAGTTTATCAGAACACAGTAAAGGACCATGTAGGTGTTGCATGCACTCTACTTTCATTGTCCCTCCAGGAATCAAGTCTGGGGAGGAAGATCCCAATACGATCTACGAATAGCAGTAGAACAACTCTTACCAATGAAACTCTTACCATTAATGGAATTCAAGCTACTAGTTTTAATAGCAGGCACTTATTTAGGCAGTACACTCAATTTTCACACCCCCAGGTGGGGGCCCAAGCAGGGAGGCTCTAGCCCCAACATTTTACTCAGGAGTTGGCAATCATCCTGATGTGCAACAGCTTCTGGATGGGTGTTTGAGCAACCCCTCCAGGGCTGCCTACTCATCTAATGTGTATATATGGTCTTTGTACCTTCATGGCGGTGTCCTGAGTGTGGGGTGGCCTTGGACGCTGTCAGGCAACTCTGGCTGTCCTGAGTTTGTCAGCTCTCAGAGATTAAGCAGGACCACCAGTGTCCAGTGTGTTCACACCCTCCTGAGCCCACATTTTTTCTCTCCTAGACCTGCTGTTTTCTGGTGACTATTTCCCCATGCACACCCACAAGTACCTACAGGTTCCACTCACACAAGCTCACACAGAAGAGGTTTTTAGGATGCTTTATGCTTCAGCACTTCCCCAGTTCATACAGCTGTTCAAAACTCTGAGGACCTCTAAAATGAAGTGACACACACTTTTATTTGAAGGAACGCTTCTAATTTTAACTCCTTTTCTAGAAGTAGAACATGTCCTAAGGTGGAATTTATAACATATTCATTATTGTATCTTTGCTTTAACTCCTCTGGGGAATGAGATTCTGCCTACAACAGAAAGATGGAGAGAAAAGAGGGACTCTTTTACTGTAGGAAACAAACAAAAAAGAAATATTATGATTTTTCCTGCCCTTTTGCAAAAAATATGGAGTGAAATTTTATATGCAACAGAGAATATGTTGGGTATTTGCAAAAAAAAAGATTGCTTAGTCACTTGCAGTAAGTATTACCAAATGCATTCATATGGGTGTAATTATAAAAAAAAAAATCCATCTAGAATTTTCATTCCATTTCAATGAATCCAGTTTCTGAGTACCCTGGCAACCAGAACCCTGGAAATGTGTTATCTGTGTAAATCAAGGGTATGTGATTATAGGGACAAACTTACCAGTTTATTAGCTGTTTGTGATTTTTGACCTTCCCTGGACTGTGTCTGTGGTCTACCTGCCCTTGTCCAGTCTTTCCCCATCTTGGGCTCCTGGGCAGGTCAGGGAGGACTGGGCTGTAATCTCTGCCATGTTCCTGCAAGCCTTGGGTTTATTCAGGAAAGTACCAAGGCAACCAACACATATCTTTTCTGAAGAACAGGTGGAACTGCAAAGCTCTAGAAAATGAAGGCTGCATACACGGAGCCAGTGCCAGCAACACACACACTCAGCACCCATTTGTGCTAGAAAGAGAAGATACCCACATTGTCTTGATGGCACAGTGAGAGACCACCATAGCACTGCTTAGTCCCCAGGTCTCTGCTTTCCTCTCTGCTTTTTCATTCCCCTGCATTGGCCCTTCTCAGAAGAGCCTCTTTCCACAGCCACACAGGGAAGCATAAAGGGGGTGGCAAAAAAGTATTTGTATCAGCCATCCTGACTCTTGTGTTTCATCAGAGGCTTGTTATTCCAAAATGAGGAATGACTAGGAGTAGTATCACACAGGAGTGATCATAAGAAGAATAGAAAGATGTGGAAATCCTCATAGATGGACATTTTTTTATGGACTTCACAATGGGCACTTTTTTCCCCCTTTCAGACCTAGTCATGAGGAAAAGAGATACAGCTAACAGTAATGGGGAATTTATTTGTATCAGATTAATTTAGGAAATCATCAGTGACTTGAAAGCATGACTCATAATGATGCCCAGGAACTACTGTCAACAGAAGACCATCATATTCAAAAACAATTGGGTTAAAAAGATACTTATTTTTGCTGGGCAATTTCCCCCAGGCTTTCCCATCTGAAATTTGGAAGTATAAGTTTCTACTAAATAATTGAGGAGAAGACCATATGAAACTATATATGCTTATACAGAAAGAGAGAATATGTTACAATGAAAGCAAAAAGAAGGCTAAAAAGCTGGAACAGGACTGTAAATTTAAGTGATTGTTGAGTGTCAACAAAATAATTCATTAGGCTGACAAATTAGCAATAATTAGTGCATGGGGACATCCAGCTACAGAGGTCTTGGTTTCACAAAACTCTTGCTTACATTTAAGAGATAGGGACTATGTAAGGAAAGTATACATAAAGAAAATATAGAAAATGTAAAGAAATTTTGCCAAGATGACTCTTAATATTCAGATGTTTATGGCTTTCCAGTAGCATCATGTGACAGGCTGAAGCTATTCATTTGCTTGTACTTAAGCACATGCTTAAGTCCTTGCCAAATGGAGGCCTAAAGAGCATCGACTCAATATTGCCTGGAACGTAAAAACGGTTGTCTATGTGGCACACGTTCCTGCACCTCTCTTTCTCCCTTCTCCCTTCTTGTAACCAGTGTTGGCTTTAGTGAGCCCTGATTCCAAAAACCTATTGGCTGACCACAATAAATAGGCTGTGTGGATCACTGGGTCTCTGCAGGTTTTTATTCATCCCCAGAAAGAGCTTTGCAACTCAATTGCTATTGATAAGTAATCACCAGACTCACTGATAAACGGCAGGTGGATAGCTTTATAGCCACTGCAAAGCATTACCGTACATAATCTTTCTATAAGCCATTATTTCCTTTTTAATAGCTTGCCCAATATTTTATTGCTATGAAAAGGTTCACCACTCAGCAATAATAAGATCTAACTAACTCTTGTTACTAGTGTGGCATGGACTGTAAATATTATGTGGCATCCAGGTGTTTCTAGACAACAAGCAGATTTAGAGATTTGAGCTGGATGAAATACTGTTTCCACCTCTGATTGCATTAGTTTAAAGTCCTGAAAGATGTATTCCAGATGTGCTATGCTAACAGGATTATTTTATAAAAGTGCAGACAGACTTTAGGAGCAACACCCTGATTAAGCAGCTTGCAGTCTCCATGAAGCTTCTTAAAAATTTCCATCTGAATTAACAGGTCTTACATTAATTTCATCCAGTTGTCACAGATCACAAGAGAGTTATCATTTAGTGACAAGTGGCCATTTACTCTTTTAGATTTCCAGGTCTCCTTACGCTGATTCAAAGGAAACTTGATGAATGCTTTAGGTGGAATCTTGGTACACTCAGAGGGGATTATTTATACGTTAGCATGCCAGAAATGCCCAATGCAGTTTGAAACTCCCAATTTTCACACACATGTGTACACATATAGACAAGAAATACATTTTTATATATTTGTGATTTATTTATGTGTGCATGCATTTTTATGACTGTAAAGAACAGGATAATATTAAAGATTCATAATAAAGTCAAAGAGTGTAAAGGCTGACATTTCTTGTTTATACTTCATTTTAAAGCTGATGGCTGGATGAGCATGATTTTTTCCTTTGAGTTTGTATTTATCCCCAAAGCATATTAAAAGAGTTTGCCTTCATTTCTACTTTGAGTGTATCTGGTGCCCTCAAGTGAAACCACTGACTCATGCTCCTTCAAAAGCCCCCTGGTGATCATTAATTCAGAAAACTAGACATAAGAGAAAATACTTGGCTTTGCTGTCTTGGAGCAACTTAATATAAAAATCCTCAGCCATAGGACTGTCTTCCAAGGACTGACTTTCTTTATTGGTTGGCCTGTAACATGTTGTAGACAAATACCTTTCCCTATGTCTACTTCATGGACCTATGACAAAGATGCTGTATCTTACATGCCACTTCAAACACATCTCAGTGGTGGCCGCTGCAAAGCACTTCTGCAAGGAAGCCAGACAGACCATGTATTCCAAGTCATACTTGCTTTCATAATCCAAGATTAAGAAAAAAAATGACAGGAAATGAAAAATCATAGAATCATAGAATATGCTGAGTTAGAAGAGACCCATCAGGATCATCAAATCCAACCCTTGGCCCTACACATGGCACCCAAGAGTCACACCATGTGCCCGGGAGCATTGTTCAAATGCTTCTTGGCTTCTGTCAGGCTTGGTGCTGTGACCACTTCCCTGAGGAGCCTGTTCCACCCTCTGTTTCACCCTCTGGGTGAAAAACCCTTTACTGATATCCAACCTAAACCTCGCCTGACAGAGTTTCATACTGTTTCCTTGAGTTCTATCCCTGGTCACAAGAGTGAGGAGATCAGTACCTGCCCCTCTGCTTCCTTTCGTAAGGATGTTAAAGACCACAATGAGGTCTCCCCTCAGTCTCCTCTTCTCCAGGCTCAACAGACCAAGTGACCTCAGCTGCTTCTCATATAGCTTCCCCTCAAGGCCCTTCACTATCCTCATAGCCCTCCTTTGGAAGCTCTCTAACAGTTTTATATCTTTTTGATATTGCGGCTCCCAAAACCCCAGGACTCCGGGTGAGGCCGCACCAATGCAGGGCAGAGTGGGACAATCACCTCCCTTGACTGGCGGCTAGGGCACACTGCTGACTCATATGGAAATACAATGAAATTAATTTATTAAATTCCTATTTTTTATACCAGTTGCAATCACGTGGTGGTTTAAGAATTGCAGTGGTTCTCACAGTGACCTGTGGTTTTCAGTTTGTCCTGTCCTCCTGTATGTGAAAAGAAGAGATTAACAAGGAACAACCAAGACTTATCCTTCAAAGTTTTTGCCCATCATTTTCATGAAAGACTTGCTTCAGTGCCAGAAACAGAATTAGAAGAAGTTTTCCCACATAAATTCTGCATCAGCTACTACTTACTGGTGACAGAAGCACCTTATCCTCTCCTGCTTAGGCTAGTAACATAAAAGTGTCAATTCAGAATTCCCCCATTAAAACTAAAATCCCTAAATATCCCATCCTATGTATTACCACATGAAAGTTTGTTAAAAAAAAAAAAAACAGAACAACTTGGATTTTAAAAAGTTTCAAATTCTTCTTTTTTCATTTTTTTGTTTTCCATTTTTTTTTATTGTGTGTATTTATTGAACTTCAGTACCTAGATAGTTATGCATATGTTGGCTGATCCTCCAGGGAGAGCTGGTAGAAAACAGCATTTTTAGCTCATCATTTTTAATTCAATTAATCTAAACCAGACATCAGGCTTGAATTATTCCTTCTGCCTTCCATCATGAAGACAAGTATCTAAAACAGAGATGGGCCATTATATATTCTCTATGTATAGACCAGAATGCCAAAAAATACCTTGGATAGAGAATCATCATTGGAAAGCCTTATTTCTTTCAGGCTATGTTTGTTTATTGAATAACAACCCTCTCTGTAGAGTAGCTTGCTGGAATAAAATATACACATTCCATAAGCCCTAAAACAAGACCAATAAAAATGAACCTCTGTTGGTTGTCAGTGCATAGACAGAGCAATATGCAGCAAAGGCCTCCAAAATATACACCTAAAATATTTAAGACAAGGGATTTCAGAGAGTGTAAGTAGAATAACCAGCACAGTCATGGCAACAATGCTAATTTCAAAATTTTTTATGCATTTACTCTTTTTACTCAAATAATATTCTGGTTTTCCTTCCTTTATTCCCTCCCTTGTGACAGAGCCTTGAGAAAACCTAAGGTTTTGTCTTTAAAAATTGTGTGAGTGGGACTTACATTGCCTGACTTCAGACACTGATAATCAGGATGTGGAGAGCTGACTTTCTCAACCTAGCTCCTTCATGCTCCAGTGACAGAAAGAGACACATTTTAGGGAGCTATTCATTAGCCCTATTTTAAGCATTTGCTTTAGGGTATGTGAATCAAACATTCACATGGGTGGCAGTTTTTCTCCAGAGGGAACCTAAATGACAAACTCTGATGGAAATGTCTATACTGGATGCAGTTATTTCTCTCTGTTGGCATCTGCTGCTGTGAAAATCCCCAGTCTTGGGTAAGGTCCCCTTAGATCTGATGCAGAAGGGACATTCCTATCTTTTGGGTGGCTCCTGGGCAGGGTCCTCAAGCATGGACTCATGACAGAGACACAGCATGTGTTACTTGATCCATTTTCTGCTAACCAGAAAAATGGTTTGGATGGAGAGACGATTAGCTAAAATGAGAGGCAGGGGAGGTGGTGAGTGAAGGAGAAACAAGCTGATGGTGTCTACCTTATGTTTTTCCCTAGACATTCAGACTTGTCATGTTTGTCTCCCCCTACCCTAGCCATGTTAGGCTACCTTGATTGTTGGAGATTACAAAATAAATAGTGGAACAACTGGAACTATCTATGAAACAGCTGCGATGACAACAGTGGGCTACTTCCTAAGGGCTGCCTGGGAATTGCATAGGAAAACCTTGCATTGCACTGCCAAATCTAGGAGAACACTTCTGTGAGACTGAAGCCATGATAGCTCACCCCGGTCATATAATCACATCCTTCCCCTCACTTGCTCTTATGATACTTGCGGTATGGATTTGATTATTCTGTCAGCAAATACCCTATTTCCTTGAAATGGATGAGTATGACATGTTTGGAAATATGGAGAACCAGTACGTTAAACATAATTCACATAAAGCTAATAAAAAGAACAAAAATAATTTACATATTAATCACGGAGTTCTAATCTTCCAGAAGACAGTTGGAAAATTGATCTCTCACAAGTATAGACTGAGAAAGTAGGTTGAAGAGGGAATTAAACCTAAAGACAGGACATGGCACAACTTTCATGACATGCAGCCTGAATTTAAAAGCCACCAATTTGGTAGGGACAAATCCATTATCCACAGTGCATCAGCTCATGCCGGGTACATGGGGATTCCATAGTTGCTCTGAAGGAATTCACATTGACGGGACAAAGAGCCGCTTATACCCTGGTAAGCATGAGAAATCCCATATATCCTTAGTGAGACAGACACACACTATGGTCATTTTAAAAATTACTAGACAAATTACAGAGTGAGAAGTTAAAGAGCAGCTCAGAAATACTAGTTGATCTTGTTCTTGAGCTTAATGGTTATTGTGGTCTGCTCTTAAAACAGTTGTCACCTCAGACACACAGTTCTGGCAGCTGAACATTTTGCTTGTGTATGTGTTTTTGCACATGTGTACATACACTGGAAAAGAGATGAGCTGAAATTACAACTTTGCTTCCGGAATTAAGACTCCAGGGAGGCTAATTACAGCATACATTGCTAGTAAAAAGGTATAACACATAGAAGTATACACAGTAGTTAATACGCCAACACAAACTGATATGCGCAGTGCATGACTCTGCAGATTATTTAGGCTTGATTGTGGATTCAGTCTATCGGTAGAATATTAATTGTACCATCATTTCAAGAAAAAAAGGAGGAATCCTTCATTCACAAAAGACTGGATGTTGGCCATGGAATCTGCCCCACACTAATTCCCCTAACTCCAACAAGTGTCCAGCAATTTGTCTTCTGAAATCTTAACTATTTAATCAGATCCTGCCCTTGAAAACTCATTACTGTAGCATTAGACCATGTGCTCTTACTAGTTTATGAACCTCACCTGGGTTTTTAGCTGAAGTTTTCCATGTAGGTTTGTGCCTCAAACCACACAGCCTCTTGTTTTATAACATCTGCTGAAAACAGTCTGGCTGTTTTTGAGAGGAGTGGTTAAAATAGGGACCTTTGCTTATTCCAGAGGGGAAGAAAAAAGATTAGAATGACTTTTTTAAAGTGGGTCCATGCCTTGTAGGAGACTGTGAAATTCAGCAAGGTGATACTTCGTTCCCAGATTTAAGCATATGTAATTAAAAAACTTAGGGGCTTTGTGTGTTTACCACTAAGATTTTTTTGACAGAAGTATGATTCCAGCCTATCATTGAAATGAAAATATCTAAATAAAATAAGTGAACAGTCAGCCAAGGAAAAATTAGTCTGCCTTTGTTTTCCTTTGTCCAAGCATGCACTGCACAAACAAGTGTTCTCCAGGTAGGAGCAGCCAGCACACTGGGAAGCAAAGAAGATGCTGGGAAGAGGCAAGCCCTACAACAAATCTAATACCCTTAGTGTAAACATGTAAACTCTGGTATAAGCAATGTACAAAGGTAGAAATTAGAGCTTGTATTTTGCATTGACTAATATAACCAATTTTTTTTGTAGCCATCTCAGAGATCTGAGATGCCCAGAGAGCTGGCCTTTTCATCTGAAGGCCAGCTATTTACAATCACAACCTATGACACATGCAATACACATTTTAATTTTTAGCAGACTTTTGAGGCACATCTACCATTGTCCCAGGTCCAGTCATAGTAACAAAGAGGCACTTTAAAACCATTTTAAAAGCCAATCCTTATGACTTCTTCTTTCCTGGTATTTCTTTACTTGATCAAATAACAAGGAATGGGAGAAGGCAGTCTGGAAGGGTCACTTTCTAATTATCACACACAGGTGTAGGCTGGGACCCCACACATAATGAAAGTGGGTTTTAGAAGGTCTACAGACATTGACACGTACAGATGGAGGTTAGAAAACAGCATGTATTTCTTTTGTTGCTTGTACAATGCTTAAGTAAGTACATGTATTGGCAGAGATCAAAGGAGACTATTACAGATCCACTTGCTCTGTAATGGGATGTAGTTTACATGGAGAGGTTCAGTAAAGATGTCCAGATTTATTCAGGCTTCCTTGCGCTGAAGAATGTCACACTCTCAGGTTTTCTCCTGTCTCCTTCTGTGGTATGTAATTTGGACCTATAATACAAGATAAGCCATGGTACTTCTGGTTACTGTATTGAAAATAGGTGTTACTTCAGGCACTGTTGACAGTGCCTGAGAGATAACTGTGGGGCAGCATGTGCTTTATTTAGTCAAATTGGGTCTGCCTGATGCTGCATAAAACCCTATTGAGACAGTTTATTCAGCACAAGCCAGGTCAGTGACTTTGGCTAAACATGCATAAGGAAGGTAATAGAAGAAAAGAGCAAAGTGCATCAAAACCAGGGGTTATAGCCAGGACGGGTTGTTTGTGGATATTTAGAAAAGAGTTTAAAAACCAGCTTGGCCAAGGTGATCCTTTCACTAAAATATCTTTCAGCCTATGCAGTCAGCCACTTCTTGAGCCAATATGAGGCTTGAAATCGCAGAACCAAAGTTTGCAACATTGCACTGCATTTGAGATGTCTAAGAGATCAATGTTCTTCTAAGAAGATGGACACACTTCTGCAGGTATGGAAATATCTACATTTCACTACAATTTACTTAGGGTTGGGGCTACCGTAGGATTTTACACTACTCCCAAATTAAGCCCCTGAAGTAAATTTTGCTACCACGTAATTAAATTAAATTAATTCAATTAAATTTAATTAAATTTAATTAATCAATTAAAAAGATCAATTAAAAAGACGTGTTCAAATACTTCCTAACTCTATGGTCCCAGTCTTTCAGAAGACTTGAAGGTGGGAAGAATTGTGGCTGACCCTAGGAAATATTTTATCTTCCAAAATGTAGACAAACAGTTTGCGTCAACACTGATGCGGCCTAGAAAGGGATGAGGACTATCTTTTTGTGCCTGTGGACCACAAAAAGTGAGGCTATTTAGCATCAAGGGGCAGATGGTGCAGCTCTTTAGGAGATCACATGATTTCAACACATCTCCAAGGCTAAGCACTGCAAACTGACTCCTCTGTCAGCAAGCTGGCCAGTGAAAGCCAACAGTGCCTCTCATGAGGTCTCTGAAACTCCCTGGGGAACAGGGAGGTTGTTCCAAAGGAAGAAAGCTTGATGGTGCTTGTGTTATTCCAAAGGAAGAAAGTTTCGTGGTGTTTGTGTTGACTCTGTGGGATCTAGTTACTCAGCACCAGCAACACTTCTTGAGTCTAGAAGAGCTGGTGGTGAGAAGGCAGGAAGATGAATGGACACACTTGACATGCCTCTTGAAAGAGCTGAACTAGAAAGAGATTTGGAACCACATCTCATCCTAAGCAATCCTGTATATTCTTATGCCATCTCTCTGAGCATTTGGCTTATAAACCAATGCAGCCCTCAGCCAGGGTCAGCCAAGACAGGTTCTGGTTCTGGAAATGGGAAAGGCATGCTCTGCTTCTCCAAAGACTTCTCTACAGCTGTCACTCATGTTGGACGGAAAGAGCCAACTTGCACCAGGCACTACAGATTTTTTGAATAGTTTTTGTACTGTCAACAGCTGGTGGTTTCTGTTCACAGTCAGGCTGCCACAGCTGGTCTATTTCAGGTCTATATTTGCCCCTAGTCTAACTCTGGTGGACCCACAAACAGGGAGTTCAATTCTGCCTACATGTCTTTGAAGTCAGGAGAAACATATTTCCAAACCACCCAGGAAATGGAGCAAGCAGCCAAACAGAATAGTCTTCCATGTGCACTGCACTTCCCTCAAAACAACCACCTGGAGGTTCCCCAGGGTTGTCTCTGAGCCCTGTCTTGTTTTCAGGACCTGTACTTGGAGCTTGTTTGTTCATGTCTGAAAAACTCAGCAGAATTTAAGTGTTATAAATTTCACCTCAGAAACAAGACTTGAAAACAGAAACAAGACTTGACTGAACTTTCCCCTTCCTTTCCACCCTGGTCTGCCGGTGAACTCCCTCCCTGTGATTTTATGTTGGCTTAAGCTGGCAGTAATGACACTGAGCAGACTTGGAGAAGAGATGTGGATGGAGTAGCACTACAGCATACCCTGCATTATAAAATGATAAGATTTTGTATTAAGGTCACTTTGTCCATAGTAAAAGTATGGAAAACCTTCCTCCAGCCTCACACAATCATATAACAATGTTACCTTCTCAAGAACAAGAGACTTTCCTGTTTTGGACACCCAGAGACACACACCAAACAGAAAAGGCATGTCCCAGTACAGCCCACATGCTGCCACACGATGGGAAAGCAGGGTTGATGCTCAATCCTGCAAAAACAAGAACTATTCTGACATTTCTGAAAAAGATAAAGCATATCTCTGAGTAATTTTAAACTTGTTTCGTCAGAGACCTGTCTATTTGAAATCTGGTCTTCTCCTTTCAGCTCTGCATGTTTTGAACTCTTGCACCTTTTACAAGCCCTTGTAGAGGCAGGAATGAAGCCCAAGCCTGCAGTTTGCATGGAATTACACAGTAGACAGCTGCAGCTTGCTTTGGCTGTATGAGCGCCTTAAAACCTGAGAGGGGAACATGAAGTAAGTCTCAGGCAGCACACACAGTTGTTCCAGTCTAAACTGGGGTGATTCATTTCCAGAGAGGGATAGGTTTTATTTAATTTGACAAAGCTCTTTTCAATACCAGTGGCTTTATCTTTTTAAACTTAACGGAATGAGACTGACAATGCCTGAACTAGGGTTTTCTGAGAACACCTGGGCCTTTATTTCTATCGTGCTTCCTTGCCAAACAAGAAGCTTTGTTCTGCAAGTAAATACAGGAGCTCTAGCCAAGGGAATATCAGGTAGGGAGTGGTCAAGCCTCAGCCCAGCCTTGTGGAGCTGCAGAGAAGCCAGGTTTCAGCTCTAGCCAGCCACCCCAAGTGCCAGGACCATCCAAGGCTGTGGGGGATGATGGGACCTGTAAGACACAGGTCCTGTTCCTCTCCCCTCAGCTTCCATGGGGCCCTCAGGCAATGCAGACCATGGCAATACTGGGGGCACAGACTCTCAGGTGACCCCTCCTCTCCTTTTCTGAGCAGGACTCAGCCACAGGCAGATGCTGGGCTTTGGGCCCAGGGACTGGCATGTGTGATATGGTATCAATTACATGTAAGATGTTTTAAGAAAGGCAGTCCCCTGTAGGAAGCTTCTCCCCTAGGGCAGGAACACTTTGATTCTGTGTCTCTTCGGTTCACACCATGACACGCCAATGTATTGTACTGGGTATGAGGCTATGGAGTACAATGGTTCCCATCTGCTCCCTGTTCCTGAGCCTAACAGCTTTCTCCCTGACCCTCACATCTCTAGAGCAGATGCAGCTATGACAGCATAGCTGTGGTGATGGACAGAAACATGCAGGCAAGGGGCTTAGAAAGGTGATAAAATGGCTGGTGTCTGCCTACTCTGCTAGCCTTTTTCTGTCTCCCTTTTGCTTGGACAGCTTAGATGGCATTCAATCACTTATTTGTTACTTCACAATTTTCCTGGCTATCAGTATCAAAGAACTGACCCATGTCATGCTCTGCCAGGACTTCTGGGGAAGCACACATCTGAAGATGGGACTGCAAGAAATGCAGGTCGGTGCTGCCATTGAGATTTCTAATCCACTCCTGCATAACAAGATGTAGACAACTGTATTTGTTATACCACAAAGACAGTGAGACAATTCCATCTTTGTGACCCCTGGGGGACAGCAGTCAGAACCTCTGCCAGGTAGGGATGCAGAAGAGGCAAGAAGCTCTAGCCCCAGACCAGCACCTGCCAGGAAGGAGGTGTCTGAGGACCTAGAAACAGGATTGCCTCCTTTGGTAGCCTAGGAGGCCCAAGAATTGAGTTCAGCTGTTACCTCCTGTTGAGAAGAGGTGCAGGAAGCTTCTGGCCCTTCTGCAGCTGACCTAAGCCAGGCCCTTGTGCTAGGGTGGCAGTTTTAAAAACAAATCATTCTGATCAAGGACATAGTTATACAAAAAAATGTGCAAGACCCAGCAACATGGTGTGCATATTTCTTATAAAACTCAAAAAAATCCCCAAGAGATCATCTGAGAAACCTGTCTGGTACTTCAAAGCAGCATGTCTGAGTACTTATGGCTGTGGGTCATTCTGCAGAAGCTCCCCTCCTGGCAGCATCCCACCTTGAGGCAGAAGGCAGAGCAGCACCACTTGCCATGTTCTCTGAGCAAGGCAGTGGTGCGGACAGGCAGCCATCCACCTCCTCATGTGTTGCTAAGGGAACATGGGGAGATGAGCTGTAATTATACCAATAAAGCGTGAGAGACAGACAGAGAGAGGAAGACGTGAAATGGCCATTTGTGGTAGTTCCCTCTTCAGTTTTATTTCATTTATTGCTTTGTAAATCACCAACAGAAGGCATCCAAAACATTTCATGTGTCAGCAGATGACTGAAATTTAAGTGGGGCCTTTTGACCAGTACTGTCAGCATCTTCCTAAACACAATGGGATGAGCAAAAGTGGTAAACTGCAAAATTTAACCCAGTAACCAGCACCTCCCCAACTGAAATTCACAGATTCAGAGCATTTAAATAAAAAGGGGGGAAGGTAGGGAAAGTTAATGGAATATGACATTATTTAGGGCTAAAATGCACTTTGGAGAGGGGAAGTCCCCTACTCTGAATGTCAGATTGTGCAGCTTTGCAGTGGGAATCACACTGTTTCAGCCAGGGGTTTCCTGGGGAGAAAAACTCTCAGAAGGGCAAAACAGCCTGAAGATGCTATGGCACTGCCCACCCCTCTGTGACAGTCCACGATTCAGTGAAGGCAGCCCAACCCGCCTTGGCTGTGGGAGCCTGGGACAGTTTCACACCACAGCCCTGGCTGGTGCTTAGGCTTTAGGAGAAAGAGAGCAATTGCGTTACAACACAGTGCCTCAGTCTGTTGCCAGGGAATCCAGCACAGCCTTCCACTTCATTGAATAAACAATTAATTTCCCGATGGTTTTAATTACTATTCAACAGTCTTTACAACAACATGCTTATCCTTTGACCTAAACCACACCCTTTCTGGAAGAATACAGACTGTTACTGTAGGCCCTACCCTTCTGAACCACCTAATTCAAGTTACAGGGAGGTGCTCAATCCAGGAGCAAACTGCGTGACTCCCATGTGGGTAGGTCCCTGGATTAGCAGGACAGTAGCACACAGTGTACTAAAGGAAGGGGGGAAAAGGAGGGAGAGAGAGGTTAGAAGGCAATTAGAGATATTTAACAATTAGCAGGTTCAGTAGAAGCCGCTGACTCAGAAGGCATTTCACCTCACAGAAGTGATGGTGTGATCTGCACCTCAGGAGGGACAAGGAAGCACTTGCAGTGTTTTAAAGCCAAGCACAATGCCCTGCTATATTTGTAACTGCAAGAAAGGGAACAGACCACCACAACGCTTATTCCCTGTACCCAGGAGTGGGATAGGAGCCAGTTAATGCAACTCATATGGCCTGAGATCTGCTCCAGCCCTGACTATGTGCAAGGACAGCCTGGAACACCCAGTCTTCTCTGTGCAGCAAAGGGCAATGCCCACAGTCCATCAAAATTATTGGCTGGCATGCGCTCTTTTGCCTACACTTTTTTTGATAAATTTTGTTTGGTTTGCATTGGTAAAATGGATATACTTGATCAGTACCATTCTGATGCTGCTAGGGGGAGGGCAATGTCAGGGTACAGTTACAGTTTGGAAAGATTAAAAAATAAGTATATACACACACACACTCATGTTAATCTGAAGCATCTATTGGGTATCTGGCCAGATCAAATCTCAGATCAACAGACACTGCTGATTTCACCCAAATTGCAGATGGCTGGTCAATGTTGCAGTATGGCAGTGTGCTCAGTGTAAGCATATATGTCTGCCATCACTACAGGAAACAAAAAAGGGTAGCTCTGTTCTAACTCTGCCAAAGCAGACAGTGCTGCAGAGAGGAATATGGCCCTACATGGCCACACACCCCTGGGAGCAAGGGTGCTTGCTACCAT
This sequence comes from Aphelocoma coerulescens, assembly GCF_041296385.1. Taxonomy (NCBI): domain Eukaryota; kingdom Metazoa; phylum Chordata; class Aves; order Passeriformes; family Corvidae; genus Aphelocoma; species Aphelocoma coerulescens. Next base: position 35,940,250 of record NC_091014.1, on the reverse strand, counting down.
CCATTTCTCTTACTGTCTTACATGTATTAGTGCACACACATTACTTAATTACTGACCTTAATGTAACATGTCAGTACAATGCAGTTCTCTCAAATTCCGTTTAACTCACCCATGCTGAATGCTTGAGGTGAAGCTATTCTACACAGTTTTCATAATTTCATATGTGCCATTCCCAAGAAACACTATGCATTTTAAACAATATGAACCGGGCCACAGCACTAATGAAGTTAAATGAGGCTGGCAAATGATAGTGAACTGGACATGATTTAGCAAATATGTCCTGAAAGAACAATATTTATGAAGGCAACAATCTAGCTGTGTGCTGTGGGGAAGCCTTCTGCAAACAGATGACTGTAGTTCCCAGGATTTCAGCTATCAATCATGCCTCTCAAAAAAAAGATCTTTCCCCCTGGATGATCCCTCTACACTTTAAATCCTAAAATTTCCCATCTCAACATGCAGGGTATTGAAGACTCCCAGTGAACCTCCACAGGAAACAACAAAACTTTTAGCCTCATTTGTCATCTCTGAGACTGAACAGTTCACATCCATTCAAGTGTGTGAGACATAAAATCACCTCTTTTCTCTGGCAAGTCCTGCCTCTCTCCCCCTTGTCCCCCTTGTCCATGTTTTTTACAGATCACTAGTTTCTCACAGCTCCTAATTTTGGTATGGATTCCAGATCCCACCTTAATACTTGCCAGTTTGAATTTTCCACACCAATTTGACTTTTCAACCTGTTGCTGCTCGAAGCAAGACAAGCAGCCCATGGCTGAACAAATGAAAATCCAGTCTGGAGCCAGACCAAGTTCTGGGTGAGGCAGTTTTTGCTGGCAGTTGAAGAAAACTTTTGCTCCGGTGGTTCTGTGAGGAGGTGCCTGTGCCATTCTACACACCCCTGTTCAGCAAGGGGGGCAGTAGGGATCATTGGTCTCAAGGAAAGCCCATGGGAGGCTGTCAAAGAGATTATTTAACTTGACAGAAGACAAACACAGAAGAGCTATTGAGTGTTTCTAATACTTTCACATGCAAAACTTCTGAGCAGCCTTAATTTAAATGCGGTAGGGGAAACAATGGAGTTGTAGGCTGTCTAATGAGATGTCTGTGGACTCCAGGGTTCGGGCCTGGCCTAGAAACCCTGGAACAGCTGGAATAGGACTGCAAAGCAAAGAAGACTTTGTCAGGGTGCCAAGGCATGGTTAAATGCCAGGAGCAAAGACTACATAAGTGCCATACCAATCCAGGGATGAGGAAGACTGATGTAGAGGGGGACTAAGGTGAGGACATCCCTCCCTGCCACCCTAGAGAAGGGTGTTTGTTCAAGAATGGAGAACCCAACATAGGAAAAAAAATATAAATGTTTTTAGTGTTTTGTCCAAACCTAAAGACTTCCTGTGCCTGCTAGAGCAGCTGGGTTTATTCGCTTTATTCTTCACACTCTCTGGGACTGATTATTGGAGGCATCATTCATCACTGAAACAAGGGATGGTAGACCTTGAGTACCCTCTTGGTTGTGGATGAAAGGTGTGTTTATTGTATCTTTCAGCTCAGATCAGTTCTAGATATCTGGATGGGAAAATCCCATCTTTTCCAGTATGAAACTTACAGCTGTATCTGAAGCTCACTGGAAATGGTAACTTTTAAAACAAATGGCCAAGAATAGTATCTCAAAGGCTCCTATTTTCTCAGCAAGTATTTCCATTAACTATCTTCTCAGTCACAAAAACAATAAAATGTACTAAATGAAGACTGGTTTTAAGGATCCTATGCCATTTTGAGCAAAGTAAGACTAACATCAATTGAGAAAAGTCAGAGGAGAACAGATCAGTGATGTACAATTCTCTCAGAGCTAAAAAACATCCCTGCCTGAAGTGGAAGAGACCATTGTTCAGGATGGCCCTTTCCAACAGTTCTTCCAGTTGCAGTCATCGGACAAAGGGAGAAGTTCTAGATTTTACTTCCTTGGGAGAGAAGTGGAAGTTGTGATCACATTTGTTCATTTACCGGTATGGACAATATCAATGGAAGTGATACAGGAACCCAGACAGATGCAGATGAAGATCAGAAGCAAAGCTGGATACTTGACACAAACAAATGCCTCTGAACAGTGCAATTCCTGATCTGTTGAGTCGATACTCTGAGGAAAAGGAGAGCTGAACAGTGACAAAGGAAGGAAACATTTCTAACACCTCTGAAGCATCCCTCCCTAACTTCTCTTCATATCCCACTGACCAAGGCCTCTGAACTAGTAAATCACCCTGTGCCAACTTAAAGATCTTCCTGCTCAGGAAATTGTTGTGCCTCTGTTCAGTCAGGCAGCTCAACACAGCTATTTTGAAAGTCAGCTTAACATGATGGTTAGACTTTCTACACTGATAGAAGCGTTCATCATTCCATCAGTTTTACAGGCAATCAACAGATATGGCACACCAACTATGAGCTAAGCAGAATGACCATTTCACAGGAAAACAGAAAGATGCTTATCCATAGTGATTTTCTTCACAAAGTGATTTGCTCCTTGCTTTTAGGTTATTTTAAGCATTTGTTCTTATAGTGCATAACAGCTGCATTCAGGCTCTGTTTTAAAATCACCTGCAGTACAGAGGAGGTGAAGAGAAGGGGCTGCACCTATACATCTGCCTTTCACTGCACTGAATATAGCTGCACAAATCCTCTATGTGGCACTGTGTTCTGCCAGAGACAGCTTACTCAGGATCCATCTGTCTCCCCAGATGTGTTGACTCCTAAGGGTGAGCCCCCATTGTGGGGAGGTGGCTCTTGAGCAGTAGTGAACCCTGCCAGAGTGTGCAAGTGCATCTCTGTGATACACACCCATGGGCAAGAGCTAGTAATTATTCCTGGACCTCAAAGACTCAGGATGTAAGCATGACTAACCCTCTGCATCCACCCACTTCCTACCCCTCTGCATCCACCCACTTCCTACCCCTGCCGTACATTCATTCTAGAGGTCTGGCTGTTAACAACTGTACTTGATACTTGCTAAATTACCATAAGCCAAAGATAAACACCTGCTTGCCTACAATGATGCATGTGTTGGAGACCTGTGGATGGAGATGGCAGTGTTTACTGAGTGCTTTAGTGCATCACAGCCTCTATTTTGAGGCAGGGAGATCCAGAATCCCCAGGTTCCCATGTCGGCCAATGCTGTTCATATTCCAGACAGAGACTCAGTTGGCAACAGTATGAAAAATTTCAGGACACATTCTGGGTATATATTGCATATTTACAAACCACACTAATGATTGTTTATCTATACACACAATACGCATCCGGTTATTCACAGAGCGCTGTGTGATTTGAAAAAAACCCAAACTAATTTAATGGAAAAAAGCATCATTTTCTTTGCTGTTTTCCTCAGCAGCAGCTCAGACAGAAAGAAAGTGGATGACTTCTTGTAAGGAAAATGAAACATTAATGAAACTCCTTAGATACTGACATGCCAGGTCAAAGGCCAGCAATTGAGGTAACTCCCTTTGAAGCTGTGGTGTCTCCTCATTGTTTTGCTGTATTTACCTTCTCGTTTTTAGAAAAACTCCATGCTGATAGAGAAGTATGCACATGAAATGTCGGTCAAGTAGTGGAGGAAACCAGAGAAAGGAATTTTCATTAGAATAAAAACAGTTTTCCATCATAAAGCTGGAGCATCTGTCATAACTAGAGGGACAAAAAAAGTCCAATAAAAAAGCAGGAACTTCTCCTGTGGTGGTTCTGGATCCGGGAGTTAATCATTGCACTTCCAAGAGTGGATGGGAAGTACCATCATTTCCAGTAATTTCCAAATTACTGTAATGCTGTATGCCTCAGGAGGAGGCAAGTTATCATGCATTACCTAACCTGGGCTATACATTTCTGCCTGCAGGAGGCTGAGCAGGAGTGTTTCTTGGCATTGCAGGCTTGGGTCACAATGTCATCATGGAAATACTGCTCAGACAATATTGTTATCCAATCATATGCTCATTAAGAAGTTTTTTTCCTAAATGAAGAATGAAGAAAACACAAAAATAGGCAAATCTTATCAAAGATCACTAGTGGCTTTAAAGCAAGTACATATGTGGATGTGTGTGTATACCTTCAAAATGTATACACATATAAATCTCTATGTATCCACCAAGTATATCTTGCATATTTGGATGGGCTAGGTAGCACTAGACAAATGCTAAACAAAGGCAGATAGTCTTTTTTTGGAGAAAGAGCATCCAGTCATATTCATGTGTGGAGAGAAGCTGACCAGCCCCAGAAGAAAAACACGGAATAGTATCTGCCATGAGCTGCATCAGGTTTTCCAGCCTCTGCCATGCTCACTGCCTACAGGGCTGGAGAGTGGAGCTGTGGCAGAATGGGTGTAACACTGCAGTGCTGCAGAGAGGCAGGGCAATGGGTTCAGGCGTTCAAAACCCCCAGCAGGATCACAGAGCTCTCTAACTCTCCTTTTTAACTAGTTCAGCGGGAAAAAAAATCAACCCCTGCATGGGTCAGTTAGTGGCAAACTTCTACCGTTGCCTGGATACATTAAGGAAATAAATTTCTACAAGGGGATTTAACTGAATTTCCTCCCTCAGCCTTCCTGATGGTCATTTGGCCCCACAAGCTTTTCCTAGAGATTATGTAGATGAGTGACTCGTAGATGAGTGGGAACTAGGGGAATCCTGGTTCCATGTTTAGCTGTTGACTCAGTATCAGACCATGGACGAATCACTTGACCTTCACAAGACAGCACTCAGCTTAGGTAGACAGTGGAAAGAAAAACACAAAACACTGCCCTTTGCTGCTTTTCTGGGTGAAGAATAGCTGTATATTTCTGTTAAAGTGTGGTACATCAGATTCATCAGACTGCTACCACACTAAATCCTGTATGAATTTAATATTTTAGGAGGGTCTCTCTTGTTCTGTGGTCACTAGATGTAAGGGGTTTCATTTGTTTACAGTGAGGAAATTGTGCTAATTGCAAATTAAAATCTTCGTGCTCCTAACAGTAATATCTCACTTTCCTATTTGGGCATTTCAAACACAAGGTGCATCTTTTGCTCATCTTCATGATTACATGAAAATAAGAAAAAAGAAAAAGATAACCACTACAACTATGTTGTTCACATTATAATGGCTGCCATAAGTGCATTTAAATGCAATACACTTCTGCTGATTAGTTTGCATGCGAGTGAAACGAGGGTAAACAAACATTTAACAAGGGCTTTATTTTGCTCTGCTGTAATTGGTGTTAATCAAAACTATTGTGGTGGAGGTATACAGCAGCTAAATTGCTTTTCTTTTTATTAAAAAAAATAGGGAAATGTAATTTATTTCTGTACAAAACCCTCTAAAGATAGCAAAGTGTGAGAGTTTCCATCAAGAGTCAAGTGGATTCAAACACACTTTGGCATTCCAGCAGCCCCCTCCCACATTAAAGCTGCTATTCCCATGAGCCTGTTACTAAATATAGCAGCAGCTCTCCAGATTGACAGGAGAGTTCCTGATCCAGGCTCCTGGGCTTTGCTCCATGCAATCCTAATATGGTAGAGCGCTGCAGCCAAGCGAATGCTCAGGAAGGACTCAAGAGGGTAAACTGGGACCACAGGATCATCCCTCCCCATGCCATGGGAAACTGAGCAGGAGCAGGCACAGAGAAGATGTGACTTAACCTTTTGGTGTCTTGGCTCCAGATCAGCTGTCAGTGAAGCCGACTGACTTCTCACGAAAGGGCACGGCTGTGCAATAGCGAGTGACGCCAACCTCCAGTTGACACCAGCACTGAGAATTCCCACTTGGCCCCTCCATCTCTCACAGCAGCCAACCAGGTTACAGAAACATCTGGCTAGGGCAAAAAGGGACAAAATGCAGACAGTGTTCATTGTGAATGTGTTTTAGGCTCATAAATGGACATGTAAAGCAACACGGGACTCATTTTAGTCACCCTTCCCACCCTAGTTTTATGATCAAGATAAAGCTCATATGAAGTGCTGGCACGTGAGCCATGTCTGTAGGGCATTGTGCTATGGAGGCCATGGAGATAGAGCCCAAGAGATTATTACAGAGAGCAATAGCTGATTTCATCTACAACTATTTGCCAATGTTTGTATTTCTAATTTAAAAACCTTTCCTGCATGATTGTATGAGTTTCACAGGAGTCCCTGAAAATGCAGATCCTGAAAATCAACCAGCAGAGCTACATTGAAGAAATTTGCCTCCCTGCAGAATGTCAGCAGGTTTGAATGAAAAGAAGCTACAAATATGGCACAGGCCTTCTTCTTCCCCTCAACCTCACAATGACTATTTTTGCTCCAAAATCTCAATCATCTCTGTCTTATTAAACATCTCTGCTCCTTTCACCATCATTCTGTAAACACCAGGATGCTCTGAGAATGCACCATTTGGGACTTTGAGCTGCAGGCTGAGGTTTTCCAAACCATAAAAGCACCCTCTGGGCATACAACAGAAGTGTTCATTTAGACACCTCCAGCCCTTTGGAGGTTTATAAGGAAATATACATTGTAAATCAGTGCTGCGCAAAGGCCAGATGAAACAGAATTAGTTATGGAAAAGGCACGGTGAAGGAAACTTTAAAGCTGCAACAAAGTGTAACCAACGTAACCAGCACAAAAGTGGGGAGGAGAAGAAGGAAAAACTTCTTTGACACAAAATGTATTCTTTAAAAATATATAATTTATAGTACATTGCATCTATTCTTAAATGGTTGTGAAAACCACTCCTTGCTTTTTACTGGTGGGAGGGAGACGAAACAACGCACAAAAAATCAAATTAATTTATTAAGATTGCAAGGTAGGAGACCAAACATCCCAAATTCTAAAATCTTAGGATAAAGGACATGTCTAGCAGGGTCTAATGCTCAGGGAAGTTTTTATATATTGAAAACATTTCTTTGTGGCTGCTGTGGTTGGATAAGCTCCCATAACCCCGGTAGGTAAAGGCAGATGGAAAATCCCTGCAGGAACTTCTTGCAATATGTTAAAGCTCCACTGAAGCTTATAGGAGAGTTTTCACCTTTTTTTTTTTTCTTCTGTGTTTCATTTCCACTATCAGTGATGCATGAAGGAAGCTAAAACTGAAAATAAATAGAGGTCCCTGTCGCTCAGGTTCCCTCAGTACTGAGAGTGACAATTACATATTATTTATAGTCAGAATAAGCCAGTAGCTACTGTGTGTTTCTAGCACTATAAATTGAATAAACAGATTGTCCTACACCACCTTGTTAAGCCTCAATGCAGCAAACTCCTCCTTATACATTGATCTAACCTACCAGCTAGTGTTCATCAACAATAAATCAAAAGTGCGATCTAAAATACCTGTCTTCATAAGGTAAACAGTAGTGGGCCACCAGAAAAAAAGGTACCGATTGGAGGTATTCCTCTGAAACGAAATGCTCTACCAGTGGCTCTTTAAAATGCTCATTGAGGGAAGATAATAATCTCATCTTCTTCAATATACTTTAGGCATGCACTTAAGCAATTCAGAGCTAGAAAGCACAAACATCCCCTCACACTGGAGGTGTTTATTAATCACCATTGAAGCTGACTTGTGCTGTACATCACTAATCTTTTGATTCAAATGCCTGTTTACTCAGGAAAACCTTAATTTTATATATCTATCAAAACTGTACATATAATACATAATTTCATCTCAAAAAGCCAGTTTGTTGCTTCTTGAATGTTTATCTTCTTCAGATAAGATCTCCACAAACACAAACTTCAATTCAACCTATTTTGGAATGTTTAAGCAGAAACTCTGAGTGTCCAAGCATTTCTTTTTTATTCTTTCTTCCCCAAAACAAAAGTTAGGCAATTATATTTAAAAAAAGTGGGATGGAGGGCAGGGGCAAAAAATACTCAAACCTAAACAAACAAAAGTGAGGAAATAAGGTGGTGGTGCCAAATCCAAACTTTCTGCAGAAAAGTAGAAAGTCTGCTATGATTGTTTCCATGTCCCAGACTTAGGTTGGTAAGCACTTCAAATTGTTACTGGGAGCTGCCCAAATGCCATGACAAAGTTGATGAGGTAGACTACGTAGAACAGATTACAGAAGCAGCTAAAAATAAATGAGATACTGCTGATGCCCTCATCATGGCCAGGCAGCACCCTAGCTTCTCTCCAAGAGGATGCTTCACCAGGCTTGTCACAGGCAACTGCCAGGGCAGCACCTTCCAATACTCTAACCTGAAAATGAGACCAAGAAAATTCAGGGTCCTCCTGTTGCTTGAGATGTTGTATAGGAAGATACTGCCTGGAAAGTTCATCAGCTGGGAATCCAAAAGACAGTAGATTCTGGGAAATACTAAAAAATGGCCAAACTTGTTGGCAAAGGTGGTCACAGCTGGGCTGTGACAGTGCAGTCACAACTTGCAACTACATCTTGGGTTGCTTTTCTTGCCCATCTCCTCACACCTTGCACCTCACTCCTCCTCTTGCCAGGTTGCCTGCCAGCTGATTCTCATCCAGACATCTGTCTTGGCCAGGTTCAGGGAAAAATAGGAAATTATACCATCTGGATCTGCTTAAAAAAGTCACGGAGCAGAATGTCACTGGCATACTGACGGCACAGCAGCCAAACCACAGCTGCCATGTGAGCACTCAGCAGGAGCTGTGACAGAGTGGGTCTGGTGGGATGCACCTCTAAGTTTACTGACAAGGGAAAAACTGAGCTAATGATTAATTCTTGCCAGATCCTGTCAGTAGAGCAATTGTGACTTTCTGATCAGCTTCATTCAAAGATGTTGGCAGAATGAAGCAAAGTTAGCAATGACATTTTGACTTAATCTATCATTTGTAGCAAGAAGACCTGGTCAGAGAGCAGTAACACTTCTAAGTCCTTAATGGGATTGGGGGAGGATAGAAGCAGCAGCTGAGCACTGAGCAGTGCTCTGGTTTCACAGCCTCTCTCAAGCAGTGTGTTGGTTTAACACAGCCTGGTTTTTAGTGGGGGTGGGAGAAGAGCTGCTTGAAACTTCTACGTCCGACACAGAGCCAATTGCTGAAGGCTCTGACAACGGGCAGGTTACAAGTTGGTAACGCCTCTGTGATGACATATTTAAGAAAGGGAAAAACCGCGGGAAGCTCTCTTTCTTCTCCCAAGGGGCGGTGAGGCGGCCGCTGGGGCCCATCTTGCTGGGGGCTGCACAGCCAGGGCCTTCTCGAGGCTGGGACCACACGGCCGGAGCCTTCCCAAGGCTGGGATGGCACAGCTGGGGCCCTCCTGAGGCCGGAGCTGCCGTGCGGTGCCGGCAAGGACCACGCGGCCGGGCCTGGCCATGCGGTGCCAGCAGGGACCACGTGGCCAGCAGCGAGAGAGACATGGCGAGCAATTCCCCGGTGCAGAGCCCAGATGAGATCAACCTCTTACCTGCAACTTACAGACACCAACTTCCTTCCAAGTCAGAGAAAAAGGAAAAGTGAAGACAGGTGAGGAAAACCAACATGGTGACAACAAGGTCAGTGAAAAAAGGAGAAGGAGGAGGTGTTCTGGGTGTCATAGCTGAGGTTTTTCTACAAGCTGTGGTCAGGACTATAATACAACAAATTGTTTCCCTGTAATTCATGAGGTGCGTGGGGAGGTGCAGAGATCCACGGGCAGCCCATGAGGAAGAGTGCTCATCCTGGAGCATGTGGATCCTGAAAAGCTGTAATCTAGTGAGGAACTTGAACTAAGAGAGAGGACCTTTGCTTCCAAACTAGAACAGCTCATCCTTAAAAGACCAAACCCATGAATGACCCATGCTAGGCAGTTCTGGGAAGACTGCTTGGCCCGTGGGAGGGACTCATGTTGCAGCAGCTTCAGGCAGGACTGTTGCTTGTGGAAGTTAAAACCATGCTAGAAAAGTTTGCAGAGAAGTATCTCCCGTGGGAAGGATCCCACAGCACAGCAGAAGAAACTCTTTTCCTTAAGCATACTGAAGAAAGATTTTTAAGAAGTGAAATACTGACCAAAACCCCATGTTTTGTCTCCTTGCACAGTCAGTGGAAAGAGGGAAGGACTGGGAAAGAAAGGTGTTCTGAAGATCTGCTTTGGATCTCATTATCCTTTTTACTTTTAATTCTGTTAATAATAAATCTTCTTTATACTGTTTAAGTTTTGAACCTGTTTTGCCTTCAAGTTTTGGGGTTTTTTTTTCAATAGTCCTTAACTCATGAAAAATGAAGTTTTCAATTCCCTCTCCTCTGCTCAGCTATAGCAGAGGAAAATAAGTAGATGGGGGGGGGGGTGGTTGTGGGTGCCTGGTGCTTAGCCAGCTCCAAACTGCGAGAAACAGGAAACCTTGTGCTGAGGCAACAGAGCAATTGGAGACTGATCAAGACATTTAAGGTGAGGTCAAGATGGGGGTTGCTTAAGCATACTTCTGTAGACACCTGCAGTTCTCACCCACAGCAGACCAAGGTGTTCACAGTTCTCTCTTTCTCCTAAATGTACTTACCTACAGCCCCCAGTTCCCCTCACACATCCATATCCAACATAAAGCAGATCTTGGCACCAGTGTAGGCAGAGAAGCACACAGCTTGATGCTACCTAAGCAGCTGATGTTTTACCCACCTTCCCAAGCTCTTCAGCCCACAACATCAAGGTTGAATTGGGAAGCTCTCCATGAGGCCATTGCAAGAAAGATTAGCACTGGGCTGTTGTTAGTGAAACTGATGAATATTTTGACCTTTTAATTCCATTTAATCTCTACATCTGAGACATAAAAGGCATCCTGCAGAGGAGTCCCTGGTGGAGAGAAGAATTGAATACACAAACTCCTACATTCATGCATTTGGAAGTACTGGCTGGCTTTTTCCACACCAACGACACACTGTCCTTGAAAATCACAGTGATTCATCTCAATTCAATCTACACAATGACATTTTAAACCCACTCATTTGCCCTGCATCATACAGACACTTGCAATCACATTATTATTCTTCAAAACATAGAGTGTTCCTTGGTTCTTACTGGCCTCCTGGCTTACCTCCTAGAAATTTTATCTTCTTCAGTGTTAGGTGAACGCTGTCTTTGGTCCATTTCTCTTTTAAATCCTCAACCTTCAATTACAGCGATATAATCTAAATTAAAAATCTATTTGTATGGACTTTCCTACAATGACACAGAAAGCATGCCTTGGTCAGTGTTGGATGTAAGAAAGGGTCCTGCCACACGGATGTGGAGCTTGGCAGATAACTTTTATACATCAGAGACTTACAGAGAGTCTAAAGGCAAATGAGCTGCATTAGCTATAAAGCCATCTGTGTTTCCAGACAAGAGGGATTAGACCATTATCAACCTGTATAATCCCTCAGGAATATATATTTAGGATGCCTTAATCCCTCAGTTATTCTGAGTCTGGAAGACTTTCAGTTTTTTAAAAAAATGCTTCTTCTACCCCTTCATATGACCTGAGACTTCTTACAACCATAAACAAGCATATCAATACTGGGATAAAACTCCTGTCTATCTATGAGGCAGGATACTGTGATCCTCATCCTCTCAGCTCTGTGCTGTCTGGAAGACCATGGAGCACAGAGAAAGCCATGGAACTTGCCCAAGGTGGTGGCCAAGCTCTTTCTGTGGCAGCCCTTGCAGGACGCTCCCCCTCAAGGGCATGAGGCACAACTGGACATGCATGATGAGACCCCACACCAGTGCTGGCAATGCGGTGGAGAGGGATGGGTGCTTGGAGGGTCACTTGGAAGGTGGCATTAAGGCCCTCCAGTAAGAGCCAGGCTTTCCTGCTCTCACAATGAAAACGTTTCATATTAGGCAGAGATGACATCTTGTTCTCGCTAGAGCTGCCTCCCAAGATTGGCCTTCCTGAAATATAAAGGTTAAGCATACTTTTTAACAAAGAGGACAATTACACCAACTAAGGGAAATGCACAGATGGCTCAAACATTGCACAAACAAAAAGCGAAGCTTATCAATGCATTATTTATAATCTGCAGACTGTAATGAGAGGTTGCTCAGTCCAGCCAGTGAAAGGCATGGAGAAATCCAGTTAGGGTCCTGAAAAGGTGAGTTCGGGTGGAGATTCATGAGGCAGCAAGAAAAGAGAAAGGAAATAGCATGGTGGCTAAGGAAGCTTTAAGGCTGCAAGTTTAGTTATGTGATGGCTGAGAGAGGAAAGGAAGTGCTTTAACCAGTTCTCAGCACTGTTCCAACAGAGGTTTTACTTCCTTCCCCCAAACTATTTGGATCAAAATGAACTTTCTATTAACTACAACATCTCTTGCTCCTTCCACTCTCAGGAATTCATTGGCAGCCATGAATGTCACTTTGATTATACCTCCATTTCTGAGCAATGCCTACCCTTGAATATGTGTGTTCTAGTGACTGTAGCTGCTCCACCATGTCTCTGCCCTCCCTGGAGTATCTGGTTTCACATCCTGCATAAGCAGGTCAGGTTCCTCTGTTTTGTTTCCAAGGTGCCCAGTGTTTATGTGTGCAAACTTTTCCGTTGGTTCTTTGTGATCACCACTGAACTTGGGCAACAAAAACTCAGTTGACATGGAAAACCGTTAATTAGTTTACAAGTATGAGATGTGATTGATGAGGATAGATAATCCTGCAAGGAAAAAAAAAGGGAGCCAGTTTGTCTTGTTACCATCTTAGGGATAAGTAGTTTCCTACACTTACAGCTGGCGGCTGGCAGTCTCGCTTCTGGAATTCTCAAATGTAGAGATATCCAATGTATTTACTACCAGGCTCAGCTGGAGGAGGCGGGGCTGACAAACACAAAACCTTATATCCGATTACTTCAATTTCAGGCCTCAGGGCCATGAACTGAGTAGTTTGGGGAGTTGTATTTAAAGTACACATATGAGGAACTGACCTGTGAGTGCATGTCTGTGGTCAGTGCACTCACAGGTCAGTGCACTCACAGGTCAGTGCTTCACTCTGTTACAACCTTTCAGAGGTTGAAGTCTGCCAATTTACACTTAGCTAAACAGAAATGGAAGCCTAAGAAGGTCCATTCTGGTCTGTCTTTATAGATAGCAACAAAATGAAACCTTTCTCTCTTTTGTATTCTATCAGTAGTAAAACTCTACAATCATCAGGCTATTTTTTGTGCATGTGCTCATTTTACAGCTGTATGAGGTTTTTATGAGAGGACTCAGGGACACCTACACGTTGATTCAGGGTAGGGAAAGCATGGCACCAAGCAGTGCACATTTTCTTTCCCGTGCCTGCCAACAGGCTTCATTTTTGTAATAGAAAAACCAGCCATAAAGACCAGGAAGCAACAACCTGACCTGCTCAGACTTTCACCCTCTGGACTCCAGCCCAAACCGTACGACATTCATTACTCAGCTGGGGCAGGTCCCCTTCCCCCACACCTGCAGTGCCATCCATTCAAAGCCTTCCTGGTGGTGAAGCCTATCACAGCAGCTAGCTGGACAAAGCACCTTCCACACTGGAGTGACTTAATGCTATTTTGTGACAGAAAGCAGCAGATCAGGTTTGTCTTGCTCATGGATTTTGAAGCACACTGTCTTCAAATGGACCCTGCTTTTTTACTAAAGGAGTGCAGAACTGTATGCTGTTTGCTCTAAGAACTCCTTTCTGCATTCCTGTGGTTAGAGGGAACACAGGTAGCCGCTGTTGTGTATGACTGATATGATGCACTGTTACTTGTATAAGGAGCTGGGGCTCAGGGAATTTATGTACTGTTTGTTTGTGGATAGCAAAGGTGATTTAAAATTGTTCCACTTTTGTAATCAAGTGAGTCATCTTTAACATCAAAAATCATAACAGGAGTTTGCTGCAAAAGTTTGGATTTACATACATTTACATACATACATTACTTAAATCCGATCTCAGTGAAAACCTGTCATCTTGGTATGTTGCCCACGAACTTAAAGACTTAACCAGTTTGCCTCACACCCATAAGCAAACAGTTCCTCCCTCTGAGCAGGTTTAATATGTTCTTTACAACCAAGATATCAAAGGACTCCACCAGCGAAGCCCACCTGGGTTGGCCATGGCAGGCGAGCAAGGATGCTGTTCCTGGCTGAGAGGCTCGAAAGGCAGCCCAGCACTGGGAACTCTGCAAACTGCTCTCTGATTTCCTCTGAAAAGCTAAGGGCTGTTCCTCAAACCCGGTATCAAGCACATGCAAAGCCTTATGCAAACAGCACTCGAAGGGCAGTTACGTACACAACTGAGGGCTGGCTCGGAGACAGGGCAAGGACAAGCTGGCCTGGTCTCAGACGCCGCCCGGCGCTGTAAACCCAGATGACTCCACTCCCTCTTGGCACAGGCAAATGCCCAGGAAACCAGCACCACACCGTGCTCCTGCTGGGCTGTTGGAAAAGCAAAGCAACCACTGTCCTTGGCAGTGCTGTGAAAACCTAGAAATGTGCACCCTGGGGACTCATACCTGACAACAACAAAAACCCTCCTGCCATCTGCAGAGTATTGTTGCATTGCACTGGTCATAGTGCAGCAGAGGAAAGAGAAGAGTTGGAGAAGGAAAAAAGCAGTGGCTGGAAAGATCTTTCTAACAAAGAAAGACAAGGACAAATGTTTTTCTTACTTATGGCAAGCTTTTTTGTGTGAAATTTAATTTTCAGACTTTTTAAAGTCCCCTCCAAAAGTAAACCTTACTATAGCTGTTGATATATATAAAAAATGATAAATATATAAAATTTTGGCTTATGCTCCCAGACCTATATGACTTTCATGACCATCACAACTAACTTTTACTTCAGAAGGAGAGTAAATAATACAACTGACATTTATTAGGGTGAGCTTGAAAATGACTTTAATAAAAGTGACTTTGAGATAAGCTTTAGGCGTTGGTATAAATACCAATGATGCAACTGAATGAAAAAAAAGCAGTTTGGGGTTTTTGCTTATATTATTCTTCTCCCTGAAAAGAACTTGTATGAATACAGAGCTCTTCTATACCAAGATACAGACATGATATTTATCAGATGCAACAATCATTTCTTCTTACCATAAGTAAAGATTCCAAGACAACTAAGGCTCTAAGAACATTATTTTTAACCTGTGTTTTAAAAGATGAATTAGTGTAAGTACATGACAGCCAGAACAAGAAAAAAATAGAGTAATTTGATGAAGATTGTCTCAGGAAATGACAGGCAGAGTAGAAAAACTGTAGTGCAGGAGGCATCTTTAGATAGCAAAAGGTCAAACTTAAATTAAAACCTAGTTAAACATAAACCAGAGTCCAGGATCAAATAGCAATAGAAAAAGGAGAGTATTGGTCTAGAAGGTTTTAACTATATTTTAGCCAGGCCAAGGTGACATGAAGGTGAAAATGCAATGACTCATTGAGGAGATGGGTAACTGTGATAACTGTGGATATGAGATAGTATAAAACCAGGAACAGCCAATGAAGGATAAAAATATTCAAATATTCTTGAGAGTGTCACACAACCAGCTGGAACACACGTGTCACACCTTAGGCCAGGACATCTGATGGTCCCCACCAACCATTCAGTTCCCGGCATTCTCAGTGGCATTCTCCTCATGCCAGTGAGTCACACAGGTCTTTGGGGAAGGAGGATATGGACTCACGTGTACAAAAAGGATTCCTCTGTGAGTAAAATTCTTTTCCAGATTTCATAAACAGCATTTAAGCTGCTGTTAGAAATTGCTGAGACCCCAGAAAAGTGAGCACATAAACACAGTGCTTTGAACCAGTCCTTTTTCTTGGACCCATCCTTAACTTCTTGGACACCTGGTTTCCCTAAAATAATGCAGGGAAATAACCCTTCTTCTCCTCTTTTGCAGGGTTTTCCTTTCAACAAACTGTTTTGGGACACAAGATTCCAGGTACAGCAGCATGTATCGATGATGCGCACGCACGCACACACACACATACCTCTCCCCCCTGCCCTGCCCCAGCACTTTAAACCTAAACTTTTAAGGTTTGGGCTTTCTTCTCATAGCAACGGCCCAGAAAAAAACAGTGCTTTGTTTGATAAGTAGCAAGTACTAGCACATGAGTAGAGAGCTCTAGGGGAAAAATCCCAAACAACCCCTTTTTTGAATATTGTTATAGGATAATTGAACACGCAGCAACTTTGAGGTATGATTTTTCTCTTTGTGAGAATGAACTGTAACACATAGAGTCTTGTGCAGACAGTCCTTGAAATTTTTTGGCTCTCTAGATGTTTTTGCATCAGGATAAAGGGAAAACCTTGAGGAGAGGCTTCTGAAAGCTACAGAAAGCCGAAGGACATACAGTAACTCAGAGACAGGTTCCTCCTACCTGGCTCCCTCCATGCACCAAGCATTGCCAGCAGTGCCAACCTATTTTACTTACAGGGTTGTACATGGCAATTAAAATTATCTCTCCTAGCACATGGTCTGGAAACCTGCTTGCCCTGCAGACTTGTTATGCCCACAGCCATCTTCTCCCAGTGCCTCTTCACAACCCCCTGCTAGGGTAGGGCAGATAAATTTGGCACATCAAGAGGGGATCACTGAGCAGGGAGGCGAAGGGATGCTCCTGAGCACAGTGACACAGCTGGCACTGCAGAGAGCCCATAAAGCAAAAGTCAGGTCACCCACAGTACTCAGGGCTTGGATCCTCATCACTTTGGTTTTTAAATCTCAGGGCAAAACTTGTGACGCCTGTCCCTTGCTAATGGATACATTACACTGGAATACAGTATGCTGTCTTCCTGCTTCTTTGCATCATGCTGCCATTCTCTGGGTGGAAAGAAAACATAGTCCTCTTTACCACGAATAAAGCAGATTTAAAACAATTTAAAAGGAAATCACCACTATAAAACAAGAAAGAACTGTTCTGTTCCTCTATACAGCCTGGGTTAATATGACTGAAAGGAGATGTGGACACAGATCTGGGAATCTATTTAGCAGAAATACTTTCTAGGATGTCAAAACAGAATAGCCCAAAATGGCGCTTGGCGGGTTTTGTTTTGCTTTGTTGTTTTTTTTTTTCCAAAGCACTCCACTTACAATGAAAATGATTTGAAAGAAAATCTGCAATTCCACCACTCAGCCTTTCAATTCTTGTCAGCTTTCTCACATACAACACAACTACTTTTTGTTGTTCATGTTCAGTAATTTTGGCTAACAAAGGTAGGCTCTAAAGTGAAGCAAGCTCAGGCCAAGCTACCTGCAGACAGCATAATCATGTCTTCAGTGATCTCGACCTTGACATGGATTATCAGGCTTAAGTACTCACTTCAGCACTTACTTCATTCTGCCTTTAGCAAGGTGCAGTTTTTGGCTGGTATAGTTACTTTCCAAGGCACGCAGTTGTAAAAGCCTGAGTATGACTGAGCTGGTAGTTTGTGCTCCCTAGAAACTGAACATCTCTTTTTGTGGCAGCATGCAAGCCACTTCAGTAATATTCAAAGCAGCAAAAAAATCAGCAGCAAATTCATGCTTGTGTTTCTCTTCTCATTGATCCTCAGCATCCCAACTGGCCCCCCAATAATTTCTTTTAACCACTGTTTCTACTTTGTTGCAGGCTAGTACATTTGAGGAGTGCTCATCATGGCCCACATATGTCCCTCCTTTCCTTCTCCTGCTTCCACAGTCTACTGGTAATCCTGATGGCCTGTATTGGGAATGGTGATCCCTCTTTCATAAATCCATTTTCCCCTTCCCTTTGTTCTCTCTGGTGCTCCTCTGAAGGATGTTTACTCACAACTGACAGGATTGGGAAGTGTTTAGACACATGATCTTTCATAGAATCATTGACTCATAGAATGGCTTGGATTGGAAGTCTCCTTAAAGATTATTTAGTTCCAGTTCCCTTGTCATGGAAACCCATGGAGGGGTTTCCTCCTGCAACATCCCAAAAAGAAAGGCTGCAGAAACAGAAATCACTCCCATTTCCTCCTCTCACACTTTCCTGCATAGAACCATCATTAAAGAACAGAGAACAAGCCACTAGCACTTCTGTGCATGCACTGGTATAGCTTGGTTGGTGGCTGGCTTATATGCTAGTATCTGCACTTCACTGAGTTCACATGGATTCAATGATTAATGGCAAACTTTAAGTTAAGAGTATAAATGCAAGATGAGACACCAGTCATCCTTTTAATGGGTAACAAATCACACAATATTCCTTTTTTGTCCCTGTATCCCTTAACACAAGATTAGTAGTAAAACAACACTCAGAAAGGCATTTAATTGGGTGGCTTTATTTTAGAGCTCACAGGAGATAAACAACCACTAAACAAAAAGTTTGTGTCACTGTTCAGTGACAGCTGTCAGAAAGGAGGGGAAAACCCTTGAGACTCTTCCCCTGCTACTTGCTATTTGTAGCCCACTCTCTGTATGGCCTTGCAAGCCTGTGATTAAATGTTGTGAAAGACAGGCAGTGCTAAGCAACGAAGAGGACAACACACAGGGAGCCAGTCTCCAGGTTGGAACAGACTTTGAGCTGTGAACTCAACATTTCCAGCTTTCGAGGAGCTTTGAATTTTCTCACACAAAGATAAGTAACCAAGCATGCTTCTTAAAATGGCTTAAAGCTAGCAAGGCTGAATCATGAAGGTCTTTGATGCCTAAAAAGAGCTTTCCTTCCCATCCACAGCTGTGCATGCAAAAAAAGACAAATTAAATTAGCTATTGTTTCTCCAACTGTTTGCCCTGACTAAGAGTATGATTTAAAAAAAAAAAAAAAACAAAACCAAAACAACTCTGGAATTTAACAATTAAACAAAACCAGTCTCATTTTAATATTTCTATACATAAACTGAAGAGAAGAATTCCCTTCCATTTGTTCATTGTTCCCTCCCTACTCCCATAAGAATTAATGAATATACATCAACTAGCTGAATGATCTGTTGTCCAAGATTTTGGATTTTTGGCTTAGTGCTGATATACTTGGCACCAACTGCACTAATTTAGAAGTTATTTAGATGTTCTAGCTTGCCATTATTCCATTACTTTTTAAAGTGGAATTCCAAAAAATTATTAATGCTCCAAGGAGAGGCTCAGTTGCAAACAGTGAGACTGTCACGTTCTGAAGAGAATAGCTCACAATGCCCTTGCCCAGAAAAAACATTCAGATTGAAGATGGATGGTTCATTCCTCCTTGCCAGATTCCTGGGCTACCACTGGAGAGTACAAGGAAGGAAGCATCAGCTTTGCTGTTTCAACCAAGTAGCCCCCAAGTCCCAGCAAATTACTACTGCAAGTCAAAGGGCTCTGCTGGGAGATAGAAGTAGAGCAAGAAAATCACAATGCAAAGGTTCCTTAGTGAGGACAAACAGCAACATAGCCAAAGGCTGCAGAAGACAGGTGCTGATGGGTTCAGTGTTCACCACTCCAGAAACAACCCTCTGCAGAAGAAGGGCTGCAAAGCAGATGAAGGCTCCTCTGAATTGTGAGAGGGTGGAGGACAGTCCCTTCCCAGGGGGCTGGCCACAGAACTAAAATCCCCCACCCATCTCCAGGAGGATTTCACACCTCGCACGAACCTTAGACACATCTCCCAGTCCAGTTTTCTCTTGCTGGGATACAAGCAGTCCTTCACTTATATTCTTGGCAGGAAGTCTTGCTTCATTAACAAGTGTTTAAAAAGAAGCAGCAGATGCTCTCCTCCTTCAGCACGTAACAACAGCAAATAGCATAATCGGGCTGATTACAAGGCTGATTTCCACTCTCTAGTTTAAGACATGGAGCAGGTAATGGCATGTACTGCACAACATGTGCCATAGCTTGTGTGCTGATCATTTCATGCCATACACTCTTGCAAGGCAAAGCTTTTTCAACAGCATTTCTCATTTATGAAAGGCTGTGAGAGACAAAACAGTGTCCTTATTTTGCCTGCAACAAAACCCAAGTTCTGAACACATAATCCACAGTCCACAGGCTGAGAAGATCAGAAAAGCAGGAGGACTAGTCAAATTTAAAGGGTCCATTGTGAAAATGTCAGCAACCACACAGTCTGTTCCAATAGCAACAAGCTCAAACAGGGTATTTAAACATAGTGATTTAATCACCCAAATGATAACCCTCATTATATTGTGTAAACTGCGTCACAAGTTAAACTATGGCAGGAGCAGAAAGAGTATCATAAAAGGACGATGACCAAAGCTGTCCTTTAAACACTATTCTGAGTGAAGAAATGTAAAAGACAAGGAGCAGTTTCAATGGGAAGTATCTGAGGCTGCTGAATAGAAATGGACAATGAAATAATAAACAAAGTAAAAACTGGGCATAAGATATTTCTGGCAGAATGAGTCAAACAGGAGCAAGGAGGCACAACATTTTTGAAGCTTGTCAAGACACACTGAACAGTCAGCTCATCCCTGGAATGCCACCAGCATGCCCAGCACCACCTAGCAGAGGGACCTGCATGAAATGCATAGGATCTGCTGCAAGAGGCAGAAATTCATTGCTTGCAACCTCGCAGAGAAGCTGAGGACTGTGGAAGCTGAAAGGTATCCAAAAATAAATAAATGCTACTTAGAAAGAAAAGCTTTGAGGTCTTGTTATATTCTTAAACGTACAGTGTTTCAATAGTTTGGGACCCGTTCCACTGAACTTTAGCTTAATTTCACCTTCTACCACATCAAACTTTTTATCCTACCTCTCAAACCCCCTTGGAATACAATTCCTGTCTTGTCATCATATTTAAAGGTTATTGTCACTCCATCACCAGGAAGATCCTCGGTCACCTGAATCTCCACTTCTCCCATGGGCCCATGTTTGCCCTCCCTTCTTCTCCCCTTACCATCAGAAAAATCTCTTTCATCATTCATGAAAGCAACTTTCACTCACCCACCTCAAAGTGTACTTCCCCACACACTACCCAGAATAAACAATCTGAGGAAAGATGGTCAGGCAGCAAGATGGTGCTTCCAGTCCCACAGGAGCAAAAGAGTGTTCACACTGCCCCTCTTCCTGTTTCCTTTTGTTTTGCACATCACATGTACTTGAAGACCAAGACTATGACTTTCTACACATAACACTGCATGGGACCTCTGCCATGGCTGGTTTTGGTAAGTGCCATTAACTGAAAATACTAATAGTAGAACATTTCTAATAATGAGGCTTATTAAAAATTCCCCTTGCCTTTTAAAATCATCTTACTACCTGGATCTAAATTATATGAAGAATTTATATTTTCCTTCACTAGAGTTTGTGAAAAACTTCAGAATTTGGAATCACAACAAACACTGCTATGTGCCAATGAGATGTGTGTATGCTCCTATACATATACACAAAGACCCTCAATGTTTAGGCTTGCAGATCCTCTTATTAAAAATGAAAACCAGTTTTTAATAAAGATTTCTCATCAGAATTCACCAATATCATGCATCAATTTTAATATTTATTTAGACCAACTGTGACCTTTCAGAGGCTCACTCAAGAGCTTATTACATTTTTCTATCCAAAATGAAATTGCTTTAATTTTAAGGCTTTATTATTGTTATAAAGAAGAGGAATGGCAGGGTACAGTCAACTGTAATATGGCAGAATGCAATAAATATAGTTTAGTGTAGAGGCTGACTGAAGTGACCCATGATACACAGCACTGAATGAATCAGGCATTTTCAAATGAAAACAATAACTAGCAAAGGTCTTCCAGCAAGTGAAAGAACCAGGGAAGGTGCACTCTGAGTATTGAACTTTCCTCTGTCACCCTCCTAAAGCTAGGAAGGGAGAGGAAGGGCAGAGGATTTCATCTGAGGTGCTGCGGTGGAAGCAGTACGAGAGGATGCACATGCCACCAGTTTGAGCAAGCTTTATGGACACTGCGGTATCAGCATGTCCCGCGTGGGTTTGTGTCAGCATTACCCAATTAGTGTACGCAATGAGGTGTTTAATTCGATGCTTTTTAAAAATTCAATTTGATTTTCGCTTTCTTTCAAACTGCAAGATTCTGGGAGATCTGAGACAGCCGGGCAGAAAGGCTGCCAGCTTCTGTCTGTGTTTTTGGCAGAGGTTTGCTGACACATTTATGCAAAATCTTTTCGTTTTCCTGCAACATTGCTGGGTGGCTCTAACAAACATCCAGCTTCTTGCTTTCCTTGCTAATATCCAGTGATATGCAGATCTCTATGAATATACAGAGGGAACATACACTCATTTGAGAGCAGAGACTGTGATTCTTTTTTCTGGATACTTTTTAAGGAATCTTTTCAGGAAAAAAGGCTCTTGTGTCCTTGGAGATGTCTTTGTCATTGTGGGGAGCAGGCTGGCCCTGAGCAATACCTTGACCTAACCTCTGGCTCATTCTGTCAGTGCAGCAGCTGGAGCCTCCTTCAGCCAGAGGGAACAGTTTTACTCCAGGGCTGGAGAACTGCAAGCATATTTATTTACTGAATACTAATAGTCTCCATGTGTTATGCAGCTTGACTATCTAACGTCAGTACTCACTCAGCACAAAAGGTAATAACCTGAAGAGACCCACCCTTGCCAAATCTAACAATCAAAAATTCACATCCTCTTCCTTATTACAAACAAAATCCTGTATTTTAAAAAGCTCATCTGTCTGTCAGGATATTTACCACATTCTGTATTCATCCCAATGGCAGCTGAACAGTTACTTATCAAAGCATTTGTCTGTAAAGTGGTAAAGAAATATCCATTTAATTTTGACCTTTAAAGGAAGGGGGAAATGCTTAAGTGGCAGACTGGATTGCAAAAAGGACAGAGAGCCTTCACCCTTTGGACTGCCATCTAAAATGAGTAGCTTGTGGAGGTCTTTGGTGAGCTCAATCAAATCTGCAGCAGACAGCTGTCTGGACTGCATCGCAGATAGCGATCGCTGTGAGAGGGTTGCAATCTATCTCTCCCTGGCTCCCTCCCAGGGATGGACTGCTCCAAACTGAGATGAGGTTGTTTGGCTTAGCTAGGCTGCACTTCTACTGCGAGGGGGCTGCATGGATTCAATGAGAAGCTGGAAGGTATCAGCCTCTGAAAAAAGTGCAGAGCTGGGCCTTCTGCACTTACTTTCCAGACCTCAGCCTAGGGGTCAAGAAAGATCACAAAGAGAGCCTACGTGAAGGGACACAGCAAGAAGTTATTGCCAGAATTGTTAATGCCTTCTTCCATGTCTAAGCATGAGGTTTAATTTCCTCCTTACACCTATGATATAATTTTTCAGTGTTCAGCACTCTGTGGGGACTGTTGATATATAAATAACTAATTAGATAAGGCTCCATTTATCCGAGAAAGCCACAGCCTTCTGAAGGCAGGCTCACATCAGAGCAGAGACTGCATGAATTGTATAATGCACTCCTGGCTTTTGAAAGAAAGCCAGGCCAAGCCCTGTATCACTTTGTTGACTGAAGGCATACTTTTCCAAAAAAATCAAAGCTGAAGTTGGATTCCCGAGCCTGTGTTTGAGCTTTAGAAGTGCAGCTGGATTTTCAACCTACCAACACCCTTGAAGTTAGCGTTCCAAGTATGCTGGGAGTCAGAGGAGTTATGTAGGAGCCAAGGTCTGGCAGCATGGCCAAGATGTCCAGAATGCTCTTCAGTGTTTCAGAAGTATGCAGGAAGCCTTAGCTAAAAATCTCAGCCAAGACATGGGAGACCATGGTGTTTTTCTTGCCTTCCCTAATACATGAAGGATTTCAGTGAAAACAGTCCTCAGACTTTCTTGTGCCCTTGTTGCCCTGAGAAGTGCCCACCTCTGCTGGTGAATCAAAATCATAGGTTTTGGTCTCTGTTTCAGACTTGGTTATGTTTCAGACTCAGCCCTGGGACTTTAGGCACAGAGGGTGGGAAAGGGGAGAGATGGGAAAGGGGAGAGATGGGAAAGCATTAGCTAAAGAAAGGAAGAAAACTCTGGCAGCTACCAAGATAGATTTGCCATATATTCATCTGTCAGAGAAGGGATTTAAGAAAAACCAAACCTAAAATCTACAAAATCAGACTTGAGAAAGCCTGTCCCCAATTATACATCCTCTCTCTTGACAGAAAACATTACAGTGAGTAACAGGAGAAAACTCCCTATGCTTAAAAAGCTATTGTTTACTGAAAAAAAAAGTTGCTCTGATCATTTTTGAGGATTAAAAGTTGACAATGAAGCAGCAGAGTCTTTCTCAGATCTTTAAAGACAGGTCTATGACACAGGAATGTCTGAAATCAAGGACAATTTCTGTCACTGTCTCAGGTCTCATCAATGAACACAAATCAGATGGTATTAGACTCAAATGATGTCTGCCCAGAGAGGTTTCTTAAGGAACCAGAGGTAGGAGAGTGCCTCCAGGCACCCTACAAAGACCACCTTTCATTCTGGTATGAGAAGTTTCGGGAAAGAAGGGACATGCTTCTATTTGCAGAAGGCCCAACAGCAGAGAGACATCCTGTGCCTTCAGTACAAAAAAGCCTGTGCTGTCAGAGCTTGCCCTAAGGAGCTGCCCAGGATCAGACCTTACGGGTAAGAGCTTTATAGATGAGCAGATTTCTGCTGACTCTCAATTTATTTTGGTTAAGAAGGTTATCTCTGCTGGATATACTCTTTTCTGTATAGGCACTGAACATTTACTCTGCTATAATGTCCCCCCATGCCTAGGGTACTGCAGTGGCTCTTGGCACACTGCATTCTCAAATTCCTTGAATATTTTCTACACTTTTTTTAAAATTTACTTTATAATGCTAAGCTACCATAATAAGGGTGTTTCCTGTTTTGTATCACTTATCATCGAGACAAAGAACACGGAAGTTATAGGCCAAAGAAATGCAAACCAACTCTGTCATAGCACAATAAAAATAAATTGTGTCTAGAGCTGGACACAGCTGGACTGCAGATTCTGCACCGGTAGCTGTCACAGCGGAGTCTGCAGGGACCCCAGTTGGTTGAGGTGAAAATACTGAAATAAAAGTCTGCACCAAGATGACAAGTCCACCCTACAATGATCTGCAAGATGAAGTGTGTGCAATAGTTAAAATGGGCCAAGATCTGACAGTATGTTCTTCCTGATACTCCTCAGAAAAGCAGATGGGAATACCCATTATTTGCAGAAGGTGGGTAGCGGGTAGACAGGTTTCACACCGGGACTGCAACTGTTGTGTTCCCTTCCGTGCCCAGAGGTGTGTGATGGGACGGGTGTGTATGGCTAACATCGTGCTAGCTTAGGGCTAGCATTGGGCCTGATGCAAGAGACAGATGGGCTGGGAGAACAAGCCATGTCACAGAGCACCAGTTTGGCAGCAGTCACTGGAGCTTGGTGAGTGCTGAGACAGCCTCTGCTGTTCACAGGAAGTGCTGCAATGACTGCCCTGGCAAAAGGCACTCCTCTCCTTAGAGAGACATGAAACTTGGGGCAGGCATCAGCAAAGCACCGGTGGCTGCTGGCAAGTATCCTTTAAGCCTTTCTGAAAAGAGCTCATTGGGCAAAAAGGGGATGGTTTTATCTGTCCTTTCAGCCTTTATCTTCTTCATTCAGTCTGCTAGAAAAGTTGACAAGCAGTTCAAATTACCTTGGCAGCTCTGTGACACAGGTGACGTTATTGGACTGAGACCAACAGCTAATTTCAAATAGTCCAAGTAGCCCTACAGTTAAAGAACTTCCAACTCCACCAGTAAAGACACAGCAGATGGAGTCTGGTGTCACATTGCATCAAAGTCTTATGTCCAGCATGTTTGTCCGAACAGTGGACATGAGTTGCAACAAAAGAATTTCTAACTAAATATTAGGGGAAAAAAAATCACCACTAGGATGAACAAACACTGGACTGGGTATCCAGAGG
This sequence comes from Aphelocoma coerulescens, assembly GCF_041296385.1. Classification (NCBI taxonomy): domain Eukaryota; kingdom Metazoa; phylum Chordata; class Aves; order Passeriformes; family Corvidae; genus Aphelocoma; species Aphelocoma coerulescens. The sequence goes on along the minus strand of NC_091014.1, from coordinate 35,914,590 downwards.
GGCTGTGGAGCCTCCATCCTTGAAGATATTCAACCAAACAAATGAGCAATGTGATCTAAGTTAAACGAGGTCTGAGCAGGGGAATGGCACAGACAATCTCCCAAGGTCCATCCAGCATAAATTATTGTGTAATTTTGTCATTCTTCTGTAATTTCTTGAGGACTTACGATAAAATTACTCAGGCTTAAAGTAGACATCTTGGGGATATTGAGACTTTTCTACAGGAAAGCATCTCTTGAAAGTCACAGCATGGAGAACACTTATCCAGTCCAAAGGCAGTTACATGACAAGAAGGTCCTAGAAAGCTATTTTCTCCTGGAAGGTCAAAAGGTTATGTCAGATGGAGTGAATTTTGGCACTTTTACATGGACCTTTTGCACAGACATGGCTGTTGTCAGAATCTATCCAGACAGGTTGCCCCCTTGATGGTCTGCACAATGGAAGGGCAAATCAGAGCCTGCGAGATCCACCATGAGTGATGCCAAACCAGCATGGCAAGTATTATAACAGTGCATACAAAATTATATACAGGACTCACAGAATTACAGTTACTAAATGCCTTGATTACAAAACACAGCATGAACAGCCCCTAGATGATGAAATCCATTCCAGCAGATCTGTGCCAGAAGGCTGACTGGGACCTTGATCTGAGCAGTTAAAAGCAAATCACAACAGTGTTTTATTGCTCTCACCACCCTCAAAAGATTCAGCTCAGCTGCTGAAATGACTGCAGTGCTCAAAGGGTGAGAGAATTTTCTTTTCTTCTGCAATTAAGGAGTATAAAAAACAAAAGATGCTGTGTGCAATTGTCTCATTGCTACTGACATTGGATTCATGTTGTACTGGTCTACAGCATATCCACTTATAAAAAAGCCTAAGCTTGGTGAAAAACAACTTTGTCAGATATATTACAGCATAAAAATTCTATACTTCTATACATTCCAGTAAATCAGAAAGGGTTATTGTTTTATTGGTGCTGGCTGTCTAATATTTTAAAGCACTTCTTATGCAAAAATATAAAGGCAGGTTGCAAAAGTGTAGTTACATAGACTGTACAACAGTCACGGAAATACTTGTGCTTCATTTTACATATGATAGCAATGAGCAACTAGATATCAGAATGATAGAAAGATGTCCCAAAATTGCTTCTTGCCATTAGAGATTTATATTCCATGTGATTTTTTGTACTAGCCCTACCATCACAGTATCTTTAAAAAGTGGTTAACATCTTCCATAATGTTGCTTTCCCTTTTCTTATCCTCTCCTAAGCGAGGATTATGTTCACTGCCTACTGCTATGTCCTAACGATCATTACTTCTGCTGTTGTTTTACATCTTATATTTACATTAGAGAAGCCAAAGTCACTTGGAGTGACCTGCAATTAGGTCACCCAGTTGGGTTTGGAAGGACTCAAGGAAGCTGAAGGGAAATGCTTGGGCTTGGAGGGGTGCAAGTGAAGCAAGTGGAGCCTGTCCAAGGACCTGTGCTGTCTGTCACCCTGGGGCAGTGAACACCATGACTCCAATGCTGGTGGCAGTACTACAGAGATGAAGAAGTAGGTAAGCCTAACTGGATACAGTTAAAGCTTCACATGAAGCACTTTCTTTCCACATTGAAAACAAGCACATGCTGAGCATATCTGTGGAGGAGTCTGATTTAACAGGTAAATGCTTACAAACATTTCAATGTAAGACACAAGAGTAATACTTTTATTACTCTGAAACACAGTCCAAACCCTAAACCCTAGGCATTGACTACTTTGCAGAATGACATACAAAGCCTCTCAAGTACATATCAAACCAGCCCTGGAGGGAAGAAAAATGTAATGAACTGATGCTATTGGGTGGAGGGGGGTGTGTGTATGCATGCCACACAAGCCAGTGTGCTAACACTCTGCATGGCACTTCAAGAACCCAGTTTCTTCAAGGCACTCCAAGAACACCATTCCAGATAAAATGTTGCACCACATTGCAATGTGGATTTTTATTGTAGCAACCTTCAGGAACAGCAGAAGGTACTGAAAGAATCTGCAGTACAGTTAAAACTACTCAATATCTATTAGAGTACTTAATTAGAGCCTTCCTTAAGGGAGTCTTCTGTTAAACATTTGAAATATAATGTATTGTCTTAGATAAATATGTAATACGAAATGGGAGTTACTAATACATCATCAAAAATCTATTCCGGAAAGAGCGGTTACCTTATTAATTAGAAATAGCAATCCTGAAGATTCTGTTATTTATATGATTTTAATTTAGTTCCAGTTCTAAACGAAAGTTTAATTATAGTTGCACCTAATTCACCCAGAGAATGAAAAGGCCCATTTAACAAAGGACGTTCTGCCTTCATTAAATTATTACAAAGGGAACTAGGAATTGATGATATTTTACTATATTGTTCCAAATCACAGGGGACTTGCATCAGATATTCTCCATAACATTTAAGGAAATCAATTCTGGAACCCCAGTAAATGAATCCATAAATTACACTTTAATATCTCAAAGTGCTGCCTTCCTCAGATGGAATTTGTCACTCCCAGGATCAATACGCAGAGTACAAGGTTAGGCAAGCTTTATGGAGAGCAATTCATGAGATTGCATCATTATACCTATCAGTGTATCACGTTGCCAATGTATTCATATCTGAGCAGACATCCCATTCTTGGAGTGAAGTCTAGCTATAAACATTTGCTACAGGTTAATCCTGTTTTACAGAGGAAATAATGGAAATTAGTTTTTTTAGAAACTTGACAAATGTGTGGAGAAAAGCCACACCCATTAAAACGGTTGAAGCAGTTAACAGTGCAGATTGGCTGTTGTGGTCTCAGTACAGAAAAATAAAAATGAACACCCCTATTTAGCACCAACTTAGTGAACAAATATCACTCTCTGGAGAATCAGACGAACAAAGTTGCCCTCCAGTAATGTCCAGATAACATCAGCAAGTGAGCAGCTTGTTTAAAGCACACAGTGGGAAAGGATTTGTGCCATCCCTTTGTTTTACTACCCCAGAAGCAAGAGCAGAGCGCCGTGAGGGATTTATTCGTCGGGAGCATCAGGTTTGTGATAGGAGCTCTCGTACTGGGACTCTTCTACTGAGACTGAAGTGCCTCACTTCACAGGCATTCTGTGCGGGTAATGCTACAGTAGCTTTGATGAGGACAGTGCGCCCTGCTGCCACCTCTGCACACACACCAAAAGTCAGACAGCTGAGGACAAGGGAGACCTATACAGAAACATAAGATTAATCCTATGCTGCAGCTAGGGAGTGCCAGTACATACCCATGTGTCTGGCCCCGAAAAGGAAGAACAGCACTGTATTTTCCCCCTACAAGTAAAGGAAAAGAGAGAGTATCCAGATATGGACAGGGAAAATGAGAAAACTCCTTGTCTCCTCTATTATAATTTTGTAGTGGAATTCTCCCTGTTAGCAAGAACTGTGGTCCAGCAGTAACCTGTGTCTGCTGGCAATCCTATGCTTGCATTGTAAGCATTTGGGGATTTTTACTGTGGACTGGATACAGCCCACATCCTCCAGGATTCCCTGCACATGGGTTGGGGGGTCCTGGTTGGAGGACACCAGCCTCACACTGACAACAGGAGCATCTTTCTGCCATTTCTCACTCTGGAGGGTCTCACACTGGGGGAAGCCCATTTCCTCCTCCAACTCATGTTCCTGGCTTACTTCTGCTTGTTATTTACAAGCAATGGGTCAGTGCCTGCTTGCTTAAGGGCTCCCTTGCCAAGCTGAGGAGCAGGAGAGCGGTGTAGTTCGTGGTCAGTCTTATGGAACAGAGCAGCTGGGGGGACCTTGACCCCTGCCCCCTGCCCCATACAATGCAGGATCCTGCCACCACCCTGTGCTCCACCAGAGCTGCACTAACCCTCATCCCTTGTTCAAAGGGAGTGTGAATTAATAGGGCAGACAGCAACAGACACCACTGGGCATCACAGGAGATGGGCAAAAACTGGCACAGTGCTCCCTCATGGTATTAGGGCTGAGAGCTTCTATTCTTTGTCTGCACATACATCTGCAAAATTGTCAATCAATGCTGGGTTTGTTGAACAAAAAAGCCTTGAGAAAAGCTCACTGGTAGGTTCCCAGCAAGCGACTTTGTGTACACACTCTGCTTCTCGCACTCTGCTACTTGCTCAGTCAAGAAAACACGCTCCTCTTCATCAGCAGCTGACATCCCTTGCACAGGCCTCAGCTGCTTCTTGCTTTCTGAAAAATGGTGCAGCAGCTTTCCCTCCTTCTTTATTTTCTAGGCTATATTGCCATGGAAGTGATGCTCACTTCACCTAGTGGATTAAATGGAGTGATCTTGAAGAATTCAGAGTAGAAACAGTTGCTTGGTTGCTCTCAGTGTAGAAGCAGCCTGGACACCAGCTTTTAGCCACAGGCTGGTCCTATCATGTGCTGCAGGTATTTTTTTGTCATGTCACTGCTTCTCATCTGGCTCTGGCAATTGTATATAACTGACAGGAGAGGCAGGCTTTTTTGTCTCAAAGAGGAAAAAAGCCCTCCAGAGTCCCTTGTGGTTTTCCAGCCTCTTTTAATGCTACCTGCACCCAGCATGAATCCAGTAATAAGAGAGAGCATTAATCCTGCAATCAGCACAATTCACCATAGTATTCTTCTATTTATTTTTGGAAACTGGTACATTACCACATGCATATCCTTTTTACCTAAATCACAGCAAAATCTCTGCACATAAGAGAGAGAATCACATTTTAACTTGTTATCAGATCAGAAAAGAGAAATGCCTCCTTGTGAAAAGGTGCAAGCACACAAGGGGAAGAAGAGAAAGCAGCAAACTCCCTGCCTTTAACAAAGTTGGCATACAAAAATGTAACATTTTAAGTGGTTTATTTTCTGATTCTCCTCCCCCATTTTGCTGAAAGGAGATTTTCTCTAAGTTACTCAGCTAATAATTGAAGTAGTTAAAACATCTCTCCTTTTATTCTCACAGTTGCAGTCTACATGTGATTATAAAGGAAAATAAAGTATTTTGGTTTTTTTCCTGGGTCTGGATAGGAAGGAAACCTTTGATCTAAGACAATATTAAAGTTTGCAGAAAAGAAACTTTCCCAGATTTGGGAAGCAGAAAACTTGCAGTGTGGAAAACAGTTGTCACAGACAGCAGTTCTCAGACAATGAAAAAATACGAATCCAGAATAGCACAAAACATGGGCTGCAACGAAGAAGATTGGCCTGGAGAAGCTATTCTGGGGACTGTGAAGTGTACAGACGCAAACCTGGGGGCAGGCAAGACCTCTGAAACTCAGCCTCTGGGTGACTAAATTTGGATACACAAAATTAGAGACCATTTTTGAAAATATAAGACTGGGTGGAAAATTTTGTACTGTATATAAGCAACATGCCATTTTCACTGGCTTGTAACAACTTATTCCTAAGCCAGTGTTTATTCAAATACCAAGCTTGGTCTGGATTAAGTTATTTGGCCAGTCAAGAGTTCACAAACTAAGGCAAACATAAAACCCAAACACAAACAGTTGCAGAATTATAGCCTGGTATGTGGAAAAATAGTCACCTTGTCCTAGGCGAGCTCAAGAAGAGCTTCACCAAGAAATGCTTTTAAAAGCAGTTCCAGAGAAACAGGCGTTAAAGTTACTTAGTTGAAGCACCACTGCTTTTCCTTTGGGAACTCTGAGCTGCATGGGCTATGACAGCTTTCCTCCTCCTGGAAAACCAGCCTCTGAGATGCAGCTGCAGAATGGCACCAGGTGATGCAGGGTGACTTAGCCCAGTCAGCAGGGAATGGTTTTAGCCACCCCGTGGGTTAGTCCCTGGCATCTGTCGGAGCCAGAACAACGTCCCATATCGGCACTTCTCTCCTTCCCTCACAGACAGATGTATCCTGACTCAGACACGTGAAATATTTTGGGGAGATGAATCAGCTCCTAACTGTGGGCAAGTGACTGAGCTGATTACTAAGAAGACATTCTTCTGCTGTGATTATATGACACAGACAGTGTGCAACAGTATGGACATGTGACAACTCACCCTCCTTTGCTGTTACCCAGCACCTCTCTGGCACTGTTAATCCAGCACCAGTTTCAGTTACTGACGCTTCCTTAATAACTCTTCCTTTTTTTAATTTCCTGTCTCTTTCTTACTTTGGTTCCAGGTAGTAGGAACAATGTTGTATTCTCCACTTACATTTAATTTGCCTGTATTTCCCCCCCTGCGTAGTTTGTACAAAAACAATATGTCAATTTCTCCCTCAGAGAGCTAACACTGAGGCTGTCTTCAATTTCTTTTGACCCCTACTATAAAATTCATTTTGATTAATTATTTATCTCTGGAGCTCCCCAAAGAATTATCATTTGTATGTTCTATGGTTTCTGCCTGTCACTGGCTATTACCGAATTACATCAGCTGGACAGCAGCTGTCAGTAACCAAACCATGTTCCTCCTCCGCCTTGGCATTTTGCATCACCCAGCATACACAAACCAGCCAGCTCCTAGAGCAGGTTGCTTTATGAGCTTGGCCCTTGCCCATTTTGAAGGCTAAAGTCAAGTTGATTTTTTTCCTAATAACCTTGGTATGAAAGGCAACAAAAAAAAAAGAAAAAAGATATTGTTATTAAGTGGATAAATAATGCCAAAACCAAAACCTATTCTAGCCTTGGAGCAGAATTTAGTTGCATCTGGCTATGCTCATTGTCAAATAGAAACACCTTTACTCTCCTAAACTGATTTAATCTAAACAGTATCATGGGGAAGCAAATGTACCTGCAAGCTCCCTAAGCCCTCCCTGAAAAATAAAGCAAACACTTGGGTGTGAATATTGACTTATTCAGCAGTGGGCCTTGGTTGTCATCTCCTCTGTCATTCATCCGAAGCCAGACCATAATTTTGTCATGTTTTCCAGCCACCACACAAAGTGAATTCTTCTAGGCTTAAGGTCCTTATTGTGAGATCTCAGAGCAATTAAAAGCTTACAGAAGCCCTTTGAACACAATTTCTAATCCACCCTGGCAATAAAACATGTTTATGTGTATTAAGCTAAACAGACAATAAAATCTTAGTAGGATTTGAGTTTTAGTCAGATAAAACCTCTCTGTACAGAAAATCCAAATGTAGATATGCTTCATTTGTTTAACTGATTTTTTTCCCAGCAAATTTTCTGTGCGTCTGAAAATGAAAGCTCTATGCAAAATTTTTGCAGTGTTTTTAGTTTCATGTTTAAACTGACTTCCTCTGACTTCTTTCACTTTTAATCTGTTTTCTTCTTTCACTTTTAATCTTTTATTCTCTCTACAGGTTCCTGGAAAAAAAAAAAAAGGAAAAGGCAGCAAGTGCTGAAAAGGAATGAAAAAAATTGTAGAGTACAGGAATAAAACCAAAAGAAAACCTAAGATTTAAAAATTCCTTATTTTCATAATATTTTAAAATAAATATTCAAAATGTACTTGAAAAATGTTTTTTTTTTCCCAACTTTAATTCAGCCATCTACAATACTGTCTTGTGCTTCCATTCACTGCATTCTCTTAGCTTGTCCAGGAAGCTTTGTATTGAAGGAAAGAGCAGAGTCAATCCCAAGCAGAAGCCTTTCTTTGCAAGAAAACTCCATTCTTAGCTTACTGTTAAACAGTATAAAAAGGACAGGCAGTGAACACCTACAGTGAGGCTTCCTCCCTGGTCATCAACACAGCTTTGCTTTTTTTAGAGAAATCCCTGCATTTGGTATGAACACAGTACAGCACAGACAGCAACAGGGGTCAATACAGTCTAAACATACCACCTGTGAAGACAAGCCTTCAAATCTTGTCTTAAACTCATTTGTGAATCCTACTCAAGCCTGCAAGTTGGCATATCCAACCCCTCTCACCAGCTGCACCCCTTTCATGAGTGACACGGGAGTGGGAATTGGCAGAAGCAGGGGCAGCCCATTTGTGGCTTTCTCATGACCCATGATAGGAGCGTGCATTGCAAAGCTCAGCCTCATTATCAGTTCCTTACAGGCACTAAATATCTCCTGCTTTCCATGGCCGCTTTACTGTTACCATCTTCCTTCTTTGTGTCTTTTTATAGTAGAACAGTGTACCTGAGCACTTAGCATAAGACATTTCAATGCAAGATAGCCAGGTATGGCTCACAAGTCCCACCACTTCTGACTTGATGTCTCTCCATGAAGCAACTCTCAATTAAACGTGTAGAAAACCAGGATTTTTAGTTCAAATCATACTGTTTCATATGCTTTAGTAGCACTGAAGACTCTAAATACGCTGAAAACCTTAGCAGTATTGCTACATGCCCTGCAAATTCAGTAGTCTAGGATTTAAACCTGCTTTCTTTTTGGAATCTGTTCCTTCTAAGTTCATAGGAATTGATCTCTGGGTTTGGGGTTTACAACATACTTCTTTCTGAAACTAGAAACTTATTTCAATAAAAGTTAGAAATTTTAACTTGTAATAACAGTTCTAGGAGAGAGGATTTGAGGAAAAACACCAGTTGAAGTCATGAGACTTGGTAACATAAATCAAAACATCTTTGCCTTTTTTTCTTTTGGTGTTATGGCAACACTTTGATGCATCAATGTTGATTAGAGCCAAGGGCATCACATCTGAAATGTATCTGAAAAATGAATGCTGAATATGATTATTCTTTCTTTACAGTCACATAATTTCTAATGTTTTCCTAAAAGTTCTGGCTGTTCAAATTACATATACTCATGAGAATTATGGAGTTTCATTTCTCACAACGAGGCAACGGAAATCTAATTGAACAAAGCCAAGTAGATGCATACCAGCCAAGAGAAATTTTACTGTAACTTGCATCTCATCATCTGTGCACAGCACAAGGAAGGAGAGACGGGGAGCAGCCAAAGGACTGAAGAATGGCCCAAATGGAGCTGCTGGCATGACACAGAGAAGAAAAATTCTGGGTGCTCTGGGTGAAGTATGGCAGTCGGCAGGGAAGAGTGTTTTTCATACTGTGCATACCCCTGGTGGGACCACTAGCAGGATGCCAACCACAACTCTAAGAAAGCTGGACTGAAGCTAGAACACGTGCAGAGACCTAGTAGGACAGGCATGGGGAGTTAGTTTTACTGATGAGGTAAATATAGCTTAATAGCACTAGCCTAGCAAAAGAAAGGCTGAGGGGGATACGATTACACTTTGTATGTCCAAATACCAGCATGGCAGAGGAATCATTCAAGCCATAAGACAATGTTGGCACAAGAACAAATAGCATGAAAAAAATATCAACTATTTAAGCTAAAAGCACATTTCTAACCATCAGAGAAACAGTGTTTTATAGCAGTCTTTCAACAGAAGCAGTGGGTGCTAGTAAGCTAACTACTTTTATAGTAGAGAAACAGTACATTTAGATAAGGGATTTTATGAAATAATATCTGCTGTGACAGTGAATGCCCTTGAGGCCCTATGCTCCCAAAAAGTTCTGCTTGTCTTGATTGGAAGGTAGAAAAGAAATATAAAAATATAAAACACTGAAAGCTGAGATCCATGAAGGAAATTAAATAGTACTCCACAGGTAACTTGTATTTTTAATCTCCTGAATTTATGTGGCTTGTATCTGTTTTTTTTAATACAATAAGCACTCATGGCTCAGGTGATTGTTTTTTGATACCAAAGTTCAATGCAATAGAGAGTTGGATGAAATCACCAAGAGGAAGAAAAGTGATCCCTTGTTTATTACTTACTGCATTTTTTTTTGCAACCACCATGCTCCCTGTCTCTCCAACCTGCCCATCTGCAGAGAGAGTAGCTCACAAGGATCTCCTCAGCTTTGTCCAAAAGGGGAATTTGTCTGCCCCACACTATCAGATCCACCTCAGCCAAGGGAAAACCAAAACACTGGGAACAAAGAGTAGTATACTGATCCTCTGCTACAGTTGGGGATGGACTGTGTGCCCAACACCTTCATGGCTAGAATATTTTGGGTGCCTGTTACACCATAATTTCATCAAAGGAGGAAAAAAACCCCATTTGTATCTCTCCAAAGGCCCACAGCAGCCGTTTTTTTTTCTGTTTCTACTCTTGCCCAAGTGAGCCCACTCCAGAAACACCTTTTTGGCAATCAGATCAAGTGTCCTCTACCAGGTGAGGAAAGGCTTCTGCTTCGCATCCTTCAGCGGTAGAGGCACAATTGTCTCCAGCTTCTTTTCACAGAGTTCATTCAGGGGCTCTAACAAGGCTGCCAGCACCACTACTCCCACATAATAGATCATCAATAACTGCATGGGTAAATATTCTGCTAATGCCCTTTGGAGCAAAAATCCTGTAACTCCTGTAGTCATTGGCCATAATTTGTCTGAGTCACTATGAGGAAGCAGGAAATTTGGGGTTGCAAGGTACTTGCTCTGAGAAGGCACCAGTGTGCTTTTCTATCAGCTCTGCTGGCATTGATTTGCTGCAGGCAATCCTCAATCAACATATGAAGAGTGCTGGCAGGAGCTACCTCCTAATTATAAGTCGTTTAGTCAATCAAAATATAGCTCCTGAGCTACGTAAAGATCTTATTTCTTCTCAAGAGCCTTATATGGACAAAACATGGAAATGCTGTACCAGGAGGAGGGAAAAAGCTTTATTTAAAAGTGACAAAAATGAAAGCTTCAAGATCCTGTTTGTGGGGCAACTTAAAGTAACTTAGGTACTTGTCAAAGCTAATTAAGACAGGCCATCTGCAAACGCTTCTGATTTGAAACATTCCCCCCTGTGCCAATGGAACAGTGTGTTACAGCTTCCTCACATCCCATCCTGACAGGTGCTAAGCTGCTCTGCTTGAAGCTATCAGTCCCGGGGTAGTGAGAACTTTCCTCCTCCTGCAGCATGAGAGCAGTCACCTAAGCATCACACTTCGACTCTGCCATACACCAAAGGACAGGGAAAATGTCCCTGCCCCCACACACAGTTAGGGACAGGAGCACCCCACAGGGAGCAGGGGCAGTGCCACCCTTTTACAGGTGCACAGCTGGGCTCACACTGGTGGGCTCCATCACCCTGCAGGGTACCCTATGGCAGCAACTTCATCTTGGAAGCACCAGACCAGCTGTTCATTGCCTTTGGCAAGAAATTTGCACACGGAGCTGTAGGCAGTGATGGGCTAGCTCAGGAGGAATGAGACGTGCTGGTCCACCCCAACAGGGCACAGAGATGGGTGGTGGAAGCACTGGGACGTGTCTGTGGAGGAGTAGGTCCAGCGGGACAGAACAGCTCACAGGACTGACACCCAGGCAAGGAGCAGTGCGGTCTCCTGTGCAGTGTGCACGGCCCTTGAGACACAAATGTTTAGTCTCTCCTTAGCAACGCTTCTCAGTGGTTTTGTCCGTGGAGCGCTCGTTGTACCTTGAGGAAGCCAGAAGTGCTGGAGGAGTGCCAGCCTCCCATGGTAGCCAAAGGCAATGCCACCTGTGTGCAGCACAGACAGGGCCATCAGTCGAGGGCTGTCCTGGGCAAAACACTCTCTGCACAGACCTTCGAAAAAGTCTTTCAAGTCTTAAAGGACATTTTTTAAGTGTCACAGTTGGATGAGACAAGTACTAGGATGCTTAGAAACCCACTTTTAATTCCAGCTGTGGACTTTACAAACTCCACCTCAGAATTTCATTCTCAGCTAAAGTTTAAGAATCCAGTCTAAGCACATGGACTCAGGCTTTAACCACAAAGGAATTATTTCAGTTGCCAAGCAGGGTAGGCTACAAAACAGCTCTCTCACTGATGAAGGTCCACTTCAGAAAATGTGACAGGACCACCTGTCATTCAGGTGACACCAGACTCCTGCTCACTGAGCACCCTCTGCCTCCAGCAGGAAAGCCGAGGTTCACTGTGTGCACCCCAACGGTGAAATGAGTACAGCAGTAAGAAATGGCTTTGATGAGTGTGTAATGCAAAAATGTTGGACTTACACTGAAACTTCCAAGAGGCAAAGGGAAAACAAAGCTACATCTCTTTTTTTTTGGTAAAGCACCACAAAGAATGCCTGCAGAATTTCTGGGTTTGTTTTTCAGAGTCATATATGTGTACACACATACATACCTATACATATACGTTGTATACACACACGCATTCCTTAATTTTGGGTCCTGCTTATCTGTCAGGAGTTGATACTAGAGTAGATCTCTATACCTAGACAGTTTGAGGAAAGTATATTTGTAGTGTCTGCAAGAACCCACACAGCTGGGGAAAAAATAATTAAATGTGGAATTTTTACTGCCACCTTGAAGCTGAAATAAAAATCTTCGTCTTATTTATTCAGACCACTTTTATTAAAGATGTAGTCTTAAATCAGTACGATACTTGAAACTTGCTCAAAAATCTTTATAAAACAATTGTCAATTGCTTTTCTGCTTTGTGGACATTTCTCTCCCATACTATGTTCAATCAAGGTTTAACAGTTCACAGCAATGCTTTGCATTTAGACAGTCTTAAATGGACTTTGTGGGTGCTATAATGTCAGGTCAGTCAGTCTCTGAATGAGAACCTTTGGATTTCCCAGTGCCCATGTTAGTTATAAAATAGTATTTCACTGTTTGCAGCTGCTCCAGACAGCATCTTTAGGTACAAAAGGTATGCATAGCTTGCAGATAACCAAACCACAGTAAAGAAATGAAAACAGTCTGCAAAACAGAGGAAACCGTTCCCACTCTGTTAACAGGAACACTGTATTTGCCACTTCCCATGGTGTTATGCAGAGCTTCCAGTACAAGAATCTCTCAACAAAACCTTCCCTAGCTCCATCTCTATCCCAGACTTTCTCAAAAAAGATGTCATGACCACTGTAGTCTCTTTTTCCCCCTCAAAGTGATGGACACAAGCCATTTCATTCTGCAGCACCTGGCACTTCCACTGAACTTCACGCAGAAGTTAACAGCTGGTGTGGACCCAGCACCTGGAGGGGAATGTGCTTTCCCTGTCTTTGAAGTTTGGTACTGAGCTAGACTTTCTGTTGGGAAAAAGCTAAAGGAACACTGTTTTTCCAGTGTTCCCTATCCCAAAGTGCTCCATAGTTGGCAGAGATCCAAGACTCCCCACAGCCAGAGGCTGGAAAGCACTTCTTAAATACAAACAAATGAACAAGTAAGCAAACAGCAGACAAAATCAAAGAGGGAAAATGACAGAGAAACCCCAGTTCCAAGGGCAGCAGAGGATTTCTGCAAAGGAACAGAAACCAGTTCTACCAATGCCACCATCACTCTGATGTAGTGTATCTGATGGCTGGGAGACGTCTAGTACCACACACTCAAGAAAAAGACAAGGAATGTTCTTCCTCTCAAGAACAATTAAATATAACACATAAGATTATGTTAGCAGTGTAATAGCACTATAAATCACATTTTGAAATGTATAATAATGCTTATAAAGTTCTAGCTACAGAAAAGATTCTTCAGTGTTATCCTTTAATTATTAGCAGAGAGTCTAAAACAACAGGCTTTCAAAAGAATGATGTTTTTCCACTGAAATAATAGTTTATCAATTCTTTAAGACACTGAGAAGCATTTACAACTTTCCCATTCTCAACCTGATACCGCTGAAATTCTTAAACCTTCACTGAACCCCAGAAGGATCATGCTTACCCAAAACTTGGCCCTATTTGTCTTACAAGTGCCTTTTTTCCCTCTCCATACCAACTCCTGACCACAAGCAGCCCTACACAGATACATTCCATAGTACCTTTTTCATTTCTTGGGTTTTGAGCAGGAGTAAAATTCCTGCTGGATCTTTCAATCAGCAGATCTTTAAAAAGTGGGACAAGACATCATCTTGAAGAAAAGCAGCAGCATCTGTAAGTGAACAACACAGTACCTGATCATCATTACACTACTTGCATTCTTTACTGGGTTTTCTGTAAAAACAAGAGATGCACAGCTGACATCCAAAGGGAGACAGTTTTTTCACAAAAGGAAGCACTGTGGAGATTAACAGCAACTGCAGACTGTCATTAGGGGTGGGATTCCAAGGGTCCCATTTTAGGGAGGGATCTGAGCTCTGAAAGACTAGGAAGGAAGTGCTAGCAGAGGGCAACACAAATTCCCCACCAGCTGCTCGGAGTCTCAGCAAATGGCACAGGCCAAAAATCAACTTCCAGACAACTGAAATCAAGTGAGATGGCCCTGACCCTTCTTCAAATGAAAAAACAATAGTGACAGAAGAGTGCAAAAGCTGGCAAGAGGATTAGACGGATGGAGTCAGTTAGTTGAACATTTTCCATAAAAAAGTTTAACTAACTAAAATCAAAAAGAGTCCTTTGTCCTCAGAAGAACACAATCATAAAAAATTAGGCCACAAAGATGTCATTTTTGGCTGACTGCTCTTTGAGGCTGTAAACTGTATTTATCTGTATTAATATTGATGGGGTTTGTGCTCTAAAATCTTCCAACTATGCTGTAGGAGACACTAAAAAAGTGCAATTAAAATCCCTTGATTTCAGCCTGGGCTCACCTGAACCAGGAAGCTTTTCAGACAAACTGCTCTGGGAGCACATGGACATCAACAAGCAGAGAATGTGGCCAATCACTTAAAAGACAGTTCTGAGCTAAACAGTAAAATTACTCTGGATGTATTTGTGAACAGAACTTAATTCAGTCTAGCCTACCAGCTTTGTTTAGTATGTTCTCATTATCCTGGGACTTTACAAAGTCTGACAGACTCTGAAAACTCAGTCTGACACAAATATCAGTGCAGAAATCTAGGTCTTTTAAAAGCAGATTTAAGAAAAAGAACACACACTGTACCTGCCTCAATCAAGTATGTCTCATAAAATCAGATCTATTCTTATTTTTAAAAATCTTTCAAAAGCAGCTAAAAAAACTTACAACAGCCATGTCCACAATATTCCTGCCAAATATCTTTTCTCTCAAATATGGGGCAAATAAAAATACAAAACATACTACTTTCTAAGTCCTCAGAAGAACTTTAGAAACCTCAGGGCAAAAGCAGCCTTTGGGCAATATTCAAGGCTGTCAAGACACATAAAGCAGTAGAAGAGTCATCCTCCAGGAATAGATGATTGCTATATAGATACCAGCAAGCAAGCTCGGGGACAAAGGCACTGCTGCCACTGACTGAGAAGGCCCTCCTGCATTTAAGAAATGTCAGCATTCCAAGGGCTCTCTTTATGACTCCAAAAAAACCCAAAGTACAGTGGAGAGAATTAAAGTAGGACATAAAATTTTATTCTGAAATGATCTCTGGCCACAACAATAAAATGTAACAAATATTCACTAGAACAGTCTTAACTCCTGTCATCAGCTGTACAATACATACAGTATCATAAAACTGGCCAATAGGATTAAAACCCACTACAACATCTTTAATGTTAAGTGGCAACAGCAGCATCTCACAGAAAATTATACATAAATATATACACAGTCCACATTCAATCATTTTTCACATGTTTTCAGTACACACAGTTGCAGCATATTACAGTCACGTGTCTAAGTCATTGCCCAATAAAAACCCAAGCTACTGCTTAGACGCAATTGTAGCAGTTGAACTGAGTAATTACAATTTGTAGCAGAGATGTACAAGCCCCTAGAAACAATAATTCACAAATGTTATTTTATTTAAATGCTACCATAGCATTACACTGGGCAATATTCTAATCTTTGCTGACTGTAAAAAGAGTTATTTTCATATTTATCACAAATATTACTGATGGAAAAAAAATATTAAGAAATGGAGAGCATTAAATAATGCACACCCTTTCCTAAAGATTTTAATATTGCCCGATGCTACTTATGTCTTTTAAGTGTTTTCAACATTCCCATGAAGTCATTTATAACTCCAGACCACCCACCAAGTTAAAAGTGGCTTAAGTGCCTTGCACCCAAATTGTAAAAATCCCTGGCCACCTTTATAAGAGCCAGGCACATATAAAAGGAATGCACTTTGGTTCATACCAAATGCCCTGGGATTAAATCACACTATAAAACTAAAGAGTTTGAGGTAAATTTTTACAAATACAGTTGATTTCTGTATAGTGTTGCTATAACAAAAAATTATTTAAAAAAAAAATTAATTTGATGTTAAAGTACAACCAATGAGGAAGGGCCATCTTTAACCCCTTAATGAGACGGTACCACAAGAACAGAGTGTCCTCTCCACCCTAGCAGTGTGATTGCCTTATTGTTTCTATTAAGGCCTCGATCATCTACAGGATGTTTTAAGACAGGTATAGCACTTAAAAATAGATTTCATCCCTACTAAGCAAGGGTTAAAGAGGCCAAGATGCATTTGTAACAAAAGGCACATTGTTAACACCAAGGGCACAATCCATCCTCTATCCTTAATCTACACATCTTGCATCACTCTCTTGTTCCAACACTTAAGTGGTAATGAACACACCAGCGGTGCAAGAAACTGAGCCAAGTGAGACTGCAACCAAAGACAACACTGTGCTGTTACTAAATCTGAAAATAGCTCACACACCCCCAGACAATGGTAACATGTGAGACGAAGCACTGTTTCCAAGCCAACTTCTATCAGCCTAATTATCAGAGCCCTTAGAATAAAATCACATCAAAGCAAGAGGCAATGTCCTTCCCCCCCCCCCCCCCCCCCTTTTTTTTACAGGTATAAATAAGCTACAATAAAATGCAGCTACATCGCTTAAAAACCTTGATGTAGCTGCTCCTTTAGTATAGAGGAAGTTCCACTGTATCTGGGTTAAAAAAATAGCTCTTCACACTATATTTTGGCCTTTAAGTTTCCGGTACCATTTATGAAGAAGGTGAATCATAAATGCATTATTGGCATTAAGAACTGGTTACATGAAAAAGAAAATTCAGTAGTTGTAGTCCATTAATGACCCATGAACATCATGAATGTTTTCACCTTGTTGCCATGAAAGGCAGGAACATGTATCAATGTCTGCTTTAAAAAATACCAAGGGAGATGATTCTTCTTTCACCCTTAACATCAGCATCCCTATTTCCTGACTTTTGCAGAGGGAGTTAAGGTAGAAAGGAGTAAAAACGAGTAAAGCCAAGCAGGTGGTGGAGGAAGTAAAGATTCCCTGTTACCGTAGAAAAATACATAGTATTGTATTCCCACAGTCATGAGAGTTAGTTAATTTTACATTAAAATTAATATATCTCTTTTCCAGACTTAGAATTTACTGACCATAATTTACTGGATATTCATATTCTAAACCCCACTTTTCTTAGAAGTATTATTATATTTCATTTTCAACATGATTTCATACATGTTTACATATTGCACTTAGACATACTGTATAAAGTTGTGAACAGTTAACACTAAATAATTTAATTTGACTAGAGGCAGGAAATTATCTTTTTATTTTAAAAAGTAAGAAAAATTCTTGATTGACAGTCTAGTTTTTACATTTATCAATCAACAAATACCATCCTTTGCTCAGAAATTATTTTGGAGCTTCTTTAGATGTTGACTTTTTGGCAAGAAGTTCAGCGGTATGTTTCCTGAGAATTCTGTCACTTTTCACTTAATATCCCTCCCCCAGTCTTACATTAAATTAAAAATAAAACAAACCAACAAACAAAAATTAAGCTGTAAGTGGTAAATTAACGGATATGAAGGAGAACTTAACCGGAAACTTTCTTGGCCTCTCAGGGGACCATGCTTTAAGTAATTTTCATAATTTGTACAAGTAACTCAGTAAAATCTGTGCATATAAATGTTGTTTGTAAGTAAAGTTACTGAGGTTTAATGCAATCCATTCTAATATGTCTTGTTATAACATCTATAAACCCATCTAGATTGTTCTACTTTAAAATTCCCTTTTCGTATGTTTTATACATCCAATGTAGACCACAGCTGTTGTACATATTAAAATACTGATCTCAGATTTCAAACTGTTCCTGTTGAAAACACGCTACAACATGTGAATACCTGTCTCACAGGTCTAGATACTATTCTTCAGTAAAGACCATCTTTCTTCCATGAATGCAGTTAAAAGTAAAAAAGAAAAACCAAGCATTAGCGCACACACACGAACAAATCTACACATATCTCTAACTGTTCTTTCAAAGTCAATTTTCATCTACAAATGCCAAAGATTAAATCAAATTCCAAGTGCTTAGCTTTCCTTTGATAATTCTCGCCTTTTAGAAACTATCTAGGATGGTGTCTTCCAACCGAGAAGCTTTCCACTGAGGATCTTTCCTTCTACAGTTAAGCTGTCTAAGGTGAAGTACTCCTCTACAGGAAGCAATGAAGTAACATCATGTTTGCCCCTATGTGCAGATTTGATCTGAAATGTAAATGTACCACAGAAGTCACAGTCGCTCAAACATTGTCAGAAGAAATAAAAGCAACCTTGAAATCCATGTAGTTTAACAGTCTGGAAGTTACAGTATAAAACTGACAGAATGAGCACTTCTGCCTATGTGATTTTGGGAGATCAAGCTGCACATTAGAAAAAAGAGAAGAGATAGGAAAAAAAAAAAAGGAAAAAAGAGAACCTGTGTGAACGCTCAATTTTACAGACCTGAAACGAAGTCCAGAACATTTTGCTTTACCAACTAATCAGCCACTTTCAAATTCAGGGAAACAGACATACTGCCATTTTCACGCTTTCCAAGACTACCCGTTCCTCTCACTCTACCACATGGCATGCAAGGTAAGAGAGTCATTTTAGCCCCGGTGTTCTTATTTTTTGCATTATATTCAAATGATCACTTTAATCAAAGCCCATTACTTTTAAATAGAGAAAGGATTCCATAGGAGGTGACGGTATCATTAGTGATACCATGACTTTCTCTGGGCTACCGCATAAAAAATGACAATAGAACATGCTATGGTTCCACTTTAAACTACAAGTTTACAAGTGCTTAACTGTATTCTTTGAGTATTCTCCCTGGAGTCCAGTCAGTCATAGATGTGAGTGTTCACAGAATCAAGACCAAACCCATGAAATCCAAAAGGTAGTCTTTCAAATTTACCCCAGGTTAAAACTAATATGAACCATGGAAGAGAAAGGTTAATACCTTTGATACCACGCTGCAATGCATGACAGTCATGTTGTAACCAGTGGCCTGCCACTGATGTTTATTACTGTGTCACACTAGTTACAGTAAGGCTAATTGTACTGTAGAAGACAAACATTTTAAAAAATAAGTATAAAAACTTAAAGCATTGTCCCCATGTTTTTATAAAAACAAAATCAACATTTCTTACATTTAAAATGAGTGCTGAAAGATACAAATGAACAGATTTATTGAGCAAATAAAAATGCATATCTGAGCTAATTTTTCATACAAATAAGGCTCAGCCACATTGTATCTCTCATATTAACAGCATTGGGTTTTTCAAACTCAGCTAACGAGTTTTGGCAACACTGTTCTTTGCTGAATATTCCCATTGGCATCCGTCATCTGTGCCAAATTAGTCCTCAGTTTTGAAGCTGAGCTTGAAGTTGGAGGTAACTTGGAAATTGAAGTTATAGCACCAGTACTATCTGTAATTCTCTTTGCCGAGGCCTTTTCCCCAGTTGGAGGTTTTGGCAAACGTCTCCTTAGCCAGGGATGCCGCAAAGCCTGGCTGGGTGTCATACGGACAGCAGGATCCCATTCTAAACACTGTTTTAAGAAGTCAAGGAAGAGGGGATCATCACATCCCTTTAATGCGTTACCCCATTCTCTGCTCTCTGGCGGGCCGCGTAGCTTTCCCCTCCGAGAGCGTCCACCATTAAGTATTACAGAGCCATCAGACAAGGTTGTGATGCTGCAATAGCGGGGATAACCCTTAGAGCTCACAAAGTTTTTTGCTCGCTTGGATGCATCTAAGAGTTTTGGAGAAGGCATGCCCAATAGTTCAATCATACAAGCCAGCTGGTCTCCTTCATCTTCTCCAGGTAAAAGTGGATAACCAGTCAGAAGCTCTGCTAGGATACAGCCCAAGCTCCACATATCTATGGGCATCCCATAACGAGCACCAAGGATGACTTCAGGTGCACGATAAAACCGTGACTGAATATAAGTGTAGACACGCTGATGCTCGTAACAACTTGAGCCAAAATCAATCACTTTAATACCGCTTCTACCCTGTTGCTTCAACAGAATGTTCTCAGGTTTAAGGTCACAGTGAATGATTCTGTTTTTGTGCAAAGCATCCAAGCACTGTAAAATTGAGTGGGCAAACTTCCGAACCAAAGGTAGGCTAAAGCCCTGAAATTTGTTTTTCTTTATTAATTCATAAAGGTTCATGCTCAGCAACTCAAATGTCATGCAAATATGGCTGCGGAATGTGAAGTTTTCCAACATGTGAATAACATTCATGTTGTTATCCTTATCTTGTTTCCGGAGATGTTCCAGGATCTTAATTTCTTCCGCAGCTTGGCGGTGGAAACGTTTTTCATTTCTCACCATTTTTAGTGCCACATGCTGATGCATCTTGTGATCGTAGGCTTTCACCACCTGCCCAAAGCTTCCTTTCCCTATAACTTTCAGGACTTCATACCTGTATGCAATATGATCATGGGGTACTTGTATGTAAGACCCCTGGTCATCATCATACCCACAGTTGTTTGAACCACCAATCACACCTTGCCGCTTCTTTGCATTTGGACCCAAGAAGTATATTTCAGGGTAGCTAAAAATCTCATGATGCTCAAAAGCTGTTAATTTTTGCATGTATTGCTTCATTGCCTGCTCTGGTGTGATAACAGAGGCTTTCACCTTCCCTGTTCCATCTGTAGACTTCAAAGAGCTGGAGCTCCCTTGTCGCCTGTGGGCACTCTCTGACTGTCTGTCCTGAACCACTGGCAATCCAGATTTGCCTAGTGTTGTAAGTCCATTTGGCTGCGTTGTCAGAACCGTTCTCTTGTTACTATTATCTTCAAAGAGCTGCTGAACCTGGATTTGTCCATGGCTACCAACATGTAGGTGCTCATTCATTGTGTGTTTACTGCCTCCAACCTAAAATTGAAAATAAATACATACCCAGTTAACAAGAAAGACATGAACTCCATGCTTCAACATTCACTCTGCAACCCTCCATTCTGCCTAAATCAACTCAAAACGAAGTGTTTTCTTAGAAGTCAATTGTTTATGGAGAATCTAAACAATACAGCACATATACTGTGATACTGCTGGATGCTATTAAATTTCCTGGTTCTTCTTTCTCAAATGCTATTTTCATGACTCTCCAAAATGTCTGCAACAAGGCAATCACAAACGTGCTACCATGAGAAGCTAACAATTTCTCCAAGGAATCTTCAAGACAGCAGTCCTGTAACATGAAGAGGCATGCTTGAGGGACATCAGACTTTATAGAAAATAGTAGCAGTTTTACAGATGCTGGAGATCAATATATAATGCCTGCTAGAACTTACATGGCTAAGGCTCTTCAGAAATCAAGATTTTAACTTGTTCCTAAATTTGCTGTATATCAAAAGTTCCAGACACATTTTTCAGCAATAAGGAATATGCTGTGACATGCACAGAGGAAAAGAACCCACACATTTCTGAAGTTCAAGAACGTAACTTACTGCTTGCAATTGAGACAGTCACAATTTAGCAAAACATTCCAATCAATGAAGAATAAGCATATCCTTCAGCACCTTCCCACACCAGTCTGACAGTAACTTTTAACCAAAATGAGATGTGGGGCCTGATGCAGACTTGAGTAGAAAGCAAATCTTTGCCTTGAGGAACATACAAGTAACTTTATTTTAAAGGAATATAAAAAAAAGCATTAATAGACTTTAGAAATTACATTTGTTCTTGACAGTGCTTACTTGGGAATAAACAGCATCATTCAGCATTTTCAAGCAAACAAACAGCAAGTATCGGGGTATGAAAACAACTACTGCACCAAACCTGTTCTTTTTAAGAAGAAACAAGAAATTTACAAGCATACCTGCCACTAAAGTAGCTGTCCTTAGAATTCCTCATTTGCTCTAAAGTAGAGGATAATTAGTTTGTCTTCTGCCTGGTCTTACACAAATGTGAGAAGAATTCCCCTGCTGTCTCTCCAGCCGATTCACCAATCTTAATATTTATGTCAAATTACTAACAAAAAGTTCACTGATACTGTCAGACAGATGATCAAGCCAGGGTTGAGAGCACTTTTCATTTAAACCGTGTTTTTTCTAGGCAGCTAAGGATAACATATTCCCTGTTCACTTAAGGCTGCTGAAATAAAATCAGAAAATGACAGTTGTGTGCTGTGATATGAGGCAATGAAATCTGTGCTGCAACAGCAGAAGTGCTTCCTAATGAGAAAACCCAGACATGCAACCGACACTCAAGCATACTTTTTGCTTCTGTTAAGGCATCAGTTTGATACAGCAGAAGCATATTTTTGTAAATTCAGTAACTTGTTCCCAAAGACTTGCCAGCTGGACACCAGCTTCACCTTTGGGCAGTATTTTGCTATTTGCAGCTCTGAAACTCACATAATGTAAGAACAAGGGCTCTTGGGGACTGCTTCTGCCAAGTTCACTGCTCTTGTGATTCCATTTTGACTCATGTTGAATAACTGGTTCATTCATCATTGCAGTTTGACTGTGTATGTTTGTTTGCAGAGAAATTTAGGCTCACACTATCAAATTTGATCAATCTCATAGAAAACATTACCTCACAATTGAGAGCAAAGATGTTTGTAACACTTAAGCACAGTGAAGATATACTGGAAAACAACAAAAACTCCCTTCCTAGTTTGATGTCTCAAAAGCAGTAGAAATTAAATCATTAAGAAGACTTAATGATCTTATGCCTACAGGCAATTCCTTCAGGTCAAGTCTGAGGCATACTGCAGTAGCAGTTTCCTTAACGTTGCCCTGATCCTCTATATAAACAGCAGTTACTGCAAAGAAAAACAGCAAATGGCCCCAAGAGCTGCTAAATCACCCATTTCAGAAGAACCAGACCGAGTTAGTAAGATGTGTCATAGGTTCAGCACATGCAACACCACAGAACTGTGCAAGAAAGGCATAATGAAGCAGCAGAGTAAACATACAATTCTGAAGACTCAAGCTAGGAAATTCCAGGTACAAAAATTTCTTCTCCAACACTAATTGAACAACAAAGCAGAACATATCTACACAAACTGGGAGCAGGTAATACTACTATAGACAATGAGGAAGAAAGAGTATCACCAAGAAAATAATGTTTAAGAATTTTTTAACTCCAGTGTTCATTGCCACAGCTCACATCTTGAATTTTTTTTCCCCTCAAGTCACCTGTTTTCACAGTTAACTATTTTCCATGCTTCCTAAGCACTGCTTGCTTCAATATATGTACTGAGAAGTTCTTCAGGGCTTGGAAAAAAACCCATATATTTATTCCCTCTCAACAGGGACTAAAAAGTTCTTTTTTCTAAAAGTGTGCTTGCAAACACATTCTAAAGTGTAAACCATTAGCTCTGCTTCCTGCATCTTCAGGCAGGTTCATGGTTTCTCTTGCTACTGACAGGTTGGCTTTTTTTCAAGCGGCGGAATAAAATCACCAGCAGTGTTCCAACTTCAACCCAAATACAAAGTGACTGGTTTTGCCGGTTTCAGTCAGCTGCTGCTTGGGAATGCAAATGCAGATGCAGACAGTAGCACTGGTTTTCTTTGTGGAAAGAAAAACACCACATTATCACAGGCTCTATTCCAAAAGCTGCGTGGGAGAAGAGACCCACTCTTCCTTCAAAAAAGTCTGACAGGAGTTTTAGAGCGATCAGACACAACACAACCATGAAGTCCATATGAAAAACAGACTTTCCTCATCTCAGAGTACTGCCTGCACAAGTACCACCACATCGTCTTCTATTCCCAACCCGGACAAGGGTCGAATTCGCACCAGTCCTTTGCTCTGCCTATCTGCTTCTGGCTACTGGCTGTCTTGAGATTGCTGTCAAGTTCAGGCTTGCACTACTCACGAGCTCCACAGGCTTCACCAGCAACACTGTAAGTTCCTGTACCACAACTAATGGGCTTGGCAAGCTACAAAAGACTACAGCCTTCTTAGTCCAGTACCAAATCATTCTTAGTACGCAGAAGCTCCATCAGCCCTTCAACTGAAACCATAAACCTGAGAGGTTTATAACATGTCTCCATTTTGCTTCTGCAGATGGACCTGTAAATTCCAGAACCAACAACCTACACAACTGATTACCTGCATGCACTTATGAAGCTTACTTATTATATATTGTATTGTCTGTGCTCAAACCCATCCACACCTCCTAAGATTTACATATTTTTGTAGCACACATAATCAAAATCTTACTGTTGTTAAGTCTATAAAATATACTGAAATAACAGGTGAGCTTGATCTTTCTGAATCTCCTGGCATCATTACATAATAGCAAATGTTGCAATGGGATGTTTCTTTCCTCTCTCAGTAGTTTCTCATAACTTCAAAATCACCATTAAGATTTTACTTTTACTTTGGTATATTCAGTTTCTGGAAGTTGATGACTATGCCAGAAACATTCACCTAATCTTTGAAGTAGATACACCAAACAAAACAAAACAAAAATACACCCTAAACTATAATCAATAAATAAATAAAAAAGCAACAAAACTTTAAAATTTGAGGGTGGTATTATTTGGGGTTTTTTTTGGTTTGCTTTGCCTTCACGAATGGATTTAGGAACAGAAGTAGAACAATAACTTACTATACTTAGGCTACAGACCTCTAACAACACAGAAGTAGCATAAAGATGAGTCCACCCTGCTAACAAGATAAATGGGCAAACCCATTTACAATTCCTTTGCATTAACACTCACCCAATGCATTGGTCTGTTTCAAGACCGTTCTAAAAGACTACTTATAGGATTGATCCCCACAGGAGCATATACCTCTTCTGAACTTTATCTTCCAAATGCATCAAGATATTATGTAACTGTATCATATTTCATCTTTGTAACAGTCACTTCATGTGACTATTAGCACCCTATAAAACTATCCAAGACAGACACATGATTCAGCTATATATTATCATTTTATTTTGAGCAAAACCACAGAAAAAAGATTTTGCTGTCAATCAGAATCTAAAAAGGTTTGTAAAATGAATCTTAATAATAGACCAATCATGATGGCCTGCTGAAATACTGCACAGGAATAAGATGTCATTATCTGCTATTACTTCACACAGATGAGGACAAAGGGAGAAACGGTGTTCTAAAGCAGTAACTTAATTAAAGAATAATTGTGACACTATATACCACTTTATTCACAGCATTTCTGGGCGTGCCAGCTTCAGCCCTACTGTGTCTAACACACGAGAGGCATATGGTATCAGGTGTAGCATGCCTGACTGCCTATTTTGTTGACTACAAAACAAAAGCCTAAGCAAATGTACAAAAGGCCTTCTTTTTCCTTGATAAACTAATTCAGCAGCATTCCTCTGCTCAGAACTAAAAATACTTCCTAATTAGTACAGTGATAATAATGCTGGATTATCCCTAATGGTTTTATCGTGAGTATGGGTTTTATACACCAAAAAAGACTAAGCCTTTGTTGAGCTTGTGACTCAACAGGAGTGGTAGAAGGAACACACCATTTGGATTTTTGCTGTTGTTCTATCCGGTCCATATAAGCTTATTTTATGAAAAGTTAACCTTAACTTTATATAGCAAATATTTTCACAGACTGAACTATGCCTCAAGAGTGATAGTGGCCCTTAAATTTTTTCATCCTGTTAGGGCCACAGTGAGTTTGAATACTTCTGGGACACCCTGCATTTATTACATATGATGAAATATGTCCAAAAGGACAGTCAATGCACCCTAAACTGAACCCCTTGGGTAAGGTGAACTATACACATATGAGGCATGTGCCCAGAAGTACTGCAGTCCCCACAGCACCACAGTCACCATCTGCTGGAACCCAAGTTTCACAGCCCACTCCCATAGCCCTTGAAAGTTATGATAGCTTCATATTCCCCCTACATGCAAATTTTATATAGACAAAGAAACACCCAAAGAAAACTAGATATAATAAAATCCAGGTCCTGACTGCACAGTTATTTCCACTCAAATGTGACAGCATTTCTATGGCAATTTAATACATGAAAACACCACAATAGGAAGGTATTTGCTTTGGTTTTACCTGCTTTGAAGCAGATGACCACAGTAAAAACTGGCAGCATGTGACATACCAGATCTTTGTATTAACGAAGTCCAGAAATCTCTGTTCCATTATAATATAAGTCAATTAAAAAAAAAATTAAATTAAAAAAAAGCAAAATAAAGACTGAAGGACTGATGCAAAAGTACATGGATAAACATTCAACCCTTGTGGCAAGAGAAAATAGGTTTGCTGTACAGAAATCTTAGAAAGGGCTTGAAGGAGGGAGGGCACTGAATCATGCATAGTAAATGGGTTGTTTTACAGTACTAGACAGGAGGATAAAAATCATTAATAGTGCTACACTGCAAGAGAAACAGGAACAGTGCAGAATGCAGGGATACATGCCAAGTAAGAAAGAACAGACATGGGGCTAGGCAGAAGACAGAGACAAGTCTGGAAAAGGGACTCACAGACAGGTTGGGATTTACACAAGCAGAGCAGCAGGCAAGCAAGATAATCTCTACTGCAGCATGTCAACTGGATGCAAGAACACCATAATGAAATAGGAGAGAGTGAATGGAAAAAGGTTCCAATCATCAAGGCAAGAACTTAGGGCTTCAAAAGATAAAGCAATGACTTTGGAGAGGAAAATGAAGAAGACAAGGGATTGGAAGCAGGTTCACGTTTTCCACAATGAGCCAAAAAAGACAGCCAGGGATAGAAGCAGACACAAATAAGCCTAGGATGAAGGCACTTAAAAAAATAAAATAAACAAAACCTTTCCCTGGTACAACACACAACCCTGCCTGCTTAGCAACAAAGGCTGCTGTGCTTGCAAAGACTGCCGCCAAAACCTCTGTCCTGTTTTATGAAGCTTGTGTAAAACAGCATCTTCCCCCCTTCTACCCGTGCTATTTATAATCTACCAATCTACAATGAAATTTCACTTGACAGTAGGAGACCAGAGTTTCAGCAGAGGCTGGATCACACAAGCAAGGAATATGACAGGTACTTGATTTTTTCTCTGTCTGGATTAAAAGAAAAACCCTTCAGCTTAAACTAAATGTAACTTCAATCTCAGTTTCTCTCACAACTAGCATACATACTATGCACGCTTATATCCAAACACCAGCAGTTCACCCACTTAAGCACACCGTACCTTCTGAAAGTTTGAAACACAAACAGAAATACTCTGTTTTTAGCTATTACAGAAGTCACATAGATACAACACAGATGAAAACAAGATAAGCAAACGAACACAAAGAACGAAAATAATTTAAAAAAACTGAAAGGACCCATTTCAAGGATTGGAGGAAGTGGTGGGATGCAAAACCAATGGTTTCAATCTGTCAGTGTCAGCTGAGGTCAGTAGGCCTAAGTTTACCGTAAGATCACAGAACAGATATTGCCCCATTTTTTTTTTCAGGTTAAAATCCAGCATTCTGATGTCGTATCTGATCCTTACCACAAAAAGTTATGTTAGCCAACCACAAAATAACCACCTACAAAATCCAGCAAGGCAGTATGAGGTATTTCTGTAATAGCACCTAAGGCTAAATAAAAACTGTAGAGTAGGCTCTTTATCACAAGGAAAGGCAGAGTTTGGAACAGTCAGAATCTAGAGGGACATGATGCATAGCTATATAATGCTTGATCATTCCTGCATGCTTCCGTAAGTACACATACATATATGGTACATATAAACATATGCATACATACACAAGCATATACTTCTAAAAATACCTGAAACACAGAAATGTAACACTTGAACACCCCTTGAATGCCTTTATAAAGACTGTACCTTTACATATATATCTATATAAGCACAGACACTATATATAATACACATATACAAAAATCTTTGTATAAAAATACCAAAATTCTGTACTTCCAAAATTAGTAAGTAGTCACAAATCAATAGGGGGACCACCACACTTTCACAAATCCTAAATTAAGTCTGGGCTCTGTTACATGTGAGCCCCTGCTATTTGTGGGCCGTACTGTAAATGCACCTGCATGATTAGTGCCCAGGCTGTTTGTACTATGTTCTTTCTTTTATGATTTTATTTTAAAAAAACCCTAAGCTGTTGCCCCAACTCTAAAATCAAGTAGCACTTAATCAGTATACAAATGTGAAAAAAATTGGCCTTTTATACTAACAAACAATTCAGACATATAAACTAGCTACATAAATATACAATGAAGTTGATCTCAAGTACAGAGCTCCACCTTGAATTTGCAGAATACTCTTCATTCCTTTTGAGAATATCCTATATATACTGATTTTTTTTTAATTTAAGCCAATTCTTTCTATAAATGGATTTGAGTAAGATGTTTTACCCCTGAAGCTGCATGGAAAGTCACTGAAACACTAATATCTAAATGCACAGTTTCACCTTCCACTAGCCCATAATCACATTACCATTTAAAGCTCTGACATATGTTTACAAAGATAGTATGTGAGCATCCACGAAGAACTCATTAATTCTATGAAAAGTATGCCATCAGTGCCTTTCAGGGTCAGTATGAAATCTTTCAGAATTTAAAAGGAAATGTATGCAATAAAAATTTCAGATATTCAGTGTTAACATGACAGTATATAGACCCCTCGCTCTTCTCTGTCATGCCTTCAGGACAGAGATACCTTCTCTTATCCATATATAGTGGCATACTCGGGAAGTTTCATTCCTAGTAGATTAACTAGGAGTGGGAGATAACGTGAGATATCACAGAACCGGAAAATACCATCCTTTTCATGCCATCAGCGGTTATTTCTTTATAGGTACACTACTGCAGCAATAAAGGCAGATTCATCCAATCGTTGTCCCTGAGCAGTGCGATAGCTGTTTCTAGGGAAGACTGCGATCAGCCTGAGCTAATCAAACGTGTAAAGGGGAGAGTAGCCTTCATTTTTCACCACAGTTCATACGACACTTTAATCACAGAGACTAACCTCATCTCAAAAAAAAATTCACCAGAACATCTCCTCTATGCAAGTGTGAAAGATCGAATTTGTCACTAAAAATCAGACACAAAACCAGACTGAAGGGGGGGGGCGGGAGAGGGAGAAAGCAGTGTGTGCAGTTACAGGGTCCCAGCCTCACAAGCAGCATGCACATTTCATCGGAGCCTGCAGGAATTAAATGCACGTTGCTCCAGCACCATGCGCCTTGGGGGGCCCATGCGCGCTCGGTCCCGCCACTGGGGATACCCGGCGAGCGGAGCGGCGAGACCCCCGGGCAAGATGCCCCTTCCCCGCACCCCGTCCACACCCTCCCTGTGCCCGGGCTCACCGTGTGGGAAGCGTTGCTGGCCCTGAGCGGCGGCAATGCGAGGGGCGACGGCGGACCGGTCCCAGCTCCTGCCCGGGAGACCCCGGCTCCGGTGCCCGGGGAAGACGGCAGCGGGCGGCCGCTGTCCCCTGCCCTGCCTGCAGAGAGCAGAGGGGTGAGCGCGGTGGGCAGCGAGGCCGTCGGGGAGGCGGCAGCGGCCCCAGCGCTCGGCCGGCACCGCCGCCCGTCTTGCTTCGGGCAGAAGCCATTAAAAGCTAATCACCGCCGCGGCGCACACACGCACCGATCCGGCTAATAGCGCGGGCGGGCCGTGCTCGCCCGGCTAAACCCTTCATCCGAGATTAACCCGCCACCGGCAGGCGCCTAACCGGGAGAACGAGCCGGCTCTGCTCCGCGCACGCCTCGGGGCTGGACGGCTGCCCGCGCCCCCCGCCTCCCCCCGAGCCGTCTGGCACGGCGAAATCCCGGCGCCGCCGGGGACCCGCCAGGAGTTCACAAGTCTGCCGCGGGAAGCGGCGGCGAGCACCGCTGTCCCTTGTCAAACGCAGCCGCTCCGGCACTCGCGGCGACCCCCAGTTCTCCTTGGGTCGTTTCCTTATGTGATTTCTCTCGGCACCCCTCTCACCCCGCCCCGCTCCGCTCCCCCGAGGCGAGCTCGCCATCCCGCACAACAGCGGCTCGCCGGAGCCCAGCGCGCAGCCCCCGACGGCCCCCCGGGCTCGGCTGCCGCGGGGGGAGGGCGGATCATTGTTCGACACACACGGCACCTCTGCGGCGGCAGCCGCGGGGCGCCCGAGCCCCTCCCGCCTCCGGTCCCCCTCCGCCGGGCCTCCGCAGCCCGGCCCAGCGGTGGCGATCGCGGCGGCCCTCGCTCGCTCCCCTTACCGGCTGGGTAGGCAGCACCAGCGGCGGCGCTAGCTGAGGGTTTTCTGGTTAACATGGCCGCTGGAGAGGAGGGAGAGGAAAAGGCATGTCAGGGTGGCTCTCCTCCGCTGCTCCTCGGCCTCTCCGGGCGGCGTCTGCCTCTCTTCTCCGATCAGCTACACCCAGACCCAGACACGTCCTGCGCTGCATCCCCCTGGCCCCGGGCCGGCCGGACAGACCCTCCAACGGCCCGCCGTCGTCTCCCGCCGCAACCGCAGCAGCAGCAGCAGCAGCCGCCGCGCCGCCGCCGCAGCCCCCGGCCCAAGATCATCACCTCCCCCGCCCCCGCCCCGGTCGCCCCGGTCCCCTCGCACGGAGGAGGGGGCAGCAGCAGGCGGCCGGACAGGACCCTCCTCCTCGCGCGGCGGAGCGGGGACAAACAGCGCACAGGATCGGCAGTCCCCGCCCCGTCGGCCGCGTGCCCTCCTTCCGTCCCTCCCCGCCGCTCCCTCCTGCTCCCTACCGCTCCGCCGCCGCGGAGGCGGCGCGGCCCGCGGCTCCCCCGGCGCCGCACGTCCACCCCTCCGCCCGCCCGCCCGCACAACGGCCCCGCCGCCCGCGCGCCCCGCCCGCACAACGGCCCCGCCGCGCGGGGCGCGGGGCCAGGGCGCGCCCGGCCGTGGGGCACCGCAGCCGCGCAGCCATGTTGGCCCCGGGCAGGGCGGGACAGGCTCGGGCACAGCGACAGGGACGGGGAGAGGCTCCGGCCGCCCGGGCAGCCCCCGCCCTGGCAGCGCCCGTGTGCACGAGGGGGAGGGGGCGATGCCCGCGGGGAAACCGGCGTGTGTGGGAATCGTGTGTAGGGGCAGAGGAGCCGGGGGATCGCCAGCTCGTCGGGCGGCGGGGACTGCTCTGTTAGCCCGGAAGGACAAAGGTGGTCCCGTGGGACGAAGGATAAATAACTTGAAACGCGTAGTGTTGAAGTGAAAACTTAAAAAAAAAAAAAAAAAAAAAAGGCAATTAGGGAAAAGGAGCTTTTGGGATTGCCCTGGAGGCGTAAGTGCCTCAGCCTAGAATGAGAGTGCGAGGGGCGTTATTTGCCTTGTTTCCCAAACTGCACGACGTGCTTTGTGGAGTACAATGCTTTGAATTCCTGGTTTGTCAGTTCGAACGTCATTACTGCCAAAAATAGAAGACTAAACATTTGCCCCGCTTGGAAAAGCGTTGAAATGAACTGTCCTACCTATGCTCAGCCCTTTTTGAAGTCCATACAGACCTCGCAGGTTTTTCTTTTTGAAACAGCTGGTAGATGTATAGACAGATCTCTGTTCATCCCCTTCCACAGAAAAGACAGAAAAATTAATCCCCCCTGTTCCTATGTCTAAGCAGAAAAAAAAAAAATCCATTTCTTTTCCAGTGCCACAGATACATTCATAAGCAAAGACATTTCCTGTTCTGGTACAAAGAAATAAACAATTTCCCTAACCCCTCCTATCACATAGAGAAAACAATCATACCTTCCTTCTCCTGTCCACACCCACCTAATCTTTTCCCTTCGCTGTAGCTGAAAGAAAGCTTTGTCTTCCTCAATATCCCCCTAGATGTCCACAGGCACTCCCAGTGTCCCTTCCCATTGGCTGCCAGGTGTATAAATGGTGTTTTCTGATTACTTTCTGTATTTTCTCATCATTTCCACAAGCAGTGCATGCACATCAAAGATACCTGCATATTAAACATTGTGGTAACATTAGTCTTCTGAGATACCTTAAATGTTTCAGGGATGGCAGATAGAAAAAAAAAAAAACACGATACTTTTCTAGTTAGTCTAGGGAGGGAAGGGGAGGAGGGGAAGCTTGTTCACGCTCAGGCTGGATAAAAAACTGGAATTGATACCAATTATCTTTTTGTAGGGCTTGCAGGAGTTCTTCATCTTGAATGATGTGTCTTTGTGACTGTCAGTGTCACAGATGGTTTAATGCATGTTCTAAGGTTACTTGCACCTAAACACTGAGATAAGACAAAGCCTGCTAAGTGTCCAGTTTCAATCCCTTTCCGGTCGGGTACACCATACACAGTATGCTTTCCACAATTTATTCAAACACTCTTGGACTGCTATGAAGACTGTGTGAAAAATGGAGCTATTCTATCACATAGTAAACAGTATTTGAATTAACTCAGTGGGAACACATTACATTGGTACCTGTCCAGCTATTCTGATACGCATGTGCTGTGTTAGTCTTGAATCCTGAGAGTGGCCTTGGGCCTGCTTGGACGCCTCTCTTTCTCCATCTGCAACCCATCCTGATGTTTGCTGTCAAGGATAGTACCTGATGGAGTCTGAAGTGCAACTCAAGATAAGGGCAAGCCCACCTTGATTTCTTCTGAATGAAATGCAAGAAATTTCAGTTTAAAAGCCCCTTTCATGCAGGATTTAGGTTGATAAAGAAGAGGAACATGCTAATATAATCGCAAAATACCTTGGTCGCAAATAACAATGCCTTTAACAGCCCTCTTCAAAATTATAGAGGCAGATATACAAAGAGAAGAAGAGAGCAAAACCTAAATACTCAAAGACAAAGCAAAGGTTAATTCTTTCACGCCAAGTCTTACACTCAGAAATCTGAACTATTTCCTGTTGAGTGTTCACAGAACTTTCTTTCTGATATTGGCCATAGTGAGCATATCAGCACTTTCCAGGCCAGTGCTACATAGGATGAGATCAACAAGCTTCAGTTCCCAGGAGAGAAATAAGTGTTAGGCACCTGACAGGAGAAAGTGTATGGTGCTGAGAAATAAGAGAGCAAAATGAGTCGGAATTTTATTGATCCTTTTTCCTGCTCACTCAGGTTTTATTACCCAAAGGTGTGAACTAACCTGTAATGATAGAAGATTAGGCTTTGCTTTCTTTCAAACAAATCCAGTGAGTATTCTTGAGTGACAGACTACTTAGAATCATAGAATAGTTTAGGTTGGAAGGGACATTAAAAGGCATGTAGTCCAACCCCTTGAAATGAGCAGGGACAGTTTCAACTAGATCAGGTTGCTCAGAGGCCCATCCAACCTGACTTTGAATGTCCCCACCTCTCTGGTGGCACCAACTGTGCCAGTGTTTCATCACCCTTATAAAACATTTCTTCCTCATATCTAGTCTAAATCTACCCCCTTTGAGTATAAAAACTGTACCCCTTGTCCTATCACAACACGTCCTACCAAAAAGGTTGTCTCCACCACTGTGTTAAGTCCCCTTAAAGTGTCAAAAGGCCACAATAAGGTTTCCCTGGAGCCTTTTCTTCTCCAGGCTGAACAACCTTGCCTGTCTCAGCCTCTCTTGGAGTGTGGACGTGCTCCATTACTCTGGTCATTTTTGTGGTCTTCCTCTGGACCCACGCCAACAGGCCCAACTGGTACTTGCAAGGGACTTGTAAGGTAGTGTCATCAAAGCGGTTGTTTTTAAGAGAAATGTCTGAAAACTCTCTTTCCAGACGGGTACCCAAAGAGGCCTGCTGACTGGAAAGTGCCAACTCAGTGGAACACAGGCAGTAACTGGTTCTGTACCACAGTGGGCACCTAAGGAAGAAGGTGAAGGAAGGGCAGTTGGAGGTGCTGGGGAGAATCAGAAGGCTGCTTGCCACAGCTGTCTTGAAGAGGCTTAGGTTGGTCTGTTACAGATATCATCCTCCCATCATAAACTGTACCAAGTGTTCCAGTACAAAAACTAACGACTATTTGGTAAAAATAAAGTGGCAAAATTGCAACCATTAAATGACAAAATTAAAATTCATTAAAAAAAAAGCCCAACAGAACCAGAACATTCTAGAATAAAATATGCTATCTGTAAAACCTTGTCTAAAAGTATTCCTGCCCACATAATACATTAAAATGCATTATTGAAGATATTATGCTAGTACAGTGTGGAGCGATACAGAGCATACTGTGTTTATTGAGCCATTCAGTCAGGGCCCTTGTGACCAACACAGATATTAATTCTAAGCAGACTGTCAGGGGTTGCTGGGGTCTGTTTTGTCAGGCTGCCTGGGGACCCAGTTGATATCGAGTTGCCCTGTTAGAGCACTGTACCTCCTTAGCAACCCTGTGAGATCTTGTATGCCAGTCCACTTACCTCTTCAAAGTGGATGGGGTTAGGGTTTAATTAAATGGGACTTTGGTATGTAGTTGTAGGGCAAGCAAGGCTGGCTGGTCAGTCACAAAGCATCTCTGCCAGTGTGGTATTAGCAAATGCTTATGTGGTCAGACACCAGGGAATTCCTGAGAAGCCATGCATGTCCAAAGCTGTGGTGGTGACACTGTGGGGCTCCCACAGTGACGGGTGCAACGATTGCTCAGCACCTTGTTATGCTCTGTCCATTCTCACTAGGCACAGCAAACTATTTTGGCTGTAGATAAATGACTACTAGGTGTGGTGATGCGATACCTTTATTGTATTTTTATATAAGTTTTCTGTACCCCAATGGTTCATCCCTACCTTCCCCACTCCTATTCCCAGTTGGTTTGCTCCAGACCCAAGCCGCTCCCCCAGTGGTCCCTAGGTCGTTGTTCTCCTTCCCTTGTTCTAGCTCTTTCCCTATCAATCACCCAAACCCCTCCTGTTGTTCCCGAAGGTTCAGTATCCATCACCTGAAACCTCCCAGTTTACCCTTATATGGTCCTCATCAATTCCCCCGAGACCCTACCCCTCTAGATACCTCCCCCTTTGTAAATCCCCTAAACCTCGATGCCCCATTGGGGCATGTGATCCCTTTCCCTCCTCCCCTTGAAGGCTATTGACCCAAGGAAATGTCTATCCTCGTCCATATCCCTCCCTTAGAGATTTCTATTGGTCCCCAGTTAAGCCATCCCCATTGTAACACCTCCCTTTATAAGAGGTTCCCTGGAGCTGCTCGAGGCTTGTCTCTTGGGGGTTGCCTCCAATAAGGCTGGGTTACCCCGTGTGGCAAGCCTTCTTGCTACTTTTTATCCTCTCCCTCAACGGGACTGCTGACAGCCACTGTGCCTGGAGCTTCAGCTCCCCTGGGCAGAGCTGAACTCCTGAGGAGCAGCTTTGAAGCCAAGAGCTTCCAGCTGCTCCCCACTCCTGTCGCATACCGCAGGAGCCAGCCTGGGCAGTGGTCGGTGGCAGTCATTGTGACAACTAGGTAAAGCAAATACAAGGCTCCTCAAACATCAGGGGGTTGGAGGACACGGCTCTTAGAGACATGATTTAGCGATAGACTTGGTAGTGCTAGGTTAGTTTTTGGATTTGATAGGGTCTTTCCCAACCTAAATGACTGTGTGATTCTATGAAAAGTAGAAGTAAGATAAACCTAGAACACAGAAAGTAAAAATGTGTTTTTCTGCCACCTTTTAATCGTCCCCTTCTACTAAGCAGAATTTGCATGAAGGAGGATCTGTAGTCATTCTCAACATCTTTGTAAATGTTCTGTGAAGCAGACCTTAGATGCTAAGCTGGAGACATTAAAACTCTTAGAATATGTCTCGCCATTAATTAAACATGGGTCCAAGCATGTTGTCTCAGACAGTAATATGTATTTTAAAAATAAACCCTTAAGCCCAGTAAGTGGTTGCCTCAGGACAGCCTGAACACAATCAGCACCAGGTTCTCATTAGTTTGTTGTGGATACTTTGGGCATGAGCAGGACTGTGTATACTACAGTGTTGTCTTTCAGCAGATCATTCTGAGAGCAGTGTAGGCACTTCAAAATACAGCAACCTACAAATACTAGTGCTGCAGATGGAAAGCACACCAGTCAGGACTCGACTAGCTGTCAAACATGCACTTCACTCTGTGGTACGCGTGTAAGGTTTGCAACTCCACCCTCTCTCTCTTCTCTCTCTCTGCTGTTCCCAGAAAAAAAAAATTCCCAGCAAAGCATCTTCAACTTACACTAAAATTGTATTTCAGTGCAATTATAAAAGATAAAGGTATGTATTTAGAGCAAGAGTGCAGAGAGTTACTTCCACAAGTCAACTTGCTAGTACATATTCATGCTGACATGAGAGTATATGAAGCTAAACTGGCTTGCCAGGTTCAGATGTTTGTTGGCCTTCATTCCAGTATATGTTCTGTTGAGGTTAAACTTCATTCTGTGTTCAAGGGTTTGAGAACTGCTGTTTAAGAACACATAATTCAAAATTTCTGTTACAGTACTAAGACACAACACAGGATGTTTTACTGGTCAGTGAGTACACCCTGAAAAGAATCTCTGAGATCCTGTAAGTTTGCAAGCATACAAATAATTTTTATTCTTCTTCTATTACAGCTATTTTGTGGGAGATTGTCTCACAATGTATTTGTATTTTAGTGCTGTCAAATTGCATATTAAGTAAAATGCTTTTCCTTTTCACCAGACTATGCCAATGTTTCTAAATTTCTGTATGATATATTTCCTATATAACTTCTGGATTCTTATAGAATTAATATTCATTAGAACATTAGACTTATTCCTTTGTGTATACTCCCAGCATGTGTAATGGGAGGAGAAAGATTCCTGTTTTCCTGTCTCATACAGCAGAAGCAATTCTCATGGAGTCAGTAGAGTGGTATTGATATAAAACTAATCTTAGGGAAAAAGCCTAATGCTGGTTGAATCTTTTCAGCTGATGGCACGCCCTTCTGTATGTACTCAGGAGAAAAGTGAACCTCTGGAAGAAGAAAATAAGGAAATTATGGATGTGGTTTTGGCTCTTCTTCTCCTGTGGATCCTTCCCACCATGTTGTGAAGTTCCTCTGTTCCCTCAGCTACACAAATAAGGAAGATGTCATAATTGCAGAGACATAAATTAAAACTACTGGCTCTCCTGTCACTTGAATGTTAGTCTTTGCTAAAAAGGTCCTATAAAACAACTGTTACTGCAAGTTTAGTTTGCAGATGATACTTAGGATTTCTACCAAACTGTTTGGAGAGAAACAAACTTGTTAAACCTCATGTCATTTCTGAATTCAGTTTCCTATTCTAACCACCTCAAAAATCAATATAGAAGCTCAGTGTAATCTTTCTTGCACTCATTGTGTGGGCTACTCTGTTTCAAAACCAGCTGTTCACACATGGTGTTAGTCCCAGCTGTTGAAACACTGGTAACCTTTGCTCGTCCAATTCCACATGTGAAATGAAACAGACTTAACTTTAAAGGGTTTATGGGACTCGGCTACTCTTCACAGCAGTGTTTCATAGAAGCTGGGATTTAATTCTGTCAGGTGCTGAGAAGTTTCAGCTCCCCTGAGTCAGGAAGCCAAATATCTCATAGGGTATACTGAAATTGAGAAATTACATATCTCACTCACTTGTGTTAAAGCTCATTAAAATCATTAAAATCACTACCCTATGAAAGCACAAAACTGAGACATAATTAAAAGATAATGGGTCAGAGGAACTCAGAATCCAGAAAGAACTCTGACCAAGTTCTTTTCCTCACCCAGGCTTTCTCTGGGCAGAATTTATTAATAATAAAGGGAAAATTAATCATTAAGTCCCAGGATCTGAGCGTTATATTATTAACTAGTATAATCTACTGTCAGGATTTACATGGTGACTTTTGAGCTAAGCCATGAGCCACCTGCTGAAAAGCAAAATTAAGGCTACATGCTGGGAAAGAGTTTTCTCATTAAAATATAATCAAGGTTTGTTAGGGCAACAAAAAACGAACCAACCTGATGTGCTGAATTAAACTGAGTAGGAATTGAAGGTATCAGACAGCTGTGAAGAGTTCTTCAGCTCCCTCTTCTGCAGGGTGTAAACCCTACATGGGCTAACCATGGGAAACACAGACTACGTCTCTTGAATGTACATACGAGTGGCCCCTGGCCATGTTTCATAAGAATAGTATGTGCAACACATACGGTATTTTTCTTCTGCAATGAGCCTCCTTACCCTTCTGCATTTATCGCAAAAGCATAAAAAAGAATTTCAAGTGGGCACGGTCAGACTGATATTTGAGTGACAAGAAGGGATGTGCAGGCATGTATTTATAGTGTGGAGGGAAGATTAAGAGGGATCTTTTCAATGTCCCCTTCAGTACCTTACTACGGTTTCTTTGGTGTGGAAGTACCCTAAGCTGTCCAGCCTCTCATTTACACTGCTGTGTGAATGCTTGGAGGATGTGTGTATTCAGGTGTGAAGGGTGGGAAAAGAAGAATAGAAAATATGTGATGTGAAAATGAAACAGAGGGTTTAATTTACTATCATCATTTGCAATCTCCTTCCAAAGGAGTAAATGTGCACATTAACACACTAATAGTTCACAATAAATTCAGAAAATTGAAACTTAAAATCACTGTATAATTTGGAAAATTAAGTAAACAAAGGAAAATTCCTGCAGGCATTCTACAGATAGAGAAAAAGAGAAAAGAGGCCCAAGGGGACAGTTCAGTATGTGTGCTATTTTATTAGTAAAATGAATTCCAGTGATTTCAAAAAGACCATTCACACACAGTTCCACATATAATTAGGATCCCAGCTTTAAATTATAGAACACATTTTTGCTTAGGAGAGATATTAATTTTAATTTGCAGAAAGGCAGAGGTTGCTACCTACAGGTAACTCCCTATAAACAAATTTAGTTGTGTGTGAAATGGGCAACATAAACATGTGGGGCTAGGCCTAACAGGCAGCTAGCTCATAAAAGGAAATCACATATGGCAGAAAAGATAGGGCTTGGCAAAGTGTGCTGTGGTGTCAAAGCAGAGACAGAAACCATAGGTCACACAAATACCCAGGAGATCTCTCCCTGCATGAGCTGGCCAGTTCAAGGACATCTTCTGAAGATGTCATCTCCCTATTCTTTAGAGCAAAAGAGTCACTGTCATCACAGAGTCCCCTTCTGCACCGTAAAATTATGGCAAAAGCACTCATTTGGCAAAGTTAGGTGCATTGGACCTTCAGCCTCTGAAGGTGTGCAACAAACTACAAGCTGCTGAATCTGGAAACAGGAATCCATGACTCACTGGGTCAGAGAGAGAAAGTTTTCAAAGAGAAATTAAAGATGAGAGAAACTACTGCTGTGAGGTTAGACTTTAAAAGTGTGTTTTTAATGTTGCATAAAGCGCAGTAATACTCTGTCTCCCCGGTCATGCAATATGCAAAGTTTTGGTGAGTATTTTGAATCAGGTGGGTATTTTCAAATAGTGTTTAACTTCATTTTGTAAAGGCTAATGATCTGTTTCTGTAAACATAAAACATACTGAAAAACAGGCTGTAAAAAGCCAAGAGGCAAGAAAGGAAGAAAACAAGGGTAGGGAAGATAACATGAAAAAGATTATGAAAAGCTACATATAAAAAGAAAAGAGCAAAAGCAAATGAAGCAAAGCAGCAAAACACAATCATCATTTATTTTCTGACATTAGCTTCCTGATAGTGTGACCTTTGCCTTTTTCTGTCTCTCCGTTCAGTGCTGCTTCTACTTGTGCTCTCCTCTTTTAATTCAACAGTTCGTCTCCTTCTGGTCTTTGTTTACTTTCCTAGCGTTGTCTTTCTGTCAGTGAGGAGGCTGCAGACAGGGCCACAGCTCTGTCTCCCAAAAAGTGATGCCATTACAGGGCTGTTCCCTTCCAGGAATTAGTGGGTGAAGACTGGAGGCCTGCTATCTGCAGGGCATTAGCTAGGGAAAAGGAAAGCTGAAAGTGTGAGAGAATGACTGGACAGTATCAGTCATCTTAAGAGTGCTGAGCAGAGTTTCAGGGGTTTTTCCTGAATAAAAATAACCTTCCTCTTCAATTTCTTTCCTGAGGGTTCTGTGCTAGTCATACCCCTTCAACTGCAGAATTTGTGTCTGGGATGTTTACCCATGAGAGTTGCCACAGCACAAGGATGCACAGGGGAACGGGAACCCAGCTAGTGACAGCTTGTTGGTGAGAGAATTGGGGTGCTGATAGGTAAATTAAAATTTAAAAAAAAAAGTAAATTTAAAATTTCTAAGTAACTGATCTCCTGAAAGCTCTTCAGGTCAATCAGTTCTTGCTAAATCCATATTTTGTTTAATTCTGTTGTTATTTTTTTTCTGGGTCCTTCCTTACCTCCCACCCAATTTAACAGATTTATCCAGTCTGCAATTGTAGGGTCAAGTTCTTCCCATGTGCTCAAGACCTCTGCTTCCACTCCTATGCTTTTTGTTGGCATGGAGGAGTGTAAAACGAATGTTACCGTGGCAGCTGGGTGTTCATTGTTGCAATGCCATCTTCCCAGTTAGCCTTCTGGGTAAGATTTTCACCTTGCACTTCAATTGCTCTGCTCAGTAAGGCACACCAAGCTTCTTGTCACTGTGAGATAAGGGGGATAGTCTGAAGGACTCCACATTCCCAAGAAACACTAGTTGCAAATTGACAACAATTCAGAACTTCTGAACCTAATGGCACCTCAAAATGGCATAGTCAAAGAAATTAATTCCTGAACCACTGTACACATAAAGATTCATTCAGACAGCAAAAAGATGTCTTCTCCTGGAAGTTTTAATGGGGTGCTAGACAGGTAACTTACCTAAACTTCAGTTTCAAGAATATGTACTAAATGGTCTCTTTCTGAAATGTAACACAGGCCATACGTGATGTGAGGTTACAACACAGATCTAACTAAGACATCGTCAGTACCTGGGCAGTGCCACTGGACAGAGATGTAACACATATATATATATATATACTGCCAAAAGGAAAGCTAAAACATTTTTTTCATAGCAGGTGCTCCTCTCTGGCTTTTTAATGAAGTAATTCAGTATCGATATGTGCTACTAACTTTTTCTTTCTTTTTTTTCATTTTAGAGGTGGAAGTCTCTGTTGGCAAACTGCCAGAACCACAGGACACTAACCAGAGGACCAGAGGCAGGAGTTGATAGAAGGGGAGCACACCTCTCCCAAGGATAGCTGATTATTTTATTAAGTATTTTTAAAAATAATTTTCCTCTTTTGTCTTTTAGCCAAAGTTGTGTTTGCTGCCTCTGAGACATAAAATAGAAACTCCCCACTCCTCCACAGCTTTTCCCAAATCATGTAAGAATGCAAAATTGGTGCATTTCCTAGGGTTTTCCCATGGCATTAATTTCGGAAGAGCTTTCTCTTTTCAGACGGAAAGTTGAAATACAAAGAGGTATGCGCACTGCTTCATATATGTGCATATTTATTTTTTAAATTGAAAGGTAAGTGATTAAAATGTGTCGATCCCTTGAGAAATAAGGTTTCTGAGTAAATACTCAACTGTCATACTGTTAGATGTACTGAAACAATACCAGTTGAATATAATGACCCACCCTGCTCATTTTGAGGGAGTTAATAGTAGTGGAGAGGAACTTGTTCGACAAGAAGGCCATTCATAGTGGCCATCAATATCAGGCAGGACACCTGACTGCTTCATGGTCTTTACAGAGAAAGACATAAATGTTTAGAAGTTTTGATATGCAGATTAGTATGGAGAGAAGAAACTTCCTCAATTTATTTTCACCTATCCTGAAAATTTGAACCCTTTGCCACTGTGGAGCAAAATAGTCCATGATCTACATGAGAGGATAACTGAGGATCAACGGAATATCTCAGCCATGAAACATGACATTCTTTGAACACATCCCCAGGAAACATTTGCTTGGGGAAAAACAACAACAGTTAACCTCAAGCAAACAGATCTCGAAGAAGGAGGTGTTTTCATTTCCCATGTTCCCCAAGCACTGTGATGTGAAGTCTTTGAAATGACAGTAGCTGCAAAAGACAGGAGCTCAGGCAGAGAACATGCCCTAGGGACATGCTGTGGCTCCAGCAGCTGTGAGGAGGACATCAGCTTAGAAAACAGCACCCAGCACAGCACCTCTGCCACAAGCATCAAATGGAAGAAGACAAACCAATTCCCAAAAAGCCAAGCAATCAATGCACTTACTAGCAACTTGTGGAAAAACGTCTATTAGTTGTATAAATGCTGTTCGTACAATTCACTGACTAAAACAAAATTGCTTTGACCATTCATCTAAAAGCTTAAGGCATCATGACATCAGGTGCCTCACTGAGCTCTGGACTTCACATGTTTGTTCTCAAACATTGCTCCTTCTTCTGAGTGTTGTATATTTTATCCAGAAAATAATGCTGAGGTCCAGTTTTCTTTAAGAGCAGATTAAGAAAATTACAACTTCTGCTTTTGAAAGTAGATGGCTTGAGACACCTCTGGGTCTTGCTCTAAATATAAATCACCCATGCAGTATGCTTGTCAGCTTAGGCCAGACATGTCATACAAGGGTTGGTTGTGTTTGGGATTTTTTTTTTCTTTTTTTCACCTAGATATAAGCAAACCCTAATGTAGAAACTTGAAAAACAACCAGACTACTGTCATCTTCAGTTGAGAGAAAGAAACAGAAGCGCTCTGCTTAAGTCCTTCTTTCCCATATGGCTCATAATAAGT
Source organism: Aphelocoma coerulescens (assembly GCF_041296385.1). NCBI lineage: Eukaryota > Metazoa > Chordata > Aves > Passeriformes > Corvidae > Aphelocoma > Aphelocoma coerulescens. The sequence continues at coordinate 35,872,078 of NC_091014.1, read as the reverse complement.
CATTTTCTTCTCCTGAAGTGATTTTGAAGGTAATTTCTAATTTGATACAGATCCTGAAGAAGTAGATAGAACATCCTGGTGTTCCTTTTTTCATAGCAGAAGAAGGACCTATAATGACACTGACTTATATATACCAGACATTATGTCAAACATGGAATTCTCTGTATCCTGAATGGGAATGTTCAATACCAGCATGGTTCTGGTAGAGCTTTAAATAAATGTGCTCTCCATCCATGTCTAATTAAGAAACAAAACTTTGCTGTGCTGTCCCCAGTGATGTTGGACCAGATGAACAGAACTACGTATCTACAGTCTGCATCTTTAAAATCTGTTTCAAATCAGTGGTTTGATGCTTCTTAATCATTGGTTCATAGAGCATATAGTCAGTGCTTGCAAAAAATTTGGCTTTGTATCTTTAAGGGTTGGATGTTTCCTTTGAGACTGACACTAATTTTAGCAGAGCTCTGGGCAAGAATAACATGAATGCTGCAAGCCTGCATGGGGCTCTCCTCAGCAGTGCTGTGGAGAGAGCATCTTTGCACATCCATGACAAGCCCTAACCTTTCCTCCCACTCTCAGCTGTCTGTGACTTCGCCCCCTCAGGCTACGATTGCCCCATCTTTTCATTTTTGAGGCTTTGCAGACTTTGATGCTGTTGCCGACAGTGCTGAAAGCCAGGAGCAGGGGAAGGATGTGGTAAGGAAGAATGTGTTGAGATTGAGAGGGAAACCAGGGAATTCCGTATTTGACATGGCCTGTCAGTTTCAGGTGAGGGCACAGCATGGATAAGGAGGTGTGGACTGAAGGGATAGGTGGAAATGTTTGTGGAGCAGAGCTCTGGGAAGATGGATTTCTCCATGAATAAATAGTCTGCACACCACAGTTAAGGTTTCCTATTCAATTTAGTAATACCAAGGAATCTTCGTCAGTTTCTGAAGACTTTTTCACAACATATTGGGTACCCTTTACATATGCAATATGAAAGAATCTGGCAGGCACAAACAAATTCGTCAGAAAGAAATTATTACCTTGTGGAAGAACGGATTGATACCCTGAACACGAGCTGTGAGAATGGGTCAGGAAGACTCCTTCTCACTTTTGGTGTGAAGGGAACAAACTACTTGTATCTCCAGGAATCTCCAGTCACACACAAGTGACACAAAAAGTTGACAGCTCTATTTGGTAATTTAGATCTTCCTGTAGGTTTTGTCTTTCTAGCCCATCTGTCAAAAAGATACAAAACTCACACATCTAACAACATGGTGAAGTGGGAGCAGTTAAAGCTGTAGACAAGAATTAGTCAAGTCTGTTCTACCTGGTGACTTTGATCTCCTTTCTGTTACCTGTTACCTCACCTAGCAAGCTTTCCTAATCAATGTTCTTTTACCAGTCTTGTCCTTGTTCTGTATTTGAAAATCAACCTTATATCCTTCATATAACCAATCTATCAGCCAGATCTAGATCAACCATTCTATTTTCAGCCCACAGGCATTTTTCTTGCTAGACAGCTTCTGCATCTAGACCGTCTCTTCAAAGTTCACCTTGTACAACAGCATCTGAACGGCGAGCAAGAGAAAAGGATTTAAGAAAATGTAGCTATTGTCAAAAATGGAGGCAACTGCAAAAGTGGGTCAAGAGAGTATTCTCCAGCAGAAGTTCTAAATCTATGAAATGGGTAAAAATGTAAATTAACCCAGAACTCTCAGCATCTACCTGGGACAAGTGCCCATCAGCACACGGATTTCAAAGCTGTTTCGACATGCAGATTATTAGATTTTGAGTTCAGATGGCTCTTTGGTGATCACCTGGTCTGAAGTCCTGTATAATACACACCCTAGGACTCACTAAAGAAAAATTCTTCTTTAGACCCCACATCAGTACTGCAAATAGAGGATGTATTAAAAAAACAATCAATCATATTCCCAGAGGTAGAGAATTCCTCATAAGCCCTGTGTGTTGAACTTCAGTGTCTATCCCCATTGTTACAATACTTTGACTTTATTTCTGGCCTGAATTTGTCTAGCTTCAACTTCCAGCAATTAGTTCTTGTCTGAAGCACTTTGTGTCTGATTTGAGTGCCCTGTATTACCAAATTTCAGCTCCTCACCTAGATTATCAAAAGCTTCTCTTGCATTTGTATTGCATATAATTTTTTGAGATAAGTAGACAAAGTAAGATTTATTATGCATACATTCAATAAAAATAATAAATATTTCAAGAACAATTAATAAAATATTACAGGATGTATTTATCTTTTCTGAATGAACATTAACAGTCCTCACTCCTTGACTGCACAGGTCAGATTTTGCTTGCTGACAGTAATTTGGGTTGTGATTGCTACTCTGTAGAGCAACCTAACATTCTTTCTATTGATTGTAAAAATCATGTTGTTTTGGTTCTTGAGAAAAATGACTTACGGTAAGAATGCAAAAAACACAAACCAAAAAACTCATTTATTTGCCTGTCCGCTAGATTATATTTCACCATCCAAAGCAGAAAATAAATATGTAACTCAGAAAGTAACAAGCAACACAAATCTTGCCTCAAAGAGCTATTAGCCATTTAGTTCTGAGCATAACCTCATTTATTTTTGTAAGCCTTAATTTGATTTCAGAAGAAATGTATGATACTGTAGCTAATTTCATCCTGATACCAAAGCTAATTTATCTTGCCTTTACATGTAGCATCACGTAACTGGAAAGATTATTTTATTTGGATAGAGTTATGGCAAACTTACTCATTTTATTCTGCATGTATACAGGGTGTTTTCCCTGCAACTTAGAACCAGTTGATTCCATTCTGTGCCTTCCTTTTTTCAGGTCTGATACTACTGCATTTTATTCTATCTAATGACAGAAACATTGGAGGTTTTAGGCCCTACATTAAAAAACTGTCAAACAAGTGAAATAAAATCCTTGTTTGTACAAAATAAAGTTGTTTATTTAGTATCTATTTTTTGTTTATATTTCATATACCACAGTCAGACCAAAAAGATGTTGAGACTAAAGGTATAAAACTTGTGATGTACACGATATAACTGTGTAATTGGATAATGTACATTCAAAAAGGTCCAGCCAATAAGAGGAAATCAAATCTTTCCAAAGAATACATAAATGACACAAGCATCTTTCCAACTCCAGAACATAAATCAAGAATGGCCTTTAAGTACTATGTTAAGCATTATATTTTTTGTTTTCCATTGCTCCTAAAAAATCTTTATGTAATACTGAGGTAGTTTTAGGGAAACAAAAGTACCAGAATACAAGAAAAACATTTTCTGTAGGTTCTCACAAACTGAGAACAGTCAAAAGCAGCAGTAGCAGGAATGAAAATAGAGAATGTCTACCCTCCATGGTTCCGGAAGATTTTTTAATTCAGAATAAAAGAAGAGTGAAATTCAAAACCAAGTGCTTAGCGGGTGAAAAATAGATTAACGCACCATGATTGCTTGCCAGTGTTTGCAGACATGAATGGGACCAGACAAAGTACACTGAGACCACTTCATGTGACTTCACACAACCATGGCAGTGAGAAAGGACTCACAGAGTCTATAAAAATTATTTGTTACCGTATTAGACCGTATTAATTATTTGTTACCGTATTAGTCTTCCCATCCAGGAGGGAGATTAATTTTAATATGGGAGTTAGGCTTGCAAGTATCCAGAGGTATATTGGGAAATTTGAATTGAAATAAGATACTTGAAGAAGAGGAACAAATGTTTGCATTACAAAGCATTTCAGATCAGGTAGTTACCAATTAATAATGTGGTATTGGCTATTCAGGCATTTACTGGGAAATAAAGAGAAACAAGAGTCTCCTGATTGCTCAGGCCTCTCTTCTTCCTGTCAGTAAGTTAGGCATCAGCAAACCCCCAGATCCAGAAAGGCACCATCATCTCTGGCTTCCTGCCAGAGCTTCTCACTCTTTGGGGAAAGGCTGAGAGCAGGAATGGAGCAGAATGCATGGTAACACACCAAGAGGGCACTTTTTGCATGAGAAAAAGATCCAGCGTTCTCCTGAGGAAGTCTCACACTTTTTCTTAAAGGGTCTGAGTGTTTCTGGTTGAGCTTGGCCTGGTCTAACCAGGCTTGGCAGGGGCATAGGGGAGGGCTGTTGAGCCCTCAGGAGGCCCTGGAGGCATTCTGTCAGATGGGCACAGAAACTCACATGGTCATGGGCTCTGAGAGTTGATATTCACAAACCTGTTCTGTGCTTCTGTCATTTTGTCTGTTGGGGTTGGGTAGGAAGACTTCTGCTTATCATTGAGTTAGTCCTTAGGCCTTTGGTCCAGCACACTTGTAAATCATCAGTGGAAGAAGTAGATGAAGTGTGGTCCTAGGATTAGAGAATCATAGGATAAACATCAGAATATTACGTTTCTAAATGAAGAGGATCATTAGGGCACGCTATTGATAGCAGTGACTACCAAGGAGATCACTTCCATTTTATGTGTTATTAAATTTGTTTAATATCTAGAAGCTAGCCATAGGAAAAAAAAATCTATCTGATTAGGCCATCACAGGTACATATACAGCAATTATGGTTCAGCTTCAGGCTATGTCTATCAAATCTCAAGGTTTTATCAAAGTGTTGACTATATTCTTTTTCCTTGGATCTTCTGGTGCCAAAGTCTGTCAAGATCAATCAACACAAAGTGGCACTGCTTGAAGAACCAGCATGACTGACCAGAGCATGGCAGTAGTATGTGTGTCACTGGTTGAGTAATAATTGAAATTAGTTATATAAAGCAAAAATGTTTGGCACAATTTAATATAAAAAATTAGGTATAGGCAGAATTCAGCTTTGTGACTTTATGCAGCCACTTTCTGGGAATGTCACAGTGACAGGCTGTTGTGAGCACCATCTATTGAAAACCATGTTCTCTCCAGAATCTTCTTCAGGAAATAATTTTATTTTGATTGCTTCTGTTTTGTTGAGCAACAATGTAAACTTTTGCATGGAATTTATCCTGTATCTTCCTGATACAGAGTTGGAAGAGCTGGAGTCTCTCTGCCAACGTTAGCTGTCTTAAAGATAGGTTCCCAGTATAAATTAACCTGTTATTTTTCTTTTCTTATCAAGAAAGGATGCAGATACCTCTAGAGGACCTCACCAGTATCTGTCGTTTTTTCTCATTTAAAAAAGTTTATTTAAAACTGTCTGGCTCTGCAAAGTATAATGAATCAGGAAATTCCAAACAGCAGTTTGGAGGAAAAGGTTGGTTTAATTTTGTTTAGGAAAGGAGTATCTTCGTCTTGAGCTTCATGGGTCGCTATATGAAATAGAGTCTGCAAATCAAAAATGTTTCCAAATATAGCTCTGCTGTTGGCTTGGAGGGAGGTTGTAACACTAGAAAATGACACTGCTTCTATCATTATATGGATGACATAGAGGAATGTCTTACAGATGAAAAGGTAGCAGTTCCTCACAAAATTAAATATCAAAGATTAAAACTAATTTAGCAGTTCACTTTGTAGGATGAAGTAGATCTTAGCACACAGATAAAATTGTACATTTTTTAAACTAATGAGAGGTTTTCAGTAGGCTGGCTGGGGAGTTTGATATCACAGTATGTATTTAGCTGGATGCATTTTCTTCAGTAAAGTTGCCAGTTTGTAAATTAGACCTGTGTTCGTGAACCAGCAATCATTTGTTAAAACTTTAACTTTCTATTTTTGCACATGGAGTTTCTGACAAAGTTTTTGAAGTCTGTTTTCTTTCTCATCTGTGGTTTTCAGGCTAGGCATATCACATCTAAAGTCTGAAGCAGGTTTTCTGGGACAAGCTATCTGGGACATTTAATTTTATTTAAACTTACACTTGCAGTCCTATTGTCTTAGTACAGTAAATGCTTGATAACTGTTCTATATGCATAAGCAAGACAATATCAACCATTTCCCTGGTATAATACCAATTTTGTAAAAGACTTACAATTCTCCAGGCTGTTAGCCTGGGATCAATGTTTAAATGTACTCCAATTGCGGACTGCTATACACATTCATCACTTCTGTTCACTGCTTCCACACATAGAGTTGTTACTGCTTCAGAGCAGCTGGTCATGCATGATTATAAGCAGATCTAGCTCTACTTTCATGCTGTCTAAAATCTTGACATATCTGTCCTCTGCTGAAAACGAGTGACGCAGCTCCATGACAATTCAAGTGTCATCTCGCTGTGTTAACAAGGCCTTCATACCAGCATCAGGAGGAAATGTGTTGACACCTTGTTTACAACCATTCTCTGTGGACATCCAGAACCGACTCGCCTTTCACTCACATGTATTTTATATTGGCAGAATTCCACTGGGTTTACAGGTACTTCTCTTGATAGCCATCTGAGAAGAGAGTCAGATTCTTAATTCTCTGGTTTTGCTCATTCTGGAGTTGAATGTCAGTTTAAGATCTCAGACTTGCAAAATGCTTTGAATGACTTTGTGTGAAGTTGTTTTAAACATAAAAGTGTAAATATAATAGGGTAGTTTTAAAGTTTAAAAAGGAGAATGTTTAAATGTGAAACTGCAAACATAATAAAGCATAAGCCTGCTAATCATGTGAACCATAATTTTCTTTATCCTGGAGTGCTGAAGGTTAGCAGTTTGATCTGGCCTCTTCTCATATGGACTAGTGATTTCAATGTTAAGTCCTCGATATTTAATAAGATTAAGACTTTAAAGAAATTCCAGGGTTTTTTCTCAGTGATTAAAATCTGTTCTATTTTTAAAGATTTATCATGTGGGTGAGGTGCATCTAGAAATAAGCAGCAAAAAATACACATCCCTCTGTACCTCTGGTGTCACTGCTATCATAATATCTGGCTTCAGAAGCTTCAGCACCCATCAAGACATCCCCACTACCTGTTAACCATCTGCTTATGGTCTTTTAGTTTTCAATTGATCCCAGGCAGAGCAGTAGTACTCACTTAAATGCCTTAATACCGCTCTTGTTCCTGCTTTTCAGGTTTCTGTCTTTCTTCTTTCAGACATTGTGTTTGCCAGTCACAGAAATCTACGATTTCACTGCTGCAAGTATCCTTCTCTTTCTCTTACGCATTCCCTCTGCTCTTCTGACACCTCCATTCTTCTTTCGTCAGGTCTGTTCCATTGTGCATTTTTTTCACCCCTCTTTTTTTTTTTTCTTTTATTTTATCACAGCCATCCATATCATTGCTGCAGTATGGCTTTGGACCCATTCCCTCACTCCTCCCTATAGAATTGTCTTGATTCTTTTGATAAAAGAAATTGGGAGGAGGGAGGAATGGGCAGCTGAACTACATTCTCCACTAGCATGAGTTCATTGCCGTCATCTTTTCTGCATTGTAATACCTCTATTATTCTCTTCTGACTCATATAAACCATGCCTGGTAATATCATCTTCCTTCTGCATCTTGACAACCCCATCATCCCCTCAGTATGATCCTGGCTGTGAGTATCCATGTCCTTGCATTCCACCAGAGAAAAGCTCTTTGCCCATATTTCATTTTGCCCCTTCTCTCATTGCTATAGTGGCATACTCAAGAAGAAATCAAGTCCAGCAGTTTCTGCTATGGGCAAAAAAAGTGGTTTTCCACTTCTCCCTGCCCAGACAGGAATGCAAGTGAGGAATTTGCACAGCTCTGGCTACAGCCTCCTACTCCTGTCCCCAGCAGCTGCTGCTGCCGCTTTGCCAGCTCCTTCTCCAGCAGCCGGCTTTGCCAGGCTCCTCCTGCCTTTGAAACTCACCGATGCCCTCAGGCATCGCAACCAGTAAATCACTTAGGGCTCAGGGGACTGAAAATATCTTCTTACCTATAAATATGTACACAGGCACACACACATATAAATGTGTGTATATTATTTTTTCTCGTGTGTTCATATGCATATATACATGTCTATGTTCTCACACGAAAGCAAGTGATGCTCTGGTTCTCTCATTTCTCTCCATAGGGCATGTAAGCAGGCTTTTTGGAAGCGCAGGCATGGCACACCAGCTTTATCTCCTGGTCTCAAATCTATTTTGGAGAAAAATTACACCTTTGCATGTGAGTATGTATGTTTGCATCATATAGACTTGGCTGTAGCAAATTTTTCCAAACCCTTTTCATGTCCTGTATTTCCCTCAGCCCTTGCATTTTTTGAGGCAGGTCTTGACTTTTCGTACCTGTGGGCAGCCCAGAGAGGCTCCAAACCCTACTTGTACTGGCAAAATATGTTTTAAAAATAAATTATTTCTAAAAATATAACTTTCAAGAACTAATGCAGATAGCTTCTGAAGTCCCTGGCTTTTCAGAACCCTCACTACTAGATAGGAAAAAAGCCCTCAGCTGAATACATTACAAGTGTGTTAAATGCAGCTTTAAAATTGTTGTGCCGTGGCCAACATGCTGTAATTTTTCACAGGCATTGCTGTGCTGTGGGAAAGAAGGAGGAACACATTTCTTTGTTCAGGAGGCTGGGTGTTTCTCAGCAGCTCTGTCCTCTAGGCTGTTCCCTCACAAGCTTGACTCTTTGCCTGAGGCTGGCAAGAGGCAAGTCTCTTTCTCTTGCGTTCCTTGCTTTCTCTACAAAATCCACTGAGGAGCTCCACCCCTGCATTCTCACGCTTCTTAATGTGGCTATAAACAGCACCTTATTTTCTGCCAGATCCAATTATCTGCATAGGTTACTTCAACCTAGCTTTTGTGCCAATCCCATTTTAATTCGGCCAGAATACTGGCAACAAGCTTTTCCTTTCCTTGGATTGCAGGAATGCTGCCAAAAAAATTACCTACTACTTGAGAAACAAGAAATGGCTTAATGTTAGAAGCCTAATCTCAAAAGGGATGACTACGCTGAGGAAAAAAAAAAAGCTTGTGCTTTTTTCCACTGCACAGTCTTGAGGCTCATGTCTACTGGATCTTAATCCACTAATATCAGGGTTTCTGTGCAGAAACAATTGATATCATGATCAGTATCTCTTTTTGTTGGCCAAAATCCCAAGGCAGACTAGGACTTGCCCAAAACAATTCATTAGAAACCTATGTACCAGGAGTCTTTACCTAACAAAGCCAGAAGAAGTAAACATCGCTTTAAAAAAGAGACCTATTCAGCTCTCATGGGTATAACCTAGAGCCTGCAGATGTGACCATATCATAACTGATGGTTTCATGCATCTTCAAAAAACCCCAATGAATAAACTGACTCATTCCTGTTACTTCCAAAGCAGCCCTGTCATCAGCAGAGACACTCCCTTTTGGCAATGGGAGTCTTTAAGATTGCAGCTTCTTAATTGGGACACAGGTCTGCCCTCTTAAAGCAGAACAAGAAGGGGACCCCGGGGTAACAGGCAACTGTATACTTGATTTCCAGAGTAGCTGGGTCAGGGGACAGAAAGTTGTGTGTTTGACCACTTGCAGTTCAGACTTAGTCTAAATAGTGCACCTTGACAACACCTTTGGGATGCTCCACAGTTGTACTCCTCTCTCCCCTACCTGCTCTTGTTCAGCAGCATGTTTTGCCTTATACATCTGTCATCTCTATTTTAAATGTGCTGCAAGCCATGAGTGCCCTTTTGTCTGACTTTCCCTGGTAAAGGCCTCTGTGACTTTGTTACAGACACCACACCAAGAGCCCAAACCAGAAGGCTGATAGTCTCTCTTTTTGATATCCAATCCATTCTTGCAAATAATTAGAGCGAATCTGATGATGAGAACCAGGGATGGTTCATGTGACCTTTCTGTCAATGTATTTAAGGTTTTCAAACAATTAGGAGCCATACTTAATCCCTATAGTTAACTCATACAATCCGTTCTCCTTTCTCATTTCTCTAGCATCTCCACCTTTGTTACATGCTCTGCTGCTTCAAGTTCATTTAAAAGCCCCGAGGGAGGGAGAAAAAGATCATTCTCACAGGTGTTTTTAGCATTCTGATGGGAGGAGGGGATCCTGTTTATGAACAAAGTCTGTGCTCTTATAATGCCAGTCAGCCAGATAAAGCAGTACTAATGATAATAAAGTAACAGAGAGAGACAGTGGTGATATCCAGGTGCTATTTTGGATGCTTCTTCTTTCAGGTATGAACAATCTGAAAGTTCCAGACATTTGCACAGTAATAATGTAAGGTCATGAAGGAAAATTGCAGTAAGAACTCTTAATAAAACAATCTTTTCAGGAATTTTTATGGCCTGTAGAACTCTTGGGGCAAAGACAACCCACAGCCAGGAGATGGGAGGTGCAGGCATGCCTTGTACTGTGGACAGGAAAACAGTGTGTGTCCTCTGCTGGAAGCCCTTGCCCTGGGGAAGATTAGCAAAAACAGTGCACACAGATTGTCAGTGAAGAAGCAAAGGGATTAGTTATGATAGCTTTATGTTTGGATTTTCTCAGGGCTAAATATGGCAAAACTTAGATGGGCTTAATTGTTGGACCCTGACAAGCTGCTTCAGGTAGAAGCTGCCAGTATGACCTCCTCTGAACTTGCCATCTAGCCATATTGCACTCTGTGAGCTCTTGAAGTGTTTTATAGGTGTGCAATAAGTCAAGGAACCTCAGGTGTTAAGTTTAGCTTCAGGACCACTGTCGTGAGGCTCATAGTTCAAATGACTGATGCATGATTATATTTCAGGTCTCAGCAACAAACAACTTGGCTACTGTTCACATTAGGGGCCTGGGTGTTAGACTGTGGGATTACACTGCTGCTGTTTTGTCAGTACACTGAAGATGACAAAATTTAAGTAAAATTAAAAGAAATGGTTGTTTAACTGACTGACAGAATGAACACCAACCTGGGGAAAAAAAGCAGCAGCAACTCAAATTGGAACAGGAAAATGACATCTTAGAAAGTAATTGAATAAACTACATGTGTCCAGATTGTCTGTGGCTGATGAATTCTGCCCCAAAACAGTGAAGGAGTTGGCTAAGACAGCCTTAAAGCTGCTTTCAATTGTTCCAATAGAATTGTGGCAGAGCAGTGAGCATCCACGAGACTGAAAGGGGGCTAGCCTAACACCTACTCAAAGGGGCAAGCCAGTCACTGAATTGTCAGGCTGGAAAAAATGAACAATCAGAGTCTTTGTGACCATCTCAAAGAGCACAAAATGGTGAGTAACAGCCGAAATGGATCAGAGAAAATCTGATCTAATCCAGTCCAAACAACCTAATTTCACATGATGAAAAGTGGTCAGCTTGCAGTCACTTCTCAAGCTGCTGTCAGCTGAGGCAGGCAACATATGCTTGACTCACCCCATTTGCAAAGCAGACCCGTGTCTACAACTAAATGTATTAATTGATATTTTTTTTCTTCACAATTTGTGGGAGGTAAAAAGGCACACACACAACATCTGTTCAGAATCTTTTCATTTTTTATTTAGAGAACAGAAGATTTTCCATCAGTTGCAGCAAAGAGAAAAAGAATAACCTGATCTCCATATGCACAATTCAAAAGAAAAGAATAGTCAAAGAAATGTTCTTAATGTGCAAAAGGAAGAAATCACATTATACAGACCAAAACTCTCTGATCTTAAGGATCATTTAGTGTTGGACTAGATTATGCAAATGGCATAATTTGCTTCCCTTAAGAACTGATGAGACAAACACCTGCTAAGAATCACATGGTTATTCCTCATACTTCCAGTTTTATTTTCTCTGGTTTTCCACGATTTAGAAATATTTGTGATCTCTCCTAGTGCTGGTGAAACAAACAAAACTTCTTCTGTCCAAGGAGTAAGGTGCCTTGCACTTAGAGGAAACTCTTAACTACCAAAACAGATACCCAAGACAGTATTTCATGACCCTCTTTCCTAGGTTCAGTTCCCAGTTACAGCCAGTTCAACTTCTCTGGCTTTTTTTGCTTTCACCTCTGCAATGTCTAAATCTGCAGTAGCTGGCAGCCCCATGCCATGCAGAACACTGCTTTTAGGGCAACTTTCTGATATTTGTGTTATGATGAATAAGGCAGAGGGATTCAGTGTACTGTAACACCTGGAGGAGGGAGTGTGCTCTCATACCAGCACTGACCTTTTCTGGATGCACAAGTATGCTCCATGGATACTCAGCAAACACTGCTTTATAAAGCACTCCCTGCCTGCTGTGTGAGTGCTACTGGCAGGACAGGGCAGCTCCAGTCAGGCACCGAGCCCTGGGCAGAAGCTCCATGTTTTCACCAGGCACCTTCAGCATCAGCTTCTTCTTTAAGGTCTTTCTAAGAGAGGCCAGGAGGGCTAATGAACAACAGTTGGGTGTTGTGAAGAATAGAGCCAAGACAGCTGTAAGGACTTGATTCAGCAATTTGTTTAGTCTGATACCTATTTCCCTCATCCATTATGAGCTGCTTTGCCCCTCACCCCCAACTTTAGTGTATTGTTTTTTAAGGAGCAACAGGTTCAGTTGAAAGCTGAACTCTGGGCATAAAACGTAACCAAGAAACATGTATGGCAAAACCTTGGCCTTTTGCATCTATCCTTTATTTTTCTGGGCAAATCTTTGTAAAATCAAATCTGCTCCACAAGATTAGCTAGAAACAGTCTCTAGAGATGAAGTGGTTGTGTTTCCTTCAGGAAATTCCAGATGGGAGCCATGTGACTTCTATTCTACTAATTTCAATCGGAAATCAAATTGTAAAACAAGTAATCCATTTTAAATTAGTCTTTACATATTGGTCCTCCAGCAGAAAATAATAGAAGTAAGAGTAATCCACAGAGACCAGCAAAGATTCCTCTGCAGCCTGGTGTAATTCCCATTAAAGAGATGACAACTGTGCCTGAGTTAGCAGTTGCTGTCTTTGGCAGGGAGAAGCTCATTTTACTGGTACCGCCCTATCAATTGCCAAACAGATAATTCAAAAAGAGGGGTTAGTGACTGGCATTTAGGTGAGAAGTAGTGCTGAGGAAGCTGGATAGAAGTGCTTTACAGAAGGGAAATTGAAAACATGGAACAGGCTGTGCCAAGGGAAAAACCTGAAACATGCTGTTCAGATCAGCAGCAGGCAGAAATAACGACTTGTAGAGAGGTAGGAGATGCCAAGGAGCACATTAATTTTCCATTGCTGGACGTGTGCCTGCCAAAGACCAGTCTCAGTAACCCCTTCTGGCCCTTATATGTTTCCAGGTAACAGTAAACTTTCATGTCTGAACTTTCTCTTTGTCTTAAAATTGATCCTCTTCTCTCCTTCTGCCTTTTAAATTGTATTTGAAAGGTTTCTCTGAAGGGTGCTCAACTTATCAGTGTCATTTATATTATCTACAGGGAAAACCAGAGTGTGAACAGCTGCTTCCACTCGTAATATGTTCCTCTCTTTAGGTCTTCTGCTGATGACCTCTACCGTACATGTGTTGAAATCTAAAATATTTCTCCATTGGGGTGGCACTGTTCTTCTAATTAATGCAAATGATGTTTCATGTCTTTCATAGCATCTCCTCTGAGACAGCATATGTAATCAGCTGTGGCAATAAATTTGTTTTCTTTCTTCCCTTCATTCTCTTTCCTCCTGCCATGCTTGAATCTGTTCTTATTCTTGGCTGAAATCCCTTAAGTTTAGCACTTTCACATTTACTGAGTATCTTAGATTAAAATTTGATCGTGTTCTCTCCAGGGAACCAAGTAAATGTCTCTATAATAAGAGCATGGCTAAAGCATGAGGAATAGTACACAACCTTCGATCCTTTTAAGGTTGAAGCTGTGCTGTTGAGTTTGTCTAGGATGCCAGATCTTGGGTGCTGTTCCTCCAAGTGATCTTACACAACGGTGAGCAGGTGGGTTGGAAGTGAAAGCAACATAAGCAATTTTGTTAGGACTTGTGCTCTGGAAGGAGCTTAAAGCCCTGCACCGGTTTGGCATTTTGTGAGCTGGATCTTGATCTTTCTCTCTGGCTGTGACTCAGAACCTGCCTGAACTCTGTAATTCCAAAGAGCCTGGAGCCCTGTCCTACCTTGGGTCTCTGTAAACTCTGTGATCAACATTGAAAAAAAAAACAGAATATGCTCAAATTTGCCAGGTGTCATGGGTAATATTAAATTGTTTTTTAACTCTCCAGAAGGCTAAGAGAGAAAATAAGCAGATCTGAAATAGATGCCATTCCAGCTGCTCACTGAAAAGTGTTTTGTAACACTTTCCTCAACACTGTGTAAATATGAAATCCTTCTGCCAGTAACCCTTAGAGGGAACAAAGCATTCTTACACTCAGATGAGTAAATTGAGGCACAGAGGAGTGAGATGTCTGGAGCAGGGAGGAGAAATCAGCAGCCTTCTTCCATTTACCTGCCCTGAGTACCCCATGTATGTGCTCTACCTCCCGGGCCTCTCTGTTGAACAACAGTTTTTGAGTAGGCTGGATATAAAGCAGCTTGATCATCTTCTCCCTGTGGCACAGCTTAGGGCAGCTCTGTTGCTATTCCTCCGCATGGCAGCAGCTTCCCAGTGCCATGGGTGGCCACGCTGGTGCCCAGGGTCAGAGCAATGGGCCAGCATGGCATGGCAGTGAGACAGCCGGGCTTTGCTGCTCCAGTTCAGCATTATAACAGCACAGAAGGTGCCACTTTCTGCTTCTAGACCTTCCATTCTGCTCTGGCAGAAGCATATGGGTGATTTGGATCTTGATTTATAAGGCAGACTTCAGCAAAGTCCATTTTAAAGGCTGCAATTGAACTGACTTATTTAAGTCAGCCGGAATTTTGCAAATTGTCTCATTTCTACACTGTCTTGGTTGAAAATTTATCAGCAAATTCAGTCAACCTTTTTGATCCTGTATTAGAATGTACTGATTTTGCTTTCATAAATTACAGTATGTGCTGTTTCACCAAGGTGTAAGTGTATCAATGTACTTTTTCAGGACTAATGCTTGGGCAATAATAATTTGTCGCTAGGCAATATTAAAGTTTTCCTATGATCCTCTGTCTGCCTTATCTTTCTCATGAAGGGTTCTTTTGCTGGTGCTTTATTCTGCTTTTTTCCCCACCACTTCACACACATACATACCTTTCAGCATCTGCATTTGACCAGGCTGAGATGAAGGATAGGGGACTGAGCCCCAGAGCACCCCTGTGCCTGGCCATGCCAGGATGCTTTGGATGGCACCAGACAGAGCAAGGAGTCGGAGTCTGGCCGGGTCAACGGTGCCACAGGGCTGGACCCATCAGCCATCCAGACTGACACAGCTAATCCCCCTTGCTGTCAGGGACAGCTGTCAGACCGTGCTGGCTTTTTGGTCACTGCCAACCCAGGCCAGATTTAGACTGGTGTCCTGTGGATGGCCTTGGATACCTCATCATCGGTCCTGTGAGGGACTTTCCCTTTGTTTTTTAAATGGGAGTTTATTCTGCAGGGTAGGCAGTGCTGGTGCTGCCTATAGCTAGGTGTCCTGAACCTGGAGAGGTGGGAGGCTGAACCAACCAGCTCTGCATATTTTAATCTTCAGGCTTTAATCAGAGCCCAGAGTCTGCACCGATGCCTGTAAAATACAAACAGAAGGGTGTGTTCAGCAGTCACTCCAAACCATATCCCTGCTTATTCTAGTTCTGGCTGCAAAGGTCACGAAGCACTCAGATGAAGGCTACTTCTAATTATTATCCCATTTGAAAAAAAAAATCCCACAGTGCAGTCATCCGTGCAGAAGTGAAGGGAGGGAAATATGTCTTATATAAGCAGCACCTTTGGGGATTTTCTTGACTTTGTGTGTGCATATATATGTGTAACATTTGGTGAAAAATACTCTTTCTGTTGGAATGGATATTATTCATTAACATGGTTCCAGTTAAGCTAATTGCTCTTGACTTTAAAAAAAGAAGGGAAATTTCTAGTAAGCTGGAATACCTTACTTAGACGTCTTTGAAATGAAGTGTTTCAAATTCTCGTTTTAAAATAAAAAATTTGCATGATCATCAATCTGTTTTATTTTTTAAGAAAAAGGATTTGAGGTGAGGTAGAAGAAACTAAAGACAAAAAAATAAGCAGCTGACCTAAAACTAAATTTGTCAGATAGTCTAAATTTGACCATCAGAGTGAATGAATCTGTCTTTCACAAAGACCCCTCTCAGAGGAGGTAAAGTGCGATCTAGCCATTCAGGGTGAGCCTTTCACTCAAACTTGCTGCTTGATGGAGAAGCCTCTGCATACCACAGGGAGGAAAGTAGGCCAATCTTTGTCCTTTAGAGAGGCACCTGAAGCTATGTAATCATTGAGGATTAAAATCTTCTGGGACTCTCGCCTCCAAGATGGACAGATGGCAACTTCATGTAACAATAAAGGCATCCTTACAAAATAAATGAAAGACAATTAGTCACCTCATACATATCAGAAGACCCTATTGCAGACAGCAAGTGTTGGGGATTTGAAAGGGATCAAACAAACTCCTAAGCTATATCTTTTCTGAAGCATATGGAGGGTAGAATTTAGGGCTGTGCAAATAATACAAGTGTTGGGTATTTTTGTTCTACAACTGAATGACAAAATCAGAATAAGAAATTACAAATTGGATTGCATGCTAGATTTTCACCAAAACTACACTAAAAAAATAATTACTTGTTCTCAACAGATCCCATGTATTTCATTTTCCTTTCAGCCATTTAAAAAGCTACACCAAGTAATGGTCCCATTAATAAAACAGTGTTAATACCTCTGTTTTATTGTAATGCTAGTGATTATACTGTTGGCTCAGGATGTGGGATACCAACATTGAATACCCCACTCTACCAAAGGGTCTTTCTGTGCACTTTCCTGGACAGGCCTCATACCCCTGTGTGTGCCCTGGAGCTTGCTCTGCTGACATTATTCTATTTATTTTTAGTTCCAAGCAGATGCTGGATTTTGAACAGCACTCCACAACCTCATTAGGAGTGCAGTTTTGGGGTCCCTCCTGGTGGTGGTGGGTGAGTTAGGGGTGCCGGGGCAGTGACACAGCTCTGAGAGCAGGATGGAGCCTGCAGAAACATGACACTGCAGCCAGGCACCTTCTGCTTGGGCTTTGAACTGAAGCCTTCCTAGGACAATAGGAAATGCTGTCAGAAATGTAGAGGCTTCTCCACCAGTGTGCGTGTATTTGCTTTCCTTCTGGCTTTCAGAGTCAGCATTACCATGCCCAGAACTTGCCTGAAAATGCAGCTTCTCACTCCATCAAGTGCCACTACTTTGTTCCTTTGTAACATTCTCCCTTCACCATTCTCCAGCCCAGCCCAAAGTGCTGCTACCAAAACTGCTTCTGTTTCACGTTGCTCTGATGACACCAGACCTGTTAGTTCCTGTATGTTCCCAGAGATGTGTGCATCAGGTTCATTGGGTCCTTGTGTTTTCGGTAAGCAATTTCATTCCACTGTCATACCTTGTCCTCATGGTGCTAGTTCAGCACCGGAAAGCTTCTTCCCTCTGGCCTTTGTGTTTACTTCATACTGTTTGCCAGGCCCTGCTCATGCCACATCTCCTGCTCACATCCATCTCATTCTCTTCCACAGTACATGGCCACATAGCCTCCAGTGCCATCTCTTAGCATGGTTAAGGAGGCTTCTTACGGTGCTCTTGCCTCAGGAAGCCTTAAGCAAGTCACTTCCCAGGGGCCAGGTCTTTCCTGGTATTTGCCAGGTGCATGGCAGGGCTGGCAGAAAAATTTCGATATGTATTTCTTTCAAACCTTTACCCCTTCTCACTGCACTCATCAGTGCAGTGTTTCACTGGGTTCCCACTTGAAAGTAATGAAGGAGCAACTTCTCTCTTCATTTCTTCCCTTCTCTGCTCCTGACTGTTCAGCCTACAAACTGGCTGGGACTGGTGTTGTTTCCCATCATTTCTTAGCACAGGCTCCGTCACAAAAGGACTCTGATCTCCACAGATCTAAGCCCTGCTGTATCAATAGCTAATTAAAGTTTCTTCCATATTTAGGACCCTAGTCATCCCTTTGCTGACAGCTCTGTGAAATTGCAGTGACTGGAAATCAGACTCAGTGATATTAAAAAGTAACCAACCAGACTGAACCCATCAAATGTTTTCTGACCTGTTTCACTTTTGTCTCCCTTATCTGAACCACATGGGTGGAATTTAGCGCCTCTATTTTTAAACCTTTAACTTAGGCATTGACCTCTTTACTGCAGTCACCCTACGTTCCCTTTGCAGTCAAAGAAGAGAGAGGCACTTCTGGGGTGCATTTTGCATGCCCTACTTTTGGGGTCTACTTTAGGGCAAGATGAAAAGGACCACAGAAATGCCTGTTTCTTCTCTTCACTGACTGTGAAGAAAGTCTTGATAGTCATGCCACATACTTACAGTGTCAATCAAAAGCGAATCTAAGTGCTCTGAGATGCCCTTTGTACACCATTGTGCACTGTTAGCTCTAAATAAATGGATTATTTATAGCATATAGAGAGTTTTATATGTCACATGTTCTGTATTTGTATACATATAATACCAAATCCATGCATTCATCTATTACTAGGAAGCTAATCGAGCAGCTCTAGTTACCGTTGCAACACTTTTCTTCCAGGTTCTTAAATGAGAACTCCACCTTCAAACAATTTAAGCCAGTATTGATACTAGAGGAGAGTGTGTGGGGCACAGATCTGCAAGGTCCGTGTCCTTGGTGATTCTTGGCTTTTCTGACAATGTCATTCCAGTGTCAGCCATAAAGTCAGAGCCACACTCTGGGGAGTCCAGCTGGGGATATTTCTTTAGGTCTCATCAGGAGTACATGGCAGCTTGCTGGAGAGTCTGCCTGGAACTGCTACTACTGCGTAATAGTAGCACCCCCCATGAACCAATTCCTTACCTGGGCACTACTACCACTGAAGCTTTTGGGAACAAGGACTTGATGTGTCAGTGTGAGAAGCCAGGGTGTCCCCATTTTTTTGCTGCAGCTGACCAAAATTAGGTCTGGAATTTTAAATTTACATTTGAATCTACATGTGGGTCCCTTGATCCTGAGACCCACCGTATGCAAAATTAATAACCCATCAGTACCACTGGATCTGCCTGACTGATGTGTTAGCCGCCCACTGCATTGCAGCCTTCAAAAAGTGGAACTGCCACTTAGAGAAAAGAATGTTTAAAAAAAAAGCACTCAAAATGCTATATAGCCTCTGAACTAACTTTGCTGTTACATTTAATGCAGAAGATGAGATTTTTGGGGAGGCAGGCCACATGCGCCTTCTTATATATCCCTAAACAACAGCTCTGAAGAAAGTTTTCATTTTCCTGTTCAAATCACTCTGTGAGGAAGTAATTATTTGACTTCTTTTTTCCCCTGTATGCACCTAAGAACTGGTATCAGTCACAGCAGAATCGACGCACAGATGAGGGCACACATACTACTGTATATATAAACTACATGCATGTCCTAGGAGCATGTTCTGACATCACTAATTTCTTTAACCTACCTACAAGATAATATTAAAAAATGGAAGAAAATAAGCTGCTGATATCGCTTTTCAGCAACAGTAAGTCATTTGGTCTTGAGCACAAATATTGCAATAAAACCTCTTGATACAAACACCATTTTGTGTCAGAAAATTCCATTTATTTCCTTGAATTGGAATGCTAATTAAATCTGTCACTCGTTCTTCTGCCAAAGTTCTGCTGCTACATCTGTGGGCAGAACTATATTTAAATATCCTTCAGAGTCAGTAGTATTTCATTGATTTGATTTATGAAGGGAGCATAACCAGGAAAAATGTATCCTGTTATCTTCTCACCGAGGAAAACAATCTGATAAGCAGATTCTTAAGTAGAGACGTCTTTTGGTAATGGGTCCAACTCTTTGTATGGCAAATGAAAGGATTATGAATAATGCCTTAATATTTCAGTGTATCTCTTTACAACAATAAACTGCATTAAAAATCCATAGCAAAGTATTTTCCCTTTCTTCCTAAGAGGCACTGTAACTGTTTTCTTTTATGCTCAATGGAGCCTGCAGAAGTTATCCTTTGTGTGCAGCAATCCTGGCACTCTCATGTACCTTTAAAAGAAAATTGGCCCAGCTGTACTGCGTTTCTTATGGAAAGCCCCAGAGATCAGTATTCTCTTTCTAGCTCAAAAGGAGCCCAGACCATCAATCAATATCCCACTGCACTTAGGAAGTGGGTTTCCCTGAAGGAAGAGGATTTGATGGGCTTATTTGCATTTCCCCTTCCTATACATCTGGCGTTATGCAAAGTCTCTGAAAGATGAATAGTAGGTACTTCTACCTGAAACACGCTGCAATACGGAGCTGCAGCAACGTCTCTGCTCAGGCAGCTCCCAGGCAGTGCACTCCCAGTCTTTCCATGGGGTCCAGAATGGTGGACCGGGTCCCATCTTCTCCCTATGCCAACACACTGTGACATGAAGCATCTTGCAGGGTGGCAAGGGACTGGGTAACTTCTCCTGGACAAGCAAAGTGGCACAGGCTTCCATACAATGACACCTGTTCTGTGAATAGAACAGTTGCAGCAGCAAGGTGTTCATGAAGGTGGATCTTGGAGGTCCTAAACAGTCTGGCTTGCCCCTGTTGGTATTGTCAGGTCCCCAACATGTTCAAGAAGGTTCTTTTTCTATCACTATTGCATTAAGAAGGCATTCATGGGGTTAAACTTGCAGGTTCTCGCTGAGCTGTTTCTCTGTGTGTGCTTATAGAAAGGTTACTAAGGTTACTCCCATCCTGGGAGTTTATCTGGTGTTACAGGGGCTTTCTGGGTTGTCCATGCACTTTCTATCTCACAACTGTGCAAGCAAAATACGTGCAACTGGAGACCAAGGCTGGCCAAGGCCCTGATGTCTCTCCTGTATTTAGGATCTTCAGAATTCTGTAGGATTCTGTTAGATCAATACAATCTGGATGTCCCCAGTGCAGCCCAAATGTCTGGCACACTGTGACTGCTTCTCAAACCTTTCTTCCTGACCCAGGCCCCCGTGAGAGGCCCCTTCCTGTGAGACGACAGTGGGGACCCCAGGGCCACCGTGAGTCCCTCTGTAGCTTCCAATGTAGCATGGGGGGCTGTGGGTGGTGTGGGCTGAGCTGAGGAAAGACATGCAAGCAGAAGCAGCAAACACAGCAATACTTCATAATGTTATTTCATACTTGGAAGCAGTATTTCACCATTACAGCAGAACATGTGTTTGCATGTGAGCCCAGAATACTGCTTTCCAGAGCAGTGGGGAGGAGCAGGGCAATGGTGGGAGCTGGCTGGTGCCAGCAGCCTGCCCTAAGAGGTTGTGATTCAGATGCAAGGCCCTCGCTGCAGCTTAGAATTTCCTGATATATAAACTGAAAAGGTCTAATTTCTCAGGACAATGAAAGCACACGTCAGGTCATGCTATTTGGGACTTGCACGGAGCCACAGCAGCTCTACAGTGGATATAAACAGCTCTACAGCATCTCTGACTGATGCTCAGCTTTCTCCTCGCTCCAGGTACCAAAGCAGGGGGAGGCTCAGCTGCAGTAGGTGAAAGCTGAAAACCTTTAGCAGATGTCTGAGGGCAGCTCCAGAGATTTCACACTGCTCAGAGATCCTGGCATCTTCCAGCATTAAGTCAGAATTATGGACCCTTAATGACCTCAAGACAGGGTCCTCAGAGCAAAGGTCTGCCTTGATGGCAAATGTGATTATTGTCCTTAGATGGCCATCAGCAATGCGGACAATGGATCTGTGTGTCTGGCTAACAGCTGTTATCATGTATGGGATCAATATGTGCCTGCCATGGCCCAGTATTTTAAGAAGGACAAGAGAGGTGCAGAAGGTTGCGTGCAGTGTCTCCTCTCCCTATACCATGCTTGGGCATACGTTACAGGGTTGTTTTAGCATCTTATGTATCTAGGCTAATCCACTGGAAATCAATCAGATCAGCTGGGAATGGGCATCCAGTGATGACAGATTGAATTAATAGTCTTTATCGCTGATTCAGTGACAAGGGTCTAATCCTGGTATTTCTGCCATGACATGCAGAACAGAGCACACATGCAAAAGCACAGAGACAGGCAAGGTAAGTGCAAACATGCTTTTAACTTCTCAAAGACCTGTACATATGAGTGGGCTGATGCTGGAATAAATAACTTACCCTGTATTTTTAGTAGAAATTCAGGACCCAGCAACTTATGTTTGTATCTTCCCTCACGCCCCACTGACAGCATTACTGAATTATATGTACCTATTTCCTCATCAAGATACGTACATTTTAATTATAGATGTGTTTCAGTTTCAGTTGTGCCTCCAAATATATCAAAGCTTTTAATGTTATCACACCTATCTAAATACTGAGTGCTGTTGTGGTCTGAGTTTTGTGTTATTTTATGTTGTATTAATTTAAATATCAGTTAAACTAATTTTTTTTTTCTTCAGCACCGCCACCTTTCTGAAGGTGATGAAGTAGAGAAATGAAGTCTGTATTTTCCCTTGTAGAATTCAAGGTCTGTTCCCCAAAGATCAAGAGGTAATTTTTTGAGTAATAATTGAGGATGTCTTGAATTTTGACTGTTTAGGGGAAGTTAAAAAAAAAGTACCCCAAACCACACAGTCAAAGTCCCCAGTCAGCTTTTAAAGACTTCAGCATCTCCCCGCAGCTTTACCTGTAATTTATCATCACAGCTATTATTTGTCTAAAAAATAGGCCTATACACATGAATATAAGAAATAGCAGTGAGACTGCTGATACAAGGAAAGGTCAGCAGGATCAAACCTTAATATTTTACATGTAATCCTATGAATATTAGGTCCCATATGCCCTGCTAATTCCAGCTTTATCTCTAATACGTGGCTTATTTCTTAGGATTAGGTTTAGAGCAGCAATTGGCTGTTCTACAAACAGTGCACCAAAGCACCCATCTTGCAGAAGAATTGGCTTCTTCTGCTGGGATTGTGAAAAATAATTCTCCAGCTCAATATCTAAGCAATTGAATCTCTCTGTGATGAAAGCTGTGCCTCCTAATGTCCCGCAGGTATGTGCAGAAGAATTCCCTGATCTGCTGGCGATAACTATTTTGCAGCCGTGGAGAAATCTGGGATGGCAACAATTGTCTGAAAGCTATATCCAAGCCATCAATTACACTTGCCAAAATATTTCTGCCTCTGCCTCTGTGTGGCTGTTGGGCTGGGGTTTGCTGTGCTCTGCAAGCCCCTCTTTGCCTTTCACCATTACTCCCTGTCACAGCCAGGACAGGCCGCAGCATCGCGCCACAGCGGGCGCACAGGCTGCCAGCTTGGGTGGGAGCAGATGGTGTTTTGAGCTGGATGAGCAGGGAAGTGAGTGCATGGGGCCGGGAGTGGTGCTGGAGGGTAGCTTGGGCACGGGGGACCGCGACTGGGCTGTGGAGTCAAGGGCGTCTGTGCCTCCCACTGCAGAGCCCGTGCTGCCGTCTGCGGGAGGCTGTGGCTGCATCCAGATTTCAGTGTGCTTGCTTCAGTGCCTGGCACCAGAGCCTGCAGTGATCTCTCCAGGCTCCACATCACATCCTTACCCACACAACAATCCAGCTCCCAGTTCCTTTTCTGAATACCTTGTAAAAGCCCATCCTAAAAATAAGCTGTTTGGCTCATGGACACTGTGAGAAAGAGTGAGAAAACAGCAGTTAAACAAACACAGGCAAGGCATGAGAGCACACAAAGTATTAGTTCATTTTCACATCATCCAGTTAGTTCATTTTGTCCTCTGTCATTTGCATCACATGCCCAGGCAGTCATTTAAATGTTGGAGTTTTTCCTTTATCTTTGTGGCTTCCAGGGTAATATTCCCTTTTGTTGGTTGGCTGGACTCACTGTCTCTTTTCCAAGGTCGGGATGAGTGTGAACCTCTAGCAGTCTTGTGACCAACTTTCTGCTGTCACCAGCTCAGAGGTCTCCTGACTGCCCACCATGCAGGCCTTGGACACATCTTTCCCTAAAACATCCATCAACCTAGTGAATAAAGATGCAAAAAATGTTAGAACCAAAATTAAGACATCCATTAAGACACTGCTTCAAATAAACCCAAATAAAATTAGTTAACTGGGATGGCAAGCAACATCTGCTAGTCTATAAATTTATAAGAAATTATTTGAGCTTATCAGGTTTCTTGCTCCCTGTATTTTGTGAATTCACAACATCCTTCTGCTGTAGCTCAGAGATCAGCATGAAAGGGTTCCCAGTCCAGTGGTTCCCTCACTGTAATGCTTCCTCCTCCCCTTTTCTGCCTTCTGTTTCACCTGATCTTTCTGTCTTCCAAGATTCTTGCTTTTTTCCTTACTGTCTCCTTTTTAATTCCCTCTCTACAGATACCATTTTCCCTCCTAAAGCAGCTGTGTGCTTTAGTCCCAAGTCCCATGTCCTGGAGACTAAGGATCATACCAGGATCACCAACAGTCACAATAATAATAACAATTACCATAGCAATAGCAATAGTTCTCATCTGCAGTGGAGGATATTGAGGGCAATTGTCCAGGACAGCTGGCCAGTGAGGACCTCCAACACACGAGGGAAGACCCACAAGTGCCATGGCTGGCAGGCAGCCTGGCCCTGAGGTATGACCTGGGCACAGGAAGCTCTGTGCACACTTCCAGCGACACGACAATAGAAGCACAAAAGGTAAATTGCCAGGTATTATGTCTCCTACTGACTGGCCTCAGCTGACATGACTTCCTGGCAGCAAAGCTGTAAAGTCACAGAGGTGAACAAGGGGGGAAAGATCTTCTCAGTCGCTCAGTCCCTGTCCTGGTGTGAGCACCAGGTTGCTTTTGAAGCCCACGTGAACAGCCGCATGCAGTGCTTGCAGAGTGATGCTGCCTGCCCAGATGCTGCCTGCCTGGATTCTGCCCGCCTGGATGCTGCCAGCCTAAGCTTAAGGGCACCCAGTGCCGGCTCCAGCCATGTGGCAAAGCAGCCAGGAGGCTGAAGTGCAGCTGCCAAGTGCGGCTTCCTAGTGGATGCCTTACTGCATTTCAGAGTGCTGAGCCTTGGGTATTTCCCAAGACAGCCTTGCTGGATGGGCAGGAGGAGGGATCTGATCAGCCTCTGCTCCCTATTAGGGGGTCAAAAATCTCTAACTTAGCCATGGAGACTCTAAGACTCCCAAAAGAGTCACTCTCTCCTGCACTTAAAAATCTTCATCCATTGCTTGGTGCTTGTTTTAATGTCCCAGCTGCAGAGCAGTGAGTTAGGGAAGAATCATAGAATAGTTTGGCTTGGAAGGGACTTTTAAAGGTCTTCTGCTCCAACTCCTGCAGTGAGCAGGGACAGCTTCATCTAGATAAGGTTTCTCAGAGCCTGGACCAGCCTGATCTTGAATGTTTCCAGGTGTTAAGAAAACTTTCCTGTATGACCATCCAGTAACCACTCTGGCATTCACAGTGTCACCACCTGAGCTGGGAGCGAGGTCCCTTCACAGAGGGCAGCTCCAGTGACCCAAGAGCTGTGCCGCTTGACTCCCTACACACACACACCACACTCACAGACAGACCAGGCTTCCTTACAGGCTTGACCCCAGATTTCCCATAGGTGGACCTGTTGATTCTAAAATAATTTCATCATGGTGTAAAAATAGAATACCAGCTCAGGCTGTTCCACCACGAGGGGACCCCAAACAAAGCAAACCCTGAGCTTTTACACCTTCCAGTCTAATTGTGCAACAGTCTGGGGTCTCCCAGCTGAGCCATCAGCTCCTGCTGTGTCTGTTGCAGGTCCCCCATTGTTCTGCAAAGGATCTGCAGTTCACAGTCTCTTGCCTTGGGCCCCACCACCCAGAGCTCAGCCTGCAGCTCACACTGCAGCTGCCCGCTGAGATACCTGCACTGAGTGTATTCCTCAACACAAGGATGGGGTATCTACCACCCCTCTGGGCAACCTATTCCAGCTGAACCTGGGCAGGTGTGTGGCTTTCACGTACTGCAACAAAAATCCCCCAAATCACCCATGACAAGGGAAGAAAGTGAAAAGATGTGCTTCTTTTTAAAATCTCAGGGTTTTTAAGCAAGCCTTGTGACTGTTTTTTGGGGAGTTTATTACATGCATATCAGTTCACTGCAGTAGAGCTGTCCATGTAATACTCCCTTTAATGTGATGCTGAGAGTCTGAAAGTTTCCATACCTACACACAGAAAGTTGTTTGACAGAATAACAAGATTAATTTGCAAATTTTTCTCCTAAATTCCCATTCCATTACCACCACATTTTTCCCCTGCCGAGAACTGTGTGCTTGGACTCTCACCTTTATTTGCTAGTGCACTTTGAAAGACAACTGATTTGTCCATCAAAGCAGTGAGGAGGCTGATGTGGCCTTGTTAAACAGGAACCCCTTGGTATGGAGGGAGTATTTTCAGGTTTCACTTATTCATGAAGTTGAAGGATTTAAAATGTCCTTCTAATAACATCTTGTTCAGTTGATAAGAAGAGGATTTGGAAGATTAAAATTGTACCAAGGGGTTGTATTATTTTATGCCAAGGACAGGCAAATAGAATGAAATCACAGAGTGTTGGTTGTTGGATGTTTTTTAACAAAATTGCCACTCACCAGAAATCAGCCTAATCTTAAAATCTTATAAATTATAAATATAGTATGGTAATAGGGCCTAGTCAATATGTTAACTTTTTCTCCTCGTACAGCTGGAATGCTACTGCACAAATGTTGCACAGAAAATCCCATATTTGCAGTGGGATGTTACTGCAATCTAATTTAGCAGCATTTCTTTTCAATTATCCCTTTGCTGTCCTCCTCAGGATCCCAGAAAAACCTTTTCCTTCACAGGTATCTCTCCATGGCAGGAGTGAGAGCCCGTGTGGGGAGCCACGGACTGGCACCCTGTGCCCTGCCAGCACCCGGGGCACCACTGGTAGCTGCAGTGTCACCCAGCTCCTGCCCTTAAGGCGGGTGGGTTCAGTGGCAATTTGACATGTCTGCAGGCCCCCACAGGGCTGTGGGGCCCCCACCCTCCTCACCTTCCCAGAAGTCTTCCAGAAACTTTGGTTGCTCCAGTTTTGTAAGTTGATGAATGGCTGGGAATTTCAGCATTGAGGATGTTTGTGCCTGCATATATGGAACAGGTGAGCTGATGAATGGGTGCCAGAAAGACAGAAATAGCAACACATTGTTAATCTGGGGTGGGTGGCATCTCCCTTTGCTTCTGAGAAGTACTGGAAGCAGCTGAGAAGCAAGAAAAAGGGGTACCTGGCCTGTGTCCCTGATATTACCCACAGCTTTTAAAAGACAAGTTCTCATCCCTTTCCTTGTGGCCATCTCCTCTAGAGGCCAGGTGGTGTTACTAGATGAATGGTCCTATGAAGGATGGGCACCACAGAGATATCCATCCTTTTCCAGGTCTGGCATCTTTAGGTGGCCCTGCAGTGCTGCAGCCCACTGCATACTACAGCTTTGCTAATGCTAGAAGCACAAAAGCAGAATCTCCCCTATCCTTTCACCTTTCCTAAAACTTAAACAAAGTCCCACCCTCAAATTAGACTTAAACTGGCAAGAAGGTTACAATATTATTATTGCATTGGATTGAAGCACACTGCTGAAACCCCACACAACCATCGTCCTCACAGAAGACTGATTTCTTTAGGGAGCCAGGCTAAAAACCAGGCAGAGCTGCCAAGAGAGGCTGTGCCTGTGGGGTCTGGCTAGGCTGGATGCTGGCTGGAAGCCCTGAAGCATCATTATCAGAGAGCTGACCCCATACACACCCTCGTGTGTGCACACACACCCACACACCCCTGCACAGAGCACAAGGCCTGGCATGGGATGAGAGCCACACTAGACACCATGACGTGGCTGTCACAGGGCTGTCACGGTGCATGGGCAGGGCTGGAGGCTCACCTGCACTGGCTTGGGACTGGAGATGTTGCAGAGCTTCACAAACAGCAGTTTTTTGATGCACAGACAGAACAAAAGAAAAATCAAAAATTTCCTATTCATCTCAAGTTGAGACAAAAAAAGAAAGGAGCTTTTTTCTTTATTCTTGTGGAGGGACAAATGCATTTCACCTATCCAAAATGCAGTGGTTTATTTCTTTAGTTACCCAAAAGGCAAATCTCTTGAGGGTGAAAAATGGATCCAGTCCCTCCAGCCCAGTCGGAACACTCCGTGCCTTTCCATACATCCTGGAAAAAGGCTTCCTGCCTGAAAGAGAAACTACTTCTCAGATGCAGAAAACCCTTAGAACACAAGTAACTACATAACCTTCACACTGTCCCTTTGTCCACCTCTTGCAGCTGTTTGGCCACTGCCCCAAGGCTGTGGGAAGCAGCACAGGACACCAGGCAGTGTTAGATTGATCAGCACTGCTCTGGATGGGGCTCCTATCCAGGTGAGATGCCTATGGTGTTCCAGCCCATGGAAAGCATGGGCTCATCCACTGCCTGCACCAGTCTGGCCAAACCCCCAGGTAGGGTCCCCAGGTTGTTGTTTCGCTTGTTCAACATGTGTGGGTGCTGCATCGTGAAAGCACAAGCTGTTCCTCACTGCTTCCTCTGCTCTTTTTTTCCCTGATTTGAAGTGGTTTGCTTCTCAGAGCAGCCAAATTGTTGAGGAAAGGCTCCTGTCTGTCACCTCTGGCACATGGCGTCTCCACAGTGCAAATGAAATGCAGGTATAAATAGCACCAGCCTCTACAGCTGGTGGTCAGCTGCCACACAGGGGCTTAGCCCAGGAGTAATCCACTCCAATGCTGTCAAAATCCAGCCTGTTAGCCCACAGTCCTTCTCTAGGGAGAGGAATCATTTATCATTTTCCCAGCTTCCTGCCTCTGCTCCCATGCAGGTCTTCAAACATCTCTCTGAGTGTGTGGGTGCCTTGGCAAATGTGGGAACAAAAAGCCGTGAGCAGGCTGCTTGCTGAGCATCCAACCCATGGAAAACCTCTTCAGTCTCAGCTGAATGGGATGGGACTGAACTAATGATTATTGTGCTTGTCAAAGTGCCTGAGTATTTATGCTCTATGACCCCATCACGTAAGACCACACACAGCCTATTTGGGCTGATGGGCTAGATCTCTTTGTATTAAGCATTAATGAAAATTTCTTGCACTACTATTGGGAAAGAAGGATTATGGACTTGCTGGGGTTTAATACCAGAAGGTGGAGGTTTAACATTTTTGTTTTCTTGACTAATATTTTATGCAGGAAAGTAAGCTATAACCTTGATACATAATGTTGCTGTTACCTGAGAGTCACAAAATCCCAAGGACCATCACAGAGCAAGCATAAATATGTATGTTGCATCAGCAGCAAGTGCAGATGTTTTGATAAGACACACAGCTAAGGACTTCAATGTGGATTCCTCTGACTAGAATTAGGAAGTGGCAAACAGTGTCTGAGCCTGTAGCCACAGGCCCCCTTCAAAATCAATGGGGAAAAGTAGGCACCTCTAGGATACAATTCACCTGATGTGGATTAGTTCTGCCTCAGAATAACAGGAGCTCCACAGATATGTGTGCCTGCTCTAACCATTGAGTCCATCTGGATAAGTAGCCAGGTACAGATTCAGTGTGTGTGACTTCGGTTATGTGAGTCCCATACCAGGTGAAAATATAGTCCCATACCAGGTGTCCTTATAGCAAAAAACTGGGAGAAGAATGGAAGGTAGGAAGCAGGGTGAGATTTGTTAGCAATCCTCCAAGCTCTCTTACTGTTAGTTTGTCATTCTCAGCTTGGGTCAAGCGCAAAACCCCTGCAGTGCCCTAGAAAGGAGGTACTGTCCAATGGGAGGGAGAAAGAATGGCACATGCCAAAAAGCCCCTGCCCCCTTTGTTGTCAACCCAAAATCTACTCAGCCTAGGTAGTTCTTGTGAGATTTTAAGCACAGGCAGGAAAGGTGGGTCATGAACTTGGGGAGGTGTTTGCAGACAAACTCATGCCTTACTTCAGTGGCTGCTGTTCAAGATCTTCCCACAGCTGGCTCCAGCACAATCAGTGGCCTTGGCTTTCTATGTCTCCTGCACATCTCGAGAAATTATTATTTTCCCCCTTAGAACCAGAAGCCTTTTTCTTTAAACAGATTTTTAAAAATAAATCCTTCTCTTGGCATAACTGCTCCAGCCCAGCAGCTGTGAGGAGGTCTCGACCCCCGATCTCACTGTCTGAGGACAGATTCCCCCCTGCAGAATACCTGTAATTCAAGCATTTGATTCTTCCCGGCAGGGAACCATTTCTGCAAATGAAGCCTATTTGTGTAATGAAACATCAAGTAGTTCACACAGGGATACAGAACAGTCATATAGGGAAAGAGCTCTCAAATGAAATGCCGTGCCAGGAAAGATTTAATTGTAGTTACCATACAATAATAAAAGAAAAGAGAAAAAAAAACCAAACAAGCCTGCAGGAACAGGCTGTTTTCATTTCCCAGCAATTGCACAGCAGCAAGGCCGTCTCAGCACTCAATAAGCTCCTGTTGGCAATAATTGGCACCCTTGCTGGTGGGTCTGCATGGATGAGCTGAGGTCTGAATGGCTGGCAGGGGCAGACCTGCTCCCACACCTCTGTGGACAGGGCTGCAGAGGGGCAAGGTGCAGGCAGCCACTCATGCTTCTGCTTGGCAGCAGCCCCAGCCCCAGCAGCTCTCATGACTTCTGCAAAAGAATGTCCTCAAATACGAAGAAAGCAAGTGCATGCACAGCCATGCTGATATCAGATGGGGGACTGGTGCCAGGAGTTTAAGTGTGGTTAGCAACTGTGAGGTGTGCAGGGACACCTACTCCTTGGGTGCTAGCATGTAGATACCTGTATAGCTCAGAGCATATGCTTCAGTGCTTTCTTCCACGAGGATCTCAAGAAGCGCAGAGTTCCTCCCTATCCTATTTACTGATAGCACCCAAGATGATCACAGGCTTTTCCCAAGCTAAAATTTGCAGTGTTGTTTTCCACATTTCTTATATGAACCTCCCCTTCTCTCTTTACAAGTTGCAAGTGCATTTTCTACCCTTGTCCCTGACAGAGTCCAGAGCTTTTCATCTGGAAGGAAA
The DNA here is from genome assembly GCF_041296385.1 of Aphelocoma coerulescens. NCBI lineage: Eukaryota > Metazoa > Chordata > Aves > Passeriformes > Corvidae > Aphelocoma > Aphelocoma coerulescens. Next base: position 35,841,258 of record NC_091014.1, on the reverse strand, counting down.
GTTTATTACTGATTCTCAAGTGAATCTTCAGCTGGGGTTACCCAGGTTCTTCTTTTGGCCAGAGGCCAAACCAGTCCCTTCTGTATGGTGTTTATGTACCAAATGGCAGCCTGTCCCAGGGAGAGAGGGTAGTAAGATAGCTCATACATAAAGGAGTCATTGCTAAGTCTGTCTGTAAACTTTGAGACCAGGTTGCCTTTGAACATCATCTTGGGACTTTTGGAAGAAACTTTACTATGAACACAGAAGCACTCTGTCAAACATGTCAAACTGTTGCCAAATATTTTACAGCCAAATCTAGATTTGTTTTTTTGTTTGTTGGTTTATTTCATTTTTTTTACAGGTAAAAAGAAGAAAGAAATCTTCCCATGGCTAAAAATTATCTCTACAGTAGCTCTGTATAATTGCTGGAAAGGCACATTCATATACGAAGGATATCTTGATATGCACAATAAGTAACTTTGTGAATGCATCAGCAATAAAAATGCCTGAGTTGTAACATAAAATTTTTGCAATAAGGAGGAGAAGAGGAAAATCTGATTGCCCACCAGTAAGCAATTTATTTTGTATGAAAATAAGCATTTCCATTCCTAATGACTATGTAAGCAGAAGTGCATATGACAGCTACTTTATTTCTACAATGAGAGCCTTCATGGGACTGGACAGTTGGTAGAATAGGGAAACTGCTTTGCATGCACTGATATTTGTCTGCATGCCTAGTCTTTTAGGTGGTCAAAAGGGAAGGGTCCTTATAAAGATGTCCGCAGCATCATTGTAGAATCACAGAATCACAGAATATGCTGAGTTGGAAAGTACCCATCAGGATCGAGTCCAACTCCTGGGCCTGCACAGGACACTCCAAGAATAACACCATGTGCCCAAGAGCATTGTCCAAATGCTTCTGGAGCTCTGTCAGGTTTGGTGCTGTTACCGCTTCCCTGGGGAGCCTGTTCCAGTGCCCAACCACCCTCTGGGGGAAGAACCTTTTACTGATACCAAACCTGAACCTCCCCTGACACAGCTTCATGACATTTCCTCAAGTCGTATCACTGATCATGAGAGTGAAGAGATCTGTACCTGGGGGATGTTGAAGACCACAATGAGGTCTCTCCTCAGTCTCCTCCAGGCTGAACAAATCAAGTGCCCTCAGGCATTCCTCATAAGGTTTCCCCTCCAGATCCTTCACCATCCCTTTAATTCTGTGATCTGTGCTTTCCTTTGGGGAGGTCTGTGCTTGCCCCTAGCATGGGATGGGAGGGAGGGAACAGGCTTGGGTATTCCTGCCCGAGCCTGTCTGGTGGGGTCCAGCACTGGGGCTTGCTCCCAAGTCTCTCCCCTGGTCTGCTACTTCATCCAGCTCCTCTGCTCCAATCCCTGCTCTGCAGTGGGATTTCTGCCATGTCCCCTCCCGAGCCTCAGAAACAGCTGGCAGTCCTCTGTCAGCTATCTGTGTCCCCACACTGGATGCTGGCTCCCAGGAGATGGAGTAATGTCATATGCCAAATAATGAGCACCTCTGGGAAGGGTTAAGATCATATCTTCATACCTCTGATTTTGAATCCCCATGCTTTAATTCAGCTGTGATGTGTGAAAAAAATATTAATGATCAATAATTGCTTTGTAGGTAAAATAACCCTGCTGCAAACCCCATTTTTTATTTTAAAATTTATAATAAACACATACCATAAATAAAGGTAATCATGCATTACATGTCCACAGCAGTAGATGATACCAAGCCTATTAAAACAGTATCAATCAGGCTCTGAAAATGGTTTATATTTAGCACATCTCATTTTAGATTAAACAGACTCTGCTCCCAATTATCCAGTAATTACCTAGAGGCATGAAGGCATGTACACAAAGCTACAGCAAAGCGACTGTGAGCACTGACTTACTTTGCTGTTGGTAAATTTCGTTTTGTCAGGATTAATTGGAGAGAAGTCTGGTGATGAACACATGACAAGCACAACACTCAATAACGCTTTAATAAAGTGATGGAAGCAAATGTTTTCCATCAAACCTCTTCAGCACAGGAAATGTGATTAATTAAGCACATTCATCTAATTACTGTATGAATTCTCAGGAGGTAAATGTATACTCCAAGGCAGATACACTGGATTCCAGAAGCTAGATTCAATTTATTTTTATGTGGTGTTTTTATGTAAACATTAAAAAAGGTTTTTTTAAGGAGAGATCTTAATGGTGATTGGTTTCCAGCACTGGATCAAAGCTGATCCTATTCACCAGTGTTCTTCAGAGCTAATAGCTGGTCTTCCTTCAGAGTAACTCTCTAGCTTTTCTATTATCTCCAGTGAGACTGAGTTTTAGGAAAAATGGAACCACCAAAATGTTTGTTGGATATTGTCCATGTCTTAAAAGCCTTCTGCTTTCCTTTACATTAATAGTGTTTGGGTGTTCAGGGCTGGAACTGCTTTTCTAATTAGCAGCAGCAAATGAAGGATGCCAGGCTCCAAACTGCGTCTGAACTGTACTGCCTGGGCACAAGCCCTTTCAAAGGCAGGAGCCATAATGTTGCTGTCATTAATCCAGGCACAGCAACCCTACCTCAGCAGCTGTAGGGGATGCTGAACTCACAGCCCTTTTCTCAGCCTAGTGAGGGAAGCCCACAAGCAGGGCAGGTGTGGTGAGAGCAAGTGAGTGCTGGTGGCATCCCCCTCTGCCCACCACTGCCAGCCCAGTTCTGTCCTGGGGCTGCCTTCCAGCCCAAAGCAAAATTTGCTTCTGCAGTGGAAATCCTCATTTTTCTTGAGACAGAAGCAGCAGCTGCAGGAACAGTTCAGCCAAGTGACCCAAGGGGCAGTAACCCCTGCCGAATCTTCCCCTTGCCCCAGCATAGCCCTGGGCTGCTGATGGGCTAAATTCCATCCCCAGCTGCAGGGTGGTCCCAGCTGCTGGGCCACAGGGCAGAAGGCTGAAGGGGCTGGTGTGCAGGGAACAAACAGACCTACAATCACAGCAGTGCCTTGCTGTGGCTTCATGTAGAAACACTGAATATTTGAGGTAGTGAAGCTGGGGAGAGGGATACCAAAGCTAGCAGTGAGGGAAAAGCCATGTCAGATTCCCACCACTTCTATTAACACTGCTTCCGCTCCATCCCCCTCTCCCTTCCCCAAGGGAAAACCCATGCCTGGTGCCTGTATCCTTAAAAAGATCATTGCCAAGCTATAAATATCCAGCCATCAATTAACTGCATAAATGCCCGCTGTACAGAGAGCTGTCCTTCTGAGCTGCTAAGGTGACTAACGTCGGGGATGCTCACCAGCAAACGGCCTGCCATACTTGCCTCATTAAACCTTGGACTTTACCAATGTATTTATTTTAGAGGTTTACAGCAATCTAGTCCACAGTGCATTTAAAGTTAACAGAAAGACTCTGCCTGACTTCTGTGGGCTTGGATTCCTTCCAAGGGAAATATTTTCCTACTTAAGTAACTCTGAAACAAGGCGATCGCACCAACCAAAAAAAACCCCAACCTTGGAATGTTTTATTTAAAAATATGTTGTTGACAACAGAAAGCAAAGAGATCCTTAGCACTAGGGATGTATTTTTAATGCTGCTTCAATCAAATGCTTCAGAATAATGAAAGACTTGTAAAATAAACCTGTTTGCATTTATGGCCTTCCCGGCTGTGGCTGGGAAGGGATGGAGGGAAGTTCTGTGAAATTCTGGTCCAAAGGCAACAACTAAGGAAAGCAAAAGCTTTCTCAGGCAGCCTGGCAGCTTGCTGGCTTCCCTGAGAGGGGCAGGGAAAGCAGAGGCTGGGGGAAGCCCTGCAGTGTGATGCAGTCCTGTAGCACTGTATCTGCCACATTGGTGTGACCTAACTCATTGCACTACCAGCTCCTGACAAAGGTTTGGAGTCTTTCCAGAGCATTTCACTCAGGACACTGTACCTGGGTGAATAGAAACAAGAAGGAATCCCCACAAGAGGAGGCAGGACTCTATTTGGCTTTTATTTGCTGACAGTAGCCCTGGGAGGATCCCACACACCCTAAATAGCTCATCACACATTGCTGAAGCACCACAGGTATACACAGCAGCAGCAGGTGAATATACCTGTGGGTAGGTGGATATCTGAGAGGGCTCCTGTAATCATTCCTGCCATGTAATCAGTTCTCTTCCCTATACTTAGTGCGTAAGACTTCCTTGCATCATGCCGGCAAGATAATTAGTGCCACTTCAGCAGGGTGAGCCCAGACACACAGCACTGGAGCAGCCCGGTGACTCACCTGGGCATCTGTTGGCTCCTGCCAGGGATAACCAGTGTGGAGGAGGAAACACTTGCAGTGCTCACTAAGAGGGCAGGGTTAGCACCTGCCAAAGCACTCAGTGGTGCGTCAAGATTCAAGCAACATCAAGTGAAACCCAAATCTGCAGAGGTATCACAAGACATGTAACTACTAGGATTTGGGAAGGCTGTATGATGGAGTGGTGACACATGGGCACTGGAGAGCTAGCAATCACCTCTTGATGCTCAGGAAAAGGAAAGGTCTGCTGTAAATTTGTCTGCCCTATTTCATAAATCAAACCTGTACATAGGTACTGCTCCAGAGTGGTTGACCTGGTATCTTCCATCATCTTCTGTATGTGTGTGTGTCTTTGTTTTGGCTGTGAGTTGGGACACCAGATTTCTGTGTGTCCTGCTGGGGTATGCAATTCTTCTGGCATCTTCATGCTAAAAATTAAGCTGGAATTGCTGCTTCCCTTTCTGTGCCATTTGGTGATTTTTGTCTTCCTCTCTGTCCAGAGATGGACATTTCATGTGTGGCCAGGGCCAGTAAAATGCTCTGGGGAAACCTTTGCACTGTGTTGTCTCAGAACTGTATCTAATTGTATGGGATACCTGGGAGAGAGGCAGCAATCAAACCCTCAGTGGAACATTGAGAAGGGACAGGTGAAACTGTTAGGATGTGGGCTGCAAATCCAGTTTTTTTCCTTGGGTTTGAAAGAGCAATCCCAGAGTTAGCCTTACTCATACACTAGGTGTGGATATCAAAGTAACAGATCTGCCATTTGGAAAGCTAGCAAGAGAAATGTTGCTTTGTGACATATCTTAGGCAGGCACCATGTGCCTAGGATATGTCCCATGCTCTTCTCCTCCTTCGCAACACCTTTGCTTACAAGAAGTGCCGTTGAACTAGGTCCCCATCATGAAAAACAAGGGGAATGCAGCATCATAGTCCAAGAAACCAGGTCTGTGTCCTGTTGAGCACATAGTAGTGTGGGGGGGGTTGGGGAATAATAGAACAAGTGCTGGAGAACTTGAGAACCTGGGAAGTAGGTCTTCCCAGGCCTGCCAGTGTCACCACAGGGGCCTGAAGGGACTGCCTAAGGAGGTACAACCTTGGTTGCAGCCCCAATATTTCTAAGTCAGGAGGTGACCTACAACCTCAGCCAACAGAGACCAATAGGTGTCCTGCAGCTGAGACCCAGAAAAAAAGTCTCTGGGGATAAAAGGATGAAATAAGAAACATGAAGATCTGCATGAAAAGTCAAAATACAATAGAAGATGCTGACTCAGGCCCCTGCTCATCTATACAGCAATGCAGTGCTGGGAGAGGTGCATGGCTGGGGCTGGCAGGACATGGGCCAGATGTGGTAGCAGGAGGGTCCTGCCCTGGACTCCAGCTGAGCTCAGGTATCAGCAGGAAAAGGTTTGGAGAGGACGCACTTTGTGTTCAAAACACATATTCACATCTCTGCAGTTTGCCTCAGCTTCACTTTCCTCCCACAAGTGATGGAATGGGTCAGTCCACTACAGAAAACAGCCTACACAAAGTTGTGAAGGCATCCTCTCTTGTTTGTCTGTATCCAGCTGTCACGGTTTCTTAAATATGGGCATACGGGCAAAATGCCATTTTGATGAAAGAGTGTAATATCCAAGAGAGCTGTGTACAGAAATGGAGCATGGGCTTTTGGAATAACTGGAGTATCTGGACATGGAAGGATTACTAGATGCCACTCATGCCATTTCTAAGGTGACTAAAGCAGCATGTTATTTCCAGTGCATTGCTGAAGCATATTACTTATCAAATACATCCTACAATTTAGATACAGTGAGAAATGGCTTGAAATGTGTATGTTTTCCCAGTGCTGGTCTGAATGAAAAAAAAACCATTTTTTTGTTAAAAACAAGTCAGAGGTGTCTCACAATGTCTGGAACCAGATTTATCCTAAAATTAACTGTGGATGACTCAGGGCACATACTTACATTTTATTCCCCTTTTACATGATACTGAGCACAACAGGGCCCAGGCTTTGACAGTAGTTCTGAGATACTGCAGGAGTATAAGGAACATATGGACCATAATTTGGCTAGGATTTTGAAAAAGACACCAAGGACCCAGTGCCATGACAATTTTGAGATGACTAATCTGTATCTTTAATTCTTAAAGAATTAAAATTACAGGAGGATGTTCATGGCTACTACAGTGCAAAGCCCAGCTTGCTCAAGAAGCCCCTCACAGTATAGAAAGTGAATTATGATGTATTTCCCTGTTCGAGTCAGACTGTCCTTTTGTGTTTTGGGTGAACCACAGATTTCTCTAAATGTTCAATACTGCTGTCCTCAGGTTTTTATCTGGGAGACCACAAACTACAAAATCCCTTCTTGTATCTGTAATGCAGGTATAGAAGAAGAATAATTTAGGATGCCAGGATCTGTGTGGCATGGAACTCCAGAACAATAAAAGATGGATGCTAAATTAGAGAAACTCAAGGTAGAGGTAGCATTTAATGAACATTTGGTGAGCTCAGGGTAAGAGGATAACACATACATATGGAGAACTACTTTAAAATCCTGGGGATACTTCTGACCAAAAAGGAGACAATGATTTTTCAGGCTTCCTGCCCAGAAGAGCAGTCATTCATTTCCAGTCCAGCAGTTCAAAGCCAAAGGTGTGCTAAGCTGGCTTCTTGACATTTGAGAACAGAAGCTGTCTTTGACCCAGCATGCGAAACAAGATTAGCCTGTCCAGATTAGAAGGAAAGTATTAGCAAAGCACTAGAGGGTTTGGCATGGGGTCTATTTAATAGTGGCAGGCCTGGACGATGATGATGAAAGCAAAAGTTGCCAAGTTTATAAGGCAGGATGGATGAAGTACTAATATAGTTATTGCTTAAATGCCTCAGCTGATGGTGAAATGCTGTTCAGGATAGACTGGTATAAAATAAGGTTTCTTGGAGCGAGGTCACAATACACAGCAAGAGTATCTAAAATAATAAAAAGGATTTTTAATCGCCATATGAAAATTTCCAAGTACTTCTGAAAGAAGAATAAGAAACATGAAACTGGGTGACCTGGCCCAAAGGAAAAAGGGGGACTTTATTGCTAATATCAGGTGTGCCTCACCAGGGATATAATATATAAACAAAGACTGTGTTAACATTTGTGGACCTGCTAGTAATCAGAAGACAGATTTACCTCACAGTTTGGGTGTTTTCTACAGATTCAATATTTTGCTTTTTACTTACTGTCAAATCTTAAACAAAGGGCAGATTTCCTATGAGACCACAGAATTATGTGTGTGTATTAGTCAGTAGCTCTGGGATCACACTGATCTCTTCCTTTATGTTTTATCTTGGGTTATTTCATTAACAAAATCACCCAGCAGCAGATAGCCACATAGCCTTCATGGTGTCATTTTAGTATACAGGCATTGCTGAAGAATGGTGCCTCAATACTTTTCATCTAGCAATTTTGTTTCTTCTGCAGAGGGTGGCACAAACTGTATTGTAGAGACTTAATCCAGCAAATGCTAATCCCTAAGATCAGGGCCAGAGTGCCACGCTCTGCTTTGGCCTCATCCTTAGAGAGCGCTCAGTTGGACACTCTGGGTTCCCAGCACCATGCGCTGCAGGGGGGTGTTACCAACCCTGCTCTGTAGCATGGTCCTCCCCATGGAACTACATCCCTGTGTGGTGCAGATCAGCTGTGCTCCCTTCACTGTGCTGTAGATACACTACTTTAACATGAAATAAAAACACAGGCTTTTACGTGACAATTCCAACTGCCCACGTTGAATTAGTAAACAAGAAAAGAAAAGTCAAATATTAAAATACTTTTATTTTACTGAGCTCATGAATAGCAATGTACAAATATGCTGCAAAATAAGCTGTTCAGCTGTCCTCCTCCCAGAAGATGAACCAGATCAACATAATGCTGTGCATTTGGGGCATCTTTTCTTCTTAGCTCAAGAATCCTATGAAAAAAAGCACTGCTGGATTTGAAGTAAACTACAGATAAACTGAGTTCAAACACTAATTCCACACTGCCTTGGCATAGTTATGGACAAGCACTGATTGGTTTCCAACAGAAGCCAGAGCCTGTGGTGTGCACCTCTAGCGGGCTCACAGGCTGCTAAGAGGGATGCTAAACACTGTCCATGCTCTGCAAGTCTTGTGTGGTCAGTAGCAAAGGGCATGGGGTTTTCTATTTGAAATACATTCATGAAAAGCAAAAAAAGAGAATAAAAACTCCTCTGAGTGTTGCAATGAGAAATTGCTGCCCATCAGAAGTCAAAATAAGTCATAGTGTGTGGGTACATGCAGGCTGCCATCAATGTGCACCATTTCTCTCAAAACCAAGCTGTCTTTCTACGACTGCCTCATGCAGGGTTCTCCTGACTTGAAATCCAGGCTGCAAGAGGCAGTCAGTGTTTCTCACCTGGATGGGGCATGCAGACCCACAAGTCTGGGGACCGAGGGCACCAGAACCGGGCAGGGCAGGAGCCGACCAGTTGGGTCAGCATGAGGCTTGCCCAGACTTAGGGTGGGCAAGAGGACACATTCTATGTCGTCCCATCTGCAGGGGAGAGCAACCATGTCTGAGAACATGCAGTTTTTCCTTTTTTCTCTGGGTAGTAGAGCACTGGCAGGTGACACCACTGAAACCTCTCTGGTTTAGTCCGGGGACATGGGAGCTGTTCTGGTTCCCATCAGTCTCGGAGATTGGGTGATGGGCTTGGGCTTTGTCTTGTCCATAATTCACATGAAACATAGACTTGGCCAGTTTTGGTGAAAAGACTCCAATGTCAAGGCAGCTTTTGCAGTCAGAGGCTCCTTTCTCAGAACTCTTTCCAGCAGTCAGTTGAGAACACCATCATTTACTGTCATGGCTTAATGATGTCTCAGCAACTGCTCTGCCCTGGCAGCAGGGCTGTCTGTACCAGCCCTCTCCTTCCTCTGGGCAGCTGCCAGGCTGCCACACTCCCTTGGCACTGCTCCAGTTTCACACCACTTGTTGCTGAGAGCTGCTTCAGGTGTTCAGGGTAAGGCTCACTTCTCAAGCTTTATACTTTCTGTGCTAGAGTAACTGACCACTGAAATAAAACCTCACGGGCACTTTTTTTTCTGGGTAAGTGACTTCAGCAGAATTTCACCTGTTGCCTCACAAACACAGTTATTTAACATAGCCTGGAACTTTATTGCTTCTGTTTGTTTTTTTAGCCAATAAAGGCAGTAAAAAAACCCACTCTTTTTTTCCTTTTTTTTTTTTTTTTTTTTTTAATTTAGGTATCAATTCTGCTTTTTCTCCTTTAAAGGTAAATTTACTTTCAAAATCCCAATAATCAAGTTACCTGCTGTTACGGCAATAGTTGAGCTGCACTCAGTTCCTCTCTTCTACCCAAACCTGGCTTTCTTCTTACTGGAGAATAACCCAGGTGTCTCCTAGCCCCTGATAAGAAAACAAGCTCTAAATCAACAGTTAGCAGTTAAGATATGTGGCTCACTGACTTTCATGTTGTTTGTTACAACACCGGAGCCTTGACTTTCTGTGCTCCCCCAGCCAGGCCATGAACCCTCTGGGAGCCTGGAAGCCATGAGCAGTAAGAGGCCAGTACAAACACAGCACCTGCCTGCAAGTTTTGATGGTGTCAGTTCTTGCAGGCATAGCTGTACTGCTCAAAGGAATATAAAAAAAGATGGCCAAAACCTTTCTGACAATGTTTTCATGTCTTGCTCACAACCACAATGTCTGAAAACACTGATTTGGAATAAATTTATTCTGAAAAACAAAGGAAATATGTATTTAGTTAAGCTCACAGTGGAAACATATCAGGCTGGAACATTTCAATCTAACATTTTCAAATACTTTGAAATAAAAGGAAATCAAAACTATAGTTGAAAAACCACATTATTTTGGATTATTTTCTCCAATCAACAACAAATAGTCCAAAATTTAAAGGTTAATAGAAGCCCCAGAATTACATTTCATTGTGTTTTGAATTTTTTAAAATTTGAAAATCCTGGAGAACAGCTCTAAAGCTAACAATCAGTAGCCCCTTTGCAAAAAAATAGGAATACATTTCTTTTTTATTGCTTTTGATTAGTCTGCTTTCCTCTTACGTGCAGAGGGTTCTTATTTTCCATGCTCGAACAGTGCATTTAAATTGGGTGTTTTTACAAGAAAACTTAGAGGTAATTTTAGATGGAGACACAAAATAAGAACGGGGATTTTTTTTTTTCATTATATTTACTTAGATTACTGAACTAGTGGAAAAGGACACCCAAGATAAAGGTACAGCATGACAACACATTTGAAGCATGGCAATTTCAAACCATCTCTAAATCACCTCCTCCTCATGGAATGTGCCTTTGTTTTCCAGTGCCTGGAGGAAAAATGAAATTCAATAACAATTGAATTTCATTCAATGAGTGGTGAAACATGATGAAATGAACTCTGCAAAAATGAACTCAAATAATGTAACTTGTATATTAATAAATTTGTGGCATGTCAGACCTTCATAGCAAAACACCATTGTTGGGGTTTTAGTTTAGTCCTAGTTTTTTTTCTGTTAAAGGAATTTTTTCCCATAGCATGTTGCTAGGAGATAAATGGCCATACTTGAGAGGAGATAGCCATACTTAAGAAAAGACAAAAGGGCCCGGCCAGGCTTTTGTTTTCACCTGGCGGGCAGTTCAGTTCGCTCTCAGCGTCTGGAGGGAGAAGCCGCGGAGAGAGGAGCTGCTGGTTCCCGTTTTCGGCGTCTTTCCTTTCTGCTGGGAACAACACCGGGGATCCCAGGGCTGCTTTCCCTGCCCTGCTGGAGGCTGGGGCTGTGGCCGCCCACCCCGCTGCTGCTTCGAGCCTTCGCTACGCTGTAGCCGTGCTTGCCCTGCCTGCCTGGAGCCCCGGGGGGTTCCCCTTTTGGATACATCTCGTCTGCCACCCGGGATTTGTGTTTGTGCCTGCCGCTCCAGCCTACCAGTCCAGCCTGCTGTTTCCGAGACTCCGGGACCAGCTGCCCACCGGTTTGTGGAGCTCCTTTGTTCCACCCTTCCCCGGGATCCCAGGGCGCCAGAGCAGCCGCGTGTTCCCCGAGCTCGCTCCGGAGCGCCCCCTGCAGCCGCGGGGGAACCATCGCACCTGCCCTGCTCACCGGGAGCCGCCAGCGATCCCTGTCGGCTGCAAGCGGAACTGCACCCGAGGGGAAATAGCCTGACAGCCGAGAAGGCTGGGACTGGGTTTGTGTTTGCTGTTACTGCCATAGTTGTTGTTGTTTTGTTTGACTAGTTATATATATATATATATATATATATATAGTAAAGAACTGTTATTCCTATTTTCCCACATCTTTGCCTAAAGACCCTTGATTTCAAAATTATAATAACTCAGAGGGAAAGGGGTTACATCTGCCACTCCAAGGGAGGCTTCTGCCTTCCTTAGCAGACACCTGTCTTTCAAACCGAGACAGATCTTGGCGCCCAACGTGGGGCCTGAGGGCATTAAGAGAGAGAGGTGAAAAAGGAATAACAGTTCCTGGATAACTTAATTCGGTGTGTTGGATATAGGAACCTTGGTAGGCAGCACTATGTGGTCTACTTTGCCCTGGTTCGGGTGGCATGTGGCCGTGGCTATATTCTTCCCCTTTGCAGCTCCCTACTTGAATATGGGTCCTCTCACTAAGGCTACCATTGCTGTTATCCAGCTTGTGCTGTGGGTCGAGAAGGTGAGGAATTCATGGGTTTTTAACTTCCTCCGGAATGTGGGCACGTGGATAAATGGCTATCACACACTGAGCGCATGTTTTTGGGGTTATGTTAACAATGGTACCTTCTGTGAGGAAATGACACCAGGGGAAGTTTTCCCCCAACCCCTCAACCAGTTATTTGGACCCACCCCATCAATTTTTGAAGGGTTTAGATTCCTTCTGAATACTAACCACCTGCTGCTGGTAGGCCTACTCTATTTAGCATTCAAGGATAAGTTGAGATTGGCTTGGATAACTACCCAGACACCAGCCCCAGAGACTAGAGATCCTGCCCCAGAGCCTGACCCTGCCCCAGAACCTGACACGGCCCCAGACACTAGAGATCCTACCCCAGAGCCTGATTCAGCCCCAGAGCCTGACACAGCCCCAGACACTAGAGACCCTGCCCCACAGCCAGATACCGCCCAACAGCCCACCTCAGAAATGGACTACCCGAAATGGGTGGGGGTACTGGCGAAAGGGATGCAGGAGATGCGCCAGGAGATGGGCCAGGTGCACCAGGGGATATGCCAATTGCTAAGGGAATACACCTCCTCAGCTAGTGAAAAAACCTCTCCCTGCCCCAAAAAGGGTGAGTCTGACGGTGCAGCAGTGGAACCCACGGATGTTACAACCGCCCAGGTTTCAGCTGAACCCCAAGGACAAGTACAGCCAGCAGCAGTCGCCCCTGTGCAAAGGAGGAAGTGTAAGACCAAATCAGTACGACCAGTTAATGATGATGGGGAACCAGGGCCCTCACAACCAGCAGGGGAGCCAGAGCCAGAAATCATCATTGAGTCCCTGTCGTACGACAGTCTCCGTGGTATGCGAGACGACATTGTGCGAAGGGGGCGTGAGCCTTATACCACCTGGCTGCTTCGGGTTTGGGACCTCATGGGCACAAGTGTGCAACTGGATAGTGGTGAGGCAAGGTATCTGGGATCGTTGACCCAGGACCCAGGTGTGAACCAGATATTTGTGAGGGAGCCAGGACCCCTTTCTCTCTGGGACCGGCTCTTAATGAGTGTGAGAGAAAGGTTCATTCACAAAGAGAGAATGCAGGAGTACCATCATAGAATGCAGTGGAAGACACTTGAGGAAGGGATCCAACAGCTAAGAGAAGTGGCAGTATTAGAGGTACTCTTTGGGAGGGATGGACAGCACGGTAATGACCCCGATAAGGTCAGGTGCACAGGACAGATGATGTGGAACCTGGCAAGGCTAGGGCCATCGCAATACACCACCTTCATTGCAACCATTGATGCTGACAATAACCGAGAAACAGTGGGCTCTGTTGCCAACAAGCTCAGGAATTATGATAGCATGGTCAATGGTCCACTGAAAACTCATGTCTCTGCTGTGGTCCAGGACCTCAAAGAGGAGATAAAGGAGATAAGGGAGGAGATGAGGAAGGTCAGTGTGGCACCAGTGCGAGTCACAGGCCCCCAGGTCAGAGCCCGTCGTCCCCCTGCTAGAGAGAGAGGGTACACCCCACGAGCTGAGCTCTGGTTTTTCCTGTGTGAGCATGGGGAAGACATGAGAAGGTGGGATGGGAAACCTACCTCTGTCCTGGCAGCGCGGGTGCGTGAACTCAAGGAGGGAGGCACTAACCGAGGGGGTTCCGCTAAGGTGAAAGTAGCCTCAGCCTCCCGTGACCGAGCTGCCAGGTATTACAGACAGGAGGATGATATGTCAGATCCCCTCGAAGGTACCTCTAGTATGTATGCCCAGGGAAAGAATGATAACCAGGGCTAGAGGGGCCCTGCCTCTAGCCAGGAAGAGGCACGGGAGAACCGGGTTTTCTGGACGGTGTGGATCCGATGGCCTGGCACATCAGAGCCACAAAAATATGATGCATTGGTTGATACTGGGGCACAGTGTACTTTAATGCCATCGGGACATGTGGGGGCAGAACCTGTATCCATTGCTGGGGTGACTGGGGGATCACAGCAGTTGACCCTTTTGGAAGCTGAGGTGAGCCTGACTGGGAAGGAGTGGCAAAAGCATCCAATTGTGACCGGTCCAGAGGCCCCATGTATTCTGGGCATAGACTTCCTCCGGAATGGTTATTACAAAGACCCAAAGGGACTCAGGTGGGCGTTTGGGATTGCTGCTGTGGAGGCAGAGGGCATTAGGCAGTTGAACACCCTGTCCGGACTGTCTGAGAATCCTTCTGCAGTTGGGCTCCTGAAAGTGGAAGAGCAACGAGTGCCAATTGCCACCTCGACAGTGCACCGCCGGCAGTATCGGACAAATCGAGATGCTGTGATTCCCATCCACAAGATGATTCGTGAGCTGGAGAGCCAAGGGGTGGTCAGCAAGACCCACTCACCCTTCAACAGCCCCATTTGGCCTGTGCGCAAGTCTGATGGGGAATGGAGATTGACTGTGGACTATCGTGGCTTGAATGAAGTGACTCCACCACTGAGCGCTGCTGTGCCGGACATGTTGGAGCTCCAGTATGAGCTGGAGTCCAAAGCAGCAAAGTGGTATGCCACTATTGACATTGCCAATGCATTTTTCTCCATTCCTCTGGCAGCAGAGTGCAGGCCCCAGTTTGCTTTCACCTGGAGGGGTGTGCAGTACACCTGGAACCGACTGCCCCAGGGGTGGAAGCACAGTCCCACCATCTGCCATGGACTGATCCAGGCTGCACTGGAAAAGGGTGAGGCCCCAGAACATCTGCAGTACATTGATGACATCATTGTGTGGGGGAACACCGCAACAGAAGTGTTTGAGAAAGGAGAGAGAATAATCCAAATTCTCCTAAAAGCTGGTTTCGCCATCAAGAAGAGCAAAGTCAAGGGGCCTGCCCGAGAGATCCAGTTCCTGGGAGTGAAGTGGCAAGATGGACGGCGTCAGATTCCCACTGAGGTCATCAATAAGATCACTGCGATGTCTCCACCAACCAACAAGAAGGAAACACAAGCTTTCCTAGGCGCCATAGGTTTCTGGAGGATGCACATTCCTGAGTACAGCCAGATTGTGAGCCCCCTCTACCTGGTTACCCGCAAGAAGAACGATTTCCACTGGGGCCCAGAACAACAGCAAGCCTTTGCCCAGATCAAGCAGGAAATCGCTCACGCCGTAGCCCTTGGCCCAGTCAGGACAGGACCAGAGGTGAAGAACGTGCTCTACTCTGCAGCCGGGAACAATGGTCTGTCCTGGAGCCTCTGGCAGAAGGTGCCTGGTGAGACTCGGGGCCGACCGCTGGGATTCTGGAGCCGAAGCTACAGAGGGTCCGAAGCCAACTACACTCCCACAGAGAAAGAAATCTTGGCAGCTTATGAAGGAGTCCAAGCTGCCTCAGAGGTAATTGGAACTGAGGCACAACTCCTCCTGGCACCTCGACTACCGGTGCTGGGGTGGATGTTCAAAGGAAAGGTTCCCTCCACGCATCACGCCACCGATGCTACTTGGAGCAAATGGATCGCCCTCATCACGCAGCGCGCCCGAATTGGAAACCCAAGTCGCCCTGGGATCTTGGAAATAATTACGAACTGGCCAGAAGGTGAGACTTTTGGGTTATCTTCTGAAGAAGAAGAGGAGCAGGTGACGCGTGCCGAAGAAGCCCCACCGTATAACGAGCTACCAGAGAGTGAAAGACAATATGCCCTCTTCACTGATGGTTCCTGCCGAATTGTAGGCGCTAGCCGGAAATGGAAAGCCGCTGTATGGAGCCCCACACGACAAGTTGCACAGGCTACGGAAGGAGAAGGTGGATCGAGCCAATTTGCTGAACTCAAAGCCGTTCAATTAGCTCTGGACATTGCTGAAAGAGAGAAGTGGCCAAAGCTCTACCTTTACACTGATTCATGGATGGTAGCCAATGCTCTGTGGGGTTGGCTGGAAAGGTGGAATAAGGCAAAATGGCAGCGCAGAGGAAAACCAATCTGGGCTGCTGAGGAGTGGAAAGACATTGCCGCTCGAGTAGAGAAGCTATCTGTGAAGGTCCGTCATGTAGATGCTCACATTCCCAAGAGCCGGGCTAATGAAGAACATCGTAATAACAAGCAGGTAGATCAGGCTGCGAAAATAGAGGTGTCCCAGATAGACCTGGATTGGCAACATAAAGGAGAGTTGTTCCTAGCTCGATGGGCCCATGATGCCTCAGGCCATCAGGGCAGAGATGCCACCTATAAGTGGGCACGAGACCGAGGGGTGGATCTGACCATGGACAGTATCTCCCAGGTCATCCATGACTGTGAGACATGCGCTGCGATCAAGCAGGCCAAGCGGGTGAAGCCCCTGTGGTACGGTGGGCGATGGTCCAAATACAAGTATGGGGAGGCCTGGCAGGTTGATTACATCACACTGCCTCAAACCCGCCAAGGCAAGCGCCATGTGCTCACAATGGTAGAAGCCACCACAGGATGGCTGGAGACCTACCCTGTGCCTCACACTACTGCCCGTAACACCATCCTGGGCCTTGAAAAGCAAGTCCTTTGGAGGCATGGTACCCCTGAGAGGATTGAATCTGACAATGGGACTCACTTCAAGAACAGCCTTATAAACACCTGGGCTAGAGAACATGGCATTGAGTGGGTGTACCACATCCCTTACCATGCACCAGCAGCTGGGAAGGTTGAGCGGTGTAATGGACTGCTTAAAACCACCTTGAAGGCACTGGGTGGGGGGACTTTCAAAAACTGGGAGGTGCATTTAGCAAAAGCCACCTGGTTAGTTAACACCCGAGGCTCCACCAGCCGAGCTGGCCCTGCCCAATCCGAACCCCTACAAACAACAGATGGGGATAAGGTTCCAGTGGTGCACATGAGAGGTATGCTTGGAAAAACTGTTTGGGTAAAGTCTGCCTTGAGCAAAGACAAACCCATCCGTGGGGTTGTTTTTGCTCAGGGACCAGGTTGTACCTGGTGGGTGATGCAAAGGGATGGAGAGACCCGATGCATACCTCAAGGGGACCTTGTTTTAGGGTGAACTACCCATGGCTCTGTACTTGTATCAGTATCAGCATGTACATATGTATATAACTTAGGTGATGCTTGTATTTATATGGTTAAAAAGTTAAGTTTCATGTAACATGTTAGTATGGAAAAAAATTCGGGGTGGATAATGTTGGGGTTTTAGTTTAGTCCTAGTTTTTTTTCTGTTAAAGGAATTTTTTCCCATAGCATGTTGCTAGGAGATAAATGGCCATACTTGAGAGGAGATAGCCATACTTAAGAAAAGACAAAAGGGCCCGGCCAGGCTTTTGTTTTCACCTGGCGGGCAGTTCAGTTCGCTCTCAGCGTCTGGAGGGAGAAGCCGCGGAGAGAGGAGCTGCTGGTTCCCGTTTTCGGCGTCTTTCCTTTCTGCTGGGAACAACACCGGGGATCCCAGGGCTGCTTTCCCTGCCCTGCTGGAGGCTGGGGCTGTGGCCGCCCACCCCGCTGCTGCTTCGAGCCTTCGCTACGCTGTAGCCGTGCTTGCCCTGCCTGCCTGGAGCCCCGGGGGGTTCCCCTTTTGGATACATCTCGTCTGCCACCCGGGATTTGTGTTTGTGCCTGCCGCTCCAGCCTACCAGTCCAGCCTGCTGTTTCCGAGACTCCGGGACCAGCTGCCCACCGGTTTGTGGAGCTCCTTTGTTCCACCCTTCCCCGGGATCCCAGGGCGCCAGAGCAGCCGCGTGTTCCCCGAGCTCGCTCCGGAGCGCCCCCTGCAGCCGCGGGGGAACCATCGCACCTGCCCTGCTCACCGGGAGCCGCCAGCGATCCCTGTCGGCTGCAAGCGGAACTGCACCCGAGGGGAAATAGCCTGACAGCCGAGAAGGCTGGGACTGGGTTTGTGTTTGCTGTTACTGCCATAGTTGTTGTTGTTTTGTTTGACTAGTTATATATATATATATATATATATATAGTAAAGAACTGTTATTCCTATTTTCCCACATCTTTGCCTAAAGACCCTTGATTTCAAAATTATAATAACTCAGAGGGAAAGGGGTTACATCTGCCACTCCAAGGGAGGCTTCTGCCTTCCTTAGCAGACACCTGTCTTTCAAACCGAGACAACCATTTTCATAAACTACGTTGTCCAGGAAGGGTCACATCTGTTTTTACCCCCAGGATGTGAGCACAGGCGCCTGCATCGATCCCAGCTGCAATGGTATGGCTGGGCAATAAAACTGGTGGGCAGAGACAAAACTGGTACTTACTCATGTAATGAGCGCAGAAATTTGATGAATGCTGCTCTGTGTGAGCAGGTCACCAATGGGATGCTGTTATGGAGGAAGGGAACTTTAAATATGACTGCAAATCCTGGTATGGAAGAAAATTTAAACATTCTGACATTTCTATATCATTTTTCATCCTCCCTCCACCCCATCACTTGTCTGAATTGTTGCACATGTGAGTTACCTCTCAGTGAGGAAGAGAGGTGAGACGGAACACTTGCACCTCCAGATTGAAAATCTGGCTGCCTTAGGAGCTGTGCACCCAAGAATGCCCCAAACCAACTTTCTCCCCTTTTTTTTATGATACTGAAAAAGCACAAGTGGGGAAAACCAGCCCTTCCTCGTTTTTAAATACTGGCAGCGCTTCCTTCCAAGACCTTCATTTGGTGTTTTTCACTTATGGGAAGCAGACGAGGACGGAACCCAACCTCTCTCTGCAGAAAAATAGCCCTAATAAAAATCCAAATTGCTGACATCTGAGGCCATGCAGTCAGGCAGGGCATCTCTTTTAGAAATTGTCTGGTTTTAAGCCTCCAGCTTACCCCTTCCCAGTGCTGCCTGCACCACAGCAGTGACAGCTATTGTTCGTCCCTTCCTCGCTGGTGAGCACAGGCAGGGAGTGCTCTCTGGGCAATTGGAGGTTATTTTTCAACACTTTACAAATTTTGCCATCTCCCTGGAACACCAGGCACTAGCTCCCAGTTTTTCTCATCCTCTCAGATCATGGCTATTTGAATTATATCCTCCACATTGTCTTTGATTCACATCAGCAGGGACAAGGAATGAGTTCCTGCCCAACAGAGATTTGGTGGGTTATGAAAACCCTGGCAGTCCAAGTGGCCTCTGAGGGTTGCAGCTTCTGGTCTCTAATGCCTGTGGCACCTTAGTCCCTAGGCATTTCACTGCCAAGTTAAAAAGCTCATTCATCACTTGATCTTGAAATGGTACATTTTCAAATATTTAAGATATTTTTGTGGAAGAACCCACCTCCATAAATAAAACCTAGTTAAAGAGATTTCATTCAAGCTTTAAAGTGAGTTAATTGCTTATTAGGCACAAAGCAAGCCTGGGAAAATTCAGGTGGCAGACAAAAAACCCCCATGGAAACTTAAGGTGACAAAATACAGGCTCTCTGGTTTATCAGCCTTCACTCAAGTGGCTGCAGACAGCAAAAAGTTAGCATTTTGCAGATGTTGCAGCAAGTAGGTAAGTGCTCAGATCAAGTTTTTACTGTGAAATGACCATTTGAAAAACCCGGTCTCATATCTATTTCTAGATTATACACAAGAAAAAAAAAAAAAGAAGTAGGAAAAAGGAGTAAAAAATGCAATGGTATTTCAACTTGCCTCTGTATGGTTGGAAGGTCAATTACCAAATAAATGAGGGATTTATAAAATCCACCCCATTAGTCCAGTCCCTCTGCCTGTGCTGCACATTCACCATGACATTTTGGTCCATGATTGATCAGTTTTGCCTTATTGCTTAAGCACAGTTTGCTTGTCACACACTAACCTGTTATTTTCTCAGTAATTTCCTCTGTGTGCCTCAGTCACTCTAAACCAAGCCAAACCCAAATATTTACTGCCACTGTGGAGCACAAATAGCATTTATGGCCACACAGAGGTCTTAGTGAGGTAACTGTTTAAGCCCGAGAACTATGTAGGGGTTTCTAGGAGCAAAGTCTTGCACAAAATCTGGCTGTGGCTCTTTTTATGTTGTGAGGCTGTGGCTGCCCACACCAAGACTCCATGGGAGATGCCGTAGGGCCTCTTTCTCTCCACTCCCGATAACACCGGCCTGCACGCTCCTGACCTGGCCTGGGCATCTGGGCTTTGGTTTCAGGGTGAACTGCGTTGACAGGCACAGATCAAACCAATGGCAAAGCCGAGAGGCGGCCCTCCCTGTCCATCCACTGAGATAAAGCCTGTTTTTCTTCCATACAAGTGCTCATTACCACAACCCCAGTTTGGCAGATGTGAGCACCAGCATGTTTGTATGGATCTATTTGATAATTTTGCTAGTGAAGCTGCCCTCTTTGCCTCCCTGCAGAGGCCTCACCTTTCCTTTTCTTGGTTATCAGCAACAGATTTTAGCTTTTGAGGCCCTGATATCCAGACTTCAGTGAAGTGTAAACATATAGGCCATGACTCCTGCTGAAGTGGAGACACTTCCCAGCATTCATTTCAGACAATTTCTAAGCAAAGGCTTCAAAGATGGCTTTTGAAGTTATGCTTTAGGAGGAGGATGGAAACTCCAATTTCTGGTCTCACTGCTGTCACATTCCATAGAATCCCTGCTTCTCCTTGCAGCACCTGGCGAGACTCCAAAAGTCAGCCACCTAAAAACAAACGCCGTGCTCCTTCTGGGCAGCTAGATCCTTAACACTGTTAAGGATCTTTAGCTGTGAATCCTCTCCTGGGCTGAAGTCACAGAGCTGGAAAAAAGGGGACAGCAACAGACTTCATATCAGATAGTAGGTGATGGCAATGTGGACAGAAGTAATGGGTGGACAGGTTCAAGTCCCACACTCTTCTTGATCTGAAGCAGGAATCTGAACCCCAATTTCCCTGAGAAGTACTCTAATCACTAGGTCATCAGATACCTTTTTATGAAGGATAAATTGCTCATGGTAGTTGTCACACTTCATATAAAAGAAATAATCACATTTTAAGCTGTAAGCAAAGTCAAAAGGCTTTACAGCTTGACATTTAATCCCCTCAGAGAGGATAGTGCAGTGAAAGTCTTTGTCATCCTAGCTAGAACTGTGCACTGCTAAATTGTCTGGTCATTTTGGGATGTCTGTAATCTCCACCCCACTCCTCCCAAACAGACACTGACTTTGACAGCAACTTTTCAGTTCCTCCATGATAATCATTTCCCCACAACCACATCACCAAGTGAGTGAAAAATAGGTCACTTCCATAATAAATAAACAAACAAGCAAACAAATATAATGCATTTCCTCCTGTAAGTTCAACATGAAAATACTCTCCTCTTGGCAAGGGACAGCTGGAGTAACCCATCTGAGCATCATTTCATCAGCCACTGCTGAAATAGCCAGCTTCAGAATGGAAGGACCTTTCTGAAAATCCTGGTGTTGCTTACTGGCCTTTCATTACTACAGTATGATTTAGTAAATACAGTGAAGACTGAAGATTGGAAAGTTCAGAAAATTTGAGTTCTTTTGTTTATTTGAATTATTACCATAGATTATGGCCATGATCATTGTTCTTTTCTCAGCTGTCTGTCAGAAGTTCCCAGGGACATCACTGTGCTTTTCTTAGAACAGCCTCTCTTAGGTTCAGGGCAAAACCCTGCCTTTGGCTCCTGTTGTCAACAACAGCTTCCTGCCTGCCCCAGGTCAGACTTGGGTTGAGTCTCCAGCGGCACAGACTGGAGGAATGGCTGCCTGGTGCCTTCAGGAACATGCAAAACCACCCTGCAGTCACTTTAGGCAGACTGGTTGGTCAATGAAGGATGTCAAGCTAGAGAGCCCAAGGCCCCTGCCCAGGGGAGAGGAGGGGGCAGCGGGCGTGAAATGTGCAGAGGCAGAAGTTGCTGCTCATGGGCTGATACTCCCTCAGTGACCACCAGCACTATCAATATGATTGTCATTTCAAGTCCCCCAGCATCACCCCTCCTCCTTTTGGACCAACCATAGCCAAAATTCCCTTTGCAAAACCTGACCTTTCATGAGCTGTTATGAAAGCACGGCAGCCCCAGTTAAAAGAGGAGCATTTTGAGCATTGCTATTCTTGGCCAGACAGATCATCGTCATGTAGACATCCAGCAAGGCAGAGCTGGGTTTGCACTACTCCACTGGTCTTCCCAGCTGGGCTGCCTCTGCCCTCTGCTCCCCAGTGGTGTGACATTACATACCCCCTTGTCATTTGGGTGTCAGCTGCTTCAACATCTCTTTCTAGCAATGTTAGCTTCTAGAGGGGAAGGATGGGCTGGGGGTGAGGGAACCTGCCTGTTTACCTTCAGATATGTCAGTCATTGCACATGAGCTGGAGTTCACCGGCACAGTAATGTTCCCATATTCCTGTTTCACGGGTTTGTTTGCTTGTTTGTCCCTTTTGCTTTAACTTGCAAAAACCCCAAAACTAAAACCAAAAAACCAATACAACAACAACCAAAAACCACCAAACAATAAAACTTCAACCAACAAACAAGCAAACAAAAATACCCCAAAACCACGGAACTAAACGAAACCTATACCTTTAACATTTATTTCTCTTGAAGGTGCAGAACACAGATGACTGTACCAGATTCAGCCCAACGACCAACTTTTCAGTAAAATTTTCCTGTGTTTGCAGTTCCTGCATTGAGCCAGAGCAGCAAAAAACATGGCACAGTGCAGCTGGTACAGCAAGCCAGCATCCCCATCCACAAGCCAGCAGCATGAGGAGCCCTTACAATTGTTTTAGTTGTCCATCTCCCAGTGTCAACAGTAGTGAAACCCAGTTAGAAATTCAAAAAGGCAACACAGCAAATGTTTTCATTTAACCACTTTTCTAATATCTCAATGGAAAAGCTGCTTGTTTTGGTAAGACCAAACATTTTTACCCCTGGTCCGTGTCTTTGGTTGGTTCTCCTGCGACAGAAAGCAGCATGTGTGCAAACAAAACAAGTGGAGAAGTTTGATCAAATTCTCTGCCCCTTATGAAAATAGGGATATTCTGTGCAAAACTGCAGGCTTGCAATGAAGGACATTCTTTGGCAGTCTGAAGCAGAAATCTGTGCCACAAAGAAACCATCATCTGTTTGGAGACTGAGGAAATACCAAGAAAAAAGTAGCGAGGTGTTTTGTCTCTCTGTACACACACATATCCCAGCATCACTGCTTCCACAACCTGGGAACGACTAGTGAATTTGTCCTTGCCAGCCCAGCTGACATCATGTTACATTAGAGGAAACCTTTCCACAATCTGTTGAACTGGAAAATATTGTTTATATTCTAATACACACATTTACCTATGTCTTTTAGGCAGCAAACTATCTTGTTCAAGGTTACAAAAGAAACTGTAGAAAAATCTCTGAGATGTATTCTGGTACTGGACTCCATCCTCCTAATCCTTTTTGAAAGCCCCAAATATCTGTCACAAGATAAACTGTAATGTTTCCACTTGCAGTTTATAAATAACCTGTTTTGAACTCCCAGGTACAAGGTCCAACTCAGAAAATAGAGAGTGAGCCCAGCCCCCTTCCCTGCACAGCTACTCATGGTTTTGGACAGGGTACTCTCTAGAATGGCCTTATTCCATGCTAACAGGTGAATAACTTTACCTACCTCAAAAGCATGGCAATGGAGTCAAGACAGGATTTATAAGGCATTTCAAGGTTCTTGGAGAACAGGTATTACAGAATTACATGCTGATACAGTATCAGGCAGAACATTTTTTTTTTATTTAGAATTACAAAACAAGCTGCTCTGTCTTATGGCAATATTAAGCAGTCAGATGGGATGCTCAAAGAATGAAATCCAGCACATTTCTCTTGTAACAGAAGTCCCTTCATCAAGGGATCATAAAAGGATGAATTGCTTTAACCAGTTCATGTCATAAGACAATTGTTATGGGCTATGAGCTTAACTTAGAATTTCCCCAGATTTGTGGGTTTAAGTTGGAATTGGAAATGCTTTTGAATGTGCTTGTGCAGAAACACATGCATATTGCAGAGAAAAAAAGAATTTGTTGAGAGCTGCCAGTAACTGGCTGACAACCCAGCAGGAGGGGGTATGTTAGAACTGATTCACAGTCTTGTGCAACAACTTTGTTTTGGGTTAAAAGAGGGCAGAAGAGATAAACTCCATTGAGACTGTGTTATTTGAGTCCATGGACAAGGGCTTGACTTTTGATGTATATTTGGCAGTCAGTGCTGGAGATTTATTTACAGGGTGTCATTTGAGGTTTCCTCTGATGTGCCCCACAGGATAACCACTGGGGTTATTTTGCTTGGGGCTTGCTGTTTCCAGCTGCTTTCTTTAACTTTCTTCAGCTGCTTAGGAGACACTTCCTAAAGGCAGCTTATTCCTACCTTACACTGGGCTCAAACACTTCTGGTGTTCATTCCTCCACTACTCACTCTTAAACCTTGCCTGTCAAAGCAAATAAACAGGAGGTCTAAATATGTCCTTATGTATGTACATGCCAAAGAAAATACACATTAATTCACCCAAGGCCATACTACCCCGCTCCTAGAGGACCTGTAGACCCTCCTGAGGGACTGTGAGCTTTCCTTTGCTGAAAATCCCTTTATTGCTGCAGCATGGTCACCCCTGAGAAGAGGTTACTGGTATTACATGTTACCCTAGGTATGCTTCAGATGATGTAAGGCAGAGAGGTTTGATTTGTGTCAGGTAAGGATCTAACTCCAGAATATAACTTGACAGATGAAGACATTTGAAACCAGTCTCAGGTCTGATTTCAGTTCTTCATCTGAACTGTTCAGTCCTTTGTCTCACTGTGAATTATTTTATGGTTTCCATCTACAGCTTGTTATTAAATCAGCAAGTTCAAAATCTGCTTATATTACACGCTTGATGAACACTTCTCATAAAGTTACACTTACAGTTGTGTAGTCCATAAGAAATCAGTTGTTTTCACTTAGTGTGAGATTCCAGCAAGAGCCAGTCAGGCACACAACATCCATCAAAAACTGTCTCTGCTGGCTGAATCAGTCATATCAGCCTTAAGGGACTACCAGAATTGTCTGCCATCAGAGACACTCTCACAGTCACAAAACCTCTTATTTGTAAATAAAAGCTAAGCTCTGTCTGGTGATGATGCTGTCTGTTCCTGCCTTGGCTTCAGCATTAAGTACTGCACAGAATTGTCACTGATGCATGGCAGTCACGCTGGCTTTCCCAATGGAGAAAATACAGCCCGGGCTTCAGTCGCCACAAATCCTCTCAAGGTTAAAAGGACCATGTCTCATAATCTGATGTGCCTGTGTGTGTGCCACAAACTCCTTCCTTCTACTTGCAACTAGAGATCACTGGGGTGATCACCATGGGGTGAGAGAGAAATGAAGTCAGGACTTGAACTACTGAACCCTGAGCTGCTGGAAAGACATGCTCTCCCTTTTTCCCTGGTGGGGACTGCTGTGAATCTATTCGTTGGGTAGTGTGGCCAAGCACAGGACCTCTCCAGGTGGGAAACACCTCACTGGGAGGTTGGCTGGGTATGGCTGTCTCTTAGAGGAGCACCTGAATCCTGGGCAGCACACAAGAGATGGGGCCGGTAGCGGGAATGATGGGGATTGGGAGGAGCAAGGAGCAATTTGCCTCCAGTGCCAGTGGTAGGAGAACAGGAGAACTGT
The DNA here is from genome assembly GCF_041296385.1 of Aphelocoma coerulescens. NCBI lineage: Eukaryota > Metazoa > Chordata > Aves > Passeriformes > Corvidae > Aphelocoma > Aphelocoma coerulescens. Next base: position 35,815,773 of record NC_091014.1, on the reverse strand, counting down.
AGCATAACACGCAGGCAATTCCAGTACTCCTGTGAGCTACTCTCTGTTCTTGAATTACACACCTTCAAGTATTACCTTTCCTTTAATGTAGCTTGAGAATATTAAAGAACATATATGCTGAAAAACTTTCTACAAACTTGCACGTGCTAATTTTTTTACCAGCCTCTTTTGGGTCTTCAGTTCAATTGTACAAGCAATTATTTCTGAACACTCTTAACAACAATTACTCACATTTCAATAACCCTTTTCACATGGGCATGTCACCACTCAGTCCACAATTGAAGGTGAAGACCATTCCCGCTTACCAGCTGATGATCAGCAAAGGAAATGGGCCTGATCTGATCTGTTAGATCTAACATTTTAGTAGAACTTATCTGTATAAAGCATCCATATTCTCCCCAGCTGCTGACTGAGAGAGACAGCATTTATTCAATGGAAAAAGGCATTCATTTATATTGATTGGACTTTCCCTCCCACCATGCACATTGTGTAACATCAGAGTACACTTATTCCATATCAGTAACTCTCAGCCCTGCTGCAGTCTAAGTGCTCTCCCATTAAATTATTCAGGATATCAGCATGGGCAACCAGCTTAAAAAGAAAACGCAGAATGATCTAAAAAGAAAAGAAGGTTTTTGTCTTTTAAAAAAACCCAAACCAAAAAAAAAATCAACAAACCACCAACCCAAACCCAGGAATTGTCATGTTATTTTTATTTAGAAAGATCTAATTATAGCAATATTAACTTACTTGTTTCACTAGACAGAAGCCTATAAAGGAAATCAGTGTCATCAACATATAGGCTAATGTTAATTTTTTCTTTAGAAATCAGACCTTCTTGCTGTAACTGAGGTTAAAAACAGAAGTGTGAACTACACGTTATTTTAATGTGTGAGAACGGAAGCAAAGGATGGGCTGGAACAATAAATGAGTTGCTTGCTTGAAAAAATAACAGTGGAGGGAGATCACTGTCTTCATCTCCTGGTCACATAATCTGGTAGTTGTTTTAAACAAATTAAAGCAGACTGCTTTCTTTTTGTGCAGTCGAGTAAAACAGAGTTTTCAGCCAGCAGATATTCAATTTTCCTGGCTAGTTTTTGGATGGTGGCCATGTGTGATTAGTGACCTATTTTCACTGCAGTGAGATCAGCTATGTTTGTAGGACCCTGAATCAGCAGATCTGTCCTTATTCCTGGCTGTGCCTGACAGAGCACTGAGCCAGGCCCATTCTCCGAGCATACTGGCCTGCCATTGCCATATAGATCTGTAGGAAAGGGTGCTCAGTCATAAAAGAGTTGTGCTGAAACCTGACAGGCCAGGACCATCAGGATCTATGGTGCACAGTCTGCTGGTGCTGCTGAACTTGAAATTTTATTTGCCTAATTGAAAGGGCCTAGGGATAGAAGAAACCTGTGCTGTTTATAGGAATTATAATACATAATCTATAGTATATAATCTATAATCTATAATCTATAATCTATAATCTATAATCTATAATCTATAATATATTCTTCCTGGATAATAGTGCTATTAAAAAACAGAAGGCACAGAAGCAAGAGTCAGAGAAGGATTCTAGGGGTTTAGCTTTAGATCTGAAGCAGTTTTGGTCACAAACAACTGTGGCAGACTCTTGTCTTTGGAAAACTGCAGCATATCCCACAGTTTGCCAGTACTGGATGAATTATTATGTCCAAATGCAAATTTGAGGTCAACTCTGAAGTATTCTGCTGTTGTTTGCCACCAAAGCCCAGCACAGCATCTGTGCAAGTTTGGTGGTGCTACCTGGACTGAGCCATAAAGAAATGATTGAAGCCTCATAGGAAAATTTCGGCTTGAGGGAACCCTGCAGAAGTCATCAGGTCCAACTCTCCACTCAAAAGAGGGATAGCTGAGATTGGGTTGCTTGGAGACCTCTCAGTTGAGTTTTGGTGACTCAGAATTAAGTACTCTCTGTCCAGGAACTGCTCTTCTGGAATGAACCTCATTTGGATTAATAAATTTAAAGAAGGTTTTGAAAGAAGTTATTCTTATAGGGCTGCAGTGGAGACCAGAAGTGTGACTGCAGTTTTTTTCACTTAGCCTCACAGCTGCCAGAGCCAGCAGCACCGGGCACTCAGCTGTCAGGGAGGAGAGGAGCTGTTGGCAAACAGGCAATGGTCAAAACCTGTCCCTGTGATCAGCCAAGAGCAAGGAAAGAGAAGGAAATAAAGACAGACAGATTTCCCTCCTAGCAGCCAGAAAGACAACAGAGATCAGCAATGGTTCACATCCTGCCTTCATTTATCTCTTATCCTGTGGCTGTTGGCAAAAGGAGTTGCTTTGTCAGGATTAGAGTATTGCTTCTTGTCTTCATGTCCCAGTGGACCACCTCTGGGTTGAAGTGATGTAAGAAGGGATTAATTTGGTCTCGTGGTCACCAATTAAAAGTATTGCTATGCACCACCTGAAATGTCCTCACAGTGCTCATAAAGACTGCATCATCACCAGCAACACTGGGGGTTTTGTGAGGTGTGATGAGGGGCTTCCTGGGGACAGAGCCTCCATACAGACCTTTGAGGGAAAAATAATTTAATCTATTGATGGAAGTCAAAACCATCTCTAGTGAGTGTTGTGCACCTGACTGCCTCTTACTGGAATCCCATGGAGAGTAAAAACCGCTGCCTTCTGTGAATTTCACCCAAAAATACATATAATTTTCTGACAATCATCTGACATGCTGCTTTCTTTCATTCTCCTCTGTAGTTCAGACTACGGTACTTCCCTGGTAACCTTTCTTATCCACCACCACCCCTGTGTGATCCCAGGAGGCCATTAAAATGCCAAAGATACAGGTGTGACATGAAGAGCACTGCTGTCTCTGCCAGCACAACTACGTGGACGCCAGTACCCTGGGGAGTTGAGCTATGCTAGGGAAGCATCTAAGATTTTAAATGGGAGCAGTGTCCCCTTAGTGGCATAGATATCCTCTTTTTGTATTCACCATGAGTGACAAGTTGAAATGCCTGCCCTCAGGCGTGTGGCAGCAGCATGGGATACTAGGGAAAGACAACTTCCTTCTGAAACAAGGGGAATGATTTCATTAAGTTAAAATCTCCGAGGGCTGTAGGCAGATGCAGACGTGAGAATTACAAAAGCCATTACACAGGAGCCTCACTGTGGACAGCAGATAGAGCTGGAGCTGGGCAGGAGGTGAGTACAGCACAGGTTAAAGCACTGTGCTCTCCTGTGCCAGGGCACCTTCCTGCTGGCTCAGTCCTGAGGAATTTGCATACATTTTACAAATAGCTTTGCTGTGACTGAAGTGCTGAAGCGCTGAAGCTTTCCTTTCGGATAGGCAGCATCACTGCGTTTCAGCCATTTCTTTGTTGTTTGCTGCCTCCAACAGGATTACTGGGAAAATTTTCTCCAGTCGCTGACAAAAGACCTGCAATAAGAGCAGCTGCCTTTGACATGCACAGAGGAGAGAAAAATGGTCCTGAGAGACAAGCAACAGATTTGCAGAGAAGTCAAGAGATGTCAGCTAGAAATTAGCACAACTCCAGATTACAAACTATCTCTCTTCATAGTAGTTTAAGTATTAATGAAGCCACTGCTTAGAAGTTTATGAATAACAACAGATTTAAAAAGCAATTGCTTTTTGGAAAATAAACTAAGACAATACTTTAATTCCTCCAGTGTCATTCTTGGAGGTTTTATCTCTATGAAAGTGCAGAGAAAATAGGAGAAGAGTGCTGTGGGCCACCTCTCAAGCCACCCCTTCAGATGCTACCTAGGCTGCCTCTATATTCTTACACACCTGCTAGCACTGGATGTTTGAACCCCAAGTGTAAAGTCTTGGTTCATTAGGACTAATGAAACTTGAGCTTAAGTCAAAAGTTTCAAGAAAGGTCAAACACATGCTGTGTGCTAGAAAAAGATGAGAGTGCTGCTTGACTTGAAGGAGTGCAACTGCTAAACACAAACTCAAGTGTAGGTTAACAAAGGTGTGTGTGCTTGCAGATCTGCACACACACACATGAAAAGGAGAAGGGATAGAGGAAAAAACCGGGCAGGGACATGCAATACCCATCATGTTCCCTGCAGAAGACAAGGCAAAGGGATAAAGGGGATTTCTCAGAAGTGCAACATGAGCACCAGTACAGAGTGGCCCCTGGACGGATGGATGAGACCAGCTGCAAGTCTTAGCCTGAACCACAGCAATCCCTACCTCCCAGAAGCTCAACTCACTGGTCCACCAGACCCATCAGTCACCACAATAATTTTCTTGCCAGAAAGGTGTTACATGAAGAAAAACAAAATCAGCAAGGGAATATGAAAGAACTTCATTTCTGTTTTAACTCTGATTTTTCCATTGTGTAAGCAAGCTTGAACCTGGGGAGACATACAGATCTCAGTATTAAGGTGCTTGAGAGCTGTGTGTTTATATAAAGCTGTATTTAAATTAAAGCTCTATGACCTCTTGACATACACAAGTCTAAAAATAACATTAGACACATGTTTTTTATCACAGTTAAAGCTCTTGCAACAAACTCCATCCAACATCACACCCAGCTATTTGCTGTTATGTTGCATAGTAACAATATTTGGCAAAAACAAAAACCACTTTTGGCCAAATGAGATGGGGAATGAAGATCTGATAGTAGCCCCAAAAGCTCTATGAAGCCCTTGCAGGAAGATACACAGCTGATGTTGTGGCATTTAACCTGATGAGGGAGACACAGAAAAGAGGCAGATGCAAACTAGACACCAAGCCTAGTGCCATGATGCCCAGTCAGGAAATGGGATGGGGTAGGTACACACTTTCCTGAGAATCAGCAAACATTTTTTTGGTGCCAGGTGCAAGAAAAAGACACAGCAAGGCTGCAGCATCCTCCAGCAACCTCCTGGCTGTGCTCTGATCCATCTTGCTGGGAGCTGGGAACCAGCAGAGAAGCCCTTATTTCAGGCCACTCAGTGGGAAGGAAGAGGAGCAGGCTGTGCCTACTTGAGCACATCTTCATGCAATTGAAGCAGCATGAAGTTAAATTAGTGTGATGAAGAATCAATCCGTAGTCACAAAAGCATCAAATGCCATGTCTGTGATGAGCCACGATGACTGGTTTTCTTTCAGTGTGGCCCAGCTCATGCCCATGAGTCTGGTCACATCCAAACTTTCAAATTCAGCTTTTCCTGTATGGAAAAAAGGATTAACTCAGATGTCAGACACTCTAAATACCTTCAGTGACATGGAATTCATCATCTGATCTACTTTTCTGAAACTCAGCCAACACTTCTCTTCAGTTACTAGGAGCAGAAAAACATTGTTTCTCACATCTTTCTCTTCAGCTGAGAGGCAAGAGCACATGCATTTGGCACTTTGTCAGTCAGGAAATAAAAATGAATTTATAAAGAAAATGCTGACACAAATTCTGGCAGGGCAGCTGGGCACCCCTGTAATATGTGTGAGGAACACAAGCTGTTATTGCCGCTGAATTCACTCTAGGGAAGACATGCTGCTTATGGCCACATGTGAGGGACACTAGTGTTGTCTTTGTGCTACTATCAGCTTTGGAAAGGCTGATGATGATATGTTTGATCTTAGCTGATCCTAAGTTAGAAGCTAAACAGAAGGAGATAGCTAAAGGCTTGTGAGAATGAAGTCTTAATTACAACTGATCACTATTACAGCTGGTGGTGGGGTCAGCGGCTCTGACCCAGGAAGAGGTGACTGGTCCGGAGAGATGGTCCCGAAAGGAATCACCTTCCCGAGGCCCGGTGTCTTCCTCTCAGCTGCTGGCAGGAGGGCCCTGCAGAGGCTGTCAGCTCTTTAGTGATTGTCAGCTCGTGATTCCAGCTCAGCTCTGCAGGGCACCTCCAGGCCAAGCCAGACCAGAGAGAGACGAGAAGGCCCGTGTGGCTGGTTCCGCACAGACGTAGCTTTATTGTTGGTCCCCTCCGGCGAAGGGGAAAGCCAGGGACGAGCTCCCCCCCCCACAGAGCCAGGGGGCTTCCTTTTATAGGGATACAGGGGATCAGTAGGGGACCAATGGGTTACAGAGGGTCTGGGACAGACCAATGGGTTACAGAGGGTCTGGGACGGACCAATGGGTTACAGAAAGATCTGCATAGTGTCTCTCAAAGGATTGTGGGTCCACTTTTCCTCGCCATGACCCAAGAAGTGGTTGCCTTTCCAGGGAGTCCTGCTGGGCGATTGCAAAATCTCTTGTCTCAGCAGAGATCCCTCCAGGGCAAGGGCTGGGCATATCCCACAGATCACTGCCAAGGCAAAACTCTGTACATTAAAGCAGAGCTGGTTTTATACCTTTGCCACACTGCTGAACACCACTGGTGTGCCATTTGCAGTCCTCAAATGATCATTTAGAAACCAGCAGGTGAAAGTCAAGTAGTATTTCTCCAGGTGAAGGATTTCCTTCAGTCCAGAATTTGCTTTATCCTTCCCTCGGCACCTCATTATCACAGCTCCACTTCTTTCCTGGTCTCCAACTTGCTTCTCTTCATTTCCCTCAGATTTCTTGCCATATAGCACCTCTTCGTCTACCTTCATCTTCCCAGAAAAATCTGGGGAAATAATCTTGCCTTTGCCACTGTCCTATGATCCACTTCACTTGTCTGCATCTCCCCAGCCCTATGTACGGCTTGTTGTTGCACAGGCTTACAGGACAGGAACTGCCTGCCAGCCTCTGCTTTGATAGCGGGTGCACGCCCAGCTGCCTGTATTGTCATACACAGAATAGGCTTTTTACCATTACTGGGGCTGGATTAGTGGATCAAGAAACATCATTCAGGACAGTCAGCTATTTTTGTTATTTTTTTTCTTGCAGTTCATAGGAATTCCAGCCCACCCATCAAAAATCCAGTTTGTTGCACAGCTTCCCACACTAGTCAAAGGTGGTCACTGATTTCTAGACTGTGTGGGCAGAAGATGTACTGGAAATTACACACTCTCTTTGCATCTGATTTTGTTTTCCCTGAGCAAGAAGCTACAGGTTTTGGTCATTTCTGCATATACACAGAGAAGGCAGGAGAGTAAAATGAAATTAAATTACTCAAAACCACACAGAAACGGGGTACAGCTGCTGCCTGCTTAAGAGCTATTTCTACATCTGTGTACAAAGATTTTAGTGTGGTTTTGTCCCATGTGCCATCACCTTTGGAGGGGTGAGTGGGAACCAGGAGATCAGAGGAAGAGGCTGGAGATTATGAGCTCCAGTGGTTCTGAGGCTCCTGAGAGCAGCCCCAGGCAGCTGCTGCAGGTCCTGCTGGCTGACAGAACTCTTCATGGCCTCTGTGTATTAGTCTATTATTTGTTAGGCATTTTTCTGTGTGAATTCAGCTTTTGCTTTCCCAAAGAACCGCACAGTGCTTTCTCTTCCCCCCTGTTTCTGGGAGCACATAACACCGAATCATCCAAGATATGTATAAAACACTACCCTGGGTGTGATACTTTCCTAAAGCTGCTGGAAAGAACAGCCCTGACTTGTTTCTGTCAGGGAGCTGGGCTGGCAGGGACCTCTGTCTTCCACCACTCACAGAGATGTTGCCATCCACCCTGCAGAGAGGGCAACTCTTTACCGACACCATGTTCTACTGCCAAGCCAAGGGGGCAACTTGAGCCAGATCCAAAACTAGGATCTGTTCATGCTGTTGGTTCCCTTAAGGCCCCTGTGTCCATGGCTGTGCCTGGCTAGAGGGTGAACCCCTGCTTCCACTTTGCAGTAGCCTCAAGAATGACCCAGAGAGGGCTGCTGCCATGCCCATTGCTTTGCTCCACACTGCCCTCTTGCTGCCCTTCAGACCCTTCAAGTCTCACACATGAGGTGCATGTCTCACCACACACCTGCTTGTCTCACACAGGAGGGCAGTGCCACATTGTCCCCTTAGAGCTACAACCCAAAATCTCATGCACCACTGCCAGTCCCACCTATGACTCATCAATTTGCTGAACCAGGCATGTAGCATCCCAAGACTGGAAAGAAGCTGCCAGTCTTCAAAAGCAGGTTATTTTCTACTTACCCAGGAGGCCTTTGGGGTGTCAGTAGGTTCCCAGACTGTCCTAGCTTGCTGTCTGCAGGACAGACACCTCCCTGCTGGGAGCTTGGGCTTCCTCCATCAGCTCATTTCACACAAGGCACAAACAACTCCCCCTGGGAACACAGACTCACTGTCGTTTCACTTGGTTACTAATCACCGGTCTGCACTTGAAACACTCAGTAGATTTTATTTCCTATGGAAACACCACCAATTCAACTTTCTAAGATGTTAAACATCAGCACCATCCTGTAACGGGCCCTTCTAATTAAGAGACATTTTCAGGGAGGGGGTGAGGCAAATGAGAACGGTAATTAACTGAGAAACAACGTAAGTTGTTCTCTCAATTCCCTATGCACCAGGCTGAAATGGTATTCTGGCTTCCTACAAAATTACATGTACCACATCAAAAGTAAACACTTAATCTAATATTCTAATTGTGGGTTTAGATAAACATCACAGTTATAAATCATTTTAATGAGCATATAAAAAAGAAGCAAATACCACATTAACTTTTCATTACCTTTTTAACATCCCCCATGGATAACGCAATTCATTTATGGGTATAATAGCCCCCTCAACTATATGCTGTAGGTACACAGAGGAATTAAATACTGTAGCTCTGGGGGTAGTTAAGGTGTTTTAGAGTAAGAAATGGCTATGACTTGTTGATGCACTGCTCATAAAAATAAAGGTTATGCATTTTAACAAAGAAGTCTGGGGTGGAAACATGGATAATTTGATCCGATAATTAAAAAGATGAGTTTTCTTAATTGCTGGCCCCATACAAAAAGGGTTCTTAATCAAAGTAAAAGCCAACAGTAGAAAACTCTGAGGGAAGTCAACTTTTCTTGACAAGCTGTTAATCTAAAGACTCTCCGGTTACAGTCATATCATCAAATACATCCCCAAAAAATCATAGTTAAGGCAAAATAAGCAATGGGTGGCAACTTCTTTGCAATAGTAATTTAACTGCTTTCAGAAGTGTAGCCACATGCTTCAGTAAAGAACAGAAACATCTGGGGAAAAATCATGCAGTTCTGTAACTCAGCAGAATTTCAACATTGACTTCAAATGTGATCAGGCATTGGGAGGTGTTTTCAGTGCTCTCTTTTAGGGAAAAGTCCCTCTTTAGGGCATTTCACTGATAGTAATAGCTTAAAAACGTAAAACTTTGGTTATCTGAGCAAAAGCAGTATGAAATTCCTATTTCTTTGAAACAATGTAAGCAAATATCCCATGAAGCCTTCCTACTGCAGTACAGCTATTGTTTCTGATCTCACATAATTTCTTTTTGTCTTACTCTAAAATTTATGTTGTAATATTTGTACAGGCAATAGAACTTCACACAGATCTTTGCAGTAGCGGAATCAAATTACAGCAATGATGAAGAAAATAAATTATTTCACTGTATCCTAATTTATTACACTTGACTGAAATGGTTTAGAGGCATCTCTGACCCACACAGACAATAATTCTCTGCTTCATGGACAAGACATATTTTCCTAGACGTAAATTAAATTATTTATATAATGCATAGAGCACATGAACCATCCATTACCTGATACCTTCGAAACAATAGGATGGAGAGCAGCCAGCATTAATCGATCATCCAACTGTCCAGTTACTCTGTGTGGGCAATTTATGCCAGATGCTATATAACCACACTTTGGAACATTTTCCACAAATAAATCTTCCTTATAGAGGGAGGTGGTTGTCTTTGGAAAAACTGTTTATGAGCAGTGATTTGCCAACTGCAGCACTTGGGCAGGACATGAGCCAAGCTCCCGTCCCTGCTGAACAGCAGGGCTGGTGTTCACGTCCAAACACACCTGATGGAAGGTCTGAGTCAACAGGGCACTGCGTAATTTTCCTAACACAGGTTTCTGTTAGGCATCAGAAGCAGTTTGGCCTGGCTCAGAGGAGTCAGTTATTAAAATTATAGCTACTTTCCAAACCAGTGGTAAGAAAACCACCTTTGATGGACTCCCCCCGATGCCACTGGCTCAGCAGGGCAGGGCAGGCAGGTAGACTTGCTGGTCTGTTTCCCAGAGCTGGTGGTCACCATCCCAGCAGGAGCTTGCTCATGGGGCTGAACCAGGCACCCTGGAACAGAAACAGCTCCAGTGCTGGGCACTGCTTGGCACAAAGCCCAGGTTAAACAAACTAGCAAGGGCAGTGTGCCCCTGTGCACCAGCAGAACAGGGCCCTGGCCCTTACACAGAGCCACACTGGTCCATAGGGATGCCTCATGTGAGTGTCACCGAGAGCATCTGTGCAAAATCAGCTCCCATGGCATCAAAGCATCACCTTCTTATCCTATATCAGCATGGGCTATTTCATCCCATGCAAACACCGTGATTAATCAATTAATTAAATAAAAAGTTCTTCTGGTCAATAAAAATGTTGACAAACTATTTTTCTTCCTCTGATTTAGCTACCAGTTCTGAGAAACTTTCTGCTCTATCAGTTGTCTCCATTCAACTTTGTGCTGCACATGAATGCTTGGGAAAGATTTCATTCCTAGTCTCCACTTTCTATTCCACCAAAGCAAATGTATTTACACCCAACACCAGCTTCCTGTTAAGTTTGCAGCCTTCATCTGGTTGGGTTTTTTCATTTCACAAGAGTTCTTCCTCTGGAAAAATCAGCCTTGGAACATTCCTCAACCTACAAGGTGATGAGATGCTCTGCAGAACTCAAATCAGGGTAACAGATCAACATGGTATGTTTTAATAGACACCTACAGCATGTCCATTAAAAGTTTCTGTTTCATCTGGTAGGATATCACAGATAATATTTTTTTTATTGCATATGGAAGAATACAGAAAAATCTAATTTGTTATGACTGCAGTGTAAATCTTCAGGTGGCCTCAGCAGGAATGCCTGTGGGGCAGACAGAAACTCTGTAATGCATGAAAAATAATCGCCTTTCTTCATCTTTTCCTTGCTGCTCCACAAGACCCTGAAAACAGGTAATCTTGATAGTCCCAGCAATTCACAGCTAAGCCTTTGCAATGACAAACTTGTCTTTCCATGTGTGCTGCAAGTCCTGGTATCCCCAGAAGAGCCAGCCCGGGGGTCAAAGATTCCAGATGCAAACCATTTGGGATGTTCCACTGCCACCTACAAAGCAGAGCCAGCTCATGTCCATGGGCCCTCCTGCTCTGGGAGGGATTTCTTTCATTTTCTATGTGTTCTACAGTTGTTCTTCCCTTCCTTCCATTTTCAAACCAGTCCATCTTTTCCTTTCTTCTTGACTCTCTCTTACCCTTGTTTTCCCAAGTCTTTCTATGACTACATTTTTCATTTTTTTCCTCATTTAAACTTACATTCTGTTCACTTCTTCCTTTAAGCTCCTAAAACTCACTCCCTGCCATGCACTACTGATCTCCAGGAGAGGAGCTGGTGGTGACAGGACCATATTGTTCCTCCAAGACCCCTCCTCCACTGACCCCTCTTCCCCACAAAAGCCATTATAATCCTACAGAAAATTATTATGGAGATTATGGGTAAAATACGACAGTATCCCTTTTTCCCTGTACGTTAACTTAGATGGATGATTCAACTTAGTAAAAGTTTTGCTAAGGTACAGGAAGAACTCTGCCTTTTCTGGACTTCCCAAGTAGAAAAGATTGCCCTACACAAAATTATAGTCCCTCAGATCGAAGGATACAAAACAGTTTAATATGGTTGTTTATAAGAAGTGCCACTTAAATCAGTACCTGAGGTCTGAAGAGGTTTGCAGTGAACATGAGATCAGACCTGTCCACACAGACGTGTCTGAGTACTTGAGCTTCTTCTTCCCCCAGCACGATATCAAATACTCAGATTCCTACATGGATTTACCATGCATGGAGCTCACCCTGATGGCAGGCAATCTTCTGGAGTTAACCCACTTCCCCTTCTACCATCTCTGTAGCGAACTGACAAGTCCTCCAGCGATGCTGAAAACCAGAGGTGAAATACAGCTGGTGGCTTTTCAACAGAAGGGTTTGGTGTTTTCACTCACTATTGAAATACAAGTTGAGGCTCTCGTGGCAATGGTGGAGACCAAGGAAAGTCCCCAGCTGAACCCTCTCAGTGTGCAGGAACACTCAGTAGGTCAGAGCATGGTGCTGATAACTCTGAGGATGTGGGTTCAACTCCCTTTTGGGCCATTCAGTTAAGAACTGGACTTGATCCTTGCAGGACCCTTCCAACACAAAATGTTCTGTGAATCTGTGAATCTGTGAGTCTGTGAACAAAAAGCACAGCCAATTTCCTGAGCAAACCTGACCAGCAATCACCCTGGGACATCTGAGTCCTTAGCAAAAGGCAGGCAAAGGTTCAGCTCTCCAGTGGATGCAGGGAAGCTTCTGGTCCAAGCCCAGATTTCCAGCCTGCCATAAGAATGAATCTGCAGACCACATTCAAAGTGTGCTCTCACTGGCCCCAGCTCTGAGAGGGCAAAGTGCAGAGCTCATTAAATTGCTGATGTGTGGGGGAAATCCTACACAGTTTCCAAAACAGCTGTTGAGTATGTGTTGATCTGGTCATCTCTGGTCTTCTAAGTTATTTGTTCTTGCAAGTGGTGAGAGGACACAGAGGATTCAAGTAAAAGCCAGGTCTTGCCTGCACCCAAAGCAAATTCTGCACTTGAATTGGCCTGCAGACATGGTGAGGCCCTTCAGTCTCAGTGAGGAGGTGGGATGCATCCTTCTGCTGTGCCTCTTCCCAGACATGAAAGGCAGATGCACCTTCCCTCTACTTCTAGCATGGGCACTGTGCATCTTCCTCCTGACAGGAACATAAGCACAAATCCAGAAGGCTCTCAAAGAAGGAACCAGAGTGCTCACCATGGCACCAAGAAGAAAGGGGATGAGGGGTTTTCTTTGCTCTTCACTTCATTGCTTAGATCTTTCTTTTGATGTCTGCTCAGCTGGTCCTAGAGAGCTCCAGAAAATCACAGAAAGGAGATGCCTAACTACATAGCCTAGACCCTCTCTAAAATTTTTATTCACACTCTTTTTTACAAAAGAGGAATTTACATACTTTTACTGAGCCTTCTTATCTTTGCAGGAGAGCCTAACTATCTAACTAGCAAAATACAGGGCCATAACAAAACAGGATAATAACTGTTTGACTGCTTATCTTAATGATAATTTATTCTCTAACGAAAAGAGGCATATAGCTATGAGATGGGAATCTATTTACAGTTCATGCCTGACCTTTTTAACGTCTGGTAAAATCATGTTATGGAACAGTTTGAAAATTTATTGTCCCCATTTAACAATGCTGACATTTCGTGATTATTGGCTCTGGAAAATCTACTGGCACTGTCAGGCAGAGAAAGTTCAGAAGTTGCTTCCAGGGAACAACAAAGCTCTGATTTTTAGAGTGCTGAACAGTAACAGATCCTTTTTATTGCATTTTTTTAAAATCCACAAAAAAGGAAACCAAGACGCAAAGCAAAGCTGAAAAAGGAAAAGAGAAAAATACTCTTGATTAAATGCAAATTAGAACAGGGCTTCGCTCCCAGCTGTCTGAAGTCAGTGGTAAAAAGCATCGTTACTTCAGAGTAGAATGATCATGTCCAGGGACGCTCCAAGACCAGTCCTGTGGCAGTTGGGGCTGAGGACAGGTGGAAAATAGCTCAGAACAGTCCAGCTGGCAGCGAAGCAGCCACGCAGGAGCCTCAGGCTTGTGGGGAGCTGCAGGCAAGGAGCCTTGGCAACTAGTGCTTGTGAAACTTTCCAAGTGCTCAGGCCACACAGGCAGCCCACACATGAACAGGGAGGGGTGAGGGTGATCCCACCGGGCTCTTCAAATCACCAGGGGCAAATTACAGCTTTTGTACATGGCCCAAGGTGGTGCCCCTCAGCAGGTGTCTGGCACACAGCAGTGACGAGGGTGGGCCACTGCACAAGTAAAGCCTCCATAAAATTGTCAGTAGGTAGTAGCCTGACACGGTGCTCAGGATGGTGCTGAAAAAAACCTTTGCCAGGATACTTCAATTGTGTTCATGTACGGCAGCAAAATATTACTGCAGAATGACCACTTGCAGGGTTTGCTACAAGATACCATGATTTTCCTGACCTTTCATTCTCAGTGACCTTCCTTTTCAAAATTCTCCTTTATCCCCTTACATTTTTTTCACCTAATGCTACAGAAAAATAGCATTTTATTTGTAGAAACCAATAGTTTTTTGTACAGCAGTAAAAAACTACCAGCTCTGTCAAAGTGCTCTTAAAATATCAATGTGATATTGATTCACAAAAGCTTTTCCATTGATGAGATGAGGCAGCAGACCTCAGCTCTTGAAATACATGTTCCTGGTGCAGCAGCTCTTCTGAAGGAATTAGCTAGGCAGGGTTGTAGCTGCTATGGAAAAATGCACAGTTAGCTGACCAGTTAACCAGTTTACCACAGGGGGACATGGATTTTCCAATGCACTTAGCTTGCTACAAAATCTTTAATGAAACCCGATAAAGAATTCTCTCAGAATTGCAGCTACAAAGAGAACCAAGAAATAGAAAGATTTACAGCCTTTCAAATATTCCGTTTTCAGACCCAGTTTGCCATCACATCTGCAAATTCTGTAAGAGGAAACGGCTTCCCCGTTGCACCAGGGGAGGTTTAGGTGGGATATTAGGAAAAAGTTCTTCAGTGAAAGGCTGCCCAGGGATTCTCCATCCCAGGATATGTTCAAAAGGCATGTGGGTGTGTCAGTTAGAGACATTGTTTAGTGGTGAACATGGCAGTGATGGGTTAACAGCTGGACCTGAGGTCTTAGATGTCTTTTCCAACCTAAAAATTCTATGATTCTGTGATTCTTCTAAACCACAGAGTACAGCAGAGACCATAGCAGTGTGTGACAAGAAATACATAAAACTCTAGGAGTAGAAATTGTGAATATTATGTTTATGGGTTTTTTGTTATGATAGTTCTCAACTGCTGTTATTTAGAACCAGCCAAGCACTACATTGATTTCATTGAAGTATAATGGTCTTTACAACTGTTCCTCTAAATGTAGTGAATGATCTAACAGAATGATTTTATAGAATGTATCGAGTCATTGGAGGCCCAGTGGCCTCGCTCAGCTGTGCATCCAGCCCATTTACAAGCTGCTGTGTTTTCACTTTTTTTCTTCAGGGTTTGAGGAACTCTGGATGACTCTTGGGCTACTTCTAATGTTTCCACATGGGACAAGATGCTATGAGGCTCCGTTCTAACAAGGCTGCATTTGACTGCTGTGATTTTAGCCTTTAAATGGCATTTTACTACTTCTCATTAATGCTCCAGAGCTCATATAGACTAATAGAATTATTTCAGCATTTTAAACAGATAAGCATTACTGGATATTCAAAGACTATGCAGGTGGAGCATATGAGCATCTTCTTATAGTATACTCTGTGGTATAATTTATGTAGAGTCTCAGCTGATTCTGCATCTGGTCCAGGTTTGAGTCCAACTCATGGAAATGAGAAAATTACCTGAGTGGTGATGGGTTTGGATGATAACACATCTCTGAGCACACCAGTTTTGGAACTGGGAATTGCCACGGAGTTTTCTGCTGTCCCTGGGTGGGAAAGGCAGCTGACACAGTGACTCACACAGTGTGACTCTGCTTGGGGACATCACAGCACTTCAGCAAGTGACCAATAAAATGCCAAAGAGCTGCTCTTAGGTTTAGGATGTACTAAATAACCCAAGGATTGAGTTCTCACCATATTGCTGAAATTAAGTTTAATGTGGCTGCAGTGAAGCAGCACATTTCATTTTTTTTTATTTGTTGTTCTGGGGGTTTTTTTGGGACCCTGTTACCTATCACTGAGGAAATGCTTTGCAGGAAACAGGTTTGGGAGGATGGTTTTGGCTGCACCAAACTTACATTTGCTCTCTGTCACCTCTGAGGCAGGCAAAATTGCCTTTATCCATCTTCTAAGTGGGATATGCTGCTACTTCACACTAGCTCAACTTTTTAAAAGAACAGAAATAGAGTACAAAAGCAAAATGAAATTCATTAGAATTGTCCCTATGGGCATGTCACCACCTCAACAGAAAGTTCACTGGTAAAGGCTGTGGCGGAAGCAAGCATGCTGGCAGCTTTGCAGCAAAGGGCCCAGAACAGTTGTCCACGTGCAACCAGGAAGGGGTGCTGGGGGTGCCCTCAGGTGTCCCAGCTCGCACCACTGGGCTGGCAGATGTTTCATGGGGTCAGCAGGAAGCCTGAGAGCCTCTGAGATGGCCAAAGGCAAGCCATCCTTTCCTACTTCTTTATGTCCAGAATCACACTCACCAGCTCTGCATGAGTGTCCCTGGTGACAGCCACGCTGCAGTGACTGACTGTGGCAGGACCTGAAACCAGATTCTTCTGAAGTGCACTGAGGGATATTCCAATGCACAGAAGCATCTGCAGTCTTCAGCACAGCTTCCTTCCTTCCTTCCTTATCTACTGGGGTGCTACAAGACTATTACCTGAGACCACCAAGCAGATTTTATCAAAAATAAAAATTCAAAGACCTCTAATAGCCATGGCATGATTCATTCAAAAGCCAACAGCAGCTAAACAATTATCACTTTACTCCATTAGCTCACAATAGAAAACAGAGTTACCAGCACTCAGTGACTACCAGCCATTATTTTAAAGCTTTTTAAAATGTGGTAATGGGGAAAATTCATGAAGTGTTTCTACAGCAGCTTGCTTCTGAAGGACTTATTCATCAACTGTTCATTTGTCCTTGTATTAACATTTGAAAGTCAGCTTTTAAGGAATTCTTGCATATTTGCACTCAGATAGGACTTTAAAATATGAACTGTTAATGACTAAATGTTGTTTAGAAGGGAGAAACATCTTGAGTAGTCATTCAAGAAAAATGCCTGTATCAAAATAGAAAGCACCCTCCCTTTTTCAGGGAAAATGGAAAAAAGCATGGACTTTTTTTGGTTGGGATGGGTTCAAGCACAAGTGGCCATGGCAAGCATATCTCTGTCCATGTGATTATTCTCAAAACAGCAGAATGATGAGAGGTTCAGATCTCTGTATCAAAGCCTTAAGAACTACATTGTGTTATTGCTGCTTTAGAAAACATCCTTCCACTAGTCTCCTAGGCTAAGAGTGTCTCAGTGACAACCAGCCCACAGGAGACTGACAAATTGGTTCTCCAGGTCCATGCATGAACATGGGAAATGGAATAGAGGTCAATGGACCAGGAGGGCCAGAGGCTGCCTGCACTGCATTGCTTAGTACTCCTGCTCCCAGGCCAGGAAAAGACACTGATGGCATTACAGCTCCTCTCTGCAACTGCCCATTAGAGGTGCCAACTGCTCAGGAAGCACTTTGGAGCATGCTCAATGCCCAAGTATCTTAAAGCACACAGACTGCGATTTTTGCTGCTTCTCTCTGGTGAATACCCCCAATGAACCACTGAACTGTCTGGAAGTGCCCGAACAAGAGAATGCATTAGAATAATAGCAGTGTACCAGGCAGCACAAGTGTGGAGGAGACTCATTCCCTGCCCTGTGGCGAGGATGGAAGAACAAACACTGCAGCACTAAGTTTTAAGTCAGTTTTAGGAGATTTTCTTGACCAATTTTTTCTTCAAAATGGCCAAAAGAAAGTGATAACTAGCAGTCATACTGCAAGAATGAATGCAAACAAATATCCACAGGTCCAAGTGACACGGTTGATGTTCTCCAGTGCAGCTGAAGGACACATGATGGCTTAGGGAAATGAAACATTTTCATAGTTGTTCAAAACTATTGTAAGATAAAGTAATTGCAAGATAATTTTTGTTGCATGTTCTGTAAAGTCACAAGTCAAAGAAGTGGCTTAAAACTGTGTACTTTAAAGAGGCAACATCAGAGAAACTCAGACGCTACACAGCACCAAACACTTGTGGGGACAAAGGCTTAAGAGAAGGTCCCCACTGGTGCCTATTTGGTACCCCTTTTAAGCTGCTGCTTTGGTACTGCTCTTCCTCCCTGACGCAAGAAGCACGTAATGGTAGCCTGCACCCCATATCAGTGGCTGTCAAATAGATCTAGTGCCCCAAAGCCCAGCATCCTGTTAAATGGGACAGCCACAGGAAAACTTCCAGAAGTGTCAGAGTCCATTTGCTCCTATAGCAAGCAGAAAACAGCCTAGCAGAAGCTACAGCATCTCTGGGAAGGAGACAGGATGGCCTTTCCTTTCATTTGAAACCCTCCCAAGAAAATGAGCAATAAGCATTTGCTGCTCACTCATCCCTTGCTCAGGGTAAAAACCATCACAGGGCAGTTTTTGCTGCCTTGCTGGTAACCTGATGCTACCTGTGCTAGACAGCACCAATGATGCCTTCTGATCTGAGATCATGGGAAAAGTACACTAACTTGGAGAACAAGGAAAAATGTTATCACTGGATTCAAACCAGTTCAGTGTGATTCTCACTAGATATTAAGCTGCTAATGTTGTTGTCAATGCTGTACCTACACAGAGGCGCAGAGAAGTTGTAAACAGAATTTAAATTACACCTTTGCAGTCAAATATGCTGCCACTTTAAAAGGTCCACTTATTCTGCACTGCCATCACAGAAATTTCTGCTTTTTTCTTAATGACAAGTACACACAGGCAATTTTTTCTTCACTCAATCTATACACTGCACTCCCTTTAATTAAGTGTGTGGAATGAAGCATACTGGCAGTTCCATGAATATAAAAATCAAGAGAAGTTGTTTTGGTCGAGAGGACAAGAAGTTATCGCTCAGTAACGTATTTTGGTCAGTTGATGTTTGAGGGAACAATTCTGAATCAGTGTCACAAAGTTCAGTCTTCCTTTCTCTGAAGGAGAGATCTGACAGGGGGTTAGGGATGAAAGGTGGGTGCTCTTCCCAGAGCTTGAACCCTGCTCCACTGACGGTGGACTCTGATGTGTCTCACTTTTAACAGCCTTTACTCTCTGTTATCTTTCATCAACCTGTCCTTGAGCAGGTGAAGGGAAGGAACAATCATTTTTCCCCTTCAGAAGGGGACATGCAAACATGTTTTAAACATCTACTGCATTTTGTTTGAGCAAGAATGCTACGACTGATTTAATTGACTTTTTTTCTTCCTTTTTTATTTCAGTCAAAACACTCAAAGTTTCTGTTGTAAAAGTGATAGAGGAATCTTTCACCTCATTTCTTCACAGAGCAAATAAGGAGATGTTGGCTCACAACTTAAACTCACTTTTTCAAATTTTCTGACTCAAATGCTGGTTTTATTCTACAAGCCAACACATCTCTGGCTGGGTAGATATACACTGCAATATTGCATTCCTGTAAGTTCAATGGAAATAATTCAACTGCTTTTCATAAAATACAGAATTTGCACTTTTGAAAAAAGCACTTTCACTTGAAGCACACTGCAACTTGATAAGTGCAGTAATATACCTAAATGAGTTTTTCTTCTTTCATGGTAGTATTAGATCTATTCTCTCTGTTTCTAATGCACCAAAGTTATTAATCAAAATCTCACAATAAAACATCTAGGAGAAATTTTGACTCAGCTATTCTAAGGGTCTAGGCTGCAATGTGGATCATTGTTCGTGCACTGCTGCTGTCATTTATACCACAATAGAAGTTTTCAATTATATTCTACTATCCTGCTTTGTCTGCTGCAGTGCAGAATCCCCATGGCTTTGCCAGCACTTGAATTAATATTACCAACAGCTTTTTGAATTGATGCAGCTCCTCAAGAAGCTGTTCATTATGGGCCATTTTCAGCCTCTTTCAGCAGATATAAATGTTGTGTTCTCTGGTGATACTTTCTGTAGTACCAGTTCTTCATTCTTCCTACAAAATGCACATCTTAAAATTAATTCCTCCATTATGAAGCATTGGAGAAGCAAGGTAAAATAATAAAACCCTTATCCGAATCCCAGTAATTGTAACAGGCTTAAACTCAGCAGGAGGAACACAGATAACTTTTGTGTAACTGAACATTAGGAGTAAGATGTTTGTAAGAGTGACTGTGGTAAGAACTTGCCCCATTTTGTGGTGGAAGTGATACCAATTTGGATCAGCCTACCCTTTTCTTATCTGACTGTTGTCAGCCCCACGTGCAAGGGGATGTGGCCTCTGCGCCTGGCTGCCAAGAAGACAATTTTCAAATAAAATGTGACAGAGTCCCCAAAGCTAATCCAGTGTGAAAGGAACAACCTTCTGGCCTAAGACAGACACAAACAGTGTTGGAAAGGATGCAACAGCTTCTTTCTGCAAAGAGCCAGCAATGACTGCAGTATTCCTAGAGCATTCATGTTAACATGTAGGCTAGCTATTGCTTCAAAAGCAATTAATGAAGTTTTGGGGTGTAGTGAAGCAGCTGGTGGCCATAAGGAGCAGTGCTAAACTGTGGAAAGCCCTTCCCACACACACGTTCTGCTTCAGGCACCTTGAGGGAAACTTACCTTGGATTAATCTACAGTTTCATTTTTAGACCAGTGAAAGTTAAATCAGATAAAGAACAAAACCAGACTCGAGTTCCACAAGATAAAGTTGATTCTCTCACTAGTGCCTGCAATCTCTTTTTTGGAAATTAATAGAAATGTGAAATGCTGTGGAGACATTAACATTATTTTGATGCATGCAAATATTTGAACTTACAGAAAATAATTAAAAGTTATATTTAATTTTCACTCCTCCTCACCGTCTAGAACTTTTAATGATTACTCTGGATTTTTTGCATTTTCCAGCAGAAACACTAAGACAGAAAAATATCACATCTCTTCCAGTATTTGCAGCATCTTTGTCCAAATAAACATAGGATATATTATAACTTGTACATTCAATCATTTTTTTCACATAAGAGGACACAGAAAATACCCTACTATTTTCAAAAAAAAAAAAAGAAAAGAAATAAAAGTCATATAATTAAATGTGGTAAGTGACCCTGTGGCAATGATATCTCAGCCATTGGCAATACTGGGAGATACCTGGCTTTTCTTACACTAGCACCTACACCTGGCTGGTGACCATTCTCCTCGCTCACTTGGGCATGGGTAAAAAGGGGCTATTTCTCATATTTTCTCTTGCACCTTATCATCAACAATAATCAATTATTTAAAAATAATTTTCATCTCCATATATGGGGGGTTTTGACAAGGAACTACAGTCTATCCCTTTTTTCTTTAAAGGCTGACATTAAATCAGCTGCAAGGTCCCAGCTTGGCAGATACTATAGTACCTCTCGTCAGTGACATCTAAATGAGAGGCTGAGCCCAGTATTCATTATTCACTTACATGTGCACTTTGATAAATTCCTGTCAAGCAGCTCTCTAGATTTTAAAACAATAGTACTCTGAAGTGACTTTGCAAGAGCAGAGAAAAACCTAGCAAAATAAGTGCAGCAGTATCCCTACTAATCAATATTTCCATTTGCATTAAAGAAAAAGATTTTATCTTTGATTTTGGCATAGAACATGAGTCTTTCAGTTTTGCCATTACTTGCACGGAATTTATTTCTGAATAGGGCAGCCCATTTTCACTCCTAATCACATAAAGGGAAACATTGCCAGAAAAGTGCCTGTGGGTGCTGATGGCCACCAAGCTGAGCAGGAGGCAGCAATGTGCCCTGGTGGCCAGGAAGGCCAACAGCCTCCTGGGCTGCATCAGGCACAGCCCTGCCAGCCGGACAAGGGGGGTGATCCTTCCCCTCTGCCCATCCTGGTGAGACACACCTGGAGTGCCGGATCCAGTCCCGGGCTCCCCAGTGCAAGGGAGCCATGGACAGACTGGAGCAGGTCCAGGGGAGGGCCATGAAGGTGATTATGGGCTTGGAGCACCGGACATAGGGAGGGGGAAGGTAAGAGCTGGGGCTGTTCAGCTGGGAGAAAGCTCTGTGAGGCATCTCACCCCTGCATATAAATACTCAAATAGGGGAGGAAATGAGTGAAAAAGACAAGGTCAGGCTCTTCTCAGTGATGACCATTGACAAGGGGCAATAGGTATGAGTTGAAGCATAGATGAAACAAAGTATAAAAGGTTTGAAGTCTTTTGTTTGTTGCAGTTTTGGTTTTGGTTTTTTAATGAGGGTGGTCAAGCACTGGAACAAGTTGCCCAGAGAGGTCTGGAGAGTTATTCCTGATGTTCTATTCCCACAGAATTTTATACCTCTGGTACAGGGTAGCTTCTTTGCTGGTGTCTCATGGTTAGCTTGTAGTGTGGATGGATCAGGTAATATCCCATCTCACAGATCTCCCCAGCCCTATATATGAATTTATTTACCACAACCATACACCTGTACTTATTAAAGCCCTAAAAACAATTATCTGAGGCTCCACAGCAGCTTCACACAATCTCACTGTTTCTCCTTCAGCTGCCTCTCTTCTGATAGTAGCTCTTTCCCAAAGTCAGGATGCTTCCTTGCTCTGGAAAGATAATCTTTATTGTCAAGCAAGTACTGTACAGTTGATAAAGCACACCAGATTGTAAGAGCTGAGCCAGATAACCTCTGCAGGGACAGAAAGGAGAACAATTATTTTTCTCTCTAACTTGTGCAGTTCCTATAACTACTCTGAGGGTAAAGTAAATGCTTTAGAAAGTGTGAGATAATATGAAAATATTATTCTCAGAACTTAACTGATATGACAATCACAGAGGATGCTATGTCCTTTTGTTATCCATTAATATGCATTTTGTGTTTTCATGGCCTCTGTGGCCACACTGAGGTGTAATTTGCTTAAAAACACACCAGTTAAACCAAAATAGATATATTAATGCTTGCCAATGTAATTTGAAACTTAGAAAATTATAAAAATGGGGGTTTTTCTTGCCTAGAGAAATTAACAGGATTATGCACAAGGTAACTCAGAGCGGATTTATGCTCTCAGTTGTTCACTAGAATAAATATCATGAAAGAACTGGATCTGAAAGTTCAAGGTGAGCATTCACATCCAGGAAACTACAATTCAGGCAGCAGAGCTGCAAAAACTGCAAATAAAGGCACATCTTGGCTAGAATATGCGATGTAACTTCTTTGCCATTATGGAAGCAGACCTACCCCTGAAGCTGGAGAGGCAGGCCCTGCCAGAGACGGCAACCGCTGAACAGCCACTTTTCCCATTGCTAGAGCAATGGTCACGTTCCTGAGTGAAAGGAGCTGACAGCCTGTAAATATATAACCAAACCAGCCCTTGTGTTTGTTCCATTCAGCTCCTAGCTGAAGTGCACTCTGTTGTAGTGGTCTAACCAGTGGCACCAAACTGTTTCACACTGAATTTCAGTTATGAGAAAAAAATTTAAATCTCAAACATTTCCTTCCCGTTGACTTTTTAACATTAGATGAACTTAGCAAGAGAGTTCTTGCTTTGTCAGATAGATACAGGGTTTTTTAAGTGGACAATTTATCCTTACTCCAATATTTGCCATATCATATTGGACATCCACAAATAGGGATATATTTGAAGCCTGAAAAAAAGCTTTTCATTGCTTGCTTGTACATCTAAAATTACCCATTCTCTTCTTGATAGCTGAGAGCACTCAAGCATGTCAGTTTTATGACATTCTCTGCAGCTTTATATGCTTTGGTTCTTCCAGAAACAGCACACACAGAATTAGCACAGAACTGCTCCATGATAAGTACTGAGCGGTAAAAGTGTGTATTTTTTAAAAATCTTTTTCCTTTTTGAAATTTCTGAAGCCTCAGGATGTTCCAGTTTTCTTTTCCAGTTAAGGTGTGTCAGGGGCACAGTGGGGGCACCCACTTACCTTCCTCATCTTCTGAAAAACTGATGATATTTAGAGCATCACTCTACAAATGAGAAAAAGACACTTCTGTCAAATTGACTTTAATTTTGTTTTAACTAAGATACAGTTTCAGTTGGTATTTTACTTTGAGAGCACTGTAAGAGCCATCCTTGACAAGCTATTCATAGAAAAAGAATTGTCACCATCTTAGTAAATTCATTGTAATTTTGATGCCTTAAATCCAGGCTGTTCCTGTAAGGCAAAACTTGTAGTTGAAACTAGGTTCTGGCAAAACCAGCAGGTTCTGATGGCGGCTTAAACAAATGGAGCATTAGCACATCCAGGTGGTAGGTCAACTTCAGGTTGTATTTGTAACTTGAGTTTTGAAATGTATACAAAAGCTAGTTTTCCTTTCCTTTTCTCCCTCAGGGACACATCTAACTCTAAAATTTGTATCCAAGCTACCATTTCCTTCAGCAGTTTTTCAGCTATAATGTTTGGGCAGATTAACACTGAGTTTTATATATATAGATATATACATACATATAGACCCCCAGGAAGCACACAGAGTACAGTTTCCATAAGCACAAGAATAAAATCATTTTTAAACTGCATTATCTTCACAATCTTCACAAATTTTGTTTCAGCTTCATTCTGAAGCTGTTTTTCAGAGACAGAAGTTGAAGTTTCTCCCTGCATTGTACTTTGCAGGAGAATCAGACTCTCAGTGAATCAAACTCTCAATTTAGGTGAAATTCAGAAAAACAACGTAGAACAGAGACACAGATGAGAAAACTCTGTTGATCTTCCACAGAAGCCAAAGCACCATGTACTTTTGCTGAGAACGCTGTAAAAGAATACCAGTGACAGTTCTGGGCTCAAAGAGACTGAGTCAGCATAAGAGTGACGAATTTAGATCCTGCTGAGCGAAGGAATCCCTCTGCAGGGGAACAGCTGTGAACAAACAGTGCTGAACTGAACAGGAAGTTCCAACGTAAAACAGGAGGCTGATGGGCATATTGTATGCTCTGAGCATCACGGGTGAAGCCACTGAGGAGCACAGGCTTGTTGAGCAAACAGTGCAAAATAGCAAGAAGAGCTGGATGAGTTAGAAAATCAGAATCTACTTCAACTCACCAAAATAGTCCTTTTTGATCTTTTGATGAGATCACTCTCAAGATCTTCTTGACTGAGAAAGAGTAAACTCCTTCAAGATACTGGGAAGCTAACAAGGAAAGGGGTGTAATGGAAAGGGGTGAAACCTGCTCACCTGGTGAAACCAGCTGGGAGGAGACAGTGAGAAGTCAGTCCACAGCCATGTCTCTGCAGCTTTCCCTGACACCCGAGTTCAATACTTGCTGCTCTGCTTTTTTTGTCCATTAACAAGACCCTAACCTGCACTCCTCTACAGCACCAGTACAGTGTGATAATAGGTGTTGTACTGTCCTCAGACAAAACATATTCCTCAATAAGACAATAAAGGCATCCAGGAACTTTTTTTGATCTGGTGCTGGTGTGAGCTGTGGGCACCTAAGAGAAAAGCTCTGCTCTGAGAGCTTGAGGACCAGGGTAAAGGCTGAAATTAAAAGCAAACAAATAAAACAAAAACCACTGCAAGACTGAAAATACAAAAATTGTTACAAGTGAGATAGGACAAACTTCAGTCAGACATCCAAATTCTACTATCTTTCATAGCAGTGGCTGAGAAGAACATCTGCAAGGATGAGTTTTGGTCAGTGTTTGTGCTCACACTGGACTTGACAGCTTACTTTCTGCCTCTACTGCTGCCTGGAGCAGAAAGCAAGCCTCCATCTCCACTCATTTTTGCTCAGTTACTGCAGCATGGACAGATCGTTCAAAACACTAAGCACTTTCTTTTCAATGTTCAGCAGCAAATACAGAGATTTATACGAACTGTCGGATTTTTGGGGCTTTTTCTGTTTGTTTGTTTCTATCCACACATTCGTATTTGCATCTGTGTATTTCAAATAAAATAACTTTATGTTTTGACTTCTGTAGAATCCTATCCCTAAGAGCATCTGATACAGCGGCATTTATTTCAGTACTTGCAGCATGAAGTGCAGGTCTGCCAAAACCACCTCAAAAGAGTTTGTGAGCTCCTGAAGCTGCTGTTGGCTTGCACAGACATCTCCAGGGACAACTGCTGGGCAGTCACTTTCCCCAGCTTTTCTTACAATTATGGCACAAGTTGTGGTTCTTTAGAATCCCATACAGTTGGTTCTAGGTTACTGGTTTTCCTCCCTTTGGCCGGCCTTTTCTGAATGGAAACCCCAGTTCTGCAGCATCAGAGAATATTACCATTGTAATTGTGATCTTGTTGGATATTTTGTTCCATTTATGGCCAAATTGTAAAACAATACCTGCCCATTTAAAAAAAAATAATAAAATTCAGTAGCCAGGGCGACTTAGATTAGGAATGTAAATTAAAAATGTACCCATCCTCTCTTCTTATACTCTAGACCTGAAAAGTAAGTCAGTGTGCTGTTGCCCAAACACCTTAATTTTACCACTTACGAAGCGAATGCACTCATTCAGAGGAAGGCAATCACAGCTGACACATCCATCTGCTCACCAGAATCCAAAACCTAGTTTTGTGAGGTCTCTTAAGTTAAGAGCCACCATTCCATTACAGATGGCTGCTGAAAGCCTGAGAGAAGGGAAATCATTAGCAAGGTAGAAAGAAAATATGGAACCACGCTACAAAATCTGCTTTTTCAGCCACATAACTCAGCTGGTGGGGCCCATGGATTTACTGCACTCCTTGCAGCAGTACCCAGCCATCCAGACCAGACCACCAGCAAACACCTGGCTGCAGGAGCATTGCTCGGTGGCCACCCACCTACACAAACTTTGACAAAATGTACACTACAGAAGTGAAGCTTAGAAATAGCTTGTAAAGGATTGAAACAGAACTTTGAAGCAAGCCAGTCCTAACAGAAAGCTTCAGTAGCTTGTCAAGAAAAATAAAATTCACAAGATACATTTCACATCTACTCTT
The DNA here is from genome assembly GCF_041296385.1 of Aphelocoma coerulescens. NCBI lineage: Eukaryota > Metazoa > Chordata > Aves > Passeriformes > Corvidae > Aphelocoma > Aphelocoma coerulescens. The sequence goes on along the minus strand of NC_091014.1, from coordinate 35,789,043 downwards.
CAAATACCTGCCATTTCTTATCTGTGACGAAATCTTGGTTTTCCCCTCCCGATTTGTTTGGTGTTTGTTAATGAGGTTACAGCGCCATCTCCTGGAAGAAGACAACTTGTTGCAACTGCTCCTGAAATTCTTCATTTCACTGTGCCCACAGAACCAGCTTATACCGGAGATTCTACCATGACAGTGCAGCAAGGTGAAGCAACTGGATGGGCAAAAGAAAAAGTGCTGACCTTTTTTATCTTAGTAGATATACTGCAATAATGAGCATTGGGAAAGAATGGAAAGGTTCATTTTAGCTGATACTCCCCCTTTAAGAGGCAATATAAGATTTATAATTACAGAATCAGCACCGGGAGAGCACAAGTCTGCTTAAACAGATCTGACCATTCACTGATGCAAATAGAAATGGAAAGGTTTCTGGTCCAAGAGGTACATATACCTTTTGGTCAGAGGGTATAAAACCTGAGGTCCAAAAGGCCCATGATGGAATCAAAATACCACCAATAAATTTTTTTTAGATTTGTGTTTCACTGCTTTACAAAAACACTGATAAACTATTAGTAATAAAACCCCTTTCCCATAAAAAAGACCATTGTCAGAGTTAATTTTAGCTTTTTTGAAAAATAAATTACTATACAGTTTAACACCTAGCACTGGAAAAATATCAAAGAATTGTTCTTTTAATCAGGTAATTGATGCAACTTTTACAAATGTAATTCTGATCACCCAGAGGGAAGAGTAACTTCAAAAAAATGGAAACACTGAAAGATGGAAAACACAGAAAGACTCACCCATTCTCACACATATATGTATACATATGCACAGATATTAGTGGAGATTTTAAAGTGTTAAATTAGAGAGCCACTTGAAAGAACAGAACACATTAACCAAGAATTACTAGCAAGCAGGTATTTTATTCTTGCAGATAGATGTGGTATTAATAGTCCTAGGCACTTTGCTATATTCATGGAGCATTCTGAAAACTTTGTTTAGGGGGCATAAAGCATATACTTTATCACCCTGGGCTTACTACTGCCATTCTCAAGAAGAAATAATAGTTGTTTCCAAGAGTAGTAACATTATTTGTGTATTACTCCATTGAGTGGGACTGTACTGTGTGCTTGTTACCACATCCAACTCTACAACTGATAGAAGAAACAAAAAATACTTCAGTTACTTAAACCACTTTTCTTTCATTAAAAGGCTTCAGGGCTTGATATATAGGCTCTTTATGAAAAATACAAAAAGGAAAAATTACAGCGATTTTTATGATCTAAGCAATTTAACATAATAGTCTTGGGCATCATGGCTCCCTGCAGAAAAATCCCAGTGCACTAAAATTTTATTCATAAACACCTGTCAAAAGGGTAACTTGGGGCTAGAGGAATACTGTATACACAACACAGCATCTTGCTTCTGAGCACAAAAAAACCCTACAGCACTGTGCTGAATTCACCAGCATAGGATAGTGTATTTACTGGTACAAGCAGGCAGAAACAGTTGGATCGTCCTTTGGCAAAGGCCCCTGATGAGCTGTGCAGACAGCTTTCACAGTGAATAGCCTCTTCTTCAGCCACATGATCGAGCAGCTGTAAGAACAGATTTATCAAAAAAGCTTCTGATGTTGTTCTCAGATACTGTACTTTTAATAAATCTATTTCCACTACTTTGTCAAAGAAATAGCTGGTCTTCAAAATGGAGTGCATTACATATGACAGCTTTGTAGTCAAACATACTATTCTGCATGCAGACCTCAGACATTTCCTACGGCTTCTCTGTTTCTCTAACATCTGGTCTTGTCAGAAATGAATGTGTTTTTATTGCTATAGGCTGAAATCTGAACAAAACTACAGAAAAGCATGCAAGATTTAAACAAGGCAAGCAAGACTGGGTTTTGTGGTGACATAAAGCAAACAAACATTGACAATAAAAGACATCATCTGTTTACAATCCTGAAGTGCATGTGTTGGAACATTTCTCTTGTAAACAAACAGTACAAAAGCTCAGAAACAACATTGTGACATTTAAGGCTCTCTCTGCAAATAAATACTTAAATCTCGTATTATATTTCTTGCCTTTTCAAAGCGCTATCCAGAGATTGCTCCTTGATATGTTCCAAGTATTAGCGGTACTTTACAACGCTGGCAGGCCACTTTCTGAAAAAAGGGTTCTCCTTCAAAGCTAACTGAAACAGGTTGCTAAGTAAGTCTCCAAATAAATGTATCTTTTATTTTAAAAAAAGCAGCATAAGCATTCTTGATTTCAAATCATATTTATTCACTAGACCGTGTTAAAACTCAAATAAAGGAGATGAACATAAACTAAATGCTCTCCCACTTTCTCTTTACCACTTCTGAAGGTGGGAGGTAGGAAGAAAATCTGACTTGATTCCTACAGAATATTTGAGCTGATCCTGGAAACTGTGCATTATAGTTGTTTGCTTTACTTCTTTAGATGCCACAGCAGCATTTTAAGGTTCCTTCTTGGAAATAGATTAAATTTATTGGAATTATTAAAAACATTAAATCCTAGTTTCAGCTACTAACTGCTGCCAGAGGAATTTTTTTTTAACTGCATTGAGGTGAATTCTCCAAAAGAAGATCCATGAAGCTAATTTTTAGGATGAACCTTCTCTTGAAATGTAATTGTGCACTTACTAAAATTACAATTAAAAATACATGTAAAAAGTAGAGTATTGCATCCTTGCAGCAAACTGGACAGACCTGCAAATGAGCATAACTCTGCTACCTCAAGCAAAACAAAGCTTCCATACTTCCATTTAATGACCCATTGCAATATGACTGAACGATGACAAGACATGATGGATTTTTTCTGCACCACATCGTCCTCATGTCTCAACAGCATATTCTGCTCAGCATTCACACTATGCACAATGGGCCCTCACTGCACACGGGCTCAGAAGCACACTCACCCACGTTCTCTTCTTTCTGCAGTACAGAATGTACTTTTCCTATATGATGTAGCTAAAAGCATATGAAATGACAGCCATATTGCAATGGCAACTGGTGGGGGTTCTTTGAAACAGGTCTGATTCTCTTCTTTAAGTTTCAAGGAGACATTTGTTCTCTAAGCTCGGAGGTCTGATCCCACAGACATGCACGATATTACCAGGTCTATTTGGCCAGTCATATCAGAATTTGTTTGTTCCTGGTATGCACTTCAGGATAGCAAAGAAATAATATTTTGACCAAAGAATGCTCATTATATTCTGCAGTATTCTTCTTGACCTCCATCTATAGAAGTACCTACACCTCCCAATGGACCTTTTATTTTCCCACCCTTCCACGTGTTGACATATGACAAAAAAAACCCCCAGCCTGTTGCCAAACTGTTTCTACACTCTTTCCAATCCCTTTATCAAAGACAACTTGGGTAACGTGTCAAATATTGCGTTGATAGCTAAGCTTTGCAGTCTTGGAGCAATAAATGCCTAGTGACACCAGTATTAAGAAAAAACAAACCAACAAACATGAAACGTGCCAAATAGCACTAGAATGCAGATTCACCTTTGTATGTGACAGCCTGCCTTTGTCCTCCTTTTAGCTTTAAGTTTCCTGAACCAGCCATGTTCAGCCACCTAACAGACCTGAAGTAATTAACAGACAATCAGAAATTTTTATGATTTCAGAAAATTGTTTGTCCTTACATGGCCCTTAATAAATCCAACTTTTTCAACTTGAATACACATGCTCAAAGCATTAAAAACATATTTTCTCCATGTATAAATAACCTCTCAATTTTTCTTGTACAACCATAGAATGACTGGATGCACAAGGCTGAAAGCCACTCAAACAAATTCATATTCAGAAATCAAATACCAACACCACTACAAAATTACACAATGGCAGTTTTTCTCTTACTTTAAAAAGTTTGGACTGAAGAACTTCAAAAATAATTTGTCATCTTGCTAGAAAACTAAGGTAAGGAACAGTGTAGATATAATCTTCCATGTCAAACAACTTCTTGGTCTTTCATATTGGCTACCTGGAGATACAAATATTCTACCACTTTATAGGCCCAAACTGGTACCAAATCAAAAAGCAGCACAGAGTTTAGTATTTCACTTCGGCTGCCCCTTGCCAAGGTATTAAAATCAACCATCACCGTCCATCTGCATCTTCTGTTCCATGCCTCAATTTTGATGATGAGATGGTTTTTGCAAACAAGTCACATTTCAAACCAGAGTAATGGATTTTCAACCTACAGTGTCAGGAGAAACAAGAACGCCATAGAAGTCAGTATCTTTAGTTTAGTATATTCCTCTTTAAAAAGACTCATTTGATCACCTCCACATTTGGAAAAAAATTATGGTAATGTTGTTTGACTTTGAAAAGGAATTGATGATGGGAAATCCAAATTCTTTTTTTACCCTTCTGTCAAATGTGGCTGACACTTCAATGTTGCCAGCTGTGAAGGGAAAAGAATCGAAGCAGGTCCTTTCATACATTCCATAAGTAGGCAGGCTTTAGCTGATAGAATTCCAAAGACCTTCTTACTGGCAAGCTGGGCTAGAGCTTTAGATCATTTGATATAGTGGGACCATTTTGAAATTGAGGGGCAAGAGAAAAATTTACATGAAGCCACATTCCATGGAATTCTGTGGGAACACATCATTTTGTTTTGTCCCTAGATACATTAGGCATTTTCACTGCAGAGGAGAGTGCTTGAGCTATGAACTCCCTCAAACACAGCATTCAGTCGCATGTAAGCATGGCATCTCTGCATGACATCCCTCTGTAAAATGGGTACTACATGCAATAAACGAAAGCATTGTCTTGCACAATGGAAATGGCGTAGATACGGAGACAAGCCCGAGCCTTCTAGCAAAACCTTAGAAAGGACTGAAGAAATAAAGTCTTCCAGAAGACTTAAGATTACAATATCAAGAATCCCCAGGAAGGGTGGCATCGAAAGTAACAGTGATCAGATGATCAGGAGTCCAACTTGTTCAGTTGAAGAGAAGAAAGGCTGGGTGTTCAATGGACACTGCAGTCATATAGAACTGGGTTTTTTTAAATCTATTAATAAAAGAGCAGTGGAAAAGAGGGAATTGCAAACTTCTATAGGAGTATCTTTACTGCACTGAACCAAGTGACACGGCTTATTTCCTAAAGTCTTCAGCAGCTTTATTAAACTGACTCATAATTGTCAAGTGGGAGAAATCCATCTAAGAAGGGAAATAATTTCTGCAGAATAAAAGAAAAAAACCACAAAAATATAACAAAACAAATATAAACTCCTTTAGAATAAAAACATTTTCAAAATTACTACACACTTTTATCAAAATACTCTTTTTAAGAAGCAGCAGGGAATAGAAATTACCCCTTTAAGTTCTGGGATCACAGGTCACTACTTGCCAATTACTTTTTTTCTTTTCCTTCTGTATTTCCCATTCTTCAAAAGTATGATCAAAGGCAGAACACGGAGAGATTTATTTTAAATTAAAATATTCTCACTTTGTTTTTGTCTCTTTCTCAGCACTACATTTTAGTTAACATCTGTCTTCCAGCGAGTGTCCATCTTGTTCTCAGAAACACACTTTTATTTCTTCTGTGGTTCAGTGTTCTGCTCTAAACCACAACACACAGGTGAACATCAGCGAAACCCTTTTGTTTGTTTTGGGCGATAGATGTCCTTTCTGAAGGAAGTTTTCTCCTCATCTAAGATTACGTGGAAATATTAAAGCCTGATGGGGTCGAAACAAATCTAAAGAAGTCTAACTCCATACCAACACAAAACTGCTTGATTCTCACAAAAGCCTAATTTGCAGAAAGCTTCCCTGTTTTACCAACACTGCTCATGGAAGATTAATTTACTTCATTATTCTTAAGAAGTTCTTCCCCAAACTCAGATACAATGAAAAATTATAAATGAATACTGATGAAAAAGATGGATTTTAGTGTGAGGGTTGTAACTATACCAAAAAGCTTTTCAAGGGCAGGGAGCAACACTCCCTGCCAGAATCTCCACCAGTTCATGTTTAGTAGTGCAGCACTCAAATCTTCCCATCTCACAGCAAGGAGGAATCAAGGAGGGGGAAAAAAAAGTAATAAACAGACTAGTATTTTTCATTTTTACAAAATTAATTTTAGGAACAGCAACAACAAAATACATTTTATCTGAAGTCGAGAGCCAACAGGGAAATAAAACCCAGAGGCTGCAGGTTTAACTATTTGATATTTCGCTGAAACAAGCGTTATTTCAGTCAGAATGATCAGGATTCACAAAATAAAAACAACCCACACACACACTTCCAAGGCCACATGTTACTTTGCTTTTAAAAGTGGAGGCAAGGGAGGGGAAATACCAGCAAATATGAGAACAGTTGCTAAATCCCTACTACTAAGTCCACCAGTGCAGGGTGAACTTGTTCCAAGCCTCATTATTGAGAGCATCTCTTAAGGCAATGGGAGCAGATACAGATTTTTAATTCATATCTTTGAGTTGATGAAATTTTAAAATAATCCTTCATTTGAGGGAAACAATGCTGTTTACATGCCTATGTACTGCTTTGTACACCTCATAAAAATACAACTGGAAGTAGTACAGCTCTCTTTATTTTGTCAACTGCTATATTAGATGCCATACTTTGAAGGAAAATTGTATTAAAAAATAAATTTACATAACTGAACTGCAGCATTCTTGAAGTACTGGTAGTTTTCAATTTATAATTTTAGAAAAAAACCTCTCTATAAGGATGGCAAGTTCTTTCACTGAAAAACAGAGCACGAAGTACTTTTGAGATACAAAAATATTTTAAGCCAAGAATCTACTATGCAAGGACTGGCCAACCATTTCTATATTACACACAAGCTTGTTAATTGGTCTCAATTGTCTGTGTGCAAAGTGATGAAAAATACTATAGAAAGCTCTAATTTTACCAAACATCTTAAGAACAGCCTTTCAGAATTCTGGTTTTGTTTTAGTGAGAGAATTTTCCTATTTTAGTTTCAAATATTTAGCATTTAAAAACCAGCTACAGGTATTCCTGACATCTTCCTTAACAGAGTAACATTAATGTAATTGATAGAAAAGCATAAACACACCAGATTTATACAAATACTTGGATATACAGAGGGAAAAAACCAAAGAAAACTTTCAATCTAGTGATTCAGTGAAAGTGAGTGGAACTTCAACACCTATCATGGTTAGATTTTGTAACACTAATAAATTACCTCAGTAATTATGGTGCAGTTACAATCTTTATGTATTTGTCTTCCTGCATCACCAGAATAACTAACTGCTACATGGAGACAACCACACTCAGAATTTCAGAATTTACAGGGAGGACTTAATTCTTATGTTCCCACCTGCTTCGTCAGTGGTCAAAGTGAAGATTACTCTTTTGCAAGAAAGCATTCACTATGTAATATATCTCAACCTTCTCTTCTGTCCTTAAGCTTGCTCCACTGTAATGTACTGTAAAACAAAGTGAAGATGATCTGCCTCCACCACATCAGGTGTTATGTTCTGGTAGCACATTAGCACACACAAATCTCTCAGCTACAAATACGCTGTTCACTTACCCTTGTGACCTACTCCCTTTTCCTGTTTCGGCCTCACATTTCATGTTTATCATACCATTCTCACACCTAACTTTAGATCTATAAAATTTTAATATACTCTGAAAACTTAACACAAAAAGTTCAAAGATTAGTTTGACAACTAATTAGCACAACAGATTCTTAGTTAGGAGGCCTGTATATTGCTGCAATTGAAGTGGATGAGTTATACAGCAAGATAACATATACCTAATTCACAGTGCTTTTTCTACTGTATGGTTTCTCTCTAGTCATCCCACTCCTTTTCATGACATTTAGATATGTTGGTATGTTTAATCTCATTTATTTCTACTTCTAGAAGACAATTGTTACATTAGTATGAAGACTTTGGAGACAGAGAAAGCTACATTTTCAAAAATTTCTACAGCATTAGAATTGTTACTACTGAATGAGTTCATAGACTTCTTTGTTCAGGTCCTTCTATTAAAGTTAAATGTACCAGTATCTCCTCTGCTTTTCCCAAGCTGCAAGCATATAAGGTGAAGATTTTGCCCCCAAGCCCCAATGCTCACAGGAACTGTCTCTGAGGTCATAAAAATGAATGCTTGTTTAGTTCTGTAGCAGCTTATGCCACGTACCCATGTAACAGGTTTCCAAAATAACAAACTAACTAAAAAAATGCCAGTTAACTAAAAAAATTAAAATTCATATCTGACTTGGAAAAAAAGAAAAAGGCAACTAAGCAGTTGCATGAAACAAGTAATGAGGCAGTGGTCCCCCATCTTTTTGTTATTAAATTCCCAAATCCAGTTCACTGCGGGACTGCCAGCTATCTGGTTCTGGTCCATTTCTAAATTTCTAAATTTAGCATATCCACAGAAGAATGTTTTCTTCTGTTTGCTCTCTCTCTCTCTCCAGTCTATTGGCCATTCCCTGTTTCCTGTCTCACCAGAATACTGTATGACACTTGCAGCATTGCAGCCTACTGGTGGTCCCACATGGCAGAAGAAAATGATGGTCTGGCAACACTTGTCTAGGTAACACCATATACTAGCGCCTTAACAAAAGCTGTCAGATGAAGAATAAGAGATTGAACCCTCTGAAGAAACCTCCTTCATACTTTTATAATAAAAGCAATGTTGAATCCTGAGTTCAGGAGCCACTGAGCAGCTCTTGTTTTCTCTGCTCATTTTACCTCCATCTCATTTCCTTTCAATCTTAGGGTTTGCCCACCTCAGTGCCAGTGGATCCAGTCTTTGGGAATGAAAACTCATGAAAACTGCAGAAATTGTCATGTTTACTGTAAGAACATCTGCAGGGTCATATTACTGGCATTTAAAAAAGCCAGGTTAAGACAACAAACTTTCATTCACCCCTTCCTGTATGAATGGCCTGTATGTCAAAATACCTGAAAACTGCACTGATACAGTAGAACTTATTTTAACTTGCATTACGAATAAACTGCACATGCTGTTTTACAGACAATATATATTTGTAAACTTGCTCATGCAAAATTAGTGTGCACAACAGGGATACTGGTTTTCTAGTCCCCACACCTGTAAAAATGACATTTATGTCTGCTCTTTTTGAACTGTGCCCAAACTCTCTTTTTAATATAATAAATCTTACACATAATTCATCTGCCAGCCAAACCAATTTATGAAGCTGAAACAAAAAAGAATAAAAAGTTATACAAAAAACATGGTGCACCTAGACACTTGATTCCCACCTCCCCCCCTTTTTTGTTTACAAGTAGAAAGAATGAATAGAAGAAAAAAAAAATCATGGTCACAAAATTTTGACATTTTAATCCTAAGCATTACAGGGCAAATGGATGCTGGAACTTATTTCCATACACCATGAGTCAACTTTTTAATTCCCAAATGTGGCCAAATCCACTGAAACAAGAGTGGTTAAACTCTGGACTATGGAAATACATTTCTGAAATAAATGCTAGAAAAGCAATTATGGGAAAAGCCAACTGTCCCCATAAAGGTAAATAAAGTGGAACAATGTATAGATTAGATACTTTTTCCGTTTCTTACTCATAACCTGTCAATTCAGTGCATCATATGGTTAAACATAATGGTCCCCATTTTGGACAAACATCTAACTAGTGTCCATTGATTCCAAGTTAGTGGATGATGAATCTTTTTGGATACTTTCAAAGATGGCTGCCAGCTCAGGGTTAGAGCTTATCTGTGACTGAAATTCACTCATTAATGGACTCTTCTCTGCTTCTGGAATGGTTAGAAGTGCTGCTACAGCTCTCATAGCAGATCGTTTTAGTTCGTCTTGCTTTTCAAATTCCTGTTTCACTGAGTTCGCCTTTACCTGCGGAAATAATGAAAATATGTTTGAAACTTTACTTAACCCTCCCTCTTACACCCACCTTAAAAAATGTACCTTAAAAAACCATATTTCCTCACAAAATGATCTAAGCTCTTAAAAAAATCAATCAAATGAAAAATACTCCCAAACATCTTTTTAGCAGAATTTTTACCAGCAGTTTACAAATAGACCAAAGCTTCAACACTGCAAGGCAAGCAGAAAAAAGTTGTAAGCTGCCAAGTCAATCACCAAATCAAAACACTTATCGCAGCCAACCTTTAGCTAGTAAGGTCAGTAAATGACATTAAACTGCTATAATTGCAGTACTCCCAGCTTCCAGAGAACAGAACTTTTTTTAAAAGTTGACCTTCATTAGAATAACTGCTTAACCTTCTGCTGTAATTCTCAAAGACGTTTCAGTGATACAAACATAAATTATAATTAAAGGCAGTCAATTTTCATTATGCGAAATATAACAGACTATAGTAATGGCAAAGCAAGGTAAATCAGGCAATAAATGACTGTCAGAGCATGCAGGTGAATCGAGACCAGAGCAGGAATGGAAGGAGACTAATTACAAAGATCCAATAATCTTGTAATATACATGAAGAAGAGGTGGGGTAAATGAGAAAAAGCCTAACAAAACCAGGACTACTTTACACTGCCTTCATCAGCCAAATGCTTGTCTGAAATAACACCATCATCAGAAGTCAGAAAAACTCTCAGTATTCCAGTTTTACTATTTATAATGAAGTGAGATTTACAAGTTGTCCAAGTGGCAGATAAATTTTTAAGGAACAAAAGAAAAGGCATCAAAGAAACAGAGGATTTTTAAAAAGAAGCTTACAAATCTACCTCTCCATTTGTAATTTAAATAAATTTAACACTTGTACAAAGATTCATTCATTTCTAATCTAATTATCCTGCCTACTGCATCTTATCAACTATAACTCAGGAAATGCTGCAGCAGTACAGAGGTATTCTTCTCACACAAGCTCATTTATATTTCTGTAAGAAAACACAAAATAATGAACGTAAGTAAACGGAAATACCTTAGTTGTACATGTAGCACGCAAAGGTTCGACGAGCCTGTCCAATCTCTGCAGCACCGCACTCGGACAAAGGGTAGACAGTCTGACCAACATTAAAAAGGTGAGCATCTAGGGTGAGGAAAAAACCCAATTCAACAACAGTTATGCCTGGCACAGATATGGAAATATATTTCCTACAGTGCTGTGTAACCTTTTGAACAGTCACACTTTAATGAAAATGGCAAATGTAGTGAAGTACTTAAGCACATGAAGTAATATTTTTACCATTTCAGTCTATTCACTATTTAAAAAATACTTTGACAAAGTTCCTGCTTTCACAGAGAAAAATGACAGCTAACCTTAATATCATAGTGATCCTTCAGACCATCTTCAACATGGTTTAAGAATTCAAATATATCTAGTCTATCCAAACAGCTATCCAATAGAGTATACATGCACTCAAAAGCTGCTTTCCTTATGTCCAACCCATCATCAACTGTATGCTTAAATGGTCCCATTTCCACCTGTGAGTGAATAAAAAAAAAAAAGTTAAATAACACACTTTAAAAAAAAATAATCTACTTACATATATTTAGCACTGTTTTTCTCAGTTAACATACCTCTCTGATTAATTCCTTTCTGACTTTTGTTTCATTGTAAAGATGAGGAAGCACAGTATCTAAGAGGTCCCTTATCAAAGATGGTTTATTGTGGGCAGCTGAATTAAATGTCACTAGGGCTACTCTCCTGACATTGAGATCTGGGTCCTCCAGAGTTTTCAGAAAATCACCTGCAAACACATACAGTAAGAAAGAACCTATGAGAATCTTTCTCATTTGCAACTTTAAAAATATCTTTGCTTAGTTTTAAACTTTCAAAAAGACCTATTTAGTGGACAAGTTATTTTAATGTAACAGACACCCGCTATTTCAGTGATTACACAAATAAAGATTAATTATAATCATATAAAAAGTATTAATAAAATTATTATATAGTATTTCATATAATGAAACAGTAGTAGAAGAAACACTATCAAAATAAATGGCCATCACAATGACATTTCAACTTTTTTATAAAGATACAGCATGTAAATTAATGAAAATTACATTTAACCTTTCCTTTTCTCCACTTATTAAAATTCTCTCAAAATATGCATTAGAAAACCAATTTCAATTTCTGCAGTTCAGGAATTCGAGAACACCGCTAAAGGAAACTATCAACATACTGATTTTTAACCCCCAAATGGGCATACACTGAGAATACCTAAATTACTATAAAATAGGCCTACTCAGTATATATTAATGTAGAACCACATCTCCCCAATCCATCCTACCTTTGGGCATTTTTAAATTAGATTTTTCTACACTTCCATAACACAGCCTTTTAAAAATAAATGACGGCATGAATATATCCTGAACGTTTGTGAAGTTGTACTAGCAACTTCCATGAGGAGTGAACATTTTCGAAGGAGAAAACCAACAAGGTGTAAAAAACAAACACCCACCAAAAAACTGAGTGACAAAACTCCAAATGACTGAGATTTTTAAAGCACTAGATACTGATAGCATTTCAAATTTCAATCAATAAATATTTCCAGAAACCAAAGGGGCATGGCAGCTTCAGTGGGAGGGGGAAAAAACCTACAAGCATCATTCTTGAATATTTAAAAAAAAAAAAAAAGTGCTTAGTGATGAAAATAATACATAGTAACTGACTTCATTTCCCTATAAAAAAAACCTTGCTCTTTCATAAAACTTTATGCTTTTAAGGATAAATCTTTTTGCCCCGTTAGGTTAAGAAGCACAGATTTTTTTTATAGATCTTTAAACCTGCAATTAATCAAGCATAAAGCATTCACCATACCATATTAAAAAAAATCTACAATACTTGGTTATACAAATGAGAAAAGATAAAAAAAGTCACAGCATCCCATAGGTCTTTATCATACTGGTGTTACATCAAAAGCTCTGATTACATTATCCCTGTATAAAAATATACACAATTCCAAATGCTTTCAGACCATAAGCATTACAGAATCGTAACAACCTATGTTTACAATTCAAAACCTGGTAATACTCAGAATAATTCACACAAGCATACATGTTTTAAGTACTGAATGTAAAATATTCCCAAGACCACACTTCTGGGTGAATATAGTACACCTTACTACATCAAACTGATATAATTTTGCAAAAACACAGGAAAGGAAATCAGCTTTTGGATCCCATCCTACTAAAAACCCTAGCTTCTTGTATTGCCCATCACAGATTCAATACATAGACTTTTTAATCACACTGTTTTTACTGATCAGAATTCAAATAAATTACTGTTAATATAAATAATTGGCTATTATGGAAATATCTTGTAACTCTTCTAATAGTTATCACTAGCAGCTAATTCTAGTATCTTCAAAATATTTATTTCTGGTAACACAAAGAACAAATTTTAAATGTAATTCTATTGCCTGAAAACATAGAAGCTGTCAGTATAAGTAGAGTACTTACCTATGCAGTTCTTCAAGAGTGGGTCTATGGGTTGTGGATGATCAGAAATAGTGAACTTAACAGCAGTAACCACTGAACTTCGAGCGTATGAGGACCCTAATATGAAACAAAGGTGTGAACATGCAAGATTAGAACAGAAAAACAACAGAATCTAAATCATGTTCAATGCCACTCATTCCTCTTAGACTTCTAATATTCATAAGAACAGCAAACAAGAAATGCTATTTATTACTAGCAGTGCAATATGTAACTCAAATCTATGGAGAAAACATTTTAAACGGGAAAAATATCATAGCATTGTAATAACCATGTAATGTTATCTCCTACAGAAAAATTGAACAATAAGCCTATTAAAACAGATTATTTATGATTACAAATAGGCCTACAAAAAACCTCTCCCCTCTACAGCAGAAACACGTGAAGAAAACATGTGAATATGGTTCTTGATATGAGACTGATTCATTATGTGCAAAGGTCCTTCCTAATCCTCAAAAATTTCAGAACCCTTATCTGAAAATTAGGAACATAGTAACTTACACCAAAAGCTCAAAATGTTGCAATTGGTTTGTTAATTTGTCCCTTAGTCACCCATGCTCCTTCTCCTTTAATTTTATAGCTCCTTCTTAAATGTAACATTGTTAATTGAAATATAAAGTCTGAAAGCAGAACACAAGTAATTCTTGTTGTGCATGACTAACAACTTCTAGTAAAAATAGAAAACCTTAACCACTGTTTGGTGGGGGGGAGCAAAACTTCAAGAGAATCACAACATTTAAGGAAATAATTTGAAAAACGAATCAATTTATTAATAGGTATCATAAAGCCATCTCCTACGATACATACATGCATTACTACTACTCCTCACCTGATGCCAAGTATCCCTTCAGTCGTGGAAGCAGAGTCTCTGGGTCTATTAACGTAAGCTTGCCCAAGCATTCAGCAACAACATTCCTTGTACCCTCTTCTGCACATTCACAGTGTTTCAGGAGTAAGGCCCAGATGTTCTCAACATATGGTTTGAGACCAATCACTGATGCAGAGCTAATTATTTCTTTCAAGGAATGCAGAAGAAGGTATTGCCTCTTAGGTTGACTGGTTATTTCTTGTAGGACAAATGGCAGATACTCAGGAAGATTGCCAACACTAATACTGCCTAAGGCATATGATGCCGCTGACTTGACTTCTTCACTAGGAGAAGAGAACGCTTCCAGTATTACAGACTTCAGCTCAATTTGTCCACTTAAGTCAATGTGATGCCCAACTTCCCCAAGAGAAAGCAAAGCCAAAAGACGAATGGAATCTGTGGACCTTGAGTTCTTAACGTCTTGAATGAACTGACCTACAACAGCCGGTCCTTCCTTAGGGCAGGCTCGAGTAAGGGCAGCAACACATTTGGCAATGGAATAGTAAGACTGCTTGTGAGTAAGTGCTGTGCTCTGCGAGTACACTGGACCCGTTAACATGCGCAGTAAATCCATATAGCCTAAATTATTTGTACCAGTCACAACCAAAGCTTGGAAAAATTCTAGCATGGCACTAAGTGCTCCACCCTGAAGTAGGGGTGATCTTACCAGCCCAATAAGTTCATTGAGAATGGAGCCACTAATCTTTGACAGGGAGGAAGGATATACTTTAGCCAGTGTTGTCAGAAAACTGATGGCCATCTGTGATACATGCATATCACTTTCGCTAATCAGAGGTGGAAGCTCATCCAGGACTGCATCAATCATGGCAGCTGTCAAGCTGTCACTGTAATTCTTAATTAAAATATCTAGCGCAGAAAGAGTACCCAGCTTCAAAGCTCGCTGGTTCTTTCTCAAAAAAGAAGCAAGAATAGGAACTCCTTCCCCAAGGATTGGTCTCAAATCTATCTTCAAAGGAGAACCAGCAATCAATGTCATGGCCTTCACTGTAGTTAACCGAGTGATCTCATTCTTCAGTCTCTCTAGAAAGATCTGAAGTGTACTAGGCAGGTCTGTGCCTAGACTGTCACCAAGGCTACAAATTATTTGACCCATGCAAGATATTGCCCTTTCCTTCACCTCCTGATCAATGTCAGCAGCCTTTAATCTCTTGATTGTACAAGTAAACAAATCTTTGATGTAAGGGGTAGCATCAAAGGAAGTAGGCTGGTCTAAAGGACGAATAACCTTCACAAGTTGTTGGGTAACCAAAAGTGCCTCTGATGTTATCTTGTAAAATGGGTCACCAACACAAGCTACAACTGGAGGTACCAATGCTTGAACGTGAGGATGAAAGACTTGGGGAGAGTGATTGCAGAGGATCACATACAAACAGGACAAAGCATCTATCTTCAGATTAGAAGAACTTGATTTGTCATTCAGTGAAAAAATTATTCCTGGAAGAAACCAAAAAATGTATTTTTAGGCCAGGTATTTATAGAGTCTGCTATAATACTTTAAAATTTCTGAAGGAAGGCAGCTCTACTGAATTTATGTCTTCTGGCTCCCCATCCTTCTGAACGCTTCCAAACCCCTTGCATCGCTTTATTCAACCAATTAGTTTTTAAGCTTCCTCTATGAAAAGATATGGGCCATTCAATGATTTATGACATATTTTCTTAATTATAAAGAAATTCTGAACCTTTAACATTTCCAACCTTACTTTCCACCATTACTTCAAATTTCAACATTTTAAGTTTTAAAAGCTGAACTATGGACAGTATTTTTCTCTGTTGGGATGGAAAAGAAGGCAGTTTGATCTTGTAATTAAGAAGCAAATAAACTTCTTTTTTTTTATAAAGAAGAAAAAACCTTCAATCTTCTTTTCAGGATTAATGGAAATATATAACTAAAATATTTATATGGATCCACATAATAGCTGATTATTTTGCCATTTTATTTCAACAGAAGCTACACTTCAAAGCTTTTGCAAAATGTGCAGTCAGGACTTAAATATTTCGATATTTCAGAATTTCACATACCATTTATTAATAAATATTTAAGTTAATGCTGTGTTTCTCATACCTGGTACAAGTACAGGAACATGTTGAGTTAGGGCTCCAGGTAACACATTTACTAGCTCAGTCAGCATGTTAAAGCAGCACTGACGTGTCTTCACACTTTTCTCCTTCATCTGTTTGTGCAAGGCTTTAACTATGTTGGGAACCTGTAATCATCACACATCTGTTAATTGATTCAATAGCTGGCATTTCTTTCATTATTGATCACTGGGGGGGGATAAAAAGAAATATGTGCAACCTAACCCTCTGATTTCTCTACAGAACTAGAGAAGTTATAGAAATACTGGGAAATAAAGATTCAAAATAATTGCTTTAAAAAAAAAAGTAATTTAGCTTTGAAAGGTGATTTGCATTAATAAAACCGTAGAGAGCAACAATTGAAAAGTCAGCTAAATAATTCCCTTAGAGAAGTTTTTCAGCATTACCCTTTTTATTCTGCAACTAAAATACGCTGCAGCAGATCAAGTTTTATCTTGATCATTAGAGCTTATGTCTGTATATAGAACGCACAAAGTAACTCTTGCTTTGGCAATCTGGCTAAATGACATAGGACATGCAACTTTTGCAGGTGAGTAAACAACTGAAATTAAATAAGCACATTTGTACAAGTCAATTTCAGTTTCTAAGACTACTGCTGCATTTTTTTTGGGCCAGTTTACCCAGCTTGCTCTCTGTGTTAGTACTACAGGAATAAACTGTAACCTGTGTATGAAGAAAGCATGATAAAGCACATTGAATGAACTATCCTTATGAACAGGGTGCAACTTCAATATGTCTTCTCAAAGATAACAAAAATCTTCACAAATAACCTGACTCTGAAGCATTGTCAAGGGTGTCTCTCCTTGTTCCATTGCATCAGGATCACAAAGCCAACTTTGCACAGGTCGAGTTTGTTTTAAAAGAGAAAGATATGCATGAAAAACATCTGCTTTAACATTCTCTTCACGTTCTTTGAATCTGGCTATTAAAGCAGGAGATACAGTTTTGTAGAATTCTGGAAGCATTTCATGTCGTGTGCTAACCACAGCATCCAGACATTTAGCAGCTGCACGCCTCACTTTCCAGCTCATGTCATCATCATCACTATATTCATCATCGCTCCCTTGAAAAAATAAATGCATATGTTCAAGTCTAGACAAGCAAAGCATCAAGTTTTAAACAATTAAAAAGAACACAGTTGGGTTCTTTGCATAAGATGCACTAAGAAATAGGTTCAGAATTATGTTAAAAACCATACATTATAAAAGCCTTCTAAACAGCCTAACTTGTAATTCTAAACCAATTTTTTCATGCTAGTCTTGCACACATATTAATTTAAGCTGCAAACAGGAAGAGGAGCTCCCCATCATATTTCCAGCCTCACTACTGATTTAAAGCATATTCCTCCTTAGTCGTGACGAACAACAAAGGAACAATGAATACTAGCTGATCAAGATTCAACAAATTATTGTCTGCTTCTTTCTAGGGGTGGATCAAACTATACAGCATCCCAAAAATAACAAAAAAGTATAAAACAAACAATATAGATTTTTCAAGTCTTAAAGCAACAACTATGCAGCTCACTCCTTCCTTAAGTAATGAGAATGTTATGATCTCAGTTCAGATTACTTGTGTGTCCAAGTTTTCACAAAGCTTACATCTGGCAATGCTTGCCACCATATTAAAAATAAAATACCTTATGCCTTTCAGTCTGAAACACTTTTATCCTATCGAAAAATATTGAGCCATTTCCAATCTATTCTGATTTTATGCAATAGGTACCAATATATGATAGTGGAAAGTAGTGAGAAGCCTTTCCCATGCTGTATATGTATTTTCCATTCATTAATTGGTGTTCTTACTTTAGTTATATCATGCCACACACGTCTGATTTTTCCACCTTTCAAGGATTTTAAAAATATTTATCTTGTATTTTTATGTTCACCCTCAGAACTACTGATCTCCAGCAACAACATCCTATACTTTTATTCCAAGAAGTGAGTTCATTAGCTATGTTTAAAAGAGGTACAAAATAGTCATTCAAATACTGGAACTCAGGAGTAATACCACCCATACCAATTTTCTCAGGTGGGTGCAGGATCAAAAGCTCATCCTCTCCCCCAAACCAAAAAGAGAATATACCTTGATCATCATCATCACCACCATCAGCATCCATAGCATTTTCATCTTCATCTTCGTCATCATAATTGTAATTAGGATCATAAGTAAGATATTTAAGACAAATGTTTATAATAGTAGATACATGAGGATAAACTTCTTTAGGACACCTGTGTAAGATAAAAATACAATCAATGTCAAATTACTCTGAAGTACTAAAACATTCCTAAAAGATTTCATGTTGCATACAGTACTTTGGAGACATTAGCCAAGACAACTTTAAGGCATCCATCTGAACTACAGAAATTCGAAGGGAAGATCAGAAAGGGCAATGCCACTGTGTAACAGGATCTGCTAGACTGGAAGGTTGCAAAGGACTCAGATATGCTTTTGGATACCAATTTTTTATCACCACTATTGGACACAAATATTATTAGAATACTTCCCACCTCTTGTTTGCACAAACAGCAGTACAGACACAACACACTGCTTAAGAGATAAGTTACCAGCGAGTTATACGAACTGTTCCAGCTCAAAGCTTGCAAGAATATTTTGTATGAAGGAGACTCTCTCTTGACAGCTTACAACCAAATGACACACTATTAGATCTTAAGAAAGCCTGAAACAGGTACCCATGAATGACTTACCTCCTAACAAAAGATTCAAAAGCTTGAATGCAGTACTCTCGTAGTTCATCATCATCTACATTACAAAACTTTACAACCAAAGGAATTATTTTCTCAAGATATTCACCTGGTAAGAGAAAAAACCAAGCTAAATAATTACTCTCACCAAAAAACTTCAAGGTAAAAGATAAATTATGTCTTTTTCTTACCTATTCTATGACCTGCTTGCCTACTGATAGCAGCAATACACTGTATATAGGTCCTAGTTGTTGACATGGAATCATTTTTAGACAGCTCTGTCAACAGATGTTCAATGAGGTCAACAAAAACCATATTGCCACAACTCATAACCAGGTGACCAAGAGCAATGATGGTTCTTTTCCTCACAGCAAGTCTTGGGCTGGTCAGCTGGGGGAGCAGACAGGTCAGAATTGAAGGATGGAAGTTAACAAGCAGTCCTCCTTGCCTTAAAACAGACAAAACACAAACTCAAAACCAATTGAATCTAGATAACTTTGTTCATATACTGTAAAACAATCCTTCAAATATTCCCCAAACATCACAAAGATTCCAATCAAGTCTTTAAATTTCAGTTTTTGGAATTTTTTAAAAGAAGAAATGAGTTTAAAATATACCCTCAAAACAATAAACATTAAAATAAGCTTAAAACTACAGTTCTCAGAAGATTAAATAATAATTGATCTATCAATCAATTATCTTCAATATATTCACTTTTTTTTTTTAAATTAAGTTTCATCTACACTTAATATTACCATATTATTTCATATAACTTTTGAGTAATTTGATTTTAACATTTGGAAAACTGAAGTTCAAGCTTTAAGGAATATTTATGAGCATTCACCAGCATATTAAAGGAGGGATGTTTACCTGCTCAGCATATCAGCCATAATATCCAGTGCCTCAAGCTGAACAGACACATCTTCCTGCTTGGCTATAGCACTAGTGAGACGCCCTGTGATCTTTTTGCAAACATTAGCTGCTAAGGCAGAACCTGAAAGTACAACAAAACCTCAGCATTTCCATAATATTAAAAAAATACAGTTTTTAACACCAGAGATCATGTTTGTGACTATGGAAAGCAACTGAATCTACATAAAGAAGCTTTTTCCACCCAACAAAACAAGCTTAAACAGCCACTGTGTTTATTAATATCATGTACGCTCTGCATTAGTGCTGAAAGACTCTTTATGTACAAACACACTAAGCAGGAGGGCTTCTTGTCCCAGAAGGTATACACAACAGAAAAACACTGATTTTGGAAGGGCAAGCAATGGAAAATGAAGGCCACAACAAGTCTAGAGCAGTAAGTGAAAGGACTATAGGTAAAAATGAAGGCATAAACCGTATGGTAAGGAAAAGCACAGAAGTAGATAGAGCCACTTCGAAAGAATGGCAAAAAAAAGCAAAATAAAACAACTTTGCACAAGAAGCTACTTAAAAAGTACCTGAAATACTACTGAAACATTTGAGAAAGGGGGGAAAGTTTATCTCCAAAGTATTTTAAAATACAAGTAAAAATGTCTTTACAACAACTTCATAGTTCCCCCTTCCTCCAATTGTCTAACATTGTTTCAAGTAATTATGAGAAGGAACTCATGTCATGGTAACAACTGCCCAGTGGTTAGTACTCATCTTCACATGCATGAAACTCTTCTAATCACATTTTGCGAATTTCAATGTGAAATTAACACCATTCCAACCTATGGTAAATCTAGTTTATATGTATTGTGGCTCATTCTTAACTACAACTAAAATTAAAATATAACAAGTAGACAGTCTATTGTGTTATCATGAAGATTAAGACAAAGACACAACAATCTGTATTTGAGTTAGGAGCAAGAAATTGTTGTTTATTTTTATATTAGGAATATTAATTATATTGAAAGATTTTGCTACATTTTTGTTTGAGCTTCACCTCCACCAAAAATCTCCTTTTGTTTTGTGTAGGCAAACAAAAGTGTAAAAGCTTAAAACAATTTACTTAAAATTAGTTATTTATGTAAAGCTTATGCATCTCACTGCTGTTTGATAGAAGCAAGATTTACACGTCAATTTTCAAAAAGGATATTAAAATCAGAGGGGTTTTTTTTAATTCAAGGGACCTCAATCTCTAAAAATGTAATTTCCAAAGCCTTTTAAATCACTCTCTATTCTCATTGATATCCTACACTATGATATCTGAGAAGCACTTGAGTAAAAAAGTAATGCTATTAACTGATGTGCTGTTCAACATTAGTATCTCTTTTAGAGGAAGGACTGCCTTCGTTTAAACCTGCAGGTAAGACTTTCACTAATTTAACAGGCAACTGTCAGAAACACAAGGTACTTCCCAAAACAACTCCTGGAAAGTGAGACAAAAAAATCAGATGGTTAAAGAAAAATACAAGAGTTGTAATCAATTTTAAAGTGTACTATCAATCAAAAACCAAGATGAGATTTAGATATTACTGCAGCCTATAACTGCTCCACCAGGCAATTATTAAAATAGAAACTTTTACACTCAACTTGTTATACTGAAGTTCATATTCTCTGAGCTTGTTTTCCACATTAATGCAATCCTTCAGTAAAAAACAATTTCTTAAACTAGTAGAATTTGGCAATATAGTCAGAGAAGGAGAATCTGAAAGGGTATTTGTGCCATATGTTTTTACCCTAACCAGAACTAGCTCCAATGCCAAATTAACTGAATCCTCTTCCCTAAAATCCCTAACTTTTGGTTTTTTTTAAATTAGTAAATGATACAACTACATAGCCTTGAGTACAAAATGCCTTACCACTGGAAGCTGGGGGGAGTTCTCCAATCACAGTTTTAAGACCAATGCTTGAAATGTCACGTAACTGTTCTTTATCTGAAAGCATGTTTGTACAGAGGGTATCTACAATGGTCTCCACTTGATACTCCTTCACTTTACTCACCAGAGGTCCCAGGCTGTATAAACAAGAGGAAAGTATTACATTGGCAACAATATTATTTCACTATTTTGCATTCAATTCATAAACTTAAGGCTGGTTTTGGTAGCAACACAAAGCAGAATTTTAAAATCTGAAAACCTTCATCTGGTGGGACTGATAACTTGCCTCCATTAATCTAGTAACAAAATACTTGTTTAATATATTTTTTATTTGGAGCTGGAGTTTTCGTACGGCTGTTCTGCTTCAGTCTCAAAACCAGAGTCCCTCTTACTTCTCAGTTGACAACAAGATTTATAACAAAAATTAACCTAAGCCAGAGCCATCAGTTTACATGCTTGACCATCACTGCCTGCTTAATTCACAGACAAGTAAGCAATACTCTTAATTACCGCATCTTTATTCTATAGAACGTTTGGATTTGGTCATGGCTCTATGCAGTAAGACAAACCCAAAATACATCTTCCATCCCCAAACTTATTGTATGTAGCCCACTGCTGCTACCCTTTTTTCCCTGGTCCAAGAATTCACAGGGGCAAGACCTAATTATTATAAAAAATGCCCAGCAGAAGCAAAAGGCAGAAAGCAAGACATGCAAACAGGAGGACATGGACAAGCAAGGCCTTGCACTCAAGCACTGTGTGTGACTTACTGTACGACAATAACCAGAGTAAGGTTCAAAATTTTGGCATCAGTGGTCTGTCACCATGTTAGGCAAACCTGGAGCTTCTCTTTCAATGGCCACGCTCACAATGCCTTACCTCCCATGAACTCAGAACAGTGTTCGCACTTGAGGCACAACACTTAGATTAACACCCAGGAATATGCAATTCCCAAGGTAATCACATATAGCACTTTCCATGCCTTCCTTCACAAACCATAACCTGCTTGGTTTCCTTCTCTCCTTGCCCACCCTACTCATGTGGTAAAACCTGCTGAAAATACATGTGTGGGCCAGGAGAAGGGCTGGAGGGAGGCAGCAAAGACAAAACATATTTGCCAAAACCAGGCACTGAAATATCACTTACAACTAACTCAGTTTTGTTAATGCACAGAACTTGGAACTTATTTGACATTAGTCAAACTAGGGCACAGACATCTGAAACTGCTGCTTTATGATCACATCAATGCCACAAACTCAGGAAGATGGCAATTTACTAATTTTGCAGAGTATTTCATGGAGATTTACAGATAACATTAAAATAAATACATGAGAACAACTTTGGGGTTACATTTTTAGAAGATACAGCATACAGATAATCTCAAGAGAACTGTTAGTTGAGATACTGACTGGTATCTGATCAAAGGCATAAAAAGAAGCCCTTTAAGTGCACAGAAATGAAGACGTAATGGATGGTTTCTCACTTGCTTCAGCAGATCCTGCAGAAATGAACAGCTCTGACAGAGCCCCCTTCATTAAGGCAGTCAGACCTCATGCCCTAACCTGACATTGCCCTTTAATTTAGGGAAAGGGCACTGCACTGGATTCCTTAGATTCAATTAAACTATCTCTACAGCCATTAAACTCCCGAGAGTAGGGGTTTAGAGGACCATATCCACAATCTAATCTGGTCCTTTTACTGCTTCAGTAATGTTAAATTAATAACGCATTATTAAAATAATTTCTGAACACTGATACTGGTAAAGACTTTTTGCCTCTAACTGAAAAACTCCTGATAAATCCATACACAAACATCTGCAAACACAGATTATTACCAATAATTATCTCTGAGACACAATACATCAAGCCATCCCTGGGTGCAGTTAAAACATTTCCTCCAGTTGCTGAAAAAGTCCACAGCTTTCTCCACAACTTCATTTCACTCTTCAGTCAAGCTTTCCCTTCACTGTGATTCACTGACTCTATATATACACAATTTCTCTTCAAATACACACCACTGTCAGTGGCTACTCACAGCACTGTTGCACTCAGCTACCCTTGGTGCACAGTAAATTGTTTTGCAAGCAACACAAGCACAAATCAACTAGAACAGAAACCTATAGAAGTCCACGGTAAAATGACTCCATAGTAGTCCACAGAAATTAAATTTCCTATGCATTTCAGTCAACAGACTACAGTATACAAGGTTAAAAACCCCTTGTTTTAAACCTGAACCATTGAACATCTACTGAATTCCTTTGATTTAAATATACTTATTTTTCAAATGCAACCTATGACTAATGAAAATAATCACAGCAAGGGCCAGTCAATCAGATTCATCTCAATTAAGAATAGGAAACACTTCTTTGTTAATGTTTTAAAGATGACCAAACCACTGGAATGATATTCACACGAACACTATAAATTACAGTTTCTGGAAAGCATTAAGCCACATTCTACCTGAAAAGAATCAGCATCTTCAGTCCTATTTATTCAACCTATTAGTTCAGCAAAGCAAACATAACAATTGTGAAGTAAAATTTACAAAATATTACCTCAAGCTTTTCTGGACTTCAAAATCAGTAGATATCACTTATAGACCTTATTATTAGTCCCAGATTACAAACCAATCTTATGAGAAGTTGAAAATAAACTATAACCTTCTTGTATAAAATCAGTTCTGACCACAAAGCTTTTGCACTTAAGCCTGTATTTTACACACTTGAAGGCCAGTTTGGATAGTTTAAAGTGTTCTTTGAACTTTTCCCTTTCACTAGCCAATAATTTGTGTCTAGGTTCTCTCAAAGTAAAAAGCTCATTCAGATGCCTACGGAAATAAACAACAAAACACCGTCTCCTTTAAGTTACACACATTTGTAAATAAAGGTGTTCATAGCATAGCTCCGTATTAGGAAGACAGACACCAACATATAATCAGTTATAATCTCCAACTGGCATGTTTTAACAGCTATGGAATAAGCACATTTACTTACAAGGAAGAATTAAAATTCACAAATTTAAAAATTAAAAAAAAAAAAAATTCAAATCACTAGTAAAGCATGATGTGCAGTAGTGTATTGAGAATGCTTTAAAGCTGCTGAACTGGATCAGCCACACAGCAGCCAATACATGCATCATCCTGTTCACACTAATGACTCAGACTCACAGCGTCAGGCACAGCTCCCTGTATTGAACTACTGCCCAGACAAGTTACTCTCATAAATGCAGAGAAACTACAGTACCACAAGGGAGGAATCACTGAAAGTGCTTACTTTAATCCCACCTTTTTTTTCCACCATAAATAGATAGATATGTGTATGTTTGTCTTCATACTGGTTACAGGAAATATTTCACAGTGTGAACCAAGAAAAAATTCTATGCATAGGTTTAAATAGCAGAATATCAAAGTGTTCAAAATGAGAAACAGTTCATCCTTAAACTGCAACACTGAACACATGAAACAATTAATGTGCAATTTGGGCCAACAGAGCATTACCGACATTATGAGCAATGAGGAACAAGCAATATCAACACAATACCTGTGCTTAGAAAAACCACACTGCTTGAGCAAGCCAGATGCACAGAATTTTTAAAAAGCCACAGGCAGTGTAACTACTGCTGCCACAAGATGCACAGGATACCATGCTGGACTATGCTTACAGCTATAAACTAAGAATACGTTGTAAGAATAGCATTTTCCACACTCCCTGACTGGAAAACAGCCTACAACTATCAGGTAAAACATAAACCATTCCTTCAAAAAAGATGGAGACAACAAAAATACATTTAACATTTTACAAGCAGTTAAGAAAAACAAGGTAAACAACCTGCCATTACTGACACAGGTTTCATCTACTGCCTGCAGTAAGAAGCTTAACAAATAAAACTCAGTTCCCTTCTGTAGGATCAAAGATTACAGCAGGCCAACTTTTACTTCCAAGAGTACTAATGCAGCTCATTAATATCCATTTTTATTCAGAAATGAACTGGACAATCATCTTGCAAGGTAGCTACCCAAGTACCCATGAACCCAAAAACTTACTTCCGCTTTGCTGTTGCATGTTTAATGCTGCCCCAAACCAGCGTAATGTAATTGAAAGGAGCAAGAACAAAATCACCAGTGTGCTTTGTAGAGACAGTAAGAAAAAAGTTCATCTGCTTTTTAACCAATAGAGCTCTTCTTACTCAAGTGTGAAAGCAAGCAGCGGATAAGGCAAAACCAGGAACACTGCTCACTTGTTGCTACGCTTGCCTAAAAATAAATACTGCTTTATGGCTGCTCCGAGTTGTTTTAAATCTGCCGTATGCAGTGACCTCAAGAATCGAATCTTCAAAGAGTGAATCTTATGGAAGAGCTTCATTCAGAGCGTTTCCACTGATCTACCTGCAGAGGAAGTTCCCCTAACAAGCTGCAACACTTTTCTCCCTTCCTCAAGGAAAAATCTATCTCAAGAGCAGATAGAAAAGTACATTGGGTAGTCTTAAATCCTCTTTCTATGAGAGGAAATCTCTACTTTAATGGGTCAAGTACCAGTCTAATGAAAGTTACTGCTGATAGTCTCTGAAGTTCACCACAGCATTTAACTTGAGAGATCTAAACACAGTTTATGCTTTCCTCAGCTGAAAGCGCCAAGAAATCCTTAACAGAAATACACAAGAGCACAAAATATTTAAAATTAAAGTCAAGAAAAATATGCTGGCTGAAATTAACTTCCCAATGAATCAGGCTTACACCCAGTGTTGTAGGAGATGGAAGACTTCAGATGGGCTTGAACTGTTGTAAAAAAAACCTATAGCTTAATAGTGTTCAGCCTCTCCCATCCTTCATCCCCACCAATGCTTCTACCAACAGGTAGACTGCAGGAGGTAAGCACTAAGCCAAAACAAAACTAAGTCCCCAAACGAGTCTGTAACAAAACCCGGTAAGAAGCAGTGTGAGAAAAGGAACAAGGAGTACAAGAACAGCTAACAGGAAGCAGCAGCAGCATTATGCTTAAAACTGTCATGAACAGTATTTTGAGTACAAGCTGCTTTAAGAAGAGAACACTCTAAAAGAGTGGCGGGGATTTTTTTGTATTCAAGCATATCTGCAAGTGATTGGGATGCCAACAAAAACCAAAACAACACAACTTGATGCATTCCAGAATGTACACGTGTCCACCTTCTATATGGATGTTCATAATTCACCTGGTAACTTTTCCACGTTTCTTGTCCCATTGAAGTAAATTTAACACTGTTCCTTATTTGGATTTCTTAAAAACACTCCAAGCTTGGAAGAGATTCTGTCACATTAATTAAATCCATGAGATTTATCAATATATCAAGTAAACTTTAAAAATTGAAGAACTGTTAATAAGAACAGGACATGCCCACACAGAGGAAGTAATCTATTTTCCCATTCTCTTCCCTTTGCAACCTTTCTTTAATGTTTTAGTAAGCATTACTTATACTTTCAATCCTAAATTCTGACACTGCCATTTAAGATGGTGATATATGTGTCTATGTGCATTGATTTAGACTTCAGGACAACTTTAGGATGTACATTAGAAATGAGTACTGCATGTATGCTGCAATGTAACTTTGCCACAAAACGCTAACTCATACAAAGACAATTCTAAGCCTGAGCCAAGTTTCACAACAATATGCTCTTCTGACTGAGCAGAAGCAATCTGTTTCAAAGCCATGGAACCATGAGGAACTCAGACATTCCAGAAGTTTGAATTAAAAAGAAACAGCGTATTTTGTATTGTTGTGAAGAGGAGATGGGTAAAACACATTTTAACAAGACTGTATCCCCAGTGACAGTAGTGAAAAAGTAGTGACAATTATAGTGCTAATATACCTAATATCTGGCTTGAAACTTGACATTCCTACACTAGTTTGTCTGTGCAAGATTTCGGTGACCATCACTTAAAACACTTCAGAAGCTGAAGCAAGCACTGCTTCTAAGTGCATAAGCAGAGGTGCACACAGGTTTTTTCTACTTTGCTAGTCTGACAGGGCAAACTACGAAGAATAACAAGCTGAAACAAACTTGGCTAGTCACAATGTGAAACTTCTCAAGCTCTTGTGTACCAAGTTTACTTCAATCCATACCTCACAGAATATAAGTAGTGTATATGGACTATTAAAAAAAACCCTGAGCTCATAAACAAGAAATATTTTCAGGAACACTATATGCCTTTTAAGAGAGGCTCTCTTTAAAGCACACGAAAAGTCAGAATAGCTAAGAACAAGAAGTCATAAGAAATGTAGCACCTCTTCAAAGGGTGCTCTGGAGAAGTCACACCATATGTAAAGTTCAATAAGGTGAGGAAGAGAGAGCAGTGAAGCAACAGAAGTCTCTGAAAGGCAAGTAAATGCACCCTGACCCCATAAAACATTTACAGTTCCTTTAAAGCTTGTAAAACCATTAACACAGTATTCTCAATGTTAGTGAAGAGGTAAGTTCCACATTTGATAACTGAGGCCATATCTTTACCATTTTATGTTTTCACCTCTGCTTGAAAACTACTCCAATACTACAATTCTTCCCCTGCACATCATCTAAGGTCTCACCGTCAAATATCAAGATGGCAACTACCACTGAATTATAAGCTTTTTATACCTATTTAGCAATCACGAATTATCACCAAAGAACAAGTGTGTCACTCGAATACTTTCAGCAAGGACTGCATGTGCTATCTGGTGCCTGAAACCCCAAATACTAATCCCCAATGTCAACAAATTGTAGTTTTTTAAGTTACAACAATTAAGGCAGGTAGTCTAGAAGAACAAGGGTTCCTTTGTGGACATCAATTTCATATTATTTTATGTAGCAATGGTTGCTTGAGTTTTCAAAGGTGCTTTATATTGTTCAGTCATCATTCAATTCTTTACAACACAGAAAAAGAATACCTACCATTTGACAGCTAAGTTTTGCACCTCACCATTTTTATCTTCCAGTAATTTCAAAATCATCTTCACCACCTTTCTTTCACTGTCATCATCCAGCTTGATAGAATCTTTCTGTAGTTCTGTCATCAAGTCATTAGTAGCCATAAACCTGACAAAAGATGGTAAGATAATTATTGCTAAAGGAATACGCGTTATTCACAGTGCTCAGGATTCAAGATTCTGTTTCCATCATTTGTTATCAAACAAATCACATTTCAGATTGAATTACTGCTGTCTGTTTTGTGATACAAGTAACATTTATAAAACAGAAAGGAAGAAAAACTGTATTTGAAAATGACAATAACTGTGTTAGGTCATCACCTTTCTGTTATGAGAACAGCTACTTATTTTACTTCCAGCATTTACATTATATTCCACATGACCTCCACGAAGAAAAACTGTCACTTTCACAGATTTTAAATAGTCCTTTCATTAGCTATGCTGACATTGTAAAAAACAAGCTTTTTTTAAAACTTTGTTAAAAAAATTATCTCTGCTCTGAGTTTATTTTAAAACAGGTTTTAAGCAAGAAGCAAAATATAGTTTCTCAAACACTCTCCCATAAAATTCACAAAAGCCAAACTTCAATTAATGAAGGGAGAAATAAAAGTTAAGCTGATGTTCCATGTGTTTTTCATTTTCTTGCCTTGTACAGAGTAGCTTGTTTACAGCCCAGAAAACAGCTGATCACATTTATCCAGCCCACAATACAGGGTGCTACACTAAAGAACAAAATGAACTCTTGAGAGATCAAGCAAATAAAATCATCTTTCATATCAATTAATTTACTATTTAATAACAGTCATATCCACCAATAGAAGAACATACTGAAAAATTACTTTCCAAAAATATTGCCTTTATGCCTTCTGTTTCTTTTCCTTCTGAAGTCTGTGTCACAATCCGTATTTCTTTTCTGAGTGCCCTCTCTTCTCAGAAGCAGCAGTACTGATGTATTACTCAATTATGAATCCCATGGGCTTCAGTACTGACACCAACCCCCATTCGAAGCCCCAGACAACAAGGGTTTGTAGTTAAACAGTTAAGGGTGACATCTGGACTTCAGGCACATCAGCCTCAAGCAGACATCACTTTAGCTCAGGTCATGCTTGGAGGGCTATCTCTGCAGCTTGACACGCCAGATACTACCTTTTACTGAAAACGAAAGCCAAGACTCTGCATAATCTTGATATGCACGACAAATGCCAGATGCCTAACCTCACATAATGGACCTCAACTTGTCCTGTCTTTTAATAACCCCAGTCTAATAGTCTCAAGGTGTTTCTAAGATAAGACCACTCCTTTTTCACTCACTCCCAACAGTCCCACTGAAGCAAGTCTACAGTCTGACAGAAACCAGATGTGCACAAAAACAGGCTGTGAATGCAAACAGCATCAGCCTTTAAGCACAGCAATGAAAAAGGCTACTTGGTAAGTAAAGGTAACAGATAGATAGGACCGAATTTAAGGATATACATGAAGTCACACAGTACTAGAACACTCAAAAACAGTTTCCAAGTTACTGCTATACTTACCTCCTTCTCTTAAAAACTTAATAGCCTCCTCTCACTTCCTTGGTCAATAGCTCCTATTTCCTAACCTTAGAAGTTCATGTCCACTCTTCACCTACTTGTCAGTTCCTAAACTAAGCAGAGCTTGCACATCCTCAGTGCACTAGCAGCCCCCTCCTCAACTACAACTGAGTTCTCCTGAAACGTGACAACCAACCCAAACACCATAACGGAGTGGGGAGACCAGGCAGGTTTAAGGTAGCTGCTTCTTCGAAACAGTTTTGAGTCGTTTCAATGTGACTGACTTTTAGTCACAACTCCTTCTGCCTGCACATCAAACTTGACCTGGTGCAAAGCAGGCAGCATGTCAGCAGCTCTGTACTCAGAGCAGTCATTCTCCTCCTGCAGTGGGGACACTCCTTCTCCCACAGCCAGACTGTAAATTGCCACCTTACATGACTGCTCATTTTAAGACTTAAGCCCAAGTTTCCGTGTGGACAATAAAACTGCAAGTATGTACATCTTCCAAGAAGTACATATTCCTCCAACTCTGCATGGGACAGATCAGTTTATCCAAAAAAAGGAGGATTACATTTTGCAGTAGACTGCTTACTTGAGTGGTTTGCATTCTGCACCCTGATATCAACAAGTTAACTACACTGTCCCTATTCAAATATATGTGATTTAAGAATAAATACACTTACAATTACTAGAACCAAATACTATTTTATCCATTATGCAAATACACAATACACATAAAGTTTCATAGAATGTTATTCCATAACAGTCAGTTGGTAAAGGTCTTTCACCACTCATTTTTTATGGTTTGTAAAGTTATATTTTAATCTATGCTAAGAATAAAAAAGTGTTTGCTACAACTGCACTGGACAGGTATAACCTACCCCTTCAATACAGAAAGTTTTTAACTCATACAAGTCAGAATTCAGTCACAAATCCATTGGAATTTTCAGTAAGTCATCCTCCCCATAAGTACAAAATGGAAATCTCACTTAATCACAGAAACAAATTAGCATGAAAAAAAGTAAAAAATATTTTGTAACATTTAGAGGAAAAAAATGTTTAAGTCTAGTTTCAGAATGATTTAAAGAAATCAGGCAATTCTGGTTTGTCTCTTTTTAGACTAATCAATTTTTTTTAATTATTATTTCCAAAATTTCTAGTCTGAACTCTCCAGGTAATATCATGCTATTAAAATTTGAAAGAAATTGACAGAAAAATCCCACATCATATTTGTGTCCAGTGCTAAAACACTCTGTCAAAACCTAACAAGATTATTCAAAACCCAACCCTATAGTTAACTTTATCACCACCTCTGTTTTCCTTTAAATTTTAAACTACTAAGAAAAAATTTGTTTGGATGTCATCTACTTTAATCACAAACTAGGTGCTGTAATGTTGCAGCAAAACAACAAAACACAAGTGCATTTTATGCTTTTTCCCTGTCTGTATTGATATACTCTCATTGACAAGTAAAGCCTTCAAACGTGACATTCTGGTTGCACTCAATACAAAAACCATGTAATTATTTTTAACTTAATGCTTTGCTAAAGGTACTGTGTAAATGTATTATCTCTGCTGGTTTTTAACAGCTTACTTGTATTATTTATTTTCTGACATTTTGCATTTTATCTGCTATTAATTTATTACAAAGCAAGCAAATGATCCACTAAAAAGTAGTGCTCTTGTGATAGATCCTGAACTCAAAAATTAAATTCCAGTCTTGTCCCCATAAGACAAGGATTCTGGATTTCTCTCTCTGGATGGCACAGGGGCAGTACCAAACTATGTGAGGAGCACAAAACCCCACTGACTAAAAGATAGAGCATCCAGAAGAATGTGAGCTTAGGATCACAGAATCGTTTGGGTTGGAAAGGAGCTCTGCAGATCATCCAGTCCAACTCCTCTGCGAAGACAGGGTCACCTAGAGCAGGTGACACAGGAATGTGTCCAGGTGGGGTTTGAAAGTCTCCAGAGACGGAGACTCCATGATCTCCCTAGGCAGCCTGTTCCAGCACTCTGCCACTCTCAGTGTAACAAAGTTCTTCCTCATCTTGAGGTGAGACTTATTGTGGTTTAGTTTATGGCCGTTCCTCTGAGTCCTGTCACTGGGCACCACTGAAAAGAGTCTGGCACGATCCTCAGCCAGCTTTGAAATAACTATGCATTAATGAGGTCCCCTCTCTTCTCCAGACTAAACACACCCAGCTCCTTCAGTCTCTCCTCATAAGGGAGATGCTCCAGTCCCTTTATCTTCGTGGCCCTCCATCGCACCCTCTCGAGCCTGCTGTGCTGGCTGCCCCTTCCTGCTCCTATTCGTAGAATCATAGGATCCATGTTTTTAGAAGTTGGGAAGAGACGAGGGAGGTCACCTCACCCGACCTCTGCTTCTCAATGCAGCGCCAGCTGCTTGCTCAGAGCTTCGTCCCTTCGGCTTCTGAACATCTGCGAGATCAGGAATTCACTTCCACCCTCCCCTATCACCACTCAAGTCAGCAAACCTGGCGGCCGCTCGGCTTCTCCCGGCTGCTAGAGATCTCTGCCCACGACGCATGGAGGCCGCGTCGGTGCCCGCACCGCCGCGCCCCGTCCTTCATGGGCAGCGAGGAGGGGCGCTCCCCTCCCGGGAACTTTCTTCCCGGGGTAGCACCAGCAGATTCGCGCCCATCCCCGCAGCCGCGGCGCGGACACAGCCCGGGCCCGCGGCACCGGCCCAGCCGCCGGGCACCTGCCCCCGCCCGGGCCGCCGCGGCACCAGGCCCGGGGCCGGCGCGCAGGCGGCCGCAGGGGCAGCGCGGGCGCGGGGCCGACTAAGGGCGCGGAGGGGCGGCGGCGGCGGATCCCACCTGAAGTCCTTGTCGCTGGATGTCATTTTCTCCAGCAGGTTGGAGATGTGGTACGAGGCGCTCGCCATGTTGACGGACACGGCCGGGGCGCGGGGGGGAGGGAGAGGAGGAGAGCAGAAAGCGGCGGCGGCGTCTTCCCGGCCTCGCCAGCTCCACTTCGCCCGCGGCTGCAGGGGCCGGGCCGGGCCGGGCCGGGCCGGGGGCGGCGGGGCGGGGGCGGCAGCTGCGGCGGACGCGGCGGGAGGGGCGGGCAGGCGCGCGCGCGGCCGCTCGCGCTCGGCGCCGGGTCGAAGGCCGGCGCTGTTGATTGGGTCCGCGGGCGGGCGGGAGGTGCGTGCAGCGCTGTGACACCCTGTGACGTCAGAGCGTACGTGGCGCAGAGCGTGCGCGGGAAGTTCAGGCGCCGCGAGAGAGTGGCGGGAAGAGGGGAGGGGGGTGCTGGTGAGGCCGGCCAGGACTGCGTGTCCCAGCGTGCATAGCGCTCGCGCCCAGCTGGGGCCATTGGCGGTGCACGCCGGGACGTGTAGTTTGCAGCGCGGTGGGTGTCCCGCGCCGCGGTGGCCGCTGGGATGCGGAGCCTCGTTGTGGCGCGGAGGAGGCGGTGGGGACGTGGAGTCGCCTGAGGGAGAGCAGGCTGAGGCGGGGCTGGAAATGAATCTCTGCAGCTTGGGTGCTGTCCGTATCAAAAGCGTTCGGCAGGGCTGTGGGTGCTTCGCAGTGCTCTGTGTGGCCATTACAAGTCCGCGACATACCCTGTTGTTACAGGGGCCGCATCTCTTGTTTCCAGGCCCCCTCAGGTGTGCAGTGGCTCCCGTCGTAGCTGAGCACGCTCAGAAAAGTATCGGATGATAGCTAAAAATACTGTGAAAAATAATTTTCTTGCTAAAGGAAGGCATCCTTCAGTTGATCGTGGTTCACTGAAAGCAATTTGAAAATGTGAATGCTTTCAGAGGCCTCGGAAGCCAAATGATGTATTTTAGAGAATGGGGCTTTTTTGTGTATGCCATTACTTTTCATGTCAGTCTCATTACTTTTCTGGACCTAATTTGCGATTTATATAGGCATGGATGGATGATATGGAGCATTAGGAGAACTGGGGAAATAGTTGCACTTTACATCTTCCTTAAGGTTCATATTAAGGTTCAAGAACATAAATAAATTAAATAGCCATAATTTTAAGTTACATGTGTGTACAGCAAAACTCCCGAAGAAGTGGGTTTTGATCCCATTATTAAAAATAAAAACTTCAACTATAAAGAAAATGTCTTAAGGCATTTATTACGGCAGCTTGCAGGCAGCCTTGCGCAGCAGCTAATGGGAAACGTGCTGTTCACTCGGTTGGTAGAGGGAAACTGTGTTACCACCGTGGCCTGTCACCCAGCTACAGTGTACAGACAGCTGTCTCGGAAGATGCTCATGCTGTTCATGTCTGGCAGCTGTGCTGGAGAGAGAGAGCTTCATATGTACTGGTGTCCTTCCCCAGAGCAGTTCGGTGGGAGGTTAGAAATGCACAGCAAGATCATGGACAGCATAAGGAAGAGGTGGGCAGCGTGGTGTTGTATTAGTGGCATTGCAGTCGGGGGTGATGTAGGGATGGAGTAATGAAGGTGGGTGTAGTCAGGAGTGAAAGAATGTCCTGAGGAGAAACGGGAACATCAATGTGGGGGGAGGAACTGCAGTGAGGGGAAGCGCTCAGAAGGAGAGCTGGCCCAGTGCTGACTGATTTTCAAATAGGCCATTCACTTCTTTGAATTTGTAATACTTAGTTTAGTGGTTACCTTTTAGAGAGGGACATTCTTTGCTTCATTTCGCTTGAATGCTTGTGTTGGATATTTAAGGAAGCCAGCTGGAACAATACAGATAAAGATAGACTCAATCTTGACTTGGTTGTGACAGCTGAAAATGGTTTGTGATGATATTTTACACACACAGGAAAACTGTGTAGCTCCTCTTTGAAGTACTGAGGCATGAAAAGTTGAAGTACAAATGTCTGACATTTGCCACAGTGATTCATTTTTTGCCATGGCAAGGTTAGCACTGTTCTAAATTGTTTTGGTGACTTTTGAGCATCTTACAACTTGTTTTTGGGACATTAGTGTCCCGCAGTTGTCCTATAGTGCAGGAAAAGACTCTTCTAACCTGGTCTTTATTTACATTCGTAACTTTGGTACTAAATAGGGATCGGGTGGTTATGGGGTGGTAAAAGATCATCTGTTCCAGAAATGTTCTGCCCACATGGTTACCACGATGCACTAAACTGGAGAAGCATGCTAAAACCAGCCAGACAAAAGAAAATCCTTCATGGCAGGTAGGGTCATTTTGTTGATTGTTCTCGTAAAGCGTTGCCAGTTGTCCCTGTGAACCACTGTTGGGATTTACCTTTTTGAATCCTAATCATTTTCAATTAGACACTAAACCAAGTTATTTTCCTCTTTGGGAATCCTACATACATCTATTTATAATAAGAGAGTGTATGTGAGGGAAAAAAAAACCAGAATAATTCTGCTCTGGTCTGCTAGACAACCTTGAACAGTTATAAAATTTTTCTTAAATCCTCTGACATCATCCTTCCCTTGCTAGTTCCTATACCACAGTTACCTTATCCTACCACTGCTCAAACCCAATTACTACCAGAAACACAGGCCACTGCAGAGGAAGAAAGTATTTTTTTGTTCAAGTACATTTATTACAACTGGGATTCAGCTATAGGAGATGTAATGTTCCAGAGGAAGTTAAACGCAGAGAGAGACTAATTGAGTTGAGATTTTTTCCAGCTGATAGCAGACAACTTCACAGAAGGAGTGGTACTCCTGGTCTGTTCCCTCTAGACGTGCATATTAGATGCTCTCCAGTTCATTCACAAAGATAGCTGAAAGCTTAATTAAATGCTGGAACCTGAAAGGATTTATCCTGCTTTACACTTGTAAATATATTCCCCAAATGTTGAAGAAGAGGGAGTTAGAGATGCATTCACAGCTCTAGAATCTGAGCCCTCCCCATTTTGCAGTTTTACTTCACACGGGAACTGTGAGGTCACTGATGGACAGAGGATATCAGGAATGTGCTGCATCTCAGTCTTAATCCCAGTGTGGAAAGAGTTACACCACACAGCTGTACTCAGCTTAAAGGCAATCCTTTCGGATGACAAGTTAAAAGCTGGTTATCATTCTTTACAGCTGGTTTTGGGGAAATAAAAGGAAAATTGCTGCTCTAATTCAAAAGCTGCTCACTGCTGCAAGCAGATATTTGAACCAGTGAACCTTACGGTTGTGGTTTATCACTTAGATACATGGATGACTTTGAACATATGAACTCTGAATTTTCACAAAGATGCCTGGAAAGAGAGTTTTACAAATTTACTGACTGATTCTAGTAACAAACCACAGATGGTTTCAAAGAAGTGATCTGGATTTAAATATGAACGAAATAAAAAGGAATGATATGGCAGTATTTAACTTAAGGCAAACAGTTTTAAAAAGCAGCATAACCTACACCGGAATGGTCTCATGGGTAAATGTGTGTTGCAAAGCATTATTGTTGTATTGCATTGGATAAACAGTCATGTTCTCATACATGAACATGAATTAACTGTGGAACTTAAATCTTGGCTTTGGGATCTTAGTCATAACTATACTCCAAGGGTGGGTCTTTTTTTCCCCCCCTTATTTTCTGTTCTCCTTATTTTTCAAGTTAGATGGCATTTCATAGCAAATGATAGCAATTTCCAAAGTAGGATACATTTAGAACTAAATAAATCATTGGCTGCCTTTAACCTCATAAGCCAATTGATGTGCAAGTTAAGAATCCCAAAGCATCTTTCCAAATGGTGCTGCTGTGCTGATTTTCACTTAAGATCGTTTCATTTCTGGACAATAGAAGGTCCTGTTGGCTTCATTTAAGAGGTATTTCTACAGTCTTACCAAGAAGAATAAACAATATTTACAGCCGTGAACTGCCTTCCTAACCCAGATAATCCACTTCTGCAAAGCAAAACAAAGTGTTTGAGTATCTGATTCCATCACCTTTAAAAAGAGAAAGATAGGAAAACCGTGCTGAAAAGAATAGTGTTTATCTGAGTAAGTAGTGGACTGAAACAACTGTCACATGAGCTCAAATTGTCTGTCTAAAAGAGCAGTGTTCCAATAGCACCCTCATCATAAGATTAAGTTTCAGGAAACATAATATCTTAAAGAAAAAAAAATGTAACTGTTTTAATTAAAAGGTAAAAAAAATATTTTCAAAAAACTCTACAAGGCTAAAATAAATTCCCCTTCTTGCTGCTTAACACTGCACAGCTTTTTGCAGCATCTGTGGTCATTTTCAAATACATACCACAGCCACCCAAAAATAAAAAAGAACATCAGTCTTTCAAATGAAATCTGATTTGAAATATGAGCCAGAAATTTAGAGTCAAAGATTTTTATCACTGTATTATTTTCATGCCAAATAAAGTTGGTTTACCGAGCAAAAGATTTTTCTTCTCCCTCAGTAGTTCTCCTGAAAATCAGTCCAGGTTGCCTTTCATGCCTTATCACAAAATTTGTAATTCCTTCAGAGCCAATTATGTTTCCCTTTATGTCAGCACACCCAGATTTCTTCATATAATGATCCCAGCAGCGCTTGTACTCGAGACACTTGCCTTCAATAAACTTAAAAGCACTTGTTTAATTGGAACTTCTGTTATTGGACAATATTCTCTGTATTTCAGAAGTTGTAAAAATGCCAGTTAAATGTTTGCACTGTTTAGGCTTATTAGACCCAGAGGTGGCTGTACTATGGATTTTCTTTATTCTGGATCCCACATTTCAGGAAAGCCTTGACCATACCAGTAGTTTAGAAACTTCGGTGTTAGTACATTGGCTAATTACAATATGAGTCAGTGTTTGTCAAAGTGGACATAAGGGCTAATCTGTTTTGTTTCCTGACATAACAACTGAATTCTGTTGATTCTTGCCTTAGAAGTGCTTCACTTCAGGCCAACAGAATGTGCTATCTCCCACATTTAGGAGACTCGGTAACTACACAGCTGAAAAAATACAAATACAATTATTCTGCCATGCATCGATGTGAACAGGGAGGGCTAAAATTAAATTGGAATTAATGAATTGAGGGAATGGAGTGTAACTTTGCAGAGTCTGATTTCTTGGAGCAAAATTGACTCATTCACAGGATCATCCAAGGTAAAGTGACTCAGGGAGTACTCTTGGAGCAGGTGATGCCTGTTGTCAGCCTACCATCACTTGAACAACAAACACAGTCCACTGCCTGTCAAGATGTGTCCCTGGTGGCTGCCACAAACTGACTCATGTTTTGATCTTTTCCATACTCTGTGAATGTTCTACTGAAGAGCTTTGTTAGTCTTTAACTCATATGTTGAAGCTGAATGGCTCTTAATATATGATGTACGCTTTTCTTTTAAATTTGCTATTTGAGAAATAAATTAATAGTAATTACTTAATACACAGTCATCCACCTTCTCACCTATCCCCTGACTTCCATATGCTCTGCAGGAGAGACTTCTCCAGGCATCCCTATGTAATTGACTGCAGTTTTTAGACCTGACATGTAATACCTGTAGTGCTCGGGTCCTCCTGAGAAGGAACGCACACTTGCTGGTCTTTACTACTCTTCTGGGACTGAGAACTCTACATTCAACCAGCTCAAACGTTCTTTGATTTTTTTGTTTAGGTTTTTTTTTAGTGAACTGGTTTTGACACCTAGTAAGTGTTTATTATGCACAAGATCTTGTCAGAGGAGTACTAAGTTCAAGTACTGATTAGAGCCTGTCTGTTTTCCTCTTGTTACTTAGTTTTGCAAAGAGAATAAGGGTAACAGTTCCATGCACAGGAACAGACTAGAAAGCTGCAGTAAGATTGCTTTTGCTGTTAGCACTGATAGAACTTCCATTTCTCCCTTAAAAATCTTTTGAGTGCTTTGAAGTGAAACCTTCCAAAGGTCAGAAATCAAGATCCAACTCTCAGAACTTATGAATCTGCTAATATGTGAGAAATCTCCATAACTCCTTGTCCTCATTAAAGTTTTACCTAAACTTAGCTAACTCATTGCTCATTTATGCCAAGACCTTTTTCCACTTTTCCTAGGAGGCAGGACTGCTGAAGGGGCTGGGGTCTCCAGGGTATTTCCATTTTCTGGCTGTCTTGCACGGATGTGGTGGTACCAAATTAAGGATGACCGGCAACTGGTCTCTTCAGCTCAGCGCTGAAGGTATTTGTGAGTGTCAACAACCATTTGTACAGAAACAAGAATTAATTTACATTTTTTTTACTGCAGAAAGTCCTACCATAACCTCTTGAACCGTGGGGCTTGGAGTCTTTCAACATGATTTTTTTCAGTCATATAAATCATTAACTACATGTTTGTGTGCTAAAATTAGTTAACACAGAGTCATAAGTGTGAAAGTTGTTTAAATGCATATATTATTAGCCTATTCATACAGTTCTAGGATTAGTAACCTTGTGTGGTAGCAAGGTATAGTCTAAGTTTAGGAGATGTACGCTATGGCATATGGTTGAACATGTCAGAGCCACCACTAGAATTTTTAAACCCTCTGGGTTTGTAAAATTTCCCTTCATAGTGAATATGTATTAAATTGAGGACTGCCAAGTATTGGTGGCTTATTTGTGAATTTATGTATCTGAGAGGCAAAACCAAAAAAAAAGTATCAAAAGAAGTGAGAATACAAGTCAAGAATCTCATATATCTCATGTGCATTATTCAAGCAAGAGGAGGCTCCCAAACGAAAACGTCTACAATTAGTTATAATACTTTTGAAATCATTACATGCCAGGAAGAAAAATGTATATCAAAAATAGGTTTAAATTTCAAAAGAGTCTTAAGAAATGCCTTCCAATATTTTGTTATCTCTTGGGGGGTTAATGATGCCAGTAGCTCTCACTGAGAGATCTGGTATTTTTTAACAACTTCTATTGCAAAAGTCAACCCACATGCTACAGTCTGATGCAGAGGAATATCACTTCCAAAACAAAAATAGTTCTTCAAAACTTCTTGGTCTTTTCATTCATTGGAAATTGAGTCATATTACTTATGTTAGAAACATCTCCTGCCTGTCACAGTCAAGGTGACCTATATGATTTTTAATTTTTTTTACCACTTTTGTGGTACTGGCAGTGTAAGGATGTCATTTTATCTCTGTACTCAGCTATAATGGTACTGGATCTGGGCTTTGTTCTGTTATCATCTTGTAGAGTCCAAAATTAGTCATTTTTGTACAATTTTTTCCATTACTATCCAGTGCTTCAGAGAGACTGGAACAAACATATTGTAGAAGCAATGTCATTTGGAAGGATGAGATACAGAGAGACAATTGTCTGCTCACATATTGCAAGATAAAGATGATTTTGTCTCTCAATGATTTGTAAGAATGTCCTCAAAGTCCGTTCCTACAGGGTTTCTGGAGGTAGTGGTTTCTGTAACAACAGAAATAAAAAAGCTTCTTTCTTTGTTTTCCCTTACCTGATGTCATCATTTATACCAGCGTGTAGTCAGTGTGAAAAAGCTGCTCTTGGCATTTTGCAGCCACTTTGTCCTGCTGTGAATAGTGACACTCTCTGCAGCTGTGGTGGGCATGGAAGGAAGGAAGATGCAGTTTTGAAGCCTTATCTTCCATCAGGAGGTCATCAAAGAGTGCTGCCCAGACAAAACTACTGTGAGACCAGTGGATCTAGTGTCCCTCAACTCTCAAAACCTATGCTGCCAAGGACCAGAGAATCAGATGGAAAAGCACCTACTGTATTCTGCCAGTCTTGTGTATGGCCCAATTTTTTCTTGTGAGATACAGGTTTATTCCACAAATAAACCACAGAAGCTCATTGTTCTGAGGTCCTTGATGTGTGCTGCTTTCGTTCTTGTCCACTCTGCTTTTCTGCGTTGTATTAAGAGTCATTCTGGGAACCCATCAGGGGCTGAGAACAGTGTGAGATTTGTATGATGTTAAATTTACACAGCATGAGCAGCAGGGGCTGAAAGCGAATTTTCATTACCCCTCAGCAGTGTATAGTCTGAGGCATCAGGCTGAGAGGCTATGATACCATTGTGAAGGAATAGTTTGTACATGCTTCAAGGTTGACTTGTAAATACAGGTATTTTATTTCAGTTGAAATATCCCATTTTAGTCAATGTTCATGAACAAGACACTACTAGAAGAAGAATACTTATGGGAGTAATTTTTTTGTTGTTGTTCAGGACTGTTTGTCCACAACTGATGCAAAGAGTATTTTTGTTTCAAGGAGCCAACTCCAAAATTACATTTCCTTGAGATGACTCATCCGGTGGTGCAGTAGTCCCCCTGCAAGGCAGTCAGAGGAGGTTGGCAGAGGTCCATGTTATTTCAGACTTCAGTGAATCATGGAACATGATTGGCTTGTGTGAGCCATCTTGGTTGATTCAAGGCTGGTTTAAATACAACAAAGCTCTTAAGCACATTGCTTAATCTTAAACCAGAGTTGTGTCTTATGGCTTCATGTCTGCTTACGCACCATGTTGGGAAAAAGATGTTACTGTATATTGCAGGTGTGTCAAGCAGGGAGAAAATC
The DNA here is from genome assembly GCF_041296385.1 of Aphelocoma coerulescens. NCBI lineage: Eukaryota > Metazoa > Chordata > Aves > Passeriformes > Corvidae > Aphelocoma > Aphelocoma coerulescens. The sequence goes on along the minus strand of NC_091014.1, from coordinate 35,747,255 downwards.
TTTATCACTATATAAGGTCTGAAGCTCAGGTCCTTCTTTAGTTCCTGTATTTAAGTCACATGCTTCAGAGGTCAGGAAAAAAAGTAGATTTTGTCATTTCCTTAATGAGTGCCCAGTTTGTCAAGTTAGCACTTTACAACATGAATCCCATTTTCAGCATCAAGCAGGATAAAACCCTGACGCATTTGCAAAACCAAGTGAAATCTGAGATAGCAAAAACATTTATGGAACCGTGGGAAGTAATCAAAGGCAGCATTAAATCTACTTGATTCTCTTTTATTTGCAAACACCTGGGTGTCCAGATAGATAATTCAGAACAAATGTGCTCCTTTGAGTGATTAGAAACAACTGGAATGAAAATCCATTTTCACATCAATTGCTAAACACTGACCAAAGGAGCAAATATGATGCTGAACCATGTTCTAATCTGGGGTGGGTGTGTGGGTGTGTTTAGAAGTCTATTTATCTATCTATCTATCTATCTATCTATCTATCTATCTATCTATCTATCTACCTACCTACCTACCTACCTACCTACCTATCTTTTTCAAGCACTGGGTCATGTATGATCCACTGTTGGAAGACAGAAGGGAAAAGAGGTACGTGTCACAATTATTCCTGCATTTCCCACCAACTAAAACATTTCCTGTAAAATTGTCCTGTTTGAGGTTTCTGCCTCAAGATAACTTTTGCACCTGCTATTTAAAGATTAAGTTGCATCTTTTGAAAAGAAACTGCCATTTGGGGTCACATGTTATCAAATGGCATTTTTATTTATTTGTGCAACTAGGCCTACTGAATTAGGAAATCTTGCTTTTCATTTTGAGCTTTACTGTGGATCTTCATCATAAAATATTTTTTGAGGCAATGAAAATACTGAGGCCCTAAGTTTTATAGCAGGAAATAAAAGAAAAAAGGACATAATTTCTTCCTGGATTTCTCTACAGTAATATATCTGTATTATTAATACTTCAGTCGCAGTAAGTAATTCTATACTCATCCAAAAGTGACTCAGGTGCCCCAAATTTATAGATTTTCATTATTAAATGCTTTATTCTTTCACTGTCATCTCTGGTAAGTACTTTGCTCCATGCCATCCGAATACCTTTGAATGACATTGTTGTTGAAGTAATCTTTATGTCAAGCACCAATTCAGCATCCTTTGATGTGTGCAGAATATGGCATAAGAGTAGTAAGAAAGTAAGAGCAGTGTCTACCTCTGAAAAAATAAGCTTTATGTATGTTCCCAACATACAGTCTTCTAGAATTTTGCAGAAAGCTTATAATGTGGCTACTCCTAATGTAAAATAATATTCCTCCAGGAAAGTTATTTATGACAGCTATGGTTCTTTATTTTTGTACAGGTCTCTGTACAGTTATTCTAGAGTAACTTCTGTATGTACACAAGCCCAATAACAATCAACTTTAGTAAGCTAGAGTTATCTACATTCGCTGTTTTTAATACAAAAAAGCTGAATAATCGCTTGACAAAGAAGCAGAGGCGGAATGGCTGAAAATACACCACTATTTTTAACAAACTGATAGGAATCACTCACTCCCTCTGTGTGCCCCCTAAATGTTGCTTTCTCTTTTGACAAGATCATTTACTCAAGCTGCCTCTGTTGGCACATACAGTTGGTGGCATAGAGAGTCAAGTAAGCCCCAGTTTTTCATCCTTTTTCTGACCAGGGATTAAAATTTCTATGTAAACAGAATCAGGTGATGATACAAAATGGAAGCCGGTAATTCAATTTTATATGCTCTTAGACCTTGTAGTGTTGTTATACATTCACAGTTACTTCCAACTGAAATCTATGTATCTCATGCCTGTTTGTTTTGTTTACCAAGAGTTCCCATGACAAACTAGTGCAAGAGGTGTGAAATGTATTTACCATTGTCCATGTGTCTCATCTCAAGAGTCATCATAATTTATGCTCAATATAAATGCTGAAAGAACAAGACTGCTTCTAGGAATTGGAGCAAAATAGGGCTTCAGCAAAAAAAAATTCTCTGGCTGGGTTATCAAGAGGTATAAGATTCTCCAGGGTATTAGCAGTGATTAAGGAATGCAAATGAAGTGCAAAAAAAATTTATGTTGTCTAAGTGCTGAATGATATCAAAAACTAATGGAGCAATCAGGCCCATTTATCCAAAGAGTCATTTTACAGTAGAAGGAGAAAAAAGTGGTAATCACAACCTATGATGTGATGATGGAAGATGCAGTGAGAGTGATATTCCATTGAAGTTCATATTTCATTTTTCACTGAAGTTCAACAATAGCTGAAGTCAGATTTCTGTAGACAGTTACTGTTTCAGCTGTCATTACCTCTTCATTACTTGCCATCAATGAACATTTTCAAGCAGCAGATCCAGTCTTTGGCTTAGCTGTGTTCAAGTGATGCACCAAAACACACTCAGAAAGGAAACGCTGCAAGATTATTTAATACACAATGACTTAAACATGAGAAAGAATTAAAGGAAATAATAAAACCAGTGTGCACTGAATCACAAAGAGGAAATAGTTTCTTTTTGGTAATAGGGCTACATAAAAGTAAAGACAAAGCATTGGACGTGTTTTGGGTCCAATTGATGCTCACAGAATTAAGGTTCCTGATATTTAAGGTTGAGTCACACTGTGTGGCAGTCATGGTAGATTTTCTCCTGGCTATAAAAAACCCTTGTGATTCCAATAATAAAAACAGTTTCACTCAAATGCTGCAGCTTAATTCTTTTCCCTTCAAACCAAACCCAAGGAGCTGATGGCACAGAAGATACGGGAATTATATATCACATCAGTGCAGAATGATCTAATTTGCTCTGATGCAAAAGTCCTAAAGAAATATGCTGCTGAGGCGATCCAATCAGGCAGGGTTTCTTTTTTTCCTGTTCTAGTTTAGAAAGCAAAAAAATTATCTGAAAACTAAAGCTATGCCCTCCAGAGAGTTACCTTATCACAAAATCAGTCACACATGAAATGCATAAATCCTTCAGGGAAAATAGACATCAAATCCAACCTGGTAGCGTTATCTTCATTTTAGAGTTTCAGTAATGATATTTCAGAGACATTTATAATGAGCCCATGAAAAGAAAGAAGTCTGGAGAATTCACTTTAATTTCATACATGAATTAAAACAACAGCTCCCAGACTGAGATCATTCTCTGTAATGATAGTAAGCAAACCTATGCCTAAAGAACTGTCAAAAAAATCTTGCTAACATAAGTAGAGTGTACCAGAATGTCTTCAGAGTTAATTTAGCCAAATGCAAAGGTACTGAAGTGTGATGTCTCTCTCTGCTACTAATAATACAACCAAGTATGAAGATCTAGAAGGCTCAGTGTGCTCTGAAGGCTCAGTTGTGCTCTTTTGTATCTAGGGTGGCAATTCAAATCCTGAAACAAGTGAGGACAGTGATTTCTGTTGCTCTCAGTGAATTGGTCGGAGTTCCTGGTAAACTGGTATTAATCATATACAAAGTGTCTCACCATAATTGTTGCCCTCTTAATCCTCAGAGAAATAAATAATACGGACTGAAGTAGGCAGGAAGAACAAAATTCTCACTAGTTCTGTGGGTTGTTCCCCTTTGGGCAACAAATTTACATTGAGGGATTGAGCCAGGAACAGCAAAAGAAATCTTGTAACGCTTCCCACCTACATCTTTTAGTACCAGCCTTATGCTTAGCCAAACTTGGTCAATTTTGTTCCAAAATTCCTCATGAAAGGCATTTTCAGGTCTACATAGATCCACTAAATGACAGCTAGAAAAATAACCAACAGCAACTAAGGAAGTTAAAGCAAGAAATCTTCTTTTTTTTCACTGAGGAAAATATATTTCAGATTTGCATTCTACTCCTTCTCTCTCAGTAGTAATTTATTCTTTAGTCTTGTGCAACAGGTCATTAACCTGCTTAACAACCCTAAATCTAGATGTTTTCCCTCTAAAGAAATGTAGTAAAAATACCAAATCTTTCTTCCACTTCATTTTCTTTGATAGCTTACAGGAATGCATGAACTGGGATTTTTCTTTCACAGTGGCAAACAGTAGTTTAGCTGTTAACTATGTGGGATCTAGATTTGGGACTGTATGTCTGTGTACAGTCTTTTTATCTGCTGAGTCTGATTATATTTGGATCAATATTATCTAATGACTGTGACCACTGGTGGAATATTTCAAGGATATTTCAATTTCCACCACCATTTGACAGTAGGCAGAAGGTATCACTGCAAAGTTATTTGGTCATCTTGATCTTTTTTTTCCTAATCAGAAACAAGATGAAAATCCTTGAGAGGATAATTTAAATTTTTCATCCACATCTCCCATATTTTACCTGCACCATAAGCCATATGGCTGTTTAAAACACAAATCCATGTGAAGAAAGCAGAAGCTGGAGCTACTCCTGAAAGCCTAGTGGCAGTTCAAAACCCCTCCTGGGTTTTGCCTCTCTCTCGTTTGAATTGGTGGATGGACAGAAGTTGCTATTCTAAAGTTGCGTTAGGTTTCCTATGTTTCCTTTGATGTGTTCAGTCTTCTTCTCACCCGTATCGATGTTCTTTTCAAATGCATAACCTGGAGGCGAAGGCCAAAACCTTTCTAGCTTAGAAGCAAATGTATTACTCGTTTTTCTTGAAGGATTATAAAACCCCATCATCTCTCTGCCAGAGATGTTCACTGAGAGAGACGCCAGCCAATATACTGTTCCAGGATTAATTAAAGAGTTTGTCTGCCAGACATTCTTTAAGTCTGCTATTTCTCATTTTATTTTTACTTTTTGGCATGTAATAGTATTTCCATACTTATTAAATCCTGACTGATAATTACATGCAAAAGAGCAATTAGCAGCAGACAATTTAGTGGCAAAGAATTTATAATTTGAACTGTTTACCATTCAGAGATGACTGAAAGTGATAGCAACTGCATCAAATGAAATCATCAGTGATATTGTTCCAGTGAAGGTTCCACCTGGGGTGCTCTCTGTTTCTTCAGCCTATCTTTGTATTAAGCATAAAATCAAACCTGTAAGTAGACAGTTACTAAAATGTCATGCAGTATATCAGGTGTTTCCTAAAATCAAAACCTCATTTCATTGTTCAGCACTGTGTGTATTGAGGACCTGTCCATGTGGTGCCTCCTGTTCTTATTAGAAAGCCCAAGTGTCACGAGTTAGCATAAATGAAATTCCTTAGTCAAAGAAACCCTGACTGAGTGATTGAGATCTACAGAGGTTTTCTCTGCTTGTTTTCTATATTCATTTTAATAGAAACTTTTCTGTCTGCAGGAGCATAGATTCTATGTTCCAAAAATAACACTGCCACTTGAAGCACAATCACTAGGCCAGCAAATGCAGAACCCTAATCAATCAGTTCATATCTGAAGGAAGGAAAAGATTTGATGATTAGTAAAAAAGCTCATTCTGAATGAGACGTTGAGGGCAAGTATTTGAACACCTCTGTGATCATGAACTAAGCAGGAACCAAATGTCTCACTTTTTTGACAGCCCTTTGAGCTTGAAGTGTTTCAGTCCATTTATGTATGGGCAAGAATATGCACAGGCATTACCATTTTTATAAGACTAATTATCAACTTTCTCTGGTTCTTCTGACACACACCAGAGAAAAGATTTGAAAATAGTGCTGGATAACCAAAAAGAAGGAGAATGTCTGGAAAAGAGAAGACACCCCCTCCCCTCAGACATCGAGGCTTGATTTCTTTCTAGTATTTGGATGCTTTAGTCTGTTGCTCTTTTTCCTGAAGTTACAGTGCAGTCCAATTTATACTGCAGTTATCCAAGATTGGTTCTCCTGTGTGAACTTTGCTTTCAATTGTCACTTTTTATGGGCAGCCATGCCATTAGAAACTATAGAAAACTCAGTACATTTATGATTCATCATCTCAAAGGAATTTGGTACCAGTTTATGAAGTAATACTAGGAAAGAGAAAGCTGAGATAAGGACTCAAGTTCACAGATCCCTTAAAGATGGGCAGGTAGCAGAGTATAGTCATGACAGTTTTAATGCCTCTGCACCTCTAAAAAGCCATTGTGATGGGTTGTCCCTGGCTGGATGCTAGGTGCCCACCAAAGCCACTCTATCATGCCTCTTCTCAGCTGGGCAGGGGAGAGAAAATGTTAGGAAAGGCTGGCTGGTTGAGATAAGAACAGGGAGAGATCACTCACCAGTTACTGTGACAGGCAATACAGACTAAACTTGAAGACATCAGTCTAATTTGTTACCAATCAAATTCAAGTAGGATAATGAAAAATAAAACCTAATCTTAAAATACCTTCCCCCCGCCCCTCCCTTTTTCCCAGGCTCAAGTTTACTCGCACATTTCCTATTCCTCCCCTAAAGCAGCACAGGGGGAAGGGGAACGGGGGCTGTGGTCAGTTCACCCCACATTGTCTCTGCTGCTGCTTCCTTCTCAGGGGGAGGACACCTTACACTCTTCCCCTGCTCCAGCGTGTGTCCTTCCCAAGTGAGACAGTCTTCCACAAGCTTCTCCAGTGTGAGTCCTTCCCACAGGCTGCAGTTCTTCACAAACGGCTCGAGCATGGGTCCCTTCCATGGGGTGCTGTCCTTCACAAACAGACTGCTCCAGCACTGGTCTCCCATAGGACTACAAGACCTGCCAGCAAGCCTCTCTCCATGGGGCCACAAGTCCTGCCAGGACCCTGGTCCAGTATGGGCTTCCCACAGGATCACAGCCTCCTTCCAGCATCCACCTGCTCTGGCATAGAGTCCTCCACAGGCTGCAGGTGGATCTCTGCATCCCTGCAGACCTCTGTGGGCTGCTGGGGCACAAACTGTCTCACCATAGTCTGCACTACAAGTTGCAGAGGAATCTTTGCTGCAGCACCTGGAACACCTCCTGCCCCTCCTGCACTGACCTTGGTGTCTGCAGAGCTGTTGCTCTCACATATTCTCACTCCTCTCTTCCAGTTGCAGCCGTGCAGGGTTTTTTCCCCTTCCTAAATCTGTTATACCAGAGGCACTTGACACTGTCACTGACGGGCTCAGCCTTGGCCAGCGATGGGTCCATCCTGGAGCTGTTTGGCATTGGCTCTGTCAGACATGGTGGCAGCTTCTCACAGGAGTCACCCCTATAGCCCCTTGGCTACCAAAACCTTGCCACACGAACCCAATACAGTCACGTAGATCTTAGCTCTCTGTGTCGACCTGGAGACTTGTGATGGCATAGTGCCCTTTCAAATACCAGTTTAAGGCTCATACAAAAGGGAGTCTGCTATCTACTGGTGAATGTTTCCTTTCTGATTAACCTACTATGTGTTTCCAACCAAGTATTGACCTAATCAAAACTCATTTATCTTATGAGATCTGAAGTGACTGCAACCTGGTAGGTATGATCTGGAGTATTTCAGAAGAAAACATATCCACTTTGTATTTCAAACATCCAACCCTGAACATGCATTTTGATTCATTATGAAAAAACACACTGATGTTCTTAATAGGAAAGCAGAGAGGATCAGTTTTGAGGCTGTGTTATTTTTCAGATTTATTTGCATGTGTAAGTACTTCTTCGATCTAACTGACATAACAGGAAACTCTTGTTTGCTTTACAGTTGTAGTATAAGTGTAATGGAAAGCATCCTCCCGCATCTAACATGAATATACACAACTGTGGCTCCATAATGACCTTTCAAGCCAAGATCAGGGAGCCTGGGAAAGCTTTTGTATGGATATACTTGTTGCATCAAAGTCCTTGAGGTCATTGCCTATATTGTACTTACCAGCAGTTTTACAGCACCCCAAGAGGTTGTAGCCTCCACATCTATGATCTGTTGCAGAATGATAACTGCAGACACTTGGTTTAATTCCTCTGAAATCAATGTTCACTTTTAATTTGCTAACCCTAAGTCAAAACAGATAAATCCGGCAAACTATTAAGACAATATTGTTTTTAAGACAAAGGGTGTGTTTCTTTAATAAAATAAGAGACAACCATGCAAAAAGACATTAAAACATTTACACCTACAAAGAGGCAAGTAAGCATAGTTATCAGTGCAATATTACTTAATTATATTGTAATAGAGCCTCCTGCTCTACTGGACGGAGGGTTCTTTATGGAGGAGATCCTCACCTATAAAAAACAATTCCATCTGTGTATACAAAAAAGGCACTAACTTTTCAAAACAACAGAGGATCATTCAGGCATTGAGTTGTTATAACCTCTCTGTCCTGGTCTGGGAAAAAAAATAGTCTTTATGGTAGATTGCAGGAGTCCATCTGGTCGGGAGGGGTGTGGTGTGTGTACCAATCCTTTCCCCCTTTAGTGGGGAGATGTCTGTCTTTCCACAGAGCCCATTCTTCCCTGCCTGGCTGCCTGCGCATTAATAACAGGGAACAGAAACCATTCAGTGATTGATACCAGCTTATGCTGAACAATTTCCCTTCCTGTTTCCAATAAACATGGCTGTTCAAATAGATTATAGTGTCTCAGAGCGTTCACATCCCGTCCAATCCCCCTCCCTGCTTCCCTCCCTCCCGCCTTAGATGTCCTTTAGCTGCTCTTTTGTGATGATAATGAAGCTAAACAGCATTTCAAAGCGGGCTTTGATTAGCATGATAACCGTGTAGTGGCTTGATGGCCAGCATGGAATGGTTGTCTAGCCTTCCAGCACCAACAGCTTCGAAGAAAAGTTATACAACTTGTTAAAATGCATGCATGGATGTAGATACGTGTGCATGTGTGCTTGCACTCACATAACTGAAGTATCAATAAAACCTGACAAAGTCCATTCATTGATACTCTCCCTTGGAACAGGGTTTTCTTGGTGCACAGGCTAATTGCAGCAATTTGCCAAAACTTGCCTTGGTAATCCGTATGCATTTAAAGAGGGGACAGGAGGTGGAACTGCGGTAGAGCTCAGTAATTACTCATCATGTACAGCATCACCACAATGCTGCTACTCAAGCCACCAGGCATTGCTGGAGATGGGACATCTGGAAACGGCATACAGCAGAAAGACTGCAGAAAACTCCATGTCTCAAGGCCTATGTAACAGTGTCAACATGCACACCAAGGGCTGAAACTAAAATGCTATGGCACCACTAATACAGTCTCCCAAATCAGATAATTTAGGGTAAGAGTTTATGCTGAGGGCATGCCCTTTCTCCCTTGTAATATTTATTCCTTTTTCTGAAAATAAATGCAAGACAGAAGTTTATTACTGGACTGTTGTTATCTGACATGTATTCTGGTTCTAAAGGGTTAGAGCCACACAGTGGGATAGGGCAAGCAGTAGTCCATTGTCTGTTTCACAGTAGTGAGACTTTATGGGACATGACTGACTCCTTCGGTTTCTTTTTTTTTTTTTTTTTTTTTTTTTTTTGAGCTTCAGCTTTCAGCTTCCCCTTTCTAATTATTTGGAACATGAAAAACTGCCTTAATTGAAATAATGTTTCCTCTGGATTTCTTTTTTACAATGTTTGTACATATTTTGGCAACCCTTCAGGATGCTGTATGTTAAGCAAGTATATGACAAGTGACATCTTGCTAGTCTGCAAATACTTGAATTCCAGAACATGAAGAAGCTTCATGTCATCTATACTAGCAACGTGTATCTGCAATCCAAACAGAAAGTAAGAGAAGGTACATTGCAGAGGCAACACCAGATTAATTCAGCAGCATCATGAAGCTGATCACTGTGATAAAAAGCAGTCACCTCTCTAAGTGTACTCAGAAGTGGCAGCTATGGTTACTAAAGGATATCAAAAAGCCTTACAAAGAGGTTTATCTGCTTTAATTCTAGAAATATAAACAACTTGAATCCAATATATCCTTTGCTATAATATATGTGGGTTTAGGCAAATATTAACAAAAATACTCAAATCAAGCCAACAAAACCCAAAGAGTTATTTGGAACAGAGAAGAAAACAGTGAGTAGCTGGATGCTGCTGTGTAAATTTTGGATGTGGAGGGCCCTGTGTTAAGAGCTGGATGATGATGGGGGACTGAGCAGCTGGGGATCAGCTCTATGGGAAAAGGCTGGGACTCCTGATTAACATCAGGATTAAACATGAGTCAACATCATGCCATGTGTAGGGGGGATGGCTGGGAGCTGTGTCAGTGGAAGCAACATGGCCAGGAGACTATCACCCTTCTCTCAGCACTCATTAGAGCACAGCTGGAATTCTGCATCCTGTTTTGGGCCCTACAGTACAAGAAGGACATCAATAAACTGGAGTGAATTCAGTGAAGGGCTACCCTTGATGGTCAAATCCGGGGCACTTGCACTTAAAGCAGATACTGAGGCACCAGGGTATCTTCAGTCCGGGAAAGGGACTGCTCTGGGGGAACCTGACAGCAGTACCTACTAACCAGTACTAACTAGCACCTATCAAACACTGCCCCTGCCTTACTGAGAAGCTGGAACCAGGGTCTTCCTGGTGGTGCATGGCAGGAAGACAAAGGACAATGGCCATGAAGAGCTGAATGGCAGATATGACTGGGTATAAAGGGAAGTATTTTCCCAATGAGACTAAAAAAATATTGGAAGAAGGAGGTTGTGCAGTTTCTACCTGTGGAGGTTTTCAATGCCTGGCTGGATAAACCCCTGAACAACCTAAACTGACCTCGTAGGTGACTCTGCATTGAGCAGGAGGCTGGACTACAACCATCTTGAGGTCCCTTCCAGGCTGAATTACCCAGTGATCCTGTGTTTCACACAGCTCATAGCAAAGATGTACAACTTTGCTGCAGGATGCTGCAGACAATGTAGGTTTCAATGTAGGCATCAATGTAGGTTTCAGATGCTGGCCAGGGTCACCAAAGGGAAATGCACTGATGTTTCAGGTCTGAACCCAAACACATGGAGAATGGGAAATGTTCAGAGGAAATACTACTGTAGGCTTGCTATAATCTCATATTCTTCCTTGTGCAGCTGCTTATGGCCGCTGTCTGAGTTGGGGACTGGCTGTCCATTTCCCAAACCAGTACAGCTCTTTTTGTCTTTATTTCTATAAAACACACCATCAGCATGATGTACTGTTTCAAACCTAAAATTTTGCAGAGCTTTTAATTACAGGGAACTGCAATTTTTAGAACGTCATCCCTACCCTTGGAAGGAATAGTAAAATAATAAGGCTTTTCAGACCACTTTTTTCCAGTCAATTTTCATAATGACAGTATTTGGGGGGAAATTGAAGATTGTAGCATATTACCAAAAAGTACCAGAAATGTTGAAGAGAGATCTATTTTTATTTAATTTATTTTTTTTACTTTTTCAGAAGTTCAACAAGTTCATTGCAATCTGCCTTTCAAGGTCATCCATCTGAATCAATCATCTTCTTAGCTCCACCAGTTCTGATTTTTTGAATAAAATTGTAATTACCATCCTTTTAAGCACCAGCTGTTCTATTGAAACATGATACTGGTGGTGTACTCAGTCCTGGTGGAAAAATATCTGTGAGCTGCTCTTCACTGAAGCCTCAGAGCTGATTGCAAGAAGCATTTATAGTCACAGAATTAAAGGGGCCACAACCAGATCCTTTATGGATCCTTTATAGTTCCTTCTCCTTTTGTGCATTTTCCTGTTCAAACACACATTTGAACCTCCACTGTAGTCACTCCTTATAAATAAGGAGAAAGGGAAAGTCCAATACCATGTAGTGGAATGAGTAAAGGAATAATCTATGAGCTTGTCCAAATGATGAGCTATTTGATAGCAATGCACAGAAACAGAAACACTTTGGGGAAATGTTTCTCTGCCATCCTTTAGCATCACCCATTTTTTAGCAGTATGTACCGTCTTTATCAACAGGCAACCAAGGTTAACAATTTAAGAGGAAAGCTATAATCTATGTACAGTAGGATACTGTACTAAAGAAGAAATCAGTGATGAAAAGAGAAGCAGAAGTGCTTTTCTAGCAGGATTTGCTGGAGAATTGAAAGGCTGATTGGCACAGGAAGTGGCATGGGAAAATAAAAGCAAGAGGTAGAATTTGTCTTGGCAGGAAAGTGATGTTCTACTATTAGAAATGCCTGCAGGCCAAAAAGAAAAAAAAATCCTATGCTGAGATTTAAAAAGGATTTTCCAACTGCTTTAAAGCTCAGATCCTACACTAAGTATCTTCCTAAAGCACATAGAATTTGAGAAGTGCAGAAGTTTTTGGTTATGTTCAGAGGAGCCAGAGACCAGTGAGTATTTATCCTCAGATTGGGACAGTGACAGTTTCTGTGCAAGATGCAAGGAGCAGCCAGGCACTGGGATGCACTTGCCAACTGCTGCAGCCCTGCCTTCCCTCCTTTCCCCTGAAAGATTTTTTCTTTACATATTCTATTGTAATGTATTTTCCTTTTTTCTTCTATTTTTATGAGAAATGAGGACAGTGGTAGTTTAGCAACTTGTCTGAACAATAGCTAGTGCCAGGTCAGGGTGCTACCAGAGGGCACTCGGGCCTGAGGACACAGGGGAGGGAACTTGCCTTGTCAGCCGCAAAATCTGAAGCATTGCAGTGGTGCTGACTGATTAGGCATTGCTATGTTCTTCTCTATTAATTGCATGGCCTTTTCTCTTTCCACAGCCAGGAAAATGTCCATGCTGTCAGAAGTCTTTACCTACGAGGACACTCATCCCTCTGCAGTGTGCTATCAGGAATCAGTGTCTGGCAAGCCCCTGCTCTCTGTCTTTCCCTTACACAACAGACCTTGAGCAGTATTCCTGTGCTCAATGCTCTTGGCCATTAACTCATAAGGCCCCAGTTCAAGAAGGCCTTAATGCACATAACGACATATCTCTTTTCCTAAAGATTGCACATAGCATGCAACCATTATCCCCAAACCTGGCCTGAAGACATATTTCTTCCTGAGTCAAAGGTAAGTAAATATCTTGAATGAAAAGGCAGTACACAAGGAACAGTGAAGGAATGCAATACTCAGTTTTTTCTTATTTATTTCACAGAAATAAATACAGAAAAGGAGAAGAGCAACACCAAGAGCGTATTGAAAATATTAGTACAATTGAATGGGTATAACAAGTTTATTTCTTTTGTGACATCCCTGTCTATCCCTGATGGCAGATATTTGGCATGGGAATTATATTTTACTGTGTTTGTGTACAGCAGCTTTTGCCACAGTTGTTCTTGATCTCATGCCAGATCTTTAGACAGTGCTGAAGGACAGATGATAATAACTGGTAACAAGTATGGAGGACTCTTGTACTCATTAAGGTATTTCTGAAAAGCAATGAGGGAAAGTCAGAATGACCACATGTATTAATAAAAAAGACTTGCTGAATAGAGAGCTCAAATTATTTCATTTAAGGTAATATGAAAGACTGAGACTATATCTCTCTTTTTAGAGATGCTAATTTTGTCACTTCTTTGATATTTGCTCTTGCTTTAAACAGTATCTTCTTTTATCTGATAACTGAGGTTGAATGGAGAGTCTTTTATTTTGAGATATGTAACTCATCACATCTCCAGATGGAGCCACTGCAAATAGCCTGAGCACTTCCAGTTCCTACTTCTCACTGTGCCTGGCTTCTGCTAGACAACACGAGGTCATTTTGTCTTAATATTTCATTGAATTGGGGTATTAGTAATACATCAAAGATGATGCCTTAATGAAATGCAGCAGCTGGATATAGTCACAGGTATACTGAAAGCAATGTTAGAAAAAAAAAGGCTGTTTACTCTGCTTGGAAAGGGATCTGATATTTGATCTCCCGGAAGCTGGAGGCTCCAGCTCTGCAGTAGGTGAAATAGACAATATACATTTGGTGTTATGTGAATTTTAGAGCTGGTGATAGACATGTAATCTCAGTCACTTGGCAGAGATTCACAGAGCAGGCAGAGGCTGCTGCAACCAAGTAAACTTCCATATGCTGCCTTGTCTCAAAACTAATCTGGAAAGCAGGCAGAAAATAGTTTGTCATATCATAGCAAATTCTTGGCTTCTTAGCCAAAAGTACTGCTGGGGTTTGTGACCAGCATCAAACACGTGGTACTTGCATTTCTCACCTAGGTGCTGGGCTGAGAGCACTAAACTCACCCTTAAAGGTCAAGGGGTGGTCTTCAGGGGTTGGCAGTCCTTGGCCACTGGTGACTAGTGGCTGGTGTTGGAAGCAGGTTCAAGGTGAAGGATCTCCATATACCACTACCTGTGCTCCAGGCTATCCATGTTTTCTCAGAACACAAAAGTACAGAAAAATAAAGACTCCAAATTGACAACAGATGTTTCATTAACTTCGTCTATCAGTGTGATATTTTTTCCTTATGAAGTTACTATTTGTTTGCAGGTGACCACTGCTTTTATTTTTCCTCTGTGAGATTATAATCTTAGAGCAACAAAAAAGGGGTCCCTGTCAGCTTTTATGACAAATGGTGATTACAGCAGTACTGTACTTTGTTTCTCCTTGAACAGATCTCATGCTTTTTTTCCCCCTTTGTTCCTCTTGGTCATTTGATATCTGAATCTGTTTATCTCTGAAAGAACCTCCCCCAGAGATCTTGAAAAACTCCTTTTCTCCATGGTCCAGTGATGTAGTTTATGTATTACTTACAGATGCAATAAACAAAGCCTATTCTCAACTGCAATCTCTTAAGATTGCAGAATAACTGATCAGGCTGTTGGCTCAATTTGCTATCTGATAATTTAGCTGATAAGGCGAATCCTGACTCAGTCAGATTTTCCATGGTGGATCAATCAAGTGATGGAAGCTGAGTATTGCATTTTCTCACCCTATGATAATCAGGGAAAGCATCGGCATCAGTAGACATCTAATTTGGCAGGTAGTTTAAATCATGATTTTTATCAGCTACTAATATCCATTAAAAATAACTGCATTTTGGAAGGACAGCAATTATGCTCACTCTGCTACAGTGGGAAGTGGACAGGACCCAGGGGTTGCCCCAGTGTGTTTCTTACCAGTGACCCACTAGGTCAGTGTGTTTTACTGGTAAATAATTTTGCATGAGATTGCCTACAAATGACTAACAAGTGGAACACTCTCAACTAATAACAGAAATGTGTAGTAGAAGTGATCTACCCTGGGAATTATATTTTTTTCTTTTAAAAATAATTTTATTTCACCTGAACTAATTAATTCCTTATCAGTTAGAAGACAATAAGAAAATTACTTTTGGAGGAACATAATGGCAACCCCAAAAAAAAACAACCCAGAAAAAAAAGCTAAATATAAAATATATCCTTGCATAAGACTATAGTTGGTACAGTAAGGACGTGAGACAATTTTAAAGTTCTCTTCAACTCATCAGAACTGAATGGTAATCAAATGGAAAATGTCTTCCATCTTAATAGACAATTATTCTCCCTTAATATAGAATGTACTATCAATTACTGGAAATGCTACTGGAGCTGGGCTTTAAATTCGTTGTGTACTACATGACATGACTTTTGGAGAATATTTTTTAACACACTTGCCTAGTTTACACATTATTCTTTCCTTCCTTCAAAAAGTGTGCAAATGACCAAGAAGTCCAGACAACACCTATGCTTTGCTTAACTTTTCACATTTTATTGCAAAATATCTCAAATCCTGTGGATTCCAGGCCCCTCTGAAAACAAAAAATATAATCCTTTAAAATTATGTTAAAACAAAACATAGAACTTTCTGAAGCATTTTAATTAATTATAATAATAGAAAAATGAGTGGGTTCTTTTGTTTTTGTGAGTATAAACAGAATTTTTAGTGGCAAAATAAATAACAATTGATTTTGAATATCTTCACTGAAAACAAAGTAATCTAAACAAATATAGCATTCAATCCTTTGTCTATGTGCATCCTAATGAAGTTTAATTAGATGCAATTACCTGTCATTTCCACTTCTCCTGCCTTCTGAAAGTGTGGCATTATATTAAACCAGCTTGCCTTTTCATACAGGATTCAATTTCAGGAAATCAAAGATGTGTTTATACAGTCTGATTTTCTGGATAAATATTTTTGAACTACTGACCACTTTCCTCTTAACTTCCTCCTTAGTAGGAAGGATATTGCATCCTTGTTCTCTGTAACTTCTAATCTGAATGACTGTTACCTGCTATTAAACTCATTAAAGATGGAATTGTTGCCTGTAGATTTTTTTCACATTGCATCTCAAAGTTACCAAAGTTAATACTCCTGAGAAGTTCATACATATTATTTTTTCTCTTTTCTGCCTATATGGTCAGTTTACTTAAATGCATTGTTATTAGGAAATTCCTATTAGTTTAAAGGCATGAAATGGCAGTATTTAGTTAAAGGAGAAGTACTACTGCTTAAAACCAAAAGTTATTATTCTGTATTTAGGAAAAGTCCAAAAATTCCATTTCTTACACCCACTCTTCTGTTATAATTATGTTCCAGCAAAATCTCACCCGAATCTGCAGAAGACTAGTAGTTCATTTTATGAACTTTAGTACTTAAAATGGAAAAAAATACCAACTCATCATTTTTAGACCTTTGTGGAATTCTTTGTACCACATGGAAAGGAGCTCTCTTATCTGCTCAGAGACTGATGTGAGAAAAAGCAATATCACCTCTGAATATATTACCAGGATAAAATAGCTGCTTTCCAATAGAGGGAGAAAAGGATGATGGTGGCCATGATATCCATAGGCCTGTAAAGCTCTGTGTTTTGCTGATATCTTTATTTCCACACCAAGCAGAAAGATGAATCTTCCAGTTTCCAAAAAAAGTGATGCTGTGAAGTTGCTGAGAACTGGGTTTGGCACAATTTTTTCCCATCATTCTCTTAAATAAGTCCCAAAGTCTTATGCTTGCTTGTTAGGCTTATAAATACAGACTCCTTCCTTTTCCGCTCTGGCTGCTTTCCACAATATTGGCTGGCTTCAAAGGATGGGGAAGAGGAAGAAACATGCTGACAATGCTCACACTTTCTGTGAATCTCTTTCATTTATTGTAGCCTTTAGCTCATACGAATTTCAGCTTTGAGGCGTTCGCTTGTACAGCCATCTCATCACCCACAGTTTCTCCAGCTGCCCCAAATCCTTTCCAGCTCCACTCTATTTTAAGGACCTGGCTGCACCACATCTTCTGGGTGAAAAGAGAGAAACAAAAATAAGCATTTATTTGCCCATGTCTTCAGGATTTAAAACAACTCAGCAGATAACCCCTGCTGGGGAAATAGTTGCCACATTTGGTTAGTTCAGAAAGACCAAGCACCTTTCCTGTACCAGGGACTTCAAGCATTTCATAAATAACTGCTTCAGGATTTGTGCACTTAATTCTTTTTATGCAGAAGCCACTGGGGATATTATTCACTAATTAATAAACCTAAATGTAGGTGTCTATACATGGATGTTGACATGTGGGTTTGAAGGGCTTCTTACAGGCAGTGGAGATCTAGTCAATGCAGGAGCCTGCAGAGCATTTCAGCTGGCCCATGCAGGGAGACTCAAATGAGATGCCCACACTGAACTATTTTGTGTTATGTGAGCTGTAACTGAGGCATTCACACCATGGTGGCAGACATGAGGTAGCACCTCCAGAAGGTCCACATCCTGGTAGAGCAGCAGTGGAAGGTCAGGAGGGAGATGCTAGTGTGTCTCAGCACCAACTGCTTGCATGCAGCAGCTCCCTAGTCCTCTGCTCTGAAAGGAGTTTAATTTCCCTCTCACAAGTGTCTGATGCCATTGATTTGTCTTGTCAGCTTAAACATATGGCTTGCCTGTGGACAGTCACAGGTAGGCATCTATCTTTAGATTTCATAATCTGGAGCTGAATTTCTCCACGAGACTTATTGCTAGGCCCTCACTTTTACCACTTTGTACCACACCGGGATTACACCACCAGGTTCTGGAGAGCTTCTGGAGTAGGTGTCACAACAAGGCACTGCATTCTACAGCAAGACAGGCAATATGCAGTCAAGGAGCTTGGCTGTGAAACATGTAGATTTAGAGCACCCTGAGTGCATGCATTGGAATACAATCAGGCCTTAAGGCAACTGAGCATACATAGGGCATGGGCAAATGTACACAGACTAGGCACTGGCTAATGCAAGCTAGAGCCATCTCTAAGGCAAGTTGGTCCTAAATATTTATTGGGATTGATAAGCCACTTTTGACTGTTGTTTTTTTTTGCCATATGACTCCTCAGACCCTGCACCCCAAGTATAGATTGCAGGATCCAAAGACTGGATTATTATTCTTCAGTGAATGTTATAGTAGAAGGCACAACACTGCCTAACTTGTCTGATGGTTAGAAAAAACACAAATATAATACTAAACTCTACTGCCCAATATATTTAAAAGACTGTATCCTAAATTAAAAGGCATGGGAAAGTACATGTTGAATATCTTAAATAACACATTTAACAACATATTTACATTTCTCTTTCACACAACTTGCTGTCAGAGAAATTGTTAAGTAATAGCAGCAAGGCTTATCTTGCAACAAAACTAAGATTTCTGGCTGTATTGACACCAGACTGGTTTTCCTGGAGTTAATCTGATGAGGAGTACAAGAGTCTACTATGCAGAAACACACAGGAGCTGTTCAGATCTGGAAATGTGTGGCTGCATTGGCATGGCACTGCCCCGAGCATTTAATGCTCTACAAACACATCTGAACTTCTCTGAGCCTTGAACTGCTGGCTCTGTATAGTCCCAGGCTATGGCATGGGAGCCTGCTGGCTCAGGTTGGCTCTAACTCAGGTGCTTCATTATACACCAGAAATTTTGCCTTCATGTCTAAGAATAAACAGGTAAAATATTTCAAATATGAGCCATCCCTCTTTTCTTCAGCTCATCTTAGTGGGACTCTAATAATACATTCAATTCACTCTAATAATATATTCAAGATAGACTTGATAGATTCAAGCAATCAAGATAGATTGCTCTAGTGCCAAACTACAAATTCTCTGGTTGCTTAAGTCATTCTTAGCCACAGATGCTGGCCATCACTCTAATATCTGGATACACAAAAAATTGATTAAATCACATGCACATTAAACTATACAGTGTATTTCATTAGTGTATTAAATAAAATTTCTTTGCTACATCCAGATTTCATCTTCTGTTGTTAACTGATGTAGCACTAATTCCAGGAGGGCTTTATCTCCCAGCAAAGACAAGTGGTTTTTAAAATTCTGTACATTGTGTAGCAGACTTAACCGACGTGGTCCATTTATTCCCCTTTCAGCACATTATCTCCAGTATGTAAAATGAATTATTACCTCTTCTCCAGTGTAACAGCATATTATGCTCCACAGAAGACCCAAAACTTGTAGTCTGTGTTCCCACAAAATCTTCTTCTGTGATGTCTGGGTGTCCCTAATGACACTTATTTAACTAACTGGTCATTCATATTGTTCTAATAGTATTAAAAGTGTATGTTAACATTAAAACTTTATTGAACTGGTTCCCAAAGGACATTACAATCTGAGGGCGAAACTCATCCCCATGCAGCTCATTTGCCAGCCAAAAGAATACAGATTTTACATGTGATTTATCGATGCATGGCCCAGCTGTTCAGCGTCTGCTTTGGAGATTTTCATCCTGGTTGCATGAACCCTGGGTAAGGCCTTGCTGCTGTCTCATAGGAGTCTTATAAATTTTAAATAGTACTATTTAAGCGTGTTAAGTGTGTAGAGCTCATGGCATTTATGTGAGAATCACTTTGTCCAGCCCTAAAGTAGAAACCACTTCTGACATAAAATACAGCTGCTATTTAGTACCTCTAAAATGGTGTGGAAATGTGAAGATATATTCCATATTCCTATGAAACTACTACACTATGAATGCAGTGTAGTAGATAAGAAGAAAATAAATATCCTTTCTAATATTAATACTATCATTCTAATTGGTAGTAAATATGAAGTTCCTTCTAAACCCTTGGTGTGATTTGTTCTCCTAAGTGAATCAGAAGAGAAACTTAACAGCTATTGAATCATCAGCTGTGTTTTCAATAGCATATGGGATTTCTCCCTTAAGTACCAATGTAGCCCAATCCTGCTTAGGTTTCGACAGCTGATTAGATCGCAGCTTGAGGCTTACCCAGTAATTGCTATCTGCTTAATTATTTTACCTTATATTAAACATGCTACTGTGTTTCCACTATTCTCTCTCCTACTGCTCCATTCTTATCTTTCCAGTTAGATGACAAAATCATCCAAAACTTAACCCGCACCAAAAAGGGAGCCACAAAATCTCACTCTTGCTTATTCTTTCAGATTTCTTTTTTTTGGTTTTGGAAGGAGCTAAAGAAGTGTTGTTTAACATATGGCTACCCTTCAGGTTAATGCTTCTTTTTTGATGCTGTTGCTGAAGGGGCTTAGAGGAACTTTTTCCAATGTTTCCACTTAATGCACCTACTGTCTTTGGAATTGTACAGCTTTATTTTTCAGTAAGTGTTTAGATTTTATATTAGTCATATTATTGTACCTATTCATTTAGAAGATCAAAATATGTGTTTTGCAGAAGGGACTAAGAGTTTAGAAAGAGTAGATCTTGCCTGAGCTGCATATAGCTCTCCAACTACCTGTTTTGTCTGCCTATCCACCTGCTGTGTAGTGTTTTGTTTGTCTTTGGAGGTCTTTTACTGGCTTGTCTCTTTTGAACTAACAAAAGCTCAAGGGAGAAAAGGTCAGAAGAACTTTCTGCTTTTGGACACATCATAAATTGGAAACCATTAACACTCTAAGGCACATTAAGCCCAAATAATACGCTGAGACCCTGATTTGTGATGGTAAGGCATGGGAACAGGTTGCCCAGAGAAACTGTGGTTGTATTTCATACCAGAAACTGAGAATGATAGAAGCTTATATCAATCACCTGTCCCTGCTATTTACTTGCACTGTAGTGTGCCACTGGGATATCCTGCTTATGGGGCTCCTTCTTGCAGAGAAGAGTCACCATCAAAGCCTGGACAGCAGTATGATTCCCTAAACTGCAGGAGCAATGATCTGCAATGATGAGCCATGTGTGGGAGCAGACTTTCCCTTTTATACAGCTGTAAATTTGTGAGCAAGGTCCAGCTTTGTCCAGGGTAAGACCATCCCCTTTTCCACTTGCATTTTGCACAGGCTTGGGCCTGAATGGAAAGGGAACCTACATTAAAACTAAATTATTTATTGAGGCTTTGATTTGTGTGGTGAGACACTAGAACAGGTTGCCCAGAGAAACTGTGGATACCCCTTTGTTGGAAGTGACACCCATCACAGGGCAGGGTAGGAATACAGATAATTTTATTCATGTTGAAGACTTTTCCCAATTTTATATTACAAGAGAAACTCCCGTTCTTACTCAAAGTTCATTGAAGGAACATCTCTGCACATGTGCAAACTGGATCAACTAACTTCACACCTGGGTTGCTAATGGAGACCATCTCACATTTTGTCTTTAAAGGCAGGGAATCATGAGGTGTCCATTGTGAGTATTTGGTATCTTCAGACTTTTTTATCACTTGCCAATGAGCATTCCCTGAGTGCAGCCCCATACCCTGAGAATCTGTCCTGTGCCTCCAAGTGACTACATATGAAAATGTCAGGAGTTCTTCTGAATACCTTAACCAGGAAAATTAGGTTAAAAGTCACTTTATCTTTCAAGCTGTGTATATATATATATATACATATATATATGTGTCTATACACATGCACATGTGCACACACACTTCTGTGCCTCCTTATGAAATCCATTTTACTAAGCATGATCTACCCTTTTAAATCCATGTGGAGTCTCATGAATCACTTTGTACTTGTCAACATGTTCTAGCTTGTTGCTGACCAGTGATACCAAATCTTCCTCTGTATCAATGTCAAATATAAAAAAATCCTCATTATTTTCCTCTGGGACATCTGCATATTTGAGAAGGATTTTATTAGCCTATTTTGGGCTCTCATTTTAAGTCGTCTTTTAGACTATTATTTTGAACAATCCTGCCTTTTTTATGCTTGATCCAGTGGAGATATATAAATATTTTATCTTAAATGTATTCCAGCAGAAGCAGAGTGAACGTTAGCTGTCTAGAAAGGTTAACCCATTACTGAAAAGGATGCCTGATAAATTGAAAGCTTGGCTCTCAGCCAAGAGAGATCGGTTTATTCTGAGCATTCATTTTCTGCCTTAGGAGTGGCAAATCCTGTTGCCAGTATCAGATGTGATACAGCTTCTGAAAGAAGCAACCTCAGAGGCAAATTCATACTTCGCTAGTCAGAGAACTATCCACTAACTGTGTACATAAATTAAGGGCATGCCTTACTTACAAAGTTATTGTTGTATCTGGAATTGCAAATTGTAACTGAGAAGCAAAAAGAAACCATAAACAACTTTAAAATAAGTCAGATTCCATTTTCAAAATATCATGTGGTGTGTTGATTAATGTAAAAACTGTAAGAGGTATTTATTAAGTGCTCCTTGACATATTTTTACCCCAAATTTCAGCCATATCTTCTTCCATTCTGAGTACTAAAATCAGTAATTCAGTATTCAGATGCCGTGATGGAGTTGTTAATTGAAAAGCATTCCCAGTGTCTCAGTATGGATCAGTAAAGAACTCCAGTCAAGCTGTCTGGAAGTGAAGTTGTCATAGAACAATATATGGTTTAAGAATAACTAAACAACAGTTAACCTTCCTGTTTTAAAAGAAAATAAATATTCCACACTTTTTTTCCTTACAGACTCATTTTGCTTTATAATCCCTATTGCATAATTCCCTATCTGCAAACTTTACTCTAATTCAGCAGCTTTGTATTTAATTTACATTGTGTTTGATTCTCACTGTGCTTAATTTACATGTACACAAGAACAAGGAACAGAAGTCAGGCTTTGACAAATCCAGGCCATATTGAACCTAGTCAAATTCTTTCCAAAGGAAAAAATGCAGAGCCCCAGTGCTAATATTTCTTTGATGTACTGGAATTTATGGAAGATTATATTGCTCATCTACTACAGTCACAGAAGTCTACAAGGAGGCTTTTGGGGGGCTTTCAATTTCTTCTGGCAGATTATGAAGAGAATGAAACACACCTCCTGGGCATGGTGAACACCTGTGTGCTTGCTGCCTGCTTCACCCAGTCACACTGAATAAAGCCTTCACCAATGCCCCCAGTGCACCAGCGTTGTCCTGAGCATTAGAGCCAGGCCTATGGAGAAGGGAAGGTTTTGTTTAATAGGACAGGGAAGATTAAAATAGCCTCTCCCAGCTTTCTCTGCCTCCTCCTGCTCCTCCTCCCTTCTTAGCTCATGAGGTACCTTTTGCCAGCCCTCAGGCAGCTGCAGACTGTTAGCAGCAAGAACACTGATCCCTGTGACAGGCTCGGCAGAACGGGACGGAGGTGGACAGGGGTGGGGAAGCACATCCTTGAAGAGAAGAATGGGAGAAAGGAGAAGGAGAAGAAGTGGAAGGGCAGAATTACACTCCTAAATACCCTTGAACTCTTCAGTACTCTACAACAGTCCCTTTTTTCTTACTTTTTAAAGTTAGTTACCATACTTATTGAGAGGCAACTCTTATTAATCCACATGCTTTTGCCTTTTCTGTTAAAAGACATAAAATTTGTTTTCCATATGAAATCACCTCAATTTTCTCTATAAAAGTACTTTATATGTTCAAGTATTGCAGGACAAGCTCACACGAGTATAGCAGGCTCTGAAACATCTGAACTCTACAATCCTGACATGCAGTCAATTGTTCATTAAGGAGAAGGTAGATATGTTTTAAAGAACTTATATTTAAAAGGAAGTTGTTTTTTTTTTTTTTTTTAAGGATAACTCATGTGTGCATAGAGTTACAGGGAATGTATTCATTTATCCATCTTCCATATATTTAAATTATATTTGTAGAATAGGCCTAATATGTAAAATATGCTTGTTTTGACATTTGTGAAATGCACTGACTAATAATTTTCAAGATTTTCTAGTGGATGTTTCCTATTGTTCAAAAAATGCAGAAGGAATATCTTTCCTGCCATTTTGCAAAATGCAAAATAATTTCCCAGTGCCTGTTCTATATTTGCTCTGTCTCCCTAACATTTTCTGGCAGGGAGGAAAGCATGTCAACAGTTCATGGAGAGCATGCGAGAAAAATTTATTTTTTCCGGTGTGATTATGTGCTCTTGGTATTTCAGCAGTCTGTGGAAAAGAATCCTGTATATTCATGCACTGACATAGGCAGATTATCATTATTATTGCCTTCAAGCTGTTCAATGACATTATATACCTATCCACAAACAATTGTAATCACTTTGGGTTTATAACTCATTGTTCATTAGAACTTTAATACAACTTTGTTGTTTTTCTTTCTCAGAAACCAGACTTTGCAAGTTTGACATGGGAATGAAATAGTCTAAAAGAAACTTTACTACAGTATGGAAATCAAACTTTCAGAACTAAAATTTCAGTAACAACAGTTTTCCAAGATGTTTTGCATCTTATTTTCTAATTTATTTTATTTCATTATGTATTTCAATAGTTAGACCACTTTTTACAGAACTGCTGGGTACCTGAGTTTCCTTTGCAGTTTAATAGGACCCCAAAGTGGTCAGAAGTCCAACATGAATCTGTCTTCATCTTCTCTTGAAAGCAAACATCCAAATACACAAAAATAGCCTTCAGCTTTTAAATGCAGTGTTTTGTTTGAGCAGAAGCTGTAAACATTTTTTCAAATAGCAAGCTGTTGGCTAAGACATAATGTCGGTGCAGGTGTTTGTAAATAGTTTCCCTGTGAAATACCTTTTTGCAATGTGAGATTTTTCCTTCAGGCCTGTTTTTGGTCCAGCAAAGACCTCCTGGGCTGTAAGGAACCCTGTAAAATCTCCTCTGGACCCTAGAAAAAGTCTTTGCTTTAGTAACCTCCAAGGCCTGGATCCCTTAGGGTCCTGCTTCCCAAGCCCACAAAGTTTTGGTGGGTCTGCAGGCTTAGTTCCTGCTGTCTCCCCTGCACCCTTTTTCCTGATGTGCTCTTGAAGCCTCCTCTCCAGTGAGAACTTCATTGCCTTTAGGAAAAGGGAAACTCGTCTCCCTGCAAAGGGAGCAGCACACACTGAAACCAGTGCACTGCTGGCAGGATATGGTGAGCAGAAGCCTTCCTTGCCACCCTGGTGCACTATATTAAAAGGAGAGGCCACTGGTGTGAGCAAAGTAAAACAAGTGTCATCCATCATATCTTGAAACAAATCCAGTAATATGGTCATTGTATGAGAACAATTGGAATTACACATATACTAAATAGGCAATTACTTTTTGCCAGCTGCCTTTTATTTGAAACCAAAATCCACAACTGGTATAGACTACCACAAAGAAAAATGCATGTAGAAAAGAAGATGGAATAAAAGGGGTGCTCCAAACCCTTACCATACTGAACTTCCTTTTTGATGCTTGACTTGCTTGCTTTTCTCCTTTACTTTTTTTCCTTCTATGCAATTACAGTTCCTGTGTGAATTAGCAGTTGTCAGTAGTGCTGCTACAGCAGTACCTCAAAGATTCACTGTTTCAGTTGGGGTAAAGCAAATCCAAGCACTTCAGCTTGGCAAAGCCGCTGAGAATTTATAGTGAGCTTGTGTGCTCTGTTTTTAAACATGTTCCTTTGGAACATTCTATATTTAAATTTCAGAAGTGGTTATTTACTCACTGACCACAAATGCTCCATAAATGTCTTTGTACAGTACCTGCTGTGCAAGAGTTGGACTGAAAACTGATGTCCAAATATCACTGGCAGCGGTGTGATGGAGAGAGGCAGTGGGGACACAGTAATTCCCTTGTGCTCAGTGATTAATTTCCTGTAGGTTTTGATCCTGTGTGAAACAAGTCTGTGCTACTAATCACTGTCATCTGGTCCTGGTGGTAGCTGCTCCAGGGTGGGTCACTTACCTTGCATCCCTGGGCTAGGTTTGGTATCCTCAGCATGTGCCCAGTTCAGTGGGGGCTAGGCACAGCCAGCAATCACATGGAAGTGCTTGACCTTCTACAGTAGGAGCATTACTGTTGTTTCACTCTGTTAACAGTAACTTCCACTGACTCAGGCTTTTTTTTTTTTGACCTCGGAAGTGTGAGGGATCTTCAAGTCATCCCTGTT
Source organism: Aphelocoma coerulescens (assembly GCF_041296385.1). Lineage (NCBI taxonomy): Eukaryota > Metazoa > Chordata > Aves > Passeriformes > Corvidae > Aphelocoma > Aphelocoma coerulescens. The sequence goes on along the minus strand of NC_091014.1, from coordinate 35,721,269 downwards.
CAGACCCTGAAGAAGTATCGAGAGTCTTGCTGGATTGGGAGAAACAAGAAGGTGACATGTAAGCAGACCAGGATCCTCTGCATGGTCGCTGCCCCTGTGAATTTTGTGTTTTAAAGCGAAAAGCATGGCACTGTCATGGCTTATGTGAGTGCTTACATGAACACAAGCACAAATCTACACTCAATGTAGTTTGAATTAAAAGACTGCTGTCCAAGTAAATGGCATGTACAACCTATGAGCACTGGGAGGTGTCTTCGAAGATATTCCAGATCTGTCAGGCCAGCTTTAGATAACAGCTGGGTGTAAAACAATGACCCCACCTGCTACAGGCTTTGGCAGCCTCAGGGGGTGAATAAGGAGTGGCAGCACTGTGCCCCAGCCTGGACCCCTGCCTGCTGGGACCTGCAGGATAGGGGTTAAGAAGGAAGCCAGAGGTGGGTAAAAGGCTGGGAGAAATGCTCCCTTAAATCTTTCCTTCCCCACGAACACTTGTATGGGGAAGTGTATATTGGATTTCTTTCAAAGGCCTCAAAGGCTATGGTTTTTGTAAAGCTAAACTGGGGTATCATCCCATAGAAAACATCCAGTGTAAATATCCATTTCAAGCCAGTAGAGTAGATTGGAACATTGCATTTGAATTACTTGTAATAGATAATTTGTTGATCTACACAAAAGGTTAGCTGCAATTTCAAAGCTGGTTCTATTAGATTTATATAATGAGACACTTTATTGCATTATGGGACAGCAGATCCCCTTGTTTGTGTGTTGTTTTAAGTGCTTTACTTTGCTGTTGAGACCTTGCCATCACACTGTCTTGGTGTCTGTTATCTGTTCCGTGGGTCACAAATGGGCATCAAAGGATTTTTTTTTTTTTTTTTTGAGTCAGTCTTTGTTGTTACAAAGGCTTTGAGAAAGTTCTGGTATTTTTGTACAGGAAACTTGTAGGAAACAAAGCAATAACAGGCTTAAAAATAAAAAGCTCTTTCCCAAGTAGCATAATATCACTCTAACCTCAGGCTGTATCACAGGGAAATTTACTACCTAGGGTCTTTTATTAAAATATTTTCTATCAATCTGCTTATTATATTATACAAGAGGAGGTTAAAAGGGACATGTTTGCATTGTCTGCCATAGAGGTGCCATTTTCTCTGACTGACATCTGTTACTCAATTATCATTATCCCACATTTCTTAATTTTCTAGTCCAACTCTTAATAAGGTCTCCAGCATGGGAGGCTCTGTTCAGTAGCAGGCTGGGAAACATTCTCCTGCTCTTTTGCAGAGGGAACTTCCAGGACTCAGTCTCCACTAAAAGTAATGATCAAGTTAGTTCCCCAACAGTTCACGATTCTCAAAAACACACTGCTATTTTAATGTTCATGGCATTTTCCCCCTAAACATTTAGACTGTGTCATGGCAACAGCTGCTTTTAGTTCTAAATTTGTTTTCCCATCCTTCATTTAAGAAAAAAATGGCAGTTCAATTTATTCGCCTTAAATGTAAAATTCAGAATTTTAAACTTTTATTAACTACAAACAGCTAAACCAGTGGTTTGTGAGCTGCTTCGGATTCTCTACACAAATGGAAATTACTATATTGATTGCTATTAATTATGAAGAGGCATCTAAATGTGTAAGATAAAAGAAAATATAAAGTATGTACAACATGTATTTTAGTTCTTTTTTGGAAGGGGGATGATGACTAGAGGGTAAGTACCAAAATTAGTATTCCCAGGACATATTTAATAATCAAAAAGTAAGCTAAAAATAATCGTATCATAACAGGGGCAATCAATGGTCCAACTTTTTCCTGTCCAGTTAACTTTATTATGTTTGCATGATTGTAAAGGGGATTGAATAATTGAATGTACAAATTCTTGATATTAACACCTGAACATTTTATTGCCCAGGACAGGGCTAAGGAAAAGGACATTTAAGATCCTTAAATGTAACTCTTAACAAATGTACCACAATTAATTGTTATTACTATCATTATTTCTAGTATATTTGAAGAGTGCTGGAAGTAAAATGTCATGGATTCAACAATAGGTACTTTCCGAGTGCATATGGATGATTACTTATCTTGGTCAAAATAAGAGACTTAATTCTGATGCAGAAATCTAACATTCCTTTTTAGAGTGGTCTGATCAGCAAGTAAATCAGTCAAACAAATTTAACAAAATTAGTGCATGCAAGTCTTTTGCCTATATAAGCAATACACAGGACCTTAATGGGTATTTTACTAAAAAATAAACTACTCAAATTCTGAGTACCAACTGATTATTGTAAATATTTATTCAACTTGCATATACTTATAAGGGAACAGGACAATGTACAGATATAAAAAGATGCAATTACTTAGTTTTAAAAAGGAAATAAATATTTTTGCAACCTTTTTTTTAACTTTCTAAGTCTGAAAAAACCTTACTACTCAACTACCTAGTAGTATTGAGACTTTACAATTAAGTTGAAACATGCTGCTAGTTTTTGCTCTGAAGTGCCACTGCTTAATGCAGGACAGTTAAGGCAAGGTACGTAGTAATAGCTGATGGAGAACAAAAAGATTTATAATTGCATTGTGCTTATTATCAAGAAACTACTCCTTACCAAAGGAAGAATATACATAATAGACAGACAGATATTTCATATCAGTTTATTCTATACCACACCTTCCCCTATTCGTTTTAAAGTGAGAGTATGAATCTATACATGCCCCTGTGTGTATTGATTTGCACAGAACCTGCTGGATTGCTTGATCCAGGAAAGCTCCTTTCACTCCATTAGTGGAAGTAACCCTATCATTGAAGTTACAGTTTGTCATATATGCATCCTCTTCTGGATCAGGGCTGTTAGCATTGAATAGGACTAGGAATTGATACTAAACACTATGTCCTCTTTGTAGAAAATTCATGATAAAATACTTATTAGGCCTGTCTAATATTAATATTTTTTCAATGTTTTAAACAATTTCTGGAACAGTTTTTTCCTGCTGGAAAGTATAATTGCAGGTTTTCTTCCTTTTCTGGTGCAAGGCTTACAAACACATTCTTTAAGATCATTACATTATCTCAAGTACCTTTAGAAAGCTTCCCTCTGATCAGCTCAATGTTCTGTGTATTGTAGGAGACAGAGATAATAGAGTTATTCACATAAATTTGCATTAATGATACTGAATTTCCTTAAAAGACTAAATGTAATCTACATTTCAAAAAATGAAAAAAGCGTGACCAATATTTTTCTGATAGGCACACACTAGCTATTTTTCTGATAGGCACACAGCTTTATGGCTGTTTGTCATAGCAGATAGAAAATAAAAGCCTTTTCTTTAAGATTTAGGGTAAAACTTGGAAATTGCAAATGCATCTAGGCAGCTGAAGTCCCAGTCTTCAAAGGCAGTTGGAGCACATCTACATTGCCATGTGCTTTCATGTTCCAATTCATCTGCTTCTGGCACAACATCAAGTCTTTCACACCCGCAGTGCAGATTCTGCTCATTGCTTTTGGGGGCTATTCCTCCCTCACCCTACAGTTATGAGGATTTGGCTCTAGGGATGGTGGGGCCCATAGCATCTCAAAACTTGCAGGTATTTTTTAGGTTATTGAGTAACACTAAGTCCATCTGTTTTATCCCTATAAAATGTCAATGGTTTTAATTTAGCTCTTACTTGAGGCACTCTTGAGACTGCACACTGGTTGTTTTCCTTCCTTCCACCTTGCTGCTGTTCATTCCAGCTTCCCTTTATGTTTGCCAAGAGTTTGTACAACAGGCAGATGTTCTGTGAGATGCTGGAACCCGAACAGATTAACTCTTCAGTTTTCAGGGGGATTCAGGAGGGGTAGGATCATATCAGTGTGGAGCACAAGGGTGACAAGCAGTGTCTCCAGATCTTCCGTCCCTGGAGGCAGCTAGATTTCACGAGCTTGCCCTAGGCCACCAGAAATGGGACACTTCTGCCCTGCAGTGGAAACAGTTGCACCATAGAGGTGGTTACCCCTCATAGCTCTAGGTTCATGACTAGGTCAGCACTGGCCTGTCATTATTCCTGGGCTAGTGAGGATTCATGAGATAATCAATCATATGGCCTGTGTGTGGATAATGGGTATAACTAATGTGCCCGAAATAGCAGCTGGCTTTCTGATAATGGACTTCCCAAAGTGCGCTGAGTGTCATTAATAGTATTCATGGCTGCAGGTTGCTTGCCAGAAAAAGTAAGTAAATACATCCATCAGAATTCAACACAGACTAGCATCAAAATGAAATATGCAGGAAAGGTGCATGAAGAAAGTGTAAGTACCTCGGGAATTTGAGGGGCCAAACTGAGATTGTTTTGCATGGACTGTTCTCTAGTACTATGTCTTCTGGAGACACCAAGGTTAACCCTGACAGGCTGCTGAACAAGGAGCACAGGAGAGCTGAAAGCAAGACTGGTACCCTCTAAAGCCCTGTGCCCCTACCCAGGCAGCATGCTGAGAACAGGGAGGACCAGCAAAAGAAGACCAGGAAAAAGAGCTTTCTAAGTTTACCAGACAGGTTACCTGTCATCCTTACCTTTTTAAGGAAAGATTGTCAGTTATTTGTCTGCTTTCTCTCTCATTTTCCCTGTCTCTCTATGGAATCTGCCTTGGATCATGAAAGACTGAGGGAGAAAAAGGAAATATGTGAACTGTTCTCAAATCTGAAGCAAAATCCCATTTCACTACAGGCAGTTTCCTTGACAATAACAATTCCATTAGTCACAATGAAATCAGAAATCATTGTCCATAATGCCTGCAGTAGAAACACCATGAATGGAAGTTAACAGGGCCTGGATTTGTTTCCTCCAGGTCTTCTTCAGTCTTCTCCCTAAGCCATCCTCATCCCAGGGTACCTCACAGTCCATTCTTTTCTGCAGGCTGATCCTGAGCTTTTGACACCGTGAGTTGTTCCCAAAACTACATTCCTTTTCCGATGCAGGCTTTATCTCCTTTCTGTAAAAATCAGTTTGACCATGTTGATAACCTAGCATTAAAATGAAAGCCTATGCTGACCACAGAAATTAAGTATAATTGTGGAGCCTTCCTCCAGGCAAGTGGCAAAGCTCTGAGTGATGGGTATCATGGAGCTTGGTGCTCCTGAATAGGACTGTACAGAGGGTTGTGGTCAGCACCACCAAGTCCAGCTGGAGGTCAGCCATAGGTGGCACCCCACGGTCTGATACTGGGACCGGTACTGTTTAACATCTTTAATGTTAAACCTGCATGATGGGACAGAGTGCACCCTCAGCCTGTTTGCTGGTGGCACAATACTGCGAGGAGTGATGGATACACCACCTGGTTGTGCTCCATTCAGAGGGACCTTGACAGGCTGGAGAAATGGGCAAACAGGAATCTCATGAAGTTCAGCAGAGGGGAATGCAAAGTCTTGCATGTGGGAGGAGTAACCCCATGTACAGTTCTATTCTGGGGTCTGAGCAGCTGGGAAGCAGCTTGGTGGCAAAGTGCCTGTGGGTGCTGATGGCCACCAAGCTGAGCAGGAGGCAGCAATGTGCCCTGGTGGCCAGGAAGGCCAACAGCCTCCTGGGCTGCATCAGGCACAGCCCTGCCAGCCGGACAAGGGGGGTGATCCTTCCCCTCTGCCCATCCTGGTGAGACACACCTGGAGTGCCGGATCCAGTCCCGGGCTCCCCAGTGCAAGGGAGCCATGGACAGACTGGAGCAGGTCCAGGGGAGGGCCATGAAGGTGATTATGGGCTTGGAGCACCGGACATAGGGAGGGGGAAGGTAAGGGAGTTGGGGCTGTTCAGCCGGGAAAATAGAAGGCTCTGGGAGGGATTTCATCTGTGTGTATATACACCTGACTAGGGCAAGTAAAGATGATGGAGCCACACTCTTCTCAGTGGTATTCAGTCAAAGACCAAGAGAAAACAGACACAAACTGAAATACAGAAAATTTAGCTGAAGTATTAGAATAATCTTTTTTACTGTGAGGGTGGCAGAACACTACCAGAAATGGGAATGCCTGCAGATATTAGTATGTGAGAGTCATTAGAGGAGTTTTAGTATTGTCAGTAATTTGGGCACAGTGGCAACATGGATATATTGGCTAGGGCTTAAGCAACATCAAAAACCATCACGTTCTTTTCTGAATGTTCCTTTAAGTTCCTTTTGGAATGTTTTCCTTATATGTTTTAACTGCTTACTTATTGAGACATCTTTTGCAAAGATGAAAATTTTAAGTACTTTCAATTTTTTAAGTGTTTTTCTAGATAATGCTCTATTTTATTTATAATTCAATATCAGCACAAAAAGGCAGCAATAAGTCTGGGTATTTAATATTTGCATAATTTTCTTTTTTCGTTATATTGGTAATTGTGTAGCACTTTGCAGCTGATTTACACAACTCATTTTTGTGCAAACAAACCAGTTATAAGCACTAATTAGAGTATTTTATTTTAGCAGCACACAACCCCCAAAATTTTGACTTTGGGTGCGTATATCTCTTCAGAGCTTAAAGCCTGAGCACACAGGGAAATGGTGTCTCTTTGTCTTGGAGCAGGTTACAGAAAGAGGAGAAGGCAAGTAGGTAGTCCCAAGAAGTCTGTGGGATTTGTGTGTGTTTGGCACAAGGATGCTGTCATGACCAAGAATCTACATATCCTCTTCTGCTAACTCCGAGCTTGTTTGCTGTACTTCAAGGATCTGAGATAAAACCTTAAAAATGTTTTCTTTTACGGGAAATAGAGAAAATCTTCCTGCCTCCTTAAAACATCAGATGGCTAAACCCAAAGTCACACAGGTACATAACACAGGCAGCAAGTGGATTGCAGGTTCCTAAACACACAAACACAGTCCATAAAACTCCCACCTTCCCCTTTTCTTATTTGAAGGCTGTAGCCAACTTTCTTAGACTGATTGTGCTCATGTTTTGTCTGATTCCTAAATCCTTTTGGAACTGACAGACCAGGTAACTCGAGCTTTAACTTCCTGATGGGCTCATTTCCACAGGTAGGCTCAGACATCCTCCTCTTCTGCTGAAATCCCCCACTATGCCGATGTGAGAGATTCATGGGACCATAAACAGAGCAAGCCAAAGGGACCATGTCTCCTGCACTGCCCTAAGGTGGATATTCCCCACTGAGGCTGACAATGACTGGCTACCACTCTGTGGCAGGATGTCCAACTATTTTTTCTTAAGAAAAGTTGAAAATTGTGTCTAAAAAATAACCAGTTGTTGGTATACTCCTTATGTCTCATCTGTGAACTTTTTGACCTGATGTTCAGCAATGTGACAATAGCTTTCAAGATAAGGCACTTTTTTAATAAAAGGAAAATATAGAAAGAGAAAATAGAAGAGCAGTGGGCAGGGAAGATGCTGTATGGAGTGCATCCCTGGTCTGCCTAGTGCTCAGTTCTGGCAAGATTGGTATCAGTTTTTTAATGAAATCACATCACATTTTAATGTGACTCGCACACATTTATGTAACCCTTGGTAAGAATACAATAACACAGGCTCACATTGGTGACCAGTCCACCTAAAAGAATCAGAACCTACACAGCCAAATACTACAGAGCCATCAACAACAATGTGGTATGCTCAAGTATTTTTTATCAGAATGATATGGAAGTTCTGATCCAGAAACCTGTAGAAGTTGCAATATGTTAATATTATAAAAGTTATTTTAGGTAATTTTTGACTTTTATTTGCCAGAGAGATTTTCCTTGACACCTTCTAAAGATCCTTTTAGTCAAAAACATGTATGCAAACATGTCAGTCACTTAGGGAAAAAAAAAGATAAAAGTTTAGAAGATCTGAAAGCTGAGGCACCTCTCCTAACTTAGAGGTAATTCATGGTGCAAATCTCCAGTTACTGAGAAACATTGTAAGTCCTCCAACAACTGAACCCTCTGCCTGAACATCTGCGTATTTCTCCTACCTAGCTTTTAGGGAATGCATAAGAACAGGAAATTAAAAAAAAAAATCTCTTCTTTAGAATGCTCACAGAATAAAACTTTTCCTTGGGAATATAATACTTCTTTTGCTTTTGATTAATTCTAGGGTGTTATTGTACATGCTTCAGATGACCTGCATGCTGCAGTATCAAGTAAGAAGAAAGGGTGCTTCCTTGAAAATCAAGATTTGATTAATTTAAAATTCTCTGGGGAAAAAACTATAGACAGGAAAGAACTGCCAGGAAGTTTATAGCTACCTGTGTGATAGACTCACCATAAAATGCACATCTAAATCAGGTGACTGCTTTCTTTCATTAGTAGCATTGGGATATGCAGAAGCAGTTGTTCAGTGTAAAACAGCTCATGTGAGTAAGAGAAAGCAATTAAATTAACTTGAGCCAGGCACCCATGCAAGCTTCTCCTGTAGCAAAGAAATACGGAATTATTGAGTGCCATTGCCTTAAAGGATATATTTGTAAAGTAGTGCCATAAGACAGAGAGAAGCATGCATATTCCATTTAATGATGCAAATACTGTCAACTATTTAATATGTAGTATATTTGTTCCTGAGAAGCCAGTGATATTTAGAAAAAGTAGGACTTATCCCTCATTTTGAAACACATTTCTGGAGCAAATCCAAACCAGCAGCTGGGATTTTATGACTCCTGCAGGATCCTGAAAAATCCCATATTCAGTCCTAAGGAACTCTTACTCACATTCAAAGTGATGACACTATAAAAAATAGCTAGAAAATGGCTTATTGTGGACTGAAGAATAGGGCGATCTACTTCTTTATGCCTCTGACCTGCAATTTTGCAGAACTCCACTGCTGGCAAAAAAAATCAACTGGAGGATCAGAACTACAATGTTAAGGTTCAGTGTTTGTATTTTTATCATTCCTAATGGAAACACTAGGAGTAAAAGGTGGACATCAGAGGTAGTATGTAAGATTTAGGGCATGGATGACACACAATCATCTGAAGTTTTATTTCATTCCATAGCACTTGAAAGTCCAGGTGTCTTTTAAGAAATGACAGAGGTAAACGCCAAAGTAATTTTCTTTTTAAAGTAGCTATATTTCTATACACTTTACTGCCTTTAAACCTGTTCCTGGCTGTGTATTCTTCGGGAACTCTTGGGACAGTTTTCTGCACCTGATCCTTGTGTTGGTGCCTGCTGGGCTGAATAGCTGCAGAGTGTTTTCTCTCTCTGTTTTCTCTGCCTGAACACCCCAAAGGCATTGTGTGGAAGCTTTTCCCTGTGAGCAAAGAACCTAGCTGGAAATCTTTATTTTATAATGCTTAGAAATTCACATGCATACTCACATTTTTCTTTAGAAATACCAATAATACCCTGCCCCCAACCCCCACTATTTAAGTAAAAGGACTATGACAGGAAGGAGAATATTAGCATAAACATGTATCTTCTAAAAGAAAAGACACAAGATTGTGGTTCAAATATGCAGGAAATCTGAATTTATTGTCCCTGATAATAAAACAAAAATATCAATAGTCACATGATTCAAAGCTGACATAAACCCAGTCTGACACTTGTAACTTGGTAAAATGTTTTTGGTTTGTTCACAGCATGTTGCTGGATTTTCTTCCAGGTGAGGCATCACCTGTCCTCTCACAGGCTGCAAGAGTGTTGTCAACAAAAGGAACTCTTCATCATAAACTCCTAATTCAACAGAAATCCAGGATATGCCTACTCTGTTTGGATCCCTAGTACTGCTCAGTGATCCTGCAGCATTACTGATGACAGGACTGCAGCCCAAGTGCAATCAAGGAAAAGCCAGGAGCTGCAGCTTTCATCAATGGGATTTTAAACAACGGGTTTTCATGAGTACCAAGACACATTCTGTTTGACATGTTGGCACAAAGTCAACACAGAAGAATGCTGTGTCAGGAAACTGTCATGATATTTGCAACAGAAATTAAACCCTTCAAATTTTCCTCTGAATAAAGGGTTCACATGTAGTTGTTTGACTATATAAAAGGACATAATTTCTATAAATATGAGGATGTTACATACAATATAAAAATAATCACAACGTAATTGTTAGGCATGATGAAGCTCTTATAGGAGAGCACCCCCAGAAGTGCCTCAGAAAATTAAAAAGCTTCATCTTTATTACTATCATTATTTTCAGATGACATTCAAACCTACAACTTAGAATTTTTTTTTTTTTGTAAAAAATAAAAGGAATATTTAATCATCACCGCATTAGTCTCCTGTTAGGACACGGCTGTGTCAGAAGTGATTTTAGTCGTGATATTTAAGGCCTTTTAGTCAAACGGTCGTAAGGAACTGCCTGTGATACTGACAGAAATTTGACCTGTCACAGCCGGGTCCTGGACTCTTTATGGTGCAAATTCTGGTTTATTTCATCGGGGGCTGTCCGTGCCCTTCGTGAGAGCTTGCCTCTGTTTTAACTCCTTACAGCCCAGCCTTCGCACACCTGGGTGCAGAGAAACTGGCCAGTCAGGAATTGCGGAGGGAAAGGGACGAGCCCCTGCCAGTGCTGCGGGGCGAGGGACGGGAGGGACGGTCGCCACGCGGGGGCCGAAACTCAGACCCTTGCACCAGTGCGGAGTTTCACACTCCGCGGCCGCGAACACGAGTGCCACAGCCGCGCCCGCAGCCCCCGCCCCGCTCGCCGGCGGCGCGGGGCAGCTCCGCGGGGCAGCTCCGCGGCCCGGCCCGCACCTGGCGGGCGAGAGGCGGCGCGCCCGCCCGCCCCACCTGGTCCCGCCGTGCCCGAGCGGGGCCGCCCCGCGCTCTCCATTGTGCGGCCGCCGGCTCGGGCCACCTGCCGGCCGCGCCAGGGCCGGGGCCAGGCACCGCTCCGCGCCTCCTCTGCCTCCCACAATCCCCCCGCCCACCCACTCCGGTCTCCGGCTGAACCGGGGCGAGCCCGCGCGTTCCCTCCGTGCCTGCCTCCCTCCCGTCCCCCGGCTGGCGGAGCTCCGCCGCCTCCCATCCCCCGCCCTCTCTCTCTCCCTCCCACCGCGCGGCCGCCGCCCCTCCGCCGCTGCCCGCCGGAGCCGCCGACTTCCCCCTGAGCGCGGGTCGCCGCCGCCTCACCCTGCCATGAGCCGCCCCCCGTCGCCGCCGCAGCAACGCTGAGCGGGGAGTGCGAAGCCATGCCGGGCTGGAAGAAGAACATCCCCATCTGCCTGCAAGCCGAGCCGGAGCGAGGTGAGCGTGGAGCCCCGGGGGCGCCAGCCGCCCGCCGCGAGGGAAGGCAGGCGGGCGGGCCGGGGTCTGCGGCGCCGCCGGGTGCCCCCTCCGCAGCCCATGCCCGGGCACGGCGGCAGCCGCCCCGCGGTGGGACGGGCGGGCGGGCGGCCCCGCGCCTTCCATCTTGCTCCGCCGCCGCGGCAGGAGCGGGGGCTGCGGGGGGCGGCAGCCGCGCCGGGCCGGGCTGGGCCGGGGGGGACACACCGGGCCGGGCCCCGCCGCCTCCGCAGCAACTTCACTTTTCTCCGCGGTGCTGCCGCCCGCGCTGCCCCGGGCCGGGCTTCTACAGCCGGGGGGGCGTGAGCCGGGGGGGGGTGGGAAGGTAGATCCGAAGTGACTTCGCGAAACTTCCCTACGTGTGGCTCTGCCCCGGGCCGCTGCTGGACCTGTCCCGTCCCTCCCGGTGGGCACCGGCGAACCGGCAGCGATTGCGCCTCGGCGGCGAGCAGTGCCCGCAGGAGCTGCCCCGAGTCCCGCCAGCGGTCCCGGGATGGCCTCGGGTCCCCGAACCCCGCCATACGGGTCGGGGGTGTCGGAAGCGAGATGGTTTCTGGTCATTTTTAAGAATAAACAATCTATTTATTCTAATAAGAAGGTAACTTTGCCCCTTCCTCAGAGAGGGCTTCTGTCATGGGTGGGTGTTGTGTTCCTTGCTCCGTCTTCATCCTGTGAGTCAAAGACAAAAAAGCTGGGACACCATTTACTCTCAGGTATGCCCGTCGAATTATGTCTTTGATTTACAGGTTAGTTCCGTGGTAGCATGTCAAGTCCTGAGGCAGGACATTTGGGCTTGGCTGCTGCCGTGTTGGATAGCTGGCTGTCCTGCTAGGAACAGCAGTTCACCGTGTATTAAAAAGGAGGAGGTTCTGTTTGCTGTGTGGAAGAAGTCTGGTTCCCTTTCATTGGAGGTGGAGGTCGCTTGCAGAACTGCTGCCCTTCTTGTGATTAGTAAATCCCGTCCCTAATGGGAAGTTCATCACAAACATATGACATCATGAAAATAGTTGCTGAAATGAGCGCAAGGTATTTCAGCTGTGAGAAGCTAGCTTTTTAATCTTTACTCTTAGTAAATACATCATTACTAAAATCTATGGTCATATTTCTTTCTGTCACGAATCCATGTAGCAGAGAAATCACAGAAATAGGATGGATGACAGTTGTCAAAATATATCAGATGCTTTTACAGATGAGGGAACTTTAGAAAGGGTCTAATCTGGCTGTGTCAGAAACTGGAAAGATTTTCTCATTTCATTCTGCATAAAGGTGGTGTCATGAGCTGTAACATGCGGACTTGTCTTTATTCAGAGTAAACAATGGTGGTGGTTTTGCTGTGATGGGTTTAATGTCAGTTAGAACACTGATTTGTTAACAGTTCTTGTTCATTCCTATTTCTGTTTAGCCTCTTTCATATTCATTATGAAACCAAAGAGATTTATATGTTAATAGTCTTATCACTGATGCTTTTCTTTATTGTATTTCAATTATGTAAATAAAAAAAGCTCTACAGTGCCTAAAGTAAATTATTGCCCTCTGAAGTATGTTGCATTGTATAGTGCTTAAGTTTAGCTAGTAATTTAGCAGGATTCCAGTCACTGGAACTTTCCTGATTTAGACTTGTAAAAATATTAAATGGTCAAAATAGTTAATCAGTGTTGAATTTAGCAGTTCTTGAGTATGAAGAATAGATGAAATAAAGCTTTCAAGCTAGACAGAAAAACGGCCAGTGCAGTAATGAAATGAAGGTGCGTCTTTAGCTAATGTAGGAGTTTAGTGTGGCATTGAGTAAAAGGCAATTACAGATACAGTTAAATCCTGGTTCAAAGCCAGTTATGCTAACATCACCCTCTTCTGTTTCTAGAAAATATTTCCATTCAGTTACTCTGCAGAACATTTTATGTACATTGTGCTATCAGAAGACTTCTGTGAATGTAAATACTGTTATTTTAAACTAGCAGTGTGCTGATAGCTTTCTATGATTTAGATATGGAATAATACTGGATATGAAATATTTAGCAATATAAGTTGCATTTATGTCACATATACAAGTATGCCTTTATATAGGATATAAAATATCCATTTATCTGTCCCAAAACTTGTGTATATAGGATAAGAATACTCATACATAATATAAAAATAAGAAACATTTAAATGCGTGTCTATTTTCTTTGATTTTGTGTTCCTGTAATCTGATTGTTTTAATCAGTGTTTTGTTCCTGTGAGAGGATCTAGTCTTTATTCAACCGTGTGAACACCAGTAGGACTGACTAGTAGTAATTTTCCTGTACAACAACACAGACCTGCTAAGTTAATTTCATGCTGAAGTTTTTTGGTGGTGATCTCTTGTAAAACAAACTACGAAATGAAAAGGGTAAAGCAACCCATCCAAACCAGAAAAGTACCCTACAACCACAAATGAAACAAGATCTCAGAAAAGAAGTGAGTAGGTAAGTAATGCCAGTTTATCCTTGTGCATCCTACTGGCTTTCCCCTTCAGGGAATAATAAACCCTGCTGGGTTTATTATATCCACAGTCCATACCACCCTTCTCTGTCATAATAAACAGGTACTGTGCAGCCTTAATTTCAAGTCTAGTTGCAGCAGCAGATTTCAACTGGAAAAAGTCAGCTCTGGAAGTGCTGGGAAAGCTGGGAAGGCAAAGAATTCCCTGTGGTGAGCTATGAGTGGTTTGTACCGGGCTGTTTTTCCCCAGGCTTTTCCCCCTCAAATTTTACAGGCTTCCTTTTAGCTTTTTCTCGAGAGCTCTGCATCCTCTGCATGCACCTGTGGGGAGCTGATCGGGCCCTTAGGTCCTCAGCAGTGTGGAAGGAAGGAAGTTGTGGGCACTAGGATGTGAGGCTTGAGAGGTGGGTGGATTTGTCAGAGAGGGTGTGGGGGCTGTATCCTCCAGGCACTGCAGCATAGAAGGTTCACTGGGTCCTGATACTCTTTTCTCACTCCAAACCAATGCAGCATTGCTTTGGGGAGCACTTAAAGGCTGTTGTATTTCCCCTGATGCTCAGTTCATCTAGGGTTTCAGGAACTGGATGGCAGTGCTGCCACACTGCAGTACATGCCACAGCATGTTCCAGTGCAAGGAATCAACTTAAAAACTATCCAAGGAGCTGCTTTGTTTCGATGTGAGGAGCTCTTGGGATATTACAAACAGTGATAAACTTGTACAGACATACTGAGTTTGGTCCAGGTAGGGTTATTTTAGTGTATTGGTATCCTTGGTTGCCCCTTCCTTGCTTCAGAGCCCCCCTTCTATATTGAATATCTACTGCAAAAAGTCCTTACTGCAGCCTGTGATCGTTGTTCTTATGAGTCAGGTGCTGAAATGGAGGTTATCCAAAAACTCGATAAAATCAGAATTTTGCTAATGGAAATTGGCTGGTCTTACTGAAATGAAGTAGCAGAGACATGGTCAATGCTGTTGGCTCACCTTGGCAACAACTGATACTCTGAGTGAAGGAGAATAACCTGGGATAATGTTTCAAGCATCAGAGCGTGTGTTTGCATGTAGGGTTTAACATTTGTGAGAGTGCTTTGTGGTGGAGAAGATTCTCTTCTGAGGGGTGGCAATCAGTGGTATTTCAACAAGTATTTAGATGTCTTGACTGTGGAAATTATGTGGGATACTTACGTCAACTAAAAAAAATCATATTGTGCTGGTTTTCAGTGACTAAAACCATATTTAAAGTTGGAGAGCTGCTTTTTTGTGTGCACTGCAGCACAGTTCCTGGTGTTCTGCTGCCTGCTCTGTGATCGAACAGTACTCTGCAGAGTGAGTCTGTGCTGCTTCTGGCTTCCACTGCCACTATTATCACAAGAAGTCCTCTCCTTTAGAGGAAAGAAACTGTGTAGAGTAAAAGATTTTTAACATATACCTGATGCAGTATACCCTGTCATTTCAAAAATGACGTGAAGATGTACCAGTGTAAGACAATGTCTTTAAAATTCAGGGTGCACTTCCCTCCTCCCCAGTTTTCTGCCTAAGACATTAAATCAGATCTTGTTGTAAAACACCTAAAACACTTTCTGGGGTGACATCTTAGTAAATACTTTAAGAAGAAAAATGTTACTGGAATTAATTTTGTTCAATATTCCTTCCAGTCAAGTTAAATGGACGTGTTTTGTGGAACTCCTGTTTCAGCTTCATAGCTGATCAAGTTTGACAGGAGTACAGAAAATACTGTTTGTATATCTTGTAGACTCACTATGGGACTGCTTGAGATCCCTTAATGTACATGCATGTTAATTTTAGGAATGCATCTAAGTATGCTTTGATTTTATTTTTTAAGTACTATTCCTTCCACTGTTGTTTTGCCTCTGTTTAATAGACCAATTAGGTCAAGGAAGAAGGAAATACTGTATTTTTATTTTCTGCTTTTCACACTTCACAGGGAAATTAGGTGAACTTCAAGGAAACATTTTAAAGGAAACATTAGGAAATGTTTTAAACCCCAGGACTCAAGGATAAAAGAATATGCAGGTATTTTGTTAATCCTGCCTCAAATACAAAACTAGCTTGTTCTCATGGAAGATGTGCTGACAACAAGCATCTATCCCTGAGGTTACTGCTGTGTGAGCTTGTCTGCTCATCTTAAGCTGGAAGAGAATCCGTTTCTCAGATAAGGGAAAGCTATGTTAGTGAACTGAATCATGTTATTGTGGGTTAGCAGTTTGCATCTGATCAAATGAGGCCACTTTACAGTGGATATGCTTCATGCTCTTGCCAGGTACGTGTTAAAAATTGGCTTATTTTCAACTGAAGGCTGAAGGTGACTGTTCTTTGTATTCCAATCTCTCACCTAGTAAGGCAAGAGGAATATTTGTCTTCCTCAGCTTACGTGGATTCTTGCGAACTGAAGAGAGCTGCGGACCTAGGACTAGAAACCTTGTACAGAGGCTTTCTGTCTTTATCTGTTTTCTCATGTATGTCACATGCCTTCTGAGAAGTTAAAGTATAACCTGGATGGCAGAGAACTTTTGTGAGGAGAGGATGTACTCACAGTGGCAACCTTAGGAATCAGAACTGAGTGTTGGGGGTAAACATATGGAGAGAGATGCTTGGAAGATCATCTTTTGCCCCAGGGAAGGCATTGCCTAGACTTAGTCTGGAGTGCAGGTAGATATCTAATACATGAGCAGTTGGGACCTTTGGTCAGTTGTGATATGCAAAGTACACTGTAGTTGCTTACATTTAAGGTGAAGAAATGGAAGGAAATGTCAGTTTCTCAGCTTCTGACACAAGAAGCTAGCTTGACTAGCTTCTTTCCCCTCCTCCAGTAGCATCTGAAGCTACCACTAAATCTCAGATTAGAAAACACTAATACTGGGAGATCGATTAATAACAAAATACTGATTACATGCTTATACTTCCTTTTGGGACTTTTGCCTCTTTTCACCTCAGTCTTGACTGAATTGTGTCTTCGGCACTTGGTCTTTCTCCATTTGCTAAACTGAGTGTTGGTGAAGACTATTTGCCAGGTGGGATAAGATAACACTAGAGCTGGTTATCAGCAGCATGTAAAGGACACAGACACGTTGTGTCAGTTTTTTCATTCTTTTTTTAAAAACCAGCTGGGATAGGGAGAATTCTGACACAGGGATGGAAAAGAGGCAACAGTTGCTCACTAGTGCCCTTTTAGCATGAAAGGAACTGAGAGCAGGCAAAAATCATCTACACCTTTTGTGATCGGCATAGCCAAGTTAACAGCATTTTATGACCTGTGGTATTAAAAGAGTTTGTTAAATCTTGTGGGATCTTCATGAAGGTATGGTCTTCACTGATAGCAGAGGGATGATCGTCTCCGGTATCTGGGTCATAACCAAGGTTTTTTCCCCTCATATAGAAAGAAAATGTGAGATAACTGCAAATAAATGATTTCTATTTTTTGCAGAGGCAAAAGCAGTTTTTGTTCATGTTTGTCAGTAATGCAGTCAGATTTTTCAGCAGTGAGTGAATGGCAGCAAACACTCTAACTTGCCTCAAAGAACAGCAACACGTAGAATTTGAAGCAGTAACAGTATTTGCCACTGACAGGCATCATTGTTTTTTTGTGGATATCTGGGAGCTATAAAGGGTGTAAATTCTAAACAACAAGTTTTTGACCAGAGTATCTTGCACCCTGAAACATTAGAGACACACATAACTGGAAATAGAGAAGCTTCTGTGTTAGATCCTTCAGCAATTTACATGTGGACAACTTCTCTTGAATGTCAGTGCATACTTACATCCCTACTATGGGTTGTTTTTTCTGTTATTTAAGATTATCTGAGCTGCCACAGCTCAAGGTTCTCCCTGAAGAGCTTTGAAGACCATGTTGCTCTCCAGTGGTTGCAGGAGGTAAGGCTTGATGCTGCATCTTCTCCCCACTGCTTGTATCTGAGCCTTCTTTAGTCATGCTAATGCTTTTGAAAAAAGATGCACTGAGTCAGCAGGTATCTGTGAGGGTCTAATGATTATGGCTGTAAAACTCTGACGTGTTTGAGTGTTTTACCTAAGCGTTTTGGATTTATGCATATTGAAATGTCAAGAGTACCATCCATCCTGACTTATGCAAAAACAGACTAATAAGATGTATCAGCATCCTATGTGGATGGGGACAGGGTGATCACCTGCTCAGCATTTCATTTGAGCAAGATGAGTGTGAGACCCTGCAAAATTCAGGATAAAATAATAACATTTATGTCAGATACAATCTGTCAGATTATGTCAGATACAATAATAACATGATGTCAGATAATCTTGATTACTGTATCTCTCTACTGTGTTTTTGGTTTTTTTTTCCCCCGTTCCTCTTTCTGCTGGCACAAAGTGTGCTGGGTGGCTGGGGAACACAAACTCACAAACTCTTCTGGTGTGTCTTGTGGTGGTAGGAGGTGGCCAGCTTTTTTATGATTCTGAATGATGTTGATGGTCTAATGTCTGGGATTTTTTCAAAGTCATTTTCAGTGCAAGTTCTGTGTTTCACTGATTCTGCATCACTGATTAGAAGCAGTGTTCTTTTGCTTACTATTGAAATAGTTTAACAAGGACATATGAATGGAAAAGACAGGTAAGCAGGGGGTGACGCTTTTGGTACCGATATGTATTCGTCAAGGAATTTTGTTGTCTTCTCTCTTTGGAAATCACCACAGGAATTGAGAATGCCTGGCATGACTGACTCAATCGCCGTCTTTTTTGTGCCTTGTTTAATTTCTTGTTATCAGTAAAAATCACCACTGAGAAGATTCTGCTACTGTGAAGGAAAACTGTGGAGAGTAGTTCAAGAATTTTACTATCTTCTTTACACACTGGAATCTCACAGACATTTAGGGTGTTCCACAGTTCAAATCTTCTCTCAAAATAAGAGAAATTATTCTCTGAAATATAAGGATAGAAATGTAATGATGAGAGTTAAGAGTAACTGTCAGTGAAACTTACCAGATCTTTTTTTAACCAGTGGGGTGAGACTGAACTTTTAACACCATTGTTTTATGGGCTTTCATATTGTGTAACTGAATATAAACTTCTCATTATTAACAGACAGTATTTTGAATGTCATAAAATATTGCTGGAATGTGTCTTCTCAGTAACTGCCTTTCCTAGGAAGATGGGCCCTATTCAAAATACTTACTTTTGTTTACTAAGTCATGCTATGTAGTTAGCACTTAGTGTTTGCTTCCCTGAAGCAGTTTCCCAGTAGATGAATGTACAGTGAGACATGGTCTCTCTGTCCCACACTGCCATGTGCAAATTAAAACCAACACATTTACATTTAATCAACAAAATGAAGAAGAACGTATTGGTGGCTGGTGTGTAAGTGAACCAGATCTTGTTTTGTTTCTGTGGATATCAGTTAGCAACACAGAAGTAATGCCAGCTTTTCTGCAATTGCCTGTCATGGAGACAGGTGTTCTGCAGTCCAACACTTGTTTGTCAGTTTAGCTTCTTCTACAGTGGGACAGTATTCATGAGAACAACTTTTGTAGGCAAAAAAAAAAAAAAAAAGAACAATAGCTGCCACTTTTGGGGGGCTATAATAACAGCTAACATGACACCAAATGTAGCAGCCAAAAGTATCTGTGTGATAAATATGTTATGCATAGGCAGGAAGAAACAAGGTTATGTAAAATTGTTATCAGAATAGAAATAACAGACCTGTGGACTATTTGAATTATATTATTCTTTTTTTATTTGGATTATTGTTGCTGTGGACCAGATACTAAGTCCTTTGTATTTCTGTTGCAAAGAACAGCTTCCCCTGTTTCTGTCTTTCACCATGATTACCAGCTCCCCTTTCCTAAAGGTGAGGAATGACATGGTGCTGACCAGTGCTGCCTCTCACCTGAGAAGGTTTTTAGCATCTGAGCAAAGCCAGGACGGTTCCAACAAGTGAGTTGTATCAAGCTCCCTGCTATGCTTTCTCAAAATCTTTTCAAAGCATTGGTAACTGGCAGGATTTTGTTGTCACTTGTTACCCATGCTCTTCACGACAGGGTTGAGACCTGAGTGTGAGAGGAGGCAGTCATGGAATAAACATATTGTTTTACTACTCTGACAAAAATTTAATCTCAGTGGCATTTTCGGTGAAGTATTTAGTTGTTTTTGTGTTCGGAATGGTTTATTTACACAACGGCTGGGCAGGAAGTAGAGTGGTAGTCACAGAGCAAATACTCTGGGGAGTAAAATTCACTGCCTGGTAAATGAATGCAGCTCTGCTAGATTCTGAAGGTTAATTCACTTGTGACAGCAAATTTACTGAGCTCTTGTACCTGTTAGTGGAAGCCGTTTCTTAGTCCAGGGTCTCTTCTGAAAAGTCAGAGAAGATTGTTGCCAAAAATTCATTGCCTCCTTCATGTATATCTACCAGTTTTATTCTTCTATATTTTTACATTTTCTGGATCATGTTTGTAAATGCCACAATGTTTTTGAATGCAGTGAGAAATTCTGAGCCTGAGCATTTTCTAAATACCTTATGTATTTGATAAAGCTTCCAATTTTTGGGGGAATATAGCTGTAATTTACTTTGACCTTTTTTTTTTTTCTAATACTAAACTTCCCCAAACCAAATGGTATGCCTAAGATGTGGGCTTTAAATTAACTGTGTTGTTAAAGATTCTATGTGCATCATGATTTGAAGGACTGAAGAAATGTCTCCTCTCTTACAGAAATGTGTTTTGAAATTACAAATTGTAGTCCTTTTAACTTCACCTCTTACTAGGACTGTTTGCAAAATGTGCGGGAGCCAGATAAACCTGCAGAATTTGCATGTCAAAAGTGAAGCAGTTGATCAAATGCTTTCAGCTGGGGTGTGGGTAGCTCTATGAGAGGAGAGAGAATGAAATGGATAATACGTAAGGATAATTCAGTAGCTTTATACTCGTAGCTCTTGTGAGTCAATAACAATTTGGGAATGTTAGTAGCAGCAAAAACGTTGGGCCTCAAGCACAAAGTGTTAAAACATGGCTGATGTTTTTTGTGTTTTCATGTTTACTTATTGAGAAAACACATCTTGTGACTTAAGTTTCAAGAGAAACTTTATCTTGAATATTATAGGGCTTTAGTATTCCCAAGCTTTCCTGTCGTTACAGCCACTGACAAAAATGATGCTATAACTCGGGCTTTTCTTATGCTCTCTCTTATTTCCTGTGTCTTTCTTGAGTGCACTAATCCTAAAGTTTTTGAAGTTTCCTGTCTGCCTAGGGTATTTCTTTCACATGTCCACAGGTTTAGGCATGCACTGGTATTTGTATTTGTATTTGTTTAAAAAACAAAAAAATCAAGACTACTAAATGTTGCAGTAGTTCCTCATTCTGCTTAGGCACATTTCAGATACATTCACTGCTATTTGTTTAAATATTTAGTGTGAACTGATTCTTGCTTTTCAGAATACTTTAATATGAAAAGGGCTTTAATTTGCAGATAACTTACCCTCTGCCATTAAAGATATTTTCAAACCAAAGAAAAAGAAGATTCACCTGCTGGCTCTGTATTCTATTTTCTGCTTTTGTCAAAG
This sequence comes from Aphelocoma coerulescens, assembly GCF_041296385.1. Lineage (NCBI taxonomy): Eukaryota > Metazoa > Chordata > Aves > Passeriformes > Corvidae > Aphelocoma > Aphelocoma coerulescens. The sequence goes on along the minus strand of NC_091014.1, from coordinate 35,700,095 downwards.
ATCAGGGTAGTAGGTAAGTAGTGCCTTAAGCCATGTTCCTGTACATACGTTTCTTTTTCATAAAGTGATTGAAGTAATTTAAAAAAACACAACCTCTAACAATATTACGATGTTTTCCTCAGGTTTAAATATAGGAAGCATCCTTGTAGGTGAGTTATGGAGTCCCCTGTCATCTGAAAAACTAGTCTTGAATATTTTTTCTTTGCCAGCTTATAATAAACATCCAGCTAGTTTTGACATTGTCCTTTTCCTCCTTTTCCATCACTCTTTTTTTTTCCTTCTGATCTTATCAGGGTTGGTGGTATTTTTTCTCTGACCTGTTTTTGTAACCAGGCATATTTAGTTCCTCGTTAACTGCAAAGAAAGAAGTCAGCACAAAAATTCGAAATAACTTGATTGGCCTGTTCATTAAACTGAACAACTTTCTGGTGTTTAGGCTTATAGTCTGAAGAAAAGTATTGAAAAGTAGCCTTTAACTGACTTGTTTCAAGTGTTGCTTATTATTTCCTTAGTGGTAGTTGCCTGAAATAATTACATAAAGTGTCTTTTAAAATTTGTATGGTTTTGCATTCAGTTATTAAAATTAAAATTCAGTTTGTTTATGTGAAACTTCTAAATGTTCTAATTGACAAAACTGGGATTTTGTGCACGTGAATGCATTGTAAATTTTTGGGAAGCTGATGCTCAATTATAGAGTCCACATAACTGAGATACTCAGGGTTGTAGTTACACACATTTAAGGGTTTGCAAGGTTAAAAGTAAGCGTTTTCATGATATTTCAGAATATACCTTTTGTGTTATGCCACGCTAGTAAAGTACAATACACAGGAGCAGAAATGAAGGTCTTTTCCTGGGATTTTTCTGAAGTCGGGGTTTGTGACAGTATTCTTTAAATAAAACATATTTTACCCTAATGTAATGAACCTGTGTGTTCAAGTTCAAACACATAAATTACTGTATTGGCATGTGGATTCCAGTTAAAAATCGATAGCACACTAAGGATTGAAAGAAAAACAGAATCTTGTCATGAATTGACAATATGTCCAAGAGATCTGTGTGTCAGCAGAAGGTGCACATGAAAGGCTTGAACCAGCAAACTGTCCTGCATGGAGTCCCTCATCCAGCAAAGGATTTAAAAATATCCATGTTTTTCTGGATGAGAACACGACACTCAGTAGTGTCAGGTAGGCTCTAGCAGAATGAATGGGTGATGCATCTGGTCCCAGTTCATTTGGTGCTCATCTGAAAAGGTTCTCTAAGTTGAGGGTCAAAGTCACTGAAAAATTTGCTGCTTGAGTGTAGGGATAGAATCAGGGAATGATCTGGGTTGGAAAAAACCGTACAGGTTAGCTTGTTTGAACCCCTGTGCCGTGGGCAGGGACACCTCCTGCTAGACCAGGTTGCTCCAAGCCCCATCCAACCTGGTCTTGAGCACTGCGAGGGTTGGGGCAGCACTACTTACCTGGGCAACCTGTTCCAGTGCCTGGCCACCCTTACAGCAAAGAACTTCTTCGTAATACCTAATTAAAACCTACTCTCTTCCAGTTTGAAGCCATTCCTGCTTGTCCTGTCACTGCAGTTCCTGATGGTGAGAGAATCCCTCTCTGGCTTCCTTGTAGACCCCTTTTAGATGCTGGAAGGTGGCACTGGGGTCTCCACACAGCCTTCTCCAGGCCGAAGAGTCCCAACTCTCCCAGCCTGTCTTCAGAGGAGAGAGAGGAGAGGTGCTCTAGTCCCATTGCCAACTTTGTGGCCCTCTGGACTTGCTCTAGCAGTTCCCTGTCCTTATGTCACGGGCACCAGAACTGTACACAGTACTCCAGGCAGGATCTCAGGAGAGCAGAGGGGCAGAATCTGCCTCTTGACCTGCTGGCCATGGTCCTTTTGATTCAGATATGGAGAATGAATAATCCTTTTGAAGTCAGTGTGCTTAAATTTATGCTTATAACTTCTATGCTTAAGTGGATCAAAGGGTAATTCTAAAAAGAAACTGTTTATTTTCTTTAATTAAAGATCATTCTCATGATAGTGCTAATGTCTGTTTTGGGGGGAAAGAGAAAGCCAGTAAAAAGGATTTAAAATACTATAAACTTTCTCCCTCTGTTTTTATGAATGTATTTTTGGTTTTTTCCTCCAGAGAACATGTAAAAAATATTTTTCTTTGGTGGTATTTCTTTGCTTATTCCTCATACTCCTTGTTGGAAGAGAAGTTAAATGTGTTTAACTGCAGGGTGTTCGACATTCTTTTTTTCTGGTGGAAAAGCTTCTTTTATGCTCATTGAAAGATGTTGCATCGTGAATGTAAGTAATGTGCAAAAAATGTATACTCAGAGCAGGCAGTTTTATAACCAGAAGTGACATGTACCATTTACCCAAACAGGTCTGAAATCCTGCTGTGTTTTCAGAGTTATCTGATTTATTATCACAAAGAGGCTAATAATGATATATCATAGTAGAAGGAACAGTCTTTGTCAGAGTGGAAATGGGTTGGGTTTTTTATATTTTATGCAACTTTTTCTTTCATGTGGATCCTAAAACTCACAAACATTTCCCTACTGCATATTTGATTGTAATAGCACTGTAAACAGAAGTTGTCCCTGTACAAAATAGGGTAGCATCTTGGTTGAAATCAATAAGAATTTTCTGTTAAATTTGTTGAAAGTGCTGTTGTCAGTTGGGAAAGCTACAAAATTGGCTTAGTTATTTTGAAGACCGGAGTATGGCATTGGATGGAAAGACAGGACCACCTGGTGAGAAAGAGGGATTAAACACTCTGGGGCTGCTGCTGTGAATTGGCATTGAAAGGACAAAAACCAGTGATGCTATATTTGTGCCTTGTTTCCTAATTCCCAGGTAGTTTAAAATACATATACTTCTGGATATTCCTTCCCACTTTGATTTTGTATTCTAGTCTTTCTGTTTTTGTGAACTGCTGGTGTCTGGACTTTGAAAATGCTTTGGCACCTGGGAGGTGTTAGTGAAATTAAGTAATAATAGAAAATTAGAATTCCCAAAGAAACTTATAAATGCTCCCAGACAAGTCTAAGTGTTTTCTGCTTTGTCAATCAGAAGAGATGACTTTGAGTTCATTAGTTTGTTTCCTCTTCAGGAATGGTTTATAAACCTTAAGCCTTCCTTCTTTAAAGCAAGGTAGGTATTAATTATTTTGTGAGGAAAAAAAATGGGGCAGACATGTGGTTGGTGCAAGATCATGGTAAAGATCTGCTTTGCAGTTGGAACTGTCATGTCTTGTTCTCCAGGCAGTGAAACACTGTAGTCTTTCCTGTATAAAGTAATTGTATAAGATCTCTCTTTCATAGTTGGTTAGAAAATACAGACAGAAGAAAAAGAGGCACTTTTTTTTTCCAGAGAAAAAACTACACTTACTTCTGTGAATACAATATGTAGGAGAGATTGTCAATCCACATGCTCACCGTGAAAAGCATGATCCAATGTCAAATGGATCATCCATGGAGTAAGCTGAATAATAATCATAATAATAAAGCTGAATAAAGCCAATATTATTCTGCAGTATGATATAGTTGTAAAACTCTTCTAGTGCTCTATAGCTTTCCAGTCAGTTAAAAAAGTAAATAAATTCTCTGTTAACATACAATATGCATATGTCTTTAAACAGACTTGAGTATTTCTATGGTAAAGAACATTGGTGTATAAGTCATAAACCTTATGGATATTCATTTTTGTACGCTAGTTTCCTGTTCTACTGGTGCATCTCAATGTGTTTATTGAAGATTTCCTTGAGAAAAAGTCTTCAGGGAACGTCATTTGAACATAAATGTTTAATCAGGGGAGAGAGGGGCATTATTTTTGTAATGAAAATGTCGTCTTTCCCCTTGAACTGAGGTGCTGCATAAAAGGTAGACAAGAATAAAAGCACTTTTGGTTGTTTGATTTTCCGGGGGCAAGCTTATGATCTGCCATTGCACAGTTTGGGAGCTGATAATCTATGAACCCAGTTGCACAGAAGAGAGGAAGCAATTTTTTCCTTTGTGTAAAGCCAAAGATTTACATTTAATCTTGTAAAAAATCTACTCTGCCAATACGAAGATGTGAACAAGGTGCCTAAGCATGCACAGAAGAATTGTACCACGTTAGACTTGGCAGTGCTAGGTTTATGGTTGGACTTAGTTGTCTTTTCTAACCTGAATGATTGTTTGATTCTAAATTCATCTCTAAGAGACTGATTTAGCTATTAATCTTCATTCTTCCTCCTGATGTCCCAGTAATTTGGACTACGCTGGAGAGATCTTTGGTCTCAGACACCTTTAGGTTTTGCTTCTGCTTTACTGAGCTTCTAGAGTTGTCTTTTGGATGGTGATGGATTTAAGTACCTCAGCAGGTTCCCCCGTAGTGTGTAACACAGCATTTGCCATTTGTTTTCTGTCTGACTGAGCAGGTACTGCTCTCTTTGCCCACAACCATCCTTTGGCTGCCCCTAAGCTGTGAACATCATCTGGTATAGCAGAGAGCTGTAAATAGTTTTTGCATTAGATTCTGCATTCAGCTATCAGCATCATGTTCTGCTTCTTTCTGAAACTGAGTTTGGAATGCAGTTTTATGTACTTGATCCTTTTTGTGGTATTTCGAGGTTGCAGTGAATTAGGCAGTTATGGGAAGAATTGGAATCTTCAAGGCAAAGTACAGGCGCAGTGAAAAATAACTATAAACGCCTATAGGCAAATAGGTAGAATATATTGCTATGGAAACCTTACTAAATTGGCAGTGATGAGAATGCCAGATTGATTAATGTTTTTTCATAAAATGTTTTATTAAAAAAAAAAGTAAAAATCACATAATCTTATTCAGTAAATAGGGACTCTGCTATGGTGTTCAAAGATGTGAACTAGTATTTGCGCATTCGAGGAAATACTAACAAAATGTCACTTTTATTAAAGAACAACTTAAAGGTCTAGTGGGTCCTTCATCTCCTTCTTTGCATACAGTATAGACTGTATAAAGCATAATTTCAGATTCAGAATATGATTTGTTTGAAAAAGTATTTCTAATTTGTATTCATTAAAAGTCAAATTAGGATATATAAACTAAGGAATGACAAAAAAAATAATGGAGTGAAATTGTTTGAAACTGTTTTAATTATATCTCATGTCATTCTGCAAATGTTTTAATTTCTCGTAGGGTGAAGTGCTTAATGAACATAAACAAAATGTGGTTTAATATGTTATTATTTCTAGTTATACTAAAAGGAAAGCCAAGAAATTGTTTTCCAGTAATCCAAGTAGCCTTGCATAAGCCCCTAGTTTATCTAATATTTTCGATTTCCATTTCCTCTGTCCTAGCCTTGCTGTCTTCATGTTTTTGTATTCTGGTATTTTTGTATGGCTTCATAACATTTTATTGTTTACTTTAATAATCCTCAGCTATTGCAATGCTTTTTTTTTTTTTTTTTCCTAATTTGACTGATTTTTGTTTTAACAGAGAGAAAAGGAGTGGGGAAATAATGTTCAAATAGGAGAACTGGGTTTTTTTTGTGATCCTTGTGTCCCTGTCCTTGTCACTGCTGTCCGTGTTCTTTGTGGTAGAGGCCTGCTACACCTGGCCTGCACATCGCTTGTCTCCTTCACGCCTGCGTCGTTGGGCACTGTCTTTTCTTAATCTGGAAGGCTGGAGCCTGACACCATGGTCCAGATCCAGATGTTCCTGTACTATAGCCTTGAAAATCCACAAATCCATCCTTTTCCCTGCTTTTAGAGCCACTGTTGTTCTTTGAGGAGAGCTCATCACTGGATTGTACATTGGCCCTCTGCTATTGGGTTATTAACTTTTATTCGTTTTCCTGAGATACCCTGACATTGCTTGTAGACTGCTCATCTCTTCGTTATCATTAAAAGTCTGTGGTGATTATGCAAGAATTATTAATCTCATCAGTTATCTTCTTTCATGTTGGTAGTCAGTTTTTTTCTGTTTCTTTTCTTTTTTTCAAAGATTTTTTTTTTCCCTAGTTTAAATGTATTCCTAGTCCTTCCTGGTTTACATGAATTGATGGCAGAAAAATCCAGCTGGAGTCGTGGAGTTAAGGAAAATTGTAACTGATCCATGAACATTTCTTTAAACTCAGTTAAACCACTGATAAGGTTGATCATACCTTTCTTTTTTTTTTTTTTTAACTGAGTTGCATATACCTGCTTATGTGTACTTTGCTGACTTAAGATTTTTGTGATTGTTTGGGCTAAATGCTTGAATTTACCTTCTATGTGATGAATATATATAATTTTAATTTATGTATCAGTCAGTTAACTTGATTATTTAGGAGATGAGTGGGAGAAGAGGATATGTATTTCTGCCTGTGTATAGGAGAGCTTGGAAAACCTGGGCCCTCTGATTGAGAGCTCTCGGTTCCAGATTCCTTGCTGTTTAGCTGGAATAGATTCCAGCTCCTTTTACAACTTGAGCTGCAGGTTTCTGAGCTCTGCATCTGGGAATGGGGAAGCCCTGAAAGCCCAGATCATTTGAAAATGTAAAGCAGGAGCTCTGGAGCCCTCTGTCACTAGGCGCTCTACATGTTAGAATATCCTAAAGCTGTGTATCCAGCAGCTCAACATGGGAATTACCAGAATTCATATATGTCTGGATTTTTAATGAAGCATTCTATATATTGAAGTTATGTTGTCTCTTCTTTTTTCCTTGAAACATTTATGTTTTGATGAATTAGTAATTGGAAAAAATTTGTCATTGTAAGGTTCAATAAAAAATAAAGTTAATAATAACTGGCAAGATGTGGACTTTACTGTTTGAACCCGGAAACTTGAGTGGCACTTTAGAGAGAACGTAATGAAGAAAATGATCATCTGATCATATCTGAAAAGTGTACATCACTGATGATGAGAGAGAGAACTTCTAGGAAGATGACCAAGTATCAAAGACCATATAAGTTGGAATAGTCGGGGTTGCTTGCTTGGTATTGCCTGTGGTTGTCTTTCTGGAAGTAGGATAGATGATTTGCTGTGCCTTGGACTGACTTCCTCACGCTGTCAGCCCATCTGCACGAGTAGTGAGGGGTGGAACAGAAGTGAGCACGGCTCCTGCAAAGCCACTTGTGTCTCTCGTCTTTAATTGGAGGTTAACTGCTCCCGAGAACGTGTGTGTTCAACAGCGGGCGGAACTGAGCCGCTCTGGCAGCGTTCCTGCTTCGCTGATTGCTTTGGAGCAGCAGGGTGTGAGTACTGTGGCAGCCATGGTATTAAAAGTTTAAGATTCTTTGTGAGTAATTATTTATGAAAATAAATAATAAATCAATGTGCTAGCTTGTCTGTTTTTTTTTTTTTTTTTATTTTACTCTGCATCTGGCTTTGTCTCTGGCCTGGTTTGTAGCATGAACACACACTCACGGCAGTACTGGGCAGTGAGCTCTGTTTTAGCAACTTGATGGGCCCTGATTGCTGTAGTTTACGCCCAGCAAGATGAGCAATTTCAAGGAATGCCTACAAAGCTTAACAGTTTCAACTGTTGATTTACGAGGTGTTGGAAAGCTTTTTCCACTTGAGATTCTGTGCACGAGATGTCATTCTGGGTGTTTTTCCTTGCTTGCTTCTTCCAGCTCCCTAATAGCAAAGGGTCTCTGAACTGCTTCCCTTCTCGCATCTCAGCTATTCTCCTTTTTTCTTTCTCTGTCACTCTTCTTTTTTTCCCATTTTCTGCCATCTTTTATCCTTGTTTCTGCAGGTCTTTCTTGAGTTACCTCTTTAGACATGCATTATAGATAAGTTGCACTGTACCAAGGGTGAAGACAAACTAAATAAGACGAATGCTTGTTATCTGGGCATAACGTACGACACTTTTGCCCACCAGTACAACAATAATATATGGGCAAACTACTGCATAGAATCAAGAGGCAAAATGCTAAAAAGGGACTGTAAAGGTAGTTTTGTCTAGTGTTATTCAGCCTGTGGTTCATGAATCACTGCTGGTCCATAAATTACTATATAATGGTCCTTGAAACAGCTACAGCATGCCTCAGGCACACACATGCTCCCGCACACTCAGCAGGATTGTGTACGAGTACATGGGTAGGCACAGTCAGCAGCTGGCTCCCAGCCTGGCTCTCCAGGCCTCATTAAAATGTTTATTGCTGTCCAGTTCGGAACTTATCCATGTTCTGTTGTTTCACCCAAATATTAGATATCACTGTTCTCAACTTCCTGTGATGCCAATACTTAGTTAAACCTCACACTTTCCTTGCTCAGGTGTCTCTGGCTTGCAGTCCAGATCTGTTTCTGCAGCGAGTTACAGGTCTAATATCCTGTCTATTAGTAGAACAGTTCTAGACCTCCTGGTCCCATAAGCTCAAGTTTTACAAGTTTTGTTTGTGATCTTCTATACGTATGTGGCTAATACATGTTTCCCTACCTTGCTCTGTGAGTTGTTGTCCTATATTCTTCATGTTTGCTGTCAAGTTGCTGATAGCATGGTGGTCATAAGGATCACTGTATTTTATATGTTCTAGCACCTACATTCTGTATCTGATTGTAAAACTTCTGGCAGTAATCCTTCGAGAAAAAGTTCAGTTTTGTCCTTGTAGGCTCAAAGATAGTGGTCTTAACGAGATCGGGGCTAATTCTTACGGGCATGCATCAGAAATCTGAGAAATTAACATGATAAATTCTTTCTGGTGAACAAGTCTAAGTATCTTGTTTTGTGATGGGTTTTGTACGTGGCTAAATTCAGGTAGTTTTCCATGACACATTTGTGATGCAAATTTGAAGTCCTTAGCCGAAAGTGTGTAAATGGGAGGATATTCTAAAGAAAAGGCACTGGCTATTTTGGAAAATAAGACTTCAAGTATATTCACTTATTTCAAGTAAGATAAAACCCTTTCAACTCTGACCCAGTTGATTGAAACAAGAACAGTAGGAGCAACAATCACCCAGAGGCAGTTAATTAGCACAGATTTCAGTGCGGTTAAGATTTGGCAAAGAAACAGATACCTACAGAAGTCCTATGTTGTGAATGAGTAGCAACAGTAATAATAGGCAGTACTAATAATGAAAGCATTGCAGGAGAAAGTAGTTCCTGCAGAGTTACCAGAAACTGATTTTCACTGTATTGAAGGGATATCATAAAGAATGAGGTCATCTGGTACAAATTCTACTGTCTGCTTTTTCTTCCTACGTGGTAAGGAATAGAATTCAACCTCCCTCTTCCAAGAAGAGGAATTAAACAATATTAAAAAACCGTCATGAACAAATCCAGGTGTTCTTGCTTTTAACCTTACAAGGTGAAAGAGTTATCTAATGCAAAAAAATACTTTCTTATAAAGGCCAAAACTCAAAATTCCTGGCATCCAGAATGGGCAGGAGCTGATAAAAAACACTTTAAGTGAATATTTCCCCATCCGACCTGCAAAGGAACCTGATATTACTCTACACTCTGCTTTGGGAAGATATAATTAAAATAGTAGCTTCTGAATAAAACAAAAATAAAACAATGTGTGAAACCTTACAGGTCTGAGGAAGAAAAACCTGTTTAATAATAATTTCCCTAAAGTAATGGAGCAGAGGCTTTGCTCTCAAAAGATAGTCTTATACCAACTGCATGAAGGGGGAGATTTGTCCTAGGAAATAAGTAGATAAGTAAGTGGAAGTTCTCAGGAGTAATGTTGGGGTATCAGCTATGCTCCAGGCATCAGTAGGTTCTGCGTGGGTTTTTCAGGGCTCCTAGCCTGACGACCAGAGCCACAATGTACCTGAATGGCTGGGTTTTGGCAGTACTGGTGGTGTTCAAGTGGACTTGACAAATTGGTGCTTTGTAGGTGTGTGTGTTCTTGGTGATGCATTTCCGGGAGCGTTCTTGGCGCGTTTCCAGATGATGTGAACAGAGCAGGACAGATGGCTTGGTTTCAACATGCAGCAGAGTCCACTGGCAGTGAACGTGCATCAACACAAGAGGTTGAATCTTGATATTGGCTCAACTGAGAGTAAAATTTTTAAAACCTTCAGCTCAATATATAACCATGCTTTGGGAGAGAGGTGGAAATACTAGAGAAGCATCATCAGATTTCATGCATACTGGAGGCTGAGTAGAGCAGAGATGTACAAATTAATACATCTTTGAGGTAGTCATTAAAAGTACGTGTTTCTTTTGATGGGCTGACACCTGGCACATGTGGCCTGGCAGACAGCATGTATGTAGCTCTGAGCTGGTCACAACATGCACTAGCCTGCCCTGGTTGGGATGTTAAAAGGGATGTGGAGAGGAGCTTTGAGTGTGGAAAAGTGTTTGTAGTGGTGAAAGGGGCAGAGGGGAGTGTGTGGAATTTGAGGAAGAGACTTCATCAGTGGGGAGGCAAACACGTGGTTGTTCAAATTCATGTACCACTGCTGCAGGTGCAATTGATGGTGTTACATCCTACAGCTATCATCCTGATGTCAGTTGTGCTTTCTGCATTTATAAAGGCAGAATCTGCCTTTATCACAGGTCTCAGAGGAAGATGTCTTTCCTGTTTCAATTTTGGTCTTTTTTTTGTTCTCCAAAATGTTTTTAAATGTAGATGCTCTTTAAAAACAAGGGGTGAATTCAGACTGTTGTGTTGTATTCATTAGGCAAAATTTAAAAAAAATTTAAAAGTCAAGATTGCTTTAGAAAAAGGCAGTAGTCAGACTGCACCGAGTGCATGTGTTACAAACATTCCTTAATTACTGTGGATGTATGGGGTATATATTCCTGTATATCAAAATTATCTGCTAATTTTTTGGCCAGTGTTGACATGCTCCCCCAGTCTGCTTGTCTGATAGCAGCATTAGGTAAATGTTTTCTTCACTGCTCCCCTTGCCTCAGTTGCAGGTTCATTCAGCCTTTGGCAGAGTGCAGGGAATCCCTGCAGGCAGCTGTTTGGGAAAAAGAGATGGAGACTGGATAGGACAGGGTCAGTCTGTCTTGAAACTGAAGTGCAGGGATTTCTTGGGGGGAAATGAAGGGTTACCTTGAAGGCAGTGTTGCAGGGTGGCGGGAGGACCAGTGCATGGGTAGTCGCTCTGAAGTCCTGACTCCTGTAGCCGTCAGCCCTCTCCTTTTAGATGTTCATGATTTATACTGGCTCCTGTTTCAGTGGCTCCCCTTGTGTTTTCTGAGCTTCTGCTCCTGGAGTGCTCTTGAGCACTGTGCTACAATTTGTACGTTTGGGTTTTGTTACGGCACCACTTGTCTCATGGACAGAATGGGTTTCCCCATGTGCCTTGTAGCTCGTGATTCATTATCTGCTGCTGCTGCAGACATTTTCTGTCTTTGTCCCTGTAGTCCCATGCTGATGGGAATGGGTTGCCTATTCCAGGCTTGGGTTCCCTCAACAGATTTGCCTGTGAATGGTGGGTCCATGGACAGATTTCCCCAAAAGAATGGACTCTGCAAAAATACTGATTTTTAAACTCTGTAAGAGCTTTAACGGATGTGTACAATTTAAGATCTGAGCGAGGTCTGTCTGTCAGCCATTGCTGTGCAAACCTGTGCAATCCAGGCTCTACGATGACCCTGCTTGAGCAGGGAAGTTAGACCAGATGACCCATGGTGGTCCCTTCCAGCTTCACTCATTCTGTGCTTTCGTAGGGTTTCTCTGGAAAGTCTGTGCAATCTCTAGTACAGAGCCCTCTCTGCTGGGCTTCAAGTGCCCTGAACTGAAAAGGTAGAATCTAAAGCTTTCAAAAGAAAATGTTGCCTGAAAAGAAAGTTAATGTTATATAAAGGATGAATCTTTTCTCAGAATGTATATTAAACATAAAAATAAAAGCATTTGTCATTTAAATCTGAGCATACCGTGAGAAATTTCAGCTCACCAGTTAAAATCCAGCAAAGTTAAGAGGCACATAAAAGCTGTGTAAACTTTAATCATCAGCATCGATATCAGCTAGAATAAATGTAAGTGTTAAAATTGTAAAGGTTTTAGTCTGATTCAGAGTGGATTGGCTTCTCCTGCTACCTGAGGAGCTGATACTTAGGACATCAGTCCTGGTTCCCAGAAGGAGAGCTGAGATAAATTTGGCATGTCATTTCTCAGGAAATAAATGAGCAAATAGGATATTTCTTTTTACATAATCATTAATAGAACTTGCAGAATGCTTATTGCATAGATTTTGGTAGTGTGCTTGAAAATATAGTATGAATTGCATTTGAAGCTAATACACATTGACCTGATGCAATCGTTTTAGAGTGCTTTATTAGGAAGTGATCCTTCAGGTTCTCTAGAAATTTAAGGGTCTTCTGAGAAATGGAAACAAAGAAGGGCTTGATAATGAATGAAACTTGAGGTAATGAAAACATCTGTTTTGTTTTTCTGTAGTCTTTTCATCTTACCTATTATTTGAAAGTGTTTTATAACATTACAAAGCATAACATCCCAGGGTGCCCTTTGCATGTGCTGTAGTGATGTAGGATGATTAGGCAGTCTGATCTCATGGAGGACAAATTGCACAGTGCCTATGAGTCTTCAGAAAAACTTGCTTGTTAAAGTAATGTTTTGGATTCTAAAGGCTGTATGTGGTGGCTCATTTGTTTTGCTTGGTTATTGCTTTGTTTTATGAAGTGCATTATTTGATGAATATTATTTTCAAACCAGCAGTCAGAAATTGGGAAAGGTGGAAAAGGGAAAAATCTTGTTGCACAACTCCTACCTGATTTTGAAAAAGAGATGATTTTAAATCATTAGATGAAAAAAAAAAAGACTGTGCTGCAGTAAAAAAACCAAACTGATTTAACATTTCTGAAATGCATAGTTAAAAAGATTTAGAAAATCAACTACTTAGAAAAATGTGAGCTGGGTGACATCAGATGTGTTCTGTGTTTAATAACTTTTTAATTAAAAGGTATAGTGAGTTAAGGACTCAGGACAGATTGTCGTAATTTCCTAATGCTTTTTAAGCAATTTAAGCATGTATTATTTGCTCACATAGCAAGCATTGTAGACCTTGTCTGTCTAAAATTTTCTCAAGAATTTTTTGAGTGCTTCTACCTGTTAATACTGAGCACTGTTAAAATCCTGGGGGAAGGTGCTGCTCAGGAATGCAGCTAATTTAGACCATACACGGTATTTTTATATGAGGGCTGGCTGCTGGCTTTAGCTTTGGCTGTCATCCTTGCTTACTGCTGGTAGTTTTGAGACTAGACAAGCTGCGAACTCAGCTAGACTTGGGTTTGTATTTATAGACTACAGCTGGACTGCTGTGCTCTTGGACTGGTACTGTTTAGCTTGTGCAACTTTACAGAGCACACTTGGCTGTATTAGGTTGTTTCTTGTAGTGGCTAAATGACAGATTCTAACATTCAGATCTCTCCTTTGGGCAGGCTTTCTTCTACTGTTCTCTTCCATATCCTTTCTTCTGTGCTTCAGCTGGGCTTGCATTCACCACCATGCACCAACAGTGTAGCCAGCCTCAACTTCTACTAAGATATGCTTCAAAAATTCAAATTTTTTATTCTTCTTCCTTCAGGAAAAATAGCTTAATGAAATTAGTTTTTTAAACCAACTTTAGTTTCTGTAATTTCCATTGTGCTAATAAAGACAACACTCTACAGAAATATCTTACTAATTCTTTCTTTCATTTTCTAGTTTTGCCCTTCCAGGAAGGGAAAAACTAATAAAGTGGATGTTCTGGTAGCTTCCATTTTAAGCAAATAAAGATAATCTGTATGCCACTTTAAAATAAAAGTACAGATTTCAAGTTTTTAGACACAATTGTGCTAGAGTGGGTTTATTTCGAGTCATGCTTCTATTTGACTGTCTTCAGCTGCTAGCATTGTGGCAAAAGTTCATGTAGATTATTTTGTGGAAATGAGAGGCAGACACATGTCTAATTAATAGACAATTATTTTGTGTTTTAATCTGTATACTGGTTGGGTAAATAGAATTCGTTTTAGTTGTGGTCACGTGAGTCACATTTCTGCTGCATGCTTTCTGTTTGGTTTGAGAGCACAATATGTATCTTGTTTGGAAAGAGGCGGTGAGGGTGATACTTCTGGGAAGGGATGTCGACATGTTCTGCTTTGCACATAGGATTCATCAGGAGTCCCATCTGAGAATAAGGGTTTATTAAAACAGTAGCTAGCGCTACACGTTGTTAAGATTTATTCTTACTTATTCTGAAATCAGCTACTTGCCATTTATTGGGACTAACCTAATTTCAATGTTAGAATGGTTCATTAATTCCTAGCTTTCTCTATCATCACACTTAATGCTAGAGACTGCAAATGAAAGGTTTTAATGTTTTAACACCATGGGTACATTTCCTATTTCTTGTCAGTACTTGGTCACTTTGTATGTTTTTAATTTTTTATGTATTTATTTTTAATTAAACCCAGCCATCCACACAGAAATATGTCTAAGTGTATGCAGAAGTTATTGGCAACCCTCCTTCCCTGCCACATACCAGTTGCTTTTTTCTTTTCCTTTTTTTTCCTTTTTTCAAACTGGAAACAAAATTCAACTGGAAATTGAAGCAAGCTGTGTTTGCATTTTCAGATGATGTGAACATGCATGTGTGTCTTAAAAGAATGACGCTGTGCCAAGTGCTTTCAGTGACATTTATTAGCTGAGTCTCAATACTAACTAGTTGCATTTCCAGGGCTTCCTCTGTTTTGAGGTACTACTTGGCCTTTTTCCTCACTCCTTTCCCTGTAGATGTTGTAAAGCAGTGAGTATCTTCACTGCTAGTTTGGATGAAGTAATACTTTGTTGTCTGCAAGCACTTCCAAAACATTTCGCCTGCTCTTGCATCTTTTGTTTAAGCTTCTACAGACGACCAGCTATTACTGACCATCTGGGAATATAAGTGCAGGTGGGGATGAGGATAATGTTCCAAGTGTCCAAAGCAGGAGCAGTATTGAGGTCCTTATTTGCTTCTCCATCATGCTAAAATCCTGTCTCTCATTGCAGGATTATAGGTTACTATTTACCCCATTTTGGGTTTCTGTGTCTCTGCTAATGGTGCATAGTAATTCTGTTTTTCTGTGTTTGCATGGGAGAACTTTGGAAGATGATTTGTCCCAGAGGTAGATTCAAGGTTTGTTCATGTAAAGAATTCTACTTGTGTGAAGATCTGGAAAATCTGGGTGGGCCTCTTAGGGAAATTAATTTCTCCCAGTTGTTGCCTAAGCCTGGTAAGCTTAAGTATATATCAGATGGTTTTTCTTCAGTTGGGATTTAGAACAGAGCATTTTGTTGTACTTTGTTTAAAAAAAAAAATCATATTCAGAAAAGGTTTTCTAAACAATATCCTTGTTTTAAATATATTTTAGCTATTTTGCTTTTAATTTTGGAAATGGTAGTAGATAAATGGTCTCTTATTATATATGTTTGTTGTCTTCTCATGCACTAGAGCTCCTGCTTGACCAGACAGGATGTCTGTTCATTGAAAGCTGTTGTCAATCAGTGGCCATTGTCTTGTAGATTTGCACTTTGAAATACTATCATTATTGGCAGTGAGTTTTGTGAGTGCATGTTTGCTGTTTCAAATACTTTTTTGTCCCCTTTCCTTTACTGCTTATTTACTTGCAGACATTTGAATTGCCTGACTTCATTGAACTTGAGTTTGAAGTTGCTGATTCTGTGTCTTCGGTCTAGACTCTGTCCTTTTAAATAACAGTAACGAAGTGCTGTCATGATGACTGTGTTGCTGTCTCCAGTGTGGGAAAATTGTCTCTGCTGCTTCCGAAAGCTTTGCCTGAGGTGGCTCCATGTAATTGTAACATTTTAGATAATTGTTTGTAGTTTGTACTGCTGAGATCTGCTTAAAAATGAGTAGATTGCAACCCCATCTCTCCCTTCTCGGCTTTGCTAATGACATAATGGTGCATGATTGGAGTTTTAAATATTTTTTGGTACAGATGCAGTTTGCGTCATTGAGCTTCTCTAAGGTGGACATGTTGTTTGGAGAAGCCCTGTATCTCCTCAAGTGTGGTGTGAGGAGGTATGAATTGAACCTCTTCTGTCACACAGGAGTACATCAAACAAGGCAGGTGTTTTGGTGGAATCACAATTTTTGGTTTCACTGTTGGAGTCAGCTGGTACTCATTTAGAGGTTTATAGTGTTAACTTTTGTTGTCCAGTAGAATCTGTACTGCAACGACTATAGGCATTCTGAGGCTGCAAATCCCTCACTGAAAAGTCCGGGCTATTCCGTGTGGGATTGCTACTAAAGGGTTATAGGAGCTGGTCCCTGTGCTATGTAAATGGGGGCGTGGGAGGATTCCTATGCATCTGTGCCTTAAGCTTGCTTCACTCATGTCAGCTGTATCTGTTTAGCAGGGCAGGGAGTGCTTTGGCTGTACTGCTGCTCTTCTGTCAATAGCAGATCTATCTAAACTGGCATTGTTTTCCCATTTCTCACTTGTCCAGCTGCCTCTTTCCATTTCCCCAGAGAAGGATGTTGGTTTTCCTTGTTGTGGCTGTTACTCTGTGGGTTTTTTCCCTAACCTTGGTCTGTAAAACGGTCCAGATTAAGAAAGAAACTTCAGACTGAAAAAAGGGAAGAAAGTTCAGTCTGATCTGTTTACAGTATAAGAAAAGTATCAGCACTTTGTGGAGATGTCCTCTGTGTCATTACTATTTTTAGTTTTTTTGAAAACCAAAATAAGCACAGAATGTAGGAATTACTCATATTGAGTCAGACCCAAAGTCTGTCGAACCCCATATCCTTTCTGACAGTGGCCAAAAGTGAAAAGCTTGAGAAGATTGCAGCAACAAGGTAATGACCCCACCATCTGTCTTCTCCCACCCTTCAGTGGTGTGACTCAAGATATTTTCCTGACAAAGGGGTGATTTCCATGTAGACATTGACTGTTACTGCATTCTCTTCTGTAAGTCTGTTGGACCTCTCCTTCAGGCTGTAGGGTTTTAGGAGCCACAGTATCTTGTGGCAGAGTCCCATGACTTAGATCAAAGTTGTGTGAATACTACTTCCATTTGTTCATTGTGAGCATGCTATTGCTGGTCCCTAGCTCTTGGGCTGCAAGAGGTACAATTCTTCATGCAGGCTGTGCTGCCTGTGAATTTTATCAGCCCTTGTTATATCCTCGCTCCTTCATGCCCTTTCCAGGCAGTGGGGTATTAGCTGCTCAGCCATTGATTCTGTGGAGAGAGGACCAGAGCTGTCGGCAGCATTCAAGGTGCAGTGGGTTTAATGCAGTGTTAAGCTTGTCTCTGTCTTGTTCTGTCCTCTGCATAGCTTCTAATAACCTGCTGTTTTGTTGTGATTGCTGTGCATTTAGCTGATGGTTGCCTGAAAGCATCTATTTTGTGTTGGAGGAAAATACATTATGCTGGGTCCTACAGCCCTAGAGAAGCAAGGCAGCTGCTGCTTCATGCCTTAGGGCCGACCAGTGTTGAGGCTGAAATGTATCCCCCGCAGGCATGGGTGTGCACTGTGTGTGTATGCCCGTGATAAGGCAGGCAGAGAGAGCACTTGGTTCTGTTTGAGCAGGGAGGAGCTCTGGGAGTGAGAGTATGTGCATACACACGTTGGAGGAGCTGCCCAGCAGCTGAGCTCAGACACTGGATCTGCTCAGTAGCTGTCCTGGTGCCTCCAGTTGCTGGCACCTGGACATACAAGCTCCCTGGTGCCACAGCCAGCAACCCATGTGCTCTCATCTGTAGAGACACGCGGGTGTTCGCAAGCTGACACTCACAGCTGGCCCTCAGAGACCCACTCTAAACCCCTTGCTCCCAGCCATTTCTACTTTTCAGCTTGGTCTTTGTTAGCACTCGCATGAAACTTGTAAACCTGATGCAATCCCAAAATGTGCTTTCCTTTCATCCCGCTATGTGCCCTACACCCCAAGGCAGAAACACTCCTTAGTTGGAAAGGTGATAAGGGATAGCTACTTCCTACAACTCATCTTTCTGGCTTCCATGCCTGGACACTGTGGCTGAGATTCTCCTGGGACAGTGTGTTACTCAGCTGGAGTCTTGCTTTGGGGTCCTGCCTGCTTCTCTTCCTCTGCTCCTCTACATTTGTTGAAATGGGGTTTGGATGGGCCTGGGAATAGTCTGGAGATGTATTATTTGTGTAGATGAAATAAGATTATAATCTAATCCCAGAATTGCACTTCCAAGTTGAGTAGGATCAGAGCCCATTACTTTATCTGCGACATGAAGATTGACTTTTTTCCAAGTGCATGGCCCTTTGTAAATGTAACTTTTAAACATTTTTTTTGCAACCAACCCATATTTTTACTTTCCTGGCTAATTTAAATATTGTCAACAAATCTTGCACCTTATTATTCACCTTTTTTTCCTAGTTGTATTAAGAATATACTGAGTAGTATAGATCTTAATGCAACTCTGCTAAACTATTGATGGCTTCCTTGTAACAGCAGACCATCATCTTTTCTGATCTTGAAAGATTATCTATGCAAGAATCAATAAGGTACTGTTTCTATCTAGCAAACAAAGAAGTTGTCTTTATTTTCAAGTTTTGTCTGGTGTACTATTAGGCTTGTCATTGGCAATGATGCTTCTGTCATTTTCTTTTGGAAATTATTTCATAATAGCTTTCATAGGTTTTTTTGTCAGAATTTATGTACTCAACAATTTCATTCTGTCATTCATAATAATTTCCCCAGCCCTTGTAATTTTCTGAATTAGTCCTGTCATCCTTCAATGTGACAGGGTTCCTATGTACCTTTGTTAAGCAGATAAAATATATTCAGTTTTTCTGACCTTACCTTATAAATTCAGTGCTGCCCTCACTTTTCAGGTCTTCAGGACTTCACCCCATGATTCAACAGAACTGAATTTCTTGTTCCATTGGTATTCTTTTCTATTTGCAGGAAATGCGTCTCAGAGCAGTATTACACAATGACCCACTCTGGTTTTTGGACAAGTTTGAGGTGCCCTATTAATAAACTTTGTTTTGACTGTTGGTTAAATATGTATGTATATAGTTTTTTAAAAAAAGTAGTATTTGTCCATGTTTTTCTTAGGGGAAAAAACCTACTGGCATAGTACACTAATTATGAAAAGGCATGGCTTTCTTTTTTTTAGAAAATTATAGTAAGCCGTACAAATAAAGAATTCATGTATTCTTCCCTATATACCACAGTAAATTAAAAATTTTTTTTATTCTTGACAGTTTCTGCAGGTGTCTGCTTTGAGCAGTACAAATAAATGAGCAATGCAAATAAAAAAAATTAGGTTTTGTGTTATCATTTTCTCCTTTATGAGCATACCCAGTTCTGATCTTTTTCCTGAATTCATTGCAGAGCTGTTGTTTTCAACTGAATCTGTAATTAAATATGTCTCTCTTGATCATTCCGTATCAGATCCATATATCTAGTCATTTGACTTTATTTTCTTCAGCTTTTAAGGATACTTATTGTCAAGATTTTTGTATTTCTGTAGTGCATCTGCAGCTTCTAGTCAGTCCTTTCCAAAGTCCTTCAAAGTCTGCCGTGGGAACTGCAGCAGGGCAGTGAATCACCCCATGGCTGATGTGCTTATGCAGTGGCAGCAAAGGCTTGGCTGGGTTAAAGTCCTTTGCACAAATAACATTAATTGAGGAGATTTTTCTTTTTTCCTAGCCCTAGGCTATAGTGATCTGTTCCTGTCTGGAGTTTTTGTCATTGGAGATGGGGTGGGAAGTGCATGCTTTTTGCCAGAATTGAGCTGGGACATCAACATTTTCTGGTATAGGAATTCTATAACGTTCTGCCTGGGGCTTTGGAAATAATTGCTGATTAAACTTAGTGTACTGGTTCTGGTAGGGTGATCAAGTACCTGTCATTTTGTTTTGCCAACATAAACTTTGTAGCCCCTCTAGTTTGGTTACTGAAGTTCTAGCATGCGTCAGGCTGAAAAGGAATAGGATGCCCTGGTGCTACATGTGCTGTGTTGTGTATGGCAAGTGGAAATGTTCAGATATAAAGACTTCTCCAGACTTCTCCAGGATCACCAGTCCTTCAGAAGTCCCTCAAAATTCCCTCAGAATTGCTATTTTTTATTTTTATAAGCACCAACATTTCTTTCTACCATTATGGAGCATTCAGAACCAAGCCTCAGCTTAGCTGCTTTGAAATATCAAGTGCTTGTCTGCAGTTCCTTTGGAGCCCTGTTCTAAAACATGGAAGGTTGGAAGTGTGTTACTGTAAATAGAGATAAAGGAGAATTTTTGAATCAAATGAGATTTTGTAAATGAAAATGTTTTGCAGACCTGGAAGTAGATTTCTTACAGGCTCTCCTCGTAAGAGACTTCATAGGCCTGGGCAGCTTCTATCACCTTGCAGCTGTTTCTTGTAGGTAATGTGGAGCCTGTGAATGCGGGGGTGAATGGTCCCAATGGTCTGTCTCCTTGTGTTTCTGGTGAGAAACAAGTGCTAGCATGGCAATTACTGCTTGGAAGCTCTGAGCAACACCCAGCTCTTTCTGTGCTAAGAAGTGCCACATATACAAGAGCCTGTGCTTAGGAACTGGTTGTACAGAACAGGTCAGAGTAGGGAAGAAGAAGCTCTACTCAACCCTTTCTAAAAATAATTGAAGCTAGGGGTGACTTAACACCATGTAACTTTGGACTGGGAGCTCATAGGAAGGCAGAGGATTAAGTATTTGGCATGGTAGAAGAACATGACTTAATTGTAATCCCAGACTTTCATAGGACTCCATTATTGGGAAAAATAAAATCAGAATACCCTTTAAAAGTTGAAGCTGTTACTGGAATGTAAAAGACAATGAAATGCTAAATTTCATGCATCTCATTTAAGAAGTACTTTGCATAGAATTAGCTACAGTAGTGCTAACCATGTTTACTGAACACAAACACTTGTTACAGGCCAGCTTATAGCTTGAGGTGTTATTTCATGTCTCCAGGCTTGGTAGAGGAGCTGTGCTTTATTCTCAGGGCACTAAGCCTGCAGCCACGCAGAATGCTGTATGATCTGTCTCTGGGGAAATTAGTCCACTCATCTCATCAGGAACTGATTCTGACAAACGACTGGTAAATGTTACGACACATTATTGTCTTTCTACTGTGTTCTCTCTCTCTGTCTCTTAATGTGTGTGCATATGAAATGCATGTGGTGATTTGAGGTTATAAACGTACTGGTATAATTCACAAGTAACAAATGAGCATCAGTTAAAAATTGAACTGATCCTTCCAGCACTAACAATTTAAGGAAGCAAGCAACAGTATGAATCACTTAGCTGGGAAAGAAGAAATATCTTGATGCAAATGGCATTTGGCAAATGAGTGATGGTTTAACAATCTGAATGCTGTACAGACTATTGGCATTACTTTTAGTGTCCTGAATTGCTCAGCTGCCACACTCTTCTGAGGCTTCAGAACATCATCAATACTTAAGTTTGTATTCACTGGTTTAAGATGTTGCCAAAAGCATTAAAAGAATTGCTGTCCTAAATTAATTAACTTTTGTTTGCTGAATCTGTAGTGTGGAACAGAATGTCGGTTTTATTCAGACTAAAGGGAAGTTTCATCTCCGGGCCATAACTGATTTTGCCCTGGCTTAACGAGTCATATATTTCCACTCGACCTGAAAGAGAAATTTTTTTTTAAATTATTGCTTCAGGCCACATACAACCTCATCATTTGCAGCAGTGCAATTTAAGGGATTTAATGTAAACTACTTGAAGCTTTTTGATGATGTCTTTGACCTAACCACAAGAAAAAAAAGTTGCCTAACCTTCAGTAGTAATAGTAGCATAAGAAATAGAAGTCAGCAGATACGAAATAGTTTTAAATGGCACAGTCTGCCTGCTGTGCTACATGGTGGCCCCTCCTCTTGCTTTGAGCACATCCTTGCCCACCCTCCTGCCTGGTGACATCTTTCCTGAGGCAGAGGGAGTGGATATGTCAGGCTGGGTCCTCCACTGGACCTTTTCCCACCTGGCAGCCCTGTGGGGCTCAGCACTGTGTGTGCTGCCCTCCCCAAGGACTTGCCATCAGGAGTGAGCATGGTGACACAGAATAGCTTGCTTTGATTTGCTTTGGTCTTTCAAAGTGTGGTGTGATCTTTAGCCATAGGGACCAAGGATGTCAAAGTGAGAAGACTGGAGGTTGCCATCATGCTTGTTCTTTTTCTGTTTTCCCTAACCATCTCTGTCAAATCTGTTGTTCTTTTTTGGTTCCCTTACACCAGGCAGGGACTGCTTTGTGGCTGCTGGTGGAAGCACTGCTCTTACCTGCCTTCATACCTGTGTTTTCCAGCATAGTTCTGCTTGAATTAGTTCAGCATATGCACGTGATTGGTTCATGTAACAAGTTTGTAGATCATTAGAAGAGGTTTTGTGAACACACAAGGTTTCAGGCAGACTGCAAATACCTAATTTTTTTACCTGCTGTTATGCAAAACCATAATATTGACCTCAGCATTGTTTAAACAGGCTAATTCTTCAAATAAATGGATTACAAAAAATGAAGTGTTTTGTTGATATGGGGAAGTATCATGTCTTTCATTCAGGTCTTGTAAATGGAGGGAGTGGATGATGTGGGGGTGTGCTGGGAATCGATTACCTTTTGGAGCAGTAGCTTTAGTAGTGTGGATGTGTCCAAAAAAGTCATTACAGTCCCTTCAGCATCATCATGTACATGCTTTTTCAGGTACAGGAGAAGTGCCATGATGCAATTTAATGACAGTGAGATGCAGATGGGAAGGAAGGAAAGTGAGGCAGAAAAGATCTGTATATTGACTTGAAGAATTACATGCTGTATACTTATTTGTCATGCACCTTTGAATGCTGCTTGTTATTCTGTTTCTCTATGCCTTCGTTCTTTTGTATTATCTTTGTAATGTCAGTCTGAAAAGTTCTTCACCCCAGGTTGTGAAATTGTGAAATCTTTCTCCAAAATCAATTCTTCCACTAGGATTTTTTTTCTTGGATAGGCCTTGTGGGTTTTTTGTTGTTTTTCTTTTCTTTTCTTTTCTTTTCTTTTCTTTTCTTTTCTTTTCTTTTCTTTTCTTTTCTTTTCTTTTCTTTTCTTTTCTTTTCTTTTCTTTTCTTTTCTTTTCTGGGGGTGTGTCTTGTATCTTGTGATCTTAAATGGCAAAAGATTATCATTTTATATCTCAGGAGAGGGAGGTAATATTTCTTTTCTATTGGGATGCAGTATTTGACTGTACTTGAAAGAGTCTAAATCTTTGATATAAAATACTGCAGCTTTTGTATTCGGAAAAGCTGTTTTAGGATATTCTGAAAGATTTTAAAAAGGTATTAGCTGTAATTTTTCTTCTCTCATGAATCCTGTAAGTGTTGAATATATAGCAGAATGAAATGCCGTGCTTTCCAGGTGGGAAGAGAAAACAAGCGGTGCCAATAAAAGACTGAAAGCTCTGTAAACAATTGCTTAAGTAGTTTTTCAGTAAAAGTATGTGGTGTCTGTAGAATATGTGGCCTGCTGGACACTAAAGTTTTTTTTTCCCCTTCTAATCAGGACACAGGTAAGTTGAACTCTGTACCTCACGTGGACATTTGTCCATTGTACCATTGTAGAAAGTCTACACTTGGTACTTCACCATTCATTTTCTGTTTTTTTCTGAAGCTGTAATTTTATAAAATATTTTCATTTTGTCCTGTAAGGATGCTTCATTCTGCAGCAGTGAGTTGTACATATGTATTTTTTATTACTTTAAAATGTTTGTTTTAATATTTTATGTTCGTACTAGTGCTGAGCTTTGAATTCTACACATACGTTCTGTCCTTCATGGCCTGAGCACAAGTAATGGAAGTAGTGGCACCTATTGCTGCAGATTATTTTAGATGAACTTTAAAGTC
This sequence comes from Aphelocoma coerulescens, assembly GCF_041296385.1. Taxonomy (NCBI): domain Eukaryota; kingdom Metazoa; phylum Chordata; class Aves; order Passeriformes; family Corvidae; genus Aphelocoma; species Aphelocoma coerulescens. The sequence continues at coordinate 35,676,355 of NC_091014.1, read as the reverse complement.
TTCTGTGTGTTGCTGCGGTGTGGCAAAGTTTCTAACATTTTAAGCGCTTTTAGGCAAAGTGATTTAAGGGTGATTTATATCTTGGAGTACATGGATTGTAACAGTGCTATTGGAACAATGAAACCTGAAAAAGCTGATTCAATGTACCTAGTAAAGAAATATTGGTTGTGTAATGTTGAAACCATAGAATCATAGAATGGCTTGGGTTGGAAGGGACCTTGAAGATCATCCAGTTCCAACCCACCTGCCATGGGCAGGAACACCTTCCACTAGACCTGGTTGCTCCAAGCCCTGTCCAGCCTGGGCTTGGACACTTCTAGGAAGTGGACATCCACAACTTATCTGGGTTACCTGCTCCCTTGCCTCACCACCCTCAAAGTGAAGAACGTCTTCCTAATACCTAAGGTAATTCTTTTCAGGTTAAAACCATTCTTTCTTGTCCTGTCACTATGTGCTCTTGTACATTTTCTTTCTCCATCTTTCTTGTGGGCTCCCTTCAGGTACTGCAAGGCCACAAGCAGGTCACCCCAAACCCTTCTCTTTTTCAGGCTGAACAAACCCAACTCTCTCAGCCTTCCCTCCCTGGAGAGGTGCTCCATCCCTCCAATCATCTTGGTGGCCACCTCTGAACTCGATCCCACAGGTCGATGCCCTTCCTGTGCTGGGACCCCAGAGCTGGGTGCAGCCCTCCAGGTGGGGTCTCAGCAGAGCAGAGCAGAGGGGTGGAATCCCCTCCCTGGCCCTGCTGCCCACGCTGCTTTGGATGCAGCCCAGGACACGTTTGGCTCTGTGGGCTGTGAGTGCCAAGGCTGGGTCATGTCCAGCCTCTCCTCCACCAGCACCCCCGAGTCCTTCTCAGCAGGGCTGCTCTGATCTGTTCATCCCCAGCCTGTGTTGATACCAGGGGTTGCCCTGACCCAGGTGCAGCACCTTGCACTTGGCCTTGTTAAACCTCATGAGATTCCCACAGGCCCATTTCTCAAGTTTGTCCAGGTCCCTCTGGATGGCATCCCATCCATCAGGTGTGTCAAGTGCACCACTCAGCTCGGTGTCACCGGCCAGTTTGCTGAGGGTGCACTCGATCCTTTTGTCTGTGTCATTAATGAAGATTTTAAATAGCACTGGTCCCAATATGGACCCATGAGGAACACCACTTGCCCATTGAGACTCTGAGCCATTGACTATTATCCTCTGGATGTGACTTTCCAACCAATTTCTAATCCATCTAATAGTCCACTCATGAAATCTGTCACTCTCCAAAGCCACCCAGTTCTTCATATCTTACAAAGTGGAGGAATGGTATATGTAAACGTAGTAACGCAGCTTTATTTAGTATGGATTTAAAAAAAGATCTTAAAATCATTTCATGTCTTTGGAAATACCATTTAAGAAATGGCAGCAATGATGCAGCAAAATATCCAAAGAAGATATGTTTTGTGGTGTGCTTCTCCTTCTTGCTTTTCTGAGTTGAGTGTCTCATTAATGAATTCACAGTAACTCTGTTTGGATGAACTTTATGTTACCTGGTATGACTCAAGATCCGTGTTTTGCTTGCATGTAATTAACATAAAATCTCAAACTGGAAGTCTGCAGTATAGTGTCTTGTCACAAAAGCCAGCTAACTGTAAAAGCTGATAATGTTTGTAAAGCACATTAAGCTCCCTGGGTGAAAGGTACCATAGAAATACAAAGTATTAAGCCAGTAGTTTAATTATAAGATAAGAAGTAATTGAAATTTTCCAACATGGTTGCATGTAGAAGACATTCTGGTGATTTGATTTGTAATATTTAGGTCAGTGAATTGAGATGTCTTTCTAAATCCTTTATGAATATTCTCTCATTTAAGTGCATTGCTCGAAGGTGTCTGATACATTTATTTGGCTGGCTGATACTGCAGTTTAAAAATACCACATTTCAAGTAGGCAGGGAAGTGCTGTATAGAAACCTTTGAAATAACCAACCTTCATGCTTCAAAATGACAGTTATTGTGTTATAATAATTGTAGAAGTACTGAATTTGCTTCAATTGATTTTTTTTTTGAATAGTAGACTGCTCGTTTAATACACAATGCCTGCAGAATTTTAATCTCCATGTCCCTCTTGTGGTTTACAATTTGGTGCAGATTTCCCTTGAGATATTTTTCCTTGCCTTACGTATATCTATATAAAACCCAAACATTCTATCATGAGCACTAAATCCTGTTTTATGGCGCTTACTGTGCTGTCAGATAGAACGATTCATAAGGTGAAATCGGTACTTTTATGTGGCATTAAGTCCTGAAAACCTTTGTACTACTTCCATTTACAATGAAAGGTAGCCTGTAACAACTGTATGATATTTTTGACTCTGAAATGTCCAATATGGATGTTAATGTTGTAATAGTTCCCTCCCTGTTGCATCTGTTTTGACTGTAGGAATGTTGGGTGCAGCTTGGATCGTCCCAGCATCCCTGCATCTCTTCCCAAGCCGCCTCCATGGTCAATAATGCTTCATAGAGTGGACACCGTGTGGGACAGAAGGAGGGATTGGAATCTCCATCATGCTCTTAGACCCTGAGGGGGAATTTCCTCCTTGGGCCCTCCTTGGTCCCCTGCAGCTTTTCTCCTCTTGCAGTCATGGTAACACTGCAGGACCAGAAGCAGCCTTGCTTCCAGCCCAAAACTGTCTTTCATGACTCTGCTTGTAGGAGTTAAAAAACTAAATGGAGACCCTACTGCGTTTTGCGTGCAGTGGGGCAGTGTTTTAGTTAGTTGTTGGTTTATCTTTGTGAGAAAAACAAAAGCTTTGAAATATTTTTACCTGTTTTTTCTTTGCACAAAAATCATTTTTTCTGAAGAGGGAAATCTCTTTATTCTTTCCCTTCCCCTGTGATGTTGTGTCGTGGAGGAAGAGCCTTGTCCTGTGGGACATGGCTGCAGCAGAGTGCTGGCCGAGGTGTGCTGCAGAAACCTCACCTCAGACGGTGCCTTTGCCAGAAAGCTGCTGAGCCAAGGAGAGAAACTGTTCTCAGGCAGTGGTCAGAGGGTGTTTCTCCATATGGTAAAAGCTGATCTCTAAAATGCTACAACCTTGACCTCATAGGATGCTAAAATTTTTAGGAGGGCCTGAATTCGGCAGAAATGGTAAAAGGTTCTTCTAATTAATGACATAAAGAGTTTTCAGGTTTAAAACTATAACCTGAACTGGACATTCTAAAACTTGAATGTGAAAACCAGATTAAGTTTAGCTGCTCAAAAGTTGTCTGTATGGCTACAGGGATTTAAAGACAAATTTAATTTTGAAAATAAGTATCCTTAAAGATTTAAATTTTGAAGAACTGAACAGATTTGCTGTGTATTTCAAAATGTGGAAACCTAGGACTGAGCGTGGGGGGCTCATTTAGTATCTTCATAGCAAAAGGCTGTGGCCTCCATTTTCCCCAGCCGTGCTCTGGGGCTGTGCTGGGAGGGTGGTACGCTGCAGCCTTACAGCCCTGTTGCAGCTCAGTGCCTCTCTCGCCAAGCAGAGAAACTAAAAGGGCCATTAATTCTCTGAATTAATGGTTTGCAGTGCAGGGTGTCCTCTGAGGGATGCAGAACAGTTTGCCTATGGCATCACACAACTTTTCCTGAGCTTTGGCTCTAAACACCAATCACAGATGTGCAATTGTGTTGCTTTATAAGGAAAACAAAATTTTTGCTATGAAGTTAAGGGGAAATTTGATTGTCGCAAAAGGAGGAAGCCTTCCTGAGGAGAGCTAGCTCAGTTGCTTTTGTCATCCTGGGAAGCCCCCTTAACAACATTTTTTCCACTCTCTCCATAAGCTATCAATCCCCCTTGATCTTTCTGATCATCCCTCCCCCGTGCTCTTACCTCCTGAATCCCAGAGGAAAAAAAAAATTCACTGCAGCCACCCTGCTGCCATTCCCCCAAAGCTGTTGCATTTATAAACCCCGTCCTGCGGCGTTGCATCGCACTCCTGGCTGTGCTGCAAATCCTCTCCCTGGAGGGGCAGAGGTGGTGGAGCTTCCCCTGCAGGGATGCAGCAATTCCACAGGAATTAAAACCTTGGCTCTTCAGCATGGTGCATGGGAGCTGCAGCCAGCCAGCATGGTTGGTATGGAGGACAAGGAGGGCAGGAATGTGTAATTGCTGAGTGCAGTGTCTATCAGCAGTTTGGGTTTTGCATTATGTAATGGATTGAAAATATACTTAGTCACAGTCTAACTCTGCAACCTGTTGCACTTTTAAGATAGAGTCAAGTGTAAGAATATAGCTGAGGCCAAGGTCCAGATTTAGTCATAGTCAAAGAATGAGTTAACAGTAAAGTCTTTTTATGAAGTAACATAGTAACATTGTTTTGACTGTCTCCTGGTTTCTTTGTCACCCCCATGTTTTACTTTGAATGACAAATCTTTCATTATTGTCTATGCAGTTGAATTACCTGTTTACATACTATATGTTTTTTTTTATATTGAGGTGACCCTGTGTCAGTTAGAATTCAGGCAGGACCCGAAATTTTACTGCCTGCATATTCAATTGAATACTATCATGCTTCATGGGCCGTGAAGTTTAGATTGTATCTAGTAAATGAGAAAATGCTTTTTATAAATAATTAGTCTTCCGCTTAATTACAGGACTAGGTTTTCCAGCACATTTGTCATGTGATCTATGTATATGGTGTTGCTGTTTCTAATTGAATGTGAGAAATAATCGGCTTTCTTAAAAACTTTTGAGTCAATACTTGCCTCATCAAACTCTAGCTCATGGATTTAATTTGCTGTTTACAGAGTTATTGATTAAATAACTTAGAATTCTTTGAGAGAGAGGTAGTTACCTGGAAACTTAGACTGCTGCTCCTCTTGAATGCACTGGTAAAAGCAGCTTTCTAAATGTACTGTTGATTAATAGTTCACTTAGAAATAACAAACCCAGTATAAATTAAATGTAACATGGTGTTTCACTGTTTGTAGGAGACCCTTTATCTTTTGACTTCATTTTTGATTTACTGGCAAAGTGGCTTCTGCTTTTTATGTAGTACTGGGTAGCTAAAATGTAATGTAATTGCTATATAAGTGTTTCATCTCTGTTTTTTCTTGACTAAAACCCAACTTCTCCCCCCGCCCCCCCCCCCCCCCCCAGCAAAGATTGTTAGAGGTTTTTGCTGAAAAAAATTACAGACTGGAAAATTACTCAGTCTCTTAAAAATATTATAATTTACATTATGGAAACTTTTGGAAGATGAACAGTGATAGATATGATGCTTAAAAGACAGGCAGAATTCAAAACCTTTCTTCCTAGAGGAGAAGTTGCCAGTGGTGTCTCCTGGTGCTCTCTGTTTATAAAGCCTGTCTAAAGTCCCTCTCATGCCTCATGGAGGGCACCTGCCAGAGCAGCTTCTTCACGCACATCCCAGCCTCCTCTTCCTGCCACTGCCACACACTCTTCCCTCTGTCTTTTATAGGTGATCCAGTATAATTACTAAGTCCCTTATATGTTTCACTCTTTCTTGTTATATAGTTTCCGTCTTTTGGGTGATGGAATATTTTTCTTTGGTTATGTGTTTACATAAACTAGCAATATCAAGTCTCATTTAGAATTAGAAACTATAATCCCTCATTTTGTAAGAAACACTAAAATAGGAGCTTATTTTTCTTTAAGAGGTATTTAAAGGTTTGTTTTAAAAATAAAGATTTGTTTTGTATGTCAAATGAAAAATTTTAAAATGTAGTTTTATTTTGTGCATAAATTAATGTTTCAGGTTTGGTTTTTGCTTTCTTTTCCAAGTGCCACCTACTGGTATTCTTGAAGCTTTCTTTGGTAAAATTTTCCTCTTCAGAAAATAAGGCTATAAATGCTTCTTTTTATTGGAAACTTCTGTAAAGAAAAATTAAAAGAATGAAAATGAATATTTTGCAAGTTTTTTATTTGGTTAAACCTGTGTACTGTTACAGATCTGGATATCCCCTGGATTTCTTAATGAAAAATACTTACTAGAAGAACCTCCCCGTATTTTGTCCCAGTTGCAGTACTACTGTGTGTACAAGTTTTCTTCTTTATTTGACAAATGTGCTACTGATCTAATGTGCATTTGATCACAAACCTTGGCATAAAAAAGAAAGAAAAGCAGTTTTTCTGGAGGTGCTTTTTCTACCAGCTCAGTTTCAAGAGCCCATGGAGCTCTTTTGTCCTGATTTTGCAATTAGGTTGAAATGGTGATTTTGTGGGAACTGTTACCAAAAATCTCATAAATCACCACTACAGGAGAGTGCATTACAGGTCCTGCTATTCTGGCCTGGGCTGAGTGGGAAGAAAAGGCTGCTGTCCCTCCCTACTGCTCCTGTACTAATCCCTCCAGTGAAAAACCTGATGGCTTTCACCACACTTCTGATAGATGTGTGTGGTTTTAGCAGATCAGAGAAGCCTTCTGCTTGGTCTCTAGTACTGTTTGGCACTTATGTTCTTTTTTCCTGTGGAGTATGTGAGTTAGGCAAACTCATACCATTTCTCCAAAATAAATAAATATATCTGCTTTCAGAGATCACAGCATGCACAGCAAAGAAATAATAGGTTGAGAAAACGGACTTGTATTGTTGAATCTGTATTGCCATATTTTCCTCAAAACATTTGATTCTCTGCAAACCTTAGCAGTACCATCAGTCTGGGCTTTCAGAAGGTGCTTGCTGTCGTTATGTTGTTATTTATTTCATTTTATTTCATTTTATTTTCCTCCAGTTCTTAGCTTCTGCTAAATCACCTATTTCTACTACTAAGTCTGGCAGCTTTTTTGTCTGATTCCTTTAATCCTCAGTTTGTATCTTTGAGGAATGGATTTTGCTGGTCCATGCAGAGCTGGGTACTATTCTCCAGGTGCTGGAATGCCTTTCTGTTCTTAGAGATCCTTCCTGTTGTTTGGACTGTACCTTATCTTTCTTTATCCCCCTCACAGCATTTTACGTTTTGGAGTTGGAAGAATAAAAATAAACAAACTGAAATACACATGATATTTATAAAAATAACACATTTGACCTCTCTTATTGCCTTGCATCCCAGTGTGAGTATACTTTGATGTAGTCCATTGGGAGAGTCAAAATGCACCTTTAAGAATGAGACTTCTCCTTCATCTGTTTAGATATTGTATAAAACCAAAGAAAGAAATCCCTCAGTAAATCTTTTTTTTTTAAAATGTAATTTCTACAGGTGTCCATTTTCTTCTCAACTATCCATGACTTTTTTCAGTAACTATATGATGAGCTATCATCATCCTGTTAATTAATCCTTCATTAATGAAAATACAGGCAATAAAGTAAGAAAAGAGCAAGACATCCTTCCATTTCATGGAGTGTCTTGCAGCATGGAGTTCTGTGAGCTCTCTGGGCTAAGAGTGCCATTACAGAGGGGCAGATGGCCTCTTTTGTGCTCTATTCATGGCCAGTATGAGGGCATGGATGAAAAGCAGCCTGTGTGTTGTTTCTTCCCTTTCAGCTTATCTGGAGACTAAGAGAAGGCTGGATTCCTGAAATCAGGCTCAGAGATTCTGATACTCATTCCCCTTGCAATGGGCTATGGGACAGATGATGAATGAAATGTTCTAGTCATTAAAATGTTTATTTGCTTCCATAAAGTGCTGTTTAGGGATGTGTTACACTAACAGATGTCAGTGGAGAAGACTAATGGCATTGCTGTTTTGATTAAGAGTGCAAATATGATTTCAGAAACTGAGTTTCAGAGGGGTTTGTGCACTAGAAGAAGCGTCTTGGTGGAAGGAGGCAGGCACGCATCTGATGCTGACAGTGAAGCTTGGTGGTGGCACTTGGGGAACCTTTGGGCAGGGCTGGTGTGGCCATGGCAGTGTGTGCCAACTGCCATTGCTGCTGTCATCTGAGTAATTGCTGGCCACTGCGAGTGGATCCTGGGAGTTTCAGAGTAATGAAATCTTCTAAAATGATGGATAAGATGATGATAAATAGGCTGCAGTACAACAACCCTGGTTGGAAATGTTTTTGTGGTTCGGATTAAACTGGGTAACTTTTCTTTCCTTGGTGCCTTCCTGAGCACAAGGCTGACTCCCTTTTACTGTCTCAGTACTGTAGGACAAATAGTCATGGTACCATAGACCCCTTTCCAGGAGCAGTGATGATCTTTGACACTTCTATATCATTTTCAAAAGTTGCAAACATTTGTTTTTGCATGATAGCCTATATTTACTGATTGACACACAGAAGCTGTTTCTGAACTACAGAAGTAAACACTTTGTGCAAAAGTGTTTTATTTCCAGAAAAGGAAATACATACAGCTACTATGTAAGTGTCTTTACAGCTTTTATTCCATTTTTATCTACATAGTTTATGAGAGTTTTAGATCAAATATCTGTGAGCATCCAGAAACTTGACCTGCAAATTTAATGTGGCTGTTCTGTATTACGTATGGTTCCCCTCTTTTCTCCACTGCCCAAGTTTCATCTCTCTTCTTCACATATTTCACATATGTACATCTTAACGCCATCAAATAAATCTTGACTTCGCTTCTGGCAGAGTTCCAGCGTGCTCTATTCTGCCAGCTGCTGGAAACAGTGGAGGAAAAAAACTTGTGTCAATTTCATCACCCATTATTCAGCATGGGATGAGATTTTAAGCATGTCATAATATGTGTGGTAGGACTTACGGGCCTCCTGTTTCAGTGATGCTGTCTTGTCATGGCTAATGGGCTCCTGAATGAAAAAACGAATGAAAGCATCTCTCTTACAAGGAAGGGCTGAGGGAGCTGGGCCTAATCTTGCCCCGAGATGACTGAGAGGGGACCTCATCAATGTCTGTAATTATCTGAAGGGAGGGTGCAAAGAGGATGGATCCAGGCTCTCCTCAGTGGTACCCAGCAAAAGGGCAGGAGACAGTGAGCAGAAGCTGATGCACAGGGAGTTCCACCTGAATATGAATGAGGAAGAACTTCTTTACTGTGTGGGTGACCATGCACTGGAACAGATTGTCCAGAGAGCTTGTGGAATCTCCCTCGCTGGAGATATTCGAGAACTGTCTGGATGCAATCCTGTGCAATATGCTCTGGGATTATCCTGCTTGAGCAAGGAGAGTGAACCAGATGATCCACTGTGGTCCCTTCCAACCTGACCCATTCTGTGATTCTGAAAAGCAAACAACAATCATGAGGTGTAACAGTTGAGTCGCTGAGCATAAAAACGAACTGAGCCTGACTTGGTTAATTGTCAGCACATTAATTGCTCTGACCCCTTTGTTCCCTTGCCAAACTCCTGTCCAGAAGACGGCAAAATCTCTCCTCCCAGCTGCATCCTAAAACCTGTCCCTTTAATGAGAGCTGGCAGGTGCAGCAGCTAGAGACACTGCCTGGCAGTCAGATGCTGCCAGCACTTAGCGGCTTGTGCAGCAGTTCCTCCATTGCTCTGTGGAGGCTGCAGGTAGTGACACCTCCCAGCAGCTAATTGTTGTTAACTTTAGAGGAGCATAATTATTTTGAAGGGTTTTCATCCCACGTAGAATTTAAATAGAATCAGCCAACAGGCTTAGAGAGTGAGTGGGCAGATAATGTGATAAAATAAGCTGAATTTCCTTAGGAAACCATACGGATAATTAAAAAATTTTTTTTTACATGTAGTTCTTAAATTGAGTAATATAATTTATGCCAGATTGACAGGAAACCTTTATAGTACTTTGAGATCCTAACTCATGGGTGTAGTGAAAAATTGTCCCTAACATGAGAGTTTTGGTTCCTAAGTAGGTGTGATTTCATCCTTCTTAATAGTTTCATTGCTGACTGAGGGTAGACAGTTACCTGACCACCGGTGGGAATGACCTCATGTATGAGGGTAAAAAAATAGATAACCTTTAAACAAGCCTTGTCCACAGGCTTTAGTTGGACACAGTTGGCAGCTTGGTCGAGGGTTCCAACTTTGACAACCCTCATTTGACTTTGACCAAACGCCAACTTCCGGTCTGACAGTGGTACAATCTGTGGTATTGTGGTACGTGTCAACGGCCACTCACACTGATCCTGTAGATCCGTGGCTCAGAGATGCCAGATGTTTGCTAGCAAAGCCCGAATGTTTGTACCTTTGATGTAATAAAGGCCCCTTCCCAGCGTGGTTACAGCTGGGATAGTGGAATTGGGTTTGGGTGGGAGGGGTTCATCTTTCCTACTGCGTCTGGCCCATATTTGGGCACTAAATTCGAATTTGACTAGGTGGACAGGCCACCTTTACTTAACCTGGAAAAGAAACATAAAATTTTGTATGTTTCTTAAATAGCTACATATTTCTGTAGGTAAATGTGTATTTGAGAGTTTTGTCTATACTTTTTCATCAGATGTAAATCTTAATCCTGGATGCAGACATATCTGAAAGCAGAATTTTGAAAGCTTCAGAAACAGGCTGGAGTGGAAACCTTGAAGATCTGTGTAACCGAAGCTTCAGAAGGAGAGAAAGTCTTCCTGTAACATTTCTATTCTCTGTCTGATAGTCTGATAGAAAATGACATAACCTTCCTTTCATCAACTAAAAGTAGTCAGCCATAGTGAATGTGCTTCCCCAGTGGAAGTTGTTTTGTGAAAACAGACAGACAAAAAAAAATTTGCTTTCATGTATATTTATCCTCTACAATATCCTCGGTGTCCTGATTTACTCAGTTCAGTAATCACAAGAATTATTCTTTCTATTTTGGTACTAAGGGTCAAATTTAAATTGCTTATTTTCCATACAGCTGTCTTCTTACCTGTATTCTATGACATAGAGCCACACCTCCCAACCTCCCCCAAAACAACCAAGAAACTCAACTTTTGTGGTTAGCATCTGCATAGAATCATAGAATGTTATGGGTTGGAAGGGACCTTAAAGATCATCTAGTTCCAACTCCACTGCCATGTAGAGTAAGAGTTGCAGCATGCAGATTGATAGGTCATGATCTAATTTCCAAGTTTATGCTGCTAATCCACTTTTCTCTGTTAAGGTATGGCTTCCCTTGGTGGGTGCTTCCCGTAGCCTTGTGGTATGTTGGCTATTGTGTAATAGATGCCCATGTGAATGGACTTGCCCCAGGTTAACATTGTAGTTGTGGTGATACGTACCATAGGTTGCAAATCACCCTCTGTTCACAGTAGGTTGTTTTTTGTAGCTGTAGCATTAATGTATTTTGGACTCTGTGCCCTGAGATAGTTGCGGTCTGTGTTTGCTCTGATTGTGTGGACAAGCTGCCATATGAAGCCTTGCTTTTTGGATAAAGACTGCAGTTAGTATATGACGCTTTATTTTGACCTTATATGCCTGTTGGGCAAGTCAACGTGACTTGTTATTGCTTTCTTCCTTGAGGGTAAAGCAGTTTTCATCTCTTGGGACATGAAGTCAGCTTCTTGGCACTTACGTCAACAGCCAAATACAAACTGGAAGTGGAACAAAATGATGTGTTTATGGACTACAGAGGACAAATACAAGGAAAAGAATATTTTACATTGGATGTACCCCTGTCTTCTGGTTGAGTAAAGTCATCCTAGCAGTACTGGGGTATCAAGCTTAGCATTTATTGACCTGTAAGAATGCTGGTGCACTTAGGGTATGGTGTGAGTTGAAGTGTAATAGTGGTGTTAGCTAGTTGCACCAGATTTTCTGGGTGTGCATCATTATATTGTGGACGAAGGCTATCAATACTTATTCAGGGCAGCAGCATTTGAGAGGCAGAGCTGGAGCAGTTGATGCTGTAGCAGCTGCATGCAGATATTTAGGCCATGACTTTTTAAACATTGGAAAAAGCCAGGCTGCTTATTGAAAGGACGGTGCTTGAATGAGAACATGGGAACATTGCTCCTGGTTTGCCTAAGGACAGTGTCCTGTGTCATTTGGGAACTATTTCTGTCTTTTTAAAGTGATTGGCTCTGCAGCAGGAAAGCTGTTCCTGTCCCTGCCATAAAAGCATGGGGAGGAAGCTACTTTGCCGCAAAGCAGGTCTGCAGCACTGGCCTGGAACAGCAGCCTCCTGGCACCTCTGTAGGCTGTGTACTCTGCCTTCTGTCCCCAGGGCTGCCTGGAACTGCAGCCCACAGGGATGCTGTGCATCATGCACAGGGCTGGCTGCACCCACGGCCGGAATGGGCAGCAGTGTGTGGTCCTTGCATCCACTTTGCTTTCTTGAGTGGACAAGGCCTTGCCTGTAAAACTTGAAGTCAGCAGAAGGAAGGGCGTAAAGTTACTGCCCACCTCTTGTTTACTATCTGTCCATATCTGCCCCTTGAGCATTTCTTTTTGTCTTTCGTGAGTTATAACTCTCCTCATAATCTCATCAGAGGCCATATATTGAGGTGTGGTGTGGGTTTGGTGGGCTTATGATTTCATTTGTTTAGTATTTCTTACCAATCACTTTGGATGACACACTTGTTTGTGCCCATTATTTCAGTTGTCATCTAATTAACTTATTTGGGGTTAAGACATTTTAGACATGTTTGACCTGCTTCAAGCTTCATTTTTCTTTTGTGTTGCAGAAAGCTCTGGTTTATTGTTTGGCTGGGCTTTGGGACTGTGCAGGGCTGTGTGTTTGGCTGTCCCCTCAACCATGGACGGAGTTCTGTAAGCTCTTGCTGGGGCCATGTGCGCTTTGGCTTCCTATGAAGCACACACACTGGTCCTGATGCCTTTTCCTGGTCTTAAAATCAAGAGTCATACACAGTTAGAAGGGGAAAAGGGATTTTACCTTGGTATTTATTTTAAGGATCCTTAGGTGCACACGTCCAGGTCATATGCACCGAAATGCACCCCACAAAATGCCCCCCCAAAAGATCTGGTATAACATTATAGGTTTTACTAATTAGCATATCTATCAAAGATTCCCCTTAGAGGCTCAAGTGAGCCCCCCTCCCCAAGGAACCTTCCCCTGGATGGTTCTATCTTGGTTTACAGAATGTGTTCTGGAGAGGACCTTGGGGTCTGGGGCACACTGATCCCTAACTACGAAGCTTCTAAAATGTTTAGTCTCTCAGCTTGACAAACAAGTCCAAGAATGTAGGCAAAAAGCACTAAGAATACAGAAGTTGTTAAAAAGGTATAACAGGGGTAGAAAAGAAAAGGCAAAAAATCTTCATGGCATCAGTCCCTGCAAGGCAAGGGCTCCTCTTCCTCTCCTAGAGAGTGGCTATTGTGCAGAGGTGACACTTGCAGAATTGCTAGAGATGTCTGAGAAAATTGAGCCAGGTGTTTTGAGTAGTTCACCTGCAAAAATTCCTGTTTTCATTGTTTCCACCATCTGTGGTCTCAGACTATGCATGATTTTGAAATTGTTGATCGTATGAGTTTAAATATGTAGAAGCATAAGACATTTTCTTTAAAACGTCTTTTTTGTACACTCCAGTACTTCAAAAACACAATTCTGATTGTTTTTGTAAAATTGTAACTTAATTTGACAAAGGAATTTGGGAAATTTGAAGCAGTTTAAGGACAGTTAGTGATGAGCCAAAATCCCACCCCTGTGTTGTCTTTCAGGTCAGCTGGGTTGGAGATACCTCCATGGATCTCAGTGCTTGGTTTGGTGGCCTGGTAGCAGAACCACTTTTAGAAAGCTTTTGTGAAGTGACATAATTTCAAGAAGTGGAGCTTCTCAATATTGCATTAATATGAGCTAATGGTGGTTCACAATATGCTGGGAATAATGAGCAATGCTTGTTTTCTCACGGGGTACCGTGTGCCCAGAGAAGAGGTGGGAGAGTGTGAGAGCATTCTGCAGGATGGAATAAATTACCATTACATTCTGCTTTGATGCTTTTTTATTAGTATTATTTCTGCATGTCATATATTAAATATATGATAATTACATATTTGGGGATGAAATGTGTTTTAATATCCTGTCTGATGTTCTCTTTGGAAAAAACAGAAGGTAGTATTGTTAGCATTTTGCTGATTTGCTGTCAGATCTAGGAGTTAGGGATATTATCATAGAATCAAAGGTAACAAAAAGTACAGACAACAATAAAACAAAATATTCAGGATTTTCATAGAATAGCTTTCCTTGGGATGTTCCCTTTAAGTAATTGAGCTGAACAGAAATGGAAAGGAGACTAAAACTTAATTAGCTACTGCAACATGGTGGACTCTGAGTTTATTCAGTTATCTAAGGCTGTGTCTCTGGTCAAGCATGAGAACACAATGACACCCTTTGGTGTTTGTAGTAGAGACATAATGTTTTATTTGGTATTTTTGTTTCATTTTAAGCAAAACTTAGTTTTCTGTTAGACAATCTAATGTTCCATTAGGCAGAACTTGAGCCGTGTTCAAGATTATTTTGAGTTAAAAGAAACTGCTTTCCTGGAAATTTAAAATGGATGAAAATAAGCATCTATTTCACAAACTCACTGCTTGTTTTTATGACATCCTGGGACAACAGATATTCCCTGCTCTTCTGTTGTGCTTTACTGCTGCTCACACAGCCTCACACATGGAGTCAGGCATTTCTCTTGCTGTGGCTGGCAAAGCTGCTGATGCTTCACCACACACTGATCCCTGCGGCTGTGCATCAGCTGCCCTTAGGGAAAGCCAGCTTCTTCCCTATTAGTTGCATTGCTGAACTGCGGCTCAGCAGCTTTCTTTAAGGAAATAAAAATATCTGAAATTTTCCTTTGGTTCTACCAAGATAGCATTTTGATCTGTAACTGAAACTGTAAAAGTTTGGAAAAACTAGAAATGTGGGAAAGGGAGCTACAGCTTCTGAGTCGGCATGGCAAGCCATTATCCATGCTTTGGTGGGTACCTAGGAATTTGTTACAGCTAACAGACATCCGGTCATCTTCCAGGTATTTGCCTAAGCTCACCATTTCCCCCTCTGTGTTTGTTGGTTTGGGGGTTTTCTTTGGTTGGTTATTTGGTTTTTGTTGTGTTTTTTATCTGTTTGCTTTGGTTTTTCATTTGGGTTTCTTCCCCTCTTCAGGTCTAATCCACACAAACCCTTTTTTGAATGTAAACTCTGCAGCCTTGTCAGGTGTACATATAAAAGTAAGGAAAGTGGGAAGTTGTAAAGGGCTAAATATTTGTACCCTAGTTTTCCAGGATCCTTTGTTTTATGGCCTTTTGCTAGGCTTTTCCTCAAAAACCTTGCCTCTTTTCCCCTCATATCTTCTTGGATAATTTTAAACTCAGTGGCATTCTTTTGCCATTTAATATGCTAAATTTTCACATCTAGTAAGTGTGCCCAAACTTGACTGCTCTTTCTCCTGCGGGGTAGTACATGATGTCCAATTCCACTTTTTCAATTATCACCTAAACTTCACAGGAAAATCCATGCACTCCAGTGTTGTTGAGGCAGGCCTGTGCTGGCCTGTTAAGTCTTGCTTTATGGTGGACTGCATTCAGTTTTTGTCTTAATGGTCAGGAAGCATCAGATGGCCTTACCATAGTTCATAATTCTTTATAGCGGTAAAGATTAACCTAAACTGAAAGAGAAAATGCTGGAAATAGTCTGATTCTAATACTGCGTTGAAAACCTTACTTACAGTGGGATTTTTCTTTCTTCTGTGTAATGAGATGAGTGCAACTGCTTAATGTTTCATATTGAACTCCTTTTGCTTTATTTGTGTAAGTGGAATTAATGACCAGAATCAGAGTTGGTATGTGTTAAGTAAACAGTTATTAGTAAGTAGATGGAAGACTATGTAATTAATTTGGGCAAATCAGAATATCAGAAGCAGTGAACCTTGCTTGTAATAATTTACTACGATACACATAGTGTGCAAGGGGTAAATATGCATTTAAATTGTCATTGTGTCGGGTAGGCAAGAACTGTAGAGCCTTCTCTGAGAATTGCGCTGAGGGAAATCTTGGATGCTTTGATCAAAAATATCCATGTACCATCCAAGATGGTCCTTTTAGTCTTTGACTTTGTAGTTCATAGTGTTACTAGAGAAGCATCTGAAAGTGCTTGGGAGCCTTTAGGTGATGTACCAGAACAATTATGTGGCGTAGGCATATTTTGCTTTCTCTTGGAAGTGGTGGAATATCAAAAAAGCCCAATACCTTCCCACTCAAAAAAAAAAAAAGGGCGAGAAAGATAATTTCATAGACTTAAATGTACATAGTAATTCAGTGATATGATTAAAGAGGGTAATTGATACAGTGTCTGTGTGGTGCTGAAAATTTTATTCCAAAGATAAATGTACAGTATTGGCTGTGGTGATTTGACTCTGGCTGGATGCCAGGTATCCACCAGAGCTCCACTGTTAGTGCCCTCTGCAAGTGGACAGAGGATAGAAAATATAACAAAAGGCTCATGAATTGAGATAAGGGCAGGAGGAGATCACTTATCAATTACTGTCATGAGCAAAACAAACTTAACTTGGGGAAATTAATTTATTACGGATCAAATCAAAGCAGAGTAATGAGAAGTAAAATCTTAGAAACGCCTTCCCCCAACTGCTTCCTCCTTCCTGGGTTTCACCTCCTTCCCCTCAGTGGCGCAGGTAGAGGGGAATGGGGGTTATGGTCAGTTCAGCACAGGTTGTTTCTGCCACTATTCAGGGAGAGGGGTCTTTCCCCTGCTCCAGCCTGGGGTCCCTCCCACAGGAGACAGTTCTTCCTGAAATTCTCAGATGTGAGTCCTTACCACAGGCTACAGTTCTTCATGAACTGCTCCAAAGTTAGTCCCCCACAGAGTGCAGTTCTTCAAAAAAGCCTCCCGCAGTGTGAGTCCCCCTCAGGGTCAAAGGTCCTACCAGGACACCGCTCCAGCATGGTCTCCTCTCTCCATCAATCTGCAAGTCCCTGCCAGGAGCCTGCTCCTGTGAAGGCCTCCCATGGGGTCACAGCCTCCTCTCAGGCATCCACCTGCTCTGGTGTGGGTCTCCTCCACAGGCTACAGGTGGATCTCTGCATCCTCATGGTCCTCCATGGGCTGCTGGGGCACAGCTGCATCACCATGGTCTGCACCACGGGCTGCAGGGGAATCTGCTCCAGCACCTGGAACACCTCCTGCCCCTTCTTCTCCTCTGACCTTGCTGTTTGCAGAGCTGTTCTTCTCACATATTTTCACTCCTCTCTTCTCTGAGTGCAATTACATCTGCACAATAACCTTTCTTTCCTTCTTAAATATGTTACTGTAGATCATTGCTACCATCTCTGATTGGCTTGCTTGGCCTTGGTGAGCAGTGGGTCTGTCCTGGAGCCGTCTGGATTTGAGTCTGTCAGTCATGGCAGAGGCTTATGGCAGCTTCTCACAGAGGTCACCAGCCCTGTAGGTTTGCCACTAGCAAAACGTGGCAGTGCAAACCCAGTACACTGGTCTAGACATAAAATCCTGAGTTAAGCGTTTTGGCAGACTTGTGTGTGTTGTGATGTGTAAGAACAAAAAAGGTGGAAAAAACCGGAGGTGATACTTCTGCAAAACTACATGTCTAGGTCTGGCCTCTTGCTGTCCTCACTTTCACCATCTTGCACCTCATCTCTGGCTGGTGCCCTGTGTCTCTGGGTCAACTGCTGGTCAGATTTCCCTCCTGCTGCTTTGCTGTACTTTGCTGAAAGGGTTTTACTTTAGAAGAGGGAAGCTCTGAGGCTTCCTTTCTTTGAGCAGACCTTCTGACCCTGGAAAGCCCCACTGCTTCCTGGCCTTGCTGGTGCTACCTGGGCAGGGGGACCCTCCTGCATATGCCACTGGGTCTTGTGTGGGGTCCTGCTGCTCTGCTGCCCAGAGAGACCCTCTGTTTTTGAAACCACACCTGTTGCTTGCATTGCATTGCCACCCCTTCTTCTTAGTCTTTCATGATGATGAGGAGGAAAAGGGACTCCCAGGTTGGCTGGTTGGAAGAGGGGACTTCCCTGCCATTCCTCCAGGGCATTTGAACATCTCAGCCCAGGTGCTACCCCTCCATCTTGAGGCTCTCCAAAGTACAGTTAGGTGAGGTGATACCCGGAGGGCTGCTGACACAAAGTATTAGGCCAGCACAGGTCTTTCAGGGAGAAGCAGGAAGGCTTTGGCTGTCTGGTGCAGGTAAACAGTAGTGGGCTCAAAAAAAACAACAACAAAAAGCTAGAATATAGAGGTTTTGTTTATGTTACTCTCCCTCACATATTTTCCTAAAATAATTGAGGAAGTGTCATCTGTGTCTGGGGAGGTGAGGCATTTGATCTCAGATCTGTGCTGAGAGGAAGATGGGCATCCTTCAGTCAGAGGATGTAAGAAAGTCTTGTGTATCTCATCTAGTGCTGGGTTACACCATTTTTGTTTTGCTGTATTGTTTTCTTCTTAGCAATTTTTTATGAAGGGTCTTCTGTATTTTGTAATACTCATTAGTGGCAGTGCAAGTAAAACAGAATTGATGGGAGACAAGATCTCTGACCTAAGGGAGTCTGTATCATGCCCTTACAAATACAGAAGGAAATTAATGTGCTTGACTTCATAATGTGTAAAATGTATGTAGAGTATGTGGAAATTGATTTTTTAAGTGGAGAAAGGCATTCCAAGTGAATAAAGTATGTATGCATATTTGCCTCTGATAGTAAATTGTATTGGATGACTTTTTCTCTAAACTGAATTACAGCCATTTACAACATTTCTTACCAGATAATATGTTTTCCCTTGGTAGAAATCATATCATCAGGTCCCAAATTGGGATAATTTGATACAGCTAAACTAGAAATAAATTAAATCTGGCAAATCTGTCATCAACTGTAAGTTTTAAGAGAAGCTTAATATAAGCTTTCATGACTTTGTCAAAACCAATAATGTGTCAGCAGCTAGCTCTAAAACTGGTTATGTTGTACTACTGGACTGCAAAGGTTAACAGGTTTTTAAGAGCCAGCTGTGAAGTTATATACATTTTAAAATGCCTTTAGCAGAAGGCACATTATGATCAATTAATGGAAAGATATTGTGTGTAGATGCTTGTTTAAAAATATGTTCTTTCACAGCTGATTTAATAATTCCTTTATTGAAATGTCTTACTGAATATGACAGTGGTGGCTGGATACAATTTGGGCATGAAGAAAGTATCAACCATATTCTGTTTCTGTCTATTTCCAAAGAAATAAATTCAGTGTCAGTGGATCCTCATAGTAGATGAGGCAGAAGAAACATAAAACACAGTGAGACTTTGAACACTGCACCACAATTCTTGTTTCATAGGTGACACACATACGGAATCAAAGGTTTTGTCACTGACAACCTAGAGGGATGCTGGGATATTATGACTTTGTAGCAATCAGATTAAGAGAAATACTTCTGCTAAAAGAATATTGTAGAATTGTGGAAGGGCTTCATAGGAATCTTTCATCATTAAAATTCAATACAATTTATATGACTTCAGGGAGAATTATATTGAGTCAAAAGAATAACTGACCTAGTAAATACATTCCTGGATTTTTAAAATTAATAAATTTAATTTTTTACACTTGAAGCCACTGCAAAAGAGAAAACAAAAGCATTGTCCAGAGAGACCAAACAAGGAAAGCTCAGGTCTTGAGATGGCTCAGGAACAATTATATGTGCACTAATTGAAGTTTGGTACCAAGCTAAGTAAATTTGACACGATCCCCTGATTACTGTGAAAGTGTTGTTGGTACTTGGCTGGTTTTCTGGGGGAGGTTTTAAGGGAACTATGACTTAAAACAAAAGCTAAAATAGTGTTTTATAGAATAAATTTAATAGAATTTTTGAATGGTCTCCAACTGCTAGCATGTTTATATCAATTTAAAAAAACCTAAAACCAGTAAAAATAAAGCTTTTCTGCTAAAGTAAAAGTGAAAAACCACTCCAGCTTCTCTTCTCACATGAAGAAAACTCTTGTGTAACATAAGGGGAGTCATGTTCATTTGTTTCTTTAAACAGCTTAACTTCCAAAACAGTGAAACTGTATGCAATTGGTAAATATGCTTACATAGTACACTGCAGTACTTAAATTCTGTTGTTTTTGTGATGGAGGTTGAACTGTGGCCATATTGGTTCTAGAGTGAGTCTGTTCTCCTCGTAAAGCAACTCATGTAGTATATCCAGGAGACCTATCTATGAATATTGACTATTGCACATTTTATAATAAGGCTGTAAGAACTTTTCTTCCTCTTACCCCCAAGCATTCATGAAAGTTTCATTTATTAACAGTGTTCCATTTGTTTAGGGTGAATCAGTAGTAGATGCAGTAATCTCTACCCAAGCAAAGGTCACTTGAGCTCTGCGTAAGATTATTTTCTGTGAAGAATTTGTAGGTGAGTTCCCCCCCCCCCAACTCCCCCCTTGATATTTGACCTGAATCCATAATATTTACTTTAAAAAATTAAAAAAAGAAGAGAGAAAAAAAGCCGTCTTCTTTAGAAGATCCTTTTTCAAGGATCTTTTAGCATAGTAAAACAGTGACATACAATTTTTTTCTGGTGGTAACTGTGACTGTTGATAGTGGTAATGCCCTGTTGATAGTGATGAAAATAAGGCCCTACTTAAAATGTGTTCTTATTTTCCTCCTTTTAAAGAAAAAAAATGCGTCCTAGAACCTTTCACTGTAATCTCCATCCTCTTTGTCTTTCTGCGTTCCACTTTAAATGAACCAAAAGCAGCTGTAGCTGTCAAAGCCTGTATTAAACAAGGAAGGTAGAGATTCATCAATTTTTTTAAAAGTAATTTATCTCAGTGTCTGTTCTGCAGGACTCAGGACAAATCTGGACTGCCTAGGAGAAAATGAAATTCTGATGACTTTAAAAACCTTTTAATGCCTCTGTTTTAGGAGAAGGAGGATGCCAAGAGCATTGGGATTTCTCTTGGGGTTGTCTGCGATGCTGTTTGAAGACTGCATGCTCTGGCCCTGGTTGAGGGATGCCTCCTAGCAGATTTTTGAGCACCTCCTTGAAAAATAGTCACCATATGGTTGTTGAGTACAATATCCATGCTGGTTCAGTCCTTGTACAACTGGTAAAGAGGTACTTAGGATGTCATTATTATTTTACATTAGCTGAGTTGCTGGTGGTAGGGCTGACACCAGCATGAAGGTCACTTCTGGTAAGTAGTAGTTGTTGGTGTATCTTTAGGAAATCTTAAATCACAACATTTCAGCTTGATAAATCTGCCTGTTTCTGAGGGGTTTTTTTTGGTAGCTCAGATAAATCTGAATTGTTACATTTCATGCTTCCCAGCAGGTCAGCCCCCAGCCTGTGCTGGTGCTGGGGTTTATTCATTCCCAGGTGTAGGACCTGCGTTTGCCTTTGCTGAATTCCAGATGGTTCTTCTCTGCCCATCTCTCTGACCTGTCAGGATCCTTCTGGAGGGCTCACAGCACTCTGGGGTATTGGCCAGTCCTCCCAGCTCTGTGTTGTCAGTGAACTTGCTGCTGAGAAGGCCTTTATGTCATTAATGAATAAGTTAAACAGTACTGGGCCTGGTATTGAACCTTGCAGGACACCACTCGTGACAAGTCCCCAGCCAGACCCTGTGCCACTGATTGTGACCAACTGGGATCTGCTGTTCAGCCAGTTTTCAGTCCTCACTGTCCACTTCCCAACTTTGCCTATGAGGATGTTGTGAAAGACAGTGTTGAAAACAATAAAATAGTGATGGAGACAACAGGGCTGTAGCAATGAGATTATGCACAGTTTAACACACAGATTTGGTATTCGTGAGGATTGTTAATCGTTGTTAATGTTTTGTTGGTGTTTGGTTGGCTTTTATTTATCATAAAACACACAGCTAATGAAATATGCCCTCTCTGGGTGTTGAGGAATGGGAAGGGATGAAGTGCTATTTACCTCTTGTGCTTACCTTTCTGCAGCCAATGGAAAAGGTCCAATACTGAGAGTTCTTAAGGTAAGCTGTGTCTTTCTAGGTATAGAAGAGCAATGGCACCCACTTCCTTTAAAAATGCAAATAGCAGTTCTAGTGTCAGAATAATAATAAAAGTCAGGACAGATGTTTCATTTGTAATAAATTCGTAAGTTTTTTTTCTTAAGCACATAAATTTAGGCAAATGGTTTGTGAAACAAACTGTAAAATGGATGTATGTCAGACATCTGGCTCATGCTTAACTTTTAGCTTGCAGTTGGTGTTTTATGCATGACAGCAAATAGGTGATCATGATTGAATGTCATTCAAAAACATCAGCAAAAATTACAGGTTTCTGAAACTCTAATGGTAAGGAATGACTTACTGTAATTGATGTTTTCTCCAACTCTTTAATGATCATAATTTCTAAGACATATTTTATGTTTTATTTCAAGCTTGAAAATCTGGTAATTCTGAGGAAGGAAGTTAAATGCTGAAGTGGAGAGGGATGCAAATGTCAGTGGGCTGCTTGATATTTATTTTGTTTTTCTATATGAAATTCAGTGAAAATGTTGCAAAAATTAATCTGCTTTGTCACCTGCTTTGATTACAGAAGGTTTAATCAATATCTCTCCAGTACCTGTGTGACCAAGCTGAGCACTGTGATGGCTGGCCCTATGCTGGTCTCTTGAGAGGCTTGTGGTGGTTGGGTTCATTTTCTCAGTGTCTGACACTCTCAGCATGAAACATGACAGCTGTACTCCTTTTCATTGAAAACTTAGGTGTTGGTAGGACCTTATTTTTGTATAGATCAGATTATGTAAGGTATTTATACAGTGTAGCAATTGGAATGCTTCTTTTGAAAGAATGGACTTTGTTCAGTGCCTTTGTCAATATGAGGGACTCAAAAAAGGGATTTTGACCAAATGCTCAATTGTGACAGCATCATTCTTATCTCCAGATAGTTCAGTTGTGCAGGAAAAACTTACTCAGGGCAGGAGAAAACATTTATGTGGAAAAACATAGCTCCTCTAATCCAATGTTTTAGAGAATTCCTCTGGAGGAGGAAAGTCTCCAGTTCCGTAAGCCTGGGCTTCATGTATTTGATTTTAAGTGGCAGTTAGGTGAATCGTGTAAATAGTATTGGGAACCGTCTCAGGTATCCCCTCTTTCAGCAGAGTGCTCCTGTCACTAAGATACAAATTACTTTGTGTTTTCTCTTTGTGGCTCCCTAAGTATGGTGTTTTTCAAAGTGGATCTGAAAGACTAAAGTCTTGCCTCTTTTGCTTTGCTTCCAATCCCATTTCCCTTCCCTTCCCTTCCCTTCCCTTCCCTTCCCTTCCCTTCCCTTCCCTTCCCTTCCCTTCCCTTCCCTTCCCTGTCACAGCCCTCTTCTGGAACGGTGGAATGCTGAAACAGGGGTTGATCCGTGTCTTACAAAGTATAAGAAATGTATTTATATTTTGTGGATACAATATTGCTGCTAGCAAGAATTTTTCTTGCTTCTTTCTAAGCCTGTGAGATATTTTTGTCTCTCACAAAGATATTTGCAGAAGTTCTGTAAACTATGAACACCTGCAACCTTGCAAAGCCTCGTTTATGGTACAGTAGAAAAATATTTTGACAATGGATGTTTTAGGATTTTAGCCAGTCACCCCAGGGGGGTGGCTGATCCCTTGTCCAATTAGACTATGAAGAAAAAAGTCTATAAAAGAGTTTGTAAAATAAATAAATAAACCAATCTTGCTGCACAATTCCTGCCTGGTGGATTTTCTCTCCTCCTCCCTACGGCTGCAGGATACAGTAATATTATTTTGTAAATATAAATACATACATATTTTATATGTAAAACTATTATACATATTTTGTATGTAAAACTATAATAAAATGTATTTCAATTTTAAAGATTTATTTCAAAAAATCCAGTTAAACAGACTAAAAAAAAATAAGCGCAAGCCTGCAAAAGAGACTAGGGCACCTGAAATTAGGAAGGATGTGAAGTCCTGTATCCCAGGTGCGTGTGGATGTTGGACTGAAGGCTGTGAGGGACCCTAACCCCAGGGATGGGAGCAATTTCATATATCTTGCTGTCCTGAATGTGGGCAGAGTACCCAGGTGGCTTGGCACTTGTTGGATCCTGAGACTGACATGCTGAGTCTCCTGGCTCATCTTGTGTGTTCCTTTGGAAGCCTAGACATACACTGCAATGCTGCAGATTTGCTTCTCTTGGAGCAAAGCTCTTAAAAGTCTTATACCTCCAGAGTGTGTGGATCTAGTCCAGTCCTCTATTGAACTCCTCTACCATTAAATGTCTGTGGTCCTGTTTCTTTTACTGGGCTTTCAAACAGGCTTCAGAGTCCGTTCTAGTGAATTTCTTGCTGAAGAAGTAGCCTTACCACAGCATCACTGCATGTGTATCTTTCTGGAAACCTTGCTCTGGAGGGTGAAGCAATGTTCTTTAAAAATAATTATGATCTGTCTTTATTCTGGTAAACCAGGATGTGAAGGTGCTTGGCAGTGGGTTTTACCATTTTTGCAGAATCAGCCCATCAGTTACCAGAGTTAAGTACTGAACAGACTAATGCATCTGCTGTGCATTCGTATTAATGCTTATATTAAAATTGTCACAATTTTTCATTTTCATTTTAGGCAAAAAAAAAAAATTCCCCAGAAAACTCTGGCTTGCTGTTTACTTTGGAAGGTACTCTCTCATTTTTGTGTTTGCTCTACTTGCATCTGCTGACAAGTATCCCCAGGAAAAAGCAGAGTGTTAGCAAACATCTAATTGTGATGCTTTCACAATGTGACTAGGAATCAGAATCTGTATGGATGATGGGCCTTGGTTCAGAATGGAAGTCAGGCAGACACTTGTATTGTCTTGAGCACTGATGGAAAAGCAGAGAGTAAACTGTACAAACCCATGAAAAATAATAATGGGCCAACCCTTTCTCCATTACCTCTGGGGAGCAGGAACAGTCGCTGTCCAAATGTAATCCAGTTGGACTTTCAGTCTGTTGGCTGTTTGGCTCTGTGTGACTCTCAGCCAGTCTGAGAAAATTAGGATGAAATGGGTGTCTGTAATCAGGGTGAATTTGGTGGTTTAATAGTTTCTCTCTTCTACTCTTTTCCCATTATGTATAAAGGAAATTTTTTTATTTAAATAAAATAAAAATACTTTGCCCTAGTCTTCTAGGTTAAGAAAGCAAGTAATACAGTAAGCTCGTGGGTGCTTGCAGACTCACAGCTTTAGACACTGTCGCCTTACATGGCCAGTTACATGTTTTGGGATGCTCTTGGCAAGTTCAAAGAGTACTGTGGAAGTCAGGATAAGCAGTTCTAGTTGACACAATGTAATTGCAAACTAAACTGCATTTGTGCAGCAGTGCTGTTTGACTGTTTTCATTGAAACTGTACTACTTCTAGTAATTAATGTGGAGTTTAGTCTTACAGCTAAGTTAGTTGTGGGGATAATGCGTATCACAACATCCATCCAGTTTTGGCTCAAAAAGAGAGTGCTGCTCTGCTAATCACAGTGAAAACATTCCAGTTGCAGAGAACAGGAGATAACAGCTGACTGTGCAGAGGGCAAAAATGATGAAGCAGGGATTTTAGTTTTTTTTGAGGAACAACCAGCTCTTGGTTCCCCATGCAAGGATGAGCAAAGGACAAAGCTGTACTTGCCATTGACTTGCAGATTGCCCTGTCCAGCACTGCTGCCTTGCTCTTCTCTCTGCTCCCTAAAGCAATCCCCTCTTTTCACAATTCCTGTTACAGTGCTTCCTTTAGGATGAAAACATGCTCATACAACACAGCTTGCACCATTCTGTGTCAGCCTTACACAGTTTATTCTGTGCATTCCAGTTCCTGTTGCACTTGGTAGCAGAGAGTAGGCTGCCATCACATTTCAAAGCAATGATGTTTTCTAGTAACTGTGCTGGGAAAAACAAGAAGGGTCTTTGGGGAACTAGGATTTAGCTTGTCAGAAGATACTACTGGGCTATCAGTAATTCAAATGCCTTTCTTCACACTGGAGTCTGACAGGACTGAAAATAGAAACTGTTAGCCTCCTGATTGTCTGATTATGTAAAGCTATCAGTAAAACCAAAACAAAACAGGTATGATAGGATTATGTATGTGCATATATTTTTCTTGGAGATATTTTTATAAGGTTTATAAAAGAAAAAAATTCACTTCCAGCTGTAGATCTTAGTGTTTTGGA
Organism: Aphelocoma coerulescens; assembly: GCF_041296385.1. Lineage (NCBI taxonomy): Eukaryota > Metazoa > Chordata > Aves > Passeriformes > Corvidae > Aphelocoma > Aphelocoma coerulescens. The sequence continues at coordinate 35,650,432 of NC_091014.1, read as the reverse complement.
GACTGAGCAAAAAAAATGCTCTAAGTATTCCAAATGTAAGCTCATATTTTTGATGCTGTTACAGGTTACAGTGGTAGTCTTTGAGTCTGGTCAAAATAATAATGAAGTGCTTATTGATTAAAAAAACAGACATCTTAGGCAAAATGTTGTGATTTACAAGACAGGGAGATTTTCAGCTGTTGTCTAAATGAAAACTAAAAGAAATATCTTGGAGGATCCTCTACTAAAAGAGTGTTTGGTTTTGGATCAGCTCTGGTCTATTTATACAAAATATGTATCAGAAGCAGTTAGAGATAGTCAGGTACAAATCCATGGCACTGCTGTTACCCTGGAGAGCTGTGAACTCCTCATTCCAGTCTAACAAAACGAAGAAATAGTTATGAAGCCTACATGTCATTGCTATATGTAGTATTGATGTACAGCTAGGCAACTTTTTATAACTCTAAGCTATCAGTCAGGAATACTTTTGTACTTAATGTGTAAAATTGTGGCTTTAATTTTGCTCTCATGTACTCTGTTTAGAGTGACTGTTTCCTCTAGTGTATGAACCTGGTATTTCATTAGACTTAAATTTTTAAATTTCTATGTCAGAGGAAGTTTTCCTAAGAAAAAAAGATACAGTGTTACTTCTCAGTGGATTATGTGCTGTTTTAAAACACACCTTCACATTTAAAGCAGGAACCTTTTGGAAGTGAACTAGAGTAAATAAAGTGTGCTTAAATATCACTTGTGAAAGTTCTCCAAGAGTCAAAATGAAAGGTAAAAACAGCCTGCAGTGTCCATTTCAAATGGTAAAGTTGCCCTTTGTTTTATAATTACAAACTACTATTTTTTCTTTCACTCGCCAGTAAAATTAAGGCCTGGGCAACCCTGTTACATAAAAATCCATGTTAATAAAGCCAGATTACTGCTTAGCATGCAGGGTGTTATTGCCACTGAATTACTGATAGACCTGATTTAGATAAATCTGTTTTTTCATAGACTCTGGTTTAATAAGTTTTATGGAAAAGAAAAAAACATTACATTTTTGAGACAAACCAGTTTTTGACAATACTGAGCAGGTTTTCTGGAGACCAAGTACTGAGAGTGAATGTTATTCCCTCTTAATGAAAGCTGGAGTGAATGAGTTTTATGTGAAGACCTTACAGGTGGCTGTCAGTTCAGTCCCAGACCTCTGTCAGGCTGTGGGGCTGCATTGCTACTGTCCTTTGCAGGTTGACATTCTTGCCTTGAAGGGTGGATGAGCAGCCTTGACCCCCAGGGCCATCTGCAGCACGAGGACACGCAGCACCGGTGTCCCAAGAGGGTTTGTTTCTGAAGGCTAAGCCTAAAAGACGCGCCATGATTGTCAAGTTCATGCCAGCTTTGTTTCACTGTGCTACTCTGAAAAGTTACTCTTGTTATAATTACATTTTGTGAATGTGACTAAATAATTCCCCCAGAGTTCATACTGATTTTGACCCTAAAAAAAGGGCCTGTGTAATCAGTTGTCATTTAAGTACATTGCTAAAGAATAATCACCTTGGTGGACTGAAATTAAACTAGGGAGTTGACAAATTTTCTCTTTTAAAAAAATCCCAAACAAACTGAAGAAAAAACAACCAAACAAAAATCCCAACAAAAACCTCCAAACCAAATAGAAAATGCTGAACTCAAAACCAGCCAGCCTTCTGTTTTGTTTGATTTCTCTAGGTTCGATCATGGGAATTTGTCCATTTGTTTATTTTTCCTTAACAGTCCTCTTTCAAGCCAACAGATTTTAGCAAATAATATTGTGTACAGTGAAGAATCACATATCTTCTGCTTTGACCATTTTTAAAGATTCTCAAGTGCAGGGTTATTAAGAATAGAGAATCAAAGCAACATCTCAGCTAATGTTGAGACAGTTTGACTGAAGGTGCTGTGTTGTCCCCCAAAGTTTTTTTCTGCACAATACAGACACTCTCTTTGTTTTTTTTTTTTTAGATAAACTTCTACTGTGTGTTTCCTGCTGCAGTTGCTAATGATCTGAAGAGAATTAGTGGCCTGTATTGAGCTTACTCCCTTAATTTCAGTAGGGAAAAACAGATCATATAAGAAAGAACAGGAAAAATTGAAAGTACAGAATAAAAAGCAGATCCTGTGAATATCCCTTTTTTTCCCCCTCCCTCCCCCAAAAGGATCAATGAAGCTTCACATGAGAAGCTAAAAAAATCATAATTCAGGTGCTGTTACACTGTGAAAGCTGAAGAGCTTTAGTCATGCCTGAGTGGAAACAGTTATCATGTAAGGTGCCATTGGAAGCTGCTTGAGAGTTTTACATTTATTGTTAGTCTGTTCACTGGATGACTGATTGAGATGTGGGATTAACCTACTGTACAAAGGATCTGAGAAACAAGCTTCCTGAATAGACGGTCAACCGCATTCATCGGCAGATTCCTCTACTGCTGGAGTTCAAGAAGTAAAATTATTTGTGGACACCAGTGGTTGATTACTGTGTACAAGCCATGAATTCCAGTTGCTGAAGGAATGTGTTACTTTGAGGTGAATCTCTTTTACAGCTGTAAAAGAGAATCTCTTTTTCAACTTCCATCCTATATAATTTTCACAGTTTTAGAGTAGAGAGATTCTGACATGTCAAGTTATCGATTGAAATAAGCTGCCTTTTTTGAGAGCTTGGGAGTCAGGATGACTTGCTTGTGCTCAAGCTCTGCTAGTGTTCAAATAGTCTTGCCAGACCAACTGTGCTTGGTTTTGTTTTCCTGCAAAATCAGTGGGAACACAGAAGAGCTAGTGGAGAACATACATGAGCTGTGCTGTTAAAGAATCAGTCTTTATTACTTTCACCTGTGGAACTCTCAGAAACTGACTTTGTCTGGAAGTAGGAGTAGCTAGAGCTGAGCAAAGCATTGTGTACATTTGTGGGAATCTCTCTCATGCTTATGGGCTCTGCTGCAGCCAGTGGCTTTGGAGAAATGTAGGGGGAAATCAGAGCTTGGAAAGTCAGCTGTGAGTTTTGTATCTGCAGCTGTATTACACAAATAAGAAAAATAGAAACAGGACTCCATGATTATTATTAATGTAATTAAAACAGGGCTTTAATTAGCAGAAACTTTGTCTTCTGGATGAGAACAGCAATCCTTCCTCACCAGATTACATGAAAAGCTGTCTTCTCAAATGCAACGTACCAGTTGAGAAATTTATTTTACAAAAATCAGTTTAATTTCCAGTTTATGCTTCCGAAGCCCAAACGGGATATCAGGGCACAACTCTGTAAAGGTATCTTTGCTCTTTATATTTTTCATTTCCCTTTTGTTTTAGAGCAAAGGAAGTATGCTGTGTTTTGTGGAGTGTTAGTTGACAGGTGGCTGTCTTCATAACTGGGATTTAGTTTCCTGTTGTGGCTGGCATTTGCCCGTGTAAATTTTGTGGATGCTGGCTGGAAAGAGGCATAGAAACCTTTGCTTCTTGTTAAGACAATGTACAGCTAGACTTTCAAGACCTAACTGATATTTTTTCATCGGAATAACTTAGGTTTTTTTTTTTCCTTGTTTAGCATGCAAATTAGCTATTCAGAAAGTTTTGCTGCTCTAAAATTCTCTCAGTAGAGAACATGAATTTGCAAGCAGTATCAGTAATTTAGCAGCATACATTTCACGGTTGGCAGGGCTGGTGTGACTCCAGAGAAATATTTGTACCTTCTATAGTTAGTTCTCTGCATGTTCATTTGTAATTGATGAAATATCACAGTGGGTAAATCGGATACATTTAATATGACAGCAGCATCTTTCATCACCTCAAAACCTGGGTTTTTTTTCCATGCCTTCTGCTACTGCTGTAGAGACTGGAGAACTCCAGCTTCCTCCTCCTTCCGAAACTGAGACTAGATGCACTTGCCATTATTGAGGTAGTCAGGAGAGTTCAGCTGCAATGTTACTAGTGACCTGCAGTATTGTCAAATCTAAGCATTTGAAAAATCACAGTGTAAAATTAATTTATTTGCTGTTTGAAGTTTATTTTCCTGTTTCTTAGCACAATGTTCTCCAGCATTTTTATGACTGTGAAAATGAAAACTTGACGGTCACCTGATCTGGTAAGTTTGCTCATGATGAAATTTTAAGTAGTATTCAAGATACATCCTACTGGGATAACCTCCGTGAAGTGTCCATACCTGCAGCACATTTCAGTTCATGTAGTAAAGAAACTGAAAATGTGTAAAGCAGTAGATTGAATTCTTTATTTTTGATGAGAGGTGTTATGTTTGTAGGCATTAGTTTTCAGGAGAACAGATACTCCTGAGAATGGGTTTATATGTCTAGTTTATAATACAAACACATTGTCATGGTACTCTGTTGCACGAATAAGAATATATTGGAGGAAGAGAAGTTTGGACCAATGTTTCCTAAAAGTCTCAGTGGTGCAGCAGTGCAGTAGCAGTGCCTTGTGCCTGCAGGGTGCTGCACACCTCTGGGTGCTTGTTGGTGCTGTGCATTCATCCCTCCTTGTGAATGCAGGGAACTCCCCGGGGCTGTGGTGAGGCTGTAGACACCTGGCTGCCTTTCTTGGCTCTTGCATAGTATTAAGTCATGGGGAGAGAGGTTGAAGTGCTGTGAGACCTCAGATACTATTAATGTGTGCTTGGACGAGTAAGTGCTACTTACAGGGTGGGTTTTTTCCTGTACTGGCAGCTCATGTTACTGTTTAGAGGCAAAGACAGAACAAATACATTCATTCTCTAGGTCAAAGCCACTTGAAAAGCAGGTCTGTTTAGGGTCTCTGAGGAAAGAAAATTCTCATTGGATAAGGAAGGGAGACCTTGAGAGTGATTTAATTGATAAGAAAAGTATGGAGTAAGAATATCTGCAGATAAGACAAGTGCATCTCTATTTATTTCAGTGCAGACTCTGATGAAGTAATTATGCTGATATATTAACCCAGAGATTTGCTGTCTCCAGGGCCATGCTTTTTTTTCCTTCCTGTATTACCCTAAAATATATGTTTTAAAAAAATCAGGTGTTTAAGACAGATACTGTAAGCTGGAGCAAAGTGAACTCTGAAAATTGGCAGCTTTCTTTACAGTCTGTGGCATCATTTGTTGTTAATGAGGGAGTGCAGTTAAAAATGCATATTAATATTTAATTGACGAAGATTCATGTAAACCCCAGCTGTGACCATAAAAATTGGTGCTTTTTTCTCAGAGAAATAAAAGCAGTGGTTCCCTATGGTCTCATCTGATTTCTTTATTCAGCAGCCACCCTTATGTTAGCATACATCTGTGTAGCCTTTTGTATACTTGCAGAATGGAATATGCAGTGCTCAGTCTTATTTTGGTTTAAAATGCTAGTGACAAAATTGCATGTTGTAGGACTGCTGATGCTCAAAGGTTTTAAATAACCATCATGAGGTTTTCTTTGTCATACTGGTAGTTGGAAGAATTGTACATAAACAAATGTACAGCAGATGGCACTGCACTGTAACTGCAGAATGAGAGGTTTGGGTAGAATAAATGTGTTCATTTAGGATTTTGTCCCTCTGTATGGAATTGGTGTTTTCTTGCAAACAGTGATAGACATCAGAAGGCCCTTGTGTTTTAAAGCAGAATTATGTGAACTTGCGTAAGATACATGTCAAGTAAAGCTTTCATGATTCTTTACTAATGATGCTCAGTGCTGTTTCCAGTGATTTTTTGTCTTTTCATGAGGCTCTGCTGCTAAATACCTGAGAGCTTAGGTGTTACTGAGAAACACTGAAACTAAAGTCAGGCAATACAGAGCTTTCTTCTGCTGCAGCACAGCAGATCAAGAAGTTGAGTAGAAGTTTTTTAGAAGAGAATTTCTCCATGAGCATCTTCAACTGGGTGGGAACTTTCAGCATGAATTTTATCAACAATTGAGAAACAAATTCAGCTGTGAGGAAGGAGAGTGTTCCGTGTAGGTACTGCCATCTTCCCTTTGCTCCTCTTCTTCCCATACCTCTGGCACCTGTAAGAACAGTGACTTCATTGTTCTGTTCATGCATGAGTGACACATGAAAGGAATGGCAACCCTCAGACAGACTGTTCTGTGTTTCCACCACTTACATGTGCATATTAAAGAGGCTTTATAAACCTGATAGCTTTTCAAGGAGGATAGAAAAAAATTACTCAGTGTCGCTGTAACTCTGTCACCTCATTGGAATTTGCCCCTTAATTAAGTGTAGCCCTGACTACTGCTTGTAGTGAGTTGAATTGACAGCATTTTGTGTTCCATAGCACTAGATGACTTGAGAAGGATCTAGAAAGCTTAGTGGATGCAGGTTTCTGTCATTCATGCCTCAAAATTTGGAAGGTTGGAACAGTATTATGTGTGCCCCATACAAAAAAAAAAAAAAAAAAAAAAAAAAAAAGGAAATGAAAAGGTTAGAAACCTTAGGATAATTTCAACTTGATGCCTTGTTGGTCCCTTCTGAAAGTGGACACCATCTCTCCAAACACTGAGCTATAGCCAGTGACTCCCTTCTTGTGATGCTTGGTGGTGTGATTTAGCTGCAGCCTGGTTCTTCTGCTTCTTTAGTGGATTTAGGGTCAAGTCATGAACAGATCTGGTCTTAGGGAGTAAAACTGAAATAAAAGAGGAGACATTGGCCTTTTCAGAACTGATGGACCTGAAGCAGAAATAGTCAGCCAGTCTGCATGCTGGTAAATTTACCAGTCCACGTCCTTTTGGTTGGTCAGGAACATGCCTCATGCCAACTTAGCTTTATAAGCAGAAGTTTAAGTCACTGGAAGGTGTTTGATTCTCATACATTTAATTATATAGAAGTTAAAAAAGATACTTCAATTTGCTTTGCTGCCTTAATGTTATCAGAAGCAGAAATTTGAAATGGGAATATGACCAAGAATGTGGTGAATGCAAGGAATGATGTTTTGTTGTCAATAATCATGGTGTGGTGCACATAAGATCCTCTAAGCCTGGACAAGTGCTGCTTAAGAATGTTTTCTTTTATGCAGGCTACTGTGCTTCAAAGAAATTAAATCAGGATGTATTTACAGTAAGTTTAATGGCTTTTCTTGTTTAACTGGAGTGCGATGTTAATCATGAAGCACTTCTGAGAACCCTCCATTAAAAATTGACAGCGATATACGTGGGTAACTACTTATGTGTAGATCTGTTAGTAAATTAATCAACTGTGTGATCCTGAGAACGGACACTAAAATGCTTTATTGGTTTGCTGCTCATTGCATCGATTATTGGGGGCTCTTCTGAATATGTTTTTTGATTTCTGCTGCTTTCCAATTTGTCCTGGCAGTAGTTAAATAACATTTTGCTAGCTCAGCATTCTTGTCCACGCTGGATTTGTAGCAGTAACTGAAGGTGATTCCCTTTTGCAATGGGGACATAATTCTCTAGAGAAGGGAATGTAAATGTACTGCTAGCCTTGCCAGTCTGCAGTATTTTAATAGTGAACTTGTCTTCATTTACAATACCTTCAGATTTAAAATCATGAATTAATTCACTTTTTAAAGTAACAAAATTAATATATATTCATCTGAAGGTCACATTATTTTATGATTCAATAAACCATCATGAACTGAAATCAGATGGGTTTTGTATTAATTTGTGCCTTGTAGTATAGTATGTATTTCAATTGTAGAACTCGGGATTTTGCAGTAAGTAAATAATTTTGTAGAAACATTTGTTTCAATTCTTTCTTATGTTTTACAAAGATCGACAGGGGAGAAAACTTATGGAAGAGTCATTAAGTAATGCAGGTGGCTTTTTTTCGTTATTTGAATCCAGAGTTCTGATCGAGGAGAAACAGATCTTTGTTCTATGATCAGTTTCTAGTTAGATTGTCTTTATTATTAGTGTTCAGACTCTATAGGATAAATTACAGGCTGATCGTTTTGTCCTCTAATAATATTGAAATTGACTTGTGGGATGTAAAGTAGTATTGATTTTGTCTTTGAATGTCCTAGATTATTGAAGTAGATGATCTTCAGTGTATGTTTATGTAAATGAAAAATATAGAAGATTTTTCAGCATTTCCACTGATGAACTGGTGTCATCCCCTCAGTAAGGTCTGCATGTCCTGAGCTCGGGGGAGCCGATAAGTTACTGATATGGAGAACTTAGCGCTAGATGAGATCTTTGCTCTATGGAAATTACTTGGGGAAAAGAAAAAGAGAATGAAAATGGATGTTTCAAAAAAAGTACCTGACAACTGTCACTCATTGGTCTGTTTTCTTCTAAACCTCCCAACCTGTTTTCCTGAGGAATGAAGTAGTGTGATTTTTGAATTCCTTAGAAGTCTGATGTAACTATGCTATAAAAGGGGCCAGACCCACCTGTGGGGTGTTAACATGTGTTGAGCACTGGCTATGACCTCTTGTGGGTCTCAAGGGCTCCCTGGGTTTGTGGGAATCTCTCAAAACCAAAGCTGAGTTTTGGGGAGAAGTCTGTCTTACAAGCCCTCTGCTCCTGTGTGCCATGTGTGAGCAGACAACCTCAGCTGTTATTTATATTAATTACCTGAATTTCATTAAAATTCTTTTCTTTCACACAAAGCAGTAAATATTGAATAGCAAGTTAAAATATAGTAAATGTAATTATTTCTGTGAGCCATGTAATAGAGCCAAGTCATTAATACTGATGTATCTTTTGCTTCTTTGTTCAGGCTGCTCCTCTTTTGAAGTAGCAGTGATACATAATAAATCAGGTCAGTCACATAACTAATCGACTGTGAACCAAGGCATAATTTTCTCAAGCAGGAAAACCTCACTGAAGAACTGACATCTCCTGCTTGCTTTGAGTAAAAAAAATTAATGTTTTATTGAAGTTTGATTTAAAAACTCCACAGCCTTCTTGCTTCCCCAGTGCTGTTTTTTACCCCCAAAGATTTTAATAAAATTTTAGTAGACACTTCAAAATAAAATGACTGTTCAGATGGAAGCCTTAGAGATGCAGTATTATGGCACATAGTATGTAATGTATTATTTGAAATTATGGAGTGATTCAAACCAGTCTGGCTTATATCATCAGAGCAGTTCTCTCTCCCACCTTAATTTTCTTTGTGACTTGAGTTCAGGTTTGTGAGATTTGCATGACATTGATCCTTTCCTTGGGCAATGCACAATTTCATAATTCAAGTGCGACAGCTGCTGTAACCATCATGCCAGCTGTCCCTGCAGATGCTCAAAAATCTCCAGCTTCTCAAAATGTGTATATGTCCCTGGGGTAAAGCATTTTTCTAAGAGGTAATGTATGAAGTATCTTAAAAGGGTCACTGTGCTGCCAGTTCTGAGCACGTGGTACATGTAGTGCTACTTTTCTTGACTAAAAGCTCTTCAGTGTGTCACCCTACATGGCCCATAGGGGGAAAAAAAAAAGAAAAATTAGCTTCCACCCCCCCAAAAAAAGCAAAAAACTCATGTCCATCTGTTACTGTTAATAACTAAAGAAATGAGGCTCTTAAATAAATAAGATGGTAAAATTTGCCAAGTAGGGTCCAGATTTCTGTCCAAGAGAGATGTTTACAGATTGGGTTTCCCTGTTCACCAGCCTGCAGAGGATTTACCTCATGTAGAAGGGGTCCTGGATGAGCTCTTGTGTCTGCCTGACTAAGGATCATCCCTGCCTGGATGTTTAATGGGCAACTGCTAAGCTCCACTGCAGTTTGGTTGGCTAGATTTCCAGTTAAGCTTTGTGAATTCAGATCATCCCTTTGGGCTGGTGTGGTGCTCATCCGTGGTGCCAGTGAAGGCTGGGCTGCTGTCTGACTGTGCCTGCAGCACTGAGGGAATGAGGTGGGGTCTTGCTGACCTGGGGGTCTCTGTTTCCATCGTGCGTCGAGGGCTTTGTGCAGTGGCTGGGCTGCAGCGCTGGGATCCTCTGAGGCAGAGCCATTGCATGGTTGGAGCTCCTCAAGTGACTCATGGCTTATTGATGAGTGCAAAAGCCTCTTCAGTACTTTATAGAGTACCCTGCATTCAGACTAGGTTGAAGGACCTAATGGTCCTTATATGAATTGAACTGATTTTTTTAGTATGAATTCCACAAATCATCTCCTTACCTTAAATTAAAAATATCTGAAAAATGAGGAAGATTTTAAAACATTTGTTTTGTGATGAAATAATTACTTAATAAGAAATAAGTCCCTTAAACTAGGAAAGCAGGAATGTTCTGTATCTGAATCCATAATCCACATCTTTTTCTGCTTCCCTTTCATGACAAAAAAAATGTCAGTCATAGGAGTCCATTAATAAGAAATGCCTCTAGAGACTGATGTTCTTCAGAACAAAGGCCTGGAGCAATTCATAGCTAGAATTATACTTTTTTCTCCCCGGTCCCTGCTTAATGTTAGGCTAAAAAGAGGTAAGTACAAATTTTATCTGAATTGGTCATATCTGAAGTGAGGATAATAGCTGTGGTTGTGAGGCTAAGCTTAAGTTGGAATGGCATCCCTTTCTATGATTTAAGTTCCTCAAATCCTACTGCTTCCTAGTAAGAACTAGTAATCTTGTTCTTGCTACTGCCTCTCCTTGTTATATCCAGTTACCTTCTGAGATCCTGGGAACAGACAGAAGTCTTCTTGCTCTGCTGTCTACCATCCCTGTGGCAAGTGTGAATTTTATAGTCTAGCTAGCATTCTGCCTGGAATATGCAACTGGGCAGAAAAGAGAATTTATGTCTAATCAATCCCAAAATTACAAGAAGGACCATTTTTGAAATGTGACTAGAAAAATAATTGCATGTATGTTTTTTGATGAGCCATGCCTACTCCCAGCCTCTGTGCTTCACAAATGCAGAATTTTCATGAGGCCGTTCTTATAGTTGAAGAAACTGTTCACCTAGGGTTCAGTTAAAGACAATCAAAATCTACTTCTTTTTCAAAAAGCTTTCTGTAAGATAATTTCTTCAGAAAACCACTTTTTTTTCATTTTTTTTCCCTTGAGCAAAATCTTTCAGAATTCTAAAAAGCAGTAAATTTGCAGGAAAGGGAAAACAACAGTGACAAAACTCAGAGTTTAATAATACTTTAATTTATAATGATTGTTTAGAATGGGGGCAAAACTTGCCAGCCCCAGAGCATGGTCTTTAATAAGTAAGCTTTTGATGTTCTTTTATACATTATTAGCAGTTATAGCTGTCAGGTGAATTTTTGCTCATTATTTCAGGAGTAGACATTCATTCTAAACTTAGAAACAATTTATTAAGATTGGAAAAAAGTGAGCTGATGAATGCAGGTTGAATTAAGAACAATAAGTCACATCCTCTGAATGCTTTTCGTCTCAAGACCAAGACAGTTTTTGAAAGGTCGTTGTACCATAAGAGAATAATTTTATTAATCAGACTTTGTAATTGTGCCAGTTCAGCAGTTAGTCGTGAAAGCAAAGTAAAGCGAGGGTATGAAAAGTATTTCCAAATGAGAATACAATATCGAGAAAATGTGTCCTGAAGCTATAAATACCTTGGGGCAAGAATAAGATCCCAGTCAAAGTCCCTGAAAGCTGTGCTGTTTAGCATTTTATTTTGATGTATTGCAGACCTAAGGACCACGCCATAAAGTTTGGTTAGTCTTGTGCACCCAGGTTTTCCTTAAAGGTTTGTGAATGCTCTTATCAGAAGTGTACTGTTCAAAAAATACACTTCAAATTATGTAGTTCTTGCTGGAATAGAAATAATCAGTCTTTCGTTGTAAATGGATGGGAAATTAGCTGCTTTTGAGAATAAACACCTTAATTTTGCTACAGTTGATGCTAGTTTGCAGCAGATGTTTATGTCTCTAGGCAAAATTATTAAGATAATTCACTTTGATTTCCTGTATAAGAGGCATTTTTGGAGTTACACTATTTATTCCATCACTACTGTAGAATTCAGTCTGCAGTGAGTTGCATCCACCATATGCTCTCAGCTGTCAGCCCTTGACCTTCTTAGCTCCTTGTGTGCTGCAGAGTTCATGTACAGGACTGTTGTCTCTCCCAGCTGCTGCTCTGGGAGAAAAGAGAATTTGGAATCAGGGTTTGATCAACAGATGTTGATCAGCTGTGCACTGGGATCCCGCCACATGTCTGTCATTTGTAGCTGTGCTTTTGCAAACTCACACCTGCAAGCACTCTTTTGTCTCTACTTACCCCCATTAGGCTCAGCAGACAGACTAAAGGTGTTGAATACACCTGCAAGCAAGCTAATGACTTTGAGTCCCTGCTTATTACCACAGATTTATATTCATAAGCCCTTATGCAGCCATTGAATTTTCTTCTGTTCATAGAATTCAGTTGTATTCAAATAAAACATCTTTTTTTTTTGAGGTGACGCTAGAAGCCAATGAACTAGATGTTATGTATATAGCTATTAAATATAAATATTAGGCATTTAAGGTAGTGGGCAAGACATCAGCTGTGGTATTATTGCCACAAAGATAGAGGAAAAAGCCCATTGATTCCTCACTTAAATTCTGTGTGAGGGAATCAAAGTGAAAAAACAGCAGGGCCTGTAAAGAGAAATATGTGTGTATGTGTGTTTGACCTTTATGCCATGCAGTGAGCAATGGAAGTGATATAATTCGGTTCCCTTAAAACTTCATAGTGTCACCACCTGCAGCAATAATTTGTCAACTTCTAATACCAAAATACCTTTTTTTGTAAGTAGTCTCTGTGTCCCCTCATGAAACAAAACAGATGCTTCAGGGAGCAAGGGCACATGATTCATTTCTGAGGGCTTGCCTGTTTGAGGAATCCTGCAGAGACTGGACATACACCAAAAATCAGGTTTTTGACAACTGATAATGTAATGTCATGCTGCCTCTGTGTCACATCATTCACCTTGGATCCCCACGCCACAGGTCTAAGTCTTTATTAAGCAGATATCCTGTTATGCTTTGCAGGATAGCACAGGGGGTAGTGTCCTGGGACACTCCTCAGCAGGCTTCCCACTGTCTGCAGGGAAAAGGCTGCCTCCAGTCCCCTGAGAATCCTGCCAGCCAAGCTGTATAATAATTGCAGCTTTAATTACAGGAAGGTGGTAAGTTCCAGAGGCTCAGTTCTGCTGATCCCCTTGGCTTTCACAGGGAGATACATTTGTATTTACTTTTGTTTCACTGATGCCTTAGCATTACTTGTTTGCAAAGTTTCATTACATCATAGGACACTGGTTGGTATTCCTGCCACCAAGTATCGTTCTTTTAAATAATTTTCATTTCCAGTCACGTACTAGTTTGTCTTTATATGTCTCTCCCAAATGTATTAACTGGAAGATTTCTGAGTAGGTATAGATGTGAATAAACTGCTTTGGTATAAGTATTTTTCCCCAACTTACCAGAAGATGATGGCACAGAGCTCTTTCCCCAATGGGATGCTCACAGAGTTCTCAAAAAGCAGGGTATTTAGTGCATCTTAGCCATCATACCTCCACATCAAGGAGGTTAAGAGCAATTTTCTGTGTGACTTAGAGCTGTAGTTGAAGGACTGGTGTCATGGGAAGTGGGCAATGTCTGTATACTTTTGTCAGCTTTAGGTCAACAGAAGCAACTGTTGGCTTTCTGGGTTTGGTGGCTTGGAAATAACAATAAATAAATAATTTAGACCTGAGTAGGTGAGTCATTTCTAGGGATCACACTTCTATATCATGTTTTCTTTTTCTTCATCCCTCACAAAAAATGTTTCTCTTAAACCCTTGAACAAAACAGCAATACTTCCCCCCCCTTTTTTTTTTTTCCCCTGGGAAACTTAAAAACAGAATGAGGGATTACTGATTTCTCATCTGGGAAATTTAGTGTGAAGTTGGAAGAGTGGAAATTGAAGAGTGAAAAAGAAGGCATTATTGGTATTGTTCAACTGAACAAACTCGAATTGTTTCTTACAGCTTTGCAGTGGTGCACAGGAGGCCTTATCTGTTAGATTGGGGAGTTGTGATGAAATTCACTTAGGAAGACAGCTGGGTGATAATTTGGGATGAGCAAAAGAAAATTTAGGTGCTAATTTGAAGGCATGAAGTCCTTTCACACAGACCTACTGCCCATCTTTCCCAGCACTGTTTGATTTCCTCCTGCAGCTCCTATGTATGTATTCTGCCCCCATATCAGTTGAGTCCTTTAACATATTTTGGCCAGTTCCTGTGCTCTCCCAAATTCACCTTCTCTCCTCCCCACATGCATTGCTCCCCCCAGTCCCAGAGCAGATGTGCATTCTTACTCCTGGGTAGCAGCAGGCCTCTGGATGTGGACTTAATTCTTCCCCTCCTGTCTTTACTGTCACTGTTGTATTTTTTTTCCCTACTCTGCTGATGATATAAGTGAAGAAAGTGCCCGAGTCCAGAAGGGCACTGGGAACCAACCAGGCACAAGCTCCTGTCTGCGTGCAAAGGCCTTTTGCAGTGACAGGGCTTCTATTTATTATATTTGAACCAGATGCTGTGACTTTCCTTGATGCTGCACTTAAATTCCTTTGTGTGATCCTGGCTGAGGGCTTTTGGCAAGTGCAAACCAGAGGCAAAGAGAGTATGAACTGCTGAATGCTATTATGCAAGGCAGTGGCAGCCCACCAGAAATGCTCTGAATAGTGATTCCTGTCACAGAGAAGCTAAGGAAGAAAATGACTCGCACAACTCCCTGCCTCGTCCCCCTGCTTACTGTCCCAGTGGGGCCATGGTGACCCTGTGTGGCTCCTTTGGCTGCTGGACAAGTGGTTTCTCAGCACTGACAAAATGGGAATTGGCAATCAGCTACTGATATTTGTGTCAGGTTTGCCACAAGCAGCACATTTTACCATTCAGGAGGCACACCAGACAGCACAGCTAGGTCTCAGGGGTGAACGGAGTGAGAGGAATAGGGAGAAAATATTCACCATGTTATGGTTTTGCACAGAATGCAGTTAATGTGATGCAGGCTAGGCTGTAATTTTAATCATAGTCCTTGCTGCTTATAGATCCATGCGTGCCATCCAGCCCTGTTTGCCACCTTTTCTGCGTTCCTGAAGACCTCACCTGGGCTCTGCCCCGGTTTTGTCTTCACCTCTGACTTTTTCCTTATATTTCTGTTGGCATCTTGTTATGTTGAAAATTCACGTGATCGCCAGGACTGTCTCCCAGTCAAATTGGCAAACAAAACACTAGAGGCATAGCTGGTAAGAGCGCCACTGATGAAGCTGAGTGAACTAGGAGACCACCTTTGCCAAACCAAGGAAGGCTCAGGGAGCAAGTTTCTGTGTGGCAGAAAGAAGAGAGGTGTTAACTCAGCAGTGGAAAAGCCTTTTCCTCAACTGTGTTGGTGCTATTTGAATGTACCTTCTTTGCATTATGCAGTTTTGTGTTCAGTGCAGTATCAAGCCAGTCCCGTCTTATCATGGCAAATACTGTCTAAGGAAGGATGGGATGTGAAGCATCCAAACTGCAACTCCTGGTCTGTCTGTGGCCGTGCTGTGTGGGTGCTCCTTAGTATTGAATTAAACTGAAGGAAAACACAATGGAGAATGAGGTAAAGACTGATGATCCTAAGACAGTGTGTTTCTCCATGTGGTCAGTGGAGGAGGGCAGAGCTGTCTCATTTCCGAGATGACAAGGTCAAGCCCAGTGGTGGAGTTGTTCTGTTTCCCGAGTCTACATAGAAGACTTAAAATAACTAAAGTTACTCCTGCTAAACAAAGTTATCATTTGTAAAGAACACCTGAATCTCACAGACTAAGAAAAATATTGATGTGCAGTCTTGATTTCAAATGTTAATATGAAATTTTTATTGGATACCCTTTCTGTTTGGTTTTTTTTTGTTTGTTTTGGTTTGGTGTTTTTTGTTGTTGATAGGTTTTTTTTTTTTTTTTTTGGTTTGTTTTGGTTTTGGGGGGCTTTTTGGTTTTTTTTTGTTTGGATTTTTTTTTGTCATCTCTGATTTTTCTGTTTTATATTCTTTCTCAAAAACATGAACTGGATCTAAGTATCAGTATCAAAGAATCAAAGATGTAATATTCTAAATTCAACATAGAACATCATGGCTCAAAATCATTCAAGCCTCGAAGAAGGGGAACCTGAGACCCTGCTAAGCTGTCTGCCTATGGGACACATCTCAGAAAGCGACAAAAATGTGATCACCTTCTGGCTGGCAGATGGTGGCGTTGGAGCAGGACTGTGCTGGCTCCTTGACTGCCTCAAGTGGGCTTACTAAGTCTGAGATGTGTGAGAAGACCTATCATCTGTGAGCAGCAGTTCTGCAGGAGCCCACAGGAGCAAATGCTCTCATTTTGCCTTGGCTTTATTCCCCTGGTAATTCTGATGAGATTTATAAGCTGCTTTCCTTCTTCAGCTCATAATTAATAGCCTGAAAAGAAAAAATTCAAAAGCAGTAAAAGTTTTATTGCACAGTGTTTTCTGCTTGATCCATTATACTGATGCTTATGGGGATACCAATGTGTAGGTTTACAGGACCTTCTCATTGTGCTGATGAGGGAGGGGAGATGGGTGGAGAGCTGTGTCTTGTTCACAGTTGGTTGCTGATGGCAGATGCCACGTTTAATGGTGGCTAGTTAGTTCTGTGTTAGGTTGACCAAAGTATTCCTGGACAGGATTGTCAACCAGCAAGAATAAAATTTTGGTTTACAAATTCCTTCTATGCAGCAGAAAATGCTTAAAACAGTGGATAACTAATATGGGTTTGCATGTTCCCTCTCAGAAGACTCTTTGTTGGTACACATGCTGTACAGGGCTTTGGCTTGGGCCAGCTTGATGAGCCTTTCCCACTGGAAGCTGCATGTAAACCTATTTCATATAAGTTCTGATTGATTAGCATCTTAATTGGTAAGATGACCGTTTGACTTTTGAGGATGAACCTTCTGTCTCCTTTGCATTACAGTTTAATATACTTTTGCAAGTTAGTTTAATAGCTGAAGGCATTTCTGCAGGAGGCCATATGCTCCTGTTTTCTTTCTCTATCAGTGCCCATTTTTGAGGTCAGAAGAGTCAAAATTGGCTCTTCTCTGTGGTTACTTGTATCTGCAAGTGTATGGTGTCAGTCTCTTCTATCCCATCCTGGTACACAGGATGCTGCTCACATGCTGATTAAAAAGCTATCCAAATACCTCCATCAGCCAATTCATTCAGTGCAAACCAAATCCAAACTTTTAATCTAGGAGAGCATTTTGCATCTGTACATTCTTTTTCTTAATCCTGAATAGCTCATAATCAAATATTTTGTCTTGACACCTGGGGTTTTATATAGCCTTGCTGGCTGGGGAGCAGTCATGATGGCTCCTGGTTCTGAAACCTGGACAGTAATTCTGTTGTTCAGGTCACCGCTTCTTTAGCTTTTGCTTCAGACAGATTTCTTTATCCTTAACAGATCCTTAACCTGAAACTTCTATCCCAAAATTCAAGATGCTTTTAATATAATCCTTTTCCTGTTCTTACCCATCAAGAAAGTTGCCAAGTATTCCTTTTTTTAATCTCTTCTGTTTTCGGGGTGTTGTTATATAAGCATCAAGGACAGGATGGATGTGCCCATGTGATAGCGTTACCGTTAACAAGATGAAAAACAGCAAATCATGCCTGAGCTTGAAATAGTCTATGGAAGGATGAAAAATTGCAGTATAACTTTCAAACAAATATTTTTTCATATACTATACTCTTTTTTTCGCTGACAAGTTAATTCTTTCTGACAGACTTGGCAAGTGAACAAGTGTCTCCAAGGCAGACACTGAAGCTGTTTCATGAATTCATGTTACAGTTCCTCTGATACCGTTGCTCTGCTCAAATGGTATTTTTAGCTTTATTCACACCTTGCTTTAACATTTCTATGAGTGAAGAAAATTTTGTTATCCAGTCCTAACCAAGCCATGGGTTGGTGTTTCTCATTGTTATTGTTGTTTCTTTGTCTTGACACCGGGGGGGTTGTATATGGCCTTGAATAAATGCTTGCAGGACCTAGGCTCCCTGGAAGGGAGCTCTGTGTCTTTGGGAATACTTAGCCAAGAACCTTACTCCAAAACTTGGACCTCTCACATTGCAATTTTATGATTTTTTAAAAGAAGTTGGAATATTTTCTTTAGAGATGTGTAAAATATTCAAATTCCTAATAGAAAAAAAATCTCCTATATTTACTTGGTTGATACTTATTAGGCTGTTTTGTTTAGCACAGTTTTGCTCACAGGATATAGTTTTTAAGTGAAAGTTTTAAGATGAAAGAGGTAAGGTCCTTCACTGACCTCTGCTTGTGTTCACTTCTGCCTCATGCGCTGTACTGTTAGAGAGGTCTTGGAGGGTTCAGCAGAAAGCTGAAAGCGCAAGAAAAATCTCTGCAAGATGGAACTGCAGAACAGCACTATATTTTGTGTAGGCAGTGTCATCACCAGTCTGCTAGTCCCCAGCTTCCCAGTGTCTCCATCCTCTGCTATCCTCTAAAAAGTCCTGTAGCTGATTAGCAGGTACAGTAATAGCTCAACAGAGCATCATCATCCTTTTCCTGAGATAACAGGGGTAGAAGTGTTCTCCTGGCATTATCAGACATGAGAAACAGGACCAACATGTAAACAGTAAACTAATAGGGTAAACAGTTAGGAAGGAGAAAGATTCATTGATAGAGACCCCAGGTTCAGATTTTTTTAGGTGTTCATTATTCAGAACCTGGTCAAAGCCAAATAAATAAAAAACCTTCCAAGTACCTGCCTCAGCAATACCTCAGGTTGGAAAGTTAAACACTCCTCTGCAAATGTGGATGTGTCCAAAAATGACAGATGCCTGAAGATTATTATTGAACTGTCTGTCCTTTCACTGAGGAAGCTCAGACAGACCTAGTCTGACAGAGGTTCCTGTGATTAAAATCCAGTCCATATCTGGGGCACAGACTGGTGCTGCCCCGCTGCCCTTGGTGCAGCTCAGCACAGGTGATGGAACCTGCCCTGTTTGCTCATTGTGATGAGCATTGCTCATGATTATGCTTTCTTCGTTCATGTGAATGCCCTCCTGGTTTTACCTGAAGCTGTATTTACAGAGCAGGAGTTGGGGAAGACAAGAAAATTCATCTGCTTCAAAGACAGCAGTGAAAGCAACTTGAGAGATCTGCATTGGGCTGCCTTGATGGAGCTTTAGGAAGAAAAAAGTCTGCTCAAGAGGATGTGGAAATGGACCCTTCTTGCAAAGAGTAGGTTGAATCACGTACGTCAGCTGCAGCAGCAACGGAGAAAAATAAGAGAAAATCAATTTAATATTGTAGGTTTCAATGTTCCTTACAAAATAAGTACAGTCTAATGATAGAGAATGTCTTTTCAAGTGGCAGATGGCCGCATTAAAGCTCCAGCTGTGCTATCATTTTGGAATTTCTGTAAGGCACACATGAAGAGCGGACAGCTGCCTGTAGCGTGGGTGCTAGACCCTCCTAGGAAAGCTTATTTTTAACTTAGATCTGGTCCCTGACTTGGTTCATGGCATGATGTCCTGGACAGCTCTCCCAGGTCAGCAAAAGGAACAGTGTAGAGGTGGTGGAACAGGAGCTGTAGAGGCTGTGTGGGGAGAGGGAGGGGAGAGCTGGGGCTGCTTGCCCTGACTTTGACACTGGCAGGAGAATTTCTGGAGTCAGGAGGTTGGTTCAGCAGGAGTCAGGAGCTGCTGTCTTGTACCAGGGAGAGATGGGGTGCTCAGCAGCATCTCCCAGTCCCTGCTGGGTTTTTGTTAGCATGCCTAACCTTTCACTTGGAAATAAAAGCACTGCTGTCTGTCACCCTGCGTCACGAGAGGTATCAGAAGATTTTGAGCTGGAGATGCAGTTTCCTTGGGCTCCAAGTAACTGTTTCAGAAAAAACAGAAAATAGAAAACTACTATTTCAGAAGCAATGTTCTCTTAATGGTTACAGTTGTTGCAATATCTGGAATATTTGCAGAGATATTAGAATTGGGCTGTGTAAATTTGACTAGCTTGTAAGAGAAGGAAACTTAGTTTGTGCTTCTTGTGTATGACCTACCATGAGTCTTCTTGAGGAAAAAAATACATGCAAAAATAAAGTTAAGGTACTAAGGAAAGGAAGAGGCTTTTTCTTTTTAGAAAGTTATATGTCAGTACACAGATGTGTGTGTGTGCATATATATTAAAATCTGAGTATTGGCATTCGGGGAAAATACACACATGAGACATGGTAAAAAGCAGAAATCAGAGGCAGCGGAGAGTATAGTGAGTCAGTGACACAGCAGAAAGAAAGATGGGGGAGCAGGGAGTAAGGACAGGTGCTGAAGGAGGTTGCTGAAACACGGTTTGTCTGGAAGAATGTTCAGCTTCCATCTTCTACACAGGCACAGTAAGGTGTTCACCAGCTCTTCTCCATTCCTGCTGGATTTCTGCTCGGATCTTTAACCTCTCCGTGGGAAAGAAAAGTAGCTATTGAAAACAGAATGAGCAACTACAGGGGTAAAACTGATTTTGGAAGAGAAGAAAGATTTTTGGAGGTTAAGGAAAAGATACAGAGGAGAAAGGAGGAAGAAAAAAGGCAAGAGTGCAGAAGTCATCTGTAAGTCAAGCAAAAGACAAGTGGGATAAGCACTAAGCAGCATAGAGGGATTTAATGTATGAAAAGTTATACAAAATTATTGGAATGGGGATTAGAAAGACAACTGGAGATTATGATAATTCAAGTAATTTTTCTAAACATGACAAAAACATATTTTCCAACATGCTCAGTTGCTGTTGATGTTTGAGTGTGTTTGTAACTAATAGGGTTACTTTTAGCGCTTTATTTTTTCTAGCTGGTTGGGTAACTTTTAATTTTTTCTTGCCTTTTGAATACACCAATTGGCTTGGCATTTATTTTGATGTTATTCAGAGCCTTTTCTTCTTTTCCAGGTAAAAGAATTCGACGTGTTCTGGGTTGTTTAAAAGATACCTTTCAGTGATTTTGAACTTGGAAGTGTTTGAAGTCATTAGAATAGCACTGCAGAATATAAAAACTGATGGATCAGGATTCTTATGTTTGAGAAATGAGAACAACAAACCCTCTGATATGTTTCCTACCTCTGCAATGCAGCGCTCACCACAAACACTTCTGCCTGGTGACACTTCTGGTTTTACCCTTAGAATGTCTAGTTAGTAGTCTGTGCAGCTTCATGAAGTTTTCTAGCTCTAAGTAATCCACCTAAGTTTTACAGCCCTTAATTTAATCCAGCTACTGTTTTTGTATCTCTCCTGGTCTAGTAACAAGTTTAGCCCAGACGTGAGAACGCATAAATTAGCAAAGGTATATAAGTGTGTTAAATGCAGTGTTCAGAAGAGAAGTGGTATTAACCTACCTCCCTTTTGTAAGTCGGTGTATCAGAATCCTCTCTGGCATGTCTCTTAAATACACTATTTTATGGGATCAGATTGCACCAGTTTTTCCAGCAGCCATTATCTTGAGTTTCTTGTTTGCTAAGGAATATACTTCAAAAATAAGCAAGTCATTGGTATTACCCATTTGCAACATACAGGTAAGCAAACTAATTTAATTAGAATGGGCAGTGTAAGAAAAGGTGTTTTTATTTTTGTCAGGTGCACAAACTTAGAAGTGCATAAAATCTTCAAAAGCCCCCACCCAATCAAACAGCATTTACATGAGAAGTATCATTATTGACAAAGACTGCTGTCTGACTGTGTGCCTCGTTCTTTCAGTACCTAAATGTCATGTTCAGATAGCGCATAAAAATGTTGTGACAATTTCTGCTTTTCCCAGAAGATATACAGTACCATAAAAATCCTACCCCAGGAACTTTGCACCTGCAAACTAGGTTGCCCTTATAAACTGAAGCAGAAATTTCTTTTCTTTTAGGTGACCATTCATACTGAAGAGAGCCTCTGTCAAGCATCTTGGCACTTTTCTCAATTTGGCATGTTGGGAATAATGTAGTTTTCTGTGAGCTTCTGAGAGTTGTGTTGTTCTCTTGTACCTTTAGTTTAAAATTTTCCTAACAGGAGGCCAGTTGGTTTTGAAGGATAAAGCTTCCAGCAATGATTGCTGAAAAACTACAAAATATAAAATGATCACATTTCTTTTCCCGATTTTCCTATTATGTAGGAGGGTTAACCTTTCTTTTTTTTCCTGCCATTAAGTTATTACTGAGGTCATGCATACATTGTTTATAGTAATGATGAAATCTTTAGCTTGGATGTAGGGAAGTGAGAGAAAAATGACTCACTTCTAGTATATATAGTTTCATCCAAGGTTTTTGAATTTTTATTCCTATTGCACATGCATTTGTTCTTGTTTCCTGGGTAACAGCATGTTTTACAAACTCAAATGTTTACCGTGGTAAAAGTAAGAAAAGCTAATCTCAGATAAGTATGTAGCTATCAAAATCTTACTAAATCTTAAGCTTTTAAAATCTAAATTCCATATTTCAATAAAACATCTGTGTGTGCATGTCTTTATATACATGTATATAGGTTCTGGAGGATAAAGGAATATACACTCAATTAACTTTAAATTGTAGCAGAATTGTTAATTTATTTCATGTTATACCTACACACTTTGAAATTTAAAGATCTGCCTTTATTCTCTGTGGTTGATATGTATGTATGCATACTTTATGTAGCTGAATCACCAAAAATACTAAGAATTACTCCAAAAGGAAATATGTATATATAGTCATAAAAATAGATGTTTTTATATGCAGGTCGAGATTTCAGGCTTCTCAGAAAGAGAAACTGCGACATGAGCGTTTTATTGTTTTCTGCCTATATGAAAATAAGTTGTTTTTTTATTCCCAGCCTGTGAAATGCATCTAAAGAACTTTCTTCACAGAGTTTGGGAACTGTCTGGACTATTCTTTGAGCTATAATGTTGAAAGACTTTTTTACAGGTTTGATTGGAGGAAGGGCAATCTTGCCTGTTAAAAGAGTTACGAAAAAATAGTCTACTGGCCAGTATTTCATGTGGTAATCATGTTTTTTTCTTACAGAAAATATGTCAAAAACTATAGGTCTTGATCATCCAAGCAATATTTATTCTTTTAAGCTGACAAAATCAGTCACATTAAGTAGTTGCTATTACTGTGGTCTCTCCTGCCACTAGTGGATTAATGTAAGCAGTTCCAACCAAGCTCTTTCATTTATCAACAGCTTTTTTGTAGTGAGGACAAAGCATTATGTCTGCACCTTTAAGGAAATCTGTGTTGGTGTAAAGTTTTAATAAAGCATTTTTATTTTGCGTTTGCACATTCAAAATGATCTCCAGGTATGAGAGAGAAAATTACAGAATTTTGATTTTATGATACCTTCAGTTCTTTCCTCAGAAGGTATCAGCTTAAGGTTTAGTTCTCCTCAGTGGACTGCATACATCATCACTGGTCTCTAAACTCCATGAGATACAGAAAATAGGGCTGTATGATCATACTTCGGTGTAAAATTAGTTTTAGAAAGCTTACAGGTGATCAGCTGAAGGATCTTTGTTCCCTGCCTTGAATATTTTTGGATTATCCACAGGTAAATTCCCTATGTGATATAACCAATCTCCCTTTGTCTTTTGTGCCTTTAAGGCCTTGAAAGTTAAAAAGGGCTTTTAAAGTGATTGTGCACCATGTATTCCTCTCTCACTACAGACTGTCAGCCCAGCACTCAGAGAAGGTTCCAGCTTTGACTGTCAGCAGTGTGCCTGAGAGCCTCTCTGGGAGTTGCAGAGGGGATAAGGAAGTATTTGAAAATGTTATTTTATATGCTGCCTTTTGTGACATTCTCCACTATAATTTTTCCCCTTGTTTTCCATGCAGTTTGGTATCTAAAATTAATTTCTGAATGTTATTACTGTCAAATTTCTAAGTATGTAATACACAATAGTTGCTTATATTTATAACCCATTAGCTAAAATGAATGAAGCACTGTTCACGCAAAAGGGAGAAAACTCATAATATTCTGTCTGAATATTTATTAGTGCCTTTCAGTCTTCAGGACTGCAGAAAAATGTAGCTGGAATGAACCTCTGGAGATTGTATAGCTGGTCTCCTAGCCCAAGGCACTATCTTTGTCATTCCTCACAGACACTGTAGAAGAATGATAAAATAATTTAGCTAGGAAGGAACTTCTGGTGTTTGCTTGGTCTAGCCTGCTGTTCAGGGCAGGGCCACCTTTGAAGCTGAGTCAGAGTGCTTAGGGCCCCTGTTCAGCTGAATTTTGAATAACTTTAAGGATGGTAACTCTTCTTTGAGAAACATGCTCTAAAGTTTTACCACCCTTCCATGGTTTTTTTCCTATCTTCTATCTAATTAGAATAATTGGAGTTTCACTTTTTGCGAGTTGTATCTGTTGCCTTTTGTCCCTCCACTGTGAATCTCTGAGAAGAGCGTGGTTTACTCTTCTCCATAATCTTGAAAACAGCACTTGGATTTGCCTTAATCTTTTTTGTAAAGGTTAGAAACTAAACAAACTCAAGCCCCTCAGCCTCTCTCCATACACTGCATGCTCCAGCCCTTGGTCACTGCCATGGCCTTCCACTGCGCTGGCTTTAGACTGTCTCTACCCTGGAGTGCTCCAGATGAGACAAAATGGCTGCAGATGCCATCTCACAAGTGCTGAGTTGTGGAGAAGGACCACATCATTTTACCTGCTGTCTGCGCTGTTACTGGTTCAGCCCAGTATGGAGTTGGTCTTCATTTCTACAAGGATGCACTGCAGGCTGATGTGCAATGTGTTGTCAGCCAGGACCCTTCAGTCCTTTTCAGTAGAGCTGCTTTTCTTTCCAATTGGTGCCTGTGCTGCAAGTCTTGGCATTTGCTTTAGTTGAATTTCTTGCGGTTTCTGTCAGATCATCCCACATTTCACTGCCCTTATCTGCTGAATGTGTTATTTTATGTTCCACCTGAATCTTCCAGACATCTCTGTAGAAAATGGAAAATAAGTTTTCTTTCCTTTTTCATGTTCTTTGATGTTTCTGTACTGTTTATTCTGTTTCCACTTCAGTCTTCTCTGCTTCTTTTTTGTTTCTTATTCTGATTAAATTTTACACATCTTTAATCCATGCCCACTTTTTTTTTTTTTAAACTCTAACATCTTAACTGTGGACAGAAGCATCCATTTGACACCTTACCAATGTAGGAGAGCAGAGAAATAACTCTGTGTGCTATAATGCTATTAAATATATCTGTATGATTCAGTAGTTTACCATAGTGGGTGTTGTGGAGCTGGGTTTAACTACTGAGCGATTGTGGTCACCAGATGCTTTTCAGGGTAATGCCTACCTAATCACTTGTTCTTCATCCTCAGGTTATATAGTTGCATATTCCTGCTTATTGGAATATCTTGCATTTCTCCTTATTGAAAGGCATCTTGTTTCTTTCAGATGATTACTTCAATCTGTTTATTTTCTATTCTAATCTGCTCATCCAGAGTGCTTGCATTTGGTCTAAGATTGGTGATGTCTTGGGATTTATTCATGACCTAGATAGATAAAAATGGAAATTGCACATAAAAGATTGCATATGTGTAATGTGTAGAAAGTAAAATATTGAATAGCAGTGGATCCACATCTTCCAAATTATTTCTTTTCTGTTTGGATTCAGTATAGCTCTCCAGTCAGTTTTGTATCCACCCTGACATGAGCAAACTTTCTTTAAGAGAGTGACATATATTACATACTTGTGAGAATATTTAGTTAGCACATATGGCATCTGTTGTGCTGTGTCTGCATGTCTTTGCTGCTAATTTGACATGATTTAATCATGAGAGATCCGGGTTGGCTGTTCGGTTTTTTCCAGGCATTGTTTGTTGATTTATTGTTTAATTGTTCTGTTTAATTTTTTAATCTCAGTATTTTCTTGAGTGAAAGTTGTATGCTGATCATATAAAGATCTTCCTCTCCTTCCCTCCCTCTGCTTTAAGATTGAAGTTGACCTTTTCTAGTCTTGTATCCCCATGAGTTCTCAAAGATGATGACTAGTTGCTTTGAGACTGTAGAATTAGAACAAACCAAGCCATCACATCTCCAGTTGAAGTACTGAGGAAACCTACCTCATGAAAATGTAGTGGAATTACCGTCAGTTGCTGTGATTTGGTCCAGTAGTCACATGTCTTACATGAAAGTGCCATGGGCTCTTTAAATAATTACAGATGACTGATCCTTTATTTTAGATCCAGTTTGAAGCTACTGGAAGAGTCTGACTCATATTAACCATAATTGTGACTGGGAAGAAGAAATTAATTCTCTTTGTGCTTAATGGATGTTGATGTGCCCGTTAAAAATAAATACACATGAGTTTGGAAGAAGGTCTTCTCGAGGCTTGAATATTGCATTTCTTCACTTGCAGTCAGGCTATTAGCATAATTTTAACATTGTTTGGCGTAAATTTTTAAGCAAATATACACAGATATTAGCACAACCCCGTTTCTAAACAACCTTCTGCAATTCTTTGCTGCCAGTTTAAATTGTTTCAAGTATTGTGCCTTTATCTGTTGTAACATTCACTATCTACTAACTTGCTGAGACTGTAATAAAACCCTCAAATTTTTTTTTCATTTGGTGAATACTTGTCAGTCCATGTGTAAGTCCTGGAGTTTGTGGTATTGTGATATTTGGCCCTTTGAGCTCAGACTGCCCTTGCAGGGGCAAAAAAATATGAATGAGTGAGAAATGTAAAGATACTGGTAGGATGAGCCAGTGATTAAGCCATATGCATTATTTCATCGTTTCGAGGTGCTGGTACCCTTTGGAGCTCTGTGAATCACTGTGATCATAAAATAATTTGGGTTGGAAGGGACCTTAAAGGCCATGTAGCCCACCCCATCCCCCACCTCCACCACGGGCAGGAACATCTTCAACTAGATAATGTGGCGCAGAGCCCTGTGCAGTGGATAGGGATGGGGCATCCACCACCTCTTTGGGTGACCTGTGCCAGTGCTTTACCACCAGCATTGTAAAAAACTTCTTCCATATATCTAATCTAAATTGACCTTTTTTTAGTTTAAAACTGTTACTCATCCTATTACAACAGGCTCTGCTAGAAGGTCTGTCCTCCTTTGAATCCTGAAAGGCAGCAGTGAGGTTTTTCTGGTTGGCTCAAAACCCAGAGTGAAAAGGCAGTCCTACTACCTCAATCATCTGCTGATGTCACACAGGAATATGGAACATTTTTTCACCTTATATTTTGTGAATGGGCTTGTATTTTGGTTTTTTTGTGTTTTTCTCCTCCCTCTGTTTAGAAATACGGATTTTTTCGGAATGTTAGCCCACTCGATAGGTTAGCTCCTCATTGGACAAAGATTGAAAGATTCTGAACTCAATCAGCTGAACAATATTGCCAGTGTAGGACTTCAAAATATTGTAGGAATTCAAAATATTTCCCACATAGAAGTGGGAAAAATAAGGAGAAGGATAAATTCAAAGAGTTACTAGGGAAGGGTCTGATTTTATTTGCATTTTGTCTTTTGACTTGAAGAATGCCTTTAAATTACATTTTCAAGATTGTCTCTTAAATCTTGTGTGCTTTTAACTTGTGCTTGAACTACAAGTTGAAATTCTCATTTACTTTAGTCCAGCAGCTAGTTTTAAAACAGCTTATGAAATATTAATAGGCACACAATGCCTTCAACAGTGTAGTTCTCAGAAACAATGCTGCCAAGCTAATATTCAGTGTCACATTTTCCCTTTCACCTCTTGGAAGTGGTATCAGAAGGGATTCTGGGAAGATTGACTGGACTGGCAGATAGAACCCATCTCATTAAACTGAATTTAAACCCTTGCTTGATAAGCTTAAATTTGATTCATAATTTTTTATCTTTCCCTCAAGAGGTTATTGAATACACTAGGTAAAATGAAGGACATAAATGTTCATAAATCATTAATGTGTTCCCATTACTATAGTACTTGATTTTAACCCACTGGTGTACACACTATTGTGAAGTATATACTAGTCTTCCTAAACCAGACAATTAGACTTTTTCCAAAATTAGCGACAGAAATTCTTCCATTCCTATGTTCATTTTGCAAAAAAAAATTGGCACTGTAGCAGGTGTCAGTTCTGTGTGCAAATACACTGTGTAAAAGAACTGATAACAGCTTAAAGCCAGGTGTGCAAGCTGGATTTTTTCCTCCAACTCTTGCAGGCTTTGCATTTGTGGGTGCCTGCCTGTTCTCAGCTTTTGGACTCATGAGTAACAGTTGATGACATCAAGAATGTGAGCTGCAAAAGACAGGGTCATTCCCTGGCTGCCTTTTCATGCTACCATTTCCTTTTGGTTGTTGTAAAGTAACCACTAAAGCTCGAAATCAGAATCTGACTTCTAAGTCATAAAATTATTGAATGGTTTGGGTTGGAAGGGACCTTAAAAATTATCTAGTTCCAACCCTCTACCACGGGCAGGGCTGTTATCCCCTAGATAAGGTTTCTCGGAGCCTCATCCAGCCTTGTGCATTTGCAGGGATGGGGCATCGACTTCAGACAATGGAAGTTTTTCCCACTGAGTTTTTCCCATTCGGTTCCACTGAACTCAGTCGATGCCAGTGTTCAGAGAAGGTGTTTTTAAAGGTAACAGTAACCAAAATTTAACAATTAACATAGTGACCAAGAGAGAGTCTGGTCGAGATATTTTGCATTTTATATCCAAAACCAAACCATGGACAACTTAGAAGGAAGCTATGTCTGTTTCCAGATGTGGTGGTGTGGAGTTCAATTTTGTTCTTTGCAGTCTTCCTGATTTCAAAGTAGCTCTATCCCTGTGGGGCATCAGTTATTAGGATATGTGTTCATGGGTGGAGATGGTGGATCTTTCAGAAGGGAATCATTTGAGACAAAAAAAAAGAACTTACTTAGAAGCAGCCAAGCAGTACTTCAAATTAACTTCTGTTTGCTTTTTATTATTTTTCTTTAAAGATGCAAAATGCTTATTTTTCAACTTCTTTGTTTATTTACAGTAGTTTACAACTCATTAGAAATCCTAAGTCCTTTTCAGAGCATGGCAGTTCTTATTCAGTTACTCTTCTTATTTGCTAATGAGACTGAAAAAATTGTGATTTGGTATATTCAGTAAGATTTGAAGTGGTAATGAAGTGGTAATGAATTACTATGTCTTGTAACTGAAGAGGATTTTTTTTAGCTAACTAAATCATTAAAAAAGGTATATAGTTGTATATATTTGGTTGTTTTATACAGTGACTGGTGTAGTATAGCAAATGCAGTAGGAGTATCAGAAAACAATAGCTATCCCTTAAGAAAACAGCATTTGAATTTTTCCTTTAGTTTTCCTTTAAAAATAAACATCAGAGTAGACTCAGCCCACATGAAAAATCCTGATGAATTTACACCTGTGTTCTGTAACACTTCATCATGTTTCACACAAGGCCATATATTTCCACTGGTTTCATAAACAGAAAACTTTTGGTTTTGCCAGTGTACTAGAATCTCCACAAAAACAGCATGCAGGTTTACTTTTTATGTTTTGGCACTAAAAATAATTCTAGGAGTACTACATATATTAAAAAAATTAGCTTCTGCATTGTCTCAGCATTTTTAATTTCAAAACTGAATTTTTCATGACAGTTCTGACACATGGTTCATTAATGCACTTTTAGTGACTCTTAATGATAATGCAGTTTGTAAAGTTATTGTAAAGTGAAATTAGAGTAAATGTGATCTGACTTTGCAATTCTGCAAAATGTGTAACAGAGTGACTAGCAAATTAAGTGACTTCATCCATCTGTGAAATATTTCAAGGTCACACCTTTATTGGCTACAAGATTTCTAACTAAAAAGACAGAGGATGACAGTACTTACAGTTTGATAATGTTTGCTTACTAAGCGTGAAATGAAATTTAACAGTGCAGCATGTCTACATTTGTAAATTTATTGTGGTTGTTTAGACTTCTTGGAAAATGAAATGTCAAGCTATTGCTCTTGGCTTCTAGAATGTGATCTTTAGGTCCAGTAGAAAAGTTCACTTTGTAAACTTTTCTTCTTTAAATCAGTGTGACAATAATTTTTTAAGTCTATTTCTTAAGCAAAACAAAAGTTGTGGCACAACTGCATCTGAAGTTAGGATGTGGCAATACCAGTGCAGCTGGGAGCATCTGATGCAGCAGCTGCTCGTCATCATAGTCCTTGCTACCACCAGGCATCATATTCAGCTCAGTGGGACAGTGTGTGAGGTTAAGCTCTTAAAAAGATTTCTAGACTGACATCCTGTATCATAGCAGTGCAAAAATTGTGTCATCTACACCTGAATAAGTAGTGCATGAAGTAATTTGCAGAAAAGACGACTCCAAGAGTAGAGATTAGGATGGTTGATTGTAAATACCTGAGACACCCTTTTTTAAGGGATTAAACTTGGACCTAAGGGGATTTTTTTTTTTGAGGAGAAAGAAGAACCGCAAATTCCAAAATAGTTTATTAAAGAATCTTAATTGTTAGTCAGTACCATGTGATACTCTGCACAAAGTGGTATAAAACCAGGGAGAATGCATGAGTGTGTCTACAGAATTGCTTTAGTGCTTCTGAGCAAAACGTTAATCCAAATATCAGTAATTAACTAATCAGTTTGTAAAATACACATCCTGTCCAAGTTTGCATCTTTTAGAATTTTAGGTGGATTCTGAGCATCTAAAAGAGTGAAAAGGTTTCTTGGGATACCTGCAACAGTTATGAAACTCTTTGGGATAGTGAAATTTTATCTGTGTCAGTTTTGCACACTGACTGATAATGATTTAACTGGTCTGGTGTAAAATTTCCTTAGTATTTTCTTTTATCATTTTGTTAGTATTGGTGAAAACTGAGGTCTCTGAGTATCTTGGTCTCTAGAATCTTGAGGTGATTAGTTACAAGCTCTGCCACTTCATGTATGTGCTAGGAAATAAGGAATTTGCTTTTTGAGCAGTGTATTCATTTTCTGTGGCTTTCATAATTAACAAAGAGGAATGCTATGTGTTTCTTGATATGAACATTTTTTACTCAAATGACCAAATACATCATAGGGTACAAAAACTCCAAGAGTTCTGAATTCCCACGCCATAACCTGTAGACCAAGGCAGAAGCAATGCCTGAAGGTATGGATCTGGCTGAAGAGCACAGGGCAGAGAGTGTGAGGATGAAAGTGTGTGTTAAAAAGTGTGGTAAAGTGGATGTGTTAGGGATGACTTCTTACGAACAGCTTGAAAAGCATTTGTATGTAGCATTGATGAGGAGTGCCACAGGAGAGGCATGAAGTAAATCCTGGTGTACAAAGCATCACTAAAGAGAAGTTTGAAAAATCAGAATATTTTGTCTCTTCTGAGTGTCACAGAATGTAAATTCCAAGTAATCTTTTGTTTGGGAACTATCAGCTTTCAAAGACAAGAAACCTCAATTATTCTGTTGCTTCTGAAATGTATGCTGAGGTCAAGGATCTCAGTCTTTACAAGTAAAATCAGAATTATTTGTTCTAGCCTCTATTATTACCCTGTAAAGAGTGCAACACTGGAAAAGTGATTACTTTATATTTAGTCCCACAATTTTGTATGGCAAAGTTGTTATTGTAAGAGTGAATTTACAGCAGAAAATGTCAAACCTTGTAGCAGAAGTAAATGAAATTCAGAAGGCCAGGATGAAATGCTTTTTTTCCCCTTTGGTTTGCCTCTTAACATTCAAACACAGGAATGCTGTTCTCATGGAGGATGGAGCAGACAATTTTGAAGTGTGTGCATTTGCTTTGTCTGTATTTCCTTTGTTAACCTCTTAGCAGCAGCATTAAGCAGATTTTCTTTCTTCCTTTTTTTTTTTTTATTACTTTTTCTGTTCCCCTGGATGGAAAAAGGTGGACTTGAACTAGGAAATAAATTACAAACTGAACAGCAGAACCTGTTCTGTGCCCTTGGAATGGGGAGAGAAGGGAAGTGAAACCTCATACATAAAGAGGTGTCAGCAGCTCTCATTTCCCAAACTGCTGCTTGGCATGAGAGAGATGAAGTATCACGGTAATGTTCAATGGGCCTTGCTATTGGGAGCTGGTGGATGGAAACATTGATCCTTCAGTGCTGCGGACATGTACTTGGGCCTCATAACTGTGAGGTTGCATGTGAAGTTGTCCTTTTTGCCTTTCAAGTCTTTCTACTCTTCTCTTTACTTTGTATGCCTTGCAGTTTCAGATTGTGTAAGGACAACAGGAATTACTTAAAACTGGATGTGGAGGGTATTGAGAGAGAAGGAGAAGGGTTAATCCATTTGAACAACTGGATTCTTCATTGCTGTCGTGTTGGCCTGTGCCTCTAGGGCAGTGCACTGACTCCAGATGGATGGTTTAATTTGCATATATATTTACATAGTCTTTTATTGTAAATTCTTGTGGTCATAATGAGGAATTTCTCTCTAGTAGTCTTTTCTTGACAGTTAAGCAGAATTTTCTTCTTGTCAGAGCTCACCTGCAATAAAATCTTTCTTTTATCTACTGTATCTTGACCCTGATAAGACATGGAGCTCAGGATACGACTCAGCTTTCTGGATGCCTGTGGTTTTTTTCCCAGAGGTGCTTCTCAATTACTCCAGCTTCATAGTTGCCTCCACATTTTTCATATTTTTCCCTTCAGATTTCTTTCCTTTTGCCCATTTTTATTACTTCTAACTGCTCCTTCGGTTTATTAAACAAATTACAGAAGTTTCTTGCTGCAATAATTAGTTCATCAGAGAAATGTAGAATATATGACTGGTGGATGTTTTCAGTAATGGAACATAACGAGGTTTTTACTGCTCTTCACAACTAAATATTGGTAAGAGAAGAGGGCAACGCCCATTACTGTGCTGCTGGGAAATACAGGCATTCCTCTGCACCATAGAGTTTGTAAATCTCAATCTTTCATACAGGATCACTGATACAGAGAATTGATACTAGACAGCAGATGGACAGAGAGGAGGATTTGTATGAAATGGCCTGTGGAGGTTTCTCCTCTCTTGTGTTCTGTGTCATGCTGGACTTCCGTGTTTTACAATGAAACCTCTTCAAGCCCTTGGAGGCAGGATGAGATAGTCTGTAGGATACATGTCTCTGTGTGTACTTGAAGCTCACTGCTCAGTGAGTCAGTGGCCACAGATGGGGGGAAGGATAGGATGCATCTATGGGAAGATGAGCAGGCTCCTTATCCACAACCCTTTTTGCTAATCTCATGAGGTAAAAGAGAGTAAATCCATTTAATGTCACATAGCAAAAAGTCTCTTGCATGAGCTCTTACATGTAAAGAGATGTTGAATGATTGATTCTCCTGTTATTTACCTTAAATCTCACACAACATATTCACAGAGGTCTTCCACTGTCAATTAACTGTGAAATCCCACCTACTGCAACCTTGTTTGATGGCACGCTGTAGCTCCTGTGGTCTGCAGCCTAAGAAAATGTTTTGATGCTTTTGTGTAAGAACTTCATTTAATGTATTTACTAGGTATTTTTGTTCTGACCAGCTGCAATTTCATAAATTAATTATTCATTCTTTCCAGTGCTCTATGTGCATTTTAATTATTGTTAGAGTTGAAATGTGCAGTTGTTGAAGAATCAAAAATTAGGGAAATATAATGTCTTTTTACTCAGTGAGGAGTAAAAACCATATCCATATTCCAAACCACTTCTTCATATGTATTTCATAGTTGGTTTGAGATATCCTTTGTGCATAAAACAGACACACTATGCAAAATCTTGGTAGTGTTCCCTCTAGCCATTTGCTACATTTCTTTAGAAAATGAGAACACCTTTAATTCAGACTTCCCAAAAAAACTGTGTTCTAGTTTTAGTATTTTAAAATTTCAGTCTACCACTTTAACCCTGAAGGGGTTTTACATATAGTTGGAATAGTGCTCTGCTTAGCTTTTCTTGTAGAATGATTATTGGTGTCACAAAACATTAAGGAAATTCAGACTTATTTTGCACTTAATTTTACCTGAGCAGTATTTCCTTGGTGGTGGTAAAGTTAGCATTTGTTAATGCTTATTTGTATATTCTAATTAGTCACTTACTTAAAGCCAAATAGGCTAGAAAGATGAGAAAAAAATAGAATGTATGCAAACGGCTTTAGCTGAATTGAAGGGGAAAAAAAAAGTGTCTTTTCCCCTGAAGCATACACTCTGCATGAAATTCAACTTGACAAGTGACCCTTTCAAAACAGCGCCACAAAGATTTCTAGGCATTCTCCATATATGAGAGGCAACATTCTTGTATTGTACACACAAGGAGTCCCCCAGATCCCTCTAAATGAAAGTAGCCTCTTCCTCTATCCTTTGTGTTCTATTTTACTCTCATCCCTGTGTTGGCATTCACATTTATGAGCACACATTTATGTGAGAAAATTTTGCAAAAAGCAAAACCACTGATGATGTTAATATGAAATAACATATATGATAAAATACAATAAGGAACTCAAAGTATTCAAAATGTGTGTGTTTACTTGTAAAAAAAAAAGGAAAAAAGAGGGAAAAGAAAAAAATATTTGGCAGTTAATTTAATTTACAACTAGGTGACGCAAAAGCTGAACTCCAGCTCTCAACTCTTGCATTAATTTAGGAGCAGAAGACAAAAAAGGTCTATGATTCTGTGTGAGCAATGAATAACAAGAATGTATGACTTGTGAAACTGAATGTAATGCATTAAAATCAGAGCAAACTTATAATTTAACAGTGTATAACAAGTATCAGATCTTAAAAATAACAGTAGTGGATCAGCAGTATTTTATCACCATCCAGTTCTCCTGCAGCAACATTCTAGAGATAGTGCACTGGTTATCCTGAATGTATATAAACTGTCAAATAGGTGAGATATGCAGTGTAATATTTAGTATGTCCCATGCCTTCAATGCTCTTTTCAGATATCTTTAGGAAGAGAACAAAACTTGTACTCAGAATCTGGCTTGACAGAGGGGTTTCAGGTGGGGCAGGGTTACCTCAGGGGGTGGTGGGCTGCTGATAGGTACTCCTCACACACAGTATTGGCTTTGTACACAGAACTTCTTCTGCATGTATGGACCATATGTTCCTATAGTGTTTAATAAATTGTAGATTACAGGCATTTTATAATTTTCAAATAGATAATCTCACATTTTACACCAAGATATTTTGGGCAAAGAGTGGAAAATTGCAGCCTTGACATGAGCAGTTATCACATGTGAACAAACATCACTTGAAAAACTAGAAGGTCAGGCAAGATGATACTATAAGACAAATAGGGGAATAGTTCCTTTATTAGTTATTGCTAGTCTTCAAAAACAATGACAGCAGATGATCAAAGACATCCCTCAGTTGAAAGAGAACCAGAGAAGAAGCAATCTGTTCTTCCCTTTTGAGGTTTGCTGGACCTTTATGTTTAGGGGTTTGAGGGAGCTGGGAAAAAGCCTGTTTCCTCTATTCAGCCAGCCTCCAAGAGCAGTTAATATTAATCCTAATTTTTGTATTGTCCATGTATAACTCTGTGGGTTTTTTCCACAGGAGTAACCTGAAGCAGGTAGATCTCTGCAACTACCGTTGTGTGCTCTCTTACATGTTTGCCTCCCAGTGAGGGGCATTCCTTCCCCCAGCAGAAGACTTTCAGGGGCTGCCCAGAGACACAGAGGGAGATACCGGAGGGTAGGGGGGTTCATCTGTTTAAAATATTTTTCTTTTAACCACTGAAACATACTGATGAACAGGGTGCAACATACCTGCCCCAAACTGTTAAATTTGGTGCCCATTCCATTCTGTATTTATGATACAACACATAAGAGATTCTTGCTTCATACATAGGCTCTGGTTTCAAAGCATCATGTTTGCAAGTCCACTCAAATGGAAATACTTGTTAAATATTTACTACCTTAGTGGCTTATCCTTGGATACCAAGATGTTTTTCCTACTGCTTTTCCCAAATACTGGAAAAAGTGCTGTAGAAAATAAGTATGTCACTTGTGAAAGTTTACCTTGATAACTGCATAGCTAATTTTGTGCAAATAAAACGTTAAATGCAGATATTTTACATGATGAGAAACCTAATCTTTGCTCTGGGTAGGGTATAAAGACAAGTTAAAGCTTAAATGCTGACATCTGTCTTCTAGAAAATTATCTGTGGCTGCAAAAGCATTTTTGCTTCAGCTCAACTTTTCGAAAATGACTGTCTTATTTATATGTGTTTTATTATTGCTATGAAGTCATTTCTAGTAAGTCACTGACCTGAGACTGATCCAGTTTGATGGAGCTTCTCCTTAACTTACACAAATTAATTCTCAGAATGGAGTATGCAAATATTATCTAATCGGTGTCACTTGGCAAAATTTCTGTTAGGCACATCATGCTGGAGACAGCACAACAATCCTTCCTTCTTCTAAGAAGTCTCCTTGGAAATGGCAATAGAATGCTTGCTTTGATGGAGTAGGCAGAAAGGATGAGCCAAAGACCTTCAGACATATTTACCTTGCAACTTTGTATTGTGGGATTAAAACACCAGAAATTGATTCTCTAAATTCTAGTTCAGAAACAGCTTCAGAATATAAATCAACACCTAATTTTATGCCCTCTGGGCATAATTATCCTATTCTCTTTGTCATTAAGGATGAAATTCATTGTCATCTCTGATGTTTTGCATTTTAAAAATTTGAAAGCCAGTGTTTGTTTCTTTCTCTGCTCATCCTGTACAATCAGTATGCCTTTCTGAAACTGCCGTATGCCTCTATTAGCTTCTGCTTTTTTATTCCTTTTCCAGCAGAAGGTTGCAAGAACCATGTTCATTTTCATTAAGAAATGAGATCTTCACAACAAGAAGCTGCATAAGGGTGAATCCTGAGCAATGGGGAAAGCAGGAGTTTAGCTGTTTATTCAGGATTTTTTTTAACTACGGTGTTTATGAAACTGAGTTTTCTGTGTATACCTTTGAAAGTAGGACTATGATTAAATATTTACAGGTATGGCATGAGGAGTAGCTAATGAATGTCTCCAGTATTTTCAGCAAACAGTAGCTGTGGTATGTAATGCATATGAAACAAAAGTTTTGTTCAGAAATCTTCCTAGTATAGTAGAGCACTTAATGCTCTGACTTGTAATAGTATATAACAACAATGTCCTCAGTTAAGGTATTACCTTGTCTTTAAATGGCCCTGAATACCACAGTATTTTAGGTCAGAGGAAATCCAATCAAAAGCTTAGCTTGCTCTATATTTAAAAAAAAAAAAGTAAAAATTCTGAAATTATGTGTCTCTGCTGTTTGCATTAATGTAAAAGGAAATGTGTGTATGATTTACATGCTGGCAGAACTGTCAGTTTGTGTATTAGAAACTGCAGGCCTACTTCTGCATCTTTAGCATAGGAGATGGAGCCTTTGTAGAGAGTAGTAGGTGGTGGGATAGGGTGAAGTGCAGCAGGGCTTGAACCCCCTCTGCTTATCTGAGGAGAGCCCCTTCATGCTTTACACACAGCATAGGTGGGAGCTATTAGCATGAGCACTGGCCAATAATACCATTTAGTGCTTTGTTTCCTGCTTTACTGTAGCAGCCATATAGCTATGTGATGCACCTCATGAGCATGAGAGAGAAGGGCAAGTCCCTTGCACAACATAATGATGTGGTTTCCAAAGCTCAAAATTTGCCCAAACTTACATCAGGTCTCTAGAAAGTGGTCAGGCAGTTGATGTGCTGCACCTGCTGCTTGTGGTGCTACTTGAGATCATTTGGTTGCTCCCTTATCTGCTTATTTGCTGTATTTGTCTTGTTATTGAAAGGAACGAAGTCTTCCTGGGGCTTGGTGTGGGCTGGGGAAGCTGCTTATGCTGGAGCATGTTGAGCAACAGAGGTACTAAAAAAGGTTGTATTTACTTAATAAAAGCCAAGTCTATCTGCTTGGTTTCAGTTTTCAGCTTTCATTTAGAAGACAGTTGAAAAGCAAGAAAGTTTTACATTTTCTCCTTTTTAAAAAGTTTTGTCATTTTTAGTTGAACTTAATAATTTAACTTCAATGAGCAGTGATGGCTGCAGGACTTCTGTCTTGAAGGTTTCGGACACCTACAAATACCTTTTTGCACATCTGTCAAGGAGAGTCCTCAACAGAGGCAACAAACCAACATTTTTCTCTCTG
This sequence comes from Aphelocoma coerulescens, assembly GCF_041296385.1. Classification (NCBI taxonomy): domain Eukaryota; kingdom Metazoa; phylum Chordata; class Aves; order Passeriformes; family Corvidae; genus Aphelocoma; species Aphelocoma coerulescens. The sequence continues at coordinate 35,612,519 of NC_091014.1, read as the reverse complement.
GAAAGAGAGAGTGTTGCCTCTGCTGTAGGCTACGACTTTCGTTTTCGTGTTTCGTGACAGTAATGTTTTTGCTGCTTGGTGGCAGAGCACAGAAGAGAAGCATGGTGAAACCTTCAAAACATGCACTGATCCCTTCTTGAAGTCCATAGGTGAAGTTTTATTGGCATTTTTATTTTTGGTAATATGCCTATGATATTCCTCTAAGGTCTTTACCATTTGAAAGTTGGAAGCTGTGTGATAAAAACAGACTTGTAATGAAACACAACCTCCTTATAGAAGTTTCACTAAAAATAGTTCTGGAGGTGCCCTGGGGGTGTTCATCAGCTAGCGACAGCGGCTGCATTTTCACAGCGGGAAAGCAGGGCTGGTGAGGTCAAGGAGGATGAGTCTGTATTCCTGTGGGGAGCTTGGTAGGAGCATGCAGGCCGTTTTGAGCTTTTACGGATAAAATGAGTATGGGTTTGTGACAATATTGTTTTAAAATATCTGGAAAGCTGGAACAAGCCCAAAAGAATTCCAGTTCCAGCTTTCAGTGTGTGTGTGTTTTAGGATCCTCAGATATCAGGTCTAGCTGACCTTTACTTATAACTTTCACCTTTCAAAACGAGAAAATCCTGACTTAATATTGATCAATCTCTGCGCACTTCTTTCAAAACAGAATTGCTAAGTTACAGTCCTGGTTTTGCTTTACTTCTTTTATGCTTTTGAAAACAGTGCCCTGGTTTCCTCTTTGCAAAATAATGACTCACTGAAATGTCTGCATCACCAGAAACTAATCCCTTCTCTGCATGCTCTCCCTTTTCCAGATGATAAACCTGTAAAATCTGTTTTACAGGAAGACTTTCTGACTTCCTTTTAAGTGCAAAATGGTATCTCTTGGGAGCCTGGATGCAAGTGACCATGTTCAGCACATAGTTTGACTGAGGTGACTGCTTGATCCCTGACTTGTACCAGCAGACAGGAGAGGTCCTGCTGGACTAGAGACCTTACTGGGCTTGTGGGAACGTGGTTACAATAAAAAACCCCTGACAGATGTCAGTGTGATAGGATTTGAGCAGTCGCTGCTTTTGTTTTTGTGCGGGAGGGAAACTTCATCAGAAACATGGATGAAATTCCAGCCTTATCTTAGGGAATGCATGTGGGTTTCAGGCACTCAGCAAGAGAAGAGAGCCAGTGCCTTTTCAGGCTTTTTGCTTCTCTCACCCTGTGCCAAGGATGATCTGACGCACCTTAATTTTAAAGTTTTTTGAACTCTGCTGGGATTTGAAATGAGTATTGTCATAGTGTGCTTGTGATGTCGCTTCCTTTGTTTGCCTATTGCCATACACCCTGGCCAGCTCTGTAGGAGACCTGTCTGTGGAGTGCCTTTTAATGTTTAGATCTAGCAGTGATTAGAATACACTAATGCCCTGTGGGTATATGTGTCATTTTTTAACAGCTGCCGAGCTTTCTCCCTGCTGCTCCAATTAACACGTTCGGCACACACTTGCCGGTGAGTGGGCTGTGTGTACGGATTAAACCACTTTGCTGTTTATTCATCCAGCGTATGAGATGCCAGAAATGGATTGGCGTGTTTCCTCTTCTTACAACAAATGAAATCAAACACGCTCCTGAGGCTGTGCCCGGGTAGATATGAGGGCAGCATTTAACTGGCGAATGGAAACCTGTTTTGCCTTGAGATATGGTTCAGTCCATTGACTAACATCTATCCCCGCCTCCCAGCCCCTCTTCAAATGATGGAGACACAGGATAGGGAGCTCTCAGTGCTGGGCTTCCCCTTGCTGGCAAGCAGGTCTCTTCAACTTTGTCCTCTGCTGCTTAATAACAGCTTGGAATCGTGAAATTCTCCTTTTTCTTCAATGCTTTCACCCTTTATTTATTTTCAGGTTGAAATATTCCAGTCAATAGATTTGATAAAGTGTGTCTCTGTGTGTATCCCTTTTTATTTTTAAAAGGGAAAACAATATGCTCCCTAGTCACAGCTGAGATAAGGGAGGGGTTGTTTAATGGTACCGGAGCGGCTGGTGGGAGCTGCAGCTCTGCTCCGGTGCTTGCGGTTGATTCATGCTGGGACAGCTCTTTGTGAAGCAGAGGGCGAAGGGGGCTGCCGGCTGGGGCTGTGAGTGAGGAGGGAGATGGAGCGCTTCTTGGGCTTTGTCAAGCAGATAAGAAGATCGAGAAGAAGAAAAGGCAAAAAGTACCGGCCAGAGGAGGATTACCACGAGGGCTATGAGGATGTCTACTATTATGCCTCAGAACATTTTCGAAGTAAGTATTTTGCATAACCTAATTTTCTTTTGGCTGTGATAAGTGATACGTTCTTACCAAAAATGCAAAAAATATTCCTCCCTTGCTAGAACCTGAGCCTCATATATGTATTAAAAATCAGTTCCTGTGAGGGCTTTTTCTGCTGCTGCTGAACAATACAAAGCATCTAAAGTAGCACAGAAGCTCTCAAAGTAAAGAGGGTCTGTCTGCAGACCCTGGTGAGATTTCAGATGCAGTTAATCCAGTCTGACTGCTGGAAACCTTTTGTTAAAACACTTGTGTTGAGAAGCGAGTAGGGTGGTGGCAACCCTTGTAGAGTGCCTTCGGAAAGCTGTGTGGATATTTTTAAAGCACTTCAGAGGCAGCGAGCACTCATTTGTAAGTTGAAGTTGATGATTAATGTTTGGTATTGAGGGAGAGTCAGTTTATTAAGTCTCTGCTGTGACCTGGTCTTTTCAGTAGTGAGTAAATTGAGTGGGCTGGTTCCTCGCTGCAGGTCCAGGACCACTCCTGGAGAATTAAGTGGGGGTTTTGTTTGCCGGTGCTCACATGTTGGCACTCAGCAGCTCTGCCAAAACCAAAATAAACCACCTGCTCAGAAGTCCCTGTGTGAACTGTGTGCTGGACCCTGCAGCTTCTTAGAGTTTGTCCACTGTGCCTGTACAGGCTTCAGAGCTGCTGGTGTGCCGTGGTCTTCTGGAGGAGGGGATGTGCCCAGAGGTGCCGACAGGGGAGGGTAGGAGGGAGGGAAGCCATTCTCAGCCCCTGCCTGGGGTCTTGTGCAGCATTGTCAGGGCAAGGTGGTAGCAGTAGAACCAGCAATGCATAGAAACTGCCTGTTTCTGCTATTTGGGCCACTGGTTTGGGACCTTTGCAGTGAAGCTGTGCCTTGTTGAGCTGCTGAACTTTGATGCACTTTTTTGTTGTTTTGTACCATGTGAGTGACTGTCAGTATCTTTTTTGCTCAATTTCCACTTTGCTGAAATAAATCATAAGAACCTTACATTTGTTTTAAGATAGAATTAGAAATGTGATTGTGCCTTACAGCACCAGAGAACTGCTATCTTCTGGAAAATTAGGAAACAAAAGAATTGTTCTTATTGGTTTTCTCCCAGTGCGCCATGCTTGCCTATCTCCAAAAGACAATTAATGTAGGGTGCTTGGTTGTTTACTGGGCTTCTCGTTGATACAATTTTGTTTGCTTTCCACTTTTAAGAAAATTTATCATGCTGATAATATTAAACTATATAATTTATCTATATTGTTAAGAGGGAGTTCTTGCAAGAAAAAGACCTGTTTGGGGGGCATTGCATCATAATGGGTAACATAGTGACATAAAGTCTGCTACACAAAATCTGCTACTGTAGAACTAAAAATTTTAAATCTGTTTAGCAGTGAAAAATTTGAAAGTGATATATGTTAGTGAAAGCATGTAACTTTTTCTTGCTTTAATATGTAAATCAAAAGAACATGTCAAAGCCGTATGTCAACATATTTCCCTAGCCGATTGTTGTTGTTGAAGATCCTTTAAAGAAGAAAGCAAAGCCCCTCCAAAAACTGTCAAATGTAATAAGGATTTCTTGAATGATGATTAATAAATTATTAACTCTTAACTTAATGTATAGCACTAAGATTGAGCCAAATGTCTAATAGGTTTTTCCTTTTACTCTACTAAGAAAATGAAAGAATGTATACACTTGAGCTTGTGGAGGTCATAAGTATTTCAGACTGGATGAAATGTGTGTCAGATTTTGAAGTGGTGTTTACAACAGTGTTCAAGTACTCAGACTGAATTGAACTCAAATTAGCACGCAGCCCTATGGAGCTGGATGCACAAGGAGTTTGCTACTTCTCACAGTTACTTAAACCAAACAGTCACAGGAGATTCGAGCCATGCAGTCTTTATAGAGATACCATCTCAAGCACAATTTCTCCTCAAGTGCTTTTGTCTGGTCTTTCCATGTGTTCTATGTGTCAGTGTTTTGGTTGGATAGGTGTGGTAGTTACTTAAAGCAATGTGCAAAATCTGAAAAGATGCTGCTGGTGCTACTACAAATGCTCTCTTCAAATTGAATTGCATGTATTTGGGACAATGAAATGTTTCATATTTAATTTAATTATGGTCTGGTGTTACACTGTTTACAGTACAAATTTAGAGTAATTGCAGAGCTTTTAATAGCCATTCCTTCTGCAGTCGTTTGCTTAGAAGAATGTGTGCTTGCAGGAAAGATTGTATTTATTGGTACAATTTTTAGAATATCAGAGCTAATGAAATCAAATGCCTATTGTTCATTCAACTGAATGGAGCTGGAGCTTTTTTAGATTTAGTTTCCTTTCTCTACATTGTTAGGCATCCCTTCTCCATCATCATTTATGAGTTATATATCCAATTAGCCAGTACATTTGAAGATTGTCTGAGACAATCACTTTATGAGCTTGTTACTGTTTCTTTTCCCCCATTTGTAATATGGCTTAGGGTGTTGTACGAGGAGACAGAATTAATGGAAAAATGCAGAAACTGCATTAGAATAACCACAGGATCAAAGACAACAAAGTTAAAAACAGAATAGGCCTCTGGGAATCACAGGAAAAAGGTGGCTTTAGTTTGTCCTCAGCCCAGCTGTGCCTGGATATTGGGATATTGTTGCTCCTGCTTTTTGGTACACCATCTTTATTCCTCTGAAACTTTGTCATGGAAGACCATATTGGGATGCAGCTGGATGAAGGGAATGTGCAATGCTGCCTAAAGCTCCCTGGGTGAAAAAAGATACCCCAGCTCCTGAGGCAGATGTCTTTTTTCTTAGACATTTCATCCACTTGTGTTCAGTTAATAGTTAACCTTATTTTGACATGCAACACCAGCTCTTCTATCTTTCTGAAGTGTCTGTGCTATGTAATGCTAGAAAATCTGAAGTAATAATTTTGGTACGCAAGCACATATTGACATTAGTAGTGCAGGCATCATACTCATTTCTGTGAGACTTTGCAGTGTGAACATAGTGGGTGATGAAATTGCTACCCAACCTACTCAGACAAGTTGGTGCTTATTGTATAAAACACTTTAAAAAGCATCATATTTGTCTTGAGCAGCATTACGGCACTGCCATTGAACCTGTTCCTTATAATGAGGCTTTGCATGAAACAGGCACTTATTATTACAGAGACTGCAAACCATCAGGAATGCTGTGTACCAGAACTTCCTGGAATGCTCCCAAAAATGACATACATCCTACTGCTGAAGTCAGGGTGTTGTGCCAAGACCTTTGAGTTTCAGCCTAGTCTTGAGTGGGAGTGTGGTTTTGGGACCCAGCCCGACTTGGTCACCTCTGACCAAAACAAACACTTCTTCCCACACCCTAAAATAATTTAATCACTAAGTCTTTATTTTTCAAAACTCTTGGAAGGATTTGGGTTTCTTCCAATCGATTTTGGAACTTCACAGGTTTCATGAAACATGCAGGTCTAGAAGTCTTAAATTTTGTCTTACATGTTCCTTCTGGTGTCTGTAATCCATCTCCTGAAAGATCTTTTTTCTCATTGGTGGTTCTTCTGATGATGATGATGTTCTTCTCAACATGGTTCACAGCATAGTCTGTTGGCATAAAGATTTTACTTTCTATGTAGATGCAATGACAATATTAAGTAACGATCCCCAAAAGCAATGTTTAAAGAATTCTACTAGTAAACCTCCACTAACCTGAAAGGTCTTATGATTGTAGCCTTGACCTTACAATGTTCCATTTGGTCACCAGGGTCCAATGAATAACTTTCTTCTATCCTTAGTCAAAGCGTAGTATATGTTGTGTAACAACAGCATTGATATGTTAGACTAAGTAATATGCCATGGTCTGCATCTGCAGTGAAGTCATGTATCATTTCCCTCTCTGATGCCGTTTATTAATTATTTCACAATTCTGATGTGAGAATCATCTGGTTCCTCAGTTTAGGACCCTCAACCTCTTCGAATTCGTCCCCTAAATACATGTGATGATCTTTCCATTAATTTGCCCTTCTCCCTCCTATCTCATCACTGGAAAGTTAAGGTAAGGTATTTAACTCCTAGTCTAGCAAATAAGGTAGAAAAGGAGAAACTGAAGGTTTAGTGTGACTCAGAGTGGAAAATGTCCTCTTTGTTGACTGAAATCTGGGTATGATTAATTAAAATTAATATTGTATATATGATATATTGGGATGGTGTCAGCAGAAAAACTCCGCTTGGGCGTTATTCTCCAACACAGCTCAATGTTATGGTGCAACAACTCCCGCACCATAGCTGCCAAAATGTTAGGAATGAATGTCTTTGCATTTCATACCTGAGGTGGTTTTAAAGCTGTATTAAATACATGAGACAAAACACCAAGGGGAGTGACATGCCTATGTTTTCTTAATGCTGTGGTCAGTAGCAACATCACTCTTTAAAAGATTTTCTCCATTTTGTGAATTAGTACAAATAGTTCTTGTTTGCAGCAATCTCATAGATTTGATTGGGGTTGCAGAACAGTTAACAATTCTGTGAGTCACACAAGGGAATTGAGTATCTCTTGCTCAAGTTGCAAAGATGTTAATTGCTATTAAGGATGAGGAATGCAGGACAGCTGCTTTTCATTTTACAATGACTGTGTGTTGCTAGTTTGCAGTTTAACTGGATGTGCATGTTTGTGGGTGTTGTACTTCACCTATCACAGATCTTGTCAGTACAGTAAAATCTCAGCTTTCGTAAAAGTAAAGGTAAAATACTTGTTGAAGCCTACAAGAAAAAAAGGCTTGGTAACCTGAGGAGAGGATATGGCAGGCTTTGAAAACACAATGAAAATAGTATTTTAAAAAAATAACTAAAAGTTGTTAAAACTTCTCATTTCCTTCATCTTAATAACTGCTTTATGATTGTTGGAATCTGGAGATTTTCATTGATGGACTGCAGTTCTTGAGTATTTCTGTTTTCCGTAAGCCACTTCTTACCTGAGATGTGGATAGCCCCAGCACCTCGAGTTCACTATGGGTGCGATGCCCATGTCCAGACAGACTCTGTCATCACAGGGCTACCATCCAGTGTCAGTTTGCAGGCCAGCCACAGTGATAAAGGAAGCTGCTGTATTTGAGCTTTATTGCTGGGACAGGCAGTGTCAACTTTCCCATTCAGGGTTTTCTGAATGAAACAAAAGCGGTAGCAAGTGATTGTCTCTGCTTCCACTGCTAAAACTTCCCTAAAACTTCTCATGCAACAATTGCAATATTTTCCATTTTGGATAAAATTCAGACTAGCATTGGATAAAGGTCTACCCTCATGCTGTTTCTCTTGCTTTTTTATCTTCTTCAACACACATAGATGTTGAAAATGGTTAAAAAACTGTTGGTTTTTTTTTAAACAACTGGTCATTGCATCTAGTGCAGTTTTATATTTCATGACAACCATCTTCTTGCAGAGAATCGCTTGACTCTGGTGAGGTATGTATGTGTTTTGGAGAGGATCCCATTTATCTACCGTCTTGCTCATCATGGTTGTTAGTGAAAGTGTACTTTCCTGTGGAACCCAAGTGGAGGAGAAGAATTTCATACTAATTTTATTTTATAGACAAGCAAGCTAGTAGGAGGAGGTAATAAAAGAAGACAGTTAGCATCTCTTCAGCCTCCCATGAAATTATTTAGGTTTTCTAAGCCCATAAGAAATATGCATATATTAAAATCTTATTTTACTCCTTTGGTGTTTTATATTAGTAAAAAAATGCAAGTCTTGGGATGAGGCTTGTGTTTGTGGATGTTTAGTCTGTTTGAAGGGTGGCTTAAGCTGCATTATATTGTTTATATAATTCAAGTATAATTAAATTAGTGTCGTTACTTGAGCTGCAGTAGTGTGATACCCAGCCACACAATGTGTCAGTGAGGCACCTAAACCTGAGGCTGGGGTTCCCTGCAGAACTGGAGCAATCCATTTCTTCTTGTCAGGTAAGTGTGTGCTGGTTTTGGTGAAACATTTTCATTATATGTGAAACAGGCCACAAAAACCTTTTTTTTTTTCATTAAAACTGTGATGCAACAGCCAGTTTTAAGTTTATTAGTAATAAGATTGCTTTTCTAAATGACCCTTTGTGGCTCTTCTACAAGTGGCCCTTAGCCTCCTGGGACTGCACAGAGCATGGGTAGTAAAACATTGCTTTGGAGTTACTTGAGGGAAAATAGCTTATTTATTTTAAGGCACTGAAATAATGAGACCTGAGTTATATAATTCTTTGCATGAAGTGTAAACACTCTCCCTGCTAGCAATTACGAGCATACAATTTTTGTGCTACTTTTCTTTCATTTACTTTCCAGTCCTGTTCTTTACTTAATAATTCAAGACCCTGATTGTCCCTGCTCAAGAAATTTACTCGTTCTAGGTCTTCCTGCTCTTCTAGTGGCAGCTGGTATAAGGTTGTACTTTGGTGTTTTAGAGAATTTGGCACCCTTTTATCTTCTTATCTGGAATATATGATGTTCACATTCAAACAAAGAAATTCAGAGAGATCTGGGCTTCCTACTTTCTGCAATGATGTGTAAGTCCTTGGGTTTAATCTTGGCTTTGTCAGTTTACATCATGAACATGTAGTGATGTGATTATTTTTTCGCCTTGGATATTGTGAAGTGAATGAAATATCAGGTTTTATGAACTAAGATTAAAGAGAGAGGTGGAAGCAACTACTGAGGTGTCAGTTTTAATATTGGCCTTCTGTTCCAGTGGAAAACTTGAAACAATTAGTGGAACAAAGAAAGAAACAATATAAGTCCCATGCTGATGAGATTATAAACATTTATTGAGTGATTGCTGTGTTTCGTTAGCGGGGCATGACAGGAGCTGTAATTAATCACCGTCATGAATATAAACACCTGCTTACCGTAGTTATTATTTCTGTAAGACAAATGTGGTGCTACTTGTCATTTGTACAGAAATTAGTGGGCAACTTTGTTTAGTGTTTTTCAGCAGAAAAGCACAGGGGTTGTGCTGTGACTGGGTACAGGGGCCCATGGCAACCACACTGCTCATGACCCAGGCACCTTAATGCTACTGATTTTGTTCAGAGGATTTTTAGTTTCCTTCTGAAACCCAGGAAATGATACACAAATCAGTATTCTGAGGATACATAGTCCAGATTTAAAAGGCAGAAGAACTAAGGGTGCCTCTAGGACCTTCATTTGGCCTCTCATTAAAGAGTGCTTAATGAAGGACCTGATCACTTCTGCTGTAGTGCTGGTGTGACAGAGGCTGCAACCAATCTTGTCAGGGCTCATCCCTCATTTTTCTCACTTGAGAGCATGAATTTGCAGATGTCTGGCACCAGTTGCTGTAGCCAAGGGAGGTTTGGTTTGTATATACAAAAATTACACAAGCCTCAGTAGTCTGAAATTCCAACCATAAGGCATCTCAGGATGCAGCCTTTCAATTCTTGCATACCTTTGATGTTAATCTCCCTGTACTCTGGTTCTCTGCCTATGAGATAAGGTTAATGGTACCTCTCCGTCACAGATATGCTGTGAAAATGAATTAGTGTTTGCTAAACTATCAAATGCTACAGTGATGAGCACCACAGAAGAACTTGGGCTGAAATGAATGTCTGTCCAGAGAGAAGGGCTTGAAGAGTGGGTGGGAATTAAGGCATGGAATTACACTTTGAGCAATGAGGGGAAAGCAAGGTCTTAAATATTTTATCGGGTTGTTAAAATAATTTCTTTTGGGCATTAAATGAAACGAGGTCTCATGCACGAAGTAGATCAGGTAATGAAAGATTGTGTTGTAATGCATATGCAAAAGGAGGCCAAGCTGAGAAATTCTTAAACCTTGAACTTGCAGTTTGCTTTTTTAATGGTTTGTGTGTGTGTGCGCGCATGTGTGCAGTAGAGAACACGGAGCCAACAGTTCCTTGGGGTTTAGCATGCCATGGAAATTTCATAACAACACCTTTTGGATGTAATATTTGCTATAAATGAACCAAAATTTCCTTGAAGTTAAGATGCAGAAATAAATTCTGGCAAGTGGCCATTGGATCTGATCATACATGTATCACTTCAATGCATTCTGTAGTAAAAGTCCCTGTGCTGACACTGTGAGAGAACACTGTGGGCAGTCGTGGAACAGAGGAGGGAGAAACCAGATTTATTTTTTGGCTGTCTCTGGGCACTTTAAACAGATGATAAGAAACACTTGAGGTGAACTATCTTTGGAAAGATTACCATGTGAAGAGCCAAACTTTGGAAAGCAGAAAGGAGAAAAGAGAGATTTAAGACTGCTCTGGGGGAAATACTGTTTGAATGAAACTGTGAAAAAGAAAGTGAAATCAAAAGTAGACAGATAACATTTGAAGTATTAACTCAGTAAATTGTTTTCAAGTCTGTTTGCAAATGCTTCCTTTGGGTGTGTTTAACAACCTCTGTGACTGCTCAGGTCTATGTTATTTTGATAACATTGTCCCTCTCCCAGAAGGGTAAAACTCCTCACTTAACAACGCACCCTGTCACTATTCTGTCAGCTGGTAGCATCTCTATTAAAAGAGAAAAGAAAGTATTCGCAATGTATTACAAATAAGTGCAGTAAAAAATGAATGGTATGTGAACATAGTTTAAATACAGAGAGTTACTAGCTTTTTGCTCTTGCTTTCTGTAGGTTGGAGTAGGAAATAATTTAAAGCCCTGATGACCTGCTACCTGCACCCCGTGTGTAGGAGCCCAGTTAAGTTGTGTGGTCACCAAGGGATGAGTCACGGCAGTAGCTGCAGGCTGCGGTGCCAGCTGTATGAGCACTGAATGCTCGGAAATCAAAAGGGATGTTTTCCACACTGTCTGATAGGGACGTTGCATCTGACATCCTAGTTTAGGGAAAATGAGAAAATGCTAGTGAAGGAAAGTTGGGAGAGAGCCTGGATCTATGGCAGAGCACTGCCAGCAGCAGCAGCAGCGCTCAGGTCAGTTGTCAGTAAATCTAGATACGTCTGGTGGCATTTACAGTTTGGAAAGCAGGAACGCGGATTTTCCATTGCGTGGTGGTAGAATTTCACGTGGCTTGTCATGAAAATGCTACGCTCCCTTTCATTGCTAAAAGGAGATCAGAATGACTTCTAAAGGGAAGAAACCAAAGCCATTCAGGCTGGTGGTTATAGCTGACCATCAGTAATTAAATAGAGTGCAGTGTGATGGTGGAACTCTGAAATGCCTATTGAATTTAATGACATTTTGGTAGTCTCCAAAATGCTCCGTCTGTAACTTGACCCATATTTCACCTGGGCTTCATATATTTGCAGAGGAGTTAGTTACACAGGCATCCCTAGCACTTCTAAATCTGTTGCCATTCACTTCTGCCATACCCTGGGAGGAAAAAAGAGAGAAGTCTTCTGAAGCCTAGGTTAATTATGATTTCCCTTGGTTTTTCTTGGTAGACACTAAACGTCTCACAAAAATAGAAGTGTATTTATGAATGTGGTAGGTTTTGAAAACGATCAGCTGCTCTCCCAATTGTCATGTGTGTCTTAGCTGGCTTCTTCAGGCAGGGAATACCCAGCCCAGTGCTACAGAACAGACAGGGAGAGGTTTGTCTGCTGGAAGAGCACAACCATCCCTTTAAAATGGCGCCGCTCCCAAGCATGTCACAAGGGATGGAGAACGCACTGAACATTTTTGTTTTGTAACTAGTACTTGATTTGTGTGCTTCAATTCAGTGTTTGTGTTTTGTTCTTAGGTGGGTAGAAAATAGTGCTCCTTTCTAGTTTCTTTGGGGTTTTTTGGTGGGTTTTTTTTCCTTCACTGCTCCTTTGAACTGAGGCTCTTATAACAATATGAACGGCTGTGGATTTTATAGGGCAGATTGTGTCATGCAAATTGTTTCCACAGACTGAGCAAAACTGTTGAAGGCTGTTCTAGTTAAAGCCTTTGTCTTGTACAGATAATTGAGCTTTTTACAGCCACATGTCCATTCACAATAGGTTGTTTTCTTCCTTTGAGATAGTGAAAGAACTTTATGAGCTGTTGGTTTAAGTCTCTTACAAAAATGTTGCTCATGGCATAATTATTACGGAGGTTACACCAGTGTGAGTAGAGGAGCAGGCCAAGTTAACACACTGCTCCATTGGATGAAAACAGCTTTAATATATGGAAAATGCCCAAATCCTCTGTCTTTCTCACAAAATTGCAATTAAGACAATTTTTAGAATTCTGTGAAAGCAATTGATTGGAATTAATTCTTACACAGCTTCAATATGGTGGCAGTCCATGTACTGGTAAAATGTTGGTGGATTTTCAGGTAAGGAAAATGTAGTTTTGGTGAGTGAGCTCTTACTTTGTGATGAAATGTCTTTGAAGTGTTGATGACTTGGGAATTATGTCTTATATGATTAATTAATGGGTGGTTAGTAGCAGCAGCTTTATGGCCTTAGTTTTATTTGAACTACCACCAACTGATACAGGGACATGTACAAATAAGGAGAAAAATGTAACTTGATTTTGAGTAACCTACAGAAGGTGATTAATAAACACTTCTGATCACTTCTGTTCATTTTAACTGCTTCTCTAAATAGTTAAAATTGTTCTTGAAATTACTGGTAATATTTTCTTGGTCACAAGTTATATTTTTTAAATGCACAGCTAAATTAAACTTTAAAAAGACTCTCAGATAAAAGCAATATTTAAAAATCTGTAATAGTTCAAGACGTGAATTTTCCAGAGCTTTTCATTCGAGTATTGTACTGACTGAAATTGATCAGTGCTTCCCAGAAGGCCACTGAATGGTTTATCTCTGTGTAGGCTTCTAAATTTGGCTTGTGGAATCCGGAAAACTTGTCCCGTTTTGAAGTCCAGTCTAATATGGTAACAAGGAGCATGGTATGGAAAGAAGCATTAGGCGATGTTATCGAAATGATAGAACACACATTTTGGTATTACAGAAATCCCACTGTGTACTACTTTGGCAGCTTTTTTTTTTTTTTTCTTTTTAATCCTCCCCCAACCTCCCTTCCCCTTTGCTGATGCATATAGTTCTTTAATTCTTCAGCTGGGCCCTGGGCAATTGAGTGACCCTGTTTTCCTGATTTGGGATTTTTTTCCACAGTGGAAATTTTATATATTTTCTGAATTACATACATGGAACCCCTTTCTCCTCACATATCCTGAAGTCCTTTAAAGTACTTGAAAAATACAGTTAATAGCACAAAGTAACTCCTAAATTTGCAGTCTAATAAAGATTTTTCTTGAAGTTTTGTCATAAAATCAAACCATTATTGCAAAGGGGAGAAAGGCAACTCATCCTATCTGCAGTCATTTAAACCCTGAGGGAAGGAAGGCTTTCCTGTCATATTCAGACAGGAAAGGGTGGGTTCGGAGGTGTGTGTCTTACTAATGCAAAATGGAAAATGCTCATGGTCTACGATACGTGGTTTACTTTTAAAAAGCATAAGTTACTTGTATTCTGGCTGCCAGCTGCTCTTTCTGCTTACTTATTTATTTAAACAGACTAGTGTGTGCTGCTCAGCAAGCCAGGGGGATGGTCAGTTGTTAAGTGTGACAGCATAGTTTAGAGCTCAAGATGAATGTGTTGTGCCTTTAGTCTTGACCCAAGGCCGCTGGGGATGCCTTAACTTAAGGCTAGGTCAAAAAAATGTGAATAGGAAGCTGTCTGGGAAAGAAGCAGAGGAAGTGAAGTTCAAATAGCCTTTGCATCTGAATATTCAGCTGTTTTAGTCAGAGGTTCTGGTCTTGGGTTTTAATGTGTTTTTCTGTGCATCTTAAAATGCATGGGGAGATTTATTTGTTTGTTTATATCTGCTGCATGGAAAACAAAGCTCTCAAAAATCTGTCTGCAGTAATTGCACTTTTTCTGCTTGGTATTTATTTTATCAAGCAGATTTGCAGAGCTGACAGTGGGAGGTTTTTTTGAGGTTTTGTATTGTTTCAGCTGTGCCTTGCTGTAGGCCAACCAAAGATTTGGTCCTGCAAGTGCCAGGTGTGTAACTTGATTAGTGTGAGTGGTCCCATTGATACAAGTTTGATAGAAGTCTGTAGCTGGGAATCTGAAAGAAAATGGGGTGTGTGGGTAGAACAAAATAGTAATTCTAACAGTTTCTTCCCAGTGTTTGTTGTCTGTATTGTGTTTCCATACTCTGTACCCATTTCTGGCAGAGATAAAACATCTTTTGACTGAGAGATCAGTATCTCTATATTGTTTCCTCTAAGATAATTTGTGAGCATGGTGGTTCTGTTTCATTTTGGTTCTCAATGAAATTGCTCAGACTTCAGAAACAAAGACAGTTGATTAGTTCTACATTATTTCATTTTGATGCATTATTTCAACCTTGTTTATTAAAGCTGAAGAGGAAAACCTGGTTCTGAAGGACCACTGTTGACAGGAACCACTAGCCTGGAGCACAGGATTCAGTAATCATTGATTAATACACTCTATTGCTGATTTCTTTTCTTCAGAAAAGCCAATTATTCTTGCCAATATCTTTTATACATGAGCCTTCACTTAGAATTTAAAATTGTAACCTGTAATAATATTAACATTTTAAACTGTATAATGCTTGCTGGAGGGCAGGAGGTGGGGAAAGAAGGGAAAGAAAGACAGAAAGTAAGGCTTATTTGATGCTGACCCTAAAACGCTGTTCCCCTGGAGCAAAACCTGAAGTAGCTGGATGTATTGTAGTAAATATTAAATGTGTTAAATTTCCTGCCAAGTAAAGTGATTTTTTATTTATTTCATTTTTATTCACTCTGAGTGGAAAATGGGTTTATGTGGAGTTTTAGAGAAGACCTGACTGCTGCTCTTAACTGTATGAAAGCCAATTGCTATTACAGAATCCAAGCAAATGAATGTGTACTCCCTTTGGCAGGGAGGGCAGTGGGGATGCTGTAGTTGTAGACTGAATTTTGGACAGGAGCTAAGCACATCTGTATGTGCACATAGAAAATGCACGTGTGGTGGGTAAGTGACAGCTTGAGGTTCTTTGGAAGGATGTGGAAGACTGGAAATGTCAAAAGATGAGCTGTGTGTTTATATTGATCTCTTTTCTTAGAGCAGCTCAGTGTTCTTTCTTCAGATGTGTGAAAAGAAGGACCTGAAGAACTTGCAGCAAAGCAAATTTCTAAGATGAAGTCACTGTAGAATAAATCATTTATGACTGGAACTCAGGGTTGCAGCAGGAGATCAAAGGTACAAAGCTTTGGTCTTTGTGTCTGCAGTTAGACTTAAGTCTAATGCAGAACCGAGCGAGTGCCCTTGCTGTATGAGAGTCCTGTTGGTGTCCGTGGGGCAGTGGGGAACAGGCATGGGCACTCCTGAGCTTCTCCTGGGAGAGCACCTATTAGGGGAAAAACCCCTTGATGTTGAAATTTCAACTCAGATATCTATGTGTGTGTGTGTGTGTGTGTGTGTGTGTGTTTCAGGAGCCATGACTTTCGATTTCTGAATGCTTTTGCGCTTTCCTGAACTTATTTCAAGAGCAGCAGGTACAAAATCCCCTTATGCTGCTCCTTAAGTGTAGGTAAGCCTCATTTCTACTCAGTGAGCCTGTTCGAATTGTGGAGGGGGAAAAATTAGCAACCTCCCTAACAGGCAAAGTTCCTGTATCCTCAAGAGTTCAATCTTCAAAACCACTTCAAACATACTTGGATTTTATCTGTAAATTATTTTCCTGGCTCTGTATTTTTGCCCTAGGAAAATAAGAAAGCAAATATTTATTTGGCATGAAGACATCTTTCTGTATTCTGTGTGTTGGGGACATCTCCCTCCCAGGGTTGTCCACAGGCTGCCTGGCTGTCCCCTGGGGTTGATGCTTCTATGCTGCTCAGGATCTGATGGACAGCACTTGGCATGTGGGGACACCAGCAATTTCTTTTACTAATATTTTCTAATTGCTGATAAATTATGAGGCAAATCTTAACCTGTCATTTCTTGAAGAATGATTGAAATGTAGAAGAAAATTTGTAGGGGATTTTTTCTCCTTTTTTTGTCATCCTTCTTTTTACCTTTACTGGCAGTCTGTATAGTTCTGTTTCAGGTGGGAGCAGAGGTACTGGGTGAGGAGGTGCCAGAGACAGGACAGTGTTCATGTCCATTTCATAGAATCATTAAGTTTGGAAAAGACTTCTAAGATAATCTAGTCTAACTGTTAACCTAACACTGCCAAGCTCACCAGTAAGCCATGCCAAAGGCCACATCCAGATGGTTTTCCAAAAACTTCCAGGGATGGTGATTTCACCTCTTCCTTGGGCAGCTTGTTCCAATGCTTCACAATTTCAGTGAAGAAACATTTTCTAATATCTGATTTAAATGTTGCCCATGCTCATCTCTGCTCCATAGCAGGCAAAAGTACTTTTTTCCTAGACATACCTCTAGCACCAAGTCTGGCCTCAGCCCACCTTCTCCTTGGGTACATCGTATACAGTCCTACTGAAGACAAAATAATATGTATATGAGCTTCAGTTTATATTGACATGCTGATGAATGTGAAGGAAAAGAATAGTTTTGTCTAAATAGAATTTCATTAAATGTGCAAATAGAAACAAATAGATGGGCCTCCCCCCCTTCCCCCACCCCCCCGTGTATTGTTTTCTGTACCAAATGGTGTGTGTCAGTCTCAAGATTGTGAGTCTACTCTGGGAAAAGGGTTTGTAACTTTTGGATAACCTTTAACTCTAGGAGCCATTCAGAGATGCAGAGTTACAAAATTATTTTAAAATGTCAGCCTGTCTACAACTTGTTTTTCAAGTATTCTAAGACTACAGCTGCCTTAAAATATTGCATCAGTGTTTCTGTGTTGTAAAAGTTGTTTTTACTAAGCCACCTATGGGACCACCACTATTGTAAAGTATTGAAGACTTGTTTTCACTTCCTCACTTCATTTAAGTTGAAACCAATCTCAGAAAATAAGAGGAAATGATACTTACTTCTACAAAAACTAAACTGACTGGCCCACATACACCCTCAAGCGAGACTGATGAATGGTATAAATTGAATACCATGTTTAGAGCAGTGGTGTATCAGACAGGAACAGTATTCAGTGGAAGGCCACAGCTTTCTTCTGATATGTCAGCCACCTCCTTTGTTTGTCTGTTAAGGGACTATGTGGGACCTGCTGGGTTTTTTTCTAGCTTCACATGCTGCTGGAAGCTCAGATTCACAGCACTGGTGTTAAGCTGATCAGTCGTGGCTCAGATCAGGTAGTTACTTGGGCTTGTGGGGCTTCCTGGAGCTGCTCACCAAGTGTAGGCATCCCAGCCCCAGTTCACCCTTGTCCCCTCTCCTGAAAGCCCTGGTAGTAGGTGGACACCACTGATGCAGCAGCTCCTGTTTTAGCTTTTCTTGGGCCAAATCAGATCCCACACTTACCTATCTTGGTTCTTGCAAGGCATTTAAACCATTTATAGGAAAAATAAAGTCTTTCTGAAAACAGTGGGGAAGAAAGCAAAAAATAGTTAATTCTTCTTGTCAGCAAGATGTATTTACTCTTTGCTTACAGTCATAGAATGCTTGTAACGGTGAGTTTTTTCTCATCTAATTAATACTGGCTAGATATTGACTGTTTGTATGATTTTTTTTTTTTTCAGAGACACCTATTGAATTAAGGGAAACAAAAATACTTTGCAATTATTAAACTTTCACCTTAGATGTATTTGGTGTTTTGATGTACAGTCTTTTCCTGTACTGACTGATCGCCTAGCCTGAATATTTTATTTTCCTCAGCATGTATGTTTTCCCAAGTAAAAATTCTATGTGAGAAATATTTATGTATTTAAATGTATATAAAATAAATAAAATATATAACATTTGAATTGTCTTTCTGAGCAGTCTTCATGCTTTTAACTTTGAAAATGGCTGGGCATACTGAATGAAGTTAAGTGTAGGTTCAGTGACTGCAAAGATACTATTTTTGAAAATTGAATGTCAGGCTATGTAGGGAATACCAAAAATATGTAAATCTGTTGAGCAGGGAATGACTCCATGGGTTGTGGGGAAATCAGACTGGGGGTGTATGGATTAAGTGAAGTGTGTTTAGATGTCTTAAATAATTGTTTCCAAGCAACTAATGCCAACTGTTGAGAGTAAAGTTAATTTGCTAATGGGAATATTGGACCCTTTGAAATGCCACTTCAAGCACCAAGTTCATTTTAGAGATTTAATAATTAATCAAAGTGACTATATTAAATGTCAGTGAATATATCCATGTGATGCTGTCATACCTCTCTCTCAACATGAGTTTCCAGGCTCTTAATGATTAAAACAGTGGGATCTGTAATGTAGTAGTAATGCTGGTGCTCTGGAAGGCACAGTACCTCTTGAACATTTTTACTGCAGATCCTTCAACTTGGACTTTGTTACAGGCAGTGGATGTAAGGAGTGCTTTAGATGGGTTAACCCACACCCACATCTTGCTTAGAGGTTGCTTTTCTTCTTTTCAGAATTGAACCCAAAGATACAGGGCAGGGTCTTCAACTCCCACTGTCACTCTGCCATGGCTTCCCTTTGCTGCTGTACTGGAATAGCAGATGTTGCAAGGAAGATGCCAGGGTTGCAGAGAGGTGCGTTTAGCACAGGAAAATTGGCTCATAGAACTTGCCTTGCTGGTTTCTGTGTATTTCTTGTGTCTAGTTGTTCATTTAACTATTCATGAGGTTGTTCAAGGTGTGCTTGTGCTGTGAAGGAGCATTAAAATGATAGAATGTCTCATTTTACACACCTGTGCAAGTGTGCATGGATTGTTCAAGGCAATGAACTGAAACTGCAACTTGTAGCATGTTTTTCCGTGATTGTGGTCATGGAAAAGCAGCAAATCTTTTGCATTAGCAGAGGTCTCTCTGTGGTTGTGTGCTGTTGTTGGTAGTCCTGTACTGCAGTGAATTACTCTGTGTGTGGCTGTACACGCGCACACACTTGAGACAGTTTAAGAAAAGCCTTCTGGCCTTCTGGGAAGAAAGAAATCACTCAGTTCCTAAAAATCCACTTACATGCAGAACAGTGTGCTGTCTCAAGTGGCTTGCAGTGCTCTCTAGAGCAGCACTGGATCACTGAACACTTACTCCAACTTCTTCATACTAACCCTCTTTTTGAGAGAGGCACATGCTTGATGCATTATGATAAAGAAGTCATGTTAGTTGTGAATACTTGGGTAATATAGTTGCCTTATAGTCATGGGGTAGACAGGTCAGAAAGGGCTCTGGAACATAAGGTTTGGTAGTGGGCTTTCCAAAAGCTGGTGGCTCAAGCTGGTGCTTGAGGGAAAGTGCTCTGGGCAGCGAGGATGCTGTGTTGAGAGCATCCAGGTCAAAATGGTCTAAAGAGGGCTACTAGAGCTCCCAGTCAGTAGACAGCATTGGTTCCTTGAGGACTCGAGTCATTCAAGGTAAGCTGCCAGGCTGTATTCGTTTATTACTTCCCATAGCTTCTCTTGTGAGAGATGACAGTCACATTGCACAGCTTAAAAATTCTGGGGGGAAAAAGAGAGGCTGTAGTTCTAAATGATCAAAATTATCAGAAGTCCAGCATCAAAAAAGACAATGGCCTTGAAAAGGCATATTGTAAGGCAGTAGGATCTGTGGGGGCTGTGTGTGTATTTCAGAGCTACATTTTGATCTCCCAGAATCTGTATGCTTCTTTAGAAACATCATTGCCCATAACCTTATATTAGTAGTGTACAAAAATATTTGCAACATAAATGTTGATGGAAACATGGCCTGAATAAGAGGCCTTTGAAATAAATAAGAGATCGGGCATTTGCTTCTGCTAAGATTGTAGTTAATCCGGGTAGTCAACATACTAAAGTAATGAACAAATTCCTTTTATTATGCAGCTGCCTGCATCCTATCACATCATGAGTTTTATCATAACACTGTTTTCCCAGAGCTTCAAAAAGTTGCCAATTAAAACTAATAAGGTTAGAGATTACTTTGTATTTTTTATTAGATGTATTTCAAATACAGAGACTTTTTTGTCTTGGCTGTGTAACACTGAGTTCGACCACTTCCCCTTCTGGGGGAGCTGGTGACTGCATTCAGCATGTGCTCATCACCTACTGAAAGATGTGTATGGACCACAGCTGGGCTGTTGCTGGCAAGCCAACCAGCAGGCTTTGCCCAAGAGGCCCCTGGAGAGGGGTGCAGCTGGGGCAGAGCACCTGGTTGGATGTATACTGCTGGTGAGCCGTAGGTTCAGTGTGATTGGGCTGCTGGAATGCTTGGCAGGACTAAAACAATAAGCCCATTGTGAAGGAATGTTTCAGGGCCCAAAAATAAGGAGAACCAACAACTCTTAAAGCTAAAGAGAAACACCTCCAAAGCAAAGCAAAAGGTTGGGATTTCCATTCGGATGCAATGAAGTAACAGTTCTTTCCCTTGTATTCTCTGTGGTCTTAGTGTTTGGCTCTTAGATATGCTGAGTCGTAGTGATGGATGCTGTAACAGGTTCACAGACATCAAAGCTTTTGTTGGCAATGAGGTGATCTTGTTAGATGGAATAGGAATTTTCAGTGTTTCTTGAACACTAATTTAAGTAAAATTATCTAATAAAAGAGTAAGAACCAGGAGTTTGGGGGGTGTGTAATATCTCTAATTAAAAGCAAATTCTGGAGAGGTTTATTAAAATACAAACAATGTAGGGGGTGATTGTAATGTCAGTGGGCAAGAATTAATAGAGTGCAGTAGAGGCAGTTGTGTGCTAAAAAACTGTATTTTATCACTGAAACTGTGCTGTCACTGGAGGCTTTGAAAGCATTTTGTGGCTATTGGGAATGTTTTTCTTTGTTTACTGGAAAATGTCTCGACTCTGGATGTAACAAAGTACATTAAAGAAGAATGCAATTAAATGTTGCAATGTGCCTATTAAAAAAACCTAAAATGGAAATTGCAGTGACTTTTTTTTTTTAAGCCTTACTCTGCTAGAATTTCCCATAATGCAGAGATGCTCAAAATAATTTTCTTTTGCTCTGCTGAAATTTGGCAATAACATCCATGTTTGTAAACATTTTCATGTTTGTACAAGATGATCAGAGTAGTAAAACAGGGATTAAAATATTGAAAAACATTGTTTTCTTTTTCTGTTTTCACTCATAATATTTACCTTACATTGTTTTCTTTTATAACTACTTCCTTAGTTGTCCTTGTTTTTATCAACATCTGCTGTAAAATTAGGAGAGAGTTCAAAATACTGTGAAAATAGACATAAAAAGGAAGTTCCATCCACTACAGCAGATAGAGCAGAGCAGGGTAAGCTTGGGTCTGTTTGCTCTCGTTCATGCAGCTGTACCCTGGGTTTCCCCTGAAGTCTGACACTTGTTAGTTTTCCTTCCTACATAAATAATTGTATAAATTGCATATATCTAGATATTACCAACACACATATACGTAAAATAGGTAAGAAATATAAATACATGAGAAGGCAGCATGTCCCCTTCCTTCCTGTGAGGGGAGGGAGGAGGCAGAGCTGAAGCAGTGCCAGCTGCATGCCCAGGCCCCGGGAAGCGCAGCCATGCATCACCAAGGCATCGCTTGAGCCTTGACTGCCAGGCGTGACAGGAGTTTTGCCCCGAGAACATGTCAGAGTGCCTTGAAAGACTCTTATGTCAGGAAATCCTCTGGGATTAATTTCATTTCCCCAGAGCATTTTTCCTTTCAGTCACCTTCGTCCCTGCTTCCCGAATTTCAGATACAGGAACTGAGAGGGGAGATGAGTCACCAGAGCTGATTAAGCTACAGGAGAGCATTGTATTAACCGGTGCTCTAGAAAGAGCTTCCTCTCCACAGAACATGGGAGCTGCCCCAGCTCCACGGGGTCATGTTCTGCATTTGCCAGGTCAAACTGTGCAGTAAACTCACAAAACCAAAGTAAATTCCCATCTTACTCTCCTTCTCTACTGAGTGTAAGAAACCGACAGACATCCTTTTTGTCCTCATCTCCATAAATGTTTGCCTGATTTCATTCTAGCCCTGTTGAGTAGCAGTTTCAGAAATGGTCCAAATGGGAAAGATGCTTCCAGAAGTAGTTGTTCCCTTGTGCTATATGTTTCTGGAACCATAGCTGCTGCCCAAAACTACTTTTATGGGGGAGGAATCTGTGCCTGTCCCCCTAAGTAAGCAGTGTGGACATGAGATGGATATATATACATACAATGTAAGTATGTAAATATGAAACTAATTTTCATATTGCTGGACAGCTAAAATTGTTTTCCAAGTACTCCCCACAAAAGTTAGACTGTGTTACTGTCTGTGCTCTCCATATTTTACCTCAGTTGCGTATCCCAGAGCTGGCCTCACAGCAATCAGGGAGTTGTTCTGCAGGTCATAGAGAGGAGTCTGTTTTGGAGAACCAATTCTTGATAAAATACACATGCTTTTAATAATGAAGGTAGGAATAGTACCACTGAAGTTGTGTAATTGCTTGTAAAATGGAAATGCGGATAGTAGAGACTAACACAGATAAATTCTTCTGTGGCTACAGCCAGAAGATTGGAAGATTACTTGTTGGTTTTCTTTTTCCCACACTGTAGTCTTTGGATGCCACAGCTGCTAACGCCATCATTTGCATATGCTTAGAAGAAAGGAATTCCCTCTTGAACATCCTTCTTCCCCTCAATTTTATTGTACTTGACCTACTTTTCAGTGCTTTTCCCATCATTGACAAACATCCTCCCTAACTGTCAACCTGTGAGGAACTGCTAAATGGTCATGATCACCCTTCAAGACAGTGCACAGCTGGGTATTGCAAAAAAGTACATCCCAGTAGTTCTTGTTGACTGCAAAGTACTCCCTAATGAGTTGCAGTAGTTTCCTTTGTTTTTAACAGCAGCACCCACAAAGGAGATCACTATAGTTATCTTCAGGTAGAGAACAGTCCCTCAGCTGTGCACTCAGCTCAGCTGACATTGAAGATGAGTCTGTAAGGGGAAAAGGTGAGAAAATTATCTGCTGAAATGATGGTAACTTTTCTTTTTGGGAAGTATTATAAGCCAGCGCTTTGACAAGGTGTTGTGAGAAAAAACTCAAATAGTTGTGTACTCCAAATCAAAAGAAATTTTGACATTTTGAGTTGACACTGAGAATCAGAACAAATGGTATTGTGACCTAGACACAAATGTCAAAGGATTTTCTAGATGTATTTTGGAAAGAAACTTACAGTGCATGTAGCTCTCAGTGTGGCTGCAGGCCTGGAAACAGGGCTGGATCCTTTGCCTGGTTGAATCTTGCACGGTAAGTGTAGGTGAGCTTCTTAAACAAAGCACTCATCTAGCCTGTTGAAGTGACCTTCATACTCTAGTTATATGTGGGACCCATGCTGTTTGGGCCATGACATTTGATTAGGCAAATGGTAGACTTGTCTGTGCTTGATACCGGGAGATTTTGGAATAGAAGATCCCCAAATGGGAGTCTACTAGATGCTGTATGTTCCAGGGCGCAGTATGGAGCCTGTGCTTTCCCTATCATCTTCCTGTGTGATGCTCAGAAACACAGTGCAGGTAATAAGCCTGCTATTGCTGAGAGAAACTCCTGCAGATTTGCTGTCCGTGCACATTAAATTCAAAGACAAAGCTTTTGCAACCCAGTGGAATTTCAGCTCTTAAATTAATCTGCTGAAGAAAAATTCCTTAAGGTATCCCCAGAATTCTTAGCTAAATCCAAGCAAAAAGGAAGATAAGATTATATGTAAACTTCAGGAGATAGTTTGTGTGATGTGGCATTTAAAGTGTTTGTCCTGAGACAGCATGAAATTATTATTGTGACTGAGAGAGATGAAGTATGAAAGTATGTAAGCTTTTATCCAGTTGTAGCAGGACCATTTTTAGTCAAAATACTCGCTTGTGTTCAGAACAGTTCCTGCAAAGATGGAGTGTGTGGACTTCTACTCTGACCGTGTCCTGCATATATGGTCTTTCTAGTTGTTAGACACAGTGGAGGATTATACTGAGGAAATACATGTAGCCAGCTGGCAAATGATGAGTTGTGGCAAATTACACTGAAATCCACAGTGTTTCAAGCGTCATATCAGGGCCAGTCCTAAAAGCATGATCAATTTATACTATTTTTTATCTTCCCTAATAGTTGAGAGGGTCAGAATGTTTTGAATATTTTTGGTGAGAAAGTACCTGAACCTGTTTGTAAGTGTCTCTGTCCAAAAGCCTTTCTCAGAAAAGCAAAGTGTCTGTATACTGTATTGTCTGCCTTATTCTTTTGGGACATTTGAGCCAAAAGCTGCAAGTGGAGAGGGGCCCTTGTTAGGACTCTGCCAGGCATCTCAGTGGTGGCTCACTAACTTTTCACAAACACTGCACCAAGAACATGGCTTAGGAAATAGGTTATGCTGGAGAAACCAATATTAGAAATGGAAATGCCCCCTAACACAGAAATGGTCTGTTTGAAATGTAGAGCAAAACAATCTTTTTGCCTCGTTCCTTCAAGAACAGTTGTCCGTAGACAGTGTCTTATTGTAGTGTATTACCCATAAGACCTAAACATAGTACTTAAAAGGATAAGGTTATTAAATATTGAAAACTGAGGCTGATGGAGAAACAGAAGTATGATTTTGTTTATAGGAGGTCACTTGTAACATGTTGCTCAAAGATGAGTGGAAACAGGAATATCCACCTTCATGTTAGGAATGTCTTATTTGTGACCCAAATTAAAATCTTTTCTCCTGACTTTCACATAAGGAGGAACAGGAAATAATTAGAACACCTGTTGGTTCAGGTACTAGAACTACTTTGAATTCCCCAGATTGTTATTTCCAGGTAGCACTTGCTGCATTGTTTTCTTTCCTGGGAAGGAAGGCAAGCTACACCTGTCTTTGGTTAAACTTTTTCTCACCTGGTGCTGAAGAGCTCTTGCAGCCTATTATAGGTATTAGGGTATATGAGTACCAAAGATTTACCAGCAGCACAAGGGTCCTTAAGAATTGCTAATTCAGTAAGCACTCCAGATTAAACAGTTTTGGGATTCATTTATCTGAAGAGAAAGTGCTTAGGCAGTTACAAATTATGATATTCTGGGAAGGTGAAGAGGGGCTGCTCAGCTTTCCTTGGGAGAAGGCAGCAGGGATGCATGGATCTTTGCTGTCAGAGAGATGATCAGACAACTGAAAGCTTATGGGTCAGGCAAAGGACACAGACCAGTATAGGTGATACTGTGATGGGTGTCTGCTACGGACTGCCCCATCAAGAAGAAGCAGTGTATGATGCCTTCAAGCAAGTGGAAGAAGCCTCACATTTGCAGGAGGCTGGTCCTGGTCCTCAGCCACCTTGATATCTATTGGAAGAACAACACAACAGTGCACAAGTAATCCAGGAGGTTTGTGGAGTGCATCGATGATAATAACTTCCTAACACGTGATCAATAAGCTGATGAGGGGAGGCGCTTTCCTTGACCTCACACTTACCAGTGAGAAAGAACTGGGAAGGCATGTGAAGGTTGAGCAGTCTTGGCTGCAGTTTCCATAATAAGGAAGAATTCAGTATCCTGCAAGGAAGGAACAAGACAAATAGCAGGGTCATGACCCTGGACCTCAGGAGAGCAGGCCTCAGTGATAGAAGGCCTGCAAGAAGCTTTTGAGGAGGATCTAGGGAGTCACAGGCTGGTTAACTTCACCTCAGTCTACAGAAATGTGATGGAGCAAACAGTCCTGGAAAGCCTTTCCAAGCATCTTATGGGCAAGAAGGTGATTCGGAGCAGTCTGCATGAATTTAAGAAGGCAGAATCATCCCTGACCAGCCTTGATAGCTTTTTACAATGAGATGACAGCTGAATGGCTGAGCAGAGAGCAGTGAATGTTCTTTATCTTGACTTTTGACACTGTCCTGTGGATTATCCTCACAAACTATTGAGGTATGGACTAGGTAAGTGGCCTGTGAGCTGGACTGAAAAATGACTGAACTTTCAGGCTTAGAGGATTGTCATCAGCACCACCAAGTCCAGCTGGAGGTCAGCCATAGGTGGCACCCCACGGTCTGATACTGGGACCGGTACTGTTTAACATCTTTAATGTTAAACCTGCATGATGGGACAGAGTGCACCCTCAGCCTGTTTGCTGGTGGCACAATACTGCGAGGAGTGATGGATACACCATCTGGTTGTGCTCCATTCAGAGGGACCTTGACAGGCTGGAGAAATGGGCAAACAGGAATCTCATGAAGTTCAGCAGAGGGAAATGCAAAGTCTTGCATGTGGGAGGAGTAACCTCATGTACAGTTCTATTCTGGGGTCTGAGCAGCTGGGAAGCAGCTTGGTGGCAAAGTGCCTGTGGGTGCTGATGGCCACCAAGCTGAGCAGGAGGCAGCAATGTGCCCTGGTGGCCAGGAAGGCCAACAGCCTCCTGGGCTGCATCAGGCACAGCCCTGCCAGCCGGACAAGGGGGGTGATCCTTCCCCTCTGCCCATCCTGGTGAGACACACCTGGAGTGCCGGATCCAGTCCCGGGCTCCCCAGTGCAAGGGAGCCATGGACAGACTGGAGCAGGTCCAGGGGAGGGCCATGAAGGTGATTATGGGCTTGGAGCACCGGACATAGGGAGGGGGAAGGTAAGAGCTGGGGCTGTTCAGCCGGGCGAGGAGAAAGCTCAATGAGGTCTTATCAATGCATGTGATGAGAGTGAATAAAGTGGATGGCCCTTCTCAGCAGTGCCATAAGGCACCAATGGTGACAGAACAAAGGTCAACAGGAACAAATAGGAGAAATTCCAATTGAAAATAAGAAAAATGTCTCACAAGTATAAAAAGAGAGATTGCCACAATAAAATATTAACAAATACACAGTAAATAGACATCTTAACAGTATTGTATATACTGCTCTGCCTGTAGCAATTTACAGAGTGCCTTGTCAAGGACAAGGAAGTTATTAGTCATTGTAAGTAGCAAATTGATCTTGGTTTTACAGACCAACTGAAAATAAATGTTCAGCAGAAAATGAGTTGATTCTTTTTCATTTTGCTGTTGTGCCAATTTCTGCTAAGAATGCTGTCATGATTTTAGCAGTTTGTCAAAAAAGGCATGATTACATCCTAAATACTGCAGGAAGAATTTAAAATTCAGCACTCTTGTGAGGGAAGTAAATGAAAGTATCTTGTGCCTCTGTGTGTTACTAGCAAAAAAGGCATACTAACATCTAGCTAGAAGTGCTATTTTTAGTCAGCCTGTCTAATAAACTTTACATATGTACTTATTACCCTAATTATTACTTAGTTTTTATTTGTGGTGATTATTCTTGTTTAATATAATCCTTTCTATTAAATAACATATATGTACTTTAGAATTAGAATGATACAGTATAGATGAGAAGGTTGTAATCTTTATGGGACAGAGCAAATAATTCATAGGTTATGTGCAATAAAATGTAAAGAGGAAAGATTAATGTACCTCCATACCTACGGACTACTAAAATGATGGTAGTGTTTTCTAATAGGAGATGTAAAGGAAAAAGCAATTCTCTATGTCATAAATGGTCTGTCTTCTTCTAGCATCTTGATTACTTAATGCAAACTCCTACTGGATTATTTCAGTAATAAAATCTTGTTTCATCAGCTGACAGATAGGAGGCAGATAATAAATTTCTGGATAAAGCATAGTATCAGTAAAAGTTAACATTTCTTGTTTATATATTATGTTAGGTCTTGTCTTCTTGATAGAGTATTTTTAATTACATGTCTTTGGAAACTTTCTTAGAAGTTCTCTGGTGCTTGACTTCAGTTGTATCTTTAGGATATGAACTCAAGTTAGAAAAGATCAGTAAAAGAAATTATTAGGTCAAAAAGTATGCGTTTATGGTACTTGATCTTGTATTCTGTCTTTGGAAGATAGATGAAATAACGATTATAAAAATGGCAGGGAATTCAATCAGAGAAATATAAACCAAAGTATGATTTTATATACCAAACTCTCGTTGGCTGAGATTTGGAGGGCATGACTGGTGTGTATTTATTGAACGTGACTGCTCTGTGTTTGAATCTTACTGTAACACCAGTGGTTAGAGCATGCAGAAATGCAAATCTTAAGAAGTAAGAGAGGGACTTGAAAAGTGTTTCGCACATTGTTACTAAATGCTTCAGAAAATGGAAGCTGAGTGTTTATGACAATTTACAACCAGTTTCTGTGTTTTGACTCAGAAAGGCCATTTTCTGAAACAAGAAAAAAGCCTTCACT
Organism: Aphelocoma coerulescens; assembly: GCF_041296385.1. Taxonomy (NCBI): domain Eukaryota; kingdom Metazoa; phylum Chordata; class Aves; order Passeriformes; family Corvidae; genus Aphelocoma; species Aphelocoma coerulescens. Next base: position 35,584,129 of record NC_091014.1, on the reverse strand, counting down.
GCACATCTGCACCTTCGTCATGGCACAATGGGTAGTTACAGCTGTAAGCAGCAAGCTATCCGAGAGTGCTAGCATTTGTCTTCCTAGGGAGTGCAAGCACCTGCTTCTCTACTTTATAATTTCTGTCACTTGAATAGAAAAGGAAGACTTAGCAAGTTTTAAGGGAAAAAGTGGAAAACAAACCCTTTGGTAATCTGGGAGAATAATGTGTGCTTAGCAGCTGGCAATGTCATTTTTGATTTGTATGTAATTATTATTCAGTTTTTGGTGGTGCTTATATTTGTTGCTCCTGATGAGACGATTCATTTATACGCATCATTATTATCTCTTCTGACATGTGCCTTAGTGACATTAATCTGTGTTTTATTTTCTGCAGTGGTAATAGTGGGGTTGTCTTTCCCTAGCTTTATTATGTTGTCAGGCTTTCTGAAGTTGTCCTCATAACACAAAGGAAAAGTATAGCATAGGGATCTGGGGAGAACCAAGTAACACTGAGTGCGGGGGAAGCAGCTCCTCTCATCTTGCCTCCTTCTTGCCAGGCTGTGATGTGCTTTCCTCACTGGTGGGCAGGCAGGCAAAATCACTCCTGTTTAAAGTTGTGCAATTGAAAAACACTTAATTAAATGTCTCTAAAAAGGGTGCAGCTATAGAAGCTTTATATTCGTGACAGGAACATTGAAATCCCCTTTGCAGTTTATTCTAGAAACGTGAAAGATTGTTGGGGGCAGTTAGAGATTTGTTCACTTTTAGCTGGACTGAAATAGCCTCATTACTTTCAAAATGTGAGCTGATAAAATGACTCACTCATTTGAAATCATTCAAATGGTGTTTTTCCAGAGCTTCTGATACTCTTTGCTTTATTACAAGATGCTAATGAGTCTTATCAGACTGCTGAGGAAACTTTGGGTCCACTGTGCTGTTGACACATCCTGGCTTGTGCAGTGGTGTAGGTGTACTGTTTTCTGTTGTCACCTTGGTTTCCTGTTTTTTTCCCTACGCTTACTTTTTTCCTACAATTATACATATATACTTTAGGTATTAAGATCTTTGTTCTGTCTCAAATGCTTTTTTTGAGAATTTCTATGAAAACACAATATTCAACCTTGCACATCTGATTGTACTATTAGTATAATAAAACCCATGATATGTAAATGGAGGATGGAGTTTCACCGGAGTTATCTCCACTTCTCTTTCTGCTCATGTTCTGTATTCTCTTCCTGTTTTGATTAAATACTGTATTTGAGGAAGGTACTGAAATATATGCACAGGAGACATATAAGTGTATCAATATTAAAAAGTGAAGGATTAAAAGTGGGGGGTTTGCCTTTATTTCTAGTCTGCCTGGTGTCTTTCCTTTCCCCTTACTGCCTCCATTATAGCACTTGGAGTTTATTCCCTATCATATAAAGTCTCCATCTTCACATATGACTGAGTTTGTGTTATGGATACTAATTTTGTGAGAAAAAAAAATAAATTCCCTCTCTTTATGATATTGCTGGAAATGTTACCCATTGCTTACTGAAATCTAAAAAAAGAGGTCTTGGAGTCCATGACTCTGAACACATTAAGTGTTCCATTTGTGTGGATAGCTAAAAGTCTGTGGGTAGGGACAAGGTGGTGGTGGTGGATTGGTTCTAGCTTATACATGGTCACAGGTTATCTTTTTTTCTCCTTTAAGAAAAGAAGACAAGAAATTGGGCTATCTCTTGCATTATTCACTAGTATATTCATGTGACCTGTCAAGGAGGAGATATTGCAGTTACAATGTGATATACCTCTTTAGAATGTGATTGTATTCTTCTTTTCACTGAAGAACCTGAAAATTTAAATGATGTGTATGTTTTCCCAGAATTTAAGAGACTCCTGAAAATGCTTGTTTTGATGCACTGCATTTTGTCATTCTCTAGTAAGGTTCCCAAAAGGGAACCCAGGCATGGCTGTACTGAAAATTAAAGCACAATCTCATTGTCCTTTGTTTTTTTGCAGCATAAAGTGCAAATGTGAGAAAACTGTTGGGTTTTTTTTCCCTTTTCTCAGACTGAAGAAAAGCCTTTTCTCTTGCAGGCATTTAATCCGCAAACAAATACGTCTAATTACTTGTTCATCCGTGTGTTAAAACTATGCAGCACTCTTTAATGTGTCTGCAGTTCTGAATTTATGTGGCTGCTTTAAAATAGTGATAAACACCTCTTTATGCTGTGACTGCTTAGGAGTGGAGACACAGGGTTATATTCATTTTGGCAAAGCCTTACTGACTTTAGGGTTGTCACACCAGTAGTGGTATCTCTTTATGTTACTGCATAACCTCAATTACTGGTGTCTTTGCTTGAAAACATTTATTGCAGTCATTACTACTTTTACTTACCTTTTATCATTAGTGTTTTGCTTTATTGGAACAATAATTGGATATCTTGAAGGCATGAGCAGTTAGTGGAATAGCAATAGTTCCTAAAAATACCTGTCTGGTAGCTTTGTACGGTGTGAGAGAATATACCACTGTCATTGTGTAGAATGGATCCATCAAAACCTTCCCCTGCAAAATACCCTTGATGGCCACCCGCAAACAAGAACAGTAAGGCTCTGTGCTGCATGGGGAATTGCATATTATGACCTACAATGTAGAAAATAATTTTCATCCCCTAGATGAAAATACAGCTTTTGGTATTGTTGCCATTTTAAGCAATTGCCTTAAAGATCATTCCACATGTTTTTCATACAAGGTGAATAGCTCACAGGACCATTCATCTGTATTACTTCTATCTTTTAGTAGGAAAAACGCTGCTATTGCCAAAGATCATAGCAGACTGTAGTTATTTGCCGTCGTTCTCAATGTGTACAAGCGTTCTGGTTCTGAGCATACAGAGGCAGGGATTATACTTAGGGTTTTTCCTCCTGAAAGGTAAAATGTATCAGTACATTGTCATGTGAATGCAAGTAAAGCAATATATTAGACAATCATTTTGATTAGTAAATAAGAAACAGGCAAAACAAGTCAAAAAGTCTTTTTCTTAGGAAGAAGAAGGTGAGAAGGCTTGCAAGATAAATTTTCAATGATTGAAAAGAATTTATGCACATTCAGGGAGAGAGCCCATGCTATCGGTCCACTGCTTGGAGAGTCGTTGGATGCTTGTGTTGTGCACAGCTTGGTTGACGTGCATCCATGTAGGTTCCATGTAGGAGGTATTTGTATGAGAAAGCCTGGTCACAAATACAGACAGACGCTGTTGTCTCTCCTGTTTCTCTCCTAGTATGTGTTAGAGGAGCATGTAGCTCCGAGCAAGACAAGGGACCTGCAACGATAAGCCCTGTGCATGTAATTAAAAGACAATTCCCGCCCTAGAGAGATCCTTAATATAGCCTGTGGCACAGATGGATAAAAACCAAAAGGAGGATGACAAAGAACCACTGTTGCACTGTCCTCATGGAGTTGTACAGTCTAAAGTTTTCAACTGTATGTTTACAGTTCATGGATGACTGGTTTTGTGGTGAGTCCTGAATTTCCAGCTATCACTGCATGCTTTCATGAGGCTATAGCTTGCTGAACTGCTGTTAAAGGCTGCCTGTGACCTTAGCTATGATTAGTTTTAATTGTACCAACTATTAATCTTTATAAAATCTTTCATTTTCTTAGAAAAACTGTTGAGCAAATTCTTATAAAGCCACTCAGGCAGCCTGAGATTTCCACAGCTGAGAGATTTGCAGTTAGACAGAAGTCTACCTGATGCCGTTTATGAACCAACTCTTGATAATGGTAATAGGAAATATGTCCCTTTTTTAAGAAATATTTTCTCCAAAGCAGTATTTCTCACTGCCGTAAAATCTGGTGCTCAGCTTCCCAGCTTACCCCAGTGATAACTGATCTCTTTGTCTGAAATTCAGGTCACTTGGACTTTGGCAATTAGCTTTAACACCCCAACTTTAGTTACCCAAAACTTACAACCTGGACAGTATTGTTTCACCCAAATCTCTACCCACTTTTGAAGAATTAAATTATTTTAATGTGAACTGATAATAAAGTTAAACCTTTCCTTGTATTCCCCTGTGCCCTATTTGTTCCACTGTTTAAAATGAATAGGCTGTCTCTGCCCCTCTGTCCTTGCTGACTAAGTTGTTGGCTCTGCTGCACCTCTTACATACTGGTTCTGCTGAAGGGCACATTTCCCCCAGCTTTCTCTCGGAAGAGAATAAAGGGATTGTTGCTGGTAAGATGAACTTTTATGTGGTTGGTGATTTCTTCATATGTGCAAACCTTCAGTTGTGCAACACAAAAATGGCCAGAGCTGGTCTGTGGACTGAACCTGGTTCGCAAGGCAATATCAAGCCGTGGTTCTACAAAGGCAGTGTTTGGCAAAGCCAAGCACAGTTAGTATGAGCAGTGGCATGGGGAATGATCCAGCAAGTGTTTGAAACATCTAGTATTGCCTGCCTGCGTAGGTTCCTTGTTTAAGGATCCAGGTTGAGTGGGACAGGAGGTGTGCAAAACTGGGGGTGACAGGAAAGCTCCTTTGAGAGGAATGTTCTGGGCCCTGGGCAGAGAGCTCAGTTTGGCCTTGGTTGGGTTTGCACTATGCAGAAAGCCAAAGAGCTTTGAAGGTGAGTATGGCAGCACTTTCTCTGCTGGGACTCTGTGCTCAAGTGAGGAGATACTGACCAGGGTGATGGGCAGTGCTGCTTGAGTGGAGGTTTGCAGTGTGCTTTGATTGCTGTATCAGGACCTGGAGGTGTGTGGCTGTCATGGGTTGGATCTGTGTTTGAGGTGAGGGTCACCATCACCCTTCTGCAGTCTGGGTTGGAGAAACACCTCCTCTGCTGGGAGGCACCATGGCTATGGTGTGCCTGGACCACTGCCCAAGGAAACAATATACAAGGCAGGGAAGGGACCATGAACTCTAGAAAAATTAAGGGTATATATGGAAGACTGGAGTTTGTGTCCATAAGAATAGCCGTAATGTCTTACTGTACTGTCTCCACCTATAAGCAGGTGTCTATGGAGAAGCCAAACCAGTGTGTAAATACAGACAATACTCCTTTCATAGCCTCAATTATTTTTTCTGGTTTAGGGTCTTCAAAAAAGTGGCTTTGTAGTTAATAATGATCAACATATCTTTGTTTTATGGTGTCATCCATTTTCCTCTTGAAAAACATTAAGCAACAAAAGCGTCCTTTGGCAGTGAGTTCCCCAGGTGTGCTTGGCTGCTGTCTGAGGTTAAACCACAACAAGAGCAATCACAGAGGTCTGTTGTGCATAAAACAAAGCTAAGCATGGCTTTAACACAAAGCTTATTTTCATGAAGCAATTGTAAAAAGCCCACAGTGATAAGGCTTTTTTTGTTGTTGTTTTTCAGCACAGTAGAAAGTCATTTAATCTAAGCAACTGAAAATCATGTTAGGCTTAGCAACATGTTGAGACAAAAGATAAAATATTTAAAAACCTCATTTTACTGAAGAATAACTGTCCTTAACAAATAAACTAATTTAAAAAAGCTTTCAGAGAGGCATGAAGGAAATTTAGCTTACAAAATTGACAGTAATTTGGGATTTTTGGTTATATACAGCTTTGCACTGATGGTTTCACTGGAGCTTCAAAAATACAGTGAAGACCAGGTAATATTGAAGACATTGGCAGGTTTTTTTCTGTTTTGTTTTACCACTGTTCCTTTTCTAGTGTGCTGTTTCAAATATGATTTATACTTTACTGTCCCTATTCTTTGTTGCTTTTCATATTTAATGTGATATAAATGTCATAGTTCAAGTTTGAACATCTCAAAATTCTTATACAGTGTTCACGTTATTTATTTCTCCAAGAAAAAAAAGGAAAATAACGTGTTCCATTTTGTTATGTCGACACTAAATTCAGACTTGAAATAAATTAATTTGTTTCTATAATCACATCAAGTGTTGTGCTCATTGCACTAGGCCTGTGCTTGGCCTTACAGCTTATTTTTCATACTATTTGGTATTTCACTGTGCTAGAATGCATTTGTAATTATTTTTACTGTTGTGTTAATTAATTATTCAATACATAGTAATTTTCATTTGAATAAATTCCCTTGGTTTGGATCACCCGAGCTGTTGGATTAGGCGTTCTAGTCCTTGACTAATGCTGCCTGGATAAGTTGTCATGGGACATCACGGTGTCCAGAGAACAGCTTGCATTCAAGTCTGGCTTGACAAGCAAAAATATCTGGAAATGTCTCTATTTTGGAAAATAACTTTAAAAAATGGAAAAATCTAGCATGTTTTACCCAGCATGTTGCTTCAGTTTCTACTATACTCCCAGTTCATAGTTTTCCTTGGTCAGTCAACACAAGCTTTTCCAGACCCTTCCTTTTGCATTGCTTGTGCTTGCTAATTAGAAGGTTTTGTTGTATTGGTTTTATTAATAGCAAATAATCTTTGCTACCAGGACAAAAGTTTGGCGTACATTTTGTGGTGACTTCTTTATCTCTGTAGCTGTTGAATCTTTTCCTCATGTTGATTTAGCCCAAGTTAGATCTTTTTTTAAACTCTTTCATCTTTTGTCCCTTCCTTTCATTTTAAAGAGTTTTAGTTTGATAACAGTTATTGCTTCAGTACCAATGACGTAAGTGTAGACTATGTATTGCATACATTTTTTATAGATAAGACTATGCTGTAACATCAATACAATTGTGTATTTTCTTTGTCTAGTGTAATAATGCACCAAAATTGATTTCTGTCATTGTTGTATACTGGCCTGTCCCCCTTCTTCCTTCACTCCCTTAACTGGACTTTTATACAGGATGTTCTTTTTTTTTCAATTCATATGTCTAATATAATTTACAAAAAATTCAAGTTTGTGGGTTTCATAATTTTAATACTTAGAATTTTTATGAAATGTTCCCAGTTACACTTACTGAACTCCTACACTTTGGGACTTTAGGTAGGTTTATGATAATACATATTCACATTTTTGATCCTTTTTCACAGTTGTCAAAAAAAAAAGAGATAAACTAATCTTCCTTGTTTACTCTTCACATAACGTGGCTTTCTTCACAGAATGGGCAAGGTTGGAAGGGACCACAGTGGGTCATCTGGCCCAACCTCCTTGCTCAAACAGGGTAATCCCAGAGCATATTGCACAGGATTGCATTCAGACAGTTCTTGAATATCTCCAGCGAGGGAGATTCCACAAGCTCTCTGGACAATCTGTTCCAGTGCATGGTCACCCACACAGTAAAGAAGTTCTTCCTCATATTCAGGTGGAACTCCCTGTGCATCAGTCTCTGCCCATTGCCTCTTGTCCTGTTGCTGGGTACCACCAAGAAGAGACCAGCTCCATCCTCTTGACATCCTCCCTTCAGATAATTACAGACATTGATGAGGTCCCCTCTCAGTTGTCTTTTCTCGAGGCTGAACAGCTCTGTCTTGCAGTCCCCTGTAATGTACTTGCTTTATTCAAAATGCACCCTGTTTTTCAGATACCCTGGTTGCCATTTTGATGAAATGCTTAATTTTTTTTTTTTTTAATATCGTGTCAGTCAGTTCAAAAAATACAACTTTGCTGGGTTTTATTTCTCTATCAAATTGGGAAAACTAACTAGGCATTTTATTGTGCTTTTCGACTCTAAAAATTAAAGTTTTCATAGAGACACTGTTGGAGATCTTATGTATCTCTGTGTTGTGTTTTGCAGTGGAATTAAATCAGTTCCTTTTTCAAACCATCTGGTTGGGTTTTTTCATTATAACTGCAAATGTCTAAATGTAGCTTCAGTTTTTCAGAGTAAAAAATATCTTTGTAAATAAAGCTTTACTTGAGTTTTCATCCATTTCTGCAAAAGTAAGCTGGTAAGATGCAGAGAAGAAAAAATGTAAAAACCAGAGCTTAAAAAAATGGATATTTGGTAAATTAATTACTTAAGCTCAAATGTAGAAGTATGAAAAACTTAAATGCCTCTTTAAGAAGTATTTGCTGTCTAGTAAGCAGTACACAGTTAAGTTCATGAGAAAACATAAGAAGACAACAATGGGTACATTTTTACAGAGATGCAGAAAGCTGGAAAAATTTGCAGGTAGAAATGTATCCTATTCAGACCTCTGGAGTAGTTTTTAAATTGCATTTATTATTTATCTCAACAAATGCTTAAATTATTTACCTGTGTCTTACTAAAAAAACAGTTGAAGTGTGATGTAAAACCTCATTGTATTTCAGTATCTGTGATGTGATGTGATGGTTTGGTTGTTAGTGAGCTTTCTGACATGTTTGGAATGTGGACAGGCTTGGACCGGAGTTGTTGGATTGGCTCCTTGTCCTTTCTGCCCATCTCTATCCTGCCCAGCACTGTGGGCTCTTTGGGGCTTGCACACTCACTGTTTCAAATTATGTTTGGAAACATAATTTGGCTTTTTAACTCTTAGACTTACCTATCATCAGTGATTTAAAATGGTGGAGGAGTACAGTTCCATCAGGTGTACTCAGCCTTTACTCGTGGCTTCCCAGAACTGACCGTGGTGTGAATCTCAGCTCTTTTTTCTGAGAAGTGGTTTGGCAGTACTCAGGGTACTCTGGAGTGTATGAGTCAGGCTGGGTGTATGCCACCAGAACCTTCTTTCACCAGTTGGTGAGCACATTGTGGGACTGTGGGCAGAGCCCACCAGAAATGCAGCTGCCGAGTGGATGTGATTTTTCTAGACATACTATGTCATTATGCCTTGGAGCTCTGCCTAAGGAATTTGAAAAGGGTCACACAGCTGTAGGGGATACAGGAATGAAGCTCGGTTCGATATCAGCTGGTGAACCTTACTCATTTGCCTTTAACATATAGAAATAACAGACAATTAAAACAAGCTTCAGGAATAGGAGGGAGGAGGATGAAATAAATATGGGCTGGCTCGTACAGGAGTTGTATGTCTTGAGAGAGAGAAGAAAGGCAGAAAGGATGTAAAATCTGCATTAATCAGAGACAAGGGTGGGGTGAGCATTGTGGAGTCAGAATGGGCAAAGTGACAGAGCTGAGAGGCCACAGTGGCTGGAGCAGTCACAGGGGCATTTGCATTGCACTTCAGAAACTCAACATCTTTTGCAATGGGGGCAGTTCATTGTAAATGAAGACCTAAGCACAAGTTGTGTGTGCTGTTAATGAGAACCTGTCATTTCAGGTTGCACTGTACCATCCCCAGAGTCGCCTGAAAGCTGCTGTGCATCAGATTTGGAGCTGAATGACAACAATAAATACAGGCTGTCTCAGAAGTAGAAATGTATCCAGAGTCCATGTATTTCAGCAAATGTGTGACTAGAGGAAAAATACTGTTTGTTCTAAAGCCTTCCAGTAGGATAAGATTTTGTTTATGATGTGTGGCAATAGGTTCAGTCTGTGTGATGCACTGTGAGCCACGCTGGTTATCCACCAGGCTTGCAAGAAAGTAAATAGACTGTGGGCTCTGACTGTCAGCAGTATGACAGATAGCTGGGACATCACTCCTAAGAATTATGTTTTCTTGGTTTTTTTTTAATGTGGTAGGGTTTTCATTGTTGTTGTTTTGGGGGGGAGTGTTGTTGTTTAACTAGAAGATTTGTTTTTATGATTCTTAGTGCTTAAAAACTCAACTGTTACATTTTTTTAAGGCAATTACAGACTTTCAAGTTAACCCCTCAAAATGACCTCTGACCAATCTCTTGTGTCATTCTTACATGGATGCTGGAAGACTTGTGTTTCCAGTTTCAAGTCCCAGATCCTAACACTGCCAGGTTTTTCAAATGAGTATTAAAATTGGAACATCCCCAAAGAAAAGTAATACCAATTTACAGGTCCAGTGTTTGCATTACTAATTTTTCAGTATGCTATAATGCAGTAGTGTCTAAAGCCATGAATTGATGGAGGTGTTTGGGGTTTAAGGGCAGTACCAAGGTAAGAAGTAGTAAAAACACTTTGGAGAGTTGATTGTCTAAAGGCTTCAAAAGCCTTTTTGGCTTGAGGTGTAGTGCTTCAGCTTTGCTACAGTAGCATTTTCTAACCAAGTCAGTCACAAAATCTCAAATCAGATAAAATTGTTAGCTTACCCTTTCCCCATCTTACCTTCTCAAAAAATTAAGAAATGCCCTTGTGCTTAAGGCGTGCTGGGCACAGTGACAGGGCTACTGCAACTTATGCAATGCTTTTCTCCTCCATCATCTTCATGTGTCAAGAAAGATGGAGGGGAGCAGTTCCTCTTCAATGACAGGGTATTTCCTTCTTGCCATCAATACTGTAAGAGCTATTATGCCTTTGTGTCTTGGCTTCGCCGTCAGGAATGAGAAAGGCACAGGACAGATTTAGGAAACAGGTCTGTGCAGTATGAGATGGGATGGTTTGAGAGAGTGGAAGAGTTGTGTTTTAGAGGTAAGTGAACTTGATGGAGAGAAGTGGAAAGAAATAAAATGAGAAGTACTTGCTGATTCCACAGAAGAAAAGATCTGGCATGAAAAGAAAGGAAATGTGCAGGGGAGAGATAGGAGGAGAATAATAAAGCACAAAAAATGTTTCAATACAAAAAGAAAAAGTTAAATTGGTCACAGCAGTGTGCTACAATTAAATTTAAGGCCTTGAACAGAGAGAATACAGGCTAGGAGCTCTAAATTTTGTAATTTTTTATTATTACTGTTTTGTTCAGACAAATAAATTATTTGACAATAATTAAAAGCTTCTTTCAGGCTGAGGCTTGTGAGGTTTTAACCACAAATACATTTGTAAAGTTTGGTTATAAACTTCTGGAAATAGATAAAAATGAAAATGCTGATACAGCCTAGAGTGTGGTAATGAGAATATACTTCAAAAGCGTGAGATCTTTTATTGTGTTATGTCTTAGGATCTTAACGATGAATAATAATTTCCCATTCATATCGGTTTTGTTCTTCCCTCCTCTTCCTCTTTTTTCCCACCCTTCCTCCCAGTCTGAGAGTACTTAACCAGCACTGCAGAATTCTATTTTGTATAAGCATACTCCAGTGCAGTTCACCATAATGGTGAAAGTGCTGTAGTTCCCAGGCTAATTGCTCTTGAGTTGGTGTGGAGGTCATCACCTCGTGCATTGCTTTGTCTTGTGTCCAAAGAGCTGCTAAAGCTCACATTGATGTGCTGTGACTTTCCAGTGGCTCTTTCAGGTTTGTTAGGAATCAGTGTCATCTTGCTGCACCTGCAGCACAGCTTTTTGCTCTTTGCATAAATAGCAGGTGGTCCCCTTATAGAAATATTTCATGTAAACGAAGCTTTTTCACATTTAGCTCTGCTCCTGCTTCACTGCCACTTCAGGAAATAAGCAGCAGCTCCTCCAGTCTCTTCAGAAATGCACCTTGGTGAAACAGCTTTCTGCAACTGCTGAAGAGTTAAAATCGTTGCTTAGTTCAAATGGTAAAGTGCCTTGTGTGTTAGGCACTAGAATGCAGCTCCATTGGGGCATATATAATTGAATATACATTTTTTTCTTTTATTTCAAGCTCTCATTCTCTCTCACTTGAGAGGAAGCTGCATCTCTCCCTTGTTCAGCAGTCTGAGCATTCATATGTCCCATGCTCCTGAATGAATGAACTGAAACAATATGCAATTTCTATTTCAGCTGGCTTTTATGAAAATCACTGGCCAGCAATGTTAGACTGACATTTGGTTTTCTACAACTTGAAATGATTTGCAGAATGAGGTTCACCACAGCAGAGTGATGCTGGCAGCACAGGGACTGTGTGTACAAGGCTGCTGGGTCAGTTCTTCAGTCATGTGTACCAATTTCACACAGCTGTAGCTCCATTTGCCACATTTTCCTGACTCTCACTAGCATCCACCAAAAGGCAATGCAAGTTGGTTTTCACATGATCTTGATGCTGATTTAAAAGCAAAAATAACACTGTGCTCAACCTGTAGCATTGCTTTTAAAACATCAGTGTTGTTTCTTTTGCCACCTCCATGCTGAGTTTGTGCATCTGGGGCCCAGATGCAGCCCCTGGGGTCATTTCAGAAGCACACAGACATCTGCAGAAGTGCTTTGTCAGGGATGTGGATGACGTGCTGATTCAGAACTTATGGCTGCCCATCCCCTCCCTGCTCCCCATGAGAAGGCAGCGGTATTGTCATCACTGATCTTTCACACAGAGAAATTATTCCCCTTCTAGAATTGCTGGCTCCAGCCAGCTCCATGGAAAAGGAGCACCTCTAAGCCTTCCCACCCTATTGATGTGTCTTTGTGGAATTGCCACAAAATGTCTTCAAGATTTAACAAGGTAGAGTGCATCAGCAGCCATGCCCAGATGTAATGCTGGGGCTTTTTTTTAAACAAAACTAGAGTTTATGGTAAGACACAACGTATCGCTGTTGAAAAGCTTTTTACTTGAGCAAGAAGGGATACTGGGGCAGGAAGGAGAGAAATGGAAGGGAGAAGCTTAAATGGTCAGTGCTCAGGGCTTTCTAGGAAGGAAACCAAAAGTGTGAGAAAGAATGTAGAGGAGGAGGCTAAAGGTTTAGGTTGTTTCAAATCAGGGCTGTTAGAGTTTACTTCAGAGTACTTAGACGTCAGATAAAAAAATCTTTGGATCCTTAGTGTTCTTAAGAAGCCATGGAAGGAGAGAAGTGTACTCTGAGAGGACGAGGGAGGGACAGAGATGGATGCCTTCTCTGACAGGGAAAGAGAAGTTTTTTGTAACTATAAAGCAGGTGTTGCAAAAAATTGAATAAATTATTAAATAATTTGCTAGTACTTAGCAAGTAGCGAGGGAATACCCAAATGGATTTGTCAAGAACAAACTACGTTGAGCTAGTCTGACTTCCAGTGTTGACAGACTAACTGGCAGAAAGTCTAAGAAAGAAGTACTAGATGTGATCCATCCTGACTTTAGTAAGGCTTTTGACACTATTTCTCTTGACATTGTACTATGCAAACCAAGGAAGTAATTTAAATGAGGTGTCTCTAAAATGACTTCTGCAGTGGTTGAAAAACTGCAGCAAAGTAAAGGTTTGGTTTTCAGTGACCTGATAGTCCAAGTGGTGGGAGTTCATTTTCTCACGGGCTCTGTCACATGTCCTGTTCTCTTCAGCATTTCTGATTTGAGTAATGAATTTGAAAAGACGTACAAAAATTGTGGATGGTGCTCAGCTGAAAGGGGTTTTGAACAGACTTTAAAATATTCTGGATAAATTAGGATAAGGGTCTGAAATAAGTAAGATGGTGTTCAGTGGAAGCCACAGCTGGGAAGGAAAAATCAAATATAAAACAGGAAATAAGAAGCTAAGCAGCTGTGCTGCAGAGCAGAATCAGTGTTCATTTTTAGTGGGTGACAAATTAAGCAGCTTAGTGGTGTGCTACCATTGCAAAGAGCAAGAGTCTTGCTAAGTTTTATGAAGACTCTGTGTCATGTGAAGCTGTTGTGAATGGTATCTGCTGTATTTGGGTATCACACTAGGAAAGGGGTAGGCAAACTCAAACTGGATACGGAGTGGGAGGAAGGATTGTTTTAGAAAACATGATGTGAGACAGGGATGAAGGACTAGAATTTTTTTTACTTGAATTTAGGAATTCTCTGTTTTTCTGGGCTTGTCAATTCCCCAAATATTCCATTACTCTAAGAATAATACAGCATTTTCAGATCCACTGGACTAGATAAAAGAAGAAGCAGGAATTGGCACCATCTGGAATTAAGAGAGTATGAAGTTGAGCAAAATGGAAAATACTTCAAAGAGGTATACAATTAATGGAAAAACTTTGAGGAGCTTTGGGGTTTGGCTGTTTCCTTAGCAAAGCGAATTTGAATTCTTAAGTCAACCCTGTTACTCCTGCTACTTATCCCCTGCTGGAATTAATAGCACTGCACATAACCTTACTATTTAAACAACCCCTAATGAGGATGCCAGTGAGTTTGCCTTCCAGGTTCTCCCACAAGTTGATACCATGCTGCCTTTTCTTATAAAGGAGACAGTCCAAGTCATTGCCTTGCCAGACACCTACTTCATTCAAACTACTCTTTGGTGGTTTTCCCCCTTCTCACAGGAAACTCAGATGCCCCCAAATTACCATTTTGTTAATGTTCTTTAGAACAACTTGGTCACTGAGAAGTTTTCTATGCTCTTTTGTTGCCCCTGCTGCACTTTTGTGGTTGATGGCATTCCTTCTTTACAGTCTCTGGTTTGCCCTGGAAGACTTGGGCCTCATCTTCCAGAGCAACGGGCCACAGCTGTGAAGGTGAGGTCAGCACATGGCCAGGTTTACTACTGGTCAGTCTGTCAGATGATCTCTGCTGCTGTAGAGACTGATGGTGCCTGGTGAAAAGTGTCTGCCTGACATCTGCTTTCACTCCCGGTCTTGGAGAGCAGCATTGCAAGCTCAGAAGATTTCTGCACTTCAGTTCTCTTATGAGATGCATAGAAAACTGTCACCTAGTAATTGTTGGGCCTTGGATGATATTAATTGGCTATGGATTAGGGCAGCTTCTTAGGGGATTTAATTTTGTTGGGTCTCATGTCTCAGAAGATCTTTCCCTCTGAGACTGGAACAATGTTACAGTAGTCTGTCGTGTGTTGAAATTTCTGTATGGCATTATGATGCATTACAGTAATTATTAATAAAGTGAAGAATGTACAGGGGGAAAAAGCTACAAATACATCTAGCAAGAAAGAACTGGAATGACTAATGTTTTATAAAGACAGAGTGAGAATCTATGTACCATATAATACCTATGCAGATTTTCCCACGGTGTTCCATATAAAGTCTATGCCTTCAGTATTTGCTCTATTTGCAGAGTTTCTCATTCTGTTCCAAAAAATGCTTTTCTGTGTATGAAATACATATGGCATATTCTGTAGTCCTGAGATGACTGCAAACTAGTTGCAAACAGTTATATTCTGTAACAGAGCACAAGGGTGAATATTTTAAATATCTGTTCATCAGACTAAAGAAGTGCTTTGGAACTGGGTGTGGCTGAAGTCGCTGGAATTGTACTTTCAAAAAAAAAAATTCCTTTCACCTGACAGTGCATTGGGGTTTGGTTCAAAACTTTATGCTGCTGACGCACACAGAGTAAGAAATCTCCTGATGCTGAGGAAGGGGGAGTGGAAGCAGAGAGCTCTCCTTTAGCTGTGTGCAATGCATATGAGAGGGGAGGAAAAGCCACAAGGGAGGCTTTTTTTATTGTTTGTTCTAGGCATCCCCTTTTCTTTCATAGCCCATGGCTTAGTTAGCTTTCCTTTAATCTCTGGGTTGGTGGCAGGCTGCAGCTGTACAGCCTGTTGTTGCATGAGTTAATGATGTGAGTGAAGTCCCACAGGAGTTCCTGTGGTCTGTGGGGGAAACTTGTTTGGTGCTGCTTTCTGGGTGGCAAGTGACAGTTCGTTTCAAGAGCTTGACAGAGTCAGTGACGAGGGGGACATGGGGGCAGCGAGAGGTTTTCAAGCCAGTACTTTTTTGGCCTTTTCAGGCAGGTGGCATTTGGCTACATACAGAATGAAAGCAGCAGGTGAGTTTCCTTACACAGCAGGTCTGCCTTCCAGGCTGTATAGGTCCACTTATTTTCAGTCAGAAATGAGGTTGCTTTCTTTTGAGCTTTTTGGAAATGCTGATAAACCAGTATGAGACAGGCTTATACTTTCCAGTTCCACATGCTGACACTGTAGTTGTTCACTCCGTCAGAGCCACGGAGAGCTGTGCAAGGCCTCCAAATGCAGAGGAGTTGAGCATCACGTCATGTGCACTTAAGAGTCTTGCTATGAACTGCATAGGGCAGGAAAGAAGGAGATAAGTATGATGCCTGCACCTAGAAAACAAAGGAAAATTTTTATATTTGAGATAAAAATGGAGAAGCAATAAATAAAGGTTCCCTCTGTTGGTGTCAATTTATAGTCCATTTCTGAGTGCAAGCTTATGTTGAATCGCATTTGACCAATACATTCTGCTGCTTAAGCTGCCCTTGAGATGATCACAGCTTACCCGTGGTGGTTTATTATGCTAATGCCAGTGCAGATGTTTTTCTAAAAAGGAATCTCCAATAAGCAAACAACAAAAATACCCAACTGTAGTGTGACGCAGAAGTATCTTTTTCACTTGTAGATCAGATTTCTTCAAATTATCATATGCAAAGCTGCAGTCCTATTTCCATATGAGTTAATTGCCTGAATACAGGTCTTTATCCCTGTCCTGGTTTTCGATGGGACAAAGTTGATTTTTCATCCTAGTAACTATACAGTGTTGTGTTTTGGATTTATGTTTAATGTTGATATCACACTGATGTTTTTGTTGTTGCTAAGTGGTATTTACGGTAAAGTCAAGGACTTTCTAGTTTATCATCCCCTGCCAGCAAGAAGGCTGGAGGGGCACCAGAAGTTGTGAGGGGACACAGCCCCACAGCTGGTGATCCCAGCTGCCCAAAGGGATATTCCAGACCATACAACATCATGCTCAGTATATCAACTGGGGGCAAAGCTGGTCACAGGATGCTGCTCACGGACTGGCTGGACATCAGTTAGTGAGTGGTGAGCACCTGCATCATGCATCACTTGTTTTGTATATTCTAGTTCTTTTATTATTGCTATCATTATTATTATTTTATTCCTGTTCTGTTCCATGGAACTGTCTTTACTGCAACCCATGAGTTCTCTTTTGCGTCTCTTCCCCATCCCACTGTGAAGGGGAGGGCAGGAGGAGGGGGAAGTGAGGAATTGGGTGTGTGGTGCTTAGCTGCTGACTGGAGTTAAACCACGACATTCTCAAAAACTTAACTGAGAAGGGTCTGTCTGTCAGCATCATAGCTCAGCCGCAGCAGAACTGAAGATTACATAGATCAGAGTTGTCCACTGTGCAGAGAAAATACTTTGTGCTGCAGGATGTCTCATGATGCTTTGATGCAGAAAGAGCCACATCAGGCAGAGGCTCTGCTGAAGGAATTGTAGGTTTAGGACTGCTGTCTTTTAATCTCAAATTTGAGACTTCGGTGCAAATTCTTCCCTTAGAAATCTTCTCCCTTCTACAAGACAGCCAGTTTGCTCCTCTTGGCTTCTCCAGAGGATGCACTGGTATGCTTTGAAGGTGAGTGACTTTGGTGTGATCACCTTTGGCTTTCTCTACATCCTTGGAAGAGGCTGCGGCCACGAGCCCAGCAGAGCGAAGCCTCAGTGGAGACAGTGAACTTTTCCTGCTGGGGCTATTCCTGTACCAGCTGATATGAAATGTAAAGCTTGAACTTTCAAACTGCAGTTCGTAGGGAGTGCTTGTGCAGGGAAGGTCAAGCTGATGGATTGTCAGCTTTAGTCAGTCCCACAGGGAATGGCATGGCCTGAAATGCTGAAAGTTCACTTCATGCTGCCTTTGCACAATGGTTTGGTTTTTTTTTTTTCGTTTTAATGCCAGAGTTTCTTGCTGCTGACTGTTTGAAAAATAAGTGAACTTCTTTCAAGTGAACTTCTTTCAAATCTGTGTGGCCAGGCTGGCCACATCCCAGGGATTCCCTTGAGGTGTTTGTGGGCTGT
This sequence comes from Aphelocoma coerulescens, assembly GCF_041296385.1. Classification (NCBI taxonomy): domain Eukaryota; kingdom Metazoa; phylum Chordata; class Aves; order Passeriformes; family Corvidae; genus Aphelocoma; species Aphelocoma coerulescens. The sequence continues at coordinate 35,566,697 of NC_091014.1, read as the reverse complement.
GTTGTCAATCCAACATTTCATGTCAGCGCCTCTTAAATTTCCTCTTGGACTTAGACACAATTGTAGTCACTGGTGTTGCTTCCAAGGCTAGAGTTGCATATCTTTGAAAGGTGATGGCTTTTGCCATGTGTATTTTTAAATTATTGGGTTCTAATAATGAAACTTAGGATAGTTTATACTTACTAAATTACTTCCTTAAACTAGACCTAGATTGTTTTTTGGATCTCAGATGCTCTCATCTCCACCTTCAGTCTCCCTTGTCTTTGTTTCCAGTCCTCAGATTGCTTTTCCTTATTCATTAACCATCCTTCCTTTGCTTGGGGTTGCTCAGATTCCTCAGAGATGTCACTGCGCTAATGTTCGAAAATAAACACAGTTTCTCTTCTTTGTGAAGAAGAGTTTTCAAATTCTGGATAAAGCTGTGTGAGAAAACATTTTGTATCATTAGTAAACAGGGCAAGGCAGAGAGCTGATAGTTTCATTTTCTTTAGAGAAGATGGATTTCTTTATGCTCTTTGATGTGAGTGGAAAGAGGAAGGGAATTTATGTATAGTGTGCCATTCTCCTGATTTTAAAATCAATGTTTTTGTCTCTTCCCTTTCTCCCTGAACTACTCAAACTTAATTACATTCTTCAGTTGGGAACATAGGATTTATTTGCATTATCAGTTATAATTAAAGAAAAGTCCATGATAATTACTGTCTAATATGCATTATCATTATATGCAAATATCGAATTCTTGCAGACAGCCTTATAGAGCCAATTAAAAAATGATCTGTTTAAGATTAGATTCTTTAGACTTTTTCCATTCCACAAATAAGAATCACTTTGGGACTATATTTGTCGGATTTAAGAGATGGCTGAGCTTGAGGAGACAAGTTGTCATTTATAATGCATGTTCTGTTTCCCCCACACTTTAGTTTTCATCGCTGCTGTGTTTCTTTTGCAAAGCTGCAGTGTAACACTAGAGCAGAGTTTTTATTAACTCGAGAAGATTAGCATTTACTAGGACCACCATCTAGGTTTGCTTATGCTACACAGAGATGCCACCTGTAATAAAAAGCACGTTTTTGAAATAGTGAACATGTATGTAGTCAGCTTCCTTTTTAAATTATTAAAGTATCGTGTGGTTTCGGTCACGGTTACACAAGGATGATGCTCTTGGTGAGAGGGAGATGTTAATTAAACATCAGGAAGCCCCGAGACGGCGCTGCTGGCTGGAGCCTGCTGCCCTCTGCCTGTGGAATTCGGGAAATGTATTTTGCTCCTCCCTTCTGCATTTAACCTGTCACTGCAGAACTCACATATAGCTCCCTTGGGGGAATCTTAGGAATTCCCTCCCATCAGAGGAGTTTCTTTGCAGAATTTTTTAACATCCCAGCTTTTAGGGTGACCTGTATTGTTACCGTTTGTTAATAATGTGATGAATTATTACAGCCATGCTGTGAGGAGAGCCATCGTTTCATCTTCTGGTTATGATACTCTCGTTCTCTCTCTCTCACACACACACACAAAAAAAAAAAAAAAAAAAAAAAAGTAAGCAGGTTTGTGCATGTAGAAGCTGTTAATGGTGGTGCATGTGTGCCACGTTGCCTAAAAGATCATCATACCAGCACTTCCACTTTTTATTTTATATATGAAGCCTTCTGGGATAACAGGACTTTTCTGGTTCCAGTTATTTTCTGATTTTTCTGATAAAGGTCTTTCTGAAGAAGCATGTGGTGTTCAAAGAGTTTAAATAAAAAATGAACTGTATGTCTGGAACTGAAGTGGAAATCAAGCAAAAAAGACGATTTTTTAAATGATTATTTACATGGTGGTAGTAATATCAGGCTTACTTACGATTTGAAGAAGTTGATAATGTTTGAATCTGTAACCCATTTTTACTGTGTGTGCAAAGCACCAAGCGTACAGATAGGTGTTTGTGTGTTTAGGTATGAAGGATGATATATAAACAATGTAAAACAAAAGTTCCGTGTGTGTTTAGTGGAGGCTTGTGGAGTTGTGTTAACCTTAACATTACTTCATCATACAAAATAAATTTTTTAGAATGATGTTTTGGGAAACAGAGAGAGAGGGAAAGCTTTAAAACAACTTACTGAAAAGAGCCATAAAATCTGTCTCTCTTATCATCTTAATGACATTAATTTTCAAACTTTCCTGTAATGAGTTTGTTGAATGCTCACATTTATGGAGGTAGTGTATTACTTTAGCAGAATACAGCATTTCCATGAAACATGATAGCAAGCACAAAAAAAAAAATCCAAGAGACCAACAATTCATAAGTTTGAAGTCAGAGGCAGAGTAACTAATGGGCTTGTCTCTGTAATTAATTGAGCCAAAAATGTAGCAGGCTGGTCGCCCCTACCAGCTGGTTTCAGCAGGTCCCTTAGGTCCAAGGGAGAGTAAAGGCATGTGGATGGTAGGGCTGGGGCAGCTTTGCAGCCCGTTGGGCTCCCTCGTGCATATCCAGCCTCTTGCATTTCAAATTTCAGAGTAAAATGCAAGCAGTGATTTTCTTTTTTAGAGGGTTCCATAAATATTTTAAATGAAGCAGAACATTCAATTTCATGAATCTTGCATTATTTAAGCCTGCTATAATAAGGAAATCTGAAAGTTTGTGTGGAGTGAAAGGCAAATAGAACCCAGTTTCATATCTGTGAATATTACTGTGCAAACTATAATTAAAATTAATACTGGATACTTATTTGATGCTTGTTTGGAATTTGCTAGGAAGCTGCGTAGATTCTTTGTGCATCTTGTAGATGTGCACTGCAAAGCATCCGACCACGAGCACTGAGTAAGATTTGGTGCAATGTACTGCAATGTTAGGGTTGTGCATTGCCAGCAGAAATGTAGGTACCCTTTGGAAGAGGAAAGTGGCAGCTCTTGCCAGCAGAGGGAGTCGATGGACACTGATCTGGGACTCCTCATCTGTGCGCAGGGGTGACTGGAGTGGTGTGTGCTCCACTATGTGTGCACACATACTCAAATTTCTGTGCGCTGCAGCCTTTTTTATTAAGAAAATCTTCATAGGGATTTGTGCTTACGGATCAAAAAAAGTGAATAAATGCATCAGTGTACACATTTCACTTTTAAATAAGAGGGATGAGAGTTAAAATAATTATCACCTTGTTGCAGACACATCAGACAGGAGGACTGTTTTCACCATTTCACTGTAATTTTGATAATATCTAAGGATTTAGCAAAAGAAGGGGTTTTTTTCTTTGTTACTCAATTCTGTTCACAGAAAATCTTTTTAAACCTTGGTTGGCAGAAGGCTGGAGGAAGCTCCATCCCCTTAGTTCTGAAGGATGGGCAAAGAGGAAGGAAACAGCTACAAAGGACTGATTAGAGGGGAGCATTGCCTGGCAGACGAAGAGCTAGCTGCTGCACCCAGTGATGCCATTTTTGTGCCTCCCAGACTGTCTGTAAGGGAGGGACAGATTTAAGGTAGTGGCTGCTCAGTGCATTAGGAAGTGCTATGACCAAAGTAAGAAAAAATGGTTCCTAGGACCCAGGACCTTCTGTCACATTTTACTCATTTCTAACGCCTTGATGAGCACCTCTTGGTCTGAAAGTGGAATATTTTTCTCTAATTGAACAGTGGCTGTTCAATTAGAGTTAATAATAATTGACTGTTGTTCCCCATCTGCTGAGCAGATCTGGCTTTAAACCCAGGGTGACCACCATCATCTCCACTCCACCATCTGATTGAGAGAGGAGCATGGTCCTCTTACTAGCTGAAAGGTTGCAATTGTTCCACATTTGTGACTTTGTCTCCTGGGTTGTCTTTTTTGATGGTGGTGGTGGGGTTTGCTGAGGTGTTTGGAAACAGTCTCATTTCAGAAACAACCCCTAATTGCTGCTTTGGCATAAGTAAAACAGTCTTCATTATGTTTTATCAGAAAATATTCCTGTTTATCTTAATCCAGACCAGGGGGAGTTTGTGTGCTGATCACTCGGTCACTGCTAGTCACTGCTCTGGCATCTGATGGCGGATCCTGTAGCGCAGTCGCAAGGCACGTTGTGTCCCAGGCCTGAGGGAGGTAACACATGGTCTCATTACAGGCATTTGAGCCTGTGTAAGGAGTCAGTCTGAGGCAGGAGACTGCAGTGTGTGACAGTGACAGAGCCCCCTCCGAGGTGGCTTTCAAAGTTGGTTCATACTTGGAGAGGATTGAAAACAATTCCAGCCTTCTCTGTTTCCTTTTCCAAACATGGAGCAAACTTGGGTTTTCAGTCTTGTCTTCCCACCAGATGCTCAGTTCAGAAATATCCAGGTGCATTTTCTTCCAGTATTGCTTCAACAAACTTAAAGTGGAGAGGAAGAGTAGGAAAGCTTCATTTAAACAGCATCCTAAAGATGCTGAAAAAAGAGCAGTTGACTAAGTGTAAAATGAATAGATGTTCCCCAAAAGCTGTTTGTAAAGCACAAAATAAAATACAGCTGCCTTCCCTGAAAGCTTGTTTCTTGCACCCTGCTTAGAGCAAAGGAAGTTTCTGCATCATCAGGGATTTTTGTTTGCAGCAGGTTCACCAGTACTCTAATGTTGGGTATATATTCTGTAGCATAAAGGTAGGAAGGGAAGCTTATTTTTGATCTCTTACAAAATCAAAGCCTTCTTTTATGACACCTGTTTAATAATCTAACATAGCAGAGAAGTATGGGAAACAGCTCTTAACCTTGAAAATCAACTTGGGAAAAATGCTATGAAGAGGATTTATATGGTGACAAATATAACAATCCACTGAATTGCTTTTTCTCGTGATGTGAACTCTTATAGCTCTCCAATAGAGACATGGTATAAAACCAAAAAATGTATGCTTTCAGTTTTAGAAAAAAAACTGTATTTGTTGCCAAGTTTTAAAAGTAGTGAGAGACTTACTTTTAGTATAGTAAAAAATTACAAGAGCTACTTTTACATGGTTTTTTGTTTGGTTGGTTGGTTGGTTTTTTTTGTTTGTTTTTTTTTTTTTTGGTTTTTTTCACATTTCTAATTGGTTCTTACTGAGTTTCTTATTTGGTCTTACTGAGCTGCTTCATTATTGACTTAAATCACATGTTCTCTTCACTCACAAATGGAACACCATGTGGTTTACAAGCAATTGGAGAAAGAAAGGAGAAACATACTTGTAGATTTTGTCACCCATGCCAGGGAGATATTTTATACATTATATGAAGAATGGAACAAAAAGAACACTGGTTGTAAAAAGAAAAGCAACAACAAACAAGCCCCAAACACCTCTTCATAATATTAAAATCCTTGACAAAAACCAAAAGCAAATTAGAGCAGTTTTCTAAAATACAGAAGCCTTTTGTGAAGTGTATGTGATATGGGTCTTCTGCTTAATTATAATTCCTAGATCCCACTGATCAAAGAGACGACCTTTCCTTGTTAACTAAATGATTCATTAGCTTTTTCAGAAGATAACTTCCTGCATCTATTGCTGCTCTGTGCTGAGATTTTGAACAGGCTCGAAACGTGCATCATATTGTATTTTCCCTTGTATTGTTCTTGTAACTTTTAATTGAGGTTGTCTTTTGTTATAGTGGTTCATACTGCCTTTGTGCTATAACTCATTTCCTTACAATTAGGTATGCCTCAGCCCTGAAATGCAGTTTTCTTCATGCTGGTAAATGCGCAGCACAAGTTTTACATGATTATTTTCATGGGACTTCTGCTTTTGATAAAAAATTAGGATCAGAGAACAGTGCCCCCAAGGTAGAATTTTGCAGTACTAGAAACACTTTAGGCAAGTTTACTGCAGCTGGGGCAGAGCTGGCATGGATTAAAACTAGGAGAAAATTCTCTGTGAAAGACTTGAGGGTGGGTTGTGGGTGTCTGTCATTCCTACTCACCACTTACTGTTTTGTCAGTCGCTGTCTGCGAAACCAAACTGAAACGAGCTTGTTGGTGTTGACAAAGAATTAAACAGAAAGGAGGCAATGTGATAGAACTGATCATTCAAATCCATTGCTAATGGCAGAGTTCCCTTCCAGAGCCAAAGACAGGGCTGCTCCCAGCAGGAACTGTGTTGTCTGGGAAGCCAAGTGGAGGTGAGCTACACACCAGTCGCAGCTCAGTGCCTTTCTGCAGGGCCTCATCCTTCCATCCTGATTTATGTGTGACTGCACTTAGTGGACTTGGAGGATGGAGAAAGAGCCTGTCCACCAAAGTGTGGTTTTAAATGAAAGGCAAGCGTTTCAATGCTGGAAGTTTTTTTGAGTGAACAAAAAGTAACTTCTTGTTAGTCAGCCATCATATAACTGTACTAAGTGTACTGTTCAAATAAAACCATGATGGGGGTATTGAGAGATGTGCTATAACTGTAGGGCTGTTATTTATTTCCATGCTGAAGCTTAAGGCATTTAGTTACCTGTGATTTGTTTCTGGTATCTGGGCATAAGTTTCCAAGCAGCCTTACACAAAGGGTGTCAAGTTGCCTCTTAATTAGTATTGAACCTTCTGGGAAAGGACTGCTGACTCACTATATAACTCACTCTGCAACTTCTTTGTCATTTGTCATACGCCACTAAGCAACTCTTAGATATTAGAAACCATCCATCAGTACCTCCCTCAGCTGGATCCAAACTGACAGGTTACAAATGAAAGCCTCCCAAAATCAAAGTCAATCTTCTAAGCAATTCAGTCCCTTAAAACAACGTTTCAGGTAGAATAAACTGAATATCAATGGCACTGATAAGAAGATGAACCTCTGCCATTTTCTCTTCTTTCTTTCTGCTCAGAGGGAGTGGGTAGTCTTCTCCTGGTTTGCAGCTCCCTGTGGGGTTGAACTCCAAACAATGTAGGCATTTCAAACTGGTTCTACCCCTCTTCCCACACCTCTTTGGCTTAAAGAGCTAAAAGAGAGAACAAAGGCCTTTGGGGACTGAATCCTGAATTCACAACCACAAATTCTGGATGAGACATCTGTTGTTCCTCTGATCATATCAGTTCTGAAGCCTATTGCATTATAGCTGTAGTTCAGAAACTCAACCCTTTAAGGGAAAATATCAGGGAATATGTTTATTCATATAGGCTTCCAGATGTTACATCAAAGATTCAGGCCAGTAGTTCTCATGCAAGCAAGTGGAGAGAGGAACTTGAATTTACCTCTTCTCAGACCGTAAAGTCTAAATATCGGGTTTGTTTCCAAGCTTTATATGGGGGGGAATCAATATTCATTGTTCCTAGGGGTCTCAGATACTTTATTTGAATGGGTTTGTATTTTGCAGTTGAGATTTATATGTGCTTATCAGAGAAATGGAAAATGGACTAGGAAAGAACACACAAAATGAATATAAATGAAGTACTTCAAAATTTCTGAAAACTACTTACTTTTCCTCATTCTTCTTGGTGATAGCATCTGGTAGTAGTAAATACATATTTTCAGGATTCCAAGTAGTCTTCCTAATATCTGCACCAACTTTGTGCAAAAGGCAGGGAAAAGATTTGTTTGCACCTCAGATGCAGACACATCTCAAATACCTCAATTTAAAATGCCTGGGAAGAGGCCAGTGGGAAGTGTGATGCCATGAAAATTTTTTGCCTTTTCTTTTATACCCCTGTTACACCTTTTTAACAACTTCTGTATTCTTAGTGCTTTTTGCCTATATTCTTGGCCTTGTTTGTCAAGCTGAGAGACTAAACATTTTAGAAGCTTCCTAGCTAGGGATCAGTGTGCCCCAGACCCCAAGGTCCTCTCCAGAACACATTCTGTAAACCAAGATAGAACCATCCAGGGGAAGGCTCCTTGGGGAGGGGGGCTCACTTGAGCCTCTCATTGGGGAATTTTTCATAGATCTGCTAATTAGTAAGGCCTATAATGGTATACCAAATCAACTGTATGTGTGCAATGTGGGGTGCATTTCGGCGCATTCCACCTGGACATGGTGCACCTAAGGATCCTTAAATAAATACCAAGGTAAGATCCCTTTTCCCCTTCTAACCGTGTATGACTCTTGATTTTAAGACCAGGAAAAGGTATCAGGTGCAGCATCATGCATCCAGCAAAAGGCTGTTACAGCTGTGTCACTTGGAGATCTCCCAAGAGCTTGGTCATCACTTTTTCGTAGATTTACAAACTTAAAATGCACAGCCTGAAATGAGCATGTTAGTGGAAAATGTGCTGCCTCTCTGAGTGGGAAGTGTGTAAATGTGGATTATTATTTTTAGGTGGGGCTTTTTGTTACCCTTGTTTTGGAAAAAACAGAGCATCCTTAGTGAAGCCTCATGTGAAAATGAGAGTCACTGTAGGCTCATCTTCTGTTAGTAAGATGTGAATTGACAAAATTGAAACACCTCTTTCAGGAGTATGCTGTGCTTCTAATTAAAAGAAAAAATCAAGGCACAGACATGTTGTTACATGAGGGAGTGCAGTGGATCCCTGTGTTTTGACCAACTTAAGGAAGATGCTTCCTCTTTTGAAGGGTTTTCATATCCGTATGAAAGCAAGCATAGATTTGTTATTTTTTATCTATATGTTTATACTCTTTTTGTTTATGCTACAGTAAGAGTGTGCATCTCTACTTCCTGCAGCCTCACCTGTTTCCCCCAGTGTGTTTGGCATTACTACAGGAGCCGGCATCCTTGTTGCTGGACCAAAGCACCAGCAGAGCTCTATCACCTGGAGCTCAACCAGCAATAACAATTGTTCTGTAGACATAGGTCTCTTGTTTGCATTTGCTCTCAGTAGGGCTTCTCCCCCACAAAGGGGAACTTCACCATTCAGCTGACTCCGAATGTCTGGTTTCGTTGTTAACAACCTGCACCACTGGGGTTTTCCTCCATGATCTGGAAGGTGAGCCCCAGGTACAGTAGGCAAAGTTGACATAAGCAGCTTGAAGCCCCAGTTCTGGCCAAGTAGAGAATGAATCTTTAATGCTTTCTGCTTGAGCTGCATTGCGTTTTCATGCATCACAGAAAGTGCTGCATTCAATCTTTATTTAGATTTTCTTACCAGGTATGAAATGAGCTGATGGCAAAATCTGCAGTTACTTCATATTTTTTAATGATGGAGATAGATGGCTGTAATCTTCTGTCATTTGACATGATTTTTACCCCTACATTTTTGTGCCTTGGCAGAAATGATGGGAATTCAGATGGTAATGAGGTGGCATCCAGATGCATGGCACACACACGCGTATGCACAAAATATTGATTTAAATATGTCCTGACAAGCTGGTCAGGCAGCAATCTGAAGGAAAGGAAACTTCTGAAGTGAAAGAGAAATAATGACAATAATGAAGAGGCAGAACATTGATTTTAATATGTAGCAGCAGTATGGAGATCTGGGTCTGATGAATCAGAAGGGGGAAGCTGGCACAGGAGCACACTGTGATTTGTTGCATACATTTGTTTCCATTTTTATCCATTAGCAGCACTGTGAGCATTCAGACGCAGACGAGAGATTGGGAATGTGGAGCAGGGGGAGGGGAACTTGGGCTGTTAAAGCTTTGATAGGTGGTGAATTTATATCAGCAAGCTTTCTAATTTCCTGTTAAAACATCCAGGCCCCTTTCTCCTTGCCTTACTTTAAATAAATAAATAAATGGCAGAGTTACCATCCCATTTCTGCATTCCAGGCAGCAGCTTGGGAGTATTTCTATCACCTCAACAGTTTTATGGACCTTTCCAGTAAGGCAGCAGGCCTTGGAAGCTGGTGCAGTACCATTAGCATATGCCTCTGCAAAATATTTCATCGTTTTGTGACTCCCTTTTGATCAATTAAGTTTATGTAGCTCTTTCCAAGTAAGTTTATAGAGAGAATCTGTACACAGCCATCTCTTTGTGGTACCAAGTTTATTGAAGTGCAGCAGCTGGTGTGATGCAAACCAAAATGTATGTTGGGGAAAAAAAGTAAATGCATCGGGAGAAAGCGCGTTGGGGGAAAAAAGTAAGTGCTTTACAACAATTGCCATATGAGCTGGTTTTCATAAAGCCCATGACACATGAACAAGTACAAAGAAATTCAAGTGGATGGTGTTGGCTACTTTCTGTCTCTGGCTGTGAACACGCTGATCTTTGGTATCTGTAGGTGGAGCCTGTTTGTGCTCACCTAGGTTGAGTTTGACCTTATGTTTGAAAGGAAAGCTAGAAAACATGCAATGGAAAACATTAATATGTGCACTTAAAAAGAGCGGGGGGAAGAGACAAGTTTTGAAGAAAGAAGAAAGAAAGAAGTTTTGGCCATTATTTTCTCCTTGATTTAGTGCTGGTGTCTATGAAATTTCAGTAATGAAATAAATATTGAACAAACATTAAAGAGGGAGAGGGATTTCAGGTCTTGAAGGTAATGTGAACAGAGTTAATAAGCAGTACAGATTTGTAAATAGTGAACTCTGTCACAGTTTGGGATATAATACAAAATTAATGGAAGAAATACTAGTGCTTGCTGCAACTCTGCAGGATGTTTTTGCATCTTTTAAAGTGTTTGGTGTATTTTAAATGCTCATGATCAAAAAAGGGAAAATACCTCAAAATGAGTTGGTTGCAAAACACCCCCAGGAGTTGACACAAGGATGAAGACAGCAGTAGCGATTTACCACCCTCGTTAACTGTTGATAAAATTAGCAGATGAAATTAGATCAGGAGACCTACATAGTAATAAGAATGGAGATGTCTTTAACTAGTCTTTAAAACAACTAGAAACGTGTAATATGCAGAAGAATACCATATGACTTGGCAAGTAAATGTGTCTACAGGGAAATAATCCAAGATACGATGGTATACTATGAATGAAAAGCTGGGAAAGCAACAGTACATAGAGGGCCCAGCACATGGGGAGAAGTAGCAGTTAGGTTTCCTATTCGCTAATAGCAGTGATACCTGCAAAAAGGAGTTACTAATGCTGTACTAAGAAAGGGCATGTCACAGGCATAGGAAAATAACTGCCCTTTACTTACTTAAGTGTCTTTTGGACTGCACCAAGGCTGTTAAATGAAATTATGGCTGCTTCTCATGTTGGAACATAGGAGTGAACAAAAAGCTTTCAGTAATAAGCAGCGGATGGAGTTCAGGCCTGACTTATTGCAAAAGTTAAAAATGTGTGTGTATAGAATATTTGTATACAATGATTATTAGAAGAACTGAGATATCCATGGAGAGAGGAAAGTACTCAGGGGAGATTTGAGAGGTCACAATTGTTGCAGAAAAGTAAGGAGGAAAATAAAATTAATTGTTAGAAATTTTCACTGATACTTACGGGAAACATGCTCAAAAGATTTTTGACTGTGTGACATGAAGAAGCAAAGTGTCAGCTTCCAGAGCAGTGTCGATGGCAGGGGTGTGCTGTGGCTGGTACAGCCCATGTGCCTCCCTACCAGCCAAGTCCGGGCAGCTGGCTGGGACATTCAGACCAGTTCAAGCTGGAACTCTTCTCAAGACCCTAAAGTCAGCTTGAGACCTTTTGAACACACCAGGAATTCAAGATGGGGTTGTTTGTGCTTTTAAGGAAGATATGCAAGTTCAAAGCAAAAATACTAGCTGGTTAATGAAGATGTAATACAGAACTTGAAGTTTGGTGTTTGTTGATAAGTTTTAATTTCATACCTGACAGTGAAAAAGAAATGTGTGAGAGGGTTTTTGTATAAAAGTGTTGGACTATTAGAAAACCAAGTAAACCCGGGATTTGTTACTAGTGATTGATAATTTACAAGTGATAAATCCATGATAATACAGGAAGATGAGTGCTTTGGCTTTTTCTCAGTTACCCTTTTACTTTTGCAAGGGTAACATTTGTTCTGCTGAGTGGCATGTTTTAGTTTTTTGTTGGGCCGTTCTAGAATGCACTGTTTTGGCCTTGTATCTAGTTCCCAGTTTTTTACTGATCATTATTGTATACAATACCATATTTACCTTAGGAGATTGTAGGATTTCTACGATTTAAATTTAAAAAAAAAAAAAAAAAAGGAAGAGAGGGGAAACAAAACTGAAAAATACTGTATACAGACTTTCAAATGTTAGTGTTATCTGGCCAAGCTACAAACTTTTTGGAAGAGTATTTTAGGAGGAACTGTTAAAAGTGTGATGGATAGCAGTGGGACACCACTAAAGCATTAATGATCCATGGAGGAATAACACTAAAACAAGCTTGTGGCTATCAACCTTTCACTTTTGAGACTTATGTTACAAATGCTTCAACCCCAGGCTTAGGAACCTTTCCTTCATTTGTTTTGGTGACTTGGGAGCAAAGCATGGTGATAATTTCCTATGAGTCATACATGTTATAGATACATAACATGTATTACTTTGCCTTATGTAAATAACATGCTTTGTGCTAATTTGCACATGTGTGTTTGCTGGTGTTGCTGTGGGTCCTGTGCCTTCTTTTACAGCCAAAGGGAGAGGATGTGTGTGACTGAGGATGGTGCACAAAAGGGTTTCCCTGCTTTTGAAATGTCAGCCTTTCGAGAATGTGGAGTAATTGTGGTGCATAATGGGGCACTTTTTCTAACACATTAAGGATTCGGATTATAAAAAGATTTTTATATTAGTGTTAATTATGTGTTTGATAAAACATTATGTTTATCTATGTATAGCTAGTCCTAGCTTTTAATAGCATTTTATTTGTGCAACATTTCATGTGCAAACCTGATTAGTATTTTAAGGATGAAAATAGCTTGAAAACTCTTCCAGTCCATTTTTTAATGGTGTTCATTTCTCTCAGTCAAAGCAGTAGTTACAGACAGTAGGAGGCCATCAAAATCTCGTATCTTGCTTCATATGTTTTCTAAGACAAGAGAGGACATGTAAGATGTGTAAGCAGGTTGTGACATCCAGCCTGTTACTGTTACAGCAGGACCAATAACTCATGTTTTGCAAAACTGTGTATTCCAGAAAGGCAGGTAGGCTCTTCAGAGAACCATTTTGGTAGTTTTATCTGTCAGTAGATCTTCCAATCAGCAAGTGATAAGTTTGAATTTTAATGTTTGTGTATCAAGTGACGTAGAAGCTCTTGAGTGCTTAACGTGTCCATCCTATGACAGCTCACAGGGACTGTCTAATCAGGTCGCTGTACTAACTCTCCCAATCTGGTATTATACTTGCTGAGTCTGGCACTGCACAAGGCTTTTTTATTGGTCAAATCACGCTTGGTGCTCTTCTCTGCACCCTGTCCAGTTTCTCAGCCTTTTAAAAACAAACCTAAAGCAAGCAAACCCCATCATAGATGACAGAGCTGAATATCGGGTTCTAGTATGGGTCTGTGTACACAAGGCAGGTAGTGATCTTTTCTGTTCTTGTTCTCAGTCTGCCCCCATTTATGCAAGCAACATTTGCATGAAACCTGTTGCTGCAGTTGCAAGTCATTGGCTTACCTTGAAATTATCTGCTCATTCATTTTTATAGTCATCATATTCAGAGATACACTCCCTGCTACTGCCAGTACCACTTCTGCTTCTGGGATGGAATAGTCCATGAGGCCTGGGAAGGTGCTCAAACTGCGGGCAAGCATCCAGTGTGCACCCAGTTTCAGTATAGAAATCCATTCTGTTCTGGTAAAGCAGCTGCTACCATGTCTTCCTGCAGCTTGCACACGGTAGGAATACAACCGTATCAGTGAATCAGCATTTTCCTTCATCGTGCAAAGGCTTGAAGCTATTGCCAGTCAAAACTGCTTGTGCCATCCTTTCTTTTTGCTGCATCTCTAGAGCTGTAATCTTCCATTGCTATCCTTTTTGACCATATCTTGAATATAAAGGTGTGTACATAAAAACTTACAGAGTTATTTTCTAAAAAATCTCTTGTAATAGATTAAGTGACTTTACCTCCAAATACACATTTTATTTTCTAGTGTGATATTCCAATTTCATGGCTGCTAAATAGGTTGATAAGAATATGGGAGCAAAGCAGTATAGCTAGAGAAAGGTATAATTATTCCACTTTCGTTCAAGTGGTTTTAATAGAATGATAATCTTTTTTGTTTTTAAATGAGAGTAGAAGCAGCTGTTTTCTGCTAAGTGTAAGAGAGAGTCTCCGCTTCCAGTATGGTAATTTTGAGGAAATGCTTAGCTTTGTTTTGTTAGAGGCTGATGTAGCAGTTGGAAGGTCATCGTTTTAATTAATTGAAAAAACCTCTACAAAGTACAAAGCCTTACAGAAATTGTAATTACAGGAGTCTTTAACCATGTAGTGCAGCATGTGGAAGCTACTTGTAAGACAGAGTCATCCTTTAGTTTTGAGATTACGTTAAATCCCAAAGCCTGTAATTATATGCATGTTGCTGGCAGGAGCCCATGCTGGGCTGATTGCGTTCAATGAACAGGGTTGTTACTTGCTGTTTCTCTCCATGAGACCTACAAGCATCCTGGAAAGCACAGTACCTAGTACTTTCACTGCTGCTTCTGCCAAGAGGGCAGACAGACTACTTTGGGTTTGGTTTATTTCATTACATTTTGAAAGATTTGAGGTTCTTTACTAATTGTCAGTTCAGGAGATGCAAAGATAAATTATTATTATAATGCTCCAGAAAGTAATACGCGCTCTCTTCTGTCACTGTAAACCAAACCAAAGAAAGGGTACAGACACGTGTACCTACCAGAAATGCAGCAATACCTGATTCATAAGATCTTGATCCTGCAAGGTGCACATGGGTTGGGGCAGTCCTGAGCACAAGTACAGGCTGGGCAGAGAAAGGATTGAGAGCAGCCCTGAGAAGGATTTGGGGGTGCTGGTTGACGAGAAGCTCAGCATGACCCAGCAATGTGAGCTCACAGCACAGAATGTATCCGCATCCTGGGCTGCATCCAAAGCAGCGTGGCCAGCAGGGCAAGGGAGGGGATTCTGCCCCTCTGCTCTGCTCTGCTCTGGTGAGACTATGCTGGAGTAGAGACTCTACTGCACCCAGCTCTGGGGCCCTCAGTGTAAGAAGTACATGGACCTGCTGGAGCAAGTCCAGGGGCCCATAAAAATGGTCCAAGATCTGGAGCATCTCTTCTGTGAAGAGAGGCTGAGAGACCTGGGGTTGATTATTCAGTCTGGAGAAGAGAAGGCTCCAGGGAGACCTTAGAGCACCTTCCAGTAACTAAAAAAAGAGAGATGGCAGGTTTTTTACATGGACAGATAGTGATGGGGAACATTTTTAAGCTAGAAGAGGAGGGATTTAGGTTAGATGTTAGGAGGGAATTCATTACTGTGAGGGTGGTGAGACGCTGGAACAGGATGCCCAGAGAAGTTTTGGATGCCTCATCCCTGGAAGTATTCAAGGCCAAGTTGTATGGGGCTTTGAGCAGCCTGGTCTAGTGGATGGCAGGGAGATTGAAACTAGATGATCTTTAAGGCCTGTTTCAACCCAAACCATGTGAAGACGCTGATGATGACTTGTTTCTGAAGCAAATCTCAATTAGTTGTGACTATGCTTGAATTTCCTTTGAGGGACTACAACTTACTTGTGCTACGAAAGTTTCTAATTTTCATAGTGTGTGCAGCATCTTCATATGTTCCAAATCTTTTAAGTCTGTAATTATTTTTAAACAAATATTTGTGGCTAAGAAAGGGTGGAAAAAGCTGAACAGTGTGTGCTTGCCAGTAGCTGAAATGAAGTTAAGAGTGAAAAGTCAGAGTTGTACTGAAAGGTTTTTTAAGATCTTTTTCTAGTGAGAAACATCTCTTAACCTTTGTATATCAACACGGTTTCACTGAAAAGGACAGGTTTAATTTTTGCCAGCAATTGAAACAGATTAGTAAGATACTTTTTTTGTGAAGCTCTGGTGTGGGATTGCTGTAAAGGGTAATGTAGGCAGTGCTGTTCCTTATGTTGTGCTAAAAGGTAATGCGTACTGGAGAGTTGTTTTCATGTAGGAAAGATGTATGTATTCTCTTTCCCTTAATACTGCATTATAAATTGTATAAAATGCATTGTTAAATCAGACTTTTAAAAAAGTCAATTAAAATGTGAATCTGCTCTGTTGTAAAATACTTCAAAAAAAGGCCATTGCCAGGATGTGGCAATGTTTACTGATTTTATCACCACTTGTTTACTACCCACCGATTTTAAAAGGCTAACATTGCTTGGAGCCAATAAACGAAGATTTTGGGATTTTTTTACCTAGAAGGCCCCGAAATTATTTTTCCTAATCACTTCCTAGGCAGTGAAGCTAAAATACTTGTATGGTGCCATGCAATGGTGTTTTGGCATCAACTTAGATCTTCAACGAATGTATTCTTGTCATCTGTTAACCACTTTCAACACACATGTCCTTGCTTTTTGACATGCTGAATCTCGGACATGACATGTTCTCCAGTGAGAATCTTCTGAAGCTAGAGCAGCTTTTATGACTCCTAATGACCTGTAAAGCATTCTGCTGCAATGTCTGCGTCAAATTACCCAACAGTGTTGCAAAGGTGGTTAATATAGCTAGAAAATAGCTGCTGTAGTTGATTTAATAAAAACGTAAATTTACAAGATCCTCCAAATTATGCAAAGCTGACAAGTTGTCTGTTTTGATAATCTGTGCACTGGGGAATAACAGAGTGTCTTTATTTCACTCTCATTTTTATTCCTTCTCCCTGCAGAGAAGGGGAATCTTCATAATAGAGCAGTATTCATTGCAAAATGCTGGACTGACTGAGCCTGCTGCTGAATGGGAATGCAGCTCTTCCCTTCGGAAGTGAAGGGAATGAAAAATTTTGTTCAGATAGATCGGTATTGGTATAAGGTTGTATCAAATACTATAGTGGAAATGCTTTAGTTTTCAAAAAAGAAGTATCCATATAGCCATTTGTTATTTTCAGAGCTAAAGTAAGTCTCTTTGTTCCTTGAAAATCTGACTTTCCATTTGAATAGTGTGCTAGGTGCCAGCAGTAACCTGTAAAATGATGAAACAAAATACTGAGTTGTACAAAATCTTAGTGTGTTAGGATCTCATAATATTTAATTTCAATATTATTATGCAGGTAGATCCAGTAGATATCGCTGTGTCTTCCTGACACATGAAGCACTTGATAGCTGCATGTCTTTCTCCTTGCCTTAATGTTTTCTTGAGACTGTTGTTTGAGTACATTGCTGTCCTCACTGAACCCCATGAGTTGGCTTTCTTTAAAGGTCTGGGTCTGTGGTGAACATCGCTGTGACCAAATGAGTTCTCTGTGGTGCATCTGCCTCGCTGTGGTCACACACAAACTTACGTGAAGAAAAGTAGGAGCATGCAACATCCAAAACCAGTTAGGGTAGCTCATGTGGACAAATCCCCTGACAAGTGAAAGAGGGGATGGGGTGTTAACTGGTTTTAAGGTGATTTTCAGTCACTGTGTGAAAGGAGATGTTTGATACAGTGTGAGTGGAGTTTTACGTGGGGTGTCCTCTGGGTGCGTATATTCCCGTGAAACAGAAGGGTGTGTACAAGTGTATATACTCCTGTGAAATAGAAGGATGTGTTTTCTGCATGAGACATTCATTTTTTGCAAACTCTTTTTTCCCCCCATTTTCATATTTTGCATAATTTGTATTCTTCACTGAATACTGGTTCTTCACAAAAATTTCCTGATTGTATCTAAATGTCACACTGTATAAAGATTGTAATCTTCAATTTAATTTAGAGAAATTTCATTATGTATTTTTTTATCCTACAGAGAAGTGTAATAGATCGTAACATTTTTTTTTTATTCATTTATTTCAGCTAATGTGATCTGAGTTGTGTTAAATAGGATACATATATTACACTGCCTGTCTTATCGTATGGAAATATAAGCTTCTTTCATCTAGTGACCTTCTACTGAGTACTTACGAATACAAATACAGTTGAGAAAGCATTTGTGTGTTATATATATTCTAGATTTATAAATAATCTTTCTGGCTTCTGAAGAAAAGAGTGGGTGCAGCAATAAAAGTGATACAAATTCATGGTGCTGCCCAAAAGGATCACAATGAAAAAAGGTTTTTACAGATGAGCCCAGAGAACATTGTAACTAAATGTGCAACTCTGTTAATTAATAAGGAAGAAATGTAATTACTAGAGTTTAGCCTGTGTTATATATACTATAAATAAATTTTTAATATGAGGGTTTTTGATCTCCTAATACTATATTACCTACCTTTTTGTTTTTACCTTTTCCCCCATATTTCTTCCTGAAACCACCTGAATCTAGGTGCAGAGCTGAACGACAGACACCTCAGAAAATTATGGCTGTTTATTGGAATGTTGAAATATTTAATAATCACAAAATACCTAATTTGGTTAAAAATATATATATATTAACACATGAGGTATAGTTAAGTTAATATCAGGACTAGGACTTTGGACAAGAACAGTTCTGTTAATCCTCGTGATTGTTGTTCTGAAAGAAGGTGATAAAACCATGTCTGTCATGAGTGAATATTTTAGAAATTGTTCCAATAACTACATCTTTTCTAGACCTAGCAAAAATGAGGAAAAAAATACGCAAGTACATACAATAGATCATTATGTTCCATGCTGTATTTGAAGCATGAATTCTTTGTTTTCTGAAATCTTTTTGAGAAATTCAAATCCGTATGTGACCTCCCTTAGCAAGGACAGAAAAATTGTCTGAAGAAACATAAGCAAAACATAATCCACTTGACTTGGTTGGAAGTGACTACTGCAGTGCTTCAGAGGCTATTTAACATACACACCAGTAATCTAGAAGTAGTAAACAATACAATAAGCTTTTCGGATCAAAGAATGTATCTTTTCACTGATAGTAAAGCCTTACCTGACCAGGTCTGCTGCTGGTTTTGCATATATATCACAGTGTCTCTATAACTGTTACAGTTTTACACATTTCCACTTAATCCCGTTGGGACTCAGCATTTCCTTACCTAAAGGCTTGATTTTTTTCTGGTGTCAGAAGTCTGTCTTTTGCAGCCTCCTAGCTCTGTAAGTGTGCTCTGTTTTGCATCCTCTGCCAAAGGGGCTGAACCAGGGTAAAGCATGAAGTCAGATCACAAAGGCAAGCAGCAAGCAGTTCTTCCTCATGGTGTAGATACAACCTCTTGCCATTCTCTGCCCAGCAAAAGTCTTCAGTGATGTTAAGCTTGCACAAAAGTGAACTCTTGAGTTGAGACCTGCTCAACAAAATCATGTTCTTTTGAGCACTGCAGGCTCACCTGGCACTGATGTTGGCAGGTGATGTCAAGGTCCATATCCAAAGAGATGGGAGTGGAAACCTTTCTGCCTGGTGTAGACAGTGCTGACCCACAGGTGACTGGGAAGAATTAAAGAACAAATGTTAGGGCAGCTAAACTATCATCTTGCAGTATCTTCTAGTTGGCCATGAGTTAAGGGGAAGTGTTTAAACTGGTCTGCCTGGGTCCAGCAAAGTTTATGGCATCAAGGACAGGCATCTGTCAGATGAGGAGGTGGTAATAAGGATTCTGGATGCCGATCTGCAGAAAGAGAGCAGCAAGTTCAGGCAGCTTCGGTGTCTCAAACCTGAAAGAGCTGTGAGCAGGGGCTGTGTGCTGAGGTGATAGCCTTTGGTTTCTGGAACAGTTTGTCCAGGGGAGCAGAGAGAAAAGAAAGCAGATATAGGGTGGTATTTATTGGTATTATTGATGTGAGGTTCTGTTTCCTGAGCAGGAGGTGGCAAGAAAGAGAGGTGGCAAATTTTTTTCCTCTAAAAGCATATTCCCCACTTAGCCTTCTCTTGGTTTTCTCTGTATGGGAGAACAAGAATACACAACTCCTCTCCCCTTTCCCTCCATAATAGTCCCAAGATTTTCTGTTTCCTTTCTGGACCACTGAATTACCCTGACTTAAACCTCCGCCTTCATCCTGTGGTTTCACCCCTCCCTGTATGCCCTGTCCATCCCTGGCCAGAGATCTGTGCTTACAAGGATGGAGCCATCAGTCCATGCCTTCAGGTGCATCTGCTTTTCCACTGGTTGGGTTTTATGGCTCTCTGGTACAAGAGCAGCTACAAGAAGCAATAACAAGGTTGGTGAACAGATGACTTGATTACTCCTATCTGGTTTTAATGAAATAAAATTTCACCAGGTCTGTCTGGGCAATTGCAACTGTACTGATGGAGTGTTTCACCTTACCCTTGGAAACGTGGCTGTTGCTCCAACCAATAAAACAAAAATAAGAAAAACAATCACTGCAATAGTAGCACGTTGGAGTATGGGAAGCACAGGGCTGCAGATGCAGTGAGGAGCAGGCTGGGAGAGAGAAACGGCTCAGAGTGTGAAAGCTGTCCATGCTTCCTCCTGGCTTTCTGTAGCTGGTGGTAGAAGGTGTGCACCATGACACTGGACTATAACATTAAATATAGTGATGGATAGAAGACGGCAGAAGATAAACTAAGCAATTTGTAATCAAAGCATGTGAATGGGACAGAATATATGAAGACAGTTTGAAATATAACACTCAAGTGAAGCATAGATCCTGAGAAAGAAATAATTATCTGTTGTCTTAAAGGAGAGTATCTGGTGCAGGGCTTGGGGTTTGTGCATAGATTTGATGTGACAAACTCTATATGGAATATTTTGGTTTCCTTGCTTGGCTTCTAGAATGGGTATGGAGTTTTGTCCATAAAGGTGGTATGGAACTCTAGTTTAAGTGGTATGCTCTACTTCATAATTTTCTGAATGATTTGTAAAAGCAGGTTAAATTGCTGTTTAAATAGGCATGAGAGGACATAAAACTCCTCGTGAGCTGAAGAAATCTTACAAATGGTGCAATGTTTGGCCAGTAAATGTTCAGGTGCACTAAAATCTGATCTCTTCTCCCTTTAGTGAAGGCAGAAAATTCGATTTGCTCTGTGTTTTCTATTCAGCATCATTTTATTTTGGTGTGATCAAATGCTTGGTGGTCCTGCCCACACACACCAATCCATCAATTCCCTCCACTCCCTCCCTCCCCCTGTGGTCTGTGCTTCAGCGGCTGTAATATACTTGTCTACAATTGTCAAAAAGCTTTCCTGGTTATCAAATCAGGCTTTTTCTTTTTTCTTCCTTACAGATCTGTAAGATTAAATCTTTAATATGCTTTGATTAGAATATTTCCATTTGAAATAGGCTCCTTCTCCCCCAGAATTAGGATTCCTGGTGTTTTTGCCCTATTTATCCAGAGGGAACAGTAAGGGAAAGGATAGATATAAGGAAGGAGGAGAAAAAGCACCCGGTCTTGCTGAAACGTGGGACCCTTTGCCTGGCACAGCAACCATCACTCCCTGCAGGGTCAGGGAATGCGAAAGGCTGGGAGATGTGTCCCTCCAATATCCGTGTCTGTGTGTGCAGTTGGATGCTTTCTAGCTTTTAAAGAAATACGGCTTTTTAAGCCCTTCATCTCCTCATGCAGGTGGTGGTGACGGCGGTAGTAGTGAATGACACAGCTTTGCTGGATGACACGGAGCTGATCTCTGCATCAGCCAGGAGGAATTAAGCTTTGTCACTCCCCGCCGGGGCTACCTTTTGCCTGGTATGTGCAGGAGGAGGAATTCACAGGCTGCTGCTGCATTCACCCAAGCAGAGCCTGAGCGTGCTTTGCCAGGGGAGGCAGGCAGCCAGAATGATAGCTGTCTCTTTTAAATGCCGCTGTCAGATCCTGAGGAGACTTGCGAAAGGTAACGTGCTTTCCTTCTTACTCATCCAGGGGCTCTGTTTCATCCTTCCAGAGACACAGCCTGATGTTTTTACTTTTAAATATGACCGTCCTTCCTATGTACTGCCAGGCAACAAAGAACTGATACAGGAGGGTGTAGGGGCTCTTTCAGTTATCATTCCTACATGTCCCAGGCTGTGGTCCTGTTAGGAAGATAGATTTCCTCTTTTCTTTTTTTCTCTTCTTCTTCTTTTTTTTTTTTTTTTTTTTTTTTTTTTGTTATTGCTAAAAAAAGGTTTTTTTCCCAAGTGAAGTGCTAAAGTTATTGTAAGGTGTAATTGTTCTGTATTTTTGCTAACTGCTCACTGGAGTCCCTCCTGGGTCAGTGCATGCTCTGCCTTACTGGGAACAACTGACACTGCTATCCTGGACCTGTATCCAGAACGAATTTCTGTTGTTTCATGTCCTTTGCGAGCTATTTTTACCTGTGCTTTAGATGCCAAAGACTTTTCTATGTGATGAGGTATGGATAGCAGCATGTGTTTTTTCAGGACTGCACTGGCATGTCACACTTTTGAAGTTAATTTGCCTGTTAGAGCAGTATGCATTTTATCTTACTGTAAATCTTTGTAGTCTCTTGTTTTTACCGCTCAGAACTTTAAAATACTACTCAGAGTCCTGTGTGATTGTTAAAGCAGATATGTGAAAACCTGCCTAGGACACCTTCGCTGTTCAGGAACATACCTTATTTTCTAAAAATAATGTTTATTTTTTAAAAAAAATCTGTTATGTGTGGTAATTTTTTCCCTCTCTGTGTAGAAAGGTTTAATTTGGGATTTTAGCTCGATGTTTTAGCTGATGGAAACTTCCAACATTGTAATAGTGTTATGTGTCTGCAAATAAGAAGCTTCTATTTTTTGTCTTGGGTGCTGTGAAATATTTAATGGCTGTTACTGTGCATCTGGATATACATCCATATGTGCATGAAACTCTTTTTATCAGCTTAGCTTGAAAAATCAGAAATCTTTGATTATTAGTCAGGATAGCTCAAAATCAATTCGTGTTTTATTTTGCAGAAGCATGAAAAGGTAGCATGCTAATACTATGAGATCAGTAATGGGAAAAGAGAAGAATACTGCAATCAAACTTATATAATCATTTTCCTGTTACTTAGATTGCTTTGTGGGGCCATGTTGTTCAAAGCATATGAACTTATATATTTATTAATCATCCTCTCAGTAGATTTGCTTCTCTTTCAAATCTGTGCTGTGTGATGCCTGTTTTTCTCGTTTGTGTAAAATGTTTCGATTCTGTTAGCTCTGTTACACATTTATCAGGTTGAAAAATCAGTGTATTCCCTTTTTCTGGTGTGAGCAGAGCAACCTTTTTGTCTGCTGATGTCTTTATCAGACGGATCTGGGCACTAATTTAATCTGTCACTGATGAGAGTTGTTACTCCACTTAAATACAGTTTTCCTGTGAATAATCAATAGCCTTATACATCATAGCCTTCTTAATTCTTTCATGCTTCCATCGTTCAACAGAACTCAGGCTAGTGGGTTTTTTCTCCTTTGAAATAATCTTAACTTCCTTTGAGACTCCTCGCTCCTCCCACTCCCTCCCAATAGGAACTGGCATGATACTATTGATTTTTTACATTAGTGTGCCTTATGGTTGTCTCTAGTTGATAAAGAAAAAGACAGTCTAGAGGTATGTTCATATATTCATTCTCCTGTAAGCCATGTGCATGCTGGACTGGTGTTGCTGTCCTAATTGACAGGTTCCTGAATTTTCAGTGCTGAGTAAAACCTTTGTTCTTTTATCTAGTTCTCTGGGGTTTATGACCTTGGCGTTTACATCTCAGACAGCAGTTAAGGCCTGCTCAACACAGCCAGCCTACCTGAGGGCAGGGATGCACCTTCACATTGTTAGTGTGGAGAGGATTCTTGCCAACAGCTGGCAATCTCCTGCTGCTGTATCAGCTGGAAGATCTCCTTTCCTTCTAACTTGCTAGTCATGGGGTTTTGCGCATTCATTGAGTTCCTTTGCTCCAAAAGAAGTTTTCCTTGCTTTAGTACTTGCCCCCAGCCTGTCTCTGCTAGGGTCTTTTTCTTCTGCACTAATCCTGTAGCTTTGTGCAGTTCCCCAGAAAAATTTCTTTACTGTCTTCAGGCCCTCCTGTGGTGAAAAGATACAGATATGCAGCACACTATATTAGTGTCTTGCGTTTTTAATAAAAGATGTGTGGTTAACTATACACAAAATGTGGAAATACCAGCTTTATTTATGTTACGTCATTTTTCATGCCTGTCTTGACAAAGTAAGCTTGTAATGACATTTCTTGTTCTTTCAGATAGGGATGTAAACAGAAATACCTCATCTGCGCAACTGGAGACTCTCTAAAGGCAATTCTTTCCAACATGGAGATGTTCAGGCAATATTGTATTTTACAGCAATTGCACTCCCCTCTTGTACTTCTTCTTAACCTTTGAAAGCAAAGAGGAGAGCTTCTTTTGTATGTCTTTCTATTGCTGCAGGTACTTACTTTGTAATTGAAAAAAATTCTGGCGGGAGAATCTTCAAGTGTTGTGAGCTAATTGCAAGGCAAAAATATCATATAGTAGTGGGAATGCTCTCCAAAACCTAGTCAGTGACCCACTCCTGCTCTTCCTTCTCATAGTTGTGAGTCAGAGCCTGCAGCAGATAACCCTTACCTCTCTTGACCTCATCTCCGGGGTCATCTTCAGATGGGAGCATTAGTCTTCTT
Organism: Aphelocoma coerulescens; assembly: GCF_041296385.1. NCBI lineage: Eukaryota > Metazoa > Chordata > Aves > Passeriformes > Corvidae > Aphelocoma > Aphelocoma coerulescens. Next base: position 35,542,425 of record NC_091014.1, on the reverse strand, counting down.
CTTTGTCCTCTGCCTTCAAACTTACACCATTTATAGGAGGCAGGCACAATTATAGAATCACAGAATGGTTTGGGTTGGAAGGGACCTTCAAATGTCTTCCAGTCCAGCCCCTGCCCTCAGTCCTGCTTCACTGCTGCCCCTGCCCATGCACTCCTCCTGTGCGGTATTGCCTCTCTGGGTACAAGGGCTACTGTGGCTGCTGCAGCTGCTGTACAGAAGTCTTCTTCTGTAGTTCCACTGTATCAATCACCCCCCCTCTTAAAGCAAAGTATGTGGCAAACAAAAAGTGTACAATAATTATTCATGTGGGAAATTTAGAAGACTGAGATTAGGCCCCTTAAAATGTATTACACTTCAGTTTTGTGAGTCTTAATTTTGGAGGTCAGTACATTTTCAGTAATGAAATTGCACGTTACCAAGGTCAGATGAAGGTTCATATTTCTGTCCATTAACAAGCAACCATGGAAGAAAAGTATTATGTTATTTGATGATGCAATTTGCAAGAATGATGCCATGTGAGACTTCTTTCTCATAGGTGTTGAGACATGATCTGAATTTAGATCTCGTCTGCCTAGTTAAGAACAAAAATAAGCTTCTGGTTTCTACACCAGTGTGTTGTTTCTACACCAGTGTATTGTTTCTATGCTGTTTTTCTGTTATGCATTTTTTTAATAGCTGCTAAAATGTTTATTGTGGATGAGAGTTTGTGCTGTAGTTACCTGATTTCTTTAATGAATAAATCTTTCATGCTTTTACATTTGAGCTGAAATATTGTTGGGTCAGTCTCTTTTTACTGTGATTATCTATACGTATTTGAATCTCTATGTGTATGTATATACATTTTAAGCAATGTTGGAAGTAGTTAAAAGGTTCTGAAAAGAGAAAAGATACCTTCTTACCATATCAGCTACTAAAATTTGCACTGAGAAGAGGGTTTTATAATTTTCTATGTATTAATTTTTTATCTCCTTTCTATCCCAAAAGAGCAAGGTAAGCCAAAAGCTACATTTAGAATCTGAAGTAGTAGCTGTTTTTATAGTTTTCACAATGAGAAGTACTGGGCTCTGAGAGAATGATAACTTAGATATTGACCAAGTGAATATAAGGAGAGGCCACATTTGAAGTTGTAAGAGCAACCACAGATCTGCGCTTCATACAGCTGCTTGTATTGTAGGATGATTTTTTTGTGCAGTGGAGAAATACTAGGGTTTTTTTCCCCCCAGTTTATTCATATAAGACCTTGGGCATTGAGCAGTATGTTGTGCATACCAAAGAGCCTGTGGTAATCCCTTACATTGCATATATAGGCTAAATAAAAATGGTACAAATTACAGTTACTATGTTAAGTACAACAATGAACAATATACATATATAATATATTATAGTGAGAAGTTGCTGAAATGTGTATGCTGGTCAGTTTAACAGGTAAATTAACCACTTTATAGTTTAAAAATTGCCTTTCAGAGTGGTGCATTACAAAGCCTTGGCTGTGGTTAATTTATGTATGGACATGTTCGTTTTTTCCCTTTATTAGCCAGAAGAACAGGACTTTTAGGAAGCTGTGTCTGTAGTATAAAGTTACTTATAGAAATGGCTCTCTTTGTTAGAGTCAGGAATGCAGTTTTTAACATACACAGATCAGTGAAGTTATTCTGGATTTTATTATAATGGAAACAGAATAGGAGCACTCTGATAAAGATGTCAACTGTTGTTACACAGGGCATAGCGTGAGGAGCTGAGCGGAATGCCTCTCACCCATCAAAGCTTTATAGCCTATCTTCAGGATAATTTATCACCTACTGCGCATACAGATCCTTTCTGCAGACATATATTTTTATTCTCCCAGTATGTTTCCAATACAGTGAGATAAAGCAAGCTTTAAAGGCAGGATGCTGCACTCCATTTTACAAGATGATCAGTTATCTAAAAATTGGATTGGGGCCTAAAGCATCAAAGGATGAATTCTGAATGTAGCTGGACGTAGGTTATACTTTGCTTTGCCACAAGCAGCTACAGCACAACAAATGCAGATAATTTTTTTTTAAAGTATGAAATTAAAGTGGTGTAAAGACTTGACATAAAGGTTGTCTAGTATCTTATTACAAACTTGACAGTGTTCCAGAGACTCATCTCTGGTTAATTAATTATTTTAATAGTAATTCTAATTATGTGGTCTCTTTTTGCCAATAAATTGTTTATGAAAATACAAGTTTAACTACTAGAACTGAGTCAACAGCTTGCTTTGAATGAAGTAAAAATCACAAGTAACAATATCTGTAGAGACTTTTAAACATTGGTTGCTTCCCTGTCTTTCTAAAATTAGTTCTGAATATTCAGAAAACTCTTAAATGTCTGATAAGTTCTATAAATAGGCAGTCAGTATGGATTTGTTGGCTTTGTGCATTAGGTTGGGGTTTCAGAAACAAACTTTGAGGTTTTTCATACTCAACACCTATTTATCCAAGTTGTCCATATCTCCCAAGTTTTTTGCATTTTATTTCTGAAAGTGACTTCTGTATTTCTTCTGACCTAGTAAACAAGCTACAGTGAAAGAATAAAGAGTAAAAGCAAAATCTGGAAACTTTCTTTTCCGCTAGCATATGGGAACTTCAGGGCCACCTCCAAAGTTGCAGCCCTTCCTCAGCCATTAGTGGGTACTTCATGAGAAGACAGGAGAGAGTCCACAGAGGAGAGCTGTGGACGTCTGACAGCAAGGGAAGTTTTGACATTGCTCTTAGTGCTTGTAATGTAGTAAATATAATTTAAAAAACAAAAAACCAAACCAAACCAAAAGCATTCCCTGATACTTGGAATTTTTTGTTTAGTTTTGTTTTTTTAATAATTATTTTGTTGAAAGACTGTTTGTCAGATAAGAAAATGAAGGCAAAGAGTGGCCATGACCTGTCTTACGTCACTCAGTGGGTCCATGCTAGTCTTGGGGACAACCCTGTCCTCCCCTGAACCCCCATGTGATCATTACTCATTAGGAACAGTTACTGAAGTTGGCAAAGACTATGAGAGCAGAGAAGACATTGCAAGACTTTCTCCGTTCCAGATTTTTTTCCAGTTTTGACTTTTTTATTTGCACTTTCTTAAGTGCCTTTGGCCAGGATTGTTTTAGGATTGCTTTGAAATTGTAAGTGCCTGCATTATGATAGCTGAAGGAGAGGGAGAGAGATGAATTGTCGTTAAGATATTCCTTTTGTAATTGCTATTTAGGCTTTCCAGCACTGAGTATGTGTAGAACAAAAGAGGCAGATTTATTATATTTAATGAGCATTATTAGTTTGCAATATTGTCTTTTTGTTCAAAGGAATTCTTTGAACTTATTGTTGTAAGAGGTAATGAAAGGAGAAAGGATTTTCTCTTCTACAGCAAGCTGATCACAGTTCACAAGTTCAAGCAATATTTCTTTGCCACTAATATATTCCAGAACTGGCAAACTCTTTATTAATTATTCAGGATGATCTAAAGCACAGCAGCATACCAACCAATCTGTGTGAAGGTTTGAGAGAAAAGAAAGACATAAAAATACTTTCCAAATCAAGCATGTACTAAAAGTAGGAGCACTGCTGCATCCCTTATGGTCTGAGGGTGTGTGTATGACTGGAGTTCTGCAGAGAAATTCTCTGGCTTATGAACTGATATAATTGCATGCAGGCACCTGTAAGGTGTAAAGAGAAAGCTGCAATCATATAAAGAGATGGTAAGTAGCCATTAGCTGTCTTTTATCTATCAGCTATTACTAGCTGCTTTCTGATGTGGCAGCTGTGATATCAGTTACACATGGAAAATGTAGGAAGTGCTTTTTCCAGCATGTGTAGATTTGCAGGATGGGTTGTAGAAGTTGTTGGCTGGTTCCTGCTGAACTTCTTTCACAAGAATTCAGCAGGTGATTGGGACTTTGTGCCTTGTCCCTAGTGGTCTGATGGGAATAACTATGTTCCTCTCCTCTGAAAAGTATTCTGAGGAAAATTTAAAAAAAAAAAAAATCGATTACCATGTGTCGGTTTGTAGGTTTTTTGAGTATTAAAAGTGAAATTATTTTTAAAAAACAGTTTATTGGTAAGTGGTGCCAGTTTTAATATGAACTCAGGCAAGACATTTGAGCTGTGTGTAATGAAACCCCAGGCTTGCTCATGGGTTGGTTGTTGCACAAACATCCTTCCAAGTATCAGCATGGCTGCAGGACGGAAGTGTGTTGCAAATATTCCATGAGTTCGTCTTCGGTGTCATTGCTGCTTCTAGTTGTAGAAGACAGATATTCAGTAACAGCCCAGGATCCCAGTCTGGGTGAGCATTCCAGAGTGGCACAGAAGGTGTGAGGAAGGCTGGAGCCAAGAGCTAGGCAGGAGCATGTATCAGGTACAGTGGGAGAGACATAGCAAATTTTGCCAGTCTGCAGAAATCTGTGCCCAGCCTTGCCTTCGCAGAAGAACACTGGATTTTTCTTTGCAACCAAATTTGCTCTCACTCTGTGCCTATCTGATGCCCATGGGAGTTTTGATTACTTTGAAGTATCTTAATTCCACAGAATTCTGTGCATGGAGGTGAAGCCTGAGGAACCACGGAAAGGAGAAGGGTGGCATGGGGTAGGAGAGAGGAGATGGCACACACTGCAGCCTTTGCTTTGCAGTCAGCTGGAGGTGCCCATGGCCCCCATCTCTGGGGTGCTGCCATAGCGGGCGAAGGAGACCTGAGCTACAACTCGGGGGGAGATGCAGCACTGCTGGGAGCTCAGCACAGCAAGCGGGAAAGAGGACAATGAGGAAAGGACAAGTCAGGGGGATGTGAGAAAAGGTGAAGCAGACGTGGCATGTGCTGTGGGCACAGCCTGTTGCTGCGGGAAAGGCACATGCAGTGTGAGGAAAAGCAGGGACCCGCCCTGCTGAGAATAAAGCAGCAGGGGTTAAAAATGGTCATTTTGTGGAAATTTTCTATCCCATATAAAGTTCAAGTCTACAATTACGTAGTAGTACCTACCTAGATGTCTTAGGAATATATTGCAAGGTGAGGCTCCAGGTGGAAATGGTCTCTGGTTCCTTGTGTGAAGAACGGACTCACTCTCTCATGAGCTTTATATAATCTTAGTTTGGGGGTCTGCTAAATCTGAGATACACTGTGTTATAGGAGTGAGATCATACCTGCCTTCTGAGGCAGATTTCTGCAGCTTAATCTGTCAGCCAGCATGACTCTGCTTAGTAGTGCCTCATCTACATTTCATATTGTGGTGCTGCTGATGTGCTTCTGCCATAGGAACGTCCTGCTTTTGGCACAGGCAAGTCTGTCGCTGTCAGCATAGGTTACAGCACCTCTCCAAGCAGCACTCAGTAAATCAGCAAAGGGTAATCTCATTTCTTCTGCCCTATCTGCATTCCTTGCAGGAGTTCTGCAGGCCTGGGGAGACGGCTGCTTGGCAGGGCATGTAGGGAGGACTGCCCTGGTTGGAGAATATCCCAAAGGGCCAAGTTTTCACAAGTTGCAAGGAAAAAGAAAGTGGTTCATAACATGCTATTTTTTTCTCAAGGGAAAAAAACTTATATTAAAATTTTATAAATTTATTAGTAATATAAATTAATGGAACCTTCTGCATCATCAAACTGATTTACCACAGTGTTACCACAAACACCGTTATCATTCCCTCACTCTCATAGAATCATTTAGGATCATTTAGGTTGAAAAAGACCTCTGAGATCATCCAGTCCAACGATTTACCCAGCACTGCCAAGTCCACCATTAAAATGTGTCCCTAAACGCCACATCTTCACATCTTTTAAATACCATTTCCCTGGGCAGCCTGTTCCAGTGCTTGACAGCCTTCTCCGTGAAGAAATTTTTTGTAATCTCCAATCTAAACCTCCCCTGACACAACTTGAGGCCATTTCTTCTCATCCTACACTTGTTACTTGGGAGAAGAGACCAACCCTACCTGTGTACTTTCAGGTGATTGGAGAGAGTGGTGAGGTCTCCCCTGAGCCTCCTTTTTTCCAGTCTATACACCTCCAGCTCTCTCAGATGCTCCTCATAAGACTTGTGCTCAAGACCCTTCATCAGCTCTGTTGCCATTCTCTGGACACGCTCCAGGACCTCAAGGTCTGTCCTGTAGTGAGGGGCCCAGAACTGAACACAGGGTTCAAGGCGTGGCCTCACCAGTGGTGAGTACAAGGGAATGATCACTGCCCTCGTCCTGCTGGCCACACAATTTCTGATATTTCAGAAACTGTAGGCCAAGTTCTGTCAGCGTCTTGTAAGTGTATGAGCTTCTAAAGATGCTCATCCTTTATTGTCTCCTTTCTTCTTTTGAGCATTTGCTTTAAAGCATCGCTCCTGTAATATTTAGGAACCTTTTAAGGCTCTGGGCAAAAGTTAAAAGAAAGCTTCAGCCCAGAATGTTGTTATTACAGAAAAAGGAAAACTATTAGGTAAGTCTCCACTGCAACCTCTCTATCTTATCACTTGGCTCATCTGCAGTTTTTATTAGTTATTAGTGCTGTTGGGAATTCTGTTGTTACTTGAAAAGGAGACTTGCCTGAAAATGTATTGGGGCAGAAAAATTGCTCCAGATTGGACAGATTACAAAAAGACAAACACTAGACATAGTTTTGTGGGGGAAAATGTGTTACTGGAAATAGTGTCACATCTAACAAGCTTATTCTGCCTTAGCTTCTCAACAGTGAATAGAGAAAGATGTTAAGCAAGGAAATACCAGCTATTCCAGTGAATGCATTACCATAGTGCATTGGTAAATGTCACCAATACAGCACAGTTTAAATCCACAGTGCTCTCAAGGAAACATTTATACTTTTAGTCAACTAGAATTTGATGGCTCTGTCTGGCAGAAGATACTATTTTTGGCATCTAGTTTTGGTTGGGGTTTGTTTTTCTGTTTGTTTTTTTGCTGGGCATCCAGCAAGTGTTGTGACCTCTTAGAGACCAGTGCAGATTTGCAAAGATACTTGTGGGCATGTTGTTCTCAGCTGTGTCACAAGCCAGTGATGAACAACAAAGATGAAATTTCCTACCATGTTAGGAGGCTTAAGTTGATATATCATTTCCTTCTCCCCAGCAGTCCAAAAGGAGGGCACCCTTGAGTATTTTAAGCTTTCCAGTGACAGGGTTTATATGTTTTTTTTTCCTTTACTGACATGCTTATATACATAAATTTCTGTAGACCCTAAGATAGTATGATGTTGTTATGGCACCTGTGGGTCAGGAATCCATTTTGCTGAACCTGAGACTTAACTTAGTGCAGATTTTGTTTCATTGATCTAAAAGGAGTTAGGAATTGAGATAAAACCTGACAGCCTGAGCTAATATGTAATATGAACAGTTCTTTTTTACTGGACAAAAAAAAACCCCAAAACTGAGACTCCACAAAGCTTGAAAGTAAAAAGAAACTGCATTCTTCAAAAAGAAACAGACATAACAACTTTTTAATTAATAGCTTTTTCCTCAAAGAATGAGAAGGAACAGAGAAAATGGGGATTCTGATTTAGGCTTTGTTTTACTACTTAAAAAAAAAAAGCAGGAAAGTGCAGTGTTTGTGGAGGAGTTCCTTGGGAAGTTCAGCAGTCCAGAAGATTGTCTAGCTACATCTTGTCTCTGTGTTCCCTCTGGAGCTGTGTAATGCAGTGGTTAATGTGCCCAAAGGCCACTTAATCAGTGTTCCAGAGCTTCCAAGGCAGCAGGAGCCCGTCTCAATGTGCAAGTGGAAGGTGGGTTATGCCTTAGGAAGTGCTTGAGCTCCCTTTGTAGAAGAATGCAGTTTGCTCTTCAATGCTGCTGTTATGGACCTTGTCAGGATGGTTCAGGCAAGGCCACCAAACCAGCAGCAGCAGCAGTTCCTGCAGATGCCTGTCTGAGAGCCACTTCCTACGTGCATATGCTATGTAATATTGAAGAGCAGCTGCTCGGTGTTGGCTGACAGCTGCACTGAGGTAGGAGCTGTAGCCCCAGGGAGCAAGGCTGACTTCTCTTTTTCTGCATCTGTGGCAGTAGCACAGTGTGGTGATCTCCTTTGTCCAGTGTAACAGAAAATCTTCATCACTTACTCCCTGCAGAAATGTGAGTATAAACTCTGCCCTTATTTTTCATGGGATTCACATCCTCACAGTTTACCCAGACTGAGAACTTGGAGTGGTTGGGCTGGGATGTGGTATGCCCAGTACTGAGCTTTTCAGCTGTCTCCAAGATTTCAGATCTCAGTGTAGCTGTAATTGAAATGTTCATTAACAGTTCTAGACAAGTCAGTTTGACTTACAATGCATATTTCAGACCTGCTGTGTTGCTATGGTGTACTGCGTGTTTTGGTGGGGTTTTTTTACCTGACTGTCAAAAAAAGTGCCTTTACTTTTGTAAATAGGTAGCTGGGTAGAGGAGATCTCAAACGTAGTACTGAATCCAGGCTATTTCTTTTTCATGGTTTCCAACAGAATTGGGAAAAGACTTCCAAATCTTTACCTGATTTCTGCCATTGGACAGTAGGGAAGGTTGGACCTTCTTAAATGGGCATCGGCCATGTGGACTGCATATGATTTTGAAGGGGTTTGCATGTTGTGTCTGTATGTGCAAGGCATTTTGAGACCTCCAGGTCGACATGCTGAGGCAAGTGTTCAGTTTTTCAGGGGTTCAAGTGATGCCCTGGGTAGCAAAATATAATAGATGACTTACACGCATCTGTGAGATGCCAAGTGTACATAGGAAATCTTGAAGTTACTTTGGTGGTGTCTTCAATATAGAGTTTTAAGCAATATAGTCTTGATACTGATGAAATATTATGGAAAGCTGTCTTAGAAGAAATTAGGACCCAAGCTGACATTTCTAGTGTAGTGTCCCAGTGAAGGTAGCATTCAGCACCATTGTGTATCCACTTGGATTCTCATTCACTATGTGAGAAGTTTCTCTCCTTCAACTATTGCTCAGAAATTACACAGGAGCCAAAAAATTACTGTAATGAGCTGCCCCCCGATGAGCTGTTTAATCTTAATTAGTCATAGAATAATGAAGTAAGTGACATTTCCTGTGAACTTTTCACATCAAATTCTACTATCCATGTTACCATGAAAGGAAAAGAGCAGAGGGATGATGTTGGAAAGAGCAGTTGGCTTGTATTTACGGTGGTTCCTCATAAGTTCCCCCCAGTCTGTCCCACAGTGACGTCTTTGTTATACCAAAAGATACCAAAAAGTTACCAGAAGAGATGGAGCTTAGTAACCTGTTTGAAACAATGTGTTTTGAGACATTAGAGCGATTTGTGGTTTGCTGAAAGAATTTTCAGATTCTTTTTATTGATCTGGTTTTCTCCTTATTTTCTTAAGCTGTTCAAAAATTACATTTTCAGATATTTTGTTGATTGAGATTTCACTATAAGCCCAAGTTTTGAGAATCAGAATGTAATTTAATTTTATTGCTTTAACTCTGTTAAGGTTTGTGATTCATTGTGATTGAATGTGAAGAAAGAGGAAAAACAGTAATTTAAACTAAAATCATAGTGTTTCTTATCCAAGAGCAAAAAATACATCTAATGTGTTGTATATCTACACTGCTTATCTTCGAGACATCAAATTCAGTGATGTCTGAAGCCTGCGCCTTTACAGATGGAGGCAGAGGAATACTTGAAGATGTCAAAAATTGTGATGAATAGCAGAAGAATAGAGTAGGCAATTGTTGTTCGGAAACAAACTTTAAGATTGGTAAGTGTTGATTACAAAGCTGAAGGTATCACACCAAGTGACTCTTGCAAAGTTATCGTGAACAATTTACAAACTCAAATGGAAAAATCTCTGTATGATTCTGATAAAACTTAATGATGTAATAGGAAGTGACAGCAGAAAAATTCATCGAGGGGACTGTTCACAGTCCATGCACTATTTTTAAGGGGTCTGTAAATGAAATCAAGAAAAGCAAACTTCTGTTCAGCATTTAATTTTCATCATTATGGAAAATAGTAAAACATCTGAAAATCATAAAAAATGAGCATATATGTGTTTATGTAAATATACAAGTGTCTATATACACATATATGTGGACACATACATACAGCAGCTATCTTACTGCTGAAACCACAGGTTATAGCTAACAGTTCACATCCCAAATAACTTCAGTAAAAGATTTGAACAATGTAGGAAGGAATCATTCAAAATTTTAATTTCCTTAGAAGAGTGAGATAAATCTACAACAGTTGTATTCACTGCAACCAGTCACATTAGTCACATTACTATTGTTGTATATCTGCATGCAAAAAAATTGACATTTGATGTCTCTGTAAAGATTATTTTTTTAATAGATTAATCCAGAGTTTAAAAAAATACTGTAATATGAGAAAGAGTGTTGCAGGACATTTGAATAGTCAGTCCCAAATTCATAATTCTTTGAGAACTGAAGGTACGAGACCTAAGAGATAACCAGTGTACTTCCAATTTGGATGATAAATATAAACCAGGTAAAACATAGTAACTTTACTGCATGTAGCAAAAGATTAATAAAATTCTGTTCACTCCATAAACATCATAAAGCTTGGAAAATGATAGCTAATCCTCCTTCCTTAAGAGAATTTTCTGGAAGACATACCTGCTATATACTTTATAACATGAATCTCATCTTTCCCTGAAAATGTGGAGGAGGAGACATGTCTGCACTGTTAAGTTTTTTAAAATTTCAATTAAGTGTTAAGATAAACAAAGTCAGACCTCCTATTTCAAGATCAGCTTTGTCTTGCATAGGAAGAACAGCAAACATGGATAGTGTAAGCGAAAGAGAGAGAAACTTCTTGGATTAAAGCTTTTTCATCCTTGTTTGCAGTCAGGGTGTCATTGGGATATCCAGGAATCTTCTCATGCAGAGAGTGTGAAGCTCATACATTATTATCTGAGCAGCTGAAATACAAAGAATGTATGGTAATTTATTCTCTTTGCTGGTTTTCATTACAAGGGTTTTTATTCTTGGTAAGCCTTTCCTGCAAAGGGGAATAGTCTTCCTGTAAATGTAGGTTTTGTGACATGAATCCATGGGGACTGTCTGTCTGATTTGAAGTTGCTAATGGATTCGGCATATTGCAGAAGCATTTGCTCATCTAATACCACCTCCTTGAACAGTGAATTACAGTCAGGTTTTGTTCTTGGCCTCCTCTTCAGCTTCTTCTTTGGCGGTGTCTGTGCCAATGAGCGCATCCAAATCTATTTCTCTGTTTCTGATTCAGCTTTGGTTTTGAAAGCATTCTGTGTAGCTGTTCCAACAAAGTTTGGAGAACCAAAATTGTAGGTGCAAATGCTGAAAATCTGAATCTGTGCTGTGCTCTAGCCCCAGCTGTCAGATGTAAGAAGAAAGAGATCCTTTTAGTAAGGAAGAGCTGACAAGGATCTGATGTTGAAGCTTTAGATACATATGTATGTATGTATTTTTTTTTTTATATATATATAATGGCTATATTATACATGAGACAGCTACAGATGCTTTGTATTTGATGAGCAGCATGGCTATGCTAGTACTGGTGCTGCTGGCTAACCTGAACCACTCTTGTGGGAGGAAATGTTCAAGTGCAATATGATTGGATGGGAGTCACTGCCTTAGGATTGAGCTCTCTGCACAGATAGAGCAGGACTCTTGGAAAGCCGGTGGAGTGTCCCCACTTTCCTCAGTGTGCCAAAACAGGTGGTGCCAGTGCTGTGGTGCTTATCCTCCTTGTGATGGTTTTGTGTAGATAGGAGCATGCCCAGGTGCATTGGTCATCTCTGACAGATTTGCTTTGATGGCTTAGACAGATGTATCTACTGACTGCAGGTGCTGGTTCTTTTCATGGTGGGGAATCCTAGCTTTGTTTCAGGCTTTTAATTTTTTCCCTGAGATGTTACTACCAAGGTACCTGTAGATGAAATCAGAAACCTGTTTATCTGTTGCCCATGGAATACTATCTTACTATTCTAGAAATCCCCATGATTTAAACATTATTGCTTTTCAAGACAAAACAGTGGTCCATGTTAGAAGAACAATAAAGCCCAAAGAAAATCAATACTTACATGGTCAGTAGTTGTTTTCCTGCATTTGATTTTCAGATTCAGCTGCTTCTTACATGTCTCTAAACACTTATATCCATAGCATTCTTTGCCAAAGCTGCCATGTTAAGGAAGAGGTTAAATAGGACAGACAAGCTCATCTGCACTTGCTTTTCTACCCCAATGCTGACCCTGGCTAGTGAAGCTCAGAAGTAGCTCTGAGGAGAAGAGAAGCTGAGGAGCACTCAAAACTCAGAACATGTAGCTGCATGTGGAAACTTGGGATGGTATGGCTTCTGAGAAAGATGGATGAAAGCAAAGCCTGGTAGGATGAAAGCTCTTACCTAAAAGGAAGCCCAAACTTCATTTGGACAGCATGACCAACTGGCAAGTGCAAATGATCACTGATAATCATGGTGGGAAATTTGGGATGGAGTGGCAGGCCAAGCCATGAGACATTTGTGAGAATAAAGTACATTCTCACATTTGTAAAAATGAAGTATTTGTGCTAAGAACGAAATACTTGTTGGAAGAGATAATCTTGGTGGAGAGACAGCAAAAAAAAAAATTCCTTAAACTGTAGAGGCACCAAAAGTAGCTGGAAAGTGCAGTGAAGAAACAGTCCTTCAAGCATTCTGAGTAGCTAAGGATGTCAGTGCAGTATCTGTGTATGGTCCTCTTCAGGAGATGGTCAAACAGAACATAAAACCACAGGAAATAAAGATAATTGAGCTCTTTTATCAGCAGAAGAAAAGTTATTTCAGGAAGCTGGTTTGATTCTAAGACAAATTCCAGAAGTTTAAGCAAAAGTGTTTTTGTGACGTATGTATCTAAGGAGGTGACTGAAATTTATGGGTCTAGAAACGGAAAGAAAACTATGGACCAAATGTGTCTGAGACAGTTTCTGCAAGATTGTCTGGTAGGCTCATGGAATCATTTAGGTGGGAAAGGACCTCTTAAGATCATCAAGTCCAGCCATTAACCCAGCACTGCCAAGTCCACCACTAATCCATGTCCCCAGGTGCTCCACTAAACCATGTCCCCAGGTGCCACATCTACTAGGCTTTTAAATACCTCCAGGGATGGTGATTCTACCATTTCCCTGGGCAGCCTGTAGCAGTGCTTGACAATCTTTTCTGTGAAGAAATTTTTCGTAATATCCAAGCTAAGCCTCCCCTGGCACAACTTGAGGCCATTTCCTCTTTCCTGTCACTTATTACTTGGGAGAAGAGACCAACACCCACCACTTCCACTGATGGAAGTCTTGATCTAGATTGACTAAAACAAGAGAAAGAGCAGTGGCCTTTCCAGAGGACAGAGGGGCCAGGTGAGATTTGGAAGGGATTTTGAGTCTGTGATTCTCACATGAAATGGAGCTGAACTTCGTTTATGAGTTGACTGGAGAGCCATATAATTATCTGCAGTAGAGAAAGACCGAGGATCGAGCAGCTACGTGATAGTTAATGTTGGGAGAGCATTTCTGTAACTTTGTCAAATCTGTCACACGGGATAGGAAAGAAATCACAGCTTGGAATTTTTAAGGGTGGTAGTTGGCGGACTGTTGGGATGATCCCTAGATTATTTCCAGCTGTAATGCTGCAGGAACAGTACCATGTGGACATGAGGGTTCATCAAACAGGCTTAGCTGGAGAAATGCATCAACTTTTGTATAGTATTCAGTAGTCTTCATTCTTTAAGTGATCCTTGGTCCACTAAAGACCTTATCCTAAGGTCCTTTCAGGATTAAAAGTCCTTCGTCTTTAAATGTCTCTGTTCTCCAGCATTTCATGTTATTAAAGGTCACAGCTATATCTGGATGTTATTTGTTAAGGATAATAAATTTATGGTGTATATTTTAAAAAGTTGTTGCTGCATAGGTGCATTGATCAAGAGTCAGAAAGTTTGTTAATAATAATGGCTTATAATGCTTCAAAACTCTATTTTACTGAAGTGACAGGTATTTGTCAGTTAGTAGTACAACTTGACTATTTTAGAAAATTGTTTAAAACATTAGCAGTTTGAGAAATGTTGGCTGTAATTTAATTTCTGGGTTTATATTCTGGTAAATGATGGCTTGTTTCAACCATTTCTCAAGCAATCATCTTAATACCACTATAGTACAGTATTCTCGGGAGTGGAAGATGCTGTCAGACAAAATGCAGGAAGTTCCCACTGCTGCTACCTAGCTGGGATAATATTTTTATATCTATGTATTTATATAGATATAAAAATATATTTTTCACTCTCTACAAATCAAGTGCCTTTCTGACTGAACTCTTAAAACTGTCAGTATTCAAGCCTTAGCAGTTATACCATTCCATATAGTTTTATTCGGAACATCTTACAGCACTTCTACCTAGCTGTATTTCGGGTTGTTAATGTTTTCACAAGGCAGTAGTTTGGGCTGCCATTGAGAATTAGTAGTCATTGCTTTATGCATTGAAGTTGTAGAGAGTTATCCTTCTGTTATCATGAAGATTTTGGCTGAAGTAATATCTGAAATTCTCAGATTATAAAAAATTGATAACTTCACTTTTTGGACAGCTCAAGAGCCATGTTTTTGATGCTCTGTTGAGTTGACTATATTCTTTTCAAACTTGATTTTGCAGATATCTTAAAAAGTAGTTTCAATCACTGTTGTATTCTGTAACACATTTTTTGTTTTGTCTTTTGTTTAACTGGTATTTGTATTTATAAGCAAAATGAAGAACACTCTTGAGTGGAGAATGGTGAGAGAATTGTGGAGGTTAGACTTTGTGAATGTTCATTCTTACAACAGTACATACTTACAACTCTTCATTTTGAGGGGGGAAGAATTAAGAGGATGGTGACAGTCTTTCATTCCAAGGATGGTCAAGAATATTCTGTTTTATCTGGAGATACTTTTGATTCCTCATGGTCATGTGGAATCACGCTTGAACATCTCTCACTGCTGCACTCTATTCCACATCAGTCGTTTGGCAGAGAGGTGCTGGGATTTTGTAGGTTCTTAGCACTAAACATCTGTGTTTCCTTGTGTCCTGTCTGTGTCTGAGGTCACCTCTGTTCAGTTTTGTAAGCATGGTGGTTTTTTTTTTTAATTGCCTATTCCTTTGTTACTTGAGGGAGCCTCTTCAGAGTAAAATTTGATTTGGCACACCCTACAGTTTTACTGTAATGGCAATAATTTAAAATAGGAGTTTTCTTTGATTTTTATAAGATGCCAGAATTTTGTCTCTTAGTTTGCTGTGCAGAAAATAACTCAAATTATCAAATACTATTTTTATAGTGTAAAGTAATTGTGCCTCAAGGCAATTGTGGTTATATATTAAAGAAGTTAAAAGGTATCAGCTTCTGTGTACACTGCATTCACATTTCTTTCCTATAGTTATTTTCTCCTTTCTCAAAACAACCGTGACTTCAGGAGCAGGAGTGGCTCCTATTTGCATACACAAACTCCATGTGTCTTGGATAAAATACAAGGAAAGCATCATTAACAGCCCCTCTTCCTACTCAGCAGTTCCCATGGGCTCTCAGTGAGTTTCCAGTCTCTTTTCATTTTCTGTCCAGGGATATTAGACAGAGATAGTGATACAACCCCAGCCTAGGGCATGATGTGGCAAAAACAATTTGATGCTTATCCTTTCATTTTTTTTCTTAGAACCTTCTAAAGGTAAGGTTAGAAACGTTACCCTGCTTTGTGGTAGTTTGCTTTTGAGCCAGGGTGCCATGATTTCACCTCAGGACTTGAGTGTGAGGCTTCTGTGCTTTAATTCCCCTCCACTGCCTGTGGGGCTTTCTGGATTTAGACCATCACAGGAAACAAATGCTGTGAGGATGAATCTGATGGGGATGATCAGAGCCTTATGTTGCCTGGCCACACTTCCTGCTTAAAATTTGGGAGCCAAGGAAAGATACATAATCCCTGACCTTGACTCTGCGTCCTGACGCTCAAGTGTAAGACAGCAAATGAGCTTTCCAGAAGCAGCTGTAAGGAGAGGGACTCGGAGTGACAGATGTAAGCTGAGAAGACATCAGTATCTCCAGACTGTGAGTTTTTGGTTTGACTACTAGGAAACATGTCTCTATAGAAATACTTCTTTGCCATTGAACTTGGTTTTGATCACCTTCAAGTTGCATCTTTTCACTAGATATCCTAGTTGCACTAGGATATTGCACTAGGTATTAGTGAAAGATAAATTAAATGTTTCAGGAATTAAAGTCTTGCTGCAGTTGGAAATAGCATTCAATATCCACGTGTCACCCAGTGTAAAATAATGTCATTTTCACACATATGTTGAATAATTCATGTTATGTATAGAAATTTCGAAGTTCTATCTGGGGAGGCATATATCAATCAGGAGAATGGCATATCCAGTTACATCTTTTCTGAGGCAGGGGATAGACCCAAAATCATTCAACTGTTTCCAAATATGCAACATTTCAAACTATTAATGTAATGTTAGTTTCCTAAATGCATCATTAAGTACTGGTATGGACTTACAGGGCTTTTGGTCCAATTGTGATAAAAGTGGATGATTCTGTTAAGCAATCAAGTAATTGATAATAGCTTTAGTTTCCTGGGGGATATATGCAGCTTTCCTTGTGGCAGCCTAAAACTTTAAACTGAATTTCATTTATTCATTTATTCATTTATTCATTTATGGATTTCATTTATTTGCTGGTTTCTAACTCTCTGCTCAGTGCATGGTTCCTACCACATCCTAGCATTGTGAAATGTATGGTGTACTTAAGCCAAGGGTAGAAAGAATAGTGATGACAACTAACAAATTGACTTAATAATCTTGTTAAGGATGGATATGAAAAGGGATATAACTGGAAATTAGGATGATAGGAAAGCTACACTGCATTAAATTACACCATGTTAGTAGTTTTACCATTTCTGTAAGTATAGGAAGCTGTACCAGCTTAATAGACAATGTTATACTGCAGTTGTTGTAGTGCTACAGTGGCTTCTCTGTTTGTCCATTCATCTTTTTTTTCTGAAATGTATTAAGAATGTGCAGCAAAGTCCTTCTTCCAAGGCACAAAGCTCTTTTTTTCCCCCAGCTTTGAAGTAAGCTCAGCTTTTTTATAAGGTCTGATGCATTCTATACAGAGGGAAAACAGATATGATGAGTTCTTCCTAAAGATGCGTCCTCTCAATTGAAACACAAATGTAGTCATGTAAACTGTTAGGACTCATATTAAAAAAATACCAATAAATGAAAGCATTTGAAAAATAATGCCAAATATGTCTGTATTTCATGTAGAGTTGTAAATAACTTTGTAGAAAGAAGCAATAGTTTAGTATTCTAAAGCTGGGGAATCTACTTTCTCGGTGGAAAAAAAAAGTACATTAGGTATGCTATTGCTTTCTTCACCTGCGCATTAAAATGTATATTTTTACTTGGATTGTATAAAAAAGCTTTTCATAGAATTAAAGTTAAGTTAGTTGTGACAGTTGATTGTGATTAATCACCAGTTTTTCACTGAAATAATTCTGTTTTTCAATGTTGAAAAAAAGGAATTATACGCAGTGAGAAGCATCAACCATATTTTCATAAAATTTGAAATATGGGAAGCATGTGATATTAATGAATGCTTGTGTATTTTATTTGGAGATTAGAGTGACCTTTCTTTTGTTACCTTAGAAACAGGTAGTGAGGTGGAGAGAGAATCACAGAAGAATTTTGGCTGAAAGATGACTGGAAAGTCACCATGTCTTTGAGAGTTTTTCACGGCCTCCCACAATTGTTTGGTGTAGGCACCAAGGGTAAAGGAGAAGTACTAAGCTGGATACAAGTGCAGTTTGATACAGGTTTCCATGAAAGGAACTGTTGTATGTTTCTGAGCATCATGAGGGTTTTAAAAGTTGTTAAAGGCAGGATGAGTTGCAAGAGCCATGAAGGAGCCTTGAAAAACTCATTTTATGCCCTACTCAGCTTTAGCTTCTGAATGAACAGTACAGCAGGTGAAGTACTAAGTGCCTCAGTCTTTCTACCAGGCTGGAACTTAACATAGGTGTTAACACGGGAAGACCTCTTGTATTTTTGTGACACAAAAATTTGCATGGACTTTAAAAAATTACAAATTTTTTATTATTGCAAATTACTCATTGTTTCTGTACATGAAGAAGTAGTGCTTGGGCACAGATTAAGTATTGGCCTCATTTTGGAGGAAGTTATTAAACCATAAAGTATAAAATGCTGACATTTTACTTGCTAGCAGTTTTTAATACAGGGATTTTTACTGTGCCACAGATAGAGGAGTGCTGTATATAAGGCATTCAGGTGGCATTCTAATTGGGGGTTAAATTATTCCCAGCCTTAGTAAGAAGCTAAATTCCTTGGCATGAAGAAAATTTTCAAAGATTGAGATGAAAGATTTCAAACAAGATCACATTCTGTTTTATAGCTGGTTCTTAATGAGTTTTACTTCATAAGTCTATGTTTTAATTATCTTCTGTGTATTAGCATGAGCCATCCAGTATGTTTGCATGTGTTAATTCTTTCACAAGTTATTTATATATGAATAATTTTATCTGAATTTTGTGCACATTAATTAGTCTTGTAGGGTTTGATTCTCCAAGCATCTGCGTAAGTATTTGAAAAACCGCACCCCAGTGAAAATACTGCTGCAGCTTGCATCTTAATAGAAATAGTAGAACTCATTGGAAAAAATCACATTAAAATGAGTATTGAGAAGCATTTTGCTGTTGTTCCCACTTCATTTTGTCAGAATTCTGGTAGTAGTGTTACTGTGATAACTGTGTTAACAACTGTGAAATGCAGGTCATTAGGGAGATTAGGCTGGCAGCCAGTTGCATTGTTACTACCTTTCAAACTTACTGTGCTTGGTAAATTATGAAGTACTGCAAGAGATGTAGCTGTATGTTTTTCATATTTCTTGAAAACTTTTCAAGAATATTGTATATGCTAAAACAAACATTCCTAATGCTGCAGTAGGGTTCTTAATTGGATAGAATATGTAACATAGAGCCGTAGATTGCCATCCCCAGAAATGATAAATTATAGTAGTTGGAGTTGCTCTTATGCAAATGTAATTACTGGCAGGAAGAAGCAGCACTTCATTATGCATTCTGCTTTTGTCTTTTTGGTGGCTTTGCAGCATTATGCTTGCACATTGCTATGACCATCTTTGGTATTTGTTAAAAAACTGTGTACCGTATTTATGCAGGTATTAAGACAGTCAGCATGTATTAGTAGGTGAGACATTGGATGCATATACATTTATATGCGTACACAAAAGCACATATAGCATGCATATACATAATGCTTTGTCTTTTTGCCCATTCTGAGAGATATGAAACTTGTTACAGGCAAAATCAGCCCCAAGAGAATCAAACTACAGTGAAAGAACCTTGAGAAATTTATTTGGTGACGCACATTATACTCTGAGTTGCTGTTGCAGAAGCACATGCTGAGCATTAGACCCGCGTTTGACATACGGCAAGTGTCTTTTTTTTCAGCCTTACAAATCCCTTCCCCACATCTAAGTTTGTATATCCAGTCCAACTGCAATAGCTCAGGGCACTATGACATCTTCAGGTTCTTACAATAAAGACCATTCTCATAGATCATAGCAAGATTTGGCAAAAGTATTTAGTTTGCAGTTAGGGGCTTCTGCAACTCATCCTTCAACTTGCCAATGTTACGTGTTTTTAGTTTTTCCCACTTTGTTGGACCAAATCCCCTTTGAAACAAAATAGTAGCACTTTTAGTGTAAGTTTTATGAATGCAGGTTTTCAAAACCTTCTCAAAAGAGCTCCAATTTCACACTTGTGTTTCCTCTGCAGTACTTTAGGCTAGGACATGTTGCACTTCAGATTTCTTCTTACTTTAATTTGAGATTAACAGTTCAGAGAATTAAGAAAAAATTAGGGTACCTTTGCCTGTCTGCTTTTTTGACACTGTTGTGGTTTCATTATCTATTGTAATTTCAAGTCATGTGTAAGAATCTTTGTAATTTTCCTGGTGATTCAGACTTACATAAAGTTTGGCTTCTAGAGTGGAAGGTTGTTTGCAAGAGCAATCGGCCTTTGAGCCTGTGCTCTAAGTCTTTTTTAGTGCAACACTGGAAATTCCAGTACTAAATAAAACGGCAGTAATGAGACTTCTTTTGTATTCTGTAGTATGTTTAATTAATAAATTCATTTTAATAGCTTTTAGGTATTTGCCTGTTATGAAAATAAGGATGTACTTCAGGGAATAACTTGAGGCATCTTTGACCTGTATATAAAATAATTTGGACTAATAAATGTAGTATTAGAAATCCATAGAATGTGTAAGATTTAGAAATGTAGCTGATACTGTTTTAACAGTTCTACATCTAGTATTTCTGAACAAAAAAAGTTCAGGTTCTTTAAAAAGTCTCTGTTTGAAGGAACTACTCAATCAAGTATGAAAAACAATAGGGAAAATAAACAATAAATACTTATAATAAGTGTGGGAAAGCTGGCAGGTGAAATCTAACAGGGTTTTTCTATGAGATTTAGAGGCATAAGTACCCACATTAGTTTTGAAAATGTTAGTTTTGTCATTTTGGGCTAGATCTGCACCTTGATGCTGAGAAGACAGGTGCATCTCTAGTATGCTTGACCCTGAACTCACAGGCCTCCTGTTAGAAGCCCATGTTCCCTATGCAGTGTACAAGAGAATTGGCCATCACAAGGTGAGATCTCATCCAGAAGAACATGTCAGCAAGAGCTTGTGTCTTGCTGGCCCACCAGTTGCATTTAGCTTGAATTAGCCAGCAGGTAACTCTGAGAGTGTGGTGAGCTGGGGGTTCTCTTGAGTCCGCAGAAATACACTGTTTTCCACCCCAGCTCCCCAGCCTGTGCATTTCTCTTCTGAAGGTGCATGCCCATACATACCCTTTCTTAACAAACTTCAATAAGACAGGGAATGGAAGAAGCCACTCTTTTCTTTAAAAATCTGTGTGCCCCCTGTGTGGTTTTCAATTTTTTCAGTATGTGGGGACTTAGGTTCCACTCTTCAATCCTAAAGGATTCAAACCTGTACCTTCCACCTGCACATGACAAAAGAAGTCCCTGAGTCACACCACTGTGAGGTTGCAATAGCATGTACACTTTTTCTTGTCATGGTACACAGTAATGGAATTTGTACTGACAAAGTTTTGGGCAAAGAGAAAGCAGAAGAAAAATTGTACCCTTGCATCTTACAGGAACTTGGCCTTCCTGGGGAAGGGTCTTTTTGACTACTTCTGGGATTATTTCACTGTTCCACATGAAAGAGATTGTAGGTAAAACCAAATATAGATCCTTCTCCTGAAATGCCACCCTTACAGTGGGTCACATTTCCTTTAGTAGGCAGTTTATCCATGACAAATGGTCTTCTTAAAATTCTTTGTCTGATTTAATTAAATTTCCTGGCAAAAAACCCCCTCAAACGAACAAACAAAAAAAACCCAACCAAACAAAAAAAACCCTCAGAATAAACTCAACAAGGATATGATAGACTTATTTAGGCAGAGGGATGCCTAAAATTTCTGAGTTATGATCAAATGCTTCCAGCTGCTTCATCCTGTAAGAAACAAGATGCAGAAGCTGTTTTTCCAGGTATTATGCGACCTCACTTTACATGGAAATTGTGGTTTGCTCTCTCTGTGGAGAGGTGCATGCCTTCAGAGGCTGGTGGCACTGAGCAAGGATTTTTAGGGTCACATTATGGGAATCTGGAGACCTAAAAGCCATTATGAAGTCTCCATGTAGGTATCCAGCATCAACATTGAATCTATCCTTCACACTGTCTTGAATCTCATTGCTGATACTTCATATTCTGTGGTACAATAAAAACAAACGTGGTTTTCACTGGCATTTGTCTTCATAGAATATGGCAGATGGAAAATGCATCTCTCAAAAGTTTGAAGTTTGTTGTTGTTTTTCTTCATCTTAAATGTTGTGTGGAAATTTATCTGCCAACATTCAGCTCTCTGGGATAGGGTATAATGGAAATTGTATCCTTGCCAATTTAAGACTCCCTGCAAGGCATTCCTGACTATATATATTTGCATAATGAAGCATAGCAGCATTTTTGTAGGAAGTTTTTGCAAGAATTACACTGTAATACATTACAGTTAATATTTAGATACTGGATTGAGACAACCACCTCCAACTCAGGATAGCATTGAAGTGCACACAACTGAACTTTATAGGCTTGCTTAAATCTCACTGGCTTGGTATGTTTAAGTACAGTGCTGAATTATCAAGTTCCTCAACTAGTTTATTTGGAAATATTATCTGTGTAGTTTTATGGTTCTGGTAGATTGTGAGATATTTCAGTGGAAAAGGGAACTTAGTTTTCTTGAAGCTTTTTGTACCTCATTGTTCTCTAATTTCTTTTAAGTGTTGGACAGATTAGTTATGATTAGACAGTTATAATTTTGACTGTGATATATTTTATTGGTGTACAATAATATCAAGAGAGGACAAACCCAAATGTCCTATATCAGAAAAGTAGTACGAAGCCATGTACCCCAGTACAATGCCTGCATTCCTGGGTGCAAAATTGTTTAGTTGACCTCTTAGTGTCCACAAATAGATGGTACAAAGGCAAAGGCCATTAGAGCAATCAGTATTATATGAACAGCAGTGGGATGCTTTTTCCCAGTGTTCCTGGGTCAATGTGGAAAGTCCCAGAAATCCAGTATGTGTCACCTAGCTTTCCATTATTAATGCAGAACCATCTACCATATGTACATTCCTGAACAGGACTAATGCCTAATAAGAATGCCAAAATACTGTAATAAGCTCAAACCCAGTAAAAAGAAAAGGCTGTATATGTGCTTTATAAATTTATCAAATAGAATGTATTTTATCTTAGTTAAAAAATCAGCTTTCAGTTGTAGCAATTGTGAATTGACAGAAATGAAATTATGTTTTCTAAGTAACAGTAGTACTTTTGCACCTTTCAGAGTTGACAAATTCCTTGTTGGGTATAAAATACTCTCTGAAAGTATTAATCAACCTACTTTACACAGCATTAAGTGCTTGTAGCTTGTTTTATTTGGCATCACTGATACTTGACATTTATAGAAAGCAATGCCTCTGCTCTGGTGCCCATATTAGTAACAGCCATTTTAAATGTGTCATCTGGGTATAACTACAGACGTTGGAAAATACCAACTTGGCCAACTATGGCATTTGAATAGATGAGGTCACATTGCTTGAAAACAGACATAAAATGACAAAACTAAACCATCAGTCACCCTGCCAGTTCTGTGTTAGTATCAGTTAGGA
Organism: Aphelocoma coerulescens; assembly: GCF_041296385.1. Classification (NCBI taxonomy): domain Eukaryota; kingdom Metazoa; phylum Chordata; class Aves; order Passeriformes; family Corvidae; genus Aphelocoma; species Aphelocoma coerulescens. Next base: position 35,519,175 of record NC_091014.1, on the reverse strand, counting down.
TATTGCGCTGTCAGATTGTAATGGGATTGCAGGATGGGGGCCTTTTGTCTGTTGGCGAAGAAAGGTGTTTTGTTGCATTTTCTTTGATAGTTCTCATGTTGCGTGTGATTTCTTGTTCCATTTAGTTTTGGGGTGGGATTATATTTCTACTATTGAAAGTGATGCTCTAATATAATTTACAATTCACCAGAATAATTGTGAGAGTTGTGCAAACTGCTTTGTATCTCCTCTAATTCCCACCGGCTTGATTAGCAACACATTCACTCTTATATAATCTGGGAAAGTGATAATTACCTCAGTCTTTATGAACAAAGCTGGGAAAAGTCTTCTTTGACGAGTCATAAATTTGCTGAGAAGCAGAGTTAGATAGAGATCAGAAGTATGTGCATTTTCAAGGATGATTACTGCCAGTAATTTTGACTGAAAAAGAAAGATGATTTCCCCAGATGCTGCAGTGTCTTATTTCAGCATTTTCAAAATTAGATCTGTCCTCTTTCCTTTCAAAATATTTTGGAGCTTTTTACTGTATTTCTTTATCCTTAAAGAAAACATGTTTTTAAGGATTAAATAACTTGAAAATTAAAGGAAGCATTGCATTTAGGATCAAAAGTAATACTTCAGGTTGACCCAAAAAGACATTTACTACTGTGTTCTTTTTCAGCATTATCTGTTTCTTTACATTCAAAATCTTCCCCCCTTTAAAGCTTTTTTTGTCTACTTTTCATGTTCAAAACTGTCATCAGTCCAGTTCTAATCTAGAGTTTGTATGAAAAATCACTTGAAAGTTTCCAGTAAAATGGATGTAATTTATATTTCAGAATATGTACAGTATCTCCACGTAAACCAGACAACTGCACCAGAGTATGTTATTAGAATATCACACTTTACCAAACGTCTGGTTTACGTTAGCAGCTTTACAAACATGTTCTATAATAATCACATATGAGAGAAGATATATTGCTTCCTCCATTTTCCTGGACGGAGTTGCAAGCCAAGAATTGGTGGTTCCCACTGAAGTCTTACATTTTCAGAAGGCATAGACTCAGCCTTCTGAGGTGGTGTGTTCAATCCCTTTTGTGATGCATCACTGGCAGCTGAGCCAAGATGATGCAGTTGTGCGGGTTCAGAGAGGTGTCTTGGTCTCTACGGTCCTATGGAAGATGAGAATTGGCCATATCCATCAAGAATGAAAGCAGGAGTAATTGCTGTGATGTGCTGCAGGTCTGTCTGTATTCATTCAGTTGTGTAGTAATTCTGAAGGTTAAAATGATCACACTGAATATCAGTTTCTATTGTATCCCTTCTGATCAGAGAGCTTGTGAGAGAAGAGGGACCCTTCCTTTATACAGGTCTGTGCAATGGCCTGTGAGTGTAACTTCACTGTGTTGCTGAGTGGGTTTTCAATGCACAGGTACTGCAGTGGGTGCTTCCTTCTCTGGCTTCACTGGAGCTTGTCTGGCTTGCAAGGGGGTCCTTGGAGCATCTATGTTTGCCTTGCTTAACCTCTTCACTCTTCCTGCTGAAACTACCGGGTTGTATTCCAGTGTTTGATTATATGGATGCAGTTTCTCTTTCTGGTAAGTAGAGATTGTTGTGTACCTAGTCAGCTGGCGTGGAATGCTTGTAACCATGCTATATTAACTTCCCAATAAATAATTATCTGTTTAACAGCCTCTGCACAGAAAACACTTGAGATCTTCCTGGGGAACAGGAAAATGATGCTACTATTTGGTACATTTCAGATCTGTTTTGCTGCCTATTCTGTTTTCCTGTTCTCTCACATAATCTTTTGCACCTGCATGTGCTTGTCTGGTTGAGTATTCTGCAACTGAGAACACATGAAAATCTTTAATTTAGGAAATAAAATGCTACATCAATGTGTATCAATTGAGTATATGCCAAGTGACCGTGTGCCAGCTGTGTGTGTTTGGGGAATGATGGTGAGTCATCTTGGTGGGCAATATTATTCATGTTCTTGCCTGCTTGTGCTTTTCATCTGCCACCTCATGTCTCAGGATGCAAAACCCATGTTTCAAACTTCTGGTCTTCATTATTGACTTTACGGTATGACAGGAAGGTAGTGCATCCTTGGGAGGTGACATGGATTGTTTATTTTCTGCAGTTAAGGGAAATAAAATTGTAGTAAATACTTCATGCTGTTACTAAGAGCACTAGGAAACTCCTACCATCTGCAAAAATAAATTTACTAGAGCAGAAATAGTCGTGCATCAGGTTTTAATTCACAGGATTTTTTTGTACATGGCTTTTTTATGTATCTTCGTTGTACATGCCTGGAGTTGGGCAACTTCAGAAAACTTAATTTTGCTAGAAGTTGAGATATTCCGGGAAAAAAAGACGGAATTGTTGTGCAGTGGCCTCTCCAAGAGCAGCGGTACCAGCAGTTGTTCAATTTTGCAGCAGAAGATAAATATACTCCTGCACACACACTGGGTTGTGCAACCCTGTTCATATGAACTGTTCATCATTTCCAAGCACAGGGAAAGATGGAGCTGCCGCCTTTCCCTGCATCTTTCTGAAGGCTGCAGGAGGAGACATCCTCCTCCCTCTCTGCTTAGGGCAGGCTAAGGGAAGTGGGTAGCTCCGTGTTTCACAATGTACAAGAAAGCATTTGCATTGGTTTGCCAGTGACTACAGCCATGGTTTGTCCCTCCTTCCCAGGAGGACTGCCTGTTTCCCGCAGTGGCTCCTTATGGACTCGTTCCCACATGTTTTCAGAGGTGAAATGTGTTTCTTCCAGCTTCTCTCTCTGCTTTGTTCTTAGGTTTTGCCTGTGGTTGTGGCTCTCCCTCCCTTATTTGCTGGTTCTTAGGGAAAGACACTGGCAATTCATTCATGTATTGCGTGAGGATTATGCGCACACACTCAGCAGGCCAGCACAGCCCTGTGCCTGCTTATACGGAGGTAAGCATGGCATAGATAGTGAAATCAGGGTCAGTTTCTTAATCACACGACTGCCTTCCAGGACAGCACAGAAATTACTTTTAGTTTTGTAAGGGTCCTGTCCTTAAATGTGAACTGCTTAGGGATGGGTTTTCTCCCACAATTAATTTGGAATTTTATAGACGTTTCGAGGGATGGAGGGGGGGGGAGGGGAGTGGGAAAGGGCTTTGTAGTGCTCCATCTGTGGTACTCTTTGCACCTACTTAGCATCTTTGTAGAATCATAGTATCACAGAATTATTTTGGTTGGAAAAGGCCTTTAGTATTTATTTACTGAGTTCAGCCATTAAAACAGCACTGCCAAGTCCACCACTAAAACATGACCCAAAGTGCAACATCTCCACATCTTTTAAATGTATCTGGGGATGGTGACTCAACTGCTTCTCTGAGTAGCCTGTACCAATGCTTTACAACCCTTTTCTTGAAGAAATTTTTCCTAATATCCCATCTAATTTGAGTGTTTCTAGCTGACCATTGTTGGGGTTTTAGTTTTGTCCTAGTTTTTTTCTGTTAGAGGAATTTTCTCCCATATGCATGTTGCTAGGAGACAAATGACCATACTTAAGAAAGACAAAAGCACCCTGTTTTTGGGGGTGGGGTGGGCCTGGCTACTCTTTGTTTCACCTGGGCATGTTGGGAGTTCGCTCTCAGCGTCTGGAGAGAGAAGCCTCGGAGAGAAGAGCTGCTGGTTCCCGTTTTTTCGGCGTCTTTCCTCTCTGCTGGAAACAACACCGGGATCCCAAGGCTGCTTTCCCTGCCCTGCTGGAGGCTGGGGTTGGGGCCGCCCTGCACCGCTGCTGTTTCGAGCCTTCGCTACGCTGTAGCCGTGCTTGCCCTGCCTGCCTGGAGCCCCGGGGGGTTCCCCCCTTTTGGATACATCTCGTCTGCCACCCAGGATTTGTGTTTGTGCCTGCCGCTCCGGCCTTGCCATTTCCAGCCTGCTGTTCCGGGAGTCCAGGACCGGCTGCCCAGGGGTTTGTGAAGCTCCTTTGTTCCACCCTTCCCCGGGATCCCAGACTGCCAGTGCCGCGTGCTCCCCGAGCTCGCTCCGGAGCGCCCCCTGCAGCCGCGGGGGAACCATCGCACCTGCCCTGCTCACCGGGAGCCGCCAGCGATCCCTGCCGGCTGCGAGCGGAACTGCACCCGAGGGGAAATAGCCTGACAGCCGAGAAGGCTGGGACTGGGTTTGTGTTTGCTGTTACTATCATAGTTGTTGTTGTTTTGTTCGACTGGTTATCTATCTATCTATCTATCTATAAATATATATATAGTAAAGAACTGTTATTCCTATTTCCCACATCTTTGCCTAAAGACCCTTGATTTCAAAATCATAATAACTCAGGGGGAAAGGGGTTATATCTGCCACTTCAAGGGGGGCTTCTGCCTTCCTTAGCAGACACCTGTCTTTCAAACCGAGACACCATGCAGTCCATGCTTTCCCAAACTGAGGCGCCTGTTCCTTTCATGCAGGTGTCTGGTAACTCCCCAAAATTATTTTGACAAATCTTGCAATTTACATGCAGCTTGTGTGGTACTGTGTAGGAGACTGGCCCCTCTCTGTCCAGCCTGAGAGTATGAGTGATGCTGCTGGTGTCCCTTTGGTGCTGGTCTGGGGTTACTGAAGAGGCACCGGAGCCTCTCCTGCTCCTTTGCCCTGGGCTCAGGCAGACCAGGGATACTGTCTCCAGCCCTGCCAAGGGAGCTGCAGTCCTGCTGACTCCAAGCCATGGTGGTGCTTCATGGTGCTCTCAAATGACTCACAGCTGATCACCACTGCCAGAGGCCAAAATACTGCACCCTCAGTGGCACGGCCAGGGGTTTCTCCTCCCTTTGCCATGTCCCCTTGCTGCCTGTCCGTCCCTCAGCAGCGTCTGGATGTGCCTCCCTGCCACTTTCTGGCACTCCATGGTGCAGCTGCCCTGTTGGCCAGTGCATCAGGCCTCCTGCCTCACCTTCAGGTGACTTTCTCAGCTCTTCAGCATCTATTCTGAGGCCTTGGAGAATTCCTGCATGGCACTATCGTGTGTTGGTGGCTTTGACAGCAGTGCAGTTCAGCAGTAGTGGTTACCTCTGTGTACCTTTTAATTACTTTAAATACACAGTGCATATTTCTGGAACAAACTGCCTGATGCCCCTTAATCTTCCTGTTTATCACTGTTTGCCCTGGTTATCCTCAATATGCCAGTCAAATACTTGAAAAATGTCTGCAGTGATCCTGTAGTATGACTTGTGTAACACAAGCCTTTGATTTCCATAAATTAAGGAATTAATCCTATTTAAATTTGAGCAGCCTGTAGATAAATATTGATCTTAATTTAAAAAAAAAAGTTTAGTAATGGAAAATGAACATTATTACAAAAGTGTTACTGAAAATCAGTATTAATGATCCAAGAGCTTTTTGGCTTAGGTGTTGAATCATAGTCATCCAGACTTGCTGATAGTGGACTCCCTACCTTGCTATCATTGTTTAGCATCATTCTAAATTATTGCTGAAGTAGAAATACACTGTTATCATCGTAATATATTATGTCATCCATTTTTTTGACAGTTGTGATTCTTCTTCCTAAAAGTACTGCAGAGATTTTGTTGGGTTTTAATTTTGCCAAACACATTTTTTTTCTTGAAGCCTTTAAACTCTTACAGGAGATCTGTTTAGCTGATAGTTTGTGGTTTCTGTGTATCACCATCTACTTCTATGTTCTCTCATATCAATGAAATATCAGTAACTTGTAAACTAGGAAAAGCATTTCTATATAATCCCATAAACTGTTCTTAGTCATACTCTTTTTTCAACAAGTCTTAATTATGCATTTTGACTATCTAATTATGCTTTTCTTCTCACCCCAGTACTTCTATTATTTTCAGCTTAAATTTTTCCCTATACATTAATTGTTCTGACATCTCCTCTCTAACACACAGGTTTCTAGTTCTGATGCAGACACAATTATCTTCTCTTCCTACTTCCCATCTTTAGGAATTTCAAGTAAATTCGTTTCCCAAAGCTGGTTTTTTTTGTTTGTTTGTTTGAGGGGGGGGGGGGGGGTTGGTTGCTTTTTGTTGTTGTTTTTGTTTTTTTTGTTAGATGACTATTCATTTGTTCTCTCTAACCATTCTCCCTTTCTGCTGAATTGGAGGGTACCTGGGTAGTCAGCCTTTTTCCTTAGGAACGTGGGCTATGTCCCATACAGACAAACCCTTCTGTCTTAGAGGGTTGCTAACACATCTCTTTGCTGGGTTAATCTTGGAACAAAGGGAAGCCTAATTTTTAACGATCTGGTGATTTGGGAAGATGTGCAATAGGGAACAGATGTTGCATCCAGATATTCATCCCAGTGCATCCCTGTGCTGGCCAACAGTTCCAGTTTATCCGAGTTGGATCCACACCAGCTGGCTTTCGTCCAGATGCCAGAAATTTGTCTAAGCAGGGGATGAAAAACCACTGGGCATCTGTGAGTAGTGACATATCTCATCACACCAGAGTTGCCACAGCCCAGGCCTCTCCGGGCATGCCTGCAGCTTCCTGTGGGAGCAGTGGTGGGGGAAGGCAGCCAGGCACAGGCTCTCTGTCTTTGCCCATTGCCCTGTGGAGCTCAACAGCTTCAATGATTCCATCCTAGCCACAAATCTTTTCTCAGAATGGCTGACCACTGCATTTTGCACAGGCTGTACCCAGAATGGGCAGGCTGGAGCTTAGCTGTCACTTCACAAGCTTTGGTTTGCACAAACACCTGTGCTTCTGTAGCGCAGCGTTTTGCACGGCGGCAATAAGCACTCATATGGAGGGCTGCATTGCTTGTGCGTGGGTAGTATTTCCCAGCTGCAGGGAGTTCTATTGAAATTCGCTGATCATTACAAATTCTGCAGCTGTGCTGTTGCTTTTGAGGGGTTTGTCTTCTCTCTTGAAGAGGATCCCCACCAAAAAAAAATCCTCTGTCTGCCATTGTTTCCTCACAAGCAAATAATGTGTTTCCATCATAATTTCCCACTTGAGGAACTCTTGCGGGCTGTGGTGGGAGAGGTGCCAGTGAGCTCTCTGGGCGCTTTCCTGCTGCAGGCAGGGGCAGTGCTGCTGAACAGGGCGGCGACAAGGGGAGGATGGGCTAGAGAGAGCTCTAGCAGAGACACAACCCTTGGCTGGCAGAGCTGAGGGTAGCCCAGATAGATACATGGCTGCAAAAGTAAATGGAGCTAGGGAGAACGAGAGAAACATAAGTTGCAGCCTGTACTGCTGCTGCCTGTGTAGTGCTCAGGGTGCTGACAGCAGCAGGGCTCGCTCGGCATGCTCTGAGCGTGCGAGGGCCTGGTGTGCACTGCAGGGTATGGAGCTGTCCAGCTGAGTGCAAAACAAGCTGTATCTTCTCAAAATCAGGCTCTTTCCTCCTGGATCTGAGTTAACTTTGGGTCTGGCAACTTCCATGCACTCAGAGACAGTGACTTGAGAATCACAGAACCGTTTAGGTTGGAAAGGACCTCTTAAGATTCTCAAGTCCAAATGTTGACTCAGCACCGCCAAGTCCACCACTAAACCATGTCCCTAGGTGCCATATCTACTTGTCCTTTAAATACCTCCAGTGATGGTGACTCAGTCAATTCCTCGGGAAGCCTATTCCAATGCTTGACAATCCTTTCTGTGAAGAAATTTTTCCTGATGTCTAATCTAAACCTCCCCAGGCACAACTTTAGGCCATTTCTTGTCCAGTTGCTTTTTGCTTCAGAGAATGCAGTTGGAGTTAATTCATTTGTTTTTATTAAAAAAAGAAAGAGTCTCCCTTTATACTACTCCTTCCCTGCTGTATTACAATTGTAAAAAAATTCTGTCTGTAATGGCAGTGCTTTGGGGTGGGGGGCTGAGGTTTAAGTTGCATAGACAGCTGCGCAAGAGAAACAATGAGAGGAAGCCTGAAAAAGAGGGGAGAGACTAACTGTAATAAAGTGACTAACTTCAGGCTTTCGTGTTTTGTTTCATTTGGTGGTTTTTGTTATTATTCCAAATAAACCTCAGACCTCTTTTTTACTTAACCATGGAAATACGTGTTTGGACCCCAGTGTCAAAGCTAGCAGAAGCTTTAAACTTAATATTTTGTAAAAAGGTAATAGGGGAAATAGGAGATGGATTTTAATGCCACAAGTCATCTTCTATCCCCTTCACTTTTGCATTTTACCTTAAATCAAGGCTAGAATGATCTGAGGAATGAAGTCTTTCTCTGAAGATGATGCAGTCATGTTTCTCTGCTTTTTTGGCCTCTCAAACCCTTGGTCCCATATTCAGAGGACTTTGGCTCAGGTCTTCCCCCAGTTGTAGATCCAATGAGCAGCCCCAAGTATAGTGCTCAGTATCATGTTCATGGCTTCTCCTAGCAGGGTCACATCAGCAGAGAGCTGAGAGGTTCATGGTATGTTGTTTTGTTGTCAAAGGTGAACTCTATCAGTCAAATTTCTAAATTTGTAGCTAACTTGCACACTGGTATATGCACCAGTTCACTGGGTCTGTGTTCAGGCTGGACTTGCTTGCTAGGAAGGCTGTAGTGGACAAAATGATGGTGGATAGCCCACTTACAGGATGTAATAATACAAATCTACAAATACTATCTTTATGAGAATCATACAGTCATTAAGACTGGAAAAGACTCTAAGATCATGGAGTCTAGCCCTTAGCCCAGCATGACCCTGTTTACCACTAAACCATGTCCCCCAGGTGCCACATCCACACACCTTTTGAACATTTATTGTTCATACTTGAAAATAAAGTTGCCTTATTCTAGGCCATATCAGTGTACAAATTTTTCAAAAGCATAAAGGACACTCTACAGGACCAGAGATGGCAATATCCTGTTGAACCTAACTTCACAGCAGTTACTAAAATTTGATTTTATGGCTTTGTTGGTCTCGAGTGAGTAGTGGTCAGCATGGCTAGCTGGGGAGCAGCATTCAAAACCAGGAGAGCAGAGCACTCTCCCTCCATCCTTCGTGCTCTCATGCCTAGAGAGAGATGGTAGCTAGACACCAAAGGTGAAGGCAGGCTAATGAGGGAGTGTATTTGAGGAGACCAGGGGGAAGTCAGAGATACAGTTATCCCTGGTAATATTAGCATGCCACTTTTTTTCCTCCTTAAAATGTTTTAGCACCAGAAGTCATCTGTTTTCAGCTTGTCAACTTGCTGCTGCAACCTTGAAAATATGTGCCAGTTTTAGTGAATGTTTCAGATGGCTGTAATAGAAAATAGTCTGCAGTGGGTCTGGGGAGGGTGTTGTCACCTGCCACAGTGGAAAAACAGTGGCTTCTGGGTGGCAGTTACAGTTTTAGTCCCAGTAAGCCATGACCCTGATCTGATCCCTTGCATGGGTTTATGTGGCTGCACACATTAAAAAATGCCCGTAGTCTCCATTTAGCATCAGATGCAGCAGTCCAGATGAAACATGGGGCGCTACGTAGCTGTGCTTTGTTCTGCATGGGCTCAATTCAAAATCTCTCTACTGTTTGAAACTTGTCTGGGAGGACACATGTAATTGCCTGCAGGATCATTTCTCCTTCTTGCTGACTGCTTCCAGCAGCCGTGTGTGACAGCAGGGAAATGCTTCATGACAAGTGGAGCCAGGCCAGTGCTGGCCATCAGGCCATGAGCTGAACCTAGATTAACAGAACCTTTTCCAGCAAGAGCTGGAAATAATACAGTTCACTTCATTAGGAACTCTCCTTAAGATTTAGTTTCTCCAGAGTAGCTTTCTCTTGATAAGTTCTTGATAAACTCAAATTACTTGATAATAGTAGATAACATCAAATGTAAATTATATTTTACAGAAATGAATTTGTTTTCCTTGCGCAGTGTTCTTTAAGAAGGAAGAGAATAATTGTTGTTTTGTAAAACTCTAGTGATAGGTCAGATTATACTTTATTTGGGGGGCATTTCTGAGGTCAACTAAAGTGAAGATGTATTTTATCCAGGGTCTTTATTGCTTCATTTTTAAGTGTAGCATCTCATAAATGGAATCATGTAGTATAGTCCTTTCCTAGGGAAAAAATGTGGCTGTTAAGTGTGAGCCTAGCTCTATAGACTTTTTAATAATTTAAATACCTTCGTTTCATGCTTATTTGGCTTTTCTGCCAGTATTGATACCACTATCTATTTTCTAATTTTAGCCAGTTCATATAGAATGTCTTAAATGTAAATCCCCAAACCCACAACTCTGTTTGCTGAGGTGGTAATGAATGTCTTCTGTTTATGTATGATCTCACTGAATTTATGTTGTAATGTTAAAGCAAAATCCAGTAGCAAGAACTTGAGAGAAGCAGCTGTTGTATTTAAAATTAGCACATAAAGTGTCATTAAAATAATGATAGAGGTTCACAGAGTTGCCTTCTAAGTGCTAATCATCCTATCTTGTGGATGAGCTGACTGCTGTGCCTTACTCCATGGTGCTTTTTGAGTTTGGATGATTGGCCTAAATTATTCGGTAAAAGGCTGTAGGTGGTAGAAACAGAAGCACATATACGTGTTAATGTGTGACACCTGCCTAATACCTGCCTGCTGAACTCATCAACTAAATTAACATTTCCTTCTCCAGCCTTGATCTTTGCCAGTGTCACTGTTAGGTGTAAAGTACTGTCCTCTCTGGGTTGTCAGGAGGATTTTCAGTGTACTGGCTTGAATTGGCAGAAGAAAAAATTACTACGGGCTGGCGATATTCTGAGTTGTATGGGGAGCTAGCAAACTACCAGGGTTGGAGTTACTTTTTGGCAAGCTAAAATGTCAGCATGAAGAAATGATGATTCATAAGATTGATCAGGGGAACTGTAATTATAATCCAGAATGGCTTTTCTCTGTTTGTTTAGCCAGGTTTTCATAAAGGAACTGGGTCAGTCAAGTCAGCACCCATACCTTTACAAATATACTCTACTCCTTTATCACTTATCTACTCACATAAAAATCATTGTCTCCATTGTACAGTGGAAGAGACTAAAATCTGTGTAAGACTGGAGTTTAGATGCAAAGAATGCATGAATGGTTGTGAAGTCTTTAAATACCAATTAATGAATAGAAGCGAAATTAAGGTAATAAAGTTGGGTTTTTCAATGGAAAGCCACTGCAGTGGTGGTGTTTGTAGACCAGTGTCTGTATGATGAATGGATTGCAGCCTCTTCTCTTTCAGCACTTTGATGCACTTTAATAAGCTTCTGTCTGTATTTTAAAGTGTGTATAAGCACACAAAAGATCTTTGAAGAAAGGGATGGTAGCCCACACATCTGGGAATTCCGAAATAGACTGTGTGTTTATTACAAAATGCTGGACAATCTTTTATGGCCTTTTTATATCAAACTGCTGTTATTCTGAAATTGCTATTGTTCTGTATCGTAAATCACTGTGTTGGAAACATTTATTTTTATGAGCTTTATGAAAATAAATGTTACAATATTTTTTTAAAAAGACTAAAATGATGAATATGTGACTTCCAGTATCCAGTTTTTTATTCTTACTTAGAAATTGTGCATCAGACTTGCAGACAGCCATGCTTGCTGCAGTTTGCCAGGGTATTCAGTGGGAGGCTGCTACAGTAGTGGCCTGTTTTGTTATAGCTGCACTTAGGAATGTGATATTAAGTGCCATGTTTTAGAAATGCTTTTAGAAATGATGGCATATAGATTTGTGATGGATTTTTGCTTCCTTTTCCTTACATTATAAAACATGATGCAATATCACCACACAGGAAAATGTATTATTGTACATGTTATATAAATGTACATGTCCTGACTTTCATGATGCACTTAGAGAGCAAAAAGCCCTGCATGTGCCTGAATAGCTGCAAAACCAGGGCAGGTAATCCCACTTCAGGAGAGCATCCCAAATCAGGACAGCATCCAGCCCCTGTCTGATTCTAAAGCATTTTTCTAACTTTAAAATCCCACTGCCTTTTCATTTGGCTTTAATAGGAACAAATGATCCCTTAAATTGACATTTTTAGAGCAGGGTATTAAGGAAAATTATTGCTTTTACTATTGCTGTAGTAGCCAGTCTGACTAAACTGAAGATGTCCTGGCAGTATCAATGAACAGAGTAATCCTTTTGTGTTTAACTTTCTTGTTTTAACTTCTGATTTAATTTTAATAAATCCATTAGAAAAGGATAATGGGAACATTTTATTCTTTATCATAATCTTTGTTGAAAAGAACATCTTGAAATAACTTACATTGTTTGTATGAAACATTACATATACATGGATCTTGGCATGAACTTGGGGAATAGACATTCTTTGATCTCTGTTGTCATTTTATTCACCTTCTAATTAACTTTTTACATGCAAGTCTCAATAGACTTTCATACTGGAAGCAATGGGAGCAATCCTGAGGCTAACCCAGTCCCTGAAAAAATCATGCTAGAGACAAAAAAAGTACAAAACCATGCTGGTTAAGGAAATACTGCCAAGACCTTATGTTCACTTCGTTTTGTCTTTAAGTTGTCATTGACACTTACATATTTTTATTTCATCCATATAATGTCAGCAGTAGCACTGCCATTGTTATGCAGGCTTCTCTGCTAAGCAGAATATTAAAGAAAGTGTCTGAACCAAAAATTCCTACATGGTTGCAAAAGTATTAAGAATTTTGTTTCCCGAAGTTCATACCTTGTTTTCAGTTCCCATTCAGGTTCTGTGAGCCGGTGATGGTGACAGAAAATAAATACAGCTCTCACTGTCTCCCTTGTTCATTTGTGTCTCACAGAGAGAAAGATTAGCCTAGAGCAGAGGAGGCAGTTTGGGAAGGGAAGCAGCAAAGTATTAGTTCCTGCTGTGATGTTGGTGTCTTGGTGTTCCTTGCCAAATCAGCTTCTCCAGTGGTTTCTCTGTTGGCCTTTTGCTATTAGGAGTAGGAACTCAAAGCCAAGGACTTCTAACATCTGTGTGATTTCAAACCAGGCTGCTTCAGTTGTGCAGTGTAGTTAGCAAAGAAAATTGTTAGATGAGCTTGGGAGGCGATCAAGGAGGAGTTGAGAAATAGGATTAGTCTCTTCCCATTCATCCTCCCCCAAATTGTTACTTCTTTTCCTTTTCCTCTGCAATCTGATATAGTTTGATTTTGCTTTTCTCTCCCTCTTCCTCACTTGAGACACAGCATCCTATGCATTGCATATATTTATTGTCTGTTATGTTTTCTGTCAGACCTCATCTCCTTTTTTTATTCTTTCTATTCTGTATATGCTGTTAAAATGTATTGACCCTTCAAAGGGAAGGAGTGTGGATTCAAAGAAGCAGGCAGAAGGAATGCTGCTATGGAACACGCAAAAGCACAGCTTTGTTCAGCATCCCTCACCTCTGGTCTGGCCTTACATGGGAATATGAAGTATGGGAGCTGCTTTCACAGAGCTGTTCGGTGGAAGTGTCTTTTGACAGAGAGAAACCAACATTTTTGTAATAAACTCTGAGGCAGAACGAGTTCATAAAGCCTAGGGTCAATACTTCCAGATCAGCTGCCCTACAACTCCCTCAAGGACAAGTCTGCTTGGGTTTGTACTTTACATGGAAATGGCGGGCGACTGGCAGCTTTGAACACCCATAAACATCCTAGAAAATGAGTTTATTATTTTTTGTTCTCTTAAGGCAAGAAGACAGGAATAGTAATGGAATTTTTGTGGAGTATGGGAGGCAAGGGGAAAGTGTTAGCAAGATGTTTTATAAGCCTCACAAAGAACAACTTAAGTGAGTCCTGTATTATGCATAGGGAAAGGTGAGTTTTTCTGCTGATAGACCACTTTAGGTGGGTTTTAATGTCTTTGGTTTTCAAAGTGATTGATGGGAACCCAGGTTATTTTTAAAGTACATCTGCCTAGACATTTAACTTAGAGTAAGCAAACTTCCCCTCCTCCTCCCCCCCCTCCCTGCAAGACTTTTGGACCAAACAGGTTCTGTTTATTTGTTTATTGCAAGCTGCAACAGCTTCTTGGGTCCCCAGTAGTTCCTCCTTTAATTTGATGCCCATACAGCACATTCACCACTGATTCTTATTACCAGCCTGTCCTTTCTGCACTCTTCCATCCTCTACACTCTGCCCTGCTGATGCTCCCACCCCCTTACATACTCATGCACTCCCACAGAAGGTAGATGCCCTTCCTCTATGGATCGGCCTCTCTTCCCCATGCTTTCCTCTCAAGGAATGCACCAGAGAAGCTGAAAGCACATTAAGCTGCCACTGTCCATCAGAGGAGTTAACAGTCCTTGTTTCATAGTCAATGTTTATCCTAACTCCTGTTGGAAAATGTTTTCAAAAGCATTTACATTTCTAGCCAACCAAAACCAATGCATATCTTCGAGCTTTTGTGAGAGCTGGAAGTCAGAATGTGTCGGCTGTGGAGGGCAGAAACTTGGTTTTTTCAAGCTGTGAGGGCAGATGATGGTGCCTGTTAGTCTTAATGGCTTTATTTTTCTTTGTTTAGATACTTAGTGGTGTTGTACACATTAATAACTAGATTGCAGTAGAGTAAAGGCATAATTTATTCTTAAGGGCCTTTCAAGAGGTGTGTCACAGTAGTGTATGATCTTTCAGGGCTTGACAGACAAAGGTTAAAAGCCACTGCCTTAATCAGCAATTCTTGTGAGACTCAGTGGCTTGCTTTGCTGTTTTCACAGTCTAAATGAGTGTGTTCAACTCAACCTTTGACTCTGCAGCAAAACACTGGCTTTGTGAAATATGGAAATCATAGCTTGGAATAGCTGCATTTTTTTTAAATACCAGTTATTTCTTGAAATACCTTAAAGATCAAACTTCTGCTATCATCTGTAAGACATTGTTCCCTGGTTATTGATATAGATACTGTCCTCTGTGTTTTCTTGTTGATTTGGTCAATAAAATTCCAGCTGTGCCTGTGGTTGTTATCTTCTGCTTGATAGGGGCGGTGCTGCTGGTTATATGTCTGCTTCCTGGTGTGGTTAATAAGATATTGTTGTCGCCTGGATTTCTAAGCTGCAGCAAGTAATTGAAAGCATTTTGCTCCTTGCATGTATAGGAGTGTTTCTGCCTTCCTTCTCCATGGCAGTTTACATTAATGTGTACTGTATTCTGCACCAGGCTCTTCTTTTAGAGACTTCAGATCATGAAGGAAATAGGAAATAGTGTCTCTGTGAAATAATGATGTGGCCTATTTTTCTTAACTTTCTTTTTCAGAAGTTTAGTACAGATGTATTCCACAGCCTGAGTTCCACAGCCTGAGTAGTGTGTAGATGTTAATATATTTAGCACTTGATTGGGTCTGAAGTCCTATACACCATGCCTTATTAATAGTTATATTTTACTCTGGCTCTTAAAATCAGCTTGGTTTCCCTCACTCTTTCATTATAGAAACCTGGACAAGGCACAGGCTAGCCATGATAGAGTGATCTGTACTCTGGCATTCATCATGCTGTTGGTCTGCCAAAACAGGGGCTTATTTGACCTTCAGAACATGGTCAGTCTGGAAGGTCTGAGCTTTTGACTTAAACATCATGCAGAGTGAGTCCTTTAGCTGCATCGGGTTGATTAAACTTATTTTTAATATCTGATATTTCCTGTTATTTTCAATTGCTTTCTGCTATTTTGAAATTATTTTATGAACTTAATAAATCCATTGTTAAAATTAAACGTGCATGCACACAGCATACACGCATCAATGATAGATCTGAAAATGCTGACAATGTGCTGGTAATACAGAGAAAAATTTAATAATTTCATCACCATTAGTGTAGTGTTGGGAGAAAAAGTTGAAGTAGAATTTTCACACTATGCAACAACTAAATCCATGTTTATTCTTCCCGCAGTTGTGGCACACAATGAGTCAATGCTGTCATTATTTCTAGGAGATTTAGAGCCAAAGACATTGTGAAGGTACAGCTGTGAATTCCTAAAAGAGAAGGATTCCTAGTTAAAAGGCTTGGGAGATTTGTGCATAGGAAAATTAAAAATTATTTGTCTGCCTTCTTGAAGGTTATGGGGGTATAATTTTTCCTGTATGCCATACATTCAGGATTGCAAAAAGCTGATTCAGGCATGGACAAAGTTGAATTTCGGCAAAGATGTGGGCAAGCAGATCTAATAATTACTGTTTTACAGAATTTGAAGAATACTGCAGACAGTGAACTGCTTGCCCTAAATAAGCTTTGAGATTAAGTAGGACCCAGGAGACACTAGCAAATAAAGATTGTTTGACAGGTTAAAAGCCTTGCTGTAAAGAACCACATGCATGGATAGATGCTGTCTGGAGCACAGAAGGTGGCCTAGGCTTTAAGTGAGCTTTAAGTAAGACAAATATGTATATATTGTTTTGTCAACTTGACATCTCTTTTGTTACTATGCTTTGTTCCCACTCCTTAAAAGCGCACAGCTCTTTATTTTAAAAGACTCTTACTCTGCACTGTGTTCAAACTTGTCACATCTTCCAAAAACAATGAAGTTTTGCTGACAAGTGAAGTTAGTCTGAATTATTGCACAGTCTCTGTGGATATATTGAGTGAACTCTTCCAGGGCAGGGGCTGAAAGTAGGACAGTATTTCACAAGGCCATGAGGAAGGTGCCAGGTTTATAGCCTGACTCTTGAAAGAAGTGCAGTCTGAAAGATCTGTTTTTCACTAAGCCTGAGCTGTGCCCATTTGGACTAATGTGCGTCATTTGGACTATAAATAAGAGGGAAAATCCCACTGGCATGCCAGTATAAATGCTGTCGTCCAGGAAGCCAATTGCCTTTTGTCCCAAGGAGGCACAGTGGTGGGCAGCCACAGCAGTGAGGAGTGTGGTGCTGTAGCTTCAGGGCATCCTCCGAGAGCCACAGGATATGGCTTGGCCCCTTTTCCCCTTATCAGCTACTGCTGTCTTCCCAGCCCATCTGGGAATGGGCAGCTGAACCAAGGGTAGAGAATAAAAGGTAATACTAAGGTAACTGATTCATTTTTAAAAGTGTTTTTCCACAAAAAATTAATGCCATCAGGTTTTCTGTCCCTCAGTCTCTGCCTTAGCTCAGGTCTTGCTCCTTTGCTAAACTCCCTTTTCCAGTAGCCTTGTTGGAAGTTTTATCATCTTGCTGGCATTGGTGTGCATCTGTCAAGATTGGCTCAAATATTCTTGAGGGATGCTGATTTAGCATTTACCACTGTTAAAGTAATTGAATTTATTAATTATTAGAACTTTGTAAAGAAAACAGTTTCAAATATATTTTTTCCCCAAAAAGCTAATGTATGGCACTTTCATACAATGCCAACATGCAGCAGTACATCAGAGCTGCATACGTGCAAGAAGGACAACAAAACCTTCCTATGGACAGGGGTGTTCGGAACAAAATTGAAGCTTGAATATCTGGAAATGCTTCCTGACAGTGATATGTGTGTCACTTAGGAATTTCCTTTTAAATGAAAAGGTTTATAGCCTCATCCTCTAGAATAAGGTTTTCTGCAGAAGTTTTATGTACAAAAAAATCCCAGACTGTCTCAGAAAAGAAAATAGTTTACATCCCCAGTTTCTTCAAGCTTTTTTGTGCACCAAGCCTCTTCAGTTTCTAGCTGCTTTGGGTAAGCCTCACACATATCACTTACGTGATGCTTGTATTATTTCCATAAACAATAAACAGCAGCTCAAGACAATAAAGTGAAACTCAAGTTGAATTTTAAAATTATGTAACAATTCAGTGATGATTGTGGTTTATGGCATTCGTGCTTAATGCTTGATGCTGTATAAACAAAAAGACATATTTATCAGATTTGAAGTAGTTTGTGATTGGGGTATTATTTAAATAGGATTACTTCTTTATTAGATAATACACTGAAGTGAATTTCACCATATGCTAATATCTCTCCAGAGACATTTTGAGCTTTTTGCAGATCCTGCATGTTTTAAATGTTCTTGGAAAGTTCTGCATTTTCATGAGCAAAATAGCTTCGGGAGGAGATCAGAGTACTTAGCCATATAGGAAACCAAGCATTTCCATTCAGGTGCCTAAGCACAGGCTTAGGAAATTAACTTTGCACAAGCAAACTCGGAGGATATTCAGATCATTTTTCAAACAGTCAAGCTTTCTGAGGCATTGCAAATACCAATATGAAATGGATTCACAGTTATGCATAATTACAGTACCCTACTTCTCTTGCTTCTAGATTAAAACTGAGCTGTTACTGTAATAAGTAACCATATAATTCAGAAAAAAAGAGAATTAAATTTACATAAAGTATAATAAAATTGAATAAATTTTCACTTTAGAGAGACAACACAGTTATTCATTGGTACTATAACTGTTAAAATTAAGTTTCTAAGAAAACCAGAGACATGTCTGCTAAATGTGGAAAAGAAAATTACCAGAGGAGTTATTCTGACTCTTTCTTCTCATAATTTTTCCATGTCGCATACACCAACAAATGCTATTTATGGAAGCATTTGAAACCTTATGTTTTCTTAATAAAGACTCCTGGAGAGTACTGAGCACACAATTTGATTAGAAAGGATTAAGATTAAATACGTCCATATTTGTCCTACTTGGAGCCTAGTCCATTAATGACTACTTTATATGCAGTGCTTTAAAAATTTGAGATAGTTCTAAGCACTACTTCGAAGAGCAGCATTGCCATTTCAAAAATCAAGTCTCATTTGAAATGAATGAAGCCATAGCTCTAAAATGAACTCGAAAAATTATTATTCCTCTGCACCAGTAGGAGAAATTAATGCTTCCTTTCATGGTTGGAGTTCCCATAACATATCTGAAAGGTTTAGCATATGGGCAAAGCAAATTGTTGGAATTTTGTTGTTTCATGAAGCATATACATTCAAAATCTGAACATTATACATCTGGTGAAAAAGGCTAAGACAATTTTGTCTGGTTTTTTTTAAACAGTCTATAGTCCTTTATGCTCTGACACAGCTGTAGTGACATTGTAGTAACCATGAATGTTCCAGGATGTTAATTTTTCTCTAAACTTTTGCATTGTTTAAAAGCAAATCTTACAAAAACATCCTCCTTTCCCAGGAAAAATACATTCTCTGGGATACTTTTTCGTTAGTGTTGTCAGAGCAAGCTAGCAAGACTGAATGATTATGTAGCTGGGAGTTTGGGTACTCTCTGTGAATGTGAGATTGGGCTTTGAGTCCCATGTCCAGTAAGTGTTTCAGCTTTCTTAAAAAAATGGAAGATCTTTAACAGAAGGGTCTGAGTTAAGGGGAGAGTCAGTTGCTGCAGGGATGGTCCTAAAAGTCCTACCAAGACTCTTTGTAAGCCTTCCTTAACTTCAGAGCTTCTATAAACCACAGGCACCAGTGTATACGTGTTTATTTTTATCTGTAAAAGCCTCTAGCTGCAAGCAGTGCAGATAATAAAGAATGCTGTACCTCAGGATTTACCAACTGTCACTGGTATGATGCTGTGCAAAGAAAATATGCTTTTAGATAAAGCTGAGCTTTATGCCATTTAAAGATAAAATTCAAGATAGGTTTCAGATATAGGAAGTATGAGAACCTGTGGTATTTTGTGCTGTACTGGTAGGATTCATAAAAATTCGTGGCTTTTAGTGAAAAATACTCTTCTTTATAAAGTTAAGGAGCAACAAATTTCAGTGAATGGAATATTACAGGTCTAGGAATGTCTGAAGTAACAACTGTGAAGCTGGTGCTTTTATTTTTTGAGGAACTAATCTTGGGGATGTATCTTCTCTCAGATGCAACCAATCCTCTTGGCGATTTGTGGTTTTGCCAGTCTCTACCTCTGTATAGATATGTGATTCTCTGTTTGTCTGAGGTGCATGCTATCCCAAATGGTGCAAACAGCAACACATGAAGTTGGTCTTACTCCTGTACACTGAGACAGCTGGAGGTTAGCCAGCTGAAGATGCGGTGTGCTTCTTTCAGGAATCTTGGGACTTAGCTGGAGATTCTTCACAGTGGGGAACACTTGAGGAACACCTCAGATTTCACTTGCTTGGGTTCTGAAGTCTGCTTGGGACCTACATGGTCATGCTCTAAAACGGTTTAAATTCAGTTTTTCCTTGTCTAAAGAACAGCTTGTTATATGGTGAGACATAAGTAAAGCTCTCAAAGAATGGAGAGTGAAAAGCTGAAAGATGGAAACTCTGTTCGCCCTCAAAATCCTTTCACATCTGCTGTTGAAAAAATTTAATACAGCTTTCAAGCTCCTAAATATTAGAAATTTATTGTGTCTGAAATATTTCATGTATGAATTTGATGCCACACTTGATGCCCTGCTCCCTCTAATGCAGGTTTTGCAGTAGGAAAGCAGGTTCAAATGGTGACATAGAGCTGAGAACGGGCAATTTTGTTGGAGAGATGAGGTACAACAGTGAAACATCTTCACATTTCCTCTCCTTGTAGGAGAGGCAAAGTGACAGCCACAGAGCTGTTCAGGAGCTGTTCCCAGTGAGGTGGGAAGAAGCTTCCCCTTTGTATCAAACAGGATATAGCTGTGCTTAGTCACCTTCTGCGACCACCTGGTGCTACACAGGATTTGGACACATTTACTGGGTTCAGCAGTTATCGCATGGACGTGTGGCAGCAGCAGTGAAGGAAACATCCTCTAAGCCCTTTTGGATATTTGAAGGTGGGAGTGCCTGTAGGCTTTACCACATCTGTAAATAACATTCTTGTGTCAATAGCTTTCACAGCCCCCAAGAGAGACACGAGAATGGTTCAGCGGTTATGAACTGCCTGAAACATTGAATGTCTAGACGTGACTGTTGAGGAAGTATCTTTAGGCCTTCCTTTTATTCCCTCTTGGAATAAAAGGCCCGCAGCTGGTATCCTTCAAAGGATATTAAACTAAATAACAGCAAATACCTAAAGATTTCATATGGTCATTTTGCTGACACAGTACCAGGCACTTTAGCTATATATCTGTACACATTGTCCAGTATATTGTCTTTCTGGGGTTACATTACTGTTCTTTGTTACTGTTCTTTGTTACAGTCTTTCGAGCCCTTAGTCTTGGACAGATGCTCCACCTCTGTATAGTAAGAGCAATGCAGAATGATATAAATGGATCACAGCATGGTCCCTACCTCAAAGAATGAATTGTTCATTTACAGGATAGAGATACCACCAGGTTAAAAATAGGGAGGAAGGTGCCAAAAAAAAGCTGTTTATCTGCCACTCAAGCAAAAGGCAATAAACCTACAGTAATAGCTATAAGCAGTAGGAGTACTTGCCTGTCCACCTGATCATTATCTTTTTAGTCTTTAATGGTATGCAGGGCTTTGAAAGGATGATGTGTGAGCTACTGTTACTGGTGTTTGGGGCTGTTTCACGAGGGCAAGTAAAAGGAGAAGACAAAAAGGTCATTTTGCTTTGCTGGTTAAGAATCGTAATAATCTGCAAGGTGTCATCTCTGAGATTATCACTTGTGTTCTGCCAAGGAGTGAATTAACACAGTGTTCATCTTTCACTATTGCACATTTACAACTGTAAGAAACATGCAAAGTATGAATTTGGTGGAAAATGACCCCTGCCTCTTAACAGCCTAAGAGAGTTGGTTTCCTGTAGTCACTGAGTGAAAAGCTCTGCTGGCATAGCCAACACCTTTATATGACCTACTGACTTGCTGAAATTGTTTACTCTGAGTTGTCTGATTTTCTAGCCAGAGGGAATTACGGGAGGGAAAAAAAGCCAGTGGTGTAACAAAAGCAGCTGCATAAGTGGATGGGTATAGCCAAGCTGGTAGGGAATGTGGCCACCTGTGGAGCAATTCCTTCAGAAGCAGACAAGGACTGGTGCTCTGAGTGGCAGAGTTTGCACCTGTGTGTCCAGGTAAAGGCATTTCTGTGCTTTAAAGTGGTGCAGTTTGGCCTGTGAATTCTTTATGGACTGTGGCTTGCTCCCTGCTGATGATATGCTACCATTGGGCGTGTAAACAGGTGAGATTTATGCTTCTGAATCTAGCCTGTTTCTCCTTCTACTTTGTATGTGTGGCATCTTAAAATATATCACAGCTTTTCCTGATGCTGAGTTATTATCTCCTGTTTGTAGGGGGAATGCTTCATATTCTTTTGCTCCTTTGCTTTTTCAGTGTGTTGGCTTGCTGAATTGAGTTTCATCTCCAAGTCTATCTATCAGTGCTTGTAATACAAAACTCTCCTGCCAATCCCCCTAGGCACTGCTGTCATAAGACATTTTTGCATTTTTTAAGACCCTCCCTGCTAACTATAGAATGGATGAAGGCATCAGGATATTTTAATTTGATGATCAATTCTTGTGGCCACTCATGCAACTTTGTTAGCATGTACAAACAGAGTTTTTCCCGTGGGGCACCAGGAATGGTGTCTGACATTTCAGGGCTGTCAGGTCTTGCCTCTCTAGTTTCTTTAGGGTGACATATTTCTGCATCTGTCTAATCTTTATTTTGCTTTCCTGTCTCAGTTAAGCATCTCAATAAGGTTCAATAACAACTCTTTCTACAGTTGGTTGTGTTTTGTGTTGTGTTTTCCTTTGCTCCTTGGACTCCTTTATACCTATTTCTACTTATGTTTCAGTCTGATTTTACTGTTAAAAGGGCATCAGAAGAAAATTATTTCCAGTTCTGAGAACAGTTTACCAGTCTACCAGGGGCTCATTGTTCATTCCCAATAATAATAGGGCATATTTTGCATTTACAGGGGTTCAAAGTTTATGAAGAAACTTTTTCGGGCCCTTTGTTTTGCTATGAAAATCCGTGGACAGATTAAGAAATCTGTCCTACAGTACCCAACCCGTCTGATAAGCATATGATAAGATTTCAGTGTTAATAGGCTTAAATTAAAATACTAGCTTGCTCACATGTGCAGTCTTAGCTACTTTCACATCTGCCAGTTACATAAAAAACATTTCTGCTCAGGTTCCCTAGTATTTGAATGTGCACTCCCCTCCCCTCATTGGTGCTGTTAACCAGAAAGATTTGCAGACTTGTCCTGTGTTCTGAACTCAGAATAACCACAGGTACTCCAAGTCCAGTGCAATATTGGGAAAATCTTCTTCCGGCATGAGAGTGGAGATGATTTACTCATTTCCTCAATGACAAAGATTCAGTGGAAAAGGTCTAGTTGGGAAAATTCTTCTTTCCTTTTTTCCTGTCCCTCAATCTGATGACAATAATTTGTATGTAAGAAGTCTGACTAGTAGTGGACTGTTTTGTTCTGTAAATTGATAGATTTTTCATACATAGGGCATACATTCAAATAGGGCCCAGAAGTCATCACTATCCATCAGTTCTAGACAAATTGTATTATGTTTCCTTCCCACTTTTTAATGGAAAAATGTGCGTCTCACACTACGTGGTGTCGTGTTCAGCAACAGCAACTAAGTAATAATGGGTGGGACATATAAGCCACATGCTCAGTTTCTTTGTCTTAAGCCTTGTCTTGAGTTGAAGCTCAGTGGCACCTCTTCTGTGAAAGAAAAAAGATCAATGCTTCTTCCTTCAGAAGCTTTAGTTCAGTCTTACTGTATATTTTTTTTCTTTATTGAGGGGTTGTATATTCTATATATGAAATAATATTAGCTTTTCCACTTACCTCAGATGGAAGGATTGAGGCTTTATATACTTTCTTCTTAAATTGTGTACCTGGATCTATGTTAATATTTTTTCCATGCGTCTCTGTTTCCTTTAGCTGGCAGCTTTATTTTCTTGGCATTTGTGCTAGGATGGAATATAATCAAGCCTGTTACTTTTCCGCTTGTAACGTTGTAGTCCTAAAACAATTGCAGTTCATTTTACCATAGAAAACACAATTGTATTGATTGTTGTGCTATTTTACCGATACATATTCTTCACTAGTTGCTGTATTTTCATCAAGGTTCATGGCTATAAATAATTATTTTGCCTTTTCCTTTTTTTCTTTTTTAATTAATTTAAGCTTTTTGTTGTTGCAACTGCCTAACAGTAGCAGACTTCATTACAGAAGTTCTGGTTCTAAAACATAACCAGCTCTTTCAGTCACTTCTTTGAGACCTGGTTTTAAATTAAATTATGCTGACCAAACCCTTATCTTACTGGTATAAAAATGGACTGCTGTCTTTGATGCAAGTTTCTAAAGGAGTTTGAGACCTCGCAAGATGTAAAGAGTGCAATCAGCAAAGGATTATGTTGTCAAGAGTGACAACTGAAAAGAAAAGATGATTCTCCAGAAAAAGCTTATATGGTTCTACTTGATCTGAGGATGTTGTAACAGATAATGTTACATATAAGAGATAGTCAAACAGTGTTTGATTCCTCTACTCATTGATTGGTATTTAAGTGTGTGTTCGTGCACATGCTGTAAATGCATTGGTCATTTGCAACCTGAAGGAAGATATCACAAAATATCAAACAGGAAGATTTGTGACACTTTCAAGTCTTTGAGCACTCAATTAAAGGGAAAGCAAGCCATAAGCCTTATTTCTTCTGATTCCTTTCTTTTGATTGAAATAATAAAATGCATATACTATTTCTTCTATTCACATTTCTTTCCTGCACTTATAGCTTGTCCTTTTTAAAGCTACAGTATAGTTGATTGTTTCCTTACTGGTCCTACGGCTCTTGAGAGGGATGTAGAAGTAACTCAGTTTCTGCCTAATGCTGCCTCTAATTGGTGACTCATCTGCTCATCCCACCATCTGTGGTCTTTATGCACTCAAGTTGATCAGTAGGTGTTCCACATAGCCTCCTATTTAGACACAGGCAGGTACAGTGCTGTTCTTTAGGCACAAATGTGCCTGGCCTGTTTGGCAACAGCTTTCTGATGTTTTCCCCAATCAATCGTTACAAAAGAAAAGGAACCACCCACTGACAGATCCTAAAGGAAAAGGAGTGCATCTTCCCAGCCAGAATATTCAAAAGCTTCTGGAAGTCTTTTACTCCTGAACAGGCATAGTAACTCTGTCACTCAGGTCTTTGACATGTGAAGCTTCTGAACATGAGAAAAGGGAAATTTCTATCATTATGTTAAATCTGAAAAGGTCTTTGTAGATCAGGCCTGTCATCAATGTCTTACGTCCAGTTTGAGTTTTAGCACATCCTTTTCAGCTCTCCTGTTCAGAGCCTTTGTCACTGAGTTCTAAACATGACATTGAGCATTGAATCAGCATTCAAAAATACCCATCCTCATCTGGTTCACAGCATCTCTTGTGATCTGCACTGCTAGTTCACACAGTATTTGGATAAAAAAGTATGTTGTTTTTAACATTATATTTAACAGTAACTGGAGGTGTTGCTTGTTTCTGTTTAGATGAGAGTCCTTACACAAAATCTGCAAACCAGGCAAAAGCACCTGATGGAGCACTGTCTGTGAGGAGACAGAGTATTCCAGGTAAGACTTACTTTGCTTTTTGTAACACCTAACTTGTTTTTGAACAGCAAGATAATACTAATCAAAATTCAGCTAGTTATAAAAAGCAAATGTATTATGGTTGCTATCAAGCAACTCTATAAGGAAACTTCCATGAGAGCTGCAAGGACAAGTTAGGTTGCCTCAAGCTTTTGCTGTGAAGAACATCCCCATATCTCTGTCTTTTGCAGCAGATTTGAGACACTGAGCACTACAACCTTTTCATCAGAGACTCATATATTTTCAGGTCCTCTGAAATCTGTTCTTTGATATCTGGTTTTGATAGTAGAGGGAGATTGGCTCATATTTTCCACTACTGATCAGCCAGGTTCAGAAGTCTAACAGAGAAACACTCTGCCAGAGTTCTTGTCTTCCTGTGATTTTCTGGCATGCATAAAATCACTTGTCCATCCTTATCTTTTATGTCATCACATCTCACAAAGCTGGACCATTAGATCAATGCTTAGTTAAAATAAGTGATCTTTGAACCTATGTCTCTTTTAATTACTTCAGACAAGTCAAAGTTTGACATACATATTATATAGCAATCTAAAGGGATTTTCACCTTGAGTAATATTTTAGAGACCTTATAATGAAAACAAATGAACACTGACAAAGGTTGCACTCAGGTGGGATTACTGATGTTGCTGTTCTCACCTCAAGCACAGTAACCTCTGACTCGAAGAGAAGATGCATTGGAATAGAAATCAGAAGCTGTAGGGTCATGTCACCCAGCTTCTGATGACTAATGTTAATATTACTTGTGCCCTGTGGCTTTATTATTGAACAAAGACACACGACCCACAGAGAGTCTGTGGATGGGGGATGAAGCTCAGACCTTTGCCACTGTTAGGCCCAGACCTCATCCCAAGAACTATAGTGAACAGCCAAAGCACATTTTGTGGATGCTTTGTGCACATGTTTCTATGCGTGAGAGAGAGTAAGCTGGCTTATTTAGTGTTGCTTATAATGAACATTCTTGTTCATTCTTGAAAACATCCTAGTGATTTAAAAATTGTTATTTTTATGGTGGAATAATGAAAATCATAACCATTGTGAAAAGACATGAGTACAGCATCAAGTGTGCAGTTATTCTTCTAAGAAAATATTTAATTACACAAGCATCAACCAGATTTTTTTTTATCCAAGTCAATACAAATCAATATTCATTGTTCTTCAGAGTGAATGAAGACCTCTATAGGGTACTCTTCAGGTAATGCTGAAGCTCATAGGTCAGTAATATTTATGGTCTTGGAAGTGTTCAACCTTTTGATTTTTTTGCTGTGATCTTAGTAGTTATCATTTATGATGTGGTTACTGCATTTATTAAACACTTAAGCTAAGGTCTGAGAACAGATTGGAGTTTGTGGTTTCATGTGACATTTTGAGAACTCCTGATGATTTTCAATTGTGTTCTTTACAGAGAAGGTTTGATGAAACTGTACCAGTACAATTTTTCTTCAGAGCATCTGATAAGATTAGGAATTTCAAGTGTTACGTAATAGTCATCATGACTAATGACCATTTATTTTGATTTTTTTACAATTTTGCTGCACATTCTGGAGTTTTTGAGAACATTTCAGATAAATTTTTACAGTGTGCTCTGCATATATCACAGTTTATTTGGGGAGATAATACGCACAAGTGTTTGGTGAGATGTGCTTTGCTGTATTTCAGGTGTTCTGAAAACAGCTGACCTAAGCTTATGTATATTCTTCAGCTTTTACTATAGTGATGACATTTATCTGAATACCTTGTTCCATCTCTAGACCTTAAGAGCCCCAGAGGATAAATGGGATTGAGCTGGTTGGATATTTTAAAAAGTTATAATTAAAGTTCTTCATGCCCTAGCAAATGGTAACACAATGGATGTTGTGGGTTTAGATACATAAATGGCTTTGCAAAACTAAGTACTATTTTGAGAATTAACTTGAACATTTAGGAGTTGACTGAAGTTTCTGAAAATAACCTATAAACATTTATATCACTTGACAACATGTTTTATATATGAGATAGCACCTTGTAAATAGCTTCTATTCCTGCTTGTGTGTGAGCATTTTATTCACGTTATGGATTAGTCTTGACACAGATGCAGAAGCATCCCAGCTAGCCAGTTTCGTTTGGCAATAGAAAGTGCACTATTGACTAGTATCATTAATTAGTACAAGACCAGAAGCAGTACAGCTGCTTTTGCTTGGGAGCAGGATCACACTTCTGATGTTATGTAGGTCAGCTCCAAATGGCTTTTGAGTTGGAAGGTGTGATGCAATGAACCCAGTAAATTCTGCTGGACCCGGATGGGAACATGTCAGCTGGAGTTACTGTCAGTAATCCTTACATGGAGATCTTATCCTATATGGAAAGCATGCATTTCTATCCCCCCAGATGGTATGCCTGATGACACATCACATTCCTGAACTGCTGTTTTTTCAAGCTTGAAATGGGAGTACCTTTGACAGTATAGCTGTCTATTCCACTTGATGCTCTGTCATTCCTAAGACATGGACAGCAGATGTTCTATTCCCAAGGAATGCTCTGCCTATTGAATTAGCCGAGAGAAGACGTCTGGGTTTTAGCAAGGTAATTGACTGTATGCAGAGTTTTGCAGAGGCTGAACAGTCTGTGAAAAAAATACTGGTGAAAATACACAGCTTATGTGATGTAAATCTTCCAGTTTTAATGGGATCATGGTATCTCCTTGTGTCTGGTGAAAATTCCTTCTCATGACATTTGAATTCACTTTTCACTGCTCCATCCTTTTGACAACTCTGAAAAAGGGAAGCTTTTGTTGCTGTGAGACCTGAAACTACTGTACCAGCTGTAAACCCCAAGAGGTGGGTTTTATCCTTCCATGTGAAACTGTATTGAAAGAGCAGTATTGATGGGCACTGACTGAGTGCACAGAGAAGTAATGTAATTCTGTAGAGGTTACATGGAGCTCAGGCTTGGTTTATTTTACAGGCAAAAATGTTGAAATAATCATTTTATAATTAAAGTCAAATGAGCACATACTGTGAGATCAGTGCACTGAGTTAAATTCCTTTCATCCCCAGAAGGAAGGAATGGATTAAGCATCTCTCTGGAGCAGAACTTGCTTATTTGAGATGCAGAATGCATTATTCATGTAATGAGACTACATGTCATATTTACCGTGTCTTCACATGGTGCAAAATCAACAAGCAACAGATCCTTTCAAAGGGATTTACAGAATTGCTGAAATTATAGTTAATTCAAATTATATGCATTAATATAATGCAGTTTGAAACTTGGACTTTATTTTGCATATGTGTAGGTGTTTAGTTACAGTTATATATACATTATTGTTTGAAACATTAATTAGCTTCACAGTCAGAATTTCTTAACTTAAAAGTGAGGCTTGAGGTAATGCTAGCATGACAAGCAGCTTGAAAAGTCAGAAATAAACAGATTTTCCCCTCTAAACATTTAAATTTAGACGGTCGATCAGAATATAATGAACCCTTATTGCTATCCTGTCCTTACAGAAGCCAAGGGAGCGAGTATATTGTGCCCCACTGAAGAAACTATCCCTGCAGGACTAGTGTTCAGGCACATAAATGAAAACAATGTGTTTCAGAAGTCATGGGTAAGACCCTTCCCTCAGAATCACAGGTGCAGTTAAAAACAACTCTTATTTAAAATCAAGGCATTTGATAGCCAACCTCTTGAAACCCTAGGTTTAGATGGCTGTAGTTCCCACTGAGTTCCTGGACTGAGGTTTCCTGGATTTGCCAAGGGTCTAAGCAGTGCCCAGCCAAGGGCAAGTCTTAGGTCAGTAGCAATTGAGTCAAAGGTGTCATCCCTGGATTGCTTATTCTTGCAGGAGCTTTAAAAAGGACATAAAATATTCCTGTGGCACTGATGCAACGTCAAGAGTTGATGGCACTGTTGAAGAGGCACTTTGAAGTCAAGGAGACCTTAGCATTTACTTCAAGATAAGCACGTTCCAGTGGTGTCCTGAATATGGACATGCTGAATAGCTCTTCCCATGCTTTCCAAACTAAAGTCAATCCCTCTTAGCTGTTTTAACAACATGGGTAAATCAGTCAACAGTAGTGCTGTGCAAACTGTTCATTTTATTCATCTATTTGTTTGTTTTTAATTCACTTACTGAAAACTGGGGGCATGGAGGGAAAAGAAATGACACAAGAATAAAAATTACTCCTTTGTGAAGTGAAAATAAGACACCACAAATTTAAAGCCGATTAAAATATTTCCTAGAATCTGCACCAAAAGTTTCATTTTGTTTTTCGTCCATATTCTTTGAGTCTGAAAAGTTACTGTTACTAAAAAAAAAATAGTAAAAAACACCACAGTTTTTTAAGATTAAATGTTTCAGCTTCTCAGTGTTTGATTTTTGTTTTGTTTTTCAGGAAAAGTGAATTTGTGCTCAATGTAGTTGACACTAAAATTTTTTTAAAGTCCATACTTCTTCCTTCTTGTGTCTAGTAACCTAGACATGTTGCACTGTTTCAGACTTCTGGCTATCTAAAGTCTTGCTGCCTGGTGTAGTCAAGGGCTCAGAAGAACTGTAATGTGAACTGTACATTCATAGGGACAGCTATTTGAATCATCTGTGAATTCAGAGATTTTCTTTAGCTAGAATGATTGCAGTTGTGAGCTGTCTCTTTCCTAAGTAAATTCTTGTTCAAGAAACTGGCACCAAATAACAAAGAGACATAGTGGGAATATTTCCTCAAACAGAGGAGTTTTCCTGTTCTCTGGGACAGAAGAATAGCGCAGCTGCCTGCCTTCTGCCCTGCTCAACACTCCTAGCAGAAGGCCCTTGAGGTCTTGTCCTCATCACGTTGCCCAGCCCACTGTTGTTTTGCCTCCTGTGTAGCCATTGTGCTCCAGCTCTGCCTGCCTCTGGGACCCACAGGAGCCTTCCCAAGTCTCATTCCAGCCACCTTCTACTCCACAGTGATAACGGATCTGCTAAACAGGCAAATTGTCTGCATTTATGGTGAGAGTGCATGCCAGCCTTTGGAGAGACAAGCAGCAAAGACTAAACCTAGATGTTATAAATCATTCTTTTGACATTTTCTCCACCAACAGGAGCCTCTTTCTCTCTCTAACCAATTTTTTTATTATTATTTATCATTTGCAAGTTTTGTACGCGGCTGCAGGGATGTACTAACAGGTCAGTTGTTAAAATAGGTCACTGTACTTTGAAGGAAAATTGTCGAGACTTTGAAGTCTGAAATTAAAGCAACTAGATTTTTCAATTCCTTTGTACATGTGTAAATACTGCACTTTCTTTCCACACTACCTGATTCTTTGAAGCATGCTGTAATACAGGTTTTGTATTTCAGCACAGTGTTTGATCTCAAAAACAGGTGTAGCCATCAAACTGGAGGGAAAACAGAGTGAATGTACATCCCTGAGCACATCCTCTGCAGTGGCTCAAAATCTGGAATTGCTGTTAGTAGATGTTTCGCAGCCTTGTTTGGGGGGAGCTTGGTAACAGGATTTTAATGCCAAAATAAAATGTTAAACAAACATAATTTTAGGGTAGGCTGAATTTTGAACTGCTTAGCTAGAAGGGAGCACATGCAAATCAAAGAAGCTTAAAATGCCTTGAAAAGATAATATTTACAGAGCTGATACTAAAAAAGTAATTACTGTATGATGTAGTGTCTTCAGTAATTGCTTAGGACACAAAATATTCCTAAGAGAAGTTATGAAATACTAAATTATTGTAATAAAACCAATAATTAACATCCTGGAAATTTTCAGGGTCTGAAATATTTAAATACACAATGTAAATGTCATTAGAAAGGAGTAGGGCAGTCTTCATCCTATCCTTGGCTCTGAACACATAAAGGAGGTGTTTACAAAAATACAGAGGTATGCCTTTTTTCCTTTCCCTGACCCACAGCCTGCTGTGCAGCAAATGTTCGTATTCTGTCTCAAGCTGCTCCAAATCTGGCTTTCCTGAGGGGTTTGTCTAGTGCCCCCAACTGATGAACTCAAATGTAGGTCAGCTGGAAGCTGAGGAATTTTAAAGGCCCTTCTTCTTTCTTCACTATGATTCTTGGGTTTTTGTAACATCTAGAAATGTCTGTTTAATCCTGAAAATAAAAATGTATTACTATCAGAAAGCAAGCAGAGGTTGTGAAGAAATAAGAAAATAATTGAGTTTATGTGTATGTATAGGTGTATATATATATAAAAAAATACAAAAGTTCCAGCATCCAGTCTAGATTAAAGGCAGAACATGATCCAGTTATGATGCTGTTGAGTTGCCAATATAGAATTGTATTAGCTGAATTTAAGATCATGTGTGCTGTACCTCAATTTAAATGTGGTAAAGCTCTGCACAGCGTAATAGTAGAATAGATGGAGTGCATTAATTTTCTGTTGCAAGATAATCTCAGAAGAAAGGGAGAAATCTAGAAAGTAATACAGCGAGATAAAAGGGTTTTTAAAAAAAGTCCACATTGATTGAAAAAAAAATTAGACTTCTGAAGTGATCCTGGGATCTACGTTCCATTAAATGACACTGCTCAGGAGGGAAGATGGGTCACAGGTTATTCCTGTAGCGCAGCTCTTAACATCTGAGCCAGGTTCCCAGTGACTGACAGATGTGACAGATGGATGATCCATCCCTGTGGGTACATGTTTACCTATGTGCAAACAGAGCTCCAGAACCAGTTTTGTTTTCCTTGGTGATTAATATGGCATTGGCAAGACAGTGAATGTTCAAAAGCAGCTGTTCTCATGCCACAGTTCACTTGGTCCAGTTCCTTCAGGCTCCTCTATGAGTAAAACAGCAGAAGGTTTAAACAATCCCATTATTTTTTGACAGAGTGCTCCTGACATCAGCAGGCCCCTTGGCCTCATTTGCTGTAGGGCAGCCACCTTCTCAAGCTATGTTGCCTGACTTGTGCAGTCCTCAGTCACTTTTTCCATCCTTATCAAAAGAAACCTGCCTTGCCTTTGACTTCAGCTTCCCTCAAATTTCAGAAGCACTCTGATGTCACAGATGCAGCACTGTGTTACCTCATCCTTCATGCCCCACCAAAATGTGAAATAGTCCTCATTGGCTAACTCATTTTGCAGAGTAAGAGCATGATTTGCCTGTGAAAATCTGTCAAAATTATCCCTGACCTTTTTCATAGTTCTTATGGTGAGAAAAAAGAATTCATTGCAGAAGTAAAACTTGAAAATAAAATGTATATCAGTAAAAGCTGGGTTAGTAATTTCAAGTATGTGTCTACAAAAGCACTTTTTTCCCTCACTTTGCATTTGTCTCATAGACACTTACTTTTACTATGTACTTTTAAAAATCAGCACAAAATGCCACTGAAGAGATTTTAAGCATTTAGAAATCCATTAGCAGTAACCTCTGCAGGCACAGTTATTATGGTAACGATCTTGGGTGATTTCTGAGCAGAAGCAGGCGTTTTGACCTGTGAAATGCAGATCGCAGGCTGGTAAGCTTTTCTGCACTTGAAGTGTTTATTATATCTGCAAAGTCATTTGCTGATTTTCATGTTTGATGAGAGCCTACAGTTGCTGTATCATTTAGAGGCTTCCCTGTGTGTTTGTTTAACCTGCTGGAGGTTTATCAAATGGTCTGTGAAGCAGCTGCAGAGCTATATGTCTTTTCCTTCCCACTGACATTGGAAATTCCTGAATTTGCTCTCACATATTTAGTACTGAAGATTTCTTTCTTGTCCTTCCTCCTTTTCATCTAAGAACCTTTTTTGGAATGACTTCATATTCATGTTTCATACACGGATAAACCGAAAAGAAATTTGTCTCTTGTAGAAAATTAAAGGTCACAAGTTCTTACCTAGTTGAGGTTGCTGATGATTTATTTATACGTATTCTTTACAGGTCTGCTACATGCTGGTGTTTTTCAATACTGAAAAGGATTAGAATAGAGAACAGTCTCATTTGACTCCTTTTACCATGAAGGAGAAAATGTATTAAGGGCAATACTGTACATGAAGAACATGCACTTCAAATATCCAACTGATACAAGGTCTGAAAATTCAACTGGCTTGAAACAATTTTTCCTATTCACACAGCCAGTAGCAGGGTTTGTTGCTGATGGTACCAAACACCTTTATTCATGTGTATTTGGATTTAATTGCATATAGTTTTGCCAACCTTTAGCATTTCAAAGCAAAATGTATTAATTTATTGCAGCTGCATTTTCTTTCCAGAAAAATCAGTTTAGCTGTATGTAGTACAGGCTGATGTACTATATAGTATCTATAACATCATTAAAAAGCCTGTCTCAGCAATTCAGCTGTTGCACACACACATTTTGGGGCAGGGACGGCAGTTCCGAGCAAATTGTTCTGTGCTCAGCCAGTGTGCTTGCAGTGTGTGCATGTGCAGGAACTCCTCTGGCCATTTGTTAGCTTGAAGCACAAGTCCCTGGTACCTGCCTTCCTGTCACAGTGATACCACAGAATTTCTAATGGAGCTTGGAAACTGAAAATAGGCTGGGAAGCCTCAGTGTATCTCCTGAGGTTGGGACTTCCATCTTCCAGGAGGATTGTTTTCCTGCATGATTCTGGCATGCTCTCTAAGCTCCACAAAGGGAGGATACCCTTGTGATGGTTTTGTTCATTTTAATCAAAGTGTTGGTGATGTCTGTTCAAAAATTTATTTTCCTTTAAGGGTTTTTGTTAGAAGAGGAAGCATGCTGTAGAGGAGGTATGAGGAGAGAGAAACTAGGAAGAAAAGAAAGATGGTCAGGGACTAGGTTTGAAAGAGGAGCATGGAGAGAGTCTCTGAAAGAGACACTGGACCAGCTGGGTGAGCTTGGAAAGAGGGAAGAAAACCGTATGCTCTTTAAAGGTCATGGAAAGAGGTGCCAAGCACAGGGAAATTTGTAACCCTGGGATTATGCAACTGATCAGAATCCCTTCCTAGCTGAACTTAAAATTTACCAATCCCAATAATCACTGCTGTCTACAAGAAGTTGTAAAACTTTGTTTGTGAAACCAGACTGACTATCCCTTGTGGAATACAGCAGCCCATTACAGCTACTAGAGGTTCTTCTGGGCAACTGAGAAGCTAAAATTTAATACTGACCTCTTGAAAAATGTCTGCATTTTCACAAGATAGCAGAGCTGGGCTTTCTTGGGGCAAAAAAAGAGGGTATCTTCAGAAAAATGCTTAGTACATGAGAAGAAGAAGATCCATGAGAAACACTCAGGTTCCCCAGTCTGCTCAGAAGTAAGGAAATGTATTAAAAATTTTTCAGGCAATATCTTTTTCTCTGAGTGGAAATCTATTTCAACATTCTTCTCTATACTGTTATCAGTCCTGTATTGGAGGAAAAATATGTATTCAACAGAAGAAATTTCTGCATCATTCATTTGAGACAGTCATGGATCCAGTATCTCTAGAGAGGAAGAGTAAGCAGTAAATCCATGTATACAGACCGAGTCAGTGGATTCAGAAGGGACTGAATAAATTAATTGCCAAGAGCTTCATATGTAAATGTTACAAAGACTGAGAAGCATTGTATGCTCCAGTGTGACACTGCTGGTCAAGGGACTGTGACAGGACCAGACTGGGCACAGTAGGCTGGCTTTCATTCTCTCCCTAAATGGGACCTCATTTTCTCGCTTCCCAAGATGGAGCAAGTTTAGATGGAGTGTTGATCTGAACCCACAAGGGCATTGCTTCCTTTCAAAAGTCCTGTGTTGCACAATTCTGTAGACAGAAGCATATGACTAGCAAACAAAATCCAGGCTTATTCCTTTAAGGTCTGGGAAGTTTTGTCTGATCTGAGAAGTTGAAGATCATTTTTTTATCATTTGCCTGCCTGAGTCTTTTTGTACTTAATAATTTCTTACAGTTATAGATAATTAACTTGATGTTTTTAATGTTCCTAATGTATTTTCTAATACCTCTTTAAAGGACTTAATGCATAATTTCCATCTGTTCGGGTTTTTTTTAATATCCCTTTCAGTTTCTTCAGTGATTACCATTTCAGGGCATGAAAATAGCAAGGAAATAATATACCATCTACAAAGATAACACCAAAATATGCTACCCCAGATCCAGATAGTAGTTTGCCTCTTCTTTTCAACTATATCAGTGGTTCAAAGCTACTCATTCTCACTCTACACCTTGGCTCATACATAAAAATCTTAATTTTTTTGTTGTTGTTATAAAATTGTATGTCCATTTTGCCAATATCAAATGGCTCAAAGTATTTTGTATGGATGGAGAAAAGGTTGTTTCTTTGCTTGTTTGCTTTATAGCATTTTCATGCTTTCTATTCATTTCTTACAATCAAAAGAGGAAAAGAGATTCTGATTCTCATGTGCCTTCCTCACCACATCTGTGGTACATGGGGCAGACAGAGATATGATGAGATGCCTCGTAGTGTAGAGTAAATAAGTGGTTTGGTTTGTGTAGGATCTCATAGACCAGAAGTTTATCATAGCATCAGTGCAAACTAGCTGTTGTTTCCTTGCTATTTAAAAGTGCAGTGGTAAGAACAAAGAGCTTGTCTGTTCAAGTTTCGATGTATTTATTGTGAATTTATGGGACCAAAACAGGTATTTGTGACTGTCTAAACTAAACATACAACTTCCTGGAATTTATTTGTATCTCAACTTTTATTTGAATTATATTTTAGAAGGATATTCAATTTATGGTTGCCAGTGATACAAAACCCATCACAACCTTTTGTGGTTAGACTCACTGCATTTATTTTTAGTTTGAGTATGCACAGCTTTAACTTCACCTCATTTGTAAGGAAGAGTTGTTTTCCATCAAAATTCGCTTCATCCTTTATAGTCACTTCACTATGAAATTACCATTTAATCTTCCCTTTGTTAAAGTAATCAGCTTGTGCTTTGGGGGTCTTTGCTCCCAGGCATTTTTCTTTAACTGTTGTGAAAACTCTGCCATGACTTTTCTGCCCTCTTTTTTGTTACTAATAATCTTGGGGAATTGTGTCAAAAGAAGGAGATAAAGCATCTGAGTGACAGTCACTACTTCACTAGTACAAAGGTGTACTAAGTACTGCTGTGTTAAACTGTCTTCTTTATATATTCATGGTTTGTATTAATTATTCTGGCCAGTGAGAGGTTTGATCACCTGGGAGGGCTCCCAAATAACTTTCTGGCAATTTTAATTTCATAATTAATTTACTGTGCATGTGTTGGAGTTTTTTATGTAGAGGTGCACACATCCATTCACATCTCTTACATTGGCAGAATAAGGTACTTTTTAAACTTCTTAGGTGATACGCAGGCTAGGAGAATGCAGATATTCATCTTTTTTGGTTTATTGTCCTTGTCCAAATTGGAGATGTCTGTCTCACTTTATGTCTGTGTGGTTTGGGGAATCTACTAATGTTACGTGCTTAAACACATAAAGATTGCTCTTCAGTAAAGTCTCCCTTATTACCAACCTGAAAAGAGTACAAGAAAGCAAAACAAGGAGTATTTTAATAGGGGAAAATAGCAACAAGGCCAAAATCAGGAGATTTCATTGCTCTTACTAACAGAAAACATTGGTAGAAGGACACTGTGAATATCAATCCAAGCAGGAACAAATGCCATTCTTTAATGCTAATTGATTTTATTGGTGAAGCAAAACGAGCCCAGCTTAGTAGTTAACTGTGAGACACGGTTCTGCCAAGATCTTCTTCCCATATTAGATGACATTGTGACCCTGAATACTTGTTGGATAAATGATACAGAAAATGAGCATTGACCTTTGAGATACTAAAGACCCAATGTCATAGAAAAATGAGCCACGGGTTAGAGCTGAATTTTAGATATCACTGCCGAACAATGAGTGATCATAGCTGGTAACACAGTGTGACTATTGAACCCCAAAATATTGTTTCTGTAAAGGAAAGTGAGAAGTAAAAACTCATAGAGGTCGTACAGGGAAATCATGCCATTGTACCAAGACTGCAACAAAACGGACCAAATCTATCAAGAATGAAAATGCTCCCGTACAATTAGTAATTTCTAAATAACTTGTATTTAACATACTCACATGGGAATAAAAGTGTGCTCTTTCAGAAAGATTTCAGATTTAGTTCTGGAATTGAAAGTTTAGCAAATATGTTTTAAAATCATTACAAACTTGTAGCTACAAACCCAGATACCTAGTAAGGAACTTCTGCAGTTTTATGATAAGGATGGTACGTAACTGCGATGAGGCCACTAAAAGCCAAGAGCTTTTTCCTTAGCCACTAACAAAAGGTAACAGAGAGCATACAGCGGATGGGAACATCTATCCAGTCATGGAGCTTGATGTACTTAATCACACACTACAGAAAATAATAGGAAAGCTGTTTGTGTCAGTCTAGCTTAAATGCTAGCCAGTGAGGATGATAGCTGGATATGATTATAATGTATGGTAAGATATGCTTTTCATGGACTGAGTTAAGGGTATTGGGAAAATCAGAGTATTTTTGACAAGTTGTAAATACATTTTATAGTCCCAGTTTTCCCTTGGAAAATTGGAGTAGAGACTAGAACATTTTATATGCTGATCCACTGTATATTTTAATATATCTACTACCCTACAAAAATGTCAATGACCAGTAGTCAAAACATGGGAATCAGAAGATGTCAAGGCATCATCTTGTATTTTTTTAATTCACGTATACTTAAAATTAAGCATTATAAACTCTAATCTGTACCAAACAGTCTTACGAGATTGTAGCAGCTAACATTAGGCTTGTATCCCTATCTCCATCATAAGCTCTGGGTCTTAACTGAGGAAAATATGAATGTGCAGACCTGTTACAGCCTTTGGTAAATCAAGAAGGGAAAGAAAAACTGGAGCAAAGACTCTTTTACAGGCATTTGGTAAGATCACAGGGAGCAGAAGTCTGTTTTATTTCAAAAACACTGCATATTGATTTATCTGGAGAAGAAAAAAGTTTCAGAATGCACTTGTTTGTGTAACTTAGAGAAATTTTACAGCAACCTGGGACGATATGAAATACAAAAATACAGTTTTTCCATAACTTTTCCTCTAGTTCTGGTTAAAAAATTTTACTGTAAAAGGTAGCAGAAGATCTCTGCTCTGAAGCCTCTGTATTGAGAAAGGCCTGGTAGGTTCCTTAACTGATTTTTGTAAACTTAAAATAATTCTAAATTTAAATACTTCCTTTTAAAATGCTGGCAGTATATCCTTTAACAGCAGAGGAGGAAAAAAGAGAGACAGACACATCTTGTGAATTGTTTGCATGGAGTCAGCAACCTGAAGAAGTGCTTACATGCTGCAGTTTCCTTCTGTTTAAGAACAGCCTTTATTAAGTGACAGCTCGTTTTCACAGACAGTCTTACTTTATAATAAGTATTTTTTCAGCAAGTGTGTTTTGGGTTGTGTTAGCAGTTTCCCCATTTGCATCTTTGTTGAGATTCCGTACATTGCACTGTGCTTGGAATGAAAGATGTCATCAAAGCCTCCAGGTAGTACTGTTTAGCTGAATCTTTATCTGTTTTATTCTATTGGAAGATTATAGCTATTTCTTCGATTCATAAAAACATTTTCCTGTCTGTTTTAACCTCTTGGTCTCTGAAAGAGGAGAAGGACTTCACAATAGACCCAACAGACAAGATGTGTTTTTGAAGTAGAGGTGAACCAGAATATACAGTTAGCATGTCTTAATGTTTTTGGAGAGGAGGGTAGGTGTAGTCTTTGTTCCTTTTCACCTGAAGTTTCTGGAAGGATAAGAGTAAATGTTGAAAGAAAAGCCAAAAACTTTCCTGTGAAACTTACGTCATATTTGGGAGTTTGACAGAGCAAAGTCTTTTTTTCCTGTCATATATAATAATGAGGCTGCTCTGGGATAGTGTAAGCCTCTTACATTGATATCACATTCAGATTTTTGCAAAGACCTACAAACACCTTCTTGAAGTGACCTGAAGATGTGAAATGTTCCTTTTGTTTCACGGGCTAATATGTGCAATGTCACTGTGTGCTAATATGATGCCATCTCAGTTTCTGTGCTAATTCAATGGGATATAGTGACAACTTAGATGAAAAAAGAAATCACATAGGCAAATTCTTGCAGCTAGGTATTTTGCTATTTCGCTGCAGTAATTTGTTCAGCAAGTTTGACTATCTAATAAGCTAGTTCATGCAAATGAATGCATCTGTCTTTATTCCTCTTTGCCATTAGTTCATTATGCATACATTAAACTTCAGGGAATAAGTACAGAGCTTGATTAGAGAGTTCCAGAGCACAGGTTAGCAGCCAAGAAATGCCTGAATTATTCTTTTTCTTTTTTTCCCCTTTTCCCCCCCATGTTGGCAACTCTTACTTTACAAGAATAGTAAATTCTTGTGAATTTTAAATGCTTATTGATAGCTAAAGTCATCACTATTTCTGTGCTTTGGTAAATTTTAATATAAGCCAGTAGCTTATTTTGCAGTTCTTTAACCGCTCTAACTATATTTTTTCTTCATCTTGAATATTGAGTAAGTTAATGATCCTTTTGTGACAGGCACCTTTTTTTCTTTTACTATAAAAACCTAGTAAAATACCAGTGCATCCTATTGGTCAGGTTACATATTCAATCACCCCTTAAGCCATCCTTGGAACTTCAGTTTTATATCGGATTGAAGTATACAAAAAGAATGAGTCATTGACAGATCACTTTTTCAGTCATTTGTAGTGATGTATTCATTCAGCCTGTTTTTGGACTACCATCTTCCAGAGGTCAGCATTTCTGGGTTGGGGTTTTCCGCAATGGTGAAGAGTAAGCAAACCATAAAGATACCAGTGGTCACTGAGCACAAAGGACAAAAGGTAAAATGTGTAGGAAGCATTCACTCCCATTTTCCATATTTCTCATTTTTCTCATTTTTCTCATCTATGTCTCATTTTTTCAAGGATAGCCTAATCTTCTACACAGAGACTTCAATAAACCCTTTTGTTGTGCTGAGTCTCCCTCAGTACTACCAAGTAGAAAGATAGGGTGTGCGTATCATTCAGCTGTATCTGTTCTACGAACAAAGACATATGTGACCCCTAAAAACTTAAGTATCTGTTCCTTAATCCAAGCACTAGGAAAAATTCCGCAGGCCCATTCCTCCCAATTTCAAATATTTGAAAATTCACTACCTGCTATTTGAATACATGAATAATAGTTTATCTGAAAAGGAGTGACATCATTACTATATCCTTTTCTAATCCTTGCTGCTTCGGTTTTGCCATGGCACTAGTGATTGGAGCTCCATGTCATAAAAAGGGAAAACCGCTGTCTTGTGTTAAGCAAAGTGTTAAATTATATAGCAACTGTAGATCATGACAGGCAGTGCAAGGTATGGTAGGAAAAATAAATGACAGTTCAAATGGAGAAATGTGATTTACTGACACTATTGCTAAAATTTACCTGTAGCTGTAGGATGTTAAAACATTGTTGCAAAAGATGTCTTAAATATAAACCTAAGCAGTTCAGACAGTTCTTAATCTAAAAGGGAAAGAAGATTAAGAAGTGATTTGATCAGAGGTTACAGTTCTGTATCTGCAGGGACATCCTGAGTGTCATAGTGGTACTATGGTGAGATCTTGGTCTTGAAGGCTTGTCTACTCCCAGTTCAGATAGACATTGCCTACACATGTAGCAGATTTTCCATCATGTGATGCTTTCAAAGCCACGCTGGATATCCTTCTAAAAGGTGATTTGTAGGTGGAGATACTGCCATATCAAGTTTCTCTGCTTGTGTTGCTCAGGAGATGAGCGAGAGAATTGTTTTCAGTGGTTCCTTCCTGCCTTGAAATGTACAAATGCAATCAATCCTGTAATCAATCCTGCCTGATCCCTTTTGGTAACTGTAGAAAGCAGAGAAACTGCTACAGTCAGGCTGTGTTTTTGTAAGTAGTGACACATCAGTGCAAAGCAACACAAATTATCAAGAGTTCTCTTGGTGTTAATTTCCTGTTAAAAAGAAATTAAGAGGAAGTTGGAGGTGAATTAATCAGAATTATGGGAAGAAGTTTTATAAATCTAAATTAGTGTCAAAGTTCTGTGCTGTTCTGCACAGTACGATTTCTACTAGCGAATGAGGAGGGTTAATGAAGCCTTTATCCCATTCAGACAGAAATGTAGAAAAGACTAATGTCATGGAGCTCAGTCCTCTCTTCATCAATAGTGGCAACAGAGACATGCAGAGGAGCTCAGGGTAGCACTGCTGATGCACAAGTCATTCTTGAGTTTAAGATTCTGTTGCTTATTGCATGATCAAAATTTTCAAAAGGAGGTACTTGTTTCATGTGGGAGGTACAAATTTGAGATAACTAAGGGTATATAACTTTCAGCTCCAAAGTACCTTCTACTACCCATACCCCACAGAAGCCAACTGTGATATGGTGTGGAAGCAAGGAAGTTTGAGCTCTGGAAAGCCTTGCAATGTCTGCTGAAGAGGTGAAGGTTGAGACCATCAAGTCATTCATCACTGTGCTTGTTTTTACCTTCCAATGTCTTTGCTTCAGAAAGCTCCACATTGACAGTTTAGTGAGCTGCTCTGGACCCAGCAGATGTTCAGGAATTTGACTGCCATCATAGATAGTGAGGAAGCAAAAAAATGCTTGAACTTTGTTAAGGCAAGTGGCTCAAGGTGGAACTGGTCCTCATCTGAAGATAAGGAAGGTGATGGTTGCAAATTTTCAAGCATGCAGGTAGTGATCAATGGATAGTGTAGATACGCTCTCAAAAAAAGCCATCAATTTAAACATTAGATCTTCCCAGCTAGCTTACAGAATAAATGTGCTTTCACTGAGTACATCACTGAGCAAGTTTGTAGTTTGCACTGCATCTTTATTCCATCCCTGCTGCAAGGTGGCATGTCAGGGATAAAAGTATCTTTTTAGTAGGTAATAATACAAGAAAAGAAACGGTTTTGTTGTTGTGATTTAACTAAATCTGGATATTCTTACAGTAATATATTAAAGTATTCAAATTTACTGAAGCCAAATGTTTTAATGGTTTATAATTTTTTTAATAATTTTTCCTCTAATTGAATTTCTCTGCTCAGGGATTATAAATAGAGAATGATTGTGTTTAGCCTGATATTTCCAGTCCTTGATGTAAAGCAAAAAAAAGTACAGAGAAAAGAATACAGAAGTGTTCACTGACAAAAATTCATAATAGCCTCAGCTCTTAGAAGAATCAGATGCCATCATCTGTATTGAGATAACTCAAGC
This sequence comes from Aphelocoma coerulescens, assembly GCF_041296385.1. Lineage (NCBI taxonomy): Eukaryota > Metazoa > Chordata > Aves > Passeriformes > Corvidae > Aphelocoma > Aphelocoma coerulescens. The sequence continues at coordinate 35,476,756 of NC_091014.1, read as the reverse complement.
TGATCTCTTTGCACAGTATCTGTCAATGTCGTGAATAATTTTAGGCTGATAGTACTTGCTATATTTGGGAGGATGTGGAGTATCAACATCTATTCTTGGTTTGTTTTCTGTCATTATTGTACAATTCAATACAAGAGAACAAAACAAAAAAACATGCTCAAAAACTCATTGTGGAATTTTTGCAAGCAGGACTATCCAGAGGACCAGAAAGCCTGTTGTTCCCTCACCAGCACTTGTCTGGCTTGAAAAAGCATCTAGACATGTGGTCATCCATCTCCTGTTTTATGTCTGTGCATATCTGCCACAGTTTGCCTGGAGAAACCTCTCTGCTTCTTACACTTTTCCCTCTAAGTTCAAAGCAGCCTTTGTCTGCATCCTCATGTGAAGCCATACCTTGTAAGTTAACTTTACAGAGGTCATTCTTCTATTTTCTGTGTGAGGCTGCTTTAATGTGAAAACTGATTTTACACCATGCCACACTTTTTTTTCATTTTCTGCAAATGTTCTGTACTGCTCCTGTCTACAAGGAGTGGATTCAGACACAAGCAGGATGTTCTACCTTGAGCATGTGCCCTTGGTATCACGGCCGTGCTGCTGCCATAGAAGCACTGGGACTGCACTGTAGGCTGTGGGATGCAAATGTTAAGCCCTGGGAAGGTAATAATGGTTTACTCCAGTCATTGTTCACTCCTGAAATGTAATTACTGAAGTTACTGTAGTGTGCATTGATAGCTGTGTCATATATCAGGTGTTTCTTCCAATACTCCTCTGCTAAGAAATTGGTGAGGTTCTTTAATTAAGAATTAAGAGCCTTTTTTTGCCTGCAACTGGCTTTCTGGTGGTTATTTGATTTCAGGCTTGGGATATTTATATTAAATTCTGGTATTTTTGTTAGAAACAGAATTTCAAATATAAGGCTTACATTTGTGGTTGAATTGAAGACCACCTTTGTTGAATGCATCAACTGGGATTTAGGGAGTGTTGGCTGCCAAAGATTCTGTGAATATGAAAAATGTACCCAAAACCAAATAGCACAAGAACTAAGCTCATTTTAGACAGGCAACTAATGAACCCAGCTGTGAACTGTGCTGCTGTATTGTGCAGGCCTGGTGTTTTCAGTGAGTTATGTGATCATGTCCTGGATATCACTGCTTGTGATGGATCATAAAATATCCTTATTTCCTTTTCTGCGTCATGCTAGGCAGACTTTTTCTAGTCTATAAGCACTGGTGGAAGGTATTTGGTTTTTAGGTAATATTTTTGCAATGGCAAAGTCATCTTGCAGATGCTCTTATAGCTGGGGAAAAAAAAAAAAAAGAAGAAAAAGGTAAAAAGGAGATCATCTAATGCCCTGTTCACAACCAGAACAGCTGTTGGTATAAACTGAATCTGTTTTAGACAGTTTTTTGCAGGTGTTTTAGCCTTACCTATCTCCTTTGCTTTCACTAAAAATGGCACAACATTTCACCTGTACATTTATACAGATTAACCTGCCTGCTGACCCAAGGCAGCCTGCATTGGCAGTGTTTTAAATTTACAGTCTTGTTGGTAACTGTGGTGTGTTGTGCCTTATAGATGTGCTCTGCTGCACCTCATACCAGTTTGTCTTCCACTGGGGGTTGCTGGGTTCTGAACTAGGACTGGTTTGGGGATTGTCCCTCCACAGGCTGGAGGGGAGGCCACAGAGCAGGTTGTGACCAGCTTCATGTCTTCAGACTCTCTTCACTGATGTGGTTTTGTTTGCTTGTTTTTGATAGAAATTTAGGTGTTTAAGAAGTTAGTGACAGCCAGTCAGGAAAAAGGCAACAAGGAATGGACTGTTCATCATCTCTTGACATTCCTCTTGTTACACTAAGAGAAATACATGTACCCACAGGACTTGAAACACTGAGTAAATGTGATGTCTCCAGTATAACAAACTGCTGTCTGTTCCCTAAGAATTGACTTTATCTTTATGTGATTTCTTATTAAGACATGAGATGCCAAGTGGGATGTAAAGCAAAGTGTTTTCTCTGCAGAATTTCTGCTGACATACAAGAGAAAATCCATTCAAGGACAGCATTCACTATATTTTCAGCAAACTTACCAATTACTTATTAATTATATGTGGTTTTGGTAGGAAAATATCAATAACAGCAATTTTTTTTTTTTTTACTTTTAGGTCCAGTTCCATTTATGCCCTGTTCCAGCTGCACTTAACACATACACTAGGTGGAGAATAGAAGCAAGCACTTGAACTGATTGTGTAGATTTTAGACATTTTTGGGGTTTTAAAATGAAATTTTCACATTTCAATATCTGAATATGAAGGCAAATATTTTTGAGTTTTACTTTAATGTGTACACTAAGATATAAAACTGTAGTAATATAGAAAATATGGCTAAAACTTTTGACTGAGAGTTCTCTCAGTTTTCAAATATTTTTCTGTGAAAAAACCTTTTCTGTCATCTAGTATTCACTTTTCTTTTTGATGAAGTGAATATATTCCAGGTCCTTAAGTCTCATGAGAATTTATTTTCCATGTTATTTATTCATTGAAAGATATTATTTACATACACTAAAAAGTAGAAAATGACAAAAAGTCTGCTTACATATAAAATACTATGTTGCTATTATTCTTGAAGAAAAATTAATCATGGTATTTCTTTGATTTTACCTACCTGCAAGTTGTTCCATGTATTCATCTTTCTCACAGTAAGATTTACCCAGTCTTTTGAGTATCTGCTTATTTTTGAAGCTTTCTTGTGCTACATTGAGTATCCCTGTCGTCTTCCAGGCTGCAGGGCAGATCATAGTGTTAATGCACCAGCTGACCCAGCTGCCAGTCAGGCACATGCAGTCATGATATTGCAGCAGCAAGCCTGAGAGAAGCATCCAGACCAGGAATTTAGAAAACAGCAGCACTGTAATGTTTTCTTTAGAATTCAGCTGCTGTGTATCCTCCTTACAGAACTGGAGAATCTAGAGGAAGCTCTTTGGAGCAGAAACCTTTCTTTTTCATCTCATGTCTGTCTGTGTGTACAAGTGTGCATATTTGTGCTCCCCTTGCCGAGCAATCTCCAAGATTCAACAGGATTCCTGAACCTCATACCAGAGGTAGGTGGATGCCAAGAAAGTGTAGGGTGGCTGGTGCAGCATGGACAGGCATGTACCTGGGATTGTCCCTGCAACAGCAGGAAGCGATGGAAGTCCTGAGGCAGTCCCAAGACCCTCCATAGGCTGAGGGAAGGCAAATCCCAGGGTGGATTCATAAAATGGATGGAAATAACTTCTGTGCTTTCCCTTCTGATGCTGGCTATGCTAATATTATTAGCAGTGTGGGAGTACATGTAGGAAAGAACAGACTCCAGAGACTTCTAACTAATTAGGAGTTTGCTGGTTGGCATAAGTAATGAATTATGAGTGAAGTGATACATGAAGTAGTTTGCTTTTTTACCCTCAAATTGTAACATAGCATTCTCTTAACTAGGAAATAGAGACTGACCTTGCATTAGTTGGGGAATAGCACGTACAGATGCCGTTGCATGTTGGATTGGAAATGAAGTCCCAGGGTTGTTCTGATATTGGGCATTTCAGTAATACTCCAGTGGGATTAGTCTGTAATAATAATGCCAAAGCAATACAGATGAGTAAGCATGTCATAGATAGCATTATAAGAACAGTAATCATGTGCGATTTAAGAAAGCGAAGATGAAAAACAGAATGATGGGGGTATCGAATGGGCCTGGTTCAGAGCACTTCCAGGGATAGCAGTCTCTTATAAGCAAAACCAGCTTAGGTAGTTTAATTTCTTCCTGATACGATTATGTACAACAAAAGCTACAAAATCCTTCAGAGCAGCGAACCTAATGAAACTGTTGTGCATGCCTAGATGACCTTATCTGTCAGTGTGCAATGAGCACTTCACACCACCCCTCCTTACAGTGCTGGTGCATCCCTCTCTCCTGCCTACCAAGGAAGAGTGTCTAGAAGTCATTATTTGGCAGAAGTAAACAGAAATTTGTCATACTAGATGGTGAGAAGGAACGAGCCTGGTCATCACTTTTCCATCCCAGTGGCTGAAGGGAGCTGTATAATTGTTAGCCTGCTTAAAATACTGCTTGGATCACCTGTTCCACATGTCACTTTGGGCAGCAGAGTATTGCCCAGCATTGGATTGCAGAGTCATGTAACCCATGTAAAAGATCAAAACACATGACAGTATTATGCTATGGCAAAAGATTAGGCATTGCATTGCAGTGCAATGCATTTTTTATGTCCTGTATATGCATTATGACGAAGTATTTGTTTAAAAAAATAAATCTTAGATAGTTCCTGAAAGCCAGATTGTACTACTGAGAATTAAAAAGGAAGGATTCAGTTTGGGAGGAGGGAAGAGAGGGTAATTTTCCTTGACTTCTGATCTCGTGGTTGAGTAAACCCTGAATAAACATGTGTCATACACTGGCAGAGCACCTGAGGTTGCATCCTGGGTGCAAAAGTACAGTATTTTTAGTTGCAGTAAGTACCGTGGCTAACTCTTGTATTCATTATGAATACTTACAGGTTTTTATAAAACTGAAAGCAGCATTTTGGTCCACAGCATCTCTACAGCTATGCACCATGTCTGCATGTTCAGAAGCAGGTAATCACATCTGTTCTTTCTGAACTGTCAAAAAGGCCAGATGTGAGCAAACATTATGGAAGCTCAACAGCTTCCAGATGGTACCAAATGGTGGTTTTGGTGTCAGCCAAGTTGAAGAATGCACCGGTTAGCTATGCTATTGTCTGCTTCTGACAACCTGTGCTGCTGAATGCATTGCAGAATTTTGTTGTAGAGGAAGCTTTATAAGCATATAAGAATTCTTGTCCAGGCATGTAAGTCATGCTATATAATGGTAAAAATGTGATAACTGAAGTGAGGTCATCATCAGCTAGTATAGATAGAAGAGCCCATCAGCCACCTTGAAAAGAGCACAGGAACAGAGGATGATGCCACTTCAGAAAAAGATTCAGCAGTTCATCCTGTTAGAAGTACTACCAGCGATTACAGGCCTGTGCACCAGGACTGGAGTCTCTTCTGAGTGATTTCCTCTGTCTGCCACCATTTCCTCAAATACAGAGGTAATGGTGGTGGTTTGGCAATTCTTGGCAGTTCAGGGCAGCAGTTCTTTATTGTAAGGTGAAATGTATTAAATCATCTCCTCAGTCATGTGGAATGACCTTGATAGAGTTGTTGCTTTTTGTATAGTGCTACCTCTACACTTACTGGTGAACATTTGAATATATACAAGGACCTTGCTTGGTTTTTGGGTGGCTTTTCATCTTTACATCTCATGCTGCCACAGCAAACTTGCTAGTGCAGTGCAGACATACTGTTTGTTTGTATTGCATATATGATGTTTGTATCTGATCAATTCACCTAAAAGCTGCATATCAGTACTGAAAAGGATGTTCCTGAGATGGATGATCCTTCCAGGATTTTAGTGGATCTTTAGGATTTCATGTAGTTTTCCAGAACACCTGGGCAGCTGGTGGTTTTACTAGATCTTCCCTGACTGGAAACAGTGGACATGTGGCTTTCCAAAGAGTTGCAGTCCTTCTGAAACTATGCATTTGTAGATTACCTTGTCCAGCCATGTGCAATAAGGATATCTCTTTTTGAAAGTTTCAGGCTTTTTGTTGCATGTGACCTGCCTTTGTTGATGTCTGTGGAATTAACTTACCATTTTCCAAGTATGGTGAAACTCCAGAAGAGGGTGTTTTAGCATGTGAGGGAAATTTTATTAACACTTAATGACTATGAAAGCCCTTTACTTACTTTATACCTGTTCCACAGAGATTGCAGAGAGTTGCAATGGAACTATATTTATGTAAGAATAAGGAATAAAACTGTTAAGATCTGATGTATCTCTGCATTCTTGTTATGTTCAATTGTTTCTATTAACACTGACATCTGATAGTGGCCTCAAAGTGAGTCTGAACCTAAAATTATAGTTCTGTTATATCATTGTGTGTTTTAGCCTTCTATTTAATCAGTTGAACTGCATTATAAAACACAGAGGTCAGAGGGAGAGAGCAGAAAATGAGAAAAGATACCTTTTTTAAAATGTGAAACAAGTACCTTTAGTTATAAGTGTTCCCAGACTTCATATTTATGGGCTCTGTATAGTATACTAGCACATTGGTGTAGTTTTTAATAACCTTTTACAGAACATATGGCTCAAGATTTATCTATATGCAGAGCCTTGTGGACAGAACTTGTGAATTGCAACATAAAAAACCTCCAGATGTACATGTTATTTCTTATTAACACGAAGTGATTTTCTTGGGAAAAAGGTGATATACTAGAAAGGCAACATCTGTGTTACTACTTAAATTTTAATAATGTGAATAATTTTCTTTCAACAGAGGAATTCAAGGGCTCAACAATAGTTGAATTAATGAAAAAAGAAGGCACCACCCTAGGGCTCACAGTATCGGGTGGTATCGACAAGGATGGGAAACCAAGAGTATCTAACCTTCGTCAAGGAGGAATCGCTGCTAGGTAACCGCATCTCAAGCTACAAAATGCATTATACGATGTGATTGTTTCAGAAATATGTACTGCATCAGAAAGGTCACCTAAAAAATATGTGACTGATGCATCTATAATGGCAGCCCGTCACACTGGAGAACCTCAGAGGGAAATGGCAACAGCTGGTCCTTCTTTTTGCTCAAGGCTACTTTGATAAAAACTAGAAATACCAGTGAGATCTTTGAAAGTTGTCATAATCCTCATGAGATTTTGTCTAAATTATATATGTTTTATTTCTCTATTTTTTTATCTTTGAACAAAAACTTGAGTGAAGTAGCATAACATTCTGAGGGGAAAAAAAAACAAAATGGAAAAACAAATGAGAGTGCTACCATAATATCATTTTTTTTTTAACTCTTCATTAGATAGCTCTGAGATTAAAAAGACTCTAAATTCATAGGTACCTTGCTTACTACTACAGTGGAAAGAAAAAAAGCTGTTAATCATGAGTGAGACAAGTGAAAAGATGAGGGTTGAGATAAATCATCCCAAGTAACTGAGCAGAACTTATGCTTTTGGGCTGCGGCCCATCTCCTGTTGATGTTATGTTAGCTGTGGATGCAACCAATGTCCAAAAAAAAAAAAACATTGGTTTTGGACATTTCCCAAAGAGAGAGACAAGGATGGGGCCATGAAGAAGATGACTTCCCAGATCCTATGCCCAAAACGGTCAAATCATCCAACTCATTTATTGTGCAGCTGGTTTTGTACCTCAGGAATGAATAATGCAACAATGTTCTTTTAATATTTAACAAGCTAGAGTAGATTTAGATCTTAAAATGCCACTTTCTGTTAGAAATATGAACTCATTTTAATCTAGATTAATGGAAAAAAATATTTCTTACAATCACTAAGCAGTAGTTTAAAGGGTTTCGGTTGGTCCATCAGATCTGTCTTTCACAAAAGGAATATATACTTTTCCTTAGGAGTGACCAGCTGGATGTAGGGGACTACATCAAATCTGTGAATGGAATCAACCTGACCAAATTTCGCCATGATGAGATCATCAGCCTGCTCAAGAATGTTGGTGAAAGGGTTGTGTTAGAAGTGGAGTATGAGCTGCCTCCAGTCTGTAAGTAATTGCAGAGCAAACTGAAAACCTATGCAGAATAGCAGACGTAGTCAGCAGTGAGATGGGCATGGTTGGTGATAGTCATTTTGGTAGTGGTTGTTTTTTAATTTTCTATTTTTAATTTTATTTTTTCCTGTGGCTTATCACAGAGCATTGAAGCAGTGCAAAAGAGCTGGCAGTACAGAGGGATGCTCTCAGATGTTTTAGAAGCAGAATCCCACCAACAACAGAGCAGAGTTATCAATTTCCACTTTTTGTTGGTTTGTGGTTTTCTAGGGGTGAGGGTTGTTTTTTGTTTGGTTGGTTTGGGTTGTTTGGTTGGGTTTTGTTTTGGGGATTTTTGTTTGCTTCTTTGCGCTTTTGAATACTGGAAATTAGATTAAGTAGATTCCAGGGCAAGCAAATCTTTATCTTTACAAAAAGATCTTCTGAGATGAGACCAGTGAGTATTTGCTAGTCCTGCCTCTGCTTTTTCCTTCTTTCTCTCCACTTGCAACACATCCCTCTCTCCCAGGTAAACATCCTTCGGGACTTCTCCAGTCTTTTCTGACACCACTTTTAGGCAAAGTTTCATTTCTAGAGCAAAAGACACAGTGGGGTAGGCCATGAGGATACATGAACTTAGAAGAATTGTGTGACTGAAACAAGGACTTCTCACTGAGCAGGATTTTCTTCAAAATACAAGTTTATGCTCGCATCAAAGTTACAGAGTGCTACTGAATGTTTCCCTTGCCTCTCCTTTGCTCTGTCTGTGCTTGTGTCTGTAACAGTGTGTCTGTAAAAGATCAGTGTGAATTGAGTCTATCAGGTATGAAGTGAAAGCCAGAGGAACAGTGGGTTGGAAACCTGGGACCTAAAGTGAAGGAGTGTCAGGTGTCTGACTGGCACCCAGGGGCTGCACCAGGCACACCTTTGGAAGAGTGTGTGTTCATTCATACTGCTCACTGGAGGGCAGAAGATGTGCTTTCCTGGTGTTTGGCCAGAAAAATCTCAGGTGCCAACTGGGAAGCTCTTGTCTCCTTAAAGTTTCTGTGCAATAGAATCCAAAGAAGTCCATCACTGTCCTTGGTGCTCAGAAGCTGATGAACTTCCCCACTGCTTTCTAGCAGCTGCGGGTTTAGTCTAGTTACGTATTTGGTTGTTTTTGGGACCTCCTGACAAGCACGTTGAAAATTTTTGAGTTTCCTGTGTCTACTAGTGTTTGCTTGTGCTGAGGGATCTTCATATTCTGAAGCACAGTATCTGAATTAATCAGCTGAGTTCAGCATTACTTTGCTGCAGATGTAATTGTTTTACCGGCATTATTTGTTTTGCATTTATTCAACTGGGCTTTCTTTTGTTTTCATCCTCTTTTAGCATATGTGCCACTCTTGTCCACTGAGACTGAATTTTCATGTGCTAAATTACAGCAGCATTTGTAACTTTTTCTTTAAGTCCTTGGAATTTCCAGCCTCCTCATACAAGCATAGATAATAAAGTTGGAGATAATTAGCAGTCTAGTTGTTTCCATGAACTACCAGTGAGCAGGCTAAACACTGCATTTGTTATACACCTAAGTTTTCCAGTAAGTCATGGAGAAGTCCTGGTACTTCCTTCCCAGCCCCTTACATAATGAAATTCTCCTGTTGTTCCCATGCTTGCTCCCTCAGAGAGAGGACTATCATAGTTTCAGAGCTGGGAAATGTCAATTGTTTAATAATGATGGATTAAATTTAGCTGAGCCCTGGTAATCCCACTCTACCTAGTGCTTCCTTCCATGTCGGAAGTGTTCACAGCAGGAGCATCCAGCTGCTATTTTCAGCATGAGCCACCTCAGTGTCTAAAACTGGAAGGTGAGCAGTGCCTGTCTCGTGTCTGCCTTTTGCTGTGGGTAAGGGTTAAGGAGTTCTTTGCCACATCAGGCTGGGGTGCAAGGACAGCCACCCGAGAGGCTGTTCCCAAGTGGAAGGACGCTGCTGCCATTCCTCACTGCTGAGCTGCTGGTTTCATCTCCCCCTTTGGAGGTTACAGGCCACACCAAACAAATGAGAAATTCTGGATTTATCATGAGCTACACACAAGGTCACTTTCTGTCAATAGGAATGAAGTCAGCAGTTGTCTTCCTCATAATTCATATTTTTTAGTCAGTAAAATGTTTCTAACTGAAAAGAGAACAACCACATGGACTCAGTAACACAGCTGTGATCTTCAAGCTGTAGCAGGAATTACTACAGCACAGAGCAGTGCTCTGGGGGGCCATCTTTCACCTGTTTTCCTAAGGAAATGAGATTTATGTGGTTTCATTGGGTGGTTCTCCTGGTCCCCTTCAGTAATTTTTTTAATAGGGACTGAAAAACTCCCAAAAAAGTACATTACAGTACCTCTCCTAGAAATAAACACTTGAGCAAGTTGCGAGCAGGGGAGCCCTGAGAGAGAGAGAGAGGCAGAGAGCGCTGAGGGGGCTCTGCTCTTCCTGGTGCCTTTCATGATTGGCAGCACATACAGGGTGGCCTGTGGCCTCCATTGCCCCCTCTGGGTATCCTGACAGGGAAACTCTGATTAATTGCAGGCAAGAACATTAAATGACACATTTTCATTAGTTCTGCCGCTCATTGAGCATGTATTTTATAGAGCTGGATTGGTTTGGTTTTGATTTTTTTTTTAATTTTATGTGTGTTTGTACTGTTTGCAGTATTTGACTGGAAGGTGGGAAGTGTGAGTGTGTGTGATTTTGCACAGAGTCCTTTTCCCATTGGAAAAGAGAGTTCTTAGACCCTGCTGAAGTTTTTCCTGTAAAAGCTAATAGCAGACTGTCTGCTGGCCTCTTAACAGCAGTGATTTTAAATTCTGTAAAGTGGATTATCACACCCAAATGCATTGGTCTGTGCATTAAGCTTCTCACCTCCTACTCCAGCTGTACACCAATTCTCTAGTACTTCCAGAGAAAATACTGACTCAACTAGAAGCCAAAGAGCTTTTTTACTAACTCACCAATCTTGAGGGAGCATGCTACATCTTGAAAAAGAAAAAAAATCCTTATGATAACAAAATGCATTATGCATTTTAATCTAGTAGCCTGAAATCAGAGAAACACGCCAAAAATCTTGACTGTCTTCTCTCTAAGAGACAAAAGTAAATGTTTTCATGGCTAAACAACAAGCTCAATAGGTACTCTTAAGAATTTCATGTCATTTTTGTATCACTGTGTATTTCCGTATTTTCTAGCACTCTTCTCTAACTATAAGAAAAGCAAAATTATACCATAATTTAAACAGTAATACTCAAATTCCTCACCTGTTATATGCATCTATGTCTTTTTTCCAAACCATTGTCACTCTGCAAAATGTCTGGCCCAAAATTCTCTCAAAAATGGGATGAGTTCAGTTTAATTACAGGTCTTCAGTCTGACTGTTATGTAATTGAGTCTTTCCAGTTGTATGACCCAATACTATCTTAAATTGGAAAAGGTGTGAATCTGTGTGTATAATTAGAAAAACAATAACAGTTAAAGTTTGGATTCTTTTTCTTTTAGCTGTACAAGGATCAGGTCTCATCTTTAGAACTGTGGAAGTTACTTTACATAAAGAGGGGAACACTTTTGGATTTGTAATAAGAGGTGAGTTATTGTTGAATTTGAGCTCTGTATTTTCTTATTTAAAAAAAAAAGTGGTAAGTTTTTATAGCACTCAGAAATATGTCAAGATTTATGCCTTACAGTTTGTAAAAATCCATGTATTACATTTTCCATACCCTCATGTATTGCTTTGATGAGCTGCTCTAATTTTTGTTTATGGAAGAACCTTAAATAATCAACTATGCCAAGGAAACATGACAAACTCTGGTCACATAAGACCAGATTCTGCTACCACTGAAATCAGCAGGAGGATCATAGCTCTTAAAAAAAAAGATTTACATATAGTATTTTTATCTGTTAGGCATGAAATCTGACTAATCCTGCTGGTAGTCTGAATTGTACAACTAAAACATTCTCACTGACCTGGAGAACAGAAGATGCAGCTGTTAATTAATATACCCCAATGATGAATGATTATTTTCTTCAAGGAAAACCTCTTTTTTATTTAATACTTAAATTTCTTAGTGGTCACTTGTTATTCTGAGTATACATAAGGTATAGATTGTTTTTTTTCTCTGTGCTTCAAACATTGCAGAACAGTAAGTGTTCACACTGAGATCACATTTTTGGAGTAAAGGTTCTAAGAAAAAATAAACATTTATTGAGAATCCCTCCATAGAAATGTTTTTAAAGATTCATCTATACATAGAGTAAGTTGATTTTATTTAAGGTAAAATTCAGTGGAAGGTCATATTAATGGCTTGGCCAGGTTTTTTTATCTTTTTAGCCCATCTGTAAAGGTGCATGCTGCAAGCTGTAGGCTTGCCTTTTGGAAATGAACTTTCATAAAAAGCATAAAATGAAGGTGTACTTTCTCTCACTTTTTCCTTTCTAGGTGGAGCACACGATGACAGAAATAAATCTCGTCCTGTTGTAATAACATGTGTCAGACCTGGAGGGCCTGCTGACAGGTACAATTCATCTTTCTCTGGAGTTCATGTAAAAGAGAAATGGAGAAAGGTGAATTATTTGGGACGGAAGTTAAGATTTTGAGTGAAATAGATGTACTTAAATACAGTCCTTTGAAATTCATGGATCTTTAATTGTTGTGATAAAAGTAACAACTGCAGCAATAGTAATGGGCAACATAGGCTCAGCACGTTATGTTGCGCGTGAACTTCAATTTAGAATCTTGCACCTAAAATAATTGGGATAAATTCCTGCAGTAGGTCAGAGCACTTTTTTTTTTGCATTCTTCAGACAGCTGATGTAGCTCTTAATTACGCTTTTTATACTCCAACACCACAATCTTTTTCTCTTGGGGTTCGGAGTTATACTGTCACATGTTTGAGTGTTGTATTATATTCTTCTGTTATGATGTTTGTACATATCTGCATGTGAGGTCACACATAACTTTCCCTAGAAAATTTCAGAGTACAGAATCATGTTTTGGCCATATTTGTATATGATACTATTTTGTATCTATATAAAGAAAGAATATTCACTTTATTTTTATGTACAAACAGTATTTTCAAAAATGGCATTTGTGTCCTTAAACCATTAGACAAACTGAAAGGGCAGTTTCTTTAAAGCAGATTGATGTCCATAGCCTATGCTGACATTTTTGACCTTGGAAACATTAACTGAGAAGAAAATGTTTCAAGAGAGCATTTCTTTTGTTCCCTCACTTTCTTCTCTCCCTCATCCCCTGGTTTCCTTGTTTTTCTCCACAATTCTTAAGCTGACAGTGTTAGTATTTCATTTTCTGTTATAATTCTGACTAGGTTATGAGATATGCCTAGGAGACAGTGTTTTAGATTTAGAGCTGAATTACTTCTAGGTAGGAAGAAAGGAAACATGGAATTATGCAAGGGAACGATATTTTTAAAGAAAATCTATAAATGGGCATTCATGTTTTGCAATCTGTTTGGGCACCCATGTGTTTGCACCTTATGTTTATTTTTAAGAAAATATTGGAGGAAGATGTGTTTATTATATATGTATGAAAAAAGAGTTGTGTGGATAAGGCAGAAAGAAAGCATATGTTGAGCAGAAGCTATACTTAGTTGCAATTTAGTGCAGCTTGATTATTTCACTGTGTGGTAAGCTGTTTTCCAGTCACTGACTTTCCAATTAAAGCAATTTCCTTTCCACTGCACCCTCTGATCATTCTCACTGTCAAAGTAAATGTTAAGTGTTAAGGAAAGAGGGATGGATGTCAGGGAAGGTGCAAGAGAATCGCTTTGCATAAAAATGGTATTATCTCCAAATCAATTTATCTTACACTAACAAAGATCATTCCTTTATCCTCCCTTCAGAGAGGGCACAATCAAACCTGGGGACAGGCTGCTGAGTGTTGATGGAATCCGACTGTTGGGAACAACACATGCTGAAGCCATGAGTATTCTCAAACAATGCGGACAGGAGGCGACTCTGCTGGTTGAATATGATGTCTCAGTGATGGGTAGGTCATGGGATAGCAGTGGGGCTGTAATACTGGCTGTAATCTGTGTACATTACATCACTGTAATCTGTGATGTTTTGCTGCCTGTTCTTCATGAGCGACCTGTTACGCTCCTGGTAGCACTGCTCCAGGTAGCACTGACCTTCTGCATCGTGTCATTAATCTTGGGTTCATAAGGAGGTGAGCAGTATTTTACTGTAATTTAGCATTCTGATGTTTCGTGGTTCGTAGGCTGAAACCATAGTGTGGATTCTAGCAAAGTAACTTTTCCAGTGACTAGTTTATAATAAAGGTTAATGAACTGTAAGAATTTCTGTGTCACATGAAAGAGGGGAATACTTGATCTAACAAGAATTCTTTTGCCTTTTGCCAGTGCTGCTAGTTGTACAAGACGTAATGAAAAAGTTACAAGACTGCCACATGGAAAAGAAAAGAATAGGGAAGAGAAAATTTGTTAAGAAATACAGAGGTGGCAAATCATGGCGTGAAAAATGAGCTTACATGTTATACAAACTTTGATTGAATTCACTGAAAATATGGAAGGTTATTTTGGGAAGTCAAGTAGACCAGATGATTTTTAACAAGAGATTTGGAATTGACTTGTTTCCATTTGTTTTGGAAACTGTCATATCCCCTCAATTTTTTCAAGGTACAGAAAATTCATAGCAGCAAGAAATAGAAATACTCACCAGTCAGACTGAAATATTTCTTGTCTGTCTGGGGACTTTTCGCTTCTTTTTCTGCTCGGTTCCACAGTCAGGTTTCTATCCTAGCAGTAAAGCAGCCTCCTAGGGATTTGTGAAATAGCACTGTCAAAATTCAAAGCCCTGGAAATAATTAATACTGAAAAGAATAATGTCAGATATTTGCTTATTCTGGAACAGCCCTCTTTATTCTTCTCTGAGACACAGATTTATCTTTTTTTATTACAATATATGTCTCTGTTTACTTAACTCTCAAGAATTGAACTGGCAGGTTTGTGTAGTGTCTGGCAGGACTGATGGACAGTTGTGCAGGTTCATGTCCAGAAAAGTTGAGACAGCTCAGATGAGCTCTAGCTTCTGAGGAGAACTAGAATTTAGGTGTTTTCATTTGTTTCTTCCTTTTCTTCGAAAGATGATGCGTGACCAAACCCTGTCTATCATCACAGTTAAAACAATATTCTTTCTACACCACTTTTTCTAAAATGGCTTTAGACAAAGTTCCCAGCGAACTTTCATTTCAGAGAAAACTCCCATCCCCATTTCCTTGTATACCCCAGGGGGAGAGTCAGCCTCCATTTCACTGAGGATCTTTTAGATTTGCAGGTTTGTGGAAGGAGGAGACCACATGATGAAAAACTCTGTTGTGTCCTAAATTGCAGCTTGTTCAAGGCAGGAACCTTTCTTTTCAGTGTTATCTGGATAGAGCTCAGTTCAGGAGGATAGAGAACTTAGCTGCAAATTTCAGGCTTGTAACTGTAAAGGCAGCACCTACCAATCAGTGTTTTCTCATGTCATTTTCTCTCTGAATAAACTCTCTTTTGTTCTCAGCAACAAATCTGGTTTTATCTTTCCTGCCTTCCTGGCAAACGGAAATTAAAGGAGGTAGAAGAACCTGAGACTTGGGGAGTCAGAAAGAAGGAAGGAAAATGGAATCAAACACTGGGAAAATGTATGGAATGGTGGTACAGCAGAGGCTGCAATAAGAAATAAGGAGGGAAGCAGTAGACTGTCATTCTAATGCATTGTGATTTTTTTAGATTTTACCTAGCCCCCAGTAGGTTTTGATTTTTTTCCAATTTGCATGTCCTGCATAGTATTTTAGCAGTGGTGTGAACAAAGGTTTTGTTGGGAAGCTCTCTTGCACAGTTAGGTTATAACCGTGGTGCAAAGGCTCAAAGTCATTCATCCTAATCCATTGAGTCCTGGCCAAGGAAAACTTTGCTGATTTGAATCTTCTCTTAGTTCTGCTCAAGAGCAGGAAAGTCAAAGCTGGGAGTAGTGTGAAAGAGAGAATATGAGCCATGAAGAGAAATTTAAGAATTACAGAAATGTTACTCTTTTTCCCAACTCTTATGTTACCCATAAACTGTTTGTAATGCTATCTAAGGTTTGATGTGAATTTGAAAATTGGCTAAAACAAAGGAAGAGCATTGGGTAAGGTGACTTATCAATAACTGATGCTTGACACTAGACTAGTAGGTTAGCCTGCTTGGAGGGGGTAGAAACAATCCAAAAGTTACATAGACATCTAGTGTATTCTGTAGGGTCCTCCTAGTAGAAGCTTTCAGTAGAATATATTACTCCTAGAGATAAAACTGTAGCATTATTTGCTTTAATACCTTCTCTTCTGTTAGTGGATGGTTATATCCTGTAAAGTAGCCTTGCGTGTGGCCAGAACTGGAAAGAGCCATAAAATACATTCTGATAGCATGAAATTGGAACTTGATTTGAAATGGTTTTACTAGATGAAGAAAATAATCCTGAACTATTTTTCAGCTACACTCCTGTAGTGTGTAACTGACTTTTCTTACTCCTGTAAGCATAAGCTGTTTCAAAGGTGCTGTGTTTCTCAAAGTTTAGTTCCTTCAGCTGAAGTCTTCAAGAGGTCACTTGGGAAGCTTGTTCATTTTATTGTTTCTGGAACCTAGACAAACTGGAGTAGAAAAAGCATCAAGAGGTTCTGTGCAGGGTAATCAAGTGTGTATATAATGTAGGAGATGTGGCTATTTCTGTTGAACTCTCTGTGGTTACACCTGTGCTTGCTTAAATAGATCCTGAAGACTCCTGCTCAGCTGGGTCCTAGGAAATAAACTTGTCAATTCAGCTTCTTGGAAGAGATTTTTTTTTTAAAACTCTGCTGAAAATATTTCCAGGTTGGTGTGTGGAGTGTACTGCTGTGTAGTTTCAAAGAGAGTTTGACATAGCAGGAGTTTGAAAATACCAAGATAATCCCTGAAGAAAATTGGAAAACTTAATTTCTGAGAAAGTATTTTATAATGTGATAAAAGTTACATTTGAAGTTGTAGAGGGTGCAGTCTTCCAAATGTCTGTTTTCCAAAACACATCCCCCAGTCTTGAAGCACTGTGATTGCTTACTTTTCTTGTTGATTTTAGAGGTAACTACCTGCATTTTTTAATTTTGTGATGCTTTAATAATGCAGCACTTCGGTGTTTGTGAAAGACATGGGTATGGGGACTCGCTCTACACAAAACTGTATAGAAGTAACATGATCTTTGTGGGCTTTATTACTTTTCTCTGTAATCCTTACACCTGAAGTGTACAACCTTTCTGGTCGTGTGGATCACCTATTTTCATCTAGTGGTAGGAGAGGTCTGAATAGTACAGCTCTCTGTGCCCTGTGATTACACCTGTGACCTCATTTTGGGGAAGGGGAGAAGTAGAGGCAAGGTGGTAACTAGCAGTGACTTGCTGCCACTGTCAAGATAATTTTGCAACCTGAACCCTCTCCTGTGGCAGTCAAATAGAAGATACTCATTCCAAGCTATAAATTTAGGTTGGGGAGACTGAAATTCTCGCTGTTAGGCAGTGGTCAGGTGAAGTATCGTAATTAACTGCTCACAGCTAGAGTTAGAGTGAGGGTGGGAATTAGAATGCAACACTAATAACAAGCTACAAACAAACACAGTGACCCTGTCTAAAACAAGAAATAAAGTTTATCATTACACTGAAGCTGAGGAGATGCAGTTTCTCTTCAAGTTTTCAAAGATCTGCCATGATGCCACTGGGGCTCTGTGTTGTCTCTATAATTGGGGTTGCATCTGCTTGGGTAACCTTCCATATTTTCTCTGAAAGGAAGCAATCAGACAAGTTCAAAGGGAATGGCTACCTTGAGTTTAAATTCTGGCCATTTTTATGTAACTAGTTCATAAATGGCTGCTGATGATCTTTTGAGCAACCTACTTTTTAAGTCTTGATGTTCCTGCTGGGGTAGTCTTTGAAACAAAGATAGTGTAGTTAAACAGAACTAACAGCTATTGCCAGAACTTTGGCACAAAAGGTAGCTTTTTTTAGTTGTTTGCACTTGTGAGACACAACATCTTTCTCTTTTATCTCTTCAATGGGTGTTTATTAGTTCAAACCCCTCTGTGGTGTTCAGGAGTGAAGGAACATATTGCATGTTCAAATTCCATATGTTTCTCTGGTTTCTTTAACAGTTCTTGCACTTACTTGAGCCAGAATAGATTTGCTAGAATGTGGCACCCTGTAAGTGCTCTCTTTGAAATGGAAACAGTCAGCTTGGTTTTTGTTGCAGATCTACCAGAGTCACCCTGACACAGAACCACTCAATTTTAAATAGAGCAACGCCCTCAATTTTCTGAATTCAAATGTTTAACACTGAGAACTTTCTAGAAAGGGGATTATTGATTCAGACAACCTCATCCAAAGCTTTTACCTCTTTAAGTTCACCCATTAAAATAAGCTAATTCATTAGTTAATTAATGCTGTAATGATCTTATGGAAGTTTATTTAAAGAAATCTGCCTCACCTTTTAGCAATTCTGCCTGGCAAGAAGAGCACTAGCGAGAGAAAATTTGCACAGTTTAAAGATCAGGTGACATAATCTGTGGTCTAGTGTAGACTTCGAGTAATTTGTGGAAGGTGAGAAATAGAGGAGAAAAAGAACTTATGGGCTGCCCCTTAAGCTTCATAAAGCAGTATGACTCAAGGGCATTCAGAGCTGTGGAGACCCTTAAAAGCTAGGGGTTTCACAAGCCCAAAGGAACAGGAGCCCCAGAGATTCCAAGGACTGACTTAAGGTCTTCATAAGCCTTCTAAGTGTTGCAAGACCTTGAAAGTTGAGTGAAGTCAGGAACCCTGTAGGATTCCACTCTGCTTTTTTCTTTCTGATTCTTTACAAACTTAAAATTAACATTTCCTTTGTCTCTTGCAGGGTTTTGACAGAACAGACAGGTAGCATATTCTAGCATTTGACTGCAACTGCAGGTCTCCTGGCTATCACAGGCCAATAGATTTAGATCCCTTGACATTCTAACTATGAATTAGTTGTTTAAAACTTTGAAGAAGTTTTCTTGTCTTATGTTGCTTCAGAGACAGAACAAAAATTCGTGCATAGCAAAGGTCATAATAGCTATATTACTTGAAACATTACTTTAAATACTTCTACACAAACACATACACAAGTTTTGTTGCAAGACAATGCTGGAAGTCAAAATGTTGAGCGTGCCAGTTGGGAAATGTCAGAAGTGAGACTGTCTGCTCTGCCAGTGTCCAGGTAGGTGTACATGCAGTACATCACAAGACCCACAGGAGAGATAATAACCTTTTTATGCAGCTATTCATTTTGAATTTTATTTCTGTCTCCAGTGTGTGACCACAGGCTTATTGAAGGCACTGCCCAGATCCTTGTCTAAATGCAAAGTTATTAATTTCCTGGTGTTTTTTCCTGAGGCCTTAATCCTGCCACAGTTTGAGTGCTTCAGGCAATATGCAGATCTCAAGGAGAAAACCTCAGAGTCCCAAGGTCATTCCATATGTATTGGATCTTTCTTACAGCAGAAGATGACACAGACATCACTCTTAACAGTTATAGAAATATCCACTCACAGATGTGTCACTAGGTAAAACACATGGGATTTTTTGTCTCTCCTGGAGGCTAATGAGTGAGTCACATTCACTGAGCAGATACTTAAATCTATGTGCTATGGCACGTTAGTCTCCTCTTACTGTGCAGTTTACTTGTTTATCACACACACTGTGTGTTCTGCTGTTGGTGCCA
The DNA here is from genome assembly GCF_041296385.1 of Aphelocoma coerulescens. Taxonomy (NCBI): domain Eukaryota; kingdom Metazoa; phylum Chordata; class Aves; order Passeriformes; family Corvidae; genus Aphelocoma; species Aphelocoma coerulescens. Next base: position 35,457,368 of record NC_091014.1, on the reverse strand, counting down.
GATGCCTGCAGCAGGGACACCAGTAAAAATTGACAGTCAGCCGTGGATATATACAATAAATTAGTTTTCTCTTTGTAGTGCTAGCAAGCTGTGCTGAGGCACTGGGAGGTGATTCAAGGCAGCCAGCACAGCTTCACCAAGGGCAAGTCCTGCCTGACCAACCTATTGGGCTTCTATGACGGACTAACTATATCAGTGGATAGAGGAAGGGCTACAGATCTCATCTCTCTGGACTTCTGTAAAACTTTTGGTACAATCTCCCACAATATCTTTTCCTCTAAACTGGAGAGAGATGGATTCAGTGGGTAGGCTTTTGTTAGATGGATAAGGAATTGATTGGACAGTTGCATCTGGAGGGTAGTGGTCAATGGCTCAGAGTCCCAATGGGCACCAGTGATGAGTGGTGTCCCTTAGGTGACCTGTGCTATTTAATGTCTTCATTAATGACACAGACAAAAGGATCGAGTGCACCCTCAGCAAACTGGCCGGTGACACCGAGCTGAGTGGTGCACTTGACACACCTGATGGATGGGATGCCATCCAGAGGGACCTGGACAAACTTGAGAAATGGACCTGTGGGAATCTCATGAGGTTTAACAAGGCCAAGTGCAAGGTGCTGCACCTGGGTCAGGGCAACCCCTGGTATCAACACAGGCTGGGGATGAACAGATCAGAGCAGCCCTGCTGAGAAGGACTCGGGGGTGCCTGGTGGAGGAGAGGCTGGACATGACCCAGCCTTGGCACTCACAGCCCACAGAGCCAAACGTGTCCTGGGCTGCATCCAAAGCAGCGTGGGCAGCAGGGCCAGGGAGGGGATTCCACCCCTCTGCTCTGCTCTGCTGAGACCCCACCTGGAGAGCTGCACCCAGCTCTGGGGTCCCAGCACAGGAAGGGCATCGACCTGTGGGATCAAGTTCAGAGGAGGCCACCAAGATGATTGGAGGGATGGAGCACCTCTCCAGTGAGTGAAGGCTGAGAGAGTTGTGTTTGTTCAGCCTGAAAAAGAGAAGGGTTTGGGGTGACCTGATTGTGGCCTTCCAGTACCTGAAGGGAGCCCACAAGAAAGATGGAGAGAGACTTGCTACAAAGGCTTGTAGTGACAGGACAAGGGGGAATGGCTTCAAACGGAAAGAAAGTAGGTTTAGATTAGATGTAAGGAAGAAGTCCTTCATTGGAGCGGGTTGCCCAGAGAAATAATGGCTGCCCCATCCCTGAAAGTGTCCAAGACCAGGCTGGATGGGACTCTGATCTTATCTTGTGGAAGGTATCCCTGCCCATGGTACTGGGGTTGGAACTAGATGATCTTTAAAGTCCCTTCCAACCCAAGCCATTCTATGATTGTGTGATTTCAACTAGTGAAAGATACATATTTTGGGATATGACTTACCCTTGGCATGAGAAGCCTGAGGTTTGTGATTTTTTTCTGCTATCGAGTTTTCTGGCTTTCAGGACTGCTCTTTTACAATAGGAAGAATGGATTATTCCTTTTAACCCTTTGTCTCTCATGCTGCTTTTAAATATGAAGTGCAGACTTCACTTAGTGTCATCGTGAGCCTGTAAGATGGTTGATACCTATCAGTTATTGATACCTATCAGGCATAAGTTCCTGCTTCCTTACCTCCTTTAATGTACTCTATTTATCTTCTTTAAAAGAAATATAAATACCTTTTAAACACCTCTTGAGATAAATGGGGTAGCATGGATACCTAGGGTAAATAGGCATTATGGTTTAAAAAAATCTAGCTTTTGGACCTGGATTCAAGTTCAAATTGAAATTCAAAATGCAGTTCTTGGTAAGTTTTTTGTGTGATCAAGAGATACAGCTGCTGGCTGTGATAGTGAAATAAAAATACGCTTGCGATTGGTGACCAATGCAGTTGGTCCCTTTCAGCCTTTACAGAAATTCTGACAGAAAGAGAATCTGATACTTAAAAGCAGCAGTCAGGTGCTCCCTCCATGTTTCATAACCTTCTTTCCCTTGCAGTTCCCTCTTTATGCCTTGCATACCTCCTACCCAACTCATTCACTGCTAGCTCCTCAAAACTTACTGTGCTTTCACCTATGGGTAGGAGATTTCTTCCATTGTGAGGACTGCTGAGCAGTCAGTGAAAGAGGTGTGGAACGGGCCTTGTAAGTAAACAGATTTCTCTTTCCAGTAAATGGTATCCCTGTGTTGCATAAGCAACTCTCAGTTTGTTGTTTGCCAGTATCTGTGTAAGCTTACATCCTTAACAGCATTGACACATTTTTATGTACCATTACCTAGGTTTGTCAGTCAGAAAAACTTCAAGCTTCTGGCATCTGTACCCAAATAGTTCCTCAAAAGAGTGACAGCCACTAAGCCCACCAGCCTGCTCTCCGTTAGCAGGGCTATCAGACCAGCTGTCCAGCACAGTGCACATGTGCTTCCTGGAGACCAGAGAAACCTTGATACACACATGTGACCTCAGGGTTTCGAAGGCATTTGCTGAAAGTGGAGAACAACTGCAAGGGTTCTGGATCCCGTGTTCTTTCCTGTCTGTTTCATGCAGGCATGATGCTTCTTTCCTCCATTCTTTGTTTTTATCTTGGTTCTGAGCTGCAGTACTGTCTTTGTCCCAGTAGCTGCTTGATTTTCCTTTTCTCTGCTGACCTAGTTTGAGTTGTCTTTTCTAGAAGGTCCGAAATCCCAAACATGCTATTCCCTCTCCTTACAGCCCAGTTTTTTCTGCTGTCTTTTGCCAAGTAAGGCTTAGGTAATTTTCCAACACATCTCTCACTGCTGATTTCCCTCTGTTAAAGGCCTTTTGTTTCCATGCCTGTCCTTCTTCAGCCCTTTCTCTTGTCCGTCTCTTAGCAAACCACTCCCAAGTTTCTTGTTCTGCAGCTTCTTTTCAGATCAATAACCTGCTTACCTCAATTCCGCCCCTTCCTGCACATAAAGTCCTTCTCCTCCCCTCTTCTTAGCTCTTCTCTTGATTCCCAGTGCCAGATCTGTCAGGTAGAGAAGACACATAGGGAACATGAATTTTCAATATAAAGCCTACAGAATTTTCAGGGGGAGGGACAGGGGAGGTGTGACAAACTATGGCTTTTCATAATGACCTGCTTCAGCTAAAATAACTAAGGGGAGAGAAAAAAAGTACAGTCTGAGAAAGGTAACCATCGTAAAAAAAATTCACACCAAATTCTTGTACTGTGGCCAAGTTGCAAGTTATAAACAATTAAAAACAAGATGTTTTAGCCAGAAAAATATGATTTCAGTGATTCCCAAGTCTATTTGCCCTATAGAATTTTTTCTATTTTCTTTTCTCTGTCTGGTTGTGATTTGCTGCTGTAGTTTAATAGCCATCTTGCTAGTACCTGATTACAGAAGGAAGGAGTTGTCATGGTTTACAAGGATTTCATAAATCTTACGGGTATTTCTTTCTTTACAAACTTCTTGGTCATCCCTAAAGAGAAATAAAAGGAGTTTAGCTGAACCATATAAGTTACAAATTACTCTAACAGGTCCAATTAAAATTTGTCTCAAGTGCTTTTGAAACTATGACCTCATTAAAAGCAGCTTAATAAACACTGCTTTGTATGGGAGAAAAAAACTGTAAAGGTGAAATGAAATGTCCCTGAAACAGAAAACTAGAGGTACAATTTAGTTGTGATAAATAACTAGGAAGGGGGAGGAGTTCCAATTTGTGTATGAAAATACTCTGTTTTACTTATTGGGTACTGAGAGAAAGGGAAAAATTCATCTTCAAAGACTTGTCAGGAAGGTGAAACCTGTGTTTATGTGCAGTTAATCTAAATAGTCTACAATTATAAGAAATCAATCTGATCTATCAAATGTATTTCATGATGGGCATTCATTAAAGGAGACCCTTGCTCATCTATGTTAGTATCTCCTTACAAAGCACATGGTTTCAATATTTTAGATGCTAATTCAAGGGCTTGGATCCTCAAATGGAAGCAGTCTCTACCTATTAAAAATATGCTATTGTGCTTCTTTCTATAAGTAATTAAAGACAAATGATGGAAGGAGAAGATTCTTGTAGTAATCTCTCCTGTCCACTATCCAGACTTCAAGCAAGCAAAGCAAAGGAGCAAATAACCCTCACGGACACTTAGTAAAAGTTGGGAAATAAGGGGTTGATCAAATCTTTCCACTTCCCATGAAGGCTATCCAGATATGCCATGAAATGCAGCATGAAAGAGAATTGCCATCTCTACCACATGCTCTGACCTCTGGTCAGCTGGAAGCGGGTCAGTAAGTTGGCTTCTTTGTTACTTAGCATGCTGGTCAACAGAGACTATAACAACAGGATAATGAGATATCCTGGCTTGTGCTGGTCTGAAAAAAAATTAAACAAGGAGCTGAAGTACTTAAATTCAGAGCGCAGAGGTGAAAGTTTTACAGAAATGGTGATAATTAAGTTCTGTGGAGATTAAAGGATCTTTTGTATGTACCATGCAATTCAAAACAAGAGAAACTCTGTAATCAGAAAAAAATCCAATTAAAAAAAAATACAGCCCCAGATTTGTGTTAATGCCATTGCAGTCATCTGAGAGACTAAGGAATAGGAGACAGATCTGATTTTCTTTATACTTGAGAGAATTTGTGCTGTAACCCCAGAACCTGTCTCTAAAAGGGCCCATCTCTAAGCAAATAACAGCAGAAAGGCACCAGTTCTGCCTCCATTCCAGGGAGAGGAAAACAATAAATGTCTCCCAAGACTTCCCCTGAGGGAGATATTTTAAAAAATCTGGAACTGAACCACTCCATCCTCGTGACTTTTTTTCATGGATATGAGACATCTGGACTGTGCCTGACAGGTTAGGCCAAGGGGGGAAAAACCAAGAATCCCTCAGGTAATTTGCTGGAACACCTGTACCAGGCATAATCTAAGAGGTTAAAATAGGATGCAGTAAGGCAGATTTTTATTCCTTTTCAGTGAGGTTAGTGGTTCATTAATCATTTTACAGAACATTTATGCTGAAAAGGGATGGATTTCAAAGTACAAATATTTTTAGATATTTTGCCTAAACGTGATCTCAGTTAATGGTGTTTTAGTGCAAAACCTGTGTGAATGAGATCTGAAGCTGATCCTGTGAGACTGTGCCATCTAGTACTCAGCACCTGGGACATGTGTACTGCTCAGAGGAGACAGTACTAAGGTCTGTGAGCTGGAAATGTAGGTAGTGGGGAAAATCAACATTTATGGTGAACGGGTTTATCTTGAAATCAACATAGTTCCTCAAGATAGTTGCACCAGTGCCACATCTTACAGCATGATCTTGTTACACTTCCAGTGGTGTTGCTCATCTGTACAATGAGTGAACTGTTTTGTTCTCTGTGCATTTGCTGTTTAAACCACATTTCCTTACAGTGATTTTAAACGTAACCTGGTTTTGTATCTTTTTCCTAAATGCCTGTTTACAACTCTTCATTCATTTAAAGGGATCATTTCATAGCCTGTGAACTCAGTAGTTATCAGAGTGGTTTGGGGAAAACAGTACTGAGAAAAGTTGTTCTTTGTATTAGCTTATATTTAAAAAAATATTTTTCTTCTCTTTGCTTTAATAAATTCACTGGTGTCTTACATCAGTGCTCTTTGATCTTCTGTGAGTCCCATGATTTTCACTTGTAAGGAAACTGGCCAGAATATTTGGGCAGCTATTATTGCTTGGTCGTGTTGTTATTTCAGTGTAGATGCAGGAGGACCCTAATGAAATGTTTCAGTGATAATTAAACTTGCATTCAGAGTAAACCAAAGGCAAGCACCTGACTGCAGGTTTCATCCATATCATACCTTTTTTCTTCTTGGAGGAGGAAAAGAGGGTGGCAATGGTTTTATGAAGAATACTTATCTGGACCATTTACTGGTTTCATCTTTAATTGAAATTCTGACTCTAGCAGAAAAGTCATGGCCCACTGCAGCCAAAAAAGAGTGCTGAGCCCTCCTGAAGAGATGAGTAATGAAGGATAGGACAGCTTCCCAAGGTTGCAGGTAAAGCTGTGGCAAGCTGAAGTTTCTTCCTTCCTCCTATGTGGCTCCAGACATTTCTTCCCTGGCTGATAAAACTGCATTTTTACGTGCAGAACCCATATCAGTATAAAAGCTCTCTTTCTTGAAGTGAGTCCTAAGTCATGTGGTGACTCAGACTCTCAGGTTGCCTCCATGAAACTGGAAGCAGAGTAGGGCTTTGCCAAGAGATGAAATTGGCTGTAGGGCATCAAAGGCAATGAGGTGCTGGGGAGAAAAAGGGGCAGACAGCAGGGGAGCTGAGATGGGGATGCTAATGAGAATGAAGGGGCTCTTTAGGATAAGGTTTCCTATCGTATTGTATTTACATACAGACATCTCTAACCCAAATTTCCGCTGAATTACAGGGTTAGTTTCCTCTTTTTCTGCCAGATAATCCAGAGGTTGTATACATGAAAAGATGGTAATATGTATACCTTGAGGCAAAGCTTTGGGATGTGTTTTATATTGCTTAGGAAATCCCTCAACACTTTTTTTAAAAACTCCTCACTGGGTTTTTCTTTATCCTTTATTTTATATTCAATGGCTGTTGCTGATTCAGGTAATCTTGCCTGAGTTCTTGATTGAAATCTAAAGGCTTCAAGAAGCTTAAAATTAAAAAAAAAAAAAAAAAACAAAACCAAAAAAAAAAAAAACCAAAATAAAAAAGAAAATTAAAAAAGAAAAATTGAACCGCAGACACACAGACCCTGTGGTTTCTTCTCTGTCCTTAATAGGATTTTGACACAACATCCCCACAGCTGCAAAGAAAATCCAAAACATCTCTCCCTGCAATTCTTCATGGCATTTTTTGGCTCAGGGAGGCCACCAGCAGTTTACACCTAGCTGCTGTTATTTACATTTAACTTCCTTCTTTGAAAATAAATGTTTAATTCAGGAAATGCCTTTGTCTTGATTGTTGAATATGCTCTGCTAGGTGATTCTCTCTACAGAATTTAGTAGGTTTTGCATGCACATGAAGCTGCATCTAACACCTATCCCACAGCAGTACTGCAGTGTGTTGTCATAAGTGCTTAGGAGAACAAGAATCATTGATCTGTAGGTCAGGTGCCTTCATGAAGGTAGCTGAGGTCCAGTCCAAGCCTGTTTGACTCAGTCAGAAGACTTTCTTTAATTGATTTCAGCTGGGATTTAAAATAGGACCCAAAGGCAAAAAATAAACTCGTCCTGTGTTTGAAGAGCTTTGCTTTAAGGGAAATAGCAGACCTGTGTTTCTTTGTCCCCCTCCTCAGTTCTCACCAAATGGACACCAAGTTTATAACAACAAATATGTCTTCTGCCAGCATAAAAGTTTTCTAATTTAAGCACTGTTTACACCACTAAATCAATGTTTTATTTTCTTGCTAACCTAAGATTAGGGATTCTACAGCCAGCTCAAGTCTGAAGTGTAGAAAAGACTTGCATTGCAAAGACCTGACTGATGCAGATTACTTTAAAATTGTACTGTTTAAAATGTTTAATTATGCCCAGTTACCACTCAGTCCTCTTCTTTCTACTAATGAGAAAAGAACATGCCAGGCCCATTTTCTCTTCACCCCTTTGCTAAGATATTTCTCTTCTGCTACTCTAGCATTAGCATGGGAACGGGATGTACACACATGAAATAGCCAGTTTTGGGCTAAGCTTTAGAGATCATCTCACTTTGGATCTAGATCACAGCAAAAGTCTCTACCCTTGAACATGCCAGAGAACAGCCACCATGCATTTAATTTTATTTATTTTTTGGCTTTCACATAACAGACCAGATTTCAAATGTTAGCATTTGATTTTATAAATCATGGCAAGGCATTGATGCTAGTGGTCTCTCTCAGTACATCCTGCCATTCTTTAGTTGGATATGGAATGTGAGAGAAGCATCAGCTGCTATGTTTAAACTAGAAATCAGCTGCAAAGGGAAAGTGAACAAGAAAGGATGTGTCCTTTCTGTGTGTCTTTAAGATCGCCCTTGCTGGAGGGAGGGCTTTTGTGATACTTTCGTAAACTGACTCACAGTTAAACCCATGATTTTAAGAACAGTGAAAACTTGAGCAGTTTACACTAAGGCTTTTCTTGTGGCCCTCTTCTACCTTCCCCCAGGTAACTGCCTAGATCTGCTTTTTGTATTTTCTTGTGAAGCACTTTCAGGCAAAATTGTTCTGCCATTTCCAGGGATGAATTTAGAGAAAGTTGTTTTGCCTAGGATGAGAAAGTTGGAGAAACTTTGCATTGTGAAGACATGTCTGTTTGAAGCACTGGAAAACAGACATGCAGTTGAATGGGTACTGGCTGAGGGACAGAAAACCTTTTCCAGGAAAGTCTCTTCTGCTTATCCAGGTAAATATCCACCCAAACTTAGCTACATTTGGAAGTCTTTGAAACAATACAGCTCAGCTCAGTGTGCTCAGGAGAAGCAGCATTTTGTGTCAGCTTTTCCAAAAGATTTTGTGTATATGGGGGAAGTTTTTTCTTGTGTTTGCAAAGTTTCTTTCAGTTCAGCTCTTCAGGGATTAGAAATGTTAAGAATTAAAGATGCCCATACAGCCTTACTCAAATGCCTTGGTGCATATGTTACATTACAAATTTTAATTGGAATGATTGCATACATTTTACCTTCCACAGTCACATGCTGCATAGTACTAAGTGATCTGAAAAACAGTCATGTGAGAGAAATGTTCTAAAAAAAGCTGATCTCATCTTGATGCAGATGCCTAAACTGGAGCAGGTGAAACACATTTGTCAAATGCCAGTTTTCTTGGATGGTTGTAGAGAGACTTTAGGCTCAGGTGTAGCTACTTCAGGTCTGCCCTACAGAGGTCTGCATTTTGGTGCAGTGAACCTCAACATAGGTGTCTTAAACTGTCCTCTCCAGACAAATGGATGCTTTCAACCTTTATTTCTTTCATCCTTGTTTGTTTATCTCTACAGTGGGGAAAACACCATGCTTTTGCTCTGAAGTGTGGTTGTAAGAGAAAATCATTAATAAATGTGTGTTGTAGGGAATACTCACTGGCTGCAGCATACAGCAGCTCTCCCCCACCACATATGCTCAGAGAAGATTGAGAATACTGTGTAATAATTAAGGCATGAGCATGGAAAAAAAAGGGAAAAATGTTCCTACTCATTAATATTCACTGTCTACCTTCCACATGAGGCTCTTGAAGAAGGAAGTATATGTGCTTATTTAATTAAAGAAGGGAGGTAAAAATAAGTACATCCAGGCAATATTCATTCTGGGGATCATTAGGTTTGAAGTGCTTTGTGCCCACATGGTGACCGTAATATTTTCCTTTTAATGTCCTTCTGTTTGTAAACAGACGCTTTTGATCTTTATTGGTGTACATGTATTTTTATGATGATTTATACTGATGTTCTGCAGATTTTAATCAACTTCTCATTTGGGTTTTTTTACAACTTGCATAAGCACAGTCTTTCTGTTATGGTCAGCTCAGCAGCGTTGTATGGAATAGTCTTCTGAACACTGTGACCTCTAATTTTTCAAAGTCTTTGCAGCTTTGGTAAATTTGGGTGGATTTCACTGGTAAAAGAAAAAAAACCAGCCAAAACCAAAGAAACAGACCAAAAAGAAACACAGATGGAAAAGGCTTTTCACAGTTTCTCCTTTACATAAATTCAGTAATTGCTTAATTGCAAATATAAGCACTGGAACATCTTGCAAAAGAAAAAAGTCACCAGACAGGGGCATGAGAGGACCTGGAGCCCCTCCGAGCCTGGCAGTGGGAGCTGCTCTGGCAGGAGGTAAATGGCTTGTCCTGCAGCAAAGGAGGAGCCACATGGGAACCTTGCCAAAGGTGACCCTGGCAGCAAGCTGGCAGGCTCTCTGCTGAGTAGCAGATGATAGAGTGCCCTTCTCATTGCTATGACTCTAACAGTTATGGGCCACTTGAGTTTCTAGAGGTTATTGCTTAGTTGGGATTTGGGGAGCAGAAATGTGGGGAATTGGTTTTGCTGGAAATGTATGCTGCAGAGAAGAGGGGATATAGAAACTTTCTTTCGCTTTAAATGTGTGAATACTCCCAGTAGTACTGTTCTGTGTTGTTTGGAGCAAGTACTGGAAAGGGAAAAGCTGGAAATACATAGGCAATCCTAGATTACTTTTGCAATGAGGGATCAAAGTGTTTATGTTTAGAACCATGGCTTCTGTGTTGGATTTAAGGGCAATTTACCTAAACGACTTTCTCTGTTTATTTGAAATGTTTTTACTGAACTGCTGCTCAGGCACTACCAGAGCAGAAAGAGAGAGCAGTTAATAAAATGTTTTCTGACTCATTTTACCAGTTTGTGCAACCCCTGAGAGCAGAAAAACTCTTACTCTGGTCTTCAGTGCAAAAATCTCCAGGTCATATCTCAGCCTCGACCTTCTGCATGGTAGCCTTTTATACTGTGGCTGTGCCAATGCATCAGTTATTTTTAAGACATCTGTGCTAGAGCACAGATTATGGAAGAGACCAAAGTTTCGGGTGAAAAAAGTGGTACCAGTAGTACACATTTGTAGGATTAGAAACTCGTATTATCTGTTATGAACAGGAATGTACAGTTTAATTTTTCTTTTCTTCTGGTTCATAGTTAGCTAATAGGCTTTGCAGAGGAGTGTTTTAGACTAGTCTGAAACTCCTGCCTGTTCAACCAAACCAAGTCAGTTGATGTCAATGTTAGCAGAAGCACACCCAAGGTCAGCTTTCCAAGGCAGAGACTGCAATTAGCTTCTGTGCAGAGGTCACTAACACATGCAAATAATAAGTAACCACGAATATATAAGTTGGTATGTCTCAGTACAGAGGACCCCTGAGTCGTGCAGGTCACGTACCCCAAGCAGCCCAACCGTATGGAATGAGGCTGTGCTTGGGTCACTCATCCTGTTGACAAGCAGGAGTGGCTGTCACAGGCAGGCTCAGCATCTTGCTTATGTGGCTCTGCTGTTTCCAGGGCTTCAGCTCCCGCCACTGTGGCACAGAGAGGGGCAGCTGTGTTATCTCACTAACACAGCATTGACTTGTCCTTATTTGCCTTAACTGTTCTCTTATCCAGGTGTCTGAACTATCCATGGCACACCTTTGCTCTGGAGCTTTGGAGCTTTTGGGATTATCTGAGATATCTCATCCTGGCGGAGCCTTGGACACATGGGCACTGTCAGCTCAATGCACAGTTTGGGTGCTTGGGTGCTCGCAGTGTTTGTTCGCATCTATGAATGACAGCAGTGAGGGGCTTTGTGCTCTGTAGGCTTTTGAAGAGAATCCAGTCCTACAAATTATTACTGATCCTGTTAGATGAAGCTTAGGGATTTTGTGTCAAGTAGGCATAATTGATGAGCACTGCAGCTCTTTATATTATCTATAGTGTACTTAAGGACATGCTTTTGAGGTTGGCTGATGTAAAATTCGACACACCAGCTGTGTCTTAGTTTGCTGGCAGAGGTGCAGATTGTGTTGCCCTTATTTGTTCTATTTGTTGTGATTAGTCAGACGCAGAATCATGCAAGACATGGAGAGTTTTGAAGATATCAAAGTTCTTGTGCATTTTATTTCCTGTCCTCCTTGGAGGAGGAAAAAAGTGTTGGAAGTTCTCTTGGACATATGTATCTGTCTATCAGGCCCAGAGAAGTTTTGGATATCCCATCATTGGAAGTGTGCAAGAACAGGTTGGATTGGGCTTTCAGCAACCTGGTCTAGTGGAAAGTGTCCCTGCTTGTGGCAGAGGGCTGAGACTAGATGATCTTTAAGGTCCCTCCCAACCCAAACCATTCTGTGATTCAGTGTTTTTTTTATTTTATCTATGCTTTGTGCAATAGAAAAAGTAGTGTTTTGTATTGCAGGGCCTCAGCAGAGGACTTACTATTTGCACCATTCTGGTAGTCTGTCTCATTTTGGAAAATGGTTTTTAAAAACAATTTTTTGTAAGTTTCATTCCTGGAATGAAACGCAGTCAGAATTCCATTGCTGCTGACTTCTGCAAACATTTCACAATCAATCTAATGCTATATAGTGTTTAAGGGCAGTTTTCACGAGCGATCCTTCAATGGAAACGTGGTAACTGAAGCTCAGGTTGCCAAACTACCATAAAGATGTACTTACAGGCTCCCAAGTTCTGAAACAGTGGGCTGCCATCAGGGGTAGAGATTTGACTTCTTAATAGTTCTTCAAGTGAATTCTTTAAGACCTGAATTGTCTGAATACCTGAATGCCTGAATGGTATTCCTTCTCGAGGTTACAAAGGCAGAAAATTGCAGGGCCTGGACTTATTTAAAATGCAGTCAGACTATCCTCAAAGAGACAGATCCAGGATTTTCTGTACAGGTGTCATATACCAAGTCCCTTTTGTGCTGTAAATTGTGCAGTAGACAAATACTGTTTCAGATTAAGAGGGCACGTGAAAAGAAAAACACAGATAAATTAAGAGATTGGGATTTTGTACAGCTTTTGAGCAGGGAAGGGGCCTAGTGCAAGGTGTGAGTTTGAAACAGTTAATAGGAAGAGGCAGCGTCCCGAGAACTGGGGAAAGTCTTTTGAGCGTAAGGGGTTTAGGCAGGCTTTTATGGTCTGAACATGAGAGGAAGTCTGAAAAAGTCCCAAGATGATTTTGGGTATGTGGGAGCATTTTGAAGGCAGGGATGGTTCTTCAACTAGTTAGTGACATTTCTTAGCTGAGAAGGATGGTGGGGCTAAGGTTGCAAAGTACAAAATTAGGTAAAGGCAGCTCCTAAGCTTTTGATTTGAAGAACTTGGCTGAATTAGAGGTATATGAATGAGCTGCAGGAATTAGGCAACAAAAGGAAAATGGAAAGACTGTGCCAGTCAGTTGACAAGAATATTAAATTGCGTGTGTATAGGGGGGATAATAGGTGGCACATTTGTTTAGAGAATAATGTCTCCATTTTCCATTCTGAGGTTGAGAGGTCTCTCTGATTTGGCTATCGCTCATTCTGCTGGCATCCTCTTGGAATTATTCCTATTTATCATTTTTGAAATCTGATTATTCTAAAGGTGAGAGGGTATAAAATGCCATTGGTGTATTTTTTCCTTAGCAGCAATTTCATGGTTTTTTGCCTGTGAACTCCATAATCTTTCTTTCAGTTTTAGTAGACCAGCAGCTCCAGTGCTTTCCTTGCAATAATGGAAAATACACTATTTTATATATGTATAAAACTTGCAATAATGGAAAATACACTATTTTATATACATATATATTTTTTTAGTTCTGGTTTTGCCCTTCTAGTTCAGCCATGTCAAATTAGAACAGCTCTTACTCATTCTACACCCTGCCTGAAACATGCAATACCCAAAAAATCAAAGAAACAGAAGGAGCGCACATATTTTATGGTATATTGTAAGTCGGGCCTTGGAGACTGACACTGACACTTTGAACAAGAACAGTATTTAACTTTTAAATCATTTTTTTATTATTAAAAACTGCCATCCTTCCTTGGCAAATATTACTTTTAATATATTGCCAGCTTACTCTATTTTATAGAATCATAGAATAGTTTGGGTTGGAAGAGACCCTAACCATCATCTAGTTCCAACCTCTCTGCCATGGGCAGGGATGCCAGCCACTACATTATGTTGTCTAGGGCCCAATCAAACCAGGGCCAAGAATGGGGCATCCACAGCTTCTTTAGACAGCCTGTACCTGTGCTTTACCACCTTCTGGTAAAGAATTTCCTCCTAACAGCTAGACTAAATCTCCTCTCTTTTAGTTTACAACTGGTCCGCCATGTCCTATCACTGTCTGCCCATGTAAAAAGTCACTCTCCATCTTTTTTATAAGCTTCCTTCAAGTACTGAAAGGCCACAATGAGGTCTTCCCAGAGTCTTCTCTTCCCCAGGCGGAGCAACCCCAGCTCTCTCAGCCCATCCTCACAGGAGAGGTGCTCCAGCACTCTGAGCATCTTCATGGCCCTCCACTGGACCTACTCCAACAGGTTCACAGCTTTCTTAGCTTTCCAGAAATCCTTTTTAGAGCTTGCTAGCTGTCATTGATTTTATTTTGCCCATAAGATCTGAGATGAATAAAAGGTTACTCTGCTAAATGAACCATGAGCAAAGCCACGGTGCAAACATTATGCAGTATTAGTAGAACAGAATACCAAAGCCAGTACCATGAATCATGCCCTGTATGTTGTTCATTTATGGCCTTTAGTCACAAACGTATGAGGAATCAAGTAATATTACTCTGAATGAGTGATAATGGTGCTACCCAGCTGTAAGGCATCTTGAATGTTGTTCCTGTGGCCTTTAAACACTTCAGATGTCTTATTCCTGCCTCTCTTCCTTGCTGCTACATTCCCTCTTGAAACCATTGGCCCATGATCCCAATCTCAATTTCTTAATTAGATCATCTTTAAAAATACATAATTATATCCTTTCTTTGCAAAATGGAGACCAAATAATCTTTGCAGTACAGGGAAAGGATATTACATAAATAAGCGACCTCCCATGTCCCCACCTCCACCACCCAAACAAATTAGTATTTAAATAACCATCACTCAGTTCTCTGTAAGAGACTTGGCTAGTCATCCAATTGCTGTAAAAAAAAGAGTGAATGAAAATGCCCCTACAAAGGAAATTTTAAATGTTAGCAAGATAGCCTAAGTGCTTTATTATGTAGATGAACAGGGCCAAAAGTGGGGTTTTGTGAACACTTTTCAGCTGTGACTTGGTGAAACCTGGAGAAAAAAGAAGAAAGATGTAAGTGGATGGAAGCACAAAGGAAGGAGAAAGGTAGAGAAAAGCTTCCCTACTTGCAGTAGATCTTTCTCGTGCAGACTCATTTCTGGTTGTGGCTCTTGTTTTGTGAGAGATCATGGAGATGACAGACAGGCAAGCTGACTGCCTGTATCTGTGGCAGTCTCAGGGAGACATGATAAGGGAAATAGAGGAGCCACAGCATGATAGAGGATTATGAATTTTACTGTCACAGCTAGGAATGCACTCTTGCCACTGGACTGTGAGGAGCTGGGACAACTTTCAGTGTATCAGTCTTACAGAGAAAATGTTTTAATGGACACAAAAAAATAGGTTTTTTGGGCTGGTATTCACGTAAAAGAAACAGTCATTAACAATACAAAAACCACACAGTGTAGTTTAAGATACTGCCTGACAGAATGAATAGTCATGTGGGTTAATGAAGAAAAGTGGATGTGAATGCACACAGAGTCCCTGAGTGCTTTTATGTTGCTCTGCTGTCAGCTGAGCAGTACTGTAAAGGACCCTCCAAAATGGTCTGTATGGAGAGTGTCACTGCTAAAGCCACACGTCTTAGAAATTAAATTCATCAAGTCTGGTAGAAGTCCTGCCTGTTCTTTGCATTGGTTATTTGGTCTCAAATTTGTACAACTAGCTGTGGATTTCAAGTGCCTTGTAAGATACGTATTGGCTTTGATTTTTGCATTTCAGCAATCTGGCTTCCTAAGCAATGGCAAATACTCAAAACTCATGGTGGTAAGCCTATGGTGTTTTTATCCATTTCTGTTACAAAAAACAAAAAGCTTTTAACATCTCAACTCTTGTTTCTTCACACAGAAAGCAGGGGGGCTAATCCCTAGCATGCTGATTCTGAGTGGACTGGCACAACCACACCTGCTGTTCTTTCCCCACCGTTGAGTATTCTGTCAATCATGGAAGGATTTAGGTTGTAAGGGACCTTAAAGATCATCCAGTTCCAATCCCCCTGCCATGGGCAGGGACACCTTCCACTAGACAAGGTTGCTCAGAGCCCTGTCCAACCCAGCCTTGAATACTGCCAAGGATGCAGCCAACCAGAGTTTCTCTGGGCAACCTGCTAAATAGATACATATGTACAGAAGAGCTTCTCCTACTTATTTTTTCTTTCAAGTAAGACAGGGAAAAAACCCAAGCACTTGGATTTCTTCAAAACATTCTGCAACTTCTCTGGGCAACCAACATTGTATGTTAATCTCAACTGAGACTGAGATGCCAAATAAAGGCACAGATTTTGCTGCTTATTCTGTGCCTTACACACCAGACTCATCACTGCCATTTCTAAGTACCTTCTGCTTGTGTGCTGAGTGCTGACGGTGGCTTGTTGGGATGTCTCAACCTTTCTGTAGTAAGAACTGACTGCAATGGAGTGTTTTGTATTGGACCCTTTCTGGAACTCACACTGGCTCATGTACACAAATGCACACACATACTTCCCCTGCATTCTGTTGGGTTTTGTTGAAGAAAGCAAGTTCAAGGAAAGGGTGGTGCATTTCTGCATTTAAGGATTTGTGAGTGTCCTTCTATGAGAATTTACTCAACGGGTTCCTTGGGGAACAGTGATTGTCCCTTATACGTCAGAGCTGCTGCATATCTGATTGCTGAGTGGGTACTGGAAAAGGATCATTGATTTTTATGAATTAAAAAAGGCACAGAGAGAGCAGAGGATAGCAAGAATATAGTCTAAGGCATTTGGGAGTGATGAGGGGATTGAAACTGATTTCTTCAATCATGATTTTCTGTAAATGTTACAACTTTTTGCTCTTAAAGGCAAGAGTATAAAAGATTACAGGTTTTTTTGCAGTTCTTAACAATCTTCCTTCACTAAGATATGCTTCTGTGATTGTCTAGTCTGAAAATGAGGCACACAGGTACTGGACATAAAAATTAGGGTTACAGAAAAGGATAAAGAAAGTTTCAAGTGTACAGACAAGAACTCAATGGAGAAAAGGGACTGAGGGAGAGATTGCTTTACTTGGAATCATAGAATTGTTATGGTTGGAAAAGACCTCTAAGATCAGCAAGTCCAGCTGTCCAACCATACTTGCTATTTGTAGGCTGAAAAGATTTTGTATGAAGGGAACAAAAAAAGATGTGAGGAGTAGGAGACCACACTTCTTTGATCAAGAAAAATTATTTCTATGAAATACTGTCTTCTGGTTTTAACATAAGCGATGCACATTTAGATCTGTGAAGGCACTGCTACAAAAGTTTTACAACTTGGCATTGAAGGAACTACAAGGTTTGAGCACCTATGCATTTTTTCTGATCTGAACCAGCACCTTGCTGGATTTTTTTGACTACTTTTAGTCAGAGAATCACAACAGAGAAGGCTACATGGACCTACAGTTTTAAGGTGAAAAACGTGTTAGTCTGTGAACACCTAATAGGGAAGAAGCTTGGAAAATTAGTGTGAGATAGTAAGATATCCACTTGTTTGTCACATCATTGCTATAAAGTACAGCAGCATCCAGGAGAGGTCAATAGCAGTCTTCTGAAGCTGTGTGTTTCAATTGGTCCAGCTGGTTCTTTAGAGTCAAAATCTATTTTGACATCCTTCCTCTGTGTCAAGCTCTTTTAAGCTGCTCAAAAAAATGATCTGTACCTTGTGTTGCCATGACTTTGAAAAAAATAAAAGAACACTGTAAACCTTGCAGTTAGAGAAGTGAGAAGCTGCAGAGCACAGATAGTAGCAACAGAGCTCCGTGTTCCTACAGGAACAAGCTCAATAGCAGTACTTCCTGGCTTTAAGTACAAGAAGGGAAAAAAAGGAAAGCAAAAGGAAAGGGGGAAAAAAGCATCATTGACTAAAAGAGTTTGGTTTCCTGTGGATTTAGTGTCATTACTGATTGCAGGCTATGACTGAAGCTTTCCCCTTTCTAGGGCATTTAAAGGTACTGTTTTATATGTAGATCCTCTGCTGCCTAATACAAGCAGCTCACTTTTTGGTTTCCCTACGGTGGGAATCCTGGTGTTTTTTGTCCTCCACCACCCACAAGTTGTTGACCGGGATTTCACATACCATGAGGATCAGTAAGGATTAACAGATGTATGCATTTACAAGGACACAGAGAAACATATGTAATGTGATCTCTTTATCAGGTTAAAAATATATTTTTCAACTTTCAAAATGATTTGTGATTATCTTTTGAGGCAGTGGAGGTTGCTAACACTGCTTATTTTATCCAGAACTTTTCCATGTCATATAGTATATTTACATATCATAAAAGTATATCCAGAATAAAACCCCTTGTTGCTAGTGATTTAAGCTGTCACATAAAAAAGGTGTACTGCTATCTAGCTGAAGAAATGTATTAACATGCAGAAAGCAATGCTGCTTCCTCTGGGAGGTTTTAATCAGGCCTCTTGTAGTGATTGAGATGCAGTACTCTAAAATGAGAAAAATTATTAACAAAATCAAAAATCTAGAGTGTCTTTCACGCAAATATTCATCAGTGTATCTTGTGTAATTACATAGTCAATAAATCAACATAGTGTGTAAGTGCTTCAGTCATGGTGTAAATATCTTAATGACTGAAACATCTTCACACATGAATAATTTATACCTGTATGATTCATTTTTCATATCCATACTTTACTTCAACATGAAAAACTAATTCTTCTCTGTCAGAGAATGTGTGCTTGATTATTGCCTTCTGATTTCTCTTCCTTGTGCTTCTTTCCCACTGTTAGACACACTCCATTTCTTCTCTTCTGGTTCCTCTAATGTAGTTATCTTATTTATTCATCCTGTCCGCCTTGGTTTGCCTTCCCAGTGCATTTCAACAGGCACCTGGGAAATAGCACTCAGGCATGAGCTGCTTGTGCTTATGCAGTTTCCCAAGTAACTAGAAAAAGGACCAGCATCTTGAAAGATTTACACATTCTCAACAGATACTTCCATTCAGTTTCCTCTCCTCAAGGCAACCATTGCAGAAAGAACTTGTGCAAGTTGGGCTTTGCCATTTTCTGGATCAATGTGAGTTAAAACCTTTGTCAAGGTACTGATGACAAACATTGTTTGAATCTTCTTCCCATATATTTGTAAATGTGTAACTTGTGTCTAGCTCCAGAAACCACTGGAATGTTCAAGATGAAAGTAATTGTTCCTCAGTGCAGGAATGGGAGTAGGGAATACTTAAATTCTGCTCTGCTGCACATGCTTATTTGGCTGTATGCAAGGCACTGCATGCACCCTGCCTTGCTTAGACCCTTAACCAAGTCATCTAAGACAGGAATTTCGTTGTGATAAACTCCTTCTTTGGTTACTAGAGGAAAACTTGTAGCTGCTGAGGGCAGTTCATCCAGCACTAAAGCTACTTAATGCTTGAAGCTCCAGGCAGAAATGCTACTGGGTGGACTCTATTCTTTCAGCTCAGAATTGAAAGATCAGTTCAGGCTTGTGGAGCAGCTTATTTTGGTAGTGCCTGTGAAGGCTGAGCCTTTAAAAATTCAGCCCTAGTTGGGCACAAATATTATTCACTTAGATTTAATGACCACTTTCAAACTTACTGAATCTCACATTCAAACCCTCAGATTTCAAGCTTGAAAAAAAAGAAAACCAGCAGGAATATAAACATCATTTCAAATTGTGGGGGAAAAGGAGTTCTATAATAATTAACTGACACTTTTCTGGTATTGCATGTTATTTCATCCAACCTTTTTTCACTCCGTTTTTATATGCAGTTTACCTACATCACTCTCTAACAAGGAAGAGCACCTTCACTGAGTGGTCATCACTTTCTCGTTCAATTCCTTGTGTCATTATATAGATTGTTAGCTTTGTGTGATAATACGGTTTTAGTCTCTTCTCTGTTAGTATTACATTTATTGACTAATTTTTTAGATTTAAGACTCAGTTGAGTATCTTATATCTGTCCTCTCCCCCACACTTGGAAGCCAAGTGCAGTTCTTACACAGCTTCAATCTTAGTGTCTTGTGAGACACATCACAATTGAATATCATCTTTGTATCCTTACAGCTGGCTCCAGTATGCTGTGAATACCAATCTCTCCTGATTGCTGGCAGGACATTTGGTAATTTCGATCCAGCATAAGTCTTCATTTATTCAGTTTTTTCTTACTCTGATCGTAAGCACCTCCGAAGGCTTCTGATAGCACTTTGTTTGTCTCAGTCTTTTTATATCCTTAAAGGAAACCTTCTCTTACTGTCTCTTACTGCACTGAGCTACTGATCAATGGGTATTGGTTAGTAGGAGTTCTCAGCCAGTCTCCAGAACGTACTTCACCCTGATCACTGCCTGCTTTTTTCTGGCATTTAGTAAGAATCCTGCTGTCTTTTTGCTTTGTTGTGTCTAGCACTTGTCTCTCTTGGGTATAGTTTCTCACCACAGTCATCAATCATGGCTGTTGCTCCATCTTATTTTCCTGTTTTCTTTATTTAGTGTTGGTCATTTACTGTGTATGTCCTGTTGTAAGGCAATATTTTGTCCAGTGACAGGATGTTATAAGAATTTTCTGAACCTTCTCACATGTATTTTGCTTTAACTTCTACTATTTCTAGGTGTCATACCTCCTGCACTTCCACTATTTTCTCCTAAATTGTCCTTTCTTTTTGTGAAGGATTTTTTGTAGACCATTTCTTTACCTTCTTCATTTGATTATTATAGATGTTGTCCACAGACCTTCATCTTTTGTGAAAATTAGTTTAGCTTCCTTCTCTAATCTATTCACTTACTCCTTTTTTTCAGATTATTTTCTACTTTTAAAATTAATTCTGTTTTTCCAGCATGTCTGTTTTAAATTCTGGGTAATTTTTATCTTCAGTTGTTCAAGAGAATGATTCACTCACACATCCTGTTTCCCTCATCTGGTCCATCTCTGATTCTGGCACACTCTGAAACTTTCAGACATCCCAGATTCACAAACTTCCTCTTGCTTTTATCATTTTCAACATCAAGAGCTGATTACTGACACCTTAAGTACTGCTATTCCGGTATTTCTTGAAGTGACATGTTATCTGTTTAGAGAAATAGAGTAGCCATAGAGATTTTATGTGGGGAAAACGTAAAAATGGCATAAATACCACATTGGTATAATACTGATCTTTTGTTGTCTAATTTTAACAGATTCAGTAGCAACAGCATCTGGGCCACTGCTAGTTGAAGTTGCCAAAACTCCTGGTGCTGCTCTTGGAGTTGCACTAACTACCTCGATGTGCTGCAACAAACAGGTCATTGTCATAGACAAAATCAAATCTGCAAGTATTGCAGACAGGTGAGTGTGACAGAGGGCTGACACTGCAGGTCCATGCATCCGTTTTACTTCTTTTTCTGTTTGGTCTGGTTTTAAAGGAAACCTTCCTTTTTTGAGAAAATCAACTGAAGCAGTTCCTCTCAAGGTTGCACGTCTTAAAATCAGCACTTTGTCAGATTGCTGTTCCAGACTGCCGGGTCTAAGACTTCCAGGACACCATCTACTTCAGCTCATTTGTGTCGTATTCAGTGGCAGAAGCCAGCTGCCATGTGATATGTGACTGGCTGCTTGCACTGTGCAACACAGGAGTTTAGAGGTCTGCTCTGGCTATTAAATGTAATGCTGTGGCAGAGATTAGTGGTTTAAAAAAAATATAACCCACTGGAATTCTTGAAGTAAGCCCACCATATGGAACAGCTGTCAAGGGAAGTAAATTTTGAGGCTTTGCAACCTTGAAGTGTTCTTTTAGAATATATCACTCATTCTTGTGGCACAGTGAAATGGAACTCCTTATGTCTGGATTCTTTTACTGATATTTAGAATACAAGTGGGGTATAAGGAAGACTGGCTTCTGTATTTCTAAATTGTTTTGCTGTAATATTTCCACTTCATTTAAACCTTTAAATAAAACCATTTAAACCATTAAAATTATAGACATATATTTTTCCCCAGTGGTCTGAACCTCTGGAACAGAGTTGTGGGATCTTTCATGGGGTGTGTGTGTGTGTGTGTGTGTGTGTGTGTTTTTACATATACAGTATATTTCTATATACATATCTCTATCCAAATTTTTTTAAAATGTTACGTTTCAGCAGCAAATTCCTCCTGCATGTCCCCAGCCACCCTACCTTGTAACTCCTCTTTGGCAACGGTGCTTTTGGTAGCACCCACTTGTAGCAGTGAGTCTACAGCTCCTGTGTGGGCTTTTCCCTACAGTAGAAACTTTGAGAGTGACGGCCATTGATCCAGGGGTGTTCTCCAGTTCAATGGTGCAGGATGCTTTAATTTTCTCCCTCTGTTCTTTCCCATTTCGCAGGGGGTAACCAATTAAAGGAGCTGTCCACTTGACTGGTACGTCGGGATGCTGACTGCTGTGTTTGCATTTCTCAACTCATCCAGTAGCCAGTCTCTTGAGTGCAGCGAGATTTAGCAGATAGCCCCCTCCCTACCCCACTCCTAGAGTCACCATGCTAGCCCTGGTTTCATTATTTGTTTGACTACTGCATAATTTCATCATCATTTACAGCTTTTGTACTAATAAGTGTTTGAACTATAACTCAAAAAATGATGAACTGGGTGCTTGTGTGAGGGATATGTGACCAAGTTATTCGAGTCTCCTTAAGCTCTTCTCATTTTATCCTGCTGCCATTCACACATATTTTTAGAGTCAGCTACCCCATTGCAGTTCTGTGAGTGATGTCTTGGCATATACTGTATTAACTGAATTGTTTTTAAGGTTTGTACTAATAGAGATAAAGTCTGACCAGTGACAGTGCCTACAAAACACAAATGTCTCTCGAAAAAAAAGAACACGTTCATAGTTGTCATGACCAGTTTGAAGACAGAAGAACTCGTTTTGCAAGCAAAGAGCATACCTGATCATACCAAGTTTTCCCCCTTTTATATAGATGTGGTGCATTACATGTAGGAGACCATATTCTGTCCATTGACGGCACCAGCATGGAGTACTGTACGCTGGCAGAAGCAACGCAGTTTTTGGCTAATGCAGCGGATAATGTCAAACTGGAGATACTTCCCCACCACCAGACACGGCTAGCACTGAAAGGCCCAGAGCACGGTAAGAGGATCTGTAGCACCAAATACCTCTTTCTCTTTCTTTCTTTTACTTTGCCTGCCCCTGCTGAGTGGTCCAAGCTGTCACTGCAGTTACGTCTGTAAATATTGTTTCAGCTCCCTAGGTTATGCTTCTGCAATTTCTAAGCAGTTCTGTGTTTTCTTGGTCTTAATGAACCCTCTGAGATTCCTACGGCCAGAGAGGGAAATGTTTTACTAAGAAATAGCTCTACAAACTTGCAGATGTACATAAGGACACCTATTGACTCTACTGTTGCAGTCATTGGGGGTGCTACAAGATAC
The DNA here is from genome assembly GCF_041296385.1 of Aphelocoma coerulescens. NCBI lineage: Eukaryota > Metazoa > Chordata > Aves > Passeriformes > Corvidae > Aphelocoma > Aphelocoma coerulescens. Next base: position 35,434,325 of record NC_091014.1, on the reverse strand, counting down.
TTCAGTAAATTAATTTCTACATTGCTTCTTAAATTCAGAGTGGGGAAGTAGTACCACAGCCAACTTATTTTCAGCATATTGGCTTGATAGTTATGGTCACTTCATTAATAAGACCTGTTCTCCCCTTAAATACATAAACCCCTCCCATATTTTCTCTTGTTAATGGCATTATTATTTACTGCCATCATCTTTTAAAGGACTTCTGAGATTGCTTCATGGGTTCACTGTCAGTGCTTATGGAAACTGTTTGGAAACAGTTGCCTAGATTGCAGACCTTTTCACTGTGATACTTATTTCATACCAACATGCTTGAATAGAATGGCTTTCCATTTTCAAATCAAATTTATATAAAATGTCTTAGTATTTGAAGATGGAGGCTGCCTGTCTTGTCTTCTAACTAATCCTGAGAAAGTGGCTAATTCACAGTAATTCATTAATTCAGTCTAGCATACCACATGTTGATAGACATCAAAGAAGTAACAAGGGTTATCAAATACACAAAGAATAGGTACGTGGGTTGCAGCATGAACCAGTGGTATCATTTTTCTGAGCCTGTGGTACTGTGCTTCTGCCTTCTTTAGACCAAGACAAGATTTCTGAGGTCTTGAAATGTGAGTGACGGTAAATGTTCTGGGACACCCATCCAAGATCCAGGCTGTCTCTTGATAAGTGATGCTCTAGTCAGTTTCCCAGAGTGGGGAATACTGAACTAGTGACAGAGGAGACATTAGTTTCTCCTGGACCAGGGTGAACAAGAAGTAACCTTTGCAATTATATGTTCTCCCTTTACTCAGCTCTTTCCCTTTTCTACTTGAGCCAGTTAGGGCCAACAGGAGCAGAGGGTGTTACTGCACAAGCAGAATGAGATGGAGGCCAAATTTGCAATGTATTTCCATTCTTTTCAGTTATGACAGTACATTGCAAACAGATCTCTTTTTTTGAAGCAAAGATGTCATACAATTAATTTCTGGATGGTTAAAGAATTTTGAAGACTTTCTTTCGGGAAGACAAATGCTGGGGCCAGTGATTTGTGTAGATGATTGTATTACTTGAAGCAGTTGGTTTGTTAACCAACATTTAAAACAGATTGATGCTGTTAGTGTGCTAGTAACCAGTGTAGATGCTTAGAAAAAGCAATGCTCTTGCTATGCCAGAGTTAAGAACTGGATGTTAAAAAATTACATCAAGGTGATCTGCAAAAGATGATATATAAGAGCATCTTTTGGGGGAAAGTATTCCTGAAGTAATAAAGTTGTTTTCTTCAGTAAGGCAGAATAACTAGGATGTTTACAGCCCTTTCCAGCCCCTCACCAGGTGGTGCTGCTCCAATATCATGACCGATTCAAGATATAACAAGCTTTATGGAAGCAAGTACCCTCTTGGAAACAACCTTTCATCAGGTGTGGTATGGCCTGCAGAGAGTGAAAATCTCCCTTGGTGTGTCTGGAATAAGCTGAGTCATTAGGGCTGTATCTGCTGAGCTCAGTTATTGGTCCTGTGGGAATATGTTCAGAATTTTAAATGGGCAGGAAAGTCAGTATATAAAATAAACTGAAATTTCAGCCCCAAAGTAAAGTGAAGAGCTCTGTAAAAGACAGGATTTTTTTCATGTTTTTTTCCTTTATACTGCGCTGCTGACATTCATTTCTCTGGCTGCCCCATTAGTTTTATGTTTACTGTAGACAACCCTGGGTTGGAATAGCTCAAATTACCACTAAATTACTATGGTTACACACAAAAGGATTTTCTTTTACAGAACTTTTGTTGAATTGGGATTATCCTTCTACAAGCTGAGCAAATTAAATTTGTGTACCTTCCCACTTTGTAGGACATTTTTATCTCTACTCCCAGCATGAAAATAAAACATTAAGAAAAAATCTCAAGGACTACCAGATAATTTCCTGCTGGAAGCAGTCTTTTTAATTAAACAAGGCTCACAGCAGCTTGAAAATAATGAAAATTCACCTGGCCACATTGTTCTTATCAGATTTTAATTTTACACCAAGTTAAGAAACCTCTCTGTCTATGCACATAATTGAAGAGACGGTTTCATGTGAGAAGACATGATAAGTCTGTGAGACACATAAGGCCATATCAGGCTGCTTCTGGTGTTTCTGGGACTTTTCTGGCTAGCATGAGATTTAACTAAGTCCCTGAGGGTGGTGGTGCCAGCAGGTGAGGAGCCCCAGGGGCGCAGACATGGCCTGATACTGGCATCGCGCCCTTCCCTTACTTTTGATATCTGATATTGGAGAAAAAAAGTAATTCTTTAGACTCAAGCACATGCCAGGGCACAGAGAGTGTTCTCAGGAAGGGATGCAATTCCAGGGCAGCCTGACTGAAGACACAGGGCCAGCTCAGGCACTTCCAGGGCCTGCAGGGTCTCCACCACCCACCAGGCTGCAGGGACAGGTTGAGCCCCTGTGCTCCCCTTTCCCTGTCCCTTCCCCAATGTGCACTCCATACTAAATCCAGCCTGTAGAGATAGGCATCGATTTTGAGTCAGAAGGGATAGTACAGTCAGGCAGTTAGCAGATCAGTGCTCATGTAATATGAAGTGAAACCAAAGGACAGCTTTCCTTCTGCCAGGGCACAGTGCTGGACGTGGCTACCCTTTCTCCCCCTCATTTTGGCTCATGGGGTAAGATATGAACACAAGGTGTAGGTGCAACCTAAATGCTCAAGGTTTTGTGCTCCTGCTAAAGGCCAGCATGGGGACAGACATGTCTGCAGCCATTATAGGTGTAGCAGGTAGCAGAGGGACACAGGTAATACAGCTCATGGGCCAAAGGCAGCAAACTCTGTTTTACAGAAACTGGAAAAGGGCAGGTTTAGATTAGATACTTGGAAGAAATGGTTCACTGTGAGGGTGGTGAGGCACTGGAGCAGGTTGCCCAGACAAGTTGTGGCTGTGGCTGCCCTATTCCTGGAAGTGTTCAAGGCCAGGTTGGATGGGGCCCTGAGCCACCTGGTCTAGTAGAAGGTGTCCCTTCCCATGGCAGGAGGGTTTGAACAAGATGGTCTTTAAGGTCCCTTCCAACCCAAACCATTCCATGATTCTGTAGTATGGGTGAATCCCTTGGTGTTTTAAGACAAAAAATTCAGTGAATACTTCCCAGTTTGAACTGTGCCTTTATGATTGAGCAAGGATACAGACATGCTGAATTTTATGATGAATATACTGTATTTAATCAAGGGAGACTTCAGTTACTTTCCTTTAAGATTTGACACATCAACTAAAATGCTTCCCATTCTCTTGGTAAATTCACTTTTGGCATATCCCAGATTCTACATACATAGAACCAGCAGTTAAATAATCAAATACGGTCTCAAGTTTCCTCCAGTGAAGGATCATTTTTGAAGATCAAGTTAAAAAAAAAGAAACCAAGGAAAAACATTAAACTGCACATCCTACGAATCAATAAGACCTCTTTTCTTCATTAACGAGGTTTCAGGATAGAGTTTTCCTGCTGCTGGCCTTGGAAAGTCATTTACTGCACAGAATAGCATAATGCCAGCAATAGGTTGTGGCAAAATTAAAATGTCAATACAGTAAATTGAAATGGCAAGCAAGCATCTGCATTCTAGGCAATGCCATGTAAAGTACCTGGTTGGTCTTTTAAAAATAGATTAATGCAAGAGACTTACTAACCTTCAGTTAGTGGTCATATGTAGTATCTTAGTATTTCCTGATAAAGTTTGCAGTCTTAGCCCCTAATCCAGAGTGAGATTAGAAATTGATACAGTAGTCATCATTTTTAAAACAAATACAAAAAACCAAAAATCCAATCAGAAGAATTTTTTCTGAGAAAAAATATTATTTCTGCACCTCAAGTTAATACCCTCTGATAAGAAGACAAGACCAGGTTATTTATTACTTTATTTTATTTTACTTTATTTTTTTATTTTATTTTATTTTATTTTCAGTTTATTTTCTTTCACTTCTGATTTGTGGTTTTTTGGTTTTGTTTGTGCAATTCAGTTAGTTTTACCTCTTTCTGGTCCTTTTGTTTTCTGATTTTCCATCATCCCTTCATGTGGGCAGTGAAGGTTCAAAGAAGCAACAGGCAACTTACCTGGGATTCGTGTGCCAACAGCCACAGCAGCCTCCTCACCTACCACCATTATAACACCTACCACCCTGACCATTGCAGGATGCCAGCCTTGAAATTCCAGAAAGCGCCTCCTCAAAAAAGCCTTCGTAATGTTCCACCCTTCTTCTGCTGACATACTCTCTCCTCCTCCTCTTCTTCCTCCTCCTCCCTCCCTTCTTTCACTCATACTTTTCCCATTTCTGGCTCTAAAACCTTTTCAGTTTTATGGATGCTACACTTTTTCATAGCCATGCCAAGGTTATTTCTGACATTTCACACCTTTTTCTTTCTGTAATAAAGCAGCCTTTGTAGATGGGAAAAGGCTTGAAAATTCTGAATTAATCAGGTCTTCTTCTATGTGTGAGTAGACCATTGGATTGGAGAAGTGTATATAAAGCATGATTTTTGAATGCAAAGCATTGCTTACAAATCTTTGTCAGAAATTACCTACTACAAAAAGGCATTTCTAAAATCAGTGTATCTAGATATATTGATGTCCATTAGTCCGGGGATATGTGTTGAAAAATTTAATTTAACATGCTTTGCTTGAAGTAAGCTGTATACTATGGATGTACTTTTTGTACCTACATTGTCTTTGTTAGCTTCCAGCAAGTGTTGTCATGAAATGCTGGCTGTACTTTTTCCTAGGGTCACCTGTGTGGTTTAATGTCTTTGTTACTGGAAATGCACAAACCACTCCTGTGCATCATACACAGCCTCTACATACAGTGTTTGATTCATTGATGAGTTACAGGCATGTGCCGCACTCTTCTGGGAAGACTGAGTGCTGTATGCCGAGTGTTTGATTTCTTACAGCAGCTCTGGTGTCTTCATCCTTCTCTCCTACCTCCATGAGTGCATACAGCCTGAGTTCCCTGAACATGGGGACCTTACCTCGCAGCCTCTACTCCACCAGCCCACGTGGGACAATGATGAGGCGGAGGATGAAAAAGAAGGACTTCAAAAGCTCCTGTAGGTGGTAACAGCATTTGCTCAAAAATGTGCAATGAATTAATGGGTGGAGGAGGGGGAAGATACAGAAAAAAAGTTACACAGTACCTTAATTAATATGCATATATTCTAGGCAGAAGAAAGAGTTTCTGTTAGATGTAAGGAAACATAAGGGTAAAAATATGTGTCCAATGCTAAAATGAGATGAGTAGATGCTACCTATATGAGCATATATATCTCATATATATATATATATGAGATAGCATAACTATCTCATCTGAAATATATAAAGGAATGTTTTCTTCAGACAGTTCTGGAAGAGTTTGTTATACCATTACTGAAGTGATTTTCAAATAACTTTTTCAACTCTTCCAGTTTCCATTAGGGAATAGAATTCATAGCTGAATAGTCAGAAACAGATTGCTGGTAAGCTCAACCAGCTATCCCATTAGGGAAGGCAGAGCTTGTTTACATCTACACCACAACCTGTACAGTTATTTTGGTGAGGAAGAGCAACAAGTTACAGCAAAGACTAAATAGCCTTGTTTGACCACTCTCTGTGATTCAAAGCATGGATTGCCTGTGAGTCAGTAATTTCCCAGTCCAGAGTAGATCTATTCAGGCTGTTCCACTTTGCATATTGCTAAGCATTCACTGGGCTGGAAAGAGTGTGGCCATGTCCGTGCATTTTTTCCCAGACTCCGTGTAAGTGCCACCTCTTACTGGCTTGTTCGTCTCCATGTGACCCACAGCAGCTCAGTTCCTCCGGAGCAGGGAAGTGAGAACTGCTCTGTAAATCATTTGCTCTGGATAACAAGGTTCAGAAGTCCACTCTGGAAGAACTGAGCTGCTGCACATTACAGCACTGCTGCTGTGTTTTAAAGATTCCCCATGGTCATAGTAAAACCAGAGCAAACCAGCAGCTTCTAAGGGCAGTCACTATGGAATTGTGAGAACACATTAGAGAGGAGCTGAGGTTTTGCTTTCTTGCAGTTTTTGTTGCTTGCTTGTTCTTATTTCTTTTGTAAAGCACATATTTTTGCATAACATTTGCTTGTAAGTGCATTTTTTATTTTTAATCCCATCAGCCATTTTTCACAGCTCATCTATGGACATGTTAGCTTCTAATGCATTCTTTTGGGTCACGGGGAGAAACTGTGTCATGCTGTTGTATCAGTAGAGGTCCAGGTCTTACATGTTCTTATCTGCACATGAGAAACAGTAGTAGTGTTACACTAGAATTAATTGATTTGAATAGTAAAATCAGTGCAAAAAATAGTTCATCAATTGTGCTATGTTGTAGATTGTTCAACAAAGGATGAAATCCTGAAAGCTAATCCTGTTATGGATCTTGGACACAGCTGTCGCTTGCATTGTTAAATTTTTCAGATATTTTTCCTTCAAGGAATCCTTGTCCATGTTATCTTGCAAAGACTCAAAACAAGGCCAGTGACGTGGCGTTTAAGTGGGACAGTCACATAGACACTGTAGCCCGCCTAAAAGATTCTTCAAGTCAGAAGGCCCTGGGGATGACAAGCTGCAATGAGTAAACAAATCTCTCGATAGGAGAAGTTAGGACGAGGCTCTGTTGTGCGGTAGTTCATTACACCTTCACATTGTGAGGTCTTGATAAAGAGCATTATGAAATATGTGGAAGTGGCCCCACCACTGAGTGGTCAGTGCCTCCCTACAACCAGTGACTACATCAACAACCCTGAACCAGAACTGGCTTTGGAGGAGTTGGCTGGCCAGACAGACTTGTTTGCTCTTTTTGTGAGTTTGCTTGTCAGCCTGTGCAGAGTTCCTTTCTCTGTTAGTAGACTTATACCCATGCTTGTGACAGCAGTGACAGCCAACTTAAGGCAACACGACTCTGAATGTGCTACAAGGGACCAGGATAGAGAATATCCAATCCTCTACCTTTCCACTATTCATCAACAAGACTTGGAAAACCTTGCCCCTCTCTCTTTGTGGGAGGCTCATGAGAACCAGGTAGATTGACTGCTGTGCTTTTCATGGAAAAGGAGTAACACACTCTTAATTTTAGTGGGATTTTTTTTCCCTTTAATCCAGTTGGATAATTTGAGGGTTTTATTAAGCTAAATTTTAATAAATCTTTTAGAATGACACCTGGGAATAAAAATAAAAAATGTTGCTTTAAAGCTTACATTGCCATTTATTTAAGAATACTTGGATAATATAATGTGATCGTGGCATAATTCATGAAGATGAAGTGTGATGGCACAAGGGGTTACAAGACATTTATGACCATGATTTAAGAATCATTGCATTAGTTATGCAGATCTTTCTAAACACATGGCTGTAAAAATTGAGGGCATGCCCTGCTGCCACGTGCTTTTTTTATGCCACTTGTTTTCAGTTTTTATTCTTCCTCTGCTTGTTTGTTTGTTTGTTTACAAAGTTTGGAATTCATTGTGGAAACACTTAGATTATTATTTCATTAAGGCTAAACCCTGAAGTATTTTTTAATAGGTCCCTATTAGTAGTTGGAAGCGAGATATAATTTATACCAATTTACACTACTACGGTTGCATATCTGGTAGAGATTGGAAAGGGTGTTAGACATGCATGGGTGCTCTTTTCTCAACAGCTAACAGGAGGAATTGTGAACATTTTTCAGTTTCTTATGGGTCAGAGTGGGAGACTGGAGGCATAATAACCCATATATGCACCTTGAAACACATCTTGCTGTGCTTCTCGTATAACTGGAGGCATAAAAGTAACGAGTACATAATCTTCAAATTCAAGATCATTATTTACATAACTGCAGAGCATATAGCAAACCAGCTCCCAGGAATGTTGCTAAGAGTTAGATGAGAACTATATAAGTATGCCGGAATGTACCCATAGCAATAGCAACCAGTGTTCACTGGAACTGCAAACACATCTGTATCCCCTTTTAAAATCAACAGCACTGCTTCCTGGCCTGTAAAACTTCTAATCCATCAAGGAGCCAGAAAATTTCAGTGTTTCTTGCTACAGTTACTCTTGAGTTGCAAACCCCAACATGCCCTAAGTCATGGGTTTGGGTACCTATGACATTTTCTACAGTCTAGGAGATAGCTGTTGTTACATGATTAGGAAAGGATGTTTTCATATCTGGTTTTTTTGTTGTTGTTTTTTTTTTTGTTCCTGTTTCTCTTTCATTTTCTTTGGGAGTGGAAGCAGTTCCTAATTGCCACACTTAAGTGTTGACATCATCAAATATTTACCAGAGTGAGTTTTAAATCCCACAGATAGCTACTTAATTTCCCAATGTAAATTAAAACTTTAACTGTCCTAAAAGTAAAATAAATTTTATGAGACATTTAAGTTCCTGGTAGGACATTATAAAAAGAGTAAGAAAGTTACAGAGTCAGCTAGATACCTGCTGCATGGAGGGAATAGAGACATAAGCAATGAGAAACAGAGATGAAGTTAACAAGTAATTGTTATATGACCTTTAGGAAAAGGAAAATGGAACTTTTCTGAGATTGGAAGCCCTAAATTTAGATGTTTCTAGAAGGTGTGTTAGGTAGTATATTGATTTATTTGGTTTAGTTATATTTTAGCCTTTGCAGCTGTGAGGGCTGGAGAAATCTATTTCTCACATGCACTAAGTGCTAAAGCTGATGGAAGTTTCTAAGAACAGATTTTTAGTATTTGCATTTGTGTATAAGCATGTCTTATTGAGTGCAGATAAAGGAAACCGTAAGAAGGAAGCTATTGAGTATCTGAAATAATGCACAATTCTTACAAAGGAAGGTTAAAACAAGATATGAGGAAGAATTCACAGTAATTTTGAAAAGACAGTTTCAGAGTGGAAAGGAGCTTTGCTGGGAGAAAACAGAAAGTTGTAAGGTTTTTGACAAGTAAAAATTTTGCAAAGAACTGTCATGGCCAACTCAAGCAGATTTATACTAACTGATATAGACCAAAAGTCTAATGCTTGCAGCCCCAAAGTGTGGGGATATACTTCTATAACCTCCGACATCTTTGTACAGTTCTGCTAATAATATCTGTAATGTCAATTTTTTTTTCCCACATCTAAGTGAAAAAAAAAATGCACAGGTAAACAATCCCTCAGATAAGCCATGAAATTTTATCTAATTCTTAGTGGCTGCTGCAGGCAGAAATGGGTTTTGAAGGAAATTAGAGATGGAGCGGTAATGACATAGATTGATAACAGAAAACCCTTCCAAATCCTTGGCACTGGAGGGATTATCATTACTGAACAGGAATTGAAAAACTCTGGCTTTTTGTGTATGATATAATGAAAGGCAATAGTTTGTCACTGGGGGAATTCAAACAGTGATGCAATATACGTTTAGACAGAGATCAAGGAAGCAAAGGTGCAGTCTCCTTCTTTCATAGGTAATTGCACTGAATCTCAGTGTTGTTTTTGTCTTGATTTGTTCTGTACTGCAGCCTTTCAGAAAAAGTGTGAGTGAAGCAAGAAAACAGAAGTAGCTGCCTGAGTTTCTCACAGAAGGGTCCCCCAGTGGCTTTGAGAGACCCCACAGAGCTTTTTTTTCTCACAATCTCTTGAGATATACTGGTTGCTAAAACAGAGTGGTTTGTTCAACTTCCTTACACTACCCAGTTAACCTGACAAATTGCTGACTTACAGTAAACATGCACAAGAAGAAGGCATCCTTACTTCTTGCAACAAGCCTGGTCCATGTGCTTTGTTGCTAGCAATGCATTGCTGTGAAATGTTCAAAAGAGGAATCTGCCTGAATAACAGCTGGGCTTGTGCCTCCAATTCCTGTTAAAGTTCTGCTCATCTATGCTTCAAACCTAATGCAAACAGAATTCAAGAATGTCCTGAGATTTTTGGAGTGGGGATATCAGACACATTTATTTTACTCAGTACAAGAACTATCTTTTTGCATATTAACATACAACCAGATGGTTTCTGTTATCTTATACGTCATAACTGTTTATACATAATTTATAAACTTTAGCCTAAGTTGACTTTAAAAGAGATGTTTCATTGACTAAAACTATTGTACAGATCAATTTTCTCAAAAAGAATGGTATTTCTGCTGCATATGAATGTCTTTCCTCCTGGTCTGCTCTGTTTTATAGTGTCTTTAGCCTCTAGCACTGTTGGTTTGGCTGGGCAGGTCGTGCACACAGAAACCACAGAAGTAGTGCTGACAGCAGACCCCATAGTAGGGTTTGGGATACAGCTCCAGGGTAGCGTGTTCGCTACCGAGACCTTGTCTTCTCCACCTCTCATTTCCTATATTGAGGCTGACAGTCCAGCAGAAAGGTGAGGCACTTTAATTGACTGCTAAATACGTTTGGGGAGCGTTCCTCGGGTACTTTGTGCTTGTTGCTTTCTTCCAGTTTGTGACGAATTGCAGGGCCTTGCTCAGTGGAGTGGGGCAAGGAATACACTTCCTGTTTGCAGTGGTGTTTCATGCACTTGATCAGCTATGAAATGACAAGCACCACGGTTCTTACCATGGAGAGTCCTCCAGAAGGAGACTGGAAGCTATATTCATGCAAAGGGAAAAAAAAAAAAATCAGAAACATTATTGAAGTCAAAATAGTGATAATTGAGCGTGCTGGGGGGAAGGCTATATCCAGCTCTGTTCAGTTTTGGTACAGAATCAAATCTTAGGGAATACCACAGTTTTGACTTACTAATTATTTAAATTGCGTTTTTATGCTTATATATGTATTTAATCATGTCATGAGGATGATGGTAGTTGCACAGACAAGTACCAGCTGCCGTTTCACCTGCAACCCAGGGTCAGAGGCACAGATGATGTCTGTAGGGGGGGTGGAAGCAGGAAGACCCCTAGGTCCCAGCACCTAGGGAGCACGACCCGTACTGGGAGTGCTTGATAGTGTTGTGGTGCAAAGGGGCAGCAGCTTCTGTGCCTAGAAGAGTGTTGAGCTGCTATGCTACAGCTACCCTTCAGGGTTAGGTTGAATGTGTTTAATCAAATGGCTTGTATCAGAAACTGTGTGGCCAGCAGGACCAGGGCAGTGATTGTGTCCCTGTGCTTGGCATCAGTGAAGCTGCACCTCAAGTCCTGTGTTCAGTTCTGGGCCCCTCATTATATGAAAGACATTAGAGGCTGGAGTGTGTCCAGAGAAGGGCAATGGAGCTGGTGAAGGGTCTGGAGCACAAGTCTAACAAGGAGCACCTGAGGGAGCCAGGGGTGTGTAATCTGGAGAAAAGGAGGCTCAGGGAGAACCTTACAGCTCCTCACAGCTGTCTGAAAAGAGGATGTAGCCAGGGGATTGGTCTCTTCTCCCAAATAAAACGCAACGGGACAAGAGGAAATGGCCTCAATTTTCCTGGGGAGGTTTAGATTGGATATTAGGAAACATTTCTTCACTGAAAAAGGTTGTCAAGCACTGGAACAGACTGCCCAGGGAAGTAGTTCAGACACAATCCCTGGAGGTATTTAAAAGACATGTAAATATGGCAATTCCACCCAGAAAAGGTAGACTTGGCAGTGCTGGGTTTATTGGTAGGGCTCAGTGATCTTAAAGGATTTTCCCAACCTAAATGATTCTGTGATTCTACGATATTGCTGGTTCTGGTAACATGCACATCTGATGATTGTTTTGTATCATTTTGTACCAAGGTGTGGAGTGCTGCAAATAGGAGACAGAATAGTGTCAATAAATGGTATCCCAACAGAAGACAGCACATTTGATGAGGCCAATCAACTGCTCAGAGACTCCTCTATCACCAACAAGGTCACTTTGGAAATAGAATTTGATGTTGCAGGTATGAATGTCCTGTTATTCTGTCTTGCAAGAAAAATGAAGGAATAAATCCCAAGTACATTGCAAGTGTGAGGCATCTGAGGTAGAGGCTTTCTTCTCACATGTACACCATTCCGTTTTCAAGTGACTTATTTGAAACGTGGTTTTTTTACAGCTTTCTCATTTCACACAGCCCTGCAGTGTACTTCAGAAAGCAAATAGAAATGAAAGGTCCTGTAGCAAGATCTGGTGACTGTCTCTCCTCTGAGTTATTTCCAGACATTTTTCTGCCCTGAGATGGAAATGTTCTGCTAAGCAGAGATTAATCTTCTACAGGCCAAATAATGAAATGCTTTGCAAGACAGAAAAGTATTAAAAAGGGTGGATAAGCAAAAAACTCTGAGGTGTTTCAGTTACAGTATCTCTAAATAAAATAATAGAAACTGAATTAATAAAGGCCAGAAGAATCATTGTTAATTTTGCTGATGAGTATTATTACTAATGGCACTCCTTTATTCTGCAATGTGTTTAAGCATACAGGATATACCCATGAAGTCACAAACTGCGTAGATCAAACAAGTACACATTACATGTGTGCACTTCCCCACTGGCTTCCTTTTCTTCCCACTAGATGTTAAAACCGTGGCAGTTACCTTAGGGGGCAGTTAAAAATAAGTGTTAGTCCTGCAGCAACACAGGTCGGAAATCTTTACGACTCAATCTCCTGTCCTTCTAATTAAAAGCTGTCTGCCAGCAGTAAAATTTTCACGTGTGCTCACAGAACTTGCATACGAGCTAAAAACCTGCGGTGTCAGCTGCCTGCTGGCCCATGCAATCCCCACAAATTCAGTTAAACCTTCAGAAAAATTGAGTTACTGTGAAATTACCAGTAGAGTTATAAATCGTACTTCATGGGTCCTACCTCCTTCGTTTAGCATCCATGGTTCATCACTGCCTTGTGACTCTGATGTGATTTCATCAGCTTACATATGTAGTTCCATGCTCGTGGAATTGCTGTGCCTTAAAAATTATCTAACATATAAAGTATTTTTTTATAGAATCAGTTATACCAAGCAGTGGAACATTTCATGTGAAACTACCAAAGAAGCATAATGTGGAACTTGGCATCACCATAAGTTGTAAGTAAAAGTGCTTATTTTTCAGACCACATTTATGGGATAATCTGCAGAAAGTAGATCTTGTAGCTACAGAGTCACGTTTCTTTTGGTATAAACTTCTTTTTCCTTTTTCTAGCTTCTTTTACTGCTTTTTCTCTTTTGAAATACCATTCTGTAACATATTTATACTCCCCTTCAGGTAGTTAACAAAGCCAGAAGTTTGCCAAATCTGTTTGACTTACTGCTTCATGCACAGTACATATTTAACTCCTATTAAAATTATTTATCTAAAAAAAAAAAGTCAACAGAATTAGGTCCATGCAAAAGTATTTCCATAGCTGTGAAGCTTAAAGCAGAGCCTGTCATGGTCTCTCACAGGGACCCCACAGAACACAGGGGTCTCACAGCCATGAGGATCCACGTAAGTAGGGTTATTTTCTGCTTCAGAACCCAGGGACTGAAGATACACAGTCAGTCTCTAGAACTAGTGGGCAGTCCTGAATGTGTGGGTCACAGCAAAATCCCCTTTCATTAGGGATTCCAGGGATTGCTAAAAAAGGTCACAAGGGTCTGCATCAGTCTGTTTCTCAATAAGTATTTGTTTCTGTGGTTTGAAATTACAATGTTTCTATACTTATTTTGTGAGGAGACAGTAAAACAATGTGTTAGAACTGGATTTTGACCAGGTAAACTCCAGCATACTGAGCTCAGCCCTTGACAGAAGGAAAAATAATCCATATCAAAGTTAATGGGCTTGACACTGCAGAATCTGGTGTCATAGCAATTAACATTCGTTTATGGCTGTGGCCTTTCTTAGGCTATTAGTCTTTCTTTGGAGTTATTCATGTGCCTTGGGGGAAGATTGTGCTTTGACCTGTATTCTCGAAGCTTTTACCAGCACAATGGAATATGTTTAATCAAAAGTACAGCAGGGAACTCGGTGCTAAGGATTCCACCTGAGGAACAAATGAGGGACACTGCAGGCCTGTTTGCTGGTGTTGCAAATGAATGAGTAACTGTTAGACTCTGTGAGATGTGATGTGATGCTTGAAGCAAAATCATAGGTTTACATGTATTTGTGCAAATGAAAATATTGAGAAATTAGAAAACCTGGAGTGAGGCTGTTCTGTTTAAATGTTATTCTTAGGACTGGTAATGATTTATAAGGTTATTGAAAAAATAGGGTCTTCCTAGCAATTTGATTTGTGTTGTTTTTTGGAATGCAGACATCCATTTTTTTCATCTGTAGGAATAAACTTCTAATGGAAAGCTAATGGTCTTGGAATTTAGTATTTAGCACTCCTCTTCCAAATTTTGAATGCCTTACTGATTTGGAATTTATTTCCAAAAATCAGTGCTTTATAAAATGAGTGCATTACATAATCAGAGTAACGTGGTTAGTCTTAGCTCTGCTCTTCTGAATATACTGGAGTATCTTAAATATTTAAATTAAATGATCTGTTATATATAATAATCATTAATAGTATTTAATGCATATGAAATTTATGTAGGATTAATTATTTACATGGTTTTAAAGGGTTTATATTAATAATTAAAAGTTTGTAAATTTGCTTGGTAAAAGTCTTGAATTGCTGCATTTTGTGCTTGCTTTTCAGTGTTTTGTTCTGTTTTACCTAATTAACTCCTAAATAAGGCAGTATGATTTGAAGACTATAAGCATTTTATATTCATTTTGTCAAATTTCTGTCAAGGCCCTTTAGCATATTAGCATACCATTTATTACTGATATTTTCAGAAGGTTATATGATTTCTTCTAAGACACAAATACTAAGGTAAACTTGGCAGAGTTGGTATGTCTTGAACAGGGGGGTGGAGGCGATCAGGTTTGTTCACTTGTGGGGCTTGATCTCTTAAAAATGCTAGAGATCTGTTTCATCCTCTTCCTTCTCAAGTTAGTGGAGTTAATGGTGAATGAGAAAGTCCCATTAAAACATTACAGAGAAACATCTTTCTTATTTTCCATATCCCCCATTTAGTTTGGGATTTGTTTGATAAAGTCAGGAAATTACCTAACCTGACAGACGTGACAGACATTTTTTGTCAGACAGGAGATGTAACCTCACCTGGCACATGAACGTATGTCTGTTTTTAAGTCCAGCAGTTCTAGGTCAGCTGTTAGGAGTCGAGCATCCTAGAAGAGAAGTTTATTTATCTTTCTTTGAATTGTTTTCCTTGGTAATGAACACCAAGCGGGCTTGCATGGGGTTACAACCAGGAGCTTTATTGAAGGCAAGTCTGAGGTGACACACAGCACTAAAGACAACTAAGCTAATTCATGGTCTTTGAAAAACAAGACTTGTAATAGGAGAAGAGACTTTCCTTATTTTCAGATTTATTAATGCAAGAGAAAAATAACAGGAAAAAATTTAAAATCTCCTCAGATAGCAAAACCCCTTAAAAGCAGGACAGAAGAAAGTTTCATGAGCATCATTGTTAATGTTAATCCAGGGCTCTGAGTTTTGGATAGGTCATGTCAGTTACCTCCCAGTATACTGCTCTTGCCCACTGCTGCATTCATACACACACTGGAGTCATATCATTCTTCCCTTATCTCTGCAATATCTGCCTAATTTTCCCAATGACAGAGATGTACACTCAACAAAGACCTTATTTCATATTTTGCAAATACACATGACTATATTTAATGCTTCAGATATTACTAGTTTCACACCCAGTTATGTGATTAGAGCAAACAGAAGGTCTCAGTTCTTAAAATTACATCATCCAAATAAAGCACAGGAGTGTTCCTGTGCATGTGATTATGCTTTTATAACAGAATCATTCCCTAGAAGAGGGATGACTCTCAAGTCATGCTAGTAGTGCTCAAAGCTGTTTCAATTTATTTCCCAGTGACATCGACTTTAGACCATGTAATGAATATAGATTTTTTTTTTTTTTTTTAGGACAAAAACCTTTTTTAAAGGTTTTTGAGGCAACTGGCTACTTTATCATAGACTAATTATTTTTTTTTTATTACACTCATCAAATGATGTCCAATAAAATGACTTACTAGTGGATTCTGGTAATTGTAGTTAACAGCTTTTTTTTTTTTCCTTTCCTTTTCTTTTTTAATTTCTTATGTAAGATTCTGATATCCTTACTGGTAATGAACTGCAGCACCTTGCTTCCTAAATAATCCCTCTGAAGCTAATGGGACTACTCAAGGAATAAGAAGCTGTAAAGCTGGTAAGAATATCAGAATCTCACCCAAACTATCCATTTCTCTGAGTCACTTTGACTAGCAGCTATACTGTAGTCTGCTTTATTGTTTTTGTATTTCATCAGAAACAAGCTTTGTAAATATCTACAGATATTTATCATTGGCTATGAGAATTTATTTTCTAAAGCATGCTTCCGTATATTTTGGGATTTCACCTGGCAAGCTCTACACGTAATTCTTTTCAAGACAGAAAAATATCAACAGATTTCTCAGCTGCTCCACATGAACAAATACTTAAGGAACAAAAGAGCTGCATCAGTGTAATTTTAAAAAGCTCTTCCATGTATTTAATAATCATACTATTCTTAAAAATATCTAGTAGCTGTAAACCAACATTGTGGATAAATGGACTGACTTTGTGTAAAAAGTGTTTTTCCATCACATGAGCATTTTCCTTTGCTTGTTCAGTTTGTTCAGAGCTTGATCAAATGCCAAAGTTTGAAGCCAGGCTGAGAGTAGTGAGTTTTGTCTGGGTGGTAGGGGAAATGTCCACCTCAAAATCTGTTGAAGTCAGTGTGTGGGAGGTTTTTGTTTGAGTTAGCAGTGAAATAAGAAAGGAGCATTGTTTGAGGAGTTTTTTAAACCTAATTGAACAGATGATACACAAAACTGACAAAACTTCATTGAACTTGCTTTCAAGTGTCCGGGGAAGTGAAGTAGAAGTAGAGTAGAGACCTGGGATGGAGACCTAGGATCGCAGAGTAATTTAAGGAGAGAGAACAAACGCCTAAGAGCAGCTGTTTAGCTGCAACACTGAATTTAGTACCTGTACAACTTTGTGCAGTCTTCAGTCCACTTGTAGTTATTTGTACAGACTCCGAGGTCTCTACAAAAGCTGAACATTAGATAGACTAGAACAGCTGGAACAGGGAGGAGAAAAGTTGAGATCTTCATTGGACAAGCAGAATGGGACAAGGAGAGAAAATGAGTGGAAAGCTATAACAGGGAGACAGCAGATGAAGGGAGAGACCGAGCTGTGATCAGGATTAGGGGCAGCTGGGACTTGAGCAAGAAGGCTGGACATGGGTGAGTGGTAAGGTGCTTTGTTTTTAACTGCCTCTTAAAACCAGAAATAATTCTGAAATGGAGACTTGAAGCTGTAGGGACTTCAAGCTTGCATTAATTGATGAGAATATATTAACTGGTCAAATACTGCTTTCCCACTGGAACTCTTGTTTCTCTGCTCTCTGGGGAGAGATGAAACAGTGGTGTGTAACAAAGGGGATGGAGGCTGCATAATGAATGAAATGGAGGATTGAAGAAAGACAAAGGAGGCGATCTCATGGTCAAGGTGGTTTAATGCTACCCTGGGGAAATTAGAATGGTTTTTCTTTTCTCTGCAAAAGACTTATGCTGAGACAAGTCCTTATGGGAGGGGGGGGTGGATATCTTCCACAGGTGGCTGCTTGATTTTATGCAGAAACATTGAGATCGTGGAGTTGCACTCACAGAAATGCTGCTCATCTGCAGCTGTTGCTGAAAATGCCAGTAGTTGTGTTTCAGACAGAGGAGCTGTTGTATTCTATGAACTATTGTGAGATATAAAGACATGGATATCTCAAATTGCTCACTGAAAATTGTCATACTTTGAACTAAATGTTCCTATGTTTCCTTATCTGTAAAATCAAGATAATAGTATTCAAGCTTCTTGCTGGAGACAGCATCTGTTCACCAGCATTTGGGAGGCCATTTTAGGCTATGGTGATGTGCAAAAAGGTACAAAAGTTCAGGAGAAAACAAATTATTTTATCTCTGCAACACAACTTGAATAATTTGTAGGAAGTATGTCATGAGCATTGAACAATAACGAAATGAAGTGTGGTGTATCTGCTTCTCAGCGTGGGGAGATTCATTTCACACAGAGCTGTGTTTTTTGCCTACAAAAAGGCTTTCATTCTCCAGACCAAATAATAGCCCGGGAGAACTCACAAAATACTGCTGGTTCACACTTAGTCAGCTTGAAACTGTGATAACTTTGTGTGCATGTCATACTCTTTGCATCCTCATGTACTTTGTGGCTCTGCATTTTGAGCTGTGCCCTTTCCCTCAGTTTGCTCTTCCTCTCTTCTTTTTGCAATAATAATGGACTGTTTTCCTAAGTTCTGGTAATTTTTATAAGGCAGTTTAATAAAAAGTATTTTAAGATTCAGACCCTAGTCTGCAGACAATGTGCAGTGGGTAGCATATAACCTCAGAGTAAGGCAACCAAGAGGGTAAAAACATGGAATTAAAAAAAAATAATTACCAAAGTGATACTCTAAAATTTTAACAAGATACTAATTGGTGAAACAAATTCAGAGGATTCAGGTAATTTATAGAATTGTCATATATTTGACCCACGACATGAAAGAATGAGAAACAAACTACGAAAATTACATATCTTGCAAAAAGTTAATGACTGTTCTCTAAATTGCAACATAATCATTTCCCGAAAACATGCTGTTTTAGACAAATTTCTAAAAATTCTTGAAAGTCCTTGTATGTCTGTCTTCTGGACTTTCAAGACATTGCATTTGAAATATGGCTATTTAGCAGTTCTTGAATAGTTCCTTTGGACATTCAAAGGCTGTCTCAGCCAGGGCAGCTAAGGTTAACAAGACCTGTTAGCATATTGTGTTGGAAATGTCATTATTAATTTACCATGTGGTTGCTGTAGGTGAAGATCTGTCATTTTGCATCAAAGAAAAGATTCATGAGCTGCAAAAATAACTGACATCAGGATTTTGTAGGTGATCCTCCAATATGGGCAGTTTTTTGGGTGATTGTCAGTTCAGGTGTGGGAGCCGAATGGAAAAGTACCTTCTATGAAAGAATGCTGAGGGCTCAATACACAGAGCAGAAATGATGTGGGACTGTTGAAGAACCCTAAATGTGCCAAACTGATCAGTGCTTTCAGGAGAGCTGAGAGCCTTATACCACACGGCAATGTTTTAATATCAGCACACTCTTTGTTAACAGTCCCAAAAGTCTGTCTGTGTTCACCACATGGAGCACCTCCTGGATGGAGCAGCTGTAGGTGATATTCTTTCCAAAGGTAGACAGCATGTGCCACACAGTTGTCTAAAAATGTGTCTTTATCACCCTCAAGTTCTAAGCCCACTGCTTGCCCTATCAGATCTTCAGTGCAGTTTTCTGTCAGCAAATGGGTGAACCCTCCAAAACAATGCATTCAGTGAAGCCACTTCAAGAAACAGACCTCTGGAAGTATTCAGTGATGATTGTTGTCTTCCTTCAGGGTATTTAACTGCTTCTAGGCAACTAAAGGTAAAGCAAAATTGCTGAGCGAATTTCCTGGCCAAGGGAAACTTGTCAAATACTTTTGCACAACTTGGTAAAGAATTGCAATGCCTGGTGTTGAAGAGCAGAGCAAAATTTTAGCCATGAGGGACAGATAGAAAAATTGACCATTAATGTCAGATACTTCCAAAAAGAGATAAGTGTGCAAGGAGAGGACTGGTGGGAGTTTTACTAAAATGACTGGAATTGCAGTGCTTCTAGTCGGTATCCCCAGTACAAAGTTGGGAAAAGTCCACAGTGCTTAAGGCTCAGCAGCAGTACAGGGGGCAAGGTTACTGATCAAAAGAGGCACAGGTTGCTTCAGAGGAAGCAGTGAGTTGCAGTGAAGCAAACAGCTGTGAGATGTAAGCTGCACCTGTGCAAACGTGGTAGCTGTGTATCAGCTGTGGGGGGTGTGGCCACTGTCCACAGCATCTCATTTTTTGGGAGTCAGTTCCTCCGTCTCACCCAGGAAGCATTACCATCATACCTCTGCCTTAAGCACTGGACAGGACAGAAGTGGATGGAAAGAACGTGGACTAGCCCACCCTAGATATTTTGCCAGAGCAGCTCTGTCAGTGAGGGATATAGTAAAACAGGATTTATTCTGGCAAAAGATCACCATTAGTAGTTGCACTGGAAGATTCTAATGACAGAAAGTCTTCCTTAGGTGTTATAGCTACACAGCATTTTATGATAGATCACTGGAGCTGTACTGTGATATCCTCAGATGGCTCAGTCCTGGTCTAACCCAGAAATCAGACATATCAGGCTAAATTCACTTTGTACCAGTCACCGCAGTTCTGAAATTTTCTAATTTTTGAGCAGTATCCGTCTTGCTAATGTGCTGC
This sequence comes from Aphelocoma coerulescens, assembly GCF_041296385.1. Classification (NCBI taxonomy): domain Eukaryota; kingdom Metazoa; phylum Chordata; class Aves; order Passeriformes; family Corvidae; genus Aphelocoma; species Aphelocoma coerulescens. The sequence goes on along the minus strand of NC_091014.1, from coordinate 35,414,059 downwards.
TGGTGTTTGTTTGTACCTAAAGTTCAGATAATTTAGGCGTAGGGGAGGAATATGATCCAAGTAAGTAATGTGTGTGAAGTATTGATTTATGGTCAAAATTAGTCCAACTGCATATCTAGAAACAAAAGAAAAGCCTGTATATGTTCTTTATTACAGCTCCGTCAAGTAGAAAACCAGGGGACCCTCTGGTTATTTCTGATATCAAGAAAGGAAGTGTTGCTCACAGGTAAGACATTAGAGCTCCCAGTAAAAAACTGTTTATATATGTAACCAGCCACATTCAAGTTAAACAGAGAGAGCTTGTAAGACACTCTGCACTTTTTTTTTTTTAATAAAAGCTTTTGTAAAAAGTATAGAAAATAGAAGGCATATTAAGAAATAATTGTCTTAAAAATCCATCTTGTTTCTATAATCATGTTTATACCTTTTAAGATACCTTTCTTTCAATGTTAGGGTTTCATGTAAGCTTGTTTGCTTGTTCACAGAACGGGGACACTCGAACTGGGTGATAAGTTGCTGGCAATAGATAATATTCGACTTGACAATTGCTCAATGGAGGATGCTGTCCAGATCCTTCAGCACTGTGAGGACCTTGTAAAGTTAAAGATCCGCAAGGATGAAGATAATTCCGGTATTAGCAATGACTATTGCAGATTCATGTGTATTTTCAGGATTTCTAGAACATAGGGGATTTCTTTTACATTTAAATTTTAGTGAAATGTTTTTTCTAAACACGTCTGGTTTATGCTAGTGATAATCAGAAAATGTCACCTAAAAAGAATTTTAATGGTATATAAAGCTTTGAATTTTCTTGCTGGCTATATTGCTTGCAGGAGCTGCAATGCAAAATTAGTTCTTCAGTTCTCTGAAAAGACAGTTTGCCCTCAGGTGCAGCTATATAAAGTTGATCTGTTTCTTATCAGAGTATTGGGATTTTTCTCTGCTTTTAAGATTGGAGTCATGGTTAGCAAAGCACAGATCCCTAGGCCTCAGTTCTCCAGCAAAATGGTGTAGTGCATGCTTTGTCCATAAACTTAAAAATTTGACTTGAGTACAACTGTTCACATGCTTAAACATGCTGTGCTGGATGTCTGGTGGAGGAGCCATGTCTGATCAGCCCAGTGGAATAATGGACCTGCTATAATTTTGTACACCTACACCCATTAATCGTTTTGTGTCTTCCCCATTATGGATTCCATAAGAGCAGAATTTCTACCTGGAGATAATAAAGTGAGTTCTGTTATGCATTGTAGTGGCAAAGGAAGTAAGACAGTTATTACTGCTGGTGTTTATATTACAGTGTTCCACGAAAGCACAAACTGAAGATGTACTTCTTTTCAGCTCTATACAGTCTCACAGCAAAAAGGCACAGCCTGCCACACTTTATTATTTGAAATTAAGTGCAACTGTTGAAATGGTGTTTAGAATTGCACTAGAAGGCTCTTTTCCTTTTTCCTCCTCCCTCCTAATTGATTTTGAAAGCAAACAAAGTATCTTCTCAGTATTATAGTACAAAGCAAAGACAGCTGCATTTAGTACCTTGTGCAAATTGTTGCTGTAATTGAAATGTGGATTTCAGTCTCCACCCATGGAAAGTAAGATCTTTGCTCTCTTAGGTATTGCACACCATGGTACTGGTACAGATTTTAGTCTCGGTCTCTGATTCCTATACCATGGTTTTCTTTTACACACTCACTTTGCTTATGTTATAGTTTCATCATATATCTATATCAAGATTCTCACACAACTACAGTGTTTTATCCAGACATGATTTGTGTAATTGAACAGATTCAAATGTACCTAGACAGCTACACAGAAACCTACAGAAAAAAAATTCTTTATACAAATCGTTCTTGTAACAGCTGACTAAGTGTCAAAGCGTAAATGGAAGTATTTATAGGAGATTTCAGGTACTTTGAAATTTAAAATGAGTGAGTGTCTCCTGAAATGTTAAAGAAAAAATATTTAGGAAACGGTGGCATAACAGTACCAAAGGTGTAACAAAAAGTATATCGCAGTTAAAATAATTTTTTGTGTATTTGCTATTAGTTTACTTATGAAAGGGTTTTTTTCTCACAAAGGAAAAAATGTGCTGCTGAAATTCAACAGAGGAGAATAATAAATTCCCTGAGAAAATAAAAGCCTGATGCTAATTGACGAGTAGGCATGGAGAACTCAAAAATATTTTGTAAATCACAGAATAAGATTAAGATTTAAACTCCTTTTTTTTTTTTTCATTGCATGCTTTTTTGAGGAAGGTCAGGCAAGGAGTAGGGGTCTCAGAGCTGTGTTCCTCTGAGTCACCATGCAGCTGAGGCCACAGCAGGATGATGTATGTCAGGTGCTCCCCAGACCCTGCTGCTCTTTGCCCTTTTTGTATTGGTCAGATGTTATTCTGACAAGCAAGAAGTCAGTGGGCAGAGGAGGATCTACTTTCATTAAATGTGGTTTCCAAGAATTACCCACAACTGCATCACAAGAAAAGAAAGATGGAAAATCTCAAAAATGAGACGCATAACCATTATACTTCAGTTATATCTTCTCCCCAGACAGAGGTATGTTTCCAGCAGTTTTTCTCTTGCCTTTTCTTCTTGCCAGCTTCACAAACTGAGGGTAATTTTAAATCCTGACTAACCTAATGGCTACCTCCCGTTCTTGAATATCAACATTCTTTGCTTTCACGGCAGAACTGGCCTTCCTGGTGAATTCAGGCCACATGCATGCCCTGGTCTTGGATAGGTCGCGTTGCTGCTGCCTGGGAAGCACTAAAAAAAGAGATCAGCATAACATTCTACCAGTAATGTTCTGACTGACAGCTAACCAGAAAATAGACATAATGGATCAGCCTTTTTTCCAGTCATTCACTGAGATCTATAGACTTCCAACCCTTATGTGGCAGGGCTGCTGATGATTATAGCTTCTTATTCACTTTGTGTTTATAGCAGAGAAATGTCAGCATTGTGTCAACTCTTAGCAAGTGCTGGATATTGCATTTTCAATTAGCTTGGTGGGTTACTTTCCATCCTTCAGTTGAAGTCTTGTACCGTCTGTGCCACAGCTGCATAAACAGTACCAGCATTAGATCCCAGGGGATTTGTGGTTGTTCCATAAGTGCTTTAAGCAAGCAAAGCTGCCATTGTGCCATACGGTATCACACAGTCAGCCCAGGACAGCTGTGCAGTGGCAGCTTGTGTGCTAGCCCACTGTATGCCAGACAGGAGCTTCCAGTGCCATCTTGGGAGTTCAGTGCTTCTGGAAAGAGCATGTCACTTAAAGTGCAGTCGATGTGAACTGTGCCAAAACACTGGTGGCAATGTCTCAAGTAGGCAAGAAAATCCCAGTATTCTTTGCTGAATAAACACCACTAATTCTTCTCTCCTTTGATTCTCTGTGTGTAGCATTTTCTGTACATGGATAACAAGGAGGAAATAGGACAGAGCAGGGCGGGGAAGGAACTAAAGATCTAAATTTTCTGAAAATTGAGAAGAAGCAAAATAGCTTCAAAGTTATTAGTGTTCCTCCCACTCTGCTTGAAGTACCATGTTCAGTATTAGAAGAAGGCAACTCTTTGAACTTTTGCTAGTGATGCAGGTGGGTTTTTTCCTTTTTAAGCTTTTCCATCTACAGGAACAGAAATGGTAACGTTTGAATTTTCTAACTTGTCGTAGTTAGTTTTAGTAACATTCATGAATGTGCATTCTAGACATTTTCCACATTCACTGAACTGCTCAAAATGTCATTACCCACAGATTTAGGAAAATTTGCCTACCAGACGAGTCATCCTGGCTAAATATCAACATCAGAACATGAGCTAGAAAGCCTTTGTTACTTTGATTTGAGGAGAAATCTGGCATTTTAAATTTTAAAATACTACTTCACAACTCAAAGATGGTGCAGTTGATTCCTCTGTTGCTGTGGTTAGGGTTTTTTAATAGTATATAAAGAGCATTATATAAATACAGGCACGTTTCTTGTTGGTGCAACACCTACTTAGTATTGTTTGAGGAAATACATTGTATTTAAGTTTACTCAGTGATGGATTCTTTTCCAGTTGTGATAATTGTTTGGTGAGATAAAATTTCAAAATCATGCAAATTACTCCATGCAATATAATGAAATAATATCTAATGGACTTAATATTCAATTTAGTTGATAATTCAGTATTCAGAAGATATTTTTGATTCTGTTACAAAAAGCTTAAAACACGTCCATCAAAAACAGGGATTCTTTTACTAATACAGCTGCTCATCTTATAATGACTTTTGACTTTTCCCAGAATTCTTTTAAGGAAGTTTGTGTTTAAAACTTTTGAATTATCTTTAATTTTAAACACCTTCCTTTCAGTTCAAGAAACAGATGAGTATCAGTATTTATACCATAGGAGTAACTTGCCTTTTCTCGAATAATGTGATGCTGTGGCAAATAAAGACAACAGCCTCCTGGTCTGCAATTGGCAGAGCTTGGCCAGCAGGTCAAAGGATGTGATCCTTCTCTCCTGCTCAACACTGTCGAGAGATTTCTGGAGTGCTGGGTCCAGTCCATGGGCTCCCCAGTACAAGACAGACATGGACATATAGTGGATGAGGTCCAGCAAAGGGTCACAGAGGTAATGAAGAAGCCAGAGCATCTCTCCTCTGAGGAAAGGCTGGGGCAGATGGGACCACTCAGCCTGGAGAAGACAAGGCTCAAAGGGGGAATCTCATTAGGGTATACAAATATCTGAAGGGAGGATGTAAAGCAGACGGAGCCAGGCTCTCCTCAGTGGTACCCAGTGGCAGGACCAGAGGTAATGAACACAAACTGAAGCACACAAGGTTCTGTTAGAGTGTCAGGAAACACTTCTTTACTTTGAGTGTGACTAAATGCTGGCACAGGTTGTAGAGAGAGCTCGTGGAGTTTCTACCTGTGGAGATACTCAAAAGCCACCTGGGTACAATCCTGGGCAACCGGCTGTAGTTGGCCCTGCTTGTCCCAGGAGGTGGGACAAGGTGGCATCCAGAGATCCCTTTCAACTTCAGTCAGTCTGTGATCCTGCAACAAAATAGCCTTAAGTTGTACTTCAATAGGAAAGAAGATCTGAAGGTTTTAAAGAGAGTAAAATTCAGTCTTAACAGAATAAGGGGAGTTTTTCTGTTGACTTGTGTCTAGGTTTTGGCAATAAAAAATTGCACAATAGGTAATTTATTTTTTAAAAAAATAATCCAGTAGAACATGATTAAGAATTGTATTGGAAATGTTATCCTTTAAAATATTGTTTGATTACCAGTCACTTGACTGAATATGCTATTTTTTTCATTCCCTCTTTCATAAGAAACCAATTGCATCCCCTTGGCATTTATTGCAGATGAACAGGAGAGCTCTGGAGCAATTATTTATACTGTTGAACTCAAGCGCTATGGTGGGCCTCTTGGAATTACAATCTCTGGTACTGAAGAACCCTTTGATCCCATAATAATTTCCAGCCTTACAAAAGGAGGATTAGCTGAAAGGTAAGTTGGAAAGCAAATTATTTTTAAATGTTCTCTCTGTCAAGATAGAGATTCATTTTGTTTACCTAAAAACCCTAATTTTCATGGTTTAGCAATTAATTTTTTTATAATTCTCCAAATCTGAGTTTATAATCTTTTTGCTGTGGTTCTTTTGATCATTGCCAAGCTCCAGGAGCATGAGCAGGATGTACATACTATACAAGGCAGAGGATTGTGGTCCTTATTATAAATCACCAAGGAAAAGCTGATCAATCAAACTGCTCAGTCACAGGAACATTTTAGCAGCCTTTTAAAGCCAATAGCCCTGTATAGTACAGTAAGTAAAGAAAGCACTTCATGTGTCCAAGGTTATCTGAACTTATCATATACTTATCTGCCACTGCATCTGTATGGGCAGTCAGATACACTATAGAAAGCCTTACCAGAGGAGCAGAAATGCTCCTCCTGGTAAGTGATAGAGAATAATGAAAATGGTCAGGATTTTTGTCACCTGTTATTTCTCAGATTGGTTGAGTCATTGAGACTTGTACCTTTGGTGGTGGTTTCAGAGAGAACTTACAGCACACAAAACTCAATACTGTGCACAGACAGAAGCAACAGTGCATTTGCACAAAAATACTTTATTTTGTTTTCCTGATTAACCCATCCTGGAGGCCAGGCTTTTGAAATAGCTGGTTGGTTGCTCACACTGCTTTTTACTTTGTGAGACTTCTAGAAACATGACTCATTTCAGGACTTACTGAGCTGTCTGAGATTGCTCTTGAACAGGTGGGCTGCAGTGAATATCATCCACAGGTGATTAACTCAACTGTCACAGTAACACAGAAATCCACCTTTTCAATGCCTCAGCTCTGCTGTTGTCACTACAACAAAGGTGACTTCCTTTAAGCATTTCTAGCAAAATAATTATTCTGTGACACAGCAATAAAAGCAAAATAAAGGAAGGGAGATGAGACTTTCATGCTTCAAAATGCAAAGAAATTGCCTTTGTTGCCTTTTATGCTCTCTTCTCAATGTTTTACTTCTCTCTTATTGTAGGACTGGGGCAATTCACATAGGAGACAGAATCCTAGCAATAAATAGTAGCAGTCTGAAAGGAAAACCTTTGAGTGAAGCCATTCATTTATTACAGATGGCAGGAGAAACTGTCACCTTGAAAATCAAGAAGCAAACAGATGGTGAGTGTGGCCAGGGGTACCATTCACGGTTCTTAATGCGTGTGTTATTGCAGATTAACAAGCATTTAGGCCATCCATGGAAAAGCTTTGTGTCAGGAGTAAAAACCAGATTCTCAGAACTGCAGTAAAGCAAGGATCAACACCTTTTTTTATGTAATCCTATTCAGCTACCAGTCCCAAGAAATTTTCTGTGCCTGTGGGTCACGTGAGTGAACTGAGCGATGCTGAAGATGAAAGCTCTGCTGCACAGAAATCTGGCAAGCTCTCAGACATCTACTCCACTACAGTCCCAAGCGTTGACAGCGCAGTAGAGTCATGGGATGGCTCTGGTATTGATACCAGCTTTGGAAATCAAGGTACTGTCAAAAATACAATCAGCATTTAAAGCAGGAATTATTGCCTTCATGGTTGACCTTCCTTTGCCCTAAGGAGAACTTTTTACCTGTACTAACTTTTAACCCTGTACTTTATAATGTGCTGCTGTCTCATTATGACCACACACCTTGGCAGGCAGCATGATTTCTTGCCCTTGGCTGGCCTCAGATTCATTCTTTCATGAGGATGTGATGTGTTACAAAGCATTTATCAATACATTAACAGGCTTTTGTTAGCTTTACTGACATCTGAATAGCTTGGTCCATAGCTCATCCACAACTAAATGAGTTTATCCTTCAAGTACAGATCAATGCAAGGCACAGAACACTCTGGAGATGTTCATGAGTTTGATGCCCATATGCATTAATTTTTAAATGACAACAGATTTATTATAAACTACTGAAGGGTAACATTAGTCATTGCCTATGATTGGTAAATCTCTTGCTTCTTCCTCATTCCTGCAGTATTAATCTAACTTTCAGCTGTCAAAAACAGTCATTTTATTTAAACACATGATTTTCCATAAAGATAATTTTTTCACCTCTGGCTATTGTTTTATATAGGATTTTCAAATAATCTCAATTTGTAATATGTTTTTTTAGGCAGTGAGGGATATAGACATTTTTTAATATTCTTGATAACAAGAAAAATAACTTATATGCAACTTTGGTGTTTTATTTAACTCTTTTAAAAACGTTTCTTTCCGTAGTAAAGCATGTATTCCCATTACCTGGAAGCTATCTGAACAGATAGATCCTTACCTCAAATAGTTTTTTCACTGGAGTTAGAATTTGGATTAATTTGACCCCTTTTCTCAACTGTGTTGGTCAGTTTATCAAAATAAGTTCTATTAGATTTTCTTGTGATATTTTTAAGTTCTAAGGAGAAGTATTGCTAAAAAAAGTGCCAGAGTGGTAATTCTCATTTTCTGGATGAATTGATGATGTTTGGAGCAAATTGTTCAGCTGTGGAAAGGACTGAGGCCCAGAATGTTTTCCAAAGTCCTGATGATTCAGATGCCATGCCAAAGCTGAACCAGTATCTCAGAGCAGATTTTTTTTTAACTTCCTTAAAGAAATCAGCCCAGACTTGGCTGATTACATGGCACCTCTGCTAAACAGCCTGAGTGTAAACAGATTTGTGCCTTTATCCCTTGCTGTGATGGTGGCCCCGATTTCTATTAAAGTTCATTCTGTCTTGACCCATCAAGCTGACTTTGGCTTTTCTCCAAACTTTTCTTGGCAATAAGCACAGACTAAGCAAGTTGAGGAGTTGGGGGATGTTTCTGGAGCACCAGATAATGCTTTATCCTATTAATTACCAATTTAATGCTGGTGAGCTATCTTTTCTCTCCTTGAATTAATACCCCATTTTGTACCTTTGTCTTATGTGTCTGTCTTACTAATCCAGAGCCTTCCCCACACAGCAGTGGCATCTTCCCAACCAATACCTTTCCTAGAATCTGGGAGTATGTTAATGTCTGCCAATTTGCTGGAAGATGCTCACAGCTCTGTCGTTACAGAGCTAGTTACAGGCTTTGAGGGAGACAGGTCTAGACTGATTTATGGAAGCAAATTACCCTCTTTAGAGGGGTGGCAGCAGTGATAATTGTTAGTCATCAACAAAATAGTGCTTCCTAATCTGATATGCACATCAAAAAATACCAACTATAGAGCTAGAAAAGGAATGTGTCCAGGTGAAGTCTATTACATATATATTTTATATATCTATATAATATATTCTGTATCTCAGTTCTACCATGATGGATTTTGCTTACTAGATCAGCATCAGCTTGTGACCCGTTGATCCATGTGTTCTTCTTGATACATCATTTGGAAACTGCTTCCTACTTGGAATTCAAATTACACCTAGTTTCAGTTAAAGAAGTGCTATTGAAGTAATACCTGCTTTGCTAGTATGACAAAATAAAAAACCCAGAAATAAACTCTGCAGGTATAAAAGCCATCTGATGCCACTTTTACAGCCTTGAGACACTTAGAAATGGGTGATAGAGATGGTGTATATTGGTCCTGGGAATGTGTGCCCATTATGAGACAGGCCTTCCCCGAGCTCTCAGAGCCCTAGCGAAAGGGCACATGAAAAGCCAAGTTCATGGGATTTTTTAATGCATCTTTGCAAACTTCTCAGTACATCTGAAGCAGTTTCTTAATAACTTAGCTTTAAGTTTGGGCATGTTGCATATGACCATATTAACACATATTTAACATATCCATATCACATGTGATTCATTCACTACATAATCTAGGTCAAATAGTCTGCCTACAACAGAAAAAAAAAAAAGCCAACAATGATGAATCCAACAGTTCTTGAGAACCCAGTTTCAGAGATGTGCTTTCTTGTCCTTTCAGCATATGCATTGCTGTAAATTAGTAATTCATCTTTTTAGGACACACCTATCAGGCTTCAGGATACAACTTCAATACCTATGAATGGAGGAGTCCCAAGCAGGCCAGTTTGTCCCCTCCAAGCAAACCACGAAACCACCCATTTCATGAGACAGGGCTGAGTGATGACGAATGGGATCGACCTGCAGCAAGCACGTAAGTTCCCATATGAGTTTCTGTTCTCTGATTTGCAGCTGCAGCAGTGTCTCAAAAATGAACACTTGAATGAAATTATGTTTTTTCTAATGAAGCTATAGCAGCTTTTCCTTTAAATATGAGATACAGTATACTTCATGGAACTTTTTGGGGTGGATTAGTGATCTTTATGGAGGATTATGATGCCAAAACCAAGACATATGTTTATTTTGAGTTACTTCAGCCAATAAAACACAGCATTTATCCCTTAAGAATAAACAAACAAAAAAATGAGGGCATTTCCCTGGGCAAGTTTCAGAAAAAACCTTATCTGTTTTCCACTTCATAAAAATAAACCTACGGATATTATGGCTAAAGACAACTGGCGTGTTAGTCTTTTGTCTTCTATGAAAATTCGTTTTTGTTTGGGCAAAGAAGCACAAATTACAGTCTTCTTCCATAAATGCTTGAGACATCCACATTCAGTAGGAGTGATTCAGTAGGACTAAAAAGTGATCCAGGTACAAATGTCTTGTTCAAACCTATGATAGTTTGCCATGCATTTATTCCTTCTCTCCTGAGAAGTAAATCTCCTTTTCAGTTAATTTCTCCGTGGACAAAAGAACTTCTTGAGAAAAAAAATTTTACTTCACAATTCTTGGAGATAGTGAAGGACATAAAAATCTTTTCTTCTCTTTTGGAACTGTGTTAAGATCCAGTTTTAACATTCTTGGAGATGCCTCTGCCCGAATTAAGGTGCAAATGAGACCATATGCCAGTGACAATAGTAAGGGTTTTGTTGTATAGTAAATATAAGAGAAAGAGAGAAGAAAAGGGGAAAGAAAGAAATAGAAAATAGGCGGGCAATGAGAGGTGACAGAGACAGAATAAAAAAATATCACTGCTCCATGGGTCCCACTGGTGCCTCGATGATGCTCTCCAGCTGCTCTCTTGGTGGTGAAGGTCCCCCAGAAGGCAGAGAGTCCCATGGGTTTATATGCTCAGGCTGGGTGGGCACACAGAGTCCCATGGGTTTATATGCTCAGGCTGGGTGGGCATGTCCGGCCATGGCCCCCTGGGGTGGGGGTCAGTCTCTCACAGCAGACTCTGGGTCTGTTGCACCACGTGCAGTCCTGTGGGGCCGAGCCTCTCATGGGAATGTCCCATGGATGGGGCCTGTGGGGTCAGGGGTTCCACAGCTGGGCCAGTTTGTGTAACGGAGGATGGGTGTTTATTGCCTCTCACCAGAGGCTGCACCATGCACCCAAAACCTCCTCCTTCACCCTCCTCAGTTGGGAGGAGTCTGTGTAAACCTGGCTTCTGTGAGCTGTGCTCTCCCCCACCCCAAATTCAGCTGGGGATAGTTGCAGCTGGTGGCTTTGGCCTTTTGTGGATGCATGCCTTTCCCTCAGCCTGAGGTGATTGAACAATGGGTTTCCTTTAATCTAATCAGCAGTTCGATTTACAGTCCAAAGTTCTTCAAGGAGGTTTCTGTGGCTGTAGCTTTGTATCAGTGTTTAAGGCATAAACTATTTTCAGTCTCTGGCAAACTGTTAGTGGATCCACTGCAGAGCCTTGGGTAATTTCTGCCAATGAACTGTTCTTCTTCAGATGTGGGTAGACAGGCATCACCGTTAAAGAGATTTCTGTGCTCTTTGTACCCACCCTCAGGACCTGCAGACATGCATGTCCTTCATGAGAAGTACACTTTCTTGGTGTACCAGCACACTGAGCCCGAAATCCCAGTCTGTGAAAAATTCAAGTTTAGTACTAAAGAAAACCTTCCTGGTGCCTGTATAAACATACTGGATAAGGAAATCTATAAAGTCCAGTCTGTTACCTTTGAAATACAAATCAAGGCAAAATTTAGATGATGCTTTCAGAATTTGAATGACAGACCCTCTGATACAGCCCATGGCTTTGTGGCATTTTGTCTGGAGACAAGCCTGGCAGGATGACAGCTAAGATATGGCAAGTGTGAACTCTCAGTCCGTATCCAGCTCCTTTGGTCCCCACTGCAGAAGCACACTGGCCATTTTCATAGGCTAGTAGTGGGCAGTGTTTAATAAAGGAAATTAGATAGTTTTCTTCATACTGCCCATTATAGGTAGCCTAGTATCTCTAGTTTAACAGGGCCTTTATCCACAGTTACAGCCCATATTTTGTTTCTCAGATGAGATGCAGCCACAGATTCCTACTGTTGTGCAGCTGTGTAAGTAATGGGCTGAAAAAGTTGATGAGCAATGAATCAGGGAGCTGAATTGTAAAATATAGAATCTGGTAAATGAAAAGCACGTGTTCCATTACCATTTTAATGCACTGTTCAGCAGAAAGTATGCACGTTAGAGTCTTGTTCTGCTTGTCAATGTGACTTACACCTGAGAGATACAGTACAAATTAAAATAATGATTACTTTTAATGCTCTCTCTGTAAAATGGATGGTGCCACATCTGATGGTGCTCCTATCCCGAGTGCTGGAGTATTTGAGGGTATGTCTGTTTTTCAAGCCTGTTAGAGGGATCCCCAGAAAAACACCTCTTCCCTTGTAGTTCTAGCTAAACAACTTCTTCTCTAGCCCTAGAAAGTAATTTTTTCTTACCTTTATTTTGTTTAGCACAGCTTCCAAGAATATGTGGCAACAGAAGGAGACTGAGACATTGGGAGAGAATCAAGAAAACCATTTAAAGCAAACATCTGTAGAAAGATCAGGTGGAGAGAGCATCAGGAGCGTGAAGAAAGAGGGAAAGATGTGGAAAGGTGCCTCTGGAGGGCAAAGGAAAGGTGGGGGACAGCTGGAAGAGTGGAATACTTCCAGGTAGGAAATCAAAAAGTGCACAGAAGTGAGATCCAGCTGGGCTGAGGCAGAGGTGGGGGGCGGAGGGTGTGAGAGGACAGGGAAAGAAAGGAAAGACACTTGAAATGAGAAAAACAGGGTAAAAGCAGAAAACACCACATTAACTTGCTGTTGGTTGACAAGGAGCTTTCAGTGGGCAAGGAAATGAAACCAAAGAGCTTAAACCACTCTGTAGCCTGGTGTCTACCTATCACTGGCAGGTAGGACAAGTCTGTTACAGTTCCTGCTCCAGAGAAAATGTTTTATACATTAAAAGAATACTTACAGGAATGAGTCTGCCAGATCCAAGAACCTCCTGATGAAAAAACTAAAAAAGACAAAGATTTTGTCTCTCATATGGCAATAAGAACTAGATCATAAGACACCCATGTCTTCATTATCTGTCCTACTGCCTTTCTTTAAGACTTTTTGTGCATCTGAATTTCTGATGGCTCTTTGAATGAATAAGCATCAGAAAACCACATATGTTCATTATAGGTCAAACAATATTTCATATGACTTAAAATCAATCAGGTTTCAGATAAAAAGGACATCTAGATAAGAAGTTATTTTGGTACCTTTTTTGGTTTTTTGGTGCAGTAGCTCAGCTACAAATTACTCATGTGACTGTAATGAAGATGCAAAAGTTGAGATTTCACACATCGGGAGACAAGACTCAGAGAAAGAGCAAAGGAGGAGAGGAGAGCTGGAAAAGAAATTGCTTTAACTAAGTCCAGACATAGAGGCATCACGATTTTAAATTTCACAGAAGTCTGAGAAGAAATGGACCTCCAGTTCTAGGAAATCCAGGTTTTGCTGTCACAGACAATTGCCTCAAATTATCCTGTTCATTAGCTTAAGTTCCATTTGATATCATTAATATGCAATACAGCAAGAGGTATTGTAATGGATAAATTAGTCTACATTCAACATTGGCTATTGAAAGGACTACATAGATTTGTTGAAAAAGCTCATTTCAGAAGTTAAGGATCTTTCTAAAATCATGTTTTAAATACTTTCTTGTCTTGCCTGGGAGGAATTGCATCTGTGATCTGAGTAGGTATTCTTGCCATTGCTGTATCTATTGCAATATCTTAGAAGAGACACTGATGCTAGGTGGAGAATCATTGCAATAAGAGATTGAAATGGCTGACCATTGTCTGCTTGACTGTAGCTGTAAGAAAGCATCTCTGAGGCAGAGTATCATGTGTGTGAAGCATTCAAGCTGTCCTCCCTTGTGCTGGGCAATTCTCCTATTTAAAAGCTACTGTGTAAACAGAATTACATTCACGCTATTCTCAGTAATACATTGTTTGTCAAGCAAGGCCTCAGATGCTTCCATAATAGTGTTTGCTCTGTTTATGTGCTGTTAAGCACCACTAGCTGCAGTCCATGGGCAGCTGCTCCAAAGTAACAGCTTGCTGCCACCAAAAGGGCGAATTGTCACTTTCCTTCCTCATCCTTCTTCCCCTGTGCCTTTCACATAATCAGCCCTCTCCCATGCAGCAGCTCTGATGCTTGTGTGAACCTTTACTGAGCTGCTTCTCCTTGCTAAGATAGAAAAAACCTCCTGCTTCCCTCCCTGTATACACACATACACTGTAAAGGTGTTGCTTTGGGCTGTGTTGCCACAGCCTAGAGTTGGTGGTTGTTATCAGACCTCACTTGCTGAGCAACTTCCCTAAGCATCACTGTCACCAACATCTGCTCCAGAGTGCTTTTAATAAGGCTTTGGTGCATTTACAAAACACCAGAGACCTAAGTTTTCCATGCAAGACAGCGGCATCCCTGAAAGTTTCTCTGTGTTTATGTATGAAACGATTGGAGCAGTTTATATTACAGCAGTCAGGTGGGCTTAAATTGATAATGATAAATGCAGCTTAGCCTGAAAGAATCCGTTAAAAAGCACCACCAAGCCTCTTTTGCAAAACATTGTTTGCAAAAAATGAGGACTCTTTCCATATTGCCTGGGAGAAGTCTGTGAGGTTGAAAGGTTTTATTGCAAATATTTGTTGCACGGAGCAGCTCCGCACACAGCTACTGGTTGATTCATTAATTTTCATAGGGAGGTCCCGGTTTCAATCCAGTAAAAATGTGTATTGAATTGTTCTTGGAATCCATTTATCTCCTAACTGAACAACTCGCTGCTCAGATCCTGCCAGCTGCTAGTGACTGCCAGGTTATGAGAAGGCTTGTCTGCCATGTGCTCTGCATGTCCATCCAGCCTCTCCTGATCAGCGACTCTTCCCCACTCTCCTGCATAACGTTCTGTCATTCAAGTTGCAGTCTGTGGCAAGGCACGTGTGTAATATATATTTTTAGAGGGGAAAAAAAGTCCACATTTTTTTAACTTCTCATTGTAAATCTAGCTTCACAGGTACCCATGATAACACCGAGGCTGACCAGGAGGAAAATTTCTGGTCTCAGGCTCTGGAGGATTTAGAGACCTGTGGCCAGTCAGGAATTCTGAGGGAACTAGAGGTAGAACAATCTTAACCTTTCTTTCCAATTATAGACAAATATAATGGTTTTGGTTTGGTTTACATTCATTTTATTTTCTCCTTTTTTCTTTTAAGTTGCACTAATCACACCAATTCATTTAAAAGCTTTAACCCCTCTCCACAGGACAAGGCTGACAGGCGTCTGTGTTTGAGAAACATGACTCTCTTGGTACCTACCCTTTACCTTTATATTTTTGCTTGTGCAGCTGTCTCCCCTGCCCCTAACCAGAGCTGTTTTCTTTTGTGCAATGCAACCAAAATTCTATAAACATGTTCACCCCAGTGCTTTTGACTTGCAGCTTCTGCTGTGCATAACCATCGGTGCTGTCTGTAGAGGCAGCAAATGGCACAGAACTTCTAAGTGGGCATAACCTTCCTGCAGCAATACATTCCATTCTCTGACAGACGCTTCATGCAGCTTTTCTTAGCATGTTGTAGGTTGTCTTTTAAATTGAAACTTAATTTGATTAAGATGAACATAAAAGAAAATCAGCTTTTCAAAATGTTTACCTGTAATTGCACCACTCTGAAAGAAGAAGAAGCTGCCAATGTGAGAAATGCTCGTTAAACAGCAATTTCTTCATCATGTAGCAAATTTTCATATTTCATCCTTAAGTTTATTACAAATCTAACCATGCTTTGTGTTAGATGGTGCTGAGTGCATCTGGGGAAGAAAACAGATACAGAGTAACTTGGGACTCTTTCATTTTCTAATCACCTTTCCTCTAAGTTATCAGTGCAATTACAATTATACTGCCAATTAAAGCTATAGAATGAAAGGCCCTAAAATATTTTCTTTTATGTTCTTTTAAATTCCTGGAGCTGCAAAACTGGCAGAATCTCATTTTCATTTTTATGTTATATAAAGTCCTTTAGCAGCCAGGAGGAATGTGAATGGCATAACTGGGTGAAAGTTTTTCAGTTCAGATTAATTTACTTCCTCAGATTTATGGCTTTTGTATTGCATGTATGGATAGCAAAATGTGATTCTCATGTATTTGTTATTGCAAACCAGAAAAATGTAGGAGAAAATGTTAGACTGGTTTAATTCCATAGTTAAATATGGTTCAGTACTGCAGGCTTCTCTTGCAGTTTTTAGTATTCAGAGCATAATAAAAGGATATGGAAATAGATAATTCTGAAAGGGAAATAGGTCATCCATGCTGACCAGAATTCAGTTACTTCAACACACTGAATTTTCCTCAGCCTTTCACAAAAGTGAAATTCAGAACAGTAGATGTACATTTATAGCATTGCCTCGTTGCACAACCCCCAGCTCTGAAAAGAAAGCCAGACTCATTCAGTGTGACAGGTTGCTGAGAGTGGCCATGCCTCTACTTTATGAAGTGCCCTGGCATAGTCAAGGACTCCTTATCATTTTTCATTTCAAGGTCTTCAGCCAAAGAGCAAAGAAGGCTGTTGTTTGCCAAGTCCTCTGGCTGCTTTTGCTCCATCAGGCAGTAATATCAGTCGTAATGAAGCACAAAAGAGTGTTACGGCTACAATCCATTATCTCATAGTGTTAGTAGTGCTGGAGCTGTGAGAAGGATGGGTGACAGGCATGGTCACCAGTCACAGGCAAACATTTATTTGTCTGTTTTGCCCTTATTTTTTACTTCTCACTTTCAAGCAGGCTGTCTGCATCCAGTCCCAGTCAGAGTTCAGGTTATGGTCTTTAAATTTCCCTTGCCGCTTGTCCATCAGAAGAGATAATAAATAGGAAAATCAGCACACCCTGTCCCTGCAGTGGCTGTGACAAAGTGCATTTGCCTCCCATTCCCCAGAGCAGAAAATCTTTCCCAAAGGAGGATGCTCCTTGCTGTGCATGGGTGCTTTTCAAGTCAGTCTGTTCCACCCAGTGGGTGAGGTGATTCCCATCATCATCTTTGAAGATTTCATCCTCCATGTATTCTTGCATCTAAAACAAAAGGCTGGCTTTTACTGAGATTAAAACCAGCAGTGAGACCAGGGCCAGTGTTAGTCCTGAGCTAAGGTAGTCACTCTTGCAGTGTGCATGTCATGCAAAGTTTCTTTCCAGGCGGTGAGCTTACCTGCACTGAGATTTCCCCAGCTTGAGGTAGTGTCCAGACACTCTGCCCATGCTGGCTCTAGAGCCACCTACATATTCTGCTGACTCACATTTTTTTACCTTGCACACACAGTCTGAATTCTAAATGCTTTCCTGTAGTTCCAATTCCAACAAATGCAATTATGCCACAACTTAGATGTTGTTATATTTATGTGTAAAGTGTTTTTAAAATAAGCAATTACACTACACACTCTTCAGTCTGCCAGGGGACTGGCTTACAGGCATAGCCATTCTGGTGCTCAGTATTTTAGTTTGAAATGCCATCTGAAAACTTTTGCCCATAGGGTTCCTATATTGTTATTGTGTTTTGTTGTGGTCCTTTATTTTATAGTGACTTGCAAGCAGATTGAACATCTATCCTCTTGCCTTTTGCTGTGCCCTGAGTGACTGTGTTCTAACAAAGAATAGAGGTGTTTTTCCTACTGCTATGAATTAACCACTTACTTAACCCGCATTCTCTGTTACAAATTAACCTGTTCATTAATGCTCTAGGCCACAATCATGTCAGGAAGTACAATGAGTTTGAATCATGAAAACCCACAACCTCGTAACCAGCTGGGAAGACAAGCCAGCTTCCAGGAAAGAAGTTCTGTAAGGCCACATTACAGTCAAGCTACTCGTAGCAACACATTGCCGTCAGATGTGGGGAGAAAGTCCATGGTTCTGAGAAAATTTAAGCAAGAAATGAAAGAAATCATGTCACCAACTCCTGTGGAGTTACACAAGGTCTGTAAATTTTCTTCTGACAGCTTTGAAATAATATATTCAGCCCAGGAACTCTAATTATATGGCAACACAGTAAGCACTTTTTATAATGACTCCACAGAAGTAATTTGGGGGCCATGCATATTAGTTCTTACAAACATATTAATGGTAGATCCTTGTGGGGGAAAACAAATGAATAAGATGCATCCTTGTCTACTATTCCATTTTACAATAAATCCTCAAAAGGCACTGCTCTTTTGAAAGGAGCATTCACTGGTAATTTGAATTGACAGGACCAGTAACTCTTCTCTGCAAAATGTGTTCATTAAGAAAGCAAAATTTAATTTCTAGAAAATACATTTCTTTAGGAAATTACTCAGGAGGGTTTGGGACTCCCATTGGTCCTTTTTCAAATTAACACATTGAATCTCTTGTATTTTGAATCAAATACAAGAGATTCAATGTACATAATACAGAATGTTATTTCAAATTAGGTATTGCTTCTTTCCTCTTTATAATTCCTTTGCTCTAAAAAGGATAAATAATCTTCAGACTATGCAACTTTCCACTGCTCAGGATGGTTGAAATCACTTGGTGATACGGAGGTGGCACTGCACTCCAAGCAAGTATGGGATAAAGTATCTTTAATATGCACAGCAAACACCCTGCCACTTTGGGTCTCAAGTCCAGTGAGGCCATAACACCAACCAGTTTCCAAAACTTTGAGCAACATTACAATGCCTTTCTCCCTGATGGGAATGAGCATCCTGTTTCCTGCACCCATCTTCCTCTTAAAGGTCTGAGATCTTTCCAGAAAGGAGGCAGAACACAGAGAAATTTCATTAATACTTCACGTGATCATTCTCAAGAGATTTGGGTTGGTTTCTAATCCCTGTGGATTTGACTGAGTTTAGTCTGTAGTTCAGTTTAGTCCAACAACGTAAGGACTCGCTGAGTATGGGCTAAATGAATGTTTGTAGAAGGTAGTAGAGAATTGATCTCATATATGGTAAATGAATTCATTGCCAGCGTATATGATCAATAAGGATGTGTTGTGATAGTTTCAAGCTGTTCTTATTTCCAGCTTGATGTGATCAGTGGAGTTAGGTACTGTGCTCAGTTTTACCTGAGCGGTGAATAAAAGTGAAAACCAAAGTATGCCAGTAAGCATTTCACAGTGTGCTCACATTCAGCAAAGGCACAGTTCTGGATTACAATACCAGCCTTTCATGTTAAAATGAATCATTGCCTGGAAAGGAGTCATCAGAGTTCTGTTAACAAGTCAGTGGTATTCTGTGATAGTAACTAGCTGTTAGAGTCCTGGGCAGTAGAAATACCCTGTCCATGAGCTTTCTCCTTGCTTCAGTTGACTGTTTTTAAGATTGCTTTGACCTTCCCCTTGAGTAATTTCCAGGTTTTGTTCAGACAATATAGCCAGTTTTCCCCTGTCTGCTGAAGTGATGCTGAGTTTGCTTTTACTGTCTGTTCTGGCACCCAGAAAAGAGTTATTTCCTCCCTAAAAATCTGAAAGTTTAACCTGTACCGAGGATTTTCCAAATCCTTACAGTCATTCAAGAAAAACAGAAACTAGTGACTGGATCTTATGGTCTAATTCCCCAGAGAGAGGTTTTACCCCTGTGACACATGCAGGTTACCCTAGGCAGCATGGACTGCTTTTTATTCATGCCCATCTGAGCAAGTTCTTACTTGTCAGTTTTCCTACTGGTTCTTGTGTAGCAGTGTGCCTGTTAGTTTCTCTCTCCTCCTTCATTTTTGTATTAGACCTCTAGTTTAACACTAATAACCTGTTCCTTTGGACAGCTTGTCCACTCATAGTTTTCCAGAAGAGCTGCAATGCCACGGGAATGACTTCACTGTCAGGGAAATGCCTTGGTTGAAGTATTTTTCATGTATCCCCTTGCTGGCAATGTGTTCTGCCCTCTGCAGGCAAATGTCTTAATTAGCTGGGCCACTGAAAAATAGGAAGATTTGGAAAACTGTGATGGTATAAGCAGTTTTGAGATACAAGCTAAGACATAGCTTGTCTTAGACCTCCTGTGGCAGATTTTCAAGCTATGTACTTGACTATATGCTGCTGAGCTTTCCCAGTTTCGTGGGCAGGGCAGGTGCCTTTGTTCTGTGTCAGTGTGACGAGTCCGCATCCCTGTTGAGGCAGGGCCTGTGTGGCCACAGGTCAGAGTTCACTTTGCAGCAAGGTAACCTGAATTCTTCACTGCTCCTTCTCTCTGCATTGCATTCACCAGTTGTGCACTTGAACTGTCTTTGTCCTGAGGAAACTAAGATTGAGATAAGTGTCCTACAAATCTCTTCAAACATTTGTTCTAGATGGTTTAATAACATTTAATTTCGCTGGATAATGTATTGCTATATCAGTATCCAAATTTAATGAATGCCTTTAATGATTTTATCTACTTAGGTAATAATATAGATTAATATTTTTCTAAAAATCATAGCAGACCATTTTTTAGAAGTTTCATAGAGTGCACATTCCTCTGAGAGCAAAAATATGCACTAGGATCAGATAATTTTTCAATATTATTATTGCAAGTAGTCATTAACCTAAAATTACAGTCAGTTAAAATATCTCAATAGCTGATCTTTGCAAGATGTATGAATTTAAATTAAGCATTTTCCCATTGATTTGAGAGGGAGGAGAGGCATAGGCACAGACTCAAAATGTATAAGCTTGTGTTTTAAATTTGTAACTATTTAATTGCTTATGAAATATGAATTAAATTTCCAATTCCACTGTCTTTTTCCCTTAGGCTCCTGATGTAAATTTAAAAGTCTAACAAATCACCCAAATGGAGATTTTGCTGTTGAGATCAGACCTTCCAAAAAGTTGTGATCAGCAGTATAGATAAACCTTCGTGATTTAGGTGTTGTGTGAATTGTCAGCAGTTTTATTCCATTCAGAGAGGGCTGCTGCAAGTGAAGATGAGGAACCTGTGGTAGGGCTTTGTCCATACCCATTATTAAATAGAAATGGAGCATTTCAGATAGCAGGGCTTTTATCAGAGATTCTCTTTGAAGAATATATGTTGCTCTAAGAAGAATTAGCCCCAAAATTACAACCTCTAATAGAAAAGAAAGTTCTCTGCAGATGACTTCCATCTGAAAAATGTGACAGCTGTCAAACACGCAACAAGGTTAAATTGCTACCTCATCCCTCATCAGTTTCTTTAAGTTCCAAGCTCCTGTTATGTATAGCAAAAGTCAAGAGAAAATAGTTGTAAGGGAAGCAGTTTGTAAAAATCTAGGATCTGTAGATCTGAAGAACTAAAAACATTAGAAAGTATTTTGAAATGTGTAAGCTGTGATTGATAAAAGACTTTGGATGATCATTCCAAAGCTCCGTGCCCCTCCTTGTCCCTTGCCTTGCCCTCTCCATTGCAGTTACTTCCCACTGACCCTCTACAGCAAAACTCTGCTTTCATGCCCTTATCCTTTGAAATGCTCCATTTTTTGTCTCACAAGGGGGGCATGAAGTGGCATGTACATTATTATAGACAAGACACAAGGTAAGGTGAGCTAATGTAGATCTAGAGCTTCTAGAGATCTCTAGAGCTGAATTTGTGTGTTTTGCTTGCTGATAGATTGCTCACTAAAAACAAGAGAAAAAGCAACACTATCATAGAACATATGAATGGGACCACCATCTGTGGTGAATTATTCTCCACTCCAGCTTGGCTTTGAGAAGGTCTTGACTGTAACAGTGTCCAGTTTGGGGTCTGAACATTAAAGAAGATGTTGACCATATGGATAGAGTCCAGAGAAAAAGAAGCCTTATTTCACATCACTGCAGAGAAAGACAGAATAAAGTGATCTTGTCCTCTGTGGATGGCAACAGGCTTAAGCCTCAGCAAGGGTGATTTAGTTTAGACCCAAGGAAAACATCTGAAGCACTGAAAAGGATTACTTTAATAGACTGTGGAGTCTCGATCACGGGAGATAAATGTATCTCCGCAATGGCTTAGGTGCAGTTGATCCTGTCTTAGGACAAGAATACAGTCTAGATGACTTCAGAGAGTCCCCTTTTTCCTGTGCTTTTGTAGTTCATCTGGGCTCCATTTGACTCCAGTGCCTGAAGAAGGGGGAAAAAAAAGGAGTAAGTGGAAAGGGGAAGTTCCTTTTAAAAATTGTGCCACCTGTGCTAGAATAGTACAGAGTATTTTAAGTCTTCTTCTCTTAGGTATGGTATCCCTTTTTTACATTAACTTTTCAAGACTTGTTTAAGAAGCAGTTAACTTGAAGCACTTCTGTCCTTTGTGATGATGAGGGAAAAAAGTTACTTTGTTAGAAGAGAATTTGGGCCTTGGTCCAGAGCTAGTTATTTTTCATTTCTGCCAGGAAGTGCACACAAATCTGTCGAGTAAAGTATATCTCCCTGCTTTATTGGTTTTTTTTCAGTCTTGCAGGGTGGTGCTCTTAAACACTTTTGTAGCAGCTTCAAACATACTTTTCATCAAAGCCATGTTAAACATGCTATGATACCACAAACAAAAGCCTCTGTTCATAACAAATCATTAGAATTTCCCCAGAGTCCTGCTGATATAGCATCTGTTGATACAAATTAAAATCATTCTATGATGAATTATTGGGAATTTGCAGATAGGTTTTTTAGTAGCTGAAATGCCCACTGACTCCTAAAATTCATTCAGGGTTGGAGAACATATGAAAGGTTCAGCAAGAAGTTATTTTGCGGGGAAGATGGGGAAAAGAAGGCAAAGACCTTAAACACCATAGTCCCTCGGAAGTATGAAAGGACAGCTCGTACCCAAAAAAGTCACTGGCAGGAAGAAAGCCTTTAGCTTAGTTAAGGGGACTTCAGGTGTGGCTTTCTGCTTTGCAGTGCTGTTCAGGGGGAGAAAAACAAGGGAAGAGGATGTGCTGGGGTAAAGTAAGGGATGGACTTACAAACACCGTGGGGGTGTTTGTGCTCCCCACGGCACAAGACACTGACATTTTCACAGCAGCCTTGCAATGCACCATCCACATGTACAGAGAAGATGGTGCTACTGCTGCAGCAGCTGCCCTGGTATCCAACTTCTCTCAAGCTGCCCAGGACAGCTACCGAACTTACTTACTAGCAAGTGTGATTTCATTCTGGTGAAAGCAGAGCTGCCAGACCCCTAAACCCAAGTCAAGAAAACTGCAGAGAGCAGGAAAGAAACCCAAACCCCAGATCCTTTACTCCTGTTTTGAGACAACCTGTTCTGTTCTGGCTTACCTTCTCACAATGGCAATTAAGACAGGAGCTCAGCAGCCTTCTGAAGGCAGCACCAACCAGTGCTGTGCCCCAGCAGTGCTGTGCCTTGGCACCCTTCTATGAAATGCTGACCAAGCCCTCAGCCTGCTTTGAGCAGGACACTGGACTAGAGACTTCCCAAAGTCCCCTTCAATTCGAATGAGTCTGCACTTCAGAAACATCAGGAAGGAAGTCAGTGGCTGACACACCCACAAGGATGCAACACATGGAACATTACTTGTACCAAGCCATTATAAAATTTTGGAGCACTTAATGGTGTCATTTTTATCAGCCAAGGTATGATAAAACCAGTGCATTTTGAATCCAGGGTGATACATGCTACAGCAGTAAAAACACAGTTTTGACTGTGCAACTCTATCTGTGCAGTGTGATAGATGGCACACCACTCACGATTTACTTGCATAGGTCAGCACTCCTGATGTGAGGGAGGATCAAGAAAAAATAAAAACCTGAGCATGTCACTTACCTACAAAGAAGTCTCTATCTTTATCTGTCAAATATCAAATCCACAAAACTATCTCTGAGCACTTGTCTTCAATACCTGAAAATATCTGAATACCTGAAAAACCTTTTCCTAACAGTTTTATTATCTTCTGTTTCCTGCTTTTGAATGACCACCTCATGGCTATGTAACTGTAAGAACACTGCCTGCAAGCTCTTTCAGAAGGAGCCTTATTTGTACTTGCTTAAAAGATTGCATTGTAACTCTTATACTGAGCACTTTTGAGGTTAGGCTGTGGACACTGCCTGGGCAAAACCAGGCTGTCTAGAGCTTACAGTGATGATGGTCTTTATTCCCTTTATTGGAAGACACAATACCAATTGTTTGGTTGAGGCCAGGTCTTCATACCTGAAGCAAAACTAAGCCTTATCTTGTACTCAGATCCTGGCAACTATAGAACAGAGAAACAAAACACTTATAAGGCTCAAAAAGCGACACTAGAAAAGGTGGCCTAAAATACCACAAATTTCCAGCTGACAACCAGAAGTGAAAGGGGCTGTTTATTTACAGAAGAATAAAGTGGCTTCTGAGAATATTAACATAATGTCAAAATGGGGACAACTTTAATACTGTAAGTACCAAATAGTAGGTAAGTGATCTCTCTAATGTGAAAAAAAAAAAAAAAAATCACCAAAACCATCCTAGGAGGAAAACCTGCCTAATGCTTGTAGAAATGGAGACAAACTTTTTTTCTTTCTCATCACATCACATCTCCTCCACAGGTAACTTTGTACAAGGACTCTGATGGAGAAGACTTCGGGTTCAGTGTCTCGGATGGTTTATTGGAAAAAGGAGTGTATGTTAAAAACATTCGACCAGCTGGCCCTGGTGACCTGGGAGGTTTAAAACCGTATGACAGACTTCTACAGGTAATGTTTCTGGCATTGTGCAGGTTTGGCATGAAGGGACATCACATATGGATTACTTCGTAAAAAGATTTATAACCACACTGGGGGGTGTTTGGGTGTCCATGTTCGGAGATGTGATTGAAGAAAACTGCACAGTTTTGCAGTTTTGTTACTTGGAACAGCCCAGTAATCTACATTGGTTATTGTATTTTAAATAACGAGCACCACCATTTGTATTTCTGCTGGGAAGGGATGTTTTAAGGGGGGCAGGAAGAAGGTCAGATGACCATAACTGCTCTGCACCACGGGCTGTGCTGTGTAGATTTCTTAGATTTCTTTTCTTGGCAAGAAAAGGCAGCACTTCATGGAGCTTTGAACTTTTATGCAGTGGCACTAAAGCTGAATTTTCCTGTGCAGTCAGATTTATATAAACAAATTCTTTCAGAATGCTAGGTATTTTTGAACTCCAAAAGAGACATACAAATGCTCACTAGGAAGCTGGATTTCCCAAAGCATTTCCAGACAGACTTGTCTTTTTTGCTTTTCTTGATACAAACCTTAGAATTATTTCTATATTTACTCCAAGTGCTGACTGACATAGATGGAATAATGTGGTACTCACTCAGCACCACACTTACCCAGTGCCAAGCTGGACTATGATGAAAAAACAAAATCATTTCTCAACTAGCTCAAAAAAAATATTTTATATAAATTTATATATATCAGGTAAAACCAGAGAAGACCTGAACTGAATTGAAATCTCAAATGTGCTCTACTGCATTTCAATTGATAAACACTGAAGAACAGAAAAACTATGTGCTGTTAAATATCATTTATGGAGTGGGCATTGTGACAGCTGGCAACAGTCAGCACCAGTGTAAATATCCCCATTTCGGCTACATTCTAAGAGTGAGTAGAAAATTAATTGATGTCTTCAGATTAGACACCATGGTTGACAGTCTTATGTTGGGTGATTCTCTACTTGGAATAGTTAAATCAGGCTCCATAGTCTCAAGGATAAATCTGTTTCTCTTGTGATCTCATTTTTTTTCTCCCTAAAACGGTAACAAGAATCAATCTTCCCATCAATCAGGTAAACCACGTCCGCACCAGAGACTTTGACTGCTGTTTGGTTGTGCCTCTCATCGCAGAATCTGGCAATAAGCTGGAACTGGTCATTAGCAGAAACCCACTGGCATCTCAGAAAGGAAGCTCAGAACAACACACTTCAGGGAGTGGGGAGTGGGGTGATCCGAATGCTGCCTTCCTTCAGCAGAGCGGACGCACCAGTGTTAGTACGGAGACGCGGGATCCTACAAATACGTTATAGCAGAAACCACCGGAGTGGGACATTCGGTAACAAAAGACAATTATGGTGCTAAATCCATTTAAGATTTCTCTGAGATTGAAGCTCAGATGCTGTACAGCACTGAAAAGCACAGGAGGTCAGTCAGTCTGTCTCAAGGCTTCTATTAATCCACGGTTACTTTGGAAATAGTTTCATTCTTCATAAAGTCAAGTCATTCCATTCTAAACAATCTAGGATTAGTAACAGTAAAAAATACATAAGGGCCTTCTTTTTTCCCCATATAAGAAACTGGGGAGATATTTTAAACGTGATCTACATGTTCTTCTCCCTTCAGCAGCAGCAGCTGTTTGAGGGAAAAGCATGGAGTTAACCTCTGCTAACAAACAGCAGTGTCCAGGTTATGCAGTTTCTAAAAATCCTTTTATCAGGAAGGTGCTGCTGTCTGAGGGACAAGGCAGAGTGGTTTACTGCACTGGGTTTTCCTGTGAAATGGCTCCATCTCTGATTTTGGAAACCTTTATTCGCTGGCGAGAAGGGTGCACTCATTAGACAAAGCAGGCTTTAGGTGTTATAACAAAATGCTTGCAGGAAGCTGCAGTTTGCATTGAACATTACTCCCCCACTTAAGCAAACTTTGTTAGAACATATGTTATTCCCTATGCAATGAAATATTTAATGGTATGTCTTGCAACCTGTGGGGATTTTTAAGCAGAGACTTTTTTAGTGGGATAAAACCTCTGATGGGGGATTACTGCAAAGAGTGAAACTGAAATTAGTTCAGACAAATTAGAAAGGTTTTTTTAAAAGAAAATGGCTTTTTTTAAATGATGTCAGTGGAGATTGATACAAAAGCTCTTTAATGATCCATAAACCTGTAAACTTGTACTGTCGCACATGAGCTTTTCAAGTGAACCAGTTTCTTGAAGGAAGAAAGGTCCTATTTAATATGCTTTATTTTCAGCCTCCTTTATGATAAACGTTACCCCCCGCAACACATTTTTAGAATTTAAAATTGTAAATATATTTTACAAATACATCACACAAATTCTCTCCTCTCCCTTCGTCCCCCAAGCAATAAAATACTGCCAGTTGCTTTATATGCTCACCAGCAGCTGCATTGGTTTATTCTGGTATTCAAGTTGTTATTGGTAATTATTGTTCTTGGTGAATATAAAGATACTGGATTTGTACATTTGTAGAGTCTCCATATCTAAGCAATCACCCTACAGAGTTGTTTCTGGTCAATTTAAACTGTTAACTGTATCCCTGTTGCTGTTTCCAATACATAAACAAGCTCACCTGCCCCGCACACACAAGTATCTCTGATTTCTATTTCAGCACTGCCAGAAAAGGCCAGAATGACATTCAAGGCTGAATCATGTAAAAAAAAAAAAAGAAAAACAACAAAAAACCCAAGGTTCATGAGTCACTTAAATATGTATTTTTATTTGTAACAAATAAGTATTAAACTGTAAAGTATTTTTGTACAAATTTAATACTTTAATAGCATGATATTTATCGTCTATGTTACGTTTTTTGAAATTTAAACTGTTGCAAATATTTGTATGGAAAAACTGTATAAATTGAAATAAACAGTGATTTAAAGACATTAAAAATGAGGTAGAGTTTTTTGACTTTGTATTTTTCCCAGTTTTAGCAAAAAATACCATTTTTATACTTGTGGTATACTTTTTCCTACCTTACGTGGAAAAAAAATGGTTAAAAGGTAAGCCAGTTGTCCACATTTTAGTACAGTGTGTCTGATGATTGATTTAACATTCAGTTTATTAATCTCAAAATTACAATGCAGCAAGTCCCACAATACACGTGAGAAAGTTGAAGGTGGAATGTTACCTGAACTCTCATTTGGAGTTTTGCTTTTCTTACCAAGATCATCATCAGCATAGAACTGTTAGCTAAAGCAGCAGTGGCCAGTTGTAAGTTATAGAAAAAGTTTTCTATGTCACTGATTGCAACTTTCTTGTTCTGTCTGTAACAAGATTAAAATCCATAATCCATCAAAGCTTCATGGCGACAAATCTGCCACATTAGAAAAACCTGAAGTCATCCCCTTTGTGAACTGTTTTTTTTTACTTTTTTTTTACAGTTTTGGCACATCAGTAAGAGCATCTCATCAATACTGTAGCATTTGGAGATAGATAGATCTTGATATGGACAGCTAGGAGTCTTTAAACTAAAATACATCCTCATGTATTTTTTAAGGGAACATCTGGATCCTCAAAGACCTGTAAGTTCATTCTTCATCAAAACAGAAGAATTACATGATTTTTAATCACCAGTGCAGCAATGACTCTACTAAAAATGGATCACTGAAAATGGAAGAGGCTCAGTGTAAAACAAACTGTTCTTCATAGAACATGCAAAACCACAAAAGCCTTTGAAAGACACCTGCATACTCAGCTTCTCCATCCCAAAAATCTTGAACAGGTTCAATAACGGTTCATACCAAAGACAGTTAATAATTGTCTGTTAGCTTTTAAAAAGCTTCTTAGGAATTGGCTGTCCCAAAGTTAGATTCTTAAGTCTGGAAGATCCAAGTGGGGATTCTGCTACTGTTGTCTGTCAAAACAAAACAAAAATGTTACCCAAGTTTGAACCAGACCTAAAATATATTAACATCTTCAAAAAAGGCTCTTTCTCCATGAGCTTAGAAATTAAATGTAATGGGGGAACAAAGCATCTGTTAGCAGGTTTTACTTTACAAAAATCAATTTTAATTATTAAATTTTATATACATCTTTCACAGCAGGTCACCTAAATACTGACAATTTGTGCACAAAACAAGCTGATACAGGCTAAGCTGGCCAACAGATCAGTGAGTAAAAAGATGTATAATTTTACTGCTATTGACATGAAACCTTTTTTTTCTGTTTTAGCCATGTATTACTCTGCAGAGACATCTGCCAAATTTGACTGGTTCACCAATTACTGGTCAACTTGAAAATTATTACATAAATATTAATAAAACAATCATAACAGCACCCAGGTAGGTGGCACATGGTTAAAGAGAATGCAAAAGTTTGTTTTAAGCTTTCTCAGTAAGGAGATACTTACAGAAGGTATTTTTGTAACATCCTCAGGTGCAGGAATTTGTCTTTTACATGGACTTTGCAGCAAACTGCCTGTCTGCTCTTCACTGAGAACTGATGACCCTTCCTGTGTCATGAGCTCACTTTGAAGTTCAGGTGGGTCAGGAGCACCTTGAGTTACAGAAACAGACTCAGTCTCGAGCTCTTGACTTTGCCAGCACTTCATCAGGGGAGAGGACATTTGTTTGGGACAGTTGTTTGTTTCTGCAATTGCCTCTCTCAAAAATCTCTGCAAACGTGTTTTTCTGGGCACGTTCTTTCTCTTTACTGCTCTCCTGAGGTGCAGCTCTTCAGCCACGATGTAGACGCGGCAGCGGCCCCTGGTCACAGCCGTGTACACGTGCTGCCAGTGCTGCCAGCCGGCATTGCCAACCACGTACACGACGGTCCTTTCCTCGGAGCCCTGAAACGTGGCAGAACACTGCTTCAAAGTCTGATCTCCAGTAAATAATTTAAAAAAAGACAAGAATGAGGAAGTTGGAGACAAGTGGGGAAACTCAAGAGTATTTTCTATCCTGCATTCAAGGAATTCTAGTTTCAAGAAAAGTTTCTGATTCTTTTATGAGAAAATACAGTGCACTAGCTCAGCTCACAGCTGCTGTGTTTTTACCTGGAATGTGTGAATAGTTCTGGCCCAGGCATGCTTTATGTGACACAGCTTCCTCAGTGCCTTGTAGTTCACAGTGAACGTGGAGCCGTACATGCTGCTGATGGTCAGGAAGTGCTCTTTATCAATTTCTTCATCCTAAAGGAATAGCACAACACTCAGCAGTGAGCCTGAATCGGCTGCTGGATCAAAGTCTGTACATCCCTATTCTAGCTTTCCCTGAAATTACAACAGCTGCAACATCAACCAATTGAAAGAGTTTCAGAAGACATGAAACCAAATTAATTGCTGTCTTTCGCTGGCCACCTTCAAGGAAAACAGTTTCCACTGTTCAGGGCCTGCCCTAACTACTGATACTTTCACTGCTCAACTCACTGAATCTAGCAAAAAAAACAGTTTTTTGTTGCTGTTATTTTTAGGCCAGCTTGGTTTTCTGCCAGGGAAAGCTTATGCTGTAACATTACTCTTCAGACTACATTAAACATTATCCATTTCAATTACAATACATTTGAGTATTTACAGAATGTATTTACACTGAATACAATCAGACCAACTGAAACACATTGTACAAAAAAGCCCAGAATTGGGGTTTTTTGTATTCTCTATTGTACCTTGCTTCTTTCATGCTTTTTACAATTGTTTGGCAGAACTAGGTATGTATTATTGGCTAAACTTATAAAGTGTGAATTGTTTTGTTCTGGGGATTCAGCGAGCACTGAATCAGTTCCCACCAGGTTTTCTTTGTGCAAGTTCTTGCAGCAAGGACTTACCCCTGTTATGAAAAATATATCTCCATTGCAGAGTCGTTTGCCCTCCTCATCAGCCTCTGCAGTGAGTGTGGTTCCTCCACGTCTGCATTCATGGCCATTAGGACCCTCTCTGACACCACAGGCTGCCAAGAGATCCTTGAGATACACATTGCGTGTGCAGGCAATCTTGTCCCCCACTCGAAATAGAAGTCTGTTCTTATGGTCTCTAGGTCAGAGAAAGAAAAAAGAGAAAAATGTATTTACAAAGTGTGCATTTACCATCTCTCAGTATTTTTTCTCTTTCTACTCTCTATACTTGACCCAGATTAAGAATCTTAGTAATATTCAAAATAGTTAAGATCAAACATTTATGTATTGAACTTTTGTAAAACCCTTTGGTAAAAAACAGTAATATAGAGTAGCACAAAAATCCTGCTTCCAAAAATATTCAGAATCTGTTTAGTAATCATATAGTGGCAAAAAAAAAATTAACCTTGAGAGTTTTTTTCATGTTGCTTTTATATGAATTTTGAATATTCAGTAGTAACTTAAAATCTCAGAATTCACATAGTGAATTTAAATGAAAGGCAGTTTACCACTGTTCAAAATGAGATTAAAGAACCCATCAAATGAAGTTTATTATAGGAATGATTTATAACATAATCAGATCTAGATGAAACATTGAAGTTTTACAATCTTATTTTACAGTATATAGCCTGGCTATAACATTTTCAAAAACAAAATGAGACTGTTCACAGGAAAAATGCAAAACACAGGCTTACCTGGTTAAATGATTTGAATAGTGTTGGCAACAAAGTTCATTTATTAGATCACAGTCTTGCCTAAAGCATACAAAACAAGAACAAAATCATGATATACAAAACATACAATTACAAGCAATGCCACATAGCATTAATTTATAAATAATGGAAAAAGCCCCTTTTCTCTCTGATGATCTTCCACCACCTATTAAGAACAATTACTGATTCAGAGTTTAGAAAACACAGCAGTAAAGGAACAGTTTTGTCTAAATACCACAGAAAGTGTTTGCACTGTACACCTAGATTAGCTAGACTTGCTTTTAAGATAAAGAAGAAAACTAAAGAAAAACTAAAGCCTGGACAGATTATTTTCTGTCTGTGGATGTATTAAAAATAGCCAGAAGATTTATTTGCTTTTTAAAGACCTAGAATTTTAACTTTTAAATGCAAATTAAGTACCTATATTCTAGAAGAATCATACACAAAAATCACTAATAACAGTATTGTACCTGAATGCAGACTGGAGAAATGAAACTGATATCAGAGTTACTCAGCATTCACAAATTGCTTATTTGCTCACTGGTAACCTGCAAATAGTGGATGTTTTTTACTTAGTGAGAAAAGGTTCTTCACAATCAAAGGTGGAAGAGTTTTTTCCTAAGTACCGTGTTGTGCAGAACTCAAGTTTATGCACTATTGGTACTACTGCACATTATTTTTATCCCTCCAGTGTTTCATGCATACTATTCATGCTCCTGTGATTACTGACTTCCAGTCTTTCTTCAAAGTGTGTTACAGCCCTACATCCCACGCTTCTTAAATGACAAGTATTCCAAGTATCTAGTAATTTTATGCTATTGCCACTAGTCTCTCCAACTCAACACACTCAGCTATTTTTAGATTGTGGCTGCTAGTAAGGATTTTTTCCATGTCTGCCTGAATACTCTGTTACCTTCTGAAAGCAATGAATTGTGATTGTTTGGCATCCTCCAATCCTGGCCCTTTTTTAAGTAAAATCTTTATGGCAGTTTGTAAATCTGTTTTAAAAGACATAAAAGGAAAGGCATAAAAACGTTCAGAATTTTAAAAAGAAAAATATAATTCAATATGAAATTGCCTTTGCTTATTTCTTGCTTTAATGACATTTCAACTTGTTTAAAACAAAACAAAAAAGAAACAAAAAACCCCCCCAAAAAACTCCCATGCAAAATTATACACCCCCCAAAGAAACAAAAATACACCACAAAACACCCAGGAAAACATCATGTAGTTAATCCACTATTAAAATCTGAGAAACAAGAGTGATAGGGAAAGAGACAAAGTCTTTGTAAAGTTAGAAACACAAAGCTGTTGTATTAAACAACAGCTGCATGGAGCTTATTTCATGCAAAGTAAGGTTTTGATACAGCACATCAGAGGCAAAGATGAAATCTTTTCAAGCCACAGACCTATACACTTGGATTTCACAGAAGAAATCTACTTTTAGTATTCTGTTTGCTGAGTGTTTTGCTAGAGTAAGATAAGGTGATAATGTCTGCCTATTTTTTTTCACGTTCCCCTTGAAGCTTCTTGATGCATATAAAACAGAGGCCACTCAAGCCACTTACACCCAATAAATGCCAAAAAACTCAGTAAACAATGGCTCTAGCCCTGACCCCAAAACATTTTAAAATAAATACTGGCATCCCTTCTTAGAATATTCCTAACTCAATTCTACAGGTGGGAGCACATTCCTGTCCAGGACACCATCCTGTTACAGTTGCTTTTTACTCAAATGATTCACCTCTGAATCAATTCTGAAAATTTCTCAGTTTGACAGCTCCAGCTATAATATAAAAAGACAATCACATTCAATTACAGTGGTGGAAGCTGTGCCCCATTTCAAAGTCTAACGGGTGAGCTGGAGCTCTACAGACCCTTCTTTGCACTTATGGATCTTGCTGTGGGCACTTAGAGAAGGCAGAAGATAAACTATTAATGTAGCATTTAAATTTATACCACAAACAAAGCCAGACTAA
The DNA here is from genome assembly GCF_041296385.1 of Aphelocoma coerulescens. Taxonomy (NCBI): domain Eukaryota; kingdom Metazoa; phylum Chordata; class Aves; order Passeriformes; family Corvidae; genus Aphelocoma; species Aphelocoma coerulescens. The sequence continues at coordinate 35,381,155 of NC_091014.1, read as the reverse complement.
AATCTTCCCAAAATTTTAGTTCCAGACAATAGTCTATGCTTTACCAAAGGGAGAATCAAGATCATAAACTGACTATACACACATACTGTCACAATTCCCACCAGCAGCCAAAGCAATAAAAATAAATTTCTTCTCCGGGCTTGGCATTGTTATTTCCTCATTCCAAGCAGAAACTTTCAGCACCTCATCAAATTCAGGAAGCTGCCGGTGAGAGATTCTGGACCAGAGCATTGGAGGGAAAAACAGAAAGTTATTTCCAGTTAAAGAATTCCAGCGTATCATCATCTGCATCAGCCTGAAGGTCATCACTTAGAAATTTTTTGTCATCTACACTACATGCCCTGAAAACTCTTTCCTCAGAGCATAACTTAATTTCACATTGAAAAAATTGGTAATTTAAGTCTCTAAAGCCTCCATCACTGCAGCAGATACTTAGTATTACCCATACAGTTCTTCCCATGGGAGCAAAATGGAGTAAAACAGAAGTGTTACCAAAAAATAAGTAAGAATGTTTGTAAAACACTTAGTAGTTCTGGATATCTTGCAAATATTCAGAATATTCTCAAATTCAACTAACATCAAAACCTAGATTTTGTTGTTAGAGGTTTAGAAAAGAAATCATGCACTGATAGGAAACAAGATTACTTCTAAAACAAAAGTAATGCAAACACTGGAAACATTTAGAGTTTCTAGGTATTAATACAGACAAAAATAGAAAGAAACTGATGTAATGGCCCTCGACATCTAAACTGTCCAAGCAATTCAGTCTGTTTTAGTTGTTGTCACACTTATCAGCAATGTTTTGAAACTTCCTTTTTAGAGGAGCAGTTGTAAACCATTTTAGAAGGCATGGAGTCAGTTGTGCATTTACAACTCATTTGAAAACAACAGAGTGTATCTGATAGCATGATACTAAAATACATCCCATAAAACTCAAGAGTGTTCCAGTACACACATTTTTTTGTCCAATATATACTTCTGGAAAAATCTATAGGGTTTTGTTGCTATTGTTTTGGGGGTTTGTTTGTTTTTAAAACCAGTGTTACGGATTTGGACCAAAAAATCTAAGAGAAGCAGTACTACAGAGTCAAATCCGGATGCACTGCTAACTGCAGGTAAAAGGCCAGGCAACGCTTGCAAGAATTCTTCATACACACATCAGGATATCCTACTGTCAGGAGCCAAGTCAGTTTTGTTATGCCTCAGCAATGGTTGTCAGAGGCATGTGGGGGTGCAGGAGGCAGCTAGAAGCAGCCTTGTCTCTGGGAGGGCTTCGCCTGGCAACACCTCCCATGAGGCGGGCACTAGGAGACACTGTGGAGGGACTTCTCCGGTCAGGTCTCCACCAATGGACGGCACAGGAAGGCTGGACCGCACCAATGGTTCCCTGGCCTCGGGCAGACTTCAGGAGGGTCGGGGGGTATAAAAACCGACTGCGTCAGTGCTCGCTGGGGCTCGCTAGTGTTCCCTATTCCTGCTCGCTCCCCTCCTCCTTTGCCCTGGCCCCAGCCTGCCTTCTAGCTCTTCTGCCCTCGCACCCGTCCTGCCTTCCTGTGCCCCTGACCGCTCCCTTGCCACTTCGCCCCGTGTCCTTGCCTGGGCTGCCTGCTTCCAACCCTGCCGTCCCAATCCAGCCGTCACTGCCCGCCGTGCCGCCCCAGTCCAGCCGGTCGCCGCGACCCTGCCCGGGGTCCTGCTCGTCCCGTCCGAGCTCCCGCTCCCCGCGTGTCCGGGGCCGTCGCCGTGAGAGCCGCGCCCCGCCGGGAGCCGCGCAGGCTCGGTCAGAGCCGGCCCCAGGGAGGCAGCGGCACAGCCCCCACCCCCGCCTGGACACCGACACCCCTGCCCTGCTGGGTGCGGATAACGCCCTGTTTTTCTCTCTGTCCCCTCTCTCTCCTCTCCCCCAGTCCTTTTCCGTTTTCCTTTCTTTTCTGTCTCCTCTAGCCGTCTTTCGCTGGGGCAACTCCTTCTCCTTTTTGTTATCAATAAACGATTCTCAGATGCAGTGTTTGCCTCGTTTGGCTTCATTCCGTTCCCGAACATCCATTTTTGAAAGAACTCTGTGCAGTTCCCCACAGTGGAACACGACACCTACCTTGATGCATTATCTACAATTAGTTGCGATTCAGCTCTGTGGTTAGTTCGCAGTTCCACAGAAAAGCCTCTTGATTTTAGACCCTCAAAGATATCAGCTAACATGTTTCCTGGGTCTATGCTTGGTAGCTGTCTAGTATCACCTAAACAGAATGCATGTTAGTTTTTGTGAGAAGGAATAACATACCACCATCTGTTGAAAATTGTCTTGAAAAAAAAACCACCACTGGAATTAATAAATCTTCAAGCCTCTACATAGTAACATACCTCCTTAATACAATTCACATGAAATAAAACTTTCAAGAATCTGAGAAACTTTGGGAATAAAATTGTAGTGTAGTTTCAGTTTTTTTATACTCCTCACTCAGTAATGCTTTACTAGGAAGTGAAAATCCCTCTGCTTGATGAGCACTGACAGTGATCACATCTTATTCAAACACAGTTTGAAAGCTACATATTTAAATACAAATGCCATAAATAGCATATCAAAAAGTAAACCTCTGAGAAAGCATAAAAATTTGACTTTACATTTCTTTGCTTTCCTTTTTGAATTAAAACAAGATGATCCTAGCATTAAGAATGGCATGAAAACGCCCTTCTAACATATGATTAATATGCTAACATTAGCTCCTTCAGATTTAAGGAAATCAGAAAAGTTTTCCAGTTGCAAGATGTAATAACCTACCACATGGAAGTCAGAATAAGAAAAACACTGTTGAACAGATAATGGAGATACTGATACTTTCATACTGACAGCTGGAAAACTTGTCTATCTCATCTGACATTAAGAATTAGCAGAAGTATCCAAGTACAGAACAGTGTAACATTCTGGGGTTTTTAAGACACTCACTGGGAGCTCTGATACTTATACTGTATATTGTGTATTATTAATCATAGCATGATGCTAAATTTGCTGTTTCACTTACCTAGAATAATAAGTTTAGCAAGCTGAGCATGCTCACACAAGAGTTTTAAAACTAAACTAAGAATGTGTACAGACACCAAACTTCCTTCATCCACAATCAGAACCGTAACTGCAGAAAACTTCCACGGCTGTGCTTGTTCAGTCCGCTGCCACGATTTAAAACTATAGATAATCTAGAAACAAATAAAAATAAAGTAAGCTCTGACAGTAATCAACTGTAAACAACTCTCTTATAAAAGTAGACAGTGTGGTATCTTCTAATGTAGAGCTATTATCTGGAATTCTGACCTTAAACCTGTAAAGACCCAGAAGACTCAATCATTCAGTCTTATTTTCCTCCTCAGTGAATATGTTTCTAGCTGAGAAACTTATTGACACTTACCTAAAAGCACAGTCTTTTTTTCCTGCAGGAACTGTTAAAGACACAAGGTCAGCCATTAGGTTGCTCAGTAACAGAACACCTCCTAGTATAACCTGCTGTCATTAATAAATGCCCAAAATTGCATGGGGAAGGGGAACAGGCAACTAACTATCCAGTCCCCAAAGATAAAATAAGCCAACAGTACTTTTTATGTTATTATGATTTCTATTTATATGGATTATTCCACACCTCCAGTGTCTTCTTGGCACCTTTTGCTACCTAGAACAAGAGAGACTTGACCTAAGTTTATTAACAAAGAGTTTGCTTTCTACTTTTTTCTAAAAACATTCCATGATACCTAACAGTAATTAAGAAAACACTGTGCAAATGAAATTTCTCTCATTATTCAACCCCAAGCTACTGATCTTTTCATGTATGTGCTGTTATGATTGCTAGGCAACAGGATCCTGGAAAACAGCTCTACCACCTAGAAATTATTTTTGTCTTCATTAAAATAAAACACAAAACTGAGAAAGTGAAAAAACCCTAGATGATGCCCTAGAGAGGCACAAGTTTCAGATGTATATAAATAGTAAAGAAACCAAAGTTACAGCAAATAATGTATGACTGATTTATGATTCCCCAAAACATAACACTGACTTTCAGATGCTGACAAGCTGTACCCAAGCATTAAGATTAGTAACAATAATAGGCTACATGCTTCATAAGGGAAGTTCAATAACACGCTTTTTTTTCCCCAAAACAAGAATGGACAGTGTCAAAAGGTGTTTCAGAACCTAATTTTAAAAAAAGAACCAAGAAACAAAACCTGAAACAAACCTTACCTGATGCAGTGTATATGCAGGAAGCTGAGTTTTTTCTCTCAAAAGACTTGTTGCCCTCCCTGTAGGTGCAGTGAATAGTACATTCAAAATTTTTTTTGAATACATATTCTCCGACTCCCAGTGGTGACCAAATGTATTCCATTCCTCAGACGCATCCAAGTCTTCTTCAAAGTCCTTAGAAGCAGCTTCCACTTCTATTTCCATCTGCTTTAAATGACGAAAAAGGCAGCTAACTATTGTACTCTTCCCACAGCCTCCTTTTCCACTTATGATTGTGACAGGATTAGAACAAATTTTTTTCACAGCAATCAACTGATCCTTGTCCACCTCTGCTTTACTTTGGACAACAGACATAGAGCCCACATCCTTTTCAGGAAAGTGATTTTCACCGTTATGATTGTCTGGAGTATTTTCCTTCATTTCATGTGCCTGGTTAATATTCATTTTGTTATCTACTGTTTCTCTTGATGCCTCAGAAATGCTAAGTATCTTTTTCACATCCACATCCAGTTTCCATGTGTGGTTTGACAGCAGATCACCTACATACATTGCAATATCTTTTTCCGATTTGTAAAGATGAGGCAGAAACACCAGCTTTTTCTCCCTAATCACTACACTCTGATCTTTCAAAAATTCAAGAGATTGCCAAACATGCTCAATGGACATGTGTTTGGATACAAAATGAGCTAATTCATCTTGATCTTCATATGTGTGTCCCATTTGTCTACAGCGTGTCTTGAGCTGATCATACAGAATTAATGCATTCTTCTGCAAGTCAGGAATCTTCCAGAGGAGATGTTCACACTGACAGAAGGCGGCCCACGTTGCCTCACAGTAAGAAAGGTTCAACTCCTTATACATAATCTTCTCCCCAAAAAGAGTAAAAGGAAACATATTTATTTCAGAAGATGTTAGCCTCTTGCTGAGTAACATTCCTCCTAGTAAATACAAATTGCAATTCAGAGGGTGGAAGTTTGCAAAAATGTATGTATTTTTCGTAACTTATGAAGCTATGCATTTCAAGCTACATGAAAGCAAAATACTTAAAAGTAAGCTGGAATGATAATTCCTCTTAGTCATCCTTCTGTATGAAACAGAAACTTTAAAAATAAAAAGCCTGGCACAGAAATTGACTATAAGGGAGAACTCATGCACACCACATAACACATTTTCATGTAAAGGTACACAAACTGTAGAAACAGAGCAGAGGAAAGCCATTGACCAGAATACTGTACCCAAGTCTGAACATGGTACTTCAAGAAATACACCACCTGTACAGACACTACCACAAAATAGTGAAAGACTGAGATGTGCAAAACAGATTAACTATTGTGAGCAAGAAAAATTAATTGCACTTGCTCAGTCTTAAGAGAAAAAGCTAAAGAGAGTCTTCAAGCAATAAAAAACTGCAGTGAGAATGCAGGTCCTTGAAGCAAGAGAGCAACAAGTCCGTATTGCATCAAGGAATAGTCAAATTGGACATCAGGAAAATCTTTTTAAAGGAAATTATGTGAAACACTGGAATTTATTGGCTATCCTGCTGAAATCAGAGCTCTTAAAGACAAGCCAGAACATCCATCAGTAAAGCACTGGGAGCCTAAAGCAGAGGGAAAACCAACCATATTTGTGAACAACTAAGCCGTAGCTCCCACGTGAGGTACAGGACTGCTAAGGTGAGGTGCAGCAGCAAAGCTCACGGCAAGTGCAGCAAAGGAAAACACGAAGGTAAGAAACCACTGCAAATTCCATTACAAAAACCAAACTACTGTACCAATGACCTCTTACAAAGGAACTTATCAACCTTACTGTGAAAGCACAGACACTGTTCTACACACTAGGAACAGAATGTCTCATTTACTGGTATAAAACTGAAGAGAACAGTTGAGGATTTTAAATTAGCTATCTGACTTTTGGCCCAATTACCTCAAGCATTTAATTTTCTGTCCCTTGTAGGAAATACTAAACAAATGGTTGTAACAAAACCACTTTCAAAAATCTTCTGAGATTTATTTATTCTAGACCAACTAGAAAAACAAAACCCTTTGCTAAAACTGAGTCCAGTACATCATCTGTTTCCAAATGAACTGTGCTTAGCCCCTACAAATGCTCATTTAATAAAGTGAACATAACTAGAACAGCACTGTAGTCTAATGCACCTCAAATGCAGCAAACACCGTATTTTCACCGTATGTAACATTACTTACCCTGCTGAATCCAAGTTTCCATGGCTCATCCTTTATTATCTCATCCAATTTTGTTATCATCTCGTCAGCTACCTCCTCACCATCGATATCAGCCTTTCTTTGCCAACACATCTTATCTAACACACAACAAAAGTGGCGTGGCAGAAGAATGGGCAAGAACTCCAGTATCCTCGGAAAAGCCAGAGCTCCCAGTACCGCCTTTCCTGCAACTGCACACACCATAAACAGAGGAAGTTTTATGCAATATACAAAGATAGTTGTAAAGCAATTTATACTGACTCTGGCTTCATCCTTCTGCCTCCCTTATATCCAAGACATCACAAATTTCTCTCATTTTCTTACTTTTTGTAATCCTTTTCAAATTCTTTTAAAGTCTGTTTTCCCTGAACTGCCTTGGGAAAAAAACAATGTAAACAGATGACCTAAAACCAGCACCTAAATGTATTCACTTGGAAAATATGTATTATGCACTTGGTTTAAACTGCATAGTCAACAGCATTTTGTAGAAAGTCAGTTCAAATCTCACTATGCCTGCCTCTTACCTAAAAAAGTAATTTTCATACAGATGTACAGAAAAACATTTCAAATGCAAAATAAGAAAAGAGGCTTCTAAATGTGTAGTTTCAGATCAGCAGAGGAACTTACAAAAACACTGCTCTCCACTGGCTTTCTCAATGACCCCAAAATTAAGTTATCACTTTCCCTGTTTATACCAGTCATGGGCTGAGAGACAGAGGAATAATGAAACTGACTTGCTCTATATTTTGCTTTAAAAAAGTAATTTCAGAAGAAAGAGAAACATATTTCAGAAGAAACTGAAACTTTTGAAAGCTTTATCTCTTGGAAAAATAGGCTATTTTTAATTAAGTGTTAAGGAATATTTAAAACACTATTTTTTTCAGTTAAGTACTTTTTCTGATCACTGTCTTACCCTCATAAAGACAAAGATAAAACCTTTTCTTACCCTCATAAAGACAAAGATAAAACCTTTTCCCTTTAAAGCAAGTACTTAATTTACATGTAAATAAACAATACACAATATTTCCATACACCAAAAAATACCACGAAGGTTTGAAGAACAAACTGCTTGAGCCCATAACAATTTATGACAACCAAAAAAATTTACAATACTAACAGTAGCAACTGGGGTAGGGTAAGGGTCTATATTGCTCAGTGATAGAGAAAGATTAAAGTTTAAAATGTAGCAAATTAATTAAAGCTAGACACTAGAAAAAATCACCAACTACAAGGGTGAAGGGAGTATGTAGGCACACTGTGAAATCTTTACCCCTGTGGATTTATGAACATACTGGACAAGCCTCAACCAAATGCAATCCATATATCCCATTAAAACTTAAACAGCAAACCATATCTGTGTTCCTAGTACTATCGATTCCTATCCCTTTGTGGTCATGAAGAGATTTGAAGTCCAGAAAGAAGAGTTAGGAACTTTACTATCATTACAAAAAGAGAACTAAAAGCCTGAAAGCCTACAGAACTCTGAACATTTTCCTCTCCTTACACATGGGATTTGAAGTAAAGTCAGTTCAAGTCTAGCAGACGCTCTGAACTCTCCTTTATACATAATTTGACATCCAAAAGAGTCACCTCCATCATCTGACCTGACACTGCCCAGTAAACCAAATACTGGAAAACTGCTTACACGTAACAGCAGATAGACCCTGCCTGTCTGTACAGGTTATGGAAACAGATCATCAGCGCAAAACAAGAGCTCTAACGCTGAGGGCACACCTCAGACATCCTGACTTCCTTGGTATTTCAGTGTTTTGCTTCAGACCAGCTAAGTCTGGTCCCACAGACTGAATGCCCATTATGGATCAGAGTACCTCAGGAATGCAAGTGGAACACATTGCTTGGGTTTCATCCAGCAGGAATACAGTCAGTACTCTCAGAGACTGCATCACAGTGGGGACAAGGGGCATGTCTGCTTCAAAAGCACACTCCTGATCCAATCTCTAACACTCATGTAGTCACACTCATGCAACCACACCAACATAGCCCACAACAGCATCCTCAGCAGTCCTGAACTATCTCCATGTGGAGACACTCCAGTGCTTCCACAGTCTGCTCCCAGCCATACTAACCTGCTGACAGGTGGGATTAAAACACACTTAGATAGTCTATTTGGACTATGCTGAACTCCTTCTCTCATCCCTGTACTACAGAGAAGCACCTATACTACTTTTGAACACATGCCAGTCCTAAAAAGCCATCACCACCATGCTTAAGTAGTGCTGAACCCATTTTTCAATAAGCCTTGTTATAGCTGAATAAACTATAGGAAGCACCAGTGTCTTTGGATCGTAGAATCACAGAAACATAAAATCGTTTGGATTGGAAGTGACCTTAAAGATCAACTAGTTCCATACCCCTGCCACTGGCAGGGACACCTTTCACTAGACCAGGTTGCTCAGAGCTCCATCCAGCCTGGCCTTGAACAGTTCCAGGGATGGAGCATCCCTAGCACAGACAATTCTACTTAGCCTACAGAATTCAGGAAAGTCCTTCTGTATGCCCATTTCTAGCTGATCAGTTGTCCTACTAACCTGAAATATTTTAAAATAAAAGAATCATTTTACATTCAAAATTCGTTTGAATATACATTTCATATGAATACACATTAGTCTGAACACAGTATATAAGATAGAACTCCTTAGCTTATAAAACAATTAAAATAGCATAGGATATACCTACATGATTTTGAAACATAATAGAAGATGTCATAATCCTTGGTATCTCTTTGGATCCTCCTTGGCTGTAACTGTGAAACTTGGAACTGTTTTAGTTTTTCTTCCAGATTTCTAAAACTCAGCACTGACTCCATAGGAAGCCAAGCAAAAAATTTTTCTTTCCAACTTTCAGGAACATCACATTCCTTAAGAAAGAGTGAAAATACTTGTCGGTTGTTTTCTTCTACATCAGTCTGCAGAAAATACGATGGATATCCTTGCACAAAGTACTTTGACCCCATTTTTTTAGCTTTAACATGAACTTTCCACCAAGGGTCAACTAATGGAAAACGTCCAACTACTTCATACTCCTTTTTGGTGTTGCATTCCTGTATAATAACTGAATCATTAAAAAGAAAAACAAATCAAATGTTAAATGACAGTCATAAAAATTAAAAGTTCGTGTTGATTAAAAGAGGTTTTGTTTGTTCAACACTTGTTTTTGTCTTTTCTGGAAGTTGCAGTAGTAAGTAAAACAGGAGTTTTCATAAACTCCTGATGCCAGTCTCTCCACTAGTATTTAAAAACAAAAGTGAAACCAATCTCAGAAACAAGCACTAAAACTCCTTCTCTAAGCATCAGAAATAAATCTTACTATGAATTTATTAAGCCAATTAAATACACACGGTTTAATATTATGGCTTACTGTTTATGCCAACTCAAGTTTACAACTGAATTTTAAACAGTTTTATTGCAAAATATTCTATCACAATGCCTGCAAAATCTTCAGATACATTTGTATGCCAAATATTTCCTGCAACTGAAACCACCAAAATTATAAAGAATTAATATAATAAATTCTTAACATTTTATATGACCTAGTTTGCCTCCTCTTTGCTTGCAAAAAAATAATACACCGTTCCCTGATCGACAACTGGGGACTAATTGCTATGACCAGAACAAAGTGGGCACCTATGATAAGCAGGACCTCTTCCTCACCCGTGCAGCTCTTAGGTCTGTAAGAACTTATGTATTTCTCCCTGGTTATTTAGCTCAGTTTAGCCATTTTAAAAATAACTTGCAGATAAAATATTTCCTAGGCAGAGGTTGCTCCAACTTCACCGACTTTTCTAAGCTCTAAGTAGAAAGTAGGAAATCATTAACACCAAGTATCAACACTCTCATTTGTCATAAAAGAAAAAAATGTGCTTTTTTGTGTAAACTTAGCTTGAATGGGAAAACCTTGCGTTTTCTTATTGTTGCAATCCTGTACCCGTAGAAAAGCACAGATCACACTTCCCTTCCACTACTAGTCCATAACCTACTTCGGTTCCCTGCCCCTCCGCTTGCGATCAATTCAGACCGCGGGGAAGGGCGGAGCTGGGACCTTTCCCACGTGGAAAGCGCCGCGCACGGGCGGGCGGGCCTGGGGCCGAGCGCCGCCATTCTCGCAGGGCCGGGCCCCCCGCCCGCTTCCCCCGGCGCCCTGCGCGGAGCCCCGGCCCCTTGCGGGGAGGGCACCGCAGCCCGCCCGGCTCCGCTCCCGCCGCCCTCACCGGCACGGCGCGGGGGCAGCGCGGCCGGCAGCTCCCGCCCGGCGGCCTCCAGGAGCGCCTCCTCCGCCAGGAGCGGCTCCTCCTCGAAGTCCTCGTCGCTCTCCTCCTCGTCGCCCGCTGCCTCCTGCCGCAGCGGCCGCAGGTGCCCCCACAGGCCCAGGGGCGGCCCCCGCTCCCCGCCGGACACCGCCATGCCGCCCCCGCCGGAGATCACTCCGCCCCGGCGGAAGGGCGGGACGGCGGGCCTAGGGCGGCGGCCAGGAGCGGCAGGAGAGGGTCGGGAGAGTCGGCACCGACGAGTCCAGTTTTTTTTATTTAATAATTCGGGACATAATTCTCTGTCTTTCTGTCTTTACACGACCCCCGTCACAAAACCATCAAATCATGACATCACACTTCCAGTATATCCGATTATGTTTTACCCAGCTGCCCCCAGATTAATGTTATGTATAACTGGCAAACTGTTCTGCGGAAGGCCAGCATTGAAAATCACCCTTCCTTCCCTGCACTAGCCCTGGCAGTTCCATAGCGGTTTTAGAAGTGAGCTAACTTTTTGATACAATTTGATGAGGACAAAGTCGTCGAAGTAAAAGCAAACTGTTTTTTAGTTACGAGTCAGCTGAGTCGGGTGTGTGTCTCCCTCCCCAGAGCCGAGCACACACACACCCAAAACGGCTACGTTTTATACCCTTTCCCGGCCGGGCAGTTCCTGTCCCCTTTCCCATTGGGCGCTCGGGTACTTACATCCTCTCCCGGCCGCCTACTGTTCTGTCAACCCCGTGTCATCCCACCTCCCTCTCAGCCAAGTCTTCAACCCCGCCCCTCTCCCGGCTCACAGCAACTCACAAGAAACCCACCAGAACAGATCCAAACGAAAAACAACACAAAGAACCAATAACTTTCATTATTTAACTTAGTAACCTTTTGGCTTCAGCAAAATATCACCCATCCTATCACAGCTGCTTAGTCTTTGTTCAACACCGGATCCTTGCCTTTTCTGAAACGTTATCAGTTCATTGATGAAATACCAAGCTTCTCATTTTCAGTATTGATCTCTCACTGAAGTCCCCCAGAAATCCTGCTATTCAGTCATGAAAGCAAGTATTTCTACAACCTGTTTTAAACTGATTTTCACTGGTTAGTAGTTAGCAGGTTAATATTTGCTATGTTGTTATGTAACTCTGTTTTTTCAGCAAAACGCCACAGTTGTGTTTTTGCATGTTCACGCCACTGGCTAGCATATGTTTCCATCAATGAATTGTAAGATTTATTAAAAACAATCATTTTGCTGATTGTTGTGTTTTGATTTGCCCTCTCTTTATTTTTTAAACTATTTATTTCCAATTTCTTCTTTGCTTTGCTTTGTACTGTCACACAGTACACTGGAGGCCACTGTGGATGTCTTGCTGCCACTTCAGAGTACTGGCAAGCAGATTAAAGGAGATGCAAAAGCAGCAGGTGCTGGTGCAAAGCTGGTGGATTCTTCTGATTGAGATTAAGTAACTGGGTGGTTTTGCACCCCAGAAGACCAAAGTGCAACATAGAAATGCCCCCAATACTACACTAAATAGAATGCAGCAAATAAGTTGTCCAGCTTCTGGGAAGAAGCTGTCAGCAGCACAGACACACCGTTCAGAACAGTAACATTGGCTGTTTGTACGTGTGTTTAGAACAAGCGATGTATAATAAAATAGATCAACATACAACAACTACTTTTGGTCTAACCTAAAAGAGACACAATTCTTTTCCACATTGTTTCATGACTCCTTCCCATGCATAATCCAGAAGGCCTTCGACCCACAGGACTACCCTACAAAGAATGTTCCCCTCTCTGCCACCTTCCTCCTTACAAAACTGAAGGGCCTTCACCTCTCTGACACAGAAGCATGGACTCTCCCTCTGTCCTGATGAGGTTCTCTGCCACTTCTTCATCTCTGGGAATACCTACATTGCTGTGTCAAAGTAATACCTAAAAAAAGACAGAGACGTGTAAATACAGCCGTTATTATTTTAAAACCCAGCTGCAAGTCTCATGCACACATAACAATATTGAAATAGTTGTTTTCCGTTCTTGTGTGATGAATATTGGTATTGTTTCTCCAGCTTAATTCACAGATAATGAAGTAACTGCTTTACATGGCAGGCTGAAAACACACGGCCTATAAAAGAGGATGGAAACATGAGAGGGGATGGAAACATTGATGTTAATTTTAAAATTTAAAGCATTGGCTTACTGAAGTGTTAGGCAGTCATACATTTGAATCACTGCTTTAAGATACTTTTTTCTTATGAAACATCATTTCACATTTAACTGTGTATTTGTCGAAGTGAAACTGGGTATCTGACTGCCCCAGTCTATTCTGAAAATGCAAATTTAATACTGTATTCAGCAAGCCTGATTGGAATTTCCTTGTCTTTCTGCAATCCATACTATACATGCTGAATTTCTGTATGATGCCTTACATTTCCATTTCTCCTTAAAGTCCAGTAAGATGGATCCTGATTATAAATGGCTTTATAAGGTAAGGCCAGGCTTTATTAGGTAAGGCTTGATTTTCAAAAATGTGACTATTTGCTGCTCAGGTAATAGTTTCTAGAGATAGGTTTCTAGAGATAGGTGAGCATTAGATGATTTTTTTAAATATTTGAGACTAAATGTTTTGCTCTTTTTAGGAAAAGAAACGAAATTTTGCAATTTCGATGAGGATCAGTTGGGCAAGCTTCAGTCCATTTCACTGCACTTCATGTCATCCCATCCACTTTTATTGTTTTCACTTTGTTTCAGAATTTTCTCTTTTTTTTTTTTTTTAGCATTTCATTTCTTCAGTTTCTTCTCCCGTCTCTGTTTACCTTTCTTCCCTGATTTCGGGATTTCAGTGTGAATAATTTTGGCAACTTTCAGTCCTTTTCACTGCACCTCATTTCATCTCAGTACATTTCGTTGTAATCACTCCATTTCCAAATTTTCTTTTTTTTTTTTAATTGCATTTTATTTGACCATCTCTCCTTTCCAGAGTGTTTGTTACCCTTTGTTCTCTGATTTTAAGATTTCATTTCCTTTCCTGTCACAAAGATTTTAAATCATCCTTTGAAAAATACTTGGAAATCTTATGTAGCCTTTGGGGACTAGCTTATTCTCCATCATGTCTCAGTTCAAATTCCACCCTAAAATCCAAGAATGTACAGTAAACAGAAACATGCTTTGACAGCACTATGATTTTACTTTCCAATGCACCGTGATATCACTGTCATGATAATTCATGTTTCTTAAAGTATAATCTGTCATGATACTAAAGAAGTTAGTGTTACTCTTCTGTCTGTGGACAAAAAAAATTGTTTATAAATTTGAACCCAATATTGTTGCATTCAGTGAAAAAAAAATGCAAATCCCTAAAAAGCAAGTCCATGATGAACAAGGAGAGATAATTTGCTGTCTCTTACTACTTTGTGTCTTGTCCCACTGTAGCAAGTTTTCATTTACTAAGAAGTATGCCCATATAAATCTCCCTCTTTTAAATAGGTATGTGAAATGTAACTCTGAAAACAATTTTCAGAACATTCTGACAGGTACCATTTATACACTGAAGGGTTATATTTATGCCAGCCTCCAGATTTAAGTAAGACTTGCTACAATTTTTGGTGTTTCCCCACACCAGACACCCTCTTTCATGAGATGACTAGCAGTTCATCTTCAAATCTGGGCTGGGAGTAGGGGGGGATTCCCTAGTCTCAAATTTGCTTGGGTATTCACTGCTTCCTGATATGTGCTGGGATTCAAGACATTCTTGTCTGCCGAATCCATCAGTAAGTCTGAGTTTGCCATCCAGGAGGATCAACTGGAAGTCCTCAGAGGATGAAATTAGGTGATGTATCTAGCACAACAGGAGGCAGGAGTAGCAGAGAAAGGGTTAAATTTCATTCTTCTTGAGTTGGAAATGTTTAGTTTTTATTCTGTCATCTTTCAGGGTATCATAGAGCAATCACGTCCTCAGAAATACTTTTCAGGAAGTGAAATTATGGACAACAGCAATGCAGCCTAACTGCCTTTTGAGATGTTATATTGAAATGCTGGACCCAAACAGCAGTGATCTATCCTTACTGCTAACCATGAGCGTCCTGGAATACAAGGTCCAGAAGTTGTCACCACCAGCATGACTTAATATTGGAGCGTGGGGATTCTTGAGATCTAGGGATCCCATAAACAGTTGTCAACATATGGAGGCTTTCAGAGGGTGGTGGCTAGTGAAAAGAGGTTGTAAAATGACTGCAGATTAATTAGCACTTTTGCTTACCAAAGTTTCTCATGTGAAATCTCTTCACAGCTTGGGTGACATTTCTAAAGATGAGGCAAAAAGTGGTGATTCCACTGACATTGCTTTTTCCCTAGACAGTAAATTTCAGAAAATGTCAAACGTGCCATGAATGAGATATAGATGTCTCACAGGCTTCGTTACGTATCAAACTGCTACAACTTGAGACATGTAAACATTAAAATCTTTTAAAAAATGGGAGTTGTTATAAGAGCATCATACTGCAGTGTACTTAATCATAGTGTAGAAGAGAGGCTTTCTGAAAACCTGAGAGGTGTAAGATAGAGCCCCCTGGTTAGGACAGATGTAGTGATTTAACTTGGAACTCTGTCAATGTAAACCAGCACATTAGCAATAATGCCAACTCTGCTTAGAAAACATGCTTGGCATTGTCAGGGCTTTAGGAATCAAGGCAGATTCTCTGCATTTAATTCAAAGTTCTGACACAGGACTGCTCCTTATTAAAAGCTTCAGAAGAAAAACAAGGCAACATTTTCATTCTCCTTTCTTCCCAAGCCCACAGAATGTTTGCAGCATCTGGCATGTATTTCCCCTTACAGAATGGTGACCTCATCTAGATGTGGGATCAGGGTCACTTTAACTTAAGCATACTGTTGCAGAGCATTTTAAAAAATGGTTTACAAGTTACTGTTTTCTGTATCTGAGGGAGAAAAAAGCAAATCCAAGGCAAAAAAAAAAAATCTGGATAAAATGGCTGCTGTTACAGACAAAAAAACCCCCCAAATTACTGGTTTTATAATTAGATGTATGTGTACAAAGATTTCTGCTTGAATATATTACATTCATTCACCAGACTTCATGTCAGGCTTGCGGGTTTTTTATATCTCAGGAGAAAAATCCAGTACTGTTATCTGATTCTCCAGGAACAGATAAAACCTCCCTTAACAGTGTTTCATAGTGGGTAATACTTGGAAATATTTTCTAAAACAGTCTCTATACTGGTGGCTTATAAAAAAAAAGCCTCCTATGTTTCCCAATGTGTTCCATCAATGAAAGGCTACAGAAAACAAAAACAACAACAACCAAACCAAAACCAACACCAACACAAAAAAAAAGCCCAAACCCCCAGAAAATGAAAGACAGCTTTCTTAAGAAATTCCTGAAATTCTCACGTGCTATTTGTAAATGAAAGTATGGGTAACTTTAATGACCGAGTGATAATATTTTGGTTCACTCATGCCTGGCTGCCCTCCCTCAGCCCCTTCCCCACCATCCTTTCATAATTAATGGTTTGGAGGAGAAATGAACTGCGTAAGTCTGCATTTTTGCAAGAGAATCCAAGGCTGGTTATTTATGTTTATAACTTACAGCGCTATGTTGTTCTGTAGTGGTGAAATCTCTACATTCCTGGTGAACCACACAGCAAAGATCTAGTTAATAAACTCAAAATTAAATAGAAAGAAGTTTCATAAAAGGAAAATTCTCTGGTTTTTGAGACTGTCAAACAAAAGGATGTTAGCAAATGTGTTTTAAGTGCTGTTGTGTAGTTGTTCATCTTTTTGCTTTTTGAGAATATTTGTCTGATAACAGGAGTCTGATAAATGGGGAAGGAAGCATGTAAGAAGGTGGGGTGTAAGTTTCCCTGAGGATTTGATTGAACACCAGTATATTCTGTGCTTAATGAAATGGGTTTTTTAATTTTCTTAAGCAGAAGGTCACCCTACTGCCAATAGTATCACACTGTGTCACTGTCAGGGTGTGGTTCTGGGCCCAATTTCCATCTGCATTTGCAAACTAACCCGGGCCAGAACAGGGCCTGAAGTGGAGGTGCGCCACCATCCACACTGTCTGCCGCTGAGGCACCTTGGCACACTCTGCCCTGTGTCAACAAACACCATCTCAGATGATGCCCAGGCCCTGAGAGCTTTTCTTTTCCTTCTCAGAGTTCAGAATCAGGACCAAAGCACAGATCCTGTTTTCTTTTCTGGTTCAGAGGTAGCTACTAAACCTTCCCAAGAGAAGTCATTTACCTGCATACAGTTCTGCTTTCCAGCTGTTTGCCACCAAAGGCCACTCACATTAGCTCTATAAAGCCTTTTGTGATACTCAGGTCTGGAAAACATTTGTAGCCACTTTCCCCCTGTTTAATTTTTATCTGGAGCTTTTCTTGAAAAATAACTAAATAAAAATGAGTAAGCACTCTCACAGTCTCAGATATGAGCCTGTTTCCAGAGGGTCCTTTGAGATCCCTTCCAATTATTTGCCTTCAGCTGGGCTCCTGAGTTTAGCTATTAATTTTTCTTCATAAATAAATCATGTCTGTGCACTAACCCTTCTTTGTTACTGTTCCCCCAATTTTTCTATACATTTCTGGTAACAACTTTAACGCAATTTTCTTCATGTGGTCTTATAAGCATAATGAGCAGATGGAAGTGCTTGGATTACAGCTAAAACCAAGTTAAACACAACTGTTAATCTTCTTTTGTAACAAAATCAATGAATATAAAGATTAATTTCTGACTTAAGTTTAATTTGTCTCTTTTTCCTCGAACAGCCATTCCCAGTAGGTGTTCTGCTGGAAAAAGCAAGGTTCCAAGAAGGATTTACAGAGGAGAAAGGATGAAGAGGGAGCAGATGAGAGATACTAATAGAGTTGAGTGTTACAGGAAAGAACTTCACAATCCTCTCATTCATCCCAACTACTTCCAAGTCTGGATAGATAATATCAGACTGTAAACCCTGCCTTTTGTTTTTGTGTAAGGCACTCTGATGCAAAGGATTTGTGGTAAGTAGAAAAACTGGGAAGAGTGGTGGCGTCTTGTTGATTGATGCTTTCTCAATGGGTATAGAGGTCAGGAAGATTTAAAATCAACTGGAATTTAATGTCACTATGCACTTCACTCTGGGATGGCTTCCATCCTAAATAAACCACCTGAAGAATGGAAGTAGTTATGACAAGAGGGATATGGCAGCTCTGAACTCAGTAAAAAGTTAAAATGCTCACATAACACTGTGCTGGGTCACACGTCAAGTAGGGATCAGAAGATACTCATGGAAAATGAACACACAATGACAGTCAAATTGCCCAAACCATGTGCCTTTTTTAGCATAGCAGAGGGAGTAAAATAAAGAATAAAGCTCCCTTTGGGGTCCTCACGCAGAGTGAAAATTAAGTTTTCCAGACCAAAATGCCAGATGCTAGTAGAAATGCACTGTGTTTTGGGATTGATACAGTGCTGCAGCTAATATACTTTTCCTTTGGAAATGTATTAGACCTTTAGTGATCATTGCAGGCCAGGAGTTTGTTATTTCTGAGAAATAAAATTACAGGATGATTTTTCAAAACTTATTCCATCTTGATTACATACAGCAATTGTTTTGTGACCCTGAAACCAGAACCTGTTTTCTTCACTTACAGGTTTGCTTCCCTTTTGTTGATATACAACAATTTTAGCAGGTAGTGAGTTGTGTGTTCTGGGTTTTGTAGTTTCATAGGTTTTTTGTTTGGTGTAGTTTTTGCAATGAACTTTTCATTTCTCCTGAAGCATAAAATTTGACACAACGCATGGCAAATAGATAAAGTAGAAGGGCAAGTCTAATGTGGAGTTCTAACATTTGCAATTTAGCCAAGATTTCTCTTATATGTGATGGAAGAGTTTGCAGTGGTAGCCATGGTTTGTAGGAGTCTCCCCCCACATCTCCAGGCATGCCACACTCTGGAGTAGTGCTGACAGAGCACACAGAGCAAGAGGGTGGAGGGGAAACATAGGAAAATGTGAGGGCTACCTTGAACTATAGGCTGAAAAATTTTAGAAGATGCTGAATTATGGAGGAATGGGGGAAGATGTGAACATGGAAAAGAAAAAGAGGGCCTTTCTGAGAATGCAGAAGGAAAAAGTAGAAAATTAATGTAAAATGAAAGACAGAATTTCCATAGCTGTTTTTCAAGGAAAAAGCCCAACACTCTTAATAAACTCATTTAGAAGCCAGATCCTGGCTAGAATTCTGATTAGTAATTATGAGCATGTTTCCTTTCACCTACAGCTTTCCAGGGAGAGAGACAAAACACTGACTGAATCCTCTGATTTCTCTTTTGTATTAACACTACTCACACATCGTTCATAATGCCCCAAACAGTAGTAATGAATATATTCTATACAGTGAGCTAATTGCATCAGAAAGTATTTGTTTAATAATAAGATGACCCCTGAAGAGTTAGTTTAAAGATGTAAAGCAGAGAAAATTATTTCTTCACATGACATGTGGCAAAGGTTTTCTAACAAATTAAGGTTACTCTTTCTACTCCTTTGTGTATGAGTCTACTCATGTAACAGCTATTCAGAAAATAATACAAATTTGTTTATATTAATGTGATTGATTTTGAAATTTAAAACTTTTCTCACTTATTTACTCTTAATTTAAGAGAGCTGTTCCCATGAAGCATACTTGCATGATAACATACTTGTATTTTTGGTTCTAACAAAGAATGTATTTTGCTGCATTCTGACTCGTTTCGTTCACAGCTGAGAGTGCTTGCAGGAGACCCCCTGAATTTTTTAACACAATACCAACAGACACTTATATTCAGACTGTGTTTTTATTACTAATGAAGACAGTCAGTGATTTCATGTATTGAACCTGATACTGAATTAATGAAAGACAACATGTACACAAATGTGCCAGGTCATTCTTCCACAATGCGCTTCACAGTAGAACTCAAACTTTATGTATGTATTTTGAACTGTGCCAACATACTCCATTGCTCTTAAGTTTGAAAGAAGGTCTTATGGAAAAGGATTTTTTAATGATTGTAAGACCAACCTAATGATATTCAGGACATCTACTTCCCAAGATAGTAATGGTCAGGAACACAACAAGTTTTTTCTTCTTTCCTAGCAATCATGAGTCCATTTTTTTATTATTCCCATCAATACCTTGATATGTGGCTTTATTGGTTATCTGGCTGTTCTACTTCTTGATGAACCACTCTTTTGGCCAATTGCCATGGAAGTAAATGTTGAAGCTGAGACCAGGCTGTGGTCAGACAGACCAGATGTTACCATTGCCCATATGTTCCTCCTGCTCCACGTGGGTGAAGACAGACACCCAGCTGTCCCAGCACTCATCTGCTCCTGCACAGTGCTGGTCAGTTTAGTTTAGCAGCTTGTAACAGCATTTTAACCTAAACTGGGCAGTTTCCCCAATGACATGGGTGAAGGGCATTCATGCGAAACATGATGAGGCAAGCAGACAGGAGAGTTTAGAAGCATTACCTAAATTATTTTACCTTAAAGAGACTCTCTGACCAGTTACCTACACTCAGGGCATTTTGGCTCTCTTCTTGACTTGTCACATGGTTAAGGGGAGAAATCCAGATTTGTTTGAAACAGCTCTGAGAACAGCAGTTAAAAATATCTCTTGAACATACCATATATATACCTTCTATTACGCAAGCATTATTTTCCTTCTTTCTGATATCAGAGATATGAATTATCTTCAGAGAATGAAATACCACCTTGAGATAAATCATGTGGTTTCTTACTAATGCTGCTCTATCAGAGCATCCAAGTCAGTGCTAAGCAATCTAGCAAGTGGAGGAAATGATGAGTCATTATAAAATTTATGAGAAGCTGCTTCATAAATCCTATATAATCACTTTTTCTGAGCTGACTTGGGAAAATCCTTTAAAGCTGCCTCATTCTATTTGGCATCCACAGTAGCTCAGTGTGATAGAAAAGATTTACCTTTCCCCAGACAACTTCCCAGAGCCCTTGCTTTTCAGCTGGCAGCGAGGAAAGAGCCTGTAGCAGTGCATTTCAATTTAGAGTCAGATTTAAAGTCTTCGAAGGCACCTGAATTTAAGCAAAGATTAGGCACATAAAACCAAAATTACAACTCAAACCCCCTCTGTAATTCCCTCATTCTGGAATTATTGAACCACACTGGGTACCTAGGTTATTTACTTCAAAGCTTTCCATTTCTCTGCCCAAAGCTCAGTGAGGATTCAGAGCTGGGGTGTTTTTCCTCCAAACTTCCCCGTGGGGTCTGCTTCAGCAGCCTCCTGGATCCCTAATACCTTAGTAAAATCAAAGATTCATAGGTGGAAAGTAAAAGAAAAGGAGCAAGATGACAGCCTGATGTTGAGCACTGGTCCAGGGCAGTGAGGTCCCAGGGTCTCAGTGGACATTTACAGTGGCTCTTTCATGCCAGTTAAGCTCCTCAAGCCTCTCTCCTGAGAGAGGCTCCAAGCACGGGTATGTGCCCATCTCCCAAGACGGGCAGGATTTCAGATCACACATAACCCTCGAAGCACCCTGCTGGATGCTCCTCACTGGCCCCCTCCTTGAGCTCTCAGGTTCACACATTGCCCTGATACAATTCCTGGCAGCAGCATCTGCCTTGAAACCAGGGCAGGGCTCTGAGGTCAGTTTCAGTGCCCAAAATCTGGAGTGTCAGAGCCTAGCTCCAACTCTCATCAGTCTGGTCCTTGGAGTGGGAGAAGAGTCTGGGGCTCACAAAGCTTTGCATCTGCAGCTGAGTTTCTCCTGAGCTGAAACTAGAGTCAGGAAAGCCAGAAACTGTAGTAGTGTGCCAACAGGGCTCTTCAAAGCTGTCTAAAGCAATTATTTTAGGAAACATTTTTGAAAGATTAAGATGTATTTTTCATCTTTGAATCGCTGAATGATAGTTAAATTTTTTCCTTCCCATAGCTCTGGAATATTACCCAGGTCCAGAACAGAATTCATTACCTTGCTAATTTTGAGGGGTTTGACTTTTTTGATGACCATCCCTCATGTTCCTTCTAAACCCCTTAGCTAATGAACAGATCTACCAGGGTATGCTCCTGAAGTATACTGTGCTTGCATTTTACATCAGTGACTACTGGCACAGAATCAAAAAGCCTAATTGGGATTAAATATTCATATAAAATAGAGAACAGTGTCAACAGCAGAAGCCTTACTGGCATGTTCCTGCTTGCTTGCCTTTGCAATAGCTGTGTGTCCCTCTTTTACCCTGTTCTCATTCTTGACTTTACTGATTCCTGCTTGTCACTGAGTTTATATATAGGGTATTTCCTTCCCCTTTGATTTAAAACAGCAGTTGTAAGAGCTCAGCAGCTGCCTGGGTTATTCTTTTATTTAAGCCATCTGACTCACTTTGTTGTATTAATAAATAAGAGACCATTTTCTTCAAAATGCTTTTCTCAGATTTCTGCCAGCTTAGAAACAATTTCTCCCAAAATTTACAGTGCTTGTGAAGATGAACAAAACTCACAATGGCTCAATTCTCTGTAAGCCTAGCAGATCCCAGCTTGAAGCAAGATGACCACCTAAACTATACATTTAATGTAGTGCAATTTTTATCATAAGGTGTTTCTTATATAGTTCATGACCTTCTGCTACAGTATTATATTATTAAAGACAGTCTAATTCATTATCGTCTTCCAACAGAAGAATTTATTACCTGAGGTTTTTCACTGACATGACCAAGTAATGAATAGCAATTGATGTCTGAGAAGGAAGTTACTAATGCAGAGATTTTTAAAATAACAGACAAAGCAATTTAGGAATAAATTACCAAAAACTAGCCCTGAATTTTTTGGGTTTAGTTTTTTCTTTTCCTTGATTAATGAAGGAAAATTGTACTGTATAGATCTTCTTATTCAACATTTGCTTTGTTTGGTTTTCTTTCAGAATATATTGATTTTATTTGTCACCATTTTTTTCCTTTCCTTTGCAGAAACTCTAAAGAGTGCACATCCTTCAAAACAACTGGCATGACAAAAGACCAGCATTGTGCATGTATAGATATCCAGACCTTAAATAACTCTCATGTTGCATTCAGTGATCTGAATTTTCATGCTGCAAATGTAAATGCCATGTTCAATTTTACTTCCTGCTGCTGTAATGCAAGTATGAATATTGCCATTTTCTGTAAACCCAAAAAGACCTGGCAAAGCAATACCGCTCCTGGGCTTGACAGTGATGGCAGTGTTTCAGCTTCCATTAAACAAATGGGAAAGGACTTAAAAAATTAAACACAAAGTTGAATATTTCATAGTAACTTTGCTAAATGGGGCTGGTCTGTCTCTTCCAGAGAACTCAACAGAAAGTGACCTCTTGTGGCAGATGCATGGCCAAGAAGTCCATCTGCAGGTGTCCTGCACCACAGCACTTCTCAGGCAAGGCTTTTCTCAGCTGGCTAAGCCAGGGGAATGTGGCCCCAAAGATCTGAAACCCAGACTTTGGAAAAGACTGGAGAAGTGGTGCTATTCCTAAGCACCCGGCCCTGTTTCCATGCGACTGCAAGGAGATCTTCAGAGATCGTCCCCTTCCATCCCCAGGCCACAGAGAAGCCAAGATCAATCTTACCTGTGCATGAGTTCATATACAAGCTGAGAAAATTAGCAAATAATGACTGGGTTTTGTGTTCCATTTCCATGACAAAAAAGAGATTCCCACAATTTTCAGGTGCCACTTCTTAATTTCTTCCCAGCTCTGGGTGACACTAACTGGTTGATGCTCAGATGTCTGAAGCAATGAGCTCTTGTGGTACTTTGGGTGTGTCTGAAAGGTGAGGGGTGGCTGTGGATTGCAGGTGTGCAGGGGCTGGCAGCACAGGATGTGCTCTGCCTAGCACTGGAGGAGACAAACAATCGCAGTGAGAAGAGTCAGAGCTGCAAATGCACCTGAACAGTCAGTGAACCAAATGGAGGCTGTGCCAGTTGTATGTGAGACCTGGAAACAAAGATGTTGCTTGTTCAAGGAAGCCAAGGGGAGCTCAGTAAAGAATAAGGTGATGCTATTCAGCCCATCATCCCTCCTCTGCAGTGCAGAGGACACTGAATGAACTGAGGCATCTCTGCCTTGTAAAACTAAACAGCAAAGCAGTTGTTGTGCCTTATATCCCCTTTTGGTTTCCCTGGGAACTGTACAAGCTCCATTACAAAATAAATAGCCCAGAAAAGATCTTCTGGAAAGTTATGTGTTAACAGTGTTTTGAGGATGTTCACATTTTCTCTGTGCACTTTCATATGTATGCAAGCTTGTACTGGAATTGATCCCTACAAAAGGGCTTATTGCTAAAATATTCTACATAACATTTGACAAAACTTTATAATATGCAGCTCATAAAATCCTGCAGAATGTCTTGTATGGTACAAAGCTGTGAAGTGCATCTCATAAAATACTCTGAAACCTGTATCTTGAAGCAGAGGATAGATCAAATGCTGAAGCAAATGAATTTGGATGACACCTGGCTTTCACAGTGATGGGTTTATTATTGGAATCTGCTGTGCTGGAAGAGATCTGAGGAGGGAGGGGACAAGGTAGAGGGAAGAGAAGCATGGACTGCCCTCTTGTGTGATGAGCCAGCCTCAGCTAGGGAATATTTATATTAGTGTTATTAAAAATGATCCCTTTCTGTCCCTCCCAGCACAATCACTATTCTGGGCAAGGAACAAATCCATAGAAATCCCTCTCAGATAGGCAAAGCTAAATAGGCATCAGGTCCCTGGAATGTGGCAAAGACTGTGTTTGCCTTCCAGTCTCTTAATAATATATATGCATGTTTCTCTTGTTTCCTGTAAGATGCCACAAGAAAGAAAATTACTCCAGCTCCTTTCCTGGGGCTGTCAGGACAGATGTATCCCAGCTGCCATGTTCATGGAGAGGTTTTGTTGGAGGGAAGATTTTGTTGTAGGGGTAAGGTCTTTCTGGAGAATGATGCTCCCCTTTTCACCAGGGAAGAAGCAACGGAAAACCAGAGCCTTTTAAAGCACTTGGCCATTATGAAACCTCTGTCACAAATCACTCATGCATGAGATGTCAAGCTGTCACAGCTTTGTGACACTGGCTCACACTTTAAACGTTCAAAATATCAAGATTTGAGAAGTCTTTCTGAAGTTGGAGAAAGTGATTAAGTACCTGGATTTGTCTACATGGTTCCTGGGAGCATACTAATCTGAAGGTGCATTTGCACCATAGCTATGGTTTTATACATATGCTGATCATACACAGACTCCTGGCAGCTCCTTTGCTGTCTCAAGGCCCATGATCCCTGCAGCAGACAGCAAGAATTTGCTCTGATGTTTCCTGTTTGAAGTTCCCACTGTTGCACCCACCCAACAGAGCCCAGTAGCAGAGCAGGTGGATTTTGACTGCTGCAAAATGGGGACCTGATGCAGACAGGTTTCAGTATCACCTCATAAAAGCACCCAAAGCCTGTCTACAGCACAGTTTTCTTCATTTTGAGCACCAACTCTATTTCCACATCACTGAAACAGCTCTAAAACTTCCCACTGCAGAGGATGCAGGTGACACTGGACTTCTTCATCCATCTTCGCTATCACACATTGCAGGGAAACAACCTTTGCCTGGGGCTCCTATTTTTCCATCCATTTATGACTCTGTAGTGTCCTCCCACTGCAACTGGAAAACCCTGAACACATGCCAAATCCCAATTTTAGTCACTTTGTACACTCCAGATTAATCCAAAATATTTTCCCTTTCTATTTTCTAATTAGTTCAGCTTTTTTATCCTCAAGCCCATGTAGATGTCCTTATTTTACAGTGACTTCATTGATGCTTCATTGCAACTTCCTCAAAATATGCAAGAACAAGAAATACTGTATAGGAAGACAGGCCACCTTGAAAGAGACCCAAACTAAAAAAGTACAAATTGACAAGTAATGAATGCATGCAGTTCTGGAAGCTTTGCAATTATTTCTTCCAAAACTGGAGGAAGTTATGCAACCTTAAAATGGCAGACAGTCAGTTTATGCAAAATATTCATTAGGTTGTCCAGGGAAATCTCACAATTTCCTTCACAAATATCAGTAAAATCCAACGATTATACATTAATATAAACTCTACACTGAGGTCAATTCAGGATTTAAAATACTGTGCTTCATAATAATAAACATAAAGAAAAATGGGCAAATCAGGTATTTAATAGACTGGTAATTGTTTTTTAATTAGGCTGTGCATTTATAAAATGACATTAAATGATCTCCAGTGAATAATTAATTTTAAAAATAAGTGAAGCTTTTAGAAAACTGTTACTATGGGAGGAAATGCTACTATGCGTTTCTTTTACTTTTCATCCCAAATCTTTCCAGTATTGAAGCAACCGGAGCCTTACATACTTCTCCTGTGATGCAAAACTGCCTATCATCTTTCCTAAAGATGCTATCTGTTATACACCACCACTGGGGGTCCACAGAACAAGGCTCTGGAGGAGTGAGTGCTGAAGTGCTGGAGGAGGACAGGCTCAGTAGCTGGTACTGGAGTTAGACCTCACCAAGATTCAGCAGCACTGGTCCAGGAGACCCACCCAGTTTTGCGGCTGTCCTCAGCTGTGCCACAGGATGAGTAGCCCTGCTGATGCCTGTGGGACCTCTCACGGGTCAGAGCCTGGCTGATCTGAGGAACAGGGTCTCAAGGACAATCTGCTCAGGTATGACATCACTCTAGACAGAATGTGTGAATGTGCCTGTATTTCTGCCGAGTGACCTAAAATACACAATGTGGTGTTCTGGCTGGCTTGCTCCATAGGCACCCTTTGCATTTCAGGGCACCATCTGCAACATCTGGCCTTGCTCACCTACCCACCTGCTGCGTGATCAGATGCATGGTTTGTAGGATGCTGACCTGGGAGACCAGACTTCTGAGCTCACCCACCACTCTGATATAAAGCACCAGCTTCAAGATGCCACCAGCATCCTAACACTACACAGCATCCTAATTTATCTGCTTCCGGGAGGCATTCTGCAAACCACGGTGGGTAGTGGCATTATCCCCACTTGGCAGAGGTCCCTTTACATCCATGTGCTTCTCCAAATACTGACTTAACCTGGGTCATACCCAGGTGACATAAACAGAAGATCACTGTAGTATCGAAGACCCTGCTGTAATAACTATCAAATGTAGTGGATGTATCAAAAATACATTAGAGCCCATTACAACTGAATAAAATTACTATTTTCTTTATTTTCCAGTGCAAAAGGAGATAATACCATTTGGTGTCCATTATTCACTCCCATAAGATCATGAAGATCTTGTTCTAGTGCTGCAGCCAGGTAAAAGAAGGTTGCAGGCTCCCAGAGGTATCAGGAAGCATGTTTTTTTGGGGGCTAGAATGGAGAAATGGCCCAACACCACTGTCCTTTTAGTGGCAATTTTTTGGCTGATTCTTTAACAGTCTTCTTTTTCTGTTCAGTTGCAGTAATGTGACTTCAGAACTGCTGTGCTTGAGAGGAATGCTCTTGGTTCACTTTTCTGTTTTGGGAGGAGGCAACAGAAAGTTTTGGTGTTTACTGTCTTTTACAGGTATATTTTGAGAGCAGGAGCCTGAAAGATGAAACAGTGTGAAAGACTTCAAAGATCATGGCTGACTGGCAGTGAAACTAAGAGTATAGGGAGAATTTTCTAGTGTCCAATGACTAAAAAAACCAATTAGATGGAGAGACAGAGTCGTTGCAAGTGAGATTAGCAGGAAATCACAAACCTGATCTCTATGACACTGTGTCTTGAATAAGTGTAAGGGTTCAAGCAAGTAAGCAGGTGTTCAAGAGCCCCAAAAGCAGAGCTGTGAGAAAGAACTTATTCCAAGCAGACTCACGCTTCTTCCTTCATCACCATGTTTCCTCTCAACTTTGTGTTGCTTGTTCTACTCCCAAATTCCTCCCATCTATATTCCCTACTGCCCTTTTAGTGATCTTTGATTACCTTCTTCCCTCCCTTTTGGTCACGTGGTCACATACAAGAAAATAGAAAGTGGATGACAATGTACTTAAAGGAGACAGGAAATCTCTCAGAGAGTGCTCTGAGAGATTTAAATCAAATCAAACACATTATCAACCCTAAGTAACAGAAATTCAGCTTACATGATTATATAAAAATATGCATCGTTTGTATGAATATATAAAACATGGATGCAAGACTTCCAAATGAGATCTGCACATCACTAAATCCGTCAGGAAAAAACACTTTCACTCTGCCATTAGCTGACGATTGGCTAATGAGATTAAGCACAAGCGTTAAGGAGCCCTAATGACTGATAGTACAAGGAAGAGCTGCTCAAGACCAGGACCGGTTCCAAAAGCTATGGTGCTACTGCCACCTGAGGTTTGCTTCTGGAAATACAAGCCTTACGCGGAAGGGGTTGCACAAAAAAAATTTGGGTAGAAGAGGGAATCGGAAGCTCGGTGGTGCCAGTAGAGCCTCGTCAATGCAAGAAGAGACTGTCTTCACGGGCAGCCCCAAGCTGACACCTATCCCAACACCGCGCCGAGCTGCCTAAGCAGTTCTGAGCACTCCGGCTGCCGGCACGGGCAGCCTCTGCCCTCCTCGCTGTCCTTGCCAGCCTGGGTTCCCTCCGTGTCATCTGCTGGCACAAGTGTCTTTGCACTGAGATGGATCAAAGATATGATCCAACTAAAATCAAATGTTTTGGAGGCTGCATCTAGAATACTGCACGCAGATCTGGGCTCCCCTGTACGAGAGGGATGTACCGATGAACTGCACTTAGCAAAGGTCACCACAATGGTGAAGCCTTGCCCCGTAAGAGGAGTCTGAGAGACCCGGGCTGCTTCATCCTGAGAAAGAGATGGCTTCATGAGCACCTCACAGCAGCTCTCCAGTACCTATGCACAGATTGTCAAGAAGACAGAGGCAGGGTTTTCCCTCCAGTGCACAGTGAAAGGACAAGAGAGAAGGGGTGTAAGTTGAAAGAAAAGGTTCAGACTGGCCATATGGAAAACCTTTTCCACCATAAGGGACAGTCAGGCAGGGGTAAGGTTGCCCAAAGAGGTTGCACAGTTGCCATCCTTGGAGGTTTTCAAACCCAGTCTACACAAAGCTCTGAGCAACCTGGTCTGATCATCCAGCTGACCCTGCTTTGAACAGGCAGTAGGACTAGAGATCTCCGGAGGTGCCTGCCAGCTGATTTGTCCTTTGACAGTTGTGTTTTCATACAATTTTTTAGCTGTGGGATGTTTCAACTTGATGTGCAAAAATATTTTTATCTGCTGCTACCTTGACCTGTAAGGATTGCAATGTAACCAGGAAAAGTGAAGACATTTCACCATCATGGTACTGGCAGTCTTTAAAAGCAGATTCCTGTACAACTCCTGCACAGGCCAGGGTCCCTGTGCACTGCTCCAGAGTATTACATCATGGCTGGAAGCTCTTCCTGCTCCACTCACAGACATCTGTGTTGAGTAGCACAATAGCAGTACTGGTGCCCAAATTTATATAGTCCTGATACAGAATGTGACAGGGAAAATGAATGGGGTTTTTGAAAAGCCCAGTAAATATTTTTTTAAATATATTTAATTATATAAATGTCATCATCTGCCCATCTTCTACTGTTGGTATCTGGTTTTAATTGGGAAAGGCCATGCTGTCCTTTAGGTCCAGCCTTTGACCCTGTTCCTGATTTTCTCCTATTTGTTGTAAAACACCATTTTGATCATAAAAGCTATTCTCTCATACAAACTTCTCCCATGGTGGATCTCAGCTTTGCACATGAGGTACATTGACATGCAAGACCAAGCATTTGCAAGAATGAATTTTAAAGTTAGTTTTCTCCATCATGTTCACCATCACATCTTTCTGGCTAGAAAAAGTACAACCTAGTTACAATTAAAAATAATAAAATTAGAAACATAGCGTGCCATTTTGAATTGTGACTCTCACCAAGATAATGTTTTGGACTCTCTATCTCTTTTTCAAAGCCTGTCCAAAATTCCATTATAGCCTAAAATAGTAAAAAATAAAGCTACATTACTTTTGAGATTGTAGAATATTAATAAACTATGAATAACCAATTAGAGTTATTAAGTACATTTTAATAGGGTTTTAAGTTATTTTATTATTTACTGCTTGCTTAAATTCCTTATAATGGTAAAATCATTGCACAATATTTAACATCAAATCAAATAAAGCAAAAAAAAAATTAAGATCATCTCCCCTACCAATCAGATAATTGAGGAAAAAAATTATTTCATTAGTTTACAGAAGTTGATTACTTGCAGTTCCACAGCTTTAGATGTAAGTTTAGAAGGCTTGCCCTTTTTCAGTAACTTCTCTGTTTATCTCCAGAACTTATTTGTATCTGTACTTTCAGTAAAGTATGAACTACCACTTGGGATCTCGGGCATGACACAGAAAAATCCGATAATTTTGGTTGAATGTGGTTATCCAAATGTATGTTTGTACTGGAATTATATATAGATGTATATATATAGCTTACATTTGAAAAAAGGTGGGAAGGGAGAGAAGAGATGGATGGTGAAAAATCAGGCAAAGGAAATTCAGTATATTTCTTAATGTATCAAATTCTTTCTGTTTCTTATATTAGTATTTTATTGTGCATTATAGCTCCAGTGAAGCAATTCTATTTATGTATGTGCTAGAAGAAGAAGAAGAAAAAGTCTATCACTTTCATGTAGATTCCTTAAATATTTTCAAGGTGAGCAGATGCTTGAAATAAGCATACACTGGGCCAGTGCCCGACTGCACTGCTTGGTATTTATTGGTAGTAGTGCGTGGCTAATGTAATAGTTACTTCCATTCTAAATTCTGTCTTCAGCTGCTCATAACTTCCCAAACCAAATTCCTTTTAGACCTTAAATTCTAAATACTTGGCCTCATGCAAAAAGCCAATCTTTGTATATTGGTTCCTGTAAAATCCATCCATCTGAATTCACATTATGTGGATAAGACAGAAGTGATTACCATGAACTCTAGCTCAGTTTTTTTTCATATAACTGAGAATAGCCATGAAGTTTCAAGCATGGTTGAAATTGCAAAATTCAGCTTCTCATTTTACAACAGATCTTCTGCAGATGCACCATGACTCACACTCGTGGGTTCACTGAACTCAACAAAAATTTGAGGAGAATCAAAGTTTCACTTGTATGATGTTTTATTGCAGGGGGTCCAATGCTGGTCAACACTGGTATGCCGCGACCTTCCTAGAGAGAGCATCCTGCAAAGAACAACTCTTCCAGGGGCGGTGGCAGGCCTCCCTGGGCAGCAAGTGATTTCAGCAAGTGATTTCAGCAAGTGCAGAGATTTCTCAGCTACAAGTGATTCCAACTCTTGTGATTCAGCTCTTTGTGAAATCACCCAAGGCAGACTCGGGGACAGAGAGACGGGAGCCTTGTTTGGCAATTCCACAGAGGCAGCTTTTATTGTCCAGCAGCCCCTGTGAAGGGAAGGCCAGGGACAAAGACTCCCTGGCCAGGGGCAGAAACAGGGGCTTTTTATGGGAAAGGCAGGAGGTGGGGTAGAAACCAGCTAGCCAACTGGGCACAGACTATTACCATATAGAAACATGGGGGTGGCTCACTTTGTCACCATGACCCAAGGAAGGTTGCTTATCTCTGGGGAAAGTCTTTTTGCCCTCAGACCACTCTCATCCAAGGGAGTGCAGAGGGCTCTTGTGCCAAGGGCTCACAGCCCTCCACAATGTTTAGGGAAGGACTGGGCATGCACAGTCACTGCCAGGGGCAAGGAGCCATGTGGAACTCCCAGCTGGCAATCTCCATGAGGGTGAACAGGCCTGGGCCCATCCCACCATCCTGGCAAGGGAGCGGGCAGGCTGCAGGGACAGCCAGAGCACCCCTCAGCCCCACTGCCAGATGAGCTTGTGGTGACACACCTGGTCTGGGGCCCAGCTGGAAAGTCTGCAAGTCAGGGTCTGGGTGAACAGAGTTCACAGCCAGGCAGGGATGGGACAAGGCTGGGGATAGGGTCACCTACAACTTGGATGGGGACAGACAGAAGGCCCTCAGCTGAGCTGAAATGGGGTCCACTTTAATGCCTTTCATTCTGCTAAGAGCTCTTCATAGAACTGGGCAACTGGACAACAGTAAGCCAGTTTATTATCCAAAAATTTTAAACCTGAAAGTTTTTAAGAGAATTGAACAGTTACATTCTTTGGAACCATTGCTTTCTAAATATATGTCATGCCATGCTGGTTCCTACTGCTCTGTCTGTTTATGAACACTACACAACAGGTATGAAAATGTCATTTCTATGACATACCTTGCAGCTCTGTCACAATTCACAGTGCAGATCTGGATAGTATGCAAATACTGAAAAACTTTGGCTGTTCCTATTAATATATTCAAACAAATTTGCTAGTATAGAGAGAAACCATCATTACAAAAACAGAGGCTTAATATGGGAATAAGTAACTAAGTACAAACTCCGTATAAGAAAAAATTCCACTTCAAAAAGCACAACAATAGATGCCAATCTTAAAAAAAAAGCACCATATGATAATTGCTACCCTTCTGGTATTAAATGTAGACTGGATATTCACTGAAGGGCTTTGATGTACAGATTAAATTACATTCTCTCCACTTGAATGGTCCCATTTGTTTTTCTTAATTAAAGAAAAGTTAAGTTTTGTCATCCAAATTAAGAAATAACTTTTCAACATTTTCAGAGGGGTTGAAGATCATATTACTCTTTTTCAGTAGAAAATAATGACACTACTGCTAAAGAAATACTGAAGTATTTGCAATATCAAGACCTTTAATGGCTTCTTTTCTTACCTTTACAAAAAAGAAATGTTTCAAACACACGTTGAAGAGATTGGATTGGTATAAACACCAGCAGTAACAGAGTGTTTTACACAAGTTGTACTAGAGGCTTTCAAACTCCATTTAATCTTAAGAAAAATTTATTGCTATTGCAGGTTTCAATTATTGGCAACAAGGGTTTCTCAGCTAACGTTGACAGGGAAAATCCATTTTCCGTGAAATTATAAAAGTATTGGCAGAGATTTGGGAGATTATGTGCTGTCACATGTCTTGAAAAGGTGCTGAAAATGCTTTTGTTCTGTACATGGCAGGATTAAATATTTTTTTTTCTGTCTGCCTCTGCTGCTTCTCTTACATCAGAGTAATTAGGATAAATGAACTCCCATTTGACCCTCTTCAATGCCTGTGGTACATAAACCCAGCCTATAAGATAATACAAGTATTACACTTAATCCCCAGTTCAGCAGAGCACTTAAATGTATATTTTGAGACCCGATTTAAAGCTATGTTTAAAAAGGAGCATTTCTTAATGGCACTGGTGAATTGGGGCCTTAACAGGCTTTCACGGTCATTGCTCAAGGAAACCATGAGTTAATGTAAATCTTTGGAGAGCAGCACTTCTTCATGCCTCACAGCAGTAACACAGCTGTATTGCCCAGCATGCTCTGTCCCAGGACTCTCTACATCCAGGTATTGCTCCATGGGGGAATGGGGGGCCTCTGCTCAATCACACCAACTGCTCCTCCTTTCTCTGCCTTTGAGGTTTCCCCAGGATCCTCATTTGGTGAGGATTTCAACTGGGAACCAGCTTACATGGATATTGTCCAGGGTGGAAGTAACCAGTACACCACAGCATGGTGAGACACACAGAGCACTGTATAGCCACACATGGAAGCAGAAAATCCTAAACACAAACCCAGATAAAATTCTCAAACCAAAAGCACTCTCCAACAAACATTTTTTTCTTTGGAAATCTATTTTAATGTAGTCAATATCAGGATATCTTGTATAGTATAAGCAAGCATTTTTATAAAGTCTGGCACAAAATGGGAGTGCCATTTATTTGCCAATAATTATTTATTTGGGAGTGCAATATTTATTTGGCAATTAAGACCTCTGCACTATTTTTCTTAACATATAGTAGAACAGCTCATTCTATGAGAATATCCATCTAGTTCCAGTAAGCTTGGGTGAAGAAACCTAGGCATTGGGTACCTTCAGAATCCTTGATCACTCAGTAGGAAGGAAAGGACTAGTATTTTGTATATGCCAGTGTGGTCTCAGGAAAATCACTTTCACAGACAATAGCTATCAGCATAGAAAGGCATTGAATAAAGTAAAGAGTCACTTAGGTAAATGTGTTATGAATTTGAATGTAACGCTGCCTGATGACAATACAGCAAAAAATAAGACTATAAATGAAAACTTAAATTTAAATGTAATGGCTTTGAACTTTTTCTATAGCGTATCCAGTGTAAATTGGTTTTTAACCATAAATAAATGTTTGGTGGATAAAGCCTGTAAGATTTGCTGGCAAAGATGCATGGTCAGAGCTATAAATATGTGGGAAAATCTATTAGTTCAAATTTACTCCAAAGGTCATCTGGAGTATAAATATATTCTCAGAAAAATTATGCAGAAATTTTATCATTCTCTTCTTCACATGGGCTGAGATTGCAGGAAATAAGTAAGTCCTCACAAAATATAATGACAGGAAGAGAAAAATGCCTGTGCTGTGACGGAATCCAGTTTCTTCTAACAAATTATTATGTGCTCTGTGACATAAATTCCAACCATTAATCACTTCCATAGGCATGAAGCCAGAAGAATAGCACTGTTAAGACCGGTTTTAGCTAACCCCTGAAATATTTTACTCTTGAAAAGGTTGCATTTTCTAGACAAAGGAGGTTCACATGCAGCTTGGCAAGAAGTTAATGTGAAAGGGAAAAGCCAAAACATAAAATCAACTTACAACTGCAAAGCTTTGACTTCTGAATGAAAGAGTTTCCACTGTTTCTTCATATGTTTTGCCTATATACAAGCCAGGAAACATATATAATCAGTGAGTTACAGTGCACAGATGTACTTAAGTCTCGTTAATGTGGGATGCAACTCCACTATCATAAAGGGAAAATGCAAAGTCATTTACCTCACTTACATCCAATACTTGGGCCACAGGAAACATGCAAGAACTGTGTGTGCTTGCCAGATTAAAAGATAAGAATAAACATATACCAAAGACTTTTCCTTTTCCTTTGCTTGCAGACAGGCACAAGGTCCCAGGAGAGCTTTTGCATTGGGAGTGTTTCCAGGACGACTGTAAGAGATCCAGTTCACACTCTTGTCCATAGTGAATGGGAATAAGCTGCACTTTGTGGGAGTACCTATATGCTAATTAGCACAATTTCCTCTGCAATTATATTTTAATTAAACAATCTTTAACAGAAATCAAGTTATTATTGATAGCAACTCCCCCCAAAAGAAGCACACAAACAAGCCTCTGCCTCGTCAGATGCAATGGCAGGGAGCTTGGATTCTCAGTCATGGCTGTAAAATTGCAAGACAACACCACATAACAAAACCCAAGAAAATTATTACAGGATTTCCGTATGTACATAAATTAAATAAAAACATGTGCAGATACTTCCTACTCTCTTAGTCTCAATAACACTAGCCAATGAGTTATTCATAGCATTCTTGACAGCAAGAGGCAATTCAATTTTCCCTTCCTCTTTTATTCTATTCTAAACATTTATCCCAGGGAGTGGAGTTTTAAGTAGATATGCGCATGCAAGGTTTTACATAGAAAGCTGAGCATTATTTATCATCCATTTATAGACTTTTAACAGCTTCATGGTTCTTTTCCCCTTTTTGTCACTAATATTACACACTGTTTTCACTGCTGTGTCCACAGAATTAAAACTAGTGAACTAAAAGAGAGTGGTACAAGGATGCTGAAGGTGAGCTCTGGAGTATGAAGCAGAGAGAAAAGTGTGCCTCTCTCACACAGGATTTTCCCTCTCTCCAGATACCACAGTTAAGAGCAGTGATGCCATTGATGGAGCACCAGCACTGCTGGCAAGTGCTGGAGACTCACCACCTATGCCTGTGGTGAAGGCAGGAAAACAGCCGGAGACACATGGAAAACTGCAAGTCTCTTCTATATACTCCACATTTTGGTGCTCTTCAATCTCTCCACTACTTCAATCTCTCCAAACAAGGTTTGCAATAAAATTTAGTAATAAGAAGAATGAAGTGGCAATGCATTACTTAGGAAGAACCAAGTGCTAAGTAATTAAGCAATGTAAAAACATAGCATTATTGCTGTTCATTTTTTTAATGTTGCCAAAGGTACAGTGAATTATTCTCTGTCCTTTGTGTGTGTAACCATGGTATTTCAGAAAGCCTCATATTAACCTACGTTTTCATCTGTGTCACAAGAGTGATGTTGCTGAGTTGGTAATAGACTTATCAGGAAAACCAAAAATTTACCTTTTTTGATATTTAAAATAATGTAATTTCTAAAGATTAATTTAAAAACACTTTACATTTGAAAGCAATATATGTTTTGATACATAAACCCACTTTCTATATTGCCAGAAACCTGACTGGGGTTTTCTTATCAACAGCTTTTCATATAAAACACATTAGTGTCACAGGAAGAAACAGTCCCATAGTTAATTTTTACTAATTAAAGTAGAAGATTTATCCTTTGTTACTTCAGGATGGGGGAAACTGTATCCCATCAGTTGGATGGGACACAGTGGTACACAACTAGTGCTTAGCCTGATGTAACCTAAGAGATGAAACTACAGTTTCACACCAAAATAGAACTGGGCTAAAGTCAGCCTGTATATAGAGATACCATCAATGATACCATAAATGGTCTCTACATATCAAGAGATTGAATTAAAACGTCTATAAAATCACAAAAATGCACCAATTTCATATTTGCTTTATGTTCTGTGCAGAAGAACAAACTTTGCAGATGCAGAATGTCATTAAGCATCTGAAGGAAAAATCTGCATTTTTATTCTGAGAATTCGAAGGCATTTAACATTAGTTTTGTAATTTATTGCCATCATGGGAATCATAACTTTTAGGAAAGCCTGTGAGTTTCTCAAACTATATTCCCAGCATCAACCTATTTACAGAAAGAATTTCAATGAGAATTAAAATTATATGTGGGGCTGATGAAAAGCATCTTTTCCCACATTGTTGCTGCTAGAAACTGTCAACCAAAGCATATTTCAGTATTTTCTATCTTAATGATGAGATCTGGGAATGCATATATGCTAATTGTTTCCAAAAAGTAAAAAAAAAAAGAAAGAAACTGCTGAGTCTTATATATTTCATTGCTTACCTTAGTGTAATAATGTCTATGCAAAATTCAGCACAGCACAGCCAATTAAAAACATGAGTTGATAAATACTTACACTGCAAGTTGGCCTCTGGAAAACTCTTGTATACCACCAGCCAGACCATCACAACAATTGCTACAACTGGTCTCCCAAACAGAATGCCTTTGTGCTCAAAGTTCTGCTTCTACACATTTCTCTGAAAAAAAGCTATCAAATATTTGGGTTATTTATGCAATTATTGTATTTCTAGAGTGCTTAATAGACACAACAGTGTTCCCTAATATTGCCCTAAAACATCATTAACACAAACTTCAATTAGATGAACGATACCCTCTACTTCCTGGGAACACAGGATACAAAGAATGCTTAGGTAACATTTTTTAACACTGCAAAATTTACACCCTTTTTTGTATTAGAAAGATAAAACCATCATGAAGTCAGAAATTTTTGTTCCCCTTAGCTCATCAATAAAATCATATCCATTTGAAAATGTTCTAGATGTACATTTTAGATGGAGGAGATCTGCTTGGGATTTATTCCCCCAAAATAATAAAATCTGACAAGACTGACACCTTCAGCTGCCTCTTAAGCGCTTCCATAGTGTAACCACAGCAGTGCAACCTCTCAGCAACATACAAATCTCATAGAAATGTGAAGAGAAAAGCAATGTGATTTCAAAGAAAGTTTAAGGGAGACCTCACCATGCAGATAACACTTAACTTCTGTCATTCATTCTACTCAGAACATAGATGCAGATATGGCAATATTCAAAGTATTTTGAGACTGAGTGTGCATTTCCATCTCTGGGCAAAAGTCCTAAGAAGCCCAATATGAAATCATTCCAAACGTGTATTTCTGAGACTGGCAGAGAAATAGTCAAACTGTTGGCACCACAACATGCCTGGGCACCAGCTGGTCCTGCCACATACATTGAGCCACACACCTTGAGCCACACACTTTTACACTGGTACCTGATATGTAACAGAGCTTCAGCCTGCTGTTATTTTATGATATTGTCCCAGGCCTTAACACGATGGAAGGACTAATTTATGCTCCAAGTAACATTTGAATGTGATAGCCACAAAGGAAATAGTTGGGTGAAATGTTAACTAAAACTGTGACTGCATAATTAGGTTAAGATGCTGGAATGCAGGCTGCCATCCTAAAAAGCAATACCCTCCCTGCCACCAACCCTTGTGTGCCCATTGCCCTCCTCTTGTGAGCACAAACAGCAGCCCACACATAGTTCAGCTCATACGGGTTATGATCTACACATTGAGTTATTCACTATGGAGTTACATGATAATATGGTTGTCTGTGAAAGTTTATCTTTGGAAATGTCTGCTCCCGGTGTTCTTCAGGGTGAGCTGCTGCATTTCTATCCACATTCCTTCTAATGTAGGTTAATATGCAGTTTTTATACAAATCTTTGTATAAAAATCAAACAAGCAAACCAGTTTAGGCAACAGAAAAGTCATAAGTCAGTCTCAAGTCTGTGCAAACTGCTAAAATTACTACTTAATGTTGGCAATCGAAGCAGGACTGTAAATCCCACCTTTCCAGGAAGAACTTCTGGCTCAAGCAATCGCAAATACTGCCCTATTCCACACCCTCAAAAAAAGCACACAGATCTTCAAAAGAACAAAATAATCAGTGTGGCCAGCCATGTGTGTTGCAAAGCACTCCAGAAAAACAACAGTCTGACAGTCTGGGCAAGGGAGGTACATTCCCCCTGCTCTAATGCAGGAGACACATGCTAGGCGAGGAAGACTTCCACAGAGGAACTCGCCACTGACCTGGAAAATTCAGTTTGCCTCAGCAGCCCTGGGAGTTAAAGCCCATACTGTGTGCATTTGCTCATTTTGAAGGAACAGACCCTGAGGCATGGTGTACGACATTTGAATCTTTTCTTTTTCCTTAATTTCTGAGAGAAGCTCAGTCTGAGTTTGCGGCCTTTTTTGTGATTTTTACCTGAAATTACTTGCACCCCAGCCATGTAAAATCAGGTATCTCAGTCTTGCTTTATGCTAGGGCAGATGAGTCCTCAGACTGAGATCCAGTACTTAGAAAATACCTTGGAAGTGCTGCCCCAGAAACCAGCTGACAGATGTCTCTCTCCTTTTTACAGTTATTCTTGAAAAAGGAGAAATTAATGTTTGAATATAAAGGGATAGACTCCTCAAAACTCAGTTGGAAGTCTCATAAAGAACTATAATTATGTTAATACTTTGTCACATCTGTTCTTCTCTTCAGAGGCCTCACAGAGATGATTAAACAGAATCTTGCCCCAGCTGTGATTTCAGCAAAGTGGTAGCATCTAAAATATGGCTGCTAACTTTGGACATAGTATTTTAAAGGAACTGCTGAACAGTTGGTGAACAATTATGGGTTTTGGCCAGTAATCAAGAAAACACCATTAAAAGTGTTCAATTGCAATTACAATTATTTTCTTGGCAGGTATTAATGAATGTGTTTAATATTTTAGTGGAGATACTAGGTTTCTAATTAGATTAGATGTCTAACACCAAGTATTAGATTTAAAGAATCTTAATGGCTGACTCATTAAGATACCGAGTCAACTATCTATGAAAATAATTTTAAAATCTATTTTTCTCAGGCAAGGATCTCTCAAAAAGAAAAGCTGTATTGAATAACTGGATTAGGATGCAAACAAATGCAGGTGTGCTCCAAATGATGCATGCTACAGAATGGTCAATAAGATCCCACACATGACAGTCGGCCAAGATTAGGGATTTACAGTTGAAATTTACCTGGTCACTAAATTTCTTAGCATAACTACCATTACTACATAATTCTGCATGATGATTATTATTAACTAATTTCAGAGATAGTATTAACTATCTCTGAAACAGGCTTAAAAGCAAACACTGCTGTTAAAACAGCGTCCTTTAAATTTAATAGTGGATTTGACCTATCAATTTGATATGGCTCTGCTTTCCTGAAAAGCAAAGGTTATGTCTCAACATGGACTTTCCCCTTCCCTTTGTTTACTTAATTTAGATACATCACTCTTTGGAGGGCAAGAGCTCAAGCACAGCTGGTGTCTCAGCAGAGAACCTTTTCAGAAGACCAAGACAGGACCTGTATGCTACAGCCTGCTCAGCCAGCACATATCCTAAAGGTCGCTGTTATTACCAGTGTGGGTATTGTGACCCCAAGGGGTAGTGGGCTGCCAGCCACCACCAGAGATTACAGTGAGGATGGTGAAACACTGGCACAGGTTGCCCAGAGAGGTGGTGGATGGTCCATCCCTGGAAGCATTCAAGGTCAGGGTGGATGGGGCTTTGAGCAACCTGGTCTATTTGAAGCTGTCCCAGCTCATTGCAGGCAGTAGGACTAGATGCCTTTAAAGGTCCATTGCATTCCAAACTATTGGATGATGATTCTACATTTTGTAGAGGTAAAGTCACTAACAGCAGTCCTTGTAGTCAAAATCCTTGCAGTCAAAACCTCTGGAGTTCAACATACAGTGAAACACATAATCGATTCTTTTTAAATGAACAGAGGCAGCTGAGCTGCTTTGTTGCTGCAGAAGTGATGCTTCTGCATTTTAAGTCACAGCATTAACTTCTGGCATTCATACATCTCAATGCTAAAAGCATTGGAAACATCTAACCCAAATTCCACTTAAAAAAAAAAAAAAAAGAGCAGTTTTCACAGGAGTTTAGGTTTTTCCAAACATTTTCAACACAGGTGATGCAGACAACAGTGCTGAAAAAATCCTGAATACAACAAAGATGATTGTCCAGCTCAGTCTCTGTACAGGTACCACACACCAATAAATACTACTCCTTGTCAAAGTAAAAATCAAGTTTTAAAAGGATCATCTAGCTAAAAATTCAATTGTGATTATCCAAATCTCTGGCTGACTAATGAACCACTGTTCTTCCTGCTAGTATCTGAGAATGTCAAGATTACACGAGATTCACTGATGTTTTAAAAGCGGTACTTAAATATTAACACTAGTAAACACTCAGCTGAGAGATCTGTCTTCAACTCTTTTCTCCATTGCTGGACCAAGTGTAGTATTTAGGGAGCTGTGGCAGTCTTTTCTCACTGCTGTTCCAGAGAGGCACCTTTAAGTGACATGGAAGTGCTTTGCTATGTCTGGAGCCACGAGCTTTGTTTCTGAGTTATGCAAAGTGAGCAGCAACTACAAATCTGACATACATCTCCTGAAACTTAATGTTGAAGAAGCTGACTTCAGACAACTAAATAATTAACCTTGTGAATAAGCGAAAGATTTGCCACTGACCCACTTCCCAAAGAGCCTGCGTGAAGCTGACAATAGTCTTGTTCCATCAGCACCAGAACAAACATCTCATACCACTTCTGTCCTTCCCTCCCTATTTTTCAATGCTGTGAAGCTCCAGGAAGTGTCTTGAAAGCCACTCAGCTGTGGAAAAAAGGTGTGGGAAACCAAGAGCTGCTCGGCACCTTATGGCCCAAAGGCCCCTTAGTGCCCTTGGTATTTTTGTCTGAAGATGGTGAAAGACACCAAATACCTCAAGTTTCTTGTCCCAGCCCCTGTGCAGGACACTGCAGGAGTTGCATGCAGCCTCTGCACATTGGGGTCAACATGTGTGTGATGGCAGCATGAGGAGATGAGGTGATTTCAGCCATGCCTTGTGCCTTATGAAGCCCCTCTAGACAAAACCTGGGTGCAAGCAGTGCCTGAGGGTGAAGTGTGTCCTCCTCTCCTTCCAGCTCTGTCAGCACCAGTATGCTCCCAAAATAAGGAGGGCCATATCTGTGTGGGTACTTCTGTGCTGATAAAGCTTTCCCAGCAGAGATAAGACTGCATCAACATCAAAGGATGTTTGCTAGCTTGGTTTTATTGGTGAGCCTTCACGTACACATCTGTTCTTTCACAGAAATAATCAATGCCTTCAGGGTTTTTTGCCAGCTCCTCCTCCCTCTTCCCTGCCCTTGCTATGTGCCCATCCCAGTCATGATATATGTTCCACATATGCAGGGTGCCATTACTTAAGCATTGGAATCTGGTGCCTTTTAGGATGCTCCAAGGTACCCATGGTATTGCTTGGCTTTGCAGATATAACAGAAAATTTAAAGAAGCTCAGTGCCTTCACGGAGGAGCAAATGGAATCGAGATTGATACCCTAAGGGCCATAAAATGGCACCAGACACACACGTTTAGGCATCTGCACACCGCCCTTATTTCCTTTGACAGAAATGGTTGCTTAAGCACTTCGTACATGTATTTATATGTATTTATAAACAACTAAGTGCAGTTGTTTTCATCTACAGCTGAATTCTGCTCTTCAATCTCTGCAGAGTAGACCTTACCATGAGCTGAAAAGGCACTGCTATTTTAAATATTTTGGATTTTTTTCTCGTTTAGCAGCACACATACTATTAATGTTGTTACACACGGGAGTTCTTATAAGGATTGGATTGAACTAGACACTCAAACAGAAATAAGCATATCTGACCTCAGCTTTTCAAAATGCCAGGAAATGAAA
The DNA here is from genome assembly GCF_041296385.1 of Aphelocoma coerulescens. Classification (NCBI taxonomy): domain Eukaryota; kingdom Metazoa; phylum Chordata; class Aves; order Passeriformes; family Corvidae; genus Aphelocoma; species Aphelocoma coerulescens. Next base: position 35,338,787 of record NC_091014.1, on the reverse strand, counting down.
GGTTCAGAATTAAGAGTGATAATAACAAAATAAGTTCAAATGTTGCGATAAACGAATTTGCATGAGTACACTCAGGTTTTAGATGACAGAATGACTAGCCATTACAGGTGATGTAGGCTGTTCAGTGAGGACAACTGAAGAAAATTAAAGCACATTGGAATTCATACAGAAAGAGTAGTTAAGGGTTTTATAAACAGAGTCCATATGGCACTCCCAATATTCAAGCAGGTTAAATTGAAACTGAACAAAATAATAGCAAACTCAAAGCAGAGAATGCTTAGATGTTTTGTTCAGAGAAACAAATTCAAGAATGATCCGCCTTCTATTTCACAAGGTAGTGCAGTTATTAAATTGCTTTAGTTTGTAACATTACGTCCACAAAAAAGAAAAAAACCCCTCTTACATAAAGAAAGGAAAAGTTGTCTGTATCTGGGCTGTCAGTGTAGCATTCCATATTTTCCTGGGATTCAGTCTGACACATGGAATAAAATGGTAATGCTCTTTTTTTAAACTTCAGCAGCTACTGAAACAACAAAGGTGTGATTATAAGCAAAGACAGATTCCAGATTGATCCTGACCTTAAAATATAAAATCCCTCAGCTTGTCAAAATAAGATGGCATCCTTGAAAGATATGAGACTTGTATAAATGGGCAAAAACCTTGAAAGAAGACTTTTAATGCTGGGATTATTAACTACTATTATTACTCTATTAACTGCAGAGATATATTTACCCTGAAGTGCTGTTTTTAAAAGGAAATTTACTCATCCTGAGCCCATTCAAAATGTCTCGCCCAATTGCATGAATGAAACCAACATGTCTGCTCAAGAGCTGTTCACAATCCTTAGAATAAAGGTCCAGGCTTCCACATCGTGCTCCCTGGCAGGTAAACTTGTACCTCCCACATCGATGGACTACTGCCTAGTGGCACCAGATAGCTCTGTTCCTAGGCACAACCCATTTCTTATTGCATCTAGATCTCCACTGAGAATACGACCCAAAACTAACCTGGCATATCTTATCAAAAATGCACATGGTTTAAAAAAAAGGAGCTAATGGAGTTACAGTAGGGTGAGGTGTAATAAAAAAAAATGCAGGTGGGATTTAATAGGAAAAAGAATATACCATCATTAGGCAAAGATGTGGGCTGTAGGAAACCAAAGAAACATTGAGAGAAGCTTTTCATCCTGGAATAGCTTGGCTTTGTGACCTGCTTGCTAAAGGGTAGAGTCTTTCTCATGAGACTGTAAGTACTAAAGAAGATAAACTCTTTTCCCTTGATCTGTGGATTTGAAAATTCACCATCAGGGATTTTACAGCAACAGATGGCACATCTGTCTCTGAGTTTCCTTGTTGTTTTCCTGCCCTGTAAGAATATCATGATGGTTTTGCACCTACATACTGTATATGTTGAAATATAATTTGGAATAACATTACAATTACGTGATTGTCTCTAGTTCCCATGGAAAACTTTGTATTTTTGAGTCTGAGGATAATTTCATAGTAACTCATGGAATCATGGAATGGTTTGGGTTGGAAGGACCTTAAAGATCATCTAGTTCCAATCCTCCTGCCATGGGCAGCAATACCTTCTACTACACCAGGCTGCTCAGAGCCCCATCCAACCTAGCCTTGAACACTTCCAGGGGTGGGGCATCCACAACTTCTCTGGGCAGCCTGTCCCAGTGCCTCACCACGCTCACAGTAAAGAACTTCTTTCTAATATCTAATCTAAAACTACTCTCTTTCATTTCAAAGCCATCACCCCTATCACTACATGCCCTTGTGAAAAACAATGTCTCTGGCTCTCTTGTAGGCCCTCCTTAGATACTGGAAAGCTGCTATAACTCATATTTCTTCCAATTAAGATTCCTCAGGATCACACAATGAAATGATCCCTTTAATTTAGCCAGCTATTTTGAAACTGAGAGACCAAAGTTCACCTGGGGATAAATTAATGGTTAATGGCCATGTGGATGCACCTACATAATCAAACTTCTCTCCTCTGTTTTTCCACGTTGCTTTGCATCCACGTGTGCTGTGCCGTCCTGAGCACAAACTGCCTGGATGTTACCTCCTTGTTGAAAGGCTGGCAGGCAGCCATGGGGCTGTGTGACTCTGTGCTCCTGGAACCACACTCCAGCAATACGACAGCGGTTGTGCCTTATGCATTTGTATGGAGCCATGCAGAGGTCATGGACTTGGCAGTCTGGGAAGGAGACCATTTAGTCCTGCCTCAACAACAGCCGTGATGATGTGAAGATCCACAGATGTATATCAAAGCCATGCTGAGAGGGGTCACTCTGGGAACACTGCTCAAAGCAAATGAAGGGCCTCGGCACAATGATTTAAAAACAAACCTCTGGAAAGAAGCAGAATCCTGGCAATGCTCCAAGTACCTTTCTCAAGTACCTCTGAGCAACAGATGGACTTTTTCCAGCAAAGCCACCGATTATGTATAATGCAGACAAAAGGCACAGAGGAGTTCATGGTCCTTACCCAGGCCTCCAGTGACAGTGAGCTTCCTTTCCCCATACTGGAGCCCAGACCAGAACCTGGGAGGACAGAAAGCTCTTTCACCCCTGCACGCACACACACGGAGTGAGAGCGTCTAGCCAGTCCTAAGCGAGTCACTCTGGGACTGCTGTGGTTTCAAATAAAAATAGTATGATGGAGGTATGTTTATGAAAACATCAAATACAGAAAAGAAAGGCAATGTAAAACACACTTTCCTTTTTATAAGGCATATTTAGCATTTTACAAGGTATACTTTCCCAAGTGAGGAATGGAAAATTGCAAAGACACTGAAAGCACTCAGCTAGACTCAGTGTCATTAAATGTCCATTCAGCACAGTCACTCCAAAGAACTGCAGAGCACAGTGCATTCTGTATGTGCCTGCAAACAACAAGAAAGACCTTAAGACAAGAATGATGCTCTCTTTTGGCATGAAAATCACGGCCTTTATCAGTATCACAGATGTAAATAATTTTCCATTCCCATCTGCAGCAACTTTGGTAGACTGTGCTTCTCAGTGGCGTCACTGGGTGATTTTGCTGCTTTGTCTTTTGCCTTGCCGAATAAGCTCATTACTGATCCTCGGTGGCTTACATCACACCAACATCTTCCACAGAGGAGGTGAGAGTGCAAAGGCTCACATGCCTGTTTCCTGCCATCTCCTATCTCCCAGCCTGTGCCTAAATCCCAGGCTAACTATTCCATAGCTTTACCCTGATTACTCTTAAAAGTACTCAAGTTTTCACCCTGAATCTTCCCAACTGCAGTTTAAGCCGTGCTACCTCTTATGTGACACTTTCTCCACAGCTGGAGGACTGCAACAGCCTTATAAAAAATATTTGAAGGCTACTATTATGTCTGTCCTTCAATCATCTCAAGCCTCAAACTATTTGCAGGGGTCGACTCTGAGGCAATGCTCTGAAATTTTTGGTTTCTCACACAGAATGCCTCTAAGAGGCATTTTAAAGAAAAGAGCACTGCATGTATTAGGAGAAAGCAACACCAGATGCTTGACCAGAACTCTAAATGCTTCTTCTGGGAGAACATCAGTGTTGTTCTTCTGCAGAGGCAGATGCAAGAAAGCACACAGGATAACTCTTTCAAAACAGTTACTATTCAGCAGTGAAAACAATGCATAAAGCTCCAAATTCAGGATTTAAACGGAAAGATCCTACTCTGCAGCAACTAAAAATGCAAAATGATGCTAGGAAAATCATAAATATTTCCCAGAATATAAAGTCATGCTCGTAATTCTTGTCTCTGCAATTGAAATGTAGTATCTTAAGTCAACTCAGTAGAAAAACTGCTCAAGATTATTTCATCACAAAATCATGGAATTGATTTACTTCTCCCTTGAGAAACTGGATACAGTTCAGACAACTATTTTCCAATTTTTAAAAGCACTTCTAATCTAATCTATTACATGTATTTCTAAAGTGTCTGTCGCTTCAGTTTCTTGGCTTTAGATAATATTCACGAGTTTAAAAAATAGCCTACTGCGCTCCCCCCCATCCACATCCCCAAATCTTAGCTTTTGCGATTCCTCACTGTGAGCTACAATCAGGTCCGCCTCTACCAAGTGCTTTGTGACGCCTGAGAAACGCTTTGCTTTCTGTTCAGTTACACTGAGCTTGAAGGACGGGACACGCAGCTAGGACATTTGCTTTGCGTTAAGGCTGCATTAGAAGTGGAGCTGATCTCTGTGGGATTCACGCTGACCGGAGCATCAGCCCCGACGCTGCTTCCATCGGGTACCGCTGAACGCGGGTACGCGTCGGCAGCTGTGCATAGCTGCAGCACAGTCCGGAGAGCAGGCAGAGGTGAATCGAAGGTGAAAACCAGCCGAAGAGCTGGGTTTTTTCAGCCACTGGACCCTCCTCTCCCGACCCTTCAGACCTCAGTTAGACCCGGGCAGGACGCGGCGCTCGGGACAAACGCGGCACGCGCGATCGATGCGCTCGGCCGCTCGGCGGGGCGCCCTGCTCGGCCCTGCGCAGCGCGGCCGCGCCCCCCGGAAGTGGAGGCCGGCGGCGGCCATGGCGGCGGAGCAGTGCTACCCGCGGAGCTCCATCGAGGATGACTTCAACTATGGCAGCAACGTGGCCTCGGCCAGCGTCCACATCCGCATGGGTAGGGATTGCGGAGGAGTGGGAGAGCCGCGTGTCCCCGCCTTAGCCCCCCCCAAGCGCTTGCGGAGAGGTCCCCGTTGCCCCCACTGGCGGGGGGACGAGGGGATGCCGCGCCCTGCGCTCCCAACAAATGCCTCTGTCATACCCGGTCACCTCTGGCCTTGAGCTGCGGTCAGGTTCTGCGCAGTGTTTTAACCTGGGTAAAGGCTGTGAGTGCGGAGCCGGGGCGCTACTTAGTCCAGGTTAGGCATCAAGGGTGAGGGACCGCGGCCGGCTAAAGGCTTTGTCGTTTAACCGTGAAGGGGGTAGGTCTTCTCCTGAGAGGGGTTATCCGGTGTAGATTCAGACTTGATTTTGTCCAGAGTGATGAATCTTTGAAATCCAAACACGATACGTGAGATGCAAAGTCCCTGCAGAGACGCACCTCCCTGGAGGTGTTTAAGGAAAGCCTGGAAGTGGCAGCTGGTGCCGTGGTCTATCTGACACGGTGGTGTTCGTTCATAGGTTGGACTCAGTGATCTCAGAGGTCTTTTCCAGGCTTATTAATTCTGTGATTCATAAATACTAGAACTGGTGTCTGTAATTACAGAAGTTTAACCATGACACTTGAAGGATTTGAATTTCTTGTGTGAGGTGTTAAAATTTTTGTCTCTTCCACTGAAGCATTTGGTGTGCTAAGAGATCATACTAATGCCCATGAAATCCTGCTTTGCTGTTCATGTGCAGGTCTCAAAGGTATTGAGTACTCTTGTAGAATCTGTCTAATCAGTAATCCTTGTTGAATAGTGTTACTGGACACATTTTGGAGTAAAACTGGCTTCATGCTGTGAGATTTTTTATTACTTATTTCTGACAATCAGGAGACCTCTTCCTATCAAAATACAGTTTTATCTTCTTTGAAAAATAAAGGGTGTGCCATAGGAGGTATGAAACAGATAATGCCATTAGCAAAATTGCTGATGCATTTAGTAATGTGGGGGGAAGGCTTTGCATGCTAGGAGGTTACTTCTAGGTTTGGTTGGTTTATTATGATAAAGTAGGCCCCAGTTCTTCATGGCTTACAAGTGTATTTTACTTTACCTGTGGCAAGCAGTTTCTTGTAGTATTGAATTTCTTGTAGTATGTGCTCTTAAGCTTAAGACTGTGCTATTAATGACTGATTTTTTTTTCCTATAAGCTTATTCTTCCTTCCACAGCATTTTGCCTAAATAGACTTGGTCTCCTTCTATTCAGAACAGAGAATATCTGTATGATGTATCTGTATGTCCTGAACTACACTTTGCTTTTGATAATTCTAGAATTAAAGAGCTTGTTAATTCTAGGATTTTTTTTTCCAGCAGTCTGTGCCTGTGGATAACCATTCAGTACAATGCAAGTTGTAAATGATGATAAATTATATTTAATATGATGGAAGGGCAATCAAATAGACATTACTGTAAAAACTTTACGTTTTTAAACTTTTGTGACTGTTTCTGCCTTCCATGTTAATCCTCTGTCAGTTAGGTCCATTAGGCACCAGTAACATGATGGAGAAGGTATGCTGTTAGTATAGTGAGAGGGAATGGGTGTATGTAGATCTTAAATTAATCCAAAGTAAATTCCTTGCAAATGTTTTCTGTATTTCTTTTGTCTTCATTGTTAATGGTTAAATAATGATGTCCAGGAATAAATGTAATTTTGCTGTAATACTGTGTCAATTTTTTTAAAGTAAAATGGCTTTTTACAGCTTTTTTCTGTGCTTTTTCACTATAACTTTATAATGGTTCCTAATGAAAATGAAAATTTTTATCTGATTTACTGTTGAACTTTTAAAGTGTAAGTCAAAAGTGATTTCATTTTTATTTTCCTTATCCCAGCATTTCTACGAAAGGTCTACAGCATTCTTTCTGTTCAAGTTCTATTGACCACAGTCACGTCTGCAATTTTCCTATACTCTACTGGAGTGCAGGCATTTGTTCACGAGAGGTAAATACTAAGGTGAAATGCAGCTGTTTAGTATGTGTTAAGTATAATTTATGTAGCTTGTTGCTATACTTCAGTCTTCCTAATAATTTTTATAACTTGTGTTTTGATTTTCTAATAGATGTTTTTAAACTTGATTAGGGAATAACTTTTCTTCTCTGACATTTTTCTCCTTGTTTTACTATGAAAACTATTATTATTATTTTTGTTGCTGTTGTGTTGTTGTTGATTTTAATGCTTTATGAATAGTGCTTGTTTTAATATTTATGCTGTGCATACTTCTACATGAGTTGCAGAACATCTCAGTTACTGACATTTCTTGTTTTACAGTCTAAGTTCTTTTAGAATCTCTTTGGAATACTGTTGTTTATAGGTGCCTGTTCCAAAAAGCGGAATCACGTCTTGTTCCTCTTCCTTCTCTCCCATTTTCTTTCTCCCCTTAACCCCACCCCCAAAAAAAAAAAAAAAAAAGAATTAGTCTGCTTGAATTCCTGTGGGCTTGCTTCTTTTTGCCTCTCAGATTTTCATGATAAAATAACAAGTCTCAAAATGCAAACTGTGGTGAACAGGCCAGGGAAAAGAACAGCTGGGAAATGAGGAGAGCACTGAGTCTAGTTTCTGTTTTCCTCCAAGTGCACTTGGGGACTTTTACTTTCACTTCAAAGCCCAAATAGAAGAGGAGGATTAAACACTTCAAGAAGGTTTCAGTTTCTGTATAACCTATTGTGTATACAACAGTCGTTGTAAAACTACAGTTTTCTACTTAAATCTCATAATTTAAAATTGTCCTACTCACTTAAAACTGTTGTGATTTTGTGTTTGATGTTGGTTGTGTTTTTCCTTGGAGGGCTGCTTGAATGATTTAGCAAGACTTACTGGTCAGTACTGATTTTCTTTGGTGCAGTTAGTGCCCATGTTTGTTGCATTCAGGTGCTTATGAAAAATAGTTCTCTGAATGTGGAGTTCACAACAGGCAAAATATTACATATACTTTAATACTGTTACTTTGTATGTATGGATTTTTTTTCTTTGTATGTGTTCATTTCCAGGTAATGGATTCCTGGGCAATCTTTAGCTTTAGTATGAAAAAGTTGTCTTTATTTGTGACTGTACTATTTTTAACTGATTATCTGTACTAGTATGTTTTAGAACAGTTTTATTGTAAACTTGCATTACATTTACTTTGGATATCTTTTTCTAGGTGCTCACTTAAAAACTTGGTTTTATATAAACTGTTCCATAATCTTCCAGCTATTTGATTACTTTTTTTTATGTGGAATTTTACAGGCCTGCCTTGCTTTTGTTATCTGGGTTTGGATCTCTGGCTGTAATTGTGGCACTGACCCTCTACAGACACCAGCACCCTGTTAATTTATACCTGCTGTTTGGATTTGTAAGTGTTTTATTCAATTAAATGATTAATTTATTAATTAATTCAATTTAATAGTCCCTAGAATATCTTGCATTGTAATGAATTCCTTGAAACTAGAGGTATGTAATTTGTTTTTCTTGTGTTCCTTGAAAGACATCCTATATATTTATGAAAATCTGAGCTACTTTTTGGAGATTCTGTCCACAGGTTGTTCCTAGATAGCAGCCAATTCAGGTTGCTTTCAGCATCTTTTTAGAAAGAGTGTTAGAACTTGGAACTAGTTTGAGCAAGGGTTTTTGTGTGTGTGTAGAAACCTATCTATCTGCTCTCACTGTTCTGTTGATGTCAGGGACTTTTTCTATGGAACTGCTCAGTAGGAAAGGAGGAGGCATTCCTGTTACCTAAATTGTTTAATGGATGGCCTCCAGCAGAGACCCAAACCCGCCATATGTGTCTATTTCTCCAATTTTTGTCTTTTTGGTGCTAAATTCTGAGCATGTGTCCAGCACAGGCAGGTCAATCAGAGCTGTCCTCAAATTTCAGTCTTCTTCCTGATGTTGTAAATATGTAGATCCAGGCTAACAGTTGCTCTTGGATATTTTGGATTATGTAGCAAATCAGTTTTCTGAAAAGAAGTCACAGTAGCTCAATTAGAATTTGATGCTGTAAGAGTTGCCTAAATTGTATTTGTGTTAAAACAGAAAGACAGCTTTGCTGTGTAAGTAAACAGATGGTTTAAAGGATGTGTGGAAAGGAAACTGATGCAGACACTGTGTTAGACAGCTGTCCAACAAGATATTAAAAGTGTATTAATTTTATAGCCCCTTGAATAGTTTGTAAGAAGTGTAAGATAAATGCTGTGCACTTACAGTAGAAAATGTAAATGACATTTTTCTATAGGGGCAGTCTCTCACTCATTTTCACTTTGTATTGTACTCTTTTTATGTAACACAACTTCATCCCAGCAAGACAGTATGGTTGCCATTTTCTTGTTGAAAATTAAACATGTTTTCATACACAAAGATTTAACAGGAGACCTAATGTAATACATGCTGGGATTATGTAGCAGAATGGAAGTCACTGCATGTGAAATCTTCATGTAAGTGTTTTATGGTTTGATTTTTTTCTTATCCTTCTATTTTTTTGGGTTTGCTTTTTGTAGACGCTACTGGAAGCACTGACAGTTGCCATTACAGGTAAATAGTAGCCATCCTATTGTCTGGTTCCATAAAGAATTTGGAAAAGGAATCCATTATGTTGTACTAATTGCCATTATGGTTTTCTAGATGGGACTAAAATGATAATGAATCCTGTTTGAAAATTTTATGACAGTGATAGGAGTTTAGCAAAACCAGGGAATCAAACGAGAAAACCGGATTCTGAATCAGAAAGGAAACTGTATAAACTTGAAGTGAGAAATGAGTTGGGGAATCCATTCTTTCAGTATAGCTAAAAATGTTCTTTTTCGTAATGTTCAGCTCTCAGCAGAGCTGATCTTCAAGTTCAAACATTCGTATCTGCCCCCTCAATTTCCTCAAAGGGAATCTGCGTTTGGAGAGTGCTGTACTTCATGGCCTGGGCTGAAGGGAGGCAGTGTGCAGTCAAGTCATGGCATCACCTTGAACTACAGCATAAGACGAAACCTCTTCATTGTGGCTTATGATCTCCTGATTTGGGGAAAGGAGGAAGGAGGGAAGAAAGGGTTCCACTTGTTTATGCTATCTTTCCCCTCCTTGTCCCCTAATCAAAACTTTGAGCCTTTATAGGAGATTGTTTTATTTTTCACCTAGTTTCAGTATCATGAAGAATTCAGATAGATTTTTTTCCTTAAGATCTCTTGTTACTTATGCTTAAAATATTTTGGTTTTATTTTGTTGGTGTTTTTATAATTCTGAGTAGGAAAGACCTGTTATTTCCATTTAAGAAGCTTACAGCTATAAAGTAACTGTCTAACTTAGCTAGTGCAAGGTCCCTGAGTCCTATGATCATGAATTTGAAATGCAAAGACAAGTTCAGGCATAATTTACTTCATTTTGTTCACAGTTAAGTTTAAATATCTGTTTCCTCAAAAGATAACTCAGCAAATACATTGTGTAGTGTTCTTTAATTGACAGATTACTTTTTCTGTTTATAGTGAGTTTCTATGATGTCTCCGTCGTCTTGCAAGCCTTTATTCTTACTACTGCTGTATTTCTTGGATTGACTGCATATACCTTGCAGTCAAAGAGAGACTTCAGCAAATTTGGAGCAGGGTATGTTGTCATATTGATGATCTTTAGAATTTTTTTTTCTGTTAAGGGTTTTTTTTTTCTTTCTTAAAGCAAGCTTTGCAGGTATAATTAGAAATACAGGTCAACAGAACCTGCTTTAAGGGAATGGTGAGGGTTATGTATTTTAAATTATTAATTTTACCCAGTTCCGATTTCTTGTTAAATTCTTTTCAGTGATTATGAATCTTAAAATAATTAGAAAACTAGTTTACCTGGATTTTTCACTGCAAGAGAAAAAGTAGTTGTTTCAAATCTTTAAATAAAATTAAAATTAGAACATAACTTTTGACAGTTTTATAAAACTTGTACTGGTGACACCAGTGAACAGTTGGCGTCTAAGAATTCCAGACATTTACTTGGCAAATACATTCTGAAGAGATTTTATAAGAAAGGAGGGTGTTTTAAATTAAGTCTAAAAGAAAGTATATTGTTGGTCACAGTGTAATTTATTTTCTTTCAGCCTCTTCACTTGTTTGTGGATTTTAATCTTCTCGGGTTTCTTGAGGGTAAGATACCTTGTGTTCACAGTTAAAAGATATTCATAGAATCACAGCATGGTGTGGGCTGGGAAGGACCTTAAAGATTGTCTAGTTCCAACCCCCCTGCCCTGGGCAGGGACACCTTGCACTAAGATCAGGTCACTCAGAGCCTGACCTTTTACTGACTTCTAGTATAACTAAAAGGTTTGGATCAGCCCAGTATAGCTTAATGAAAAAAAATGCCTAACCAGATCCATTACTGTTCTAGATCATGGTGGTGATCTTTTAACCACACATTTTCCATTTGTATTTTAGTCAGGTGCTGTTATTGCCAACGTAAAAGGGGTATTTGGGCTGATCGACAAAATTTGTCAGTTGAGATCCACTACTTGATGAAGAGAATGTGAAGGAGATTTGGGGTTTAACTGTATTTTGGTTTTCTAGTTGTTCTGCTGTTAGTACTCTGGAGACCAAAGCTTCCTCCCTCTTACGTGGAGGCACTTTTACTCAGTCAAATATTGTGTGACTGGAGAGTGTATGGAATAAGAGCATTGAAATATCACCATAATACTGTGGTTTTGTGTACATAACAGTAGAAAGACTGTGCTTTAAATGTCGCTTATCATTATGCAGGGATTTTAAAATTTTAAAAAATGAAATTCACAAGTATCTTTTTCATGTTTTATCTGCCTCCAGCTGTTTTTCTATAGTGAGACGATAGAGTTGGTGTTTGCTGCTGCTGGAGCTCTTCTGTTCTGTGGATTTATTATTTATGACACTCATTTGCTGATGCACAAATTGTCCCCTGAAGAGTACATACTGGCTGCAATCAATCTCTACTTGGACATCATCAATCTGTTCTTACACCTGCTGCGTTTACTGGAGGCATTTAATAAAAAATAGTCAAAAGTGGTGTGGTTTGACTACAGCACAATGAAAGTTAAGCATTAGGATGATCTGCAAACTCAGTAGTTCTGCCTTCTAAAGACTCAATCTTTATGTTTGCATTCCATGAATATTGATCCCTCCTTAGGGGGAAAATGGCTTTTTACGTAGCTACAGTTCTTCTCCAGACCACGTATTTTATGTAGTTAACATGCTATCATCATTGCAGTCACTTTTTTAATCACTTAACTTGAAATTGATGTAATTAATGATTAAAATTTTGCCAACTCCTGATTGCTCCAGAGTAAGCTTCCCTGCTGTTCTGTAGCTGCTGAAAATGTTTCCTTCGGGATTGATCATTCGTGTACCACAGAAGGGTAGCATGAGTTTACCATTAGGCAGTGTTTTTCTAAGCTAATTTTTTTTTTCTAGTTTTTGTTTGATAAAATGGAATGCTGTCTCTGACAGACATACTCTGTCCTTGTTAAGGGCTGTCACTATGGAAGCTGTGAGGGTGTTTAAACAATTAAAGGGAATGTTCTTCATTTTAGTATTATTTTTTGCCTATCTTTCAGTGTTCTGAAAAATCATGTGGAGATTGATTATGGCATTTTATCAACTGGCGTATAATAAAGTTCATTGTGTGTCAATAAAAATTGGAAAGCCTTTAGCCTGTTCTTGCAGCTGAGACTGGAGAACTTCAGGTTGCTGAGAATGGTCGGTGCTGGTAGGGTAGAGGTGCTGTGACTGTGGCTGCTTCCCGCGCTGTGGAGATGCTGGAGGGGCAGGCAGCGTAAAAACAATTTTGGAAGGCTTTCTTCCTTCCTATTCGGTGAGAGATTGTTACTGCTCGCCTGTCCTGCCAGTGAGAGGTGAGCGACGAGGAACGGAGTACTTGGGCAAAGACGCGCGTCCTGCCTGCCCCGCGCTGTGACCGCCTGCGCTGTCTGTGGGGCTCTTGAAGTACGACTGCGAATGGGTTTGAGCGAGTGTGATGATCCCTCCCTTTGCCTTAGGCTTTCATTCCGAACAGCGGGGCAGGAGCTAAGAATAAAGCCTTGCTTTTTACGTTGTAATGGAACACATGTTCATTCCTTCATGCCCCGCCCTGGGCGCTGGGCTGGACACAATCCCGCACAGACGCGAAGCGGGAAGGCGGCTGCGCGCTCCCTCGGAGAGTTACGGTAGGGCCCGTCTATCCCCGCGGGAGGCCGGGCGCGTCACTTTGCGCATGCGCGGGTGGGCAGCGCGGCCTTGCGCGAGTGTGTGTGGCGGCCTCGTGCGCGGCCGGTGAGCGGCCCGTGTGCGGCCCGTGTGCGCGCGGCCCGTGTGCGTGCGGCCCGTGTGCGCGCGGCCCGCGTGCGTGCGGCCCGCCCTCACCGCTCCCGCTTTCCTCCCCGCAGGACATGGCGAAGAGCCTGAGGAGCAAATGGAGGAGGAAGATGCGGGCCGAGAAGAGGAAGAAGAACGCGCCCAAGGAGCTGGAGAGGCTGAAGAAGATCCTGGGAACCAAAGCGGATGTCATTATGGAGGAGGTCAAGGAGGTGGCGACCGTCCTGCCCCCCGAGAAAGTCCTGGAGCAGAGAGGTGAGTTGGGCTCTGGCTGGTTTTTCCTGCCGCAGTCGCCCAGGTGCGGAGGTCCTGCAGTGTTGTTACTGATGCTGTGGCTTTCACCGCCGGGATCAGGAATATGGTTATTACAATCTGAGAACAGTGAGTCAGAAAGCTTGTCTTCTAAAGCTAAAACACTGAATCTGGCCATTTCGCAACACTGGCATCCGTATTGCATCCGGTCTCTTGTGGAACAAGGTTATTAACATTTGATTTTAGTGTGTAAAGTATGTAAGTATCTTATGGAGAGACAGTTCTGACAACATCAGGTGAGTGCGGATTCACCACTTAGCAGTTGTTCCAGTCACAGCGTTGTGTTTGCTGCTGAGCTGTCCTAATTTAAGGAGGCTACTAAACGTACAGAAGTTGGGGTAGGAGTAGTACGGGCCCAGTTTCTCAATACTAATTAGTGTTGCATTGCACATGGTGCAGGAGTAGGTGGTATTAGGTGTCTACAGATAATGCCATCTTCCTCTTTGTGCCTGGAATCAAATGTAATCTGTAAAGGAAGTAACCCAGGAAGTGGAAACAAAGGTTTTAAATAGCTGCATACTGGATAGGAGTCAGAAAGACACCTCTTTCCAAAAATGATGTCCAAACTAAATCAGTCCTTTTTTGATTCTCCAGTTTATGCCACTTAAGATGTTCTGATACTGGAAATGGAAATAGAATGGTACTTAAAAATACTTGCCCAATCAAGGGCTTCAAGTATAATTTGTAATTTTATCCATGGTTCTGATTTGTCCCACAAAACCAGGTGTAAAAGTTGTTATTTAAAGGATTGTTAGAATTGAATTTCCAAAATGTTTTGGAAGATTGGCAGACTTCTGATGCTGAAATTGAAGGAGAAATCATTACCTTAAACATAGTTTCTGAAGCAAATGCATGGCTATCTGTCATTCCTGCACCTTCTTCCAACTCTGCTGGCAACTTCTCTACAGGTGGTCAATTTCACTTGGCTTTTAAAGAGACATAGCAGCCTTAGAAATACCTAAGAAAATAAGTATTTCACAAAAGTAGCTACAAGTTTTGTGAAAATAATGGTGTCTTCTTTGAGAGGACTTTTCAGGACTAACTGTGGACACAAGGGAGTTTGCATCACCAAGTGTTACAAGAAGTAAAGTAGATCAAAATTTCACCCATAATATGTACTTTCCACAGACAGATAAAGAATTTTCCAGCCAAAGAAAGTACATAGGTATATATTACACACATCTTAGTGTATTACTTTAGGGTATTTTTTACAGCACACCGTGATTTTTTTTTTTTTTTTCAGTTTGTCCTCTTAGGAAAAAAATAATGTAAGGTCTGCTTAGCCTCTGTAGCAGTTTTTCAAACTTTGTAGGCATGCACGTATTTCTCAAGGTAATCATGGCCATTGAGTCTGCTTCAAAAACCAGTTTTACAGCTTGTTTTTCTCTGATTGTCTTCAATAGACATATTGTCTAGCTAGATCTAACCTTTTGATAGGTTTTCTGTGTGTCCTTGAATGACTTCTGTCCTGCGGGTTTCTTCCTGTTACTGATTCCTGCAGCATCCTTGAGATTGCGAAATACAACAGAGACATTATTCCATGTGAGCAACTTGTATTTTTACTCCAGGAGTATTCATTTAGTTTATGTTGCAGCTGACTTCTATTGTGGATGTCCTTTCTTTGGATTCCAAATTCATGTAACAGATTAAGATGTTGAATGATACGACAGGAGTCAGAGAAGCAGCTTCTGTATGTGGTGCTGGGTGTTTGTTGGTGTGTTGTTGGAGGCTGAATCTCCTATCCCATTTGGAAAACCATGCTGCTAAGAAGGTCTCATGTTGCATTTCTCTGACACCTTGTGAGGTTTCTGGAGCTGGAACTTCTTGCTGCCTGTCCCATGCTGGATGAGGTTTTAGTTCTGCCACCAGGACCCTGTGCTGATTCTCTGCTGATTGCAAGTATTTGTACCCCAACTTAGGGCTCCTTAAGTATGTGTCTGCTCCAGATTCCTGTAGACTATCAGCCTCAACTATTGAAGCAGCATGTTGGCCTTTTCCTCCTGAGCTTTGTCTCCCAATATCGGAGAGGTACAACATAAAAGTCTTTTTTTACTCTCCATAAAATTTGTGGTAAAAGGCTTGAGTTGCACCTATGCCTTTTCCTGGTCTTAAAATCAAGAGGCAAACATGGTTAGAAGGGAAAAAGGGATTTTACCTTGGTATTTGTTTTAAGCATCCTTAGGTGCACACGTCCAGGTCAAGTGCACCTCAATGCCCACCGCAATGCACACCCCTAAAAGATCTGGTATAACGTTAAAGGTTTTACTAATTAGCAGATCTATCAAAGATTCCCCAATGAGAGGCTTGAATGAGCCGCCCTCCCCAAGGAGCCTTCCCCTGGATGGTTCTATCTTGGTTTACAGAATGTGTTCTGGAGAGGACCTTGGGGTCTGGGGCACACTGATCCCCAGCTACGAAGCTTCTAAAATGTTTAGTCTCTCAGCTTGACAAACAAGTCCAAGAATGTAGGCAAAAAGCACTAAGAATACAGAAGTTGTTAAAAAGGTGTAACAGGGGTATAAAAGAAAAGGCAAAAAATCTTCATGGCATCAGCACACATACAGTTTGGGAACAGGGTTAGGATGAAATTACAGAGCACGGTTCCAGTCAATATTTAGCGAGGTGTTCCTCTTTCATCGTTTTGTCTCACCAAGACATGACATTCGTGGGGTGTTATCCAGCTGGTGATGCCGTTCTTGGGAGTGACCATGTCATGAGCAGTCTTCCTGATTGTAGAGATTAATCCTCTCTTTCTGCCTGTAAATGTGTTATGCCTGGCAAGTGTTGCATCACTGGCTGATACTTCCTACTGTCATTGTATTTCAGCTTTTCTCTTTACTATTCTTTTTACCTGTCTTCATCTTCCACTCAGAATAAATTTTTAGAACAGATCTTAAACATTACATTATAGGAGGTGTGTAGTTGTGCTTATGTTTCAGTAAGCCTATGGCTTCATGCATGATTCCGTGATGGAACATACAATGTTCTTAGACACAGGATTGGAGCAGATTGCAGACTAAAGAATAAGATGCTTTGCCCAGACATAGCCTTAGGAAGAATATTGCACATTTACTATCAGCTGTTGAAGTTCCTGGGTTGTGGTTGCATTGGTTTGGAAAGTGCTTTCAGTATATAAACCCTTCAGCTCTCTGTGTACAGAGTTGTTGTGTCTAGGGGTATTTTTATCATTTTAGGGAATCCAGTAACAAAATAGCTTCCATGAAGCTGATTCAGGTATTTTACTCACTATAAATACCTTTCATTTTCAGATGACTGCAAAATGGAGCTGGATAATAAACGAAACAGAAAAACTCTTCTAGACCAGCATGGACAGTACCCAATATGGATGAATTCCAGGCAAAGAAAGAAGCTTAAGGCTCAACGTGTTAAAGGGAAAAAAAAATCAAAATCAAAAGGCCTTGTGTGGTAAAATCAGTTTTGTAAGATCATGAATATTTTATTTAACAAAATAAATTTCCCACATAAATTCATGAGATTTTGTGCTTGGTCACTGAGTATAATTTATTGTGTTGAGTGAATTTTTGAAGAGACTATTTAGCCAGCAAATGATGAAAGAAATAGCAGCTTGGTGTCTGCCAAACTTACAAACCAAGCTGAGTGCCTTTGTATAGACTTAATTGCCTGTGGTTATCTGTTTTCTTGGGGGGTGAGGGTCTTCATCTTTTGTATTGTGAACACCAAAAACAGTAAAGGAAATCCTAAAAGTAATTAAGCCAAATGTTTTTTGTACTGTGGTCTTTGTTGGTGTAACTTGTGTTTTAGTAAATATAACCAAAGGATTCTGTAAACACACTGTATCCTTTAAATCCTTCTGTAAAATTTGTTGCACTGACTTGTGTTGCTTTTAATATCTGGTAATTAACAAAAATGTACTTTCATATGTGACTCCAAAGCTTGTATCCTGAAACAACACCGAGGCCTCATGAAAATTCTGCAAGTAAAATGAGAAAGTGTCAGTCTAACATAAATTCACAAAGAGAACAACAAAATATTTCACTGTTGTCTGCAACAGAAATATTGTAGGTACTAAATAAGTGAAAGTATGGCTGATTCTTTTATTATTATAATGAGAGAATGCAGATGCCCAGAATGGAATTAAAATAGTTTTGTTTAATATCTTTTCCAAGTTTTAGTAAAGTAAATGAGAATTTTCCTTTCCATATGTATTTTCAGTAGCCTTTTATTCCTCTTAAAATGGTACTTACCCATCATGCTTTAGAATGTGCACATAGGATAAAATACTGCATGATTGTGTAACAGATGCCATTTATATGATTAGCTACAGTTGGGTGCATATTACTGGGCAATAACATGTGATGACAGATGCAAGGGTTAGTTGCCCTGAGAGCTTGTGTTTTTAAAATGTCTCTCATTCCAAGGATGGAAATAATTACAGTACCAACCCTGCAGTATGTTGCCTTTTTAAGTACCAGTCATGGGTACAGGGCATAACCTTTGTCCAGCTTCATCCAAGATGCGATCCACATTCTGTAATTACTGACAAATTGTGATCTGTATCTGTTGTGGTAACTTGGGCATAGGAAAGGAGATCTATTTTTTTAATTACACTAGCTTGTAGTGTGCTAAAATCCAGTAAGAAGAGCTCAATGTGATAGAAAAGTTTTTCTGGAAAAATACAGTGTACAGTAATACAGTAATCAGTATTGTTGGGGAAGGGTACTCACATAATCTACAAAGACAAAGGTTAAAGGAAAAACAAATGTGTCTTCTATTTTCACATAAATTAATCGTTAATGACTTGGTAAGATATATAGGTCGCATATTACCAAATTATATGCCATTAATAACTTTGTACTTTAAAAATATTTCCACTAAGTTGATAAAAGCCCTGCTAGTTGATAAAAACAGCTGCTGCTGTCAATTTTTTTGGTCTTACTAGATAAATAGATGTAGATTTTGGTATCAAACGTACCTAAATGTTGGCATGCAGATTAGGACAACTTTAAAATTGATTCATGTGAAGGAAAGTGTTTATGAATGTGTTTAACCAGGAATGGAATGGAATGAACAGTCAGATTGTATTTATTTGCTATTGTAACAATATAAGCTTTATTTTGCTTCGTACATGCTTTGGGGAGTTGAGGATGGGAGCTTCTTGGGCTTCGGTGTGAAAAAACAATTGTTTTTTTCTGTAGAGTAAGCACAGTGCTATTCTTGACATGTTTGTAAATCAGATGACTTTCAAGCAGCTCCCAGTGGGAAAGCAGGCTGCTTTTCCCGAGTGGAGATGGTCAAACTGGCAAAGTACCCCTGTTTAGATGTACAGCTTCAGAGTGAGTTTATTGTCATTCTTCAGGTGCACAGCCATACTCTGCCTCATCTTCATCGAGCCTGCCGCCGCTGCACTTGCCTTACCCTGTCCTTTCTCTGGAGCTGTTTTACTGCTGCCTCTGCTGCTTCCTCTATAAGAGAAAATGACTTTCATAACTGAATAGTCTTGCTTATTTGCACTTTTATGGCCTAATACTGAGCTTTGTTGTACAGATTTATTAGTCAACTGCTTTTGTGACCAGATTAAGAATTTGAATCTCAAGTGAAAGACGGCAGACACTGCACTGATCTTTTATTTAGAAGTTGCTTCCTTCCTGAAACAATCCTGGCTGTGTGAGGTATTTCCTTCATGGTGTCCAGGATAAAGTCAAACATGTTCACTTAAACTACAGATATTTTAAGACATCCTGTTTGATTTTTGAGGTGAAATGGAGGATAAGGAAGGAATAAACGCCCGTCTTTACTGGAAGATATCTCTTGGTCTAGTACCAGTGTGTTGTGTACAATGTCATACCTCACGTGGGTGAGGCAGAGCTCTCTGTGGGCCAGGAAACATTTTTGAGAGCCTGTTTGGGTGGCATCTGTAATCCAGGCTAAAAGCTTGCTTGTAGACAGACAGCAAGAATCTGGCTAAATGTATAGCATGGGTATAACCTCAGAGGTTGAGTCATGGATACAGCAGGGAAATTCTACTTTCTGGGATTTGAGCATATACTTACTATATGTGGATACTGTAATTTTGTATTTGGGATTTCTTATAGATCTGCTTTCACCAACTTATTTTTTGAATGGAAATACCAAATTATTTAGTTGCCTGTGAGTATTTGATTCATACTGCTGAATCTGAAACATATTTCTGTTTGAGTTGATGGAAAAAGTCATGTTTTCTTCCAATAGAAATTAAACATAATTGATTTTGACTGAAATACAGATTTTAAAAGTACACAGGGATTTTCAAAGAAGTAATTGATCTGCTTCTAAACAGCATTCTACTAATATAATTTATTGGTCTTTACATAAAAAAAGTTCTTTAGGTTGGGATTGAGGGAGAAAAGGTTGCAGTTGATTAAAAAACTGATGGAAGTCTAAAAGTGTATAACTTAAATGGCACTGTCAGAGTTGTTCAGTTACAATTCTGTAATTGTGTTATTATGAAACCGCTTAGTTGCAACTTCCCACCACTGTGACTCTGCCACCTACCTGCACAGTGCTGTGGTAGCTGTCTTTCCTGGACCTACATACAGAAGACAGGAAATAATGCAGGTATGTTTGAACTACGTGCATAAAAGCTAGCACTGAAAGAATTAAATTCTGTCATTTTATTGAAATGCTTATGTGCATTAGATGTCCATGTATTTATGCAGTATAAAAATCGCATTAGCAAATTGCTAAATGTCCTGCAGATTGTTGACGGTTTCTTGAGAAGATGACAAGGTCTGCCCTTTTTGACCCAGTATGTAGAATTGATTTTTAAAGGGAATTATTTCAGATGCCTAAAATAGCTGGTGGCAGTGATGGTTTAGTTCCTGGGCTTTTCTGGTAACTCATTCCTGCCCTGGGACTCCTCTGCGCTGTGTAGTCAAGTCAGTTGGGGGACCAATTAGCTAAAATACACTGAAAATATTCCTATTTTCCCCAGTTTTTTTCAGCTGGATTGTCTTACAGCCTTACTGTACAGAATGCGCGTCAGTAGGAGGCAATACAAGACCAGGAAGAAATGGCTGGTGAAGGCGGGGCTGTGTCACTGTCCTGGTTCATGAGCCACCTCTCCTCCTGTGGCATTAGTGCCTCTTGGTGTGGCCACTGTGCAGTACAGCATTGTGAAGGTGGAGAGAAGTTCTGGAGACAGGTCAAGCAAGTGCACTGAATGGGAGGTTTTAAAAGTGTTTCTCAGTGAAGGGCACAAGGACGGAGTCTTGTCTACAGCTGACACTGTGGTTATAGAGGGTGCTAAATATAGTTTGGGGCTGCTTAGTACTGGAGGAAGAATGTCATGGCCATGTGGTACAGAATGGTCTCCTGATATGTGGCCACAACTTTTTAAACAATGGAAGAAGTCCTGTACAAAGGCTTTATAGTGTATGTCTGTTTCTATTATGCTACCTTTTCCACCCACTGCCTGAACAACTGCGTGGGTTCTGACCTTGATGGAAGCTGGATATCTGATCTGTATCTGATTTGTAGTGTGAACATGTCTGGTATCAGACATTACAGGACTACAGCCTTAGCATGCAGAAATCTGATGGTGCAAAGCAATCTGCTGCTCAGGGTGGCATAGTCTGAATTGAGTTATGGCATCTGAGGGGAGGATGAGACTGAAGCAACAGCCATGCATCACTCTCTTCAGGCCACGGTTTTGCCATCAATTTTAACTTGCCTAGGAATGAAGTTTCAGGGCAGGATTGACTGAGCCATCTGGGAACTCACTGCTGCAGGAAGAGGCTCTTTTCAACTTTTTCCTTTCCCTTCTCCAGCTGCATTGTCCAACTCACAATTTCCTACTTCAGGAGAAACAGACATTGGGATTTTTTTCTCCCAAGCTAAAAGTAAGAAAGGACTAACAACTTCCTTCTGTTAATAAACACTGCACAGTTGTGACATTCACTCCATTTTCACTGTCCTTTTATTCTTCCTACACTACTACAGTTTTCTGATCTCTACCTAATCAACAGTGACAGTATTTAAAGGAAAAGAGAAGGTAGAATGGGAAGAGGATATTTGCACTGTTTCCTCTCCCTCATTCCAGTCACTTAAACATTGCTCTCTCAGGTCTTTAATTCTTCTGATGCTCATGTATCAGCACAAAGGGTTTGAAATGTTAGGAACAGTACATGACGTGGCAAGAGAGGGTTGTGTATTAAGGGTCCTATGCCAGGCAGCATGAGGACTGCTTATGAAGTGCTTGTATATTCAGAGCAAACTGACTTCCTCTGTTTTCAATCTAGTCAACTATTAGGAGGCTGTGAAAGTTACAACTTATATCCTTGTTTGGTAAACTGTTATTTAGTATCTTTTATCTCTAACTACATTTAATTTTCTTGCAAGGTTTCCAAAGTCTGAATGCAGATTTTACAGCATTTTTAAACTTTCACCTTTAACCAGAAATTGGGTTTGTGGATAGTATTTTCGGAAGCAAAGGTGCATTAATTGTTTCAGGATGGCTCATCCGACTCAGCCTATCTGGTCCATTCATACATTCACATTATGTAAAATGTATAATATCTCTCTTTTGAAAGGTGACAAATTCATAATGAATTGGTGCAACATCTATTCCATGGTACAGCTTGCTACCTTAAGTCTTTAAATTAGTTTGACAATAGATGTTCTGTAAACTCCTCTTTGGTGGATTCTAATGTCTGTGTTTGAAGCAAGAACTTTTTAGATCTACTGGTTGTGCTTCTCTCCATCTTGCTTCTGCAAAATATTACAGAACTTAGTGAAGATCAGATCAGAGCTGCAGTTTGTCTCACAACAGAACACAAAACATTTCTGTGAAAGATTAGAAGGGCTCAGTGTCAACAACTTCTTGATTGTAGTCTCTCGGGTTTAGTTCATTATCGCTACTGCTAGTGAATAGCCTCACCGCAAATGCAAAATTCGAGTTAGTTCCCTTAATATGTGCAAAAAGATTTTTAAAACTAAATTGTTTGTGATAACTAAGGAAGGTAAGATACACCGCTTTTTCTAAACTTGTTGCACCCCCTTGGAATGTGGTATTGTTAGAGGATGTAAAGGAAGAAGCCAGGAACTGAAGTGCACCAGGTTATGTGCAAAGCTGATGGTGAAGCTGCAAACTGACCCATCCAAACCACAGCTGGGTGCCCTCAGACACTTTGATTGGTTTTTCTCTCCTAAATGTCCTTAAGTCTGCCTGAATTCTTGGGGAAACAACACAAAGTTGGCCACACAAATGCAGCCATGCTGTGATCCATATACTTGCGGTTCTGGAACTGCTCATCCATGCCGTGGCTGCTACTGTGTTGATGAGGAAAAATGTTTAATTCCTTGAATGTGAGACCAGGGTGTAAGATCATCCATGGGAGAGGTTACAAGTTTCTGTTGACTTCAGGAGCTATTGCTTCAATGTAGGGTACAGTGTGTTTATATACAGACACCTGTGTTTTTATCCACCACTTTTAAAGAGGTAAGTGCATACATGTCACACACCAGGCCTTCTCTTTTTCTCTTGGGGGAGAAGATAGCATGTGGATTTTTTTGTTACTTTGCTTGCTTCTTAAAATAAATACTGATCTGCTAAGCCTCTATGTACCCAGTATTTTAGAAATATTGTTATAAAATTTAAAAAATGAAATCAAAATTTGCATTTCTGTTTCCTTAGGCGACCAGAAAGATGTTAACAGCCAATGCACGTCCTTAACATATGCTATCAAATCTCATCTCCAGAATATCATCCCCTTCTAACTGCAGAGGTTGGAATTTGAGGAAATTGTGGGGGTTTGGTTTTTTGGGTTCTCCCCCCAACAGAAAAGTTTTTTGTTGAACTCCTTAACCAGCTCCTGACAGAAACCCTTAGCAGTGGGAAGTGAATCTGTACTTCCACAGCTGGTGATTGCCCTGTAACAGTGATGGGAGGAGGACAAGGGGCAAAGTCTGCCACACAATGTATTTCCATCTCAGCATTTCACTGTGCGTAACAGCGTCATCCAAATTCACTAGTGAGAGAAACTGGGTTATCCGTTGTCATGCTCAATGGCATCAACGTCTACCATGTCATTTCTTCACTCAAATCAGGCAGTAACACAGATACCATGAGTTGGTGGCTTCGGTCCCTTTCCATTGGTGGCATCGCTACCCGGACCCGCCTCTGGGTACCTGGAGAAAGGCGGGAGCGCCTCCCTGCCGGGAGCAATCCCGGCGGGACCCTGCGGGCGGGCGGGAAGGAACGAACCGGGCTTTGCTGGGGAGCCGCTTCCCGGCAGGCGGCGCCGGCGGCGGCGGGAGCGCGGCAGCCCCGGCGGGCGCCAGCCCTGGAGTGTCCCCGGAGCCGCCCTGGGGTGCCCCGGAGCAGCCCCGGAGTGTCCCCGGAGCAGCCCTGGAGTGTCCCCGGCTCACGGGCCCTGTGAGGGATCGCCCCGCCAACACCCTGTGCCATATTCTTTCGTTTAAGGAATATCCTTAGCTGGCAGCGGGGCATGCACTCATTGCAGGAGGACGCGCGGTGCCGCGCGGCGCAGAGCAGAGCCGTCCCCGGGGGCTCCGTTCGCTGTGGGTAGTGCCGGTGCTCTGGGGTTCGACGCATCCCTAACTGCCTGAAAAGCCGCCGGAATTACAGTCACACACTCTGTCCTAGTAAGGAGTGACATTTAAATGTGTAAAACCACTTGATGTTTTTACTGATAATATGTTTGTAACTAAGAGCAGTTATTCTCTAAAAATATACTAAAAATGCTACTTCATGAAAACGCTTTCCCAATCTATTTTTTTTCCCCTTAAACATGTCATTTTTCCAGAAAAGTGCACAAAGGGATCCATGACTTTTTTCTGGTATATAGTGTTCTGTGCTTAAAAAGAAGGCTCTTTAAAAGCCTCTTATCAATCAACTGAAGCACTTTAATGACAATTTCAGAAACTCAGTGGAAAGAGAGTTGTTTTATATCTGCTTGTTTTATTTGCATTCTAAAATCTCCACGTGGTGATTTCAGCTAAGGTCCTGTGTCAGGGAAATCCAGAAGTGAAGTTGACCAGAGACAAGTAAAAATGCCTGTGTTGTTTTCATTGTCCAAATGTAATGACGTGCAATGATTTAAACCAGCAGTTTCACATGGTTTAAAATGAATTAGATTTATAAAATTCTAAAAGGAACCTCAGAAACACCAAAAAGGATAATAGTTTGTGTTAGGGTAGAATTCGTTTTGAGACTACAAAAACTATTTTCTATGTATTCACAAAACAAAAAGTATTTTTATTTTTAGGAATGCACAGAAAAAAAGATTTGTTTTTATACCTACAAACACTGCTACAACAAATGCATCCAATCCTGCAATTGTAATTGAAGCTGAGAAAAATAAAATAATCTCAAGCATTTCAAGAGTAAGTTAATGTAAAACAATATAAATTAATATAAAATTAGAGAGAAAAATTGTTTTGGGAATACAAGATCCACTGTGTAAGAAAAACACAGAAAACAAGGTTTCTTTCTCTAAACAGAAATTTAAGAAACAGACACACAATGATACAGTTGAAAAAATCTGTAGAATAATATTTAAAGCTGAAAAATATTTTTAAAGCTGTCAGAAAATAAGCATTGCTTGCTTCATAGAAATAAAGTCATACTTGGAAAAAAAAAGTGAGTTAGAAATAGATTTAATTTGCATAAATCTATACAAATAAAGTAAATTTATGTTGTAACTAAACCTACCAATTCCAGTGAATGAGAATTTTGCCATTCATTTGTCTGGAAACAAAGGTTAAAGCCTGAAAAAAAAACCCTAACAAAAAACAACAAAAAAACCCCAGAGAAGCTGAAATTCCAGCTTTCATTGAAGATAAAATGGGCAAAAGAGTTTTTGCAAAACCTTTTCAAATGTTAATTAAACTTCTAAATACATTTAAAACTTTTTTTTTTTAAAGTTACTACATTATCTTTCATTCACAGACTCTACATTTTAAAGTCTTATTTCTGTCAGAAACTTCACTAACACAAAAGCGTAAACCAATGAATTCAGCTTCTGGTCTGCCCTGACATTTTCAGAGATTGTTTTGCAGTGGAAGGAAATTAAATAATTTCCAAAATGATCTTTCCCAACTATCTTTTTGCATTAAACAGGGTTTGGATTCAGTGGTTCCTAATGAATTTGGATATGTTAACAGTGACTGGATCATATCCAAATATGACTTGATGGGAAAGCCATTAGTTTTTTTCCCTGAGGTTATAGTGGTATCCCATCTGGTGATTGCTAATAAATGTGGATACATTCTGAAAAAAAAAAAAAGAGCTTGTATTGGATTCTAGTATGAATTACTGGGAGTGCAGTTTCTTGAAGTTTCATTCATGCACTTCAGGGAAGCTGAGCTTGGAGTCCTTTAAAACTTGACAAAAAGAACATGACACAAGACTTCAGTTATTTTTTTTGATCTACAGCAATTGTTTTTGCAATAGAATTATGTTTGAGATCCAGAAAATGTATTATTATGTAAGAACACTTATGACAAAATCCAAAACAAAAACATCCGTTACAAGCAATTTTATATCTGATTGTAGCTACCAAGTGCTTACCCTAAAATAAAACTTTAATTATTACGTGAGTGCCTGAATAGCTTTCCTCCATAGCTGGATGAAATCTAAGTCATATTTATCTTTCCTACGAACCATCCAGAACACTTAGGCAAGTGTTCATTTTTATATGCAGTGTTAGGGAGAAAATCTGAAGAGGACCAGAAACAAATACTTGTCTCAATGAAGAGGAAATTCTCATCCATTTTCAAAATCCTATAAATTCTTGGAAAATACAGCAGTGTGTTTAAAATAGTAAGGCTAATGGTTGAGTGCAGCTTATGTTATTTGTGAACATTACACCTATTAATTACACGCAGGGAAACACTGCATTTCTTTTTGTAAAGAAAAAATACTGTTGTTCAGCTTTTTTTTTCTTTCACCGTTAACAAACCAATTATTAGCCAGGGCAAATTGACCCTGGTTTTGATCAAAGGAGCAATTCATCTCATCCTGCAGTTCCTGCAGCCTAACAGCTATCTGTTGTTGCAGAATGTGCGGGTCGCCTTTAGCAGCCGACCCCATCCAGGCATGAGAAAAGGGAGGGAGGAAAAACCTATAAAGACCAAAATAAAACTGCTGATTCTTCTGGTTCTTGTCAGGTTCAGTTAGTGGTACAGAAACAGCAGTAAATTCACTGAGGCTCTATCAGATCAAAACAACTCTGTTATAAATATCATTCATATAAACCATGTGGGCGAGAGAGAAACTGTCAGAAGAAGGGAAGGGAAAATAGATCTTCTGCACTTCAATAAATTATATGAAAGTTTTATAGATTATAGCAAAAAAATTAAAACCTAACATAAGTATGCCTATATATGTGTGTGAGTGCATGTATGTGCGTACACTCACACAGTAGTATTAAATATTCAAATGTTTTAAATCCAAATATTTTACTCTAATGAAATACAGAGATTTCAGTGACTGCAGATAAAATTAGAGTACAGTATAAATCTATAACAAGAGGTTCAAAGAAGTGCTTTATGTTTCCCTCAAGAACTGACTCAATGGCTTGACGCACTTCTAATGGGATGTAGTTCTGCTTGGTTTTGCAACTGGAGAGCAGCTGAGAGGGTTGTGATTATTAAAGGTGATGACCTTTAAAGGTGATGAGGATGTGATGATCAAAGCCCTTGCTTACCAACAGAGTTGATAGAAGAAGATTGTTTCGTATGTTTCCCTGCTGTAATTAAAATTATCAGCCAGGGTTTTAATGACATACCATTTTGACAAGTTCCCTGTGCTGATGGTGGCATGTTTGGAGGTTTTACATTTTGAAATGCCTTGACACAATTACTGGAGTACAATTAACAATTCTTTTACATGAAATAGCTGGAGGTTGCCAGATGATAATGTACTTTTCCTGTTTTCTGACCTCAGCTAAATCTAGAGCCGTATCTTAGCCACAAGAGTTCATTAACCAGAGAAAGGTTAATATATACATGTCGGTTCAGTAAAGCATAAATGAGAGAGAACATGCTAGCAAAACCATTAACACTGCAGTGGCCACAGCTATACAATAAGACAGTAGGGACACATTAAAATGACAGGAATGCACCAAACCTTTTAACAGGGGAATTAGGTTTGTTACATAATTTCATGAGAAGTGAAGCTACATGCAGTGTACACAGCACCTACCAAATGGAGTAAATCTATTTCTTAAGAATCGTCGTATTTTTGGGCACACCACTAACTTTGAGCTTCAATTATTTTATTTTTTAACAAATTTCAAGTGGTTTTTCTTGCCACTGTCTCCTGATTCCTTGCCCAGGGGAGCTGAGGTCGTTGAGTTCTACTGTCAATGCTGTGCAGTTGCTGGCTCAAGTCCCAAGTGAGCTAAACAGACAGTTGCTTCAAAAGGGTAAACGATGGGATTCAAGATAAGTTTGGTACTTAACTGCTCATGGTAGATAGCTTACTGCCTTGCAGGTCACTCCTTAATGACCACAGGGAGTAAAGCCAGAGACAAAGAAAAATTAGGTTCGGTGAAAATCAGGAACACAGAGGAAGAAACATACAGAAACAGGAGTCCTAACTTCAAAACTGTGAAGCAAAAAGAGCCACTAGCTGACCCCAAAGCTTTCTCTGCTCTTCTTTGTTGGATTCATGTGTTCACTCGGTGCCTGTAATTGTGGCTCTGATCATGTCCAAAACCGTTGCAGACTAATAGTACATCCTTAAGCACAGCTGGGAAATCAGAGCAGCGTTCATTTACTCCAGCTTTACTCTCTTTCTTTAGAGACTTTAATCAGAGATGGTTATCCTTAGCTATATTTTCCATAATTGGAGGAAATAAGGGACAGCTCAAGGGGATATTTAATCTAATTTTTGTTGACTATTTCTGCATATACTAATCTGTTTTCCTCTACCTGCTTCTGTCCACTCACTACAGTGAAAGCTTTGGGGGAGTTACTTAGATTAGACCTTTAGCATAGTGATGCCCCAATCTTTCTCCCAAAGTTTCCTCTTTTCCTCCCACACTCCCTTCCCAACCAATAGAACCCACAACCTGCTGGCTGAAGCCACAGGGTGACAGGACAGAAGGGCTTGACTCCTTGCAAGCAGAATTTGTGCCTTGCATCAGCCTTGTAACTATTGCATTTGTGGGGCAGTACCTGAGGAGACAAAACTGTTGAGATTTTGGGAGGAAGGATGTAAGTAGCATCTAACCCACTAGAGAGCTTCTCTGTGGATATGTTGTGAGCAGACATCTCCTGTTAGGCCTGGATGTGGCACTTCCAGAGAGGAAGAAGATTCAGAATATACCTTGAAGTGGATGAGATGATTTTAGACAGCTGCCCATTCAACACTCTTGAGTCTTCTGCAGAGCCACTTATTGCTCCCCATATAAAGAGTCATTAGATTTTAAAGTCTATGGATCTCTGCTGAAATCTATCTTGAAGCTTAATATTGAGCACTTCTCCCTTTTTTGAGTTTATGTTTTTTTTGAGTGTTGCTGTAGGGGCTCAAATCAGTAACTTTTGCACATGCAGGTGTGTATAAATTCTCAGGAGTTTGAGAGGAGGAATACAGCGTAGAGGAGAAGTACTGTGCTCTGAGGCTGCTGCTAAAATGAACTAGCACATGTGCTTTTGCCCTACTAAGGAGCACCAAAAAAATACAGCTTTCAAATTTTAAAAGTGAAGGGCAAGTTTGGCAATACCTTTGATGGAATCACTGTTCTGGTGACCTCCCTACTGCTAGGATGTCAGAAACACCTCCTCTCACTGGGAGTCGTCCTTCCTGCTCTGCCATATGTTGGCTTGGAAGGGCCAGGATTATCAGTAGCACAGCCAGATACAGTGGGGTGGCTGTTTATCCAGAGGTGAACCAGAGTGCATGCACTGGGCCAGCACTGTCTGTGTGAGGGGTGCCCTGAGTATTGCTGATGCCTGAACATATAGACCTGCTTTGTAAGGTAAGTTTTTGTGTCTCTTCTTGACTACAGATGCTGTGTCTCTTCTTGACTATAGATGATGAATGATGTTTTTCTGTAATTTCATTTTCTTCTGCAGCTGCCATCCAGCCCTCTAAAGTAAAAATCTATAAGCTACTTCTGTAAGTCACTAGGTGGAAGCATCTACCTTAATACTAGTAGCAAAACTCCTTATTAGAGAGGTAAGTTTCTTCAGTTCCTCTTGTCATTAATTTCTGCATCACATCACATAATGTCTCATTATCAGATGCTATTAAGGGCAGTTGTTCTATTGTCTGGTTCAGCAAAGTACCCCAGCACAAGCTCAAGACCATCCCCTGTCCTGATCCTGTAATGTCTGAAAATGCACTTTATCTTGTATAGTGACTAGTACTTGCATGTTTGGGACTTCATTTGGTGAGACACACAAATATGTGTTTAAACTGAGCTCACAGGGGCAAATGCTTTAGTGGTTGAGCTGAGGTTAACATGAGTCTTTCTGTCCTGCAAACACCTTCAACAAAAATCCAGTAGCCTTCTCAGAAGGGCTTCGTGAGCCCCTTCTTTCTGTACCAGTACCTCCCATTTTCTCCACACTATGAATTCTCTTCTCCCTTTCCACTCTCCATTCAGAATATTTGGCTGCCTTGGAGAGAAGTCAAGATGCCAATTAGCTGTGTGTGACCTGGGCAGCCCGGAGGATGCTATTGTTATGCTAGAAAACATCACTAATTTGCGTAGAGGTCTTCTGCAGCATTGTAGCTCTTAACTAGATGGCCACTTCTTCCTCCAGGATTTGGTATCCTGATTCTTCTCCAAATCTGTTCTGGTGGCTGAAATCTGGAATACTCACTAAAGCTCTGGAAATGGCCAGGTGGAGAACGGCGGTGTTATGCAGAAAAGGAGGCAAGTTGAGATGGGCCATGCGTCTGGGTATTGCATTCTGACATGCCAGAGGCTAAGACTGCAGGCTGATTTCTAGGTCTCTCAGTTCCTAATCTACTTTAGGCAAGAGCAGCAGGGCTAATCCAGTTTAAACCATTTAAACTAACCTGGCAGATTTTGCAGGAAAGTGGATTAGCAAGTGCTGAAAGCACTGCTTTGCCAGCAAAGCTCCATAGATGATAACCTCATGGAAAGAGACTGCAAACAACTGTCTGAGGTTGCCCTGGAAGTGTTTTACCCTTCTCAACCATGCCAACTCCGCAGCAGGCAAGCAAACGAGCTCGATCCTAATCCAGCTCTTCCTCTATTGGTGTGTTCTCCCACAAATGCCAGTTTTTATTGAGGTTGATACATGAATCGGAAAGAGCTGAGTTTGGTTTTCATGCCACAGACTACAATGCTGAGAAATAAACAAAAAGAAATCTGTTTTTTACTTGTTAGCTGAGCAGTTTTGATTTGAAAATCACTGACAGATGCCAAACATGGGACCCCACAATGAAATGTTTACAGTGCCATTTCAGAGAGGGACTCCACTTTGAAACTGAGTGGAAGTATGTGGGAAGTTTGCAGAGCAGGACATGTGTAGGGGTAGAAAATTAAAGCACGATGGAACCATCAGCATGCAGGGTTTAAGGAAAAAAATGGTATTCATATTCCTCATGTTTCTTCTCAATTGACAAGATGATCCCTTCCATTTGCGGTTGTTGGGCTAGCTTTTGTCTTGCTTCCCTGTATTTTCAATTTGCTGGCTTTGGATTTGTGTTATTTTCCTTTAGAAAGGGTACTAGAGAACTGGGGAGCTCTGCACTCTTCATTGTGAAACAGAAAGAAAACCATTTCTTTATGGTTTTCTTCTGTTTGTTTTTCTTGTATGAACATATGCAACGTTTCATGCAAATCAATGTATAATTTAGCACTGACTCTGTACTTTTATTTTGATTTGATGGAGAAATGCTTAACACTTGACACTCTTATTTCTACTTAATTTTCTCATGCAACAGCTCATGCTGCTTTCCATAGCATAAATTAGGAAGGCTAACTTCTATAATTTGAGAGTTGGAATGACTTTATTATTATAATCTGATTTGTTTACTGTTGGCAAACCCCAAATATTCTTCCGAAGAGGAAGTTACTCTGTTATGCCTGCCATTAATATATGTTATGCCATGTGTTTTATCTATATAGGGCACATTTGCATCCCAGTTCACTGTTTGTCACACAATAGAGAAACCAATTACAGGACAACATGCTTTTTATTTTCAAACTGTAAAAGTTATGAGCTGCAGTGAGTTGGAAAAACTCAAGCAACTCTAGGGGACAGAGGCATTCCAAAGCACTTCTACTGGCTGTGGAATTACAGAAACAAGATCACGATAAGGACACTTTGTGGAGGTAACTGTCAGTAAACGAGACTTGAGAAAAGCTTGGGGGAAAGTGATGCTTATTCATGAAGTGGGGGGCTTATTGGGGGTGGTTTAGGGGCCACATGGGCAGCATACACAATTTTAAAAGCTCTTTGCACCATGGAGCAAGGGGGGCTATAATGATGGGAAAAATCAAGGGAAAAACCTCATGATAAATTGATATTAAAACTGAAAGACACATATGAAGAGGGAAGATAGGGGCTGGAGAGAAAGAGGAGAAGCCTTCCTGAAGGTCAGCAATATGAACTTGGCTGGCTGCTGTCTCTGGGGAAGTGGCAGAAACCTTGCTGTTTGGAGCATGTGAAACTAGTATAAACAAGACCATAACAAATGTTTGCTGGAGAACAGTCCTGTGCTGGCAGGGAGTGCTGGGGGAGTTAATGGGTCTTTTCCATCTGTAGAGTCTATGAATAACAACAGATGATGCAAAAAAAAAGAAAAAAAAAAGGCGTGAAACTTGTGCAGGCATTTTTCAGAAAGCAAATTGCTTTCCTAAAACAGAGAAAAAGCAATCTGAAATCACCCAAAGACATGTATTGAACCTTATCCAAGTCTGTTTTTTACAAATGCGTCGATATTCAGCTGCCAGGCGAAATCTTGGGCTGATTGACATCCAGAGGAGTCCTACCACTAGCTTCAGCAGGGCCAGGTTGGAGTAACTGGGGAGCCAGAGGTTGGTTCATTAGATCAGTCAGAACTGAGAAGTAAGTTTAGGCATAACCCCTGCTCAAAACAGTTTAACTCATTTTTCAGCCTCACAAACAAAAAAGAAAGACAAAAAAGAAGAATAAACACCTAACTAGAGCATTACACTTGCAGTCTCTTCTCTTCTCTTCTCTTCTCTTCTCTTCTCTTCTCTTCTCTTCTCTTCGCTTCGCTTCGCTTCGCTTCGCTTCGCTTCAGCATGTCTCTTGTCCTCACCCATCCCAGTAATCCTGCAGGGCTGTTTGGTTTTCTGGTTTTGTTTGGATTGGAAAATACCCATTAGATGTAGCTCAAAAATTGTGGCAGAAAATCTAGAAAGTGAAACAAGACAGATAAATCAGAAAGATGAGTGGTCTGCTTTCATTATTTTTCCTTCAATTTCAGATGAAGCAGATGTTGTGTCTTCTCAGTTTGTCCCAAAGTCAACACTCTTTGCTCAGATTTTGTTCCCACTGTCCTTTGAGGATGCTCTGCCCTTGCTAGCCTTTCACCTCTGGCTTCCTTTTGCAGTGATGCTTCTGAGGTTTGGGAACATGATGACAATGGAGAAGAGTAATGAGAGGACAACTGGTGTGAGGCAAGAGGGCTGTACCTCTGTGGAGGACCAGCTGGGTGAGCAGGGGGATGGAAAAGCAGCAGTTCCCTCTGCTGCACCTGAGTTACCACAGCTCAGGGAGGCTCTGTGGCTTCCCAGCACCTTTTCCTGCCCATTTCTGCCACCAGCATCACCCACTCGGTGGTCTGGCCTCACACTCCTCCTCAAATCTCTCTTTCTGAGGAATTTCTGTGACCCCAGGCTGCCCATCCTTGGTCCCCTTCACTGGTGGGCAGGAGGAGGGGAGTGGTCCCAGCCTCCAGCCCTGCTGTGTTTGCTGGGGCTGTACAATCCCAGGATGTTTCAAGAAAGCACAATAAAAATTAGAGCAGTGCTGAGCCACAGCATCTTTGATTCATGCTCAGTAACCACATGAGAGGATTGCATGCTTATAAAACTAAACTGTTTCAGCATTAAGAGAAATATTTATGAAGATCCTGCCAGCACAGCTGACCTGCAAGACTGATTTCCTTATGTCTCCTCCTTGTAGCAACCTTCCTTTTTCTGCCAGGTTGTCGCATCTTTCTTTTGTCGGTGTTTGTTTTATTGTGTCATTTCAGGGGACAGGAAGGATGAGTGTGTGTCCCCCCACACCTCACCCCGGCAGCCAGGGGCAGCTCCTCAGTGTGCAGTGATCTCAGTACTCCTTTGTCCTATCTGACTGTTGAGTTTTGTGTCCTCCCAACTGCTCCCATGACCTGCCCTCTTTGAGGGTTATGCTTGGGTTTTTCAGTCTATCAGAGCTTGTGCTTGACTTCTCCTGACAGTTCTGCTAGGGAAGGCTGTGTTGGACTCTACACTTCTTCCCTATCACTCTCTTCCCTCACCCTCAGGCTTTTGAATGTGGTTATGATCAGGTTTGCTTCGATTAACTCCACTGGCTTGTAGGGTGCCTCAGAGAAGATGCCTTGTGGGCTCAGATTCTCATTTGGAGCAACAATTATATTATATCCTTGGCAATGCCCAGGTTTGCCAAATCATACAAAATGGTCCTTAACTTCCAGCTCAGAGTGCTTGTCTGAATGCCCTCCAGGGAGCTCCCCTGTCTTCCCTCCACAGAGAAATGGAGGAAATATTCCCTGGTGACCAGGAAATGCTCTTCCAGCCTTTTCTCATGGGTGGTTTGGGATTTCATGGTGCAGTGGACTTACCCATAGCTGTTGGTCACTGTATGCACTGAAAACTTCTCCTTGTCACACCTGGTGAGCAGACTCACTTTGAGGTTAACTTGAGAGTGGTTGTCCAGACATTTTCAGCATTTCTCCCCCAGCCCTCACTGATGTTGTCTTTTCTTCCTGGTTGTCCACTGGGTCTTTCCCCCTCACCTCAGTCCTATCTTTGCCGATGCAGCTACTTCCTTGCACTTGAACTCTCACTTCCTTGCCCATCAGGGAGAGCCAAGTCCAAATTTTTTAAACGATCACATGCGGCTTTAGGCATCTGAGCTGTAGAATATAGAGATTTTCATTGATGCCTGTCCTGGGTAATCCTGTGTGTTTTAAAAAAAACCCTGGGCTCTTTCAAGGAAGCAGAAATGTTAGGGTCCTGAGCATCATGTTTTTCTCTGAGCCTTCTCTAAAATATTTAGGCCCATCCATGAGGATGTGGAAGAAGTGTTCATTGCAGAAGAGTGCATATGCATGCGTGCATATGCATATAGATCTGTAAATGTGTGTATGTACACCTAGACCAGGTGCCAGCAATGGGGTACAGTGAATGAATGCGCACTGTTTGATTTTTTGGAAGTGCTGTGGTTTCATTTAACACCATGGTTGCTCAGAGCAGGGGCATTTTTTTGTTGTCTTTTTGACACTTTATACCCTTTAGCAGGTAGAGGCTTCAATAACTTGAACTTGGACATGAGGGCATGAAGAGGAAATTTTGGACTGGAGGCTAGGAAAGCATTTGCCAGTAATTATTCTAACCCATAGAAATAATAGTAGCAATAATAATAATAATAGTAAATGGCTAACATGTTCAACTCTAAGCAGCATGAGGATAAAGCAAGCCTTAGAAAATAAATGAGTAATAGTAGTGGTGTAGGTTGGTGGACAAGGACTATCTCCCTTAATTTTGCAGTGAGATAATGGAAACAATATTCAGTGTCTTAGAAAGTGAAACATTTTAGAATGTTTTTAAAGAATGAAACCTGCAATTTTCCCACTTGTGACAGTCATGAGTACAATCTGGAGAGATCTGCTGGGACCCAAAACATTTCAAAGCTAAGTGCCCTAATTAGATGTGTGCAGCACTGTCTGGCAAAGAAGTCTGATTGCCAAGCAGTGTTTTTAGTTACAGCAAGACAAAGAATCAATCATAAAGAACCACCAAAGGGAAGATGCATAATATTTGCATTATGCAGCTTTCAGGATATCGTAATGACAGCTCTGGAGCTTGCCCTGCAAAGCATCACACTGCACACTTCAGGCTACACTCACTTCTCTAGCCCCACAAGCAAACTTTGAGTGGCACTGCTGGGGGCTGAGTTTCACCCCTTACCTTTAGTCTTAGGATGCTGCTAATGGCAGCTACACATAAGCCAAAAGTACAGGCAGTATCTTCTGCAAGACAAAATTATGGCCCTCTTGCAAGAGGCGCCAGAGGCCCAGAAAAAATCGTTATCTGTGGTATTGTGCGTATTGGAAGCCACACATACGTTTTGCTGACTTGTGGCCCAAGAGATTATGGTTTGCAATGTTAAATCATTGACAGTAATATACATTGTACAATCATTTTTTATTAGGATATTGAATGGTAGCGGTTAACAAATTAATCAGGGAACAGGGTTACAAGCATATGCCTTTATAGCTTATGGCATGGGTAGAATCCTTATTGTCTCCACTTAGTTAGTGTGTAAGTTTTAAAAGGAGTAAGCTATATGCTCATCATTTTTCTTGTTGTCCAAGATCTCAGCAACAAACAGTAGGGAACTCCCATTATACATTTCAGCTCGAAAAGTATTCCTTTATTGTCTCTGTAAAATGTGCTGGTCTAGTGATCCAAGTTAAACATTACTGGAATTTAACCATAAGTCAAAAACAATATTAATTTTGAGCCCACATATTTTTCTTCTGGTAGGGTATAAAAGTTTAAAATAAGTACACCCTCCAGACAATCTGTAAATGGTAGAGTGCAATGTATGAGACAAGGAAAGAAAAACAAAACAACATGCACATTTAACAACAGAGCAGCAGCAATGTTGGGTGGTATTAACTTTTTTTGGTATAATGGCAGGAACCAGAGTTTTTTATCCCCATCTCTGTGGCCTGGTTCAAAGGGAACAGAAGGCTGGCATCATGCCACTGAGCTGTGTCAGAAGATTTCTGTCCCATACAAATCCATAATCGGGGTTACTTCTTGGTGGGAAGCACAGGGATTGTCGAGAATATTAGAATGGCAGTTCTGAACTTCGGCATCCCTCACTCCTTCCCTGCATGGCAGATACCACACTGCTGTTTGTCTGAAGTCTAAAGGCTGCCACAGCCATCTTTTCAAATTAAAATGGCAATGTAAATTTTGTAAATGTTAGTTCTCCTAATTGGCAGTGGCTTGTATAATTAAAATAAAATCGCTAATACTTTCTCTTGGTTTTTTATTATCTGAAGTTCATTTTTCAGTAACTCAGACAATGTCTTCATTTTTATGAAGACCCATACTGACCTCTAAATATCTGATTTTTTTCAGTGAATGTTTATGCCCATCTGGTTTGAATTTAGCATTCTTATGAGTCATTCCACTTTGATAGGAACACTCTGCTATAGAAAACTTCTTTTAATATTTTAAAGTTTTAAATCAAACATTGCATACTGCATTACCTAAGCCCTGCTACAATTATGGAAATCAGTGGGTTCGTTTTCTTCATCGGACATTGCATTTGCTCTCTTTGTGAATTAAACATTGTTCATGCTAGAAAGGTTTACAATGCACATGTGTTCAAGTGTTTTACCATCTTTTGTTGCCACATCCTTTCCCAGACTTAATAACAGCCTTTTTGGAAACAGCCCCAGTAGAGGAAGGATGAGTGATTCTATAGGAAATAAGGATGCTCAGCACTTCCTTACATCTGACATTTAACCCAAGCAAAAGTGCTATATTTATTTTACTATCAACACTGATTTTATTACTTCTTATATTCTTACTACATGCATTTCCTGATGTTAAAGATATAACCAATTCTTTTGGGTTATTTCTTTTCATGCAGGGAAGATTTTTAATAGTTTTTTAAGAAACTCCAAGTGAATTGCAAAAGAAAGGGAAGGAAAAAAGTTAAAAGCAAGCTATTAAAAATAGACTGCAGTGCAGACCATTCTATTTCAAAATAAAATCTCAATTTGCCAGTATGTTTTGTTGAACTATACCTGAATCATCAGATAAAATAGAATGGGTCTGTTCCAACTGGAAAAAAATGGAATATTTTAAAGTATTGTTTGTTTGCACTAAATACGTTCTCATGAGTTCAGACTCCACTTCCTTTCTTGACTACTTAAATACATTTTAAATAAATGCTTAAATAAATCCAAAGTAAAATTTAAAAATTGATATTTTATCTGAGACCTCCAACTAAAAGAGAATTAGTTTCTGAGCAAAT
The DNA here is from genome assembly GCF_041296385.1 of Aphelocoma coerulescens. Lineage (NCBI taxonomy): Eukaryota > Metazoa > Chordata > Aves > Passeriformes > Corvidae > Aphelocoma > Aphelocoma coerulescens. Next base: position 35,301,313 of record NC_091014.1, on the reverse strand, counting down.
ACAGGTGAATTGCTTTAAACCAGATGAAAATTACAGTACTTTATTATATTATAATATGGAAAAATATAAAAAGTTGGGTTTTTTCCATAAACACAAACTACTTAAGCACTCAGTTTAGGCAAATGCTTAGCAACTTTAGAACATCTTCCCACATACTTATAAATTAGACTGACACTACTTTCCCAGTTTATAGCCTATAATATCCTTCTTCAAAGCCTCTGACTTTTCTCTCTTTTCTCTCAGGATAAATTTGAATTCAAGTAACCCAAGAGGGCATCTAATCTTTAGCTGATCTTTAGGAGAAAATGCAGAACCTCACCATGGGGACAGAGCTTCATGAGGACCCAAAATGATCATACTTTTATACCCTTATGCTAGGGTATATTTTATGTTGACCAGGGCAGCAGAGCAGCTAATGTGCTTCAAGCAAGATCTGCTCACTGCAACAAAGCAAGTTTGTCATTGCTATGCAGACCAGCAATAGTGTCTGGTTTATTTTGGTTGCATTTTAGGTAAGGTAAAAAAAAGGACAGGCCCATTAATAGAGACTAAAATGTAGTTCCTTCATTTCCATCATTCCTAAGCAGCCTGTAACATGAAGAATGCTTTTGTAGTTCACATTAGTCCCATTATCATGATGGAATAATGAAAGAAGAAAGGATTTATTTTTAAGTACAGTTCAGAGGTGTAGGGTTGTCAGACTAATGTCAGAATACCACACTTTTAAAAAACACTTAACCTTCATCAGTCAGACAGATAAATACTAAAGACCCTTTCTTATCCATTGAGGATGCTGTTTTTATTATCTTTTTTTTTTTTTTTTTAATCAGATAATGGAAAACTTTAGCCTTGTTAAGGAATCTGGCAATACTAAACTACAGAATTATAATTTTGCCAATTTTCAATAATAATTTTTCACCAATTGCTGAACTTTGTTTTCTCCATTTGCAAAGGCAAGAAGCAAAACACTTTCACTCATTTGCTCAGTATATGTCTAGAGTGGTGACTGTTCATTTTCACAGAAAGAGTTCAAACATGTAATGGACATAAGAAGCATTCATCACATAGTTTTATGCACACAGGCTCTGTCCCATTTTACTTTTAAAGATTAGAGAGTGGTAGTGGAGAGACTGCCCTTATGAGTGTGCAAATTCTGAGAGCTGTTAAACAAAGCATTCTACATTAAACATGTTGAAGGTCTGACATGGCTTTTAACAGCATCATGCAGGTAGCCTGTTCCTTTTGGGCACACCAAGTACATTACAGTACCATCCAGAACTAGCAAAGCACAGAAAGGGGTGCCCACAGCAAATTGTGCTATTGTTGACTCTTTATTTAATAACCAGTTTATAAAGGTAGAAAAAGGACAGGCTTGCAGTTAAGGCACTGATCTGAACTGCCAAAGAGTGGGCTCAGCTCCTGATTCTGCTACAAGTATCTTCCCTGACACAGTACATGCAATTTGGGATATAGGTGTACCCTGTGGCAGGTCGGGTCTGCCACCATCTGTTGCATGGATGCAATGCCATACTCAGATGCTTTAGTCAAACTGGGGAGAAAGGTGAGGCTTTTGCTACTGTGGATGGTGATGTAAATAGGCACTGACCCATCATGTAGGGCTGTTATCCCAGCTGCCTTCATGGTGACAGCAGGTACCAGCCCTGGCCAGGGGAGGCAGCTGAGAGATTTTTCCCAATGTGTCCCAGGTACTTTCCACAAAAGCAAACAGGATTCGTAGGTTGCTGCCCAAACTGTCCTTACAGCTCTAAATACATGTTGCAGGAAGGCTCAAATACCTGCGCCCCAGGCTGAGGGGGCTGTGGTCCTCACCCAGCTCATCAGGTTTTGGGATTCTAACAAGCTGGGCACAGGTTATGCTATTAAATTTGGTTGAAATTGGCCAGAGGTTGTTTGTGGCAGACAGATAGATGGATACTGTGGTTGCATAAACCTAGTTTCCCAAGGAAACTGGATTTAGAAATGAGGATGATACCACTTCTCTACCGTACAAGGATGTTATGAGAATAAAAGCATTTCTGGTGGTGATCTTCTCAGGTGTTTCAGGGATGGAGAAAATGCAATTCCTAGACAACTAGATTAATATTGACATTTTTCTTTCTTCTTTGAAGTTGTGTACTACAAATGGTTACTCATGGGCATATCTGTGTTTGAAGTATCAGCAATTAATGAAGTGGAAAGAGATTCAGATTGTGTCTGTTGAACTGCTGTGTGTGTGTGGCAGAACACAAGAATTCCTACTTACTTTTCCATGAGGAGAGTATATTCAGAGCACAGCACTACTCCCTTTCTCCAGAAAGTGAATCAACTGAAAGCAACCAAACATACCTTTTATGTTTAGAATTGGAGTGCATTTCCTTGCCTTGAACTTGAAAAAATTTTTGTGTGTAATAATGGGAAAATCTTTGCAGTTCAAAAGAGAAGCAGGTGTGAGCCCTAGCCGCACAAACATTGGTCTTTCTGAGCAGAAAGGTAAGCAGCAGTAAATCATTAAAGTTCAGGTTCGTGAGGAGCCTTCCAACAGGAATCAGGAAGAATTTTGGAAAGTATTCTAAGGCTGAGAGCCTCAGATCTTCCACTCCTTCACAGCCTGGTGCCTGAGGGGATGAAACTATGGAAGCTCTTCTGTTTTCCATTTCCAAACCCTGAGCCGGGGTAGCTCAGCTCCCTGAGCACAGGGAAGGTGGCCTCTGAGAGGCCTGGGCATGCCGGCATCTGCCTTGGGCTGAAGGTCTGTTGGGACCCACGTAGCAGATATTTCTCCTCGCCATATTGTGCCTAGAAAACCAGGTGGCTCACTGTCATACATGAAATCCCTATTTGTGCTTGGTCTTTGCATATTAAGTGCTTTAATTAATTGAGTTAAATATTTTTAAATTGAATGTTAAAATTAACCCATCAGCCCAGGTACCAAAAATTAAGTTCCATTAATCACTTGTACACCATAAGAGTTATCTTTCCTGTGTTTACTGTATACTTTTACAAGTGTTTTAAGATGTGTTGGATGTATTTCTTTTTATGTTTTTACTTGTACTTTGGTTCCAAGGCAGATTTCAAAACCCCAGCTCCAACAAACAGCCCAGCCCCCATAGCCATTACCCTGTAAGCTCCGTGGCAACCTGAATTTTAATGACCCTTATCTCAACTAATACCACCCCTCTGACAAGGATGAGCCATTGGTGGACAGAGATAATCTGTCAAAGGGAAAACACCAATCACCTTAAACCGAAGGGGCGGGCTGTGGGCAGGCTGTGGGTGGAGCAAAGGCACTTTAAAACAAGGAGTAAGAGAAAGGCACGCCCCCTTTTTTTTCTCTCTCTAGCTTTGCTGTGGTAGAGGTCCGTGCTGGGTAAGCCTTACTCCTTTTAAGGAGCCTTTAATAATTTTTACCTTTGACTTTTGGATTAGCTAAAAGTCAGCCCAGCACTGCAAGTTCTTCCACCAGAGGTCCAGTGCTGTCTAAGCCTGAAGATCTCTAATCCCTGCGCTCCTGGGGCATACCATCTACCAAGCCATAGGATCCCAAATTTTTATATTTTGCTAATTTTAGCAATTTTTCAATTTTTCCGTTTTTAATAAATTATCTTAATTTTTAACTAAGAGTTGTCTCATTTCTCACACTCACTAACCCAGCAACAGCTCTTTTAATGCCTAACAGCAGCAGTAGGATGGGGTGAGCAATGTGCTGCTGCGTGCTGGCTGTCCTGTGGGTATCCCACGCATGAGAGGTGGGACTAATCCCCTGACCAGTTTTCCATGCACTCTGCACTAGCCAGGGCAACCCCTGTTGCTTAAAAAAAGTAGAAAATACTTGATCAGGAAGAATGAACTGGTACATCTTTGTGCTCCTCAGGAGGGAGGAATACGGGCTCCAGCATGTTCTTATACATCTTAGCTAATGGCTGGCTCCTTTATCTGCAAGGAGGGCAGGGGCCTGGACTGCTTTAGGCAACCAGGGAAGCTAATTCAGGTCTCCCACATGCTAGATGAGCACTCCTGCCACTGCATTGCTGTATAAAAAAAACACAGCTGCCCCTGCCAGCCAGCTATTAAGGGCATTCAAAAGCAGGCTTGGTCTGCATTAGAGGACAGAGGTTAACCTCTGAGCTCAGAGGAGAGGGAGTGATGGCATGCACCTCTTAAACCATCTTTCTCGTCAGTGTGGAATTTTCTGGAGCATCTCTAAAGACTGCTAGCTCTCCCCACTTTCTGGACCTCAGCACCCAGGGAAAAAGTTTAGACTTCTGTACTCATAACAGGCGTCTCAAATTAGGTGGTGCAAGTCCTGGCACGCAGTGATTTGGCCCGACAGTGTCTGTTTTTGTTTAAAGAGCTATATGCTGAGCCAGGTTAGTGCCTGTTGCATTAGTCATAACAAGCTTTCAAGATTATAAATGGGGAAAGTGCTGAGTAACTTGTGATTCAGCCTTACTATGATTTCTAAGTACATATTACTAATACATTCCCTGTTATTACACTCCTTCCCCTCCCAGTTTGACACCTGCATCCGTTCCCCACACAAAGCTGGAGCAGAGAAAACTCCTGTTATTTCTAGTAGCTGGTAGGAAATGAGGAGCTGGCTCATCCTACACTCAACATTTCTATCACCCTCAAAAACTCCCTTGTTTAAACTGTTTACTCTGTGCCATGGTGTTTTCTTTGGAAAATAGTAGTGACAGAAACCAGTTGATTTAAGGCAAAGTTGCAGGTTCTGCACCCCCTGTGTGTAGCAATCAGTATTTTTTGCCTTGTATTTACCATGAGTTATCTTCAGGGTTTTTAAAGAAGAGTGAAAATTGAGCCATCAGATGGTTTCTGTGGTGGAAGCTTGAATGTTCTATATATATAAAAAAGAAAACTTTGTTTCTTTTGGCATTATCTAAAATGAAGTTAATGGTGGGTGGAGGCTTCCTGGGAAGGAAATGTGCAGGGGTACAAAATGAAATTGTGGTGGGCCGCCACAATTGGGGCCTTGGTGAAAATGCTGAAAATTATCTGAATGTTGTGGGTGATGGAAGTTTGACTCCTCTTCAGCCAGGGTTTTGCAGAGCAGCAGGGTGTTTCAGGAAAGCCTGTTTGTGCACCTTTGGGTTGGCAGGAAGAACACAGTCCTGTGCTCCTCAAGCAAGGGCAGACTCTTACTTGCTGGAATTGAATTTGATCAACTTTACTTATATTGTGACACTTGTTATGCCAAGAAATGTCTCTTTTGAAGAAAGAAAAATTATTTTTGTGGTAAGGGTCTGTGGGCCTGAAGTGCTGGAGGAGGTTGGGAGCTGCGATGCCCAGCTCAGGAGGGTTTTCAGTGCCAAAGTCATGCCCTAAAAGGGGTTGTGGCAGTCCCCAAAACTGGAAGCAGAGTGGCTCCCTTCACAGCTGGGAGAAGAAGAGTGACTCCCACAACCCCTCATTCTCTTTCTCCTGCTTTCTTTCCAGGGCCTGTCAAGGAACCCTGTAGTAACCCGGCTTTTAATTTAGGCACCTTAGGTAAGCACCTCAAGTTAGAAGGGGTAAGTCTGGGACCTGAAGTGCAGATTACACCTCTGACAGCAACTTAAGAAGTTCCTCTCCCTCCTCATCATCTCCATGGACCACTGAAGACCCCAGATTTTTCTGGCATGTTCCCTGTTCTGGAATTTCAGCATGTGGCTGAAGATGCTGCCAGTTTTGCATCATGCTGGAAGGTTAGTGCAGTGGTATAGGTGAAGCCCAGGGTGAACACCACAGTAGTCACACTGGGGGACAGAGGAAGGTTGTGGTTGCCCAGGCCAGATCTTCAGCAAGGAACCTGCTGACCATGGATGTGGGAAACACTACACCTGCAAAAGTGAGATTCAGCAGATAAAATAATTTTTAGAGGTAAGCACCATAATAACCATAGGTTTCTCTTGAAACCCTGATGCTGTTTGTTGCAAATGGCCAAGTGGCCTGGTGACCTGCCCAGAAAGGAGGGAGATGTGTGCTTCAGGTGCTCTTTGATTCGAGAGACTGGAAACTTCAGCTTCTGTAGCCATCTGAGTGCTTTGACCACCAGGCTTAGGCTGTTCTAGAAGAAAGCACCCCACTGAAGCTGCACAGAGATATGCAAACCTCATGGAATCTGGTCCCTACTGATCTCTAATTGTACACTGAAGGACCTTGACTGGAAGCAGTGGTTGGTCTGGTCCCTGCTTCCAACCCTCTTTATAAATTCATTTTAATCTGTATATAAAGACAAAAAACTACACAGGATGCAGTGCCTGGGATGCACCATCTTTCTTCCACCTTTCCCACTGCACCCCATTCACTGATCTGAACCTGGCACTGGCCCCTGGCCACAGAGCAAAAAAATATCTATTGGTAAAGGAGACACAGACAACCTCAGTAAAGACTGAGTTCAGCACTACCTTGGGCACTTCAGGAAGAATTTCCCCCAATACAGTCTCCCTGGGAACTGAGAGTAGGTCCTTGCTCTCCTCTGTGACAGAGCAGTGCCAAGATCATGGCAGAATATTAACTGTGGGCACCTCAGAGAGATAGATATTGAATTCAAATGGAGAATAATTTCTCACCTTCATCTATGGCTTATAATCACAGGTGGAAAGTGTCATCAGCTCTGTGGCCTAGGGTTGGTATTGTACCTCTCAAGAGCACAATCAGCTGGAAAAGATTTTCCCAATGCCTATTAAATGCAGATGAAAGAAGACATGAACAAAAATAAAAATTACAGAAGAGGAGCCCTTGAAGGCTTTAGTGGTATTGCTCTGGCATGGAACCTCCAGTGAGCTGGGGATGGTGGGAGTGTGTGGAGCAGTGCAGGGGAAGCAAAGGGCAGCACCTGAACCCCGTGTGTCAGCAGATACATATTTTACACAGTATCAGTTACCTCAGCAATTCAGACAGACTGAAATGGGAGCTATTTCCTATAAAAAATGACCACAAGAGCTTTCCATTCCATTCCATGACTTTAATTTAGCTTTTTTAAGGCACTTAGATATTATCCAGTGCTTCCCGGTAGCTGCTATTATACAATTGTTTCAAATATAGACTTGTATGAGTCACTGTGCTGCCAAATTTAGAATTCATCCTGGAAAGGCTCAGGCTCCTTTCAACTCTTTCTCCCAGTCCCTTGGCATTACACAAGCTTCCTCTAGATTTTATCCTGAAGTCCTCGCCATACCACCTGACCTCCTCTTTGTGGTGAAATCTAGTTATTACAAAACATCTTGACCTCTGAGAGGTTAAGCAGTCAAGCTTATGGTAAATCCAGAGATATTTGGGTAAGCGCTTTCTGACAAAAACAGTTTTATGTATTTGCAGTTCAGGGTCTGGTTGGAAGTTCCCTTCAAAAGAAAACAGAAAAGCAAGAAATTCACATCTCTGGAACTATCTTTGACCATAAGGTATGCCTTCACGTGTGTGTTCTTCCAGGATTGTGGCTGGAAGAGTTGGAGGAGTGGAGTACTTCAGGTCTGCAGGAAAACTGTGTAGCCTACTTTCTTCACTTTTAGTTTTTTAAGAGGATACACCGTAAGGTTTGTGCTGCAAAGCCAGCTTCAGCTGGAAGCATCCTTTCTATAGACACCATTTGTACAAGGTTATAGCATGCTCCTCTGCAAAATAATCAGAATTATAGACAACCTGCAGACTGTGTGCTCAGCTGGACATCTAGAGCTCATCCTGAAGATAAGCAATATCCATCAAAAGGATTTGCAGCTCAGCCTGGCTAATTGTGTACCTCTTTATCTTACCACTTTATTTCTGCTAGCTTTTCTTCTGCATGGTAGGAATATTCATGGCATATTTTGGACCTATACAGGAGTCACAGATCTATTTTTTCTCCCACTTTAGTGTTATGCCTATAATGTAATAGGAACTGCAGTCTTGTTTGCATTACTGTTGTGTTGTGTTCGGATGCTGCTGTGTCTGGGGGCCAAAGCAATGAGAAAAGTAGCTCATAACCCGTGAAACACATGAAACACATGAACTACATTCCAGCGACATTTAGAATACTTGGCAGAGAGAGAGTGTTGATTGAAAATGAGCAAAGCAGTGTTACCTTTCTTTGTAGTTTGCTTTGTGTGATGGTGGCTAAGAATGCTGTTGCATAATAATTTTTAATTGTACTTCTATTAGGCTAGGAGGCCAGATGTTTTGGTTTGGTTGTTTTGGCTTTTTTTTTTTGGTTGGTTGGTTGGTTGGTTGGTTTTCTGCTTCATTTGGTTTTTTGGTGCAGAAGGAACATATGCATCACCACACACCACTGCTTTTTTTCCCAGTATATAACTGACATCTCAAAAGGAGAAAACCCCCTGAAACTCACTGCACATTGAGTTGACTGATTCTTTACCAGAAAGACCATGACTGGGCATTTAGGTTTTATTACATATTACAATGTTTATTCTCTATGAGATAAATTTGTTGAATTGAAAAAATGTATCAATATAATAACTAATACCTCAGCTATAAATGTCTCTTTGCCTTGCTGAGGACAGAAAAGAAAACAAAGCTTACATTCTATACTAAGTCCCACTAAGACAGTTTTTAATATGAAAAGGAATAACAATCTTTAAGTGAGAAAGTGACAGACTACAGAGCTGAATACTAGTGCATACTTTGTGTCAGACTCTCAACTATCCAAGCCTTGGCGAGTTTATTTAGCCAGAGCTTCCTCCACATGGATGGTACCAAAGGAAACCTTAAACCCTCAAATGTGTTGATGCACACACCCACCAAACTTCACAGGATGTGACGTGATACATCCTTATGCCGTGCCACAAAACCAGATCTGACAGGCTGCAATACAGCATTCTTGTTATTTTGGACATGTGGGTCAGAAAAGCCACCAAAGCTACCATTATGACACAATGCCCAGGGAATTCCTGTGCCAAATACTTTGGAATAGGTCTAGAGCATGCCAAATGTGAACACTCTACAGCAGCTCATCCAGGAACCAGGCTTTCCTCACTGTGGTACTCAAGGCAGCAATAGCCGTGGGTAGCTCCTGATAATTCCTGACCTAAAGCAGTGCCTGTCCTCTGGTTGAAAAAGTCATGAATCTCAGGGGTGGAATGGACTCAGGAAACTGAGCATTCATTCTTCCATCAAAGCTCTGCAATCATTTCTATACTTGCAGGCAATACTAATGTGTGATAGGTAATATCTATAATAGCATAGAACTATTAATTTATGGTAGGTATATGATACATATACTATATCTGTCCTTGTGAAAACCAGAAGCAGAAAGCCTCAGCACTCTACTTACTCCTAAAGGACACACACTTTGAAATGGGTTCTTATGTTGTCACTTTCTTTCGATTGGTTAACCTTGCTCCTCCTTGCACAGCCATTTGGCCGTGGCCCACCTGGCAGGTAGCTATCCGAAGTCTTCTTGGAATCAGCTGGCAATGCAGGCCATATTTACCTCGGGACAAGGGCCCTGGTGAGCATGGAGCAGACCATTGTCTGACTGATTCTATCATGCAGGGTGAGACCAGGGGCTTGATCTGAAGGATGAGATAACATCAGTTCAGGTCATGAGTTGCCTACAGTTGCCTGTAGGCTGAATTGGTAGTGGAAGGGAAAGGAGAGGGCCACGGCTATGGATCTCCTTTCTGTCTCCTATTAACACACACTAACTAATCATATTTGGCTTGTTTTCAGACAAAATAATTACCTTTTTTTTTAAAAAAACCCCACAGATGTTCTTAAGGAGTACAGCAAGGATAACTCACAGCCTACATTACTGCACACACTCAATGCCACCTAAATTGTGCCAAACTGGTAGAAAAGAGCTCTGTTTAACTTCATGCAGTGGTCTCAGGGCTCCATAGCTGTGTACTTCAGGGGCCAGCTCTGGTAACAGAGGTGTAGCACTCACTGCTGTCTTCAGAGCATTTGTCACTGAGGATTAGTAGTTTTCCCATTGCACCCAAAAGCCCCGGCCCTGGTGCAGAGCCTCCATGTGCTCAGAGCTGCATGAGTATGTGGTGGTGTTGCCTTTGTAACGTTTCAGCTTGATCAAAAAAAAAAAAATAAAAGGAGCCTGTGGGAGCAAGGTTTGGGTTGGCCATAAACCAATACGTGCACAGTTTAATAACATACATCTACGTTCAGTGATTGCAGCTCTTATCTTTTAATCAGAAGCTATATGACCCTAACCCAATTTTAAACAGCTTATAAGTGCAGATTTTAAGTCTTACCTTTTATTTTCTTTGTACTGAGGTAAGTAGTGAGAAAAATCACTGTTACGGAAAAAAATTCTTACAGAAACTATTATTCCTCAACAGGTTTTAGGTTTTTCTACCAGCTTCAAAGTTGCTGTTTCCAGGTCTCTTTTAATTAATCCTGGTGACTGAAGGATTTGACAAAAATTTGTGAACTCCTGTGCTCACAGGGTTTTCAATTACATTAATTAATTAATTTTATATAAATCAATTCACACATCTGAATAGACCTAATTAAAAATAAATACATTTACAAGCTATCTTATTATGGCAGCATTAAGGGTAATGAGTTCATTAAGCATCACGTGAAGACATTTTCAGGCTGAGGGTACAGGCTGCAACATGTTGAAGACACTCGCTGCTGAGGAAAGGAGGCTCTGCCAACAGAGATTAGCCTATCTGCAACAAAAGCTTTTACTTCAAAGATCATAGATAACGTTGGAGGGCTTAATGAGAGTATATTTTAAAAATGTAAATAGGAGGATCTAGTGGGCACATAAATTGCATAACACTCATAGCACACCCTCTGCTCTTGCTTATGGAAGTAAAGAGAGTAAAAGTTAACAAGTTACGTACGTCACTCCCCCTATTTCAAGGGGGTGTTCTGCTTGTAGATCGAGTCCTATTAGTGCAGGAGTGCCTTAATAATTGAAACACTATCACAAGTTTGAAATAGCTGCTGCACACCCCATTTGTCTGTGTACCCCTTTTGGTGAGGTTAGTCCCAAAATGCTCAACTGTTAACTGAAATAAATATAAGGTGTCTCGTCACACTGTTGTGCTGCTCTACTTTTAAAAGGGTGATCTTCCGAAAAAACCTCTTTCAGATCACCATAACATAAAAATCTTTATGGGTAATACTGAAAATGGGATTTATTTTATGTTACGCAGGACTGATAATTGATTCTTTAAAAGTTTGCTGTGTTTTCACATGAAACATTAAAATGTTATGTGCTGAACTGACAGACAGAGGAAATTTTTAATATGCTGAAATAAAATGCGCTTAAATAACCCTCCCCAACAGTCTTGCATTCTTTGCTTCGCTTATACTGAGAACCAGCCGTCACTTTTAAGTTTTAATAAGTTTCATATGTTTTGTAGCGGAACTGTGTTTGGTTAATTCTAACCTTTAATTAGTAGCCTCTGGATTGGTGTATACCCCAGGCACGGGGATGTTATTAGTGTGAACTGAAAGCTATGTGTGTTACTCCATAACAGATCAAAACAAACCTTGTATGCTCTGACAGCATTAAACCCCACTGAGACCTTGTGCAGGATATGGTTTTCCACTTGCAAAAGAAAATTGTAATTCACAAGCCTTTGCCAGATGTTGTCCTCCCATACTTACATACCTACTGAGTAGGTGGTCATCTAGGGTAAAGCCAAGTGTGCCCTGTTAGAGCATTTGTCAGACTAAATAATTTCTTGAAGTCTTTTTCTTCCCTTTTTTATTTCTTTTTCTCTTTCCTTTTTTTTTTTTCTTTTTTTTTTTAAGAAAAGTAGCAGCAAAAAAATTTTTAAATCTGTGCTGGAAAATGGCTGTCTAATATGAATAGGATCCTGTTGTTTTCTGAGAGGAATTCAGGGCCATGCTCATGATCTCTTGAAGCGGGAGGGCTTAGGGGCTCAAAGGAGTCTGTTGAAGACTTGATTTCTGCTGAACAATGTCACTACAGACCACACTGCACTGTAAGCACTGCGGTAACACAAAATCATGAGACAAACAGAACAAAGAGAAAAGGAGATTGCAACAGAATGCTTTGAAAGGGGTCTTCAGAAGACATTCTTTTGTTAAAATTAGAGATGTTCCTGTAACCAAATGGAAGGGTCCCCTAAATGAGAATAAAATGTTCTGCTGGTTGCTCGTCCCTGGCATTTTATTAGCATGTAGACAGCTGGTACAAATGGGTGCTACTATCAGACTGCTATCAGATTTTACCAGGTCAGCAAAAGTCATCTTTGTTATCTGTAACAATTTTTTCCCAGAGAAAAAAATTTTAAAGTTTGCATGGAAAAGAGAAGTTTAAACAAAAATTTGTGCTCAACCTTTACCCAAATTTTCTTTGGAAACAGCTTGGGTGACACTGCCTTGGTGCTTTTTTACATACTCAGCTGTAAACACAAAAACATGGCTTGCATGTTGTAAATGTTATTGCAACTTTTGCGGTCCAAGAATATAAGTGAGGCAGGATTGTGGACAGAAATTAAAACAGTGTTTCATAATTGGAAAACATGGAATAATTTTTTAGACTTAATCTTTTTCAGTAATTTTATGTAAAACTCTGTAAGTAAAAGGAGAGGTTTCTGGTGTTTTAGGATGTGCAGATGGCTTTTATTTTTACCAGGAGATTTTATAAACATGGCAAGTAATGACTGCAAGTGATTTTAAACAGTAAAAAGAATTAAGACTACTTTTTAAAATAAATTAAGTTCTCCCTGGCTTCTGGATTTTTGAGAAGAATGAGATAAACTTTAGACTCTGAATGCCATAAGGTACTTACGGTATGACTGCTTGAAGCCACAAAAATCTTATCTGCTACCATGGTGGAAACCAGCCTGTGAACATCAGCCATTCAGTGGCATACTTACATGATCTATTTTTGACCAGATCTAATGTGAGCATTGTGATAAAAGGGCAGGCCCTGCCAACAAGTCGGCACATGAAGTGAAGTGAAGTGAAGTGCAATTGCCGAAAGCCGGTGGTGTCACACAGCAGTCCTGCAGTTTTCCTTCCAGCAGCAGTTTGATGGAGCCATGCCTCTGGGCACAGGTACTCTCCTGCAGGATCAGGCCTGCCTGCATGCAAGTGGGATTGCTTTACTTATTGCTTTGATGCTTGCCTGAATGACTTCTCAATAAACACAGTGCAGCAAGTGCCTTCCTTTTATTCTATTAAAAATCATGTGTAGCTTTAGTTTGATGGAGACCTTCCTTAGGAAAGTCAATAGCTGTCATAGGCGCGGATTAAATGAGTCACACAGCTACTATGTTACAGTACACAGAATGCAATGATGTTTCTTTGTCTAGGAACTCCGCTCTAGCAACTAATTTTGAGCAATAGTCCCATATCTGCCTTTTCATGCATCTTGGATTTAGTGGTATTACATTCTGTGTCCATGTAATCAAAGGAAAAAATCTTCTCTCTCATTAGCAATAAGAACAAACTATTTATATGAACCTGGCTTTAAGGGCTTCCAGCATTAATTTTGTGTGTAAAAAACCAATAAAAACCTGAGCTAAGCTTTGAGGTTTTAGAAGAAATCTGAAAAGCCAGTGTAGTTTTTTCTCCTTGTTTTCCCTCTTCTTTCTTTCTCCTTCTTTTTAATAAACAGGCAAGGCAAATTTTCCAAAAGCCTCTGCAGTGCACATCTTTCTCTACAGGTAAACAGTGCAGGTCATTTCTTTCAAGTATATCAACTCCCTGAGATTAAACCTAAATTAATCTCTTCTTTAGACAGGTGACTTTCCACTCCTTGACAGAAATCTGAACAGCATAAAAAATGGTTCTAGTCAAAATTACAGATCAGCTGGAAATTCACAAGCAGTCGCACAGGATTTCCTCTGGAGAACTGACTGACTGACTGACTGACTGACTGACTGAGAGCCATTTTATTTGTCAGTTATGTTGTTTTCCTCCAGACGATAATAGACAAGCAAATTAATTAGTGAAAATAAGCTACAAAACCATCAAAACATCCAGGCAAAGCTTCACTCAAATTAACATGTTCAGTGAAACAGAAACTTGGACTGGCAGCTCTCTGTTTTTACACTATTTGTTGATTCTACTGACAGCTTTAATCATTGCTGAGCTGACATTCTGGTGGTACAAATGAGTAAATAAAATGTCAGTTTTGCTTACGATGACATTGAACATAACTGTTCAACCTTGACAGGTCTATATTTGTAGACAAGATAATAATTTCTTTAGACTTCCCTGCAAGAATAACATGTCTAAAATCTGCACTGCTACCACATACATGGCCTGTAAACACTGAAAGTCAGCTATTTTTATTTGTGATCTTTTGACTAAAAACTAATGGTGTCTTTTTTTTTATTTTTACCTAGTCATAAGGGCAGAACAGCCAACATGATCACAGCACAAATGCCCCACCTCAACAAAACTGATGGGAATCCCTCTATCAGCTCCTGTGGGCTCAGTGTTGACTCTTCCAAGGGTTGCATGAAACTCCAACTTATTCTGCTAAAAATCTTGTGTCAAAGAGGTTCTTTGTTTAAGGCATAACCTGAGTTGTCTGTCAAATGTGGGCCCCGATCCAGCAAAGCACTTAAGCACATGTGTAGTGTTGTTGAAACCAACGGGACTACCACTCACATGCTTAAAGTCACGCGTGTGTTTAAGTGCTTTGCCGGCCTGAAGCCTTGCAGAAGTCCTTTATATCATGTTGATTTCAAAGCACATTTAGTTATTACATCACTGTGCTGTTCTTGGCAAGGAATGAATGAATAAATGAGACAAGGAGAGGTCCGGCAGGAGCTGCTGGGGGAGTGGGACACTGCATTCCTTTCAAAGCAAGGTTGTGGCAATAAGTTTTCAGGAGACATGAATCAGCCACGTAGGCAGATATAAATAACGTGAAGCAGCCGGGCAGGGTGACATTCTGCAGCACTTTGTATATTGCAAGAACATATCAATACTGGGTACATTGTGTTTTTAATCCTTCCACAGACTTGGCATCCACCCACTCTCCAAGGCCTCCATATTCTGGTCAGTGTGAGAATGCACTCGACCCTTCTCTCTGTATAGGATTTTTATGCTATTTCACAAACTGGTATTGCATGGCTAGAGAAGAGCACTGTTGTAAAGCCACAGTATTGACATGCAAGAGCTTTACAGAAATATTAAAGCCAAAATGTCTCCCTTGAGGACACAGTGGTAACCATAGGGTTGGGTGAGACACATGCTCTCAAGTCACAAGCTGAGCTCTTCAGAGGGATGCTCTGTTGCATCCTGGACCATGTGGTCATAATTATGTTGCTGTTTGAGTGCTGGAATCAAAGCTGAGCTGCTTTCACTTGCACAGTCCTGTTCAGATCATGCATTTTGGGAAGTCCAGGAACCTGTTGCCATGGCACTTACCAGCAGCCAACCTTGTACCCTGTTGATGGTGGGTTGTCTTGGAAGCCAGAGCCCTGCCTGTCAGTGAGATCTCAGAGTCCCTGTTCCAGAGAGCCCTGTGCCACCAGGTCAAGGCACTGCACTTGCAATGACACGTCACCCAGGCTAGCAAGATGCAATGGAATCTGTTGTCACCTTCTGCTCAAATAAGGATGGTGGCAAAAGCCACACTGGTGTCTCCCTTTGTCATGGTCCTACTTAGGAAGAGAGCAGCTAAGTGGAAAAGAAAGAGTGCTTTGGGGAATAGGGCAGGAAAAAGAGGGCAGGTGTAGAAGGGACAAGGAAAGAGGAAGAAGGGGAGCAATAAGGTAGCAAACAACAACTGTATGAAAGAAATATCCTAGAAACAGCTGAAGGTCCCTTTTGGGACCTCTCACTGAGGAACTGCTTAAGTGATGATGGGGATGGGGGTACAGCTACGCCCAAGTGTGGTGGTGAAAGCATGTGTTCTGTGCTGCAAGAAGATGGTGCTGGGGTGGAAATCTGGGAGTGGAAATTTGGTACCACAAAGCATCTGGTCTGCTGTTGTCTAGGAAAGGCATCCCTTTCATTTTGCTGGAATTGGGTTAAGTATGGCTTTTACTGATCACATGAATGGGAGGGAACAATGGAAACTATGGGGATTTCTGAATAACCTTCACACACAATAAAATAAAGAAAAATAGCACAAATCTAGTACCTCTTCCCTTTGAAAGTTTCTTTTAAGGAAGCCACTGTGCTACAGATACTGACAAGCATCTGGAAGAAACAACTTCCAGTACTGTGAAGGCCAGTGGGAAAAGGGGCCAAGCTCCCTATCAGAGCCTCAGCTTCATATGCCTTTTCTGTTGAAATCTGCAAAATCTTGTAAGGAAAGACAATGGATTTATTTATCATTTCATCTGGGAATTCTAGAAGCTTGGCCCCATTTTTCTTTTTTTTTTGCATGGTTTTGATTTATTTGCTTATTATAACTGATAGATTATTTTAATGCCATTTATGACCAGAATACAACCAATCATGTAATTAAATGTAAACAAAGTAAAACCAACTACAGTTTTCTAATCTGAAAAGGGGCCTGATTTAGATTTTTTTTCCTTAAACTAGGACCCAGTGTCCCCTTCGATGAAAGTTGGAGGAAAGCTCTCAGCAGCAGCTTAAACAGGCATTGCCAAACTCACAACAGAGAAGGAGCACTCACACACTTTCAAGAGGATGTTTTGCATCTGGTTATTCCAGCAGGCTGAATGGAGGCTGAATTGATGCTTTTCCTGGGAAACATCATTTGGAGAAGGGTTATAATCATCTTTTCTGATAGATACATTGCAGAGCACTGGAACCTGATACAAAATGAGTACGTAATCCAAAACCCTGTCACCAATGGTAAAGTTTCTGTGCTTTCTCTGGGGTTTGGATCAATTTCTCTGTCTGTAATTGCTGATATAGGAAGAATGTTATTTTTGCTGTGGTATTTGCATTAAAACAGAGCTATCATTTGATCACGGTTGTTGCAATGTGTTTGCTAACAGAGACTACTTCTTTGAAGGATTTAAATCTGCTAAACCATCTGGGAAAGTGAAGATAATGCAAAATGTAATTTTAATGTATGTAGATGTAATGCAAAAGGTAATTTTAATCAATGTCAGAAGTGAACCACTTTTTTCAATCTGATTTTTATCTGCAATTCTTAAGAATAATATACCACAGATTTTATATTTCTTCTTTCAGGACATCTACTTTCAAATTATTCTCCTTTTAAAAATGCTTCAGGAGAGAGTCAAGAAGAAGAGCTTGTGATAATACACTGCAGGACACATGTTATGTTCCCACAGCCTGCCACATTCAGTTTACCTCTGTGTGACACTCTAGTGCAGCTGCAGTTGTGCTGGATAAGGAACTACCTCTCCAGCCTGATGCCTGCTGCTCATTACTGCCCTCCTGCAGAGAGAAACTTCAACAGATGTGGGTACAGTTTTTCCTCAGCTGAGCATATCTCATTTTGAGCAATTTTGAGTTGCAAGTGCTGGCTGGTATAGGTTTCTGTCTGGAGCAGTTTTGGGAACACTGCCCAAGTAGGAGCTTCCTCCTGCAAGTGATGAGGACCTTAGTGCCATGTTATGATGCTTTGCCAGCCCCCTGAGCCCCTTAGCCAAGAGTTGCCTGCACAGAGCACTGTCCATTCTGGAGCTCACTGGCGAGCCACAACAGCTGTGGACAGGGCTGTGGCGATGACTGCTGCTCAAGCTGAGCCTGTGGTGGTATCACCAGGCAAAGGTCAAAGATGCTGACAAAGTGCACCTTTTAAAAATCACTGAGCTATCCAACCTCTGCCACCAGAGAAAAGTTAGATGTGAACAATCCTCTTGAGATACTTGCAGAGGTTCTAAACCTCTGCGTGAGTTGAGCCAAGTGGCTCTATTCAAGAAGGGTGCCTGAAAACTAAGGTTAGAGGAAGGAAGTGTTGATTTAGGTGGGGGACGTCAGTGCATGGACAGGCTATGGGTAAAACTGACAGCACCTCCCAGAAAGAATAGGTTGCTATACAGCAGTAGAAATCAGGGAGGGCAGAGGTCTTTCGGGAGGGGCAGGGAAGGAAAATCCTGCAGCCTGTGAAGTGCGCCAGGGAAGGGAGCAAGGGAGCACGTGGTCACTATTTACCACTTTCCTGCGCTCTTCTGCCCTCTGCTCCACTTGGCTGTGAGCAGTGATGGTGTTAATGAGTTTTCAAAGATGTCATTTCTTCTACATGACACTGTTTACTCTGGGTGTAGGAGGAGGTGACCCACTGATTATCCTGATGGACCAAAGGAGCAGAAAGTCAAGTTTCAAGCTATTGCTGTCACTTAAGAAGCATGCAACTCTTTTGCCTCTGGACATAATCAAGTCAACATGTTCAGTATTGGTTTATGCTTAAAAAGCAAAGTAAAAGCAGATGAAGTATATTTATAGGTTCATCAGCCAATGAATGATGAAATGGAAAAAGAAATTAATAAGAAAATGTCAGCCAGGATAGAGGAGGGAATCAGTGTGAAGTTCACGTCCAGACCAACAATTTGGAGTTAATACCAAAGACAAGGGTATCTTGATTTACAGTAGAAAAAAATTTACACCCTATCAACTCTGAATTTAAATGTAAACCATAAAAAAAACAGTGTGAAGAAGATCCTTTTGCCAGATTACCGCAGGCTAGGAAAGGTTAAGGGGCACTTAGGTCTGGCCACTTGAAAATGTGTGACTTTGATTTAAAGCTCAAAATCTTAAATAAAAAAAGGAACATAGAAAGCAATATTACTACAATGAAGCCCAGTCTCCCTTGCACTTCCCAGCTCCAGACAAACTTGGGTGTAACTCTGAGAGCAGTGAAGAGAAAAGTAGAGGAGGAAAATACCTCTTTGCTCTGTGCTATTCTGCTCTGCTAAAATTCCTGCTTTTTGTGCAAGCAAAGTCTGATATTTAAAAGCTATTTTTGGCAACATGAAATACAGGGACAAGCAGAAGAAACAGCAGCCTTGTTAACTGAAATGTCAGGGCAGGCTAGTAACACAGGATACTATCACTGAACCATCCATCTTTTAAAAATGATTTAGGGAGTTGAGAAGAGGACTTTATAGTTCATAAAAATCTCATTGCCTGATCTAGTCCAGTATTTAAGAGAAAGGGATATGAGGAAAGCAGTGTAATGAAACCCAGCCCAAGGAGGCCAGACTAGAACAAAGGAGTTGCTGTTGATCTTGTGTCAAGCTTTGCCACAGTTTGACTGTGTGAGCTGGAGCAAGTCTTTATGTCCATGTGCCATCAAAGGTGTGATTGCAGCTCATATATTCATGCCCTCAAGCACTCCTAGCATCAGTTTAGCCATCTGTACCAGAGCCATCATACACTTTTACCTCTTTTAAAGGCTGTAGCAACAACTGAGTAATCCAAGTTTGCAAATGAAGCTTTTGTGGTCTACTGATGAAAAGCACAGAAATGCAAGATGCTGTAATATTTCTTCTTATTGAACATACTGATGCAGACATGTGTCTTGCTGCTGGAAGAATCCTTTAATGAAACAAAATGCATTGCTCATCCACTTTTTTCTGGCTGCAAAACTATTGCTGTGAATTGACGCAGGCTTAAAAATCTTAGCCAGAGCACAGAACTGAGCAAGACTACACATATATATGTTCTTGGCAGTGCCTTGATGCAGATCATGACCACGATCTGTTTAGTGAATGTATGTTATTTAATGATCCATCCGGTGTTGATTTAGAAAAGCACAAATTGGAGTATTTGTGCTTAAATGGCAACTAGGACAAGATGGCTCAAAACTAACTGTTCACTTGGTTCTGGTAGATCTCAGGGATAGAAGCAGCCCCTTGAAATGGCTTTAAATGAGCCCGAGTTTACACACTGATGTTCACAATACAATTCATGTTTCAGAAAAGTAATAACTGAGAACACACGCATAATAGAGGCTCAGTGAACAAAGCTTGTAACGCATAATTTGCAAGGGATATTTCTTTAAAAATGCAGAGCAGGAGTATCACTTATCATTCCCACATGGAACAAGTGGTGAAAAGGTTGTGGAAATAATTTTTATTTTTATCATATGTTTTCCTTAAGTGTTGCTATAGGAGTAAACCCTTTTTGGTATTACTTACAATATGTTATTGTTTGACATCCAGCATTACACTTGTGTTTGAATAGCTTGCCCTTGTAGCATCCTTCTTTGCCTTTGTTGATTAAGTCAGAGATAAATATACCATTGTTTTCATGGTATATAAAAACTATTCAGTCTCCTGCTGGGTGACTGAATATTAAAAGAATGACAGGAGTGATCTTAGTGGAGTAACACACTCAGACCATTACTCTTTGGACTAAGGGACCAAGATTAAATGCTCTGATCGAGTTTCCTTCAATTCCTTTGCTCTAGGATGGTGTACACAACTCCTGGAGACACTGGCTTACTGTATGACTCATTGCTACTCAACCCCTCCTCTGAGGAGGAATTTGCAGCCTGAATCAGGTCTATAGGACTTGGAGATTAATAAAACTTCCTACAGTTGGTTTCATTTCACTTGTGTGGTCAAAACGAATGGTTGGTCTCCTGTGAAATGTGATCAAGGAGGTTCTGCTAAAAAGTGTGTGAGTCTCTCACAGAATGTATTTCAAGTTTTAGAAAAACACAGAGATGTAGGGGATGAGGTAGTTTTCAATGTTCCATTTTTATGGTTTTCAGGGGAACAGTTTAGAATAAGGAATACATACATTGATTCTTGCTTGCTTTTTTTTGTCGGAACATCTCATTTTCTGACCATATATTGCCACTTCCGTGTGAAAGGCAGAGCAGGTCACTGTTTTATTCCATGGAAAACAGCTGCAGTAGGTTAGCAGACATCCTTCACTATGTCCCAGCTGCTGAGAAACAATCAGTGCCCCATCCCTGGAAGTGTTCAAGGTCAAGTTGGATGGGCATTTGAGCAACCTGGTTTAGTGAAAGTTGTCCCTGCTTATGGCAGTGGTGTTGGAGCTCAGAGATCTTTGAATTGCCTTCCAACTCAAACCACTCTATGATTCTATGATCTATCATACCTAACCATATTTTAAAATATATTCACTTCTATCAAAAGTTAAGGAGTCTGGGATCACCTGGCACAACTCCAATTCACTCTTCTCAATATGAAAACTACAAGTCAAAACAACAGTGCTTTTCTTATGCTTAAAGAGACACAGTGCACAAATACAAAGATGAACAGACATTAAGATATGTAGGTATGTAAAGGATTCAGTGTTTTAGAATCTCAGTGTGTCCCCAAGGGCTTTTGAAGAGACTGGAAATCTCAAGATGCTGGCAGGATCACTGGATGAGGTACACCGAAAGGGCTGTCACTAAATCACAGAATGGTTGGGGTTGGAAAGGACTCTGAGTGACATCTTACCCACCTGCCCCCTGCCCAAGCAGGGCCACCTAGAGGAATGGCCAAGAACTGTGTCCAGGTGCCTTTTGAATATCTTCAAGGATGGGAGACCCCATAATCTCTCTGAATGACCTGTGCCAGTGTTCAGTCTCCCTCAAAGTGAAAAAGTGTTTCCTAATTTCTGGGAGGAATCTCCTGTGTTTTAATTTGGTCCCATAACTGGGCACCAGTGAAAAGAGCTCATCTCTGTCTTCCTTATCACCCTCTCTTCAGGTGTTTTATACACATTGATAATATCCCCCCTCTCAGCTGTCTCTTCCCTAGGCTGAACAGTCCCAGCTCACAGACTTTCCACACAGAAGAGATGTTGCAGTCCCTTCATCAGCTTTGTGGCCCTTGGTTGAGCTCTCTCCAGCATGTCCATGTCTGTCTTTTACTGGGAGCCCAAATCTTGACACAGTGCTTCAAGTGTGGCCTCTCTGGTGCTGAGGGAAAGGATCACCTGCCTCGACCTGCTGGCAACAGGGTGTATTTATTACAAGGAGGCATTTATTACAACCATGTTCCTTCTGACAGTTTATCATCTACAGGGTTTGCAGTGTTTTAGTGTTCTCAAAGGCATCCATTTTTCTACTTTGGACTCCTGATCATACCTAGAAAAAGAGCATATCCTGGATCCAGTGATGCTTGGACAAACTAGTGCATCGCTGGCAAGACACACCTCTTAATCTAGAAAACTTAATCAGGGAGGGGAAAAGGAAGCAGAATTCCTAGAATTTTCTGAGGAAAGCTCAGTCGATGCAAGCCAGATGGGCAAAATCCATCATCCACAAAAGAAAGGCCTTGATTGTTCAGCATGAGGTCAGAACATTCATCGGTGGAGCATAGCCAGGACTGCTCCAGCCTGGCAGCTGCCATGGTCTCCTGGACACTGTGGGTTGGGGCAAGGCCCAGAAAGCTTTAATAAATTAGCCCTGCTGAAAAGAGGTGAGATGATAAATATTTTTGCTGGTTATCTCATAGAAAAGCTGTGCAAGCCAAAGGAGAGAGTAACCTGCTGCATGGCCCTGCCAGGGGCTCCTTACTTCTCTAGCCCTCTTTCTCCCTTCATACTCCTCTGTTACCAGGTACCAGTACAAAATCCTTACTGCCTAGCGTGCCAGTGCCATGCAGGGAGTTACCCCTGAGATTGTCTGTATTTTCTACTACACTATTTCTTCATAGACCAGGTCTGGTAATACAAAACCTGCAAAATAGCAGGAAAAATTCCCTGGAAACTACCCTGAGACTGCTGCTGTTCCCCTTTTAGGGGCATGAAGTAACTTAATTTTAGGGTAGCACACAGAAATCCATGTCTCTGCAGGAGTTTGCCATTAGCTGGGAATGACATGGTACTCTCTGCTATGTGGGCTAACATCCACAAAAAAGGGGTGAAGACCTGCCCAAGTCTGCAATCACATTACACATACTTCACTTAGTACCCTCTGAGGTGCATCACAGATACTTTATTAGATAAGCAACCCCTTGCATTGAAGCCTATAAATTAAATAAACTTACATCTTCCTTTAAAAGCAACTTGCTTTCAAACAATGGTGCATAATGTCAAAAATACACGTTGTGTAGCTTACACAAAGTTTTAATCTCATTTTCAGTAATTGTTTAAACAGAAATGTTTCATTTTATGTAAACATTAACATTATGTTAAGCTGTATTCTACTTCTGTGTACTAACAAAGGTCACAAATAGAGTAATAAGTGTTTGAGGTTTTCAGGATTGCTTTGATGTAAATTCTATTTGCCACTGGTATTCTTCATTTACCACACATATCCCCAGAGAACAGCTTGCCTGCATAGCTTATAAATTTGTTATAAATCATAATGCTTCTATTACATCATTTCCAACCTATCCGAGCTAAATACACAATGTGGTTTTTTTTTCTTCCTATGTGAAATTTCCAGTTTGGTGGCATATCTGCTGCATAATAAATTCCAGACAGTCATTCTTTCATGGTATATCTAATGTCTGCATTTTGGACCCAATCTAGTTGATTATTGAAATCTGTGGGAGTTTGCCAGCAGTTACAACAGGACTAGAATTGTGTTCTCTTTGTATCTAACTTGCCTTTGTTGGAGCAGCATGCATGTTTGGAACCAGTTTCTAATGAGACTGTATCTGGAGCTGCAAACACCAAATGTACTGTCTGCCGAAATGCTGGGTTTGCTGCCAGCAGTAGGTGTTGGGTTTCTAATTCAATGCTGTTTGTCTTCTCTTGTGATTTAGTGCCACAAAATTCATCTGTTACATTTTGCAACAAAGGCAAATGAGGAAAATGTTGGCTTGCAACGAACATTTCTGCAATCTGGCAAAAGAAGGGCGGTGATGCACCGTATTTCTGTTTGGTTCCTACTATGCATACTTTCATTCCAAAATAGGGAAAGGGAAAAAATTATGTGATTTTATGTGACAGTATTAGCAATGCCGTTTATTAAATCTTGTTGAAAGATAAGTCTGTTAGTGTAAGCCACCATTTGCAAGCTTTTTTTAATACACATTAGTCTCCAGAAGTGCATATTCTATTGAATTCAGTGGAATTATCCATACACATTCAGTTATTCAGTTCAATGTCTGCAATGTTGCAACTTTCTTTGGTAGGAAGCAGAAAGATGAGATAAAACTGCTGGTTTATAATATTCAGAAATACTCAGAGTAGGAACGGCAAATGCACCAAAGTCATAGTAAATGTGCTCTGCATTTGATCGGGGCATAATTTGGTGCTTACATGCGGGTCTACCTGTTTTCTGCTTATCTCTGGTAATGATATAATGATTAATAAAACTAAAACAGCCTGAATAATGAAACAGTATTCCCTGTGTCTTTTTAGTGCTTAGCACGGTGAGTCAAGCATTCCCCATGGCTTGTTTCCCTGCTCTGGGTCTGGTGGAAAACCCTTGGGCATTAGGCAGCCTTCTGCTGATGACTGTGTTGACAGCTGTCATCTCCAAGAGCTTCCTTCTCCACCCCAGTCAAACCACCCTGCAGAGGAGCAATGTACCTGCAAGGCTGAGACAAGAGTCAAGAGGACAGACACAGGAATGGGTCAATTAGATACATTTGTGCCAGCAATTCCCCACATAGCCCAAGTCCATTTAAAACACAAACCACCTATCAAGCAATCCCTTGAAATTATTTACTCTTTTACGGTTACAAAGTATGGCAGCACAATACCTTTAATGGAAGCCCAAATAAACGGCATATGCTGCAAAGTGTCTGTGAACAGGTTTTATGAGCTTGAATTCTTACGTCACACACTGGTAGCAATTATGACTTCAGCAAATGCCTTGGGGACATAGAAGAGCATATATGGAGTTTTAATGAAGGTATAAACTGATAATATTTATTTTAAAAGTGTATTATCACACAGAGAGAACAGGTGGGGGAAATGTCACAAATAATGAAAAGATTTATTGTTGCAAAGTGCTTTACAAGTGTTACAATATGTTAAAAAATAGTGGTCTCCAGCAAAGGCATTGGCTGCACAGGGGAAGTCCCAGTAGCTCAGCGCATAGGCAAGCACTTCAAAGGCCCTGTGGATTGGGACTAAGGGGACACATAATGGCTCATGGCAATGAACATCTGTCCTTGGGCTGTCTGGTGCAAAGGGCTGATGCAGGAGTTTAGTGGTTTATGGAGTCCAGGATATACAGGGCATGTTTGGGTGCACCCCTGAGCCCTTTTGGGATAAACTGTTATTACCTGTGGCTAGCCAGACCTTGACAGCCTTTCAAGTACGCTTGGTGGCAGACTGTAGCCTGCCTTTAATCCTTGGTGGGAGCCATTTTCTGCACATATTGCCAAATTAAGGCAATGGTATGTGACTGCTTCAGCTAAAAATGTTTTAAAACCAACTCTGGTGTGACTCAGTGTTCTCATCCTCTTCCCATCCCATAATACACTCATCACCATTTTTGTTTTAAAATTTTAATTTTACAGTACCAGAAACATGATTTATTTTTCTGAATACTAGTTGAAATTAAATTCCTTTACAATTGAGTAACTATCCCATGTATAACCCTCTTCTCCCCAAAACTTTAAGATCACACACAGCTATGAAACTATTCCACAACTGAAGTATTTATGATCAAGCATTTCTTGGCCATATTTGGCATGTGTTTAGCTGTTTCAATATGTGTTCAGTCCAGATATACTCAGCAATTGAACAGTTGTTGTATGTGAAGAGAAATCACTTTATGAATTGCTTTAGTGGTGCCATTCCAATGGCATGAGAGAGTCAGACCACCACTATTTCGGTGTCCATCCCTGGCACCTCCCAGAAAAAGATGTCAGGAAGGTGTGTGAATGCTTAGGGATGTTGAGATGAGGATTTGCAAAGTGTCCAGAACAGAAGCCAAGTAGTGAGTCATGAGAGGAAAACCGGAAATCACCTAGGGACTGGAATCCAAACCTACCCCATCCAGGTGAATGCCATAACTTTGGTACCACAGTCATGTTTAGCCATATCTATTTAGACCTGTACTTGTCACTTGAGCTCTGCTGAAGAGATAGATCCTGCACACCACAATCCTGCTGATGTCCCTGCTGATCTGGATTTAAGTCCCTCCAGGGTGATCCATTGCTGCAGATCCATGGTGACACAAAGCAGGCCTAGAGACAGGTGTGCTGCAGAGAGTGAGGGGAAAAGGGAAGATTTTTCTCCTGCCCTGAAAGATGAAGTGTCCCAGAGCTCAGCATTTGTCCTCAGCAGAGGGCTTATGGCAAGGTGCATCAGTGGTGTGAGAGACTGGCAGTGACTGGAAATTGCAAAGATGAGTGCCTTCACCTGCAGTGCGGGCTCTTAAATCATCTGGGAGAGGCAGCCAACAGCTTTATGCTAACCCACCACCTGTGAGATACTGTATGTGTTTCCTGAGCTAATGTTTTATGGGAAATACAAATCAGAAAACAGTGGTAGTGCTTCTACCACTGCCCCTTTTGGACATTGCTGCTGTCATGAGCACTCTTGCTGCCCTCATGGTTTGGTCCAACAGTGTGGACTCCCCACCAACTTGTCCCTCCATGTGCATGAAGAACCAGGCGACCCCACTAACATGTCTCTGCTCCCATCACCTGGATGGTTGCAACAAAACACAGCAAGGGTGGAGCAGCTCTGTTTGGGGCATGGGCAGCAGACGATCCTCTCCTGGGTCTTTAGCATAGAAGCAGGAAGGATCCTAGGAAAAAACTGCATCCCAGCACCCTTTTTTATAGCACTTCCCCATGTCTCTTGCTCCCGTCCATGAAAAAAGGCTCCCCCATTCACCCTGTATTTGGTCAGTACTCAGAACCAACTGGTGTCATATGTACTCTACTCTCTCCAGGGAAGGAGGAAATCCTGGGTCCTGTGAGCTTACAGGCAAAACTCAGAGACTTATTCTTTTTTTTTAAAAGCACTTTGTAGACGGGTTTCACCATTAGTATGAAGTCCTACACCTCCTTTCAAAGTACTCTGATGTGACTGCTAAAGTACTATGAGACCAGCATTTGTAATGAAACTGTTAATGTTTATAAACATTGTCTATTGGGATAAAGTAATTAATTTTTTGTTAAAACATTTTTCCAAATTGCCGCCAAAAGACTTCCCACCTAAAACATGCCGTTCTTTTTTCCCCACTAACTTCTTTTTCTTTTCAGTGTGTGGCTTTGGTCTTTGCTTTGTGACTTGTGCTTCTCCAAAAAAATGCTCATAAACAAAAATGCTCTTTTGCTTTATAGCTTTATTCAATAAATATGGTGGATTTGTAGCAAAACTGCTTTAGGAGCACTTGGGAAGAAAATTCTACTTGCTGAGTACCAGAACAAAAGGGTTCGCTTCCCCAAAGGTTTAGAAAGATTCTTTCCAATATAGAGAAGTCTATTCTGATTTTGGTTGCATTTGTACCACATTTTACAAACCGTGGCCTTTTGAAATATGAATGTGATTTCATGTACTTCAATTCCTACAAAGCTTTCAGGAATGCTGCAGCAAGTCTACGCAAGCCTTTCTGAACGCTAATGGAGCTCAGACAAGCATGAACCCTGTGGCTACAAACAAGTCCCCAGCTGCTGTAACTCCAGGGTAGGAACTGACCACAGAACAGGAGGGTGAGACTTAGAAATTAGCTGTAATCCAAGATTAATACAGTTTTATTGAATCTCTCTGCAGATTGATGTGGAACTAATGGTTTTCTTCAGTCCTGATTTGTGCTGTGCTCAGGGGTATGAAATTAAGAGTGAAAACATTATTTCTCAATAATTATCACTTAAATTGCTGTTACTAAAATTTACTAATAAAATTAGTGAAGAAAAGTTCACTATCTATATTTTTTTCTCTCTCTTGTTCTGCTTTAATCCTTTTTCTTAAAATTTCTCTTTTCTGCTAGAAGCAAATAGAATTAAAATAATAATTAAAACAGTGCATTAAAGCACAGATCTGAAGTGCTGTTGCCATTTGTATTCTATCATTTAAGCTTCATGAGGGATAATTCTGTTTGTAGATGCAGGAGAAAGAGAGACTGGCCACTGTGGAAGGCCACAGAAGAACTCAGGCAAGGAAAGTGGTTTTTTATTTCTGTTTTATCCTATAATATAGCCTTTGAATCAAGGTTTGATCCAGGTCTCTCAAAGCTGAGGCACAACATGTCCAGGAAAGATCTCACCAGGTGCTGTGCAAGCTGGCTCTCAGCCTTCCTCACGTGCCCACTTGCGGCTTTGGCTGCTCACAGTGACTGGAGAAACTGATGTGAGGTTTTCATTTGATTGCAATACCTAATGTAGGTTAGGGGATATAGGTGCTAAACAGGTGCTCTTGGCCCAGAAAAAAGCCAAGAAATTCTTATATATTTCCCATATTCTGGGAAATGCATCGTCAAAAGGGGCTAAAGAAAGAAAGGAAACAACCCTTAAAATAAATATTTCTCTTTCCCGTGCAACGGCTCTATGGGATGAAATAGAAAGGAGGCTCTTTCCCATGTAATGGCTTTACAGGATGAAATGGAGAAGAGTTCTGTTTTTGGAGTTCCCTGCAGTTCAGTAATCTTTGTCTGGAAATTAATAGAAACATTTGTGTCTCCTGCTGAGGGCTGTAATCTTATTCATAGGCGCTGGAAAAAGCATCTTTCTCCATGACACTCAGTAGGTTTGCATGACACCAGGCTCAGAGGGCTTTGAAAATGTGGCTTTGAAATTTTTTGGGTGCCAGAGCTGATGACTTGAGGTATACGCACAGTTTTGCGTGCCCAAGGAAGTTGTCCAGTGGAAGCTACCTGAGTATCCAAAGGGGTAGTCCTTGGAAGCAACTGTAGAGCCCAAGATCCTCACTGGAAAAATCCAGGAGAGTGCCTTCACCCAGGAGTCACTGCATTGAAACACAAGCTTTGATTTTCTCATTAAGGTAGGTGCCAACTAAGATAGGCTTCTCTAGACCATGTAGTAAGCCTCAGAATTGTGGGCACGTGCAGGGTTCAGGATGTTAATGCTGAGCCACACAGGAGTTAACCTGAACAGCCCTTACTGCTCCCAGGAGCTCAAACCTGGCACAGACCCTAAGATGTCCTCCCGGCTCCCACCTCCAGGTGCTGGTCCCCTTGGTTCCTGCCTGACCACACAAGCTTTTCATTGACTCCCCCTGAACTTTGCCACAGGCTGGCATCTCAGCTTCTGTTGGTTTAGACATTTCCAGCCAGTTTAGATTGAAAGGGTGGGAACAACTGGGGAGAGAGGAGAGGCTGCCCCTAGCAGCAGCAGAGATTTATGCCTAGCTAAAGACACTGTTCAATTCCAATGCCATCTTCATACACCGTTTCTGCTTTTTACTTTTCCCCTTTGATACCCAAAATTTCAGGTGTAATTTGCCTCCTTCCTCTGTCTCACACACTTCCTTTCTTCTCCATCTCCTCGATCCGGCGCCACTTGCTGAGTGCAGGCAGGGTAATCTGTTTGCAGGCACACATCTCAGCAAAGCCCAGCAGTGCATATGGGTCCATGGCTCTGGATGAGGTACTGTATGAAAACAGAGGTGACAGCACCAAACGAGGGGGCCAGCATCACTCTGATGTTTCCATTCTGCCACTTTGGGCTGCCTAGCAAAAAGAGCTGAAGGAGAGAGGCAACAATAGTTGGCAAAACACTGTCATTCATGCGGGGTATAATAAAAAACGTCTGGAGATAAGTGCAAATCTCGGCATGTATCAAGTGTTGTCCTGAGAATTGCAGGTGAGACTTGGGCCTGTGAAATTCAGCAGGATGGGCTACTTCCCCAGTGAGGAAAAGGTGTAGGGACCAGGCTATGAGGAATACTGAAGGATACAGGGAGGGCTGCTCAACACTTCTGTGTGTCCTTTGCTACACAGTATGAGCAAGGAGAAAGGAAGTGTCTGGAGATCTAAAATGGATTAAAAGAAATCCATCCTTTTTTATCCTCTGCAAAGATTGATTAGTAGGATAAAAATTTTAAACTCATGCATAATAAATCTATATTTATTAAATATATAGTATAATCATAAGTGGTATATAGAAATACATATTTATATCAATTGAATTGCTGATTGTCCCAGTAAAGTTACAAAATCTCCAGATGAATTTTTTTCAGTACCTTGCAGCAAAAATGTTGATCCTTCTGCCTCCCCCGCAGATAGCTCGGATCCTATAAAATGAATAAAAGACATTTTAGATTTTCTCTGGAAAAATCCTGTTGCACTATCCCAGTGTGCAACAGTTTCTCTCCCAAAGAGAAGTAGTGCTTTTTTAACACACAAACATTAGCAGCCAGGCAGGACATTATGATCCATGGAGATCTGCACTTTTAAGCTCAGGAAGTACAAATCAACCTATTTCTCATTAATCTTATCTTGAAAATCTAGCTGATGGGACATACTCCTAAGATTATTCCTTTTTTAAAAAAGCTTTTCCCTCCTCCAGGACTGCTGGTGTTCTCTGCTTAGATCAAACTGCCAAAGTCAGCCATCAGGTTATCTGTTAACTACTTCTAGGATTAAGACATTCTTCCTAAATTATGTTTATAGGCTGCTCCCCTCCCTTTCTGCTCAAGTCCAGACCTCTGGTGTTTAAATTACATACTATGCTAGGCATCTTATCCCATCAATACACGAGATCTCTTCTCTGCCCTCCCGGTTTCCTTTTATTCTAAAATAGATGGGTGCCATATGAGTAATCTCTAAATACAATTAATTTCTTGCAAAACTGTATCATTTTAGTGGGGTCCCTAATGCACCTTTCTAATCTTAGCAATACCATAACATTAGAATTGGCCTCTTCAGCTCTGGAAAAGGGCTCTCATCAGTGTGCTTGACACTGCTGGAATAGCTTCAGTGGATTTAAACATCAGGCCTATATACCCAAAGAGCTTGCTTGGCTTTCTGACAGCTGCCTAGCAGGATGCAGATGGTTTTAGTTTATTCCCCATTTACTACCAAATGATTTTGCCCTTAAAATTAATATTAGAAAAATATTTGGAAGGTGATAGCGGGTTGTTAGATATTACTTTTAGTGTTCCTGTCCATATTTTTCTTTTCTTTCCCACATGCGCTTTTTCTTGTGATCTGCAGGACTGTAAAGTTATGATTCAGCAAAGTGCTGAAGGTAAGAGCACTTCAGGATGGGAGGGAGGAAGTGGTATGCATAGTTTTAGGAGAAACACAGGGATGGGCTCTAGCTGGGGGTTTCAGTGCCATCCCTGTGTTTGCCCTGGACATGGTTTTGGGATACAGTGTATGGGTGAGGAGACTTTTCAAATGGGTTTTCAAGGAGGGTGTACCCCGTGTCTGTGGTTTATTGCTCTTGTGGACATCCAACCTCTTGACCTATACCATCCCAAGGCTGGAGAGAGGCTTTTGATTCTTATAGAATTGATAGCATCTATTGAAATTAATTCCATGTGGGCAAGTAAGCACTGTCTTGACATAGTAACACTCAGTGTGGAGCATACTGCTGAGTTTGAGCTCCGACTCCAAAATATGCTTGAAGGCAGAACATATGTTTCAAGGGGTTTTGAAGATACCATAACCCATGAGATAGCTAAGGCTGCATGAATGTGTTTTGTATAACCCATGGACGAAAAAAACCTCAGACGGCTTGAAACTTTTTACATACATACCACTCTCAAATGAGTGTAAGTGTGCTTTTTGCAATCATTCCTCCTTTATACTTGTGTAATGAGAATATACCTTTGTCTTCTAGCTGGATGTCATTGAAGTCTAATCTCTGTGTTCAGATGGGCCTATAGAGCAGCAGCCCCGAGCTCCAGAGAAGTGCTGTTAGATACTACCTCTGCAGCTCCTGTGCATTTTCCCTCTCCTTTCAGACAAGGAGGTTCTGAAAGTGTTTTGGCCAGGGTTTGGCTGGCTGACTTCTTCAGTGGCATCAGGCAGAGTGATTTCATTGATTTCCCAGAGCTAAACAGAATCACACCATCTGGGAAGCTGACACAAAGGATTTACTGTGAAAAAGGTACATCATATTTTGACTATTTTCTGATGCTGTTTTATTCTTATGAGATCAGGTTATAATTCAAAAGGGCTTTTTTTATAGTCTTTTTTACAAGGCTGCATAGATGGAGGTTTAGACTTTATTCAATGGCTCAGCTGTGTAGTTTTTTACTAAAACTCAACCCAGCATGAGCAGCCAGTGCAGCTGGACCGAGCCTGATGGCACTGTCGGTTGAAATTGAACAGTGACTTTAATGAATTCCTCTGAATTTCAGGAAGTGCCTGGCTTGTTCTGATATGTTTAACTGTAATATAATCTATAGGTGAGTGAATCTGATCAGTTCTGGGCTCACAGTCTCCCATGCCCTGATGCTGACATCTGCCCCAAATCAGAAAGAGTGGTGTTGATGAATTTTCCAAGAAACTGCTGACTTATTTGAAGTATGTGTCCTTGCTGTCTGTGACATAAGTGCACTCACTAAGCATCAAGTCTCAGCTGAGATGGTTGTTTTCCACCAGGAATTTAAAATACTCTGTGTAGCTCCTTCAAGCATTTTACCCCAGAACTTACTGTAGCCATGCTGTTGTCGCTGCATACGTCGCCGACTCTTCCCACTTACTGCTCAGCTGGTGCAGCTCACCTGGCTCACCCATCCTTTGGGTGAGGCTGCAAACTTTGCATCTCCTCCAGTATCTGTTGTGACCATTGGTGCTGTTCCCGTCACTTTTTAAGTGCTATACCATGGGCTGGACAAATCATAAGCAAATACATAATGAAGAAAATAAGAAGAAATAAGAATAATAAGAAATACATAAGAAAGCGTAGTGACAACATGACTCTGTATTTTTGCCTCTTATCTCCATGTTTTAGATGTACAATTACGGTTGTTTGAGGTTTGAACTGACCATGTAACAGAATAACATCTTGCAAGTGTGTGACAACATTGTATAGAGGGACTTCAAAGCATAGAATCATAGAATGGTTTGGGTTGGAAGGACCTTTAAAGGTCATCTCATCCAACCCCCAAACACATGTGACCTGAGTGTTCCTAAGGTACTAGGGACATCAAAGGAATGACTGGCTGGTGGATGTGAATAAATACCTCTGAGATCTTAGTTTGAAATTACCCATGCTGGTTTTGACTGGGGTGGAATTAACTTTCTCCATAGCAGCTGTATGGGAATAAATTTTTGGATTTGTGCTGAAAACTGTGAATAATACAAATCTTATTGCTGAGCAATGCTTGCCCAGCATCTGTGCCTTTTCTGCACCAGAGTGTGGGCTAGGGATATGCAAGAAGCTGGGAGGGGACACATCTGGGACAGCTGACCACAACTGACCAAAGGGATATTCCATACCATATGACATCATGCTCAGTCTGTAAAATCTGGAGGAAGAGGACGAAAGGGGGACACACATTTGAGGTGATGTAGTTTGTCTTTCCAAGTCGCCACTATACATGAGGGAACCCTGTTTTCCTGGAGATGGCTGAACACCTTCCTGCCCACAGGAAGTGATGAATGAATTCCTTGTTTTACTTTTCTTGCTTAGGCAGCTTTTGCTTTACCTATTAAACTGTCTTTATTTCAATCCACAGATTTCCTCACTTTTGCTGTTCTGATTGTCTCCCTCATTTCACTGGAGAAGAGTGAGTCACATGGGGCTTAGATGCTGACTGGGGTTAAACCACAACCTTACCCTAGCCTTTGATGAGTCAAATTCAGGGGACAGGTATGGGAATGCCTGCCTGCTCTAGGCAATGGGATGTGCTGGCTCGGAGGGGACATGATTGTCTATACTGACCCTGTCCCTCTCCCAGTCTGCACTTAATTGTTTCTGTGAAACTGGGACACAAAGCCTGAATCTCATCCAGGATTTTATGTGCCTACCATGTGCACGTGATGAAGACAACTGACTTATCTGCCTTTGGAGACACATCTGGAAGGGGAGTGCAGGGGTTAGAGCAATTGCTCATGAGTAGGAGTGTTCAGCTCAGCAACGTAATTGGAAACCACCCATATTCACATTTTTTTGAGCTAAGTTAACATCACTGTCTCAGCTTCCTGAACAGTCAGTAGGGAGGGATGAGTGATTCATCCCACCCAGCTTAGACCCATATTTTAGGAAGGAATGAATTGCCCTCTGGTTGGTGAAAACCTTAGATGAGACATCTAAGTTTTAAATGACTAAAGCTTGGTGACACAGATCTCTGCCTAAATGCAGAAAACCTGTTTAATTTGGCTACTCTTTTGACCTTTAACTGAAGAAAAACATGCTAATGTTTCATCAACACCAAACACTTAACTTTACTTTTTTTATTTGCTACTATCCCACTGCTTCCTGGGGTCAGCCTTCCTCAGCTTGTGGGTGTTTGTCTCAGTTGAAAAGATGGTGTGGCTGCTGTAGTTCAGTTCTTTTCACCTCCATAGATTATGAGGGCACCCACTCATTTTACTGACAGTTTCAAAGGGTCTTGAACTGCCCTCGTGCACATGGTGGAGGAGAACAGACTATCCTAAAGGTTTGCACTGCTGACATTATTGCAGGGTCCTGTCACTGAGGATTCAGTCCCCTTGGAGCACAGAAGCCTTTGGACTTTTATCAGTGGGAAACAGAGAGAGACACCCATCTAATGTGACTGTAGCCTTACCTCCCTCTGCATCATCTTCCCAGCAGTGTAAAATCACGTCTGTACATCTCAAACACTCATTGCAAAACAGAGGGTCTGGGGCAGGTGCTTTGAATTATATAAATAATAAGTTCTTCAATGAAGGTTGGCTTTTCTCTGCTTAGTTAATACTGGATAGTTTTACTGAAACCCACAACAATGGGTGAAAGGGAAACCTCATGTAAACCAATTTAACACTCCACATACAGTACAGCAGCCTTAGGGAGGGAACTAAAGTGAGGCCAAATTCAAGACCAGATCCAGCTAAGTCCCTCAGGTCCTTGGAACAGGATGATCAGCATCATCTAAAGTGAGGTTCCTACACTGTACCATGCCTGTGAGCTGTCAAAGGCACTTCAGAAGAAGTCCTGATCTTACAAGTAAGGGTATTTCAAAGAAACTCTGTTGTAGAGTGTAATGGAGCTGCTGCACTACCTGTGATAGTGTGGGGCAGACAGGGAGTGGTTACTTCTGAATAGTTTATTGATCTATTACCTGATTTTTAGTTTTCTAGAGTAACTCACAGCTATACTTAAACAAACAACAGAAGTTTACTAAGAGCTGTGTGTTAGCCTCTGAATTTCCCTAAAGAAAGAAAGCAAGTTGTGTAAATAGCATGATATCAGCAGCTTTCCATCTCAAGCAGCTGATGCAAGCAGGGGCAGTGGTTCCAACATGCTGACACTCTTTGGGATGCCCTCTGCTCTGCTCTGCATATGTGCATATGGCTGTGTTTGAACACATTTCATATCCAAGCAATTAACCCAGCTTCAGAGTCCTGGATGTAGTTTCCATTTAGAAAGACAAATCGAACTGGGTGTTTCTTGTCTTAAGCCTGCTCTTCATGAAGAGTGCCCTGAGTCTGGTCTCCTGAGGAGAGCAGGAACAGAGCCATACACAGTGCTTTGCTCATAGGTTTAGTCTTTGTAGTCAGCATCTGGGCCAAAAGCATTCTTGCCAAGCTTTCTTCTGGCCATGCTCACAGTGCTATTTGCCCCACTGTTTCTCTTTTCTCCGCTTCTATTTTTGTCTTGCTGCTATTTTTTGGCATATAATTTACTAAATAAATAAATAAATGAATAAATAAATAAATAAATAAAGTGTCTTTCACAGTTTTTGTGTATGGAGCAGAGGTTGCAACTTTAACTGGTCTTCACTTCCATGAAATAGATAGATTATCCCTAAAACTCACTGCCATAAGCAACTCCAGTAAGACTTCACCCACCTGCCCATCACTGTTTTCTTCCATGCATCTTTCATTTGTGTGCACCCTGAGCTGCGCCTATTTAGCCTCATGATTTGCAGGTTTTTGTGTTACCAGAAAAGCCATTACTGATCCACAACCAGTTACTTTCAGGGCTGCATGTCCTAAGCGTTTATTTAAGGCCTTGAGATTCCCCACAATGTAGAGTTTAGAGAAGTGCAAAGCTAAATCTGTGCACTACAAGCTGATTTTAGTCAAGGTCTCATGAAGAAAACGCCATAGTAGAGGTCATCCTTTACAGGTCAAGTCTAATTACCAAAAAGAATTGAAATAGCCTTGAAGTTTTTAAGGAAAAGGGGATAGACAGAAGATTATAAATGTTTCCTGTGTCCCATAGGAAATGAAATCTTCCTATCTTCCTTTCTTAAGCCTATTTCCTATTGAAATCAAGTCCTATACTATTTGTGTGTATTGGTTAAGAACGATGGGGATTGTTTTCATTAAAACACACTCACACGTAACCAAACCAAAGTGGTTTTTGTCAAATTCTGATAGGATGGAGACAGCTTTCATTCCCAGCACAGATAATTAAGTGCTGATGAAGCAATTTCATTCTAAAGATTTTAATGGAAAACTGTAACTTTTCCCCCTCACCTCTGAATAACGATGCACTGACACTTATTTATGAAAAAAATGTCCTTATTGGTCTGGATATCATAAGGTTTCTGACATTTAGTCTGGTCTCCTTCCCTGTGCTGTGCAATTGCTGTGTTGTTGTTGTAAATACAATATAACACTTTGTTGAGTGTGCCAGGGACATAAGCGATGTCTTAGGATTTTTAACACTTAAAAAAAAATGACATTTTTCAAAGGCTACTTTAAAAAGATATAGATGCAGTTATGGTCCTGCTGTATAATTCCACATACCCAAAACTAAACAGATTCATCTTGTGATTGTAAACTGCTTGCAAAAGTGAGAGTGGGGTTTTTGTAATGGCCACCTCCAACACAAGTTCTATACCATGAGTTTTTGCCACACAGAGCTTTGTTTAGGGCAACATTCCTTTCTCTCTGCAAAGATGAGATGGGGCTTAACTTATTGACCAGTCAATGGTACCTCTGAGACCTGTGGGGACTGTAACTGGACAGTAAAGTGGATCTCAAGGGTGTTGCTCATAACACAACAGTCATATGTGGGGACACCAAAAGTCTGGATCATGTGGGGAAGTCCAGCAGATGACATTACCCAAGGTTTGAGTGTCATTGACTTTACTGTCTGTTGGCATAAAAATGCCAAACCTAAACCATCCCAAAGTGTGCACATTATGAACCTTTGGCAAAAATAATCTTATTAATGGTGCTCTTGATAGACATTAATTTGTCTTGGACCCAAGTGCAGCTGCAGTCTAGGAGCAGTAATTTCTTGTAACACCCTCTGGCATATCAGGCCTCATAAAACCCCGATCTTAGACTGTGATGTAGCTTCAAAGACAATACTCTGCTGTTATGCAGGACCAAAGTAACTCCTTTTCTGCATCTGCTGAGCTGATTTGTTTTCAAATGTTGATTTAAATTTTACTTTTTATTATGTGATTTGCTAAAACTATGGTTTTATGGCAAATGTGTTCCAGTGCAGTAAAAATGTGCTTATTTTTCTTCCTCCTCCCTGAACTAAGAACAAAATGCCTTGAGGGATTATATATATTTAATAGATTTTCTGAATTAAAACTCCCTTCAATTAAAATCATAATCTTTGGTGGTCCCACATAATATTTTGTAGCTGACATTCATGGATAAGGTAATGCAATCTTCTTTTTTGATGGGACTTCTGTCTTTGCTAAGTTTCCTCTCTGGCTAATTAATGTTTCTGCCAGCTATTGATTTTTCAGATCCACCCAACTTTCATTTGTTATTTTCTTTCACTGATTATTTTAATAGCATGCCTTAACGTAGCATATGTTTGGATTCCAGCTCCAGTTTTACCCTAGCCATTATTAACAATGTAAAGCTCCTCCTTTATGGGACAATGTTAATGTTTTTAGCTGTGCTTAATTAGCCCCATCTCAGTAGGGAAGCACTGTTAAGGCTTGTGTCTTATCTGCTAATGTTTCAATTTCCCCTTTTTCTAGCATATAAAAGCTGATTGTAATAGTGTGTGGCAGGTTTGGGGCACAACCATCTGCAGTGTCATTTTAGAGTGTAAACAGGCAGATTGCTTCCCACTTAAGCTGCTACCACAGTGGACTGTTATCTTCAGGGTAATCATAATTACATTCATGTATC
The DNA here is from genome assembly GCF_041296385.1 of Aphelocoma coerulescens. NCBI lineage: Eukaryota > Metazoa > Chordata > Aves > Passeriformes > Corvidae > Aphelocoma > Aphelocoma coerulescens. The sequence continues at coordinate 35,263,440 of NC_091014.1, read as the reverse complement.
TTCGGAGGATGTTAATTACAGGAGGATGCTTTCTTTCTCTTGAATACCGGAACAAGTGCACTGTGAGTTTAGAGCAATAAAGGAGGGGAAAAGCATTAAATCACAGGTGGGAAGGAAATAAGTGAGAAACACCTCCAACAGGCCAAAAGGTTGTTTGAATGGCAAAGGGCAGTAAAAGGTGTGAAGAAGAAAGACATGTTAAACCTTACTGACACATGGAGGTGAATCAGTCCAGAGCAGCAGAGCTCATCATTCTAACTGAAGGACATGAGGATGATTGGAACAGCAACTCGGCTAGAGCAGGACCTGCATGCCAAGGACATCTGGAAGCAAGGTGGAGTGCATGCTCAGGATGGCTTCACTCCTTTTGCACTTGTGAGTGAGGTGGGGTGGCAAGAGGATCGAGGTGTCCCCATCACTGGCATCTCCTAGCATGGCACAAAGCCTGTGGGTCCTGGAGCCAGGCAGGAGGAGCATTAACCTATATCGACTGTGCTTGTTGTAAAGAGTCCAGACAACAAGGATAATGGGATCATAGAATCACGGAACAGTTTGAGTTGGAAGGGACCTTTAAAAGTCCAACTTCTTGCAATGAGCAGGGACATCTTCAATTAGATCAGGTTGTTCAGAGCTCTGTCCAATCTGACTCTCAGTGTTTCCATATCTGTAGTGTTCAGACAATGTATTGAACACACAATGGCACACATTCATTTGACTGAGCAAGTAGGTATAATAAATCACAGAATCGTAGAATGGTTTGGGTTGGAAAAGACCTTAAAGATTATCTAATTCTAAGCCCCATGCCACAGGCAGGCACACCTTCCACTACACCAAGTTGCTCAAAGCCTCATCCAACCTGGCCTCAAACACTTCCAGGGACTGAGTATCCACAGCTTCTGGGGACAACCTGTTCAATAAAGTTTCAACTGGTAGTATTTCTGAAAAGAGAAGGCATAAAGCAGTTGGACTTTTATTTGTGCTAAGGGCTACACAGTTGTCCTGGTTTTGTCCAAGGACAGGGTTATCTTTTCTCAGTAGCCATGAGGGTGCAGAGCCTGGAGCCATGTGGTGTGTCTACATTGTCGTTCTACACCACACACATCATCACTGGTGGGTGGAAGTAGGAGATTCTCGCTTCTGAGAAGGAGGGGCTTGCAGTCAGAGTAGAAACAGGTGTATGGAGGCTCCAGCTGCCATTCTGTTAATTGTCTCAGGGTCACGCTGCATCAGGTCAGTGGGTGAGTAATTTGCATGTAAAACACCCTCTCTCTTGTACACTTTTGTTATTCATATTGTTGCTTTCACTATTTATTTTTTTAATCTCACTGCTGTTTCCAGTAAATTGTTCTTAGCTCATAATCTCTGCCTTTTGTATCTCCCACCAAAGGGGGCTGAGGGAGGGGAGCAGGAGTGCTGTTCTTAAACCTTGACAATGTTTAAGTACTTCTGTATATTTAAAAATTAATGTAACCACAAAGATGGTGGGACATTATAAAAGGAAAAATTGAGGGACAAAATTCTACATCCTTGTATGCAGAGGTGCTGGGGTGAAAAACATCTCTTCATTCAGGCTTCAGGTGAAGTGTGAGGCATGACAAATCTGACTCCTCTCATGTGATCGGGGGAACATGTTGTTGCCATTGCTCTGGGTCCTGTTTCTAATGATGACCAGAGCAGATGGTTTGGTTTTGAAAAGAGCTATGGACAATTAAATAGCTGTGCAAGGCACTGGCAGTACCAGGTTTCAGTAGTTCCTCTCCATATTTGTGTGGATGAGATGTGATGGCAGAGGAAAGCAAAACCAGAAACTTAATATGACTCTTGCCATATGCACTCTTGGCTGCTAGAAAAATGCAGGCCTTGATCCTGCAGAAGCCAATTAGTTTTATACACACAAATAGTCTTACTGTGGAATAAAGCACGCAGAAATTTATTGGGAGATGCCCTGAGAAGGGAAGTGGGAGTGAAGCAAGCTGGAGGAATGATTAAGAAGTAGAGGGGAGTTAAGCACAGAGTAGCAGAAGTTCAGCCACTTGGCTGACCCATCAGGTGGGTGGGTTACAGCTGGAGCCTCACATCAGATAAAGTAACAGGAAGAGCCAAGTGATGGCAGCCTCAGGGAAGATGACCACCAGGAAGACTGAACATTAGAATGATCTTTTAATACCATGAAGCAGAGTGACAAAGCAGGCGACATATAATGTGATGAATGCAATTACTCACATCTGACTCAGGACTGAATGGGTGTTGTTACTTAGTGCTTTTTTTGTGATCTTATTTTGGTTATTTTACAAGTAATTGAGGCCAAAGGGAACATGTCACAAGCTCTTGGGAAGACAGACGTTGAGAATGGAGAGTTTGCAAATGAGTGAACACAAAGAATGTGTAAACCTACATATCTCAGGAAATACTAACTGCACAATCCCCTTAGGTGAGAGAGGAATAGCTGCCAATATGAATCAATGGACATGCACTACAGACTTAACCAGATGATGGAGGTGATTGTCCCACTCTGCTCTGCAGTTGTATGGCTTCACCTCAAGTCCTGTGTGCAGTTTTGGGCACCACAATATAAAAAAGATATAAAGCTATTGTAGAGTGTCCAAAGGAGGGCCATGAGGATGGTGAAGGGCCTTGAGAGGAAGCCGTATGAGGAGCAGCTGAGGTCACTTGCCTTCTTTGGCCTGGAAAGAGAAGACTGAGGGGAGACCTCATAGTGGTCTTCAACATCCTCATGAGGGAAAGCAGAGGGGCAAGTACCGATTTCTTCACTCTCATGACCAGGGACATGACTCCAGGAAAGGTCATGAAGCTGAATCAGGGGAGGTTTAGGTTGGATATCAGGAAAAGGTTCTTCACCCAGAGGGTGGTTGGGCACTGGAACAGCTCCCCAGGGAAGTGGCCACAGCACCAGCTTGACAGAGTTCAAGAAGCATTTGGACAATGCTCTCAGGCACATAAGTGATTCTTGTGACTGTTCTGTGCAGGGCCAGGAGTTGGACTTTGGTAATCCTAGTGGGTCTTTTCCAACTCAGGATGTTCTATGATTCTATGACTTTAAATCTCACTGTAACAGGCCAAGAGACCATGTAAAGAGCAAATGAAGACAAGCCAGAAGAATCCTGCCTGACTTTCCTGTGACAATCTTCGGGGTAGCTGATTTTTAATACAGTTTCCTGAGCTCTTCAATTCGTGCCCCAGACGGTACCCAGACATATCCCTGTGTCTGCTGCTCTGAGTACCTGCTCTTTCTAGCCTAATGCCTGCATAATGAAAACTCCATGAACTTGGATACAAACTGCAATTTTGCCTAAAAAGAGAAGGCTTATCATCTTGGTGGACCCACAAGAGGCGGATCTGAGGCCAGGCAACAAAACCCGTATCAGCCTGGCCTGTGCTACTGTGTTCCCTCTGTCTGGTGGGTAGGATTGCTGGTTCCCAAGGGCACAGTTTAGCCCTCAGCTTGGCACAGCAAGTCCTGGGCCACGAATGGGTGTGTCACCTTTTGGGGAACCTCGTAAGATGGGTTGTTCTGCTAAGCGCCCACCCCTGGGGTCCCTAACAGCAAATTAACTTCTCAGGCACATGCCCCTGGTCCTGAGACAAAAAAAAAAAGACTACTTCCATGCAAAGATTTTACAAATTTGGTCATTGTGACCAAACTTTATTACCCATTTTATGGAACTGTGACAAAAGTCTAGGAATCAAGCAACATGGGGATCACAGAAGCTATTATGTTTATTGTGCTGAACAGACTGTGATAAACCATTAAAGGAACATTTTCAACAAGCAAGCGATTTGAAGTACAATCATAGACAGCAACTCTACATGAAGAACAAAGCAAAAAGTTAGAAGACACTCAAAAGGAAAAGTAAACTGTAGTTAAACATTTTGAAGCGATTTTTTTCCTGCAAACACACCTCTCTTGCAGAAATGGTAGAAGAGTTACATGTCCAGTCATAGTTAGCAGTGACCAATGACAGCAAAGAACAGTCGTATAAAATTTATCTCCCACAAAAATAAACTATATATATAAAAAAATTTTATGATGTTCTCACTGACTCAATGGCCACATGCAATTTTTCAGTTTGAAAAAATGAGGTATAGTAGGCCCTAAGAGGTAGTAATGTGTTTTGATTGTACTACAATATATAGAAAATGTAAGATTCAGTTCATCAGAGTAGTAAGTCTCTCAGAGGTTGAAGAGTGACACACACAGAGCCACTATTTCTGTGTCATCCACTAAATACTGTGGTTTTAAAAAATGCAAAAAGCCCCTCAAACCCCAAAAGGGACTTGATAAGGCTTGATTTGATGCCCTTTGAAGTCAGCCAGATTCCTATTACTGCCTTCAAGTGACACTGGTTTTGGCCTGTTAGAGATACTGTATAGCTAGGATTATTTCTCTTTCACTTGATATTCTCATGCCTAGTTGTAATATTCCAATCAGCTCTTTCCCAGCAATTTCCATCACTGAACCCTCTGCAGTCTTTCGTGGAGGTCCGTATTTCTTGACACCGCCTCTTGGAAGAAGCCAGTAAGTCGTTACCTTTAACTGCATTTGGCTCCATACTAAAGCCATACCAACAGATGCCTTCCTGAGAAACTACCCCTGGCCCAGTTATTAATACAACGGTACAAAGTACTGACTAAGAAAGAGAGGAAGAAGGGAAATAAAACAGAAATAGAGAAAATGAAATTGGAGGGGGGAGAGAGAGAGAGAGAAAGAACTACAAAAGTGAAAGAGGGGAGAATAAAAAACCTCTACATAAGAAGCATTTAAAATAAATCTGGCTGAAACATATTACAAAATCACATTTGTGTAAAATACACGAAAATACTTGTCAAGTATTTTCTTACAATCTACTAATTATTTTTTTAAAAACACATATTTGTGATTGCATTATGCAAAAGCTGAGCTTGTTGCTTCCCACCTACAAAGCTTCAAGTTTCTTTGAAGGTTTTTTTTGTTCATTTTTTTATTTTTAATACGAAAGTAATTTAAAATGTGTTCATTTTCCACAAGTTATTTTACAAAAATAATTTTGAATTAGGGATTAGTTGCAGTCCTAACTGTTTCAAACTTCTCAAAACTAATGCTGAAAGTAACAAGTTCATTCCATTTAAAGTCTGGAGGTAGGTCTTTGTCAATCAATTAGTCCATTTCTTTAAACAATTCATTTGAGGTACAAACTTGGACAGTAATATTTAAATTTTACAGCTAAATTTTTTCTGTCATGTAGTGTCATTGAAGAAAATTATCCTCACAAACCTATCAGCAATTCAGTACAAAAATATATTCAAGTTAACAGTACATTACACAGAAGTCTAGCAGAGAATAGAATAAGTACATAAAATAAAACAAAACAAAACCAAAAAACCCACACAAAAAAAGGAAAAAATCAAACAAACCAAGTGAAAGAAAAACACATAGTCATGCTGAAACACAAAAAAGACATTGCTTCCTTAACTGCAAATAATGTCGAAATAGAAATAAGGGGAAAATGCAGATACTCATGATTATCTACCCAGTAAAAATTTCCTGCATTGAATGCGTATAGCAGCATGTATTTATCAGTCTGTTGAGTTATTTGTAAAAATCAGAGGTAGTATTGAATAGTGGGGTAATATTGCATCTGGTGCTGAAAGTGCTGCTTTGAATGAAAAGATGGAGAAATGCCACTGGCACAGAGGTGCTCAGTGAACCATCCTATGTCAAAATACATTGCTTAAAGTACTGCATGAGCTGAGCTGAGGTACATGGTGTTCGTTCTTACATTGTGACTGATGAGTAATGAGGAACGATTCAATTCTTTCAAAATACTAGTATACAGGGCAAGTGGAATTAGTAGAAACTAAGAAAAAATCTGGATTATTTTTGTTCAGAAAAATTTATGATTAATTTCTAGGTACCTTTCTGTATGTTTTAAAACACTTTTATGGATGAAGACTTACTCATTAATGGCATAAGAGTGGTGTCAGTCATTTTTGTTTCCATAGAAAACGCCTGGCTCTAAGAAAGCCAACTCCCTGGCTTCGTATTATCCAGATGATAAGGACTGTTCATTTTTTTACTACTGCTTGTGCTGATATGTTTGTATCTGTAACTATACAACGTATCTTTGTCTTTCTTCCCTTTTGCAAAATGAAAGTACCTTTTTCATGTTGATTTCTTTCTTCTGATTACCAGCTGAATGAAGTGAAAGATCAGCTTTCTTTTTTTTTTCCTGAAATAATAGTAAGTCTTAAAAAAAAAAAAAAATCAAGTACAAGTCTACAAGAAGGTTACAAAAGAAAAAAGAGTAGTATCTATCCCCTATCTTTGGTGTTCTAAAACAGGGAGTTCACTAAGTAGGGAGTGAGTTGCTGGAAGTGTTGCAAGGCGTAAGTGTTACACACCCAGCCTTTCCTATTTAAATGCCCATCATAATGACTATGTTACAAGTTTCTTGTTTATATGCAGTGCAGTGAATGACATAACCCTGATTTGGAGCTCTTCTTCACCCATTCACCCTTACTTAGCAGCTCAAACAAACTATTAGTAGGTTAGGAAAAAAGAAAACAGTAATTAAAAGTTGCATCATTAATCTGTGTCCCCTTTGTGTTACAGCAGTTTTTCACTAAACCTGGGACTGTGAAGGGATTACAAAGAAGATGATTAGTCAAATCCTTTTTAAGGTTATGTGATTTTTTTCCCCCCAGGCAAAAGTGGAAAGACCATGGCAATAGAAAGTAAGTGGTCAAGGCAGTGTCTTCTCCCTTCAAAAGACCCAACTGCTGATGAGGTAGAAATTGCATGGTGTGATCTCCTAGTCTTCCTCTGCAGACTCTTGTGAGGACGTTTCTTCAGTCTCTTCCTAGAATACACAAATAGGAATAATAAATAGGAATAATAAATAGGAATAATAAATACTCTGGTGACCATGCATCTTAGGCTGCCACTTCAGTCATCTCTCACGCAGCTGACAATTACCTCTTGAGCTAATAAAATGCCCTTTACAGCTCCTGTGATATCTAAAGAAGCCACCATGGGGAGGAAGGGAAGGTACCCTGCTCTCTGAGCCCCCCACCTTGCCTTGCCAGGTTTTTCTTCTACTCCAGATGTCCAGAAAAAGTATTCTGCGCCATGCTTTGTCTTGGGCCTCTTATGGCCAGCAGACATGGGCAGCTAGAAAAGGGAAAGCATTTTGAGCACATATCCAATCTTAAGCAGTTACTCTGGGAAGCCTTCTCCTCCTCATTGTCCCTAGTGCTGTTTTATGTCTGCCTTCAGCAAGCCTGACCAAATGTGATGTTCTTATGCTGTTTTTTTAACAAATGTGCAGTACCTTTCAGGACATGGGTGGTGAACTGGGGGCAACTAACATTTCTAATAAAAGGGGCTGCCAGTGAAAAGTTGTTTTTTATCAAACACTGCACATCATCACCTAAAACAGCACGTGAAAAAGATCTAGGAAGAAGAGGAATTTACCCCCTCAGCCAACTGAGACCTTTGAAGAATGACCAGCTTAAAACTGCTTATAACAGTCTTCATACTTTAATAGATTTGATTTTCCACATGGCTTCATTTTGTCTGGGTGGCTAACTGACACAATTTATAACTCTCTTCCTTTCCCAGGCCACTACAGTACACCATTCAGCAAAGCTTGCCTTAAAGCTTGCCTGCCTTATACGACCACACTTCCATTCATTAGTGTTTGAAACACCTCAGCTGTGAAGGGCTCCTAAATGCTACCATGTGTGACACTGCTGCGGAGGAGCAGCATCAAGGAAAAACACAGCGCTTTAATCATAGGCCGCTGCTCACTGCAATCCCCTTTCAAAAGGGTTCGACCTCCCCTTGCACCTCCCTGCAAGAAAAGGCTGAAAAAAAGCTGTAAATCCAGGGAATAAACATAACTATAAATGAATGGATGACAGCTTAAAAAATATAACCATAGCTGCATCAATCCATGAGATTTCACACTGGTTTTGTTTAGTCTGCTTTGGGTTATGTGGGAAAAGTGAAAAGCATGAAGGAAATGCTCCCCCCACTTCCTTCATGCCCCCACCCCTGCTAAAGCTTGGGCCTCAGATATTTAGGCCAGTAGGTTTATACCTCTTGACAAGGAAACAGGCCATGACCCTGGGGTACTCTCTTGAGCACCAGGCACAAAGAAAGACGTAGCATGATCAAAGCCATGGACAGAGGAGAGAGAGCAAAATCATGTGTCAGCTACCCTCTGACCTTGAATTTTCAATTCTTAAATTCCAGATTACACTCATCTATCATACAGATGAATTTTTTTTCCTCACAATAACTACTGTTCTCTTGTAGCTGGGTTATATTTGCAGTGCTGCAACAGAAATGATTCCCAACTCATGAAATGATCGAGCAAATTTTACTCTGTCTCTGGTGGCACTGGGGAAACTGAGCTCACACTCCATCAAATCCCATTAATGCATAATGCATTTTTCCTGCTTATCTTCTGTGCAGAACGGGACTGTTACAACATTTCAGTCAAGAAGAAAAATGGTATTTTCAGGCACCTACCAGAGGGCTGCCTGTGGAGAGACACTGCAAAATATGTTGGTTTGAGCCTTGGTAATTCAGAACTCAGGATGACTGCGGCAAACCCTGGCTTTGCCTCCAAGCCAAGTATTTCAGTTAAAAAATTATGACTGTGGGTTCTGTGCTCTTAACATAATACAGGTAGACGTGTTTTGGTATTTGATGATGATCACATGCTTAATTTCTTACAGCACTGTGGTCAGCCCTGAGCCTCTGATTATCCTTTCCTGGAAGACGGCAGCACATGTGTGGGTGCGGAGAGGCAGCTCTCTTTGTTTTATGCTTGGCTTGTCAGGACACTACTGAAACCTGATGAACTCATTTTCCATGAAGGTAGACTTCCGATCACAGAGTAAGAAGGATGGGGGAGAGGCAAAGTATGTGAAAGGACATACTTCAAAGCTCAGCCAGGGTGGCCACAAGAGAGCTCTTTTCAGTTAAAAAGTTGACCACTAGTGATTTTTACTGTGAATCTCAGTATTTTTTTTCCTAGTAACTCTTGCTGTAGTGACCAAGAAAATTAATGAGAAGATCTTCCTTCATACAAATCTGTATGTTCGTGTAATGAAGGAAGTTTCTCTCACCTCCACATGTATGTGCAAATATGTGTACCTGCAGTACCTGGAAGGATGAGAAACTAAAAATCAAGCTAACAACCCCAAATATGTAGATAATAAACTAATTATTAAAAAAATATTTGAGACTGACAGACTTCAAATTCCCATCAGTGTTGGGAAATACTTTTTTCACGGACAAAAGTTTTTCAAAGGGATAAGATTGTTGTTCATTCCTTGCAAAAGCCTAAGATTGCTCAGTTACAGATGAGTGGTTCTAAGCCAACCTATCCTGTAAGTTTCTTGTCAAGACACAGATGGAGACATGATTGCTGCTCTGAAGTGCTTACAATTCAAACAAAGGGATAGTACAAGTCAGACATATATGCATAGAGGGACCCAAAGGAAGAAATGAGTAGAGGTTCTGAAAGATAAAATACAGATGTATAATGCAGGAACAGAGAGGGAAATTTTTCACTTGTGAAAAACTGGTTGAAATATCAGAAGGTTGTGCAGCTGTGATCCTAAACACAACCTCTGTCTCTACAGCATCCCCCCACCCCACACTTTCCAAAAGATGGAGGGTAGGGCAGGCATTTTGAAAACTGTGTAACCTTTAGAAGTTGAAAACTGGCTCTATGCTGAGACATTTCAGCCAGAGATTCACTGAAGTGCATTGCTTGGCACTGTCAGGGCACTGGACACCTCAGGGCAAGGATGCTTACCAGTAGAAAGCACCCTCCAGGCACTTGCAAGTCCTCACAGACCTGCCAAGGTCAACGGCATAGCCATGTATCATATTCTCTGAGTCAAAAGTTGAAGGAGGAACTGGGGCTGGAATTAAATACTTTCTAAGTCCAAATGTGCTTCCAATAAAGTTGAAGAGAAGGGAAAAAACTAAGAAGGAAAGCATGGTCATTAGAGCAGACATTAGAAATCCAAGTCACTCAGAGTGTGATAGCCATGCAAAACATAAATTCAGCAACACCATCATAGGATGCACTCAGCCAAGAAGCAAAAGTTTCGGGTTACACGGCAGCTTTAATTCAGGTTGTTCTCACTTTCTAGGTACATTCACTGGAGTTGTGAAGGCAGAATGGTGACATGTGTTAATTGACCATAAATGTGCATTGACAATGCACAGTTTTGCCTTGAATGGCTACTCCCCAGGTTATTTGTCTTCTGCTGCAGCAAACTAGTGGAGAGGCTGGGCCAGCAGACTGCAAAGACAAACCTGAGAAAGCTTCAAACCAGGCTGGATCTGGCTAACAGGGAAGCCACAGCCATGAAGAGCTCAGGGTGAACAGGACAAACACTCGAACGACAGGGTGAGTACTCATATGCATAGCTCAGGCTTTAGTCTTGCTGCTAAGACAATATCCCAGGAGACTCCCCATGAATCCATGTGTACATCCCCATACATGTATCCCTGTGGACTGATTGGCACAGGGACATGCTGCAGATGCAGTTTTGCTTGGCACATGATGCCCTTGGTCCCATTCATGGGTCCCACGTATGGGTATGCTTATCCTGAGCTGCTGCAGGACACAGCATGATATTGCATGACAAACACAGCACACTGAGCTGTTTCCACCCTGAACTGCTGTAACTGCCCTGACAGGTGCAGAGTGATGGGGAGCTGCTGTGTCTCCCAGAACAGAGCTGCAAGGCGGCTTTCTCCAAAGCTCCTGTGTGCACAGATGCTTAACAGGTCTTTTCTTGAGGGGCGTTACTGGTGAGGGGCATCACTGGCAAGGGGCTGGCAGATGTGGACACTAGCCTGGACCCTCATCTCTCACCAAGGTTGGCTTCCAGCAGGAGAGAAAGGACAAATATTTTGCAATGACTCACAGCAGATATCTGCCCTCAGAAGGGCAACTCTGCAAGGGATTGGTACCACAGTTTTTAGCCCTGTTTTAGCAGTGGTGAAGGTAACAAGAAAGAAACAGGAGGCAGGACAGCAGGTTTCAGTTAGAAGTGCCATCTGCAGCATGTTTATTTGGGCTGGCCAACACAGAATTTTAAAATATGACAACTGTGGTGGGATCTGGTTGCCTGAAGATAGCACCTGAGGCTGTTTTAGATGCCCTGGATATCTCATCTGGTAAGATAAGTCAGAAAGGTCTCCTTTATCATGCCCTCCTTCTCTGTGTGGATGCCTGTGATCCCCTGGAACACCCAATGGGCACAGAACAATTCTGTTGAGATGTGGACCCATGAACCCTCTCCAGAACTATGAAGTTGAATCTCTGCTTTGGAAGTCTTGCAGCTGTGGAAAAACAAACTGGTTTATACTGCAGGAATATGTGAAGTGTTAACCACTAGCACAGGCACCTCATAGGGGTGCATCAGGAAAAGTGTGGCCAGCAGGTTGAGGGAGATCCTCCCCCTCTACTCGGCCCTAGTGAGGCCACATCTGAGGTGCTGTGTCCAGTTCTGGGCTCCTCAGTAGAAGAAAGAGGAGTTACTGGAGAGGGTCCAGCGGAGGGCAACAAAGATGATTGAGGGGCTGGAGCATCTCTCTTTTGAGGAGAGGCTGAGGGAGCCGGGCCTGTTTAGTCTGGAGAAGACTGAGAGGGGATCCCATTAATGCACATAAGTATCTCAAAGGCGGGTGTCAATACAATGGTGCCAGACTCTTTTCAGTGCTGCCCAGCAACAGGATGAGGAGCAGTGGCCATAAACTAAACCACAGTAAGCTTCCCCTCAACCCGAGGAAGAACTACTTCACACGGAGGGTGGCAGAGCCCTGGAACAGACTGCCCATGGAGGTCATGGAGTCTCCGTCTCTGGAGACATTCCAAACCCACCTGGTTCCTGTGTCGCCTGCTCTAGGTGACCCTGTCTTGGCAGGGCAGTTGGACTGGATGATCTCCAGAGCTCCCTTCCAACCCAAATGATTCTGTGATTCTGTGATTCATTGCTAAACCTCAGAGGTGGTACCATCCAGGATTGAGCTGTGCCATAAATGATTGTATTTAAACTTCAGCATCTTTTCAGATCAAAGTCACCCCCTTACCCCAAGAGACTTCTTTCCCACTACATCCTGTGCTGGTGAAATGTAAGTCTACCTGCTGCCCAAGACCTCTGTTTGGTGACCCACACTTGTTTGGTGCAGGCTATTTTTTCTGGAATTACAAGCAGCCAGTAGCATCCTAGTAGCCTGAAGAATAGACATACTTAGTTTGGTCTTTGTATGTCCTCTGCATTTTTTTTTGGTGGACTCCCACAAACTGATAACAACAAAACCTGATGGTGAGACAATCGTTGGTGTCTGAGAAGAGCATTCACCCACCTGCAGAAGAGTAACTGTGGTATTTCTGTAAAAATGTTTATTCTGTTCTAATACCCTAGGCAAAACTTCAAGGTTAAATGTCTTTGCCCCATGAAACTCACTGGCAGGTCAACTGGCAATTCAGTTTTTTCACCTTCTGCTCATGAATTTCCGAACAGCAGACTTAAAAACTAAAACCCATTTTGTGAAATAAACTGCAGGATCACAGTAATGCTGCATATGGAGCCTCTGAATTTGTTAGAGCTTTTATTTTATAATGAAGTATTAGCTATTGCCACAGATTTTGCTGGCTGCTTTCTAAGCCCAAGAGGGTATGCTTGAATAGATATGTCAAAAAGAACTGCTGACAAGAGCAGCTTGCAAACTGTGGGCCATTGTCTGCTGTTAACATGTCTGAAATCCCCTGGCATGCAAGCTAATATTTTCAGAGGAGTCCCTGAAATATAGGGATAGGAATAGATGGCTTCTAGAGCGGATGCCAGGGCCCAGACTCTGCCCAGCTGAGACAGTGCCATCCCAACTGCTCCACAGCTGACACACCAAACTGCTTTAGAAATTCTTACAGCACTAACAGGCACTCAGAGTAGGTTTGCTCTGCGTGAAGCTTAGGGTGGGATCTGCTGCTTTGAGCTCTGCACTCTCTGCAAAGCACACTAGTGAGCTCAGTGACAGGTGTCACTCAGCAGTAAGGCAAAATTTAACTCCAGAAGATGGATTCAGAACTCAAATTGTTGCAGGTATACTTCACAAGTCACAGTGAAAGGATTTATTAGGGCAGAAGAGATCACCGTGACCATATACAGAAAAGGCCATACAACCCTTCTTACTGCTGGATTAAAAAATGATTTTAAGGAATTATTTCAGTACAGAAACTCTGTATCTAAACACATATAAGTCAGCCACACCACAAGCAAGCAATTTCTGTGCACTGCAGCTGTCAGCATGCTAGAAGGAGCACAAATCCTTTAGCTTGGTGCCTAAAAGGACAGTTAAAAACTGCCTACAGAGCAGTTCTGAGACCCCCTGCCTTCTCTCAGCACTGTTTCTGCAATCATAGACTAAGTCATGAAACAGCCCTGGGAGTAGTGAGCAGGGAGGTCCCCCCCAAGGAAATAAAACTTTCAGTACTTAAATGACATTAAATATAAACAAAGAGACAAATAGAGAGATGGCAGCTGATGGGGCAGTTTTGGGTGGAGATGTAGGGACTGGAAGTCAACATTCTCGCTTTAAATGTGTAAGTTCTTACTGACCTAGCCTCTAATACCCCACTTCACTATGTAAAGATGTTGGTCTTCAAAAGACCACAGATTTGGCCATAGCATGATGGCATAGATACCAGCAAGCAGCCTTGCTGAGCTGCTGCTTAACTTTCCCAATGCCCATGTGCTTGCTGGTGGGCATGTGCAGAGCTGCCTAATGCTCTTGGGAGCAGTCTAAGCGCTATAAAGTATCTTAAAGATTACTTCGACTTAGTGATGTCATCAAAGTTTTCACGCTCAGGAAGGCAATGTGTAACATACAGCAAAAATAAGACTTATCTTTGAGTGTGCATATATGCAATAGCACTGGATTGGAAATTCACAAGTGGACTTGCTTTGAAATCCCCATGCTCTCTGATTTGAAGCAGATATTTCAAGCTGGGTTTTCTACCTTCTAGGAAGAAGGCTCCTCGCTAAACTTCTGTCTATGGAAGATGCATCTTTCTTCTGTTAAAGTCACTCCACTTTTATATAAATAATCAATTATTCTGTGAAAGACAGAAAGGGAGCGGAGAAAATAAAGCAAAAAAACTATGCTCTCCTGCAGGTCACCAGCCTGTGGTTTTTTAGCTGCATAGTTAGTAAGCGAATTAAGTGTGTCCTCTCCTTTAACTGCTGGAATAGCACTGCTTCACCAGCAAAAAGGCTGCTCATGGGGATTATTGGATAATACACATCCCCAGCTGTTGGAGGAAGCGAACTAGCTGAGGCAGCCAGAGTGAAGTTGCTGGGGCTGTGCTGGGACTCAGCTGGTAGAGGTCCGCAAGACTTAACCATCCTTACATACACAGAAACCACTTCTACAGATCCCCTTCCTCTGCTGGAGAAAGTGTCTCGCCAGGCTTGGCCAAGTTTTGGTCCTTAAGCAACAGGTTCAGATAAATGGAGAGGACCAAGACATTGCCTAGGGGGATTCCCACAGGACAGGACAGGATATTCCTCTTTAAGTTAGAACAGCTTACTTAAAATATAGATTCAAGTCTATTCTTCCTGTTAGATTAAGGGGGAATCAAAAACTTTTCTCTATCTCTTAGCTTATCTCCCCTAGGACAACTGTTTGATATAATGGAGTGATAATGAGTCTCTCTGGTGACTTCGAGAGAAAGGGCTTATCTGACACAGGAGTTTTAAATCCAGGAGGGCTCACACTGAGAACTTCCAGAAACAGGAATTAGGCTGACTGACATTTAGTTAACCTAAAAAGTACCCGCCTTAGGTTCTGCCTCTCAATTTCAGATGGTCTTGAACGAACCTCAGCTCTAGGTACCCAAGTTTGCCATGGATTTTAAAGCAGGCCTGAAATTAACTCAATAATGAGGTTTCTGCAAGGCAGTAAGTTGCTCAGTGCCAAAGCCTGTGTGGCTGAAGCCTTTTGAAACTGAGACTCAGCTGCCTAAGTTACGTCAGGCCAGATTTCTTAAAACGCGTTTTGGCATCTGAGTACAGCAAGTGCCTTTTTGACCTCAGCAGGTCAAAACACTTTGAAAAAATCTGTTCCCCATGTGATTAAAAGGAGACTGAAAATCTTCAGCAAAATCTCAGTACTGGTCAGAAGAATTTTGCAGGAAACACCATTTAAAGTCTGCAAAGCACAGCCCTAAAGTGAAAATGGTGCTTGAAGCAATTGCGGGTGCTATGCAACACTGACAGAGATGTATTTTGTCTTGGAGAGCTTCAACCCTACAATATGTAAACATTTCTGGTGGGAAGGAAATAAAATATTAAGAAAAAGAAGGCAGTGGCGCTGCTAGAAACATATACAACTGAGCTGGACTAACCCCAACTTCGAGAAGCTGCTCTTACAAACCTCTTGTGGAGGCTGTAAACTGGAGGAGTAGTAAACTGCTCTGCATTCACAGCCAAAATCCAGACTGGAGCATAAGGCAAGCAGAGGTTCTAATAATAGTCTCTAATCACTAATATGTATGTCCATAATGAGACGAAAGAGCAAAAGAAGGTGGATGCCAACCTTAAAAATCCCTAGACTCGCCTCGTTCACTGAAATGCTGTGGGTGACTGTGTTAGCTTTGCTTTCTTCTGGCAATGGAGATGGAAAAGCCCAAAAGGATACTGAACCCCACACAGGTAAACCTGAGTGAGTCTGCCTTCCCCCTGAGCCCTTGAGGTACTTGAAACAGCACCAGTTTCTCTGCATATTTTATGCTGAATGGCAGAGGAAGGACTACAGCAACAGTCTCCCAGAATGGGGTAGGGAAACACTACAGAGGCTTTGAAATGGAGGTCAAACCCACATATTTACCTTTTGCTCCTCCTTCCCACCCCCAAATTTAGAACATGAAAAGGAATATAAAGTAAGACCTGTTAGATTTCTATTCTCCTTTTTTCCCTCCCCCTAAAAACGACCACTTGTTACAGACAGGAAGCAACTGCCAAAAGTTGTTCACCTTCAATCCTTTATCACTTAAAAAAGCATTGCAGCTCTGACCACGAAGCCACTAGCAAGAGTAGTTTGGGAAGAGCTATCTGTCTACAATGATAAATAATAAAATAAAACATCTTCCCCTTTGAATCCCAGCTGAGAGATTTTGCCAAGTGATCAAACTTGTCTGAACCTCAGAGCAGCAGCTTTGAAGTAATAAGAAAGAGATTGAAAACTTGCAGCCAAGAGCCGCACACACCTCATTAGGGTCCAGCCATGCGGGGAGGCCAAGCGGCAGCCGCTGGGCCCAGCCCCACGTACCCGCTGGAAAGGGGCTGTGGGAGGGGGAGATAAAAGCGCCTTTCACAGTGGAAGCGCACTGGTGACATTTTTACGAGCGCCAGCCCCGAGGCTGAGCGGCCCTTGCCACGCTGCCGGCCGCCGGTGCAGCCTCAGCAGGACAGGGCGCGTGGGCTCTGCCGCCGCCATCCTTCTTCCTCCGCACTCTGCCCTGGTTTTTCTCATCCCTTGTTTTTTTGTTTCTGAAGGAGTGAGTTTAATGTACAGGGCTCTACCTTGCCCTGGCCATTCTCAGAAAAGCCCTCCAAAATGAGAAACATATTTCTTAAAGATAGCGAGTCAGGCTTCCTGAGCTGGTTCAGCACAGTTCACATGAGACTTTCTAGTATAATTCAGAAAACGATTCTTTTCTTCTCAAAAAAAAAAACCAAACCAAAACAAAACAAAACCCAAACCAAAACAAAAACAATAAAGCTTAACAGACTTGTAAAATGCTTTTAAAAATGTCTGAAGATTTTGATCATGGATCTTGCCACACAGACACTGGCAAGGCTGCGTGCTTCCAGCAATGGAGAGTATTTAACTTTGAGAGCTGAAGTTCTGGGTTTAATTTTCAGTTTCAGACTAAACAGCAGGTCTGCAGTGAAAGGCAGGCGACAGCTCCTGAGCACAATGGGGCAATGGAAATACTTCTCTCGCAAACTTTACTGATAGTGTAACCATGGAGTACCTCTTTGTGCAAACGAAAAAGCAAAATCAGAGAGGTTTGTGTTGGTTTTAATAAACTCCCCCCATCCCTTCCCTCATTTACTGCAAAGATTTCAGCTGCTATTTTATTATGTAATGCTGCAGGCTAAAAATATATCCCTAATTTAAGCCACCTTGCCAATAAATCTACAAATACCAGGTAATCCAAAAAGGGTAGTTATGATTTAATGACATGCTCTTCTTGTCATCTTAATATGTTGAACTCCTAAAGGATTTAGAGTGATGCATTTAAAGGGGTTTTTTTCAACTTCTTGAATATGTCCACACAATCTGGTGGAAGGTGTTAAAAAGTTTGGTCCTCCTCAGTGTAGAGCAACAACCCAACTTTTCTAGATCCATCTGCACAGTGATCCACAGCACAAAGCTTTTTATTTCTCTAAGCAAGATAACCTGACTCAAAGTGAGTGAGGCTCTCCAATTTAATAGATAGTGATGATTTCCTTTTGATTATAGAATCTTTAATGGGAATTTCTTTCCCATTTGAACACATCTACACTCTATAATCAAATCCAGGAAGGCATCCTGGTGGAAACGTGTGTTCAAAACATGTTTTCTTTTAGAACTGAGACAGATTTACTGCAATTTATACCTCAATGTTAATCTATTCTCCTCTTTCTAAACATAAAAAAAATACTAATATAAATTACAGTTAATGCCTCACTATATAGCACAGTTCTCAGGAGACTATTGAAGCTATGTGTAAGCCCCCTAACTTACTGTAACATGTCTTTGCTGTTCTGATTTAATTTTCCAGAATTTGCCTCAAAATAAGCATGAGAAACAGGGAAGGGGAGAGGGTGGAAGCCATTCACTACCCTGAATCTGATATCTCCGGGGTCCTAGAGCTCACATGTTCCTTCCTTCCAGACTCAAGTCTGGTTTCAATGGAGCTCTCATTTTTCTTCCCACTAATCCTGCCGTGAGATCAACCATTGGTAACTCTGTGGGAAATTAAATACCAGGATGTGGGAAATCTGAGATCTGAATTCAAGCAGAATGCGGGTGATTAATTTTTTTATTTCTCTCATTCTCTTTTCCCATGGTTGTTGTGTGGCAAATAACTCTTCAAACCTGAGATCAGAGATCACCCCTGAATAATGTGACTACATTGGCAGAGCAGAGGCAAAGCAAGAACTACACCGGCAATATTATATCCCTCTCTAATATAAGCATTAGTCATTTCTAAAGAGAGATTTCAGCCAACGTTTTCTGAAAACATTCTGGAATTTCCAGAAATGCTTTACAGTGGGATCAACAGCACAACTTCATCATAGTGATGCTCACCATCTGCTGGAGCAGACTTCATAAAAAATGTAACATTTCTTGCATTGGGATCCCAATGAAAAAGGATTCATGAGACAGTTTGCTATGACAATGTGAGTACTACAATGCCCAGCAGTCAAGCAGTGGTTTTGAAGGGCTCTTCCTTCCTCAGTGTGAGAAAAGCACATTTTTTTATTTAGGTCCTGTAAGGATGAACTCAAGATGCTTATGAACACTAGGCTGTGCAAAGATTTATATCCTTCATGCACTGTTTGGCCAAGTGTTGATGTCTGAAAACCACCTACATACTTCTGTAGCCTTCAACATGAAGAAACCACCTACGTACTTCTGTAGCCTTCAACACGAAGTGCCTAGGACCATAATTCTCACTGCATGGTCTACTATGAGGTTGTGATACTCCTATACTTCTTACTGTCTACTGTCACAGCAGTCCCATGCCTACAATATCCAATGGGCCCCCAAACTGGGCACCCAAAATGGGCACCCTGCCTGTCACAGACGGTGTTTGTCATCAGGTTGCTTCACTCCATCTCAGCAGTGAGGAACAGTACAGTGAGAGCATCAAAGGAAGTGATATGGGATAGAAGCTCCTCCACGAAAAATGGTTTTAAATTGTCTATCACAATTGTTTCACACTGATTATGAATCCTTCACCTGAGTTTTCCTCTCTGAACTGCAAGGGAAGAGGCATGCTCGTAGGTTCAGCCTGTCCATCCTAACCTTAGTGTTTGGCACAGGTGTCACAATCTGAGGGACTGCCCAGGGAGGCCAGATGTCACCCTAGCGTAGCATGGCAGCACTGATTTCAAGGAACTAAATTCACAAAATACCACAAATGCCCCACAGAGTACTGACAGAGTACCCAAAAAATTCTCATTATTCTTCTATTCTAAAACTGTTATTTTGGATGACAAGTGGACCTTGTAAAATTCCCCAGATGTCAGGGAAAACCCAGAATAAAATAATACATTGTCTTCTTATTGCTTCCTTCCATAACATGTTTAAATATGTTAATAAGGGCCAAGTATACTGCTCCTTTCCCTAGCCAAACTTTATTAATGCTGGTATGTGAAGACTGTAACTATCTATCTGAGCAAATTATTTAATAGACAAAAACTGTATTTTCATTGATCTTAACTTTGATTTTATTTGTGTTTACCTTTTTGCACATCCATCGCAGCATACTTAATTTTTAGAATAAAATTTGCAACAGAATTTATGTGGTCCTGAATTGGAACTCCAAAGATAGAGCAATTTCCAAGAATGGTTACATAGGTTTGTTTCCCATGTTTTTCAGTGCAAAAAATGAGCAAGGATACAACCCTGCAATATCTGTTAATAACATTTAAGTCAGGAAATAGGACATCTTTCAGTGGCTTCAGCTTGATGTGGAGAAGCAACAGCGATGCTGACTGTTGAAAATGCAGAGCCCTTTATGAGAAGCTCAGGAACCAAGCTCTCAGCAAAAAGCACTTTCTTCATGTGCAGCCTTCTGACACTCCTCATCTTTGCTAATTAGCATTTTGATTATTTTTATAGCTTTAAGTCCACAGAGTGATCATGCTGGTAATTTCATCTTTCTGGGTATCACTCAGGAAGTATCTTCAAATAATCCCTGTTTTCAGGGAGTAGCCATGTGCTGCTGAAAATCTTGTATGTCTTGTATGAAGTAAGATACCCAAGTGTTAGCAGCACTGACTCTTGCTACTCTTGAAATCATCTCAGCCAAAATATGTAGCATGTGTATGCAAAAGCAGCACTGTTTAATTTACTCTTGACTGGCATTTTTTCAAACACTGCCCTTCCACGTTCCTCAATGGTGTTTCCCAAGTACACAGCACAACCCTTTCTCTTCTGGCTACCATTAGTGAGATTTCAGATCCTGTCAAATCAGAGCCAAGTTCTGAACTGGATGGAGTACCTCCCTAAACACCTTTTGTGGCCACAGCCACAGGGTCAAACACCAAGCCACCCTGCCCACAGATGTTGCCTGCCCATCTCGAGCTTCTTCCACAAGCAAGGAGTCAGGAGGGAAGAGGTAGGGAGAGGTTGAAGATGAGCTTTGCTGGCTTAGGGAAATGTTTCAGCTCACCCCTTCATCCTCTAGCCTTCTACCACCAACTGCAACTCCTACTCCCTGTGCCATGCATGGAGTGGCTCAACATCTGTAGACCCCGAAGTTTTACATCTCTGCTTTTAGGGTCAGCTCTTGCCCAGCACACTGGAAAAGAGCAGGGACCTGAAAGCTTGTCTGTGTTCAATGGGCAAATGTGTGACCAGTGCTGCATTCAAAAAGCTGCCTCCTGCCCTAGAGTTTCCCTCAGAGGAATTAAATATTGTGTATTTGAGCTGTTAAGAATCCATTATTGTTCTTGTTCAGAGATGAAGGCTCCTCCTATGTTGAACTAAGTCATGGCACTCCTGCTCTTTGATTGACTCATAAACTGGCTGACAAGGACATGACATCTTCAAGTAGCACACTGCAGCAGGCAAGACTGAATTCCCTAGGTAGTCCTTGACAAGCTATAGAGAAAAAAAATCTTGCTAAATCTGATTCCTTTTTTTTTGTCACATCAGATTATAAGTGTGTGCACTTTGGTAACTCCCTTATGCAAGAAGGGATCATCAGCACCTCAGTTTTAGTGGAAGGGGAATCAAGACACTGTGAGACTTACCTAAAACGGAACTTACACAGCACAGTGCTCAGAAATAATGGTTTCAAAGGAAGCTGTGCTCTCCTGGCACAGTGCTGACTGGGGCACCTCTGCTCCTTAGGCGGTGTATGGGGCACAGTGACAGGCACCCCAGCCTACCTTGTGGACCATGCCTTGTGGACCTGCCTTGTGGTGCATTAAGCAAGGGGATGCGTAACTCAGTCAGCAGTTACTGACAGAATCACGCATCTGAATTTAACAGATCTGTGGACTCAACCAAATCAAATCATGTTTCTCTTGCTTGATCACTCAGTGGCTCTTTGACCTTTGAATCCTGAGCTGCACTGTGTCTGAGGTTTAGGAAGCAGCACTAGGAACACTTCTTCCCTGGTAGCCTGGAGACCTTGCTGGGATAGGAAACGGGGCTGCTGCTCAGGTATTTCCAATATTTGACTCTTTAAAAGTGACTGAATACCTGAATATACTCCTGTCTTGAAAGGGTTTTTAAATCCCTTTTCTTCCCTTCCTACTGGTGATATAATATCTCAATTTAAAAAATTTATTTACAGCCAAACTTCTGGAAGCAGACATCTCAAAAATGTTCCTCTATCATACCTATGTAGTAAATGACGATCATAAATATTTAAAACCTTGGGTACCTCAGTCTTACACTGATTTGGCTATTTAGGTATAGCATCATTGAATTACACTATCCAGAGTCTATTCAGAAATTATATCATATAAATAAGAAAATATTTTCTGTCAGAAATACCTGACCTCTTCTTCTAGCCCTCATTCTTTAGCCAAGGTTAGTGCTTCATCTGTTCATTGAACTGGTAGTGGCTTCTAAATTTCTCCCAGATTCTTTTTCTTATTTTATTTCAAAAAGCTGCTCTTTCTTTTTTTTTTTTTTTTTTTTTTTTTAAATCATCAGACAAATTATTCAGTAACAATAAGACCATTATTAAAAAAAAAAAAAAAAGGAAGACTGAATATGTCTCCTTTCGGAAACCATACCAGTTGCCACCATTTTGCCTTGAGAAGAAAAAGAAGGTAAGGATGTAAAGCCCAGTGCCCTCCATGAAATTCCATCTACTGCGTCCATGAAGAAAGCAAGAGACTTTCCTGATTTCCCATAAGCCACAATATATGCTTGCTTAGCATGTGTTCACACGGTACCCAGAGCCTATGGTACGTACAAGATGGCCCCTAGTGTTGTGTTTGGGAAAACATACAACATCTGCTTAAAAAAAAAAAAAAGCTGTAATAAAAGAATGGTAACTAAGCCTTTACGAAGATGTTCTGGAGTGGTCTATGTAACACAAATGCATTTATCCTGTGCTAAAGTACAAAATTCCATGTATTATTGGAAAAGAAAGTTTTGCCTCTCCAGGATCTGACTTTTTGGGAGTTCCCCTGGGAACTTTCTGACTCTCCATATCAGTAACACAAAGCCCATGAGACACAACACAGCTTGCTGAATGCAGTGGAAAGAGCAATGACACCCCAGGGCACTAGGTCAACTTCCAGGGCAGAGATTGTTCAATATTTCTACAGTTGAATAAGACTGCAGGATTCCTGGGTTCGCAGGACACAGGGCGGCCTTGGACAATGGCATTCACTCTCTCAGATGTGTATGTGCACCTGCTTGGATTTGCCATCCTGTCTGTGACACTGGAAGCTTCTTTTCAACCAGAGAAAATGGATCTCTGAAGTATTCCTATCACATTTCTGCCTGTGATTTCCCAGAAGGGAAAAAGGATGAAATCACACATGGTGGCTAGCACATAGACAGAACGCCTGAAGCCTGTGGAAGTGCAGATGTGTTGCACGGCACAGAGAGATGATGAAGGTGCACCCTGGGCCTACTGGCCGGGGTGTGCCGGCATGTCGGCCCTGCCACAAAGCCCCATGGGCCCCAGGCTCAGCTCTGCTCACAGTCTGCAACTCTGTGGCTGCATGTGAATGTGTGAACCACAGGTGTAGCTCCTGGGCTGCAGAGCCTGTGTGATGCCTCTAGCGTTTACTGTGTCCTACACTGAGTAGACATATGCAATAGATGCAAATTGAGGTGTAAATATATACTATGACTAATTCACATGCATAACTTTATTGATACCAACACTGAGAAACAAGTTAAGAGGAAAAAAATATAGGAAATCCAGATCTTCTTTCCCATAGAAAATAACACTTTTCTTTTTAGCGTTTATTCTTGTTGGATTTGATTTTTTTGGACATTGTTTTAAAACTATCTACTACATTTAGTATTAGGTAGAGAAGTATGTGTCACATGTTCTTTTGGTGTATGTTTTCTGTACACTTTTTTGTGTACACTGTTCTGTGTACAGTTTACGTGTGCTCTTCTGACTGATACACTTTTATTCTGATCTATACACTGTCTTTCTGACTGGTATGCTCTCTTTCAGACTCAGATACAAAGGATTTTCAAGGATTTGAGATTTTAAGAGCGATAATAAGATTTTCAAAGGGCTGTTCTACGTTTATTATAGATCTTCTCTGCAGAAATGATAAAAATAAAACATGTCCTGTTTCCAGAAAATTTTGATCGCTTTCATTGTGTTTTTCTAAAAACATCTATTTCCTTCATATTACTTAAGAGTGTAACTCCCCCATATGGCTGAGTCAACAGCTGCTACAAATTGCTTAAAAATGAGGAAATGGAGAAATTTCTGTTTGGACTATGTATTTGCACACCTCAATAAAAATATTACTACGTCATGACCGTGAAATCTGGCTGTACACTCTTTGGAGACAGAGCAGATTTCAAAGAGTCTTGTTCTGAGGTTTAGACAAATATCTATGTGAAAGTGCTAAACTTACCAATGTCACAGAGTTATGCTGGCTCTTTTCTTCATTTCCCCAAGGAAGTGTGAGAATATGCGTCAGTGATCATCACAAAGATGTGAATAGACCACAGTATTCAAAGGTTTGTATTAATGATATGGGTGTGTAGATTTCCAGGGGGTTTTACTGTAGCTATTTACTGTCTGTGTGATGGCAAATCCTCAGAGCAATGTTTAAAGATATTGCAGAAGTTTACATAAACATCTGTATGGCCCCAAACTGGACAGCTGATATCCATAAAGAGATTTAGAGCATGGCAGAGCCATGTACAATGCTTAAAAGCTGGGAAATGGTAATAGGAACAGAGCTGTTATTTGCAAAATGAGAATTTTATCTGGTCCTACTGCTTCTGTATTTTTAAAAGTGACACAAACACAAGAGATGTACTTACTAGCAGCAATAACAAGAGTAACAGTGATATAAACTAATATTCATAGAAATCTTTGAGAATACACCTAAAATTCAGAGCACAGGAGAGCACTTGGGGACCAAACCTGAGCAAGAGTTTCTGCCACTTTTACCAAGGCAGGCTCACCAACACACAGCAGTTCTTGACTGTAACCTCTCACAGTCCCCACCAAAGAAGAAAGGATACATTTCTAACTTAATCCAGACTGCCACATGGTAAAGCCATCTGGGAGGATATTTTGAAGGAAACAGATGGAAAAGGAAGAGATTCCTCTGAATGTAGTATAAGATTTACATTATCCTCCATGAACTTCCATGTAGTCCCCATGTTTATATAATTTATCACTATTTCCTTAGACAGCTCAGATTAGAAAGCCTGCACGAGCTCATGTTCTTGTTAATTCTGAGTCTGAACCTCCCTACTTTAAAGGGAAATCAGGTACTATAAAAAGAAATCAGAGAAAGGCAACCAGACCTGACTGAAACCCAGCAGCATGAAGTTCTTGATCATCCCAAGAAGTACACTGTTTTACCTCTCCTTCCTGAAGCCTCAGGAAGATAGTGTCACGAGCATTTGTTCACAGTGATAAATTTTTGTTCTTTGCCATGCACCTATACCAGCAAAACTGCAATGGTGTGGTCATGTAAGTGTGAGAGCAGGGCTGTTGAAACCAGGAAGGGTTCAAGAGAAGTTCAGTGATTTCACTGAACATTCTTTCGTCTAAGGATTAAAAACAGAAATGTTGTCTCTGTAAAGACATGGCGTACAAATAATTTAAAGTGTTCTTTCACTACTCAGTTGTGGTAAATGGAGAGATCTAAACAGGCTTCTGTCTCCTTTCATGTATTCTTCTGTGCCTCCTCACGTTCTGCACAAACACTTCCATTATGGGAATGTCAAAGGGCTTTCTTTTCTCTCTCTCACTGTCTCTGACTACAGAGATGCTGCTGAGGCACCACTGCAGCAGTGGTGGCATCCAGCTGGTTGACACACACTACAGCACCCCTACCAGAATCACTGCTTCAGCAAATGGATAGGAAAATCCATGTGGGGAATGCTGGTGCTTCAGTTCACATGCCTACATCATTTTGCCATCAATTAAATCTGTCATTACTTTGTTCTGTTACAAAACAACAGAGTCCAGGTCCATTCCTTGTCCTCCTACACCACAGCCCAGCTTCAGTCCCAAGTATTCTTCCTCTCTTGCACCCAGGGTTGCACACGGTTATTGCGCAAACAAAACACTTGCAGCAGTCAGTGCTCGGGGAGCTTGGAGACCTGGCAGCACCACCAGGCCCTTCTTCCTGCTGACCTCAGTAGGATTGAGCTTTGATACTTACCAGAGGAAAAGACAACACTAACAGCCTCCCGGGAGCCTCTGCCTCCTGGATTTAGCCTCCTCTGTGCAGCAGGGTTTAGCCTCCCTGTCTCCCAGGTGCCACAGAGGAGATAGCTGGCTTTGTGCCCACTGGCAGATTTACTACCATGTTGTAGTAGGAATAGCCTGATTGTAGCAGTAACATTTGAAGGATATAAGCAAGACAGGGAGAGGAAATATCTTCTATTAGAACAGCTTGGTATGTTTTGAATTGTGTAGTGTAGTCAGATTATACAAAGTGAGTCACTGGGGACTTAGGCTGTGTTTTTTGCATAAACTGGCCTAACAAAAGACATTACCTCTCCTTGCAAAATTTAACCTTACTTGAAAGTACTACTACATTCATCCTGTGTGTTATCTCCACCATTCAGAGACATCAATATTATTATCTGTGCCATGGATTCATCAATGCTGCAACTGTATTGATTTCTTTTGTAGAAATCTGATTCCTGCACATGCTTTGGAGAGTCACATCATTTTACCCCTTCAACTCATGGCTAGGATGTTTTCTGTTTCTTATGCAACAGCTCCTAATTCAGATTGCAGTTGATATTATGACAATATACACTTTATAATAATGTATTAGAACCATAAGGTGGAAAAAGGAAAGTATTATTCCTTTCTGAAAGCAGACCTCTTTCCAGAAGAGCAATGGACCCTTTATGCTCTTGACTCAGAAATCATTTATGTACAGGGAGGTACAACAGCACAGCCAATGGACTCCGCTGGGCAGTGATGGACTTGCTCCCATTCCCACAGGTTTTTCTCTGTTGGTGCACATATAGCAAAGTATCAGAGTTAGGTTCTTGGAGTTTTTAACACAGGGCAGGCTGGGAGAAGTAAATCAAGTGGATTGTACCTGCAGTGATTGACTGGTTTCATGACACCTTGTGGCTTGTATTTTGTTCAAAGTGTTAAAAAAGAATAATACTATCCAACACAAAAAGTTCAAATGTGTTAGTCTTTATGACGGATCCAGTCTAGTTACCAAGTTCAGCCTACTATATTTTGTGGATTTAGAGAATGCTTTAGAAAAGACGAGAAATGGGTTTTATGCATATGCCCCTCCTTGCTGTAATGCAGTTCCCACCCATCCACATTCAGGTCACACAGAGATATTACATGCTGGACTCACACCACGGAGGTGTGCATGTGTGTCTGCATTATCACTGCAAGGTGACCAATGCAGAAAGAGGACAATTCTGAGCAGGCACTGTCCACTGCTTCCTTCTCTCTTTCCCAAGGCCCAACGCATGAATTGTTCAGGTGGCTGTGCCCAATAAGCCAAGTGCCCAGCAAGCCAATAGCTGTTCCCCAGCTCATACGATTGATGTATTTCCCTTCTTTCTTTACAGTAAATGAGGCCAGTTGAAATGCTGAAAAATTATTTCACTTAAAGTAGTCTAAAGAATTTAAATTAGTTTCTCTTACCTGAGCAGGCTTCTTTTGAACCACTTGTTGAGGCTGAAAAGTAAAACAAAGGCACAGTGAGAAACAAAATTAACTGAGCACTTAACTGTGATTTTACGAGTGCTAGGAAAAATATTTTCAGCAATAGAAATAAAACACAGGAAAAGCTCACATTCAGAAATGGAGACATGAACATACCCAGCTCTCACATCCAGCCTCTCTTATGCCTATGTACAACTTTGCTCTGAAATACTTCACATTACTGTGGATGAAGAGGAGTATGTTAAGTTTGCACAATTAAAACCAAGGCGAAATCTAGTTTAGCATTTTATATCTTTCAGCTCTTCTATGGTACTGCTGCCTTAACTTATCAGACCATGGGACTGGCCTGATTTTATAACTAGATTTTGTTGTCTCCACTGCTGCTGCTCTCTTGTGACACTCTGAGCTGTGAGTGGAGTGTCCTGCTATGGGGAAGCCCTCCCTCCTCATCTAGAGCAGGGTCAAAGCTCAGGCAGAGAGGCGAAGGACACATAACCCCATTACTGTGCCACAGCTTCCCACTTGACCAAAGCCACCCTTGCCAAAATCAGGGCACTGGGATGGACAGTGGTTCCAGCCCTTGGAAGCCCTGGTTTGAGACCTTCAGCTGCATGACACTGTGTTGACCCTTGTGAACCTATTGGTGTGATTATGGGGATGCCCATCATCGGCTGGGTGGGGGTGTCCACCTGCCTATGCAGGACCTGGTGGCACAGTTGTGGATTCTCAGCAAGTCTCCCTTCTGGCTGCTCACACCCAGGACTGGGAAACACAGTCCTCACATGAGTCAGGAGACCCACCAAGGCCATCCCCACCTGGGAGAAGAGGAGTACCAATTAAGGAACAAATACAGACATATTTAAAATACACCACCACTGCCCAGATGATGTGATGACCCTTCTGGGTGCTAGGAGCAGCACAGAACAATAAGACCACAGATGAAGGATGAAATCCTGACACAGAGAAGACAAAAAGGCTTTTCTTACTTTAGTGGGACAAAGTTGCTGCCTGCCCCCTCCCCCACATTTTCTGTTTTCAAAGTATATGAATTGCACCCAATGACTTTCTTCCTGCCCTTCCTTCCTGCTTTTTCCTAATCCCAGCCATGATTTTAGTGCCTTGCTTGGGCAGAAGCCAACATGCCAGCCCTCTGCATGGCCAAAAACTTAATTTTCATGACAGTCCAGTAGGAAATAACTGGAATATTTCTGAATAAGCAGTTCAGTGTAACTGGCCTTTCAGAGCAATATTTCAGTGGGAAGGATCAATGAAAATGTAAATTAAATGTAACTGATTCAATTCAGACTGCCCACCACAAGCGTCCCATTTTAACAAGAGATGCTTTGTTTATTTTCAGTCTTTTTCTAACTCAGCGGAATCCTACTGCTCTTATATTTTTGTATGTAACAGGCTCCAAGTTCTGCTCTCAAATAAATATGAGAGAAAAAACTATGTGATGACTGGGTCTGTCTTTAAACTTCAGGGTGGACCCTTTCCTTTTCCATTAAATTCCATTGCAATGGAGAAGCTATTATTAAGGCACACATTTTATTGATGCCTTCTCCAGGTGGACTGCAGGCCCTGAACTCATTAATGGACATTTTCTGCCCTTGGACAAAGGAATGATTTCTTTCAAAGGAATCTCTCATAATTACAGAACTCATTGAGCTCTTCTGTAAACTGCCAATAGTGTTTTTTCACTTTATTTTCTTTTTTTTGCCTGTTGATTACACCTGTACATGTGTTTACTCCCAAACCACATGAAATCCACAGACGTTTTTAAAGGCTGGCTGTTTTCTCGAGCTCAGAAATCCTCATATATTTTTGGCTGTGCACTCTATGTTCATGTGACTCTCACTCACTATAGCTCAATGAAATCTTCTGAAAGAGCTGCCAACTCACCAAATTTCCCGTGAATTAGGTCCTGACACTTCAATGAGAGGAAAGACAATGTCTGAAACAAGGCCAGCTCTGGCTTTCTGCCTAGTATGTGTCACAGTAGTTCTACCAGCTGCCCTTCTACATAGCAGTTCATACTTTTCAGACCACCAAAAAGCCCCTTGAATACTTTCAGTGATAGCTGGGGCTTGAGCTGCCAGCATGTTTTCCCAGCCTCTGGCACCCAGTGGCTCTGGACTGGACCTAGAAAGATTTTTTTGTGTGTGTTTGTTTTGTTTTGTTATTTTTATGAATGGCTTCCACGGGGGACTCTGACTCCAGCACAACCCTATCCAACCATTCATAAAAAGCAGAGGGAAAATATTGTACTTTGCCCAGTTGGAAATTGTCTCTGATACTGACCAAGGCTTTCAAGAATTTTAGTCATTCAAGACCTTTGCTATCGTAGTGCTTCATGTCGAGAGCTCCTTGGCAGCGCTTGCTGGGTTTCCACTGGACCTGGGATCTGGAGTTCAGCATATGTTATGCTTTCTCCCTTAAATGGAAGAAGATCAGCTATGCAAGCCCAGAAGCAGGGCTCAGTTCCTCAGCCAGTATTAGTGGCACACACCACTGACACGCTGGGAGCCGCGCCCACTCACGTCACATCGAGGGCTCTGGCTTGTGGCAGCTGAATCACTTGAATCACTGCAAGTGCCAATTTTCAAAGGCATTGCTTTTCCTGCTTCAGCCTGGCTGAGTGGGAAAGGTGGCTGGACATATAAATCCAGTAAGGTCCAGTCCTGTGAGGACTGTAGTGTCTGCTCACTTAGCTCACCCTGACCAGAAGAACTGAGGTGTTCAGGAATAACAATAAATTTCCCAAGCATCCCTTTAATTTCTTTAACTGTTGTGGATGTGATGCCTTTGGAACCATTTTGACACACTATAGATACTAAGGCTTCAACTTTGTGTTCACTGAGCTAAGAGATCTTTTTGGGGCTTTGAAAGTGACGCCTCTGATTCACAAGTGTTGCATCTCCATGTTCAATTCACTGGAAAGAAAGAGAATCTGCCTTGGTTACGGAAAAGACTGGAACTATAAAATAGCCATGGAGAAGAGACTTTAAATAGGTGCTCTGGAGCAAAATAAAGTTGTAAGCAAGAAATAAGAACTCTGAACTATTACGTATTGTCCCTGCCAGGAGCCTGCAGAGTTAAGATGGCAGAACTTCTACTCTGTCAGAGGCTCTCTCACTTATGCCAGTGATCTTAAGAGGAGCTTTGTGCAACACAGCCCTTTCACATTTCATTTTTATCCTAAGTTTGAAAAACAGCTATTGATGTTCCATACACTCAAAAGCAAACTTCAGGTTTTTTACATCATATGCAAGTACAAGTCAACACTAGGTATCTTTTTAAAATATATATATGAGACAGAAAGAACAAGTGACAGTGTTGGAAAAATCCTATGACCAGGTCATTTAAATGTCTATCAAACAAGAACAAATCCAAAATGCAGCAGTATTTCTTCTGCCATGCTTAAAATATTAAGTATGTGAGCTAAGGTAAAAGATAATAATTTAAAACTTGAGGATAATATTCCTAACTTTGAAGAGGAAAAACCCCACAAAATGCCTGAAAAGTTGAGTACACAAAGTTTTGATGGTTTTATCTTTGCTCTAAGCTCTGAATGTTCAAAGCCCAACTGTTTATCTTCTACATTTCTTCCACTCCTCCTCTGTCACACATCCCTCATTTTGTTTTTTTATTTTCAAATTCTGTTACTTTACTTTATGTCAATATATTACATGTATCCTTACAGCTTATACTGGTAAAACAATTTCTTTGCTTTTTAGGTGAGAACAAAAGAGCAGCCTCATGTGATGAGTTCATATTCATCTTGTACCAGCAGCCTAAAGTTGTACCAAATTCAATTTGTCACACTTCTCATTCCCAGGAGTCCTTCTTGCCCTGTGACTTTTCGTAGTGTTATAAAGCTAAGGAAGGAATATGGAAGGATAAGGGCAAGTCTATGTCAACTAGTATGAGCAATGCTGGAACACATTTTTAATGATCAGAAATAAAAGCATTGGTTTGAATGCAAATCATCCCCTGACCGCTAATCCTGAAGCTCCAAGGGCAAGCTGCACACGCACAGTGCTCTTAGATCTTGTGTTCATGTCTTCCTCTTCAAACTGAGTATTATGAAGATGTCTGACTGATGCGTCTTGGCAACAGTGACTCTTTGTTTTTTTCCAACAGCTTGACACAGATAAGAGATTTGCATGGAGGTAGCTCTGCTGGTGAGACTAAATGACCATGATGGAAACTAATACCCAGTTAGGATGACATTTATAGTGCTGACAGCTCAGTGTTGTGCAGAGATCATTAAAATAATTTCATAGGTCATCCAAACACTTGTAGCTCTAAATTAAAAGATGAGTAAAACCATATTTAGTCTTTTTGTCTACATAGCCTTGAAAAATCAGGAAGTTCATATTATACCAGTCGAAACCAATATAATCCAAAATAAATCATGTCTTACAAGCAGTTCCATATGACAGCAGAGTAACTACCATTCTGCCCTACAGCTTTAATTGGTTTGAGTCCAGCCTTTCTCTCCCGGTTCCAGCACAGAATTATACAGTGCTGGGACCAGCAGCCCACACAGCCTGCCAGGAAACCCTCACCTTCCAGCAAAAACCACTTGCAGCTTCCTGATCATCAGCAGAAATCTTCCTGAAATTGCATGGGACAATGTGCCTGCCATTCACTCCTCAGGTCCAGGTATGCTCATGGTTTGCTTTAGTAATAGTCTCCCTGTCGAGGCCGTAGCAGAACTGCTTTTTTATCCCATCAGTAGTGAGGGGGCTTGTGTTTGGGAAGCACAGGTCATGATTTCTCCTGCCTCCATCACATGTTTGCAGTCAACTGGCAACCGTGGTGTCTGTGTATGCACACTGCTGTGGGTCATTAGAATCTAACAGCAAAACCATCTGGCCCTTAGAGTTCAAAGGAGATTTCACAGTTCTCTGTGCAGTCTCATAAAATAGGCTAATAGTAATCTGTGGAGAATTCTGGCAAAATCTGTGAAACTATTCTTTATTTTCTATCCTACTTGGCACTCCTCTGAGTTTTTAATACAAAGTCAGATCATTGCAAAAATATTTATTAGCTTTTAAACTGACTTTCCCTGACTGATGCTGGAAAAGTCTGCAACATGTCAGAAGCTACACCAATTAGTAGATAAAAAAGAGTATTTCTATTCCACTTGCTGGGGAGAGCAGAGAGCATCAACGTTTTCCAAGTACACAAAGTGACTTTTAATGGTTATTTGACTGGCACAAAAATTTTATATTCAATTTGGCAAATTCAAAGCACACTGCTTCAAATTACTCTTTTGGTAGTCTTAAAACTCAGGCAGTGGCACATATATCCAGTTAGGTATGTATATATCCAATGGAAGTAAAGAAACTGACTTCATCAGGGTTAGGATTTCATATATTTTGTTTACAGAAAGCTATCCTCACTACAAAATATCTGTAAACTGCTTCACTTGGAATGGTTTTATGTTTTGAAGGGAATAAAACAGTGAAAGAAATGTATTTAAAAATCAAATTCTGTTTTCTTTTATGCTCACATAATCCATTATTTCTCTGTTGCTTTGACCCAACCTTGCTCCCACAATTACAGATCTTGACAAGTACAAATTTAATGGTTAGAATAGGAAGGGAAAACCCATAATTTTTATTCATCTGCTAGCTGAACTGTTAGTTCAAGCATAACAATATTCCAGTGAGTTTATCAAGGATATAATCAAAATTCAAAGCACAGTAGCAGTTAGTTCAGTGTTCTGGATAGATGTGTAGTAGGTTATTAATTTTTATAATGTTTCAGACAGTATTGGTTACAGTTCCATAAAATATTTAGGGCAGTGCAGCTTATGAAATACCCATTTAATGGGCCTTGTATCTGTGTTTCAGTACAATAAGCAAAGTTTAAATTGGTGTTCTCATCTAAAATCAATACAGCTTGTCAGCAGAAGGATCTGCTGTTACTGACTGCTCTTCTTCAGAGCCACTGCTGCTCTGTGGGGTTTCCCTGTTACTTCATTATCATCCGTCACGCACTTGATAAGCTTTCCTCATGCATTTTGCTTAAGTTTAGTTTGGCACCCTGTGCATTTTTCTGCTAAACTATTAAGAAGTATTTTCTGTCTTTCAGAATAATTCTAGCACACAGTTCACCATTGAGGTTTCCTTGATATACACCTAAGGAAACGTAAGCTGGCTCTTTTGTCTGGCAAACGTCATATGTGTCTGTCTATTTATAACTCCCTACACAGACAGGCTATTGAGAAAGCCAGAGGGAAGGTTTCAGTCATTCTTAGCTATAGGGTAAAGAAAAAACCTTACATTTTAGTAGACAGAAATAAATTATAAGTTATTTGCAAAGAAACCAAGCCCTCATTATTCAGGGATAAACTGATCAGAAATTATTTAGCTTTATACCTTGCATACCTGTCCAGACAAATAACTATTGTGCAACTGTTTATCTCCAGACTATCTTGTCTGTTTGGATACAGCAACTCCTGTGTTCACCATACATTTCCCTTGGCCCGTGTGGAAATGATTTTTGGTCATTGCTAAACAGGCTAGATTTGAATTGATGACCTAGAGGTGGAAAGCACTGTATCACATTACAGTCTGGTTCCAACTTTGGTTTTAGAGTCTTCTCTCTCTTCTTGCTCAGGCACCTCCCACCATACGGACTGAAAATCCAGGGCAGTTTCTGCTGCAGAGGTCATTTCCAGCAGAACCAGTGCATGGAGCTGATCAGAGCTGCAGGACTGTCAGCAGTGGACTCATCTCTGGACCCGACTGCCAGGAGCTCCCAAATCCTCTCAACCTTTGCACTGATTTCCAGTGAAGTAACAGAGTAAATAGCATAGGGAAGTCCCATACAAGCCAATCTGCTGCAAAATCCACTGCTGTTTGGAAGCTGAACTCTGAACTTCAGTGGTTTTGCTCAAAATGTAACTATAGTCAGATAACACTTCTCTTTATGGCCTCTGATGTTCACTCTTCTCAATTTTAAGGTCACAAAGACATCAACTCAGTGAAGTGTCCTTGTGTCATTTAGAAACCTGAAATACGTGCAGCCCATTTTCCACAATAGAGGCTTAGATACAAACAATCAAATTAATTTTCAGGCCTATGAAAGCTTCTGCCAACAAGAGGTCCAAGCCTAGAAGCAGGAATGGAAAAAGAACTGAAGTGGCAGTGATGGAAAACAAAGGGTAAACTGCTCTACTGGGCAGCCCTGGGATTACAGCAGTGTCCCAGCAGTATCAGGTGGTAACTCTGTCCCCAGCTATACACCTCCACCAAGGTGATGGTGCAAATGGCTATGCCACAGCCCCAACCTATCCTTCTTAAGAAAGAGGATAGTGATGAAAATACAGAAAGCACTCCCCTTGGCCCTTCACCACTCTGGAAAGGCAGCCATTCAAGCATTGAAGGTAATGAGCTCGAGCCAAGCAGTCTGTGACCTCCTTTGGATATTTCCCAGTGGCAGCCTGTGGTATGTCTCTTCAGTTTAGCTGCATACTACAAGAGCTGCTGCCTCCAGTGATTTGCACTTCTTGCTTTAGTGAGACACAGCCAGAGGAGGACAGCATCAGAGTGGGCACTATGGGAAGGCAGGTGCAGGAGACTGTGATCTGCCTAGAAAACCTTCAGACTTCACCAATAGGAGAAAACAATCCAGTCCAGGACCTCTGCCTGGCTTGTAGCTATACCACCTTTCCTCCAGACTGCCTAGAAGGAAGAGCCCTGTGTAGTGCTACTTCCTTAACAATATCTGTTACGTGGCAGAAGATGGTGAAGGAAAGAAAGCTCCCAGCTGCACAGCACAGACAACTGTAGGGCAGTGCTTGAGGCTGTCTGTGTTCAGGCACTGTTCAGCTCACTGAGCACAGACACAGCACTAGGTACTGGTAGCAAGAGCTATCTGCCCCTTCATCTGCACAAACTGGGGTAAGGATACAAGGGATCTTAGGCAGCCATTTCTGCACATCCATTTCTGCACAGCCATTTCTACTTCTTCAGGGATACAGAGCATCTTGTACAGAACTTACGTGGTCAGCCCCAGGCACAGCCCTCAGCTCCCACAGGAGCTTCCCCTTCCCATCCAACCCATTGTCTCCCTGACCTCCCATTGCCCTGCGACGGCTGGGCAGGGTTTTCCTCCAAAGAAAAAGCACACAGGGCAAGGAAGGCAAATCGACTGTGCCTGGCTGATTTTCCGCAGCTGAGGATCTGGCCTGAGGCATTTCTCTTGAACTTCTTTGTCTGAGCAGATCCATTGGTAGCCACATGGTTGGCTGGGGATGTTTTTGTATGTCTGGAATATACAGATGTCTGATAGCTGTCTGTCTATCGAATAGATTTGATAATTATTACTGCCTCCAGGACACTGATGCTGCTGAGAGTGTCTGTCAGAGTCCAAGCAGAGACTGCTGACATTTTGGCATAGTTTCATAAAGAAGTCAGTGTCCAAAATAGAAATACATTTCCCATGTACTTGAAATATACCAGGGGCTTGGTGGCGAGTTGTTGCAATTAATCCACTTCCTGGCTTAACATATTTTGGGATCATTCTGGTGTGTGGTGTGTTAAATACTGAACTCAGTGCATATTCTCATTTTAAAATGGAAATTGCATTCATTATGTCCAAAGGCATAATTTCTAGGTCCTTCTTGCAAAGCAGAAAAAAACCCCCACCACTCCATTGCATTTCTGGTGTGATTTTACTCATTAACAGCAATTTCATCACATGCATCATTGTGAAATCCATGCAACACAGTAATGCATTTTAAAAGTAGCAAACAACTTTTCTTTTTTATCTAGCTAGAACTCATTTAATAAAAGATTGCAAAGTCAACATCTATCCTATTGTCAATATCCTGTTGTCAGCCTCTTAACAGCAGCAGAAATATGAATAGTGTCTGAATATACATACTTCCCTTGGTCTGAAAGAGAGAGAAAAGAGGGGAAGAGAGGGAGGAAGAAAGAGATTCTGCTCTTTGTAATCCTGGTGTAAAGTTGGTGTTGTTGTATTTACATCCCTGGACAGACTCTGAATTTAACCCAGTCTAGGAGAGAAGAATTTGACTGTAATTTTACAGGACAATTACCGGACTGTCTAGCTATAGTTATTTAATAGTCTTTTAGAAGCTACATGTGACCTAAAGATCCTATTTGTTGCTTGGATCTAACAATGTGAACATCAAAGGTATGTGTGTAAGGTATGCCTGCAAATCCCCTGCAGATTTTTTCATAATAGTACTGAAACCTGACACCACATCAAGAATGCAGCGCCTGGAGCACCCTACCACAGCCCCACTCCCTTGTAAAGCTTAACGTGGTTTCCTTGCTCGCAGAGCTCCATCCGCCACTTGGAAAGCAGCCTGCTTTCAAATGTTAGGTGTGCTAGGGAGGGCTTGTGAACATTTTAGCAAATGCAGGTAATTTCAGAGAATAGGACTGATGGGTATTGATCCTCAATTCCCAAAAACTCAGCCGTATTTTGTTGCTGCTGTTGCTGAAGTGACAAAACCTAATTTTTTGTGCTGCAAAAAACACAGCTAAATCCTGTCCTTGGCTAAATTGTGTCCTTAGTTTAGTCTACCGAAAGAGCTAAATGCTTCCATCTTCCAATTAGTTACATTTTATTGTGCTTGGAACCTGTGTGGTTTGGGACATGCCAAAAATATACCAGTTGGTAGTATCCGTGGCTAGGTGGTCCTGGCAGCAGAGGTGAAAGCAGCTTGCTGGATGAAAGAAGGAGAAGGAGAGCTGGCCTCCAAATGCTGCTGTAATTGGCACAGACAGGCATACCCTTTCTGGGAATTAGGTGTACTGGGTAGATAGAAGCTTGTTTTGCAGCTGAACATAATCCACCTTGGTGAGATCAGGTATTATATCAACACCAGATCACTTACCAGCAGCTGCAAAATCATTCTAGTATTGGCAGCGATGTGGCCAAGGATACTCTGAGACTCTAGATATTGACAGGTAAGGGTGATGGTGTGAAGCAAGGTCCTTCTGCTGCTCCCAGGCATCTAAATATCCCCACATTCTATGGCTGTGACTGCCCAATCACAAGCAAGTCTTTCTCATGAGAAAGGACCCTGGGAACATAACAGTGTGCCTTAAGGCAAGCCCCATGGACACCAGAGCTGCTGTGAGCCCACTGCTCTCCCAGGCCATCCCCATGGCCAGCAAAGAGGTCACCAGCTAAGGAAGGACAACAGTTGGAGGAAGAGTGAGGAAACAACAGTATTGCTTGTATCATCATGTGTAAACCTAGGAGCTTCCGGAAATCTTTGGCTAGTAACAGCACTGGAACAGTGCTGGGAAGTTTTGGTTGGGTTGCATAGTGGGAAAGATGCAAAGGGATGGGATGGAGGAATGAAAGCAGCAAGGAGAGATGGCAGGAAAGAGTGGGACCAACACATACCACCTTCTCTGCTTACACACAAATGGGAACAAGGTCTCTGCACTGACATTTACGTGCAAGGAACTGAGAGAAAAAACAGAAGCACATTGTTCATATTTCTATTCCTCCACCAAGCTCACAAGATGGCTGTATTGTTGTCATACTTTTGGCTTTTTCCATGCTCTGAAAGTGTGTGCGTTACTGACATACTTTGAGGGTTTTGTGGCATTTTTAAAGAGAGAAATTGGGAAGTTTGGTTAGAAAGAAATCTTTTTAGGTACCAGTGGGTTTTTCAGATTTTAGGATCAGATGCATTTTTGTAGGCTTTATGGTAGTGCTTCATCTCCTCAGATCACAAAGGACAACAGAAATACAAAGGTCCTGGAGCTGTACTGCCCTGGGGAGTGGAGGATTTCACCCCACCCGCAAGGCTGATGACAGCAGGACCCACAGGAGGATGTGCTCTTCCTGAAGAACTCCAGCCATCTCTCTGCCCAGCCATCCGTGCAGGAGAGAGTCTGCTTCAGCTTTTTGGCTGGATACACTGGCAACAGGACAGCCAGGACATTCACTGTTTATTGTATGAGCACTTAAAAAGGGTGGGAGACAGTGATGGGATAAGGAGTTGCCCATGCCACTTTGCCTTTCA
The DNA here is from genome assembly GCF_041296385.1 of Aphelocoma coerulescens. Lineage (NCBI taxonomy): Eukaryota > Metazoa > Chordata > Aves > Passeriformes > Corvidae > Aphelocoma > Aphelocoma coerulescens. The sequence continues at coordinate 35,225,256 of NC_091014.1, read as the reverse complement.
TCACCTCTCAGGAATGTCTGCCTTTGGGGCTAATTTAGATGCATTTACATAATAAATGTGTGGCCTTTTCAGCCGCATTTTTCCACTTTAATTTCTGCCTGCCCTTGCTGACACGTGCCCTTGGCAATTTGTGGTTATTTTCCTCATTCTGCACTGTAGAATTATCCTCTATTATGGTTTTTTCTTTCATAGATAAGCAAATACATAGCTCATGAAAGGGATATAGTCTAGCTCTATTTTACTTAGCAAATACTGCAGGGTTTTATTTTCTTTTTTTTTTTGTTGTTCTCTATTGAAAAGACAATGTTTTGCTGACTGTAAACTGGTTTGCAAGCCCAAAACAGATGAAACCATGAGTCTTCCAGATGCATCATCACAGTTTCAGACATCTTCCTGACTGACAAGAAAGCCAGAACTCTCATGAGATCTCCACAATGGGATATTATTAATAAACATTCTGTACCTCAGAGGCAACCCACCCAATAAGTAAGTTCCATACGGCTCTCAGAAGCATGAGTCCTCCCTCTTCTTATTCCTAAGTGTGATGGACTCAACTCTTGGGCTGGGATTGGTTGAATGGTCCCTTACAGAGGTACTAGAGGGCTTTAGGCTCAACACTAACCATGACTTAATACATGGTGACAAATCTTTCACATCCATGCTCATCCCATGACATGATGATGTCTGTTCAGACTAACTGACACACATCAGATCAGATGTCTGATGAAGAGCAGAATCTACACATCCTTGAAGGTATGGCACAGTGAAAAGGGCCTTCAGAAAAGAGAATGCAGGATAATTCTGCACTGTTGAGAATTTTGGTAGGGAAGATCCAGCCTAGATTTAGGAGCTTTAGATTAACCTACCCTCCCCTAGAAAACAGTTAGTCCAGTTAAAATTTTGCACTGTGACTAATAGCACTGGCCAGTAATACCTGGGAGTGCCCTTTTCCTCTGCTTGTCTCAACTATGATACACTCCAACTACAGGGCTGACAACATCCTGGGAGTCTTTAGTGTGTAGGTGTTATGTTCCTCGAAGATTAGATGCCAAGGAACCACAGAGACTTTATGAGCAGAATGTCTAATACATTCCCTGAATAGCATCCTGTACTAAGACAAATATAGACAAGGAAACTGAAGACTATAGAAATAATCACAATCTGAACCTGATCTACTAGTGAATAGTAGACAATGGCAAACTTCAAGTGAAAAAACTTGGGAAGTGCCTGGACATCACCAGGATGACCATGTTTGTGTATCTTCTCAGTGGTACCACTCAGGTGGATTTCTTTTGGTTTTCTTTTCCTCAAGAATATTTTCCTTAATCCTCAGTGTTCCTTTAGAAATGGAAATTAACTCATTACCAGACAGTCAGTGAGTCCTGTGTGATAGGTCATACCAATACTTCTCAATTCAACATGCACTTTCCTATCAAAAGCTTAGGAATAGACAACTAAAAGCAATCACAATATTTGAATATGTAATTTTATATCTGAATATCCTTTTCATCTCTGCAGATCCTAAAGTGATTTGCACACTTGAAGTCACACAAGAACCTTATAAAGTGATCTGTTTCACTCTGCTCTGCAAAGGAGCCATTTCTGGGATGAGGTCTGGCAGCACATTTAACAGCACAAGACAGTGTTACATACAGTTCGGACTGTATGAGGTGATGAGTAGCATATTCAGTGTACCTGGCAGAGAAGGTAGGATGTAATTATCCAAACTGGACTTTGGCTAGTACACTGGGATCAAAACCCCAGTACCATGGGGACTCTGATGACCACAAGTGGTCAGGGCCTTGATTTTACATCTCATCTGAAAAGCAACACCTCCAACAGCAACCTTCTTGAGTACCATGCAAAATCATTCTTTCTAAGTGAATTAGAAATAAAAGAGCATCCCAGCACAGCAGCTAGGGATCCCTGGAGGTATTTACTTTGTTTCTCAGTTAGCCTATATAATCTGATAGCCCAGAGGACACATACATCCCCATTCACATCACTGGTGTACAGAGAAAACAGCACATTCCTTCTGTTCTGCAGGAACATCCACAAAGGAATTCCAGAGAAATCAAACAGTAAGTTATGAGCAAGAAAAAACTGAAGAAGTTGACACAAAATCCACTAAGACCAGATGCACAAAACTAGAAATCTCAAATTTGTTTGAGCAATCTTAGAGAATTGGACCCAGCTCAAATCCATTGTGCTGGTAGTATGAGTAGGTAGCTCCATGAGGGAGAGTGCAGGACTGTGGCAGTAAAAAAAAAAAAATCTTGGAGGTTCTACAGTGTGAGCCAATATTTATCTCATTCAGCTATAAATTTATATCTAATGTATGACTATGCTGCAATGCATGTTCAGAATCAATTTAAAATCAGTTATCAGTCTTTGCTTTAGGTAGGTGTTGGTTTTGAACACACTTGAGGAAACAACGTTACATATGTAAGATCATATAAAATGGATTTCACTCAAATGAGATACAAATGACACTACATGAAGTGTAGACCAGCAAACCTAACATCTTGTCTCCTTTATATGAAATCAGAAACCGAATTGTGAGTTTCGACTGACAGTAACAGACTGTCCTATTTTCAAAGAAAAATCTAGTTAGCAGAAACACAGGCATGTTTTCTCCAGATCTCATATTAGAAGCTCGAGTGAACACCTGTCTGCCTTGCTGGACTTATAAGTGTTAGTTAATTCATCACTCAGCTATTTTTTACTTCTTTAATAATATTAATGCTATGAATGATTACATACTATTTCCTTATGCCCTTAGAAGCAATTGAATTTAAACATTTTCTCCTATTTCTACTCTGCTGCTGCCTATTCTGTAAAAAGAAGATTTCTGCATCTTAACCACACTCAGTGCCTACAGCATTAGGAAAATCAGCAATGAATATACAAAATCCAAGCCTTCTTTTGCTTGTTCCCTTTATTTAGTTCACTATGCTCTCATTGTTTTACTTTAATGGCTGGAGCTTGATACCATAATCATTTTCCTCAGTCAGTTCATAATATCAATTCCCCTGTAGGTCAGAAACAATACTTCAGGACATACCACCTGCTATTCAGGGGTATTGCAGGAAATTTGCATTTCCACTTTGTAAAGTGTTATTATTTTGGACTGACAACCTAACATTGATTTCATTATCCCAAAGTCTTTGGATCCCTGAAAGCAAGAGAGAACGGGTGTCCTGGCTGGCCTCCCACTAGCTTTTCATGGTCATTAACAATCAAGAGTGAGAAGACAAACAACTCACTGCTGAAAGATGTGTGTCTCACAGGCAGCTCTCCCTGTCACCTCCTCTGGAGTATGAGAGCAATTCAGCTGTTTCATCAGTCTACTCCTGCTTTGCCAGCCCTCCTTTGCAGCAGGGCTGTTGCCTGAGTGCATCTTTCCCTCCTCTGCAAACAGCACTGAAGAATGGGGTGGCAGATGCAGCCAGAGGATTTATTCCTCTGAAGGGATACAGGATGCTTGAGCATGGTTTCTGCAGGGAGTTTGAAGTCTCCCATCTACCCTTTTATTCATTGGGTGTGAGAATGTGGTATTTTGGGACCATCAGCTGGCGAAGGAAAGTGGTCCTCAGATAGATGCTTGCAAGCCTTGCCACCTTTACAACAGCTGTAGGAAGCATCCCCAAAAAACTTCAGCCTCTCAGCACTTTTTCCCCCAGACAGGCATTTTGAGATGACCACCAATTCAAACCCCAGCAATTGTATTCCCTTAGCATTCTCAGCACAGCCATGAGGTTGGGCACGAAGGAGGAGACCTGTTAAGAGGGAAGCTGCAATCCTACATATTCTGATGCATTTCTACACAATATGGAGTACATTCAGCTCTAGTAAACTTCTTCCCACCACAGCAAACTTATGTTTGACTGTTTTGTTTTCTCCTCCCAAGCTTACATTGGTGGGGAAGAGCCATGCCCAGCAGAGCACAGCAGCACCTACTTTGTAGAGCCAGAGCCATGGTAGTGAGGCTGCACATTGCATCCCATCACACACATGGCAGGGAGCATGTGCTGCTTGAAATGTCGGTGGCAGAGGGTTACTCACAACTGCCCATCACTTCTCCCAAGGCAATTGCCCTGCCACCCAGAAACACACCTAATAGCCAGCATGAGGCAACTGTGCAAATATCCCTAAAAAAGGCTTTATTTGTGGAGGTCTGTCCAAATCCTGCTCCACTGCGCAAGAGGAAGCATGACTGTGGGAACTTTCTTGCACAGTTTGCTTCTTCTCGGCTGATCAAACATATGCCAGAGAATTCACTTCTGGGAAGAATGCCTTGAAGCAATTTTTTGTGTGATGACACTGTTTCATGACGTAGCTCTATTTCAAGCAGCAGCACTGGAGACTGCTGAGGGAGGGCAGTGAGTCTTACTGGCTGATTGAAAGGAAACTTTCTATTTGGCTGGTTGCAGGGAAGGGCACAGATGAGACAGAGTAGGTAGGAGTGCACTCACCACCAGCTTCCCTGAGTCAACTTCCCTGAGCCCCACCCATTCTGCACTGTCATGGCCAAGCCATCCTGCTGCCGGGGAGCTGTGTGTTACACAATGCCGGGGTAATCCAGGCTCCTCTCTCACAGTGCAGGGGCAGGACTGAAACCTGCTGCTACACTAGCAGGTCCAAGCTGCCGATGCGGCACTGCCACAAGCAGCTCCAAAACCATTCAAACTTACATGAGATTGGTTTGCTCCTCTTGCCCAAGAAGATAAAAATGCAAAGAGGCATACAGTCACCATTTCCTTTTCCAGATATGAGGACTATCACAAACCAACTGGGAAGTCCCCCTCCCAGGGAGTCCTGCTCACGTATTTGGATTCAGCAGCCAGTGTCAGTGGTGAGGACCTGCTGGCAGAAGTGAGCTGTGAGCTGGCACTGACTCAGAGGTTGTTTGTACAAAGGCTGTCTTTTAAAACTTCATACTGATAAAACTTATGACTGTGTTGAGAGATGCTCATAAAACACTGAGTCACCTCTTATTCAATTAAGGAAGCCGTCACTGAACTTTCAAGGAGGCCTGAGTGGGTTACTCCCCTCCATGCTGTGCTGAACTCAGAAATATCAATCTGCATGACACTTTGGATGACCTGGGCTGCCAGTCAGAAAGTTCAAAAGGTGAGGAACACCTCTCAACAGGAATAAACAGTGACGCACATTTGAAAATAACCCTTGTGAATACAATTAGCTATTTTGTACCCTCTCCTGCCTGGAAGCTTTTGTGCTATTAAAAAGCTGCCTAGAAGAGGTGGCAAGAAATGACTGAAAACCAGCTGACAGTCACCTTCAGGGCTTATTTAACAGTCAGGAGAAGAGAAATGCCAATGTTTAATATTTAAACAGAAAAATGTTTAATTTTAAAACATTTATATTCCTTTTATGATTGCAAAATCAATATTAATACAGAATGTAAACCATTTTATAGACTCCACACAGGACTCCACTGTTGCTCCTGCCCAAGAAGTCTGGTTTTTGGGCAGATGAGAACTACCAGTGGGAGGTTCACAAATGCTTGTCCTAATACATAACACCAGGGCAAGACCTTCTGCCCTTCCTCAGACAAACTGCCTAATGACTTCAGTGAGAGTTCTGCCTGAGTAAAAATACCAGGTTTTGGCCCATTACCTTCAAATGGATAGAAGAGTTTATTTGTGGTTTGAGGTGCTTCCTCCTGTCTGAACTTTCAGTTTTCCAGACTGAGTCTGAGAGGTACAAAGAGGGTTTCCCACAATCCCCCAGACTGTATGCTGTTGGGGATCCCAAATTATTCTCTTGAATTTTGTGACCTGAGTTTGTGCTTGCAACCCCTGCATTCACTGAGCAGAAGCAGCAGGCAGAGATGAGATGTCTTGACAATGAGCTTTAACTGAGTTGAAAAATAATCTTTGTCAAATGCTAGTCTCCAAAGACAAAAAGATTTCTCTAACATTCTTTAGCATTTATTCCCTCTGCAAATTATATACACTAAGATATGCTGTGTTTCTAAAAGGCTCTTACAACCTATAGGTGAAAACCAGAATGGTGCAGAAAAGCAGGAGTAGAAACAACAGCCAATGGCCATGCTTCCACCATTTATTTCCATGAGTTCGCTGCAAAAAACCCTCCAAAGAGCAGGAACTAAATATTCATGAGCAAACCTCACACCAGTCCACCAGATCCTGCTAACATCACAAGGCTGCTGCCCTGTCCATTCACCTCCTCACAAGTCTGAATTTCATTCATTCATTCATTTGGGAGAAGGCAGTTCCTCTCCACCCTCCTCAAACCCATTTCCTTTCTAGGGAGCACCCCAGTGCTGAGGTCTGCAAAGCAGCCCCCCAGCTCCACTCCTTCGTGTCCCCCCTCTGTGGTCCTGGGGAGGGGGCATGGAGAGGAAGTGGTTCTGACATGTATTTTACTGATGTTTTAAAGCATATGGTCTGAATGCTCTGAATGCCACGGAAGATTACTGTCACATGTTTTAACCCATTGCCTATCTGCTGACACAGTATCACCTTTCATAAATTGCTGGTACCATTTTCCCACCAGCACTGCTCCAAACACAGGAATTACAGGCAGAACACAAATCCAAACAACCCTTATGTGCTTAATAAAATAAATAACAATCAGCCCCTTAAACAATTCCCCTTTAAAGGAATTTTCCTTATTTTAGATCAAACACTTCCTTAGGATCCATGTTAATTTGTACTTTCCAGTGTCATAAATAACACAAAAAAAAAAAAACCAAACAAAAAAAAAAACCCAAACCAAAAACAAAACCCCCAGCACATTCAAAATCAGCCAGATTTCTATTTTTAAATTCTAATATATATGCTCATGTCATGTTTTGGATACTGGCATAATTTCTGAATGAACGCAAACAAAGCAAGACATGCTTGAATGCATCTGACCCCCTAATGCATTCTTAGCATAGCTCCAGGTCACTGGAGCCAGACCAATTTACACCAGTTCAGCAGCTGGCCTGTGAGGTTTGCATGAGCATGGTATCTCTGTGAGTACCTCCTTCCTGCCCTCTATCTCAAACTTGTGAATGGGTTAGTGCTCTGTATCTCGGTACACCACTGAATAGTTTGGATTTGGTTCAGGTCTTGGGCTGTTCAATCAAGCTGGAAAATGCACATGCACCTCTGTCTCCTCCCCCTGCTCCACACACACTTCCACAGACACTTCCTCTCACTGAAGGAGACCTAACATCGCCTTTTCATATGAAAACCGATTACTGATATGTTAGCCCAGCATGGACTATAAAATGTTACATTTTGTGTTTTTCCTTGAAGAAAATATCTTCTGAAGTTACCAGGTAGTTTCAGCTCAAAATTTAATTTTCACCTGAAACACTATTTTCTGATGAGAATATTTAAACAGAAATAGTCCTTGTCAGAAGATAACAAAGTTTCATACTCTGCTGTAACAGCTCACCTCTCTGTGCTTCCACTCCTGAAACCTCAATCCCTACACATTTACACTTTCAGTATGGCCTGCAGGTCCATGAATGGACACTTCACTGACTTGGACCCCTGACAGCCTGGCTTTTATCCTCTCATCATCTAAGCGAAGAGGAGGTTACCTCATATTAAACCATCGATTTATTTGCTCACAAATATTCTGGGCACCAGTACATTGCTGTGCTCCAGGGTTTAGACTGTGTCAGTGCTGCAAGCCCCAAACGCCCTACAACTGGAGAGTGGTCTCTGGGGGCTGTATGAGGTGTCTGTGGGGGCATCATCCTACTTGTGGGTCATTTATTTACGTCATATTATCCAAAGTAGCTATAGAAACTAAAGAAGAATGGAGAGAAACGAAAAAGTGGATTAGTGTAATTTGACATCTTCATCCGTGTTTTTCAAGGCATCTGACAAGCATTAAAGGCCCGTAAGTCAGACTTGCAGGCTTCCTTTGTTAATGACTATCTCTTAGGAGACTGTTTGCATCCTTTTCTGGTGTGGGCTACTATATACAGGACATTGGATTTGTGAATTCATGATCTAAAAATGTATTGTACATGTATTTTTTTTAATAAGTAGATGCCTACCTGTTACTTGCAGAGTGTAACTGTTGTGGTTTAACTCCAGTCAGAAATTAAGTACCACACAGCCACTCTGTCACACACCCTAATCCCAGTGGAAGGGAGAGGAGAATCAGAAAGAAGGTAAAGCCCATGACTTGAGATAGGAAGAGCTTAATAATTGATATATTATAATAATAATAATAATACTAACAACAACAATAACAATAATAAAAATGTTATAATAATAACTGCAATGAAAAGGGGTACAACAAAGAGAGAGAAATAAACTCCTACCAGAAAGACAAGTGATGCACAATACAATTTCTCACCACTCATTGATCAGTGCCCAGCCAGTGCCCCAGCAGTGATCAGCCCTGCTTGTCCAGTTTCCCCCCACCTTATAGACTGAACAAGACATTCTGTGGTATGGAATGTCCGCTTGACCAGTTTGGGTCAGCTGTCCTGGCCATGCTCCCTCTGGCTTCTTGTGCACCTCCTCACTGGCAGAGCATGGAAAGCTGGAAAGTCCTTGACTTAAAGTAGGCACTGCTCAGAAACAACTAGAACACTAGTGTGTTATCAACACTGTTCTCATACTAAATTGAAAAAGACAGCACTGTACCAACTACTAGGAATAAAATTAACTGCATTAATTAACTTCCCAGATGAAGCCAGGACAGTAATAATCCCTATACCCTCATTGCCAGCTGTAAAACAGAATCCCCTTGCTGAGGAGATGGGGAATTATGCCATATTTTCACATGTGGAAAGCCAGTTAAATTGTACACAAAGTCTTTTTACTGTCTAATTCCTTAATTTTGTTATATATAAAAACCAGTAAAGAATATGATTGCCTATAAAATGTTTGCTTCTGTTTCAGTGAAAGAAATGTAAAATATGCCCCGAATCCTTTTATCTGATTCTAACAAAACCATAGCCAAAACAATTTCCTTCAAAATTTAGGGAGAAGAGAAATGTTCTTGGATCTCAGCTGAGAACTTGCTCACTACATTTCAATCTAGACAGAATTTTTATGGCTGATTTATTACTAATAAACAAAGTTTATAATAGAAACATTGACAGGACTTCTACCAAAAGGATACCAGCAGGGGTAATAAATTCAGCTAACATCTAATAGGAACTCTGGTCTCATCACATGGCAGCTAACGTTATGCTCAGAATAAAATTAAACCAGTGTGGACTGTCTGCTGTCAGGTCTCGAAGACTGCCATCCTCAAATTCCTCCCACAGAACAACAGGATTTATAAAAAATGATGCATCTTCTTCAAATCAACAGAAACTACCAGTGCTAGACCAGACTGCCTCTTCATTTGAGCTGATTACACTCCTTTAAAACCTAGAATATCCCCGCTGGCTACACAAGACCTCAGCCTCTTTACTGAAGTTATGACTACAGCTGACTTTGGCTCAGTAGCTGTTGAAAAGATTAAACAAAAATTAGCAGTTCCTGTAAAACAAAATATTTGGATATTAACCAGAGTTAAAAATCAAGCCTTAGTTTGCTTCCTGCCTGTCGGACATGCTACACTGAACATCCTTTTTAAATTCCACAGGTAATAAACTTACACTAAATGAGGCCAGTCTTGGCGCAAGTCTGTACTTATGCCAGCCCCAGCAATCTCTTTCATCTGCGCTGCTTGGCAAACACTGAGGCTGCAAGGCATAGGGGTTCATGAAAAGACACTGCTTTATATGTTCACCAATAACTTGATAGAGCTAATAATGCAATTATTGCTTTCCAGGAGCTCACAAAGTTAAACAGATTTTTGCAGTAGTGGCAGACTAGTACCAGAAATGAGCAGGAAAAACAAGGACAGTACAATGCACAGGATGTGAACTTCTGTTTCCTAGACGAGTAAGTAAAACAAATCCTCCTCAAAAGGATGTGCCTGTAACCCAGGCTTGGTCTGGTAGCGGTGCAGTCCAGATAATAACAGTGGAATTCAGGTAGGGACCAAGTGTGTGCAAATATGGCAACAAAAGACCTCATGCTATGAGCTAATTAGACGTGCAATAAAAGAAGCTTAATCATCCCTTCCTGATGAGACAGTCTCCGAGGTGGGAAGTGAGCAGTGGAGAGGGAAAGTGAGAGCCAGCTTTGAATCTGAGGACACGCATCCTTTTCCTGCAGGACAGCACTGCTTCCAGCTGAGAACGTGAGAGCTGCCACTCTCACCGCTCTGCACCAGCATGCATTGTGGCACGTCTTCCCACCTCTTCAGACCAAAGTGGCCAGGCTTGCTCCGATCAACCATTTAAACTGACTGAACTAATCCAGCTGATTTTGCTTGGGGCAGATTAGGAAGCGCTCACAGACAGCACCTGGCTGCAGCTGGGCAAGGTCACTAATCTCCGGGTGGGAGGCTGTGACAAGCAGCCGAGGGCAGTGACCTCTTCCACCAGTACAGCTGGAGCTCAGTGGGGACATTTTCCTACAGCTTAACTATGTGGGGTCCTCCACCAGCAATGGCCAGCTAGGATGACTCGGCCTGTTTCCTTCACTGACCTCACCTTCTCTGTACCCAGGCAATCAGTTCTTGCTAGCACGCAACTCTGGAAAGGAAGAAGTTTTGCTTTCAGAGAAGTTTTGCTGCTACAGCAATGTGAACAGTCTTCATGGTGCTGCCACGTGCATCTGGCCAAATAAAGAATTCCTGCTTCCTAATACTACATTGGTGTTAAGGAGTTTTTTATTTTTACTGATTTTTGGTAACAATGGTAACACCAAACTGTATAAAACACTGAACTGAGGCAGTGTACATGTCGAAGTGATTAATAAATCCCCAAGCACACCCAACAGACACCAGTAAGAACAGAAAGTACCATTGACATTACCTACTCTGACCTTTTCCACAGCACAAGTCACAGAGCTTTGTCCAGCAATTCTTGCATCGACATCATAATTTCAGGTTGAAGTATTGCATATCTTCTAGAGAAACATCCAACTGTGATTTAAAGACTGCAAGTCTTGAAGAATTCACCACATCCTCTGAGCAAGCTGTTCCCATGATCAATTGCCTTCATTCTTCATGTATACCTCATATGCACATGGGAACTGAAAACACAAAGGGTGAGGAGCCAAGTTTTGGTCCCCTTGGCAGGAGTGAAGAATGAACCTCCTGTCAGTTTTATTAGGTTAATATAACTGTACAAGAAGCTATACTATCTTTCTGGAAGATTTGTGCAGAATTTAGCACAAGAAGAACATTTTTCCTTGCTTTGTGAGAACTTTTCAGACTGTGTTTCCTTCTAAAGACTGTGTTTCCTTCTAAAGACTAAAATGGACTTGACAAATTGCATGATTTTTGCACAAGGTACATCTGTAACAGTCACCATGATATTAGCAATACCGTGACTCTTTTCTGGCCACCACGCTGACTTGCCTGCCAAGCAGCTGGGGCTGAAAAGACAGCTCCTGAAGTTAAAAGAGACTACGATGATATCAAAGAGCTTTCCAGCTACAGCTCTGGTTCCTCCAGAATAACCCAGACAGAGGATGTGCCACTGACATGAAACCAAAGTGAATTTGCCTTGCAATCTGACAATTGTCAGGCTAAGGATCAGAGAAGTGGAAGTTGCTTGATGCAGCAACTGGTATTTCAAAGACTGAGAAAGAAAAGTTTAGTGTAAGTCCTTTAAAAATAAAACATAAAGGGTTCATGAAACAGAAACATCAATACAATTAATCAACTGGAATTTCTCATTCCATTGGTTTTAAGTGAGATGGGAAATTTCTTGAAATAGACCTTTTGTCTTAGGAATTTCTGATTCAACAATTTAGTGTTTCTGGAAGAAAAAAAAATTCCAGAAATTCCAAATAAGTTCTAGTAAACTTTTACCCAAGCTGAAACCCACACCAGTGCATCTCAAATTTTGCTATGGTTGTAATCACAGCCCTGTGTATAACACAGAGAGAACACCTTCAGGAGATCATCTCACCTTCAGCTGGTATTGCTCATGAGCTACACCTCTGCAACCAAGAGGAAAAGGAGAGGTGCTGCTGTGAACTCACAGCAATGGTGGGACAGGGCTGCTCACAGCCCAGCTGTGCAGCAGCTGTGGGCAGGAAGGAAGCAATGAGCAGTAAGGGACACCTTTTTTGGGGGAAATAAGTGTTGCACGTCTTTTCTTTTCTTAACTTGGAATGAAGTCCAAAACAAGTGCTTAGGTATGCTGTCATCTGTTCCTCCCTTGAAGAGGACCTCAACCCTTTAGCATCACTGAGATCTAAGGAGACAATTGTCATTGTGCTCTTTCTGTAATGTCAGGTTTTCTCCAATGTAAATCTTACCTCCCACACACAGAGCACATATTCTCCTTCAAGTTTTTTTCACCTGGAGGAATCAGACCACTCAAGAGTTTTTCTATGGAGAAGACCTTCAGCAGACCCTCATCTGCTAGTTCACTTCATCCAGCAGAGACAAAGGTCCATTACCTTTTTTCAGTGAGCTCAAAGAGGCCAACTGGCCCAAGGAGGCACAGCCTTCCCCCTCCTCATGCCAATATTTCCTATATTTGATAGGAAGGACAGTATTTTACTTGAGTCACCACAGTTTTCAGAGACTTATTCTTACCCTTTCTTGGTCAAATACATAGCAAATAGATCTGCAGAAAATGTGAGCTTGTTGTTGGAAACTGACCTCTGGAGTGACCCCTTCATGACTCTAGTCTTCAAGTGAACACGAGAAGGACTTCACCTTCAATCACTGTTAACTGTGACCTCCTAACTATATTTACCTGCATCAGTTTAGCTGCTGGCCTATTTCTTAAAGTTCAACTGTATAAAACCCCAGATTATTAGACACAATCAAGAATTAGACTTCAAAGACCTTTAGACTGTCAAATGGAATTAGCATACTGAATCACAATTAATCCACAATTGGCATTTTACAGCACTAGTTCTTTGAGGACAGCAAAGCTAATTTTTTACCAATAGACTCTTGAGAAAAAAAGACTCCATTATTTAAAGGTGCCTCTAATTTCTATACCATTCAAGTTATTCTCAGGAGGTATGAAACATGTAATTTTGAACATAAAGTTACTTTCTCATTATTTCATTATCCCTACGGTATTTTTGGCAATGAGTGTTTGGAAGGTGAATTTAAAAAGAGAAAAAATACAAAATAAAGTTGTCAGTGCACAACTGGAATTATGACTATGCATCCTTTAATCATGTGTCCCACTCAAACCCTGCAACTCCAAGTTCCCATGGCCCGCAGCTGAATCTCCCACTGTGGGCATTAAATGCTATAATATGTTTAATTAATACATTAAAATGCACGAAGGTCCTTGGATACCACAGTGACTGGTGCCAAGTAAGTGTTTATAGTTATAGCAACTGTTAATAAAACATTGTGCACTTCAGGTTTGGAAGCTGATATGGAAGAGCTGAGGGGCTGTGGGGCCTTGAGGTCATTTGTATCTTCTGTCTCCTTACAGTTGAGGAGACTGAATTTTTGTCAAGCCAGTGCCTTGAGTCCCTTCTGTACTCTCCCAGCTCTCTGTAGCTGCCAAATTTCCACAAGCACACACTAACAGGTGTGGTCCCCTTGGAAACACAGCACATAGAAGCTAGTGAAACACACCCAACAGGTCCTGGCTGTGGCATGACCAGGGCAGGCGTTCCACCAGGTGTCCATCATGTCCAGGCCACCCAGCCTGGTTATCTTACACAGCACCATAGTCATTCTCAGCCTGTTTTTCCCTTAATCTGTCAAAGATGCCACCTGGTACTCTCATTCACCTTCATTCCACCTTCAGAGCTGTCAACTGGATCCATGGACGCTTTCCATTCCAGTGACTGTCAGCTCAGGCAGCCTTTCTTGTCTCCCAAGTACATCAGAAAAGCCCTGCCTTCCCTGAGGGGAGGTTTTGCAAGGAGATGGATAGATGGATAACCAGATGGACTGAGGGAGGAACAAAGGAAGATTTAGGGAGATTCCCCAAATGAGCTACAACTAGGCCAAATTTCAGCAAATACGTTTTCTTCAACCTAAGCAATCCCATCAGTGCTTAATTTTAAAGCTCTTATCTGAAAAAACAGGAGGGTCTCCAAGATACCAAGAAGAGAAGTTACTGACTGCAATGCCTTCACATGTAGCCTGTTGACCTAAGTCTAAGAAGCTCTCTCACATACTCACAGTACATAACGCTTTTCCCTCCAACAGTTTCCAAACACAGTGCTGTTCAGCAGGATATAAGTGTGAGAAGTTATGTGCGGCACATGAAAGAAAACGAGGTCATTTCCCTTCTGTCTGATTCCCCCTCTTTTACTTTTAGGGAAGAAGATTCCAGCAAAAAAATTATTTTTTCTGAAAAAAGATTGGGCAACTTCAGTAAATTCTGAAACAAAACCAGTTCTTTATGTTCACTCAAACAATTCATTATCGGCTTTAAACATAGATGATTCAACAAATTAAAGTGGTGAATGTGAAAATTATTTGGTTTAAAACAGACAGAAATGCAGCGTTTTTCAAACTCAGAAATTTAAAATGAAGGGATTATTTTAAGAAAAGTCCTGCAATTTTTATTTTCTCAGAAGGAGCTATACTGCTTACCCAAGCCCAAGAGTGATACTTCATCAGAAAGCATGTGAGATATTTCAGTGAAACGAGGTGGTAGAAAGAGCGGTGTATTGTTTACATTTTATTGGGTTGCATCACTCCACAAAGAAGAGCAGAAACAGCTTCAAAACAGAGATGCAGTTCTGCTTTATTTTTGGTTGCTGAGTTTATTTTTTATAAGCTGTTGTGTCACCTCCATGTATGTTACTTTTTACAACATATCCATTACAAGGACAGTGTAGCACTCTCTAGTCATTTTAAAAGTGACAAGAGAAAAACCTGCACATACGTTGTCTAAAAGACTACAAAATCACCATTACAAATGGACTTAAAAAGCAGAGGCAACTTTGGCTTTTATTTCAATACAAAAGTTAGTCCTTCTACAACTTTTCCCTCCCCTCATTTAAACACTGGTCATTCATTGACAGAAGTGAAACCCATTGATAGGAATGAAACCCACAGGAGTGAAGATGGGATTTAGGGTCTACACATGTCTCTGCTCTGAAGGTGTATAAGATGCTTGGAGAAAACACCAAACTGCTAAAGCTGTTTGTATGGGTTTATTGTACCTCCTAGGGCCAAGCACAGGCAGTGAGCTAGCCCACTGTCTCCTGAGGTAAAGAGATCTGGGAAGATCTGCCACTAAAAATGGTCCCAGAGACAAAAAAGAATGCATGTTGATAAAAGCAAGGAAATGATAAGGAAAAAAATGAAAGGAAAATGGAGAACAGAGTGGAACAGAGAGAGAACGGAGGGAGGAAGAACCACACTGCCCTACAAGAGCAGCTTTGTGATTCCTCCAGTAATGTTACTCTGTTTTGTTTATCATGAAAAGACCCCATTAATGCTTCAGCCCCATCAAACAGCAGACCAAGTTCATGAATGGCACCTATCAGAGCCCAGGGTAAATCCAATGATTAGAGGGAATTTGCCAAAGGGCCTTTGTAGCTGAGAAAAATGCCTACTCCAGAGAGGAATGCAGAAAATTCCTGGGAGGACAAGCCCTCCTTTGTTGGCAGTCCAGCGGCATTCTGGAGCAAATAAAGGCACACAAAAAATGGGATCTTAGATGCAATGAACATTTGAAGAAATGTTCAAAGACCTCCTTGAAACATTCACACCTCCCCCCTTTTCCCAACTGTACTAATTCTGTTTAGGATGGCTGAACAGGCTATACTCAAAACACTACTACTTCAGGGTTACATAATAGAAATGTCTCTCGACAGCAACAGCTTCACTTAGTTTTTTCTACTGCTCTCTCCCCAGTTAAAACTTTTGTTGACACAAGCTTTTAGGGGCCAAATTCCCAGCCAGTGCAAATTGCTACAGATCCACTGCAATAAAAGGATCTCTGCTGGCTTACAGCAGTACAGAATCTGACCTCAGATTTAGCCTGTAAAATAGAATAAAATGCACCCAAACACCAGAATGGACCTACAGTCAGCGGAGAAGGTACATGGATTCTTCCTCTCTGATTCATCCTATCTTGTGGGATGTCCCATGTCTGTGCCAAACAAATATGCATCACCTGTAAGCTATGCAGGGGCAGCTAAGATTGTGCTGCGGAACAAAGGATTTGCTTGGATAGATTCATTTTAAGAGTATAAACACATCCTGACAGAAGTTAAATCCACAAGATCGGACAAGACAAGCATTCACTTAACAACTGAAAGGGATATGACATGTGATTTCAGACTCACACAGTGGATTACTTTTACTTCTCTTAAGTTAATAACTTGTTCATAAGAAACACATTTAAACCAGCAAAAGTATACTGAGATCCAAAGAACTCCGCCAAATATCAGCAAAATTATATTAAAGCTGCAAATTGTTATATAACATTGGTCTTTATTTGCTCACCGTGATATTTTCAACTACATTACAGCAACACAGTTTTTGTATTAAAATAGCCCCAAACCATACTAGATGTACAGAGACTATATTCTGTCTGCCACAGGCAAAGTTCTAATCTCACTTACATCAGTGTAAATCCAGCATATTTCCAACAATTTTACTGAACACCAGTGAAAGTGAGATCAGAATTTGGCCCTATGCCTCCTTCAGTCTCTTTTCCTCCAGAGAAAACAAAACCATTTTTTGTTATTTCTTTGGTGTGAAAAATCAGATACAAATTTTATGGCTGATTTAAAAGACCTTATCTGCTTCTGAAATCTTGAATTGCATAAACTGCATGTAATCCTCACATAAACACATTCAACAAACACAATTTCCTCCCTCCTCACTTCCTATGCTCTGAACAATCTTAACACCTTTTTTTCTTCACAATGTGCACTTAAACAAATATGCTTCCTCATAAACATTGTTAATTACTTTTATTTTATGTCCTGCATTAAAGAATTTGTTGTGATGATGGAGGAGTGAAGGAATACTCATGCAGATGGAAGTGGGCTCTGTAGGTGGGCATATGTTGCATCTGCTTGTGTGTGTGCATCTGAAACCTAACAAAAGTATTATTTGCCACTCTGGAGGCTGATACTCTAACGTTTTTCAAAATGGGAGCGAATTGTTTGCAAAGGTGTTTCCTCTATTGCTCTGCAAATGCTGTTCATTTTCCTCTTTGTTTTAAACGATCTTTTGCTGGTCCAAGGGGGTTTATATCCACATGGCAGTGCAGTGGCAGTGAAGGGATAAAGATCTGGGTGTACAAAGCAAGGGGGTCTGTGCAGAGCACGACCACGTTCCGCAGTCTAAAAAACCAGTGGTGTTAAAACAGCTCTTCTCCTTTGTTTTTTAATGAATGAAAGCAACCAAACCTTCTTGCTAACCCTAGATTCTGCTTTCTCCTGAATATCCATGCCCCCAAGGGAGGTGGTTAGGGAGCACTAGCTGCAGCATCGGTGGGAACATTGCCACTGTAACTGACTGCAAACTTGGGACAGTATCTCCTCAGCCGGTAGGAAAGGGAGTGCTGGAGTCTCCCACCCTCATTCTTGCTGGCCTATTTTCTTCAATGGGATTCCTTTGAGAGTAGGACACCACACTGCTCTCATGGGTGAGCTGTTCTGAGAATGGGGCCTTGAGAACAAAAATGGCTTAGAGGCAGACAGGCTGGAAGGGCTGCTCGACCCACTCCACCCCAGGCCCAGTCTTAATGAAGACACTGAGTGAAACAACAGATCTGAAGATACATCATTCCTCCAGCAAAGGTATACAACACCTACAGTGACAATTAAATGCAATGGGAAGTGCAGCTATTCAGCACCTTCCAAGGTTAGACAGTTGGCTGTAGTGAAAAAAGAAACAGACTGAGAGATAATCTCCCCAGCATAGTCCTCTAATTGCCACCAGCTGCATAAATCCTAGGAGCATCTTCTGCAAAATAAGTATCAACTTAGAAAACTGGTCATTGGAGAAGTATGCAAAGCCTGCAGAACACAGATGCACACGTGTGCACACTAACCTCCTCCTGCAACCTTGATTTATCGAGCCTCTGCCTAGCAGATGGCTGACATTTTAAAGTAGCCTCCTAAAACTACAGATCTGTTTGTCTGTTTGTTTGATTGTTTGTTTTCCACCAAACGGACCGTAACAACTTCAGCCATAATCCATTAAAATCCAGGCTAGTAGGGTAAATGACTGTCACTGGAAGCCTGACTTGTCACGCTGCCACAGAGCAGTATGAAGCCCTGGGCTCTTCTTCTGAAGCCAGGGTGACATCATCTCACACATGCTCCTTTTACTAGCTGGTGTTTTGAGCTCCCTTCAAAAAAGTCCACAAACAAGGACATAGAGATTTGCTTGTTGCTCGGCACCGTCAGGGTCCCTCCCCCTGGGAGCAGTTCCTTCTCTACCACAGACTTCTTCTGTGTCTTTCAGAAGACACACACACAGGCATTTAAAGACATGTTAGGAACCTAAAAGCACAGACAGATGTTTGCAGTAGTATGTCAGTCCAAAAAACCTGTGTTAAACCTGTGCAGACACCTTGACCACTCAGATGGCCCAGCTTAGCCAGAAGCACAACCTTTGGCACAAGGGGTGACAGAGGCTTGGGTAGGAACAATGCGAAACCACCCTGCATTAGGTGGCTGATGGGTGAATCATGGCAAACACAGACAACAACATGCCAGTGATTTTTGCTCTAAAGTTGAAAATAAAGATGGGCTGTCTAAAGAGGGGATTTGATTCAGAAGATTTTGAACTCTCCTTTCAATCAAAGGTTGAGCTATTTGCCACTGCAAACAATTATTAAGTCCTAAGCCATTAAATCCTGTAGTGAAACAAGAATCAAAGCAAGAAATAACTGACCAGCCTAGATTCAGAAGCTGGTACAGGTGACAAGAGAAGTAGATAGGCACCCTGGAGGCATTTTTGCACCCCATGATTTCTGGGATTGGTTCAGCTTCTTTGACAGTCCCTTTAAGGAGTTAGGTTCTGCTCATGTCCACGCTTCTCCTCCAGTCTTTCGGCAAAGCAACCAGAGCCCACAATAACAAGTTAAATAGAAAGGATGTTTGTTCAACAAACAAG
Organism: Aphelocoma coerulescens; assembly: GCF_041296385.1. Classification (NCBI taxonomy): domain Eukaryota; kingdom Metazoa; phylum Chordata; class Aves; order Passeriformes; family Corvidae; genus Aphelocoma; species Aphelocoma coerulescens. The sequence goes on along the minus strand of NC_091014.1, from coordinate 35,206,158 downwards.
AAGCAAAAACATTTACAGAGGAAAGAGGAATGGGCAAGATGTCGCTGCCTCTTTCTGGTTACAGCTCAGCATTGCCTCCTGGTTCCCAATTTAGACTTAGAACTGAAAAGGAATTATTCCAATTAAAACAGTGGTGCCAAATCAGTATGAGACCATGGAGAGGACTGTGGTTTATCAGGGCAGCTTCACAAAAAGGTTCTTCAAAGCCCCAAAGACACTGGCACCACTCCTAAAATGCACTGGGAACCTCTGAAACCCTTACTTGTAAACATCAGATTTTTCTTCCTCTTCTGTCACAGGGAAACAGGGAGACAGCAGAGGGGAAGGAAGAGGAGATGAAGGAGTATCTGGTCCTAGAATACTCTGGCAGAACTGAACTTGACATTGGTTTGGCTTTGGCTTTCATAGCTGTGGCTGGTGTTCACACCCAAACTCATCTGCTGAGTCCAGTGCGGGAGGCAGGAGGAAGCAGTCACCATCAGGGTCAGACAGAGGATGTGGTGATTGCCCCTCTGAGCTGCCCCGGAGTTCATCAGGATATGAATGTCTGTGCAGGAGTAGGCACTGCTTCCAAAATGAAATCTGGACAGTGTTAATTTATCGTGTCTAAGCCTGAGGCCTGAAATAACAGTTACCAGCATTTGTGTTTTTGTATACACTTTGAAAGTTCTGAGTAGCTGAAACTGGCTGGCTTTCTTCAAGAATAAAAGCACTTCTGACCTTCCTTTCAAATATCCTTTGTAAACATAGGGAGATATATAGGCACACATTTACTGTTTTTTGTAGCGGGAAAAAATGTGAACTTAACATAAAGTGAACTGGTAAAGAGAGGGCAGGGGTAGCTCCGAACACAAAAGGTCTTGCTCTATTTCTTAAAGGTTCTCCTGTGCTAACACAATTAGAAAGCTCAGCTGTAATTTCACCCCTCATTCATATAGGACCTTGTCTCACCTTCAGCAGGAAACAGGGACTGAGTTAGGAGAGCCTGAATATAATAGACGTTTGTGGCTGTGTACACTGCTGCCATCAATATAAATCTGTCATAAACACACTCAGGGAGGAAAAGGAACTTCCATACACTGTGGCCTCTACATTTTTGGATGAAAATGCAGATTTATGGTGCATGGGAAGCAATCAGCCTTTGAGACAATGTGGGCCTTGCGAGTGTGTGGGACTGTGCAGACTGGTGTTCCTCAGCTGAACTGCACTACCACAGCTGCATTTGTAACCACCTTCTGCTGGAAGAAAGAGCTGGGCCAAAATGAGGCTAAAGAGATGGTCTTATTACGCTGGATTTTCACAAAATGTGGCCTACAAAAGGAAAGCCAGAATTTTTAAGCTGTATTGGAACTGATTTATTAAATGGTCTTCAAACTGCCACCCTGCACTTTCATGCAGATTGAATGACCTCTTCTGTTGTTCTCATTCCTACGTGGTATGTCAATGGGACACACATGCAACCCAGGGCTAAGGGGTTATCCCAGATGAGGAAAGGTAGAAGAATCAGGCCCCAAAGTCATCATGAGTCCCATACAACCTTGTTCTCCTTTCCAGCAAATTTCTAACTCCTGATAAAAACTAGAGCCTTATCTAGAAGGAAGTTATATCAAGTGACTGGATTAAGGTGATTACTCTTCTGAACCACGGTATATTGGGAGTGTTTTTGCAAAAGGAGACCTACAAATGAAAGCAGTTTTGACCAAATTGAAAAACAGCTCAGTGTCATTATTAATTAATGAAAAACAATTTTTCCAAGTCAGCCTAATAGAAGGCTTCCTACATGCAACCAGTAACTGATTAAGTGAGTGACTCAAGCAGTAAAATCACAGTTAGGCCTATTTTCTTCATCCTGGAAGGCCAAGTTCAATATTTTTCCTATGAGACATGCCTTACTATAAAAAGAATGTGATGTTTGAACGTGAATATCTCTGCTCTCAGTGCTGGCACACGAAGCCTTTCCTATCCCTCCTGCCACATTTCAAGAGTGCAGAATGAATCACAATCATGTGGTTCACCTCCCTGCCAAATTCTTTTCTTCTGCTACCACTTCGAGTTCCTCCCAGACTGCTGCCAGCAGTGGCTGTCCCCTAGCCAAGACCTTGGAGGCGAGTGTCAGTGGGAGAGACGGGACTCCCTCCCTGTCTCCCTCCCTCCCTCCCTCCCTCTCTTCCTCTTTCTCCTGTGAGAATACAAGCAAGCGCAGCCAGAGTTAGAGACCTGTAATCACAGGACTAGCTAACTAAATAGATGGTGGAGTAAGTCAAGGAGAAAAGGAGCAAGAAGGAGGCTGAAATGGAGGGAGAGAGGGAAAGGGAGCTGTGTGAGGCTGGCTGAACGCTGCAACCTGCACAGCACTGTGAGGTGGCCGAGCACCACATCCTCCCACCCACTCAGAGACACACTCTTATCTGTTCATCCTGCAGCCATCAGTACAACACTGCTTCCAACCAGGCAGATCTGTGAGGCTGCCTAACTCTATCATGAGCTATTTTCTGTACCATCAGGACCCATTCTACAGTGAATGGGAGAGTGGGAAGAAAGGTATTAACAGAGGAGTCTGAGGAATGTGAGCGCATAGGTCATATCATTTCACTTTGCTAAAAGAGAGAAAAGAGGATATCATGTGTCATGCTGTTTTGTGTGCCAAGTTCAGGCTTACAGCTGAGGCAAGAATAAATACACTTCACATTTGAAGGAGGGGAGGCAGGATGCAAGTAAAGCACATGAGCTGGTGGATGCTTCAACAAGCAGTGGACACGTACAGAAACTTGCAGATCCAAAGACAGGAGTTTTTTCTTCATTTCCAAAAGTTGTCAGCCCTGTCACTGGGGGCTGAGGGTATCTTGCAAGAACAGCAAGCACCCTGAGCAAGGTGCAAGAGCATCTCTCACAACCTCACCTGAGCTGGCCAGCCACCAGCTCAAAATCTTGTGCCTTTAACAAAGGTTTTTACCTCATCTGCAGAGATGAATGAGAGGTTCTGTGCCTTTCTCTAGGTTCTTTGCTACTGGCACTGATTCTATGCAGAATGCATCCAGGAACTGCAGTAAGGGTTGACAACGTAATCCTGAAATAGGGTTTTAAGCAATGTAAAAAAGGTAGTGCATAGCACTTGCAAGTCATCATCAGCTGAACATACCCACTAGCTGCTATTGAGTAACTACAGCAGAAAAAATAGAGTGAGTACTCCTGGTAAAAACATAATAAGGGAAAATCCATGTACTCATTAATATGGAGCTTTGAGACAAAAGAATCCTGCCTTTCAGATGTTTTTCAAATAACATGCTGGTCTTATCTAGCAGTGCAAAAATCAATGCCCATCTTAGAGAAAATATTTCCTTTTCATACAAAGAATGGCAGTGACAGCCCAGAACACTAGACATATGGGCAAAACTGGAGATTCAGGAACATAAAAGGTTTACGACACAACTGAAAGCATCTCTACTGGGCCTTAGAGATTACTAGCTTGCTTCTAAACGATTGGAAAATGATCAAGATGAATGTTCGGCCACAGGAAAAGATTTACTAATCTTAGATGTTTTTACTTGCTTTAAGGTAATAAAAATGTTCTAGTTCAATAATGCTGAACTAGCCATATTTTTTTTCCAAATTATTCTGCCCTGATTCTTACATACAAGAACTGTCTCAATCTCTTTGATGGCACTACACTGATTTACAGAGCAGAAATCTTGAACTTTTACACCTTACCTTGTACCATAAAGAATATGAGACTTAAAATGTGTACAATAACTCTAGACTTACATTATTCTCCCAGGTTTATTTGTTGTCCATAAAATCAAGGAAGGAAAAGCACACCAAAGGATATTAAACTCTGGAATCTCTAAGCTCCAGTGTTTAGTTCTGCGTACGCAGCAGCATTCCCACACCCAGATACCCTTGGCTCAGGGACATCCCATAAGTGAATGTCCACCTTCCCCAGACATTGCAGCTATGCTGACAATCCCCTTTTTTCTAAGCCTGTTCCCATACCATAATTTTTAAATTAAATTTAATACCCAAATCACATACCCATATCTTAAACTTCCCCTGACAAATGTTTCTAAGATAGGTTTTTACTACCAACCAACTGCCTCTGGGTCAGTTCAAAACAGGAATTGCAGGCACACAATCAAGTTCCTGACCACATGTTGGTTCACTGATAGCAGTTTAAGTGATGCCGTTTGCCTTCCGTCTGCAGCAAGCTAACCACACACATGTGGCTGGTTACTGCAGGTCAGCCAACAGGCAAAACCAACCCTAGCTTCCACTCCTTTGGTGAGTTTTCTCTACGAAATAACACACAAATAATCACAGCTCCAACTGGCTTTGCAGAGAAAAGATACTGAGTAGGAACATGTGAAATGCCCGGGGTCATCTCTTGCTCTTTTCTGTAACATGAGCAGCCCGTTGACTAGATTTTCCATTTTCAAAGTATTCCTTAGTACAGACCTGAGGCAGAAACCACTGACTCACCACATAAGAAAAAGGACAAACTTTGACAAAACGTGCTGTTAGTTTCTGAAACACCTTCAAGATAATCTTTTCTTCCAGCTAAGGGATAAAACTTTTCAAAATGCACTGTTTTTCTTGCAAACAATAAGAAAATATAGTATGTGTTTTATAATAAAATATAAACTCCTGAAACACACTTATAGGTAACAGAAACAGCGAAGTCTATCAGGCAGGGAATGTAGCATAGGAATATGCCACCAATTCACTTTCTGCTGCCTAATTTCCCACATGGAACAATAGCATTCTCCTTTATACAATGCCCAAAACGTTTACATATTAAAAATATAGTACATGCAGAGGATATTTAATTTTTCACTTTTGTAATAAGTACTTCCCCAATGAAAGCTCCAGAGGACCAAAACCAAAAATATCAGTGACTTTAGAAGAAAAGGAAACTATTTAAAATGTGGGTCAGTCCATTTAAAATAAATGACTATCAACTTTCCCTAACTACATTACTTAATCCTAATCTAGACTTTTCGCAAAGCTGAAATTGTCATTACCTCTGTCTTAAAGGGAGAAAGCAGTATTTGTAGGTACCAATAAATTTTGGAAATAAAAGTTCTGACTACAACAAGATCATACTATTCATGTTAGAAATATTCCCTTCTATCATTATTAACAGCAAGTTGCTTGAAAACATAATAGACTGATCTGAGTCTTCAAACTAAAGCTAGTCAGTGGTTCTACAGGGTTAGCACAGGGCACAGCACCTTGGGTATACCTTGACTCCCATGGTCATCACATAATTTGGCAGTTCAGAATGAGTGGGTGAAAGAAAAACTGAAAGATTGTTTTTCAGCGAGACACCCAGAGCAAAATTCAGTTCCAGTATCAGTAGATCCTACTACCAGTGGGGAAGGCTGAGACAAGCCTGTTTCTATCAGCGTGTATCCTTTCAAATCAATCCATCCCAAAATGAGGACTACCTTGACAAAGGTCTTTGTGGTAGGAATTGCATTCGTATTGCCAGCTCACATTCAGCATCTCAAATGTCATTTCTTGGCTACTTCTCTGGAGGATGTTTTCAATTACTTGGCTGTTTTTCTTGCTTCCCTACCCCCTCTATTTCTCTCAACTATTATTCAGGCCCTGTAAAACTATTTCTCTTGAGGCTGTAACTTGGGCATGAGACACGTAAGTGTATTTGCACATGCAAATTAATGATTCAGATTCTCTCATTGCAGGCTGTTTATAAGATGCTTTTACCATTTCCTGGTCAGAAGACATATCTGGTTTTTTGCTGTACCAAAGCTCAATTAAACCATCTAATCAACTTGATCAGTTCAGATTGAACTAATTCATCTCCCCCTACATTTGAGTAGTAAGCATCTCAGGGTTTTCCTTCTCGTGTTTTTTGTTTGTTTGTTTGTTTTGTTGTGTGGGGTCTTTTTTTGTCTAACAAAAAAACTATTCAGGTTTAGTGAAACATATGCCACATTTTCTTTGGGCAGTAAATAAATTTAATGCCTTTACTGCAGCTGAAGTGGAAGGGAGGGTCTGGGACACTGCTCCAAAACTATTCAATGAACCTATTCGTTAGCACAAACAGCTGATGTGATGGGGTTGCTTTGTGCTTTGTTTTGTTGCTGGATCCACTACAAATACAAGCCATTGGCAGCTCAGTCAGCAACATATGAGAAGGGGCTTCCTCTCCCGCTGTAGTGTTCCTGGCTGTTTGAGCATGAATAGAAAAGGTGGATGAATGCCAATTGGCAAAACAGATAGAAATAGCACTGCATGATTCTAATATAAGCAGCAAAAGGACCAAGCACAAAACATTTCTCTCTCTCCCATTGACTAAGGTTCCTTTTGGCAAACAGCAGCAGGCTTTTGCATGCTTATTTCCCTCTGGTCAGGGAAGATAGCTTTAATTATATAGCCATGCAAGGTAATATCGTTCAGCCTCTGGCGCTGTCATTTACTAGGGTAATAAATAGAGGGCTAAAGGACTGATCAGCTGCTAGTCAGCTCACAGACACTCCCCACCTCAATTTTCAAATGAAAATCCACATAAGAGGCATAACGGAAGGACTACTCACACCACTTACATGCACTGCAGAAACGCATGGGGAAGGGTGTGTACCTACAGGCAAAGGAAATGTGTCAACAGTAGTGACACAGTAATCCCTGCACATTTATGAAAGGCAAGTTCACTAGGATTCACATCCTTTCTTCATCAACAGATCTTCATTAACAACTGCATGGAACTTGTACAGAGTAGGGCAGAGAGTGGACAGTATTATTTTAACAGTTTTCTTTCTTTCATTTTCTATTTGAGTGTCCTGCAGGATACCGGTAGCTAAAAAGTAATGGAGACCAAGGCTGAATTTTTAATCACTTTGCAATAAATACTTGAAGGTTTTTTTTTTCATAAACTATTCTTAAGATTATGATTGTTATTATTCTTATGACCGTATGACTATGACTATTACTCTTTGCTTTTAAGGATTCTCTGCCCACCCCAACATTTACACTGGGACCAGTGTAAACGGCCAGTTCAGGGACTCTATCTCTGCTTGTCCTAGAACAGGCTACTACTGATTTTATTTGATTCCTCTCACTCCAGTTTTAGAAAAACTAGTCAAGAGCCAATCCCTACCAGCTCTCTCCACGCCTCTCATGACTTTGCAGACTCTTCTAAATCTCTTCCAGGCTGAAGAGTCCCAGCTTACTCAATCATTCCTCACAGGGCAGCCACTCATATGGCAGCCTCCTCAGTTACCCATTGGGCTGCCTTCTGTTCTACCACTCACTTTCTAGGATGAACAGACTGGAACCACATGCCTTATTTCTAACAAGAAGCAAAACAGTTTACAGACTCCAACTTACCTTCAACTTGCATGCAATAATTTGTTGGGGAGCTCAATACACGGGGAGTCTAATCATAGGAAATGGTACCCTACAGAACCAGAAGTACACCAACTTAATAAAAAGTTTTCTCGGAAAGACAAGACAAATTCAAATACGTGTCTCTACTACTACCTTGTTGTAGTGGAAATTACTTCAAAGAAATAGATGGCTAATAAAAAAAGGCTGCACTACACATACAGAAATCCCATGGTTTTTGCTTGGCTGTGTGGGCAGGTGGGGAAGAAGGATCAGGGTGGACTAACAGAGGGGATAATGGTGTGGATTTTTTATAACTTGAGTGATTTGGAAGTGTGTGTTTTCCTGTGGGAAGTCCTGAGCTCTATCTCTAGTGATCTAAAATCAGTGCCAAAGGTTTGTGAATGGGTTACAGAATCAGCAGTGGCACCTCCCATTGTTAGCTGTCTACATTTTTTATAACCACTTGCATACTTTTGGTCAACCACTGTAAAATAAACAGTCCTTCCCAAATGTTTTTGTTTTCTTTGACAGCACAGCAATAATTCACATGGAATGCTGCAGAATATAAGAGCATTTTAAAGCTGTTGCAAAGCTGCATTTTTATGATTTATGCTTGAGTGGTTTTCAAGCAAAAAAGATGCCAGAGCTACAAAAATATATGAAATTAGAAGATGTATCATGTGTGGATGTACCTGATACAGATGTGGGCATGTGTGGGCTCAAATGGGAGACACTATTTCAAATAATTCTCATCTTCTGGGGAAAATCTGATAATTTTCCTGTGTCTTTGAAAAATGACTCAATGCAACAGCCAGAATAACTTCTGCAACTACCAAAATTGGATTAAGATGACCAAAATGAGTCTCTTTCAACATGAACTCTTAGGATCTCATGCTTGCTGTGCCCCTTGAGTAGAAAAACACTCCCAGCTAGTCATTCCATCTGACCTGAAGAAACATTTCACAGATGGATCATTATATGACTGCAAATACAACTGGGAATTATACTCCAGGCTAGAGCAGAAACCTGTGAAAATGACACCAGTGTCTGTTATAGTGCACTAGCAGGGAGCGAGTCTGGGTGACCACAGATGTTTCTGTTCACCTAGTATCACCCTATTTATCGCTCTCATCTTTCTGAAAACTCTTGTCTCCAGCCTGCACAACAGAGACCTTAAACAGTGCTGTAGGAGGAACAGCAATAAGCTATATGTTAAGTTTGCTCTTGAAGGCTCAGAGGTTATCGGTTTGGCCATCACACCTGCATTCCTGACAAACAGCTGGAGACCCAGAAAGGCCTGGCCCAGCTGAGTGCTTCTCCAGCAGAGAGCAGTGATACACTGTCAGTGAACGCAGTCCTGGAAAGCAGGGCAGCTTCCAAGCTGGAGAAAAGGCAAAGCTCAAAGCTGGCAATCTTGCCAATATGAGTGTCAGAGGAGCTGGACTTAAGAGAAAAAGACGACAGTGTGGGGTCATCTGAAGAGAAAATCGTTAAGAGCACCTACAAAGGCAGTGCCTGAGCCAGCAGACCCCACTTCAGGAGGAATACTCACATGAGATCAGAGATGCAATCCTTGCAGCATTTTGCACTGTAACCCCAATGTAGGGGGCCTTTGCACCACAAACTCCACCCACCTTCACATTAATGTCAAATACTCCCTGGCAACCATTGTTAAACTTGCATATACCTGTTCAAGTGACATCAAGAAGAAGATGCCAGGCTGCCAACAGATGAGCACCTCTTTATTAGACCTGTCAATACAGACTTAAAAAACCAAACAAGCTTGTCTCAATCTTTATTCTGTATCAAGCTGCTTCATGTATTACAAAGACTGGCTTACATATATACACAGGCACATCCACACACACTGGCACTTCTCCATTTACACCTCCTGTGTATTTTATCCTTGTGTGTATTCTCTGTATAGCCACTACTAGTAATAAATTCAAAATGTGAACCCCTTTTAGGCAATAAAAGGTACTGAATGTTAAATTGCAGATTTAATTTCTGTGGTCTAAGCAACAGGTAGATGATGGCCCTATGTATGCCAACCCCAAATGAACTGATTGGTACCCCTAGAAGAAGGCTTACCTAGGTAGCAAGGTTTTCCTTTGTCTCATGTGCTAGTAAAATAAATGTTTGGCTTTACACCTAAAGATACTAAAACATTTCCTAAAGTGAAAGACTGGAGTTACCATTCCTACTTTACACATGATGAAAACTAAAGCACACAAAGTACACTGTCTGGGCTAAGGGCTTGAAGCTGGGCAGGCAGGCTTTGCATTGTACACTGATGCTTCCCAACCTGCTTGTAACCAGGACACCTTGTCACTGCTTTTTTGCCTATCATATGATCTCGGCTTTCTGCCATTGCCACCTCAACATCCCACGCCACTTTACTCTTTCCCTTCTGTCCTGTCAACATCAGCTTGCTCTGTCCTCCCTGTTTGGTGCCTCATTTCTCCCCCCACCCTCCTGTGAGAGCAGCATTGGTAGGGATGCTCATACTCAGTGCTCCCCACAGTGCCCTGACTAGTGAGAGCCACCTCCTTGGGTGAAGAAGCTGATTTAAATCATAACTCATCTCTTCAGGCTTTGTCTCCACAGGTAGATACAAGTCTGCTCTTAACAGTGAAAAAAACCCCAGAGAGCATCCAACATATCACACAAATTTTATGCTCTGAAAATCATTTTTAGCTCACCCTTAATGTTTGAACTATAACAGAATTTATAATATGGGTGAGGCTGGAAGGGACCACAGTGGGTCATCTGGTCCAAACTCCCTGCTCAAGCAGAGCACGTGGCACAGGACTGCCTTCAGACAGTTCTTGAATATCTTCAGTAAGGGAAACTCCACAACATCTCTGGGCAAACACTACTGTGTTGGTGTTCGGTCATCTGCACAGTAAAGAAGTTCTTTCTCATGGTCAGCTGGAACTTCTGTGCATCAGTTTCTGCCCGTTGCCTCTTGTCCTACTGCTGGGCACTGATGACAAGCACCTGGCTCCATGTTTTTGGCACCCTGCCTTCACATACTCATAGGCATTGACGAGGTCCCTTCTCAGTCATCTCTTCGTGAGGCTGAACAGGCCCAGCTCCCTCAGCCTTTCCTTATATGAGAGATGCTCCTGCAGCAACTTTCTCCATCAGCCTATGCTGTACTGCCAAGTGGCATGTTTTATCTATGGATCACTCCAGATAGTCCTGTAGATCATCACATCAGTAGCCTAAATGGTAAGAAAAATAACCATGAAAGCAAAAACTAAGGGCTTTATTGCAAAGATCTTTTGCCACACACTGACCCTATGTGCTCCCCTTGCAGGCAACATCTTTGGTTCTGTTTGAATTTAAAAATGATAAAAATCTCTCTAATTGTTATCAGTGTCCTGAAATTAAGTTTGGCCCCACCTAAAAAGGTAAAGAGCATTTTTTAAAATTGTTATTATTATTACAAAGAGAGTTGATATTATTTCAAGGACAGCCTCTGTAGGACTTTCTGGCATCCTCTGAACAAGAGAGCTATAGGAGGCTTCACAGGTACCTGGAAGACATAACAGAAGTAAAACACTCCTCTGTGCACGCTGCAGGAAAAAAGCTTTGGAGCAGATGGTTGTCTGCTCTGGAAAAATTCTGGGTTTGATTGGTACTTTCTGTAGTTCGCTGCTCATCAGTACCAGTACAGTTCATACTGGCACATCCTTGTAAGTCTCAAGCTCTTGTGGTGACATTTTCTCCTTTCAGGATAAGCAAGAAAACAAATCTTTTTCATAATGTTGAGGACATTTGAAAGAAATCACCCAAAGTTCAGCTAGAGTTTTAGTTCAGGATAGTGACCCCCAGGACAGTGATGAGATACTCTGTCTGTGACAGTGCTTGTTACAAAGCCTGTAAGAAGCAAAGCAATGCTCTCAATAACTGTAACATGTTCCACCTTCAAGGAGTGGTTCTGGAACCAAGAACTCAGTTCACCTTCCTAAGTGGAGCATTCAAGGATAAAGTGGAGGAAGAAGATTCAGGGTGGTATATTTCCCAAATGGCACACATAGAGCAAGGTGATTTTTGGAAGACTGGCTCTTCTCCTGGAGCAGGTCCCAGTGGAGGGCTATGAAAATTATTCAGAGTGAAGCATCTGTCTTAGGAGGGTAGGATGAGGGAGCTGAGCCTCTTCAGCCTTGAGAAGAGACAGCTGAGAGGGGACCTCATCAATGTCTATCAGTATCTGAAGTGAGGGAGCCAAGAGGATGGAGCCAGGCTCTTCTTAGTGGTGCTGAGCAATAGGACAAGAGACAATAGGCAGAAACTGATGCACAGAAGTTCCACCTGAACATGAGGAAGAACTTCTTTACTGTGCAGGTGACTGAGCACTGGAACAGATTGTCCAGAGAGGTTGTGGAGTCTCCCTCACTGGAGATACTCAAGAACTGTCTGGATGCAATCCTGTGCCATATGCTCTGGGATTACCCTGCTTGAGCAGGGAGTTTGGACCAGATGACCCACTGTGGTCCCTTCCAACCTGACCCATTCTGTAATTCTGTGGTATTAAGCAACACTCTATGCTACACATTCATCCTTGCAATCATGACCTCCTGCTGCTATGAGAGATTCTCTTTGAAGGGTTCCTACCCCAGGGCCACATTTTTGGGCAGCAGCAGCTTGGAATCCTACCCCAGGGCTACGCTTTTGGGCAGTAGCAGCAAGGAAATGGTGCTTATCACACCTCCACCCGGGCTCCCCAGCCAGGGAAGAATTCAGGCTGCTGCGCAGGCTGAAAGGCTTGGGAAAGTGCAGCCCTGCTGTTTCATGTCAACATTCCTCCCCCTCTGCCTTTCCCAAGGTCTCGGCAGAAAATCCTTTTTTGTTCTTATCAGTTCAAACAAGAACAATGAATTCCTCAAGCCCACAAGAATGTGACAAGGTGCCAACAAAGCCAACCAGGAAGGTGATGTATGGTCTATAGGCTGTAGCTCAAATAAATCACTTCACACACCCATGCTGCATGGAGAGAATTCAAACAGCTCAGAGCCTCTATTTCTAGTTCTCCCTTTCAGATATTCACCTGCCGACTATCCTGGATAAAAGCAGTATGTGTGATGCTAGAATGCCGCATGCCCTTTGCTTTTATTACCAGGAATAAGTGATTGAACAAAGCGTCTAATCAAATCAAAATTACAGCAGTATGTCTACACAGCCTTGCTGAAAGGCAGCACTGCGTTTTCCATTACAAACCCCTATATGAGAGTTTACAATTCGCTCACTGAGCACAACTTGGTGCACACAGTTGTCAGCCAGGGAGCAAATTCTTTTTAACCACATTTCAGAAATAATTGTTTGGCTCTCTTAAAATCATACTAATGTTTTGTAAAAAACATGAAGTTACCACATCTGATTGCTTTTTAGTATAGATCTTCAGTTTCTACACAGAAACACTGATCTCCTAGTCAACTAGTCTGACTGGGAAAATAAAATAATAACGACCAACACATTCAGTTGTAAAAAGGCAGCTTAGGAGGTGCATATTCTGGTTGTGCAAGGATTCAGATGTCTCGCTCCTTGCTTGAACAACATGCCTTCTCACCAGAATTCACATGATGCCTGACAGTGAAGAAATTACAGTTGTTTCATACTAAATTACATATATGATGGTGAAAATTCACAGCCCAGACAGAATGGCAAGCAGGTGTCTAAGATGCTCCGCCCACACATGGGCTCTTCACAAGCCAGAGAGTGAAACAAAGCATGCCTAGCCTTACTGTGAGGTAGGAGCTCCTTAGCTTGGTTTTGCCTGTGCATTCCTACTACACAGATGCAGCTCCCAGCCCCATGCAGGCACACTGCATGTGCAGGAGCTGCTCAGCAGTGCAGGCAGCAACTGGCTAGTTCTCTGGAAGAGCCTGTATACCACTGCTGGTATGTAGAGCATAGATCTAGTCATAGGGAGAAAACTTTTTGGAACAGCCATCCATAATTCTCCATAAAACTTTCTGATGTACCACTAGAGTTGTAATATCAAACCAATCAATGGAAAAATAACAGGTGTTTAAAATGGTTCACACTGTGAAACCTTTTCTTGACCAGAGACTTGCATGTTCTTCATGGGGTCAGCTCAGTGTGGAAGGAGCACAGACTGACTGCAGAGGGGGAATACACCTGCCACAGCCAAGGTTCTCCATGGGCAACAGTCCTGCACCACTGTTCTCACCTAAGGCAGAGGGGAATAAAGGCTTACAGCTTGCCAGTGTGAATTTGTCCTACCTCCTCAACCCTGTGCCACACCTGTCTGCCCCAGGTGCAGCACCAACAAAATCTTTCATATTTATATAGTTTAGTGCTGTCTGCCTGCAGCTCCTCAACATAACCGTGATATGGTGCCTCATTGATGTAGACAGCGTCTTCATCACAGATGGATTTTTGCTATTTTACATCACCTAAGCTCAGGAGATGCACTGCTTGGTAGACACTCCAGTACTGCTCCTGCTCCATCACCTACTCCATCTACATCCTGCCCCACCAGTATAAGTACCACTGGGATGCCAGCTGCAACAGGCACACTAAATCTGTGTTTCCCTGTCTTGTCTGTGTATCCTCAGAAAAGAAAGCACCACTGTACCTCCTGCTATTAGCCTCTGGCAACCAGACTTTGCTGGATTTGCTAGGTCTAATTTGGCTGTACTTACCATCTAGTGAATAAGAAACACAGTAAGGATGAGGAAATAACGTATCTGCCTGATGGAGCATGATGCTTTTCAGATGAACTTTTACTGCTTGTGCAAATAACTGATAATGCACCAGCAAATGATCTGCAGAGTACTGAAAAAGCCATGACATCTCTAAAATGAGAAATCTTAGTACAGCTTTGGATTACTACATTTCTCCTAACAAATGGGGAGAGCAGCAGTGTGTGAGGTTCCTGCCTACTGCTCACCTCTTAAAATGGCTTTGGTTGAAGCAGGACTTGGTCTTCGACCTTTAATAGACAGACTTGTACATATCCGAAGAAGCAGCTTTACTTAACTTCACACACATGTTCCCCCATCCCCTAAAAAAAGATTCCTGCTCTAAATTCATATTTTGTACAACATACCAAAGCATTCAAGTAAGTAATTTATATGCTGGATTGAAATGGCTTATTTGGAACTACTGCAGTCTGCTGAGAATGTTGTATGGGTCAGGAAAATGTCCTCTTCAGAGATTTCCATGTAAAAATTATTCTAGTAGAATGGGAAATGTTCCATTCTGACATTCACCTTTCCACTTATACTGACTGGAGTAGTACTTTTAGGCACAGACCTAAGCCTGGAAATACTCATGAATAAGAATACTGCTGGATGATGCCAATCAAAATCATCATTCCAGAAATGCAGCATTTCTGATGGGTGAGGTGTAGCAACAACAGAGGTGAGACGTGGCACGGAGCCCAAGCTAATTCCCTGACACATCATGATCAGGCTGAGCGCTGTGCTGCCTTGGTAGGACTTGGTAAGAGGCAGAGAAGGGAGGAAGAGAGGAAAGGCTGTGCTACTGGGGCCAGCAAGGTAGGTTAAGAAGGCAGCAGTTGTGGCTGGGAGCGGACAGGATGCTGAAGAGGAGAGAGGATGCAACGAAGACTGATAGAGGAACAGCTGGGAGCTGCCAGCTTGAAAGACTGGGGCACTAAATTCTGTGATGGGTCCTGTGGTACTTGGAGAGTTTCTTAAACCCTTAGATGCTGGAGCCAAATGCATATATAAAACATTAAAATACATCACCATAAATTACTTTTAAAGGAAAAGTTTAAAATCCAGAAGGCAAATATAAATACAGCTCCCCTTTTAAGTCTCTTACAATTTTCAGCCATTCTTATAAAGACTGGTATATACGTTCTTTTTGAGAAGAACTTCTGTACAGAAATTACATACAAAAGGCACTGAGGTACCTTTCAAAATCACATTTATAGGTTTTATACAGGAGAGCTTTTGATGTTTTAAGAGAAATTACAACTAAGGGGCAAAGAGGAGAATAACCAAAGAAGAGAGTTTGTACATTATCACTATACATTTACATTTTACATTACTGGAATGTCTCTATTTGCTCTAGAATCTGCTGGCCCAGCTAAATGGAAATTTCAAGAACATAGAGCCTTTTCAAACAAAATATATAATTTTATTGTACTCAACTCCCTTTTGTCTTTTAGTTGTAATTTAGACCTTACTAAATTCTTCATCTACACCACTTAAAGATAAAAAGAGCCTAATCCCTGAAGTTAGCTCCAGTTTTCTATTAAATCCCTTCTTTTTCTATATCAAGCTTCAAGAACACTGAGGGCATTTTAGCTAACAGACAGTATGTTAATCCATTTCACATCAACTGCACAAGGTCTTAACACATATTACAAGCAGAGATACTCTGGCATCCTCTATTCTCAACCTGGCATAAACCTCCCAGCTCAAGAAAGGCTCCAAATGACAAAAAAACAAATGCCATAGGCTGGGGATGAATTATAAGCAACCTCCTATCATGAACATTATCCCCTGCACCTAACATGGGCATAATTCTGCTACAGCATCTTACTCAAATAAATATTTGATAGCAAATGAATGCACATTTTTATTATAAACAAATGATGCAGTATGATTAATTATCAATTTTCTCCACTGAAATGGTGTCAAAGAATGTCAATGGACCACCTAGCAAAATTACAACTCCAAAGTAACATTTAACAAAATTCTGTATGCAGTTTATCATGTAGTATTTTTGTGGCATCTGTTAAAGGAGAAACTAATTTTCCATGTGACCTAAATAAGCACTTTCATCTGAGGGGAAGGGGGATAAATGATGTAATCCTGCTTGTTGCCAGTTTGAAATCACTGTGCTCTCAGATGGACTTCCTTCCCTGACAACTGACTCTACAAAGCACCTGGAGCTCAGGGACCTCACAGAGTTTCCAAACAGTTGGAGCAGGGCTGCAGAGGTCTCTCATAATGAAAATGAGTGACTGGTAATATGGTGTGCTTGATCCTCTCCTTTCAGCTACAGTAATGCCTTGTTTAGTTGGTTACTAGTATCCTGTTATTAGTAAAATGTCTGCGTCATTATTCAGATCTCAAATACTATTTTTAATCCATTACCTCTTTCCTAGAAAGATGAGAATGGGCATTTCTGCTACACTATCGAGGCCAGTGTCCCTTCTGAAACAGGGGCAACTTAGGAAAGAGCGTATGAGTAAGACGAGCCCACAGTGGTATTTCCCATAATGGTACCTCAGTTTTCAACTATTTATGGCTCTGGGACTTCCTGAACCTAAGCTGTGGTATTGAATAGCCCAAGACAAAAATCACATTCTTTGAACCTATCCAAACAATCTTTGAGTTTCCATAAAAACTTTCAGTTTTTGCAACATAAGGTGCTTCAATATGCCCTATATGATAAAGCATCTTCTTTTGTTTCTTTCAGCCCTAATAGATACTACTTCCATTAAATGACTCACAGTTCTGCTGCCACAAGAATGAATAAACATTTCCCTTTCTCTGTGCCACAACTGATTTGTGAGATTCCCTAAATGCATCCTACCCACAATCATGTTCCCTCCTGGCCAAAGAGCTCTGCTCTGTTAGATTAATCACCTGAAATTCATTCTACACCTCCAACTGTTTGGGTTAGTAATAATTCCTGTTGCTCTGAGGTCATGCAACACATGCAAAGTCATCCTGACTTTGCCCTTTACAACTCAATGAAGCTGTGATGCTTTTCTGATGATAGTGTGAACTCAGGCATCCTAAAAACCCAGTGTGCCCTTTCAGCACACTGCTGAAGGAAGAAGCCTGTTGCTGTCTCAACTTCCCTGTGTCAGCCACATAACTTTGGCCCAAAGATGGGATAAACTATTTAGCAATGGCTTGAAACCTGGTGCCGACTAATTCCTTTTGTCTCTTTCCTCCTCTGGCTTGTTAACCACAACCTTTTCCTGTGACCATACAGAACATAGCACATTTTGGAAACAGCTGCCCTGGAATTGCCACACACCAAGTCTCTGTCCATCCCTGTAAAACATCAGCTCAACCGCAACCTTTCCTGGGGACCCCTGGCTTCCCCAAAAGTGCAGTGTGCAGAAGGCAGGGGAGATGAGACAAAACTGCAGACAAGTATGCAGGTTTTATCTTGATCTCTTTATAGGTCTACAGAGATTAACCAGGGAAAAAAAAAGTACAGCCTGTGGCTGTTTCACTGAGTTACCAGAGTTTCCAAGACGCTTATTAAGCATGAAGAGTTCATATTCTACCTATTTTATTTTTGTTTATGGTTTCTTTGCTTTTTAAGCAAAGCTAAATTAGTTTTGCAGCAACCTACCTTTGCCCTGAGCTGCTCTAAATTGCTCCTCACAACATTTCAGTTGTTTTGGGAAACCCAGGATCTGTCAAATGATAACAGTCCTCCTGCTGTTAAACTGTTCCCTTCAGCCAAGGGGACAGGAGCCTGAAGGATCTGGTTTCTCTTCTGACAGCTGCAGTAACTGGACCTAAATTGGAATTGGAGTAGAATTTTGTGGTGAAAATGGAATCACTGTCATCACATTGTCTCTGCATAGAACTCTGGGCAGATTTGGGCACTTGATAGATTTTTATGTCCACTGAACATCTGCTATTCTCCAAAGAGGTAAAAAAATGGGGAAATCAAACCACTGAGTTACATGAACATGACAGAGGCAGGCACTGCAGTGTTTGGCAACTGTTTTTAAGTCTTGAATTAACCTGATTATAAACATATTTTTAAAAATGTGCAACTGATCCCCCAACTTTATCTGGAAGCTCTGTAAAATATTACATAAATCTACCTTGGCGTGTGCTCAGTTTCACAAATCACTATTCAAGGTTTCATGATTACAATGCAGAAGTTGATGCAGGAGGAAGGACCCTGTAGGAAGCAGGACTGGGAGATTTCAATGCTGTTCCTCATTGTGCTCAAGACTTTCTATACTCCTCTGAGCAAAACAGTGAATATATTTTTTACTTACTATAAAAAGAGATAGTACTGCCTTGTATCTATTCCAGTTTAGGTCACAAACTTCTATAGAAGTGCTTGGACTTTACTGCAATAGGTAAAGACCATGTTTTCAAATGTTATATGGCATAAATAGTCTGGTAGCACTTATTAGAAAACATCTTTAATTCATTCAACATTCCACTGACATAAACCAGAGAAAAAGGGAAAGAAACCCAGCCTTCCTATCAGGTGGGAACAGTAACTGTGTCATACTGCAGAACATGCTCTAACCAAACCCTTTCCTGCTGTCCCTGCTGCCAGCA
Source organism: Aphelocoma coerulescens (assembly GCF_041296385.1). Classification (NCBI taxonomy): domain Eukaryota; kingdom Metazoa; phylum Chordata; class Aves; order Passeriformes; family Corvidae; genus Aphelocoma; species Aphelocoma coerulescens. The sequence continues at coordinate 35,187,535 of NC_091014.1, read as the reverse complement.
GGATTTAGCTTCTGCAAGGGAAGTTGCTGCTGCCCTCCCTGTAAGTCCTGGAGGAGAACTACCCCAGAGATACCTCTCTACCCCATCTGCCTGGGAACCTCCGCATTGGTTTTGGGGTGGATTTTCGGTTTTTTGCTTGTTTGTTTTTGTAAGAGGAAGAATAAAGTCATAGAATCCTTTTAGATTGGAAAAAACCTTTAAGATTATTGAGTCAAACCATAAAGGACAGCACTGCAGTAGGTATTTTCTTGCTATGCCTGTATTTATTACATCTCACCTCATGCTATTGGGATGAAATTCAGTGAATCCCAGTGTAATTTCTACTGAAATATGAAATCCCGCATGTCCACAAGTCTTTCTATGTAATAAGTATGCTTTATTATGTTTACCTAACACTCAACATTTGGAAATGTTTGAGTATTAATACAAAAAGTTTTTCACCTACAGAACTTATCTGCAGTATGCTAAGGGTTATTCTCTCTCACAGACACATATATGTGGGTGTGTATATATATATATATATATATATATATATATATATATATATATATATATATGTAGGATAATGGGAAAAGATATATAGATACATTGCTACAGAATTGAAGATGTGCTGTTATAGGACAAATCATCCTACACTCATGGTTCATTAAAAATGCTAATATTTCCATTCAGTGCTCAGAAAGCTTCTCCAGCAGCACACTAACATATACTGGCATATCTAAAGCAGGTAAAGAACAGACAGAAAGCACACAGAAACAACTGTATTTTCTCTGCATATAACAGAAATTATAATCTTGATTTTCATCACATAAAAAGATATCAAAGTTGGGAGATACAACTCCAATATAGGGGTCCCAGATACTTTATAGCCATCAAAACATATTCTTTATTGTAGGATATGTTAAAATTACTATTTCAGCTGAGATTTCTTATTATTTAAATATTAACTATAATATAGAAGCATATTGAACTAAAAATTAAGACCTAAAGAGCAGTGAGTCAGAATACAAATCTATTTCTAGAATGATGCCAGCTCAGACAGCAGCTAATAATGGCTGCTCAGGAAAAAATGCGTGGCAAATATGGAATGACATTTCCTGCACTTTTAAAGTGGGAGATACCATTAGGTCTACTGAGTTTAAAAACACTTTCTGTACGAGGCCTGTAAAAATCGTTTTCCTGTATCTTACTTTTTTCTTTTAATTTGGCTAACAGTTTTGTAAACCAATTTACACATCTGACATGAAGAACTTCTGTGCTAATGAACTTAAGGATTTAAACGTGTTGTGTGAAAAAAATACTTTTTCTTTCTTGTTTTACCTAAACAATTTCTGTTGATCTTCTACCTGTTATATTTCAGAAAACAAAAACTAATTATTTTCCACTCATGTTCTATACAGAATTAATTAGATGTACAGGTCTAGGTCCTATTTCTTCTTAGTTTCTCTCCTCTTTTCAGTTAAGAAGACCTGGTCTGCTTATCTCCCCTTGTGGGGAAATAATTCTGTACCTTTGAACAATCTAACATTCATCTGCACTTCTTTAGATTTATTAATTATATGTAGTGTTCAAATCCATTAAAAATCTAAGGTGCCACTGAGTTATTCATGCCAGAAGTATATCTGACATTTTGTTCTCTTTTCCTTTTGCAACAGTTGTTAATATTTTATTCCTTCTTCTGACCACTGCCATCACAAAACTGATGGTTTGTAAGACTATTCCTCACGACTCCAAGTTCCCTTTCCTGTTTGGCAATCCCTGCCTCAGGGCTCCCCTTTTCAAAGGCAGAGGGATTTTCTCATCCCCTTGAAGGCAACACAAAGCATTGCCTGCCATTGCATTGCCAGGCCTTTCGGTACCTTCTTCACCTGCTCGCCATCTACTTTAGTATTTACTATTTTTTTTTATCTTTGCCAGTGCATAAGTTTGCACAATTGGTTTCAATATCTCTAATTTTGAGCACCATAGGCCCCATCACAAGTCCTGCTGGAAATATACAGGTATCTCCCCTCCGTTGTCGCAATAGCCCAGGACAGGACCTTCTCTCTCATTCCCTGACCACTTATTTCCTTTAAGGCACTCTATGAATAACACTGAAATTAACTATTTTGGAAAACAAGACACATCACATTGATTGAACTGTCCTGAGCCACACACTTACTAGTTTTGTTTCAGAGAATTCCAACAGGTTTGTGACATACAATTTCTTCCTAAGAAAAGCTTACTGCTTTTCCTATTTTTTTTCTTACTTACCTATAAATATTATACTTATCCAAGTCTCTCCATTTTTTTCTGCTCGAGCTTATACCTATTTGCCTGGAGTGGTGATCAGACCGGCTGGCATGCAGTTCCAGGAGCTCTCTTGGTGTCCTAATGGCTGCCAACACCTTCTCTGAGGCTAAGTCCCTTGTCCTATGACCTACAGCTAGGGCTTTACTGTAGGAAGTTCAGAAATTTTGTATTGCAATTTGATCTGACTTCTTTGGAGAACAGTGTTTGTTCCTGACAATTTGTCACTACTAATTTATGGATCTGCTTGCAAAGTCCTTCACCCGCATTCCAACACTAGACAGCTCCCGCAAATCCTTCCCTGTAATGAAAGGTACTGGTGTGGAAATCTTCTTAAATTCTTCTAAGATGCCTAGAATTTGTATCTTTCTACTCCTATGGCCTTGCCTTACTTGAGCTCTTCTTTAATTTGTTCAAGAGTCATTGTCTCTATACACTCTTCAATGACCTCCTGTTTCCAGCATGTATTAAAATGCTTTTTTATTAGTACTTCCGAGTTTTTAATGGATTATTCCTCCGCACATTTTAGTCCTCTTTCATCAATGCTTCCCATTTAACAATGCTTCATGTTTAATGTAAATTTTCTTTTCACCCTCATTTGGATACGACTTCTACTTTTTGAGAACTATTTATTTAACATTTTCCTGTCCACTCATCTCCTTAAAAATGGCAACCTCTTCATAATCCTTCTAAAGCAATTTTGATAGTTGGTATATACATACTTGGAACACTTAAGATGTCTGTAAGCAGTCTTCTTGCTGAGTGAAAGCCACTTCACCCTACTGACCTTCCTTTTTAACCTCAGTGTTATGTTGTACCTGCTTATGAACTCAGATATGACTATGGAGAAATTACAGTGAAGTAGAAGAACAAGGATGATTTGATAGGACATCTTTGCCCAATATGACTATGACTGTATAAATTTTATATATGGTCTTTCTACATAAGTGAATTTGAGGTTCCTTTTCCAAAGGACAAATAAAATGCTCTTTGCTCTGGAATCATGCATTCACATACAGACCCAATGACGAGTGACTGAGTATTGCTGGGCTTTAAACATTGGTTGACTGGCTTCCATTAAATTAGTCTGTGGCATTAAATTCAGATCCTCATGGATACTATTTCTCGGTTCAAGTACACGTTTTTGAGGCTTTCAGAGAAAAGACTCCAGAGCCTGTATTAAATCTACTCTTCAACAGCTTTAGACAAACAGGTGCAGCAGTGTGGGCCAACCTGCAATTCTTCTAGCCATGATCAAATTTCTATTTCCCTGCAGAATACTATTTCAGAGGTCATTTATCCATCACCTTTAATTAATACCATTAGTTTAATTAAGATATCTATATTCTAAACAAAGTTTTTGTCAATACTGTTAATCATCATGTTAGGTCATTGCTTTTCTATATTAGTCAAATATTAGTACCATCATTCACCTAACAAAAACTGTGGCAATAACTGTTCTGCAAGAAAACTGATTCAGTGGCTTTGGGCTTTTTGCTGTTACTGAAAGACCGTGACCTAATTAATTCTTTGGTTAGAATTAAGCTTCCAGGAATACCTGTAAGGATTATTTCAGGGGTTAATTTTCTAGTTCTTAGATGTTTAATTGTCTAATTTGTAGATGTGATGAGGTAGTTAGCATTCTAAGTACCATAAATGGCAAACACAATTATTTCCTGAAGTGAATTTCCAGGCAAAAAAAATGAAGGCCATTTTTAAAAACCTAGAAATGTGTTTTTAATTGTAGATAAAAGCATCCTCAGCAGTACTAAAATAAAACTAGAGGTATCATATCCGAAGTGGCAAAGGTTAGGTTCACAATTGTTAGATATTGGCTATAATAAATAAAGCCGTAAATGTTGTGTGATGACAAATATTACTTTAGGCCTGGCTCTTTCAAACCTAAATTATTATGGACTGAAAAAAGCTGGGCAAATGCACCTAAGATCTGTTTGCCTATTTGCTCTTCACTGCACAGTGTCTTTTGCATAACGTGAATAAAAGTGCAGCCTCCACTTCTAATTACATGAGGTTTGAAGACAATGAATCTGGGACAAATGCTACTCTTGAGTTACTCCCTTTCAACTTCTGGCAATTTCAATAGCATCATAAGCTCTGGCCTATCATCCTCAGGTCTTTATATTCTGTAGATTAAAAGAATAATAGGGAAAGAGCATGCAAGACAGATGCATGACAAATATAGTCATATAGGTCAGATATATAGATATATACATTGTTACAGCCTTCCTTCTACAGAATATTTGGGCTGCACATGGCATAATGCCTTGCACTGACATCAAGAATCCTAAAAAGATAAGGTTTGGTTATGGGAACTGACTAGTGACCCTGCCAGCAGCACCTACTACAGTCCTGGTAGACCTCAGCATTGCTGCTCTTCAGTTTTCTGACGATTTATTCCAACTTGTAAAAAATCCCAAAACATGAAAACCAATTCTATTTTTAAATAATGAGTGCACTATGTTGGAATCCTCAATTAGTATAAAATGTAACACCTTATCAGAGTTATTGCAGCTTGCTTCAGCTAAGAAATCTTACTCAAATCCTGCTCTACCTCCACTCACTTACAACCTGGCTTCTGCTCACAGAACTTAGCACCTCTGCAAAAAGAAGGTCAGAGTAACATAGACCTCTAGATTATCTTAAAACATTAAATTGTGTCTATAAAATCTTTCCATGGGAATAAAAATCCACAAAAGACAAAAGGCATTTTGCATGGTTTTGCCCTGGATAGTAAGGAAATTACAGAATCAACACTTGAACATAGAGGCAAAGCTTTCTTTAACTTTCATTTCTTTAATGCACAGTCTCATCTGTGGAATGTTGGAACTGGAAAACTGAAAGTCTGATTCAATGTAAAGTACTTAATTGTAATTAGATGTGAAAGTGAGGGGTATCTCTACTATGCTTCCTGTCCTGGAACTTTAAATGGAACATATGGCGCAAGTGGGTGGAGAGCTTGTATGTGAAAACACAGATACAGTTCTCTTTCAGAAAAGACCATGAAGAGGAACTTACTGATCAAATGATGGTAGAAACTCACAGCATACCAGATATGGTCAAGGAATGTCAGAGTTTTAGCTATTGTTGATTAGTTGCAGAGACCTAAACTTGCTTACAATTGTTGCTTATCTGGTATCCATTAGGGTTAAACACATTACAAAGAATCAACCCATCTCTATTGAAAGGGAGGGAAACAAATTCAAACTGGAAAATAGTATCTAGACTCTTAGTCAGCCTTTCTAGCTGATATTATTCAGGGGCAGAAGTATGTTGCACTGTTGAGTACCTAAGATAGGAATGCCATCTAAACACTCATTGAGTGATACTCATGTGTGGTTTGCTGGGTGATGATGCTTGAACAAGTTCTGAGTTATTTCCTTTACCCCTTTTTTTCCTTTACCAGGGACACTAATAGCAGAAAAATTCTGTCTCACTGCTCTTATATAGAGTTCTCCTCCTACACCAACAATTTAGTCAGAGGGCAGGTCAGTGGGCAAAACATGCTCATGACTACTTCCTTTTCTTCAGAAACACTTGCCAAATTGTAATGGCAAAAGTTCTGCATTTGCCTTTTGGACTGACTGGTCAGAACTCTGGAAACAAGCCAGTGTACAGTGGGACAGCTCTGCTGACCACACTGAGCTCCTGATGAGGCTGTGAGCATTGTCTTCAGGACTGCTCAGGACAGCTTTCCACAGAAATAGTCTTAAACAGTGGATGAATGTCCATTCAAATGTACAAGTGTAAACACAAGAATTGTGTGAGTTTTACTCATAAACTATAAGGCTTCCTCTAGAATTTTGCCTTTTTTATGCCACTCAAACAGTTATTTAATCCATCCCTCCTTTGAGTTCCCCTCCTTCATTCTGCTTCCTCAGTGTCACAAAGCAAGGGTCTGCACTGTGGAAGACTCCTCATCTCCTCTGGTCCCCTGACTGCAGGAAAGCCCAATGACTTTCTAATACATTTTTGTATAATGCAATGTAATCTTTTGCTTTTTCTTAACCCCTCTGTCTTTGCTCCACTTTTCCTTTCTTTTATGTTGTACAGTAGATTACAGCCTATCTTTCTTTCCATTTGTCATTACTGTCTGTTTCCTCTTTCCTTTTCATCCACCTGTTTTTTCCTCTTTTTCTTTCTGTGATGCCTTTTCTATGCTACCCCTGCATTTTCTCTTCTTCTCTTTCTCACACTAAATCTTTGCCACTCAATCCTATTTTACCATCCCATCCTCATACCCTAGGGCTCAGTCTCTTAACCAAACACACAGAGGAAAGAGCCCCTGGAACCCCAAGTATTACACTGATTACTTCTATATACTTTGCTCAGGTTTTTAACCATCTAAAGAATACAACTCTTTCTTTGTCTATCCTTTCAGCCTCTTTTTCTCTGAAAGCACATTCCTGTTCACCCCTTTTCTTTTTGTGCATGCTTAGTCCCACTGTCCATGGACTTTTCAGAATGGTCCATAATCACTGTCAGATGCTCTTTCTTACTCTACTTCTTCTCAATCAGATTTTTTTCCAGTTTCTGAGAAGAAACACAGGTCTGAAGAAGAAGAAACATAACAAAGAAACTAAGTGTTGGGAAAAGCTCTTAAAAATAAGAAAGTGAGGGAGACAGGGACAGGTCTCACACAAACAGCAGGCTTTAGCAGGAAAGAGAAGCATGCTTTCCTAGAGGGGAAAATGTCTCACTGCTGAACTAGCTGAGGCAGATAGAAATTGACTACCAAAAAGAAAGTGACTCTATGATCAGAAGAGAACAGAAGCACCAGAAAGGACATCATAGACTTCTTACATTCTCTTTCCCCATAAATCTAAGAAGAAACTGAAACAGGGAAATATGTGTAGACATTCTTATTTTGCTTAGTTCTCCATAAGCTAGGTCATCTTATGATACTTTATGTTTAGAAACCCTTATATGTCCATTTTCTTTCATAAAGCATGTGATGAGAATGTCACACTGCTGGCAGGACTGGCCCTCTGGGGTATCATGAATCTGAGAAAGAGTAAGGGGGATTGGTGGTTGCAGGAGCCATCTGGCTTCATATCTGTGAAAAGCTGCAGCTGTAATGCCAGGAGCGACTCAGGCAGACCTTGAGACAGCGCTGTGATGCCTTCTTCCTAGATTGAGAACCTGTGGGACTGCGCCTGCGGCAGCATCAACACTGCAACCTGGCACACTTCTAGGGGAGTGACTGATGGGCAGCAGGAGGAAAAAAAGCACTTCAGATACTCTTCTCCATATTGGCTCTCAAGCCCCTGATGAAAAAATCCCGCCTTTAATTACTTTGCACCATGAATTCCTTTATTGTTAAAAAAAAATACCAATAGCAGCAAAAGGAACAAACCCTGCAAAGCTGGTGAACCAAATAAATCATTGGATCTTTGCTGCTGCATTATACATTGTACTTTAAAAGAACATGTTTTTCTATTATTTGTAGTTCTTTTAGAAAAAAACCCAAACTAAATAAACAAATTAAACTCTATAGTTGCATCAGTTTCTACTATAATCCATCATTAATGACTTTCCAATGAGAGTGAATTTTCAGGCCTGCTTATTTAGCATGTGCAAAATTCCTTCCTGGGAAAGAAAACCGCAAAAATCACTGAAAAAGAAGTACTGAAAAGCAACTACACACCCATTGGGGGTTTTCTGCATTAATTTTGTGACTCATTACTATTAGTGCGTCTATTCCTGTTGTTATACTCATTTTTAACACCTAGAAAAAAATTTAAAGACATAAAATTCTGTTACTATTATGTGAAGGAAGTGATTTTAATTGCAACAGGCTAAGATAGCTTGGCAGTACTTCTGTCTGACCTACAAATGCCACTCAAAAACAGACAAAAAAACCACTTGGAAGTCTGCCTGAAGGGAAATGGTTTTCTTGTGAAAGACCTTGTCAAACATATTAAAATCAAAGTTTTGGACTTTAGCTGAACAAACAGCTTTTATTGCTTTGCTCTGCTAACTGCATTCTAATACTGAGGAGACATTTGGTAGTAACAGCAAACTGACAATTTTACATCAGCACCTCATGACTATTCACAAATCTCCACTGACCACCACAGAAGTCAATGTTAATAAAGGTCAAAATTACCATCTATCTACATAATCTCCTGTAAGAACCATGCTGTAAAGGATCAACCAGTCTTAATTGTTTAATGTATTTGCAAAAAATCTGATTAACCCACACTAAAGTCATTGAAAACACTTCTACAGGTTTTAAATACTTGATTCAAGCCTGAGAGATGAAGGTACAATAGGTTCTTTATCAAATATTTTAGTCTGATATTAAATTATTTCCATTCCTTTCAAGAGTACATTAGCTGACTTATTAAATCCACTAGTTACTCATTTCAAATTACTTCCTCAGTTTGTGGTACTAGGAAATGACTCTTTAACAAGTATTCTTGAAAGTGTATCATTGCTCATTCACTTGGTAAGATAAGCTCATGCCTTTTAAAGCAGCATATCAACTTGCAACTTTTAAAGTAAAAACCGAGGCAGCAATTAGTACTATAAGCATGCAAACAAGTGAAAGACAGGATTGTTCAATTTTGATTATCAACCTAACCTTAACTCTTCTCACTAACCCTGCCAAACATTTACTTTTCATATTTATTTTGTAAAGTGCTACACTATCATTGTTTTCCTGAAAGAGATTAGTTGCAGCAAAACTTCCTTTTCCCAAGCACTTCGAGAAAACCAGTGCATATATCAGTGAACTAAATGGAAAAGTCACAGGGAGCTGAATGCCACATGTAGGACATACCACATTAAATGCAGGCCGAGCTGCGTGCAGGGAGAGTGAGATTGTCTGTGAAATCATTAAATGTTGTTCTTAGTGCATTCGATACACTTTATGCACTTTGAGCATAACATTCCATTTTATTTATTTCATCATTTAAGGATTTGTATCACATCATTTTCTATTTAGAAAGACAATATTTTGATGACTAAGGACTCAGAAGTAATCATTGATCTATGCTTTTCGGTTGTGTAGGACTTCAGGAGCAAGATGGACACCTTTTTTTGGTAAAAATTATGAAATTAAGTGATTTTGCTATCACTAGGTACAAAACAATGATGCCTTCCTCACAACCTCCAGGTTGACCTTAATCTACAGACAACTCAGTCTCCAGACCTGAGCATGCTCCCCACACAGCTGGGCATCAACAGACAAAACATAATCCATCAGATGAAATGCAGCCAAGAAGGTTGGCCAGCTCTCTTTAAATGATGTCCCTGTATGCATTCCAGATTGAAAGACAAGCCATTTAAGGATAAAGTAAAAAACACAATTAAAAAGAGAGAAAGAAAAACATCACCATTAAAAAGAGAAAAAGAACCAAGTGATTTCATTGGGGAGGTTAACATTTTGCCCCTACTGTCTGTCAGAGCTGTCATGAAAAGTAACTTATTGAAAAAAATGGTTTTAGTATTAGGGGTCTTTACAAGAAGAGTCTCTACAAGAAAGGTTACTAAAGTTCTGGTTGTGAGGAAAGGGACATCAGGAGGAGACAAAGCCAACTGACCTTGACTGTTGTAAATGTTCATATAATTTTCCAGCTTTAGGAAATAGTATATGGTCCCATTTTGACGTTTTTATGGGGCACATTTTTCCAAATATAACCTGAATTTTCAGTTTTTTGGTCTTAAAAGCATTCGATTGCAAAGTTTTAACTGCAATATTATTTTCTATATTATTTAGTATTTTCTATTTGCATACAATTAAATAAAATTTAATTTTATGTACAATTTAATATTATCTATTTCTGTTATATTAATATTTTCTGTTCTCAATATTAAAAGATGTTTGCCTTAGAACTTCTTTTATTTGAATGCCTGAATGCATCTGTAAGTAGAAAAATTGCTCAAATACAGGCACTTCAAAGGACCTCACAAGCTACATACTGGTCAATCTGTTCTTTCTCAGATGGCATCCAATTCACACAAAGGGTATCTCTTTCTGACTTCTCATTCACCATTTCATTCTGACCAGATCTGACTGATCCTTACACAACTCCTCACCACAGCCACTCATAACCTCCTGACTCCGTCAAACAAAGGCATTATTCAGGTGTTACAAAAAGACTGAGGGCCCTTAAGTATTTTTGCAAGTTACATAAACATACTATAGTGCACTCTCAGCCATGGTGGTTTTACATATGTAAGATTTGAAGAATATTTAACTGAATGAAAACTAAAATACATTTCCATCAGTCTCTGGAAGTTCTCCTCCCCAAGGCTAATGGAATATAATACTCATTGAAGAAAGAGAATCAGTTAAGGAGAGATTAAAAAAAAAAGGTCAAACCCAGAACATGAGACTAATCTCAATTTTTTTAACACTTAAACCTGCTAGTGAATGTGTTTGTCTCCAATCCTAGCTCCACAAGCTTCAGGAAATTCAGTTTCTATTTTAGCAGGGATATTCTGGTGCTCAAAATTAAATAGAAGCTACTTACTTGGAGGCTGTGAGTTAAGTACTCCCAGCTGTGGGAAGCCCCAGTGTGCAGCCGGGCTGCAGCAGAGGTGGGGTATGGAAGATTCTGGCCTACTGCCCCCCATTGCTGCTGTTTGCATTAAGATGTTTCACATTGTTGCTGGCGTAATCACTCCAGGTACAGTTACTGTGAAACGGAGACTAAAATAACCATCCACAGCATGTCTAAAATATGGCTCAGTGCATATAAATGTGAGTGACTTCACAACAACTGCAGCAGGATTTCAGTGTGCTTCCGGACCAAGAATGCAAAGAGTGTGTGTTTCCATTTATCCACCGACAACCCTAGATTTTCTAGGTACCTGATAAATGCAACAGGTTTTTATCCATTTTGTTCTTTCTGGCATACAAAAATCTCAGCAGACACCAACTGTTGATGTTTGTACACTTCCTCCCAAAGCTGAAGGATTTGCTCTTTTGTCTACAAGGCCCAGGGAAACCAGTGTCTACTAGGGTAAAAATTTCTAGGACCACCATTCCCATACATCAGGTTTACTTAACTGAAAGGGAACTGGAAAGAGAGGCCTACAGCAACCTGCAGCAGGCTGGAAGACGTGGCCCAGAGGACAAAAGGGACAACATGATAGGCAACAGGAGAAGGAAGAATAAAACAAGAATCTTACAACTAATCTTCTCATTTCTTCATGGCATGGCTTTATATTCGGACCACAGAGACAGCTCAAGGGATGGCTGACCACCTCTCATCTTGACTCATTACTCATTGAGGAAAAGAGATTAATCACCTCAATTATAAATCTATCCTAGTTAGCTGAATATCACCCACACAAACTGAATACTCCACATCTCTGAAAAGCTGTCAGTATCTCTGCAACAATCTACTACATTCACCTTTATACAAACTTAATTTTCAAGCACCTGAAGAAACTGTGCTGCGGACAGAGTTACCAAAAATGCCTTACTGTTCAAAAGGGAAAAGGAATCACCTTGACAAATAATCATAAAGTTTACACAAGAAATATGATTTAAATGTTATGCACAATACATCCCACTTCCCAGAACGACTGTTCTCATCTCATCAAAATGAAGAGCAAACCTACATTGGTCGTTTCCTCAGGATGGATAAATCAAGAGTCAGCAGCCCCTCCCAACTAGTCCTGCTGCTCAGGAAAAACCCAAGGCATTTGTTGTTCTTACTCTAATACCAGTTGTGAGAAGACTTTCTGCTCTCTTGGGAGCAGCAAACAGAAAATTTCTGTAAGAAACCCAGTGCACATGACTCCATTAGCAGGCCATGGCTGGGCACAGAGGATGTAATTATTAAAACTCCAGGAAGCGGAGAATCCCTGTCCAAACTTTGAAATGCTAGGGGGAAAAAAGAGACAAATCCTAGGGGAAGTATTTCAGAGAAACTAAGAAATAGCACCTGTGGGAAACTATAAGGAAAAGGAAATTTGGAAAGTATTTAGAGTTAGAACAAGTGGCTCACACAGAAATCCCTCCTGTTGTTATGAGAAGAGGGAAACAAGAGCAAGACAAAGATGCCTGAAGAACACAAACACAAATAAATAAAGCAAGACCTACTGTAACTATATTAATTGACACGCCAAAAAATATGAAACCTGTCTTGAGCTCTGATATGTCAAGAAGCTGAAGAAAAAGTGTGGAGAGAAGAAAGCTCCACACAGGATATGCTGCCCATTTAATGAAATCTCCACAAACTTGCTATTCCTTTTCAGGTGCTTTTTTGATAAAAAATGCCCACAGACAGGGAAGGGGAAGAAGATTGCTACCACAGGGAGATGAAGTGGTTGAAGGGTGACGGGTACTCATCTGAAGTGAGCAGAGGTCATGAACTCTGCACAGAGTCTTCAACCAAGGCCAAAGTGTGGACGTGGACTGTGGTGGCCGGTGAACATACGCTACAAGGGACAGAGAGTTCTCAGTAAGACAAGTCCCTAGTACCACAAGAACCACTTTATGTTAGGGTGACCAGAAAGGCTTCTCCCAGGACGCTTGTTCTGTTACGGTAACCTATTCCAGTTTGGATTCCCCAGTTGGCTGTTGGCCTCTACCCCTTGCCACTCCCCCAGAGCTTCCTCATTGGTCCCCGTTCCCTAGTCCCGCCTTTTTCTCACCCCCAGATAAAACTGTGAGCTGTGGGCTCATGTTGGTATTTGCCTCTGCAACCTACGACAGTGTAGCAGCAATAAATGCCCCCGCCGGAACGCACGCAAACGCCCTTCTCGACTCTTTGCTACCGACTGTAACACTGAACCCACCCGTGTGTCTGTGGGGGGACGTGGGACCCCATGGAGCCAAACAGGGACAGTATTAATGGACAGGTTCCCATCTCTGTCAGGAGCCAGGAAGAAGCATAAGAAACAAGCTCGCAAAGCTGCTGTGATTTGTAAGTTTTCCCAACACATTGTCCAAGAAAGAAGAACAAGGACTACAGGGATACAAACATAAAAGCATAGCTCCAGAAACTACTTGGTTGTTGTGAACTCAGTCCTGCCTGTCCTGTCTTGTTTAAACTAACAACTCCAGTGTATTGGGGAGGAATTAAAACCCGTCTGCTTGGTGGGGACGTAAGGGGGACAGTCTTCAACACTGAGGACTGTCATTACTATTTCAAATAGGGTTTATGAGTCCCACTAAGCAGCAGAAGTGGAAGAAGAGCTGTAAATCCAAAAGTGGAATTGGATGTAGGAAACATCATCAAATGTAAAATTACTGCTAGTAGAACTCCTTCACCATGTCCCTTCATTCCAACTGTGAATACATTGAAGTTCATCAGAAACGTCTGCTGCTGATAATCTGAGGAAGCTTTTGCAAGAAACTCATCATGGCTTTCACCTACACATGGATCACATGCACAACAAAGTCCTGGAGGAATCTTTTTTTTTCCCTTGAGGAAAATAGTGTCTTTTTCAGTAATAGTTATACCTTGGAGGCTCCTGTTGTTTTGAAACAACACAAGAGGTCAAGAGGTAACTTTGTTCTGACAAACAGCAGCTTTAAATAGCAACTTGAGTATTTCTAAAGAGATGAAAAAATAATTTCTTGCAGATTCATGTATTTTTTATGGCCTTCAAACAATACTATAGCCTCACAGGAAATCCTAACAACTGTTCAGCTTGAATCACCTCTGTCGGTACTGCACATCATCTGTTTGGGGATTTTTACCCAACCCTCTTATTCTTTAGTAATAGGGTCATTTGTCTGAAAACCTATTTCTTAAGAGTTTGTCTGTTCATTCTGCACCTGAAGTCATAACCCTTTGTTTGCAATCTCACAACTGGTTGCTGTGGAAATCATTATGATGTCACAAAAAATAAGGATTAGTAAAATTGCAAGTAGGGAATAAACAAGTTGAACAGATGAACTGTTAAAAAAGTTTTACTGCAAGTATTCACAGAAATAAAAAAAAGGAAAACAAAAACTTTCCTCCAGACCTGATCTATGACATATGTTCACACAGTGCTGACACAGACCAGGGACAGAAGAATTTTCCTTCACAACTTTTGGTCCAGGGGCAACATTCAGGAAAATCTACTGGGTGGGAATATATTTGCTACGTTTTGATAAGATACAGAACACAGGACCTTACTTTCAAACTACTGTGAACCACATGCTTCTCTTTCTTTCTAAAAAGAGAACAAAATAACTATTCTGTGGCTAATCTATGGTTGGATAATGTTTTCCCCTGGAAAACAGTGCATTTGGCCTAGTGGTAAAAATAAGCTCCTTGACAGACTTCAGATCAAACTAAAACCGACTCCTCATTGTGCCTACCTGCTGCAATATCTATCAGAGCAACTGCTGCCCACACATCTTGGCCATGAAACACCCTAATGATCAGGCTGGTGAACTCTCTCCCTTTGGCAAGTCACATGGCTGCAGTAAGTCACAGGACACAGCAAAGCTGGCCAGCTGCAGGGTCAACATGGCAGTACAGGCAGAAGCTTTCAGCTGAAACTTTTGCCTGATTGGGCCTGAGCAGGGACCTTTCTATCAGATCACTGACCACTGCAACCTCTCTGTCCCAGTCTGGCAGCAGCCACCTGCAGCAGTGGAGTGGCAGATCTGTCAGTCAGCTGTAGCAGGTGAGGTCAGAGCAGAGGAGAGAGGTTGTGACTATGCATGATCAGTATGGGGTGTGCAGCCCCACATGGGAGCACTTCCCCTCTGCAGGCCTAAAGTGCTGTTGCCAACAGAGATCCCAGAGCTAACTGTGCCTTCATTGCCACCCAGACAGCTCCTGGATCACTGCAGCTTGGTGTGTAGCCATGCCAGTTCACACTCCCCTGATGCAACGACAAGCTGCCCCTCTCTTGCTCAACAGACACAGAAGTGTAGCCTGTCATTGGACATACATGGGATACCTCAACAAGTGCCGTAGAGGAACAAGAATAGTATAAGTTGTCTACTACCTTTATAGCTGATCCTTTTACAGGCAGAGATCCATGCTGTTTTCCCATTTTCACAGTCCATCCATGTGCTGCCCCCAGGTTCTTCCCCTCACAGACCTCCAGTAGAACTGCCAGGAGCACAGCTTTCTGGCATGTGCCCTGCCTTACTGCTTGCAAAACAAGCACAGGGTGCTTGGATAGATTTTTGTCCCCTGGTTCTGCTCTTCTACATAACACAGCAGAAACCAGATGAAATTGCCTTTCACCTTTAAGACAAAGAACAGCAGATTCTAAGCACAAGGGGTAAAAATCCACTTGATAACGGGGAGAAATCTCTTTCTCTCAGAAGCAAAGAGCACACACAGTACTGGGATACCATCTGGCTCTCACCAGAACTTTCCAGAATTAAGGTTATTAGTCCTCCTCCCTTCACTTAGCACTAAGTGAGATGGGCAGTTAAAGCAAAGCTGGGGCAACTCTACTATTCATTCCAGGATTGATCTGCCACAAAAGAAAACTTGTAAGTAGTCAAAGCTCAAATACCTGCCATTTCACTACTGGTGAGAAAAGAAGAACACCTTGGTGGCATTTTCAGTCATTAAAATATTTGAGATACAATAGGCTCAAATACATTGAGAGATATGGCATAAAATCATCTAAACTTTGTTTTGAAAGGTGCCTGGAGCTTATCTCATCCAACCTTCTAATCAAAGCTAGGCTGACTTCTAAATCAAAAGTTAGATCAGATCAGCCTGGGCTTTCTTCAAGGAGGGAGATTCCTCAGCCTCTCTACAGACGATGTACCCTACTTACCGCCTTCTGTGGTGGATTTCTTTTCCTCGCTCCATGGGAATTTCCCTTGCTGAAACTTGTGGCCCTTGCCCCTTGTTCTCTTACACCATGACATAACTGGGGAAATGCCATGGACTCAGGAGACCATGCAAGCAAGGGAGAACCAAGTTCTGTTTCTGTTAGGAATTTGGCTTGTGCATAAATAACACCCTTCATTCACTTGCATTCTCAAAAGCCTCCACTCCCCATGGCCTGACTGTATGTTATCTCTGACTCCCACCAGGTTTATAACAGGGAATTCTGATATCTTCTGAATAAGGGTGAGAAACTTGTGTATCGGTACAACATGTAACATCCCATTTTTCCACGTGTCTTACAAATAATTATTTGTCAAGGTTTGACAAGCACAATGTATTGATGTTCTATTCATACTGTAGATTACTAATTTTAAGGGGTTACGAGCACTCTGCATATAGAGTTGGTGAGGCATTCCTTTGGTAAAAAAGTAAAAGTTGCAGTAATATTTAGCCTTGGAAAAGAGGTGCTAAAATGTTCTTTAAGAGATACTTGCATCTTATTGAAATGAATGTTTCAGCCACACAAGTAACAACCACCCATCTGAAAAAAGGAGACACCTTGCACTTGGTAGCTATTCAGTGTTCATGAAAGCTTTGCAACCTCCTTAATGGAAGACAGCTTTTGCTTTCATTAAATACATATATATTATAACACCAGTAAAAACCACTCAAAAGACATCAAACACCAGAAAAAATACATTGAAATAACATTAAAGATTTAATATAAATCCATAAAAGCCAGGAAATTCAGAGATAAAGAAAGACTTGCAGACAAGGGAAAACTTTCCAATGTATTAAACTGGAGCGTAAATTCACTTCCTCCCTATGCTTGCCATCAAGTCATTCCAGACACGGGAGTAAGTTCCTCCCTGGGGTAACTCAAGTGCCTTCAGCAGTACTACACCAAAAATCAGTTTGGCCCTACAGAACTACATCTTATTACTTTCTCTGTTTCTGATAATTGCCATTGATTTGAGTTTAAACAGCAACTTCCTGTCTTACAGCTCATTTTCCCATCGTTCAGAGACTGCATTTGTGAGATCGCAATACTTTCCATGATTACAGACTATGATGTCAGCTGCAGGGTTATGACTTCACTGACAGACTGGCTAAAAGGAGAACCCCTGTGTGAAGGAGAAAATCCACACTCAAACACAAATATATCTGAGATTAGCAAAGACAACACTGCACCTCAGCAGGCATGGACGTTTCCATCTGCACAAATAATATTCTCTACTTTTCACTTGAGCCAAGTATGAAAATGTCCCTTAAAATTTCTGTTTAATTCGTAAGGTATTCATGGTGCTGATGTGTTGCCACCCAAACTCAAGCTTGATGTCAGCAGCAGTTTAAATCATAAGCTGTGGGTCCAACTCTTTGCACTCACTGGATGTGCAAAATCATACAGCTTAAGACAGGATATTAAGGGAATGAATGCCTTCAAACTTCCCATGATTCCACCCTCCTCCTCAAGCTGACATGGCTTTTGTCTCTGGGGTCTGGCTATTCCATCTCCAATGAAGCAAGATAACCATAATGGACCAGTTACTAGGAGATCCCCAGGTATCTGGCTGAGCAACAAAATCCAAAAAGAGGAATGTAACCCCCTGAACTGTATCTTTCCACATCTAACCCAGGTACTAAGAGAGTTACCCTGAGCCTTGATGTACAGAGCATAAACATTGTAAACAAAAGAGCTTTACACATCACTTTTGTTTCTGAAAGAAGAAAAATTATTTTTCCTTTCAGCCTCCTAGACTGCAAGAGGCAGAGGGGCTATGATAGGTATGCAAAATAAGAGCTGGATAACTTAGGCACTCACTCTTCTTACACTGAAAACTCTAATACCAGCACATGGGACACAATTGAGCTGACAGCTGGTGAAATCAAATTCAATCCAAGAATCCAGAAGTGACAATTCCTCACTGCTCTAGATCTTACAGAGATTTGGGCTCTTTGTTCCTTCTTTTTGCCTGTCTTCTACTCTGTAAGATTTTCTCAAAGGTTACATGAAATTTCTCGTATTTCTCATATTCTCAGTTAGTCTTGGACTAGATGTTTATTTTGTTAGATAACTTCCAAATAAACCCTCAGACATTTTTTTTAATTACATAGATGTCCTTTTCAATTTTTCAACAGCCTGATCATGTTCGAATTACTCAAAATGAGAACTTTTCCAAAGTTTCTATCCATGGCATTTATGTAGCCCTGAATGAGGAGAGCAGGTAAGTTAAGGATTCACATGTTGACTCAGAGAAGACAAACACAGAATGGATACAGCTATGTTCACCCCTGCTTCTATACTTGTGCAAAGTGTCTGGAATGCTCACACCACAGAAGTGCGAAGAAAGGATGGAATTTCTCCACTTTTTTGTTTTGTTTTGTTTTAAGGTCACTAAAAGCTTTTCTGAAAACTAACAATTCAAAAAAAAAGAGAAAGCTAAATAAATCACTAGAGTTCTGCTTCCCATTTATTATATACTCAAGATAATGACTTCAGGGATGTGAAGAAAGATGTACAGAGCTTTGCAATGCACAAAGCTTGCAAAGAAAACCACAGTGATTTATAATTATGTGAAAAGATCATGATGACTCCAACTTCTCCCTTAAATAGCTTTTTTTAGTGATTTGGCACAATGGAATTAACAACCTCTTTCTTGGAAAGTGATTGCATCTGGTTTGCCTGCAAAGGTTCTGAGACCTACTTCCTGAAATGAGCAATGAAAGAGATAAAGTAGCTTTCTGCTTGGAGCAAAATTATTATTAAGGACATAACTTTGAACCATTTCTGTGCTCATGTGTGAACTTCAGCTATAGCATAATTTCTCTTTGTTGTTCTCTGTGCAATGGATATTGTCTTTACCTAAAAGATTTGTTCTAGTTTAAACAAAAAATACAATGTGCAAACCCTTCTCCTTCAAGATATACTGCAGATTAAAGGGCAAATTCTTTCCCTTATGCAAAACAATAATAGGTGAGTTTTTGTTAACATAACTAAGAAAGGATTTCCAATTTATATATTGTCATTTACGAGCTTTTGGAGAGCGAAATCCTGGCTACAACCAAGTAAGTTGGAGTCTTGCTATTGGATTCACTTCAGTCGAGGCACTACTTTACACAGACTCACCTTGAAAGGAATTTGTTTCAGTGACTCATATACTCTCGGTATGTATCTACCTATGACCACAGCTTAATGAAAGTTATGCATGCGGAAAAAGCAAGATAATTCAAGCATTTTGAAAACCGTAACTTTATATATCTTTGAAAAATTTGCTAAAGGTTACAGTACAGAGGTGTTCATATTTCACTTTTCAAATAGCCCGCAGAAATTATTAAAGAAGAAAAAGGTTCTCCTTTTAAGAAGTATTACTGTTTATGTGGCATACAAGTTGCTTTATAATTAAAAAAGCAAAAATAAAAATCTTCTCTGTGTATCTCTGTACAAGTCTAGTCCCCTTGTTACTCGTGCAGTGACTGTTCAAAACTTAGCTGACATTAATAACAAATTTATCGTATTCACAGATTTAGTCAAATACTGTTCTTGTTATATAAGAATCACCATAAAGTTTCTGTTGAACATGTATAGATGGTCTTCCTAAATTGCCTGAGTTTTGTGCAAATATGGTTACTTACACAATTTATAGAGCTTGTAACCAAGCAGCAGACACAGACATATATCACATTAGTGGTAGAGGGAGAAGGGCTGAAATCCAGGCAAGGGATTTCATTAGGAGTTTGGCCATTGACTTCAACAAACCTGAAATTTTATCATGCATCTCCTGGCTACATATACAATCTACTTGACCAGGGGCATCATGTCTCATTGGCAGACCATTTGTCAGTCTACCTACCTCAATCAGACTTACGTGTAAAGCTTGATAAAACAATTGCTAGAATGGTCATTCCTGACTTGAATGGGAAGGTTGCAGAAGTACCTCAAAAACTTCATACACTTCTGATGCCTCCAAATAGTTTATGAATGTTAATGAACACTAATGAATGCAGCAGTGCATGCCATGTCAGAGGGCACCTTGTCTCCTCTACATATTTAATGTACTTTGATCCAAGTACTGTACATACTCTGTCAATTGTGTGAGATGTTTCTTTCAAAACCCAAATACACAGTTGTACATGGAAGGAGGGTCCCCAAGCAGATTTCTCAAGGCGTTTACCATCATTAACAGGAAACAAAGCAGGAGAAGCAGCCAGAGCCTGAACAGGTTCTCTGTGAATACTAAGGAAACCCCAAGAATATGTTAACACAATGCAATTTTGGTAAGATCATAACAGTGAAGCTCACAGATGTGTTTCTACTGTATCTTGTAAAAGGCTCCAATTGCTGTCTATTAGGATAATTGATAACAGTCAAAATGGATTTGGGTAATATATTAAGTAAAGTCATGAATTCTGCTGCATACAGAAACTACCAGTCTGACTGTTTTTAAGCTCTCAACAGTTACACTAAACAGACAGGATGTAAAAACCCTAAATTGTGCCAATTCACTCATAATCTTAAGAATCCCCAAAATGGAGACTGCCACCATTAGCAAGTCACTTTTAATCAAAGCAAACCAACCTCTGTGGACCAAACACCATTCCCATTGACACCAATACAGATATATAATCAAATTTTATTTATCAGTACTATAATTTAAATCATCGGAAGTAGCACCAAAGCCTGACCCTGCAGTTCCACAGTTCAATAGTTGTCAGGACTGGCAGAATAGAATAAAACAAACTGAAAATAGAGAGTTTATTTTAAAGAAGTGGGGGAAAAAAGGAGAATAAAGACATACATTATTCATTACTAGTCTCCTAAAACTGCTATGGAAATAGCACTCACACAGATATATAACCAAACTGCCAAAAAAACCCCCCTGAAACTCTACAATACTTGCAATAATAACAGGGAATACAATTTTAACTGGCAAGAGAAGGAATCAAAATCACATGCAAATAGATTGCAGCAAGCTGTTGCCAGCAAAATTCTAGCATCCATGCTATAAAACACACAAATAACATCTTAGGTATGTGGAGATTTCACTAGAGTGACGTTTGATCCATCTATTCTCTGCAGCTATTTCTGGAAGTTCCTTAAGTGCCTAGTATTTTCTTACTAACCTTCAAGCCCTCTTAGTTTAATTAGCTGAACATGCTTAAAATTGATAATCTAAGGCATCAAGCCTTACCTCCCTACTAAAACTCCTTTTCAGGTTTCAGCCAACAGCCATCCAAAATCTAGCTCCATCCCTGGAGAAGCCTTCAGAGCTATGTATTATCAGGACAGAGCATAGCACCACCATTCACAGGGCTCAGGTCCAGCCTGGACATCAGCATCTCTGAGCAAGACTTTTCACAGGGGGTCTATCTATTAGCAAACGTGACAAAGGTTTAAATCCACACCTCCTATATAAGTGTCCCAATCACAAGTTCCTGTGTTTTCCTGGATGAGAAGCACTCTCCAGCCCTTCTCTTGAAGCTGAAATGCCATGCAGAGGAGAAGCTACAGAATTTTTGAGTATTAATTAAGGCCAGTTTTCAACATTTTGGTTGGAAAAGACTTCTAAGGTCATCAAGTCCAACCATTAATCCGGCACTGTGAAGTCCACCACTAAAAGATGTCCCTAAGGACCACATCTACATGTCTTTTAAGTATCTCCAGGGATAATAAACAGACTTTTAAAATATTTTAGGAGCCTGTCCTGGAAGGGAATGCATGATAGAATCTAAAACCCTAGTGAGACAGGCTGTAGCTTGGGCGTAAAGGATTGCCTGCAATATCATGCCATGAAAGAAAAGGGATGAAACTGAGATGCCTGTGCTTGGGAAATAAATCCACCTTCTCCTTGTGTGAGCACAGGGTGGCTGGTGATTGCCCTTGTGCAGAAGCAAGACTTCCTTCCTGAAATGAAATCACTGCAACATCAAAACAACCTAGAAGCAGCCTCCTTGTCTCACTGTATTGTGAAGAAGGAAATCATATCCCACCAACAGCCTACAGTAACAGCAAGGCTAATTAGCATCTTCTGTGCAACCAGAACCATTCTGAACAGAGAGCAACACAGGAATGCAAAACAAACACTGCTCTCAGCATTATCAGCCTCCATTCCACAGTTACATGCTTCTCAACATATGGCTTTTTCATTCAGACTGTCGTCTTCCCAGGCCTCCATGTTTCCCATTTCAGGGTTCCCCCAAGACTGAAAATGTCTGGATTCTCTTGGACCTGAAATGATTTCTTCCTCTTCTAGCAGCAGTGTTACTACTGCATCTTTAAATCATTAAACTGCATATCCCAATCTGACTATTTAAGCAATGCAGCTTGTGAAGTCACAATTTTCAAACGTCAGGGTCTTGTCCCTCTACTTTTATTTCGGTTTCCCTTTGCAGTCTGATGAATATCTCACACAGGGACAGAAAAACAGATGGACTTGTAAATGCTATTGTAAAGTATGCTTCTTTTGTATTTTAAATGGGAACTAGCACAAAATAAATTCAAAACAGCAGAGACAAAAATAAAATATTTTTCTTCACTCGGTGTTGTGTGCTACAGAATTAGAAGACGATTCCTGGTGAGGATATTTTGCAGCTATTTAATGAAGGAAGCCCACTTTCTTGTTGAAAATCTAGCCTCATACCTAAAACGTAACACTGAACTGTAATTTGATGTGAGGCTTAGACTCAGGATTAAGGAAGAAAAATAACAATACTTGCACTTAAAGCATATAATGACTTTCATTCAAACACCTGGAAGTACTCTCCAAATATTAATTATCACAGTATCAGCATCTCCCCAAGTCTTCCAGAAGAGGATCAACCCTGCATTCCTTTGCCATCCACATTGCCTGCTTCAGTCTGTACAGAATGCAGAACAAAGCCAAAAATACTGCCCATCTTTAATTATTATGGTAACTCTTAATTGACAGGAGTAAATTCACCCACACAGGGACTGAGTGTCATTTATAAGATGGCCTTTTCTTGCAGAGAAAATATGTGATATCTTCCTGTAGGGCTACAGCACTATGGGGGCTTGCAGTGTAAAGCAGAATTAAATTAAATTATGTTGAACAAGTGGCACAATTAGTCAGAAATTTTAAGAAAACCTAGGAGTCTTGACTCCAAATCTTCTCTCCTGAATCACACATTAAAACATGGGTTTTCATTCCTTCTGCAGCACTACCTTTCAAGAAGACAGGGTATGGAAATACCATCTCTAGATGAGGTGACTTGGAATGGCCCTGTCCCACAGCCTTGGCTCAGATCGGCTAATGCTCAAAATCAGAGTAAGCATATCCCAAATATTCAAGGAACCAGGCACCTTGTTTTGGTGACAATGTCTGTCATTTAATCAGTCGGTATTGGACTTCTATGTAATCAAGGTACAAAGATGAGAAAATATCATCAATATCCATCAAATACCCTTCAGGCTTGTATTTGGGATCGGTTCAAAACCCTTCTGGTCCTAAATCTCTTCATTCTATCCTGTATATAGAATCACATAATCACAGAATTATTTAGGTTGGAAAAGACTTCTAAGATCATCAAGTCCAACCATTAATCCAGCACTTCCAAGGCCACCACTAAACCATGTCCCTAAGGACCACATCTACTTGTCTTTTAAATATCTCCAGGGATGATATATAGACTTTTAAAATAACTTACTCCTACTCCTCACTGCCCACCAGCTAGATATATGCTAGAGATACTGAAATAGTCACACCTGAATTTACAGAAACTGGTAAAAAACCATCTATTAGTTTAAGATACAGGATTGAAAAGTGTTTCCCTCCCTGCCTCATCCAGTGTGCTCTCAAGCAAGCATTACTGGAGGAGGATGGCCTTGAGCTGAAGGCACAGGGCAGGATGCCAGGAAATCCGAGTTCTATTCCTGGCTCTCCTACAGATTTCCTTGGGCAAGGCAATTAACCTTGTGGAGTACACTTTCAATGGAGGTGAGGCCCAGCTTCTCTTTCTGCATTCATAACATTTTCAATGGTGAAAATGGAATTGTAGGGGCGAGAATGAGTGCCTGCACTTTTATTTACCTGATACATTTTCTCTGTCAGGTATTTGGATGCACAATTACTGATAACTGCTAGTAAAAAACCCCAAGAATTCAAACACTGCAGGTGTAAAAATGCCTCCTGATGTTGCCACAAACAGCCTCAATGCTCAGTTTCCTCATAGGTAAAATGAGCAGCGAGGCTAATAAAATCAAAGTACACAGCCAGATGGAAAACTAATTTTTAAAGTTCTTGAACACCTGTTATCTGAGATCATAAAAAGGAAATAGCTAAGAATTTCAGTTTGCCTTTCACTAGAGGTGCTCTAATTTTACTTTATGCATCTTTTACCTGATAAAATTTCCTCTTTGGACCTCAAACAGAATAAAAGATTTTCCTTTAAGGAGTCTGAAATGTCAGATGAAGTCAAAATATTTTTCTAGCTAAGATGATATCTTTTAACATACCTTAACAGAAGTGAAAGTGAATTAGAGAATGAGTGGAATATCCTTTTGCTAATATAAACGCATTTTAGAAAAGAAATATCATGGCTAAATTTTCTGTTATGGTCTCTTTTAAATAAATGCTGCCACATCCATCCATTTATACCAGCAAAGAACAGGACTCTGAAATTCCAAGGAAGGACAGTGTTTGCTTAGACAAACATCTAAAGAAATGAAGACACATACCTCTCTGATCACTGGGGAGTCAGAACATATTTTTAGTGATTTTTTAATGCATTTGGTACAAGCATGTAAGATGATTTTTTTCCTTTCCTAGAATGTTGAATAGAAAAGAAAAAAAAAAGCAAACAACCAAAAATTGGCAAAAGAAAAAAAAAAAGAAGAGCATCTGTTAGAGCAGAAAATTTCAACAATCACTACCTTTGTCAAAATGTTCATGTTTTGAGAGATGATTTCTTTTACAGGTCATCTGAACTGGAAAGTAAGTGTATAGGTATAAAGATTTTAAGCCTTTTAATTCATGTCCTTCATCCACTTCTTAAGTTTTGGAATTTTAAAGGAGAGAGGTCAACAGTCCTTTTTTCATAATTATAAAAGCCCCCTTCAAGCTCTTTAGACCACTGAAACAATGAACACTCTCAGGTGACCTTCTTGCCCAAACAGACATAGAACATGTTCAAGAAAGAAGGTATTTTATATTGCCAAGTTATAAAATAGTATCTATGACCTTCAGAGAGACGCTAAGGTAGTTTGGCAGATTAAAGTAACAGCAACATAGGCAAATTTTCATTATGTGCTTCACATGAAGCAGTAACACCACAGATACAGCAGTCAAAAGCTGTAAAGACTCAAAGTAACTGAAATTATGTTCTTCTTGCAAGAATAAGAAACTGAATTTTTATCTGTGCTATCTTCTATAGTTACATAAGTAGTAACTTTTTCATTCATCATCCAACATATGCACTTAAATTTTATCTCAATCATGGCTTGCTGTGAATGGACCTGGTAGTACTTAATTTAAACAAATATATGTTCTCATAACAGCAGAAACTCTAGCCTAGCTTAGGGATACACTGGCAAGCACCACATCAAAGGGAGGAAAGTCTCATGCTAACCTTTTGCTACCTAAAAGTCAATTATGTGTCTTATTTTATTGTCAAGGTTGTCTTCATTAATGCTACAAGATTAATACCTCCAGATGAGAATTCACCACTACTATAACAAAGCCTTCTTTGGAGCAGGATGGACTATGATCGCAGAACATTCTTCTCTCTCTCTACCTCCCAGTGAAGAAGCCTGCATGAATTTAAGCACCTCTTAGACCATGACTTCATATTAAAGAAAAATGACTGCCTGCATGAAAAGTAAGAAAAATTAGTTAAATGACTTCACAGGGTATGTCACTATCAGGCAGAAACTTGACTTAGAAACTTGACTTAGGTGTGGAAAGGCTCAGTGTTCACAGATTCACAGGATATTTTGAGTTGGAAGGGACCCACAAGAATCATCACGTCCAGCTCTTAAGTGAATGTCTATATGGGCATTGAATCCAGAACCTTGTTTTTATTAACACCATGCTCTGACCAACTGAGCTAATATGGGCAAGAAATAGCCTCAAAACATTGATGATTCCTCTGAGGCAATGGGATTTCCTTGATATGTATTTCTTCAAAATCCAGAACCTAATTTTCAAAATCTTAATGACCTACTCATTAGGAGTCCTTGCCCTGACACAGGAACTGCTGGCACAGAAACATCTCACCAATTCCATGTTTAAGGTTTTGTATCTCAGCTATGTCAGAATTGCACTGGGAAATAATCTGAAGAAAAAGTTATTATGAAAAATCACTTTTGTAATGATTTTTTAAAATGTGGTTTGGCACTGCTTGAACTGACATTCTGTATAAAGTGAAACTCTGCCCTCATTAAAAAAGTACTATAATCACCAATCATATAATCATCAAATGGTTTAGGTTGGAAGGGACCTGGAAAATCACCTCATTCCAACACCCTGCCATGGGCAAAGATACCTTCCACTAGACCAGGTTGCTCAAAGCCCCATCCACCTTGGCCTTGAGCACTCCCAGGGGTGGGACATTCACAATTTCTCTGAACAATGTTCCATTGTCTCACCACCCTCACAGTGAGCAATTTCCTCTTAATATCTAACCTAAACTATTCTCTTCCAGTTTAAAGCCATTTCCCCTTGTCCTATCACTACTGGTCCTTGACTACAGGTCCTTGTAAAAAGTCCATCTCCATTTTTCTTGTAGCTCCCTTAGGGTACTGGGATGCCACAATATGGTCTGTCTGAAGCCTTCTCCAGGCTGAACAGCCCCTACCCACTCAGCTTGTCTAGATGACCATGACTAGATCAGATTAAAAATCTGCTTAAGGAAATTAATTTCCTATGACCTTTTATCTCCTACCAAACTGAAATGTGCCATCTATACCACCTAGCAGAAAACAGAATTGTTGCAAGTTTTCTGAACAAGTCACAGTTCACAACTTGGGCTTCAGTGATGAGATGCGCAAGCAGATGCTTCACGTGCATCCTGCATGTCCCTGGTCAGAAGGTCACCAACTATCTTCTGCTGTTACAATCATGCAAATTCTAGAATTCTGTCTCTCCATCTTTTAAAACAGCTATATGGCATGGAATCAGCCATCTCTGCTCCTCACCAAAGTCCTGCTCAAGGCTGTAAAAAACTCTGGGCGGTTCCCTGAACATTTGGAACAACTCTGCCATGCCATGCAGAGAGTCTTTTGTTCAAGTTAAACAATTTGGAAATGCAAAAATATTTCTACCTAAAGACTCAACAAAAACAATGGAAATTAAAAACAAATACCATTTTAAGCATCAACTTCAAAACTGCGTTTCAGATTCCTCTATTAAACTGATGTCTGAGAGCACTAGAAGACTATGAAATTTCCAGGGCTTTTCAATTCAGTTCTTTGGAACAAACAGCAAGATAATTGATTACATAGTCCTCTGCTCTACTCATAAACCTTCAGTCCCTTCCTTTCAGTCAAATTATAGGTATACAGAAATTAAAGAAATAAAATAAAAAACCTTTGATAGCTCTTTACAAAGGGCTATGTGAAGCCATGAGCAAAACTGTCGCTGAGTCCATGAGCAGCAGCATCAGGCCTCAATGGCAAACACATGGCCCTGATGAAGTTAATGACAAACCTTTCACTGACTTCTGTGAATGGGAATTTGACTTTATGCCTGTGCTACATAAAATAATTCTGCTAATAAAAAACAGGTTGCTTCATAGCCTTTTTTAAGCATCAAAGGCTGTGTCTGCAATCTGGACCACAGGATGGTGCTGAGGACCTAAGGTCCAAACCACACACCTTTCAAGAGGTTTTTATTTCACTCTAGCCTAGTCCTGTGAGTTGAATGTCTACCAGACTGCACTTCTGCAGCACATCTTCCAATTTGGTTTCATTTGGAAGGAGTCCAACCAATGAGCTCTGTGACTGCTACACAGCGCATACAGTAAGTGGGGAAAACTAGGAGATGCATTTCCAAAGCATACTCCTGATTTGACCTAACACACTAATGTACATGCATCCAAGGAGCTTAGAATATGTTTGTGCAATAAAACCTCTAAAATTAAGGAGTACTGAGGCCTCCATGAAGAGTGTTAATAGGTAGTGGACTCACAGCCCTCAAGGTGTTCCACGTGTGTACAGCAACCTATGGTGAAGATGAGTTTTACGGGAGCAGGCACTGTGTTTCTGATTTCAGCTATGTTCATGTCTCACCTGCTTGACCTTGTTATCTTCAGGACTTTCATTCAATTAGCTCTCCACATTTAGAAAGCTTTTCTATGTAGCTGAATATTTTATTTTCAGAAGATTTTGTTTAGTCTTTACTGTCTGTTCTATTGACAAGGGTCTTCTTTCCTTTGACAACTTTGCAAAGTACACATTATTGCGTTAAAAAGATCATCTGATGTCTCATATGCTTGTGATAAACTGGGCTTCTAGCCCTCTTCTCTTGGGCTCTCCCTCCCCTTCTCAGTTTTATACTAGTCAGAAAAAATTTACTTCTCTTCTAAAAAATAATATATAAATAAATACACTGTGAGTCACAAACATTAAATACTTAATTTGAACCAGCAGAAAGAGCAGCTACCAGAATTCTACAATGGTCTGTTAGCTCGTATGTCTCTGCATGTGCATATTGAAGGAAACAGCAGAAATAATACTTTACAATGTGATGAACAACATATGACACAGAACCTCTAGACTCCCAAAAAAAGGGTTACAAACTTATGAAAATGTAGAACTCTGCCCTTTCCAAGGAAAAAACCCTACGCACTCCTTAATTGCACTGATACTGAACCATCATCATTAAGGCTTGGTAATAAGTAAATTGGATTAAGGAAGAATGTAATCATTAAGGACTAAAGTGAAGTATGGGTGATATAAAAAGGACATTTTTGACTACATGTTGGAGGTCTAAACAAAGGATGCTGCTGTACCATCTGCTTTCAGGCAGACTCCTCCCTTGATTTCAACTATAAGCTTTGCTTATAGCTGGTACCATAATGATGGATAATAATTGAATCATGTTTCTTTTTGGAGAAAAATACAACATTACTCTCCATTTCATCATGGACAGAGAAGGAACCCATGAACTTAATTTAAACTGGAAAGAGAGGAAAAAAGAGAAGGGGAAAAAATGGCTATTTGATTCTCATGGTCTGTAGAATTATCTCAATGCAAGCTGCAGATTGGACCATTATCTCTGAAGATTACAAGAAGCAATCATATCATCAGAATAAGAAAATAAAAAGACTATGCTTTCAAGAGGCACAACAGCAAAGTAATATCAAGTTTCAAAATAAGCATTAATTTAAAAAAAAATAAGTGAAACTGTTGTAAGTATTGGTCTCATAATAAAGGAATGCATACAACCATATTTCAGTAATTCCCATTTCTGAAAATCAGATTCTTGACCTGACAAATGGCCCATTCCATACTGAATCCTCCACTGATACTGCCTATTCTTTCTTCCCCATAAAGACACAAACACAGAAGGGAAACATTCTAGCCTACAAGATGCCAGAAGTGCTATGTTATCCTTTTTCACTGAAAACTCACCTTAGTTTCTGGCTATGAATACTTGGAAGAGAAAATCTTTTTAACATTTCAGGCTGCTGCCTTTTCCCCAAACTCTTCAACCATCCCTATTCACCTGTCACACCTTCCTGATTCAGTGGGGATGGCCTGACTGTTATAAATTAATTACTCTCATAAACCAGGTATTTTTGCTGTTTCCCAAGGATTGCACCCAAGGTGAGGATCAAGCAAGCAACACTCATTATCCACATACGCAAGGTTCAAGCCAGGCAGCAGGAAGCAGACAGGAACCGATCCATGTTTTACTGCACTTGGTATTTGCCTTCTCCAAGTGGCTTTTGAGAAGATCACCAGCACAGGCATGTTTCAAAAAGGCACCTTTTTTTTTAATGCCAGTGAGCTTCCTAATGTACCTGAAAACTGCCTGACTTAAAAACTACAGGTATAAAGCACTGATCTAGTATGCAGCGGTCTGTTTTCTCCAATGAAATATCCTGTGTTACATTCACTAGACAGTGCAATAGAACTAGTTCTTAAAGTGGCTGCTAAAGCCAACTTTCCTGTATTTAGTGGCTGATACTCTAGAGAACCTTAGCTGTAGTTTTTGGTACCTTCTGGTGCTCTTTGAGCTTTTGCAAGCATATACTTTTACAACTCTTAACAGCTATGCAAAAGAACTGAACAAAATGGAGGGAAAAATGACAGGACTGACAAGAGAAAAGAGAATACAGAGTGAAATAAGGGGTTGAAATTGAGATGGTGGGGGTGGATTTGAAAAAGAAGTTTAAAGAAAGATGTTGAGCAGATAAAGGAAAAGGGAAATGGAAAAGGGAAATCAGAAATGTTAACTTGTGATGAAGCACACAGTTACACATTTATATCTTCTAATACTCAATATCATTTTCCCAGTGACATCCCAATCACTTTTCTTATGAAAGCCCAAGCACAAGTGAAAAACATGCAGATGAGAGGTGCACCAGGCAGACCCTCATTAGCTATAAATGTCAGTGAGAACACAAAATTTCAAGTACCTAAGACTGAAACACTTCCATAGCTGAAGAACAAAAATGCACATCTGATAGACACATCTAAAGACTAAATGGGGTCAGGAAAAGCAGAAATTTTTAATGTAATATATTACTGGTCACTACAAATATATGAGGCATGGTAATTACTCTGAATGGGAAAACTAAATTCTAAGTGCAAGTATCCTGCTATTCATCTGTAGTCTTTCTCACTGGATTTAAGGAAAATATGCATGTTTCCAGGCAATGTAGAACAAAAGCATTTTGGGTTTTAAACTTTATCGCATGCACCCTACCTCTGAGTCTTATCACCCTCTGATGTCTGATAGTGTCCCTTTAACCTTTGTTACTCAATTACTGAACAAGTTATCTCATTGTTACTCTCTTTTGAAGGAAGAGTTGAGCCTCTTTTCATGCTGATAAGATACACATAAATATTCACCTGCAGCAAACATTTAATTGTAAAGTGTCTTGAGCAAACTACCAGAGTCTAAAGGTAGGAAGCCGTGATCGACTTCTTTGCTCTCTTAACCCTTTAGTCAATCCACCAGAACAAAGAGACACAGAAGATGGATGCTTTTTTTTACAAATGAAATTACTGTTCTCTAAAAGAATGGACTTTACAACAGTCTTTATAACGCAGTAAATAAATCTGGAAGTGAAATACCTACCCATTTTCTGGGCCGGCCTCTAGGTCGCTTTTCACCAGTGGCTTCTGCTTTCTGTAAAAGGAAAAGAAACACAACGTATTTTATACCTCGGCATTACTTAACAGCCTCAGTAACCAGGAACTCCTTTCCTGTAACATTAGCTACAGTTATACCTCTTGGGTGGCACCAGGCCCCCTAGCTAATCTATGTGTTTTCTGATAGAATGTGATTATGTTGCTTTTTCTGACGTTTCCTAGCCAGTGTGGCTAGGCAGTGCCTCCCCTGCACCCAAGGGTGTCCCCAGCCCTGATCCACACTCTGTCCAGGGGCATGGAGGAGTGTGCCCACACACCCCCAGCTGCTCAGGGTCCTCAGCAGAGCCTGGGGTGCCCTGCCCTAGACCAGCCATCTGACATGCAGGCTGAGGGTAGGAACATGGGACAATTGGGAAACCTGAGAACCTCCAATAACATCAAATCTAGTCTTTCACAGGCCATCAAAAAGTACTTGAAGATTCTAAATTAAAAATACAGCCTGTTTCAAGTTTGATCAAAGCAGTTTATAGCAGCTACAATTCCTCTTTTTAGTCTCATTATGTTCACGCATGAAATTAATTAGGACAGAATATCACCATGAACATGTCTGTGTTATTATTGGCAAACAATTTTCCCTACTTTTCACTTGAAGTGTTCCAGGTAAAAGCACATCCTTAAGCTGTAAGTAAACCTTTTATGGCCCAAAACACACCTTCCCTGTCCAGGTTTAAGGAAACAATGTGGAAGAGGCCCTAAAAGTGACAGCTATATTTCTGTAAGTCCAGCAGTTGTTCCTGGAGCTCAGCTCAAAGAAAATATGGGTTCTTTTACAGGCTCTTCCACTAATTCCACTGTGTGACATTATGAATACTACTACTACTAACAGTACTTATGCAGTACACTAAAAAATTTACAGAGTTTAAAATGAAAAATTCAGGTTATTCTCTCTAACTAGACTATGCCCATCCATTCACTTCACCAGGTAAATAATCCTGTTCCACTCAGGGTGATGAGGATTTTGCCACCATCTGTAGTCAGGGCAGGACTTGCCACATACAAAGTCCCCAAGAGTGAAGACTTTTAATACACATGAATTGTGTTGTTTTGGTTTTTTTCCCCCCCAGTTAACTGTATGTATATTTGATTTGCCCTTAGAAATCAACTGTGAAATCACTTGCTGGTCAATCGCTGTAACATATACTGTAACCTAATGCTGTGTAAATCGGATCTCTCTAAAAGAGAACTTGACCTGAGGAACTAGTGGAGGAATCTCTACAAAAAAAACTGCCCTGTGAGTTAAATGCAATTACTTTGAAATAAATACCTCACCAATAAGAAAGCTGTGAAAAATAAAATTCACACTCCTAAAGGGCAAAATTATCACTCAGACTTGTTAAAAGAGTAAACTTGAGCTTTAATCGTTTATACGGACATTACATGTAAGGTGAAACCCTCTTAAGAGAATACTTGTTAAAGTGCATTTGCTATATCCTGTAGCTGTCTATTTCAGACTTTTGTTTCCTTTAAGTATTCAATTTCTTCATACCTTGTAACCTGAAGGATGCAAAAAAACAGATACGGTTTTGTTTTGATAAGCTGTAGCCCCCTGCTTCTATGTTTACTTCATTAAACACTGGGCATAAATCTTATAAAGAAAATACTGGTTAAAATTGTTCTTAACAAATCAACACTTGACAGTTATTATAGCACTAATGCTATTTATTTTCTTCTGTGTATTACTGCATCTGAAGGAAAGACCCTTTTCCAAAACTCAATTAAAAAAGAATTAACTTTTTGAAAACAAAAACTGCTTTGGTCTTATCATTAAAGTCCCTAAAAACCTGACACAAATTTTAACTACAAATGTATCATGAACGTGAGAGATTTTGTTGAATAACTAATCTTTGCTCCCTGCCATAAACTGCCACAGTGTGGCCGCTTGCCATGAGCGGTGCTGAGCTCTGCCACCACTGAAGGTCCGAGTCAGAAGTGGCTAGTGTTCCTGCTGACTAGTTTGGGTAATGGTTTGTCAAGTGCTTGGGGACCTTGCAGATTGAAAGGCACTATATTCCTGCAGTATATGACTTCCACCTCATGTTAGAAGAAAAACATTTCCACAGTTCTTATCAAAACCAAATCTTTCCCAGAGGTGAGCTGAGCAAACATCCAGGCATACCAGAGGTGATGTTTTGGTACAGAAAGATTCTGTAAGTAAATAGCAAGGTTTTCACAGATTAAACTGCAGAAAATGAATGACAAGAACCTCCAAAGTGGAAGTTTTAATCTCCTTTCCAAGAGAAGAGAAAGACAAAACACTTCTGGAACAAACAAAAGGAGTAGTAGCAGCACAGTGGTCATGATAAATACATGAAGTTTAGGAAAATATTCCACCTCCTTCCCTCTGGACTTTTTTAGCTTGCATTTTGCTAAAATACAGCCTGTATTTTCTCCAACAGCTTAAGACTTGTAATTGAAGCCTCGAAGAACTATGTTTTACTGCATATCAGATCAGTAATACAATGTTTCTCCA
The DNA here is from genome assembly GCF_041296385.1 of Aphelocoma coerulescens. NCBI lineage: Eukaryota > Metazoa > Chordata > Aves > Passeriformes > Corvidae > Aphelocoma > Aphelocoma coerulescens. The sequence continues at coordinate 35,153,664 of NC_091014.1, read as the reverse complement.
TGAAAGTGCTAAAACACTGCCTTTCCTCTTTCATCATCAGAAACTCTCCAGTCTGTTGGCTCTTGCCTTTATTTGATGTGTTGCCTCTAAAGCTAGGGGCAAATCCAGAGAGAGCTCCAGGCCACCCAGAGGTGGTGTTTGCTCAAGGGGGCTTTAACATTTGGTGGCTACTCTGTTATGAGGCGTGACCTTGCTTTTTTACAGCTAAAACATGAAATCACCAAACTTAAAGAAGGGTCAGGTATGTTATCAAACACAAAGCATATTTCATTAAAAATATGAAATTTCTTATAAACAATAATATGAATATACCATTTTTGCAATGTCACACTTGAAGAACAGAACCAAAACTCACGTTTAAAAGCATGATCTGTATGGGAAATTCTTTTTATTTATCACAGATGACAAAGATCACCATTCCAGTCACTGCTACCAGGAAGCCAGCTAACAGTCCTCAGGAAGATTTGCAATCCACTTAAACCCTGTACCACAGGGCCATCAAACCCTGCTTCCAAACAGCATCTCTCAGCAACTCTAAGACTTGACTGCCCATGATCTCTGCCTCCCTGTTGCAAAAATATGCTGTACCTGGACAGAAACTGAGATTGTACTACTGAAAGCAATTAACAAGACAAGACAAATATAAATAATTGAATGGCTATGAAGTCCTCTTTGGGCATCTATGTATTGTCAAGGAAGACCTCAAATGCAACAGAATCCAGATTTGAAGAACTCTATCTACTTTGCAGAATGATCTGCTGGAGATCTCAGATAAAATGTGTCAGAGCTGTAAGTCAGGTGAAATAAGTGATAGTTCTCAGGAGGAAGATCACTGCTGTCAAACAGTGTCAAAAGACCTTGCCCAGGAATGTATCCCTCTGAAAAAAACCCCACCCAGTTATTCAGTCAAAAAGTACTCTTTAAAAAACCTTAGGCATTGACTAAGTACAAAAACATCACACTTTCCGTGTTCTGTTTTATCCATTTTAGTTCTAAACAAAAGTCAGTCTTCTGCTTTTCTTATCTTGATCAAAACACCTGATTTTGAGGTCTCTTACTTTTTCAGTGAAATAACCATGCAACAATCACTTGATAAATTTGATCTTGTTTTTCCTTTAAGCCTGTAATGACTGGTGTTGGTGAAAATGAATGAAGCATGGAGAAGCCAACTAGATTTTCGTGAACCAATTCAGGGCAGAGTCCTGATCACATGCACTTTTCAGGTTGTTGTTGTTTTTTTTTTTTTTTACCTTTGGACTGCTTACCCCAGGGACATGCCTTTCTACATACCAAACCCTGGCCATGTAATGTAGAGACAATAGCAAGTGTAGTCACATACAGAATCACAAGTTCTAGTTTTCAGAGGATGATACATCAAGCTCTGTAGGCATCTGCAGTGAATCTCAGTACACCAGTAACTACAACAAAACTCAACATATTTTAGCTGAAGGTAAATTTTACCAAAGAACTTTTACCATTGTGTATTCCTGGGACATCGGCTGACAATTTCTTTAAAGACAATCATATAGTAGCTACTACTCCTTTTTTAACATCACAAATGGGTTTCCTGCTCCCAAACAGGAAACTATTTATGTCTATACAGTATTTTTGTCAAGCCAAACTACAGGAGCTTAACAAAAAAAAAAAAAAAAAGCCCTAGAAAGGGAAATGTGACGGGCTGGGAACACAGCTCACCAAACAAAACTCAACCACAGAACACCCAGGAAATTGAAAAGGAAGATCCCCACTATGATCTTCCTGAAAAAAAATAGTTGTGCTTTAGGGAAAAAAAAACCCAAAACACACTTCACATCTTGCTATTTTTTTAAAATGTTTTAAATGAATAACAGAATAACTTGTTTAAAGATCCAGCCTGCATAACAACAACCTAATTATGGGGACTCAAGTGCAAGGGGATCAGGAGTCTTTTCTGTCTTTACCTCTTCTTATCTGGTAACACATTGTGTTCCTCTTGTTTGTGAAAATTAAACAATTGAGAAATGGTTTGGTCTTCTATAAAACATAGCTTATTCTTGTGTCTAGTTTATAAAAACTTAGGCATACGTGATATGCAAGGCTTTAAGAAAAAAAAAAAAAGCATATTACCCAAAATTAGAGTAATTGCCACATTATTAGCTGTTCAGTTAGTTTTGCAACATTCTGTATGCATTGTCAAGTTTCACATTGCTAATTTCCTAACAAGCACAGTTTGTTTTCAGATGCCCCAAGGCCAGTTTACTAAGACCAAACACAAGCTCTGAAAGCTAAAAAAAAAAAAGAAAAAAAAGAAAAAAAGAAAAAATTATATAAAAAATTCCTGCGAACCAAGAAATTTCAAATATACAACACGACCACAGTTCCAGGGTAAATTGTCCATCAACTGATTTATAAGTATTTCCTTCTTGAAGTATAACAGAACAAAGCTCCAGTTCTGGAGTATTTTTAACTCACTGCCAGTTTGTGCAATACATTTTTAATTGTGATGTGTAATGCTTTGCAAGAGAACACCCAATCAATTAATCATGAGTGCCTTCTCATGGCTGCTCGGTGGGTTCTCCTGGTCGACGTTTATCTAACATGTTGGGAGCACTCTGAAGCATTTCAATGAGCTCCCTTTGAAACACACAGGGCACGCACTATTCTTTAGAAATTCCAGCAAATTCCAGTTGGGTGTATAGTACCCAGGTTCACATGTAGAGTGGCTTAAGCTAAGACAGCCAGTTCTCTTCCTGAGAGCTGAGACAGGCTGGAAAAAGTCTTAATAAATGTACGTATGCGTATGGATGTGTAAATATGTCTACCACAAATTTGAACATATAGCTCACTCTTTTTAGAGGTGATAGCCTCACCACCAAATGAAGCTTTCTTACAGTGCCAAAACCTTCCCACCTCTGTTACAGTTAGAAAAACTACTGGAAACAATATTACATTAAAAGATACTTTGAGGTACCTGGTGAGAAGCTGAACCATTTTAGAGAGGGTTAATTATCAATTTGGAAAAAGGGCTAAAATATTTATTTGAAATGTGATATGTCTCTTTCTTCTAGTAAGGCTTTATAAGTGTTTTATGTTTTAGAGCATTTATCAAACATTTATATACTTTATCTATAAACCAAGTAACCAGTAAGACTTGTAATTAAATACCCCTCAAAGGGTATTTTATTGTAAAAAAAGACATGTGGTCTTTGGTCAATTTTTTACATTAGCAACACCCAAAAGCTTTAATTAGGGCAGTAACTTGATGCATTCTGGAAATCAAAATGTTACAATGAAATTGCTCAGTTTGTAAATTAGATGAAGAAAGCACAACTATGTACCAGAATCATCTGGAAAACCCTTGATTTGATAAATCTACACATATAGGAATATTTTTAAATTATTTTCCATTTATACTGATTTCCAAATCACTCATGTAAATGAAATAATGTTAATACTTCTTTTAGAAGCATCTTTTTAAAACACATTTTTACAAAATACTTAAAATGTAATGTTATTATGAATGTTTCTCCTAGGAAAGCCAACACTCCTAGGAGTAATATTTAAAATACTAAAGCTCACATTTGGATTTGCTAGACTAATAAAAAACTGCTCTCTCTCTTTTGAAGAGTGACATATAAACTATTTTAACATGAATCTGAGGAATGCTTTTACTGTATAAAGAAAAAAAAATCAACATTTTAAGCACATTACCTTGCAGAATGGCTTTGATAGATTTTTAAATACTTAACCTGTAAAGCATTTTTAACTAATTCATGGATTTCTTGACAGAACATGCTGCTTTTTTCCCAGCCCATAAAGTAAAAAAAAAAAAAAACAAAAAAAGAACCAATTTTGAATTTAAAGACAGTTGGAAAAGTACCTCAAACAAATGCTGAAAACACTTCAAACAAAGCAGACATGAAACCATAGTCACCTTCTAATGATTTAATATTTATCAGTAGTTGCTATAGCAATTTATCACACTGAAAATTATCAAACTTAATATGGTCAGTACCATAGGCATATTGAAAAATGAACCATAATTAGAGGAGGACACAAATACCCTCCACACGTTTTGTCACAAACCTCCTTAAAAGATACTGATACACTTAAGCACTACAGTTCACTACCAGATTTTGTAAGTTTTGTTTCTAATTTAGTACCTGTAAACTAGTGCTAACTGCTGTATAACCATCAACATAAACAAATCTCTCATATTTGTTTTCAAGCCTATACACAACTATTTGCCTTCACTAAAATATTTCCTACAGAAGGGTATGCATGATTTGCCTTGATAACACAGCTTTTTAATACTGTGCTTCCCCCAGTTCAAATAAAATTCAGTCACATTTTCATGTTGTATTTGTGATGTGAAGTCCATGCACTAAATGCAGTGACTTCAGGGAGCTTCTCTTATAGCTAAAGGCAATCACCAGAATAAAAGTTTGCTCCCACCACCAAGCAGAAACAGTGGTTCAGAAGACTAATAGCACTTCCAGTAAAAGTCCCTTTGAAACTGATTACTAAACAAGATATAACAGGCTTTTACTGTAACTCAAAGTTTACTTTACCATCACATTTTAAAGCTGTAAATTTCAATATATGCACTTATTTCCATCAACACATAATTGGATTTACTTCTAATTAACTTATGTTTGACAAAGCACTTAGCTTTAATATACAGATTTGGTCTGTAGTAGTAACAACTGTAAGTGGGCAAGAAATTAATCTTCCTCTTACAAAAATCTTAATGAAGAAAATAATATTCTTAACATTGATTTCCTTACTAGATACAAGACATCTCATGGTTTCTCATGAAACACATTGTTATTTCACTAATCTGTAGACTACTAAAAAACTAAGATGTCCTTATAGGTTCTGTACTTAGGGTCTTCATGTTAATTCTAATTTTAAAAACGTGAAATTCATTCTTTTTATGTAGCTTCCATTGTTAAAAGAGTTCCAACCCCACAGTTCACAGCCTAAATGGTTGGATTTTTTGCTACCAGCTGATGAAAAAACAGCATTAGTAAAACAATCTCACCTTCTGAGCTGCTTTAGAGGGACTCTTGTTTTTGCTTCCTTTGGGTCGTCCTCTTGGTCTTTTAGGAGATGGTTCACCAGTTGGTTCCTAAATACAGGAAAACATGCTATTGTGGCAAGAGGCTGCACATGATCTAAAGGATAAACTAAACTGAGAAATTGCTTAAAACCTATGAATTAATAGTATCAATAAATAACATAATATTAATAATGCAACATGAAAAATTTAACAACTCCAAGCAAAGGAAAAAATATATTTTGCACAATAAAGGAGTTTAACTTCTCTTGCAATTGCATAAAAAAACCTTGGAAAAGTGTGCTTATTCTAACATGTAAGTTAAAGCAGGAAGCACATTTTTTAAAGATGGCTATGCTTTCCCTCCTATAAGAGCAGCTATTCAAAAAATAATACAGTTACCCATTTAATTTCAATTGCATTTCATTATAACGAGATACAATTAGCACATGTAGTTTCTAGCATAAACTTTTTGGGGAAAAAAGTTAACTACCAGAATGTAAAGTAAGATGAGACTACTTCTCTCTCAAGGGGGCAATTTTTTTTCTGTTGTTCTGCAGTCCGCTTTATATTCACACCTATTCTAAAGATAATTGATTTGCATTAAAATGCAAATGTAAATGCTTCTTCAAATACAACACTAGTAAGCCAAAAAAACTCAACCGAAGAAAAACCTGAAACAAAACCCCAACTCGAAAATGAGTCAATACTGATTATTTTAGCTATTCTCTTAACTAGTTCCTTTGCCTGACAGTAAATAACTAGTCCTTAGAACTGAGTATGAATTACTAAGAGTTCAGATTCCAAATATTTATTCAGTGAATCATAAACACTCTAAAACTCTTCTAGTCTTGAATATTATACATTTCATTCAGATTACAGGATGTGGTAGAACTAATTAAATGCAGTTTGTTAACTTAAACCAGTTTAAACCCCTTCAGCTTTTATAATTCCCGGGTAGGTTAAGGGGAGGCTGGCAAGGGGACTCCCCAAGTGCTGCAGCTCAGGGGCGAGCCCCGCAGGCACTGCACATCTGGGCTGAGCACGTTGAAGGAGACGCGTTTTTCTTTCACTTCCATACATTCAAATGGTATAGGAGAAAAAAAAAATAGGAAAAAAAAAAAAGAAAAAGAAGTAAGGGAACCCTGGCACAAGCCCGCCGGGTCGATGGGTGCCAGCTGCCGGGGCTGGGCGAGGGCAACCAGGGGGTGAAGCAGGAAGGGGGACAGAGCCCGCAGTCACCGGACCGATGGAGTGAGTGTCACCGAGGGCAGAGCGAGAAAACGGGGGGCTCTGGTTTTATGGCTTTCCAAAAAGTACTTTCTGTGCAATTTCCAGGACCATATCGGGGCGGGGGAGGGGAAGGAAGCAAAGCAGCCGGGTTTCCCCCGGCTCGGGGCTCTGCTGCTCAGCTCTCTCCATGTTTCGAGCCCCTCCAAGGCTCTCGTGGCAGTGGGGCTGATGCCAAATGAATGGGAGTAAACACGTTTAAAGCCCGCGGAAGCTCGCTTTAAAATGAGCTCCACGGGCAGCCCTACTTCTCAATCGTGACTTCGAGGGAGGCAGGGAAAAGGCTACGGGCAGCTCCGCGCTGCTCCCGCCGAGCTGCGGGATTAATTGGTTGCATCCGCAGGCAAAATCCTCCTTCGGCGGCGCCGGCGGAGGGGCTGCAGAGCGCGGGGGCTCCCCCCGGGCCCCTCGCCCGGCGGCAGGGGCTGAGCGCGGCTCGGCAGCTCCAGGCGATGCGACAATGGCACTTCGGGAAAGGAAGAGAAGGGGGTGGGGGTGGGAATAACGCACGGATCTAGCAACCTTAGCTCGAATTCAGGTCTTGCAAGTCAAAAAGAGGAGCCCGGCGCGTCCCTTTCGGGGCCCAGGTGGAGGCTGTGGGTGTGGGTGGAAAGGAGCACAGGGCTCCGCTCCCCGCGTCCGGACACGGCAGCGTTCCCGTCGCCTCGACCTGCCTGGGAAAGCGCCGGAGCAAAGGCAAAAGGTGTTGCAAATGCAGGGCAAGCCCCCTCCGGCTACCTCCCCCACCTCCGTCGGCAACGGGGGCACCTCTCTCCATACGATGACGGGGGCGAGGGGGGGAGGTGGGGAAGGGGGGAAAGCCGGGGGGGGGGGGAGAGGAAAAAGGCGAAAAAAACTATGCGACTTTCTAAGCACCCTCCTCCCCCCCAGCCCCAGCATCTAGGGGCAGTTCAGGGGCCGGGCTGGTCAAGATCGGAGGCGGCAGCAGCGCCCGGTGGGACCCAACACATGCACACACACACACGCGCGCATACAGATTGAGATATTGCGAGGGCTTAGAGAGGAGGGAGACAGGAGAGCCCCGTTCCCTGCTCCTCGCTTTCGCAATTTCAAAATCAGCTCGAAATGACCCAGCGAGCGCTGGTTGGTCGGAGCCGCGCTGCTCCATATTCCCCATTTACATTGAAAAGCCCCTGCTCGCTCCCTGCACAATAGTGAAAGTCCCGAGGAAGCTCCTCGGCTCAGCCACGGGCAGGCAGCGCCCCGTCGCTCCGGGGTCCCCCCGCGGGGCGCCCGACGGAGCCCCTCGCTACGCCTCTGCACCACCTCGCCGGGAAGCAGCACACAACAAAGCCCCCCCCGCCCCGTCGCCAGGACTGCTTCACTTGCAGCACAATACGTACATGTACATGCCTATAACACTATAGATCTGCGGCTCTACGTATCTATACGATACTGACTTGTGGTTGTTTCCTGGGTCTGCCTCGTCCTCTCTTCTGAGGCTCTGCGGTTGCAGGTTGCTCCTGGGCAGCAGTGGAAGGCTGACCGGGTCCCTCACCTTGTGCACTCATCGTGACTTCTGCTGCTCAGCCTGAAACCAGTCTCTCCAAAGCACCTTGGATGGGGGGGAATCAAAACGAGCTCTTGCTGCTTTTGCTGCTCGCTGCCACCACCACACCGGACGTCCTGGTGCTGCCAAAAAGGAGAAGAGAAGGGGAGGAGGAGGAGGAGGAGGTGATGGTGGTAGTGGTGTTGGTGGTGGTGGAAGAGGAGGGGGAATGAATCTCTTACAATTTAGGAATGGTTAGTAACACGAAGCAATTCAAAAGAGGGGAGGTTAAAAAAAAAAAAAAAGAAAAAAAGGCAGAGTAAATTGCAACCCTGGAAATGCAAGGAGAGAGGGAAATAGTCCGAGGGTAGTCGGGAGCACACCAAGAAGAGGAAAAAAGTCCTACAAATTGAAAGCAAGTGGTGACTATCGCGCTTAGATCGGATCAGGACAAATTAAGATAAGACACACTGAAAATGGACTGAGAACACTGCACAATCTTGCCAGAAGCATGCACCCTGGGAAGACGGGGATTTCGGCAGCAGCGGGAGCAGCGCGCAAAAGGAGCGATCATTTAAAAATAATAATAATAAAACGATTTGGGAGATCGGGAGGAAAAAAAAAAAGGGGGGGGGGGGGGGAGGGCGGTCCTGGGTTCGTGTCTGTGATGCGAGCTGCTGGGACTGGAAATATTATTATGTGAGTCCTGCCCACGGACTAAACTAGGATGAGGGTTAAGGGAGGGAAAAAAAAAAAAAAACAACAAAAAAACAACAACAAAAAAACCCCAAACTAAAAACCAAGGAAAAGAAAAGAAAAGCCACCTTTACCCGTGAGTGGAAAAACCAAGAGGGGGCTGTAGGGGGGGAAAAAAAAAAAAAAAAAAAAAAAAGAGAGAGAGGAGGAGGCAGAGCGAAACCCCGGCGATGGGGGGCTGGCGGCCGGCCAGATAAAACACGAGCAGCACGGCAGCCGGGGCAGCGGCGGCAGAGCGCGTCGCCGCCTCACGTGTCCCGCACCGGCCCGGCCGCGCCGCCACCGCGGCTTTAAAGGGCCAGGCCGGGCCCGGCGCTCGCCGCTCCGCACGCGCCCGCGGCCACCGCGCGGGGCTGCGCGGCCGCTGCACGTGCACGCCCCGCGGCCGCGCCGAACAAAGGCGGCCGGGCCGGGCCGGGCCGGGCCGGGGCTGCCCCGGGACGCGCCCGCCGGGCTCCGGCCGCGGTGCGGCCGCCGGGAGCGCGGCTCCCTCGCCGGCGGTGCGGCCGCCGGGCAGGCGCTGCCATCGCGGCGCGGGCTCGGCGCCTCGCGAGACGGCCGCCGCCGGGGTAAGATGTGGGCGGTGTAACCCGACAGCGGGTCGGAGCTGTCCTGCCGGGAGGGTGACGGCACGGGGAATGACCTCTTGCGGAGAGCCCTGCCCCGACATTGTTCTTCCCATGAGCATGGCGAGGCCGCAGACTGCACCTCTCCCCAGACTCCGTAGGCAGCTTGTCCCTCACAGCCCGCTCCCTCTGCCGGTGTTCGTTCCTCTCCCGTGCAAACCATGGTTAGGCGCCCCTCCACTGTGGCACAAGGAGATGGCCACAAAGGCCAGGGAGGACCCCGCTGTCTGTGCGTCCCCCAAAGAAAACGTTCACACCTGGGCTTCATGTGCGACTTGGGCATTTCCTCCAGTCCCACTCCTCCCACAAGGTCTTGCACTTCGGCTGAGAGCCACCCCTGTAACTGTCTGGTGACATCCTTTCTCCCCTGCTCGGGGGTGGACAAGCGCAGGAGCGCTCAGAAGGAAAAGTTGCATTATCGTATGTAATACTGAAGAGGGCAGAGATACTGCTGCAACACTCCTTGTGCTAGCTATCGAAACACAGCCAGTTGTCTTGACACCTTATAAATTCTTATGATTGATAAATGATTATTGATAAATAACGAAACAGGCAAAAAGTTACTACAATCCAACATATGCAGTCATTGACCAGCAAGGACTGTGCTGAGGAGACAGCCGAGTTATTTTCTGTGGAACAGAAAAAGTACACTGCAGACAGATGGGCTAAAGAAAGAGTAATCCTAGAACACTTCTTAAGGCTGAAAATATTGCCAAAGTGTTCTTAATCCAATGACAAGACTCCCAAAGCCTGCTTTACTCCCATCCCCAAAAACAACCAGCTATGGAAGATAGACACAGTCCACCTGTTAAATCTAACAGCTATCAGAAAAGCCTTGTAGTCCCACTGCATTTTGTAAAATATTCAGTTCCCATCACACCATGAAGAAATCCATAGGGCCCTACACCTATTCTATAAATCAAAAGAATAAGCTGCTGTATGCAATCAGGATTCCAAGCCGAGGTTGTGAAGTCTATAGCTTAAAGTGCAGCAGCACATAACTTTTATAACATCCATTAATCTCTTTAAAGCATATTCATGTATCCATTTCTCCAAAAGAAAGTCTTACATGCAATTGGTAAAAGCCTGTTGCTCTAAAACATCAGTCTCTACAGAATCATCCTATATGGGCTATTAATTGTTCCACTAGTCTTCCCTTGACAGTTCTAGTAAAAATACTATAGTTCAAAGACTTTTTACATACAGCCATAAGCAAACAATTTTCACATGAGATCAATATTCTTAAACTCACTGTTTGAAAGCTGTTCTGGGCAAGAAAAGCCTTGACACTTGCACTGTGCCCAGCACAACGGAGTTTGGGTCTTTCTACAATCTGACTACAGATTCACCATCATAAGAATCAGTATCCAAGATCTAAACAACTATGGGTCTTTCATTTTTTTGTAACTATCCTGATTCCCTCCTTAACCAAAGGTCCTTAGATAATAAATCAATGTAATATTCCTTATGGCAATTCTGTGGACACAAAGCTGTCTAGATTAACAAAAAAACCCTTGTTCTTATATCATTTATACCAACTACCTTAGCACAGGTAAGCAAGATGATATCCAGAACCCAGAAAGCCTCACTTCCTCAAGTGGCTGATGGAAGCTGAGGAACCAGAAATAGTTATTGGTTTTGTTCCAGGTTCCTTCCCAAAAAAGATGTGATAGCTGTTCCTTTCACTGTTCCAATACATCCTCTGACAGTATAGCTGTATTTGCACAATATTCAGTGCAAACACCAGTGAATACAACTGTAAAATTAATTGAAGAGACTACTGAAAAGTTACTGGAGTAGACATGGCCTACTTTCCACCAGCTTTGGTCTGAGATTTAAGCTTTGGTCTATCAACAGAAGTATTAATTATCAGTCCTTTTATTTTTTTGTTTTCTGGAACCATTCACAATAGGGTAGAAAATTTATAGACATAAAATCTGGCCTCGTTTCTACTGTCCATGAGTCTTAAACTCAGGACATTTCCAATGAAACTAGAGGAACTTCCTAGAAGATTAAGAAGAAGACAATGAAAAATAATGTGCAGATTTTACTACCAACCCAGAACACTTATAAAGAGGTCATTTGTTGTTCTGTAATCAGTGTGATGGCTTGTAGAGGGTTAATTTGCCTCTCTTCCCAGAGAAGTTTTTTAAACTGTGCATTCTAATAGCAGCAGTAATATCTTGCATCAGAGCAAAGAACCAAGGTTGCAGGAAAGTATCTTTTAGAAAGACAGAAAATTACAGGTTAAATAGGCCTTGAAGATTACAAATAGCAGCAATAAATAGCTTCCCTTGCTCACTTCTTCATCTATTTCCTTTCTCAAAAGCCCACGGATGCAGAAGAAACCATGCTGTGTATGGTCACGGGGAAATGTCACCTATAGATAGCAACCTAACACAACCTGTACATAAGTATAACTAACTCCCACCAGTGGAAGTCTGTGAGCTCAGATGGTCTCAGCTGGTAGTGCTTTACACGAGGAGAGAACTTTTTGATTTTTTACAAGTTGCAACTGAAGGTCTGTGATGCCAACTGTGTGATAGGAAGTGTGTCACCAACTTTATAATGCCCGCTCACCGTGTACATAGGAGGGCAGAGTCAGGGCACCCCTCTGTTTTGCTCAAGGGGGTCCTGTTTTCTCCACCCTCATTCTCATGGAGGGCAAACTACTCAAAAGGGGCAGTGATTGTAAGTTTAAGGCCTTAGCTTGGGGGAAGCAGCAATGTTTTAGCTCTGAAAGAGATCTCTTGCCAGGAATGGGAGAACAGATGGTAAAATTCAGAATTTTTTGACTCTTTCCACAGTATTTCAAGAAGCTTACAGCTCTGCACTGCCCCAGAAAGTTCCTTAGAGGAACAGCCTTGGCCTACCAGGACTAGAGGCTGCCATGTCTAGAGGGCTATGTTTTGAGTGGGTATTTCACTTTTGTGGCCAACAAGAGAAGCCAAAGATATTTATGTTGTTAAAGGCTACAATGGGTACTCAGGGACCTGGGAATCCTGATACTCTGCTTCTAGAGAACCAGTCAGTGCAGGAGAAGTACCTCTTGCAAACACTGTATATATTTGTGGAAAAAGTTAATTTTTGTTTACCCTGATTCTTTTAGAATGTGCTGCCTCTGGGGATACAAGACAGAGGAGAAGAGCAGACACAGAACCTTGAGTGCGCCTATGAGATGGGCCTGGGTGTATCACTGTTCTTCCACTCTTTTCATCCAGCTGGTGGGACCAACAGTGGCTGCTGCTTCATAACCTGCAACCTGGAGATAGCTCTGAGAATGCTTTAGGGAAGCATGACTGTGACTGACGAAAAAGACCCAGAAAAGAACATTAAGGCTCACTCACAGGCCTTGTCTGCACTGGGGAATTTCTTCCCTCCTCCAAATTCCCACCATTGCCAATATGAATGCAGCTGCACAATTGTTAGAGATGTTGGGAGGCATAATATATGAGTTTTCATCTAGTCAGCCATTTGCAGCACTGTGTCAATTAACCCTCCTCAGAGCAGGGTTAACTGATACAGTGCTGAAAACGGCTGCTGGAACTGAAAGCTGTCTATACTAAGGTTCCCATTGTTGCTAACTCTGGTGCAGCTGCAGTGGAATCAGTCCACGTGGGATTATTTGGTAACATTTCTCCAGCCTAAAAACTGCTTCAAAATGCAACACAGCCACCTAATGGGCCAAAACACATTTCCGCCGTACCTCAACAGCTATGCACCCAGGCTGTTGCCACTCATAATGGAGTTTCTTTCAGTCCAGAAGGTACTTTTTGCATTTCTGTATGAAATACTCAGTACTTCATCTAAGCAAACTGGTGTTCCTGTCACCCCCATAGAATTGCCTCTGCTCATTAGTTCTTACTAGTTCTGGATTTGAAGATGTGTGTTGGAAGAGCCAATTTTCTGTTAGTGTCTTTTCATTGATTCATACATTCAATAATTCAAAATTTGTCCTTTCACATGTGGAAACTTTGTAGTTGGTTTTTGGTTTTAATTTCTTTATGCAGATTCAGTTTTTTAAGTTATGGCTGGAGTTTCTGGTTCACTAGAATTTTGCTTTTTTTACTGTTAACAAGTAAAGCCTTATTTATGCAGAGCAGCACCATGAAGATTCAAGCTGACTTTTGAGGGAGTAAGGTTCTATTTTGAATGAGCAGAGTTGGCAGAATCAGTCCCACTTGTTTCCATGTGCTTTAGGAAGCAGTTATGAAACAGGCTGGTGAAATGGGTATTTCACCCTCTGCTGAGTAAGACTAATACCTCTAAAAAGCCCCTCTCTATCCTTCTCCTACATCCATGTCCAACACTAACTAAAACAAGGAAGTGTTGTTTGGCATTTTTTACACTTTTGAACCACTATTTATCAGACAGATGCTGGCAGTCAGGTTTTTTTAAGTGCGATTTACAAGTGTGAAGATGTTGAAGCCTAGGCTCGGCAAAAATCTCAGTGAAAAACTCTAACTCACTAAAGCCCCTGATTAATGACAAGCAGGTTTCAGTTCATGCATGGCATTTTATGTAAATACAGAACACAGCTATTTGCAGAATTTTGGGTGACTTCATATGCCTATGACTATCTACAGAGGCTCAACATACCCGCCCAGGGAAATGGCAACGGGGCAGACTCAGAGGAGATGCAATCCACAGCTTCCCAGCTATAGCGGTGACCACTAGAGCTTAGCTCAGGGTGTTGGGATGTGGAGCAAAACTGATTTGGCAGAAACTTGGATACAGCTGAGTATTTTGAGAAAGGGGAAAGGAAGTGGCTCACTCTTCCTTCATTCCTTATACTGCTGTGGTGGCTGTTTCTCTCTCCCAGAGATCCCTTTGGACAAAGGGAATGGGCACAGTAACTGAGTTGCCTGCAAAGCAGGTGTGACAGCTGTCTGTGGAAGGAAGGAGTAGCTCCATACTTGACTACCCTTTTAGCTCAGATTGAGCTGTAGGGATGCATGATTACAGCTGTCATACAATTTGATAAACATGTTTATATGTTTGCTTAAACAGATTTCATTAATCTCCTGAAGGATTCTTATAAAAATGCTAGAACTCCCATACCAAATTCCAGTGGAACTGGATTTCTCCTCTCCCTTACCCTTTTCCCTTTTCCCTTCAATATTAGGCTCAGTATCTGCATATGGTTTTAAATGAAACTCAGTGATTAAAACTACTTAAGACTTGCTCATTTTTCTCTGCAATGAGTTCAGTTATTTCCTTTTTATACCTTCCAGAATTTACTATACCATATCTAAATATTGGCTGCAGTCCACATGTTTTAGATCATTCTCTTATAATGGTTCTGTTGTTACAGAATCCTTTGTGTGTGTGAGAAAGAGAGAACATGCATATGTGTTGGAAGAAAGACAGGGTGCACAGAATTGTTTGGAAAGAGAAATCAGGGTATACCAGTTCCATAAGGGATTTCTGAACTGATAACATAAAGGAGATAAAAATAGTGAGCACTGAAATTATAGACCTCCAGTTCATTAGCTTCTATGTATGGTAAGTAATATTTCTGATCCCAACATGTTACTCCACTATATCTATTCTACCAATATGTCACTCATGCAACTTTTGTTGCTATATAATTTTACAGATCAGATTTATTGTCGTCACATTTACTCATTTTTACTTGCATTCTAAATGTAGATCCTTTGACCTGAGTCATACGTGTGAGTCAATGGTAAGCTGCATGAAGACAAAACTAAGGCAGCAGCTGAAAGTCCTTACTCATTATACTAAAAACTCATTACCTACTGAAGACTGTACAGAAAACATACATATGTAGGATAAATAAGTGAGCTAAGGGAAAAGCAGCATTTGATGCTTCATTTGACAAATCATAAGCTTTAACCAAACCAAAAAAAAAACCTCACAGTGTCCTAATATATGGCTAGAAGTTGTGAGGATGTAACTAAGAAATGCCTCTCTGCTCCCAGGACAAAATGAAATCAGTTGTCCTCTTGCAGTGGGTGCCTTTGACTGTTGCCTGTTACTCCACATGTAGAGGATGCATTTAAATGGCAAGCAGACAGACATGGACTGATTTTGTGCCCAGCAAGTGTGCCCTACCTCACAGCCCATCAGATAAACCAGTTCACACTCACAGCAGGCTGGGCATCCTCACAGATGCACGCATGGAGTCACAAGAGTGTGGCAAATTTGCTCTCAAATTTCTTTCAACTTCTCATTGTGGACAAGTCTTAAGACAGCCTGTCAGTGCTGTAAATTCAGATCTCTTTCCCATGTGGAGAAGTTTTCAACCACCCAGAACAGAACAGATGCAAAAACCCCTGCACTAGCTACTCTGCTCATGTCCCACCCTTGTAGTGCCCTGGGCTGGAGATTAGGCAGTTAGAGGGCTGAGTGGATATCATTTTCCACTGGAATGAATTTCACCCAAAGACAGTATACTTAGTTTCTGTATTTTTTTTTTTCCCCGCAAGCTAAAGATAAATTTCTTCTTTGGTCCATTAACAATACTTGTATTTTTAGTCAGAATTATTTTGTACTGTATTTTCTTTGGAAATAACAGTAATACCGTTTATGTGAAATACAAACAAATGAGGGAACCATTTTTACCTAAATGTATGAATAGCATTTTGCAATTTGTCATTGTGATATATTTATCTTTTGAACCCTAAGTGAGCTCAGCTGAAAAAAATGCTTCTCTTCATCACATGACCGGAAAATATATTACACCAGAGAAGAATATTGCTGTTTTAGTTTAGAAATTAGAGGCTAAATATAATTTTCCACTATACTTACTTTCACAAAGTATGGAGTAAATTATTTACACTACAGTAAATTCTTAGTACATATTCCAAAAGGTGGTAAATTCAGCATTCTCACTTAAATTAATGGACATTTTGTGAAAGTGCATTAAAACTAAGACCCTTAAGACCTTGTGTTGCCCACTGAAGCATTAAAACCAGTCTAATATAGCTAGAAGAAAACAAATTTTCAACAAAATGAAGCCTGGAGGAAGGAAAAGAAACTAATATGGAACAGAGAGACATGGACTGGCCAGTGGAGTGTCAACAGAGAAGCAGCTGAAGATTTGGGTTTGCTACCTGCGTGACACCCATCCCCTTCTAGAGGCGCAGGGTATGCTAGTCACTACATGTAGTCTTTCTAACCAAAACTTTGCACAAAGCCCAAGATGCCTATGGTTTCCAGGCAGGCGTGCTGCATCACTGGCTGCAGCGGGAGCAGGAGAGTGCAGAAGCTCCATGCCCAGGCTCCCTGGCCACACTGGCTTCCCTGAACATCGACACAGTTAAGTTGCTCCCTGCTTCTGAGCTGCCCCAGCAACCAGGGCTGCAGGGAGCAAGCTGCAGCCACAGCAGCAGAGTCCCTCAGGCTGTGCCTCGCTGCCTGAGCTCCCCTGCATGGCTCAGGAACCAGGAGGAGAGCCGGCTGCACCCCAGAGGAGCGCTTCCAGCAATGGCAGCTGCTCCCAGCCGCCATTTTGCCCAGGGGTCATTTGCCTGTCACATCCCAGACATGAAACCCTTGTGTGATGGGAGAGCAGCCAAGCAGCCATCAGCAAAGGCTGGGGCCGGGTGGGAGCTGTGGCTGCTGCCAGAACAATTCATCTGACACACAGCCTGTTCCTTACATGCTCCAGAGCTGTACCCAGGGAAGAAGGCTATGGGAACAGGCTCTGGGCCTGATAAATTGTCCCACCTGCCACAAAAGCTGGCACTCCATAGGATGAGAACCTGTTTCCTACAGTGTATGGTCATCACGTTTCAAATCTGTTGGGTTTCTTTGATAATTGGGTTGCTTTTTGTCCATTTTCCCTATGTGCATATATGGAGTGCAAAGGAAGGTCCAGGGCTTATAGCATCAGTTGGGAGCTCAGGAAATGGAGACAATGCCTGTTCATTCTTGTCTGACCTAGGGCAAACCACATACACACAACTTGGAAATGTTTGGATACCTACCTCCCACTTAGCTGAGCAAGAATGAAAATCTGTGCCCTATCAGGAAAACACAGATGTGAGTATTCCCTATCTTCCAGGGCCATTATGAAGATGAAGACATTTCTGGTCTACAGAAACCAAGGTAGTGGCAGTCATTCAAAAACCATTCATATGAGAGAGGGTAGTGCAAACACTGAGGAAAAGTTGCATGGTTACCTAAGGCAAAGAAACATTTTTAGATGTTTTCAGTTGTGGCTCAGAATTGGAAAAAAGATGTTTAACAAATCTTTATACTTAAAAGCTCTGTCTGAAAACATTCCTAGTATTTTATTTATTTTTTTGAATAATGATATCAGTAAGAGACTATTATATAATCACAAGAAAATTAAAACTCTCCAGGGCATGATCTTAGCTGTGTAATTAATGAAGGTGGTTAAAAGTACAAAGTGAACCTGAAGCAAAATTTGTACAAGAACCACACCTCATTATGTTTTGCTGCTTAAGTCTGTCATAAATAGAGATGTTTATTACACATCTGCCATTTAAAGTACATATTACACGCAGTGTTATATTTTATTTAGATTTAAAAATTTAAAAGCACATGATGATAAGCTGTGTTACTATTAACACATGCCTGAGGGGCCAGGCTGCACATGCACATTGTGCCACAGGTTATATTACAGTTCATTCACTTCAGAGTTACAAATCATTTACAGAAGTATATTGTGTAATTAGTGTGCCTAATTTCAGTCCATGGAGTTTCATTGGTGTGAAAGAACAATCAAGCCCTGTATATCCATTCACATTTATTAGGCCAAACTTTGTAGTTTGTCCTTAGAGCATCATTCCTTCCTCTGCTTTCAACAGCAAATGGCATTAAAATCTCCAGAACTTCCCAAAGCAAAAGCAGTTATTTGTGTTTCTTAGGATTTTTTTTCCCCTTTGATTCAGTACTGACTCCAATGTACGGGCAGAAAGGGCAAGAGATGGTGCACCAGTTACGTGCTTCATCATTCTCTCTTCTTCAGGTTTGTTTTCCTGAACAGACTGCCCTCCTGGATTAGCTCCAGGGCTAGCTTTGAAGAAATCTTTCACAGAAAATCATCTTGTCCAGGATCTGCATGGAATGAAGTCCCTCTCTAAGCATGTGAGTTATTTCCAGCAGATCCTGAGCACTTTATTTGGCCAGTGAGGAAAAACAAATATAGTTTCTCCCATGCAAAAGCTTTGATGAAGAAAAACGCCACCTACTAGTCACCGTTTCTTTGTAAGCTGTTTATCCAAATCATTCACTATCACAATTTTTTAGTTGTCATGTATATTAACTGCATGTTGGGGTAGGGCATATTTATATACATATCTAAGATATATATCTGGATCATGAACACTTGATATTGTGATGCTCTGGATAATGTTACTCAGAACACTGGCAAAGAAAATTAACCTTTAATATCAGCCCTCTCAGACTTTTCTGTAGTGTTTCATAGTATGGATCACCTGGCAGTCCTGACTGATTTCTAAAAAGCTGAAGTAGCAAATCTGAATGCTCCAAAATGAGCCAGGACCGTCCCTTCAGAACAAATCCAGGGAACTACAAAGTACAGTAGCACCTTGAGTGGTTACTTGATAAGTCTTTCAAAGTTTAGTCTTTGACTGATCAATCAATCTGCAAGACCTAGTGAGAGTGAAAGAGTGAAATGCTAGCAATTAATGAAGTCTGTCCATCTGTATACTTCTCCTGATGAAATATAAACACAGTTACCCACATTCCTCAATACCACACTGCAAGCCAGAGCTGTATAAAAGGTAACTGGCAAAAACTGAACCCAAGTCATCAGGTGCTAGAAAGGGGCATACATTTAAACAATTTCCATAACAGCAACTTTCTATACCATGGAGACCTCTGTCCTCAGGTTTTTAAGTTAGTTCACAATCTTAGGGTCACTTAAGACCCCAAATCATTCCAACAGAAGAAAAAAAATTAAAATACTATCTGAGCTTAACAGCAGAAGATGGAGATGTCCTCACTAGTAGAAAAGCAGCAGTGGGAGCTCAGCAGTCCTCTTCCTATTTTGTCTGTCATCACCCCTTTGAGTGTGCTCCCACTGGTCAGGCAGTAAACATACACACAGAATGGAATCACAGCATATATAGCCTCTTGTCCATTTGATTGTTAGGGTTATGGAGGGAGTTGGGCCAACCACACACACATGGGAGTGAGAGAATATTGAGGGAGAGAGAAAAAGGAGTAGGGAACAGAAGAGGGAAGGGACTACATCTGTGGTCAGGGGTGCTGAGAAGGGCATATTAAGCACAATGCAGAAAATTGTGTCATTTATCCCACTGATGGCACTACTTGGGATTTATTGACAATATTTTTCAAGCATTTTTTCCTTGCACTTTTGAAGTAGTACTTAGTACCATGTGTCTAACTACCTAACTACTTTACATACTGATGGAAGGAAAAACCCACATATTAACACAATAGAATCCTCTTAATATTATCCAAAATAACTTTTCCATACAGCAGTTTAATACACAGAAGTCCAGTGGCAGTTCAAGGGTATATTTCTCTGTGACTGAATATGTATAACAACTAATGCCTTAGAGATTCTCAGCTCACCTGTAGAATAAAGTTCTACATTACCTGATAGGTTAAAATGGATACCAGAAATTTAACATAGATTGAGGCAGAGTATTTTTTATCCTACCCATTGAAGGACAATATTCCATATATACGGAAAAAGATGAGTGTTTTAATGTGGGAAGGTGTTTTCACCTTCCATGGATATACTTACTTGCAAGGGTGTATCTACTTGATTTTGGTCCACTTTCAGTACAGAATAGCCAAAAGCAAGCCACTCCAAACAAGAACTGGTAAAATATATGCAACATACACAGTCTTTAGTGTCTAAATGTATAGCCTGTAAAGATAAATATCTCTACAAAAATATGAACTCTGAGTTTAAGAAACAGAAAATTTTTCTTCATCCTCAAAGCCAAATGTTTAAACTTCTGTCAGTCTAGTAATGAATGTTTTAAATAGAAGCATAGAAGTCACAATTTCATATAGAATTATTTTATAACAGGATATCTTATCTTTACTAAAGGTTAGAATAGGTGCTACATCCATATTAGAACTGGACAAGTAGTAACTGTTTTCTGATTTCTGACAATGTATAAGGTAATGTTTGTGCCGTAACATCAGTACAGATGCTTCCATTGAATTGAGCAGGATTCTTGGAGTGTAAATTGTAAAGAAATCCCAAAAATCTAGATGCCAGATGTTTGAATGTTGGTTTATTGCAAGAGTGTATGTCCTTTAAAACAGAGTATAATTATCTGACATTATACTGTTCAACAGATTGAACACTTTTGTAAATGCATGTACTTTGTCTGAAGTGAAAAAAAAAAAAACCAACAAAAAATTGATGGAACATTCATGCATTAATTGGTATAACGAAATAATGGAATAACAGAGCTGCATGAAATATAATACTCTCCTATTTCCAAAAGTCTCTCTCACTCTAACCAAGACAGCTTATTTTCACTGAGAATTCAATTCTTCATAGGCTCAGTACTTTGGCCAGGACCCAGCTGAGTAGGTAATTCTGTTCTTTTCAGTGGAGTTACTCACATGCCTAAAATTAAGAAGGAGATTAAGTACTTTGATGGACAGAATACAGAATACTCCAGTTCTTTTCAGAGTCTCATCAGCAGGCTGCATATATTGACACTTTGAATTTTGTTTTGCTGTAAAAGGCTGCATAGATTTGAAAAGTAGAATCAAGAGGGAAACTAGTGAGACTAGAAATAAGGAGTTGAAATTAGTCTCAGTTTTGATCCAAAACTGACCACCAGACTGTTTTTGCAAGATTCTGCCACTGGTTGAGAAATCAACTGAAACCATCTTAGTTTTGAAGGTAAGTGCTATCTGTATCACATTACATTAACATTTAGGGCAAGCTGCAAGGCTCTACGTATTTTCCAGGGACTTACTACAGAGAGAGTGTGGGGAAGACAGCAGAGTACAGGAATATTTGGGAAAGACAATTTGATTCTGGTGTCATGATTTGAAAATTGATTTTGTTCTGTGGGAAGAACAAGCTTCTCAGAATTGTATGCTTTTAAAAGAAATCCCTAGTATGCCCTGCAAAATGGATGGACTCCACCAGCAATCATGTTAAGCCTGTCCTTCTAAGGAAAAAATCCACTAATTTCAACCATACTTGAAAGAACAAAGCCTCAAAAATAATTAGGCTCCTGTAAGTAGCTAAGGGGGATCTAAATGACTACTCCAACAGAAGGAAAGTTGGGCAGAATTCAGGTGTAATATGCTAAATTTGAGAGTAGCCCTTTATCTAATCAGTACAGATGATTGACTGATCATTCAGAACACCTTCCAAACTTGCTGCAAAACTCCTCTTTTTATCTGGTAGGGAAAGTCAAATGCAGGACTGTTCCCAGCAAAAGGGAGGATGCAGACAGAGGATAACCAACACCCACAAGGGAGTGTGTCCAGGCTTCATTAGATGCTCATAGAACAGTGTATGTGGTTGCTCCCAATTCAGCTGTCGTTTAAGACTTTAGAGTCAGGTGGATAGATATAGAACCCAGTAGTAAACAGAGCAGGAGAGTGTGGGAAACAGTATGAATGAAGCAAAATGGGATTCAAGTGATCCGTGTTTATGGGTAGGAACTCCAGTTATAGAAAGTACATTTTTTTTCACACTGAAAACAATAGAACAGTACACACTGAAGAAACACTTATAAGATACAAGAAATATGATGCAAAAATAATAAAAAGGAGATAGAGGGAGTTATTAAAATGGAATATTAAGAGAAGATAAACCATGTTTATGTGCTAATTTCCTCTAAGAGATTTTACAGTGTTTGAAAACTAAGAATTGCCTTTTGAAAACAACAATCAAGTGTTCTCATGGATTTCCACAGAACAGTACTCTGGGACATGATGGACAAGTAGAGGGTAGTAAATGGGTAGACAGACACAGGTGCAGAGTTACTGGCAGCTCTGCTCTGGAAGTCCAGCAGATTCTTCATGACAGGTCTCACTGTGGAATTATCATTAATATGCATTCTCCCTTTCCAATCAGTTTTGCATTTTTAGGTATTTCTGGAACACTGCTCATGTTCCTGAGATATTCTTCTGAAAGAAGATGCCTCAAATTCAAGCAGGGGGATGGTAGCCCAAAGACATGTTCTTTTGGATGTTTGTCTTCTCTGCTTTGCAGAAAGAGGCATCTGCAAGAAGAACTGAGACTCTTTCCTTCAATAATAATGCCAAGGGTTTCAGCAAAACAGTGGAACAAATTCCTTAGATAAAAATATACTATGTCTCTCCTGACAGTTTAGAAGATGTTAATATCTTGGGGCCAAAATTTAAAGTTTTAACTTGATTATTCCATTACTTGGGTAGAACTCCATTTATTTTAACAGCTTTGCCTGAGGCAAAACCTCAGGATTCAAATCTTAGAGAATACCAAGTATCTTCAAAATAATCCTAAATGCAACTAAGATCCTTCAGGCCCAAACCATTCCAGGGTCTACAGGAGAGGTCATCATAAGTCTTTAAGCAAAAAAAACCTGAAACATCATTATTTAAGCCTGGGAACGCTGTTTTCAAGCAACAGTCTTTGGTGTTCTAGAAAAATGTAAACAAAAGATGTAATTTGTGAGGTTGATAATTGATCAAGTTTTCAGAGTGCAAAATAGCCCTACAGGAATCTGGTAGAAGTATCTGAAATTACTGTAGGGAAGAAATTTGATCTTATTTTAAACATAATTAAAGCCTTATGCATCTCCACAAAAACCTCCAAAACCCTGGAGATCTCTGATGGTTTACCCTCTGGGGAGAACACACAGATATGAATTTTAATAGTGTCTTTTGGTAATGTGGTGGATAAAGACAAATTGATTACAGCAGTCTGGAAAAAAGCAGGTGATGTGTTACCAGGGCCACTGGGTTCACGTTTTCCCAGACATGGTGAAGGCCACCCAGACTGTAAAAGAAAGCTGCTATCTTTAAAAATTTGATTTGGGGCTTGATATGGCTTCTTTATTTCCGGATACACTGGATCATATCAAAAGAAAAATAAGATGTATGGTACAGATTCTGTTCCCATGTACACAAAACCAAATCTAGGATAAAACTTCTGACACCAATGGATTCGCCTCAGATTTGTGCCCAGTGGAAGAACAGTGCTGTCCTTCTGATTATAATGTCTATCATAATTTAGTATCTGACAAGCACTGTGAAACCAAAAGAGAGTAGAAGTCTGAGAAATCTGAATTCTGAGATAAGTGTTTCTACGTATTTGTATGAAATACCAAACAGAATGGTCCTGTAGAAGTCCCTTGTGAAGGTATTTATCCCTGGTCTCAGAGGACATGGTTATTTAAATATTGATTCCAAGAGAAACTAGGTGTGCATTCTGATGGGACATAAAGTGAGTGTGTGGTGATAACCATAGGCTCCTTGCACTCTTATTTCTTTCTAGACCATTTGGATTTATACTAAGACAATTAGAGACAGATATATGAACTGAAAGGACAATTCACTGCCATGCATGAATATCACAGCAGATGGAAAGTCAGATGACTTTCCTATCTATCCTTGAACTTTGTCTAATTTTGCTGATTAATATTTGGTACATGTGGGTATTCACACACCAGTTCAATTTTGCACATATGCATCAGGTTGACATTAGATTTGCTTTCAGATCTAGCCACTTTTCAGTACCATAGGTATCCTGCAGCCCACCACAGAGCCATGATCTTGGTGTGCTGGGGAGCCTCACTCATTCCAGTGTTCCATATTAGCCTAGATTTGAAAAGAATATGGACTCAATCCAAGTAAAAACTAATTGTCCATACAGATGTGTGGCTCTGGAAAGCTCTGCTTAGCTGCATCTAACTGAAAAAAATAAGACACCTCTCTCTGTGCCATGGGAAAGCCAGAAACTTCTGCTTTTTCAGATGTGCAGGGTTATCCTTCAACAGGGCTAGAAATGAAGTAAATCTTTTAAAACAAGAACAAAGAGAGAAATCCTGAGTTGTCATCCAGTCTGTCAAGACCATTCATATTTCTAAGTGAATGTTAAGTAGTCCTCACCTAAACCACTGCACCTATATATACTGAAAACAGCAAGTAGAACTTTCTTATCCACTAGAACAAAGTCATGCTTGGCCTTAGACTCTTACGTATATTTTGCAGTGACAGAACCCTTACAGAAAGAATAGAGAAAGCCCATCTTCTCCTTCATTCCAGTAGCCTTTCTTCTAGCAGTTGGATAGCCCTGCTGGGAAGCAATTCTCTTGGATGTGAAACCTCACCAGCAGAACTGGGGATTGACCCAGGTCGTCTGTGTTGGAGGTGTGTGCTCAAACCTTTATATCAAAGGCAAGATGGCAAGGCTACCAGAACTGGAGCCTCGTTTCAGAAGAGAAATGAGCTGTGCTGAGTCCTGACAGAAAGGACCCTGACAACCTCCTTCAAGAAGTGCCAGGCTGCAGATGCGGAGTGAATGGAAACAGCTCCTACAGGCTTTATGAGATCCACTGGGGAGTAGGTGTACAGTATTACCTATGCCCTTAAAATTTCTCAGCTGGCCAAATCCAAGCTTCTAGCGCAGCTCAACTTGTCAGCTCTTTTGAAAGCCGGCTCTTCCCCTACTGCAGAGGGAGTGCATGCATCTAGCACAGAGCACTGAGGAGCAGATGTCAAAAGACTGGTGTTGCAAGAATTAACTTTTAGGCACCTAAGTCCTCCCTGGATCTGACCTTCTGCATCTGTGAACCATTTTGAACATGAAATCACTAGCCTAAATTCTTCAGGTCTTGCTCGGCACAATGGTGACTGCATGGCTGAAAGGATCTAGGTCATTCAGCTTGCATTTACAAAGGTGTGCTGGCCTAGCTGCCCATGTCTGCAAGCTGTAGGTATCCCAGTAGTCTGGTTGCATTCCTTTGTCTACCCAAGGAACCTGAGATACAAACAAGCAGACATTTAATTTTATTTGGTTTGGGGTTTTCCATGCAAAGTCTGAAATTACACAGGTCTGTAATGGGGACTTTTCTTCTGAGTTACAAGCCAATGACATACCTTTATATAAATCCTACTCTTTTATCCAAATAGGAGATAGAGGCTTAGCTGGTATGATGCAAGTTAGTATCAATCTTTTGATCCAAATCTCCTATTGTTGTGTATTTTAAAATAATATTCCATTATGCAATGCTCAATCTGCATCAATCTTACTCCTCAATAAAATATAATGTAGTAACTCACCTCTAGAATAGCAGAATGTTTTCATCTTGTAATAAGCATCAGTGCATGGTAAACAAGGAGATGATGGCTTTTTCCTACACAACAGAGTGAGTCTTTAACATGAGAAACCAGACTGGAAGAGGACACTGCTTACACACACAAAAATTGTTCAAGAACAGATGTCGATGTCTCTTCTGATAGATTTAAAAGACTTACTGGCTTCAGAGAGTGACTCAAAAAACAGTCAAGACTAATTGAAGCAATACTATGTAATATCTGTTTGTCATATACATATATATCATGGTATGATTTTACAGCTTATTTGCCACCTAGCAGAGTTTATACAGTTAAAACAGTGATCAGTTAATATAGCATGACAACAAAAAACAACATAATGAAAGTGTCTCCATGACTTAAAGACACAAGGATACGGATTTCCCACAGAGTCTGTAAATTAGTGGTTTTTTTCCTTCTTTCTTATTTTGCTGTTGAGATCGAACATTGACTAGTTTCTCCTATCCCATTCCAGTCCTGGATAGCTAGCATCTAGGCTGTCATTGTTCAAGGATGTTGCCAGAAACACTGACAAGAACTGCCATACCATGGCTTTAAATTAGCAGAAAGTTACTAACGAGCATGCATATTGATGTGGAGTACAATCCCAACTCCCAGAAGGTCATAGACTGATGAAGGATCACAAACCCAAACAGAAGGAAGCTTGGTGTCATTTTACTGGCATGTAATGCTCCCTGTGCCTAACTGTTTAGGTCAACCACTGATAACTTCCAACAGAATAAGTTCAGCTTCACAAGTTGAGGGTTTGTATTTCTACAGCTCTCATTCTTTGTTCACTGTTTTAAACTCAATATATATGGTTGTAACAATCTAGTTGCTTTCTTTGTGCTTGCTAAGTTCACGGTCTGAAACTTGCAGCAATCAGTTCCTTTACCTAGCTGTTTACCATTTTAAGTCATATTGCAAAATCCATTCACAGCTGAGTGACATTCAGTTACACTGGAAGTATAAGCATCATATTTGTCTTCCCTGCATTGTTCACTACTGCATACAGCCCGTAAAAAGACACACAATAAACAGTTCCTATCTTGTCATTTGCCTTAGCTGGATCTCCCATCTTACAGACATTCCAATGAATTACCCATCTATGCCCTGCTTTCTTGCCTTTATAGCTCAGGGTTCAGATTTGATTGACCTATCAGTTGCTTTGACAAGCTACAATAAAGGAGAAAAAAAAGCCACACAGCTATAATTACACACTGCTCTTTCAAAAATGTGTCCAGCTTTCAAAAGCTATCCAACACTGTGAGAAATTCACTGACGTAACAGTACTGCGGCCAGAAAACTAGTGGGAGCAAAATCAGCCAACTGAGAATATTCATGAACTTAAGAGAGTGAACCAGAAACCTGTCTTCGAAGACAGAAGCAGAAATAATACAATTCTGTAGTATGGTTTTCCTGTGGTGAACTAGTTGTTCCAAAAGCCAGTACACTTTCATAGTCTGCCAAGGCTGACTGAAGGAAACATCCAGTCAAAGCCTGTAACTTAGGACCAAGTTTTCCTATTGCTTGGGCAGTTTCTGACTTGCACAGGTAGCAGTAAAGAGCACTGGATTCATATTTCACAGAGCTCAGGTTAAATGCAAACATCGATGAGGGTCTCCTGAGAATAATTTGAGGGGTTCGCATGTACTTTTTTTCTCTTTGACAATACTGGCAGTAATCTGCAAGGAGTTCTTTCTTTGCTCCCTGTGGAAATTTTTGACTGGTTTATGTTTACAGAATCAAGATCAGAATCGATGAGGAGAGATAGGGAAAGCATGAAAACTGAGCAAACAGCAAACAGGTAATTACCAACCTTTGTGGGTACCAAACAAAACCTTACCCATTAGCTTTTGTTTACTCCCCCCATGTAGTATGTGCTCTGTCTCTCATTTTTTTACAGTCCTACAGATGAGTTAACTGAGAGGATCTATCTCGACAAAATAGGGAATCCATTTCAGTAGGTTGACTGAATTAGTTGGCTAGTCCTCCCATTGGAGCAATTTGCTAACAGCAGGAGTGTATCCAGCAAAATATAGTTCTTCACACAGACCTCCCAAGTTGTCCCATCTCTCCATCAGAGAAACTTTTGTGAGGCCTAGGGAAGGGAGAGTCCTTCTGTAAAAATAAAAATAAAAATGCCATGTCTAGGTGGAACCCTGGAAAAATTCCATGGAAGACTATCTCATTGTGAACTCTTTCCCTACACACTGTATACTAATCTGAAATATTAAAAAGCAAGACAGAATATTAGCTGGGAAAGCAAAGAGGCTTCAAGTAAGTGGGATCTGGAATCATTTGCTTTTGCTTTTTCAGATTGTCTAGGAGATCTTGGGTGAGAGACAGCTGCTGTGCCTCACTTTCTCCTCAGAAAATAAAAATTAACTAATTCTAGTGATGTGCCTCCCAAAACCATCTGGAAAGATTATTTACTAGGGTTTATAAAAATCTTGTAAGGAGGAGCAATGTATTTTTTAAATAAGTTAAATAAGTGTGGCCCACACTCCAAATGGCTAGTGCAATACACAGAACAAGGATTAACCTGTAAGCATAATCCTTAACATTATTCGGTATGATGTGCAGTGTTCTGCTCGGAAATGCTATCTTGCTGTCTGCATCTTTTCTTCAAAATAGTTACACTATAAAATCTATCTCAAATCAGCTGACTGAGCAGAAATTGAATGTGTTTGGTTGGCAATTGTTTTGAAGGTTTCTGAACCTTGACAGTTCCCCCAGAGAATTGTATTCACTTTAGGTAATCCTTAAAGCTAGCAAGAGAAGAGCTACACAAAGGCAGATTTGATGCAGTTAAAATGGTTATATTGGGCTGTGGATTTGACTTAGCTTTCAGGAGAATAAAATGGTTTATACGGGTGTGGGCGAGAGAATGACTTAAAAGTGCAAGTTATGCACCTGGACTATTAAGCTATTTGTCTCTGTGTTCCTTAATACCTGGTTTCCATCTCCAAAAATGCACACAGGAGTATTTTCAGGCTAAGGTTATATTATAGTCGCTCATCAGATATACAAGTGGGACTGAAAAATACCAGGTTCTCACTGTTTCTTTGCTCTAAAGCCTGTTTCAATAGAGATATGGGTTCTGGGAGCACTGTATAACTTCATGCTTTCTTTTCCAGAAGTAATGATAAAGAAGTAACATGAAAGACTAGCCCAAACAAAATCTTTGAACTAGAAGATGAACCAGATAAAAGATATACATTTCCCAATTCATTGCTATTTGTGCTCGTGAAGCTTTGGCAAAGCAAGTTCTCCCTTGAGTTCCCAGATGCCCTATTCCATTTGAAATCTTAAAGGCACAACCTAAAGTATGGGTGATGTTTCATGAACAAAGGAAAGGGGAAAATAGCATCTATGAATCACCATTTCTGAGTGCAAAGACCTTTTAAATTCATTTTGGTTTGTAGTTAAGAAAACAATTTGCATACACACTTGCCAGGATATATGTTAGTCAAAATGTATTGCGCTTCCCTAGAATGAGCCAGGGAGGGAGAATATGAACTGCAACATTCCCTGGGCTTCTGCAATATTGCAGCTGCTCTCAATAAAAGTGAGAGGTGGTTTCTAGGGACTGTATCTATGGTATTTATCTTACAACCATTTTTAAAATTATTTTGCAATGATTTTATGAATTACAATTGCAGCTTAAATAAAGGGGCGTTACAGTAGTGAACATACTGTCTGTATATTCCTTCTGTTGAGAATCCCAATACATATCATGTTAGTGTCAGAGATTTAAGGTACAGCTATCTATGAAGTACCAGGACATGAACAAGACTTAAATCCACTACATCCACGCAAGACACTTTCTGTTGAGGAACAAAAGGAGAGAAAATGTATGTGCTTTCAAAAGCCTAGAGAAGGATACCTAGCAAACTACTGTCACTAGGTTCTGCACAGTGGAATACAAACACAGACAAGCCTTGAACTTAAAACTCTAAGTTTTAAGTGCATAAAATGGGGTTTCTTCCTGCTGCATAATTTTTCCCATCCCCCTTCCTCTGAAGCCAATGGGGAACTTCCATCCTACTTAGTGACCAGCTCAAGCATTAACATTCAAGGGCTATAAAAGCACATTCTGGTTAAGAAGGATAAAATCTACTAATCAATTCTAATTCAATCCCAAATAGTTCCCAGAAACAGGTCAATTCATATTTGTCACATGAAATCACAGCTCATAGCATATGGTGAGCTATCAGACGACCTGTGTTGTAGCATGTTTCTGCTTTTCCCTGACTCTGGATGGTTTTTTAACATTTACCAGCTCTGTGTGAAAGGGATGGTCATGGCCAAAATTCATTCCCACTGCCTTTTCTCTCATCAGCACTGCCAAGTTGCTACCCCTCCTGTCTGGTGTATGGTACAACCAGGTAGCTCTGTTAACTGCTGAGCACAGTGAAAATACCCACCTCATGCTTATGATGTGCAGTAAAAAAGGAAGCCTCAGACCAAGTATTTAGAGTTCCATTATCCACCCACAGCATCATCCCACACTGCCAGATGTTGTCCTCTCAGGTATTATCCTGCAGCTCAAAGCATTCATAGGGTCTGTCCGGGTATAGCATGCTCAGCCCCTCGCACAGAAACTGGACTATATGAACAGAAACGAGACAATGTGAGTTCTTGACTCCAGAGGGCATAGGTACTTCTGATGAAGTGACCTTTGCAGGCAGACATGAAGGTCCAGAATGAGTATGGTTGGGGAGTCAGTTTGACAGCCAGCTCATCTTGTTCCTTGGACAGACCACAGATGTGTCCCAAGAATCTAATCAGGCTAATCCTCTGCCAGGAATATAATGTTGATTACAGAATATGAAACATAAAAATCAAGTCTCCAAAGCTCTAATAGGTGCAGTAACAGAGGAAAAAATACTTTCTGTTCTGATCTGCTTTTAAGGAATAATCCTGCCAGCAGAACCACAGAAATG
The DNA here is from genome assembly GCF_041296385.1 of Aphelocoma coerulescens. Lineage (NCBI taxonomy): Eukaryota > Metazoa > Chordata > Aves > Passeriformes > Corvidae > Aphelocoma > Aphelocoma coerulescens. The sequence goes on along the minus strand of NC_091014.1, from coordinate 35,123,226 downwards.
TCAACAAGCCCATCATTTAACCAATACAAGCTTTGCAAAACTGTACTAGTTTAATTCACAGAGTTTTAAAGAAAAGAGTTAGTCCAGAAATGTTTCCCCAATAGAAGCATAAATGATCCAGAATATTTAGTTAGAAGACAGCACAGTAGACATGCCTGTATAATCAGGCATTCCCATTTTTGAATGGTTGAAAACACTTACTTTTCACATAGCAGCCACTACAGACAAAATGGTAGTGACCACAGGTTACTGGTCAGTATGAAAGAGAGTACTCTTTCCAAACCCAGAAGTCCAAGGTGACTATTGCTAGCCAACTTAATATGAAAAAGATCATTTCTCAAAGATGCATGCTGCATTATTCTATATTAATATTGAAATAACTTCTAATTACAGCACAGCATATTACAGTTGCTCCTGTGCTGTAACTAAATATTTTGGAAGATGAAATAGTTGAGAATTTCTATATTGCAGAGAAAGAGCCAAAGAGCAGAAAAGGCAGGCAGAAGTCTGTGGTTTCAGATGGCTCTGCCCACTTTAAGTACCTAACACTTTTGCAGCCAGCCCTTATTAACAGACTACAGTAGTATACTACACTGATGTTGTAGAAGAAAAGCATCAGCATCTCTAAAGCAGCTGAAGTAGTGAAAAAAAAGAAAAAAAATAGACAAATTAGTGTCAACAGATGTATTTTACCACTAATGATCATGAAGCCATGGTAGTTTTAATTACCCAGACTTCCCCTTATAATAATGGCCCCATAAAATGTTGACTAAATAAAAAATAACATCAATATATATAAAACAGAAAGCAGATGACTGAGATTTTTGAACCAGAAGCCATTGCTGGAAAAGGACAAATGCTTTTGAGAGTTGGTCACCTATTTGGCTAGATATATTGTTTTAAAATGAAATCTACAGTTCATGGCAACCAGACAATTTCTTTCAAAGACCTGAATGTGCTCCTACCAATTTGTGAAGAGTGGTCCTATACTGAAATTGGCCATTCACAGAAAGCAAAATGAGAGACAATTCAGCAGCTTCTAGAGCACCGGTTTAACTAACCAAGTAAGTTCTCTCATATGGCCAGTCTTGCAAGAACCTAAGAGTAATCAAACCCTGGTCTCAACAGAATTTGAGGAGGATAAGCACCATGAAGGTTCGGTCCTTAAGACAAAAGGTAAGTCAGAAGCCATTCCTAAAAAACTTTCATGGGGACCTATGAAGATCTTAAAAACATTTAGCAAAATGTGCAGCAATTAGGAAGATATAGAGGAGCACTGCAAATATTTCTTGTCACAGTAAAGAAGTCACCCATTCACATTTAAAGTATTCACTGATTTTGCTGCTTCTTTTCTCCATTGAGGTTTTAGCAGTCTCAAGTGGATGCCACAACTGGCAGACTTCTAAAACTAGTGGATTTACCAAAATTACAGCCCCAGAATGTTTCCCCTTTCTCCCTAGTTTGTAAAAATTACAGCAGACAGACAGCAACATACTTGTATATTTGTTAGATTTATTAAATCTTAATCTCATGTTAGATTCTCTTCATACTCTGGTAATTGACATACCTGTAATGTATCCTACTTTGCCACAGTGACAAGAGACTGACTGGACCAGACAAACTTTTTAAAGGCAATAAACCAGATCATATTAATTTAAGAAGCTCTCTTCCACTTGAGACTTTCATACAATAAAGAAAAAAAATCATGCCTCTGAAATCTATATACTTAATGTGTTCCACAAAAGCCACCAACAATAAGCTTCTTTATAAACAATCTAAATTAGTGGCTTCACTTTAACTAGTTAACATATCCTAGTGGTAGGGTAGAACCTTAAACAGCAAGCACATTTGCAAGATTTTTGTAATGGATTATACCAAAGTGTCTACATATGTACAGTTGTGCTGTGGCACTGAACAGCCTGCAGTTCGCAGCCAAGGATTAGAAAAGAAAATTTACTTTGCACAGTCCTTTTTTCTTATAGAATGTATTATGTTAGTCTTCTCTTTTCAGATTTCTTTATGTTTACTTGAAAATTGCTAAGCTGTATGTACATGGATAATGAGTTATTATCATTACAAATGCACTCCATTATTAGACAAGTAGCTGCTAACTACCATTTGCATTTCTCTATGACTATGCTTTCAAAACCTGCTCTAATGCAGAGTCCTAACCACCCCTTAAAACCGAGGGGAGAAATAAATCATGAGCCGGTAAGACCTTAGTTAATCTGTTCAGGATTCTATCTCACTTTTTGGGGTCTCAGAAGGAAATGGCAGGGTGACAATCCTACTAAGAGGACACAGGTTCTGAGATCCCAGGTTATTCAATGCTCAGCAATAGCTGTTTTAGTTGTTTACTATAGGAAAAACTGACATTGACCAGTTTGTGATTTTTTTTAAAATAACCACAATAGACTTATGTCAGGAATTATACTCTTTTCAGGGCCTACACATATAATCATGGAAATGGCTATAATCAACAGTTTTTCCCAATACCTTTCCTTTACCCTTTCTATATCTTCCACCTTCCAACTCTGGCCTTCCAGTTTCTCATGGCCATCTCCTCAAAGCCGTCAGAAAACTGGGAGACGCATGACTATGCTGACTCTTATTTTCTGCTCATTTCTTCTGAAAGCATGCTCTTCATTTGATTAGGAGTGAGCAAGAACAGCCAACCCTCTCAAGTTGCTAAAAGGAAAGTTGCTGTAATGAGAAGAGAAAATAAACCTACACGAGCATTCAGCTGTACACAGGCTGTGGAGCAATGTTAAACTGCACCATTTGTGGCTTTGTTTGATTATCATTTCACAAGGGCCTGAGAAGGGGACTGGAATTACTAGCGAAAAGGCATAGCATGAAAAATGGGAATAACAGGTGCATGTTTTAATAGTATTAGCTGGCAACACCTGTAACTGATAGACCAGGGTATGGGACTTGTAATAAATGGACACTGTCCATTTTTTTAATTATATGCTGGAAAATTTCATTTCTAAAATCTGTAATAAATTACTACAGAATGGAAGGCATGCTGGCACCTCTCCAGTCACTGAGTTCTTACCCTCATTTCAGACTTTGCCCAAAGGACCTGCATTAGATAAGCAAAAGATTAGGGTGGATGCATCTGGACAGAATCTGAATGAGGATGGAATACAGACTGCTTGTGTATCTGAAGCAACATCACTGTGGGAGCAATTGTGGTTCCCACAGACTAGTGAATATCAAGGATGATAAATGCATTGAGAAAATGAGGGACAGTGATTTTCTGAGGATGATGCAATGAAGACAAAGATAGTGCAGGGTTAGGAAATCGGTATTAAATGAGAAATATATGTGGACCAATCACAAATATAACTTCCCTTGAGACTAAGCGAGTGTGAGGATAAATATCTGGAAGCAGTCTCTGCACTAGGGTTCAGAAGAATGAGGAACAAGGAAGCAAAGCAAAGCTGTATGAAAAAGGAACAGAGAAGTCCTATAGGATACTTCCAAGCAACTCCATTAAAAAAGGATTTTCTCCCATTCCACAGAGGTTTAACTGTCAGAAGTATATGATTTTACACCAGACTTCCAAGTAAGTACAACTGATCTCAGCACATTTCAAGAATATTTGTTAGGCCATTTTAAAAGTTGGAAGACAGTTGTAGTTTGGGAGCTGTTTTGTAGCTGAAAACTAGCTGGTTTTTGTTTTATAAAACCAGTCCATAATGGTGATTAGCCTCTTTGAAAACCATTTATGTAATAAGAATTGAGAAGTATAGTATTTTCAAACTGACAACTAAATAAATGTAATACTTTCATATCTAAAAAATGTTGTGGGTGAATTTGGTGCATGTAAAGGCAAAGAACAAACCACACTGGCATGAGTCAAGAACTGCATGCAGCTACTGCTCAAGCTCTCACATACAGCTATCACTGCATTCAAGTTCTTATCTGGAATACTTCAGTGTGAGACATGGGCAAAGACCTTGCAAATGGTGACACCCTTGTGTGGTTCTGATCACAACTCTTGCTCCTCCCATGAGTACTCCCACTGCCATCATTCAGTACAGCTGGACTGCTCAAAGTCATAAGAGTCAAAAGAATAAAGTTATTTCTCCTCTAGGACACAATCCAAAAATCTCATTACTTTTAGACTTACAAATCATGTGATCGTGTCTGGAATTGATAAAAAAATGTTGCAACGGAGTATTTTGATACTGTCAATAACTGCTTTCAGGGAAAATTCTACTCAGTAAAAGTTTTAATATCTCATGCTTGCTCTAGTTGTTAAACACACATCAAAATATTGGAGTTTCCTGCTGAATTAATGTTTCCTTCTCCAATCTACATGACTCATTTCAATTTTAGAATGCAAAGTATTTTATTCCATTTTGTGAATTTGAATTTATAAGATAAAGACTATTCATTCAATACTATTCCATCTCCCTCTGAGACATGCAATAAACCTGGGTAGTGTACTGGTTGTAAGTTCTACTCTTCTTTATAGCCCTTGTCTGCGTACCTACAGCTGAACTAGACATCCAAAGAAGAATCCAGCTCAGAGACACCATCAGCCTATATTTAGTCAACTCTAGTTCAGATTACTTCATGTGTTCCCTTCTAAATCAATTTTTCTCAAGAAAGTTAAGACTTCACCTAGCACCATTTTTCTGAACCTGTAGTTAAACTTATATCTAAATTCTTTCTGGATTGTGCTACTGACAGCCCACAAGACTTTGTTCTAATTGTACAAACTCAGTTTCTGCCCTTATAAAATCAGAATCATATCTATTTGTCAAATATATTGTCTGTAAGGGGATGAGATTTCCAGTAAGACCATGTCTTACTGCAGATTTAACATACTGTGCACAGATAGCTTGGCACAGATATCATAAAACATTATTAATTTTCTTAAGATTTCCCCAGAGCATGACAAAATTACTTCAGTGTTTGAAAGTGCCATCACATGATCATTTAAGCTATCTGTAAAAAAAGGAAGCTATTCAAGTCTTTCTTTGTGCTCTTATTGGTCAGTGGCTGCAATAAGTTCAGAAAGCCTGTCTTGACATTGTAACATGCTACCTGTGTTTTTTCAGCGCTGCACAAACTGCCCTGTGAAAGAAGGCAATTTTAGTAGTCGTGATTTTGCTAAACTTTCAGCATGTGCATGTTCTGGGTAGCTTGTCAGGTCCATAAAATCTCACAGAATTAAAACCGAGCACAGACTGACCTGCAAGAAGCTGGTACACAGTCTGTCTGGTGCTATCTGTAGCTTGATAGCTAGAAAATCAATCCACTAGACAAGGAAGCATCTTTCTGATTTCTCAAAGTTGACAGTGTGAAGCAAAATGCAATGCAACATAGCCTGAGGTCACAAGATCGTTCCCGTAAATTGAAACCAAGGAAAAAATTGTCCTGTGGATGGGATCTACCTCTAATTTCTTCAAAGGACATCTGGTCTGTCTGTCAAAGGACATCCTTTAGGAGTCTGGCCTTAAAGTTGCCATTCTGAACTTGTTAACAAACAACAGTGCTGGAAGCTCGAGAACTCAAACTCAAAGAGCAAGATCTCCTGTATTTGACAAGAAAAGAGAAATCTTTTACTGCTCAATCAATTTGAGTCATTTGTTCTGAGCAAAGAAGTATAGGAGAGGATCCTTTCAGTCAGACAAGTCTTTCTCTCCTTGATCAGAAGGAGATGTCTGCCATGGTAATTTCACTGCACAGATACTCCTTCAAATGTGCTATTACTCTATCTGTTCCTAGGACTTCCAGCAAACTCTCTTTAATTAAAGCAGTAGTGCACAGAAAGGCAGAAAGACAGTGTTTCCTACTAACAGCTCTTACATCCAAGAGGAATTTCCTACCCTGCAAATCTTCACAATGCTTAGACAAGGTAAGAAAACAAAGGGAATTCAAAATTCACATCTCCACCCATAAATCCATCTCTTAAAAAAAACAGTTCCATGAAAAAATTGAGGAAAAATTCACTAACTTTATTCCTCAACTTCCTGAGGGATCTTTCCCTGTGAGGAGGCTGTATGACGTCCTGATTCACCAGGGAGTGAAACATTCACAGAATATGCACCAGAGCTCCAGCTTTGGTACCCAGTGCTCAAAATACAGATGGAAGATACATGTAACAGCACAAGCAACAGATAGAATCCTGCTGGCTAGGGCTGAGACAGCTCAGAATATACATTAGTCCTTCCAAAGCCAATTCAAACCTTTTGGCTCAAATTCTAGTTGCTTTGGACAAGAACACATACTAAAGCTTTCTGTTCAAATTGCCAAATTTAGACCGAACCACAATCCTTTTGAAAACTTACAATCATAAAAGTTGAAGATGTGGGTATGAAGAACAATGCTTTCAAGAGGAAGGTAAGATAAAGTTGGTTGGTAATTAAAATTCAGAGGTTACTTCAGGCCTTCAGTCACCTCAAAAACGGAACTCTCCCACACATTTTGAAGATATCTGGTTCAGGTCTAACACTGTTTTCCTTTTTTTCAACTGACATTCCACTGTGTTCCAGCATTGACTTCTGACTATATTTATTGTGATCAACATTACAGTTGTTGATAATGTGAGGGCACTAAGTGGTCCCAAAGAAGGATTTGGATCCCCCCAAGTACAAAGCCATGTCTCCCTCTTTTTGCTTATACACAGCAATACACAACCATATTTGAGACCTGCCTGGCCCAAGAAGTTGTGTCAACTGGTTCTGTCACTTAGCTGCTACAAATCCTTTCTAGGTAGCTGTGGGATAGTCTGCCCTCATGAAATTGCATTCTAACCCCTAAAAATCTGTCTTAAACTATAAGTCATAATGAAGTATGAAGTACCAGATTTTATTCTCTACTCAAATTATTCATCTTTTAAGCCATTAACTGTAACAGGGGATGTTTTTATTGTTGTGTTTATCTCACTTGGAATATTTTGCTGTATTCTTCACTGAAAGATTTTGGAGAAGTCTCAAGTGTCTCAGTCAATATCTCCTTGGATAAGAAAATATTCTCTTGGGCTGATTTTCAGTTTGCCATCTTTCACTGGAAACACCCCTTGCAAAAGAGGGATCCCAGACTAATATGAGATTATATTTTATATTTTTGGGGTTTTTTTTATTATAACCCTTCTTATTTGTCTTCTGACAGATATGTTCCAATCATTCCAGTCTCACTTCAGTCCTCCCATTGTCACATCTCCATAATAGACATTTTCTTTTGGAAATTGTATTACTAGAACAACATACAGTACTCTCATCGAAGAAGAAAAAGGTGCTGTTTTTTCTAATGGTATAAAACACTTTTGGCATTGTTCTCCAGACCATTCTTTACTCAACCTAAAAAGCCCCCTCCTTGAAGACTTTACAGACTAATTCAAAACAAGTCCTTTCCCTGTCAAACACACATGGAAGGTAGGAAGGAAAAATGTGATGTTCAAGCGAACTCATTAAGATGACAAATTCTAATGCTATGTTATTTCTGTAATTTTCTTTAACAGAATTGCTTTATTTATTCTGGAAATTCCTAGGGAATGATTCTCTATCACCTTTGTACCATAACAGGGCAGCTGGGCATTCCCTGATGTAGGAAATCCCTGCACAAAATAAGGCAGTGTAGGAGGCCTTCATAGGTGGCCAAGGCGGAAAGGAGCAAGTGGCATAGGATAGGCCCTTGGGAACTGTTCTAACTAGTGTAATTTAGAGCATTCCTGCTCTCAGTTATGCCAGGGGCCACTTTGGCATCAATTCAACCTAGAATCCAGGGAGATGAAAAATGGCTTAGAGCCACTTTCCCCCTCCCTATACCCTGGGCCTGCACCATGTGTGGTTTGGCTGGCTCTGAGGATCTGGCCCCTACATTTTTAAACAGAGCATTTAAAGTTGAAGTTGAAAAGTGAAAGAAAACGGAATATGAAGAGTAAAAGGAGTAGAAAAGTGCTAAAGGGAGAGATTAAAAAAAAAAAAGGAGGGAAACAGAATGGGTGGTATTGCTAAGTGTGAAGCAGAGCCCATGTTTAGCAAACTGAAGGAGAACTGGGGAAGTGTGGATTCACTTCCCAGCTACACCATAGACTTTTAAATGACAACACTAGTCTATTAAGGTCGCTTTCAAGGGGACCACTGAGTTCTTTGACCAGCTATACTAAACACATCTAGCTTATTCCCTGAGAACTAAACAGCTTTGCCTGCAACCACTGTCACAGAACCTGAGGTAAGAAATGCCTTATAGCCCTAATTACCTACAATAGGGACATGTCTAAAAAAAAGGACACTCTTGTCTTGAGAAGATCCACAAGACACATGCATGTAATAGCTTTGTGCAAGGCTGCATGCACGGAACTCAGGAATGATGCTCTGTACTGTAGTATCTCCTCTATCATGGGATATAAGAGATGGTGCTGTATCACACCATGGTAATGGAGAGCTCAGATCCCATGGTAAATCTGCATTCAGTGTAGACAGGAGAGGGAGGTAGGAAGGGATTTTAGAGCTGGGGGACCCTGCAATTTCATTTCAAAATGTGCACGTTCATCAGACTTTACTCAGAGTCTCTCTTCTCTCTTCACCTTGGTTTCTCCTCTGCAAAATGGAAATACCAATTCCTCTGTAACAGCAGCGTGGTAAGGATGCATTGGGACAGAGTATATACAAACCCAACAGCAGTACAAAAAAGGGGGGAAAAACCCCTACACTGATGAAACTTCAGCCTCAGATTTAAGTGTATCTTGACAAATAGATGACAAATAGACAAAGGACAGGTGTTACTAGAATTATGATTCAGCATGTGTCCAAACATGCTGATAAAACTTTAAAATTATTAGCTGGAAAAGGTGGATGATCTTATTGGAATCTTGCAATATCCATTATATCAAGTTGTGCCACACTATGCAAAGTGCCGGAGCAGGAATGCTGGGCATATGGACAGAGGTACAAGGGGTGCAAATAATAATTCTGAGCACCTTCATCATACCTTGTCCTTCAGCCTTTGTCATAGGAGTCTCCCAGGAATAAATCCTACTCTTCCAGAAAGATTGACTGGTAAGCAAGAGTCTAAAAAAGAAGGAATGGAAGGAGGGAGAAAGAAACCTAGAAGCAGAGATAATTCCCATTTATAGCCCTTCAAACCTTGCTAACCATGTCTAGCAGGTTTAGTAGTATCACAGTACTGGTAAGTGTTGTGACCCATTTCTGCAGCATATTTGTAGAAGGTCTATATGATATACCCACCACTACTGCTTTCATGGTGGCAGATGATGTTCAGTAGCCCTGAACATGTTTCTCACCACAAGCTGAAATCCTTGTTAGAAGTGCCCAGGGAGATAATCCCAAAATTTCCTGACTCAGAAATCCTCAAACTGCAAATCTGTGGGGGCTGTCAAACCCCAACCTCTGGTACTTTTCCCCAAACACTTCCCAGACCAGTGGAACACTACTCCAAACTTCCTAGGTGCCCAAAACCCCTTCAAGCACTAAGCATTATTCTCCTTTTCATCCAAACCTAGGGCATCCTTTCTCCTAAGTATAAACCTCCAGACTCCTTTCTGAGGTTTGGAATAGCAACAAGCTGTTCCACTTAGTGCCTCCATGTTGCTGCTATTGCTTTGCTTGCCTCTCCCCTCTGTTACCACTCTCATTAGATACTAACACAGGGCCAAGCCCACCCCTTGCCTAGTCCTCCCTGTAGCAAAACAAAGCAGAAAGAAGAAAAAGAGAGGGAGAGAGAAAACAAAACAAAAAGCCCCAGTTCCCACTCTGGCAGAGATTTTAAAACACAGAGTGCAATTATGAAAAGGTTATCCAGATGGGACCCAGAGGGCGGGTGAGGGGAAGGAGAGCTGTCATCCAAAGGGAAAAAAATCAGATGTATGGTAGCCCTATTCCTATAATATGATTCCTATTCCATGTGCAAATGTACAATACAACGATAGTTCTCTTAGCCAGCATGGGCTGGGTTAATTGGATGTAAGGAATTTTTTTTTAAATAACCCATTCATTTGATAAAAATCCAGTCTCAGTGATCACACCAAGAACAACTATTTCACTAAAAAAGCTTGTTTCTAATTGAATGAGATTCCTTGCTACTTTTAATTCTCTACCCTACAACACTGAAAAGCCAACCCTGTCAGGAATATGATTACAATGTAAAATATTAGGCAAGTGCTTTCACCGTTTTCAAATTTTCTTTGTATTTAAACAGAGGTGGATATTTTTTTTCTGAAATAGCTCCTTAAAAATTCATTCTTGGAAAGAAACCCGACAGAAAATTATGATGTAAAGGGTGAATAACTGAAAGGCTGAAACCAACGGAGTGGAAATGACCTTTACAATATCCCAGCACAAGCACAGGGTGTTGCCATAAGCTTTACCTGTACTATGTGGCCACACATAATATGTAGCTGTTTTACTACTGCAGTACTTGAAGCTGGCTATGAAAGCCAGTTTCAAAGATATTTGAAAGGGTTATAATGACTGCGGAAGATGCTAAAATGGTATTACTTATTAAAAACCCCCCAAACTATTACTTACTCCGAAACTCAAAGAATGACTAAACCCCTGTCCTTACCATAAATAAGCTGAAACCTAACATACCAAAGGTGCCAAATTGAGTTGCAGTTTAAACTTCTCTGTCTGAGGCTAATTAAGTTTCTGTCACAAGTTACAGCAGTCCCAGGATTACCTGAAATTCGTGTTGTTGGCACAACCCAGCATTTGAAATAGCTTGCTTCAGCTACTGCTATGTGCTACCCGGATTTTTTTTTAATGGCAAGGGAATCTCAGAATAGGCTCAGAGAGAGTCCTGGTTAGCAGCTTCTTTATGTCTTTTTCTGCTGCTACATGGGCACAAATTGGAGCTAGAGGAAGAACCTGAACTCTACTAAAAAGTTACCCATCAAATTCTGTAATTTCCAATTTTGCACAGGTAACTAGGAGAGAAAAATAATACAATACGATCAAAGTGCATTTAAATGCTTAATCAGGGCATATCAGAAAGCAATATAAAGTAACAATCATTGATCTCAAAAGGTTAAATTCAACTTTCTCACAGTACTAAGAAGTTAAAAGATATTGTGACAAGCAGGTGTGTGGGGGTGGATCTAGATTTGATTTTTCTGCATTTTTCTGATATCTTATTCCAAATATATTTTTTTAGGAAATTTCATAAACTACTCTCGGCAAGTTACACAATTTTTCTACTCTAGTCTATCAAAATGGTGTTCTAATGTAACGCACTTCAGTGCAAGGGCATATTTCCGTGACTTCGGATATCCCTTCCTACGTGTCCTTTACTCGTGTTGGCAGATCTGACCGGAGCCGCGGCCGCAGCTGGCTCTGAATGGCAGATGTCCGCAGCGCGGTTATGTTTTGTCTTGGCACCAGCCGTGCTCCCCCCTCCCTCCATTGCTAAAACTGCATGTGGTAGTAGATTGCGTTGTACTACAACCCTCAGCTGGTGCAAAGCAGCTATTTTAGTTCTTCTATAGTAAGTTAGGCAGCAAACTGTACAGTCCTAAAATTGACCTAGAGAGGGACAAAAAAAAAAAAGGCGAGACACGATTCCATATCTAACTAGGACACAGCTATTCAGCTATTTTGATAGGGCAGGATAGGCAGAAAAAGTGCAGTCAGGATCCTGCATGTTTGACTTAGGAGTACTAACGCTCCCAACTCTTTTTCCTCCCTCGCTCCTTCTCACTCCTTCCACAAAGTCTGCATTTTATTTATTGATTGGACGTACTTTACAGATCGGAGGGCTCTTCCCCTCACCCCCACCCCATCCAACCCCCCGGCTCCTGCAGGAGGAGGAGTAAGAGGGGGAGGAGGCAAAGTGGGTGCATTACGAGCTGATTGTGCTCTTGCCCCGACCTCCAACAGCCTGATCTGCCTTTGAAGTTTTCCACCCCTCGACTTGAAGTGAGATCGATTACAGAAGAACAACAGGGACAAAGAATCTGCTGCTTTACGTGCAGCCACTTTCCCACGATCGGGGCAGCAAGCTCGACAGCAGCAAGAGATCACCGCTGTCCCTTATGCTCCTCCTTGCCACCATTCAGAAAACATGCAGCCCCCGCCCCGCTTCGCTTAGGAAAGCTGGGGGGGGGATTACAAAATTGAATCACGTTGGTTAAGAACAAAGCAACTAAAGGGCGAGTAGTACAGTCTCGGTCTTTGAAAGGAAACAGAAAAAAAAAAAATCGGTGCTGAATATTGGGAATTGCGTGTTGGGGAGGGAGCATTTAAAGCGTAGATAAACTAAAAAACATGGATTAGTGGCAAAGTTTTGCATGAGGCAAAGCAAGCGCCTCCTCTTCGGGTTGCTGCAGCGTTGGGGGCTCGGCGCAGGCACCGGGTACCGAGCCCGGCGGGGTCACAGCGCCCGGCAGCGTGGCCGCGGCGCTGGGGAGGGCTGCGGCCAGAGCCGCCCTCGAGAGCGGGACAAACCTTTACCTTTGTGTCTGGTGAACGCGTGTGCGTGTGTGTGTGTGTGAGAGAGAGAGAGAGAGAGAGAGAGAGACTACCGCTGGGACAGTCTATAAACCGGGAGGGGAAGGAGGGCGGGGGGCGCCGGGAGAATTTTAAAGGGCAAAGCAAAGATGTTAAATGCCTTACCGAGGCGAGCGGAGCCGGCTCTGTCCAGCCCAGGGCCGGAGGTTCTAGACCTTGCCTTGCCACAGCCCGCGGGGATGCCCCTCCCCGGGCGCCTTGAGGGAGCCCCCAGCCCCGAAACTCCTCCAGCTGGCCCCCGGGCCCTTGTGGCGGTTTTCCCCTCTGCCTGCCACCCGCCGGGGCAGGAGCCTCCCGGCCAGCGAGACCCGCCGCCTCGCCCACCCCGGCCAGCCTCGGGGGAGCGCTCACCGCCCCCCTGCCCCTGCCTCAGGACCTGCCAGCCCGGCTCGGCCCGCGGGGGGGACGGGGACCGGGGGGCACGGACTTCTCTTCCCTCCCTTGCCCGCCAGGAGTGGGGAGAACTGTTGCTTAAACTCGGTTTGAACCCATGGCGCGCCGGCTGGCTTTTTCCAAGAATAAGAAAAACGCGGTTAATGTGTCACCGGGCATCCAGTCCATTCATAAAAAAAAAAAAAAAAAAAAAAAAGGAAAAAGGGAAGCGGCGCAGGGACCCCCAAAGAAGGCGGCTGCGGCGGGGGATTTCCTCCCCCTCCCGGCCGGCCGGGCTCCTCCTCCCCAGACTGCGCGGCGTCGGGGCGGCGGGCGCACGGGACGCGGACAATCAATAGCCACGGTCACAAATTACCGCAGGAAGTGTTAGCTGCGCACCAGCTCCTAAACAAGATCGATGGCCTCCCGCTGCTGCACAGCCACGAAGGGCTCGCCCACCCTCCCTCCACCCCCCTCTTCACCCCGGCCGGCGAATTCCGCCGGTTCAGGGGACGGGGCGGGGGTGGCGGGGCCGGGCGGTCGCGGTGTCACACACAGACCCACCCCGAGGGAGGACCGGGCCCAAGCCCAGGTGACTTGGGGAGGTCGCCCGCGGCCCCCAGCTGGGGCGCGGAGCTGGCTCAGGAGCCACCCGCACCCCCGGCGGACCCCGCGGACGATGACTAAGGCCCCTTGTCGCACGTGGGCGGCCACCGCGCCCCCTCCCCCGGCCGCGCCCGGCTGACACCGGGAGCGCTGACTCAGCGCCCGCCGCCCCGCAGGCTGCCCGGGCCCGCGCCCCCGCCCCGGCTGCCCAGGGAAGCGGTGGGGGCTGCCCGAGCAGTGCGGATCGCTACCGCCCCGGCCCCCCGCCGGACCACCCGGAGCTGAGCGCGTCTGGCTAAGGAGGGGCGGGCACCAGAAGCGCCGCAGCGCTTGAGGTGTTCTGTGAGCGGAAGCGGGGTGGGGGTGTCTGGGTAGTAAATAAATCCCTAAGAAGCCGTGGTGGTGTGGGAGACTGGTGGGCAGTGGCTTCTGGGGATATTCCTGTCCTGCAAAGGTTTCGGTTGCTGCTTCCAGCTGCTTTCCTGGGCAACCCCGAGCTGCACCGCCGGGCACCGGGCCGTCAGGAAGCGGGGTCCCTCTGCTGTCCCCTGCGCTGCCACCCAAGCCCTTGGAGCGCTTGGTGATGGCTTGAGGAAAAAGCTGCCATTTAAAAAGAAACTATTTCTGTTCCTTTTGGTTGCAAAAGTCCTGTCCTTACGTGGAGGGGAATTACCTGTTCCCTTTTGGGGTTTTTTTTGGGTTGACTGTTTCTACATATGGAATGTTAAGCAGGTTTAATTAGATTGTGTCTCTAAGTATTACAAAAACAGTATTTTCATGCTGTCAATTACATTAGCAAAGTGAGTAACAGTCCCACTTTAAATGTGTGCATTTATAGAAGGATAATTATACCTCCCTGGTATGTGTGCACTCTGGTACATCTGTGTGTGTCACAACAGGTAACCAGGTCTTGCACAAAATCTGTTATGTTGTTTTATGTGAAGATGCATTATGGTTGTTTTAACTTCCAATAGAATAAAAGATGCAATGTATATTATAAAAGATATATATATAAAATATATATATATTAAATATATATCACATGCAATGTATATTAAATATATATATTACTGAAGATAGAAACATCACAAGTTAATTGAGTTGTAAAATACAAGAATACAGTTTGGAAAACACCTAAGTCAAGGGTGCCAGCTTAATCAAAATTCATCTTCCATCTTGGTGGTGGTCTTTTAATTAAACATTAACGTACTTTTTTTCCTCCTGCAGTTTCTTTCAACACATAAAATGTTTTTTTTGTTAAACTCTTCAATAGTTTTGCTATCCTTCTCAAGCCTAGGGCTTCCTGTATTGGTAACTACATGCTATTCAAACCTCACATTGAATACAGAATATGCTCATGAGATTTTTCTGTTACTATTTTATCATTCTATCTTATTGTTAGGCACATATTAATAAAATTGCACAACATCCTTGTGGCTGTGCAGCAGCGGGAGGCCATCAAATAAGATTTCTGATCAATACTGAGCCATCCCAGGACCCCGAGTGCAACTACTTCACCTCAGTGCTCAAATTTGAGATCCTTTGCCCTCAATGGGGTTCCTCATTCTCTCCAAAAGAAGATGCAGAATTGGCCCTTTGTGCCTTTGACTGCAGAGCTTTGAGGTCTGTGTCACAGTAGCTTGGGGACTGGTATTAAATCCCCAGCTCAGGTGTTGCTAGTAGTAATAGCACAGCAGGACCTTGCTCAGCATAGATCAACCACCCAAGGTAGAGCTTAGCAAGGCTGATGCAAGTTTTAGAGCCCATGCTGAGAGCAGCTTGCTGCTGTGTGCCTCCTGACAGGAGACGCACTACCTCACTTAAGGTAAAACATGTTTTTTCTTCATTCTCGAGTCCTTTCACATATTATTCCTCTTCTCTGAGGCCAGTGCAGGTATTTGAGTTGAGCAATTTGCTTCCTCTTCACCTGCTTTGCTGCTATGTTTTTCAAAATCACACGAAGATAACAAAACCGTATTTTCTCATTTTCATGGTAATGAGGTCATTTTAAACCTGTGAAGAAAGCTTGGACCACAAAAATATAAATACACCTATTACCTGTTTTGCTTCATTGGATTGGTATCCTTGATCTGTCATTTGTTTCCACACACAGATATAAATATACACATGGAAATAAATTCTGTAGTTGGAAAAAAAAAGCCAATAAAATCTACTTTAAAAAAAAAAAAAAAGAAGTGATATTATAGACATTCAAAATGCAGAACATTACCAAAAGTCTTGAACATGCTGTCACCACAACACCATTAGTCTACATCCTTAATGTATGTCCCTTAACATACATCTGTACTCAATGTACCTTGTAATTACCTCATTATGGTTAACTACTGCTGACCCCTGTGTGGAACATGTTAACATACAGAGCAACTGTGAAACAGTTAGGGAAAAGCAAGGGGAGACTTTTCAGAACAAACCTACAATTCCATTGACATGGTCTGGCCACAGAGTTAGCATCATGGGCTCTATCCATATTTAATTCATTTCCATTCCACAAGTATTTCTTTAATCAGCAAAACAAAGAAACAGCTGTTATGTGACAGATGAAGCAAGTCAGAAAAACTAACCATATGTAATACAAGGACCAGGTAGTGATCAGATCTGGTATCTACAACTCAAAAGTCCCTGAAATAATGTCAGAATTGTGTTTACTTACTTAAACAAAATTCTTTATGGTACTGTTACAAGAAATAATTACCAAACTGGGCTTTACCACTGAGAAACCACTTGTTGCTTTTCTCCCACCCCCACTTGCCTCAAATCCCAGGGCAGTGCTGTTGTACACAGTTCCACAACCTTGGGGAAAGAATAATGCATTCCAACCTCGGTTTCTATATCCTACAGCCACAGTTCCAACTCCTGGCTTTACCCGTGGCAGTGACAGAGCAAGCTGAAAACTTAGACACTGTTATGATGGATTCCAGTTATTCCAACTACATCTCCAGGAACGCTTCCATCTCTACACCAAAACAAAATTATAGACTCCCTTCTAGTATAAATATGGGTTCATTTTCATGAGCAAAATTCCTCCATCTCTGCAGCCTCCAAAATTAATTATCCACCTCTCCTTCCTCCAAACATGATTTATCCTAGCTGCATTCATTAACTGAGCAGCTATCTTAGTTGCTGTTGTTTCTTTAAGTCTTCTTAACTTATGCCCCCTATTGTTTCACCCCCCTCTTGTGAAGTAGTGAGTGGTAAGCAGGAGCATAGGACAGCTGGAAAGCAAAGTCCTGTGTACCTGGTTCATTAAAGAGATGAAGCTGGAGCACCTCTGGGTAGCAGGTGGGAGAAAGGAAATGATCAGTCATGGAACTGGTTCTAAAAACCCATATTTTCCTTTAAAACCCTTGAAAGGGTCTGAAATCCTCCAACCTATTTGAAAAACCATTAGGACTGGCAACTCTGCTAATGGTTCTCAATTGCTTGTCTTTCACTCTCTTGCCTCTTGTAATGTCACTGTTTCCCCTTGTGAGGAAGATTTCCAAGCCATACAACACCTGAGTTTCTAATGCTAAAAGAAAAATAGAATTTTGTGGCTTCTTTAAGCATCATTAAAGAACCCCAAAGACCACACACCACTCAGAAAAGCTGCAGCATTAGCAGCTGGTGAGTCAAGGCAATTGTAGCTCTGATTAGCTCAAATGTCCTGCCCTGCTGCACCAGTGCCACTGCTCAGGGAAGGAGAAAAACCAAGAAACAAGCAGGGCAAGGGAGGTGATTCTCCTCCTCTGCCCCCTTCTTTTGAGACCCACCTGGAGTACTGTGTCCAGCTCTGGGGCCTCCAACATAATGAGGACATAGAGTTTTTGGAGCAAGGAGGGCCCTGAAGATGCTCAGAGGCTGGAGTACCTCTCCTATGAAGACACACTGAGACAGTTGGTGTTGTTTAGCCTGGAGAAGACTCCAAGGAGACCTTACAGCAGCCTTCTAGCACCTAAAGAGGACAGCAAGAGAGCTGGAGAGGGACTTTTCACATGGTCCTGAAGTGGCGGGACAAGGGGGGATGGCTTTAAACTGAAAGTGGGTAGGTTTAGGTTAGATACTAGGAGGAAATTCTTGACTGTGCGGGTTGTGAGGCACAGGAACAGGTTGCTCAGAGAAGCTGTGTATGCCCTATCCTTGGAAGTGTTCAAGGCCAGGTTTGATGGTGCTTTGAGCAACCTGGTATAGTGAAGTATGTCTCTGTCCGTGGCAGGTGGCTTGGAATTACATGATCTCTAAGGTCCCTTCCAACCCAAACCATTGTATCATTGTAAACAGCACAACCCCTTCTCCTACAGAGACAGATCTTCCTTCTGCAAAAATCAGTTCTGTCTGGCTTCCTTTCTCTTCACTTACACAAAAGGGTACCAGCCCAGTTTTGATCCCAGTAATGCCCTAGAAAATTGGAGAGAAAAGGTCATTACAGGTATAACACACGGCTGTTTGAGAAGGTGTAGGAACTAAACTCATCTCAAATTTAGGAGCTGGGAGTGGGGGCAGCCACCTTTCTGCCACCCCTATGCTCCCTCCCCAGCATTTTCTGGGAGCAGTGAACTGGACACAGCTTCCATGTGAAGGGAATCACTGCAGATTCAGCTGGAGAAAGAGGAAGATGTGGACTGGGCCAGACTGGCATCAATCACCAGGAACATATACATTAAGGAAAAGCTGTGAGTTCTCAACAGTGTCAGATTGTAGCCCATGATTTCTGCATTGCGTTTCTTTTTTACAAGAGCTTTTCCAGAGGAGGTCACGATTACTTTGCTCACTATAAATGAGCAGGGTAGGGCTGTTATTATCATGCATGCATCCTGCAGAAGGGCAGGAAGTGTTAAAACAGGAAGGTGGGCCCAAAGAAAAGGCTCTAAATGACCATATTTAAAAATTTTCCATCTCACAAGTTTCTTGGACTCTGACTCTTGATGTTTTCTTTTTTGTTGGGGAGACAGGGGGTCAGCAGCTCTGTGCACAGTGTTTGAAATAAATCAGTTTCTCCAAATTCAAACTCAAATTCAGCATCTCCAGCAGCAAGTCCCTAACTAAAAGTCATGACCAGAAGTGGGGTCACAAAAGTGTAAAGTGAAGTTACAAGCTTGGCAGAAATGAAATTATTTAAGCAGCATCTGGGGCTGCAAGCCCATCAGAAGCGAAACTATAATGTTTAGTATTTTCCATTACTTGTGCATTTTTTCTGAAGCTCCAGCTCCTCGAGCCCAGTGATCTTCTACTTACATGTAGAGATAAGGGAGCAAAGAAAAAAAGTATGAAAAAGTGAGATAAATGTGTTCTTATGGCTTTGAAGGAATCACCCGGGGTGCAAAGGTTGTGTTGGGTTTCATTTTTCTTAATTTTTAAGGAATTTATTTTTCTTAAGTCATTCAGTACTGACAGTGCTAAGTGGAAAAGCTCCTCCCAGGACAGGTACCACCTTAACAATTTGTGCAACTTTGTCACCTCTTACACATTACTCTGTCCACCTTCAAGACTAAAGCTCAAATGTTCTAAGGTGGCAATGCATCTATTTTTGTTATGGCAAATCATTCACTGCAAAGACAAAAGCCTTGAGTATAGCTGTCTCAAAGGCGATATAGTACATATTTATTGCAGTACCTTTCTAAATCACGATAAAAATTGAATTAATTTGTCTTTATTTTTTGCTGCTGCAATGGCATAGAAACTCATAGCTGTACCTGAAGAAAGAGGTGATGTTTGAAAGAAGTTAGAGAATTACTGAGACCTGTGTCATTTTATGCCATTAGTTTCTTCACAAAGCTGAGTCTCTTTGGCCTTTGGTTTCCTCATGTATCAAATGGAATAATTTATAATTTACCTGACAGCAGCTGTGAAATAATTAACATTTGTAAATGGTTTCAAAATCCCATTGGATTTTGAATATCAAAAGAATGCAATATATTTATGATCTCTGAAAGTATAGATCACAGAATCAAGATTGGAAGAGACCTTCGAGATCATGTAGTCCAGCCATCAACCGGGCACTACCATAATCACCCGTAAACCATAACCCTCCACACAAGATCCTGATGTCTCTTGAACACTTCTAGAGAGAGTTACTCCGCCACCTCCCTGGACAACTTATTCCAATGCCTGACCACTCTTCCAGTGAAATTTTGTTTTCTAATATCTAACCTGAACCTCCCCAGTGGCAACTTAGGGCTATTTCCTCTCATTCTATCACTTGAGACATGGCAGAAGAGACCAATCCCCACCTTGCTACAGCCTCTTTCCAGGTAGTTATAGAGAGCAAGGAGATCTCCCCTGAGCCTCCTTTTCTCCAGGCTTCCCCCAGCTCTCTCAGCCTCTCCTCATGACTCACTCTCTAGACCCTTCACCAGCTCTGTTGCCTTTCTCTGGACACCCTCCTGCACATCAATGTTCTTCTTGTAGTGAGGCGCCCAAAACTGAACACAGAACTCAAGGTGCAGATTCACCAGTGCTGAGTACAGGGGGACAATAATTGCCCTGGTCCTGCTGACCACACTATTCTTGATACAGGCCAATATGCCATGTGTCACCTGGGCACACTACTGGCTCATATCCAGCCAGTTGTTAACCAGCACCCCAAGTTCCTTTCTGCTGAACAGCTCTCAAACCACTCTTCCCTAAGTCTATAGCATGGCATTGTTGTGACCCAAATGCAAGACCCGATGTGGAAAAAAATTGTGTTATTTTACTACCAGCCACTTTTTGTTAGAATTTTTGTGAATAAAATACCATCTTTGCATCAAATTACTTGGTTTGAGTAGTAGGCTTTTTCAACTCTTCCCATTTTTTAAGGTATGCTGTATGTCTGGTTTTGCCCCAAAGTAAATGTGTATGGGTGAATGATGAAATCCTTGAAACTTTTTAATGGAAATTATGAGACAGTATGAGCTATCATAGCATCTCCATATATGTAATGTTTTGTGATATGTTTGTATGTGAGTATTTCCTTAGTGTTCAGAATGACTAGCTATTATGCCCAAAATAGCCTTTTACTTTACTTATGTGGTTTTTTTTCTTGACAGTCACACTGAGTCTTTGTAGTCAAAATTTCCTAGCCAGTCATACAATCAAGTACGGATCAGCTGTGTTCACACTGCCAAAGACAGCTTGTACCACAAAGGCTCTTCAGCTTAGCTACTTCTCACAACTTCCTAAGAACAGCTTCATAAAGGAGGCTTTACATAGATGTTTTGGCTATTACCAAGACCACACTTTCCAGTAATATAACCTGCCTTTCTCTGAAAAGCTAGCCAGGGAGGGGTTACCCATTTGCCTTTGGAGGTGAAGGGGGAGAAATCCAGAAGCTCAGATTTCTTATCACCCACCATTACTTTCCCAGGGGGTACACAAACCTCTCTCTCTCCATCCAAAACAAGCAATCTACCAAACACCAAAGTGACAATTTTTGCTTCTCCATGATGTTCTGGCCAATGGTGATGCTTTACCCTTGTTTTTTTTCAGCTCCTGGGGCTTGCTTCCCTCATCTGCAAGTCTGGGAAGGTTGAGAGTGAGGCTTTAGCAGAGACACAGGTCGTGACTCCAGCCTCTGGAAAGATTGATTTTCTTTGGGGAGCCAGGGAGAAAACTGGTGTGAGACCTGTGAGCACCTGGTCCGTAGATGGGATCCAGGCAAGGAAGCACTGTGCCCACCTACATCTCTCAGAGGTGCCTCTGGGCAGAGCAAAGGGGGGCCAGAGCCACTGACAGAAATAACTTTTTCTCTGTGCCTTACATTTGGTGGTAGTAGATGTAGGAATTAGTTGAACAGACAGCAAAAGGCCAGTGCTGCCTGGCTTCAAACGTGTTTGCACCCCAATCAATACAGCCCCCAAACAAGAAAAGAGTGGTTTGGTAATAATTAGACTTTCTACAAATATGATTTGTTTGTCTTGAAACAAACCACATCCCATTTAGAATCCAAAATGGCTTAGATTTTTTTGTAAAGAAACTTGTAATAATAAACCCCCAAATGGGTATTATTCCTGTTTGTAAGAAAGTGGTTCTAGAAATCACCTTTCAAACAAAGGAAACACTGACTTGTTATACAGAATTAACTGGAAAAAGTTACTGATTGTCCAGTCAGCCATTCGGGGGTGTGGGTGAGGGGGATGTTTAAATATAGAAATAGTCATAACTACCATGACTTCTAAAATTAAAAAGAAAAAAGAGCAAAACAAACAAAAATTTACAGTGTCGGTGAAGTTATTCACTGGAAAGTGAGGATAATCCATGCTCATAAAAAGCAGAAAATAACTTCATGCAGTTGACAGTTTTATTATAGGAACATAGGAAAATGGTGACAGAAAATGGTATTTTGATGCTGATTGTTTTATTTGTGCCTCTTTCTCTATGTTTTCTTTTCACACATCTGAGCATTTAATACACCCTGTCAAGTAATAAGCAAATGGAATGGTGTGAATTAATTCTCTTTCATTTAAATGTACATCTTAATTAAGTTTATTGGTAGGAGAATTGATGTATTGAAAAATTCTTTACATTTAAGAGATGTTAAAATAACAAAATCACTGAAATTTAAAGAATATCAAGTAGGAATGGCATTTGTTTTCCTTAACTGACTGGGAGACATAAAAATACATATCCCATTGACTTTTAAAAGACCTAAAAATTAAAATAAATTAAAATAATTAAAGAACCCTACTAATTTAAACTATTACTTTTTAAAGTACTGAATCTGTAATTAGAAACAAAACCCAAAGTGGTAGCTATTATTAAAAGTGTATTCCATAGGGACAATTACAGATTTCTATTCCTAAAAAAAGAAAACTTTTAAAGAAGAGTTAATGGAAGACATGGTTTATTATTTTTGAGGGTGGAAGGAGACTTGGTCACTGATTTTTATTTTATTTTTATTTAGTTTTAAATAGAACCCTCTAAATATTTTTCACACAGATAAACTGGTAACATGGAAGTATTTGCTGGCTTTATGAAAGACCAAAAAGATTGACTTTTCCTGTGGCATAGCTTCATTGTTAGTAAAAACAAAACAAAACACACACTAAAAAAGCTATTATTTCACCAGCTTGGGTTTGGTGAGTGCCTGTTGAGTAGCACAGCAGAGAAAGGTCAAAGTTTATATTGAGCTGGATGCTTTGTGGGGTCTCTGAATTATGCACCAGGGCTTGAGCTGTCCTTTCCTTGCACATCCCTTGCCCCTGCTGCCTTGCTTCCTGCTCCTGCTTGCCTCAGCCCGGAGAGGAGAGGAGAGGAGAGGAGAGGAGAGGAGAGGAGAGGAGAGGAGAGGAGAGGAGAGGAGAGGAGAGGAGAGGAGAGGAGAGGAGAGGAGAGGAGAGGAGAGGAGAGGAGAGGAGAGGAGAGGAGAGGAGAGGAGAGGAGAGGAGAGGAGAGGAGAGGAGAGGAGAGGAGAGGAGAGGAGAGGAGAGGAGAGGAGAGGAGAGGAGAGGAGAGGAGAGGAGAGGAGAGGAGAGGAGAGGAGAGGAGAGGAGAGGAGAGGAGAGGAGAGGAGAGGAGCTGGTTTTGACCCAGGATAAGCATCACTACTTGCCACAGTGGGTGTTTGTCACAGGAGAGAATGTGGTGCTGGGGGATGGGGTGGATGAAGGCAGTTTAGAAGGGAAACAAAACTGGAGGGAAATGAGTTCTTGCAAAGTAAAAGTTGAGTGTCTTAAGATACAATAAGTAAAATATGCCTTCTCCAGATATAGAGGAAAAGCACACCAGCACAGTGGATAGCAGAGAAGCTATGGAAACATGGATTAAACCTTTAAAAGGAGAAAGAAAAAGAGGAATTAAAAAAAGCTCCAAAGATCCTTTCTTTTCCAAAGGTGAGCAAAAGGCAGTGTCAGACACAGTGAAGCATCTTCCCTCCGTGTGCCTTTTATTCCATTCCCAGAATCTGTGTTTCCTGAGTTTCTCATTTTGAGCCACTGGGGGCCGAGGAGGGGGTAGAGGAAGAGGAGGCAGCTGGGTCACTGCTCCAGACTGCTCAACCTGAGCCTGGTCCCATCTGTGGGGCTGCCCCTCCACGCTGACCCCTGTGGAGGCACACAGGGTCCCAGCCACACAGTGAAAAGGTAAATTTAACCAGCTGCTTCTCAGGAGGGCTCCGTCTGGCTGGCAACACATACACCACATGCCTACTGACATGGTCTCCAAAACCAAAACAGCAGAGGAAGGGGCAGGTATAGCAGGTATAACAGGTATAAAAGTCTCACGGGCTTGAGACAGAAGAGCACCATCTTCTGATCCCCTTCTCTAGAAGTGTTTACTCATTCTGAATTGACTGGTGAGTGGATAACATATAGACATGGCTGGTCCCATTTAGTAACCAGGGCTCTGCCCACCTCACAGTAAGGAAGTCAAAGTCTTTCCCAGGTGGCTCCTGATCCTGACTAGGCTGGAGTTTGGATGGCAGGAGGTGGTCATGAGTCCCATTGCAGTAAGGAAGAGATTAAACCTAAGTATCCCAGCCTTAGGTAAATGATCTAACCTCTGTTGTGTTAACCATAACATATTGGTGCCCTGGCTTAGTAACCAAGCTCCAGGAGAAGAGAAGACCTCCTTGTGTTTCTGGAGTCAGCGTGAGAGCAGCCTTTCCAGGGTTACAGGATGCTGTGCTGGCCTCTGGCAGCTCTCCACTGGGCTGACAAGCTGTGTGGGGTCCCCAGGGAAGCAACTGCTTCTTTGGAGCAGAAGCAGCAGCAAACATCGTGGCTGAGAGGTGATTTGGATTGCACTCTGGAGTCAGGAGCTTAAAAACAAAACACTATAGTGAGCAATTCTTGGGTGCTTTTTTTTCTTTTTTCCCTCTGGACCCATGTATGCAGTTTTGAAAGGGCTTTTGAAGTTGGCTCAGTCCTGTTTTAACCAGCATATTTTTAAACAAACCTTTGTACTTTGTATCCATGGTGAAAATGATTAAAATCACCACTAGTTAGTTGTGGCTATGCATGGGACTGACCACGATTACTGAAACAGAACAAGACCTAAGGCTGCTAGAAGTTGCCCCTCTAACTAAAACTTTAACTACTTATTTACACAGTTGTTGTTTATTTTGATGATAATGATGTCCTGGTATCAGCAGAAAGAGCACAAGTCTTGTTTCTATTTTTGTAGACAAATACCTGCTTCAGCTGAGCTACAGGACAGCAAAATAGCTATATTGTAACCTCCTCTATGGCACAGACAGTGTCTTCTGCACCCAGCGTCCTTTAAGCACAAAATTTAAACTGGTTTACTTAGTAAATAGGGTGTATTGGAGGCTTTTAGTAATTTATATTTGTGGTCAGGTGCAATTGGAGACTCATTACCTTAGATGTAGGATGGAGTCAAGCAGAGATGAAGACACTGGTTCTTCCTTCCTCCTCCCCCCCCCCTCCTGAGCTTTGCATGTCTTGAACTGCTGCCTAACTAGGCTTGGGACCTCTGGCCTGTTTTCTTGTCCCAGAAATCAATTCCACCACTGTAAGCATCTTTAGATCACATTGCAAGGGCTATTGTATGAATATACATTAATTCAGTTAGCTTACTTGTCATGTAGCTATTGTCTACAGATAAGCAGTGGGCTTGTACATTTAACATTTAACACTGTCATGTGTTATGATTTAGATTTTTAATGGCTCAAATGTCTCCTCTTTTAATAAAAGCATTAGTGGCTGTAATATTTTTAACTTGAGTGTAATCCCAAATAAAATTTTGTTGCAGATTAGCTAGTGCACATGAACAGATACAAAGCAATGGAGGTCACTTACATCACTTTAGTCTGGAACACGAGTGTAGCTCATGAGATGCCATCCAGTCCCCAGCTTCTGGCACTCATGGCTGCACTGAAGCATATTTGCCACTCAGATTTGCCAGGGCAACATTCTCAAGTCTTCTGTCTTTAAGAGCGTCTTTTAATCTTTAACTCTTTTGTAGTCTTCTTGAGTGACATATGGCAAATCATTTTACCTTTTCCTTCTCCTTTTTCCTGAACTACCCACTGAGGATAGCACTCAACCTCTGAGGACTGTAGGAGACTAAATTCATTAGTGATGTCAAAGTTCTCTGAGATGGGTGGGCAGTAAGTCCAAAGCATATTTAAAATTGAAGAAATGTCTGATTCCATCTCCAGCTGTTTGCTGTGGCTTCTCTGACTCCTAAAAAATTGTTGCCATAGAGACTTTAAAAGTTGCTGCTTATGGCCCTTACTTTTATCATCACTGTACTTTTTTCATGTCATGGTTCAGAGTTACACCTTTTCTTTAATCAGATTTCCTCTAGCAAAACACAGCTTTTTTTCCAACTTCTCATGAAGAAAGAGTGCCTTGCTTGCATATAAACTTTCTGCAATTTTTTTGTTTTTATATGTTTATATGTTTTGGTTTTTATATGTTTAAAGTTGAATAGATGGCTTTTATGAAACTGTTTTTTGTATTTGACCACATATTACATTTTTGTATTTTACCACAATTCTGAAGTGATTACAAAGGACATTTCAAGTACAACAAAAACCCAGAAGGATTCAAGTTTTTCACCTTCCTAAAAAATTATGATCTATGCCATTAATGTTTTTTCCCCACAGTATTTGCTAGTAAAAAAAAAAAAAATCCTCTTAAGAAGATAAAGTAAAAAAAAAACATTTATAATGCATGAGCTTTCCTTTTATTTTTGCAAATGCCCTTTCCAACAGAGCTCAATCTATTTGTAATTACTCAACACTACAGAATCTCTCCTTGGGCAGAAGATTAGATAATAAAGTGTCTATGACAAGCACCAATCCTTAAAAGGGCCAGAGAAACAGCACCTAAGATATCACTAAGAGCAAAAATTCTACTTGAAAGAATACACTGGTGTTTCTACTTACTAACTTATCAGCTTTGCTTAAATTAACTATGACTGAAGTATGCTCTACCCTTTTCCTCAATTAACTTTTCATTCATTCACAAATTCGTTGGGCCTCACCCTGGAATGAGACCCTTCATTCTTCAAAGAGCCAGGGTGACCTGCTACAGTTTCCAACTAATCAGAGAAACAAAAAAAGGCTGAGATTAAACCCCAAGGAAGCCAGGCTATGTTGGAATTCACTTGCAAGAGTAAACATTGTCACTTACAACAAGCAGATCTGCAGATATTTAACAAACCCCAGGGTGCTCTATACAATGAAGATTTCCACATTTGATTGCCATCTTCTCTGCCAGAGGAGTTTTCTTAGGTCTTTATCTAATCAAAAAGTTATCTGGTGTGTTAGACAAAAGAAACTTTCAGCACACTTATAAGGGTTTAGACAACACTCTATGTCCCTGTCCATCGCAGTCAGCTCTGATATCGTGAATCACAAAAAGCACATTAAAATCATAATTCAAACAAAATTTGAGACATAATCTATGTGTGCAATAGGTCAATTTATGTGTGACCTTTATTTTTTGGTAAGGAAAAAAGAAACCCACTTAGAACTTATTGTGGTTAATGCTACCATTTCTGAAAAAGCCTTGTAATAACTTAACATTAATTATCCTTTTACAGAAAATATTTTTTCAGATGTCTTTTCACTAGCAAGAGTGGGAATTGTGCACTGACTGAAAACTCAGAGTTAAATTGACACCAGTGTTACAAATATCCTGAGAAAATAAAAATATGGCTCTGGAGTCAGAAAGCTGGCAAGACTTAAGAAAAAATTTATCTGACCTGCAGGGATGACGGAATCTCCCTCTGCTGTTGATTGTAGTTTTCATTTTACTCAGCAGAACGTTCAGTTTGGTCAGAGCTACCTGGAAGATGACCATCAAAAAGTATCTGTCAAAGAAAGATCTAAAAGGAGAAAAATTATCAGCAAACATGGGTATGGGCGGTGAATTTTTTTTCATAACTACTATGTTCATACAAGAAAGGAGATAAAACAAGGGAGCAAGAAACATGAAATAGAATGTGCTAACCATGCATTACATATGTCAAGAAGAATGAAAACAGGACAAAAGAGGTGATCAGATCAATGGGTTTCATGCCAGAATCATCACAACACACATAAACACATCTCCAGTGATTATTTTGACTCCCTTTAAAAATAAGACATTTCTTCCTATTGCCTTTGCTGTACTCTGGAGAAACAATGGAAAATGAATAATTCAGTAAACTGAAAGACAAAGATGGAGAAAATGGACAAGCTTCCAGAAAAGTCTGTGTCCCAAACTCTTCTGGGATGTTTAGATGCAGATTAAGAGAAAAGTCTACAGTGTAAGGAAATGGGATTGCTTGTGTAAGTGTGCAGTAGCTTTTGTTTTATGTCTGTATCTTTAAAGAACAACAAAAAATATGTATGTAGGTATGAATGCATGTATGAATCTATCTATCTATCTATCTATCTATCTATCTATCTATCTATCTATCTATCTATCTATCCTATCTTTCTGCTTACCTGCCCGCTTACCTACCTACCTTGCTGCAGCAGTGAATAAGAAGAGCATTGCTTAATGCTCTGTAGGGTGAAGTGGGGTGTTTGTTTTTGTTTTTCGTAAGACCAACCGAGGTAGCTAGGCAAAAGAGAGCAGCAGTGAGGTTCAAAAGAGTCTCCTTCAAGTCAGATGGCTGCTGGAAGTGGATTGGGCCCTCCCAGAAGCTGTTGTCTGCAGTGGGTCGCCTAAACTCTCCTGCAAGTCCTTCCACTGGTAGAACTGGGGAGTGCTAAATAGATGGTGGGAAGTGTGAAGCAGGCAGAGATGGTGGATTCTTTGGTCAGCACAATTATATCTGAAAGTGGGTGTCTGCCAACCACCTTCACTGCACTGAGAAAATGAAAACTGCAGCAACTCTGTGACTGAGGCAGATGACTTACCTTCCATTTTAGCACAGCTTGGGTAGTCGCAATAAAATTTTAAATGGCAGTTCGACACTGGGTTTTGCTTCTTAAAACGCAACACAAATGGTCTACAAACCTGTGGTTCCTCCAGAACAACAGCATAGGTCCTGATCTCACGTAAGAGTATTAACTCTGCTCCTGCTAATCTAATCATCCATAGACTGTAGTGGTAGTGGTAAAAAGCCCCAAGGGAATAAATAAGGACTACTGTGCTGAACGAGAGTTTGTACAGGCTTTGCACTTTTTGCAATATATGTTGACATTTAGGATGAAAATTAACAGGATAGTTGTCTCCATGCAAGCAGCAAACATGTCTCAGACTGCACATTTTCACAGTTGACTTGTAAATTGTTTTCAAGAGTGCATTAGCAGAGATATATTAAAACCGCTATTGTTTCAGCCCTTTATTCTTTCTTGTTTAAAATTTTATGAAAGATTTAAAATTGCCTTCCTTTGACTTCAGTTAACCTAGTTACTCCTTATTTCTCCATACAGGTTGTGGAAAGCAGGACTTTATGAGAAATTCAAACTGTGCATGAAGAGTCTGTTAACAAATACATAGTGCCAAATTATTAGGTACACAGGACCTCTGCAGTAAAAACAAAGGGAATGTATGGCTGGGAAGAGGAATAGATTTTGCAGGGAATGTGTATTCCCAAAGGAAGTGGTAACTTCCATAAACTCTTGAAAACCCGTTTTCCATACCCGCCACTCTCACCACCTTCTTCATATAAACTGGGGTGTTCATAACACATATAGTTTTCTGGCTCACTATGCCATGCTATTATGGCTGAACAAGTTGGGTGAAAAACAGCCATGTGAAATTTTCACAGAGCAGCACACACCAATACAAAGCCTTGCCTTGGTTTCAAATTTCTTCACCAATCCCAAACACAGACAAGCTTTATTGAAAGGCTTGTTAAGGTTCACAAACCACAGGATGAGTTTGTGGGTGTGCCAAAGAAAAGGTCTGAAAGAGCAAACAGAAACTGGGAGCAGATCTACTTTGGGCTTTGCCATGGGCTGTCTGTGGGTCTTGGTCAGCTTATCCTCCTTCTCCTCTGTGTCTCAAATTGCACTGCATGAGTAATGCTGCTGAACTCCCTGTGTCCCCAGAGCATCAGGAGGATGAATGGCTGGGAAGCCCTTTAGATTAGTGGAGTGTTAAACTAGGACTAGAGCTGGCTATAGACTTCCCAGTAGAGCTGTAACAGCAAAGCTCCAACAGAGACCCAGCTGGAGAACCCTTTTTCTGGTTCGCAGAAGTCATCATGAGGAAAATACAAAATATTTTCCTGAAGATAATTTCTTTGACTTCTAGTGTGCACCTTTTCATGGATTTTGCCTGGATACCTGTGGCTGCTATTCCGCTTCCTCTAAGGCAAAGGCAATAATTGTATAATTGTAAAATGCATTTTATCAATTCGATTCTTCTCCTCATTCCAGAGGAATTCTCCTCCATCCAGAGTGGAGGGCAGAAGAGAGGGAGGTTGAGTGAGCAGCTATGCAGTATTTCATCTCCAGTTGGGCTTAAAACCACAGCAATGGAGCAGGACATTGGAAGGACAGAGCTTTGGGTTCACCAGCAAGAAGCAGGCAGAGCAGGCAGCTTTGCTCCCATGTTCACGGGCAGACTGGTGTGTGTACGTGCATGGGGGAAGATTCCTATGTGTTGGGCTACAGCTCCTTACAAATTATCATGAAGTCACTAACAGGAATTAGTCTGTTAGGAAAGTTGTGAACCTGGGTTCAGTTTTATTAGGGTCATTTAGCATTTTAGCAATTACTTTACCAAGAAGCATGTAAGAAAATATGCTGACAAAGAAATAAAGAAAAACAACAGGGTAAACATGAAAAACACAGTTAATACTTATAAAAAAAATCCAAATACTGATGTTTTCATTCAGGTAGAACTGTGCTGCTCTGGATCACATATCTATAATTTCATGAAAAACAGCATGGCATGAAAAGCAAGTCCACTGACTTCAGAGAACACTTCGTTGTAAATATCAGTAAACACACTAATCTGTTTGCTAATCTATGTGGCTGTTTGGAGAAATGCAGCTATTTAAAAATGTGAGATTGTGCTAAAAGTATTCAGGTGTGCTACAAGTAATCATATATAATAAGGTATCTCCCTATGACTCTGTATTTAATCAAGCACCTTGCTTGCACAAGCACTTCGCTGTTTAAATTCCATTATTGCCTTTTAGTGGAGCTATGTGGTTTTTGACCATGTTATTAGAAGTTTTTAACATATCTTGTTGTTTTGTCTATAAGCTTCATTTTTATATTGCAAGTCTGCAAAGCCCTACCCACAAATTCCTGGTATCAGCCAGAGGGAAGAGAGCTTTTTCATGTCTGTAAAAGAATTTTATTGGGTATTAAGAAAACTTACTGCAGCCACATTCATTGTGGGGTGATGAAATCAGAGGCTTTGTGACAATCCCAGTGAAGTGTCAAGATATTGATTACACTGAGCAATTTTGGCCAAATTTCATTTTGCAGCAGCCACAGCAAATGCTGTCCAATACATTCAAAAAGGGATTTTCTGCTGTGTATGTCTAGACATACAGTCTAGAGGGGTAGAGAAATAATGGATACAATATCTGCAGCCAAGCAGTAGGAAACAGGGAGGTCTCTGTTATCTTTACTTCATATTGGATGAAGTGAGTCTGCTGCAGGTTAATGTTATTGAATTACAGTGGATATTGTTCTGATATAGAGCTCCATATCATATTAAAAAAAAATTTAAAAAAAGAGCCAAAATCAAGACTATCAGCTACACATAGGGCCACAAAAATGATCAGAGGGATGGAACACCTCTCCTATGAACACAGGCTGAGAGAGTTGGGATTGCTCAGACTGAGGAAGAGAAGGCTCCAGGGAGACCACAGAACAGCTTTCCAGTATCTAAAGGGGGCTTATAAGACAGATGGGGACAAATTTTTAAGTAAGGCCAGTTGTGATAGGACATGGAGTGGTTGTTCTAAACTAAAAGAGAGTAGATTCAGACTAGATATGAGAAAGACATTTTCTACAGCGTGGATGGTGGAAAACTGGCACAGTTTGCCCAGAGAGGTAGTGGATGCCCCATTCCTTGAAATATTCAAGGTCAGGCTGGATGGGGCTCTGAGCAAACTGCTCTAGATGAAACTGTACCTGCTCATTCCAGAGGGTTGGACTAGATGTCTTTAAAGGTCCTTTCCAACCCAAACTATTGTACAGTTCAGTATTTTTCCAAATTACGGGTACCTCCAGCTTTTTGATACATTCATATGATTCTCAGCATTTCTGGGGGGAAGAATTCATTCCAAACTGTGTGAGCAGAAGCCAGAAGGTGTGAAAGGACTCGTTTTTGTGGGAACTAGGCATGGCCTGGGCCAATGAATTTCTTCTGCTTAAGGTAAGAAAGATCAGAGGCCATGTGACAATCATAGCAAAATGTAAAGCGCATTTATTGAATCTGTCCTCATTAGAAGCTTCAGGTACCATTTCAGTGTTACTGGCTCACATACATGTGCACATGAGTGCATCTGCACACACACACTTTCAAACACATCCCCATTTATCCTGCAGAAAAAAAAAAAAAAAACATAAGACACCATTACCTGTAATTTTCAAGTCTGAATACCTGGACAAAAATAATCATTAGGGTTATAATGCATATGCAGGATAGCTTCCAAAGTGGAAGGTTTGCTATGAACAGATCCAGCATCCACTTTATAGCTCCTCCTCAAAACTTCACTGTTTCTCTGTTTTTATCACCACTAAATACCTTGTAAAGCTAATGAATCTAATTGTATTATTATTTACAATATCTGTATGATACCACTTAGGAAAAAGTTGCTGTTTATGCCTGCTGTTTTTACATTTCAGGATAGGTGATACGTGCTGATTAAATACGATGACGTGCAAAACTTGTCAAATTAGGTGAGGTACATCAAGTATATTGTTTTACAGAAGATTTTTTTTAATACATTACATCATACTTCTTTACCACTTTCTGAAAATACAAGTACATTTTCCAAATTCATACATTTTATCTCAACGTAAATCTGTCTGGAAGATGAGTCTTGCAGATTTATCCCCTGTGTATCAATAAGGAAACTGAGACACAGGCCTAGGTCTTTGCTGTTGTAATTCTTACTTGCAGTCTAAAAAAGTCCTAAGGTTCCCATGGAAAAGACATACATGGAAGAATTTTAAGTAAGTTACATATTAATGTTATGCCCTTTACTTATAAACTTCATACTGATTAATTCACCCACTGACTGAATGTGATTTTTTAAGAGCTGTAGAAATTTTCTAGGACTATGACATAGCTGTGACACTTTGAAGCTGTAAACCCCAATCCTCTGCCTTGTGTCATGGGTTCTCCGGGTGTGATAACCACATGTTAAACACACACTTAACCTCCCAACAGTGCGTGTCACAAGGCCACTAAGATGTACATGTCCCCCAATGGAGCTTCGAGGAAGAGGAGGGAGGCAGGATTACAGTACTGCCACTGCTAATGATTGCTTTCCAAATAGGTCTGTGGTCATTGGCTGGGCAAGGCTGGAAAACTTCTAGTGCAGTTGTTTAGACTACTTGACGGGCTGATATATAGGGACTTCTTTGTACAGTGCTGCGAGTGTCTTCATACTGATGTGGAATAGGACTCAATGCTTTTCTTGGGGAGGGGGGGAGCTGGTGCTTTCTTTTAGCTGGGAGAAACATTAAAGTCTTTCAGTCTGACCGATTGTAACTGGAACTCGCCGTCGGGGGTGGGAATGGGGTGCCGAGGAGCTCGGCTCGACCCGCGGAGGGGCGCGGGCGGCAGGTCAGCGCGCGCCTCCTCAGGCTCTTGATTATGTCTCGGGAACCTCCCGAGGACCCCACAGCGCATCCCCCGGGGCTGGACGCCAAGTTCCTGCAGCGGCGGCCGGGGTCACCGGGGGAACAAGGTGCGGGCGCGGCGCTGGCGGCCCGGCGGGGGCTGCGGGGGCTGCAGGCGGCTCGTCCCGGTGGGGGCCGGCGGGGCCGTGCGCCGAGGGCGCTGCCTGGCACGGCGCCTGCCCCGGCAGGGCCCGCCGCCCCCCGCGCCGCCGCCCGGGCCGAGGCCCCCTGGCGGCCAATGCTGCCCGAGCCACACGGGCCGCGGCCGCCGCGCCGGCCGGGAACGTCCTGTAAAAACCGCGTTTCAAACCCACCCGCCACCACAGGCTGGAACCTGCAGGTCCTGCCCACTTCGTTCCAGGTTTTGTTTAAGACAGACTGCAGTGAGGCGGGAACGGCTTGATGGGAAACGTCTGCTCCGGAGAGTGGGAGTATACGGATGCACGTGTCCGTATTACATTCCGTGTGTGTTTGTGTGGGCACAGACAGGGCATGGTGGTCACACGGGATCTCGGAGTCACGGGGTGCTTTGGGTTGGTAGGGGCCTTAAAGATCATCTAGTTCCAATCCCACTGCCATGGGCAGGGACGCCTTCTAGTAGACCAGGTTGCTCAAAGCTCCACCCAGCCTGGCCTTGAACACTTCCAGAGACGGGACATCCACAGCTGCCCTGGGCAACATAAGGACTGTCTCCGCATAAAAAGAAACAGAATAAATGCACACAAACACACACAAAAGGGTGTATGGAGAGAACCAGCTCTGCTGAGCTACTTATCTTTTAACTACATCACCAGTATTAAAGAGCAGCCATAACCATCTCTTTGCTGTAATAAACACAGCAGGTTTAAACAAATACACAAACTCAGAAGCCTAGAAAATACAAAATAAAATTAGGCGGGAAAAGCATTTGTGATAGTTGTCAGCAGCATCACAAATTCCCCATGCACACTGGAGGTTTTGCTAAGTCTCGAATGAATAAGGTTGCCCCACTTCCTGATTTGCTTGTTATCCTTGTCAGAACAATGCTGCCTTAATGCTGTTCTCCAAAGACATAAATAATGATAACTTTTTTTTTTTTTTTTTTTTTTTTTTTTACTTGTAGACACCAAAAATGATTTCTGGAGAAGGCCACTGTGATTTGCAAGCAAGCAAATATAGTAGCAGAAAACTTATATAATATATATATATATATATATGTATATGTATGTTCCAGTAGAAGGAATGCTTCATTTTCCATCAAATCTTTGCCAGAGGGGATGAGTTCACTGCATCAAGAGATTTCTAGAATTCCTAAAAATTCTGGATTAATCTTATCTGCAGAATACACAGTCACCCCCTTCCTTCTTTGTACTCATAACTGTTTTCTCACATTCTTTGCCTCACAGCTGCAGTGCTAATAATTTATCGTCCCAGTTGCCTCCCTCATACTACTTGATCTGAGTCTTCTTCAAAGCCAAAGGAATGAGCTGTTGGATGGGGTGTGATACAGGCAGCATGTGAACAAGGGGGGCGTGAGAGTGAGCTTCGGCTTCTCTTTGGTCATGAGTTCATGAGCCTAGTAAAGCTGATGAGCAGGGTAACCAGAGAAAGTGGAGATTATAAAAAATAACCTTTGAGATGAGGTCAGATCATCTTTGATGTAAGGCAAATTTGTATGGCTTTGTTTCTCTAAGCTTGCACTAAAACAGATCTAGCTGGCAGCGGGAGACTGAGTGGAGGAGTTGCCTGAGTGGTGCTGGGGGGGGCAGAGTGATGTTTCTTGCTGCCATCTCAGTGCAGATGTCATAAGGGTGAATCTGAAAGCAGTTTGGTATCTCCATGATCCAGGTGCAGGAGCAGCCGCTTGGAAATATTCTAAGTGTTGGCACAAATGACAGCAGCCTCTAAGCTGCTCCAGTGTGTGCCACAAGACTGTTCAGCAGTGCGTGGGTCAGCTGCTGGGGTGACAGAA
The DNA here is from genome assembly GCF_041296385.1 of Aphelocoma coerulescens. Classification (NCBI taxonomy): domain Eukaryota; kingdom Metazoa; phylum Chordata; class Aves; order Passeriformes; family Corvidae; genus Aphelocoma; species Aphelocoma coerulescens. The sequence goes on along the minus strand of NC_091014.1, from coordinate 35,088,116 downwards.
AGGTGTGCTTAAGTTGTACTCTGGGTGAGCAAAGATCAGGGCCAAATCGTGTTATTAGACAAATATACAAACTGGGTTCACTCACATGTGGAAGTATCAGGCAGCCAAATACATTCAGTATCAAACATTTGGAACAGGATAGTTTCCTCTGAGTCTTCATGAGCCAGGCTACTAGTGATAAAAGCAAATTCACTCTATGTGAGCTAAAAGTTATTTCAGTGCCAAATTCCACCTCCTGCACCTCATTATCTCTCCCCTTCTGCACTCCTGCCTGGCTTCATGTGAAGGGCATTCAGTGCTGAGCCAAACTACCTTGTTTCCATTTTTTTCTTTGCTGTTCACCTTAAAGTTTTCCTTTCCTTTCTCTTTGCATTTCTCTGAAGGCTGAAGAATGCCATGTATGCACAAGCACTCAGTTTTCCAGCCACTGGTGAGAAGGACTCAACACCTTTTTACCTTGCTCCTGAGCTAGGCAAGACTCCAGGATAGGGGACCAAGTGGCTGTGGGCATAAACATAGTATCCAGTGCCCTGTCAGACCCACCATGATACCCATACATCAGCACAGGGCTGGCAACTATGACAGAGGACTTAAAACAGACCTGTCTCTTTCCAGAATCACAGCTTGAGACTAGAAGAGACATCTTCCATACCTAAGCATGCACCAGATGCCATAGGTAGGCAAGCTCCCAGCTTGTCTGTTTGCCCCTTTGCTGGTGTAAACTGGAGTAACTCATCGCCTTCACAGAAGACTTGTGCCTTGATAAGTTTTGTTCTTTTTCAAAAATTATATCCTGAAGTTAAACAAGACCCAACCTCAGTGCCAAATAGAGTCCATCATATATTTTCAACTGAAGCTGAACAGCTATGTAAAAGTTTCATTACAATCAGAGTTTCCAATGAGAAAATGGCCGTTCTTGAGAGCATTTTCACATTTTTCAACAGAAATTTAGAAATATCCCAAATATAAAAAAATGAGGCTATCGCAAACCCAGTACCTCTCTTTGAATGGAAATGGTAAACCATGTTTTACTTTGCTTTGAAGAGATCCCGTCTCTCTTTTGCTATTTCCAAATAAAAACAGTGATTTAAATTCACCCTGTGTGTAAAAATGTCCCATATTACTACATTCTGTTTGCTTCCTAAGAGGGAAAAAAAAAAAGTAGAAGTATGCCCATTCAAAGCCAGTAGTCTACCAGGGGCCTCCTCACATCATTTGTGATGCATGGACAAGCTGCCACAGGACCAAGAGCTGCTACTCCTATTATGGAGGTCCTGTAGCTGTTGGTTTGTAGGCAAAATACATTTGGAAACATGGGTTTGATAATCTGTAAGTCTTTTAAACTCATTGTCTTAATAGAAGAGAAACAAACTGCACTGCTCTTCTCAAGGACCAAAGGAAATTATTTGTTTATCTGCTTTTACCTACCAAATAGGATGTGTTGGTAAAGACTACATATTTATGCCATGATTATGATTTCCTTAATAAACAATTTCTTCCAGAGGACCCAAACAGCTTTATAAACCTTGTCCCTGTATGAATGTGGGCAAACCGAAATGCCAAACAGCTGAGACATGAAGTTTTCTACATGACATAAAGGAATCAGGCACCAGCTCTGCTTGGCTTTCCCTGGGAGCAGTGCATCTGAGCCCCCTTGTAAATTCCAGCCTAAGCGATTTGCCCCAGGGTCATGAAGTGAGTCAGTATGTGAAGTGGGAACAGAGCCAGGCTATCCTGACTCCCTGTTTCCTATCCTAACCACTGGGCTACTCACAGGATATTTGGTCATGCAAATCTCATTGCACAATATCTTGTCAGCAGTGTTTTGCCATGAAAAAATTGTCACCCCAACAGCACATGGAAACAGAGAGAAATAGTAAACCCAAGCCGTTCTATATATTCAGTACTACAGATGACACATCCCACGGTCAGATCTTATTACAATCAAATATTTGTGGTGAAAGGACTGAGATGAAATGATGCAGTCCTGATAATGTGGCCATTAAAGACCAGATGTACGCACCTGGAAAATGAGACACACTGCATTAAGTATCAGGCCATAAGTACTCCATTTCCTATTTGGGGTCAGTTCTAAAGTCAAATGAGATCACTTCTCATGCTGAGAAGACTCTTTTTAGTCTTAAAAATTCATGTAAAAAATTAAATAATTCAAGTCAGGTATTCATACAGGTTCACTTAACCCAAAGAAAAATATGTCACATTTTATATATATATTTTTTTAAAATATATTTATATTTATATTTATATTTATATTTATATTTATATTTATATTTATATTTATATTTATATTTATATTTATATAGCAACTCAGCCAGTGACATAAATATCAATTTATTAGTGCAGCTATAAGGAGAATTTTTGCTATAGATGAAACTATCCTTAGTATACTGAAATTAGTGAGTTATACTCAGTTATCTGTTTGGTTTTGTGTGTATATATATACACACATATATATATAGTACTCATTTAGCACTTGCCCACTCAAGTATTGCACTGACATGAGGAACTGCTACGGGTATCCTCAAACTGCAGGTTCATCTTTATAAATTATTTTAAATAAACTTTAAAGCCTTAAAATGAAATGTGTCATTTTCATTCTGTGGGAAAGAAAATGAGAATCCAGAGAACTAGTTAATAATACAGTGCAATTCTCTTCTTGATCCAGCAGTAAATAAATACAGCAGTAAATATATACAAATGTTAGAAAACATTTCCCTTGGTATTCTATACAAAGATTGAACTTGCTGTGAGCTTTGCAGTGGATGTCCATTAACTGAGTATATAATCTCTCACCTTTCCATTACAGTGCCTTTAGCTGGAACACAAGACCAAGAAAAACACTGTTTTGTCTTAAAAATAGACACAGTCTCCCTGAGAAGCAGATTACCCTGAGCTACAGCAGACTCTGTGGATGGGAAAAATGTTTCTCATTTCCGTGTGCCCATAGCCTGTTAGCATTATTTACACCATGGGACTTCCCAGATACCCAGAGGAGTGGAGCTCATTCTGCTAAATGTTGTGGAAAGATGTCATGAGAAAATAGTACCTGCCTGCAGATATAATCTTTGTGCTTACACTGTGCTCCTCTGCACTGCTTAGACAATGCAAATCTCTTTCACTTGCCATTTTCCAATACATTACAATGCCATAGTTTGCCACAGTTTTCATAGGTGAAAAACTAAAATGTGTCTTTTAATCATCATGTGCCACCAAAGATCGGAAAGTGGAGCAGCCAGCCAGGCTTGTTTCTGCAAGTGGTTAGAGGACACTACTAGATCATACCTTTTGCGTGCATTTTTGTCTGCCAGAGTATTTATTTAACACCTGCATTACCAGAGGATCTATGTTTTCATTCAGCAAATTCTGTTCATGATGAAAAGTAATGCCCCGTAGTGTAGCTGAAGTGTCTTGATAGAGAAGGCCTAGGAACCATTAAACATGCTGGAAACATGAGCAGAGAGCTTCAACGAAAGAGTTTTAAGGCAAGCACTGGCATCTCAGTGTTGATTTGTTTGTTACTAAGATTAAGACTCAAGAAATGAGCGTATTTGGAAACTAAAGTGAATGAAAAATGAACTTCCTTCTCATTCCCATTGTACTTGGGTACAATGAATTCTCAAAACCATTTTAAAACCTCTCTAGCAAGTCAGTAACCTAGTTCCTGCTAAGGAAGGCTTCCAGGGCTGGAGGCCAAACTGGCAATGCAATTGCATCTTAGACATCTGTGGTCACTGGTCAGCACAGACTAGAGAGTCTGAGGATTCTGCAGTGGCAAGAACTGATCATCAACCATCTCCAGAGCTGAGGCTGTGAAGGATCTCATCACTTGTCCTACCACAAGCACCTTGAACATGGTTACCTGCATTATGTTTGCACCTCCCTGTCTCTCTTCACATTGATAAATGTGAAGGTCAGAAGTCCACACAGAATCTGCCAACTGCTATCCAGAGTAAATGTGTCCCAGACCCATGACAGGGGGGCCTCATTTGGGAGACATCAGTTCCCCCTAAATGGGAGCTGACAAAAAACCACAAACAAGACCCAAACTTGGCAAGCAGAGTGAGACTGAGCACTTGAATGTTTGTGTCCATCCTGTCCAGGCTGGGTTATTGCAGTTATTGTCTGTGTTTGGATGGAGAGGCAAATTAACCTGCTCTCCTCAGTGGAGCAGGTTAGCACGAACCCTCTTTTTTTCTGCTCTCTGTCCCTTCACTGATTTGTTGTGTACTTTGTTCTCTGCTTCCAGCTTTTACTTCTGATTTTCAGAAGACTCTAAGGGTGACTTAGGTCCCCTTTGAGTCATCTCACTACCACATTGCCATGCTGACTCACTCAGTTCAGCTGTGTTCCATGAAGATAGTACAGCTTACAAAACCTTGGATGAATCAACTAAACAGAAAACACTTTATGAAAATCAAATGAGATTTTAAAGATAGATTTAATGGTGTATGACTAGTGCTTGGGCATGTGATATCTTCCTCTTTACAAAGTGCTTTTTTCTTAGAAAAAGCATGATTACAATACAGATGTTTAAAATGTTTCCCACTGCCCAGATTCGACAGAAAATCTCTCCCGAGAAGTTCCCATGACATATATAGATCTCATTTACCTCAGTAGCATTTCAGCATCCCATAAAGAAATTCTATAAAACCCCTAAGAAATCCTTTGCCTACAGTAGGAAATTGAGCAATTTGATTTAAACTCAGCCGGTGCTGGCTCTGGGTTTGCTGAAGGTGTGGACAAACCCAAACATATTAAACATGATGCACCTGGCTAAAACACAGTTGAAGGAAGTAGGTCAAGACAAAGTTGGCTTGCTTTCTTCTGACAGGTTGGGGCAAGTCTCACCAGTGTATGCACATTTGGCTTGTAATCCAGCCTTTAGTTTGGATCCTTCATTGAGAATGACCTGTTTTGTCTTAATTTTATCCCCTCCCTCCAACAGCAAGGGTTTTGTGTAACAGCTACACAGAACAGCTGCTTGGACTATGCATAGGCCAGTTTACATTAGCCTGGTTTTTCTTGAGAAAGTCATGGTTTAAACAAATGGTTATGTCTATTTTAATCATTTTTGTCTTCTTTTGAAGTGTTTTTTCAAACATTAGCTTTTTTTACTTCAAAATCAAGTTTAGCTTTACAAATTAGTCTGCTCTGTCATGTCCCCTTTAAACACAGCTGTTACTACAATGTAAACAGGGTTTTAAAAATTTAGATGAACAGTTACAAGCGAGAGGTCTTCAAGTGTTTTTAACACATGGTCAGTTCTTGCTTACTTGGTTTTCCTTGGTTTAAAAATAGAATTCAAAATACATGCTATAGTTCACAGATGTCAGCCCCCAATAGTAACACATAGTGTGTTACATTTGCAGTGATGAACAGAGAAACACCAACTAATTCTCCAAATGCCACTGTGAAAGGGTGAGCATTATTTTACAGGAACCAAAATGGAGTTTTGTTGGTCAGAGTAGGAAACATTTGCAATGATTTCCTACCTTTACAAACAGCTCCAGTCCAGTCAGTGATAAGAGCTGTTAGAGTCCCGCTAGTGCTGCAGTAACTGTATGTTATATATGTACATTACTATATGTAATATCTTTATGTAGCAGCAACTGGTTGGAGCAAAAGGCAGGGACCAGGGCTTACTCAGTGGAACTAAACACTTGGTGTCTGTGAAAAAACCATGGAAAATCAAAATTAGTGGTGAAAATACCATTAATGTCACTGTATTGGTAGACCCCATGTTACCAAAAGAGACTGGTCAAAATAACCAGCTGCATTTTAGAAAGTAAATGACAGGGCCAAGGTTGTTACCGAGGGACACAGTGGCTGGAGTTCAGAATGGGATTTAAAGGATTCTCTGCTGAGACTCTGGGCACTTATCCTTTCTTGGCACCATCACATCACTTTAACAGAGCTATCCTCGTGCCCTTTCTGAAAACTTTGCCATTATGATCAGCAGCTGGCCTCACCAGGACATTACCACCCTGTTAAAAGAATGTCAGTCATGTAACGACAGGGTGCACACGATTTTAATGTGAATATTTCTGTGAATGAGAGAAAGGACATGGGGATCATAAATCTGAAAATGAATGTTTTCCTTTTAATGAATTGAGAATGACTTCAAGCTTAGGAAGTACTAAAATAAAGTGAAATTCTGAATGAGCTCTCCCTTCATGGTTATCTCGAACAGCTAAAGCAAAGTGTATGGTATTTGTGTTGCATTTATATCAGGCAAGTGGGAATGCATGCAGAGCCATTAAAAGTCTAGCACAAAATATCATACAGTTTGTTTTTTCTATGAGACTCCATGCTGGTTCCCCCAGATGAAGTTACATGTGTGCTTTCATCCTTAAAGCTCATTTTCAAATACTTAGAGCTATGTTAAAACATCACCTTTTTGGAATGCATGTTTCCAGTGTTGGACTGAACTACTTTAAGCAAAATTGGATAGGCCTTTTGAGAATATTTAGAGTAAAATAGTATGTTTCAGACACCATAAAAACTACTTGATTTTTTAAAATTGAGAACAGTTGCTTCTTAGGAAACAGAACTTCTAATTTGCCCTGAGTGGTAGGACTCAGATGTCATCGTCTGTGGGAGTCAGGTACCCAGATCTCTTTTGAGGCTGTTGTTCTCAGGTTGTAGTTTAAGTCCACTGAGAAGATCAATTTTGAGCTGACAGAGTTCAGTCCAATGACTTTGAGGTTGCACAGTATATGCTGTCACATAATGGACTACCGATGTAGGAAGAAGGGGGTTTTTTATGGTTTAGATATTGAAACTGAGAAAGACTCAGAGGACTAAGGCTCATTTCACTTTAGCCATCAAAAAAACTAGGTACCCAAGTTCAGACCATCAATGGCAAGAGATAGGGCACCTCTAAAGGAAGGCCCATCAGAAAGCAGTATTACTAAGGTAGAGGAGATGAATCACTCCTTAGAGGTACCCCTGATGAAACAGAGAGCTGAAGAGGCTAGCTTTTAGTCAGATAAAACTGCTGAGATAAAAGCTGCTTTAATACCAAAAGCTTATTAGCAAAATAAAAATAAACTAATTTCTTCACAAACCCTTCAGTCCCTGCAAAACATCCTTTGTTATGAACACCTGCAGTATGTAATATGGAAGATGGGAAAACGAGGTCACTCTTTTACACAATACAGTATGTAAATAATACCAGTTTTCTGATAGTCTATGTCAGCATGTGAACTGAAGGGAAATTTCAATCCTGTACTTGCTATGCTGTTCCTTGAGTGCTGTTCGAGTAAGCAGAAGAAAATGGACTCTCATTTTTAATTAATGGATGCTTTTAAAATAACCCTGTACTTCCCCTCCTCCCCTCCTTCTGTATGATATGCAAAGAAAATGGCTTGGTGAAAGGTGGCATCAAAGGAGAGAGTGCCAAAAGGAGACCTTCTTCTGCCTGGTTGGTACTTGTTTCCAGACATTTTTTAGAGAAGCTTTGCCATACTGAGCATGAAAATTGGCTGGACTAGAGAACTGCAAACTGCTATCTAGCAAATAAAGGAATCCCTTGCTTGATTAACCTTCGAACATACACCTAAGAAAATCTGTATCACACACTCCCAGGAAAAAAAAAAAGGAAAAAAAACAGGAGGGAAAAGAAGAAGGAAGGGAAGGGAAAAGAACAAAGAAAAGAAAATAAACAGCTGGATGTTGAGCTACCTGCCTATCAAGAAATAGCAGAAGCAAGCTGCCCATCCATCCATATCTTTACCCTACCACAACAAAGCTTTTTATTGCAAGGCCATGTGTTTCCAACCCTTACCCTCACCACACATTTTCTTTCCATATGATTTTCATCATTCATGGTTGTGGATGAACAAGATGGAGATTTTTATGGTGTTTTCCCTTTTTTTAGGGAACTGAGTGCAAGTTGGACAAGAGAGAAGAACTTTGTAAAGAAAAGATGAGGAGTAAAAAGCCAGTTAGTTCCTTAATATCATGGTTTCAAGGTTAAAGTTTGTTAGCCCTTTCAGATAAGGGTCCTGTTTAAAGAAGAGGGACTAAGAATGCTTGATGTCTTTGCTGGTGAGGCCACAGAGCCAACCCTGAAGTGACCTTTGCTGCTTTGGACTAATGGACACACATCATACAGATGTTTTCCTAGTTCCCAACCCTACTGTGGCCATCATCTGACAAGGGATCATTCTTTCTATTTGTAATAGAAACATCTTCAGTACTGTCACGAAAGCAGCCTCTCTGTGCACTGGACTAAACAGGCTCCTTGGTAAAGAGTAAGGCGAGAAATTTCATGTGTTAAGTTATACACCAGAGGGAGTTCCATGAATGCAGTAAAAACATCCTGATATTACCAAAGAAAAACCCATTTAAGAATGACAGGACTTGAGAATTGCAATCTGTAGTTCACACTGTAGCTCCTTCTGTTTACAAAACTTACATCCATCCAGTTTCATTTGCCCTGCTATTTCCATAAGCAGCCAAACTTAGAGGCTCTTGAAAGCAAAAATGCGCCTCACATATTTTTTCCCCAGGATGTATCCTCCTCTATTTCTCATTGAGAAAACCACGTTAAACTGATTTCCTGTAGGTAATATTAAATAGTAGGATCCCTTTAGGATCGCATGAAATAAACATAATTCTTACATTTGAAACTGCTTTAAGACAATATCAAAGAATTTGCAGCCATTTGGCCCTATATGATATGTATGATGATGGACAGCCCTCCTCCTCTCCCTGTCCACTCCCTACGTGAACATGCAGTTTTAATGTCAGTCTGCTTGCTGAAAGGATTCCATGATTAATAACTCATCTTCTGTTTTCATTCATTTTAATTCCCTGCCCCTCTGGAAATGTTACAAATTCCTTTACAGAAGAGCAGCCAGTCTCTGTACTGGAGTTAGCGATGTTGAGCTTCTCCCTACAAAAAAGGCATCTAGAAAACTGCCACATACTACTTTCCTAATGACTTGGGAGTATACTTAATTCTAGGATTTGAGCTACAGAGGAGACACAATGCACCAAACACAATTCCTGATGTTCTGGCAGGTATTCTTTCCTACTTTCTTACTGTTTTGTGTTGTGATGTCTTCTGCATTTCATCAGATTATTTTTAGACCGGGTCCCACCTTGCAGCTGAATTTTTTTCTTTTGAGTAACATGCAAAAAAAGGTAGTACCCTCATTGAAGGCAACTCTGTAAATTAGAGGAAAGGCTTGTATTGTGTGAACATTTGATAACTCCGACTGTGGGCTGAGTTGCTACTGCTCTTTGTCTGAGAAACTCAGAATCCATTAGGCTGATAGCCACTGTTCTTCTGAGGAAACTACAGCCCTTGTGACCCTTCCTGTTTCCTTTCAACATTCTTAATGTGATAGTGGAAGAGGATATCCTAAGGTCAGACATTAAAATGTGAAGTTGTGAGGTGATGATTAAATGGGAACACAGTGAAAACTTCACTCTTCATTATTTTAATATAGTCCAGTCTGTGCTGATATAATAATTTCCAGCAGATATTTAAGGTAGTTATAGAAAGGATTAAAAGAAAGGCCATTCATTTATTATCTTAATTATATTTTCTGTGTTGCCTTTTTTGTCTTTCTTTCTTTTCCCAGAGACCAACATTAAGTGTTCATGTTTAAGTCTTACAAGCCCATTTACAAGACAGTAATATATTTTCAGCTCTGTTTTGCTCTTTGATCTTTCAAAGTATAATGCCTTACAAAGTGTTATAGCAGTGGCCACTTCAGCTGAAATTCATAAACATTTTCCATCATAGCTCCATTGTTTCACAGTCTTACAAACTTCTGAAAAAGCATTTTGGGCTGAAACTGTCCATCTCAGTCACTGCATTAGTTTTAAAATGAGGGAATTATCTTTTCAGGCTTTTTTTTGCTTATGGGAACAGTACAGAAAAAGAAGGACCACTTTCCCATGGTAAGTAATTTTCTGAGCACTGCTACAGCAAAACCAGCTGAAATATTAATTTTTAACTTCTTTTTGTGAGCTGACTGCAATTTTTTTTTTAAAGAACATTCTTCTGTATCAAACCATACAGTTAGAACAAGTGACAGCATCCAGGTGCATGGTGCTGGTAGATGTGGTCTCTCACTTGCAGGAAAGTTATGATTCAGCAACAGGGGAGTCCTGCAGGACTGTTCATGGGCTTCTAAAAATGGGTTGTAGTTAAAGGGCAAACCTATAGTAACCAAGGCAAGGTTCCACATGAAAACAATGGAGTAAAATAAAGTGCCATGCTCTACGTGGTGAACAGGCACTGGGGCTCTGCAGTCTTTGCTTCCCAGCTGCAAGGGAGGGGAAGTGCAGGCAGCATTGGCAGAAATCATACACTGGCTTTGCACTTTCAAGGAGAATATTAGGTCAGCCACACAGGGACAGATTTCCATTCCTGTTTTCATTATTTAAATGCCAAAAGTATTATTAATTTACATTTGGGTTCAATCCAGACTCCAAAACACAGAGGATGTGCAGCTAAATTACAGTTTGCTGTTAGAACCTTACTTTTGCATTTCCCAACATTTTGTGATTTTAACCATTCATCTGTAGCAAAGTATCAGCCCAGGCTGTTTCCCTCCATTCAATTTTAGACTGAGTATGGAGTGAGTACAATAACCTTGGTAAATTAAAGTGTCATGTGATTTCCTTTCTGTGAGCAGAGCGGATGTGTCTGCAGAGCTGTAAGGAAGGAGAGTAAGCACAAGAATGGAGAGCTTACACTCCAAGCACATCAAAGCCCTCCAGTGCTTGTAGAGTTCATGTGCAAAAAATGCAAATGCTGTGTGAAATTCCAGTTTGAATGTTGTATTTGGATGAGTTGTGGTCCTCTCCTATCTGCTGTTAAGTCTTCATGTGGGAAGAAAGTATGATGGAAGAGGATAGAAAAAGCTTCAGCAGTAAAGATGTGCTAAGATTAGGCACATCAGTAAAAAGCTTGAGACTGGCCTCTAAATTGTTACAGCTGGCTGAGATTACAGTCTTTTGCCAATATCTGTCCAGCACTTACTTGGAGCATGAGTTAACTGCAGGCTTGTGCAAGTGATCATGAATTCATTCATTTTGAACTTCAACTCTGGTATTTTCACTTTTCATTTTCCTTTAGAATCGTTAGGGCTGTCATTACATCACTTCAAGGAAAGGGAACAGACTCATAATGTTTTGAAGAGATGTAAGGGACAATTGTTGGCCAAGGCTGAGCTCTTTCAGGTCCCATTACATAGAGTCAAAACCTTGCAGCACTTCCAGGAAGCATTCAGAATGAATGAACTCAGGAATGAGTTCTTAGGATCTAGGTTACTTAATGAATCCTAACATAGTGGAATCACATTATTAATTGAAAACACCAAATAGCAGATACTTCAAGATGACTACCTGTAATTTCTGAAGTACAGTTAGCTTCTTTCAGTCCCAGCCTTGTTGCAGAATTGTGTGGGGATGACAGAAGGATTTGGATAATCAAATGTGAAAAAACTGGCTTCAAAATGTCATTATGTATTAATGATTTCCAGAACAAATTTGCTCAGTTCACAAGTGAAAAGCTGAGGGGTTTTATGTCTGCCAGCTTTGCAAATTCCCCCTGATTGTGAAGGTCAAATTTGCACTATTTCCTTCTCACACATCATCATCACCAGCAGCATCTGTAATAAAGATTATGAGGACCAAGCTGTGTCTCAGTTACACCTATGAAAACTCCAATGTGTTTCATGGGGTGATGCAAATGTAAGGAATCGTCCTCCCGTGGCTGCAGAGCCATGCTGCAAGGCCAGCACTGTACAGAGACCTGCACAAAGGATGAGCTCCAGCCTCCTCGTCTGTGCCCCACAGCATGGCGGGCAGTGCCTGCATGTGACAGGTCTAACCCTGCAGTGTTACCTCCTGGTCACCCGAGCTGCTACACCAGGTGAGCCCTGCAGGGATTTGTGGATGGGGTTAGGCACCATGCAGGCACCCTTGCTCATACAAAAGGTGAAGGTCTCCTTGTAAATGCTGTGGCTGCAACTAGGCCCTGGTGCATGTGCTCAGGAAAGTCTTCACTGTGAGTGTGGTGAGGCACAGGAACAGGTTTCTCAGAGAAGTTGTGGATGCTCCATGCCTGGAAGTGTTCAAGGCCAGGCTGGATGGGGCTTTGAGCAACCTGGTCTAGTGGGTGGCATTGCTGCCCATGGCAAGGTGGTTGGAACTAGATGATCTTTAAGGTCCCTTTCAACCCCAACCATTCTATGATTTTCTGACTACCAGCTATGGAAAGGCCTTAGACCTTGTGTTTGCTCTCCCGATGTCTGGGGTTTCCTTCTGGATTACAGGGCTCAGACCCTGGGCTTTCTTTGAACCTGGACTCATGCCTGTGTTGCAGAGCAGCTCCTATACCTTCAGTGAGCTGCATATGTAAAGGACCTATGTGATTTCCCACAACTTTGTAGGAAGAAAGGCAACATTGCAATGAGATTTAGCCTAATTCATGAAGTAGTGTAATAGGGAGCAGACTTCCTGGGGAAAGAAGTGTTACTTTTCCCAAGAAGTGTTTGTCACTTCTCACAAGGGCTGTACTACAAACTCATCTCAGTGTGACAGGAGTGACTGAAAACAAAAGCTGTCCTGAGGCATATTGTCCCCCAGAGCACATGCCAACATTTTGCAAGAGGCTCCCAGATGACAGTTCTCTGTGGAGATGCAGCACTGGACAGGGCTGAGCAGCTAAGCTTCCTGTATAGGATTTCAGGATCAGACTCTACATGAGTTGAAAGTCTTCCCATTACATGTGTGCAACAATGCAAGTGAAAAAGCAGGTGGCTTTCTGTGCCTGCAGAGTAAGTTCAAGGGTGTTTTCAACTGTATAATGGCTTTGTCTTTTATGTTGTTTTGTATTTGATGTCTACCTGATGCAGGCTGTGCTTGGAAGTGACTCCAAGAGCCTCACTGCAGCCACACAGGAAGCATTAAAAGAGGAGAACTAGACCATACATTTGTTAAACCTTAGGCTTTTGGGGGATATTGTAAATTTATTGCTTCCTTAGATTATTTTTTGAATATTGCAAATGCTTGGATAGTAAGACCCATCATCTAAGCAGCACAATGCACAGCTGACAAGAGCTTTCTTGACCTACTTCCTCTGTACCCTTTCACCGCTGGACTGTTCTGGGGATGGAGGAGTTAATCTAGCATCATTTCCATGGCACCAGGTGTGTTCCCAATGAGCAGTAGCAGCCTTCTCAATAGATTCAAGGTGTTGAGAGGTTGCTGAAATCCTTGCAGCTGTGGCTGCCTTCTCTTTACAGCCCTCCATCATCTTTTCTGTCTCTAATGAGTCCTTGGTACTGATGCTTCCACAGGGGTGTTGCTGTGTTTCATGACCCAGATAACTCTGCCAAACCAGTCAGGTCCCCTTTGCTTTAACTGCAACCTTTTGTACAAAGGGATAGGAATGGAACTGAATACTTCATTTTTGCACTAAGAAGTAATTTCATCCTTAGCTTTTTTTATCTGTCAAAATTCTACCTATGTAAACTACACAGATGTTTGTGAACAGACACCCTGCTGAGCTACACTGGGTGAAATTACTCTGTGTGATGAAATGCCAACAAGATCACTCAGAATTGTAAATATAGTGGGAGCACAGAGCCTCTGCTGGCAAGAACTTGTGTTCTACCAACAAGTCAAAGGCTGCAGGAGAAAATAGGCACAAAAAGTGAAGGGACTTGCTGTGCAGCTTACCCAAGTCCTTATCTTATCCCCAAATAGAAGAATCTGGAACCTTGCAGATTACAGCATTTTTCCATGTAGTTCTTTTTGCTTTGGAATGAATTAAAAGTTGAAACATATGCTTAGTTTTAGAGCTGATCATGACAATCTCATACACTGCTTTTTCTCAAAGATGTGTGGTAGATTTATGAGTACCATTGTTATAATTCTTTGTGTGAATATGCATGGTGCAAATGTGAATTATAGCCCATGCAAGCCCGTATCTTCCTCACAATTTGTATGCTGCAGACAACAAGCCCATAGAAAGGCAGTAAGTGCTTTTTTTTTAGCTTTCGGCCACTAAAAACACCTTGGGTTTTGTGCAGTCTGCAGCTAGGGATAGAGGAGATATCTCCCAAACTTTTTCAAGCCCCTTTTCTAAATTCGCACTCCCTTGGTGGTTATAAAATAACCAGCCAGGCTTCCCAGGTAGCCGGGACCAGGGGCAGTGGCACTTAGTTACAAGTGGAAGATAGAAGTTATCATGCTGGTGAGGAAGGAGAGCATGCAGGATCATAAGGTGGTATCATTTACATGCCACAGGTACCAAAAAGCAGATTTTCAGATGGGAAGCCATGCAGCAGAGTGAAGGGTGTAAAGGTACCTCTCTTGTACTCCTCACAACCTCTTGTTAGTTCTTCTCTCTGCAACTAACTTGCCCATTGCTCTCAATAGATACCCACTTCCAGCAGTTTTCAGCCAAGTAACTTATAGCACCATGTTTCAATTTGATGTCTGATCTCTCACAAGGTGAAAGCAGGCACTTTATAGCACCACAGAAATCCCCTGCAGAGTAAACTAAGTGACCCTAGTCCATCCACTTGCTCCACTTGTTCCTGATTTGACAACAGCCTTCTCTTTCACAATTAAAAAAAAAAAAAAGTTTTACTAAAATTCTGTTCCAAAGTAGCACTTTTTCTGAGATGCTTGTACAATGAGTACCTATTCTGTGAGCATTAATGTAACAAGAGAAGATATCTATACAGTCTTGTAGTCTGCATTACCTTCGAGCAATGCTAGGTGATGGTAACCGGGTTTGTGGCCTTTTCGCACCCTTTCACCTGTCACAGCAATCCCTCTCAGTGGCATTCTGCTAGATTTAACTCATGTCATGTTCGGTACTTTACTGAAATTTCAGAGAGTTGTAGAGCTTGCTCTATAAGAATCCTGCCCAGAGGTGGAAAAATGTGGACCCATGGGCCAGATCCAGCTCACCAGAACAGCCAGATCATATAATTATTCACTTCCACCTGTAATCCATCCTCCTTCAAGAAGGCCTCCAAGATGTAAGCAAGGGCTGCAGAGATGGATGAGTTGTCACACCAACACACACCCCCTGCCTCTGATATTCCATGTGATGTGACCACACACAGATCTGTCAGCTCACTTTTCAAAAAGAAAGGTCCATGTATCATCCTGTATCCTCCAAAGAATTTAATCCACAGACAATAATTGACTGGGCTACCTCTTGAATGACCATGTTACTCTGCTTCTCTGCATCTCATTTATTCCCTTGTGATAGGAAACACAAATTTCTCTGGATTTTCTGTCTGTTCTTTCATACACCATGTACTGCTGCCTTCTGAAGCTCTTGTTGTCTACAATCAAGCTGGTCTCTAGCAATGCTGAGTCTAGTTGTTTATGTAGACATGACCTTATCCAGTTACTGTGTTGATCTAAGACTGTAACTGGGATACTTTCCAGTGTAGAATAAAGTATCTAATTCAAACGAAAGACTGAACCACCTTTTACTCAATCTACTTTGTGTAGATAGATTTCTATTGTATTTCCTACCAAGCAAAGGTTTTACTTGGCTTTCTTTTTGTTTGTTGATTTTAAGTAAGAGACTGGAATTAACCAGCCTCTTACACACATACACCACCCCCCCCCACACACTTTTTTTTTATATGTATAGGTACATATATAGTTATATATAACAAGGTGTGTATTTTTATACTGAGTATTACAAAAGGAACAGTTTTCTGATAGTTGACTTCGTTCTCCTCAGTGGATACATTAACATACCCTTCCAATGGTTCTGTCTGTCTGGTTGCTACCTAGTTTTTGTTAGACAAAGTTGTATTCAGCATCTCTTCATATGATGAGTACTGACTCCTTTATTCCCTAGGGGAAAAATGCCTCCTCAAGCAGGAACTGCCTTACTGTGAAAGCAAGCTCAGTGTGCTGGTGTGAAGCTAAGCTCCTGCTGCTTCTCCAACAGCCTGGCGGCTGCTCCTCAACACTTGACTTTCAAGATACCAGCCACCTTTCTTGCCTGCTGCTCAAGGACTCCTCTTCCTTTCTCTCTGTGTTTGTGAGTATGGTGCCTGTGGAGACATGCTTTGAGCTCCTATAGGGAGGATGGGCACAGGTGGACAAGAACAGTTCCAACCTGATCTTGCCAGCTCCATGTCTGCAGATCTCCGTTCCCTTCTAGGCACAAGGCATGGCTGACGTTGGGCAGACCAGAGAGCCCTGGCTCCTTCCTAGTATGGTCTCAGCATTGCTGGCCAAAGGGAGCTGCTGTTTCAGGGAGCTCAGGCTGCTCCATGTCTTGTGGGTAAGTTCCTGCATGTGGCAGAAGAGCAACCAGACTTTACTGAGCACCTGGGATGTGTGCAGGTCACAGCTGCCCATACTTTGGGATGGTTTCTTGAGTTAGTCTCTGGTTCTGCTCCTCTCCCTGTCCTGTGGGTTTTTCATGAACTCCTTGTGCAAAAGGAGGGGAGAGGCCAGAGAACCTGGAGTTTCTGACCCCAGCACAATTAGCTCTGGGGGTCAAGGGGCCGCCAACTGGCATCTTATTTGTCTCGTTGTCCTTGTCAGGATCCTTGGCTGAGGCAGGAAAGCAGGGGTTATATAAGCAAAGTGTTAAAGGAATTGTTTTCTGGGCAATGAACAGATCAGGTGAAGGCTGTTTCCTTTCTCCCATCTGCTGCATTGCAGACCCTTTTAGACAGAACAAGTGGCTGCACAAAAGCCAGGGGCCAGCTACAAGTTTTAGTATTGTGTGGGTCTAATTCTTTAATCCTGTGCCATTCTTACAAAGTGATCACTGACTGACTGAAAGGAAAAATCCTGAAGTATAGATTTTGAAAGTTCAGAAATGGAATCACTTGAACCATGTCTGATTAAAAAGAAGGAGACCAGACATTCAACAACAAGTGGATCAAATTTAGTTGGTTGTAGGATTGACATGTCTCCGGTGTCGTCTGCAACAAGAACCAAATGCTAATTGCCTGACACTATTAAACACCTCATCAACTGTGACTTAGGGCTCTCCCTGTGCATGACTTCAGAAAAACAAGCCTGCCTTTATGCTTATCCCAGTTTTGTGATTTTCGGGCGGACCTATTTTTCTGATGCTAATGGGAGTAATGTACTTTGTTGCTAACATTTTGCAAACTGCTTTTGATGAAGCACACAGAGGAAGCTTTCACACACTTTGGATTCACTAATTGGAAAAAGACTTGAGACAGATCTGAATGGCACCATGTCATCACAGAGCCATTGATATGCTTCAAAAGACCACAAGGAATGGTGGTGACATACTTTGTTTTCAGAACTTTCAGAAGGGAGAGAGCAGGAAGATTCTAATGAAAATATTAAGTAAAATATATTCTCTTGCCAACAAGAATGTGTCCTATGAAGCCATTATTCAGAACAAGATGAAAATATGAAGAATGTGACCGCAGTTTTTTCAATCTTTTTTTTTTTCCTTAAATGGGAATATTATATCAGGACTTTTAAATTGTTGGGAGTCAAGTCAAATTCACAGATTCTGATGTACTGCTTGAGTACTAAAGGGTGTTTCTAGGAAAGTGGCCTGCTGCTGGGGTAAATAAAAATCTGACTTACCCAATGAAGGGCAGTTGTATTTATATTTGCAGTACATAGGTGACACAATGCTTGTGAAGGTTTTGCTGCAAGACAGCCTGTCCACTGGCAGAGATAATTATATCTGCAATCAGAGTCATCTGCAGAACCGAATATTGACTACTATTATGGATCATGCTATGCTCTTTTTATTTGTCATCCTGAACACATTAAAAAGAACCACAGCTCGTGAATACGGGTTGTCATGGGCAAGCTGTGACCTTGCCGACCATAAAGTATGCAAAGCAATGTAATGAAACTAGAGCTCAGTGAGGGTTGATATGGCAACACAGATGGGAAAATCCAAAGAAACTGATACTGGTAGAATTTAGAAAGTCTTAATTATTGCATAGAAAATGCATGGATCATACAATATGGTCACAGAAATTCTATTACCTGGAAAATTTTATTTCAGTCCATGCATCAGATCAGACACAAGTTATTCTAGGAACAAATCTTTTAGAAACTTGGGAGTGAAATAATTGAATTTTAAAGGCGAATGAAGTTTCCATGAAGATATCAAAGGCAAAAGAGGAACCCAAATGCGGACATTGAGAAAAGAAACTTTATGGCCTCATCAACTCAGAAATAACAAACTATATTCAATATTCAACCTGGATATGATCATAAAGTTTATGTAATTATTTGATTCTGAATTTCTCAAAATAAACTGTAAAAGAAATAAGTTTTCAATGAGGCATGCCCCTTATTTCTGTAAAATGAATTGATATTTTTGTTTCCCCTCTTGCAAAATGGCTAGAAACTTTCCAGAAGACAAATAGGGATATTACAGGTACAATTCAGAGCTTGTGGTCTTGAGACACTAAATTCTAGGCAGAAGAAGCTGGATGAAATAAAGATAAGAAGCTGAAGCTTAATTCATAGATTACATAAGATCCCTGCTTCAACATCATTATTTAGAAAATACTGTACCTCTGATTATTGCTTTATATATATATATATATATATGTATATATATATAAAATATATTTAGCCATAATGCTTACTAGCTGCTTTCTGAATTGGTGTAGTTGATAAAAATTATTTTATTTGGATCCATGCTGAAAAATAAAATTCTTGTGCTCAGCATGAAAGGAAAAGATGGTTTCAGTTTTGAGTAGGACGGTCATGAGTCAACTACTGCAAACTTTTTAAGTCTGCCTTGACAAAACTGGTGACCTACAGCTTACAGCTGCTGTAGAAGAATTGTTTTCAAGAAATTATGAAATCAATCATGTACAAGATTTTTTTTTCATTTATAATTCACAGGAATTTTAATACTGAAAAGACTAGTGTTTCAAATTGTTGGTTTTTAATATTATTAGATGTCTAATTGTCCAGTTTTGACAGGGTTAGGTAACATAGTCCATACTCCATCTTTCCTTTATAAGTAAAATCCCTAAATATCGAAGATGATACTAGATCTATTTACCCAGTCTCAGTATCCTGTGTCCTATGATTATGTATGGAAATGCAATATGAAACTAAAGAAAAGGAAAAATTCCCTCATCTGTATCAGACCTTCTCAGTCAAGATTCTTGGGAGATGTTGTGGAATGCACATTTCATGACAAACAATGTTTCAAATTTTTGAAATCCACTGTTTCTTGGTGATAAAGATGAATTCAAAGAATAATTTGGAAGCAAGTGGGTATGGTCTTCTCAGCCTCAAGGACTAGGACCTCTCACAAGGCTATCTGTAAAAAGTCAGACCGATTTTGATTTTCACTATCCAGAATATAAGAAGAAATGTGAGGGAAAAAATTAGAAAGACAGTCAGGTTAGATAATGAAATGTACACTGGATTTGTAGAGCACTTTCTTTTTACCAGGATGTTATCTGACACATGAGCAAAGAGTTGTGAGTACAAACTTTATTTTTATGTGCAATATGTCAATTGATTTGTACCATTTCTCCAGATTGCACAATGGTTCTACATTAGAGAAAATACATCCCTCTCAGGCAGTAACTGCAGCCAGCACCTCTCTCATTCCAATCGCATACCTTTTTTTAGCCAATATATTACATACAAAGAAACCATTGTACTTTCACTCCTGCCAAATATGATACAGCTTACAGGACACAAAAGAGCAGAATGGTTCCTTTTAATAGATCCTGAGCCTTCAGGATCTATTAAAGCAAATATAGAGATGTTGCTCAAGCACTAACCTCTGAAAACTGAACCCTGCAGCTTTGATTGTAATAGCTCAAACAAACCAAGCTCCGCAGGGCTTGCCCAGTGGTAATTGCAATAAACAACATACAAGAACTCCCAAATATTGCTCAACCGAGCATGGTGCTGGCAACCTGCCATGTGTCTGATGGCCACTTCTGATCTGCATACAACAGCACGGCACACAGGTGAGGAGGATGGCAGCAGCCCAAGGGACCAGGATGGCTTTCCTCAGCCAGCTCCGTGGGTCGGCGGTGGAGCAGAGGGAAGGCACTGGGGAAATCCTGGACATCTGTGGATCACATTTGACCTCTGCACCTCTGCTGGTGCTTACACATAATGAGCCAAGGAATAATACATACACAAGTTGTGGAGAGCAGTAATACAACGGAGCACAACCACTGAGGCCAAAATAAACAAGACTAACAGTGCTTTCCATTCAGAGTGATGTTACTTGTAGCAACTGGGAGCATTTTATTATATTTAAAGCAAAATAGCATATGGGGAATATGTCACTTGGAGAAGAAAATCGCTTGTGTAGAGAAAGACCTGCTCCCATTCACATTGAAGTCACCAACAGAGCTCCAACTGCTCCTTCCCAGTGGGCTGGTTTGGCCTGATGTCAGCAGTGATTTTTTCAGGTTTTAAGCCTGTGCATTATCATGGCAAAGCCCTAGTGAAACACTGGGTGGTAAAGGGCGTAGTTTTCAGCCGAGGAATCAATATTCAACTTCCTAAGTACCTGGGAGCAATTCCCCTGCTGCCACCACTCCATGCTGTGCTCCACTGCCTTCCCCATTAAATTTGTTTGAACACATAGAATTGACCTCTGCATGTAGAGAAGGGTTCCAAAGAAAAATAAAAGCCGAGTTTTCTTTCAGGATTGCCAATATGGGCAATATCACTTATCTGTAGTTATTACTCTGGTTGACAGGTGGCTAGGGGGAAATAATACCTGCAGAAACACTGTACCAAATGAGGGAACCCTAGCTAGAGAGCAGTAACAAAGAGACCAGGCAGTGACAGTATATAAATTAATCATGAGTGCATGACAGGATGCTTTGTGTAAAAAGCAAATTGCTATGTTTGGACATGTTCCAAGGGAACCTGAGTAAATCAGTGACATAAAGCATTCCCCTTTTCACAACTCAGAACTCAGGCATGAGATCCTGGCTCATGTTGGTGAGCACTTAGTCACACCAGCAGTCCCACTGACTCCAAGAACATAACTCATGGAGTCTGTTTTGTTCTGGGCCCCTTATTCAGAAGAGCTTGTGATAAACCAGGGCCACCTAAAATCCAGAAACACAATTGCTAGAAAGGCCAGAGGTCATGACCTCTCGGGGAAAAGCAGGTAGATTTTGCTAAGGCTGGTGAAGAGGTAACAATGGCAATATACCTTTTGTCAGGAGATGATACAGGTGTCAGTGAATGATTTGAAAAAAAATTCTCTAGGGAAAAAATTCCATGAAAGAGAGAAAAGAAGGTGCAATAAATACCATTATAGTAAAACTCACAAGTGCAACCATATGAAAAGGTCTTTAAAGATCTGTTCAGTCAGGCAAGAACAAGTATACCCTGAGAAATCACCAAAGTACATAGAGCTCCCCCTCCCATCCACCCATAGGTGCACGACAAAGCCAGACTTAATGCTTAGGAGTGAATGTTAAACAAATACAGCATTAAAGTAACAGTATTAAAAAGTCCTGCAAGCTTAGCCTCTCCAAAACCCAGAAGGGCATTCAGTAATGGTTCCCACACCAATTTCGTTGCAAATAAGGGACACTCCAATCCACCCCCCGCCCACCAAAAGAAGCTAAAGCAGAAGTATAAATAAAAGCAATAAAAATAAATGATTGAACAGCAACAGTGGTTGTAACAATTTCATCACTGAGAAAGAAAAAAAACCCTCACATTTTAAACCTTTCTTGATGTGAACAAGAGAAAAAACAAGCTAGAGGGCTGCTTCAATTAACACAGCAATATCCCTGGCTGATGAAACAACTATCCATGATCAGATATATCACTAGCAGCCAAGAGGTCCAACACAAGCAAGGTAGATTGAAGATTTTAATCTTACATTATCAGGAGACAATTTACAGCTTCTCATGAATGATATTGACTCCTAAGAAAGACTAAATGACATAACATCATCTGAATCAATATTCCTTGAGGTGGAAGAATTGCTGCATTTCCTAAACTGGAGATATATTAGATGGGCTGCAGCTGTCAAGCACTCCCCAAAAAACAAGCAAGCAATCCGCTCTTGAGGACTGGGTGAAATGTCCATGTATTTTACACTAGCTGGTGGTTTACCTCCATTAATAATGTGTTAATAATGACTGTACCTTTGCACTTACCTAAACTGTGATGAAGAGGAGAGAATTACAAATGGCTGTCTTCAGGGTATGTGAGAGGTGGCCCCACCAGAAGCTAACCTGAACCCAAACACGAAGCAACAGCCCATGGAAACCCCAAGCTCCTGGTCAAAAGAAAAGGACAAACTTGCTAAAAGCCAACTGACCTTTTCCAAAATGAACAATAGCAAAGTATTCATAGTACTTTATAGAAGGCAGCTGTAGAAGGTGATACCACATAATGCCACAGCCACTTATATGTCCCAGATTCAGTCATGTCCCCTGCTTCACACCCCCAGATACCTGTGAAGTCCAACAAATGATCAAATTCCAAGATGCTTTTCAGCCATTTCCTCTGCAGAATGTAATGCATATGTTCCATATCTCCCTTAAACATCAGTGGCTTCCCAGAAACTGAAAGGCTATGGGGTATGGTACAGCATTCATAAATCAAATGTTTCTCTTATTAATGGATCAGTTTAGGATGAGCCCTTTCCTGGCTAGATGAGTAAGTTAAATCCATTTGTCAGTAGTCAGGCACTGAAAGAGACTGCCCAGAGAAGCTGCAGAATCTCTGTAGCTGGAGGTTTTCAAGGCCTAACAGAACAAAACCCTGAACACCCAGGTCTGAACTCTGTGTTGACCCAGGTTTGAGCAGGAGGCTGGAATAGGTGACCATGGGCCAAAGCCTGATGGGCAGTCCTACAAATGCTATCTAATAAGATGGGTAAAGAAATTGCATGAAATATTGTTAAAATGGTTAAACTGTCGTTTTGGGTCTATTCTCCATCATAAAAAAACAAAGGTCAAACACCACTTGCCTCGAAGGCCAAGACCTCTAATGCCGTGAGCCCACTTGCCTCTCTCATTCTCTGTGAAACTGCAAAATCACTAGTGGGGACAATGGGGAGCTGCTATGATGCTGAGAGGTAGGAGACGAGTCCTATGCAAATCCAAAAATATGCAGGTAACTGCAGTGTTATTTATGTGGTACTATTAAGACTGAGTTTTATTTCAGCAAGCTTACAGACTTGATGAGACAATTTGAAAAGTCAGTTGAAACAATAAGAAAATAGTATTTCATTGATTTCAAGATTCCTTGCCAAAAGTTTAAGAAAAAACCCTGAACATTGCTCAGTTTCTTAAACAGATTTTTCTTTAACTTTTTTTGGCTTATAGACAAAATTGTAATTTCAAAATATTTTACCATAAGCATGAAAAACAGAAAAATTTTTAAACAAATGTACTTTCTATTAAAAATAATACTAAACAAGTGAAAACCCTGAGAAAAAAAATATTTTGAGAAAATGCGTTTTTCCATACCAACATCTCAACACTTCCTTAGTGAGAATTCTTTGTGTCTGGAAGTTATTTCTGATATACATGGTGTAGGAGAAGGAAGAATGAAGCTCTGGTGTGTATAGCACTGTCAGACGTATTGGAATAACCTCAAAGGCCTATGAATGAAAATTCCAGTCAGACTGTCTCTACAGGAAATAGTCCATTCAAGGTCTGGATCCCTTTCAGAGAATTTGCTAGCAATATATATTAGCATTTATCAGTAAGCATTAAACAAGCCTTACAGGTATGTTACCAGCTGTTTGTTAATAACTAGTACAAGATTTTTCCAAGGTCACTGGCTCCTTATTTGCCTTTCATGAATGCAGAGCTAGTCAATCTCCAGGGCAAGATAAAAAAAAATCTCATGCAAAAGATATAGATTTATCATTCAGCTCTCCAAGGGAGTTGCAGCACGCTTGAGTTGCGACGGCTACTTTCTGACATCTAGAATTTAATGTTTAATAAGTTACTGTTCATAGGTATGATTGCAGGAGAATTTTTTCGTTTTCTTACATAAGTTATCTTTGATTGATCACCCAAAGGTTGGTTTATTTTCCAGGTCCATTTGGAAATATGTGGAGTCCAAAAATATTAAAGAATTCCTCAGTCTGGGTTCATTCCCCTAGGAATGTGCACTTCTAAAAGAATGCAAGCAAACAGGAGACTAGAAAGCCATCCTGTCCTGCATGCAGGATTAGCCATCAGTACAAATGAGTGTAGGCCCTCACAGACACACAGAAGAGTAAGTGGGTAGAGATCCGCTGGTTGCTTTTCTTGGTCTTTAGGGTGAGCAGGTAGTATCTGGTAGTATCTTTACACTGATCTATTTTCATCTTCCCTTCAGTCTCCCGAAATACATGAAATTCAGATTTTGTTTGGTGTAACGCTAACGACAGCAAATTTCTTCAGTACATCCTTCTCTCAGTGTCCTTAGCTGCACCCAAGACCTGTGATTAATCAAAGAAAACACTTCAGCAATGTCCAAAAGTTCACACTGTCTACTGGATCTTGTTTGGGTATCTATGTGGAAGAAAATTTAGCATTTTCCAAGATTTGAAATGAATTCTTTATTGAATTACGAAGATTTCAGTGTCTGACTGGCATCAGTTTTGACACTACTGCAATAAACTAAAGTCAGAATTTTAAGTCATGATAATTCCTCCACACCTGTCCTGAATCTGTGGCAGGTTTCATAGAACCAAAGAATATTTGGGATTGGAAAGGACCTTTACAGGTCATCTAGTCCAACCCCCTGCTATGGGCAGTGGCATCTTCAACTAGACCAGGTTGCACAGGGCCACGTTCAACCTGACCTTGAATGTCCATCTGGACAGCCATCATGGAGTAGCCACCAACAGACATCCACGGACTAGTTCCAACCTTCGTTTTAACCTATCTATCCATTAAGTCACCATGACATCCTCCTGTCAGCACACTGTACAATTGGGTGAAGATCTGTTCAGTTTAAGTCTTGTTCTGTCCAGACAGTTCATTGAAGGCCTCTTGTTTTTTGATTGTGGCAAGAAGCAAATAATCATTTCCCGCTCTCCTGGTGTTAGGATTTTCCTTTTTTACCACCCGTTAAAACTCACACAATGGGAAACTTTGCGTGTCTCGCAGAGGAAGGCAAGCACATAGAACACACTTTACTGAACACATCAGAGTTAATTTGCAAGCTTTTTCTTTATGGTTTCTGTGACATTAACAGAATCAATCAAAGGAGCAGATTTGAACAACTGGTGCAGGAGGAACCATCTGGCAGCCAAGAGGCAGTGGATTGTATTTACCACAGTGAGGGCAAAGCCAACTTGCTGTGAAGCTTCAGAGAAATTGAGTAGCTTGTGGTCACCTCTGGGCCAAACCTGGCCTCTATGGTGCTCGTTACTATATCTCATTCATTTTTTGTCTTTGGTAATGCTGTTAAGCCTTGAAGCACCACAGAAAGTACAAAAGGCTTTCATTTCAGATTGGTGAGTGTATTTCCTCAAGAAGGTTCTTGGCATCCTGTGGAAGTAAGTGAATGACTGGCTATTCTGACTGCTGCATAACTACTTATTGTTTTATTGAGCAAGGGAGTAAAAAGTCACATAAAACCTTGCTTATTATAAATGACCAGGGTATAATTCAGACCTGTCTATGTGTGCATTAATTTACACATTGGTCTTTTTGGAAAAAAATGTCAACTGAATAAATATAGCTCAGGCCGAGCTCTTGAACCACAAATGATTTTTATTATTTTTTGGTTAAATTCCACTCATCTTTTTTTCCCCCTTTCCTGGCTTGTGAGTTTTTTAAGCACAGAATGAAACCTTTTGCTAACAAGGGGAAAAAGAACTAGGACTACAGAAAAAGCACATACCTTTTCCAAAGTCATTAAAAGCAACTTTTGGCACTTTCCATATATGGGACATAAAGCTTTATGAACCTAATCCTTAATCTCTAGGTTCTCTGACTGATTTATATGTTTACTTATGGTGTTGTGTATTTTCTTCTTCTGAAGAGCACAGTCAAGTCTCTTAAAATTTGTTCACAGGAGACCTTTTTTATGTCAACAGAATAGTGTGAATTTCAAGAAAGTACTACAAGCTCCCTAGTACTTCAACATCCCTCGAGGCTTGGTTGCATATGTATTTTTTGGAAAAGACCAATTTTAGTTTCTCTAACAGAAGCACATGTGTCCTACAGTTTGTCATGGACCTTCCTGGAGCCTCTCTGAGGGCCTGATCTCCAGCAAACCAGCTGTGATGTGCTAAGAGCCCACAGTGCCCATGGATATCCATGAGTCACCACTG
Organism: Aphelocoma coerulescens; assembly: GCF_041296385.1. Taxonomy (NCBI): domain Eukaryota; kingdom Metazoa; phylum Chordata; class Aves; order Passeriformes; family Corvidae; genus Aphelocoma; species Aphelocoma coerulescens. Next base: position 35,061,823 of record NC_091014.1, on the reverse strand, counting down.
AGAAGTGTTGAGTACCTGCAACTCCCTCTGAAGTTAATGGACATAGCAGGTGCTCAGCATTTCTTCAAAGGGTAGTTGAGTGAGACGGGAAGTACCCTAACCCTGAAAAAAACCTGAAAGCAGGGGGAGGCCCTAAAGGGAAGAAAATTTGCTGAGGCCCCCTACACACCATTCTTCACAAATCCTGCTCCTGTGGAAGGAACAGGGAGCCCTTGTGCTCTGGGAGGCTGCACACCTGAAACGCCTCTTGTACTACCCTCAGGACTGCCATTTAAAGGAAGAGAGGTTGAAAAGTCAGAGAGGGGCCTCCCAGGAGACACCTCAGCAGGCAGGAGCATCGCCTGCGCTTCATCCCTGCACACAGTGTGTCTGCAACTGTTGAGGTCCTTCTGCAGGGCTCACAGCACTCTGGGGTATTGGCCAGTCCTCCCAGCTCTGTGTTGTCAGTGAACTTGCTGCTGAGAAGGCCTTTAATGTCATTAATGAATAAGTTAAACAGTACTGGGCCTGGTATTGAACCTTGCAGGACACCACTCGTGACAAGTCCCCAGCCAGACCCTGTGCCACTGATTGTGACCAACTGGGATCTGCTGTTCAGCCAGTTTTCAGTCCACTTCACTGCCCACTCATCCAGTCCACAATTCCTGAGTTTGCCTATAAGGATATTTTGAGAGACACTGTCAAAAACCTTGCTGAAGTTGAGGTGGGTAATACTCACTGCTCTCCCCTCATCCATTCAGGTAGTTGTTTCATCGTAGAAGGTCATCAGGCTGGTCAAGCATGATTTACCTTGAGTAAATCCATGCTCACTGGTCCTGATCAACTTAAGGGTCAGCTTTCCAATAGCATGAGCAAAGTGTAGTGGGCTTATAGATAGGCTTCCTATAAAGATGCAGTAAGAAGCAGGCAATAACTGTGAGCCAGGATTTTGTTGGGTGGTGATGTGATGGCATACTCCTACTTGTATATATAATATAGGCAATATATAATGTCATGAACACCCTGTATAGCTTATCAGCTGCTCATATCCCGTGAAAAGTAAAAAAGCACATCCACCTGTGCATTATGCTCTTCCCAATGTATGCTACAGACAGTTCTGCAATAGTGTTAAATTGGCAATGGAAATATATGGAGAATGGATGCAAGTACTTGACATAAAAGGAGCCAATCCCATGGCATCGATTACAATCAACATAGAAGAAGAGAGATGTGGTTATGCATGCATTACATCGTGATACAGATCATCTTCTGCAGACACAGCAGAGATGGAAAATGGTTTCTACACCATCCTTGTTGTCCATGAATTATCTGAACCACAGTGGTGGCATGTCTCCTGTACTTGCAGCCATTTTCAGGTGTTGCCAATGATGGTATGATTATTTGATTCTACTAGAATAAATTTTCCAATGGAAGGTTTGCCTTTCCACATAAAGGTTTGTATCAGCTTTTTATTTTGCACTTGTCTGTAATCTCTCTCTCTGTCTCTGTGTTTCTTCTGAGGTATTTTATCTTCTGAGGTGTTTTATCTCCTTAAGAAATACATATCCAATTTTTCTGGGGTAACAGCTGAAATGCTACCATTTCCAAGATGATACTGCAGCATCATAAGCAATGGCAGCATTTGTGAAGAGGACAGCCTTCCCTATGGGCATTTGAATATGTCTCTCTAGTGTCCCTCTGTATATCTCTGAAACAACAAATCAGTTTGGATTTTCTTGTGTTTACTTATACAAATGTTGGCTCCATCTGATCTAACCTTCTCCTTGCCTCCCTTGAGTGTCAGCTGGAGTCCCGAACAAATTAGTGCTCTCCTGGGTATCTCGGGTGCTATGGTCACTCAGCACGGAAGCTTCCAGCTCAGCTTGGCTTTAGGAAGCTATGAGCACAAAGAGAAAGGAAAGGAAAGGAAAGGAAAGGAAAGGAAAGGAAAGGAAAGGAAAGGAAAGGAAAGGAAAGGAAAGGAAAGGAAAGGAAAGGAAAGGAAAGGAAAGGAAAGGAAAGGAAAGGAAAGGAAAGGAAAGGAAAGGAAAGGAAAGGAAAGGAAAGGAAAGGAAAGGAAAGGAAAGGAAAGGAAAGGAAAGGAAAGGAAAGGAAAGGAAAGGAAAGGAAAGGAAAGGAAAGGAAAGGAAAGGAAAGGAAAGGAAAGGAAAGGAAAGGAAAGGAAAGGAAAGGAAAGGAAAGGAAAGGAAAGGAAAGGAAAGGAAAGGAAAGGAAAGGAAAGGAAAGGAAAGGAAAGGAAAGGAAAGGAAAGGAAAGGAAAGGAAAGGAAAGGAAAGGAAAGGAAAGGAAAGGAAAGGAAAGGAAAGGAAAGGAAAGGAAAGATCATGTTCATTCTGGCAACTGGTGGTTAAAGCAGGAATGTGCAGAGGATGCAACTGGGAGAACTGCTGGACAGATTCCTCATTTTTGTTAAAGAGTGGAAACATATGCAGGTTAAGCCCAGAGAGATGCATCTGAGGGTAGAACATGATTGGAAGGAGTGACTATAGTTTTTATTGATAATACATATTTTAGTTTCCCTTCCCTTAGAATAGAAAGAATGCTCCTCTGAAGGAATAATCCATTCCTTTTGCTGAGATAAATGATTCAGACTTCTTCCTCATGGTTCACTCAATTGTAAATACAATTAGTGACTCAGAATGTTTCATTTCCTGCAAATACAATTTTTGCCTTGTAAAACAGTATCTCCTCCTATTATCCCTTTAGTGACAGAGTAACAATCACTACAAGTACAGAAAACTCATCTTAGACCGGCTGAGTTCAGTTGGAGAACAACTGGTTTAGATCTGCTCCTACTATTAAGGGAGGAATGTCTTTATTTGTATTACACATGATGATTAGTTCCAATTATCTCTGCAGAGCTTTAAATAAACAGGGACTTTAGTGTCTGATTAAAGAAATAATGAGTTCTGAATTATTTCTTCCATGTGAGTGGAATTTAGGAAAATTCCTCATATGAACCAAACCCCAAGAAGGCAAGGTTCTCCTCCTTCAGTAGGCATGTATGCAGTTTCTCCAGCATCTACCTCATCTTTGTCAGATGGTGTAAGCCAACACAGCTTTTGTTGGCATCAGTGGAGCAGGGACAATTTTCACCAAATGAGCCTCTGGCTCTGTTTTTTCTGCCTTCCTGTAAGAGTGCTATTTGCAAATGGAATGCTGTGTTAATGCACTTCCCAAAAAGGACACAGCAATGCACCCACATGCATTTTGCTTCTACCCTGTGAAGAATTTTACCATCCTGAAGAAAAATCTCTGTGCTGAAGCTTCAGTTCTGTGATACTGAAGAGTTATTTTCACACCATTCATACCTTTTACTGTCAGATGGTTTTCCCTGCAGTAAACATGAGACATGCATATGCACGCACTCAAGGCCAAGCTTCAACCCCATTAAGAATCAACAGCATGGTTTCATGGACTTCCAAACTCTTTGTAAGAGCAGCAGCAACTAGAGATTTCCTCTACTACTGACAGTCTACAACAGAAAGGAGGTATTTGGGGAAGTTCTGAAAGATGCTGGCACAGCAAAGGAGTAGCAGCACTATGCTTGCAATCAGATGGACTTAACAGTGAGACTCAGGTTGTGGTATTGACTGCCAGAGAGACTAAACAACTGCACAGGGACTGAAAAAGTATCAGAGGTATTTCCCCAAAGATTAGCTACCCATGTTGCCATTGTAAGAGAGGGAAGGAAACTTCAGGCTCTCTGACAAAACCTGGAATAGGTCACTAGAAGCAAGTAAACCTCAGAAACGTTGACCTGCTTGAGACTCCAAGAATTTCCATGTGCAAGAGAATAATGCGTTAAGGGAATTGAACAATATTACTTCAAATTTCCTCAGAAATTCCTCAGGAAAAGGGAGCCTCAGTACATAACTAAAAAGAGATAGTAAATCTCACATGAAATATCCACTAGGGAGAAATGTGGAAGGAAGCTAGCACATTAGCACATGGCCAAGAACTACGGGAGGGAGACAAAATCCAGCCCCTCAGTTTGTCTGTGTTGAGGTAGTTCAGGTCAACATACCATTCTCTAGAGGATCTTTGTCCTGTTCTGGAGGTAAAGGAGCTGAAAAAGGAGAAACTCACCAGAGTCTTCTTTCCTGGGCTATATCTTACAGCTGCTCTACAGGAGGTTGCAATTTGCCCAGCAGAGCCAGTAGATAAAATTCACCAGTGCTGCTTTAGTTACTGTGGAGAGGATCTGGCTCAATGTGCCATCACTGAGGCATGAGGTGCATGAGGCATGTATAAGAACAGCTGAACTTCAAGTCTTAGTCTCAAGGATGTTCAAATATCTCACTGGAAATCAGAGGAACTCAGCTTCTAAGTCACTTTGAAAAACCAGAGTTCACCTTATTCCTCATGTAGAAACCTTCCAAATGTTTATCCACATGTCAATCTTTAAAGTGCATAGAAATATCACATTTGCTAGGTCTTTTGTATAGCTGGGAAATTATAGTAACAGTTGGGGGATTTAACCTCTATTTTTGTAATTTTGGTGGGATGTGGGTTTCTGAGACAATGTAGCTGGTAAAATTCTTCCATTCCAGCAGGGTGAGTAAGAAAGCTCTTCTTGCAGGACCTGAAGTAAAAAACTGTCACATCAGCAGTGACGGAAATCACCCTGTGCTGTGCAGGGGATTGTCCCCACATGCTCCTGACTTTAGTCTAGAAAAAGCTCCATGACTTCCTCCTGCATTTAATTTGCAAAATTAAAATTCACAGACCTGGTAGCCCTTCAGGGGAGCAGCAAATTTTTCCACCCTTCATGCAGTGGTCCCTTTTCCCAAATCACACTCGGTGTAAGTAATTTGCAGTCAAAGATTACAGACCTCAACACAACCTTTTCCCTCTGTTGATGAAAGCCAACAGCAATCCATTAGTTCTGCCTGTAATATAATGGAATGACTGAATGCACTTTGTACAGCGGCATAAATATGCCTCCTCTGAGATACACTGTGCCTATACACTGAAAACTTACACATTGCTCACATGGGAGATCTAAGCTCATCTAAGAGGTTTGGGCAGGGGCACAGGTCCTTTCTTCATGGAGCACAGTGGTTTGGCATTCACAATGTGGACTTTGAAAGATGAATAAAAAGCCACAGTTGAGCATTAGCTTTCTCTTACCTTTGCAGGAGTAGGTATTTGCTGCAGAGTTGACATCACTGTTCTGAGTAGTGACGGGGGAGGACAGCATCAGATGACCCTTCCCTTCACCCCCTAACCTGTAGCCAAAGTTTGGCAGTCCTACTGCCCACAGGTTTGGAGAAAACCAGTGGTACATGAGTGGCAGGACCTCATACAATTTTTGTACACTGGCTGACTGAGGAACATCTCAGGGCAGGAGCCAGGACATCTTCTTCCGCATGCCTCCCTACTTCACTGAGAAGGAAGCATGAGGCTGGATAGGGCTGAGAGGCTGAAGTGGGGATAGGAAGATGTGGAGGGGGAAAGAAGGGGGGAGAAGGGCTGGCAGAAGCAGTGGGGTGAAGAACAGATAGAAACCAGAAAAAGGAAGGATTTTCATGTCTCCTTTTCACACACCAGCACAATTCATGAGAAAGGCAAGCTTTTGATAAGGAAAATATTGTATTCTCACTGTTAGTTTAAATATTTGCAGAGTCCTGAGATCAGAGAAACACTTTGGGTGCCATCACACATGCAGACAGCCATCACATTAAAGGCAGGGATAAGCACAGCAATATCACTCGAGTATTATTTTAGTCATGAATGAATATGAATGCTGCACTGAGGGTTGGAGGGTTGCAGATGGGATCAAGAGGTGGCTCATAAAACAATCTTGACCTTAAGAGCGGCTTCACACCCTGAGAGAGCTTGTGTGCATCTGTGGGAAAGCAGCCCCCGCAGACCTCGCCGCTATACCTCCACCAGATGTGAGGGCCCATGGGCAGCATCTGGTGCTGCACAGCTCCAAAACTGAGTGCACCAATGTTCTATGAAAATCCACATCACACACTGCACACAATAAGTGAAAGCAGAGTGCTGCAGGGTAGATGCAACATCAAAAACTAGGCTGCCAAAAACTGTAATCCTCCGCTAGGAAATTTATTGCTTGGAGAACCCTGTGCTATTCCCACATGAAGATATTTGCTGCTGGTGGAGCCATGGATCTGCCCCAGCTGCTTCTGCATGCAGCATGCAGGGTTGGGGTGCCAGGGCACCCCACAAGTCAGCAGGGGCAAAGCTCTGCTTCTGCTCTAGGGTTCACAAGTGATTGCACACCTGCACATGCAGGCACCCCACTGACACTGTGCCACTACTCCCACCACCCTGGTAGTAATTTTCTTGCTTTGGCTTATTTTTAAGGACTCAGTGGGTACATTTCCATGCTGGGATACCCCTGTGAAGTGGTACATGAGCTTGTGCTTTGTGCCCATGGAGAGAAGAGGGGTGTAACTGGGGGACTGATGGGACAAGCCCTCTGTCCCTGATCCAATCCCACCAAACAAAGGGTACTTGTTGAAGGAAAAGGAAAATCAGCCTCCCCACCCAGCTGGGGACCAGGTCCAGGTGGCTCAGAGTGCAAACATCATATGCCCTTGCTTCTGTCTTTCTCATTTCTGTTTTTACTGATCTCACACACACACACACACACACACACACACATACTATTTTTAACCTCCAAAAATAAGTTAGTAGGAATTTTTTTTCCTATTGGCTACAAGCTGTGGTAAAATGACTGCATATATTGACTAGATTTTGTCCCCAAACACGTTGAAATATTTGTGTGAGGGTTTTGTATTGGGACCTGTCAGAGTGCTGTACAGGTTGATGCAAGTGTATTCACTGGTTGCCACAATACTGAGAATGTTGGGATCCCTCGACTGGCCCAAGCACAGCTCAGTGCACAAAGCACTTCTTATACCCAGCCCTGAGCAGCCCAGCCTCACACTAACAAAGGCTGGGCGTTCATTTAGCTCATTGCAATCTGTGGATTCATTCACAAATGTTTTCCAGCAGATGTGCAAGCCCCTTTAGAAATGGCACATGCGTAGATGGCTGTGCATCGCGTATGAACATGCTTTGCTTCATCAGTTTTAACATACTTCTTAGAAACCCTTGGCTCCAGGCTTAAAAACCACAGATTTCAGCTGCATGCAGAATTTCAGCTTATAAACAGCTCCTCTTTGCCTCAATGGCCATGCTCGTCCTGAGGAAATGTGACTTAAACTCAGACAGGAGACACTTCCTTTGTTTTTTTTTCAACTTTGGTTGACAGAGGACATGCTCACTGTGCCAGAGGACCTGCTGTGGGGGTTTAAAGCTTGTATTACACCCAGATGGCCGGTGCTGACAGAGTTAGCTTTGGGTGTGAGAGATGGCTGGCAGGCACTGTGGGGTTTGGGGCTGGCCTGTGAGGCTGGACCATCCATTCCCAGTAGCCATGGGGTGATATGGGCCCCCCTGTGACAGCCTCATTCTTTGAAGGCTGTGACATGTACACAGTGCCGTGAGACAGGGGAACATCAGCAGGCAGCTTTGGGAAGGTGTCTGCTTCGAGAGCCACCCCCTTTGTATTGTGATGGAGAGGATTGGTTTCAGACAGATAGACCTTGACACCAGGTCAGTGTCCATCATCTTGGCCAAACCACCCAGGCTGCTGGCTTCAGGGACAGTCTGTGTGTCTGGGCTCATAATGACATGGAGGCTGCTGGCAGGACTGGTCTCCTTGTAGGAGTGTGGGTCCAAGGCTGGGAGTAACCATGAATGATCCTTTTGTCCCCTTTCCCCCCTCCCCTTCCTCACACCAGCACATATATATCCTCAGGTGGCCAAGGACCAGGGTATAAATTTGACTTCTCCTTAGTCAAAACTTCCACTAATTTGATCATGGTTTTGCCAAGGAAGGAATAAATATGGAGCAGGGACTTTGGGGATTTGTGCTATGAAAGTGAGAGCTGGAGAAACCGAGACTGAAGCAAATTTTTGAAGCAAGCGGTCAGATCCAGGCATCCTGGCTCCTTTCTGTATGTAAATCTGGCCAAGCCTCTACCCCCAGTCTCAACACCTGCCCACATGTAGAGCACAGATTACCAATTGCTAGTGGGGGACCTCTGACAATAGATAACAACAACATCCTGAGTTTCATGAGGGTCAAGTCAGCTCTAGGTCAGGCCCAGCCACAAGGGTTGAGAGCCAGCTTCCTACTGCTGAGCCTGTGCACTGGTGCTGTGCACAGCTCTTTGTCCCAAACCTCTGCAACACACTTATCGAACATACTCATATTAAGGCAAACTGGAAATTTCACACTTCTGAATGCAAAATAGATCACTCCGTACAATTCTCCCGTTTGTGCAAGTGTATTTTGCCTTGGTGCCAGCACATTTCCAGGTACAGCATATATCCCTATCTTGTGAAAATTCAGACATTTCTTGTCTGCGGCCCGAAAATTTGAGATTTGTCTTTTCCTTATAAGCTTTAATGCCCAGTCTAGGAGCAGTTTAAATACCCAAAGGACTGGGGTTAAAACTAGCTGAATGATCCCCAATGCAGTCTTAAAAATGAATTTCCTGTTCCCTCAGGTGTGGGGAAGTCCTTTCCTTGCAGCTGGGCCAATGAATCGGGCACCTTATTTATTTCATTTTCCCATTAGCCAGTGTGTAATAAAGCACCACAGACATCAAGCATGATTTAAATCTCCCCTTCTACTTCTGCTCAATATGCATGTCTGTGTAAGGTATAGGATTTTTTCCCTTGCTCTCTTTTCTGTTTCAATTTATCTCCCTCACTCAGGAGTTTGCTGGTGAATACAATGGCTTCAGACTGGAGAGAGCTGCAGCTAATTTTCTTGTTCTGTTTGAATAAATGGCTGTTGACTCTTACAGAAGTATGTTAGCCTTCTCATGTGGTTGTAATCTCCTTAAGTCCCAGCCACAGAGTTCCTTAGGCCTGTTGCATAAAAAATACACCTTTCATACATGGCTGTATATGCCCTTGTTTAATTCTTTTTCTGCATATCCAGCTCTAAAAATACTGACCTTGGGAAGGTCCCACTGTAAATGTGTTTTTCTGAACACTCTAGTTCTTCTTGTTCAGGTAGCTTTCACTGCTTGTCCTACCATGAACGAGGAAGGGAAGCCTCCACACCTTGGGAAAAGTATAAATTTCTTGTAGGAATCAGGGTCCTTGTGGGCATAAGTGCACCTTGCCACATGCCCTGCATTGGCCAAGGGAGCGACTGCATGGTGAGATCCCAGTTTGATGCTATCCTCTGAAGCTCAGATGTCATCTTCCATGGCCTCACTCTTCCTGCTATCCTTAGGATTCTTAAGATAGCACTCAAGAAGTGCTGCTGAAATCTTCTCAGTATCTCCAAGGACAGATGGTTACTAGGGAAGCTAAAAGCATAGAGGTCCAACAAAACTGGCAGCCTGTCATGGTGTCTTTCCACCACAGTAAGCTATGTACTGGTTATTCACAATAAACCAGGTGGCACCCAAATAATTCTTGCCTTCTGTCGTGGTTAGTCTCTATAAGGGCTCCGGAATGAATCCAGTCTATTGCTCCATTTCATATATTTCCATAAGGTGGGGTGGCCTCCCTCTGAATACAGTGTCTAGAAAATAAAGTGTTGAGGTCTAAGGACAAAGGTTCACAGTCTTCTTAAACCAGCATAAGGTGATAACTTGCCCTTGGTCAAGGTGGATTGGGTTAGAGAACACCCAGGCAAACTCAACATCCACAGGTCCTGACAGGATATATCCATGAATGCTGAGAGAGCTGGTGAACACCATAGTGAGACCACTCTCAACATCTTTGGAATGTCATGGAGATCAGGAGAGGTGCCTGAGGACTGGAAGAAAGAAAACGTCACCCTGGTCTTCAGAAGGGGCAAGAAGGAAGACTCAGGGAACTGCCAGCCAGCCAGCCTCAGTCCCTGGTAAGGTTATTGAAAGGTTATATAGTGCTTCATTCTGGAAGCAATGTGTATCCACAGGGATGACAAGAAGGTGAGCAGGAGTAGTCAGCATGGATTCACTGAAAGTAAATCATGCTTGACCTACCTGATGGCTTTCTATGATGAAATAATTATCTACCTGAATGCATGAGGAGACCAGTGAGTATTGTCCACCTCAACTTCAGCAAGGTTTTTGACAGTGTCTCTCAAAATATCCTTATAGGCAAACTCAGGAATTGTGGACTGGATGAGTGGGCAGTGAAGTGGACTGAGAACTGGCTGAGCAGCAGATCCCAGATGGTCACAATCAGTGGCACAGGGTCTGGCTGGGGACTTGTCACGAGTGGTGTCCTGCAAGGTTCAATACCAGGCCCAGTACTGTTTAACTTATTCATTAATGACATTAAAGGCCTTCTCAGCAGCAAGTTCACTGACAACACAGAGCTGGGAGGACTGGCCAATACCCCAGAGTGCTGTGAGCCCTGCAGAAGGATCCTGACAGGTCGGAGAGATGGGCAGAGAAGAACCATCTGGAATTCAGCAAAGGCAAACGCAGGTCCTACACCTGGGAATGAATAAACCCCAGCACCAGCACAGGCTGGGGGCTGACCTGCTGGGAAGCAGCTCTGTGGAGAAGGATCTTTGGTTATGCATGTTGAAGGCATCCTCTGAGAACAGCAGGAGAGACATGAAGGGCAGAGTTTCAGTGGTCACAGATCCTGACATCTGTATGTTCAGGTGAGAGCTGGGAAATAAGCTTTGTGAAGCATGTTTTGAGATTTAAACGCCTAGCAGAGTTAGGGCAAAAAAATCATATTCAAGTGCTTTTGTGGATCCAACACATAGAGCTTTGAAGGTGCAAATGCAGCACACTTGGCAAACAAGCTTGGCAATTAGTTATGCTCTTGAGAACCAGTTACATACAATAAAAAGATCTATCATATTCTACAGATGATAAGAATTTTATGTATCACATATCTTTGGGATAAGGTTTTAGCATATGGAATCAAAACTCATGAGCATGGGGAAAACCAGTGGATATCCACTGTGTCCTTTTCACAATACCATTCCATCAAGCATAAATTGGTCAGACATTTCAATTTATTTACTGTCATTTCTCAGCTATAAATATTCTGAATGGTTTCAAACACTCACACCTTGCCATAGCATCCACAATAATAAAAAGTGCAAGTATTTTGCAAGCTGAACAGCATCTGGATTGTTCAACAGCTTAAAGATATGTAGCAGAAGTTAAAACTTGGTGAAGTAACCTTTGAAGGACAACATATTCCTCCTTTTAATATTTGTTTTTAACTCAGAGGATTCAGGTTAATTATTTGCTTCCAGCATATAAATCAACAGTTTGACTTTGCTAGATGCACAGTTCTGTTCCTCTGAATCCTAGAAGCATACTGTTTACACAACATAATCAGCAAATTAAAATTATCTTGTTCACAGAGGATCTGGTTCCCACAAAATATCCACACCCTTCCTTGCTCATGAATTATGGGTGTCTGGAGTTTTTACCAGAAACTTGGCTGGGCTATGTAAAATAATTTTCTGGAGAGTGTGTTTTATTTTGAATGAAGCAAGCAGGCAAGAGGCCAGTAGGATTAAAATGGATTCTTTCTTTAAAACAACTCACAAAATACAGAAGCTCCTACCATTTTGTTAGTGCTGCCTATTTCTTTCCAGATCCCTTTTCCAGGCTTTGACTGGTGCTCTCAAGTACACTCTGCATCTCTCAGGACACATCAGAGGGTGGCTGCTGCCCAGGGCCAGTCGCCACCAGAGAGCCAGTGGACACGAGAACAAGGAGACTCTTATTGGAGCCCCAGCTGCCAAGTCACTGGGCCCATTATCCCAACCCTAGCATGAGGAAGGGATATCCATCTTTCTGCTCATTCAGCTTAAGGGAAATAATTCCTCCAGGTATAATTTGTAAATACTGTGACGCTTTAATTCTCTGAAATCATAAAAAAGAGCTCTCAGATTCCCTGATGAAAAAGGGAATTCTCTGTCTCTAATATTATGTTGCGTTCAAAGCTCTCTGAATTTATTTGGACAGTATTAACAGAAGTTTATTGAATACAGGCAAAATAATAAATGAACCACATCCACAAGAGCTGGGATAACATGAGGTACTCTGGCAGCACCAAGAACTGTCCTTCTTGACCAAGCACAATGCAGTTCCCTTCTCCACTTCCAGCAAAATCTACCTGTGTGATCTCCTTTAAGTCACTGCAACATTTTTCTCCTTGTTGAATTTGATAAAAAACAGAGAAACCAGACAAACCTGAAACAAGAGATATGGACCTCCTTTGCTGAAGAAGAGGTACCCTGACAGTAACAAACAAACTTAACTTTAGTGTCATGAAAGATACCAGAATATTGTACAAAATACTTATTGGTGCAATGAAATTAAAGCTGCCAAATCATTTAGCTATGACCTCTGACAGGAGAAATCAAGTCTGTGTCTTAAACTCCTGCCACAATGACTGTTTCAATGTCAGTTGTCTGTCCGCTGTCAGACCTGGAGAGCCCTGGATCCTGCCCTATGCTTGTGTCAGCAGAGCTGAAGTGTTTCTGAGGTCAAGCAATAGCCACCCTTAAAGGCCCATGAAAGTACTTGCTCTTACCCACTGCCCTTGGGTCTTCATCATACAGGAACCCCTTCCAAGGTTCTGCCCTGAAAGAATAGATCATCCTTTTGCTATCTGACCTTCAGAGAGCCAAGAAATGGCCTCTCCCACAATGAAAAATCTTTCCTGCCTCATGACACCCTCATTACAAAAGTGGCCTTGCCACCTCTTTAATCACTACTCCTTTTTTCTTATTTTGTCTTGCACTGTTCACTGCTTATTAGTTTGCTCAGCTCAAGGAGTTTGACTTTTACAGGTTGTCAACACCATAGGGACTAACCCTTTCAGAGCACCCTGAGCCATGGGAACAACTGCTCGTCCCATGCCAGCCCCTGTTCCAAAACTGCCTCTTCTCTGTGCCACATCTCACAGCTGAGGCTGGGATGGACAGGGGTGAGCCCTTCTAGGCTAGGACAAGCAATACTGAAAATGAGGGAGAAAAAGAGTAAAAAACGTGCAAGAGCCCTGTAGCTGCAATTGGCATCTGTGTAGTTAGGACGACTTAGAGGGCTCCAGAAAGAAAGCATTTCTCTGTGCACTTTCCAAGACTTGTTTTGAAAAGATGCCAGGAAGAGCTCTTCAGAGCTAAGTGCAAGAAGTAAGCATGACGGTGACATCTTTAAAACTGGCCAGCTACCAGTGGGCTTTTACAGGGCCAGAGTGATAAGGCTGGCAGAAGATTATTTTCTTTGTTGTTGTGAAATCACACAGTCCTAGTTCTTACATCTGTGTAGGTATTTATCCAAGAATACGTGCTAAAGAAATACCTATGTCACTGAGACAAGAGCAATTTATTGTAATTTATATGAGAAGGTTGACATTCCAGCATTAAGTAAAAAAAATATTCTTGACATTTACCATTTTTAAATCACCTCTGGGCAGGATATCCAGTCAGACATTGCCACAGTCCAATTAACCAGATAAGAGGAGGGACAACAGTTAACATTCAAAAATACACAATTCTCCCCCCTTCCCTTGCCTGAAAATAAAAAATAATTAGAGTAGGATTATACATTTGTTATCATGTGTATTAGTAATCAGCCCAAGGCCATGGAGAAGAGACCTTTTGACAAAGCAGAAATTAGTAAGAAATAGCTTAGGGAGATCTGCTTAGAGTAGATTAGAACTGTTGTTGAAAAGGTTTCCCCCTCCCCAGAAGATGCTTGGAGTTGCAGTATCATATTACGGGAAAATACTACAAAGGCTGCCAAAAAAGCATCAGAAGAAAATTAATGTAAGAGGAAAGGCTGAAGCCTGATGGTGTTCCAAAGATTACTGGCTTAATTGTCAGAATTTCTCTAGTCCAGCTTTTGTACTATCAGCAATAGGTCCAGAGTTAAAATAAAATATGTGTGTTCTATTTCTACTTTCTGATACTACTGAAGTGGATGTAGCAATTTATTTCCTACATGTGGTATTTTCTTTGGCTTATAAGGGAACCAACACAGAGATCCACTGTATTGCAAAAAAAATTTGTATTTTGGTGTCAAAAAGGGTCATGTTTCTGACTTCTGCTATTTCTGATCTGAGTGACAACGAAAATTGTTTTCGTGTGCAAGACAGAAGGGTCATCTTGAAGCTTGTGGAAGTTAATTATGCTTCAAATCAGAGGGAAGAAGGAAAGGACTATTCCTGAAAATAAGTAAACACAAAAGATACAAATGTACTAAAAATTGTCACCCAGCCACTAGAGTGAGAACTGGGAGTCAGGGGTGTTCAGTGCTTCAAACAAGTGAGAAATTGAGCCAGGGAGGGAGGGGAAGAGCAGGGAAATACTTCTTTCGGTGACAAATTCCATCCTACAGGTATATAAATATCCTCAGACAAGAGGAAGAAGATCTGCCCAAGAAGACAAACAGTAAGACATGCTGATGAATTTATGTATTTTCCTGGTGTAGTTCCACTGCTGCATATCCTGTTTCCTTCTGGTCAGTTAAGTATGTAAAAAACCAAACCAAACAAAGCAAAATTCACTAGTGCCTTTTGTACTGTGAAGTGGAAAGAGGAAAGAGAAAAAAATAATGCTGGTTCCAAGAGCACACACTAAATCAATTTCTGTAGAAAAATTGAGGCTTGTAAGGTTCTATTAATGAAATAAATTCTCTGTGTATGACAAAAACTTCCTAACTTAAAGCTTTCACTGATAGAAGTAGGTACATTCTCCTATGTACATTAAAGCCATCAGAAACAGTTTTGTAATCACAACTCTTCAGCTATTGCTTCCTGTCCAAGCACAGTGTAATCAGGAGAGGGAAGTGCTCCTGACCATAATAACTTAGAAGCCCTTATATGAAGTAGCAGCAGTTGTTTTTTTCCCAGATGAAAGACTCAAAAGCAGAACCATTTTTCTTATGCTATTTGATGAGATAAGATGAACCTGAAGTGAAATCTTTGCCTTAGAAGAAGACCCTAAAAAATAATATTTGCATGCAATTGTACATGGTAAGATCATTCTTAAAAACACAAGACTTAAGTGCATGAGAGAAATATTTAACATGAAGAAGGGAAAGGTGGGTCATCTTTAGTATCTGCAGTGTGAAATTCTGTGTTTTTTCCTGCATCTGTGGAATTTAACAAATATTATCACTCAAGATTTGTGAGATTTGTTTTAGCAGAGCAGTCAGGAAAGTCTTTCTCTTTCTACCTGCTCTCCAAGATACTGTGGTAAAACAAACCATTCCTTTCTCAGTCTGTCTGCATGGTTCCTCATTATTAATTGTATTTCCCAAGCTTCAGGAGTGTCTTCATTAACCTTAGGAAGTCTTGTTTTCAAACTCCAAATGTGGTTTCTTCTCTGATCCTTCTTACATCCCCCTCTTTAAAATGAAAGGCTCCCATTCATAGTTACCCTTTCTTTCCTTCTCTTTTGCCAGTTTTCAGTCCAATATGCTCATTGTCCTTCTATTCCATGACTTCAGACCTTAGACATTTTAACCAACAGTGGAGAATGTTGTCAACTGCTTTCTGAAAAACGGAGTCTATAATATCCTTTCCGCTTCCTTACCAGGGCAGTAATTTCCTCAAAGAATTCCAACAAATTAGTTAGGCATGATCTCCTTTCTCTGAATTGATGTTAGCTGTCTTTAATCAAGCTCTGCTTTTCCAAGTGTTCCCTATTTGATTCCTTAAAGGAGTTTCAGAGTCTTTTCCCTTCAGTGAAGTTAAACTGACAAGTCTGATTTTTCCCAGTGTTTGGGGAAGCTGTCTCCTTTTTTTCCTTAAGAAAAAATGATGAGAAATAAATGTCAAGTAATTTCAATAGCCTCCCATCTAGAGACACTTATTCCCCTGGATTCTTAAGCACCATTTTTGCTGTCAAGAAAGGGGATGCATACTAAGAAGACAAGGATGAGAATGAAAAAACACAACACTACAGATGACAACTTTGTGTAATCAGATGGTATATTTTGAAAGCTGGAAACCAGATAATAACGAATAGTTCTGACGAAGCCTAAGATTTGCATGGATCAAACTCATGTCCAGTTCCTCCTGCAGGCAAGCAGCAACTGGGACCCATACAACCCCACAGCACTTCCTCATGGACCGCACTGTGTAACATCTGCTGAAACGTGACATGGTTTGTGTTGAAGTCTTTGGTGCATGTACTTAAGGGGCTTTCAGGCTTCCCCCTGAGGTCATCCTTCACTTCATGCATGAGTAAATTGGGAAGGGGGATGTGAGAGGTTAGTCCATCAGTCTGCATGTCTTCCTGTACACACAAATGATGTAGTGCATGACCTGGCTTCATGATGGCACAAACCTCTCTGCATACCCTGCTCAGTGCAACTGCATCTGTGTTGAAGCCAATTATTTGCCTTGCAGTGCCATAGCCTATCTCTTGCCCTTGGTGGATATTTGCTGGCCATATCCAGTAACCTCTCACTGCACTTGGGACAAGCCATGAGGGGCAGGCAGACCACAGTGAGGTGGGAAGCTGTAACCCAGCCTCACCTGCAGTGCCTCAGGACAGGGCAGCCTGGAAGCCTGGCACAGGGCACTTGCCATACCCCACTGCTGTCATGCCTGGGTTTGGCCTTTTTTGTGGGTGGGTTTCATTGTAATCTTTCCATAAATCACCCCTTTCTTCAGATGCAAGCTTCATTCCCCACTGTCCTCTAGGGACAGAGGCAGAGGATAGACAAGAGCAGAGCTGCCTCAGGGAAGGGGGCAAAGGCATGATCATGCAGGATGGCCTTGTACCTGGCCATTGCACCTGGTCTCATGAAGTAGCAAAATGCCCAACACGTAATTGCATTTGAGAAAAAAAAGAAGTTTTCACCACTGCCATTGGTAAGAAAAAGGAAATAAAAAGCATCAAAGAAAAGAAGGAGGTTCTGCCTCTTCAAAGTATACGAGATTCACTCAAAGCTACAGCAATAAGCTCATCCCATGAAACTTTACATTTTGGTACAAAATTGGATTGTATGCAGTATGCATTTCTTGGATTCTCATCTCTGCAAGTGATACTGTATTGATCTAAGATTAGAAATAAGAAATCCCTGTGTCAGTAGGTTTCCATAGAGAGTGAAGGCAACTGCTGGATCCTTCTCATTTCAAACACAGATTGTTAACACAGATTGTTAACACAGACTGTTCTGGGAACACATAATTTACTGCTCAAAAGGAAAGGAGATTCTAGAGGCTGCAGAATCTCTCACAGGTAAGGAATATACATTTTAAAAGATAGCAGAATCAGTCATTAACATGAATTGTTCTTTAAACACTGGATAGCCCTCAAAGCTGTTTCTTTAGGCTTAAAAGAACAATTTCCCCTTCCTACTTCTGAGTATCCACTCATTTCCTTCTTGCCACTAAGCACCATTCTTAAAGCATCAGAGTTCTGGAAAGGGAGTTTCATAAACTCTCTCTTAAAACTTTCTCCCTCTTTAAAAAAAAACAACTCCCCCGTAAAAACAAACAAATAAACAAAAACCAAAACCCAAAAAAAGGTTGTTTGCTTCTGTTACTCCTACACTAAAAGTATTCAGAACCTCATCTCTTTGCCATTCTGATTTTCTTTCTTCCTGTTTCCAGATTTCATGACCCATCCCTTTGTCCTTGTGCTAAAATTTCCCTTTGACTTAAATATATCTTTTTGTTTCCTGGAAGGTCTCCTCTCTTTTTGTCATTCTCCTTCCTTTCTCATTTCTGATGTCTGCTTTACAAAGTCTTATCTCACTCATGACAGCTTGTCTAAAAAATATTTTGGATGGATCAGGCACCAAATTTGTTCCACTAAGCTGGAAGTCTTTTAGAGTTTTGATTTCAGGAGGAAAGTGACTCAGACAGATCTGCTGAACTGCAGGTAACTGACCTTAGCTTGTGACATATCTCAGGTAAATTGTGTCACCTTGAAACACAGCAGAAAGGATTAAAACTAATATTTGAGACAGGAGCATAAGCATGGTCATTCGGTTGTGTTGCTTAGACTTGTTCTGGAACAAAATACAGCAGACACCCCAGCTTCTGTAAATCTTACTCCATTGTCTGGGTTTGTTTTTTGCAGAACTGATGAGAACTAATGGTCTGTAAAAGGCAGCAGACAATCCTACTTTATGAAACAGCTCCCGGGGCTAGTATAGGATCTGGCAAAATGGTGAGGGTGTCAACCCAACACTGAAAAGTTGCTCTTACAGTCAGAGAAGAGGGAAAGCAGTGGAATGGGAGCCTCAACTGCCAGCCCATGGGTTAAAGCATGGTGCCCTTCCCAGCCCTGGCTGGAGAGCTGAGCACACAAGGATGAGCTGGAGGAAGCTGCCAGCAGAAAGCAAGTTTCATAGCATTACTCAGAAAGCCAAATCATATTAATCTTATAATTAATTCCTGCAATGCTAATGAGGGACAGCCTTGCAAGACTGGGGAAAGGACAAAACAGGGACACTTTAAAAAAATATATTATAAACTAATTGGGAAGTATATTGTGCATGGTTTTATGCAGCAGTCAGACGACCTTCTCCTTTTGTAACCAGCAGCTTTTCATCACAGTGGATACACTGTCTCCAAGGATGTCCAGTGCTGTGTAGAACCCAACAGAGGAGCAGAAAGAGCAGGCACACTTAATCCCTGACATTTCAGTCCATGACAGCCCAAGCAGGCAGCAGTAACTCCATTATTAAATCTCAGCCCAACTCAGAGAGTGTTTCCAGACCTTCTTCAAAACCAATAAAACACTATTTTTAAAAAGCCAGGAATGCTGGTGTTTTGATGGACCATTAAAAGACACATTCTATTGCTACAATTTTATCATTTACCTATGTTACTAAGACTTACAGCAGCTTCTTCCTATTATCAGGTTTGACATTTTTGATAGATTTCTAATTGACCTGACATCACTGCACCTGAAAATGTATTCTTGCTACATATTTGGTGCCTTACGCAGTTCTGCTAAAAATACTGTAATTCAGCTGATTTTAAGCAGTTTGAGTTTGCCTTGAAAACAGGCCTTCAGTTAAAGATGTAGCTTCTTTCTCAATTCCTATTCACAGGTTCCTTTTTTTTGGCTAGCTTTCCTATGCTGACTGCTAGGCTGGCCCTCAGCATACCACCCCACACCACTCACCCTTAGACCTCCACATGAGTGCAGATGCTGATTTTGTCTTTTTGATTCCTGCTGTGCCCCTTGTCCTGACTCAGCATCCTGGTGAGAGCAACGTGATTACTGCTACCATTGTCACTCAGCTGGTGAGGTTCCTTGCCGTGGTTATTTGCCTGTGGTAGCTTCAAAGACTATCAGCATCACCTCCCTGGGGTTTACCAGATGCAGGTTAGCAGTTGCCTGCTTTGTACTACATGCCCATTGCAAAAGGACTTATGGAAGAAAACCACAAAGAAATGAACTGTAAGTGCATCCCATCCTCCTCCTGTGGTGGGCCCAGAAGCCACAGTGTTGTGAGTCTGCCTCAGTGAAAAGTGATTTCTTAGCTGACATTCGGGCATGTGGAAGGCTAATAAGTGTTCACGCTGCTTTTCAGTCAGCTAATCAAAATCAGTTGTGGTTTATTGCTAGCCTTCACCTCCATATGCACCAAGGAAAAATGTCACTGTACCGTCCACTGAAGTCATCTGTATTTTTTCCATGTCCAGTCAACTCTTGATGATATTCTCAATAGACTAACACAGAACATATGTAAATTGGAATGTAAGAACATATTTAGTATATTTACCTTTGAAAAATGAAGTTATGATGAGGAATGAACATCAAGGGGGAAAGGGGTGGGGAGATGGCTGGGAATATGTCATCAGGGCACAGCTAATCTCCAATCTGGATGCGCTGTTCCCAGGTGATCAAGAGCTGACTGAGTTTCAATCACAAACGTGGCTCCTTTTTTTTCTGCTTTAAACCAAAGTGAGCTTGAACTCTCTGGGCTAATCTACATCTTTTTCTCATTGCAAGACTTGGCACTATTCAGTAGAAATAGCATGCTTTCTCAAGGAACTGCAAGAGTAATGGAGGCCAAGGCTTTTTGAATCGTGCCTGAGATGCATTAGCAAAGCTGTGGGGTACTTCCTGCAGCACCTGCCTGGCAGCACTGGGAGCTGATGGGTTTTCCCTTTCCAGATCTCCAGATGAAAACGACTTTTAAAGAGGCAGCTCCTATTGCATGCTTGATTTTGGCAACTAAAGGCTGATGCTTAGCTGGGAAGAGAATTCATCCATTCTTTTTCATCGTGACCTCTTTACCTTAGCTTCACTCCACATCTGGTCCTCTTACCCTAAGCTGCTGCCTCTGATACACCCTTTCTTTTTTCCATTTTTCTCCCTTTGTAACTTATCCCCCTCTTATGTTACCACCTTTCAAAATCATAATAGCTTAACATGATGTTTCCTGCTATCATTCCTTCCTCACCTCCTCACCTGTGGTCCTGGTTGCAGCCGTAAGCTCTCTGGGAAATGGGCTTCCTCCGCCTCCTTTCTGCATCTGCTGGATGGGGGCCCCAGGCCTGGTTGCTCTGTAGGCTAATAAACATGAATAAAAGTAGTGATAACAAGTAGCAACGCTGCTCCTCAACTAATCAGTTCCTACTGATATGTTGAGTACTTTTTTCTTTAGAAGTTGCATATCCAATAGCAGAAAATGGGAATTAATCTGTAATTTTATGTGTTGCCAATTCAAAGGACAGTAATCACCTCACCTGAGTTATGCTGCTGACCTGATGCAAAATGAATCTGGAATCCAAGTAATGGGAATATATTTTTCAGTAATCATTTGAAGATGGAATTCCTGAAGAAATAAGTGAAAATTTTTGCATAAGAATCAATAACAAGAAAGTCCTGAACTGCTCCTTATGAGTCCACAAGTCAAAAAAGTACTGAACTTCATCCAGTAAATAATACATCGTGAATTGTTCGCACAGCTGTGCTCTACTTGCAAGGGAAGTTCAGGGGGTCTAATAATCCCTCTTCATGCAGAATATTTTGTTACATGGGGAAAATAGTAATTCAGAGGATTCTCAATTTTTCTCCTGTAATAAATTAAGAAACTGTTTGATTTTGGCATTTGCAGGGAAAACACTTTTTTTTCTTCACGGCTGTGAACTATCTCAGAATAGATTTTTTTAAAAGGAAATTACTAGCATGGCTGCCATTAAACAATGAGCATTGGTCCAGTAATTACTACACAGTCCCAAATGATGTAGTACAGGAAAATATATTTATCCCAGAGATAGTGTGTGGTAACTTATGGTAAAAGTTGCTTCTTTAGAAGCAGCCACCACAACTCCATCTGTTTTAGCTAAAATAGCTGTCCAAGTGACCCCAATTTCAACTTTATGAGGCTCATACTAATAGGGAAACTGAAGAAAATGAGACAGAGTTTAGCTTCATGTCACTACTCACATTTTCAAGCTCTTTATCAAGTATCTCTTAAAAGTGTCCTGTATGCTAGAGCTCCAAACGTCTGTCTGCAAGTGATGGACTCATCTTTAAAGAAACAGATCCACTTAATGTGTCGAGCTACAAACATGAGCCTATTGGTGCATATGAACTAACATGTCACCCTGTGATTGATGTTTCCCTATTACTCTGCCAAAATACATTAAGTTAAGCTCCTTTTCATCTCCACAAATAGTAGGGACTACAGATGGCCCTCATTTGTAATCCTCAGGAACTAGCACAACCAAGCAATGCGAGGGGGTGTCGGTACCCATTGCCCGCCTGAAATGGATTAGGGAGATTTCAGTATGGAGCAGCGTTGCAGGAACAAAGTAACATAGCAAGAAATAATGGAAAGGAAGGGGTGCTGACCGTGGCTGCAGGCATTATTGAACTATGCAAATGACAGCACTCTGAGCAGACAATCACAGAATCATACTGTCACAGAATCACAGAACAGGTAAAGTTGGAAGGGACCTGGTTCAACCTCCCTGCTCAAGCAGGGTCATCCTAGAACATATAGCACATATGCATCCAGACAGTTCTTGAATATCTCCAGTGAGGGAGACTCCACAACTTCTCCGGGCAACCAGTGTTCCAGTGCTCAGTCACCAGTAAGGTAAAGAAGGCCCTCCTTGTGTTCAGGTGGAACCTCTGGAACTTCCTGTGCATCAGTTTCTGCCCATTGCCTCTTGTCCTATTGCTGGGCACCACCAGGGACAGCGTGAATCTATTCCAGTGACACCCTCCCTTCAGATAATTACAGACATTGATGAGGTACCTTCTCAGTTATCTCTTCTCGAGGATTAACAGGCCCAGTTCCCTCAGCCTGTCCTCATAAGAGAGATGCTCCAGCCCCTTGATCCAGCCCTCCACTTGACCTGCTCCAGGAGCTCCATGTCTCTCTTGTGCTGAGGAGCCCAGAACTGGACACAGCACTCCAGCTGTGGCCTCACCAGGGCTGAGTAGAGGAGGAGGATCACCTCCCTTGACCTGCTGACAATGCCCTTCCTAATGCACCCCAGGATACCATTATCCTTCTTGATGAGACGGGCACTCTGCTGGCTCATGGACAACATGTCCACCACGCCCTCCAGGTCTTTCTCTGCAGATCTGCTTTCTCAGCAGGTCACCCCCAGCCTGTGCATGAGGTTATTCAGATTCAGTGATATTTTAGCAGTGTGCATGACTCAAATCTGCTTACTCTCTGGCGGCATTCTGGTCCCACTGAATTTCATGGCTCACCTACTGACTTCAGTTTTGGTCAGGATTTCATCATGGCCTGAAGATTGTTGAGGTCCTGATGAAAGGCAGAAAAAGGTGGAGGTTGTTTCTTGGCACTGTTTGTCTAGTGAGCTTGTGTGACTGGGAGATGGCTGGGCATCTGCTTTTTATAGCTGTGCAAAGCAACTCCCCTGTGGCCTCAGACTCTTTGCTGGAGGCTCCCACTGTAGGTGTCTTGGCTGTAGCTGGTCATAGAATCATGGAATGGTTGGAGTTGGCAGGGACTTTAGAGATTGTCTAATTCTAATTGCCTTTGCAGGTACACCTTCCACCAGGCTGCTCAAAGCCACATCCAAGCTGGCCTTGAATACTTCCAGGGATGGGGCATACACAACTTCTCTGAGCCTCACCACCCTCATAAGTAAAGAATTTCTTCCTTTTATCTAATCTGAACCTACCCACTTATAGTTGGAAGCCATTATCCCTTATCCCGTCACTACAGGCCGGTGTGAAAAGTCCCTCTTCAGCTTTCTTATAGCCTTCTTCATGTACTGGAAGGTCTCCCCAGAGCCTTCTCCTCTCCAGGCTTAACAACACCAGCTCTCTTAGCCTGTCTTCAAAGAAGAAATGCTCTAGCCCTCTGATCATCTTCATGGCCCCCCTCTGGGCCCACTCCAGTGGGTCCACAGGTCAAGGGAGCTGTGGCCAACAGACCTGTGAAGAGGAGCTCTGACTGCTCAAGACATGTCTTCTTGGAAAGCCATGCTGTGTCAGTAGAGAGAGGAGATGGGCCCTGTATCACCTTCACCAGGATCACAGCCAGTGGCAGGCAGGGCCCCAGATGCCAGATTTCTCAGGGTTGCACACACCCTACCAACTGAAGGCATTTTTGCACATAGCATACATGTGTCTCCTCACCAGTAAACATGTCCTCTCATTGTCATCAGAGCTCAAGCACACAGGATCCACCTCAGCCAGCCCTTGGCTCTGGAGCCTGCCAGTCCTTCTGTGAGAAGAGGAGGGGGATGGGAGGTGGATGCAGGTCTCCGTCTACCATGGGTTTCATTTTACCTCGTATCAAAACTATTCCCACCTCTTATGTGAAGGGAGTGATTGCAACACAGATAGTCTTCACTTGATGCATATTATGAGAGTGAATTTATGTCACCTCACTTTTTACAAGAAGAAAAAAAAAGCAAAGAAAGCAAACAAAGATTATTTTGAGAGAGGGATTTGTGGGGCAGAGGATGGCAGATGTGGCTGTGAGAAGACAGTTCCAAGTGCAGTTTGGAGGCCAGGCAGGAAGGGAGCCCCAGCCTCCAGACAGCATAAGAGATAATGAAGGTCTTTCCAGACACCATTATCTGCTTCAGCAAAGCACTGGGACTGGCTGATGGACCTTCTCCAGGGAAAGATGTATGCAACTCCTTGGAGGTCCATGCTTAGCCAGGAGAATGAGGCTGGTGTGGGTCAAGACTCAGAAACTGCAGAGACAGAGATGTCTGCATATGGATGCTAAAAAAGCTAGCAGAGAAATTTTCCTGCTTGCCTCCTGTGAAAATCTCCGTTCTCACACAAGCTAGCTGTAAACAGTGTAGAGGGTTTTGTAAACCAAGACTTTCTCTCACAGGTGCAAACTTGTTATGCACAGTCTCGTTTTCCACACTGAAGAAAATATTTTGAAATAGGCATCCTAGCATTCAGCCAATCACTCTGGGAGGTGTATGGTCAAGCACCCAATAATGTAATTTCTCTATTGCAAACCAAGTTATATAAATGAGGTGATAATTAATTAAATAACCCCATTTATCCTGGACTTCTGTGTCGTTCTTCGTGCTGTCCCTGCGGACAACAGCAACATCTGCATCTTCTGCAGGGTTGCTGCTTGCAGCCACACAAAAGTCTGGCTGGATCCTGGACATGTGACAGAGGAGCAGACAGCATTCTTCCACATTTTCACATGGTGTAGTTACTCCTGACTGACTGCAGGTAATAGGAGAAAGGGCTTTCTGGAGCTGGCACCAGCCTCTGGCACTTCTGTGTTTTCCCTTCTGTGCCACTCACTGCTTGCTTCATCAGTCCAATGTAGTGCTGCAGCTGGCTCCTAAAACCCAACATTCCTGCCATGAAACTCACTGTCTGATAAGTACTCCAAGTCTGGCTGCTCATCCTGGATAGTGCCACGGTAGCATCCTTTCAACATCCTTCCTTCCATCATGCTGACAGTCACCACCTTGCATTTTCCTCACTCCTTTCTTGACTCTCTGTGCAAAAAGAGATGTACCAGCGCATGGGATAAACAAAGAATGTCCCACCCTTCTCACTCTGAGCAGGCCCACACAGCCTCTCTGTGTCCCCAAGGACTGGGGGCAGCTTCACAGTATCTTGCATAAATGCATTTCTCCTCATTCTGCACCTTCCTGGGGATGCCTAAGGCCCTCAGCATCATGGTCACGGTTGAGGGGTTCCCACCACCTTTCACCACCCACATTTTTCCCTCGCCTTCTTCCACCACAGAAAGCCTCAAGACAAACTTTCAGGTGAGACAGGGGAGTTTAGAAGCTCCCTCTGGCCCCAGCTAGAGAGACAGTGGAGAAAGAGGGAAAGGTGAGCAAGGGATGGGGAGGAGATGACATGGTGAGAGGCTGAAGTATGGTCTAGGCAGAGCATGACTCTGAGGTAAATGGCTCCTCCCATTCATGCTAAATTGTGAATAGCTTTTCCTTTACATTAAATAGCAAATTTCATAAAATTGTATAAATTTTCTTGTCAGAGATCCAGTCTTAGATATTGGATTCAATTGACTGACATATCTTTATCTTAATCCAGTTGAACTTAGATAGGACTGTTCTCATCATCTCTGCAGAACCGAGTGTATCAAACCTGAGCCAAATGCCTTTTGCTCTAGAGTTTAATATAACAAAGATTTCAATAATCATATTCATAGGACTCCAGTTAGGATGAGGTTGAAAATAATGATACAGTACAAAGATAAATGCACTTTGGGTGGTAACTAAGTACTGAATATCCAACATCAAATATACAGTGATGATACAGGTATTAAATGTGTGTGTAAAGTATCCATATGCAAATTATTGACTGAATCTTATATCTGTGTGCATAATAACATGCTTCCTTCTCTTATCTGGAAAGGATGTAGGCTGAACTTCTGCATCTGCTTTTCGAAACAAAAAGGACTCCTAAAATGGAACTTATTAGTGCAGACTGGTCTATATTTTCAGGACAGCTGAAAAGGTAGTAAAACCAGAATTATTCACTTCCCTTAAAATTTAAGTTTTGCAAATACTTGGATGTTTCATATCTACAGAAAGAATGTTCCCTCTTGGATACAGATAGCCTGATCCTGCAACCACTCCAGAATCATACGGAATGAAACTGAAAACAAAAGCCATTTTCATATCTGCTGTCAGTCTTCATTTAAAAGATGGGGATGAGTGAACCTTCCTGCTCACTTTCTCATGAATATTTCTGTGAATAAGATTTTGTTTGCAGTGGAGTCAAACAATTGTGGGCTTTTATGTGGGGCACTATTGGTACTGATGTGGCCATGTTCAGTCTGTGGGTTTTGAAGGCTTGGGAGAAGAACCAAGTGTTCTATGCTTCCCATCAGTAAAAACATAAGTAGGTACCTTACTGAAGAGAGGGACAAGAGTCTTGGAGAGGAACTACACAATATAACCTCAATGTGAAGACAAATCCCATGGTCTGTGTTGATATTAATGTGCTGTACTAAAGGAACTTGAAGGAACTTGAAGGAACTTAAAAGAACCATGTGGGATAACTGTTTAAAATCTTGTTAACTCATCTTATTTATTGCATCTTTTTGAAGAAAAATGGTGGAACTTTCTTCCAGTATTTCTTTGTGTTACACAGGAGATGAAATCCTGATTCTTTTAACAGAAAGAATATCACAAAAAAAGGATCTGGTCTCTAGTAAGTCTCCTCAGAGGGGTTAGCTGCTGTGGTGCAGCACAGCTGTTCACTTCCATGAGATCTAAGGACATCCTGTAAGGTGGCTCGGTCAAGGAGTCCAAGCATGGTTAATTCTGGAGACTATGGGACAGAAAGTGTTGCAAAGCAGCAGGGCTAATGTTATTGGACTGGTATGTGGTTTGCTATAAATGAATTCAAACTTTCCTCATTGTAGTTTTTGTTCTGCTAAAACAACCTTAAAAAAAAAAGTAAAAATATGTCTTTTCCACTGTAACATAACATCTATGTTATACCAGTCAGCAGGTAACCTCTGCAATATTATATGTTCACTGTGTGTCACTGTAGGAAAAAAACTTACCTTTGCAAATAGTGTTTTTTTCAAAGTGGAGACAAGCAGTTCACTACAAGGTTATTGTATTAAAAAGTTCAACTTTTCTGATTATTCTTTCTCTCTCACCAGAAATATGTTCTAGTTCAATGCATTTAAGTGGAGTTTGAATTTTTCTCTCCCAAATCTCTGTTTAAAATCTCAAATGCCAACATAACTCCACAGTTTCTTCTCTTACCAAAAGTCCCCTTTCTGTGGGCTGTGGGGGGCTCTTTCCAGGGGCTAGCACAGGATTTCACACAAAAACCAGCCTTCTGCATCGCAGTTTCTTATTTAATTTCTGGATCATCTGCTCAGTGGCAGCATTTCAGCTGTTCATGGAGTTTTCCAGCATCCCGCAACCTCCACTGGGTGTGCCGAGGCTTTTGTTTCATTGTTGGTTTCCCTGCTATGCTGCCAATGACTGACAGCACACATATGCCCCCTGAGAGCACGATGGACTGTGTATTGTTCACCAGGGACATCCTGGCAGCTTGTGAACCGATGCAGGAAATATTGTCAACTATGTGTTAGTGATATATTCCAGCTCTTCTCATGACTCATATCTTTGAAGGTTTTGTATTTTTTCTTTTCTACTCCAGCAATTGATGGTGCCTGGAGTATCCCAAACCTGGTCATTACCAATAAATAGTTGGTTTAACACATCCTAAGGTAACTAATTTGCTTTAAGAGAACCACCTGAGAAGTCATTTATTTAGTCCTCATGATTATATCCTAACCAGGTGCCTAATTTACAGCTGATTCATCAATGTGAATCTTTAAAAAACTGACTCCTGTGAGTCCAGCTGCACAACTTGAGGTGAAAATGAGCCATGAAGGAGGCATGGGATGTGGAGGAGAGGGCACGAATGGCAGCGCTGCCTCTGGGAAGTGCTTCTCCTGCACCAAGGGGCAGCTTGACCTCCCCACACCCAGGATCACAGTCCTGACCTGGGCTGTGGCCACCTGCCCCACTGCAACCCTCCTCTCTGCACTGCACTCACACGCCTTTGGTGAACAAATGCATTGCACCTGCTTATGGTGTACATGCCTCACACCCACACCGTGCTCACTCACATCCCGCACACACATCTCACAAGTTCACAAACACATCTTGCACATCTGTTCCCAGTCTACTTCTGGTGTGGTATCAGGCCTTTCTTCAACAGCTCCAAGAGAAAAACTGACTGTGAAATGTCTCCTGCAAATCTCTTTGGCATGTCAGCAGACAGTGCAGTAGGACAAAGAAAATTAGTTTTTTTCTGATCATTCAACCTCTGCCAATGCACGACCCTAAGATAAAATTTTATTTAATCACAGCTGATTTTACTGTTTCTTTACTAGTCACAACAAAACAAATCAGGAAACTAGATGTGATTGTTGGGCAGTTTCCCCATCACAGCTGGGTAAGGAAACTGAAGCAGAAGCCCTCCATCCAACCCAGGGCAGCATCACCTTCACTAAGAGATGAAGCAGGGCAGGGCAGTACCTGGTACCATTTCTATGAAATGCCATGCTTTTCTGATCCTAAATGTCTAGCTGCAGCAGGGAAGAGAGGCTGCCTATACAGCTGGGCATCTCCAGGCAAAGGAATGAAGCTGCTTCCCTACTGTCCAGGGAAGTCATTGAGTCACCATCCCTGGAGGTATTAAAGTATCTGTAGATGTATCACTTAGGGACATGGTTTAGTGAGGGCTTAGCAGTGCTAGGTTAAAGGTTAGCCTCAATGACCTTGGTGATCTTTTCAAATCTAAGTGATTCTGTGATCCTACTTCAGAAGGAGTCCAGACACTCAAGTCCTGATTGCTGAAGATGTTTTGGTTGTATTTTAATGGACACTGGCTTCAGTGAAGTTAAGCAGGCAACTATTCAGATGAATTTGATTCATCCCATTCTGACTATAAGATACCCTCCCACTTTTTCAGCAGTTCATGCCAGGGTTGCAATACTGTGGGGCAGAGTCACTTCTGCCTGTGTGGGTAGCAGAAGTCTCCAGGCTTGTCTGCAGTCCAGAGAAAAGAGGGTGTATCACTGTTGCAAACACACTGCTTTTAAAACAGTTAGCTGCTCACTGACACCTACAGACAGCCACCAGTCCTTCAGTGTCAATTTGATATATTTTTGATGGTTTAATTCAAATTATTAGTAAGTCAGAATGAACAGGACGTGAGAAGATATCTCCCACCTACTTGGGGGTGTGCTAAGGAAATAAAAGCTCCAACATTTAGGTGACTGACCACCTTCTAACTCTCTTTCTACCTTCTGCTCAAGTTCTGCTACCTGGACAAAAAGGGGCGAGTTTGAGCTTTTGACTGATATGAAGACCCTATTTTGTGAGAAAAAGTGTCATTTACCAGGACACCATAAATCTGGTACATGTCTGCTGGTATTCAAACTGACAGATACTGTAGCTAGCTGCAACTTCCCAGCTAGGCATATCCTAGATCAGAGGAAAATCCACAAAGTGTGGAAAAGTGGTTAAAGTTATGATAATTGTTACAGTCCTGTATTTTCTACCGACAGTGAAATCAGACTGTAACTCCTGAATGGAAAGAATTATTCTGTACCACTGTCCATTGTTTTTCATCATTACCAGGAAACAGGGTTATTACATAAGATTAGGTTAACCCTAGAAGAGAAGAGATATATTTTGTTTTTAAAAGATATTAAAGAAAGAAGAAAGTAAATCCTTTCTGATCTGGTAAATTGTTACTGTGCACATTCATCAAAAAGAAGACTTTTTAAAGAACATCACAGGCATAGCATGAACAAAATAAAATCCAAGTTAAGGCAGGTGCTGTGTGCTCAGCTAAACCAGGGATAGCACATTAAATATATTCAAGAACACCAGAGGGGAATAGCCCTGCTTGGAAGCAGCCACATCCATCAACAGCTGATAGTCACCACCAAGGATAACCCCAGCCATGGCTACCCTGGCACTGCAGGTGTCCCCATGCTAGACCAGCTTTGGTGGGGCTGCCCAACCTGCAGCACTCTTGTGCCAGGTCAGCACCTGCACCAAAACCCCTCAATAACTCAGGAGCCAAAGTTCCCTTCTGCAGGACACACAGGCAGCTGGAGCTGGGCTCAGGACCACTGAAATGTGATACACTAGAATTTGGGGAGTTTGATTAATTTTTAGGCTTTTAGATAAGTTACATCAGTATATTAACCAATCAACACCAGTAAACACTGCAGATTTTCCTGTCATCATCTTGATACAGTCTTTCATGTATTATAAAAAAATCAACAGATTAGTTGAGGTGTCAGTCATTACACATATGTTCTGTTCAATAGAAGTGAAAGGATAACACAAAAAATAGGTAATTTTCAGCATCATTACCTTCCCGTGTGCATATGTGCGGGGGCAGGAGCAGACACGGAGCTGTTTCTAGGCTGTTCCATATAATGCTTTTTTGATCTGCTCCAGTCATGGTTTTCAGGGTTTTTTATCTGTTGTTTTTTACTTTTGAAGGGAATCAGATTTTCCTTCTCCTGCTACAAAGCCATAAAGAAGAAAGACTGAAAGATAAGCAGAAAAAAGCTTCCAGCCTCTCTTCCCTAAACGGCTGCTTGGTAATGTACCTTGCACCTTTCTGGCTTCTGCATAACTTTTTGCATTTACTAGAGAGAAACCATGAAGCAAGAAGGAGAGGTTATTCCCACCAGATGATGAGAAATACACTTCTTTCACTGCCTAGGCCCAAACCGGTCCCCAGCCAGGGCAGAAGTGGGAAGCCAGGTCATCACATGGACAAACCTACCCTCGCTTGTGGGGGGCGCAGGAAGAGGTGTGGCAGCCTCAGGGGTTGCCCACCCTGCCTGCCCGCACACATGTAAGTGCTGCAGATGGACTTTGGAGACGATGCCCTTTGGAGATGAATTGCCCTTTCCCAGTGTTACAATCTGATTGTTAAAATTATGAGATGACTGCCTAAATTAAGGTGTAAACTATATGCTGAAGTCAATAGCATGGATTTTATTTAAAATTAAATGTGGGGTGGAGAGAGAGAGATAAGGGAAAGGCAAAGAGAGAAAGGGAGAGATGGAGAGACAGAGAAACAGATCAAGTAGAAAAAAAGATATCACCACTCTGTAGATTCCAATGGCACCCCATTGCTCTTCTGGTCTTCCCAGTGGTTGCAGACTGAACACATTAAGTAATAGGGAAAAAGAATCCACAAAATTTTCTTTTTGTGGGGTTTATATTGTTCAAGGGCTAGGTGGAAACGCCCCTGGTACCTCCCCTGGATGATGTAACACCGAATCAGGAACATTTCATGAGTCTTTGACACTTTCTAAGATGTTGCAGCTGTCTCTTACACGTAGTTGAATCAATCATGGCCCATTATGGTCCATCATCTGAGATGAATAGCTCAGGCTACGTGTGAATGGCCTTGGTGCTCCCAGGAGGGTTTTCACAGCTGAGCCATTATTTAAGGGTGGACACTGGAATGATAAGAAGGACTATCCCACCTAGCAGGATCTGCCTCTTATCAGCCTCTTCCCTTATCTGGAAACCCAGTTTGTAGCCTCAGGTGTGCCTGCCCTTCTGCACCTGGAAGACCTCCCTGTGCATCACTAGCAAAGCACCCAGCTGATTGGTGCTCATGGCTCAAACAATCTCTTGCAGCACCTGGGTGGTTGCTGCAGGTGGTCAAATGTTAGCTCTTACACTTCTGGATACACTCTTCTCCTTTGACCTGGATAGCTGGACAATAGTACCACCTTATCTTATCTCAAGGTCCTTTTGCAGTCCAAATCAATAGGCATATTCAGGGAGGGGTGGACTTCGGTAGATGAGCAGCTGTTTCTTTGGAGTTTGCTACAGTGGACAAAAGCCTTTTGGTGATCTTAGCAATATTTAAGCTATTAACCATTTCAGTCTCTGGCACCTGGGAGCCCTGCTGCCATCCGGCCAGGCAGCATGGGCTCTCCTGTACCAGTGTGGGGCATCCTGTGTGTGGCTAGGCCCCAGGGCACAGAGCAGGAACAGAGGGTTAGTCTGGTCAGTGGGAATACCCCTCTGGGTGCAGGACCCAAAGAGTAAGTCCCACACCCAGCAAGTGAACACATGAGGCCAAATTTGTACACGTGCACTCAGCAAAGACACTCTTACAACACCTCCTTTCCTCCACTCCCTTGCCACCCCCATTGCCTGTGACTTTCTGTAGTTACTTGGATGTTGAGTTAGAAACATTTAAATATACTCTTTGATCCTCCACTGGAAATGGTAGCCCAACACATTTGGCTGTTAGCAGATTGTGGGACTGTATGCACAGGCCTGTAGAGCAAAATATCTTTGGTTTTGTATAGAAACCCAGCTGTGCTCACACACGTGCCATTGTACATGTTGCATTGAAGTGTGATGACAATCACAACTGAAAACACAAGATGCTTTCAAGGCCCTGTAATTGAAGCAAAAGAAAAAAGGCTGGGCTTAGAGCCTCTAGTGATCAGTACCAGGCCATGCTCTCAGCAGAATGCTGCCTTGTAACTGGCAGCATTTGCCAGACTTTCTAATTGCCTTCCAGGCCTGGTGGCTGTTGCTTGTGCAGAATGGGAAATCAGAGCCATATGGGACCAACTGAGTGGCTGAAGTCTGTGCTGTCCGAGTTTGCCTGCAGGCGAGTGGCAGCAGAGGCGAACCCTGAGGGAAATGAAGCAGAGAAAAGAGGGCTGGAAATGGTCAGCCACCATCTGCAGCTCCTTGGGAAGGTGCCCCGTTACATCAGTGCCCTGCATCTCAGCCAAGGGAAGGGTGTTTTTGCAGGAGCAATGACTTCATTACATGCCAGTGCCTTTTGAGCGAATGACTTTTAATGGAAGTCTGAAGGCTGGTCCCTCTGCTGAAGTTGCCTTCAAGCCCCCGGGAGCCTCGGCTGGGATGCAATTGCTGTGCCAGCATCCATCATGAGCCTGAGTAATTGAGCTTTTGTATTTCCTATCTTGCCTTATTTGGCTTTCCACAGGTATGTTTACTCTTGCCCTCTCCCTCCTTCTCTCTCTAAATACATGCCTGTACATACCCTACAAGTATATGTAGAACAAAACATACTAATTTATGTACTGTGCTTGTGATATTGTTGGCTTATTTCCCTGGATTAAAGGACTATGTGCTAAAGATGTCCATATATGCTTGACTATTCATGCAATCCTTTAGCAATTATTTACTGTCAGTCTGACCAGTCTGGGCTGGGTTTGATTTTCTGCTGGGAAAATTCAGTGTCACCAGCTTAAACTCGCTGTCCAGAGATCCAAGAACTAAATTTCCCATGTCAAGCAGCAGCAAGGACTAACCTCCCTACTTACCAGATTTTACCAGGGCTTAAAGAAATGGGCTTTACTAGAAGAACTGAATCAAAGAAGGGAAAAACTATAAAGTATCAGCTTGGAAAATCTGGTAAATCTGCCCAGACTCAGAGAAAACTAGGGAGAAAGTTGCTGTCCTGCACCTGAAATGCATGTGGATTCAGGGAAGATTACAGCATATTCCAAGAAAAGGAATCACACCCTTATGGTTTGGCAGAAAGGCCTGAGATATCTATGCAGCTCTTTTTATTAGATTCAGGCTAGCACTATCTTGCTGCCATCAGTTTTCTTTGTTTCCACCACTTCTTCTCTACCACCACCTCACTACCCAGAACATCCCCAAAGTACTCCAGCTTTTTTAAATAAGGAGAAGAAACATGAAGGCATCTCTTAGAGACATACCTGGTTGGTCACATATTCCTTCCCAAAAACTCTCCCCCTTTCCTCATGCTCTCTGAGTCCAAATCTTACTCTTCTTCCTACCTCTGCTGGCCCCTGAGGCTTTTGGGACAAAAGAACTCAATTTCTCTCAACTTTTAAATGCAAATTTTTGTAAGAAATAAAGTTCCCATTCTTAATTATAACTAGCAAAGAAATCCCAGCTGGTGCAGTCTGCTTCTTGCGTTCCTCTGCTGATGGCAAGGGTCTGTCTCAAGCTCTCACAGCTCAGCTATTCTTCTCCCTGTCCTGACAACAGAAACAAGTGTTGAGCTCTTGCCCTTTTAAATTTCTCAGTCCCCATTTTGAGGCTGTATATTTAAATATATATATATATACACACACATATTTGTACGCAGGAACCCATGGGAGAGGGGAAGGCAAGAGAATCCTCCCACTGCCCTCCACTTTGTGGATACACTGAATTAAGGGAAGAAGTTCACCATGTGAAGGACCCTAATAACAATTTTAAACAGCTAAATGAGGAACAGTGCAGAGAGTCTGTGTGATTGTTTAAGCTCAGTTGCATTATAAACTACATGCTCCCATCTCTTGGAGGGTCTTTGGGGAATCTCCATGTTGGGATGAGTCTCATTTGGAAGGTGTGGCCAAGCTGTGCTGTCTCTGAGGTTCAAGACCTGTCCAGAGAAATTCTGTCTGGCTCCACGTTTGAAAACAACTCTGGTACCTGGAGATCTTCTAAGCTGTGTCTTTGTTAGTTGGCCTGTAGCAGAAACACAAGGCTATGACAATTCTGATTCTTTGGAATAACACAGGACCAATTTTTTCCTTATATGTTTTCAGAATAGTTTGAGGTTATGTGCCCAGTTTCATTGTTTCCCTTAGTTCTACAAAACAATATCAGTCTTAACTTGTCTGCATGTTCATAGAGGTGGTTATTTTTTTTATAATTAACAAGAACATTAAATCAAGACAGCACTTGTTCAACATTTCAACACATTTTTGTCTGCAGTGATTCACTCAGCTCGTTTTCCTGGAAAAGGTGTTTTCTGGGCCTGTAATCCCCTAGGTATGTGTTTCATCTTCCAGTACTGAACTGGTATGGACATATGGAAAGAAAATCTTATCTTCTTGAATAATACCTAATACCATTTCCAGAAAAGATAATAATGATTTGGCAAATCTCCAGCTATTAATGTTTTATGAGTAACTAACCCCTCAATATGCAGTTTTTATCCTTCTTGGAACAAAATGTCCCAGGCACTCCAATGCATTTGCCAAGTTTCTCAAGCTCTGCATCATCATGGCTTCCATAGATGCTCATTGTAATAACAAAAATCATGGTGTACTGTTTGATATTTATGTGGATATTTAATGTATTTTTAAAAAGTTTCTTGCTCTTTCCCTCCCTTTTGGATTTTTACTTCAATGACAGGTATGAACTCTATGCATAATACAGGGAATGTATTTAATACACAACAGTTGTTCTCTCACATGCAAGTGGTTTCTATAAAGAAACCATCCATCACTGCTATATAATAAGCCACATCTTTTCCTGAATGGTCTGTCCTTCTGAACTGACATACGTGGGGATAAATAATATCTATTATAAAACAGGGAATGTGCAAATACTGAAGTTACTCTTGGAAGAGTTATTAATTTGAGATAAAACTATTAAAAGTTCCCAGGTAACTTATGAGTCCAAAACCCATTTTCAAAAGGAGGTGAGATCTAAACCAGTGAAAATATGTAGATGACTAACCAACATAAATAACCTAAACCCTAGTGTGGCTGTTCCAGCTGTTTTAGCTCTTCAGTCCTTCTGTTGCATATGAGTTGCACACTCATACTTCCATCAGTGACATTCTCTGGGCTTGTATATATCCATAGGGTCACCCTGGGATTTTTGAAGCTAATTCTTACTTCCTGCACAGGTTAGTCTCTTTGCTATAACCCAGTTCTCCCACTGGTGACTGGCATAAAAGCCACTAGGATTGTCCAAGACCCATAATGTGCTTCACTACCTACCAAACCTACATGGTTCCTAACTAGTCAGGAACTGGTGATTGATTCATGGTCGTATGTCAAAGACAAAATGTTTCATGAAAATATTTTTGATTCTGGAAACTTTTGCCATGCCCAGGCTGGAGCTTTCTTGTCAGTCTTGCAGGCTGTGTTCCCTGGCAGCAGATGATCAGCTTCAGTTCAGGAGTTGCAGCTCCCAGGCTCTGCAGCACAGCAGGGCTGATGGCCAGTCTGGAGGTCCAAGAAAAATTGGGACTGAGGAGTTTCTATGCTCCACACATCACAGAAGCAGTCCAGGAAATACTGTGGAGTTGCCTCTGACACCATTGCACTTCAGACGTGGCAGCTATCTGAGAAGACAACTCCTCTCCTCCCCATGAGCATGTCTGCTGTGTTTGATTTTAGAAAAGGTGAAAAACAATGTTTTGTTCTTCCTAGAACAAAATATTTTCAGAATTTAATTTCCACAGGAAAGGTAAAACTTTTTTAGGCTATGTTCCAATCCAGAACGGAACAAGAAACTGTCTGGAAATGTCAGCATTTCCAAAGAAACAAAATGCCAAGTTTTGACCTACACTTTCTTTTAAAATCTCCTTTTAATCTGAGTCCCAGAACACGAATTGCTAAATATTCAGTGGAAACTGTAGTACTGTAGTTTCAAAGCCCTTGCTCCTTCTGAGGATATTTCAAATTTCTGTACCCACACCCTTCACCCGGAAGTCACCTCATCCATGTGTCCCCCATCCATGATTGTCTATTACACTGCTGTGTTGTGGGGTATTTCTGTCCAAATGTGAGCTATGACAGAAAATGGAATGGCAGACTATCTGTTTAAATTAGAATGAAATTAAATTATGTGATGCAAAATGAGCAATGTGTCATAAAAACATAATAATGTGCAAAGAGAAAGGATCTAACTGTTTTTCTCTCTGAACACGACAGATTGAATGATGATGGATGGTCATGTTCTTTTATATGCACGAGTTTCTTAATTTCTCCAAGCTTGAAGTGTGGCTCCCTAGGTATTGGTGTGGGACCTGATCCTCTCCTGCTTTTCAGGGACTCTCACTTGCTCCTCATGATGCCACCAAGGCTGCATGGGGACAGTTTATATCCACTTGTTACCACCATGCACAAGTGAACCTGTTGGCCTGCTCAGAGAAGGGTGGTGATGGGAAGTGAGAGTGACAGAAATCTGGAATTACTAATTTCTAATGTTCTGAAAAAACACCAGTTTTCAAAAGCATAGAAAGCTAGAAATAAACTAAACATTACATTAAGCAACACCCTTTCCATTTCAAACGTTTTGCCTGAAATTGTGCATATTGTCCTTCAGGACGGCAAAAAGCTCCGGCTTCTCTTGTCTTCATCCCCCATCACAGGAAAAATATCCTCCCCAGTCTTGCAGAGACTCCTCTGAGTAGTCACAGTGAGCTGCCTTTCCTCCTGACCAGTGTTGACTCTAAACACACATTTTCTACCTCAGCTGTTTTCTTCACACTCCTGGTTCTAAATTCTTGTGTTGTGGTCTGCAAGATAGGAACCTGGAGATATAAATGTAGAATAACTTTATCCCACCTGAAGCTACAAAATTTTTCTTCCTCCTTAATTTAGGAAATAGGGTATTCCAGTGGAGGGTGAGTCTCACCTATTTATCATTGTTGTCTGGACATAATCACATGCGTTCAGTAAAGAAGACACAGATTCTTTTGTAGACCTTCCTAACAGGCCTTAATTCACAGCTTCCTGATACCTGCAAGCGAACAATCCTGCTAGCAATAAAAAATAATCTCCCAGGAGGACCTCTGATCCTAAAGCAAATGCTGTTTAATTCACCACTCAATAAGAGTCTATCTGGATTGATTTATTGAGCACTTCTGACCCCAAATCTTTTGAACAGCATTCCTTCATGATTAAATAGGGAATGGATTTGGACAACACTTCTGGCAGGCAGAGTGGAAGAACACAAGTGATTCCTGAAAACATGAATATCATGTAACTTAATGAAAATATACTACATGTTGGCATACACTTGGCCCAGACCAGAAGGGATATGTTTTCCAACCTAGGCTCTGGTAACTTCTGTAGTAAATATGGCTAGAACAATTCATTAATGATACATGTGTGGTTGTCCCACCTTTGTGTACTTTAGAAATATTCTGTCACATTCAATCCATTAAAAAAAAAAGGGGGCAGTATCTTTGGGTTCAAAGAAAACCAATGTGTTTGGTAAGTACACGACAGTCTGCAGCAGCAGAAAGTATTACACCCTCTAGGGAATCAGCTTCTACTTTTGCTTAATATTCAAAGAACAGAGAAATGGATAAAACTATACTGAAAGTCTTTTATATGTGACTGGCTACAGACAATTACTTTCTAGCTGAGAAAAACAAACTTTCTTGCCAGTTGTACCCAAGTAATTAAAACCACAAAGAGAATTGGCCTCAGTTCTTTGAGCATATAAAAAAACCACTTTGAACCTTGTAATAAGAATCAAGAGTGCAAAACACAACCTCCTGCTGTATGCCTCACCATTCTCCTTTGGCTACAAAAGCAGCATGAAGCATGGAATAGGCTGTTTGGCTGTATGACTTGTTTGGCCAACAAAGGTATATGCAGCAAACCTGGTATGTGCACTCCCCTCTCTCCGGGCTTCTACTTAACAAGAGAGTGCAGAATCTGGTTTGTCTCTCCCCACAGAGATTCCAGAGAATTTGCCAGAATATTTGCATCTACATAAATCACTAAGAAAAACTGTTGCTTTAGGGTGCCACTTGAATGGTAAGCAATGTCATCAGCTCTCATGAATTCATCAGAAGATTCCTAAAAAAGTGAGCTGTTATCTTCAATCAGATCTCCTGTTCTCAGGAGACTAAGTGACTGGGAAAATGCCTAATGAGAGGTTTTTGAGGATGTAAACCAGGTTTATTCCAACTGACTTTTGGCACCTAACTCTCCAAATCAGATGTCTATTTCTGGTGAGTTTTCTCTGTTCTTAAAGAGAGCAAGGGCTTCTTCAGAGAGTGAACTAGATGACAAAAGAGCTAACAGCGTGTGATTAAGGTCCTGAAGTTAGGTGCCTGCTGCAAAAAGTTAGTAAGAATTCTGCAGAAAAGACCTATGATGTTGAACATTGTCAAACACAATTTTTCAACAATAAGGATCTGACAACAGGATTTTGTGTGTGGTGTAGACAGGTTCCTGTGAGTCTGCTCCACCTGAGATGTGCAGAACCACAGTTTTCCCCAAAAGGAGCTGGTTTGGCTCCTTCAGCTGCTGAATAGGGTATCAGAACGGTTGGAGAGCAGAATTCCTTGCTTCATGAGCACCCACGGGATTGGGAAGGGTGAGTCAGTGGGACAGGTGTGCACATCTCATGAGGCTTCCCTACACAGAGGCTCCTGAAATGGGGTTGTGTCGTCCTCATCAAAACATTGATCCCTGAAGAGCTGACCTCTCTGCAGGTGGATTCCCAGAGCAACCCCCCTATGGTGAAATATGGCATAGGGCCAGCTGCTTGCTGAGGTGGGTGCCGTGAGGGCAGCCTCATCTGGTATGGTCAGCAGGCTCCCTCCTGAGACATGAGCAGGAGCCTCAGCAGAGAGGAAAGGAATCTACCCACCTCCAGGCACCATCTAACCAGGGAACAGGACTTCTTTGCAGTGCAGGTGGGGGAGGAATCCTTCCCTCAGTGGGAGCAACATACCCAAGAGCAACACAAAGCCATTAATTAACTTGCACTGCTAACAAGTGACAGAAAAAGCTTTGTATGTTACACTTGCTTGCTGTAAATGCATGGAAAGTTTGTTCACTCTTCTGAGACCTTTCCAAGGGGCCACACAAGTGGCAAGCCAAATAAAGCCAGACACAGCCAGATCTGCCTTTTGCTTGGGCCTTCTGGATAAAAAAGTTTGTGGTACATGAAAGAGCTCTTTGAAGTGACTGATGTTGATGCTGCAATGCATTTGGGTGAGCGCAGAGAATACCAGGGCTGATGGTGTCAGGAGTCAGGGGGGCACTTCCTCTTCGTGCATGGAGAAGCTGAGGATATCTGGGAGGTCTTTCTAATACACTATTTAACGGACTGTGTAAATTTAGATTCTGCTGAAAAAGGAGAAGGGTTCATGATACAGGGCTGAGGGTAGAACAGCATTTGCTGCAGCCCTGTGTCCTGCCTCTCAGCGTGGCTGTGTTGCTGAGCCCACCTTTCCCTGGGTGGCTGCAACAAATTATTCTGATGGCAGGGTAGTTTTCTGACTGTGGAAAATGTTCCCCACAGATGGCAGTGAGTAGATTTATTTTTAACGAAAACAAAATTTGTGATCTAGGGTCTCCAGAATAAAACATACAAGAATCTACAGTAGACAGGCTTTTTATAACAGTTCAAAGAGCTGCCAAAAGCTTTCTTCTCTTGGTGGTGAAACAAATTATTGTGTTTGATACAGTTTTCCATGTAGAGTCATTGTAAGGTAATTAGAAAAAGAGGGGAAAAGAGCATAATGAAAAACCAATAAAGAGAAAAAAATCAGCTTTTTGTCATGTCCAGAGCAAAATCCACTCATAGACTCTCATAGACTGAGAGTTTGTGAGTTGGTGGACCTTTCACTGCATTAGGGTATATTTAAGCATTAATTGGAAAACAAATGTTAATTGTCTTGGGGCAAAGATGTAACAAAGAACAAAATCTAGTCTGCCTTCTCCCATTAGACAAAGAGGCATCCACATCACAACCCTGCCCCAGTTTAACCCCTCTGGATGCTGCTGTGCTCCCTTTAGCACAAGCAGGTAGAGGAGACCAGTGGCACATTCTTCTGGGAAAGCAAATGGTGCAGAGGATTTGAGCTGGGGTGACCTGGCAAGGCACAGGGAAGGAAGTAGAATGGTGCTTGTGTAGGAAGACGGAGCAAAAAAAGCTGAACAGTGAAGGAGTTACACAAGGTCATCTTTCAGCCCCTTCCCCTGTCACCTTCCTATTTTAGAAACATAAAACTCTAGGGCACAAAGCAACCCAAAGATGAATCCAATCTGTTCAGCTGGATGCTCCTCTCTGTTCATAAAGTCATTAATAGTTCTCAAATATTACAGTGCATTTAAAAGGAGGAAATTCAAATACTTTATAAGCTTTGGGTTATAGGATTAGGCCTGTAATAGTTTTACTTGGCTTTATAAGCCTCATCCTGTCCCAGTGAACATGATGGGAGGTCAGTTATCAAGCCACAGGGGGCAAGATAAAGCTCTATATGAGTTGCTATTTTTTAGTCCTAAAGTTAGTCCTATTGGGCCCAGCCCAACTTCAGCTGAAGTTAATGAAAAGACTCCTGCTGACTTTAATGGGAGTTGGATTGGCCCTATTGTCCTTTGTTGAGTAAAGTAATTTTAAAAGGTCAGGAGGTGAATTAAAAGAAAAAGAAACAACTACATCGATAAGCTTTATTCAATGTTCTCACCTTATAGAGAAGAAGTGTTGTCTTAGCTGGTGAGAGTAGTTCAAACTAGTCCTCGTAGACTCTGCAAGGATAACAAATATGGTTTTACTCAAAAAAACAAGTGGAAATGAAAATTGCTGTGTCCCAATTTAATGATCTCCCAGTGGCTTCTATCTGCTCAATTTACAAATAAAACAGACACCAAAGTTAGACCCTAATCTCAATGAAAGCAGCCTTGTGCTGGTGCAATTCCACTGACTT
Organism: Aphelocoma coerulescens; assembly: GCF_041296385.1. NCBI lineage: Eukaryota > Metazoa > Chordata > Aves > Passeriformes > Corvidae > Aphelocoma > Aphelocoma coerulescens. The sequence continues at coordinate 35,020,416 of NC_091014.1, read as the reverse complement.
TAATGGATTTCTTCTTGATGCTTCAATGGATTTCTTCTTGACTGATATGGGTGGGAGAGCTAAAATAAGATGTTGTGTTTCTAATTGCTATGGCCACATTTTGACTTGGATTATGGACTCTTCTTTCAGCACAGTCATTCCTCCACCTACACCTGAAGCAACTTGGTAGTCAAAGTGACAAGGAAGAGAAGGAGGATTAGCTAATGAATCTGCTGATTGTGCAAAAAGGAGCACAGATGCAGCTGACTCTCCAATTGCTCCCTTGGCTCTGAAGAACTAAGAGGACAAAAAGGAAAGAAAAACCTACAGTTGTGTTGTGTGAACCTTCTGGGTTTAGACTTGCATTCTGTGTCCTCTCTAGCTCTAAAAAAAGCAGAGCACAGGTTTTATCACCACAGTCAGCAGATAAAACTATCAAATTAAAAGTTGCTGTTTTCACACAATACCTTTTCATTATGAATTATAGAACAGTCTCCCTGAGAACAACTCTCATGTACTAGTTGTCAGAAGATGCTGTTGGCAATCAGCTTCACAACATTTTTCTTTTCCTGCTTACCCTTTTTACAGGATGCATTTTAGGATCCAAGGGGCATAAAACATGCTAAATTTCTTGGGAAATGCCTGAAGGAGTTTGGTTTTGATTTCTTTGCATTGTCCTTGCAAAATATTTCATGCTGTGAAATTCAGATAGCCTTCTCTGAGACAGGAAGTAGCAACAGGAAAATTAAAGTGTCCACCCCCTCCACACCCCACACTCCAATTTACTGCCATTTTATATATACAAAAATAATCTCTACCAAGCTGAGATGAATCAGAACCATCTTTCCAGCAGATGGTTAAAACTAAAGGGAGAGAAGGATGGCTTCATTGGGCTAATCCAAGAAAGGGAAAAGCCCTCTAAGCAGTTCCCTTTCCAGGCAGGTTAACAGTCCTGCTCTCAGCAGGTTCTGACCATCAATGAACTAACCCTTTCCTCCAACCTCACCTCCCACTGGGCAGGAATTCAATGCATGAGCAGAGGTCAGTGTTAATGCCATCCTGCTAAAGGCATCCAGCTTTCATTCACAAAACAAACCACTTTACTGGCTTCAGAGAGAAAAGGAAGTAACCCAGGAGAAAAAATGCACAAAGATTTTCTCTTAAGCGAGAAGCAGTTTACAATACAATACCAGTTGCAAAAGGGTTGAATCAAACATTGATATGATATATCTTTAAAGCAGCTTCTTAAGTAAGAATCAATGAAAGATTATTTTGCCCATGTCTAAGCTTAATGGCACACTTACACAAATAAGATGAGAAACTACAGCTGCAGTGAACACTTGTGCTGCCTGCTGCAGTTTATAGAACAAACATTTGGGATCTATCTGGCTAATCATGATATATTTTTCATGTGATCATCTGTTTATGCTTCTTTGGTTTATATGTCTTGGGACTGGGCTGCGTGCCAAGGGCTGGGGGCTGGAGTCAGCAAACAGCCCCCGGTCCCGCAGGACCCTTGCGGGACCCTCAGTTACAGCTGCTCCAGCCTCACAAGGGAACAGGTCCCCCCCACTCCTCCTGCCCATTTCTGAGGATGCAGTGTGTTTGGAGCTACACGGCTTAACCCCTCCTGTTCTTCCCACAGCCCCTCTTGCGCTGGAGCCACAGACTGGGCATGTTTATGTAAGGACAACAGCACGTTCTGTTCAGTGAGCGTTTTAACCAAAAAGCTGTATCATGCCCTGGGATAGCTCAATTGGGCCAGCGATGGACACACTTATGTCTGTACTTGCTTCCAAAAATTTTTTTTGGTGGTTTTTGTCCACCAGCCCACTTGGCCAGTGGCAACATGAGGAACTTGCCATGGCTGCCTACTGAGCTGGAGGTCCTGGGCTGGCTACTGCCCCCGTGTCCCCAAAGGCTCTGTACTATTGTTCCTGCACCAGACCACCCTCTCTTTCCATATGTGACTCCTATGGCAGTTTCACTGGGCAGAAACCTTCATCTTTCAGCCATGTGCATCCACAGAGGCTGTGCTTTCCACCCCAGCTCCTTGCCTTGTGCCTCCCCATCCACAGCCCCATAGCCAGCTTGTACCCCAGGGTACAGGGCTGATCTCTGCCCTCCCAGATCACAGCCAGCAGGACCAGGTTGCCCCAGTCAGGGGCCAGGCCAGGTCAAGTCACCAGTGGTGCTGCTTATGCCCACTGCAGTCCCCATGGCCTCCCTACACTGGACTCAGCGGGTACTCCTCTCCAAAGCACAGGTTCAGCAGTAACACACTGCTACTGGACAGTCAGATCATCAAAGCCAAAGAAAAAATCAGGGTGAAATCTGGGCTAAGCAGCTGTTGGGATGCTGGGAAGAGGCCATCTGCATGCGAGATCTCCCGCTTCTCTCCCATGGAGGAAGCACAGCTAGTTCAGAAAACACTGAAACACACACACTTCTGTAGCCATTGCAAAATACAGCAGTCAAAGGAACTGGAAAATAAGCCAATGATGGCCTATGCCTCCAGCTCAAGGCTAAGATAAATTTTAGAAGTGTTGATGCTGCTAGTGGGGCCTCCAGCTGTGATGCAGGAAAAATAGGGCTCTCTCAACATCACAGCACCACCCAGGCACTGGCAGACAGCAGGAGGGTTCAGAGCAGCCCTTTAAGATGGTTCTAGTTTTGGCAAGGAGTAAGTCACTTTGAGCCCCCACCCAGAGTGGCTGTACAGTAAAAGAAGGAAATGCAGAATGAACCTGGGTGAAGCCACAGGCATACAGCTCCATAACAGTGACCCATGCTATATTTGGCTATTCTGCTGATGGTTACTGAAGTTACCCATTTTCCTGATTAACTGGCAAATAAACGATGTCATTCTTCTCCATCAGTTGCCACGCATCTGCTCTGCGGAGGACCACAGACTCTCTGCACAAGTGGTGTGAGGGCTGTATGGGGTTGTGCTATGTGTCCCTCAGAGATGCTTGCCCCATCTCAGCCAGGCTGGGGGCTCATGGGGTTGCTGGCTCTCCCAAAGGAAACTTCAGCTTGACCTTGCCCTTCATCACAACAGAGGCTAGAGACTCCGTGGGTCCTTCTGCACACGCAGACACTGTGACTTTGGGAGCCTGGCATATAACAGCGGGGTCTGTTATGCCCTGCCTGCTCTCACAGTACCTTAGGATTTTGTGGGATGGACATCACATCTGTACCCAGAAGGCTGTAAGCCAAAGTAGTCTTATCTACTGGCAGTATTTGAGCCACAGCATGTGGAAAACTGCTCCTCCAAACATCCCACCACAGGGGAAAAGATAGTTGAAGTCCCAATAAAAGCAGCCTGCTCATCTGGACAGGAATGTGCCTGTACTTTTCAAATGCTTCGCAGCTGAAAGCAGGTCCCACAAGGCTTGGCATGATAAAGGATGAGCATGTGGGACCCTGACTCACAGGGCTCTGCAACCTCTGTGGCTGCTGGCATGGTCTGGAAGTGCAATGCTGCACACGGGACTGTCATGCAAAGCTGAGGCATGTAAAATCCCTGGCTGAATAGGGTGAGTGAGTGTTTCTCTGTGAGGTCTTTACCTCCCTGAAGATGTTTACTTTGCTCCTTGTGCTTCCCCTCTATTTCCTTCCTCCCTACTTCACACCACTAATACGTTAAGCACAGAGTAGCAATGAAACAGAAGAAATGAAAATGCAGTCTCAGCAGCAATAGCTCTCAAGCTGTGCTGGAAGGAAAAAGATTAAACTAGGATGGGTGGCTGAGAGAAGGGAGCAATGCGCCTGTCTGGCTGGTGGGTCCCCACAGGGAAGCCCAAGTGCAATGGTCTCTTCCTTATTTACGTCCCCATGGCACTTCAGTCTGTTGCAATACCATGCAGATAGAGGATCAATGCCATGCAATTGACCCTTCACAATCAGCTGCCAGCAGAATTACTGGAATGTGTCCTTGCTACTATGCAGTGTGGCCAAGGAATAAGAAAAGGAGCTACAGAGAGTGACAAAGGAATGAAGTGGGGAAGGAGGTCCCCCTCTCAGTCTGGGATGTCCCAGTTTATACACTTTAGTAAAGAAATTATTTTTCATCATGCTTAAAGTTGGTAACACAGTGTAAAGCCTCCTCCTCATTGTTCATTAGCATCACTGAGTCTTTCAGACAGAGCCTGGAGGCCTTTTGCCTGTGTTGAACATGTTGTATCCCATGAAGGTGGTGGGGATGGCTGAGAATTGTTGGCTGCCAGAGAGGCTGGTGGCTGCTGAACTGGCAATTTTTCTTTTCATCTGTCATTTTTAGGCAAGCCAGGATGTTCTTTTCTCACAAATCTTGATTTAAAAGTACAGGCCCCAGATTGCTTAATATTCTGGGTGCTGAGGGAATTTCAGATTCCTGCAGCGGGACATATGTCTATAGAAACTCTCTGTAGTATTTAAGACCCTCTGCAATACTTGAGTGGGTTCAAGGTTTTTTTCTCTTTTTACAATAGCAATATGAGAAAGCACAAAGCTCACATATCTGATGATTGCACAAGTGGGATCTTTTGGGGGGGAGGGAAATAATTTTGGTCTGATCTTTCTCCATTATTTTTATTCAACTCTACATTCCTCAGTTTAGCTCCACTTAAACACAAAGCAGAAACAATGAAGTGGCCCTTGTGTGAGGGCCCTTGTGTTGGAAGAGACAGTCCCTGGGAGACCACAGGTGCTGGTGGCCTCGTTTTATAGGACAGCGACTGATATCCACCAGCGTCTGGAAACACCAAGCCTATTCACATGAAAAATAAATCTCATGTGAAATACAGGCTTCCATGGATCATCTAGTAAAGGTGAACTTGTTTTATATCATATTGCACACTAGGAAATAAAAACCAAACTGCACTGACAGGATGCATTGACAGTGCCCTTTCTACAGCAGATTTTTATGTGTTTTCCAGAGTCTTTAATTCTCTTACTTCAGAGTCCCTCTCACTGTGGATTTATGACATGTTTCCTGCCTCCCTTCTCCTCATCTGTTCTCCCACATCTCTTACTTGAACTACTTTAAAGTGACACACTGACGCATATCCATGTGATGAAAGCGAGCACAGAGCCCTGGACCTGACAGAGTGTGTTTCTCAGCAGAGTGGTGACCCCAGACCAGCCAACACCCCCAGCCGATGTCTGAGAGCAAATGCAGTGGACAGGCAGAGGGACATATGCCTGGCAGGGAAAAGGACAAGAACAAGGAGGTAGAAAGGCTTGGCCTACATGGAGCAGCCAAGATATTTCTCTATTACTACCCTTTGGATGCCTACCTAGGACTTCTGGGAGAGAAGTAAAACTCTTACTGCTATGAAGTCACAGCCCATGATAGCAGCAGTTTGATGGTCCCCTCTGGAATAGCTACCCTCTAGTAACTGCTGATACCTGACATAGATGTATTTACCTTTGAAACCCAAAGCCACCCCACCACCCACCACCACTTTCACCTGTGACATGCACCCTCCACCCGCAATCTTCCTCCTCTCTCTCTTCTCTAAGCCCAGGTCGCATCTGCTTGCTCAGCTTCGAGTAGCAGGGGAGCAAGGATAGCATCCAGAGCCAGGAGTCGAGGGCCTTCTGTGTGGCCATGCTTGTCTGGGGACTAAAGCAAGGATGGTGAGTTAAAGGTTCCCCTCTCTCTGACTGACCTCAGATTGCTCATAACTGCTTTTGTGCCTTAGTTTTCTCCTACATAAATTAAATGAGTCTATCTGTTCCCTGTTGGGTTTTTTTTCTCCTTTCTATCTGTCTTCCTCCCCCATTCTTACAGATTCAGTTCAATGCCCAAGAGCATCTGTATTTGCTAATGTTTTGAGATGAAATAATTTAAAACATGTTTTGAAGTCCTTCTGCTCCTCAATGCACTGCATCCTACGGAAGAGTGAAATCCCAGCATGAGGTTCAGACCCACAAAATAAGTAAACCAAATGCTGTAAGAAATCACCTTCCTCTCCCCACTGATGGTCATCCCTGCTCCCTGTCTAAATCAGGGAATCTCCTTCCTTTGGTCCTTGCAAAGAAATGTTTATCTGAAGGACAGCCGCCCAGCTCCCAGCAAAAAGTGAAATGCTGAACACCTTTGTAAAAATATTGATCCTCACCACCCCTTCTTGGGACATCTGTTCCAGGGCAGCCTTCCCAATGGATGCCTTGAGCAGCAGGGATTACTCATCCTGCAGAAACAGCAGCACATGGCAACTTGCTGCTTTTGCCTTCTGCTGGGCAGAGGCTTTTCGAGGATGTGCACTTTTAAGGGATGCATTAATTTACCTTTCAAATGATTTGGCTGCTTTCTGCAGCTTTAGAGGCTGCATATAGTCTGGCTGCATCATCATAGGAAAATTGCTTGTTCCTGGTCAATACAACTGTAAGTTAAATCTAAGCTGTTCTCTGTGTAAATGTGGACACCAATGCTATGTAATAGTACAGCTATTAAGACCCTTTTCACTACCACTAGAGTAAAAAAAAAGTATTTTCACCATAACACTTGTAAAATACTTATGTGAAAATATATAGATCTGCCTTTTGATCTGCTTGTAAAAGCCTCTACAAGGAGGTGTCTTTAAGGATATTAAAGTTTTTTGAGTGTTAGCATGAATCTTAGAGCTTGCTATCTATTGAGATTAGCAAGTTTTTAAAGAGGGCTATGAAAAATCATTACAAAAATTCAAACCTGTGAGATCATGCTCTTCCATAACTTTGCAAAACACCATGCATTTGGATTAGTTCAAACATCTATCACCTGTAATAAAAATATTAATTGAAAAAAAGCCAGTTCAAAGCAAGGCTTGCACAGAGCTTACCAGCATCCCATAGCACTCTGCGGTACTGAATCCAACAGAGTAACTCAGTGTTGTATAGAAAGGTTCTGTCTCTTGCTTCCACTAAAACCTCCTGCCTGGAAATTTCACTGTATCCTTCTAGTTCTTCTGCCACAAGAAACAGGGCTCCCTATCCATCTTCTCAACATAAGATTACAGTATTCTTTCTGGTCATCCGCCAGGAAAATTTGGACACAGACAAAGAAGCAAGGTTTGAAAGGAAATAGTTAAAATCTCTCTCTGACAGCTGCATAAGTGGCAAAGCAGCCTGTTCATTTGAAAGTGTGAGAATGAAGCCCGCTGTATACAGAGAAGCAGGCATTTGTGTGACTTCTTAGTTTAGACATGGAGCTTCACAAGGTCACAGTTTGCCACCATTCCACCAGGTCTAACGGGCTTTGGAGTAGCTTTTTTGGGAAGATTCCGTAACTCAAGCTAACCCTGACCCAGAAAACACTAGTCCATTTCAATACTCCAGCTTTGCTCTCAGCTCAGTCTACATGAATCCTGTTGGGACTCCGGCACACTAAAAAAACATAGAAATGAGAGTGGGCCGACCTCTAATTCCAGGGAAGTGTCACAGGAGCCTTGTCACCATTTAAGGTCAGCTGCCTTCCAGCCCTCACCTTTAAGTTCACAGGTATGCTGGCCATAGCGCCTCTCCTCTTCCAACCCAGGCCATTTTTTTTAAACATTTTTTGAGTTTTGAGTATTCTGCAGCTCAGCTCCAGTCTTTGTCTTCTCTCATCTTTTTCTATAGCATACTTATGCTACCAAAAGATTAATGATAAACCTACTTTCAAAGGGACCTTAAAATCTGAGAGATTGACAGTCTGCATTAAATCTCTTAAGTGCATCAAGGTGGTTATCACAAGGGCTTTTTTGGACAAAGGCCTTTTCCATGCTTCCTGGCCAAATAGAGCTGGATACACACCTAGTAAGTCTGCTGGATACACACCTAGTAATATTTTAAGAGTTTGCTGAAGTCGATAGCAGAATTTGTCCCAGGACAGCAGGGAGAGCAAAGTGTAGGGTCACAGAGCATAAAGAATTTTAAAGGGGTTTGCAGGATATGGCCCTCAGGCATGAGAAGTGATCTTTTTGCCACATGCAGCTGAGGAGTCTCAAACAAATGGGCTCTGCAATATTGCTCATACAAATGGCATTGGGCTGCGGAAGCATGGAGGAACCATTTCTGCAATACGCTGTCAGCTGGCGAGAAATTTTGCAGGAAAGAAAGCGCACAGCAGCTCCCAGCTGCCTTAGGCTCCAGGCATCAAACCTACAGGCAGCCTTGCTGACACTACATAATTGTCCACAAGTAGGGTAGGCTGAATGGCACCCCTTGAATCACACAGTTTCATGTCTCTGGCAAATGGAAAAGCAGACATCAATAGATGATGAATATAGTGAGAATTGTATTCTAATTGGAAATAAGACGTATATTACCTTGTACTGGATCAAATAACATGAAGGATTAAAATGGCTGTGCTGAATAATTGAGATCCCAGTTGTATAATTTTTCCTATCATTTTAAAGTTATGCCACGGAACCAGAAATATTCCACTAATAAAAAAAGGTTGCTCATAAAAAAGAAAAATATCAAAGAGCCATTAGTGAATAGGAACATTAGAGAGAGTAGCAGAATTTTCCCACTCCTCACCCCTTTTGTATATGCAAGTACTACTTTATAGGTTTTGATTCTTTTATAAAATTACAAACACAGAGAAATTCCTGAGAAGCAGCTAGTGTACTCACGTCAGACGTATGGTGATGCTGACAATTTCCCTTACTTTTCCACCCATCCAGTTAGAAAGAATTGGCAATACTTGATCACAGTAACAGCTGCATCCATTTGTACACTGGCAATTCAAAGCAGGAATATTCTTGGGGTTTAAGACAACTCCATCTGAAGGATCCCTTTCTAAATCTAGGCGGGAGTAAACAGATTCCTTTCTACCAGGACTGTTTGTCCCCAGTGCCACACAAAACAAGGAGCTGTAGCCACAGGCACATTCAAAGCCTCTGTGTCATATTACTAGTAGCTTGAAATTCAGACTATAGCCTCTTTGAAAAGATAGTACTTTTCCAGAAATGTTTATTTTACGTTTAGAGCTGTTATTGTTATTTCTTCTCAGTGGTGTAGAAGTCTAGTTGGAAGAGTTTTCTTTCCTCTGCATTGAAGCTGAAAATTCCTGGAAAGTCATGACAATATTCAGCATTCATGATTACAGAGACAGACATATTTCATGAAAATTGCATAGGCTTTTAATACAGGATTATGAATGAGCTCTAATGTTGAAATTATATTAGATTGGATTTCAGAGTGTATTTAACATATTTCCATACAGCAACCTTGGGATGTCTTTTCAGTAACAGTGATTATTACAGGCAGGCTGTTTTTTAAGAAAACATTAGTTCAAGGTGGACAGGGCTTCCTGAAAAATGTTGTACATCTTTATGGCTGATGTTTTAGTTGTTTTGAATTAACTTTTTTCACAGCCAGAATGAAACATTTCACCATATAATTCTTCATGCATGTCTTCAAACAAACCTGGAGCCTTTGCTGTGAATTTTTGAAACTGTAATACAATCTCAGGCATGAAAACTCTTTGTGAGCTGAAGCTGAGCATTTTGCCCCAGGTTATCTGGTTTCTCTCAAAATATAAATATTCTTAGGTAACATCTGTCTTTTAAAAATAGTGGTTGCCCAAGGTGATCTGAAGTCACCTCTAAGTACCAACCTGTGAACAATCCCAGGCTTACTCTTTTACAGGCCTCCAACAGTTGACTGCCCAGCCCACAGATCTTGATAAGGACAAGCTGCCTGATCAAGGGGAATGGAGTTCGGAATTTTTCTCTATATAATGACAAACACATTGAAATTATGCACTGCCCAGGAAGCATTTGGAAAGCAGAAGTCAGTGACTCATTGGGATCTGCCAGTACAAGCAATTTCTCTATGTGTCCTCATGGCTCTGGCCCCCTGGACCAGTAGCTCAGCTCTGCCATTTTCCCCATTTTTCCTTCCTTACAGAATGCAGCAGAGTCCATACTCCTGCTTTTGTCTGGAGCAGCAGTGGCCTTAAATGTAGTTAACTTGGCTCAAGGTAGATTAGGCTCAAGGTAACTGGGTATGTCTTGAGTGGTTCATGTAGTTGTCTCCTGGGGTTGCAGCCCTTGCCTCTCCATATTTACTCACTGCCATGAAGAGCACATGGACTATTGTGGGACGCCGATACTGCCTGCAATTTGTCTCTCTTTGACACTGGTGTTAATCGGGAGTAAAGGTACAGAAAACACTTAGATTTTACCAGTGTGAGGCAATGAAAGGCTTTCCTTTGAGCAAGTTTGATAGCTCTCATTAGTCTGCTTTAGTCACTGGAGAAAAGAGATGTGTGTTTCCTACACTGGTGAACACTCCCCTCACTTCTATACTGCTGGAAGAAATGTGTATTTTCAGGGCTAAAACAGTAATCCATTTACAGTGCATTTCTGAAACCAACCCTATTTTATTCATCTCACTTAAATGGTTAAAACTGTGAAACTGGATGCCCCAGGTTCTACTCCTAACACCTAATAGAGATTTTTTGAAGGGATGTTTTGAAGACATTTGAAATAGGAAGCCCTGCGCCCTATTCTCACAGCTGTTGTGAAACTCTAGGTGAGTCCACACAGATGTGGATTTTTATTGCAGTTTAACATTTCTAAATACCATGCTGGTTAGGAATAGCCTGAATCCTCTAAAACTGACTTTTATTTTTGCCCTCTAACTTGACCCATGGAATGCATCTACTAACTAAATATCAACAGGAAACAAATGTCTTCACAGAGGCAAAGTAGTTATCTATGGCAATTTTGGTTCGTGGTATAAAAACTCGGATGAAAAAAAATTCACATACAGAAAGACTGACATTTTTAAACAGTATATATGAACTCATGCATGGCCACCCAGAGGGATGGAAATGGCTGGAGACAGATGCTTTCTCCTGAGCGGATTCGATAGGGTCTAGGACACCGTGCCTTTTCAGCTGAGCTGTCCACAGATATGACAATTCCTGTACTCTTAGACAGAACAGGCTTGGCCAGTTAGCAAGGAGAAGCAAAGCTGTGCATCCCGCTCAGCCAGCCTCAGCCCTGCAATGCCACTCAGAAGGGAAGCAAAACTGCATGTAAACGTGCCTCCATTTGTACTACTAGTAGGAACCTATCACACCATTTCTTTCTTGCCACCCAATATCAACTTCCCAAAGAATAATTTCTTCTTTTTTTCCACTGATGACTGAGAAGAAAATCTGACTTTTAGAAATCTCCATAGCCTCAATTGTAGAATCATCTGAAAGATGAAATCAAATACCCAAAGGAAAGCAGGAAAACCTACCATCTCACTTGGCATCTGGGTGTAGGAAAAATTCTGCTCCACTATGACCAAAATGCTTTTAGATAAAACCCATTACTAGGCACTGTCTCAGCCTTTCAAGAAATCACTTTCCACTGTAAACACTGACTGCAGTCAACACAAAATATTTATTCCTCTCATCTGAGGATCTTCCACATGCTTTGAGGTACGTGAGTTCATAAGTGAGAATACCAAATATTATCCCTGTTGCATGTCCATCTGTCAGATCTTGGATGCCCTCGCTCAATGTCATGGTGTCAGTAAGGATGAGTGAAGCTGCCCTTTGCCCAGGGTGCTGTTTGGTTTAAAACACCAGATTTGGGTGTTGCTAAAAGCACCTCCCACCACCAATGTCCTTGTTTTCCAAAGTAAACAGTCTCTGGCGTCTTGTGACCTGAACAGCCCCAAGTGTCTGACCTTGAAAAACAAAAACATATTTCATTTGAAAAGAAAAATCTGCAGCCTAAATTATTTGAGGCACTGCTTTCCTTCCTCAGCAGGATGCTGGAATGTCCAGGCTGTGGTAGGAGCCGCTTATACACCACAGACATACACAGGAACGTATTTGCCCTCTAATGATATATTAGGCAATGGTTTTGAGTTGGCAGGCTACTAAAAGCCCTAGCCAAACAAAGATAAAATTGTAATTTATCAACAGAGAATACTGAATTCATGGTCATTGGTGACTGCTGGGACTGGTGGTAGCCCACAAAGCTGAAGTTGACAACACAAAGACAACAAATTCCAGATACTGTTTACACTTTTCTCAGCTTTGGGGGGGGGGGGGGGGGGGGGGGGGGAAGCTGTCTGAATTTTTTCCCCTAGAAAATGTTCAAACTAGGAACAAGATAAAATTATCACCTTTCTCAAAATCCAGTACAACAGGGCTCAAACAGCAAAAGTGTACGAAAATACTGTGATTGCAACTACCTTCTGCAGCATGTAAAGGAAGGCATGCAAACAGAGCAGTGGGGGTGCATGCACAGAGGCAGATGGGGCACTGGTTCACTAAGGAGTTAGCAGTGCTGGGCTTTGGTGGTACAGACCTCTCTTGAGAATTTGGTCTATGGCTTTTAGGACTTATATTCTCTGCACTAGTTATTTTGAGGACTAGGATTTTCCAAAGGCATCCTGTTCCTGTCAAAGATTTTAAGGATTCTTGAAAATACTTTATCTCAAGTATGTTGAGAAACCTTTCCCAGCAGTCCTTTTTATCACTTCAGATTCATAGGAGCTTTGTTTCACTAAAGTCAGTGATGTTAGACACATACCAGAATGAGGTTAAGATTTAGGACCTATTTCTACAGGGTTTCACAAGTCTGTGTTATTTTAATTGTCCCGAGTTAAATGTGATCTTAACAGTGCCGTGATGGAAATCCATGCACTTTCAGGCGAAGCAGAGGTGCAAACACCATGGGGCAAAATGCAAGTTCCTCTTTCCCACCATCCAGGTACCCTTCCATCTCCTGACTGATCTCTAGATGGAAACCAACTGTTCTTACAGCAAGGAATTCAATCTTCTCACCAGCTGCAGCACCATCACCACAGTGATTTCTGTGAACTGGTCCCAGCACCAACTAATTTCACCAAAAAAAAGCAGTGAACAGCTAAGAAATCACCAGGGATGCTGGCTGTTACAGACCTAGGGCAAATGTGAAGTGGAGTTCTGGAGGTGAAAGGATCTCTACACCATTACAGACCTTTGAAATTTCCCAGTCCCAGGGGTGTACTTTCATGGGAAGAAAAAGCTGTTTCAGATCACACCAGATATTTTCTGCACTGCCCAGCAGTTATACCTGAGGATGTTCTCCAGATGTTCGTGTTTCTATGAAACATACAATAATAAAGTTGTAAACTGGATGAGACAATACTAGAAATATAAGAACAAGGGCTCTAGGGCAGCCTGGAAAAACATGAACATTAACTAGCCCACACACGAAATCAACTTGTCCCCTTTAAGAGGCCAACAAAGATGTATTTTATTTGCTTTTCTAAAGAACTGCTACTTTTCCCAGCAGGTGGGCACACACAACTTGTCACGGTTCTTATATTGCCAACAGGCAATTGCTTGTATGTTGGGGAACAGATATTCCTTTCACCTGGGCATACAAGAAGTGAAAAGTACAAGGTCTAAGACAAGATGAAGCCACAGTTTAGACAGTTTTTATTCCACAGTGAAAAGAAAATAATAATGTGTCATTGTCTGGAAAACTACAAAGAGCAACAACTGAGAGTGCACTGGCTAAGACATCTGCAGAGTGAAATGTCTTAACTGTTTGCAAGCTGTCTAACAAGAGTAAGACTGGAATTTGCAAATGGAAGCCTGTTGTCTTTTCTCGTCTGGAACCATTTCTCTTTTCTGATGGCTATATTGGCTAAGAAAAATGTCTGAGAAGGCTGGCTACAAGTCCTAGGATGTCTTCGGGGAAGGCTTCTGAGTGTACTTTTCCTGCCTTATTTGGCTGCTCAAGTGGGTCCTGATCCCAAAAACATGTGGACATAACTGAGACCTTTTTGCTTAGTACACTTAATACTACACTGGTAGCCTGTGTATAGTGGTTTTAGGGTGTCACCTGCCTACACTGCTTGGAGTCTGGCTACTCCAGTGACTTCACTGGGGCATGTTTGCAAGTATTATCTCACCTTCTTTTTTTTTTAAGTGATTGTAAGAAGAAGATGGGTGCTGTCATGGCTTTGCTCTGAAAAGCCTAGCCCGGCCTTGTGGTGTATGACTTCCCTTTACAGTAAAGTGGGAGGAAGCCAGACTGGAATGTAGGTCTTCACTTATGCAGGATTAGACATTTTTGCAGGTTTATTGTGGGACCTGTAGGTGGCCTCATTTAAATAGTCAATAAACCAAGGAGTATTAGTTCAGTTTTCCAGTGTGCTAAGCAACATTTTTTTTTACTCTACTGAACTTGGAAGCTGACAAATTTGCTTCTGGTGCCATTGAATACCCTGCCATTCATTCTGTAAACAAGTGGGTATAGAGCACACTGATTGTAATGCAGAAAACGCAAACATCTGTTTTGTTTTCATCCTTAAATTCCTTCAGGGATAGGAAGAGAGAGGGAATGATTTTGAAATGCTGAGTTAGGACCAGAAAAGCAGCCTGTGTCATGTATTTCACATTCCCTCCCAGACCACGGATGAAGACAAGAGGACTGATGGCCATACAGTGACATTTTGTAACAGAATGAGCAATAAGAGAAAATGAATACATATCACAAATTCTATTAGAGAAGGTCTAACACAAAATCATTTCGTTAAATGGACTGCAAAACAAGCTTAACTGAATTAAGACTGAGACCATTCAGTACAACTGAGTACCAACATTTGCATCCACACTTGGCATCATGCTTGTGACAATGTATTCTTTGCTGCCACCTCAACAGAAACCCTGACTTATGATGCTGTCTTATTTACATGCTGTAGTCACTGTGGTAAGGCCTCAGTTTTAAGTACTTCATATATACACACTGGGGTTTTGTTTTAGTGTATGATTCCTGACAGAGCTTGTGAAAAAGGCTTACTATTCAAGTGCCTTTTAAATATGGAAGCCATAAAGCTACAACAGTAAGAGAATCTCAAAGCAGATGGTTAGTTGGCCTTAGATAGTGTGGCTGATCCTGTCACCACTGCTTCTCCCATCCTGTGGCCGGGGCACCCTGGGGAACACCAGGAGCAGCTGGGAGAGTGTCTCTTACTAGAAATTTCTCTAGTTTTGAAGTGGTGGGGCACACATGTGTATTAAGAAAAACTGCATGCCATGCACTGCAAGACACAGCCTGCCTTGATCTAGACTGGAGCACAGAGCCATCCCCTGTGTCTGCTGCCAGGGTAGCACCAGCAAAAGGACTGAATGCCTCCGAAGATCTGCCTTAGATCAGCACACCGCCTCTGGGTGCTGACAGACTGGCCAAGTTTTGCTGGGAGTACAGGGCAAAGCCACCATGGGGCATCCAGCTCTGCATCTTTCTTTAGTGGCTACAAGTTAGTATCTCATTTCTGAAATATCAAACTATTACAGTTTTGAGAGGGAAGTACAGTGGATGGGAGAGCCCCAAGGGATTAATTTTTGGACTAACAGGGATCATACTAAACTTGTAAAATAAGTGTGCAGTGTGTCATCTGGACACTTGGCAATGTCAGAGAACAATTAGCAAGGGATTTAATTTTGATGTAACTCTCTGGTTCCCACAAACACAAACATGGAAGCTGGTTTATAAACAGCCTGCAACTTCTACCCCTCCCTTGCACCTATCTTTTAAAACCCCCTGCAGGGTTGATTTACCAATGGCATTAACCTGCTGCCTGTGCAGTATTCCAAACCTTCATCCTTGGAGATCAAACTGGCAGAAACCTACTTACCAGCTACACTCCTCCACTGCAGACAGAGCCTGGGCACTGCAGGGCTCTTATGACATGCTTGACTGCCTGCAACCCACCACATCCCACACTGAATCTTTCAGAAGAGGCTAAAACTTCTGCTAAGGTAAAGTTGAACCTTTCTCTAAACAGTTCCTTGCCCTATTGGGGCCTGGGTGTTTGTGATAGTCTTTTGAAAGCTGGTAGGTGCAAGGACCCCCGGTACCCTGCAGCGCTGTGGCCCTGCCAGAAACCTACTGGACATAAGGCAGTGTATGTGTAATACTCACAGTAAGTTAGGGGAAAGCAAAGTAAAAGCAGTTCCCTAAGACATGCTGCAGTGAAGGATGCAAAAACCTGACATAAAACCAGATAAATAACAAAGCAGAACAGAATTATTTATAAAGAAATTTATTTTATATTTGTGTACAGCAAGTATACGAAAACAAATTTGATTTGAAAAATGTATATTTGATTTCTTAAAAGTATTGAACCCTCTTGTGGAAAGGTTTTCATTATTAAAAAGGTACAGAAGGCTAAAATTATACTCAAATAATATATGTGTGTGTACGTATATATATATAAAAAACAAGTGCAATTTTATATATATATAGTATATATAAATAACATGTGACTTACATGATTTTTAAGGTATCTTATTTAAACATCTGAGTAAAATAGAGATATTAGAAAATATAGTTTGCTATTTCTACAGAGTTTGCATTCAGTTTTTATAAGCATCTAGACAGTGCAAAATTTAAACATACAGATATATTCCATTATTCTATACATTGTGCTCAGCTCCCAAGTTTCCTCTGTCACAATCATCACCAGACTGAACCAAATTTGGAGGGTTCAATACTAGCCCTTACTAGCATCTTCTAAGAGCAATAAAAGGAAATCTATCTTACCTCGCACTGCGCTGTGGTATAGCTTGTGCATGAGAGCAATGCATTTCCTATATGAAATGATCTAACTCCCAGAGATCACATACACCTCACCATATTGACTCATTTCATTGCATTCCATATCCTGCAAAAATCAATCTCCTGTAGGACAGCATACATTACTGTGTTCTGAAGCTTAAGTAATATATTTCTTTAACATAAGGCAGGAATATACTGAAATTTGATAATACTTAAATCAAACAGCAATCTGGAGTTAAACCACATTTATGTACCACATTTTTATAGATGCTGTCTTTTTAATGTTTGTGTCAGAAAATGTGGTAGAGAAAACCTACTATTCTTTAAACAAGAGCAAGGGATAAAAGTAGTCCTTCCAGAAGAAATTGCTAAAACCTAGCAACACTAGGAGAAACTCGATTGCCTTGAAACACCAAAGGTCAATCTGCACAACCTTTCCTGCAGCTAAAGAGCAATTCCTTGCATGGCATCTGGGGAATACTTGTATGAGTAGGTCCTCACTACAGCAGAGCCCAAGCGTTTTAGCTGTAAATATTTATCATCCTTATTTGCATCTATTAAATGATAAGGTGCAGTATGTTTTCGTCATGTCTTTCTACTGTTGCTAAAAAAAAGGCAATTCTGACCATTCCTTATGCTTTCACAGTAGCTATATTTTAACTGAAGGGTGTTTGAACTTTAGATTCAAACCGCCACAATGTTTATTATCACTGACATAAAATCCTCACTCCTGCTTCCATAAAAAACAGTTGCTTTGTTCCTACCAAAAATAAAATTGGATCCAAACATGTTAGTCACAAAGTTTGCTAGTAAAAGTAAATACCGTATTAAGTCTCTCCGTGTTTAAAGGCAAAGTGGTGTTAGCAAATGCTGTATAGTATAGCTTAAAGAACAGTGTTATGCACAATTCTAAGTGTTAGCCAACAAAATCTAAAAGCAGCTGTGAAAAACATCTTATGGGACAGTGAATTTTGCTACACGAAAATTTCTGGGGCTGTGACAGGCGTTTTTCAAATTCATTTCTTACACCAACGCTGTCACTCATGTCCTACACCGCAATTGCACAAATTAAAGGCTGGATCTTGTATGCAGTATGCATCCAGACCAGCTAATCTTTAAAACTACGTCAGGAGGGTCTCCCTCTTTTTACTGCATTCATTCCTAAACTCCTTCTAGCAGAAGCTGTCATGTTTCTGAGTCCTTGTAGCAACCGACAAGATAAAGAGCCTAATGTCATACTTCATCTACTTCACTTTGCAAGTTTATCTCTGCACTTGCCCATATAATTACCCCCTGCAGATTTCAACTTTAATTCAGATTTGCGTTGCACTTGTTGAACAGGCCTCAAAAACAGACAAAGCCTCATTAGTAGCCTGCAAAAGTGAGCTGTACTAGTTAAAACCTAGATTTAAATACCAAACAAAGGGGAAACACAGATGCTGAGACAATGTTTACATCCTCTCAACCACACCCTTGAAATTTTGGCAGTAAATTAGCCAAAGGATGGTTTTAACATCTCATCCATCTCTTTCAGTTGGGAAGGAACAGCCATAACTACAAGTTTTTGCAAGGTGCGGCTGATGCTGGGAGATGGTTGAATACATACGACCAAAGGCTGCATGCCTCACAAGTCAGAACAAAGCAGAGATGTGCTAGGAATTCGGGATTTTCTTATGCCCAGAACTTTCCTATTAGACTGGAGATAAACAGAAGTCCCATTTCCCACACAAATAGGAATAGTGCTTAAACCTAAAGTAACACAGAATTAAGAAGAAACTAATAACTAATGATGTTAAAGCCTCTCAATTTAAAGATTCCCCAAAGCAATTCCAAAGAAAATAAGAAAAAAGAAAACCTGTGGACTCAGTCAATACATTTCTCAATCCAATTATACAGTAAATGCACTGGCAGGCAAGGCCTCAGTTCTGAAGAGGTGAGGAAGAAGAAGGATGGTGCAAAATGTTTTCATACATTTGAACATTCTTAGGATATAAGAGAGCAGGCAACTTGAAAACATTCCTTGTAAGCTGTGTGGGACCGATGCAGTTTTCTGCAGGCTTTGCTTCATCCTACAGCTCAGCTTTGCCTGTTTGGGCAGGACTGGCATTACTGCTGCCTTCTCCAGCGTTGCTCTTGTCCGCTGGCTTGAACGATAATGAAGCAGAGTTTGTGCAGTACCGTTTGCCAGTTGGGCGAGGTCCATCATCAAAAATATGCCCCAGGTGAGCACCACACTGAAACAAAACACAATAGAGTATCAATGTGTGTCTGTGCAGCTTGATGGCATCACTGTGGTGTTAAGCAATGACTAGCAGCTGCTCCCAAGGAAGCGCATTGGTGCCTACACGGCCCTTTCAAGTGGGATTTACAATCTACATTTATTTGCAGGAGTGATCCAGGAAGATGATCTTCTGAGATACCACAGATGCCTAAGACTCCAAGCCCAAATTTCCTGGGTGTTTCTTGTCATGCCACTGTGTATGCTTGGATGGACCACTGTCTCTGAGGAGCTGCCTGTTTCTGTAATGATCTCATGGCAGGATCTCAGTTAAAAACAGGGTGGTGAGGGCAGCACTGCCCATGTTTCACTTACTTCTGTAAGGATATCTGTGTAAGAAAGGGACAGCCTCAGCTCTGGGCTCTGCTCAGCCTTCAGCCATCTGCTATACCCCTTGGTGAAAAAACATTAAACCTTTTGGTGATCCTGGCAAGGACCTAGAGCATTGAAGATATTCTTTGGAGTGTGCTCTCACACTTTTTTTCCTTTCCCTTTCTATAGCCTGGCACTCTTCTGAGCATCAAGGTGCTTCTGGGTGCACTTCTTGCCCCTAGAGGGGATGGAGCTCAGCCTACTCAACTCATAATTTCTATAGTATATATATGCAATAGGGACAGGTGACTGAAAAAGACCTGTAGTGTAGATATGTAAAATATTTCTTAATTAATAATCTTTGTCTGGGAGTAATTCTAAATGATGCTGAATTTTGCTTTTTGTAAGAAATATGAAAGTACAAATGGTCTGCTGCCACTTTTGCTCTGTATGAATCATACCCAAATACTTGCAGTGCTACTCAGGATGAACACCACTCATCCTCTACGTAGGAAAGGTAACAGTCTTTTGCTTTACAAGGACTGCTTTACAAGTACAATATTTTGAAGAAGCTAACCCTGCTGATCCTTATTCAAAAATTAAGATTACTATCATTGCCCATTATGGCTGATAATTTATCTGGATAATAAGAACTTCTTGTAATTAGTCACTTAAATTCCACAGGTTACTTTTTACAGCCTGCCATGAGAAATAAAAAAATAAAACCTTGCACTGGAGAAATATTTATCTTGAACAGGGAAGTCATGCTGCTTTACCAAAGAGTCTCAGCCTTTCAAGTCAATAGCTGATCTCAGTGAGAGCTGGAATGATGTAATTGAGATCACAGACCTGCTCGTGGGCTCACAGTCAGACAGCAAAAATTAAAGACTGCAAATTATTCTTAACATTTAATTAATTCATAGTATTTCAAATACTTAGAGGCAACAGTGATTATTCCAAACTCTGAATGAATTAGTGATGGCAAATCTCTACCCTGTGGTTAATGTGTTGCTAATGTTCTCCTGCTGTTATGGCCTTTAATTCACCAAAACAGCAGGAAAAGTGTCTGTAGAAGCAGGCAAAGTCTTGCCTCCAGGTTAAACTCTCTCAACAGACTGAAAGGCTGGGGGAGGCTCTCACAGCAGCTAGGTGGGACAGACTTCTCATTTAATGACAGGTGAAACAATAATCTTCACTGCCTCCAGGAGCAGGGCAGGTAGAAACTTCAGTGTTCCCACCTGTAAGTTGCACCCATGCAGACACATCCCACGGCAGACTCCCTGCTCCTGAAGAAGTGTCACTGAGACAGCCATGGCAGTCCACCAAGGATCCCAATAACAACTGAGGGCTTCTAGACCATGGTATCAGCAGGATGAGCTCCCACAGGAAATGGAAAATGGCATCCATGACTGGGTTAAGCAGCAGCTGCTCAGCTTTGTAAGGAAGTAAGATAAAATATGGGAAATAAGCAGAAGGAAAAGGAAGTTGAATGGGACCTAGAGAAAACTAAGCTTCAAGTCTTCTTCCTGAAAGACTGCTGTCTTGCCACCCTTTCCTCCATTATCCACTGGTCATTCTTTTTATCATTTTCCTTTATAGTGAAGGTCCTTTTTAGGTTAGTATGCACAGAAAACCTGAGCTGTTTCTGAAAGTGGGGTATCTAAAAATGAAGCATTTCACCTGACTATAACCATACCTTTGGGGGAAAAAAAGTTTAAAAGTAAGTGTCCCAGAGAGAGTATTTTTCTAAATGCTCAGGATCCTAATTAAATCATCTCATCTCAACTAAGAGTGCTTCAAAACCTCCTGGCTGGAAGTGTTAAACAGATCTTTTCCAGACTAACATTTAACAAAAGATAAATCATTCCCTCCCTACTGGACAGAAACAGAACAAGAGAAACTGCAGAGAGAGATGGTCTGTAGAAGTAATATATTCATATACAGACTACAAAGACAATCTATCAAAAAGGCTTTCCTCACAAAACCTGAGAAGCTGTGTGAGAGTCCAAGGTAGTCTCATTACACCTTTTTGTGATGTCAGAATCACAGCAGGATTGAATTACTGGAAAATTTGTTACCTTTTGAGATTACCCCTCACCAAAAATTTATGTGGCGATTCTCTGTATAGAGGACTCTATAACTCACCTGCCCTAAACAGAAATGCAATTCAGTCCTTTGTATCACAGTATAAGAAACCTGACACTCATCTGAGATTACAAAGGATGAATTGACTTTACACACATAATAGGTGCTGACCATTTTTCTAGGACATATATACATGCCTGCAGAGCCTCTGAAAAAGAAACAATTATCTGTTGCGGCCTTGCACATAAATATATTGTGCAGAATGCACTGGGACAGTGAAATGGTTAAAGCATTCCAAGTATGTGCTCAGGAGCAGGAAACGGGTGGTCACTGCTAACTGTCAGCATGCTTGGATCTCTCAAGCCTCCTGGTTCTAATATGCTGCTGGGAGGCATGGAAAGCAGCTTGCAGTCAGTTGCTGTAGTCGAGAGTCCAAGTTATTGGTGTGCAAACATTACTCCTGTGACTACGGAATTTTATTCATTTCTACAGGTACAGATAGCAGCTAGAGAGACCATAGGGAAAGGGACTCTTTAACAGGACAGAGGAAAAAAAGAGATGCAACCAGTTTTACAGTATTCCTTAACTGCATTTGTATGAACTTCTACCTGTCACTAATCACTGACCTTTTAAATACATCTAGGGTGATGCGTTTCCAAAAAACTGTGGAAGTTATTTCTAAGATAATCCCATGGATGAATTTGATTAATACTACAGTGATTTTTCCCATGTGTTTGCTTTCTATAATGAAGAACATTCAAAAAGATTTTTTTATTCTCTCAGACAAGTGGGAAGGACTTTTAAAGAAAAATCAACTACTTTTTCATCTGCAAAGGATTAATAAGGTTTTGGGTGTGGGAGATGGTATTTCCCTTCAGTTCTAACCAAGGTCTGCCATATCAATCCCACTGCTTTGCAGGTTGCAGTAAAACTGCATTTTTTTTGCAGCTGCATGTGTGATTCACACTCCTGGAGCAGATACACAATGCAGCAGTATTAGCCCTGCTGAGTACTGGCTGCAAAGGTGCTCACCGCTTCTCAAGCTGTTTTCCTGTGTGATTTGATCATCTGTGAGGTTACTGCCCCAGGAAGCTGGAATAGCTGGTAGGAAGTTGCTATTGGATTACACAGCAACCTTGATCATATTTTACCTTCAGATTTTAGTTTTGCTTTGATTATATGGTGTCTGCATGTGACTGCTGCTAATATTGCTGGTCTCAGGTCTGCTAACACTATTTTGTTTGGCAACAGGTAAACGACATTCCCAGATTCCTTGGCCTGACCACAGGCTTCCTTGGGCTTCTCCAGGAACTCTGGCCATCCCCTAAAGTGTGTCAGCAGATACAGGCTCAGCAGGTTGGCAGTAAGCAGATTTGAGCACTATTCAGGCCTACTAAGCAGAGCTGAAGAGACTAAACTGCATTTTTGATTACGCCAGTAACCACTGGTGAAGCACGAACTTCCCAATCTGCAGTCTCATTTATACCTTGCTAGCAAATTTAGGGAAGTGGATATTCCCACATGGAGATTCCCATGGATCTTCTAAAGCATATCATCAATGTAAAAACTTCAGAATTATGTAGTACACATGGCAAACTAGCAGACATGCTAATTTGGCCATTAACATATTGGGTCAAATGCTCTATGCTGACTGAAGTTAATGGATACTCTTGAGAAGTTTCTTAACTCATTCTGAGCCTTATATATGAGGACTGACTGACTACTAAGGATGCATACTGTCAGGGATAAAAGTTACCCCCCCCAACAACACTGTCTGGAAGAACACCATATTATCACTGCCCAAATGAAGTTGCTGCTTCTCTCAGGAGGAGTTTGAGCATGTGGAGCTAGAAGACTGCAAGCTGCTGGGTACAGCTGCTGAATACCAATGCAGCAGCTTCTCCCTTTGCTAGGTAATGATTATGCCATTCCCTTCACAGAAAGGAGGGCAGCACAAAGCATGAGAAAAAGTAGAACAAGACAGATAATGGAAATTTTGGGCATGTTTTGAATGTCTACTGACTTCATTATTACGGCAGATGGGATTGTTTGAGGCAGCCATCAGAACTGCGCTGGGAATGAGTGTTGGGAATGAGTTAGCATGGATGCACAGTAATGTAGAGTGATGGAATCAGCACACAGACAGTCGCTCCACTGCTTTCGGCTTCTCTCAACTGCTCACGTGTGGAGTCAGTCAGACAGGCTCAGGCTCAGGAGCTCCTTTGAAGAGACCCTCTCCAGGAAGACTATTTTTGTAAACTCAGCACCGAGTCCAACCATTTACATCTGCTCTGTTAAATCTCACATGAGACAACAATGTGCATTCCAACGATCCCCTTGTGCCTTCAGCTTGTTCCACCCAGCTTTTATACCTACAACCCATTGTGCTCTCTCACAATGATTACTATTTAATAGAACTGAAAGGTTTGCAAACTTCATGGAAAGCACAGCACGCTGTAATGGTTTTTGCAGCCTTTGCCATTGGAATGGTCTGTGTGTGCTGCAAACTAACCTGACTGCAGGATATTTCAATCCGATGCATCCCATAGGAGAAATCATCGTTGAAAGTAATTGCATCGGGACTGATCACATCATAAAAGGAAGGCCAACCTGGAAAAGAGGAACAAGATAGGTAAAAAAAGAGGGTGTCTTTGTGGCAGATAGCATTGCAAAAAGCAGGACAGAATCACGCTTTGAAAAATGTTTATCTCACTCCAGAGCATGGAAATAATGAAATGGAGATTTTTTATTTCAAATCACTTAGGTACTTTGGTACTTCCCCCCCAAATACAAAGTTGTGTACAGAAAAGAAGTAATGTTGCCACTAGCTGCCCAACTTCCATCTCCACAGGAATTCCTGCACTCCACCACAAGCAGCAATAGCAGTTTAGCTCAGGGACAAAGGTCCCAGGTAAGTCAATTCAGCTTTAACCACCAGTTAAAAAAACCCCACAGATTCTACCCTGAAGACAAACAGCAAGGCTTTATGGAACACAAATGCTTTTGCAATATAAAGGTACTTTAAAAAAAGAGTTGTGAAATTGCAATTTGGAGCCCCAAAACATGCCTTAACCTTTGCCTTCACCAAGGCAAACCCCAAAGGGGTGTGTGCAGATACACATTAGAGGCAGTGAGATAATTATTATTGTGTCTCATGTCAAAAGAGTAATGAGTGCTTCAGATCAGACATGGACAGGTGGAATCATAACTATGCCTATATTAGACACTAGTGGATGGTCTGCATGTGGTCTGCATGCAGGATAAAACAACTGCACTCACTAATGCACATGTTCAATGCAGCTGATAGCTGAGCACTGAGCTGCATGACCTGACACCAGATGATGATATGTGTACCTGACCTACCAGTAATGGCCACTTACCAAAATAATGACCTTCCACTCTTTAACTATTCCATGCTAACTCTCCCCCTCTCCACAACACAGGTAAACAACAAGGCAGGTCTATTTGGTGACCCGGAAGATATCCAATACACAGTAACTTTTCAGCCACTCCACAAAAGCCGTCATAATGCTCCATTTCCTGAAGCAGGGTTCCCACATAAGCACCTGACAGGCTTTAAGGTCATGTCAGCATCTACCAGTGCCCATCTGAAATCTCACCAGCTATCTGTCCTTCTCATTCAGTCTCTGAAATATAACACGGGGAGGCAGCTCTTGCTCTCTCCCTGTATTACACATATGCCCAAGAACAGAGAATTTCCTAGTTTCTTCTCCTAATATCTGTTAAGCATTTGCTACTGATGATTTCATAAAATGACTTGCAATAAGCTATTAAGAAACACAGCAGCAGCTGTGAATCACTGCATGCAGATGAATAAAGGATGTATACAGCTTTCCATAAGAAAAGTGAGTAAAATTTTCTGTACAGTAAAAGGAGATGCGGAAGCTATCAACATTTCTGAATGCGGGTAGAGAAAATGTGTAAACTGGAAAAAGATCCATACATCTTCAGTTGTATCTTAGATTATTAAATATGGAAGAACTTTATTTATTTGGAAAATTTATTAGGATGTAAGCATAACCAGCATATTCTTTTAAACAAAGAAATGCTCAGAAATGTGTTTCTCCTCCTTTTCGGAACACACATACAGTAGCACTTCTAAGCTACCTGAAGGCATTGCAAGCCACAAGTCCTAAGCTCCCAAGGGGCCTACTACCACAAGTGTTTCCACGCCAGAACTCACTGCAGAAATAAGAAGAGTCATCCCCCTCTCTCCAATTATTACAAATGAAAGAGTTACAGACAGCAGGCAGACTGAGGAGCAAGCACCCTGAACAGGGAAAACATCCCACAAGGCAGGAACTCAAAACAGTGCAGCAATAACTGTAAAAAAACCAATTTATAAATTCTTCCCCTCATGCAAAATGTTGCTGTCAAACAACTACCTTCACAAACAGAAAAGGAGTAAACATATGACAAGTTTTGTAAAAAGGGTTATCCTGTTGACAGAAAAATTGATGTCTTCTAATTGGTGGCTCCTTTCCAACACCATTTGTCATCTTCTTAGCTGAGCCTCTGTCTAACGAAAATTGAGGTCTTACATAGAGCTAGTCAGAATATTTTTAATGAAGCCTTTTTTGTTTTTTTTAATAATTTTGCAAAGCAGACATACCAGTTTGCCCTTGTGTGATGGCAGAGGAGTTTCAAAGAGAGAGCTCTTTGGAACAACCAACTATCTGATCATGTGAAAGCCTTCAGAGAAGGCAAACTTCAGGGCTGCAGAAATTCTCAAAGCCATGCCTCCTTCATTATAGCAATAAGGGGGAGGCTTCAAAGACTGCAACACAGAGATTGAAGCAATCTGTGTCTTGCTGAGAAAATTATCTTGTGAGGAGAGTTTGAAGGAGATGTGTTTATGTCAGCTTTGACATTAAGAAAGACCATCCATCCCTCTTTCTCCGGACTTCTCCTTTTGGTCTTCCCATTCACCAGAGAAAAATTATTTGCTTTGGATGCACTCCACGCACTTTTGAAAAATGAAGTCATCTGAAAGCTATATAAACAGGCAAGCTTCTCCTAAAGTAGTCTTTGTACCCAACTGGAGTGGCTTCAGATTAGACTGTCAGTTCATGCTACATGTGTTCCAAAGGTTCCACCACTGTCACATATGGTCCCCAAGAGAATGACTAGGAAACAGACATCCACAGTGTGTACTTTTAACTCCCTGCCAAGCCATCTCTTCTTGAGTAACATGGCAGGCCAGGCACCAGCACTCCCAAGACAAACCACTAACTCTGTGAGAGTTAACTGAAAACTGAGAAAACCTTGGAACAGAAAAGGTCCTGAAGGGCACAGTGAGACACACTGTCACTCTGTTGACCTTGAGAGGAAGATGAGTGAATTGCTCATTGAGTTGATGAGCCAGACTCACCAGAAAATCAATCTTCTTTTGCAGTCTTATTTCCTCTCCTGAGCTAGAGTGGAAAACCCATCTGATAATTTGCTAAGCCTTCTCGCACCATTTTGGCTACTTCAAAAGCTTCCGGGAAAAAGTTGTAGCAGCAGTAGTCTGCTTGCCTGCGTATCAGGCAACTCCCAGTGGTGTAGAAAGCCAGCCATAAACTCTCTGTCTGTGTAAGTGGTAAATGACCCAGCAGTGGCCTCCACTTTGCAGGCCCCAGGCCACTTCACCTGTGTTCCTGGCTGCAGCCCCTCCACTCCTGCCCTCCTGCACTCCTGCCTCCTTCCTGCTGTAAGGCTGCAAAATGGTTGGCTACCTCTACATTTTAGGCTGGTCTTAGCTGTGCATTAAATCTTCAGCCCACCTTTGAAGGCTATCTGGCTACTTGTTAAGGGCATGTTCCTGTAGGGATAGGGGTGAAGATGACCATTTTGGATCTCCTGTGCTTCTGCTAAGCTGAGAGAAACAGTAACCCTTAGCACTGCAGAGGCTGAGCACTGGTGGAGACCCTTTGGTTCCGAAACTCAACCCTCCTTGGGTGATGGTCTTCTGTCAAGTCTAGCCCACATCTGATGGGTAGCAGGAGCCAGGCCATTGTCTTTCAAAGGAGGTAAAACATACCAGCTAGGAAGAAATAGCTTCTGGAGGAAAGGGGCAAAGGGTAATTGCAAGAGACAAGATGAGGGTGGGAGGAGTTTCCCAGATGAATGAACAACTTCAAATGACATTCACATTTTTGTGTGTGTGAACAGCAGCTAGAGTTTTGTGAATACATTTATCCTTGAATGTAAAGTTTAGTTTGAGAGGCAGTACGACACAGTAATGACCAGCAATTTTTATCACGTTATAGACATCTAAAATGGGTTCATTCTTAGATTCACAGCCACTTTGCACCACACTGGCAATATAAACAGGCTTTAAAATAGGAGACCATTGTGTTTGTGTTCACTCCAACCCTTTGCAAGGGAGTCAGACCACTATGTCCTAAGGGCCAGTTTCTGCTAAGTTAATAAGCAAGTCACAGAGACGAATAGTTTTTCAAATAAACAGTAATTATCATTTCTTGGATCTAAAATACACTAAACAAAGCAATGAAACTTTCTTCTGTCAAGTATTTAAGTGAAAAACATGTGTAAACTGAATATTACTGACAGATCTTTTCTGCTCCATCCTGCATGAGTAACAGAGAGGATCTTACACTGCTGGGTGTCACACATACTGAGTCATGTCCTGTTCTTTCTCCTTCTAGGACATCCCCCAAATATTTCGTAAAAGCTGTGCAGCTTTTCTAAAATTCACTCCACACACCCTCGCCAAAACCGAATCTTTTGTTTTCCATAATGTTCCCTATTCTGGCAAAGAAGAGACAGTGGTTTATGCCTCTTCATCAAAGAATGCTTTCTTTCCTGGCACTGGGCAGCAACACAGAAAGACAGGGAGGAAAAGAAATGTTGAGTTTGGTAACCAATGCTGGATGCTGCTTTTGCCACTCTGGGCAGAGGCCTTCAAATCATTCAAAAGAAACATCTTCTTTCTACTTTCAGACCTCCTATTCCAGGTACCAGATTGAGTCTGTCTTACTAATAAGCTACCCATGGCAGGCACCTATACAGGCAGCTGGCACAAGGGGAGTACCAGGACAACTGAGCTGCAAGCACACAGCAGTCCCAGAGAGCTGACAAACTGAACAGTCAAACTGAGATGCCAGAGTAGTTATAATGCCAGAGGAAGGCAGCAACAGCAAACAGTGTGCCCATAGTCTAGCCCCCATTTTGCGTTCCTGATACAGATATGATACCCCAGCAGAAATAGATTATTTCTTTCACATTAACCTAGGAAGCTCTAAAGTCCTTTATCTTGTGGGTTACTCCAGGATTCTTTCTTGGGGCAATGCTGACCTCATGCAAAAAAAGAAAGACATTTTGTTCCCATAAGCTTTTGGAAAACAGTCCAGCTGCTGATTGATTGATCAATTTCAGAAGCATCTCAAACCTCCCTCCAGTTTGGCAAGTTTGCACACATTTTATTGTAGTTAGATCTCAAACTTCCTAGTAGATGAAAGCAAGCACTTAGACATCTAACCATTACAAAGTGTGTCTATAATTATTTGCAGAAGTGAAATGGCAGGTTGCTTTTGAAAATCAGCCCTGCTAGGCTATTTTTTCCCCTATTCTGAAGTAACATGGCTTTTGACATTTTTTTGAACAGCACAACTGCAATCCCAAAGCATGTAATGCTGTGACATTATTCCCATTTCATACACCTGCCGACTGGAGACCTCCAGTTTTTCAGTAACTGTGATGTCTGTAGTTGTTTTTGATTTTAGATCCCAAGGAGATTAAATTCAACCTGCATTTTATCATTCTTTGCTGTAATTATTCCAAGCATTTACTTCAGTGAGTTATTTACAGATGGAGAAGTAGGGGGAGATGGAAGACGTTAGAACTACCAAATGGCACCAGATGGAAAAGAGGACCTTGACCTGAAAAATACCTTGTTTCTCTGATGTGCTGTATTTTTAGAATTCTGATTCCCTTTTAACCTAATGTGGATTAATGAAAACCCAAAGGCTTTTTAAGGTAGAGTCTCATCATTTATCTTCACTGAGAAGCCATGTCTGTGTAAAAACATAAAGCGTATTAGGATTAAAAAAAAAGGTAATAAAGCTTGTGCTTTGAAACTGATGTAAAGCTGAAGGGCCTTCACTTTTTTCTTACTCAAAGGTTTATTGAAACAGAATCTGAAAGACACAGGCATCCACAGCTGTAACTTCTCACATAAAAGTTTAATGTAGAACTACAAAGTGACATGTTGCTATTAAGTAGGATGCCTGTACAGATACAGGGCGCTTTTTTGGCTAGCACAGAACATCCTGCATTATTTTTCATAATATCATATTCTTACTTAAAATTATTTCACCATCAGGTAGCACTTCTTTCTGTGGAGGTTCATGTAATTTACCCAAATGTAGCTAGAAACAGAATGAGGCACTGAAGCATTCTTGTTCACCAGCAATCAGATTGACATTAGATATGTATTCCAATGGAAAAAAAAAAAGGCCATTCCTTTCCAGCACCATGCAGATACAAGAAGGAAAACATGGTACTATTTTTCAGCAGACCATGCCAAAAGAGCATCAGAGTGGTAGCTAGGCAGGGGTTGAAGGGAACAACACAAAGACAAAATGAAGCTTAATTTTGGAAGAAAAAGTAAAGAGAGAGCTTCTCTCTAACACTACCTGTCTTTAACAGAAAAGTTGGGCTATTGCAGCAGGCAAATACCATACTAACAGAACAGTGTGGGAAGGGAATTTTTCAAAACAACTGAATAATAGCAGCTTTTATGAGACAATCGTCACCTGTTTTTTCCTTTATGTTTCTCACTTGGGAAATAAAAAAAAGTGAAAGCCATGAATAAAGGTGGTATTTGTTTTCTTCCTTTATAGCACTCTGAGCATCCAAACAACCTACCATAAAACAGCATATGCAATCCAGATTTATTTCTTTGTTAGTGGGAGGAGGTTATATTTGTTTAAAATGATTGTTAAGGGACATCTGAAACTTAGCATCTACAATTTCATTTGACATCTGAATTTTTCAGAACAAGAGTACCCCTGATGTCTCTTGAGCAATAAAAGCATGGGGCCTACTCTCCTTAGCAATTAATAACTGTATCACAATACTGCTCTTGCCCTCACTGCTTCCTTTGTGCTTTCACTGTGATCTAAAATACTGATAAATACAAGCTGGTTGTTTTAGAGCCTTCCTCTGTAATATTCAGCATCTTGAATGTACAAGCCGCTGCTAAAATCTACAGGTAGGCAGGAGCTGGGATCTTCCTCCTGTCTGCTTACAAAGATTGAGTGACTAATGGTTTCTTTCTTGGTTCAGGTTCAACTGCTGAACCTAACTCACTTCCTCCCAAAGGACAGGTTTCTCTCCTCATGTGAACAGTGTCTCTTGTTACTTTAAATCATGGCTAATGTTTTTAAAAATATATCTTACACATAAGTCAGCTGTAGATCTTCAGCATCAAAGGAACCAAACAGAACTGTGTGAAGCAGTGTAACCTTAAGCTATAATTTTAAAATGCCATCAAGAAATCTCTCAGATAGTTTTTAAAATTTATTGTTGACCTAATAACCTCAGTCCAAAGCATTCAACTTTGAATAGTTGTTTTTGTTTTCCCTCCAAAAGCAGTATTGGTAAAACAAATGTATATATTGCAAAATATCTTGAAATTAGTATACCAATGAGTTATCTGTGCAACTCACTAAAATAGCTAAAGATTTCATATAGGATGAGTAAATCAGGATAGCTATAGAGCTGGCTGGCCTTACGATGGAAGTGATTTGATAAAATTGGAATCCTAATGCAGTATGTTCACAGAGAAAGTCAAAAAAATCCAGAAAATGCAACCTTGTAATAATCAACATCTGGCACTGAAATGAACAGCAGTCACAGATGAAATACATATGAAATTGAAAAAATTTTCATGGGGTCTTTCGAGTAATGAACACCCTCAAATTGTTTGTTGAAATATTTTCTTTTTAGTATTGTTATGCATGTCTGGAAAATAATGTTTGTAAAGTACAGCCAGAACTCAGCTGCACACTTAAACTGAAACTACAGAGGTGACTGAATTAATTTTAATTCCAAAAAAACCCAAAGCCTGTACTGTCTTCCTTTTGGAGCTATATTCCTTCTATGAACTTCCTTCTATAGTGCCTCCAGTACTGAGTGCTCCAGCAGACAAGCACTCTCCTCATTTCAGCTGGACAAATAGGTTCTCATCTCAGCTGTAAAGTTCTGAAACAAGGGAAAGAGTTACTACACTGATTAAAATGAACAAAACCCCCCAAAACAACAACAACAAAAAAGACTAAGACTCCCTTTCTTCTGTTTACTTTATTAAAAGAGATGTCTAGGTGAGAGAATTTGGTCACAACTAAAAATGGATGTAATTTTCTTGGCCATGAAGGAAAGCTTTTGTCAGGATTTGGGCAAAACCTGGGGCAGTTAGCTGGTGGCAATGTCTGCCAAAGGTTGACAGAATAGAGCACTGAAAGCAGGGTGAAGACAGAGCTTCAAATCAGCAGGTCTGTAAGGGCCATTTGGCCACAGGGCAAGACTCTGCAGGAGGAGAATATGGAGAGAGGTGGAGTACGGCTCCTTGCCATGCCACCGTGGAGAGCAAAACCCTCCTCTTTGCCTACTATTACAGCTTATCCACAAAGCTAGTCCTTAAGATTGACACATTTCTAGACCAGGATTTTTATCACACTGCAGGAATATCTCACCATGAACTACATGCTCATCAAGCCCTGCAAGGAACATAGCCTTGAAGCCCTGCTTCTCATGGGGAGTACAAGATCTACTCTCTGCAGTTTTATGCAGATGTCTGAGGTACTTCTGCCACCCTAGGCCTCAGGGTAACTTTACATTACCCTCTGCCTAAGACTTTGTCTCTGCAACATACAGTTGAACACTATGCCACATGCATAAAAGAATGCGAAAGCTACAGGCACTACATAAAATCCTAAAAGAAGAAAAGAAATCAATGATTTGCAAGGTTAGATTTTTTTTTTAGGTTTTTTTTTGCTGTTGGTTTGGGGGGAGGTTTAAATCTTTTTAACAACCTCTTATGCAAACAAAAAGAGGTAGGTAATAATGCTTACTAGAAAATAAAGACCTTTCTTCACAGAAAACCCTGACAAAACCAGCATACACGTGCACACACACTCACACATACTCCTTTTAAGTTTTGTGTAGAAAACTTTGAAAACTTGCAAAACCTGTAAGTATTGAAATGGAAAAATTAATATTTCTGATTGTAATGTTCACCTTTTGTTTTCTGTTGCAGTTTCTAAAGCAAAGCATGCCCTCTCTCCTAAACACCATGTTTTCTTTCAAGGTTTTCAAAGGAAACTGCTTCACAGCCATACTATGTCATTAGTAACACAGTCCATGGAAAGAAACAGCAAAGTAGTTAAAGTCAATCTCATGAGGAGATGTTCTCCTTTAATGCTTTGCCAGGGGAAGCCCAGCTTGCCTCCTGAATATCCTAAAGACTGAGCAAACATTAACATGAATATGGCTGCTGCACAGGTCAGCTCAGCACAGGTCTCTTATTCACTTCTGCGCCTGTGCTATTCCTTTAATGACTGCATCTTTTATGTCTTCTTTTTCTTCTGCATTAGCCTCCTACTATATTTTTTACTCAAATAAATAATTTAAACAAAACAAAAGTGCCATACACGAAGTGTTCAAGACATGAAAGCCATTTCCAAGGTAAGCTATGAGCATTTGTAATTACGCACAGTGCAAATGTTCCCAGTGGAAATCAGTTATACTCACTACACATTTTTTCAGACAAATAATATTGGTTTATAAACATTCAACTCACTTCAGGGTCTTGCTTTCTTTTATGCTACTCTAGGTAAAGAAATATGTACAAAGGAGCGATTTGCTTGGAAAAGAAACCTGTTGCAATAAACGAGAGGAGAAATAAAAGATATAGAGAGTATCAGCAAAAGGAAATGGGCCCATATACAGGGGAAAACTGGAGAGGCAAGATGCTAAGGAGTGGACATGCAGCATAGTGCCTCTCATTGAGGCATTCAAGTAATTCAAAGAAAACTCTGTACTCATGCGGATTTGCCTCCATTACATGGTACTTCCCACAACACTAGGCTAACTGATGTAGCTGCTATTCACCACATCAGCTATGGACCCTCTTTGGATACTCTTGTCTAACGCTGATGGCTGCTCAGCATTTGTGTTTCCCTGGGCTTCCTCCTCTGAGCCACGCTGATGTCCGAGTCCCCAGCGGTGCCGGCGCCACTGCTGCGCACGGGCCATCGCCCAGGACGCGCACCCTCCCCGCCGGTGTCCCTGCGCGCTGCCCCTTCCCGCGGCCGCCGGAAGGACACCGGGGTTGGGACAGGCACGGCGAGGGGAGAAGCTCCGGCCGCGGAGAAGGCGCGGCCCGGGCGGGGGCTGCGGGAGGCGGCCGCCCCCGGCCCGCCCGGCCGCTCCTCAGCGGCGGCTGCCACCTCCGGGCGGGGGGAGCCCGGCAGGCCCGGCGCAGCGCATGGCCTTGTTCTTGTCTCCACCTGCCGATTCCATAAGCGAACGTACCCGGGGGAAGCAGCCTCACGGCTTGACAGACAGACAGACAGACAGACACGGGTCGGTGGTCATACAGCCATGTTTCAGGGCTGTTCCTGCGCAGACACCGTGACCCGAGCGAGGATACAAGACACCGACACCGTAATGGGTGACCAGCTCATTTTCCACTTCTCCCCCTCAGACTTTGGAAGAAAGGCAGGTTGCCATTCCGCCGCCAGTTTCCTCCTCGTCAAAGCCATTCGTAGGTACCGCCGAGCCCCGGTGAGCCAGAGCGCAGAAGGGCCGTCGTTCCGCGCCGAGAGGGCAGAGAGGGCAGGCAAGCCCCTGTGCTAGCAGCCGACTGGGCACTACAGTCACTCGGTACATTTCTGGAGCTCACATGTCAAAAAGCATCACCTTCAATTCACTGAACCCTTCAAAAGAAGCACACACTAGGGCTCCAGCCTAACCTGGCTCTCACCCTCCTCAGAAAGGACTGAAAAAAAGATAGGGAAGGGATATACGAAGGCATTTCTCATCAACTGCTAAATGGCCCGATATACCCGTAACCTCAGCTTCTCTGCTTTATAGCAGGAGAGTGATGAAAACCTGATGGGACAACATGCAGGCTGCACTTCGAGCCACCGGGGTGCATTTTTGGAATTGGACAAATACTCTGAAGTGGACACCTGGGAAGGGCGTGGGCAGCAAGGGGAAATACTGTCAGGAAAGGAAGAGTTTAAAAATATTAATAAACATTTCTGACTACAATTTTAAGAGGTGAAGTGCTGGCACGGATCAGTTTTCCTGAAAAGCAGGGATCGGCTCAGAGCTGGCTCCTGATCTGCTATTTGAAAACCTCAAAAGCAGAGCAATTTAGACAGCAGCTTCTTCAAGGAGTCCAGCTGAAACTACAAAGACATAAAATTCCAGTCAGACACAGGAAATTCTTAGGGCAATTCAAGAATTTTATGAGTCAGAAGATAAAAATCCCTCTGAATACCTAACTAAACTAATCTAATGAAGTAGTCACCAGGAAAGGAGTGTGATGAATCTGCATGTCAGGAAGGACAAATTTAAACAAACAGGAAATTGAACAACCTGAAGTTGTTTTCATTTTTACTCCCTGTGCCCTGCTTGTTTTATTATTTTTTTTTAGGTGCAAACCATGTTGATGGCTGCAGAAGCTGAGGAGACTTTTTCATTTTAGAGGACATCTCAATTTAAAAGAAATTAATTACCTGGCTTCCTTTCGAAAAGGTGGTAATTTGTTTATTTGTGATTTATTATTTGCACTATTGTAGACCCTCCAGGGCCAAATGCAGTTGGCCACTGACCATTGCAAAGGAATGTAGGGAAAATCATTGATATAAAGTTTATAACCTAAGATTTAGCTTTTTCCCTGGCAAGCAGAAGTGAAGCTAAATGCTTCCTATCAGGTATTTTACCCATGCTAGTAACTAGAGGGTTCATTCCTAAATGATAGCTATACCTGGTCCACTACATATTGAGGTGCATGCTTAGATTTTGACATAGAAAAGTTGACAGAGAGGTTTCCAGAGAGATCTTCATGCCCACAAAGGCCTAAACTTTAGGTAAATGGAATTTTAAGACCATCTGTGTGAAACAATATTGTACAGAATGTTACCTCCTCTGTGCTATGGAGCTATATATTGTCTAGACTCAAAAAAGAAAGGGTTCACAATTGAATAGTATTGCATCCCAAATGCCTTTTGTCAGGAGTGAGGAGTTTTTCAGTTTATGACATTTTCATTAAAAATTCTCTAATTTCGGAAATGAAATGAATTTTAGCAAATTGCACTTTGCAACAATCATGTTAGAATTGCTAAAATTACAAAGATTGATACTATTCTCATTATGTTGCTTCTATACTAAAATTGAGTTTGCATTAAAGCCCTTTTGTTATCTCAGGTTTGCCTCAGCTCCAAGGAAGCAAACCTACAGGGAAGCCAGAATTTTTTACTTGATTCAGTGAGGTCTGATTTCAAATGTCTTCATTCCAGAAGAGACAAAAAGGAAAATTCTCTCTAAACAAGATTTCCTCCACAATGGGTCTTGGGTTGACTAAAATATTTCATTATACAAAGAGTTCATTATATGAGAACAAAAAGACTATATTTTAATTCTGATTTTTCCCCTTCATTTTATATTTCATACTAAAAATGGGAGAGAAGAAGTTGTGCTGAAATAATTTTGAGATGAAAAATGAAACCTTCTTCCTCAAAAGACAAGCCACTGGTCTCTCAGCTTCCACAGTCTGATGCTCTGCAGTAGACAATATGTTAGGCATAGGTTGAACTGACTGCAAACTGCTTTATATAAATTTAGAACACTTCTTAGTTTTCTATCTGAGCTGCCGGTCTGGATCCTCCTATTTGGGGTTGATTCTGGACTCCACTTAAAATACTAGTTGTTTATATTAAACAGACAAGAGAATGTGTGATGTATTTTAACTGTCAAAAGTGTTGTGAACAGCAGCAGCTGGAAGAGGAATGTTTAATTCACTCCATTACCCCCAAGCTTTTTAGAATCCTGTATCAGCAGCTATATCTTAGTCT
Source organism: Aphelocoma coerulescens (assembly GCF_041296385.1). NCBI lineage: Eukaryota > Metazoa > Chordata > Aves > Passeriformes > Corvidae > Aphelocoma > Aphelocoma coerulescens. The sequence goes on along the minus strand of NC_091014.1, from coordinate 34,984,132 downwards.
TGCAGGCAAAGAAAACAGGGTATGAAGGAGTTGGTAGCACTGCAAAGCTTATTCTACAGGGGAGAAAACCAAAGGGGCATTCAAAAGCCATAACATTGCCATTATTACATCAAAACAGAGTATGACTTAAGCTACAACAGTATTGATGCATCTGTCAAAGCTGTGCACGTTTGTGTTGAACAGTTCACATATCATGGCTTGTTTCTTGTGCTGGTTTACTCACACTTAGCTGATGCCAGAGACGTGATTCAGGTAGTGATGGGAGATACCACTTGAACTATTTGCTATGTGATACTCCTAAAAAAATACTCTTAAATCTTCTGGACATGGGGTCAGCGGCTTGTGTGAAGCTGTGAGTAAGAATAAGTTTCTGCCCCTGCCACAGTTTATTCTCACAGGGCATCTCAGACACATGCTTGGGACAGTTCCCCCACCATAACTGTTGCAGCATAAGCTTGTGCTGGGACCAGTGGAGCCTAAAACAAGCATAGGAGTCGTTACTTAAGAGAGAGTAATAAAGGCCTTGCTAAGTATCAGGATCAAGTTGTTTTCAACATTTATAAAAACTTCAAATTTTCAAAAGCAGAAAAGCATCCAACCACATTTATACTGTTTTGTGTATTTCCTTGAGGAAACCTTCTAAGTAAAACAGCAAATTAGCTGCACATGGAAAAATGATCCTTCTAGTGTCTGAAAACATTTAGATAAAGAGATGCAGGAGCTTGTGCAAGCTGCTGTAGTGCTGGTTTTCCTGGTTTTTCAGGCCTGACTTCTTGCATGTGGTTTGGGGTCTTTTTTTTTTGTTTGTTTGTTTTAATGTCACATTTACAGAATGGATTTGGCACGCTCGGGAAAGGAGCACTGCTTTTGTTCATCCTATCAGTCTTTCGGTTGTCCAATTGCCACGGCTGTATTAGTAGGAAAAATAGACCTAACGAGGTGTAAAATAATGCTCTACATTCAAAACCAGCGCTGTAACTCATTTCAGTTTAATATTTACTTTAAAAGTAAACTCTGCTGAAACCTTGCATAAATAGCACCAAATGAGTTTGCAAGGTATTCTAAACTTACCAAAGCAAAGTCGATTAACACCTCATACACACAATTGTTTATTTGGTTCCCTACTACCAAAACTTCTGCCAAGAGAACGCTGGCATGAAGCAAGAGAGGAGATACATGTAGGGCAGGCTTGACTGGAACAAAACAGCAGTTAGACAGCAGAAACATCATCCACACAAAGACAGTAAGCAAGAATAGCTAAGCTGAAAAAGTAGCGGGAGGTAGAGATTTTAATGATATTTTAATTTGATGTAATGCTTTTTACACCCTGTGTGTAGCACTTCTCATTGTCAGCCCTTCCACTTTGTTTCTTCTATTCATTAGCTTTTTCTTACACTACTTTCCTTTTTCACTTTAAAAGGCAGCAAACTGGGTGCTTGAACTTCCTTTCAGGCAGTGTGTGCCCGGGAATGTGAAGTCAAGGAACTGTAGCCTTGATTTGCCCTTCGAAGGGGCTGTACAGAGACTTTGTTTAGGTTTGAGAGATGAGTTTGTGGTTCCTTCTTAAAGGAAAGTTGTACAAACACTCTCACCAGAGAAGGCAAAATACAAAATCTTGACAAGGGCTGAGTAGGAAATCTTCCATTAAAAAATCCTGATTTTTTTAAACAAAAGGAACATGAAACGCTTACTTGCTGGAAGCAAACTTTATCATAGGGATGTCTTTCACCAAAGACACACTCAACGCAGAACAGTCAGTAACCTGCTACTCAGGAGGTCCCATGGAGATACACGGGAGGCTTGTGTTCTAAACAACTTCAAATATTCTCTATCCAAAGTGCAGAAGCTTTACAGGGCAGACTTAGGGGAAGGTGTCATAAGATGGCTGAAACAATCCATCAGCTTCTTGCCCTTCTCTTTCCCCTGCCCTCAGCTGTCTTAGTCCTACTGCTTCCTCACTGTTTACCAGCTCAGGTGCTTATCCATTTGTGGAGAGAAAGTTTAATTCACTGAACCAGAAGAAAATTATTCAACTTTTTTCTGAGCTAGCAAGCTCAGTCAGTTAACTAAGAGGTTAAACAAGTACTGGAGGCAACACAAGGTGGAAGGTGAGAATACAGCGAAAGGAGTGCAAGGATGACTTACTGTGATATCCCTGACTGATAAAAACTCTACTGTTAGAATAAACTAAACCTCTGAACTCAGCTTTGGCACTACGTCTGTGCACTAGTATCACAAAAGCATGATGATAAGCTGCCCACTAAACAACAGATTTGACTAAAAGGCTGCTTGAGGTCAGTGTCTTTATAATTCAAATAAGCCTGTAATCCTTCTGCTCCAAAGATCTCCCCTGTCTCAGCATTACAAAAGGCAAAGTATGTGAATTAAGAACTTAAATTACCTGGGCTATGTCTTTTCACAGCAAGCAGGTAGCAAAGGATGCACTTTTCTGGAAAGGGACTGAAATACACTGTACTTTTCATTTCCCGAGCATGCTGTGAGCACTTGAAAAAACAGGTAAGAAAAACTCAAAAGCTACAGTATGTCAGTTCCCAACCCTATCTTAGGTATAACAAAGTCTAACCTTTGACACCAAGCTACTCCAGTACTGATCCAACCCTATTCAGCAAACTGAGACTTTTTCTTAAATACTGCATAACACCCCACAAGTACAACCTCTGTTTACTTAAGTTCTGAGTGGTCAAAGCGGATTTAGCAGCATCACAACAATGGAAGTTGCAGGGACAGGGAAGGACTGGAATGCCAGAGGTTGCTGGGTCTTCCCTCTGTACCTTTCAAATGTTCATGAGATTGCAACCAAAATAACACATTTTGGCTGCAGAGCACTCTTAGCCTTAGAAAAAAGTATCTGCTTTCAGTTGCACAAAAAGGACTGTTCTAAGCCCAAACCTCCACTGAAATGTGAAGGGTGTCTAGTAGCCTGATTGGTTTGCAGTTGCACCAAAAATTTTTTATGCGCTCTGTAACTTCTTCCCAGCTCCCCGGGAGACTGAAGCATACCCATAGTTTTAAATGCTCATGCTGTAATTGTATCACTTTAGGTGTTGTCAATGGGATTCTTTCCTGTAAAGCAACTAAAGAGGTAAAATACTGTCCAAATCTCTGCAGGAAGAGAACGGAGCCAACAGCACTGTCAAGTGGCTGACAAATGACTTGGTTCCCATGCCACAGGCAACAGCCCATAAAGCAGCTCACTGAAAACCCAAACAAGCCTTGCAGCTTCCAGCGTGTGGTGGTTTTAGCGTCAACCCACCACACGGCATTAGAGCAAGAACTAGAAGACCTGAGGACCTCTGACCCACATTCCAAAACGGACCTTATACATGTGCTTTCCTCCCTTGCAGGCAGCTTAATGACCTGTACAGGCCGTATCTGACATCAGCTTCAGAGCCTCACCTTCACCCTGATTAAAACTTTCTGGCATGAAACATGATGGTGCTTCATTTGCACAAGGCACCATCCCACTGGTGTATTTTTGAGGGAGGAGGTGGAGTGGGGAGGAGGCAGAAGCCGCAGTAGCAAAACTTCCAATGTTCAACCTTTATTTTTCAGTGTTCAGCACTACTATCACTAGGTATATTTGTTTCACACTGCTACTCTAACACGTTTTTTAATCTACACCCTAAGAAGTGTTACGTCTAAAATACTTGTGAAACTGAATTGTTTTCAAGAAAGGCCTGAAACAAAGTGATCACCCTTTGGAGAGCTGTTTGTGCAATGACCGATCATCTCTATTGTTAGCATTCCCAGGGGTCACAGAGGGGTTTAGTTGCATTGTACCAGGGCAGAACCCAAAAGAAAGGCTGTCACAGCTGGATGATTGTGCAATCTAGGAAACCAACCTGTGGGCGCAAGTTATTAGGCATCCAATTAAATGGGGCCTGAGTTTTAAGTTGATGGCAAGTTTGGGAATTTGGTTTTAGTTTCTTTTTACGTAATAATAGTGCCTTAAACCAGAGTCTCTAGGTGTCTAGAAAACTTTATGAAAAATTCTTAAATTTTGTAAAAAAATTTTGACTGGAAAAGTGGGAAAACTTAGATAAAATCAAATAGCTCAACTGTTTTCCACTCTTCATTTTGCAAGCATATAATGCAAGTCTTTGAATTGTTTCCTTTCCAATATCAACATATGTTAAAAAATCTGAAGGGTACATACCCTGTCCCAGTTCAATACATAGAAAAAACCCAAAATCTTTTCCTTCAGCTTGCCAACTTAAAACAAACTTGCCTGGATACACAAGTCCCCAACCTTGTTTGCATATACAAGTTTAGTCCCCAAATAAAAAATCTCACAGTTCTAGCTCTGGCTGCCCCACTCTCTGGGACTAACCTTTGCATCCTCTGTTTGAACATTTTACTTCTTTCTACAGTAAGAACATATAGAAAAGACTTTTCATCCATCCAAATATGTAAACTGCATGAGCAGGATGAGCAATAATTTTATATGTAGCTTTGTACTAGCATATTTTTCTACTCTCCCTGTGTTTAACAATCTACTTTCCTGTGCTCATTCCATGTGGCTATTTTTCTTATTTTTTTCTTCACTGATCTTTATTAGATCATTTAAATATTTCCATAGGCTTCAGTAAGTATCAGATTGTTTCCTGAGCGGGTAACATTCTTCACTCTTGCTTTGAATGTTTTTTAAAGACCTGCTATCACTGCTGTAACTCTAATTCCCCATCATTCATTATTTTTAAAACAGACCTGCACAAATAAACCATATCATTGAACTAATGAGATATGGGTGGTAAGTTTCTGTAAATACAGCCTGAATTAAAGGTAGAATGTCTGCATAACTTAGATAATCTTATTCTTTACATTGCAGTGAAGATGACACTGCATGCCCTTCATCTATTAATCTTCATGGATTCAATGAACACTCTGCCTTATTCTTTCAGCTTCTTTAATGGAACACCTTTGCGTTACTAAATTTGAAGTAACATAGTCCCATCCGAATGTTAAAGTAGTACTGCGGGCTGTAATACATTTGATTACTTAGGCATTTTAATATTACTGTCCATCTCCATCTGTGTGGGGTTTAACCCTGGCACTGGGCAAGACAGTTTGTGAAAACAAAAAAAAAACTTGCAGGAACTATCAGCAGACGAATGAAAGAGATACACTGTTAGTCCTTGTACAAATTATGAGAAACTCATTAAAGCTCAATCATTTTGTGGATAACTAGGAACATTCTCAGAGGCAAAGTGCCAGGAGAAGTCTCATGAGTTTCAGCTTCTGAAGTTTCCCAATAACCCTTTTTGCTGTGGGAAGGAGGGTAGAGGGTGCAGGGATGAACAGCGTCTCTGTATGGTCCATCCCTGTCTTGATCATCTAAAGGCCATGGGCATTTGGATGAAGGTCTGTGTCCTCATTCCCACCCAAATAGTCAAGTTGCCTTGCCACTCTGAGTGCCACACTAACAGGCACCCAAGTAAATGATGACATAGGTCCCAAACTTGGACTTGTGTTTAGTCTTCACAGGAGGTGGGGAGGTGGTCAGGTACCCTCTCCCTCCTCCCACAAATAGGAGCCTGGGAAGGGGCATGTCCTACCAGGCACTCTTAACTGGTGTGTTACACCTCCTGGCCACGAGTACGTCCTTTGGGAAGAGACCTTCCTGGTGCGAAAAAGCAAGGGGAATGCGGAAACGTACGTTAATGTATCATTAAATAAATTACTTTTACAGAGACTAGAGCAAGGGAGTTAAGATTACAGTTCTGCTGTGTATATTTCCTTGCTTTTTTTAGGAGAGAGGATTACTTTTTGTATCGTCTATACTGTGATGCCTAGAATCAAAGGAGTGAAAGCAGCTGCTGGCATAGATTTCAGCATTGTGCTGATCTTCAACAGCAAAATGCTGCCTTGTTTAATTGTACTGCCACAATGATACAGATGCAGATACGCCTGAGATATGTTGTCATTGTGGGGCCAAGGAAGAGTCACACATGCAGATAGTAAGGAAAATAAAGTGATTTAAAAAGAGTGCTCCTGTAATTCTCCTCTCCAGCAAAGCCAATTAACAGGGTAAGTGATGACCAACATAAAGTCAGTTTGCCACAGTCTAATACTGTCATGACCTAAGGTACAGTTCTGACAGTCTTTCAATCAGGGTTTTCTTACTATACTTGAAAGCAGGGAGTGCTTTCATTCCAGTGAAACACTGTATCTTCCTCTCTTGCGTTTCAGAGTTGTTTCAAGAACCCTAATGCTCTCAGCGCAGTACTTTATGCAGCAGATTTTTTTATTCACAAGTACATTTTTTTGCCACTCTTCAACCTAAATATGTCTTAATTGGTTTCCAGATATTCTGTTGGTTCTGAGAGTTGACATTTCAAATCCCACTCCTCTTTGATTCAATATTCCTGGGACTCCATTTAAATCCCTCCTAGTGTGTGTGACGGGGAAAAAAATCACTGACTGAAGGGGAGATAATAGTATGGAAGTGAGTATATGAGTACTTTCAAAATCCATAAATCTTAAGGTAAACACTTTTTAATTGAGAATATAAACAGGGGAATTCTGTTCTCATGACACCCTCCTTGAAAAGTAAGAGGCAGAAACAGAATGCTTCTGCTTTTAAATGTTAATGCTTCAAGAATACACCCTTCAATTTTCATATCCGCATTTATTGTGTCAGCCTTCCTTTACTTGGTTAGAGCAGTCAACAGAATAAAAGACTGACTTTCTAAAATTTTCTCAATAGTGACTTAAGATCAGCAAAATTTCTTCCTACTAAGCTTTTCAAAAATTTCACATGCTTTCTGAAACACGCCAAAGACCAGTTTAATATTTGGGCCTGACTGAAGCTAAATTCAATACAATACAATATTTTTGAGTCACTCTTATTATCCTTAGGCCATATCTCTTTGAGTTACATATTTGTCTTCCTGCCTGTGAACAGATGAAGAGTGGTGAATGATCAATTTTCAAAATGTATCAGCTTTTTCAAATCTGACAATTCTTACTCAGAATTCAAGAAAAAGTGATAAAAATGCAGTTCTCTGGGGTAACTCTTACTGAAGACACATTAGCAGATTTGACCTTAGGAAAGGTAAGATAAAAAAAGGGAAGTGAAAATGCATACAAAGAGACAGAACTAAAATAATCACAGCTAAACTCATCTCTCCCATAAATACACTCCACACAACCTCTGTGTACAAGAGGTTTACTGACACCCAGCAGAAGAACTTGGGAGCAGTTGCGTAATTCTTCTCTTAAATTTATGATTTTTATCCTATTATGTATCCCCAGCATCAGCCATAGAAAACGACTTGGGGATCACATCCACTCACCCCCAACTCTTGGTGCATCCATTCCAGTGATAATCTATTACGAGTTGAACCATCAAAGTTACATGCCTAACTTTAAAATTGATGGGCACTCAAGAAAGTGATTCCGTGTACCCTGAGACAGACTTCTCCAGCAGAAGGGATGAACTCATCTGAGGATGTTAATCTCTTCCAACTGACTCAAGATGAAGCTCAGAGGGCTATGTTAAGGTAGATAGTCACAGTCAGTTAAGATTATCCCACTCCCCCAATAGGGTAATAGCTTGCGTAAAATATCCCTCCAAATGAAATGCTACCATTTCTCCACAGACACCCAGGAACTGTGTGAAAGCCAGAAATAGACATAACCTGAAAGGGGCATTATGCAGATAATGAAAGCACCTCCATTGCTACAGCTGGTAAAGAGAAAAGATAGTGCTAAATTAGGTGCTTCAGTTTTATTCACAACAATCAAACACTGTGAATATTGATTCTGTGATCTCTGTAGGCACAGTGTTTGGTTTGGAGCATACAGTCTAAGATTGGTCAGACACCTGGACCATGGCTGATGGAAAGGTTGGGACCACTTTGTAAAGAACAATAAAAGGGCAAGACAACTGTATACAAAACAATAAATGGTAATTCAAATTAGCAAGGTTGCTAAGACTCCTGATCCAACCACATAGGGATACAATTCCTTTCAGAAAGGCCTTCAGCCCATGTAACTAAATTCACTGTTGTGTGGTATTTGACCTGATTGTGATGCCCTTACATAAAACTCATTGCAAATTGTGTCTAACTTAAACTATCAGCATTAGACCTCATTGGTGTTTTGACTTAGGACTTAATTCTAGGCAGACAGCTGCTCACATGTACAGTGGCAGTTGCATTGGTATGACACAAACTTGTCTACCATTACATCTTAAAGGCTGTGGTTGCCACTAAATTAAGTCAACAAAAGACAAGTTAATCTTCTTTGCTTCATACTCAGATCAACACTGTAAAGATTGTGATGGTGATCACTGAACATTCCAGTTTGATTAAAAGCAGCTTGCATTTTTCCCTTTACCTTTAGTACTACAAAACCTGAAATCGGTTTTGATAAGAGACTAAAATGTGAAATAGCAAAAGCTGACAGATCTCTTGTATGGTTTCTTAATGGTCATAAATTTACATCACTACATCAGTGAAAGAAAAACATTAAATATTTTAATCTTTATTGAATATTCTGTTGTTAATAATTATCACATAATTTGTACAGTCCAATTCTTTTTCAAATAACAGATTTATTTCAGTTTCAAGTAATACTGTATGATATTATCATCATCTCGTACAAACAAGATGTTAAGGTTTTTTTTTCTCAGACAAATCCAGAAGGAAGAAATAAAAATACCTTGCATCTCTTTCTTATTCAAATTCATAACCCCATAAACCATGCTAATCAAAACAGAAGATGTGCTATTTTGGACAACATGCATGCAGCCACAAAAGATACTGTGCTTAATGAAACATTGCCTAAAAACAAAACATGAAAATGCACTTTATGGTAGTGAGAAAATAATGAGAACAAGAGCGGACATTTTGACTGTAACCATCCTGTCCTGTTAAATTCATCAAGGCGTACAGGCAAAAGTAGTGCTCTGCCTGATGTGTGGCTGCAGCCTATTCCATAGATAAGCTGTTGATAAGCTGTTGAAGTCCAAAGAGCATCTGACACACAGTGTATGAGGTCTCCATTGGGGCACCCACTGAATGCTGTGGTCTAGCCCCCTCCTTTATTCCAGAGGCTGATGAGGCTGGCAGTATGGTGCTTGTCCCAATGGCTTTCACAGCTCTAGATTTCCTTTGAGCTCAGTTGTGGTCACAGCAGTGCCAGGATTGTCACAACTGAAATTATGCTATTGCTGTTGTAAATTGTTGCTGTCCTTACTGAAGCTGCAGACTCCTCCCAGAGTGGGAAGGGAAGCCAGGGTGTGTGAAGGAAAGCATCTTAAGTTATTCTTCTCCCTCAGCCAAACCCAGGGAGTTGTGTTGGGTTAGGCTACCTTTGGTTTGGTTTGATTTGGTTTTACTATGAAACTGGAAAGCTGACATGAAGCAGCTGCTACACTCTGTGGATGAAAAAGTGGGATCACCCCTCAGCTGAGAAGCCACATTTTTCATCACTTTCCTGTGATTTCATAGGACATCACATGAACAGAAGAACTTCCCTCCTCCACAAGAAGACAAGTAAGAATTTGTAGTATCTCTGGATTTTAGTATCTCACAGAGACTACTAACCTTGCCACCTTGCACTCTGCTCTGTCCTCCTTTCACCTTGTCTGTTGTCAAGAAGGCAGAATAAAAAAGTGGTATGAGGAACAAGGGATGCCTTTTCATAGGATAACTGATGTAGTGGTCGACCCAAAGATGAGTTTAGGAACTACTGAGTCAGCATTTGATTTCCCAGCACAGCCTTAGTCACTACCCAAATGAAGAAAGGGCCCCAACCCAACCTCCTCAGCTTGTTTTCTGCTAGCCAAATAAAAGATGAAAAATTTTATTAGTCATCAGAAAAGAGAACAAGAAAAATTTTCAGGTGTGTGGGAATGAATGAATGAAAAGGGAGTGAAAGTACTTAAGAATTTCTTGTGAACTTTGCTGAAGGGTGCAGTGGAGACTCAACGTGTACTTCAAGAATAAGCAAGGAATTTACTAGCATATTCAGAGGGAGATACAGCTTAAAAAGAGTACTTTTTAAGGAGGAAGAAACAATTTGTGTTGATAATGCCTTGGATTATACCAAATACAGTCTATATTAACAAACATGTTACTAGGATCTCTTCAGTATTTCTGATTTCATCTCCTTTTCCCTTCACAATCAGTAATATTTACACCATAATGGAAAGCACCATAGAACTGATCTATGACAAGTCTAGAGCATCTTCACCTCTCAGGGTCTGCAGAAGCAACTAGACCTGCTCAGAATCTTCCAGGATTCAAAGTGATTTAATGAACTGACATACATTCAGGACATTTAACAACCTCCAGCCCCCACTATGTCAAGTATCATTCCCATTTGCAAATATAAGTGGGGTTTTTTTCAGAAACTGATGCATGCAGGAATGATCCTATGATAAACAGGTTAAAACTGCTTCCCATCTCACTGATGGGAATATTAGTCTTCAAGAGCTTTTGGAAATTTTACATTTCATAAGTATTTTCTGTCCTATGTGCCTGAGTCCTCAGATAATAATTACATGTCATTTAAACTCTACTATTGTTACATACTGGATTTTAACGAACAAATTCAGGTCTTTATCTATAGCCACAGTCATGCGTTCTGCTGCAGAAATGTTCAATTAGGTGAACAAGTTCAATTAGGTGAGAAATTCTGGACCTGGGAAGACCATTTTTAGACCACTGTATTTCTTTTGCAGAGAACTGAGATCTTGACACAAATTTTGTGGCGTCAGTGACTGTGCAGGCTGAGTGAAATACTCTTAACTCAGTTGTACACAGACACCATGCTGCCTTTTCTATTGCTTACCAAAGATTCTTTCTAACAACAGAGCTTCAGCCTAAAAGGAGACACTTTCTAAAGGCTGCCCATGATGCAATTTATGGTGGATCTATGAGGTGATCTTAACTGAGAAAGTGTTTCCACTGCTCTAGGTCTTGGACATGCTCAATAGCAGGGGACAGCTCTTCCCCTGAAAATCCTTAAAAAGTAAACAAACCAGACAGACAATGTGCAGGAGCAAAAAGGCATAGGGAAAAAGTACTTTGCCCAGGGCACAGAGCTGTCAGATATTTTGGAAGATGATACAGGATCAGCAGATGCCCATACAACCCTAAAAATAGGAACCCATCCACCTTATGGCCAAACCCGCACATCCCAGCTACCTATATACAGCCAAGTAGATATTATGACAGTAGTTTCTGTGTCATAAGATAGTTAAGATTTGAAGTGTTCTTGTTTCCTACCAAATTCTTGTTTCCTGGCACCATGCAGTGAGCTAAACGATAGCCTGTGTTGCTGTTCTTCAAAACTTCTGCAGAAGTATGTACATAATGCACAATGCCTTAACACTCCACTTACAAATGAATTATAGTTCAGCTTTCAAATTACAAAGCAGGCAGGCACTTTTATCCCCAGTTTTGTGTTTTAAATGGAGTACTAATAAAGCAAGGTAGCAATACACCTGGCTTGTGCTGTACATGGTGTAGTTAAGTTGCATTATAGCTATGTAACCATCTTGATGAGCCACAGATCGGAGCAGAAATGTCCCTGCTTGTCCATTCTTGTGGCTTCTCTTGCACATACTCCATTTTTGCCTAATTCAATGGGACTACGGCAAAGTTAAATGTCACAGTCTGAAATAGGGTTAATTTGACTAAATGAATTATCATTTAAAAGGACCAGGAAAACTCTTTATGAAGTTTATAAGTGTAGGATGACTCAACAGTGTCACCACAGATCTTCTAGTTTGTTCATTGAACAAGACTGCAATGCAAGCAGCTCTTGAAAAGTAATTAGGTAGCCTTGTTCAGTAAAAAAATGCAGTTGTTAAGAGGCCTTAGCAAGACATTTGTATTTATAAAATTCAGCCATCCAGAACAGTAAAGATGTTATAGTGCTCAGTGTTGCTAACTGGAAAGAGCAATTTGCTGACTAACAATAGACTGATTCCCTAATAGACCAAACCTATCTGAAGCAGCTATATTAACCTGAGTAAAAAATCCGCAGCCAATCTACTTTAAAGTTTATAATGTGACTCAGTACCACAGTTTCCAATTCCATGTAATAAACCCATGATTTATACATTATTCATGTCTTCTCAGACTACTTTGCCAAATTGTTTCTTAAAGACAGCCTTTTTTAGCTGTTTATAATAATAATAATAATAAAAAAAAATATTGTCTTCAGCAGTTGGAAAGAAGGGTAAAAAATTCTAAATAAGTCTGATGAATTTCCTTATGTTAATAATAATAAAATGGAAAACCTAAGATTAAGTATTTTCGTTACACCAATTTCGTTACCAATTTAACCACATTGCAAAATCCTTCTCAGCGAGGTCCTCACAGCAAAGCAAGAAAGAAATAGCAATGACTAATAAAGTATACATATGACAAAAAAATAGAAAATTGTATTTGCCTTTGTTGATATTACATTCCTGGCTCTATGAACAAGGCCCTTTAAGACAGAGTTTCTACCACATCCTGACAAGCAGTGCTTCATGCCAGAGTGGCACCGTGAGCTTGTGTGCTAGTGCACAAGGGCAGAGCCTCTTTCTGTAGCTGCCCTATTAATAAGTGCACAAAGGAGGGAGGAACATATTGCCAAAAAAACTCAGAAAAAATAGAAATAACGCAAATTATTCACACAGGAAGATTTAAGGCTGTTGCTCTCCACTGTTAGATTCACAGATCTAGCTTATAGAGGTGATCAGACTTCCTATTAAAATACTTTGAGAACTGAGAATCATGCCAGTGATAGCAAGGAATAGCACAGCTTAGATACAAAAAAGATGAACAGAGGAAGTGGGAAGAAAAGACATCAGCAACTCCAAAGCCAGTATTATAATTTGCGAAGATGTACATTTGGAGTCCTCTGGAACGTGACTGCCTTCTTTAAAAATCCTAGAAAAGCAAAATTGCCTGCATGCTTACAACATTTTTAATCAGTCCGTCATGAAGTAAAATATTGTTCTATATGTTGAAATAATGTGACTTTTTCCAAGCTTTATAAGTGATACAAGAACAAGCAATAATCAGTTACCACACACCAGCACATAGTTCCCTGGGATGTACCAGTGAGATATCCCAGCTATCTAATACTCCAAGTCACATCGCGGCATGGCCCTGAAACATTCATCAGATGGTTCAGCTTGCATCTGACTCTAAATGCTCATCTTGCTGCTGAACAAATATAACAGGCCATGCTCGCCAGCCATTGCATCCCCAACAATCTGCGTGAAGAGTTTTTAATGCCAAGAACAAAATAGCACTGACAAGTAACGACAAGATAATCTGAGATGTTCTGTTTTTGCAGTAACTGTCTCCCACAATCTCTCTGTTCCAGCTCACGCCTGTTTTCAAGCATCGAAGCTGGTGGTGACCAGATAGAAGGAAGTAATTCCTCATAGTTGAAAGAGAACCTGAAGAGGTCATTTACCTCATCCAAAAAGCTCTGGAGCATCCCTGTTCCTCAGTATCTCAGTTTATTTTGCCACTTTTCCCTGTTAGAGATTCTGCAAGTGATCTTTTCTTTTAATACTTTTTAATCAAATACTCTGATTGTAGAGTGTCTGTTGAACTTGTCAACATGATTTTATTATGAACACCAAATATCACTTCTCCTCCCTGTTTCTGAAACTACTTAGCCATCCTAAGAAGAAATTAAGAACTGCTCTAACACAACCTGGATGGAGAAGCTGACATCAATGACATTTAGGAACTTACTTCTTGATCTGTATTTAGATCTTTGATGAGTTAGATCAATGGATGCTATGACTAAGTACCTTACTGCTTTATCTACCTAAGGTTTCAGGCAAATTACATTTCTTTTGTGCTTCGCTGGGAGCAAAGGTCAGTAAAAGTTACTCACTTTCAAAATGCCTTTTGGTATTCATTTCTCTCTTACTTGAGCAGAGAGTTTCTTATGCTCTTAATAGTTGTACTGATAACTTTCATACAATGAGACTGATGGCAGGCTAGGGTAAATCAGGGCTGATACAGAGAGTTTGGAAAGCCTGTTGCAAAACATCTGGAAATGTAGCCAAGAGGAATTTGTGAGAGGAAAACATCTGATCACCCCCAACCTTATAATTTTCTTCATCTGTTCTCTAGCACCTGTGCTGAATCGTGTAGCCTTGCAAGTTAGTGTATTGTAGGGGCCACGTTAAAGGAAAGATACCAGTAAACACAAGAGGTGAGAAAGGAAAGGATGGGAACCTTGATGGGGATATAGGGGTGGCAGCATTGTGCAGTGCTGAAGACATGGGGATACACTCATTCTGGTGGAAAATGCAACATGCAGAGAAGAGAAATGACCTTCAGAGTCACTGGCTTACACTGTGAGTCCCGACAAGGCAGGCGAAGGAAATTTCAGGAACTGCTGGAGGTTCCTTAACTTGTTTTGTATTTGACTGCTGGGGCAGCAGGAATCCAACAAAAGCTCGTGTGTAGCTGTCCCTCAGGACAGCCTCTAGCTGCATGGGCAGCTATTATGGCTTAATTCCTGATCCTAATTGGAATGTTTCCGAAGTATTGACACAAAGAGTGACATAAAATCACATACATTATCTCTACATTTCAGTTGATATGTAGAAGCAGGGAGACAGAAGAACAGGCTTTGGAGATACGTCTCCTTTTTTGAGAGAAGTGTGAAGCTGGCACAGCAGATGGCACAGCTGAAGGCACTGTGTGTCCTTGGGCACTCCTCTTTCTTCAGTGCACAGATATGTTTCTACAGCATGGGACCCCGACTGTCCCGTTTGCACCCTGCGCTCTCTGACTTTCTACGTTCCATGGTCTGAGTGACCGATATACAAAAAAGACTCCACTGGAGTCCGTGTATATTATCCATGAATTTGTCCTTTCTTTTTAACATAGAACAAAACTGAAATTTTTGCCCTTTGTGATTTCACTGCGGATACTCTAACTTGATTATCACGTCTCACCTCCACAGTGACATGCAGGATGCAGCACATATTACAGGAGATGCCCCAAGAAAACTCCAGCCCTCCCAGTAGGCAGTAGGAAATTCACCATTACCGCTCCCTGGTGACTTGGGGGCATGCTGAGACAATTGTTTGCATTTTCTGTGCTTATTTTTGCTATTACTAAGGTGGGATTTAAAGTGTTCAGCAACAGCTTTTGAGACCTACAATTTCTTCCTGTTATGAAACAGCACTCTGAAGACCTATATTACTCTAAATTAAAAAAGCATAAGTCTATTTATCATTCATCAAATGAATTCCATTAATTATTCCAATATAATTCTTATATTCTTAAATTCCAAAATTTTCTAATCAAGCACATAGCACAATAAGCATTTTAGACACTAACAAAGTACTGATAATTAGAAAAAAATTGTTTCACCTGTGAGTTTTTTTGTGGGTTACTTTATTCTCTAACAAACTATGAGGAAAAAACTATATTTTTCCTACAACCGTTTTTGCTTTCAAGTACTTTGTTAGAAAAAAATCTATTTTAAGTGCCAGTAAAATTCATCATATTATGACAGGAAACCAAAATTGTTTCATTTGTAAGATCTTCCAACAGCGTGAAGCTAACCCCATGGTCTCTGAGACAGAAATTCTGCCAGCTATAGACTTAAAAAGAATAAGCAGAGAAAAAGAAGTTTCTCAGATGGAACTGTTAGTCATGAGATGAAGAATGTGTGTCCCCTACAGATGTTATAGCTATTTGTATGATAAATCCTGATCATCACTGTAGGAATTTTGCAGCCTTCTTTTAAGTTAATGCTCAAGTTCCAATTAATCTTCTTTTGACAATGTTTGTCTAATATTTCAGTGTTGAACATTTCCAGGATTACATTTGCAGTGAGCCTACTGGGTACTTTAAAAACTGTATTTCTGACTTTGTACTTGCTTCAGAAAGACTTCTTTTAATTCTTCAATGCTTCACAAATATTTCTAGGAAAGAGAAGTATAATAAGCATTGATAAATATTTATTAAGGGCACATCTAGACTTGCAAGTTAACTGGAATTAACAGTGGGGTTAATTTAGAGCAAGCAATAGTCATGGAACAACTCCCCAGGAAAAAAATATGTATTCTATAATAAAATTACCTCATTCTCACATTCAACACTTGAACCGTTTTGAGTAACGTAAGATAAATGAGAACAAAGCATGTTTGTTCCAGTTTGTGGGATCATTACTTTACTTAGGAATGACAGTCTAGGGAATTCAAAATGAAATAAGGGATGTGAAAATACCTTAAGGTGTCTCCAAGAAACTTGAGGTTGCATAAATATAGACTCAGATGCCAGCAGCCCTTTTTAAACCAACACTACATTGACACTCTTCAAAGGCCTGTGTAATGCAGAACATGGTGCTACATAGGGCACTGCACCTCCCCACCCCCCCATAAAAAAGAAAGGTTTTTTTTACAAGGATGCAATTGCCAACACATCTTCAGTGAATGCATCCTGTTCACTCAGAGGCAGCAGGAGGTCTGGGATTATTGTCTGGTTTGGGAAAGTGATAGCAAGTTCTTTGGTGGGGAAACAAAACCAGTGATATTCTGTTTGGGTGGTAGATGTTGAGGTGATGTTGCCAGTATATTCACTTCTCCTCTGCTCTTACATATTGGGAACAAAAGAGAAACTCTGAGTCCTTGTGCCATCTGACTGTCATTGAACAGCTTCTTGGTGGAAGAACTGAGTACTCTTCCTATAAAGGAAAGGCTGCTGTACTTCTCACAAAAATAAGGGGGTTTTCAGCCTTGATGTTGCTTGGTTTTAACATCTACCCTGGGTTGTTAGCTGAAATCTGTGCTGAAAGACACAGCACTGATGAGACCGAGGCGTTAAACCTCAGTAATTCTCAGTTCCAAGTACAAAGTTTGGGGAAAAATTGAAGTGGGACCAAGAGCTCGGGGCAGAAAGGCCTGGTGACATGTAGTGAGCAGGCATGCACCACAGCTGCAATAGTGCCAAACTTTTACTGGAAAAGCCATGCCCCTGCCTTCAGTGCCAAGGGGGGCAGCAGGCAGCATAGTGCACCTAACAGGAGAACTGCTTCAAAAGAGAGAGTCCATAAACTACTTGTAGCTTAATCCACGAAGCAAATTGAAGCTCTGCAGAGAGCACTTTCCCTTCAACAGAAAAGCAGAGATGTGACATTCTGCTCCACACCCTAGTTTTGGTGACTGCACTAAAATAAAGGGGGTAATGGCAGATAATGTGTGAAGCTATCCCGCCTGGAATCTATCCGTGTTTTGTCAAGATCCAAGAATCAATCTTAGCATAGAGTTTATTCAAGCAATATTTAAGGCAAGTAACCTCAAATTCACAGACTAAAATCTTAATAGAAGCAAGATGACGCAAGTATACGAGATGTAGGCACTGGCTATTTAAATGCTTCCTGCTGTAGATTTCACTCTCATATAGTTACAAAGATAAAATCTAATGTGGAAAGAAAAAGCAATGTAATGCCTCACATTTCAAACCCAAATCATGCTGTAACTGGGATAAAAGGCAACGTGCTATTCCATAAACACCCTGATTAATATATATTATAAAATTCATAACATCATAAGCAATTATAATCAGTGCATTAAGCAAATTATATAGAAGATAACATTGGCCTAAACCCAAAATTGACATAATAATATCAGGTTTCCCATTTAAAACAGACTTTTTCATCTTAACAAAAAATGAATTTTGAATTACCTTTTCAGGCAATGGACATTTCACCTAGCTTCAGGACAACAGCCTATTCTTAATTTATTATTGTTTAACTTTAAGGAACACCCAGGAATAGTGAACTGGATAAGTAATAGTATGGTATTAGGATATCTGTTTTTTTCTTCCAACTACTCCCCTGTTTGCTGTCCTGTGTTTTTTGTCTTGTTAGACACACATTAACCTGTTAAGACTGACCTTCACTTCCCTCCCAATCCCTACTACACATTACAATTCTTTAAAAAGACATCTTGAGAAAGACTGCCTTTTGGTAATCCTCCTCAACTGAGCTCTACAGACTGCTCTGGCATGCATTGTGTACATGCATCTGTCACGAAAATTTGATGACAAATCATCTGTTTCCTGACAGATAGGCTGCACTGACTTCAAATTCCCATGAAATGTTTTTGTCCACCAGGAAGAAAAACATTCTCCTCTATAGCAGTGATCATTCTCAATCTTCAATCCTCCATTTGCTTTAGTCTGTATTATCATTTATTTGTATTATAATTGTTCTGGATCAATTAAAGGCTGTTGCAAGATACATCTTCCTGATCATCTTTTGGGAAAATGTAAAGAGACTGGAACTAATGAAAGGAATGAAAGCAAATGTTTCACAGTAACAATGCTGTTTTCAAAGGGTGAGAAACGAAGATCCTTTTTAAGACTGACCTACCCCAGTTTGTTTAAAACTAAACTGAACTTGAACTGATAAACTACTTTTTTGAGATTAACCTGAATAGTGTACATTCAGCAAAACACTGTAAATCTAAACATACCTGAATTGGAGTCAAACTTTGTTTCTGACCTGAAAAAGAAAATAAAAAGATCGTAAGTTACAAGAACTGCTTTATGCCATAAAAGCCATTTGTCAGACTGATCCCCCAGCAAAAGCTATCTTTAACAAGACTATCTAACTCTGTACATTAACATTTAATGCATTCAAAGGCATTTGAACCCAAATAATAATTATTATCTTTAACATTTTACTGTTTTCTACACTGTAGAAAAACATTCTTTGTAGAGTTACAAAGAAGATATTTTAAAAGGCAAATCATGAAATGAATGAAGAAAATAAAATACAAATTTAAACCAGCATTACATTGTATACTGTGAATCATATCACGCAGTTGTTTGTATGAAATCAATAGTTTTCATTCATTTTCATTTTATAAAGTCATTAAGAGGATTTAATTTATTCACTAATGTTTCCAATCTATTTTTGAAGCAGATACCGTTTCATTAATGTCATATGCATTGTATCCAATGATCTGTACTTAATTGTGCAACATCCTAGGAGGTTTTTGTTTGTGCATGTCTTCAATTTACTCATTCTGCACATTCTGGAGTAAGTGGTTTGATTTTCTTAAAAGTGGAAAGTGGGGGGTGGGAAAGAGGAAGGGAGCCAGACCTAAATTTTAACTTGTTTTTAAAGTCTTTGCAAAAAGACAATGTTGTTTGCATTATGCACCATTAGCTTTGGTCGTGCACTGCGGATTTTTCTCTCTCTAACAAGTAGTGTTTTCTTCTAAGGGCTTAGCACTTAGCAAATGAACCCTATAACCTGTATATTTAATAAAAGGAAGAAAAAATTAGCCCTTGTGGGAACATCATGTTTCAGATATCGGTTAATAATACTTGTAAATGTAGAAGCCTTTGAAGATCTCAATTCAACTGTGGGAAAACTTAAGTTGGGTAATTACTCAAGATGCTGCTGATGTGCTGTCAAGCAGAATTAACCCTATGACTAGGGCTATCTACACAATCTGCTACAAGACAGCATTGTCTATACTGAGCTCTCAAACCAATTAACAGGCATGTTCCAATCAGATTTATATCGCCCACTAACAATCAGTTGTACACATGGTCATGGCTGTCACAGCAGGACACAAGGTCTGACCAGCAGGAGACCTGTTAAAGCATGTTACGTCGGCAGCAAAATGCATTTCCCCAGAAATTCTAAGGAGGAAGTACAATGTTGGATCCTTTTACATTGCATCAAGGAAGGGATGTATTTTGGGTAGTTACAGTCCTTCTTTTTTCAGAAACAAATGACTGAAGCTCAAAAACTAATTGCAGATTTATTTTCAACTTTTATTTTATAAGCTTGTACATGCCACTACATGTAGATGTCTTTTACATGCACCCTATATTTTTATATAACTTGCACTGTAATTCTATACCAAATAACTATGCTACAGCAAATAAATGTAAAATCAGTCATAATTTAAAAAATTAACAGGTTCATGTTATTAAAGATATCAGAAAGGAAACAACTTTCTTCTCCCATTCCACTAATTCTGCACCTTCCTCCAGTGCTCACAATAGATATAATCTCAGGACATGAAAATGTACTCTTAAATATACACTTAAATATACTTCCAGGAGATGAAAAGATGAAAAGGAAAATACATATCTTCATAATTAGTATTTTTAAAGTACCACCAAGAGCACTGAACAAAGAAAGCATGTTGCTGACATGCCTTCACAAATACCAGCACCGGTAACTGCCCAGGGCACCAGCCCATGCTCAGTTTGGCAGTACGATTCAATTGGTATTTACACCAGCAGGATGAAGTCCCCACCCTGTGAAAAGTGGTAACCTGGGGGAAATTCCACTGAGTTACAAGTAAAGCCACTTAGTGTTTTATTTAAAATATTCTCCTCAAGCTGCTGTATATCTGCCTACACTGTTCTCTCTTGTTCATCACAGTATCAGCAGCACCTCACTACCTACATAGTCAGACAGAATGTACGAATCTTACCCTCAGCATCTGTTTAGCTGCACAATCAACTTCTCGTTGCCTAAATTCTAGATACTCACTATTAGCTGGTCAAACAGAGTTCTTGCTTCTCAGCCTGAATGGCTTGTTATGGACATATGCACTGCAACTTCCGGCATCAACAAACTGGCCCAGGGGCCAAGGTGGCAGAGAGTGCATAGGGAGGAGGGTCACAAGGGTCAATGGGCACTGTAATGAGTACCAAAGCTCCAAACAGTCATAAATTACTGGACAACACATCAGAAAACTGATATGGGGGTGATAAATGAATCGAACTTTGTCTGGCAACAGCAGAAGAGCTATGAAAGAAAACACAGCATGGGAGGTAGTACTAGGAGCCATCAAGAGCAGGATGGTCACCTATGTTATGGTCACCATTTCCCCTTGGGAAAATGATGTAAAATTTAGGACACAATATTACAGAAACTGTTAAAGATCTTAGTAAGGCACAGAAAAAGTGGGGGAGAATAACAAAGCATCTTTGGCATTGTAAATAAACAAGTGGCAGATGTGAGCAAAGCACTCTGCAAGAACACAAAATCACCTTGACTACTTGAAGGAATGACAAAGCTTACAGTAATTTTAATGGAAGCAGCACTTTTCCCCTCTTCGAGTATTTATGTCTGCTTCTCAACAGCACGTTAGACAAAAGTATCAGAAACTAATTGCACATAGGTGTTTAAAATGTGCAACTAAAATATGGCCATTAAAAAGGATAAAATTAAATACTGAAAGTACAATCCAAAGGGATGTTTTGTTACACACAAAAATATTCACTCTGACTCCTTTATACTTTTAAAACTACATCACGTAGAAGGAAAAAAGCTCCTCAGTACATTGTTTGTTATCATAGTACATGCTCTGATATCCAACCTAAGCATCCTACCAGACAAGATGCACCTTACAGTGCCAGGTCCTGACTGTACTAATTGTCTTTTATCATTTATCACAAGAGGGGAACACCCCAACACCACCCCCAGCCCTCCACCCCCACCCCCCCTGTTGGGGTCCCTCCCCCGCGCCCTGTAGCCCTGAGGGAGGCACGGGGTTTCCCTGCCCCTGCTCAGCCTCGTTCCCCATGGGTTGGTTTGTGTTCCCCTGCGCGGGCAAAGCAGCTCGGGCCCCGACTGTAAGAGTCCCTCAGCAGAGCCCGGCCATGCGGCTGGGGAAATAAACATCTCTGAAACATCTAGCAAGAATCCGTCCGTGTATGTATTTCTTTTCCACGGGACTCCTGGTTTGGTATAGGCGTGTTGCAGTATCCCCACTGCAACATATGGTGGAAGATTGCGAGCAGAACGATCCCCGCGACTGATTTGTGTGAGTAAACCCTGGAAACTTTGGATTCCTCTTCTTGGTTTTGTTTTGCTATTGCATATCTGGACTATGGAAGAATCGTGGGAAATGGGGCTCTCTGAGCCACAGAAAAAAATGTATCTAGAAGTAAAAGGAATCCTTGAACAACAAAACAAAAAAGTATTTGAACCGGGAGATCTTGAACACTTCTTTATGTGGCTTTTCAAAGAGTTCCCCTATATTTCCCGAGACTTACTTTTTGATATCAAACCTTCTGGATATCATCAGGAGTGTTTCTGGAACAAGATCTGCGATAAGCTAAGGGATGGACGAGCGATAGAAGCTGTCCGTGGATCCTTTATAATCACTGACGCTCTTGAGGAGCATTTGTATGGTCCCATTACCCCTAAAGCAGAAGATCATACTTCTCCCGTGGCTGAGACCGCGTGGCGGCCATCCTGGGAGCGCATGACTGCAGCTGTGCCGATGGAGGTGCCTGCGCTGGATGCGCCCGGCCCCCTCGGGAGCGCGCGCCTTACTGCGGACCCCATCCCTGTCTCGGGGTCCCTGGCCACGCGGCCGCGAGTGAGGGAGCGACGCCGCAGGCGCCATGGGTGCCGTGGGCCACGAGCAGCCAGGAACCGGAGGTCAGCGTGGAAGCCCGCTCTGTGCATACGGCTCGGAGAGCCCTATGCAGGGAGAAGCGGCGGTTTCCACAGCGACACGAGAAGCCGCGCAGCGCAGCGCCGAGTCGAAACGGGGCCGCTCTCGAAGCAGCGTGGAGTTTGCGGAGCGGAGCCGTGCAGAGCCCAGACACGCACCGGAGCAGTGTCGTGCAGAGAGCGCAGAGCGGCCGCGGCGCGGGGGCCTGACCGAGACGTCGGAGTCGGCGAGGCGGCGGCCACGCGGGACCAGCAGCCACGACAGACACGCAAGCACGTGATAGGAGACGTTCTAGCAACGAAAGTCACAGGAACTGTGAAATGGTACAATGTAAAAAACAACTATGGATTTATAACACGAGATGATACAGGGGAAGATTTATTCATCCATAGAACTGCCATTAAAAGGAATAACCCTAAAAATTACCTGCAAAGTGTAGGAGATGGGGAAGTTGTTCAATTTGATATAGTGCAAGGAAAGAAGGGTTTACAAGCAGCGAATGTTACTGGGCCTGGAGGTATTCCCGTCAAAGGCAGCCGTTATGCACAAAATTATAAACAACATCCATTCCAGCAATTTCCCTACCCACAGCCTAATTTCCCCTTTTATCCTATACCCAATATGAACCCTTTCCTAAGTTTACCCTATCCCCAGTTTATTCCCAATCCGTTTTTTCATCCATGGTTTCCCTCACAAAACCCTGCCTTTGCCAATTGTTTCCCCTACAATTCCTCTCCGATGCCGATGGGGGGATGAAAAGGGGGAGGGAATATCTCCATTGTAAACCCCCCCTACAGTCTCCCTTTCCTAATCCCACCTTTCCCTTTTACCCTATGTCCTATTACCCCCAGTGTATTCCCAATCTGTTTTTTCATCCATGGTTTCCCTCACAAACCCCTGCCTTTGCCAATTGTTTCCCCAAAAATCCCTTTCTGATGCCGATGGGGGGATGAAAAGGGGGAGGAAAGAAATTAAACCCTCTCCTGCCTCAGTTTCCCCACAGGCATGTCCAGAGAGTTCTGTCTCCCTTCTGTCAGCCCTGAGATGTTCCACAGAATTTGTTTGGACATTTAAAGACTCAGGAGGGTGGCTTGTTTTGTTTTGAAACAGTTCTTGTTATGGTTATCCAGTTGTCTTCATTCTCCTTTTATTAAAATAAAACGGGTGAGATGTTGGGGTCCCTCCCCCCGCCCCGGGAGCCCTGAGGGAGGCACGGGGTTTCCCTGCCCCTGCTCAGCCTCGTTCCCCATTGGTTGGTTTGTGTTCCCCTGCGCGGGCAAAGCAGCTCGGGTCCTGTGACTGGGGCAGAGCCTCTCGGCAGAGCCCTGGCCATGCGGCTGGGGAAATAAACATCTCTGAAACATCTAGCAAGAATCCGTCCGTATATATTTCTTTTCCACGGGACTCCTGGTTTGATATAGGAGTGTTGCAGTATCCCCACTGCAACACCCCCCAATGAATGGATAATAGCTTTCTTCATATTTTCTCTACTTCTGTCTCATAGGAGTATTCTGAAAGTCAGGTAAGCGTTCATAAATATCTTTGGAAATGAGTCTATATGCATAAAGGGAAAAAGATGGTATTTATAAAGTGCTTTTCATTTCCAACTTCAATACGGCTCAAATACACACAACACATATCAGTACAAATGTCAAGTAGGCTTAGCCACCAACACACCATGTGCAAGGACGTGGTGAGCTACTGGAAAGATTTAACTAAGCACAAGGTGCTGCAACACTTTTAAAGATCCCAGGAATAATTAAGTCAGACACAAACAATAGAATAGATGATGGTAATTTTATCTGTACTGCAAAGAGGTGCAGGGTTTTAACCTGTTTCTTTTAAAAGACATCATATACCAGATCTTCAGACTGCCAAGTACTAAGAAAGAGACAGAAAGGGAGTGATGATAATCATCATGTGTTCCTATAGACTGAATTTTAAACTACTGCCTTCCTAAGTATGTCTGAACTGCAGTTGTTCAGTGCCACATATTACAGTGTCAACAGACACACTACAGCTGAAGTCAATGCAAATCTGCTGCTTGCCAGGGAAGCAGGCCTTTGTCAGAGAGGAAAGAGGATTTACTGCAGAACCTCTGCTGTTATGTTACAACTGCCTTTCCTTCTACCTTTCATGATGAAGTATTTAACAAGTTTATATAGGTTTTGTTGAGGGAACATGGGGAACAGCCTTTGGAAGCCCTATAACTCTCTCAGACAGTATTCTGCAGTTCTGATCCTTGCATTTTAACACGGAAGGAGTCATTTATTCCTCTTAGCTTTCATAGGCCTTTGCATTAGCAGTTTATACCAGGCTGTTTCTTTGCAAGGTTTTGCTTCAAGGATGCTAAACACAACATTGGTAGGGGCAGACATTCAAAATACTACTCTCTGAAAAGGACATTGATAGAATTAAGATCTGTTACGGTCATAAAGATGATTGATGCATCTTCGGTATATCTTCATTTTCCAAGAATTTTATTCCATATTGGCATGGGCAATTTACTGAAGAGATGGTGGTCTAGCAGGCTCCTGATGCAACCCAAGCCAACCCATGTCCTGGTCCAGGTGACTGACCAGGATACAATCAACCCTCTCTCTTTTGTGTTTGCCCCTAGTGGTACAGAAAATACCTAGTTGGAGTATCAGTGTTCCTGGTACAGCATTGCTAGCAATATGAAGAAGGCCAGGACAGTAATGTTCAGTTGTGAACATATCCCTGGAGGCTGTGTTGGCCCTTATCATGCTGATGAGAACCCTAGACAGGACCTAGGCAAACTGCAGGGGAGGCTCAGGCCAGGGACCATTCCCCAAAAGCAGAATGAACCAGGCCATTCTGTTTCAGAGTAGAGGAATTTAGGCTAAAAACACAAGCCATGTCTTGTCACTTGCCTTTAGGGCCCGAGAAGAGGCTTTTGTCTCTTTTATTTGTAAGTATGGACGTAACCCTTCTGAAAATGCAAGCCATTACCTGGAAAGCAGTCACTGATCTGGAGTGTGTCCAGAGAAGGGTAAGGATGCTGGTGAAGGATCTTGAGCACAAAAAGGAGGCTCAGGGAAGGCCCTATCACTCTCTACAACTACCTGAAAAAAGGGTGTAGCCAGGTGGGTGTTGAGCTCTTCTCCCAAGTGACAAGCAACAGAATGAGAAGAAATGACTTCAAGTTGTACCAGAGGAGGTTTAGATTGGGCATTAGTAAAATTTCTTCATGGAAAGCATTGTCAACACTGGAACAGACTACCTGGGGAAGAGGTTGGGTCACCATGCCTGAAGGTATTTTAAAGACATGTAGATGTGGCACTTATAAACATGGTTTAGTGGTGGGCTTGGCAATGCTGGGTTAACAGTTGGACCCAATGATCTTGAAAGTCTTTTCCAACCTAGACAATTTATTGATTCCTACACTGGTGAGAACCAACTTACTTCAGACAAATGTTATTAAGTAGAAGCTGCTGGGTTTGACGGTCTTTTAAGGAAACTAAGAGTCAGTGAAGACAGATGAAGTTGCTCAAGTAGTTCTATTAGATCGTACTAGAGAAACCACATCAATGAGGTCATATGGGCTCTCCTAGACAGATAAGCAGTGCTGATTTTTCATTTGGCATGCTCAAAGAATGTAAAGATCAGTGAGAAAGCTTAAAAACCATTAATTAAGCATGCAGCACTGGTGCAAGGAAATTCCTTATAAAGATCTAGCCTGGTGACTGAAATCCTCCCTTGTCTTGTGAAGGCAAGAGTGGTACAATGCTAATGGTACAATTTTATTGCCCAGCCACTCTTTCATTTTCTCTTGATTGGATGTCCGAGAGATGTTGAGAAGACCTGACACAGCTCAACAAAAATCAAATGAAAACATAACATGGGTAAGGCTGTTGCTATGCCTGCTAGTACATGCTCAGAAGAGCCAACACCATTACCAAGAATTCTTTCCAGGAAGCAATAAAGGCAGCAGTGGGTGATTTATGAAGACTTGGTAATTTAGTCTTTGGCCCTAAAAATTGGAAACTGACAAAACAATAATATTTCTTTTTTAAAAGGAAATCATTCTCCCAGGCTTCCCAGTTCCCATCTATACCACATCTTTCTCACAGTCCTGCATATGGTAAAGGACATGACCATGGCTTATTAAATATGGAATAGATTCTCTCCTATGGCAGTAGCATGAGTCGTGGATTTCACTCAGGTCCATTTTAACGCCCTCTTTCCATGGCTGTGGACAGAATGGTATTTTTGCATAATGTATAAGAATATGCCTTGAAAAATTAAAGTAGGCACAACATTGCAAGTACAGTTGTCCCTTAGAAAGCACTGAGGATTTGGGTGGCATAGGTGGGTCTTTGTGAACTGATACAGAAAAACACAACCTTGCTGTGGAGGCCATCCAGCCACGATAAATGTGGCTGATAAAATATTAACACAAGCAGGTGTGGTTGATAAGTATAAGGACTTTTTCTTTCCTTATTAGTTTTCTATCAGATCCATGTTCTGCATTGAGACATGTTCCAGGCACACCAGGTGAGGCCCAGTGAAGAGAAAGACATGAAAAAACACCCTAGAGCAAGATGGAGGACAGCAGGGCTCCTTCTTTTATCATAAGCCTACAGCTAGATTGGAGTAAGTATAACACAAAACTGCATAAGGACTGGCTTGCAGAAAAGGAGGTCCTTGAGATTAGTTTATTGTCTCTCTCATTTATTGCTTTCTTTAGACAGCTGTACTGGGATGTAGGAGACTGCCTGCCATGAAAGTTCAGAGATAGAATAATAAGATTCAATAGCATGATTATGGATTTTATGTGTGAGGCACCTTTGATTGTGGAAAAAGTTAAAGCATGTCCTCCATAAAGCTTGGGAGGTTTCTCATAACACTAGCACAAGTAGGTAGATGAAGAGATGTGAAATTCCTAATTGTTTCTTTTATCTTTCCTGTGATAGAGACAAAGTTCTGTTTTAAAGACTTACCAAAAAACAGGTCTTTCATCTGGAGTGTAAAATTCATGTGTTCCCTGACCTCGTGTGTCACATGGTAATGAAACAACGTAAATCAGAAATGTTAAAAGTTGAAGTTTGTTAATATTACTGCTGAAGCTCCAGTCTCTTTCCTAGTTAAACTGACAGGTCCATAGTCCAAATATATATATTTAAAGATTACAACGACATAAAGACTAAAAAATTAATGGACATCAGTGAGAAACATGTAAATGCAAGTTTCAGATGACTATCGGGAAATTACAAAACAAAAAGCACCAAAAAAATCCCATGCCACCACAAAAACTACTTGCATTTTAAACGGAGCAATGGACTTTCTTTGTATTGTACTCCCATCTTACTCCTAAAGAAATACTTCAGTGATTTTACACTCTGTGGAGAAAATGTAGTAAATAGCATATATTTTGCATTTTCTTCTCTGTGTTTCCTTCTCACTTTTTTTAGTAGTCTGGGCTGAATCAGTGACCAAGATTCAGAAATCTGTCTTCCCCGGTTGACAAAGACATTATATACTGATATTTTGAGGTCAGTAAACAAAAGAACACGGACTCCTACTGGTTTCTGCATTTTTTCCCACTGTTGCCAGCCAGTTCAGAACTGGCTGAATTTGATGTATGCCAGAGGTGGCAAGAGCTCACAAGGCAGCACAAAGACTTTGGGGAGATTGAGTTAAGGCCAGTCTAGTCTCAGACCACAATCAGTCAGGTGTTTTCTTCAGGTGCTCACTGGCTTTAGAATTATTAAAATTAAAAAATAACTTCCCTCTTTCCCTCTCTCCTCCAATAAAATCCACAGGGGCCTCAAAGAGAATCTAAAAACAGAGACATTTCCATATAGCGCATTCACAAAGAGAAATGCAACTCATTAACTCAAGACTATGCCAAAGCATACTGTGTACTTGAGATAATCACAGATAAGTCTCATACTGCAGTTTTTTCCCACCTTAAAACTATTGTGAAGGCAGCTGGAAACTAGTTCACACTCATTTATGTGTACAACTGCTGTCCAAAACTCACCCCACAAAAAAACCCCTACTCTTTCTCCTTCAGATGATAGAAAGGAAGCCAGTCTTGAAGGTAGAAAGTGAAATCCTGACTCCATTGTATTCATTTGCTAAATATTAATTTACTTCAACAGAGCCAGGGTTTCCCCCCAAAAGATTTAGCTATAGTAAGCAGCGGAATGTCTAAGTGGCAGAGTAGAAAACCAGGTTATGGAAACTTTGGATCCCCACTTTGCACCTTCAAGCCAAGGATCACAGTAACACATGACATGAGACTACTGTCTGTCTGTGTCTGTAACCCTCAGATTTTCAACCCAAAAGATTCACATTATTACCCAGTTTCTGCAGGTAGTCCTTCTAACAGAGGAATCAAACATTACAGAGATGAGATGCTTCTTTCACTTTAGAGACAGTGTCTTGAGGACAATGATCACTACCACATCTGGTGATTGTAGAGCTACATCAATTGTATTTTCTTTCAACCTATTACTGGCACAGTATTCTATACTATTAGCGCTATCCTGACCATCCTGCTTCATGCTCTTGTAAAGCTACCTCTTCAAGTGACAGGGGCTGAGTTAGGGTGAACTGAGGGGGGAAAAAAAGCAGAAAAAATTAAATTCTTCATCAGAATGAACACAAGCAGCCACAAATAAGAAAAAGCACATGAACAACAACTGAATCTGTGCAGAACAATGCAGCAATCAAGGGAATTCAATCAGCACTGCTTCTGGTACCAAATTTAGGGCCATAATTCCCACAGTACTTCTAAAGAGTATTTTTAAGCCAGCTCTCCATGTGTGCTAATTGGGATAGATAGAAATTCAGTAATACAATTTTCCACAGTTTTGTGTTCTTAACTGCTTGAATTCTAAAAAGAAAAAAAGCATCTACTTTTTTCTCCATCATGAGCTAAAATGCTGTATGTAAAATTCAGCATTGCCATCCAGTATCTCTTAAAGCTACCTGTAAGTAATTCTAACAGTCACACTTCAGTATCTGTTGACACAGTGAGAGACTGTTACAATTACGTGGCATACCCGCATATAGAAAAAAAAAATTAATTACTAATTTTTTCCTGTCTTATTTCCTCTTTTACCTGAATATTTTCTATCTTATTTATTTATCCAAATTTTTTATATTTACTATAAGACTAATTTACCACAAGACTAATTTTACTACAGCACTATTATTTACATTTCCTCTCTTGTATCCCTTAAAATGTTGAATGACTTCACCATTCTGTGCTTCTATGAAATGACCTTATACAATTACGTATGAAATATATACAAGATTACACATAACCTAAGAGACAGAAATCTCAAAACTATATTTAGCATACTCACTTGAATAAAGGAGTTCCACAAACAACACATTTGTATATTCCTTTAGCTTTATGGTGTGTGTACTCCCCCTCAAAGGCACTGGGAAAACAACAACACTACATTTTAAAATTAAATAAAGGAATTTGTAGATTTTTTAATTATTAAAGTAGCTGAGTGTTTAGAAAAATGTTATAGAAAAACCCCATGATTTCAAAGTTGGCAGTTGTTTTTTATTAAAGGTAGCAAATAAAGCAGGCACAGGAAAAAGGGAATGTCCTCGTTAGTGTGCCTCAGATGTTATGCATCATGCAAAAGGAAGCAAATTGTCCCACAGTTCAAAGGCCAGAACAACAACAAAAACAAAAAGGGGTAAAACTGGAGTCTTCCCCAATCTGGCAAGAGAAATGTCAAGTTTTTGTAAACATGGATTGTTTGGCACATAGCTCAACCTGCCGCACCTCGCTGTGTCCCTGTCTGGGCTGCGTGCGTGGCTCGGCGGCTGCAGTGGAGCGAGGTGTGAGGCCGCCCGGGCCCTGCAGAGCCGTGGCGCTGGGTCAGTCCAGCACAGGCTGCCCGGCCAGCAGAGACATTGTAGCTGAAAATGAAATAATTGGTCCACGATTTCAAGCTGTGAGCGCCTTATATTTTCAGTTGAAAAGCAATATTCCAGCTTTAAGAGAATATTTTTCTAAGTTAACAATCTAAAAGGCTAGGAGGTCATTCACCTAATATGAATCAGCTGCGCTAGCCCAACAAAAAGCTTATGTGCTCAGCAGCTTGTTTTTATTATCCTTTCACCCTTTTTATGAGGTCCAATTTTTTTTATAAACAGGATTTTTAAGAATGACCTAATCTCGGATTGTTTGTGTGCATTAAATCACATTGTTGGTCTCGTACACAAGAGCGTGGAAGGCCAGGGGAAGGCAAGACAGGCCTCCCAGCAAAGACCACTGTCCCCATGCCCCGCCAGGGCTGTGGCAGGATGGAGAGAGCTGGGGCAGAGAGGGGACCGTCCCCACCAGCCTCTCTGGCACATTCAGCCACCAAATTCAGCACTGTCAGGAAGAGGTTTGCCTATTAACCAGGACCCCACGTGCAGCGGGGAGCCCTTTCAGCTCATGAATGAAAACAAGCAGTTACATCATTAGTACGTTTAGAGCAGAGGTAAAGCCAGGGCCTTACGCCAAGCTCAGTGGTATAAATTAGACAACAAAAAATGGCTGGGCCTTGGCAAGTTACCTTTGGCTGGAATCAGCTGAGAGAGAGACTTTATTCACTAAAAACAATCTTGGAAGCCAGTCCTTTTTTTTTTCCCTCCCAGACTTGAGGCTGGCTTCCAGCGACTAAAGCCATGTGAGGGCAGTTATTGAAAATTTTTCACATTCCAACCACAAATGAGCCAATAAATACCTTCTCCACATGTGCTTCAAAAAGAAATTGGAGTGGGGTGGAAAAGAACTAAATTATGCTACCTTCTTTCTGCAGCCAAAACGTCTATACTTACAATGGCCACCTTCAAAACTCCAGCCTCCTGGCACAGGGCCATTTCCCTCGTGGTTCTGCTTACTGCAATGTCTTCCAAAAAAAGTGTACCTAAACCACTATTACTTCCACACGTTTTGTAGTAAACTAAAAACAGACTCTAAACATGAGCCTCGTAACTTTATAAGACATGCAGTGTTCATTAAAAGAAAAAGTCACACAAGACCCTTGGCCCTGGCCCCCTTGTTGCAGATGCTTGTCTTTGCAGTAGTGTTAATTTGTAGGGGTTAGTAAACAAGTGCAGAAATCCTGGGAGGAAAAAAAACAACCAACAAAACTTGGTAGGGAAGGTGAGGAAATAGCAGTAAGAGGAGGGGTGGAAAAGAAAGATGCCTGTGTTTTGAGATCTGAGTTTCCTTCATCCTGCCTTACCTTTCAGTCCCCTTCTCCTGAGTGACATGGTACTGCAAGGGTGTCAGCCGCTTCCTCAGCTCCTCCTGGGAAAAGACCACCTTACAGTCCTTTTTATCCCTACATGACCCTGCAAAAGGAGAGGATATGGGAGAAGGAGCCTTTTTAGCTTAAATCCTGAATAATTGCTTTGGCAGACAGCCACAGCATAGCTTCTGCATTTACTTGTCAATGACCAGACTGGTCCCTAATGCACAAAGAATGGCTCAGCTGAACTGCAGCTGATTATTTCTTCTAATCCAAGTTTAGAAAAGAATTTTTATAGAGAGCCAGATGATTCCACTGGAGCAGTGACAATGTGCTACAGCCAAAGCCCTTTGGTGTGTTATACACTAAACTGTTGCACACGCAATCATTCACAAGAAAGTACCATTTTTCCAACCATTAAAAAAAAATCTGCAAAAATCCCTACTACAGCTGAAACATTCTTTACAAGACATCTATATTGGAGACTTACGGTAATGGGCATATGATGTTTAGCCACAACATCTAGCAATTTCAGTACTCTTTAAAGCAGTTGAAAAACAATTCTAACCTTCAGAATTACAGTAAGGTTGATTTAACTTCTAGTTGCATCCTCATTCTTTATAACAGTAGCCATTTCCTTTTTACCTTTTTGAAGCACTAGAATAGGAGTCCTAAGGAGTAATTTCTTTATGCACAAAGCTGTACAAGGTTCAACATTAAACATGTTGTAAAATTTAGGATTGCTATTGAAATTACCCTCCTTTGAAAATCTTATCTTAACACTTTGCTTAGTTCACACAGAGAATCCAAGGAATACATAAGGATGACTGTAAAAAAATGCATATTTGTATAGTGCAAAAATTCACATCAGAAAAGCAAAAAGCAACAATAAGGTTGCTTTTGGGAATGAAAACTCCAAAGTAGTAACATAAATTGCAAAACATTCAGGTAACTTTGATAATCATTGGCAAAATTTAGCTGACAAAATACAGGAGGGAAAAAGCACTCTAATTATGACACTAATTAAAATATGGAACAATGTGAAATAAACAGTCCCAACAAAAAATATTTTTTGCTAGTAATGTATATACACTCATAAAAAGACCAATTGTGTTCCCAAAGTAGAGGCAACAGAGCTACCCATCTGTATGTCATTTAGTACAGGAGAGGCAATGGCAGGTTTAAATTACATGGTATTGGATTGCAATTTCCTAGCGTTGGTTGCTTTTCTGCTTTTTTACCTTGAGTCATTACTAAGGAGCGTTCATAAAAAGTAGCTTAAAGCACAGATGCTTGCAAATCATTTAAGAAAAGATGTTTCTTTCTTCCTCCCCCTCTTCTTTTCTCAATTTTTTAATGTGTGGGGGTTGGTGAATAGGGGAGAGAGAAAAAGAATAATGCTGTTGGTCACTACTGAGTAACCCTAGGAAGTATTTTCAGGAAGAAAAAAGTAAAATTGAAAACATCTGATTGAAGTAAATAGTGCAAACATAAAAAGCTTTACTAGTGAAAGAAAAGTATTGAAAAGCGACTTTATTTCATAGATTAGAAATTACTTTTGATCTAAACATTCTTAAAAACAGATTGTTTTCCACTCTGACCCATCTCATTAGCTGTGCTGCAGAGCCTTCATTTTAATGGCAAGCTTTGAAAGAGCGCTGCTGTATGCCTGGGTTAGCTTCAATCTTATTTGGGAGAGGGATAAAGATT
The DNA here is from genome assembly GCF_041296385.1 of Aphelocoma coerulescens. NCBI lineage: Eukaryota > Metazoa > Chordata > Aves > Passeriformes > Corvidae > Aphelocoma > Aphelocoma coerulescens. The sequence continues at coordinate 34,950,733 of NC_091014.1, read as the reverse complement.
TCATTCCAGGTCTCTTTGTTTGTCTTTCAAGAACCACTAAAGCAGTATTCACACAAATTTTGCAGGAATGTGCCCTGTGCCATAGCTTACAAATTATTTGGTTTTGGTGCACTTAAAGGTCACCTTCCAAATTAGCAAAATTTTCCTACATCCTGGCTTTTCAACCTTAAATGTAAATATTGTTTCCTAACTGTAAGTGAGGTTTGTTCTTTATAACATTTGGTTGCTTATTTAAAGATGTCAAACTTTGGAGGTTTTTATGCTCCAAACGTGCAGGACTCTAGGACTAATAACTCTTTCAAAGTATAGCTAACAGGGAAAGGAAGCATATGCATTATATAAATAGCTATTGTTATCTTGCATTACGGAGCTTAGAAAGAAACTGTTTGAGATACAGTCTTTTATCTATAATTTCAGTTTTAAAAAGTAGACTAGAGAGCAACAAAGAATCTTACAAACCAACATTTCTTTACTTTTAAAAATATCTACCCATAATTTAAAAAAAAATTATTTGCTACTTAACTGCTGCAAAAAAAAGCAAACTAAGCATAACTTCACCTTGAAAAAAGAGAAAATACTGAGTGTTTTTAAAAAATGGTCAGTATGCCCCCTTTCCTCTCCTTAAATAATTTTTCATCTCTTTTACAAATTTCATGTTCTCCACTCTATGGGTTCACTATATGCATAAGAAAATTTCTAGATGCTGTATGATCCATTACATAGATCAGAAGTAGGAAGCATGTTAAAAAAAGATCTTTTGCCCCCCTAGTTTTAATAATTAACTGCCTGTTTTATAATACAAGCAATTATTTATGTCTACGGGGGAATTTTGCCAAACTGCATTGGGGTAAAATGCAACTGACCCCAATAAAGGATTCTTCAAGTTTGTAATTTCAGTATTGATCAACAAAAAGTTGCACTACAAATTATAAAGGAAATCTCTTGGTCCAGCCCTCAGCATTCAAGAATGGCCCTATTGAATTAATTGCATTTATTATTTAAAAACAAACAGCTCAGTAAATGGATCACGCTATTTCTCTATTGCCATAGAGGCAAGGAGGTAAAGCAAGACTCATTTCTGACTGCAGAAGATGTAAGGGTAAGTTATCTGAAGCAGGGACAGCCCACCAGCTTCTATAAAAATGCAATGAATCCTAGAAACTCCGGGATGAGATTCTAGGAATACGCTCGTTCAGTTAGGAAAAAAATTACATGCAAGAGGGACAAAAGTGCACAGTTTCCAGTAAAAGAGTGGCTGCTTCTGGTTTTGCAACTGTTCCTTTATGACATGAGATGACTGTCACGTTCAAGCCAACTCTTTGTATCTTGGGAGGGGACAACATAAAGCTACGCCATGAAATGCCCAAAATGAGAAAAATTGCCACTAGTAATGGAGCTGTTATTGAACTCATTATTAAACCAGAGAATAAACAGGCAGGCTGACCACCTTCCTCAGTCTGGTTCTCCATAGATGGCATGAGGTTTGGGCTGTGGAAAGGGTTCCATACAGGCAACAAAATGCTTCAGCAACTCAGCCATAAAGGCAGGCTCACAGTTCATTGACAAATCGTACAGTTTGAGGCAAACGAGAAAAAAGGTCATCAGTTCTACAAACAGCATGATATCAGTGTGGTTACTGATTAAAGGTGAAACTAAATTAAATACAGTATGAGAATAAGAGAGCCTGGACTCATAGGATCTATATTAGCACTTTTGTTCTTTGGAGGTGGTGTTCTCAGCAATGACTTTTAGAAAAGCCCAGAACAGGTATGTTCTGAACTCCAGTTAGATGCAGCTGTTAAAAGAGGTGAACACTGGCCTGCAAAGGCAGACAAAATCGCCTTTACATTCCATTGCAGGATTGAAGGCCAGATTAAATCTCTCTAATCAGCACCCCATGGTGCCTTCTTTGGGGATGGCACCTAAGAAGAGCAGTGTGCAGGCAGCTGTCACCAACAGGTACTCACCTTCAGCCCTCTGCCAAAAGTTACAGCAGTGCAAAAGGCACTTAAGATCCTGGAGCAGGATGGAAGACTTTGTGAGGAAAAGACCAGGCTCACAAATCTTAATGCATAACATAAAAAAAAAGCTCAGGAGGGTAAAACAAACATGAACAGAAACCCTTCTTAGAGCCTTCACGGTATTCTCATGTTTAGGAATGTGGGTTTTTTTGAAAAGCAAGGCAGTGCATGCTGCCATTTACTATTCACCTGCAGACTGTGGGCATTTCAGAGTTCAGCTCTGAAGTCCGCTGTACAAATTAAGTGAACAGAAAGTATTCTCTGGGTGTTGACCTAATAATGAAGACATTAAGCATCTCACCTCACATATAAGTTCCAACTGACCTTTTCAAACCTGTGGTTCATAACCTTCCTTTCCTATTAGCAATCACAAGAAAACCAGCAACAAGATATGTTCAGACAGACGGACACAAGTTAGCAGACCATTACTCCTCACCACTCAGCCCCTCACCTGTTCCAACACACCAGAGGGCGGTGATTAGTGTCTGACATGCCCTGAAATATGGTGGCATTTTGCCTGAAGGCTTTCCTATATCAAAGAGTCTTTTGAACCATTCTAACAATTTTCTCTTATATTTTGTTGCTTCCTATCACTGAAATTAACTCAATATTTCAACTGCATGGAAGACACAACATACATTTTTCCTCTTCTACGTATGCTTATATTCCACTAGCATTAATGGACATTACAGTCATGCACTGAGCACATACCACTTAGACTTCCTGAACTAAATACAGCAAGATCAAATGTTCCAGCAGAGCACAGCCATATAATAAATTTGGCTTCTAGTTTTCAGTACTACTTCTTTTAATATACCCAAGCAGTTTTTTAGGGGCCTTCCAGTACATTTTATTTTTCATATACCACCCCAGCCCCAATCCTGCAATGTGACCTGTGTAGGCAGACCCTTGGGAATATGCATAGCTACTTAAGGGTCTATGAATGTACATCAGATTACAGGATCAGGCTCTAAGTACGCATCTCTACTTCCCGAAGTCTGTCCCCTCATAAGTGGATCAGGTAGATCAATGGTAAATTACCTCAAATTGATATTAAGAGGAATTCCACAAAGTTAAAAAATATTTGCATACATTTCTTTAAATAAATATCCTTACATATGCTATTGCTAACACTTAGTGTTACTAAAAGTGGAATCTCTCATTTCTTATTACTTCAAATTTCATTTACACAGTTTATGCCTCTTGTTGACAGTTTTGCCTTGCTGTCTGATTAAGAAAAGGCAAACTCACAACTCTCTCTCACATATTTTAATTTCTGCTTAATTTGTTCACTGCAGCTTCTAGTCTTCAGCCTTGGGAGAATGCTGCAGTGTTCTCTCACTGCAAACAAGCCAGGAACTGCTATCTAGTTTAAAAAAGAACAACTCTTGAGATTGGTTACATTGCAAACAGTTCTATTGGCTTGTATCTGGAAAACACAGTTTTATAAAACCTGTATTTGACATGATAGCTCTTTTATTATCCCCTCATGAGCCATTTCAAATTACCCTAGCCTGCTGGTGACTAGGATAGATGTTGCAAAAGAAACTCTGAAATGTTGGGAGGTCAGGTTTGAGTAAAATTCAAACTTCATCATTAAAAAACCCCTGTAAATGTTTTACACATTGAAAAACAGATCTGTGGCTCCTTTGCTTTCTTGCTGTAGGTAGCTAACTCCCACCTGCTGTTGAAATACCATTTGCAGTTTCATGCAAGCATTAGAAGTAATGGAGCGAAGACCATTTCCACTATATTGTGCGTTGAAAATCCAAAAGCCAGGTACAGGACAGCAGTTCGAATTTTGGGTCAAATGCCAGGTTCTATCTTAAAAGAACACCCCCCAAAATCTAACTGTCTTTAAATAAAATTATTTACTTAACACCCAGGAGGGTCAGCTGGCCACAAGGGAAGGGCAAGCCCCTTCTTTGCAAATTTGCAAACTTCCCATACAATCAAGTAACAGAGCTGTCACATTTATTTTTTTCCACCTGGTAATCAGCACAGCTCTTGTTTAATACAAAAACATATATTTTGAATCACCATCAGAAATCTCCCATGTAAGACAGCAAATTTCTCAAGCAGCAAAAAAAATTAAAAAAGAAAAAAATTCCCCAAACTGCCAGCTAATGCATCTCCTCTATGCACTTGTTTTCTCTCCACAGAAAGGGGTACTGGGATCCCCGCAGGCCCATATAGGCAGCATCTGTTGTTTCCACAGGTCTGAAGACATGCTTGCAGCAGTGGCTAAGGCTGCCATGCAAACCAAAGAGACATTCCCTGGAAAAGATATCTGAGACTGCCTCCCCTCCCTGTGAATGTAAAAAACATTTAACAAAAGACTGAAGTGTTTAGGGTAGTGGGAAAGAGGAAAGAGCCTGGAGCGCCTTTTGTCCTCTCCAGGAATGTCTACTTTACTTCCTTATCTGACATTAATGAAATAAATGTCACTACCAGACACAATCTTGGTCTCACAACCTTTCCAAATTGTAACGACTGAGGAGTCCACCACCACCACTGCACTAGCTGGTGGAGACGAAGGCAGCTTCCTCTGGAGGTTTTTGAGCTGTCATCTTCACTAGTACTGCAGCGACAACAGCATGTGGCTCAGCAGAGGTTGGTGAATAGAAGAACCTTCAATTAAGCAGAGCAAAAGCTCATTATGTTATAAACTGCCACAGTTGTTATCCTTTCTGCTGAGATGGCCAAAGACAGAGTGCACAGGGCAGCTGACCTATTTGCCTTACTCTTGAATGCAAACCAGGCAAGACAAGATCAAGATCTATTGGTACAGCAGTGGAGGGGGGAATATTTAGAACGATGTATTTCTCTTCCTCTCCCCCCAACAGATAAAGAGACTTTTGTTTTGCTGATATTATCCTGGCACCTTTCACAGGCACTGCATTTGTTTAAATTAAAAATAGAAAGACAGAGACACTGAGCACTCTTTATCTGGTCAGTAGATTTCTGTCAGAATCAATAAAAGCATGCACAACATAAGGAAAGGCATTTTATTAATAGTGTAATTAAGGTGAATTTAGTAAGGTTGCTTTATGCTACCTTTTGCATTTAAAATATTTAAATAAGCCATCAAAATAAGTTTATTCACACAGCTTTAATAAAGGTTTAACCCTGCAGCAGAAACAATTAAAAAGTCAGCATTTGCCAGCAGTGGTGTGTAGCTTATTTTGGCATTCAGGCTGTTGCTAAATCCTCCTGCTGCTTCCTCCACAATAGTGATGTGTGGCCTGTGAAATGAGCACTGGATTTCAAGACTCAGGTTCTGCAATCTGTACTTGGGATGGGGGTGGAGGAAAGGAGAGGGCTGGGGGAAGGTCTTTCCTCCCCTCCAATTCTCCCCAACAGCACAGATCTAACCCCCTGCAAAACTTCATCTGTCTCCAACTGTGGAGGGTAAGGAACCCTTTTGCAAACACAAGCAGGCACTGCCTGCTCTGTGGCCTTTCATCCCACTTCTCCAAGCACTGAGGGACATACCAGCATGAAGACAGGAACTGCTGGGACACTCTGTGCTCCAGTTCATGCTCTGCTATGACCACCACAGAAAACACTGTAGCCCCCTGCCCTCTCAATCTGCTTCAGAACTAAAGGTAGAGGAACAGTCGAAAAGGTTTGTAACTGCCAACTTCATTTTCTAACGGGCCTTCTGGAATTCCTTATGTTTCCTTAAAATTCAGCCATGCCTTATGGGTCAAGAAGACAGGGTAAAGCCCTGTAAAGTGGCTTTAAGAGGAGTTGGTCAAGCCTTTCCCTGCTCTGCTCTGCTCAGGACTCCCTGACCTGGGCCAGAGCATTGATGAGGGTGTTCTTACCCACAGTGCACAAAGTTGCCAGCACCAGACCTGGGCTGCCAGCACCTACTGTCCCACAAGAACCTCTTCTCCAGACAGAGCAGAGGGCACCCTCACACCCTAGTCATGCACCCCTTTCCAACACAGCTTCTTCTGAAGGAAATCACAAACTGAGATACATGCTTATCTTGTAACTAAGAACAATTTCTGCTTCTTAGCATTCTCTGGGACACAACTCCTCTCTACTCAGTTACCACCAGATCATGATGTGTGCTGTAGCAACCTATGGTTAACATAGCAGCTAAGATATGGTAATGTTTGAGCCTCTAGTGCCTGACTCCCAGTCCACACTCTATACCCACTCAATATTCCATCCAATTCCAAGCTCATACATTCCCTCAGTGATCATCTCCTCCATTGTTTCCCAACATACTCTTATTGACTTGAGGGTTCACATTCGCTTCTTGCACATTTTGTTGCTTGTCCTCCCTCAGCTTAGCAATATAGAAAATCTCCTTCCTTTCTGTGTGCTGTCATCTCTCCTTTACATCACATTCTTCTCTGAAACCTTCATCACATACTCCTCAGAGAAAAGACAAAGCCAGGAATTGCTTTTAATTGAAAGGAAAAAAGTGAAGGCAGTCCTTAAAGGACTTCACAGTCCTTCTGTTAGACACTCCAATAAAAAGTATTGGACACTGCAACTAAAAAAAGTAACTTTTCATGAAAAACTTTAAAACCTAGAAACACCCTGCTGAAACTTCATCTTTTCCATACCCAACTAAGCAGAAAACACATTAAGCCTGAGCTGCAGAAGGCTCGGGAATGGAACACAGGAAATTTATGAACTCCCAGAACAAAAACATTCCTGCAAGAAGGGTGGAAACGGTTTGTGGTGGATCTTTTATGGGAGCAGGAAGGGAATGAAAACAACCTTAAAAGATCCATCAGGGAACACACTAAGGGACTGTCTTTGTGTTTGATCTCATCATCCCAGTGCTTCTCGGTGAATCACTGAGGAGCCTCCACCCAGGTGAGGCAGGGATGAGCACCATCTGTCTCCTGGGCAGATGAGGGACAGTACTAAAGTCCACCAGAACAAAGACTTAAAAAGAGTGAAAAAATAGAGTACAAACTCTAGGGAATGTAACAGAAGGATTCTAGTCTTCTTTATGATCCCAAGTTTGTCAAATACCAGGCACTCATAAGAGTATTACTCCCAAAGAGATATCTACTAATAAATTTCATCTTAAACTGCAGGAAATAAGGCATTCTAGACTGAATACTATTGTACAAAAGAAACATTTTTAAATACAGTACTACATCAAATATACTCCCATTAAGACAGCTATATATAATTTTTAAAACTCATTTTAAAGCCATTCCAAAAATATCATAATGTTATGCACTATTATGATAATACAGTGTTCTACTATCATATGACTAAAAGGCAAACGTATACCCCAACATTTATATAATAATGGCACAATAATAGTTTCATAGGCTATTTACTGTTGTGATCACACAGTGCCTGTTTCCCAGACTCTTTTCAAGAATCTTCCTCAAAACTGCTGGGAGGCAGTAAACTAGGTATTTGTAAGACTGTATTTTAAATTTAAAAATCTATTTTTGATCCAAATTGATATTTGCATTTTTTTTAAATTTAGCTGGATACAAATGAGTTTTAAATTTTGCCCCCCAGCCAGTTCTGAGGAACAAGTACATTCATCTGAGACCTTGTATGGCATACTTAAACACAGAGCAAATTTTTATGTTCAAGATATAAACCCTAGAAAATATGGATTTATAGTGAAAACATTGATAGGCATTTAACCATAGCTGTATGGATGGTTTATGCCATACAGTATCAGTCTTACTTTTATTTTCTTTTGGACCATGCGAACAGACATCTGTAGTAGTACATCTCTGGTGATACACATTACGGAAAACTATGGGGAAGTTATAACATGTATTATAGAAATTATATCTCTGAACATAGTAACAGACAATATGAACTGTCAAGTCACACAAAGTTTGACAGCAACTACCATACTTTGAACTCACAAGACTAAGGTCTTTTCTAGACTTTCTGTTGTTAAAACCATATTTGGCAAACAGTATGCACACAGATATTTCATTGAGATGAGCAGTTTGAGAGTTCAGAGGAACAAATACATACAAATAATTCATGTATGCAAATGTTTTCAATATCTGCTCCTAAAAGTAATCCTTTATGTTAACAGATTACTGCTAAACATCCAATTTTGAGACCCAGTAATTTTCTGTTCACTATTAAATTTCAATTTTATGAAACTTAGAATTAACAAAGATTTAACAAAACAATGAGAAACTATACTATAGATATTTACTTAATAAAGACTTACACCATATGCCCAGCACCATCTTCATACAGATGCATTGTAGTTTAATCTAGTGCTAGAAAAGTATGGTTTCCTACTAGCAGTTATTTTAGTAATTAAACAGTACACAACAATTTAATACTACCTAGGACTTTATTATACAGCAGAAAAACCCCAATCCTAAGTCTACCCCTGTAATTTCTTCATCATTTCTTTTACAAGCACCATAATTTTCTTTGATCTACAGGAGAGGAAAAGCCAAATTATCACATGCAAAAAATGTGATGTAAGCAGCACAACATTCAAAGTGTTAAAGAAATAAAGGGTCTTTTTTAAGAAATGAGACCCATAATAATTAAAAGACACAGCAAAGCATTATAAGCTATCTTTTTACTTTACAGCTTGGTGGTCTGCTTCAGAAAACATATGTACATGGAATCTGTATATTCATTACTTGTATCAGTTGCTTCTTGGTATGCACAAAGCAGCTGAAGTAGTTTTTATACTACAAGTTTGGTAGGGATTGTTGTGATTTTGAAGTGTTTTTTTTTAAATACTTCATTTCTGTGAATTAAATCCTGGCAGGTGCTGAGTGCATCTTACATTTCCAAAGAAATTCAGAGCATTTAGCTCTAATAAACCAGGCTCAAGGAGCACCATATCTTTGTCACACAACAGACACAACACAGTTGTAGTCATTACTGGCAGTGAAGAAACCTTGAACCAATGTGATGGTAGTTTGCATACGGGAAAAGATTGTGCTTTTTTCCCAGTGCTCTTGCTTTTCTTAAAATACTTGTTCCTAAGGTCTCAGGGTGTACTTTCTGTATGAGTGACTCCTAGACGGGAAGCTTTTCATATAGCCCTGGGTGTGCAGAACGGCAAATGCCTAGTGCCATCTACTGGGCGCGCCTGCTCCTGCTCAGACTTGCCGTCATGTCTATAAAAAATGTTATGGGCAAACAGTGCACTGGGTTTGCACACGTTGAAACATTTAGTCCTAACTTCAGACAAAAAATATTTTAAAAATACAATTTGGAAGAACAGATCCGCACTCCAGGTGATAATATTCAAACAGAAAAAGAACGAGTAAAAACACTTCACCAGCATAAGTGAAAATCACAAGTGCTTGCAAAATAGTGGTTCAAAGAAGGGACAGGTCATCTCTATTCTAAGACACCTCCCAATAGTATTTGATAATTTCATTGGGGGTGCGGGGAGGGGAGGAGAGAAAAACATCACTTATTTCTGATCTACAACTATCTATTAAATATATATTATATATTTCATTGTGTTACTTTGTTCCTTACAGGAAGGACAGAGGTACCATTCCAAGCATAGAAATTGAAACAATACTTTCATTCAAGTTCTTGCCCTGCAAATATTTAACTGCATAGCATTTAAAACATTGTTAGAAAGCCCCATTTACTGCTCTGATAGCACTTTGCTCCCTTACTCTGAGCACAGTTTTCTGAAGGTTAAAAAGTCTCATTCCATATGGAATTTGCCACTGAATTAGAAGGTGGCCAAGCTCCACACTGTCCCAGACTCGGTGTACACACGGCATGCTGGTATGGTTACAAGACTGCAATTCACACAGAACTGGATGGTGGGAAAAGTACTAGCTCAAAGTGTAATGTTATAAAAAACTCATGAGAACTTGGGGTGTTTTCTGTATATTCAGAAGCCAAAGTCACAGGGCATTGTGGCATTTGAGCAGATGTTGGCTTTACATCTCCTTCCCATGTTTTATTTGATACATGCTATGCCATTTACTTGCAACCTCCGAAATACGCCACACACAAAAAAACAAACCAAAGGCAAAGCAAGCCTATGTTAATTTTTAAGGGGAATTTAGATTACTCTTAAAAACGTGAGATATGTGATTGTATATTATTCCACTGTTAGCAGATGAATTTGGGCTCATTATATATAAATATCTCTCTCTATATATATCTCTGTAAAGTAGTCAGACAGTGGAACTCTATTAATGGTCCCACAGCTAGGGAACTAATGGATGGGAATAAATAGTAGTGTTAACTTTTTATTCCAAAATGTGACTACTGGATTATGACAGAAAAACAACTTGACAAAATAGCTAATGAAGTGCTTTGCCAACAGATACAGAACAGCAAAACCTCTCATGGGCTGTGTGTGTTTCTAGCTGATCAGCTTGGAGATCTTCTTTTCAGAGTGGGAACAAAATGGCGAGAAGACTGAGTATCCCCATTTTAAGGTAGACACTAGCAATATGAGCACACATCAAAAGGTGCATAATGAGGGCTAAGGAAATTTGCTTACCCTGTATTTTTAGGATTTTAAATCTGGCTCAGCAGCAAATATAACAGGAAACTGAGGTCAAGCTGACACAATGTGGGTTATTCTCTCTCTTCCTCAATATGTGTTTACAGCTCCTATCAAGGTTAATGGGAGTTTTGTGCACATGTGGGGGAAATGGAACGTAAATGCTGCAAAAATTGGACTCAGATTTAGTTCAAATAAAGTCTAATAAACTTTAGGAAAATTCATCAGCTTGAAAACTGATGTCTTATCACTGAAAAAAAGTCGTTAAAACATCACCTCCATATGCTTGCGAAGTCCAGATCTGGGAGAAACGTCTTGTAACATTCTGCACTCTTATGAACCAGTTGTGAGTGTTGCACAAACAGCCAAGCTGGCTCATTTTTGAGGCTTCAAACACAGATCAGCCAGGACTGTATCTTTTTTATTTGGGTGTCAAGACAATTCCTAGTAATGTTCAAAATTAACTCAGTACAGCCTATATTTTCTCCCACATAACCCTGTAGACTGACATTATTATGCTGATATTATAGACTGTTGACGTTTAAGTGAAATACAAAATACTTAGGTTCAAGGTTTTCATAATATAATCAGTTTGTGGAGGTGGGGCCTTATGGCACCCTTCCCAGACCTAATGGACAAATCTGGACCTTACACGAAAAGTGCAGCTGCATGTGGGCATTAAATTGCATGTTTCCATTTAGTTATGTAGAGAAGTGTCATGTAACTAAAGAATATGCTGTCAGAGCAATGAAAGAATTAAGTTTTAAATTCTGCACACTTTTCATACATAATTTTCAGTATAACGTATTTGATTTATAATAAAAATGTGGAAAGAAACACACGGAGTATAACTATAGTATATTGCTAAAGATTTTGGAAAATATTTTTAAGTCCTATGATTTAATGGCAAAGTGAAATTTTTAGATATCCTCTTTCAAAATTAGGAATGGTGTTTTATAAAATATTTTCAGTTTAATTACACAGTTTTTGCCAAGAATGAGGAAAATAATATAAAATTTAAGAGATGATATTTTGGACAAGCAAGTCAGACAACATTTCCAAGCTTCTTAAATCTCAGATATGAAATCGCTCACTCAAGCCAGTGACTTTTACCAAAAAAAAAAAAAAGTCCAAATAAACTTCTGCTCCAAAGGAAAAGTTAGACAGAGCAACCCATAGCACATTGTTTCCTGCAGCAGAGACACCCGTTCCTACAAGGGCCTTCATTATGCATGACACAACAAGCAGCACCCATTCAACCTGAGGGAAGCCCACAGGCTCGCAGGGCCACTGGCTGGCTCTTTGTCACCAAATGCAGCAGGTTGAATGCAGACATCACTGTGATATCCTCACCAACAAAACCAGAGGCAAAGAACAGGGGCTGAGTAGGGAAGAAAAAAAAAAAAAAGAAAAAAAAATATGAGAACAAATTAAAACATCAAAAATGTTAAGATACATTCACAGAAAAAAACAATACTTAAAATTTTATAAGACCACCACATGGAAGCACAATTCTAAATGCACTTCTCTTAGTGCGGTTAACCCATTTCTGCTACCCTACCCCCCAACATTTTGATATGTATTACACAGTATTCAGTGAAACCATTTTATATGCTACAAAGTGAGAGGAACTGGACATTTTTATAGGGGGCATTCACAACAGCTGCTTTAGATATCCAACTGAGAGCAACTTGGGGTAGCAACCTAGTCACAAGTGCAGAGGTACTAAGGAAAAAAACCTTAGTACCTCAGCTAGATGGTAGGAATCCTGCTTGGAACAACCAGGAATGCTGGGCAGATCAAACATGCAGGCTTTTTCTATTTATTTTATTTAAACCAAAATCAAAGTCCACAACATTTCTGAATGGTGAATGCTGGAAACCAGTCATTGCTAAAAATTGTTCTTTTGATGACTTGTCTGAAGAATGTGACATTTCATTGTAATAAACTTGCCAGATATCTTAAAACCATGGCTTTTCAAGGGCAAGAAATAATTCATGTTGTAAACTGTCCATGAGATATATTTAAACAATCTTCCAGCCAGTTCAAATATATCAAACAGAGAGATGGCAGTCATGAGATTTTATTCCAGAAGGGTTTAATGCACAAATACTAATTGTTCCATTCACCCCACATTGGGAAAGAGGAAATGCAGCTGCCTTATAGCTCAGCCATGCACAGTCACAGCTCACTTCAGAAGACTATGTGATGTGGGACTAGAGCCAATCCCCAATCGAAGTCGGTACAGAAACTGTCTGGGACTCTCGTGGAAGCAGGATCAGGCTCCAAGTGGCTGTGCAGCAGCAGGGCAGGTCTCCCAGCCTCCTCAGGCCCACTCCGTCGTCTGTGGCAGCCCAGCAGCCGCGGGAGGCAGCGTCCTGCCATGGCCCGCAGCAGGGGCTATCCCAACGCGGGGCAAACTGACTACGGTCTCGTCCTGAAGAACAAGATTCTGAGAGGAAGGACACTTGTAGAACGCCCCAAGCAGGTGTAGACGCCCCATCCCTGACAGCATTCCATGTCAGGCCGGACGGGACTCTGAGCAACCAGATGTAGCTGAAAAGTTGTCCCTGCCCATTGCTGGGGGTTGGATTAGGTGGCCTTTAAAGGTCTCCTCCGAGCCAAACCGTTCTATGAGGATTCCATGACTACAACAAGGACCCAGCCCCCAGCCGTACCCATTACCAAACCGGTCTGGCATCTGAGAGAAACCTGCCCGCATCCGCACTCCTCAACTCGGTCGTACCCAAACCAAACTCGCTGCGAGCCGTGCTGCCCGACGGCGGCGGGGCAGGGGGCCGGGTGGGCATTGCAGGGCGGGCAGCCCGTGAGCGGCATCACACGCACACAAACACGTCCCTGTCATAGCGGCAGCGGAGTCGCGTGAAAACCAGCGCGAACCCCTCCGGAGCAGGCCGCCGGGAGACCAGAGGGCTGCGCGCAGCCCTGCCGAGACTCCGCGCTGGCCCCACTGCCGCTCCTCAGCCCCCGCAGCCTCCGCCGACGGCACTGCCCCGCAGCCGGCACTGCCCAGCCGGCACTGTCCCCAGCCGGCACTGTCCCCCGCCGGCACTGTCCCGCAGTCCCACCGGCACTGTCCCAGCCGGCACTGTCCCAGCCGGCACTGTCCCGCAGCCGGCACTGTCCCGCAGTCCCACCGGCACTGTCCCAGCCGGCACTGTCCCACAGCCGGCACTGTCCCACAGCCGGCACTGTCCCACAGCCGGCACTGTCCCGCAGTCCCCAGCCGGCACTGTCCCACAGCCGGCACTGTCCCAGCCGGCACTGTCCCACAGCCGGCACTGTCCCGCAGTCCCCAGCCGGCACTGTCCCAGCCGGCACTGTCCCACAGCCGGCACTGTCCCAGCCGGCACTGTCCCAGCCGGCACTGTCCCACAGCCGGCACTGTCCCACAGCCGGCACTGTCCCAGCCGGCACTGTCCCAGCCGGCACTGTCCCACAGCCGGCACTGTCCCCAGCTCCCGGCCGCCCCGGGCTGAGGCCGGGCCGCGCTCCGGCAGCGGCGGCATCGAGCGCCCCCTGCTGGCGGGAAGCCCGAGGCGGCCCGCGCGAGTGGCGCCGCCTGGCGGCCGCTGCCCGGCGCACTCCTGAGAGGCGCTGCACTGACAGCCCCGACCAACGCCGCCTCTCCGCCCTCCTTCTCCTCCCTCCTTCGAGTGTGAACAGCTTAAAGGAATTTATTTGAAATTCCCGAGGACTAGAAAATAGACCCTGGCCTCTTGAAAACGTCAAGTATTTCAGTGTTCACTATAGTGTTATTATTTACTCTCATTTATTCATAGTCTCAGAAGATATACAAGTCCTGAAAGCCCAATAAAATACCACTGAGCATTAAAATACTTTATTGCAGTTAATCTATTTTATTCTTTTGTTACTGATGCTTTGATAGCTATTTCTAGTTACTCTGTACATTACAGCGATGCCCAGTAGTTCCAGTGGGAGGGGACCTCTGGGTGCCAGGTACTGCACGCACACAAACCCTGCTGCAGGAAGCTTACAGACCCTGGTAAGAACGGCTTGTGAAGAATCAGTAAAGAGAAGTGCAAAGTCAAATTCATTGCAATTAATACATTTGGTTTGGAGGTGCTTCACTCCTGCCTGCCAATTCTATGGGTACAAAGAACAGACGGAGGGAGAATGACAGTAACATTACAACAGGTTCATAGCTTCCTTCTGCTCTTTCTGTGGTGCAAGCTTGGCCATAGCCTTCAGCAGGCTCAGGTGCCACGTTTATGTCTCTCACTTACTTAAAAGGAATAGCCAGAGCATGACAAGAAGCATGGGAAGAAGTCCAGAGAAGGGCAATGACGCTGCTGAAGTGTCTGGAGCACAAGTCTGATGAGGAGTGGCTGAGGAAGCTGGGGTTGGTTAGCCTAGAGAAGCGGAGGCTCAGGAGTGATCTTACCACTCTCTTCACCTACCTGAAAGAAGGTTGTAGCCAGGTGGGGGTCAGCCTCTTCTCCCACGCAACTAACAGTAGGATGAGAGGACACAGCCTTAAGTTACACCAGGGGAGGTTTAGGTTGGGCATTAAGAACAATTTCTTCTTAAAGGTGATTACAAAGGTCATTAGACATTGGAATGGACTGCCGAGGGAGGTGCCGTGGTCTAGTTGGCAAGGTGCTGTTCAGTCAAAGGTTGGACTTGATGATGTCAGAGGTCTTTTCCAACCTAAATGATTCTGTGATTCTATGAAAACACCATTCTGGGAATAGCACTGCTGGTGGTTTAAACTCCCACGCTATACGTGCTTAGCCCTCTATAGGTTAAGCAAAGCCCCCATGCCAGTGCTGTAGGCACAGGCCTGAGCCCCAAGGGAGTCCAGCCATACTGGCACAGTGTGGATGCTAAAAGGCAGGAGCAGAGGAATTTTCCAGCTGCTGAAGCATTTTGTGAAGTTTTTCTTTCTCATGCTTTAGCTGAGAAACAGTGAAAGACGGTTTTGTAACCTAATTCTATCTCTGCACCTGGGCTTGTTTTCCAATGTTGTTTTGGTACTCTGGAAAAAATATTTTGAATGGGTGTTGGAGAACCTCAGCCAATCCCTCTAGGGGGTGGCTGGTCAAGCGACCAATCATATCATGCTCTCTCACGTACAAAGATATATAACCTAGCTTGTAAATAATAAAATATAATTCATTTTCTCCTTGGATTTGGATTGTGTCATTTCTCGCCAGTTCTCAGTAAAACAGCGACAGCACAGCACTCCGCCTTGCCAGTGCTAGGGCCAGGTACCTGGGGACAGCAGTACTAACATGACTGTCACATGCCTGAGCCACGGTGAGTACTGCAGCGCTGCACCTCCACCACACAGACTTACCACCCGCCATGTCTTTATTGCAGCACTGCAATATGCCACTTCCTGTAAGGACAGATGCTACACGTAGAGGTCAGAGCAGAAATCACAGCTCAGGGAAGGGGATCATGCTTTTGCACATCACTTTTGGGGTTTGGTTTTGGTGGATTATCCTGGCTTTTTTTAGTACGTGCTGCTTGCTGTGCTGCCTGCAACACCCAGAACACTATTGGCTCCTCCAAAGTTGTCATCAGACCCCTTGGAGCCCCTTCACTGCACTTCACTCTTTAACAGAGCACAACATGGATCTTCCATCTGCCTGGCTCTCATAAGATGGACACCATGCTCAGCAATAACTTGTAAATCTTGTAAGTACAGATAATACAAATACAGCAGTAACTGTGTCATTAGTTGGGTTTCAGAAGCAGTTTTCTAGGATATACATTGTAACTCCAGGGAAGCCTTCCCTTTAGGATCCTAATGTTGGCATATATTAGAGAACTACCAGCTTTCAAGACCTTCTGTATTGTCCCTTGTGGACATTCAGAAAACATAAGTTCAGCCCCAAAATGATTAGCTATAAAGTGACATAGGTGGTCTGTCAAATTTGTCCTTCGGAAATTAAGAACTTTGTATGTACTCAGCTTATGTTTTTTCAACCTCTGTCTGCAACTAGAAAAATTTATTTGGGTGAAGGACAACTTGAGAGATTAAATTCTGATATTACCACATCTTGTTTTTAAGAGCAGTAAGGGAAACATCAAGGGTCTCAGGAGCTCGTAACACTACTGGTTTAAATTTTTCCATATTCAGTGTTATTCCTGACAACTCAGGTCCAGAATTCCTAAAATTACATGAGAATCCCAGCTCTCACAAGAAAAAATGTGAAGTTTTAGCTCTTTACAAGTAAATTTAAAAAATCCACAAACCCTTAAGGGAAGAATCAGGTTTTTTTCTTGCCCCAATACTGAGACCTTAGTAGTGTGGGGCTTCTACTTTTTTTCCAATTTCCCTTCCCCCAGCCTCAAGTCTCTGGCCTCATTTGGAGGGCAGGAAACAATTAAGAGATAGGCACACACTAGTCAGAGAGCCAGGCTCCCAGGTTCTTGTCAAGAATTCCTATGTCACTGGAGAAAGCAAAGAGCAAAAAAATTGCCGCACTGAAGAAAGCCAAACAACTAGAAGTTTGAAAGCAGTAAAGGCTTGAAAGTCTATTGTACTCAAGTGTTAAATTAACAGTTTCATTTTTGTTGATATTTCTTTTGTAAAGTTTTTTTCAGCCCAGCAATGTTTGAACAGTTGTTTTGCAAAGTGTTAACTTACTTATTTTGACAAAAAGCAAACTATAAACAAATATTTCCCTGACAAAACTTAGTGGAGTATTTTGTATATGTATTTATTTCAGTTTTAACATTTGGTTATTTTTTTATTTGGCTTTTGCTTACCTAAAGCTGCTGCCAGTCAGAGTCAGCAGACAGAACAAAGCAGCCCTTGGGAACTGCAGGATCAAAAGGTGCGGCCTAAAGAAAGAACCACATGAGCAAGTGTTTCAGTAGATCACATCTTTCTGTGTCTAAACAATTATTTACTCCCTAGTCATTTTCCCATAACACATTCTGTGCTAACACCAAAGGCCTTGGTCTTTCCTGCTCTCTGCATTGCACTTGGCTTTAAGGGACTTTATTGTTTGCAGGTAATGTCTTGGGTTTGTCATGGTGTATGCTACGGTGGGGGCAAAGGCAATGTTGAATAGCTTGTAAGAGATGTTTCATAAACCATCATGAAGCTGCCAGCTGTGACAAGAGACTGGAGTACAGGAAATTTTCAGCAGGGGTCTGATTACTGCTGGTTATTTATCAGTGAAAGAAGGAGGGAAGAGTTCCAGTTCCTACTCCAATCCAAGATCTCTAATCCTGAAATTTGCAGTGTACCAACTATTCTCACACTTATACACCTCATTACCTGGGCTGTCCTAGCCTCCCAACAGCCTGAGAGAACCATGAGGAGGCAGCCTTCAGACCTCAAAAAAACACACAGCCTGTGAAAAGGCATTTGTGCTTTATATTTTTAGACAACTGCATGCTTCAATGCACTGTACTGTATTTGAAACATTTGGCACAAAGCAGTAAAGGTAACTGACAAAAGCTTGGGAAAGGATCATTTAGATTAGATATGAGGAAGAAATTCTTCACTGTGAGAGTAGTGAGACACTGGAGCAGGTTGCCCAGAGAAGTGGTGAATGTCCCACCCCTGGAAGTGTTCAAGGCCAGGTTGGATGGGGCCATGAACAACCTGGTCTAGTGGAAGGTGTCCCTGCCCACAGCAGGGGGGTTGGAAATATATGATCTTTAAGGTCCCTTCCAACCCAAACCATTCCATGATTTTATGAAATTTACCTTTTTGGGCTCTGGATTTTCGTGTGCTTGTACATCTATTGATAATGCAAACTGGATGTCTTCAAAAGTTTGTGATTTGCTATTTGCTATTAAAATACCTTGCAAAGCTCACTCTCTGATGAGAATAAAATACTTTAATCATTAACAGCTAGGATAATGATAAAGAAAATTATAAATTTAAGCTTCTCAAAGACTTATGAAGAGGAATTAAGCATTCTAAATGAAATTAATTGCATTAACCTTACAGGTCTACAGAAGTAGACCTTGCACGCTTGTCTGCATATATTCCCCCCCTATACAATATTATCTTCTCAATTACAGCCACAGAAACCTGAAGTATTAGACCTGAATTCCCACTTCACTTTTAAGACTCTCAATTAAAGCATGTTCCCCTTAGCTGTTTGTGCTGGAATGTGCAAACCAAATGGCAATCCTGTCTACTTTTAGGAAGTTTACATTGTGCCCTAATAAAAGAGGTAATTACTGACATACCTCGTAATATTTGAGTGGAACACCAGGAAACGTCACGCTTTAAACTCGAAGTTAGGACTCCCATTAGAAAGAAGCTTAAACAGTGAAGTTCAAAACCTTTTTGTTTTCTTGAATTTTACATATTCTCTTATACTGGATTTTGTTCTTAAACCCTTCTCAGAGCAACTGAAACTCCAGCCTAAAAAACCTTCCTGCAAGACGCACATAAGACATTTTCAAGTATCAGTTTGGCTTTAGAATACTGTCAGATCCGGGTGTTTTAATGGCCCTTACTTACAGGAATGATCATTTGCAAAGCAAGCAGAGAAGCCACTAACTGGGAAGTCTATTCAGCGCTTCGTAACATGAACTGTAGCAGTTGTCCCCGCACCTGCAGAGCCAGCAGGGCTGGAGGTGGCAGAGCCTGCCTGGGCACAATAAGCATGACACACACCACAGCTGCTCAAGCTCGAGGGGTGCACAAGGCCCTCCCCAGTCCCATGGCTTCCTCAGCTTCCTCACGGTGCCCACAGGCCAGTCCTCCTTCTCCTGTGAAATGGGGTTATACAGTCCAGTCTATTGATGGTACTGAGGTATCCTTTTCATATTCTATCTGGGAAGCTTCAGCAGCAATGCCTTCTATATTCCTCCTGTTAACAGTGGGAGTAGGGAAAGAAGAAGAAAAGTATAAAGGTTGAGATCAGGCAAAAAAACAGAGGAAAGCAGGAAAAGAGAATGAGCAGAAATGCTCACTTGCTCACACTGAGTCCCATTCTGTGATAAAAATTGACAAGCATCGCCTTATGAACTAATACTCTCCATATTTTATCCTTAGGCTGCATAAAGGTTCCCACTGAGGTGAATCAGAGATTTTAGGAGTTCAGCCTGTAGTCTGAGCTTTATTACCCAGGCTTGGTCCTCCATCTAAGACAGATGAGATTCCCACAACAGATTTTAGATTATCATACAGCCTAAAATTATTATCTTTCCAATAAAATAATCATTAAAAATCTTGGAAAACAAACGAGATTCTGAAACCTTTGCACACAATTCAGCATAATTTCACTGATTTCAGCTGTTGACAAAAAGATATGTTATGTGAGGAGGCACCATATATCTGTGTTTCCATTTATATTAAAATGGTTATCCAGAATAGAAATATGATTTATACTTAGAAAAACACTCCATCTGAGCAGAAAACAAAAACATGTATTTAATTTTCATCTAATTACCAAACTGTGCTAACATTCTCTCTAGCATCAGCTGCCTAAAATGGAAAGCTCACAATCTTTCACAGGAATAACCCTTTCTGGATGCTGAACTGGCCACTGCTTGTTCCCCTCTCCCACTAGAGAAAAAACAGCTTAGCAACAACAAGACTGGTCTGCTGGTGTGACTAAAGTCCGAGGGTGTGTCCAGGGGCCATATTTTAAAAGCCTGAGAAGTGAGAAGATAATCAAAACAAATGAGTTTTTGAAGGCTCTACCCTCCTCAAAAGCAACAAGGGGAAAGGCATATTAATGCCTCCCTGTTTGGCAACTGGCTCCCATGGACAAGAAAACTGCGGGCTTGGTTTCTCCTTATTTTACCACTAACATTTACACACAGCAGGGCAGTGGTACTGATCCCCTCTAAATAACCAAATAAATGGCCTGTGGGGATGTAGAGGACATCCGTGCTACACTGAGTACAAGGGGAGGAGGGAGGCAATTATTTCTCCTTTACGTAATGCAGAAGAGGATCCTTGCTCAAGGGACTCTCACTTGGTCCTTAGGGAGCATTGTAAAATGGAAAGAGATTTCATTAACGTAGAGAGAAGACAGTGTGAGCCTTGTGAACAACAGATGAAATGGGAAAAGTGAAACTGCAAAGAGACACAAAAAAGCAGGAAGGGGAGAAGCAAGGAAGGGGAGAAACTAGACAAGTAAGGAGTCCCCAAGCCTGGGAAGAAAGGATTCTTGGCTAAGGGCAGAAACCAGTGAGTCTCTCAGCCTTGCAAGTGCTCATACATCTGTCATTTGCAGAGTGTTTCCCAATAGTTATGACTGGCAATACCTCCCAAAGGAAAGTAAATATAAGTCAATTGGGATTCCCCCCCACTCCTGCTCCTCCAAGATCTCATGCACTAAAATAGTGCTGCACTGCACTTTCATTTTCCCTGACTTGGTAGCCTGCCAACATACAGCATATTCCTTTTACGGCAGTGAGTTTATAACTACAACGGTCATAAACTATTCTTAAATGGGTCTTTTCCGAGAATCACGATCCTTTCAACATCTTGAAAAATTTCTCATCTTTTCCATTCCAGGCAGTCCTCTCCAGCACAGTGGTAAAGATTTAATTGCTTCTGGTGCTCAGATGATGAGATACAAGTGTTCTGGAAATAACCTTTTAATTTAACAATTCCTACTGGCAAGCCCAAAAGCTTTTTGTGTTGCACACCAATAAAGGATTCATTCTCAATGCTAAAAGAAAAAAAAATATTAAAAATTTCTGGGTTACTGCTGTGAATAGAAATACCCAAGGGGTACCCTAGCACTTCAAGACACCAAACCCGTTTTTGCTATCAGGTTGGTTTGAGTAGGTATGTCTCCCTCTCCACCATTATTTGCATTGTCAGGTTTACTAACACAGCAGTGATAACTAGCTTTCTATTCTATTTTTAATTTGGGAAAAATCCCATGCATCATTCAGCAAAAAGTTAAATACAACTTCCTTTTATAGCAATGAACAGAAGCCCTTCAACAGAAATTTCTATTCTGCTTTTCTGGAACACCTTTGTACTAGCTTTTACTTCTCCAGGGAAAAAAAAAAAAAAAAAAAAAAAAAAAAAAAAAAAAAAAAAAAAACCAAAAAAACTAATTTTGAAGATTAAACAAATACATAATTTGGAATTGGTGTTCTTTTAAATTGTGTTACACAATACTCTGTAACTCAGCCGACTTTTTCCTCACCTTACAAAGATTATTTGCCTGGATAATGATACACAATAGATACGTGACATGAGCAGTTTCTCTTAGGTAGAATATCTCATAAATGAAGCAAAGATAAAGCCTCCAGCTAACTAGTATGACTTAACAGGACTTCCAACCAACACAACAAAAAAGTACACCCTTTTCAAAAGAGCATCATCTCATTCTTTCCACAATGAGACGAGTGCAAACCAGCCCTGCAGTGGTTTGCTGAGCATGCACTCCTGACCCACACGGCACAGCCAGGCTGCAGGAGGGATGAAGGAAGCTGCCACTTCTGCTGCACAGAGAAGCTGAATTCTCAAACAGACCAGTTAAGTTTGATGACCCTCTTTTATGAGGCACTGTAAGGAAATGTAGAAATGACACTTACTAGTTCACAGAAGGAGGCAAGGTCCCTAAACACATCGCAGCCAAAACAGTTGTGATTCCAGACACGGTTTTGCCCTCCAGTTTAATGAGTTCTCAGAATAAAATCTGTATCAGTGAATAAAAACTCCCAACACTCCCTGCCACAGCAGGAAACTAAGGCATTCTCAATGGGTGCCATGGAGTTATTACAGTGTATATAGGAAATTAATCAACAATCAGTAGGTCTATGGCCAGCAGATTTTAAAGATATTTAAAACTCTTTTAATTGAAAAGATGGTTGGTGCTAATATCTGTCTACATGTATATGCACATAATGTGCCCATAGATCCCATGCACCCTACTAGAAAAATAAACTTCCAGTGCAAAGGACACATTTGTCTTTTTTGTATCAATTAATTCATCCTGCATTCTTCAGCATTTGAAAGCTGAATTATCTCCCTGTATTTGTATCATTTCCTACTTGAGAAAAATATAATTTTTAGATCGGACTCTGAATCAGACCTGAGTATCTTGTACTTTGTAAAAATGTGTCTAAGTAAAGGGTTTATAAAATTTAGTTCTGATCTCTCTGTCAGGTAGGATAACTTCATTTCAGAGCAATTCAGGTGGTGGTTTCTTTTTTTATCATCCCAGCTGCTAGAAAAGCACTTCGAGTTAAAGACATCATAGCTGCCAGTCTCTCCCCAGCAGTCTCCCTTACATGGAAATTTTCCACGTGGCTTTCTCTACAAACCAATACCGTTCCTCACCACCGAGCGGTGCCAGCTGCCTTTGATACAAGCACACGCTGCACGGCCCCGTGAGTTGTCCTTCAAACAACATCCTCAGCACACACCCGTCTACGCATATATCAACAGAACAAAAGCATCCTTTAAAAATGTACCTTTGATCACACAGATTGTGTCACGATGGTATGCCGAGCAGCCTTATGAATATACAAGGAAACCTCAGCCTTTTCTCCAAAAATATTTTGGAAAAATTATAGCGTATAGAAGCTCTGACTTATTTATTGCACACAAAAAAAAACCAACCAAAAAAAAAAACCAAAAAAAAAAAACAAAAACAAAAACAAAAAAAAAAACAACCCACATAAAAGAATGCCTTACACCTGCAATAGGAGCTCCTGAGTCTTCTCTTGTCAAGGGTGTACTTTTATTTTGATGAATAGCAGTGAGAAGACATTACAGCAAGTAAGGAAAGAGTATAACTTAAGCTTTGAGTGAATACCGAATGTTAATGACTGAAAAGAGAGAGCAAGGAAAACTCTTTCTGTCCTAACAGCAATAAATTTGATTCAAATATAAGGTCCACTTGATTTTAACCCACTACCCAAATTTTCTGCCATTTAATAACCCCGATTATATGTACATCTATTTAGGTAATTACAGGGATGAAAATATTTGTTCAACACTCTCCTTCTTACAAAAGAAAATGTCAGAGTCATAGAATCACAGAATGGGTTGAGTTGGAAGGGACTTTAAAGATCTTCTGGTTCCAACTCCTCTGCCATGGGCAGGGACACCTTCCACTAGACCAGGCTGCTCAAAGGCCCATCCAGTCTGGCCTCGAACACTTCCAGGGATGGAGGATCTACAACTTTTCTGGGCAACCTGTTCCTGTGCCTCACAACCCTCACAGTCAATAATTTCTCTGTAATCTAATCTAAACCTACTCTTTCTCAGTTTAAAGCCATTCCCCCTTGTCCTGTCATTCCAGGTCCTTGTGAAAAGTCCCTCTCCAGCTCTCTCGTAGCCCCCATCAGATACTGGAAGGGGCTCTAAGGTCTCTCCAGAACCTTCTCTTCTCCAGGCTGAACAAACCCAGCTCTCTCAGCCTGTCTTCATAGAAGAGGTGCACGAGCCTCTGAATACATTCCAAAGACAAACATTTTCAGTGAAAAATGTTATGAGGAATCTCTGTGAGTTGAATTGTGATTTTGATTCCAGTGCAGTTTAAAAATGCACAAACATAGAATTTTATTTTTTTAATTAGCTAAATATATCTACATTGTCTGTGCAGCATAAGGATCTGCACCTTTAGGCATCCTAAAGCTATTTTTCAAATCTTGAATAAAACAAGTATTAATTCTAGCAAAACCTGCTTAAATTATTTCCCTTCTCTTCAATTCTCTTTGAAGTGTCCAAAACACGAAGGTGTCTCTTCTAACTCTTTTAATAGATTGAAAATATTTATTAAACTTCACATTTTTGTCAATCCACATTTCCCAGTCTTAAATGCATTCAAAAGGCAAAAATACTCATCCTATACCCCTCTGGCTGGACTTGCAGTAACCATGCAAAACCTTTTCTGCAAAAAGCACTTACCTTTGGACAAAACCCCCATAAATACTTTCTCCCGCTCTGTAAAAGCAGACTTGCAGCAGTGCCAGGCCTGGCAGCAGCCACACAGGCATGCACGGAGCCCCCTCAAACCGTGCTGCAGCTGGGGTGGCACCAGTCATAAGGCAACAATGCAGCCACCAACTTCGTTCTCCTCTTTCCTCAACCTTCAGCTACTTTCAAGGCTTTGTAATTTAGCTTTCCTCTGGATCAATATTCTAAGATAAATGTTGACGTTTTCTTTGCATAATCGGTCCCTAAAAGTGACATCTGTTCCACTTCCTTCAGCAGAGGCAACAGCAGGCACCCGCAGGCAGCCCCCCCCCGCCGCCGCAGCCTGCTGTCAGGAACTTCATTAAGCATTGCCCCAAAATGCAGTTTGTTTCTGTCCTACTTGGACTCGTGCTCCAAAAAAAAGAAAATCCTACACTTACACCATCAGGACCCCTCCTTCCTGTCTTGGTTCTGGTATTTCACACCACTCTGAGACATTAGAAATTCCCCAGCCACTCAGACATGCCCCCAGAGTATCCTCTGACCCCAGCACAGGGCCATTCTCCTGTAGTTCACTTCAGCACGTCTCAGTGAGAGCCTTCAGCATTCCTGGTCAGGATAAAACAATGAAGGACATGCCAGCTCTATGTCCACCTTAAGTATTTTTGAAATAATAATTACTGATTACAATTCTGATATATTTGCTCAGTATGTAATTTTTATACCCTCAGTATGTATGTATGGAAAGATTCACATTCTCTTAGAGTCATCTACATGTTTGGAAATTCAATATAGTTGCTTGGCAAAACAAGTAAGAAAATTAATAAACCATAACCTATAATCAGTTAAGCCCATCTGCAAATGTCACTCTTTGTAACCCAATACAAAGAAAATAAAACACGCACATCAGATTATCAGGTTGGAAATAGGACTGTTTAAGAAACAGCAGAGGCAATTGCCTGAAGTAGTTGCAGTGACTACTTTCAAACTTGAAATCTGTTGTGCAGACCTTGCTCTGCACAAAACATGTCAATGGAGCTGCCAAAGCCAATTTTTTTTTAAAGAGAAATCTTTATCAAAGTCTATCAAGCTTTCCATCTCATTCTTATGAACAGCACTTCAGGAACTTTTAGCTGCATAAATATCAGACTGTAAGAAATTAGGCACACCAGTGTTGATCACTATATTCCAAGATGATGGAGCTATCCTGTGCACTTGAAATCTTTCCCTAAGGTTGCTCTTCCTCTTCTGACAGATTAGGAAATTTCCTAAGCGTTTGGGAAACAAGGAGGGGAAATTGTCAAGAAAAGAGCATGTACCTTGGAGGATTTTTGAAAGGTTTTTGCCTTTACAAAATCTCAAGAGGAAGAGGGTAATATCCATGTTTAAAAAGGAAGAAAAGACTGACTGGTGAATTACATGGCCATAAATCTATCTTCAACACACAGAAAGCTTTTGAAACAAAATACTAAACAATCCATAAATAAGCAATGAAAATTAGAAAGCAGTAAGCCACCATGATGGGCTTGCCAAAATCTAACCCCAGAACTAACATACTTTCCTTCTTTCCTTGTGCTCTACAGGCAGAAGGAAAGCACCAAATCAAAGAGACCTCAAATACAAAATACTTCTAGATAAAGCAAACTGGAAAAGCACCTTTCTTTTGGATCAAGGTCCTATATCACAGGTGCAGAGCTGCTTGAATAAACACACTCGTTCAGCGTTTCTCCTACTGATCAGGGCCAAAACCCAGCAAGTAATCCTACTAAAACTGCAGAGACACCAACCTCCAAGGAGTGTGAAACACCCTGAAGAGCTGACCAGAACTCAAGATGGTCTTAATAAATTGGAGAAATGGTCAAAACCCAGCAAGATAAAATTCAATACAGCCAAGTACAAAGAATCACATTTGAACTTTAAAAGAAATCTTCAAATGCACAAAACAATCAAAAGTAAGAATGCCAGATTAGCAGCTGTACAGCAGAAAATGATGTCAAGGTTACAGTGACAATACATTGAGCCAGCAGTGTGAAAGAATTAAAAATAATTTAAAAAGGCAGATAACAATCTGGAGTTTATTAAAAAGAGAAACATAATATATAACAGGAGGGACTGGGAGGAAGTCTGAGTTGGAATATGCTCCTGGTTTGGGGTGTAGGACAGAGACAATTGAGGAAAGCCCAGAGGAGAAGTGAAAACAAAAAGAGTGGTTCAGAAAGACAAATCCCTGCAAAAAATTTTAAGCATTTGGCTTGTTTAGTCTACAAGAGTGATTGTGGAAATGGGATAATGCTCTGAAAATCTTCCTCTCATCTTAAATAGCATTACATCACTCAGCTATTACACTGTCTTTATTACTGCCACAGTTATTACTTGACTGTCATTAGAGCAAAATGTACTGGTCTGTAATTCATATGTAACTGAGCAACAAAAAGGGCTTGTTTTTCCCCAGACAGCTACTGTATTTCACACTTTAAGACTTCACGGGAAGAGCCTAGAGTCTTGCAAAATATCTATTGTAATCCTTCCCAACATGATTCAACAACTGCTAGAATAAATTGGTACAAACCAGCACCTCTCAAGTTCAGAGGCAAGTAGCAAAGCTGCCTTGTTTTTGGTTGAGGGATGCCAGGTAGCAGTTTAGATACCAGGAGCATCTGGTGGGTCCCTTCCCCAGTGAGCCACTAATTTGCTACAAGATCTTGTCCCTTTCATGAGCTTGCCTTTAAGTAAAAGCAGGAGTACACAGAACAAACACGTACACAGACAATTCGGTTTCTCGCATGAAAAGAGATGTTAAGAGGTGTGCCGTCAGCACAGTGTACTTTTCCACCATGTACACAAAAGATCTGATGAAACACTGATTTTAATTCTGAAAAAAAAGGAAAAAATGAAGATACAGTCTAAAAATACATTGCAAGCAGTTAAATATTAAAGCTTTTACCAACAAGCGGATTTTCCTTTTCTGCAGCCATTCAAAAGCAGAGATGATAATGCTATAGAAAACCCAAATCATTTTATTGTATAGTTTCTGAATTTGCATCTCAAGGCTGTTATTTCACAGTTGACTGATCCACCTCTATCTTTCCACCTATCCCTGAGCTGGCAGCCAAAGCATCTGCTCCTGTCTTATTCCCATCTCTCTCACACACTTGTGCTATGGCTACTGACAGTGGTGTTGGTGTGCAGGAGTGGAAGCCTAACCAATCTGACTTGCAAGCCTTGGTTTCAGCGTTGTGCAGACTGGATCAGTGCACTACTGAATCACTCATTAGTACAAATTCAACTTGAACTGAGTGTAAGCTCTGACTGTTCATCATCAGGACACATTAGGATGGATCTGCACTGGTTTTATATTTAATATCAAGCTTCCTCCCAGCAGCAGAATGGTGACAATCTGACCCAGGTGGCAAAGCCTGCTTGTGTATTTAACCATTTTTCTTAGTCAACTGAGCAACTTTATATCAAGCCAAAGCTCGCTCTTGAACCAGCTGCAGGAAAGCCAAGGCCAGACTCACTGTGCTGCATGAACTGAAAGAGACATGCATGCAGCTCTCACCCATCAACCCACCTCGAAGGTCCTCGAAGTCATTCAAATCACCTACACTCTCTGTGCAGGCAGCTGGAACAGCCTCACCTGCGGATTTCCCTGAGAACCATGCACCGGGTAACGGAGAGGAAAAAGAACAGGGCAATCCTTCAGCCAGAAGGAACACTTTGTGGGTTGCTTTCTTTTGGCAGCAACTGGCACAGATCACTTCCCCAGGAAGCTGCTACGGTTCCATGTGTTGAATTTTTTTCCATTTTCATTGTGTGGTGAGAGTGAAAGTAGTGGCATTTGGCAGCTACATTCCATCAGCGCTATTGTTATTCCCTGGTAGTAGGGATTTGTTTTCCATCAGGTGAAACACAAAGGCGTTGTCCCCTTTTGGAAGAACACAGAGTTAAAGAGACCCGTGGGGAAATACTTCCAAATGCCATGCACAACATTACTCTTAAAATTTCTTGGATGAGGTAGCATAGCTTCCCAACAAAACAATGTGTTAGCACGCTATGTACATTTTGCTAGGCTGCTGCCCACAGTTCAAAGAAATCATCAGTCCTGATGTTCAGAAGCTACTGAAAGGAAAGAGTAAACTGGGGAACTCTACAGAAGTCCTGTCCTTAGACTTTGTCTGTGCAACACACAAAAGCTGAATCATGTTTAAATCCAAAACTTTCTGGAAATAAAGAAGTACTCACACTATTAATTATTTTACAAAACAATGCTAAACTATAATTTAAGTCTGTGAGGACAGCAAAACTGTATTAGCACCTTATAAGTGTAAGTATTGTTCTTGCCTGTTTTGGGCTAGTATCGTTCAATTCCTCAGATCTTAAAGCCCTTATTGCAAAAAGCCTCTTTATTCCCAGCTCCGGTTGCTAGACTGTGTGGTTTTCAGATAATGCAGAATTGAGGTTGCTAAATGAGAACCAGAAGGTTGGAGCTAAGCAGATAAATTATAATTTCCAATTACCTCACCATAAATGGGGTTCTCAAAGAATTCTTCTACCCTATTTTCAGGCAAAAAATACAGATCAGCATCTTCACAGACTAAAGACACAAAAATCCCTGTTAAAACACACAATGACTTTCTTCATCTTCTGGTAGAAGTTAATAATGCAATATGTGTTCCCTTCCTTTTCTTAAGTGGTTGGTTGAAAATTACTTTAAAAACACCACTAGGTGGTTACACATTCACAAATTGCCACAGAGAAGGACTTAGATCTTAAGTTTCATACTTTTTTTTTTTAAGCTAGTACATATTAATAGCTCACTGAGAACCAAAGATCCTCCTGAGGGAAATGAAGCCTCTGAAAAGATAACAGTAAATCCTACCAAAGCAAGGTGAGAAAGGGAAGGGAAAGTTAACCTGTAGCCACTTCTTTCTCTATAAGACACTAAGAAAAAATGCCCCAAAATCTCCCAGGTTTTTTGTTGTTCTGTTTAAAAGGCCTCTGTCTTGTGTAGGGAAAGTAACCTCTAAATAACTCCATGTATGGACACAATTACTCCAGAGCAAGAAACACCCTATTTCTGTCTAGCCTTGTAGTTTGTTCCAAAATAAGCATACCAACTTCAGAGTAACTGAGGGGAAGATAAATCCACACCTAACTTTATTCAACAGTAATTCCTAATTACAACATCATAAACACACCAGGAATTTTTGGGGGGGGTCTTTTGGCTAAGGAACCCTTAAACTACAGCTAAACCAAGTTGTAATTAGGCTGATGTTTATCCCACTTTCCCATCAGCTAAAGCCTCCATGGCTTGAGTTCATACATAGCCTGGGTGCTGCTCAAATTGCAGCTTTTAATGAAAAAGAAAAATAATAGGGGAAAAGAAGGTCATATTCCCTACCTATGACTAATATAATGCTGCATGTAGCTTAAGAGTTGCTCTGTAATGAGGACACACTCACTTGAATTATGCAGCTCAACAAAGCTATCTCCAAATTGGATGGCTTTACTGCATTGCTGGCTTGTAGCAATGCCAGTCAGATGCAGACAGGCAGACTTCTTAACCTTCTGTCTGAGAAGATTAAATCCTTAACAGAGTGTTCTCTTCTCTCCCCCTACTGACTTTTATTCCCCCATCTTTTAAAATAAATAACAAAAGAACCATTAACCATCCACCTAATAGAGAAATTCCGTTTTCTAGCATTTCTAGTGTAATAAATAGGCTGGCTTTTCAGTGGTACAGAAACGAGTATCAGCTTACAAAGCTGGCAAAACACGAGTAGGTAAACAAGATCCTCCCATACCTTCATAAATAACAGGGCAAAGGACCAAATATCTCCCTCACGTGCAAGTTGCCCTTATTGAACAGCTGTAAGGAATTCCTATGGTATGTACAAACAAAAAATAAGAAATTCTTACAGTATGTACAAACATAAACATCTGAATTAACTAACCCCTGTGAGAGCATGTAACTGCTACCACTTGGAAAAATGAGCAAGGTCACTCAGTCAAAAGACTTTATTTTTGTCTAGGATCAACTGCTTTATATGGCTTTGCTACCAAATATAGAAACATTACTCCATCTACAAAGGCACTGTTTTTAAAGATTGTGCTTTTGGAAGAAAAACAGAATTGTTTTTTCCTCCTAAAAAATCTTTCCAAATGTGTATTATAAAAAGATCCAAGGAATATCAAACAGGAAAAGGACCAACCAACCACATTCTGGACTGAACTATATATTATTTAACTCCACTAATTTCAGTGGTTTTAACAAAGCAATGCAGAACTTTATTTTTTAAAAAATTCCTTTTTTAATCTCAGAATTTCAGGATTATTTAGTAGCTCTGGTTAAGGTGCTGACCATATTTAATTCCCTACATAAATTTTAAAAGACAGTAGAGAAATACTGTTCTAAAATAAGCCATGTCTAAAGCAAGGCAGGCGATTCTTTTAGAAACTATGAGCAAACGTCTGATTAAGATGACAAGCCACATGGAAACTACTCCCAGAATCAGACTTAAAGGGCACTGTTACCAACCAAATTTGGCAGACAAGGAATCATGACAAACTGCAAAGGCACGCAGCAACGTAACAAGAAGTTGGGAATCATCAGCAAATAAGACAGAAAGCACTTGTGTTTACTCAGCAAGGACAAGAACATAAGCAGGACAAATTCTAAGCATTAAATTCTGGATTCAGATGAGTGGCACTGTGCCATAGTGGGAGTGGAGATGGCTCTTCCACTGCCATAAACAAGCCGTATTAGTAAGGCAAAGCATCTGGCTATTGCAGATTTCTCATTCTGACATCTATCTGTCCAGAGAGTGCACTTTCAGAACCGTTTTAATTGTAGCAACAGAGAAAGAGCTAAGAGCATGACATATATAACATAAGGCTCTACACTTTCCTAAATGCTGTGTTTAGGGTCAGAACACTTACAGAGATTACCTTACAGCATTTATCACTAGATAACAGTTGACATCTGGCCTTATCTGTAGATAACTAGTGTTAGATTTAGCATTTTTAATACACAGTTGTGCTTGTTTAAAACCACAGTGCTTAAATACAGTCTTTGTTCTTAAGAGGGTGATGACTGAAAATTCAGCTCAAGCAGGAGAGACAGCATTTATAGCTAATTTGTCAAATACTACAGGAAGCTTAATTAAGTCTCATTTCTGTTTCCAGGAATATTAAGATGCACCAAGTACAGCTACATCAACTTGGGCAGGGGACAGTAAGAAATAAATTATACTTTATCCTGTGCATCAATTGTATCTGTCAGAAGAGTAACACCAAACAGACCTAGTCAGCAAACACACTGGGCTTCCTTAGAAAAACACAACCAATTTCTGAGCTCATTTGTGAAGTTTAAGCTCCTTTCTCGACCCAGCGCTGCACAATTTACCGAGCTGGCGACCGCGGCTGAACTGAACTCATTACGCACTCGGTCAAGCGCTGCTTCCCCGAGCCAGCTATTCCGCTGTGCACCCCGTTTCAGAGTCAGGAGCTCCAGCTCCAGCGCAGGACAGCCGGAGCCAGGGGCTGCGCCGCGCCAGGGTCCAGGCGCCGCGGCGGCCACAGGAACGGCACAGCCAGGATGCGGCCGGGATGCGGGGATGACGAGCGCTGTCAGGGGCTCGCTCCGCGACACGGGGACCGACTCGACCGACCCCCGACCCCAGCCCCGCTCTCGGCCGCCAGCAGGGCCCGCGTTGTCCCCCTCAGCGCCGACCCGCTCCCCTCCGCTGCCGCCGCAGCCCCGGCAGGTGCGGCCCGGCCCGGCCCGGCCCGGCCCCCCGCGCCGCCGGGGCCGCTCCTCCCCTGGCCCCCGCCGCAGCCCCCGGCCCGCCCTCTCCGCGGCACGGCAGCGGGGGCCCGTGTGGAGGCGGGGGGCCGGGCGCAGCTCCTACCTGCGGTTCCTACCTGCGGTCCTACCTGCGGCTCCTGCGGCGGCCGCCAGCGCCAGGCAGAGCGCGGGGAGCAGCGGCGACGGCGGCGCAGCGCGCATGGGAGCGGCCCGAGGGAGCGAGCGAGCGGCCCCGGCCCCCCCGCCCCGCGGGAGCGCAGTGACGGGCCCGCCGCCCGGGGAGCATGACGGGAAATTCCTGGGCACCGGCGGCCAACGCCAAATATGAACATGGAGCCGGGAGACTCCTGCCGCACTCCCGGCGCGACCCGGCAGCGCGGGGAGGCGGCCCGGACCCCGGCCTGTCCCGTCCCGCCGCCGCGGCAGGGCCGGAGTGCCCTGTCCTAAAGGGTTAAAGGGTGCGCTTCGGGCAGGCCGACGAAGAGGCTCCTCGCCCTTCTAAAGTGACGTTCCTGCAGCTCCAAGCAGAGCTCCGGCCGGAGCGCTCTGGCCGAGTGGAGACAGCCCCGCCGTGACCGCCAGCTGCCTGCGCGGCGCCGGCCGGGAGCGGGGGCAGCGCTGTCAGCGCCGCAGCGGCTCCGGCCCGCGGCTCCCACCCGCGGCTCCCACGCGGAGCCAGCTCCTGACTTCGGCACCGGCCGCGACACTACGACAGCGCTCAATGCCCACCGTGCCTAGCGTCCAGAAAGGAGGGAACTGAACGACATCGAACTGCTCCCTCCTCCTGCTCCCCTTCCCACGGGACAGGTATACACGTACGCGGGGCAAGTGAATGTAAATAATGGACTTACACACCCTTCTTTGCTCCTCCTATCTCCCAAACCTTCAACTTGTCACTAGAATATTTTTAAAACAGCATTAAGATAATGACAGGGAAAAAAACCTATCTTTTCTGTTTGTTAGTCTATCAAAATCCCTTTGATGGCTTTTTTTATCTCAAAATACAAGAAAGAGGCTGAAAGCACAAG
Source organism: Aphelocoma coerulescens (assembly GCF_041296385.1). NCBI lineage: Eukaryota > Metazoa > Chordata > Aves > Passeriformes > Corvidae > Aphelocoma > Aphelocoma coerulescens. The sequence continues at coordinate 34,917,543 of NC_091014.1, read as the reverse complement.
GTTAAGGCTCTTCACCCCCGTCTTCTAGCAGGTCAGACAACATGGCATGTCTGCAACTTAGGAATCAAGGTAATGCCTCTGCACTCCCTGCATACAAAATCAGGACTAAAGTCAAGCTGACAGACAGTTAAGTGAAGCTCAGCTCTATGTGTCAGCTCATGGTAGCACCTGTTCACATCTCAACAAATACTAAAAATTAGTTAGGTGGCTGTAACAAATTAATCTCCCCCTCTGCCCCCAGATGAGAAAAGTAGTTGAGTCAGAGACACCCAAATATCTAGAAGGTGAGACACATATAAAAACCCCTAATAAACCTTTAATTCGAGTCTGTTTTGGTTTTTTTGTTTGTTTTTACAGGATAGAGTGACAAGTTACAACAAACATCTGATTTTTCTCAAATGTTCAGATATCATACATATTCCCCTCTGTCTTGCAGGAAGGGATATTGGTCAACTTAACAGTTTAAGGTAAAATAAGCTGCATAATAGTACATATTACAATTAAAATGTACACTGTTTACAAGAAATATATTTTAGAAGCAAGATAGATGCATTTGCATCAAGGCGACCTTTTAAAATGCCACAGCTATTTTTACATTCACTCTTGCAACAGGTCACAAGATGGGGTCACTAAGGTCAGGTTAACAAATCACTATGATGCACATCAAATACAACAAAATTAGTTTATATACATATATAATACATATACATGTATATTATACATATACATATATGTATATAGTAAAACTCATCAAAAATCTACCAGACCTGGCACAATCCACTTACCCATCAAAAATATGTACTTGTCCTTGGTAAGTAGAATTCTGCATGGCTGATTATATATTATATATACTCATTCATTAGCATCTGAGACATAAAACCGAGGATTTAAAATTTTTCGGTTAACAAACTCTCCAATAATAAACATGGTGCCCACAAAAGCACAAAGGTAAGGCACAATAGGATTTCCTGTTGCAGAATAGTGTGCATCATGTTTACTTAACCGTAAGAAAAACGTGCATTATTTGTGCAAGTTCATGCTGCAGATCCATCATATCTACAAAGTAAAGTGAGTTTCAGTAAAATTTGTGGGACTGGTGTGCTTCCAGTCTCACCTCCTACAGGATGTTCAGCTGGATAAATAGGTAAAATTGTTGTAGGACTGGGGATTAGTAAAGCCAATAATCTTAGATTTGCAACTAAGCTTCTCAGCAACAATTTTGTACTTCTAGGTAAATGTAAGTAAACTTACAAGCTTGGAATCACAAGATTTACTGTCAGCTGCACTAGTTTGCATGAGCCAAAATTGTTGCAAGGAAGTATGTACCTTTTAAAATTTTAACAGATAAATGGTTAATTAAAACATGTTATAATATACTAGGAATGTCACTTAATCCAATGGTATTTTGTCACAGCCCTGACACTTGTAATAATAAATACAGCTTTTCACAAAATATTTTTCCAGTATCTGCCAATTGCTTCTTTATTGCTCACAAATTTGAATTCATTACAATTGGTATCAGACCTTTCACACAAAATCAGTCCGGTATTTTATATAAAACCTATAAAAGATATTTAACCTGTATCCAACACTTTTAGGTATTTGGCCTCTTGTCATGGTACAGCCAAAACCATATAAAACAATAGGTTTTAAATCAAATAGGAAGCTTATTTGCTGCTTCGATGCAGACATCCTCACAGAACACAACCCTTTTTGCCACCACCAGCATTTACATTTATATACAAAAGTCAGTACATCGGCATTCAGTTCATCTTCCCTCACACTGATATGCAACCACTAATGCCAAATTCACCTTCCCCATACCCCAGCTGCAGAAAAAGATTCTTATACAGCAACAAAAAACTAATATTGACTGAAATTTTCTTTTAACTTAGTCACCATCAGGAACTGTAGGTTGCTTGTTACAAAATACCCACAAGATTATTTCACAGGAAACTATGGAAATACAGGAAGTCTTCTTTTCTCCATGCTTTTGTATTATCAAAAACACTTCTTGGTGCAAAAATACAGTCACCACATCTGCAAATGTATAATGAAATCGGTATTCCTCATGCAAAACTTAAATGCATTGGTTTACTATAGCCCTGGAAAACTTTGTGAAACAACTTTTTTTCTTTTTCTTTACTGTCAGCTCAGTATTACTGCCTCACTGCTAAGTCCCTTTGGAAACAAGATTTCTGGAACGTTCAACCTTTTATTTAATTCATTAAAGTATTACATACAAAAAGCACTAAAAAAGGAAGACGGCAGCTGAACAGGAACGTTCCTGTTGCAAGTAACAGTCCTAGCAGTTGTAGAAAGTTTTCTCAGGAACTTCCCTGAGAATTAGTTGTGCCTGTCCGAAGACGCAGATGTGACATAGAGTTCATGTGTTTGTTTGATGGCTTCAGTGGAGTGTTACAAGTAAGAGCCTGGGGAAAACGATGATGATACCGATCTAGTCGCAGGTATTTTACTGTTACCAGCTTTCCTATGAGGCAAAGAAATAGGAAAAGAGAAACCTTCTAGTTCAGTATTATTGCATTTTGCTTCAAGATGTAAAAGCACATATATGTCATTACATCAAAATTAGTTTACCAGTTTTTTTGTTACTGCTCAATACTTTAGATACAAGACATTTCACCATTTAAAACAACTGCAACTGCACCCATCTTCTGTAATTTCTACACGTTTTGTTATAAACTCCCATTCCTTACCATCAAACCAAGAGCCATGTAATGCCTTGAAAGCCTTTCCAGCATACTCCGGGGAGAGACACTTGACATATACACAGCCCTAAGCAAGAGAGAGAGTGGTTTGGGTTTTTTGCAAGTCCAGTTGAAAAGGATGAACAAACTATTAAGATGTTACTGGAAAGACACTCACCTCACGTGAATTTTTGTCTACGGCAATATGAACAATTCCATCATTATCACTACATTTCTCCAAGATTGCTTCTTGAATTGCTAGATGCCAGTGATCACCTATTTCCCTAGGCAAACAATGAAAGATTTAATGGATTACATAATTTTTAAAACATTCACAACATTCTCATACTTCCCCACTTTGTCTGGTTTCTCTGTAACTTGACAATTTTCTGGTAAATGCCTCTGGGACAGATTTAGTACTTTTCCTACTGAACACAAAGTAATTGGCTCCTATAGTCCACTTAAGAAAATTCAACCCCAGAAATCAAAAGGAATAACCTCTGTTTGGGGGGGGTGGGGTGTTGTCCTAAAATGGGCTTATCAAAGTGATGCTTAGACTGATATTTTAAAAAACATGTTTCTGCCTTGCATAGTAAATGTCTAGAATACACAACAAAGTCTGCTGCTGTGATGTGAAGGTTCACAATGTACAAATGAACAAGCTGGACAAGTTGTTCTCTTGATATGTGTCCTGACTTTTGGCAGTAGAAAGATGATTATTTGCTGTGCTAACATTAATAAAAACAAATTAACTGGTATATTCCCTAGATGATTCTCTAGTCAAGAAAAAAGGCCTCTTTCATGGGGCTGCTTCTAACAGCTACTGGTATACTGCTGAAAAGAATTCAGTCATTACTGTTAGTATACAGTCACTTAAAGAGCAGCTAAAACTAGTTTTGTTAAACATACCTTGTACCCACAGCAAACATCAAAACAATACTTGACAATCTAATCACAAATACTGGTACATTCTGTGTTTTAGGTGGTCAGTTAAAGTATTCATCCCTTTCAGATCTGGGACAAGAACATAAGCCTCCTTCCTCTAATGACACAAGGAGATTAATAATACAGTCTGTCTAGCACTGAGGGTTTTGATTTTTGTTTGTGTCTGTGTTTTCTTTAAGATAGTTCTTATCATACCCTAGGAGTTATTTCCTTGAGCAACAGTCCTCTGAAAGACAGCTCACAGAAGAGGAATGGGCTAGGGAGTACAAGATGGAATTGGATGAACTATCCCACTATGAACTATAATCCAGCAGTCCAGTAATGGAGCTCGGTCAAATTCCAAAAGAAAAGGTCTACAAAAAGTCAATGTACTAGAAGTCGCAATGTTCAAAACAGTGGACATAGACATTAAAGACAAGTGTCAAAACACAACAACTCCCAGCCTATAAATGTAGGGGCTTTTTAATGCACCTGTTGGGCATGGACTGGGTCAGTACTGAAAAACACTGAGGCTTACAGCAAAGATATAGGTTAAAAAAGGGAGATTGTTCTGACAAAAATAACATCTCGGTAATTAGTTCCGTTAACAGCAGACATTTTGAACTGCTAACATTCTGAAACAGGAAAGTAGCCAATACAACATACCAATAAATATTACAGTGAAGCTTCAGGAACGGACTTGTTTTAGTACCACTCAGACTAACCAGTATAGCTCACAAAGTCTTTTTTGAAGCAAGGACAATAAGGATGTTCATCTCACTTAAAACTCTCTGTAAATCTCATGTTTTATTTAATCGTCCTACAGGAGGATCAATTTGCTTCAAGAACAACACCTAAAATTTCAGTCTTGCTTGCCCTACTGCAACCCAAAAATTACTACAGAAGCCACAGAACCTGGTGTCTTCGACCAGTCATTAAGTCTCAAAGCCATTGAGAAAAGGTTTTTGGAGTACTTCTCTATGCTAGGGGTAACACTGTCCCCAGCCAAATTAGCTAACAGCTTTTCAGTTAACTAGACAAGGAACTGAAGTAATTAGGTGTGGTTAGAAAAAAGGCTGAAGAAACACATCCAAACCTTGCAATCACTTGCAAAACCTTGCAAGTCCATACTGTGATGTCCACCCCTATTTCCTGTTCCTCCCTGTCCTAATCAATAGGTTTTATTTTCCACTCAATTTCTTATATTCTTCAGTCCCAGCTATTTACCCTCTAAGACACAGAATCCTCATTTTTCCCTTGTATAATCACATTGAGGAATAATTTACTCCAGAGAAGTTACTGGATTCCCTGTATCTCTTTACAGTGGAAAAAGAGACTTCAAAGACTGGACAGGATTATCTGGCATAACCTGTGTGTTAGTTCCCAACTCCTACCATGATCCAGAGCCAAAGGGGATATAACAGAATAGTGGAGCGGATGAAGATTTCAAAGACTACCAAAAAAATTAATTATTTTTCCTTAACTCTTGGTATGAGAAACAAGGCTTGTTACTCATTCATACACACTACATACTTTAGAATTATGAGAATTACATGAGCATTAGAAACCAGTACTCAAGACTAATTTGTTCCCACTACAAAAATCCATTTGCTTCAAAATTAGGCAGTCACAGTGCCATAAAATAATAAGTGATTTAAATTCAGCCTTTTAAATGCAAACTGTGCAAGCTCTGTAACAGTCCAAATATTCCAGAATACTTAACAATACTTTAAAAACTTACAATCTGTTGTCAGGCCACATGAGTCTCCTCTGTCAGCTGATACAATTGAACATTTTACAAATTTAATTAATGGAGAAAGATCAGTCATTGCTCCAAATAGTTTGCCTATATGCCACATCCTTGAAGAAGTAAGCCAAAGATACAGAGCAATACAATGAGGGACAGAAGACAGACAGTTAAGATTTCTTTTTTGCCTTCTCATAGATGTTAAGAGAAACATTTTTTTTTTTATAACCTGTATGTTTGTTTTAACATGTTCATGTTTCTTCACTTCTTCCAAACCCCTTTCAGAGGAAAGAAATGGACTCCTCCAAAAGAATACAGAAATACAGATAGATGACTGGTTTTACTTACATAACTGGATCAAACATATTGCGAATCTTTAGACACGGTGTCAAGCTGTTCGGTGGTGAATTTCTTCTATCTAGATGAAATGCTAAAAAGAAAAATAAATTCAATACTAATTATTGACAGGCATAATACCATTGAGTTAAGAAGTGTCAACTTTATACATTAATACTTTCTAGTTTTACTCAGAAGAAAGTTTCCTTCATATATGAAAGAATTCAAGCAGATCAAGTTTTGCACAGTCTTCTACTACACTGAAGAAAACATACCAAATTTAGTTGAATTTTTTGTACTTAAAACTTTTACATTTAAGGCACTCTCTTATATCCAGGCCACATGGAAGGAATTCAGGATATTTTAAAAAATACCATATCCTTGAAAAGAAAGGATTTGCATTATATCTCCATGAAAAGACACATATATGTAACACCTGGAGCAGGTTTTTGGAACTGCAAGTTAACCATTGAGTTCTAACTGCCTGATGAATTTTCATTTCTTTCACTTTTGGGGTCATTTGCTACCCATCTGGCTAGCAAACAGGGAGACCTTAAGATGGATGTTGCATTGCGTCTGTAGCGCAGTAACATGTCAAGAACACTCTACAAGGACAGAGCTTTTGTAGCCCTAAATGACCACACATGATCAGAAGCTTCTAAAAATCTGAAATGAAACATATCAGAGGATAAAACAGATATAAGAAGAAAAATGAAAATCAAAAATAACAGAGTAACTCAAAGCTGAATGCTGCCATGAAATACATTCTGAAATTCTAAAATAAATATTAACTTCTCTAAAGGTCACAAGTTCTACTTGTGGGAGTCACAACAGAAGACTGTACCATGAGAAAAAGAATCAAGGAGCACTTCAGATTCAGATAAGGCAGCTCCATGCCTTGAGAAGGGCTAACAAAGCAGCAACAGAAATGAAAGGGGATAGCCTAGGCAAACAGCTTTCAAGGCACGAAGGAAGTTTTACTTTGAAGATCAAGATAAGTATATTTAAGAGTTAACATAAGATTTAAAATCTCAGCAAAATAAAATGATGTTCCAAACTGCTGCTAATGCTTCTCCTTTGCAACCCCTACTTTAGAAAAATTTGACATATTCAAGATGTTACATTCCAAGGGTTAGAAGTCTCTGTTTTGGGCAGATGTCTGCGCTTCTTACTGCTGATCTTTTAAAACCTGGCAAGTACATCCAAATTATGTGAACACAACTGCTCTTCTGTATGTCACCCGAACAAAAACCATGTCACATAGATAAAATTCAGTCATGTGGAAGACACTGCTTGTGAAAGACAAGCCCTAACCAAGAGAAAATTCACTGCCTGGAAATACGGCATAGAAAACCTGCTTCTTATGTAAATTCCCAAGACAAAAAAATAAAATATAATTACCAACTAGAAATAAGAAAACATAGCCTCCATTTCTAATATCAAACCTACTTCAAGTTCCACAAATAACTAAAAATGTTCTTATTAGAATACACATGCACACGGAGTGCAAATCACCAACAGCTGAAACAACTGTCTTTTTTTCCTTGGGAATGGATTTCTAAATATGCTGGTGACACTGTATCTATCTCTGAGCTGCCTATAGTTTAAGGACAAGTCCTTTTTCAATAGCACATACTTTTGTAAAGTTTTTTGCCCCTTATTAGAAATTATATATAGGGTATACAGTAAAAACTTTACAGAACTAAGCAACATTGAAAAATATATGGACCTACCTTGCCCATGTAGGTTAGCTCCAGCAGATCAAGGGGGGATGAAATGTCACCAGCACATTGTACACTGGGGCACCACACTATACTGGAGAAAGTGATCTGGGGTAGTCTAGTCAAGGACCTGGACCTGAAAGGGTGTGGGGTTGAGGAAATTATGTGCTGATTGTCTATAACTAGGTTTATTCAGCACATGGTTTCAATCCAAGGATAAAGAATAACGAGGTTATTTGCAGAGACCCTAGAGCCAGAGGATCAATATTTCTGCAAGCTGTTTATAACTAAAAAAAAAAAAATCCATACTGATATTTACGGCAGTGGCTACATCACTGAGCTATCCAAAAGTAACTGAATGGGGAATTCACCCTTTAGTGTCATTACCTACATAAACCAAGCTTTGCCTGTTCCAGTTTCTAATTATTTTGATGTCCTTTTGACTAGAATATCTCAGGTGCTTACTGAGGTAACTTCAGCCAGAGCATACCACCAGCACAAGACTAAACTGCTACCAACTTAATGTAACATCCTACTGGTACAGCAAGTGTGCCCAGGGCAGTGAAGCATATGAAAATAAAGATGAGCTCTGTTTTTTTCTCAAAAAAACTTTTCAAAATCATGGTAAATTAGAAGTAATTTTTGCAACTTAGATGGAGCTTTTCATGTGGAAGGGAAAAAAACTACTGTGGAAATCAGTAAGGTATGAAATTAATGCTAGAACAGTAATAAGCCTTAATATGTATACCAGAAATGGCACCAAAAGGGGAGCTTAGAGAAGACACAGCCAAGTTAATGCTGTACCTACACAGCAAAACTCAAAATAGCATAGTTAACTGATGTCTCTTGAACTTCATTACATATCTGTAACGACTGATTCTCCCCATCCCCCAAAAGAGAAAGTTTCAGTGACAAAGCTGCTCAGAATACAATACTGATTATTTGAAAAGTTACATTGGTGTGGAGCATACAAAATACTCTCAATAAGAGCATAAGCAGACATTCTTGCAAGACAACAGTCTAAGCTACATGCTGATTAAATAAGCATCTCACGCCTTTTTCTACACAGGTCTCAAGAGTAATACAAGATGAAGATAAATAGGTCGAGATGAAATAGGAAAGCAGAGGCACAACTTTGGGCAGTAAGTCACTGGCAGGAAAAAAATTCAGGACTCTCATAATTTCCCCTTGGGCATTACTGAGCACTTTCAAGAAAAGGAAGCTACTTTTTATTTCATTCACAATGTACTTTGTTTTACTACCTTAAACTGAATATCACTGCATCATTCCAGATTCAAAGAGCAGCAGCAGCTAAAAATGTGTGCTTCTGTCAACCCTTTTTCACTGTGACTGGACCGTGCCTATTACAGAAGAAATGTCTCCTCCACTGGCTTCAAATTTAACATTGAAGAGATTGTAATACAGCTTTCTATGCCCCTTGAATTACTAATATATTATTGCTAACGGAATTCCCGAGTACAATCACCATGGGTTACAAGACAGCCCAATGGATCTTTAGATGTGAATCTGATGAACCTGTTAAGGCTGAAGACTTGCATCAAATATAGGTAACCATGTTTCTTAAGAACAGGCTTTTTCAAAGTTAAGCCATGAATCACTGTCATTTATTAAGTACTAACCCTTCTTATCAAAGGCAAGAACAAAAGGAGGAAAAAATTACCTGAAAATATTGAAATTATGCCCTTTCACGTAACATGAGGTTCTTTAATACACATGGAAGATACTGAAATGAAAATCTTACCAAAGAGAAAAGTATGGTTGAATCGAGGTTTAATGTAGCTAATTCAGCTGTAGAAGACAAATACAGGATGGATATAGAATTTTACAAGCAGCAAGAAACCCAGTTTTCTTGCAATAGTTAAGAGTAGAATTGTAGTTTGGGGGTTTTTTTGTTTGATTGTTTTTGTTTAGAGAAAGGATTATGTTCTCACAAGACGGGGAGGAGGGGTGTCATTCACAAAAGGTAACAGGTTATCTTCCATGCTGCAGGATGAAATATCACCCTAGATGATATCTTTATCTCATCTCCAGAGCTGTCAAGGAACTTTAGCTTGTGCTGTTCACTTAGCTACACTGCAGCCCTGCCTACCTAGTTTTCTTCAGAGTTCCAGTTATCAAAGGCATGATAGGAAATTGTATCTGCTCTTTCAAAAGCAAACTGAACACACTAGAAATGTAGGGCTCTCTCCATTGATTTAATTAAAACGCTTGACATGATCAAGATTGCTTCTCAGTTGACTATTCTCTTGAACATTGTTTTCAAAACATCACATTTGTCCATCCTACAATGAGCTTACCTACCATTTTCTTTTTAATAAATCTATTGTATCCAGTAGATAGCATTTCAAAGGATTGGCACCAGAACTTATTCTAATCCAGTAAAAAATACCAAACCAAACTGTCAAAACACAGGCTGCATCCTGAAGGACTGGACAAAATGTCACAGTGATGCTTAAACATGCTGCTAAGAGACAGCAGACATTGCAAGCCACAGGTTCCACAGTTAAAATGCACACTATCATTTATGGATATCCTTGTATACGCCAACAGGTATTTCTGAAAAGGGTTTCTTCTTCAACTGCACATGCTCAGGTGCTGTGCTCTGCTACAGAGCACTACCAAATCTCAGACAGTTAAAAAATTGTAACCTTGAAATTTATTCACAAGATTCAGACCCAAGAATTCATTATGATTTTCTGTATGCTGAGTCTGTTCAGGGCATAGCAGGCTTGAAGAGTATTTAGATTTATGCTTGAACTTCTACATTCAAGTGTCAGAACTAGAGTATGAACTTCATTCCAGTTATTGTATACTTTCAAGAAAGAAAGCAATACATACATGTAGAATTTCTAACATCAGGAAAGAACTAGCTGTGCAAAAAGCATGAGACTTATGCAATGAAACTATTTCCAACAGTCATTGGAACTCAAGGAGGGCAAAAGAGAAAACACTTTTGCATGTGAAAACTGTCTTTGCCTGCTGACTGTCAAGAGCCCAAATAATATATCATCATTTCAGCCACCCCATTTCCACGCCCTTCTGTTAGAGCCAAAGTATGCAATTTCAGTTCTTCGAAGATCTCTGCTAAACTTCAAACTTAACAAAAAACTAGGAAAACTGCAATTAAAAGGACTGAAACAGAATGGATTTTGATACATCCTATTCAATAGAAAAGAGAGAGTCTTAAGTACCTACGCGAAGCAACATACAGATAAAAGCTACTGCTGAGACACTAACTTACTCTGTCCACATTTGCAATATTTGCTTAAGTAGGTATCAGATGCTCAAACTGGGATGGTATGTAACAGTAGCTACTACAGCAGCTGTTCTTTCTAGGAAGTTTTGGAGACTTCTGCTCTGTTTACAGTCTGGAATGTATATTCCAGGTAGCAAAGCACCTCCTGAGCTATCATACACTAAGGAGTCTACCAGGTGAGGAGAATCCAATCTGATTTCTAATATAGGACAGAATGTCATGCAGTGATTTATACTGCAATCAAAGAGGACAAGAAAAACTGAGAGCAAATGAGTAGTAAATTGGAACTAGAGTATGATGTTTCACAGCCTGTATTGAACAATACACTGTGTAGAAGATTCCGATTTATAAGATACATATATAGCTTGCAGAAGCTATGTTCAGTTTTAGTGCTTGAAATTCAGTCATGACAATATTACAGAGATGGAACAGAAATAGTGTTGACAAAACCCACCACTTCTGCATTTCAACTAAACCACTTGCACATCCCTAATGTACAATGTCCTGGAAAGAAAAGGTTCCGCAACTCTTGTAATAAAGCTCATATACACATCTTACTAATGAAAAATTTGAGAAATAGAGAAATCAAGCAATACAGTTGTCACAGCAGAATGTCACATTACTACTACTGCAGAACAATGACCACAGAACCACAAACCTGCAATAGCATTCACACAATATTTTTTAAAAAGCAGCCCTCGTTTTTAATGAATTATCTAAAAGGAGAAACATAATGCGAAAACCAGTAGTATAAGTTTGAGAAGTATATAATGATATTATTTACTTTCACACTCAGGCAGATAGAAATAACCCTTCTTTTGCAATCTCAAACCAGAAGTCAAGTCTTACAGTTTCAATTGTTCATTGACCAAAAAAAAAGAGCGAACCAAAACGTGAAGCTTAACATGAAGAAAGGTAAAAAGAAAACAAACTAATAATATATGACCACTGCAGACATACAACTGCAAATCCGCTAGATTCTTGCTACTTGGTTTCACAATACAGCTGAAAAGTGACAGACCACTGCAAAATCCATGTATGACAACTGCCTTCTCTATTAATGCAAATGCTTTACACCACAGAGTTTGAAAAACAAATGCAGTGTAGACAAACATTTATGACAGAGCTAGAATATCTAACACTACTAGATGTTCCAAATGCAGTTTTCCTAGTTGAGGAGTCTTTTGTCCCAGCAGTTTCCCTTTCAAAATAAACATCTCTTCCTCCTAACTTTGTCTTTAGGCACTGAATTGAAAATTGGATCTTGCAGACTTGAGTTACCTGCTGTTAGATACAAGCAGTTACATTACCTCCAGTAAGCGTAAGGCACACCAGAATTTGACAAACTAAGGAGTATTTTTTTTTAATTCATGAAAAGGAAAAAGTAACTCACTTTGGCTAAATGCCCACTGCATATTTCTGCAGTATCTGTAAGAGAAAAGCTCATTTCCCTTGAAAAAAAGGCAGACACAATGCACAAAAAAGTAAAGTCTATATAATAAGATAATAGAGAAATAGCACTGACAGTCCATAACAATCCTTAAATGCATGAGAGAAAACAAGCCTTTCATGTTCAAGCAGCAGAGTGCCATTAGTAAGTTAGATACAGAAATTAGGACAATTATAGTTGCAAAATATAACTTCAATACCTTGGCCTTGCCACACTTTTGATGGTATTACTAAAATCTTGTCACACGCTGCAGAAGGTTGCATCCACTTCCAAACCAAGAACTCTGCACCACCTACTCTTCGTGTCTCTGTACGAACTCTAGATTCATTTGCTGCAAGAAAGTCAACTGCTCTGTTCCAGACTTTATTCATCTTCCTCCTTAAAAATTGAAGCAAGAATTACAAAGTTAGCATTACAACAACCTGCATAGTTGACATCCAGCATGTAAGAGAAATCCAGTGCTCTTCCTCCCACCTGTGTCAATAGGAATCTCCAAAATATGACACTGTGCAATCTACTGAAATGAAGTTAATTGACCAATTTATTTTTACTGGTTTTCCCTCCTTTCAGTACTTCTAGTGAGAACGTACCTGTCCTGAGGTGGGATTAGAGAATCACGCACATGTAAAATTGGCATGTAAGGCTGCAACTCTTTATTTTCTGAACATGCTTCGCTGTGACTTCTTAGAACATCTGAGGACACCATAAAAAGAAACCAAACTGGTAACTATGTAGTTCATGCAAACATTAAGAAAGTATCAATTCTGGCAACTAACAGCTATTCTGAACACCCTTCCCAATTTCAGTAGTTAGTTTTGGCATTTTGAAACACTGTTTTCTACAAACCATTTTTAAGGCAAATTAAAACACTGTGCAACCATGTATCCCAAATAACTTTGAAGTAAAGGAAGAGAGTTCTTACAGTTACTGTTGATTGGTACTTTTAAATGTTACCAAAGATGGCCATCTTTGAAAATAAAGTGCTTTCCTTCCACCTCAACAAAACTCGATTTGCCAACAAAAAAGGCAGGAACATGGTTAAAATAGAGCAGTTCTGATTTCTCTAACATCTCTGTGTTTATGGTGACTACCATAAATGAAAGTAATAGAACAACTTAAGTAAGAGCTTAAAAATTACAAACACAACTTACTGCAAACACTGTGGCTTCTTGCAGAAAGAGGGGATTTCAGAACTCAGTTATGCACACTATTTTAGTAATATAATTTCTGCTCAAAGTAACTGATTAAAAAGCTGCTTTTCGTATGAAAAACTATTAAGGATGGTATTGAGAGCTACCACACATTTTTGAAGTGGATATTTTAACTAAAGTTAGCTGAAAAATCAGATACAGAAAGCAACATGTCACCATACTTCAGTAAACAAACATCACATTTATATCTTTATTCAACAGTAGGACAAAATACAACCACATCATTGGCAACTTTGTAGACATATTGATGTAATCCACAAATTACAAGCTTTATGTCAAAAGCTTTGATTAGGTTTAAAGGATGGGGTATTAAAAAAAAAAAGAAAAAAACCCACGTGAATCACACATTGGACCAAGAACTCTAACAGCTTGACAAGTGACTAGTAAAGACACATAACTAGGAAGACACATAACTGAATTAAGGCCAATACTTTGAAAGCTTATACAAAGCTGATACAGATACATCAGACACAACTCAAGAAGCCATACCTATGATTTTCACCACCATATCATACATCTGCTTTGTTTCTTCTTCCTCTTTTGCCCAACGGTATTTCATGTAGTGTAAGACTCCCCAAACCATTGCTATACCTGCATTAACATGCATAATACTCTTTAAACAGTATTAAAGCATTGGATATTCAACAAAGTTTACAGGGCATACTTCAGAAGTAGACTGAACTACCTAACAAGCACTGTACATTCCAAAGCTAGTGAAATACACTGTGCTTGCAGTCCATATTTTATACTCTAACACAGAAACACAAACTCTTCCACTTTGAAGAGCAGTTACTTCTAGAAAAATATTTCATTGTTCCAGGAACAGCTTAGTATCCCAGGACTGTGATTTGAAATTTTACCCATTTTTGAACAGAAATAGTTGAACAATTATATTGAGAAAATTAGAAGTAATATTAAAAGTCACATAAACTGATCATTCAGAACATATGATGATTTTAAAATGCACAATATTTTCTAATCATAGGCAAGTCACATGCATTAGATATCCCCGTCAAAACAAATTAACTTGGGCTGCTTCAGTTCAGCTACAGATTTGTACTTATTGCAACGAAGTACTTTATACCCTTTTTCTATTACTTTTAATACTATTCCCAAAAAGGACAATCTAGTTAGGAAAGTCAGCAGCATAGGTGAAAATAAAGATCTTGGTCCTTCTTCTGTGGGGCTGAAAGCAATGATCAATTGCTGTGATCTGACCTGTGATCAATTAACAATATAAGAAAATGTAACTCAAACCCACATATACACAAATTATAGTTACATGGTTTGTTTCATGTATCATTGACTCCAAGGCAATGTTAGCTGATATATCAAAGAGACTGATGGACATCATTTTAGGCCAAAATGAGCGTTGGTTAATGACAACACATCTAACATTTATGCAGTAGTTTATTTTTTACAAGGGGCCCCATATTAATGTTAATTATGCGTGAGACATGAGGCAATTTGCTCAGCATGACTGAGACCAGTGGTTGACTTAGATACTGATTTTCATCTCCACATCCCAACTCAGTCCTCATATTGACTGTTACCAGAAAGACAGCAATCTGGGACAGACTGCCTTCGATCCTTTTGGTTCATCAAAAGGGTCGTGAAGGCAGTCTAGAGTGTTCACTCACAAACATGAGATTGTTAATATACTGGGATAAACGATTTATTAAATATTCAATGAGATGAACTCTCCATTTTCAATATTTCTATCCAGCCACATGGAAAGGAGTGAAGTATCTGTACTCAGCTGTACCCTATTTTTACGCTGCATAGTTTTCAGTATGGTTCAGAATTAAATAAACTTGGGAGGAATTTGAAACTTAATTAGAGAACTATTACGGACTAAATTAATTCGTCTTACTGAAGGATTAGATACATATTTTTACAACACAGTCTTAGAGATAAAAATTTTTGGTAATAACCATGTTGGATATCCAACTTTTCCTAACTAGGAAGATCATCTTTTCTGCAGTTACTTTTTTAAATTCCTGGAACAACATTGAAATATCCTAAAAATTAAGGCTATCATCTTTTTACTGAACATTTTGCTTTTTCGAATCAGTTCAACATGGAACTTTTGAAAGCCACAAGATATTGCTCTGGCAGGGAAAAAGACAGATTTCCCAAGGATTGAGTATGTTCAGCTGACTAAAGAAGCAGATGATAACAACAAGTGTGGGAATACAGTGGTGCAACAGAAATGCAAATCAAACCCCAATTGAATCAAGATACAGACAGAAATGCTAAGTTTTATGGTTGAATAAAAACTTTCTCTAAACATGCTTTTCCCTGTGCACTTAGACAAATACGAGTTGCAACAAAAAAAGGTTGACTGTTTTATTAACTTACCCCAAAGCAATATTGATAATCTGTGAGTTACATTAACAAATGCACGGCGAAAACGACACCTGAAAGACATCTTCGGACTAGTAGATTCCAGATACTTCACATCTGTCACATTAGTGACATCCATCTCACTAGGGTCATTGCTGAGACACCTATTCAAAAAACGCACAGTACTTATGAAAAAGGATACATTCTCTTAAAAGAAATTAAGTTAAGAAATAAACACCACTTACTTTATGCCAACATCTTCCCCACTATTCAAGATCCATTGTAAAGATGTGTTAAGTACACTTTCATATTCTGGATCTAAATTCTGTCAAAATACAATATTAATGAGTAATTTCATAAATAACCAGGAAGTTATAATGCCAAAATACAACTCAGATTGCACAGATTAGTAGTCAAAACGATGTTAATTCATTCCTGATTTTTCAGATTTTGAGTAGGTGTTCCCTGCATAAAGCAAATCTATTTATGCTATGAGCAGTTCTCAGACTCACCAGCATCCCTCAAACTAAGGGCTGTTTGAAAAGCCAAGCCACATTCACTGTTTTATTCACAACTCTAACCTAGAGCAAAAAAAAAATTATTCAGCCACTAGGCGGCGATCACTAGAAATCTACTCCGAGAGTAGAACTCCAGCTAGATCCAAACTCCGCTGGAAATGCCTCCTATAAAAGCAGTTCCATGTTCCATTCTTTTTTAAGAAGCTTGAGTAAATATAGTTTTAACTGATATTTTTAAAAAATCCAGTGTTTGTAGATCAAGAATTGACATTATAAAGACACTGGCTTTTTTCTAAAATTATTTGATATCAACTCTAACAGGGTAACATTCGCTGCTATCTGAGCTAAGGCTTTCTCCATAGCTCACCTTGCATGTTCTTTTGCAGAAAGAGAAAAGTGAAAATGGAAGTTACTGCTGTATTTGAAATTATAGTCCCCAAAAAGTTTTATTTTCATCCTTCCTTTGAACCTCACATAATGTAACTGGCCTAGAATTCAAGCATAAGTACTTAAGAAAAGACAGTGATGGTTTTATTTTACCTTTGAGATTGAAGTACTGAAAATTTTATCACTGAACACAGAAATTCTGCATAGCAACTGTAGGGTTAAATAAGACTTTCTACAAAGCAACAAATTTTCCTATTAAATTTGAGCTTCCTAGCAGAGCAAAACCAGCTACGGCAACAGCTGTCATTCTTTCAGCTTAACAGATAGGCAAGACAATCAGTTCTAGGGCATCACCTTAGTTTTTTCCATAATGCACTGGTTTTAACAGATGTAGATTATTATTGCCAAACCATAAACCAGTGCTAGCAGCTTCTTCGGGATGCTCTAAAGAATTGCCCCTTTTTGTCTACTATGTAAAGGTTTGCCAAAATGCAAATTTTCTATGCATTTGTTCATTAAATACATCAGCTTAGCTCCTCCCCATCCAATCAAAAACATCTTAGGCTCTCTGCCTCTTAAAAGCTTCAAGTAGTTTTTCACTGAAGGGTACACCAGCATAGGCTAAAATAAACCCTACAGCTGTCAAGACAAGGCAAGAGTCATCTTTTATTTGGGGAGTGAGGCAGGGGAATGACAGAGAGTGGGATTTCATAGTACTGCACAGCGATCAAATTAACAAAAAAGCCTTTTTTTGACCATTTCTATTTAAAGCACCAATGAATGGCCTCTTCAAACAGCTGCTGCCTGTCAGGCTCCTTGCACAGATCCACACATCAACCTTTCCGCACAAAGAAAGGAAAACAGTATCCTTTTCCACTAAGTCTCAAAAACCAATATTTCTGGAGAAGCTTCTAGATATTTGAGTTTTATATGTTTATTATTTTCATATTGGTCAACTATTTCCACCAATCCAAATCATGTCCTGGTGTTTTAATGAAAGGGAAAAAAGCCCTGCATGTCATTGAAGCACTACTAGCTACACTTTCATTGCTTCATTTCATTAAGTCAGTTTCTTTCACCCTCCCTCTCCTCAAATGCTCACTACATCCCCAAATAAAAATCATATGTAGCATGTGTTAAAGTCATCAATTCCAAACATTTCCAAATAATATTCAATACTAAGTCAAATTTTAGTCAATACATTAGACATGAAACCAGGCCTTACAATTTGTAACTTATACAAATCTTCTATAAAACCAATGAAAAATACCTCATTTGCTTACTTTTAAATATGCAGCTGCCTCCTGGACGGTAAGGTTTCTCTGAACAGAGCTGCCACATTCATGTTCCCCTGGTAAAATGAAAACTTTTATTTTGATCTATTTATTACTCCATTATATAAAATAAAATCACCTAAACACAAGCTTATGGTTAACAAAATTTACACAAGCAGCAATAGCAGGACAGTAATTCTCAAAGGTTCCACTGAATATATGGGAAAATCTCTGCATGAATTTCTCCTTCAAAAGAAGTTAAGAAACCCCAATGATTTTCAGAGCTAATCATATGTACAAATCACATCAATACAACCTCATGTACTGCTCATAGAGTGTATTTCGGTATTTACACCAAAAGCAGAACAATAGGTAGCATGAAGAACTATCAGAAGGATATTACCATAAAAGTTGCTGTGCCCTGACTCAGCTTCTAGATAATTTCCTTTAACTCTGAAACCTGCATTACCTTTTATAGAGACCAAATTCCAGCTGCAATATATCCACAGGATTTCAGGCACTATGAAGCCACTACATTTTAGATTGGCCGAAGTTATTCTGGTAACTCATTGCTTTCCTGCACATGCACAAAATCCCACTATGGCTTGAAACGGGTGCTTTTACCATCTCCTAGTGGTTTTGGAACGTGTGCAGAAGTAGTCAGGAAGTAAGACTTCTATACACAGTCAGTCCTCAGAGCAATGTGCCACCATCTCCCTGGTTTTCTTTGCTAAACTAAATGTACGTGATTCATGCAACAAAAAAAAAAGTAGTCAAAGTAGTGACACTCATATCAACAGAAAGCCATACAGAAAAGGGAAAGGTCTAACACCAGTTTTTCATCTATCACTAGGCCATCATTTCTGAAGAACTGTCAGTAGTGGCAAGTCACTTTTTTTCCTGGTATTTCTTAAAAAAACCCCTAAATCTTGGCATCTGTAACTATGCTTTTACTGTGCCAAAACAATAAAATAGGAAACAACAAACCCAGTCTTTCACTGGGTCAGGGTTATGCCTGCCTTACCTTCTTGAATCTATGCCAAGCTGTACTATTTCTAAAGCTATAGCAAGGCTAAGAAAACTTGTGCTTATATAAAATGTCAACCTTCACTTACGTTGGAATATAATTTAAGAAAAACACCATCAAGTATTAATTCCATACACAAAACATTCAAGGCAATGTGAGCAAAAGTTAGGAAACACTAGCAGGTTATGGAGAAGCACCTTCATGCCTCATTCATTTGGAGTTCCAAGGAAATATGTTCCTATGAAGCCAAAGTCCTCAGACTGCTGAAGTTTTGTTCAGTACACTTCAACAGATTTAAGAGAATTTGGCCTTGCAAGCATATTAGCATAAAGGGATGCTGTTACTGTTGGGACATAGAGAAACAGAAACAGCATTTTTAAGAGTGTTCATATGCTAACTGGCCTAGAAGTGCTGCTGGAACTAAGCCCGTGTGCATGCATGTATTTTCAATCAAGTGCTGAGCAGAAAACTTAAAGATGTCTCACTTGAAAATTAACATGCAATGTCTAAGACTTTCAAAGTGCCTGTCTCTACTGTAAAAGCAAAACTAGACAGATCACTGCTGAAAATGGACACCACTTTCACAAAAACACACTCTAATTTTAGAACTTAGCACCTGAATTGGAGTTACGGGCTTTTCTTGTATATAATTTAGGCAGACTTTCTTTTTGTACAGCATAAACTGTACAGCCTGTAAATTTACATGTGTAATCATCAGTGATTTCATGTTTCAAGATTAGCAGACTTGGAATAACTGTATCACATACTCATACAGTCTCTGGTTTAAACATATTGTTTTAAATCTAGAACTGATGGAATAAATACAACAAACCCAAAATGTATCTCTGTAAAAGCCATATGTACAATTTCCATCAGATATTAAGTTGCATGATATAAGCAAGTCTGACAGGTATTCCTGCGTTTAAGCTTTTTCCTTTGTTTGGTAAGACCTGAAGTCTTTCTAGGGTCTTTTTAACACAGAGAAAGTATGTCAGCCATACTTTGAACAAAACAGCTTGTGAGAAAAGGGGGATGAGACCCTTCTGCTAAGAAGCTTTTCTCTGATTGTTCTTTTAATTATCTAGATAAGCAGAAAAGCCCATTTTTTAAATAAAGGAGAAAGAATAAAAAGGGTGAGGTTAATACACAGACGAGAAAACAAACCAAACACAAGCAGGAGACAGATTGTGAAAAACATGAATTCTTAAAAACAAGTTTCAGGATTCACGTTGGATTTTCTACGTTTTGAGACACAGCAATACCTTTTACAACATGACAGAAGCTCACTTAGGTAGGGGACTACTCAATTACTTTAGTAGTTTTAATGCTAATCTTATTTGCCTTCTTCCAAGAATTACGTTTACACAGCATGCAGCCAGCACACTGACTTCACAGCTTCTGGTCTCATCTTCAGAAACCAGCTTCCTCTCAGTCCTGCTGCTGTAATTTTTTTCAAACTCTATTCCCTCTGAACAAGTTTAACTGTTAAAAATACCTTTGCTGCCTGGGCTTCGACAATGTCTAAGGCCCATTAGTTCAAATTTCCCTCAAGCAATACTGGGGCAGGGAGGAGAGGAATAAAAACCACTTTCATCTTGTCTTCCACTCAAAAAAAGTAAGCTAATCAGAGTTATGGAGTTTCAGTCTTGTACAAAAAGCTATTGGAGACGCAGTTTCTCATTCCAACACATCTATTGCTGAGAACCATTTAACAGCTTTCTTCTGAGAAACTCATGAATTTGAAAGCTTGCAGAAAGTTAGGCATTTCACAAGTCAGACAACCTTCTGTTTTACTGCAACAGCAGGATATTCCTATATGCCATTTCAGTCACCGCGTTAGCTAATAGTGCAAATGAAGGCTTACTTTGAATAACTTTGGTGCAATCATTAACCACTTGGCCTGGAAACCCACTTTCCATAGCCTGAGCCAAAAATGTTTCCCAACTGTTCCATCTGAGGCCCTATATTCAGGAATAAAACTGAAGCACAGGCAAAAAAACCTTTACACAAGTCTGCTGCAAGATACATCTGAGCTCTTTGTAAAAACTGTCCCCTGTTATAATGTCTGCTGTGAGCTTACAGAAAGCACAGATCTTCGTGCTTAACCTGTCCTTGGGCACTGATCACTGATTTCAAGTGCAATCAAAGAACCCTTCTATATGCTTTTGTAGGGAGGCAAAAAGTAGCACATCCCAGCTAGCATCATAAAACTACCCTTTAGCTTATGTTAGTGTCCTTGGGCAAGCCATTTAAGAAGTCAAGTTATTCTAGAAGTACTACCAAAAAGCAACCAAAGCTTCAGTTCTAAAGAAATATTTATTATGTCTCAACTGCTTCTAATACAGAAAACAAGTCAGATCTCCTTTTCCATGCAGGCTAGAATATTTAAAACTGACTTTCATTTACGCATTTAACTTGGGAGCTGCAGCATATACAGGCAACAGAAATATTCAAAACTTTGAAGTATTTGCTTTACACTGTAAATAATTTTCCCATTTGGTAGCAAAATACAGCGGAAATCTAGGATTTCAAGGAAGATGTGGATTTAGCACAGATCTCTATCTTATAGCTTGATGTGATATTAGACACCAATACAAACTGCAAGCAGTATACAAGACATTTGTTTAGTAGGTCTCATGTTTGCAAGTTACTTGCAGCAGAACACTGAAGTGGGGAGCTCAAGAAAAGCAGAAGCAGACCAAGAGCAAGAGCAAGTAAGAATGCCCGATCTCCCAAAGGCAAATTCAACAGCTGAGAAACACTGCAGAACACCAGAACTTGCTATATAGTTTTTCAGTCACTGGTTGGAAACAGCACAGTATCAATTACCTGAAAAATCAAAGATTAAGGTGAGTGACAGAACAGAGAGCCTGTGACAGCCATCAGATACAGTAGCTGACACTTGAAATTAATATTAAGTAACATTAGATATTTTGCCAGGATTTTCTTCCAGCCATGGATTTATCAGTAAGCCTTATTACATATAAAAGTCTAATTCACCCCTGCATCTCAAGGACCTGTGAAAAGAAGGAAACTGTCTAAATCTGACAGACTGTCACACTGAAAAATGCCAAGCAAAATAAACTGCTAACTAAAAAAATCCTTTATCTATAAGAAAGGGTCATGTCCATGGGTAGCTGGTTGCTTCTAGTGAATATAGTGGTTAGATTTATTCACTTTTCAAGTCTGACTGAAAATGGATGTGATCTATTGAAGTCTCTCCATGAAAGACCAAGATATCCATTAATTAACATATGCTGAAATAACTCTAATTTTAAAAAGCAGATATTTTGGTTTAGCAGAAAGTGTTCTGAAATATATACTGTCTAGAAAAAGTTGCTGTTTTGAAGAATGGCTAAACTATTCAAGACAAGAACACAGACACACAAACTTCAACTCAAGGGAGAAGCATTATCTGCTCATCCAGTTCTGAGTTTCCTGTAAGGCAGACATTACTCACTGTAGGTTTGGCAGACTAATAATTCTGAGAACAGTGATGCATTAAAAGCAACCTGATTTTATACAGGATATTTAAATAATTTGGCATCGTATCACAGCACCACAGTCCAGAATAGGTATCTATAGTTGGAACATGGTATATTAAGTCAAAATTAATAAACTGATACTCTGACATTTTCTTCCTTCAAAAAACCTCATGTTCTACCTTTTAAAATAAAAGCCCCATCACTTGCTCTCCATTTGAAGTTGATAAGGCAAGAAACTGTATCAGTAAAAATAATGTCTGTTTTATTAAACAGAGCTAGAAACCAAATTTTGAGGGGACCATCTTTATGACAGCCAAGATGTTGAATAAAGCTTAACAGAACAGACTACTTCAAGTTTCCAGCCTGCCTTTTTAATATTAATAGTTATAACATGAACAAATGATTCATAGCCAAGTATGAAATGAGAGAAACTTTTCCAAGTATGTGACAGAGAGACCTGAAAAGCACCACTCTGAGTAAAACTATATTCCTTAACTTCTCTTTTGAAGTGGTGCACTGTGCACAAGATCAACACTCTTGAATCCTGCATCTCCCTTGCAGCGTTCTCTGTTTTATGCCTTTTAAACTGCTTCCAGATACTGCTCCAGGTCTACATCCATTTGCTATTCAAAAATGAATGGCAGACATCTTCCTCTCATACCTTAAAAAACTTGGCATTGAGGAAAATTTTTGTCTAAATAAAGATTAGGTCCTTCTTCAGACTGTATGAAAGCTACTTTGCTGAGCAATCAGGTAATCTCACAATACAGCTCCAGTCTGGAGTACCACCTCACCAGAAGGGATAGCTATATTTTTTGAAAGAAAGCTTTTGAAGATCCTCCTGGCCAGAAATAGACTAATACATCTTTGAGACCTGGTGAAGCAAGCAGCTATCTCGGAGCATACAAATTCTTTCTCGTAAGGCAGACAGGTAAATATTTGTGTACGTCTACGTGCACTGAAGCAAGCCCCAGCTAATAAAGAAAACTCCCTTTCTTTCACGGATGTAGAAATTAGGTGCAAACCTTTTCATCCATGCAAATGCACTGTTTACTGTATGGCCCCTGGAGGGCCAGATGACACACTGAACAAACAGCAAACTGTTACAGCCTTCAAAAGACAGAGGGAAGCAGCGTGACAATGATCTAAGCAAGGAAAAGCAACAACCACCTTGAGTGCTGAGCTATAGCATGGTCGATGTCAGAAGACAAAGACGATTAAGAAACTGGAGCATCTCTCTTATGAGGAAAGACTGAGGGAGCTGGACCTGTTTGGCCACAAGAAGAGACAACTGAGAGGGGACCTCATCAATGTCTGTAATTATCTGAAGGGAGGATGTCAAGAGGATGGAGCCGGTCTCTTCTTGGTGGTACCCAGCAACAGGACAAGAGGCAATGGGCAGAGACTGATGCACAGTCCTGAGATCCACCTGAACACGAGGAAGAACTTCTTTACTGTGTGGGTGACCATGCACTGGAACAGATTGTCCAGAGAGCTTGTGCAATCTCCCTCGCTGGAGATATTCAAGAACTGTCTGAATGCAATCCTGTGCAATATGCTCTGGGATTACCCTGTTTGAGCAAGGAGGTTGGGCCAGATGACCCACTGTGGTCCCTTCCAACCTTGCCCATTCTGTGATTCTCCAATGCAAACAAACCAAAATGTGTGGGGTTTGTCCAAATACCTATTTTATTCACTGCAGACACTGTGAATACAGTGGAAACAAAATGTTTCTGCAGGAAGATAGGTTACTGCTGCAATTTAAAGAGCGTTACAGAGCTACTCAAATTTCTCACACATTTCCTATACAGCCTTGACATGTTACGTTGTCAGCTTCATATCTGACACAGAGTTGTTTCCACTTTTTTTCATGCTTGACATAATAATGGAATAGCCTTCTTAGTAAAACTTGCTGATGCAAAACAAATAGTTGGCACAAAGACCAGTAAGACCTCTTAAACACATTATGGGTGAAATACGCAAGGATGATAAAAACGGCTTAATAGCCACGACACAGACTCAGCTGTAACTCTCATTCACCAGATGCCAAAGACATAAACACAGTCTTAACTTCACCATTTCCTGACTGTGATGCGCAAGTATGTGTGCAGTTTAAAGCTGCATTCATTACGACTCTAGATAAAACCACCCTATTTTTTACTTTGAATATTCAATAATACTAGCCCTAAACACCAACTCTGACACATTACTATAAGCAGCGCTTTTCATTACTATATAACTCATATGGTTGAGCTGGACCATTTTGTCTAACAAGGCAATCTTCTTCAACCACTACTGTTTACTTTATTAGTAACCATCTTATCACTGTTGCAAAATATTTTGGTTTTCACCATAGTGAATTAATGACCTTTAAAAAATACACATAGTCGTCTTCATATATAGCAAATTTAATTTAAGCCTTTTAACAAAATCAGATTAATAAAGCATTAAGACACTGGATCAAAAAACACACAGGATCACAATATTCAAGAGCCTATCCCATTAATAAATATTGCAACAAAAGGTGCTACACTGGTGGAAAAAGACAGTGTAAGTGAACCCAAAACAGGATTTTGAGTTTCCCAAAATGGAACTATAAATGGCTATCAGGGACCCAGTTGTTGCAAATCACTATCTGAGCATGGACATTTTTTGCAGCTGTTGCCATAACGCTACATCAAAATATTTTTTAAGTGTTACCTGCTACTTGTGCCAATTTATCATGAAGTGCATACAAGCTCTTCATCATGAGACTTATTTCACCTTCCTAGAATGAGAAAAACATATTTTTATTAAGACAAGCAGTAGTACAGATGTATTTTTTCCATTTAGCCCCAAAATCTTCATATACCATGAGGAAAAAAACAGGGTTTACACATACAGGTAGAAAGCTGTAATGTCTCACACATCAATAATGATGCAGGCAGTAGATTTTGA
The DNA here is from genome assembly GCF_041296385.1 of Aphelocoma coerulescens. Lineage (NCBI taxonomy): Eukaryota > Metazoa > Chordata > Aves > Passeriformes > Corvidae > Aphelocoma > Aphelocoma coerulescens. Next base: position 34,892,195 of record NC_091014.1, on the reverse strand, counting down.
ATCCAAGTATTCACTCCATTGAGTTTTCATATCTTGATTGAAGCTAAACTAGATTGCAGCTTGGACTCTGACAGATCTGCCAGTAAAAACTAACAGACTCTCAGTAGTATGACTCTCAGTAGTATTTTGATACTACAGAAAGATTAGTGAAATGACTCAAAAGAAGAGTCTTTTGTTTGCGGTGGTTTTTTGATAGCTACTAGGTAAAAATAAGTTTTATTTTTTATAAATGTGCAGTGACATTTCATACAAGCCATGCTAAAGTGCCATTTGGTCACATTCCAGCATAAAATTCAGAGGAAAGGAAGGTTTTTGTTGTCTACCTTCAAACTACAGTAATTTAAGAAACAAACAAACCACTCCCACCAAACAAAAAGCCAAAACAAAGCATACCACAAAGCTGTGGACTATCTTGTTGATACTTCCTGCATACCCCATAATACAAAAAGGCCTAATTCCCATAATAAGCATGAATATGGGATGTCATATAATTGCCACTTACAGAGGAGTTAAACTTATCAAGATATCGAGCAATTTTCTTTAAATATATCCAGGACCATTTTATAGTAGAAGGAATTACTCAAAATATAAAGACAACATGCAATTCCATACACATACAATTCCATACACTAAAGAGTATTCTGAAATGTTGAAGTTTTATCAAATGGCTAAGACTAGAGCCTTCATTCAAAAAAATACGCAAAAAAATAATTTTCCAGTTCGCACACATGCCGATTATGGGCATTTTGAAAAACAACTAAGTATATTAAGCTTAATTCCTTGATGCACCAGGACTATTGACATAATTTTAAAATGTGAATAGTCCAAGTCTTTTCTGTAAGAAAATTGCTACCAATTTCATTGATCAAACAATGGACAAATTATTTCCCATCAGCAATACCAATAATCACCAGCATCACCTCTCCCTATTCTGGTACTACAAAACCATTGCTGAGATTAAGTTGATGCAGCTGATACTCCTCAGAAAACTAAACAACCTTATTAACTCATTTCCTGGCTGGAAAACACTGTGAATGGCAGAAGAGAAAAATCAGTCCTTCAGCACACACACACACCACCAGCAGCACTTCAAGTTCCTCTTATTTGCCAGTAGACTTCACTGTGTATTAGACTTCACTAATAGTTACACTGAGATGAACATGTGAAATATTACTGTGACCATTTTTTTTCTAGTTAACAGTTGGATCACATTAAAAAAGGAACTGAACAGTATAATCTTTGTAGCTAACAAACAATCAAGCATGCAACAGTATTACTATGGAACAGTGTAGTAGAAACAGCAGAAAGTAACCCACAGAACAGGTTCTCGGGCTGAGTCCAGTGCACAAACTGCATTCCCTCTGCACTAGTGAAGTCATTTTGAAAGAATCCCCAGAATTTACCTCAAGAAATTTAATTTGTTCAAGACATTCAGAAACATTTTCTAGCCAAGGCCATCTGCTTAATACGCAATTATTCACTTTTCGAGAGTTCAATCCTAGACACAAAAAACCACCAATCCACCAAACAAAAAAAACCAAATCCCAAACAGCAAACCAAAAAAATGCCCCCCAAATCCTCCACAATTATCTTGCAATACTTGCTTATATATGCCTAGCAAAAGCAGATCACTATGTTTAAAATTCAAGTCAGAAGAGAGAACAACCTGAATGCATGCTGCACAACTAAGAATAACACAGATAGCTTCAATGGTGACATCTCAAAAATGGTTAGCCTGATATTTCAGACCAAAAAGTGAATATAGGAATAAGTAACAAAATGGAATCAAAGCAAACAAGACATATTTTTAAATCCATTTTGAAGGACTTTAACCCTTGCTCTTTTATAGCACTAAATAAGATCCTGGGGTTTCATGTCAATCATCTCTTACCAGCTGTGCTTTCAAGGTTGAGAAGCCAAATGGTAACAGTAAGTAAAAAACTGCTAAATTTAGTCTCAAAATTTACAACACTTTTTTTCTTTTTACAACACAAATGATATACTATCTTCATTGTGTATGAAGAAATCAACATGCCTCAGACAAATCTTGTAGTCCTATTTATATTGCCCAAGATGAAAAAAAAAATTAAAACATCAGTTACAAGAAGTGCATTTACTTCCTGCCAATTATATTAAAACTACATCCTTCTGAACAGATCTAGATTGTTTTTATACAATCATGTGACAGATTAAAATCTCAATGTTAAGTGGTTTTACTTACTTGTATTTTTTGGAGTTCTTCACTAAAGGGATCCTTGACTGTCAAAAAAGAAAAAAAAAAAAGAATTAATTCACTCCAGGTTCTGCAAATACTATAAAGGTATACCAACATTGCAGCTTTATGACAACACTGTAATAGTTAGATAAAAACAAGGTCCATAATAAGACAAATAACAAAGAGACATCTATTAACCTTTGCCCTAACTCTGCATTTATTAATGCAGTATAGTAGCATTTAGGTTAAAGCAGAATTTTGTATGTCAACAAATTTCACAGCTATTTGCCAAACTCTTAATAACTCAATTGCATTGAAATAATTTGAAGGTTTTACATTTTAGTGGACAGCTTAAAAAAGGAAAATCACTTTTTTACTAACCACTAATACATACAACAAAGCTCTACAACTCAGCATTTTCTTTTAACAAGAGTGAGACGACACACTGAGGGCTCATGCACTCCCATGCATATAGGTATCCACAACACATCAAGAGCTGCCCACGCAAGAGTAGACTGATGGACAATATCTTGATTTCTGAAACACAACTATGCTTAAACGGATCAGTTAATTTAATTATAAATGGAAAATATAAGAGAAATATAAAGGTTGACAGATCAAATTCATGGCAAGATTTCTCATTTAGGAGAAATGGAGGATACAAAAGAAACTAAGGACCAACTTATAAAACAGGGTCTCCAACCTTAGTCAAGTGTAAGTGAATAGGGATAAGAAACAACAACAAAAATTATTTTGTAAGAAAAAAATTAATTATTCATAAAAGAATGTGATTTTTTTTAACCACATGAACTTCAGTAGCATTCTTGTCAGCAGACAAATGTTGATCTACTTCACCTTAGTTTTGAAAAGAAGTTTGAAGTAGGAACAATTACCATTTTTTTGCTCCTACATGTAGCAATGGTAAGGTTCACATTCCTATGGTTACAACCAAAAAATGATGTCTAAAGCAGCAGGACAGTGAAAATACTTTCGGAAGGAAGACAGCTTGAATCTCTGTAACTTTGCAAACAAGTTTATCCATGTGCCTGAGCTCAGAAAATAATTAAGCATGTTACCTACCCAATAAGCCCTTCAGCATCTTCTGATACAGCATATGGAAAAAAAAACCCTAACCAAACCAAAACCACCCAAGGACTGGTTTTCACATACATCCAAATACTTGATTCTCAGATAGAAGATTAACTAAAGTTCATAGAAGCAGATGTTGAAGACTCTTGCAAACCAAGCCCTACAGCACTTCATGATTTCATTCTATAGGTCCAAATTCGCAGACGTTGCCTACTGGATTATCAAGCTACCAACTTTAAAAAGTCTTATGTATTTCATTCATTAACTCAATAGAACATGCCCAGTACACTAAACTTTCAATCTCAATAGCCTAAAATAGGATTAGAGAAACACCAGGTTGATCATTAAGTTATCCAGACAAGGATAATTATGGACTCTAAGGTCAATCTCATTGAGCATACATGAAATCTTGATTCAGTAGTCGTCTTTGATCGGAAAGGGGGTGCAAACACGAGACACAAGAGTGCGTAGATTTCATATTTTATGTCATGACTAACATATTTTAGCACTGATGAAAGTCATGAAACAAACACATATGCAACATTTCCGTGCCTGCAAAGATGCAAACTGTGAACTGTCACCTGAAACTCTAGATATGCTGGGGCAGTCCAGCAATTAAGTGGAGGCCATGGTGGTGGTTAGACTTTTCCAGTATCACAATCCCAGTGTAAAATCAATCTCGCATTTGGGCAACTTCATATTTACATAAATATTAACACCTTGAATTTATGAAGCAAGCCAGGTGATGTGTCAATGTTTGCCTCTCCTTCACAAATACATACTGGTTACCGTGACCAAGAATATTGACCACCTCTTCAAAATTACTTATCACAAAAATTTAACAATCTTTGTAATTCCTTATTTTAACTCACACTATAGGATTTCCATTAAATCCCTCTGAAGTTAGTGATTTTAGGGCAAGTTAACCAATAACTGAAGTACATTTTATGTATGATACTATTTAGTTTAGGATGACTGATGCCTTAAGAGGCAAGTATGCTAAATGCAACTGCTGCAATTTATCAGCTGCATATGCAATTACAACTGTTAATCAATCTGCACTTATTTACCACATAACCTCAATTCATTTGAGTTAATAAGGCCACTCCTTAACTTCTTCAGTAATTCCTCTTCTGAATCCACCCTTTTTTCTTTTGTCCAGAACCTAAGCTCTTACCAAATCCTCCCATGTGCTCCAGTCACAGATGTAAAGTTTTCACCTACTCCAACATGTCTAAGGTATTTCAAAATATTACATCAGCATTCTTGGTTCAAAAGCTTTCTTGACAGTTCTTAGAATATGTAACTACATTTGAAAGAGTGGTAAATTTGTATTCTACCAAACTAAACATTAAATTAAGAACTAATTACTAATATAAGATTTTTATCTGAACATATACTTCCAAGGCTCCTCCTCAAAAAGGGTTTGAGACCTCTATGATGCAACAATTGCCAGCTTTGAAAACAGTCCTTCTATCAAGCTCACATTCTAAGGGGGTTCAAAGAACAAATTATCATCTACTTACACTACAAAGGTAAAAAAACATGTATCCTTGTATCAGAGGAGAGAGGGAGTAAAAAGACTATTTAGCCCTTCCATAATATTCATGCCTTCACTTCATTCCTTAAGTCTTCCAAATTTGAGTCCTCTTTCTCCGTGCTATAAAAGCCACTTCTGAACCTTCCGGCAGCTCTATGTTCCTCCTAACATTTTTAAGGCAACATTTTTAACAGACCCATTGTAATGCCATAATCTATTTCTGAATGCACAGATAATTTGATGTTATAGATGAAAAAGCAAAATTCCAACGCAACTTTAAGGAGCTGTAAAACTGCAGCTGCAGAAATGAGAATGATCTCAATTAACCCATCAGCACCTTGTTTGTGATGACACAAAGCATCAAGTACCATTCACCCAAAGCATTCAGAGACTGTGCACTACAACATACACTTCCAAGTTAGCAGCTTCTGCAGAAGCAAGAATGTTCCTCCCTGCAAAGTACTTTTCTCCTCCTCATCCACCATGCCACAAGCAGACTAACCCCAAAACAGAAGAAGTAATATTTCCAAAATCTGTTTTGCAAAGGTGTGTTCAGTAAGCAGATAACCTAATGCTTTCTATTAGATTTTTTTTCTTCTTAAAACAAATACATTAGCTGGATAATGTGCTGCTACCACACAATATTAGAAGCACTGCTATCAGAAATGGGCCTTTAGCCCAGCCCTTTTCTACATGACCTCAAAAACAAATTTTCAATAATTTTACAACCCAAGTATTTTCAATGTCAGCTAACAGATCTGTAACTTTTTCTAAGTCTGGGATCAAGGCCTGACTTCACCCAGTGACACACCATGTATCTGTCAAGAGTAATTCCAAAACATTGCTTCTCAGAACTCCTAAACCTTAAAATGCCAGAAAAACACCAAACAAGTTATTGCAGGAAATGTTATTCCAGAGCTCCATATTTCAAACTTCTTAAATAAAATAATCCTGCCTTTATTTTCCTCTCTGCAATTATTTAATGCTCAAAACAGACAAGCAGTTTTGCATGATCTTCCATCTCCATATCGCTCCAATTCAGGTAGAAACCACTTCCAACCAGTAGGTTAAATCTCTCTGCTTTTATACTAAGACACAAAATCATACAGCAATTCCTTCATTACAGATCATCTTTGTGTGCTTTGGAAATGGTTTTTGTATTTTGAAATGAGTACCCCATTATAGTTGGAATAGTCCTTGGCCCTGTAGATTTTGAAGAGCAGCATAATGTGCCACAAGGATTAGTGAATTCTACAAACCGCTGAGCCTTTCCTTAACATCTAGTCACTTTTTCAACTGGTTCAGTTTAAAGCACTTTTATTGATAATTTTTTCCCCAATGTAATTTTAATTCATTCTGTAAGTGATATAACGATTGAGAACATAACCAACAACTTCATGTTGGTTACTTTTTTGACAAAGCCCTCCTCCAAAAGAAGTAAAATAATCATATTTGTGATATACACTTCAGATGCATTTTCTATCAGCCCTGAAAATAAAAGTCTTCATTATTTTAGGTAAAAGGGTATGATATACCAGAATTTCTCTTTGGAGTTTTTCACCGCTTCTTTAAAAAAAAAAAAAGCCCAACAAATCACAACAAAATAACCCTCTCATTTGTTTAGCTCTATCAAAGGTTCCAATCTACTCCTGTCCATTTAAATACTGGTTAGAATAGATCTGAATGTCGAAAGATGCTCCTGTGAGTCATGCCAATTTCATCCATATTTAAGAAGAGACAAATGTATTGGGAAAGCTTCTCATCAGATTATTCAGTTTCATTAGAATAATAACATTATTTTCATTCTGGTACTTGTATTACTGATCAAAAACCTAGAAATTATAAAAGTTGTCAGTTCTTAAGAATATTCAAGAAAATATTTTACAGTAACAGAACTTGCACATGTGCTCTTTTGCATTGTATTGCAAAATACAGAAGAAACAGCTGTCTCTGTTCAATTAGGGAAAATGGATCAAAAGTGCACTTGCCATGCATTGTAAAAATTAGATTAAAATCACATTCGTTGCACACACATACACACAGTATTCATTACAGGCTAGTGTGTATACAAAGGAAATAAAAAACTCACCACACTAAAACTGCTCTTACAAGCAGTGCAAAACATTACCAGGAGAAACATTAGACTTCAGACACACACCAGCATTTTACAATGGGTAGAGTATCAGAATAGGCTTCTGAAATAGCTCTTCTGCCTTCTTCTGCACCCCTCCCAAGTATTTTAGCTCCTTACATTTTAAAAGGTCAAAAAATACCCACCACTTCAACAAATGAAGGCAAATTTTAAAAAAGGGGAAACTCCACCTTGAAAGCACGGCAACACAACATGCTTTATATTTAACTAGGAAGTGTTCTGTTTTCCTCAAACTCCAAAGTTCAAGATGGAAAGCAAGCTAATAAAGCAAGTGTTATTGAAATACAGGTTTAAAAATCAATGGGAAGCTGCAATTAAATACTGAATCAATTGTCACTCTGCCAAGGGGCCCAGTCTTGATAAAAAGATCCTGTGATCTCGTACAAGCAGTAAGGATTTCTGTCTTGAAGAGCCTCCAACATAAAAACACCCAGTCATAACCTCTTCTTCCAGACAGACTTCAGTTACAAAGTATTAGTAATAGTATGAACAGTTTACAACATCCAAAGGTAACATTTGAAGGGAGAACACTGACAAGAAAACTCTTGAAAGGCTATCAATCATAAGCCCAAAGTCAAGATACCAAATAGGAAATTTTCATTTTAAAAACTGGGGTTCTGTTGTGCCTCTGTCCTCTTAACCATTCAGCACACATTAGTCTATCAGTGCTTGCTGCACTAAAAGCAGCAGCACTGCTGAACAACATGATATTTACAAAGCCTAAAAACAACAGCAGAACTCTGAAAACAGGTGCTCTATGCAGGACATACAGAGGTAGTTGCTAGCAGGTCTCTCGGCATGACAAAGATGAGCTTTCACTGAGGAAGCAGCAGTCAGTTTACCACAAGTATCCATATTAGTTCTTTAACTAAGGAAGGAGGAAACTAAGGAAACTTTTACTAAGAAGAAGGAAAACTGCTCACAACATACTGTAAAAGTTTGCAGAGCTCAAAATCAGGATAAGCTCAGCAGTAAACCACCACTTGACTGGACATGCATAACAGCAGGCAATATTGAGTTACTTCCATTTTTACTTCACTGGACTAAGACTCTGAAGAACTGGCTAGCCTTCCAGGCTGTCTACCATAGCAAATGCATTTGTTTGATTATTTGTTTGATTCATCTACCTGGTTCAAATAAAAACTATCTGAAAAGAACAACTGGACTAACACACCATTATCCTTTACTCAGCTGAAGAGTCTGCTTGAACTAAGACTGAACTTGAACTAATGTTATCATAAATGTTTATTAATTAAATAGGCTACACCTATTAGTTAAAAGGTTACACTATCAGTTTGTGGATTAAGGTGATGAATCTTCTAGCAGTACTGCGTGCACTTCTGACCCTGGTGGATCTAGAGAAAAAAAACAAGAAAAACCAAAACCTTTCTTGGCAAGAAACTCACCTGCCATGCAGAAACAGGAAAAAAAGACAACAGAAAGGAAGTACAAGTGACTCTTACCAAGATATCAAACACTAGGAACAACAGAACCATACCACACCTTTGGTACATGAGAACTCTGTACTATGTAGGTCACTATATGGTATCACAAAATTCAGTGCTTGAACTATGAAAAGAAAGTTTACAGAACAAGATCCTAACTCTCCTCAAACCACGTACCTTATGCTTAAGGGAGCCGGCCATATAGTTAGTTGACACCAAGGCTTGTGGAAGCAGCTTGGTACATTCCCCTCTTCTGAATGGCAAAGGATATCACATACTAACTCATTCCCTTACAGAAGGGATAGGCAGACCCTATTTGGCCTCAGGTCCTCAATCACCAGGACAGCTCCTTGCCAGGGCTGCTACTTTCATGTCAGTTCCCTCCAGTTTGCTCTCCCTCCAAAGGGATGACTTAATACCACACATCCTATATAGTAGAATAAAACAAGTCTGGATTTAACATCTCATGGTTTTCCTCCTCCCTCTACTTCACGTGCATTTGTACTCAATCTGCACATTTTTGTTATTAGTTCAATAAGCAGCACCTTTAGCTGAAGGTCAAAAGAAAAAAAAGTGTTTAAAGTTATAATTTAAAAAACATTTTACACTGTTCAATTATAAAGTATGCCAACACATCCATGCTCAATGTAAACAACTTAAATACAGTCTGCAGTGTTTCTGAAGGGAGTACCACCTCTGATGGAAATAAAACTTATCAGGCATTGATCATAATACACCTAGAATCACCAAATCAAACTGTGCATATATACCTGCCCATTCTGAATGGATTAGGGTTAGTGAGTCAGCGAGTAAGTCAGCTCACAAGAGTACTCCAAAGATGGGTATTTCCACTCCTAGTTCAAAGGACACTGTAGAGACAGTACAGCCGTATAGCTCTCTTAGATGTTCTCAACACTCCCTTCTTAGCTTTTTTCTGAGTTTAGATCAAAATGAACATGCATTTATTATTATATGCAAAATACAAAGTACCTAAGCACGAACATATCCTTTACATACAGCTCAGGTTCCCTATTTCCCATAGTGACTTACAAACACTTTTATCCACACCTGCTTTTACATAAGCAGATGTAAAAGCGTAAGTACTTCTCATGCTTACAGATAAGAGAAACAAAATCCAAAAATAAATAATGAGACTAGTTCCTTCTCCAGAAGGAAATCTGCATCTCTGCTCTAAATTTCTCAGCTAGGAAAAGTTTCCCTAGGACAGTATAAAATTCCTTTCACATACATACCCCCAAAAAACCCCAGAACCAACCAAATAAAAAACACCTTTTCAGCTTTTTCTTTGAAATACACTATGCCTTTCTTCTCCCCAAACTTTCTTGGGTCATACATTGGGGGCACACCAATATAGAAACAGACTAGGTTGAACCTAATATGATACTCTCCTTTGCAAGATACCACCAAGGAATTTCATAAATCTTTTTCTCTTATTTACAAAGCAACAGTAAATTATTTCCAAGGTATTTGCAAGGAAAAACAGTACAAGCAACACTGCCAGACTGGCGTTTCCCCGTAATTAGGTTTGAACTGTGGATTTCCACAGCCTGTGAAAATGCCTCTCAAGCATTTGTCACACATGCACCACCCAGTCTATCACTCAACAAAATCCTCTTTGGTAGTCTAAGGCATGACACCTGAAAAAGAACAAAAGCCATTCAACTTTAGATACAGCCAGAGATGAATAGAAATTCATTAACAGATAATGTTATACCATTTCCCAGAAAATATACTGGGAATTAAAAAAACCAAAAAACACCAACCCACCTCACAACAAACCCAAGCGTTATTTCAGGCAACAGTAACAAGACAAACAAAATAAAAAACCCAAACCAGAACAAAAACGTAATCACATATCTACCTTCTGAGATATGAAACCCATCCTTGACAGTAAATGTTCATTGCTCAATATCTACTGACAGGTTTCAGTAGATAGTTCAATAGCTAGATTAGTTAGCTCTATATATAGATTAGTTCTATAGCTAGACTTCTGTTCTCTATGACCAACAACATCCACATATTCTGATAAAAATGTGTTTGATGAAGTTGTGAGATATGGGGTATGTGGGATATGAGGGGCTTGCACTGTGCAGGTTGATGATGCTGAACAAGCCCTGGGATAAGTACTATTGAATGAAGTGCTGTGGGATGTTTTATTGCACAACTACATAGTGAGATGGTGAGTATTGTGGGGACAGATGGTTAATGTAAGGGGCTTTGATATGCAGCCTATTGAAAATATCCTAAAGCTAACAAAAACAGTTACAAAATTAACAGTCTGAGGTTTCTCCAACGCAGAGATTTACCTGACCAAAGAAACACTTTTCTGCGGACTAAAGTAAAATTAAGGTCTAGATGTGGCCTTAAAATCTAGTGTTAGGAAAAACATTACACCTATCCACCTCGTGCCCAGCAGTCCTCTTGTGATAAAGTTTTGTCCAGTCAACAACCAGAAAGGACAGGCTGATCCTGCATTTACCCAAGACACTGGGAGTCCAAGTACAAATGTTTCTTGGAGTTTTTCAAAAAATAGAAGGTTAAGGGGATGTGACCATGTATTAAGCAAATAAAGTAAATAAAGGCAGTATGAAGGAAGTCTTAGTATGTATATGAAACAATTACTCTGTAACAAGCCATCTTTAAATTTATGTTTAAGTAAATGGCCTTCTCTGAGACAAAGTTGCCAACTTGTTCTACAATCCTTCATTTATGAAGACCCATTTCTTACTTATCTGACAGAGCATCACTAAAATTCAATGGATCTTAGAGACTACTTACTAAGTTGTAGTGTCTCTTAATTCAATGTCAGATCTCTCTTTTTAAGCCCCTACTCTTCTCCCCACATTAAACAGCCTTTTGTATCAATTCAGTCTGTCACTCAGAGGTCATTTAAAGCTGCTGAAGGAATTAAAGACTCTAATTAGCAGCGTTACTCAAGATACCTTGATGTTACAATATGACCATCAGTAAACAGAAAATTTGATCCTTTCCTCTGCAAAAAGAATTCACCTCTGCAAAATGCCAGACATAACACCACATCTCCACCAGCAAGCTATGCACAACAGGCACCACATTTGCCTGTTTCACAGCTAACATACACCTACTCTCACACTCCACAGCAGAATGTAAACACAAGCAGAACAGAGAAACAGCACTAAATAACATTGTGGGAAGTACAGCACAGCAGGATTCAACACTGGACATTATAAGCTCAAGCAAGCCTTCTAACACAGAAGGAACCTACATGAGATCAGCTTTAAGATGTGCAGTGGTTCTTCAATTTACCCCTGCACCCATCAGTATGCTTCTTTCCATCAGTACCACTGCCCCTTTTGACAAGCTTTTCTCTATCAGAAAGGACAGAAGCTACCAAGGTTACTTTGAGCAAGACCTGAGCTACACCATGTCCTGATTTATCCTAATCACAGCAAAGGCACTGTCACCTTCTTCCACATATCTAGACCTACCAGGAGAAACAGAAGGAGCCAAGAACAGTCAAGACAAGGACAGAACTAATGAAGTTCTCAGCAAACACTGGAGTCGCCCAAAAAGTCTTATCTTTTTAATATACCTTGATTTCACAGTCCATTAACCAGTAAACTTATTCCCCTCAACCTAACACAAATCACAACAGACAACTAATTTTAGCAGAGAATACAAATACTCACAAGTACGATAAAGGTGAAAGGAATATACGTAGCAGGATTACAACACTACATGATTTTCCACAGCATTGGAATAGCACTTTCATCAAGAAAAAAAACCCACTGCACTTGCTTAATTTACTTGCCTAAGCTTTTTTGTGAAGTGACCAAACAACTTTCTCAAACAACAGTTCTGGTCTGTTCAAATGGTCTTACTATTTCTGAGCGCAAGTCTAGAAGCATGACAGGGATCAGAGTTCACTACAACTCTACAAATCCTGCCAGCTTAGCTGGGTAAGCAATCAAGCTAAAGTTTGCAACCTACTACTTTCAGATGAAACACAGATGACAAAATGATTTAAACGTACATGATTTTAGAAACACAATTGTTTCCCAGAGATAGGAGGACTTTCTTTTATAACACCTAGTTGAGAAACTTGCTAACTAGGATTTAAAGCAATATACAGAAAGTGAAACAGCTATATACTAGTATTTCAATAGAAGATGTTACAGTGTCAAATACAAGTCAGGGAATCCCTTGAAAGCACAAGCAACCTTAATAGGCACACAACACAGGAACTCTCAAATCTTTTACTTTTTCTCCCTCCCTTTGTCTCCTCTTCTATAAATACTTCTTACCCACAACTAATTTTCCTCCATTAAAGGCAACACTGTCAAGAATATAGACTCATCTGAGAAGGTGATCTTAGAAGGCAAGTAAATTCATAAGTTATCTGTGAAATACCACAGCACTTCAATAGTAATTTGCAGGCCTGTGAGCATAACAGTCATCATCTTGTCTTTTATACAGCAAATCTAACTTCTTAGCAATTAAATTCCCTGCATAAAATTCCATAGAAGTTTTAACACCTGAAAGATTTAGAAGTCAAGGAACAACAACAGAATTGAATGAAACTCTTAGAATTGTGATTTGCATAAGCTTACACTTGCAATATACATAACTGCTAAGTCTCCCTGAACTAACATTTCAAAAACACAAGTTGGAGCAAACATTGTAAGGATTATCCTCCTAGCAATTGTTTTGTAACAAACTTCATAGAAAGACCAAAATTACTAGCAACAGATGTCACTTTTAAAAGCCTCTCCTGGTAAGAAAATAAGATTTTAAACAAGACCTACCTGAAAGTTTCAAAATTAGTTTGTTGTTGTGGTGGTTTTGTTCTGTTTTTTCTTTTGTCATATCAGCTGCTTCTCAAACAAAGTACTGGAGCAGAAACAGTAAAAGTAACTTACACACAACCTGTTTCAGATTACAGACTTCAACAGCATCTGTACTAGTGCCCACATTTTTCAGAAAAGTAAACCAGACCTGAAAGCAACATCGACTGATCTGGTACAGTTATCAACTTTTCATTAAAAGTAACTTTAGAATTAACTTTCAGGAACACCCACTTGAGATGCTCAGAGTAACATCACAAAACCACAGAAGTTGGAAGAGATACCCAACTCTTCAGGGTTTGAAGAACCCGAGGAAAGTAGACTAAAGTATACCATTTTCCTGACAAAATACTGTGCTGGTTTGCAAGAAGTTGATTCAATTCCATGGTATTTTGAAGGCAGGTGCAAATAAAACATGCTTTACAGCCAGAGCAAAATGAATGAGGTTACCAGCAACAAGCCCAAACTGATCTTTTCCACATACAGCACTGTCAGAGCTAGCAAGCACAGCATGCACTTATGCATTAGTTGGTCTTTTACCTGAGCTTCAAGAGCAGCTTATTTCAACGGGTTTAAGAAAAACCTCACAGACGTTTATCTATATTTTAGACAGCAAAATGCATAAAAACCTTACTTCAAGTGACCTTTATAGCTTAGATACAGAAGAATTAGCCCAGTTCTGATTTGTCTTTGAACATTTTATACTACATGTGGAAAAACTAAAGCACTTCATAGCTATTTCAGAGCTCTGAATAAGAAATCATTTGAACACTAGGCACAGTGTTAAGTGACAAGTCTCTTCTGAAATTCTCTGCTCACCCCTTCTCATTTATACTACTACACATGGCCTAAATTCAACTCCAACGCCTGGTTTTAAGCTTCCCTCTCATTACACACGCCTCCTCTGTTCTTAGATTACAGACTGACAAATATTTAAGTGTTGATATTGAGTGTACTTTGTGATTAATATTTTTCAATGTCACAAACATACTATCACTTTATTTTGATTGCATTTAATTTTAGGTAATTAACTATTAAGAAAGCCAGCATTTAAGCTCACTGTGCATAAATCCCTGCAAATTTAAAATAAGAAGCCACCAAATATACAAATAACTGCCTTTATTGCTTTATCACAGTAAGCATGATAATTACAGAGATGCATATATTGCAACTCCTCTGAACCCTAAACTCTTTACGACACGGATTCAAGTTTAAAATAACTGATTTTTTTCCACAATCACTCTCACCCAACAGAATCTTACCTACAACCATCTAAAAGACAGAATAATCTCAATATCTACCTAAATGAAATGGTTGTTTTTGAGATACGTTATTATTTTTAATGAAGTATGAATCAGTTCTGCTTCTATAAAGAAAACAGACAGTATACCCATATAAGCATAAGAGTCAAAGGACACACTTGGATGATGTTTAAGCTTAGGAAGCATATAATAGAAGACAGGGTTCTCCCCCTCTTCAGTAAAAATCTTTATTAACCTGTCTTGTCTGTTCTTGCCTGTTGTACAGACCCACCATATTTTTGTCCCGTATGCTGATTTGAGAAGAATTTAGTAAGCACATGCTAAACATATGGACAAGGTAATTCCCTGCTCATTCCCACATTACTGAAAAGAAGCGGCCTGCTCATCTCCCTATCAAAGGAGGTAGCCACAAAACCCGCTGTTTGCTTCTTCCAAAGGACACCATTCCCCCTGTTCCCATTTGTTACGTTGCAGCAAAGCCTGGGGCTGTGAGGAAGTAGGACAGATGAAATACGAGTGCCATTGCCAGAACAATTCTTCAGGAAACCCACTTTCAAGAGTTCCACTGAAAAGAAAGCAAGAACACGCCAAGAACTGGTTTACTTGAACTACCAAGCAACACTGGACTACCAGAGCACTGACTGGGCAGCCTAACCTAAGCAAGGTCCTCTAAGAAGAGGACAATTTTTCCTAACAGTTCCAGCTAGGTTAACTTTTTAAGAGCAATATACTCAACACAATCAATCCACACGCTCTATACAGGAAAGTTCACACATTCAAAAACAATTTTCTTCCAATATAAAAAAAAAAAAATCCACTCTGAACTTCAAGAACTATTGCTATCTGCATTGCTGAAACATTCATCTTTTATCAAACAGGATGATAAGCCAGTTTTAACTCAACCACTGAATTCGGCAGTTTACCCCAGTATGCCTACAGATCTTCTCCCATTAAAATCATCATATTTCAAGACTAAAAGAAGTATATAGTACATGTCAGTATAATAATACAGCTTATCCATACATAATAAAATGTAGGCTTGTCTCTAGCAGTTATGGCCAGAAGCTAACCAGACTATGAGCAGTCCCAACAGTCACACTACACTGTATCTAATTATAGCCCACCTGTGTATGTTCACAGCATTCCCAAAAAACGAGACTGAACAGTACTTAAGAGCCACGTGGACCATTGCAACGAAACCATCGCAAATCCCCAAGTCCTTGCTGCTGTCCTTCCTAAACACCAAATGTTTTACTCGCACCCCCCCGCCAAAGAGTGCAAAACAGAATTAAGAACTATTCTGCTACCCTAATGTAATGAACAACGTTCAAAAGGGAATAGAAAAAAAGCCAGCCCACACTGCTACTTCTGCCCTATGACATCTAGCAGATCCCAAGATAACAGTCGGATCGCTCCTTACATGGCACTGTATACATGCCCACAAATGAGTATATAAATCCTCTACTCTCTATACAAAGAAATGTACATACCCCACACTCCTTCCTCAATCATTTCAAGAAAAAATGCAAGTTGCCAAGAACCTTCTAATGCTCTTACATCCCAAAACCAGTTTTTTGCATAATTTCTCACCAGGAGCAATGAGAAATCAAGACAGCAATGTAATGGTTTTTCTTTCTGATGTTAGTCTCCACTGTCCATTTCAGAACAGCCAAGAATTGAATCAGCATGAATCACCACCCTTAGGTGGTACATTTCCATTTTTGTATGCTTCATGAATAGAAAATGGTAGTTTTTAAATCCATTCCAAGAAGTTACTTTCACATATACAAGAAGTTCCCAAATAATTCAAGATTTTAAAAAAATGAATGCTCTGAAATTCAGACTAAAGCACAGCAGTATTTCATGTATAAACGTTATTCTTAACTAAATTTAGAAGAAAGTATTTATTAGAAAACAATAAACAATAGGTCAAGCATTCACTGCCCAAAGTCTGTCATAGTGTGTAACATCATCTCAGCCTAGGATCCTTTTCAGCCCTCAACGCATATGAATGAAAACAACTTGCTTCATTACCAAACAACTACGGTCAAATCTTAGACCTGCATGAACCCCAGGTATCTAAACGTGCATGCTTACTCCTGTGAGGTTAACATAAAGCCTTACCTCGTCAATCTCTATTAACCATACTCCTGCTATATTGAACAAAATCCATAGAACTGCTTTGGGAAGAAAACGTGCTAGAAAACAGGGTATCAACAGATAGCAGGGAATGCTAGGATTTAAGTTTATCCTCAAATGTCTTGCAAGCTTATTACACCAGCTTGCAAAGCACATACATAAGGAAAGACAAATTCTCTGTGCACCATCGTCTAAAGAGAGATTATTCTAAGGTGGAACCCAGAACTGCTCAGTAAGGGATGTCTGGGAATGCAAAGGCGTATTAACAGTTGTTACATCCAGTTGCAGAAACTGCTCTTACCCTTCACCTAATACTTACTGTTGGCTCCCACATCCTCAGCTACTCCAGAACCTCTCATTCTCAGGTATGTGAATCCCAGTATCAGAAAGAACAAGCATGCAGCAGTTAAGAGGAACATGGACAGGTAATGTGCACTGAAGCCTCCAGTGGTGGATACCTCCTCTCTTTTGAACTGTTGGAGAAGCTCCTCCTCGGGCTCAGAGAGATTCTTCTTGTAGGTGTTTTTCAGGTAGGTATGATTTGAACCCGTATGATTGGAGTGGTTGAGTCTAAGGGAGGAGGTGGTTCCACCCGGGGGAAGGCTATTAGTAGATGAATAGATCCTGGATTCAACATTACAGCTACCAGGAGCACCGCTGAGAACATGATTATTGGTCGCTTTCCTAATGGTGCCTGGAGGGTCAGTGACTTTGCCGCTGTCCACGTCCGTGAGCGGTGGTGGCAGCAACAATACTGATGGGGATTTCTTGGACAGGCCAATGCGGTATCTGGGGCTAGGAGGACTAGAGTCCAGATTTTCACATCCTCCTCCTCCTCTTCCCCCCACCACCACCACCGCCGCCTCCTCCTCCTCCTGATTTCTGCCCCTGTCTAGACTGCCGGCAGCAGCCGCCCCCGCCGCCCTGTCATTCGTTACGAGCACACCAGCATCGCAGCCTCCGCCAGCCCTTTCTTGGCCCGTCTCCATCACGCCAGCGCCGGCTGCAGCGCATTTGCTTGTTATGAATGGAGCAGGAGACTTGCTGAGGCTCCGTCTGGGCCGGCGGATTGCAGACTCCTCCTTCGGTCCCTGCTGTTTGGCCCTCGCCCCCGCCTCCTCCGAGTCCGAGTCCGAGTACTTGTCCCTGCTGCCTCCGTAGGCGAGGAGCCGGTTCCCGTTCACGGTCCGGTTCTTCCACCGCTGCTGCTCGCTCTCCTTCTCCTCTTCGTCATCCTCCTCGCCGTCCCCGAGCTCCCTCACACCCTGAGTCGCCGCCGGTCTCCTGGCCGCCGCCCCCCACCAGGCGTTAGGCTTCCGCCGGGCCGCCTCCTCCGGGGGGGAGCTGCTGCTCACGCCGCAGGCGCCGTGGGGGGCGGAGGGCCTGAGGCCGCGGAAGAGGGGCGCAGCGCGTTCCCTCCTGCCGCCGGCCTGGCTCCGGGGGCTGCTCTCCACGTCCGACTCGTCCGAGCTGAAGCCCAGCAGCACTTTGCCGCCCCCGGCAGGGGGTGCGGCGCGGCCCCGGCCGCCTCCGGCGGCAGCCCCGGGAACGAAGGGGTGCTCGGCGCTGGCCAGCCGCGCTCCTGGGGCCGCCCGCCCGGGGCCGCCGCCTCCGCCCGGCGCCGCTCCGGCTCCCGTGTTATTGTTGTTGCTGTTCCGGGTCTTGTTGGCGCCGCCGCCGCTGCGGGCCCCGGCCCGCTCATCCTCGCGCAGCTTCTTCAGCTTCTTCAGGTAGACGGGCCGGGTGCTCTCGGTGACCGGCCCCGGGGAGAAGCCGAAGCGCCTCAGCTCCGAGAAGAGCTCCTCGTCCGTGAGCTGCGCGGCCGTCGCCATTTTCCGCTCCCCCGCCGCCGCCGCCGCCGCGGCGCTTCCGACCCACGCGCCGCGCCGCGCTCCCCGCCGGAACTGACGCGCCGCACTCGGCTGTGGCCGAGACCCGCCCGTCACCCCGCGGCGCCGCCCGCCGGGAACGCGGCCGGGCGGGCGGGGGAGCGGCGGGATGAGCGGGGCGGGGCCGCCAGGCGCCGGCGGCCCTTCCAGGCCGCCCCCGCTCGGTCACGGCTGTCGCGCGGGGCTGGCGCCCCTCCCGCCGCCCCGGCGAGAGATGGGGCCGAGGATCGCCCTGTCCGTCCCTGGGCTCGCGGAGGGGGTCCCGGGCGGGGGTCGCGCCGTGGCGGGCGGCGGATGGGAGCAGGGAGAGCACCCCCGACGGGCGGCCCCCGGCGCCGCGCGGGTGGCCTGTGGGAGGCGCTCTCGGCGGCGGCGGGGAGGCGGCGGGGCGGGGGGCGTCGAGCCCGGGGGGCGGGGGGGGGTGGGAGGCAGCGGCGGCTTTCGGAGCGGGAAGGGACGCGCTGGTCGGAAACGCGCTGTATCAGGCGCGCTTGTGAACAGACAAAACCGCGGCTGCTGCGGAGTGTCGGAGCTCGGGAATCCACTGCAGTGAGCAGCGTCAGACCGAACACTGAACCTCCATTAACGCCATTCCCGGGTGTCAAATTTAGCCTAAAGGTGGCTGAAGAAATGGGAAGAGGCCGCGTGCACCTTTTGGCGGGCCCTTCACGAGGTGGCAGGCAGGCTGCGGCTCCCTTCCACCAAAGTGCTTGGTGGAAGCAAACCTTTCCCTGTTGCAACTTCAGCATCAGGACATCTCGGCTGTGAGGAGATATGGAACCTCTCATATGTATGAGAGGACATAGTCTTAAGCTGGACCAGGGGAGTTTAGGTGGGACATTAGGAAGAATTTCTTCACAGAAAGGGTGATTAGCTATTGTAATGGACTACCCATGGATGTGGTGGAGACACACCTGGAGGTGTTTAAACAAAGTACCACATCCAGTCTTAGTGCTGTGTTCTGGTTGACATGGTGTTGTTCAGTCATAGGTTGGACTTGATGGTCAGAGGTCTTTTCCAACCTAATAAGTTCTCTGTGATTTTGTATGTCATTAATTTTGGAATTACCTGGATGTATTTTGCTTTTTTCTTTTGGAAAATACAGTTGTTCATATGTATTGCATTTGAAACTGTCAAACTGTTTACAGAAACTTGTACTTGTCAAAAGGGTTGTGCCAATCTAATGAGATGTCATCCTGGCATTTCTCAGAGCATGTGGTGTGTGCTGACACTTCTGGATGAGCCCTTTGGCCACAGAACCTCATATGGAGGCTTCAAAATCTCCTGGCCTGCCTGTCTCTACCTATCCACCCTGTATGACAAAACCCTGGGCTCAGCTTCTGCATACCACATCATAAACACAGGAGGCTGAATTCCAGTTTTGACCTAGCTCTGACTAGCCTTGCACCACCATGTGCAAAAGTGGTCCAGGAACAAGATCCAACTGCAGGAACAACTGTGTGTTCCCCCTCACAGTCTGCTGCAGTGAGGATATTGTGGATGTGCCCTGCTAATGTCAAAACTGAAATTGCTAATTTTGTTATTGAGGAACATTTGCAGAGCAGGAGTTGAGGTAGCTGTGAAGCAGCTATGTGTGAAGATCAAGCCAAGTCTACTGAGCTAGAGGAGTGGCCAAGGTCTGTATTACTGCTGTGCTTTATGTGGCACACTATGCACAGCCTCTTCCTTCTTTCCTTGACAGGAGCCGTTTCACCTAGAGCAGTATAGTGCATTGGAGGAATGCACGAAACTCCAGCTGTAAGAATGATTACACTCAATATGACCTCCACTGCACATTAAACCAGTAACGTAAATGTACCTGTTCTGTCCCATTTCCCAATCTATACTAGCTGATTATCAAAATGCTATGAGAAATGCTTCTGACATTCCATTCCTCCTCATCAGGGAGAAGCAACCCACACTTTCCACCAGCTAGTTGGGATACATGTTTGAACATGCCCCGCCACATTCAGTGCCTGCCTCCAGCTGCCTGTGACACTGGCCAAATTAAGAGCAGTCAGTCCCAGCCCAGGTCCCATTCCGGCAAGCACCTGCTTGGACACCTTCCTTCTATTAGCAGAAGGTATGCTGTCCTGCAAGAAAGTGATGATCTGTCATCCAACCAATACAATTCATATCTTCTCTCTGTTTATTACATCAAGAGCATGAGTTAGTTTATAAAACTGTTTACTTAGCAGCAGGAGTGCAGCAAATACTACAGATTGTTAACAATTGAATAATCTGCGAAACTATACCTTGTAGATACATGGAACAGCTGACTGAAAAGTCTGCATATTCCAAATTATGATATAAAATCTGTGTGCCAAAATATTTTGAAATGTTTAAAAAATGTCTTCTAGTTGTACTGAAGTAAGGATACTTCTATTACCAATCCAAAATCACCAAATTTATTCCATAGTATACATTAATATCAATCCCTTATTTTTATCAATATCTCCACATAGTCAAAGTTTAAGTCAATGCTGAAAGTGGTTACTTTTCTAAAGGTAAATTTTGACTGCAGGGAGTGTGGAGACTGTTATTCATCAGGAAAATAAAAAGGCGGTTGTTTTTTGAATACAATGTTTTGGGTTATATTTTCCCTCTCATCCTTAAAGCGGTGGTGTTCTCAGGAAATTGCCAGTTCTTCCATGGGGTGAAAAGGAGTTCTGGAAGTTAGCAATTCTACTTATGTTGACCTCATTAGACTGGTACTTGAAGTTGTATCATAATACCATTTACGTTTTTTTCCTGATTCCAGATTTGTGTGTTATTTATGCTTTTTTGTAAGTTCTTAGAATCTGTAAATGACAGCTGCCTTTCAAATGTTAGCAAGCCTCTCACTGCAACCCACTCCCTATACAAATCACTGTTGCATACCTGAAGCATGTAGAAATCATGAGTCACATATAAATGAAATATTATCCTCTTTTAAAACTCCCTATATTGTAAATGCTGGTGTATTTCTATTTACCTTTTGATTTTTGAGCCTTAAAGTATGCTGAAATCACATTCTCTTAAGAATGTGATGTTAATGAATGTGAATGTTAGTGAAAAGTAGGAATGTGCCTTTCCTTTCTTTACTAATAAAAGTGGAGATAGTCACACAATCACAGATCTCCAGGAACTAGTGCAGTTATTTTTATGGTAGTATGCCTTGGAAGAAATCACTCTTCACTCTGAAAACAAACTGTACTAACCTATTTTTAAACCTATTTACTCTTGTTTATCCAGTTGTTTCAAATACTACATGATGAATATTAAATAACTTTTTGCTAATAAAATTGAATGGGCTTTTTACTAAGAAAACTAATTTTAAGTATTACTATTGCTGCCACCATGTTAGTTCTGTGTGAACAGACTCACTTGATGTCCTTCTTTTAATTTCTTATTTCTCCTCCTTACAACTTCAGTGTGAGGTTTTTTAATGAGAGCAAATCCATCTTAGTAAAAGTTACAGTGGTGTTATGGTACTAATACATACTATGTGTTTATGTATTGACCATGCCATTCAGCATGTGAGCCTGTGTATTTTGCTGATACACCTTTTGCTGATATGCTTTTCTTTCCTGTGGGCATCCTATTAATGTTCAAAAGGCTTATGCTGTCACTTGCCTTTGCATTGTTGCTTTTTTGTGGCTAAGATGTGGGCACATGCAAAGTATCTCTTGCCCACACTTCCCACATGGTGCTGGACCACTCACATATTGCAGCAGCATGAGCACAGTATGCTGGCTTCCCTGCCTCCTGCAAAGAGGCCATGTGCTGCCAGATTATAGTTCCTGCCTAAATGTCCCACACTAATTCCACTCCCACAAAGTGTGTGATGGCCTGCTGTGACTGTGCATTTCTTGTTGCTAGAAGTGAACCATCCTAGTTCATAGCTCTGAGACTTCATAAAGGCAACAGAATCCCCTCCTGCAGTTAATACATCCATGTTTATTTAACTTATACTGGTCCATGGCATATTCTCAATTGGGTGGTCATCTCTGATCAGGTCATATAATTCCTGCTCACTTTATGACGTCTGTATTCCTGGGTATTGGCCATTTTGATGAAACTGTTGGGGGCATTACTGCTGACTCTGTAAGTTGAAAAAAAAATCCACACAGAAGAATTCCAAATCCTAAAGACTGGCTTGAAAAACTGTACTTATTTTTAAAAGGATAGTTTATTTACATATGAGCTTTTCACTTAAATTTGCTTTCTGTGTTCAGTTCTCTTCTCAGGAACCAGAATGGCTAGGTATATTTGTTTTAAAACCTGAACCTGAGCTGTTCAATTCCCCTGGAACTGAGCTTAAAGAAGAATGCCGGCTATCAGAAAACAAGAGATTTCATGACAAAGTGTGACAAAGAAATAATAGAATTTAAGAAAACGCCAACAATAGAGACAAGGGCTTTAGGAATAAAACAAAGAAATAATAGTGGCTAAAAGCTGATGTTTATTATGGTAGTCAGTTTTTACTTTCCAGCCTCTTCTTTTCAGGAAGCAGAAATGTACTTACAGAGAGGCAGATGGGTGAAATCATGAATGCCGATGAATGGTTGAGGGGCCCATCCCGAAGCTATTCAGAGAGAATGGAAAAATCTCATTAGTAGGACAGTATCAAAATGCTCACCCCCATGTTGGTCCCTAAAACCCCCATGCCCAGCGATTTTATGTCTCAGGGTAATTGTTGCTAAAGACTATTGCATGTTGTAGTCAACATTTCTAAGAAGGTGGCAAATCAGGTCTGTTTCATTCTGTAAAGCGTTGTACACTTACATCCAGAGATTTTTGTTTAAATTTGAAAGGAAAAAGTGAAGTTGAGCTTGGTAGTCAGGCAGATTACTTTTTTATTGGTTCACTACTTTTAACATGCAGAAACTCTGGCTGGGTAAAGCACATATTTGCCACATGGAATTGGCAGAAGTAATTCTACATATATAATACGCTCCCAGCACAGTTGTGGCCAAAAGTTGTGCAATACGCTATTCTGGCTTTTGAGCATCCACTTTCCTATGATTAGGTATCCCTTGCAAGTATTTCCAAGATATGAGGAAAGATAAGAACTAGAGTTGCGTGCTTAACCACAGGAGAATACTGGGAGGGGATCCTACCTTTCTGAAATCAACAGAACCCTGAAAACCTGGAGATGCCTGATTACCTACATTCTTGTACCTTTCTCACATAAGGAAATACCTGTTAACACCATACAGGATGCAGAAATGTTAACTACACCTGATGAGATTTTTTTTGCAATGACCTAAACAACTGTTAATATGGCTGTAACCGTGGCACTGTAGCCTGAGACTTTGATAGTGTTTGGCAGCAATGTGATGTGCAGTGTAGATGGAGCCATAAAGAGCTCACTGTTTATAATTACATCCTTGACTTTGATCCAAGGCTAATGTCTTAAAAATTTAGGATTATTTCATTCATTTAATAATGTTTAAAAGAAGAGCCATCATTTGCTGAAAGAAAAAATGAAGTTTACATTTTACATTTTCATACAAGGTAATTGTGTAATGCATTTTCTTGTGCCACAAAACTCTAGTTTCTGTTTGTTCAATAACTAAGCAGAGTATAAATTCATAGAGTTGACAAAAATAACCAAATACAAGAAGTCAGAATAGGGCCACCATTCTGTTTTCTGTCCATGCCATCACACTGCTGCAAAGCACTAAATTCAGTGTGTTCCAAACAATTATTTGTGTTACTGTCTACGCTTCTTTAGCACTTGGAGATCTGACCCATTTTCATTGCTCTTTTGTACCTGGCTCTGTGCAAACACAAGAGAAGATACTCCCTTCCCCTTGAATACACACTTGCCTCCTTTACCTCTGAACTGAAGTGCAGGCAAGGTACATAAGCAGGAAGCCAGCAGCCCTTAAAAAATTCTCTGTTTCTATAGAAAGCACTTGTACACCTCAGCAGTGCAGACTACCACAAGTCTCTCAGTCTCTCCTACTCTCACCTTCTTATTGAGTATTGAATCAATCCTTTTGTTGTTAGCGAGCAGTGGTGTGGTCCTGGCACATTTTAAAGATTTCCTTAGGCTATGTGATTTTCACTGTTGGTAACTCCACTCACATAGAAAATATCCCACAAAGAGGAAGGAAGAACTTCCATAAAAAGTACTCACAGACAATGGAAAAAAAGTACCACTGGCCCTAAGACTACCATTTCCTTCTCAAAGTACATGCTGCATTTCTAGAACTTTGCTTTCTCCTGTAAAAATCAAGTACATTTAGGGAACGTTAACAACAACCAATTTTTGGCCTACACAAACATGTCCATCTAAAAGCAGCTTGGTCTTGCCTCAACTGAATCTTCTGTGTCACACATTATGGGAGTCTCTAGCACACTCCACACTACACTCTCTGGTTGTCTTAACACGTGTGGATGTTATCATTGCATTCAGTTTTCTTCTGTGAGAATGAGGCACTGGAAGTTTTGCTTCACGCTGTTTTCCAAACTGTCGTCCCAGGTGATGCTGCTAATGGCTTCTGCCCCATTGCTTCCTCCTCTACTCTGTATGACACGTCAGCAAGACAAACAGGGTGCTGTGTTCATCCTTCAAGGGTGCTGAAATCATGCCTGGGCACTCAGCAGGGGACATGGGAGAGAAAGGACCAGATTTCACCATTTTGGAAGGTATGTAAGTTATCTGCCTTCTGTCCAGGAAAAAGTGGCTATAGTACCCATTCTCCCCCCACCACTACTTTTAGGTTTAGCCAAATGTAACAAACTACTGTGTTCTTCAGAGCTGGACTGCTTTGTCGACACTGCTGAGCACCTTGATGAGACAATGGAGGCAGGGATACCTAGACACTAATGGCCTGGGCCTCACAATAATGCCTTCCAGTTACAGGGCCTTTTGTGCTTAATTCTTTATGGTCCTTACAGGCCAGACATCTGTCTCTCCTCTTCGATGTCAGACTTCATATGAAGGCTGGATCCTTCACCTCCATGGTGTACCATGTAGAATCCTGTACAAAGGTTTCATTTCTCAGACCAGAGACACATCTGACACAATTGGTTATTGTACCTGACCTGATAAAAGATGGCCTTCACCTTGCTGAACTTGCATTTGAACTGCAGTCCTTTTACTGTAAACTGTTGGAACAGCTCCAATATCACTTCTGGGAAATCCTCACAGCAGCAAAACCCTAGTCCTCTCCCTGCATAGCCAGACATGAGCAATGATTTCTGCCAGTCCTCTCCATGCCTCTATGATGAGTTGGCCTAGAGTGGAACACTTCCCTTTTCTCATGGAAAAGAAGCATAAAAAGGGGAAGACAACAAATTGAAATGAAACAGAGAGACTTAGTAAAAACAGCAGAAAGAGTATCAAAAACAAGTAAGAAAGGTAAAGGGAACAGAAGAAAGAAGAGGGAACAGTGAAAGTAATAATACACAACAAATTAAAATCCAAATACTGAAATGCCTGCTTTGTACCCCATGGGACTTTGTAGGACAGTGAAGAGGTGTTCTTACAAGGAAACCCAGAGGAAAATGTTTGGAAGAGCTCTATGTGCAAATGGGTAGGGCAGGGGAAGAAGTGCTTTTTTTCATTCATGCACACTGTGTAGGGAGCAGTAGGTGGAGAAGTGAGTTCTCTCATCCGCACCCTGAGTTTGTCTGGAGTGCAAACAGTTGTTCTCCAGATGTCTCTGAAAAAGGAAAATAGTATTTGCAAAGCTGAAAAACCGGGGGCCCATAATACACAGGTATTGTGCAACAGAACCGAGGCTCCTCTGACTCACCATTTTCTATCATCTACAGACACAGGTTTCCCCTGGCTAGAATTATTCTTTGTGAAAACTTTCTGGGCAAAAACAAACACAATAAGAAAAATAAAATATTACTTAATGTAACAGTATGCTGAACAAAAAATTCGCCCTTTCAAAGTACCTGAAAGGATGAACCATCTCTGTAATATGGCTGATGTACTGGTGGAGAGTTTTCATCCAAATGTGATCATTAAAAAAACAAGCTTAAATTAAGCATGCACTTCAGTGTTAGGAGAATAAAGGACCCCAAAAGTCTTACCTAAGGTCATAAAGAAGACTGTGGCAGAGCTGTAAACTGAGTTAATGTCATGAGGGTACAAGGCAGGAAATGAAGAGCCTTGTTCTTTGCCCTTGGCTCTGCCACCAACTTGCTGCATGGGAAATCACTTCCTCTTCAGGTGACTCAGTTTCTCCCATAGGCAAATTGAAATAATGATTCATCCTTGTAGAAGTACTTCAAGAATGACAATGGACAATGTTACAGAAGAGCAAATAGGAATTCCACTCCAGTGCTGTCCCCAGCCTATCTTTTGTCCTCTTCTTGCTGGATTTTTTCAAGAATGATGTCTTTGTTACTGTGAATGGTATTTTGTTAGAGATAATAAAGCTGCAAAATTATATAGCAAAAGCAGAATTAAATGCTATATGATTTCTATTATGTCCTATAAACAAGCAGAAGATGTGCTAAAAGGAAGTTATCTGTCTTGCAGAACCAGCCAAGCAAAAAATGAAATGCCAATTCAGTACTCAGTCTGCAGGAAAAAGCAGTATGTGACTAAGGAATTTTAAAATTTGTCATACTATAAGAGAAATAAGGTGGGCATGTATTATTAGATCCTTAAAGGTGTCCTGAAACAGGCACAGATATAAAAAACAAATGAAAGTATGTTAGATCATAAAAGGAAGGTTATAATTTTAAAGTTAACAACCTTATTTACAGCAGAAACAAGAAAACATAGCAGTTAAGGCACTACAAGAGGAGTACACGCCTTACCTTGTGGTTGGTACCCAGGGAAATTGAATTAACCCTGCTAAAAACTTCTAGAAGTAAAATGGGGAAGACAGGTAAACCAAAGTTTTCAAATGAGGCTTTTGTAGTGTATTCCTTATTATCCAAGTGTCCAAGTTGAGTTGTACGTAAGACCAGCTTTTATAAATATGAATTATTCACAAACCTAAACTGGAAAATTAGGATTAGAAATTAATTGGAAAACCATCTAGGAAAGTAGAGGAGGGAAACTTTGCCAGGTAAGATCTTTCATAGCTATTATTATTTACTTGAATGAGAATTTTCAGTATCATACATTTGCACATTTGTAACCTAGTGTACATCTGCCATTTGTTATAAACCATATGAAGAAGCCAGCAGTATCTTATATTGACCAAGATGTAACTTTCAAATTAATGTTTAAATCTATATTTTGCATAGTCAACTCAATGTACAAAATATAGAAATTACGTTTTGATTTTATTTATAAAATATTTAAATGCTTTGAAATCAAGAATATTATTCAGTCTCAGTAAAACAAATATCCAATAGGTCTTAAAACATAATTTTGTTTATGCTCTTACCCAGGCAAGCTTTTCATGCTCCTTTATCCTCAGCTCAAGGACAACACCATGTCCATTCCTAGATACATCTGGATCTATTTTTATCATATAAAAGAAAATGAAGATATGTATGAAGCTGAATTGTTCTATGAAAACACTAACTGCTTCCATATATTTTGCATGATACTATGACATTTATTTTATATCACTGCCTTGTAATTTCATTTTAGCTTTCTTTTATAACATTTATTTGCTTTCCATGGCTTTTTTACTAACTCTCTGGACCATTTCCTACTTAAATTATCGTTTACCGAAGCCATGCTTTAGAACCTATTACTCCTCGTTCCTTCCCTGAGGAAACATTTTACTATGCACAGTTCAGCAATTTTTATATCATTTTACATCATTCATCTTGACATTGTGTTGGCTGTACAAGTTTCCCTCATTCATTCCGTGAACTGTGGAAGTCAGGGCCCTTTTAAATCTATCTGCAGTTGTCATTAGGATTTTCTGAAGAACTCATGCCAGACAAAAGTTTCTAAATACATCTTCTAGATAATATATACATTTTAGCGCTCTCATTACCCATCTGTTGCTCTCAGATTTCATGTTTTACTTTCAGCTTTTCCATAATCTCACATTATTTCTTCTCTTTTTGACAACTGGTAATGCTTTATTGCTGTAACTTATGTAATGAATGGATTGCTGAGGATACATACAAATTCAGCTACTCCATCACTCCCTCCACTGAATCTCTTCCTTCTATGCGTTTCTGTATTGAATTTGTTTGTATTAGCATACCCACTACTCTTTGCCTGTTTGGTATTCATTGTGGAGTACTAAATGAACTATACAATTCAAGAACATGCTGTGTTTAAAGGAGTACTTTAACCTATTAATAAATATGCTACAAGATGCTGTTCTCACTCTGTTTCAGGTGCTGCCTGCTCAGTTTGGAACTAAAAAGGCTCTTCCTTGTTCTCTCCAATCTACCATTTGTGTGAAAATATTTCTGGTCCTGGCTGTTGACCAGAATTGTTATCCAGCAATTAATATGACAAAGAGAAATCCCAGTGGTGAGATCTCCAAGCACTGTAGTCCTATGTATGTCACTATTTGCCATAGACACAATCCCAGAAGTTTTCTGGAATGCCTTCTGCTTTCAGTAAAAAAGCAGCAGCAACCTTCTGCAGAGATGTACAAGTCTTTTATTTTGTCAGAATATTCTATTTTAATTAGATGATTTCCAAACATGTAATTACATAAATATGAAAGATGTTTGTTGCAATTAAAAAGACTTGTAATTATTGTGTTTAATGCCAGACGTGTCATATGCTCTTGCTGATTGGATCTTTTCATAGTTTTTGACTTTGCCAGCACCCCATCCTTCTGCATCTGTTACTGCATTTCTTCTCTCAGCTTTCTTCCCAGAGTGCTAGGGATTACATCCCTTGGCATTCAGTTCCTCAACTCCTTTACCTGTCATTAGCGAAGGGACTGCCCTCAGTCCAGATGTTTTGATTCTCTGTATCCAGTGCCACATGAAACCTCCCTAAGTCTGCCCCATGCCAAGTTGAAAGTCAACAAAAGATTTTGTTCCCTAATATGTGATAAATTAGGCTTAGAAAGTGTAATAAACATTAACAGAAAACATAAAGTGCCGCTTGGATGACCAGGAGGCAGAGAAATCAAAACTTATGTGGTAGAAAATAATTTGCTGGAGAAGGAGTATTTCACAATCAGAGAATGTAAAAGGCCCAAATTAGAAGTTCTTTGTTTTCATGGTGTAGTCTTCTGGTGTTTCAGATCACCTCAGTGTGTTAAGTTTTTCCTTTTTTTAGCTTTATCACTCAATATACTGCACTTATTTCTAAAGGATGTTGTGTTACACAGCTTTCCTTATATTGGGATGCATCACTATTCCTTTGCCTGCTTCCTGTGTAAGCAGAACTGCCACATGCCCTGTCTTCTGCTAACACATGGATTCTGAATGAAGCATTTCTTCCAGGTTTCCCACATGTATGATCCGATCTCTCTGGCTGCATTTTAAAGAAAGCAGCAAAACTAAGGAGTTCAAGGGGGTTTGCTCCAAGGGCAAAAGTAACTTCTTACCTTTGCTGTAAAAAAAATGGCCAATGGGCTGTGTATTTGAAAACAACAAACAAACAAACAAACCCCAAAAAACAAAACAAACAAAAAAAACCCCAAAAACCCCAACAACAACAACAAAAAAAACCCCAACCAACAGTAAAACCAAAAAAACAAAAAAAAAAACCCACAAAAAACAAACAAACAAATAAAAACAAAACAAAAAAGCAAACAAAATAACAAAAAACCCACAACAAACAAACAAAAAGGCTGACAAATTATTGGATCCCCACAGTGCCATACTTGCCATATTTCTGACACCACCTAAAATACACACACACAAAATGTAGGGTACGGGTAGTCCAGCTCCAAATTCGATCCACTCAATGTCCTTTCATATCCCCAGATGCTGTCAGAAGAGCTGTGGGGTACAGTGGCACCATCAGCCCAGGGTGACACTTCAGCAGCAGCTGCACAGTTGTTCCAGGAAGACAGGAGACTTTAGGATGCATAATGAGACAGAAATTCTGGCCCTGTTAGGTCGATGGCCGTTTTGTCCCTGCCTTTATTTAGGCTAGGATGGCTTCCTGCTTGCCTGACTCATGTTCCACCAAAACTGAACT
Organism: Aphelocoma coerulescens; assembly: GCF_041296385.1. Taxonomy (NCBI): domain Eukaryota; kingdom Metazoa; phylum Chordata; class Aves; order Passeriformes; family Corvidae; genus Aphelocoma; species Aphelocoma coerulescens. The sequence continues at coordinate 34,861,580 of NC_091014.1, read as the reverse complement.
GAGTAGCAGGGTCTGTGCCCTGCCCACCCTTGCTCTTTTGTTTCCTTGCCTGTTTCAGCATGGGGAATGTTTGAACCAGGAGACAAATGAGGCCATTCTCCCCTTTCTTTAGCACAGTTCAAAGTATTTTATTACTTCTCATACCTGCTCTGAGTAGTGTACAAAGGCAGGGGGAGAACGTTTGAATGGCTGTGCTTCAAAAATTACATAATTTTTGGATTATTTTGTTCTCCCATGCAGTTTAATGCCAGAGGGGAACATATGGCTCAAAGAGATTGTTTTCCACTTTACAATTCACATATTCTTTACCACATGTGAGGCATTATTTCATGCAATGGCATGTATAATCTCTCCCATGTCTACTCTTCCCTATGACAGGATGGACAATATACAGTTTGTCTTTCTGCTCCTGAGACACTGTCACCCCGATAGTCTTTTTGGACATCAACTATAATTTTCCAAGAATGTTTCTAAAAGATTTTGAGGTGCTTTTTTGTTGTTATTTATGTGATAAATTGTAATGATATCTTTAGTTTTAACTTTGATTCTGAAAGTGCCTGAGGTTTTCTTGCTAGGCAAGTCACAGACCACTTGATCAGTTATCAAAAAAGCTTGTATGATCCCATAGTCGCAGAATCTGAGCCTTTAATCTCCAATGTATGACAAAAGCACCAACGGCTTTGTGGGCAGCCACATTCAGCAACAAATCATACTGCTGTCATACATTTCATTCCTTTTCATTGAGTAATATTTATACAATCTGCCCATTATCTCCTCCAATAGATGTAGACGTTAAACCCACTGAAGCTGATGCTGCAGGTAAGTAACTTTGATAAAAGAGATTGCTTGGTTTGGTACAATATAAGAAAAATTTTGTAAAGGATTAATTGCTTAGATCTGTAACTCATGTTCTCTGTAATTTCTAAGGCAGAAACTTAATTGCATCCACTTTTCTCTCCTTCCATTTTATTTTTCGCTTTGCTAAAATCTTCTTTCTCTCTAAAATCCCTCTAAAATCAATGTAGCTTAGTATAAAACAACGTCCACTAGAGTAGAAATAAATCCCAGTACCTCTTTGTAAGATCTAGGAAGATTTGTCCCAAATAGACATAAGTAATTGAGACTGTCAAAATGAAAAAAGCTAAAGGAGAGTTTATGCAGAAATGGGATAATGAATATTACTAGCAATTTTAGAGGGTACTGAATTTACTACAGTCTATTAAAGTAATGGAAATTACAATAAAATTAATTAAATTAAAGCAGTGCAATTTACTACTGAAGTTTAAAAGGTTAGATCTGCTTTTTTAGAAGCAGGCAAATGTCACACAGGTCTTATATATATAAAAAAAAAACCCAAACCATTGGAAATTCAATTGTTTGAAAACTTAAAAAACCTGTGGGATAACATACCCAGGTTCTGGGACTCTACAGACAAGACCAAAGATCTGATGTCAGGCATGCTGAAATGAAGAACAAAATTGGTGACCAGCTGGGAAAATCAATGAAATAACTTGCCTATTGCCACTCAAGAATATGACAGAAGCAAAGACAAGGACATCTCTCTCTAACTTCTCTAGCAATTTGATAATTTTTACTTCTGCAAGCTTTCATTTGCTGCACTTTTCAACTCCAGTAAAAATTTGGTCAATGGCTGTAAAATAATTATCTTCTTCAGTACCCAGCTGGGTTCAAAGCCAGACTAACTCCGTGTTCTCCAATGGATGACCCAGGACTATTGTAGGAAAAGAAATGGAACAGATAATGAACCATATCATAAGTCATATAAAATAGAAGACTTCTGCCTCTAGAGTGTGTGATGTTACAACCCTCAGTATTGCTTTGGCATAGTTTTTAAAACTGCAGTAAAGAATATGTTCTAAAATAAATAATTGGAATGTTATATTCAGAATAATTGAGGGCGTAGTCTTTAATTTCCCATTTGAAATTTCAGAAACTTCTATTTATTCCAATTTCAGCAACACTGATTTTTCTAATAAAACTACTTCTATGAGTTTTTTTCCTGACAACTTCCTGCTTAAGCAGGAAGAATTTAAAGGGATGTAATTCCCAATGCATAAGCTTTGTTTCTGCAGAGACTGGCAGGAATTTTATGATTCACTTCAGTGAATAAACCCAGTGAACGCTGAGCATTTCTGAAAATCCTGCTGCAATATGGCATCTTCTTGTTTATTTAAATCATGCAGGTGTTAGTTATTATCTACCAGTGTTCACCACATAGAAACAAACCAATAAAATATGCATTTGCTATTTCTGTACACCTGAGGTGAAGCAGCATCTATAACCTTTGGAATGAAAATTATTGCCTCAGGCCATATTTATGCCCAGTACTGTTATTATTTACGTCTTTTTCTGTCTCTTGTTATATTATTCATAGCTGATGATCAAAGGGCATCAGGCTCTGACTTCCATATCCTTCCCTGGATATGTCATCGTTCAAACCATCCATTCATTAATTCATTCCAAGGCTGTCATCAGGGGGATGCTGTCAGTTGCAATGAATGTCAGAGCAGGCCACAAATGCACTAGATATGCATTCCTATGAAAGTTAGTGGAACTTGAAGCCATATTCACAACACAGTTCTGTTTTCATGTATGTTTTGCATTTCATTAAACAAAGAACCACAAAATATTTGCTTTCCTGAGTATATTCCAATCCCCTCTCCATAATGCTCTCAACTCACTTAAAAAGAGACTATTCTTTCCTGAAATATGTCATGTAATTTAGGAGAAAAAAACGATCAAGAAGAACTACACTAAGCTTTTACCTAAATCTCCATGTTGAATGCAAGCAGGCAGTATGAGCACAAGTTTGGCAAACCTTATCCTCAATGAATCTCATTGTGCTACAATACTACAGCAGGGAGAAACTGGGGAGAACAGACACTGCAGTGCAACCAGCCAGTGTCAGCACTAACACAGGACTCACCTGAGCCTTGGCAGATGCTGGAGGAGAGACACACGGTTAAAACACCTACAGAGGTGTCTCTGGGCTTGGATAGTCTCTTGGTACAAACACATACCCACCAAACTGTACTTCAGTCACTAAGTACCAGATAATTTCTGCAGAAAGTAAGCTGATTGCGATAGCATTTTTTACTCAGGAGTGTTTAAATTGTACCATCACAGTTTTGGAAATTATGTCCCAGGGTTATTACTCGGCAATTAAATTATCTTCCTTTGTTGTATCTTAAGAAAGCCCCTTTACGTGAGAAATAACAATGTAAATCAGTGTATTTGAATATTAAATATTTTTACCTATCTTGAGGTCCCATTTTAACCTCTTCCTAAAAGTTTTGTTTCAGATACTATTTTTTCCTGCTGTATTTCTCTTTTGTAGTAAAATTAAAATTGCTTGTGTATTTTCAAACTAAGAAGATTCAATCATATTAAAGTCTTAAAATCAAAATACATTTCTGCTTTTTAAAATCAAATCCATTATTAGTAAATATCAAAAAAAAATTAATAGCTGTTCTCTGACGTATCTCAAACTTCCACATGGTATAACTTTGTCTGGCATGGGGGTTTTTTTGAGCATCTATTGAAATCGAATCTCTCGGATCAGATATTTGTCCGATTGTCCGGGAGGTCCCTGGCAGCCCACGCTGCGGGATAAGGCCCCGTGGCGCTGCTGGAGCGTGGCGCGGGAGGGGAGCCTGCAGTGGCGGCGGCGGCCGGCAGAGGGCGGCCCCGCCCCGACAGTGCCGGCTCCCCGCGGGGCGCGGGGCGGCGCGGGGAAAGCCGCGGCCAGACTCACCTGAGACAGGAGCAGGTTGCGTAAAGCCCCATCCAGCCTGCTCTCGAACACCTCCAGGAATGGGGTACCCACAACTTCTCTAGAGTACGTACACTGGCTCCAGTTTTTGGAGCCTAAGATTTTTGATCTGGGCAAGCTACTAGGGGTCTGCCAGGGACTTTAGGAGAACTCTGTTCCAGCCTACCTTTGCCCACGAATATGTTCCTCAGGTAAACTTGCACAAGTCACTACCAATGTCCCAGCTTCCCACCCATAAAATGCAGTGAGAGTGGGAGGAAAAGTGTTTGAAAGCATTGGAAGGTGCACAAGTGTCTTACAGGTAGTTGCATGTAGAACATGCGGAGATAATGTTTTAATGTTGTGCTCCATGATCACATGGCATTTATGAATGTATACCAAAATACACATACACCACCACCCCCCTCCCCCCCCCCCCAAGTCACCCTGTTTTTTCTGGTGTGCATATATGCTGTTCTGGGTCAGGAAAAGCGATAAGAGATTAGTGAAGTGATCCACTGACAGCAGCAGAAGATTCCTCAAAAGGAGATGTAGGGAATCTTGCAGAAGAGCACGTCAGTGGGAGAGTGAGATTATCTCATACGTTGAACCACAAAACTTTTGCCTAAAAAAATCACTGTTACCAGTTTGCCTTTGTCCCTTAAACATGAAAAAGAAAAATAATGACACATCTTCCCTGTGTGCAAGCCGCTATGATGAACATCACTCAATTACGTCTGTCTGGGAAAGCAAGACCAACTTCACGTTGCTGTCCATAACATGAAGAATTCCAGTCCTGGCACATAGTACAGAGGTAACTTTAGCAGTCACACTTACAGGATGAGATGGAGCACCAGCAGCACCAAAAGCAGTAATCACAGTGAGAAAATACCCTCCAACTCCTTCCAGAACATTACAGAGGGAAACTTGGGGGTTTTACTCAAACTTATCTATGCTGCTAAGTTTTGGTTTTTGGGGTCTTTTTTTTTTTTTTTTTTTTTTTTTTTTTTTTTAAAGAAAGAAAAAAAGAAGGAAGAAAAAGAAAAAAAAAAAAGGCTTTTATTTTTCTTACGGAGGAATCCAGAAAATTTAGAAACAATATTTTTTTATTCCTTTAGAAGGCATGACTCTGTTTAAATAATTTTTTGAATTGAAAATTCTTTCAAGCTTTACTAAGTTTGTATAGCGAGCCAGTTCCAGTTTCTGTGTAAGTGGCAACATTTCAGTGTTTTTCAGTCTCCACTGTTCTCAAGACTTTCGGACAAAAGCCAGGTGAAAGCCTTTTCTTCCTTTAGCACATTGCCTCGTTTTCTACGTCGTTCCTTGGAGCTGGGAAGCCTGTCCCTGTGCTACTGTCCGGCTGATGTCTCGCTCTAGGGCCTGACCTGCCCAGCTTCGCGGGTCCCCGCTGGAGCCACGGCTGCACTGCACCCACCTGCGGTTTGGGTGATGTTCCCCCCACCCCTGACTCAAACCCCACCAGTGCCCGCTGACGGCTATGCACAAACTTCCTTTCTTCACTCAGACGCGAGTATCTCCAGCGACTCATTTGTGACCGTGGCGGTGCCACCTTGACGGCCGGAGTGCCGGGGTGCCCCTGTAGGGAGGGTGAACACGGAGAGGGGGGCGGGAAGCGCAGCAGAGCGGCGACCTGTCGTGTCACGGGGTCCCCTGCGACAGAGCGGGCGTGGGTCACGGACCCTGTCCCGGCTCTCGGCTCTGCCCTTGGGGGAGTGGGCGGCCACCTGCAGCCCCGGGCGCGGGGCACTGACCACCCTCCGCGGCGGGGGAAGGACCGTGCGCGCCCGCGCTCCCGGCCGCCCGCGGCGCCGCCCGCCGCCCTCCCCGTGCCCGCCCCGCCGCCGCCCCGCTGGGGCCGCCCCGCGGCAAAGGGAGCGCGGGCGCGGCCGGAGCGGCAGCGGAGCCGGCGAGCCCCGGGCGGGCGGTGCGGGAGCATGGCCCCGGCGGGGCGGCTGTGCTGTGCCGCGCTGCTCTGCGGCGCCCTCAGCCTCTGCAGCCTGCGGGCCGCGCCGCGCCAGCCCGACACCCTCTACTTGTGGATCGACGCCCAGCAAGCGCGGGTGCTCATCGGTAAGTGCGGCCGCTGCGCCCGAGCGGCGGGCGGGAGCCCGGAGCCGAGCCCGGCCCGCCGGGGCTGCCGCACATCGCGCCCCTTTGCCTTCTACAGGCTTCGAGGAGGATATTCTGATCGTGTCCGAGGGGAAGATGGCCCCGTTCACCCACGACTTCAGGAAAGCCCAGCAGAGGATGCCCGCCATCCCCGTCGGCATCCACGCCATGAACTTCACCTGGCAGGCAACGGGGCAGGTAGGTGCCGAGATGGGGCCGCGGCCAGGGGCGGGGGAGGCTCTGTAAACCCGGGCAGGTGGTTCGGCCTTGGAATAGTGGAGGAAACCCTCTCCGAGGCGTGCTGGGGCAGCCCCGGGTGCGGGAATCCGAGGCGCGGGCGGGGGCGGTTCGGGGAGCAGCGAGAAGCGCGCAGGATGGCTGGGAAAGCGCTTTGGGAATGGGTTCTGAAGTGCGTGGGAGCGCCGGGCGGCTCGGGCGGCGGAGAACCCGCAGGCTGGTGAGGCGTGAGACAGAACTCACCAGGAAGACCCCAGTCGCCTGTACTTGCCATAAAATTTTATACTGGATAGTAGTTACGTGGATGCAGTTTTCTTTCGACTTTCTTTAGCTTATGGACATACACTACAAGCTCTTCATTGATCTCTATTTACTAGATGTGCAGGCTTAATTTGTAGTTCTAGTAAACAACAGTTCTCTTCTGTAGGCTTAATTTTACCAAGTTAAATTGCAAAACCACATAAATCTGCAGTTTATAGAATCCTTTTGGATTCTTTTGTTGAAAATGTAAGAGTCTGTGACATATTTTTGTGAAGAAACATATGTATGATTTGACACACAACATATGTTTAATTTGCATAAAGCTGCAACTTGTTAGCACAGATTATCATGGATACAGAAAAAACATGGTGGCATAAAATCCTGCATAAAATTAATTCATTTTTACAATGCTGAACATTGACTTTATACAATATATAACTTGGCAGAGATGAAACAGTATTTACATTTAAATAGTGAACACTGACTGTATAATTCAGCTAATTGCAGCTTCACAAATTTGGTTGTGGTTTTGGTTGTTTGAAAGTACTCTTCCTACCTACAGGACTTGTTTGGCTTCAAGGTGTTGTCTGATGCCCTTGAAGTTTCTGCTGTCCTCACAAAGCCTTTGGGTTTAGAAAATGCTTCACCTCCTCCTCCAGTGAGGAAGGAGAATGTGGACAGACAAAACTTACAAAGGCTGAGTGACTTGCTCTAGGTCTTTGGCGTTCCCATCAAGCTTTACAGAGGAAACAACCTTGTATGCCAAGGGCTGGCATTTAAATACCTAGAAATAATTAGTGTCTTTTGGGACTGTATTTCCTGCTCCATTTCTTTCCCAGCTTCAGCTGCTGTTCATGATAAAACTAGCTCTTTTTTGAATGGGTGATTGAGATGTTAGATGAACACTGTCCTTCTCTTTTATTTCTTTCTTGTGCTCTCCTCTCGCTCCTTTGCTGTCTGCAGGTAGGTCATTAGGAAAAGGTGGTCCCAACACTGATTTCAGTGAGAAGCATCACAGGATTAAAGACAGTACAGGAAAATATTCTACTTGATGCAACTTGCAGGATGAAACCCTTTCTGAGCAGCTGCAAAGCTGTTTAACCCATTAGTCCTCCTATTTTCTGAATTACTGCATTCCTCTTAGACAAAGCATAATTAGTAAGCGAAATACCTAAAAGGTTAAAAACATTCTGTGTTTCTCCAGAATTTCCAATATTTTATGAGGGTAAGAAATTAGTACATTTTTACTTTTTTCAAGTGTTCTAGTTTGGTTTTAAGTATACATGTCCTTAGAAGTTTCCATTAACACATCCAGGGAAGTGCTAAAAACTTGCTACCTTTATTCTGTACTTTTCTGGGAATTTCCTAAGTCAGGCGAGGGAAAATGAGACGTGGAAGGGAGGAGAAGAGGAGGAGAGAAGAGAAGGAGAGGAAAAGGAGAGAAGAGAAAGGGGCAAGAGAGGCAAGAAAGGAAGAAGGAAAAAAAAAAAAGGAAATCGGTACTTTCTGAAAGAAGAAAGGCATTTGGGAACTGAAGTACTAGACTGTTTTTTGCAAAATAGCTGTTAATTAGCAAACTGTTGCCTCCCACTTGGTAAAACTGAAATAATTCTCTGTGAGTCTTGTGCCTTATAGACCTCTTAACCCTGTATCCCACTTGAAATTTGAAGATGTGTAAACTGGAGGTGCTGGCCCAGAGCTTGGTACTTGAGATCCCCCAAACATGGGTATCACTGGGGCACTGTTGGGGGAAGTCCAGTATGTTCTGCTGCCTGCCTCTGCCCCTATGCAGCTGGTGGTCAGCCTCCAGGATGTGGGCTTGGGCAAGGCAGGTCAGGGCTGTGCTGCTGTCCTTGTGGCTGCTTACACTGCTGTGCCTGGAGCCTAGGTTGACAAAAAGGCTTTACAGCATGAAACAAGATTGTACTGAACATGCTGGAGATGTTTTTACCAAAATACTAAGCATATTTTTTTCTGTATTTTGACTTTGTTTTTATGGAACTTGAGGTTGTGTTCATTGCTTCATTAACATTTTCCTGTTTTGTAGTAATTGCTGCTCTCTGACTCAGCTACTTTCCTCTTGACACAAGAGCCTTTATCTGTGTTTTCTTCTTGCTCAAATACTGTCTTCTGAAGTCGAAGGAGATTTTCTTGTACCTCTGAGTTTAGTTTTCACTCTGTATTCATTGTCATTGTTACTGAGACAGTGTGCAGGGCAAAGCAAAGTATATTTTGCAATTTTATTGTGGCTGGCTGCTCTACACTAATACACTACAAGTCAAAAATGTCTTGTTGAAAGGCACATTTTAAGGACTAGATTACATTTGTATTCTGTGTCAACTGAAGTGCTTGAAACCCACTCCATTTAGGTGTTATGCTTCTGATATAGTGGCCTTTGTGTCCTGAATACATTTTATGTGAAAAAGATTTTGTATGATAAGCAAACAAAATAATTTTCACTAGAAAACATTAACCAAAGAAAAGCATTAGTTGCTTTTAATTCCTAGTCCATTACTTCTAATTAGTTATTAGGAAATATAAGGAGAAACCCAAAATGTGAGGGTCTGAGTGTGCTGAATATATAGGTTTTTTGCTAGTGAAATCAGGATGAGCCAGGGGTGACAAGAGTGTTAAAGTACTGCAAAATGGGATTGTCATGTTTTTATGCATTTTATGCTTCTACCTATGTATTAAAGCATAAGTTTACAGACACTATGTTCTCTTCAGAAAAAAAATGTAATCTGGGTAGATTGACCCAAAGGATTACAAAGATTGTTCTCTGAATTGAAAGATTTAAAAAAGCTGAAATCAGTGATAATATATAGTATATAGTATGCATTTGTGTAACCACTAGAGCTCACTGGTGTGCTTCTTGCTCTTATTCCAGATGGTTTTTGCAAAAGAAAATACAATGGCTTTGGGAGTCTTGTCCTCTGTGGAAGATTAAGCTATGAAACTTCCCAGTGAGACCCTAGCATGCTGATTAATGCTGCAACATTTTTTTACTGTGTCCACCAGTGAAAGTTACCAAAGATTTCAGTAATAACATCATCTCTACAGCATTTAGGAATTTATGACAAGTATTTAATCACCAAATCCACAAAACCCAGCATGTATGTTTAACTTTCAGTGGGAATTCTGACAGCAGTAAAATTGGGTTCACTTCTGGGGCAATATTGGTGGGAGAGAACCATGTTAAAAACCAAAGTTGGTTAGTGAACAGGCAGCAAGTACTCAGTGACAGAGCAGCAGCCTAGATGATTTAATAGACAGGAGGTGAAAAAAAGAAACCAAAAAGCAAGTTGGAATTTTTGTTGTGTAGCATTCTCTGGTCTGATCCACAGAAAGAGTCAATCTGGGCCACAACCTGCCCAGGCTGTTTTCTTCCTTTCTGATATGGGAGAAGTATTTGTGGTCAGACGAAATACTGTAGCAGCTCACTTCCCCCTCCCTACTGTTATGAACAGCTCCTCTCCTGGTGCGTAGTTGAATGCACGCCCATGAAGTGACATCTGAAATAAGTCTCAAGGAGTTATTGATAACCTTGAGTAAATCAAGAAGATGCCCACCTCTGAGAAAGAGACAATGTATGAGTCCAGTGCATTTTCTAGCATCATTTCTATATTGTAAAGTGAAGGTCAGGAATGCTGTATAGTTAACAGCTCCTGGATGCTAGTTCTGATCTCAGCAATGTGACCATCAGCCCTGAACAGCTCAGCTGAGTTCTCTGAAATTGTCTCATGTTGCTGAGATGTAGCCTGACCATAAGGATAAAAAGGAATATCCAGCTATGCTAGGAGAAGGTTTGTTTCTTTGCCCAGAGGAAAGCTAATAGACCACCAATTTTAAGGCATTAGTGGTGCAATAAGGTGCTACAGTCAAACATGGTATTTCTCAGATAAACTGAAAGAAACCAAAAAGTGTTGAATTTCAAAAACTAATTCTTCAAAGGAAACTTTTCTTCAAAGAAACTGCTGAATTTTTTGTAAATATCTTATTCATAACCAGTCATTACAGTGATGCTTCTCAGCCTAAAAAATGTCCCGTGTGCAAAATTTAGGAGAATTTTTCCAGGAAAAGTATGGCTCTTCTTAAAGTTTGTTCAAGGTAATTGCATAAACTCACACTCTTGGGACTTTCAGTGGTCCCTTCACTGCACTTTCATGTCACCAAACAGGGAGAATACTTTGTTTTCTGACCACTGTACCAAAATTTCCACGTGGAATGTGAAGATGTTTACATACTGCGAGCATGATTTTTAGACAGGGGGTTCTCATATCAAGAGCACAGCTCCAGACCTTTAATATTTAGATTCTGCTCAGCTGTGGTATTTTGCATCTCAGTGTTGTAGACATGCCACCAGGGATCAAAGTAGTACTGTAAAGATCCCACTTTCTTAGTAAAGCAGGCATGTGCCAGCCATCTGTTCTATCTGCTGATAGAAAACAGCAGTAAAGTTTCTCGAAGTTTTGCCAAGAAGAAAAGGGGGGATTTATTGCTCAGCAGAGATGAGTTACAAGGCACCTTCTAGTGTAATCTGCATCTGGTTTCCATAGTAATTTACATGGCATATTTACATGGCATATGCATAAACTACAAAATTATTCTTTTTACACAGCAGTGTAAACCTGTGTTAAGTAAACAGTTCTTCAAGATTTTAATTGTTTATCATTTCTACAAACAATCCATTTTTAACAAAAAAAAAAAGCTAAAGTTATAAAATATTTTCACTATTTTTACAGTAGTGGCTGCAAGGTACAACATAACTATTGAAAAGCACTGGAACTAACAAGGACACCCCAAGTTTCAATTCTATATTTTGTGAAAATGTACTCCCTGTGTTACTAACAGCTTTTCTGAAAAAGAAAATCCAGGCTTTCCTCTTGTGTTGCTTTCCTCTGTGTTGCTTTCCTGTTTGTGGAAGTGAAAAAGTTTTCTGGCAACATCACCTCTTTTTACAGACAGTTTCCCAGGTATGTTCTTAGTGGTGTAAAGTTAATGCCATTAACAAGTAATGGCATAGAGTAAAAACTAAGCACTGATCAAAATGAAAACTAACTGAACTAGCTGGAAGAATTTTTCATGTATTTAATATCTTCTCTTGCTTTCATGCTTTCCAAAGTGGTTTTTTGGGGTAGCTACAACTGTTATTGACTTGATTCTAGCCAAGTCAGTTATGTACCTACAAAACAAATGTAAGAAACCACATTCTTCCTAGGGCATGCAGATATGTGAGGAATATGGTGTGCCCCAGAGTTTTCAAAACTGGAATGTAGTAGATATTTGCATCATGTTGAACCGAATTTCAAGAGCTGAATACCTTAGCTCAGAACAATGAGTTCCGGATTATTATTTTCAAAGATTTCAAGAAAATGCATCTCAAAACCTCTTTTGTTTTGCCTTCCTGTGGGTTTACACTTGACTTGTTAGGGTTTGTTCTTCTTTTCCTTTTTCTGAACAAATTCCACCATCTGAAAGACTGTACTTTACTTGTATTAGTCTCTTTTACCATGTTGGGTTTTGTTGTTTTGCTGGGAGGTTTTTGTTTGATTGTTTGCTTTTTAACTGCATATTTGTGGCCAAGCTCTTCACTGCATCAAACTGTAGCCCCAACATAGTGGAAATGTAATACCCACCTTGACTGGCTGGCAGGGCTTTGCCTTATGCAGCCCAGGCCTTCAGCACTATCTCCCACCACATTCCAACTGAAGAAGTGAGGAAGTGGCATTTACACAAGCAAAGTGGATTGCTCCAGTCGGAGAGCAGTTCCTAGTGGTGTACCTCAGAGGTCAATACTAGGTCTCATACTCACAGTGAAGCAGCAACTCAAAATCTGCCTCAAAAAAAGTAATATAAATAAAGCAAAGACACTGATTCTGTTGTACAGAGGCACTTGGAGGCTTTATCCAGCTATGATACCTGAAATCCACCATAGTATGTGGAATCTTAGTCCGTTCATAGAACACCTTAGCAATGGCTTGCAAAGATTTGGGGTGGATTTTTTTCCCAGCCACACAACAAGAAAACCCCTGGGGGGTTTTGCATCTGTAATGAAAGTTTGCTTTGTTTTCCAACCAACTGATGGAGTCCATCTTGTTTGGCCATACAAGGAAAAATGGGCAATTACCTTTGAGCTGCTTCAGCACTTGCTGTCATCACTGCCAAATACTTCAATAAATAACTTGAAGAACAAATACTGCTTTCAGAGCTGGTCCCACAAATCCTCTGAAGTTGCCCCTTTGCCTGGATAAACAGCTAGCTAAACCCAGCTGATCCTAAAGGAAATAAATATGCCTGACATCAAACCTGGCAATCTCCCAGCCTCAGGTTTTGGCCCATCACCAGGCAAAATAAACTCCCCAAACAGCAGCCCACTAATGAGAGGATCTGTCACCGGCTCTGAGCGCTGAAGCACAGAAAACAGTAGTAAGAGCCACAGAGCCAGCCTTTGCAGTGACAGCTGTCCAGAGGAGGAGAGGGCAGGCTCTTGGACCATCCTGACCATCAGCAAATAGAGCTTTCACTACAGTGATCATGAACATAATTTTTCTCAGAACACATGGAAGACATGGAGAAATCACAATTTGTTGATGAGCAGAAGTTAAGCTCTCCCTGCAACATTTTTTACTTGCCCTCAACTTGCAAATGTGTGAATATTGGTACAGCCAATGGGAATCCAATACTTAAAACCTCATAGGCAAATAATCAAGTCCACCGAACACCTTCAGTAAGGAGTACAAGTATCAACTTCAACCTGTTGCTTTTAAACTGGAGTAAACACTGCTCTCATTTTGCCAAGTTTGAGCCTTAGCCAGTTCTCTTTCTTGCAGAGGTTCTGGGAAATAAATCGAGCTATTGAAACAGAGTCTATTTGAGTAACCAGATTGAAACTAATTTATTTTCCCCTTGTGAAGCCACAGATACATAAAGTTGCTGCAAGCAGCTATGTGGCTGCAATATTCCTCGCAGAGACTGTCAGGGAGAACAGGCAGGTTGCACAGCAGAGCACACTGTCAGAGAGGAAGAAGAGGCAAAATACAGTTATCTGGGTCTGTAATCACAAGCAACAGATGACATGCATAGCTTTATTCATTTATTAATTCGGAATTAATTTGTCAGCAGGGCATGTTGGGAGTTACTTTGATTAAATTTTTTGTTTGTTTTTTGGTTTGTGTAGGCTTTTCTTTCTACCTCCTTCCAGTTGTGCTCAGGAACATCTATTTATATTGCATAGGCATGATCTGATTTCTGTATTGGCAAAGGAGGGTAGCTGAAAGCAATGAAAACATGTTGATTCCCTCTGATAAGAGCTGTTACATGTTGGTATTGGATACAGGGTGGAGCAGCTTATACTGATCCTTAAAGGCAAAAATTAGAATCCTTCATCACATCAAGAACCATGGGTTCCACATTTTTTCTTTTAGTAGCTTTCTTTCGATGGGACAAAGTCTGCACCTTATCCTGCCCACAGAGAGCGTTCACATTTGAATTGTATCAGTGTGAATATCCTGCTTAGTTAATGGTCCCTTTTTAGTTGTCTTGCCAAACATTCACAGTAAAGTAAACGTCATAATTTTTATAGTATCATGATGCCACTGTTACTTTCGTTCTGTGATTCTAGGCATTGAAACCTGACACTAGAATTACAAGATGTAAAACATTTCTACATGCATATCATATTTATATACCTTTATTCATCCAAAAGTAAGGGCTTTCTCATCCTGTAAAACACAATCAAGCAGAAAAAATAATTAAATTTAATTGATTAGGAAATACTTTGAAGGACAAGGAATCTGAGAGTTTCTGGGCAGGAGAAAGGATGACCTGGGGGTATAAAGCTCACAATCTCTGCAAATTCTTGTAGAATCTCTTGCTTTTAGACCCCAACAACTCCAACAGAAACTTCTCTCTCTAGGTTTATGTGTGTATTCTTGTCCCTGACTGCAAAGACTGAGGTAAGTGCAGTGAGGTCTTTTCCCCATCCTGATTTAGAGTAGGTGATGGATCATACTTAGGTTCTTTAGCCATTTCTGTGCCCTGTAGAGAGCCGACCTGACTGCTCAACAAGGTTTGTGGTGTGGGACATTGTTCTCCTCCAGCATTTTTTTTCTTCCTGAAAGTCCTGTGGTCCACACTCAGCCCAGTACTACTGACTTCATTTGTCAGTAAAGGCTGGTTTGGGGTATTTGAGGAATCTTCAGCCGCCTATGACTCCAGCCGACATTAGGGATTGCAAACATATCTGGAATATACTGAGTGGCAAAAAGGACAATTTGGTCCCAGTCTGCAAGAGCAGACCAGATTTACCACCGATGTTCATCAAGGAATAAATTACCTTTCTGATCTTAGCAAAACTCTTGAATCCCAAATGGGACAGGTATTTTATAGCAGAGTGCAGACTTTCACTGTCATTAGACTCCTGCTTGTTTTTTACCACAGGTAAATTCAGGCTTGAGGAGGCCCACACATTAATGTCTGAGGCCAAACTGTCCCTCTTGCATTTTCTCTAATAAAAATGAGGTTGTGTTCTCTGCAAAAGATTCTTCTGGGAAACTTGCTGGCCATCCCTGTCAGGAATTAGACTGACACAGGATAGGTCACGTTATCCAGAATTTAAAAAAACACAACAGAAGGATTCAGCTTTCCCAAAATAAACTCCCTGCCTTTCTTAATAGGACTTATTCCTGCAAGTGTGTTCAAAAGTTTTATCTGGAAGCTCAGCTTGACCCTGAGTCAAGTCAGCAGAGTCCAGGTTGGGAGAAGATGCCTATGCTGCAGATAGACTCCACCTGCACCCAGGGAGGGAAAGAAAGGTGGTTGAAGACAGCAGGTAAATCAGATTCTAGCTGGGCTTAACTTCCTTCTGCAAGTGCTGGTCTGTGTCCTTTGCGTGTACAGGAAGTCAAGGATGAGCTGGCTTTAAACAAGATACTTAGTTAAAACGCTGGGAAATACACTGGACCTTAGCTCTAAAGACTGGGCCTGTAAGGCTGGTACTGTAACCCAGGGATGAAGCTCTGCTGACCCTGCCTATTGAAACAGTCCAAAAGACAGAAAAGCTGTTTGTAGAACCTGTTCAGTTTCTCTTCAGAAACTGGAGATAGGATTATACTTCCTTGCTTTACTCTGAAGAGAAGTCCATCTTGCTTTGAATGATTCAGGGTGTAGTTATGGAGGATAGAACTACGTGGAGGCCTGTATAGTACATGGAAATATGACAGTATAGGTTCACCTAGCAGAGTCTTCACTCAAGTGTCATTTCAGGTACAACAGCAAACACACAAGTTCCTTTTCAGATACACTTATCAAACTCTTAGTAGTGAATTTAATTCTTTGTTCACGATAGTATCTAGAATTCGCTTTGATCAATGACAGCCTGTGAAACAAGAACAAAGTTACTCTGAATTTTCACAAAAACCGGAATTTGAAAATCCATGCAGTAAGTATTAAAAGAGAGCAGTGTTAAGGACGTCTTTCCTAATGACTAGTTAGGATGGAGTTGAATTTTTTCAACTTTTCAAATTTTAAACATTCATTGTCCTGTAAAATAAGGCTAAAGACCAGTATCTGCTGAGCTGTAAATAAAGGAACTTCCAATCAGAGGTGCTGCAGATTTTGTGTCACATGGATACACAAAAGTGGAAGCATCCCTCTTTGAAACCCTTGAAGGACTCCAGTCTGACAGAAGCTGCTGTGAGATTTCATAACTTTTGAGAAAGTTCACTGCGTACATTTTGAGGAGAGATATTTATATTTATTATACAGGAGTGCCAGTTAAAGCCCAGATTGAAACACATGGACTCAATAAAGGCCCAATTATGTGACCTTTGCTGTTTGCCACGCTTTTAACTTGTGTAAGTAATTGATTACACTTTCATGAGATCATAATCAGAAGGTTGTTCTTTGGTAATGGTGTGCTAGAGGAGCTTTATCCTCAACTTCAAAGCTATCCTGTGAGGCTTAAGAACAAAGGGTTGGAAGTTTGAAGCACAGCCAAAATGAATCTGTATGCCTTATCCATGTTTATCACCATTCAAGAGGTGGATTAGCTTATTCTTCATCTGTGAGCTTTCCCTTGATGAGCCTCCATCTCTAAGGTTTACATTTGTGCTTTTGAAACTATTCTGCTTAACTAAATATAGTGTCTGTTCAGATCCCCATCATAACTAACCTAAATACCTGTTAGTGAAATCACTTGCCTAATTTTAAAGGTTTTATTCTTCACATTCTCTGTGAAGAATTTTCAGAATAATTATTAATTATCAATAAATCCATCCAAAGCCTGAAACTGCAAACAGGCTATAACCTAAAGATGCACTCCTAGGATCAGCCAACCAAGCTATTAACTTACTTTTCAAGCTGTGAGGGGGAGAAAATAATCCTGTGGGTTCTTCTCAGTGTAGATAGAACCACATAGATGTGTTGCAGGTGGTGGTAGACCTGCAAAGACTTGTTTTTTTAGGAAATAACCTGATGAGACAGTATTTTATGGGTTTTTTTCTAAGAGCAGTAATAATTTTCTCCTTTTTTATTAGCTTTGGGAGACTCTGTTTTGAATGTCCATGATCAAGAAATGTCCACCAGAGAGCACTAATCTTTTGCTGGGTGACAAAAGAACAAATTAGGCCTTGCTGGGCTGGAACAAGAATTAGCTTTTCAGGGGAATTTTCAGAGCCTTTACCAGTTGTCAGGATACCAGAGCAATATGTTTTGTTAAATATTTGAAGATAGCAAAGGCTTGTGTGTCTTTTACTTATTTAAAATCTGAACTCTTAATGATATTTCTCTTTTTGGTGTACGGTTTGCTTTCCCCCCCCTCCCCAAAGTAGAATTATACAATTTTCATCTGTAAGACATAAGAGTCAACAATTTAAAGGAAGTTAATGCACCAGGCCTGGTTCATTCAGAGAAATATCATTCTGTGCTAGAAATTTTCAAGATGTAATTAACTGTGCATATTTATCAAAACCCTAATGATTTTGTCTTCTTTCAGCTTATTTTTTTTTCAAAAGTAACTCCAGTGAAGCTGTAATAACATGCATTACAGAAAATGTGTTAAACAAAAAAGGTCTAAATATGGGAAGCTGGGCTCTTTTGCTTTCTTTGTTTCCAAATAAAGCAAGGTAGAGGAGTGAGAAAACCCCAGACTTTCCTCATTGAGAAGCTGTAAATTTGTTGTGACAAACATTTTAAGGAAATGGTGCATGTCACATGCCTTTGTCTCAGTGTGATTGTACTTAACCAGGAGGTTGCTGTGCATCTGTTTGCACATATGCTGCTGTCCAAGGCTCTAGCCTGGTGGAATGGCCTCACTGTCCCCACTGCAGATACCTGCTGCATCAAGGGGTTGCCTCTGATCTAAACCAAAACTGTATTTTCATTAGCAGGATAATGATGGACAGGAATGTGTAATAGGCTTTTATTTGTCCCTCTGTCTCGGAAGCCTGCTTTTTCAGCACGATGATGACTTTCAGAGCTAATGCTCTGCTGGTATACTTGGATTCTTCTTTTCCACCTCTGTCCCTCTCAAACCCCAGTCTTTCTAGCAAGCCCTTCAGCTTCCAGTCAGAGATTGGTTTCAAATGAGCGCTTCAAATGCTAGGCTGCTGCCAGAGCTCAGGGTCTGGTGAGAGAAAATACTTGCTCAAAATGACTAAGTAGCTGCCCTGTTTCCCATGTCTCCCAAAGAGCAGACAACTGTCAGAAACAATGATAAATATAAATCTTTTATGTTGTGACCTCACCAAGCTTCTTGACAGTGATTTTTTCAGATTCCTTATCTTTATAGAAATTCTTTTCTCATTATTTGGGGGAAAAGCTGATGTATTCTGCAAAGTTTTCTGTCCATCTCCCCAGTGCAAAGCATTCTTGGAAGTCTGTAATGTGACCTTTCAAAATCTGAGGCTCCTTTTAAAAACAAACAAGAAATTTCACTTTCCCAATTTCATAAATAATTCTGTTGGAGGACCTGATCTGCCATCCACAGCTGAAGGCCACAGGAGACATTAAGCACCAGTTAGTCATCTTCCATTGGCAAAATCAGAAAGTTTTATACCATTCTTCTAAAACCATTAAAACCGCAAGTAGTTATTGTTGAAAGTTTCATGCAGGGATGCACTCTATTCTTTAAAAACT
The DNA here is from genome assembly GCF_041296385.1 of Aphelocoma coerulescens. Lineage (NCBI taxonomy): Eukaryota > Metazoa > Chordata > Aves > Passeriformes > Corvidae > Aphelocoma > Aphelocoma coerulescens. Next base: position 34,843,045 of record NC_091014.1, on the reverse strand, counting down.
CTTGTGCATGGATTTTCTGCAGTCTGCCATGGTTTCCTTAATGTGAAGAAAGCAGGCATAGAACAGGCTCTACAGATTTGTGAGCATTTCACCCCAGTATTGCCTAATTACTACTGTCACATAATGTATTTTCTTTGAGATTGCCCATTTCTCTGAGTTCTGATTTGTCCTTCTTTTATTTCTTTGAAACACCAACTATCTCTATTCCTCCTTTTGTGTGCATCTCTGTTTTTTAACCCTGCCGCTTCAGTCCATTCCCATACCCTTAGCAGCTGATACTGGAAGACAGTTGGGTTATCTGTCTTCTGTGTAAACTGATTTTCTCAGATCATGTTTCAGTATCACTTCATATTGTTAAGCATGCCTCCCATTTTAGGTCTACCTCTGGAGCCTGACAGCAAGTTTCTGAGTGTCACACTGAGGTGTGAAAAATGGTTTACCCTCTCTGTGACAGGACCAATTAACGGGTTGTGTCCCTAGCAGAAAAACAGGCAGTCTGTAGGCAGACACTTTATTATCTGCTTGTCTAAGGAAGCTCTGTTATGTTGTTCATTACAGCAGTGTCTAGACTGCACTGCAGTAAAAACATAGTCACATATATGTACATATTCCTACTCTGGCCAGACTCCTTCAATAGCCTGGTATGCACAGTACAGATATTCTTTGCTGGAATTCATCTCACTTTGCTTCATGCTTCATCTTGGAACACAGACCAACTTCTCTGACCTAACGCAGAGAGTATCTTGGAGAAGCAATGGTCCATGCTGCAAACGCCTAACAAACACATACATTGTCCCACTCTGTGACTTTTTTTATGGCATATGCAGCTGTGAGCATCTGCTATGGATAATGCATGGTAGAATCTTCTAGTGTGTGCATAGCTAGAAATATTCATGGATCTGGGATAGAAAGGAACTTCTTTGGTGTGTTTCCTTAAATATAGAAAGTTGGCGTTAAGGTATATTTGTCATTTAATTGATAACAAATCATTCAGCACCGATCTCTTTAAAATAATGAGAAGAAAATATAGTTATTTTCTTACATCTACTTCCAAAGCTAACATACATTTGCTTCTTAATTAGAAAGGGTACAGATTTCATTAGATTATTGAACTGTGACATACAGCAGTTCAAACTACTCTCCTTCGCTTTAGGTACTACGATTGCTTCTCATCCTATGTCTATCACATAAAACGAAGAAAACATAAAGCATATTATTGTGAATTCTTTGATTAAATATGAAAGAAAAAACAGGCAGAAACAACACAGCATCTGAATGATAAGAGTACTTCAATGCAGTAGATCTTGAACCTGTAGGAATTTTAACTGTATATCTTTTAAAACCAAACTGCCAACAGATGTTTGCTACATACTTGTTAGAGGGCTTCATTATTTTTATAATCTTTTAAATTCCTCTGATTTATAGAAAACAGCCTTTCAAAGTCCATAAAAGTTAATCCTGACCAAGGAATTATTTGCCTAAAGTGAAATTTCCTCCCTCTTCTGAGGGCTTTACCCACATGGGGAACCGTTAAAGGGCAGCTGCTTGGGGCTACCTGCTCCCTGCAAGAACCAACTCCCCAGACTGTTCACACAAGATCTGCAGGGGTCCTTGCCTCCGTTTCTGAGGATCTCAAACAAAGATTTACCACAGAAGTAAAACATATCCTCCCTTGGGTGCTTCCTGAAGTCAAGCCAAAAATCCTTTGTCCATTCAAAGTGTGCAATTGTCAATGATCAGCAATTTAATGCAAACCCCGTTTTCTTCACAACCTTTAACAACACTGTTCCTCTAAGATTTAACTTCACTGCAAAATTTAGTCCTTCACATACCAGAGAGTTCATAGGCTGACTAAAAAAAAACCAGAAAAACACAAAAAACATGAGAGTGCCTTTATAATGGGAAAGGTATTACAGAGTATGGACTTTTCCCTTTATCTCCCAACCATATCCAAGCAAATTTTGTTCTTGCTACCAGGTCACTCACAATGACCACTTACAGCATAAATTACGGTAGTCACTAGACAATATTTTAATTGCACAGACCTGTATCTACAGTTAACCATCATCACTAAATTTCATGGTAGGCTGGAGCATGGTAAATATTTGCTGAGAGCATGTTGTTTGCTTTTCAGTCATGATGATTAATGCAAGTTAATTGGCAATCAACTCCAATTACAGCAGGACAATACTGGAGACTCGATGCAGGGTTTGTGTCAAGACAGATTTTTTCCAAATAGATAGGATTTATGGCAGTCAAATCATGTTTCTGATTCACAGATTTGAGGAGTTAAACTACCCTGCTTCACTGTGCAGCCTCTCTAGACTGGGATTTTTATATATATTTTATGTCAAAATTTAACTAACTCAATCCAACACACACAATTTGCAAACATACTCTGCAGCTCATGACTTTCAAGTTATGCTAGCTGGATCTACCTGAGGTGTTTCAGCTCTTAGATACTATCATTTCAAGGAGTTCAGTTTTCGTCAACTCAGCAGATGTACAAACCTTTGCAGAGAAATGGTGAGAGCAGTTATCTCTCCCCAGTGCAATACGTGGCTTTCCTTCTGAGCAGCCTGTTGCTTGTGCAATGTCTCTTTCCATCTTTTTAACGTGCCATCAGAACATACTCATGCCTCAGGCACTAACCACTGCTACACCTCTACCCTACTTAGAGGAATTACTTCCTTGAATGGCAGTGAGTATTGTGGCTCATGCAGCAATGGGTCCCTTTTCCCACAGGGAACTTCCTTTTTGTCTTTATCCTTAGGCTCTAGAAAACTGGCTCTAGAAAATGAAATTCCAGTCCTTTTCCTACAAATTGGGAGTCTGGCTCATAAGCTGACCTTCTACAACAGTGTGTCTGGAATGGAAACAATGGGAGTGGAGCTGTTTGGTCTAGTTACCAGTTGTTGTTTACTAGAATAGTAAGAACATAATTTTTAATATCCCAGGTCATAACTCATTATGAGCTGGTTTAGATACAACCAAAGATCAAAGCTAACCAATGAGAAACAGACAGTGGAGGATTGACTCACTCACTACACTATTCTATAGATGTGTGGAGACATATAATTATTTTTCTGAACCAAAGTTTTATTTGAAAACAAAAATGTTCACAATCTGACTTTATGGCTTGTTTTCATATTTTGGCATGGTATATTGTATTGGAAAAAAATGTCTTTAATTAAAAGCAGCATTTTGAACGTTACTCCAGACTTCATTTTTCATCTCTGGTTTTACTGCTTCTCTCCATGTCCTCTCTCCCTCACATATTTACTCCATGTGTTTAACCCCCACTTAAAACCTTTCATTGTTTCCTGCCCTATTGTTTTGTAAATCCTCCTCTGAGGTCTCTGTGCCTACACAACACCCTCTGAAGATTGTCCATGTAGAGTGTAGCCCCTCATGCTGTCTCCTCTCTGTTATGGGGTCTCCTTACTGTCCCTACAGAGCAAGTGGATGTGCTGCCAGGGCTGATCAGGAATTTCGTAACAACCTCTCTACCCAGGCCATGAGTGTTTTTCTGGTGTTACCAGGAGCTAAAGGGAGATGGTCTCTCACACCCTGCAGGGCTTCTGCTCAACTTAGAAGAGCACAGAATCACAGAAGGGCTGAGGCTGACCAGAGACTGGACAGTCTGACCTCAAGATGAGCTAGTCCACCCCCCTGTTCAAGCAGGGTCACCTAGAGCCACTTGCCCAGGACTGTGTTGAGTTGGATTTTGAACATCTTCACAGAGGGAGGCTCTACCTACCTCTTTGGACAACCTGTGCCAGTGTGCGATCACCCACACAGTAAAAAGGTGTGTTCTCAGTTTCCAACAGAGTTTTCTGTATTGTGCCTATTGCCTCCTGTCCTGTCACTGGTCACCACTGAGCAGCGCCTGGGTCCATCTTCTTTAAACCCCCCATCAGCTATTTATACACATTGATTAGATCCCCCATCAGCCTTCTTCAGGCTGAATACTCGCAGCTCTCTCAGTCTCTCCTGTACAGCGGACACTCCAGTACTTGATCATCTTTGTGGCCCTTCACTGGCCTCACTCCACTAAGTCCATGTCCTTCTTTTACTAGGGAGCCAGGATATTATAGGAGAAAAAGGACAATGTTCTGGCTAAGGACATGGGCAGACATCTTGTTGATGTAAACTAGCTACCATTTATCAGCCCAAATTTTGGCTTTAATCTCTCTTTGCTGCACTGTTTTATCTAAAATGTAGACAGAACAGTACTGTCTACTGTCAGTGATGGAAATACATTTTTGTGAATGCCCATGCTAAGGTCTCAAGCCCTTATCTGAGAGCAGCAGATAGAATTACCTGTAATCCCTTATATGCTTCATGGTAAATGAGATGGCACAATTTAGCATAAAAGTTTCATTCCCACTCGCTCTGCATACCAGCAGTTGTGCTGTTGACAGCCATGGAAGCCTCTAGTGCCTGGCTGAGGTGCATACATCTCAGGTGTGTGTACGTGGTGTGTACAGCCACACTGCAAACACATGCAAGCACTTTGCGTCAAACGTGAAGAAATCTTGAACAGATGCCTCAACAGAGAGTCCAGGCTCCCATGGACAAAAGCCTACGATCTGTGCCACAATGCAGGTGCTTATTGGGGGTAGGATTAAGGTAGTGGAAAGTAGTTTTTAAATCGTGCCAACACTTTCTAGGGCTCCCCAAAACAAATCATTTATGTTGCAGTTAATAAGTGACATGAAGCCAGCTCGGTAGGAGAGCTCTCAGCTCCACCCTTGGGACAATGTAACAAAATGGGGAAGAACAAGGCAGTGTCAGAGCTGTAAACAAGGTACGTGTCCTGGCGTGGCACTCCAGCAATGTGGCTACTCACTGCCCATCCCTGTGTGCCCAAGGCAGTGCGTTGTGCTGTGCAGATCAACCAAGAGCAAGCCTGGATAATCTCATGGCGCAGTTGTATGTGCCTATGCCCTTTAAACTGCACTCGTGGTACAGGCAGGTCATCCTGGCTCACCAGTCAGTTCCAGGAGGATTCTGCCCCAAAAACAGCTTTAAGGATTAGCTTAGTGTCCATGTATTTTTGTTGTCTGCCAGATGAGCAGTGTGGGTTGTAAAAAATGTCTTCCTTCTATAACATTTGTTCACTATATGCATGCCATTTTCCTTGCTGATATGCTGCATCCTGATTAATGTATGGTCACTTGCAATCTCTGAAATAAGAGGAAATGATCTGGAAATTATGTTTAGGTCAAGAAGCACTCAGGGAAATTATAGAAATTAATCCAGTGAATCACATAATGAAAAAAGTAGTATTTTTCTCTGCTGTAGTTTGTGTGCTCAATAGTTTCCTTCTGTGAATACAATTAAATATAGGTTTTTCATTTATTTTGTCATAGGCTGAGTACTACTATGAGTTCCTGTCTTTGCAGTCTTTGGATAAAGGCATAATGGCTGATCCAACTATAAATATCCCCCTGCTTGGAACAGTTCCTCATAAAGCATCAGGTTTGTACTGTTGATATTATAAATTTTGTTTCTATGAAAAATATTCTACAGCCAGTAAAGTCTAAATATCTTATTATGAATTGTAGTTCTGAAGTTTATTGCCTAAAGAAATGCTTGCCACAGTACTTGGCACTGAACAGTTTGTAAATGCCTTGCCTGAGTACAGCAGCATATTTTGTCTGAGCCAAGTCACATGAAGCTTTTATGTGCAGATAAATCAGCAGAAACTTGTGCAGAAGTGTTGCATAAAATTCATGAATGCTATTACTTAAGTTGAGCAACTTTTGGAAAACAAATTCTTTGATCACTATGGGAAAAGTTATCAGTTTCTCAGGGGTTGCAGTTCGAATGTTTTGCTTTCATTTGGGGTCATCAGGCTCAAAGACACAAGTTCTCATTTAGGATATTATCATTTATCCCTTAGTTGTGCATTCTTAGTCCTTCACTGGAATTTACAGCTCCACAGCAGAGGCTGAGCCCAAGCCAATGCAAGTGTTTCAGAAGCACCATGGTGTGTAGTGAGCGTATTGGAGTAAAAGAGCTTTCCATGAAAGATTATTGAATCTGGTTAGCTCTGAAGTGCATGAATAACAGTTTATGTGATCTGTTTCAGGATTCATAGGTGGTAGCCTCTGGTAGGGAGGCAGAAATACATCTCTTGATGACAGTAGTGCCTTAGTGTTCATGGTTTCCTAAATTGCCTTAGCCTGTCTGTGGGATAAATGTGAGAAAGAAATGAGTAATGAAACAGGAGGATTCGACTACGAAGGAAGCACTGTCACACAAGTTTTCATCTTTGATGAGTCTTTCTTCCTTCTCTCTTTTTCAGTGGATAAATTCTCAAAGTTTTTTATAGTATTCTCCATTTTCACCTTGCATTAGATTGACATCGAAGTAATGTTTCAATACAGCTTTTTGCTGTGACACCTGGAATTTAGCATGAGTGATTGGTCTCTACATTCAGTGTGGATTGAAGGAGTAGTATTGAAAATAGATTTGGGTGGAAGATGCTATGATATTTGTACCACAACTGCTGCAATTGAATTGGTTGCAAGCCCAATAAATGTCAAATAAAAACACTTAAAAGCAACTTAAAAGTCATAAAGGCCAAGTTCTTGTTAAGCATTATTTCCATCTCAATATAAAGCAGGTGAGATATGTGAGAAGCACTCTCTGCTGCACTCAGCACTCTGATATAAGCTAGCTACTCCTTTAATTTTTAACTATCTAGAAAGGCTAGACCAAAATTACCCCTTCTGACCGTGTTTAGGAAAACTTAATCTACAAGTGCAGGGAGGCCAGAGATGAGATCTCACAGTTGCAGCAGAAGGTCTGTTAACCATCATGATGGGAGGCCTTATTAAAGCCAAAAGGACTTACCCTGTTGGCAGCATTAGCACCTCAGTTCCAGGACTAACAGGGGCATGTCCATGGTGTTCCCTTCCATGGATCATGTGCAGGGCACCTCTGCACTGAGTGTACATATAAGCAGTATTTAAGTCCTGTTTGGCGTTCCAGTGCTCCAGTGTTTAGTAGCAATTGATAATCAGTACCTGTACGGTACTTGGAGCATGTACACTGTTAATGGTGAGACACTACTATGATGGCAGGTTTTTTACACCGCCTGTTAGCTGGCCAAAATTAACTAAGTAGTCCTAAGTAAATACATGCTATAAAGGTAGTGGTTGTTTGCTACTTTGTAGTTATTGCTGTAATTAATGTGTTGGCAAAACAGAGTTGGCAAATCTAGTCTAGTTTGCCTGGATCTACTGCATTACCAAAGCATTTTTCTGCACATACATATGTCCAAAGAAATTCAACCACAAGCTTGTGTTTAGCAACAAATCAACAGTTGGTGCTTTTTGAAAAAGTGTTTTAGCCTGAAGACAATTAATTGCCCTTAAAGACAATTAAGGAGAAATAAAAGAGGAAAGACAGCTATAGTAAACATGATCGTGGGAAACAAGTATGAGGATTGACAGATACCTTATTCCAAGGTAATTGAAACCAATGGTTTTATAAAAATCAGTGGGCTTTTGTAACTTCTTTGAGGATATTTGTCTATCTCCAAATGAGGCATATGAACACCTTTAGTGCTGTAGGGCCTCTCTAGCCTGTATTTTGCCTTATGGCCAATGGTGGCCATAAGAAGACCTGTGGAAGGGCAAAAGGAGGACAAGCATACATGATACTTCTGTTTACACTCTCAGCTTTTACTACCTTCAGCTTGGAGGATTTCCTGTGTCTTAAATGATTTGTCTACTTTATAAACCCACATGGGTTACAGATCTCTCTTTCTAGTACTTCTTCAGGCTCTCCTTGAGTCCATATCATCTTCTGTTATCTCCAATCACCTTGGCAAGGAGTTCACTGCCACCCGTTGCATGAAGATCCCCTCCTGTTGTTTCAAGTCCGGCTGCAGCAGCTTCATCTGATGGGCACTAGTCCATGCACTGGTAGAGACAGTAGCCAATCCATACTGTTGGTCCTATCCATGATTTTGTACCCATCAATTATGTATCCCCTAATTTTTTTTTTCTCTTTGCCAGACTGAAGAGTCACAACCTACCCAATTGTTCCTCATTGGATGCAACTTTGTCCTTCTCTTACCTTTTCCTAATTCAGTATATCCTGAGATGAGGTACCAAATTCTCCTTGGATTTAAATGAGATTTAAATCACCTAGATTCCTTAGACTTATTGGAAATCCCATTCCAAATCCCAGGACTGGTACCTGATTCAGTGCTCACAACATGGATATTGTTAAGAAGGATGTAGAAGATGCTTTCCACTGGAAGCTTAAAGAGCTAAGACTACTCAGCTTGTCTAAAAGAAGATGTTTGAGAGGAGTGTGGATATCTGCCCAATGAGAAGCAGCTGGCTGCTCATTTCTGGCTGCAGGGGAAAGTCTATAAGGTCTAGTGTTTCAGTCTGAGGTTTAGCAAGTCCAAAACAAAGTGAGTCATTTTTGTGGCAATGATTAACATCTTGAGCACCGCACTCAGAGAGGTAAACACAGCTCTAGGTCTGTGCCCAGAAGCAATGTAGTGGCGTGTGACTGAGAAAGAGCTGGCCACCTAAGTGGCCCGAGTCAGCCCCTCCTGTCCCTGTTTGACCCAGGCAGTGCAGTGCTGGTGCAGACTGGCGTGGCCAGGCTGCTGGCACAGTGCTACTTTGTGCATTTCATGCAGCCCCACCAGCCCAGCAGCCAGGCTCAGGAGACCTTCTTTCCCTGCCCACTGCCGGTCTTGAGACAGTAAAATATAAGCACTGAGCATCCAAAGATGCTGAAAATCTCACCAAGCTCAGTGGCAGAAATCAGTGTCTTCTCTGAGTGCAGCACCATCTCTGCTCTCTCCACCATGCTGGTAGAGAGTGACAGTGGGCTGTCTATGTATATTCTCCAGAACTTTCATGCCTGCTTCTGTTGAGATTGGTCATTCAGAGATGTCCCTTAGAAAGTCCCACCCAGGACTAAAGGTTGTTTTTGATGGTGGCCTTGGCATATTTGTCTAGTGGGTAAAGCAATTTCTTGCAAACTTGAAGGGCTGTGCAGACACACAGGAGTTACTCTCAGACTGCTTCTGCTGAAGACAATTTAGGGAACCTTGGTTTCCTGAACAATGGGAAAAGCCATGACCTCCCAGACAAAATGTATTAAACCTGCATCATCTGCATCCTAGGAGAGCATTGTAATTACTACCTAAAATTAAGTTAGGTTTAAGTCACTAGGTTTCCTTAGGTTCCTTTTCAAATTAGTTAAACTTTCCTTGTTCCTGCTAGAGCTATCTGCTCTGCAACCCTGGATACAAGTGCTCCAGAGGATGCAGAAATTTATATGTGCAGGAGAGGCTGTTCTCTGGCCTGGTGGTAGGAGGATGGTTAACAGAAAAAAGTACAGATCTGTGATTCCCTCTCCTTGTTTTTAGCCAGTGATGGACAAATGTAAACTGCACCCTGAATTGGGAAGCAGGGACCAGAGGTGAGGTTTGCCCTACCCCAGCCCTGGTCAGCACTGTATTAGGCCACGAGAGCTTATGGCCGTGTTTTTTGATGCAAGGGACTTCTCTCTGTACTTTGGTTTGACTGTAGTGCTATTGGTGTGTACTTAGCATTATTCAAACAGGCATAAAAATGCAAGGATTGAGGCAGAGTTTAGGGGCTTTATTTCAGCTCTGAACCACCACAGAGTTCGGCCAGGATCCAGGTGGTTTTTGCTCACAGGTGGGTCCTTTACTGCATTTTTGTGTGCCTAACTGTTCAGACATATTGTAAGTCAAAAAATTTTGGCCCTTCCAGGGTGGGCAGTGCTGGAATAAAAGGTTTATAACCTGTGGCCTTGGTCTCTAGAGATGCATTGCTGGATTTTTCCCTAGGCCTTTAAACCACAGCCAGATCTCAGAGGGGTTGCTACCAATCAGTGAAATCTAGATACAGCTATAGCACTGTCATTAAAAGTCTGCCACATCTTCCTCCCCGTTGCAATTTGCTCAACTAAAACGCATCCCAATCCAAGCACTGATTTTCTGCACTTATCCTGTAAGAAGGTTACTACAGCTTAAGAAGTTCCCTGCATTTAAAATGCATTTAATCCACTGTAAGAGTTTCCTTCTTGCCACGTGGTTACATGTTTTTGGTCTTTGAAAAGGTTGGTGTAAAACCCTTCAACTATGTAATTTCTTTAGAATGAGAACTTCAAGGGACCTTTCAGTTTGTAGGACTTACCAGAAGCAGAATGTGTTTCAGCAATAAATTATTTGGTATTTTACCAAGGCAGCAAATAAAAAAATGGCCAAATTATGGCTTGCAAAGTCATTTATAACAAGCAATCTAAACCCAAATATAAGGCTGTTAGCTCACTATTTAGTTCTGAAATCTCAGGCCAGCTTCAAAAGAAAGGAATAAACAATTTCTGTTAGTTGGATTTGACTTATAAAGCAGCTAAGAAGAGCCAATTTTGAAGAAAAGAGATAAAATCATTTCATCTGAAGATTATTTAAGATCACTTGTGACAATCACAGTGGAGAATTCCATAGCTCTGAGGTATTTGGCTTACTTAATCATTAAAATACTCCAGATTTACTGGCCTTAATTATTTGCTTAAACTCTTTGTATTTCAAAAGTGTTTGTATACTTTTCCTGGAAAGGCAATGTCCAAATATCACTACACTTAACTAGTTCTGTCAGAGTGAGGTGTCTATGCTTTCTTTTTAAAAACTGCACCTATGATCATGCTTATCTAGTGTACCATTTTGCCAACACTTCATGGAGTAAGTTTTGGTTAGATAAGCATCTTATTTAGGTATTAGTTGTGATATACAAGCCATAAAACTTATCTAAAGTAACTTTTTTTTCCCCAAAGTATATGTTTTTACAGAAGTCATATGACAGCATGGAAAATTTAGACTCAGAAGTGAGCAGTTCAACTCAGAAAATTAGAACTAGGCTTCCAGCTTGTTTTGATGTATCCTTAGATACTTCCACATGAGTAATTTCCTCATCTGCAAGAAAAGTATGGTTGTGTTAAGATCGCTGTCTGTGCTGTAGACTGTTGGGGTTATATCAGCAAATGAGCACAAGCTCTTCTGTGCTGCTGTACTTCTAACCCTGGAGCCATCTCTAAACAAAGTGATCTGTGTCTCTGTGTTACAAGTTTTCATCAATGGCATTCCTCCAAAGCTTAAATACATTTATAATCTATTTGTTTTAGTATTTCAGTGTATGCTTTTATATGTATATGTGCATGTAAGTATAAATACTATTGTTATTATTATCCTTGTAGTTGTTCAGGTTGGATTTCCTTGCCTTGGAAAACAAGATGGGGTTGCAGCATTTGAAGTGAACGTGATCATAATGAATTCAGAAGGCAATATTATTCTCCAGACACCTCAGAATGCCATCTTCTTTAAAACCTGTCAGCAAGGTAACACTGAAGACAACATGCTGGAATACTGTTAGACCAGGTCACCTAACTGTCTTATGTTTCATTTAGGATAAGAGCTAGAGAGGTTGGAAATAAAGCAGCCACGCAATGTGTAGCAATCTTGGTGATTTCCAGGCTTTCTGGCTCTGTGTGCATTTGCTGGTCATTTACTACATGTTTAGTGACCCTTTTCTTATTGAGCTCCCTTAGCAGACTGGTTTGGAGACATTTCTCCCTCCTCCTGTTCACTGCTCATCACATTAAGGACACTGATAGAGATGTATCATATGAAAACCCCCTGTCAGCAAATGATTTGAGGTGCTTGGAGGAGAGTTAGTTCTGTGAAAGCAGGCTGAGGTTAATGTTTCCAGAAATGGCACGTCATCTGGGGAACTGATCTTCTGGGGGCTGTAGTGGGGACATTGCTATCACTTAATGCTATCAGTGCCTTAGTTCCAACTTGGTGCCTTTAGTTCCTTGCATCTCAAACTTGCGCAACCAAACTGAATACAAAAATTTTAAATTAGAAAATTTCTGCAAAACTTAGCTTTACCTTCTCTGCAGCTCAGGTGCAACCTCTTGGCTTTTGATACCAGTAAAATGGTGGAAGTTGGTGTTCAGTACTTCCAGTCATCAAGCAGAAAGCACACAGAAGAAGAGCAGCATGAAGTTACTGCAGAGTTGGCTTGGAGAGGAGAGCACTTGTTTAATCAACCAATTTGTGAACTATAAACACTATGTAATAAGACTTTCTGGATTAATTTGAATTTGATACACCACAAACAGCTATAATTATCACTTCAAGCTGAGGCTATGGAAATTGAAAAATCAGTATCTAAGATAAGATAGTTATCCCATGTCATGTGCAGTTGCATCAGATTAACCCATGACAGGGCTGATGTACAAAGAAAAAGATTTTTATTCTTCTCCTATTAAATCTTCGTTCACAGTCTCACATTTTCTTCTCTGCACTATTTTCTCTGAGATAATTGGCTCTAGTGTGGCTTCGAAGGGTGAACAGCGGGAGCAGGAGCTGTTTGTTCTTTGAAACCTCACTATGCCTAAATAGAAAAGCTTCTTGTCTCCTTTGAAGCCTTGATGCTGCCAATTAGCCCAGGGAAAGTGGAGGAGGGGGAGAAGAAGTGGGCAGAGAAACAGGAAGAAAAATGGAGGCTTAAAGGATGCAAAATCAGTCAGATCTCATGTATGAAGTTGTGTGCCTGGTGTAAATACAACACGAAATTTTTCCTATCTTCTTATTTTCAGTTCAGCTCAAAGATAACTTAATAAACTTTGGAAATAGCACTGGGGTATTCTAACAGGGACAGCAGAGTTACAGGTCTGTATTGTGGAAAACAGTGTGTTAAAGAGGAAGGGCTCCAAACTCAGTTTAGTAGTAGCATTCATCCAAGTTATCGTTTCTGTGTTATTGTTTGTTGTTACCATTTTTATATGAGTTGTAATCTCTAACGATTTAGCAATATTACATCATATGACCTCTCAATAAACCTGGGGTTGATTATTGTCCCAGTCCTTTGTTTCTGGAGCCAGCTGAGACACACAAGGAAGATTTTCCAAACTCTAGAGACGTGCAGAGGAGGAGTTTCTCACATCATCTTTTCCAGCCCATACTGGAATAATTCCTATTCCTGCCCGGTGTCTGGTAAGGTGGACACTGCAGTGTTTTGGGACAGATGCTGAGAAGGATAAGAATGTCTTTCTTATTTCTTCTTTTGGTTGGTGTTAGAGTAGGGGTGAGTTTCCTTCCTCTGAAAGACATCATACATGGTGAAGAGCTCCAGTTTCTCCTGTCAGGGCCCTAGTCACTGTTTCCAGTTATTCTTGGCCATACAGAAGGGCCCTGGCAGAGGAAGTGAGGGGAGCAAGGGAGCAATTTTGTGGATAAGAGAGGATTTGTTGTGGCTAAGAGGTGGTCACAAAGAAAAAAATTATGTTTTCCTATTTTTCTGCTTGAAATGGTATGCATTTAGGCATGCATTTTTTTGGTAATGAATAGCAGCTCTGCATTTGGGTACAAAGAGAGAAGCATTTCCAGAAAGAGTCCTAGAGCGCAGTGTTAGAACACAGGAGGACAAAAACCCTTTACTACTATTACTACAGCTGCAAACAGCTTTACTTTTAAGGCATATCATTTTACCTCAGAGGTTCTGAACCTTCTCACTTGGAATGTCACACGACAGAGCATCAAGATAAGGAGGTTGTGCCTACGACTGATCCCTAGCGATGTTAAGTTTTTCTAATGGGAGGAGGCAGCCTCTCCTGCCTGCCTTATTCTGTGTGAGGGATTTGGGAAGGTATTTTTGAGTAATTGTTTTTCTACCCAGAAGCCCTTTTTGGGTTTGATTTAGTTTGTCTTCTTGTTTGATAGACTCTCATGTTTTGAGGATGGTGGTGGTACCCAGAGGTATTTCTCATCCTTGTATAATCCTGCCAGTGTTGCCAAATGCTTTTACGTATTTGATCAATAATTGAGATATGAATAAGTGTTGATGGTGATACAGGACCATTGTGCAGGAGCGCTTTCATCTTTCTTTTTGGCCTTCTTTCATTTAGCTTTGATGCTCACGCTTTCATATGAACAGAGATTTCATCACTGTCACCTCAGTAGTAACAGATGCGGTAATTAATGCAATGCAAGTTGCAGTGACGTCTACTTCAGGCTGCAGAAATTGAAACTGGTCCTGCACACTAAGGGCAGGTCTAACCAGCCATGCAAGTTCTGCACTGAGTTGTCTGCTCAGTTCTGCACTAAGCTGCCTGCTCATTTCCACACAGAAAAGAACGTACTGGATCAAGCAGAGTGTCCACATTGCTCATGCGCTTGTAGAGCAGCAGAACAATCAAAACGCACAGTCCGTCAACAAGTACATCACACACGTGAACACATGATGGAACCTCTATTTGTAGACTGCTAAGAGAGAAACTAATTTATCTTAAAGAAATCTTAGCTGAATTTCCATTTCTTCAGTGTTTGTCTGCCAGCAAATATTTTTACTGTTGTGTCGAAGACATACATTGAACCTACTGAGAGCTGGCTGGCAGCTGAAGTATATAACGTTTTAATTTAGATTGTTGTTATATTTTATGAAGCGGAATGTCCAGGAGGATGCAGAAATGGAGGGGTTTGCAACGAAAGACATGTCTGTGAATGTCCTGATGGATTTTACGGGCCTCATTGTGAGAAAGGTAATTTAATAAAAAAATCTCAACTCTCTTCTTTACATCAATCTCAAGAAAACTGTATTTCCTGCACTGTAGACTCTCCTAAAATTAAGAATGGACTGTTCTGAAGACTTTGTATATTTTGAGTTCAAACATGTAAGTGAATTGTTATTATCATCCATGTTCTAATGGAAATACGAGTTGCTTACATGAAAAATATTTTCTCTCTCACAGATTGCATTTAACAAAAACTGATGCAATAGTTAAGTGATCCTTAATCACAGGGAATCCATCTGGCAAGGAGATTAAATAAAATTCTTCTGCTAATGAGGACTAGCTGGGAAACAAAGCACAGTGCTTTAGTTGCTCTGCGTTTGTTTATTTGGAGATAAGATCAGATTTGTAAGCAGGCTGAAAACAAAGATGGGAAGATGAAGGGAAGATTCTCTTTCTTTTCCATTAGTGAATAATATCTCAAACCAACACTTCCAGGAGTGAAGGACCAGAAAATTGGTGTGACTTGGCAAGGAAACTAGATCTTCTTCCTATCCCTCCCTTCCTCTTCTCAGTGGCAGTCCCTCCACAGCATTACTCCAATACAATAATTCACTCCCTGATGCTCTGGCTGCATCAAAAATATTAAGTACAAAGGATCAAGGACTGTTCTCTAGCCTGGAGGGCAACTGGCAGCGCTTACATTCATATGTTTAACAAACTCTTACCTTCCAACAAACCATTACAAACTCACTCCTGGGAGGAGCCTGTGGTCACTACTCATCCCAGGACCATGGCCAGGAGGGTTTGCTGGTCAGGGGAGACAAAGCTGAGCCACCAATAATTTCACAAGATGATTTCACAAGGCCATTTGGCCTCACGCTGGGTGCTGTTTAACACACTAGCATGGACCCAACCTCGCTGCATGTACCAATTTTGGGCAACCACAAAGTGAAGCATTGCCCCCTAACATGCCTCCCTGAAGAGCTTTTTGGGGATGGCCACAAGGCAGAGATGTCTCGGAAGAGCACAGGGGCTCCAAAGAAGATTCACTGGGAGCATGCAGGACAGTTTGGCTGTGCAGCAGGCTTTCCTAGCCAAAATTAGGTAACCATGCTTATGCTCAGGTATTACCTGCCTGGTAACCCCCACTGAGTTACTGGCCCCTCTGAGACAGTGCTGCCTGTACAGCTGAGGGACCAGAACGCAATTATAGAGAGGACTTGTCTGACGGGATTTTAAATATCCAGAGTGTGTAGGTGTATGTGGGTACTTTGCTCTCCCCTGTCTGGTATTAAACTCTACAAGAGGCAATTTCTGCTTACATATGGAATCAGATTTGAACTTAAATTAGCCTTCACTTTTTAGTAGCACTACACAGAAATTGCCAGTTACAAACCAAAGATGCAATAGATTTTACCCCCTATCAGAGACACTTTGCAAAGGTGATGTAGAACAATAAGCAGAAGAAAAAGTAGCTTAAGGAGTCAATGTGCTGTGTATTTAAATACCAGTTGGTATCCCACCAGCGATGCTTTTTCTGCTCTTCCCCTTCCTCAGCACTGTGTGTTCCTCGCTGCATGAACGGCGGGCTGTGCATTACACCCGGTCTCTGCATCTGCCCCCCGGGGTTCTACGGCATCAACTGCGACAAAGGTAAACGCCAGCTAAACCCCGCCCCGGGCTCTGCACCCAGCAGCCTCTCTTTATTCACTTCTGGCAGCTTCCCTCTAGGAGTGCATTTGGTAAAGTCAGGCAAGCAATAAGTAAATAAGTTTTAAAAATATTGTGATTCTTGAAATAGATGCTGTAGCACAGCCTGGCAGCTCCTGGAAGAATATAGGGATTTGCAGGCATCCATACACTGTGAGGGGTAGTTTGCATAATCCCTTCAGATGATTCAGTGTGGATCTTACCACAAAAATCACTTATATTTCTGGCAGGGGGTATGGGGGAGGTGGAATTACAAAAAAAAATCTCTATTTGAGCTCTAGTTTCCTGGAGTAAAATTAATTTTACTAATTATTTAGTATGTTAATGTGCTGCATCTAGACTCATGAAAAAATATGCAAGCTATTCATTTTTTATTGTTGCATTGGGGCTCATGATGGGTAAAAATGAACAATCAGTTGTTCAGAACAGTAATGTGGAGCAGTCTAAGCTACCATGTAGACAAAAACCAAGTAGTTTCCTGCAGAAATATAACTGACCTGCTCACGGCAGAGCAGAACATTGTGCTGCGTTTGTTTGTTGTTGCAGGTCTATAGGAAGTAAAGACTGAATGCAAAAGGTCCTAGAGGACTTTTTAGCAAAATAATGGGAACCTTCCTATTATTTTGCACAAACTGTTGGTGTCAATGCCCTCATGTCTTGTATCTAGTATTTGAACAGACTTTTACCACATTTAGAAAGCGCTTCAAATGCACAATTAAATTAAATGCTCCCAATGTCTTGAAGGATTAATGTGAATCCCAGTTGTTTCGTGAAAAGTCACATCCAACACAATGTAAGTGATTTGGCAGCTGAAAGACAGAGCATTTGCATCTATGTCACCACACAGAAAAACTCATAAAGGTTTCTTTTTAGTCAAAGTGTTACTTAAGAACTGTAGTGAAGTATCCTCTTGTAGAAGTAGCTTCCAGTCCTAGGTTGTGCTCCTTTTATCAGACGCTGGCAGTTTCAATAGCAATAGTGCCTTAATCCTTCAAAGAGCTTGATGTGTGGGGGTCGATAAAGATGTAGCACAGTCTATCCTCAGAGAGCTCACTGTGGTATTGTTCACTTGTCTCATTCTATACTGCTTTGTGTGTGTGCCCGTCTAAAGCATTATGTAGGAAAAACTGCATTTCAGTCTTACTTTGTAAACCAGATGGAAAGAGGTTAATCCTGCTTTTACAACCTACTCAATGTTTATTTATATTGAGCAGCAGAGAACATTAAGTCCAAGTTAGACCTAGTTCATATTAATGACTTAGTTCATGCCTCTTTTATTTGTTTCAGCAAACTGTACAACAACCTGTTTCAATGGAGGCACGTGTTTCTATCTGGGAAAATGCATTTGCCCTTCAGGCTATGAAGGAGACCAATGTGAAATTAGTGAGTAGCATCTCTGTGCTTGCTTTCATTTACATCAGCTTTTTCTAGTGTCAGTGCCTGAGTGATGACATGTGACTTGCCTCTGCTGGGCTCAGAGCGAGGGTCTCACACAGCAGTTTGGGATGCTCAGAGTCAGATGCCGCATGCCTCCAGACAGGTTTCCTACTTAGAAGTTTGATTCATTGCTGGACCATCTCACCCCCTGCCCTGTTCTGTTTTCATAGTAACCAGGCTTGGTAACAATCCTCAAGCCGTAAGTATGCAAGCCATACCCTGTGGCAGACAGATGTGATGCCATGCCAAGCCCGTGGGGGGCATCTATTTTCAAACATTATGGCAAATCACACTCCGGCACAGCAGATTAGGTTTGAGCCAACACCTCTGAAAGGGCTACTGAAATTTGGGAATGAAAAGGTTTGGGGCAAAAGGAGGACTGAACTCTTAAGAGCTCAGAGCTTTCATGTAACATATAAAGTTACATTCATAAGGTAACTTGAGAGTGTCCAACCAGATCTCATTCTTCCTGGACTTAGAACTTCTAACAGGACACTGTGCAAGAAAGCTTTCCCTGCTGTAAATAATCCCACTGATATTCCCCGGCACCCTCACAGGAGCATGAAGAGCAGTATTTGGCCTAGGATATGTAGATGCTGATTGTTTAATATGCATAAGTAGAAACAAGCTCTTCTCACAATTAGGAACTGTTTATCACTTTGGAAACACGTAGAAATAAACTCTTAACTTTCTGTCAGCCAATACACAATAATAAGTGAATTACTGTGCAAAGAAAGTACACAGATAATGTAAAACCTATGTTTTGCTCAGTATTCACATGTAGGTTAACAATAGGTGTATGTAAATGTTTCACCTTATCTCTATGCATTACTAAGGTATTTTGCAACTCCTTTTTACATCATTAAAAATTTAGGGAAAAAGAAGCAGCAAAGCTTTATTGTTTTTAAGTTAAAAAAGATTGCCCATTGATATAAATTCAGGTCATATGCCACAAGATCAGCAGTGTGAGTTTTCACTGGATTTACCTTTGCTTACATCAAGTTCAAATTTGACTATTTGGCAGAACCCCATTTATTTCTTCAGTCCCCAAACAGTCAACTTTGTTGACATTTTTCAGATGAAGATTAAAGTTTGATTTAAAGAGAGAAGCATGTATTTTATATGGGTGGTGGTTTTTTGAGGAGAATTCTTAGAACTGTTATTACAGCATGTATAATTAAGGGAAGGCTATTTAATTGATCTGTCTGAGGAGCTAAAGCTCGTATTTGTTTACTGCTGCTTGGGATAAGTGTAACTGCTTTGACTTCCAGGAAAGGCTTACCTGTGAAACTCAAATTAAATTAATTAAAATACAGGCGGTAGGCTAGTTCCTGTACAAAAGAAAGAAAAACAAATTCAGGATGATGGTATGCTAAGACCTAAACTGCGACCATGTCAGTGGGAGCAAGGAAAGCTATGCACTTACTTTGGCTCTTGTAAAGCCAGGACTGCAATTGTTAGACTGTGATTGACAGCTGTCATCACCTCTGGGCACTGCACCAGCACCAGCACAGCAGTGGAAGACTGCAAAAAATCTAGATGAGGCTTAGAAACACCAGAGCAGAAACACAACTCAGTCCATTTTCTTAGATCCACGGCCAGCTACGTTCAGTCATGGGATTCTTGAAATAATGAGGGGAGAAAATCTTTCAACAGGCAGAAAGCCATCTTCTGAAAATTGCAAGCTTTTGTTGTTTTTCTTTTTTAACATTGTGTGTAGGTTTTCAGTGCTTGTGTAATAATTGAATCCCTCTGTAAGACTCCTGGGAAGTCTGCTGAACCCGTCTACAACACTAACAAGCACTCACAGTCTTCCAGATTTTTTTCTAGTTATAGGTTTGCATTGTCTCTAATTAGTGTTTCACTTTGAATCCAGAGAGTTTTATTTTGCTTTGGATTCCTCCCTTATTTGTCACCAGCTGTACAGAGAGTTATTACTCTTTCCTTCATTCTGTGACAATATCTTAGTCCAAAGACAATTGAGCCATGCTGAGCCAAATGCTTGCCTGTTGCAACTTGGTGGAAGTTCATGTCACATCTCTTGACCCATATCCTCCTGATTTACTTAAAGAACTACGAAAATTCATGGATTTTTTTTGATCTTTCCAGTTTTCAATTACTTGGGATGCAAATATTTTCAAATTAGAATGCCTAAATTTTCCCTCCCCAGAGGCTCCTGCAGAGAAATTGAGCTTTTACAGAAATTCTCCTTAGCACAGTCGATTCCATCGCCTGCTTATGAAACTTGTTTCAGGGCTATTAAAATAATTATGTACAATAGGAACGAGTATTTCCTTTATATTGACAATACACATGTGCATCACAAAGGTCTGCAGTGGCTGAGGCCTGAGCAGGTGCTGCCTGTGATGTTGAGCTCCCAAGAGGGCAATCTGTGATCATGAAATGAGGCTTTCAGCACAGCCAACCAGTGTTGACGCTTGAATTATCATGTGCAGGTCTCTATTAATACCATTCTTAAAAAAAAAAAAAAAAAAAGAAAAGGGAAAAGGAAAGGAGAAAGGAAAGGGAAAAGGAAAAGGAAAGGGAAAAGGGGAAAGGAAGCAGTTTGCTGCCCCAGGTTCCAGAGGTTTTTTTGCTCACAGATTCAGGTAAATATTAGTGCTGAATCTAGGAAGGGTGCCCTTTTTTCTCTTTTCTGAAGAATCTAGAAAGTGTAGTGGCATTAGAAAAGATAAAAATGGTTTTGGACAACAATGAGAAAAGCTGCATTGGTACATACCGGCAGCAAGGTGGCATGGAAGTGAGGATGCAGCTCCTGGTAGCCTGAGAGTGCCCAGGGAGGTGACAAGTGAGCCTCCCTCAGCCTGGGAATGACTGAGCTCACGGGTGCTGTGCTTCCCCTCCTAGAGATGAGTGAAGATTTAATTAGTTCAGTATTGCAGACAAATTCTAACAAGGTATAGGCAGTCTGATGATGGGACATTTGACGTTAGGTTTGAAGAAGGTCCTTGGTGTGTCATGCCCAGCAAGAAATTGAGTGTGGATCTCCTCCACCAGCGGGGACCTCTTCAGTCCCAGGCTATCAGGGCCAAACAAGACTTCCTACAACAACAACACCAGACCCAGCCTACGCCTTTGGCAAAGCCTGTTTGTGAGGGAAAGTAATTTCCAGACCAAGAGCCTGGAAAAATGTCTGCCAGTTCCAATTACTGTTAGCAAAGTTGCTCTGTTCTTTGTAAACAGGAAAGAAGGGCATGTATATTTAATGTGCCTTTAGTTTCTGAGCTGCCGTGTGGAACATCCCTCATTGCACCGTCCACAGCACCCCAGTGCTCCCCAGCCTGTGCTACAAGCTGACAGGCCCAGCCAATCTACTTAAAGTCTGCAAGTAGCAGCCATACCTGGCAGTTCCTGAGTATCTCATTGCTCTCAGATGTCACTAGATTTTTTTTGTGCTAAAGCCCCTCAGGTTTGGATCCCTCTCTTTGGAACCGCATCGTCTGGGCAGTGCTGCCTGCCCCGTAAAGGGGGAGGAGAGCAGGAGTCAGTACTGACCGGACACATGGGGGATTGTGCAGAGTCAGAGTGGCACAAATCTGGGCAAAAGCTGCAAGGTCACACAGGCTTTGGCCATGCCAGATTATTACCATAGTTTCAAAGAAGAAGAAGGCTTATAAATTGGAAGCACAGACTTGCAGCAGAGTCTTCCTGGTGGATCCATAGTGCACACTCTAACATCTGGTGAGTTTTTCAGGTGCAAGGCAAGCTCCTCAGACACTTGTCTCCAGTAGACACGGGGGACTAAGACCGTTGTTTATGTCTACGTTTTCAATTTCTAGGTAAATGCCATCAACCCTGTCGAAATGGAGGCAAATGTACTGGTAAGAATAAATGCAAGTGCTCCAAAGGCTACCAGGGAGACCTGTGTTCAAAGCGTAAGTACCAAAGCCACTCCATCAGTCCTTGTGGGAACATCAAGCTCACGTCAGTACTAATTGTTTGTTGTCAAAGTAATTCAAGTTATTTTACTTTCTGGACATACAGCTTACACCAAACTTAAGGAAATTATGAAACCAGAAACATTTTTTTATAGAAGTCTCCTCACAGTCTCTTCTGTACTCTTGAGTTTCTATAAAACAGCAGTGTGTCAGCTCAGCAATAGCAGTTTAGTAATAGAGAAATGCTTAATAAAATGTCACTACTTTGCCATGTTAAAATACAATGAGAACACTTTGTGAGAGGGATCCTCGGGACTACTCTCCTTCTCCCACTGGTTCTGGTGGATGCCCAGCTCTGCTATACAACCTGATTCTCTCTGTCAGAGGCTGAGCCAGACCTTGCAGGTAAAGAGATGGGTGTGGACTGTTTCAGGGCTCTGACTGCACTCAGTGCAAAGGCATAGATTTAGCTTGAGAGCCCTAGCCTGTGCCAGGACCAACCTATTGAGTGAAACAGCAGGGAAAGCAAATGTGTGACTGTCTTTGGATGAAATGTCAAGAGGTCAGGTGTATGGGCTTACTTTTTTACAGCTGTCTGTGAACCCAGCTGTGGCCTGTACGGCACCTGCGTGGAGCCCAACAAATGCCAGTGCAAAGAAGGCTGGCACGGGAGACACTGCAATAAAAGTAAGTGAGAAACAAACCCTGAGGGTCGTATCTGAGGTGTTACACACCCTATGCTATGCAGAAATGACTCAAGAGCTTTTCCAGCATCATTAATGATAATGCACTCCTTTTTTTCTTTAATCCAATCAAAAAACCAAAAAGGTTTTCAATACTCCATAATTTTACCTACTTTAAAAAAACTCATTATAATTTGAAAGTATTTTACCAAGATCATTTTTGTATTAGAAATTCCAGAGTTTGGTATCCATCAGAGGAGGACCTTGCATGTCTTCCACCCATAGTATGGAAGGGAACCAAGCCCTTCAATACTCCTCAGTAAATCAGAGAGCTTTGAAGTGTTGCCTAGGCACTTTGAGAAGTAAAACTCTGATGTGTTTTAAAACTGATTAAAACTCAGAAAAAATAAAATGTCCTTTAGAAATTTAGGGGAAAACTTTAAGAATTATGCAAGAAGTTGTAATTCTTTATAGGTTCATTTACCCATCTCATTACTTAAAGCTCATGGAAATTACTTTAAATAACTGGGTCCCCTGTTCAATTTTTTACCACTTCTTTTTAAGAAAACAGCTTTACCAAGGAGCCATTCATTTGATTGAATATGAAACAAGTGCTTAGCAACTTCACAGTTTTCTCCTCCTCTTTCCCACCCATATTCCACAGCATACAAAATGCATTGTCCCAAAGCAAAGTTAAAGTTCTCAAAATAATTTCTGTTGTGCTTATTGGTCCATTTGCCATCTATTGTAGCAACTGGTCATTTCACTGGGCTTAAAATGGTACTGTATAATTATTTGAAATACAACTGGATATATCCGGTAAGAACTTCAGGTTTAATTTTGTTTCATGTGCAACAGTACTGTAACATCAGATCTTCAATATACGATCTTTATATATTCCCATAAGATACTTACATTTATCACTATTGGCTGCCAATTCATATGCTGTGTTTTATGTGCCAATAATAAATAGTTGAAAAATTTTGCAGCTACAAAACTAATCAGCCATTAGAAATGTGCAGCATCAACTGAATGTTCACTTTTATTAAAACCTGTTGATGCATATGATTTTTTTCACACCAAAATGTATTGGAATAAATATAGTATTTTCATTAAAAAGTGAGTATTATACAACTAAGATGGATTTTGCTGTGAAAATTAGGCTTGCTGTGAAAATTTGGAGTCCGCTTTTCAGCTGTTACTTAGTGGATTTGTATTTAAGTATTCATGCTATTCTCTGAAGGAGAAATACAATTAATATAAGCTATGGTTAGAAAAAAGATGTATGAAAATGAACCAATGTGAACTACAGTTCATAAGTTCAGTATGAACTTTTTCTTCCTGTCATACTCTTCTTAGAAAGAACTCAGATAGCAAATGAAAACAAATACATACTTTAGGTGACCATCACAAAACAAGTAATTACCTGTACAACAAAACCAAAGCTCATACCTGCCTTGTAATGAGAAGTCAATAGTCTCACATTATTGTCAGCTCCAAGGTTTTGCATCCTTCATTACTTGGAGTTTGGGTACAGTCCTGCTGTGTTTAGTACTGCAAAACTCTCTTTGTATTCAGCAAAGAAATCGTGAAATGGACATTTGGGCAAAATTCACCCCCATTTTAAGTGTCCATACATGTGCATGCACTGCAATTCACTCTTTTCAACTGAAACCAAACATCACTAGATCTTGAGGAGATTTATAGTTAGCTTGAGAGACTTGTTTAATATTCAGTCAAATGAATGGCTCCTTGGTAAATCTGTTTTCTTAAAAAGAAGTGGTAAAAAGTTGAACAGGGGACTCAGCTTTTGAAAGTAATTTCCATGAGCTTTAAGTAATGAGATGGGTAAATGAACCTATAAAGAATTACAACATAATACTTTGAATTCCATTTTTATTGTTCACTTTCATTTTCTACAACAAAGCAGCTCTACTAAGCCTGTTTCAGACTGCTTTTTTTTCCCCCGCTAGGTGTTTATGATCACTGCTGTTCTTTTTCTTTGCATTCAGCCATAAACCAAAGCTGGTAGCTGGTGCAGATTCTCCCCAGGGGGTTGCTTACACGCTATTCTTGAGCCTTTTGTTGGCAGATCATCATGACTGTCACCTACCTGGTGTGGGGGATACACACGTGAACCCAGGGCTGAGTGACAGCCTGGGTGTGCTGAGGTCCCTGGGCTTCCTGGCCAGGTCAAGATCTTTCTGTCTGGCAAGATTTCATTCATTCTGAGGGGTAACAGAGAGGCATGAGCACTTTTGTAAGGCAAAGTAAAATCATTTTTCAAATGGGTGAGACGGTTTCCACTTGAAATATTAGCTGTGGATCACGAGCCCACTTCTGCAGATTCTTTTTCTTGAAGTGGATAATTTTCCAGGGTACGGAGCCAGCGGTCTGAGCGCCCTGAGGCCAGCGGGCAGCAAGCACAGGCAGCACACACCTTCGCCAAAAAGGGCCGAGGAGAGGCACGTTCCACCCGAATCCAATTATATCTGGTGAACTCCAACATCTGAAATGGTTCGTGTTACACAAAGTTCACAGCCTTCATTAACCTCTCATGGATTGAATGTTAAAATGCTGTTCATTACAGTTGAGATTACTGGCTGGAATTTTATTAGCTTCATTATAAACCACTGAGCTGACACTTACTATTCCTTTTAAGTTTTAGAAATACTTCTGTAGCATGGTTATATAGGCTTCTTCTTTCAGTGCTTTGGATGGTGTTTTGTACTATATTTCATTTACATTTAAACTTCCTTTTTTGGTTATATAGCTGCAAATATTTTCCAAAAACTAAGCAATAATATTCAATCAAAAAACCTTGTAGATGCTAACCCTGAATTATTTCAATGACTACAGATGTAATTTGCCTAAGACAAAAGAAAGGTGCATTTTACAATTTTTTACAAATTGTGTACTTGGACTTTTCCCTAAGAAAAATAAATAAGTTGCCTAATTTAAAAACTGAATAACTCAATTCAATGTTATTTTTGGCTTTACAGATTTGTGTATGAAAAAGAAACTTCAGTGATGCCATTTAACTGACATAATATATTGTAAACAAAGTAGAACTATAAGGTATGAAGTTTCTGCATCAGCTTGAAGCAGTATAATATATTGTAAACAGAACAGCTCTTATGTAATAAACTTTTTATACTGACGGTTATGTATAAAATAAAGATGCTGCTTTAGTTTTTTGAGTGGCCTCCTGCGGTCTCATCAGCGCTGGGTTGGGACAATGGCTTTTCTGGAGCAACCTCATAAAACAGTGGCACTGTGGGGTTGTTTTCCCTGTGTCTGCTTTTAGCCCCACAGTTCCTAAAAATATTTCAGAAAAGCAACTTCTTGTGGCTTTGCCAAGGAGGGGATAACATGGAAGGCCGCATGTTTCACTCCTTGTACTTGTCCTCCACCAGGTCCTCCCTTCCCCCAGCACCACCAGTCACCCACGTTGGTGTGTCCAGTTCGTGGCATCTCAGGTACTCAGAGTATTCTTCTCTGAGCTTCTGTCCCAGCAGGTAACAGTCCAGCCCTGGCCATGTTTCCTGTTCAAGGGTGATGGTCCTGTGTTTTGTTATGATCAGACTGTAGAAGGTTTGGGTGCTGCCTCTTGCAACAGTCAAGGGCTACATGATTTGTAATTTGATGTGGCTTGGAAGCAGGAAACATGGTGTCTGTCTGCACTGAAGAACAGTAAATATCCAATGAATTATTACTGACTGCTATACTGTAGTTCTGGCAATCTTATTATTTGGGAGACAAATGAAAAAATAAATAACATGTAGTTGGAAGCATAAGAGCTGGGCTTTTCCCTTCACTGAGGGCAGCAAGAGGAGATATGGGCAGGAAAGGTGCTCAGCCTCTGCCCACAGTCAGTGCTGTCCCAAAAGTACCCTCTTCAGATTAAAAAAAGATAGGAAAGAGGCAGCCTGAGGCAGAGGAGAAAACACTTGGGTCATGAAAACCTGGGGTGAGCTCTTGATGAAGGAAACATTTTTTTATATTTTTCTTAAAAGTCATGAAAGGAGGACATTAATATTAGGTTGAGATGAAATATGTAGCTGCTCTATATGTCTGGGGATGCCTCAGGAGCTGTGTAAAAACATGAATGTCACATTTGCATGCTTTTTGTTCTTCCTGTAGCAAAGATTAAGTGGTTTGTCACATGATACAATAAAAAGCACAGAAATTTCTTACTCAAAATTCCTCAGATATTTTGGCTGAACTTCTTCTGCTCCTGTCAATTTCTTAGAAAGTGCTTCCTTAAAAATAGCAGGTGTATTCTTTCATATGGAGTAAATTTTTTACTACTTGCCCTAAAGACACTTAATGCTACTGTTTTGTTTTCAGAGTTTTGCCACTGGTTTTTGAAAATATCATTAATCATGAGAAGAGTATCATCAGAAAGGTTACGAAAGGGGAAAATAATCCTCAAATTGCATACTGTAACACTGCTTCTTAACTGTAACACACTTACTGTAACACACACACTGCTTCTTAAATAACATCTATTTTCTACACAAAATATCCAGGGCTTTGCCAGTGTGAGCACAAAGTTTCCTGTGTGGAGACAGTCCTTGATGTCACAGTTCTAAGTTAAAAGTCTGTGACAAGTGAGAATGCTAAAAGAAGACATGAATTTTCCAGAAAAAGTCCAGTTGGAAGTTGGAAGCAATTTTGCCATTTGAAAATAAACTACAGAATATATCACTCTGTCACTGGACAGGACATACATATGAGGGGGAAAAAAAAGCGTAAGAGATGAAAATTATTTAAAAATAACAAAACAACCCCTCAAAATACCAATCCACTACAATACATCAGACAGGAACTGCCTTTTCAATGATATTTGGAAAGTCTGTAGTTAGCCAGAGCAAGATGCCAAACATTGCACTTGTGAGCAGGAGCTGTAAGGTGATAAATCAAGTAGAAGAACATAAAATGTTAAATCACTATAGCTCTACCCAAGAAATCTCAATTTGTGCAGCTGACAAAATTATAGCTTTACAAAGGGCTTCTAATGGTACTTGATAATTTGGGTATCTAATATTGGCATCCTGCTATGTCCAGGTGTGCATGACAGTTCAAAGGACAAACACACAAGGCACACAAAGAAAGC
Source organism: Aphelocoma coerulescens (assembly GCF_041296385.1). Classification (NCBI taxonomy): domain Eukaryota; kingdom Metazoa; phylum Chordata; class Aves; order Passeriformes; family Corvidae; genus Aphelocoma; species Aphelocoma coerulescens. Next base: position 34,815,611 of record NC_091014.1, on the reverse strand, counting down.
AGAAACAGACACCCTAAGGGCAAACTGCCTTTTTTGTACTGCTGCCATTACTGAGCTGATGCACATGGTTTTTTTTATTTGGTTGGGGGGTTTTTTTGTATTTTTGTTTTAGGTTGGCTCTGTCTATGCTGCTGGATCGCAAACATATCTCTTTCAGTGCCTCTGCACACCTTCACCTCACTGGGAAGCTGGAGAGAATTGTGGCTTTTTTTTTGTTCATGCTATGCATGAATTGGCAGCCTGTGCAAAGCAGAGGTATCCGGGGGCAGCAGGGCCCAGCCACCACCACATGCACTTGGTGCTGCTCACGGGATCTTTCTGGCCAGGAGGCAGCACTGGCTGCTAGGACTCAGCACACTTTCCCCATGTGGTGTGACTGAAGGGTCCAGTTGTTCTTCTTCCAGCTTCAGCTGCATTTCAAGGAATATTAAGGAAAAAAATTATAAAGAGAAAAATTCAAAATTGTTCCAGATGACTCACTGCCTATAAGATTCAAACTCCAAAAGCCAGACTCAAAGCTTTGGCCAGACTTACTGCTATTAATTCAAAAATGTCAGCTTTGTTTCTGCTGGACAGATTTGTTACCTCTCCTTTCCTCTCACTTCTGTACATCACCTGTTCTACTGGGATTGCCTACTGTGGAAAAAAAATCCTACTGGCAGACACTGAGAAGAGATCTGGCAGCAGCAGAGAGGGAGCTGCCTGAAATGGCCTGAAGTTATGCCAGGATTTCCCCAGTGCCTGCACTGCCCACAGCAGTGCATTGTGGCAGGGGGAATGTGTGAGTGGGTGTTGAGGCATCGCTCAGAGACACAGCTTCATGGCAGTTCTAGGTCTTGCAGTCAATTCAGCTCAAGCCTAGAGAAACTGCATCAGTTGAAAGTTCTCTCATCCATTACAGGGATTAAATCCTACTAAATCCCACAAATCTTGCAGTGTGAATACAACTTTGTGTTCAGTGAGGTGACAAGGTGCTATGATTAGCCAGGACATAGCCAAACCTTAAGACCCTGATTAAACCAGTGACACCCTCTCCAGCTCTAAAATGTGCCAGCAAGATTTTCCCACATGACTCTTTGAACAGAAAAGCATCTAGTTAAAAAAAAATCTCAAGGGAAATATGTCCCAGTTGCTGTTAATTTTTTCTTGCATCTCTCTGACAGGATGGCTGCTGAGCCACAAACCTGTCCCTCAGTGGCTCCCAGCACCCAGCTTCTGCTGGAGCACAGTTGACTGCACACTCCTTGGGGGCAGCAGCACAGTCCAGCCATGCAAGTTCACCCACACTCAGCAACAGTGCAAAGCTGAACTGGGCACAAAACAAATGGGTTGGGAGAACAGCAAAGTTTGGAAAAGGCATGCCTGCAGATCTGAGAAGATTTATTTCTTATCTCTGTGGCTTTCTGAAGTTCAATTAAAATGAACCCTCACAATTTTAAGTTTAAAAAAGCCCCACTCTCTATTTTTGACTTAGAACAACACGTTCTATTATTCATATTAGTTACAAAAGTTGCATTTTAATCCCTTTCCACATAGCCCATCAGGAGCAGCCTTGTTGAAGAAATCTTTCCATGGAAATGTGATTTTTTTCAGAGGATTTAACACACATACCGTGTCTGGCCAAACCACAGCTCAGAAGTAGTTCAGATGCTTATGAGAGACATCCTCACAAGTGCTTTCTAACACTTTGTTTCCTGGCGTATGCTTGGGGGATTTTACAGCTGAGGAGCTGGCACTGGGGCACTGTGCAGGGTTTGCAGAGCTAGCTGGCTCTGGCTGCTCTGAGTGTTTGACTTTACCACCCTTAATTATATATATTTCTTAATCAGCATGCTCCACTTGTACTGCATCCTACCTGCCCAGACATCGCAGTGAGCCTCACTCCTAGGCAATGACCAATGGGACTCCACAAATTCTCCAGCAGGCAGTATTTGGAAAGGCTACCCCACAGTGTTTGTACCTTGTGCATCAAGTTTCTGTGCTATCCATCATCCCTAGCTTGCAAGAGCCTTGCCCAAATGGAGCCTGCCATGATCCTCATCTGGCATTTTCCCCAGTCCTCCTACTACAAGTTGCCTGACTTTTCTGGACATACTTAGCTACTATGGGAGCTGCTTGTGTGCTGGGCTCTGGCTTGCTTCAAATTAAGGTAATCCAGCTGAAAGCCTGAGCATTTAATTAAGGTCATGGCTGTTCTCAGCATGCACAACTCCACCCTTCAGTGGCCACTGTCTGTACCACCTATCCCTTGGTCTGTCTGGAGAGTGATTGCCAAATATGTACATCTCCCAGATGGTGTCACTCTTAAAAAAAGTTAAATGAATGTTCAGCACAATTCACTCAGTGTTTTTTAAACCACTCTTTTGTATAAAGGCATAAAGATTTCTCCCCTTTTACAGCTACAGCCGCAATAGAGTATTCTCTGAAGCAGGCACTTGGAATTGACTGTACTGCTTCACTGTATTTATCATGAGTAAGACTGACTCAGTAGTGATAGTTCTACCTCCAAGGCTTATTCCTAAAAGGAATCAACTGTGTTTGAAATGCAGCTGAAATGCTAACCTAGTTTGACACTTGAGGGGTCCTGAGTGGTTTAGATGTCACAACTTACAGCGATCCACTTAAAAATGAGATGTAAGGGATTTCTAGGCAGAGGTGAATTTGGAGTTTCTATTCCTTTCCATGTGCCTTTGTGATCAGTGAGAGCAGGAACTTCCCCAACACCAGAGGACCCCACTAGTTGTTGTTTGAGAATGGGCAGCAACACCAGGTGAAGTGTGCATAGTGGCCACCAGGGAGCTGAAACAGGGGTCACTGAGGGTTTTTGTAGTTGTTCCTGAACATCTTTACAATATATGATTTAGTAATATAGAGCCATAGAATGGTTTGGGTTGGAAAGGACCTTAAAGGTCATCTAGTTCCAACTCCCCCTGCCATGGGTAGAGACACCTTTCACTAGCCCAAGTTGCTCAGAGCCCCATCCAACCTGACTTGGAGCACTTCCAGGGATGGGGCATCTACAACTTCTCTGGGCAACCTGTTCCAGTGTCTCACCACCCTCACAGTCAAGAATTTCTACTTTATGTGCAATCTAAACCTACACTCTTTAATTTTAAAACCATTGCCCCTGTCACTACTGGTAAAAAGTATTTCTGTCTTTCTTATAAGCCCCCTTTATATATGGAAAGGCTGCAATAAGGTCTTCTCAGAGTCTTGTCCAAGCTGAATAATCCCAAAGCTCCCAGCCTTTCATAAAATATTTGATTTAGGTTTTTTCTCTCTACTACACTTCCTTTTCTTTTGTTTTAAAACATAGTAACATCAAATAAACAAATGAACAAACAAATAATCAAATAGACCCCAAGTTACTGAAATCCCTACATTTTGCATTTGTTTAGGATACACCACTTCTGGTCTTTTTAGAGGAGAAATTCAATAAATACTGTGGTAACACCATGTTTAACTCTGCACTTGTCCCTGGAAGTACAACAGTACAACGTTTTTGAGCACCTCGTGGACCACCCACAAGCAAGAGGAGCTGCAATGATGTGGCCAGCAAAATGCCTTGGATGTAATATTTCCTTGGGGATTTAGACGACAATAAGAAAATAGTTTGTTGGTTGGTATTTTGACTGAAATAGGTTTTGATCACTCGAATGAGTCTATTCTGCTTGAGACAGAGCAGTCTTCTCTGAAGAAAATGGGTGACATGAATCCTTAGGAAAAAAAAAGTGATCTTTTAAGTACAGAAAGTACCCAATAAGCGCCATGAGGGTAGTTAGGTATTTAGATTCCTGTTCATTTTTTAAGTTCATTATTCAACATATTATTATTATGCAACAGCTCTGGCTGCGCTGCAGTGCTCTAATATCCATGGCAAAGGTTGTTCTGGAAGAGTTTAAGATAAAAGAAAAGATCTGCTGAACACCTTGATTGAAAGAGAAGTGCAAAATCCTGTGTTTCTTTCTAACTCTGCTTCCCCTCCTTGCAAAATGTATCCCTTTTGTATGTGTCCCCTTCTGCATTCCAGAAAATTTAAGGGGAATAATTATATGGAAAAAAAGTGGCTAACTGGGAGGTAGCAAAGCATGTCTGTCCTCAGCAGAACAATCAAGGTCTCAAAAAGACAAGATGGTGAATGTCCCTTTGAAATTGGCAGGGCAGGGGGAGAATCTTCTAAAAACCTGGCAAGCAGTTAACAGCAATTATAACTTCATGATTGCTGCCACCTTCCTATCTGTTTTGTAACACTCTACTCAGGAGGTTTCGACCTCTTATAAAGAGACTGTGAGACAGCTCTGCTGTTTCATATCTGTGAAGTTACTAGAGATAAATGACTTTGCTGTGAAACTGGAGTGCAGCTATAAAGCTGCTGCCCTCCTGCTTCGGATCTGAAAACATAGATACATGGCACAAACGTAGCTTGGCTCTTTTACAGGCTGTATTTGGAGCCTAGAAGTAACTTCTGCTGAATGTGTGGAGGTTTATTTGACTTTCAGGCTGTTCTGGGCCAGCAGTGTTAGCCAAGTCCTGGAGGCTGTCCCAGATTCAGAGCCATCTCAAGCAGTTTGATCCTGACCACTTTTCCCAGTTTAGCAGAACTCTCCCAGCTGAGTTACCCATCAAAGTACAGAGGGGAGCAATGATGAGAAGCTGACAGTGGCTCTATTCCTTTTCAGACAGTATTCAATCATAGCTTACAGGAAAGAGCAAGAGAGGACCTCGCAGTGAAGCTGATGTAATTTTCTGTGACTGAATTAAAGACCTTGTTATTAAAGACGTGTAGCACTAGTTCCAAGAAAAAAACCAGTCTGCTTCCAGTATGCATATTTCAAGAGATCACAGAAAATTTATGAGAATTCAGAAGAAAGTTGCAAGAACTATTCAGAATCGTAGAAAAGTTTGTGACACAGTGAGAGACTTCAAACATGTTTCAGGAGTACTGTTTGGGCTGCCCAAAACACTCCCTGCTGCTAGAACAGAAGTCTTTTCTTCATCCCATACACTATCCTCACCAGAAAAAGCAAATAGTTTTCTGCTGAGTAACTGAGCTTGTCCAGCTCTCTGACAGATCAGCAGAAGGGAGGTGATCTTCAAAAGGTATCCCACTACTTTCAAAACCAACTCCCTTTCAGAAAAATGCCTGCTGGGCCTGAAAAATTGAATCTAGAGAACTTTCAGACTGGAACAAGTGTATATGTTATTAACAGTGGATTAAGCAACTGTTAGGTTTTACCTGGGGCTGCATCATCTGGTCTTAGAAGCAGGACCTTCTAAAAGATACAGTATTAGCTAAAAAATAAGTTAGAGGCTTCGTACAGAAGTTCCAAGGCAAGGTTTTGGTTCCTTCCACACTGTGGTCGCCTTAGATTTGGTTTAAAAGCTTGGTTTGGTCTTAAACATATGAAGTGGTGAATAACTCCAAAACTGAAGCCAAATCCTAATTCAGGTATTTAATTTCTGCATGCATCTACAATTTCACTCCAGAGCTGGAGGAAGCTGAGTAATGACAGCGAGGTGCTGTTCATACACTGCTTTTGGTCATATGCCATGACTTCAGCTTGCCAAAGACAAGGCAAGGAACTCAAGGCCATGTCAAACCCTAAAATGTATCATTTGAGAAGAGCAGTGGCTTTTTTATTTCCTTCCTTGCTCCTGAATGTATTTTTCACTGTCCCACAGCAACTGTTTCTCCTCAGCCTGTTGCTATGTGAGAATTAGAAATTTAAAAAGCTATTGTGAAGGAGTTTTGAGAAACACTTCAAAAATTCACATCATTTAAAGAACAGGAACAGAGAAGTGTTCATAAGGGCACAGAACTGCAGCATGCTTGTGATACAAGCCTTTGTAAAGGCAACTACTCACAAAAGCCCAGCAGCAGAATGAATGTCTCAGTATATTTCAAATGACGTGTTTTCACAGATATAGTCACAGCTGTGTGGCCTTCACTTTTCTGAGTACCAAGTGTGGGTCACAGGGGATTACATGATTGCTCCTGTGTATCTTGGCACATCGGGTTTTGTAGTCCTGGCCCAACTCCACCTTGGGCAAGTGTTGCCTTTATTTGCTGGCAGATCATTCAAGGGATCATTTTGTGTGAGTGACAGCTGAAAGGCATTAAATAGTACAGTAAATCATTTAACTGGAGCCTAGAATGTGTGAACACTGAACCACAAGCTCTGATGGAAGAAAATTTATTTTGTGTTTTGAACAGTCTTAATATTAGTGGCCCAGTTTAACCACATATAACAAGAATAATCTGTTCCGTTTTCAGCAAGGTCTTTAACCAGATATTGTATACCTCTGTGGTGGTTTCCTCTAATTATTAGAGGTTTCTTACTTGGGAATTTTGTTGTTAAAATGAACTTTTTCATTTGCACAGCCATCAGAGAGAATGTCTTGTTTTGAGGGAATATTGGTGTGCTGCAGCCAGCCTAGGTCTTGGAAAGAGATAATGGATTGAGGCTGAAGAATCCAGCCATCTGTTTGCCCCTCGAGCTGGACTCCCCAGGACCTCCTGCTGCAGGGGGAAATGCTGCACTCACAAATGACCTGTGCTATGCAGAGGAATCACTTTCTGTCCAGGAAAGGTGCTCATGGTCACCAGGCTGCCTTTGCTCTGGCTTTTCCCGCTCCAGTCATCTGTCCATTTCTCAGCTGCAGCTTCTGAATAGGCACGGCCCACTCACAGCCACCAGGCTACCAAACCTTGGGGTTAGTGACATTAGGAACCAACAAAACCCACAGGAACCATACATCCCCCGGCCACCAGCTGAGGAAAGAGTCTCATGGACACAGCAGTGACAACACGGCCCTGCTCCCTGAGTCTCGGGCATCACCTTCACCTCCTCCACCTTCTGGCAGATGGACTCATTAGTACAGCGCAGTGAGCAGGGACCGTGGCTCCACACACATACTCATTTCAGCAGAGCCAGGGTACACGTGACGCTGCCATTCCCTCCAGCAGCACCTTCCAACAAGCAGATACTCTGTCCCTTTGCGCTCCCAATGCTCACTGCACCCTGCCACCACCCTGCAGCCCTGACTCCTAGGAAAGATGCTCCAAGAGTGTTGGAGAGTGGCAGGGCAGAAGCACTCTGTGTGTGCATCTTTGGTCCTGCAAGGCACTGCCAAGCTGCCCCACTGCCACTCTGGACTCCCATGATGGTGGAGTTTCAGCCTTTTCAACTTCCAGCAGTTTGGATGCCTCCTGTGTTTGAAGCTGTTGGAACCACATCAAACAGCCCTGAGCAAAGAATGCCGTTAAAGGATTTATTCAGCCTGGACATGAGTGCTGCTGATGGGAGAGAAGGGAACAACAAAGATTTCTCAGCCACCATTGTGATCTTCCCATTTAAAAATATATTAAAAAAAAAAAAGAAATATTCCGTTTGCTATCAACACCATTTGGCTGAGCATTTTACTGCAGACCCTGAGCTAGTTCCAAATTGCTTGGCTTACACAAATACTTCTACCACCAGTGGACTTTTGCAGAAGGAAAATGTTCATTATTGAGAAGTAATTGACAATCATGAGATACAATACATTTTTTGAAAGCGGTGTCAGATTTTTGAATTGAAAACCTGCAACTAGAAATATAAATCCCAAAACAGCAAGTAGACTAGAACAGTACTGTAATTAACACTGTAAGAGTAATACATCTGTGTACAAAAGATAATAAATTGTAGCTTTTTCTGCTCAGGGAAGCTGATTATTACTAACTATCATTTTCCTTAGTTCCTCTTCTTCTTTCCGTATTTTATTCCAGATGTAGGGAAGAACATCAGTTCAATATATTTTCATATTTATGTTATGTTTAGTGCGTTCAAAGAGAGCAGAAGCCCAGTCCAGAAGCACATTTGCACTAACCAGATCTACCCAATTTAAGAATTAGTTTGCAGCGGAGCTTTCCCTTCCCTCTTCCTATCTAACCCCACTTATATCTCTTTAAACTGGTCATTTGCATTGCCTTCTCATGCTGGTCTTTTAGAAGGAGAGGAGCCACTCAGATCACTTTAGAGGTGATCTGAGCCCCTCCATAGGGCTTTCCACAATCATCAGTACTGTCCCTGCTTTAGCAGTGTGTACCCATTACCAGGTTTAAGCAACACCCAGATGTTTCCCTTGCTTTTATTCTTCTTTCTTTGCTGCCATTACAATGGGTGCACCTAAAGGCAAGGTTCAGAGAAGATGGGGCCATACTCTTCCAGCAGGTGCACAGAAATACAAAAAAGAAGCAGCAGACATAAACCACAACAGGAGATATTCCAGTACAGTAAAAAGGGAGGAAAAGGGATTTATCATGGGTATGGTGGAACACTGGACCAAATGTTGAAGGAAAGTATGGAGTCTTGATCCTTGCAGGCATTCATGTTTGCCCAGACACGGCATCTGTTGCCTGGTACAATTCCCAGCTGGCCCTGCTCTGAGCAGGGGTTTGGAGCAGGTGATCTGAGGTGACTCCCAGCCTGAGTTAAGATTCTGTAATGGCACTTATTGAGACCACATACAGATACGTATGTCTGGGATCTGTAATGAGATCACAGACCGGTACCTACTGTCTATGTGCTAGTTCCACATATCATGTGGAGATGGGTTTGAGACAACAGAAAAAACCATCCATGTCAGACAAGTCCAACAGGAACAATTCCCTTGGACCTGTTTTGGTTTTTTAAACATACTTTACACTTGAGCTCAATCCTTGGGATGGACAAGCATGACCTATAGTGTTCAACCCAAAACGCTTTTTTATGAGGATGTCTAGAATTGGAAACAATGTAGCCCCTGGAATGTGCACATCCAAAAGACATGTTCTGTTGGATACCTTTGCATTGATAAAGAGAATTGCAAGTTTAAGGCACAATTTGACTGCAATTTGCCACGCTCTGCAGTACTCATAATCGTACCTTTAGAGACCTCATTAATGACCTTCCTCACACACAGCCATACTTTGCAAAGGCTGTAACCATTGGATCTGTAGTTTCCTCAGGGTCTCTTACCATCTTCCCTGCTGTACACTGGGTCAGAGCCAGAAGGAATTACAGTGGATAGGCACAAGACAAGATGACAGAGTAGAGCCAAAACAGTCGCTTACCAAAATGTATAATTTATTTTAAAGGGACAGGTGAAATGAAAGGTTGCTGACTTAGCTTTTTTTCTCCTCAGAATCAAAACCAATGTCCAAGCAGGACTGTCCTTGGAAGAGGAAAAGCAGCAACCAATTAATGAGAAAACAGACAGGAACCTGAAATAAAACGAAAACCCTCCTACCCCTCTCTCTGACTCATGGACATTTATCTCTCATGTCCCCATGTAACACACAAAGCAAATGTCTTCTCCTTGCAGTTCTTTCTTTCTGCCTGGTGAGAGGCACAGCTCTGAAGTACCTAAAGTTTCAGTTAGTATTTCATACTAGTTTGGAAATACATCAGGGGATTTCATGTATATAATACAAACACCTCCCACTGCAATTAGTCTCTGCTACTGGTAGAGAAACAGACTGCATCAACATTGCTTTTTTTGCTAAAGTGCCGCTGTAGTTTCAGTTCATCCCACAAATGTGGCATTGTCTCCTAAAATTACATTACTAATTGCAGCTAATACACCCAAGCCCAGATGAATGCAACTTTGATCTGAGTAGCACCCCTACGCAATCCCTCTGGCATGCAAATGGCAATTACAAAACACGGCTCAAATACAGCTTGAAAGCAAAGATGTAAGGCCAATTTATTTAGTGCCTCTAGACTAAACAAGGTCCTTATTACAGTGCCAGATTATGATTGACTGAGATTTACTCACAAAACATTTCCCACTGAGAGTGTGCGACAAACTGCAATTATTACTAGTCCAGTTAGTTTAAAAGAAAAAAAGGAAAAGAAAAAACAACACAACGAAAAAAATCCATCTTTAGCTTCAATTTTGGCTGACCTGCCTGACAAAGATCAGCTGCCAACTACAGCAGCAGAGCAGGCTGAAGAGAGTAGGTGTGGGGTATGAAAACCAGAATAATATGGGGGGATGGCAAGGAACAAGGAAGGAAAGAATGAGAGAGGGGAGAGAGAATATAGTTGAATGGGACAAGGGAAAAGGAGAAAATAAGGGAGGTGGAAGGAATATGAGGACACAGAAAGCAAGCATGGGAAAGTAAAAAACAGATGTGAGAAAATAAAGGAAATTGAGAAAGAAAGCAGAGTAGAAAAGTAAAAAAAATAAAATAGAAGGACTAGCCAGAGATAGTTCTCTCTAAAACTTGCCACAGAGTAGTTCACTAGGGCAAGAGCTGGACCACATGCTTTCAGCTTTTGGAAGGAGTGGGTTTAGGCTCCTTGTGCTGCAATCCAGCACGTGAAATCTTCATTTGTCATATTAAATTGCTACAGGCATGAGTTCAAGTGCAGGGCTCTCCTCAGCACAGCTAAAAGAGAAAGTGCTAGCCACATGGCACCTAGTCCTAGATGCTTTGTGTGTAAGCTCTGCCACAAAAACCTGACTGAAAAAGACTTCGTTTAAGAAAAAAAGAAAGGCAGGGCCGGTACTTTAGCAATACCCAGAGACAACGCTAGAGAGCAAGACAGACATACACATTTTATTAACAGGTATGTAGCAGACAAAGTCTGTTAAGGGTTAAAAAAAATAATAAAGGAAGTTCTCCACTGCACAAAACCAGGGATAAGGTTTTCTACACACTACAGATTTAAAAAGGAATCACAAGCTGAAACAAAAGGTTTCTTTTTATTGTCAGTGAAGAAAGCAAGTCATCCCAGACCTTTGGTTGATATATCAAAATAGAGCTGAGCTGGATAAGAAAAACTGATATTTAATTGCAAAAAAAAAAAAGCAAAGTAATCTGAAGCCATTTACAAAAGTTTGCTCATTTGAAGAGACATCAGAATCAGATTTAGAAGATGAAAGAGTGGTCTTGTTTTTTTAAAAAGAAAAACAAACAAATGAACAAAACCAGCAAAATAAGCAGTGGTTATGTCAGAAAGACTGAAGTGAACAAAATAGGCAGATAAATTCTTTTTGTTTTAGCATGGAGAGTGCTGCAGGGGCAGCACTTACTCTTCAGCTCTGATTTACTCTCTCTTTTAATTCAAATCTCATATCTATGACTTAACACCCACATTTAGACACACAAAGATAAAGTCTCTGACTTTCAAACAAAATGCAGTCTTAACCCATGCAAATAGATAGGTTCATCAAACATTCATTTAAAAGGCACAGAAAATTCTCATTTGCAGTAAGAAAAATAATGCAGATAGCACAAAAATCTTGGTTAAATTCAAGCTGAGCAGAAACCATTTCAGTAGCAACTAAATGACATTTTTAAGCAGGAGGTTGGACAAAACTTCACAGGAGCATAAAATCCTTCTGATGACTCATCCCAGGCTTACCTATAGAAAACCTGCATAAATATTCATGATAATTACTACATAATCACTAAGTCATGCTGGCATGTGGGACTAATTTGTTTTAAGAGAGATGAAAAATGTGAATTGTCTCTTCAAGCAAGAGACCAGGGCAGGAAACCCTAAGGGAAGGAGTTCAGATTCTTGTTTGTGTGCATTATTGTTTTCAAGTTAAATCAGTCAAGTCAAGCTCACAGAGCAGGTCTGACTGCACAATAATCTGTCTCCTCTGAGTGCTTAGGAGCAGTAAGGAAGATTTCTAGCTATTCCAGTCCTCACTCAGAACATCCTTTTCTTATAATAGTTTAAAAAACCACCCTACAAACAATCCAAAACAACAAACAGGAAATAATACCTTAATAGCAGAATTCCTGAGGTCAAAGGTGTCCTTACATAAACTTAGGTAGAATTTCTAAGATCAAAGAAATTTATATCTTTAAGCTATAATCTTATAGGACACCTTAAAAGCACAGTTTATGCTTGTATTAACGAGTTTTAAGGCATCCTTCACAGACAGACAAGTGTACATCTAACTTTGCCAGACAGGCCTAACCTATATAACTTAAACTCCTTCCCCTTCCCTTGCTGTTCTAAAAACCTTGCTAAAAAGAAGCAGCATAGGCTTTAAGCTCACTTTTTCCCCTAAATAAGGGAAGATTCACCATAGGAGGTAATGAACTGAACTGGATGCATTAGTGCAAAATCAAGGAATGTTGACATAAACATGTTGACTGTGCCACGCACTGAAATTTTAATAAGAACAGGATGATGGTGGTGATGGCACGGAACTGAAGAGCACTGGATTGAGCTCTCTGCTGTCATGAAAACTGGGATAGCAAGCTTGGGTAAGGAAATTAATAGACCTCCACGTGTAAAATGAAGGTAACTATTGACTAGATTTGTCCTTTCAGTTCTTGAAAGAGCAAGTCTTCAAAGACTGTGACACCCTGTGTGCAGACAGTCACGAAAACGCTAGGTAGCTGGAAGGTCAGGGTTTGATGGAAAACTGTTTTGAGAGGCATCTCTCTCCTGAAATAAGGCACTCAAGACAGCGGGACTGTAATGTCAATAATGAGCACTGCATTCTGTGGTTGCATTTCCCTGAGCCAAAAGCAAATGTTTCTGCAAAATATGCAATTAACAAGATTCTAAAATTGTTTTGTGGCTATGAAAGTGCTCAGAAACATTCCTTTTTAGCTCTCAAATTATTTGGGTAGGCTTTTTAAGTGACTTCACAAACACAGTCATTGTCAGCTTCAGATTGGTGTGCCACTTTATTCCTATGCCTGTAAATCTCCTGGAGCACTCAGATTTCCTCTCATCAGCACTGGCAAAGCAGTCAAGCTCTTGTCATCAGCTGCAGCTTCACAGCTGCACAGAACACTCAGATTCAGCCAAAGCACAGAAAGTCTGAAAGGGGCAGAGGACAGTGGTGGGTGCCCAGGCAGCGCAGGGGTGCCACAGCACATGGAGCAGGTTCTGGTGGCTGCTCAGTGCCATAAAAGCAGTTGTGGGACCAGAGATTACAGGACAAGACTCTCCATTTCAGCTGCTTAGGAGGGAGTGAACCAAGCACCTAAATTTGGCATTAAAAGCTAGATGGATCACAGAATTAGAACATGATCTGTGATGTGAATGTAGAGCTTGGCACTCAAAAGTGCCAAGGTGCTTGGCCTATTCCTAACCGAGCAGGATTCATGGAACTTTATGTATTCCTTCCTGAGCCTAAAAGTGATTATCTCAGGGCATCAGAAAGATGAAGGGAGATGTTTTACTGATCCCCAGGTAAATTATAAGCATTTGGGTTGTTTTTATGGACTTCGCCTGTATGTAGCCAGCTCTGAGGCTTGCAGCCACCCCAGCTGCAGAGTTCAGCAGGCTGCCCCAGGTGTTCATGCTTTCTGTGGGGCAGCTGGTCTCCAGCTCAATGCTTAACACAGACACCTGTGCATGCCTTTTCAAGTGCATTTTCTAAGGACTCCTATCCAATGAATGTTTCACAGAAAATACAGTACTTGGATTAGGAAAGGTAAGCAAGTCCTGGGATTGTCTCCTCCCAGTGAAGGCCTGGGTCATCAGCCCACACACATTTTTGCTATATCATTGTTTCATTAAATTACTAGTATTACTGAAATTGCCTCTCTTTGCAGATTTCTAACCATCAAATTTTTTAATAATGAGGAAAGACAGCAGCAAGCATTTATAAGGAAACCATGAGGTTAAGCAGATCTGGCATCTCAACTGAAAGAAAAGGCTTTTTACCCTATAAGAATGAAATTACATCTCCAAACCCTGAGTAATGAGGAGTCTTATGTTTGCTAGCCAGCATCCTAACTACTGTAGCTCTTCTTCTGAGGATCCTGGGCATCTACTTAGATGTTTAGATCAAAGCTTAGCTTTGTTCATGGCTGTAGTCATATACCCAGAACTGCCTGGTGCCAGGCTGTAACACCCAGCAGCTTCTCAGGGAATGATCTAATGCAAAGTCCTGCTGAGCCACACATAAACTTCTTTTAAAATCCATCTATTGTTCCAGCACATAATTCATCTTTTAGCACTCCTTTTTGTGTCTATCTTGGGACTCCTGAGAATAACACTTAAAGAGCAGAAGCTCCAAATTTCCTCCAGGTCCCTGGGAATTTCTCCTGTAATTTACTTCTTCCTCTAGGGTGAGAATTCTCCTTTGCTCATATGTACATATGATAAACATATGTTTATCATATCCTCTTAAATCACTTTTTCAGTGATCTTGTCACTGAACACAAAGAAGATTATTTTTATCTCTCCTTTTTATAGTCAAATCCAGTAAGACATCACCCAAAATACAGCTTTGCTAAAAAACTGGGTGAAAAGAGTCTGTGAAGAAGAAAGACTTGCACATGGTGTTTTTATTCTGTATCTCCCCTACCCCTTCCAATCTATACCAGTTATTCATCCCCAGAAAATACTAAAACTTTTACTTGATTGTCCCCGACCCCTGCTTGATACGGGCCCTGTCAGCTGTTTCCTGACAATTGCCTTGCAAAGGGCCACCTGGCCCAGCTGTGGCTAATGCACAGTTAATAACCAACCAAAGGAGTTCCTGCAGCTTGATGAAAATTGTTTGTGGCTGCTTTGCCCTACAACAGACCCAGTTACAAATGGTAGGGCCGTGTTTCCGCCCTGGCGTGGTCGATTCCAGGTGTACTCGATACCCCTACAACTGAAAGCAAACTGCAGACTGCAGCCAGGGGGATCAAGAAGAATTCACTGGCTGTATAAATGGTTGTGTGCCACTTGGCAGCCTTTGACTCCAGCTCGTTTTGGAGCTCCAGCATGCCTGGTACAGCAGCACTCACCACAACATGACTTCATTCAGGCCACCACAGTCCACTGTTAGTTTCCATTCTCTGTTAGACTTTCTCACTGGCCATATGGTGAGCAGGCCAAGGGTGAGCAGGTCCTTCTGATCACTTCTGGGCTGTCTGGTCACCAGATCAACATGTAGCTGGAAACTAGGGAGTCTCAACTGGTGCCATATCGTCGCCAGTGCATTGTCATGGTAGCAGTTGGAATCTGCTTTTCTTTAAACGCAGCAACCAAACCACAGACAGACCTCCTGAGAGACCAAGCAAGCTAGGCAGCTCTTTAATCTTCTCCGTACTGAAGGCATCATATTGTGCACCCACCAGTACCCTCTTGGGTCTTTGAAGTACTCTCTCCTGAAACAGTCTGCCAATGAGGCACAAAGACTCTAGACCAGTCAGAGTAGGATGCTTTTGCCGCTCATTCCCAGTTAAACTTACCTCAGCCTACAAACCAGACAGTTTTTGGGACCCCCCTGTCACTCAAGAAATGAAGATGGATTCTGCCCCTTTATGGTCTGATGGCACTAGAATACACTGTGTGCAGGTGTTTGCTAGAGCTTTATACTCCTGTGGGGCCGATGAGCCAGTCCATCTGATCCTCACAGTCCAGTAGATCCAGTTGTCCCTTTCCTCCACTGGCCAAAGGCAGGGCCCCTCTATTCCTGGTTGGAGTCTTCATTATTTGTATAATATTTGTAACTGCAAAACAGAAGCCTCTTTGTCAGGGTCAAAACTAAAATCAGCCCTTCTACTCTACTCAACAGACACTGGAGCAGTAATTTTCCTGAGTGGGTATTTTGGACTGTTTTCTTTTCAGTTCCTGTATCCAAGTTTCTAACCTCCAGGTAGGTTCACCATGCTACTTCCTCATGGTCACACAGGAAGAACCACAGGATCATACTTGATGTGCAACACTGGTACTCTTTCTCTTGAACAGAACAAGGCTGACTCTTCATAGCTGAGGCCTTGATAGGAGTGTGAGAGGATGACCCACCCTCCTCAGCTTGCTCAGACAATTTTTTGGTCAGTCTGTCCGTGGCTGGCCCACATGGGAAGCGAGATAATCTTCATACTCTCAAAGTTGTCTGACCAGTTAGTAGTCAGTGCCACCATGTCTGTCCAGATGTTATCACCAGAGTGTGGGTGATGGCATTGCTGCATGTTGTACAACTTTCACCACGCGGACCCTGTGTCCCAGATTTCGTTTGGGTCTCTGGATGCTGGTCATCATGCAGGTCATTATAGATCAACTCCAACACTGTTAAATCCCTCAGATACTGGATACTTCCCTCAATGTTGGTCCATTTGCTTCAGGAATATGCGAATTCTTCCTTGAAAGGACACCTGTCCTTCAAACTTTTTGAATGTTTGGACAACAATTGTGGAGGGGGTTTTGTCCACCTTAGCAAACCTAACATAGCTTTTTATAGCTGTAACTGTTGACTCAACACAGTAGCTAAGCATTCATATCTGGCACAGAGGCACTGGGAAAAGGAAGATGCACCCATTTGGTCTGTTTATTTTTGAAAGCTTCCTCATTATTGTTGTTTTTGTGGGTTCAAGCTCTGTAGGCCTGTCAGGAGATAAAGATGCCTTTCCTGGCTGCTGAAGCCAGTCTCCAACATCTGCCCTGTCCAGAGGGAAAGAAAGCTATGTTAAAAGGAGAAAAAAAAGCCACCACAATTGTTAGCTGTTTGCTAGTGTGTTTAGGCAATGAGATCAGAGTGGTCAAGATGAAGAAAAGTTTGCTCAGTTCTGATTAAGAGAACGGAAAACTTCTGGCACATAGGTTTTCATCTTACAGTAAATCAAAAGAGTCTCTTATGAACAAAGCCCTTTTCATATTTTACAAACTATAAAACACTCCAGTGGATGTTTACTTGCAAATGACAAAAGGAATGACATGCAGATTTCACAGTACATTGAAAAACACTGGTCAGAAGTTAGTTTATATTTAAAAGCAGTTATTGTAAACTCAATTGTATAACATGCTGATCTTTAACAGCAAACATCTGCTTATTCCTCCCAGACACTTATTTTCCAACTTTTCTTCTAACAAAATGCTTTGAATACTGGGGAACAAAAGTGTCTCCATGCCATGTTCAATCTACATGCACACAAAGTCAACGTGCAAGCATTTTCTAGGGACATTGCATGAAAATTCATGTGGTTTTACAACCAACAATCTACCCCAGAGCTGAGAGAGATGTCTGCCACACAGCATAGGTAAACAGAGCTTCATTTTCATGTCTGTATTTCAAAAGGCTATTCTACAAAATTTCCAAGTTGTCTGTAACTTTTGGAACATTGTCTAGAATAATTATGAGAAACATTTGCTTCTGGACCTGTCTCTCTAGGCTGAGTATCAACATTGGTTGCCAGCAAGTGACTATCCAGGACGTGCACTGGAAGGATTGTCACTGAGTTGCATATCTGAAGACAAAAGGTTTAAATGTCCATAATAGTAAATGCTCATGTCACCTTCTGTGATGCTGATGGTAGGTTCAAAACTATAATTAATCTGACAAGCTCCACTGAAACCTGGAAAATAGACCAAAGCCTGAGCAGGGCTCTTCCTTCCCATAATTAGGTCAAGAACCTGGAGCTACCTATCTGCTGGGTTTAATTGTGGTACCTTTAAATTAAAATGAATCAAGAAAACAAAATACAAATTGTAGGGAAATTGCCCTTTGCAAATTTTACTCCATCCCTTCATTCCTGATTTCAGTGGGATGTATTCAGGCTGCATTAGGATTAATACACTAATTAGGATATAATAACTAGGATACTGTGCTGTGCAGAAGAGAAACCTGCAACAGGTTGTCAGCAGCAGTGGCAGCTGGGAACATAAGAAAAGCAACGTGTTTAGTCCTCAAGGGAAGAGGAGGTGCCTCATGTTATGCAAAAGCCATGTGAATGGATGAGTAGATGCCAGAGTCAGGGGAGGCCCTTCCAACCCCCAGCCACAGGAATGGCTGCAGGCAGGGCTCTCTGCAGCTCGGTGCCCTGTGCCAGGTCGGTTTGGGCACCCCACTGTAATAAGAAAATAGCTGCATCCCTACTGACTTTTCCCCAGGGAAAGGAAAGGAACAAGTGTGGCTGCCATCAAGACATAGTGTCATCTCACTTGCTAGGCAATGAGCTGCCACATGTTCCCTTTCTCGTCAGTGGAGCCTGCAGCTGAAGCGACTGCTCTGTTTGGTTGTTGTTTTTCTGTTCGTTTAGGATGGGGAGAATCATGCTGTGAAAGTGCCTGTTTCTCTCCTTTAGTTAGAGATAGTGTCTAGAACATTCTCTGAGCTACAGACATCTGCACTGGTCAGATGAGATCCTTTTGAAGCAAATGGGCAAGCTCAGGTTATTTGGGTGACTTGGCTAGGAACCTAATCAGATCTTTCCAGCAGGTATGAATCATGGGGCTGGGGAGGGCTTAAACATTTCTGGGAAACAACATGCTTTGGATTTTATTTAACACAAAAGTCACTAAGCAATGTTCATTCTCTGGTCTGCATCATCAGTAGTGTTTATTATGTCATTCACCCTGACAACGCCATTTTCTACTGGAGTCCAGTGGACTGATGGTAGCTGGATGCCAGGTGCCCCCCAATGCCGCTCTGTAACTCCCCTTCTTCAGCTGGGTAAGGGAGAGAAAATGTAAGGAAAAGTGGTGGGTCAAGATAAGGACAGGGAGAGATCACTCACCTATTACCATCACAGGCAGCACAGACTCAGCTGGGGGAAATCAGATTAATTTGTTACCAATCAGATTGGAGTAGGATAATGAGAAATAAAACCAAAGCTTAAAAACAACTTCCCCCCATCCTTCTCTTCTTCCTGGCCTTAACCTCACTCCCCAATTGTCTTCCTCCTCCCAGGCAGCACAGGGGAATGGGGGACTGCAGTCTGCTCATCACACACTGTCCCTGCCACTCCTTCCTCTTCAGGGGCAAGACTCCTCACATTCTTCCCCTGCTCCACTGTAGGGTCCCTCCAACATGAGACAGTCCCCCACGAGCTTCTCCAACATGAGTCCTTCCTGTAGGCTGCAGTTCTTCACAAATTGCTACAGCAGGTATCCCTGTCACAGACTGCAGTCTTTCAGGAACAGGCTATTCCAGCATAGGTCCCCTGCAGGATCACAATTCCTGCCAGCAAACATGTTCCAGTGTGAACTCCTGTCTCCATGGGTACTGTTAGGGCGCTGCTCTAGCATGGGCTTCTCCTGGGGTCACAGCCTTCTTTAGGCATCCACCTACTCTGGCCTGGGGTCTTCCATGGGCAGCAGGTGGATCTCTGCCCCACTGTGGCCTTCCATGGGCTGCAGTGGGACAGCCTGTATCACCATGGGCTGCAGAGGGAGCTCAGCTCTGGCACCTGGAGCACCTCCTCCCCCTGCCTCCTCACTGACCTTGGTGTCTGCAGATCTGTTGCTCTCCCATATTCTCATTCTATGCTTCTCTGTCTGCAGTTGCTCCAGAGCAGAGACCTTTCCCTCTTCCTAAATATGTTATCCCAGAGATTCTTCCACCATCACGGACGAGCTCAGCCTTGGCCAGTGGCAGGTCTGTCCTGGAGCCACCTGGCATTGGCCCTGTTGGACACAGGGGAAGCTTCTGGCAGCTGTTCACAGAAGCCACCCCTGTAGCCCCCTGGCTTCCAAAACCTTGCCATGCAATACATGGAGACAAGGAATGGCACAAGCAGTGGAAGAAGTGCAAAATTCAGGCAAAGGGACTAATGGGAAGCCAGGCCTGGGAGCTGCTGGTGTGTGTGCTGGCTGAAAAGGCACAGTACCCTGGAGCAGGGGGCTTCCACTTGATCCCAGTCATTTCTGCTTTCTAGAGAAAACCTCCCCCAGAGCAATATGAATGTAAATTGACAATGTTCACTAAAGCTGCACAGGACGAAAACCCAAGACATTTCCAGAGTTGTTTCTCAGGGGATTCAATTTCTCTTAGCTCTAACAGAGAAATCTACCAGGGGCACAGGAGATGCAGACCTCATCTGCACAGGTTTTTCAGATATATTTTCTCTGGATAATGTCAGCTGTGGTCTTGCTTTCTGATGTTTTTTGGTGACATTAACCTTGAAATTTTCCTATTCTTGGTAGAAAAACTCCAACTCTTACCCACTCACAAGTATTTTTTAAAGACTAAGTGATAACCAAATGTATACAAACTTGAGTACTGACTGGATATTCTTAATCTAGTGACAATTCCCACTAGTATCAGTGAAAGTCAGTGTCTGTCAGTGAGACTAGACAACGCTAAGCAGATATTGTGATTAAACTGAAATGTCACTCTGACCCTGCCATTAACATTAGTATACTTGTGCCCAAATCTTGTGCAGTCTTGACAAACCAGTGTCTGGGCCCACCCAAGGGGATCATTGTAGGTTGACAATTAAAAACCTGTAGTGCCCTGGCTGAGACTGAAATTCTGTTAAGTATGTGCAAACACATAGTCAAAAAAATTGACATCTGATGTCCATGGCAGCACACCTGGTAAAACGTGAAACAGATTTCTTCTAACTCATGCACCCCACGGAAACCACACTATGCAGAAAATTTTACACCTGAATCTCATCTTGACACAGCCAACATGCACAGGGGGTATCTACCTAAACTGAAGTTAAGAAGTAAACTACACTCAGCAGTTTAAATGGACTAAGAAGATCCCTTCTCAGATGAAGGCACATATTAATCCAACCAGCAAAGTCCTGTGTCTCTGCAGACCAACCCATTTCATGTCCTCCTCCATGAGACTCCAGTTTATCAGTCTTATTTTTCTGCTGCATTCTGATGTCTTCTTGTGTCTGCACTCTACCAGTGCGTGATTCCGACTGCTCTCCCTCTTCCCACAACATGCAGGTTCAGGTGCAATGTTAAATGTAATTAGACTGCTGACTTTGTTAAAACAAATTATTTGTTGCTACTTGTTATGGAAATGTCCAATAGCTAAACATAGCTCGAAAGGTTGACAAACAACTTGTTTGTGAATAAAGAGATCCATAAATATGTAAACAAAGAATGGCATAAAATATGTGATCACAAAAGTTAATTCTAAAAATATTTCTTGCTTGACTTCCTAGATGACCACTAGATTGAAGAGTACATGTTGTAACATTTAGAAAACACACGCTGGGGACAGACAAGGTTTTCCATTTGTTTGTTCTGTCTCTTAAAATTTTTCTGTGGTTTCTGAATCATAAATCATGGAATGGAGCTGGAGCTGCATTAGCTGTACTACATAACTTCCCTCCTGCACACAAAGTCCATTTAATCCATTTGTGTCCTATGGTGAAGTTAATATGTCCACCTGCGTATCCTTCAGTCTGTAAACACATAGCAGGTGAAATCAGGAGGAAACTCAAATGAGATCAAAAGATATGTTCAAAAGAAGGGCTGAAGCCATCTGGAATCCCTCAGAGCTGCCAGCTACACAAACGAGACCTGCTGGCATCCTAAGTGGAATTTCTTGCTTCTCTTTCTTCTGAAGCTGGAGGAAGTTCAAATGAACTCTAGGAGAACAGTTGGCACTTTCTTTGTAAGGAGGCTTATTGCTCAGAGAGGTGAGATCAGACACATGCTTCAAGGACACCCAGATTTGGACCCTGAAATGTTGCTGCTTTTGTTTAGGGAGCTCTTCAACACAGGAAAAAAAAAAAAAAAAAAAAAAACAAGAAAGAAAAAAGAAAGAAAAAAAAAAGAAAAAAGAAAAAGCAGTATATTAATCTCTGTTTTTCCATTGTTCCATAATATACTTTGACTTGTCCTACATCTTTCTTTAACTGAAGCAGAACAAATCTAGGAAGCCCACAGGAAAATTTGTTTGGCTCTTTGTTTGGAAAGTCTCTTTATTTAAAAGAAGCAAAATAAACAAAATAAGTCGCAGCATTTTGATTTCAGAGAAACTAGTCTGGCTACATAGTAAGAAAGCTATGGATTGCCCTGCCATGATTGGAATAATATGTGCAAATCCATGACAGAATGAACAGGATTAGAAAATTAAAGTAAATAAATATGCATCTTTAATCCTAAAGTCAAAACTGCAATTACAGGGAGCCATGTACTTCAAACAAACATCCAACACGTCATGAAGGAACACTGTGCTCCTCCTCTCCCTCAGCTTTCAAAACAGGGTTGGCAAAGGGATGCTTAATGTAACACATGTAACAAAATTCTGAAGTGGCTTCAGCTGTATCCTTTAGGAGAACTAAGTATCTCAAACTGCATCTTGAACTTTGCATTCAGAAAGATGCACCCCTTAGAAACAGGGGTATTCCCCCTAGAAACAGAATGTATTCCAGGGGGCATTTTTAGTTTTGGGGAAGGAGCAGGACAGTTCACAGAAGTCTTGGGTAGAAGGGGGGAATTGGCTGTTCCTGATGAACTGCTGAAGGATGGCAAAGGGATTTTCAAGAGTGTTTGTCTTTTCATCTAGCTACTGAGACACCCCAAATCTAAGAGAGATCTTAGGTACTTCTATATGTGAACGCGTCTACGTTTGCCCTAAAATGTACCCCTCTTTCATGCGGCCTGGATGTGAGACACACCCCCTCCACCCACCACATGCATCTTCTAGAGATAACCCAGGCTGGCATTTGCCTGGATCATGGCCAGAAGTGCTATAACATGGTCTGTATCTGTTCAGCCTGTGCCTATGAGATCTACCACAGTGCTTGCTGATGGTGGTACATGGCTGATGCTGAATCCAAAATTGTGCTCCAAAACCGCAGAACACAGAAGTATCATGACAGTGTGGGCAGCAGAATAGGCCCCAAAATACAGGCCTCCAGCCTGTTCCTGAGGAGAATAAAAATGCAGTCTTTAGTCTGTATTTACTTTGGCCTCAGTATATATAGGCTGATATTTGCATGGGATGTTAGAAAATACTTTATTGTAACAGTGTCTTGAAGTGGAGACCACATTTTGAAAGAGTTCATAAAGCAAAGCGAAGTAAAAAAATCCATTCACGTCTCCAGGAGAAACTAAAGTACATATATTCCTATCATAACTGAAGCCCACAATAACCTGTGTGTGCTGAGCAGTGTTTCATTGCCTAGGAAGAAATAATTTTAGAAACCCAGGAAGACTGTATCAACCCCACACATTCCTAGAAAACTGATAGCTTCCTCATCAGAAATCATACTATAAATCCACATAGACTTTCACAGAGATCCCAAACATACTTCAGCAGCAGACTGAATTTTAAAAACCCCTCTTGTTGCTTTAAAGTGCCTCCAATACTGCAGGATTCTTTCTGGTTTTAAATAGAAAATCTATATGCACTAGGGGCATTCATTTGACTGTTCAGAAATTGTCTTGCTGAAAACAAAACATTTCCAGAAAAACAAGTCCTTCAGCAAGTTCTCTAGTTCCCACTGCTAAAAACACAGATATATACAAGTAACAGTAAAAAGAGGGACCACATTATTTGATGTTCTGTAAAAGACAAGATAGTAAAAATTCAAAATTTAGGGGGGAATAAACATTGTTTGGGTTAATAAGCCAGGATCCTGTGAAGCAGTGGAGTGCCTGCAGCAGGAGCAATCAGCCATACCTGCATGGAAACTGTGACAGGGAAAATGCACTTGAGCATGGCTGAGGCGAGATGCTGTAGGTGGAAGGCGAACACTGGCATCAGTCACACATCAATTCTTTAGTGCTCTCTTGCTCACTGAGATGTAACAGTCCTTCCTTTTTTGGGACTTTAATGTTTTTAACTTCAGTGTTTAATGTTAAGAAGGTTATGAGTTTTTTGTTCTCTACTTTTTGCTATGAGAGGAGGAGGTCCACTGGTTGCAGTTCAGATTTCACCTCCAGGTAAAGGGCTCTCCCTTCATGTATTTATATACATGGCTGTGAGCCTTGTCTTCTTTAGGCAGTGTAGGGTTGACTCCAGTCATTAGCCACATAGCCACTTGCTCACTCCCCTCTCCCAGGGGATGGGGAGAAAATCAAAGGAAGACAAGAAGACTCACAGATGGAGAAAAAGACAGTCCAGTAAGTGAAGCACAGGATGCACATGCCAGCAGAGCAAAATACAGACTTTATTCATTATGTACCATCAGCCTTCTCCCAGTGCGCTGGGTTTCAACATTTGTGATGGTTACCTGGGAAGACAAACACCATAACCATGCCCACCCCTGCTTCCTCCTCCTTTCTTGACCTCTTACTGCTGAGCTTGATAATATACTGTAGGAAATATCCCTGTGGCCAGGGACATTGGGAATCTGTCCTTGCTGTCCCACCCCAGTCCTGCTCACATGTCTTGCCCATCCCCATGCCCAATGGCTGTGGATGCAGAGCCAGGAAAAAAAGAAAAGCCGTGACACTGCCAAGCTCGACACAGCAGTAGCCAAAACACTGCTGTGTTATCAACACTGATTTAGTCACAAATCCAAAACACAGCACCATACAGGCTGCTATGAAGAAAATTAACTCCATCTAAGCTATATCCAGTACAGCTAAACAGTTTGAGCTCTCTCATCCTGTTCTCATAGGAGAGATGCTCCACACATCTTCATGGCACTCCCCTGGACCTGCTCCAGTCTGTCCATGGCTCCCTTGCACTGGGGAGCCCGGGACTGGATCCGGCACTCCAGGTGTGTCTCACCAGGATGGGCAGAGGGGAAGGATCACCCCCCTTGTCCAGCTGGCAGGGCTGTGCCTGATGCAGCCCAGGAGGCTGTTGGCCTTCCTGGCCACCAGGGCACATTGCTGCCTCCTGCTCAGCTTGGTGGCCACCAGCTCCTACTCTGTAAAGCTCTTTTCCATCTGGCCAGCCCCCAGCACATACTGATGCCTGGGGTCTGTAAGACAGCAACCCAAGGTGGCCTAACAAGAGGTATGGCCAAGAGGAATAGTGGGAGGGCTCGTAATTTTCAGATAAAATGTTAAAAAACTGTCCCAGATACCTCGCTAGATACTTTCTTCACATGAAGGGATGGTGACTGCATAAAAACAAAAATTTATTCAAAGTTTCTCTTAAGGATGAAGACAGCAGACTTACAGTTCTTGGGTAAACACTTTATCCACAGAGGGTTTAAGCTCCCAATAGTGCTAAGGTTCTCTCTCTTTCAATAATTTTAGAGGACTTCTGCCAATTAGAGATTCTGAAAGTCAGTCTCTTTGTATTGAGCATGTTTTGCTTCCTACAAGTCAATCCAGATACCTACAAAAGTATTTCAGGCTGCAACAATATTCAGGAAGGAGAAAATCAGAATTTCAAGGATCTCAAACTGCAAATACAAGTTTTTCCTTTGTTTCTGAGAACCATAGACAATATCTGAGTTCAAGCATTACATCCAACATGGGGAGGGTTTAAATTTAGCCCTCCTGTTTACACGGAAACCATTAACAGAAGTAGAAGGTAGTGATAGCTTAGGAGCCAGCAGTCATGATTTCATTACCTTTGTTCTGTGTAACTAGAACAGAGTCCAAGCTATACACCTCCTTGGGGCTTGAAAAGGGCCAGCTTTTGGCCAAGCTGAAAACAATTGACTGAAGTCAGTTGGGAGATGACTCTAACAAGAAAAATGTTAATTAGGAGATATTTAAGAATATTTATCTAGATGCTAAGAAAGCCACAATACCACAATTGGAAAAGAAAGCTGTGATGGTTACAAAATAATATGACTTAGTAGGACTGCAAAATAAGCTAAAAGCATTACAAAAAAGAGAAAGAAAGAAGACATGAATGAAAGGATGAATTGATAACAATTAATACAGCTTAGGAATAAAAAGCTAATAAGAGAAACAACGACACACAGCTCCAATTTTATGGGTAGCATGTGTAATAACAATAAAAGGACTTTCTTTAATAGACCAAAACAAAGAAGCCTGATAATGGTGCTGCTTTTACTGAAGGGAAATGGTGGTGCTGCTTTCACAGAGGACAGTGATTTATTTGGCAAGAGAGTATTTGGGAAGAGCGCCCATGGAGAGCAATT
Organism: Aphelocoma coerulescens; assembly: GCF_041296385.1. Taxonomy (NCBI): domain Eukaryota; kingdom Metazoa; phylum Chordata; class Aves; order Passeriformes; family Corvidae; genus Aphelocoma; species Aphelocoma coerulescens. Next base: position 34,789,903 of record NC_091014.1, on the reverse strand, counting down.
TTTTCCCAACCCTTTCACAAACACTTTTGAGCTTGAAGACTGAAATCCTCCCATATCTAGACTTTAATCTTCCTCTATCTTTTCTTGTCTTTGCTTTCCCTTTCTACATTTAACCAGTCATGCTTGGTACTTTTCCACTTTCTACCTCAATCTCATGTCATAGGTTGCCGACAGGAAAGCCAAACACGAGACTAACTCCATGCCCTACTCATGCAGCCTTCATATAACTTTCCTGCCTTTAGAAGGCTCAGCTGGGTTCAGCCAGCATCCTTTTGAAAGAAAACTAAGCCCTTGGCGAGTGTCTGCTAACACCATTTCTTGCCCAGCTTCAAGTTATGCCAGGAGAGCCACTAGAGCTCCACAGATCCATTTGTGATTTCCCTGAGGGTGTACACCCTGGGATGCATACCTTGCTTTGGAGAAGGTACTGGAATTAATACTGACCCAGACAGGCCAGCAGAAAACAGATACAGACACGATTGTTTAGACCCCAAGGCTGCAAGACCACTATGTTTCTCTGTATTACTCACGATTGTTTATGGTGTCATACCACTGCCAAGAGAATATGGAAGTGCATAAGTGAACTGGAAACTGGATAAATAAGGTAGAAATGAAGGTGAAAACATCACTTCCAAATGACTGTCCGGTACTGCAAGGTCCTGTACGCAACCCTGCTATAGTTAAAATTTTTTCAGTGATGACCAAAAGAAAGAAAATAGGAGATGGAGAGCCTCAGCAACCACACCGACCAAGGGGCACCACTGAGTCCCATGGGCAGTAGCTGGATGTTAACTCCTCTGCGAGTCAGTGTTGTGGGTACTGTTCCTTCCCACAAAATCCTGCTGGAATCTTCCAAATCTCCTAAACCCCAAGCTTCTTATTTCTGTGGCACAGCACAATTCACAGAACAGATGAGGGGGAAAAAGCCTATTTGGCTGATGGGACAGGACCTCCCCAGGACACATGTACAGGGCTGGACCTCACACAGAGCCCAGCCATAGGGTTTCTCATGCTCCCTTAGTAGAGAGCAGCGGTTTGAGCTCAGATCCTTGCACCTCATAAGATTGTGGGCTTCTCTCAGGCTCTCCTGCTGAAACAGGTTCTATTTGCTTAAATTAATTAAGTACTTTCCTGGGCAGGACTAAAAATGTGGAGATTCAGAGATGAGCCATGAGAATAAAGGCAATTTGCAGTTAGATTAAGGCAGAGAAAGCTGAAATTGCATGTGCACACCTCCCTAGGCACATCTGCTATTGGAAGGTGTTTCTCCTCCAAGATAATGTTAGGAATTTCCATTTAAATAAATCCAGAAAATAAGGCCCACAATCCTATTAAACATGACAGACATCATCTGAAGGGATTGACCATGCCTGGAAACAAGGCTTTGCAGAAGGACAGGGGTGGGTTTATTTCCCACTGTGTTCTGCTGTGGTGGGAGGCCTTATAAGGATGTCAAACAGAGAATCAGAAACAAGAATATCACAGTGGTCTATTCTAGTCTTAACACATACGGTGGAGGATAACAAGCAATTCACCTAGTGGTGCCTTTCACTCAAGTAACTCCCCGCAGTTTTTTAACGTTTTGTAGATTTTTAGATTTGCAGGATCCTACCTAGTTTACACTCAGAAATATTCCCAGCTATTTTCAGCTTTCCCAGGCAAGCTCCCTTCCTTCCTCTGTCTGGCTTCTTCACTTGTTCTTCCAAGGACAATGCTGTTCATGCATTTCTTTGTTAAGGCTTTGAAATTTGGAAAGAGCAGATAAAAGAAAAAATTTCCTTGGATTTGGACTAAACCAAAGAGAAAACTGAGTAGACTCTTGCCAGAAATATTGGACAATTTAAACAGATTACCTAGCTGGAGGCTCAGGGTGCCAAGGAAGGTAAATAACGTGTCTGGCTGTCTCCTTTTCAGTTGTCTAAGTTGGATTTATAAATCAGCACATGATAATGAAAGCATTTCTGAAATTTTGGAGGGAAGAAGGAAAAGAGAACCATAAAAACTAGCCAATTTTTTATACTTTCACAACAGCAAATGTGTTCAAAGCAGCTAACCTGAATTAAACACCCAAAAGGAGTATTGCTCTAAACTCACAAAAACACAACCCGCGGGTGAAGCCCAAATCAGCTGTGCTGTGAACAGAGTGGCAAAACCTCAGAGAATGGTACATACCATCCCAGAAATACATGGACTATATAAACTCTGCTGACGTGTAGCAGGGGCCTGGGAAAGACCCTTCTTTGAAAAGGGTCTTCTTGGACTGACAGTCACTAGGGGGTTATTTTGGTGGGGGAGAATGATTTTTAATGGCATCCTACTCTTTTGGCACCTTCACAGCCATTGTTCACTCCAGTGAAGTTTGCTCTCCTCTGAAATGAAAAATTTGTGTTTTAAAACCTCAGGGAGGCTGTGTAACACAAGTTGGTCAAGAGGCCACATAGCTAAGCCTGACTTCTCCCTTTTCAGTGACAGATGGACTTACTAGTGTGGAAATGTCACAACTACGTAACAGCCCCAATGTTCATTAACATTTAACAAAGAGTAAAGAATACTTTATGCCATTAGCATAATTTCCATACTCTCAAGGACACTGAAAGCACAAAGAAAAATTCTCTTATTAATTTCATATGATGATGCCTACTCAAGTACCCTCCTTTTCTACTGTGCCTCCAACTCCCCTTGAAATCAACAGGGAATACCTATCTCATAAAAGGCATAGTCAAAATCTCAAGCCCAAATCTATATCCTCTGGTGAATAATTCACCAGAGATAATTTTGCCCTTAAGTCCTCAAATATCCTGGCTTTCTACATCTACAACAGTTTTATGACAAGGAAGGATCTTCATTTCTTCCAATGAAAACTAAATTAATTTTAAAGAAAACCAGGAAAGATTACAAAGAAAAGCCCTAGCAGATGAGAAACTAAGTTGAGGGAAATTACTTAAAGCTAGAAAATAAATAAAGCTGAAACATTCAATTTTTAGACCATTGTACAAAATGTGCATGTCAAAGGGCAGAGGTTTGAACAGCAGATTTGTACTGGGACATGCTCAGAAGAAGTTTATTCACATAAGATACGGGACCATCCAGATACTGTGAAACAGGGGAAGATTATAAGTAACATGCCAGAAGCATGACTGAATGTAGAGCTCTCAGAGATAGGGCACATATTACCATTAAACAAGTATGATTTTTCAAAAGTAAATAAATGTATATAAAACCGATAGGTTCAGCTTTAGTACCCAAGCAACAAATGTGTAGTTAATCAGACACCGGAAGGAACAGTTATTACAAAAAACCCCACAGTTATTACAATATTGTAGAAGTCTCTAAAAGACAGTGCCATTTATGGACACTAGAGGTTACCAGCTTGTAACCCAAGAGGAATCTTCTTTTTGTTTTGAATTGGTTTTTTTGAAGAAAAGAAGCAATTTTTATGGTTGTATTTAAGCCTGGAGATGACAGTGATTGGATTCAACTTTTTGTTGGCTTTGGCTCACTGTGCTATACTGAGCAAATAATTTAACTTTACTCTGCCAGTGTCTTTTAAATTATAATCAGCAGTAACTTCTATCTGTGTAAACTTCAGACTGTACTGCAAATCCTTGGGGTGCAATTTACTATCAGTATCAGGCTGGCCTTTATGAAATGCCCCATTTTTTATCCTTCTTGATGCCATACGACTTGTACCTAGAGCAATAACAGTAAGGACAGCAATCATGGTATACAGAGGTCTGTAGACTCTCCATCTGTCCAATTCATTCTTTCACAAAACAAACGAAAAAATGACCAGACAGTTTTGTTGGTACTGTTGTTGCTGTTTACCTTTAGAGTAGCTGAGGTAATACTAATAACCGTGAGTAACCCACTCAGTGATGACTGGCAGTGATTAAAAAGACCCTGAAACAACCTCTCTAGCAGATAGCTCTCCAGGAGTATCTGTCTCTACAAGAGACATGGGCTAAAATAGAACAGGCCGTAAACCGTTGTGGTAAGGCAGAGTTATAGCAGGTGATTAATGAAATGGCTGATCAGGCAATGGTGTTAACAGTATAAGTGACCTTCCTTCATTCCTTCATCTTTTCTTCAGTGTTTTCGTCCTATCTATTGTTCTATTATACTCTTACTATGCAGTATTCAATGGTATTTAATTATAGGTTTCTACCCACAGCTACCATTAATGATAGTGCAAGGAATGACAGAAAGTGGTAGAGGAGTCAAGATGGACACAAAAGACAAGAGCTAGAAACAGAGAACTGGGAGAAAAGCTCATGGATAGAAAACATGCAAGAGAGAGCTCCAAAGAAAGGGGAGTTTGCTGCAAAGGCAGCGGATACCTTTAGGTGTTCAACCAAAAATGGCAGCTCCACCCTTGCCAGGAGGCACAAGGAGAAGCAAGAAGAGAAGAGAGTGGAATACAGCTAATTTTTAAACAATTCTGTGTCAGGGGGAACAAATTTAATGACAGAGTATAAATTAGTTAGCACAGTCCTAATTGGTCAACCCAGGGGTTCCCCAGCCCTATCTTTGACACTGGCCAGGAATGCCAAGGAAGGAGTTTAAGAATAGGGTAAACACAGTGATATCTTCCTGATGTATTCTCCAAGTGACCAGCAGCCCTGGAGGCAAAGATGATGCCTTCCAAATAAGTTAGCTAGAGAATGTGAGCCTACCTACAGGCTCTGCTACAGAGATTTCAATAGTTTTGTACTCCCAGAAAAAAAACTTTCAGAAGATAGGTGTTTGTAAGAGATAGAAACCTGAAATTTTTCTCTGAATCTGAGCTTTTGAATCAAATTGCATGATGGGAATTACAATGGAAACCTAAGAATCATGAAGAACTATGCCACTCCCTCTGCTGCCCCCCCCCCCCCCCCAAAAAAAAAAAAAAGGATTTGCTTAGGAAGTCTGATTAATCTTGGGAAAAGCCATTTGCAGTTGCCATTCTTGAAGGTTAAGTCCAGCTTGAAAAGTTGGAGAGGAAACCAGAGAATGGCACAGTGCACTGAACCAGCAAAGCACAGATTCATAGAAACATAAAAACACAGAAACATAAAAACATAGAAACTGAAGAAAATCCTCAAGGATTAGTTTTCAGAAAACAAAGGGACAGATTGCACAGGGTGAGGGAACACACATAGTCCCAAGCAATATCCATGCTTCGGATATTGCCATTTTTCCACAAAAAAAAATCCGTTTTCATACACGCCTATACTTTAAAAGTGCAAAACTATTCTCTGCACAGTGTATTTATTACCTGTAGAAATGGTTCAGTAGGTGATTGCTTCCATTAACTAGACAGTCTTCTGGAATATCAGTGGGGCCTGATTTGGGAAAAAATCTCACTTTATCCTTAGAAGCAGGATACCTGAGGAGCATAGTCATTCACCCCATGGCCCCTTGGCACTCTGCTTCTGTGGGTGGACAGGCAATCCCACCAACCCAGCAGTAGGGCAGCCATGCTCTGTGCTTGCATGTGCAAGGCAGGCTGGAGGAAGGTTCAAGCTCCTTCATGTCTAAGGTAAGGATCTAGATATCTACAAATGGAAGGATTAAGCAATCAAGGACATCTGAAATATGAAATTAAGTAAGCCCAGCCTCCTTCAACAGAGAAAACCTACAGGGGTGCTCAACTCTACAGGCAAGCAGGTGTGAATACTGATGAGTTACATCATGCAGAGTAGAGAGCCCCTTTGTATCCAACCCAAGAATTAGTCAGATATGCATTGTTTTATTTTCCTCTGTCTGTGCTGTTTGTACTTGGTACTTCTGTGTCTTATCCTCTTCTTATCCTGGCTCCTCTTATCCAGTGTGACTTTGGAGAGTGGTAAACACTAAGACTATTCTATCTATAGATATGGGGGTGGGAAGGCATTTCCCCAGTGCCCAGCACACCCACTTGTTGTTTAAAGAACCACAGAGAAAAAACCACTCCTCCACTTTCCCACATGAATATTTGTGCTTTAACAACTGTGAGGGAGTGAGTGGTAGAGGTGTCTTTTGGGAACAAATATTATGGAGGCAAGCATTCTGAAAAAGGCTTAGCAAAGAGAAGACCTGAATTCAGAAGGTACAATCAGAAGGTGCAACACTGAAATTCAGTAGGAAAATTTCTACACAGAACAGTATTTTCCCATCTTTATAACAAGATGAAATGCCTTTAAGGCTGACCCTCAAATGATGCTCTTTGAGCTTACAAGACTCTTGCAGCTGTCCAGCCAGTGTGACTCCCATGTGCAGTGCAGCATGTGAATGCTGCAAAACGACATCAGGATGCTCCTTTTCTGAGCATCAGGAAAAAATAGCTGCTAAATTGACTGCTCTGTATCAGGAAAAAATAGCTGCTAAGTTGACTGCTCTGTATCAGCTTCTTCACTGTATGCAGCATGAGCCCCTTTGGTGCAAAGTTAACAGAGCCTTTGGTGCCGTAGAAGATTAATCTAACCAAAAATTTACGAATGTTATGCTGTTGGTTAAAGTGTTGATCCTTCTCTCCTGAGAGACATAGAAGTCCTTAGTAATACTCAAAATAGTCAACTGTAAATACCTCACTGATAAGAAAAGTCCCAAGGAAATGCAATTAATAAAAACCCACTTCCTTGATGGTTTGTCCTACAGTCTTTCTGCTCATAGTTTTGGCACAGTTTTATGTGAATGTCAAAAACCATAATGCCTTCCTAGGAAATAGGACACAATATATAAATCTCTCAAAACACCCTTCATTTTTAGGCCTGTGTGTGAAAAAAATTGAATAATTTGACTTTGGTCTTGCTTTTTTTCTATTAATATTCAGGTATCTTTTCTTTCCTCTCCATTTCTTCTGCTGCCATGTTGCAGCAATCTTTCCTTACCTCCCCTACTCACATCCCAGACAAACCTTCCAGTGGCCTTTCTCCTCTCCTGTCCCAGGGGGTGTTCCTAACAGCCTGTTAATTAAGTAGAAACCCTGTGCTGACAAATTCCCTGTTGGTGCCATTGTGAAATACTGAATAGCATCAGAAACTTCTGCTGAACTGAGAAAATAGTTGGATCAAAGTCAGAAAGTTTTCTGTTGAACCAAGATGCCTGTGAGTGACAAAAAAAAAGAAAAAGGAGACATTGTTTTTTGCTTGTCACAGCAAACTGTTAATTGACCTAGGGATTATTGCAGAAAGGAAGGGTAAAATCTAATGCAAAATGAGAGGTATATCCTGATTCTTCTCAAACAAAAAGCCTCTCCTCCATCTCTTCAGACCTTCTCTATCCTTTAATGACTTTCTTATCTACTTAATCTGTGCATTGTAGTTTCATTTTACACTTCTCAGAGCATCATAACCTGGGAGATCATTGCAATTCTTTGTTAGAAAACCAGCAAACACCAGAAAAGCACTAGTATTTTCTGAAAAGACTAACATCTGCCTTAGGTTTCAGATGAATCTGAGTACCTACTCTGCAAGCAACTCAAGTTTTTGTTGCATTGAGACCTTTTCCTCCAGCTAACAAATGCCAGGAGCCTGCCTGTTCTGTGGGCAGCTTAGTGCTCAGACAAACACATGCTGTGCGCCGAAAGGAGGGAAGGACAAACTCCCCTTCCCTTCTCTAACAGTCAAGTTTAGGGTGAGAAAAAACACCCCCACTCTTCTCTCAAAAGTAAAATTCCAGCCGACTGGGGTGTTCCAAGCCAGTTGAGGAGGGCTTTTTCAATGAAATAGGACATATGATTGGAGTTAGATCACATAATGTAAACACTGCAGAAATAGAAACTGGAAATTACAATGTTTCATTAAAAATGTGAGTATGATGTATTGTCAACACTGTGAGATTTTTCTTTTTGCTTTATTTTACTTTAACTAAACCTAGGAAAATCTACTCAGAATGTTTCAACCCCTTTTCTTACAAAATACAAGTCCACTTTTCCTCTCAGCTCTATACTCCACTCTGTGGGACCAAATCAGCCTTGTTTCACTCAGCGTTACACTTTCATACACATGTAATCTGTTACTGATTAATGTAGCAGTAGGCAGTGCTCAAAATCATACCGCCAGCTGCCCTTCTTTTTTTCAAGTGTTAAAGCTCTGTGCAGCCCTACAGAGACCTTCCCCCAAGTACAGCTTCCCTGCAGAGAGTTCTGCGACTTCCAAATAAAGGGATTTTGCTCATCAGCTTGGTTCTGGTGTTCCATTTAGCTCTGAACAACAGCAAACCATATAGACCATAAACCACAGACCAACTTCTTGTAGACCTTCTGCTGTTCAGCAGACCAGACTCTGGTTTCAGACTAAAACCTGACACAGTAAATCAGACTGGCCTCAGGGTAGCTTCCATGGAAGCTGGTTTGGGACACCCACTCTCCACAGGCTTTATTCTTGATGGTGGCAGTTCCTGGCTGGACAGATGCCAATAGGATGTTCCTTCCCCACAAATCCTCTTGTTTTCCCCATTGTCCTGTCCAGCCTCTTGCAGCCACTGCTGTGTTGTCTTGGTGATGGGTCTACACCACTGCAGGATGTTGGGAGGCTGAAGCCAGGGAGGCAGATTTCCTGAAGTTCAGCCTTAAAATCATACTCTTGTGACAATATACAGAAAGGAAAAGGAGGTGCTTGCCTGCTAGGGCAGCATTGTCAGCCCCAAGAGCAGCTCCCCTTTTCCTCCAAAGAAAACAGCAACAGGGCAGATGGAAGCATCCCACAGATCAGTAGACACAGGTGAAGAGCTGCACCAAACCAGCAGCTCAGGCTGGAAACTTAGCTGGGTTTAGAGGGACGCTATGCCCAGGGAGGACGGGCACGCAGCACCTGACTGACATATGGCTTCTTCAGTAGGCCCAAGGACCTTACAAACACCTAAGGGAAGATTGAGTCCATCCTCGCTCAGCTGAGACCACCATTTGAAGGCAGCTAAGGACCTAAGCTGACATCCTTCTCCCATCCTGAGGTGCCTTAACTTCCAGCAAGACCCCGTGGTGCAAGCAAACTAAAAATCTGCATCATGGCAACATTGCAAACTATTTCAAGAGCCAAAAAGAGAGCTTGGCAATACCTCTCAGACAACAGAGTTATATTACAACAATTATTCTGAGAGCAATAATTTTAGGATTAGTGCTTATGAGGCATTCTCCACCCCAGTCCTTCTCTGCATGGGAGTAGTGAGCGAAACATCATGAAGAATACATTTCATCTGTAACGATCTGCATGTGTGAATGGCAGAGCTTGAAAATCGTGTGAGCACGTTCCGCCTGACAGAAAAGCAAGCAGGACCTATTCTCTGTTCTGGATAGAGTTCAAAAGCTGGTGAATAATCAAGATGCAACTTATCAATCGTTTTTCCTATTAGTCAGTCCATTGTGTGAGAAAAGGAGAAGATAAAACAAGGAATTCCTTTTTTACTTCTACACACGTGATGGCTCAGAGTGGAGCACACCTCTGAAAGAAAAAATTACTGTATTTCTCTCACCATCCACAGTCAGTTTTGACTGCAGCAAATTGCCAGTGCTTCCATCTTCTCTGAGCAGCAATGAGATACACAGTGAGAAATTTTAACCTGCAGATAGTTCTGTAGCAGTGGCAGCTGTGTAGTAATTCACTCATATAACTTGTATTTTACTGGAGCTATTTCAATGAGGCCAAAGTATAGTCTCAGATATGTAATTTTTTCCCTTCTGATGTTTAAATTTTCAGCAAAAAACTTCTCAAACCGAAGAGAGCCAGAAACAATGTCCTCTTCTGGTTTGGAGTTTGGAGTGGGGGGTTTTTTGTTGGTGCAGTCTGATGTTAGCAGCTAAGGCTCAAAAAAAAACCAAACCCACAAAGAAAAACCCCACAGTTTCAATATCTAATGGGCCAGGCTTGTAATAGAGATGAAAGACAAAAAAGAACCAAAAAAACAACCCAAACAACAACAACAACAAACAACAACACAAAAAAGCCCCCCACCCCACAAAACTTGTTGAGAGAAAAGTAGACATGAAGAAAAAAAATGAAACTTGTGGCTGGTTCATAATGCAAGTGTATGTGTCAAAAATGGCCTTGTTAATCACCAGATACTGCACTTAGGTCCTTGCAGTGTACTGGAACAGAGATAAACCATCCAGTTCTTTTTTCCTGGAAGTGTAGAGACACATCACAGGTCTTGTATAAGAAGAAATAAACATGAAATGGAAAGCTGGCTAAATGAAGTATTACGTGCGGCTCAGGTACCACTGTGGGTTTTTTCTTTTTTTTTTATCATCTCTAGAAAATGCTTTTGATCTTTTCAGGGGTGAGAGAAGGATGGAAAAAGGCAGGCAGGAAGGGAGACTAGATGAGACAGGCAGGCAGACAAGAGGAAGAGAAGGAAGGATGGAAGGATGGACAGAGAAATAAAAATCCTTCAGTCTGCCAGCTTTAACAGTGGTGGCACCAACCTGTGCCATGGAGACACTGGAGGAAGGCACAAGCCAAACCCAGAACATTTGTTTAGGACGTAAGTCTTTTCCTGGAGACCAGCAACAGCTTCTGGGCTCCACAGTCAGTATCAGCACCAGTGGCACTGCAGGGTAACCTGCTGGCTGGTGAACATGGTAAAACTCAATCACCTGCCTGCACAAACTGAGCAGCTGCAGCTTCATTACAGTGAGGATGCATCCAGCTCATTTTTTCCTGATACTGAACTCCAGCAAATACCAACCTTGCAGGTGTTTGTAGTGCTCTGGCCCCTCTAACACATCATCAAGGGCTGCACTTGGCTTCAGAGGCCAGAGACCATCACCTTCCCACAAGCTGCTGCCTCAGGTGTTGTCACTTTGTAACAGAGAGGGCAATGGTTAGAGCAAACTTATCATTACTTCAATTTAAATTGCAGTCAGTGCTCACTGTGCAGACTGGTAATACCTGTAGCTTAACAAATGTAACAGCTAAATGCCTGATGAACTGTGTGTCCTTGAAGGAAAAAGATATACAAAAATTTGTATGTTTGAAACACAGATCCACTTTAGCTCAGATGGTATCTGAGCCAAAGGTCCTCAGATCTCATTTCTGTACTCACTGGCAAACAGAAGGACAAAAGCAAGTTGAGAATTGACACAAGAGATTTATTATGGGTTACCTTTAATATAGAATTTATATTTAAATTACATCACTAGTATCTTTCATCCTTTTTTCATTAATCTAAAGAAATAAGCCTCAGGTTGAGACAATTGCCTGCAGAGGGCTCTATCCTCTTTTTACATAATTACTGTATAATGAAAAATCTAACCACACAGAGGTGGTGAGGTCCAGACCTCCCTCATCCACGAGAGGTCAGAACTTGAGGACAGAGCTTTTACACACTTCATGATTTACAGCCTTTCCAGTGGATGCACAGACCCATCTACAGCTGTTTTTGAAACAAGGCTATTGTCTGCAACATTAGAGAGGTCAATGCCTTCCTCCCCTTTCACCCTTGTCAAGCCACAGCCCACAGGATTAAACTCATTCATCCTGTGTAGATGGCACAGAGCCATGTTCTTGCATCTGGAACTCAACTTTGCATCTGTGGTGTTGCCGCCTCAACAGGAGCCACAGGACTTGCCCCCATGTACCCTAAAACATGGTATACTCAACAGTAAAGACACTTGTTCATCAGGAGGAGAGACACAGGTTGGAACTGTTCAGGCTTAAGGATTCTGGTCATCAACATCATTGGCTGTACAAGTGAAAAACAAATTCTGAGGTAAAAGTAATACCTTTCTTTGAAGTATGTCTTGAAATGGAGACTAAAAGCAACTAACTGCTGAATTTCTTCAGGCATTGCTGAACTAATCACACTTGGTCTGGTCTAGAAACGACCACACTCTCTTTAGGCACGTCCTGATTTAATGCCCCAAATCAGTCTGTTTCTGGCTCTGCACAGGCACATCAAGATTTGTCCTGTGCTGAATTTCATTATCCAAAGGCAAGTAGGAGCTCTAGGTGTGCCAGACCAATCTCAGAGTTAATCAGAGTATGATTTTAAGATTCGTTTGACTAGATTTTTCCTCACGTGGATTAGGCAAGGGACACAGAGATGACATAAAGAATTCTAGGTGCTCTGGGAGTGCTGAAGCCAAACAGGGAAATTTTACAGAGCACCAAAGGCCACTGTTGCTGTGCCGTAGCTAGGTAAGGGTTGTATTTCTTTTTAGGCATCTTAATAATATTTTGGTCCTGCTTTAAGAGCCTAAGACCTCAAATGGATATAGGATGCTTGTTTTTCAAGTGACCTGCATTCAGCTGGTGCTTCTTCCTGGCAGTAAACTGTCTGGTGCACATTCAGTGAGGCTGTGTCTAGCCTGTGTGTTTGCTGCATGTGTTTGGTCGCCGTAATTTGCAGAGCAGACTGCTGAAAAATTGAACTGCAAATCTAAGGCTCATCTCATTTTGCTGGGATGCTGGCAATGACTGTGTCTGGATCATGCCTGTACCTGAGAAGTCACCATGTAATCATACAGTGGTTTGGTTTGGAAGGGAATTTTGAAGGCCATCCCCCTGCAACGAGCAGGAAAAACTTCAAATGGACCAGGTTGCTCAGGGCCCTGTCCAGCCTAACCTTGAATGTTTCCAGGGTTGGCCATCCACACTTCTCTGGGCAACCTCTGCCAGTGTTTCACTATCCTCTTCTAGTTTAAAACCATCCCCCTTGTCCTAACACAACACGCTCTGCTAAAAATTTTGTTCCCATTTTTCTTATAACTCCCCTTTAGGTACTAGAAGGCTTCTATAAGGCCTCCCCATGTCCTTTCCAGGCTGAGCAGCCCCAGATCTCTCCATCTGTCTTCATAGGAGAGGTGCTCCAGCCCATCTTTGTGGCCCTGCTCTAGATTTGCTCCAACAGGTCCTCATCTTTCCTGGGGACCCCAGAGCTGGGTGCAGCTCTCCAGGTGGGGTCTCAGCAGAGCAGAGCAGAGGGGTGGAATCCCCTCCCTGGCCCTGCTGCCCACGCTGCTTTGGATGCAGCCCAGGACACATTTGGCTCTGTGGGCTGTGAGTGCCAAGGCTGGGTCATGTCCAGCCTCTCCTCCACCAGCACCCCCGAGTCCTTCTCAGCAGGGCTGCTCTGATCTGTTCATCCCCAGCCTGTGTTGATACCAGGGGTTGCCCTGACCTAGGTGCAGCACCTTGCACTTGGCCTTGTTAAACCTCATGAGATTCCCACAGGCCCATATGGAGTCAGTACTGATTGCTGATGACTGGCATGTGGACTTCAAATTCCAGTTCTCAGTGAAGGTAAGCAATTCTTCAAGGCACAAGACTCACATCTGGAGACCTGAATGTGTTTTTTGTCAAGCTCCAGAAGTTTAAGACATTCTTGTGTTGAGTACTAAGGTCTCCAGGGCAGCGCAGCAAGCTGGTAAGTATCTGAAAGGAGTTTATCAGTTCAGCTATATTTTGTTGAGGTTATTTTTTGCTAAAGTTTGACAAAAAGGTGGGTTTTTTTCTTTCTGCCTTCAGCATGGAACAGCTCAGCTCCAGTATTTATGATAAAATACCTCAGCTGATACATGACTGGCAGGAACTGGTTGTCATTGCTGGTGCACTCATAAAACGAGTTTCAACAAAGCACTCAATGAATCCAGCAAGCTTTCTTCATCTGCCTGCAACTGGGGTTCTGTTTGATGGCTCATTCAGCAAAGAGAAAATTTATTATACCTCTGACTGAGAAAGAGCTTTTGGAGCATTTTAGAGTCCTGCTATGGGCACTGTTTGCAAAGACACACTGTTAGGATGTCTCTGTGCTGTGGGATCACTGCACAAGGTTAGCAAGCTTACCATGAGGACTTAAATAGAGCAGAGAGGTTGCAATGTGAAATCAAAGGTGAACAGACAGGAAACTGCTTCGCATCTGATTGAAAATGAATAAAAATAGGGAACATTAAGCTGTGGCTGTATTTCGTTTCACAGGAATTGCAGCAGTTGTGTTTGCGTGGAGCACCAGTGGCATCTAGTGACCATAGCTAGAAGAGCACCTCGAATGGGTATGAGCCCAGAAAGCCACCGCGCAGACTGAGCCAGGGCACACACATCACTGACCTGCTGGTGGATGATGGCTGCAAACCTGGTGCAATCTCTAGAAGCAGAATTGCTTCTCTGTGGCCAGACACTGTGCCACTTTTACAGAAGATGCTATCGTGTCTTGCCAACTGCAATAGTGGAATCCTCCCCAAATCTCTCTGTCACACCAGCCTGGAGGTTCAGCAACAGTGTAGCACAACTTGCCTCTCACACGATAGAAGAAGTAGCGCCTCTTCAGCAAGAAACACTTTCCAGTCCGGATGGAAGTCAGGGACTCAGCGCTAGCTAGTGGGGATGGAGAACACGTCCAGCAACACCAAGTCACCTGGCCCTCTGCCAAGCAGACAATAGTCCTTTTGTTCCCTCTGGAGAAAGGCCTTTTCTCCAAGAGCACTGGAGGCCAGACACTGAACAGTACTGTTGCAGCTGAGTGAAAAGTTTACTAGTGCAGCAGAAACAGTATAAAAGTTCTCATACACAGTAATTTGGAGTTCAAAAGAGCACTAGGTTTGTCTAATGTAAGTGACTAGTAGTGTGGGAACAAGAAGATGATCAGGTCTGTACTTTGGTGCAGATAAAACAGAGCAATAGACGTAAAATTATTTAAAAAAAAAAGAAAAAAAGAAAAAAAAACCCAGTTTCATTAAGAGATGTCATTAGAAGAGTAAGAGAAGCTGCAATTCTAAGTCACAGTTGTGAAAAAATTGTACAATCTATGACACTCTTTTTGGTGCCTGAAACTACAAGTTCGTACCTTGTAAGGTTCCACTCAGCTCTCCTCTCCCTGAGCACCTGTGCTGGTTGCTGGTGAGCTGTAAATCTTTGGCCTCTCAAAGTCTTAACACTGGACTCCTATGCTTATGCTGGGTGGTTGCTAGAGACCTTTCCTACTTTTCCTGAGAACAGAGTTACTTCCTTCTTGCTGGCCAAACACCTTCCTTGCACAACTGTCCTTGTGGTGGGTCTGCACAGACTGATGCGTGCCCTTCACTCTGGGTTTGTGCCCATGTATCACTTAGAGAAGCCACTGGAGCTGTAAGGAAGGGAAATCAAGGTGGAGGAACCATCATGGACAGTGAGCAGCAGGAGCAGAGCAACACCTCTGTGCCCAAAAAGGGCTGAAACCTGGATGAGAACTACTGCCCATGAGTCCTTCATCACTGCACAGGGTGTGATGCACTGGATCTGGGTTTTTAGCCATGTCTGACCCTCGGAGGGTCTGTGTGGCTTTCCAGTCCATTCCCACCTTCTGCCTCTTTGGAGCATCTCTCCAGCTACGTCCCATGGCAGCTCCCCTGCAAGGGGAGGCCAGTCAGCCTGGAAGGGAGGAATCGCCACAAGGCTGGAAGCTCAAGTGGAGCCCACAGAGGCAATCCAGAACCCAGCAGGAACCACGACAGCAGCTGCTGTATCAGGCTCACATTTTCTGGTGTTTATTATTCTTTTCATTCTTGGCCATGTGTCCATTATTATTGTTCCTCTGGGAAGGAGGAAATTTTGCTTATGAATCTCTGTCTGTGGTCCCTGCTGTGCATGCAGCCACCCAGATCAGCATGGTTTGCTGTGGATGAGCCGCTGGCCCGGGCATCCACCTCACCTCTGTGTGATGTGCTCAAACCAGATGAAATTGGAGACTGCCCCAAGGGAAGGCTGTCTCTGGATGTGCTGTATTCCTACAGGACTCCATTCTTGGCCAGTTCCAACCATTAGCTGTCAGAGAAAAGACAATTGCTAAGCCAACCAGCATGGCTGTCCTTATCTTCCTGAAAACTCTCATCAAACACCCAGGCAATGAATACAAGCAAGTGTTGTGAGATCACAAAGGCAAAATACGAGCCAAACAGAGAGGAATAGCTGGAAAACTATTGAGTCCTGAGATGCAGGAAGCACCTGTCTTTTCTGATGCAGTATTCAAAAAATGAGGAAATGATCAAAAAATTTCCCCATGTCACCAACAAATATAAAACATCAGAAAATCAACAAGCGAGAACAAAAAACCATACACATCCATGAGAGGAGACCCTTTTAGATGGCTCAGTGTGAAGGGAGCCACAGTGAACCTCATCAGAGGGCTCTCCACAGGCATCTCCCTCCTGCCAAGGCTGGTTCCTGACAGGGCAGGAGCAACCACTGGGCTACCAAGTGGGTGGACAACACCATTGCGGGATGTGGCACCTGCCTGGCATCAGGAAAGTCCATGAGCGCTTTGAACACAGGAAGGATGGGTAGGAAGCAACATGTCATGGATTTGTTGTTTACAACTAAAAAACCTAAAAAGCCACACAGGCCCCAAGGAGTTTGCTTTCCCTCAGAACTTCTTGTACCTTTGACCTGGATGAGTTGCTCCTTCCCTCCTCCCAGCCTCTCCATCCACATGTATCACCTTCAGTGCCACCACCATGCCTGCCTGCTTATTTGTGGTAAGCCAGTGTGGTTTGATAGAGTTTTATCAGAAAAAGACGCGGAAACCTTTGTGGTTCTTTTTAAACCTGTGGTGAGCCAGTAAGTGCTGCGTGCTGCTGACAGGACGAAGCAGAACTGAAATGGCACTCTGCAGGCTGTGGGAGGCAGGGCCTGAGCATGGTCTGACACTGTAAACCACTTCTATGTCCTAAATCATGTCAAATATCTTGTATCAGCCTGTCAGCTGGGGCAAACCCTGAAGGCTCTTCAGCGGGAAAATGGTGTGCAGAAGAGACCCTTCACACGTGCATTTTCCTGCAGTACACTGGATTCACCCCTCCCACAAAGGAGCACACCTTCCCAAGGATGCTGTTAACACAGAGGTGTTCAAAGGTGCCTGAGAGCTTCTGGCTGCCTGAGAAACCAGTCACCTCTCCAGTCCCTGCTGGCTAATGGCACACGGGCTGAGGGTGTTTTTCTGGCCTGACAGCGCATCTCAAAGCACTGGCAGGCCTCTACAACAACTTTGAATGAAACTTTCACCAATAAAAAGCAAGTAAAATTGGAGCAAAGCATTGACTAGGATAGGGATGCATTTGGATGAGTTTCCTATCTCTTCATACTTCAGTGGAGCTGGTGTCAGATGATAGTGGCTCCCTGCCACTCAGCCAGATGCTACTCCTGTCCATGGATAGGCACGAGGTAACTCCTTGCAAAGAAGGTCAAGGAAAACTACAGTACAGTGAAACCAATCACCTTATTTCTGTACAAAAAAATTCACATGGTTTAAAATAGATGTTGTGAAAGCTTGATACAGATTTTAAGTCTTGAATTTTGAAAATGAGCTTTTACCTGAATTGGAAATACCAGAGTAAAGGGCTGCCTTTTACTTTTGTATGAAATAACATTTTGTTGCCTTTCTAGCAACCACTTAGGTTGTTTTAAATGGACGTAGGATTTTGTTAAGTACACAAAATTGAATTTGCACTATAGTTGCAGATGTGAATGAAATCAGGTTTTGCTTACAGCAAATCTGAAAAACTTATCTCTACCATCTGCAATTTTTACTCTCAAAGCATAGACAATTTCAAATAATCTCTGAATAGCTATGGACCTGTATCCACTTGCAGGACTGTAAGTGTCCACAAAATGGAATCAAACGCCTGTCCTTTGAGAGCTTTCATTTGATGATGGTGAAACACATGCTCAGAAGTAAAAGTCAACATGATCCTATTAAGATACTTTCTGCCCCCGCCCCCCCCCCCCCCCCCCCCAAAAAAAAAAAAAAAGACTCAAGGAATTTTAAAAAAACCCAACAAACAGAAATGTCATTTGGTCAGATGGAAGAGAGCATTAGCACAAGAAGGCTCAAGGAGAACAAAATGTTTACGGAGCAGACTCCCACCATCATACTTCCCAGCACCCTCAGTGCTACGATGGCACTCTTCCAAGCACAACTTGCTTCATCACTAGACATCATTTGCTGAAGGGATTCTTTAAGAAAAAATAATGTGAAACTTCTCCGTAATTCCCTGGTTCTCTGGACCCCATCTTAGTGTTCTGTCTCAATACTAAGCAATGAAGTTGTTTTTGCTGTATGTTCCAACAGTATTCCAGGTAGAGAGTGAATATCCTTTGAGGTACAGAAATGTACCTTTGAGGTAGCTAACATGACATTCTATTTTCTCATCAAGAAGTACTTAAAGAAAACTTCCTCCAGCAAGCATCACCAAACCAATGCACTGATTAGCTGTGGTTCCTTCACCTCAATCCCAACAGTCCAAGACCTGAGTGCACACTTGTAAATTATTAATCATTCTGAATCACTAGAATGTGTTGTTCTTTCCCCAGACCTATATCCATGCATAATTTTCTAATTTTCCATTGCTTACTCACTTTGTAAAATGGTGAAAATTCATGCACATACTCGGACCACTTTAGCAGGTTTTGCAGATTGACAGTCCTTTTATTTGTACGGGTTCAGTATACAACCGCATGATGCACTGAAGCTAAGAAAAACTGGGGAGGATGATTCACAGGAAAATTTTTGAGAAGTCCATTTCTTCTAATTCAGTACAGAAACAATTCACATTCAGTCCATAATCAGTGACTAAATTCTACATTATTTTAAATTTACTTAGTGCTGTAAGTAATTATTAGTGACAATACTACTATAGCCTGGAAATAAGGCAGGGGCAAGATCTGATCTACATCGGTTTTATATTTATAGTGTTCATACTTGTATATTATTATATAGGCATACACTTATATGAAACACAGCAAAATAAAACTGTCCCCACAACAATGAACAGAGTATATTGTACAGCTTATAAGTTATGGTATACAGTAAAACTGGTGTCACATACTATAGGCTATGGAATACATTAATAGACAATGATATATTAATTTGCAAATTTAACAAAGAATTTTAAAAAGTAAGATATTACATACAATGGAGCTGATTCATCATTACTGCTTTTACTCCAGTTTAAAATATTGGTCCTTTCATGCCACAGGAAGCTTGGAATCAAGGTAATGAATCACAGTCAGTATATGCCACTTGACAGAGCTGCAATAATTTAAGAGCAACCTGAATTTCTTGGAGTTTGAGTACTTGATTTTGCAACCCTGAAGTTGAATGACCTATATTTAGTTTCTCTGTCTGCCTGTGTTATATATATATATATATATATATAAGTACTTGTCATACGGTGTTCATCAGCTTTGTTTTTTGATTTGGAAATAAATACTCAGTTTATCACTTTCTTTCACACTAAAAAGGAACCAAGACATGGAAGCCCAAGAGTCCATCCCACTAACATAGTAGCTGATGTGTTGGTTTTTAATGGGAAGTGGCACTCAGTATCTAATCACTCTATTTATAGAATTTAAACCCCTAAACTACTTTGGAACATTCATATATTTTACCTACTGCTAAGCTGGCAAATATTATTTAGCTAGAAGTCTAATCTAGATAATAACTTTTAAATCCATTGAAGCCAAGATGCATCAGAATAATAATCATACAACTACACAAATAGTTGTACCTAATTCCTAGTTTTACAGTGCTGCAACTCTCCAGCAGAATGTAACAGAAATGCATGTATGTACACATGTAACAGAGAAGGAGCAAACCTGTGTTGTGGATGGACTTATGTCTGCTGCTCTCATGCTCAATGATTAGGTTTATATTAAAAATAGTATCAGCAGAGAATTGCTGTGGGAAGAGAAGCACAAAATGCTGCTCAAGAAGATCTGAAATCAGATGTCACAAAGTGACACTTTTGATTGCTAGGGCTGCTTGTGCTTCTGTTAGTCATGGCTTCTCCAGCTACTCCCGGAGTATGATGATGAGGTCTGATGGGGAAGCTGCTTAACAGTCACAAAAACTGTTACACCTTGTCTGCTGCCCTGGACAATTTGTCCTTCAGGCTCAGAAAGACAGGAGGCAGCCATGGGGGGCTGAGGGGTTAAAGGCAGCTGGTGATTTAATGTCTGAGTTAGACTTTAAGAAACAGTATGTTTCACATTGCAAGTAATTGTTTATTTTACACAGGACCATCAGAATTAACAATAGGGTGCCAGAATGCATCTTCACTAATCTATCCCATAACAATATGGAAGTACAATTTTCAAAGACACATACTTATATATCTGGTAACCACTTTTGTCCCTGTTACTTAATTAGCAATTAGAAATGCTTTGGGACACACATACACATGCACACGTTAAAAAAAAAGGCAATACAAATTCTTTTGTTGCTGTCAGAAATAGTAAGTACCAGGTAGCACATCATCGTTTCCTGGTCCCACTGTTGCCACTGGCAGATTTATTGAAACTTCTGCTCATTTGTGGGAAGTGCACAGTTGGCGTTCTTTCAGTGGGGCCATATAGCCCTAAATTCCTGGCTGTAGCTGACTTTCGAAGAGGCTTGACACTGGGAAAAGGATTGAAGACTTGTGGCTTTGGGTTCCCAGGCTGGGGAGATTTAGCCAGGTTTCCACTGTCTCTGGATGAAGTGGAAGACTCTGATAAACGTGGCTGGCTGGACTGATGGGATGTTGACTCCACATCGGTTTGGGTATCTGAGGTGAGTTCCAGTGCTTCCAGTTTTAGCTGAACCACGGACATGTTTGTACTGCTGTCCATAGAGACTGGCTCAGATGACTGCTGCTCAGCCTTCCGAGTAGTCCTGTCATCCAAACCACCTCCTTCTCTTTCTCCAAAGTCAGAACATTTGGAAGCCTCCTCCTTTGCACCTGGACTACTTGATTTACAGCTCTCACTCTGCTCATCTATCAGTCCTACAGTATCCCCGTAGCCTAGCTGGCCTTTGGCCCTAGCAATGTTCTTCCGGTGAACTCGTATATGAGTGCGCCACGGAGAGTTCAGCTTTGTTTTAAGATCTTCTTGAGGAATGGGAGACATCTTCCCCGTTACATGGCTTGGGATGTGAATAACAGCATTTTTGAGAGACCTGTTATTCAATTTCATCTTCTTTCCTAAAAGGAGGTGGTTTATCACTGGGGAATGGTTTACCTGAGAAGGGAGGAGGCTGGTAACTGGCCCCTTGTCTGAAAGAAAGCATTTAACAGAAACACAGTATTATTAAAGAACTAAACAAATTAATGTTCAAAGGATCCACCACCAAATTTGACACTTTTCTTGAGGTATAGCAAAGGTTTGTAGGACTGAATGTATTTAAAAAAAACCAATCCAAACTTAAAAATCATCACTGAATTTCACTTCTGTCTTAAGACTTGAACACAAAGCTGCACCTTCTATGTAAGGATTTTCTGTCCTCCCTCACTGCTTTCCACCTATGGATAAGTCCTGAGCCAGGAGTACCATGAAAATAAATAATTTTTAAAAATAGCTTCTTGATTTTTGGAATTGCACTAAAACTGATAGTTTAACATTAATATTGGCTTCTGATCTTTCCCTTCTCCTTCATTTCTCTTCCAACAGCAAGAGGCAATTCAGTCTCCATATGAGGTCAGGCACACAAGCCTCTCCATGAGGCTTGTGCGACTGGAAAATGGAAAACGAATTAAAGTTTTAATTTATTTTTAAAATTAACTTTTAGTTAATTTTTAAAATTAACTTTTGATGGATAAACCACATCTTATGAAGCCAGAGGAGTAGACTGAGAATTACTGATTAGATGGCAGTTTGATTAAATGAGAAACCCAGCCCTGCATCATGATTAGTAAGATTAGAAAGATTTGTCTTTGGAAGGTAGGGGTTGGCATCCTTGGGAATCAACATTTCACTGTTTGCACTGTTTCTGCTGGCTACAGCCTTTGTTCATTGCAAATGCTTCACTAATATTTTTTTAAAAATTCTTTCTAAATCATGTAAACAAAAAATTGCAGCTCCATGTATTCCAACACTCATGCTAGCACAAGTTTAGACAATCTAGAAGAGAAATAAAAATTCTCCACAGCAACCCACTTGCATGGTTCAATGCTGACTTAGAAAGATGACACCTAAGTGGGAGGAATGAGTGGGGTGGACTGTGTTCAGCTTGTATACCCAGTAAAACCTTCAGCTGTGCATTTTATGCCAACCCCTGTACTGCTGGGTCTCACAATTAGGGAGACAGACTCCGTAACATGGATTGCTAAATAAGGGACTGATGTCCAGCTCAGTCCTCACAACAGTACCATTATGGCTAGGGAAACTGCCAGCCACAATGGAACATCTAAGCCGGTTCCTTCAGTTGCATAATTTGCCATGCCCAGCTGAATTCAAAGAAGTTTGGATAACACAGACCAGCTAGGAATCTACCTGCCACATGATCTGAAGCATCCTCATCTCTGCATTCACTTTTTCCAGTGCATCAGTATGTCAATTCCAAGAATGCCAAAGATTTAAAGTTTTTAATCAGGGAGATCAACACAATGTACCCAGATAGCAAAGCTACTTTTAAATACCATTGTTTACTTGGTCCCTGGGACCCAAGAAAACCCCAGGGTCATCATCTTCAGATCCTGACAAAAGAAGAAAAAATATCACTTTCTTGTTTTCTGTCTGCATGAAGTGGTACCCACTTTATGACTAATGTTATATATTCCATCAATCTTTCTTGTTTTGTCTGTTTGGTTACATGCAAAAGAACATCATTTGCCTAGCCTCCAATGATGAAGTTAGTTTGTAATAAATCAGGAAATGAAGCATGTTTTGATGTGTTACCTGCTCTGATATACACATGGTGAACCTGCTGTTGCTGCTTCTTCTTTATCCTGGAATATTGCTTTTTCAGTGCATTAATATCAGTGGTCATACGCTCCATCATCATGCTGTTAAAAGCAGTGTGATAGTCACTTCTGCAAGAGTCTATTGCTCCTGGACTTAATTCTGCAATGTTACTGGAACCAAGACTTTGTTCCTCATTCTGATCTGTAGAAGGAAAGAATAAAGTGAAGGTGAGGAGTAAATTAGTGTACTCAAAAGTTCTGCAGATTGTTTCCAAAGGAAGTCTGTGTCTGATTCCTATCATCTTATTTAACAGTAGTCTTTAATTAAAAATTTATTATAATATGTATATTTAACTAAGCTGTGGTATTTACAATAAGAAGTATTGCAAATAGTACTACTGCTTAAGAATAGCAAGGGTTTGAGGGGAGGTTAAAGAGTACAAAAGTCAATTAACATGGCAATGCAAAGTTATAAGAAGAGTTCTTCAAGTGTTCAAAAGTACATCAAGCCACCACTGAAGTAATTCAATAACAGATTATTAAAGATACTCTGTTGTCATAGAGGCCGACAGAGCAAGTTACAAAATACATTACAGTCAAGCAGGCATGAGATTAAACAACCAACCTTAAGCTGCCAGCAAGAAGCATCAAGAAACAGAACACCACAGGGAGAAAGCTGCTAGTAGCAACAAAAGGGTTAGGCACAGAGCAGCTGAGGATCAGACAACTTGAGAGTGTCTCTGATCAACAGCTGCAGAGCAACAGCAGCAGGGCAATTTATTTTCACAGCTGTTTCTGATGCACCACCAACCTGGCACTCCAGGGTCAGGAGGATAATTCTTTTTCAAGGAATGTTTATTTGTCTTTGGCTTAGTTTGCAACAGCAGTTTGATGTTCTGACTAAGTGCTAGTTTGAAGCAGCAGGTAGAGAGTCCCTCAGGAAGGGAAAAACAAAACACCACAGCAATCAAGAGGAAAATTGCAGCTTACAGGTCTCAGCAAAACCGAGACACAAGAATGATGAAGTGTAAACAGCAACTGCTACATCAGTTTGGGGTTTTTTTGAGGGTGAAGGTGGAGGTCAGTTGGGGATAAATAAAAATGGCCTCTCCTAGGATATTGTGAAATTACTGTTGATCCAGTACCGTTTCATAAAGGTTGATGCAAGTTAACAAACGTTCTTTGCTTTTCTTGTATGGATCAGCATTTTATACTGCTTATAGAGAATTTGCACTGGTGTACATACAATTCTGTCAAGAAATTTTCAGTGTGGAAGGATTTGAAAAATAGTGACATTTTGTCAGAACACCCCAAACCATACCAATTTTTTCTTAAATATGAATATATCCAAAACATACAACAATCTGAAGGTTTGACCAAAAGGGCAGTGAAATCACCTGCAGAATTCACTCACTGCTGACAGGTTCCAGTATTTGCCATGAATATACTAATAAAGGTCGAGATCATTTATTAAAGGTACACCTTTCAGAAAATGCTGACTACCTAACAGCTGACTCAGAAATATGCATGGATTTAGGGTGGACTTTTTTTCTCATATGCTTCTTTTTTTGTGTGTGGGCAACACTATGGGGTTGATTTGTTAATCATTACTGTAGCCAAATCCTTACCTCACACCATCATTTACTGTATACCTACAGCCTTCCAACTCAGCTTTGAAGACATCTTTATGGAATACAGAGCAAGTCATTTGGCACCTACTGTAACCTCTATGTGCATAGAAAACACATTTTCCATAGCAGCTTTCACAGACAGAGCTGCAGACAATTTCTGAAAGGTCATAGAGATTTAACTATGTTTTCCAAAATTAAAAAAATCACTTTTACCTTTCACCTGTTTTTGGTATTTTTGGAGCTCTGGTGCCAAAAACCCACTTAATGGTCCAAGACAACCAATTGCATTAGCAATTGAGTCTTCATCATCTAAGTCATTCTCTTCATCACTGTCTCTGGTTCTACCTAACCTTCTGTCAAAAGAGAACATAAGAGAAGTAAAAAAGAGACATTCTTAAATGTGAACATTACAGAGCATTTTTACCATTTTTAGACGCATACAAGGCAGGATTCCACCTCCCTTTTCACCATCTGTGGAGGGTAACCAATAACCCTATATACCATATGCAGTGCATTCCAAACTTACCCTGAAAATGAAGTTGATTTTACTGCTGCAGGGAAAGGAGTAATATTGTACGTGTATTTCTCCCTTAATTCTGCCAGTTGTGGGAAAGGAAACTGAGCCATGGTGTAAACAGTCTAGGGAGGGAAAAAAGGAAACTTTAAAAATTTTCACTTTAATTAGCAGTCTCACAAAAGATTTTTCCATGAATAGACTTCCACAGTCTTGCAGGATTAAAGGCTGCACATTCTTGCACATTCACACGCTGTAAGAAAATGGTCTAGTTTTATGATTCAGTCAGTATTTCCTGTAAGAAAAATAAAGACTGACTTGCTAGAAAAATACACAGTTCAGTTAAAAAAACCAAAA
Source organism: Aphelocoma coerulescens (assembly GCF_041296385.1). Lineage (NCBI taxonomy): Eukaryota > Metazoa > Chordata > Aves > Passeriformes > Corvidae > Aphelocoma > Aphelocoma coerulescens. Next base: position 34,764,813 of record NC_091014.1, on the reverse strand, counting down.
AGGAACTGATAACATGAGCTGTAGGATCCTTTTCAACTCCTATACTCACTTAGTAATTATTGTCAAACCCACCCTGCCAGTACACCAGAAATGCTCCTCCAATTATTATTTCATTTACATGAATTCATCATTTAGGATTTGGGGATCTTACCAGAAGACCCGTGTTTTTGCTCAAGTATTCAATGAAGTATTAGCACTAGCAGAGATAGGAAGGGACAGATCCTCATTGATGTGGACTGTTAGCTGATTCATTATTTTACCTGAGAAGCTCAAGAGCTTGTGTGAAAGAAATCATGCCAACACAAAAATTATAGCTAAAGAGGAAGGATCCAACATTACCCAAGTTTTCTTCCCTCAGTTTCTAGTTTTGATTGCTGGTTGGTTTTGAGGGGAATGGTGGGGTTTGGTGGGGTAAAGGTAGTTGTTTTTCTAAAACAAGGTAATCAAAATGCTAATAGATATTCTCAACTCAAAGAAGATACGTAGTTGCAAATGCATTTCCTTTCAGCATTACTTTTGCTGTAAGTCACCAGCCAACCTGGCATAAAGATGCATCATATTCATTGCAATATCACAGCTGATTTGTTCCTACCTACTTTAGTTGCCTTTTTTTCCCTGGTTTTGTTCACTACTCAGAACTTTCAAATAACTGCCAAATAATTCATTGGGAGTCTCAATGTCAGAAGAAAAAAAAAAACAAAACCAAAAATATAATTTCCCATTTCTCTGAAATACTAAAGCTTTTCCACACCCTGAAAATTAAGTATCTTTTGAAAGACAGCAACATAAAATTTTCTCATTAGCTGTGACAGTAAATCTTCACTTACATATTTTTTACCTGTGCTATTAAGTCAGTGACATTTTCATCCGAAGGCAAATGACCTCAATTAAGATGAAAGGAAATTCTGAACAGTTTCTACATAATCCATTCTTGAACTATGTCTTGTCTATGCTAAATACACTAAGGAAAATTGCAAACATGAATTCAGTACTAAACATTTCCTGACATAAGGAGGAAAAAAGTTTCCCTAATGGCACTGATGTAAGCACTGAGGAGCAGGAAGGACACTCCTGTCTGAATCAGAGACAGGGCAATAGTGCACCTCAAAAGGCTTCTCTGTGAGAACGCTTTTACAGTTCGAGCCATGCACAGACTCTAAGGAAGACGCCTCCAAAAATACAGTGCATGAACTGAAGCTTTGCCACTCCATTAAACTACAATGCTACTGTGAAAGAAAAATATTCTCTAGGGCCTGAACAGTGATTTCCCATCAGTCTAGCAGACAAAGGAATTTTATGATCTGGAGAAAGACCCACCTCCAGCCCAACATGTCTACCTGCTTGTTTGATCTCCACCATCCTCTCCTGCTAGGGTTTTTTTTTTTGTATGTTTCAACTCTCTCTGGAGGTTTGTCTGGAATTTTTTTCTACTCTTTATGTCAATGTCCTTCTCAGGTAACCTGTTCCATATGCTAGTTACCCTTTAAGTGAAACAGTCGGCTCCGAGTCCTCCATTTACTCCTTGCACCTACTGTTTCAGATTACGCTTTCAGCTTCTGCCTGTCTCCAATCTGTGTCTCTTCCACATCTTCTACAATTTCTTTCATTTAGCATACATATTTTTAGCTTAATTATTGTTATCAGGCTATAACTGTAGGCCTTGCTTACCACCTGGCTAAGAGATCCACAAAATAAATTTTATGCCAGTGCAAGTTCCACTGAAAATTTTAAAAAAATATTGTGAATCAACACCTGTGATATCCTCCCAGCAACACTTCAGAGTCAAAGCACTCTTTTTCTAGTTTTTACACTGCTTTGGATCCCATTTGGTTAATTCTGGGGAACTGTCCCAGAGGGAAATAGCCTACACACACAAAGCACGATGCAGCCAAACTTAGCATCCTATTTACAGCCATAAGGGACAGATCCTGGGAACAAGAAAAGAGAGAAGGAAAAAAACCCTCTATTCTCACCTTAAATCATCTGACAATCCTTTGCCTTACCCTAAAAAAACAAAGCCATCTACACCCTCAGTGGAACACCATATGGGAGGTGATAGGCTGTGGCTTCCAAACAGGGTAAGCCATTTTGCAGACAACTCATCTCTTATCTCAATAGCTGCTCCTCACTGGTTTAAGGCTCTTCTTTCTTTTCATTTTGACTAAGAACACAAAACAAAAAGAAAAAGCAAAAACAAACCCAAAAGAAAACAAAGTACTACTCAAGTAGAAAGTTAACAGCGAATACCATTAACTCAGGGTAACTGCCTTGGGAGATAGTCCACAATGCTAGAGTATCTCAGAAAGATTAATCCCTGTTCCCCTCCATCCCAGTAAATACAAAGGGATGCCTCTCCTCCAGTTCTCACCTCCTCTGTGCTGCAATGTTTCTGGGTGTACAAACTGAATTAGTTCAGCTGCTTATAAAAATGCTCGCTTTCTGAGAAGGCATGAAAGCACAGACTCAGTCTAGCACACTCTGTTTAGAATATCTGCAGACACCTGGTGTACAGCCTTCTGTCTCCATATTGGAACCAATACATACCCAGTCTAGAATCTGATGTGTACAGCATTCACCCTTTATTCACCCAAACTGTTCAATCTGAAAAAGGAGGAAACTGTAGGCTGGCTTGCTCCTCCAATGCCTCCATGCTCTCCTTAGTAAAACACTAAGAACTCTTGCCACACAAGGGCCAAATCTGCAAAAGCTTTAAGGCTTCCATCCTAACTGTAGGTACTGTCTGCATGGGAGGGATAAAACTGCAGCAACTGTACACGCTGGTGGAGAGAATGAGGACATGAGCCCCTGTTCTACTTTAGACATCTGCTCTGCCAACACTTCCCTTGAAGGATCAGTTGTACCTCCCTCCTCCAACTCCCAAAAGAAACAAGGCTCTTAGAGCACAATTTGTTTTCCAGTGGTTTAGAAGTGTCTGTTACTCTGGCTTAAGTGAGCCTGGACAAGTAGTTTAGATGCAAATATAAGCGTTATGCAAGTCTAAAGAGAAGTGAGATGATTGCCACCAGCGAACTCTACTGAAATGTGTAGGGAAGGCAGAGTTGGATATTAGTCCTTTCCCACAGTAGGATACTAATCCTTGGGACATCTTGTAAAAAGTATTAGATGTAAATTCATCATTCTGATTTTTATTAGGGGAAAAGAAAGAAAAATTGAAAACAAAGCATCTCTGGATGACTCCTCTGAAAAAGCTTAAAGCAATTTAAAAACCAGTATGTTCAAGCAGCCTGGACTTTTTCATTAATGCAATGGTTCATATTTCTTAATTCTTTTCTCCGATCAGATACATGGTAGCACTTATATGCTCTCTTGTACTCTTGTAGTGCTTTATTCTTTTCACTTAGGAAAAGTGGACTCTTTACTTAGGATAAAGAGGGCCTAGACTAAAGACCTCAGAGATGGCTACACTGCCAGTGCCTGTTTTTGACTTGAAGAATGCTATGCAAACTATATTGTGGTTTCTTCAACTGAGAGGACACACATAAACCAGATCCACTGCTCCTCCATACACAGTATTAAACCTGTCACATTCTTCATATCAATGGCAATGCCATTCTACCATAACACTCCTGTCAGTGCAACCAAATACCGACATACACAAGGAGCACACATATGTATTGTGCCAAATACTCATTTTTTGTGGAAGCACAAAAAAGATTGCTGATTTGCTAGTATTTTAATTGCAACAGTTAAAAAACAAAAATATCCTTCCATCCCTCCAACCAGTAAGTTACCCATGCCTTATCTTCTATTACAGTAGCAAAGAAAGAAATCGACAGTCATGAAAGACCACCTCAGCTTTCCCAAAATTATTCTTATTCACAAATGCCACATCTTGATTTTGTACCGCACTGGAGACCAGGAACTGAAACATAATGAGAAGATGTCAGCTTGTGCTGCCCTCCTTACACATCCTCAGTATCTGAACCGTCTTTTGAGGAACCTTAACACATTTTCAAAAAGCATGTGAGTACCTTTGACCAGCTGCATTTCCATTTTTGAAGCAAAACAAAGCCACAACACTCACTCCTCCCCTTCCTAGAGCTTCCTCATCAGACAAAATAACAATGGCCAAAATAATAAAACTGAAAACAATCCTTTACTTCAGGGCAGTACTTAACCAGACGAGGTAAGTGTACTTTGACACTTCCAACAATAGGTAAGAGAAGTCAACTATTCTATTACCTGCTAACAACTGTTATTAAACTTGTGTAGCTTCATAGACTGACTTTTTTCCTTCCCCTAAGACAGGTACAAAGTTTCAGGTGAATTATGTTCTCTGTACTTGCACCCATTTAAACTCTATGCTCTAACTCATCAAAAAGGAAAGTTCCAGAACTGTAGCACGAAGTCCTTATAAAACATCTAAGTAGACAACACCTTAAAAATATCACAAGAGTAAGTGTAACTGTAAACAAATAAATTGTATATGTGATACTAAAGGCCCTTTCCTTTTCCAGAACAATGTGGGTCTTTGTTCTCATATAATGACATATGCTTTAAAAACTCAGGGACTGCAATTATCTACAAATGTGTTTGTTTACAGTACACTACTGATTGTTCATGTTTTTTTTTTTTAAACCATAAAGGACTTTTTATACACTTCTCACTTCATAAACTCTTATTTCCCACAGTGTCTGCAGGATGAAAAGGACACAGTGTAATAAGCAACTGACCAAAACATAAAAATAAGGCAAAAGAACACCCTAAAAATCGTGACTACTAGAAGATTCTACATCTTACTTGTGTAAATCCAATTGGGCATTATATCACAAAAGACTTTCAACTGTCAACATAGAATCAATTTGTATTAAATGAAGCCGAGTGGTTCTCCATATTTCATATATAAAATAAGATTCTAGCTCTAACTGCAGATCATCTATTTGTTTCATTGACGTGCTAGCTCAATCCAGTTATCTGAAACTTTTATTCTTGGGAGAATTTAGGTTTCTGCAGTATCTGAACAAAAATATAATTTGTCAGAAATCAACATAGAAAACACAAAAAATAATTACATCAAAATTACTCACCTGCATAAGTTCATTGCTGTCAATCAGACTGTCTTCAAGCATCTCCTGGGTCAGCTTGCCCATAGTACTGTAAAACTCATCTGCAGTTTCACAACACTCAATTTGCCTACGTCAAAATACATGCTGGTTTTTATTTTACTTTTACATATGATTCTACGCATTCAAAACAAAACAGATTTTCTTGTCATGATAAAATATGCATTTTCATTAGACAGCTTAACTTTTATTTGCAATTCTGTCTAGACTTCCAAGTAATAAAACAGCGCACACAACACTGGAAAAGCTGCAGCAGTAAAAAGATGCACTGAGTACAGCTTACTGTCCTGACTCCTCATGATAACAGATTCATATCTCTCCAGACAGGCTATTCCCTCTGGCCCTTTCACTTCTACAGCACAAGAATCAATAAACTTTGCCTCCTACTAGCACAAGGGAGTTCTTTCATCAGCTCAAAAAGGGAGCATAAAGATTTCTTAGCTGCCTTATCACCCATTCTTCACCATGCACCAAATGGCCAAACTCACTGGCTGAACTTTTTTTGTCAGACAGGAAGATATTCTCTGGCCAGAAACCATTCCTGTGGAATAAATTAAGTATAGGTGCATTCATACATGTCATTATGTTAAAAAATAATTTAACTGACATAATGAAGAATGAAGGAAAATTCACTCATCATGTTTGTGAATGCTATTTCTAAATTAGAGATGGGAACTGTTTTAGTTTTTTGGTTGTTTGTTTGCTTTGGCAGTATGCTCTTGCCTGTCTTGTTTTGGGGAGTGAGGTTCAATTGAGTATTTTTTCCACACTGTTCTTTAAATTTCTAAAAACACAGAATCATTCTAAACACACAGAGTGTCATCTAGAGGAAGAGAAATATAAGTAAAATGCTTTCATGAGTTAATGTTCTACATACATTAGGGTCAGCTGCTAAACACCTCTCCTGTCAAGTGAAAAATTTGTTTTACTTATATCCCAAGGAAATGCATCAATGGCTACATATTGTAGCCTCTCCTCTAAAACATAGATGCTGGAATGATGAAAAAAAAAACACTGCCTTTTTTCTTAAGCAATAGAAGAAGCAGCTTCCCTTGATCTTTAGCATCTGTACCTAACAACCACTGAACTATGAAGCTCCTACTGAAATCTTAACATAGTTTGGTTAAAATAATGATAACATCGCTAAAAAAATTTTTAAATTAGTAGAAACAATGGGTATGTAGCCAATTATCACCAACTTATGGCTCACCTGCCCTGATACCTTCAGTCTCTCATGACTTCCACATACTGCTTTCTCCACTGCACCTCTGATTAACTTCCCCATTCCTTCAGTCTCCCTCAAAACAGAAGTATGATTGAGCCACCCACATTTTAAAAATGCACTTCTCACCCTATTTTCATTTTGAGAATTACTCTTGAGAAGTGTGAAGATCATGAGACTATGAACACTATTTCAGGCCCCACTTCTTTAAATCTCCCCTGTTCTAGTTCTAATGGACAAAGAGAAACAAAAATATCACAATCTTCTCCCAGCAAAAACAGTGCCCAACCTTTTACCAGACCTTCTCCCATTCCCCAGTTACAAGATGTGCAGTGTGATCAGCTTATTCTCTTGGAGACATTCTTATTTATTTCTTGATTCTGTTCCTTTCAATTTTTAAAAACACATTTAATTTTCCTTTAAGCTTTACGGTAAAATCTTCAAAGTCGTAACTTCCTTTTTTATCATGTTATGAGCACTAATATTCACAATTACAGCTTTTAAGTGCACAGAGATCCACTGGAAGGACGTTTTATTGAAAACACTGTGACTACATAGAGGTTAATCCTAATGCAAATGACTCCTGCAAGTTTCATTCATGAACTGACTATAAAAAAAAGCTCTCAGGAAATTATTCTAATTATTATTCTTCAGATTAAAAATTAAATGTACTAAACAAAGCCTCTTACAATGCTACTGGCCTGCAGTGCTAATTTATTCAGAAAGAAAAAAGGAAATGAAAGCTCCAAGGACAGAACTGAACATAAATCCCAGTGGTTCAGTTTCAGAGCAAAAACTGAAGATGAGCTTTAACAGGCATCACAAGAAAAAAAATCGATGCAGCTGCTGATGCCAGCTAAAAAATGTTTCCAGCTGAACTAACATCTGCTTGACCTGTCACAGCTCACAGCTCCCACTGAAGCCAATGACAAAACTCATTTCTCTGGGAGCACTGTAAACTCTTTGGAACGCAAATATTTGCTTTGACAACAGAGGAGTTTAAAGAACTAACCATCTCTTGTGTTCTGGCCATGTGGTGAGTTTCCAAGGCCATAAAGGACTACAACAGAAAGTGGGCTTTAATGTGCTTAAAAGCAGAGAATTTCCAGAAAATTCATCTTCAGGCCTTAACAGAAAAGACTTGTGTACTACAAAGTCATTCTCTTAGTAACGGAACTCTTCTACTGGGCAAAGCCAATGGGCTCAAATCCTTAAGTCTCCTTAAGTGAAACCAAGGGAATTAACACCCCCAGCTTCAGGTACCCAAGTAAATTAGCCGGTCACCCTGAAGTCTATGAGTGTGTCTTTACACAGGGTATTTACCAGTTCCTTCAGAGGTTTATGTTCTGGAAAGTCCAACCCTTTAGCACAGCACGAAGACATTATACACAGACAACTCCAAAAAGTGGAGACAATTTTCTGCAAAAAGGGTCAATTAATTATCATGCCCATTCTGACTTGATGGCAGAATCACGTGTTTTTAAGAAACCATAAAGGTCCTTTTTGCAGCTTTTTCAAAACATAATCACTCTCCTGAAAGATTGAATCTTGTTTAGAATTGAGAACATCGTCTTAAGGAAAACAAAAGTTAAACATGGCTCATACTGAAAACAAAAAACAGATAAAAATGACCACTTACTCTCCTAGCTTTGCCCAGATAGCCAAAGCTACTCTCAGGATAATTTCAGAGCCTTCAAAGAATACTGAATCCCAGATCTTCAGAACTGTATGGTTAGGCAGACAGGTGGCAAAGAGTGTCAGAAACCACTGCATTGTGAAGACATTTGTAAGTGGGGGTTCGTAGCCTCCTGAAGTTAAAAAAACAAACAAGCAAAAAACTTGAAGTAACTGCAATTTACTATTGTTTTACGAAGAGTATAAACTGCATAAAATCCACCAGACATTCTAGCACCTCTGTTATTGTTCAAAACCTAGTTAGCCTGCAGCTGTCCAAAGATAAGTTGAGAAGAGCAATGGAAAAAATTACATAGTCACCTTCCATTCTGCTGCACTGCAAAAAACTAAGCAACAGCATTGGTTTTGGACTGTAAACCCTGGAATACACCAGCACATTTTCCCCTTATATAAGAAAGACTGCTTCTCCTTTCCCAAAGCAATATGAAATAAAAACTACTATCAAAAAAAAAGAAACAAAACAAACTCACCAACTTTCCCACAAAATGCTGCATTTCTTCACCAACTGATGGTGTAAGTCTTTATCTACATGAAAGTGAAGGTGACTGTCTCTGTGAAGTCATATCTATTATTTCAATATCCCGATGTACTTGTTAAGTTTCAAACAAGATGTACTATTTCAGCCTGAAACTCTGAAGTTTTACCTTCTTGTTATGCTCAGAGAACACTTTGTGCATCCCAGTATCAACTGATGCACTGAAGGCCATGACCAGAGAGGCCAGCCTGTGAAAACACTTTCAAACAGCAAATATTTCCTTGATACCATTTGTTTTTTATACAGTTTGGGCATAGCCACATGAAACATAGTAGCAGATCTTTTCTAAGACAGAACTCAGGGTGCACTTGGCTTCCCAAAGGAAAAAGAAACCAAATCAACTAACAAAAGACCTCCTGCCCTCCGCAGAACATTCCCAGATAAAAGAGCTGTTTAATCTGGATGGAATGCTACGCCAGAAAAAAAAAATTCACAGTGCAAAGCCAGTTCTCAGTAGCAACGCAAGATGTACTTCTGAGTTTTGCACCTGCGTATTGGTAAGGATCCAGGTGAAGAAATACTAACCTGCTCCCACTTGCTCTCACATTGTAACTCTTCCCAGAATAACTATATGAGCCAGCAACTACACAGACCAGTAGGAGGACAGCTATCTTGAGCTCAGGCAAGCAACTACCTTTCCAAGGTTGCCCTTGTACTAAGCTATATGTTAGTGTTGTCACTCCATGCTTTGTATATTCCTGTCAACACAATTCTGTTTGTAGCTAGTGGTGGGACCAAATTATTTCCCTTTGTTTTTTCCTGGAAGTACCACCTATTTATGTTAAGGTTATCAATAATGGAAACGATCATATTTCATCTTAACAATTTAAAATACATATTCTAAGCAATAAACTCATGTAAACACTGAAAATACTGTATTTTTAAACCAGTGCTCAGACGAAACAACAGCAAGACAGGGTATAATAGCATTTTCTGTTGAATGTACCTCCACTTTCTCTGTTAGCAGCTCTTTGCAGGGTGTCTAAGTGCTGGGACAGTTCAGGAAGTTTCATTCGTAAAAGATCTCGGAAAACAGCCATATCCACAGAGAGAGCACGGAGATTATTGACAAAGTAGCTATCGGGAAGCACCTTATCGATTAGGTAAATCATGATCTGTGGGAAAAATGAAAGATCATCTTGTAGGATTTATAGAGCAGTTATTTTCTAGGAATAACAGAAAAATAAAATTTCTCTGTTCACATAAGAATTACTTGGAGCCAGTGGCAACACATGCTTCTGGCAGCTCCACTTAAATGGGGAGAAAATATTACCACTTTGAGCATCCTCAAGTACCCTAGGTATCCAGTATTCAAGATGCAAAGACCTCTTGAAACTGTCCAGAATTTATGAACCATGAAATTACTGAAATCAGTGACTGAAATCAATATCACAGTAAGCTATGCCCAAGCTGCCAGCATTACCCACACCAAAAGCAATTTTGACACTTCTGATGTTGGAATTGTTTATGAGATTCTCCACTGCTGGAGAGTCTCACTGTCCTTCTCTGGTTAATGCGACAACTGATCTTGCAAATCCCCTATTTTCCCTCTCCAAAATGCAAGGTCCTGTTCTTTAAAAAGAGATTCTCCATACATTTTACTGCAATGTGTTACTGTGTACTGCACTCCATCTTGTCACTTTAAAAGGTGCTAAATTAAGCAGCACGAGACATTTTAAGCCAACATCTGTTTCAAGTGAGATAGATAAACTACATGGATGGTAATGGATTATTGTCAAACTTTTGAGAATGAACAAATGCAACAAAAAATACACAAAAGTTGGTGTTTACCATCAGCCTAACAGAAGACACTGACCTTCACTTCACGATCTTCTATGAACCCTTTGGCCACTCTGCTAACCACACCCAGAGAGCCAGCACACAGTCATCCCATCTGCTTCAAGTCTCCCATTTCTCTCATATGAGCATCCCTACCATGTTTCATACAGACCTTAATTCTCGAGAGAAGCATTGCACCTTCATATACAGGAGACAATCCTCCTTCCAATCCCTCTCTTTTCGTAAGATGCCTACAAAAACAGCTTCTCAGACACAGGACTACCAAGAGCACCACTTGATATAGTCTTAATGCTTCCTTGTCTTTCCCAGCTGCTTGTGACCACATACTGCCACTTGTCCTTGCAAGATTTCTTCAGGTAATAGCAGTCTTACATTCCATGTTTTAAAGCATGTGGATCAGTAGTCAACACAGGCAAATTGACAGCTTCTACATGACAGCCTTGTATTTTGTCAGATGCATTACCTAACCTTTGCTGAATAGTGGGTCACTTCACTGTCTTGTAAAAATATGCTTTATTTTATTCAGATATATTTCAACCAATGGAACAGTAATTTAATATAACAACATTAATTTACAACTATGCTATTTGCGTTTTCATTAATTCCTTATGACATAAGTTATAAACCCCCATGTTAAAGATACCCTTTTATATAGGCCTTTGCTCCCTTCCCACTGAGTAGTATTACTTCACTGATCTCAAATATATGAGAGCACAGAGGAGAACAGAAGTCTTTTTCAACAATGAAGTTCATTCTGTTTCACCAAGATGTGAATTGCTTTGAGAAGACCTTTTTTTAAAAAGCACTTCCTGTATTTACCAGTTTGCAATAGATACTTTCTTTATAACACATCTCTACATATTTATTTTTATTATTTGATTCTGTAGCATATCTACACAATAACATGCAAGAGAAAAAATTTGAGTTTTGTTATCTATGAGACTTTTATGCATACTTTGACAGCTTCTACACATGCAAGCTGGGATTTTCTTGCTTACCATAATTTCTGTAGGCTTTGAGACAACTCCAGGGATTTAACTTAATGCCTACATTAACTAGTGAACACTCAAGTATCACTGGTTGGGCATTCACTGAAGCCCCTTGGCATCAGTAATATCTGCTGTTTCCTGGCCTCTGGGAGGTACTTCCCAGACACAGAGCTTTTGTTTGTAACATCCTTCCCAGAAACGAGACCTGACCAGCAAGACCTGAGAACGCCCATGCTCCCTTAACTCCCAGACTCTGCAATAACCAAAGCACAGCTACCCCACAGCTACAATCCTGAGGGCACCTTTACAGCACTCTGTAGCTCTTCTGAAGTCACTCACTGCTTGCTTTAGGTGGCAGTAACTACAACAAAACCTAATGCTAATACCCAATTCTTATTTCCTCCGCACACCCTGTTCCTTTTCTTGCCCTTCCCCTCTTCCCTCTCTCTTCTGGGGAAATTCCTGAAGAAAATTCCTGCAAAGCCCACACACTAAGCTTGGAAAAGAAATTACTTTATTTTCCATTCTTATTTTTGCCAGCTAAGACCAGTTTTGGTGCAAACAGCCTTCAGTGCTTTACCTCCCTGGGGCAGTCTGGCTCCATTCCATTGTCTCCTCCACACAAGGAGCCTGACACAACTCACAATAACAGACAACACATAAGGACACACACAGATCTTATCGTCACCTTGGACTTCATAAACCTTGGGCAATGGTATTTCCTATGCTACCATAATGTGTTTAGGGAGCTTCTGGACAGTATGAGATAACAATAAAATGTGATAAATTACAGTTAAAAATATTGAGGAAATCTTAAGCAAGAACTACTGAAAGAAAATTCTACTTTCTGATACAAATTCAGTATATTATGGTATTTTCTTCCTATTACAGGCAGCTGTCTAGAATGAAGGATTAAATACCAGCTAGCTGGACCCTACTGCCACAAGCTTTGTATTTTAGGAGCTCTGAGTGAATTTAAATATTTACCATATTTAAATCATTGTCTAAGGCAAAACAAACAGCTCAGTATCTCAAGAGTCACAGTCATCTTTTATTAATTTGACCCCAACTCACACATATGAGCAAGTTTATTTAAGGAACTTTGCCCATGATCTTGCCAAACCTTAAACCATGTCCTGTAGTAAATAGTATTTCCATTTTCTAACATACTATGAAGTTCATTAAACTTTCTTTTAATTACAATAAAAACTGTCTAAGAAAACAAAACACTGTTAACACTAACGTAGCCCAGAAATTAGCTTCAAAGTGACTTACTTTCATTTTGAATATTTAGTGTTTTCCTAGGATTTGCTTTAAAATGTAGCTGATTTATAAACTGCCTCACATGGAACTGCCACATAAGATGCTGATAATGAGCTACCTATGGTGTTTGCAAGCACATTTGGGATTATGGCATAAGATATTCTACAGTAAGTAGCAGTGGTCCCATTTATTTTTTTATGGCCAAGACCTCATTTGTTTCTGTTTGAAAAAAAATTTAACAGTGATAAAATTCAAACTATTAATTTTAGCTCAGACAGGATAACAAAATAAAAAAAATCTACAGATATAAATTAGCTAAGTCTTTTGAGTCCTGCTCTTTTACACCGTCTCCAAAATTCACACATTGGTTTATTCTAAAGTTCACTAACTAAAAGCAAACTTCACCATTGAAAAAAAAAAATTTTACTCACTTTCAGGGCATCCCCTTCATTGCCCTCCATTACTTCCAGAATAAGTGCAGCTAGTATGTTAAATCCTTGACAATAGCCAACAGATTTATTCCACCTGGCATATGCCAGCAAAACACGTTTTAATACCACTCGATCTTGCTCTGCCTCCTGGCCACAGTAAGAACTGCAGCCAGTTCGGTGAAGGTCCTTTAAAGGAAAAAGAAATTAAAACAAAAATAAAAATGACAAGAAGAGAAAAAGATGTGTATTTTCCTTCCCCCATTAGTTCTCTTGCCTGTCCCAGTTTTCCTTCCACCTCCACTCTCTCAGTACATACTCCCGAAGTTGACGACAACATTTCTTTTTTAATCTGTTAAACCTTTAGCTTACCCAAGAGAAATAGTTTCAGCAACCTCTCAAGTAAACAAATCCCCTAAAAGATGTTCATAATGCATCGCTGCAGAAGATATTAAAAGATCTCTGGGTTTCAAAGAGGCAAGATGTAACAGCTGCTTAACTGAACAAAAAAGAGCAACTGTTTTTTTCAAAGTATAAAAGAACAACTAGACAACTGAATTTTCAAACCATAAAAACCAGAAACCATGTCCTTGAAATTTAAGTGATTTTTAAGTGAAAGGTAAATTTGCAAAATGGCTGACTGCTTTAAATATTAAACATTAATCAGCTGAGAAATACAAATAGGCAAATGTGTTTCATTCCTGCAAAACAACTGAAAAATGCTCATTTGCTATATTTTAAAACATACTTCTTACTCCCAGAAAACATTTGTGTTTATTTAGAGGGAAGTAAAAAACCCACTTATGCTCCTTTGTCTTTATTAAACTCCAGTACTTTTTCAAAATAAAAAAAAAAGTAAAAATGAAGAAAAAAAAAATCAGAAAGAGCAATTTTTTTCCCAGCTAACACTAACCAGATTAGTGCAAAAGGACCAAAGCAGCCAAAAAAAAAAATTTTGGCAGGCCAAAGGGAATGAAGATGTAATTTTTGCCAAAGCAGTTGCAGACATGAAAATAAATCCAAATCAAAATGTCAACTTTTCCTTAAAAAATTTTAAAAAGAAGCAACAAATTAGCTGGCTACCTTCACTATTTGGATGCCCATAGAGTCATCATCAGGATTGCTTCTTTCATTGAATGTGAAACGCATGGTTTTGTCCCAGTCAATGGCTATACTGTGTAAGTACTGATCAGCCAGGGTCAGCCAAACCTAGAAATACATAAGGCAAAATTAATTATTTCTCAGGTAAAATATAAAGTTTTGATATATATATTGTTAGATGAACCTTATCAGCTTCACCCATATGTGATCGGCTGTTAGACTTGAAATATGCAGAAGAGGATTTTAGCTACAACAATTTTTGCACAATTAAAATAATACCTTGCTCCCTAAACAGAAAGGAAGGAAATGGTTGGCATTAAGCATCCAGATCTGTGGATTGCCTACAAAGATGCAAGTCAGCTGTCAGTGAATTTACAGGGGCCCTCCAAAATAGAAACACAAGGCAAGGATTCTTTGTCAGTTCAGACCTTCTATCCTCATAACCAACAAAGAGTTTTATAAAAGGATAACACTGTTGTTGGCTTTCCTCAAACTCTACCATGGATACATCTCCTGGAAACTCCCAAAAGAAATCTAGCGGTGCTGGTGCTTCTCTTTATCAGAAGTCTCTTCTGATGACTTTGCAGAACAAATAGCATCTAGGATTCACCATCTGGGATTCATCTGAAAGCATCACTTGGATCAGAGCAACTTACAAGAGGGCTTCCTAAACTGCTGGTGCTACAGGGAGTTCTGAAGCAAACATTTTCACTACTTTTAAAGCCTAATAATTGCCAGAACAGATTTATGCATGTGTATCCAAGACAAAGGCTGGACCTTTATGAAAGATTTGAAAACTTCCTGAGCCATGAAAGTCACGTGACAGATCATACAATGACAGCAAATAACAATAAAGGATCTTTTTCTTCAGGAAACTGAAAGAAATCATAAAAGCAAACTGGTCAAGTTTTAAACCAGCCATTAATTCACTCAAGTGAGAAAAGCAATTTAGACACTTTGCACAGATTTAAACACTTAGATAGCTGCATGATGAAGGAATTTATAGACAGCTCCCAGAATCTCATGTTTTCTGCATTTAAATGTCCCTTCCCACACTTTTGCAAAGTCACCCATGTGGAGGAATGCCACTGTTCTGCCTCCCAACCACCTCAGATGTTGTTTGACATCCTACTGATGTTGTTTGACTGGATTCTTTAACCCTGCCAGCCCCAGAAACTAAATGTCACATGCCACAACAATAATGCAGATGTCAACCTGCTCCTTTTGTTGACAGCAAAGGAGGCAATCAGCATGCCGCTAACACTAAATACTTCCTTTATTTTGGTATCTATCTTAAAATCATTGTGAAACTGGGGAATGGCAGTGAAAAGACAACATCTCTTTTCTTACCACTACTTCTTTGGCTAGCATCATGTGGTCACATGTGAGCAAACACAGAGATGGGCAGAGTGAGAAGGAAAGACAGATCTGAGTTGGATGACGTGGCAGAGTATACACAAGTCTGCTGATTACACAGAACTGGAAGGAGCGGCTGATAAGCCCAAGGACACCTTGACAGGATGGAAAAATGGTCTGACAAGAACCTCATGAAGTTCAACAAGGAGAAGTGCAAAATCCTGCCTCTGGGGAGAAACAATCCCAAGCACCAGTATATGCTGGGGGCCACCCAGTTGCAAAGCATCTCTCCTATGCATCTCTCCTGTGAGAGAGCTGGGACCGTTCAGACTGGAGAAAGGCAGCTATGGGGAGATTCTACTAGTGTGTATAAACACCTGAAAGGAGGGTGCAAGGAGGATGAAGCCAGGCTCTTCTCATCTGTGCCTAGTGACCGGGCTGGAGCTAATGGGCACAAACTGAAACACAGGAGGTTCTCCTCAAACACTAAGGAACACTTTTTTACTCTGAGGGTGACTGAGCACTGCCCGTTCCCTCGCCACATGGTGTGGGGGAGGGTACAGGCTGAGGAGCACTGACAGATTTCCCAGAGAGATTGTGGAATCTCCTTCCTTGGAGATATTTGAAAGTCATCTGGACACAGCCCTTAGTAACCAGCTGTAGGGGGCCCTGTTTGGGCAGAGGGGTTGGACGAGATGACCTCCAGAGGTCCCACCCAAATTCAGCCCTTCTGTGATTCTGTGACGTCTGCCACTCATGTACCACAGAAAGGTGTCTGAGACACTTTCTGGAGCGTGGGAAAAGAATATTTCAGGAAAGAGGAAAGGCTGTTAGATGGATATAAAGATTCACTCTAATTGTAGATTAAAAATAAATTCATCGTGGTGTGAGGAAAACAATGCCACCAAGTCTTTTCTTCCTTCTCCCTTGATTTGTAAAGAGGTACAGTTCAGTTTGGAAAGATAGCAAAAACAGGAAAAGGAAATTAAGCTGATGCATCAAAAATACGTGGAACTACATGTGTTTTATAAATCTTCAAAAATACTATTTTTATTAAAACTGTGTTTTTAAAGCTTAGGTTGTGTGACTCAGTTTTAAAGAAAAAATTAATAGACATGCCTCTTTTTATGCTAGGGGACTTCAAACGTTGAAGAATGCAATAAAGTAAGTCTAGCAAAATCCCAGTGGACCCCTTCCTACAACACTAACTCAGTGCAATTTCCTGTTAATGGTGCACTCTGCCATTCTACATCACTCCTTACTCTGAATTTCCCTAATTTTGGCAATCTGCCTTTTCCCCATCAACTGTTTCTATGAGCATTCTTGTCAGCATTAAGCATCTATCAACTTCACCTTTGTAAGTGTGACAGCCTACACTGCAGATATGTTCTCCTTTCAGTTATCTTCAGCTTTGGGGGAAATTTCACCAGTGCAATTTCTTGAGACTGACAGAATGAAGCAGCAACATCTGCACCAGAATAAGTTACCTAAGCCTCAAGCAGGAAGAGCCCAACTATTGAAAACACCATCTTTACCTGTCTCCTCAGCCTTTCCAGCTGCCCTGTGAGGTTGCCACTGAAGAACGTAAACAAGGAAAAATCCCCAGTACAGCTTAAAAGGTCCAAATATTTGTTATAAAAACCACCAACAGGTACTATTGATATAATTAACCTCTCCTGAGAAACCTACAGGCAATATGGCCCACAAGGCATAGAGGTCTACCTACCTTTCTCCGCCATTCCTTTGGGATACCTGTCGGCAGTCTGGCCACTGCTTTGAGCGCATCATGCCACTAAAAGCAAAAGCATCCAAAATTGTAAAATATCCATCATTAGTTTCATGCTACAGTATAGCAACATTTAATACCTTGCAGATATGCACATCCATTTCATTTTACTGCAGGCATTTCAGAGTTTAACTGCTTAATCCACTCACAGGGAAGATACAGATTAATTATTTAATGATGTGACAAGAGTATAATATTCTAGGACACAAGGATGTAGGAAATAATCTGGGTAAACAACAAAAGCCTATTCCATTTTCTGAATATGAATGAAACAGCTCTTGATGCAATTGCAAATAATATGTTGACATTATGATGACAAATGCACTTCTGAACGAGGGCAAGCACCTTGACTGCAGAGAACCCACTCCTTCACAAACTCAAGAGAAAAATAAATCAAATTACCTGCTGAAAACCATTTTGACCTAAAGATGGTTCAAGAGTGAATTTCAATTTTGTATCAACCCCTAGAAAGAAAAATGAAAAAAAAAAAGGTCATTATTTTATTTAGCTCAGAAGACAAAAAGAAGTCAAAAAATCCCAAACACAAAAATCCCACAGTTGAAACAAGAACACAAAATTTTAGCTTCCTATTATAACAACTACATTTCAATCTGTTTCAGTGAATTTTGTCTTCACAGTGGATTCAAGGAACATGTGAAGAAGTACATGGATAAAATGTTTTTAAAATGCAGTAACATTCTCCTTAATGATGCAAATTAACACAACTCATTTCACTAATATTATATAGTTCACTGTACTACAAACTATATCAGTACACTGCAAATTGTCATGTGCATCCACAGAAAAATACATGCCCAGAGACAGTTTCTTTTCATCTATGCCAGCTTCTTGACGTTAAGTCAGTCAAAACTAATTTCTAAGTTTGGTGTGCTAAAATTATTTTACTGGTCAGAACGTATTTTTTTAATAATTCCTCAGAACATAACGTGCATTTGGTCAGTATTGTTATTTAAGCTTAGATTTTATTTTGGCCATATGAACAAAGTATTTTAATTGTTATGAAGCGGGCCTACTAATAGTTCATACAGTATTACATAAAATACCAGAATCTCAAGTGGATCCCAACATGGCACTGGAGTACGCCAGATCAACACAATCAACATTAACACGTTTAATTTGCTTTCCATCCCACAGCTTGAATGTACAATTCCTTGGTCCTTCAAATGCCGCTGTCCAGAACTCAGGTGCTGAACACGGCATCACATCCCCTCCCTCCCTCCCATCTGCTGGCACAAAGAATAAAGCCTTATTTTCTTTTCCCTCCATAATTTAATACTAATTTAATACTAATATTAATAATTAATAATTTAATGGTACTGTTCCATACTTACAATTATGTTATGCACAGCTTCTCATTTTTCCAGAATATGAAGCCAAACATTTTTAACATATAAATGCCCATATATATATATACACACACACACACACACACACACACACACAGAAAACCCAAACAGATTATAATCCTTCAAGGTTTTAAGTATGTAATATCCATGCTAATCAACTCACCAGTAATACCCAGTGCTTTGGAGGTCTAAACCTTGAAGTCAGACAGAAAACCCAACTAGTGGCATTTGCTATTTATGGAATGTAAAATGCCTTTGAGCATTTGCATACTGAAGCGGTGGTAAGTAATTTTAAAGCCTTATTACCTGATAAATATCTATTTAAAGATAAAATATTCTTTTCCATGTTTTTTTTTCTTTGTTGGGGGTGAGTGAATAGAAACAAAGAAAAAAATCACACGAACTCCAGTACTGTTTAGAATTTTAGCGTTTTAGAATTGCATCACTAAGACCTGGGGATTAGTGCTTTCGTTTCCCTACTTCAGATCTAAAAGACATGCTTGTCAGATCTAGAAAAATAAAGGCTTCAAATCATAATAGATATGTCTTGAAAAAACATTGAAGGATTAATAGCTATTCCTGGAAGGAACTGTTTATTAGTATTCCTTCCCATAGCGCAATGGCACTCAGCAGGGACTCCTAATAGGTAAATCTTTTCATAATAATTCAAAGCAATGTAGCGATGCCAGTAACCTACTAAGATTAAATTGCATCACATTTGCTGAAACTGGAAAAAGCGAACTTCATTTTCAAGCAAAAAAAGGTAAGTACTGTAAAACCCTAATACACACAAAAATATATCATGACCAAGAACTCCTTCTGTTAATGTAACAGATGCTGACATGTTAACTAACACTACCTTGTAGCAAAGAACCAATAGCCTTCCAAAATAACCATGTATTCATTTCCAACCCAGCAGCTAAATATTAATTACTTCACAGTTTTATAAGATTTCAAGATCCCAGTAACAACTTCTCTCTTTGTCTTAGAAGCTTCCTAAGAAAGATACAAACAGATACTTCCAGGTCTTCAAAAGATCAAGTACAGTAAGAAAAAATTTCAGAGCAAGGCAAAATCTATCTATCGTTACATGAACATCATGACCAGGGAGCTCACACAACAGTCAAGGTCTCTCCTGAGACTGAAATAAGACCCTTCAAATGAGACCCTTGATTAACAGACTGAAATGAGATCATTCATCTACAAAAGTTAATTAAATCACAGCAAACAATTAAGACAGGTGTGAAAATTACTGTAAATGAGAATTACATCATGCAGTTACATCAGACTACACAGCACACTCTCTTCAGTATGGTGAGGAACTGCTTAGTCAGGCCATTCATGACAATCTCTTGTAGAAGACATGGAATCTGTGTCCCCTTATTTGTTCTCCATTAGAAGTATTTTCCAAATTAAATTATGTGATGGTTTTGTGGGAGGGGAGGGGAAGAACCATGGGGAACAAACCACAGAGCATATATGAATTGTTCCTCGTTCACATCCATTTTAAAGAATTTTTATTTCCTAAAATCAAAAAATTACAACCTTGCTTAATAAAAAATACAGCTAGTAAGCATGTAAAAAAAAGCTGCAACTGTACAGAGATAGCAAGGAAGGCAACCAGCAAACTGGGAGCAGCATCTCATTGCCCGTTAGTTGTTTCGGGCACAACAATCATCTTGCCACATGCAGTTTCTGCACTCTGCTCAAGGAATTTGTCCCTGAGCTTTAGAGCTTCAAGGAAATTAATGCCTACCCTCAATTCAACCTCTCTTGGTATCCTAAACCTTCCTTTTTTCATCACTCCCCTTGTTTCATTCAGTTGTCTTCTCTCCATAAACTAACTCAGATTCCCCAATAGTTTCTTCCCCCCTCAGTACCCCACACCCATACAACCCTACCATGTCTGCACCCATTTTCATTGGATTTTCCCATTTCTGACAATCTTCCATCTTTAGGTCACATTCCTCATCATTACATAAACACATGCTTTTTGCAGAAAAGACCCCCTTGGGCCTTAAGAGAACATTTCTTCCCAGCTCCTCTGCAAGGACAGCCTGGCACAGATGTACCACACACATAGCAATAGTTCCTACTGTAAGTGTTGTCAGTACAGCTCAGGCCTTTCACATCAAACCAGCTAGGCTACCTGTCTAGTTATTAACATATTAAATATCACCTCCAGTTCATACACTTTCAACTGGCACTTCACACCTGAGAAGCATATTAATTCCTACCAGCAGGAATATGCTGGGAACACACTGGAATTACTACCTCCACGAATACAAGGACACACAAGGTACATGTTTGACAACAAATTTCTGAAGGGTAGGGCATGCCAAAAAAAGCTCTGTTCAATGCCCTTCCAAGCCTGTCACCAGAAACCACTGCAGAAAAGTTATATAAAAAATAATAAAAATAGGAAACCCAACCAAACCCCAGTCCTGTTAGCTTTCCTCTGTAAAATACACAATGACTCCTCACAAGAAAAGGCTGTAAGAGGGAAGATTACATCCCTAGGATTCCCAAACCCTAGCAATCTTCCATTGCATAACCAAAATGTAGCACAGAACCACATAAAGAGCCACAAGAGGGGAGAAAAATACTATCAACGAAATACCTGGGTGACAGAATCAAATTCCCAGTCCATCCTCAGCAACATTAAACAAAAGGATGGGGCAAAATCTGGGATTTTTTCCAGAAATATCAAACCAGAAGAAAGTGTAGGAAGATTATGTGCTTTGATGCATGTTTGTGAGCTATAAAGCCATAGCTTTAAACTTGCAAAGTAGTAGTATAGGTTGTTGGCTGTACTTGACAGCTGTTGAAACCTCTCCCACAGAATGCAAATAAATATTTTATCAAAAATAAACAAGGAAAAAGGCCTAAAGCAGCTTTGTGTTCAGTGGGAGCCCACACTGGAGGAAAGAGAAGTGCCAGTGTAAGCTATCGCCTTATGCTGCTTGTTGTTTCAGAAAGATTCTTAGCCTCGCAATTTATCTCTGAAAGTAACATTCTGAGTAACTCTGTATGAAACCACTGCTGTCAGGAGCCAGAGCTCACTGGGATGTATCAAAGCACATCTAAAATCTCCAGCCTCAAAAAAACTTCTCAATACAGACAGCTAATTGAGACACTAAGTATATCTGAAGAATATTTCATCCAGCATATTTTTAAGGGCCCATTAGGTGACCCATCTCCACCACTCTGTGAAAATACGTATCCCGAACGGGGTTATTGTCTTTACCTACATATGAACAATATGGAAACCCCAAACCAGTGGGATTTTTAGGACTATGGCATTCATAGTTACACCTCCAATCACATTCTCTGATCTTTATCTGAGTGTAAATACAAGAATGTCATTATCCAGAAAACGTCATTACCTGGGATAATAGCTGACTACTGTTGGAGCAGGGGTCATTGAGAATTACAAGTTAGGAAATCTTAAAAACAGCAATCCCATAAATCTATCCCAAAATGTATCTGAGACCTTATTAATAACAGCCTCTGAAACTCATCTCAAACACAGAGGCAGTGAGCATTATGTGTTTGATGCACACACAGCTAGTACAATGGGAAACCGATCCTTGTTTATTTCAATGTATTGGTCTATGTTTCAGTGTATCTCTGGCTTCCATGCTTTGTAAATGCCTAACAGATCAACAATGTTTTAGCTACAAATGACAGTTCTAACACGGTAAATTGAATTTAAATTTCTTGATATTTCATATAAAAAAAATCCGAAATTTTGATGTCAGGCAACTAGAATCTAGCATTCAGTCATGACCACGCATCAGTGCTTCTGTTGAGAGCCCACCTCCCTGGAATAAACACACGTTGTTTGCTGACCACCCAGTTCTTAAAAGATTTTGATACTGAGGCAGGATCTAGAAAATATAGCTGCAGAGCTGATGCCTCCCCCTTGGGATAGGCATAGTTGCAAATTTAGACAACACCCTACCGCAGACAAAGGCTGGGCGGGAGGAGGGTTCTCCGGCAGGTCAAGAGTTAGCAGGTATATTGGGAAAGGTCTGGGGAGGCTGCGAAGAGACTTCGGGGAGAGACTAGCGGGAAGCTGAGTCGCCGGTCCCGGGGGAGAGGAGACGGAGGGAGAAAGGCAGTAGGGGCAGACGACACAAAAGCGCTGCGAGGCGGCGACGCCGGGCGGGAGAAGCAGGGAAAGGACCGGGAGATCTGGAGAGCGGAGCCGGGATCCGCGAGCCGGGCGGGACACGAGCGGGAGGAGTGCCCCGGGGCAGGGGCAGCGCGCTGCCTCGCCGCAGGGCCCCGGCCGCCCCCGGCCTCCCGCCTGGGCCCGGCCCCGCTCCCCGCGGGCCGCCTCGCCCCCGCCGCGGTGCCCCCGCCGCTCCCCATCACGGAGCCACCTCCAGGCCGGCCCAGCGCGGGCGGGAGCCCCGCTAGCCGGACACGCCGCCGGCCCCAGGCCGCGACCCGGCGCCCCAGGCCGGCCGGGCCCCGCCGGGGCTGCCGCAGCGGCGGCCGGACAGAAGCGTCTGCCTCGGGCCGGGGCCGTCCCCGGGCGCTGCCCCCCGCCCCGCCGCGCCTACCCGCGGCCTTCATCGCCCGCCGGCCGCCGCCTCCTCTCCGAGCCGACCCCGCGGCCCCGGCCGCTCCCCCCGCCCCTCTAAGCCGCTTACGGGGCGGCAGCCGCCGCCTTGCCCGGCCGGCGCGGGTACCTGGCTCCAAGGTGCACAGCAGGCGCGGCGCGGTCCGGGAGATGCAGCTGCGCTTCTTGAGCACATTGCTGAGGATGGTGCCCACGCCGCCGCCCGAGCTCTGCCGCTTCAGGCATCGCCCCCCGCGCCGCAGCGAGCCCGTGAGCCTGTCCTGCCGCATGGTGCCCGGGGCTCGCCCTAGGGCGGCGGGGTGGGGGGCATGGCATGCGGGGACCTGCACTGCAGACAGCGAAATCCAAGTGCGGGAGAGAAGAGGGAGGACAAGGAGAGGAGAAAGACAAAAAGGGGAAAAAAAAAAAAAAGCTGTTCCCGCCCACAATCCTAGCATCACTGCCTGAATAAAGCAGCAGCCTCTCCTCCTCCTCCAGCACCACCTGGAATGCAGCGGGCGAAGGGGAGCAGCAGCTCTGCTTAGAAATAAAGGGAGCCCCGGCGGCGGTGGTGAGGCTCAGCGGTGCCAAGGGGCTCCAGGACAATCCCCCGGGCTACACGGAGACCCCCAGCACGGGCAATGCGGACACGGCTCGCTTGACGCCTGTTAACAGGCGGCAATACTGACATTTCTCCCGAGAATGGAATGAGCTAAATATCCGCCAAAAAGTCTTCTCACGTGGTACTCGAGCCTACAGCTGAACATAAATATAGGTAGTCCTGCTGCCCCTTTCAAAAAGCTGTCCTGGAAAGGAGTCCCAAAAGCGCTACCAGACCTCGGAGCAGGGAGCAAAAAGCATGTCAGTGCCAGGGCAGGCTGGGGTCCTGCTCAGGACAGCCCCAGCTGCAGCACAAGCAAGTGCACTGCACAGTTTCTGTTTCTCACTCTCCAGCACAGAGACCCTGAACATCCTCAGCTAAAATAACAGCCTTTTCTATGAATCTACATTGCAACTGCACTTACAAGTAATGATATGCCATGCACTAAATAGTTAAAAGAAGCTATTCAACAGCACTTTATTAGATGCCTTTTCCAGTGCTATTTGGCCTAAGAGCATCTTAAAAGGGTTTCATACAGATTCTCAAACTAGGGGTTTGATTGACAAGAAGGAAAAGCATTTGAAATAATGATAGCTTTTACAACCTAAACCACTCAGCGTTTCTGTGGAAGGAGAGCAGATTTAGCACACCACATTAGTCAGGCTCAAAGACCAAGCTACTAGAAGTCTCAGTCTACCTGCCAACAACTGTAGCTTTGAAACATTTTGGTCCTTTATTAAAAGGATGTGTTTCTCAGTCACATTATGAAGAGAGAAAACTGTCAACAGATAAGCAGTAAAGCCAATTATATAAAAGATACACAATATAAAACACAGAATCAAGCCTTTTTTAAAAATCAGTTATAACTATCTTTAGAAGTCACTGTTAAGCTTTCAGAGAAGTGTGATTTTGATCACACCTCTTTAAATATCTGCCTCGGTTTTGGAGAAAAGTCACTGCATTTGAGCTGTTAGCTTGCACTCTGAATAGATAATTAAGTCTGTGTGTCGGTGGTTCTTTTTTTAACAAAGGTGACACTTCCCTGCTGATGTAGATGATGCAAATCACTTTATTTCAGTGCCAGCTAGAGATGATGATTTAGTGGTTAAAGCATCAAATTTGAAATCAATTAGTCTCCCTAGGTGCACAGATAGTACCAATGGGACTATAACAGCAACATTTAAATACAGAAATAGCTGGATTATCTCTGTAATACTGTTCTCTTTCCTGAGCATCTTTCGCAAATAGCACCACATCATTCTTGGATCTTTTCAAGGCTGACTAATCCAACACCACATGCCGTTGCCCAAAGTCTCAGAAGCCATAACCAAAGTTTCAGAAATCGCTCATTATCCATACAGTGAGAATCAGTCATCACACTAAACTGTGTTACCTTCAATTTTTAAATAATTAGAAATCAGGTCTAAGAAAGACATCAATATTTAACTGATGAGGATAACCAGCTCTCAAAATGAGAATTCAGTATCCCCACTATTGCTATTTCTCCTACTTGTCATCTTGTCTCTACAAGAAAACTGGAAACAATCAGGACAATCATTCTGTGACTGGGCACATGGGTACTTCCAAGCATACCATTAAGGATATTTCCCACATGCCAGCCAATTAATACAACGTTATTCTGAAGAAAAAAATGCAAAATCGAACTTCAGGAGACAAAATGAAGAAGCCAAGCCATACTAATAGGTTTGATGACTCACTAGATCATTAGTATAAATGGATTTTAGAGGCAGGGATAAGCCTCCCATTAAGCTCACATATACACATCTTAAGGGCAAGAACCTAGCTTCTAGAAAAGGAGATGGCACTGGGTTTTAATCACTGATCAGGCAAAGGTCTAATCTGCCTGTGTCAAGACATGTCAACCATCATGACTCTAGTTTGATCCACCAGTGCATGGAAGTCTGGTCATGTCCACAAGCCCTCACTGGCATTTACTGACAAGACAGATGACATTCAGAAAGGATTTTGAGGGGAAAAAAAATCAAAATGTTTGGCTAGGCAAGATATTTCAGCTCCAGTATTTTGTAATAATCGTGAGACTTTGCTTTTTTCCTCCCTCTGTAGTTCATGTACTCCCTCCCACACAACACAGTCACTTTCTGAAAAACCTTACCTCCTCATTTGGTACCTCTTTACAGTCTTACCACCATCTGCTACACATGCCATTTTAAGGACAGAGAACTTCTTAAGAATACTCTGTATATTCTTGTTCCTTTTTTACAATCAACCTTAGGATGGTCGGTCCCAAGATCACCACCAGATTTTGACCAACTCCATTTACCTTAAACCTCTCCATTCTTTAGCCCACTTCTGTCTGCACTGGGACAATGAGGTAAAACACAGGCAGCCAGAAAGGGACAATGAGTACAAACAGATGGGACAGTGACAGGAAGAGCAGCAGAAATGGGGCCACAGAGCAATCTTACTTTTAAAGAACCTATTTGCATGGAGCTTTAAGTGTCCAAGCCCAGGATTACTGGAAGGCACAATTCACCACTGCTTCTCTTCTGATGTGTGCTAAGAAGACTGAATGTAATCAAAAGACTAAAAATGGTAAGATATCTTCACTGTATTTAATGAAATCCACATCCTCCCCTTTATTTCACAGAAAATTGTAGAGACCTTCCTTAATTCTGATTTGCATCACAACATCCCAGTAAAACAGTCAAAGTCTGTGAAGAAAGCCTATTTGCCACATTCCTCAACACCTATGGTGGCAAAAATAAAGCAACATGTACCCATGAAAAAACATAGTAAATATACTGTATGATAATACTGTCATATGATTAATCCAAGAGGATTTTGGAAATTACAGTTAGACAGCAGCACTACAGCAGCTGATGATACAGCAAATATCAGAAAGAAATATATATCAATAAGATGAGGGGGAAAAATGTATTGCAACCACAATTGTTGTATTGACCAAATCATAGGGTCACCGTCTGCTAAGTCCCAGAGCTCCATACACCACTTTAAAGAGCCAAAAATTGTATCCAGAAAATGTAACCCTATTACCACTGGGTTTCAAATAGCTCTACAGAAGTTAGCAAATAAACCAACATATGTTTTGATGTGTATTGTAGTTCACCATGAGGCTCAAAAGAAAAAAGATTTCACTTTCAAATGACAGTGTACAAGAGAAAACAAATGGAATGAAATATGTCCACACTGGAGACAAGAAAAAGTAAGCCTGTTTGAGATTATCCCAGAAGGCAAAACTATTTTAAATAGATTTAGCCCATTAAACCATCTCCACCACTGGAGCACAAAACTCCTATCCTACCCAGTTCTATGTGTGTTCTATTATTAAACATCCCCTCTGAAAAAACAGCCCTGCTTCCTTCTGCTTGATCCTAAAAGCCTAAAACCAAGCACAACCCGCCCGGGGTTTCATACTCCTCCAATGCACCTCTGACAGCTCTGACAACTTGAAAAGAGGTCTCTGGCTTGTTGGGTCTTGGATACCACAGGGGCACAGGTGCTACAGCGATGCTACAGCGCGTGTCCCTTGAACACATAAGCCTGTGAGGTGGCACAGCCCAGCACTCCTCCCACCTCAGCCTGCAAGCAGAGCATTCCCTCCTGCACCGCCTGTACTGCTCTGTCCACAGCCCCTGGTAGTGACATGCTGCCTCAGACAGTGCTGTGATCCACCAGCTACCTGCAACTACTGTGTGGACCACCAAGCACAGAGCCTGTAGCACTGTTTTGTGTATCTGTTTGCATCACTGTTGCAGGAGCACCTAACAAGGGAGGCTGTGGGCAAAAGTGGAGAGATTTGTATTATGCAGAAGGAGAAACATGATTATGGACTAACAGATTCAGTTCTGCCACCAAGCTGGATTCTGCTGTCGAACAAGTAATCCAGAGCTGTCTTTACTGCACAAAGGATGGTTCCAGAAAAAATACAAAAACAAGTTTTTGCTACTGTATTTGTGCCTAGAGAAGGTTAATTCTATGCACTTGTTGAAAGCAGGGCTCAGGAAAATGGTGCAGTGTGTTCATACACCACAGCCTCATCAACACAGCATTTTTCCATTGCATTAGTCATCATTTGTATCACTTTGTACACAAATGTCACAAAAGAGGTCAAGACCTCGCTGTGTCCTATATTAGACATCACAGAAAAAAACTGCAGAGCTAATCCTTGCCTACAAAGGTCTTCAGCGCAAATATAAACTACACAATGGACAGGAAATAACATCTATGATTTCCAGGAACAGAGAACAAAATTTATATGATTTAGTCTAAGGAAGAGTGCAGCTAGTCAAATGTTTCCTCTTCCTTTAGATTTCAGGCACATAACCTTATTACTTATTTCCCCCTTCAAAAACTGCAAGCACAGTAATTACACTTTATTAGAGCCTTCCTTTTAAGGAAGCCCTAAAACAGCACACTTGTTCTTGGTGAGCTTATGACAGAGGAGCTGGGGAATTCTCTTGTTTATAGGTAAGAGATCTGAAAAAGCATATTGATTTTATGATGTTTAGCCATATCTATTGAGGACTAATCTAGAGACAATCATTAAAATAGCACTGCTTAGTATGGTATATATCTTTTAACAGGAAATTACAAGTCTGTAACTCATGTAAGATGCTCACAACTGCATGTGCACTACATGATCCTTCAGCTATCACAATCAGGATTCAGCCACGAGAACTTCAGACTCAAGATTCTTTGTTGTGATCTTTAGTTGTGGGGTTTTGTTTTTTTAATCTTATTCTCCCATTTTCCTCCCACACACATTATCCACTCGTGCCTTCTGTACTACACACTTGCATACACTAGGACAGGATTGATGAGAAAAGAAGGTCCCCTCAATAGAGCGAGCATCCCCTGCCCACAAGTGTGTGTTGTAATTTATTCTTTGGGAGTGATGGACAGTTACATCTAGTAAGTTTATTTTCAAGTTGAATAATGTTCATAGTCATATTGCTTCTTGAAATTTTTGGCGGATACACCCTGAGAAGTATGCCAAAGTTTTCCAGCATTAGTAAAAGCACTTGAAAATATAATACATCTGTAAATCAATTGTGAAAGCAGTTTCTAGCAGTTTACAGCACGAGATGGAGCTGTGATGACCAGTTCCCCATCTAGGGAGGCACCACATTCCTAGGCAGTGAATCAGTGCAGGTAAGGCTGACTGCAGTCCCTCAATCCCTTGGTTGTTCAGAGTAGCACAAGATGCTTATGCAATTGGATCACATAGGTGAACATATGAAAGCCCTCACAAGCATTGCAGGTTGCTAAAACAGACATACAGATATGCCTGTAATCCCCCTGAACCTACTCATAACCTCTTTCCATTTGTAGATACATAACTGTTCAAATGAATGAGGGAAGTGCAGAAAGACTTAACATCTGTATAGTACCAGGGCTACAGGCAGCAACAGCAGAACTGCATAAACTCATCTCCCAGATCTGTGCTTGTTCCAGTAGAGCAAAAAGCTCCTGTTTTCCCTGTCAGAAAACCCCTCAGCAGTAAGCCTGAAGCTTTTCTTAAACCTGTCTACAACATCATCACATCAAGCTAACATTGAAAATGTTAATATTCAAATGCTTTACTTCACAAATAATTAACTCTCCTATGTCACCAACTCACACCAGCACCCCATTTATAAGCTTGTATTCTGTAGTTCCTAGGTAAACTGGTTTTGAGAATAGAAGAATTTAAATTTGCTTATAATTCAGCAACCCTGAGCACAAAAGTGACAGCAACCAGTGCCAATGGGCTGGGTGCAAAGGGTAGCCTATTTCAATCCAGGCCCATCACTGGGAATTGACTGTTCCCAGAGCTTAAAAGGAGAGAATTGAAAGAATTCCCAAAAAGTAGAATGACTCATGTTTTTCAAACATCGTGCAGCACAGATCACAGGCACCTCAAATATTTCAGAAAAAAACCAAAAACCTTACTGAAATTATAAAACATATGTGATGTGGAAACTTCTAACATATGGTTCAATAGCTACAATGAAAGAACAAGGCAGAGATTTTACTCAGAAGTATGTGGGAAACAAAAAGGAGCTTAGACTAATTTTGCTTGATCACAAGACAGCAGTTAGTTCACCTTATTATGCCAATAATAGGGGACGACAAATTTACATAACTGAGTACACCTGAGATACTATTAAAGCTATCTGTATTCACTGCAGTGCCTGTAAATATCCTAATTCTGGACTCCAGCACTATCACTACAGGTACTGCACAAGCACAACAAAACCTCAGACTGCCAGCTTTAAAAAAAAAGAAGTAAGAGAAAACACATTAGCAGACAGAGAAGTACAGCCAGTTGATATTGAAAAACATAGTGGACAGTATTCTTAATATAAGAGCTGCTGTTGTTTCTACAGGCTTCATGGCAGAGATGAGCTCCAAGGGATACACCATGAATGCATATGGTCAATAAGAGGGCTAAGAGATCAGCTGTTAATCATCAACATCTTCAATACGGTTAAACATCTATAAGAAAATACCAGCATGGGGGGAAATTGAAAACATACTTGTTTTAAAACACATGTGGGATGGAGGTAGGAGGCATGAGCCAAACTTGAATACTAAGTAAGAAATTATAAGGATGGGACAAAGGAGAGAAAAAAGTAGGTTGTGAAGAATTTTGGATATTAAAGCAACAAGAGGAAGACATACTAGATCTACAATGACCATAAGGAAACACACACACATGAAACACATGTACATATGTTCATGAAAACATATGTACAAACACTAAAACAGGTGATTAATCAAATGCTGAAGTCCACTTTACGTTTAATTCTTTGTTCATATGCATGTTGTCTTCCAAAAGGACGAAAGTACATCCAACCAAAAAAAAAGTCTGCAGAAGCTTCCAAATGCTATATTCCACATGCTTCTAACAAGCTCTTAATCAGAGAAAAATTATAGATAAGTGGATAGATATCTCAGTGTTGTAAAATTGGCTGTGTGTTTGTAATTCAACAACAGCATCTAGGTTTCTTTTTATATTTTTTCTAATTTGGTTCAAATACATAAATAAACTCTGAAGTTATAATTGCCACTTGAGGAGCAGTGATGAAAAAAAATAAAAGGAGGGGGAGAATCAATTTTTTTTACTTATTGCCTTCATGTGCAAACTATAAAGTAAAGCAGATAATACACAGCTACCTTAAGTAGATAGTTGCATCTCATGAGCAAGGTAAAAGATGTGTCATGCAAGCACTGCTAAAGTTACAATATATTTTAACTGCTGTAGTAACCAGCAGCAAAAAGCCTAGAGTTAACAACTGGAATAAAAGTCATAGCAATGCTGATACAGTCGATAAAATATAGCGAGAACACCTTTTAAATTAAATACAAAGTAATGAATTCAAGTGAGCTTTTGAAGAGCAAATGAACTTTTTGTCAGAGAAATTATTTGTGTCTACCAAAGAAATTCAAAATATTTTGGTAAGGAATATATTAAGAAGAAAAATTGTTGAAGAGGCCTACATAATAAAAAAAAATTGCTGAAAAGTATGATTATAGAAGTTAAGAAATGTTCCCCAACCTTGCTAAGCAATATGAAGTAAATGCATATCTTGGGCAGTACTCACACTCCAGAATCCTGCTTAAATGCTACATGGTAATTTAAAAAAATAAGTCACCAAGTCAGCAGAAAAACTAATGCAATGTATGAAAAACGAATTCTGACAGGTATGACTTGCAGTTATGCTTAAATAATATTGCAGAAAAATTGAGGTCATAGCAGGTTCCAGATCTAAAACTGAAGTTCTCTTCCTTTATTAGAATCTGATTATTTGCTTAGCACCTAGCATACAAATTGAATTTTATAGTGTGAATCACCAGCTTCATTGAGCTGAACTGCTATTTCAGAAATAGCAGGATTTTTATCTCCCTAACATAATAAAAAAAAGAAAAATGATCCTATGTCTCCAAGACAAGATTTATCCACAAATAGAACACTTGGAAAGATTATAGATTAAAAATTAATTGCCAAAGTTAGAAAAATTAATGACAAAATCTCTTTGTTTGGGGCCAGGAAATATTATGGAAATAGGACCACATTTATACATAAAAGTTTTTATATATTGATCCATACTTATTTGCAGTAATGCTAAGAATGTGCAGCAAAGACTAGGTTCAGACCATGGGAGGCTTTCAATAGACATGTAGCAAAGAGCCAGTCTGTCCTGCACTGCCCAAGGATAAGAGTCCAGCTTCCAGCTTGGATCCTCTCTCCCAGTACACATGGCCTCTATGGACAGAGCTCTGTTACACAGAACAGAAACATGGCCCTTCCTGGAGCTGGGGAGGGGAATGCTGCTGACTCCTGGAGAAGCTCATATACACACCATAGAGCTCTTGGAACCACAAACCTTGATCAGTCAATAGCAAGGCCTGCACCACCACTGCAGTTGTTGATCATGTATGCATTGGTTCCCATTTGCAGATGCCACTAGTTCCATAAAGAAAGTTTTGCATGTATGTGAAGCTACTGCAACCCCAAGTTCTCCAGACCACCTAATTCTCTTCATCTCCCATGTGGGCCATAGCTTCACAGAGCATATTCTCCAAGTTCTGGAAACAGAAGCAGCTAGCAAAGCAAAAGAACCTCAAATCGCCACCTCCACTTCGAAAAAGATACACGTTAGTCATTTAAGCAAGTTTGACAAAGAGAGTTTTTATGATGAAGCTTGTGAGATGAGGAGGAGAAAATAGTTATCAGTTCCAACAACATTACTACTCCAAGATTTTAGACTCAACAATTAAATGACAAAATTTCAGTTCACAACCTACTCTTACAGGGCAAGTTTATTGAATTGGATGTGTTTAGGATTAACCAAAGGCTCATTTAGTACTGAAGCCTAGAGCCATTAAAATTGATTTTGAGCATGTACAATACCACACAAGCATGAGTTTTGCTAACAGCAAAGCTCTGGTTGTTTATTTACTACTGCGTAGCATGGGACAACTCACTTCATTTCTTTAAGCATGTGCTGCTTCTGCCAGCCTTCAAGTAATCTTGTCCCATTAAGTTTGTTTTTCAAAGAGTCTCATACCATCTATTTGTCTGGTGATGTCTACCTTGTCCAGCTCAATAGATACTGACTTCTAGACCTCTCTAGATATTACTATAAATATCAGTAATAATTAGTTGTTCAGATTAGTATACATTTTTTTAAAATATTGGCTCTGTACATTGATTACCTCCTCACTCTGACTTCCTTTAGTTTTACTGCACAATTATTTTTCCTTCAGGACCTCAGGTCCAATAGCTATTTCTGCCAATGAGCATTGGATGAGACAAGAAATTAGCAATAATATGTCGGGGACAAAAACTCCAAAACCCAAACAAACAATGAGAACCACACAAACACACACCCAAAATTAAAATGTTAGTTATCAATGATACAGCCCAAGAATCAAAAACTGTTCACAGTCTGTCTTTTGGTCATATGTATCATACAGATGGCAAGGAAAACATGTTGATCAGTATCAGATTCTGTGATTTTCGGAAGCTACCAATAATTTACAGAGAACTAAATTTAGAAGCTGTTTCACTGCTGACAAAACATAGCGAGAAGGTTCCAATTTTTACTAAGAAAAAGATAAATGATAGGCTTGTAAGTAAGATGATCTAATGTGGAGATAGAACATAGACTTCTTTGGCAAATTTCAAGGGTATGTGAGGAGCACTCATTTACTGCTTAGTAAATCAAATTCAGGTTATTAACAGCTTCAAAGAGAAAAACATTTTTAAAATCTGATATTCTCATTTAACTCTTCCTTCAGAGCTGCTCCAGTGCAGACTTATAAGCAGGACTATTGATCCAAACAGACTAAGTTCCACAGCCCACTTTTCTAGCATTTTGTTTTTAAACATCAAGCTATCTCAAAGCTGCAGAAACATAGCTGCTGGCACTGCCTGATGCTCCATAAATCAGTCTATTCCTAGCACTGATTATCCCAAGCAGCTGTTATTCTCCATTTGATCTTCAGTATCCAGGAAATCTTTTCTTCAAAGGCTAATGCAACCAAAGAACGTTCAGCGTGTACCACTTGGAGATAAAATGCATCTGTGTTACTTAAAGGCCATATACCCTGTTGGGTATTTTCACTGAAGCCCCATTAACCCTCCTAGAAGTTCACAATGTTTGGGGTTGTTTTTTCAATTTTTTTTTTAAGAAAAGAGCATTTCAGTAGGAAAAAGAACAGCACTGTTTCTTGTACAGAAGTGTAAACCCCCAGCAGAATAAAAGAGAAGGCAGTGCTCAGCTAGGCAAGTGTGAAAGACTATGCATACAATCTAATGACACAACTTTTTCTCTCAGGCTGTTTCCACATCCAAAAGCTTGTCAAAAAAAAAAGATTAAAAGACTGAAATGACATGATATTATAGCTATGCAGCTCACACAGCCACCCCTGCTGTGAGCTTATACACACAAACAAACCCTTACATCTTGATTGTTCCATGTCCATCACAGATGCTGTGGCTCTCGCTACCTGCAGGAATTGGAGCAGATCTACCATCAGTTCAGAATTGTCTAAAGATTTGTGAAATATGAATGTACTCAGGTGCATTTCTCACACATCACTGCTTCCCACGTGGCCTTTGGCACCACTGGTTGTGGAGCCAGCTTCCTTGCAAATTGCCAGTTAGTGCAATGAACTCCTAGGTTATAGCCTGGATGTGACAATGCCTCACAGCAAAGCACACAAATGCTTTCGCACACAGACGTGCAGGCTGAGCCCTTTGCTCAGCTGGGCTCTGCACCCCACTCCTGCCCCCACAGCCAACACTAGCCCTGCCCCAGGGCAGACATGCAGCTGCTGGGCTGCAGCAGGATGAGCTGTTTCACACTCTTCCTGAACCTACGTGGAAATTGGCACTTCACCTCATTTAATCACAATAATCCCTGGTTGACTAAATAAAAGCTTTTCCAGTTTTTCGGAACTATTAGACTAACAAAACTTTACCATTGATCAGGTATCCATCTGAATAGCTGCAAATGAGCAGAGGGAACAGCAATGCCTGCCAGTTATTTCTCATGTCATGACTGACTGACAGGGACTGTAGACAGAGAACAGGTTGTTCTGACTTTGTTGTCTCCAAACCGTAGCATCCTTCCTCCAGCATGCCTCCTCAATTTGAACTAATCAAATCCCACCTCCTAAAGTTACTGCAGTATGAAAGAAATAAGAGGTCACTGGTTTGAGAACCACTTCTTTTGGGCAAATTAGTATATAAATACTACAAGTATTGCTTGATAAGTAATCCAAAAAGCCCCCCATGCAATAATCTGTTGCATCAATCCCTATTTCTAATACTAAGGAAGTATTTCATGTAACAAGTACTCTCCAGTACATCAATTCCTTGTGGCACAGCTGTTGTGAAAAGTGTAATTCAGTGGAGTCAAAATTCTACATGCATTACAAAGCTAATCCTGTGAGGTTAGCTACAACTTTGCAACAGCAACAGGATTACTGTTACACAGAAAAATATGGAGAAGCAGCTAAGCAGTCAGCCTCCAAGTTGCATGCATACCCAAAATAAACACAACCTCGGGTATAGCACTAACTCAACCAATTTCCTTGCCATCACAGCTGCTAGCACACTGACAAAGGACAGTTACAACATCCTACACAAAATGCTGCAGGACAAGAATTTGATTGTGACTCTGTGGTCTGTACATCCCTATACCGAACAACCTGCATTTTCTGTTGCATACCGGGCCTAGATTGAGCAGCCAGATAATTGCTTACAGAATTATTTACTGAATTTACTGTTCAGTTCCATGATAAAAAATGAAATATTTATTCTGCTAAATAATTTTCTATGTTGCAACCACATTCAGCTGTTACTATCCCACCAAGTTTCTACATCATTAAAAAAAATACTGCTGAACTATTTATTAGGGAGGAAGGGAGGGAGAAAGTGAGGGAGGAAAGAAACTGTAGTTAATCAGTGGCTGATTCTCTCACAACCTCAGGTGACCATTGCAAGGTGCACCTTTCGTTTTAGAGGCTGAGGCCAACTACAGAACACACCTACACAATACACTTCAGACAGGCCAATTTAGCCCCACCACACCCTCACCGCAGATGTCTGCCTTTTGCAGGGCAAGCATTCAAAGTGGGGCAAGATGGAAGGAGCCATGCAGGAGCATGGCTCTCCATTTCACAGGGCCCACAGCTTATACAGAAGTGGAATTCCACAGCTGGTTGACCAGGGTCTCCCAGGTCTCACCACACTCCTGAGCGTGAAGGGCTGGTATGTCTCAGAGCAGCCACCTGTTTCTGCGTGAGGCACATCTGGGGCCAAGTTTGATGCTCAACAGGCAGAAGTGAACAGGCAACTGAAGGCTCTCTCCTCTCAGAGGCAAGTGCCCCAAGGTCAGCTGCTCATTTTGCTCAGCTTCCACCTAGCCCTGAGCCCCTGGCATTTCCCTTTCTGAGGAAAATTCCACCCCTCCAGACACAGCAGCTCACTGAACTGGAAAATGAGTGGCAGCAGTGAGCCAGAAGGCAGCACCTTCCTCAAGCACATAATGGTCTCCTAGTCAGCAGGCTCCACACTGTCCCCAGGAATTTACTAGCAGCAGTGACCCCAGCTCCAAATGAAGCCAATTCCCTATTAACAGTAGCAGTAGAATGACACCTAAAAGAAAAAAGTGCCAGTCAGGTGTAGTCTTATACCCTGTGCTGATACTGAGCACAGCCCAGTGTCCCTGGAAACAGACTCCCAGGGCTTCTACCAAAGGCAATCTTGCCTCTGGCTCCTGATGCTAGTCAAAGCAGCCACCAAGAGAGTTTGCTCAGTTAATTCCTGAATAATATAGCTGAAGGAGCCCATGAGAAAATCCATTTTCAAGAACTGCTGAAATTTTAGCCAATTATGAGATAGTATTTGTTCTGAGGACGCTGGGAGTTACTTTTGGTAGACATAAGACACTTCAGTGGTGAGACTTAGTTAGGAAAGTATGTGACACAGAAAAGTAAGGATTCATATAACCTCTACAGAGTCAGAAGGAAAACATATGGCTTAGGAATGCATGTGGGCTCCTCAGCTCCCTAACCAGCCTGGCAATCCCAGTGCTGAGCAGCCAGGGAGTGGTGAGCTGCAGAGATGGCTTGCTGAATGTTCCCAGGAAGATCTCTTCTAATATAGTTGGTTGAAACCACTTTAATGGAATGGTCTGACATAAAATACCAGCTTGTGGAAAGCAAAGTCCTTCACAGCAAAATGTCATCTTTGATAAAAACAGATTTCCAAATGCTAAAAGCATGATTTTGACTCTTTTTAGGATTAAACATTTTATCATCTTACTTGAAAATGGCTCGTTACATAACATGAAATGAAAAAGGCATCTGAACAAAGCATTTCAGTTTGAAATGCAAGCTTTCAGAATTTTGCTGCATAAGCAATTGACTCTTGTGAGTGGGTGTTTTATTTCATGCTGGAACAAGATATTTTAGTTGCTATATCCTTAAAGCAGAATTTCCCTCAAAAGTGAGGATTCCAGGTTCTGTAATGCCTGAGCACTTAGTTCTTGCCACCTTTTGAATCTGATATTCTGCAGTGACACAGACCACAAAAACTTCAGTCAATATATGACCAAATTAGATGGCAAATCCAGCCTCTTTCTTCCAGTGAAAAAAGAAAGAAAAAAATTATCTTTTCAACACCAGAAAAGTAAAGAGACTTTACTTCACCTTGGGAGTTAAGAAACTGAAAATGGCCTCAAAGTGGCCTCTGAGAGGTACCAAATCTGCACAATCACACAATTTGCCAGTTTTGTAGGGAAACTAACTGCACAGTTTGCCAATTTAGAATTTATATTACAGCTTTGTTTTTACAGGGGAAAATATTGGCAAGAGAAGATGGCAGTCAGTTGAAGTATTTTTCATTAGCCAGCCAATGGCTTCTATTGACTCACACATCAGTCAGCATTCTGGGACTAGCACAGACCATCCTGAAGAGCTGGCTGGAGACAGTGCAGTGGGGTGGTCTCTCCCCCTAGGGCTTACCAATGTTACTGCTCATCAAGGAATCAAAGATGTCAAAATTCATTACTTGCAAGATCTGCCCTGTGTTCATATTCCATCAGCAGCACAATTACACTTTAAATCTGGGTACTAAGTTGATAGTTCTCTAGAAGAATATCCTATGAGAGGGATGGTACACAGTGCTATACCAGAACTTTACTGACTTCCTGCTCCGTTAAACTATTTCCCTAAGTCCCAGCATCCTGGCTGTGCTGCTCAAAGACCAGTTCCAAGATGATATTCTCATCAAAAGAAAGTAACCATGGAATTCACTACCTAAAAACTCCTTGGGAGTATTCCATTAGTGATTAATTGTCAGTCCACGTTTCATACAGCTGGTATTATGTTTGACAACACTGAAACTCTCTCCTAGTCTAACTAACACACAGAATACACAATCTAATTTACATTAGCAAATAGTAAACATGACACACACCTACTTTTTGTAACATTTCTTCATGACCTGATGCACAGAAATGAAGGTTGCTGTTTGCAGTCCTTCTCCTCGAAGCCAAGTGTTAAAAGAAAAGTAATCCTTCTTTGTCCAGACTCCAATTGAAATTGAATAAACTTTCAGAATCTTTGCTGGCTGAAGCTGAATGAAGTACATTAATCAAATGGCATTTAATTTTATATTCATCACTATAGGTGGCTCTTTTGAAGGGCTCTTCAGTAATCTTTTCAAAAATTACACAATTTCTTAATAATGCTGGATAACAATGAACAAGTTAGTTAAGATCACACTTAGATGTAGAGCCATTTTCCCTTGTGCACGCCCATCCCAAGGGACCAGCAGGTGAACTTTACCATCCAGATCAAAAGAACTGCTGCCCAGTGGCCCAGTGCAGCTGGTGGACCAAGCACACAGCTACCATGCCCACTGAGCCAAGCTCTAGCATCACTAAACACAGGTTCTCTCCTTGTCTAACTGCTCCATTACCTCACTCTTGGCAAACCAGCACAGAACACAGAATGGATCAGAAAATCCTTGCTAACCAGTGCTCAGCCTACCTCCACTAAACTGCCATAGCACCAATATTCACTGAGTAACTCAAGTCTTCGTAAAGAAATAAAAAAATTAGAACAGAGCAATTGGGGTGTTCTAGGTTAAAGCATATTTATATGCTTTAGTACTGCATATAAATACTGCAACAGTACATCAAACTACTGGGAACTGGGGGGAAGAGACAGATAAGTCACAGGCATATTTGATATGCATGAATTATGACGTATGTACATAAGTACTTGCCCCATGTTGCAAGACATCTGATCCAGAGTGAAATCAATCACCAAACCACAGAATACCAGGTTGGAAGTGACCTCAAGGATCATCAACTTTTCTCAATAAAAGCATGGTCTAGACAAGATTGCCCAGCATCCTGTCCAGCTAAACCTTAAAAGCATCCAACATCGAGGCATCCACCACTTTCCTGGGGAGATTATTTCAGTGGCTGATTGTTTTCATTGTGAAAAATTTTCATCTCCTCCAAGAACCATATCAAGTTCAAGTTCAATCAAATCATATTAGCTGTGTCCACATGATATTGCATTAAAGCTGTTCTTACACCTTGAACCAAACTTTCATCCTATGAACTAAAAGGTGTGAATTTCTGGCTTGGTTTTGTAACCACATTGAGGGAAGAGGAGGGATGGAGAAAATGGGCCAGTAGATAATTAGTACATGCAGGAAAAAGACAAGGAAGAACATATGAAGGAGACCAAGGAATAATGTGAAGAAAACTCAAGGATGGGGAGTAATTTGGGTAGACACTGCAAGATAGACAGGATGCAGGGATGGGGAAAATGGAACAGAGCTGAAAAGTCCAATATTTAAAGATTGGGTCATGTAAGAAAAGCTAATAAAGCATTTGGCAGGAAAAAAAAAATAAGATGGGACAGAACACATGCAGTAGGACTGAAGCTAAAGGGATGGAAGTAGGGAATGAGGAGACAGGAAACAGAAATATAATCTAGATATTAGAGTACTTTTGCATATCTAAATTGCACTTTTTGAGGTGCACATGGTAATGTAATCTTGCTCAGTTCTTTGCTAATCAATTAATGCAAATAACATCAGGCAATGCTCTCCCAGTTTCCTCTGAGTTCCCTGTGAGAAAAGTTGATGCTATAGAGACAGTAACTCGTTCTCAGAAATTGAGGAGACTTCATAGCCCAGCCTTCTACCAGGAAACTGTCCATGCTCTAGGGACATATGGGGGACAAACCTGTGCTCAGATGATGCCAGTTCATGCTGCTTTTCTATCCAGTTAAGATGCACTCAAAGAGATCACAAATACCACTGATAAATACAGGCATAACCCTCTGGATTTCTCTAGTTGGGTTCCAAAACATTCAGCTCACTTAGTCAGGAGCTACTGAATAACTTTGACAACCATGTGGGAATTAATGATCTCAGTTATAATTAAAAAGCCATTTGCCACTGTTTTTCATCTATTTTATATATGTAACCTAATATTTCCTTTGTGGATAACATTTATTTGACAACCTGATGCTAAATCTTTTCATCCAATTATTGCCTGACCACATTTGTAAAGTGCTTCCCTTCATGTTTAAGGAAGGCTTTTGTATCCTTATCAAAACTAGAGATATACTTCTAGTTCTGCACAAAATAAAATATTCTGTCTCCCTCTACTGGCTCTGCATTAAATCAAACCAGAAAAAGGGAAAGAAAAACTAGAAAGGAAATGTTTATTGTTATCTTAGAGAATTCTATACAGAAACAATGCTCAAATAACAGAAGATTAATACTTTAATCATAGTTTCTAAACAAGTATTACAAGAGAGAATCTTTCTGAACACAGCATGAGACTCATTTAAAGTTATTATAGGTACATAGCACCACCACAGCAACACAGCTATGACAGAGAAATTACTTATACATTTGGGAAATTTTCTACTAAAATTATTTCTTCATTAAAAATACAAGAGAATATTAATGAACTTTCTGTTTCTGTAACTTCAGGTAATTTTATATTGGATCAGATTCAAGCATTCCTGCTTGCTTCCAGCCAGACTGACTTAAAATTGATGCTTTTACTTCTAAATAAATTACAGATAATACATGGTTTTGGTTTGGGTTGTTTGTTGGTTGTCTTTCAGGTTTGTTTTAATTAACATCAATCAAAATTTGTGGTTCAAGGAACTTCTGGTTTGCAATTTGATCAATCAAAATATATTTAGTAATGAAAGCAAGCTGTCACTATATAAAATACAGGGAGATAAAAGAAAGATGTCTTTCACATATTCTTTAGATGACAGCTTTGCAAAACCTTGATTTTTTTTTTCTCAAGTGATCTCTGAGATCATCTGAGAAAAAGATCTCTGCGTTTCTCAGACGATATAATTAAGTGTATAAAGCACTCTGCTTTGTTTCTATTATGGACTTGAAATAGCTCATAGTGCTCCAGAACAAACATATATCTTCTTACCCCAAATAAGTCAAAATCACAAGAGAAACATGTGCCATGTTTGCCATCAGGCCATCATTGTGATTTCTCTCTTAATAATTTTCTTCATTGGAGTATTTTATTTAAATTTGGGTAAAAAAAGTATTATTAAAATGAAACTGTTAATTCATATATCCTACAAACTACAAATACAGCACAGCGTACTGTACAGTGATATATGATTTTATCATATATCCTACAGAACAATTTATCATTCCTTTAACAGAGCCATGACCATTCATATGTCCAACCAAAACACATTTCACTCTGCAGTGAATTTTATTTTCTATGGGAATACTTACTTGTATGCAAAACATGCATCATCTACTAGGGACAAGGGTCAGCAGCATAATGAGAAACACAGTAAGTTATGAAGTTATCCCTGGCAACTGTTCCTCTACATTTACTCTACCCACTCAGGGGTTCAAATGCTACAAGAGCTGGGCTGGCAATCAGTGGTCCTGAAGCACAAGAAAGTCAGATGTGGGCTCCCAAAGCTGTCAGGGGGGCAGGACTCCTCTGTGCATGCAGCAGAGACCAAGAGCCAGCATAGGTCTAAGACTGAG
Source organism: Aphelocoma coerulescens (assembly GCF_041296385.1). Lineage (NCBI taxonomy): Eukaryota > Metazoa > Chordata > Aves > Passeriformes > Corvidae > Aphelocoma > Aphelocoma coerulescens. The sequence continues at coordinate 34,722,940 of NC_091014.1, read as the reverse complement.
GAGTGGATGGCTCCCTGTGTGAGCTGCAAAACTCACAGATCCTGAACTTTCTGACACTGAACACAGTCCTGAGCATGCAGTTTTTTAAACAGTACCTGTTTTTTTCTCTCTGTAGAAACAGGTTAAAGCATGATAGACACTCCATCAGAAAATAAGACATCAAATTTATCAGCCCTGTAATTTCTGAACTTATTGAAATTACCACTAGGAGTTAATTTGTCAAGCAGTATTCAAAAAGGGTCAGACAGAATCTCCACCTTTTCGTGAAACAGTATTTGTTTGCAATTGGGCTGTATAGATTGCTTAAAGGTAGCACTTAAACATCTGAATGTTAACTTAAGTTTAATTGAAAACTACAGTTGTACCTCTACATAGAGACACCACTATGTGGGGAAAAAATATTCAGAGTTTACAGCCAAATCCCCTAAATATGAAGAAAATTCAAGTAGTCTCATTTAAAAGGAGACTACTGTATGTGCTTGCATACTAGTGTCATGGAGGCCTTGGTTCTCAAGCTGACATTAAGAAAAGAGTTTTTGAAAAGAAATATGCCTACAGAGTACATGACAGCAAGAACTTTCATGCCAGGTTTAAGTAAAACAAAGGAACGCTTTTAAATGCTTAAAAATTTAATTTCACATTAATAGACAAGCTCTTAACTAGACTACATCAGCACATGCCACTACAGTAAAATTCTTTTAGTAAAGTCTTTACATGCACCTCAAAGCTCCTACAGACATTTTTATGAAAAGACCATGCTTTATTTACTGTACCTGAAGATTTCTGTACCTGTCACGCTGCATGTTAATGAAAAAATAAGATGTAACATTCGGTTATTTTCACGTCTTTTCTAAAGGCATAATTTCTATTTATTCTTACTTATCACATCACATGCAGTTTTACTTTAGCAGAACTACCAAAAAGCACTTCAGTCTATCTTAAGGTGAAAACTTTGCCAAGTCAAATAAAAAGGTTTCACTGTGCAGGAAAAAAAAAGGCTAAACAATGAAAGAACAGCATTTCTTCTCTTTCCCATGCACTCTCTCAGAAACCCCCAAAACACTGATGCTGATAAAGGGCTTTGAGGGAAGTATGTTTTTTTTTACTAATACGCCTCACCTTGGATCAACTTGATAGAAAGGAGTTACAAAAAATTAACAGCTGGGGCTACAACAGCTTACCCAGCTGAGCTAGTTGAACTTTGCCTGTTTCCAGGTACCACTGATATCAGTAGGAGCCAGTCATATCTAAGGAATAGCATAGCCTGGCCTCTTGACTTTAAATTAAGTGTGAGGGCTTAAAATACTGCCCACCTTAATGAAATAAACTACTTATACTAGTACACAGAAAGTACTTACAGCGTTTCTGGGAAACTGCCTGTAAACAAGCTGTGACAATGTCGCAGTTCTTCTGGACCTTTTGTACAAGCCTGTCTTTCTGCTTCAGAAGACGGAGCAGCTTTGCTGATTGAACGGAAATTCTGTGATTCAGTTCTCGTTTTATAGTTGTTAATTCATCAACATCTGCCAACAAGCAGAGAAAACAACTTCAGTACAGGCCAAGACATTCACAAACAGCTTATTGTAGTTGACACGCAAAGGCACTTGCCCTGCAAACATTTACATACACAAGCTCTCTATAAACGACAAGTTCTATTGACTGGGGTAATTCCCAGTTATAAACACTTTCAGAATCTGAGCCAAAGTCTTTAATTTTTTTTTAAACAAAAGTACTTCGATTTATTGCATAGAGTATGAATCTTAACAATTATGCTGTTATAAACTCCTAGGAACATGACAGATGTAGCCAGAATATACTGATAATAGTGCAACCAGGGGATACATTTTAAATACAGCACCTTCCAGAAGCTGCCTATGCAGAGACAAGAAATACACTTGTAACAGATGAGGGAACATGTTCAAGAAGCTGCCTGCAAAGCTACAAATGCAACCCCAGAATGAGCTCTAAGTGGAAAATTCTTTCCACTAAAATGCAACTAGATGGCTTCAGTCATGGCCTCAGTTATCTCCCCTGGTCAGTCACAGTGCCACCAGATCCCTTTAGTTCATAAAATGTCTCAGCTAACTTCTAATATTCCTGCTGTCCCCCCATAAGATGAACTTCAGGTCCAGAAAAGGGAGTTGTTGGGGAGATGTCTTAAGTCCATTATTTTTTCTGAGTCCTCTGCTCTGTTCTCAGAGGCTCACCCCACCAGTAAAATCCTGGGTCTTGCTTATCACATGTTGGCCTCTTCAGCTCCTCCCTGTAACAGCCTGGTACAGATTGCCACCAGCATCTACACAGCTGCCTGCTCCCTGGAGCTAAGTTTTCAAACTATCACTTTCAACGCAACCCCTGTCCCCTGACACTGGGAAGAAAATCAGCCCAAAAAATCCCTTCTTCAGTAACCTGATATAATGAGAAAAATACGTATGCATCCAGGAAAAGGAACTATCAGTGGGATAGTAAACAGCTCAGCTCATGGGGCAAATCTTTTAAAAAAATTCTGGAAAGCCAAAAGAAAAGGACAAATTAGGCTGAAATGACTATCAACCATGGCCTAGTGAAAAGTATGACTGCAAGGAGAGGGGAGCCACTGATAAAACAATTCTGTATTTTATAGACACTTTCCTGTTTCAGCACCTGCTGCTCAGATGGAATTCCCAATCACTTGTAACAGGCAAGGTGATTTAAAACCAGATCTATGGATTTTGAGAAAAAAAAAACAAACATTACATTCCTACTAACTTATACAGTCACTACCAGAGCCGTCAGACGAGTTTTATTCTTTCCTATTCGTGCCAGTTAGCTGTTCCTGTAAAAACAAATAACTTGGCAGCAAAACGAATGAAATACCACAAAATGTGTTTCTGTACAAGAAAATTTCCTGTTGGGTCTCAGGTTGCCAAAGGACACACAGAAGAATTCGAGCCACATCCTAGTAACATCAGATGGCGTATCATCTCATTAAGAAGCCAAACACGGAAGCAGATAGCTGTTTGTACAGCTCTGAAAAACAGGCATATTTAGTCACCTCTTGGGTTTTTTCCTCATCAAAAGTAAAAGTGGTTAAACATCAGGAGACAAGAGGCCTTTGTTCTCTCTTCCTCCTCATTGGTTCAACTTGGAGTTGCACATCTCAGTCTTTCACAAACATGCACTGTTGAGGCTACCTAATTCTCATAAGAATTCTTTGAAAATTCCATTTAGATTCTGATTGACTCCAACATTTACATTTTTCATTATACCTCTTTTTTTTCCAGAAGACATGCCAACCTCCAAATAAACTTTACAGTTGTCCAGTTTAGTTTGTCCAGTAGAACTAAAAGGACCTGAGAAAAACAACTCTCTCTCTTATGACACTATGTGTAGCATCTCTTCTAGATTCAGAAAATAAGGACTGAGAAAGAAAGGGAAAGAAAAAGAAACTGGACATTTATTCATTACTGTAAGTGAGGAAAAGCACCAAACTCGCAGAAACACAAGAGCTTGGGCAGTCTATCACAGAAACTAGTAGCAGACGACCGTAATTCTGCTCCTAGGGCACCTGAAACAAAAGAGGGGAGAACAGCACAGGACGGCCTGGTCTGAAGAGCTCTCGGCTAACAGTACGTGGGAAATTTCTGGGAGCCACGGCCATACAGAAAGCCTGGATATAGACAGACACACATACACACGTGCGCGCAGGCACGGAGGGCACCTTCGGGCAGGACTCCCTTGCAGGCACAGAGGAAAAGCGAGGCGGCAGGGGCAGCTCCCGGCCCCAGCGGAGCGGCGGCAGGGGCAGGCGGGCGGGGCGGGCTGTACCTTTCAGCCGCAGGTACTTGACCTGGCTCGGCGGCTGCTGCAGCTCCCGGAGGGCGCGGGAGCGGGCGCTGCCCGAGGGGGCGGCCGCCTCGGCGGCGCTGTACAGCTCGGTGAGCAGCCCGCTCACCAGCGACGAGGTGCGGCTGGACCGGCCGCTGCCGGGACCCGCCTCGTCCTCGTCGTCGTCCTCCTCCTCCTCGGCCAGGCTGTCGGCGCTGCTGCCCGCCCTGCCGCCCGCACCGACCTCCGCCGCATCCATCTTCCGCGCCGCCGCCGGGTTCCGGGCTCGGCCCGTTCCACGGCCACACGCCGGGGTGGGGCGGGCAGGGGAAAGGGAAGAGGGCGGGAGAGCCCAGACAGGAGCGCCGCGCCCGGCTCCGCTCCCTCTCCGCGCACCGTGGTAGAGGCCGGGGCGGGCGGGGAGGCGGGGGCGCTGCACCTGCCGAGGGGCGGGGAGGGCGGGGACCTCGCTCCGCCTCGGGGCGGTGACACCGGGCGCAGTACCCGTGCACTGTGCGGCTGCCACGGAGGTCACCGCCGTCGTGCTGGCCGTCCCGCTCCTGCTCCCCCGGGGCAGCGGCGGCCCGCTTTTGCCAACAGTTCAGTACCTGCACTGCGGCTGGTCCCCGTGACACCACCTGCAACCCAGAGCGGATGGCGGGGTCCGCACGGCCGCCAGAGCCGGGCGCGCCTGGGCTCTGGCTGCGGCACCGATGGCAGTGCAGGCAGGCCCGGCCACACGCGTAACCGCCGCGACTAATTCAGGTCACGAACTGACAGAATCGCAGAATGGGTAAGGCTGAGTGGTCCAACCTCCCTGCTCAAGCAGGGTCATCCCAGAGCACATCGCACAGCATTGCATCCAGACAGTTCTTGAATATCTCCAGCGAGGGAGACTCCGCAACCTCTCTGGGCAACCTGTTCCAGTGCATGGTCACCCACAGTAAAGAAGTTCTTCCTCGTGTTCAGGTGGAACTTCCTGTGCATCAGTTTCTGCCCATTGCCTCTTGCCCTATTGCTTGGTTGAGATGACCATTCTACCGCTAAGAAGAACTGGCTCCATCCTCTCGACACGCCTCCCACGGATGTTTATCCACCCTTGGGAGCCGAGCGCGGAGGTCACAGCCGGGCAGCGCCTCCACGCGCAGCCCAGCGCGGGGGCGGGGCCTAGGGCGGGGCGCGGCGGCCGCCCGGACCACGTGACTCCGCCCCCCTCCCCGCGCTCCCGGGTCATATGCCGGGGGCGGGGCGAGCCCGCGCGCTGCTGCTCCGGCTCCGCGGCCGCTCCGCGCCTGTGGCGGCCCCGACCCGCCCGGCCCCGCCATGTCCCCCGCCGTGCTGCTCCGGGCGCTGCCGCTGGCCGTGCTGCTGCTGCTCAGCCCGGCGCGGGCGGCCCGGCAGGCGCGGAGGCCCAACGTGGTGCTTATCCTCACCGACGACCAGGATGTCTGCCTGGGCGGCATGGTAACCCTGCGGCGGGGGGCGCGGGGCTGGCGGCAGCGGGGCGAGAGGGGGGCTCGGCGCCCGCCCGTGTCGCGTACCTGGCTGCCGGAGGGCGCGGCGGGCGCGGTGTGGGGCGCGGGTCGCTCCGGCCGCGGGGGTCGGCGCGCTGGGCCCAGCCCGTAGCCGGGCAGGGGCTCACAGCGGCCTCAGGCCAGGCAGCCCCGCTAAGGGAGCGTCACGGTGGCGCTTCCGCGGGTGGGATGAGTCGCTCTGCGGAGCCGCTAGGGCCTCTCTAGAGCTGCCACTGCAGATACCCCTGGAAACTCCCCGCACTTGTGCTCGCTTGGGCCGGCTTGTGCAATCGCTGTGGCCACGCCAGGCCCTAGCGAGAAGGAAAGGACACTCTTAGTGTCTTGCCGGGGTGGTGCGTAAAAACTGTGGTGATGGGCTTTTTTCCAGGCAGCCTGCTTCAAGTCCCCTGCTTTACCTGGCATCCTTACATTTTTAGCTGATACCTTTTTGGTGTTTTCCTTTCAGACCCCCCTAAAGAAGACTAATGCTCTCATTGCGCAGATGGGAATAACCTTCGTAAATGCAGTAAGTGTTTGCATTAACGCTCTGAACTTCTGAGGTGTGCGCATTTATGTATTTTGTATCTCAGGTCATCTGAGATCTCAAAAAATGGTAATAGTTTTATGAGGCCTGTATATATGGATGTAGGCTTTTTAAAATTAAATCGCTACCTACTTTTAGGTCTCAAAATGAATATAACTTAAGATCATGTTCAAAATCTGTAAAGTTTCATTTTCTGAAAGCACTTCCTTAATCTGTAAAGTAAAACTGCGTAGTCTGAATATTCGTGTTATAAACTGAGAAGTATCAAAAGAAGCTGCTCAAAACTTTCATCAGCTTCACACGCAATGAAAAGTCACTTCAGTCTTTTCATATTCTAGTGTGATCTCCATGGCTAAAATAATGGAGTGAGCCAATGATCAAACAGTATTTTAGTGGATTCTTGCCCCATCTGAAAACCATGTCTAGTCTGGTGGTGAGAAGTTGAAGGGCACGTGCTGCAGAGACCTGAAACTGGCTTCATGTGGAGCTTTCCGCTAGTGAAAATACTTGGGACGTAATTCTGGGTGTCCAGAAAGAAGTAGGTTTTACTGTTGGTGAACATTTTAATCAACCTGTTAGCTGATATTTGAAAACTATAAATTCTGATGTAAAATTGTTTTACTATGCCACTCTTAAATCTCCTCATTTTTTTTTTCCAGTATGTTCCCAGTGCACTTTGCTGTCCCAGTCGAGCTAGCATTTTAACAGGAAAGTATCCACATAATCATCATGTTGTCAATAACACTCTGGAAGGGAACTGTAGCAGCAAGTTATGGCAGAAGATTCAAGAGCCATATACCTTCCCAGCTCTGCTCAAAGCTATGTGTGGTTATCAAACGTTCTTTGCTGGAAAGTATTTAAATGAGGTATTTGGTGCCTTTTTCTTTTTTTCTTTTTGTGGCTTGTTTTAAAAGTTAAGTGTCCACTGAGGCAAATTCATCAGGAGAACAGATATTTTCAGAGCTCTTTTACTACAGTTACCCAACACTTTATTATTGAGTCACTTGTATATGTGTGCTTTAGGTTTTTCATCTTTTTAACTAGTTATAGTTTCTAGTACTTTATAGTAAGATGTAAAATTCAGCACTGAAAGCTTTAAGGTTAGGTGTAACTCTTGTGTGATGGAATTGGATTTGGAGCTGGATGAGCTACAGGGTTCTTAACAGCATGTTTTCTTTGCATTTCATGGTGGAAAATGTTGGAGATATAATAGAATGGGAGTTTTCATAGCCAAGCATGAATTTGTGTCTGCTGATGTTCCTGAGGCAGCAAGGGGAAGGGAAACTTAGCTGGCTTCCTCTGAGCATCCCTTGACTCAGCAGACTCTCTCGTGCCTGCAGTTAGGCAAGCTGTGTAGATGGGAGAGGGCAGCCCTGAGAAAACCCGTTGTGTTGCTCTAAGGCACTCTCTGTTTTGAGTTTGGCACTGACTCAGCAGCTACTTTCCCTTTTTTGCTGTCTTAAAGGCCAGTTGTTTTAGATTATTTGGCAGTGAGGTGGCAAGAGGCTAGCATTACTTGAAGTTCCTACCCCGGTTGGGGGAGGATGAAGGAAGCTGTTGGTCTATGTGGAGTTCTCTTTAGTATCTTGTGAACTGTTATCACAAAGCATACAAGTGTCTTGTCACATGGATGTTTAGATCACCTCTCATTATCTGATGATGTACACACTATGTTCTTGAGGATCTCTGCATATTTTCACATGCAGAATAGAGCAGGGAATAATATTTAAATTTTACTGATGATTGCCAAGCTTTCAGTTACTGTCTAGTTATTGAACTCTGGTTTCTTTAACAGGCCCTACATGTGTTCTTTATATGCATATATGTGGCTTTCCCCATTCTGAAATTGAATTTGGCTTAACATGGTTTCTGAGTAGCGTTGAATAAAGCACGTGAATATGAAACACAATGTCTGGCTTTGATTCATCATAATTGAAACTGTGAGTCATGATCTGTCTTTTTTCAGTATGGAGCAGAGGATGCAGGGGGAGTTGGTCATGTCCCTCCTGGATGGAGTTTTTGGTATGCTTTGGTATGTGACCGTTCTTATTTTTTAACTACATAATTTTGGTTGCTTTGTAATCCAACTCATGTTCTAACCTTGCTGCTCATGAAAGAGCAGGAAAAAAGCATCTAACAATTTAATGCAAATTTTCTTCCCCTTTTTCCTTTATTGTACGTCAGATCTGTTGCTTTTACAAATGCTACTCCTACTGAGTGCCTGGAGAAAAAATACCAATTTGTAAAGCCAAAGCAGTGTGAGATAGCACTAAAACCAGTTTTGTTGATGGAGACCACTTCTGAGAATTTTTGCAGTATCCTTATGGCAAATGCTCATAACCTATTTGACAAATGCTCACAGGCAATTAATTTGGATTATTTCAGGTACATGTTGCTTTGCATAAGTGTCTGTGTCACTTTTCTTTTTCATAGGAGAAAAACTCAAAGTACTACAACTATACTCTCTCAGTAAATGGCAAAGCACGAAGGCATGGTGAGAACTACAGTGTAGATTATCTGACAGATGTACTGGTAAGAAATTTTGCAATGCGTGGTACAGAAGCTGCTTATGACCAGATAATACTTCATGCTGGGGACTTGGAGAAGGGTGGGATAATTTGTTTGGCTGTATTAGTTCACAAATGGACGATTGTATTGTTGTGATGGTGGGTGGGCATTTATCAGCAAAGCAAGATTCTGAGTGTATTTAGAAATGACAGGATTATGTTTATGAACTGTGGAGAGGAAAGGGATTCCAGCTGGCCATTTGCTAGCCAGTAGCCTCACTGAGGAGTTAACACTGACTGCTGTGCTGCAGGAAGAACAGGTAGGCAGAGATTTAAATTACTTCACAGAAGGAAATGTTTCATTATAATATGCAACTTGTGTAACAGATTAACTGTTGGGCCAAGATTTCAGTAGGAAGCACCATAAACTTCACACGTTTTGTTTCTTAGGTATTATGATGTGTTGATATCTTGTGGTCTCCAACTCCTTCAGGCTGATAACTTGTAGATATTAAAGACTAATCAATCCTTTATGGTATGTGAGGGCAACGTTCAGCTGACCAGGAGAGGTTTTAGCCTCTTTATCCGCATAAAATAAAGAGAGGTAACAAAGATGTCAGATACTTTAAGGAAGGTTGGAAGAGTTACTGTAGCTCTCTTAAGGCCCTGTTTGGCAAGTAGCAGAGGCTGGGAGGGGAGGGGGAATGTCCCTGTCTGCCAAGGAGGAGTCATAACTTGATGTGTTGTTACAGTGTATAAGTTGGTACTGCAGCACTCACAAAAATTCTTCTCTAGAGATGTCTCCTTGTGCAGTCTTGTAGTGTTTCATTGAGGCCCTGAGGAGTTTCATTCCATAAGGTGCTAGAACACAGCTGCTCACTAGCAACAGCACTGATTGATGTTTCTTAGGGTACTGAACAGCTGTCTGATTAAATTTAGATTTACATTGTCTAAAGCTAGATTGGAATTGATAAGCCAGAAGTGAGACTATCCTATTACTGGCATTGTACTGGGTTTTTCTGATCCTTCAGCAGCTCGTAAGCATTTTGTCCAACAGGTCATTGTTGCATAAACTGCTTATTTGTGGTATATTACCTATTGATACAGCAGCATATTATGATTTTCAGTGTGTTGCATTCTACTTTCTTCCTGCAGTTACCAAACGTATTCAGCATTTCAGAACCAGTATTTAATTCACTTGCAGGGCAGTGCACAGGAGTAGATTGCTTATGCAAAGTTCCTGTGTTGCTTGATGTGATCCTCAAGCTTTCTAGTCCTGAGTAAGGGCACCTGAGTACTTGAGTCTGGTATAAGAATCCAAACACCTGAATCTTTTTACTGCAGTTCTCACATGTTGCAGTTTAAGCTCCTAGTGAAATCACAGTTGACTACTACTATGAGTTTCTGAATGGTTTGTACCCTTCCTTGACTCTGCTGTGATGTAACTGAAGTTGAGCCCTACTTGCTTAGATGCTAAATTTAGAAGGAAGAGGGAATTCCTGGTATTTTTTTTTTCTAGAGAAAGAAAAGGATAGCCAAAATGGAGTATACTAATCAAGCAAGAAAAAAATGTTGCAAGATTTGAATACTGAAGAACTCATCTACAAGTAATATCTTTGAGGCTTTAACTTAAAGGCTGGTCTAGGGGAGGTGAAATGGAACTTGCCACTTGTAATTGTGTATAGGCTGAAATGAAAATGAAAGTGCAGTGGAGTGGTGTGAGCGAGTGCATTTTGGCACTGCTCTTCGCCAGACCTTGTCTTCACCCCTTGTAATCTTGCAGCTTGCTGTAGAATGAGCATAGGCTATAAACAGTGAGGCTTAATTTTTTTTTAGAACTATTGCTATTTCTGAAGAAAGTTGAAGCTTGTAAACTGAGGTCTGTCAGACAGGAGATGGCCATGTCTCAGACTTGGCCTATGTTGAAGAAAGCTCTGATTTTACTTGATGAAACCAGAGTATAGGTGGATTTTGTTGGTGCTTGGAACAGGCACAAACATCTGATGAGCTTTCCAGGTCTAATTAATGCAAGGGTCTGAAGTAGAACATTTTTTGGAGATGTGAGAAAAATTATTTGTTTAATATGAGTACTTCAGATTATTGTTATCAGGAGCTGCTGTTCTAGACATTTGTAGATGAGCAAGCAGTAAGTTTTTGAAATAGTTTAAATGTTCACAGTATTATTAAACTCTTAAGTAAGTTATGAATGTCTAGTTTGGGTTTGTCAAATACTTGCTGGTTTCCTTTGAGGCATGACTTTTCTCCAACAACACTGTTCACAGGCCAACATGTCATTGGACTTCTTGGAGTACAAATCTAATTTTGAACCATTCTTTATGATGATCGCAACCCCAGCACCACACTCCCCTTGGACACCTGCTCCACAGTATGCAAAGAGCTTTCAGAATGTCAGTGCACCAAGAAACAGCAATTTTAATATTCATGGCAAGGTAAGCTAACTAGCAAGAACCTGTATAGGTTATTCTAGTTTGTGAGAGCAGAAGGCAGTGGCCCTGACTTGCATGTTAGGTTTAAACAGTGATTAGAATAGACGAGTACTACGGCTACTGGTTGTTTAATCATGTTAAATTGGTCTGTCAGGGTCAGATAAGTTCATTGTGACTTTAAGATATTTGCCTGCTAATGTCTTGTAAAGAACAACAACAGAGTGGCAGATGTGATATGGTAGTACAAGGAATTATGATGGATAAAGATAAAAAGTGAATTCTGTGTTCCATTTCTAGGCTCTTCTGAAGCTCTTAAAAATTTCTTATAATTGCTCTCAGTATGTTCAGGGGAACACATAGGTAGTGTGCTATTCAAAGGCTTGGGTGAAGAATGGCAAGAGCCCTGTCTTCCTGCATACATCTGCTTGTGGGTGGGCAGTCCATTCCTTGAGCTTGTGGCAAAGCTGCCCCAAGGTGAAAACCATGTCAGACTAATCAGAGGCCTCTGGAATCAGGAACCATAGGGCCCAGGGTCACTAAGTACTTCGAGAGTACTTTACCTTTTATTTGCTAAAATAACCTATAACCAGAATTGCTGGGCCTAGTGTTATGAACTCAGACCTCCTTGTGACAGGGCAGTACCTTCCACTGCCTGCAAATATGGCCAGATATGGTCTAGGTCAGACTAATCTGCTGCAATTTACTCTGCCAATAAGTGAATTTTACAAGCAGTTAATTTGGTGGAAACTTACAGAAGTTTTGTATTTTTGATCCAAGTAGTTTAAAATATAGAACCCACTGCTGTTCAGTGTTCAATTATTTCACTTGAGGATTTGCCTCTAATCTTAAGACTGAGATAACACTGCCTAAATGCCTATCAGGAGCGCAATCGTACCTCAGGTCACTGTGACTCTTATAGTACAGAATGAAACTTGTTTTTAGCTGAGGACTGTAGCTTGCAAAATGACCATGTGCTTATCAGTATGATAGATAAACATGAATAAAAGGGGAGAAAAGGGCTGCAGGCAGTAAGAAATACTTTCACCCAACCTTTTTACGTTTCAAACTAGGGAGTGGGAATCAGACTGAGGTTTTTTTCTTCCATGAAGGGATTCCAGATTTTGTCTTAAGACTCCATTACTATAATAGAGTGCTTTTAAAATAATGATTTAAAAGTAACTTGACCAGTGAAGTCAGCAGCTAGCAAAATATACACTGTGGTGTTCCCTTATGTGGTGTAAAAGCTCTGCATATAACTGTATAACACAGAGCAAAATGCTAGACTTAATGTTTGGCAATTAATATCTGTGGATACAGCAGTTTTACTAGTGGAACAGACTAACATCTTCCTTCCTAGACACAGCTAATGTGCATTTCTGCAGCTGGCAGTGTTGTGGTCTTGAAGCCTAACTCTTCTTGGAACTTCAGTGTTTTCTAGAGCTTCACTGTTCTCTAGGGCAGGCATGATTCCTGCAGTAGCAGTAAACATGTACATAGGCTGAGACCCTCACTGATGTTGTAATGCTTGCTTGACAGTCTTGGATTGTACAGCCTCGACTCCTTAATGAATGTCACCTCACTTCCTTATACTGGATGTGGGCAAGGGCTACTAAGAGGAACCATTTAGGCAGACTCTCCACATGAAAAATAGGAATTAAGCTCTTGTGTACATCACTGGTGAGAGTCTGAGTTTAACTTCTGCTTTGGATTCTCAGCTATGAATTATATGAAATGATCAGCAGCTGTCTGGATTCCCAAGCAGAGTTATTAATAGTCCAGATGAGTTTTATCTAAGCTGTTCTAAAGGAGAAGTTGATTAAGATATATGTTGGGTATTTCCCTTGCATGTCTTGTTTTTCCTGCAAATTCAGAGCACAGCTGTATTCTGATTCTGCTGGCAATATATTGTATATTGTCTCGATCTCCTAAAATTTCTCCAAGAATGGAGCATAGGGAGGCAGCAGGATTGGTGGACTGCTTTGTATGTAAGTGCTGAAAGAGACTTGACAGGGAAGCAGATTTGAGAACTCTGAGTTAGTGTGAAGTTTACTGAAATCCACAAAGGTGTTTGGGTGCTGTGTGAAGTTTTTGAAACCTCAGAGAAAGGTAGGAAGAACAAAATACTCAAAGAAGAGGATTCTGCTGCACTAGGTGACTTACTTGCCTGAGTTGCCCAACGTGGTTGTGCCTTACAATGTTCCTCTCCTAAGCACACTACCTTTGAAAGGTGGCTGGTGCACAGGTGACATTTCCAGCTCCTTTGCTCTCTGAAGAACTTCTGCTGAGCTGAAGATAGGATTTGTGATATATTTCCTCACTTTTTCCTCTCTCAGCTCAGACTGTGTTTCTCCAGAGAACTGTTGTACAGCTACTGTAAAAGAGCTGAACAACTGAATTAAAGTAAACTGGACGTAGCATTAAGTCTTCATGCCAAAAAGCTTTCCTTCAGTAGTCAAGAGCAGAAAACAGGGGAACTGAGTAATTGCAGGAGATATGAGTCACTTTGTTGTGAGTCCCTAAAGCCTGAGCCCTTCAGTCATTTGCTTGTGACAGGGGGGAAATTGCATAACAAGAGGCTCTACAGAGAGGAGTGACCAGCTAAATACAGGCTTAAGCTGAGGGTGATGAGTGGGGTCATCTCTGACCTACTAAATGAAAAAGCATAAAGCTGCACTGACATGACTTTATTCTTTGTTCTGATCCCCACTAATACTAACCTTCAGGTTGTTCACAACAGACCTTCTCATGTATTTGTAGAGCAGCTGACCCAGCTCAGACTGGTCCTTTGATGTAGGAGTATCACTTTTTATATGAATTACATCATCTTCATTACTTTGGGGGCGTAGGTGAGGAAAGAAAGAAAGGGGCTGTTTTTGGAAGTTGGGGATACATCTAGAAGAACCCATGATGCTGCAGCTAAAGAAATGCTCTTGTTTCAGAGTCAAAATCTAAATAAAATGCTAATGTTCTGCTCCCTTCAGTAGTCTCTAGCCCTGATTTAGACTGCTAAGAATCTGATAGTGACACTGTTACAGGTAGTTGAACTCACCTGTTTATAACTTAAGTGATTCTAATTGCTTTGAGTGCAGGAGCTTTTCCCCACCTTGCTACCTGTTGGGATACTCACCAATATTAGTCCCAAAAGTATCTCACTTTTGACAACCAAGTCCAATCTCACAATGATGCTCAATGCTTCAAATTGTTTTCCTCAGACCTGTCTTAGGCTATCACTTTCATTAGTCTGAGAGAGCTTTCCCTAGATCCTTTCACAGTTTTCTTCCCTGAACTGCTTTGAAAAGATCCACATCTATTTTCTTCTCCTCGTGGCTGAGCATAATGGGGCTGTAATGTATCTTACTCTTGAAACTTAGATTTTGTATAAACCAACAGGGAAAATCGGAGTCAGGTCAGTTTGATAGCATTGCCTGACTTTTTCACAGGAATCATTTTTGTAATTGCTCTAAGAAAGGTTCAAAACGTGATACTTCTCTTGTACACTAATCTTTGTTGGTTTATTTTCTTTAGAACAAGCACTGGTTAATTCGACAAGCAAAGACTCCAATGACCAACTCTTCGATACAGTTTCTTGATGATGCTTATAGAAAGCGGTAAGAATTTTTTTGTTGCTTATTTTGTAATGTTTGTAATTTTTTTAAAAAAGTTGTAGTAAGTCTGACAGTCAATGTCAGATTACCTCTAATAGTTCTCTGGCACTTGTCTCAGAAGACCTTCTGACTTTGTTTACATTTTGCAAATAGACTTGTCATTGGCTTCAGAAATATTGTATTCACAAATGCTGCCGTTATTTGTCACAAAAAAGACCAATTGCACTTGGTCTCTCTATTGCTTTTCTTTCAGTGCACAACAGGTTTTCATTAAAAAATGGCCTTACCTTCTCCTGCACTTAATTCCAGATTCTTACATGATGTACATCAAACATGGTTGATCTGTCTGCCAGCTAATCAGATTTATTAATCTTGGCTCTCAGTCTGTACATGGGAATACCTGACTGGCCAGGGGAGGTGCTTGATTCCTTTTTATTAAGGGGATGTGGGAAATAATGTGTACACATGACTTGTTCCCTTTTTTTAATAGAAAGCAAGGGTATTTGTTTATACTGCAGATGTATTTTCTTTAAAAGTCTTGAAACAAACATTACCTGAAGTATTGAACTTCATTTTGAGCAGTTACCAGGCATTATCTTGTCACTTTGGAGATGGAAACCCAAGATTTTTCAGGCTCTTGTTTTCTAAAACATGAAGGTAAAATTATGCAAAAAGATCTTAAGCGAAGAGACAACAGAACCCAAGAATTGAATAGCTATAGTGAGTTGAGCATTAATCTAGTCTGTGGAGGCTAGTGGAAGCAGTCACGTTTCTCAACAGCAAACCCCATGACAAAGAAAAGAACTGAAATAATGGACCCTGACATTACATGAGTAATACAAAACAGCTGGTACAGTTTTTAAGCAGAAAGGATCCCATAAAGACAACTAAAGTCATGCATTTTAATATAAAACTACATATAAAGAACTAAAAGTGACCTTGCAGGAGATAACAGACTCTTTGTCACCGTGTTGCTTCAAAGTTGGTCTTCGCTGTTTCCAGATAAGAAGTAATCAGCATTTTGATGTCTTTTGCAGACACTACAGAATAAAATCAACAAGAACTGAGAACAAAGTCTATTTCTATCTTTAATTGCTGCCTTAAAAAGCTGGTGTAGTAGTCTATGAAGTTTGTTTTCAGAATTTGTAAGCAAAATAATTCATTTACGGTGCATATACTGTTGACTGGAAGGGATATAAATGCCCTACTTGCAGTCAGGGTTATTCCAAATTTTTCACACTCTAATGTGAAGTACTTTGTTTCTGTATAGGTGGCAAACTCTGCTGTCTGTAGATGACCTGATAGAGAAACTAGTGAAGAAATTAGAAGTGAATGGAGAATTAGACAACACATACATCTTTTACACATCAGACAATGGCTTCCACACTGGTAAAATTTTCACTGCTTACTGCTTATTTGTAAAAGACTTAGGAACTGCATAACCTTTCACCCTCATGATCACCCCAGAAAATGGGAACAGCAGCAGTTGAAAACTATAGATATGAGAAGTACTGGTTTGAATTGCTAAACAATCTGGAGTTTGCAGTGTGGGTTGTTTGGAAATTTTACTGTTTTTTTGGTTTGGTTGTGGTTTTCAGCATTAATCTCTACCAGTGTATCCTGGTGTCTTGGGGTGACGTTATGATATGTATCCCATATACATATACATACATATACAATCCCATATACATATGGGTGGTTGTGCCTTCTCTCAGAGTATATATTTCTAAATTTGGCCAAACCGGTACACCTGGTATACATAAAATTAGGACAGAAATGAAGGAAGGGTCTCTATGTTCTATAGGAAGAGTTGGTATAAGAGGGTTAACCAGTGAAAATCTATCAAAGACCTGTCTGTATCATGTTGTACAACTAAAAGAACTTAAAGTGCAGTATGTAAGCTGTTAAACTTTTTAAGGTATGGCTTATACTTTGAAGTTATCTCTTCTGTCCTCCAATGTGTTCATGTAGTTCAGGTCTAGAACCTCTCTTCTCTAAAAATTTACTGGTTGCAATTACATGCCCATAGCAGAAGGGGTGGAACTGGATGATCTTTGTAAGGTCCCTTCCAACCCAAACCACTCTATGGTAACACAAGGCTTATAATGTAAAAAAGAAGCCACTTAACTTTTTCCATCTTCTATTGTTTAGGCCAGTTTTCTCTGCCAATAGACAAACGGCAGCTCTATGAGTTTGATATCAAAGTTCCATTGCTAGTTCGAGGACCAGGGATAAAACCAAATCAGATAAACAAGGTAAGGAAGAAGTGAAATCCCAGTACAGATTTATTTTTAATGTTGTTTCACAGTTACCACTTTAGCTACTAATTTATTGCCCTGCGTATATATGTATCAATGAAATTAAATACACAGAGTGGTAGAAAGTGCAAAGGCCTCATTATAAAAAGCTGTCTGTACTTGCTTGAATCAAATTAGGCCATTGCAGGCCACAAAAACAAATGAATTTTGAACTCACTTTCTAAGTTCCCTACCATTGCTTTTCGATGTTACAGGGTCCATTAGCCCATAAAGATGAAATTAGGTAGTGTTTAGATGCACCTAAAATTATGAGTATTTAAGATAGGTTCTGAACTTCTGAAATTAAGTTCTTCTCACCCTGCAGATGCTTGTTGCAAACATTGATTTGGGTCCCACTATTCTGGATATTGCGGGATATGACTTGAATAAGACCCAAATGGATGGGATGTCACTGTTGCCACTGTTGGTAAGTAGGGACAGGGATAGTAACCAATGATTCTTGCAGGGGTAATTCTTCAAAGTCAGTGTTACTTCCTTTGATAGATTAGGTTGACTCATAACCCAGAATCTTCCTTTGATGTTGTTTTCACATGGGATGCTCATAGCTGAGTGTAAAAACTAGGCATGCTGTTTAAATGCAGATATATTTTCTTAAGCACTACAGCTTCGTGGTCATTTTATAATAGAAAGTTGTGTCGTCCTTTGGCTAGTTCTCACATTTTTGTAGTAATTCCTGTTTTGAAGCCCGTATGTTGTTTCCGCCTTGAATTCTCCTTCCCCTTTTCCTTAGCATTTCTCAGCATAGGAATAGGAGAAAAGCAGACTCTTCTTATTAAATCTTTGATTTGACTCCATTTTCAGTAGAACTGGTGTTTCCTGCCAAACTCTAGAAGAGTGCATGTGGTTTTGTAAAGTAAACTTGACCTTTCTAATAGGTGAGCAGAAGCCTATTTAAATAAAGCTGCTTGCAGTTGATCTGTTTAGTTTTAATTAAATTTAGTCTTTAAATAGAAGGCAGCTTATTTGGAAAGCAAGCTTGGAAAGATCATCCAGACTTAAAATGGTGCTTTGCTCTTAAAACCTTGTATCCAAACCTTAAGCTGTTCTTTAGACAGAAGCAGGTAAAAAGCACCTGTTTTAAACTCTGGTGGAATCAAATCTGAAACTCATTGTTTTGCTGCATATGCCTGTGATGGTGCTGTATATTAACTATAAATACTTCCATCTCCCTCTGTCTTTTAAAATGCTGCTACAAATAGATCAGCTTAAAACCTAGTTGTTTCTTAAAGCTGTTTCTTTTTTTGTTTGGTTGGGGTTTTTTGCCAAGGGTATCTTTTTCCATCTGCTGTGGTAATGTGATACAAATCAAAGGGAAGCAGAGTTGTTACAGGGATCCTGTCTGTAGGATAGTAGTATCTGGCCATGTGGCTCCTACTTGGTATTACTGCATGATACTTTATAAATTGAAGATAAACCCTCACAGGAGGGTGTACTAATATTTTTGGAGTTTAATCCTTGTCTTCCAGTTACACAAGACCTTCTAACCTAAAGCTAATTATTTAAGACTGATACTGCCTGGTAAGCAGAGGGCAGTGTTAGTGTTATTCCAAGCATGGAGAATTTCTTCTGTTTCACAGTACAGTAGATACTAAGTTGTGTTACCCTCTTGTAGAGAGGAGAAAAAAATGTCACATGGAGATCAGACTTCTTGGTGGAGTACCAAGGAGAAGGATACAATGGCAGTGATCCTACCTGTCCTGGCCTAGGACCTGGAGTCACAGTAAGTAAGATCTGTTAATATTAGGAAATAGCTGCTGAATTAAACCTGTTTGCTGTGTGGGCTAACCTGGTTCTGAATGTAAGCTCCTAGTGTGTTGGTAAGTAGGAGCCAGCTCTGTAGGTCCTGTGCAGCCTTTGACAACTGGAAGGAGATGTTCAGCTGTGTGGAACTGACGTGTATGTGACTACTTAGGTGACAACAACCCTTTCAGTGGGAATCTATGAAGCCTCAGGGCTGGAGACTGATGCAGGAAGGTGTGGGCTTAAGTCAAGTGTGTGGCAGTGACAGAACGTTCTTTCTAAACTTTCAGTAACCTTATTGCACAATTCTTGCTGTTATTTTATTTATTTAAGTCACCAGCTACTCTCTAAATCAAAGCAGGTTTGCTTTACTAAAGTAAAGCATCCCATTGGTGCTGTCTTTAGCAGTGTGTTCTCTTCTGTGTATGTACCTTCACTTCCTGGAAAAAATGCACTTAATCATGGTGAGTTTAATAATAATAGTAAGTTTTTGCTTAAAATCCCCAGTGGAAATTTGCTTGTGTTAAATTAAGATCTGGGTGTTCATCAGTTAGCTGCAGTTAGGATAAGCTGGTACAGACTCTAGGTAGGAAAAGCTCATCTTCTGCCCTGAAGTTTTTGTTTGCTGCTTGCTTCACAGCACTGCTTCCCAGACTGCGTCTGTGAAGATTCCTATAACAACACGTATGCTTGTGTGAGGACACTGTCGGCTTCCTGGGATCTGCAGTACTGTGAATTTGATGACCGGGAGGTAAGTCTGTGTCTGACTAGCAGATGTCAGCTGTTCACAGCGGTGTGGCTGTCTGCACTCTTATCAGTGCTCAAGGTTTCCATGAAGTACTCTGAAAAGCAGACTGGCATTGCTTGCAGGATAAATAGTGAAGTACTTATCTCCTAGTGAGAATGTTTGACCAAAACTGTGGGCTTCTGGGAAGAAGGGGAAAAAAAAAAAGGGGTGTGGGAGGGGAGTGAGGCCTAAACTATGATTATTACCTTCTGGTATCACCTAGTAGCCTCACAGGGAGCTGTGCAGGACTGATTTCAGTTCTCTGTCAGCCTAATTCCATGTGGCAGTCTCTTTTGAACAACAAGTATTTTCTGATAACACAGCAGAGGTATGGTGTTCAACTCTTGTACTTGGGAAGACCTGAAATTCCATGCTAATAATTTCTCATCTATTATTTGCTTGTTTGTCTGGCAAAAATAGCAGTAAGTTTACAACTGTGAGAAAGGTCTCTGACCTTATCTTGAGTTTTTTGGGTATAAGGGACATAATGTTCCCCCTTCAGTGGCTGGTCAGGTCTCACTATGGAAGCACAGGCTGTATGTACAACAGGTGGCATGTTATGGGACTGATCTTTAGTTGTGCTTGTTTGCACACAGCTGCTCCAGCAGGGATGTGGGGTTTGAGGCAGTTGGGTCACAGATCTAACAAACTGTGCTGTCAGCAGCTGTGTAGTCACAGCATGAGCAGCAGGTATGCCCAGTAATGTGCACCACACAACGTGTTTTATGGTAGTCTACAGTGAGCAAGTTAAGCCAGGGGAGGAAATCCTACAAGATGTTTTTGCAGTTAGATAGTGTGAAAAGCTTTACAGGAAACCAAAATACCAATCAGCAGACCCTGCCCTCTGTTTTTCCCCTTTCTGACAAATTATGATCAAGTTAAACAAGGCTTGTGGATTTCTTTGTAAAAGTAGACTCCAAAGTTGACTCAATAATACACTTCATGTCACTCTGGGATTTTTCTACTAAGCAAAAGTATGGTTGTGGCATTTTTGGGTCACTATGTTTAGCTGAACTAAAATAAAACCAACAGTATGGGGAAGGTGCAACAATGTGGCTTCTATAACCTTGCAGTGAACCTTGTAAGAAAAAGGCTGAAGTCTGTCCAGATAAGTCTTTTTTAAAGGTAGACACAACTCAGCCAGTTTTTATCAGTATCATCTGCAGTCAGGCCTCCTCCTCTAGGACAGACAAAACCACAGCTAAATTCTTGAGATACTTTTGACTAGTATTGGTCCCACAGAAGTGTCTAGAGATTTAATGTACCAAAAAACAAATCTGCCCTAAAAATTTTCCAGACAAACCTCAGCTCATGCACACAGAATAAGCTTTTTCTGTTTGAGGCTGTAGCATACTTGTATTCAGCATATTTTGTATGTGCAGTCAAGACACCTGTCTGGGTCTGACAGCTCTGAGTAGCTGATGAGTACAGAGTGTTGATGTGATGGTCATGAAATTACATATTTAGAGATCCATTAGTGAAAAGACTGTCAGCTTAGCCAAGGCCTCTTACTGTGGTCTTACAGTCATAAAAAAAGTTTCATTTGTGTGTTGGAAAAGAATCTGCAGTAGCAGGTGAGTACTTTAGGTGAAAGTAAAAACTTTTCCAACAAAATTGTGCTATTGCAAAACTTTGCTTGCACACTGTCCAGTCTTTGACCACTTACCTGCATGGCTGAACACAGCTTATGTGTGGGGCTGCTGCAGTGGAGTTCAAAATAATGTTTGAGACTATGTGCTGCCATAAAGCATTCTTCTCAAATAATATGACTGTTAATTAGCATTCAGGACTTAATACAGTGCAGGAACTTTCTTCTGCAGGTGTTTGTGGAAGTGTATAACTTGACTGCAGATCCACACCAAATCAATAACATTGCTAAAACAATTGATCAAGAAATTCTAGAAAAGATGAACTATCGACTAATGATGCTGCAGTCCTGCTCAGGAGCAACGTGCCGTACACCAGGTGTCTTTGATCCCGGGTAAACAGATCCACTTCATTATTATAACACTTTCAGATATAACTATGTCTTTTTTAAATTAGGCTTTTATAGAGGGCATTTGTGATGGAATATATTGTCATACATACTGTTCTTTAATACAGGTGTTTTCTTGATGCTTCTATTTTTGGTGCTTAATCTATATTTTAACTTACCAAGTATAATTTCGATGGTATGAATACTAGCACTTTAATGTTGTCAGCCAATGTTGACTTAGCTGTACACTTCAGCTGTTCTGAGTAGTCAAGAGACTGATCTCAGGTTTGCCTGCAAACCAGGAAAAGCTCTGCTGGTTTCTCTAGGCAGGCATTTTCCAAGTACTAGCTCTGATTGTTCCAGGAGATGCTGTTATCAAGAACATTTCTCTCCGGACCTGAGCTATATATATTAGCTGTTTGAAGTAAATAGCACTTTGTGCCTCAAAACTCAGTCACTAATCATTTATATTGAAGCTTTTTTAAGCAGTATTTAAAATGTCCTTACAGTGTCCTTAAAGTGCTATGTAAGTTTGTCATTTCAGACAGCAGAGCCTTATGTTAGAATGTAGCTCCTGAATGCTTGATGTTAGACATGCCCCTGTGCTGCTGGTACCTTGTAGCTAGGATTTATTTCTTTGGAGACTCAGCCTTTTGGTAGGGTGTTGTTGTAGTTTATCTGTTGTAATACAGAGAAATTGTCACTGCTGCTTACTGCTGAGAA
Source organism: Aphelocoma coerulescens (assembly GCF_041296385.1). NCBI lineage: Eukaryota > Metazoa > Chordata > Aves > Passeriformes > Corvidae > Aphelocoma > Aphelocoma coerulescens. Next base: position 34,700,973 of record NC_091014.1, on the reverse strand, counting down.
AGCATCTTCTCACATAGCCTTGTACCCAAGCTCTTCTGGCACAAAGCTCTCTCAGAAGTGCTGGTCACTGCAGGCCAAGCAGCTCACACTGACTCTGCTCCTCTCTCCAGGTACAGGTTTGACCCACGGCTCATGTTCAGCAATCACGGCCTACGGGCTCGGAGGTTTTCTGCACAGTTCTTGTAAGACCTGTAGGAACCTCTTCCAATGGGCTCCTACTGACCAGTTTCTCCAGTGACTGCAGCAGGTCTGTCTCTGTTAACTTTCGCTGATTACAGCTGGAAGACTTTTAATGGGCTTTTCAAACCCTGTTTGGAAGGAAACCCCTTGTCTTTAGCTGGTTGCCTTGTGCAATATATATATTTTACAGCTGAACTCTAACTGTAAATTGTTAGACACAGCTAATCTGTCTTGCTCAGATCGTTGATTACCACCTTTGTCTTTCAAGTACCTTTTCATATCACAGGCACAGAGGTGAACCTATGCCTATGAATCTGAACAGTTTATTTTGTTCTAAAAAATCAATAAATGTGTATTTGAGTCAGGTTAGATAGGCAGGTGCTATTGCACAGTAATGCTCACCCATATTCAGTGTCACAGACCTTCTTAAAAGCTATGCTTAATTATAGGTTTCCGTATATACTGAGCTCCAAGCTGTTAATGACAATAGCAAACTAGCCCAAAAGAGAGTAGGAGGGTATTAGTCAAAAGTGTAGGATCTGACTAGCAAGTGTCTTGTGCAGAATTAAAACCCATCTGCTAAACAGTCTCTTTCAATGAGACCCCTTTAGATGAGACCAATGAATTTTGTAGGACAGCATTGGTAGCTTACAAACAAGAATGTAATTTCAGCCTCCTTCTGGTTTGAAATGCTGGGCTGGGTTACTATGTACTACTGAAAAACCTCTAAGGGTTTAAGATAGACTGACTTCGTAGTGAGTTAAGAGGCTGTTGAGACTAACAAGTATTCAAGTAAGTGTGCCTGTGCTTTGAGCTAACTCTTAAATCTATTTTTTATACACAAACAGAAGTAATACTAAAATAAACAAAATCCAACAACCAGGGCACCACAGTAGAGGTGATCTGTCTCTAACCTCCAAATGTCTTGAATTTAGACATCTAACTTCTTATGTTGATTAGATTCTTGAAGGTAAATTATTTTGAAAGCAAACTAGCTAAAAATAAATCTTAGAATCATTGCTCACTAGACATTAGACTAAGAGCTATTTTAGGCAGTTTAAGTGCTTCATAGAGTGTTGCTTTTTGGTTGAGACATAACTACTTGGAACCTGCAAAAAGTGGCCTTCATACCAAAGGTCTGCATGTCATAAGTCACTTGGTTTCCCTCCAAAAGTGTAATGTCTTATCAACCTTGTGATTAGGCTTACCTGTAATGCAGCTGTCATGTGCACCCAAACTTGAGTATCTTTCTAAATCTTGAAAAGCACACAAACTTGTATTACCATATAACTTCTGTATAGATCCACTGGCAACACACAATCTGAAAACACTGAATTATGGATCTTCTGCAAGACAAGTTTGTGTTGCTTGTGTTTTCAGGCACAATAATCATTCCCTCGTCAAACAAACTGTGGCAAAACTATTTAGTGTTGTTACTTCACATCTCTTAACCCCAGTAGAGAGCTTCATTATTTTAACTAATCATTAAGTAGGCAACAAAGTATGACTCAAAACTGTGAAAGTGCACAGCCCAGTGTGCAGATCCACCAACTGGATACAAGGAATGCTACAATAAAAAAGTTGAACTTACTTGTCTTTCAATTCTGAGGCACAGAAGTTGTCCTTCACGTAGCTTAGAGGTGCAGACTTCTGGGGTGGTCTACAAGTTAGATTTTCATAGAACTTTTGTTTCAAATCTCTCAGAAGTGACCAAATATTTGGAGGAAAAAAAATAGCTTGAAAGGTAACTTTTCAGCTGAAGCATCTGTATAAATGTAGAGGGTTTTGGATATTTAGACTACTTACTACATGCTTTCAAAAACTCAGGTTTTTTTTTTTTCCTCAACTACAACTGTAGCTTTATCCTGTTTTTTGTTTCTCAAGCTTTAGTATTGTTCATCAGTATCCTTCATACACTGTTTTGTCTCTAGAAACAAAACCAAAGTTGTCTTCATGCTCTCAAGGGTTTTGCACACTGAGCTCATGTAGGTAGTGTTCTGCTTAGAGAATTCTAGCAATTTAGACTTGTTCTTTGTTTAAGCTTCATTTTGGTAGCTGTGTGGAGGCTAGTGTGAAATACATTGACTGCTGCACATTGACCCCTCATCAGTACTATCAAATCTGGGTCATATGTCAAGTTCTGCTTAAGTTTCAGTGCAAGTAATGTGCATTCTTAATAGAAAAAAACCTTTGTATTAGAGTTACATTTCTGTACCCATAACTATCTTTTCTTCAAGTGATTTTAAGCCCTAACAAGGACACTTTCTTTTGGATGTTTATTTTTTGCCTGATCAGTAATATGAAAGTTGACAGAATTGCTGCAGATTATTCAGTATGAGTGACCAGATGTTTTACCCAAATTATTACTCTTGCTATCTGCACATACCTGTAAAGCATTTTGTAACAAGGCTCAGTAACTTAAGGCACTCACTGTGAGAGAACCACACTATACCTGAAATCTGGCAGAGGTGTAGTAAATGTTGTATTAAATTGAAATTCAGAATTAAATTAATCAGTCCTTACTTAGTGGTTCAGGGAAATATTTGATTCACTCCCACCTTTGATAAAGAATAATTGTTAAGCATGTAGTTGAAGGAAGAACAGGAACCAAGAGCTGCCTGCCTTCCATTGCTTTTAGAGCAGTTTATCACTTGTGTCTGTTGCCATAAAGCAGTGAATTCTGAGTATTTTTACAGCCTCAAATGAACAGTGTTAATTCTTATCCTTGATAATTAAGAAAATACTATGAAGGATCTTAGATCTGGATAAGAGTCAAATTCCCAACTAAGTTATTTTAAAATTAAATGGTCTTTCTGGATATTCCATTTCATGTGCTATTTGACCACAGCTGTTTCTATACCCTGGTACCAAAGGCATTCATGTTAAATGTACAGAGTTTTAAATAAAGGGCCTTACTGGTACAGAGTTTAGATAAAATGTGATCATGTTTTTACTTTTTTTAAAAATCATTACTATCAAAAGCAGGGCTGTGAATTTTTAATGATCTGATCTGTAAAGTAGATACAGGGAGAAATACAATTAATAACTTCATTATGTTACCCTAAAGCAAACCAACATTCATTATCATCACTTCAGCACAAGTGAATACAGCCAGAATAGGCCCCTGCTTACCCAGCAGGTGCCCAGAAAACTGGGCTTCTTCATTTTGGGAAACGAAGCTGTAGCAGGGACATGTACATGGAAACACACACCCAAAGCAGGTATAATACCTTTTCAATCAAGTTAAATTTGAGACTGATTCATCAAACTGAATACAGTATTTCAAGATAATGAAACAACTGTCATTTATTGTGATTCAGTTAAAATGAATTTTCTTTGTATGACTCTCTGTATGTGAGCATACTTTGCTGTAGCATGTTGTGAGCATATTTCTGCTGTTTTGAACATCTGTTTAGAAAGTGCCCTTCCAGAGGACCCTGTTCACTGCTGCACTTTTGAAGAAAGAAAAAATAAACTGCCTATCAAACTTCCTATCTTTGTTACTGAGCTTGAGTTAAACCTTCCTACAGGAATAAGCTGTGTCACATGTCTAATGGCTGAATTCCTATTTTATAAACCTTTAAAAGCTTCTGCTTTACTGCCCTGCTACCTAACAAGAGCTACTTCATACAGCCACAGGGAACTTTATCACAGTGTCTAGCAGGGCAGCACCTGACTACTTTGCACCAGGAAGAAACCCTGAGGTGAGGGAACAAACTGAAATGCAACCCTTACTTGCTTGCAGTTCCTTGGAAACTGGTGCCATTGAATAAATGGAAAACAGAAAGCACAGTGGAGAAACTGCTCTTCATAATTAAGACCAGCATCTGCTGCCCCAGGAAAGAGGAAGAATAAAATCCCACATAAGGCTTTTTCCAAAATGGGAACTGTGACCAACACTAAGATAGATGCTACTTCCTCACCTCAATCCCTGTTACAGAGTTGAATTTCTTTAATGATTCTATTTAAAAATACTCCATAACTTTCCTGAACTACAGAAGAAGGTGACTTGGTACACCTTTAACCTATTTAAGTCTGAGGCTTTCACAGGCTATTAAAACATGTATTTCTGCATTTTATTTGCATTTCTGCTTAACCAGGTGGTAGCAGTTTAATTTCTCCTTCAGCAAGGAGGTAGCAGTGTTCCATTAAATAGACAAAAATATTTAATGGGTGCCTGAAACATTGCTATTATTCTTTTGATGTTCCAGCTTATGAAAACTGTGAAGTTTACTGTAGCACCACAAAAAAAGGGCAGCTCTGTATTACTTAGATACATGTTCCCATCAGCCAATTTTGACAGCCGCAATGACACAGCTGTCATTGTCATGGAAGCTTGCCACATCTCCTTGTTGTTAATTTCTAAGAACAAGCCCTGTCTGTGAAGAAAATTGCTGTTACAAGGCTAAAGGAATCACCTGTTTTAGAAAAAGACATACACAGCGTTGATACTTCATTCAAGGGATGGGGCAGGGGAATGCCATGATTAGAAAGAAAGGGCAGTGCCAATGTATTACATTCCAGATGCTGCTGTAGTCAGATTCAGCTGTCAGTATTTTGATAATATCCACCAGACTGTGTTTAAAGCTGTAGTCCAGTAATTGCTCACAAATCTCAAAGTAATCAGTGTCTGCTTTCTCAAGGTGTTAGTTTGAACTTATTCCAGCTGCCAAAATCCCCCCATTTTACAAAAACAGGAATAAGAGGGACTTGATAGAACACAACTGAATCACCCAGTTCCTCATTTTTCCTGTGCAAGTTCTAGGGAAAAGCCAGGTCCATGACTCTTGCTAGATTCCTATGGGTTGGCAGTAAAGGCATCAAGGATGAGACTAAAGATTCATGGGGATATTCTCATGCTGTTGATGAAAATCAGTGAAAGCATCAGAATTCATGTGATCTATCTTTCTGTCCTGAGGGTTCTGCCATGTTATCAGCTAACTAAAACAGGCCCTAGATGAAAGAAAAACATTACAATGACTGATCCAAACCAAGAACATAACTCTTCTCCTACAACATGAAAATCCTGAGCAAAATAAAAGTGTGTTGTGGGTTTGTTTGAGCTGTGATGTTTTAAGGACTAACCACATTTTTTACTGGATACCTGCTTAGTGTTTTTCTTCTCTGCTTTTAAAGTGTTCAAATTAACAAGACAAAAACCTCACAAAAATATTTCAAGTCTTTTGAAATGGTATAGTAACTTCAAAAGCTTCTCTGTCAAGTATTAAAGAAAAAACACCAGCAGCAATTAAGCCCCACCTTTAGAAAAATGTCTTCCTACCTTTGGGCTGCTCCAGGCTCTGAAACAGCACAATGCACATGAGCAGTCCTAGAGCTGCTGTTAACAAAGCACACTTTCAGTGTTAAGTCTGTTAACTTCTGGAAACATTCCTCTGATACATCTTTTATTTACATAGACTGAACTAAAGTTCTGGGTTTTTTGCATGTGAACTGCATTTTCACTCAGCCTTGTTTACATTTCAAAATGAGTGCTGTCACTTGGCAACAGGTTAAAAGATACTCTGTACAAGTTATGCTGCCTTTCTGTGCCAGTATTACCAAAAACCCACAGGTTCTGACTTTAAGTGCTCATCAGACAAACCAGAGCAGATAAAAATACAGAAGTGTCTAACATCTGCTGGCTTACATCTATGGAAAAATGTTGGAAGCAAAGAGGGCAGATTCTGAAAGTATCAGCTGACAAGTTTAGATTAAAAGAACTGTCTAGGATTACTGGTATACAGAAAGCACCTGCTTAGCTGAAGGGAGAGCTTCAGAGCCAGTGTTCTAATACAACAACCCAGCCTAGGAAAAAAAAAAGAGGCTGAACTTCACTGTCATAAAATATACTGGCATTCTAATTCCTCCTGAGACATGCTGGAAACAGCTGAAATGTCTGATCACATTCCAGATTCTGTATTTAAAGAGAGAAATCTTAGACTTGTAATGCTATTTTCTCTCATGCTATGTGCGAGGCCACACACAGTGCTATATTTAGGTTTACAGAGTTAATGAAGGGGGTTTTGCACTCCTCTCATGGATATTCGTGGTAAAGTGAAGGCAAAACAGAACTACCTTATCTGTAATATCCTGTCTTATTCATATGCAAAATGTACTCAAGAAATACAGAACCAAGATAGTACTTTACACAGCATCCTGAAAAGTTACATTTGGCAACACAGAGCATTTGCAGGATTAATCCTTGGATTTAAAAAAAACTTTTCAAAATTCCAGTTGTGAACACTGCCCTTCCAAAAGTTGTAGAGAGAGACGTAGAGAACACAACGTGCCAAAAAAAGGCACTTTTTAAAAACCACCTTTGAGGAAAGCAGGAAGGAAACAGCTTGAGGAGCCATTTGCTAGTACTGGGTGCCTCAGTGCAGGGTGAGGGTCCCTTTCAGACCTACGCCGCTACAACTGAAAACACTTCTAATTTCAGCTTGCACAAGGGCAAACAAGGACACTCCAGAATTACCTCTCACCTTGCTAGCACATAACACAAGAAGGTGCTTTTCAGATAAACATGTCCTTGCCTATGTTATATTTCCTTGAAAAACACCACAAGACTAGTGCCAGCAGCCTGGCTCGGCCTCTGAAGTGCTCAGCTCAAACTGCTCTGGATTGGGCATTGCCTACTTCTCCATACTGGCTACTGCAGCAATCTCTCTTACCAACTCGCACATCAAGAGGGAAGTCCTCAGTTCACAGCACTAAACCTGTGTTGTAAACAGCAGATCACAGCGTGTCTCCTCTGTCTGGCTTGAATTTTCACCACAGTCCCTGCTTCTTGCCCAAGGAGATGTAGCAGATGCATAACTTCACCCATTTGGAAGTCATGCACTTGCCTTCGTCATCAGCAGGAAGAGGAACCCTTTAGTTGTCCTGTAAGGATTCTTTGTTCACTCTGCAACTTTTTATTCACTTGATCCAACTAAGGAGGAGGTGACTTCTCAAAATGACACCAAATTAATTACAAAGTAGATGTAAGAAACAAGGTAACATTGGACTAGAAAGTTAGTTAAAGTAATAGAACTTTATTCCAGATACAAGTAACAAGGTATTATCTTTTTTCTTTTTTAAAAGAATTTGTTAAAACTAGTACTTCAGACTAAATTAAGGATTCTGTGGAGCTTTCAGGTCCAAGCCAAAAGTATACAGACTCTTAGGAGTTTTTATTTTCTGAAACGAATACAAACACAAAATTGCCATAATCCTAGAGAGCTTTATTCCTTATTAGTCTGAGGTATACTAACATTTCCCTACATGAATGTATGAATACTGGACTAGTCAGCATTGTTTTGCTCAAAAGTAATTTGTTAAAAAAAGTGTTTCTATTTTCCAGTTTTATAGGAGAAACAATTTCTCCTGCATATGAACTTATACAGTGTAATTTATATGCTCCTGCAAGATGAAAAGTGTAGGAAAATTTTTGAAAGCACAGTTACTTCCCAAAAAATACAAGTATGCTATTGAACCTTAAAATGAGGAGGAGAACATACCTGAACAGCTCTAGATCAATGGGAGATGGTAAGAAGTGAATGCTGAGAAAACTTGCAGGGACTGCAGCTGGAAATCCCCATGCTGGGAACCTGGGAAGGCAAGGAAACGGTTCTATACTCACACACTCAGGAGGAGGGCAGGAAGGGAACAGAGTCTGGTGGGGTTTTTTGTAAATGTTAAATGTGAGTGCTAAAAATTTGGCCTGCAGGAAGACAAAGCAGACTGACAATCTGTCCATCCCCGCCATGGTGAGGAGTGGCCCCACTGCTCCACGAACACTGCTGCTGTCCTGCTCTGCCTCTGCACTGAACTTGTCAGTCTCCAGGTGGATGATTCTGTCCCCAAACCACCAAAACACACGAGGTTTCTTTTGCTGAGTTGTATTTCTAGTAGTACATAACTGCCACAGGCAGAGCCCAGTCACTTGTGTGGTCAGCAGCTTCACTGACTGCAGTATCGTTAAGGCTTTTATCCGTCCCACCCTGCCTGAGTGCTGAAGTATTTGCTGTTTGCAGCCCTTACCAAGTGCAAACATAGCCCTAATGTGGTTGTGGCACACACCAAGCTGTGAGGTCTCACATGAACCAGCCTTCAAAGCCAATGGCTGAGCCAACTGCCATCTCCTCTGCTGTGCAGCCACAGTGCCCAGGGAAGTGCCACAAGAGACCAAAGCAAACAGCTCAGCAGCTCCCTCCTACCAATTCAATCAGGGAGGAATAAACCACTTTTAAGAAACACTAAATAAGTAACCGGAAAATTAAACATGGATGCTACCAAAGAAAACCACTAAATCACCACTAAAGATAAAAAGGAGTGAAAAGCATTTCCTGGGGAGGGAAGACCAGGGTATCACCTCCAGCCTTGGTGTACTGGCCTCATTCTGCAAGGTGTTTTTAACAGAAGGAAACCACTCGCCCCTGGGCTGTCCCACCCAGCACCACTGCGCTCCCCTCTATGGAGGGGTCAGCTCCGTGAGCCCTGCCACCCTCAGCTCCCTCCCTCTCTCCCAGGCAACCCTTAATTTGTGCTAAAGGCCAGCTGTGTCTGCCCACAGGCCTTACTGCTGCTTTACAAGGAAATCCATTTGGCCTCAAAGAGATCACAACACCGTCAGGTAAGGGAAAAACCAGACACACGTCACGTAACCGAAGTATTGCCAACTTCAACTTTAATAATGGAACCATCACTTTTTTTGCCATTTCAGTAATAACTTTAAGGGGAATAAAAACTTCCCTACAAAAATAAAACTAAGCTTGTTAAAATTATAAATAGTTTAAATGTTTGTATTTAAAGACATACATTTTAATGTTTCCCTGCATTTCCCCTCCCTCATCATTTCATCATTCTGGTACCATCATATAGTGACAAGAAAACAGTTTTGCAACAAAAGCTTTGACAGTTCAATTTGATGCTAAAATTAAAGAAAGATAATACCGACCAGGCACGACCATTTCTTTTAAATTAAAGCTGCTGTAACCGCCAGTGTGTAGAACAAAAAAGAAGAAAATTAACTCCACACACGACATCTTACAATAATTAACTGTGGACTAAGACAAAATTAAAAGTTTATTTTGGTCCCCCACCCCCATCCCCTTCACCCCAAATCAAGACTCATAGTGCATACAACACTGATTGAGGTTTTTGGCTAAAGTAAATGCAGATGTGCCTACTTAAAAAGACTGATAGTTTAGTTCAAGTAAAACCAAAATTCACATATTTTTATACTCAACTTTAAAACTCAAACAGTGTTTAAATCTGAGCAACAAATGGTTCAATATTGACAGCAATTATGCAATGATTACATAGCTATGGGCAGATACATAAATTAGGATGTTAACAGAATACCCACCAACATGCTGCTGCATTCCTAGAAAAACAAATTGTAACAAAACACAAAAGCATTCCCTGAACCATTATAAAGTGTCTCACTTGAGGATAATGTTACTAACTCACACATGCACTACGATGTTACATGTGAAATTAAAAAACAAACAAGATATGCCTTAGATATATTTTATAGTTAGTCCTACTCTTAATTTTTCTTAACCCTTTAAAACATTATGATTGTCTCATAACCTTGCAAATTCTTTTTACCTAAAAAACTTGTGAAGAGTTTTAAAAATAATCTTACTACGGAAAGGAAACAAAGGCACAATTACATAAAATTAAGGGGAAGAACAGAAGCATCTTGGAGTTTCACACAGTATCCATTAGATGTCACCAAAGTTTTAACAATTCCTTGGGAATTTAAAACTAAGACATTAAGAACAGAGGGGAAAAAAACCCCACCACAACTTCTGCTGCTCCTCAATCCTTAGCACTCCTCCACTCCCCCAGCCCCCAGTATACAACTCATTTCCTCTCCAGCATGATAATGACTACGGTATCAGTCACTCAAATCTGCCTCATGCTTCCATGCTTCTATTGCACACCCACTTCTTTGGTTTCTTTTGAACATGCTTTTTTAGATAAATAACTCTGAAAGAACAAGAACTATATTTACACTAAAGTAAAAAGTTTTCTTGCTACATTTTTCCTACTTTTAAATCAAGTAAATCAGCAGTCTGCAGAATTTGGTAATCAGTCTTTCAATTAAGAGTTTAAAAACCATAAGAAAAAAACCTTTTGAATTATTAAAAGCAAGAGTTACTAAGCTCAGTCACCAACACAGACAATAAATATTACCTTTCTGCTGGGCTGGAAACGGGAATACAAAATTCTACTTTCTTTGCCTGACTGAGCCTTTAACAAACAAAGAAGCAGAGGAAGCTATTTCTGTCTTTTAGATATGATAATTCAAGATTATCCAGCCTAAAAATGGGTCACTGAGCCAGAGGAAAGACCTGACTTACAATAAAAACCAAGCGCATCTGTAGTTGCAGCTTATGTCTGAGCCCTCGCTAGACGGGTATTTCTCACAGAGTTATCTGAGACATGGACCACTTTTCAGAATTCAAGTAAGCAGCTTTTTAGGTTTGCAACACTTTTCAAACCCTGACTATGCCTTTATGGAACCAGCTTCTCCAAAAGGGACCTGTATGTGCAGCTCCATTTCCATTCTTACTTAGCTTTTGCTTCTCGTTCCTTCCCACTATTTCTATTATCTTTATTTCTTTTCCAGTGTGGATTTACGCAGTTAAAAACCATAAAACTTATTCACAATATTATAACATACTAAAACTTTAACCTTGTAGAATTAGTATTTTAACTATCCTCTGTGTAAATACTATTTTCATTTAAAACCTCCTCTGTCAGCTATTAAGAGTTCTTCTCCCCCAACTCTTGCCTTCTCTTCAACTTTCTCTTTACCTTCTTCAGAAAGACCACTTTAAAGCTTTCCACAAATTTCACAGTACAAACCACAAGATCTCATATGCCTTCCACCTATAACAGTTCTTTCACAAATTATACAGTAACTATTTGAAAACAGAAAGGTAGTGCAAATCAATTTCATCTCTAAGATAGTGCTCCTACTAATTCTCATCCAAATGGCTTTAATAATTATCAATTTGCACATCCTTACTTGTAAAGATACCATTAAGCAAAGAAGAAAAAAACATAAAATCTTATAGCATCCTAGGAAATTGCTTACAGTTTCACAGCTTGCACCAAGATAACTTGGGAAACTCTCTAGGCACACAGAGGGTTGCAAACTGATGTACAAACATGCAGAATCCCTTACTTGTGGGTACAAGATGCTAAGTGACCTGGCTTATGGAACTAAGTCTACCCTGGCATCACAAAACCGTCTTCTGAATAAAGAAAACTACTCTCTGCTGCTCTTTGTACGTTGGGTTTGGCATGCTCTACTGACATTTGGTAGCACACGTTTTCCTGAGAGTCCTTTGGCCCCCTTTTAACCTGGTTTCAACACCCCACGAAGGGCTTCTTCAAGTTTGCCCCTGTAAGCTGCGTAGCGGTTCTTCAAGATCTGCAGTTGGTCATTTTCCTCTTTGTCCAGTATGCGCAAGAAGTTTTGCAGTTCAGGAATACTAAAAGCTTCCCACTGGAAAGACAAAGAGCAAAGAATGGATGAGACAAACAGAAAATACATAAATCTTTTATATATACAGTATTTCTAAACAAAGTCTCAGACACTGTAGACAATTTCCAACTGAAACAGTATCAGGCGCCTTCCTTGCAAATCTTAGGGCATCTGAAAATATTTTACTCTTTTAAACTGCTTTTTTCTTCTGCAAGTAACAACAGGTCAATCTAACCACAAATGAAATGCACAAAGAAAATTAACACAAAGGCACAAAGGAAATTAACAGGGGAAAAAAGTCTGCTTCCAAAAAATGAACTGTCTGGTCAGCACAGCTCAAACAGAAGCCCACTCATCCACGAAGTTACACAAACACTGACCCAGCACGGGTGTGACATACCATGACTTCTCCAGTTTCATGCTCACGTAGAACAAAACTGAGCATTTCTGTTTTGGGGCCTGCCACCAAGCGCAGGTAGAGGGGATGTTCTCTGTCTGACAGCTTGCATGTATAAACTGCAGAAGGAAACCACAGTAATTATCATCTTTACCAGCAACATTTCAAACACTTGGAACGACTGACGCTATGACTAACGCTTGCTAATGCTTGAAGATTTCAGAAAGATGCATGTGTAGCCAAAATTTACACACTGTTTGTCTATCAGTCTACAGCCTGGTTTAGAGTGGTGAGTTTTAGGGAGGAGCTGAGCACTGACTGATGGTGACAGTGCAACACTGCACTTACACAGGAATGAAATGGCCTCCAGTCAACACAGTACACCAGGTGAATACGTGCAGGGCTGGGGTGGGGAAAAAGCCCACAAGAAAAATATACAACACACAGATCTGTTGCTCTATTTAAGCACTTACAACATCAGAGCTGTGTATTCCTGTTCAGATACCTTTTCCACTTAAAATTTCACACACAAAGTCTAAAAGACAACTCTGCCTGCCTGACAGCCAGAAACATCTGAACTCCTGAAACTGCTCTCAATGTCCACAGAAAGAAGGTGGATTCTAAATGCAAGAACACAACTTCAGTAAAATGCACCTTTCCCTAAAAAAGCCCTTTTCCATCTTCTGGTATTTCCATCACAACATAGAACAAACCCCTAACAGCAGCCAGTGCCCAGGGAGAGCCATGTGCATTAACACCCAGGAGCACAACACATGTGCCCATGGTCGTCACCTTGAGAGCGGTCTGCCAGCACCAGTACCTCAGGCACCACAGACACCTTTTCTTTTTAAAAACCTGTCCTGTAACTTAATCTCACAACTCTGCAGTGTATCAGGCCAGCTGAAACGTAGGGTCTGAGAAGGGAGCATAAAATAAAATAGGATGGACTGCAAAGCACAGGAGATCTGTGTAAATGTTTTAGCAGGTGACTTTGTCTTGGATGAATTATCCTCAAATACCCCCAGATATTTTGCTGTCTTACCATGCTACTTTGCATAGGGAAAAAAGACACAGTAGGAAGATTGTCCACCCCCATGTATCTGAGTTCTTCCACCTGGCTTATTTCAAGTATTACTGTAGCACAACTTCTTCCCCAAACCCTTCCACTACCAAAATGCCCAAGCTCAGCTTATACCTTGATCTTCCTTGTGACAGCGTTTATAAAGTGCAAACTTCGCAGGGTTGTCAGCCACAAAGAACTTCTTGAGCAAGGCCTCGATAACTTCCCGAACAGTGTTGGTGCTGCTGATGTGAAGGGTGTTCACGCAGCCGTCCGGCAAGTAAAAAGCCGTCTCCGTGTTGCTGGGAGCACACCTGCCCTGGCTCTGGGAGGACTGCACAGTGATGGGTCTGCATAGTTCCATCTGCACTTTGATGAAGCCAGTGTAAATCCCATTTGCGTTCTGCAGGGAAGGAAAGGCCTGAACTGTTAACATCGTCAGCAATGACCAGCTGTGACACAGCAATGGAGCAGCCACATGGAAATGCTCACTGTGGTGAACGCAGTTTAAATACCACTGCAATACACGACATCTCATAGGAAAGGTATTGTTGTGGTCGTTCAGACAGTTATTCTTTCTGGTATATCTTCTGAATATTAATTTTGCCTATTAATAACTATTGAGTATTAATTGTTTTTTAATAATAACCATTGAATTCTAAGTATATTGGGACCTCATCAAGCAACAGGTACAACATAACAGTGATAGGTTTTAACTTTAGAAGAGAGCTATGAAGTGAAAAAGATCACTAACACCCATCTTTGGCAACAGATTTACTGCAAAAATACAGAAATTATCTCCCACACTTTAGCTGTCTTTGTCAACTTTGTATGAGGTATTTAGAAGGTCAAATCATGTTGAAAAAAACCCCCAACCAACCAAAAAACAAACCAAAACAAAAAAACCCACAAAACCAAAAAAAAAAAAACCCCAGACAAAACCCCAGAATAAATGCCAATCTAATCAACATCTGAAATTGTTTATTCCAGTTTCTTCTGAAAGACAAAATAATAAAGCAAATCAAACCTTACTGAGCTAGAAAACTTTTGACAATCTGGTTTTAGGCATAGTAAGCCCTGATCCACATGCAAACACGTAACAAAGATCTTCTCAGTACATAGTCATGCTTACATGGTTTAGGATATAATGGAATTTCAAAATTTCCATATACACCCATGGGAATATGTCATGTATTAGAAAATTTGGACAGCATGACAACTGAATAACAGCGTGTGAAGCAGACAGATGCGAATTTTATTAGTATGGTCCTGAGTAGACTGGACTGAATATCAGACCTGGTTCACAATCCTTGGAAATTATGAGTCTTATGTATTCCAGTTTGTACTGTCTTTGTTTTGAGGACAGGGGGAAGAAAGCCTCTTCATGCTGAAATGACTACTCTGAAAGTTAAGTCTCCTATAATAAATATTGAGTGTTTTAATTTTTATCACTCGTTGAGCATCCTTATCAAAGAAATCTGGCAAAAATTTATCTGCAGAAACAAGATAAATATACCTTCATTTTTACCATCTGAACATTTTCAGAATTTGTCAGAAAATTCTGACAGATTTTCACCTTAGTGTCAGCTGACAGTTTACCTTAAACACATTTCAAATTACACCAGTTTGTTTTTACAACAGTTTTTTTTGATCCATATAAAAGAGTTACATGGATAAAAAGCATTTCAGACATGAGATTTAATTTGCAGATCTAAGGAAATGTCACTTAAAAAATCATTAAAACAGTTTCATATGTAAGATGCTGAGAATAAAGCAATTCACAATGCACTACAAAGTTACAGCTCAACTGCTTGCATTAAAAATTACAGGAATCCTATGCAAAACTTACCAAGGTCATCTTTAATTTATCAGTGACAGATGAATTGTAGCTTTGTATCTTCTCTTTAACTTCTTCTTTACTGAGATAAATGTGAGGTTCTCTCTCCTTCTGAACATCCTTCAAAAACAAGACAGCAGTTTTAAAATAAAAAATAAAAATAATTATTTTATGATTTTGGATATGAACATTATTACTCCAAATGGTAATTATTCCACAAAGGCTCAACATAACAGTAATTAGCTGTGCAGCAACAGAAAGGATTAACACATTAAGCAAATCAAACAGAACGTTCAGACTGAAGGGAGATGGTTTAATCAACACAGCCAAAGACACCTGTGCCCTTTTGTTGCCAACTGTTTTCCTTCTAATATTTTGCAGCAGTATGCAAAACAGCTCAGCTCATTTTATGGCTTGATTTCCTCCTGTCAGTGCCATGCCATCCTGTTAAGAACACTTAAAATTTTCATGAAATATTACTTGGGGCACAAATAGGTATTTCTGAACAAATGAGGAGTACATCTGAAAATAGCAGCACGTCCTAACAAGTAACCCTGACAATCCCAGCGTGTGCCAACAACACGATGGCATCCCTGCATTCCAATGTGACAGACAGGATGTTACACACAGGGTCACTGCCTACTACATAAACCATTGCAAGTAACTCTCCAGATACATAATGTTACACCAATTGCATGTTTTTTCCATGGGGAAGGCCTATTAAGATTTTTCAACTGTTGCTTTTATGAGATTGCTATGGATTTCACGTGCAGCAGTAAAAGACGACCCTGGAACTGGATTTTTTCCAAACAAACATTTGTTCCCAGTCTGTATTCCCACAGCAAACCAGTGTTATAAATACACTCCAGTTTCCACCACTAGCACAAACGCCATATATAGTATGAAAGAGTTCCAGCTCTCAGCTTTGATGATTTAAGGCTTCAATTAGACAAGGGAGACGCTTTGAAGAACCTCGATGCTTTCAGAGAACACCTGAACACTTTCACCCTATGGACAAACCAAGTCACAGTTCCATCTGTCCTCATAAACACATTCCAGTGGAGCATATCCTGAGAAAGGACTTCCCTGACTTCAGTGGCCAGTCCTGTATCCCAGTCTATTGGACACCACTCAGCACAACTCAGCATACACCTTTGCAGGCACTTCAGGTTTGCCAGACAGGACCCCAAAGATGAGCACATCTGCTGTGGCATTGTAAGCTTCCACTTGCCAGAAAGAATCTGCTGAACTTTTTGTGTCTCCTAATTTAAAATCAAATATTTTTAGCTCTTTTAGGCTTAGTTTTGCTTTTCCTATATGGCATTTCACTAAATGACATGCTGGAGCAGACTTATTTTCCCATAGCTATAAAAAGAAAGGTGTGGTCTGAATGGAGAACTTGAAGCCAGAAACCTTGAATTCTGATCTGGGCTCAGATACTGATTTCCTGCATACCACAGAGAACATACCTTTATTCCAAAATCAGGAAACTGAGGCAAAAAAGGAACACCAGTGAAAGACAACTCTGCCATTAGTTCCTTAAACACAGTTCTAAGATTGTGTATTGCACACTTGCCAGACACCACCTACTATATTACAAATACCAAATTACTGAACATTTTCAGAATTCAAATCTCTCTTCTCCCTAGAGAAACGAAGCCTTGTTGCCCCTCTATTTTTCATCTTCCCCCTCCCCCAAACTGTCATAATAAAGACAGACACAGCTTCATCTAAACTGCCCACTTCATCTCTCCAAAGGCTATTTCAGCTTTATAGTGTTCTATTTGGGGGCAAACAAAGTGGACACAAAGGAAAAAAAGCGGATACTAAAGGGACAGGAAAGCCTGCAGGCCTCTATTTACATCTGTATGATACATTTCAAGAACCCAAGCTTTAACTTGCAACATTCCCCGTAAGTGCAGACAAACTCCTTCACATGGATACCAGCCAAGACTCACCTCAGGCAAGCACATTGTAGAGGTCATATCTCTCCAATCTACCAACAGTATTGATACTGAATTTCCAATACTGGACACCTCAGCTTTAATGTTTATTATTAATTAATTTCTGATTGTTCAGCCAGGTACCTACCCAGCTGGAGCTGACTGTCACCATGATTACTGAGGTCACCCACAACATCCATTATCGTTAAGCAAAAACACGAACCAGGAAAGAGGAAAAAAACTCAATGTATGTTGAAACATCAACCTTAGTTTATGAAAAAACAATAAACAAACAAACAACCACTTCACATTAACTTCTGTGCACCTCAAGGTTTAATTTCACAAAAACAACTTTTAATAACTGTAGGTGACAAAAAGAACCTATTGCCTTTAATGGCAATGGCACAGGGTAAGCTCACAAGGCTGACAGCTAGGAAATTATCTGTATGCATTATTAAGGAGAAAAAAAAAAAGAGCAAGAAAAAAAACCTCAGTGAATTAGTAAGTATAAACAGACAGCAAGAAACTTTCTCCTATTTTCACATAGGATACTTTTCATATACACGTCTGTTCTCCCAAAATGACAGAAATTTGATCTGGTTAGAAAAGACACCACCCCACGAGATCACTCTAATCCTGGGGATTGCCATGAAACCAGGCACGACAAGCAAAATCCAAGCACAGCATCCAAGCCAGCTGATTTCCCACAGGCTTGCCCTGGTCATGCCCCTGTAGTCAGCCTTCTCAGGTGCAGCTCCACTATAGAGCTGTGAGCCACAAGGTATCACTGGGGCAGCTGTCATTCCCTCAAATGAGTCAGACATGATTCCATACTTGAACGTACCAGAGAAATTTCTGCCTTCTTGCACTAGCACTAGAGGCCGGACAATTTTGGCAAAGCTTAATTAAGCCCACAAAAAACACATCTGTGTGTTTATGCAAAAGCAGGGATTACCTCCTTCTGTAGCAAGCATTCTGCCAACAAATGTACCTCTAACTCATTTTCTAAACAACCAAAGCCTGTGCCTCAATTAATTTTAACAGCATGTAGTTCATAGCAAACCTCTGAACTGAATACAAAGAGGACTACTAGGATTAAAACAAACAAATGGACCCAAAATCATTCAATAAAAATACCATACATAATAGGCAGAAATGCTGTTTATGTTTACTTCAGTCACCATTTTCACCCTACTCCACCATCTTTCACCATCAAGACCACAGGCAGTGAAAAGTGAAGACATGTCCCAGAAGAGGAAAGAACTTGATGCCACTGGAAACCTAAGCCCGAGGTCTTCATGAATTATTCTGGCGATACCATCCTGCACCCCAAAAAAAAGCTGAGAGCACTCCAACTACTCATTCATCAGGGCACAGCTTCAACCAAGCAAAGAAAACCTCCTCACTAGATACACACCAGGACTTACAGAAAACCACACTGCTGTCACACAGACTGCAGAGACAGTAAATCCCACATGACTGCTGTCAACAGAAAGCTAACAAAGGAACAACTCACTGGGTTTATTATGAACAAGAAAGCCTCAGCCCGCCATGATTCACTGGGTCAGGTGCACTCTGAGTATCATTAAGCAGGACACACAGATTTGAGGCACCTGTGTCTTTTAATTTTCCTAATTATGCTTAACCAACATGCAAAGAGAAGCTGACAAGATGGTATACAGGTTTTTTTCCCTGGTTTTTTCAACTTTCCTGAAGCTGAATTGCTCTCAGTATACATTAGCACTTAAATTTTGCTATACAGCTTTGCTAGCCATGTTGGAAGTTAAAGTAAGTCTTCTTTGACCAGCATACTGAGGTGGGTAGAGGAAGACTTGGCAAACTCATTTCCCATAGGAAATAACAGGTCCTTCATAACAGGACCCACTAAAAGCCATCCCCTGCTAACTCTGCTTTTGTCTAGCAGATCAAATTCCACTTTGTTATCTCAGCAGGTAAATTTATTACCTGTGAAGACCTTGAGTCATCCAATACAACAGTAATACTTAGTCATCTCTACCATGCTTTACAACGTGCTTCTGACATCTTGCTCTTGCAATGGCCACTAAGTGGTTGAAGCTACACCTGCTCAGGGTGGGACTACTGGTAAAGTAATTACTCCTAAGTCAGCTGTTTCAAACAAAGGAGCAAGAGCACTTTGGAGGTGAGACTGGGCACAGCTTCTCAAAGTCAGTGTGTTGCTGAGGCACAAGGGAAGCATGATTAATCTCTAGGCTGATTCAGATGCAGCTGATTCAGATGCAGCTGATTCATCTCCGACTCCCTACAAAACGCCCAGCACGCACCTCAGAACAGCTGTATGTCAGGAATTGTGAAACCACCTTTCTTCAAAAGTTAGGCCTGGTGGTGAGTTTCCTAACCACAGATCCTTGCATATGTCACAGCAGCAGAGTCAAGTATAAACACAACCAGCAGAGCAGTTCACACTGGGTCTTCTTCCATCAACCAACACCTAGATGTTCCTAGGCTTAATCATATAGCACTTCTGGATGCTAGTGTGGAAAAAATGAACCTTCTCTATAAAACAATGCACAAACATTTCCATGCTATTTCTTGTAAAAATAAAATAAAATATATAGAATTGAACCTGAGCTAGGTTCTCTTCCATCACCTAGCCAAATTATATTCTTGGTAATGTGTCTGCCATGTCAGCACCCCTTTCTCCTCCCAGCCCACTTCAGTGTTTTCCTCATCAGAGCTCCTGGTCTCCTTCCATTCCCTGACGCTAATGTGATCTGCTACTTCCTCAGACCAGCAAAGATGGGAAAGATAAAAACTAGTCCCAAGGTGACAGCTGAATACATCAGAATCCGTGCAGATATATCTGGGTCTAAAGCACTGCTTTTCCAGTCTGAGCTATTAATTGTTAAGAAAATCATTCTGTCCTTCACAACACTTACAGTGCACACCATTGGCAGCCATTTGTGTTAAAGCCATTTCTCAGGTCAACCAAAGCAGGATTTCATTTTCAAATTAAATTCCTAAGCAACAGCTGTCCCTAAGAGGGAAATGAGGCAAGTGCTTTCATTTTCCCAAGGGGAATAGCTGGTCTTTCATTAGAGCTCATGATGCAATGCCTCTTCACAGTTGAGCTTCCTCCCAACAAAAAGAGCAGAAAATGATTTTTCTTTATCGCCTCCACCCCCCATGCTCATCTCATTTATTGTAGCACAGATGTTTCGAGAAGCAGCGCTCTCTTTGTAACATTTATGCTGATTGCAAAGCCCTAGCTGAGACTAGCTCAGCATGAATCCTCAAGAAACACAACTAAAACTGCACAAATTACAATTAAAGTGAACTGCAAGTCAAGTTGTGGTCCCAAAAAAAGAAGAATCACATCACATCAGGGGCTTTATGGAAGTCTAAGTCTCACGGTTGCTGCCAAAGCCTAGTCTTGCATGCAGTAAGAAAGCACTAATAAATTCAACAGCTACAAGCTGCTATGGGACGAGGATGAGAAAAAGTTTCACAAACAAAGAAAACTCCAAAACCATCAAGTCTGTATCCTCAGGATCCTTGCCTTGAGTCAAATGCCTGGTTTCCCCAAACTGCTACTGTAGCCTTCTATTCATGGAGAGATAAAAGGTCTCTCTCTTCCATCCAACCTGGTATTTTCACAAAACTTAAGAAATTAGCATCTCTTGAGGAATGGAGAACTAAAGTTCCTCTTTAATATTTCAGCCTGAAAGACATAGGAAAATATAATGAACAAAAGGTTAAACCTATCCCGGGAACTTATATAAAGCATTTTTATGAGAAATCTGAAGAACCAAAGACCTCTGGGAACTCAAGCAATCTTTTAAAGACACATCAATCCCTATCTCAGCTCTCATGTTTCACATTAATCACACACACACAGTGAACATGATTCAGTCAGATGAATGAAGATGTCCTGATCTTGCTGTAAATTGTGGCTGGAAATTTCTGAAATAAAGCACTGAGAGGTTGAAAATGAGAAATCCAGACTAATCTAAATAAATTTTTTTAAAAAGTCTTGTTTAGTCATAAAAATTTCAGCTAGTGCATCCTATTTACATTACATTTGCATTAAAGAAAGGATTTAGCTAACAGTGCTATCATACAACAACAAAAAAGCCCAACAGAGAATACAGGAAACAAAATAAAGGGAATTCTGATCTCAATTGTTACTCCTCCTACAAGCAAGAACACTCTTTCCTACTGCCTGCTAGCATTCCCACAGGAAAGACAGCAACTGAAACCTTGAAATTAAACTATTTTGAAACAAGCATCTTACTTCTCCCTCATCCTAACTCTTCTGAGAGCAGAGCAGCTTTCCAAGTGACAGCAATCTCTCCTATCCTGGGGCAAGCCTGAACTCAGGATATGTGCTCTTCCTTCATCTGAAACCCTGAGACTCACCAAATAGAGACACTGTTCACAGCCAGTCAGAGATACCAGTAGCCATAAAGATGTGAAGACCAGCTAGGGGCAGGGCAGCCAGGAGGAAACATTAACATCCAGGTACCTCAAGGCTTTGACCTTATCACATAGCTGAACCTTGAAATGTTTGCATCTTCCTGAACAGGGTGAGGTTGCTTTCTGGGTCAGGGAAAGGGGAATTTTTCTCACAGGATGGACATGGGCAAAAGAATCTATCTTCTTGTAATACCTTTTGCTTTCTGCACTCAGGGAGATCCAGTTCTCACAGTGGCACACAGGGCAAGGAAGCAGTCTCTTTTTCAAGAAAAGATTTTGTTTTTCTAAGCAGGTTCGGCTGATCTGAGTCTTGAACAATTATCCTGACAGTCAGAGAGAGTTCAAGAACAGCCCACACCATAAACCCCTGACAGAGCAAGAGAAGTGGCACCCTCCCAGGTCAGGTGTACAGGGCATCCAGCCTGATATTCTGCCTTTGACAGCAGCAAAAACAAAGGCTATTTCGAGCAAGCACGTGAGCCGTCTCTGCAGCCTCTCTGCTGGCATCCACAAGTGTGGAAGCAGGAATTCAGACGGCACCTCCCTTCCGAGTCTGTTCAGTGTCCATTTATGGGTCTGGTGCCTATGCATGCACATAAGCCCTTTCTGAACCTGCCAACACCGCCTGTCTCTACACCTCCTGTGGCAGCAAGTTCCAGAAACTCATGACTGCAGTGTGAAGAGGTACTGCCATCTGCTTTAAGCTGATCTTCTACTAAGATAGAAGATAACTTCTGTTAAAAACATTGAGTGCCCTTCAATCCCAATATGGCAGGAGCTGGTAAACCCAAGTTTCACATTCAGTTTACTTATCACCTTTGTGATTTTGTAAGCCACAGTCACACATACCTTCTTGTTCCTTCTCCAAAGTGAGAAGCCTTGAACTCCTTTGTCCTTCCTAAGGTAGTTGCTCCATCCTCTCAGTCATTTTGCAGCCGGGTGACTAAGCACAAAAATGGGATATGGGGACCAGACTGGGACAGAACTTGTGACATAGGTGCACCAAAGCTTAGATGCTCTTTGCTTATAAATCTGTATGCTACAGATCTATGAAAAATCTTTACTTTTATCCATGATGCAATGTGGTCTCCCTTCCATACTGGTTAAAGTAATCCCCATGCAACACCACAGTTTATAATTTTATCATAATTTTACAAGGTACAGGCATTACAATTAATACTTGTTACTTTCTGACTATTTTCAGTTTTTCCCAAGTACCACCATGTGATTTGGCATGCTAATGAAAGCAATGAATGAAAAAGTAAAACATTATGGCTCCTGTCTGCCCCCTCTGATGTAAACACTCAGATGTTTATATGATGAATATTTTTAAATAGCAGAGAAACAAAACAAAAGTTGTAACTTCCCTTTATTCCTTTTAACAAATTATTTTCCTTCAAACAGAGGCAACATGAACACAGTTTATATTCAGGCATTGTGGAAGTAAGGATAGAAAACAGAATATATTTGTTGGTGACATTAACATTGCTGCTTAAGTTTCATTTAAGTTCATCATGACCTCACCTCTGAAAACCCCTAGTTACAAACCCTGTCGTACCCTACATGGTTGTACTTTAACTACTGGCATGCAACCCAGTTTCAAAAAATCTGTCATCTGTTTAAAGTGAAAACCAACTGTACAAATAATAGCAACTCAGGCTTAGCATTAGATTTTGTCCCTAAAGACACAACAGATTTTACACAGATTTGTACATTTTCCCCTCTCCATACTATGACATATTTTTAAAGAAATATATTACATGATTTAAATAACATTTAACAGCCGTTTCAGTTTTGCAAATTTTAGTAAAACTAGATGTAAGAAATATCACAGACAGCAAATCATTTCCTTCAGGTCTCCTCTTCAGAAAGTGTGAGTTTTAACTGCTGGCTATTTAAGCACATAAGATGTTTAATGAACTAAAATGGATTACCAGCCCCTGTGACCTGTACAACAAAGTCAAGCTTTTAAAAGACCATTAGGAAATGAGCTTATACAAGATATTGTATTGAAAACTAATTAGTATATCTTGAAGGTTAAGTATGGTCTGAAGCCCAGGGTACTAACACAAGTAGAGATGAAACAGATAAGTAACATTAGGGCTCCGGGTTATTACACCACAGTATTTGCATGTGACCCTGCAATGCAAGAATCCAACATGTTCCATCCAACACAGGGTAGGAAGAGGTGGTTTACAATGACAACCTCCCAGGTCTTCAAATGCAACTATCTACATTTTACTTTAAACACTGGAAACCCCCCAGCCATTCCTGGGGAAGCAAGCCCCATGCCAGGCCAAGGCATAGAGTCTTCTCCCCAGGCTTACTGCCAGCACTTCCCAGTCTGAAGCAAGCTCAGTCGTGGGCCTTGTCTCAGCAGAAGCTGGGTGATGTGCCAGCTTTTGCCAAGTGTGTCAAACACCATTTTATCTTTAGAGCAACATTCCCTTCCTGGATTTGGTTGGGTAGTTCTAAGATTGTGTCACCAAATTACTTTTAAAACCTTCTGACAAAACCTGTCTGTATCAAGAAAAGACAACAACTACTTCATAACCAGGCCAAGCCTTAGGGCTGGTGTTAGACAGAAATGGTGAGCCTGCACATGGTCACAACAGTCCCATCAACCAAGTCATTTTTGTTTGGATTTGTTCCACATAAAAAACACAAACCTCAAAAATGCACACTAACAATTCTCATCTAGGAAACATCACACACTGGCTCTTTGAATATAGAACAACTCTGACAGTTTTCCCTTATCACAGACACAACACTGAAAAAAATCTTCGGAAAAACGAATGGCCTTCTCAAAGAAATTCCATGGTCATGGGGAGGATGTAGTAGTTTGTTTGAAGAACATAAAGTTCTGCAAATTCAAAAAGTCACTGTTACTGTCTCTATCAACCTGGTGGTGAACTCATATTTGAAACTTTTCTGAAGGAAAAATGCCCTCCTCTACCACACATGCATCTCAAACCCCCACAAAATTAAGGAAGTACATCTATTTTTCAAATGAAGTCTGCATTTGAAAGGCCTCAAAAGCTCATACACAACCTCTAATTAAAGTAGCAAAAATATCTTCTTAGTATGTTAAATATGATCATGATAAAACCATCACATGCATTTACAGTCAACTTATGTAACTGCTGCTATATATATATATACACACATACACAAAACAGAGCTAAAAACTAATCCCATTCAAAACCTAATAAAGTTCACACTGACTGTAGCTCTACTTCAAAACAAGTTAGGTTTTCATTAAGTAAGTCCATAGGAAGTATTTTTACAACACTATTTGTCTCACTGCAATTTGTGCAATTAAGTCTCTACACAGCTTCCACAGAAATATTAAAAACCAGTCTCTTCCAACAGATATCCAAATTACGTATTTCACAGTGCAGACAAAGGACGCACCCCTGCAGTCTGGCCTGCATGAAAAACTTCCTCCTTCTTTCACACTCCAGAAAATTTATATCACCTGACACATTTCATTAACAGTTAAAACTGTAATGACTGTACCCTTCTGTATAGCCTTTATATTACCACATTAAAAATCAGATAGTATCCAAAAGACATTTCTAAAGCAGCATAATACAATCATCAACTTTACCTACTACTCCCTAAGCTGATCTTGCAAAAATTCAAGAAAGATAAATGGATGGGGGCAAAGTAGGCAACCAAGTAACACTGTAGTGTAAACTTAAATTGACCTTAATGATAGGATTTACCTCTATTTTGTATCTCCAGCCTTGAGAGGTCAAATGTTGAAAAATGAAAACCAAAACCTCTTAGGCAATTATCTCAAGGCTGCAGCAAACTGAAACCTTCCAGTTCTTTCTCCACCTTCCTTCAATTTGACTGGAATTCAATTTGAACTTATCATGACTTCAGAGCTCAGATTTGACTGCTGTTCCAGTAAGAAAGAAAATAAAAGGCTTGAACCAGTCTTGGATTCAACTTATTTCTCTGATCTTGCAGATGAGGGATGCAGTAGAGCATCCACGGCTTAGCTGAGAACAAACTGGTAAAAGGCTGCTGGACCTTAGCCATCCAGCCCCATGGCACCACCCACTAATGCCCATGTCCCAGTGACCTCAAGACCACACCAGTAAGATGGTACTCAACCCTCAGATTGCTTCATTGTGAGGAAACCAACCAACCGAGTCAGTAAGATTATGCCTTGAATAAACTCATCAGCATGGTAATGATAACCTGCTTCCGAGGGGTTTCAGTCTCGTTTTTCTACCACCTGGATTTTATCAGTCACACACATTTAAGGCTACCAAGCACTTCAGTTGTAAGCAGAGTGGGACTGACAAAAGCACAAGTGTCTTCAAAACTCCTACATTCTCTAAAAAGAAAGACAAAACATACTATTACCATTACAAAAATTGAAAACTGCCACCATCTTGTGTCTCAACCCTTTTTGCAAAAATATACTTGCTGCCCAGTTTCAGTATGAATTTGTTTTCCAGAATACACACACACACACATTAACTTCTTACAAATCAATTCAGGTGCCTCTCATGCTGAGACAATTTTAAAGATGACTGCTTTTAGCCATATGCCCAGTTCTCTGTTAGATGCTACCACTGTCTGAGAAACCAGTGTCAGCTGTCACAGCCCTCACCCACTAACAGAATCACTACAAGGCTGCAGGTGACTTCCACAAATCCAGGAGGCTTCCTTCTTAAGTAGGTTTTTTTTTTTCTTTTTACAGGTGAAAAAGAACAAAATAAACAAATTGAAAACAGAAGAACTAGCAAAGGAAAGCCAGGGTTTTAATTTTGTACAGGTTAAAAAAAAAAAAAAAAACAGAGATAACATAAAAAAGCATTAACCAAGCCTGCAGCAAGAGAGAACTACAGTGCAATAAACACCTCATGGCACAGGTCCCAACTTACCCAAACACTGTGCTAGCCTGGTGCCATGTATCAGCAGACAGTTTACACCACTAACATCTCCAGTGCTTATGTGAGCATGCTGCTCCTTTCTCATCAACTCACCACTTCTGTATCTGGGCAGACAATTCTGTAGCAGTGAATCACTTCAGAATTACAGGACAGTTGTTACACTCAAACATTTATTTTTTTAATAACATCAACAAAAGAATAGGGTGATACCAGTGGTGTTTAGATCAATACTGGCAGGACACAGTGGAGAGAGAACAGAGTAGAAGGCCACAACTGGTAGGCATTCCAGGAAGGTGTGAACAGAAGACTTCAGAACATGGTTAATGAATATCTCACTGAAGAAGCTGGATAAACAAACTCTCCATCTGAGGAAAGGTCAGGAGAACAGCAATTAGGCTGCACTGGAGAACAGGGCTTGCTTGCTTACAACCTGATGCTATGGCCCGACTCCAAACACAAGTTATTTTGCCATGCTGGAGAATGGCCACCAGGAAACCAGAGAAGGGGGAAAATAATTACATGCTTTGTTCTTAAGCAGCAAATGGGAGAATGTGTTGACTTTACAACAGAAAGTTCAAAAAGTTGTTCTTTTTTCCTTTCCAAACAGCTATTTCCCTGCTTTTATGGGCAGGATGTTACAGGCACAAGGAAGCACTGCTGCTACTCCACCTTTCCTTAAGCCTGACTTCTGCTTCAGGAAATGTAATTATGAAGCTTCTGAAGGTATGAGATCTGCTAGAACTGATAGGCATTTCAGGTGGAAGCAGAAGAGTAGAATTTTTTGTTTTAAAAAAAATCCCTGTTAATGTTAGAGGGAATAAGGATAGTCAGTACTATCACACCCTCTGAGAAAACACGCAGAAGACAGAACACACTGAAAAGGATGGGTCACCTTATGGGCAAGCATCAGATAAGAAACCAGTACAATCAAAATTTCCTCAAATAAACAACAAATTCTCAAAGCAAAATCACAATGGCCTTTTTATTAAAAGTATCTGAAATATTTTGTTAACATTTCCTGTACTTTAACAGAAAATACTGAGAACTCATGGTTTTAGCCAATAAAATGAAGCATGCAACCAGATAATTTAAAAGGAGATCAAAATAAAAGTTAAAAAATAAAAACCAAACCAAAAAACCATCACCCAACTGGAAACAAAGCATTTGCCTGTCTTTAAACTTACAGTTGTTAAGTTACTAAGTTATACCATTATCTTATTAGAAGTTTATAGATCACAGGAGCCATTCTTAGTTTACAAATATAGACATGCACACTTTATACATTAAAGTGGAGTCTTTTTGAGAGCTGGAAAAATTAAGAATGTATCTGGAACCTGTGACACACACAAAAGCATTTGTCGTGTAATCAGACCAGTCAGTTCACATCCACTCTTCCACTGAGCATATATAATACAAGTCCGCTAACAAGACCTCTCTAATTGCCATATGTGAAGGGCCTCAGCTTTTACACCTCAATCAAACATGTAATTAATTAAAGGTTTGGTATTTCTTCTGTTCCAAACCTGTACAGGCAATTTTGTCAGAACACTGAAATTCAAACAAATTTCTACCTTTGCATAATGTGATAGCAAAAACTTTTCATATCGACAAACATTGAGGGTTCACATAAAAAGTTCTTCTGTAATGCCTGGTTGCACAGGGTAGGGAAGGGGGAGAAGAACACATGGGTGTTTCCCCTGTGCAGCATCCTAGCAAGCACTACGATATTATAACACAAGGAGCAGACCTGGAAACTACAGACAACAGAACAGTACAGAGAAGGCATTCAGTTTTTTTAAATGCATTCATTTAGCATCCAAACAATCACTTCTGACCCACATTATCAATATGGAAAGTTACAGTAGCATAGTAGTAAACGTCACTTTTACACAAAAACTACAAGGTATCCCAAGTATAAGGAAGTTCTCTCCAAATGGCATAGTCCTTGATTATTAGGACCATTCATCAGGAATTCCTAATGAAATCAGCAGAATTCTTCATTTATTAATTAGTAAAAATTAATGAAAATCAGTGTAGTTACTTACACAGGCTAAGGTGACACACTGATGCCCACATATGCACACATGCAGGAAAGATGTGTTTTCATAAAAAATGGCAACATCAAAGTGTAGAAACACGAGGAACAAGGAACAAAGGAAGCTTACTACATGCTTTTAATCAAATAATTTTTATGATGCAAAGCGGGAAGAAGCCAGACACAGCTTTTCAGCATTTCATAAAAAGGGCACAGGCAATCTAAACAAGCAAACTACAAAGGATGCAAGCGATCCTAAGAAAAGATAATGCTGCAGGGTATACAACCTGAGGTACCACCACACCTTCCAGTTTTGCTTCAGTAATCTGCATTTTGTTTGCAATTTCTCAATCTCATACATCTAACTAATTTACATCATTGAACAATTAACAAGACTTGCAAACATCTTATAGGCTTAACCAGACTAGGAAATACCACCTTTCTAGCGAGTCAGAAGTCTAGTTCTGTCCTGAGGAAAGAGTGATCAAAACCAGCAACATCTTGATGTTACTGCTAACATAAGGAGAGCGTGTTCTCCTCTTTTGTACTCCTTAGCAGTTTTATGTGGCCACATAATTATACTAGAAATGAAGCACACCTGCTTCCAGCCACCCTCCCACTGAGACCATGTGGTGGTTTGGGTTGCACAGCACATACACAGGATAGCCAAAAAGCCTGCTCTGGGATGAGGCTTTCCAAAGTACCCTCCACATCTTCTAACGGGGGGCAGACACTGTGCAGACCCTGCACTGTGTTGTCCTCCTGCCACCAGAGTCACAACTCCATGCTCCAAGATGTAAAGGATGAAGCTGGGCTGGAAATAATGTACTTTTTCCAACAGAACTAACCCCACTGCCCCTCCTCTCCTGCTTGGCATGTCTCAGGAGACCACCACCCACCACTACCTGTTTTTCCTGCCCACCAGAATACCTGTGCCCAACCTGATCTCAAAATGCTTTGAAGGGAATTCATGTGCATGTAAACCAGCAGATGTAATATCACCAAGGGTCATGCTCTTGTTTTAGCTAGTTCAGGGGTTGTCACTAAAAAGGGAAACAGAGTAATTTTCACCACAGAAGCAGAGTCTTTTATAAATTAATAAAAGATAATAGGTAGATGACCAACTGACTGCTATAGCTGGTGACAGGGCCAGTGGGTGAAGAGAGGCTCCCCGCTGGTAGGCTCTGGATTGCCAGCCCTTTGCAGTGATTGCCCACAAACTGGGAGCATGAGACATGTTCCTGTGTATTAGGACTGGTCATAACTACACTCCTACTCCCTCTGGGATCTCTTTGCAAACTACTACTGGTTAAGAGAATAATTTGCCAGCACAACTGTACATTCCTGGGAATACTTTGCAAATCAGTTGTAAACAGTAGGCTTATCAAACCTTTTCTAAACTTTACACAGAACAAGGAAACATTATCCCTGCACCCATAACCTCAGCACTCTTGTGTTTCAGTTTACAGAGTCCCATACATCTATTTAATGGGATGTTTTGAAATACCAAGTTATCAGGAATTCTGGCACTAGAATACTGATTCTCACATTAACTTTTCTAACATTGCAAGATCTTCCAGATCTGACTGCTCCAGTTTACAAAGACTACTCCCACTGAAAGGGCTACCGCCACCCTCCACCACAACAGCTGTTTGCAGAACGTGATCTCTCTTTCTGTCCAAACCCTCGCTGATATTTGCTGTCTTGACTCAAGCTGTTGAAGTGACTACATAGTTTTGAAGTAAAAAAGCACTGAACAAATCCAGTTGAACAAAATTAAAAACTAAAGATTAACATAAGAGCAGCCAAAGGAGCACAGCAATGCTCATTTAGATTTATAAATAACAGAACGCAACTCTCCCCATACCCAGACTGACCTAGAAACTCCCAATATCCAGCTTACTTATAAGAAACAAGAGACATCAAAATGCTGCCAAGGGACACCTGGCCCCTTAAGAGGCCTCCAATTTACTGTCTCTGCAGCTGGATAATGGGAAAAGTCCATATTTTTCACTCCAGCACTCAAACCAGGAATGAAGAGCCAGTTCAGATTTTGCCATGAATACACAACGTAGTTTTAAGATGAGGTTTAATCTAGGAGTTTTTAATTGTGTGCCCTTTGGAAGTGAAGTAATGAGCAAACATAGGCTATAAGCTTTACTATGAACTTGAACACAACCACTAAGTAATGGGTTTAAGTACATTTCACTGAAAATAAAGCTAGGGAAAGGTACTAAAAATGCTTTCAGAAGATAAATACAGCACGCATCCAAGTGTGAAATTTGCAACAATAATTTAAAAATATTATTTTAAAAGAACACAAACCATTACCTCTGTGGCATACAAGCATGTACTAACTGAAATTGCACAGATGGCAACGGACATTTTTCAGTTGATCACAACTGCAACTAATGTTAAAAAGGTTGAGCCAAGGTTCACAACATTACGTATTAAGAAGACATTTATCCCCTCTCTCAAAACTCCAGCCAAACAGCTCCATTGCAGCAGAGGGAGAAGCTGCAGGGAAACGGTGTGTTTGTCCATGACAGAAATTCATCTGACTGCCCCTGGAGCAGCTGCAACTGCAAAGGGAAAGCTGTGGAGTCCAGGAGGATGACAGGGAACCAGTGGGGGAAGCTACCACAGGCACAGCAAGTCAGGACCACGTGCTGAGAGATGCATTTAGCACTATTTCAGAACCGTTGCTCAATTCAAGGTCCACCTGTTCTTTAAATAAATGCATCCATCTTTTTGAGCAGCATTGTTAGACTTGTTCCCATCAACAACTAAACAGAATTACAGAACAAACTAATTCATTTATGGATTACCATCAGTATATTATTCTCCACACTATACGTAGCACTATTTTCCTCACACACTTGCAAACACAGGCTTTTTTAGGTGTTCTGTGGCAATATTTTCATCAAGCAACTGAAACTGTGAGGCTGGGTCTGTAAGAGCCCTTGCTGCAGATCCTGGAAGGAGCCCAGCAAAGAAGGAAGGAACAGCAGGAGGAACCTCTCAAGTGAATTTGGCTTGGCAGGAATAGGTTCTACCCCTGCCCTGAATAGGAGTTTAAAGTACAAAAATATCCACAGATGATCGCTAATGGCAGGTTCTCTCCTTTTAGGGGAGCTGACTCAAGACCTGATAGTTATTAGGATTTGCTGAGTCATGAACATTCACATCTGCAAGCAAAGCAAACACAAGCAGGACAAGTTCTCTGCAATGTGAGATACATGCAGAAGTCTGTCACAGTTGTAGATCTAACCAGATCAGAAGCAGAGGACAATTCTTACTACACAGAGGAGGGAGCAAAGCAGGAGACAGGACAGGACAGGACACGAGACACTGATCTGATCAAAACACCTGAACAGTTTAATTCCCATGCCAGGTGATGCAGTAAGACAGAGGAGCCAATCCCACCAGATAAACACAAGTGCCGTATGGGAGAAATCCTAGCACATCCAAGATGCCTGCACAGGGCTGGCAGATAGGTCAGAGGTTTAGCTGAATGCCTGCAACCTAGCA
This sequence comes from Aphelocoma coerulescens, assembly GCF_041296385.1. Taxonomy (NCBI): domain Eukaryota; kingdom Metazoa; phylum Chordata; class Aves; order Passeriformes; family Corvidae; genus Aphelocoma; species Aphelocoma coerulescens. The sequence goes on along the minus strand of NC_091014.1, from coordinate 34,669,137 downwards.
AGTGGCAACAGGAGATAGGGCAGGATACACATCCAACAGTACCCAAGACAACATTAGATACCTCTGGTTTAAGCAACTGAGTCCCAAAGCACAGGCTGACTTAGTGGTGAGCAGAATTGCTCTTAGCTGTGCTGCCAACACTGTCAGCGAGACACTCGCATTCACCACCTGCACATGGGTGCTCAGTCCAGAGCTGAATCCTACTCCAACAACATCAATAAGAGGCAGACTTAAAAAAAATAGAAAGGCAGAGTGGTTTTTGCAAGTGGATCTGTGGAATTCCATGTAACAGGACTCTGGGGATGTTACAAGTTTACATGGGTACAAAAGCAACCAGGTAACTCCCAGGAGAAAACAACCTAGCCTGCAAATCAAAGAGGCTAGAAGCGTGTTCTGTCAGGACACCACTTCATAATTGCCCTGTTTCTTACTCTTCCCCAGCACATAATATTATCAATTGCCAGACACTGCTCTAGGCAGATCTTGCTTTTGACTTCATATGGGTATCCACACGTTTCTTATGTTTCAGCTTCCATATGAAATGGGAATATCATCATCACTGCACAAGAGAGAAACAGCAGGTCCCAAAGTGAGGCTGGCCAACCAAGGTGACTGTCAGGCATGCAGAGTCCAAGGTGAAGCAGCTAGGGATCATCCAACTCAACCACAACACAAAACACACTTTAACGTAAAGCCAGAAATATGAGCAGTGGTGTACTTGCAAAAGGAAAGAAGTTCTTGTTAATATGTTGTTATTATTGGAAGGCACATTCACAAACATTTGTGAAATATCATAGTAAAAAAAATCCCTGCTGAAATGATTAATTCTCCTTTTAAAGCAAGCTTTGAGTACCACGCAGGGAATTTATGGCCTTATGCCATATACTCCACAATAAGGAGAAGGGGAAAGACTCATCAAGATTAGCAGCATATATTCTGTGTGCTGGATGAGGCAGAGAGTATGTGGGAGGGATGCTGGCAAGTGATAATATAATTAAAAATTTTAACTTAACCCAGAGAGACAAGCAGGAATAATAACACTGGCTTTTCCAAACTTAGCTATCAAGTGTTTTTAAAAATAAACACACAAACACTTTAATGTGGTCATTTATAAAAGAATTATTTTATTACCTAGAAAGCACAATCCAGAATTGGAGTACCACAGACCTAGGATTCATTAAGTATCTATGAAGTCTATGACAAGACTTTACACTTAAAGACAATGACATGTTTTCAGATTAAACAGTTACACTTTATGATACTAAGCCTTGGCATGCATATATATATACACACACACACACACACACACACACACACACACACACACACACACACACACTTATACCTGGACAAGAATTCTGCTAAACAACTATTTATTTTCACAAGATTTATGATAAACTAAAAGATGTGGAAGTTGAACCTGAATGGAAAAATAAGCTCATGAACAGACGAAATACTGCAAAAAGGAATCATGTTTTCTTGCTTACTTTCTTATTAAAATAGACTGCAGCATAGGTAACAAAAAAGACTTTTTTCAAGAGCTCCTCTCTTGGGGAAGAATTTATTTAGGTCTTTCTAAAAATGGTCTTTGAAACATTTTCTTGCTTTAGATATTTTAGTTATCACTCACATTGCTACTTCCAATTGAAACACAGTAATTGCTTTCTCCTTGTTAGTAATGCTCTCCTCTGTTGTATCTCAGGATCATGTTAGTACACTGTCCAGCCACCTGACAAGATGGGAGCTACCTCAAGTTTAGCAAGACCATAACACTCTTCTCTCACTTGTTCAACTTGCAGCTTTCAAGCACAAGTCTTGAATCTGAAATCAGTGTTTTAGTATTAACAACACCCTCAGCTTATTTCAGAGCTATGTGAAGCCCACAGGAAAAGCAGTAGTACAAGTTTTCTGCTGCCCCATCTTGGAGGAAGTATGCAACCCACCACACATACAGAAGACACTGCACAGAGTAGCTGTTCCAGGGTCTCAACTGAGGGGAAAAAAAAAATCTGCCACAGAAATTTCAATTCTCTCAAAGAAAGCCTGGCATTCCAAATAGCAGGACAAACTTTAGAGAACCCAGCTCTTGTTTCAACCCACAAGACAGATATCAAATTTTTACAGCTGGCTTTCATTTTGACAGGTCAAGAGTGATCTGCAAATCCTACACACTTAGGGCACATGAGAACTAATCTATCTGGCCAGGTCAAAAGAAAAAAAAAAAGAACTACCCCCTCTGTTTACAGTCTTTGAGGACAGAGACCTCTATTTTGTAATACTTGCCTTTCAACTGCAGTAAGCATTAATAGCCTGCTATAAAGGACAAAATTGAAAAAAAAAAAATACCAAAAAAAGGTCACCATTTCCATTTCCACCTGAATATAGGCAGACAAAGAAATAAGGGGAAACATGGGAAGTAAAACCCATAATATGTATGATCTAATCTAAGTAGGGATACCAAGTAAAGAGTAACTAAAAGAAAAATCAGTTGAACTACCATCTATCTTGCTGCAAAGGATATTAAATAAAAATAAAACTAAAAAAAAAGCCATGAACAACAACAAAACCACTTAAAAGGATAATAAATAAAAATGTGAGCAGATAGGGTATCTGGTCAAGAGTTCAAGACCACATTCACATTTCATGGGGTAATCAGATATTGTATGGAAGTCAACATAACAGGATGCCCTCCCCAAGCAAATGAAAAATTAGCGGCTGGAAACTAATAGAACAGCTTCTATGTTCTTGGGTATGGGGGGGACCAAACCCAGTGTGCCAGGCAACCCTTCAACAAATGTATGCATTAAAAATACACAGAGACACTGTAAAACCCCACTTGCACACTTGCTTACGTGTCCCTAATCTGAGTAATATGCAGAGTAGCACTGGTAGAGGACAAAGAACTATGCCTGGCACCACTGAAAAAGGACACTAAAGGTCCTACAGTGTTTTCCTTGCAGCTGCAAAACAAAAACCAAAGTCAGCCTTCCCGTGTTCATTTTCACACCTTTTCCAAAAACTTGCACTGATAAGGGATCAGAGGGGGTGGTGGGGAGCAGGGTAGGATAGCTGTTTGAAAGTCATGTTTGAATAAAAATCCACCTCAAAGAATCCCACCACCATCTGTTGCCATTTATAGCAGGGGTGTATTTTAAACCATACAATCCCCTGAGGCAATGCTGCTCCTCACACTGGCCTCTCTCTTGTAAGATTCAGAGAATTCTGCCCTGAGTAGCCCCAACACACAGCTACAGCACAGCTACAGCCCAGGGAATTAGAAGATAAAGACAAGTGTCTTCCATTTTATCTGAAGTCAATGAGTTTCTCTCAACACTTCGTAAATTCAGCTATTACCCTGATGTTACAACTTTCTGTTAGAAAACCCTTGGGCTGAGGCATGCATGGAGAGATATATAATGGAACATTAACTTTTTGTGAAGTAAAGAGCAGGCTACACTTCAGGTTAGGGCTGCTGCAAGCAGCTGATAGCAGATCAGAAGGGCAATATATACTGCCTGGGGTCAGGGTAAAATTAAAAACCACCCCCAGTGAGGGCAGCTACAGAAAGAAATGGATGAGGAATTCAGAACACCCCTCCACTCCCGCGGCAGGAAGGGAGTGGAAGTCCCTTTGACAGCATCCCTGCATGAAAGGCTTCTCATGTCCCATCTTGTTTTTGCCAGCAAACCTCTGAAGGACAGCTCACAGCCACCCACAGAGAAACTGGCTCAGCGCCCACCTGCTCTGAGCACATCTGGGGAAACCCAAGTGTGGGTGTCTCAACCTGTGATGTGGCTGCACTGACACTACAGGTGCAGGCTCCGGCAAATTCATCTGGTTGAAAAAACACAGTGGCCTCCTACACAGAGCTTCTGAAGGGCACAGACTTGATAAATGTAAATTAGATAGTTGTACCAAACTAGAGTGGGTTAGGAAGAAAGTGCAGATGATCATCTGACCTATCCCATTGGGATTAAAACAAACATTGGCATTTGGGGAAGGAAACAGCTACAGAGAGTAAATACTGAGGGCTCTAAGTACCTGCATGGAGAGTAGGTTAGTAGCTGTGGTATCTGACAAAGGAAAGAAATGGCTCTAGGAGGTACCAGAGATCAAAGAAAAGTAAGTAGTAGAGCAGGGAGGATATTAAAGGCTTGAGCTGCAGACACCCACCCAACCCAGGCTTGGAAACAGCTTGGAAAAGACATGGGAGTAAGTACCCAAACCATGGTGGAAAAGGGAATCCTGCTGCACCCAGGAGATGTGCAAGCAGAAGTCATCACAGGGAGCAAAAAAAAACAGCTAAGGTAGGGTTGGGGAAGAGGAATCAAAAACAGATGCACACCACTAGTGGAAGGCAAACACAGTCACTGTTCCTACATCATGAGCACTTCCCTGCACCGCAAATGCCTCAGAAGCAGGGTGCTCTTTGGACATGGCAATGGCTCGCCATGACAAACAAAACTGTGTTCTAGTAAGGTCACATCACCACAGCCTCCATGCCCAGGGAGGAAACACTTTGGAGAAGCAGTTGGGAAGCCATTTATATTGTATATATAGTTGTATAAATGTCCAATAGTCCAGGACATACAGATAGCTCTCCTCAGTTCCGATTAAGGACTTGCTTTAGAAGGCCAGGAAACAGACTGCTACACTTCTGACTTCCAGCTTTCCAGAAGTCAATACCACGCCCAGGAAGGCTCAGCCTTGGTTTACAGTTTACCCTACATCTGGTTTAGTACAACAAATGTGATTTGATATCCCTGCAGCAGGTGCTGTCTTCCTGCCTTTCCTGGGCCTCTCAGAGAGCATAGATGAAGGTAAGCTATAGCAGCCTGGCCTGCACAAACATCACTTCAATTCCTCCTTTCCCTAAGGATTCTATTCACACTACATAGCAAGCAAAAAAGGAAATGGAGATAAGGAGCCAACTGCAACTAGTCAGCAGATTTGTAAGTTAAGTAGTATAGCTTCCTTGGTCATACAATAAAGTAAGTAAGAAAAAGCAATAGAGGCAGTGCAGTTTGGTGATCTAGAGATACCAAAAAGAGGAGCAATGTTGGTTGCTGCTAACTGATAATTAAGATCAGCCTGTCTCTACTCACTGTGAACGCCATGGAAAAAGGAAGCAGCACTTTACTTTTCAACAGTTAAAAAAGTTAAAGGGATTTAAAATGCATGTTAAAAAGGAAAGGGAAAGACAGTTCTTTTCCTACAGATGTGCACTTTAATGCACCAAATGTCCTCATGTATCAGGAGGCAGCCATCGCTGCACTCACTGCATGTCTAGGAGGAAGCTGCTGGGTGCCACTGACTAACTTCATATTAAAGCCTAAGTCAAAAGGCAAGGTTGCTCCTATTGCTACATGGAAAGCAAACTTCTAGGGAAGCACCACTGTCAAGTCCTGGGGTTTTTTTCTGTAAAAGTACCTGTCACAACAGCTAAGCCATTTTAGGAAGTGTTTATGTAAAAGTAAGCTAAATGTAGTGCCAAATTTGAGGCTTACAGACCTCGAGCCTTTTTCCAAATTACCTTTCATTTCAATATCACATTTAACAGTCAGGAGATTGAAAGGTTTTTCCAAACTTCAAGAGTTTGAAGTCTGATTTTCACAGGTGTCAAGTGTTTGCAGTTGTCATCATCAAGTATTCTGATGGTGTAGGGCAAAGAGCTGTCAGTTGCATTAAAGAAAAAAATCCTTTAATTCTTTCCATAGCAATCAAACCAGTAACAAAAAAACTTATTTTCACAATAAAGTCCAAAAGAACTATGAATTTAAAAATTAATGCTTAGTCTTGTCTTTACATTTAATACTATAGTATGTCTGCAATAACACAGAAAACAAAACATCCCTCATCACTTGCTCCAAGCTTGATATCACTGCATATTTGATTTTTCTCAAAAGGCATTTAAGCTTTGGCAGACAGATTCAGTACATTTACAAATTACTTCTGAATAGAGCAGATTACCTGCCTAAGTGTTTTCTAAGTACTAAGCAATAAATGGTTAGACTTCAACAAAAATTAGCTTCCATTTGCAGCAGCAAAAGTGAGATATGAATATAGGAAAAGATTACATGGTAGCTTTACCTAAATTTTTTTGCTTTAAAATAAAAAAGATAATTTTTTCTGCCACTTTTGACACATCATCTATTGCCAATTTAACAAAGCTGAAGGAAGTGTCCTCTAACCAAGAGAAAAGATGGAGAGCACTTACAAGACTTGTTTATGAGATGACAAAATGCATCAAAGAACCTATTAATTATGCACTATAATATCAATTCAGACTAACAATGAAAGGTAGTTCTGGAAAAAAGACACTCTTTATTAGATCTCTCCAAAAGACAGATGACATCTTCAGACTTGAAGCCTGTGCATCCAGTTTTAGATTTCCCAACAGCAAGTAACTTAGAATTGTAGCTACCATGTATTTTCTTAATGCTCAAGACTTATGAGCAGTAGGTGGCACTTCATGGTGTAGTGTGTCACTTTAAATCACCATCAAAGAAAGGCATTTATTTTAAAAAACCAACATTGTCTAGTCAATCATCTACTGTGGGGAGCTGGGGGAATAATTAGAAGAGAGGCAAGCACAAGCACCCTTCACAAGGGAATGGTATGATACAGAAAACCCCCACGCAAGCTCCCTGTGTTCTGACACAGCTAGTACCAAGCTACTGCCCATAAATTCTGCTGAACCTCAACCGGCTCCTCCTCAAACACCAAGGCACCCCTGCAGCACACGTCACTGCAAAGAGCTACAGTGCAGGACCCAGTCTGTGCACTGCAAAACTCTCCACACACCAATCAGCCTTCTCACATCCCAGGCGCCTTGACTGGCAAGGTTAAAGCGCCAAACAGAGATAGATTCTTTTCTGCTGGCACACTGTATTCAAACAGCCTCACTCCGTCTTTTTTCCTAGATGAGTCATGGTACGGGAATTCTCCGATCTCACACACTACAGCCCCACCAAAGGCTGTATCAGCTTACGCAAGGGACAGACGGAACCAACGTTAAACTGGGCAACGCAGCCATCAATTCATGCTGCACAATAGTCCTAATAGCTTTCATTTGCTCTAGGGAGCAAACACTACAGCATTATCACCCAGACTTGGTCAAACATGAGTGTTTTCTTAGGCGTGATACAACCCAGCAACTTGCTACTCTCAAGGACAAATGGAGTACTTCCCTTCCCTAACAGCTGTGGGGTCTCACCTCCTTCCCTGGCTCTCCGCATTTCCAACAAACCCTTGGTGAGTGAAACTCAGCTCATTACTGTGTCAGGAAACTAACTCCAGAAGAACAACTAAGCTAGCGAAACAAGGTGAATGCAGTACAGGAGGCAATACACAGAGTACCTTAAGATTTTTCTCCAGCAGCTTCAAGCTGCTCTACCAGTCAACAACTTCCTGACTCACTCACACCATGCATGCCAGATGCTCTATTAACAAGTTTCCTAGGGTTTGGGTTGGTTGCTTCTTAAATGCAAGAAATTAAAGGCATTTCTATACAAACCTCGAGATAACATGCCCTACTCTTTGTTGGAATCCTTTACACTGCCTTACTCTTAAAAGAGTCTCGCCTCCCCCACTGGAGAAGTGTTCAAAATGCTCCCTGAGTAAATAGTGTAGGCAAAAACCCAGTATGTACAAGTTCAAATCTAAGGCTCTGGACCCATCAGATCTAGAAGAAACCCAGACTTCAGGAGTATTAACATGGGTTTTGAAAGAAGATTTGTTCACGACCAGTGAAGCTATTTGAAAAAGTGCATCAAATTAACTACACATGCAAATTTTCTTTCTACCTATTTTTATTTTATTCTTCATTTTGGTGAGATTGAAGGCCTTAAAGAGCAGATCTAGTAGGAAAGTATGACACCAAGACTGCAGATGCTTGCCTCATCAACAGGAAACAGCTCAAGAGCCCAAATAATAATGGAAGAGTACATTGACTGCAACAATCCCTGTGCATGGACAATCCTTTTCCAGAACTGCAAGCAAAAAACTGTAGAAGGAATTGTAATATTGATGCCAGAGCCATTAGGCACACCTAAGCAAACAGCCAGCCTTAGAAATTCACAGTGTGCCTTTAAACTCGTCAAGCCCCCATCCCCAGCCGAATTTTTTTCCACTGGGAGCTAATGGACCTCACAGGTTACTTCCATGCCAGAGCAGAGTCAAGCCTGTGTGGCTTTGCCCACTCTAGACTGTAACAGTTCTTCAGTCAGATGATGCATTTCCTCTGCACCCCAAATGAACTGTTGGCTCTAAAGCAAGGCACAGCTGTGAGGTTTATTAGATAAAGCACCATTCAAATTTTGAGTCAGGGCCTGTAGTGAAGAGAATTAGCATGGGAAAATGCTACTTGGAATGACGCAAATCACCATGTGCCCTTTGTGATATTCCAGGGTCACTGAGATAAGTTTCATGCATGCCAAAATCTTCACACTCACTTAGAAGGATATGTATTTAATTAAGGTAAATGCAAATCTCTCATGTCCAGTAGTTGACTATTAATAAAAACAATGGCTACTGGAAACAAATAATGGGAAAAGTTTAGCCAGAAACCATTTTAAAATTACAGAACTGTAAATGTCACGCTGTCCTTCCTTAAGCATCACTTCTGCATTACGAAGAACTGTTTCCTTTATTAATATTTCTAATCAGACAATGTTTAAAAAGTTTCCTACTGTGCTTCACGATTTCCTTATAAATCAGTTGCTTATAATCCACCCTGCAGAATGAACCATCTTTCTTCAAAGCATGAAAGTCATGTTATGCAGCTACTGAGATGAGGCAAGGAAGCAAGACATCCTCAGAGGGAAAGGAAGCATCTCTGTAAAAGGCAGACATCCAAAAGACACTGAAATTTAGCCTTCAGATGACAAACCGGAATATTTTGTTCTTCAAAACTATTTTCCTGCTTTAAGGTATTTTCACTAAAACTACAAATATTCCAGCTTTCCTCAACAGCCTATCAGTTTATTGACATCCCAGAGTACAATTAAGAGTAAGGTAAGAATTTAACATGCTTCCTATCAACTTGCTGCTAAGGCCAGAGTCATTTGCATGTTCCATCTAAGACATGTAATCAGCTGCTTACAATAACGACATATAGTGCTTATCATGTATGACTAAATCCTATGTCCTACATGAACTGTAAAATGAAAACTTTTTTTTCCCATTTCAAAATACAAAAGATTGTATCAAATGGAAGAATGTTTTGCTTAGAAACCACGAAGTTCTCAACCCTGTCCCTCTTACATCAACTTGGTTAAGGAAAATAAAACACAAACCCAAAACACCACAAACAAACTTATTCAGGTCAGAGAATTGCAAAGACCAGAACATGCCATTCCCTTTGCTTTATTCTAAAAAACACAGATGTGATCAGTATGAAGACATATTTGATCTGCTTTTCCTAATAAAAGATTTTCCAGTGTTTGCCTCATCTGGAGGGAACTAGACTGTTGAAGAGCCCCTCAGTCTCTGCCATATAATGCAGAATGGATCTAGAAGTAGATTTTTCACAAAAGTTATCTTGGGTTGTTTAGTGTACCAATGACAGATTTAAGCTGTTCCAGAATATTAGTTCTGCAGAAATAAGCCACATCACTTATAAAAATCATTCCTAAATCCCACTCATCATTGGAAATCATCTCCAATAAATATCTGCAAAAGGTGAGAGTCAGGATGGACCACACAGGGATTTTCAAGTAACCAAGGGAAAACAAAGTACAAAATGCAAAGCCAGATGCCTGCTTTAAAAGAAAGCCAAATCCTCTGAGGCTTATAAATGCATTAAAGATGCATCTGTCCATTTTTATCTGTGTCTCATGATAAGAATGGTTAGGGGAAAGCACGCATTCATAATCCTGCCAGAATCCTGAACAGGCCCACTGCTGAGCGCAGCTACCTCAGGAGCTTCCCAGCCAAAAAAGCCCTTTGAAGGAAGTCCTGCAGCACTTTATTCCAGAAGAGGAAGCACTGAAAGGCAGAACTGGGGGATGGGAAGGATGCTCAAGTATCCACAACTCCAAAGGGAAAGGGGATAATGGGATAACCTCTGTACTGCAGTAAATACACAAAAGTCCAGGGAAAAGGTAATACAAAGTCTCCTTTACTGGAGCATTCACAGCTCTCCACTGTTTTGAGACAAAAGCAGATTGCCTTCTCTAACTCGGCAGCCCCTGGACTGTCTAGGGCAAACTGAACTATGCCAAACACTGTGTAAGAGAGTAAACACACTTAAGATGTTGACTATTCTCTAGATAAACACACAGAACTGACAACACAGCCACAGTCAGCAGAAGTGGACACAACCCATTTCCCCTTCCCTACACTGAGCAACTCAGAGAGTGCCACCAGTGCCAGAGGGAGAGCCAAGACAGAAATGCAGAACAAAGCTCCTGCTATACTCCCTGCCATGAAGAGTCCAGGCTGCTACAGGCCATAAAAACACATTGTTATTTATCCAACTTTTCAAAACTTCCCAGTCCTCCTTTGTTCTAAAAAAGCAAGGCTGTTCTAAAAACATTTTCTGATTCAAATGACCCAAGGTCAGGGACAGCATCAGCTCCACTCAATACTGAAAATTCTTCCAGTAGCCTCTGAAAAGGCAACAAGAAACCCCCAAGTGGTTTGCATGCAAAGGAACTAATAAAGGCCCATTTGCCTTGATCTTGCATACAACCTACTTGTGAACTAAACTACATGACACTTCCACATGGATGCCTCCAAAGAGGCAAGCTGTGTTTCAAGTTGTTCTCCCCTTGTATGAATTGTACAACTTGTCTTTTGAGCTGTTTTCCTGATGTCTCAAATGGCATTTGCTGACCTTCTGGCTGGAGCACCAGCAGGGTTTGTTCCTCTGCAAATCCTTCTTAGAGCTTAGCTAAAGATTGGTAGAATCTTCAATACCTGCTTGCTTCCAGACTTTTGTGAGCTCTAGTCAACACATTATTTAAGCTTAAGAGAGGGAATGGAAGCATCACTCCTGCAGGAAACAGAGCTAAAAATTAGCTAAAAAGTAGTCAGACAGTTTTGAGATCCTACCACAAGCAGCAAGTCAGAAAAGGTTTAGTGTTAAGCTATACCTCCTCCACAGCAACAACTAATTTTGAAACAGCTACGTACTACAGTGAGAGACAGCACAAACCCACTTGTAATTCTGCCACTCATGTTTCTACTTGTGCCATGCACAAAGAGCTTTCAGCCTCCCCAGGCACCAGCCAGGGGCTCTGCATGAACACCACAGACCTTTTATGCCAACATGACTCTCCCATAGCAATGAAAAGGGAGTTCAAGAGTTTCACAAACACCACTCTCATAGCAGCCTCAGTAGCTGACATCAGTAACATGGATGCAAAAGCAAAGATTCTTCATGCACTCCTGTTAATTGTGCAACTATTCAAATAAAAACAGAAGACAACTTGGTTTGCTCGCAAAATTAATTTTTCCTCCAGAGATGAATGTAAGATGACAGGTCACCTTGAAAATAAGCCATAAGATTAACTAAGAAAATTTTCAAACTAAGAGGAAAAAAAGAGACACTATCAAGGTTCAAGGGAAAAGAACAAACTGGAACTGAAGAACGAGACCTTTAAATGCATAGCCTTGGCAGGGCAGGAGGAGAACTTGAAATGAGACACAGAGCTGTAATTGCACGGGCATTTGCTAAGTAGGTCTGCATTTGCTAAGCAGGTCTGTGTATTCTGTTGTGCAAAAGAAAAGAAAACACTCAAGAGATAAGCACTTCAGCCTGCATAGGGCTTGGATACTTTCCCAGAATTCAAGTCATAAGCAAAGACTCTCTTAAGCAATGAAGGGTGCCAGAGCAAACACTTCCACGCAACTGGTCTGCATTTGCCTCTCTAGCCAAAAACTAAATGATGCACTTTTTTCTTTTTACTGGCAAACATGTGATACAAACGTGCAATTAGTGGACAGCAACTTTACAAATTTCAGTCTCTCACCCACTTTCACTGTCTGTCAACACCCAAATTTTAAATACTGTTATATTTACTGTATACTTCATTTATCTGTTGTGTTAACTCAAGAGAAAAAAATGATGCTTTCTACATTTACTTCCAAACAAGTTCTCTGAAGTACAGCCAAAGCATCCTGAAGGCTGTTGGAGAAAGTCAGTTCGATTTCCAGCACAGTCACACTCTGACAAAAGGACTTTCACTTTTAAACTACATCCAAACTCTTAAGTATATCCACCTAATACTGCAAAGGAAGTCAATGGACTAGTATTAGGCTGTGGTTGCTGGACTTCTGCATGGACATTTAACCACCTATCTACTATCAGCAACCATCCTCAAGCCTCCAAGCAGCAAACAGGAGGGATTTACAGTTAATAATTACCCAACAAACCAATGCTTATAAATAGGCTTGCTTAAGAGATGTCTGGTAAGTGGTCGTGATAAAAATCATCTGAAAAGCATTTGTATCCAGCCAGGTATCGTTTTATGACCTCTTCAGGCATCACAGCCACCAAGGAAGAGGTTTAAAAGAACACACAAAAGTTAAGTTGATGGTATCAGCATAAAGCTAGTCCAGCCAGTCCTGACACACAACAAAACAGTCACTGGAAGAAAAGATGTCAAAAACACCCTGCACACCTTTCCTCATACATAAGCTGCTATCATAAACATCACTGTTTGTATAGCACAGACTAGACTCATCATTCCTTTCAGATCAGGTCACCATCTTCAGAGCATCCACCAACCCAACACCTGCACTGCTGCAATACAGACCACCACCTCCACCTAGCCACCAGCTCCACTGAGGTCACCCACAGCACCCAGCATGTGGGCAAACCTCCGCTCCAGTTGCCAGCAGAAGCTTCCCGAGACATCCTCCTTGCCGTTCAGCTCTCTGGACTCCTCTCTCTTCGGATAAGGGGCCCAGCATGCTGGCTGTCCAGCTTCCTGCACTGCTAACTGGAATGAATTAAATACTCAAACTACAGGGCTACAGTCCAGCATCCTCTCTACTCCAGCATCCTTCACCTGCACAGAAGCTGACCCAGAGCTCTCCCTTTCTTTCCAGGCAGCTTGGTCACCCAGATGCCTTATCCTGTACCCAGGTGATGGTAGAGGTCTCTGGAGAGCAGAAGGGCCTTTTCCCCAAGGCCATTGCAGGAACCCCCCATCAAAGCCAGCACACAGCACTGACATGAGGGAAGAGCCCACTGGGAACAGAGACTCCATCACACCGGTGAGCTGGAGCACTCACAGGGGTTCTTATACCTGCTCACATCAGCCCTTTGCTAGAGGAGATCTAATGCCTCACATAGGTGCTACACACAGAGCACCTCTGAGCCAGGGAAGGAAGAGACAAGAGGCCATACACTGTCACCTGGGCTCCTCACCCTGACTAGGACACTCCACGTCTCCTGAGGGCTAGACACACACATGCTGTTCAAGTCCAATGGCTTCCTTTTTCAGCTCTCAATAGAATAAAACAAAACAGACTTAGCAATTACTTCCTAAAAAACACTACTAATTGGCAGACCAAAACTCATTATGCACAAATCTAAGTACACAGATTTCTCAATGTCCCAGTATACCGCATTCATCTAAGGGCCGAGTTCAGAGACTATTACAAAATGAGATTGCCTCCAAAGAAGCATCAAATGCTTTCAGGTCTTGGCAGTATCAGTCAGGTTTTGGTCCTTCTGCTCCCCAGTCTGCGGGTAGCTGTCCATACTTGTTTCTTGTTTGTTTTAACAAAGTACCTGACGCAGATTCACACATTTGTAAGAGAAAGATCTAAGAGAACAAGGAAGGGAGGGAACATCTAGTGTCTAATACAATAAAAACAACCAAGGTAAAAAAATAGATCTAATCTCCCATGTAATGAGGTATCATTTTACGTATTTTTAAACTTCACACTTTTCTTACATTAATAGCATACATAGCTCTGCTATTTACCATGATCCTGACAACACTAGTGCCTTACTCATCTGAATTCTGTCCTACTTGTTATCATCAGTCTTGTGGGAGAGAAGAAAAAAGAAAAAGAAAAAAAAGAGAAAAAAAAAATCATGATGTGGCCTTCCAGTTTGCCCAGAAGCTAATCAGGTGATTTTTCTCCTTCTAAAACAAGCAAATTAAGTTATTAAACAGTCAGAAGTCAAGGTGCTCAAATGTCCCCATTCTGTGATTAAAGAAAGGCAGAAGCAGGGCACAGGCCTGCCTTCTCTTCTTCCAGTGGTCCACCGGCAGAACAAGGCCTCCTGCTGAGAGCAGCTGCCTCCTTCCCTTGTTGTGGCTTCTTCACCTGCATTTTTGTCTTCCATCCAGCAAAAGAAACTTTCTTCCTCTCAAACAGCTATGTCCAAAAAGCTGCCCATACTTACACTTGTGAAAACAGCAGTAACTGTTCATGCTATAACCAGCAAAGCCCAAAACAATGAAACAAAATCATGGCAAAAGGTCGATTACAGCAACCATTACCACAGGCAGATAGTTTCAGCTGTGAAACTTTTTAAGTGGCATGAAAATAGATACTGATGATACATTTGTCAAACAGATTAATAAATCCCTTCTCTCAAAACTGGCAAGCAAGGCAACAAGCAAAAGACACCTGATTTCCATTAACAGGCTCACACTTGCAGTGGAAAAATCTTTTAACAGCTGGAGACTGAAGTTGGTCAAGGCACAGGAAAGAGTGCAGTTACCTTTTGGTATGGCATAACATTTAAAATACATTTCAATATGTTCAAAATAGTGCCCTTAACTTTATTCTCTAAGTGGATGAGCTGGCCTGTTAAACCTGTTACAGGGAACAATTAAGGGAGGATTCTAAAGCCACAGAAAATACAAAGAGCTAGAAATACACAAATGCATGTATTTTGAAAATCAAGAACCTGCAAGTAAATCCAAGGTTTACATTGCAATCCTATTTGCTGCACTACTTTCTGTCAGATACCAAAGCATAAACCATATTTTGCATTCAAGAAGTTCTACTGCTTTTGCTCAGAACCATTATTCATTAAAAGAATAAAAACAAACAACAAAATAAAGGCCAAACCAAAACCACACAAAACCAAAAAGCCCAGACTTCTCAACCTTCTACCTACCTGTATCATATCTATCCAGTTAAGAAATCTGTCCAAACACTCTAAGGCATCTCCACTGCACTATCAGCTCAGGCTTTCCCTCCCAAAGCACAACTCCACAAACTAAGCCCAGCCTCTTGAGGTCCCACCCTCTCAGTCAGTTTCCTCATCTGCACATTCCTCCATCTGCTCCAGCACCAGAGCTGTTCCTCTTGCAATCACAGAGAGATCTGATTCAAGGAAGGCATCTGAAAAAAACCCACCTTTATTAGCTTAAACTGAAGCTTCAGTGGAACCACACCCTGTGCTCAAGCAATGGCAGCCACACTGAAACAGCCTTCAACCTGTGGCACCCACCTTGTAGGTGTATGGCTGAGATGACAGGGCATGACCAACAGAGGTAGGATGAACAGCTTCGTGATGATCCCTTTCTGTTCTACCTTCTGAGACATCACTTGTTCCCCTTGCTTCACAGGATAAACCTAGAAGACTGGAAACCTGGCTGTACTTGGCACCCTTCTACAAAACACCCAAACAGAACCAGTGCTGTAAGTTGCACTAGGCCTGTGTTTTTACCTTTTACATCTTAAAACAACTCACGTTTGACATTTAGTTTATCATGGTTTCACCAAAATGTTTTGCAAACATCTGCTTCACCAAAAGTGAAGTATGGTGAAGTTGTGAACTATTTATGGATAACCTGTATGGATTAGCAACCCAATTACTATTGCAGGTTAGAAGATCTCCTTGTGTGCATGCAGCCATGGAGCTGCACAGAAACCACGAGAACAACAAAGAGGGAACAGAGCAAGCACTGCCCAGGAAAGTTATGTTCTGGTGTTACACATCTGAAAGAGAAGGGGATCCAATTCCAGCCCAGTTTCAGCATGGCATCCCCACCATATTTAAGACTTTTTCACTTGTCTGCTGGGAACAGTCAGAACAAAGGTTGGATTCTATGGAAGGGCAGTACTGAGGTCCATATGGAAGCACATAGCAAGGGGACAGAGAAGAATCACAGAATGGTAAGGTTGGAAGGGACCACTGGAGATTATCTAGTCCAACCTCCCCACTCAAGCAGGGTCTCCCAGAGCACATTAGTCAGGAGCTCTGCAAGTACCTAAAAAACGCAGCTCCTTCCCACATCCAGGGAATGGCACCACATTTCTAATGATTGCCCTAAGCACACTGTAATGCCCATACCCACAACATAAAATACCAATGCTAGTATTAATAATCCTTGTAATAAAAAATACTCCTCTCCACTGCCTTTTGTTTCTGACACAATCACTACACAATGTGAAATATCTTCTAAAAGGTTTTTTTTCCACTCTATCTTCCAGATAGATCTCTGAAGATGAAAACATATAGTTTACTACTTGTTAAATCCAGACAAGTAGCATGGAGCTCCCATCCTATATCCTCCACATAACATCTTCACAACTACTTAGTGCAGTAAATCTGTATTACATGATACATGATTTTTCCAGCATTGGCCATAAAGGCTGATTTAAAATCTAACTCATTTTAAAACAGGACCCTTCATTAGAATTCAAGGGCGGGGAGAGGAGACAAAAGAAAAAAGTGAAAAAACAAGGGTAGCATGCCAGCATTCCATACCATGCACTTCACCAAGCTGCTTCAGGAGCTAGTTTAAACTATAAATCACTAAAAAAGAAGTGTATCATGAACTTTGGCTGCTAGAAGAAAAACCACTAGGTTTATGATTTTTTTTTTTTTTAATACCAGGCTATTTCCACAGAACATGTCACTGTACTGTCTTAGGAGGCAAACACCTACTGCACTAATAGTCTATTATCACTGCAACTCAAAGCTACATCTTTATATGTCAGTGGCAAGTTAAAAAAAGCCTCAGGGAGGAAATCACCAAATCATTAAAATCAAATATGCTTTGAAGAATATTTGGGGTCTGCATTCAGGGGTGGGGAAAGATGTGCCTTTAATTATTTTTTAATTAAATTAACTGTGAGTTTTAAAGTTCAGAGCATTAGAAACTGCTTTGATGTTTCACTTCACATATCAACCCTTTAGCACAATGTAAACAGTCATGTTCCCCCATCCTGAGATAAGCTTCCCACCATGTGAACATGTAATCAGTTCAAAAGCAGCTGTCAGTGTAGACAAACCCACAAACTCCAGCCATAAAACAAAACCTGTGATATAATTTTATTAATCACTCCTGCCCATGACTGGGAAAACGCAGATCTTCAGAAGGATACTTGTAAATATGTAACTTCTGTTCTATTGGAATAATGTGTAAGTTATTTAAATCCTTCATGATTTGTATTAAGGCACATCTTATCACCCCTCAGTCACAGGAGCATGTGGAACAATGGAACAACAGTTTGGATTCAAATCACCAACTGCTACGACCATCAAAGCACAGATTTCCACTGTAAGAGTACCTAAAGCTCTCCTTGCTTGCAAGTGGGATGACCCCTTCCAGGGGAGCATAGTAAGAGAAGAAAATTGATTTGTCTGTAGGATTCAGCTCAGCAGGTGTAAGACTCCTCCAAAAAGCTCCCATGCCCGCTGCTGCCATTGCAGGGACAGGGTAACAACAACTGGAAAACCAAGGACACCCAACAGGAGTGAGCCAAAACAAGCGGGTGCAGCCAATAACTTTGCTGCCTGAAAACACAATTCACAAGTTCATCTCAGGTACAGGTGAGCACAAAGTGGCTTTTTGGTGACAAAACACGGAATTAAACTCCCAGGAACTGTGATTTGGTGATCATAAAGAAGTCAAACAAATTTGCATTACACGACCTGCCATGTTTCAAGCCAACTTACTTGATCTTCTGAGAGCTGGACGCTTTGGAGTTGCTGTTTTACAGACAGTTCCACCCTTATTCAGAACTCAAGAAAGGTGTGTATCAGGAATTATTTCTGTATTTTATAACAACCCTTCCACCACAGTATCAAGGCAATTACAAGTGCCCTATGGTTTAACAAACCAAAAGAGAAACCCTGATGGAATATGCCCTGCTGGCAACAGAGCCACTTTGATTTACAAAGCATCGCTGGTTCTCCACCTTGCCTTAATATTTGGCATTTATTTAGGATAATGTTACATAGGCTGCGATCAGGTCTAAGATGTAGGAACTGTCTACACTGTGAAGGGTAGACAGTGGCTGGCTAATTGGCACCCAGCCTAATCCTGAATATAAAAATCTCACTGTACTAAGCACAGGAGCTGTCTGCTTCATTTTACAGAGCAAGAAATCTGACCAGAGCAACAAAAAGCCAGAAACCCACAGTTTAATCTACTTCATGAAGTCCTGTTGCTCACAGGTTTGAGTTAGCAATAAGAACATTCTCCCAATTATTCTACTCTTTGACAACATAGTCTACTGAATATTCATTCAAGAAAAAAGTTGTAATTTACAGTACAGAATTAAAAGTCTTATAGAAGATATTTTCTTTAACATACTTTAATTAAAACATGGTGGTTTTAGTTAAGCTGAATATTATTTTGCTAACATTATACTATTTTTAAAGCAGTAAAAATATCTCCTAGGCAAGCAAGGGACCAACAAAAGTTCACAGTAGTAGATCACATGGTCAGCTGAACACTAATACCATTTTTCAATTTCTATGAAAACAAACTTGTTCCCATGAATCCCAAATCAGACCCCAAAGCAATACTGTACAGCTGATAATAGTGAATATTTAGAGAAGGTATTTAGATTTATCAGCAATTCTTGTTATAATTGTTATAAACCACAACAGTGAGTCAGTCTCAGACTTAAAGAAGAAGAGGAAGTAATTTGTACCCAAAGAATAAAACAAGTTCTTGCTTGGCTAGGACCTTGAAGAAAAAATAAGGAGGGTGGGGACAAGGGGTGGTAGGAAGTTTTTCAGGAATAATTTTTTACGTAGTAATAGAGCCCAAAGAAAAAAACCTAAGAAAGGCAACTCATCATATAAATTAATTCAACTTTATATTCAATGAGAATAGAAAAATGAAATTTAAAATAATGTGAGGATCTGATTCAGAGGTTTATCTGACTGATGTCCAGACTGACATCCATATGCATATGCAGTAGTCTCTTACCACTACAGTGAATCAAAAGGTAACCGAAACAATTCAGTATTTTAAGAGTCACTTCCCCAAGGAAATTACTAAATTATATTACCAAATACAACAAAAGACATTCCAGTCTTTGAACTCTACAACAGCCCCACTCCATAAGACTATCTTAACTAGCTACTGTGAATCCATTTACGTAGCTACTGAGATCCACCTACTGGGCTGTCTAAAGCAGCTAAATGATTTTCATTACAGAAAGAGTTGACTCAGACTCCTGTCATTAGTCATCACCCATATCACATATTATTGGAAAGGGAAAAAGGCATTCCCTTAATTCAACAACTAAAGCACCCCTGAATATCAAGTTAAATATTCCCAGTTCATCTTAAGCTGACCTGCTAACTCATGCAAAAACTGCAAATTCTCCTTAATATTAGATTTTTACATCAAAAATAACTCAAAAGATCTGGATACATTTCTAAATACAGAAAATCAGACTTTAGAGTAACAAATTTATGTAGACACTGCATTAGAAAAGTAACACTGTGCTAAGTTAGGCTCCATGAAAGCTGTGAGTATCATGAGCAGAAGATTTCTGTAATGAAAGATCAAGTTCCCCTTAATAAAGCAGATTTCTCTCGTGCAGATTATATGGAGTCTGGTAACTGCTTGCATCAGGTTGCCTGCACAACTAATGTTCCCCTGACTCTGCTGTTCTTACGCTGCCAGCACTTGTACGTGGGTACCTAATGGAGCAGCTGCCTCAAGCATGAACTTTTGATTAAGCTGTAGATTTTTCCACAGGACATAAGACATCTCTCCTATGTGCAGAAATCTGAACAGGCAATTTTTCAGCCTGCACTTACAGCAGGACAGATATAATACTTCATCTTCCTTCTTTCCTTCACAGCTCCTAAAAGACAACAGTCACAAATCAACTCCCCATCTCAAATTACTTTTAGCATGCCTCACATGCATGCAGAATAATTTACTCCAATTTGCTCTCAGCAGTTGATAAGTGCTCATATTATCATCCTGCAAGAGATGGAGCAAGTCTTATACACAAAGATTCCTTCCTTCTCCTCCTCCTTCACTCCTTAACTATCAAATATAAAAGTTATACCTACTTCTAGCTTTCAGCTGCCAGGTCCATGCCACACGTACAGTTAGGGATTTATTTTACCAGTTTTCAGGAGCGCCCCCTTATTGCAGCATTTACCCCTGGCTATATCAGAGTCATCACATGGGTCTCATTTCTGGATCAAGGTATTCCTGGTGATGGAAATGGGGAGCCTGTATGTTTGACAGGATTAAAAAGAACTTTCCTCCTGCTCATATTTCTGTTCCTTGGTCTTCAACACCTAGGTTCAACAGTAGACTGTTTATCCTGACGCATACAGAAATGCTTCTGCAAAAACCCTCTCTTTCCATTGCTTTTCCAAGTTAAACACATATGCATGGTAACAAAAAAGGGGCTGGCCATTCTTTAAGTCACCAGTCCGGAAAGCTGGGGGACCAGTTCCTGCAGCTGGCTACAGCACATACCTCTGCTCACTTCAGGCACAGCCTAGGTCACTTGCCACATCAATTTTTCTACTACTTACAAGCTAATCAAAGACACAAAAAAAACTGGGTTGGAGGTTTTTTTACACATTTTATCATAAAGGGTAGCGTAAGACACCTGTCTATGCCTATACTACATAACCTTTCCACACATCAATAACATAATAAAAAATTCTAATATAGTAGTTCAAATTACATCTATTGTGAAAATTTGTACTGACTGCTATGCTAATCTCAGTAATACTGAACCTTGAACTTACTCATTTCAAACATGAAGATAAACAATGCAGGCCAGTTCTCCCATTATGCAATGCAACACAACCACCAAAATTCTTAATCTTTCAGGCAGTGCCAAAGAATATGCCAGTTTCTGTACACACAATCACAATGGGTCATGCTGAAATCCCTAGTGCAGTTGCTGGAGTTTATACGGCTTTACTAGATGCTTCTCAGATGAACTATGAAAATATTTTACAATTAAATGAGCAGCTCTGAATAAAAAGACTTCCATGATCTCAGCTTATGTATCTAAGTGAACACACTAAATCAAGCTGCTGGTGGACTAAACAGAAAGACAAGCGGGCTTTGATCTTGAGGAGACCAATTCTTCAGAAGAGAGGAACCCACTAAGAGAAAAGTAATGCTCTAAATGAAAGCTCTGAACTAAACTCTTCCAAGTTTACAGGCTAGTGTGACCAGCACAACTGTACATAAGTCACTAAGAGGAAGTAGTCTACAACAGAGGTTATTAGCCATCAATAAAGGTGTTAAGCTACCTGTGAAGAATTAAAAAATTTATTCTATTACAAACTTTACTTCAAGGGGGACAAGTCAAATCATGGGATTCCTGCTTCAGCAGAAATAAAATTAAGCACTTAAGTATTTGGCAAACAATTATCATCAGCCAGAGAAGTACTTGATATTCAGTTTTTATTATTAAAAACCAGGGTTTAGAGAGAGACTGTATTGATTGTGTTCTGCAAACACAAGATACAAGGACTGTGCTCTATGAGGAAGAGTATAGCATGGTTAGACTGTGCATCCATGCACTTGACCACACCTTGGATCAGTAAGGAGACAGATCACAATACAAGTGGTCCTAATTATGGACAACAGGGATATCTGTAAAAGATTAGAGACAACTGCCTTTGTAATTTGCCCCTAGTACATTATTTTATATAATTTCTAAAAGAAACACACTTGCAAACAGCATTTTCCACCATTACTTAGTGGGTAAAGAGTGAGACAGAGAAGTTGACAACCGGCACACCAAGTACTACATACCCAACATCAACGTTTGACGCATCCTCTGAGGCAGATGAACCACTTCTGCTTTTACTATTATTTTCAGCACAGCATAGATTCCTCTGCATACAGGAACACAAATTCCTCTCCAACACACACACAGATGAGTAACCAGAAAGCATTCTTAATTGCTACATAAATCACATGTGGCTACTTAGCATAGCCAAATACACGTCTGCATAGGAAGCACTCTCCTCAAAACTGTCTGCAGTATTTCATCAACCTCACAGAAAAGCAAGCATGCCAAAAGGAAAGCAGCAATTACTCACTCCAAGTGAATTCATACCTGTCTAGAGAAACATGTGGGCTTTGTTACAGGAACCCGAACCCATACAAAAGCCTGACAACACTGTAGGCAGGTGTGCTGCACTGAAACTGGGGGGGGATGACAGCATGCTGGGCTAGCTTCAGTCCCATTGGGGCACACCTCTAACATCTGTGGGTTTTAAGACCTTTCCTGAATATTGGTTTCCAAAGGTACAAATCCATATGTGTGCATGTTAGATTTATACATATAAATCAAAATATTTTGTATCTATATATAGATAATATGTAATTATTTTTTTTAAATGTGAGCATGCATCCATAACAGCCCTACTATTTCTACCTAAGAATGAAGTGCTGGATATACTGAATAGCTTGGCTCCATGTGCTGCCTGCAGAAGCCCCCCAAGTTTTACCTGTCTATCCATGAGGAGAGCTGGACAAGAGACCTGTCACTCTCATGTCTTGCTTCATGAAGCTTAGGCTGCTTGCCTTGACTCACTAGTATATTGTCACAGGCAAATGCTGTATTACACATCTAGCACTTCACCTGAAATTCTCTGTTAATCAGTTTATTTAGAATCATAGAACATCCTGAGTTGAAATGGACCCATAGGGATCACTAAAGTCTAACTCTTGACCCTACACAGGACAACCCGAGAATCACACCATGTGCCTGAAAGCATTGTCCAAACGTTTCTTGAACTCTGTCAGGCTGGAGCTATGACCACTTCCCTGGGGAGCCTGTTCCAGTGCCCAGCCACCCTCTGGGTGAAGAGCCTTTTACTGATATGCAACATGAACCTCCCCCTGACACACTTTCAGGCCATTCCTTCGAGTTCTGTCACTGGTTACAAGCGTGAAGAGATCACTACCTGCCCCCCCCCACTTCCCCTCACAAGGAAGATGCAGATGGCAATGAGCTCTCCCCTCAGTCTCCTGTTCTCCAGGTTGAAGAGACCAAGTGAGCTCGGGCACTCCTCATACACCTTCCCCTCAAGGCCATTCACCATCTTTGTTGCCCCCCTTTGGACACTCTCCAATAGCTTAGTATCTTCCTTGCATTGTGACCATTCCTTACAGCTTTGGGCAATATCTTCCTTACACTGCCCAAAACTAACTCCAGCACTCAAGGTGAAGCCGCTCCAGTGCAGAGCAGAGGGGACAATTCCCTCCCTTGTCTGGCTGGTGATGCTGTGCCTGATGCACCCCAGGACACAGGTGGCCCTCCTGGCTGCCAGGGCACTGCTGACTCATGTTCAACTTTCCCCTGACTAGCACCCCCAGGTCCCTTTCTGCAGTGCTGCTCTCCAGCCTCTCATTCCCCAGTCTGTCTGTACATCCAGGGTTGCCCCATCCCAGGTGCAGAATCCGTCACTTGCCCTTGTTAAACTTCTTTAATATGGTTGGTGATCGCCCATCTCTCTAATTTGTCAGTGTCTCTCTGCCCTTGAGGAAGTCAACAGCTCCTCTCAATTTAGTGTCATCAGCAAATTCATTCTGTATTCCTTCCAGTCCTGCATCCAACTCATTAATGAAGATGTGGACGAGCTCTGGGTGGAGGATGGAGCCCTGCAGAATTCCATGCGTGACCGGTTGCCAGCCTGATGTTACCCCATTCACTTCGACCCTTTGTGCCCGACCCATGAGCCAGTAGTGCTTGCAACTGTTAATGCAGCACTGGTGCCACTGACGTTTTACAGAAGAGACAAACTGTAGCATCAGTTTCTACTTTAGTTTTTCTTCATCATTTTGCTCTTGCAGTAGCTAAATGTTAATCAGCAAGACCCTCTTCCAAAATGGTCATTCTGATACTATTCTTACACAGTGATCTACAGTTGAAGTAACAGATCACGAGAAGATTTTCTCCTTCTTTAAGTAACTTTTTATTGGGTTTTTTTTAATCTCTTTAGCGTGTTTAGACGCTCTTCAGTTCTGCTGTGTTGCAGAGCACTTTCCTGAATTCACCAGACTCTTCAGTTAAAAGAAAACTCCTTGTGTCTGCATGTCTTTTCACACGTGTCTAAAGAAACCTAAGTCTAAACATTTTGGACCATAAAGCTATAGATGCCCAGTACTTTCTGATTTCAGCAAAACTCCACAGCTCTGCCCTTCTGCTTTGCACTTAAACCTACATGATTATCCCAACTCAATCACATCACTTAATTCACAAAATACCCACATTTACTAAGTGCTCCTGATCTTACTAATGTGAAGCCTAGCTACTGTACTCCAAGACTCCGATGGGTGAATCAAAACCCTTTTTTCTCCAACAAAAGGAAAAAAAAAATCAGTGTTTCTCCAGTGATATTTAAATAAATGTCAATAACAAAGATAATAACACATTGTTTGTGCTCTCAAGGTTTATAGAGAAGTAACTGCCTGAGATGCACTTAATACAGTATTAATACAATAAACTAAAGAAAACAGTGGAAAGGTTAAGAGTTATTCATCTAGTCTGAATATTACCTGCTGCTGGTGCTGCACTCATGACACTTAAATCGCTGAATGTAACAGCACTCATTACATGTTTTAGTGACTTGAACTCTGCTTAGGACAGTACATTAACCCATCTCTTCTAAACCTGCTTCTTAAATTTTTATCTATGCTAGTAGTTACCATTTCATATAGTTAAGCCCTCAAAATTTAAACCAATGACTCCAAGAACCAGCTGGGATGATAAACCAGTGTAAAGCAATCAGCATCCTCTGCACAGAGCATAAATCTCATCTCACCTCCAGAGGCTGTCAGACACCAGCAGGGGACTTAAGAATTCACCACAAAATGGCCATCAAACCCCTCCAAGTTACTGACGCACACATGCTGCATCAAGTGCTCCAAGACAAGAGTGAGACAAAAACACAAAATAAGGACCACTAGTTTACTGTCACAATGATGTGGGCCTTAAAATAGACACAATCTCTACCCTGCTCATTCCTTCAGCTCTTAACTTTCAAGTATTTCAGTTGCAACAATGTTTATCCCCTAATATTCACTGACTGCCAAATGGATTAGAAAAAAAAGAACAAAACATTACTGGGTATTTTTAGTTGCCTTTTTTTAAATAAGTTTCATGACTACATGTCAAACACAAACCTAAACTTTTTGGCTCCAAAGCAAGCCTATAATTAGAAACCTCATTTTTTCTGGTAGTCAGGAGAGCCATTTTCCCTAGGGAATGCTACGGAAAGGAAACCCAGGAAGAGTCGTAATGGCTAAACAACGTGAAACATTAATAACGGACACTGGTAACACAAAGACATCCTAACTAGGCTTGAGCAGCTACAAATTGCATTTTACTGCTAGAAACTGTTTTCTTCCAAAGTTAAATGTTTTTTTTATGGTCTCTCGTCCTCTCAATTACATGCCTCAACCTACTGGGCAAATTCATGCGGAAGAAACGTAAAACAAGGCGTCTGTGCCCAGAAGTTTGTCCTACTTCCTCCCACTTCCACCAGCTCACCCATTAAAAAAAAAGAAAAACAAAACAATAAAAACTGCTACACCTTTCTGGTCAAACCTCCTCCTCCAACAGTGAAATGAGAGATTGCTGGTTACTTTGTCAGGACTAGTTAGGGATGACACTGACACCCTCTGCCTTTTGCCTTTCCCCTTTACATCTCCTCTGCTCTTATCTATCTGCTTTTCATTTCCAGCTTTTTTATGAATTTCCTTTCCCACCACCATTACCACACCTGCAAATCCCACTGACATGCAGGAAATACAGCCACAAAGCCAATGTCATGGCAGGGGGCACTGGGTGAGGGTACAGGGGAAGGAACTTAGCAGGTCTGCAAGTTCTGAAGACCAAGACCAGTAAGGGGAAGAGAGAGGGAGAAATCAGACCTCAGACAGGGAAGGACCAGTGTTGACAGTGAGGCAATGAGGACATTCTTGGGTGCAGAAGGAACACATGCATTTTTGGAAACTGCCAACAGAAGAGATTGCATTTTTCTTGCAAACACTTTTACAGAGCCCTGTATGAAATGGTAGAAAAACAGAGCACACAGCAGCATTTTGGGTTTTTTTCCAAAGCACAGAGCAGCATCCAAGCATCAAACTTCTTATATCCAAGCCATTTTGTATGAGACATCAACCAGAACTCTCTCACATTTTGTGTGCAAACTATTCACGACTCAGATGCGGAACAAGGGCCTGTAGGACAGGCCCTCTTCTAGCAGCTGGGATCCATGACCTCCATAGCACTGCCAGCTTCTAAAGCAAGGTTTCCCAAAGCACAGTGGTGTCCTCTCTCACAGATCCTTCACACGTAAGGGCAGAGAGAGATCCTGACCACAGCCTCTTCTCATGTTTCTAACCCTTACAGTTACAGTGGAAGGGGCCCTCAAACATAGAGCAGGCAGAATCAAGTACAGGGATGTCCTCAGGATTTTGCAGTCATCCTGATATAAGACATGAGCTCAGCATGGCTTGGAACTAACCATATACAATGCTTGAAAAGCCACTGTCCATCGAGACCCCTGAGAAAGGAAAAGTATTGCAAGGATTTACATCGACCCTGCTCAAAGTGGGATAATTCGGGGAACTGGCGTGTGGAAGGAAAGCACAGAAAACATACACAGGAAGATGCACATCCCTCCAGCATATGGTGGGGCTTGCAGCAGCAGGCATGACTGTTTTCAATTTTCCTGAAGGATGGGGGTGGGTGGGAGGAAATAGGGAGAGAAAGGGGTCAGCTTTCAAAAGTTTGCCAAACATCTTATTTTAGTATTTTTTTCTACAGGGAATGGACAAATTCCAAAGGCTTGATCATACAGAAGCACTGGTCTGATCTTGCAAAAGCCTATGTACATGGATAACTTTACCTCACATGAGTAGTCACACTGGCAGGACAAAAATATTTACAGTTCTGCCTTTTTCGTTTATTAAATGACTCATTGCAAACATAAAGCAGGGCCACACCGAGCTTAATCTAGTTTCTGACACTTAAACTTTAAAAGAGACATGGATGATAAGAAACCTTAAAGCTAAACTTTCAGAAGCAATAACACAGCATAAAGCAACCTGCATTTTTATTCACACTGCTCTCAGATTGAAGTATTTCTTCCTTAAGAAATAACTTTGGGGCTACTGCTCATCCCCAAAACACCATACCGTCTATTATATGCTGCAATGGTTTTATGCTGCAATTTTTTTTAGAAGTGGTACAGAGAGAGGAAAAGTTGTCTAAATCTTTAACCACTCTAGAGATCAGGCATCCTAGGCAAAGACCGAAGGTACTATCGCAAATTTTTTACACCAGAATTGCTGTCAATTCATTAATCCTGTCTCAGTTGCAGCATTTGATGTATTTAAGCCCACCCTTGCCTAATTAAATGAAGACAAAAATTCACTATTTAAACTAGTGAATTTCCTTTTTTCTTTCTTTTCTTTGGAAATCCATACAAAACAAGACTAAACACTAGTAGTGAGTTTTTCTGCAGGCACAGCTGCAAGCCAAATGCTCTAAACCATTTCTTCCCTGCAAGAAAGGGGGCAGAGGGAGCTAAGACAGAAGGATAAACATAACTGCCAGCATTTAAAGTCTTCTACAAGAAGAGAAACCCACACTGCAAAACTTAATATTTGTGTAGTTGAGAAAGACACAGAAACAATAACTATCAGCTCCCCTCTTTTCTCTTCTCTTCGCTCAAGGGGACATAGTATGCATTTTTTGACTAAACCTCAAATACAAACCAAAAGTAGCATCCTCATCCCTACAAAGAGGCTTATTATGGCTGTTATTGCTGGAAGGGGAAACTCACTCTTACTGGCCACATGACTGTTGAAATCTACATTCAGCATTGTTTGGAGATTTTTTTTTCTTTTGCCTATAAATCCGCAGTTGAGAGCAACTGGTTATAACTTTATGACTAGAAACATTAGCTGAGTATTTCTGATGCTGCAGAGTCAGCAATACAGATTAATTTTTTCCAGCCTAGTAAATACATACTTAAATATGCACCCTGCAACACCTCACTGCAGTATTCTTTTGGGAAACATTACTAGAGCAGAATATCAAATTTTAGTTATGGGTTTTTTTGTGGTTTTTTTTCCAGTCCCCCTTGCTTGGAAATGTTAACACCACACACAAAAATTTTCCAAAGGTTACTACTTATACAGCTAACATTTAGCAACACAACTCATACAACAGCACTGGAAAGACCTGTATGTTTTCAGGATCTGAATCAAGACACAGGCCTTCTCACATGTCACGATACAGCAGCTACACAGAGGCAGACAGCAGTTCTATGACAGCAGACATCTATTCACACAGTACTGTCACACCAGAATCCTCCTCCATAAGGGCCAGGTGGCAGCCAGTGCTGGCCAAATAGGTTAGCAGATGAAGTTCAAGGACACTCCACAGCACTCAGCAGCTTCCAGTGAATACCTGAGGTTAGTGGGAGGCTGAAACTCAAAATGGATGAGACAAAACCAACCACTGAGGAGAGGTGTCAAGACAAGTATCCTGGAGAAGCAGCCACAACCTGATACATAGCCGGTCCCAGCCTATTTGCTCCAAGTGCCCAAGCTCAGGTGTGGACAGAGGGTGTGCCCAGGCTCCCTGCCAAACTTTGCAGAGGAAGTTAAAGCTCAAGAGAGCTCTTGCACTTCCTCAAACGGGAGCAGAAGTTTCCTAAGGGGCAGCTAGAGGGTTTCAGTTTTAAGCAAATCACAAATGGAACATAACCTCAGAGAAAAAGAAACCAAGATTGGCTTTCTGCAGCAGAACACAGCCTACAGGAATGGCTGTGGGTAATGAACGACATTTTTTGACAAGTGCGACAGGTGGACCAGAGGGCAGCTGAGGTATCCAAGCTTTGAAAAGCAAGTTTATAAGCAGGTCCCCATAGCAGCAGTAATACTAACATTGAAATCCAGTGGGGAAAACTACGGAGAGTTTGTAGAAAGAAACAGACACTGAACAGAAAGAAGGCACTGATGCTGGTGGGAGCAGGTGAAGAACTAGCATAAACAAAACAGGCTCACTAGCTCATAGCCAGCCTTCTCTACAATGAGATCCTGTGCATTGGGAAGAGAGGACCGAGGGGGGATAGACTGCCTGGCTAAAGAAATGTGACGTTTACCCTATATGGTTTAATAACTGCTCTGGGTCGGACAGGTCCTCCATTGAAATTTCAATGCTGCCCACACAAGGGGTTGGTTCGGGGTTTTTGCTTTGTTTTTAATCAATTCTTCACTTCAAAGCTCCACTTGCATGAGCCTGAATGCTTAAACCAAGCCACTTAAACACTTCAGAGGGCCTTTCCCTGCCAACAAACCAGCTGAAGAGGCTGTCATTCACCTCGGAACGAGCTCCGAAAGAGCGAGGAGGCAGACCCCGCCGTGCCCCGCAGAGGCTACAGCGGGGCGAACAGCGCGGTTACTCTCCGCACAAATAAGCGATTTCTGGTCACGTCCCCTGCCCACCGGGCAATGGGGGTCCCTCAGCCCGGCTGCCGAGCGGGGCACGCCGGCGGGGGCTCCTCCAGTGACCCCGGGCCGCGCAGGAGCCCCGCTGGAAGCCTACCGAGGGAAGCCCTTGCCGGCCGCCTCCTCGCCGCTCCGTCCCGGCGCCCGGGCGGCTCCGCGGGTCCTTCCCCGTGGGGGAGGGGGCGGCGGACACGTGGAGGCCGAGCCGGAGGGAGCCGGCCCGGCCCGGCCCGGCAGCAGCTGCCCCGCGGGGCGCAGCCGCCCCTCCTGCCCGGCGCACGGCACTTACTTGTGGGGCGGCGCGGCTCTTGCCTGGCGGCCTCCTGAAGAAGGAGGTGCGCGCGGTGAAGAAGAACTCCTCGGACTCTTCCTCCTCCAGGCTGCTGTACCCGCTGCTCATGCTGCTGGTCCAGGTCATCGGCGGCGGCGGGGGCTGCTGGTGGTGCTGGGGCCGGGCGGCGGGGAGCGCCGTCCCGGCCGCCGCATGGGGCCCCGCCGCTGCCGCTCCTCGCCCAGCCCGCGGGGTCCGGGGCGCAGGAGGAGGAGCCGCGGCTCTGGCGGCCCCGCTCCCGCCCTCGCTCCGCTCCCTTCCTGCCGCGCGAGTTCCCCGGCAGCGCCGCCCCCGCCCGCCCGGGCAGCAGGTGAGGGCCGGGGGCGGCTCCTTGCCGGCCCGGGGCCGGACGAGTCCCTGACCCCCTCCCGGTCTCCTGCCGGCGCCTCCGCACCCCCGTGCTCATTACCAGCAACGAGGCAGCTAAGGGCGGCCTTCTGTAGTAAGAAGTTCCCAACCTTTTCCCTAATAATTACCCGATTTCAGTCTTCTGTGCACTGTAAGAATAGTCATTAAAAAAATGACCGACGGCAAAATAATGGGGAGAGCTTTTCCCTTACAGTTCTTTCAGCAATCCGTGAATTCCGGCTTCGCGACCAGGGGCAGCAGCACGGCACTGAGCAGTCACAGCCTCCAGTTCCGCAGCTGCGGCGGTGCCCGGCCGGGGCCGCACCATCACCAGCCCACGGACTATTAAATCAATGGAATTCATCGCCCCGGGGTGTAGCGAGGAGGGAGGCTTGCACTAGCGAGGAGACTCACCAGGGATTAGATATGTGTGCAGATAGCAGGAACATCCAGATCTGCAACTGGAAAACATTTAAAGCACAAAAGTCCTGATAAGATATAGGGCAAACATCAGATTCATCACTACTGGGGAAAATTACGGACAATGCCTGAAGGTCAGGTCACTCCGTAATTACCTGCCTCTGAGTCTCATGTCTTCCCTTAATTTATCTAAGGCTGATCACTGTCACCGACAGGATACTGGGTTTAAGGTACGGCTTCCTAAAGCTATGCAGCTGCCCATAAAAGCAGACTTGCCTTTCCTCCACGCCCTTAGCCCGGCGCTCTTGCTGTCCCCTGTACCACAGCGGTGGTCCCATGGGGGGAAGTGAGTCACTTGCTGCCGGAGCAAACCCCCGAGACATGGGCGTCAGAAAGGCGATACCTTTCAGCAACAGCACAGCCTTAGATTAAACATATTTGAAGTTGCGCATTTACACATCAGTTCCTGTGGTCTCAGTACTCAGACACAGATGTATCTGGGACACCATTAGCTAACATCTCCTTTCCCTCTTCCTGATCCCCATTTCGCTGGTCCCTCACACACTCCTCATCTGCTGTGCATAGCTGTTCTATCCCCGTATCCAACCGGCGATTGGGTCTGTTTCTGCCAGTAGGTGCTCTTCCTGGACCGGTATGCCTTACATGTTGACAAAGTCACCTCAAAACCAGCAAAACAACTCACACTGAGAACTAAAACTGGTCAGTCAGTTTGGGAAGTGTTAAATCCTTACTTTTCCATCAACTGATTCTTCCAGATTTTTGTATGGAGTTTGGCATCTGGGAGATTAGAAGGCTGCATAGCTTTTAAAAACAAATAATTGAGTTTAACAGGATAGATGCTGATGTGTCTGATCTTGAGCCTACTTGTTGGCACTGCAAAGCCCTGTGGTATGCAAGATAGCTTGAAGTTGAATGCCAAGTTACTTGAATGCAACTAAAACATACTAAAATGCTTGCTGTAGACAAACAAGCTTTGTGTTACCTGGCACACTGAGCACAGACCCATGCCAAAAGGAAGTCACACCAGAGATCTGCTGGGCATGCCTCTGAACCTGTCCAAGACCCAGTAACTCCAGTTTACAAAACTTTTGGAAAAAACACCCCTGTCCATTATCAGAATTAAGGTGAAGGATTTTAAGTGGCTCGGGTGTGATTAAAAATGGCATTTGTGTTTTCAAACTACGAAAGCATTTTTATATATTATCTGCTGGCACACTTGATGGACTCCCCAGCAACCAGAGGCACTGTGTGTATAGCTTGTTTGCTTGGCTGCAGTCTCAAACCTGATAGTGGATGGGTGGAACATTAAGCTGGCAAAGAAGATCATTGAGACAACAAGCTGCTGCAAAAGAGCTCAACTTCATTTGTGCAAGATCAGTTGCAAGTCCTGGGCTCGAGTTTATATATTCCCTGGCATCAAGGCATGGCATTCACCTCATCTGTAAAGCATCATTTATATTGGTAACACCAAAAAATTCACAGTATCATTTTCTCCTGCTGCAACAAAGAATGATGAAGAAAACATGTCTGTTTTCTGTGATAGATCTTCCAATATTAGTTCATTCCTCCACTGTAGCTCAGTTTTTAAGCCTACTAATTTTGACAAGAGATTTTTCACTTTATTTTTTTTCAGACGTGGCACTGAACCAAACAATTCATGTGAAGGTACAAACAGATATGAGGCCTTTCAGTTTTGTTTTGTTTGGTGCTTGCAAGTAATGTACCCAAAACCAAGTATTTTTCAAGGTACTCCTGTGGATTTCACTTGTCCCCTGAAAAGTACTCTTCCACGTTCTCAAACTGACTTTTTAATCTTACCTAGGTAAGATTCATCCAAGGCTCTTTGTTAGGTGCTGCACTGAAACCTCTATGCTACAACACTTGCACTACTTTTGGTTCATTCTGACAGGCCTCTTAAATAGTCAACCAAAAAAAACCCAAACAGCACTGCAGAATGAAAAAAAACCAGCCATGTCTCAAGATAAAGGTAGTAATAAGCTTTCTGAAAGCATATTTGTTCTTAAGGAGAATTATGGAAGAATGATTAGGTAAAAAAAAAATAACTTAAAAGCCAAGGAATATGGCACAGGAGTGAGATCTGAAACACAAAGCATTATGAGGCTTTCAATAAATCCCTCTGAGAAATAATTCAATCTGATGAGAAATTAAATCAACTGTCAATCAGTTATCATAGGATCACACAGGCAGCAAGAGAAGAGGGAGATCCTTTTTTTCTACATGAATCATTAAGTTCAAGTAGCAAGTAGTGCTACAAATGCACCCATGAAGAAAAGGAGAATGAACTTTTTTTTCAATTAAAGTTTGATTACATAGATAGAATTTAATAGGATTTTTAAACTGTAGCCAGTTAAAAGTGGTGGCCCAAGTAACACAATGTAAAATAGTAATAGGCACTCTGTTTCAAAGGAAGAATCTCATGAATAAAATAAGAATAAAAAGCAATCACAGACAAAGATAACCTGTGTGACATACAGTCATTTGTTGTGTAGGAGGAAAAACAACAATTTAAATGACTGTTCCTTTCTAGGACAAAACTCAGTTTTAAATCAATTTGTGGTTTTGGAGAGTCAGCTGAGAGAAATGAAATATCAAGCATAGCTTCCAGAGAAGTGAAAGTTGACTTCCTAAATGGCAAAACAGGTATGAATAGTTTTATGCATCGGGCAAGAATTAGGACTTTGAACTACCATAACTGAAATAACCCTTAGAACCAGACATCAAATTGCATAGAGATAGATTGTTTCACAAGGTCCTGCAGTTTCATTGCTTTATTTGTATTAAAATATCACTTCATTGAAGTGATCACAATACCACAGGGAAGTATGGTTGAACAGGATTACACAGATTATTAGTTCAGTCAATTCATCTCCTGCTCTGAAGAAGAACCAAGTACTTTATGCCATCCCTAACAGTCCTTTAGCTAAATCATTCTTAAAATGTGAAATGGTGCTGTAGCACCTCCACTATAGGCCATCCCTTCCAGTGTTGAAGTTATTTATTGAGTTAGAAAGTTTTTATTAACATCGCATTTTAAATCCTTAACCTTGCCCATTTGTTTCTTAACAAAAGAAACAGAGGTAGAACACTTCATTGCTGGTTTTTTTAGAGAAACCTTTTCGGTATTTGAGGACTCTTTTTCTTCCTCTCATTCTTCTGCTTCCCAGACTAAACAAATGGACAACTGATAAAACATCCTATAGAGTTTACATTAACTCCATTACCAACTGCATGATGTTTACATGTTTCTAAAACATCCCCTCAGCCCTCTGACAGAGAAACTGGGAGGACTCATTGAAATGGGAAAGCCGCAAAACATTCACATGGCTAATAATCCTGCTTTGAGGCTCGGGACCAAGATGCTCACTTCTGCACACAAGCCTTGGTCTTCTCTCCAGACTTGTGACAGACTACATCAAAAGGCATTGGGTCAAAGGAGCAGGAAAGGAAAAAGCAAGGTAGGGCATGGGTTGGAGGGTCCTGTAACATTTAAGATTGCATTTCTATTATAATTTAAAAAGTAATGTGGAGATCTCAAGAGAAGAATTCCTCCTTTTCTACTTCCCCTGACTTCATTCTCCCCTGGATGAAATCCTGCAAGGATGCTTACATGCTCTGGCAAGCAGGACCTGTGATGGCCCCGCAGCTGCAGGCAGCAGCCTCCCGTGGGGTGGGAGCAGTGAAGGGAAGCAGGACATGGGCTGTGGGAAGGAAAGGGTCATCACAGGGACTAAACTTCCTTATGCCCTCTAAATCTGCTCCAGTTTCACCAGTGCTTTGCAGGAAGAGTCTCATTAACAACCCTAGCAGTATTTAATTCCAACTGCTATGAATTTTCCAGAAGCCCCTTGCCGCTGGCTGTTTCAGGAACCTTTTTGCTCATTTATGGAGTGCTGTGAGTCTCTCTCTCCCCCTCTCATTTTCTGCTTTCATATGTCTTTGCAAACCCTGTCCCTGACTGTGGAAACAGTCTTACTGATGATTAGTCCCTATGGGACTAATCTAATACTAAATTTTAAGATATGCTTAGGATTGAAATCCAAAGGGGTT
This sequence comes from Aphelocoma coerulescens, assembly GCF_041296385.1. Classification (NCBI taxonomy): domain Eukaryota; kingdom Metazoa; phylum Chordata; class Aves; order Passeriformes; family Corvidae; genus Aphelocoma; species Aphelocoma coerulescens. The sequence continues at coordinate 34,634,256 of NC_091014.1, read as the reverse complement.
CCTACCAAATAGCACATTTGATTTGGCTTCTTTGTAACACATTTAACAGGGAAATATAATTATTCCATTATGTTAGTTATTTAAATTATGTCCATATAACAAAAACATGTCCTAAAAACAAGTTGCAGAGGAAAAAAGACAGTTTGTAACAGACTGTCCCTTTAAAATCTGAATAAATAATTAATCATGTGGGTTTAGGTTTTTTTACATTCCAGCTGAAAACAGTAGTAATTTCAAATGATCAAAGCAAAGCAATAAAGTTGAATTACAACCAACACAGAATATCTACTCAGGCCTGTAGTTTCCTTACACCAGTAAACTTTCTGTTTACTCATTTCTCCCATTTGTCTTGAATTAATAGCTCAGGTCTGTTTAGTACCACTGGCAGCAATGACAATTATCCTTTGATTCATACCCCGGCAACTTGTTAATTTAAACAAGGTCATTCCAGCCACACAGGCTCATGAGTGCAGACAGAAAACAAACAGGAGCCAGGTAAACAGCCTCTCCCCATCTCCTGGTGAAGAAATGCCATGGGGACAGGTACTTGTTATGGCAGTCACAACCTTAGACAGTATTGTCGGGAATCCTTTTCTGGCTCTTAAAATTCTTGATTATGCCCAACCCTTAAGCCCCTTTGGGGCAACTTTTCATTCAAAATCCTCAAAGAGGAAGGGATAGAAGGAAATTAAAAATAACTCATGTAATCGCTTTCTTACATGTTGGCACACTGTCGCTCACCAGCTCTGTTCTTCATCTACCATACTTGGGCTGGTCAGAAGATAACAGAAATCTGAGTAAGTTCACCTTTCCCATCCCAAGGGTTGTGCTCAGAGCAGTCAGACCTACACTACTGTGAAGGGAGAGAGAAAGTGGATGGAACAAGAAGACTGTGCTTGTCTCCTTTCTTGTGATGCTGCAAACGTGTGGCCACCTACCTAAATGCACTGTTTGACTGCAATCAATACAGCTACTCATAATTTCAAACATGCACATAGTTTGGAGGATTCTTTATCTCAGTTACTACCTAAAGCTGTAAAGATAAAATTGTACCTTTCTGACAGTTTTGGAATTACCATCATCCTTGTGTTAGAGTTGGACAGCTTTCCAGAGTATTCTATACCCTTTTATCTCAAACAGATGTCATCAATTCAGCTTAGACAGATGACTCAAGGTTGGCCAGGATAAGACTACAAGTACAACCTTCACCAAGGGAGTATTTCTGCAGTTTGAAGACACTGACATGGAGTCTGGCCTCATCAGGTGGTATCAGCACTCACCTTCCCACATCCTGCCCGGCCCCAAAACCCACTGGGACCAACTGAAAGACTCCCATTGCCTTTGAAAGGATTTTGATAAGACTGGTAAAGCAGTCCTTTGCTGTATTGGTGTGCATTTTCCTTTCAGTTTTTTTTGCATTCCAGTTAGGCAGAAGTGCTCTCCAAAACAGACAGGCTTGTTAGCAATTTTTCTTTCTTCCTCTCCTGTTGATTATAGACTGCATTATTAAACAGGTACTTTCTTGTCACAGATCCAAAAAAGTAGACTTTATAATACAAATCATGAAAAAATATTTCATATGGCTGTCATATGTTTAATCAGAGGGCTCCAGAGAGCTGTGCAAATGCAAAGTGACTCTTGCCCTGCCCTTCATACTCATTTCAAAGGTTGGATCAGGGATACGTCAGTAGTAGTAAGAATTCAAAGGTGAGAGCCATGTTTCATCTGGCAACCCATTCCTTGCAGCAATGGCCTTTTTAGCTTATGCTGTAGCCAGTCCCAACAATGTCAGATAAAGTCTGTCAGGACCCAGATGCAGCCCAGAAACCCCAATTCAATAAACAGGTGAATAAACATCCTTACTCACACAGTCCCATTGATGTGGATAGTCAGATGTAAGTATAAGCAAAGGTTGGCATAAGAGAAGCTTCAGAGGCCTGGGAGTGCTCTCATCCAATTCTCTGGAAGCACCCATGCCTTGCCAGGGTAAGTAGTAGAACTACTACATGAGAGAATATAATCTTAAGGAAATATTCGATAACAAAATGTACAGAAAACAGACATTCTCCTACTTTAATTCAGTTCCTAATTGCTAACAGTGTATAAAAGTACTCAGGGCAGTAAAATTAACTAGGACCTTCTGTTTTAAGTATAGAAACCACAACTGTGGCAGCTCAGCATGCTTTGTGGATACCATGAAAATGTGAGCCCTAATGTGCTGTAGCTGCAATCTGATTCCCAGCATCTGTCCTCAAACCGGTGAATCGGTGGGGGAAGGGGCCTTCTGGTCTGGGAATCACATCCCAATTGTCATTTCCTAGACAAAGAACTTGAAATTGTCTTGTCATAATGTGTATGAGATGACATTTTGCTCTGTTGAATAAGTCTGACTGCTATAGATCATAGAAACCCCCTAGAAGCTGCCCACACAAGTTTAGGACTTTCTAGTAAATCATCTCAACAGCAGTCCATGAAGACAACCATCCCAGAAAAACAGTGCTGTTTGATAGGACAACAGATCTGACAACTTGTTTGCTGAAACTCCTGCCTAATCCATCCAGTCCGCCCTTGGCTGGAAAAACCTGAAAAAAATCGCCTTGAAGTGCAGTGCCCTGTGCCTGTGGAGCCAGCCCAGCCCGCTGAAATGCTGGGGGCTGCAGCAGGGCAGCCCCGCTTGCCTGCTCTGCCCGCCCGCTCCCTCCCCAGCCTGCAAGCCCAGCGGCAGCGGGAGGAGCTGCCAGCTGCTAGCGCAAGGTAATTGGGGTTTGGCCCCGGTACTTCTGCATCGCTACAGAACATGTTTCACATTCTCAGTAGGATGTGACCACCTTTGAGTATTTTGCCATGAATCAAGCTTTCTCTTAGATAAATCTCACTAACTTCTTTCATATTTCGTCTGTGTCCCATTCACTGGCCCAAGACCTTTCTGATTCCCATCTCTGCTATCATGCTCTTCCTCACTGAGAGAGCACTGCTGCAGTGGGAGAAAGAAGTAAGAGAGCTTGAAGAAGAGACAGGAGTGCAGGAAGTGGAAAAAGTTAGAAGTGAGAAATAGGTAAATCAGCAAAGTAGAATCCAAATTTAAAAGATAATATTTTAGAAGAGGAATAAACTTTTCCTCACCAGAATTCCATAAAATTCCAAAACAAATGTCTTTAGAGGTTTCTGGGTGAAAAAAGAGCACATGTTCAGGAAAACTGAGTTATATGTTTCTCACTTTGAAGGAAGATTTAGAGAAAAAAAAATATTGAAAAATTAGAAATTAAAATTATGAAAAAAGTAATCTATGTGGAAAGGCAGCTAAAGAAAGCATATGTATCAGGGCTGAGAAAATACTGGAGAACTAGAAAAGAGAAAACAGTAGGAAAACATGGTGCTTCTGTTTTTCTTTGAAAATTATGGAATGATTTGCACACAGCATCGCAAATCCTCAGTTTAGGATATTTAACATATGGAGGGAAGAGAAAGGGAGGAAGTGAATGCTTTACATCAATGAGAAGTCCAGCAGAGCTGCAGATCACATGGGGCTGCAGCCTTGCCAGAGGCGTCCTGGTTCAGTAGGGCTCTTGCTCTCCTCTCCTCTCCCTATATTTTGTCAGTCAGATGTAGTGACAGCACTTTGGGGAGAAAAAAGAGGTAACCAGAGGGGAAAAAACCCAACATATGCACTTAAATGCAGTAGGAGCACCATTCCCAGCCTAAGGGAAAGAAGCCATTTATGCCCCCACAGGCTGCCACGTCTGGTCCCTGCAATGGGTGAGGAGGTCAGAGCCTGAGCCCTGGGCTGATGCAGGGAAGTTGACATTACTTATTTTTATCTATTTCATTAACAAAACCCCTATAATGTTATAAAAAATAAATACAAAGGAGATATATTTGGGTCTCAGAGGCATTTACTTGTAAGGTGGGAAATGCCTCTTTCATGACTGACTGCCTCAAGCTTAACATATTCCTGCAAACCCTGCATGCGGGGCATGACCAAGACCCTCATTACTTCTCTGGCCTGCAGCAGAGGTCAGACATGGGTCAGTACTGAGGTCACAAAGGAAACTGTAAATCTAGCAATTTATATACTTTTGTCTGTTTGTTATAGGTAGTCTTTTACACATAACGTACACATGACCTAGAATTTATAGGACTTGAGCCAACACTGCCAAACAGTTCTGCTTCGCAGCTCAGCCCCAGGGTCTAGTGTTCTGAAAATCTTATTTCACATGTTAGTTCATTTGTGGGCCCTCTTTTACAGCAAATCTATACATCTCCTTCAGAACAAACCCCAGATGTTCTTCCAACAGTAGTCAGCACCAGAAATCACAGCATCACAGCAGTGTGGAGTCCCCCAGTCTTTTTCTGCACTTTCCCATCCTCTTACACTATCCCAGCCAGTATCACCCACTCAGACCCCGTCCCCCCCCCACCACCATTTTCCAGGCATTTTGAACTGATAAAATATGCATGCCATATCCTGCATCCACACATGCAGGCATGTAGGACACAGCCGACTCTGAGAAATGTGGACCCGAGTTGCTTTGTGGTACCTGGCCAGAGGCCAGAGGTCACTCCCTAGGATGGAAGCCTTTGGCCACAGAGACAAATAACCATGGCTGGCTCAGAAACTGTGCTGCATCTACTCATTATTTTTCAGACTTAACTTTAAAAGCAAAATATTTAATTATTTTAATTTTACAGTCTTATGTTTACATTGCTTATGTTTTCATTTTCTAGAATGTTAGGATTGTTTTCTAAAAATGAGTGTTTAAAACTTTTTTACAGAAAAAAACCCTATTCCTACAAAATAAATTTATTTTCTTATTTTACTGAGCTCGCATGATTACTCTTTCCTGTGATCTGAAGAGGGAGGATCTGAGGTTTTAGTGCTGTTGTCATCTGGATGGACATAAATGGTGGAAGAATGTGTTAAAAAGAGGTTTTATAGTGCAGAGATTTTAATATGAAACTTTGCCAGTTGTGAGACACAGCAAATTGTACAGCAATCCTACAGAACAACATCTCTGGTATTTTCCCACCACGGCAACATCCAAACTCTAATGCCATGCCTGTAGATTGATTTTTTATGGCTTTAAAGAGTGTAAACCCTGAGCTTCTGGAAACCAAAGTAGCTGTAAATTAAGAAAATTTTTACAAAATCATGTGTAATTGCTATCCAAGGCTTTCACTTCAGACACAGCGTAGACTCAGTGCACTTAGGTACTGCTCCTATGGAAGGTTTCAGTTTAGCACATGCAGAGGGGCCTTATACAGGAGCAGTCTGCATTTAAGTGCTGCCTCTCCAGCATGACCTACACTTCGTGAAAATTTGGTACAGCCAAAGAAGAAGCTGGGGGAAGGGAAGCAGAGGAGCAAAGCAGATGTGTCTAACTCAGGCTGTCTTACAAGCTATGACTCCAGCATTTGGTACCAAGCATATGCTATATTTTCTACTTGAAAGCTGGCTGCCAGTTCAAATGAAAATGGTTTTATATGTGCTGCACCATAAAATTACACAGACACACAGACACAGAGGGCCACACTAACTAGCTGTTTACCTCCGTGCTTCTACCACAGCACATAAGTTATAATCGGAGGAAGGAAACTCCTAGGAGATGTGAAGGCTTTAATTGTTTCAGTGTGCAGATGGTTTGCATTACAGTGAATCGACACAGCTCAAGGTCAGCTCATAGTTCAGCAATAGCTGTTTCGGCAAGTGAGTTTAGTTTGTTTACACCTCTTCTGGGAAAGTTTTAACTGCTATGTTACTTATTTCATAGATATTTCTAGACTTAAGAAACACTGCAACAGGTGAAACTGGAGGAGCGTAGGTTGCCACAGCCATTTCCCTCATGTCTGATGCTTAGCAATTTTTAGAGCAGCTAAATATAGCTTTTTTCCTACAACATTTGAGCAACATGTTTCATCATGTTCTCTTTTCTGTCACTGACAGAGAAATGCTTTGTTACAGGCTCACAAAGACATCTCCCACAACTCCAATTTCCTTTGCTATGCTGAGATGTGCCATGCAACCTGTGCACCTAGAGACTGAAGTATGGCACAGGTAGTTACTCCTGCCCTTAACTATCAATCTGAGCTGCCTCTCTCTGAGAAGTTCCTGGTCCTTCTGCACAGGCAGCTCAGCTCTTTGTGAGGCAGCTGCTGAACTGCCTCAATTTAGGGCTTAGATGGTTAGGACAAACTGGAACCAATTTTTTTTTTTTTAATTCTTTTTTCTTAATATCACCAGGCTGAAATCTGCCACAGTAGAACAGCTGCCTTGTCAGCTGAGCCATCCCTCCAGGCAAAATGGAGCTTCCCAAGAGGAAAACAAACTGGGCACTGGGGCAGCGGGGGCTACTGTAGCAATACCAAGATAAGATGTCACTGGTCAGAGCTTGGAAAGCTCCATGTAGGACAGGAACACAAAGTACTCTGGGGCACAAACTGCCAGACTGCATGAGCAACAAGCACTTCCTTTTGTGCCATTTATCAACTGGATCCCAGATCTGTCCGGGTAGCTGCCAATACAAAGGCAATCCCACCAATGCTAATTGTGAAAAAACTGCATCTGGCATGAACAGTGCATGACTTTTGTTTTAAAAGGGATGATCTTTGTTCCTCACACCTTGTCCTTGAGTTCTGCTGGTCAGTGTTTATTCTCATCAGTCATATGCTGTCTCCATCATTCACCATCAACTTCTTGTCCCACAGGAGCAGTGGCAGACCCCCACATAATCACAGGGCAGCACCACGTATTCCCACCTGCACTCAGTGTCTGGAGTGCCAGACCTGGAGACCAACAGCAGCAAAGCATTGCCAAAGAGAGGTCATATTCATGTGGCTCAACAGACGTACAGATGTATGTCCATATGTGCAGGTAACTTAACACTATGGGTGCTCCTCCCCTCCTCTGACATGTGACCAAATTAGCAGAGTCACAGGATAATTGAAAGATGGGTTGGACCTCAAGGTCAGTAAGTGGTAAGTGAACTTGCAGTCTTACTTGCAGACCTCAAAATATGTCAGAAACATCACTTATGTTAGCAGCAGACCAATGCTAAAAAGTTCATGCTCCTTGTTGTATGCATTAGGGTATCTACCTTCATTCTGTTTGGGTCTGAAAGTTTTTCTAAAAACTGTTTGTTCCAAAGACCTGTTTTTAAATTAACTTACCAAAATTCTGCAAAACTTTAAAATTATTTTTGTGGCAGAGGTGTGAGGATTTGAAACAGAGGCACACCAACACTGCAAGCCATACCTAAGAACTTCACATCTGTGTCCTGGAAGCAACCTCCTGCCACAACCCTGCCACGCCGCACCCTGTGATCCTTAATGTGGCCTTAACATCTGCTTCAGCATCTGCTCTTTCAGAGGACCTGCCCCTGTGTGTTTGGCTGCTTTCAAAGGCCTCCTGCGATTGCTCAGGATGGCTGGCAGCGCTTGCCACCGCTCTGCAGCCACGCAGATACCCTTACAAGGCAAGGTGACAATGGCCCCCTCCTCGGCGAGGCTCTGGCAGCCACATCCACCACTGTACATCAGTGATCCAGCTTTAATGGGTCCATTTAGAGTAACTTTGGGAGGCAAAAGGCAGCCTAAGCTTTAGGTCTAATTCTTCATGCAGATGATAAGCTGAGGTGCACTTACAGGACAGTGACTAGAGTTTGTCTAGCTCCTAACTTGGACAAGAGACTGCAGGCATCTGGGCCAGAAAGTGTGCAGCTGCCAAAATTAAGCAGGCAGCTGGAGTCAGAGCAAACTGCCTTTAGCAGCCCTGCCAACAAATTCTGCAGGTCAGCTATTGAAATTATTTGCATATCAGCATATTTCAAATTTTGAATGCAGCCTTTTGTGAAAGATCACAGTGAGAGCATTTGTAAAGAAGGGGTTGTTCTCGGACAAAAGCAATTTCCTAAAGAATCCATTTCCTTACCCGGACATCAAAAAGGTGGAAGGTTTTCCTAAAACTGGCACCAAGAGCATATCTGTGACATGGAGATAATTACTGGAAGTAACCAGTGAGACTGCCAAATCTGACTACAGCAGAACTGCCCAATTTTTTTTTCTTCTTAACTGAAGCCAAAACCCACAGGTGACTTATAAGAAACGAAAGTGTGGAGAAGAGTGTAAAATAAGAGTGGTCTTATGCACAGCGCATTAGCACAGTCTAGAGGACTTGTCTATGAAATGCTGCCAGCCGCTGGACCATGGCCAACTCATCTTAAAATTCAGATAGCCTGAGGGTGGGTGGGATGGAGGCACACATACTTCCCTCACATCAGAGGCCCCATGGCTCAGGGACATGTTGTGCCGACTCCCCATCAGGCAATCTCAGTCCAAAGAAGGCTCAAAACTGCAAGCTGAGGCTACTTTAAAGAAAAAAGAAAATCGATGTTTACAAACTGTTAGTGGAACTGGATCTGTTGCAGCAAAACTCTGCTTTTACTGACTCTGCTAGACCCTACATCTCCTTTTTCTCTCTCTAACCTAATGCTGTGATTCTCAAGAATCCCCAAGAGTAGGGCTGCTCTGGGAGGTCCAGACAGCTTGATGGGACACAGAGGGAATCAAAAATAAAAAATCCAGATGGCTCATGTCAGCCCCTCTTGTCCCTTTTCTGTCTTCCTCTTTCCCTGGCAGTGGAGGTCTCTCCTTTCTCTGGCCCCACCGTGGGGGATGTACACATCTGACAGGCTGCTCCTGCACTGGGTAGAAGGACCTGGCAGCAAAGGGGTGAAGCCCAGCAGCCTGAGGTATAGGTTGAGGCAGGGAAAGTTGTGGGAAGTGTGCAGCCCAGCACAGCTTGGAAGGTTCCTGCTTGGAGATGGGAGCATGGGATCTCAGAAAAATGGTTCAGCCAAAGGAGAGGACTCCTGACCTACCCCCAAAGAGTAGCATTAAGGACACTTCTCAGACTGACAGCAGCTGCCAAATGACAACAGAAAATATGGATCCTAGGTATTTTCAAATCACTTTTTTCTTGTATACATTCACTCCCATAAATTGATCCTCTCTCTAGCTATATCTCCTAATTGTGGGGAAAATAATATAAAGAACTCAGTAAAATCATAGTTCACAAATGCAAGTGCCAGAGATTTTACTTCTCCCACTCCCTCATACTGAGTTAACTCTGAATTTACCTTCATCTGTAATCCTCAGTTTTAAGAAATCAACCTTGCTTTCCTTCCCCAAATGATGGATTCTTTAACAAATTCAGGGATAGTCATAGAAGCTACAGGTAAAGCATAAAGAAGAAACAATCAAGTTCTCAGAACATAACTCTGTGCCACCTAGTGCATTCATCCACCCATAGCATTTTGCAAGAAAGAGCTCATCATCCTCATTGTGATGACAGGTAAGGAACACTACTCACAGCATCACGATTTCCAAAACCAGCTTCTACTTCTGATTGCCCAGACTGAGACATATTTTGAGGTAAAACTAAATAGTAGGTTTGCACGCCATGGGCAACTCTCTCCCCCCAAAACAACGAAGAAAAGAAAGCTGAAGGCAAAAAACTAAAAATTAAATCAACACATCTGAAAACCGAGGCCGAATTGACTTGCTGAAGGCCATATCTAATCAGTCATTAGTAGAGCAAGAACTGCAGATCTGGCTTCCTTGGTCCCTGCTTCATGCTCCAATTCCCACCTCCAACAAACTGCTTTATAATAATTGCAAGGCCTTACTGATTAGTCATATATGCAGATAAGGAAATGTCTCTTCAAGGTTACTGTAAAGGAAAATATTACTCAGGATGGCAAAAGAAAGGTCAAGGGAAGAGAACAATGCAAATAGAAAACAGAGTGGAGTGTGGACTGAGCAATGTCCCTCTAAAGAAAAGTTCAGTAGTACTGAGAAATATAAAAGTAGTGTTCAGCCTTGTGATACACTGTTCTTCCTTCCCTAGAGAACAATGTTGCACAATTTTCTGATAAGAAATTGTGATAGAAAAGCCTAGTGAAATTAAGACAACATAATTTTTATCCTGAAGTCAACTAGGTGAGGTTAGGCCCAGGCAGGATGCATGGTACTGACCTCATCCTGCTGCCCCATGGTAACCATCATCACTGCTTTGTTCTCTCCTAGGATTGTAAAGCAAAATAATCGATGATGGCATTTACCTTCCTGTAAAAAGACACTCTCTCAGAAAAGACAAAGCCTGAAAAGGGGATTTACCATGACTACAATACACACTTGCAAGCATCAGCAGAGAAAGAGATGGAGAAGCATAGGATATGACTTCAGCAAATCAAGTAATCATATCCAGTTATCTATCTTACTGCAACACATCAGCAGGCAAAATACCTGAAACAGGCATGTGCAGCTTTCCATGGGTTCACAAGACTAATTGTAACGTATGTGTCTGAATATCTCTTGGGATCCCATGATTAAAGTTGTCTTCTCAAATGTAAAGGGGAGGTAATTTTTCCATTTTTCTCTAGGGGTTATCCAAATAGGGCAGGCATGCAGAGACCAGCCAGGTTTATCTTCTCAGGAAACTGTCCGGCTTCCAAGCGTCATGGCTCCAGCGTCATCTGGGCTAGGAGCTGATCCAAAACTCATCTATAGGAGGGGCCTCTTGATTAGGAACCAAAGCTCAAGTCATAAGCAATATGAAGGTCACAGATGAAAGGTGATCAAGATGCAAAACTACTGTTGGATCTAAAATCCCATCTGGGATTTCACAACCATAATGTAAGGTGTATCTCTTGAAAGAAGTGATGAAGGGATTTTATCTACTTTTTGAAAGGTTTGTTACATCATTTATGAAATAAGCATTCAGAAAAAAAACAAAAAACAAACCAACAAACCGACCCAACAAATCATTAGCATATTATTTGTAGAACAAACCAGATCTAAAAACCTTCTAGGAGTATACATTTTGTAGCTCTGCCTCTGTGTTCCCAAGAAACTATACAACAGCCTTTTGTATCCAGGCAGCTTCTTTCACTTGGCAGTGAAGGATCGTAAGGTCTCAGGAAGCAGAGGTGCTGAATCCCCAGTGGGACCTATGCTGCAGGAATGGAAGCTTACCATAGCTTAAATGAAAAGGGAGGAGGGAACATGACAAACTGGCTATTACTTGAGATCTCCCACAAGTGCTAAGACAACCGAACACGTCTTGATCTGGGGAAGCGAGCTACTTCTTCATGCTTTGGGTAGGAACAGCACTACTCCCCAGAAGGTTAACTAGTAGGACTTCACTGTTGTTGCATTGAAATGGCATGTAACTGGTGACAGTTTCCCCTTTCCCAGTAAGGATATTGAAGCATTAACACTACATCACTTACACACACTATTTGCAGAGTAAATGGGGAAGGTTTAAGTTCTTATCTCCAGTTCCTGTGGAGCACACTGATATGAGACAGCACATACAAGAATGGAGCTTCACTGTAGAATGAGGTCTCTTTGAGAAGAGAAACGCAGAGTGCAGCACATGCACATAGCTGGGGAGAAACTGAGCTCCCATGAACAAGCAGGCTCTTCTGCACTGAGGAAGAGTCTGGAGGGCAGCTTTTAGGCAGTGTCACCAGTTAGAGGAAGCCATGAATCACTATGAAAAAATGCTGCCTGCTGTCATTTGATTCCTGCTCTCTGGGAAACAAGATTTTCATTCCCGTAAGATAAACAGAACAACATAGGGCTCTGTCATCTACCTGTTTTCCTAACAGTTGTCTTTGTTGCTGCTGGTTGGCATGCTACTTGGATCAAAGACTGGGAACAAATATTTTCCTATCTTCACCCAGCAATGTTATCATTGAAAATAATCAAAAACCACTCCCCACCTTCCTTCCCCACCAGGGAAGGTTTTGCATCATGCCCTTCCTGCACTGAGTCAAAACGCAGCAGCAATCTCTTCTGTGTATATTTCCAACAGCTGCTAATGCCATAAGTCAAACAAAAAGGCTGAAACTCTATTAAAAAAATCCCAGATAATGTGAAGCTGGAAGAGTATTTGAGAACATGCGATGTGAGTTTCCTAACAGACTTTCTTTTCTAATCGGTTCTCACTGCCATCTCATTATTTGCTCAGGGCAGGTCTACATGGGATGAATTAAATAGTCTGCATCATGTCACCAGCCCAGCTACCTTCCTGAATATTCAAATGCAAAATAAAATCAGCCTCTTGAATAAATGCACTAGAAAGTGTGTGATATTAAATATCTCTTGAGACCCTTGTTCTACTTGAAAGCCAGTCACCCCTTTACCCCTGTGGATTAATAGATTAGGACAGACCTGACATGGCTGCTGGTAATTCTATTTAGCTTGAGGTGTTTAATGGATATGAAAAACATAATCAGGCCATGAGGGGTAGAATGAAAGCCACTGTCACTCTATTTGCCAGCTTGTCTCTAACTGATAGGCAAAGTTCAGTACTCCATCTGTCATCTACAGCATATGGACTTCTGAGAAAAATCAGTGTTAGGACTTCACTGAGACAGAGATTGCAGGGCCTAGCATTTACACCCCATTTAACAATTTCCCTACCAGTGCTCATTTTCTTTTGCATGTTTTGACGGTTGAGTAAGACACTCAGGACACTATCATGGTCAGTGATTTATCACCCAGTAACTGCAGCTTCCATGTACAATCGTAATCTACAACACAAAACAGCCAAATACACATTTTCAAGCACGCATGATTTGATGCAACATCCATTTGCCTTCACATGCCACATCAAAACCAACTGTCCTAGTGATTGCTGTCCTGACATGCATGTTGAAAAATCTACACTGAAGAAAAGACAGGAATGTTCTCTGATCCCTCTGCTGAAAACCGTCACGAGCCCAACCCTCAGGCTCCACATAGAACTTAACATTTTAGAGGATCAATTCTCCTTGAACTTTTTCTCCAACATGATTAAGCAATGCTATTTGAATACTGGAGAACCACCTGGAACCTACAGGACCTGCAAGCCTGTATTACCTGTATTAAATTTGTAATGCAATCATCTGTGCTCTTCTGAGCCTGCTGAGATACTGGGAAAATATTAATAACTTTGAATTAGGAAGAAAACTGGCACAATAAAAAAAATACAGTAGGTATTTTGCATCCTACACCTGGCACTACACTGACAGCAGGAACTGGAAAGGATTGTGGAAAAATGTGTGTATTAGAAATAAATAGTGAAAAAAGAACATTGATCTTACAATGGCAGCGGATGAAATGGCAGGTTGAGGCTGGCTACATTTTTAGGAAAATGTATTTTCTAGGAAGATAATACAAACCTCTTGAATATGAAAGCACCTAACTGTGCAAAAAATCAAAAGTGCATTTGAAATGTTCCCCTTGTCTAACAGGAGAATCTTCCTGTAATTTGAAACCTTGTCTGCTTCTTCTACGGAACTAGAAAATTAAAGCTGTTTGACTATATTGATCTGGTTGCTAAACAACTGATAATTGATGTTCTCTGGGTTTCAGTAATGTGTGCTTTAAGCAGTGAGTTTGCTACCCTTCTGTTTGAAAGGTCAGGCCTGAATATTATCCAAGTACTTAAAATGGAAAAAAAACCCAACAACCCCAACTTAAGAAAAAAGTTTGAAGACAGATTTACTGATCAAAATGTGTGGGTTTTTAAAAGGAGTTTAAAAAATATAATGGCATATGAACACAATTCAGATTGCCTCTGTGGGCTGAGTATTTCCACCAGGAAGCTGATGTTCTCTCTGTCAAAAATATCAGTTCTAGTACTAGCTCTATTTGGTGGTATGATGATACAAGTTCCCTCACTACGTGCCCCACCCAGTCTTTACTTCCTGGGTTCGAGGTCTACTCTGAGTTCTAAAACCCTCTCCTTGTTTAAATGTGTCTTTTGATTTGTCCTACTTGCAATATTCAACTACTGCCTCAGTCACCATCGACCCAAGGATTTGTTCAGTGAGCTCAAGCAAACCCAAGAAAATATTCCAGTGTTTATGCCAGAGAATACTAAAGAAGTCCAAATATCTGATAGAGTAAATTCGACTCTATAAAATGTGGCAATTAATTTATGACTTAAAGATCTTAAGTCAGTACTGTGCAAAGCCTGTTTTAATAATATCCTTGTGAGGAATGGTTGCAAATGGTAGTGCCCCAGGAACTGTTGTGGATACTCTCAAATTATTTTTTGAAAGCTTGGAACTAATTTCTAGTTCATTTAATCGGTCAAACCTTTTATTTTTGCCAAATAGAATTCCCTAATAGTAACTTGAGCAATATACACAATTAGAACTGAAATCAGCTTCAGTTTTGGTTTAAAAGTTTTTGCAGTTACTGTTAAAATTTAAATCTCGCTTTGCCTGCCAAAACAAACATAATTCTGTTCTCCTCTTTTCCTTTCAACTACTACCAAGCATAACCAGGTTTAACAGATTTGAAATATGTGAGCCATAAAACCCATGCCCATTGTACAGAGTTAGTAGAGGAGAGCAATCAATTGCTCAAAGGTAGCTTTCATTATTAATCAAGAACTGCACACACCTACATTATGATATTCTGCTCTGTGTTGTCATTTTTTTCTCCATGGGTTATTTTTGAAGAGATGTTCAACTACCACACCTTTTAAGGGAAAGAACTGAAACCACTTTCGGTTTCAGGTATATTTAGGTGACAACCTCAGTGCCCTTCCATGTCCAGAAGTTTCTGTATTAGCACTGTGAGATCCTCTCATTCTTCTCCATGGCATTCATGAAATTTGAAGCACTCTGGGAGGTGTTGTTATGCAAGTCATTTGCAAAACCCTATATCCCTTTCTATACTTTACCAAGTGCCTTAGGTCTTGTACAAACTTCAACTCTGAGTGCTCTCTGTCTTTGAGAAAATTTGAGTGTAGAAAGACCTCTTTGGGAAGGCTTGTCAACTTGAAGAAGAAAAGAAATTCTATCTGTTGCTTATACATAAAAAAATGTTACATTTTGATTCATCTAGGATGATAGAAAAACAGGATAACATTAAAATCCGCATAATGGCTTTGATACTTCTTATACTTTGAGAAGGCCTTGGCATGTCAGGCAGAGGTGTTGTGCCTGTAATCGGCAATGTGGTAGCACAGGAGAGGATTGCTGGAAAGGAGCATTATTCATCCCACTCTGCTTGTTCATGGAAGAAACTGGCAACTCTTTCCCCAGCTTTCTCTGAGTGCTCTGCTACAAGACCACAGAGAACCTATATAGATCATTTCCTCTTTAACCTCTATAGGAAGTCTGTTCAGGACGGAAACATCTAGGGCCACACAATTTTCACCTGAGCCATATACTTCTGCCGTTGGATACTTGCAGTATGTTTGACATTGTGAGTTTCATTTTTCAGTATTTAACCCCGCAGCCTTAGTGATCTGTAAGAACAGCTACATCATGGAATTTCCTAGACCTTTTTATAATGAAATATATATGTGTGCATATAAACACATACAGAGAAAGCAGCTCAAAAATTAGGCCTTTTGAGCTCCAGTGACTTGTTAACAAAGTCAAGCTGCATGACTATATTCCAGATTCTGAGACTCTTTGACTGCTCATGTGTGCACCCAAGTGCTCCAGTTCCTGGCAGAATCACACAGGAGGGAAATCCACTGGAAATCTGTTGACTCTCTTTGCAAAATCAGCAGTTAAGAGCCTGTAAGAAATTCCTTTTTCTCATAAGGGAAATCTTAAGCCTAGATTCTCAAACTGTAGCTCAACGAGACATTTTGTTCAGGGAGTTTAAGGTGTTCCAGCCACATCAAAACACCCAGCCCCTGTTGTGCTGACAGCACTGTTCATGGGCTGTGTTGAGAATTGAAGCGCTGATTGGGCTTTGCAAGGGCAAACATTAGAAGCTGCAACATTTTCCTGACTCATTTTAAAAGTGCATTGTCCAAAACCAGCAGTCTTGGTGCCACTGGGAGTGGAAGAGCAGGGGGAACATGCAAAAGTGTATGGGCATGAACAAGCATTCAGGACCAGATTACAGCTGGGCGCCGAGGTCTGCTGCACTCAGGGCACCACAGGTCACTGCAGCAGAATGAAGTGCAGTTTATTTCACGTTATCAAGCAGGAGATATATTCACATTGCCTGACCAATCTAAAATGGTTAGAGAGTTAGAGTTCAAAGCATTTTCTACCGTCATCTCAAAGTAATAATCTCCCTGTGTGAAGGAATTTATGCAAATACAGAGGTGCCATGATTCTTTACAAGAAGCGATCTAATCTGTACCAGCACAGGAGTGACAATATAATGACTTCAAACTAGAGCTTTAGTGTTAAAAAAAAAAAAATGTACTTCAAATAAAACAGTTATCCCAGTAAGAAGAAAAGGCACAAAGCCCAAGAATATGATCTGTTAGCAAGTCATCCCTCTCTATAAATACTACAAAGTTTGAGCATTCCTGCAAAATACCTTCACATTTTAAATTTATGTTCACTCTATGGGTGAGACATTCCCAAATACATGTGTGATCTTTGCAGCTCTGCATTTGACTAGCATAGCTCATGCAAAATTAACTGGCTTTGCATGCCATGTGATTTTCAAAGTCACAATGTAGATAAAGCAAAAGCAGGCATCACTGGAACACTTATCAGTTTGCTTCTTGCTGGGGAAACTTCTGTGCCAAGAACCTAATGCCTATTTTAGCAAATAATGTAGTGCAGCAAACAGCTCTGTAAAGGTCAGCAAGTGGTGCTGAGAATCCAAAGTCCTCAATACAAACCCTTCATAATGTTTATTTAAGAAAATCTCTGCTTTGATCCAGTGGACTGTGTGTGTTAGGTAGGCTCCTGGAGTGCCTCTTCTCACTGGCTTCAGGAAGCAGCTTAATTTTCACCTGAAGTGGAATTGATTTTATGTGTGTTAAGACTACTGCCTTGTATCAATCAAATCAAGGGAAGTGAAGACAATTGAAAGATTTGCTTCAAAAGCACAGTCCTGCATCTAACTAAAACACTGCAGACTAGACACCATCCATGGAATAAGAATGCAAGAATAATTTTGCAAGGAAAATAGGTTCAGTCTTTTTTCCATCCTCTGACCCCTTCACAATCATATACTAAACACCTGTTCAGTTTTATATGTGAGATGCAAGTTCAAACTTTAAACAGAAAGTTAAAAATCACCTTAAGGCTGATAAAGCCCAGAAAATTTTAGCATGGAAGGAAAGAGTAATTTTGAGAAGGCAGATGAGATGGGCGTTGTGTTAAATTAAATAGTAACCTAATGCCAGCTTTTGCAACAATGTTCCCATTCAGAGATATCAAAATTATTTTTTTAAATTCTAATTCCTTTTTTACCTACAAAAAAAGTCAACAAGTTCTAGAAAGACAAAGTGGTCTGAGCAGGTCAGTAGCAGAGGAAGGAGTGAATTCAAACCTTGCAGATTCCCGTGGTAGCTCTGTCAGCACTGTGCATATGGGACGGCCGTGCGTAAAGAAAATGACCCAACAGGAAACATTCCAGGTTTTCTGCACGTAAATGATTGCTGCTTCAAAACCAATGGATGATGAATGCTGAAAATAGCAACTGAATCCTCATCTTCCGTGTATCAGTTGTCAGGCACACACTGACCCAAACAGCTAGTGAGGAAAGAGATTTGCAACAACTGTCATCCACTGCAAGCAGCCAAAGTGTGACTTCTTCCAAGAGGAAGGAAATCAGTAGGAAAAAACCAGTACTTCTTTGATGCGATCTTGTTGCACACAAACAAATGCACATGAAATTTGGCTCCCCTAAGTACTGTAAGGCTCAAAGAGCACGAAACAGTTTCCTTGCTCAGTATTCATATCCAGGACAGCATTAGCACTTTTTTGGGTCTCTCGCAGGAAAGCTGTATACGTCGTTTTGAGTAAAAATTATTTTTAATGCCCTTCTCTCTCTGCTCCTATGGTATTTTCTTGCTGACAGTCACCCACACTTCCAAAACCTGTGTTGCCATGTCCTTCCTCCTCTCCACCCCTGCTACTCTGCCTGTCAGCATCTGAATTATTCCCCTTCACTCTTCCCAACAGCAAGACACAGGCGCTCACAAGAGACACTCTGTCCTCAGTCACAGTTTGGGTGGCTGGAGCAGTAGCTCTTCTAGAAGATAAAATGTTGCACTTGCAGAGAAAATTCAGTGATGACCTGGAGGACACGCAGCAAGCTCAGCAAGGGTGCTCAGAAATTTTAAAATCATACAATCATTAAGGTTGGAAAAGTCCTCCAAGATCATAAATTCCAACCTTCAACCAAATACTAGCAAAGCCACTAAACCATATCATGAAGTACCACATCTATTCATTTTCTGAATACTTCTATGGATGGTGACCTCACCCCTTCCCTGGGCAGCCTGTTCCAGGGCTATGCTGGACAATCACTCTAGTCACTAGAAGTCATTACACGTCTTTGTGTGACCAAATATTGTTTTTTACTTACCTGGATTATTTTACTTTTTGGTAGAATTAGGATTTCATAAAAATTGGTTTTGACCTAAGTCTGTAGCAAGCTCCATTTTTTTCCTGCTAAAAAAATAAAATTATAAAAATGCTTCCTGGAATCTGTCTGACATATCTATGGCAAGGGTTGAGGATAAAGTCTAACTTTGTCCATCACAAATGTTTCCCAGCTAGATTTTAGGCCTTCTGTATATTCTATAAGAATTTTGCTTAACAGGAATCTGGGAAGGACAAGTGGTGCACTATTTTTTAATTTGGAGTCCTCTGAGAAAATACTTCTTTTGTTTGATTCACAGGTGAGTGAGAGATCATCACAGAGGAATGTAAGCACTGGGTTTTATCTCAACTATATGTTAATATTTATTGCTGCTTTTTCCACCAAGTTAAGCTTCCTTTTCTTTGTGTGTCCTCAGACTATTTCAGTGAAATGGCAGTACATCATCTTTAGTTAATGATTGTGTTGCTGGACTTCAGATCTGACTCAGAATAAATTTTTGCAATCCTCAAGGAGGATTCCCTTGCCCTCCTTAGTATTGTTTAGTATCTGCCTTTAAATAGGGCTATGGCTACAATCTCCTGTGACTGCGTATCAGACAAGTTGGTAAGTTAAAGTAGGAAGATAGTAATGACTTTGAAGACAAGTGGCATCTATTTGATTCCTTAGACCAGACTGATTTCAGTAAAGAAAAATTTAAAGCAGAAGTTGCTGTCTAAAAGGGGTATCTGCTGTAGTGTGTTAATACATTTGTGGAGCAATCTTTCATGTATGTAATTGGGCAGCTTGTGAGGGCAGTTATAGTGCCTCCACTATATATAATGGACAATACTGCAAGAAAAAATACCAAAGAATTCTAGTTTCTTGCCATACAAAATAGTCTTTTAAGGCCTCAGCATAAATATTTGTAAGATACCAAAATATGCTTAACTTAAATTGAAATATTTATTCTGTACAACATTATTAAAATAAAAAACAAACCAAAACAGACCCAAACAACCCACCCCACAAATCTGCTAACGTGATATCCTTTGGGTAGGAAAAGTGACACAGGGTGTACAACTGATGTGTGTCAGAACATTAGTTTTATGCATTTATGCATCTTATGGTGGGGCAGAAGGAAGGGGGGCATTTCTTGGAGACAGAAGAATTTTGGGTGGTCACAAATTTTACAGCTGATAGCTTGGAGCATGGCGCAGCCTGTGCTTGGCAATTCTGTGGATAATGAAAGCCAGGGTAGGTGTGACTGTTCTATGAATCTCTCTTGATTCTTAAAGTGAACAACATAAATTCTTACAATGAATAACATGAACATGATCAATGATAGCTGGATGTGGGATTGTTTGGGTTTTATCCCTCTCGTTCTTCAGTATGAGTTCTAAAGATAGTAAAAAGGTTAAATTGACCACTGTGGACATGCATATACCAATTTGTTTTCACTAATTATGTTATGAATAACACTTTTCAGTTAAACCAGTAAAACTCTAAGTTTAAACCAGACCTAGGTTAATGAAGGGGGGGTTTGGTGCTTAAATAAAAGGTTTGAAAAAAGGAATGTACACACAAAAAACTTGACACAATTCTTCAT
This sequence comes from Aphelocoma coerulescens, assembly GCF_041296385.1. Classification (NCBI taxonomy): domain Eukaryota; kingdom Metazoa; phylum Chordata; class Aves; order Passeriformes; family Corvidae; genus Aphelocoma; species Aphelocoma coerulescens. The sequence continues at coordinate 34,614,299 of NC_091014.1, read as the reverse complement.
CCTTCCTCCCCCCTAAAAATTAAAAAAGGAGAGTGTCTATGCTATCACAGGTGCCATCTCACAGTTTTCTACTGGTTAGGTGTAAATGACCCCACAGTGGCCCAAACCAGTAGGAAAACCACTGTTTTGTGGGATTACTTGTCAGTCAGTTTAGCTGCAAATTAATGGGGGCAGGAGTGATCCAGCTGGCAGCAGCCAGCTGCACCTCGACTCAGCTGTTCTGTGAAATCACAGCACTGGCTGGGAAATCCAGCTTTGCTGGTGATGCCTAAGTGAGACATTCTTCCCGAGCAGCCAGGTGAGGCAGGCAAGACCACACTTCGTTACAGAGCTGACGAGAGAAAGCAGTAATTACACGAACACGAGATCTATTACCTGACTGCTGTTGTAAGATGAATCTAAGGTGTCATGTGGAGCGAGGCAGTCCATTAATCTTCCATTCCGCCGGCAGCCCAGGTGCACCAGGTCTCGGCAGTGAGCATGGCAGGTGTACTTGCAATCTTAAAAACCCACACACAGACACCAGGTAAAAAAAAAGAGAAAAAAAAAAAGCGGGGGGGGGAGGAAGAAGAAGAAATGAAAATGGTGTTTAGAAATGAGGTTTCTGCAGGCAGAACTTAGTAGTGAGACACATTCTTATTTGCTACATGACCTCAGAGAAATAAGCATGTCTCAAGTGAATTTCCCCACCCGTATCAAAGATAATAATAGCTACACAGTGCTGGAGATGTAAATTCACCGGAGCGAAGGTGACAGACAGTGCAGCACACCTCCCAGTGTCACACTGACAGGCCTGCAGTGGAGCAGGTCTTTACATAGATCAGGGCTGCCTCAGTGAGATGGTCTTGCAAAAGGTCCGTGCCACAAATTAGGTATTAGCTGTTGCAATGTAAGCACAAAAGGGGCAGTTCTCAGAAAAGACATAACATTTTTGACTTACCGACAAAAAATTCTACCCAAATAGAATTACTGCTACATGGTTTTTCATGTTTTAAGCTCTAGGTGCTCATAAGAATATGCACATGAATATTGAAAGCAGAATGAGTGGCTTATCTGAATCTGGTAAATCACATAGTTGCCTTCAGTAACAATTCAGAAATTTCACTTGCTGGCTATCAAAGTCAACTAAGACAGCTATTAGAAATCTAAATTCATTATAACAGAGGCAGATGGCCCCATCTCTAGTAAGAAATAGGTGATTCATGCACCCTCTAATCTCAAAGAAAGAATCACTTTAAGAGTATTTGCAAAAACAGGCTGTATTTGCTTTGAAGCCCTGTTGTGTTTGCTGGTTTTCTGTGTGAGCTGGGCAGAGTTCATGATGCCATCTTTGTCTAGTACTGAATGTTACTTTCTATTTTTAGGTTTTATATTGCTTATAATTTTGCCAAAGAGTAACCACTTGTACTTCAAGTTTCCATGCTGGGGAACATTATGCTGTTTGTTTTAGGACATTTCGGCTAAAACAATTCAGCCATTTCCAAGAATGACTTTTGGAGAAAATGCTTTCATTTTTTCTAACTAAACTACACTTTCTTTTTTCGTTGTTGTTACAAAGCTTTACACTTTCAAGATTTATAGCAAAAGATGAATTCTGGATGGGCTTTTCTGTTCCCTTATCAGTCTCTCAAAAATTTCAGTTTCCCTTATGTTTGATTAAATTCCTGTTGCAATTCCTGAAAAATAAATTCTTTAACTTTCTCATTTCCAATCCATACCTATCAGTGGTGTTATGGAGCAAGACAGCAGCGTGTTCCCTGAAATGCTGTTCCTCTTGGCTAGGGTCTGGATCTTTAATGTAAGATCCCTGTACCATCAGACCATTTAAAAGTGAAAATTATGATGTGGATAAGGTGTAAACCTGCAATCACATTCCTGATACAGAATTTATGCTACACTTGCATTAAAGCAAGATTAATTGTATTTATTTGGCACAAAGTTAACCTGTCAAAACTTTTTCAACACCAGCAACCCAGCATAGTGAGTCCATCCTGGATCACCACTCCGAGGCAGATAACTGGGGTATTTCTGATCTTAAAACAGACTGACTACATCACAACAACTATATCACAACAATTTCACTGTATCTCAAGTCACACTCCTCTTGAGACATCAGCAAATAGCCTCCAGCTAATTATGGGTTACAAAGGACCCTGTTGCAGTATAAATCAAAGCACTGAAAAAAGACTCAAACTCTCTAAAATGGTCACTGTATTTAATGCAGAATTTAAAACACATAAAGCAAAACAGGCAGAAGACTATGGGGAAAAATAAAAAAGAATGGTTAAGGCAGCTGTATGGTGTCCAGGAGAAATGACAGCTGTCCCTACATCCTTGTTTGGTGCTGGCAGGCCATGTCAGGCTTGCTCCAGTGGCTGTCCAGTTTCTCCTGGGTTCTGCATTTGAGTTCCTTTATCCAATTGTCAGTAAACATGGAGTATTCCCAACTGCAACTGAAGTCAGGGAGAGCTGTGCTTTTGACTCAAATGAGGTTTTCGCAGGGCTCTGTTCTATGCTTACGCAGCTGGGATTATTTTTCAGATGACTCAGGCATCTCATGAAATTCTGGAGGAGACAGAACACTCATTTTCATGGACCCCTTGAGAAAAGAAGTATTTTGTCTTTGGAAAGGGACCCTGTAAGACACAGTAGAAAAGCCAACAGGAATAAATAAAATTTGGAGCCATTGTTCATCAGGTGAGGGAACAGGCAGCTCCAAAAAGCCAGGATGGGAGCACTTAATTAAAAATTACATTACAGTGCATAAAGAAGATCAAATGAAAGTAATATTTGATTATTTTTTTCCTTAATTTCGGTGTTCTTTACTTTGCAAGTTCAGTTATCTTCTTTAGAAAAAATGCTTATGAGATTGCACTGTATGTCCACCTTTCAGTTCACCCCCTGTAGTTCTGACAAAGCTGACCATTTCAACTACATATGGTCTAAAAGCTAATTAAGTTTTATGGAAATTATCTCCTGGCTAAAGGAGGGAGATCCAAACTAACACCCACTCTCAGGGCAAAGCTGGCAAAATTCAGCCATTACACCATTGTCTGTCAATGTCTGGACAACCAGCTATGGCATATCACCTGTGTGGCGAGGAGGTTATGGGGAATGGGGCAAAAATCTGTAGGACACCAGGGTTCACTAATTTCCCAACTTCCTATGACTATGCAAATGCATGTACTGAGCATTCACAAAGAGTATTAGGAAAAAATCTGTTAGCTAAACAGTGTTCTGAAGCAGGATTACTTATTAAGTTAGGAAACATTATCTCTTAATGCTATTTTGTTTTTCATTTATATTAATTTTCATTTGTGAGTCCATAATGTCATTTGCAAGACAAGTCCATAATTTCCACCTGGCTATTACAGGCTTAGTTACAAAAAATCTGAAAGCTTTGTCTCTAATAAATCTTCATCTCTAAAATTCTTTCAATCTTAACCTAGATTTTAACATACTGTTTATAAGTTTATAAGTTTAATAAGAAACATCAGAAGAAGGATGAGTTTTTTTCTAAAACAGTGGATCTATATATGATCTTTTTTTCATATGTGTTTTAGCTTTAAATACATTATTTCATTCCAGTTGTGGCATACAGTGTTTCACAAAGGTCTAGACAGCATCAAATTTTAAAAATACCTTTTTCTGGTAATCCTTTACTGGAGCACTCCCAAAATTTCCATGAGTTCAAAAAGTAGCTATAATTCTGGAAAGACTGTTTTGGTCATTAGATCATGGATTGCCATATCGTTTCTGCTTGGAAAGCAATCAGAACCAGGTGCTCTTTCCTGATGTGGTCTGAAATGAATCCTGTTCTTTGAAATCAGAGCTCTGGGGGCTTTAACTTAGCACATTTGATAAAAGCATTCACTGACACCTAGAAAAGCTAATAGTTTTATTTTACTGATGCTCAGACTGTCATGTACGCTGACTTCATTTATGAAAGTGATGCATCAATGCATACTGAAGATGCATAATTGTCCTGAATTATTAGGAAATGCAAAGTATCTATTTATTAAACATATAAATATTATGCTTTAGAAGTTTAGTTGTCAACTACTGAGACATAATGAAGCACCTTATGATTTATTATTCTATAGCAACAATGGCTTGACTGGAGTCATAGAAAAAAGTAACTTATACTATTGCAAGAAGTCAACACTACTCCTATCTTGCCCTCATAGGGGTAAACTGTAAGGCTTCAACATGTTCATTTTATATGAATGGACCCCACCTGATGTTTGGGTTTTCTTCACCCAAAACTTGATTTTGCCTGAAAGCTTGTAAATAGGTGTTACCATAACTGATTTGCTCCATGGCAGTGCAGCAGAAAGCAAGTGAAGGAACAGGCAGGAACCCAACAGATGCTCCAACACCAGACCCTAGTAACTAAGTGTTACTCAATCCAGCAGAGGCAGGCAGAGGCTCAGTAGCAAAATCTCTCTATCCTGCTCTGGTCTCCCCTGCCTAGGAAATGTGTGATTTCATTTCTGTGATGGCCCAGACAAATTTAACTTCCAAATGGATATGCAGAATGTATGTTGTGCCTGAGCAACTGAAGCACATGGAAAGTTCAAAGCCAAATTTGTATTACCTTTGCATTATTTATTAACCACAGTAAGACTGAAGAAGTCTTTAGAAAAGTGTGAGGGGATATACAACTTGATCTTACTACTGTGTTGGGAACTTAGCAAGTAAAATCAGCTTTACATGAGAACCTGTGGCTTGGTTCCCAGCAATCAGAAGAGTTTATTGCTGTACTTGCTCTATGGAAAGTATGCCTGTAAAGCTTCTTGGAAAAATTATTCAAGCTATGTAAGGTGCTTAGTGCTTTAGTTTTTAATCCATTTTCAGCCAGCAGGTAACAAAAGGAAGGACAACGAAGTTCAGCAATATTTCTCCTGCAAGAAAGAATTGAACTGTGTTTTTTCTACAATACATTGATTATCAGCATGTCACATTTCATTTTTTGCTTAATATATGTTGTGTTGTTCTCTTTTTTGCTGATGCTCAAATGTCTACATTCTAGTTTGATGCTAAAGTTACTACAAAGATCTTTTTCAACAGTTTCACTCGAATCTGTAACGGAATGAGAAACCTATTTGAATAAACAGCCTTCAGAAAGCTCTAAGCACAGCTACTAGGAGGTGGAGATCTGCTGTTTTATCTCTATGAAATACTCTTTATTTCTGCTTGTTTGTTTATCTGTTAGCTACACAACATCAGTCTGAGATTAAAATAAAATTTTAACCATATTTCCCAATTAGTGATTTTTAAGGGATCCCTATTATTACAGATGAGAGGATTTCTGTGGTCCTTATGGCCATCCTTTCCCTCGAGGGATCTTTGTGTGTATTTTGTGCTCCTTCCCCATTGTGGAGCTACACAAGGCTTAGATCAGATTGAAGTCCAGCAAAGCCCACATCTTCCAAACTCCTGTAAAGCTGCGACTGTCCACAGGTACCACTTAAGGTCTTCTGCTGTGTCTCTGTAGACTCTGCTCTCAATAGGTACAATGGCCATTCACAGCCATAGGTCATGAGGCCCTTTTTGGGATACACACTTCCCATGGAGAGGATCCTCTTATCATTTTCCCAAGGACAGAAAGACCATAGAGCTGGCTTAACTTGCTGTCTAGGGAAACTCTCCAAGAAGCACTTGAACTGCAGCCCTATCTGGTGTCACAGCTCTATTCAGGGTCAGGAACCCTGGCCTGGAACCAGGATAATCTCCTGTAACAATCTCTATTAGGAGCTACTCATGGTGATTGAGAGAAAATTAACCAGAGAGCCTATGGCACAGACCTGCAACATGATGAGTTCATATATTTGGACCTCAGCAGAAGACAAGCGCTTTAATCAAACAGTCCAGGATCCAACACAAATGCTTGTGGTGTTTTTGTTTGCCAAGTGTCTTACCAAGCTGGAATTTGGGTACTGCATAAAAAAATTGCCATATTACTCACCGGTTTCAGATTCAGAGTTTTTAGACAACGGTTTGTCTATCATCTAGGCAGGCAACAACCTGACTCTGCCACATGCGAAGAACGTTACATTGGTAAAGCAGGAGGGAGTGATCAGCCTTTTGGTGAGAAGAAAAGAGAACACTTCCCTGAGTGAATCACTAAGTGAGAACTTCAAGGGAGGCCCAAAGGAGAAAAGGAGGTATAAAAATCAGCAACCTGCATGAAGCTGGGACTGTTTGATGTCCTTGCCACCTGGGAACTCAGGGACTATATTTCTGATTTCATGCACCAGATGGCAAATAATTGGTTAATACATAAATTCAGCTTCCCAACTGCAAAACAGGAAAGAATTACAGGTATTTTAGATTAAACAGCCTAAACTGGATTTTTTTTTTTCAGTTTCTGATGCTGGTAACTTTATAATCTCAAAAATACTGTCGCCTATTTTGGAGCCTTTAAATACTTCTTTTTGGTATGACCTCGCGCTAACCTGGTTTGTGGCAGATGGTTTGCTAGATAACATAAACACCAGGACACATGCGTTCTGTGTCATGGTCATCCTTAGCCGAGGGGGAGGTGGTGAGGCAGGCTGGCCCGGACTGCCATCCCAAGGCAGCCCACCAGCCTTTCCGAGAAGTGGAAGGAGACATTGCCATCTAGCTGCACGTTGAAAAACTGGGATGTAGGTGTTTCCATGGATGAAGCATCTCCGAGAGACCACTGTCAGCCAGATAAGGTTGCTGGCACCTGCTACCGAGAAGGTCCCTGACTAAGGGAGGATTCTCCACTCTTGGTGCCAGTGACTGTAAAAACCACGAGAAAAGTTAACTATTCAGCTACTGAAATCTACACTGGTTCTCAGGTGCTTAAATGCCTCTGAGCACCTGGCCCTAAGTGGCATTGGAGCATAAATCCCATTGATTTACTCTGGAGTATTGAAGAATTAAAATCAATTTAATTGGTTAGTAAAACTCTTTTGTATTTTTATCAATGTGCCAACAATTGAGTCTTCTCCCTCCTTCCAGTGCTTGCCAACAGGATCCAGCTAAGACTTGTCACAGGAGACTCTTGCACAAACCTGGGATCCTACATAACCAGCCTATAAACAGGCTTCTGCTCCTGAAAACTACTACACCTCTTTTGGCCAGATACTGCTCTGCATACAGTCCTGTTTACAGTCACCACTCCCACAGAAACAGAACACCCAGTGTTTGCCAGACTGGCCTGAAAATCTGTTTGCAAACAAGGCTGAAAATATTTACCTCATTCAATTGGGGTATGGGTTAAAATATAAATTTACAATAGTGGAAATAATTTAAAAACAAAAGCCCAAGACAAGATAATTCAAGTTTAGGTTATATTTACTTTTCACAATCTCCTTCATCTGTTTCAGCATCACACCTGGCTGGAGAGCTGGACCACATCCCCTCCTCAGGCTATACTATGGCTATCGTGATTTTGGGAGCTCTTAGATGTGCCAGTTTCTGGGAGGCAGACTGAGAGATACACAGCTGATCTCCCCCTCCCCCAGAAGCCTTACAGCCTCCTCCATGTAAGGACTCCCCTGAAAGTACATGGGCACAGGAACACCATGCAAAAATGCCAGAGTGTGAGGGAAAGGAGGGGCCTTGTTTCTCCTTTAGTCCTCTTGATATATACATATCTATGGCATTCTTTAGTTTTTTTAACCTCCAGGCTACAGCCTAAGAAGAAATTTCCTTGGGCTGATTACATTGCTTTTGCCCCGAGCTTTGAGACTAAACATGAAACAATGAAACTGAGAAAAGAGGGTTTCAAGCAAGCAAGCTTCTCCTCCCCATGTATCTGGCTAGTTTTCTGAGGTCCCTTTTTAGGGACTCTGTCATCTGATCAAAACCTTGAGATAACCTTAAGATTTGGTGGATTTTTTAAATACCCTATGGCACTGCAATTCCTACTATCTTCTGGAGCTCCACACATGAGGGTGGTGAGACCTGGTAAGACTCAACCTGTTAGCAAAAGCTAACAAATCATAACCACGCTTGGCAGCAAAGACAAAGGGAATGACTAAGTGCTCAACTCCTGCTCTTCTCTCTTTCCAGAGAAGAGACCTCAGAGAGACAACTGCTCATTATGGCCAGCAGACAGAGCCAATGGCTCCTACTTCTCCATGCCAGATAGGGGTGGGGAGGCCAAATCCCTCTGTGCAGCAACTTTGAACAACGAATTAGAGACGAAACTTGGCAGATGCCTTAAGGTATCACAATGTCTATCCTTTCGTGACAAATTTCTGAGAGTGCCCAGTGAACCACACACCCATTCCACACAGGCTCATAAGCTACAGAAAATCTGATGGACTCGGATAGTGACAGGTTTTACTGACCACAGGTACCAGTGACAAAACCAGAATATCACATAGGAACTGTATTTATTCTTCAGTTCAAGAGCAAACAGATTGCATTTCTGGAACAGAAAACAAATCTTATTCTTCATTTCTGAACTGCAGTGAAGTTATGCCACACACACAAACAAGTTACCTGTAGATAAAATCCTAGATTTGACCTGCCCTAGATATCAGCTTACAATAATTTATTTACATTTGATTTCCTACAGAACTATTGATTTAAGCTTACTTATGCAAGACTGCAGTAGTTGTTAGGTATTTCTACAAATCATTAAACAGCACAGGGGAAAAGCAGAGGGCCGAGCCCCTGGCCAGCATCCAGCTGTGCCACACGCAGCCCCCAGAGTCAGGCTGGAGGAGCAGATACCAGCAGCTCCCCAACGAGTTCTGGCTGCTCCACCTTTTCCCACCTGCTCCATAAGGCCAAGCAGCCAGAGGGGTGTCCTGGCATTGCACTGAGCTACACTTGCAGCAGCAATGTGGCAGCAGAGTGGCTAGAATGGTAAAAGGGCAGCTATGGCCCCTTTCCTCTGACAAACCTGTCCACAGGCATTTGAATCCCAGCTACCAACCTAATCCACCAGACCCAGTAAATTCTACCAATAGTCTAAAAGCAGCTCAGGTTGTCTTTAAATTAAATTAAGTTTTCATATGGAAACCACAAAATGCAGCAGCCCAGAGCACACGCTGAATTCCCAGCTTCTGAGGGAACAGAGCCTGAATGATAATGGGGATGTGGGTCTACACAGATTCTCACACCTGGTTTTCCTTTTGTGGTGGCTTCATAAAATGCATTTGAAATCCACCTTTGACAGAATCAAAAGCATTACATATTACATTCAATGAACACCTGTCTTGGGAACACATTGCTGCATACACTTCTGCACTGCAAATGTGATGAAAAGAAATAGCAGAATTTCTGTTTAAAAAGTCAAAAATTCGTGCAAAGTATTTATGTAGTTCCACCGTGTCATGCTGGTTTCTTGGAGCTTCCAGTTGCTTTGACTGTTATCCCCTTTCCAACGTTAAAACCTAAACAAATGGGTAGAATATCCCTCCCACATAAAAAACCAGAAGTGAGCTTTCCCTTTTATACACAAATGCAATAAAAATACTGCTTCTTGAAAGCATTTACTCTAGTGCCCTCTATTGCTGAATCCCCAAAATAGCCAGCATTACAGATACCCACAAAGCAGCACTTTGTTTTTCCCTATAGGAGAAACACAATAAAAACCACAAGAACAGGAAAGAAAAGTATAGTTTAGGTCTGTCCGTTTGTACACTCCCAGAACTGTGAGTTCCTGACCAGACCTGAGTTACCAAACTCCCCCTTCTTTGCTGGAATTAGTAACAAACAAGAGTTCAAATTCACAGAGGAGATGGATCATAGCAAAACAGTTCTGAGAACTCAGAAGAGCTCGCTGCTTTACCTGGCCACAACACTGGGAGTGGGAGTTAATTCTGAAGAGCTGCTGAAGGATCAATGATCACTCCATTAGAGGAGTTAAACAGCAGTTATATCCTAGCAGGACAGAAGCCAGAACTTTAACTGACAGATCACATGAAATTTCCAAGCTTGGACTTCCTGCCAAACAAAACCTGCAGTCTCTTCTGTTTAAATGTGAGAGGAGAAAAAAGTTGAACCAAACCCATCAAATTAAATGAAGCTTAATACAAAAATAGTTGCGCTTGGGCAGATCACCTCTAACACTGGGTACAGCTCAATTCTAAACATGCTTTTGTATGCTGCATCCAAGCTTGGTCTATGTTTACATATCAAGCTCTTATGTTACATTATCTCTTTAAAACAGGTAATTCCACACTACTAATTTATTAATGTTACTCTTCATAAATGACCAATCCACAGCTTTTATTTCAGGTGTTATAGGTCATCATGCCGACCCTGATAGTGAATCTTGAAGCAGCTGTACTGGAGACATGCTTACTTTAATGCACAACAGTTGGTCACTGTCTTTTCTTCCACTTCTCTTCCTACTAGCACTGAGGGCAGCAAAGAGGTGCAGCAGAGAGAAACAGCATCTTCCAACTGCTTTTTCTTGGCATTGGCAAAAGAAACAAGAAATGTAGCAGAAGTGAAGTCTTCTGAAATAGTTCAGAAGAAGCCCACAATAGACATAGAGGGTTTTAGCAACTATCGCCTGGTGATACTGAGATTCTGCATGTGTTACATTCACTTTGGTAACCTTCATCCATGCAGCAGTTGAGCCCATGAGATGTAGTTCAATCTCTGGACAGACTTTTTTTTCTTATATTTATTACAGACTTAGGAAAATTCTTAATAGCTTTACAGGTACAAATCAGGATTTTCCTTTGGATGGGAGACAGATTAGACAGAGATTTGTCTTGTCTAATTTAAAACTGGTAGAACCAAGGAGAAAGAAATTTACTGGGATGACACCATATTCATCTCATCTAGGTATCTGAGAAACGGAATAAATCAACACATGATGCAATTTGCAGAAGCCACATGACTGGCTGTGAATGAAAACCACTATACAGACAAACATGCTGTGGACTATTGGACACTAACAGAATGCACCTCCCTTGGAAAAATTCAGACTCACAAGTAACAGAAAAACTAAACAGCTATTTAAGGGGTGGAGAACTACACAGAAATCAACAATAGCAAGAGAGGCATTCATATTCCCTAGGTTTCATCAGCATTGCACTTGAAAAACACAAGAACAGATGGACTGAGTTAGATCAAAGATCTACCTAGGCCAGTAGCCTGTCTTGGGAAGAGCCTGCCAGAAGACATTTAGGGAACACATATGCAAGAAAAAGGGCACCTTAGGAGTGATATTTCCCCCTTTCTATTCTCTCTGTGCCTTTCTATTCTCTGGCAATCTGCAACTTAAAGCAAATAAACAAACCAGAGGTTGTTTTTGCACCTTTTTATTCAATATCCCTTGATGGCTCTTTCCTCCATGAATTTATCTAATCCCTTCTTGAACAAATACAAGTCTTCTAGTTTTTAAACATCCTGTGCCAGTCAGTTCCACTACTGAGTTATGTACTTCCACGTGTACATGAAAGAGCCACTTGCTTGGCCATTTCATGATGTAGCCCTGGCTTTTACACTATAAGAAATGGTAAATAACTCTGCTGTTTGCAATTCTCCACACTGCTCTTATTAGTAGGAAAATATATTCTATTGAAGCTGCCTCTTATCAAGGGAAGAAGCCCTGTAGGAGTTTACTAACCTCTTCAATAATTCAAAATGTTTGCTTTTATCTTCAAATACTATTATACCCTTTTTAAGAGGGCAGGATGACCAAACTGCTTCATATGATGTGCATATGCACAGCACAGTTTTCTGGTATTTTACTTTGTTTTTTGAACATTGAAGGTAAGTCTCTTCAGAGAAATGTCCACCTGACTAACTCTGTTTTCTGAGTGATAAAAATTAAAGTAGAAGCCACTGCTCTACACCTGCAGTCAGCATTTTCCCCACATGGTTTAGATCATATTCATCCACACTGAGCTATGTTTTACTATATTTACTCAGTATGATGTGTTTCTTCTACTGCATTCTACAATTCACTTTAAGTGATCCTGATGACCTGGCAACACTGACATCCCACACCCATCTTTTTTATTTTGTTAACAGATGTTTTTATATTACAGATGCTGGCACAGCTTATTTTCTAACTACGTAAGTGGACTTCTAAGCAAATCATACAAGGCAAATTAAATTAAAATGAAAAGAGATAGGAAAGTACAAGTAGAGATGCTCTTGAAAGGAGACTAGAAACTAAAATCATGCTTTCACAACACAAAGGATCTTTTCATGGCACACTTTCATCAATAATCCATGTGTTCTTACACAGAATGAAGATTGGACATAGGCTCTTCAATGATGATCAAAAGCATTCAAATCAAATGGGTTGAAATATCTGAAGCAGATTAAACAATATGAGTTGAAAGGTCTGCACACTGATGGTCTGATGGTAAAATGCCATCGTCTCCTATCTGCTTCCAGTCTCCTGCAGCATCCCACCCATCTCTAGCACTATGTAAATCATATCCATGAAACAGATGTTCAGAAAACAAACAGCAGTCTGAAGAAGTTAGATCTGAAGTCCTGGTTACCCACCCCAGCAGGTCTCAGCAAGATGAGACTTTTCATTGCCAGATTCACGCCCCAGAACAGCCACCTGCAGTCATAATCTCATTTTGTCTGCTACTGCATTAAGTTTAAATATAACTGATTTATATCCAAGCTGGCTTCCACTGAGACAGCGTCCTTCTGCTCCCTCTCCCAAACACAGATAATTAAGCCTTCAAATTATATTCCCTTGGGGGCAACCATCTTGTCAACATGTGAGCTTGAATGCTTCAGAGATACAGTTCCCAAATGTCTCTACACTCTATTTATCATCTGTGTTAGGCCAAAATCCTGTCCATCATTCCCAGAGATGGCCACTCTCCCTCTGAGTACCCCTCTGCAAGCTTGGCCTGCAAGGGCCACACTGAACCCAGGTACTGCAAGGGCTTCAGTGAACTGCAGGGATGACCAGGTGAACTTCTGTCTGCTAAAAACACAGGAGACTCATAGGTGCTCACTGGAAAGTTACAGCCTCCATGCAGGAGACACAGATCTGACCATAGGGACTGCATAGTTGTGGCACACCGCGGCCCTGAGGGAGACAGGGAGGCAATGGCTCTCACCAACTGGCTTTTGGCAAGAGCACTGAAATACAGTGACATTATCTGTTCATTAGTTTCCTGGCTATGTAGTCTCCCAAATGGAGGTATGCTGCCTCTACATACCCAAACTATTCCCGGAATAATCCAGTTAAAGAGGTCACAGAAGGATGTGGGCACCGACAGCATAAGCCATCATATGTTAGTTGGCCAAATATTTACAAATATTTTAACCTAAGACAATCTAAGTTGACATACTGAGCTAACATTGTCCTCCCATCCCATATGTGTTATAGATCTATTTTGTCAGCTGGATATATTTTGGAGAGGGAGATGAAAGGTTGACTTTTCATACTGTATGATCAGTTAAAGCTTAATATGTTACTTATTTGAGGAGGTAGCAAGTTTAAAGCATATCATCATACCCATGTAACGATTTCCACTTATTTTCCATAACACATATTCCTACATAAATGTAATTTTATATTGGGTGCTTGACCATTCTGACCAAAAGTCTTTTGAAATCAATAAAAATATTCCAACTTTAACATTACAGGGGGACTAAAGGAATAACTCAATAGAGCAGAAAAGTTGCAAAAAATGTCGACCAACAGCAAAGGGTAAAAATCAACTTCCAGCTGCCTGACATACAGTTAGTTTAAGACTTTGTCAATAAATTCTCACTTTCTGCCCTCTGAAAGAACCTTGCAATGTACCTAGTAGAAACAGTAGCTCAAAATGATGAAAATTCTCACCAGACAAGAGCAAGGAATAAAGGTGTTCATAAGCCAGCAGAATTTGGCAACAAACATGACACAAAATCACCTATCTCAGACAGACTTGATTCCTGTAGTGATTTATTTATTATAAAGGCTGCAGAAGAAGCAGGGCTTGCCACTGGGGCAGTTTTGCAAAGTTAAAAAAAAAAAAAAAAGACAGCAAGCATTATGCTTTTTATGTTTTCAACAGGATATTATGGGATTCTTTTCTGAGCAGGTCTAAAATCTGGTTTTGTTTTGTGTAAGCCTGAAAAATAACATAAAGGTTTAAATCAATGCAGATCATAAAATAATCTCTTCCAGGGGGTTGCATTAGTCGCTTAAGGAGAAACTGCATGACACAGTAACAGTTGTGAGATCTGAGCCACAAAATTATCTCAGACTAATCCCTAATTGTTAAAAATTACCTTAAACCTTGAAGGAAGAAGATTTATGTGTCTTTTCAAAGCTTTTATTGTAGCTTCAATTATCATAATATTGAATATTCTTACTTTTCCAGACCCTCTTTAAATCTTGTTACATTCCTGACCTCAGCAGCATCCTCTGGTAATGAGTTCTACAATTTAATTACATGCTGAATTAAAAATAATTTTGAAAAATCCTTTTATCTGCTTTACATTTGTCACCCCTCACCTTATTCCTCTGCTGTGAGACAGAGAAAACAAGAGTTACTTGTCTATTTTGAATTTTGTGTCACTGCTTTCTATAGTCTTACCATGGCCCTCCATGATGTTTTTTCCAATTCCTTTGTCTTTCAATATCTCTCCGCATACATATGTACTTTATCATGATAAAATTTCTAGTCATGTGATGTGCCAACATAAATTCCCCTAAGATGTTGTAGGAAAATATTCAAACGTATTTCAAAGAAATAAAGGCTCCAGAACCCTAAACATCACATCCCTCAGTTTAAACCTCTTATAAAATGGTATGCATGCTTGGTTAAACTAAATGCTGTTAAAAGGTTATCAGCTACATTTAGTATATTCTGAATCATGTCTAAGGTATTTTTTTAATCTTTCAGTAAGTAATTTAATCAAAATCAGGTACCAAAGAGCACCCGCAAATTTTCTTCCTTCTTTTAGAGCTTAGAAAGGAGCACGTTAGCTGTAGGCAAAAGTCTGTGGTCAACAATCCCAAAGTATCCATCCAACGACAGGCTGAAAAGCTAAGAATTTTAGGAACAGCAACCTAATTATGCTTTGACAGCCCTTTCTAAAATTGTGTCAAATGCACCTTTCTGAACACAGTGACCTACAACAGTACCAAATTCATTGTTATACTTAGAAACTAATTTTGTGTTTTGGCAGATTTTGTTTCTGGGTCAAGCAGAGAGGACAAGGCATGCTGAGACATGGAGTGACAGAAGCAGAACAAAACCAACAAGTCCGAGGGTACCATGCAGAGGCACAGTGCCCATCTCATGGTTCATATGATGAATGATAACACACAAAATCTATGACAAAGCATAATAGAGAACATAATCTCTTATCTTCCTAACATGTCCAAATCATGAAATTTTCTCTGTTGCCATTGTTAAATTGTTACTTTATCTATTAAAGCATGAGCGGTTGAAAACTGTCAGTAAGTACTACTGAGAGCTTTAATTGCCAGCTGGGTTATTCATCTGTGGAACAAGCCTAGTGACACAGAATTGTTCTGCTGGGTCATCCTGGGTCCTGGCTCATCCTGAATAAAAAATTCTGTTAGTGCCAATCCTGGAGTAAAACCCATCAGAAAGACAGAGGCAGAGAAAAGGTTGGATTCTAGTATGCTGGAGGCAAGGGTGAATCTGTGTGTACCAAGGGATGGTACTAGATGGTCAGCACTGCTCAGGGTAGGCTTATGTGTTGAACAACTCCCTCAGAAGGACAGAAGGGCAACTTGGTAAAGAATTACCAAAATGTGGTGTTTCAGAGTTGAGGAAGCATGTGGGTAATTTTGTAATCCATCAAAAACTACAGGGAAATTCCAGACACTGAAGAAAAAGGCAGAAATGTTCATGGACTTCAGGGTAGCTAAGGTTTCGTACCACTTGCTGTCTTTGAACAGACTAAAGAGCAATCAGGAGCTGTATCTCCTCCCCTGTGAGAGGACCATCAGGACTTCAGCTTCTAGTTCATGAGACTGGCTTCTGCAAACTTACAAGAATTTTGAGTTGAATTTTCACACTGAGATTTTTTTCTGCTTGGAGTCAACCTTCTGCTAAAATGACAAATTTCCATCAAACCCACAATTTTGTGACAAATATCTCATTGCACAGGTAGCAAAGGACATATAGGACACTTCAGACACTATTTACAAATTCAGCTGAAAAGAGATGCTAAACATACATTAAAATGATAGTAAAAAGGCAAATCTTATTCAAACCACTAGATGTAGAGGGAGAAGGAAGGCAACCCACAAAAAGTATTATTTTTGAAGCACTCAGAGTTCACCTTGTTTCTTGTTACATGTCATGGATGCAATTATTTTCTTGCAGTACTAGGGGAAAAGATAACTGGCATGCAAACATTTTCACATTTATGTAACCCAGCTGGCAATTAAAGCTCTCAATAACATTTATTGATAGTTTTTACAGTAATAAAAGAGATGCAGGAATGATCTGATGTGTTATGAGCCCTGCGGTGACTTGATGTATTAGGAGGACCTGAGATTACCAGTATTCAAAGAGAGGTTAATCAAAACTCCAGGTTCATCCAAAAAAGTTTCATACAGACTTCAGTGTGCTGGGATTTCCTTCTGAATATTTGAAATCTGTGGACTCTTTCACACAGGAAGAAGTCATGTGTCATTTAGACATGGGGCCTAACAGTGTTTCTGTGGCAGATTTCAGATGGTACAACCCCTTTCAAGAGTCACAGATCTGTTATCTGAAGTACAACACTAAACTGCTCAGCTGTGGAACTGACCCAAATTCTACCCCATCCAAATACAAATTTGCTTCTAATGTTGCAGAATTGACAAGTTCACCATTCTGTTCCAAAGAGTCCCAATCAAGAGAAAATGGACCTTGTACCATTAGTCCCTTTAGAAGAACAGAGAGAACTCAGCTTCCTATGCTATGGCAGTGCATGTTCTTCCAAAGCCTTGAGAACACGCCTCAGCCCTAGCTTTGACAGACCATGCTAAAGGGACAAAACCGTATCTGGGCTTTAAGGGTGTTTATGAGAATGTTAATATGAGAGAGGCAAACACTTTCCTGACAGGCCTGCACAAGGATCAGAGCACTGAGTTGTTGTGAGGAGCGATGCCTTTTACTAACTGGTGAGCTGAGCTGTACTGTATTTCAGCTGATAAAATGGAAGAGAAGGCCAGTGCATCTCTGCTGAACACAAGCCTCTCTAAGCAGCTCATCACTTTGTGTGAACACTGGTACAATGAGTTAAAGTCTTTAGTCAGTTCAGTCCTTGCATAGCCTTCTAGATCAACTAACAGCTCAAGGCAATTTCACATAATTTTCAGGCAGTTATCTCAGTCATACTAGAGCTCCTATATACATTCCTAAGGGATAAACATGGCAAAAGCAAGATACCAAATATCATTGACGTAGATAAATTATACAGCTGCAAGGGAACTCTTTGTCTGAACAAGCCTGATGAACCTACCAGAATATTTTTACAGTTTTGTCTAATGAGCCTCCAAGAATGAAAAAATGCAAACAATTCTGGCCTGAAAAAGTTAACCAGTTAAATGGAAACAAATTCTTTTTTTCCCTTTGTTTTTTGTTGTTTTTTTTAGCAGGACAAAAAGCCTGAAGAAACTTCGCCACAGACTTACCGGGAGATTTCCAGAGAAGCTTTACTGTTCTTCTCCTCGAACTGCTCAATGATTTAGGAAACCAGTAAAAAAACCGCACTATCCTCCTGATGGTTTTGCTCAGATCATTTCTTACTGCCATGGCTGAAAGGGCTCCACAGCTACTCCAGGAACAAGAGGCACATGTATCCAGACGGAGAGAGGAAAGCCCACGAACACCCACAGCGAGTGCGCTCGCTCTGAGCTCAGCGTCAGCCAGCACGTCTCAGGACCACCTGTTAGTCCTAAATCCCCTCCCTCTCCGTCACTCTGCTCGGAGCCCTCCAGACCTCCCTCTTTATGACAAGAAGCAGCTATATTAATAGATGCTTCAGCTAAAGAAAAACCAGTGCTTCAGAGTCTTAACCTGTTACTGTGTTTCCAATGATGTTAAGGCGTGTTTTCTGCAGGAAGGCTTTGAAGGGCTCCTTTGTTCATCTCTAGCTACCTTTTCTAAGCTGAAAACAAATAAACACCAAAACTGATAGTGACAAATCCTCTTTCAAAATCCCTTAATGTAAATCAACAGAATTTTTGCTAGAGAGAGTATCTCTCAAAGACTTTCTTCTGAAGGTTCTGAGCAATAAATTTAACAGATTTCTATGGATACACATCATGTTCAAAATGCGACTTCTTACTGAATTTTAAGGCAAACTAAGAGTGAAGTCATTCACTGCCACAATTTACTTAAAAATTGAGCATCAATCGATATATCACTATCCAAAGAAATTAACAGCATCTCAGTAGGTAGACCACACATGCTCCAGTCATGGTACATATTAAATTGTAAATCCAGAGATGCTATTAACTAATATATGCCCTGTGCAACATTTAGCATGATTTCTAGTATACACTTTTAAATAGAAAGACTTCGTAACCGTTTCCCAAGCCTGGTATGATTTCCTTGACTATGTGTCCATCTTCTCACATTTGATTTGATTTTTTTTCTTCTGCTAGATCTGAATGGCAGAAATCCCTGGAAAATCAAGACTAATGCCATGACAAGACAAAGATCCTATTGTATCAGCCTTTAAACTACAGAAAGGAAGGGCTTTGTTGCACCAGCTATGTTCACAGCATACAGTTAATAAATCTTCTAGAATTCACAATGTATTTTTCTATGCTAAAATATGTGAAGTATTTAACCACATTTTATGCATCTGACTTTTTAAACATACTGCTGCTTCTCAGGACTGAGCTACTAGTTTCTGATTGCATTTCCTGTTCTCAGTATGTCTCTGAAAACAAATAAACATTTCCATTAATACCGTGTCTGTCACAATTCTTTAGCCAGTGTCAATGAAAAGAGCAGAAGGCAGGCCACTGGATTTTGCCTCTTGTTTGAGCTCCACCCTGTCATACCAGAAGGAATTTAGTAGCAAAGTGACGGTTTTAGCACAAGTAGGAGGTCTGTCACCCAATTCAGAACAGGCAAGGAGCAGAGTTAAAGGCCCGACAGACAACTTGCTTCTCTCAGGAAATAGCAGGGGTCTGAATGTGTATTGGCATCTGCCAAATAGAAGATCAAAGAATTACTTCTTTTTTTTTCCTGAAATTTATACATATAAAATTTAATGAAAATCAAAGTGGCATGAAAAACCCTGTTCTATTTCACACCATAAGTAAGTATGTAATAAATTGACTAGTTTTGCAATTTGTCAAAGAATCCATATAGATACATATGTCCTTTAGCAGGATGCAAAGGGCACAGGATTTTTTTTTTCGCTTAACAGAAAAAGCAGATACAGGATCTTTATATTGGTATTTTATGAGGCTTAAAAAAATATTCAGTAAAACATATCCAGTTGGAACAACATAAGGGGATATCTGACTTTGCTGATGAGAGTAACAAACCTGTGGAGGTTTATACCTTACAATGTTTAGTGAAACAAAAATAGGCAAGAGCATAAAACGCTGTGTATTATTTTAAAGCAAACAGAATTTACACAAAAAATGTCATTGGGATGAATGTGATAATTATACTATGCAACATCTGACAATTATACTATGCAACAAACCAGGTAATACAGATGAGAATACAGACCTGAATTCAAGCAGAATACAGGTCTGAATTCAAGATAAACTGAACAGCAGTGGTAGTTAGAATCCAGTAATTTCACAACTTCTCCACCACTTTACATTTTTAGGCCATTGTTAGGCCAAAATGTAAAGCCAGTGAACAACAGCCTGTCTCCCACAGCTCAGGTATGATGGGTGTGTGATGATGACGGGGGTTCCTCCCAACCTGAACTGCTAACTTTAGAATATGAGCCATTGTGCTCTGCACAGCAATGCACTGCTCTCAGCCTGCATCAGCTGGGCTTGGGAAAGTCTACAGTGCTCCTCCTAAGGCAGCTCTGATTCCTCACATTATACCAATGTATTACTAAAGCTAAGAACTCACTGTATTAGAAAGGTACTACACAGGGCTACATATGTACCTTTCAATCTACTCTGACAAGAGAGACTGCACAGAGATACTTTCCAGGAGGACAAAAGGACCTGAAATGTGAGCAGACTCAGACTCTTGATCCCTGCCTCCCTTTAAGGAAAAAAGCCGTGTAAGGCTTTTTACTGCAACAAACTTCAACCCCCAGGTCATACTCTGCTCATCTAAGCAGTGTCTGGAGGAGGGGAGGGAATGACTGCTGCCTTCATTGCTGTCCCACCTGCCTGGGAAGGGAGGTGAGCAGCTGTCCCCTCTGCTATGCAGGCAGCCTCTGACCTCCTACCTCCCCACAGCAGTGCAAAGGTCAGCCCTCAGCGGGCCCCTGTGCAGGGCAGAAATGCCCACACACTCTTCATGTGTGTGGTGCCTGACGTGGCAAGTCACCACCTTGGCAGGAGAGCTGGGCACACCACGCTGCTCTTTACATCTGCCTCCCAGCCCACTTTCTGCATGGAAACCTGTGCACACTGGTTGGAAAGCAAAGGGGTGCATGAAACTTCCAGCAGTTTAGACACGTCCCCATCTACCCTGACCTACAGAGCTCAACAGACCAGCTCTGAACAGAGGGGGATGCACAGAGACCTGGTGGCTGCCTTACTGCAGCCCTCCCATGCCCATTGACAGAGATAAAATTACCCCAAACAAACCTTCACTGCTACGTAAAATATGCTTAAATGAACTGTAAAAAACCAGCAGTGTTTGATTGGAAATACTCTCTGAGTTTATATACTTTAAAAGCAAATTCTTTGCTAACAAACATTTTTGAGCACAACACAGCAGTGCTGAGATGCCATAAAAATGAAGTCTAATAATCAGAAGGAGCACAGTGGTGCCAGATGTGGGGCAGATGTGGGGCAGATGGAGAACTCTCTGCTCCAGAGCAGAAGAGCATTTTCCCTCAGTGAGGACTTACTGCCATTTCAACTCCCCCCAGCTCTCAGGTATCAAATGGCTGGGATAAGTAAAGGATTTCATTTGTTTTGACTTCAACTGGAACTTCTCCGCTTAGTCTTGTTTCAGAAACAAGGATCCTCACACACCTACTCACAGTAGGAGCTGTGTGTAGGAAAAGCTGAGTGTATTATGGAATATCTGCTTGTCTGCATTAGCAAATGTCCCTCTTTGGGGATTTCTGGGCTACAAACTGGGCTCAAAATGAGGTTTTGCGTTCTTTGTAGGCAATAATGTATTTGGAAAAGAAGGTGGTGTCTTTCCAACCTGTCCCAATGCAGATATAAGTCACTAGGCTATATGCCACACCCACAGGCAGAGTTCAGTATGGAGTATTCACAAGCCAGCCTTCACAAGGGTATTTTCCATATCAATGGACCTTGAGTTTCCAGAGAAGAAGGAAGAGATTTCCAGACCTCCATAAACTGTTTTACTTCTTTTTTTTTTTTTTTTTTTTTTTTTTTCTGACAGAGATCTGAAACAGACTACGAGATTTTCACAATCTAGAACTGGGTTATGAAGAGAAACACTGTACCCATGCACTGAAAGAATGGAATGTATGAAACATATTTACCTAGAAATTATGAACAAAAGCTGCATCCTTCCTTAAACTCTGTTCAGCTGTATGCCAGAGTAAAATTTATCCAACTATCAAAGAAGGATCCTGCCTAACTAGTCCCTGGGCTTCAGCACTACTGCATTACTGTAACACTGTCAAGACACAGCAACACCAATTTCATATCAAAACATAATTTATAACATCATGATGTGTGACAAGCCTATGCAGTTGCTCGGAAGTTTATAAAGAACACAATTGCTGAAAGAAAAGAAACTAAAAACTGCTGTATTTGACTTTAAACCAGCAAAACTAGCACAATACTTCTGATTTCCAGCTCAGCTGTTCATCCCTCCCTAATCCAAATAAGTGGCTATATTTGTGAACTTTCTAAAAAAACTTTTGATTCTCAGCAGCTGCACATACACAAAAAGAAAGGACTAAAAATTTAACAGTGATTGGCAATCTGCAACTTCCAACACCTTGCCTCCCTCTGAAAGGCAGAAATTGAAAAACTAGTATTCAAACTGATGTGAAATACATCTGTTATCAGATTTAATGATCTATTAATGACTATTATTGGAGAATAATTGGATTTCTCCCCTTAAGATGTAAGGAGTAGGAAGGTTTCTTCTTAGCAATAGCTCCAATGAAACATATCCTGGATTTTGAGGAAGAAAACAACTGTTCCAAAGCACGTTTGTTCACATCTGGTTAGTTCTTGTTTAATTCTACAATATATACAATGTAAATAAATGTTTTCCTGCATTGTTACATGGAAAAGAACGTCTCTTTGTGTATTTCAGTAATATTTCTTCTTGATTCTTCTCACTATCGTCCATTGCACTGTAAAGTCATTCCCTGTTTTGTTTAGAATACTTCAACCTGTAAAATTTGTTGTAATTTGCTTTATGTTGTTTTCCAGATGCTGGGAATGTGCAGAGGCAGGCAGGACCCGCACAGTACTGTGAGGGAAGTGTGTGAGGGAGGGCGTTGCTGTGCTGGTGCAGCTGAGCTTTGGGAAGGTGATGCACTATTTCCTGGAGACTGCTGCTGGCACAATGTGCTGCACACGTTCATTTTTAATGTAATTTGGTTATAGATTTACTGTATGTCTGTAGGTTTGTGCTTCAAAATTAAAGCTGAATATAAGATTAAAAAGCCAGATGCAGAGAATAGTAGTGCAATGTGAAAATAACAGATTCGTGTCAATTTTAGCTTTATTATATTAATAGCAGCAAATTCAGGGAAATTATTGAACAGTCTTTAGGAAAACTACTTTTCTATGTAAACAGCTACACTTCATAGTACAGGAAAAATAAAACTCAAGGCTAAAACTGGAGAGAAGATACTGAGTTGCCTTGTAACATACTTTGACACATAGGATTTGACTCAGCGTATGATAGACCAACTTGCCTGTGGGCTTCGGGTGACTTTGTGCCAAAATTAGTAGACTTCTCAGTGAGAGCTTGCAGGGAACTATCATTAAGAGAAGACAGATTGAGGCAGAAAAACAAAAACAAGTGTTAAAATTTGCCAGAACAGTTACTTTGTTCATTCTAATCTGGTCTGCTTAAAACCTGATCATTTTTTAGGGTGCAAGCAAGCTGTGACCATCCTTCTTTAGATCTCTGCGTTGCCGTAGGAGTGATTACATGCTGTTTGCACTTGAGATTAACAAAGGTGCACCTTGTATATTTTTTCTCTCTTAGAAAAGTAGAATATTTCTTACTTTAGCCATGGCAGCTACTAGATAATAAGTGAATGTTTAGAACAGGAGTATAAGAGAAAAATACAATACAAGAAGACTTTCACTGTAACCCTTCATCCTTTCTTCTGAGCTCCTACATTCACTGCCAGGCTATGGCACCCAAGCTTCTGTACACAACACACTCTTCCTTCACTGAGCAAAAGAAAAAAGCATTCCTCAGTAGTCAGTCCAGTGTAGAGAAAACAGGCATGTCTAGCAGCTCCTAAAGCCACCCTGCCAGCACTGCTGACCTGCATTTCACTGTCTGGAGAGAGATCCTTCCAAGAAGGCTGGAGATTTCTGGTCAATACCACTTAACAAGAGAAGGAAGAGATCCAGTCCCTGGACAAGTGCTGAGCTCTAATGCTGTCTTGACCAGTGACCTCATGGGTAACCTTGGAAAAGTTACTTAATGTATTGGTGCTTCCATCTCTGTCTGCTTGGCTCATAGCAATTCAAAGTGAGGACTGCTTCTTCCTGTATGAGCATACTCTCTGTCAAGGACTTAGAGAGGCCAACAGCTCCTACTGCTAGCCCTAAATGCAAAAAAACCCCAAACTATGTTAGTCATTTAACAAAAAGACACACTATCCAATAAAACCTTCAGTTTTACCTTTTTCTCTAGTGTGTTAAAATCACAGATACTAGCAATATGTATGTAGCATGCAGGCACAAGATAATTTAAAAGACACCTGTATCATTACATCCCACAGTGACCCAAAGTCCTGCCCAAGCAGTGCTAATCTGTTTAACTTTGAGCATGGTATAACTGTATAAAACCAGCATCAAGTCACAGGAAGCTCTTCAAAGCTTTCCCATGACAACATCAAGTTTCTCCTTGGTTCCCCAAGACTTTCTCCAAGCAGACCATCAGGAGCAATCACACTGGCAGGTAATGCCAATCTTTTTATTACTAAGATCTTTGGTTTTCTAAACACATCATTGCTTTGATGTTTTATTACACATCTTGAATATATCCAAGGTTAGGAACATTGGCTACAAAATTCTTTTATCAATTTTTTTATTAGCAGACCCCTTTCTACTCCTGTATCATCTCTCAAATACTGGTTTTTTTTGAAACCAAGCCTTCTGGCATCTGGGCTCCTTCCCCCTGCGTGTGAAACACAGGGTATTTACACATCAAGATGCCCTGGGCAAAGGAGGCTCCTGCCCACTGAAAAAATCCTCAACAGGAGCTCCCAGAGCAGCTCCAAAGAGTGTGAGGAGACAAGTGGGAAAACCACAGAGCATTTTCAAAGTCTTTCAGTGATGGCATATGAATGTTACCGGGTGATTTTGAAAATTTTTCTCTTCACTGCTATGCAACCTGAAAACAGCTGCTTGTGTTCTCTGTAGTCTCTTAGAGTTGCATCTGAGACACCCAGACTCTGAAGAACACCATAATTAATAATTAACCATTTATTCATGAGATGGCGAAAACAAGAACAAAGAAGGTGTTCAGAAACAGGTGAAAGCTTCTACATGGGACAGTGTATGGCTTACGAATGGAAGATGGGCCTCACACAGGAAAAGAAATGTCAGAGGCCAAGAAAACAGGATCCACAGTAACCAAGGAACTCAGTGAGGAGTTACCACTCCCTGCAAACAGCACGGGAAAGAGCTCAGCTTTGAGCAGTGAGAACCTTGCTGTGGCTACAGAGACCGTAGAAACGCCCCAGGAGGCAGAGAGGCACTGAGGAAAACAGCATGCATTACTCTTGAATTACTCTCCACCAAAGCTGCTGCTTCTTTCCATTTCCACACCTCTGCCTTTCACCCTGTGCCAGGCACAGTCCACTGCCCTGTGCAGGACACAGTGCCCACTGCACTGCACAGGGACCAATTTTTTCTCCAGCTCTACCAGCCCTGCAAGCTCCAGCAAACCATTGGGGCAGCAGACTACCCACACTCCTTCAAATCCAACAAGGAGGAAAACAGGGCTTTCTCTGAGTTGAGCTCCACCAGCAAACCCAAACCCTGTCATCTCCTGCTGCTCCAGCCTCTAAGGATTCTGAGAAAATGTGGTAATTTTGGATTTAAAAGAAAATATAAAGCACTGGGAGAACTGTGCCCCATTAAACAACTCTCTGCAGAAAGAATGGGAAAGGGAAGCAGACTCCCACCACTGTTATTTCTAATCTGATGCCCAGTGCTCACTCTATAGATAAAACTTTAAGAGGCTCCTTCAACTCTGAACAGCTTTGGTAATTCAAGTAGTAACTCTTGTAGTTTTAGCAACTTAACCCCCTCATTACATGCAATTCAATATGAATGTAGTCCTTCTGCAGAGATAGTGGACAATGTCTATTCTCTTACTTAAAAACAATAAAACATATGTTACACAAATTTGGTGGTCAGAAATGTATCTTTCTGAAGTAAAAAAACCACTGTGTTTGCTCCTTTCCTCCATATTTTACTCTCTACAGGGGAGTCTATTTCTTTGCTACTCCTGACAATTAGTAGGCATTTAGATAATATGTGCTATTTTTTTCTAAGGTTTTTGTTCTGTTGTTTGTTTTCACAGATATTTAAAAATCCTTGTAGTAGGAGAGCTATACTACATATTAAAGCATAACACCTCTGTTCTTCGACTGCACTAAAGCAGGAGTCAGCTACTGAATACTCAGAGCCAATATGAAAACATGTTAGAAATTGAACAAGGCTCCCACCAAAATGCCCATTTCAGCAGAGAAAAAACAAAGAGAAGGCCCTGACAGGCCCTGACACTGAGCTATACACTTCCCAGGGAATGCTTGCTCAAAAAACAAAGTCTGGGTAAAAACAAAGGTGTAGAGAAGAGAATTTCCAACCATGTCCCGTCACTAAATACAGGAAAGGAGCCAGATGGTTTTTATGGTACCTCTAAACCATCTGCTTAAATATCTTTATAAAGTTTAAAGTTATGTAGGACCTGTAATTTCTCTATATTCTCTTAAGTGAAGAATAAAACTTCTGAAAAGGTTTCATTTGGTTTCATCTGGTTCACTGGAAAAGTGTAAAATGCAAGGTAAAAGAAAAGTTACAGAAATTAACGAGGAAGTCCAGAGCAAGTAGCACACAAAGTAATTCCTTTCACACTCCCACCACCTATGCACACCCAGTCTGTTTGCCAGGCTATGGGGAAAGTAAAACTGCTCAGAAATTGTATTTCATAGCCTGGCAGTATAGACTTCCACCCAAAACCATGATAAATGCCTCATTTTTCAAATACCAAATCACATGTTGATACAATGCAACAACCTCCTACGCACCATCACTAAGATATAAGAAACTGAGAATTTTCACTCCTGACTACCTTCAGACTGAGAGAAAAACCGAATGCTAGAAAACAAAACCCACTCTTTATTGTACACCATTCCACTATATAATGGAGTAATCCCAACTGCTTCTGTCTCAAACAACTTCATGCAGAGAAGTCAGGCCAGGCAATGGAATTCTGCATCTGCACCAGGTTTTTACCCCAAATAATAGAGGTGAAAAGGTGAATAGCAAAACAAACCTGGACTGCTAAACCAAATAAGCCTCTCTTGAAAAGGAATCCAAAGCAACCGCAAGAAGTCGGATACTACAAAGTATCCTTTTCAGAGGTGTTTCATTACCCTTGGCTTTCTTCTTGGGCTGGGGTTCAGGAATATCAGCACTGCCTTACTTCTTTTCAAGAAATAAGTTGCTTAAATAATGTGCACCTTGTGCACTGCATTGAAACAGACAATCATTAATCTTGACTTTTTTTCCTGTTCTGATCTCTCTTCCCTGAATTAAATAAAGTATTTTTTCAATTTTTATCAGAAGCCTGAAAACGTCTGAATTCCAAACAAAAATCTCACAAAAGGCAGAAAGACCTTTTCTTGGTATTCCAAGGGATTTCAGGGATTCCACCTCACTTTATGATGCGCACCAAGGAGCGTAGAAAAACCCTAAGACAACCACAGACCCACTGAAAAATGGTAAGAGTAAAGTCTAGCCTCTACTGAAGCTCAGCTTGGGAATTTTTCGTTTACACTGTGGGGAAGCCAGGACAGAGATACTCAAAGAAATCCCCATTCCCATAGAGAAGTCAAAGACTTTTCTTTAGAAAAAAGTCTGTCTCTAAATACTTTGAAATTACCCCTTTGATGTGCCCTTTGACTGCTTCCCTATCCCAGAGCGAATTTCTCATGCCTTTTTATTCTTGTCACCACATTCACCACCTGTGACTTTGATCATGTTTAATGGAAATGATTCTGGTGAGAATTGACTTCAACCAATACTCAGAGAGGGTAATTTAAATAAATATAGTATTTATGTCTTTGTGACTCAGAATCATGAGAATTTACTACATAGCTCCCTCGTCATTAGCAGTGGCCCATCTGGAAGATGCTGTTGTGTTTTGCTTTTTAGATGACATAAAGTGGCTTCTGGAAAACACAGGCTTATTTGGGAAACTTTCAGCACTGTCACACCTTGCCAGGCAAATTAAAATCTTTGAAAGGCACTTCTAACCTCTGTTGTAATCTCCTTTGCAAGCCATACCCAAAGAGGCCATGGCATTTTCACAGAGGCTACCACAGAGGCCACAAATTCAGCTGCAGTCCTGGATGTATCGGATTCAGCTTTCAAGGGGAGTCTAGACACACTTTAGATGTTGAGCACAGCCATACTTGCTGCCTTCCCAAAGCAGGGGACATCTTTCTCTCCTGTATTCACTTGCTCACAGAAGAGCCTGTGACTCTGGGTGTAGACGGATGTCTGGCCTGAGTGGATTTAGCTGCTCTGAGCCAGGAGGGCAGCCAGTCACACGCTCCTTCAGGTCTCTCAGCTGTCCTGACCCAGCCCCTACTTCTGTTGCCCTCAGCCAATTTATCAGCCAGATCTGTTCACCAGTCTGGCTCACCAGTTGTGCCTTCCAAGTGGACAAGAACAGAGGTTCTCACAGCAACCCTTGTGTGCTTTAGCTGGTGTTTCCTTTCATCTCCCTAGTGCTTTACAGCTTCTAAATATTATATTAATGCTAGTCATAAAAGCTGAATGTTCCCTCTGCTACTTAAACAGCAATTTAAGAGAGCAGCTTGAAGTACTATGCCTCATAAAAATGGAGCTTGTCATGAAGGGGAAGGAAAAACATTGTAAACTGTAATCGTTCTGAGAAAATGTTGCTGGAAGATACATAATCCTATGTGACACTTGAAGTTCTTTTCATGGAGCATTTGATCATAAAAAAAATATTATTTCTAAGGTCCATTGTCACATCAGTGCACTACACATCCTGTCAGAACAAACAGTGCACTAATGCAAATGATAAATAAAAAGTATTTTATTTTCACAGCCAAAGTATTTCCATTACAAGAGTAACTGTAAAAATAGAGCTACTGAAAGTGAGTGTAACTGTGAGAACAGTGTGTCATAACATAAATTATATTCATCAGCAGAGGACAGTATGAGGTTATTACATCTCCTTAAGACAGAAAAAAAGGAAAAGATTGACCTTTCTTTCCCACCTTGTGCTTCAAATATCAGCTGTTAAACAAAGGCTCAGTGACATAAATCAAAAGCAAACCACACACCTGAACACGTCACACCACTAGGGATAGCACTAGATTGTCCCAGAAAGTGCAGCAGCACTGCAGCCATGGGCAAGGAACAGCCAGCCAAGTGAACACGCCCATGGAGTTCTGTGCTGAAATCACCCTCCAGGTTACCGTGAAGCCCAACAACGTGGCCAGCTCTTTTCAATCAATCAAGGGATGGCAAAAGACGACTCTTCACCAGCACTAGATTATGCATTGTTGTCCTACTGTAAAGGACAGGAGCTAGGTGGTGAATGAAATCACTGTATTTTAGAGAATGGCAGCTATAATGGAAGAGGTGCAGAGGAGGAAAGTTGCTTTCTTTGTAGGAAAAGGAAAATGCACCTTTGCCTGCTATGAATCAGAGCCCAGAGAGTGAAAGGACATGTACTACATGGGACATGCGACACACGAACAGCCTTGCCTTGGGCTTGACCCTGACGAACAGGGAGCAGACCACACGGCTTTTGGCAGGGCTGGGAGCACACAGGAGCCCCTCAGACCAGCAATCCCCAAGCCCTGTAACACGCGCTACCTTCCTGTCGGGTGGAGACGGAGCACTTTTACCTGGATCACACTGCATCCACCCCCATGCTAGGCCGTTGTCCCGGCCATTCAGCTCCCGCTCGGCAGCCGTCGTGCTCCAACTCTGCACATGGCGAATCCCTGGCTCCCGTCGGGGCTGGACGAGGAACGCGTTTCCTGGCGCGGATCGGGAGACGCCTGACCTGGCCCCGCGCCCCTCGGTTTTGTGAGGGTCTCCCGTCCCCCCGGCCCCGCCGCTCCCAGCCCCGCTCCCCGCCGGAGCCGCTCACCCGCGCAGCGCAGGCCGTGCCAGAGGACGAAGCGGCAGCACAGGTCGCACCACGCTCCCGCCGCCGCCGGCCCGAAGCGGTGCGGGGGCTCCGGCGGCGGCGGCGCCTCGAAGATGGTGCGGACGTGGCGGGCCCGCGGCGGCGCCGGGCGGCGGCGGCCGGGGAGCGCGGGGCCCGGGACGGCGGCGGGCGCGTCCGGCTGCGGGAGCGGCGGCTGCGGGGGCCCCGCCCGGCCCCGCCGAGGCTTCTCCCGCCCGTCCCGCGCGGCCGCCGCCATGCGGAGCGGGGCGCGCCGGGCGCCTCTGCCCGCCTCACGCACACGGCACCCGCGGGCGAGGGGACCGGGGAGGCGGCGGGGGCGAAGGAGGCGCCGCACCGCGTCCGCGTCCTTCCCCCGACTTCCCGAGTCCTCGCGCCGGTCTGCCGGCCCCGCAGCCGGCAGGCACAAACTCCGCATCATTCGGCATAAATGTACTCAGGAATGCTGAAGCAGCTCCTGGCACAGGGGGAGCTGACAAGAGCTGGTGATGTGCTTCAGTAGGTTCCCATTAAAATTATCTGCCTCCGTTCCTTAAAGCAGCTACTGGGGGGAGTATTTCCCAGAGCTGGGCAGTGATGCCATAACCCACACCTGGATGCGTAGTCAGAGCGTTCATTCGACACTTGTGTCAGTGTCCAGGAGCACAACACAACGCTGAAGAACTGCACCGTGCCCCTGTCTGCAGCACGCCAGCAGCTCAACCTGCCACTGCCGGCCTTACTTGCCCACACACAGCGAAGTTCTCCAAAAGATGTGCACCTACAACTACTGCTGTCTGAGCTGGTACCAGTGACAAAATAGGAAATTCCACTGAGGGATACTACCCCCTACCACATTTTTTTGTGATTGATGAAAAAAAAAAAAAAAAAAGAAGCCGTTTAGGGCGCAGAAAATCAGGTTGTGAAGCCTTGCCAATAGCAGAACCAGCAACAAGAGGTCCCACCAGTTAACCTGTTCCTATAAACCCTCTTTAAATGGTATTGCTGTTGCCAGGACCGTCTATTCTGGCACTTGCCTCTCTTTACCGTTAGAAAGGTTTCAGCAAAGTTGTAGGCTGGGGTTTTTTCTATGCATTACAGTTTATACTAATAATCATCTATAACCCTTTCACCACAGACTCAGCGAATGCTGATCTTCTCAAAGAGCCTGTAGATTACCAAAGACTTACTTCCCCCTTCTTCCAATACTCTATTCCTTCAGCCAACAACTCCTCTTTTTCTCAGTTCTGCTCTGAACTATCCAGAATTGTTCTATAATCACTTCTACAGTGATTGACTACATCAGAACTGATTGAGTTCTTCCAGTGGACAATTTCATACTGAGCACACACTAGGAATTTTGCCACCATTAAAAGTACTAACGTTGTTCAGAACACGTCAACCAAGTAGTTAAAAAAAATTAGAAGAATTAGTGGCTCTACCATATTGCCTATGCTAGTGATTCTGTTGTGCAAGGCACATTTTCTGAACAGCTGGATAATGCAAACTGAGCTGCAATTTGCAATTTCATATTTCAGGCTCTCTATTGTGCTTACAAGGAAATAAAACTCGTAAGGCAATTCTGAAATTAACAGAAAATTAAATAATGAAAAGGAAGAAGTACACACTGTACAATAAGTGGTTGATGATGTATTTATGCCATTAAGCTGTTCAGTCATGCATTTTCACAATTCCTATGAAGATAGGTTTGTTCAAGTAACAGATAATTAATATATTCAGCTAAACCCCCCAAACCAGTAAACCAGCTTTAGGAAGAAGAACCATATATTACTTTCTATTACTTCTTTTGGCAAATCAATAGCATGACTCATAGCATCAGGACACTTAGTTTGAGCAAAAAGTTGATGGTACCATACACTATGCTTTGACTTGAAAAATTATTTGCTTCATAATAACATAATAAGATTATGAACGGATTACTTCAAGTTCCTTAGCTACTTCAAGTTCCTTAGAAATTTTAACATGATTAAGATTATTGATGTATTCAGCAAGACTAAAGCCAGCAATGTTTAAAATGAACATAAAATACAACACAACATTTTCAAACATGTAAAAGAAAGCTGCACATATTTCAACATACAGACTATACTTTTACTACAATTAATTTTCTTTTTCAGATTGCTTCAGTATAAGGAAGTTGGAAATTATATATTCCACCTAGCATTTGATTTCTTTCAAGATTAAGAACTTTGAAACAACAAAGCGTTATAATGTTGGAAACAAAATACAGTTTATGCACGGCTAGAGAGCACAGTTCTTTTAACATTTATTCATGTGATACTCAGTGAGACTGTGGATGTGAATGAACAAATGTACAAGCAGGCATTAAAACATTCCAGTTAGACATGATTCCAGCATTTTAAAACTATTAAGAATGCCAAGAAAAGATGTGTGACAAACTCTTGCACTCCTTTTGCATAGCTAGATTTTTTGGGTGACAAAGACAGAAGCTGCTCACATGAGTGTAAAAATGTTTGAATTCCCTTTTTTGATTCTCACCAAGAACACTGGAAAGCAGGTCTTGGACATCAAGGCAAGCGAATTTCCTTTTATTTTAAAATGAAACACTCGTTTATAAATTTTGTAAGTTTCTCTCCAAATATTTTCTAAAAAGGAAATGAAAATGTTTTGTGCTCTGACCCGGACAGATAAGCAGGGAGTAAGCATCACAAAACTGCCAGATGCTATCACTGGTCAATATTGTTTAGTTTACACCTAAATGTTCCACCAGTAATTATGGAAAATTCTAAATATACTTGGTCCAGCTCTTACAGGTATAATGCAGCAATGAGAAGTGCTATTGGACGCCACTGAACATCCATGGCCAGGTTTCCACAAGGAAAGAACAAGTCCTGTAATATTTGCATGCTACTCTGAAACAAGTACGTAAATCTGTAGTATCCAAACAAAGGGATGTTTCCAGAGGTTTTGTTTTCCTGTTCTCTTTCTTCTGTGTATTTTGGAGCAGAATGTTTCACTCTGCATCTCTGCAACCCAATAACGTATTTTCTATCCTGGAAGTAGTAACTACTGATGCTGGAAAATAAATATACAGTCTTACTAAATTTTCCATCAAAGTTTGGTACCTCAGTTTTAAGTCAGCAATGGGAGTGGTCCCTTTTAAAGATCTAGACTGGTACCTTATTTTCCACTATTCAGTTACTACTGAGGCATGATGCTATCCAGTCTACTGACTGCCCACGAATTCTTCTCATACCAAATTTTTAACCTTTCTAAAAAATTATACCTGCAAATAAGATTAAGAAGAAGCTGTTTGAAGTACCCACTGTTGTTGTGGTGAGCAACAAAATTTCAGGGAAAGTTTGAAAATGCTGTACTCCAAAAAATGAATTTTTACATTCACTCTGACAAGCTGGAGTGCGAAACTTCCATATACTGAGCAGTCAAGTGATTACAGACAACATAGCACCAAATACGGAGAGAACTTAAAAAATATTGTGAATTTGCTTTCTCAAGAAGAAGTGAACTAACAGTTTGGATGTGAAGGAAAGAGAAATGCATTTCTGTTCTGTCCTATCTGCGCTCTTAGTCCCTATTCACACTCATTTAGAAACATCTCATTTAAAACATTCATCATGTTCTGTGATGATCAGAGTCATTCAGCTAAACTCCTACATAATAGTGGTTGTTAAAGGAAATCCAAAATACCCTTTATACAAGAGTGTTTTGGAGTACTGCAAGTCCTCTTGCAATGAAGACTAAACTGCATTCTGAAAAAAAGGGGCAATATTCAAAGTAGACAAATGTCAATTTCATCAACAATACTTTTTCCCTTTAGGACTCCTCAGAGATCCTCCAAAGGGCTCAATTCCCTGCCAGAAGTTATTCTATCCTAAAAGTGACCAAGAAAAGATATATATTTCTTTTGTATTTACATATTATACATATTTACATTTTCTTTAATATTACAGTTGTTGAAGGAAAAAAAAAAAACCCGGATACAGATTTATTATCTGCCTTTAACTGTCCCAACAGTATTTTTTTCCCATTGAAAAAATTTACAAGTCCTCTTTGGGTCCTCTGGAAGCTAGGTACAGTCCACGTTCCGCAGGCCACCATCCCTGGTCAACGCACCAAATCTAAACCAAAAAACCAGTATATTTTTAGACAGTTGACTAGCTTATGGAATCAATCTTTAATTTACTTATGGGGTTTTCCTTTCCCTTGCCACATGCCAACAGAGGCATCTATACCTAACTTTGGTATCTGCAAAGAAGATGGAAGAGAGGAAGCTGTGCTGCAAGTATGGGAATGGGAGTGGGGAACAAAACAAAACTAATTCAGCCTGAAGCTAAACTCCACTCTACCAGCAATTTACCCTGGAACTTTCAAGAGATGTTTATTTTTATGTATTTTCTCATCATCATAGGAAAAAAAATCAACATCAGTCTGTATTGTGATAATGACAATACCCTCTCAGGATTTTAAGAAACATGTCTGCCTCTTTACTTTATTTAAGGTATCTGAAAACTGCAAAATCATTATTCAGATTGGTGTAATTCCACAGTTGTTAAAAATAACATCTAAAACTGAGGAATTAAAAGACACCACTGCATTGCTGCAACAGTGTTGTATTTAAATTCAGAATTGATCTGTCTCTGCAACAGGAATTTCTATTAGCTAAACCAAAGTAACATGAAACAAAAATGCCACAAAAATGACTGTGTCAGAATGATTTTACAGCAATGTTCCAAGGTTTTGAATATTTTTTTTTGGTTACGCTTCATTTGAAAGTTCAAAATATGTTTACAGTTAAAGACGTTATAGAATTGTTCCCTTAGTTTAAATTCTGGATCCATAGAATGTACCAAATTAAGCCTAGTTTCAGCCCCAAAAGGGAAAATAATTGCTTGCCTTTCCAAAATGTGATTGTTTTCAGCCAGCTCTTTAACAACACCTTCCATTTCCTCCTTTAGTTTCTTCATCCTGTAGTAACCAGAAGCAAAAGAAAGGTTACAGTTTTTATAGGGATAGTTACCTGCTCTGATCACTCACCACCTCAGTTTCCAGCAACTTGCCATTACATACAAAATAAGGGACAGGTAAGTTGTTGTTTACAAAGAGACAGATGATATATTAGTGCTCTCCCCTACTCACTTCTGATTCTGTGCCACCACTATAGCAATGTAAAATTCTTGATCTTAATACAGCAATCACTAAGTCAATTAATTTTTTAAAATTTCCCTGTATAGCAAGCATACAATATTACATCAATCCCATTACGAAATTCTCACCCAAGAGTCATTTCTACTAATGTGTTTGAGCTGGGATAGACTGTATTCATTGTATGTTTCATCCCACTGGAAGCTGCAAACATTTTCTGTGGCAGGGCATCTTGTAACTGTAACAGATAAAAAGGAAATTTAAGTTACAATAGAAGTTGTCATGTATATCTTGATGCTCACCTTAAAATCCTTTTTAAAATTCTCCATTGCTGTGATACCACATAAATTCATTACAGTACTAAGGTGGCTGATATGCTCTAAGCTGAGAACATCACAGCAAGTTTTGTATTGACACAACCTATAATTCCCTGGTTTGTTCCATCTTCCTATCTAATACTTTCATAATAAATTCTGGAAAGGAAGAATTATCTATTTGTTATGTTTGTAGATATCCTAGGGCAACTGGATCCTAATCATTGGATTGGTGGTGCTACTAAAATACAAATAACAAGTAAAATGCAGCTGTCCAACATTCCTAAACTGATTTTACACTTAGCAAGGGCTTTTTTTTCATTTATCTTTCCTTTCTAAAAAAATAGAATTTTACCACATGAAAATGTTCTTATTCTCTCAATCTTGAGGTAATTCTGATAAATTTGCATCCTGTAGAGTCACTGTCCAATCATTAGTTTGACATCCTTAAGTGTGTATCCCATAATCTTGACTATGGAAGTAGCATTTTTATACTTCCTAAAAGAATTAGGATAATCCTCTAGGTCCTCTGAAAATATTATAGTAACAGTTGCACAGCAAATTTCTCAATGAACCCACATCCATTTGCACTGATTTTTTGGGGGAGGAAAGGGTAACATTACCAAAAAAAAACCCCAATCCACAAACCCCAAAACATCCAAACCCACAAACCCCACCAAAGAAACCTCACCCAAATAAAAAAAAAACCCACCCCAAACCAAACTAACTGCACCAAATTCCAAAATCAAGTCACAATTCAAAAAATCACATTATTAAATTATTCAAAAATTAACACCATTCTGTAGTCCACTCTGACATAGCAATGAAGCTACTGTAGACCACATTCTGTACCCACAAAGCCCTGTATTTTAATACAACTGCATTAATGTAAGATTCACTATAAACAACACTATTGACATGAAAATATGTGGAAATCTTTTATCTATGCAAATGCTTCACATAATTTTGAAGCATTCTACCTCATTTATATAATCCTGGTATTTGGACACCTCTTCTTCAATGCCAAAACACTGGTTGGTGAGAGCCAGTAACTGCTTCCTTGTGTGCAGCATTTTCCTAAAAGAAAAAGAGTTTTCTTTTAAGAGCTACCCTATATAAAAGTGGTGCAGTGAACATTACCAAATATTAAAGAAATCAATAGCTTGCCTTGTCCAGTCCTCAGCTTTGTCCAAAAATGTATCATACTTGCTGACACATTCATCTTTAAAAAGAGCTATGGCTTTTGTAGCATGCAAATAAAGCTTCTGCCTGCAACACAGAAACAATCAAAACAGTGTCATCCTGCTTTTAAAACCCCATTCCTTAAACTTTCTGAAATTTGGAGAAAGGTTTGTGCACTTCAAATCTGTGCAAACACCTTCATTCATGCTGTTGTAAGGTGTAAGAACTCAACATTCTACAGGAACTGACAATTTATGTCTCAAAAATATTCCCTAGCAGGGAGAAAAGAAATTACTTGAAGCATTTAATTTATATTTGTATTCATATTTGTATGTTAATAAATGGCCAAATGTAGTCTTTGAGTCAGCTGATGTACTTAAGGATTCTAAATGGAAAGGACAAAAGTCCTAATCATTTCATATTCTCCTACTGCAGATACCTGGAACTTCTGGCATATATGAATAATCCTTTGCTGAGTAACATACATGTGAAAAAAAACCAGGAGTTTTGTGTGAGCCTAATTTTATGACAAGAGGAAAAAGAAACAAGCAGAAAAGGAAAGGAAAACAAAACCCAATTCTCGTTAATATGGCAGACAGTAGTCCCAGTGTAATAGTATTGCCATTCTATGCATTGCACCAGTAAGTGTAAGGGATACAGGAACACTACAGACTTAACACCTACTTCTGGTACTTCATTAAGTCTTGCATGGCAGATATTGGTTAATTAAATTCTAGCTAGAGTGTAGCTGAACTGTCATCAGGAATGCGTACCTATCATTCAACCAGAAAAAAAAATTCAAATTGAGTGCTGCTCCCTTATCTGCCTAGAGGTAAATATTACAAAGGCCAGCCTTTGCTGCTAATAGCACACAGTCCTTAACAAAAGCCACTGCCATTTCCCTCTGGGCTGAATCAAGTATAAAAAAGATGGACTTAGGATCTCAAACCTGTACAGTCCCAGGGAGATACTTGTGGTAAAAAATATACTGGTATTCAAACCATGAAAACAAAACATATTTATTTGAAGTTTATCATATACAAGGACATGGTTTTCGCAGTAGAAAACCCTCTCCTCTGCTTGGCAGTTACCCAGTTTAGCTTTCACTATGGGAAAATCAAGTGGCATGGTTGTGCCCTCTCCACGACAGCTTTATATCTGTAATTGTCAGTGAAGCCACACTCATGGTATCAAGAGCAAGACTTTTTAGAAAATTACATAAGTGGTGTCTAAATTCATGCAGCATTCAGCAAAGTCTAGGGAACCACACAACTGATCAGCCACTAGGAGAATAATTTATTCACTTACACATAAGCACCTAGCATCATTTAAGATAGAAACTTAGAATGTTTTGAGCTGGAAGGCACCATAAAAATCATCTAGTTCCAACCCACCCTGTCACAGACCACTGCCAGGGATGGGGCAGATGCAACTTCTCTGGGCAACCTGTTCCAGTGTCTCGTGACCTTCACAGAGAAGAACTTCTTCAATGTATCCAACCTAAATTTCCCCTCTTTCAGTTTGAAGCCATTACTCCTTGTCCTATCACTGCAGCTCCTGATAAAGAGTTGCTCTCTGGCTTCCTTGTAGGCCCCCCCTTCAGCTACTGGATGGCTGTTAGGAGGACTCCATGCAACCTTCTCTTCTCCAGCAAAGATACCCTGCCCTGCTTCTGATCACCTGTCCAGAAAGGTGTAGGTTTCCCATTTGATTTGTGTCCTACCTCCCAGTCTCAGAGCACGTCTCAGATACTTCAGGGCAATTTAAATGGCATTAAGCATCTGCATGAGAGGAACTGAATAAATCCTGAGACAAGTACAACAGTATAGAATCAGTGAAGACTGATTGGGAGTTTAGAGATATGGGAGTTTAGAGAACCAAGTAAACACAGCTGCTTAATGTGGACACCTTGCACGAGTGACAATTTTAAAGAGGCATGGAGAATGGCATTAAAATTAATTTCGTGTGCTATATTTCCTGTAAGATTTAATCATTCTAGAATTTCATTCAGCTAGTCCATATTTGACTCATCTGTAGAAAATTATCTCCACCTTAGCCACAAAGGCATTTCAATCTTACTCAGGGCTTTTTCCTCCCTGAAAAAAACCAGGAAAAAAGTGTACTTCCTATAAAACACTTATGCTCAGATAATGAACAGGTATTTTGCATTTAGAAGGCTTATAAGCAAAAAAACTCTACAGCCAGAAAGCACCTCATTCTCATACACTCATCCCCCTATGTATTTAAGATATTTAAAAGAAATTTTTTACAAAGCAATCCTAAAGAGGTTACGATTTACAATAAAAATCAAGAGAATGGGTCATTGGCAAGAGCACCCGGAGGATCTGAAAGCAATCATGGTAGTTCCAAAAGGTAACTTCAAAACTTACTTGTCAAACTTGTGTATTTGTTCTTCATTATAAGGAAGCCCTAGGATCAGAGCAGATGACACACATTACCAATCTAATTCTGTTAGCTGTATTTATGCAAAACTCTACTAGGTTTACCCATTTCCTACACACTTTCCTTCTTTTGATAGGTCAAAGTGGTCATACACTTTTTTCCTCCTCTCCAGTCTTGCAATTCAAATTTAATGCTATTAATAGTGGTGTTTCACTCATATGGGCTTTAGCATGGTATCACGCTAAGAAGGACCTACAGACAAATGCACTGTGGCTAACTCTCCATACCTACCACTAACACCCTAGTCAAACTAAGACTGAACTGTCCTTTGTGTCACATTTTATGTTAAAAGTGAATCACTTAAGTTACTTACTTCGTTCTGCTTTGTCTTTTTTGAACTGATAGTAGATGTCTGTGATGGAAGACAGCAGTGCCTGCAACCTTTCTGGACTAGAGTGACGAAAGAAAATGAGATATTTTATACATAAACTCAAGTACCTATTAATGAGTTTCATGAACTACAACTAAATGCAGAATTCAATACATATTAGAACAGTAAGTACAGTTACTCACTTTCTGTCTTTTGGATGCATGCCTTCCTGATTTGCCCACGTGTCAGCCAGTAAACCACCAGGAGAAAGTTTGGTTTTGATATCTTGAAGACTAGTTTCTATTATTCCCTGAGAGCTGGAGAGCTACATAAGAGCAAGAAGGTTCAATCTTATCACTGAGTAAAGTGAAAAATTACTTGAGCATTACTTTAGCACGTTAATACTATAAACCCATTTGTTTCACTGATCTCCATTAAAGAAATAGGTCCAATTATCTGCCTAGGCTATGCTAGAAGCAGATAAAGCAAGGTATTATTAAAGAAAGAATCATATTTGACACCGGCATTTCTGTTAGTTAAAATTTCTTTTCTTTCAACAATATCTTTCAACCTTTCATATAACCCTTATTTACTTCTACCCGTACTCTTTTGGTTTATTAAGAATTCATATAATAACTATTCACATAATTCATACCTTCCTTTCTCTACAGTTCATACAATCTTCAAAATAAAAATGCACTAATCATCTTTTGCTTTTAGAATGGAGAACTTTATACCTGCTCCTAGTGCATTAAGTTATTTTCAATTTTTCCTTACATGTCTGGAAACATGATACATATTTCAAAGCAAATCACTCTGAAGTGTGTTTCTGTATGCAACAAATTAGAAAGCCAAAAAAGTAGTAAATAATTCCTTCAGGAAAGGAAAAAAGTGGAAAAGAAAAAAAAAGCATAGTAAAATATACTTCAGGGTTATAATTCTTGAGTATTTTAGAAAACAGGAATGTATTTTCAGGAACTTATTTTCACTACACTGAGCTAATACAAAAGGATTTGCTCTGTTTTCAGAAAGATATTCACATTAGTATGGACATTTTAACAACTACTGGCAATTTAGAAATTACATTGGAAATTCAGAGTTGTTATTCACAGAAGCCTGTGTTATCACACATTTGGCTTTTTCTGTAGAAACACCGTTTTCAATGACAGGGTAACTTTGTAAGACACTTACACGCAAGAGTTTTGTGTGTATCTCTGAAATTTCATCCACTTCTGATGCTTCCAAGTTGATCTGCATCAAATTCTCATATCTGACCAGCAAAAAAAAGCAATTAAAAAAGAAAATTAACAAGCAGTGAATACACTCGAAGTATTCCTTGAATTCAGTAACTGCCTCTTTTTGTATATGAAATACAGTCTCTGTCAAGCAACAACCATGAAACTGACAAATTTAAGTGGCCATTAGAATGGAAACATTTGAGATTTAAAAAAACATTCCTTGATTTTTTCCTACATTGGAACTGTTAAAATAAATTTTGAAACGTCCATTCCTGAATTCTTTATTCTAGTCTCATTACTTGTACATGACAGGCGGTGAAAGGATATTTCCCTTCATCAAGTAATTTTTAAACTCTTATCAAACTAAAGGTACTTAAAGTAGTCATTAACAGACTAATACTTCAGTGTACCAAAATGCTTTTCTGAGAAAACTTAGTGGGTTAAATGCTCACAGGCTGGGATAGTAGGACCATCTGTTCATATTGATAGTTTCCAACAACCATAGTTCAAGTGCCAAATAAATTATTCAGGACAATATTTTTCCTCTTGAGTCTCATGTACATTTTATTTTTAAAAACAACATCACAAACAGCTCAACTGCTTTCAAAAAATACATACTTTGCTCAAGTCCAGTGCTTTATTTACCTTTTCAAACAAAGACTTTGCATTGTCATGCTTTGAAGCACAGCCTTGAAAAGGAAGGACAAACAAGAGGACATGTCCTTTAGAAGACTTTTATGGAGTTAGCAAAGTCAAACAAACTGAAAATCCTGCCCCTTTGTAAGAGGCCAGAAGACCATGTGCAAACACAGAAAATTTCTGTCCACATGAGAATTACTTCAGTTCACAACAAATGAACGTAATTTTTTTACAAACTGCTGCTGAGTTACCCTTGAATGCACCAGAGCCACAAATCAGAACCAACAGTGGTTCATTCTGAGCTCTGAGTGGCTTTCTTCTGGCAGAATGCAGGAAGAAACTATCTGAACCAAACAAAGACTGAACAAGATCTAGCCCTGCCAACTAGTGCAAATGGGCTTGAAGGGGAGTTTGGGTTCCTGCCCTGACCATTTGTAGCCAGGCTGCACAGGCATAGTGTTATCTTGCAAGTTACCAACTTCACATTTCACTGTTGTGGTTTTGTGGTGTTTTTGCAGCCAATACAGACATACCTGGGTTTTAAGGTAGGTTTGGTACACACAGAGCAAATCTGTCA
Organism: Aphelocoma coerulescens; assembly: GCF_041296385.1. Classification (NCBI taxonomy): domain Eukaryota; kingdom Metazoa; phylum Chordata; class Aves; order Passeriformes; family Corvidae; genus Aphelocoma; species Aphelocoma coerulescens. Next base: position 34,572,750 of record NC_091014.1, on the reverse strand, counting down.
AACCCTTGGGTACCCACAATTACTGCACACAAGGTGTTCAATTCACACAAGCATTGCAGCTCCAACAGGTTTAAGTCTATTTTTAAGTCTATTCTGCAAAGCCAGTGGTTCTACATATGTGAGTTAATCATCTTCTGGGTATCTGCATTTTCAGAGCAGCCTGGTGGCAAGTTTAGAGAATCCTATGACTAAGACAGCACTTAGGGAAGACTGGCAGGAGGCTGAACAGGAAAACTACCACCCATAGGAGAATGCTAAGAAGAGGTGGTATTTAAAGTTCCTATCACACCACATAATAACACCTTTTTGGGAGGGGGCAAGGGGAGGTGGGTTTGGTTATTTGGGGTTTTTTTTGCAGCTGCTCTATGTTATATTTAAACATTAAAATTCCTTCCACACAGAAAATGCTGCAGTCTTAAAACTGTGTAAGGGGGCAGTATTTAAAGTCATATGCAACCAAACTCAGTGATAAAAGCACTAATGAAAGCAAAGCTACTTGGTTCCAAGCTTTACTACAGCTTCTAGAGTCAATAAGAGCAAATGAGCTGAGTCAGAGAAGAAAGGAGAAAAAGAACACCCTCAGTTACCACTCACTAGTAATTGTTTGTTCTCTTTAGGTTAAGGAGCAAAATTAACACTCTAATTTGAGTAACACATATGACTAAATCTGCTTAAGTCATTGCCATCAGAAAATCCATGCTGACTCAAATTAAATTTTTATATGCAAAACCACTGCAAATAATCATAACTTAAAACACTGTAGTCACTAAAAATTATAAAATAAAAGATCAGTGCATCTGGTGTAGCACTTCTACTCACATTTTCTCAGCTTTCTCAATGTTTCTGCTGCAGAAATCCAGCCTGATGACAATCTCAGACTTTTTATGAACCATTTCATTGTAATCATCCTTGATTATTTCACTAAAAAAGTGAAGCATTAGTCTATAAAAAAAGTATTCAATTGCCATCCTACCAGCAATCAGTAACACAATTATATACCTGCAGCAATAACTGCCAGGAGGAATTGCTTTCAGTTAGAGACGCATTAACATAATCCTCATATAGAAATACCCTGTGCAAGCTGTTTAATTGTATCTGCATTTTACAAGAGGTTAAATTATCCACAGAATTAAATTCACAAACACCTTCATTTTTATTGTAAAAAAAAAAAAAAATTGTTTCCCTAATGACAGAAAAAAAGGAGAAAATTCATCCTGTCCTTACTCAAGGATAAACAAAACCTCCCAAGATATCAAGAGATAACAGAACTATGTATTGATAATCAAGGCATATTCAATTAAAAAAAAAACCATCATAAAATGCAATCAGTTGCTTACATTAGCCATCGAATTCCTTTTCGCATCAGCTCCTGGTAAAGTAGCAAAGAACTGGCAACTCTACAGGCATAACATACAATACCTGTCACTGCCTGGAGGAAAAAAACCCAACATAAGTACTGATCTGGCATTCACTAAACAATTGCTTCAAGTCAATACAACACAACAAAGAAAGACAGATTAATAAAAGAAAGAGCAACATGAGGATGGTAGTTTAAAATGCATAACTTGGCCTAAACTTTAGTCGGGCAACAACCAAACACCCATTATGAAGGCAGAGCTAAACATGGGTTTTCCACTTATGCTGAAGCATCTGTTAGGGATGAAAACAAATCTCACAAACAAAAATGACACAACTCAGTATTTCTGTCAAAGTCACAGTACATTTCATTTATAGTTTAGGAATCAAGCACATACATTACAAAGAACTTGTAAAAAACTGACCCTTTTTAATTCTAAGGCTAGAAACTCTCTTCATTTACCCAATTTCACTTACAAGATTGCTGTATTATTTAGAATTGAGAACAAAGTTTAGATATTATACAATATTTTAAATAATTAGTATCCACTGATGCCTTTCTGTTTATTAATTTTCAAGATTACTGGTATTTAAAGGGACACACATTTTCAGGACTTCCATGTCTGAATACAAGGCTCTTCAGCAGTCAGTATTTCACATGTATAAACGGTCGTCACAAAGTCAAGCATGGCTGTGCATACATTCAGTAGTTTTAGAAAAACAACCAAAAGAATGAAACATCCTTTACTTGTCTCCCACAGATTCTGAAAGCTTTTAAGAGGCAAAAGAAATTCCACCCTTCTTCAGAGTTCTACAGACTCCTCTCTATGGAGCAAGAGTTATTTTTCTAATGTTAGATTTTTCACCATCAGAAAGTGAAGTTATGAAGCATCTAACTAACTTCAGGGCTACACAGTGTCAGGCTCCTTTTTCCCCCAACACTGAATTATACAGTAACAGAGCACTTTGAATTTAGAAGACTGGACTTTGGGTTTGGTTTTTTAAAAAAAAACAAACCATATTTTGTATACAAAGTATGGCTTTAATATACTTTCAGATCTCTTGTTAACAAATATATTTCTATCAGAATCCTTATTAGCATATTACAATCATTTTATTAACATTATTAATTTGAAAATGACGTAGCTTTCATTTCAGTATCATTATCCAAGACAAGTATATAATCTAAAATGGTAATTACTCACTTTAGCCATACTGGCATCCCCATCCAAATCGTAACGTTGATGTACTTTAGGAAGTAAAACTGAAACATAAAACAAGTATCTGTATTTTATTATTTTCCAGAAGGGACTTCAAAAGTTCAGATTGTTTTCCCTCCCCACCCTGTACCCTGCTTTTATGCCTTCTAATATCATGTGGGTCTCATGCACACTTTTAAAACCAGCCTTTGTCTTGAGTGTTTTAAATAAGCTGATATCTTCAGCAAATTGTCCTTCCTTTTCCAGACTCACTTCTGAACATGCTGCACAGCACAGATTTCATGTAGGTCTCCACCAGCAATCTCTCTCCACTGAGAGAGCCAACCGTTTGTCTCTGGTCTTCAGCCCCATGTTTGCCCCCACAGGAGACCATTCCCTTTTTATCACATGGCTGCTTATTTTCATTGAGGCTCTTAAGGGCAGGACTTCACCAAAAAGCTTTTCTCAGCCTCAGGTAGCCCCTATCAGCCTATCTCCTTTGTTCTCATGCTCACTGGCTCCTTCAGAAAGCTCTGTGACACAATATAAAGGCCCTATTGATCCTTCCACAAACAGCTCACCTACCCACACTCTTCAAGCACGTCTGTGGGAGTGCCTGAGCAGTCAGTATTTAGGACACAGTGACAAAAGCAATACTGACCTCTCACCTGCAGCCATGTCCTCCAGCTCATCATTATTAAAAAAAGGGCTCTAGCATAGGCCCCTCTAAAAACCTCTCAATGATAAATGGAAATTCAAAACCTTAATTTCTTTTTTTTTCCCTGTTATGGTATTACCTTATCTTCTGAGCAAATGTACATTGTAAAGATCACTTCTGTTAAATAACCAAAGGCTAACCACATTCATGACAAATAAAAAAAATACGTAAAACTTGACTTTCCACTTAGTGAATAATGGAACAAAAGAACCAGCTTTGAATTTCTTTCTATAATGTTTCCTTATACTCGTTTAAAGTGTCATGCTTCAAAAAAGCACAGAACTCCATAAGCACCACTACATCTTAGCACACAAATGTTCAGGTTCAAAGGACTTGGAACATTACAAGCACCTACTGTTTCTGTAAAAATGTTCTGGATAATCAGCAGTTTTGAAAAACATTGGACTGCATATTTAGAACTTCAGATATCAACAAAAGAAAATTTCCAACACTATTTCTAAGACATAGCAGACATAAAACAATTACATTAAGTATCCCAAACTATTTTTAAAAGATAGCTGTAAGAAAAGCAAAATTACTTTCATATACCTTCTTCATAGATTAATCCAACAATGGTCACAGCCTCCCTGCTTACTACAAAGATAGGATTCTCCTCAGTTGTTCTGGGGAAGTGCTGTGCCAATCTGCCAGGCTCTAGTATTAAGCGTCGACCTTCATATATCAGTTCTTGATTCTGAGATGGTATTTTTGTCTGTTTGTAGACCAACTCATGAAATATAGCAGCTCTATAACACAAACAATATAATTGGTAGCAGTTAGGCTCACTATGATAGTTCAACAATTCAGATTTTGTATTATTTAAATAAAAATTGCTTTTATTTCTGATTAATTAAGAACTGGGTTTACACATAAAGGACTTGACTTCTAAGTAGAAAAAAAGCAGCATGCTGCCTAAGGCTCCAGGTCGCTGTGTGACAAAAATAAATGCTATTTCCTGCAAAATATCAAACTTCCTTTCTACCTCTGATTTTTCGCAAAAGCACGTTTATCTAAACAAACTTGCTCTGGTCTTAAGGTCAGTAAAACCAGGCAACAACAGATGAGGGGAAGGAAGCATACTTAAGTTTTCTAAGGCGTACCCTTTTCTTCAAAGGAGATGGATGGTCTCTCCAAAAGAAAAGTCTGGTGTTTTACATGTCAAAAAATTAAATTCAGCCTGTAGGCTAACAGATAGCCAGATTATTTCCTAAAACAGCAGTGATAAGGAAGAACAAAGACACTCTGTAATTTTATTTACAGCAGTCAATAGATACAAGGATAAGAACTTATAATACCACCACACTTCTCCCCACCACAAAAACCTATCACCACAACAGCAACCAAGAAACCAAGCCAAACCAAACGAGCAAAACCTCCCACAAAGAAGAAAAACCTTCAGTACGCTAACAGGAAGGACCAGTTTGCCTCCTGTGCAGCACTAGTACACTACAGCTTCTTAATACTACAGCTAGTTTTATAGATGATCATACATGTAAATAAAAATTTAAAAATAGAAGCAAAATTTCTCTGCAGAAACACTATTTGGGCTGTCTCAAAAGAAAAACGATGGAATAGAAAAGAAAAATTGAAGTGGACAGAAATTTATTTACACATTTGATGAAATAACAGGATGTATCCATGTATTAGAACTAAACACATGCTCTGTATTATCTGTAATACAGCAGAGAAAATATTTGTATACCTTACAGCTTTTAACATAAGCACTTCATGGTCATAAAGTGAACCCCATATAAATCAGGATCCTAAACTGTACAAATTACCACTTCAGAAACCCTGTGAGAGTTTTACATCAGAGACAATGTGTGCATTTTGCATGCTTGAGGACAAGATAAGCAAGAGATGAATACAGTGTCCAGAAAACTACTTTGTAAATAAGGAACATATACAAATGGGCGATGAGTTGGCCTCTATTGGGAAAACAGACGTATTGTTAACACATCCAAGATTAAGTCTGTGTTCTGACACTAAGTAAGACTAAGTGTAAGACCAGTTGATTTGACCTTCAACGACTTTATGCTTGGTCAACATGCTTCTAAATGCACTATGACTATGCAGGAGAATTGCGCCCTTTCACTTCCTCAGATAAACTGCCAAGGAAAGGCTGCTGAATCTGTAACATTTGTAACATTTGTGACATGAGGTCACAGGCTACTGAATTTGTAACTGTGGTGATCTGAGGTCACAGTGCTGTTAGCCTGAACAAGAGCAAAGTAATGAAAATAGAGAACACTTACGTATTATAGTTGTGAATATAAACTTTGTGCAAGGTCATCTGCTGTAATGAAAAGATGTGGATTATTATTCGGTGCAGTACATCACTCGTCTCTGCAAAAAACTGGTCAAATCCCCAGCATTTTTCCTGGTCTGCTTCAAGAATATTCGCAAGGACAGGTGTGAGCAGTACTTGCAGACCCCTAGAGGACACCAGGAAGAGATGAGACAACTTGGTTCTACTTGGAACATTTTACCTTGTAAACCAATTGCAATAATTCATTTGACCTATCCAAATGAATTCATACTTCCTCATGAATACACATCTATTATCCCTTAAAAGAATATGTCAGTGCCTTTTTTCTTACAGTGAGTAACAAAATGTTTAATAGCAATGTCCACTGTTTTTCATAAATACATGTACTTTAAATCTTTCATTTTTAGGCTTAACTATCAAGTATTTTTTCTTGGTACTTGAAATATTTCATAGACAGTGCAAAAATTACATAAAATTTAGTAAGTCTACATTGTTCAGCTGAGGCCACCTTCTACCACCATAGTAGCATTTTACCCACCTCACCAGTATCACTGGTGATAGCATTTTACCCAGCTTCAGTATCACTCTGAAGCAAGCTACTGCCGTTTAGGATTTGCTGGTGGAGATGCAACACTGTTGCTTTCAATCAAAATCAGCTGGGTTAGAAAAGACTCACTGTTTAAATTGTCAACACTAAAAATTCATCCTGATCGAGATGGGGCTAAATAAATACTCTGCACATGCAGCTTGAATGCTGCAAAAAAACCCATGCAACTATTGCCTTACAGTTGTTACTGTTCTAGGAGAAAGGTCAGCTTAAATTTCTCACATTTCTACCTTAGGCATCTGAATGGATCATTATGGATCCCACTTGTGCATTATCATGAACAACTTCTCCAAAATTTTAACATTATGTACACATCAAGCCAGGGTAACAGGTAACATTTTGAAGCAAGCTGCAGCGGCTTGCAAGCACACTGCTGACCCCATTAGAGGTCAGTGGATGTTGTGCTCAAACTCACTTTAGTAATAAACTTATAACACTAAATACTGTTTGAATGCTACTTAAAAATATTACTGTGAAGAGATGTTTAATGAAAAAATCTGCTTCCTTTATCATTTCAAGCACTTCAATTATACAGAATAAGCAGAGGAAACAAATGAGCAGTACTACAAAAAACAGATACAAAGTGCAAGTTCTGCCCACTCTGAACTAATGAATGGATATAAACCAGACTTTGAGTCTACACCCCTTAAGGATGAACATATTTGGCTTCCAGAAAAGTTTGCTTCTAGAGTCTCTTCATAGAACAATTTATTTCCTCCTTTACCATGAAGGATTAGTAACGTTAAAGTACGGAAGAAGCCTCAGGAAGGTAAATGGGTAAATGGGTTACGGGAGGTATTTTCAAAGTCATACCAAAATTACATCTTTCATGGCTCTTTCTATTGAATATTATGGACATACAAAGCAAAAATATGATGATAAAACTGAAGAGATACGAATATGTGTTAAAATGTGCTGTGACCTTTTTCCTAGCAAAAAATAAGCCTCTGAACTGTCTTTGCTTATCATTTCCTTCCTACTGCCTAATCTTTGTCATGTCTGAAGTCACATTCTTGCAAAAAATGAGGGCCATCAAAGGTATTGATTCTTCATTCCTGAGGGTGAAGAAAATGCAGTAATAATCTTTCTTTTCAAACCACATCAGATGTGCTCATTTGTAAATTAGCAATCATAAAACTATTTGGAAAGATGTGAAGGAAAAAAACACTTTATAACCAAATATCAGACTGTACAGATGTACTGAAGAGTTCAAAGAAAAAACTACGTCAAATCTCTGCTCCAAAGACACAATCCTAGAAAATGACTGGAAAAGCCCAGTCAAGTGGCATTGAAACATTTTTTGAACATTTTTTTGTTCAAACTTACTTTGAAAGGCTACAAGAAATAGGCATCTCCCAATTCCACTCAATAGGTCCATTCTCTGCTTTCTGTACTCCAGAAATAGCACCAGAAGGCTTTCCAGTGATTATTTTATACCTGCAACACATTACAAAAATAATGGAGACTTCAACTACTACCTCTTATACATACATAGGTCTTGTAACTAATTCTCAAAGGGGCAGCAATAATACAAATTGAAACAACAGGTTGGCCTAAATTTGTATATGGTGCAACAGTTAGGAAGTTTCACTTACAAGCTGACAGAGCAGTGCTAGAAGAGCTAGCTGGAGAAGTAACTTTGTCTACTTCAGCCTTGGGGAAAAGTTCAGGAGATATTTCCAGCATACTGAAGGAAACCAAAGGTTTTCACAAGAGTTAATTAATCAAAGTCAATTTAGTTCAATTTACACATTAAAATGCTAACTTCTAGCATGTTCTATAGCAAGAGATGACATTTAGCCACCACAAAGTGGCTTGGGCATATAGAAGGAACATCCAGAAATCTGGATACTATTTGGCATTGTTTAACTTTGTATTGCACAGGCAAGTATTTTTCAAATTTTTCATGAAACGAATGAGGAGCAATAGGCTTTTTGCAATAGAAAAATGCAGTTGTGCTTTCTCTTTGGGGACGACAAGGTGTATACAAAACATCTCTCAAACATCTATGACAAGAATTCTTATGGGGAAAAAAAAAAATCACAAGATGGGCAATTTCTTCAACTAAGAAAACTGGAGTCAGCTTTACACGGAGTACCAGAACAGAGATGTTATTGATGTGTTAGAGGTGCCAAGTACCACCTTGCTTTATTTTTAAAATGCAACACACAGAAAAACAAAATAGAACCAGACGAACATGAAACAAGAATCAAATACAATCATCACATCACAGACACAACTTCTGTTTTCCGTTCAGGAGCCACCCCTGTTATCTTCAGCTGCAGTCCACAACTGTACTACTCAAACGTTCAGTCTCATGGGTAGTGCACCCATTTCAGGACTGCTGGGGAAGACCACCATTTAAAGGACAACAAAAATTTGCAGCACTGAAAACCCATTTCAGAATATCGTAATTTTGCCCAAGTAGCCAAGTTACATACACAACACTGCAACAGACCAGCCTAGTGCCAGGCTGAAGGAAAGATGTGTGGAAAAACATCAGTATTTTGGGGAGCTCAGTTCAGGTCCTTCTCAATTCAAATGCTTAATTCAGATTTTAAGGTGTCACACAGTAAAATCCCTGTTGAAGCAGAATGTTTCTACTGATTTTGGTTGGGATAGGTTAAGTTTCTTCATGGTAGTGTATGGTACCATGTTTTTGCATTTGTGACCAAAACAGTGTTAATAACACAGGCATGTTTAGCCATTGCTGAGCAGTGCTTACACAGCATCACAGCCTTTTCTACTTTTCTACTGCCCCACCAGCAAGTAGGCTGGGGGAAGGCAAGAAGTTGGAAGGGGATACAGGAGGACAGCTGACCCAAGGGATATTCCATACCATACCATATTACTCAGCAACATAAGCTAAGGAGAAGGTGGGGAAGAATTTGCCAGGGTGGCATTTGGTCAGGGACTGACTGGGCATCAGTTGGCTGGTCATGAACAACTGGACATTTTTCTGCATTACTTGTTTTTCTTGGTTTTGTTTCCCTTTGGGTTTAAGAGGCAAGGGTTGCTGTTTGTTGTGGGGCTTTTTTTTACTTATTAAATTGTCTTTAACTCAATCCATGAGTTTTTGCACATTCACCCTTCCAATTCTCTTCCCCATCCCACTACAGAGGACTGAGCGAACAGCTGTGTTATGTTTAGCTGCCTACTGGGGCTATACCACAACAAATGAGTATTTTTCCTTAAATATTTTCACTGTTTTAAATTTTACTATATGTGTGGAGGATTTCTTGGTAAAAAGCATTTAAAGGGCTGATGTGATTTACCAACATAAAATTCTCTTTCTAGATTACCTACATCACTTCCTTGTTTCTACGAGGTCCTTCGAAAGGTCGGAAGGGCAAACTCCCTGTTGCAGCATGGTAAAAGGTGACCCCTATGCTCCACAGATCAACTGTTGCTCCGTACTTTTTCTGATGCTCTTTTCTCAAAACTGCTCGCTCATACATATCAGGATGCTAAAGAGGAAAAAAAAAAAAGTTAGAATTGCTTTATGAAACTTTATAAAGATAAAACCCAATCTATCCTTTCACAGAAAGGTAATTTGTCAGTCTAAGCTTTCAGTTCTTTTAAAAAGCAAATCTTGCCTGTATCATAGAAGTTGCTTAAGCTATTCTGACAAATATCACTATATTCCTAGGTGTGACAGTCACTTTTATTAAAAACTTTGCAAAAAATATTTTAAAATTCAGCTGAAGAGTGACTACTAGTATAAAAGACCACTAAAGAAGAGAAGAAATTCAGTATTCCTCCAGATGATTTTGAAATAACAGAAACCAAATTGAAAAAAGATCCATAGCAGAGGAGAGTATCAGTTATGATATACATGTGAGAAAACATGTCAGGAAGAAAATCATGCTAAGATGCTTGTCTTGATACTTCTCTACCTGCCTCTCTTTGGTTGGCCAAGGTTTCACATGAATCTTAACTGCACCTAATGTCATCCAAGTAGCTCAAACACAAACTAAAACCCATCTACAGAGATAAAGGCAAATATATTCATAACTAAAACATTGTTGTTCCTCCTTTCACACAAGGCAACAGTTGAAGTTGGACCTGGAAATTATTTCAAGGCTGATGTACTTACATTAGCAGAAAATGGCATGACCCAAGGTGAAAAAGCCCAACGGAAAGTTATAAAAACAATTATAATACAAAGGTTTAAATACTAATTCCCAACAACATGACCTTCACCTATTCAGCTATAATCACGGAGGGCCTCAGGCTTCAAATATTGCTTCAATTAAATTAAATCATATGGGCTTACTAAATACTCTTCTGTGCCATAGAGAGAAACAAATTGTTCATCATCTTCAAGTTCTCTTGCTGCACCAAAATCTGTAAGTTTGTAAACAGACTGACCATCTTCACCTATAACACGCATTATATTTCCTGGTTTGATGTCACGGTGCACTATTCCATTCTCACGGAGATGATTCATCCCAGCCACTTCAATTGAAAAAATAAACACAGAATTCATATATACATTGTGACACAGACTGGGCAAACACTGAATTGTAACTAGGAAGACATGCTTATGTTCTCATTGGGAAATGGGAATGAGGAGGGACACTCAATTAACAAAAAGACCATGACCACAGATTGCTTTTTTTTTTTCTTTCCAAACAGCTAAATTACAGCATTTCCTGCTCTCAGTAACATCCTTCCCACAAAGCAATTTTTATAGCAGGTAAATTAGGAAGAAAATTTTATAGCAGGTAAACACAAGTGAATCATATTATTTTTCTATTTTACTCTTCTGAAATTATCACTAGAAGTCAGTTCAATGTGTGAAAAATAATCTTGAAATAAAGAAAAAAAATTACATCAATACTTTACACAGAAATGGCTTCTTAATGCTGCTACCTATACCAACACAGACACAAATAAAAGATGTGATTCCGTAAGACCATAATAATTTGTTCAATTAGTTGACAGTCATTTAAATTTGTCTCTTGCTGTTTCAAGATAAACAAAACAAGTATGAGTTTGTTTCAGTCAACAAATTAGACCAAAGTCTACATACCCACATCTCTCAAAACAATTAAGAACTCAGACTCCGGCAAGCCAAAGGCATTAGACGGCTCCTCTAAAACTGTGTACAAACTCCCACATGGACAAAATTCCATAACTAGTACTTTGTGTCTAGTAGTTGTCTGAAAAAAATAAAATCAAAAGAGATTAAGAATCTGACTGTTGTGACACCAATGTCAGAAATTATCAATAACCACAAGATCCTACAGTCAAAAACGAAAAGCGAAGTAAAATCTATAGCTATATCATAAATCCCATTCTGGTGATCTTCAAAAGAACTACAGGTGGATTTTTAAACTGTTTCATGTATTCCAACTTGGAGGGGAAAATAATTGAGAAAGCCTCAAGTTCTAGGCACTAGCAGGTTGATAGCAGTATTGACAGGTGGACAAGTGAGAAACTACACACCATAAGTGCTGAGAGTACCGACTGTCCTTTACTCTTTATACATCTCAGCATCTCGGTCATTTCACTTGATCAGTCTCAGTTTCAGTTCAGCTGCTGCAATTTATACTATTATACAGTTCTACTGTATAATAGTATCCTATGTCACCATTTTAGTTGGTAGCAAAGGAAAAGCACAAAATTGTCAGGATTACCAAAACACCTTCAACTATAAACAGTTCCATTATTCAACTATTAAATATTGATACATGTAGGTAGCTTAAAAATCCAAATTCAAGATAAAACTTAGGACAGAGGCTTCTCGAGATGAAGAATCATCAAACACAAACCTGTGCCTACACACTGAAGGTGTTTCACCTCCTGAAAGCAAGCATGTTCTTTCAACAGCAACAACAACAAAGAAGAAAGAAAATCAAAATATGGTGGCAGTTGGGTGGGAGTATTTGAATCATCATATATGATACCATTCTTTAAAAATGTAACTATATGTTCTATACTTATGGATAAAACAAAAAAACAGTAACTGCGGTTACTTCCACGCATCTCAGATCACAACTACAACAATGCATTACCTCTTCCTCAATGGCAAACAATTTGACAATGTTCTTATGATTTAGTTTCTTCAATACTTCAAACTCTCGCATCTGAACATCCACAGGACGAAGGAAACTTATACTGTTAAACACTTTGACAGCATATAAATCCCCAGTTTTCTGTTGAAAACAAACAAACTACTCATCAAACAGAAGCAAAAGATCGTAAATGTACACATAGACATTATCCAAGAATTTTGAGATCTTCTGTTGTACATGTGAGCATACCCAGACTAGAAATATTTCAAAATAGTATTTTGAGCTAAGGTGGAAATAAAGGTTCTGCTAAAAAAATTAAATTGGTTTAATTTAATATAGACTAGAAGCAAACAGCCTAGCAGAATGGAAACTCCTTAGGTCACAAAACCTAAGTGCTTTTGAAAAAAGAACAGTTAGCATAAGAAAGTCTACACATTTAAGAATTACTCATAAACTTAGCTGAAAAATATTTTTTCAGCAAGAGTAACTTGCACTTATCAATGAGAGGCACGCACATACTTGGCTTGCTTAAATTAAAAGACAATTTCTGGTAGTTGAACGTTACTCTCTTTCTTTACTGTTCTGTTTATACTGATAAACCAGTATTTTGATTTTTCAAAGGCAGTTTCAAGCACTACATGCCACTCATGTAAAATCCTGAAGCAGTTCAAACACACATAGTAAGTGTCAGAAGCACAATTACAAGCTTAATCACACTTGTACTCAAGTCAGACTAAGCCCCAGCTGGTAACTCCTGTCCCTTTCTCAGGGCAAAGCATCTCCCTGTACCCACTCTAGGAATAAGCTTGCACTAGCAGTTTGTGCAAGAGATTATTTCTAAGGACACAGCCTTCCTGTGCTTAGACAAGGCGTGCTTTGCAGCAACACTCACATGCACCACTGGGGCCCAGGTAAGAGCTTTCTCCTGCTGACAATGAGCTGCAGGTCACAAGCTCAGACTAGTGAGGGTGATGACAGGTGCAGCCATGAAACTGGTTTACAGGGGAATCATTCTGTGTTGAAATTCACTCACCCAGAAAAGGACATTAACCACTAAATCATTGCTTACAGTTGTTTCACACTTAAATGTGGAACACAGAAACACTATAGCCTATAAATCACTTTGTACTGATTTCACACAGACTGTCATTACTGTAAGGGAACTTTAACAACTACACTTTGTGAGACATACTGTGAAATTCATAGGAATAGAATGACCTACACAAGTAAGGGCATCTCAACCCCTCACTCAGGTTGCAACACACACATACATCAGTGTATCATTTACATGGCAAAAAAATTACTATTTTGCACTGATTACTCAAGGCACATCACCAAGAAGACATTTAAAAAGCACTGACTTATAGACAACAACTAACAACAGCTTCATCCACTATAATAAGAATATTTCATGCACAAAAATAATAAAAATCACCAAAACAGGTTTTAAAAGAACAGATAAAAAAAAATTAAAAGAAAATTTAATGAAGATATAAATCATAGGACCATATAATAGAAACTGGTAGGTCATTTATTCCTATTCAAAGTCTTAAGGTTTATTTTTTCCATAAAATTAAAGAAAAAGGAATGAAGAATTTGTAACAGTTAATATTTTACAAGGAAAAATAATACAACATTACAACAAGTACAACATTACAACATTAAAAACAAGTCCTTAGAAATCTAACTACAGAACTCTAATTCAATGGACAAATACTAAAAATTAAAAACTAAGCATGAACAATTACACAGATACATTTGGTTTAGGCCTAAATCTTGAACTTTTTTTGTTGATTTCAAGAAGCAACTTGCATATGAAAGTTCCTCACAAACCTTCTGTCGTCCCCGGAAAACATTTGCAGTAGCTCCCTGTCCTAGAATGTCAGACAACAGCCAGAGGTAATTTGAAGTGCTCTGCATCTTTGCTCTTTGATTAGACAGTTTTGTTTTTCACCTTAAAAACAGAAAGTTCAATACACTGAATTATAATGTAGCAAAATACATGAAAGGGACTTATTTTAATTAGAAGGAAATATAAATGTCCAAACCCCAACTGTAACTCCAAAGACATGGAGGATTAAGGACAACCAAGTAGAGGAATAAGAGGTGAAACATGGAAACAAAAAGAAGCCCAACAATCAAAACTAATGCCATTGACACAACACCTCTCTGCATTTAAGGTCTGTATTCCCCAAACTTTGTTTGAAAAATCAACTGGAAAGGCGAAAGCTTTATAATCCCTTTAGTGTTGTAGATGGCGTTTAAATGATAAAGTAACAAAATATATAGAAAAGAGTCAAAACCATGTGCACAAGATCTTCTAAAGGAAAGCAAGACCTGTAACTGAATTCCAGTATTCTGTACATATCCGAAAGAACAGACATTAGAGATGATGGCAGATAAGTACACATATTTTAGATCACTTTGGCTCTGGAAGTTGCATTTCAGTAGAACTGTAAAGGAACTGGACTAACAACTCACAGAATGCTCCTTTTACATGCGCTCAAAAAAAGTCACAATCAACGCAAGTATTTTCATTCACTTGCTAGATGCAGCAATTACTACTGAAATAATTTAAGGGACATTTCTCTCATTTCTAAAATTTCATATGGGGCACGTCACATCTAGAGAGACAGCTTGGCTTTCCCACCCTTCCTGAAATATGAACTGTCAAATACGCAAATGTCTTCACAAATTCAAAAGAAAAAGGAAAAAAATTTTGATTAAAACTATTAACGTAAAATAAAACGTTAGAACGGCCAGATCTTCCTGTTTGCCAAAACAGCAGGAGATGCAGGTGAATACCCTTAACTTTTTGGTTTAATTAACACACTGATTTTGCCATTAAACCTAGCAAAAGGCTCTAAAATCAAAGATGCAGCTTCCCAAACCTAAAGAATCTCAAAAGCAGAATGGCAACTGGACCAGGGGAAGCTCCTACAGTAGCTGTCTTTGCTCAGCTTGGCAGGGGACACTGCATGTTACTTGCACGTGATACTTGACAGGAAACTGCTGACTGATAATCAAAGAAAGAAGCCTTTCCTGTAACTATTGAAGAAGAGGCATGACAGAATTTCCTGTGTTTGTCACCAGAAGGTGGCTGGCACCTTCTGAGAGCTCCCTGGTGCACAAGGTAACACAGGAGTCCCACAGTGCACACAGGAGAGCGGACAAAGCCGCATGCCAGCCACCATTCACCCCCCATTCACCCACCCTGCCCCGGCAGGCAGCTGGAGCACATACCCGTGCATTGCTCCTGATCCTACCGTGCTACACTGCAGGCACACGCGTTCTCATGACTGAGCACATTTCTCTGCGTGTAGTGACTGCAGATTGCACACTTTCATTTAGCTATTTGCTCATGTGAGATGTGAAGTTTCTTGCAAAGCTGTCCCAAAACATCTAGGCGATAACAAGTAGCATACAGAATGCAAAGACCTGACATTACACTGCAACGAATTGAGAGTCAGGCAGCAATGCCATTTGCAAAATCTAGATAAAGTTCTTAATGCCTCTAGAAGGGACAAAAGGTTTTATGTCAAATCTAAACAACAACAACAAACCCTAACACCACATCCCCAACCTTTACAACTCTTGGTTGACTCTGACAAGACAATTTGCAAAAGTAGAATAAGATGACTTCTCCCACGGGGCAGTTACTGTAGATGCCAAAGAGCTATCTGTGATGCAGACACAGAAGGTAAGGAAGAGAGGATGCAAAGAAAAAACGCAGAGCCTGCTCTGCAAACCATCTGTAAAATTTTCAATTTAAAACATTCCTCACATAATTAAAGCCCTGCTTGTAACAAGCCAGCTGGCACATTACCAGTAACCATGTATTTTGTGATTTACTTCAAAACAACATTCATTAGACTCATACCAAGACATAGAACCATAACAAATCCTTTCTAATCAGACAGAAAGTGCACAGAAATTCTTCATCGAAGTCTATTCAAATAAAAACAAAAATTAGTAGCCTATTGAGAAACTGAATTATTACCTTTCCCAAAATGATAAAGTAGCTTACGTTCAAGATCAGCTCTTTTTCTTTACCTTCTTACTTTATAATTAAGTATGCACAAAGGTCAGTGGATGAAAAAACAAAAGGACATGACTGCAACAGATGATCTTCAGTATTATTCAGTAGATATTAAGAAAAACCAGCAAGTCATTTAATGGACTCTCAAGGTCTGAGTTTTTTTTCACTCTTATAACTACAGATATATCAATAATAATCCCAGGGTACATATTAAGCAACAAAACAAAGTCAGTATTGCACTGTTACCCTTTTTTTGTTGAAAGAGTACACTCTTTTTGGCAGTCTTCACTTTTAAGGTATAAAGTCTCATTCAGCTTTAACCTTCAAATTATAACAACTAGATCGAATAACGTTAGGCCTCCTTTAATACTTTGCATTCTCTGACAAAGTCATAACTGATCTTTGCTAAATACTTAGCATGTCAAGTTTTCTTTTAATTTATTCCACTATATTCCTAAATCAAGTCACTAAGGGTTTCCTATTAAAATAAAAAAAAAAAAAAAAAAAAAAAAGCTCTAACTGTATGATTGATCCTGTCACTAGACTTAATGCTGAACTTTCTGTTTCTTCACATCACACTTATGGTCATTAAGCCTGGTATTAGATGAGTCAAAAGCTCCTCACATACATCTAAAGAAATCTCTCCAGCTAGCAGTTTGATTTATTGTCCCCCATGATTCATTAGCATTTCAGGGGCTTGAGGGCTTCTTTTTGGGTGTTTTTTATTTAATATTTTTCTGCTTCTGGTCACACTACTACTTTTTTAACTTATTAGCAGAGGGGATTGTAATAAAAAAAAGACTGCATTGCTAATGTGATTTTTTAAAAAACTCCCAATGCTTTGAAGCAGGAGTATTGACTGCTTCTAATTAATATGAAGGAGTTTTTTGTTACCTCAGGCACACGGGATAAGCACACAAAGCAGGTATGGCTCCCCTGTTGACAGCTGCAATGTACAACTTCACCAGGCAAGCAAGGACAGATGATGAAGTTAAAGTGATGGCTCTTTCTGTTTAAGGGCAAGATCCTATAGGCAATCAAAGCCTATAGGCTTAAGGGCAAGGTGCTGAGGCTCCAAATAAATGTTACCTACAGTCTGGTAACTATTAACACTTTATACTTCCCTGTATGCCCTCTCTCAAGGCTTAGAAAAGAAGCTTCCTCCCTTAAAGCTCCTGCTTTCTTCAGCTGCAACTTCCTTACGGGAATTTCTAGCCCAACAGCTAGCATCTGAATCATGGAAATACCGTGCCCTTAGCCCACAAGGTGCTGCTTGAACCCTAAAGAAACTGCACATTCTTCCAAAGGCACACGAAACAAATGGTAAGCCTGGCTCCAGCGCTGCTCATCACCCCTACTCTCGGCATGTCCAGTTCGTAATGCAGGAAGAGGACTCGGCCTGTCTGGGACTGCACCTCCCGGAAACCAACCGAGAGCCACGGCCCTCTCTCAGAGACGTGGGGTACGGCAGAAACATCCCCGGGGCTCATCCCCACAGCAGGACGAGATTCCCGAGGTAAAACTTTAACAACTCCTACAGCCACGAAGGTGACGCCGCTTACTGAGGCGCATTCACGGGGATATGTCACCGAGACGGGGGCAAAGGCCAGGCCCCGGGCACACCGCCGACGCCACGGGCCGGCCGCGCCTCGTCCCTCCCGGGCTGCACGGCCGGGCCCGCCGCTACCTCGGGGCGCGCCACCGCCGCCCGCGACCCGGCAGCTCCCGGGAAGGCCCCACCGCCGCCCCGGGAAACTGAAAC
The DNA here is from genome assembly GCF_041296385.1 of Aphelocoma coerulescens. NCBI lineage: Eukaryota > Metazoa > Chordata > Aves > Passeriformes > Corvidae > Aphelocoma > Aphelocoma coerulescens. Next base: position 34,554,780 of record NC_091014.1, on the reverse strand, counting down.
CACCGCGCCCGGCGGCGGCCGCCTCCCCTCGGCACCAGCGCGGTGGCGGCAAGGGCAAGCGGCCGCCGCAACCCACCTCGGCTCGGCCCTCCGCGGCCACCCCCGAACCCGCCCTGCCCTGCCCTGCCCGGCCCGGCAGCCCCACGCACCAGCCGCCTCCCGCCGGCCTGCCCAGCGCCCCGGCCGCTTCCGGCTTCCTGCCGCGGCGCGGGGAGGCGGAGCGGGCCAGGCACCGCCCGGGCGGCGCAGCCACCGCGCCCTTCCCGCCCGGCGGGGTCGGAGGGGGAGCCGTGCGCGGTGGGGCCGAGGGAGCAGTGCCCGGCCCCGCGGCGGTGAACCGCGAGACAGGGGAACATCTGGGAAACACGGGAAGGTGGGAGTCGGATGTTGTACAAAAGTGGTCGCTCCGGGTGTTTTCGCTGGCGCGATGTTCCCAACGGGCTCGGAGCGGTTCCGGGAGGGTGCCGTGGTGATTTTTTTGCTGCGTAACGGGTCCGGCGGAGGTTTCGCTTCCTCGGCTCCCCGAGACAGAGCTGCCTCTGTCCCCGCCCCGGGCCACTGGGCCCGAGCTGTGGGACCCCCGCCTCCCCACGGCGGGCTCAGGGGATGCCCGGGAGAAGTGTTTTCCTGCCCCGTGTAATTTCTCTCTGTTTCACCTTGTTTAAACCTCACGAAATCCTGGTAGTTCTCACATCCTTGATCCCGCTCAGTTGTTACTGATACGTTTTAAACCAAAGTTCCCGGCTGATTTATCCCTTGCTATGTGATTTTTTGTCTGCCCTGTAATGTTGCTGTTCCAATAAACGATCTTTATAATGAAAAATATTGATAATTTTATAATATATGCATAATGTAATCTGATCATAATTATAGCGGGAAAATAGTGAAAAGATTTTTTTTTTTTCATCCCAAGATGATCCCGGTTTTGATCCTCTATATTTCCTGTTTGGAGTTGCCATCTTCCCAAATCTTGGAAGCCTATAGTCTCTCAAGGAACTGACAGCAGCTCACAGGCTTTGTTTATTGTTATTATCTTACCTATCAGTCACATTTGTAATTTTTGTCACAAGTTCAAACTTTCTCTGCTTCACTTGTTACAGGGCACTAAGCTTTTTCCAAAGTTCTCCTTAGTGAAACTGATAAATTGACTTTGATGCATTTATGGTCTTAATTTAAATGCTTAATTTATTTCCCCCATTTGTTGGCATCTGAACTTTGCTTTATAATGCTATATTGTAGAGGGAATAGTTCCCTACTACATTTGTGTTCTGTCCTTGCATCTTTCAAAACACTGCAGTGTTACATGGTTTATTTCTGTTACCCTTTCCTCTGTACCCAGCTTTGCAAGCCGTATTTTTCTATCAGGTGGATACCCATGAGCCAGCTTTGTCTTCTTCAGAAATATTCATCAGATTGTTAATAAGGATTTTAGCAAGGGCCCACACAAAATCAGGAAAACGCCTGTGAACTTCTCTTTGTGAATATGTATTTGCTTCCACTTTTGAATAAAATGAAACTGTTGGCTAAGTATGATGATGCTTTATAAAACTGGATGTTTTAAATTACAGTCTCATTCACAATGGATGAGGTCTCTGGTTCAGTCACCTGCTCAAAGCAGTGTCAGTGCTGACTTCAGACCGGGTTCCCCAGGACTTTGTTTATTTAATACCTAGAGTATCTCAGATGCAGTGTCATCCAGCCCCTGGGGCTGGCCACTGACTGCTCTCACTGCAGTTACCATCCATGTGCTTTCCCCTGTTCGTGAAGCAATGAGAAAGATTCATACGGTTCACATGATCCAAACGGTTCATTTTTTGGGGTATGTCTGCAAGATAATCAGTGATCCTTATGCACAGAAGATCTTCTCTAACCTTTAAATGTTTAACAGCATGAATCAGAGGAAAATGTTATGCCCAATTTAAGAATAGGAAAAAGACACCAAAAAGGAAAGTGCCATTGCAGTTTTATTCTAGATTTTTTTTTACTTTGCTTGTTTCCATTTCTTTTTAACATAAAAGTAAAACTTTTGCTATTTCTCACCTCTCTGGTATTTGGATTCTCATTCATGTTCACAAATTCAGCAGTCTGTAGCTGTACACTGTTGGAACTCCAGCCTAACAATATGTCTATGGGAATTGCAGCTAAAGCTGGCATGTTGCAAACAGTCTTCACACTTGTAGCTGTGAATGCCAGAACTCCAAAAGCAAAAATGCTAGGGAGACAAAAAAAGGTCAAGCTGAACATAGTTAATTAGAGCTGAAGGCACTAAAACAGGCAAAATATGGTATGTTCTTCTAATATTTTTCTGGGGACCCTCTGGGGAACCTAGCAAAAATGAGGTAAGAATAGGGGAGAGTGGAAATCATACTAGATATTTGCCAAGAAAGAATGAACATCTGATTGAATTATTTAACTTTTAAAAATTTTGAGTGAGAAATTGCATTTTACCAACCTTACCAAAAGGACAACCACTAACTTTACCAGTAAGTGGGTGAGAACAGTAGCACTTGAAACTCATAAGCAAGTTAATAATTGTTTTTCCTGTATTACAAATTCTCTAAAGAAAGTCAAATATTTTGACCCATTTACGCTTGTAATCTATTCGCTTTCTATATTTGATTTAAGTACTTAAGAGGCATCACAGCTGAAGCAGAATAAGCAAAGCTGTTCAGCAGCCAACTTCACTTCTGCTGGAACTGCCTTTCATAGTTCCATTTTCTTCTGTCGCTTTGCAGAGGGAAGAGGTGCAATTCCATGATGTAAGACGTCTCTTTCCATCTTGCCACGAGAGAATTCATTCCAAATCTGTTTACAACATGTACAGATTAATGTTCCCAAGCAAACCTCCTCACACTAATTATACTCTTCCTCTTGTTGCATAGATACAAAGCCATCTAGAAGAATTCAGTGGAATAGTTGCTTGCATTGACAGTAGAAAAAACCCATTCTTAGATAAAAAACTCTTGCTCTGGAACCTGGTATTTCCTGTTTTTCTGAAATGCCTGGAATATTGAACAACCATTTTATGAAGGAAGAAAATTTCTTTGCCAAAAAGGTGGTCAAGCAGTGGAACAGGCTACTCAGGGAAGTGGTTGAGTTTCCATCCCTGGAAGCATTTAACAGATGTGTTGGATATGGCACTTGGGGTCATGGTTGAGTGGTGGGCTTGGCAGTGCTGGCTTAGTGGTTGGATTGAAGGTCTTAGAGGTCCTTTCCAATCTAAATGATTCTGTGATTATCATACTGTATGTCTGTATAACTTGTGTAATTCACATCCCACACAGGTACCCAACCCCATAACTAGTCAGAAACACTGTGTACAACTACCCAAGACAAATTACAGACAAATACAACTGCCCATGCATCTGTCATGCCATGAACATGGGCAGCCAGTGATGAACAGAAAGATGCATTGGAGGAAGAAAACATTTCCTATTTACAAGAGGAAATTTGCCTTATATGCTAAAGGAGTTACCACATGATGATTTTAAACATCTTCAGTCTAGATATAGGGGCATTTTGACCACAACAATGTTAAGTCATACAGGAAAGCTGCAGGTGGTTGTGTTTGGTGCAGCCTCTAAACGTGATCATTAACCTTTGTCTGGAAAAGGATAAATTGTGATTGTCAACCTAAATGAGAGCACTCCTTGGAGAGATTATCTCTATCTTCTTCCCCTTCTTCTACCCCACAAGAAATATCACAGTCAGAATATGCTGACTTGGAAGGGACCCATGAGGATCATTGGGTTGCACTTCCTGGCCCTGCACAAGACCCTCCCTGAGTCATACCATCTGCTTGAGTAGTTTTCATATTATGTTCAAAGTATCTAAACACTGCCTGAAGAATCTAGTTCACACTCTTGATTATGTGGTGCATCACTAGATTTCTCTTTGGAGGTAGGTAGTGAACTTCTTAGTTCAGATGCTAAAAAAGACGATGCAGAGCAGGAATCCACTTCTTCGAAGTAAAATGTAGAAACCCAGCCATTGCCTTTCTAAACCTTGATTCTTTGCAAACATAGTTACTAGGTGCTGCCTACTCACCACATAACACAATTGTCATAGAGCAGCTGCAGACCTGCCATCTCTGCAGCACTGAAGGAAATTACAAAAAAAAAATAACCTGCTAGTAGCCAGAATCAGTAACTACATGTTAAGCTAAAGATACAGAAACTACCGCAGAGGTGCTGCTTTAGAGGTCAGGTTGCGTAAGCCTCATTGAACAGAAACAAAGCATACAAAAACAAAAAATCCTTTTTTAATTCTTCAGGCTGAACCAACTTACACTCTCTGAAGATCCAGACCACTCATCCTACAAGATACTTGTTCAGTTATGGATGGGAGGGCAGGGTACAACTTTATAATAGAGGCAGGCTAATGGGTGCCACACGCAGCTCGCTCCTACACTCGGCACTCTCTGCTTTATATCCATTCTCACCTGCCACCACCAAAGCGGGCAACACACTGTGAGGGGGAAGTGTTTCTGCTGCTTCAGCTTCCTGGATAGCTAATTATGGGCATAGATGAGCTCCAGCCTTGGCACAAAGGGACCTGTGGGATGGGTGAAGGATGGTGGGATTGAGGAAGTAAAAGGGTCTCTTTTGGCAGCGGCCAGTTTAAAGAATTTGCTCATAAGGCTCTAATTTAATAATAGCTAAATCATCCTCTTAGCAGTACTGCCCTTACTTGAGAAGGCAAAACCCTAAATCATATATAAAAACTAAGAGTTACTCCATTACACTGTGACTTAAAGCTTTTTGGGTTTGCTAAAGATGGAAGCTTTATTGTTCGCTTCGTAACCTGCCTAGTGAAAGCTCTTCCCTCTGTGTGGTAAAACTTCCATAAGGAAGGAGGCCAAGCCTGACACAGAGGACTGGCAGCAAATGCTCAGCCATACCTGCAGTGTCAGGGGTGCAGCCTTTGTGCTGGGGAGGTGCAGGAGAATGGCAACACCTGGAAAGCACGAAGTCAGAGACGGAAGGTTTCTAGTACTATGGGAGAAAATGAAACGGAGCATTGGTATGGCAGCAAAGGGAGGGAAACAGGACTGTGAAACTAGGAAATATGAAAAGCACCACAAGCACTCATTCTGTGATACAACTAATCAAATAACAAGAAACTTTTGATTAAACACATATAAATAAGGAACAAAATCTTACAGAAGTGATACTGTCCTATTGAAGGTAGTAAAGGTATTTTCTTCCCTCACTGAAAAATGAAAATGGCAGTATCCTCAAAACATCACCACACTCTGATTCCAGATGCTGCTTCTGACCCACCTTCCCATTTATTTTCCAATTAAAGTGAATGAGGAACACAGTACCAGAGAGTCTAGGAAAAATGCTCATCCGATTATGCTAGAGGTAAGTAAGCTTTTTACTATGGACATCAGTTCATGAGGAAAGGATTATAAATCCCATGCATGGCAAGACTCGAACTTTCCTCTGCCCCTATGAAATAGTTAAAAAACTAGTCATGTTAAAGAATTAAAAAAATAAAAGTAGCAGCATTCTACTAAAAATCCCTGCATAGACCACTGACGCTACTGAAATATTGCAGTGAATGCAATTCTTTCTTTCTGCCAGCATCTTCCACATGCAAGGGAGCAACACAATTTATTATCTAAGCATCAGAAAAATTGCCAGGTTCAATTCAAATATAACAGCCAGTAGGTTCAAGAATGCTGTAGCTTCTAAAGATTCAGCCAAAATGATTCAGAGAGACTTACACATTTCACTGGATAAAATTTTATTGTTTTTATAAAAAAAAGATAGAACCAGATGCTACTTTTAAATGAAATCATTTATTACACCAATCTGTTTTATAGGAGGTATATATATATTTTATCATTAAGACAACTTCAATAAAATGACTATCTACAAGAAGGACTTTGATTGTTTTATTTTCATGTCACCATACAGGAACAAATGAATTTTATGTCTTATTAAAACATTTTACTCCGTATCAAAAATGTACACATTTTAATAACCATTGCTATGGTCTGAAGGTATTTTTACATTTAATTCATTTAATTTAAAAAATAAGTGTAATTTCATTGCTGTATGTGTTACAGTGTAAGCTTATATCATCCTATACATAATAAAAGTTTGTGTATACAGATTAATTTTTCATGTTGTCACATACCTTCATGTCTGAGACACAGGTGGGGAAATTTGCATTTCTTTTTTGCAGAAGGTTAAAGTACATACTGATGTGAGCACAAAGCAACATTTCTTAAAAACAAAACCAGTTTGAATGGCACAAGAGTTAGCATTTTTATAAATTAACAACCAGAGTTCTGCTTTATGGAGACAGGTACATGAGATTCCAGTACTTTCCTTAGGGCTTGGCTCGCTGGAAAAATACCTGTGAAGAATTATTTTTAAAAAATTAAAACAAAGGAAATATAAGACATGGAATGCTTGAGGTATAACAGAATTAGTTTGAAAGAGCTAACTTTTGGGTTTAACATACAGGTTAACACATTAAGTTTAGGGATGCGACGTGCTATTTGGTTACACGCACCCTCAAAAATGATGCATTATGACATTCTCTATAATTAGGCATCACATTTTTGCTTTTTCAGATATTAAACAAAAGCCACAAGAGTATCAAACTACTGAGACAGCAAGCTGCTAAGAATGAGTGACAATTTTGTAGATTTATTGCTGTTTGCTCTGTCTTTCCAATTAACTGCTTTACTACTTGGAAATTCCCAATAGCTAAAAACTACTAAATAATTCAGTATTTTGATTTTACTTCAAGTCACTACTATGACTGAATTGTATGGTAAAGTTCAAATGGAACTAAAAGCTATTCAGAGAAAAAAATCTTTATACCTTTAAGTAATTTTTAAAAACTTTAGCATCAGGCTGCTGAAGTGCTTGACAGAACTCCTGTGAGAACAAAGAAATACAAAGTAACTAACTGAAGCAATAAAACAACCTGAGATATATTCATATGCAAAGCCATTGATGTTAGCTTCTGTTTTCCCTAATGTACAACCGAAGAAAAGTGTGTTATGGATAAAAACTTGTAGAAGGCTATGACAGCCCAAGTGCATTCTAGGGTGAAAAGCAATTTGTTTGGTTGGGTTTTTTTTTTTCAAATACAGGATATCTGATTCACTTTTAGCTGAGGAGAAAGAAACATGACTATCTACAAGGAGATCTTCAAGTTAAAATTTGAATTAAAGTAGGAAGATTGCTTAGCCAGTTACATACACTGGACTCTTTTTTTTTTTTTAAACAAGGTAACTTTACAGTATCTTTATTCCTTATGATAAATTAATCCTACTCTCATATGCAATAACTGAGTAAATTTTACTGTGGGATAAAAGGAGGTTAAATTTGTAAATATCCATTTCTCCCCATTTAACATTTATGATTGTTAAAGAGTTTTCCAAGTACTTTTTTAGGAGTTCCTACCTGGATTATCTCAGGAGCTACTTGCAGAGAAGGCAAATACTCTTGCTGAAGATACTGAATGCACTCAGGACCCTAAAGAGCAGCAGTACACAATTTTTTCAAGCTTACTTTTTAACAAATGGAAAAATCACAGCCCTATACTGTACGGTGGTCTACATGACCATTTTACACAGAAGTAATGCTTTTCAAATGTTTATGCTATTCTTAGCTGTTAGCAAATAAAAAGATTTCTCAATCTTGGCATTAAAGGTTTGACTGCAATTTGGTTGGTACCTTTTGTTACATGTGAACTATAAGAGTCAATTAATTATAGAGGCAGCTCTAACTTCACTGACATTTGGAAGAAATAAAAAAATTAGGTATTAGTATCTGCCTACTGATCCCATTGCAAAATTCAGTAGCCAAGTGCAGATGAACACAGTATTTCTCCTCTTGTAACACTATGTAATCTGCAGTGAACTAAGCAGTAATAAAATGGAATGTCAAAACCTTTGAGCAAAACATCTTGATTAACACTTCAGTTTTTGTTTTCTTTACCTATATTTATCAGATAACTTTCAGCACAGAAGGGATCACTGCACAAGCTGGCAGAATACCAACACAACCCAATAGATCTACCAAGGGAAAGTGAACCAATTAATAAAATTCACATAAGTGACCCTGGAACTAGAACATGGTATACGCCTCCCATGAGGGGAGAAGACTTCAGATCACTTTGTAGCAGTAGTGTTTGTCCTGGTTCTGGCCCGAACAAGGAAAATTTCTGGGGTAGCCAGGAGGAGTGCTTATTCTGTACCACCTCTCCAGGGCAGCGTGGCAGTGGTTCGAATATAACTGGTTCTGTTTGGAGCACTTTTTTTTCACATGTAAATAGTTTGCTTTTCTTGTAGCCTTTTATTTATATTGGTGCTGTTATACCTCTTATTTCACTGCTGTTCCCAGTAAATTGTTATCTCAACCCATAATCTTCATCTTTTGTGCCTCCAATTCTCCTCTCCAGTCTGACACTGGGAAAGGGAATGGAATGGGAGGGGGGAATGAGCAAGCAGCACGTAGTTTGGATTATTGCAGTGGGAACACTAAATTGGGGAACATTGGTCCTAAACCATGAGAGAGCTAAAAGAAACAGTATTTGCATTATTAAGTTACTTCCTTTACCAAAGCTTGTTTTCCTACAGATTTGTCTCTTCCTTGCTTTTGGGGAAAAAGGACTCCTCAGTTAAAACACAATCTCTTTTCTACCAGTTCAAAACTTCTTACAGTTTTCTGTAGTTGTGACTTTTACTTGCATTTGACAGAAAAGATAGCCTGTAAGTTAAATGATGTAACAAAAACGAACACAGAAACTATTTCATCTCCTATTAAAACCAGAATACACTACACTCTTTTAGGCATTAGACAATGCCAGATTTATTTTTTCCATAAATGTTTTTCATCTAGTCTCCTACACATCAACATATACTTTATTCTTCACACAGAAGTGCTCTACAGTACATCATTAATTGCTCTTTTATGTCAGTTTAATTACACACTGGAAAGTGAAAGAATGCCAATTGATTCGTTTAACACAGCAACAAAGTGAGCAAATTTTTTTCCTTAATGAAGAATCAATATTTTGCATTAATTTACCAAGAGGTAGAACTACTGGATCATGTATCCATGCAAAGAATTATGATCATCCTTTTATTTTACGTAACAGTACAGTAGGAATTCACCCTAGTAAGTATCTAACTTTTAGAAACTGATAAAACTACTAGAAAGAAACCTGTGACAGTTATTCTCTGTGAAGTATCATGATGCTTACCCTTTTGAGATGAATTGTTTTTAACGTCACTGCACATTCTGATAAAGCCTGAAATGTAATACAGAGCATTAGACTGTTGCACTGGTCTACTGGTTCACTATTCAAAGCTAAAGAACCTAATGAGACCCAAAACAAGGGCTAGTTCATGCCATTATCTCTTCATTTTCCCCGCACACAATGCCAAGTCTTGACCTTCAAGGTTTTGTTCCACTCTAATCAGAAAAATTTCTGCACAGCTGAATCCAAGTTGAGCTAGAGAACAGCCACTCTGTATGTTCACTTTCGCTGAACATTATTTAATAAGTAATGCAGGTCAATGTTAAATACTTAGATCTCCAGTTGATTTTGAGCCTAGGTAAATGACAGAATACACTACCCCAATATTCAATTATTAATCATACAGATACCTAAATTTAAAAAAAAACTCACAAAACCTAAGAGATTTTATTTCTGAGATGACAATCTTTAATACCACATGGCTATTGTAGGTTTGTTAGCTTGAATCTGCACCACAAGAATGAATTCAAAAAAACCATCCATAATACATACCAGTACTGTCTGGGCATCTGCTAAATCAAATGTTTGCTTCAAAGGTGCTAAGAAACATGCAGGAACAATGTGCTTGTAGACAAAGTCTGCAAAACCTACTGGTCCATCTTTACCTCCTAAAAATAAAAATAATATTTCAGGTTCTATTATTGCTTCATGGGTAGTAGCAGATGGAAAGGAATTCTGGAAAGACGTTCTTACCCCAAAGCTCCACCAACTTAGAAAGAATAATAAAACAAGTCTTCTGTGCAATAGGATCTGGGTAATCCACTGCTCCTTGAATGACAGTGAACAACACACGTTCCACATTCTCTGCACCTTAAACACATTAAAATGAGCTTGTCACTTCAAATTGCAGCCTAAAATGTTTTGGTACTCTTACACTATTTTATATAAATACTGACCTGGAAGACATGCTTCAACTTCAAAATAGCTCTTTTTTGCACAAATCTCAATTATTTTTGGGAAGTTTCCCCTACGATGCAAGACAACTCTTATTTAGGTTATAATTTTTTTTTATGTTGGAAATTTAAATTGCTCTTCTGGCCTTTTAACACACACAAAGGTGAGGGCAGTACTTTGACCTGTTTACAAATACAGATTTTCTCCTCCCTACCTAAATTTGGAGGAGTTAATTAAAACTCAGCAGCACTGAAGTAGTTATCTTGCAACATATGGCAAGATATTTTTCACACATTTAAAATTTCTGTGCTGCATCTATGTTTATTTGTTTGATCCCTTTAAAATTTCTTGGCCCATCGCAACTACCAAGAGTGTCTTTCAAGAAAGCTCTCATCACTAAATGCTACGTTTTCCTTTCCCAGCAGCATTACCACCATTTTAAGACAGAGGAAAGGAATTCTGAGCTCCACTTACCAAATGAGTGACTTTAAACTTTCTGAAGTCCCTAACCATTTTGATGGAATTCAAATAGAAAGAATCACTTGAAGTATCAAGCAACTAGATATCTGACTTCAAAATCCCACTATGAGAAGAACTAATTTGCATCTGGCCAGTAAAGGTGAGGAAAACCTGGTAACTACATATATACTAAGTCACATGATGCCTTCTACCATATGTAACAAGACCAGGCAACAGTGATAAAAGTTTACAGGATTTACTGATGTGTCCTTCCAAAAATAGACACAATGAATAGTGGCAGCTGTGAGTGGTCTTGCCCAGCAGTCTGAACACTGCTATACATTGTATCATCTCCAATTCACCAGACAAATACAATGACACATGAAGATGTGTTGTCACTGTTCTTGTCCTAATAGACATGATCACATTAAGCTGAAAAGATCAATAGGAAGAATATGCCTATTGTAGCTGGATTTCACAACCCCAAATTCTTGTACAACAGGTAATTTGAATCAGCAAGTTGAACACAGTACTTCCATTAATCCATACTACTGTAAGATAGTTAATAGTACTTGCCAGGAACTAGGCTAATAATTTTAGTAGATAAAATGTAGATAAGAATAACCATAGTATTATCCTTGAGAAACTGAATTTCTTACCTTGATTAGCTATGACTTCACTCATTCCACTGCCAGTTACTGTCTGCAGAAAAGCAAAGTAACTCCTCCGTAACATTTGTTTTTCTAAAGCAGCAGACTGATCATTTTCTTCTGCTGGAAGGAGCAACACCTCAAAAATAGCATGAAGTAGTGGCATAAACATCTGTTGCAGAAAAGGTGAAACCTGTGTCTGTGAAGATCAGAAGAGGGTGTCAGCTCAAAAAGAGAACTTGAACATTTAGAAGTCAACACTTGAAGGCTCATTACAATTCTCAGCTTGGATTCACTTTTAATGTTAGTAATTTCATATAATTACTTACAACAAAGCAAGTTGCATCAGGGTCACCACAAACATTACTGTACCTTGACGTACACTCACCTATTTTAAGCCTTTTGCACAAAAATAACTAGTTTGGTCTAGCCTCATTTTGAGTAGGAAATGGTTTTTCTGGATTTTTCATCCTTCTGTTCAGACAGGCAATTTCAAATTTCCTGGAATACCATCTCTGAGATGTTAAAACTGGCAACAGGCCAGCTTTTATAGAACTTTGCTTTAAGGATTACTAAAGAAAAAGTTTTCCCACTGGCATGACAGAATAAACTTGTCACAACACTTTTAGTGAGAAATATACGTAAGGGCACTAAATTAATTATGAACTGAAAAACTGAAGTTGCATGCTATTCAGTCACACCCTAGAATTCCACAAAGAGGCAACTCATATGTTTATTTCTTAATGCTTAAGGCAAGATTTTATCTTTTATCTTCTCTTTCTTATGCCTCTGAAGTATTAAAGGTGAGACTATAGAAGCTAGGATCTTTATTTTACCATGTTATAGTAAGAATTGTACTATATCACACAAACTTAAATATTACACCTGAACATGGTATGTGTCCAGTCTTGCCCCTGTGACTTTTATCTTCCACATCTTTCACAGACTAATTATCTACTGTTATCCCAGATTGCCTTTAGCATAACTTGCTAAAAGGACTGAAGTAGTAAGAGTCTTCCTCCCTAGTCTCTTAAATACTTGATTTTTCAAAATTCCCTCTCTGCTCTGAAGATTAGATACTCCAGAGGTCCATCCACACGCTATCACAAAATGCACTTCTCTTCACTTGCAGCAATTTTAATTTTGCATTCTGCTGGGAAATTTATTTAAGCTTATTTAAGTGGCTTCTTAATCTTTTCATACAGCAGTGAATTTCCCAGACCATTCACAGCAGTGCAATATCCTTGTGGCAGCTCCAGGGAATGGACATGGGTAACACATTAGTAGCTTCATCTGTTTTGCTGGCTTTACATTAGAACCGTTTGAAACTGGAAGGCTCTCAAAGGTTACAGTTCAAGAGCCTTTGCTACATTATCAATTGACAGTCCTACTGCTACGTAACGCACATCTCGTGTGCAATTTCCAAACCTTGGTGTTTGTCAATCTACTCTGAATAACAGTACTTGAAGCCTCAGTGTTTATTTATATGCAACACCACCCAGAATAGAGATCTTGTAAATCTATATTCCTCCCTATACACATATTTGATATTTCTGTATATCTATCTTCTGGAAATCACATTATGAGAGATGAAAAAGTTCACTTCAGATCTTGTGTATTTTGTAACATTAGCTTAAAATTTCAGTGGAAGGCATGAAGTTAATTGTGTCAATAAAAAAAATTTGCGCTTGTCTAAAACCCCAACAGTGCTGCAAGTAGTACTTTAATATCAAATCCAAAAAATTAAACAATATAAAATTTTAAGACTAATGAAAGAAAAAAACCACTCATTTAATCACTGTGAGTCCAGCAATGTATGACTGTGATCAAAGACAATGTTTCCCAATAGTAGTCTTCAAAATACACTCATTTATTAATTCTTAGAGTTCCAACATAGTTCTGTTTTTCTGGAACTAGAAAAGATCTCTCAGCAACACTTTGACCCTGAAAAGCTTATGCAATATCATACCTTAAACTTAGCTGTTATTTGGTTTATAAGAGGAATGAATTCTTGAAGATCTTTTGCTTCACAATCTTTAAGCATGTGTTCAGAGGCAGAAGGAATGAATGGAAGAACTTCTTCCTCTAGGCAAATAATCATGCGGTGAAGGAAAGTGCGGACACCACTTCTCAGAACTTCCTTTTGTAATGGACAACTGAGAGCTGGCAGAAATGTTTGCAAGCAGTCCAGATAAACCTCTGAGCATCCACACTGTTTTACAGTTTGCTTATTGCTGAAAGCCTTGCTGGTTCGGCTGTAAAAGCACACATCAAGTTTTACATAAGCTCACGTTCCAGTACAATGAAGAAGCAGTAACACTGAGAAAAAATGCTTTCCAACCCAGGCACTAAACTGCAATACTCCATTTCATGAATTGGGAGCCAGACAGTGGAAGTAATGAACAGATATTTTGATATGAAGTAGAATCACTTTGGCAGTTTTTGAGAATTAAATCCTAACAATTTACCAACAACATATGATTAGATTAGCTCCATACAATCCTTTGAGCAAAGAAATAGATGCTGATTCGTTATAAACTTGCTCAATATTCTCTGTATCTAGATCCAAAACAGACTCTAAGGGGGCTTATTTTTTCAGCTATCACAAGAAATTCTACAACCACTGATGATTTTCTAGGTTAATAAAGTAGAAAACTCAGTCCCTTCTTCCCAGTAAATTCTTTGTATTTCCCTTTTACTCAAACCAGAAATAGACAGTGTTACTGTGCTGTACCTACCTAGCAAACCCAACAGCATGATTGAGGCAGTCAGCCAGTGCCATCTGTCTGTCCTCATCTTGTGCCATCATCAGTTTTTCTAACAATACTTTGAACTTCTCCATCAGCGGAGTCAACAAATTCCTCATCAGAACCTGTTTTCTTTCTGCAGAGTATTCGCTGTTAACTATTAACACTCCAGCTGTTTCATAAATGAAAAGTTGATCATCACTGCTTAACAGTGCCTGGTAGCCATTTTCCTAAAAGGGAAGATAACAGGCATAATGCACTAAGTGTCCTCTATCAAGGCTGTCTTCTCAAAGTTCATAGCCTTTTACATATACCCATCTCTATGCTATACTCCCAGAAACCCACATAAACAAGATTATTACAATTAGGTACAAAAGTAAGATGTGCAAGTGATCTCACACCAGAAAAGGAGGATAATTACTTGTGCTTAAATGTTTGCATGCTAAGCTTACAATTCAGCAAGTACCCAGGCACACTCCTGAGTAAGTGCAAGCCTCAGTCATTACAAAAACCTGCTGCAAATACTCACAGGAGGAGAAAGTTCCATCAGGTCTTGTATTCTGTTCAGAACATCTTCAATAAAGGGATTCATTTGCTTACTGAAGTAAAACACAAGTACATAACACTACTTAGAAGCACATGCATTTAGGTTTCAAGACATTTTGTTTAAGCTGTGAAGTTAAATGCTAAACTATCTTCTCCATATTGGAATCCCCTTTAAATATCAAAGCACTGCCACAGAAAAATCTGGCTTATGGGTATGATGCTAGCGGTAGGCCAAATAAATACATGGCACAGTGGGAAATAACCATTTCTTTCTTTCCCTCATTTTTATAAACATGCATCATTTAAGTGAAATATTTTGATTAACAGTTGAAAAATAAAAGCATGCTGAAATCAGAGTCATCTCTGAGCTTCTTCTGTCTCTATGTTAAATACATGCCTGTGAAACAAGACCAACAGGAAAAGATTGTTCAAAGAACTCATACACTGAGTAAACTTCATCAGTATAAATTCTAAAACTATTCAAAATTTAGTTAGGAACAGGGAAGAGTTACTCTTGAAAGTCTCCAGATCCACTCACACTCAGCTCTGCTTACTGAGAACAGACATTTATATTGTTCATCAGCTTTAACATCTGACCAAAATATACTCGGCATATGTATTCCACTTCTGTGTTCTGTGACAAATATTTTCACTGCTACGTTAGTATTGCACAATAGAACAACCCTCCTAGAGCACTGTTTTGATATTTTACTTCATTGCAGTCCATCTGAAGCCCAGCCTGTTTCAATGACAACTGTGACATACAGAAGTGTTATGTATAGTAAATTCAGTGCCACTTGGATAAATTTATTTACTCACTTAAGAGACTTGACAAATCTGGAAAAGAGGTAAGCTGTTCGACTTCGTACTTTGGGACTGGTATGACGAAGACCACGGTGATCTAAAAATGCCATCTGCAATCAATAAAGCATTTCAGTCTTAGAATCCCTAAACAAGGCAGGGGGGATATCTAATCATCCAATGAGTTAAGAAACTCAGCTTAGTGACCTTCAGAGAAGAAGAAAATTTCCTAAGTCTTAAGAACTTATCTAGTCTTACCTAGTTAAAAATGTAAATGAGATGACACTTACTAGTACAGTTGGAATGTGCTGAGGTTCAACAGCAAAGAATTTTTCATATCTAACCACTGTTTCAAAAAATTCCAGGGTCACTGATGTGTGTTGATAGGCACTAACACCAGAAGTCACCAGCTACAAATAAAAGCATTAGCAAGTTAGTATTTTAGCTGTTTATAAAACCTAACTGCAACATAAGTGACATGCTAGTAATTAAGATGAGCCATTTGAACTGAAACATTCCAGTCTTTACTGGCACTTTCAAACAGCTCTCAAAACATGCTTACCGTTCTCATCATGTCTTGTAAAGCTGTAGCTTTAGTAACATCACCAGAGAAGTGAGCACCATGAGATACAGGAAGAGCCTCAGCCAACATATACAGCAGCCTTATTGCTACTTCCACTTCCATAAATCGTGTAGTCTGCCAGTTCCTAGAGAAAGAATATGAAGATCATATTAGTCTTCAGTACTTTATGAAATAATTACAGTTCTATCATGTTAATATTTCCTTTTGAGCCTTCTTCAGATGTACAGCATAAACAGATTTAAATTAAGGAAAACACTGGAAGGCCCAGACAGTAATTCAGGATGCTTCTGAAAGACTTTATCCTCTAAAATACCACCTCCTCATCAGATCACCACCAACTTTCTTTCGTCAGTTTCAGCTTGAAAGCTACAGATTTCTTATGTGCTTATTTAGGTACAAACCCGCTTACTATGACATATGGACAAGCCATTCAGCTTCACATAAGAAGAGGCTCAGTTAAGGTACAAGGTACCCACAAACAATACTGGATTCCTATTTGTACACACATAACTGTCCTTCTAGCCAGGGAACTAGTAACGTTTCTTTGCTTGCATGCAGTTTCCAGGACTGGATCTACTTTTTTTTTTCTTTTACAAAAATACTTCACTTAAGATTTTCCCCCCATCCAACCTTGTTTTTCTGATAAAAGTAATGCATAATATTTATACCTCAAGGAAAGTCTTATGAGATGTGGCAAAGTGAACACCTGTCCAAACAGCTGTTGCTGTGTAGGTAAGTGACAAAGATCAAGAAACATCTCTAGGAAAGAAAAGCTACCATTTAAGGTTACAAAACGAAAGCTTTTTCTTTCTGAGGAGCTGAATAACTGATTATACAAAGTCATATTTATCATTAAGTTGTAACGAGCTCATTCTGTCAATTGACTTCACTTTGCTGCATCACACATTTCATTACAGACGGATGGTTTACAAAAGGAAAATAAAAACCAAACCCCAAAAAGGCATCATACAAAACAAGTTATAAACCCCAACTTACTGAAGCGTAGTGTTAAAAACTCTGCGGACAGATGCCAACAGTAATTCTGGTGAAACCTGAGCAAGTCTGTCCAGCAACAGTTTCAACTGTTTTCTGTACTCCACAAACATTGCTTCATCTTCACCCTACCAAAAAAAAAAACCAAAAACATTCACATCAGTAAAGTCCTTATTTTCATGTTTAAATTCATCCACAACCATTTTAGACAATTATACCTAAAGCAAAAACATGTACATACAAAACCAGTTTAGCACACTCAGAGAATTCAATAATGCTCATCCAGTGCTCTTGCAGCATAACAGCAAGCTCCTTTTATGGCTGGTTATAATATGTTGAGATCCACTGCATTCAGTCCAGAAACATACTAAAAAGGCTTTCCAAAATGAAAGCCAGCCAAAAGTACAAGAAAATGCTCTTGGCAAAGCCTTATTGACCCAATTCTTAAAAATTGACTCACTCCTCAAAGACATTCTTTCTCAGCATCTAGCTTAGTTCTAAAATTGGACTGACAAGATTTGTGATGGACTGGATACAGTTAAAGTTAACCCTTTTAAGACTACAGCTCTCTGAATAGCCCGGGGCAAAGTAAGTCTGTCTTACATACTCCATCATTGCTGTTGGCTGACAGAGATGTTAAGCATGGAAGGAAAATGAAATTGAAGACCTTACCCCACCTTTAGCTTATTTTTGCAGAGCTTTGACCATCTCCAGTAGCTCAAGCAGCATGTCTTTTGAGAGTTTCATTACACAATACTTCTCAAGTATTTTTGCAAGATAGAACTGACATGCAGAAACATGCAAATTTGCACTGTACAAGCCATCTCAACAGCTATGATTAGTTATCAGCACAGCTGTATTTGCCTAGGAATAGCTCTGTACAACCACAGCCACAAATACTGTTAACTCAGCTGGCTTGGATATACCTTTACTATGCTGTTTTGTCCTATGCAGGCATGCCTAGAAACTTTCCAGCTAGGAAAAAACTTCAGCCTATGGACCCTTGCTTCCTACCTTTAAATATTTAAGTCTATGAAAAATACAGATTTTAGAAGTGTGATCAAGTTTTACATATAATTAAGTGCACATGTGTTTATTCCTATAACACAATACCTCATTTTCAAAATTATATTCTTCATCGTATGTCAACTTCTTCATAACAGCCAACATGATTGCCTAAGATAAAAACAGAACAGTAAGCACAGAAGCAGACAAATTATAAGAAACAACAGTTAAAAATACTAAAGAAAACATTAAAACTAGTGTTATGTGTTTACAAATATTTTTAATCCCTTTCAAAATGTTATTTTCAGAGATTTAGCAGAAGTTAACAGTCCAAATCAAAACAGACTGATTACATCCAAACAATACACAGATGTTATTCCAGACAGACAGCATAAATGCTTTGGACCTCTCAGTCTCTGATAGTATTATCTAGCTTTATTTCCTGCTTGTGGTTTGTGCTGTTCAGTTCACACTGAAAACAATCAAGATGACTGATCTAGGCAGAGGAAACTAAATAGGCTGTCCAAGATACTATTTTAAAGGGATAAGTCAGCTTAGCTATAACATCAACTTCTCTAATAGTTCATTGTAATTGGTGTGGGTAACATCAACATCTATTCAATAAGTGTTTTGCTATCTTTAATATTGCTGTTTCAACACTGCTTCAATAAACAGTGCACTTTACTGTAGTACTTATAACTACTATCCATTGCATGTGGTAAATACTTCTGATTCAAGTCTTTTAGTCTAGTCATTGTCATCGATGTCAATAAAATAATCATTTATATATTTGGGTTGCCATCCTTAATCCTGCAGAACAAAGTTGCAAAAAGCTTCAATTACACTTACACAATCCTTTATACATAAACCATTGACTAAGTCTGGGAGAAGGACTGGATCCAGCTGCACCTAGACTCCTCTCTGAGAAGTTCAGAAAGCAAGGGGGCCTTTTCTGCACCTTGTCTCTCAATGGGTGGGTCTCTCTACACCTTGCCCATGACTTGCAGCAGCAAGCTGTCTGAATAATTAGAGCAATGAAGTGCAATATAACCTTAGCAGTGACTGTCGATACATCCTAAAGCAGATATAAAGGCTTGATCTTAGCTCTACTTAAGTCTGAATGAAACCAAATTAAAAAAAAAAAACCTTTTGACAAATAAATAATGACTACTATTTTTCATTTTAACTGCAAAACCTGAAATTCATCAATGCCAAAATGGACCAGTGAATTAAATCTAAGTTACTGAGGTGAAATTCTTGGTCATCTTGCAGAAATAGATACTTTGACACCTTGTGTCAAAGTGTCACCTTGACCTGTGAGAATTGTCTGCTTCTCTGTAACAAGTGATATTAAAGAATTAGAATAATTGCAAAACATTAACGTAATACACTTGTAGCTGAAAATGTTTAGAAGGGTCTGTCATTCTAAGAATTAAAAATGTGATCCTGCTGATGAGAAAAAGCTTTGGAACTTCAGAGGCATAAGAAACAAGCCCCCCTTTTTTCCTGTTCAAATAATGAACAAGTTGGAAGTGTAAACTTTAAAATGCAAAACTTTAAAGGAATGCTGCTAAACACAAAATTTAAAGCTTAAGACAAACAACAATAAGATTTAGACTATTTCCCATTATTTTCTTATTATGAATTGGATGAAAGAAAAAAAATTGTTATGATTACTTCTCAGTTTAACAAAAATCCTCAAGAGGTGCTCAGTAAAATTAAGAAATAATTGCAACATGAAAATCTCCATTATGAAAGCAACTCAAACCAACATATTTCAGGGCAGTAACTTATTCCAACTTTTAGTATCTTAAGTGTACTGCAGTAGTAATATTTGATGTAGCTGTCAGAACAAAAGACAGTCACAAAAATAAAAAGATTCAGTGTTATTATCAAAGTTCTCTTATTGTGTTACCTAATCCAATTTAAACAGACATCAGACAAAAGGAGATCAAGATAGTCTACACCATAATTATCCAAATTGAACTTTTCATGTTACAACAGGTACAGAATTCAGTTTTCTTTGTAAAGGAATCACACCCATTAGCTGTATGAACTTACAAAATAACTGCACCAATCTAACCAGTTCAACATCCAAATTAGTACATCTACGTCGGTGCAGAACAGTCAAAGAATGGAAATAGAAGGACTGGGCTGAAAAATTCATGTAAGTTTACTACTTCCAAAAGTGGACATAAGCTTTACTTATTAAACTTAATGTTTTACATATAAACTTAAGATTATCTAAACTCAAGCACATAAACTTGAGCTTAATGTATATTTGATATAATGTTTAACACATAATTGCTCAGAATTACAACTGTTATCTCTCAATTGTTGCTTCTTTCTTAAGCTTAACTTCTATTATTAAGGGTTATATTTATGACAACCCTTCCTAGATTTCTTCCAATCCTTTGAAATTAAGGCAGGTTTTAATAAAAATAAAAAACTTCAAGAAAACAATTCTTCCTTGTTGATTTAAGAGTATTCTGTGAACAGTATAGCCTGCAGAGGAGTTTGCCAACATATGCATTAGGGTTGTTTGGGAAGACAGCTCTAAAACAGCTTTCATCTTCATACACAATTCAATATAGGTTTACTATTTAAAGAAACAATTGCAGTTACTTAGCAAAAGACGGAACATACTGTCCTTACTTTTAAGTCTTCACTTTTAATTACTGTCACATACACATTGAGGCATATAAATGAAATGCGATTTGTTTCAGCAAAATGAAATATACCGATCCAATGTGTCCTTGAAGTACAGAATCTGTAGTAAAAAAAAAGAAATACCTACCTCTACATTAGCTTTTTGTTGGTCTGAAAGTGCAGAAAGCTGTAAAATAAAATTCAAGTGTTATTTTTTTGTATTCTAACTCGGTCATTACTGTCTAATAGGAAAAGAAAGACTTGTTTTTTTAACAGCCATATGATCTGCGAGCCTTCTTTACCCTTCACACAAGATTTAACTAAACTCCTTCAGATCTCTAAACAATACTACAGAAATAGCATGACCACAGGCATTAAAGATACTGAATGCTAATTAGTCAAAAAACCTATTTTTCAAGCCTGTTTGCACATAGTATGAGACATTCACACAAAAATCAAATAAAATCATGTCAGAATGGGTGTTAAATTGAAGGCAGACATATTTACTTGTTTCAGGATGTGAAGGTAGTCGTAACAAAAACCAATGATGTTAGAAGAGATGTCATCATCTTCATGAATTAGAAGTTGCAACATTAGGGCCACTTTTGCTTCAATAGCTTGCAGAGTGTCTTGAGCACTCTTCATATCACCATTTTTTATCAGTTTAGTCCAACTAGCTATTAATGCTTGCCCCATCCCATTGACCAGCTTAGAAAATCTGGCCAGAAAATCCACATCATCTTCCTGCAAGAAAAGACACCTGATTAAAAATCCTATCAGAGCTTATGTTTAAATAACATGAGATTACATACAGACTGTACTACCCATGTCTAGTATGTAGAATTAAATCAATGCTTGTCTCCTAGCTGGAAACTACAATTGCCTGGTTCATTTTCCCCTGGGAATGGAGAGAGGAAAAAGTTAAAGCAATGCCAGATTTGACTGTCCTCCATTACACAACAGTAGCTTGCTTCATCTCTTCAGATTTGTTTCTCTCTTTACAGCAAGAGCAGGATCAAAATAAAAGCGGTAGCACATGCCTACCATACATTTTAGGCTGTATAAGAGGTAAATCTTTTTATGGGAAAACTTTAAAGAATTAACAGCTGTAAGTCACTTCAGAAATACTGATAATGAGTACCTTTCAGTACTGCCTGTAAGAGAGAGTTAATATTAAATACTTCTGGCTTGTTTTTGCAGAAATACGTTGAGCAGAACTGAGACATACCCCTAAAGCAGTCACCTCAAAGAGATGCTTTGGTCTCTGACATAACTGTACAAAAGTGAAAGAATAACAAGTCTCCCTAAGAAAGAATGAGGTAAGATTTTTATTAGTAGGAATACAAATTTGACAAAGGTTTCAAAATTAAGAGGTAAAAGCCTTGCAATCTAAGAACTACAGCTTCAGAAGGACTGGTTGTTCTTTCTCCACAACAGGTAGTGAACAGCTGTTCCTTAAACACGGCAACTGAACAGGGAATGTGTTTAGTTAGTAGGTATACTTTTCCAGCTTACAGATAAGCATTTCAAGCCTCATGTTTGATGGTGCACACATGCAAAACAGTATACGTGTTCTTAAGAAAGTTCTTTCCCCTAATTATGCATAGAATTTTTTAGGGTGAGACATTAGATCAGCTATCTTGGCTGCAATACCTACTACAGAATCATTCGGAAGGGCAGATTCAAGACAAGGAAACACACAAGCAGTATTAACAGTGGGCACAACATGCTTCAGGAGAGGAACAGAGGAGTTACATAACACTTTGTTTCTAGAATGAAACACAGCATGTTCAAATTAATAATGAACATTAACAACAAGCTCTTACATTTAAATGTGAGAAAACTATAAGAAGTGTTCAGCTTTGATGCAAAAGCACAAGTACTTCCCTCTAACCTATGGACTGTTTTATAGTTTTCTGTGCATCTGCTTACTTAAGAACTGTCAGAAACCTATGACTCATTCCTATTGTTAAAAATCAATACACAAACCTGATCAATACTGAAGAGGCCAGCAGACTGCAACACTTGACATAAAGACTCAACCAATTTTGTTTTATCAATTGGGTCCATTCCCTTATTTACAATTTCAAACAAACAATCACAGGCTTCTTCCCGGAGAACTTCCACAGACATGTGACCTAGCAGCATATTTATAAACCTTCAGAGAAAAAAAAGTTTAGCTTTATATGTACAAAGTAACATTGTATAGAAGCTTTATATTATTTGTGTGCATATTTACAATGATCTCTTTTTATAAAACAGTGTCTTTGTAGTGTATTGTACTGACAAAACTCAACATTTTATACATTTTAAAGAGAACACAGCAAACTGAGTAGGGTTTAGTTTGGCCATTATACCAGCTTGGCTTGCAAAAACAAATCACTCTCCTAAAATTCCCAAAACTCCAAAGATATAATATACAAGTCCTTCAAAGATGATTTTTAATTTTATTTCATTCTATACAGTCAGCACACTACCAAGGTTATTTTGCAAACCTTTTCCATCAAAACCTTCTTACCTTTCATTGGCTATCAGGCTCAAATCTATCCAGGATACATAAGCTCCAACTACTTCAAGGCACTGGCATGTCAACTCTGAGTTATTATATTGATAATTTTGTAAGATTTGGTACCACGATTCCACCAAACTTGGAATGCACTGTTCCCTCATAGTATCTTTTAATAAGGTGTTCCTACGAGCCTCCTATCAATACAGAAAAAGGATAAATCAGCCTTGTCACAGATTAGCATCTTGTCAAATTAGTAGCAGTTTTGTATCCACTGCCAGACATCACATGTCATAGCAAGATAAATAAATCAGAAACCCAGAGAGAATGCTTTTTTTCCTTTCCAACAAATAAAACCAAAATATCCTAGGTTTTCCCTTTTTTTAACCACAATGCCCAAACACTGAAAAAAAAGGCAGAAAAAGAAGAGCACCTCCCTAGATCATTAAATGGACTTTTCATGTTAGGACCCCTTAAAACATGCACTAGAAAAAATTAACATTTTAAAATGAGTCAGTCTAGCATTACATTGGCAAACTCGGTTGATTAATTTTTGCTTGCAAGCTTTCAAGCAAAACAAAAAATTAACTGAAAAGTATGAAATCACAAAAAGCATTAAACAACATATGGCTTTTGGATTTAAACTACCTAATGTGTCTAAGGCAGAGCTGCCACAGGAAAAAAGCATATCTAAAAACCTTCTGCTCTAATTAAAGTAAGAGAACTTCTTAAAAATTTAAAACAAGTGTTAATGCAAAATAATAACTTGCCTCTGATGTATGAACAACATCCCGGTCCACCAGCTCAGCATCGACAGCCATCAGGATTCTGAGGTACATATCCACACCTCGTGGATTAAGGTCAACTACTGACAGAATGTCAAAAAAAAACTTGGGCCATTTTGTGAGATATTCAGTAACAAAAAGCAATGCAAAGACTTGTGCTGCTTTGTTGCGAATAAAAGTCTTCTCAGGCTGGGGATTCAGCATCTGGCAGAAACAAGACATTTCATGCGTATGTTCTTAATAAACTAGAGAAGAATCGTATGGGTTTGCTGAACTCTCTGTAGTGGTTAATGTAGTACCTCTCTTCCTGGCTGAGACCAATAAATAAACCCTTACCTTTCCAAGGAATTTGAAGAGAATTTGGCTAAATGGTCATGCAATAGGGAGAACGTTCTCTATGGGCAATACAGTCCTAAGTCTTTCATTCAGTACCAAGACATCAAGTGTACTACTCAAAGACTAAAAGGTCACTTGTCAGTTTGGTGAAAGTTACAGTCTTCCTGCAGCTAGCTTGTACCTGTGTTAGATATTAGTGCTAAGAAGAGCAAGGCAAGTTCCTAAATCTAAGGGGAAAAAATAAAATCTGTCACTACCAATCTCCTCTCCTTTCCACTTTTATAAACTCCTAAATGGAACAGTTTGGCACAAAGTAAAAACCAATTATATTCCATTTCCTATTGTTAAGTTTTCTACACAGCAACTATGTTAATCTTCAGTGCAGAAGTCAAATGACAACTATATAATGACAGGTATGGGCAAAGACTTGTATAAGCCCAGTGGATGGTTCTGCTGACTGCAAACCCCTGGGTGGAGCTGATACTACAAGTTTGGCTACAGTAATTAATTCCACAAGAAAGAATATTCCATACTCTGCCATGGTACTAAACAGAGGAGCAATAAACATCTGCCAGCATTCTAAGTAGACAGGAGTTCTCTCAGGAGGGTCTTAGAAACAGAATTACTGCTCCTCCTCCAGGCACTCAGACCATCAGAAATCTGTATGATACCTCTCTAAAGGGAACCTTATTTCACACATAATTGATTAAACCACAATCATTATGTCATGCAAGAGTTATGTATTTAGTAATAAGTTCAGGCATGGACTTTTCTACAACACTTGGTTTAAAAAAATTTCTCACAAACCTGTAACCATCAGATACCAAATATCTTCAGGAAGCCATCTTTAAACTCAAATGACAGATTAAACATTTAGTCCACACTCAGTGCCCTATGTCAGCCTAACGGGTAAGACTGCTGTGAAGGACATACGTACCTGTGCTTGCAGCCATGTTATGAGTGTTTCCCTAATTAGCTGCTGCTGGACTTCAGTAAGTTCAGAGTATCTGAAACAAAAAATATTGAGGTCAAAATGTAAGTGTGCTTCATGACAAAGACCAACACTCAGTAAAGCAAAAACTCTTATATTGTACATAATGTTCCACATTAACGTAAATGAAAGGTTTCTAGGACAGCAATTTACAAAGCTATTTGCGTGTTAAAATTTTGACTCAAAGGCAAAAAAAATGAAAAACATTTTACCCGTAGTAATGGATGACATTTTGAGGCATTACTGCCTCCTATATTGGAATAGAAGCTTGAAATTTTGCAGGAAGGCTGCTCTATCAGGGACATGACCTACAACCCTGATAAAAATACACACTTGACCATAAGCCAAGGGGAGAAGGAAGAGACATCTGTATATGCTTGAACTTGTTTACTACACATTGAAGACTATCACTAGTGAGTACAAGAAGTCCTTCACTGATCTGACCTACACTACATTTATTATCAGACTTGTGTCAAAAAACCCAAGGAAGTAATTCTGCTTTATGTCATACACAAAGTCCCGGCAAATTTTGACATTATATGCAGCCCACCTCAAATACTACCCATGCCTCTGCCAGGACTAGAGAAGCTGAGAATACTCTATTGCAAAGAGAGCTAGCTATATGCTTGTAGAGTCCTTAATAGGAATGACTGCTGAATGGGACTCCAGTGCTCCTGTGACAGCCAACTATTCATTAGAGAGGAAAAAAGCACCCCACCAAAAATGTTGGAAGAAAACAAGCAGCAGGAAAGCAAGAGAAAACATACTGCAGGAAGCAGGTGACAGTAAAGGAACAAGCAGAGGAAAGCGGACAGTGAAGTAAAATTAGGTAAATAAAAAAGTCTTTAACATTTGCACTCATACCTAGCTAAAAATCAGCCACAAAATACATCTTACATTAGGTGTATTACAAGCAGTCACAATGATATTCAAAGATTCCATGTTACTCAATTCCAGACCAAAGGAGCCCAAAGTGAGAAAAAAATATAGTTATGCGCAGTTAAATTTATATTATTAAAAAGTATTTTTCCCTAGAATTATGGTTCTATGAAACCACCAGTCAGTGAAAAGACTTTCTCAACATCTCTGCCATGGTTATTTAAAGAACAGGGAGGGCTCTGTCTGAAGTCCAGGACTCTGTACAGAGCATGGCTGCAAAAATCATTGAGAGTAGAGAGTAAGGCTTGAACCTCCAGACAGGAACAGCTAAGTCTCAAGCAGTCCTTGCTAACTGGGTCTGCACTGGGCCATACCCAGGTTTTAGACTAGTTGAGAGCAGAGCATGCTGCTCAAAACCTCTCCAAGGAAAAGGTAAAGAAATACAAGAAAGCTCTCTGGACCAGACTACAGACACCTCATCAACCACAACTAGGCAACATACACCACAGTAAGTTTATTTGCAAGCAGAATAAAAAGGGAAAATTAAATGGATGTGTATGGGCGGTGTCAAGAAAAATTACTCACTTGAACTTAACTTGATGTTCCAGAACTTGAAAGCAGAAGAACTTGATGTGATCATCACTAGAAAAGAAAATTCTGTTACTGGAAGCAATATGGTACACATTTCTGTGAAGAAAAAAATCCTCAAATATTACAACCAGATTGCCCCCCCGGCACCAGGAAGAAACAAACTTGCTGCTACTGTTACATCAAAGCAAAAATGTCAAATACTTGAGCAATTAATCTGGTAGAAATGAGCAACTGTTACACTAATATTTATGTTTGATACTAGTCATTTTTTTTATAGCCACCTAGTTGTTATGGTTTGATTTCAGTATTGAACAAACAAAACTACAATACCTACTGTATCCCGCCCTCACAAAAATCTGTCACGCTGCAATAGTATGTTCAAGGCCCACTACTACACTAAGTACAAGTTGTACACTGCATCTTAAAAACCAAAGGTAAAAAACTGAGGTATAGATTAAGAATAGACATTCCACATGCTCCGTCATCCACGCCACTTTTTCATCTTATTATCTACAACTTACAACAATCATAATGTACATTTTAAAGATTATAATTTATAATCTTATGTGGTTTTAATAACTACACATTCTCCCGGAGTCAGTAGTTTTGATAAATCATTTACAAAAAAGCATTCACTATAAACTACTGCTGTTATTCACAAGACATGCACCCCCCAATTTCCTTCCAACTTGAATTATTCTGTAAAACAGTGACAACCTAGTATTTTTGATGTAAATACATAACTATGTGCAAAAATAGTGGTGATTACACACTCTTTGCATCTTGAAAAATGGGATGGCCTACTCCATAGAACAGGGGCAAGGAACTACTTATGAGATTACTGCATATAAAGTCTATAATCTCACAGTGGGCAACTTTCAGCACTTCTTTTCCCCTGGATTTCAAACACCAGCAGTCTTTAGGCTACTGAACTATCATGGAGTTTCATTTATACATTGTTCTTCCTTGAAAGGCATTATACAGAGGCCAGAGATCAACTGTGATACTAAAAATAGTATAAGACCATATTAGCTTTCAACAATTTAGTTTGCCTATTATGCTGCACTGCTAAATCAGACTGCCATATATTACTAAAAAATAAGAAAAATAAGAAAGCAAGAAATTATTAGTTACATTACCTGTATATACTCTGAGCTAATGCTTCTGCACAGACTTGCCAAGCATCCTGAGATATCTTGAGCTGCTCAAAGTAGGCTAGTGCCTGCAAAAATCAAGGTAAGTTTTGCTTAAAAAAGAACAAAGCACATAGCAATACATCTCATTCACACTTGCCCTCATATTTAAACAGCTCTTCTTCAAAAAACCAACACTATTTGGATACATTTCAGTGGCTCCCTAATCACCTTAACACTGAGTGGATTTTTTCCAAATGCTAATATCATAAGCACCCATTTCATATTCAATACAAAGATTTTTGTTACTTGAATACAGAAGTCATAGAATCAGAAGTGTTGAGGTTAGATGGAACCTCCAGAGATACAGCTGACTAGAGCAGCTTGCTCAGGGCCTTTCCGTTTAGGTGGAAGTTCACATCCAAGTTAAAATTCCTTCCACAAACTCTGAAGACGTGGTGATTTAGATTTTTCACTGAAAACAACTCACTATTTTTGTTGCACCATTTTGCATGTATTCAACACCCCAAGCTCAAAAAACACTCAAACACTGACCACCCAGACAACTGTCAGTTTATGAATCTTCTACAGATATTGAGAAAACATCTAGCAAATTTTAGATAATTGAGTTACTTATCAGGACTTCTAAACAGTTTTGACAACAGTTAATTTGATGTAATTGCTTTAAGGTTCAGTGTGGCCTGTAATACAGAACAGTAAAGCAAGTTTCGAAGCAGAGATTAGATTAACAACATTATTTCAATTCTATGAATGCCTGTATTTCAAGGTGGAGGTTTGGTTGCTGGACACTTTTAGGGGCTGCTTTTTGCATGAGTTCATAAAGGTTTCCATTCACCAAAGTCATCTCCCAAAGTAATTATTCAGAAGTAAGTTCTAAAATAAGAATTAACTTCCTGTAGTTAGTACTAGTGATTTTTTTATCCTTAATATATTGTTTTACTAGAAATGGTTTGATACTTCCCTTATGTTACATCTTACATGATAGTGGAAAAGGCAGGTCCCCTTCTGCTATGAAATATTTCAAAACTGGGCAGACTGCATAGTTAAAAGGTCAATAAATCTAAAAGCTTCCAGTTCTAGTGATATTCTATTAACAGATCACTAAAGATTAGCTATATCCATCCTTTTAAAAAGGACAAATACCCAGAACCAACATATTTAACAGGCTGCTTAGCAAATCAAACCACACTTGTAACTGTTTTAAACATTCTAGGATTTGTTTTACAAACATAAAACCATGGTATTAACATCCTCATTCCTGAAAGATTTTACTAGAAGTTACTTTGTAGACAGTTAAATCAACATGGTAATCAGTAAGCAGAGATAATTACTCAATAGTTATATAAATAATAATTTCTTTTCATAAGAGCATCTCTTATGCAGCAAATGTTACCCACATACCATGATTACTTTCTTAACCTACTTTACAGTAACACAAGCTTCACAACAATTAAACCCACACATTGCATTAAAAAGACACTAAAGCTAGGTAATCCATTAAAATTATAGTTAAAAATTATCTAAGAATCAACAGGCCAATTTCAAGCAAATTGTTTTCTGTGGCTGATTTTCATTCCATGAGAACCTATGTAAGGAGTTGAGCAACAGCTACAAAGAATTGAAAAAACTTAAATACTCAGAGTCCAGAAAAATAAATTCTATGCATGTTAAGTGCAATTAAACTGAAGTGCAACAGAATTGATAATACACAACCCTCAGCTTACATGTTTGCAACATGACTTTGTTTCGTACTTGCAACCACAAACCCTATGCACTGGCTTACAAAATAAACCCACCAAACCCCCTCAGCCCATGAAAACATGAGAATTTTGCACTGCAATACCACCTCCAGTTATTAGAGAGAAGAGGAATTAATTACATACTCTTTGTCTGAAGTCTGCATCAGCATTTGGGTTTAGCCCTAAAAGGGCTTGTTCATCCATCTCTATTGCTATATTCGTTGTTTCCTGTTCCTAACTGCTTTGCCCACTTCTTCTAGAGGGGAAAATACGATCATCTGCAAATAAAGAAAGTTTATTTGCTCAGCAGAACTAGAAAAATTAAAACCAGGACAGCAACAATGACACAAGTTGGCCCACAAACCTCAAACAATGTACTACAACTAAACATGAATGCACATACTTCTGATACAG
This sequence comes from Aphelocoma coerulescens, assembly GCF_041296385.1. NCBI lineage: Eukaryota > Metazoa > Chordata > Aves > Passeriformes > Corvidae > Aphelocoma > Aphelocoma coerulescens. The sequence continues at coordinate 34,524,767 of NC_091014.1, read as the reverse complement.
CTATCAGAATTCTAAGTCCTTTTATCAACTTTTCACAGTACTATATTTTGTACTGAATAAGGAAATTTCAAAGTCTTCATGTATTGCAGTTCTCTTGAAAAGAGAACTTAGTTAACAGAAAGATGGCATTATGTATTCAACTGAAAGGCTTGAATTTCAAGCATGCAGGAGTTTCAGCAAGATATGACATATGCATAAATCTACTCCTTCAATGAAAGACCACAGGTTTTTTTTTCCTGCCACAAAACTGCAAAAAAACCCAAAACAAACCAACAAAAAACCACTACTAAACTCCAATATAGTTAAGATGCTTCATAAACCCACTTACAAAGTATTTCCCATGGTGGGGGCAAAGTCATTAGGAGGTCTTTCTTCTAAGGCAAGCACATACAAGCATCTTAGAAATTAACCACAAAATACACCATACTGAGTTGTTGACAAAAGCTTTCTGTTCCTACTGATGGGTGCTGATTTACTAGCAATGATTTTTATTTAGGAAATTCAGTGTAAAATTAACAAGTGAGCTAGACAAGTGTTCTAAAGATGGCTTGCCTCTATAGGCAGTTCCACAATGCTCTAGCAAAACACAGAAAACTAAAAAAAATTAAAACTTCTCTGTCAAATACTAGGATGCTGTTAAACAACAAGAGGGGACAAAAATCCATCTATCCTTCACATCTCTGCCCCACCTTCCCCCCCATGGTAACATAGTTAATTAGGCTGAAATCAGGCCTAGTTATGTAAGTATGTAGGAGGTAGAGGAAAGGAAGAGACAAGAGGAAAAGATGAAATACAAAGGAGCTGTGGTTTGAAGCTGCCTACATACCCATGGGTAGAACTTCGAATTTCTTAGTATTGCATCTCATGCATGCTCTACTGTTCACCCTCCCCCACGGGAAGAAAGGTGGCACAGTGACAAGCAACAGCAAGCAGAACTGAAAAGGAGAGCCCAGAATTTAATGTGGTTAGAGACTTTTATAGAAGAGTCAAGACAGAATACACTATGCCAAAGTGGATAATGAAAAGCAATTTAATAAGTAAAACTGAGTTCATACAAAAAAAATTGCAGGTTTTGGCAGTATAGAAACCAGAAAGTCTGGAACAAAGCGATGACTCGTGGCAAAAGAAGCCTCACAGATTGCCTTAGTCACAGTGATCCCCCTCAGGGGCAGAATCTCTAGGGATTAAACTTGCTGTGCTGAGTCTTCTCCCTCTGCATCCCCAGCCCCCAACCTGTTTTCCGCATAATCAGTATCCAGAAGAGACAGATTAAAAAAAAAAAAAACAAACATAAAATGCTCTAGGGAAAATTATTTTTTTTTTAATAGCATCTTTTGATTAGAGTCTGGTCCAGAGTTACACAACTATTTAATATACAGAAGCATTAATTTTGCATACTTGCCTGCTGATATCAGCACATTACTATCTTTTTGGAAGATGATTTATACCTGGGTGACAAATTTTGCTATTAAAAATAATGTGACTCAAACACGTATTCTCTCCACTTGTCATTGCTAACAGCAATGCCAGTCAGTTCTACTCATTTTCTAAATGCCTCATGAGTGTATTTAAAATTTAATCTTCTATCATATAGCCTTTTTTCAGTTTCATCTTGACTAGCCAACTTTAAAAGACAATCAATGAGATGAAATATTTGAATAAGCCTCTTGCAAAAGCTAATAAAATAGCTTTTCATGCCTCATGGTTTTACTTAAGCAGGTAGCTTTTCTACCACGAATCTATTTAACCAGCCAGTTACACTTCAAAAGCAAAACTGAACTGTGATTTCAACAGTACTAATAATTCACAAAATTCATTGCAAAATGCACTTAGCTATAGCATCAAGTTTGTCATTAAACCAAGTTTTATTTATAAAACCAATTGATAACATCAATAGTTCATATGCAGCTGTGCAGAAAGTATTGTCTTATTTACTTAGATTTTTTCTTTTGTTAAGCAGTACACCATGTCGGGTGGCAAACTCATCTTACAGTAATTAGGAGGATGCAGCTCCTTACCAGTGAAGTCATACAGGTATGTCTCATCTTTACTTCCTTTCCCCTACTAAATACTTAAAAATGCATTTAATAGTAAAGATTGTTTTCATAGTGAAGAAGAGGAGGAAAAAAAAAGTCAACCCACTTCAAGTGGGGAAGACTGCCCAATTAACAATACAAATATTGTCAAAGTGTATAACTTCGATCCAGATATAGTCCAATTGTGAAAGAATGAAAGCATTCAGAGCATTTTAACTACAGATGCTAACCACGGGAACAATGCGCAATTAAAGAAAGCTTCATGTGCAGCAGTCATTTTAAGTATTTACAAGATGTGATAGCACAGGGGGAGCCAGTGGCGTGCCTCATTTGAATTTCCTCAAGTTCTCTCTCTAATAAAACAAAGACATTAAAATTCATCTTTTACCATCTTTTTTGCGGTTTTGCTTGCTGCAAACCTTGGGCACATTTACAGCCTCTGGGCTCTAGACCCTTTACACTGACCCAACACGCGGTTAAAGCCAACAGCTGTGTAACTTACTCCTACTTCGTCAACTTTTCAACTGGACTAGAAAAGTTTTTCTTTCTGAAAGTAACATTAGGCACAGTTTTACTGGCAGGAATTCCCCGTAAAGAGTAAGGCCTCCTTGCCCCCGACCCAGACTCGGTCAGAGCCCGGTCTCCTGTGGCTGGGAAGAGCCAACGCCGCTCGGCAGCGCAGCCGGGGCAGGCGTCGGGAATTCACAGCCCCCCGCGTCCAGCTCGGCGGCGTAGCTGCCCGCTTGTCCTTAAACCTCTCCAGCGCCGTCCCAGGCCTCTGGGAGCGACCCAGCCCTCCCACCCGCGGCGGGGACCCACGGCTCCGACCACGCCGGGACCAGCGGAATATGGAGGTGCGGGGAGGTCCCTCCCTCCCCTCACGCTGGCGTTCTACGATTTCTTCCTTCCCCCACCGGAACCACAGCGGATGGACAGCCACCGAGGCGGCAGCTCCCGCAAACAGAACCGCACCACAGACTACAGCGTGTATTACAGAGAAAAACAGATATTTTTCGTGGCATCCGCATGGCGGGACCGGCGGGGCCCGGCCGGCTGCGGCCCCCGCTGTCCCCCAGCAGCGAGGCCAGGCGGACACGGAGGTGCCTCCCCCTCTTCCCCGGAGCCCCTCGGCTGCTGGGGAGGCGGCCCCAGGCTGAGGAAACCGGCCGGGGGACTCGCAGGAGCCCGCGGGCGCCGCCAGCTCAGCCCACACTGCCCCTTCCCCCCCCGGGCTGAGTCAGCCGCACCGCGTGTCGCATCTTGCCCGCGCCCCCCCCCCGCCGGTACCTTCCCGGTCAGTGCTCCATCACCGCCGTCAGTGCTCCCGCCCACCCCAACGGCTCCGCAGCCGCCACGAGCACAGGGAGCGGAGCAGAGCGGAGCCGGCCGCGCCGCCTCGGCTGGCGGCGGGAGGAGGAGAAGGAGGGGGAGAAACAGAACCGCCCCTCTCCGCCAAGCCGGCCGGCCGCGGGGCACGCCGGGATGTGCCCCGGCCGCGGGGCAACCTGGGAGCCGTAGTCCCACCCCCCCCCCCCCCCCCACCTCGGTACGGCCGACACCGCTGTAAAACCGACCGCACCGGCGGAATAAACTGCAGTTTCGGGCCCGTCCCCGAACTGCCCCCAGCATCTGGAAACCATGCTATGTTGGCGGGGCGGGGCTGGGCCGCTGGTGCGAGCTCCGCAGTCACGGACGCGCACAGGGCAGGGCCCGCGCTAGCGGAGGCTTGTGCGTGAGGAGCGATCTAGTTATGTCTGCACATGTGGCACTGGGCTCCTGCGCACAGGGCTCTGCAACGCAGCGCCGTGTACGGGGATTTGCGTCATCACACGCCCGCGTGGCCGTCGGGCCAGACTTAAAACCGACCTAAACGCGAACAACTGCATTACAAACCCGTCCCAGCCGCGCTGCAGTTACACTATCTTTCAAGGCAAAACCCACTCCTGTCCCGTGGCTACAGCAGCGCAGCTCTCAATGGCGTGAGGCGCCCAAAGCTCGAGAGACGCTTGTCCTGCCAGCAGAGCCGCTGCCCGCTCACGGTGCACCGGGGAGCGATGGCCCGGCGGGACCAGCCGCAAAACAGAGGGATCCCATGGAACTGAGTGCGTGGGGGCGATCCGCAGGAGCAACTTCACGGCAGTCAGTGACCTCGCTCTCCCAGGGGACGACGGGCGAGAGAGGTTCCCCCGACAGCCCTCCGCTCCCGGCTACTGCCCCGAGGGGAATGCAGTGCCTCCGCCTGGAGCCTCCCTGCCACGTCCTCCGCGCCAATGCCAGCAGGGCTGGCGGGAGACGGAGTCACGCACAGCCAGCTCTCCTATCGGGACCATGCAGGCCCGCAGCGTCGGCGATGGGAACAGGGGGCCGGGGCGGGGCTGCGGGCAGAGCACGGGGCAGGACGGGCGCCGGCCGGGCCGGGCCAGGCCACGCGCCGCCGCCAGCCCGGAAGCCAGGCCGCGCGCGGAGACTGACAGCAGCCTCCTCCTCCAATCGCGCGCTGCTCGCAGCCAATCGCCGCACGGGCCGCCGGGGGCGGGGCCGGGCCCGGGTGACTGACGTGAGGCGGCGGAGCACGCTGCTGTCCCTTTCCTTTCCTGCGGGCCGCGGTGGAGGAGCGCCATGAAGGCGTCGGGCACCGTGAGTAGGGGCCGGGGCCCGGCGAGCGCAGGCGGGGCCGGGAGTGGGGCCGACGTGGCCGTCGGCAGGGTGGCGATGGTGCGTTGTAGCGCTCGAGAGCGGCCCGTGCGTGCCCGAACGGCGCCGCCTGGCCCGTGAGGCGCCGAGGGGCCAACATGGCGGCGGCGCCGCTCCCGCCTGGTGCGGGCCCAGATTGGCGGGCGGCATCGCGGGGAGATCCGCGGGGAGATCGACCCGCCCGGCGCAAGGGGCTCTCTCCGCTTCTGGATTGAGTTCCTCTCGTCGCGCTGTTCCTTTCTGGAGCCGCGGAACCTGCGGCGGGTTCGGCGTGGGGTGGGCGCGATGGTGGCTCCGCGGCTCGCTCACTCTGCGGGCCGCCTGTGTTTCGTGTTCCTCCAGCTGCGGGAGTACAAGGTGGTCGGGCGCTGCCTGCCCACGCCGAAATGCACGACGCCTCCTCTGTACCGCATGCGGATCTTCGCTCCGAACCATGTCGTCGCCAAGTCCCGATTCTGGTACTTTGTTTCTCAGCTGAAGAAGATGAAGAAGTCTTCTGGAGAGATTGTGTACTGTGGCCAGGTGAAGGATTAAAAACGTGGGAGGGTCCTATGGAATTCCAGCAGGTTTATGTGGAAGGATTTTATAGGAATCACAGTTATTGGGTGTGAGGTTGAAAGCCATTTATCTTCCAGTTGCTGTGAAAAAGAGTGACAAGTTTGATTTTTGAATGTAGTGGTACCTGTCCTGTAAACTAAATAGAAACTTATTTACTGGTTCAGAATTATGAGCCATGTGTTGCTCTCTTGTTCTTAGACTTGGTTCATTGTGCCATATACCTTTTAATAGGCATCTGAATATTCATAACCCTGGGAAAGTGGATGTTTATATGCTTACACTCCTGTATCTTGATACTTAAAGAACACTCTTTAGAGCTGAAATCTTGTCTTTTTCTTTGAATTACTATAGTTTTCCTCTCTGAATTACCAAAACTTAAATCCAGCTATGTTGGTAAGGGGAAGGAGTTGTTTTTTGACAGTAAGACTTAAAACAGTGGTTTTGTTAGAGCTCTGAAATATTTATTATTAAAATTGTAAAATGGTGATAGTACATCACCTCTAACTATTTCCATGTTTTTGTGTAATTCCAGGTGTATGAGAAGTCCCCTCTGCGGGTAAAAAATTTTGGTATTTGGTTGCGCTATGATTCTCGTAGTGGAACCCACAACATGTACAGGGAGTACAGAGATTTGACCACTGCGGGTGCTGTCACTCAGTGCTGTAAGTATATGTAACTGTTGAGTTATAAAATATGAGCAGAAGATTAAATCTTAAACTAGGCATAAAGCATGCTGACTTAATCCATGGTAAAATAGCTGAAGCACTGGAAAAAATAAAGGAGGGAGTTGCCAGATATTCCATAGATGTTTATCTGTTATGCATGTGGTATCTGACTTGTTACCTCTCTTTATACAGTTTCTCTGACTGGAAAGTATTCCCACTTCATTTTGGTGTGTCTTTCTGCAATTCTAGTAATGAGTTTTGCTGTACAAACTGAAAATTAAATGACTTTGTAGGTGCTGTATTTCCTGCACTGTGTTGATTTAAGGTAGTTAAATATATCTTCCCAAGTCTTGTGAAGAGAGTATTTCAGAGATCATGTGGAACATACTAGCATCTGTCCTTTGGAGAACAAGTCAAAAAAAAATCAGGATTTTTTTTTTTAACAGGAAAAAACCCCCATTGTTACTCCAAGATCTCATTGTCTCATTTCAGGGAGAATTAATGTTTGTCCTGATTTCAGTCTGTTTTGTGAAGTACTTGAGGGATAGACCATTTATATAGCTGATGCTGTTGATATTTGACTCCAAGGTGTTAGAAGCACTACAGATTGCACATAAAAACCCAAAGAATATTGTTCTTAATAATGATATTCTTGTCATGTGTGCAAATATTAAATGTATCTTGTCGCCTTTCAAAAGCTGAAGTGCTGTTGAAAGTGAAATTTAAGGTTCTACATTAATGTATGATAATCCCTGTTAATTAACATACCGAAGGATTGCTTAAGAGACCTAGGAACCTTATTTTTCATGATACAATGATTGATACTTCTATATTGAAGAGTAGTTGTGACAGGTAAGTTTTTAATGGGTGTGTTAGATCTTCATGGGAAACGCTGTAGTATTTGAGCAGACATACCTTGTGGAACTAGCAATGGATGTGATTTGAAGCCAGTGATTTGCACTGCTGAATCAAGGAATTTTCAGGTAGCCCAAGTACAGATGCTTCCTTCTATTCTGAAGGCCTGATTATGTGGGATGAACATCAATTCATGGTTCTATTGCTGGTCAATTTCAATAAAAGTAAAGATAACCTCAGGTCATACCTTTACTTGCACCTGCCTGCTGGAAGGGAAATTGTTTTGGAGTTCATGTGTCTTTCCAGTAATTGTATTTCAGTGTTCATTCTGAATCACAGGATTTTTTTCTCTTGCAAGAGATTAAATAGTCCTAGGTATCTTAATTATGTCTGTGTGTACTTGAAATTGGACAAGAAGAGTAAGATAGCACTTCCTGTTGAGGAGCTTACTTAGAACTTACAGGAAGAATTTGCTGCTGCTTGTTGGTTTTGTGATATTTGTGCCATCACTTCAGTATAATAGAAACTGTCATTTTAATTACAGCTGATCAGAAATTTTAAAGGTTGTAGATGGCACTATGAACATTTCTTAAATGAAAGGCTGTCAGATTCTTAAACTGAAAATGTCATGAAATTTATTTTTAATGAGTTCTGTTGTTCCAGACCGTGATATGGGAGCCCGTCATCGTGCCCGTGCTCACTCTATTCAGATCATGAAGGTTGAGGAAATTGCTGCCAGCAAGTGCCGCAGACCAGCAGTCAAGCAGTTCCATGTAAGTGAGCCAACACTGCAGTGGCCAGTGGGTCCTGGTCTAACGCTGGACTGGAAGGGGGGATCTCTCTTGTGTGGTATAGGTTTGCTTTGCAGCCAGAAATACGGCAGGAGCCAAACTTGGGTGCCTGTGTTTATGGTGTATTATGATCAAGGCTTCTACTGATAGAAGTATTTGGAAGAAAGTCACAATAAAGCAAATACATGTTATGGTGCAGAAAACGTGCCTCTTACTGGCATTACTTTGAAAAAAAGAATGCAGAATTTAGGTGTTTGTTAAGTCCTCTGAAGTATATATTAATCTGTGGATGGATTACTTTTTTAAGCATAAGTTAGTTACTGAATGCAACTTGGCTATTGCAAACTGTTTTCTGTTGTTTATCTAATACCTCAATTAACATAGAAACATTTTTCTTGCAGGATTCTAAGATCAAGTTCCCGCTGCCACACAGAGTTCTGCGTCGTCAGCACAAACCACGTTTCACTACCAAGAGACCAAATACTTTCTATTAAATACAAAAACGTGTTGTCAACTCTGTGTTGCAATAAAGGTCTTACTGGAACCTTTCACTCCCGTTGTCTTTTGGAGACAGTGTCCTGATTATCTTGGAGTCCCCCTTCTTACTCTTTTAGTTTCTGTAAACCATTGGCAGCCTACTATTTACAGCTGTGATTGCCTTGAACAGATGAGTGATTCAGGTGCTGACTCAAATTACCAAAATATCTCATCAATAAATCAAATTTTAATAACCAACTGTCCAGGTCAGAGAAGTCTGTTGTCGAGCAGCTGTAAAATCCTACATCCATTTTGTTCTTTTGGCACACAAAGTGAAGAGTTGAATTCAGGAAGAAGGCAGCTTCTGGTGCACACAGAACTCGGACTTGTCAGCTGTAGGAATAAAGACCTCATAAATTTCAGTTAAGCTGCTTCAAATTTTAAGCATTTAAAGCCAAAATTTTATTTCTAAACTGAATCTTTTCAGGGATGTTGCACACTACTTAATAAGCTCACAAGTATACATACAGAAGGTGCCTGTGTTTAGAAAAGTGATGAAGGGCTTGGCAGATTTATCCTTTTATTAGACCAGTGAATGGAAATGGTGACAATTTTTATATCCAAGCCCAAATCCTCAGGCTACTTCGTTTACAGTAAGAAACTTGCAGACACTGTGTAGTTAGGGTTTATTTAAAAGTCTGCTTCATACCTAAAGCAGGTGCTTGCATCTGATGCCCATTTTCAGTGATGGTGTTTCCTGAACAAGAGGCAGTCAGCTACTTAAATTAGTACACAAGTCATAGCGGTGTTCTTTCTGATGCTGTGTTTTGTCCAAATGTCAGCCTAAAAGCAGCTGCAGGTGCTGTTAAGAGTGCAGGGAAATACTGTACAGAGAGGAAACTAGGAGTGTATTCATTCTGGGTTAGCTGGAGAGCTGCAACTCAACCTGGAGGGGAGCGGTCTCAGTGCAAGGGCAGGTAGTTCTGCGGAACTGGGACCAGCCAGTGCTGCCACAGCGAGCTTCCCTTCTACTGCCCGGCCCTGTGGCTCAACCCTGTGCTCCTCATCGCCTCCACGGAGAATCAGTTCAGGCAGCTCTTCTGTCTGAAATATGAACTGAAGAAAATGGGATTAATGTGGGCAATCCACAATCTCCCAGTCGCAAGGGAGGGAGAAACTAAACCCAAAGTAGCTGGAGGGTCCAGTGGGAGTCAGATGAGAATAACGGCCTCAGACCTTGGATTTTAGAACTTTTTTTAACGGAAAGAACAACTTAGCAGGGAAGTGGGTCTCAGCTTTATGCTTACAGGATGAAACGCAGGGCGGAGGCGAGCGGCCGGCGCACCCGAACGCGCGGCGCGGGCGGGCGACCCCAGGGCCCGGCGAACCCACGGCCCGGCGAACCCAGGGCCCGGCGACCCCACGGCCCGGCGACCCCACGGCCCGGCGAACCGAGGGCCCGGCGCGCCCCGGGCCCGCCCGCTGCCCGCCCGCTGCCCGCCCGCTGCCCGCCCGCTGCCCGCCCGCTGCCCGCCCGCTGCCCGCCCGCCAGCAGCGCAAGCCCCGGCCCGTCACGTGACCCCGAGCAGGCCTCTCCCCGCCCCGCGGGTCACGTGTTCCCTCGCGCGGGCGGGCGGGCGCCGGACACGGAAGTCGCGGCCGCTGCGGAGGCGCCGGGCGGGATGGGGGAGTCGATCCCGCTGGGAGCGCCGGTGCCGGTGGAGCAGGCCGTGTTGGAGACCTTCTTTTCCCACCTAGGCATCTTCTCCTACGACAAGGCCAAGGACAATGTGGAGAAGGAGCGGGAGGCCAACAAGAGCGCGGGGTCTAGCTGGCTGGCGCTGCTGGCCGGGCTGGCGCACCTGGCGGCGGCCGAGAAGGCCTATCACAGCATGACCTTCCTGGGACAGAAGCTAGGTACCGCTCCGGGGAGGGAGGGACCGGCTCTCCCAACCCGCGCCGCGCCGGCCTCAGGCTGGGGGCCTGCCCCGCGCTGGGCTCCGCGGGTGCGGAGCGGGCGGCTGGGAGGTCACCTGGCAGCCGGTGTTTGCACGGTGCTGCGTACTCGAGGTCCCTGGGGGCCCTGCCTCGGCGGGTGCATGCATGTGTGCCTGAAAGACAAGTGCTGGGTTAGTGAGCGTCCGTGGGCCCCCTGAGAAATCGGCTGTGCCATTTGTGCTGCCCTTAAAGAATGAACGAGAGGACAGGTGCCGTGCAGGTGGCACACTGGCTGTTGTGCCAGTCGATGCATCTCTTCGTTGGCGGGCAGGGTACCTACCCGCCCTTCCCCAGATTTAGCCAGAGGTGTTTCTGTGTTGAGATGCTCTGGCTTAGATATCGGTAAAGATGAGCTTACTGGGGTAACCAAAGCGTTAAAGCTTTTTCACCTTATATTAGAGGTGTGGATATGTAAGTACTCGGGGCTGGAGATAGCGCCCTAGGAGTTGTTATCCATGCAGATACTGCAGGATCTCAGGAAGCTTTGGCCACGATCTCAGCTGCTTTGTGTTTTGTCAGTAAGTGAATAGAAAAATCCGAAACTGGCACAGGACATGCTTCCATGACGTTACCCTTTGGGCAAAGCTGCTTATTTTCTTTTTGAACTGCAGATGGGCATGGGAAATGGATCAAAGGATATGAGTCTGATGCATAGCTCATTAAACCATCAAGAAAATCCGGCTTTGTTGTTTAAGTGGTGACTTGGAACTATTTATAAGATCTTTACAGCCAAAACTCTGTCTATAAGGCTGAGTTTAAAGGGTGAATTTGGTGCTTGCAGAAAGGATAAAGGTGACAACAGAAAGGGCAAAGTTTTGTCTGTTTATTTATTTACTTTATGAACAACTACAGTAGGTTATTCTTTCTCTTGCCCACGTCCGGGGGGCTACTCATGTCTTAAAATGGGAGCTGTTTCACTATGATAGCCAATTCTCTACCTTTCTACCTCAAATGTCAGTGGCCACCTTTGAACACTGTGTGTGTAAAAGGAATGTGGAAAGAGCTATCCATCATTACAAAATTTATAAGTGGTTTCAAAGTGGAACCTAAATTTGGAATCTTTAAAAGATTCAGACTCAGTCCCTGTGGTCTTTGCTCTGCTGCAGCTGTTGAGTGCCAGAATGGCACATTAGGTCTTCTGCAAATAGAAACTATGAAATAAGGCTAGTACATTTGTACAGCCTTTCCATAATGTCAAAGTTAAATATCTTTTACTTTGACCCTTTGCTCCTGTCTTTTTTTCTTTTTTAAATTCCTCATAGTGTTGAGCAGGTAGAACGGGGCACAGATGACTTCTTGTTCTCCCTCCCTCCCTTCGGGTTTTAGTTATGGATTAATCTGCACTGTGGTCTCACTGGGATAAAGCGTGATTGTTTTCCCTTTGAATTCTGGTGTATAGTGAGATTGTATAGGGACATTTAGAAACATTTGATTTGTACGCACAGATGTCACATGGTTCCCATTTAAAGGTTGCTTTGTGAATTTGAGTGCTTCACGATTGAAGAGGGATTGTTAAGGGAATTCTCTGGAAAAGATCTAGAGGTATTAATAGGAGTGGAGGCTATTAAAATTTGATCAGTCAAGTCATGATGACTTAATTCTTCTGACTTACATAGATAAAAGTATTTCTAGGTCATGTATCATAGTAGTAAATTTAACTGAACCCTGGGTTTCTTAAAAGTCGTGTCATAACTGAGGCAGCTGTGAAGGAGTTGTTTTGAAGCAGCCATTGGCTGCTGAGACATGAAGTGGGACAAGTGTAGCTTGCATGAAATTAAATAAAGTTCTTCTGAGCATATGCTCTGTAATTCAGTTACTTGCAGAATAAAACACTGAATTTGGTTTCTTTGTTAAAAGAAGTACTGTAATTAAACCGTACTTACAAACAACTAGATATATAATCACAAGTACAAGAATTTTCCAGTATTGCTGTCTATCTTTGCTGTCCCTGGATTTTGGTAATACCTCCATATTTATCTGAACAGGTGGTCAGTCATTCTTCAGCCGAAAGGACTCCATCCGAACCATCTACACATCTCTGCATAATGAGCTGAAGAAGGTGGTGGCGACGGGTCACAATGCACTAGGAGGAACAGCTCCTCACTTGGAAGAGCTGCTTTCTCACCTGTCTGAACAGCTCTGTTTTTTTGTTCAGGCTCGGATGGAAATTGCTGACTTCTATGAAAAAATGTACACGCTCAGCACCCAAAAGTTCATTAACTCTGAGGAACTGGTAAACATTTTGGAATCCATCTTAAAGAAATACAGTTCAAGGTCAGTGCTTCTTTGCTGGCAGTATGTACTCAGACACGTGATCTGTAATACCTGATGTTGACGTTCAAAGCAAACCTAAAGACTTTGCTGTCCTTTGACTGCTGAGCAGCACAGTCCCTTCACGAATTCATGTGTGAAGTCTGTGTTGGCCAGCAGCATCAGATGCATGAAGTTTCTTCAAAAGAAGAAAAATAACAAAGGGAGTCTGCTCATGGTGTACTAGGAGCCTTCCTCCCTATGCCTTAATTAAAGCTCAGCATGTTCATTTTAAGAAGAGAGGAAGAGTGATTTTCCTTTTATAAGATGCAAGGCTTCTTGCACTTTTTCTTTGGCAGGGGAGCAGAAACAAGCTTTAATTTCATGTGGACTTCAGTAAAAGTGACATAAATAAAGCAAATACTTGTGTGACAGTTTTACTTTTTAGGCTAGAATATATGTCTGCTTAGATCTGAAAGCTACACCACAACTCTCTGGCTTACCTGGGAGGGCTTTAGGGTGCTCTGTTACCACTTCTCTCGAGGGGTCTTGGAGCCACTAGGAGGAGCACCTCTGAGCCTTTGGTCCCTGCCAATATGGTTGCTTGAAGTTAAGATTTAATAGTTCCTGTTACAAAAATCCAAGGATCTTTCTAAATGAGGGTAGGAGGGGTATTTCACATCTAACTTATATGCCTTGAAAGTGATGGCAGTTTAAAAGAGAATTTTTGTATGCTTGTCAACACATTCAAATTCTACCTCTTCATTTTAAACCAAAAAAGGTAGCCATTGTAGGAAGTTAACTGTCAGATGTGGTTGCATTTTTTAAAATCTTTGGTAGTGAAATAGTGTTTAAGAAGACTTTTGGGGAAAATATTCATAGGTTTTACTTTTTACAGTTATGATTTCACCTAGGAAAAATCAAAATAATTCAGTGCTCCTTTCTCATATTTCAGATTGAAGCACTGCAGCTGATTCCCTTATATTTTTAGGGATAACTTTGGCAAATTGCTACATAATTTTGCAACCTGAAAATTAAAACTAGTCTATATGATCTTACCAGTGATGTTTTGCAATTCTTGGCTTGTGATCACTTAAAATATCAGGACTGTTAGTCCAATAAAAACCTGAAACTTAGATATATTTTCCTTGATGTGATAAACATTAAGGAGTAAAGGGAAGTAAGTTCAGGGGTTTGGATGGTTTTTTGTTGGCATTTTCTTGTTCGGGTGTTTTTTTGAGAAGTTGATTTCTGTTGTACACTAACGACTGCCATCTGTTCTGTGCATGTGCTAAATCAACAGAACTGTTAAAAATCTGAAAACAGAAATTCATACTTTGATGAAGTGATTGGAGACTATACGTGCATACAAAATGTTTTGCTATGCTATTTAAATAAATTTCACTGATACATTTGTACTTCTAAGGCATTATATGTTATATAATATGTTTATATAATATATATTATGTAACTGTATGTATTATAACATCTTTAAAAAATAAGTAATGTCTCCCTGGAAAAAATACTGATTATCATCCTTTGGGTTAACAAGCAATCTTTAAGATGGAGACAATCTAAGATGCTGTCAGAGCTAATTCAGTAGCTGCAGTGTGCTCCTCCCCAGTGGCCTAGAGAGTATTTCTGAAACAGTGGGAAAAATGATATATTCCTTTAGTCCTTCCTTTTAGTTTCTTCATAGCTCAGATCAGTTTCTGGGGTGTGTTATGCTGATATGTACTGGCTGCAAGGCATTTCTGCTTTACAGGTGAAAGATCAAATAAACGCATCCTTACACAGCCTCTTCCCTCTGTCAGTATATTCCTCACTCGTAGTTGAGGATTTGTGCCATTATTTCAGCCAGCTGTGCTAAGGCCAGACAGGATGTGTGTTTTTTAGATAGGTTCTGGCCTTGGTTTCTTTCCTTTATATGTGAAAATAGCTGGTCAGATAATGTAGAGGAAATACCTGCTTGCTGGTGAAGGAACAGTAGAATTGACTGTTAACGAGACATATTGTTTGTATCTGAAGTGCTATTAATTCTTGAACAGTTTAAAGCTATTTTGTTATGATTTTATTACTACTTATTGCTGACTTGTACATGGCCAATACTAGACATTTTCATTTCCATTTTTCTCTAGAATACATCTGGAGAAGTAACTTCTCCTGAGATTTTTAACTGTTGGTTTGGGTGGGATCTTAAATAATTAAAGCAGCATCAGAAGCAGGATCATTTAAAAGCTTAGTATAAAATGAATTAGTAACTATAACACCTATTTTGATACAATTTTTTTTAAGTGTTTAATGTTTTTTATCTAGTCAGCATTGTGTAATATGTGCATGAATGTGTGATCTGTGGAAGGAAAAAGAAAATGTGGCTTCTTCACAGTCTGCAAAACACAACTACCATCTCTCTGCTTTCAAGAATGGTTAGGAGCAAAAATCAATTTTCCAACATGTTTTTAAACTTTAACACTCTGGCTTATGAAATATTGTAAAAACTTGTCTGTTTTATGTGACACAGCTCGGTTGGATGCTTCTAAGTTATAAAACTCAATTACGGCAAATACACGTAGTACATAACTTGTCACTTTACTCTGCAATCATATCAAGCTTCTCAGCTGTGGCTAAGGTGTGTATTTTTGGATTAAAACAGTTTAGCAAATCCTGCTGGACAATGAAACATTAAGAAAGCCATGAAGCAAAGTAGAAGTGGGAAGCTGTACGTCAGAATGTTAATCTAAGAGACTTTGGCAGTGCTGCCTTAGTAAGGATTTTTAAATTGCTTTTAAGATTGAGGAAAACTTTCTTGGTCTGCCTGCAAATGTGTTTAAACCACTGTGCTGTGTGTCATTTGATGGGACTGTCTGCAACAAATAATGTTGCATAATGCTTTTTGTACTGTCTTAAAATACACAGCAGCAAAACTGTTTTTGGTGAATGCCAAAACCATTGGAGATATTTAATGCTGACTGTTAGAAATTATTTTTAGTTGACTCTTGTTTGTTCGAAGGAATGTAAATATGCTCTGGACTTCTCAGCCCAATTTGGACTTGCATCTTAATAACAAATCCTTGCAAGATACAAATTGTGGCTTCCAAAAAAAAGAGATGGTTACAGATAGTGATAAAATTGGCAGACATTTTTCACAAGCCAAGGAGTTCATGTTTCGCCAAGAACTTGAGGAAAAGTCAAAGAAAAAGTCATGAAGGGAGAGGGGATGAAAAGCCTGAAATTTTCATTCTCTCTTCTGGTCCACAACAAAATGAAGTTGTTTTGGTTTTGAACCAACTATTTCCAAAACAGATGTTATTTGTTGTGTCCTGGAAACTGATGGGAATAATGACATTGCTTTAGTTTTGGCTGAAGATGAGCTGTTAAATGTTGGAAAAATTCTGTGTAAACTTTATTGTTTTAAACCAATAACAAGACCCAAGATATTTTTCTGAAGTGAGAAGATAAATCTGTCTTTACTTAAATGGAAACCTCATCAAGTCTTGTCTTTGAGCTTTTCATTGTTCTTTATTAGAGACCTCTTTAAGAGTCCTAAATGCCAATGAGGGAACACATTTACCAAAAAGGCCACTTCTGTATTTGCTGAAGGCTCATTTTTTCTAAAGTTAGAAATTTTACATTACAGTTTTTCATGGTTCCAGTTAAGTATATTATTGTTGATGATGTTTGCAAATAATTTGAGTGTCATGGGAAGAGAGGTAGACTGCATCTGTATTATTTTTTCTGAATGTCTGGGAAAAAAAGTGAGAAGATAAAGAGTTGGTTATGGTTCCAGTGACTATTATTTCTTGGCAATTTTATTGTGATTTACTAAAAAAGCAAAACCAAGCTCGGCTTGACTTCCTCATGGCTTCCCTATGTGAACAACAGATTCATAACATAATTCTTTGATTTAACTTATTATCTTACTGCTATTACAGAACCATCAAGACATATATTACTGCCGGAAGACATTTTAAATTGGAACAGGATCACCTGAATTTAAAAAGAAATGGTGTTATATAGTAGTTCATGGATTAAGATAAACAGTGATTGTTCTTGAACTGATGAAATACAACTCCCTTACTTTGATAGAGAAATGTCTGGCAGGTGGTGTTTTTTGTGAGATGTGAAGCAATTCATGAAAATATTTACCGTAATTATGTAGACAGAACTGTTATTTAAATAAGGAATATTATTGTCTGTTTACAATTTGCTCTGCTTTGATATTTGATATTTTGTCTGTTAACTGGCAAATACTATCTGATGATTTCACCATTGTGTACAGCAGTTCTCATGTCTTGACTATTGTTATGTTTTCTAGATTTCATCATCCAATCCTCAGTCCTCTTGAAAGCAGTTTCCAGCTGGAGGTAGATGTGCTTGCACACCTCTTAAAGGCTCAGGCTCAGATCTCAGAGTGGAAGTTCCTTCCATCCCTGGTCAACTTGCACAGTGCTCACACAAAGCTACAGACTTGGGGCCAAATTTTTGAGAAACAGCGGGAGACCAAGAAGCACCTCTTTGGAGGGCAGTCTCAGAAGGCTGTGCAACCTCCACACCTCTTCCTCTGGCTGATGAAGCTCAAAAACATTCTCCTTGCCAAGTTTAGCTTTTACTTTCATGAGGCCCTTAGTCGACAGACAACAGCATCTGAAATGAAAACTTTGACTGCTAAAACAAATCCTGATTACTTCGGGAAAATTTCCAGTTTCATCCGGAAGTATGATGCTGTCAATGTTTCCTTAATTTTTGACAATCGTGGATCAGAGAGTTTTCAGGGACATGGTTATCATCACCCCCATTCATACAGGGAAGCCCCAAAAGGAGTGGATCAGTATCCTGCAGTGGTGTCCCTGCCCAGTGACAGGCCTGTTATGCACTGGCCCAATGTCATCATGATTATGACTGATAGAACCTCTGACCTCAACAGTTTGGAGAAGGTTGTTCACTTCTACGATGACAAAGTCCAAAGCACCTACTTTCTGACTCGCCCTGAACCTCACTTTACCATTGTAGTTATTTTTGAGTCCAAGAAGTCAGAAAGGGACTATCATTTTATCTCTTTTCTCAATGAAATTTCACATTCCCTTAAGAACTCCAAAGCTTTTGCAAGCTTGAAACCTGGATCCAAAGGGTGAAATACAAACTACTTACAAGTTGTCAAGGCAGTATGGCAGCCTTGAGGGAGCTGTAGTTTCTCAGAGTCTAATTGAAAAGGAACCATTTTTTAAAATGTTGTAAGTTCCTTTTTTTTTTTTTTTTTAAGCTAACAGACACTTGAAGAAAAGTATTTTTGGGCAGTACACAGTGGGGCAACTTAATCGGGGGGTGCTGAAGGGCCACTGTGGGTTTTTTTGGTGTGGTTTTCAGTATGATTAGTTTTTTCAGTCCACAATTTTGTTGCCTGTATCAGAAAGGAATATATGCACTTTATCTTAGTCTGATCATTGACTGTCTTCTACAGAGTTTATTGAAAATGTGGTGAGGATGGAAGATACTATCTTTTCAGAAAACTGTATTGCCTGACAGGAATGATTTCTGGGAACTAAACACTGATGCAAGGGAATATTAAAAAAAGTGGACCTGCAAAGACATTTTAAATAAAAATATGAGAATCAGAAAAGTGATTATTGTTAATTATAATTTAGTTTTCAAATGGTTTAAAATGCTAATTGAGCTCTCTGACGCTCCCTTAAGCACTGGTGTCTTTTCTAAAGGCCCTGTGTTGTAAAGCTTGGTCATTGCTCCAGGACTTGGGCTGGACAAGAAAAGCTGCAGCATGGCTTGAAAGGCTGGTATTCACTGGAGTGCTGTGACAGTGTCGGCCCAGTCCTGGCTCAGACTAACTGAAGCAGACAAGCTGAATTTGAGCAGGTGTTCTAGAAGGAACAGCTCCATGGAAAAAGCACCAAGGCTCTTTTCAATTTGTGCTTTTTTCTGGCTGACTTAAAAAATAAGAAAAAAAAGGCAGTAGGAAATGCCCTTTCTAAAATGATTTATTGTCTAATTTGCAGTTAATGTCAACCTAGATTTGTTTTCAGATTTTTATAACTATTTTTTCTCTCTGTTCAGTTTTAAATAATTCCATAATTAAGCCAAAACACTTTGGGGATTTGGATTTAAATATATAGCCTATGCAGTATATTTACCTCATTCTTTCACCACTTTTAGGCTGCAGGGTTGGAAAAAGTATATTTTCTAGTTACCCTGAAAGTGCTTTAATTTGGAAATCAGGGTTTCCAAATACAATAAGGGAGTCAATTTGGCTGTACCTCTAGCCTTACATTGCAGGATTCTTCTGACTGTTAGCTATGCAGTTGTGCACGCACTTTCATGGGGGTTCAGGGGAACGGATGTATATATAAGTGTAGTAAAGCAAGGTCATTAGTTGACACTGTAATGTATAACATCATCAGGTTTGTTTTAAAAGGGAGTTTAAGTCAAAATGTTGGTTTCTGTTAAGATTGAACTATGAAAGATACCTTTGCGAACGTGTCTTTTAATGATTCCCTTTCTCTCCCACAGAAGGTTGTGGTAACTTGTCTTGCCTCTCTACAAATGCTAATTTTTTACAATCATATAAGCACGTTCTGTTCTTGAAATACAAGCTCTGATTTCCACTTTGTGCCAAATGGAGCCTTCCATGCTTTGCTCTAACTGTGTATTAGTCTGTGCGAGTATCTGTGCTACTGCCTTTCACCTGAGGTCTTGGTCTGACTGCAGCACCACTTGCAAAAGCTCAGTGTGCTCTTTGCCACTTGAAAATAACGGGTTGCAAATATACCAGCAGCTGGAGGGCACCTGTTTTTTGTAAGAGTGTTACCCTTTGCAGCTCGAATTCCATTTTAACAGGACAAAGTTGCAAATGACAGTATTCAGAGAGTTGATGTGCTTCCTTCTGTGGGACAGTGACCTTGTAATAACATGTAATTTTTACTTCCTCAGCCTGAGTAACACAAAAGAAACTGTTGCCAGAACTGGTTCCCGGTCTTCAGCAGTGTAAATAAAGTGTCGTACAAAATATATCTGCCTGTGCAATATTTCCCTGTCATAGTATGTGTGGGAAAGGGGACAGAAAACTGGAGGAAGAAGGTGTGTGGTACAGACACGTTCGTTTCTGAGTTGCAGGGGAGGAGTTGGAAGAGGTGGAAGGGAAATCTGCCCTTTGGAGCAGATTAGCAGCTTTTACCAATTGCTGAAGGGGCTAGAGGCTGTTCCCAGTGGTTTTTATGGGAAGAGGAAAAGGAGGTGACTGTTCAGCAGACCTGGTAGCTCACATCACACTCCCATCATTGTCCTTGGCAAATGGTGTTTTAGAAGGGAAGGGAGGGGATGCTGGGTCATATTTCTGTGCAGGAGAAGGTGGCTTGCTGCAGTTTTTTCTTCAGAGAGTCTTGGGGAAGCAATCACAGGAGCCTTGTGACTCATAAGAATTTCTGGATATTTCAGTTGATGAAGAACCAAAGGGAGCCATAACCATTGCCATCGTGGTGTGGGAAGGGAGGGAATGGGAGAGACTTGCAGGCAAATGATAGAATTGGATGCTGGAGAAACTTGTGGGGCTGTCTCAGAGTCCTGTCCCTGTGGCTCTCCTTGTAAGATCTCAGCCTTAAATTAATATAACATGGGGAGAGAAAACTCAGGCTGTAGGAAGTGGCTTGGATGAAGACAGGTGAAGGTGAAGAGAGGTGACATACAATCAAAATGAAATAGTGCTGCAGAGTTGAGGTGTGCTGGTACCAAAAACGAAGTGTGGGGAGTGTGAGTGTGTGGGATGAATGAATATTTATAGATTTGTCAGATCCATGAAGACTCACGGCACAGTTTCTTACTCGATGCTTTTTGGAGTTTATGTTTTAAATTACAAATGAGGTAATGGGGGGACTTTTGGGTTCAAACTGAAAGATTAGATATGTGGAAGAAATTCTTTGCTACAAACATGGTGAGGTGCTGGAACAGGCTGCCCAGGGAAGCTGTGGTTGCCCCATCCCTGGCAAGGTTGGATGCAGCTTGGAGCAACCTGGTCTAGTGGAATGTGTCTCCAGCCATGGCAGGGGCTTGAAAGTAGATGGTCTTTAAGATCCCTGTCAGCCCCAACCATTCTGTGGTTCGGTATCTATGATATAAAACTGGCTAGGCCAGAAATGAAAGCCTGCATAATTAAGCAAGGGGAGGGAATGTATCTGTGGAGTAAGTAAAGGTGACCAGGAACTCAGTAACTGGAAAAAAAAAATTCATTACTAACTTCGGTACTGGAAAGATTGATCAGTGTCTTTGCTATAAGAACTGGAAAACAAATAGACTTTTGCTGAACTGGGTGATACCCCATCTGCCAGCTTTTCCTCTACACCAATTTAGCTAAGCAAGGCTTAATGTGCTAATGTACTTTGAAGGTCATGTATAAATGACTGCTTTAAATGCAAGATGTAAAGATATTTATGATAGCATACTGAAAGGCATTGCTTCCAGACATATTTAAACATTTTTAAAACAGGTACTGAGATTTGATATTCCCAGTGCCATTCAGATTGCTTAGAATAGCAGTGTTGAAGCTTATTTTGTAGCAAATTTCATGGACCTCATCACTTGCTTGAGTCCATGAGGATACAGGCAGAATATTTAATTTAGTATCCTTTGCCTGCAGTGTGATTTTGACAGCAAATGTATTCTAAGAAGTCTTAGATATTTTTTATTTATGTCTTGTAAGCTGTTTTCTTTTGCATGTGGTATTCAGGTTTTTCTTGAATAAGACATTTTTCCATTTCTCCTCCCTTTGCATAAAGACAGTGCAGGGAATGAAAACTAATATATTTTGTATTGTGCTACAAAGGACTGCAACATATGCATAATGCACGTAATATTCAGGCTTTAATGACCTAAAAGTAATGGAAGCTCCTGGTATCGGTTTGAATGGTTGCACCTAGTGTTTATCTAATCCACTTTTAAAAAAATATTTGCACTATAGCAGAAGGTAATTTTATGGCACTCACACAGTTAATCATTGCTCTGGTCCTGTCTTCTTCGTATAGGAGCCTTTTGAGACATTTGTGATCACTCTGGTGCTAGTTCTTTGATACCATTTATCTGAGGCTTCTTTGTGTACATGCTTCAGGTCAGCCTGCTGCTGCCTTTGCACTGGGTCCCATACTTCTCATGACTAATCTTTGCTTGAGAAAATCAGCAGTGTGCTATACTTCATTCCTCAAGTCCTGTTTTTTGGCCCAGTGCTTACAACCCCTCATCTTGCAGAAAGCAGGATGTCACGCAGCGTGGCTGGTCCTGGGCTTCTGGTGAGCTCTGTGGTTGCTTCCAGAAGCGCTGGCTCTAAGCTAACTTAGTTGGCTGAAACCTTTGGTAGCCAGAAGTCCTGTTTTCAGACTCCCAGAGATGTAAGCCAGCCCTGCCCAGGTGGATGCAGCAGAGGCCAAGAGCAGTAGGTCAGTGTTGCGCCCACAGGAACAGCTATTGAGTGGCCCAGCAGGGATGGCCTTTGGGCTGCAATTGTGCAAAGGAGGGAGCTGTTTATTGGGAAAAGCAGAAGAGGCTCTGGAAATGAGAATGCTGACAAAGTAAAGCAATAGCATAATGCTTTGCAGACCTGACAAAAACAATACACAAGTCAAATGCAAGATGGAGCTGGACTCTGACTTCATGTTAGCAAAGGACTGATTTAAACATGAAGTCTGCTTTGGAGGATAAAGGTAACAGGTTTTTGCCATGACATTGCTTTAAGAATTCAGTCATTTTCTCCAGGAACTGGTCCTTTCCCTCTCTTGTGCATGCATGCACTTAACACATAGCCTGACTTTTTTTGGTGATTGCTATGGAGCTTTTCTGGGAGAGTTTGTCTGTTTGAGTTCAGTTTCTCCTAACTTTCAACCTGGTGTTGCAGCCACTGGGTCTGTGGTAGGGTAAGAGAGTTCTCCACCTTGCAGCTGGGACCTGGCTGTGCCCCAGCTGTACCGGGCAGTGGCAAGAAGAGCAAAATGCAGAAGGGGAGACAAGTCACTGCAAGATGGGCTTGGGCAGATGGCAGCTCTGGGAAAGACAGGCAGGGAGAAAACAGATGCAGAATGACTGCACTGCAGATGGACCATGAGCAGAAGATTTTTGTTGGCCTCTCTGCATTGCTAGCCTAATTTTACAGGAATCTATGTAAATTTTATTTGCTGAAAAAGCTGTGCTAGACCCCACCTGTAGTTGCAGCTGCTTGTTTTATGTGACTACTTTAAAATAACTATACTCTTTCTAGGAGGGTGGTGTTCCATCTTTAGGTACCAGCAGGCTTGGCAAAGCAGCTGATTTTGGGTAGATGATTAAGACAAGCTTTGTGGTATCCTGTTATAGCTGGGATATGCTTCTACAATGCTACATGCTAACATCTGAAGCTTCAGAGCAGTGAAATGTTGTGCTTTATTTGTGCAGCTCACTGCTGATAAAATATTTAGTGGCACTAAGTTTTTGGCTCTGAGGTATGCATCATTTGCTGCAAAGGTCTTGAGAGGCTTTTTAGTGTGTGCAAATTGAATTCCTCAGATCAGAGCCAAAAAGAGCCAGCGTCACCATGGTCTTATACTGGGATGCACAACCTTGAACCAAGAATTGTAAGTTTCCTGTGGGAAGGATGATGTGATCCTGGGCAAAATGAGGGCCAGTGAGAGACGCTGAGGTTAGGCTGGGGGTGTCCCTATTAAAGTGAATTCCCAGCCTTTGATTTTGTCTTAGAGTTAGTTCTCTCTGGGAATACAAGCAGAGGAAATTGCCTCCCACAGTCTGGAATAGCCTGATGGTCTCTTAAACATTTACATAGTAAAATGTCATTCCCAAAATCAGTGTTGGCTTTGAGCAGGGGAATCCAAGTCAACCTCTCCCTCTTCTTGTGGTTATGCAGATGTTTGGCAGAGCCTCCAGGTATTTCCTCTGCTTTCTCAGGTGAGGAACAAGCTTCCTCTCCCTGGCCCTGAAAAATTCTCTTGGCATATGGGGGAGGAGAGGTTAAATTGTCTGGAGGAGAAACTCATCTTCTTTCTGGGTGGGTGCAGCCCAGAACTGGTTCACAGTCATCACTGTGAAGAGTAGCCAAAGGGCCACCCCGCTTTCAGCAGGATCAGGGGTAGCTGCTGCAGCCTGAAGCTACATGTTCTCCCAGTGCTGTTGTTGGGTCTGGTTCTTCAGGGACTGGGACTGATGCTTCACCAAGGACTGCCTATGACTGCCTGAGACCTCCATATCACCTAGAGGTAAAACTCTAGGAAGACAACACTTAAAGAGTGAAAACTTGGGGTTATAATGCCTTTCATGTGAGGGCTCTGCATTAGATTTCTAGCGGGAGAGCTGAGGCTGCCTTTGCCTCCAGCAGTACAACTTGCTCCTGTCCTCAGTCTGAGAGATGCCAGCACTTGTCAGAGGGATGGGGTGAGAGATAGGGAGCATTAACAGGTTTAGCTTTCTGCTTTTAATCCAATGATGCAAATCTGCCCAACTATTTTGAAAAGTTGATAGATTAAGTCCTATTCTAGGTGTAGAGCTCGTCTCTGAGTAGAGTGCCTGGAGCTCTGCTGGAAGCAAGATGTGTAGGCCAAATAAAAGCTACCTTTCCTTCCTCTTCATGCATCCCTGTCTGGAAAGAGCAAGAGCAAATTACTTTCAAGTGTCATTGGATAATAGCTTTTTGGGAAAAACCTGATCCTCATTTATTGTTACAGAAGCAGGGAATTAGTGCAATGAATCAAGACCGCACCTCACCCTCCTAAACAATTTATCTGCAATTTTGCCTGCAAATTCACTAGAATTGGATGTAGCTGATCAGCCATCTCCATGATGAAGTTGCACTGCGCGCTCAGGCTGGCTTTGCTTGGAGGACTTCAAAATTTTGTACGCTGAGTTTTCCCAGCATAGGAGATGCCTCAAGCTGGCTGACCTGCTGGCAGTACCTCGCAGTGAGAAAAGCAGGAGGCAAATTTCTGAAGCTGTGTGTTACTCACTATCAAGTATAAAAATAAATGGGTATAAATCTTGGTCCAACCTAGTGGGATTTGTGGTGCTATCTAATTTTTCTTGCTATCCCTGTAGACTGAAATGGTATCCCAGATCCTTATCCCTGAAAATGTAAGGGTCTCAATATCTAAATTGGGGTGCCTCAGGCTCATCTCTGCTTAGGGCTGATTTCTTAAAATAATGGCTTCTAAGTTAGGAATGGCTCATTCTTATAGTTATTTCTGTATAGTTGTTTCTTATAGTTATTTCTTACAGTTATTTCTCATTCATAGTTATTTCTTTCTGAAATTGTAAAAGAATGGTAAAAAAATCCCACCACCACCTTACTGATGAATTTGTAGTGTGTCCAAGAAGGAAGTGCAAGTCAACAGACGGAACAGTCACAAGCTTTTGCTATATCTACCTTTAAAGCTGTCAAGGAAAATATCTTTAGGGGGCTAAGATAATAATATATTGAAGCTATAAGGCTCCTATTTCAGAGTGTAATTTACTCACCAAACACTGAGGAATTCATCCATCTGGAATGTTATTCTGCAACTGTGCCTTAAAGGGACTTCATTGTTTTATGCTTCTCATGGTAGCATTTTCTTAAGCACTTATTTTTATAATTATGTTTGAAATGAGCCAGATACAGCTTTTTCCAAAGATGCAGATATTCAGAGACTGCAGAGTGTGGGCTTGAAATTCAGTGCAGGCCAAGACATTCCTGTTTGCAATTTTTGTACCATTTCTTAATGCATATGATTCATACCCTAAACCACATTTTTGCTTCAGTAAAGCAGAAAAAGTGCCACTAGAGGGTGGTATTATTACAAAAAGAAAAAAAACCAATTAGGAATCTCTTTCCAGAATAAATTAATTTATATTCTCCTCCTACACATTTATAAACATGGGATAGATTTTACTGCTCTAGTCAGAATTGAGTCTTGTTGGCTTTTTTCCCCATAGAGTGATTTGTAGTTCTGTTTCAGCTGTAAACAGCAATACTGGGTATCTAGTTTCATACCTTAATGTATATATGAATACCAAAATGAAGTTGTTTCATCTTCTCTGTGAGAAACTTTTTTATTGATTGCAAAAAAAGCTGTAAAAGAGCTTTTATGATTTTTTTTTTTCTCTTGAAAACTACCCATTCACTTAAACTTGCATTCCAGCTCAGAAAAGATGAGCGGGTTTTTTCCTTCCTTTTTTTCTTTCCTCCTAAACAGTGAGAAAACGAAAAAATTACTGTTTACCAAGGCAGTGCAGTATGATCTGTAACAGGCCACATAGGGAGCATCAGGCTGGGGTTTAAGCCTAATGTAAAGTAATAGGATTTTGATAGTCTAATGCAGGCAGAGCTACTGTGGTATCTAAGTATATAATGTATAACAGCGTGTATATGTGTGTGTGTGTGTGTGTGCATGGCATGTGGTATAATCATATATATGTGTCTGGTATCACCACATATGTCTGATAAATGGTTGTGCTGTACCTGCCAAAGCATGGCCAGACCACTGGGCAGTGGAGGCCGAGGGGCAGGGACGGGGCAGTCCAGGGGCTGGGTAGCTCATGCCCTGGGACCAATGTCCTTGTGCTACTTTGGGTCACCATAGAATTGTTTGGATTTTTGGGTTGAGAGGAAGATTAAACATCATCTAGTTCCAACCCCCTTCCATGGGCAGAGACATCTTTCACCTTTCACAAGCTCCACAAGATGCTGCTGGGTTTGTGTTGGGTACAAGGGCTGTGGGTGGGTGCCTGTGCCACGCCACTGCTGCCCTTGGCATGGAGGTGGAGGAGTTTTGCCAAGGCTACAGCCTGCACCAACCCCAAGGAGAACCTGCAGGAGGCAGAGGAGGAGTGTGAGAAATGGAGGGAAAGTGGAAGGGACACAAGGGTCAAAAGAGAAGCCAGCCTTCTCTTCTCCCATCTGTCCTCCAACAGGAGAGCAAGCCAATTTCATGGCACTTTCAGCATGACTGAAACGCCTGCAGCACCTGGGAGTGTGGGCTTGCTGTGCCCGGGAGTCAGGTGGGGATGGTGTCCCCCAGCAGTGACAAACTCCTCCAAACCTGTTGCACCCTTTTGTGGTGACAGCCAAGTGTGTGCTTCACCCTCTGCCCCCAGACTGGGTCACACCCCAGCAATAACTGTATTTCTAATGTATTTATTTTTCCTTCTTTTGTGTTGGAAGGTAGCTGGATGTAAGACATTATCTAGCCACAACCTTTTGGGCTTTGATGTGATCCGAGAAGCATTCGTGTGTGTTTCCCTGCTGCTGTTTTACATCACTGCACTCGACGATTGCGCTGCCGGGGGGCAGCGTCACAGCCTGAGCTGGAGTATTAAAATGAAGATCTCACAGGGTTTGGTGGTGCACAGTAAATGCATTCCTGTGCCATGAAAATGTTGAAATCCTGGCTCTTCAGGGGACAGGACAGTGCCTTTGAACTGATATTGTGAGTGCGTGCTTAGGATGCAAATGCAGCATGCAAAGCCACCCCGTGGTGCACGAGATTAATAGAACAGATTTTCAGTGAATCATTGGGAAGATGAAATTTCCTACTTGCGTTTAACCTTAGCCTGATGAATCACTCGGGGGGAAAAAGACCACAAAGTCAACAGTAAAATACATGACATTAGTGCTCCAATGATGAGACAGACTTGGGTTTGGAGAGCTGGCAGGAGTGGGGAGCTTGGCTGACAGTGTGGGGCTGGCTGGGGGAACATGGAAGGAGGTTGGATTACCCTGCAAAGACAGGTTGGGGTGGGAGCAGCAGCAGGGCAGAGCTACGTGCCCTGGGGCTCCTCCTCATTTGCATGCTGGCCATTGAGTGTATGGTTAAAAACTAATAACGTTCAGCCAGTTACTATAGCAATGGTGTGGCACGAGTTGTCATGGTGATGGAGCAGAATTTTCGTCATGTTCCTTCAGGAGGGTGATGGGTGCCGTTCTGGGGGGCTCTGAGCTGGACCATTTGCCTCATATGTACAGATACACTTGCACCTGCTGCAGCGAACATGTCCTTCCAGTGTCATTATTACCTGGTTTTCTATGTCCTGATGCTAAATTTTCCTTTCACATTTATGAAGTTAAGAACACTCTGATAAGCCGTAAATTGCGAAGCCAAACCTAATTATGTGCACCATTATTATACAAGGTGTGTTAATAAAACATAGTTCTGGCACCAGGGCTGTTCCCAGACACTTTGTGTGTGCTCTTCACCTCTGACAATGACACAACTCAATAGAACATTAGGTCCCCAGTTGGAAAAAGTAACTTTAAGCTGACCTGAAGTAAATGTGCTTTGAATACTCCCATTTAACACAGAAAAATGTGTGTTCTGCCTTGGAAATGAATCTTTTTTTTTCAGTTTCATTTAAATTGCCTTTGCTTTCTCTTACTTCTTGGGCTTTAGGAACAATACACTGTCTTTTGCCCTTACTCATGAGCTAGGCATGAGTACATCCTTGTCAGGACCTTTTCCCATATAGGTGATCAACAGGTGCACTGTATGTAAATGATACTGCTTTTGATGGTTCATTTTTTAGGAGATTGGGTGTAATGCCTATTTTACCCCTGTAGGAACCAAGAGCATGCCTATCAACTATGTTTCTGCTGTTGTGCAAGAAGGCAATCTCCTAGACTGCAGAGCACATCCAGCAACTTGGTTTTGCAAGGATAAAAATGCTTTCAGCTTGGCTCAGGGTGATGGCTATTTTAAAAGAACATAATATTCTGTTCATCAGCTACTTTTCCAAATCCATAATCCCTTCACTACATGTAAGTTTCTGTGCTAAACCCTACACTTCAAAATGAAGCCTGATAAATGGCAGTAGTGGTGTTTCACAACAGGGCTTACATGTTACTTTCATAAACACTGATTTGTAGGGACCAGGAAGTCTAAGAAAGGGAAAATCTGAATTTGGAGTGCACAACTTCATAGCACTGATATTTCATAAGTGTCTCCAATTTCATTTTGTCCTGTGCTTTTTTGCAGGTAAGTTTTGGGTGTGCCAGCAGAACTGTATTAACTGCCAAGGAGCATAGGAACAATATTGGCTCAGAAACATCTTGGGATTTGGACCTGTATAGTGCTGGGTAGGAATCTAGGCTATGCTCAAGGCTGTGTCACTTTGGATTTAGGAAAGTAACCACAGATACGTTTTAAGTCCTTTTTCCTTTAAAAAGATCTGATTACTGTGTGCTTCAGCATTCTACTGACGTGAGGAGCACCACTGGCTGCATGTCCTGGAGTGCTTGTTCTAGTTCCTCGAAGCAAAGTCCAGCTCTTACAGCACCACTGTTGGCATCTACAGAAGCCGGGGGTCTTTTTTCTTTTACTTTTCTCCTTGTTTGGAGAATTAGAACTACTCCTCAAGTAAAGATGTTAAACTCCTTAACCCAAAGAACTAAGTTTTCAGAAATTCACAGAGCTGTGTGGTTTCCATGTACTAATTTAAGAAAAAAAAAACAAGTGGGGAAAAAAAAGAAAAAACCCAAGGAAGTGAGGCCTCTGGATGAGGTAAACTCTAAGGTGCAGGTTACTGAGCTACCACTGCATGCTAGTTCTGGTTTTCCAAAATTTCCTGGGTATATTTAAGAGTCCCTGTTAGTGATGAGATGCACAGCTACATGGACTGGTTCTCAAGCCTGGTGCAGCCCTCCTTGATTGACTTCTTAGGCTTCTCAGAGCCATTAGTTTTATGAGGAGCTGTGTAAAATATTGGGAAAATGTTGTTCCATCTCATTAAAGATCTGGCAGGTGTGCCACCTCTGTTGTATCATCTCATTGTCCTACCATTTATTTGCTTTTCATACAAAATATTCCAAGCTTTTGCTCGATTGAATGTTTCAAGTGCTGGACTTAAATCCAGAGTGTCCTTGGGTTGTCCCATGAACACTAAAAAATCCACCAAGCGGGAGGCTTGTGCAGTGCCCATCTTATTCTTCTGATGTTGCATCAGCCCTGGAAGCCTTTCAGAGCCTCCTCAGATCGTCCCTGCTCTCTGCTATTATCTGCTCAGTTTACTTTTGTTTGGGTTAATGCAAGTCTGTGGTCATGGGGCAACTACAAATAAATGAAGTATGAAAGACTTCACAGGATCTTTATTTGGATATCTAGTCAGGCATAAACTGTGATGTCAGTGCAGCTGTGTCCCAGATCGCATGACGCCAGTGAATAAAGATTTGTAAACTGTGCTATTGTTCTGCAGGTATATTATTGTATATGATTTTTGGCAAGTGACCTCAAGAAATCTCATACAAGGGTGATTTTTTTTCTACCTTATCACTCTTTCTGATGATAAAAGAAAACTGGCTTTTGAAATCATGAATAACTCTGGCATTACACTGGTACAGATTAGAAGATTTATGCCCAGACTTGTTGAGTGCTCCCACCCCTCTTCCTCCCAAATGAAGGACATGGTTTCTGTCATTGTATTTGAGAGAGGTGGATTTAACTGTGTTCAGCTGCTGAAAAACTTTGAAGCTCGATGAGATGAAGGATCCTGTTGGAAGTTGCATGACTAACTTCTTACAGCAGAGACTGCTCACAAGATTGGAGGATGTGCAAGTCCACTAATGAGTAAATTTAGGTTTTATGAGCTCTGAGGTAACTTTTCAGTGATGTTAAACTAGCTCTACTAGATACAGTTAAACCCCTTGTCTTTGGGGAAAATGTTTATTTACAGGGACAGCATTGGTTCAAAAATTTGTTCTCTTGCTAGAAGGAATATTGCTACAAATATTTTAATAGGAAGCTCTGATGAGGGAATGTTTATCCTAGAGACTTTTCCAAGATGTTCAACAAACTATTGCAAATAGTAGCTTAGTAGAGACAATTTTAAACAGAAGTGAAACTCCTCTGATATGTACATCACCGCTTCTTTAAATGGCAAGGAGTGTTGATGAGGTGTTGCAGCATGCTACAAAGAACTACCAAAAGAAATTGGCCCGGTGTGGCCCAGTCTTTTTCCTTCTGTGAACAAAGTCAAACAAGAGAATACAGGCTCTCGATGCCCTGCCATGAAAGGACTGCAGACACTGCTTGTTAAAATGCAAAGTCCAAGAGGAAGGAGAAGCTGGCATCCACATGAAGGAAACTGGGATGCTCATTAACTGATTTTGATGGTGGAAAACACATGTGCTGCATCAAAGATGATTTCAGCATGGGATATTGTCCCTTTAGTCTTCCTAAATATGAAAATACATGTGTATTCATGAAACACTTGAGGAATGTTATCCCTGTTTGATGGATCTGTTGGCTTAGGAAAGATGTTAGGGGAATTCGTGAAAGCCTTCGGAATGGGAAACACCAGTCCTCAAGATTTGGAGTAGGGGTGTGAAACCTGTTTGCATGCGTGTGTTCATGTGTGTGTGTAATGGAGACTGGAAATAGAAACCCAGAGATCTTGAATCTGTCCTTGCAGGGATCCAGAAGTAGTTGGTTACACAATAAATGGGAGAAGCGAAAAATGATGTTGTAGCACTTTAATCAAGTGACTTCTAAAAAAAATAAATACGGGGATTATTTCTTTATAAAACACTCAAAGATCTCACCAAGGGACACTTGATGCTAACAGATACATTTAAAAGGAAGTAGTCTCAAAAAGACAGTGTTTCTGAAAAGTCAGTGGCTGCAGGACATTTGCAAACCATAAATGATTAACACATGGAGTTTAAAAGGCCACGAGTTTCCATCCCTTCCTGTGGTACTCACAACTGAAGGAAACACAAAGGAAGGATCTTTAGGTAAGTAAGAGCTGAGACTTGTGAGTATGGGGAAAGATGTGCCACTTATAAAGAGTGTTAGGAAAACCTCAAATTATATGACTTGTAAATACACCTGAACTCCTCCTGGGGGTCCTGCTGAGCCATGGGCAGCACGCGCTGCTGGAGGAAGGAAGAGCAGTCGGGTTTCAGTGTCCTCAGATCACTGCACTGAAGTCCTTAAATAAAACACAAGGCTACTAAATTTTTCATCTGTCTCTCTCAAATAGAAGTTCTTAGTCTGACAGCTTTTCCTTTGCATTCTTAAATCTTACTATTTTAATAGCAATATTTGGTCTCCAGCGCCCTGACTTGTACTTTGGGTTTTCTCTGTGTGCCCTTGGGGCTTTCTCTGCATGAGGGAGCTGAGACATCCCAAAGCTGTTTGCCAGAACTGACCTGTAATTTTCCAGTAAGTCATTGTGCCATCAGGAAATGTCGCTTTGTGAAACCCAGGATATTTCCTGAAGACATATTTCACAGCAGTATTTCATTCTAGAAAGAGCAAAACAAACAAAAAAGCATTTTTCTTATGTTAAAGCAGAGTTGCTTTATATAAGATTTTACAATGCAATGCATTTATCCTATAAGGATGAAAAAATGCAGCAAAGCATTTCAATAAAATATTTCTTTAGGAACAAGTTACAGAGATTCTTTTGTCCATTTTTATTATGGAAAATATACTTAAGCTCGCAGAATTTGCTGTGAAAGGGGAAATCCTATTAAAGCCAGCTTTGTTTTCTCTCTCTCTGCTGCTTTGCTTTGGTTTAGGTCTTGTATTAATGAGGTGTTTGCCTGTGCAAGAAATAGCATTTTCTCAGTTTGGGGTTGACTTTTTGATTGCTTAGAATTATTTGCTGTATGATATCTTTACAGTCCAGGCTTTTGTAATTTATAACTTAGGTACACAATATTTCATAAAGATGCAATGTAGAGTTAATATTCTATATATGGAATGAGAGATGCAGTTGAATTTAACTCTTGAGTCTCTTAAAAGATGGCAGGACTCTCTGGTTTGGTGTTTGAATATGGAAGAGCGATGTCGCTTGTAAAATAGTCAGATTTAAACAGAAGCTACCCAGGGGCTCTTGGACAGCTCGGTTTAGGCCTTTTGGAGGGTTTTTCCTTTAAAAAATTCAGACATTTTTCAGAACAAGCCAGTAGAATAAGTCTTATGTTCCTGTATAGGTTAACTTGCTGGGGACTGGGATTTTGCTCAAGGCTAAATGCCAGTGCTCCCACCATGAAATGTGCATTCAGCTCCCCTTAAAGGGTAAACCCCATGGAAAACCCACACAAATTATGAGACTGTTATGAACTGAACCATGAATTTTTAATATTCAGTTACCCTGAGGTACAAGCTAGAGTTTAAAATAAATTGTTTTAAATTTCATACTCTGAGTAGTACATGCAATGGTACCTGAAGCGAAATGAAGTTTCCAAAGGACTCTCTGCTTTGGGTTAAACAGGACAATTTTATAAACAGTCGTCCTGGAGAGAGAATTGTACCAGATCTGTGTGTGGGCACAAAATCTGGTGTTGCCTTTCATTGCCTGTCCGTGTCTGGTGTCTCACCTCCTGCATGATCCAGGCTCCTTGCACAGCCTCAATGGCCAGCTCAGCTTGAGCTGCCACTCCTGCCTTCAACAACATGGCAGTGGACACAAAATCACTTGTGGTGGATAGGAAGCTTGACAGGAATTCAAGCATCACTTTTCACCTGAATTACAATGACCTTTTATTTTCCTCCCTGATCTTCTAAGTGCTGAAACATCTGCAACTTCCCCCAGGCCCTGCTGCTTCCTTTCCCTGCACACCCTATCCTGGCAAGGAGGATACCCTGCAGCAAAATATCTTCTGGCACTTGGGTACATGAGAGTAAGTTGGACCCAGCTCATTGCCTCTTTGGCTGAATCTTTTGTCCCATATTTTTGCCACTCCAGCATAGAACCATCTTCTGCCCAGTTTAGGAGCATCCTGCAATCAGGTCCTTCCTCTGTCAAACTTTGCCCCCAGTAAAGTCCCCAGAGGTGCTGGGCAGCATTTCCCAGAGACAGGAGTGAATTACAAATGCCCTGGAGAGAAGAGCACCGGTCCCACTTCAGCGCTATCTCCACAGAAGCAATGAACAAACCTGATTATCCCCCACTCTTACTCAGACTACTGCAAACAACATTGGAAAATATTTCTGCACACAAGCATAACCACAGACTGATTTGTATTACCTTTTGCAGAATTGCAGCACCTTATTCTGGAAGCATTTCTGCCACATACAAATGGGGTTTTTCCCCTGCTTGATGTGTTTTATTTGATACTGGAATCCTTCCTTTAGTCAGATGAGACATGACTGTTCCCAGTGCTTTGAAAAGTGGATGCAGTTGGGAAACTGGGCCACTGCAGGCACTGGAGGTACTTGTGCTGGCTTTAGCAAAGAGGGCAAAGACCCTCAGGGATGCTGTCTGACACTTGGTAGCCTTGTAGGAACAGCACAGGTGACATATTTACCTCCAGTCCTCCTCCAAGAGAGCAAGGTGTGGACTGTCTCCTACTGAATTTAAGTGCAGCTTTACTTTGACCATGACACACGGGATTCAGAGTGTATTAGAGGAGTTGTATAGATTTGAATGCTCTCACACTTGGTCTCCTTCAGGTTAACAGAGGGGAAAATGTCCCACTGATGTTGTGATGAGCAGGGGTGAGCCCTGGAGGTCGCAGTGCAGGGACCAGGGTAGTGCTGCTACCCTGCATGGGCACCTTCAAACGGGGCTCCTTCTGCAGCTATGTCTGGGGCAGATGCTGCTAAATATGTAAGCCCTGAGCAGAACTCTTTATTTATTTCACCAAGAAAATAAAATATTGGGAAAAGTTAAATTATCTGCAGGAATTACCTTCCCATCAATTTTATTAGCTAAGAATGAAAAGCACGTTAAGCATAACTGAATTATTCTATGACTAGCGTTACTAATAGATCTCTGGAAAAACTGAGTTTGCTTTGAGGTAATAAAAAATGTACCTGGTACTGGAGATGTGTACACAGAATTTGTGTTGAAATGCTGGAGCCTGCTGGTATGCTTATAAAGCAGGAAAAAGTTAACACAGTGAAATGGAAAACACCCAAGCTGATGGCATGCAAACAGAAAATCAAGTTATTTCTATAGAGGCCAAGCCAGACACCCAGTGTTACAATTCAGGTAGAGAAGAAACTCAAGGTTTTACATAAAAGCTTGTGAATGAGCTGCTGCTTCCCTGAACATGCACATTTTCATGTGCGCAACTCATGGATGTACATGGATACCAATGGCATTTAGGCCTACAGGACATAAGAAATCATATTAGTTCCAAACTTCCAGTGTTTGACAAAGTTAATTTTTAATACTGGGAGAATTTTGAAGGCCTGAGGTGCAGTGACAGCATTGCTCAGGGTCTGGTTGGAGAAAGCTGGGCAGAACCTGCTGTGCTGCCAGACTGGGGTGCAGGAGGAGGGTGGTCCTGTGGGGGTGTGAAAATGGGCGTCCCTTCAATGGGGGTTCCCCAGGTGCTGCCCAGGGATGGAGGGCTTTCCTCCTCCAAAGCAGACCACATTACCATGTTTTCTTAAGCAGAAATAAAACATGCAGCAGGAACTTTGCAATGTACCTGTCCCAATGCTTTCAAGAGATGATATGAGCATACATATATATTTATTTGTTTTTAATTTGTAATTTGGTAGGGGCACGGAGGAGTGTTCAGAATTAACTACATGATTTAGCAGCCCCAGATTAGCCACATTTCTATCTCTGATTGTAATCTTGTGTGTAAACTGATTTTGTTCAGAATAACTTTGACTTAGCCGTAAAATAAGCCTTATGATATGTGTGACAAATTATAAAATGGTCTTCACACTAGGTCTGAAATTAATTTTTGACATATTCTTCTAGCTTTCGGGAAAAAAACCATTTAATAGCTGAGAAAACTGAGTGAAATTCATCTTAAATGTGTGAGTATTGACAAATAAACCTGTTACATTCACCTTGGTGCTGTTTGCTGGAGGTGCTGGAGTGTTACTTTAATGTCTGTCTCAGAAAAGATTGTAGGCAGGTAAAAAACCCAATTAAAATATGTGTTGCAGTGAGTTGTTAGGTACTCAGCAGTTCTGTGTCAAAGTTGTGAAGGATTTTATGCATTTTCCACCTTTAGCACATTTATATTCTCTACTCATGACTCTGGTAACAATATCCATGTTAATGCCACTTCTTTGAAATCAAAAACTCACTGCCAAAAGCCTGACCATTTCAATGAGTGTCTCATTCACCTCCAGAGGAGTGCTGGGCTCAGTGATTTGTCCCTCCATGAACGTAATTCATTCAAATAAATGTAATTCACTATTTTATGTTGTTCTGTCAGTGTTTATAGATGTCAGTGTACACTACTGAAAAGGCACATGGCAGATATTAAGGGAGGAATCGATGTACTTCATGGAGATGAGAACAGGCAGGGTTTGATTTTGGTTTATCCACGGTGCTGCACTCAGTGCAGCTGTTATTGATTTTGATCCCGCAAGTATTTGACCTCCTTTGTATAGCACAACTTGTCTATATTTTACAGCTGAATTTTTTTGCCTTGTGCTTCACATTCATATTCCATTACTATGCTAATTTAAAAAAAATCAATGCAGTTTGTTAATTAAGAAAAGGGAAATCCTCAACCTCCAGTCTGAATCACTAAGCTGCTCTCATGTGTCTGCAGTGACCACTGTGGCCTGACCCCGCTGGGAGATGGCAGTGACACAACTGGGGATCACAGAATCATAGAGTCATTTAGGTCAGAAAAGACCTTTCAGATCATCAAGTCCATTGTTAATTCAGCAGTGCCATTGCACCCCCAAACCACGTCTCCAATGCCACATTTATATGGCTTTTAAGCACCTCCAGGGATGGTGACAGCCACTTCCCTGGACAGCCTGTTCCAGAGCTTGACAGCCTTCTCAGCGAAGGAATCTTTCCTAACATCCAATCTAAGCCTCCTGTGATGCAACTTGAGGCCATTTCCTCTTGGCTTATCACTTGTTACTCGGGAGAAGAGACGGTCATGGGGCACACTGTACTTTGCAGTTGTGGGGCAGAGGCTCAAGTGACTGCTGAGTTACAGTAAAAAGTGTATTCCTGCATTTTTAATTTGCATATATGTACTGAGAAAGGTAAGAGAAAACCTGCTGACCTGACCAATTCAGCCAGACCCAGACTATGTCATTTAACTCTATTTAATCCCTCAGTCAGCATCAAATTGTGCATGTCTCCTTCCAGCCCTCGGGCCTGCCAGCTCTCACTGTACCTGCTGTGTAACAAGGTAAGGGAATACAGAGCTCTTCTCTCTCTTGATTCCAGCTTAGTGCCACCACACAAGTTTTGTTCTCACATCTGGTGGGGATGGTGCATCAGGCAGGCTGCTCTGAGGCCTGCCATTTTCTGTTTTCCTTTCCACTGGTTTTGGCCTTGCTGATCAGTGGGATGGCTGGATGAGGGAAACCAAAACCCTGTGCCAGGGCTACAGCCCTGCTGGGGCCAGGGCGAGGACTGCCAGGAAAGGGCTGAGGGGTGGCAGGACCTGGGGCTGAGGCCAAGGCGGCTGCAGTCCAGGTGAGCTGCGGCACTGCGGTGGAGAGTGAGTGACACCTCTAAACCATAAGGGCTCCCCGGCAGGAAAAACATGCTCAGGCTGGGTCTGCTGGAGCCAGAGTGCTGGCAGAGACTGGTGCTGCCAGCTGAGTGATCTGCAAATGCCCTTGTGGGAAATGCAAAGACAGGGAGTAGCTGCAGTTACAGTGGCATGTCTGAATGAGTGGTTGGTTTGTTTGTTTTTTAAACAATAATTGAGCTGGTTCAGCTAACTGGGTTTTAGGATGCTAAATTGTTGATCTGTTCGAGCTTTCATATATTATGGTGGGAGTTTTTTCCCTCAAGAGACAAGCCCATGGAAAAAGCAATATTCCTATGTACAAGAATGGTATCTTCACCCCATACTATCTCTAGTTAATACTTTTCTGGTTTCAGTTGTTCCCCATGCATCAGTCTATCCAGACTAACGTCAAGGCTTGTCCCATGGGGTGGCTGAACAGAGCAACTGTGGATCCTTCTGGTCAGGGTAAGTCCACGTGAGCCACAGAGCAAGAAACAAACTGTGTGTCTCTGCCAAGGAGAACTTAAAACCTGGGTGGATCCTCCGTGGTTTCCTTATGCTGTCTGAGGAGGCATTTGAGCAGGCCAGGGCAATGCCACATCCTGGAGCCGCATGTGGCTTGAAACAATGATTTGCAGCAATGGCCTGAGAGCTAAACACTCTGCTGCCACTGCTACTCTTTTTCTGCTCAGCCAATACACTTTTCTCAGCAAAACAGCTCATCAGCCTTTTGCTTTTTGAGCACCAGTAGAGTCAGCAGTTTCTCCACCACCTGCCAAAAGCTTTGGCTGTCTCCAAGAGAGCTGGGCTCCTTTCCACTACGAAAGCTGGAAGGAAGCTAGGAAGTCAGCACAGTGCAACACTGAAACTTGATATTATAAAACAAGAGGAGACTCCTCTTCTTGTGTTTTCTTATTTATTTTAAAACAGATTAAAAGCCACCACATAAGCCCCTCCCCTCACCAGTGAATGATCTGACTGTGGAAATTGGGTTATGCATCCTCTAGGCTGTGCAGGACCTTGAATGAGGAATGACCTTTGCTGTCCCCTCCTGTGTGCCTTAGTCAGCCTTTGTGCACTAGGGGACAAGAAGAAATGCCCAAAGTAGGTCACTGGACGCTGCAGTGCAAAGGCTGCTGCCATGGGCTGATGGATGAGCAGTTGTATTATGGCAGCTTCTCAGCAAGAGGAGTGACAGCCCTGCTGCCTTCCCCCACACCACCCCACACTGCCTGACACAGAATCATAGCATGGTTTGGGTTGGAAAGCACCATCCCCCGCAATAGGCAGGGACACCTTCCACCTTAGGAAGATGATTAAAGCTCCATCCAGCCTGGCCTTGAGCTCTTCCAGGAATGGGGCACTTGTCTTCTTCAGACACGTTGTGGTCCTCAACAACAACCAGGGATGACTGGTTTGGGTTTTTTCAGCAAGGATTGAGAACACATTTCCAAACAGCTCTTCTCCCCCTAAATATCTATGCAGGACAGCACAGCGAGCCTATTTGGGCAGCTGTAGTCCAAGCCCAGGAACTGTCCTTGATAGCATCTGATCCATGTATGGCAGAACATCTCTCATGCAGCTGTCAGCCTGAAAATCACAGACTCCCTGGTCCCTGGAGCCAGCTGTGAGGGTGTGTATCGCCACCATTTCTCAGACATAAGGTCACTGAATATAACCCTTAACTGTGGCACTACCCCCACCCCCTCCCAGCCTGATACCATCTCTTTTGTTCCAAGAAATATCCCCATTTTAAGGAATGTCCCTTTTTTAATTCTTTTTGCTCTATTTTTAAAATATGTAAGCTGGAGTGTTTTATTCACCCCATTTTTCCTGCGGAAGTAGGAGGTGGGGTGGCAGGGTGTTTGGCCAAGTGGGCAGCCAGGGGTTTCCTCAGCCAATGGGAGAAGGATTGACTGCTCTTGATGGGTGCTCAGGCAGAACTGTGTGAAGTTGGTGGCTCTTTTTGACTTTTTGACGAGTCTTCAGGTACAGAAGGACTTTAAGTTAGGCAGTTTCCAAGAACAAGTGCTTCTTCAGGCCAAGAAGGTGACAGCACTTGAGGCAGCGTGGGGTGTGGGTAGCTGGGGGAGGCTGGTGGGCTGGATGCTCCCTTATGTGGGAAGTAGATTGTCAATCCATGTTGGAAGATATGGTGGTTTACCCAGCAAAACTACATACAGAGACAGAACTATCTTCTTTATTATAAAGATACACTATGAGGAACAAACTTGAATGTATACTGAAGCTTGTAATGGTACATGCCAAAAATGTACAGTACTATACATAAAAGTGCATTGTCACAACAGATTAACAGTACATTTCTCTTCCAGAACTGTGGATTTTCCATGTTTTATTTGATCTTCAAGAGTGGAAGGAATGCAATGGGAATGCAGCCATACACAAACAGGAAATGATGCAATGGAAATGCAACAGTACAAGAGCAAAGCTAAAGCTCCTCTAAAATTTAAAGGCACTTTCACATGTACATACTACAGATGTACATTGACACAAGTAGGTAACAGTCAACAAGCAGGAAGCTACCAGTACTGCAATTCATCAAACTTGACAGTAAAGGACAATACTGATTGGATTAGGTGTGCAGGAGTTACCCTTTAGTATGCCTGAAGATGTAGCAGTCTTTCCTGTTACATATCCACTTACTATGCTTTAAAGTATCTATAATAACCATCAAACTACACATTAACTGTGTGAATGCACTAAGAGGATGCATTCACTAAATGCACTGTTTCTAATATTTTCTTTTGCTAAACAATTTCTAATATAAGCATTATGGAGTCCAGTACAGTTATTTAAACATACAAAATTCCCTATGCAATTTAAAGATACAGGTATCCATCTCAATTGTGCCAGGTGGGTTAATTTAAAAATGCTAGACAAAAACTGTATGTAAATGAAAGCTGAAATTCCAGTTTTGTTCCACTGAGTCAAGTAAACTGGGGAACTACTTGTAAATGTCTCTGGTCCCAAACAAGTGAGCAGACCCTACAGACGAGCACTGGTCAGCAGCTGGGGCTGGCCTGGCTTAGGCTCTGGCCCTGGCATTAGGACCAGGCAGTACAGTTGACTAGGATGGAGGTTTGCTGACCCATGCTGCACAGCCCACTGTGGTCGATCAAGACCTTGCCTCTAGCCTAGATGTGTGTGAAGTCTGTGACTGGATTGAAAAGGGTTTGCAAATACCAGCAATAGTTCAGGGCTCAGAGGCAGTTCATGGGGTACTTCTCACAACTGGAGCTTTGCATTGCATCACCTGTCTAGAAGGTGTAAACCAGAGCAGGAATAAATTGCTCCTAAATAACAACAGGAAATTACTCCCGTCACCTCAGCAATTACGTCTATCCAATTTTGTCACTACTCTTCTCCTCCCAAACTCAATTATGTATAGTGAGTTGTACAATTTCAAGCTTTCCAAGAGTGAGATCTTACAGAATATGTGGAAAGACAGATCTTAATTACAGCCAGTTGTATTTCTATAGGTGGACCACAAGTGATTTTTTCCCCCATTTTACTAATTGAAACTTCTTTTATGGATTGGATGTTTGAAAATATGTTCACAGAAATAATATTATGGCTTACTGTTGCAGTGTGCAAAACAGCTGCAGGTTTAGTTCACGCCTAACGAAGTTTAACAACAGAGCACTAAGCAACGTTGACAGTCGCCACTTGCACAGACATAAGAAAGGTACTGATTTCTGTCATTAAAGAAAAGGGGAAGTGGAGGAGAAAGGGGTTATGGAAAACTTTAGTCAGCTTGAATCTAGGCAGTAGAAACTCAGCTGCCTGTCCTGTGAGTGACCCCTGCACCACTGGCAGGGGGTAGTCCCTCTTCAGAGTCCCTGTCTTGCTGCCGTCAGCACAACCGAGCGTTTGCGCTGTGCAAGGCAGTCAGCACAGCTGGGTCAGCTCGAAACTCGGGCTACTGCAACCCATATCACATCCTTAATTGGACACTGAGCAGTAAAGTCAACGGGATACTTCTCTGAATTACTGTGTAGTTGATCCCTTTAATCGCCCCTCACGCTGCCTAATGGACCAACAGGTTCATGCACTCCCCAGAGCCTGGCTTGCTTAACTGTGAACTTCAAACAAATTTAGCTTTTGTAAAAAATGTGGTACCAGGGAATGAAGGTCTAGCTTCATGGGAAGAGGTACACTATTACAGAGGGCTGTAAAAGGAGTTTCTAGATACTATCCTGGAGATGTGCTTTAGTTGTGTTCTGGAATGCTGCTTTGTATCAGTGAGAGCAATGTGATCTCCAGCTCCATCCAGAGCCTGCCTCTAGTGAGACTGCCAACAAGAAAGCTAAAACTTGGTGCCAGTTATGAGTTGTGAGGGTTTGGTGAATTTTTTTTTGGTGTGTCTTAAATAAGAAATGTGGCCTGAGATGACTTAGACATTCCACACACACACTTAATCCTCACATGCTAGATTTCAGTTCTTACTAACCTGCTTGAGATTTGGTTTGGTGACCCAGAAATGAGGGGCTCCATGTCCCCCGAACCCCCTCCCGCCCCTTAGTTTTGTGCAGGATCTGTTATTATATAGCTACAGTAAGACTGTGAAGTATGTTACAACGTGGCAAGCTGTTTGTGATCTGTGTTGGTTTTATTACAAATGGTGCAGCATCAAGTTTTCAAGTAAGTCTATGTTTTTTTTTTTAACTATGCACAATTGTCCAGTTTTTCGTTTAATCGAAACCATACAAAATACAAATGCCCATGTTAATGTAGCTACTTTCAGACAATACATTCAAAAACACTGAAAAACAAAGCCTCTCCAGTTACAAACATGACCAAATGATGTTATAGAGCCCTGACTTCTATTGTTAATCCATCCCTTTCCCTAGCATACCCCAGCTGGACACTGTGGGTGGCTGAGCTGCCTACATTGTGCAAGATTTGTCGGCTGGACCCTGGGAAGGAGGGGAAGGCCCTATGCTAGGATTTGTTTTTGGAAGAACAATAGGTTTTGGCCTAAGAGCAGGAGGTTTCAGCTGCACTCCCATTCTAGGGGCCACCATGGGCTTGAAAGTACTCATGGTGTCACTGGAAGAACTAGTGCTACGGCGGATCTGAGGCTCGGAGCTCCTTAAAACAACGCTGTGGAGAGGGCTGAGTGATTCTGTCGAGGTGGCAGGGGTGGGGGTGTTTTTCATTTGCTCCAAGGTGTCCAACACGACATCAGGGGCGTGTTTGGCCGAGCTCTGCCGCTCCAGCTCACGGAGCTCATTCAGTGCTGTGTTCATCGTCTCCTCGATGTCCTGGGTCAGAGCACAGAGAGAGCAGCATGTCATTCATGTTGCTACTGAA
This sequence comes from Aphelocoma coerulescens, assembly GCF_041296385.1. Classification (NCBI taxonomy): domain Eukaryota; kingdom Metazoa; phylum Chordata; class Aves; order Passeriformes; family Corvidae; genus Aphelocoma; species Aphelocoma coerulescens. Next base: position 34,482,709 of record NC_091014.1, on the reverse strand, counting down.
TGCAAAGCGCCAGAGGAACAAGGGGGTGGGGAAGGAAATAAATGAATTAATTTCATCCTCTAACAATTATGATACGGCTAAAATCAATTTCCACCAGATTTATTTGAAAAACATTACAATTGACAACATGGCAGCTGTGGGTGGTCATTACAAACATTTAACGTTGTTCACATGAGAGAATCAGAAAAAGGTGTTACACCAAAATCTCCAAGCCATTTAATGAAGTGATTGTCAGGGCAATTGATATTTGCTTAGCAGTGTTTGAGTGGTGAAGATTTCTGTCATTGCTTGGGTACTGACAACTGTAAAGATTTTAGTCCATTTGCTCACTCTTAGCTAACTGCTCCTCTCATCTAAGCCTCAGGTGTTCAGGGTCTGTATTCCCTCACACAGATTATAAAACCTAGTTTTCTAAGGAAATAAAGTTGGTGTGCCTATCAGCTCTTCTCTCCTCTTGTTTCACTGAGTTAAATCTTAAACAGGAAAAACCTGTAAGATATTGTTCAGTATGCACACCTAAGAAAACTGATTTTCTTCTCATTTATTTCTGGCCTGAAGGCTAAAAGAGTGCACCAAGATACTAGCTTACTGCTTTTCAGAGGTATTGAGATATAACTAAGCTTAAAATATCTGGTGTTCCCTGCCTGCTCACAGTGACTTTCACATAGTTTAATCAAAGTTTGGGTTCTCTCACTGCCAAATGATCACCAGTCTGGGCATAAAAAAGAGATACCTTAAGCCAAACAGCGCTGTTCCAGGAAAGCAAATGAATAGCTTAGAATAAAATAAAACAGTAAAAACACCTGCACTTTCTAACCCCAGTACATGGGTACATAAGCATGTCAGTCCCTTCTATTCCTCACTGGAAGCAGAGTTTGAAAGTAAGCATTACCAGTAGATTAAATTTTAAAACTTGAGTGCCAGAGTTATTGTAAAATGCATTTGCAATCATAGAGCACCCTGAGGGTGCCCCTACTAATCATGTTATCCTACCTAGACAAAATGAGTTCTGAAGATAGAGGTATCTATTTACTCAAGAGCTGTTACCAGCTCAGTACAACAGACCAATCTGATGATCAGAAGGCTTCCTATTCCATTCTTTTCACCTCTTCACTGCTAGAAATAAGACTGGTGACTGTTCACACAGGCATAAGATGGCCCACAATTTATGCAGCTGCAATGTCTTGCACATCAGGTTCTACTACATGCATCAAATCAACACACAGTGTGAACCGTATGAAAACTATAAAATCCACAAGACCTTGGACTGTAAATCTCTGCTTGGAATGGCATTGGTCACTACTAGCCAGCCAGACCACTTTTCTGCTTACCATAATACTGAGAAATAATTGAACACTAATTACATGCAAGTCAGAATAAGCCAGCCTGCAACAGAGCACAGCGATCTATGTAGCTGTTGTAATACTGTCCTAGTGCTCTGTATGGCAGAGGCAATTTCATTAGAGTAAAATGGGAAATAATTTCTTTTTATTGCTTCTGCAACGTTTACTCCCCTTTGTGTTTCTTCTACTCAGGACTGCTTAACGCATCTTCTTTCACACGTACTCTGTTTGGAAAGCCAAGCAGGATATTCCCCTGCACACACCTTCCCACCAGTGCATGCGCTCTGTGCTACGCTATTCAATGAGATTTACTCCTCAGAAAATCAGACAGTGCCATAAATAAAAAAGACACAAACCTGAGCTATTGACTCTGGGTCCAGTGGTTTATGGTCATTGAAACCTGTGTACTGACCAGAAGATGTAGACCTTCTAATGGGAGGGCTATCAATCTTCTTCAGTGAATCGTGCCTGCTGATGTTAGTGAGGCTGCCGTGGCCAGGCCTGCGCCGCCGTTCCGGGCTGTCAGCGTTGAGGTTGCGATTCTGAAGGAGGGCTCTGGGACTGCAGTGAGTTGCCAGGCTGGGGGAGCCCAGCTCCATAGCTGAGTTGGAGAGAGGGTGGGGTGGGTGTACTGGGCAGTGGCTGTCACTGCTCCTGCCTGGGCGCCTCAGGGGAGGTGGAGGTTCTGATCTCTTTCTTTGCCTGCACCAGTGAAGAAATGGTTGTAGAACAAGTTGTAGTGACCCAGCATGAACATGTGGAGGAGTAATTACTGTGTTAGCTGAGCTGTGAGCAGGACAACTGAAAACATGTTATGCTGAAGCTTACCTTCCTAAATACACATCTGAGTGACGGTCAGTAGGAGAGTTCATGTCCTTTGATGATGACTTGTCCTCAGTTATGGGTCCGCTGCTGGCCTCACTGTCTGCTTTTTGGCTCAATGTATCTGAGAAAGTATCATCCCTGAACAGAACACCAGTAGCGAGATGAGAAGTCAGTGAGTGAAGTGTGACAGAGCACCTTGGCACTCTCAGAGTTTTAATCCCCTTAAGGAAAGCAGGCATGTTATAATGCGCTACAACCCTTGCACATCTCCCAAAATTGTTTATAATCCTTCTGTTTACTGAGCTCTTTACACTTGAGTGTATGTAACCTTTCTGTAAAGAACTTTGTCATCCTTGGCAAAGCACATGCTTAATACTGTAAAACAAGAGTTCAGGGCTGCATTTCCCCAGCTCTTGCTATTTTGAAGTTAAAAGTCAGTAACTGCTACAAAGAGACAGTCAAATTAAAATAGGTGCAGCAGTATCTGTCTCTTAATGTTCTTGGAATGTATCCATAGAAGTAGCTTAGCCTAGTAGTAGTTTTTGATGGAGCTGTCAATTTGGGGCAGTAAAGACAGGTATCCTGCATATAAGGCAGATGTTTAATCTATCTGACCCTTCAAACCACTGACCCATTTGGAAAATACTGCTAAGTGCTTCAGACTTTACACCCAAGAACCCAGTCACACCAGACACTGCTTACATATCCTGCACCACTATGTACTGGTGAGGGACAAGGCCATCAATTCCATTGTGCCTTCCTTCCCACCAGTCTTCAGATGCTCGGTGATAGAGCAGAAGGGAAGCTCCTTTCTTGAAAGAGAGTTCTCGTGCAGATCTTCCAACATAGTCAAACTTGGCAATAGCTTCTATGGGCTCGCACTCTGGGTGGGAAGAACAACAAATATCAGATTCCATAAGGTTCATTTTGGTTTCATAAACCCCATCTTTTGCATTTTCTCAGTGCTCACTCTGACAGAGATCAGCCGAACAAAGGCAGACTTCAGGCAGTAGTTACAATGTGTCCCTTACAAAGAAACATAATCAATCTGTGCCCCAGGTGTGAAACATCTGGGTTGCTTCAGGAACTGCAGAAAACAACAGCATACTCAAATATACCAACAACTGCCTTTGGGAGAGAGGCCTCTGCCTCCTGCTGGAAGGGCTCCTGCGTGGCTGGAGAGTGGGATGGAGGCCAGGCAATGAAGACTTCCGAAAAGAAAATAAACAAACTCAGATGAATAACCAAAGGCCCAAGGAACCAGCGTGATAAGGGAAAAGTAAAGAGGAGTGCTTTTAACATCTGCAGTAGTAAAGGAAGGAAGACAAGATTAGCCTGTGCATGAGTAGGGATACCCTGCCTAACTGGGCCATGGGATTTCTGTCTTTTACGTGACGAGCATGCAGACCTACTGAAACCTAGTGTTTTACGCAGCCCCGTGCTTTAATCCACTTCCTTAATGCCTTTTTGGAGCAAGACACATGACTCCAGACCACAGGGACAGTCCCTGTGTGGCCTCAAGTTGCTTAAAGCCGCTCTGCCTGCTCCAAAATCCTGAGCTGCCCTGGTTTCTGCAGGGGAGGCCAGTGTTTTCTGAAGCCAGACACTGGCTACAGCAGTCCTGGCTAATGCTCTGTCAGAATGCTGGTAAATTCAGCCTTACGCCTGGCAATGGGCTCCACCCCGTAACCTGCACTGGGATGGAGACCTACTGATGTCAGCAAAGGGGCCCTGCAGGTATGGCCAGAGCTGTGCCCGGGCATCCAGCAAACAGCTGTGATTTTAACCACCTCTTATTTCTTCTGCATAAAACCAAAAGCACCTGAGCTCCAACAGATTAAACTTTGTCATCAAAGTCTCAAAATATAAAGAAAAAACTGCGAAGTACAGGTCTAAAAATCACATACTTTGATGATTCCAGTAACTCAAGAGTCCCTGAAATTACTAATTTCTTTACAAAATTAGAGCAATATTTAGATGGAAATTAACATCTGGGCTAATGACTAGCTTAGCAACTTTCTGTCTGGTGCAAATTAGAATTGCTGAGGTTGTAATTCCCCAAAGAACCAGGCTGGTAATGAAAGCCACTGTCCCTTTATGACAACATTTTGCACAGGAATGACTTTTTAAAATTAACTTCATTCTACAGTGTGAAAACATAATGATAGCACCTTTACTGAGGTTGTAGTTTGCAGCTCATTTTTTTAATAACTTGCCCAACCTGCAGAAGGCTGCTGCTTCTGCAGTCACGTTAAGAGTTCCTGTCGGTGACAAACTGCAGTGTGTTTAGAAGCTACTAACTCAGAAACTTTACAGAGATGGAATACAGTGATATGGGGAATTCACTGTCACAAACACAAAAGTAATGTATGGTGGCAGACATTATTTCAATTATATAAATACAAAAAAGAACCTAGCAATAACAGTATTCATTCCTGAAAATGCATCCCTACTGGATGGCTGTAGAGGACCCTATTATCTTTTTTTCTCTTTTCTCTGTCTTCCTCCTCTCTTTCTCTCTTTTCCTTTGTCTCGCAGCCCCTGCTCTGTACCACTGACACAGCAGCACCAATGCAGGATCTAAGGACTGGTGTTATTTTTTGTTTTCTTCCCTTGCCTTGCCTGGGCAAAGCAGAGCTATCATATTCTACCCCATACTCTGCCTTGACGTTTGTTGTGGGAGGGAAGAGCTTGTGAGCCAGCACCTTTGAATATCAGATGTACTGTGGCTTGTGAGTCAGCACCTTTGGTTGTGCGCTGTGGGAGTTGAGAACTTACTGAAGTGTACTGTACAAAATTAAGGACTTGTTCACCTCCACTCTTGTGGAAGTCTGTTGTAAGACATTTAAGGGTGTGTTAGCCAATACCTTTTGAGTCTAAATATAGGGGTGGTAGCCAAAGTTATGGTGACTGTACAATAAAATGTAAGAGTTTCCTGACATGTGTCCAATGTCTTTGTTCAGCCTGGTGAGAATTTATAACAAACATCACGGCCCCTATGAATGTCTCACTCACCTCACCAGCATTCCCTTGTGCGTGAGGGTGAAGGGTTTCTTGGTTTCATGTTTTTAAGCAAAGAAAGTTGACATAGAAAGAAACATTCTGGAAAACTGGGAAACCTCTAATGGTGGTGTGATATTCTGGCATGTTACCCTGTTGTCATTTCTAGATATTCTGTCTACAGTCTCGCTCTAACAGAAAATACAGACACCACAAAGCTGATGCCTTTTCCTGGTCTTAAAATCAAGAATGAAACATGGTTAGAAGGGAAAAAGGGATTTTACCTCTGTATTTATTTTAAGGATCCTTAGGTGCACCACGTCCAGGTGGAATGCGCCGAAATGCACCCCACAGTGCACACATACAATCGATTTGGTATATCATTATAGGCCTTACTAATTAGCAGATCTATCAAACAGTCCCCAATGAGAGGCTCGAGTGAGCCCCCCTCCCCAAGGAACCTTCCCCTGCATGGTTCTATCTTAGTTTACAGAATGTGTTCTGGAGAGGACCTTGGGGTCTGGGGCATTCTGATCCCTAACTATGAGGCTTCTAAGATGCTTAGTCTCCTAGCTTAACAAAGTAAGCCTAAGAACGTAGGCTAAAGCCCACTAAGAATACAAAAGCTATAAAAAGATATATAAAAGGCGTATAAAAGGCAAAAAATCATCATGGCATCAAAGTGACTATAAGGCACAGAAAGACACTACTGCCAAATGAAAAGAAGTAAAACCAAACATGCCTTTCTATCTTGCAGTGTCTTCAAGAGGGCAAGTATGCAATCAAAAAGCAATAATGTAACACCGACAAAAACCCACAGTTCTTACATGTATCATATGCATGGCTTGTGGAGTTTGTTGTAAGAAGGAATTACTGGAATCAGGTAGGATTGAAAACGAGCAGACATTTGTATGAACACTCTGTTCTCAGACTGCAGCTAATTTATGGGTTATGGTAGAGTTGGTCAAGAATTCAGAAATAAAATCTCCCAGGCTTCAGAGAGCCAGTCACTCACTAACATGTAATACTTTAAAATGTAAAAAAAAAAAGTTAATCAAACAAAAAAATTCTACAGTAAGTCATAAAATCCCGAATTTCCTGCACATATTTTCCTTAGACATTCTCCACAGTTAATTGGTAATGCTCATGAGTACTGGGTTGATGGATAAACCCCTACACTGATTAGCTATGGAATTTCCTGTTTCTCTGCTAACTTCAACAGACCATACAGTAACCCACAACTGACTATACAGGTATTTTTATTTACAAATTAGTGGACTAAACTAGAAATAGTTCTATCTCACTCAGTGGAATTATGCTAATCTAAGTGTGGTGTGCAATGGGAATCTGTTCATTGTATCCTTCTACCACCTGCAAGACTCACATAGTTCCTCAGAGGTCTGAATGATGTCGTCCCACTGGAACCAGCTGTATGAATTGTTATACATAATGGATGTGACTTTTGAGACATGTACATTAGATTGCCTGGGCAACAAATCCCACCTCCTCAGGAGGAGTGTGCAGTAGATTTCACACAGATTTTGTAAAAAGGACAAAAAATAAGTTCAGACAGGTTTTCCTATAGTGAAAGGGGTGGGTTTTTTTCTTTATACACAGGTAACTTTCTACAGTGAAAGGGGTGTTTTCTTTATACAGAGAGACAACTTTCCTACAGCAAACAGTACTGAGACTGCACTTAAATAGTAATTCACCTTGTTACAGGTCAAGCTTTAATAGTGAAAACCAAAGTACCATGACAGTTACTCCTAGAAATAAATGCATTTTGGAAAGTTAAGCCATTTAATATCAAGGTTACTGAATGACAGACGAGTATTTCCAAAAAGCTAAAGCAATGAAAGCTAAATTTGGGATCTGTAACTCAAATTCTGTGTGGTACTGAATGTCTAACAGTAGAATTGACAGCTCGGAAGGAAGTGTAATTGCACTGTTCTGTCCATACCTGCGGGCATTCACCTAAAATAGCGAGAAGTATTTGATGACATACAGGATCTCACCAGCTATCATCTCTAGTGAATCAGGCAATGCTAATGGAAGTGAAAAATTAGGACAAACTGAAGAACTGTGGGAAAAACTGCTGCTCAGGAGAGCAGAAAGGCCAGAAGAAACTAAGTGTTAGTTTTAGTTTTGGGACCAACCAGAGTGCCAGATGAAGACCTAACCCCCCTACAGAGGTGATGGCACTGAATTGGTACTGGGCTGCCCTCTGTGCCTCAGGGCACAAGGAGCTAAGGAAAGGAGAGGACACCATCCCCTGCCCTTTTTCTACAGGAGTTGCTGTTGCTCTGCTCTGTACTTCCTCAGTTTTCCCAGGGGTACCCTGTCTGTTCTTGAACTCCCCAGGAAGATGCTATCTCCCTATTTCATTATCTTCTTCTGCATTCCATCAATGAGTGGTTTTGAATAGAGTGGTTTTGCAGTTTCAAAGTCCTGTCCTCAGGACAGCAGTTCTCTGATTGGGAAGAGCAAAAGCACAAGGTGTTGCAAAGTGTTGACAAAACAGAATTTGGCGAAGTGTCGATCACAGCATGCACTACTGAAGGGCAAGAAAATGACTATGTGTTGGGAATACAACAACAACTTACAGTTCTGACATGTCCCTCTAAGTTTTGTTTTCAGCAGAAATACCATCTAAAGTTTTATCCTAAGTTTATGAGATATCTATGAGGAGTATGGTATTAATTTTATGTATGTTTTCCTAGCAGAACTCCATCTGTCTAACTTCCTCAGGAAATGTTTACTTCCTTTGCAAACAGATCTAGTCACCCTTTACCATATGACTCCAAGAAGAACAAAAAATCTCTATCAATTTGAAGGTAAAGGAAATAGGCTAACAGCTGTTTCAGTAAAACATGAACAATGTCCTTTGAATCTTTACTGCAGAGACCTTTTCAGGTAAAGGTCTGTCTGCAGCAAAATTACAGATAGGTTTTTTTTGCGTCTCAGCTTGAGTACAAATGTTCTGAACTTCACAAATTAAATTTCATTTCCAGATTTAGGAGAAAGGAAAGACTTATCTGTTTTCCTTATCAGGATACTTTCTGCACATCTAGAAAAGCCTGAAAACACCACAGTAAAATGCAGCTCCTTCCCTTTTCAGTGATCAACTGAAATACATGAACACCAGTAAACTTAGGGGAAAAAAACCACAACAATTTATATGCTTAAAATAAAGCAGTTACGAAGTATTTATATGCTCATTTACATCTGCTAGTCTTTTTCCCCCCAATCTACTGCATTTTATCTCTGCAGACGTAATTTAATTTTCAATTTTTAAAGTCTTGTTTTCCAAATTGTAACGAAACTTTTCTAGCACTACTGACACAGCCCCTACATTTTTTCTAGAAGGCAAAGAGAGAGCCACTTGCAGTTTAACTTTATAGCAACAGTAAATAAAAGAAATCCTTTTGGTTTTGATTGCAACCTCTGGATTATGTTTCAATGACCCTGTAATTCCTGTGGGGTAGGCTGCTTAGTCTTACGTATATATACAACATTTTAGCATAAAACTAGTAAGATTTTCAACATGAAAAAAAACCCTCAGCACTTACAGAATCTGCTTCTTCCATGTCCTAACAGAGGGAACCATGTAAATACCACGTGTCCGATCAATACAGCAGCAATGCGGCACCTCCCTTTCTCTCTCTCCACATTCAGCTGGTAGTGATGCATCCAGCTTATAATCAATGAATCAATCATATTAAACCCCCAAAATACTCCAGACCCTTTAGTAGAAGGGTTTTTTTTTATCCATCACATGTCAATCAGTGACTCGCAGTTCAATAAGCAAACTGAAAAATTCTCACCTATCCTCATTTCCGGTCTAAGTAATATTTTATAAAAGGAACTGTCCAGAGCACAAACACATGAATGTATGTGCAAAGAGAGAGTCAGTGCATTTAATTTAAAGTCTGTAACCTACATTAGAAACGTGCATTTACAACAGAAAGCCATATCCATGGAAAAAATGGGCCAGAGCTTGCAGGTTGGGAGTTGAAGACCAACAGTTTTGGTGTGCGATCCAGGCTTGTTAATCTTCAGCTTTGCAGTAGTATTTACCTAGCTTACGAATATTTTTGTGCTAACAATTATTTCTCTGTAAACACAAATGTCCGCTTCCTTTTGGCACTGAATTAATTAAAAAGATGTGATGAGGCAACTAGAATTAAACTACTGGCTGATCTGGTGAACAAAAACGCATGTCTTGAGCAGTTAAATCTCTTAACAGAACTTTGTCCTGTTGACAGGTACTCTCTTCAGGGTTTGTCTTCCCCAGTGACACAGTCATAACACAAGTAATACTAGGACAGGAGTGCAAAACTGGTATAACAACACAGTGGTGGGGTAGAGCCCATGATGATCAGGCACAGATGATGCATCATGTGATGCCACAGTCCTGCTCCTCTGGATCCTGCTTTCTTTGGCATGGCTTTGAAGTAACTGCTTTTGATGGCTGCTGAAAAGCTGCACTTCTCCATGTCCACTTGTGCCTTTGTCTCTCGGTTTGGTCATGTGACCCTGAAGTTGGCCCCAATATATTGAACTGCACTTCACTTGTTCTCTAAATGAGAGACAGGTGGACTTCCTCAGCTTCCACTCTTGCTTCACACCTCCAATGGAAGAAGGAGTTCTTCTAAAGTATAGCTATACTGTCTTGGAAAAATAAAGTGCAATTATGAGTTTGTTCACACTGTTTAGAAGAGAAGCGTTGTAGAAAGATGGTGGGTTTAGCTGTACAGAGCTGGTGAAGAGGAAGCCATGCACAGCTTGTCTCGTAGAGCTGCTGGTACTCCCTGCTGCACAGGCATGGCTATACACCCAGGCAGAAGATCAAGATTTCTCTCCTACCCTCAGTTTTCCCCCCTTCTGTAATGTCTGCCCACCCAAATGTCCCTTCTCTTCAAACAGCTGCACTGACAGACTCTGCCTGCCCCTCCTCACCTTGGCAAAGGCGAAGAGACAGACAATCTGCCACTGACAGCTTGCGTACGTGACAAAGCAGACGGGTACAGCAAGAGTGGAACTATTGTTTACTTTGCTCTAGTGCAATGGGACCAGTGCAGCCAGGTTTCCTATACATACACCTTCCGGTTTCCCTTCCCTAAAGCAATTGTCCCAGCTCCTAAACAGTATCCCTTATGACACTCTTTAAAAAAAAAAAAAAAAAAAATCCTTTTCTGCTGTAGCTCTTTTCCTCCCCTTTCCTCTGCTCTGTCTGTTCCTCTTCCTTCCTCCACACATCCTCTGAAATGGACAAGGGGAAGCTTTTGTTTCTACTGCTGCTAAGTCCACGTGTGCTGTTTGCTCTGTCTAGGTTGCCTGCTGGCCACAGAGGCAGTGAGCTCACAATGCTGCTCTTCTCAGATTGTTATGACAGAATATCAGAGTGTTATTCTGAATCCTTCATCTCTAATGGGCTACTAACTCTCACGAAAATAGTAGTTATATAACAATTTTGAGAACTCTTTTCTATCTGTTAAATTTGCTTGAAACTTGGCAGAAGTTACTGTGAGGGACATCTGAAGGATGGTCAAACTGTCACAGTCGAATACACCTTTATGACCTGGATAAAAAGAATTAATATAATAGAGTTGCATCAATTTTTTCATGGATACCTCTCATACCCAGAAGTATATGTGATCGATATTTACAGAAAATTACTACTGTTCAAAAGTTTCACTGTGGGGGATACACACACATTTTTCAGTTGCTATAAATCCTTTAGAGAGACTAGCTTTAAAATTCAAATAAAAATAGAGGCTGAATGGCAAATATTCTCTAGCTGCAATATTTAAAGGCACACTTTTGAAAAATTTAGTTTTTGTAGACAAAAGAGTCACTAAAAATGTAACATTATGTCAGAAGATAATATGTGCTGACTGAAATAGTTTCTCTCTTGCCCTTCCTGTGACTGGGCAAATCAGGAGAGAACAGGAAACAGCTGGTCAAACACAGATGAATCAAGAGTGCAAAAGCACACAAACAGAGATTAAAGATTTGCTAGAGAACACCAGGACTGAAATCTCCTTCTTTCAAATAAGACACAATTAGGAAAGGAAGACGGTCTCCTGTGTGGAGCACCTGTAGAACTCACCCTCATCAAAGGCATGGTAATGTAACAGACTCACCGTCTTCACTGGTGTGGGGCTCTGTACTGGCATCCTGGTCCACCTCGTCTAATGTACCATGTTCACTGTATGGGCTGTCACTGGAGGCAAGCAGAAGGTTGAGCAGAGAGAGGAACCACAAACATCAAGAAATATGCCACCTCCATGAGATTATTTTAAATTATTTTAATAATGCTCATATTTATGTGCAACATAATTATCCTAGTGTGCTATGGATACAACATTAATGAAGAAGCCTATATATGTTTCCTTGAAACAAAATTCAGATATTAAGAAGCCCTCAGAACATTTGAATCCTTTATAAATAAAAAGTGTGTTCGCTGTCAAGGGAGTGTCCTGGTTTTGGCTGGGATAGAGTTAATTTTCTTCCTGGTAGCTGCTACAATGCTGTGTTTTGTATTTAGGAAGAGAATAATGTTGATAACATACTGATGTTTTAGTTGTTCCTGAGCAGTGTTTACACTGAACACCTCACCCCACCTGCAAGCAGACTAGGGGGCACAAGAAGCTGGAAGGAGACACAGCCAGGACAGCTGACCCCAAGCAACCAAATGGATATTCCAGACCACATGGTGTCATGCTCAGTATATAAACTTGGGACAAAGCTGGTCAGGGCTGCTGCCCAGGCCCTGGCTGGGTATCTGTCAGGGATGATGAGCAACTGCATTGTGCATCACTTGTTTTGCATACTCTAATTATGGTTATTTGCCCTTTCTTTTCTGTCCTATTAAACTGTCTTCATTTCAACCCTTGAACTTTACTTTTTTTTCCCAATTCTCTCCCCCATCCCACTGTGGGGGGAGTGAGTGAGTGGCTGTGTGGTGTTTAGCTACCTGCCCAGTTAAAGCACAACAAAGAAAAGAAGCAGGCATCATAAGGTGAAATTTGATAAGGTGGTTCACAGCCAAACAAACAATTTCCTACCTGTCTGTGTGCTCTGCACAGTACACCCGGAATTCTATCTCTGTCTGGCTGAACACAAAGCAGCTTCCTCCACAAAATGTAGTAGGAAACCTCATAATAATTGCCTTTGCTTCACTTTTTTATACTTAACACTTTACTGTGTGGACCTAAATGCTCTTCTCATTTATCTGCATACTTCTATTGTGCACAAAAGGAATTCCGTATCACAGCAGTTATCCAGATAACCGGCCCAATGATTTTGTTTAGGAGACAGAAGGATAATATTGTGACTTACCAATAGTCATCTCCAGCCATGCATTTTTCATACACTGGTCCATCAAGTTCTTTCACATCTGGAAAAATAGCCTCATGATGGATGATGATAGTTTTGATTATTTCATTCACATGTGCCTGGCAAGACACCTGGTCTTGTATGTCTGGAACAGGCATCAGGGTTGGCCCAAAACAAATGGCCAAGTTGTATGGATCCATCATATTTTCATCACTGTACTGTGAAAGGCTGTTATAACAGAAAAATCAAGAAAAATTGACTTTTCCACTGTGACTAACCTTATTCTGAAAACTCTAGAAAACTTCTTTTAATCACAACCTAGAGATTTCCTGTTCTCATTGACAATTCCACATAAAGTAACGGAACAATAAAAAAGATTTCTTCACTATAAAGTGAGTTTATACCACATATTTATATGTATATGTATGTATTCCCATGCCACCACGTTGACTGTATGCTGACTTAATGGGCTAACATCAACTGCTGCTGCTTCTATGTCATCAGTACTCCAAGTGAGCTGGATGCAAAGTGGGAATACATTTCTCACTGGATCTTGGTGCATCTTTTTCAACAGCTGGCTATGTAACTTAGGCAGACCGAATTGTCTTCTGGAGGCAACTAAGTTCCTGGATCTGGCAAAGGCTCTTGTGACTTCTGGTTTCTGTTTTTACCATACAGCCTGAAATTCCTAAGTACCTTGCCTTCTGCCCACAAACTCCTACAATAGTTTCATTATGGAAGTGTCCAAACAAAAGGCTTTCATTGTTGTTATTAATCAACTTTTGCAAGCTCTCCTTTCTTCCAGAAAATGCAATGTTACTAGGTTTCAATTTTGAATGAGAAGTTGCTATCTATTCCCTTGTTTAAAAGCATTGACATTTTTACTGGAAAAGCTGGCTTTTGAATGGTTCTATGTGGGGCCAGTCAAACAGAACCTGAAGTGCTGGGATGCCCTACACTATGTCATCCTGCGCTCTGAAGCAGCACAGGAGTTCTGATGTCTGGTTCTGTTCAAATACAACACCATATTCCCTCTAGAAAGGGAATTTTAGAGAGTGTTTTCCACGTACAAACAATACATATGCATGAGGCAAACCTTCTAAATTACTACCCTCATAACTAGCTTTTAAAATTGTGTTCGCCCCTTTCTTATGCCATGATTTATTATCCTGTCCCGTGTGTTAACTGGAGACCTCTTGTTCTTCTGATTTAACAGGTGGTTCAGACTTTATACGTGCAAAACTGTTAAAAAAGATTGTAACTATAATTGTGAAACGTGACATTCTGCTGATGGCTGTTAATATGCAGTGCTCCTCAGGGCTCAGTAGCAGGGCTGGTACTGTTTAGCATCTCCATGAATGACCTAGACAAGGAGATGGAGTGCACAGTCAGCCAGCTTACAGATGACACCACGCTGGGAAGGGGGCAGTAAATGTGCCACCATAAATGGAATTCAATCAAGTTCAACAAGGATGAATGCAAAGTCCTGCTCATGGGATGGAAGTAATTCCACAGCATTTGGGGCTATATTAGGAATAGAAAAGCTAGCAGGTTAAGGGAATTAATTATTCCTTTTCCAGCTGGTGTTTGTGAAGTTGCACATGAGGTTCTGTGGCTAGTTTTGAGAGACTGACAAACTGGTACAAGCCCTTAAAAGGACTACTATTGAGACGGCTGGGAAGCTGAAGCATATGGGTTATAAACTAAAGCAGAGAGAACTGGGTTTGTTCAGCCTTGAGACAGGAAGGTTACTGGAGAATTTAGCTGCAATCTCCTACTATATATGAGATTATAAACAAGAGCAAGACAGACACAGGTGCAAAGAGATGAGAGGCAATAGACATAGCAAGGGATATTCCAATGAAAGCAGGAAAAGATTTCTTTACTGTAAGAGTGACCAAGTACTGGGACTGACTGCCTGGAGAGGCTGTGGAGTTGCTGACATTTGTTCTTGACTGGCCAAACCCTTGAGCAACTTGATGTAACTTTAGAGCTTTGAGCAGGAGGCTATACCAGGTTAGGTCTGCCATGAGACCTGATGACTTCATGTGGCCAAGCTGGCATAACTGCATATGTGAAAAGAAGGATGGGATTTGCAGGAAGTCAAATAATGGGAATATTTTTCCTGTGGATGCACCAGGAGCAATTTGGAGGCAGTGAGGTATTTAGTCTGCTTTCCAAATTGCATTCCTGTGGAGAGCACAGATGTAGCTAATGTGACCACATAACAAGTACTGGTCAATCTGTATGTCTCTGCAGAGGAGAAGCTGTGATGTAAGCCTTTAAGACATTTACATGGTGTCATTTTTGGGGGATAGATTCAGTTCCAAACGAGCAGTTATTTTCATAAAACTCTAGACCTCTGCCCCTCTCTTACATACTTCTTGAAAGTGGTTCAGAAATTGCTAGAAGAAAGGAAACAGGAACATCTGTGACTACAGGCATGAACAAACAACCCGGCTGCAAAGACCCTGTTTCTATAGGAACAGACAGGCTGGATGAAATGGGGAAGGTCACAAAGACAGAATGAATCAGCAAAGGGGAAATTTAGTAAAAAAGAGGAAAAAGGTGATATGAAAACAGATGTAACAGGAAAAACAGACAAATTGACAGCAGAAAGAGAAAAGTCAGAATCAGGGCAAAGTGTACATAAACAAAATTTTCTGTGAAACCACTGGGGTCAGCAAGACCAGAGAGGGCCATGAAGGACTGGAGGGAGAAACAGAGTTCAACTGCCCAACCTGTCTTTCATTTTCTCTTACAGAATGAAGTTTTTTCTGGGATGATGACGTGAACAGTGTTCTCCCTCTCACACAACCCTCCTTCCAGCCTGTGTTCTGCACTGTGAGAACCAAGCTACTCTGTATCAAAGCATACACACTCGTAGCCCTGTTATCAGAAAACAGAAGCAGCAAGGTGAAGCCTCACCCTGCCAGTGCCGAGCATCAAATAGATAGCTTGTAGTGCCTGTGTTGCTTGAATATACTGGGGTTTTCTCCCATCAGAAGAAATCAGCTTGAGATATGGAAAAAAATGTATTTTTAAATTGCATAAACTAGTTTTAATGTAGCTACAGTTTGTATTTGTTATTTTTCTTACAGGCTTATTTTGTTGTCAGCTTTAATGCTATAGACTGCATTCCCCATTTCAGACAACACTTTAATCCATCTAGTTCAATTCTGGACAAACGGAATTTTAATTTGAATGGAATCCAGTGTTTTCATTCTATTTTCACTGTCACTTAGAAGATCATCTTTTGTGTTAAATGGAGTCTAAATGTAAATTCTACATAGAGTATGAGTAAACCTAAAGAACTTCAATACCAGCAAAGGAAGGCAGATAAAAGTACAGCACCTGGGCTAAGTATAAAGCACTTACTGATTGAGGAAGGCGAAGAGGTATCTCATCACTATAAGGACCGACCTGGGCAAAGTAAGGAGGAGTTTGCGGATGTGAAGAGCCCTCTCATAGAGATTGTCTATTCCTGCAAACAGAAGAAAGTATTTTATGTTCCCTTGTTTATGATTGTCTAAAAGAGTATTTAGCCAATTTACTCAATTTACTTCAACCCTTTATTATCACATGCCTCTCTAGCCAGTATTGTCTAATTTTGGCCTATTAGGAAAATAAGATCTAGAAGTTCTTCTCCCCCTCATTAAAACCACATAGTTTAAAAGTAACAGTTTCTAAAGAAGATACAAATCTGTCTAAGTCAAATGCTGGCCACTTGCTGAGCTTGACAGCGCACAAAACCACAAAATCAGTACATAAATAACCTGAAGGAACCAAGGAAAGATGTTTGCCATTCATTTCAAATACAGGTGCATTCTCTTTATTTGAAAGTTCGCATCAGATATATACTCCAATCATTGAGCTTCTCTAGTAAGTTTTCTTAATCAAATGTCCAGCTATAACTCTCTTATTGGCAAAATAGGAGAAAGGCCTTATGGTTTTTTCGGTATGGAGCCAAGAAACACAAAGATTGCATTTTTCTCAAATGATTTTATAGCAGTCCACTGATACTCTTCTGAAGTGGTAAAAAAAATCATCTGATAAAAGCACCAGTTCCTAATGTCTTGTAGGAAGGATGCACTATCTTCTATGTTGGTCAGAAAGACCATGTGGGTGCAAGTGGGGCAATGATGGGATAAAAGCTTGAACATTTTCAGAATAAGCACTATCTCAATTTTTAACTCAGTGTGTTTTCTGTGTAAATGACACAGTTGGAAACAACCTAAAATTTCAGTAAGGCTTTTTATGTCAGCCAAGAAAGCATGCTGCAATTAGCAACATCTAGGGGAAACCTTAGCAGATGAAGATGAGAAATCCTGTCCAGTGGCACTAAAGTGGATATTCAAAATTTTGAAAATCAGAAGCAGAAGCTGATTCCAATAGCTGAAAAGCCAATTGTACCACAAAACATGGTATTTATGACTACACAATTAAAATAATTACTTACATAAAAATGTGGTAACTGTAAACAAAATTACTGGTGTGTGTTACTTATGTGCTCTTTGGTATGGCTATTTCTACCAATCATTATTTATTTGCAGATGCAAGATGTGTGTTGACTTACATTTCTTAGAAGAACAACTGGTAACTTATTTTGGTATTAAAAACTAAGCATAAGCAGAGCATGTTGGCAGCAAGACTTTTGTTTACCATGTAGAAGTGTTACAGTTCACTAGGAAATGCCACTGTAGCAAAAGGGTGTGAGATCTGCTCCCACATCAGCATTCACAGGAGATGCCACTGGCTCAGCACCACTGGTGTGCTGCAAACAAAAGTTTCTGGGATGGCCTCCATCAGAGTTTCTGCAGGAGAACAGCCTACCACCACTTGCATGAAGGATGCCCATTTGGATTATGGTATTTACTACAGGAGCAGAATAGCAAAACTCTGGCAGGAAGTAAAAACCTATTCCCCAGCAGAGCCCCTGAAGGCTGGACAGTGTCCCTGCTGAGCTGCTGCAGAGCTGGTAGGGAAAAGGACTGCTGACAAACTGTATTATTTATTACCTAATGAGTCTCTGAACCCAAATACTAGCTGGAAATCCGTTCAAGCCATTACACTTTCTCAAATGGAAAAAAATGGTACCTGAAATTTATTTTTATGTTTCCGTTAAACATGGACTGCATGAGTCAAGAAGCATTTCTGGTTACTGGTTAAGAACTGGTGTCCATGGCAGGGACATGCTAAGTTCAGGAGCTGCCTGCACAGAGAGGATCCACAGAGCAACTACAGCTCTCCTCTCCCATTTCAATGCAGGCCACATCTTGGAGATGTCCATGCTGCACACCCTCACTTCTGCAATGCAGTGCCACACTGCTGTTCTGCACAGACCACAGCCACCAATTTTACTGCAAAACCTCTCTCCACCTGCCTCATCTAAGTCCTTCCCAGTGGAAGAAGCAGTTCAGTTCCAGTTCTCTGAACAAAAGCAGCTGCTGTTACAGTGAGGGTGCCTTGTGAGTCTCCACTTCAGCTGCCTTTCCTCCTGACACGCCTGTCTGTAAACCTCTGTAAGAGGAGTTGTAGGTCTGGGTGGTTTTGAGCCTGTGCGCATGTGTGCAGGTGGAGTGAGGCTGAAGGAGCAAGGTCCAAAGGAACTTTGGTTACATCTTTCAACAGTCCTGATTCAGCAGCACTGTGTGCTGCATGTAGGAAGCTGGAGGGAAGTTTTGATGCAACACCAGGACTTGCCTTCTGCATTACAGCCTTTCTGGCTAATGCCTTGTGCTACAGTCCTGCCTCCTCCAGACAGTTCTGGAGACTGGCCCTGGGCCAGGTTCAGTCATTGCTGAACTCAAATCAGACCTGAGAAATGCACTGGCTGGGACCCAAGGTGGGTTGAGCAGCTCCTTCGAGCAGTGTGCTATCTGTATGGCTGCAATAGCTCTGTCTAAACTAGTGAGCTAAACCAGGATGGGGCACACTGGCAGGCAACTACGACTCAGTAGTTACCACACTCTCCAGTGTGCTTGTGGTCTCTGCCACCTACAATTCTTCCAAGCAATTCCTAGGTAAGTTTAACAGGATGCATGAGTCAGAAACTGGTCCCACTAGGCAGCACAGAGACGGCAGAGTAGGTACAGAGAGTCTGGCTGTGTAGAACTATCCCAGCTGTCCTACCAGGAGCATGATCAGTACTAAGCACTAGAAGTGACCTGAACTCTAAACCGAAGCAGTTACAAGCCATACACGCTTGAGTGAGATGTGTTCCCAATACTTTCCTGGTAACCTGGACCCAGCTTCCATGAAAGTCCCTTTATTGAAAATCCAAACTATTGTTGAGTGTTAAATTTATGTGCTTTCCACATTATTTCAAGAGGCTTTTATTTCCCAGCACTGATTTGGTTTAAAGGAGCTAGGTAATGATGTAATGTATTTGCACACTGCTTTCAAATGCGGAGCTGAATTTCACCACTGCTTGAGAGTACGCAGTACATGAGTGTTTGGGTATGTAGGAAAGATGGAATGAATACAGAGCAATCTTTCTACATGCAGGCAGAAATAATTTGCAGCTCTGCTTCTTCCCATGCAGAGGAAAGCTAAAGCATTGTTTTGCCTCCAATGGCTTTGCTAAAGAGAGCCTCAGGGCAGAAGGGCCATCCAACCTATAAGCTGGTTGCTGCAAGGAAATACTGGCAAAGCCAATGCTGGAGAAAGCTGGCCATTATCTCCCCTCTCACAGCACTTCTGTTGGAGATCCTCTTTTCATTACTCTGATTGTTTTTACCTGAGTGCCTGGTGAGGTATTACCCATTTCTCAGCTAAGAAAACAGAAGTGCTTGATATTACATGATTTGTCCTAATAAGGCAATTTAGCTGCCAAGCTGAAATAGAAATCAGGGGATTTGAAAACTGGTTCATTACTCCAACGATATGATGAGACTAATATTCCCAAGGACAAGCAAGAGGACAAGCCTCTGGCAAGGCCAAACACACTGAGAACTAATGTAGTTTTCCTGACTGTGGAGAGAGACAGGGAAGAGAGATCTCTACGAAGGACAGAGGAATATCAACAAATCAAGACTAACATCAAGTAAATACCACACAGTGAAATGGTTATTATTTTCTAGTTCCCAGTTCTCAGAGCAAAGCAAAACTTTTGGAGCTCTGGTCTGACACATCTGCCTTCCAGACCCATCTTGGCCATGGGGGTCAAACCCACAAGCAGAAGAGTTTCCTGTCAGCAAGATGAGAAGCTGTTTGGTGTGGGAACACTGTGCTTCTGTCAAAGCAGCTGCACAGGAGATAGTTGTAGGTGAAGCAAGAGAAGGGGAAGAAGCCAGCTTCTGGAGTTTGATGACTGCAGCACTTTGTGGAAGAGCCAGGCACCTGAGCCCAGAACTATTAATGTATTTTCATAAGACAAGAGAGGAACAAAGTACCCTAATAATATAAGGAATTTGATTTTCTGTGTATTCGTAACATTATCTAGGCATCTAAGTTTCTGAGGTATTTGGGATCTAAGAAGCCTCCAGCTACTACAAAAAATTAAAATAAAAAAGAGCTCAGAGGACTCCTCAGAGGTCATTTAAGTCTACAATCTTAGCCTCTGACTTCACTTTAATCCCCTCTGAGAGGTGTCTGTTCCACTTGTTCATAAAATCCTCCAAAAAGGCAGATCACAAGCTCCACAAGAAAATCTGCTGAGGTGCAATACAGCATTGCTCTTAGAAAAGATTTTATTTACTGATCTCACATGGACTTACTCTGCAGATGCTCCATGTCCTTGACCTGGATGAATGAATCCAGATGAGATTAATGTCATTGCATATATTTATCAGCTAGCTGCCTCTTTGTCAGCCACACACTAAGGACTGGTTCTCAACTGCACGAGATAGACATAAATCCTAGGCAGTCAAGCCTTGAAAAGTGTGATCTTCAGTCTCCAAGAACACTGGAACCTCTTCTGGAGAGGCAGTGTCACCTTCACTTACTGTAGAGACACACAGAAACAATGAATCTCTACTTTTCCAGGAGAAGTAACAGTTTTAACCACCTGGTCACTCATGACGAGGTTTTTGCAAAGGTAATTCTAAAGTGAAACGGATCAGAAGTGAACAATCTACCACAGAAGAGTAAAGGAAACCTGAGAGGGGAGAAAACACAATTACTAACAGAAGCCCCCAAACACAAATAAACAAAAACTAAATTAGAAATGAAAATAGGGATATATTCATCCTAAATAACATTAAGAAAATGTAAATTAAAATGTAAATTAAGCAATTAAGCAAACTCAGGTAGTGGAGCATGTAAAAGGCAACATACTCAAATATATAGATGCAGTGATGCAGAATAAAAGCCTTTTGCAAGAGAGCAATTACTGGTGGTTTCAAAGTATTTTGGGCCAAATGGACAGCTGCATATGACTCTGTTTTTTTAATTTAAAAAAGCAAAGAAAGCACTGTATTTGGTCATACACATGGCCTCTCCTGCACTGGAGGTGAGACATTGTTATCCAAATGAGAAGGTTCAGCCTGGGAGCAGGCAGAGCTCAGAAACATCAGTTATGGATTGTGGATGTTACATGAACCTCTCTTAACAGCTAGCCTCCACGGGCCAATCTATGTGAACAACAGGATTGCAAACATTTGGCAAAGGGAAGATATTATTGATCAAAAAATATAGAAGAAAAAACCTGGTGTCAGAAACTAATGAATTGTGTTACAACTAACATCCAGTGCTGTGCAAGGTAAGCATATTTCACAAGCAAGGGTAGCACAAAGGAGGAAGCAAACAATGGTAATGTAAGATGTCTCTCTACTTTAGGAACACGGCTGTGAAGGATAAAATCCAATGTAGTATCTCTTTGTGGGGGTTACTTGCTATTCCCACTCGGTGTGGTGCCTACTAGTAACAGAGTGAATGCCTAATGCATATTTTACACACCCTGTGGATGTCAAATGGGACGGAGTTACACTTGCAGATGTAATTTTTATGGTCAATTTGCAGCTGACAAGTTATCTACATGAATATGTATTAGTGCTGAAGTTAACAATTTGTGCCTCTTTTCATTTTGGTAGATGAGTCCAATCCAGCTCAAAGATATGTATATATTAACTCAGCAATGCCCCTTACAGCTCTTTTAGATCTATTTAAGAAGGCATTACAAACCCAGCAGTCTTCACTGTCGCCTAGGCAAGAAAACACTTCCCACTTTGTTGAAACTTTTTCATGGAGAGTTGACAATTCAGAATAGTTTTTTTACTTTTTAAGTAGTGGGCAATAGCCTAGAAAAGCAGTAAAGCTATTTTCTTCCATAACATTTATATCTTTAGGTAAACAGGCACCACTGGTGGCAAGGGACTAAAATGACAAAAAGCAGAAGGAAAAAAGATGTAAGTTTTCATTCACCTTGCCATTTTTGTCTATGAAATTTAAGGCAAAGGAGATGAAAACATGAAGAATTGGAATGCTCTGTGTAGACGTTAAGCAGTCTGAATAGCTGAGGTGGGTCTGCTGCTGCATGGCACAAATGTGAACCTGAGTAAGTCACATGAGTAAGAGCTCCCACCAGAAGAGAAACTGCAGTCCCCCAGCAGCGAATTACATCCAGCCATACTAAGCTCAGCTTCTGTACCTTCTGCCTCCTTGTAGCTCCTGTTACAAATACTTTTCTTGTCTTTGGCCCAACCTGTTTCAACAAAGGGGCAGAAAGAAGTGCAGTGCAACTCTCCTCCTTCCTACCCCAACCTTGGATTGTCCTCTGGATTACAGAATGCTGCTGGGACCAAGAGTAGCCACTATTTAAAATGAGAATGAAGAATTATGGCCCATAATCAGATGGATTCTTTATGTTCTGTTCTACCTTTCATGCTTGCTCTGGCCCAGCGCATATAACTTGGCCCAAATTTTATCTAAATTAGATCATAAGCTCAAACAGAATAACACTGTTCTCATGAGTCTAATTAATACAAATTGCCATAAAAATCACAGAAATTTTGTATTGTTTCCACTGTATTTACAAAATGGAAAGCATTAACTCACAATGCTCTATTTCATTTGAAAATATATGCATAAATGTAAAGGAATTTCTTGGTGGCTGTACTGAGGAGAGGTTCATTTTGCAGCTGTAGCCTCAATTATGCCTGACATCCATAACTAAATACTTTAGTTTCAAGGGGTTTTTCACTGGCAACATTACATTTCCATATAAAATGTGTGACATTCTGCCCTTTTACAGTTTTATGTGAACATTAACTTTACAAATTTGCTTTCTCCTTCTCCCCTTCTGTAACAATTTCTGCCAACGATTAAGAAACCACACTGACATTTATCTTGAAAAACTATTTGAAAAGAATGTTTATTCCCTTCCTCACTATTTTTCAGATCATGAATGCAATATGAATTAAGAGTATTTAAAAACACTTAATTAAACAAGTGAAAGTTTTCTGGACTTTATGTATCAATTGTGATCTAAAGAAGTTACACTGACCTAAGTTCTCACAGAAACCTGTTCCCTTAGCAGGACCTTAACAGGGCCCTGTTCCCTTAGCAGAAAGACCAAGATACATAATATCTGAGGCCACATAAGCACAGAAAAAAAACCTAACGCAACTATGATTGATTCAAAGTCTGAAATGGAGGAGAAATCTTGCCTAGATGATTTTCCTTTTTGCAAGATATCCAGTGTTAAAGTTAAAATATAGCAATGCAAATAGTTTTCTAGAATCACAGTTTATGATAACATGTACCATCTAGGTGTTACATAGTATATTTCGAAATGCTTGCTGGTTTGTTTTGGAGTTTTTTCCCAATAAAACATTCTCTTATTCCTCGGAAGTGGTGCACCGTTCAATGAAGTGTATAGAATAGTACGCAGCTGTAAAAACACTCCACCTCAGGCTTCTCAGATAACCAGAAGATGCAGCCACACAGCCCCTTGTTCCCAGCATATGCTTCTGGGCCTGGCTCTGTGTGCAAGGCACAAGAGCTGTTTCTTTCCTCATATTTCATTCTAACTCCTCCCTCTGTGACAACACAAAGTAAACTCACCCCGGTGTGCTCAAAGAGAAAACCCCTTTTGTCCTGCCTTGGCCCACATTTAACTCTCCTCCCTGTGCTGAAGGCATTGATATGCCATTTCAGTGTGCCCCTAATGATAACCTTGTGAAAACCAAACCAAACGACAAAATCATCCCCCCCCATGCTTCCTCCAAAACCTGTCAGAAAACAGATCTTGGACTCTTTCAACATATTATCACGAGGAAAATCCTCTGCTTTCTTGTACAACAGCAATAGCAGAAGTCAAAGCTAGCAGAACTACTCAGTCATTACACCTTGTTTTGACAAACTGTCATAGAGATGATAACCCAGATTTATGACACCCTCAGAGAACACTCAGTCTAAACCAGGATCAGATGGCAACACCTCTTTCTCAACAAACATTTTAAAATGTTGTTGTGAAAAGCAGTGACTTTGTTCCAGGCTATTGTTGTTCCTGATTTCAGCTCTGCTGGATGATACCATTATTTAAATAAAAGGTTGTCAACTCTTTCACAAGAAAATAATTCACTGCAATAGTTGGACATTGTCTATGGAAAACAAGATCTAGTATTAGGGATCTATTATTCACAGCCATTTTCCCTGAAGTTCTTAACAACAAAATAAATACCTTTTTTGGGACAATTGAACTGGAACCCTCTCAGACAGTGGTGCTCTGAAAGGTTGCTGAATCACTCCTACCTGTGCAGGTGCCACATACATCTATCTGCTCAGTCCACTGAACTTCTACCCCTCTTTCCAAATACCCCATTCCCTCTTCAGTCCCTTCAGTGGTGAATGAAAACTCTTTGAAATCATCCAGGTTCCTCTTCTTGGAACACATTTAAAAGGCTGTTTTGGGCAAATATCTTTGCATCTCCTGAGCATTCACTTGTATAACCTCTGTAAACTAAACACTCATTCTTGGTATTTTACAATTTAGTTTACAATTGTATTTAAAGCTCTTCAACACAGCAGACTGCAATACCATCTCCACATGTAACAACCACCATTTATATTTTTCTTAATGCTTAGTCAAAATAGTGAAGACATAAAGAGATCAAATGGGCAGAATCTGACAGCAGAAACTTTGAGAAAGAAATCTGGTACAAATGTTTAACGACGAAAGTGATTAATCATTTGAACATCTTATCCAAGAATGTGGTAGATTTTCTATCAACTGAAGCCACTAAATCAATAAATTTTTCCAGCAGATATGCTTTAATTCATCCAGAAGTTATGGAAACCGGTGCAGGATTACTAGATAAAGTTCGATCATCCCTGTCACATGGAAAATCACTGAGTCAAAATGACCCTTTTTTAGATTTCAATTTCTATGACTTGCAGGGATTTTCTGGGCTGTGGCACCACTGTTAGCTAAAGCTGAACTGAAGCAGAACCAGGACTACGCTTCCTAAAAAGACAGTGTCCCCTCAGCATCAGAGATCAGACTGCTAAACTGTGGTTTTCAGGTCCTTTAGGACTCCTCAGTGCCACCAAGTCTGTAAATAGCAACAGCTGCAAAAAACCCTGCAAAAAAAAAAAAAGAAACACAAAATATTGTACATATATGTGGTCACAGTGATCCACGTATTTGTAACCTCCAGCAGGAGTTACTGCAATCCTCCTTACGTGGGAAGCAAACCACACACATTGTGTCCCTCAAGTAGAGAGCTGAAAACCCCACCTGACTGCCAGCCTGGGACACTGTGCACCCATCACTTGGTGGCCCTGCCTGCTGGGCTGAGACCTCTGCCAAAACAACAGTTTGTAGAGCCTGCCTAATTAATATTCCAAAGGACTGGCTCTCATTACCTGCGGAACTGCCTCTTTCTCCATTTGGTTGAAGCAGGCAAGTTATAAAGGAAGGGTAGAAAGGAAATTCCTCCTCAAAGCTAGCTCCTCTGACCACTGTGCCCACAGGAAACAGCAAAGTCTACCAATGGTTGGCTTGGCCTCACCCCTCAACACCTGCAGGGGTCAGTGACCTGGGTCCCTGAGGTTTTGTGCATGTCAAAGCAATTCACTCAACCACTGACAACTTTCCAAATTACTACAACCTCTCTGTGTCTGGCTATGAGCACCAGCAGCACACAGATCATGTGATGCTCCTCCAAGGCATCCTATTACAACTTGCGTGTGGGAAGGCTGACCAGGCTCTCCCACAGACAACACTCAGCTGTTCCACTCTATCCCTGCACTGAAGAGTTTTCTGGGTTGGATCGGTTGTTTTGAGCTGAGCACAATAAAGGTCCAGAATCACACAATGTTGAGCAGTTAGTTACTTATTCACCAGTGCTGACCCCAAGCTGTGGGGCATGAAAACCTTCTTGGAAAGTAACACAATCTGTTTGCATGCTCATGACTTCATTCCCTTCTGTCTGCCTCAGTGCACAGAGGAAAATAATAATGCATTTAAATTTAACTATCCCTTGTACAGCGAAAGATATTCTTCCTGCCCTATTAAACAAAGAATTGTACTGTACATTAATCCCAGTGGAAAAAGGGAACAACCACAGCTGTGAGAATGACTAACAGCTGACCCAGACTACTACACATGGCAAACAAATCATCTCAGGAAAATCTGTGAAGTTAGCTCTTTTTTCAGGCTACTACTGCGTTATCTGAAAGTAAAATTCTATTGAGAAAAACCAGAAATTTCTACTTACTGATACAAGAAATAAGATCATTAAATCTTTCCTTAGGAAAGACAGGATTTTCCAGCCCTCGGAAATAGAGCTTCAGTACTCCAGCAACTGAGTTAATGTCATGGTTACTTTGGTCATCTGCCAAAGGATTTTCACCTTAAAAAGTAAATAAAGTGAATGAAACACACATGCAGGAGCATTCTTGCATGAAACATTTTTATAAGTGAGTGACATTTTGGGTGGTTTTTTGTTTTTAGTGTGTGGGAGGTGGCAATGCAAGCATTCAAGTAAGATAATAAACACTGATGTAGAAATCCCAGACTATGATTAAACTAAAAAAAGGCAGCCTAAATAAAGCTTCCTTAAAATTACATAACCTAGTGATCTCTTAGGTCCTGAACTTCCAGCTAGGTATTTATGGACATGTCATGATTTAGAGTTAGTAAAATAAAAAAGCCAAACGTTCTTAATTGAATAGAGTTTTGCAGACTTTTCTTTGGACCCCTACATAAAGCAAATGGAGTTAGAGCACTCATTGAATTGAAAAATGTGTCTTCATTCTAAAAATTTAAAACATCAGGAATATATGCAACCATTTGGTTGAAAACCTAACTGAAACCTCAGCCACGACTGCACTATTTTATTTATGTAATTTTAAAGGCTTAATCTTTATTTTGAAACGCTTTAAAATGTATGGATCTGCAAGGATAACACTACCTAGGAGGAGCAGCTAAGAATAAGCAGATTTAAAAGCTGCAGAATAGAGGGATGTGGCTTCACTTAGCAAGTGGAAACAGCTGCTATATGTATCTTGTCAAAGACAAGATCAGGTTTAACAAGATATATATAACTAATATATATAAAAATACTGTGCATATTTTCTCATGCTTTCAGTCACAAGACTTCTTGCTCCAAGGGTTTTGTCATTAGCATGATCTGCAAAAGTTTTAATTTTCCCTAGAAATTAAAAAACCCCAGCTTTTAAGACTCAAAAAAAGGAATGTAAGATTTAAAAAAAATGTAACAAGTATTGCTTTAACACAGTCAGAGGACTGCTGGACCCTGGTTTCCCTAGCAGAGCAACCCTAGGCTGGGAGTTGGAAGCCACTGATGTTTAAAAAGCTGGTTTTACTTCCTGGTATTTTTCATGTAATTCCTCCTCTGAGGCTGAAGTTTCCTTTGGGAATGAAAAATGGAATGACCCTTTTTTTTACCCCCTATTTTCCTGGATCGTGATGCAACTTTGGCAGAAGGACCAGAAAGTTGAGCACTCATATTCCAGAAGATCAAGCAACAGGACTTTCAAATTGCATTAAGTAGTCTCTTGAATCAAATTAGACTCATTACCTTTCTTTTCTGAGGATCCTTAAAATAAAATACACAGAAACTATTATTTGCAGTTTACCATTAACAAAAAACTAATGTTTACAGTTGATTCAAGAGTCGTGTGTCTTGTCTGAACAAAATAAGAAAAACCCTCAAGCTCCTAGGATATAATGGGGGGATAAACATGCACATGTCATCATTGTACTTCATGTTTAAGCATGTGATGGCACAAAGTTTTAGGTGCAGTACACACAGTACATACAATCTGTTTAAACAGTCAAGAAAATAATTAGAATTTAGAAGATTTTAAAATGTCAGATATTAAGGTGCTCAAATAAATGAAAATCCAATTACCTCTCTCAAATGAATTTTTAATATCATTGACTTCCACCTGGGAACCAGACACTCTAAAAATTCCCTGATGCTGAAGACCTGCAGAAAAGATGGGAGACAGTGGTGAAAAATTAATTAATTTTTAAAAATACTTTTAACCTCTATTTTAAAAACCACTTGTAGTGCTAAATGAGGAATGTAAAAGATATATGAAAAAGTCAGGGCAGTAATGAAATGACATAGTTTTTTTCAGAGCTTACCATATAAGTTTATAAATCTGATACAGCTTTCCACAATAAGAGGAATGACTTGCCCTGAATCCTGCAGAAACAAGAGCAGAACGAGTGAGCTGTAGATCCGAAAGAGGAAACCTCCCTACTACGGCCTAATGTGAAAATGCACTTTCTTGGTCAATCTAGATGGACATACAGTGCTGGTAAAAAAACACCTAAGTAAAAATACCACTTCTAACAGAGTTCTCTTCCCATTTAGGGAGGGAAGAAAAGGAACAGGTGAAGAAAAGAATTATGGTTCTTAAAATCCTTTAATCAGGAAATTCAGTTCTCTACCTCTGTTACCATATCTGGCTAACACTGTATGTGACATCCAGGCTCATGCATGCATTTTAGATTTTTGAAGCAAAATGAGTTAAAGCAGTGAATTTGCCCTTTAGAAAGATTATTACTAAGAATAATAATTCATGATGAAGATGATCCCTCTGCATCAATTCAACTGACCTTTCTTTTCCTGGTGGAGAAAATCCTACGTGGACCTAATTATACAGGACTTAATTCCTCAATGTGGGGGTTTTTTATTGTTTGGTAGGGTTTTTTTGGTAAAAAAAAAAGTTTACGGCAAACAATTTGCAAGGCATTTCTGGATTTGCTGGACTATCGGAAACGTTCTTGGAGCAGAGCCACTGAATGACATTGCATGGGGTACCAGAATGTCTCCCTCCAGACTGAGAGCACTGCTATGTGCTCTGCTGGGTTGTGTGCCCTACCATGGGGAGATGATGGCCTGGCATGTTCTTTCTGGCTGCTCTAAATGGCTGCTAATCACCGGGTGGTGAACTGCAGCTACCTTGAGCTGAGCATGTGGCTCAGCTGCTTCTTTTCTAGGCACAAAATTACTGGGAAAGGGAGGTCACAGCCTACACCTCCCCACCTGCCACTGGCAGAGTTCAGGAATCACAGCTCCTCATCTCAACAATGATACAGCAGCAGGTCTGCAGCTACATTTTCAGTTACACAAAAGTGTTTTAAAAAAGGATAAAAAACATTTGTGATGGAAAGGGGCGAAGATGACTGTACACTAATTTTCAGTGAGTTACTTGTCTTTTTCTTTTAAATTGCTTATTTTCTGAAAGAATCACTGGAGTCCTTTTGTTTTGGCACTTTAAAAAGGGGATGTTTTAACCCAAGCACACTAGTGACCACAAGTCATCAAATACAGATTAAAGACATAAATAATATGATTAAAAATTAATTGGAAAAGTTGGTGCTTATGCTGCAAAAATTAGTTTCAAAAGTAATCTTAGAATTTCTTGTCTTAAAAGCTGTAATTTTTATTTCCAAATGCATTTCCAATATGTAAGTGCTCAGAGAATTGACTAATTAATTTGAAAGTTTAGTACAAAAACAGTTTGAATTATAAACCATGAATTCAAAAGCACCTTGTAACTCAGAACACACATTTCCTCTTCTAAGTTAGTACTTTGTTTTCATACTAAACTACACTAATGGGAAGTTTATGAATCAAGCTCAAGTAGAAAAAACTACTAAAAAAGTTTGAAAAATATTACACAGTGAAGCAATAAAACATTGCACTTCCTGAGGTAACCTAACCCCCTCATCTTACGTATACTCTGTGCTGTTTTAGTGGGGCTTACAAAAGACTGTTATCACTAACTATGCCATTTAAATTGTGGCTTGTTTGTCTTTTAATTCAAAACCTAGCAAAGACTGGCTAGCCAAGAACCAGTAATGGCTGCATTAGCATTTCCTCTTTGACTTGTGTCACGGTTTGGTAACAGCTAAATAAAAAACCCCTTGGAACACATGAGTTGTTAAACCCAGGAACATCATCATCTTCACCAACACTGAGCAGCCTGGCTCTCCAGAAAAGCAGAGTATTAGAAAACATGCAGAACATGCACCCACATCTCCTGTTAGTACACTGGTTCATGCAGAGAACATGAAGCCTAGGAAAAGACAGTGTTTGCAGTAAGAAATTACAAAAAAAACCCCAAACCCAAATCACTTTCATACCTGGTTTTGGAGAATCTGTTCAGAACCACACAAAACTTTGTACTTAAGTAATACCCTGAAATAATCTAAACTATCAGCTTTGCCTTTTGGATCTAATCAAACAACAATAATTTGAAGTAACAATCTGTGCTGGTGAGTGTCAAGAACAGTGACCCTACTGCTACTGTGAATTTAATCTGATGTGTGTAGTCAATGAATGTATGTTTGCGGCTAGTTATAATTTCTTATGATGCAAAACTCTAACAAAAAGCTATTTGGTGTGATACTGTATTTCACTAGCCGTAATCCTTTTGTGCCTGTCAAAATAACTCATCTCTATCAGGAATGACATGGTCTTTGGGCAGAGATGCTATCCTAGGGTAGCTCCCACACTGGCAAATCTGTCATAAGGCTACCAGCTTTTTTGACCTCTTTCCTTTTGAAAGACCAATTATGTAGGACTCCCCACTTGCAAGTAAGTCCTGTCACCCACACTGCCATGTAGTATAACCTTTGTCTCTGTGAAGGAAAATGATGAGGTACCATGCCTCCTGATTTGCTTTGCCCTTCTCTAGTCCGGGGGCTTTCATTGTGAGAATTTCTGCTTCCTTGCTTACTTTCACCCCTAAGTGTGGATGCTGAAAAGCTTGAGGCCGAGAGATTTTCCAGCTCCCAGCCAGCATCTGTGCGAAAGCAGGACTTTCACACCAGTGCTGGCAGAGAGCTGGAAAATCTCTCGGCATCAAGCTTTTCAGCATCCACACTTAAGCAAGAAACAGCTCATGATACTCATCTATTTCATCATGCGATGATTTCTCAAAGTCTTTTCATTTCACAGCACCTCCTGTGTAACAATAATAATGAAAATAATAATAATAGTTTTCCTTATACTGAGGGTTTCTGAAAGCTTGACTCAAAGACAGCTAAACCCGCAATGCCACTGAGCACAGAATTTGTTCTGCAAAATGTTTGCCACTAGCTATATTGAACAAGGAAAAAAAAACCTCTGTAACATTCAAACCCAATTCACAGAGCTTGCAGTCAAGAATTTTATTCACTGCATTTATAAATGTATTTTTACCATTTTTAAAAGATTTCTTTCCTGTAGCTGTGTCAGCTAGCATCCAGAGGCACTAATTGTGACGGGCAGGTGCTTGAAAATGAGCAAGAAAATATCCGTCATTTAAGACTACAATCCCTCCAGAGTTCTGCTCTGGTTTAGTTTTGCCTGCTATATTTGTACACTCATTTCTTAATGCAAACTTCTCCCTCCAGGTCTTTGAAAGAACTGATTTTGAGCCAGGCATGAATGCAACCCGAGAGCGAGGCAGAGCTGGTTCTCTTGTCACCAGAACTATACCTGATGTCTCGTGTGAGAGTTCCTTCGGCCTCGGCTAGAAGCATTATTAGAAATAAAAGTATGAGAAAGAAGAAGATAGTAAATACAGCAAAGATACAAGACCCAGAATAGCGGTGATCACAATTTCACACAATATAATAAATTCCTAAAGTCATAGGAAATCAAAATCTGGATATCAAACCCAGGGAAGTACTGCTTGTCCACAGACTTTGAACACTGAAAGTAATGAAAATAACAAGCAGGAAACTCTGGTAAATTGTGGGATGCACCACTACATCCTATCTTCTACATGAAGCTAAGTTTCCTCTTAAAAGCAGGCTGCCAATACTATTCCTACTTGATTAACAAAACTGTAGAGAGGCTAATGTGAGAAACAAATCCCCGTCTTTCCCTTTGACTTCAGGAAGTATTATATTGATCAACCGGGAAAGAAGAGCCCCAGGACAGACTTAAACATAATGATCTGCCTCAGCTTTTGTGAGCTGGTGACCATTATAGTAAGAAGCGTTGAGATCAGCCACTGGGGTGGCTGGTGCCAGTACCTTGATGAACGACTCCAAATCACCATTAAACAACTTAGCACTATACTGTGATCGGGGTCTGGCCTTCCTGTGTTTCTGGGGCTTAGGGGGAAGATTTGGAGGCCTAAGGGAAGGGAATATGATTACTGAGCAAGGTAGAATTAAGTCACACAATAAAATGAAATGTCTGTAAGCTCATGGCAAAACAACAGAACACTGTAAAGGGAGCAACAAACACAGCACTTATCAAATAAAGGCTTTTCATCAAATGTAAGTGTAACACTGATTAAAGAGTGGAGAACTCCTCCATTAAAAATGCATTACTTCTGGATAAATAATGACATTCTTTATGAATGCCTGTTTTGCAGTTTTACCATATAAATTTATTCCAAACACTGCACGATTGGAATGGCTTTTTCTGTTGTGGTCATGCATAAAATGTGCAGCAACCACTGAAATTCAACCTGCCAGCCATGGCAGAACACAGACCACTCCAAGCACGTCTTACCAAGCAGAAAAGTTGCTTCATGCTGGAGAAGCTTCAAATGCAAATTAAAGCTGCTCAGCAGACTCCTAAGATGCTTCAAAACCAAACTGACTGCATTTTCAACCAGAGCCAGGAAGGTTAAACAGCTTTAGCTTTGCACATCCAACCACCAACAACTTCACACACAAAAAAACCCACC
Organism: Aphelocoma coerulescens; assembly: GCF_041296385.1. Taxonomy (NCBI): domain Eukaryota; kingdom Metazoa; phylum Chordata; class Aves; order Passeriformes; family Corvidae; genus Aphelocoma; species Aphelocoma coerulescens. Next base: position 34,450,085 of record NC_091014.1, on the reverse strand, counting down.
TTGCTAACAACCTAATGGAATTAAAGGTATACCAACTTGAACAAATAAGTAAAACCAGCATAACACAAAAAGAAGCGTAGGAAGAACACACAAAACTTTGGTCTGCAAAATTTTACCTAGTGTGTTACACCTGTGATGACTACAACTGAAAGAGATTATAGGAAATAAATGCTGTTTGTTCTCTAGGTCACAAACTCCTTTGTGAATGTCACGCCAACAGCTTTCTTAGTTCTCATGCACCAGCACTTTCTATAGGGTTTTTTGGAATTAGCAAAAACTCAAATGTTTTTGGGGGATCAATAAGGCATAGAGCATTCAACAGTGGGACTTCAGTCTGAGTACTATCTGCTATTTTAAACTCATCTTTAAATATATCCTCTTCCCACCGACAATTTAACTTTGACCTTGAAGAACATTTCTGTTTGCATGTCTCAGAGTCTTACAGGAAATGTAACTGAACCTTGGGGCAACAGGCAGGGCCCAGCCAAAGCCCAGGAGCTGGTGCTGAGTAACAGATGGGCAGGCTCTACTCCTCAGAGTATCTTTCTCTAAGTGACCAGCTGTGAGGAGATATGAGGTAAGATGGCTTCACTGCTCCCCCACTTTACTAAGGTAAAATCATTGCCTAAATCCACCATCTTCTTTCAGCTGTTTACACAGCAGGGAACTTAGGATGATGTGAGCCTGATGAGTCGCCTGCTTTGGAGTCAAGAAAGGAGGTTTTTCTCATTAGACATAAACTTGTCATTTCCACGCATTCCTGGAATGGTAACCTCTGGAGGCAGAGTTAAACATACAGTTGTCAGAATTAATGTCAGCAACTGGGAAGAATGCTCTGATTTGTTACCACTTTTCAACTGACGTCATATAAGAAAAGTAGTTGAGCAAGTCCAACTATACAGAGCTAGAAAAGAACATGGGAGTGGTGGGAGAAAATCTGGTGTAAAGTCTGTAGAGATGTCCCGGCAACATTGGGACCAGGCAAGGTGGTTCTTGAAGGCACTGGGCAAGGATGTATTTCACGGAAAGGGAAGAGCAAGACCAAGAAAGTTGGGCTGGATGTTCCTGCTTTACCAGGACACACTGCCTGTAGCAGTGACACACACAAGTGGCAGCTGCAAATCCAAGCAGTTGCCATTGCCCCCCTCCTAGTCTCTGGGGGCTGCAGAGCTTATCCGGGTTTATATCTGGAGGCAGCTTCAAAGGTGTGGCATTACACAACTGAAAAAATACGTGCATCACAAAGCTGGGAGATCCAACACTGAATCCCTTCTCTTCTGTGGATATACAGAGCCATTTAAGTACGGAATACATGGATGCTGGGGGAGGCAGGTATTTGTGTCCACAGCTAGGTTATCAAAGACACAGCCCACTGACCAAACTGATCTTCCTACCAGGTTCTTTTAAACTGTGTATCCTGACCAAGGGAATTACAGACTATGAGGGGCAAGGTATCTCTTGACAACTGAAAAATATTTCTTTTCTAGCACCGAAGTGCCCCCTGCAACTTCCAAATCTGATGTGTGATTCACAAAGATTTTTAAGGATCTCCCAGCTTGTCCCACCCTTGACACTGGCCAAAGCAGCTCACAAGAATGAGGAAGATGAACAGTCTGGTCCTTTACTCATCAGCATGCTGAAACAGAAATGCTGAATGTTAAAACACACAGGGTCTATACATAATTTACGTAACAACAGCAACAACCCTTATGAAGTTGTTCTAAAACTTGTAAATTCTAGGATTTTACCTACTTTTAACTCCAAATGAAGTCAGATAAAAATATCTTACCTTGTTGTCATGTATTCAGCCCTGTGACCTAGAAAGTTCAATGAACAGGAAACAATGATTTGTAGGTTTTAGGTTGAAATTTTTGTACCTAAATTACACTTAGCAAATTATTTTTAGTCCTAACCTTCATGCTACCAGCAAAAGATACACAACTATACAACAAACAGGGCAGTGTAGTTATCTACTATCTCCACAGTTCCATTTAAAATACAAACAAAACCCATGTTGCAGAACAACTTTTAAGAAGCCTGCCCACAGATAAAGAGTCACTTGATACTGTAAGTAATTTCAAGTAAAATTCCAAACAATGTCTATTGTTGGTGCTCATATGTTTCAGTGGCTAAATCAGTATGGAAATAGAGCTGTGCCAAGATTAGATTACATCTCCCCCTGCGCCTTGTGCCTAAACCTGTTCAGTGCTGAAAATACAGAGCTCTAGACACAAGTAGTTATAGAAAGACTTCCTACTCTCTTTTCTCTGTGTATTGCAGGAAAAAAGTACAACACTATCACTGAGAAACACCACAGGGCACTGCAGGGAATTGTAAAGAAGCAAATATCATATTCCAGAAAGGCTCCTTTGCAGATCAGCATACCAGTAAGTCAGGCATGCCTGACTCATCATAATGAAAAACAAAATAATTAAACAGGACAAAGATCATGGTATGGTAAGTTCCAATGAGCCAAACATTGCCAAAGGGAAATTGTGCGTTATTAATTTATTAAAAATCTTTGAACATGTCAGTAAAATACTGGATAAAGAAGAATCAGTTCAATTAATTTACTTAGGCTTTCAAAGGCTACTGATAACTTTCTTCACAGGAGATGACTTAAAGCCATTAAACAGCCATAGATATAGTGGCAAAATATTCTCACTGATCAAAAAGTGAATCAAAGTGAAGTGAAGAAAAGGGAAACCCAGTGGGCTTAAAATGGTCTTTTCTCATCATGGCAGAAAATGTAACAGCCTTGCCATTAGGACCATTTATGCAATCCATCCGGCAGTTACTAATGTCTTGAGAGATCACAGCAGCTAAGGAGGCAGAGCACTGTGCAGATGACTGAAATACTTTTGTATCAAATCCTGACAAAACTATGAAAATCTTCAAAGGGGTTAAGTGACATGCAGTGCAAACAAAATTCACTATTAACATGTTCAAGTAAGGTATTAGGGAAGAATTAAACACCTATACCAGTGAACGGAACTATGGATACAAACTTTGAAAATCACTCTGAGCTTCACTTGGGCTAGGTCTAAGTACACATCTCAATTCAAAAGTGACACCAAACCAGCTTGTCAGATTCCAGGACTAATGAGTAACAGTGATATGAAAACCACAGTATTATGTGCCAGTATTCAGATGCACACTAAGTACTGCACAGTACTGAAAATCCTAGTCTGAAAATGTATTTTCCAGTACCAGAAGAGTGTGGATCCCCTGAAAGTGGCACAAAGAAGCAGCTCTGGGAAAAATCTCTGACATTAAGGCATGTGAATCTTGTTGGCATCTATTTTAGATAGGGGAAAAAGAGAGATCAAAGAAGAGTATGAAAAATAACCTATAACAGAAAAAGAGTAAGCCAGGGACTTCTCCCTACTCAGGTTACCAAGGGAAATTCACTGAGACTAAGAATCCCAATAATAAATGGTAGTAAAACAGATGTTACAAATGCTGTGCCTGGGGGATTTTAAACACATCTTTGATATTTAACAGTTTAGGGCAAAAGGTGTCTGGGTCTTAGGGACAATTTCTTCTATAACTCCTTGTTTTCTTTCCTGCACTTCTCTTTTCTTTGTTAATTTCTTCCTTCAATAGAGGAGCCTTTGGATCAGGATTAATATGAGCATGAGTGGGCTTCCTATGTTTAGTATCAATTTCATTTGAGTGTTTCTTATTTACTTTCCAAGTCTGTAGATACAGATTCAGCACAGAGCACTTCATCTGTCTTTCCTGTGCAGATCATGAATATGTATCTGCTGTGTCCATAAACAGCAAGACTGTAGTAGGCAGGTGATGAACCAGAATAGAAGCCAAATGCTGTTAACATTATGGACACCAGATGGGAACCTGGACTGATCCTTACACTGTATAGTAGCAAGAAAGGGTGCCAAAGGAAAACTTGCAGCTGATACAATGCTCTCCTTCTCCCCCCATTCTCCCTAGCTTTATTTAACACAGCACACTGTGCTATTTGTCTAGTCTTGTTGACATGAAAGTTTCCAGAAAAGGCAGTTTGAGGGGAGCAGTTCACTTCCTACAAATTCATTTTTATATTAGCAGTAACATTCATATTTCCACTGTAATTCAATCCTTTCAATCCTCCCCATTCAAGAAACTTTCAGAATCCAGGTCCTCTGTCCCAGGCATGGGGATTTTAATGCAGGACATGCCTCAACTGAAGGGGATACTTGGAACTTTTTAACCGGTAAAAGTGATGGCTTTCACTCCAAATACCAGCTTTGAATGTGAATGTGTATGTTTGGGGTACTATTTGTATGCGCCGTGCTATGGAGATGGGACAACAAATATGTGCAAAAGCACAGTGGCCAACACAGATTAACTACGTGGGGGTTGCAGCTGGTGTGTAGAAGGGAGCTCTTCAAACAGAATAGTCCAAGCATGCCCCAGCATGGCAGAATGGCCCAGAGCCTAATGGCAATTTATCACTTAGGTCACCCTGCTGAGAAGTTTTTCTTTAGGTTTCCTTTCAAAGAATTCTTTTCTTACTTTTTTCCAACATGGTTAATGCAGCAGATTCTGTTGCCTTTTGTTTCCCTCCCTTTCACTTTATTTTTCTAAATATATTTTCAATGAGCTTCAAGGAGAACAATGACCTCTTTTTTTTGACTAAAGTCAGCTGCACACTTTTTTGTGCAAATAAACTGCTCACCATACACATTCAAAATAAAAATCTATTAAATGAAAACTTTCATGAGAAAGAAAATAACACAGGTAGCTGTCTAAAAACAGCTACCATCTTCTACAGTTCAGTTTTGAAAGAAAATGCTGCTTATATCCTACCCCCAACCTCAGTCACTCCCTGGACAGGGGCTTCGTTTGGGTTAAAGCCACTGAACTGCTAATAGCTGTTTAGGCACCTCCATGGGATTTGTGCATCTGGGCTTTTGTATTTAAACCAAGAAGAGATGTGATTAACAACAGATACTTGGCAGTAAAAAGAAAATAAGCTGACACATCTTTTAGAGACATTCTTTTAGCAAACAGGTTTTCTTTCTTGAGTCTAAACTTTGAGTCTCTAACCTCCAGGAGAGGATTTTTACTCTTTGTGGTGTAATCTCACTTCTTCTCCATTCTGTTCCACTCTCTGTCTAGTCCTCAGGTTTGTACTGCAATTCCCCTTTTCCCTTTGGTGCATGTGGAAGTGTCTGGTGGGAGGGCTGGTAAGAGACAGGCCAGAACTGTGCATAGTGTGCGATTCATTACTGCCTTAATTCAGCTTTACTTCATTTGATCTTTACTTCTGCTGACTTGCTTTAGATTTTAAGATGTACTTTTAAAAACTGTGGAAAGTGTTCAGGACAATGGATAATTCTCTGCTATTGTAATTTGTAATGCAATAATTTTATGTGCAATAATGATAATCAACAGGTATAGAGCGATTAATGAAGTTTTCATTCATTTAAGTTTACAAAATGCAAATACTTTGTAAAAAATAACACTAGATTAAGTCTATAAGAAACCTACTACTGACATTAGTGAGGTCAGGATTTCACCTTTTACCTTTGATAAATGCTCCACTGAGTTGTTAGGCTGCAAGAAGGACATTAGTGTCCATGTGTTAGAAATGCTGCACTAGTGAGTCCATTGTACAAGATGCATCCTGGATAATCTATGTGCTTTAAAAAGATCACTCTCTCTCAAGTCTTAAAAAAAACCTCAAGTCAACAGAAATTGTTAGGATGTAGGAACAGTACATTTGTCACAGCTCTTAAATCAACCTGCACTGACTGTGTCGCTCCCCTTTCAGACATGAGATTTTTCATTCAATAGCTCTGTCGCCAGATAGAGTCACTTGTCTAAACATCTGTGCAGTGGAAGTATGTGTTGAAGAAGAAAAATCAATTTATTGTGTGTACTCTTACCACTGCACCAAAACTGTGACTGGTAAAAATCAAATCTATGCTTACTGGACAATTAAGCCTTAAGTTTTGTAATTCTTTTCCTGTGTATCTTTGGCATTTCAGTGGCTTCACTGTATAGCTTGGAAACAGTTTTCAGTTTACTGTGTGACATTTACCTTCTCCAAGTGTCCTCTGCAGCAAGTCATGTTTTGCTTGAAGTTTTGTGATGAGATTGCTACCTTCCAGATATTCTCTGAATTTCTGTAGAGATGCAGATGAATCTATTACTATGCATGACACATAAATTCCAGGAACTTCTGGATAATGTTTACTTCAGGTGTTTGGTCTGTATCACATAAATGAAGAAGTAACCAACATACCATGAAATAGAATTGCTCTGTTTCCTGCTGGTTTGCTCTTCTTTTTGCAATGCTAGGCTTACTCAGGTATGTCTCAGAGACTGTTGACTTCACAGACTCTGTTGAGCGACTGTGCTGGAAACACTCTGACACATCATAATCTTCAATGGTGACCATATCTTGTATTGTCTGCAGGGTAGCCTCTGTTGTTTTCTTAACCTGGTATTAAAAAGCACAATTTGCCAAATGCAACATAAGTATATATATAGGAACAGCTTAGGAGGGAAACTCAGTACTCGCAGTAATTCTCTGGTACACTCCCCCAAACAAACTGGTGTGCAAATGTGAAAAGTTAGATGTGCTATAACAGATATCTATGTAACAGGTTTCCTGTCTAGTTCTCTGCTTTACCGTGGTATAACCCACAAACACAGATGTACTCTTGTGTTGCCTTTGTAGTGAATCAAGCATTTGTTTGAAATTAAAATTGAAATGTGACATGATTTGGTTATGGTCCCTAATCTAGGAGGCAATAGAGATGATACACTACTCTGGAGGGTCAGCTCTCCTAAATGTGGTCAATGTGTTATACTAAATATGTACATCCAGGGATCTGGATGTGGCCAGAACAACGTCATCCTCCAAGAAAACAATCTGTGACCCTGTACTGTGCAGTGCTATGATGAGGGGCATGGGGATGTTTAGACTGCAGAAGTGGACAGCAAGGGCTCGAGAAAGAACAATTTACACCAGACTCCCAGCCCTTCCTGTGACCTATGCAGCACCACTGCTCATAGTGGAAACCCAGGCATGGATGCTGTGGATGAGGGATGCAGTTTCCACAGTGCAATAAAGTAACCGTCAAGATTCACAAGGATGTGATTTACTTCCCCGGTTCTGCTTCAGATGGAGTCTCTATCAGGGTCAACCAAATCATGGACACTTCTACACACAACTCCAATGTGGGCAAATATTCCTTCCATGCCTGTCAAACGTTATTTCTGCCCCATGCCCTTCACTTCGCTGAAAGAAATAATCTTTCCTCTTCTGTCTTTGTTACCTTGAGAGACTTTCTGAATGCAAGTAGTTGTTTCTTTTTTAAAGATGACTGTACATGTCTCACGGATATTAATATTTTGTTCTAGACATTCAACATACAAACTACAATGAGAAAAACTGGCATCCTGGAAACTTACCAGTAAAGTACATGAAGAAATTAAATTATTTCTATGTTTTCTTTTAAAAATAGATTCTCATTTAAACTGAAGGACTTTAACATTGTCTTAACTGTGATAAAAGTGAATTTTATTTCCACTGCCAGAGCAGGGGGGAAAGAGAACAGCACTGTTTATTCCATATTTTACAAAAATATGCACTTTATTTTGCTGTTCCCGTCACAGGCATTCATTAGTCATGTTTATGAATAGCTGTAGCTGAGAGCATAAGAGATCTTGAGTCAGCTACCACAAAAGACAGTTCAAATTCCTTTGTACTACAGAAGTAGCAAGTTGAGGACTGGACAGAGGGTGGTCACAGAAGACAGTAACTGTTCTCAGTGGCTTTCTGTCACAAGAATTTAAAAATATGTGCTCTAACAAGTTTACACAGAAGCATCTGCAAAATGCAGAACTCAGTAATGTGAATGTATGGAGAAGTAAAAGACAAAGTTTTCAAACCTCTGTAAAGCAGGTGAGGATATATCTTAGCATATTTGCCAGTATTTGATTTTTAAAATTAAAACCACTTATACAGATTGGAGCCACTTCAGGGTCATTTACAAGCTTTTGGCAAGGTAGAAAACACTGCACCTTCCTGAAAATGATGTTCAATGCTTAGCCCTTGCAGACATAGGTCTTACCTCCTCATTTTCAATTTTGAGTGTAGCCAATCGTGACTGTAGTTGTTGATATCTAAGCATAAGCTCTGCTTGCACAGGTTGCTGGGCAGTGACCTGGCAAACCTAAAGAAGAATCAAAAAGAGCTGTAAGATGCAAGTAATTAAAAAAAACAGTCAATAGTCTTTGGTTGTTCTTAAAACTAGGTGAATTCCTACCAAAGCTATTAAAACTTAATAAAACAGACAATAAAATGTGTCCATCTAAATTTAAAGTATTTATATGTTACAAGGTGTGGAAGTATGTACTACAAGCACAACCTTTTTCTATGTCTGCTTTTTGTTGCTTTTGTATCACACAGAAATGCAAACCCCAGAGTAACTTTCAGAAAAAAAGATGTACATGGGTGATTTTGAATTCTGCTTTGCTACTGGGCTTCGGTATAGCAGAACAGGGCACAACTGTACCAGTATGCCTGAAATCTCCAGATGATAAAATGGGGGAAGAAGAAGGGGAAAAGGCTGCCTTGCAGCATGAATTATTTGGAGCGGCTCTGCAGCTGCTCTCAAATCGCACCCACAAACTCTGTTATGAGTGATGCAGGTAGTAAAGACATAAAGTCACTGCTTACACTGGTGCTGGACTGAGCACAGGTTGGCCAGCAAATTTATAGCAATGTCATTATGAGTGATACAGAATATAATGACACGTAACAGTTTTTACATGAGAACTTTGAAGAAACAGACAGTGCTGCAAGTTTTGCAGAATGTTATTGCTGATCTTTTGGGTAGCTTTTACCAGGCTCTTTGTTAAAGGGAATAAATTCTCTATCCTGGTATACAGAAACAGTCACTATGGGGATACTTATCAGTGTACAGACCTCATCACCCATATGAGATTGGAACTCAAATTTCATTGGTGGACAAAAAGCAGTGGGGTACATTTCCATGAATCTCTGCTTGTCACTGCGTGGCTCCAAGCTGTCAACTGCATTTTCAATGATGTCTAATCCCTCATGCCTGGAAGTTTCAAGGTTATACTCTGCAGACAGGTATGTTCTTAGGGCTCTGTTCAGACTAGCGTGGTATCCAAGATCACAACACTAAAAAAACAACAAACAGAAAAGACAACAAATTTAAAAGGAGGAACACCATTCCAATATCTCAGTCCTGAAACTGTCACTAAAATTTTCTGTCCTGAAATTTTTCTATCTTTGAAGTATTTAACAAAATATCTTCTAAATTAAAACACACTCCTGGGGTCAACACAGTACGTAGTATCCTCATTTTGTTGCAAAGATTAATTGACAGTTTTAGAAAAGAGATCAAGTGTACATGTGTGACATTTTGCTTATCAGACAGAAGAGCAGGCACTGTATTTATATCAAAAGAAGTCTAGGACTACACACACAAGTGGGCTTTTCAGTATCAATACCATGTGTAAGCCTTAAAGCACCTATTTAAACCCACCCTGGCATAACTATCATCTAAGTTAATGACAGCACCAAAGTGAACTTGAAGCAATTCCTGATTACCACGCCTGTGCCCAAATAAAAACATCTACAAATACCTTGAGCTTTCTGATGCAAAATGAATGGTTTAACATCTTTTCCACTGATGGTGAAAATGTCTTTAATGTACATCTTATTTCCCATGCTCATACAGAGCCAGCAATGTACATTATGTTACTAAACGCAGAAAGTCATAACTTATGTCCTTTTTTTTTCTATGAAATGGAATGTAATTGAAACCTAATTGATAAAACATAAAGTTTTGTTTGTTCTTGAATTTTAAACATCCTCAGTTCCCATTATTAATGTTTGATTAATATTTTAGAGAACAGCTGAGTATTTTTAAAATGTCACAGGAGTAGCACATCAACTGAATGTTTCCCTACATCGTACAGTAAATACCCTCAGTTTCTGCTCAGTGAGCCTCCAGGTAAGGGGAGATGTCACCTCAATAGTGGCACATCAGTTTGCTAAGAGCTGCATACAAAGCAGTGCTCTTTATTCAAACAGGTGAGATTTGCCCCCATCAGAGGCCACTGCCTGGCCAGAGCAGTTGGAGCAGTCTGCTTTACAGCATCCCTCAGTCCCCAGCCACTTTCCTTGGGTGCCCACCCACAGCCTGAAGCCATCCATCCCTGCAGGACTCACAAGGTAACTATGGAGTTGGGTGAAGAAGCAACTTGAACTCAGCCCACTGTACACTATATGCATATATACACCTTTTATATGAGTACTTCCCTCACAGGTATTACAAACACCACAGGACTGATAGGATCACATTCCTCTCCCTTTCCTCTTATTTGAAAAAGGAGAGAAAGAGAGAGAGAGACAGACATTGAGTTGTACACGCTACATGGGAAAGAGCTTTCAACCTATTTACCGTACCAAACCCTGTGTATAGAAAGGAATGAAACACTTCACTTATGAGTAGAAGGGAACAAGACTTCACACCTTGACTTAGGTATGGTAATGACTACTGATGAAGCTGCTCTCTGAAATCTAACAGAGAGCTGTTTTATTCACAACAAAGCCTCCAGAAAGACTAAGTTTTCACTCCTAGCAAGTACTCCTGGTAGTGACTGCAGATGGGACAGTGGCTCTCCAAAAAAACAGATGATGAACCATTCAAATAAAATGAAAAAGATGCCATGTTCAATCAAACACACAGATGTTAACCTCACTCTTTTGCATTTATAAAATGGAAATTTGTGTTACACTTACTAAAACAGCCACTCAACTTTTATACTAAAGCGCATCCATATTTCAAAGAACACCAGCCTCAAAAATATTGTTTCTAAAAGGAAAAGTCTCTTGGTGTTTTTCTCTTGTTCTATGTCAAATCAGATCTCATATTTAATTCACTATCTTGGATGAAAAAGACAGACTAAAAGTGCTGATAAGAAAGTGAATTGGGACAGCTGTTTTATTTCATGTGCATTAGTTTCAGAGAGACCTCATGGAAGATTAAACTGAAAAGGAATTAAAAATAGAGGGCAATGCCAGGTTTAACATTGCCAACTACCCATGTGTTATAAAACTACAGCCTGAATTTTGGCTCTAGTGGATTAGTCTGAGTATCACAAGAAAGCTTACTGATTTACGATTAGAGCTGTGTGGGTTTCTGATGCAGCTTTTTTGCAAGCTGGAATATAAGATTGCAGCCTTTATGCTGTGACATAACTTCATTGTTTAACCCTTAATCCACACAGTCACACGATCATTTTTGGGAAGTGGTGACAGCTGAACAAGGCAACAAATACGGCCTCTCGGACAAGAAGAGGATTTTTCAAATGAAGCAGAATATCCTGCCAGGCTAAGGCATTTACTTGTAATGCCAATGCCAGCAGAGAAAACAAAAATTAAATGCAGATCATGAACTAATGCCTTATCACATGTATCTTTTTGAATCGAATTAAAAACATCTGAATTTGAAATTTTTCTTCAATTACTCATGTAAAAATAGAATTGGTATGAGGGAAGTTATTTTTTAAAAGCAAAACTAAACACTCAGACATCACAACTCTTAATTCTGCTACACCATAGCCCACTTTCCCCAAAATCTGGAGACACAGATCATAACTGGGAAACATCTGTCATAGTATCAACTCGTGGCTACCCAGAAAGAAATGTATTGTTTTAATCTGCTGAAAAGATGGTTTAGAAAAGAGAGTTGTCTAGAATGGGGACAGCACTTTTGGTATTTGTTCATTACTGAGGCCAGAAGTTTAAGATATTGCCACTGAACTGCCACCCTGACCAACCACATTTTCTCTCATCATGCTTGGAAAAATCAATCATCAACCTTTTTGGTGCTGCAAAAAAGTACTACATGTATGCAGACACACATGCACACATATTTACAGGATTTTCAGGAAAAATCTGTAGATCTGTGGAAATACTTGTACAGTTCAAGTGAGCAACCACACTTAGCCAAAATAAATACGAGTCTCAGAGGTTCATTAGTCAGCAAACTGAGGGTACAGCCTGGGTGGTTATCTACCTATGGGTCTGCTATCTATCTATGGGCTAGAGAGGTGAGATGTCACTTCGTGCAGTAAGACATGACGATGAAAAATAAGAGAATGAAGTCACAGACTATGAGTTTGTTTGCATTTTGGGATTCATGAAGACTTTTGATTGGGCAAAGTGGAGGGAGATGAGGGATGCATTTGGGATATGTGTGAAAAATTAATTTTGTAATTTGCATTTTATTCTTATTTGGAATTAAATCTGAAGCAGTCTCAAGAGCATTTACTGCCTTTACTGTACCCCAGAGTATATTTAGGCTTGAACAAAACAAACTGCAGTGCTTAGCACAGAGCTTCAACCAAACCAAGCTGCTCTTATTTCATTTAATTTTGTTTCAGGAATAGTAATAAAATTCTAATTTCAATGGAGAGAGGAATTCATAAAAAAAGCCTTAACCTCTGAATAAGTCACTTTCTAAGTATTCTGTTACACAGACATCCACATTCAAATCAAAGGGATCTGGCTGTACATATCATATTTATGAGGACTTACGTAATAAAGATCAAAAGTGCACACACTTTACCCTAGTTTTAAATTTGGTTTTACGAATGATTAATAAAGAACCTTTACATAATGAATTAAGTTCACAATAGCTAAATGTTCCTTAACTTCTTAACGATCCAAAGCATGCAAACTGCAATTAGACATTCAAAAACTCCACTTTAAGAAAGACCAACGCATTATTATTTTATTTATTTCAGCAAGAGAACTACAGTGAAGTTGCTTTGATTACTATTTCCTAGTATTTACCTTCAGATCATATAGAGAGAGTAAGACGATAAGTTTTCAGACAGTAAGTCTCAAAAAAGGTCCTTATCTTCCTCTTATACTCACGTAAATTTAATGAACCTAAATGAGTAAAAGTATGTGCCATATGGACAGATGCTAGCACTAACAGCCAGATTAGCAGCAGTGTGTAGCCTGTCGTTCCTCTGAAACTCAAAATCTTAAAAAGAAATTCTATATACTAGGTAAAGCTTATTTAATTCAGCTAATCTTTACTGTTTTTTACAGATACAAATAAAGAAAATAACTAATTCTGTCCTCCACTTGAACTAGATCCCACTCTAGTCAGCAGAGAAGAAATATTTAACAGAAAGTTCAAATTCCTCTAGCACAGTATGAAGAGGACAGAAATACACTGTGCATATCAAATCCTGTTTATCTCTCTGCTTCTTTGCAAATATTAGTCTCACCTCTCAGCTCACTAAATGCACTAGATCATCCAGCTAAGACTCCAGCAATATTTTTATATTGCTTTTATCACAAGAGCTTCAAATGAGCAACACATCATAATTTTAAGTCAGAAGCCCTGAGCTCTGTTAATGAAATGATGGAGTTGAACAGTTCAGACTGAGTTCAGATGGGAACTGTAATTTATGATTTTTCCATATAAGCCTCATATATGGAAAAGGCAGCAAAGTCCAAATGAAAAATAGGTGGGGTTTCTTTTGGTAAAAACAAGTAGTTCCACTATCCTCCCCAACCTTGTTAGAAAAAAATTTATTTAACTGTTTACTACATTATTTCATGTATTTATCCCATTTTTATCAGACCTATTTTTCACTAACATAAGAAAACATTCCATTTCATTTATGGGCAACACCAACAGCTTGGAGAGATCTAAATTCCTTCCATGTTAACTGGAAGTTGGACACAGAGGAGAGGTAATCTCCTTCTGTACAAGCAGTGAGAGAGAGTTCAGGGAAGCACAGGAAGTCAGGCAGGAAAACGGGGACAAAATAGAAAGGGCAAACAATGAAATTGCCACCAGCTCTGAAAACTCCAAACTGTCCCACGACATTAACAGATTTACAAAATGAGGTAGTCTGGACTGTTGCAACATATGGCCACTGGGAAGCATGTCTCACATTCCAATGATATAACTCCAAAACCTTGCCAAGACTCTTGCATTTACAAAAAGAGTTTCCTTTGTCAAGTGGCAAACACTCTGTCTAAATACCAACGCTTTCACAGCATATTCTGATTAAATACAAATGTCTGAAAGACGCTTCATTTAAACGAGCTCACAACTGGATTACATTTGAAGCAAATTCTGGTTGCACATGTTTATAGTCTACTCTTACAAAACAGTGATGCAAAGGGCAGCTAGACTTTCCATTTAAATTCCTTAGGGAAGAGTAATTTCTCAAGCCATTTCGCCAAAAGAATGTTACTGTGTACATTGGTCCATGGCTTTCAAAAAGACAGAGCAGATACAATTTTTTGGCATTAATAAATATTGTAGAATGTATATTTTTGTTAAAGACTAGCAGTTAGGAAGCTCTAGTCTTCATGGTTGTGTAAATACCTTTACATACACTAACTCCAATGAGTGTTGTCTCTGTGTATGTATGGCCAGAAAGCTTCACATCCCCTCCCATCACAACTCTTTGCAAAGCTCCAGGCTTGTGGTTCCTCCCCTCAGTTTTCACTGCTACAGAAACCTCTGTGGACATCACCGAACTGGGTAAGAATCAAATGCATTTTCCAACCTGGTAAAGTTTTGACCATTTAGGAACACATACTGGACACATTCTCTGAGAAATGTGAATTCCGAAAGGGAAGGCAGGAGAGGTGACAAAATGAGCATCTTTCCAGCTTCTGAAGGGGTGAGGGGGCTGGGAACAAAAATGAAGAGCCCTTTCTTTCCTTCCAGCATCCGAGAAGAACTCATGAAGTTCACACATATGAGACATGCCCTAACTAGAGACGAAAAATTTGTCATCCTTTAAGCAGTAACAGGAAAATCATCTGTTAGGTAGGGTCAACTTCTCACTTGGGGGGTACCCCAGCAGGTACACTGCTTGTCCTTAGTTTTCTGCCCTAATCATCCACCTATAGATGCTGGTAAATGCTTTCATTGCCTGGGAAGCCTAGATGGGTGGAGCAGGTTGCACAAGTGGATGGATTCAGATTAGACAGGGTCAAGCCACAGGCAGAATAAACCAGAAGAAATCAGAAGAAAACGTGCAATAGCAACCAGGAAAGGAATAAAAGAGATGTTGAGATCGAGACAGAAAAAATTACTGAAAATACAAAAAATATTCATTGCCATCTTTTATAGGAAAGCAAGAAAGGAACGAAGCAAAACCATTTGAAAGGGAAAAGTTATAACAAAATCAGGCAAGATTTTACAAATTACAGAAAAACTAGAAATGACAAAGAAACCGTCTATCAGTATTCAGATGACATATAATAAAACACGTACATGCAGCTATTTTAGTCCATTAATCTCAAGAAGGCATTTTTCCCTTTCTCTGTGAAGCTTTGCTTCTCCAGTCAGTGGAAAGGAGAAGGCACTTGTCAAATTCTGTATTAATTTATTCCATATTAGAAACCAGAGCTGTATATGAATGTTGTTTACTATTGTAAGTAATGTATGTTACTGTAGCAGTAGCAAACATATTCAAATACCTAGGATTTCAAATGGGCCACAGAGGCATACCCACTAAGCTATTTAACCCTACACTGCTAGTGAATGAATGTTCTGGGGCTTGTGCTTGCTGTCTCTGTATTTTCTCTATCCCATATAAAGTCAGCTTACAAAGAGGGTGGGATGCGTTAGACTGCAGGATGCTCCCTCCGCATCATGTAAACATGCCAGTCATACAGGTTATGGAGACTAAATGCTGGCACAAGTCAGCATTAGTGTATAACCTCGTTCTTCTAGGATGTTCTCATACAAACAACTTACTGAAAATAACTAACACGTGTGTCAACAGTATAGAGTACAGGATTGATTGAGTCTGTTCTTCAAACTACATGAAGTAAGAATAAGAAGCCACCATATATATGATTCAATGACTAAAGGAATGAAACCAAAGAATTTTGAAAACATGGAAGAAATTCCTTCTTTAGAATTAAATACCACTAGATGACCACTTAAGAAGTTTATCTTGTAAAAACTATTTATATCCCAGAAATCGTACATAATGGAAATGTCATATTTTCTGTTGACACATGAGGAGCAAACACAATGCTCTAACTTTAAAGGAATGGGTTCACCATCTTATTGGCACTTTATTTTGTGAAATACAAAGTTAAAGGGAAAAACTTCTGATGATATCATACATTATTATAAATAGTAAGCAGGCAAGCCATATGACTAATGTATTCCCTTTAAAGCTGAGAAAAAGTGTTATTCTTGAACAGAATAAACATAAAAAAAAATGTGCCAATACTTACATCAATTAAATCCGAAAGGTCGTGAATATAATACTTGAAAACAGAAGCATTAGTTGCTTCAAGGGTGAGCAGGTATTCATTACGGGCCTTAATAGACTTCAGCTTGTTTTCAGAATATTTTGCTTGACGCTAGGAAAGACATTGCATATTAACGTGTTTTAATTACTTCATTTTTGGTATGCAGCAAAAATGGTAACAATTCAAGCACACATTCCTAGTAACAAGAAAGAATCTTAATTTCCAGCCTGTTATATATAGAACAAATATAATACAAGTGAAAACTTAGTATTTTATTTCAAATGTGACAAACTATACAGTAAGAATTACACTGGGAATAAAGTATTCCCCTCTCTGAACTGCAATTAGGTCAAGTTATCTATAAACCACTGCTAGTTTATTATGTATACCTTGCTTAATTTTATTTTCCAGCTGGATTTCTCTGTCTAATATCATGCCAAAGAATGTCAGAAATGCACTGAATTTATTTCAAATGAAGCTAAATAAAAGGAATATTTACTTTTTCCTTCATTTTTTCAATCTTTTTCACAGAGCTCCGTCTCTGGTGCCTTTCTTCTAGTCGAATATGAAAAACAGGGTCTCCTGACCTCCCAATCTGTTTTTCTTCCTGCTTCTCTGCCTCCTTCAGTTTGCTTTCTGCACTGATGCTCTCTGCATGATACATGTGGTATGTTTTCATGACCTGGAAAAGACAAGAGTCAAAGGAGAGTTGGAGAAAATGAAAATATAAAGGTATCTACAGAAAAACCAGACGGTCTTTGAGCAAAATATTGTCTTATAAACATGGATCTTGGGTAAGTTTCTTTGCCAATGGAGATTGAGGACTTTCGGTTGCATTTTTCTATTCAGCTTTATTTAACAGTATTCCAAATAGGGATTTTTTCTTTCATTTCTCTGATAGGAAAGAGCAAAAATCATTCTTATTAAATTTCAGGATTCTTGTCTTCAAGTGAAAATCTAAAATAATGAACAACAAAACTAAATCTGTATCAGTACCAAATCTATCTGACATACAATTATCTTCTGGGCTAAGTAACAGCTTGGCTGTGGATATTAAGTGTTTGAAAGCAGAAGGATCCCTTCAGCACTGAGGAAAGGGGAAGGAAGGAGAGCAATGGGAATCTTTGGCCCTGGAGGTAGCTGGAGGGCTGTCCATGGCCTGGAAAGAAGTATCTGCCAACTGTGCAGCCAGCAGACTGGCCCTGATGTAAAATCAGATGAGAGCCGAAGAAGGAGCTGCCTGATAGATAAATTGTGAAAATGTTTTCCCCATAGACCCGAAGTTATCTTTCTTTTATACACGTGCTGAGCCTGCAGATGAGAGAGCTTTTGTTGCCAGTATGCAAATACATGCTTGCCCAGACCACAAAGAGGGAAAGGGACTGGTTTAGCCCAGTCGTCCCTTCTTCAAGCAGGAAAAACCTCTGCCTGAATGCAGTGTAGTGGACAGCAACCAGTCACAACCCCCCCACCCCTACCTCTGCTGGGGAGGGCTGTCTCTGCCCACTTCCAGCAAAGGAAGCGTCATTCTGCCTTCTCCAGTCTTCTTGTTGTTGTTTGTTTCTTTGTGTTGATGTCTTAAGTTTAGAGCACTGAACAAAGCAGGAAGGCATCCTCAGGCAGCCAGAGGCCTCCACTCTTCTTCTCAAGGGTGCCAGAGCTCTCGCCCGCAGATACTATATTTGGGTGGAGGCCATGCAAACCATCCACATTTCCAAAGGACACAGGCAGGGAGGAATCAAACCAGCTGCTTGTGTGACCCATGGAGGAGACAGACTGTTTTGGGAAGCTGCCTTGAAACATTCCCTTGGGAGAGTGTACTTTTTGTTACTGAGTAGTTAGGCTAGCCTTAGGAGTATCCATAGAGTGGCAAAACAGGGAAGACTACAGCTAGATACTGCAAATTTACTGCAGCATGTCTTAGCATGGATCAACACAAACCAACTGCATGCCATGTCAGTGGGTGGCTGAATTCATGTGTATTTCAAGTCCTGTGCAACAGAAAGACAGACACTTTCAGAGAGCTGCAATTTTGCATAGCCATGTATGTTTTACACCATAACTGTGTATGCCACTACTTAAGATGGATGCCACCAATATTAAAAATGAAACAGGCAACTCTTCACCAACTTCCTGTAGTAAGGTAAAACAGTTGGAGACAAGCAGTAAAAAGTGGCCCAGTTTTTATTTGAAGAAATGTATGTTTACAGCTCTGTGGTGAAAAAAACCACACTGCCTGGAGCAATACTTAGTATTATTGCTGCTGCTCCTTTACAGCACACTGTGCTCCAAGGCCTGAGCTGAGTGCAGAGCTCCCTGCCCAAACAGTGCCTACACCCGCTGGGAACAGCTGCTGCCCCACCAGCTCACATCTGCACAGATGAGGCAGAAAAAAACCCCCAGAGACAAATGAAGGTGGGTTAGAAAGAGAAGGCAAGCCCACAGAGCTGAGGCTGCAAGGCTCCCAGTTTAACCAAATAGCGTGTTCAGTCTCTTATATCCTGCACTGTTCCAAAGGCACTCCTAAAGTTGTCGATAACCAGTACCCAGGGAGCTTAACTCATACAGCCACAACTCATAGAGCCACATGGAAGCAAAAGAATTACTGCAAAGAGAAGAAATGGACTTTTTAAAGAAATGGTTTATATAATGAAACAGAGAAGCACAGAAAGTGATATGGCTCTTATTAAAAATGATGGAGAAAGGAAATTAAAAGCAAGGTTGTGCCCTTTTCTTTTGGCCTTTCTATCCAATTCTTTTAAGTGTTTCTTTACATAAAGCTAGAGGTGTTTGCTTTTATTTTTTATCTTTTTTTCTGTGTCATCTCTAGAGACTTTTTAGTTGGTGGGACGAGGCTAACTCATGTGTCTTACCACCTAGAAAAGTTATTTTCTTTTGTACTCTGCTTGCAGAGGGAACTATGGACCCTGATGGAATTAATCCAAGAATTCTCCAAGAGCTGGCTGATGTCATCACAAAACCTCTCAATTTTTGAGCAGTCTTGGGTATCAGTGAAGTCCAGGATGACTGGAAGCTGCCGAACATTGCCCCAGTTTTCAAAAAGGGCAAGACGGAGGACCCTGGAAACTACAGACCTGTCCATCTCACTTCAGTGCCTGGTAAAGCTATGAAGATTATTCTGGGAGGTACTGAATAACAACTGAAAGACAATGCAGTCACAGGTCACAGCCAGCATGGCTTCATGAGAGGAAAGTCCTGTTGACCAAGGGAAGCCAGTTGATGCAATCTTCTTGGATTTCAGTAGATCTTTCAATACTGTCTCTCCGAGTAGCCTGGACAAAATGTCCAGCACACAGCTGGATAAACACACCATGTGATGGATAAGCAATGGGCACAGTTACAGTGAATGGGGTAACATCAGACTGGTGACCTTCATTAGAGGGGTTCCACAGGGCTCCATCCTTGGTCCTGTGCTCTTCAACGTCTTCATTAATGACTTGGACTCAGGACTGGAAGGGATGCTAAGGAAGTTGACAAGTGATACAAAACTGGGAGGAGCTGCTGACTCCCACCAAGGCAAGGAGGCCCTGCAGAGCAAGGCAAACTGGGCAATCACCAACCTCATTAAGTCCAACAAAGGAAAGGTGCTGGACTCTGCACCTGGGATGGGGCAACCCTGGATGTATGGACAGACTGGGGAATGAGATGCTGGAGAGCAGTGCCACGGAAAGGCACCAGGGGGTCCTGGTCAAGGGAAAGTTGAATATGAGTCAGGAGGGCCACCTGTCTCCTGGGGTGCATCAGGCACAGCATTGCCAGCCAGGAAAGAGAGAGAGGATGGGCTCACCTTGAGTACTGTGTGCAGTTTTGGGAGCCACAATACAAAAAGGATATAAAGCTTTTGGAGAGTGCCCAAAGGAGGGCAACAAAGATGGTGAAGGGACTTGAGGGGAAGCCATATGAGGAGCAGCCGAGGTCACTTGGTCTGTTCACCCCGGAGAAGAAGAGACTGAGGGGAGACCTCATTGCAGTCTGCAACTGCTTTGTGAGGGACAGAGGAGGGGCAGACACTGATCTCTTCTCTGTGGTGACCAGTGACAGGTCCTGAGGGAATGGCCTGAAGTTGTCAGGGGAAGTTTAAGCTGGATATTAGAAAAAGGTTCTTCACCCTGAGGGCGGTTGGGCACTGGAACAGACTCCCAAAGGAAGTGGTCACAGCATCAAGCCTAAGTTCAAGAAGCATTTGGACAACACTCTCAGGCACACGATGTCACTCTTGGGAATGGTGCTGTGCAGGGCCAGGAGCTGGACTCAATGATCCTTGTGGGTCCATTCCAACTCAGCATATTCTGTGATTCTGCGACAAATAATATCTGAGAGTTTTCTAACTGCATCTCAAAGCGCCTAAGAGGTGAAACGAGGATTCATTCTGCTTGCCAAAAGCGGTAAGCACTGAAGTTTTTTAAACTATTTTTCTGAATGCCTAGCAGACTAGGCATAAATGTCCTTCTGCAGTGGCTGACACTTCAGCTTGCCTCCTTGTTGGAAGAAGCACTTCTTGAAGGAGTAGAAGTGTATCGCTTGTCTCCACACTGACTCCACTAGCTTCACATCACTGGGGAGTATTTCTTCCTCTCACTGCTTGCTTATAGCACATGCTATCAACTCCAGACTGTCTCACTCTACACTGATTGAAAGGCAAGTTTTGTGGGAGAACTACATGGAACTCATAGTCTCTGTGGGGAACTAAGATGTCTACTTGAAACCCATGTTCTCAAAACAAACTCTGCACAAGTTCTTGGCACAAATGGTTTCCTAAATAACTTTTAAATAAATATTATTATTCCTAAATAATAATAATAAATTCTAAAAAGAAGCCCTCTCTCTGTATTCACAGGACTGGACATCAGTCAGTCAGTCTTACCCAAGCCTCACTAGCTTAGGAATCAATACAGACTCTGTACAGAGCAGTGACCAGCCTATGCATGTGACTCCTGTCCAGTTTGTTATGTTGATAGCACTGCTTAACTCATGCACTAGTGAAATCAGTATTTTGCAAGCCTCTGAGGAAAACTTTTTCATGATTTTTCAGCCTTTTTCATGATGTGTCAATGCTTTTTTAAGAGCTGATATTGCAGCAGCTGAACTTAATTTGAAAAGCGCTAGAGAGACACGTATGGAAAAAATAAATGGGAACAAGCTAGGGAGCAGGCTTCCAAGTATTTCAGTGCATACTTCCTCAACAAATTAGCTTAGAATTTGCATGCTAAATTGCATATATTATTCTTTCCCTTAGCACTATGCCATCTTTTTGCCTTGGAGTTTTAAAGACTCTTAGATGTTGTCAAACATAGTAACAGGCTTTCCTAAATCCTACAAATAGACTTACTGTATGAAAAGTTCTGAGCGTCATAGGCCTCTGATCTGTGAACATGCAACAGATTCATAGATCTGTTATTCAAACTATGAATAATTTCATGAAACAAGCAATAATGCTTCTCAAATGTCCACCAAACTGTTGAACTGACAGACCATCCTGTGAGAGTATCCACTGAACTGACTTTAATTAGTCTCCAAAGTGCTTATTGATCAGCCATGCATTGAAAAAAGAGAGCATGCTGAACTGCCATCCTGACATTTACTGCATTTCTCCACTGTACTGAACCAGCACTGTTAAATGCATATTAGTACCTTCCTAAAATTAAATATTGAGTTTATCTCCTATTAATTTAGCAGGTTTATTCTGCTGATCCAGTGATGTAAAATATAGATTTCTGTCAGATGACAGTGTCAGACTACAAGCAGATGAAAAAGATTATGCTACCCTAACCATGTACTCTCACATTTGTAGGTGACAGACTGTTCACTTAGTAGTATAAACACCTCAATTTTTGTGCCAAAGTTTCACAATCATTCGTAAGAGCTCAGCAAATAGGCTTAAGGCAGAAGATAGTATTTATCACAGGGAAGGGCACATTTGAGTACATCCTTAGATAACTATTTTATTTAAACCCACAGTTGTTATCTAAGCAAATCCATCAACAAGACAGTAATTAGTGCTGTACATCTGTGGGCTATAGGAAAAGAATATTCCCATAGCAAGGGACTGGCTTTCCTTTACTACATGCATACTTCTTTTCTAGAAAACTTCTCAAGCCAAGGGAAGACTGAAAGCTACAGAGTTAAAATATATTGGAATTACTGTGTTAACATGTACTTTATTTTTATAATAAAAATGCATAATTAAGAGCTTTTTCATAGTGTTTCTCAGGAAATAGGCATTTCCTGGAACAGCAGATCATCCCTGGTGTAATTATCATGTTTGAATTGTTATAGAATTGTCGCTGCTAAGCTGTGAGTTCTTATCAGAAGGTGGAGTCATAAGGGTTTTATTAAATTGTGTTAGTTGGTGCTCTGCACAAGAAATAAGTAAAATCTTATGCCAGTTTTACCACACCAGTAGCCTCTAGCAGTAAAGCAGGCTCAGTATGAGCTGTTGTCAGCATCCTGTTCACTCACTTTCAAGCCGAACTCTGATGTGGTTTTAGGAATTGTCACTTATTGATATTCTTATCAATACAGGATTACTGATTTCACCTTCTCAGATCTCTGACGTGCTACAGTAAACTGAACTTTTTAAAGAGAATTCAGATTCTGTGTTAGTTCAGCAAAGAAAAAAAGAAAATCTGGCAGCAACCACCTTGAGAAATTAAACAGCCAAGATTTTTAAAGAGTAAGATAAATCAATGGAAAATGCAAGTGGCACAGAAACCCTGTCTTTTTTAACATCCAAGTTGCTTTGGACTGCCCCTAGTTTTTCATTTTTCTGAGAGCTTTACATTTGCATTGCTTGTGAAATGTGTGATGCCAGTAGGATTAACTTGAAAAGCCAAGTGGGAGACATAAAGATATACTTCTATGATGTGCATCACTTTTCTCCACCATTTGCCCTCAGTCTTACTATGGGAACAGCTCTGTACTTTTAACACACTTGTCACCTTCCTGACTTCTTTGGAGGACATTTATGAGTATGTCCTGACCCCTAAATAAGTCCAGTGGAGACCTCTCTCCAATACAAGAAAAGAGTCTGCCTACCTTCTGTTCCCTATCATTCCCTACCACACAGGTACTATTGTTATATACAATACATACAGTACTTGATCTGACAAGGCAAGGTATTTTAGCTTCCCAGAGAAGTGGAAGAAGAGTTTGACTGGGGAGTTTTCTCTGTTGCAAAGATGGTCTATTGCAAAGTCAATAACCAGTTGTCTCTTTAAATCAACACGTAAGAAGATTTCTAAATCAGTCGGTTCACAAAAAACAACAACCAAAACATCATACAGATTTCTGTGTGAACAACTTTTCTTCCTGTAAACGCCAGGAAAAACTCCTATCTGTGACCCTACACAACTAACTGAGCTCCCCTTTCCCCATCCCCCCTCACTCAAAAGATACACCTCATTGTAGCTTCTATAGCTTATATTCTTACGTAAAGCACGGGACTGATTACTAGCCTGCACTGGCTGAAAGTGTAGTAAGGAGAGGAGTGCAGCTGC
The DNA here is from genome assembly GCF_041296385.1 of Aphelocoma coerulescens. NCBI lineage: Eukaryota > Metazoa > Chordata > Aves > Passeriformes > Corvidae > Aphelocoma > Aphelocoma coerulescens. The sequence continues at coordinate 34,426,256 of NC_091014.1, read as the reverse complement.
TGGGATGCTGCAGACCTGAAAATACCAACTGGCTGGCACAGCCACAGAGAAACCAGGCATAGTTGTAAGTACTTGCCAGTCACAATTTACTGAGCTTGCAAAGATACAGAATGAAGCTTAGCTATTCAATCGTTTTTAGCATGATGTTTTCAGTCATAATTTTAAAATCCGTGCATAGAATTGAAAATACAGAGTTTTAAAATGCATTTTTATTAGTCATAAGACATGTAGAAAACATATGTAATGTAACATTTAAAAATCTTTACATAAAAGAGATGGAAAATTAAAAACTATGGCTTCCCTTAAAAAATTCTGATTATTTCAGCAAAATAAGCCTGCTTTGTTCACAGTTCTAAGAACATCTGAAGTTGTGGTTCACCTGCTTCTGTTCTTATTTTTTCAACAATCCTGTACATGATGAATAGTTTTAATGAGGATGGCACAAGCCAAAGGCTTTAATTTACAGACCTTTCTTGTAAGATAAGGAATGATGATAAGAAATAACCAGATTATTAAACCTTCTTCATACATATTAAAAGCTCTGATACTTGCCCCTCACTCAAAGGCTTTACAGGTATTTAAATTCCAATATGATTTCACATTTTAAGTTATACCTCATGAAGGCATCTTTCTTTTCAAAAAAACAGAACTAAGTAGTAGGGAGAGACTTCAGTATTAGTATATTGCTCACAGATTTGAAATTAATTTGCTTTTTTTTGGACACAAAGATTTATCTCACAGTACTAAGACTGAATTCTTTTTCTTTTACTTTTTCCCCTCTATAAATCATGGGGCAAACAAGAAGATAACATCTCATTTTTGTAAGTGACTGAGAAATGTAGCTGCTGGAGATTAAAATTGTTGATACTTGTTTTGATAAGGGCACTATGATCTTATTCTGTACACAGTAAATGTCATACAGAATTAAAAACCTGTGCATGAGGTTCCCAACTGTCTAGATCCTGTTCTATCTTTATGTACATGAGCAGATATAATACACAGACATGGTGATGACCATTCTAAACATGCAAGCAGTGAAACAGATGCTACTCTGCACCATATTATCACTTTATTATGTGTGGGCTTTATTTAGCTAAATGTGGACAGGTATAGCTGACCAAGCCCTTTGCAATCAATGAAAAGCTAGACAATGAAGTTAACAGTACAGATCACTTAATCTCAAGCAGATTCTTGCATCTGATTAAAGGGGTCTCACCTCCCCATATTAGATTTCCAGGGACTTTAACTGGAACCCAGATAGCATGCTAAGATATTTGTATCTACAATGCAGATGTCTGAAAATCAGGCGAAGTAAATTCCATCCCAAGAAACCATCTCGCAGCAGTAGCCCAACTCAAATTGTGGACAAATTCAGAATTTTTATAACATCAAAAAAATTCCCATTTAAAAAATACATCTTAAATTCTGAGAAAGAAATTAACATGCACTGGAGGCTTTAATATGGAAGTTAATACCTGATTACATCTGTAACCATCAGTGTGAAGATATAGCACTTATGTGAAGAAAAAGAGTGAAAATACCAAAGTCCAGTCCTGCACATTTTCACTGGTACTTCAGGAAAGTGTTTCAGCAGATGCTTCACTGTTTCCCAACCCTGGGAGCACATGCACTAATCCCAAGCCTTGCCAGACACTGGAGTTATGCAACTGTTTAATTGAAACAAGACTGTATCTTCAGGGCTTATTCAGCACTGAAGTCCCACTTGTGCCATGGCTCCTGCAGTCACTGATCCCCTGCAGCTGTGTGCATTGTCTGCGGCTATCGCTACTTTGCAGAAGCTGATCCCAGAACACTTCACTGACTACAGGCCTCAGCCAAGAAGGTTTTCCAGTATCACACCCTACAAAATCAGTGGTGGTTTCAGACAAAAAAAGCCCCAAAGAAAATCCCAAAGGAAAAAAAACAAGTGGTGGTTTAGGACGGCTTTGGGAATATGTGTCCGTAACAATTCAAAAAAACTCAGGGCAGTAAGACAAGACTAAGTTTCTTTGGATCTCCTTTTTGCCACCTAAGTTGTTCTTGAGTTCAAATGTTCTTCATCCCATCCACTGATGGTTGTACAATTTTCCCTAGGTCAAAAGAAAAATCATCAAGATGCACAAAAGTAATGTTTGAGTTCTGCCAGTGGAGATGTGGTCACTGATAGCTTCCTAAACTTCCTTAAGGTCACAAATGTTTCTTGATATCAATATTGTAAGGGTTTTTTGTGGTCCTCCAAATCTTGAGAATGGGGAACACAGCAGTCTAGAGATTGCTATGCGGGGTACTGGAGCATATATGTTTCAGTTCTTCCAAACAAAAAAAGAGAATTTAAATGTACAACTTCCTCAATGAGTAGGAATCAACAGGCTTTTATAAGAGGTGCATATCATCAGTTCCTCTTAATTCTACAGATGTGTTCTAAAAAAAGAGTAATTCTTGCTTTTTTTCTTTCTCACAACATACCATCTCAGAAAATAGCTGGGGAAATAGTTATCAGATAGACATCATTTTGCAGTAACAAGTTGTGTGAATGAGTTTCAAACAAGAAAATGGGTTCAGACCTAAGTTCTCTCAGATTTTCCTATGCATTAGTAGGAGCTTGCCAGAATGTTCACAGTGTTTTTTTCTTGACCTCTCTAAATGGTTTGGAAAGCCTACAAAACCCTCTGTTTTTCTTTTCATTATTTACTTATCCCAGTCAGGGATGGGGGAGAGCACATAAGTAACATTTAGACAGCACAGCACTGGTTCTGCAAACACCTATGATTTTTTACTGAGTGTAGTCCACAGGTAACCAAGCAGATGGCAGCATGGACAAAAACAAGGCAGAAAAGAAAGAAGCTTTGCTCTGGTAAGCTCTGAGTAGAAATGTCTCATTAATAAACAACAAAACTCATCATAAACTGGCTTAGCAGAGTCAGGGGGGAAAAAACTGATGAAAGCAAAGAGTAATCCTGAAAGCATTAGCATATGTATTTTAAACAAGTGAATATACTCTTTCAAAAATATAGCTTAGGCTTGTGTAAAAGACAAAAATCTCCATTGGGGGTAACTTAGTTGATGAAAGTCCACTTAAAGCTTACAGAAATAGTCTGATATGGAATTTGTATAAGATAAGCTAAGTAAGTAACTATACTTACTGTGTAAAGCTCGTTAAGTACTTTCATTAAGTCTTCATGAAGCTGAAATGAAATCTCTTTACTCTGTAATTAAAGAAAAAAAATCATTAGGAAAGGGCATGTAAAAGCTGCAGCATACATTTGTTTCTCGATATTTATACTCATTGTTCATCCTAGACAGTGAATGCAATGTTGCTCACAAAAACCATTCTGAATTACACTGCACTAAAAACAGTGATTCAGGGATGCAGAGGCAGACAGATAACATCTGGACAGAGGACTTCTACAAGGAAACCCAGAAGTAATTTGAGATATTTTTCCCATAAAGCATCAGGAAATTAGGTGCCAATAGAAAGCGTAAAGTTCAAGATTATTGTTTTTAATAGAACAAACTGTGTACTATTTTATAACTGCTATGATATATACAAAAACTAAACCATGCAGAATGTGATATTCTAGAGGGACATCCTGCTGAATTTTACATCTAGGATAGTCTTTGTTTCTCGGCACATGCAACTATCTAAATATTTATGCAAGAAGTAATTGTGGCTCCTCTTTGAAACAGATACCCAACTGCATAGTATTCCACAGCGTGGGCTGCTAAACTAGCTTTGTTTAGCTTTTCTGGACTGTGACTTTACTTTCATTCTGACCCAGAAAAAAAGAAACGCTTAGCAATAGTTATTATCAAAGCAAATATGTCAAAACAAGAGTATTTAATTGGAGTCTCATTGAAATATATTCCTTTGTTAGTTTTCCACAGCAGTTCAAACTGATGAAAATGGTGGCAACTGTGTAAGAGTTGAAGGCATTTGTATCACAGCCTTTGGAAAACAGCTACAGAATAGAGCTACAGGACTTGGCAAACAGCCTGGCTACATTTCTTCTGTGATGCTCAGCATTCTAACATCCATGCTGGAAATGTCAGATTTTTTTTTTTGTGAATAAATTCATCATTAGTCTGGCTTCTAAAAACTCCATCTCCATGATAGATAATGGCCTTTAGCTATGAGAAGTACTTTGTATTTGTACAGAAGCCAAAGGAAAATCCTCAGGGACACATCTCCAAAGCTGCTAACACATACTTGGCCATCACTAGAACACCTGCAGGAATAATGGTTTCTGAATGAGAATTTCCAGCACAATGTCCATGTATGAGGAGAAACCACACCACACATCCCACCCACTGCGTCTTCCAGAAGGATGAAACAGATACATACAGTAGCTTGAACAGAAAATTTGGGGGTTTTTTCCTCCTGCTCCTACTATCCTACTTTAACTCTGGGCAGTATTTTAAGGCACCCATCATATCACTTATCAATATTCACTCTGATCCTTATATTCAAGATGATTTTTCACTGACAAGAAGCCAGGAATAGAATTTAGAAAACACTTCAGTGAAATTCTTGTATTCCTAAGAGCATTAGCTGTAGTAGCTAAGGCACAGTAAGACAGCTGCTCTGAAGCTGAGATACACAGAATTACAATGAAACTTTCCTTAGTGCTTATACTTTTCAAAGTCTGGTATTTTCACAAGGTATGCATTAGTTCTGAAGTATCTAGAACACAAGGCTTACTACTTCAATTTCTTTGCAAATATCAGATTATTTTCATCTAATAAGAAGGACAAAATTTCCTATATGTAACAGTACAGAGTGCTTATGAAGAATTGGAAAAGGACTGCAGATTTGCAAGCTGCTGTAGGGAAACGCCGTAAAATCTTTAGCAAAAATTCTGAATTGCTTTTCATTGCTTTACACTGGCACCCTGCCTTTAAAAGTCAGCAGCACAGCTCTAACACAGCTTACACACCTCCTTAAAGCTCCAAGTGGAGGCCACCTGTTTATTCTTGGATAGCTGCTTCTATAGAGCTGAATATGAGTGGTTTTTTAAATTACTTTAGCAGAAAGAAGGGCAAAACATACAAATGAGATGTTTGACATTAAGATGAAAGCATACACATGTGGGAGGAAACTCTAGATGAACTCCAGATTCAAGCAATTTATCCCTTTCAACTATTGCTCACAGCCATCTCAAGGCTGCTGAGAAGTCAATCCCTTAATACAGCAACAGCAATCCTAAGGCAGGATGCTTTAACCTGGTAGCACAAGTTTGCTTGAGAAGGTGAGACAGAAAACCCCAAACCAATTTTCTCTTTAACCTTTGAGATTTTGCTGCAAGCAAGGCACATTGAAGGATGCACCTTTCTTTTCTGCTCTTAATGTAGTCCCACCTTAATGCAAATAGACACCAGATGAGCTGAGGATTTGGTGAATGATCACTATTTGGAAGGAGCCATTTCTTCTCTTTGCTCCTTTTGAGCTCTGTCCAGCACTCCAACACAAGCAGTCCGGCCCTCAGGATTTACTGGCTAACATGCAAACATCATCTTTTCCAGGGCAACACAGTGATCAGTGGTAACTTTGAAAGCAAATGGAAGAGGAAGAGGAAGATGCTTTTGCAAAAGGACAATAAGCTTTAAAATGGAAAGCAAAAAGAGGAGGAGGCAGGTGATCAGCAAAACCAGTGAAAATTGGAAAGTGACAACCTAGCAATGCCACACAATCAAAAAGGAGTTATTCTCCACCACTTCATCTGTGGACACCAACTCGCAGAGGGTGCCTGTAGTGATGGATAACATTTCAATTGATGCATCTTTCTGATGAAAGGTTTTGTAGGAATTATCAAAAAAAATCAAGAAATTTGGGTAAACTTAGCAGTATAAAAGGGATTCCTTTTTCAAGAACCAATATATTTTACATTAGCATGTAAGATCAAGAAATACTGACTTGAGTGGCAAGCAATACAGCTTTTGGTATGTAATATATGGCACGTTAGAGCACTAGTTAAGTGCATTTATTTTTCAGGGGTTAATTGCTTTCCTCTTTCTTGTTTATGCTACCTATTCCCTGCAGTAGAGTTCAGCATGTGTGAATGGTGTGCTCCTCTAGGAGCCAGTCCTCAGGGTGCCCAGACAACAGAATGTAAGATGCAGCACACATTTTCCTGGAGCTGAGTTGATGGCTCTAATCAGGCTATTAAAATCTGACAAACAATCACTGTTTATTAGGTGCTTATTTATTCACTGTGTCCCTGAGAAATGCACTAGTACCTACCAACCAAGAGAACAAAGAATATAATAAAAATGTTACAGCATATGGAAATTCCTGCTAAAAATATTATACATGTTACTAATCTGGTTCAAGGCATTAAGAGACAGTAGTGTATTTTTTTCATCTGACAGCAGAACAGATCATACCCGTGCAACAGACAAGTAAATGCACCTAAACCCTCCTTTCAGTATGTGCTCAGCTTTCAACACATCAGTGGTCCTTGATGTTATCAAGATTTGTATTTCTGGATTAAAGTCTGAGAAACTTAAAATTTTATTCCACATTAATATATTTTCATTGAAGTCTGTTAAAATTTTTCCATCCCTTTCAGTTAGAGCATAATTTGGCACTCCAGCTTTACTCTTGTTTATTTTAACTGAAATTTAAGAGTCAGTCCAGTTCTTCCTGGAACTCTTTAGTGCCTGTATTTAGCATACAAAATGCTACTCAGTTACATAATTTAAGGAAAATATTCTGTGACTATTGCATTTAAATGAGTCCCTGTGGGAAGTGAAGAGCAAACCCTTCTTTTAAGGAGGTTTCATGAGCTGCAGTGACAATAACATAACCAACTCAGCAAAATTTTGTCCCAGACTTGCCAGTCTATAGGAACAAACAGCTTTGCTGTAATTTTAAACATTTAAATGTTTAAGGAAATGATGCAAAAAATCTATGTGCCACAATCTGTATAAAATCAAATAGATTCAGTAGGTAGTCAATATTCCTTGTTAATAGCCAGATTATGGAACTAAAATATTTATTGTGCTTGGTTTCTCCAGCATCTTTTACTGTAAACATTGGATGATGTGTTCATCTTGGCTTATGTAGATTTCTGTCCAAGGAAAATACATGTTTATAAATTATAAATATACAAATCTGCTTAAGGATTTTGTGGGTATGTGTTTATACAGTTGATTATTACTGCTGTGGTAACCAGAATCACTGCATGAAATATTCTGCATAATACTTTTCCCTTCTGCTTGACATTTCTCCTTACTACTTTATTCTTTAATTGTCCCCAGGAGGCCAGCTACCTCATCTGCCTGAAGAAATGCAAAAGCATGCAAGGTTTGAACTCTGCTACTTTATTTTTGTAATTTTATGTACAGCATGAAGGCCAGGCATCAACAGCAATCTTACGGCTTTCATATGCCAGGAACTACAAAGAAGAGATTAGGTGCCTAGCTGAAAGTATGAGGCCTGACATAATGTCTTCCAATAAATACTACAAAATCTCTGTACTAGATCCTATCTTTGTCCTGGATTTAGTACATTTAAACAGATGCCAGTTCCTGACCCCTGGAAAGAAAGAATGACAAATAGCTCCTGGGAGAACAAAATCAATGAATATCTACATGGTAAGGAGGCCAGGCCAGACAGCAAAGCCATGTACAATCAGGTACCTGAATATACCACATCCTGTCCCATCAGACCATGTAGGGTATACCCAGTAGGAATCATTTCCCCCAACCAATCCAAACGTCCAGATGCACACAAAAGGAAAAACCAGAATGATGAAGAACAGAGAGCGAGACAAGGACAAGGTACAAAGACTAAGGAGCACAGACACCCTTACCACTACATTTTACCAGATCATCATTGGCTATTGCACACACCTTTTACAGAAGGAGTAGTAAAATGGGTTGCTACAAACTTATGGCTTATGCTATATCCCACATAGGAGAGGGAACAAAATAATACTCTAGTGGTAAGCATGGCTGGGAAATGAGGAAATTATTTGATCTTTTCTTTACTACAATTCAAGCTGGAGTCAATCTTAAGATATGAATTCAAACCGTACTCCTCTAGAAAATGTTGGGCTCACTTCACAGAAAATTCATTTGAGAACTAACATGCCCACCAGCAAGATGGAAAAAATCAATAATGTCTACCATTGAGAAGCAGAAAGGGAAGTCCCATCCTCCTGGGAGAAGAAAGGGGGAGAAAAAAAGAGGGAGTAGAAAGAGTCAAGAAGTTTAGAGTGATTGCGAGTTTGCTGTTGTCTCCCCTTATCTTGCTTGTGGGCAATGAGGCAATCCACTCGGAGACATTTTTCCTTTCTGCGTCAGCAAGACTGGAGTTTCAGAGCAGCACAATGAAGATCTGTTCTGATCAGGGACTTGGTGTATGTACTTACTCTCCAGACTTGGAAATGGAATAAAGCACCTTGTTGCTGCAAGACTGATGGAGAATTAAAACAAGGTAAAAAGTAGTGATGCATAATACCATTAGATTAATAAGCTGTAAGATATATAACTAAAAGATCTAATCATTGAATATGAGAAGCTTGACTAACTGGTATTTGTAAGTTACAGAATCACAGAATTTTAGAAATTAAATGCTCTTGCGTGCAATGCTGGGAGAGCCAACAGAGTACAGGTATTTCCTGCTCTTGGCCATGGATTGCAGTAAGACACCAAGTATGCATTTGTTAGTCTATTTTTAAAATCTTCACATTACTGCTTTTCCTGATATTTATATTTATTACTTATAAGAGTGAGAGAGAGTACATATTTCACAGAACAGTATGATCAGATTCCAATGTAGAAGTATCTGCAGGAGATGGTTTGTCTCTAATTCAAAATCTATGAACAGTGAACAAATTCCATATGCTTTCACAGGGATATGACACCTATTGAGACTGGTTATATTTTCTCTGACAATATTTTATTCTAAATACAGTTCTTTTAAGTAATCTGCAGAATCACAGAAACTGACAAAAAAATGCTTAAATACTCTATCTGATGTTCAAAAATCTCCAACAAAATCAATGTAATTTTCTTTAGAGAGAGAATACTATTTTGATGGAGGATGCTGTTTGCTGTCACCTTTCTCACGCTAAGTGCACCTTCTCTTTGCCCCTGTGATCTCTTTCCTGCAAAGAGAACTGTACCACAGGACATGCGTTTTGAATCAGATCTTTTTGTGGCCCAGTAAACATCCATTATGCAATTCTGTGAGTACCTTAAGTTAGACTGCTCATTCACATCTGACACAAATTACCACAGGATCATGGAAGGGTTTGGGCTGGAAGAGCTTCATCATCAGTTCTGCAACTAGGAACTAACAGCAAATAAATCACCAGTACTCTGCAGCAAGCACCACAGTAAGAACTGTGCACACTGGGGCTCAGTGGAAACCTTCTGCAACAAGTACTGAGCCTGACAGACTGTCTTAAAAATGTGTGCTCAGACTTGATACTGGTGAACAAGCCACATTCAGTCCACATGCCCATGAAGTTCACTTAGACCATGCTGAGGTGCTGCATGTCTTCCTGCCACCCTTCCCCTCACATTATGGGACTGCCTCAGATCCCTGCACACAGCCTTTGCTAAGCTCACTCTGCCCATGCTCCACCTCAGCTAACAGCTGTCTGATATAACACTCTCACGCTAAGTGTCAGATGGCAAACCCTGATGAAAGGTAGGAAAGGGCTGCTGAGTATCTGGGTTCTACTAATGTGAGCTTCAGGTTATGCACGGCAGGACTACCTCAACTTTCATGCTTTTCTTTCCCCTTTAGAAAATCCAAGTTAGGAATAAAAAAGCAAGAGAAGGTGCTTGCTCTTCTTCAAGAAGCTATGCTAGAAAGAGAAAATCTCAAATGTTGCACCTGCATGGGCACAAGACAGAGGACAGAGACAATGGAGGAAAGATGGGACAATACACCTCCTGTTAATACACTGAAAATATCCACATATTTTCTTCCTTTCGAGAGAGAAGTTGCAGCAATCTCCATTAATAAATTATGAGTGAATATAAAGGGGCACACACTTCACGGAAAACTCTAACTATATACCATTGTACAGTCCATCTGGACAGAAGGGAAGGAAAAGCAAAATTTCTAGTGCCAAAGAACTGAACCATGCTGAAAGCAAACAGGCTTGTCTAATAACGCACACCTAGTGAAGAAGATACTTCTGAGATAAGACAAACAACTGGAAAGCTATTCCAGATTCAATACCAAAAGAAATTTCTGACTGGTTTGCAACTCTGAGATATCCCCACACAGACAGTACTGCAGCCTGTTCAAATCACTTTTCTCGTTATTGGTTCAACTTCATAACTATCTTCCATATTACTAAATTGAGTGCTTAGTGAATTAGTTTTACATACCAGACCTATTATATGAACAACCCATTACTGATTGAGAAACTATAAACTTCAACTCTGTCTCTGTTACAGATTTTAATGCATACCAGGAAGTTTGATTTAAGTTTTTACTTTTATTTCCTTCAAGTACAACCTGTGTGCTCCCTAAATGATTCTTCTCCCCACCCCAGTGCTATCTAGAATTATGGTGGGGTATATGTGAAACCAGTTCCCTATTTTGAAAACACTACCTCGGGTACCCTTGCTATCATTTTGTCACATAGTTTACATCTTTTAACCTTTACTCTTCTTGAGCTCTTTTGTATGCTGATTGTCTACCAGCATCTCACTGTGACTAACAAATATGCATTTATAATCTATTTGCCTTTTGGAACATTTTAACAACAATGACAGCAAACACATTATGTAGGTCTTGAGCTAAGGTTGCCTAGAGTCCTTGCTTAGCACATGATGGATTTACACATTGCATGCATTATGAAAAAACGTAATAGTCATGGACAAGGACAAGCATGTACAGAGACAACACTTACAGGATGTAATAGAAATACTTTAGTTACCAAAAGCATATGTTCATATTTAATATTAGAAAGCAAACACTTTTAGGAGAACTGCAGCATAAGCTACCAACTTTATGTCAAGGAACTACAAAGCAAACTCTTGCTTTGTCTTCAATCTGTTTCATTCACAATGAATTTTTTTTTTACAAATAATTCATTAATACAGCTTTACTATTTCAAGAGTCCTAAGCGAAAACTGTTTTCTTTCTGCATGGGCGGACAAGTGTGCTTTTTAGAGAAGGACAGGCTTTTCCCCTGCTTTTTTTGGATATTTGTGAGTCAGCTCTTCAGGTTACCAGCATATACGGCAGGGTCCCAAGCATTTCAGCACTAAGTATTTGCTTCAAGAGAAAAGTCATGAAGAATTTATATGTATGCTAAAACAGATTTTATGCTGTGTGTGCTGAATCTTCTCCTCAAATGCTATCTATTAGGACACTTGCCTCCCTCATGCATCTTACAAGCCTGGATGGAGGACTGCAGGAGAGGCATTACCTTCTTGAACATTCTGGTGGAGTCTTCACTTATCTGCATGAATCGCATGATCACGTTGTTCAGGTAGATATCACTCAACGTTGCATGATCTTTGCTTTCTCTTCTCACTTGGTTCAGGAGTAAGTACCAGCAATTCACTGGTGACAAGAGGTTCTGGTCTTTCCTAAGGAAGGAGATACACACATGTATAATGTATAGAAATGAAAAACTTATGTTATTAACTGAAACACCTCACTGACATTTACAGTCATAACTTGTTACATAAAAATAGCTGCTTCTGAACAGTCAGTCTACCCATTCTTGGGTAACCCAGGTTAGGCAAGCCTCAGATGGCTTTTAAGACACATTCAAGTTTCATGAGGCATGGATATACTCTGCAAGCCACCTCAAAGTATAAAAATATCTTGCCACAAAGCTCAGAAATGGAGTACATGTAAATATTCCAAATCAACAAAGGCCACTCCTGGAAGAGTAACAGTAATTAATATTTGACATTAGAAATACATGAGCACTGGAAGCACAACCCAAATCCTTCATGAGCAAAATTGCAGGTGTAGCAGTTTCACTGCACTGGATTTGTCTAACTGATGAAGTAGAAGAAAATGTCTCAAGCATCCATATTCTGTGAGCAGTGCTCATAAATTCACAGCATTCATAAAAATACTGCTACTGCTAGTCCTAGATGTGTCAATTACAAGACAAACAGCAGGACTGGACTTTTTCCAGTGATCCAATTCTGAATTCCCATGACAGACTTTTTGCAACGTAGGCCCACTCCCAGCTTTAATATAGCAAAAAGTGAAATCAAAGATGACTTCTCATTTCTTCTACACAAGGCAAAATAAAAATACATATAGTTCAGCTACTGTTTCACAGATGACAAAAACTTGTTTATAAAACTTGTCTTATGTTTTTATTGACATTTTAGTATCAAGTTTTCCTTTCAACTAACTGCTCTAGAAACTTGCTGCTCTTTTTTTTCTTTCTCTTTTACAGGGATTCTCCTTAAGTTAAAAGGATAAAGCACATGAAGATAAAACAGGCAGAAGTGGTGACAAATTGAGGGAGAAACTCCACCAACTCTTGACAAACTCTTCTGATAATTAGCTATTCTCATTGTTAGAAATATGGCCTTTAACTCCCATCTAATTGTCTACTTTTAGCTCTCACCCTCAGAATCAAAGCAACAATGAATGATTAACAGACAAAAGTCTTTTCTTCATCAGTGCTTTGCTATGAATCAGGAGTTAAGAAAGCTTCCATTTGTTTCAGATGGACATTGTAACAGTGTTACTTCACAGCAAGGGGTTTTATCAGCCAGGTCAGACAACATGAGCACTCCTGAAAGTCCATGCTGATGATATTGCTTGGTCCTCACTGCTTCTGCATGTCCCAAAGCTGATTCCACAGACCTTCCTGATTGTTCTGGGGGCAATGGTGGAAGCAGCTCAGGGGACCAACAACTAAAGCGACTTTTGCTGTAACCCCTTCTCAAAGCAGAGAACTGCAAGAACAAAGCCAAAGGCAGAACTCAAGTCATAACCCCCAGGCACAACTGCCAGTCTGGATTTAACATGTTTAAGAACAAGGAAAGATGTTTGTATGCACAGGGAAAAAAGATTTTGCCACAGCAGAATAAAAGACAGGGCTCTCTCTGAAGTGGTGACATATGCACAAGTTGGTTATTTCAGAGAATCACTGAGTCACTAAAACAAATTTTAACAAATATATACTAACGCTCTTTGAACAGTGCAAGCTGTATTTCATTAACCTTTCCTTTGCCAGATGTATTTGGAAAAGACTTGTCCTGAAACAACAGTTCTATCTGTGTATCTCTAGCACAGCACTGAGTGAACAGCGGGAAAATTATTTTTTAGTTTTACAAACACAAAATACTGTTCTAAATCCCTAAGCATAACAGGGCCAGACACATGCATTCAGTAATCAGCTCAAGTCAGGAAAATAACCACATGAGACTGTCAGCAAGTGATGCACTTGAAACACTTCAGAAAACATACTGTACACAGTATGCCAGATACTACCTGCCCACTTGTTTTGCACAAAAGATACTATGCTATTAAAGGGATACATTAAACTGTAAACAATGCATAACGTTCACATCATTTTTATTTCCAGGAATCAGAGGGGTGAAGACATAGCAAAGTTCACATGCAACAACAAATCACAAAGCTTTTTTATTAATGTCTTTTTTGTTGTTGTTGTAATGTTGACTGACCTTCATGCAGATACTTTAAAAATCCTATCAACTCCACTAGAGATTGGCACACAGCTTTCAAGCCCTTTTGTGGCTCTGTATCTCCTCTAGATACTTACTGGCTGTATTTTGGGTGGTTTAAAATCCATATGGTAGGTTAGGAATAATATTTGTGCAACTTACCTTTTAATAAACTGAAACTACTTGTCAGAAGCTGACCTGAGTAACTGCAGAGAGCCACATCAACAACAGTATTTAGGCACTCACCTACCTTTAACCGCAATGAGAACTGCTGCACTGCTAAGCAGCGGTGGAAATTTTAAACAGGCCTTGGGAACCAGAAACAGGTACAACATGGGGGTGATGGGCAAGCAAGTTTCTCTTACTTGTACTGCTGATGATCCTTTGTACTTCTTGTTTTTGCCATGAACCTCTCTGCTAGTTTTTCCAGATTTCGGGAATACTCCATCTCTATTTCTGACTTCTTGCGGAAGAAATCCTGCAGATCCTGAAGAAGCTGCACTCTCATTTCAGTCTGCTGCTCCAGGCATTTCTGCTGCTCAACGAGTTGAGCTCGGATCTCTAATGAGAGAAACACATATCCACTCAGGTCAGTGAAAGCAAATGAACTGAGTGTTACAAACCAAAATTACAAACACTCCAGTGTACTTCAGCCTCACAGCTACACCAGCTGGATCTGGATTTCATCTCCCATGGTGGGATGCAGCAGCAGCAGATCTCACTTCTGCCACCACACCCTTAATGCCCAGCATCTCCCACCTGCTGTCTGTCTCACAGACAGCTGTGGCAGGGGCTCAGGACTCTGCTGGGCTCAGGTGAGGCTCCACCTTCCCCTCCCATCCTCCTTCTGGCCTCTGGCACTAGCACAACATTCAGCTTGGAGTGATCTCCTTGAAGAAGGTGGTGCTGCCCCGATGAATGGCTGGATAAACAAGTACCCTTTGGGCCAGGATCAACCTGCTGACTGTCAGGTGTTCTATGCTGGCTTGTATCATCATGTACACCACAGAAACAACCTTGTGATAAATTCTGGAGGCATTATCCATTGTAACTGTGCACAGGTGAGCTTCCGTATCTGCCCCATCTGTGCGAAGGAGGAAACCGGTGTACTATACATGCCTTCACCAAGGTTTTACAGCAAATATAGAGGAAAACGTACCTATATTTAGAGACAACTATTTGAAAATTTGCACAAGTTTCCAGAGACAGTAGTATATTTTTTAGGATTAAAAAAAATCAGATAGTTTAGAAGACAATATATGCTCACAGTTCTCTTCTAGAGCAATAGGGAAAAGCCTCCAGATTTCTTACCACTTTTTGCTATACACAAAATTACTAAGTGGTAGGGTTTTTATTTTAGAGATTTCTGGGGTTTTTGAAATTATTTTTTTTGGGTTGGTTTTTTTTTAGCACTTTTATTTCCTGAGTGCTAACCAGTTAAACACATTCTGAGAACACTTAGTCTAAAAAGATCCCTCTGGCTCTTTAGAGTTCATTACACTTTTGTCAGCTGCCCAGGCACAGTGTACTCCAGTACTGTGGAGTAAAAACAGGAGTAAACGCTTTGTGACAATAATAGATGTGTGTATTTTTTACACAGTTTAATGCTGTAACAAGGATTTATCAATAGCAAAACACCCAGAAGTGATGCCCATGTAAATGCAAAATTGTTGTGAAATTTTACTTGATTCATAATGACCTAACCATACTGTGGGCAAAAAGATACTGGAAATCTTCAATGCCCACAGCACAGTTTGAAATAGAAGAGCATTCTAAAAGTCATGCTAGCATCACAGGGAACTGCAAACCACTAAGTAGTAATAACATCGCAAAAAATTATCCGATGCATCTAGGATCTAACGCATCCTTACTGATCTTAGAGCAGGTATGAAGGCAGAGATCCACTCTGCTGGGATTCAAGCATGTATACTGAAATAAGTTGTACAAGTACAGAAAAATGTTAAGCCAATATATTTGCTGGAGGAGGGAGACACTGCAGTATGTTCTTCCAGATCTCCTGAGAGCTACCAGCTGCTGTGTTAATCATTAATGAGACCATCCATTTTTACAGTCTGGGAGGTGAACCAAAAAATTCATGGTTTGGTTTTCACTTCACTTCAGATCAGTTTGTTGGAAAAGAAACCATGCCTCCAGCAAGGATCAGCCACTGTAATACAACACTGTATCAATGACACTCATGTACACAGAGGAGAAAATCACATTGGAGCTGGAAGGCTAACAACAGAAACAGACACTCAAGATCACTTTTTTGGGTGTCTACTACTGTTGATATTGCAATCATGGAAAATTCCTGTTTATGGGAAACCAGTTGTACAGATTCACTGGTCAGAGGCAGCAATTTTGTTCATAAGCTGGAGTTTTTACTAAATCCAGATCCATGTACATGGTCCCTATACTTTGGCCATCTCCCTTTCCCACTCAAGATTTTCTAGCAGTTACTTTGAAAGCAGCGTTTTTTATGGAGCAACTATGTTCTGATTATTTTGTAGGTCAGTGTATCTTGCTGCTATAATTCTCCTTTTTCAGGCAGGCTTTTACCATAGCAACAGGAATGAGCAAGATTTTAGAAACAGGAATATATGAATAGAAATACAAGAAACAATGAATAAGGGACAACAGATAAAATAAGAGAAAACTGCCTTAGCTTTTTGATGCTGTCTGGATTTCCAATGTACAATAGTGGCTTCCTTCAAACTTGTATTTTAGAAAACAAAATTGAAGCATGATCTATGAAAGCTGATAGAGATATACAAGCTCTGAGTAAGGTTGATAAAATTAGGGGCTCAGGGGGCTGCAGCTTTATGAAGGAAGATTTGTAATTTCTGGTTATTTTAATCTCAGCAAAGAGAAAGAACATGTTGGCTCCAAAAGGCTGAGCCTATGGCCTCCTGCTGGAGGAGAAAAAGGGGAGATGTATATCCCACTCATGCTGGCTGACCACAGTCAGTCCAGAATTGACTTCAGCAGCAGTTCTCCTTCCAGTCTTTCATGTAATTCTGCTCCTCCAGTTTTAAATTTTTCCTTTACTAAAAACATGCGTAATGCCATACTGGCAGGCTGAGGAGAGGGCAAGGAAAATGATCAGAAAATGTTGTGATTACCATTTTCTGATGAGAGCAGTGGATTAAAAAAAATACCTCAACAACAAACCCCCAGAACAAGCACTGGCATAACAGGCAGGCAGCCTGAGCAGCTGTGTATGACAAAATCACAACTGTCCAGGTACTATTAACTATAATAGACTACCCGCTACCTATTGCTATGGAAAAATGCACTAAGGCAGTGCTATTTTCTTTAACCAGTTCACATGTGTGATGTCCCTAGGGCTAGAAAGAGTGGCATGGAAAATTGCTGCACTGTATTCAAAGAAACAAAGCCAGTGAAGTCCAAACTCCACAGATAGAGACAGGTGCAGCAAGAAAGAGAAGGGTGCCTATCTTTACTCTTATTTTGCTGGCACATTTAAATTTGAAGTCAAATTGGTACCAGTTGTAATGGACAATGACGTTGTCCTATTCTGCTGTGCTGAGTGGCTGATGTCAAATTTCCAGGCTATTTTGTGCCAGGAAAAGGCCCATTTAAACCCTGGACGAGTTAACACCTCCTTCCTTCTCTTGGCAGCTTTAAGTCATGCTCACTGGTTTTCTGGCCAGGGGCTGGCTCAAAAGAAATCCCATCCATTTATACTGCAGCTTAAACAGACTGATATCACATCAACTGGAAAAAAAATTAAATCCACCCTATACTCTGTCCAAGATTTGCACACACAGGCAAAGCAAGGAAGCAGTTAATGTGACTGCAATTAAATCAATAAACTGAGTAAAGTTTTATTTCTAAAGATTTTCATGTTAAAAATTATTTTAGTTATGCCCTCACAGACACTCTCCACTAGAATTACTGCATTAAGTATAAAATTAGATTTTGTTTATGCCAGTTTTGAAGATATAACTCTAACCTTTCAACAAATCTTTATTTCCTTGACAAGTGGTTAAATCTGTGCACCATGAAAAGTAGAGAGACAAGATTATAGTTGCTTTGAAAGTTAAGTCAGAGCAGATGAAGCTGAACTACTGACATCACCCAAATCATAATCAGAAATAACTCATCAAGTTTACCTCTTCGCACACAGTACAGTATTACAAACAGTGATTTACATAGCACTGCAATAATACACTGTACTACCCTGAAGGACATGTGTGTAACCAGTGACAGGCCAGTGCCCTACCTGAAGGAACCTGTGGAGAGATACACTACAATGTGACACAATGATAATGCTGGCTACACCAGCATGGAACAAAGTTCTTCACCTTCACTTCCCACACAAAAGCACCAGGCTCCACCAAACATCCCAAAAAGTCACAGGAACCCCCCTGCTGACCTCAGTAGCTGCACAACTTGTAAACACACAGTATTAACCAAATTAACCCATGGACAGACCAACACTGCAAGCAGACTGCTGCCCTGCTGCAGAACTCCCCACTGCAATGCCCACCCCCATCCCTGCCCTGTGGTACTGCAGTGCTCCAGCCGTGCTGCACTAGGCTATGTCTAGCCTTTCAGACCTTGGAGACCTTTCAGACCACCACAAACTCATTACCAACTCTCGAACAAAGCAACTCTAAAGAATGCTTCATGGTGCTATCAACACACCTGCCACAAGATGCTTCCTGTCTGAGCCACCTCAAGAGCTGTTGCAGCCTGTCACTCTTAGCTCCCATTTAAGTGGAACTAACTTTTGTGCTTGCAGAGCAGCCCTGACATGGGCTTTGGTGCTTGGTGAAAGCTCTGGAAAATGCCACAGAGCAGGACATGTCTCCCTGGTCACCCCCCTCAGCTGCACCGCAAGCCTCCCACCTGCTGCCTCACCCTGCCTGGCATGGAGCTATATTTAAGTCATGATTACAATATACAAACTATGCAGACATATTAATCCAGTAGCATTACTGGATAGTCATACCAACAGCCTCAGGGCCTCACCCTGCAAAAGATCACAAAAGCAAGTAACTCAACAGAATTCTTTGAGAATACAGAGGCTCTCACAAGACTAAGTTATGTTTGCAGGTTTTATCTCTTGGGTAGCCAGACAAAGTCACATCCCCTCCCATTTTTCTTCAAATGCCTCCTTCACGGAAAAAAAAAAAAAAAAATTAGATTAGTTTTAAACCACTCAGAAATGTCTCATCAAATGCACTAAAACCAACACATGGTATCTTAGACTTTGCATTGCTAAACCATTACACTTAGGCATTTTTTTTACCCCAGTGAGCTATCAACACACATATCCCCTCATTGTCATGTCAGTGATATCCAGATCATATTTCATAGGAAATATTCAGACCTTAAATTCAGCCTAGATATAATCTGGCCACCAACATGTGTTTATAATTAAGCAGCTATTGCAGCATTAATCATCTTGCAGTTCCTCCTTGAAGACACTTGAGTCTTACATGCCTCTCATTGTGACCCAGTTACTTATCTAGAAGAACTGCTCATGTCTACCCCTGCTGCTAGAAGCTGGGGTGCTGCATAGGGGGACGGATCATTTCAGTTTCATTCCAGTCATTGCCTTTGTAAGGACTTGGTTTTGGCTTCTTTGTCAAGATAAGCAGAGCTCTGGTCCAGCTGCATGCAGCTGGCCAACATCTGCAGTTAAGTTTTGTTTCAGAAAGCACTTATCTCCAGCCCACTGAGGATGCATGCTGCCAGCAGAGAAACTGCAGCAGGAATCACTGAGAGAGGCCTGGAGGTGTCCCTGTGCACAGCTAGTACTCCTTAATGCCATGTCCCATCAGTGCTCCCACACTTCCCAGGGACATTATTGTTCCTCTCAACAGACAAGAAGATAAAGATGATGAGAGGTATCAGATCAATGGTGGATGCACAGACCCAGCTGCCAATACTTGTCTCTGAGATACACAGCCTAAAGATGTTAGTGCTGGAAAGTTTTTATTTCTCAGAGACTCGGCTAGAAAGCTATTCAAGGATTTCTATGACAAATGGCAAGGGAAGCTCTGTGGTCAGCAGGGAGTCTGGCTCACACTCTCTCCCAGGTCTTTGCTGCCATTTTCTTTAACCACAAGCAGGAAAATCCACTTCAAAAGCCAGGAAATTCCACCAGACTGACAGCTAATGAGAGATACCGGGGTAAAGATCTTGGAGGCTGCTGCAGAAATGCCTTTAAATAGATCATGAGCCTGTACCACAACATTAACATTCTATGACAGACTAGGGGAAATCACTTCCCTGTGTTCACCACGTAAGAGACAGTGATGCCCTTGAGCTTCCATAGGCAGGGCTTTTGTGGACTTTGTTCTACCCTCACCCCCACCAGTTTCACTTAGTATATTGAGCATACAGCCTTATACATGTCCCCATTTAAAATGCAACCTTTGCCATGCACACCCCAGCATTAACTTAATGCGTCAAACTTAATGTTTGACTTTGTGCTGTTTTCCAGAGAATTAATTTCAGATTTTTTGTTTGTTTGGGGGTTTTGGGGGATGTGGCTGACATTGCTTGTGACAGATCACATCTTCAGGCTGTAGTGTAGAAATGGATGGGGAGTGAGAATCACGCCTGGTATCTGAAGGGCTGTACAAAGAGTCAGCAATCTGAAGCCCCTGTTGACATCTGTCAACCCCTTTAAAAACTGTAAACCACGTTCATTCAAGCACTTTGGCATCCTTACAGATAAAAACCAATCCTTGTGCAGCCATTAGCAGGAAAGCTGGTGTAGAAGCCACTTGCAGGATGCAGACAATTATTTATGGGTCATTCCAGTTGTCCTGCTCAAACAAAGGGAGCAGAGAAACAACAAATCCTCTCCCTGAAGCTGCAAATTTCATTCTACACATTCAAGCAAACACACTCTTGCCTACTGCAGTCACAGACTGGGCAACACCATGCTCCCTTGCAGAATCCTGTAACTGGGGGATCCCAGTGGACAGGATTCAAAAAGGGCAGCTGCATTAGGGTATCTTCCACCTTCCAGATCCTTTTGAAATGAGAAGACATGTCTGGAAGAGACAAGAAAATCTCTAAACGTAGAAGAAGAAGCTTTTCTTCTTGTTGTTCTTGGACTAACGCCCTCCTGCTATTCACAGCCACAGCTGCTGGTCACTTGGCTGCCTACAGTCCGAGTCTAAATGGAGGGCAGTATGCCAGCTCATGACTTGGCAGGACACTTTTGCCACAGTGCTACTGCCCAGCGACCATGAATTTAAGCAGGCAGTCTGCCTGCACCACATTTTGAGTGCCACTGCTTTTGTGGCAACTGCTCCTTTGCACACATAACTAAGTGCTGGCACTATGTCCTACCAAATCTTGAGCCCGGCATACTCTGTCCTTGTAGTCACAGGAGCTGGGATTGAGGGCAAAAAACTCTGTCCCTCAGAGGAGAAGGAACTTTATATTGCTCAACAGCAAAAGCTCAGCTCATCTCAAAACACTGCCAACCAGAAGAGTAGAAAGCAAAGGGTAAGATGCCTCCTCTGCGTCAACAGTCTGATTCAAGGTCTTTCATCAGAGTGACCAGCCCTAATCTCCTGCTGTGGGAGCAGATACTTTCCCAAAATCTAGCTGCCCCACCTCTACATGCGAAGAAAGACAGAGAGAGTGAGAGGGAAAGGGAGGGAGAGAGGAAAAAGGAGTCTGTGCAACTGTCTGCCAAGCAGACAGGTGATCACAAAGTAGGTCTCTAAAAACCCATTTAGGGCATCTAAACTGTCAAGATCTATGTGAAAACTTGTTCTGAAGCTTCTGATGGGCTTCGATCATCCTTTTGTTTATGATTGTTAAAGATATCCTGAGCCTTTCCTTGCAGACTTAAATTTTGGGCACATGAGAAAATTAAAAAGAAATCAGTATGCCCAAATCTTTCATATCTTCTCATCAATGATGTATCTGCCAATAGAACAGAAAAATGACTCATGGGTGTCCTCTGAAAAATTCTTTGCACAATGTCTTGAAGGCCTGATTGGCATTAGCACTCTATGAGACAAAAAATCCACACAAGGGGGGGTCCACAGGGGGTCCAATAGGAAAGAAAACCCAGTTTGTCACGATCCGAATAGCAATGAAAACCTAATGCTCTTAATTAGCTTCCTTACTTGTAAACTGATTGAAATCAGGTTGAGTTCCTGCCTCAGCTGCTGCAAGGATGGAGGATGCTGAGGATGTTGATGATGGAGCTGCCTTGTATAGTGCAGCAGTATCCACTCTGCAACAGACACTGCATCACCTGTCCACTGACACTACCCTGAAATGACTCCAGTCTTAGTATGGGCACACATCCTTTACCTCCAGAGAAGCAGAAACCTCCTGACCATACAGATGTGGGTACAGATTGCATGCAGACCAGCACCACTTCATTTTGTTAATCTCTACTTATTTGTCACAATAAAACCCTTCCTTCCTTCTTAATATCTCAGGTGGAGACCTGACAAGTGAAAACATCTGAAAGGCTTCTTCTAGAAATGAGATGTTAAGAGATGTGCCTTTTCTTGACAAAAATATTAATTATTCTGAACCTCTGGCAGGTGACCTAGCTCTTAAGATGAAGAGTTATGCTGGTAGAAGTGCAGGCCAGGAACTCTTGAGCAGCAAGATAAGCAAGAAAGTAATGAAACCTGTACATCAGACAGATAAGGCATCTCCTGTACATTGATAACTATCACTATGATAAGACTCAGAAATTAATAACTAGAGAAAATGCCCTCCCTACATCCCGTGAAAATGATTCTCCATGCATGGCACATCTTTAGGAGGTCAATAAAACATTTTTAGGATGACACACACCCTGGTGCATGCCATAAGTAAGAGCATGCATTTGACACAGCCATGACTTTCAGTGACAGCTCATTAAGTCCCAAGGTGAAGTAATAGTGCAGTTAAGCACAAAAAGGAAACAGTAATCTGTGCTGTGTGCCAGCATTTTACCCATATTCCTTTTCAGTCCAACCTAACATACAGTAAAATACTTTCACTATTGCTCCAACCCCCCAACTTAAAATATTGAGCACCTTTTGTTTTTCTTCTAAAATAAATATGTACTTTTTTTTCAGTGAGACAAACAGCTATGCCACTGAGATGCCTCCAACACCAGTTTTTAAACTTTATGGACATATCCCATGCTAATTACTCACCTGAGAACATCCTTGTAGTTACTTAAGGCCCTGTCTGCCCCAGCCCACCAAGTGGGGCAAAAAATGCTGCTTGGGATGCTGGCACAATTCTGGGCAGAGCATTAGCCCCTGCCCATGAGCACCCTCCTTGCCAGCAGCACAGAGCAGGGATGGTCCCCACAGCCCTGCACTGGTGAGGTGGCAGTGGAGGATTAGAGCTCCTCAGTCACCCACTCAGTGCTGAGTGAAGGGTGGTATCTACCACCCAGCAAATCTTTGAATGAAATTCTATCACCATGCTTCATACTTCTTGTACAGATTTGACTGCAAAAGTGCAAGTCTGGCTGAGGAGTATGTCTGTCAGACAAGATGGACCTTGATCTGCATAATTTTTTAGTGGAGACTTGGCCTAAGTCTGCAAAACAAAGCGCCAGTAAGGGATTAGTGGTCTTCTGAGCCTGCCTGTGATATTATCCAAAAGTAAATTTCAGTGTCTTGTCTCATTTTCACATAGCAAATAATACTGAATTTGACTCAATAGAGGATTTAAGAAACAGGACATCACATTCTGGGAATGGAAAAAAAAGTTCTGTATGCCAAACTTTGAACAGAAAATTTGTGTTTTTACTAATTAAACAAAGGAATAACCCCTATCATGATGGAATTTCTTCTGTCTATGGGAGTACTAATAAGTGTAAAAAAGATCATCAGATAATCACCATGCTGGTTGATTATAACTATTATATGAGTAGCAGTAACAGACAGGTATTTTTGTATTCACCTAATTAATAAGACTGTATAAATTCTGTCATGCTTCAAATACATTTGTCTATGTACCGCTCTGATTTGGTAAAAGGTGTAATGCCTAAGTGAGAAAATAAAACACCTACCACAAAGGAAGGTTTTCTGATAAGTTTGAACCCAATTACTCAGAGCCTCGAATTTCACTAACAGCAGCTGGGAAAAAACAAATCCTTCAGTGTCACAGAGCAGGTTCTTCCTGCTACAGGGAAGTATAAATTGGACTGCGGACCACATTTAATTAAATTTATCTTCAATGGTTACAGTAGGAGGAGAAGAAAGCCCCCACCACCCAAGGTTCCTGATAATGGGAATAGAAAAAATATATCCCATGAGACTGTAGGTAACTGTTGCTTACTCACTCAACAATAAGACAAAGAATAGTATCTGCAATAAATGAAATTTGGACTAAAATAATTTGCATATTTCCAGGTCCCCTGGAAACAGTCTTCAATCTGTTAGAAGTTAAAAAAAAGAAAGAAAAATATCACTCCCATTTTCTTTAATGACGTGAAATATCAGAACCAACAAAATTTAAAGTCAATGATTTGTAGAACCCAGTATCTGCATCGCCTTTCTGCATTACCTCACTGTTTTGTGTATTCTGCAAATGGTTCTCTCCAACACACATATGGGTGATTAGGGTTTCCAGCAGAGCTCTGATGATTGTTCTACTGAAGCAAAGACACCAAGAACAGCTGTAGGAAACAGATGTGCCACTTAGGGCACCTTCAGTGAATGGACTAGGGATGAATATTTCACATGCTTAGTTCAGAATTCCTTTATTTAAAAAGGCTATAAAACCCCTATTATTGCCTATGTTTTTAGCCTATCTCCACTTGGAAATAGACATTCTGGTAGCCAAAGCTGCGCTGGAGTGAGTAAAGGAGAAGAGTTGCAATGGGCAGGGCAGTAGCTGGAGCTCCTAGGCCCTTTCCCAGGCTAAATTGAAATTGAGTCTTGATGTTTGTAAGTATAAAGTTCCAGCTCTGAGAAGCACATCAGCAGCTATAGCAGCTGGATGGCAAAGTGGTAACCTGCAAAAGTAGTTATTCTTTATTCTGGGAAAAAACAGAGTTTGGCAATTCACAGAAGGCAGTGCACAACTTAGTGAAGAAATGAAAGATGTGACGAAGATCTATGAAGGAGAAATCTCCATCTTGTAAGAAGATCATCATCCGAACATAACCAAAATACTAGGGAATTTTTTTTTAAATAATAAATGCAGTAAACAGGGATACCAGCCGGGGAAAAAAGCAAGGGTAGTTGGAAGGACAAACCAGATATATCAGCAAGCAATATGAGTCTCATAGGCTTCTGACAATTTGCCAAAGGAGGCTTTATTCTGAGTTAAGTTTCCTTAACCAGGAATAGTCTAAATACTCCTGATACTGGTTTTACAGTGCTAAATTTCCAAATGCTTACCTTAGGGCCGCTCTTTTTTTTTTTTAAACAAAGATGAGTTACAGTCAGTCAGGAGCACTGGGAAAAGAGTTGAAACAGAAGGATTAAGTAAAGACCAAATAGTCATAAGGTGTGGCAGTGCACACCTACTCAGGCCAGATGAACCCAGGATTGCAATAGCCAAACTACTGACAAGAATTTGTCCCCTTTCCCTGAAAGTGGCTGCTGTGACCAGAAGGCTGGAGAGCATCTCCTGGAAAGGGCAGGGGGAGCAGAGAGAGATGCCAGTGTTTTCTAGGCAAGGAAATTGCTACTTCTGCATTAAATAAGTTACTGAAATTCTCATCAGACATATTTATAAAACAAAGACAGGTAGAGAGATAAGGAACAACCAGGTCAGTTCCTGGAAAAGAAAACTATGGTGGCAAGCCATTGGAGTTACTTAAGCTTATCAACAGATAGTGGATAACTTAAACCCAGCTGACCTTCAGTTTCAAATTACCTGCAATCCTTTGCCTCAAGTTACCTGCAGTCCTGTGCCTCAAATTATTCTATTCCTGTTCCATTTAAAACCTATCAACAAACCTTAAAGGGCACAAAAATACAGATAAACCAGTTAAAAAGCATTTATTCTTTCCAGTTTCTGCAAAACATGCATTTTTTGCCACAACCTCCTTCCCGCACCTAGTCTGTCAAAGTACAGTGACAGTGCTTACTGAAGCATCAGTCCTGTCCTCTCTGCCTGGACAGACATTTTCATCTTAGTGCTGATCTACTGCTTTGTCACTCTGGTGATAATCTGTCATAATCCTGTCATGTAAAAATCACAAAGAAAAGAAGACTACCTCTGCATTAAGTTCAAGTCACCCCAGCTGGCTCAGTCTAAAACTGTAGATTACTCATGTCCAAGCTGGGTATTATCTGAAAGACCTCCGCTGTGGTTTCTCTATAAAACAACAATCATTTCATGACTAGCTGACCCTTCCTCAGGACAGCCATCTATCAGCCAGCTCCTACGTCCAGCTTACCATATGCCTGCTCAGTGCTGAACACAGAGCCAAGCTCAGATGAGACTGCAGGCAACACACATCAAACACTAATGGTGAAACCACAGCAGTCTGTGGGTGACTTCCCAGTCCACAGGTGCCATGACCTGTTTGTGGGCATGTCCAGAAATACTGTTCAGAAAGGTACAACACCATTACTATAAATTTCATTCCTCCTTCGCACAGGGCTGGAAACTGTATGATCCTGGTGTCCCACACTATATTTCTAAACACACCCTTACTACAAATGGCAAGGTCCAAGTGACAGGAGTCCAATCTAAACAAGTCATGTCACCAAAAAGCTTGGGGATGTATTTTTACTTGTTTACACAAACTTCCAGGTTATGAAGAAGAAGAATAAGATAGCCAGGAGACACTGTGAAAGGGGTTTGAGTAACATTTACTTTTGTCTGCTTTGAAGGAACAAAATGCTGATAGAAGGGGAAAAAAAAGCTCTTTACCTAGAATGAGAAGCAAAGACAGTAAGTGCTCAGTATTTAAGCATTCTGCAATTTAAGCCTTTCTGATGCACTGTTCCAGGTAATGGTTCTTTCCCAGTATGTAAAACCCAGTTCCATCCCAAATTAGCATTGGCTTTAACCAATGAGGTCAAATTTTGAGAAAATAAAGAACTTCAGGCATGAAGAAAGACTTGTCAGAAGACTCAACAGAACTGTAACACCCAGATGAATCCAGCTAAACTCACCAGGACCCCCCCTCTCCCAACTTCCAAACAAAATGAATTTGGTTGGAGAACAAACAATCCTGCCCAGAACTGTGTAAATCACGTGGAAATTGCTTGCAAATATAGAAATCTACCAAGGAGTTACAACTAGACTTATTTTTCTCCCCTAGAGCTCTATTTACAAAATTGCTTGAGACACGAGTAGGCAAAAGCCTCCCTTGGTCTGGAAGATCACTGCACATGTTACCCAGTAAGCTTTTCCTACTTCCCACAGAGAGAGTCCTCTAACCACTCAGGTACATGGCACTCTTGAAGGAGATTCAGATCAGAAAAGCCAATAGCCTGAACAGAAAAAGCTGTTTGTAAGCCAGATTGCTAGAAACAAGTTTTCCAGCAGACCTACAAGCAGTTCATACTCAAGCCAAACAAGCTGCTTGAGCTTCTAAGAGTGGGTGGAAAAGCCACCCAGAATTATTGTAGTCTCTGACAGAAGCAATGTGATGAGATGGTAACTGAAGACCAGTCTCATGTCCTTTGAGTGAAAAGCACATCTGCAACATTTTAACTCTGTTGAGTTAATTAGCTTCTTGAATCATCATTAAGGCTAGACATAAAACCAGAATTTTCATAGAAATGCACCACAGTTCTGTCAGGCTAGGACACTTAAAACTTTCAAAAAAGATCCTTCCTCTCAAAGCACCTCCTCACTGTCATCCTGTATCAAGGGTGTCACTCAGCTTGACCTGCCTCCATCCCTCAGGTGTTTTGCTGGGAATGCCAAGCTAGAGAGCCTGCCTTTCCTGAGCACTTCCTGCACTCAGTCCTGCAGACAGTACCGCTGGCAGCGCTGCAGATGCACCCGTGTTGTGCAGAAAAAAGAAAGATACTTTCAAAGCATATCTTTATCCATGAGGATGCAAGCACAGTGCAGGCAGGGTTGATGTAAAATTAAAAAAAAAACAAAACTAATCAGGAAAGCCCTTAAGCATTCTGATTTAACAAAGGAGAACAAACATATTCATTCCAAAGCACCTAATGATTTTAATTAAAAATTTCCCTCCTCTGCAAAGTTTCAGTCTTTTAATTTATAAAAAGCTTGTAATTAAGATGTAAACGGAAGTTCCAAACCTTGCCATTTCCTGTGCGAAGGAAATTCTGATATATTTTTTTTAATATGTCATTAGTTGGTTTGATTTAGATAGAAATTTTATCATTTAAATCTCCAAGTAAAAAGACCTAAACAACTGCTGCCAAAGGAATTTTAAGACCAGAAATAAAAGCTTTCAGTGACGTAACAATAGTGGATCCAGGAGAATAAGCAGCTTTGCAGAGGCTGCATCTGGCACAGGAATACTTGACAAGACTGTCAGCATTCTCCTGAGTGCCAGACTTCTTCCAATTTGCACCTTCAAACCTATGCATTTGTTCACCGAGACACAGTAAGAAAAAGTGCTGTTCTTGTTCCTTGTGCTGCCACACAGTGCATACTCCATCAGCTCAGCAGGGTGACACATCTCAGACACTCGGTCTTATCAGAAACCTGCTCTCGTTAGCTTTGCAAGAGAACACACTGTCTGGCCAGTCACTGCTCCTAGAATGCCAAACACATCTGCCTCTGATCTGGGCTAGATTCCTCACCACCTACATCCTTCCTCTGGATTCCTCTGTGCATGGGTGACTTCAGGATGGTGCTCCCAAGAAAATGAACCAAAATTACCTTGGTAGCAGTTTCAGGTCTCCTTTTGAAACGAGTTTTTGCATGACTTCACTGTATTCCCACTGCCCGATATGGACATCCTGATAAATGCTGCTGTTGCTCAAGAACCTCTGCTGATGT
Organism: Aphelocoma coerulescens; assembly: GCF_041296385.1. Taxonomy (NCBI): domain Eukaryota; kingdom Metazoa; phylum Chordata; class Aves; order Passeriformes; family Corvidae; genus Aphelocoma; species Aphelocoma coerulescens. The sequence continues at coordinate 34,397,705 of NC_091014.1, read as the reverse complement.
TCTCTGAATGCAGGGAGGGAGGGATAGCAAGAACTTTAATTGTTTGGGGGCAAAACAAAATACTTTCAGCATCTTTTTACACAGGCACTAGGCAGCCATGTACAACACCCTGGTTTGAGGATGCTCCTCTCTATTTACCAGGATGTTTTACTTTGCAGGCATATGCTCCCTCTGTATTCCCCATATGTTTTTGGGGTTTTTAAAAAATAAATTTGGAGGAGCAGAATCATTTGCTCCATTTCAGGCAGCTTAATATGGCAAATATTTGGATGAGCATCAGAGGACAGAAGAATCTGCTGGATGCAAACATGAGATTTTGAACTGAAAGACTGAAAAACTTTTGTAAAAAGACAGAACAAGATTTTGTGACATTAATGACATTCCTTATTAAAGACTGTAGACAAACATCTCAATACACATGTGCTACTTCAGAAAAAAACAGAGTAAAGGCCAGGTCAGCTCAGAAAACTTCCTTTTCTGCATAAAAATACAGAATACTGCACCATCTTCAATACGAGACATCCATTGTTAAGGTCTGGTCTAGAAAGCCATTCACAGCTCACAACAGCAGCAGTAACGATCAAATGAATGGATGCACAGTCGTGCTCATTCTTGTGCAGCACAGAATGGTGACCTTTCTATCAAACATGTCCATCTAAATCCCAAACCACTGTTTAACAAATGCTGCACATAGAGGAACAATGTGGGGTTTGTGTAGCATTAAGTATCCCACCCCAGAACTAATGCAGGAAAGACAGGAGCTGCCTGGGTGAGGGTGAAGACAGTACAAGCATAACACCTGGGAAACAGGGATTTTATTCTCAGTTTTCACTAGATTCTGAGAAGATGTTTTACCTTCTTCTGTGACAGAATTCAACAAGGACCTGTCACTTAATTCATCCATTCCAAAATACTTTTGTACCCTACATTTTTTTAACTTCCTTAAAAAAAAAAAAAGAGAGAGAAAAAGAGCAAAGAATTGCATTGCTTGGTGTTTTTTAGTAAGTGACATTCCAGTAAGAAGTTTGATTGTTACAAAGGACCTAAAGTACTTTTAAATGAAGGATTATTATCTCAATATGAAGCTAAGAGTGGTTGCTGTGAATAAAAGCAAAACCTTCCAGTTTGACAGGACTGTATTTGGCCATGGTTTCTCTATCATGGGCTACTTACCACTGCCTAAAATCCAGCTGACCTCAGACAACAGCAGGCAGGCAAACCCAAGCTCTGACATTCAGAAAAAACAATGAAGGGGGAGGATGAGTGCATCTTTGTGTTCTGGAAGCAAGACCTATGTCATTCTTTGAGGAAAAAGGAAGTGCAGCAGAACAAAACCCCAACAGGCATCCTACTTACTGCAGGCACTATCAAAACTAGAATTGTTATTAATATTAGAATTGCTATTAATATTATAGCAAATTTGGTGTTATGAGAGACCAGAAACCTTACTGCCTATCTCTGCACTTGCTGTTAACAGTCTCCATCTAACTACCCTTACCATACTGCAGAGATGCAACTTAAGCTGACCTAAGCTGGATTGAGAGCAGCGCATCTGTGCTAACGTGCGTTATGTGTTCTTAGGGTGTTGATCTTGCTATAAATTAACAAGGTAAAAACGATTATCCCTCATATCAGCTCTCACTGCAACTACACCGCTGCCACTGTGAGAGTAGGAAGGCAAGAACATATGATGGGGGCTAAGAAGGCTACTGCAAACCAGAATGGTAATGGGACCTAAAGTGCAGACGGACTGAAGCTTTGGCTGATCTCTCTTAGCTGATTAACTGTGGCCTGTTAAGAAAATATATGGGCCCACCTTCCCTCCTCTCCCTGATTGCTCACCCCCTCTTTCCTTCTAGACCCTCCAGAGATAAGACACATGAGGCTGCATGATCTGTCGGACCAAGGCCTGAATCCAACCAGAAAAAAAAAAAAAATCAGGTGAGGGAATTGAGGGTAAGGATTGTTTTCCATCCATGCAGGTTCCCTTACAATAGGGTTACATTATCACTCTGGCCTAGGAGAGTTCATCTTCCACCCTGCTTCTCTTTCAGCCACTGATTCAGAGCAGCAGCCGAGTGCCATGCGCTCTGGGGTCTGCTCCCTGGGAGAACTGCTACTCTCTCCACTGATGACAGAGGGAAACCCTCTCCAAAAAGGTTTGATGACTCTAAACCATTAGTTTCTGTATAATCCATTTTTCACACTGGAACACAGCTCTCTAGCACCTCACACAGGAAGCAGCAGCCCCCCGTAACAGCAGTCAGGGAGGAGCAGAAAGAACAACTGCAAGTGCAGAAAGAACAACTGCACTTCGGTTCAAGTGCAGCGGCATATGAACCAAAATTCACCTAAATCAGTCAGATATGTAGTCACGCATACCAGGAAAAAAAGAGTAGGAAAAGTCCTGTTTGCCCTGCATGATACACTGTCATCTGATCATGTGCTCTGCTGTTTCTCACAGTGCCTGCCATAGGCATTGTCTTATCTGTCAGCTGTGCATTAGACACCCTGGCGAAATACTTGCAAGGATACATTTCCCTAGAAGTGACACTCTGATGCCTTGGCAGGAGTAATGGCACTAATGCCAAGGGCTCACTGGCTTCCAGTCCAAATCCTACAGCACAGGGGCAATTTCTATTACTGTCAGCCATAAAGTACAGTGGGTATTGTCAAGCACTTGAGTAAAAATACATGCGTAAAGCATTAACAAGAAAGATGATACAGCTTCCTCCTTGATAAATGACTCTCTTGCCTAAACTCTGCAGCAGGAACAACCACACATTTCACCGTTATTTCCTGTGGAAGAATTTCCTTTTGGTTTTGCGGATCAGACCATCATTTAACACATCCACCTCACTACTGGATTTGCAGTGGTACAGAGCAGCAATCCACAGGATTCTATGCCTCTGGAAGGCAAGCATTCACATTAAGTAACTAAGATACAGGAGTACCTAGTTCAGGAACCTAATACTCCTCATGCAGCCAACCATGAAAGAAATCCTGCATGGAATTCAGAGCAGGTACAACTCCCAGAGTGAATACCTCATCCACCACCTTTGTTCAGGTTTCCAGTCCTGAGGGTCCCGGGACACCTGTAACAAGGGACAGATCAGCCAGTGCTGAGAAGACATGGGAATGTGAAGCAATTGAATAATGGAGAAAGCTGGGGAGGAAACCATCTGTCATATAATTGCTTCTTCATGTGTGCATTAAGTCTGAGGCACGGAGGTATCAGGATGTTATTCACTATGAGGAAAAGGAAATACCTTATCCTGTAGGTCTGGTTATTTTTATTGGAGAAGGAGAGAAGACTGCCCTGACATGAGTTGGCTCTCTGAAACAGCTAGTCCCAGGGAGGTAGGACATTGATCCATGGCCCTGCTTGGGGCTTCTCCCTTTAGTGAAAGGCTGGATACAACATTAGCCCGTGCATCAATGCACGAAAGGGACAGATTTGTCAAGCAGGAGCTTGGCCAGGTCACCAGCTGGCTACTAGAGATATGCTAGACAGGGACACACACTGCTATTTTCTGAAGAAGTAGAAACATGCCTCCTTGCTGTGCACCAAATTAGATTGATTTGAGACAACCTCTCCTGCACCAGTGGGATACTGGGATACCTTTTCTGACTACAACAACACTTCCCTTATTGCTTCTGGTCTTTCCAACTAGTTTTTTCTTCTGTTAGGGATAGAATGTAATATATTTGATGTTCTAAGGCAACTGCTTAAAAGCTCCATTGAAGATGATAGCCAGAACTTATTATGGAGCAGAGGCACTTAGCTGATGTTGGAATGCCAAGTGCAGATGTTGGAATGCTAACACAAAAGAAGTTATGAATGCCTACAAACATACTAGTCAGGAAAGAGTGTAATTATGGCAATTAAATAAGGAACAAAACCAAATATCCCTTTGTTCAAATGGACTTAAAACTATAAAACAAATATATCAGAAAGGAAATGCCGTGGCAGAAAAAGCATTCATAAGAACAAAGAGTTGTCTGAGAAGAAAGCAATTATAATTATTATGTCACATGAAATGCAATAGATAACTTACTTCCATAAACAAATGCATTTGAAGGGATTCTACAAGGAACTGAACCCTGTGTTAATGCTTTCCAGGTGTAAGATGATAGCTAGAAAACCACAATAATGACAAGCCCATAACTATGGCAGAATGAGAAGCTCTAATGGGGTGATAATCTTCTCCACAGAGCTCAGCTGGCCTGGCTTGATTTCCTCTATCATTTTCAATCTTAAAGAAACACTACTAGATTCAACTCAGTCAATCTCCAAGCCATCAGAGGGAGCCACCCTGTGACTTGAACTTTATGGGTTTTGCTGACATGTTAAAAACATACTCCCCAACAAAAGATGAAAAACTCCTGGGGAATCAATGCTGTAAATGAAAAGAGAAACCTAACTAAGAGTGAAATTCACAGGGATTAAAAAGCCAAGAGTCTGAAAAGCATTTCACCCTCTAATCTTTTGAGCTAAGTGTTTTCTTCAAGGATTCACTGCTGTTGTTTCCAGGTGACTGTCATGACCTCACACTGGCTGCTGGTCATCAAAATGGAGCATGTGATGGACCCCCAGCTCAGATCTACCATATTCCAAACAGCCAAGTGCCAACAGTGTTACACAGCTAATCCTGTCTCAGTGTTATTCTTCCCATCCCTCATGCCCTCTCCTTTTTGTGTTACAAAGACACAGTTGTTTATCTTGGAAGCTCACTTTCAGTCCCTTATCCTCTCTCTCTCAATTTTTCCTCCTTGGCTTTTCTCAGGCTAACAGGGCATGGTGAGAGCTCTGGAGAAGGCTTATACATCTCATTTCATCTCTTCCTGCCTATCTGCTGCCAGGGAGTGAAATAGATGGCAGGGTCTCTCTCCTCTTGCTGCCATCATGTACTGTGGAAGAAAAAGTGCTTTTGTCGCTCCATACACACTGCAGGGGAGAAAAGATGTTGAGATGATCAGAGTTATCCTGTTTTCTTCTGCTGACCTTAGGGAGGTCAGGCACAAGGGACCTAGGGGCTACAGATATTACGGTATATCTCACTGTCAGAGTTCACAATCAATTCCCCTTCCTCAGCTGCTCCCACCATCAGGACTCTATTCTAGTCTCCTGTGGTTAATGAGAGCCTCCAAGCTACAGGTGCTCACCTGCTGTGACTCACAGAGGCCGCTCTTATTAAAACAACATACAATTAATACCACAGTGAACTTCTACACTGTCTTTAAGAAAGCACTGTATGAAGTGAGGCAGCTATTGGTATGCTGGTGCAGTGCCTGGGGAACTAAGGCAGGCATGGGGGAGGAGGAATTGTCTGAGGTCCCACCAAACGAATCAAGGGCATGGCACTTAAGAAACGACTGAGTAGCAGCATAAGGAGCCATGAGAGCGGTTCTGACACCCAAACCAGCTCCTCTTGCGAGCTATAGTCTTGACCCCATAGCATGCTGACAGACTCAATGCCTGGATGTGATGGCAAAAGAAATCCAGGAAGAGTGAACAATTTGGTTAGAGAAAACAGGACACATGTCTACCTGCATACTCGTAGTACTTTTGAAACATCTGATTTAAAAGCTCTGCTGTGAGTCTGCATACTAATAACTTCCTCCTACTCCTTAAGGAAAACATTTTGTTCTGGGTGTCAAGAAGTCCATTTCTACAACTCAAATATGCAGACATCTGTAGGATGAAGAGAGGCGACTGTGTGCAATGCTGCCTTCAGTGTGCAAACCAAACATCTGCATTAGTCAGTAGCAGTTTATTGTCCGAGTTCACAAGCAGGAGAGCCCTACAGCTTTCTACATCTACTTCAGCAGCTGGGGCTACAAGAGGAAATAAGCGCTTCTGTTGAGAAGCATGCAAGAGGCTCCACTACAGATGGCAAATAGCCTGAAAACAATAAAGATGGAGGGAGGGAGGCAGGAAGGCAGGCAGGCAGGCAGGCAGGCAGGAAGAAAGGAAGGACACAACAAGACAACAGTCATATAAAAATATCTGAAGTAAATTGTGAGGCAGTATTTCAACCCATCTACATTTACAGTATGATTTGCTCGTTTGTAACTTTACTCATCTTTGAAGGCTCCAAAATGAAGTTGTAGCTATTCTGTATTATCTTGGCTGCAAGTCTAAAATTCTAACTAGAAGTTTAAATGACACTTCTGAGTAATAAGAAGTTGCCTTAGCATTTTTTGCTTCCTGTCTGGAAAATGCTGTTTGATCTGGAAAAGAGTTAGTGCATATGAGTGAGATGAAAAGCAGCAGTTAAAGACAATACTGATTTACCAATAAGATTATTAAACTGTCCTCCTGAAACTGCTCAACTTGTCTGAAGAAACTCAACAAGGTGATTACATTTTTCAGAGTTGAGAAAGTATTGTGGAAAATCCCTAAGTCGAAGCTCAAATCCTCGGACTCACAGAAACAAAGCCACCTGTGACTCCCAATTAAAAAGTGCCTCTAAAATGTAGGGTGCTACACTCATTGCCTCCCATAGAGGAAAACTGTATTTCCTTCAAAAGTAAAAGGCCATTTTTGTGATTACAAGCCTGTTTGGTGACTTGCATTGTAGCAGGCAGCAGAGCTGCAGGGGTAATTCCTAGGTCATTATGCCTCTTAGTAAGAATGCCATTGGACAAATAAGCTTCCTGTTCACTTACTTCCAAGTCCATGGCATCTTTATATCCTAAAATTTGTATGTATTTTTTACAATAATCAGGGCATTTAATATGAAATATTACCATAAAAGCACAACTCCAGTTTAGAAACTTATCTATGTCAAGAGATCCAGAACTAAGGCTAGTCAAAGCTCAGCAAGCGTGTCAGAGCAGCAGACAAAAGTAAAGGTGGTTGAAAAGACATTGAAATAACTTCTCTCAGAAAATCTTGACCTCACTAAACATAACACAGGAGAAGACTGATTCAGTCAGAGCTTTTTAAAAGACATTACCAAGATATGCTATTCTGATTTTAGATCTTTCAGAAGTTATTCTAAATTTGACTGTATAACGATTTTGTTCAATACACTAAAAGGCAGAACTGCCTGATCTTCCTGCAGTGTGGATATTCATTTCTACAGACACTGATACGATGAACAAGAAAGCAAAACCATCCAGGATCCCAGACTTCAGATTTGTAGTAAAACTCTGAAAACATCCAGACTTGTAGTAAAACTAGGATCGCAATTTTTAGAGGGATCATGCTGAATAAATTCACTATCTTTTAAGACTTACATCATCTACAGCTGGATGTGAAATCCAAATCTATCAGTCTTGCACATCATTATGGGCACAAATGCCTTAACATAAACCTAGACAGAGAAAGGCAGCACTGCTCTAAATCTTGGTTAATTTCAGATGGAGGAGAGTCATATTCACTCCAACTCCTTGTAAAGGAAGTTGCCCTGAACTTTCAAAAAGAGAATCAATCAGATAAATACCTTTCACGATATGGCCTAGACATGAGGATTTACCTATAAATTTCCTCTTCTGAAACTATAGTTGTTCATCATTTGACTGATGCACTTCTTACCCTTTACTCTTCTTTCTCCACAGAAGAGGCAAAAGCTTTTCCATAATTTTTGCATATACATGTTATGAAGCATCAGTGAATCTCCATAGTGAAAGCTATTATATTGTGCTCTAACAGACATCTTTAGGAAAAGTAAAGCCACAAAGCATTACCAATGTTTTGGAATCATATGAGTTTTATGGATTTACAGTGTAAAAACTAGATGCTTTATTATCTTCAGCCAACATATGTTCATATACCTACTATATAGTGCTGAAAGCAAAAGTGGTAAGACTGTTAACACGGAGTAAGGATTCTGATTTAGCTCATTATCATCACATAGCACTTCCTAGGAGGCTAGCTAGGAGAAAGTGGGATGGGAAACATATCTAATTAAGAGCCTGAAGAAAACTTACTTAAGTATCAGTTGTCTGGGAAGAATTAAATGGCTAAGCTATCAGAAAAGAGGTGATAATGGATGGCACAAGTGCTTTCCAGATAGGCTTGAGAGCAGCAATATGGTGCTTAAACTTCTGTCAGGTTCCCAGGGTACAGCAGGTCTGGCTGGAAACCCTGAAGTGCAAAAGACGGTAATTTTTTTCTATGAATTCTGTTTCTTTGGTTTTGAAATACTTGAATCACGCAGATGGAGCTTCAGAAGGTGTTCACTTTAATGCAAACTGCAACCATCTAAACTTAAAATGTCACCTCCAGATTTCTTTATAACTGTAATAGAAATTTTGGGAGCAGCAACGCCACCCAGTACTGACTTCTACAGCTGGCCCAAATGTCCTGGGTGCCTACTCACCCATGGGCACTTTTAGAGTTTCGGTGAAGCGCTGTGGGCTAGGCTGTAGTGTAACAAGCTAGTTTTAGGCAGTTTTTTCAGCAAGTGGATGCTAGAGACAGGATTTAAATTAAAAACCTTTGGGCCTTTCACCCCAGAAGAGTCCAGACTCCTCATTATCAGCATTTTACTAATAGCATTTCCACTGGAGGATGAACAAATCCTTTTGGCGGAACAATGCAATTAACCTGAGTGTAAAAACATTAAATCTACTCTTCAGAACAAGAAAAGCAGGAATTGGTAAATACAAACTTGATGAAAGCCACCCATCTGGCGTGGGATGTTTGCTGGTGTGTAACTTACGTTTTACAATAATACACTTACAAAAACTGAGATCTATTTTTGTGCTGCTACTCTTGCAACAAGACTGTAGCAACTACATCAGAAACATGGTTTAGCAGAGAAGAGAACTAACGTACCACATTTCCTAGAAACCATTAAATATTCATATTCATGTTAATATATTGCACCTGGCAGTAACAATCTCAGCCCCAACCTAGAATAAAACTCAATTTTTCCCAGTCAAATGAAAATAATGTACAGTCACTGCTATGATAACAGGTCTAATCATTTCCTTAGGCTGTCTCCACTCTCCATATGTTGGCTGTGCATAATTCATAGGATTTGCCATATGTTGTCTGAAGCAAGTGTCCCTGTAAGTGTTTGTGGTTCTACTCAAAGGCATGTCTTCATAAATTACATTGTGATATATTTGACATTAGAAAAAAAAACCAAACAGGGAAAACAATTCAGTGAAACATAATCTGCTTAAAGTTTACCACTTAGCCATGTGTTGAACATTCAAGCTATTAGCTCCCCAAAGTACAACTTTTTTCTCAGTGTGTGCAGTCTGCTTCTGCTGGCAGCAGTTTCAAAGGCAAAAAACAATTTATCTTTCTCTCAAAATAAGAACTTGGTCCAGCAATCATTACAAACACAGATAGCTTCTGCTAGCTTCCGAGAGCCTGAGCACATGAACTAGGATTGGTCACTTGAGTAAAGGATGGCGGGATTAGACTTTCCACTGGCTGCAGCCTTGCAGCGAACCCCCACAGTACAACTTGGGTTTCCTGTTTCCTGACAGATCTCACAGCTTCAATGACTTTTCTGACTCCCAGCTGGTTTCCCTGAAGCATCTTCAATAATTTTTAAGCAAGCAAAGTTCAAAAGATAAGCAGCTGTGGAGCAAAGACAGAGTATTGGTCAAAACAACAGGATGACAAACAACAGGATCTCCCAAGAGAGTGGCATTGTTCAGAGAGGGGAAACAAACAGCAAAAAATATAGACAAGGGCAGAGGAAAGGGAAAAATAAAAGCAGAAGTGATGTAACCTGTTTGCTTCTGTCTCCTGATAGCTAATGAAAGATGAGCTAATTAGCACACCCCTCAGCTGAAACAGGAATAAACCCTCCTTTCTACAGACAGCTATGCATATTGCAAAGGCTCTCAGGGGCATCCTGTCTCTCAGACTGATGACCCCCCTGACCTGTGTGGCTGAGATCTGCCCTCCAGCTGAAAAGGTGCTGGAGAAAGGAAGGCAGGCAGCCAAACGGATAGACACAGCAGGATCTTGTGATACATCTTTACTTGAGAAAACAGGATAAAAATCTGAAGGATAAAGGAATATAAACTTTATTTATTTATGCTGAGAGAAAACAAATCATCATCTGATGCTTTAGGAGGAAAATGGGAACTGGGTTGAAGAGAGGCGAACTGGAATGCTGATGGGTAGCTTTGCGTATTTAAGAACTTCAAATTTAAAAGAGCTTCTCACTATGTGAAGCAAAACTGTGTTTGCAAAATTCCACTATACTGAGGAAGTCAGGAGAGCAAGCATGAACTTCAATGCTAAAGTGATGCCCATTTTCTAAACCATAATTTATTTCTGATGCTCATAGCAGTGCTGTCATTAAATCCCACTGGCAGCTACCTCAACAAAAACTTTCACACATAATGTAAAAATTTCTTATGCAGCCACGACCCTGTGAAGAGACATGTATTTCCAACATGAATAACACAGTTATGCTGGCACAGTAAGTCTTCCAGTAAAACATATGCTCACTCTTCAGCTGGTCAATGACTCAGGAAAGCCTGACTCCCACAAAAAGAAGGCCATGCTCCCCAAATCCAGTTCAAGAAGAGGGCCCTCCAGACTGCAAACAGAAATACTTGGGTTTTAACAGAGCTATGTGTCAGTGTGATGCAATGAGAGCAAAGAGCCAGACTTCCAAGTGTCCCAGGCAGCACTATGTTGACATTCTTATATTTAAAAAATAGAGTACATAAACCCAGAAAAATTAAAATGGTAATGGCTTCTTTTGTTGAAAGTTTACCTTTAGGAAGAGGAAATTTTTTCATGTGTTGGGATTTAGTTAATCTCACAACAGATCACCTAAACATCTCAGTTTTAATGTATGCAGAAACATATTTAAGATCCAAGAAAGACAAGGTCCAATTCTTTTGCAAGACAACGGGTCTTGCAAAAGGCACCACTGACAGTCCAGTACAAATCCAGTGCATGATTCTTTCAACATTTCAAAGATGGCTACAGTTCTCATTGTGTTTTGATGTTTGCATTTTTTTAAACAGCTCTGTGAATTATTATTAAAAAATTTAAATTCAGAAAATAATGAAAACTAAAGCCAGGACAAACACATAAGAATGAGGAGACTATTGTTCACTTAAGATCCAATTTTGCATCAATGAAACCAAAGGAAGTTCTACTGCCTTCTTTGCTGAAGGAGGTAACACGTCCTCACTTGTGGTTCTTCACCTTCACACCTGGTAGAGAAACAAATTCAACTTCATAAGGTCTAGTAACACCCAGAACTAGGTCTTGCCTCTGGCCATCAACACTACAGTCGTCATTACCTTCCTTTTTCCTAGGCAAAAAGTGACAAGAAAGGTCTGTGGACACATCAGTTACTACCAACCATCAGTATGCTCTCTGGAATTTGCGGAAGACAGAATACACTTAACACCTGAACACTCACTGTCTAACAAGTCCAAGTTATTACCTCATGTATGAGGAAGCAGCACAGCCACAGGCACCTCATGGGCAACAGCTGAATACATACAATCAGATATTAAAAGTGGAAGAAGAAAGAGACTCAAATAGCTTTTGCATCTCTCAATGATTTTTACCAGCTAGGAGCTATTTTCTACTGGAAACACTGTATTTCGAAGGGTTCAGTTATAACTGGAGAATCATGAAACCCATCACAGAAGCTCCAAATATGGTGTTGGGTAACAGCATAGTAGTTGTTGATTCTAATGCTGTGGTAGGTCACACAGCCTTTAACAGGGGGAAAGGGTGGAAGTGGCAGTCTCCACCTTACAGGAAACTTGATCATTCATGTGTCTGCAGAACATGACACCTTTATGACCATTCCCTATGAGCACTGGAGTTAAAGGGCACGCATGACTCTGAGCACAAGTACATGCTTCTGCCGTTAAATCCTGACTCCTTCCTATTCAAGGCTGGAGAGCTCCAGGAGGGAGTTTGGGCATAAACAGCCTGTTGCAAACAGAATAATTTGTGCAGCTGCCTCCCAGTGACTGTTTTTCCTAAGTGTCCTGCAGTTATGAGCACTTTTCATGGAAATGTGTTCCTCTTCACCTTCTTTCCTGAGGTGCGGTTCCTTTCCCTTCTGTACCATCAGGACATCAGAGGATGTTCAGGTTGAGTATTAGGAACAAGTTCTCCAGTCAGAGGGTGGTCAAGCACCATAAAAAGCTCTTCAAGGAAACTATCATGGCCCCAAGCCTGTTAGGGTCAAGAAGCATTTGGACAATGAACTTAAGATACATGGTTTAACTTTTAGGTTACCCTGTGTGGAATCTTGGGTCCCTTCCAATTCAGGATATTCTATGATTCCATAAATGGCAATTATGCATGACGACTGTCTTCATTTCTGTAACATGATGGAGGCAGAGCAGGTTGCTTTCATCAGAGCAGCTAATACAACCTGCACTATGCTCCCAGCATGACTCTGAGAAACTAGGTAGAAGAGAATATACCACAGTGATCTCATAAAGGAGATACACGACTTCTGCTATATTTTACAACACACCACCTTGATAGCCTATTATTACAGACAGGAAGAACTGGGGTTTCTTGATGCAAATCAGCAAGAGGCTTTCTCTAGAGAATGTTGATACTTACAAGAGAAGCTTGATTTTACTGTTATCCCTGGAAGATTTCTACTGCACTCTGTAATTAAAAGGTTTTGCCTACATCTGTCGATTGGAAAAAACTATAGCTCACCTGATTAGTCAGTGCTCCCTGCAAAGAACATCTTCAATGTGAATACTCTGGGAGTGCACCGATACTGACAGCATCTTGATGTTATTTTTTAAATAAGATTCATGATTATCATTTAATAGCCTAACTCTTTCCACATTAGATGACTAAAACCCCTTTCTCTTTCAAAGCAGGTTTTGTGTGTAAAAGATTTGGTGGGATATTTCTATTCAAGGCTAACATTGTTCAATACCAAGTGTATATTTAAATACAAAAGCTAAGTGTATTATGTTTATTTCCACAGCACAAGAAAATTTAGCTGCCATCTTCATTTTTTCTGAAGATGCGCATAGTTTAATAACTGAAGTAGATAAAAGTATTCTATTCCTTAAGCATAAAAACTCCCAGAAACCCCAGCTGAGAAGAAACCCCACTGTGCTAAATGATGTGCAAATATAGAGTAGCACACAACATTCTCCTAAAGTTTACCATCAGCAGAATCACAAAGAAAGTACCATCCCTACTTTACACTGTTCAAACCATGCAGCTGAGCTGAGAAAGAAATCCAGATCTGCAGAGACCTGATACAATGGATTTAACCACATTCTCCAACCATGGCAGGATAAAACTGAGGTCTTACCTCAGTGAGTGCTCTACTAACTTTCACATAGTATGATCTTCTTAGCCTCTTGCCCTCTTATGTAGGCAGCTTGCCAACCCACTTTCCTTCTCCTCCTTCACCTTTTTAAATTTTTTTAATTGTAGCTCACTAATGAGTCATTTGTCATTTTGGAGTCACCAGTAGTTTAACTCAAAGTGGCCAGGTAACTCATTAAATTCTTCCCTACTTAACATTAACATATCATGCATTTCACTGTCATTTTTCTGTTCTAGCTACAAGTGTTTAAGCTTTTGTTATGAGCAGCTTCTTTCAATGGTTATTAATACCCATTTTACTGAAGATGATGGAAGCAGTTTACCAGTAGACATAGGTCTCCAAAAATTCCAGTAGATGCAGAGATCACTCTTCGCTTCAACAAAGACAGAAGTATCACAAATTTTGCGAAGTAGTTATAAAGAAAAACACATTGTGTTGTTTGAATCCAACACACTTAATAGAAATGCCATAAGAGGATCTTATTCTGCCCCTGGAGTAACAAACATCAATATATCAGTCATAATTCAAAAGATGGATAATAAAAGCTGTGAAACAGAAATGATACACAATAAGGCTATGAATAATAAGGCTGCTATGGAAAAAATAGTTAAGGCACTGCACCTAAGCCAGCTGTTGAGACTCCCTGACTCAGCATCGTCTAACAGAACAGTTACTGTATGCCTTAAAGCCGAAATTCAGTGGGGCTGTGGGAAGAGCAAACATGGAAATACACTGGGCCAAGCTGTTAGTCTCCAGGAATTTGTTTTCTCTGACTCCAATTGGGTGCAATGTTGCCTTGCACAAGCTGGCAACAAGCAGACCAAAGGCTTACCTGACAGGATACACAGCGCGTTTGCTGGGAAGTGTGGAAGAGCTGCCAGAGGCTCCCAGAGTCAGCGCTACGAGCAACAATGTAGCAAAGAGGGAAGCTCCAAAGAATGCTCTGGGATCACCCAGTGCTGGCTAAACATTTGGTAAATATGCACTGCATTTCAACCATTTTACTGTTTTCAAAGCCAAAGCTTACTTAGTACAGGTTTTGTTCTAAATCCAGTGTGCTTTTGCTCCAAAAAGATCAAAATTACACTGTCTAGGGAATAAATTAGGCTTGGTGAGGAAACCACAACCTATCATTGGAGGTTGAAACTCAGGATCCCGCCTAAGAGTGGGAGAGTTTCAAGCTTCCTTCCGGAGATGGGGAGGATTCAAGATCTCCTGCTCAGACATGGCATAACCGCAGAGGACAGGAAGGCACAGGCAGGCTGCTGCCCACCCAGCAATCAAGACTTTTCAGGACATGCATTTTGTGGCAGTCACTGAACCATACAGCACCATCTGAAGCCAGAAAAATGAGCATACAACCAGAATGAAGTCTGCTATAAATCAGTGTAGAGGTGAACTAACTAGCAAGATTTCAGTGTAAACCAATGTGAACAAGAATGCTTGAGCTACAGCTTGTAAATCCAAACAAAAGCAATCTTCCAAAGCCAAAACTATCCCTGTTGCCATCAGAACTGGGAACATATAAATAATCTATGCAATTAATTCAGTAATTTATAATGTTTATAAATTAATCAATAAGGTAACACTGACAGCCCAGTACTTTTTAATGGCAGAATGACCATGTTCTCCCCATTAAGAATCAAGACAGAAAATAATCAAATACTTAAAAGGCAGAGTTAACAAACCAACCCAGTTCTTTTCATCTTGAGATTCCCTGAATCTTATAACCCTGCCAGCAAACTGATGTCTTATAAGCAAGTTAGTGAAATGAAAGATTTATTTTCCTCTGTTGTATGAGAAGACTGTCATCTCATAGAACATACTTCCACCGCTACTGGTAAAATAAAAAATGTCTATTAAGTCACAAGCATTTCCTCCCATTATTGAGAGCAAACAACATATTCTTATGCAACTCTGCATTCTTTTCATGAGTATTTTGTTATGAAGCTAAAATATTAAATGGTACAAGATGTATTTCTTAGCAAACGTCATGCTATTTATTTGCTTAGACTGGGGAGGAGTATCATTATAAAAGGCATTTTAGAGGCATTTATAGAAGTCTCATGAAAAGCTATTTCCTACTCTTGTGTTTTGCAGTCCTACTATGAATGCCCAGAGCAAACCAAACAATCCATTCCTGTCAGCCAAACCCCAAAGTTCTGCAAATGACATAGAAGGTACTGAAAATACAGGTTTGGGTTTTTTTTCAGTTTTTACATAAAGAAAATACTAAGGTCAAATCAGTTTGTTCTTTCACACAGCATGAAAGATCAGTGTTAAAAATATCTAGATTTCCAGAACAAAATCAATTCTTTCCTTGAAAATTTTCCAATTGTTTATTAGGCTTGAATTAAGGTGTAGATTTAAGAGCATCATTAACTTCAGAAAGAAGATTCAGTCTTATTCTAAGCTGAAACCAAGATCAGCACAAAGGCAGCTAGAGATATCATACAACACAGTTATGATGGTGCCAGCAGCGTTTGAAAGGCATCTAATTATGTGTTTTAAGGCAAAATTTAAAATATTAGGGATAATTTGCTAATTTAAAACTAAGACATCCCTTGTAGACATTAACAGCTCTGAACAGCACCAATTTTTTTGGTATACCAAAATTGAATAATTTAGATGTATAAACATTAAATCTAGTGGAAAATGCCATAAATCCTTTGGTATTAATCCTGCAACCATAGGCATAAAAATGTCTCTGGCATTACAACTCATCCTGACACTGGGAAAGTGATACAAGACCCAGACATTTGACTTGGTCTTTCTATAAGAAGGCATTCTGCTTTTCTGTTTTCTTCTTACAGCTGCCACCCCAAGGAAAGCAGATGTATTCCAGCCCTCTAGGAACACAGCACTAGTTGTCACCTGCTCCTACACAGACCCTCACCCCCCCTATGCCATCCTACTGCCTACCTCACCACTGTTCCTGCCTGGGCTGGCCTCACCTGAACAGGTGACCCCTGTACAAAGCACCGTGTTCCCACTGGAGCCTCGCACTCCGTGTCTGCTGTGGGTTCAGTAGGGCTGCAGCCAGCAGAGCTGCTCGGTGACTGCTCCCCAGAAACTGCAAAATCCTGTCAGCTTGTCGGGGCACTTAAGGGGGCACCAGGAAGGCAGCAGCAGCAGAAGTGCATCAGCATTCAAACAGCATGGTCTGCGACTTCTTGTTAACAGCAGCATAAGCAATCTTGAAGATTCTCTTAGCAGAAGCTTAAACACAGCAGTCACTACAGTGAGATCTGATTTATTCCTGAATGTAAAGGACACTCCACCACAGAATAAACACCAGTGACTTTTCTACCCATTTGTTTTACACAGGGCTCATCAGGCCACAGACCTGGGAAGCCAGTGACAACACTAACAGCTGCCACGTCTTTCCACTACTGCTAAGTTTCATCAATACACGCCAGACCGACTGATCCAGGCTGCAGCCCAAAGAGACTCATTTGGCAAGGTTATGTAAGAAATGAGCTGCTGGACCGGCTGCTTCATTTTTGTTTATCCACACAAATTAAAAAGTGTGGTCATGCGTAAGTTAATCAATAGCAGAAAACAGCTATCCCCACTTTTTATGCCAGTTGGCCTATTTAATGCTCTCAATTTAAAAAGCAGCAATAAAAAGGCCACAAAACAGAAGATGTGTCAGATGAGTGGAGGACGGTGACTGGCTGGAGCGTAAGCCAGGGCGTCACGTCCATCGTTACGCATTTCCCAGAACCCAAGTATAAAATTGGCAGAAATTACAGATCAACCTCGAGCCAGCAATATACATTAAGACTTACTGCAATGAAATAGAGTGGGGCCCTGGATAAAGCAATATAAACTGGGAAAAAAGAAGGCAACTAAGAGATACGAATAAGTAGATGCAAAGGCACTCTCTCTCAAGAAAGCACCAAAAGAAAATAAAAACAAACATAAAATACCTAACTACCACTGACAATGCCATACCCACTATTTGAGTGCTTATAAACAAAAAAAGAATTTTTTTTTTTTTTAGTAGTCACCCTTTCAAAAATAACGAAAAAATTGTCCCAGGATTCACCAATTACACATTTTGAATTTCTAATATAATTTTTTAGTTAATATTCATGAGAGTATTATGAAATACTTCCTCCCAATTTGTAAGCTAAGAATAAAACAAACACAAACAACACATTCTTTGGCATATCTCCAGGCTTTGCATTTAACAACTCATGGTACCCAAAACAGAAATTTGCTGATGTTACTTTAAATTTCCCATTAAAAAAAAAAAAAAAAAGAAAAGAAAAAAAAGTCAGTGCCTCCAGGAGGTGGCCATTATACATTAAAAAAGTAAAGAAGCTGCAAGCTGTTAGACTGTGGACTCATGCCTAACATGCATTAACTATGTCCATTACAGCTAATTTTTACAGCCATTTGGTGTCCTGACAGCTTACTCTGAGGTTTGCTATCATTACAATGCTAGCCCCATGCTTGCCTTACGTAATACTGTCTGTATCTGTGTAACTTTTTTCAGCAATGAAGAATTACTTTATTCTAAGGCATGGTGTTCTTCAACTATTTTTTAAAAAGACTGAAATGGGGGGAAGGGATTGTTTGGTCCAAAGCCCAGTTAATCAAGATGGAATGTCTCCTGGTGCTCACATCTGACCTCAGGGTTTTTCAGGATTTCACTGGTCTCCCTGGTGATAGTTGCTATGAGCACTTTCAGTGTGTGTCATGAGAAATACTTGAAAAGAGATTTTCACTGCTTTCACACAGTCCTTCTAACCTTAGATTTATTAACTTTTATCAATGTTGTTGCCCATAAAAAAAAATTCTTCTAATTTTTTCTTTTCATTCCTTGCTGGGAACCCAAGCACTGGACAGGGTTTTCCTCCTCCTGCCACAAAGAGCCACTTTAAAACTTTACAAGATGAAAAGATTTTTTCAAAACCTCCCCTCTAGGGAATGAGCTTGAGAAGATGAAGGTGTCTTGTCCTTTTAAAAGGCTCAAGCCAGGTAAAACACATCTAGGGGTGATGCAAAGTAAACTATAGCCATGGAGCCATGTTCATCAGCCTCAAACACTGGGCCCTAAGAATAGCATTGTATTTTATGAAAACGAACAGGTTGAGTGTTACTGTTTGAGAGGCTACAATAAATTGTATTCCTTTTTCCTTCTTACTCAGTTGAAAATACCAGCATTCTGTAAGTTTTAAATCATGTAATCCTCCAAACAACAAACAAAATGTTTCTTTATAAACCTTAGAAGATAAAACCATCTTGTTTAATGTTTGCTCTGCAATACCAAGGCAGTAGGGTTTCATTGTCAAAAGTACTGCAATCTGTGTACTTATGCATGGCAAGTTTTGAGCAGTTAAACTATTTGAATTGATTTGACAGAACCAAACACTGCAGTTCAACACAACAATTTCTCCCACCTTTTTGTTTTGCTTTATCTTCTGGATATTTCAAAGAAAGTTCAAGTTTAATACTCGAAAAGCACAGATAAACTACACTCGTGTACTTTTTGTTGTAATAGTCAAGAAAAATTAGCTGGTTATTAAAAAGAGTCAACAACTGAAACATATTAAAAATTGGTTGGAACATCAAAAACTGACACAACTTAGAATACACAAATTATGAACTTTCAGAACTCTTGGGAAAACATGATTAAGGCAATCATTTCCAAAAAACACTAGGGTACAATCCCTTTCGCAGCAGCAGAAATGCATTCAGCTATATTAAGATGCATTAAACATCTGCTTAAAAGCTTTCTGGCAAACTTAAGTGAAAACCAAATTTTACACTGAATGGAAAGCTCCAGTTTTTCCTAAAAAAGACTGCTTTACACACATGAGATTCTGACATGTTGTTGGAAGAGAGCCTGAAAAACATCCTCACACTTTGAGCTGAAAATATCTGGATTCAAAATGGAACTGTAATTCTCAGAGAGTTGTAATTAAAGTGCTTTATACTTTCCACTACTGTCTAATTGACAACTGACCTACACTTACTTAAAAAGAGGAGGAAAAACTTTGTATAATTAGAATATTCAGCTGACAGAGGATTTTTGAGGCAAAAGACTTTCATGTTACAATTCCCACAGGAAAACAAAATGGCAACTTGAATGTTTTTTTCACTTTTAACTGTGGGCTGAAACACATGGGAAGACACTAGTGCTGTCCTCAGCTGCTTAATGGGAAGGCAGACATACAGAAGGCAGACCATGGTATTCCCAGAGGTGCAGAGTGATGGCGGGAGAACCAGTAGACACAAACTGCGTGACAGAAAACTGATTAACTGCAAGGAAGAAGTCTTCTCTGTGATGGCAGTCAAACAAGGCAACAGGATTCCTAGAGAGTTAGTGAAATCTCCATTCTTGGATGTACACAAAGCTCAAGTGCAAACAGCCTTGATCAACCTCATCTAAGGGGCTGCTTGGAACAGGCTGGACTAGATGGCCTCCAGACATGCCTCCCAACCTAAATTATACCATGCTTCTATAGAGGGACTGAAAAGATAAACTGCACATTCATGGACAAAGCGAATATACAACTACTTCACATACACCTACTTCTCAAAAATAATTTTTTTATTTTTTAAATAATAAATAATTTTAGCTTCACAAGTACAGCTAAAGGAAACTCAAACTCTTCCTTAGACTGTAGACAGTCCCCTA
Organism: Aphelocoma coerulescens; assembly: GCF_041296385.1. Lineage (NCBI taxonomy): Eukaryota > Metazoa > Chordata > Aves > Passeriformes > Corvidae > Aphelocoma > Aphelocoma coerulescens. Next base: position 34,377,782 of record NC_091014.1, on the reverse strand, counting down.
AACAAAGAATTTTGTTCCAATGAACAATATACTAAACTCAATTGGAAATAAGAGAAATAATTCTCCAGATAAAAATATTGAGTATTGTTGTGCACAAAATTTGCCTGTACCAGGAAGACATCTATACCTTCCTGAGAGAATACGAAGAGTTCTTTAAAGGCAGTGACTGTTAACTATGCTTATTTGATGTGCACTGGGGCAGATGAAAAGCTCTTTTGAACATTTTTAATACGACAAGGTCAATAGCCACTGACTCATGCTGCTATGTGCATTACCTTTTGGAAGAAGTGTCATCCAAAAACATAAGCATGATCAGATCAGCCTAACAATACTCAGGGTAAAAATCTTTACTTCTGTTCCTGAAAAATATCTGTGCTGGAATGTAAGACAGTTTCAGGCTTTAGGAAGAAGATTCTTCAGGAATAAAAATATGAATGTATTCATATTTGAGTAATATGTATTCTAAATTTTACTATTCCAGTATGTAATCAACATACTGCAAATAGCAGCAAAATTACTTAATGGTGGCCAGTTTAAGGAAAAGAAAAAGGTTAAAAGGAAAGTCCAGCTGTTTCCTGAAGATCTGTCCTAAAGAGGCCCAGAACCAGCTCCTTTCCATCTCTATTATAAAGCAGTATTTTCAAGCAATTTGGTGAAATGCTAACAACAACCAAAAAAAGTCAGTTTAAGAAACATGTCCAAGAAGTGACCTTACCAAAGTACAGAAAGACTGAGGAAACATGCTTTCTTCAAAAATGATTTAGCTTTTGAATAGGTGACACTTTTCACAGTACAAGGCTTTTCAGCCTTAAATACCTGTTTTCATCCTTGAATTGGATATCGTCTTCTTAGTAAGGAATTAAACACAGCAAGTCAGAATTACATCATATTCATTGGGCACACAGATTTTTTTCAACTGGTGGCTGAAAAACTTGCAGGTTGGCAGATGCTTTCCAGGTTAATGATCATCACCTCTAACACTGGACACTTCTAACGAAGGCTAGTGATTGTCTAATTCCCTCCCCAACCTAGGCATGCTCCAGGAAGAATGTGTTCCAGAATGTTGCCACTTCAGTCATTCCTAGTCATCTTTTCCATGATCTTAATTATTTTTTTGACATCAGCAACACAATTCCTCATTTCCCTCCCCAGCCATTTGTTCCCAGGTCATCTGGAATCACCTTTGCACCCAAGTGGTTCGATGTATTCTGTATTTTCTCAATTACGTCATCTTTGCTACATGATAGAGAGATTACAATATACAGTGTTTAATAAATTCTGTACCGTGGATTTATATAGCTAACTCTTTCTGATATGTAGCATCCTATTGACCTAGAACACTTACAAAGAACACATTAAACCAGAGCCATAGTTTAATAGCTTAATCCATGGTTTAATCCATAGTCTATTATGTATTTTACCCTTTCTGCTTCTCCTTTTAATATGCCTTTGATTGTCTCCTCATTTTTATCTACTTCCTTTCTGAAATATTATAATGGGAAGTGAGGGGTTTTTGGGAGGCCTTTTCATTTAATGAGAAAACTGAACACTCTTCAGCATATAAATTGTGAATGAAGACCCAGTACAAAATCAGAATTTTTCTTGTGGGTTCTTTAACAGTCATTTAGACTTGACCATTATTTCCACATCATACCTTTTGTGACTTCTCCCTTGCATATGGAGAAGTAACTAAATTTTTTGGACATTATTGTTTTCTGACATCACAGCAATCCTCATCTTTCTCTATATTCTGCATCATTATCATCATTCTGTGTTTTAACTGCTGGTATATTTCCAGGATAATTGCTATATATTCACTCAATTTCTATCCACATGGACTGAGGCACCTGTTGATACATTTGACTTATTAATGTGATCCAGTTTCACTGTCCTTAAAGCACAAAGCCCTTATTCCAAAGGTGTAACCTGCTCCTATTCTGACATATAAACCAATATTACAACCCTGGAATATTCACTGTTAAAGTATCCCAACTAAAAATTAGACACTCCAATCCATTTGTATTAGCTTGTAAGAGTTTGACATTTGTATAGAAGCACTTGCAGACTGAGTGTTGGTTAGATTATCTGTTTTTATGTGCTCTGTTTAAATAAGACTGTCAGCTTGTTTCTTGATAAAACCTGATAATACTTCCGTTCTTCCCAGACAATTTTTGAGACGTTTTCTACCATGGAAGGGACATCACTCAAAAGTACCCATTTGTTTGCTTCCATTTATTTTTCCAAATTTTAGGTTGAGAGAAGACTGGATAGAGAAGCAAGAGTTACTTGCTCCAGCACAAATGCAATTATGGTGCTTCCAGACTCCTCAATGAAGATTTTTGTCTTCCACTGTGGCATGAAGGTAGCCCACCAAGGTACTTGGCAGGCTATATCTGAGGTTTAGAAACAGCTCCCTGCATTGAGATACACACTGAAAGTGTTCACTTTGAGAGAGGATTCAAACTTTTAACTCTTCCTTAAGAGAGGCAGACAAAATGAGAAGGTATTCAAAAGCCTGTTGGGAAGTCAATTCACCAAGTATTGACACAACCTAGGTTGAATTCTCCCGTCTGAAAGAATTGAGTCAGTCTGTCCCCAAACCCATACTGAGAAGCCTCACTTCAGGCTGCCTGAGTTCAGAGGTTCATTGTCTCAAGAGATCAGGAGAAAAAGCCCCTCTGTGATCACAGTCTGACGGTCACACTTAGTCCTTAGCAAAAAACATGTATGGATAGGGTCCCTCTTTATCATTAAGGGGCTTGCAAAAAAATTCCCACTGAACAGTGATAGTTTCTATCACTAAAAAGACGTTGTTCTCCCTTTAGCTCAGACTCTCTAACAATTATGAGGAATACACAGGAAACAAAATGCTGCCAGAAGGAAGGTCAGGAGGAGGCTCTCACCTCAACAGGCTTTTTTGTCTGATGGTGAAGACATGCTCATCACCTAAGGGAACTAGGAGACTGAGCCTTTTCAGCTGGAGGCAACAGTAACCATGCCCAGATCTGCTACATCCATACTTAAACACTTACTGCACTTCTGAACTAAAAAAAAAAAAATAAAAAACCAGAAAACTTGGAGAACTTTCATGAACTCTTGTAATATGTAGAATGAATACAACGGTTCACCAAAGAGTAGTTCCTTCTCAAGTGCAAAGAACATAGATTTATGTCCCATGATCTCATTTACAAAGCATTACAAAGCCAGATTATTTTGAAGAATGTCATTGTGATTTTAGTGATCATCAAAAAATAGAGAACACACTTCACATTCTATCTTTAACAAGTTAAATACAATAGTATGCAATAGTTTTCCTATCATGAGTTCAGGTAAAATTCAAAGTTCAGTAGGTTCTCTTCACCCTTCTGATCTGTTGAAGTTCCTACCACTATCTTGTTTGGGGTTCCTCCCCACTTCTTAATCCTGATTCTACTTCTTCCAGAGACTGTAATTGGTACCTTAATAATTTTAAAGATGAGAAACTAGACAAGAGTCTAAAGGACGGATAAAAAGAATTCAAGGCTAGAAGGCATTAAAAGCCTGCTATAGGTCAATATATGACCTATATATATAAATATATAAATCCATGAAATTTCAAAGTGATATTGAAATAGCTTTTTTGACTTCTGTTCTTCAAAGTTTCTTAAAAATTGATGTAGCTCAAAATAATGTATAATGAAAGAAAATGAACAGTTGAGTAACAATAATTTTCTTTTTCATAGATTAGGTTGGAAAAGACTTCAAGATCATCAAGTCCAACCATTAACACAGCACTGCCATCTTCATCACTAAATCATGTCCTCAAGTGCCACATCTACACATTTTTTGGTAGAACACTTCCAAACCTTTTTGACAGAGAAATGTGGAGAATTTTTTCCTGATATCCAATGTAAACCTCCCCTAAAACTTGAAGCAGTTTCCTCTTGTCCTATTGCTTGCTACTTGAGAGAAGAGACTGACCCTGACTTCGCTACATCCTCCTTTAAGGTTGTTGTAAAGAGCAGTATCCATGAGTGTCATTTTCTCCAGGATAAATAACCCCAGCTCCCTCAGCTGCTCTCTTCCTAAGACTTGTGCTCCAGACCCTTCATCATCTCCATGCCCTTCTCTGCACTTGCTCCAGCACCAAAATATCCCTCTTGAAGCAACGGGCCCAGAACTAAACACAGGATTCAAGGTGCAGTATCACCAGTGCCAAGTACAGGGGGACAATCACTGCCCTAGTCCTGCTGGTCATGCTATTTCTGACACATTTCCGGGATACCTCCAACTTTTTGCCTTCAGTAGTGGTGCTCTAGATACTCCTCCAGTAGAGAAAACATTCTGGAGAAACAAGTGTTAAGTTCCATAGCTTGTAGGGATTCCTATATCCAGATACGCAGAAGCCATGGCAGGAGGCGCAGCTGGGCACACAACTGGAAGTTGCTTGTGATTACCATCTGCCCAATGCAGGTGTCTCGCACACGTGTCTGCCTCTGTGATAAGACGTGTGTTCAGCATACAATGTGAGAGCCTCAGCATTCCGGTGGCAGCCAAGGGGAAGCAAGTCCCCTGGGACAGAAGGAACTACAGTGTAATCTGTGATGATTAATTGTGGTCTGCAACCTACCCTCCTCCCTGGTCCAAAAGAGAAGGTGAGGCGCAAACTGTGGACTCTGGGGTGGGGGCTGCTTCGGTAAAATGACTACTCCTAAACCAGAGCATTTCTAGAAGGAAGTTTTGCATCTCTTTTAAATAAGCAATCTACCAGAAGATGCTGTCCTCCCTGAACATAATTAAAATCTTATCTTCTCCAGTGAGTCCATGCGTACTTTGTGACTCCAGCTTGCCAAAGATGTTTTGGCACCTTACAGGCACTAGCTCCCTGAAGATGTGCAGGGAACACTTCATTTCATGTCATTGCTTCAACATAACATCATCAATCTGACCAGACAGCCAAATCTGGTAACATCTGTGACCAGCTGCACCTGCCATTTGTTATTTATCAAAGTGTGCATGTGTGTGTGTAGGTCCTTGCAGAATTTACTGGGGCACCCAGTGGTGAAACTGGAAATGGATATAAGATGATGATCCTGGTCTACTTAAATCAAAACTATTGACTCTCCAGACTGATTAGCAATTATTTTCATTGACACTAGCAATAACAACTCAGTAAAAATGCAAAGAAAGTACAATACAAAGTACTGGCCCAAAGAAGTAATCAAATCCTTATCACACGCTCCTATGTCAAGGATTCCCTGTTCAGTAACACAACTTTTCCTATTCTGCATGGGCACAAAACACACATCATGGTAGATACACAGAGACTCCTCTTTCCTCATTTCATCTATTATTCAAAAAGATATTCTCCAGTTTGGCAATATGTCCTTACTAATCCCTATATGCTACTGTCTTCCATTAACCACCTGTAAGTAGCTGCACAGACACAGTTGCTAGCAGACTGACATATTTGTTGTCGAATCTTTCTGTTTACAAGCAACATGAAACAACCATTGCCACTATAAAGTACAAGCAATGATTTTATATTTTCAAACTGAAAAGGCTTAAAATTAAATTTAAAATATTTACTGTCTTCTTTCCACTGTGTCTATTCCATAGCACTGGTAAGTGTTTCTTTCCTGTGCAGATAACTGTGCTAGTGTACCTTTCACAGATGGGCGGTGATAACCTGTTTAACAAGCAAGAAGACAAGTAACTATCAGATGGGTGTCTTGGGCTTCCAACAAAATTTCTTTTGTCTTCAAACACGTGGTGAAAAAGACAAAGAAAGGTGAACTGGGATAATATTCAGTTCAGTACCTGCCTTTCAGTATCTTCACAGAAAGCACTAAATATATTCACCCAGTAACAGCCTGTATGATACCCAGAAAGCTCAGCACATATCCCACCTTCCCCTTCACAGCCTTCAGGAATGCAGTCCTCAGCAGGCACACACACAAATAATGTCAAGAAAACGCTGATACAGCGGGCTTGCCATATAAATCCCAAGAATCCATTGTTTTTTAACTGGTTTTTCTGGGTTACCACAAACATAGTAGAAGAAGACCATCCGTTTAAAATGCTGCCCTCATACTACAAATCTCATATTTTTATATATATATGTATCCACATACATATGTATATATATATTTATATATGTTTATATGATCCCACACACAAAGGAATGCATGTATTTAAATTCAGTATCAAAAGAAATTGTGGATACTGTCTCTGAGCAACCAAATGCCACACAGGAAGGCCACCATAGTAATATGCAATCCAATGTTTCATTTACAACCTGCAGATGCAAAGACATTCTTCACAACTCATTCATTCATTGACTGAAAGAAAAGCCAGTGATCAGAGTAATAAGGACTGATGTTCTGCATAAATTTAGTGCATGTGGTAAGCAATACATAGCAAAATTTCCTTCTAAGCCAGTACAACAGCACAGGCTTACACACACTGTGTAATTTTAGGTTTTATCAACTCTGGGATGTTATCTCATTGTGCTAATGGCAAATTATGACTTTAAAACTACTTTTACTTCCTTAAAGGCAGGTACAGAGCATAATCATCACACTATCTTAGTAAAGGGTTGCAAAACTTTGCACTAGAGCCAGACTGTAATTCAGATAAGATTAAGCTAAGTTGTACCTGACATTGCTTGCAGAATTTCAAAAGAGAAGCCCAGAAGCCATACATTGGCTACTCATGTCTTCTTAGCACATCTAAGTTTGAGTAAAATGGAAAGGTTCAGAAAATACAGCATAAATGCACTAGATGCTATCCTACAGACCAGGTAAAACCTATTACTGAAGTTTAGCTGCATTATTATAGGTGACTGGCAAGTAAAAGAAATGGTAGCCTGAGGAGCAGTGCATGGCAGACCCATAAATACTGCATTTTTGTTTCAGTTGTGCTGTGCAAAACCATAAACATTGTTCAGAAGAGGATATTCACCTGGTGAATGGATGTGTGATTCCTCTGGAAACCAAAGGAACAGGACACATGGAAATGGTGCCCAAACTAGTAAGACCCTTGGAAGGGTTGAGAAAACTATTCCTAACAATGAAGTACTTCTAGGACTTAGGGTAAGTTGCCAAACTATTCCTGCTGGGCCAACACACCTACAGTCTTGCTTAACAGTGTATGCTACTATCCTCACCCTCAGTATAACATGCAGTATGATATGAAAACCAAAGGTGAAAAATCCTTTTGATGAAAAGCTGAAAAACTACCTCAGTTCTCAAATGTACTGCAAGATATATAGAATTTTTAAGTTGTCACTCTGAAAGCCTACGATACATTGTGTTTCGAGTAAAAAATCTTTTGAAAACCTGTCCTACCTTTCCTCTATGCAACCTCTATGCAACTCCAAATAGTTGCATATATGTGTGTATATATATATGTATACACCTATGTTACAGTGAACTCAAAAGAGATCAAAATCCCTCTTTAACTATCCAACTTCTGTAATAAATAGAACACTGTTGCAAATAATTATCCAGGGAGGATCTGGGGATTGTGGAAAAAGAGAGAGGAAAAAACCCACTGCATTTTGAAGTGCCTTTAAATTCTGCCTTATTTAACAGATCATCCAATTGAGTGGAAATATTCTGATCTACAATACCCATCTGTCTGTAAAACAGAACATGACTCTGGAGTCACTTTCAACGTAAGTATACAATCAAAATATATGTAAAGCAGCACAGGAAGAAGTCCTCATGTAAAACATTACAAAAATTCCTTAATACTTTGCCTCTTATAATTTCACTTCGATATTAAAATATTCAATCAATTAAATGACACATACAAGATCCAAGTATCCCCTCACTAACATACAAATGTAAATCCTGACTGAGATAAAGCCTGAACTGCAGACACATCACACCGAACCAGCTGAAGTTCTAGGTTGATATGTGTAACACGAAAGTATGGCAAACAGGACTGTGCTTAAAAGCAGGCCGAGTCCATCCATGTAGGCCTTTCACACTTACCTCTTGTTGGCTCTCATGACACTGAGGGCCTGCAGTACCAGGCCATGAATACTGTGGAAGGAAACAAAGAAGTATGGAGATTCTACCAAGCAGAAGCACTGAAGGTCTGCCATGAGATGACGTCTTCCCTTTTGAAAAAGAGCTCTTTAAGATAACAGGTCTCAGAATTGCTAGAGAGAAGCAGAACCATTCCAGGCATAAAAAAACCTTTTGCTTCTCAGAAAAAAAAAAAAAAAATTATGTGTGGGCATGAGCCCAAGCAAATCTGCATGACATTAAAGCAATACAAATAAGACTACTGACTAAAAGTAAAAGCTACAGAGGAATTAATCTCTCTCCACTGTGAATGCTGCAGCTGGGGAGAAGATGAGCACAAGAGTCACAACAAGCAACGCGAGTCAGTAAACACACTCTTTCCCAAACTCCATGATGTCTCTGGACAGCAGACCACTATCTGGACTAAAGGAAGAATAAAAATGCCTGAACAACTTGAAAGCACTGAACCCAAGCCAAGAAGTACCAGGAAAGCTCTGGGTTCACGATTAAGACAGCACAGTCAGGAGGCTGCTTGGTCAGCTTGGCTCTGAAACAAAGTGAGCTTGCATGGTACCATGACAGTGAGAGCACATCTGGATGACTTGCCTTTAAGCACAGGCTGTTAGCTCATTCTCTGAAGATCTACTGCAAACTGGATGATTATATTTTAAATAGGATTAAAAATATATGCACTCTATCCTATCAAAACCCATTGCATAACTCCAGCTTTCACTGTGGTTGTAGCAGGAAGTTCTGATTTTACCATTCAAACCCAATGAGACCTTCCCAGGAAGATAATGTTGCAAATGAGCAACAGACAGGAAAACCACTGGGAATTTTCTGCAACTAAAGTATTATAAAATGAGGTTTAATTTAAGAAAAAATATTTCAATATTTTCAATATTTCCAGAGGTAAAATCCAAGTGTTGCCGTGTCTTTCTCAATTCATCAATAGCTTAATTAATTCTGAATAGAGCAAAAAGTCTACTGCCAAAAAGACACTGAAGTCTAAGGCAATATATGCATTATTTTTCATACCTTCACTGAGATGGAATTTTCAAGTGCACAACTCTTCTTTTATGAGAGTTTTAAAGTGTAATCAGGATATGTACAGGCCTTATTGTGTTAAAGGGAAAAAAAATCTGCCTTGCAGTCTTCTTGGCATCACAATGTATCCATTAGCAATTGCTGATTTTAGCTTTTAACAGTGACTACAGCCATATCAATTCATGATGCTGACCTCTATTTTTCTGAATGAATTAAGAGGAAGAGAAAAATGTGGCTTCCACTAAGCTTACATTCCAGCACAGGAAATCCTGTGTGGTTAGATACAGTATGTGTCGTGCTCAGAGATTTCATTCTACTCCCCTTTAAAAAGCCAACACGAGCAGCATGTCACAGGAAATTCTTCCTTATTTTCAGTAGTTCTTAGGACAAGGCTTCTTTGGAAACAAGGTCAGCATGAATAGAGCATTGCTTCCTTATCGCTGCTAAGCAGCTGCGTTGAGGATGCGAGACACAACGCTGCACCCTGTCCCTGAATACCTCTTTTCATAAACTTTAAGCATATGCAGCTCAAGCAGTTGGAAGTTCCCTTGTGCTTTTTTATTTTGAGATTTTTATACCACACGCTTTCAAAAAAAAATTTTTAATGTACTGAGGAACTGTAAGGTTAAATTCCACCTTAAAAATAAAAAAAAAAAAAATCAAACTTCAACTACTTTCAAACAGACAGCACCACACAGCAAAGCTGACAAAATTAAAGCACAGAGTTTTGGCTGACTCTTCAGGAAGTGTGGGGCCCAGTTCCAGCTCCCTCTGCAACGTACCACTTTCAAGGTGCAATGTACTGCTTTCAAGGTATTATTTTAAGTCTTTTTCTCTGCAACTCGTCAGTTTTATATAAAGCTCCACCTGTAATTAATCATTTAACTTCATAAGCAATTAAGCTGAGTCAAAGCATATTCCATTTTTTCCTGATATAAACTACTTACAAAACATGCAAGCAGCTTCCCCCTCCCCATACCCCATGCCAGTGAGACTACTGTCAAGTACACTGATGAATAAGGTGTTGCTAATTTCCCTCAAGAGAATGCCTTGAAAGGTTTGCATTGATAACAACAGCAGTACACGAAATATTTGCATTTATTTTTTTGCATATTTTTGAAAGGAAGTCAAGGGATGGAGGGAAAGAAGCTTTAAAAGTAGCAACAGTTTGTCTAACTGGTGGTAACCAATAGCAGACACCCCAAAACCACAGGAAGAGGTTAAGACACTTAACCCCTCTGTGGCCAGAGAGACACAGAGTGGGCAAGGTCCATCCACCACAGAAAGACAAACATACCAATTCAATGCTCTTGGCAGAGGAGACACAGAGGCAGCACACTTGCTCTCATGCTGCAGACTCTTTGATTAAGAATTTAGGTGGAAGAGCTCAGAGGTGAGACTGCCAGCATTCCTCAGGCAAAAGGGTAGCAACAGCCACCTTTGAGACACAGGATGCAAAAGGAGAGAACATAAAAGAAGGGAAACATCTAAGACCAGTGAAAAATGGTCCTAGCAGTTAAAATAAACTGTAGGCTGAGGCATATGGTGGTACGCAGTACTGTGGCTGCACCGCATTTCAATCCCATCTAAGCTGAACAACTCTGCAAGTATTTTCCAGAAGAGATACCTAAACAACAAATATAAACCTGTTACCTACAGTTTTGTCTTCCTAGTTTTCTGCCTGCAGAGCTCCCAAGTGTCCTCACACTGAAAGCTCTCATGTAGCAACAGCCCCAAGATGATGAAGTCTAGGATCTTGTATGCTCCTGGCTACGCTGGAATGCTAAAATATCCCTCAGGCTTGTAGAAAGTATGAAAATGGTCTGGGTGATTACAATTACGTGGGGTAGAATCTCTCCTTTTCATCTGAAGAAAAGTCATAATGCAGGATAGGTTATTGGAAATTGGTGTCTTGAAGGAAATGGCAATGGTAATAACCAGCAGATAGAACACTTGCCAAACATCTTAATTCTGTTTTAAAACTAAAGGTCATGCAGGTACTTTCAGCTATATCATCACGTAAGGTAAAAAATCCTATACTGTTCTGGGGTTTATGAACATCTAGAAGCAATATTACAACCTACAAAATAGTTACAGTATGTAACTATATTACAGTATGTGTGGAATCGTAAACTTAATTTTACAAGCATCTTCTAAAAGAAATGGCATCAGATAAGAAAATAACATTTTAAACCACAAGGATAGTAAGGGAGTACAAACTGAGTGTTTTTGAGCATTTAAGTAGGTAATTGGTATAATATTCCTATGACACTGGGACAATGTAAATGTGTTTAATTTTGCAGTGTAAACATTGCCTTTTCCCTGAGGTGCAGAGTAGTAATTCCTCACAAAAGAGGAAGAGTTTTCTTCAAGCATCCACACCTTAAGCCTCTCCACTTTCTTTCAGAATACTGCTGTTATCTTAAACCTCAGTATAATTAATGCTGCCAGTACAATTTATTTAATACCTTAAAACCTGTGGGATAACTAATAGGATAGATTTTCCTTTAATTGCAATGTAAGGCTAAAAAGAAAACACCACCCCCCAAAACCACACCTGACTTCTTAGATCTTTTAACAGTTTATTGGGATTTGCTGTTCCATCTAACTTACAGTTGCACTGGAAACCAAAGAAGGTACAACCAGTCCAGACATACCAGGAACTACTCCCTCAGCAGAGCATACTGCAGTCCAAAATTTTTCCTTTATGTTTATTCTTAGAAATCTGACTCTGTGTGCAAAGCCAGAAAACAACATCTTGAAATGAAACATGGCAAGTACTCGTGTTGGTGCAACTCACAGACCTGTCTTTAAGATCCTCTGCTTGACTCCACTGCATTTGACAGGGCAAGATCTTGATTTCTTTCTGGATGCAAAGTTAAACTGAAGCTGAAAAGGGAGGCTGAAGTGCCATTTCTGTTCTGACAGTGACTATGGAAAATCCAAAATAGTTCTTTTTCAGTATTACTCAAACTAGTAATTAATTCAACCTGACCAGTTCACTGACAGGTTGCTTGTCCACAGCTGGGAGGGTCCCAGAACCAATCAGTCAGAAAAGCCCTTCTGCATATCATGTAGGTGGCAGGAGGTGCCAGGATTGCCTGGCATGGAGGCTGCTGAAGCAGCTATGGCTGGTTCCACCTTGCATTGGAGGGGCCAGGCTATGGGATCACATCACCTGAGTGTCACCCCCACCAATCCCTCCTCCCATTCCTCAGAGCTCCGCAGTCCATGGGGTGCAGAGGCCAACTGTTTTTGCACAAGGCTTTCAATTCGTGAAATCTCTGCTGCTTGGCTCAAGCACATTTATTGCTTATTCTACCAAGCACCTGATACATCAGAAAGAACAGGGAAAAGCTTCTGCCTGAAAAACACACAGCATAACCTACACTATAATAAACACAAATTATCTATGAGAAAGGCAACCACAAGCCTCAAACAGGACATGGCTTCCAGGAAATCACTATTGAGAAATTCTAATAATTCACATCACGTTTGTTTAAGGACTTATTTGCATGTAGTATACTGTAAGGCAGAAGTAAGAAAATAATACCAGAGCTGAGACCAAGCAAGGCAGCAGAAAGCATGATCACAGAAGCAAGGACACATTGACTGAAGTCATTAAGAAGCACTAGTTACACAAGTGACTCAGCTTTAGGTCAGTGTCAAATTCCTTTCAGCTCTTGCAAAATCTGAAAATCATCAATATTCATCACCTTCCTGGCAAAAAGTCTCATTCTTTAGATTCCCTTGTTAAGAGAATAATGAAGCCAGAAGGAAGCTGGAAGTTTCTTTCTGGGACAGTCAAATCCATCCCTCTGCAAGTGATTTTCATTTTATGGGAAAAATATTCCTTTTTTTCAGTTCCATCTTTGGCACAGAAGTATTTCATTCTCATGACTGCAAATTTAAGTACATTACCAGCCTCCCCACCTCTCACATGGAGAAATCTACTCTTCTGTAACTTATACCTAAGACATTTCATGTAGCAACAGACTGAAAGGCCAGATGAAGAAACTAAACAAACAAACATTCATGTACTCAGAAAGCTATGGAATTCCGAGGGCAAAAGGCAACTCAGAAATTACTGAGGGCCTTAGTGGGCTAAAAAACGCCACTAGAGCACAGGAGGCTAACCAATAGACAGCTTTGGTGAAATAAGGGGGTGGCAAACCCACCCCAAATCCCCATACTATAATAATTAAAGTACGACTTCTAAATTGTACTTGTTTCTACTTTGTACTTTTTTATGTGGTGAATCATTCAGCTGGTCTCCACAGAAGTGCTATATTTCCCATCCAGGAACAAGCATCCATTTCATCACTGTGGTCACTTGAATTTCAAAGGTTCCTTCGCCACTGGTAAAAGGATCTATCAGAGGCCACAAAGGATCTCATACAATAGGAATCAGCTTTATTGCTTTTTATTGTTCTTTCAGGCAAGAACTGTTTTAATCTCACCAAAACTTTCTCCAGTCTGTTAACAAACAGGCAGGTCATTTGTACAGAGGCTTTCACCCCACCATGAAAGGAAGAAAAGGAAGAAAATAGTACTTGGAAAATGGTAGGAAAATGGAAAAAGCAGTTCTGTTTAAAGACAAAACCAAAAGGACATTCACATCACCAATAAGAGAGACTTGGAAGATTTATTTACTAGCTCCAAAAGTATCCATTTTGATAGCATGAAAAGCAAGATATTTGGTACTTGGTTAACCAAGTTACCCAACACAAAGAGACAACTGTCCAAGCTCCTTCAATGTATGTAAGGACACTAACATTTGAGGATTAAACACAGAAATGTGGCAATTAAGGACACCGATGTTTTTAACAGCGTACAGTCAAAGAGGTTTCCTTCTAATGGAGTTACGAAACAGAAACGTGCTTACTCTAGCAAGCTCACATTTACTGCCATCAGTATTAGACTTCCCAGTACAACCATCATCCAAATAATCAACAGAAATAGTTTGCAAAATGTCACTCTGATATTAGCAGTTACTCAACCAAGGAAAGATCTCTAAGTTTAGAAATAGAGTAGCATTTTTCAGCATGGAAACTGGTTTGTCAACAACCATTCTTCTCCCGCACAAAACCTCCGACAATGCCAGCTCACAGCAACACTAGCTTCATTTATTGGCAGGAAAAAGGCGTCTCTTTGTACCATCAGTTTTGTGCCCTTTCAATAGCAGCTCCGGCGGTAGATTGGTGTGGACAATCGCAGTGACCATCTGCAACTACAAGACAGTTTGATAGCTGCAAGACTAACATAGGTTCAGCATCACCACATCTTGCCCTGCTGAGTTTTTCATACAGCTTTGAAAAAGTTAATGAAAATGGATACATTCAAAGCTGAATAAAAAGAGGTCTCAACAGGCTTGACCCTAAACCTAAACAATGAAACTGTAATGCCAGCACTATTGTATCAACACGACAGATGTAGGTCGTGCTAGCTTTCATCCATTGCTGTGACTGATAGCTTGCAATTTGCTGACAAGACATCTAGTTTCCATTTTCATTTGGTTTGTAGGCACAAATTTCAAGGGTTCAATTATGACGGAAGATGCACCTAATTTTTTTTTTTTGGTTGTTCACAGAAAAAATTCTTGCAAAGACTTTAGTCAGCATGCGTCACTAACCTAGGACATTCTGGTACTAAATCCACTCTACAGAATTTATTCTAAAATTACTCACTGCAAGATTGGTTTAAAAAGTTTAGAAAGGAATATTATGGCTTAACCAAAAAAGTTAATTCACAAAGACCCTTAGTATCAGAGCAGGGTACAGCTTTAATAGCTATATACTAGGATTTTCCTAGTTGATTTAACTATGTAATCTAAGTTGTATGAAATTTTGTTAATAAGCTCCAGAAATCCTTCCAGCACAAGTACACACTCACTGCTGGTACAACCTCACCATGCGATCTGTCCTATTTGGGGGAGAAACTGATTTATATTGGAGCTAGGGAAAAACAAGCAAACAAACAAAAGCTCCTGATCTGCACAGGTTGCTTGAAGAGCAGTCACAGAAGTTTTATAAACAACACATTCTTCTCTCTTCCTCCTGGACAGTGCAGTTTCAGAAATTACCCAATAGCAGCTGGGACAGCTCATATTAGAACGGCCCTGGTAT
Organism: Aphelocoma coerulescens; assembly: GCF_041296385.1. Classification (NCBI taxonomy): domain Eukaryota; kingdom Metazoa; phylum Chordata; class Aves; order Passeriformes; family Corvidae; genus Aphelocoma; species Aphelocoma coerulescens. Next base: position 34,362,595 of record NC_091014.1, on the reverse strand, counting down.
GTCAAAATGTATCCAAAAGAGCAGCACAGACAGTCCTGACAGCAACCAATTCCTGATTATCCCGAATTAGCCACCTCCTTTCTCTGTACCACCTTCTGTGTCTGAGTGGGTGAGTAGGTGAAAAGTTGGCAGACCACAAATCAATGGATACAGAAGAGCCTCAGGAAAGCTTCCTGAAGCTTTCTCCTGTAGACAGAATAAACAGCGCAATTTTACACAGAAACCTTGTCCAGGCTGAAGGCACATCATGTCCCAATGGACATCACTGACATGTGATGTCCCTCAGGGGTCCGTACTGGGACCAGTGTTACTTAAAATCTTCATTAATGACACAGACAAAAGGATCAAGTGCGTTCTCAGCATATTTGCAGATGTCACCGAGCTGCGTGGTACAGTTGACACACCTGATGGATGGGATGCCATCCAGAGGGACCTGGACAAACTTGAGAAATGGGCCTGTGGGAATCTCATGAGGTTTAACAAGGCCAAGTGCAAGGTGCTGCACCTGGGTCAGGGCAACCCCTGGTATCAACACAGGCTGGGGATTAACAGATCAGAGCAGCCCTGCTGAGAAGGACTCGGGGGTGCTGGTGGAGGAGAGGCTGGACATGACCCAGCCTTGGCACTCACAGCCCACAGAGCCAAACGTGTCCTGGGCTGCATCCAAAGCAGCGTGGGCAGCAGGGCCAGGGAGGGGATTCCACCCCTCTGCTCTGCTCTGCTGAGACCCCACCTGGAGAGCTGCACCCAGCTCTGGGGTCCCAGCACAGGAAGGGCATCGACCTGTGGGATCAAGTTCAGAGGAGGCCACGAAGATGATTGGAGGGATGGAGCACCTCTCCTGTGAGGGACGGCTGAGATAAATGGGATTGCCCATCCCAGAGAAAACTTCAGGGTAACATAATTGTGGCTATCCAGTACCTGAAGGGATCCCACAAGAAAGATGGAGAGAGGCTTGTTACAAAAGCCTGTAGTGACAGGACAAGGGGGAATGGCTTCAAACTGAAAGCAGCTTTAGATATAAGAAAGAAATTCTTCACTGTAAGGGAGGTGAAGCACAAGAACAGGTAGTTGTTGAGAAGTTGTGGCTGCCCCATCCCTGAAAATGTTCAAAGCCAGGTTGGATGGGGCTCTGAGCAACCTAGTCTAGTGGAAAGTGTCTCTGCCCATGGCAGGGGGATTGAAACAAGATGATCATTTAAGGTCCCTTCCAACCCAAACCATTCTATGATTCTGTGATAATGCCACCATTACATAATAAGAATCCCTGTATCCAAATCCCACATAAAATGATGGAAAAAGGATTTCTGTCCAATGTTGTGAGGAGAGCTTTTGAATTGAAATGATGGGGCAGAAGAAAACTACAATTCAGTGAGGAAATAGGAGACCAGGATGACAAGTGAAGGCCAGCCTAATGTGGAGAAGAGAGACCTTTAATCAACAAAAGAGCATTGAAGGCAACCTCAAGTGCATGGACAGCAATAACAAAGTACCTACAGGAATGGTATCACAGGGGAATCTCATACCTGCTCTGTGAAATCAACATGACTGGGATACTTCTTCTGACACACCTGTACACTAACATTTGGAGGGTGGTGACCAGGAGGAATTAAGAAGTTTGACTGCAGGGCTACAAATCCCATCAGCATCACAGAGATGTAGCAGGATGGCTCACACAACTGGACTGCTACAAAGAACAGATGTAGGTTCTTTGGGGAATGACAGGCCAGGACAGAGAGGAGAGCGAGTTGCCTTTTACATGAGAAAGGGGTGGGAATGCAGGAAGCTCTGTCTTGGGACGGGCAACAAGTCAGATGGGACCTTACAGCTCAGTATTAGTGTGCAGACCAACATGGACAGGACTGTGATGGGTGTCCACTACAGACCATTCAATCATGAGAAAGTAGATCATGGAGGCATTCTCTGCATCTGGAAGAAGCCTCGTGTTTGCAGACTGCAATCGTCACGGCAGAATTTAACCATCCAGGCAACTGCTGGAAGGTCAAGCACAAGCAGTACAGGAGGTCTCTGGAGCACCCTGAAAATAGCCTCCTGACATGGGTGATTAAGGAGCCAAAAAGGGAAGATACTCTGTCATACTTACAAATCGGAAAAAAACAGCCAGGAATGTGAAGGCTGGAGCAGTCATGGCTGCAATGACCATGAGATGATGGAATTCAGGATGGTATGAGGAAGGAACAAAACAAATAGCAGGACAACAGCCCTGGACCTCAGGAGAGCAGACTCTGGTCAGTTCAGGGACCTGCTAGCAGCAGGACAACTGATTGGTTTTCAAGGATCACCTCCTCCAAGTTCAAGAATGGTATGCTGTCATAGGTTAGCAAGCATAGTCCCGGAAGGGATATCCTTGCTAAGGGGTGCTTACAGCTTCCTCTGGGACCTAGTAGAACCTATCAGCTGGCCAGTTTGAATATGGACAATTCTTTAAGCCACTTAAAGTTGTGACCACCTCTGTGATCCACACTTAAGAACAGACAAACTCCCCCCCCAAGCTCTCTCTCGTTTCCGGCGCTGGGACAGGTGGCTGCGGGACCTGTGCGGGGGCCAGCGGGCCCGGCCAGGCCCTGCTTGGGCCAGGCCACGGCCAGCCTGGAGCCATGGGCCTGTTCCAGCCGTGGAACCCCCCCCCCCCCACTGCCTTGCCGTGGGCAGCCGGAGCGTCTCGGCTCTCCCCCCTCTCCACTGCGATAAGAAAAATTCAACATTCCAGCTGCAAAGCTGCAAGGCCAAGGTGAGATTAACCCTTTTATTGCTGTGAAGAGCTGAAAACCTGAGGGAAGAGAGAGAGGAGATGCTTAAAGCTGAAAGTCTGTTGTGAAGCTATGATATATCAGAGTATCCTGTTGTAATTTCATGAAGATATGGGGGGTGGAGTGTTCAAGTCATAAGCAATAGGCAGATGCTGCCACAGCTGTAATTTCATGAGAAGTTTGGACAGAGAGAGATGAACCAGATGAACCAGATGAGGACTTTTGCTCCAAAGAGGAAAGGAGAAAAACCTCAATTCCTAGAGATGCTTCCAGAGATAGTCTTAAAGATGAAGATGACCCTTTGCTCCCAGGGAAGGAGAAGGGCCTCTGTTTTTCTTTGTTTCTGAACAGCTCAACCTTAAAATTGTACCCCAGAAAACTTTCAAGAGTGGACCCTCGAAAGCAGTTGCGGGAAAAGCTGCAAGTCGGGGGAAGGGACTCACATCGTAAGCAGAGAGACTCCTCTTCCTGAATGGACTGAACAATATTTGGAAGTGGGCGGCTGTCTCGGTGTGATACTGTTTTCATAGCATGAGCAAAAAGAGACTTCTCTTTCTAAATGAACTGAACAAGGTTATTATGGAAGTGGTAACAGACTGAACATCTTAAGGGCTGTCTTTACATTGTCAGTGGGAGAAGGGAGGAAGGTGGGGGGAGGAGGAGAGTTCTAAAGGTGGTATAATTTTTTTTCTTTTCTTCTTTTAGGTCTGTTAATAAACTTCTTTATATTCATTCAAGTTGGTGCCTGCTTTGCATTTCTCCTAATTCCTATCTCACAGAAGATAAACAGTAATGAGTATTTTAGACCAAACCACTACACTAAATTGGTGTTTCCGCCCGGTTACAAACCCAACCCGCGACATATGCCCTGGTGAGGAGAACATCAAGCAAGAGTGGCAGGAAGGCTAAAGGGATGAACAAGGAGCTCCTGACAAAACTCAAACAGAAGAAGGAGGTATATGAGAGGAAGCCACATGGACAGGCAGCCCAGGAAGAATACAAAGACACTATCCAAGAATGCAAGGAGAAAGTTAGGAAAGCCAAAGCCTGTCTGATACGGCATCTGGCTAGGAACATGAAGGACAACAAGAAGGGCTTCCGCACGTAGATCAACAACAAAAGGAAGATGAGGGAAAAATGTGGGACCACTGCTGAATGGTGCAGAGAACATGGTGACAAGGGACAGAGAAAATGCAGATATGTTCAATGGCATCTTCGCTTTGGACTTGAGTGGCAAGATTTGGCTTTGGCATTCTCAGGTTCCTGAGACCTACGGGAAAGTCAGGCATGACTTACCTTTGGAACAAGTGAGTTAGTCTAGCAAACACGCAAATTGGACATACCTAAATGCACTAGACCTGATGGAACACATCCATGAATGCTGAGAGGTGGTTAATGCCATTAGAAGGCAATTCTTGAATATCTTCACAGGGTCATTAACAATTGGGAGAGGTTCCTCAGGACAAGAGAAAAGCAAATGCAATTCTTATACTCAAGAGGGAAAAGAAGAAAGATCCAGGAACTAAAGTTCAGCCAGGACCCCAGGGAAGGTGAAAGAGAAAGTAATTCTGGAAATACTTTCCAAACATGTTAAGGACAAGAAGGTGATTTCAAATAGTTGATATGCAGTTTCGAAAGAAAATCAGGATCGACTAACCTGGCAACCTTCTACAATTAGATGATTCCCTGGGCAGAGGAGAGAAGAACACAGAATGTTGTCTATCTTGATTTTAGTAAGGCTTCCAGCACTGTTCCCCTACAATATCCTCATGGAAAAACTGATAGAAGTATGAGCTAGATGAATAAACACTGGGGTGGACTGAAAGCTCATTGAACTGTCAATCTCAAAGATTTACAATCAGCAATATGAAGTCCAGCTGGCAGGCAGTCATTAGTGGCATACCCCAGGGGCTGATACTGGGGCCACTGCTCTTTTAACATCTTCATTAATGACCTGGATGATTGGACAGAGGGCATCCTCAAAAAACCTACAAATAATGCAAAACTGAGAAGAGAAAGTTGATACAGCATATGGTTGAATCAACTTCCATTCAAAGGGACCCCAGTAGCCTGGAGAAATGGACAGATGTGAATCTCATAACATTTACCAAAGGGAAGTTCAAAGTTCTGCACCTGCAGGCACCTGTACACAATACAGACTGGGAAGCTGCTTGACAAAAAACGTCTTGATGAACACCAAGTCAAACATGAGTCCACAATGTGTCCTTGTGGCAAAGAAAGCCAGCAGCCTCCTAGGTTGCACTAGGAAGGAATTGCCAGCACAGAGAGGAAGATTTTTTGTCTCTACTCAAAACTGCTAAGATCTCATCTGCAGTGCTGTGTCCAGTTCTGGGCTCTCCAGTCCAATGGGAGTACTGGAGTGAGTTCAGCGAAGGACCACAAAAATGATTAAAGCACTAGAGCAACTTTCATCCTGAAAAGGTTCAAGGTGGATCTTAACAATGAGTAAAAATATTTAATGGGAAACAGAGGGAAGGAAGAGAGAAGATAGAGCCAGACTCTTCTTAGCAATGCCCATTGAAAGAACAAGAGGTAACAGGCACTAATTGATATTCAGGAAAAAAATACCTTTTTGAATTTCCACTCTTAGGTTACTAATATCTCCCTTACACAAAGCTGCTGTACTGATCCTTGTGACAAAGAAGAACCAGTCATGATCAAGTCAGGCAACAGGAAGAGCCATTTAGTAGCACATTCTATAAATGCAACACAATCTCCCTGTCTCTCCTTCCTGGTAAAGAATCCCACATGCCAGCTGAGGTTGTACCAAGAGGAGGGAGTACAATAGCTTTATTTGGCAAATATATTACTCATATGGGATGCACTAAAGGGGATGCAAGATATGAGTAAGGGCAGGAGGTTTCAGTAAATTTCAAGTACACTGCTACTATGAAGTATCCTTTACACCTCCACAACTGAGATGCTATTCTGCACTTAAAGTGGAGTTTACTGCTCACCCAGTAAAACTGGAACATTTTTCTAGAACATTCCACAGAACAAAATTTTGAGCAAAGAAGATCACATCAGTTATTTAACATAAAGGGCTCTGCCCTTCCTTTCCCAAAGTCCAATGAAGCCAATAGTTGCTTTCTTCTGAATTTAGCAAATTTGGTTAGGTCCTTTAAAGGGACATGGATTTTGCTCTGTAAAATGTTCTCCTGATAGGACTGAGTAGAAGGCTGTAAAATACCAAAGAGGTAGGTAATTAGGGAAATGGACTACCTCGAGCCATGTCTGAGACCTCTTCTACCTAAACAGTAGCAGAATCAATAGTTTCCCAGACAACAGCAGTCTTTTGTCATTGTTGGACTTGGCATTTAAACTGCAGAGGACAGGCATAAGACAGATGACCAAATTCACCACCACCATCTTTTTGAGGCTTTCCTTTAAAAAACTCATTTAAGACAGATTATTCCATTGTCTCATAGCACATAATAAGCCAGTAAACATTAAATAAACTAGTGCAAAGAAAGCCAGCTTCAAATCTGCTAGGCTTCCTCTTACCAGGGTCTGATGGGAAGAGGAGACTTGATTTTTTTGCCAAAGGTAATTTTAGAAACAAATTAAGAAACCCTTGAAGCTATTACGTATTATTCCTTAAAAGTGCCAGTTTTATAATCTATTGCACACTAGCAACTTGCTGAGGCTGTAGATAAGGTTACTGACTTCAAGACCTCAACAACACAGAGCAATGTATACCCCAGAACATTCCAGAAAAGATTTATTATCATTCTTGATGCTTAAAGGAAATACTGCACTGTATTTAGGTCACACAAAGTACAAAGTTGAGTAAGGGAAGAATGCAATTACAATGCATGTACATACCTAACCCAACACATTAGAACCATGTAAACATTTCTATTAATTTTACATTGCAACAAAGGTATCTCCCGGATGATGAATTAAAGACAGCAAGAAACCCTCAAACCACCAAATGAGTTGAAAAATATCTCCTTAAAATGTCTTGACTTGGATGCTCAGGGATTGGGAGAAGGCAAATCATGGATTGGGAGAAGGCAAATCATGTTTTAACAGTTTCCCAAGTAAAAACTACCGGGTTTATTGTAAACCCAGCACTTAACTTTGTAAATAGATGTGCTTCTCCCAAACTTCCTTCACCCCTCCATTGTTTTATTTATCTGATTTAATGCAAGTTTCTCTTACACAAAGCAAAAAAGAATGCAACTGAAACTCCTGTCCTAAATAAAGGTTTCCTTGTTCTATTATGAACCTTACTTGACTGCTCAATACTATTACCCAGAAGAACAATACATATTTAAATCTCTAATCCCCACAAGGGAAGAGAGTCCATTTGGAATTCTGCAGTAACTATAACAACCTTGCTTGGGGACAAAATACTGTTAAAAAATATGTGTTAATCTAAACTTACTTCCTGACTCTTAACACTCCACACCCTGTAACCACTGATCTTTACATTTCTAAGAATTTGTACACTTACAGTCATGTGCAGCTGCCTCCACCAGCTCAGGAGGTTTGAACTGTGTAGAGGGTGGAAGTACAGACCACTACGACACAGAGTTACTCTGTTAGGTATAGTGCCACAACACACCACAGGATTCACACTACACCCATGAGACTTTTAGAAACAAAAGGGACCCACCTCCACAAACACCCACATCTCTCAAACTCTAGCCCTGGCAATCAGTAGGAAGACATTTAGGACAGCAGCTTTCAGACAGGCTATAGATTTTGTACTCAAAGATAAAAGTGACCAAGAACTTCATTCCACTCAGATGCAAAACTTTGTTTTCCACTCTGGATTTTTGTAGACACCCTGCAGTTATGAGCCTGCAGCTAAATGAGCTATTTAGCCTGCAGGATGATAAAGAACCACAATACCAGTATCACTCGTAAATTCCATCAGTGAGAGCCACTTGCTGAACACACCATCTTATTAGAAATTTGCAGACTACTATTGAAATGGTGGTGTTCAGTTCTGTTTGTGGACATAATATAATCCAAGAGGCACCCAAGGGAAATGACTTACAGCTCCTCATTCATCTTCTGACCTAGCATATTACCATCCTACACATAATTCCACGTACAATCACGATACAGGCAAGTGTGCACTCAGTAGTGGGACAGCACCTGCAACCAGTCCCCAGACACGTAACGTGGTACCACATACCCCAATTACGTGATATGCATTTCAGGTCACATGACAACAGTATAGCTAGTCACAACAGAAGGAGGGCGTGTAGGTTTGTGAGGAAGTACAGTAGAAAGCAAGATTTTGGTTACAAAAAAAAAAACCCCTAACAACAAACAAAAGCCCCTCCACCCACACAAAAACCCTTGTAAAAATAACTAGGCCCACGGCTTGCCCCAAAATCCTACCTGGAGCAGCTCTCTGATGGAGGTGATTCTGATAGCCTGGACCTAGTCTAGTTTGGCTATGTTTGTTCAAGGCTACAGAGTATCATCACAATGAATTCAAGGACTTGCATTACAAGTAAAAAAAGTCATCACTTTCTGGTTAGTGCCCTGTATTTCACATACACACAGATACATCATGTTCAGTAACAAAGTTCTGTCACCAAAATAATTTTCTTATGACAATGTTTAGAGAAATATATAATTTAGGGAATAAATAATATATACCTGTAAAGCAATTCAGTAAACTTATTTGAAACACGAACTCACAGCTTTTTAATATTAACACAACTTTTGTTTATGAGGCAAAAAATAAAATCATTCTTGTTGTTCAATATTCTATGGAACCTTCATTCCTTCAATATTGTAATTTCAAAGCTAAACATATTAATAGGGTCATAAATATTCAGATTATGTAATAAAGACAGTGAAAGCAGACGATAAAATGCTGTTAACATTCATTTACAGCAGCTGGGAAGGCCCTGCCAAATGTTGCTTTACATAACAGGTCGTGACGCTCTGACTGCATTAAGCTTTCTGATCACTCTTCCTTTATCTGCTATGATTTTGAACACAATACGAGACAGCACAGACTAGCCAATGGATTTAGAAGCCCTTTCAAGCACACCACCATTTCAAAGGTTTAAAAGATTAAAACATCAAAAAGAGCCTTGTGGTTACTACATTTGTGCTTTTGCATTTTATAGTGCACACATGAAAGTGACATTCACATCATTCTCCATTACCTCCACAATTCAATGCCTCCAATAAATTTTAGAAGTGGCTTTATTTTATTGTGCCATGCTTTAGTTAAGCTTTCTGCAAAAAGGAAGTAACAGTCAGTAACTTGAAAACATCTTCTACCATTTTCACAAGGCATCTTGAGTACTACTGAAACATTCTGCAGTGTATGTATAATCCCACCCAGAACCTACGCTAATTTTATTTTATGAATTGCATCTGAGTCAAGTGACAGTTCTTGCTTTGCTTCAGTATATTCTGCATTACATCTCCTTTGTTTCAGAACAGTCTCTCCTACACTTAAGAAGCCAGGATTCCCAAAGTATGGATCAGATCCTGCAAGCTCTCAGGCAAGTATCAGTCAGACACATTGACTGTGGGACTAGGTCTGAATGTTCTACTACAAAAAATGATGACTCACGGTTTGATTCATTTGTTTGGCACATGCCCATGCCAAAATTAAGCCAAATCCTTCAGACATCATGGAGATTAGTAGCCCTAGGAAGGTTAAGAGCTCTACTGAGGTCAACAAATTCATGTGCGTGAAGTAAGCAAGGCTGTCCTAACAGGACACATAGCAACTATTCTGCTTGTAAAAGCAGCACCACTTCATTCATCCCTCCAATCCTGCATTAGTTAGCAACTGTTCAGTGCACTGAATGCATTCAAAGCCTAATTCATTAACTGACTGAAATTTTACTGCAGTGGGTCTCAAGCTTTTCCTGTAGCCAAGGCACATCAAAGAGCACTGACATGTCTACACAACTGAGAAGTTTCCTCAGCACCTACCAGTGCCAGCTCCACCCTATCCACATGCAGCACTGCTTCAGCAAGGCCCCCCTCATCGCTTAGGAAACCACCTAAATATCAGACCTTGGCAAAAATCTTACCCATTATAGGAAAAATAAATTTCCAGAGAGAAACACCAGTTTCATCAATACTCATTTACTGCTGTGAACAAGAACTTGGCACTCCATTATTGATTCAAAACCAGCTACCTTCAGTACACTTAAGGAGACTCTTGTCAGTCCATTCAGTCACCCGGAAATAAGATGTCTCTTCACTTTAAATTAAGTCCTCTTTCTTACATTAGAGCAGAGTCTTGGCCCTGACTTACGACAGGCCAAAAGCTTTTTTTCTCCCCTAAGTAGTTTGTTTGCAGAAGAACTACACAAAGAGGTATGTCTTCCCAAAATCACAGACTCTTGAGATGAGATTCAAAGGGGTAATTCCAAGGCTATAAACACACTGTAACAGGAATAATGGCCTGTATGACCCTAGTAACAGGTCTGAATCCCCACTGCACTACACACAGTCTAAGCTGTAACCTAGAAAACTTTTTTCCAGAGCATCTTGCTACAGACCTACAAGTAAGATGGAGTTTTCAGTGATCATAGCTAATCCCATGATCTCCCACACTACTGATATCTTACAAACTGAGAAAAAAAGTAATTGCAGAGATGGAAGTAAAAAAAGGCAATTAAATTAAATTTATTTTCAATTATCCTAACACAAACAATTCTAAGCAAAAACAAAGCCACATAATGTAAAAAACATGTCCTTTGCAACTCAGATATTACAACTGAAAAAACAATAGATTACATATGAATAGTTAGAGAACCGAAATTTCTATTAAGTCTTCATATATATGCTATCTCCTTATTTACAGTATCTTCAATACACTTATCCAGTCAGATACTATTTTCCAGTAGGAACTACTACTGATTCAGGATGCATTAGCTATTCATTTAACCCAACAGTCAATTGTAATTTTTAAAAAAATCACCACATGAATAGTTACAACTATTATCAGATAACTGGAGTGCAGAACAGACCTAAGAACAAACTGTCCTTTCCAACGCAAAACATGCCAGTGCACAAGTTCAGAAGCATACCGGAAGGGTTGCCTTTAATTCACTTTTAAATTAAGTGGAAAAGAATTCAGACATTTTCATCTTCTTGCCCGATTCTCAGCTATGGCACTCTGCATACAGCTGTTCAAACAATCTGACTTCACCACATATAGCTGCAGCAATACAAGTAAAGAACAAGCACATTAATACACCAAAGCCCCAAGCCAGTAACAAGTAGCTTGGCTTCTTAAAGGACTGTGTCCCTACAGAACAGTTCTGCAAACGAAATAACCTGATCAGCTGTCATGACTGATAGTTCGTTCTTCATTTTTCCTCCTTACAGCTATATTAATGCACAGTAATCATTCACCTCTAGTCACTAAACCCCAAAACATTCACTGTTATTTGACTAAAAACTGCAGGTTTGCCTTGGTAATATTTGCAGACCAACTGCCCTTCTCTCCTCCTTAAACATCAGTTGAAGTAATTTTTCTTGCTCTCAAAAAAACCCAAAAATCCCCCCAAAACCCAAAAATCCCACACAAAACAAAAAACCAAAACCCTACTCTTCACAAATATGAAATAAGTCAAGAATATTTGCTGAGTAAGTTTCTGGTGGCTGCAAAAAAAAAAAAAAAAAAAGATGTTTGTGAATCTGCAACTCAGGAACCTGGGGAGCAGAATTGCCATGAGACTGAGGACTGACTATGCTGTATGGAGGGAGTGCTGCAGAAAAAGTCATCGAAGCAAAAGTTCAAGCAAACAGACATTCATATGTAAACCTTTCAAATAACTGAGCAAACATTTCTTTCACAGATTATCTGCAAAACTAGAGACAATCTGCCAAAAATTGGCACAAATGCTGGAAGAGCTTTAAGATTAAAAATCATTACAAAGGACAAAGCTGTGGTTTTTTCTGCATACTGTGATAAAGAAATAAAGTATCCTCTGAATACTCCCCCCTCCAGATTAATAAAGTAAGTATTCTTAATTTAGAATGGTCACATAAACCTCAATCCTACAGTCCTCCTCCTTTTCCATTTCTTTAGAAAGTAGAGCAGGAACACACTCTTGCTGGAATTCATAGAGAACCCTACCTCTCCAGTGGCTCCTCTAACTACCAGGCAATGGATTCATAACCACCTTGTAAATAATTAAATATTCATTAAGTCTGGGAAAGAGCTTGAGAGCTTCAACAAACAAGAAACCAGGGAGACTAGTCTAAGAATACTCAGTTCCTTAGTTCTCAGGGCAAGCATTTGCAAGGTGGGAGATGTGTACTCAAGACTCAATTCTGAGTATGATAAAGGTAGCAAAATATGAAACTGAACTCCTCATGCAAACGCTCTAATCTCTAGGAAGGATGCACTGATCAGATTCCTGATGCCGCAATTTCATACACATTTTCATGTGGCTCAGCAGAAAAAGCAACATTTTTAGGTCTGCTCTGGTGGCAACTCAGATGACATCAGCATGGATGAGGCTGGCACTTGGTCTCTGCCAGCTTGGAGGCAAGGCAGAGACCAAGTCTGGTCTATAAATGTTATATAAATGTATAAATGTTAGAGATGCTGCATTTCAAACTATACTACAGAATGAACACGTAGGCCAGTATATGCAGTCACACAAACACACCAACACCTCTGAAGTGAAGCAGCAACCAAAGTGGAACTAAACGTGGCATCTGAAAGGCAAACACAAGAGCTAGAGTTCTTTTATAAATTTAATCCATGGGATATTTTACACCCTAAGCCTCTTTGAACCTTCATAGAAGACTGAAAACGGCTATTGTAGCCTGAAAGTCTGTCCTCTTAGGCCTGGGAAAAGACTACCCCCTCCCTCCCCCATAGACAGAGGCCATCCTGGAACCACCAGGGAACAACACAATTATACTGAACTGCCCAGCAGGCCAATAGCAAAGCATGCGCTTGCAATCTCCTCAAACAGTCCCTCTGAACACCCATACTCTCTCACCAGCAATCCACTAGTTCGCTTGTTAGGGAATATATATTGAAGGAATTACACTTTGGCTCTTATTTTCATTGATTTTTTCCCTTTTGATACGCAAAAGAGGGTTTTTCTTGCTCAACATTATGATTGTCCAGAAAGGTTTCCCAGAGATGAGTCCCTCCTCAGTGCTTAGCCAGATCATGCAGTAGATCCTCCTAGAATTTATGCTAAGGCAGGTGGAAAATACTGTGATTGGTGAACATGACTTTAATAATGGCAAATTGTGCCTGAGAAACTTGCTGGTCTTCTGTAATGTGGGTTACAGCACTACTGGATAGGGAAAGAGCAACGTCACCTACCTTGACTTGCATAAAGCACTTGATTCTATCCCACGCAACATCCTTGTCTCTAAACTGGAGCCTCATGGATTTGAGAGATGGACCACTCAGTGGATAAGAAATGAGCTGGATAGTCTTATTCAAAGAGTTCTGGTCAACAGCTTAACATCCAAATGGAAATCAGCAATGAGTGGTGTTCCCCAGGGGTCTGTATTGGGACCAGGGCTTTTTGACATCTTTATTGGTGACACAGACAATGGGGTTGAATACATGCACTCACAACAAGTTTGAGAATGACACCAAGCTGTGTGGTGTGGTTGACATGCTGGAAGGAAGAGATGGCATCTAGAGGCACCGAGACTGGCTTGAGAGGTGGGCCCCTGCAAACCACATGAAGTTCAACAAGGACAAGTGTAAGGTCCTGCATGTAGGTCAGGATAATCTCAAGGACAAATACAGGCTGAACAGAAAATGGATTGAGAGCAGCCCTGAGAAGGACTTGGGCGTGTTGGTTGACAAGAAGCTTAACATGACCTGGCAATGTTGGCACACATCCTGGGCTGCATCAAAAGGAATGTAGCCAGTGGGCCAAGGTAGGCGATTCTTCCCCTCTACTCTGCTCTGGTGAGACCCCACCTGGAGGGCTGCATCCTGCTCTGGGGCCACCAACATAAGAAGGATGAGGACCTGCTGGAGCAAGTTGAGAGCAGGGCCATGAATATGATCAGAGGTCTGGAGCACCTCTCCTATGAGGACAGGCTGAGAGAGTTGGTGCTGCTCAGCCTGGAGAAGAGAAGGCTCAGAGGAGACCTCAGAGCAGCCTTCCAGTACCTAAAGGGAACAAGAGAGTTGGACAGGGAATATTTACAAAGGCATGTAGTCATAGGAGAAGGGGTAATGGCTTTGAACTGAAAGTAGCTTTAGATCAGATACAAGGAAGAAATTCTTTAAGAGTAGTGAGGCACAGGAACAGGTTGCCAGAGAAACTGGGGCTGGCCCATCCCTGAAAGTGTTTAAGGCCACTCTGGATGAGGCTTTAAGCAACCTGATACACTGGAAGTTGTCCCTGGCTATGGAAATACATGATCATTCCAGCCCAAAAAATTCTATGTTCTGAAAGACAGGCAAAAGCTGCAAAGCAAATCTTATGTGCATTGGCTACTTGGTCTGTGTTAGTTAAAAGTTATCTTTGCTCTTTCACCACCCTTTCAATACTGCATGTCTCACTGCAGCCCAGTGCATCACGCATATACTTCACAAGGTATTTTTAGACATAAAAACAGTCTCGTAAGGAAAAGGTGCTCCAGTATTCTGGATGTAGGCACAGTCAGCCAAAGCTACGCTTAATTCAGTATTCACCTTCCCTTGTTCTGCTGTTAGCAGGTAGAAGCAGCACTAGCATCTTGCCCAAATACAGACTATTTTTCTTTTCCACAATTTTTCCATTAACATTTTTGTATTTTTCTTTCCTTGAAGTACCAGAAACATCTCCCAAAGGCCAGGTATCGTATCTTCCTTGGGTGCTGTTATTCAAAACAATTACCATGATAATGCATTAAAACCTTGGTAAAAGACACCTGAAGTAGGAAGAAATCTCACAGGACGGTTGGAGGAAAAACAGTAAAAGGCCCAACTCTCACAGCCCATAACTTCCCAGACACAAAAGAAACCTGAAAAATTAGCATTTTATTCCATTTATTCCATTTTATTCCATTCCAAATTTATACATTCTAGCTTAAACAAGTTTGTTGACAGCTGTCTGCCCAGAACGCAATGAGCTACAAGAAACAGCGTGCTCCTGGCTGCTTTTTTCCTCACTAAGGTTACATGATCAAGTTCACAAGGTGTAGTGTATTCCACCATCCCACAGGTAAAGTGGGAATACTGCTTAAGAAGAACAGGATTTGACCCACAACTACAATATCATGGCATCAGAAGTGGCTGGCAATTAAAGGATTACAATACAGTCCGCAATAATCCGATGAGCTTGGCTCCAGATGCACACAGACTGCTTGTCGCAGGCTGCTGGGGAAGAAGTGATGCCACGCATGCATGACAGCACTTGCTGCCTCCAGGCTCCTCCATGGCACCCTGGGATGAGAGGAGCACCTAACAGGTGGGGACCTGCTACCTGCACTGAGCTCCCTCATCTCTTCTGCACAGGGGAACCTTCTCCCACTCTGCACGTGGTTGTGATTTTAACGCTAAGGTATCTGAGCAGACTAACACTTTGATTCTATTTTCTGTCATTACATTAAGAATCTCACTAATTTTATGCACTGTTACTTGGAAATTAGGAAGGCACAAATACATGAAAACAGCCTCAAAAAAAGGTACATAATACCAACAACCCTACTACATTGGCCTTAACCTCAAGTAGTCTGCTGGGCAGCAAGCACAGCACAGTTGTTAAGTTCTTAAACATACCAATTATCCATTTGCAATACAACACACACAAAAGCTATATTTCTGCTACATAGCTGGTTTCTCAAGGAATTAGGATTAGTTAAGCCAAGAATGCAGACACCAATTTGCAAAATACACAAGGCACCTATGGACAAGAGCTTATACACCTTCATTTCTACTCATTGGCAAATCAGTGATTTTCAAGAGGGAGAGCTTGCTGTGCTGTCTTACCACTTATAGCAACCTTGGTGTATTAAGTATCCTATGATAAGGGTTAAGAACTTTTTTCTTTTTAGTATGCCTTTTGAGTGCTTGCATAAATACAATCAAAGAAATAAAAGTAACTTTATGCCTAGCAACTTAGTCACAGCAACTAGTCACAGACACCAGTATTGAAGTGTATGACAAAGGGCAAAAGTCTTTCTGGGGTGGTTTTTTTTGGCTTTAGTAGAACAAGCAGAATGACAGATCATCTGATCTATATTTTAAAAATTCAATTAAGTGACTTCTAGTCATTTCAATTTCTCCATTATTGTGCAAAACAGTAACTTAATTGTTGAGTTAGAAAGTTTCAGTTGAGATGCCTGCTCATCTTGGTACTGAATGAACACTTATTTTATCTTGCCTCTGACCTGATGCTTTAGATTGTTTATCCTCTCTCTGCTTAAAAAAGAATCCGAGGGGAAAAGCAGAGAACAGCAAGGTTTGAAAAAAGACAGGTTGTTGAAAGAACAGAGTCATACAAGAGCTATCACTGAATCTTATTAGACTTCTGGTGTACTCTGTACTCTGTAAACATGAATAGATTCCTCCGATTTTCAGGAAGCAGATACTCTGGAACTAGCTAAAACAGTAGAGACTGCTTTCTTTTCCCATATTAAAGAATGTACACTGGAAGATGAAAGGGGATCAGCCCGTCTCCTTATTTAGTTTTACACACAGAGCAAAGCCAAAAGTGTGCACCACTCCATTTCTGACACCCTGGAAGAAACAAGTAGCATCTTGAAGACTCCCCATGCAAGACAGCACCAACAAACTGCTAGCAGAGCCTACATGCAGGGTAATTCAGATGAGCAAGCACTGAGTCAGTTAAGGAGTCTGGATAGTTTACATGAATTTGTAGTCAGTTTTGTTTCCCACAACAGCTAATTATGTAAAGGGTTACAATCATTACTTCCTGGAAGTCATCATCCGGTAAGCCAGTTGCATTTGCTTTTTATTCTGAATATAGCTAACAAGAAATACTGCACCATAAGTGTTCTAATTATACTTTTTGTAACTTCTATTTCACAATAAAAAAAACCACTTAGGTCTAGTATATTTCGAGAATGTTTTGGTAAATATGCTAATACAGCTCCCTTGCCTGCTTGTCAGCACTTCTGCATCTATAAAGGAAAGTCTCAGGAGGTTGCAACTGAAACTAAAGCATGTTTTATTGGTCAATAATAGATAACATAACAAAGTTAACAGGAATATTCTAACTGGTGAATCCATGATCACACTTCTAAGCAAGTTCTACTAAATCTTTTTTGAGAAAAATAGACAAAGAAAAAGTGTTTTTCCCTTCTCACCACCTTAATTAAAAGCAACCCCTCAGATGCTATGATCTAGGTAAACACAGATAAAGAACCCACATACCTTAGGAGAGACTTCATTAAAGTCAAATCAACAGCACTTTCCTGCACTGGATAGAGTTTGAAGTAAATAACACAGGCCATCTTTAACTTATTTCACAGATATGATTATTAAAGAGTCAAATCATAAAGCATACACTTTCTCCACAACATTTTCTTAGAGCATTTAGTGGGTTTTCCCTTCCTACCTGCAACACCTACCTCATTAACATGCACCTAAAGCTGGGATTATTTTGTTGCGCCAACTATGAACTAAACCAAGCACTTACACCTTCCAGAGAAGACAACAGAGTAATGTGAAGTCATGGCCATGCCCGTATACAAGCCAGTTCTTGGAAACAGAACATCAGATTTGCTTAGGGTTATTTCAAAAATGCTCATTTTTCATAATGACATTACATCTCAATTTCAGGATTTATCAGTCACCTGCAGGTAAAATTCAGGTTTCCAGTGGGTTGTATGATGCAAGACTGAATATTGCATCTTGAAATTCATACTGGTATATGCCTAAGAAACAGTGACAGAGGAGAACAAATGAGAGGGAAGGAATTCTTAAAGAGATCTTCCTTGATCAGTTACTGAACTGAAGTAAACTGAAAATGGCTTGAGAATATGAGTGCTTTGCCTGGACAAGATGGATTAGCGGGCAGAGCATCAGTAAAACACCTTTAGCCTGCCAGGTGGATGTAACTCACTTGTGACATACTTCAGTGTCTACTAGAAGATGACTTCCACAAGCTGCAGAAAACAGTAGGTTCCGGAGGAAGTAGTGCCTCAGGATTATGGCTCCATTACAACAGATCAAAGTGAACTGTTTGTCTTAGAGCACTCCCAAAGGACCAAGCCACCACACAAACTGCCAGAACAGCCTGCAGTTGTTTAAGTCTTGGAAACAAAGGAAAAAGCGGTGATAACCATCTCCTTTAGATTTGGTGCCAGATATAGCCTTAGTGATGTAAAAGACACACAGCAAGCAGTCTTCCTGTGCAGATAACTCTGTCTCTTACCCAAGAGATGAACCCATGCTCTCAGCAATGGCCCTCTGTGCTTCATCCCAAGTATCTGCTACTGCACAGCCCACCAGCCTCATCCCTGTTATTGGTACACAAGCAGTGATGCCAGTCACTGCACCTTTAACCACTGCTTTCAATTTCCAGCTGTTGCTCTTCTTCCACATGCATATGTATGTACCTACACACATACCCCACAATCTCTTGAACCTCAGAGTGTGTGGCACAGGGCCCAAGAGACAAAAAGCGGGGAAAGAAAAGATGAAATAACTTCAGGAACAAGAGGCTATTCATGACTCACAGCTCCCAGACTGACCAGCACAGTGCAAGGTCAGCTAGCCTTGCCTCACAGATGGCCAGCACTCTATCGCATCAGCCCAGACAGCTCACAGCAGAGAGTACAGGGCAGATCCCTGGAAGGGTTGGGTCAGCACACAGCAAGGTGGGAGAAGCCACTCACAGAAGAAACACTGCCATGAGACTAAAACCTGCAGGAAGCAGAGGCAGCAGCACCCCCAGCACAGGCAGCCCTGCTACACATTTAGCCTAATCGCTCACACACAAACAACCCCCCACACTCTTTCAAAGCCTATTTGCCCTGTGAAAGCCAAGCAGTAAGAGTAGATTAGACTCTAATAGGGATTAATACAAGTTAAGGTAGCAGTGATTTCCACTAGGGAGACCAGAAAGGTTAGATGTGGGATAGCATGACAGATGTAGGAAGGGTTGGGAAAAAAAAGGTAAAGGGAAGAACAAACACCACAGGAGCTTGCATTGACACCTGCCTAGCTCCATTTGTGCTCTCTCCCATGTCCATCCCTGTCCAAAGCAGAGATCAGACACACTGCACTGTCAAGTCATGGTCAGTGATTTCTAACAGGCTGTGTAATGGTCAGCAGGGGACTTCTTATCCAGTCTCAACAGCACTGACCTGCTTTTTTCCAGCACTACCATCCATCACCTCTGACTGACAAGGAGACCAGTTTTCACAAAAGGCAAGACCTAACCCAAGCAAAGTCTGAAGCAGAAAATGGAAAGAAATTCAGATCCCATTCTCTCTTACAGCAGCCACTTCAAAGCTATGTTTAATTTTATTAGTAAGTAGAACTTCAGTTCATAAAAAAGTGACCAATAAAAGATAATGGCAGGAAATTAAATGACCTTAGCATGATTTAGAGCATTGCTCTGCAACAGCAAAACTGCACAGCAAGTATGCTCGCAGAGGAAAAAAAACACCCCAAAGAAATGATCATAAAAAGTTTCCAAATTGCTTCAGAGTCAGAGGCAAGTCAAAACTTCATCTTGGAGACTAACAAAAATGTGGATCTACTAAACACATGCATTAAATATGCACTATGATTGCCATACTGCAAGAAAGAAGCACTGTTCAGACAACCCATTCACTACTTACCTTTTCATGTGAGCTATAGTAATCAAGACTTTATTCACCTTTAAATTCAAGTAAAATAATAAATGTATCCTCACTGTGGTGCAGGAACATACCAGCTGCAGTGTGTGGTCAAGGCAGGAAAAAAAATATGTACTTTCCTGACTCTTGGTCATACTTTCAAAAAGGCATGAAGAAAAGATGGGTTTTTTCTTTAATTATATAGAAAGACTAAGAAACCAAAACCTCTGCAGTTCCTCAGTCATGACCTTTGGGAAGCAGGCATTTAGTAGGGTTCGACCATGCCCCAAATAATTTGGTACACAGCATAGTAATAAACCAAGTTTCTTGGTTTCATTTCAAAAAAGCCGTGGAAGAGTAAGAGTACTAAATACGCTGGTTAACAAAAAAAAAACAACACCACAAACCAAAACAAACCCCAAAACCAACCAAAAAACTGTTCAGTTTATGACTGAACTGTCTGAATCTGCAGATACCCCTTTCAGCTGCACAGTCAACTACAAACTTATTAACATTTACCTGGACAACTGCAGTTTGTACTCTGAAAGGGAGGATCAGAGAGCTAGGAGAAAATGGTGGGGGAAAAGATAAGGAACTTCATTACACAATGTAACTCCAATTGGAAAACAGCATGGAGAACCATATCCTTTCTGTATCAGACAGAGTCCTGTGTGTGGTCAAGTTCTTTGACCAGAAAAATTTCTGCTAAACCACACTTGATAAACTTGAACTTTGAAAACTGGTATCTATTAATCAGATATTTTTTTTTTTAAATAAACCGCAAGAATTCTGGCATCATCCAAGGTACCAAATATTTCATTACAAATATTTTATTCAAAATAGCTATCAGTTTACTAAACAGCCCAATTTGTACTTCAGAACTCAGCCTTTTCTCAGAGAGGCTCCTAGTGTTGTTTTAACGTGAAGTTGAAATTCAGTTTCACAATTTAGAATTTTCGTTTTCCATAAAAATTAATTAGGCAATATAATACAGACTGCTACCGAGTCTTTGGGATGAAAAATAGGAGTATTTTGTTCTGAAGAAGGCCATGCAAATATTGATCTTGGGGAAGTGTCTTCCTCCACAAACTGCTTTTGGGCTTGCATTTCAACTAGGTCATTTCCAACCGGAAAATGAAGGTGAAAAAAGGAGGGATCTAAGCAGCTCTTCCCTCAGTCCATTTCAGTTGGAGATGCTTTTGCTTAAGAAGGCTAAGAGACTTAAACTCCAATGCTTCCCAACAGTTCAGGCCGTATGGATCATCTCTCTGAAGACACAGGCCCAGATAATTAGACAATACAGTGCTTACCTAGTCAAAGCACATTTCTCCTGTGCATGAAGGCCAGTTGAAAGTCCTAAGAACGCAAACATGCCAGTTTAACATGAATGACTGAAAAGCTCCGGAGCAGTAAATCCCCAATCCTCTGCTACCACAACAGATTTATTTTTCAGAATGACAAATTTCCAAAGGGAGCTAGGTATTCAAGATCTCACCAGCTCACCCTTTACCATACTCAAGACATCTACCCACGGACATCAGAGGATGCTCTAGTATTTCTTCACTAGTGTGAACTGCTCAGTAACTTTATCAATAGACACTACTTGAAATTATCAGCAGTACCAAGGAGCAGCTGGTCCCCAGAATACAAAAGGTATGGTGGGCTACTACAGTCAATGGAGCCTTGAGTTAAGGCATGCTGTCTATAAATCTAACAGTGTCATATACCAGAAAGTTAGTACTTGGCTCATAACCATACCACCAGTCTGTTGCTCATCTAAAAAGTATTCCTTCCATGTTCTAGCTTTAGCTGTATCCCCCACACCAGTTGTAAGGTTGGTAGAAGTACCTCTAATGACTTCAAGTGCAAATAAAATTACCATATTCTTCAGAAAAACACAGATACAACTGATACTGTGGATGACCAGGAATATTTTATTAGTTATTTTACTTCCCAGGTGCCTTTATGTCTACAAAGTAAGGTACCTATGCCATCATAATATTCTTACATCTCCCAGAACAACAGGTATAGGTATCCAGCTAGACAGATCTAACTTTGGTATTAAGACATCCTTAAGAAATATCCTTCTGCTTTCTATACAATGCGCAGGGAAGTAAGCACACCTTATTGCTTCAACTGCGACATGTCTTGAGAGAAGTCAGACTGAAGAACAGGGACATTGCAAAAAAAATGTGCAATAAAATGTTCTGCCCAACAAGTCAGAAGTACCTTGTTTATTTCAGCTTGACAAACAGGTAACATTTACAGACTTTGGCTGTTGGTTTAGTAGAGGTCACATAGGAACAGCAGAATCTAGTGATACTGCTAAAAATCCAAGGAGAAGAGGTCAGTTTACACCACTCAGGAGCCAGGCCCAACAATTAACATCTGTTACTGCTTCCTATTTGAGGAGTTAAGAGCAGAAAAGCTATGTGAAGAATGGCACTATCAAATCCTCATTTCCAACTATGGCACCATACACACATCCTGCAGGCCATGTACATTACAGGCCCCTCTTCCTCCAGTATCAATATTCAGACATCTTAGGACAAATGCACTCATCAGTGGCATTCTGAAGCACTAACGCTGATGCTCAGCAACCTGGGCTCAATGCAGTCTCACAACAGGGTACAGGAGGTCCGTGCTGTTGTGCTCCTGTGTACACGCCTGTCCAGAGGACCTCAAATGGCCAGTCTGCTGCCCAGTTGTCCACATCCTTCAGCAACTACACACATCAGCAGTGAGAAATCAGCTAGCCACAGCAAACACCAGAAATCAGAGGCAGCAAAAGCAATTTGGCCACACCCTTTCTCCTAACCTAATATAAGAAATTCCAAGCAGTATATAGGGATCTGACTTTCCTGAATTTACATTCCCTTAAAGCTACCTTGCTGGCTAACAAGGGCTGATTCCTTAGGCCTTGAACCCTCAATATCAAAAAGATTTTCAAGGTATCACACAGTGGTATCACTGCTTTTTTATAGTATCACTGAGCTGGTGTCAAGCATGATTATATCTTAGCACAGACAGTTCACGCCACCTGAAATACAATTGTAGTGATGCTGGTTAAAGAAAAAACATCTCTGACTACATTTGCTAGCCCAGCATACTTTTTCAAACAGCTGCTAATCAACAATTCAGGCAAGACAGTTGGGTGGGACCAGACTGCACACACCCCAGACCACCACAAAGAAGCAAATCAAGTTAAAATTCCTATTAAGCTATATTTACAAATCCCTCTGTGATTATGACAGGGGACCATGATACCAAAGGAGAGCCAGGTTATCAGTGGTACTTTATGCCTCAATCTTGAAATGATGCAATATGTGTAGCTGAAGGGCATGGTATTTTTTCTTCATTATTCAAAAGAAAAGACTGGCATATATAGCAACTGGCTGCAGATAATAAAGGCTGAGCCTTTAACAATCAAGTTAGGAGGAGGCAAAGAACAGTCTGCACACTCTGCAATGAGCTTGAGATCTCAAACATTTTTTATGCTCAGTGACCAAGACAAATCTGCACCATGTCCACAGAGAAGCAAAAGCATCAACCCTTCAAGGGCTCAATGGCAATGAATACAACAGCTGTGCGAGAACTGTCTTGGACCTGCCCATGTCAGACACTTGAAGGGTGGCCTATCTGCCAGCTCAGACCCCTCACTGCCCACCTACCTGGCAGATCTCTTATTTTAAGCCTAGATCCTTTTCTGGACACAAAAAGACTTTCAATAGTGACAGGTATTTTTCACAAAAAAGTTAAGCTTAGAAAGAAAAAAACTCAAAAATTACCTCTTTACTTTTAAGAGGAAAAACCCAAACAAAACTACAAGCATTGCCTTGAAAAATTGATGTCATAAGATCGAGTAAGAGGAAAAAATATTATGCTAGTACACAAAGTCAATAAATATTTCAACAGCTGAGGAGTGGTTCCTCCCACCCTCTTCCAGATGCCTCATATAGAAGGTCCCCAGCCCTTGCCTGCGTGGGGCAGGAAGGCTGTTCCTGAAGCCCATGGACCTGCTTGAGGACACGCTCCATCTCTGCACATCGCAGACTGTGGGCAGCACCAAGGAGGGAGCACCCTACCTATGTAAAGAGCACACCAGTATCATTTTAAAAAGCAGAGTTCAGATGCTGCATAGCTTTATAAATGCCGTGTTTCAGGTTTACATCCATCATTGGATTTCTTACAATTTATGCATTATACAATATTTTCCCCGACAGCACCCAGAAGGATGCGCTCCAAGAGACCCACACCCCATTGCCATGTCGCTACTTTGCCAATCTCCGTTCCGCCCAAGACACTGGCAGAGGGAAAACGCTAGGCGAGGAAACTCGAGGGTCTGGAAGCGTCGGTGGCTCAAGCCAGGATCTGCCGGCGCTGTCCTTGGCACAATAGTTGAATGCGATACAGCCGGGCAATGCGAGGCTGAAATACTTCCTGGGATGGCTGAATGGGCTCATTCAGTAGACAAGGATAATTCTTTATTAGCCATCTTCTACAGCCCAGCAAACTACAGCCCTGAGGGGAGGGTGGAGGACACCAGCCATGTGCCTCAAGAAAGGGGTATGGCTTAGCATTGTCTCCCGCCTCAGTAATTGCCAAGCTTTTTTTTTTTGTCCTCCCCTTCCCCCCCTCCCACCCCCCCGCCGGGTGTTACGAAGTCGGTGGAGGAAGGGAAGGTGCTCGGCCGGGCTGTGGCCGAGCCGCCGCAGCTGCCGTCCGGCCCCGGCCCCTCGGACCCACCGGCGCCGCTCGGAGCGCTGGGGGTGGGGGCAGCCTTCACCGCCCTCTCGCCGCTCCCTCCCGCCCCGAAGTTCGGGCAACTGGGACCGGCCGCCCCGCCGGCGCTGGAGGTTCGCCCGGCAGCCGGAGGAAGGGGCCGGCACGACGCCCGGCCCCCGCGGCGGTTCTCCCGCTGCCTCCCCGCTCTTACCTTTCACTTGACTTTCATACTCCGCTATAATCTCTTTGTCCTTTTTGAATCTGCTCGGGGTTGACATTATCCACTCGCTTCTTCCGCTCCTTCGCCTTGTTCTAAATTATTATTACTAATTGTTCTTGTTTTTCTGGAGGAACTCCCAAGTTGTGTCAGGCGGCCGCAAGCCCGAGCGAGCGCGGCGGCCGGGGAGGCGGCGGGCGCTGGCCCCGCGGGAGCGCCGCCGGCACCGGAGGCGGCGAGGCGGGGAGCGGCGATCAGACTAACCCCGGCGCGGGCACCATCGCCTCCCGGCACCGCCGCCGGCAGCAACGCGGTCCGCGGCCCGGGGCCGCCGCAGGGCGGGGCGGCGGAACAGTGGCCGCGGGGCACCCGCTTCCACTAGGCGAGGGCGGGGGCCCGGCGGCTGCGCCCCACCATTGTTATCTCTCCTCACGCACCCGGGAGAGGGGAAGGGAAGCAGGGAGAGAGCGGTCGGCAAGAGGCAGCCGGCCGCACTCAGTCCATACGCCAGAGGCACCGCTTACTGCTGCCGCCGCGCTCGCCTGGGTGGGAACTCGGGGCCGGCGCCCCGCCGTCACTAACCCCGGGCGGCAGCGCCGCGGCGCATGTCCCAACCTCGAGGGGCGAGCAGTCGCCGGCTCGGGGCGGCTCCCCCGCCGCGCCCTGGAGAGGTGTCTCCGGGAATAAACTTCTCCCCGCCCTCCCGCCGCTGTCTCCTCCCTTCCTGCCTGCCTACCCGCCTCCGGTCCTCGCTCGCCTTGTCCGCCCGTTCCGCCTCCCCGCCGGCGGCCGCCCACCGCCCCGGGCCAGACCCGTGGGCGCAGCGCCCGCCTGAGCTGGCCGGCCCGTAGCCGGAGGCCCAGCAGCCGGGGGGGGTTCGGGCTCGGGCTCGGGCGGGGGTGGGAGGAGGGAGATCCCCGCCCTGCCGCCCCCATCGAGCACATGGTGGCCGGATGCCCTCGGGGGACAGGGGTGTGAGGCCGCGGCACAGCTACAGAAGGCCCTTCATCCGGCGGGGAAAGTTAAAGCTCCGTGCTGCCCACAGCGCCAAGCGGCGCGGAGAGGGGGAACCCGGGGGGAACAAGTGGCCTTTGGGGATCCCATGTGCCTCCCCAGTGTCTCCAGAGACAGGGCACGGCTGCACCGGTGTGCGTAGGGGCCCGGACCCGGGGGGGCAGAGCATGGCAGCACGTAAGGGGAGAGCTGCACCCTCAGCACAGCAGGTCTTGCTTCCACCGTCCTTGTCTGCCCGGTGCTCCCCTACGGGTGCAGCCTGTTCTCGAGGGCAGGAGTGCCAGCATGCCTGTGTGGGGCACTCCCCACAGCTCCCGGGGGAAACAAGCAAGGCTCAAAATGCTGCTCCCTTGAGCTGCTGTGCATGGCACGCATCGGGGCTGGCCCTGTGTGACAGTCACGTTCAATGTCAGCCTTAGAAGGATGGATTCCAGCCCAGCAAGTGGTGGTGGACAGCCCTCCCCGCAAAGCTGGGACTGGGAAAAGGGGAAGATGGCCCAGGAGGGCAAGAATAGCTGAAATTTGGAGCACGGGGTGAGTTGTCAAAGGGCATAAGTGACCCACGCATGCCCTTGGTCCATGGTGCCTCCAGCTGTAGTGGGGACAGCCTTCTCTGCCTGAAGAGCTGAAACCTGGTTCAGCCCTTGGAGGCTGTGGAGGATGAGAACTGGCTACCAGCTCTGCAGGTGCAGTTGAGACCATGCCTGCCCGGAGTCAAGCACAGTGGTTCACAGAGCTGGTAGCCGTGCTTGTCCAAGGTCCCTGGCTGTAAGGTTGGGACTGCAGAAGGGCTCAGGTGTGGCTCAGGTTGTACAACCCACTTTTCTTTTAGACCCAGCTGCTGTGAAATTTTGCTTTTGCCAGAGAAGAGCTTTCTGAAAAAGAACATTGAAAAAGCAGAATGATGGACACTGCTGCCTTGTAATGAGCAAAGAATGTGTAGTCATTCATGCGTCAAAGCCAAAAGTCAAAGCAAGGCACAGCTTCAGACTTTGAGCTGCAGGGAGGTCAGCTCTGAGGAGGTTCAAAACAGGCAGGGGACATTCTGGAGACAGAGGCCTCCACTGATGTCAGGGATGTCCAGGAGTGATTAAGCAAAGATGCACACTATTTACAATGAGTTTCCAAAGATAGCTGCTGTATAATTTGTGTAGTGAAATTTCCAAGAGATCCTACCTTGGACAGCTAGCCCTGATGCTGCCAGGACTTGACTCTTCAGAACAAGTGAATTGTGGGATCATCTGCAACTGGAAAGGTTCAAGGTTCAGCTACCCAATAATTTGGCTGGATTTGAGCTTGAGTGCTATGGGGACCTGGTGCTCAGAGATCACTGGCACAATTAACTGTACTCATGAAGACATTCTTACTTTAATTCTTATAAGCACGTTGCCTTGGTTGTTAGATTTGCTCACTTCCACACCTCTGCATTTCAACAGTAAGTGTACATCTGTCCTTTGCAGTTCATCTTTCATTAGGTACCATGCTCTTCCTGCTAGGGGATCAGGGTAACAGGATTCCTGTTCCCTTTTCTTTCTTCATGTGTTGTTCTCTGTGATTTTATTACATATCTTCCTCTTGCCCTCCCAGTGCAATCTTTGTCCAGCTCTGATCCCAATTCAGATCACCTAAGGCTGTCTTAGTACAGGAGGTTATTGTCTAAAACCAATTTAAAAATTTAAGTTGGATAGTCAAATTACATCCCTTGAATAAGAAGCCTAGCCTCAAAAGAGCAGTCATCTCTGTAATCCCAGCCACTTTGATTTTCATCTCAACCTTTGATGCCAACATCTTGCCTCCTGGCTGTTCGAGTCCATCTGTTTGGCTGGGGACTGGCTGATTTACAAGACAGTGGGCCATGTTCCCTGGAACCACAGGGCACTAGCTGAAGATTAGCTGTAAGTCTTGTCTGGTCTTTCAGAGGACAGTGTTTTTGCAAACAGGACAGGGAACAGTGCTCAAGTCCCCGTGTGCCCTGCGTGAGGTTGTGCAGGCTGGCACTTCCAACCAGGCCAGTCCCTTTCTCTCTTACCTATGACTTGGGCATATAAAACATGTCCAAATGTAGTTGAGGGTGTAGAAATGTTCTGTGCCTCCTCTCCTGAGTCCTGAAGGACACAGCCCTCTCTTACCACTGAGCCTATGCTGGAAAGACTGTGAGGAGAAGGGTACAGAGATAGGCTGAATGCCCATGCCTACACGTCATCCATTCCCTCTGCACTAGATCCTGCATCCAGAGGATCAGCCTGGCTCTACAGAGCCAAAACAGAAGCTGCAGACAGAGCAATTGTGTTACTGCTTATGAAGAAACCACTTTTGGGCTCTGGAAACTGACGTCCCTGTATTCAGCCGCTCAGGTCAGGGCTATGTGACTGTGGCAAGACCACTGAGGAAGGATGGGCCAGGGACCCGGCAGGCTTGAGTGTGCCAGGCTCAAAGCTGCACAGATTCTGGATCCCTGAGTTAGGGTTGGACTCCAGGACAACCAGGATTGAGCTGGCTGAGAAATCTGATTCCGGCCCCCTGTCCCTGTCCTCCCCCTGCTTTCCTCCCTATGCCCCCCCCCCCCCCCCCCCCCCTTTAGGGATTGGCAAAGGATTGTGCATTATTACATGGGTGTAATCTTCTTTTAAGATGTTCATGGCAGCTCAAGTCTCCGGACTCAATTCTGCACTGATTTACACAGCCTGCAATCCCATTGTGGGGATAGTGATTGCACAGGAACAGAGCCTGCTTGGGCTCTGCAATGCCACGTTTGAGGTGACTTACAGGACACAAAAGATTATTACAGAAATGCCTGTCATTTGAGACCTGTTCCCAAAGATCTTCACAGAGTTCCCATGAATTTTGAGAGCAGAGAGTGCTGGAGCTGTGGAACAGTCTGGTTACATAAATCCCTGTGTACTCATGAATGATGCTTGAGAAGTCATGTTTATCCAGCGTTGTTCTGTGAACTCTTAACTTACTGCTTGTCGAGCATATCCAGGTCTTGGCAGGGAGGATGCTACAGACATTTAAAAAGTATTAGGATAAAGCTGATTGAGAGCACATATGTTGTGGCAAGAGACAGAGTTGTATCAATAATGCAGTATAGTACAGTACTGTTGTGGTACAATTCTGGTGCAGGGTTTGTGGACTGTACCTCAGTGTATGGAGTTAGATAATCTACTCCACTGGGGAACTGGAAAACCTGAATTATGTATGATAGAACAGAGACGTGTTTATACAGAGAGAAGTTGTTGCAATATTTCATACACAGTGCAAAAAGGAATAACGCAGGCATGCTTGATTCTTGCTTGAGAACTTCATTGTTGCATTTCATTTACACAGCCTCATGAGCTGAGCAGTATTTGCTTTCTTGTGCTGCTAATAAAAATAGTCCCTATAACTGGTTGCTGGAGTATCATTGATCTATTCTCTGTAAGTACATAGTGAAATACACTGACCCCTTAAACAATAAAACCCTACACTAATTTTCTTTAGTCTGAAAAGAAGACAAATAATTCATCTTGCTTTATAATTGCAGTCAGTCATTTTACAATTGGACAGTAAGTCTCTAAGTGAAAGACCAGGCTTTAATTGAAACAATGAAACATTTGATTGTTATTGAAAAATCAGTAAGAGGCACCATTCAAAGAGCTTGTTCAAATGTTTATCACTGATAAGATGCACATTTCTATAGAATCAAATCTATTTGCTTTGGAATGAGATTATTTTAGCAAATACAGTTGCTTATCTAAGATGTAAAACCATTGAGGCTTTTTTTCTCTCCCCTGCCCCCAACCACTGCAGCGCTTAATGCTGCTCTGTGCTCATAAACTCCTGAAACATGGAGATGAAATCTGGGCTTATGGGGTTTGTCACAGACTGCAGAAGAGCCAGGACTTCACCCTGGCTGACCTGAAAGTGGCTCCAAAGCATTCAGATGGACCTTCACAACAATGAAGTGAAGATTGCGAGCTGCCCAAACTTCAGTAGTTCAGGAGAGATATTTCCCTTACCTGAGTTTCTCTGTGAGTCCAAGCTGTTGCTCACCTTTCATTTCCAGGAGCAGTACTCTGACTGCTGGCATGCATATATTGATTGTAAGGGCATGTATACACAGTTTCTTCCAGAAGCAGAATAAAGGATGAAGAGGCATTCTTGTTCCACAGTAAGTACAGGTGGAGTATGTAGAATGGGTAACATGCTGTAAGTTCTTGCTATGCCAGGATCCATGATCATTTTCAATCCCTAGGCTTTACTATGTACTCCCTCAGGTTACTTTTTTTGCCCATTATGCTGAGTTTCTTCTGGATATAATGAATGTCCATTCTGTGAGCTTCACACACCCTAATTTAGGCAACTGAAGTCTCATGCCTGATTCAAATGAGGGCTCCTCAGTATAAAACAGACATAGATCTCCTGAAGTGAGTCCAGTGGAGGACTACAAGAATGATTAAGGCATCTCTCTTATGAGGACAAGCTGATAGGGTTGGGCCTGTTCAGTCTCAAGAAGAGATGACTGAGGGGGGACCTCATCAATGTCTGTAAATATCTGAAGGGAGGATAGCAAGAGGATGGAGCCAGGCTCTTCTTAGTGGTGCTGAGCAGTAGAACAAGAGGCAACAGGCAGAAACTGATGCTCAGAAGTTCCACCTGAACATGAGGAAGAACCTTTACTGTGAGGGTGACTGCGTCCTGGAACGGATTGCCCAGAGAGGTTGTAGAGTCTCCTTCTCTGGAGATATTCAAAAGCTGTCTGGACACAATCCTCAGTAACATGTTCTAGGGACCCTGTCTGAACAGGGAGGCGGGACTAGATGCCGCCCAGTGGTCTCTTCCAGCTGTACCCATTCTGTGCTTCTGTAATTTAACCAAGTCATTTAGCCTTCTTCAAAAGTCAATCAAGAGAGGTGGGCATCTAAAATTCACTTATTTTAGACACTTCATTTAGTGTAGATTTTGTTCCCATTTTCCTTCGTATCATAACCAGAGGTCATATAAGACAGGAATGATATCCTCTTCAAAAAACCTGAAAGTGATATTGCTGAATCTTAACAACAATTAAGAATATTTATAGTCCTTTGCTCCTGAATAAAATGCACAGCTAAGGGTATGCAGACTGCATTTTTTTCATTTGCTAATTGCAATCACATTGGAAAGTAATCCTGTCAGCTGCTCATCTGAAGGAGGATTCAGGAACACAACCTTTTCTATATATGCGTGTGCATGCATGTGTGTATACAGCCAATTTGCCATGTCCAAATGTGTGCAATAGCTCTCTCAGCATGAAATACATCTGAATGCAGTGGAGAATTGTTCACATAGCAGAAAAAAAAAATCTTCCAAGTGAAATCACTGACTTGAAATATTAAGAGATCCTTCTGGTTCAATAAGGTAAGATTTCAGTCCTGGAGGACTGAGAGAGTCTGGGACATAAACAAGCATTGTGCTTCTTCTAAAGCAAAAAGAAAAGCACCAAACCTAAACCTCCCCACATTAGTTTCATTGCTATTTTGTTTGAAGAATTTAATGAGACTTAAAGAAGTGATTGGTACGTTAATATTTAGTCCTTTGGTTTTACAGTTCTGAAGTGTATTTTAATGTTTTCTTGTTAGCTTGTTCATTTTGAGCAGTGCTAATAGGACTAATGACATAAATAACACATAGGAAATGATGAGGCTACTTTATACCTTCTACTGTTGTTAATAATATTACCCTTTTTTATATGGTATTGCTATTCACTTCCCAATTAGTAATTACAAGGGGGAATGAATTCCAAGTAGTAACTTTCTCACTTAATGAGAAGAGACTGAGGCAGTCTTGCCATTTGGAAGGAGAGGAAATATAGAAATAATTGCATCCTCACTGCAGGGTTTGTGTTCTCTGTGGGGCTACTTTTGTTCTTTGGTAGCCTTTGAGACTCTAGTATTTCACATCTGAACATAATGAGCTGAATGCCTAATTTGTAAGCTTTACCCACCTTACACCTGCCAGCTTACACACACTAGCATTATTCTGGATCTTTTTCTTACTTCTTAAATTTAAGAATATATTATCCAGAGAAGCACTAAGGTTGTTTGGCTTTTCTTTCCAAGCCTGGTAAGGGAACACCAGTGTATTTTTAAAGAACTCTTCCAAGTGAGCCTATGGGGCTATGTTAGTGGTATTTAAAGTCTTTGATGAGCAGATAATTGCAACTCTGATAAACAGCTTCTGGGTTTAAATTTTCTACTTGCATTGTTTGTGTTTGTTCCATCCATTCTCATCTAAAAATGAAATACTTCTGCTGCTTTATTTCTCCTGACCTTCTCATACTAATGGTTTTGAGTGGAGAACATTAGAAGTTGGGTTAAGTTTAAAAGAAGGAACTGCTTGAAGCAGCATCAGATAATTAAGAACATCACATTTTAAAAAATCAGTCCTATGTACTTCATCATGCTGCTGTTATCTAACTTTAACTGGAATGCTTCTATGAATAAGGCTGCTGGATTGTACCCTCAGGACTTAGATAGGGGAACACAACTGCCAGTCTTGCTATCCTTATATGGGCTTCATGGACCATCCAGACTTCCCATCCAGGAATCTCAGCTTTCTGGGCTGCTTCAGTCTGTGCCAGTAGTTTAAAGGTTGCAAATCACCTTCATTTATCTCAAAAGGGCATTAATTTTGAAGCCAAGCAATGACACTTCAAATGTCAGCCTTTTTCATTTTCTCAGAAGCATCCAGCTAGTCTGCTTATTCATTAATGTGGCTGGATGGGTGGGAACAGCTGCAGCCTATCCAGCTAAAAAAGTGCCTGGCTATTAATGGTCTATGCAGCATGCCGTCATTTCTCTGATTAAGCCCCTTGGTCTACCCTCTGAGCCCTTGCCTGAGAGAAAGCATATGTGGAGAGAGGCAAGAGCGGAAAAAGAAAGGCTATCTGTAGCATCTTCTCTTTTGATTACTGATAGTATGATGCTGCTTTCCTGAATTCTTATTTTCCCTTAGCTCCTTTTGTCTTCACAGTTGGAAAAAGACAAACCAGACTCACGCAGGAGGGGTGTCAGATGGCTAAAGGTAGTGATACCTGGGACTCGATGATCCTTGTGGGTCCCTTCCAACTCAAAATATTCTGTGATCCTATATGGAAATGCTAATGCCAACATAACTGAAATCTTAGACTGTGAAATAGAGGTAGGAAGGGATACAGGCACCAAGCTGGGTCTAAGGAGACCCTGCCACTGGATTTTAAAAGACAAGGATTAACCTGAAAATTGTTCTTTTAAGTATTTGATACTAGTGTGACTTTGTACAGGGAGGGTGTTCCTTGCTGCAATCTCCTTCTCTGGGTGAATTTTGAGGTGTCAGTGATTCCTCAGGCAATGCCAAGTTCCTGCTGTGGAGGTGTGGAATTGCTGGGTGCTTGGAAGAAACACTGTGGGTACCCATGGCTTGGTTGGTTAAACCTGGCTTTCTGTCATATCCTCAGGTTTCAGCTGACCCTCTCTGCACACTTGGGCTGCTGGCTCTCATCTACAGGATGCACACAGTAGCTCAAAGGTAAAATATAATGATCTTAGCCTCACAACTGTGGCTTCAAAGTAAAGCTTTTAAGCTTTTACGCCAGTGTCCAAGAAGATGCATCCCACATGGAAGAAAATTAAGTAAGGAGTTCAGGAGCAATTTTTTCCTTTCATTTTTGGCATGTGAT
Source organism: Aphelocoma coerulescens (assembly GCF_041296385.1). NCBI lineage: Eukaryota > Metazoa > Chordata > Aves > Passeriformes > Corvidae > Aphelocoma > Aphelocoma coerulescens. Next base: position 34,329,438 of record NC_091014.1, on the reverse strand, counting down.
TGAACATTTCTTAGTCATAGCTCCCTTCTGTTGTTTCTGTTCAGCCGCCCAATGTCACAGTAATTGGGCGTGCAAATACTGCAAATTACACACAAACTCTTGTCTCCAAATGAAGTTATTTTTATAGAGTCTGTTTCTCAGACACATGCATATAACCGAAAGCTTTCTGTTAACATCCACTGCTTCAAAAATTCATTTTGACCAAAAATAATATCTGTTTAAGATTATTCATAGTTTTCAAAAGTGCATAAGACTAAAGATCTGTAGAAAATTCTTCCTGGGGGCCTCTAGGGCAGTTTCCAGCAGAGGCTGTTGATGTATTTGAGATGTCACAGCTCCCTCCAGTGGGCCACTGCCAGGAGGAGGATTCCGCAGGCACCACCCAAAGCTTCAAACAGAAAATATTCAAAACACTATTTTTTTTAAACATTTTTTCCCCCTGAACGCAGTAGCTGGCTCTGCCTTCTCACAATGTAATAATATTGAAGCCAAGACTTGTATAAAATCTGAGAAAATTAATGCACATGGACCAGATTTTCATACAGACTCAAATCAATTATTTCCTGTTGACTGCCATGTAAATACAGTTTTTCGTTTGGAGTAGGGTGGCATGGCCTATGAAACCACAACATCTGAGATGTACTAGGATGAGGAAGGTTTCCTATGTTTACATCCTCCAAGTTATCATTCTCCAACATCAAACTACTGCAACAAGTCCAACACAAATGATATGCCATTCATTTTAACATATGTGACTCCATGTAGGTTTGTTTTCATAACATGGATTACTGTTACTTTTGAGCCTTCACAGGAGCTGATGCCTTCTTTTATGAGTTTTCAGGTGTGGCAGTGGATGAAGCTGTGTCCATGTGAATGACAATGTCTAGTCCAGGCTAAGTAACAGATCCAGAATGGAAATATGTTCTTTCTTTCCAAGAACCTGAAAACACAGAACAATTATTTTGGGAGATTTCCAATACTTCTAATTCTGGATATCATTTTTTTGTGTGATTTTCATATCCCATAAATCTTTCTAGCTTCTTGGGAGATGATGTCTTGTGACATTACCATTTTATAAATATTTTAATTTTTACAAAAACAGTAAACCCCATCATAGATATTACTAATTTTTAGACTGATGATTTAATATTATTAGATTGATTATTTGATATTAAAATAAAAGTAATGAAAGGAGTTTAATGCAGTTCATTACTACTCCTTTCCAATCAACTTCTGTTCACATTACTGACTGTTCAGTAGTGATTCAAGCTGTAGGTTTAAAAATGGGCTTGCAGCTGATGGATAGTGCTGGCAAGCCAAGGAATAGATTCAGCATAATGGTTATAGATAGGTGGTGGCTGAGCCTGTAAGAATCTGCATTAGATACAATGGTATCAGCATCTGGAGACACAACAGCAGCACTACATAAATCATGCGTAGTGTTATATGTTCTCAAAGTATATCATATGTTGCCTGGCAACTGCATGTCTCTCGGCTTGGCAAAGTAACTGTTTTTAATTATGTCCCTGTGATACTGTATGACCACAGAATTAAGAACACTGAATCTGCCTGATTGCTTTAAAAATGTCATTTATTAAAAAATAAAGCTCCTTTTCCGAGTCATTAATACGCCTTGTCTCAGTCAAGCATTCTGTGCTTCTAGTCTTTTTCCTAAGCATACACTACAGTATTGCAGTCCAAGGATAATTATGCAGAACCTGTTTTCCCTGAATATTTCAGGATTTATAGAATTTATAAAGCCTCCTTCATGTAGTCAGGGACTACTGCTGCTTTTTTTTCTCTCTGTCAGAATGTGCTTACATCTCTCTACTCACAGAGTCAAGAAATTAGGTCTGTTTTGCTCTCCTGTGGCCTGGACTTCATCTTGTGTAAGGAAAGGCACTAATATGCAGACCATCTTGGCACATATCACTAGTTTACAACATCCTTCAGCTGGATTTAGGTAAACTAAGTACAGCTGAAAAGCTACATCCCATATATATACTATAGTTCCAGATTTCTGTAAACAGTAATTCCTGCACTATATTTTAAGACTAAGAGTGAACTACATTAGTAAAACACTTTGCAAAGTCATGGAGCTGATGCACGGTCTAATCCACAGTCTTCAGTTACTATAATCTCTGAAGAACATAGCTAGAGAAGAAGTTGTAGATATCATCTGTCTTTGCAGGCCCAGCTGCAGTAGGAAAGGAGTCAATAATCCCCTGAAGCACACTGCCTGGGACACCCTGAAACATGGGAGTCACCTCCCTATTCAAACCCACTTTGATGGAGTGAATTAGGAATAGGTCTTCTATCATAGGGATGAATACTCCAGCCAGAAAGTAGGTTATAGAAAAGGTGTCACAATTTCACAACTCTGTTTTGTGGACTCCTTCATATTTGAGGGCCTTAATAAACTCTGGGACAGCCATTTGGACTGGACCTCTTAAGAGACTTAAAAGAGATGCTTAGTTGCTTGTAGGCAAGAAATCCCAGATGCATGGGAAAACTGAGCTACACCAAACAAAAATTTTCAAGTGGCATCGGCAAGTTTCTAGTGAGGCAGGGTGCCTCCAGCATTACTAACCAGCTGCTGCAGAGTTTTTTGAATTGAATTCTTGTACATAGATATTCAGTTCTACCTTATTTCTATATTTTATCAAACCCCAACTGGATTTTATTAATTTATTTTTATATATGGTCCCAAGTCCCTATTGAGATTGTGCTCTTTTCATGTTTTAACACATAATTGTCCATTAAGAAACCTTCAAGAAATAACTGAGTGCTAGATGACTCCTTCTAAGAAAATAGCCCTGGGAGATCATCTAGGAGAGGATGGCCTTAAGAATACTCCCTCATATCATACTCAGTTCTATACAGCTTTTTCACTGTATGGTTACATAGGAACAAAGATTTTCTCAGGTACTATTGCTTCATACTCAGAATATTGGACACTAATTTAATATTACACTTTCTGGCTTTTTTTCCTTCTGTGTAAGGAGTCCTTACCTAATTTTATAAAATGTAAGAAATGCACTAAACTTAGTATGAATATGAACGTATACTTCATTAAACTCAGCACTGGCACAGGTTGCCCAGGGAGGTTCTGGAGTCTCCATCCTTAAAGATAATATGATATTTTAACATGGTCCCAAGAAACCAGCTATAGGCGGCCCTGCTTGAGCAGGGGGGTTGGACCAGATGACTTCCAGAGGTCCTTTACAACCTCAAACATTCTGTGATTCTGTGAAACATACAGTGAAAGGAGTCTGATCAGAAGACCCAATTACTATCTGTCCCTTCCCTTCCCTTCCCTTCCCTTCCCTTCCCTTCCCTTCCCTTCCCTTCCCTTCCCTTCCCTTCCCTTCCCTTCCCTTCCCTTCCCTTCCCTTCCCTTCCCTTCCCTTCCCTTCCCTTCCCTTCCCTTCCCTTCCCTTCCCCCAAACCTTCTCAGCTGACTTGAAAGTATCTACAGAGAAAAAAAAAATCAGTCTCAAAACCCAAACCCATGGCAATAGGACATGACTCAGAAGTTGGCAAGTTCAGCCTCTGGAGCAGAATGAAAAAGCCCATCCTTAAATCCAGAGCCTGATGGGCAGCTCCCAAGCAGTCACACTGAGCTGGGGAACCAGCAGCTGGTGCATCCCACCTGAGCAGTCAGGACAGAGCAAGATAGAAACATCTAGCAAAAGATTTATTTTTTTGTTGGACAGTTTATTGCTTTGGTTTGAAATTGTATTAAACTGGGAGGACCTTATATTGCTTTTCATAAAGAGAGCTGTGAAGAATAGATACAAGATTATGAGTGCACTTCAGAGGTTGTCTTTTATACACATCAAATTGGTCCAGTGTAAGATTTCATTCCCTACAACTCAAGCACTGCAGTGCCTAGTGCCAAATGCAGTCCTAGCTGTCCACTTCCATAGCGTGTGGGGAGAAGTGACTGCCCAGGAAATCCAGTGTGCTGTGTGGGAGCTGCCTTGTGTGGGCCAGAAGACATGGGCATGGGAATAAGCCTGGGATCCCTCCTCAGCTCTTCAGTGTGTGAGTGAGTGTCTTGGAGTACTCCCTTGGAAAGCACACTTGCCATAGCCTGGGGAATTCACAGCCCTTACTGCCCAAGAACGTAACTAGAAACACCAGACCATAGGCAACAGCCAGCCAGGGAAGTAGTCTCTGCCCCAGTCGTTAAACTTGTGTGGCTGCTCAGACAGGATAATAAGATTCACTGAAGAAAAACAGGCGGGACCACAAGAGAGAAAATGAGAGCAAGTCTTTCTCTGCAGCAAGACTGGTGAGGAATGAGGTGGGAGAGTCACATCTGCTTTATAGATACAATATGTGGAGATGAAGTAGAGAAGAGACTGTCTGATTAAAAATGTCTTCAGTGCTGAGGACTTGGAGGACTTTCAAGGTTTAACCTTGAAAATAAATGTCCTGTTTTGTATCAATCACTTTTTTGCAACAGCAGCAGCTAAAGGGAAACTTGAAGTTACAGATGAGCTTTACGTTATTTTGTAGAAGTGAAAACACAGGCTCTTATCATCCAGGCTTGACTGAACTGCTCAGTTCCTGAAAATGGGTCCCAGAGAGCATGTGCACTAATTAGGAAAAGTCAGCAAAAACAAATATTGCAAGTTAAAAACGTGTGTCAGATCCATTTTACTTGCTTAGTTGATCTGGAGGTGATGTAATGAACAGGTTTTATACCAAAGCAGGACATACTGAAGAGGATGACTCAATTCTGGGAGCTGCAGGGAACAAGTTAAATCAGGTTCACTTTGCAGAGCAACAGCTTTTGCCAACTCCTCAAGAACATAAAGCAACTGCAGCTGCACCTTCCCCAAAGGCCCCACAGCATATCTCTCCATGCAGTTAAAATTTTCCTTTTCTTCTTAGGTCCAATTGTTTGTTTGATGGATTTAAACTGCTACTTCCCTTGGCAGAATTCAAGAGAGGACTTGAGTGCTGCTGAGTCAGATAATGTACTGGCCTTGAAGCATTTGGGATGCAAAACAGAGTCCCAAGGCTTGTGATAAGTATCTCCCAAGTTTGTACAAACTCAGGTATGAAGCTATGCTGTGCCTGTGGAGAATGAATTATATCAGGCTGGAGAGCTATAAAACTGATATGTGAGCAGGCCAGCTATAGTGGTCAGTAGGAAGTAGGATACCTGACCAACTCTGGGCATTCTATATAAAACTGTAGGAGGTTCCTGGACTCTGTTTTGGGGCCCAGACATCCAACATTAATCCCTGCAGTGCGTAAGTTTGAGCTCGTGTAACTTGTAGACATTAAACTCTGTTTCCTCTTCTTCTTTATCAGAACCTCTGTTTTCTGGACTTGTTTAATTACAGGCCCAAACCACTCATGTACAAAAGCAGGAATGGAGGGGACCATCACTCAGACAAGTGTGTATGCAGCAACATTAGGTGCCTGGCCAATGATTTAGTCCTCTGCTAGGGCAGGCCTATGTCCAGATTGTTATTTAGAGCTAGACTCTGTCTTTTCCTACATTTCCATTACTTTGCTAATGAAACAAAGGAGTAATTAATTTATCTTTAGTGTTAAACAAGTAATCATGCAAAGCAGGTACCAACATGGAAGGAGAATTTGAATTGGTCTTTATGTGTGTGTTCCAAACTGCTGAACTCATTTGATATAATATTACTGACTTCAAGAGGCTGTAGGATTCTGTATCTTGGAGAGTACCTGGATGACAGGAAAAGATGTGTTTCTTTTATTAACTTCCAGCATTATTTCACTACATGAATCATTTCAGTATGCAAAGCTGTCATGAAAATTTGCAAGCCTGGGCTCACAGTCCTACTCACCCTATGTTTACTATGATGAAAAAAAATAATCATGCCTTACTTATACATCAAAAAACTGATTACCTCAGGCAAGCAGAATCTCAACCAGCTTGTCTTCCATTAGCTCTTTTGAAAAAGCGACATAGTCAGAAAGTCCTCTGTCACTTTTCTTTTTAGCAGTTTCTGTGTTATCTTTAGTCAGCCCAGGAACTCACTGAATATGTGGCTACAACTTATCTTGAACTGGGAAGAAAGGGCTTGATATTTCTATTTAGAAAGGAATATAATAAGGCTATATCTAATATTTAGAAAGCATTTTATCTAGATGTTTCTCTTACTGCCAGAAATCTCATTGACCTTTTTTAACATGGCAACTGAAATAATAATGTGAGTATGAAATAACTATTCTGAAAATGAACATTTCAGAGCTCCTATATTGCACAGCTCAAACTGGGGATATTTGTTGTGGTTGATTTTGCCAAGGGAGTATGAAGCTAATGCCTTTTACAGAAAGCAGGCTCAAAAGTGGAGAGAAAATTAAGCTCTGGTGAGAGCAGTTCTGTACTTGTCAATATTCTGTATTCTCTTTGCTAAGGAAAGCCTATTTCCCCTCTTCAACTATGCCATCAGTAGCTCATTCACTAAGATATTAAACCAGACATTAAATGGTATCACAACATCCCAGCCAAAGCTCATTTTCAGAACAGAGCCTGTGAAGTGGCTTTGCTGGATCAGGGCCCTTGTTCCATTTAACATCAATTAAGTTACCTGAGACTTCACCTCATTCTCAATCACTGTGTCCTGCCACAGCACTAAAAATTTCATACTGCTCTTCATAATTGTTCAAATCTTTTCAAAGTCCAACTCTTATATACCAGCCAGAAAATATCTTTCCTTACATCTTAAACCAGACTAAGCAGTAAGTCTTTTTAATTCTAATTTTTCAAGATGAATTCCTGGTCAGTGAAACAAAATAAGAAGAGGGACATAGATTCAGTTCTTCCCAGCATCACACTTCCTCGCTGCGGGTAAAGCTGTGTAGCTCCTGGGGTGGCCAGGAAGAGACAGCAGGAGGTAGCTCTTGCAACTCTGATCTGTCTCCCTTCCCTCCCCCTGACACCACACTGCTGAGGGGCAGAGCCCAGGAGTGGCATTTCCACCACTCTTGGCTCTAGCATTCTGGCCCATGGAGTGTTCCATCACCACTTCACTGCACCTCCGCAAATGTCACGCTACCCTTAAACTTCGCTGTCATGCTGTGCCCCAAGAAACTACCCCACCAGCAAGCCAATCTCTCTATCCTTCTGGATTCCTGCCTGTAGCTTGGATCTGTCACACCAACACAATATATCCACAGACCTCTCTTCCCTCAAATCAGCCAGGGATAGGGCTCCTGCCTGTTTGGGAGCTGGAAGAGCAAAGGGTTGGATGCCAAATGGCTGGATTCCAGCTGGGGACTTCAGGAAGCTCCACTGCCTGAGCAGCCACCTCATGGCTAAGGATGGAAGAGATGGTGGTGGTAGTAGGTATGTCATGGAAGCACAGCTCAAAATGCTGTGCTGTCCAAAATTTTGCAATGCCATGAAAAGTGGCTTAGATGATGAATATTGAAAGTCCTTTATTACTGAAAGTCATAAAAAAGTAAAAAACACCAGAACCTGTAATTCTGTTCCCTTTTTTTTAAGTCCTCAAAAAGAAGAAACTAGAGTTGACTTTGAGAAGAAAGCAAAGAATTAAAGTTGTACTGCTCAGACACTTGGACTGAATCCAGCCAGGCAGATGAGTCATTAAATGAGAAGTCACATTTTAAAACATCTATTCTGCATAATATATGATCAAAAAAGAAATGTGATTCAGCATGGTTACTAAGTTTAATGAAGAAGACAACACATAGACTTTAAAGAATTAATTTCTCAAGGTATAAAAATAATTGAAGAGAGGCACTTCTACCCATAGTCCTATGGCGAAGTTTTTAAGGCTTATTGCATGTTATATTCAGTCCACTATACCCTGTAATCTTCTCGATGAAAGTTTTCTGATGATAAAAAGATGAAGTAGATGAGGAATAAGGTCTTGTAATACAATTTAGAGAAAGAAAGAGCCATGACTCTTTCTGAGTTCTTGATATTTTTGGATTTATGTACAGACACATAGCCAAATCTCCAGTGTGCTTTTGCATGAGCCGGCTGAAAGTTGTTATGCACAAGTATTAACTGAACTTTTGGAAATGAATATTCATTATGTTTCTTGCTTCTCCATGATCCTTGGGGAACTTGTAATGAAGGAGCATGTAGGAGAGAAAGGTAACTTTATTCTCTCTTTCTGCAAGACCCTCATAAATGCTTCAAAGCAAGATGAAAATGCTTTGTGCTCAGACACCGATAAGTTTAGTGCCACTGTGTTCAAAAGGATCCTTCTGCTAATTAAGCTTCAGGTCACAGAGGGGGCAAAAGTCTCATTCTATGTGGGTGTCATTAATTATGGCAAACACATGCAATAATCTCCTTTTTTATTGATGACTCATACTGTGAGGACAAATAAGATAATTTTCCTCACAGTACAAGGTAAGGAGAAGAGACTGCTGTGTCTTAGCTAAAAGTTCATTTGGATATTGGTGTAGATTTTAAAACTGAGCGTACAGTGATGTATATGCTTTATTCCAGCATCTTTTCATATTTTAATAACTTCCTTCAGTAGTGTGACAAATTAAAGGAAAAAACCCTTTGAGGAGAGGCTCCAGCATTAAATGAATAACAGTTGCCCTTTGTCCCAAGAATCTGCTTCACTTTTCTCCTGCACTGCCCTCCCCTCTGCCTATTTTCCCTTTTGCTGGGTATTTGTGCCTCCCCAGGCACTTACCTGCCATTTGACCTCTCCAGGTATGTGATAAGCCCAAGTCAAAAAGTCTGTAAAGTCAGTTCAGTCCCTCTTCTGACCCTTCCTGGCCCATATCTGCCCCACCAGACACCTACCCTGGTGTGTTACAAAAGACCATCCTCCCCTGGCAGGAAAGGAAGCGTGTTCCACTTTCTAGGATTCCTGCTAATTGCACTAAGTTGTATCCATCACTGCAACAGGTGCCATTCCTGCTTCAACAGTGCAGGAGCCGTGAGTAGGGCAACACGTCTGTGCTGCTTTGCTGGCCTGCCTAGTCTGGTGTGCAGAGGCTCAACCAGCTCTGCCAGGTACAAATCTGCAGAACCAGGGCACCCACCAGCCCAGGGGTGTTGAATACACCTGTGGGCCGGTGTCACTCTCTGCTGGGCTACCTGAGTTTCAGGGAGGGTCACAGCAGTCGCCTTTGTCTGGTCTATGGCACAGAGCGAGACAGAACATGTTAGGGAGCAGGGAGTTTTGGCTAGCTGCAGGCTGATGCTCTGAGTTAAGGTGACAATGCAGATGTACGCAAAGTGTCCTCTAAGTGTCTGGCTAGGAATTACAAGCTTTGGGGCAGAGTGGCACAGGCTTTGTTTATCAGAGGGCAGGGCAGGGAGCACATGGCCTTCTGTCTTTACTGAGAAGTCATGGCACTAACCAGGTGACTAAAGCAAACTCCACATTTGAGAAACAGTTCAGAGGAAGCAACAAACCTTTGAACATAAGGAGCAATGGAGATGCTTTGTGTCTGTGGTACTTACACAGCCCTTACCAAAGCACCTCCTGAGCTTCTGAAACTCTTCAAGTGGTGGTGCTTGCTGAGGCCTGGTGACAAGAGACAAGTTCTTCAATGCTCCATTTAGGAACAGAAGTCAGAGGCACAGAAGTCCTGTCTTCAGTTTTAGTTAGTGCTTTGGCCTCAGGATGACACCAAGCTGTCACTATGTGCTTTCTGTCTGGACCAAGGACCTGTCAGCCTGGCTAACATGTTTGCTGTCCTGAAAGCTAAACACGGGTCAAATGATTTACTGGACTGCCCTGTACCTGGCACAGTTGGGGCTGGCTGGATTCACGCTGCCTGAGGGTACCTGTGCTGGTGTTTTCTGTTTCCTTCCTGACAAGCTTGGAGAGAGGCTGTGCCAGAGTCACATTGCATGCTCGCATGTGAAAAAGGGCTTTGTTTGCATGCATGCTTGTCTAATCTGCACTTCAGTTTCGAGCTATGCCAGAACATATGTCTGCATATACCCACTTCTCTTCTTCTTTGTGGACCTCGAGCTCCTGGAAAGAAAGTTATGCTACTGCTTATGATGAGCAGCCTGCACTGGACTGTACGGGAGCGATACTAAGCAGGAGCATCTCCCAGCCATACAGTGGTCATCTGAAAGTCAAAGTTGGAAGCCAGGATTTGGTAGGCAAAATGTTACACCAGTTCTACTTTCCCAGCTTCTAAATGATGCAGACCTTATTTCCAGTGGCTTTCCAGAGCTCCACTGATTTAGCCAGCATCTATTGCCACCTACTATCTTCTGGTTTCCATCATCCAAGAGGGATCATGAGGTTATCTTACAAAATCTCCTTTCCATGGATGGACTTCTAAATTCTCTGATGATACACAGCAGCTCAGCATTAATTTCTGCGATACAAGAATGAAAATCCATTGAGGAAGTAAAGGAAGAACAGGGAGGCTTCCTCGCCTGTTGGGTCACCCAGAGCATCTTGCTCTCCAGTGGTCTCACCTTGTCCACGATCTTGAGGAAGGCAATATAATCATAATCTAGCAGATGTAAGAGGAACAGAAAGGAAGGATACATTTTACATCAGCTTCAGAACTAATTGCCTGAAATAGTTAGGAAAGGTGGCCCAGTGTTCAAACTGTGAATTCTTTTTTCCTTTCTTCTTGGTAGGGCTTGTTTTGATCATCTATCCTGCGCAAAGGACTGCATACATTAATAAGGAACAAAATGTCATCTTAGTAGAAAACCACCTGCCATGTGGAAAGTTGTGCCATGGAACAACATCTGTAGCATAGATGCAAATTTAGCTGTCTTGAAGACAGAAGCTGAGAGAGAGCTGGCACAATTGAACAGCTACAACAAGCCAGCCCAGGCTTGGATTAGTAGTACAGCTGTACTCGGTATGTGTAAATTATGGAGATCCTTTGGCAGAACCCCAAACTGTCATCAAATCTGGGTCTCTCTCCATCATCCCAATCTTCCTCGCTAATAGCTATAAGACTCTTCCCCGTGCCTAATTTGACCTTGTTTGTGAAACAAAAAAGTCTCCATTGCCAAAAGGCTTAAACTTCTGCAAACACTGGTTAAGGTTGGAGCTTTGCCTTCCACTTCAGTGGGGGCAGGTTTGGGCGAGGGAGTGAACAGGATGATCTAAGAGAAACGTGCTTGGTCCCTGATATGCCCAAGGCTGGAGGCCAAAGACTTTTAAGCATTGAAGTGTGTCACTGGTAGATTACATATATCCTGTCATAATTTACAGGGGGTTTAGAGCATTAATCTCTAAAGAATACACAGCACGAGGAATATTTGTAAAATGAGGAAATCTACTGAATGTCTCTGTTTATATCATATAAATAAAACATTTTTTTAAATTCATCCCATTCAGCTTAAAAATAGTAATGATAAACTGACTTCAGCCAGCTTTTCATCTATAGAGATTACAACAGCAAGGTACTGTGGTGGCTCCTTAGTGGCTGAGAGTAACATGCTGTGAGCACCATGGCTGGGCCGGAGATGCTAAGGGAAGCATCCTTTTCCTCCAGCTGCCTCTGCACTGTCTGATCTCATCCACTAAGCCCAGTCAGTAAACCAGCAGAAAACAAGATTAAAAAATAAAAATAAATTTAAAAAAAATCAGCGCACTGTTAAATATACTGTCGCTAAGAGACAAGAAATGCTTCTGAAAACTTTCTCCCAGAAAGGACATAATCTTTTTTCTTCCATTTCAGGGTGACTTGACTTTTCCTCCTATGAATGTCATTTAAAAGACCCTGCTGAGAAAGAATTGAATCTGAATACATTTCAGTGCTATCTTAAATCTCATAGTCCGGTTTATTTCAAAACAGCTCAAACTGAATGTTTCATAGAAATTTTTACCTTTTTTCCTGTGACTGGATTAAGATAAAAATGCCTCAGGAAGTAGAGTTGATGAGAAATATAGGTGTTGTTTGTAGAAGAGTCAAGGCAGTATTTCTGACTGCACTGAGTAGCATAATACTATCTTCTAAAACAATGGTTCAAAAGTTACAGACAAATAAAAGACCATTTGGAGTTTTGACTACCTGACCTGGTTGATTGATAGACACAGGAACCCGTTTTGCCAGCAGAACAAAACCGCCAACTCTACCAACATTTCAAGCTCCTTTTGATATTCATCTGTAACAGTAAAGATCACATGTTGTTGATTTAATGATACTCTATAAAATCTAGACATCTCAGTGCCCAAACAGGATGATAACTAGTTCATCCTCACAAGGCTGAACCTACAACGTCAGACTAAAGTTGTTTGTTTTTCTTAACAGAGCACATCGTTTCTAAATATTTGCTTAGATCTCTGGGGACCTGACATTCTATCTTGACCAGGAATAAAGAAATTAAAGCTGTCAAAAGAAGACGATGAAAAGCAAGCGACAGATGAGTGTAGGTTCTAGAGCGGCTTGACACTGTGCCAGTTCCTCCTTTATTTTTGTAAATATGCTGGCTCGTGGTCCCTGGGATTACTTGTCAATAGAGTATTGACTCTCTGGATAATTCTTTTCATTAGTCTTGCTTATATGAAAACAATTCTCTTTTATTTTTTTCCATGATATGTCAAATCATCTGGGTGTTAGAAAAGATTGTTCTTCCGTAAGTAAAATGTAGCATATACAGCAAAATGTAAACTGAGCACCTTCTATTAGAGGCAAATGTACATAAAGAATTTCAAGCATTGCAATTAAACCACATTTCTGAAGTTTAGCTTATACTGTTTCCACTGAGAACTTCAGGTGCTTGGGCATATGGCATCACCAGTAAATTATGACACTTGCCTACATTAATTGTCATAGTTACTAAGTCATTAAGTTACTAGGAGTTACTGAGAAGTCACTATGGATCTCCTAGGTTGATCTTCTGCAGTATACAGAGCAGAAGTTTCAGGAATGGCTGCTTCAGGTCTCATAGTTCAGACTGAAACAGAATGTGTTTTTCAGAAAAAGGTCCAATCTTGATTTAAATACTTGCAACACTAGAACCCCTCAAACTCAGACATGTTTTTTCTAGGGGCAATCACCAGTCTCTGAAGAGCTGGCTGAGATTCTGCTCCACAGCAAACAGGCTGTTCATAGACAAAACCGCCAGTGTAACCTAAACAAGTATTGCTTTTTTATTGCACAGACTTTTCTCCTCTCCTTTGCAAGATGAAGTTTTGACAAGACTAGAATACTGAATGCAGTATTTTGCTAGTTAGCTAATCATCATTTACAATGCTGAAGAATTTAAAGGATATTTCATTCTGGCTTTATGAGTCTTTTGTTTAAGTTACTTATATTGAAATCCCTCACAGGGATCCTGATTTTTCTCCCTGCATGTTACTGACAGCTGTTTATGTGCTGGTGGTCATATTTACCAAAGTGATATACTGGTCTGTGGCAAATATCAACATGCAAGGCTCTTTCTGCCTTCACAGAGCAGATGTAACCATGGATATTTATTTTCAAGCTGTTTGTGACTTGGAGAGAAATGGTCACATGCTCTCGGGCACATCGTGTGACTCTTGAGGATGTGCTGTGCAGGGCTGAGAGTTGGACTGGATGACCCCGTGGGTCGCTTCCAACCCAGCATATCCTGTGGTTCTGTGATTTGATGTTTGACACAGAGATCTACACAATTTTCCTTTTTGCCTTCTCTGTATTTCTTCAGCAGGCTATGGGACACTGTTAGTCTAACCATCCAAATCATCCTACAGGCCAACACCAAGGATCTAGAATTTAGTTCTTAAAGCTTTAATTCCTCATGCAAATTATTTCTTTGTTTCCTTTATACTCCTTGGCATCTGGGTCAGCTCTTGTTCTTGACATCCTGAATTCAGGTGAAATGGTTGCTAATTTTTACCTTTTTGCCAGGATGCAATGGAAACTGGGACAGGGGAGTCAAGAGTCAGGAGTGTCCCCAGCACTGTCTGTGCTGCACCAATTTCCATCCCACAGGGTCTAACTGTGAATGGTTTTAATTTTCCTCTGATTACAGATGCACAGGGGAAGCTCCAAAATGGTCTCAATATTCCCCTGCTTCCCACACTCCTCCAAGGGCATGGGCTGTGCAGAAGGGCCATGGCACATGGCCACCAGCACAGCCTCTCTTTCTCAACTCAAATACGTTCAGCCCTGCCTCAGCCAGCCCTGGGAACCTCTCAGCACCCTTCTGCTATCTGCTCACCTGGTATGGGATTATTTGCTTTGCCCTTTCTAGCAGAACACATAAGCCAGGAGAGCTCTCCTGCTTGACTGGCAGCTGTCCTTAGTCAAGCCCCACACAGGGTGTCCATCTCCAGTATCCAAGCTGGCAAGGCAGGTCCTCTGCTCTCCTCTCCCCATAGCTGGTTGTGTCCCATCTCATGAGCATACAGGGTCAGCAGTACAGCCAGCACTCAGCCTTACTCCTGTCTAGTTTCATGTAACTGCTTAGTTTCCAGACACAAAGGTTAATCTCAGGCCTTACTGAGCAGACCCATCAAATCTACTACTTTTGGTCTGGTCAGGTCTTTATATTCCACTGTATGGATAAGTTGATATCTGCAAAAGACTTCTGAAATAAAAGGTTTGGATTTATTATGTAAATATGTATCAGATAAACAAGTTTTACACCAAAATATGCATGGAGAAGGCCTTTGCAGAAAAAGACACATAAAAATTTCCTTTGACAAGCACCTTATCATAAAGTGCCATTTCCCTCTGGTGAAAAGGTGCCATATGAAAACTGGCCTGGCTACACACCTTTTTTTTTTCTAAATATTCATCATGAAAATGCTCTCTTTGAAAATCTAAAAAGAAACCCAGATCAACTTCAATATTCCTAGTTGATACCAGCTTGTAACCACTGAAAGTATGTCTTTTCTACTCATCCCATGTGGAAAAACCTGTAGTCCAATATCCTAGCAGTTATGAGGATTCCCAAAAAGACAAGATTAGTGCAAAAAAAATTCTCTCCTGAGGTGTATTTTCATCTTTTTAGGTCCTATTCATCAAACAGTTCTGAAGGTACTCTTCATGAACTGGTGCCCGTTTCTCGCGCTTTCACGTGTCGGAGGAAAATAACTTTAAGGGATGGGACTATGCAACTACACGAATTTATTGTTTAAAATAACAAACGCATCAGTCGAGGCGTGAGATTTTACAACACATACGAGTAATGGCGACTAGTCACAAGATTTAGGGTTACATCGTAATTTATAACTTTCTAATCCAATAGATACTTAAAACGACACTTTGTTTTAGATTAATGACCTATCACCTGTGGCACTTCTCACTGCAATGCAGCTATGTCTTGACCAATAACTTCTCATGTCACGTACACACAGATGTCTCTCTTATACCATCTAAATTCTTAACTTAAACTATATAAAATCACACTATTATATTTTAAAACCCTTCACCAAAACACCCAGTGTACAATTTTACTTATAATGGTAGGAACACAAGTTTGTAATCCTGTTGCTTAAAGTCCACAAATCTCTGTCAATTAAGCCAGACCTAGTCTCTTCCAGGGTTGTAAATCAAAGCCTCCTTTAATTTCAGGAGTTTCTACTCCTCTGTCTCCCACAAACTGGAATGGTTCCAGCAATAAGCCTCTCCTTATCCTATCTGACCAACTGGCAGGGTTGGCACGTGTTTCTGTTCCTTAAAAGCATGAAGGCAGAGAACATACCTCCCAGCACTTGGCACAGTGCTCCTGATACCATGGCTGTGTGTCTCATTAGCTTCCCAGGACCTAAACATCAGTAAATGTGATCATCAGAGGAAAATGACGAACCTGACTAAATGGTTTCAGCCACCTGCTACTTTGAGGAAGGCATTGTGCTTATCAAAAAGAGACAATTTCAATTTTCTTTTAGGACAAAACAGCATTTAAGGACACAAGGTGTTGCTTCAGTTGTTACCTGTCTGTGCATGATCTTAACTGAGCATAATACTGCTCTGACTAGTCATAGCTGCTCAGGGCATCGCAGGGGAACACCTCCAGACAAAGCAGGACACAGGTGCTTTTCTGCAAGTCCCTTCCCATTCCCATTCATAGGCAAGTTGCTGCTGAGGAAAGATCATGGACCTGAGATAGAGAATATGTTACCAGTGTGGAGACAGAGGACGCCTTGCTGTGCAGAAGCAACTCATACGTGTATGGCCTGGGGGATAAGGAGCTGAAGAGAACTGAGCAGAGGAGGGTTTGAGAGATAGTCCCATGACTACACAGAATAGTGTCCAGGATTGCCAAGTACCCTTTGCAATACTCCTCTACAATGCTGCGATTTATTATCTAGCATGGCTAACTTACTGGGATGGGGTGATGAAGGAGAATAGCTGCTACCAAGCAGCTCCATGTCTTCTGAGTACTCCTGTGTAAAAATCCCCACATGCATTTACTCAGGGGCACAAAGAGGGGACTGGGAAGCCAACTCTAACTGTGCTTCCTAAAATGGAGAACTCTGCTATTTTCAGGAGATAATTGTCGTTCTGTGAGATAAACAAGATATATTTCCCTGATTGTTGCTGTCTTGACAAATGTGGCTCTTTTTGGAATAAAATGGTTCTACCAGATAATTAAACCACACAGTTGTCTCAAATTCCTTTAATTAAGGATTGCAGTATTGCTTTTTTTATTGCTTAAATAAAAAATAGTTACAGCTCTGCTCTCTGCAGTTTGTTTTTATTCAATTTCTCCAGCAAAGCAGTTCTTTCTGTGAAAACTCAGCAGGGGAGGGAAAGAAAGGGTGAGCAGAAGTTCATCTACTTTCAGTGAAAGGAATTAAATGTGATTTTAAACTAGAAACCTCTAAGAAATTTTTCTTTATTTCTGATTCAGCTTTCATTGGGAGAAGCACGAATCAGAATTACCAGCCATAAGTACAACAGGAACAAGAAGCTTGGATGATAAACAGAGAATGGATGTAGGAATGTAGCTGGCATCTTCTTTGAGGTCACACTGCTCTCTCAGATACTTGCTGTGAAGGACATACAAGCCTGTGGTGTCTACAGAGCTGCCCATGTGACAAACTGTCCACCTGTTTGATGTACCTACTGACAACCTGGATTGATTAGTCTAAATCACAAAGATCTCATATTGTGAAATGTCTAAGTTTTCCTTTGTTATTCCAAGTGTCGTTTGTCTTTCTTGTGCCTACCAGGGATATTTAAATTGTAACAGACCTGCTACTGGACCAGTGGTGCAGAACAACTTCATGAATTGACTCAAAAGCTCTTGCACTAGGGTGTTATGATAAGTTAGTAATGCCTGTTCTGGACCACTGGCCTTCTCTAAATGCCATTATGTTCACTGCAGCCTCAGTGGATTCAGCTTTCAGTGAACAGCAAGGGATGACGTGGTAAGACTAGTCTTTTGCTACTGTGACGAAGAGAGACACATTTTGAATGATTCCAATACGGCTTCTCCCCAGAATCTCTTGGAAATCACATCTGGCAGAGGTGAAATTCACATAATAAGTGCATTGAAGCAAAAGCTCTTCAAGTTTCTCTGCCTGAAATTACATGAATAGAAGTCAGCCATGAAAAGCAAGTACTTACCATTAGAGGAAAGGAGAATGCCTGGGGAAGGTAGACAGCACAAGATGTATTGGTATGGCTGGGATAGAGTACATGTCCTACATAGCAGCCCCCGTGCTGTGGTTTGAGTTTGTGACTAAAACAGTTGACACCACCAATATTTTGTCCATTAATGAGCAGTGCTTACACAGTGTTGTTGCTGTCTCTCTTTCCCACTCTACCCCCTTTCTCTCCAGTGAGTAGGATTGGGGGGGGAAGTAAAAAATCTGCCCCCCTGCCTGACCCAAAGTGGCCATAAGGGTATTTCCTGTGAGATGATGCCATGCTGAACACTAAAAAATGGGGGGGTTGTGATCCAAATCAGCTGTTGCTCTGAGATTACCTTGGCACTGTTCTCTTGTAGGAGGTGGTGAATGAATGCTGTCATGTTACTTGTTTTTTCCTCCTTCCTTCACTTATTAAACTGTTCTCATCTCAAACTATGAGCGTTCTTACTTTCACTCCTCCTGTTCTCTCTCTTGTCCTGATGAGAGGGTGTGTGGGTGCTTAGTTGCTGGCCATGGTCAACACGCAGTAACTGTCCATGTCTGTAGTTCTCTTTAGGCAGATGTATCAGGGAATGCTGATGAGTGCTTACCTG
The DNA here is from genome assembly GCF_041296385.1 of Aphelocoma coerulescens. Lineage (NCBI taxonomy): Eukaryota > Metazoa > Chordata > Aves > Passeriformes > Corvidae > Aphelocoma > Aphelocoma coerulescens. The sequence continues at coordinate 34,311,335 of NC_091014.1, read as the reverse complement.
AGATATGGTTTGGCCTTTAGATGGTTGCAGAGCTCCCTTCAGAGCCTATGTAGCAGGCTTTCAGCCAGCACACCACAGGAGGTCAAGCGTATCTGGGACAGACCCAGGTAAAATCTACTCCAGCCACGGCAGTCTTTTGTCTCTAGCAAGAATGCATCTACACCACATTATTGAGTCACTTCACAGGTGACTATTGAAGCAGTGCTCTCCAGGAAATACACTTAATGGGGGTGGTACAAGTATCACACTGCTGAGTTTCTTCCAGCAGGGAGTGAAGCTACTGCCTTGGGCAGTGCTTGGAGATACTCGAAGCAGAGGTTGCTACTGCTGTCCTCAGACCGAATTTCTTCCATGCTGTTGCAGCCTCAGGTTTCTGTCCTTCTGTTGCTCCTTCAGTCTTGACCCCTAGTGCCATCCATGTGAAATGCAAACTACAAAACGCTATAAAAAGGGTCACCAAAACTCAGAGTTCTATTTGATTCTGGGTGATTTAAAAACGTCACACTTAATTTGGTGCAGTACTATTTATTGCTTAGTAACTTATATGTTTCTTTGTCAAGTGTTGCTGCAAGTTCATATTATTGAGTGCTCGTCTGCCTCCTGAACTGTTCTAAGTCAGCCATTTAACACATGCTTCACATGAACGTCACTTTACTCTTGCTACTTTAAACAGCTAACAAATTGTTAGAAAGTTTTTGAAAGATTTATACTTCTCATAGTGAGATTAGATATATCACAGTGATGTGTGGTCATTCCAAGATGTCAGATCGTAACAAAACCGTGTCTCTCTTCAGGATCATCTCTTACCTCTATTTGTAGCAGAAGGTAGCAGAAGGATAGCCATGATGATGAGTAGTCTTGCAGTATGAGGAACCAAAATTAGTCAAAACCCTGAAGGAGAAGAGCTGCCTCTAATGAAATATCAGATCAATCAAGATGCTGGAGGGAGATGGTGTTACTGGTAGTTGTGAATTTAACAGGGAGAAGCTATGCTCCTTTGATAAAATAATTTAATGTTGTTCAAAGAGTTTCAGTTAATCACAGAAATACTTTTATTAAAGTCAGCAGCAAAATAGGGGGAGATCAGTAGTTGCTATATACAGCAGAAATATCCTGTTGATTAGAGACCCAGAAGCAGGTTAAGTGCTTGATTTAAATATTAAACAGAAGAGTATTATATCCAGCTGTCAGCTGTTTAAGAAAAATTATTGTAAAGGCATTTGTAAACAATATATTAAATCACGATCAGAAAATACTAAACAAGTGTAGAAATTGCTGGGTTAGTGAGAGCAAAGCACACTCAAACTCCTCAAGTTTCAAAATGTACAGTTGTCCAACACGTGGATTTGGGAACTTCTTTTTTACCTGCATGTGAGGAATGTGCATTTGCAACTGAGAAACAAAAAAAGCAACAGTTTTAGGGACCACCTTGTGGTGTTTCACAGCTCACCGGCAGACCAAGCACCGCAGGCTGCCCAGCAGTAGTTGAAAGCACTGGTCCTTTGGACAGTCAATCCAGCAGAACTGCCTTGCCCTAGGCTTTACCCTGGATAAGAATATCTTCTGGTGGATTTGGCCCTTGGTAATTTATGTTGTGGGGAACTGAATTCAGATTCCAAAAGTCATGAGCCAATGTCTGAGACTTTGGTGTCAAACACCATAAGTTTTGTTCAGGTATCTATAGTTGCATATGAAGTTTCATTCAGGGAATGAGGAGCATTCCTTGCTGTAAGATGGGAAACAAAGAGATGTTTGAAGTTAATCCTCTTGTTTCTCCTACAAACATAATCCTTTGTACTGAACTCTTAATACAGACAGTCAAAAGTCTTAAACAACAGACTCAATGTTTAAGAAACAAGCACTCAGAAGACATAATATCCCACAAAGAGATATTTTGGCAGCATGCTGTGAAATAGCATGAGTTTTGCTACAGTAGGAATTCAGCAAAAGCCTAATTACATCTACACCGAGACTGGGTACCCAGTGAAATTCTTCATGGGTACAAGGAAATTATATCCCTACGAGACAGAAAGCAATTTTCTCTAATCTGAAAATAACAATGTGAAAAGGGGGTCAGAAAAGAAAAGAGACGTGGAAGAAGAAACAGTCAGAGTCTGATTAGAGAGGGGAAGGAAGTAAAATTGGTACAACATGGCATAAGGTACAGATCCCTGCTTGTGTACTCATCAGATGGAGTATTGTCTTCAATTTTAGCATTAGTAAGACTATTTAGTTTTCACTGTATAAGTAATGATACTCCACAATGACCCGCAAAGGGTTGCATTGACAGAGATTAATAAAATACTATTAAATTAATAAATTGAACCCTCCAGCAAAAAGGGATATGCAATTAAAGACTGCATACCAGAAAACACACATCACCGACTGTCTTAAAGCTATGCTAGCATTTGAAGGAAGTGTGAAGCACCATTTAAATTCCTACAGCAATTAATCAGTACACTCCATTTCCCCTCAGAGGAAACAGCTGCCCTTAATTTTCCATTTCCATATTCAGTGAGAATGAGGGTAAATACCCTAGGAGCCTATTACCATCCCTTCCCACCCTTCCACAGCCCCCTGTCAAAAGCAGGAGCAACGAGATTCAACACAGAAGTTCCCTGTGGTTGTGTTTCTGAAACGGCAGCTGGGCATCGGCAGTGTCCAGGCTGGATGGAAGGCCTGCACCAAGGTTATTTCACATCCCAGGGAAGTTTGTGCAATAAGATATAGCACCGTGGTAGCCCCATTGCTGACAAGGGTTGTCACAAATATGAAAATGTATTAAATAAACAGCCACAGAGGAAGATGTTTCAGCATCTCCTATAAAAGTGGATCTCCACTCATGGCCATGGACTACCTTTATTCTTCAGAAAAGAACTCCACTGGCAGAGGAAAAAACATTAAAAGAATCACTTATGTAGAAACCTTACATTTTGGGCCTTGAACAAAACCCCTTTGACATAGCAAACTTCAAAATACCACATTGAACAGTTTGGTGCTGTTTGAATAACTTAATCTGAAAGAATCAGGCTAATTTCAGTCATTCAGAGATTTTTCTTCATTTGTGGCCACCTGCACAACTTGCTGTCTTTCAATGGGTTGTGTCTTCATCTGGATCTTAGTGAATGACTCATTTCTGTTTGATGCATTCGCTTTGCATCTCATATCTTCTGAAAGCACATATTTAATGAAACTGTGTGTAATACTTCAGTTCTGTTTGTTTTAAAATGCAGCCCAAGCTACAAAGGATATATTCCTGAAGATGAAAAGAATTAAGACTATAAGAATGGTGAATATTGTCATGTGAAATTCAGAAATTTTGCACTGTCAAACGAGACTGCTGAATATAGGAAGCAATTTGAAGATTCTTACCTCAAGCTATCCTTATGTGATTAATCTGGTTTAAGACTGGCTAAGAGAATGAGTCATGTTATTTCATGGTGTGCTTGATGAAACACATCTGTGTTGTGGGGCTACGGATCAGAAGTATCTTGCATTCTACTATAGCAGCATTCATGGAGTTGCACTCAGGTTCCAAGAGGGCTCAGGGAAAAAAATGTGAATACCAACGCCTGTGCTGCCAAGGCACTTGACACAATTAGGACGTAAGAGATGGTACTGTACAAATACCTGCCTGGGTGGCCAGCTTCTCAACACCAGGCACTGGCTTTTGGGTACTGATCTACAGCAATTTGAACAGGTTCTTGATTCCCAACATGTGTAGCAGTTTCCTCTGAAGACTGAGACCTATTTATGGGAACTTGAATTGAGACACTTAAAATAGTAGCCAAATTGAACCACCACACCCTGGGGGCTAATGGTACACACAGCCTGTTTTGAAAATCTTTGCTTCATTATTTTACTGCCATGTAATTCCAGTCTAAGATGGATTGTCTCTTCACACCCTTGAATTAAATAAATCCAACATGTATGTGGGCATTAACCTTTTTCTCTTTAGCATTCCTCTTGGTCCTCAGATTTTACCTCTAGTGCCTTTTCAGCTTTTAAAATTAGAGTTTAAAACTCTAAAACTAGAGTCATGTGGTGAAATTTTAACACTCAAAGCAGCCCTCCATGCTCAGATTAGTAGTAAAAGGAATTTACATTGGTAAAATATATTGAAAACCATTTACTGGTTTTTATTGTTTATGAGACATTGAAGAAATCCTGAAATTTGACCCACCCAAATAGTTTAAATATCAACTGCTAACATGACCTTTTGCAGCTGTTTCTTTATCAAGGGGATTATCAGCTACAATTCATGGACTGGTAAGGAGTAAGAATTCCATGTAATTCTTTGTAACTACATAAGCTGCTGGAAAGGTATTTTAGATCCACTGTCACTTCTGCTACACAGCGTGGTTTTTATAGCATCACTTTGGAGTGATCCCTGAAGGGTTTATTGTACAAACTATTTAACTTTGTGGACTCAGAAAGCAAAAAAACCCAACCGACATGGAGTTCTGGGATACAATGCAAACTGCACATCATCCTTTCAGGCACATTTTCACCAAGTCAGCTCTTCTTTTCATCTTATTCATCAAACCCTTTGTGTAGGATTCACAGCACTACATAAACATTAAACCCCTTTTTAGCTATTGGGAAATGGCAGTCCCAACATGCCTTATGCTGGCAGTTTTCTTGGAAGCAACAGTTTCTTACAGCACAGTTGGAACTGCATTTGAAATACTTTTGCCTCTCCCGATGTCAGCCTTTATGAACAGGCCAAAATAAGCATAATCTTGTTCAATCATCCTTCATTTTTCTGATCACAGTAGGCAGAATTCCTGGAACTATTTTAGGACACACTAGGCATGGAAGCTGCTCCCGAGTGTACCCAGTTTGTTAGTGGCTATTACTACCATGCAGCATTTACCAAGAAGTAACAGGATTTTATTTCTGTGTTTTTGCAAGTGTTTTGGTGAGGGCAGTAAGCCAAGACAGAAACTGCTGGTTCCAGCACACAGTGATCCTAATTCAAACTTAGTAATTGCTGTGAGAAAGACTTCTAGAAAACTCTCAGCTGTATCATTCCTTGTGTAAGTTTCAGCCAAGGAAAGACAGTAAGCCTAACAATTGAAATACATTATCACAACTTAAATATCCAAGAATGGTAAGCAAATGGCAGATGGATCCTTTGCAAGCCATGTCCTTATCTGCAGGATTACAAAGAGTTATGAAGACTGGTTATGTTTCTGTGGAATCATATTGCTCTCTAGAAGCTGATCTTTTACACCATTTATGCCATATGTTCACAGCCACTCTTAATGGGCTCAGAATAATGTAGGAGAGACACTAAGGCTGTGAGAAGCTGGATGTTTCTTCTTATAGCAAGGCAATTCAGCTTAATTTGTAGAGTCTTCATCAGCAGGAAATGCTTCTGATAATAAAACTGGTAGAGTTATACACTCCACACATCAATCTAAGCGTGATGCAAAACACCACATAATTAGCAATCTGTCTAACATTTGGAGCTACAGTTGGCATTCCGACTCCAGACAAGCTCAGTTTTGTGCCTCTCTCCCAGATACCAGGCACAGTTACTAGAGGCATTGTTCTGTACCTAGAAAGCAATGTTTCATCATCCCAGTCTCAAACCAGAGGGCTAAGTGCAAAACCAGAGCATTCATTCTCCTCTCAGTATTGAACAACTGAATTGATTCATCATTTTCTGACAGTAGATACTACCTACTCCCAGGTGGATGTGGCACACCATCTTTTTTTGCCAGTGCCTTAACCACTTCCCTTGTTTGAACCAGTTTCCTCTACCACTCTAAGACATCCTCTCTGATTTCTTGCAGACTTCAGTGTCTTTTCCTCCTTCAGTCTCATTCTCTTTGCTAAGGTCCCTTTTGTTGTCTTGCTCAGCTCTGGATCTAAATAGAGCAGAGTTGACAATTTCTCCCACAAGTTAAGCAGTGGAATGAGAGAACAATTAAAACACTAGCAACCTGCCTAATGTGTTAGGAACCCTCCCTTGACTTCAAGATGTTTTGCTCCATTAGCACTAGAAATAGAACACAAAAAAACCCTCTTGGTGCCAATTCCAGCTGGACTGAAAAAGGTGAATTTGAAGTGTCAAGAATTGGTTAAATAGATAAAATAATTCCGTTTGAAGTCCCAAAGCAGGCAAGCAGCTGCAAAACGAAATTCTACTAAAATTTTGGTGCATGTCTCAGCCTCCCTTAAAATACAATTGCCATGAGTTCAGAAAAACTCACGTTTACTTAGAAACGAGCACATGAATAGCAGCATGTTTCTTCTGCTGATGACCAAGTAACACACTGACCTGTTCTTCAGGCTTTGACCTGCACACCACTACAATTTTTTTAGGAGCTGCAGCCTCTTTTGTAAGAATCTCAGCTGACTGGTAAAGGCTTCTCAGAGTTGTTTTCTGCAGTTTCTTGAAATCCTGCAGGAGTGCCAAGGGATCTCCTGCTGACAAGTTGAGAAACACTGCTCTAAATCATTGTTCTGCAGTTTTGTAGCTTGTTTAGAAATAAAGATTCAACTAGAGGAAAAATACAGCAGTGAGATTACACCATTACAGTGGTGAGACACTGGAACAAGTTGTCCAGAAAAGATGTGGATGCCTCATCCCTGGAACTATTCCAAGGCCAGGCTGGATGGGGCTCTGAGCAGCCTCGGATAGTGGGAGGTGTCCTTGCCCATGGCAGGGGGGTTGGTGATCTTTAAGGTCCCTTCCAACACAAAGCATTCCATGGTTCTATGATTATTGCAGATACTGAAGCTTCCTCTAATCCTCGAGTGCTATGTACTACTGATGGGCTTCAGGTCCTAACTGTGGAAATTTATTGTGCATTTGGTCTAACAAGGTCCACCTGTAAGCAGTGCTCATCAACTCACTACTTCCAGTCTCAGCTGAATGGAGTATGTTTTCATTGTACTGCAACTGCAGGATGCTTCAGATGAAATGGGTGGATAGCACGTCACAGAAGTTCATGTCAGACATACAATTCAGATTACCCACAGAAATGCTCTTATGTGACACATACTCCAGAACTAGACAGTATCATTACACAAATGAGTACTACTTAGCTGTATAGTTGCACTGGCCTTTTAATTCCTGCATGAGAATGACCCCACATGTCATGTGGTGGTCAGACAGAAGTGGCTATTACACCCCTTTGGTATGGCAGTGGTGTGTGTGTGCGCAGTCCTACTGCTCAGCAGAATATGCTGGAGGGAACTGCACACACTCAAGAACAGGAACAGATGCCTTTACCCACATTTAACAAAAAAGCATTGAAACTGTTTGTGGTACACATAGTACCATAAGCATGCAGTATTACACTTCTGCCATCTTTTGGCATTGACAAGTTTCAGCAGATTTTGAGGAATCAGATAAGCTACAAGCAGGTTCATGTCTAAGGCCCAGTGTTCAGAATGTGCAGCTGTAACTGCACGTAATGAAAGAGCAGACATGCAGAAAGGTATGGCCCAAGACTAAAAAGAAATCAATTTTGGTATCTGAAGTTAAAGACGAAATATATTGCTACCAACTATTTTCAAGAAAGAGTTCTCTATTTTTACCTTGAAATAGACATTTTTATTCCACAGTCTTTAGTTTTATGGTCACTTTCTTGGAAATGAAATGTCAACCAAGTAAACAGTTCACATTTTCAAAACAAGTACTTACCAGAATATGCTAAACCTGGCAATTTTATCATAATACTTTTCTTCTTTAGTCTACCTAATAAATTACCTTGTAGCATACAGCCTCCATTCTCTTTTCTTCAAACATAACTGATGTTATGTTGGATTTTACCAAATTCACATGCTCAAAGATATTATCCTTTAAAAATTTTATCACGTCACACAGCAACTTAGAAATTATGAAAATAGCAATGAAATTGTTGTCATCCTTGTACCATCCTATTATGTCAACAACCTCTCTGAAAATCATTAACAACAGAGGGCCAAACATAGCTCTTAGCCAAGCTTAGAGCAATTCCGTTGACTTTAAAAGGAATGCATCTGTCCTGTGAGGTTACTCTTGAGTAAAAGCTGCCTCAGGTTAATGGAAATTAAGATGTCATCTATTCTAGATTTTCAAAAGGGACAATTTATCCTTTATCACTAGGCAAAAATGAATTTTCCAAGGTATTAATGAATTTCTGTCTCATCCATGCTTTGAAGTTTCGATACCATTCTAAAAGCTTTTTTCTCCTTTGAATCTTTTCTTCTAAACTCATTTTTTTTTCTTTCTCTAGAATAGCAGGAAGCTCTTTCCAGTTTTTAATAAAGATAAATGGAGCCCCCATGGTTTTTAATAATTGCAATGGAGCACTGTGGTACATTGATGAATTTCCGCAAACACCCGGTGTCATTACGTCTTCTATAATGGGCAGAGATCCATATGAACAAGCTTCATAAATTCTGTAACATTCTGTATTTATTCCCACTGGGCACAATGTCAAATCACTCTGCAGCAAGGCATCTTGATAGTTTTTGAAACTTTCATTTGTTTCTTGAGGCTGCCACCTAGGAAAATAAAAAGGGTGAAAATTAATATTTTCCCCACAGGCACTGCAATGAAAAAGTAGAGATATGCTTTAATTTCCATTATTTATAAAACTGAAAATGCTATCAGTGTAAAAATTTTATAGTACACACACAGTCTTAACTGCTTTTAAAGGAGTCTTCTAAAAATTTATTGAAAATGTCACTGTTAAAAATAGACTGTAAGATGTGGCCCTTTTTGGAAATTATTAATACTTAGAAGTGTAAGAAACAAATTGAAATGCCACTTCAAATCTTCTGCATGACTTGGATGACGCACATGTCAATTTACTTCACAGCACAGTTTAGCAACAGACAAAACGGGAGACACTCAATGGACTTTTTAATGACTTTGTTTGGCCTCAAATACTTTAAATCAGTAGAGGTTTGCTCTTCAAGATTTAGGACATAAAGCAATCCATTTACCCTGAATTCATCTACTTGAAGTGCCTCAGTATGTCTGGGATGTAAGAGTTTATGTCACAGATACAATCCATCTCCTGAGACTCCTCATCAGGGCAGCTGAGGTCTACCTAAGCACTGCTGTGCCTGCTATCCAACATTTTATAGGTGTTGCTTTTCAAACAACAATTCAAGAAATACGATCAGAACCCTACTCTTGTTAGTTAAAACCAACTGTGCTGTACAGATGAAATCCACTCTCATGTGGAACACAACAAAACATGGCTGTCTTCTTTCTTCTACTAAAGACATTAAACTCCACAAAATACAAGACAAGTGCTCCTTCTCATAATCAAGTATTTGTAAGAAAAAAACAGATGGTCTTTGATGGTTATATATATACATTTTCTATACCAGATTTAAAAATATGCTTTATGTAAAATATAACAGAAAGGCTGTTATGTTATGATGACCTAAACAAAGTGTCTCAGCAGTGTTCCCTGACCTGATGACTGACTACCTTTATTTGTACTATTTTTTAATACAAGAAAAGATTGATAATAATGAACCAGGCAAAAAAGTCTGAGTAACCTAATCAAGTAAATTAAAGGCTTACTGTTCTCTGGCTGCAATCCAGCAAAGTTTGTCAAGCCCATCCCGTTTCAGAATTTCCATTAGGGTTTCTCTAGAAGAATTCTTATAAACTGTTCCTAAGAAATTACATAGATATGATCTTGGATCATGAAGCATTGACCAGCTGGGTTCTACAACTGGAAAACTTCTGTAGCTGTAAAAACAACGTATAAGTTAGACAATTATATCAAAGGAAAACATTTTGCAGCATTTCATCTTCACTGCATCATATACTAAGACTAAAAACACCAACTTGTTGTCAATCCACAAGTAAACCAATTGAAGTCCTGTCCTAAAAGTATATCTTTATTCCCTTTGCCCCCACCACTCCCTTCACCAAGTTTCCAGAATAACTTACCTCTTTTTTCAACATCAGAAATATTGTATGTGCATATTACAGAATGTCCTTGACTAACATGCTTTTCCAAAGAAGCTGTTCTTGATGCAACCACAAGTTTTGACTGAAATGGCCAGGTTAATGGTAACTATGGCACTTAAGTCTCACCTACCTTTATCTGTGGATATGCCTATCAACTGGAACTACCACTGGTATCTCTCAAAGCAAAATCTCACTTTGATCTGAGTGAACTTCAATAATCTAATCTTTTGGCTACTAAATAGCTTGTTGTACATTTTTTGACAGAGGAGTCCTTTCCTCATACTTCTCCTGCATGATGAATGTTAATTCACTCAGTTTCTAATAACCATTTGTCCATTCATGACAAGTATTTTTGCATCATTCTACATCTTCATTTTCTCTCTTTACTTGGAAAATCTGGCACATTTTCATGCCTTTAACCGTGTTTTTTACAGCCGTTGTATGCAAGGGCTGGAAACCCCCATTTTGATACCCAGTTTATCTTCCTCCACCCAGCTTTGCACCCTAGTTTATTGCTTTAAGTGTTGTTGCTTTCTCTTAACTGTCACCTTAATCTCAGCATCTCAAAACTCAACTTCTTTCCACTTAGAAACTTCTAGTGCCATCAATTCTTTGACACCATCAATAATCCAAATATATCATATTTCAAGGATATTGTGAACAAGTTCAAGCTGCATATAAAAAAACTCTACACAGTTTTCCAGCTTGTTCAGCAAACTGGATCAATACAGGATACTGAATTCAAATTCAACACAAGGTATGAAAATAATCCTGTATTCCTTTCAGCTTCTATTACCCTGGTAAGTAGCTAAACCACTATCAGCTCTGTTAGTAAGAAGTAAAAATGCATCTAGCTGAACCAAACCTTTATTTACTCCACATAAATAGTTTAAGCACTTAAATATATCAAAAATAGTTTTTTAACCAAGCAGTTAAGACAGCTTACACTACTGTGATACTAGAGTGTAACAACTCCACCGGGAAGCCTTTTGAGCCATAATGGAGGTTAAAAAAATCACTCTTTCCTTTCCTGAACAAATAGTACCTGCAGCGTTATTACATAAGTATCTTTTAAATCTCCACGTCACTGGTAAATATTACATCAGCAGTCATAAACTGCAAGAGCAAGCTTCCTAAACACTAGTATTCTTTTCCTGTTATCATTTTTACTGCTAAATACAACTTTTAAGGACTCCAATGCCTGATTTAGAAAATGATTGATAGGATCATGTTCTGCAAATTAGTTACAATTGTTTTGGGCATCAGCATCACTCAGTCATATTTTCCATACCTCACGCATAACAATTAATTAATCAACTGCAATTTCTGTCTACAGCACTTACGTAGCTACTCCTAAAGGCCACTGGAAAATATCTTCTTCATTTACAAACGCATAGTCATATGTAACAAAGAGCAGATGCACAAAGCCCCCGTTTCGTTTCAGGTATGGCTGAATCCACGCGTTGTTGCACTGCTCGTTGCCGAGCAGCACCACTGCCACATGCTGGATTTTGCGGGTCTCCATCAGTGTTTGTGCGTAGTGCAGCCACTGCGTGGCGTAGGCGACCTTCGCCGGCTCCCTGCCGTTCAGCACCAGCACCACATGCTCCGCTTCCACCGAGAAGTAGCCGGGAACCACAGATGGGCCAGTGAGGAAGCTGAGAAAACCAAAATATAACACTAAACAAAGTAACACAAGTTATTGACCTTAATCCTCTAACTAGTCTTACTACACAGTATGTACTTCAGAGATTTTTTCTTCAATAAAGTAAATGCAATATACTGCAAAATCACTGTACAACTATAGCCGCTTCTGTTGTTAGTACCTACTGCTTAGCACAGGAGTGAAGCTGCTTTCATTTTTATTCAGGAAAAAGGAGATTGACTTAAATAAGGTATTTTGTCAATACATCAGAACTGGTACCATACTCAAACCTCAGAATGTGTGTAAATCAACCACCTTTCAAAAAAGGGTGCACCTTGATGTTCACTAAAGGTTAAACATTTTCTTAATTCCAGTAATAACTGATGATTGCTGTATTAGAACAAGAGAGAGGCCCTCCCAAAAACCTGACGAATATACTAAATCTGCTATCGTTATGAGGGACAGTTAGCTAGTCTTGTATACTACTTTTCTCAGTATTTTGGTTAAGTTTCTGCTGAGCAGAATCAATAACACAAAAGGCATCTATCTAAATGTAAACCTAGCTTTGTTGTATGGCCCAGGTCAAACTTCAGGCTCTGATGTAAGCTAGTAAAGCACAAATATTTTAGTTATAAAATGGCATTTCTATATCTTGCACAATGCATTTAACAGAAGAATTTCAGTCATGTAGCAAAATCATTAAATCTTTTATCATTTGCAAGTATCTGACAAAAGCCATTTATGAACTGCAATGAAACAAACCAGTATTTGCCAGCTCCTGCTCTCCAGTTACCTGGTGTATTAACAGATCATTGATTGAAAGTAAAGAAGTACTAGTTACACAGCTTGGGAAAAAGTGGAAGGGAGAAAACAGTATTTTTTTTTCTAGGAGTCAGTTAAGTGCTAGTTTTCTAGGTCTGCTGCATTACTAGTTTTTCAGCTACCAGCAAAACTTAATTTAGAGTGAGTATAAGTTTTAATTCATGAAGTGCTGAGACTGACAGCTAGTTTCAGTTCAAATATACTTACTGAGGAAAAAAATCCTTCACAACAAAAGCTGTAAAAACTACACCAGTGAGGTTAGCTGGAGCAGACTGACCTTACACAAGTGTATTTTAAACCTGAGTTAAGCTGACATGCTGCTGGCTTGGTGGGAAGGGTGTATTTTGGAGCCAAGAGTGCTAAGACTCATGACTTAGAAACAAGACTTCTAATACATTATACGTTAAGTAAGATCAAGACTTAAATCCAAACTTTAACAGATAATGAGAACAGAATCATTGGGATTCCTAAGAGAGACTACCTTGAGCTTTGGAATGCCTGAAGTAGGGACTAAGATATGTACATGGTCCAGTGATGACCTTGCAAAAAGAGACTTGGGGAGAAAGGGTTTTTTCTATGACACAGCACTTAGAGGGTAACAACTTTACAGGAATAACAACATGTACAGGTCAGGAAGCAATGACCTGTGTGTAGGAATATATGAAATTGAACAGCATAAAACTACAGTGGGGAAAAAAAAGTAACACCGTGCAAGTCTCATAAATCCCATACTTCAATAATTAAAACACCGTGCTAGGGTTGTACTATTAACTCCCAATCAGAACACAACTGGGATGGGGAAATGGAAGAGAGATTACAGAAACTACAAAACTAACTGCTGTTAGGAGTAGCCCTAACAGTACTAACTACTCACATGAAGGCTAGATCAAAGATGATTTGGGAAGATCATGTTTTTTGGACTAAATACGTGACTACCTTTTCCTTACTAGTCATATAGTCATACAAAAAGGTACTATTTTAGACTGAATCTTACAGTGCCCATTCTGAAGGTGTTAGACAGCCATTCTGTAACAGCAATGATTAAATGTAACACTTGCAACATGGCAGATCATAATAAATACATCCAGCATAAACATATTCATTATGCAATAAAGGAATTACATAAAAATGAGAAAATCAAGAAAGAACTTGGAAAGGAGCAGTCCAAATCACAAGAAGGTTTCAAGGAGTTTGTAGACTGTTCAAAAACAGTGTATAAGAAGCCTAGGCATGCTGTGTGCTTCAATCCAAAAAGTAAACAACACAGACCCCCCCAGCCACATCTGGCTCAACAGAAAAGTAAGGGAGATTCCCACACCTAACTTATGCGCTTCAACAAGAAATACAAGGTTGAACACCACAAGTATTGTATCAAACGGAGGATTTGGACCTGGATAGCATTCACTTGAGAGTTTTGAAGGAACATAAACACAGAATTGCAGAACTGCTGGCAAAGGTGTGCAGCTGTCATTATGAAAAGACAGTATGCTTGATTAGTGGTTCACCATCTTTTGTAGACTCCCATCTACAAAAACAATTTGAGAGAATGCTGGAGAACAGTCAGTATTAATTCCCTCTCTGGAAGAGTCTGCAATAAACAGTAAGATCACTGAATCTTATCAATAGGTAACACCACTGATCACATATATGGATAAGCACTGCTGGAAATGAGTTATCCTGTTTCACTAATCTGATGAAGATCTATGAGCATGTCAATAAAAACACAGATAAAGAGGATCCAGTGGACGTAGTGTATTTGGATTTTCAAAAAGCTTCACTAAAGGGTTTTATTAAAATTAAGTTGCCAGAAACTATGCCTGGTGGAATCCTTTGATAGACAGAAACCTCTGCTGGTTGACTGAGGCAAGGCAGCACTGAATATTTATAAAATAGAGAGGGTGCGACTTGGTAGAATAGAAATTTAGGAAAGCTCTTACCAAGTAATAACAGGTGCTCTACATCTTCCTAGATGACAAGAAAGAATGGTGTGAGTTGCTTCAGGCCAAAGAAAGTGTTAAATCCTGCATTCTTGATTTGTGTATGAATGTGCCAAGATGTTACCAAAACCCACAGCTATGCAGTTTCTTCTCCACTCCTGTTTTTAAATAAACATCACTCCATTTTATGGAGAAGCTGATACCGTCTGTATTTTCTAGGCAACTTCTTTGGTGAAAACGTGAAGCTATCAAAATCTATATTAATTATGTGTATTCTCCATCCTAAATATACAAAATGGGATTAGTCGGGCAACTGTGTTCAAGTGGTATTTTGGCATTTTTGCGTCTTTAGATTTGGCATTCTTTAAAAACATTCACCACAGGTCTATTTTTTAACAATCATTAGACTTACCACAGAAAACTGCAGAGCAGCACACATTCTCCAAATATGTCACCTCAGCTAGTTCCCTCTAGCCTCATCTAGTAATCAAATGGAGACAATTTACCTCAGCCAGGCAGTAAAGTAAACAATTCTAGAAAATCTTGTAACAAGTGAGGAGCCAAAATCACATTCTTCTTCTTCACAACACAAGCTAATATTTCCAAATTGAGTAAAAAGTAGCTATTTAATTTCAGAAACCTAGTTGTTAAAATAATAGTTATATTGCATATTTTCTATACTTTGCACAAGTTTCTACTAGCCTGTCAAAAGTTAACCTCTGTTATGTTGGCACTAAACTTAAGCTTAGTATTTTATAGGATCTAAGTTGAAATTAAAATAAGGACTCGATTATCCCTGGTTCATCCAGACAACAACAAGATATTTAAATGCAAGCACAGAAGATTTGAGAGATGCAAACCCTAAAGAAACGTGAGGTTATTAATCATCTGAAACAGGCACACTAGAAAGAAAATAACTATAATCAGTCAAGTGACAGACTCATTAAGTACAGCAAATTATTTTCATGTTATAAACGTGAAAAGCAAGAGCTTGAAAGAAACGCTCATGTCAGTACCAAGAAGATAACCTATCTGGCAGAGTATCATGGATTTCTACGGCTTCTGAGATTTTAACTCTGGAAACAACAAAGTCTTTTGCCACCAAGACTGCACTGCAGGCACTGGTCCACATTCAAAGAAAGCACCGTATCCCTTCTCTATATTTGTGAATGGAAAGCCCTATTGCTCTGTCAAGGAGACTACCAAGATGCAGTAGCATCACTCATAGTTGATTCTCTAAACTTGTAGGATCATCTTTTATTTGCAGACAAGGAATATAGCTTTTTTTGTTAAAGAGTACATAAATTCATCCCTTTCTTCTGAAAAGATTCTATGTCCTGTATGTACCATGTTCACTGTTAGAAACTTAGATTAACAATTCAAAATGATTTAAAGAAGTTTTGTCATCACTTAAAACCTCCTTTCAATTCACAATCACGTTTACTATCTTCAAATTCCAACTAGAACCACATTTTATTATGCACGATAAAAACAGCCTTCTGAAGCAACACACTTTTCAGGAGTTAAACTCATTTAAGTGTGTAATTTATGTATTAAAAGAAAACTTTTTTAACAGGTAGGTCCTGGAGCAAGTGACTAAATGTCACCTACTTCTGGAGACTGGCTAACTGGCCAAACAGACCTTCAGCTTTCACTATGTCTTCACAGAAAGCCTTAAAATGGTATTAAATAGGGACTCAGAAAAAAGTTGTGTATCATTCACTGAATAATATAAAACATTTGACAACAGTCTTAAAACATACATGATCACAGATCAAACACCACTGTTAGTGCAAACAGTGCTTTAAGCATAATGTTCCTTTCCATATAAAATTTTGGTTTGCAAATTAAGTAGCTAACCAGAAGCTAGGCCTCACAGATTGTTATAAACAGAAACAAATTACAGTTTTGACATATTCCTGTTTATGAATGAATGAATGAGCCAAGTCTCTTTCCCCTGAATACAGTAGAAACCAAACAGCAGGAGACATCTTCTTGCCTCACACATGCATGCTTGATTTTGTCAACTACGAGCTCCCAAACTCCAGTTCTTAACACTTTTCTTGGGGTTGTATCCTGACCCTGCCACTGAGGTCTCTTGGCTGCTCTTTTTCTCAGCATTGGTAAGTCTTTCCCCATTTTTTTTTTAATAACACAAAACACCATAAACCAGATGAAATTGCTACCTAGTTTTCTATTTTTTAATGGTGATGTGTTTGGACTAGAATTGGTTAGTTTCATCAAGTATGTGTTTCCATGTATAAATGATAATTTTGAATGAGAAGCTGGGTGCATATTTCATAGTTATCAAAACATGACAAAATTAAAGGATTTGCAACTGTATTAAAATAACCACAACTTTCAGATAGGCAAAATAATGCACCAGAGCAGTGCATCATGTAGTTTAACTTTCCAATGCATTATTTGTTAAAGTTTACACAACTGAAATCAAGATAATGAACAACACCTGAAGTATGTTTTTCCTGCTTTTTGGCTTCCTTCTCTCCACTGTGCAGTCACATCAGCCGGCTCAAGGTGCCCTCCAAAAATATGTTGCCAAAGGTAAAGACCTACACAAATGAAGACATGATGGAGAATTTGAACGAACAGATCTTGCCTACTCTACACTCCTAACAAATAAAATTATTTCTGGAAAATGAAAAAGCACCACAACATAAGAACTTGGGAAAGAAATGTCAGAGCTTCTTGCATAATAGACTTGCAATTAGTTAAGATGAATTTTTCCCACACTGGCATTTAAAAGGATTCTTTGGCTGATAAAACATCAGTAGATGAAGATATACTACACTACTGCTTCTGTTAGCAACTCTTTCCAGTGCACATACCACTAAAAATGAGCAAATATTAATCAGCATTTTAAGGACAAGCATACTTCTCTTAAGCTTTTGTGAAACACACCATTTTTTTTGTGATGGTAATATACCTATGTGTTCTACAATGCTACATGAAGTTCCACTTTAAACCTGGAATTTACAAAAAAGTTAAAGTAAGAAGTGATGTGTCTTCAGCAGTAGCTAAAGAGCTTGAGAAGACCTTGGCTCCCAGTTTGTGCAGAGGAAGCTCAGTGTCTTCCACAACAAAATTATTTCCAAGTTTATCAGTGGCAGCAGTACTGCAGTACACTGCAATACAAGAAATGCTTTATTTCTCACTGTGTGACGTTTTATTTCACGAAGTGTAAATGCGACAAAAAGAAATAATCTGGTTAGGCAAGTAAGAGGCCTCTCCTTGTGTTGTACTGTAAACTAGACTGGATTAGAAAAGTAACTATGTTTCTCTGCCGTTTGAGACATTTTCCTTGACAGATGCAGAAAAACAGCCTTGAAAAGAACTGATACAAAGAAACTGGAGTTCAACTACTCTTATATTGCTATAAATTTGAGTAACAGCTACCATTTCCTTAATAGTCTTCACGTACAGATATACATACTATTGAATCATATACATAAATTTTAGTCATCAGAAAACGGAGAAAAGTGCCATTATTAGAAAGGTTAAATAACTAATAGACATTGACTATATCTGCTTACCAATTGCTGCTTTGCCCCAAATCTGTACTCTAAGACTGGTCTGTTCTAGGTGAGATCTCACATATTTTATCATCTTAAGATTAGCTTCATATCTCTGCTGAGAAGCAGCCAGCTCGTTTTTCTCGTCTGCATCCCATGGGTTCCACTCTTCGTTTCCCAAGGCAACATGATCTGTGTAACCTAAAAGCGTGAATTACATATAAAAAAAGATCAAATCCACAACTTTAATAAGACTAATGAATTTTCTGAAATTTGTGATTTCAAGCAGCACCTAGCAACCTTCCTTCAGCCCTGGGCCGGGCACACCACCATCGCCACCACAACCACCATCGCAAACGCCACCGCCGCCTTCTCCTCCCCCGCCGGGCCGCGCGGTGCCACCCAAGGCACTGCGGAAATGGCCGCGGCCAGCGCAGGCCCGGCGGGGAGCGGTGCGGCCCCGGCCCCGCTCTCTCCCAGGGGCCGCCACCAGGCCCCGCCCGCCGGGCCG
Organism: Aphelocoma coerulescens; assembly: GCF_041296385.1. Taxonomy (NCBI): domain Eukaryota; kingdom Metazoa; phylum Chordata; class Aves; order Passeriformes; family Corvidae; genus Aphelocoma; species Aphelocoma coerulescens. The sequence goes on along the minus strand of NC_091014.1, from coordinate 34,292,953 downwards.
GCCCCGCACCAAGGCCGCCGCCTCCGGCCCGTCGGCCGCGGACAGGCCGGGCTGGGCGGCTCGGAGCAGCTCCGCCGCCGCGCTCACCTCGCGGGCCGCGGCGGTCCCGGTGCGGGCGAGGGGCGGCCGGGCGGCGCGGCCGCAGGAACACGGTGTAGGCGGCGTAGAGGGAGAAGAGGCCGTACGCGACGATCAGGGCAGAGCAGAGCCGCCTGCGAGCGCCCCGCATCCCGCCCGGCGCGGGCGGAAGGCCCGGCGGGGGGCGCCGGGAGGCGGCGGCGGGAGCAGACTCCGCCCGCCGGCCTGGGCTGCGTCCGCTGCTGAGGAGGCTCAGAGGCGCCGGTGCCATGACCTGCTCCTGCCCGCAGCCCCCCGAGCGCTGCCGGCAGAGCTGTGCGATGATGTGTAACCAGGTTGTAAACGGATAGATGAACAGCACAGTCAGGTTATGGGAATTTTATATAATGGGGAAATCTTGGACAGATCAGAGCGAGTCATGTTCCATAGAAAGAGAAAGATAGGAAGATTGTCTGTGAGTCCTTTTTAAGGCTAGGTGCTACAGCTTCTTTAAAGCCTCTACCAGCCTGTATACAAACACCATGACCCTAATTGTAGCCAAAAACACAGCAACCTTCATGTACCCTAAGGAGAGAGAGTCTAGAACAGTATAGATCGTGATGCACTGCACAACCCTACAGCCTTTTCTGGGTCTGAGTGGGTTTTTTTCTTGATAATTTTCTCACCCTTATGAACATTAAACCTTGCTCTGACCCTGACCTAAAATTCGTTCAAGGGACCACTGCTTGTTCCCAACTTAAATGTAACTACTTGTCTTAGAAGGCCTTCTGAAATAGGCTTATAGTCAGCCTACTGCCAAATCCTTAATCTAATTTAATTGCTTATACGTTTGCTGAACTGTAAGTCTAGCCTGATGACCTGCTGTGGCAGCAGTCACAGAATGGTTGGGGTGGGAAGGCGCCTTCAAGATAATTAAGTTCCAACCCCCTGCCACAGGCAGCGATACTTCCAGGTTGTTCAAAGCCCTGGGTCACTTCCAAGAATAGGACCTTCACAACTTCTCTGTCTTACCACACTCAAAAAAATTTCCTCTTTTCAGTTTGAAGCCATTGCCCTGTGCCATGCTGCTACTAGCCCTGGTAAAAAGGTTTTCTCTTTCTTTTAAGCTCCTTTTGTATACTGAAGCCCTACCCAGTAAAACCCATATAATGCAAATAACACTTGCCAATACTACTGGCAATCTGTTGCAAAATTGCAGGTCAATACACTTGTTCCTGTTAGGCATCATGACCGCTTTGCTTTGGTTATAGTGATTTACAATTTTATGAAAGAAGTGCACCTCATAAATGCTTTCAAAATGAAGACCGAGCTTTTCTCTTGTCTTTCTAGCTTAGTGCATCTGTGTGAATGCACAAGGAACTGGTGCAGTCGCAAACTTGGGGAAGACCAGCAACATGGTATCTGTAGAGGTCAATATCAAAGTAAACTGTTACCAGTTTTAACTGCAGTCTGTTTTCTAGACTTTATCAGCAACTGCGTCTGTGTGCTGAGCTGCTAAAATCTAAGGAAAATAATCTTTGTACAAACAGTTTAATTTAAAACAGAATATGATAATAAAAGTGTGATAAACATAGAACCAAAGGGAAATAAGATGGTAGTAGAAATTAATTACAAAGGGCAAAGAAGAATGAAAAATGTTTAATCATTTGCAAACACAGGCTTCCTGTTGTGCAACTTCACTGCTTTGGATGATAATTAGAAAGTTTTCTTCCCACACAGACGCAGTTTATTTCTTATAAAAATGACAAGAGACTTGAAAAGAAAAAGTCAAGAAGAATTAATCTGAGAAGAGTTTGGTTATAGATCATCTCAAAAATAGCATCTTAAAAGTCTGCATTTAATTGTGTGCATTTCAATAAGAAATGAGAAAGTGAATGTGATTTGGAATAGCAGTGAGCAGGTCTTTCACAATAGTGATGATAGTGTAGTCTTACTTTCAGCAGAGAAGAAAGGTAAACTAACCAAAGTGAGGTAAACAGGCAATATCAATCAGTCTTAGAACAATTATAGTAGATGGCAATGCTTGATCATTTGGGAAGAACCCCAAATCCAGATGTGAAGACATGTGAGAAGGAAGAGCATATACTTTTGAGCATAGCATCTTAATCTTATATTTCCTACCCTTATTAACTCGTACATTTTGCAAGTTGCATTGGCTCATTTCATGGGCAAAACAGGATGTAAAAAGCTATACATAACGTAAAAAAGGATATTAATTTTATAAAATTTTATATTCTTTTCCAGCCAGTTCAGGACAGACTCAAATAAATGGTTTTCCTGTACACAGAGAAACTAGTGGGAATTAAGAATATAATGTTAAGAATGTACTAAGGGGGAGAATGTGTGTGTGACGGGCTGGACTTAACAGAATGTCTACATGAATTAAGATCTTGGAGCAGGAGCTTTGTCTAGGGATTATGGGAGTAAAACTTACAGAAACATTAAACTGGAAGAACACCTTAACCAGGGTATTCCCTGAAATTGTGGAAAAACATGCAGCAAATACCAAATTTAGGAAGTGAATTTCATGCACAGTGTCTGTAGGGGCCTGCAAAGCCCAGCAAGTACTCCTTTCTAGCAGTCTATAACAAATTTCTGATTTGTTGTAGAAGACCGAAAGCCGAGTGTTATGTCACAAGAAGGGAAGAGAGATCAAAAGCATCAGTGATGTCTTGGACCTCTGTCAAAGACAAGATCATTATATCTCTAGATGGCATTAAGAAGCAGACATGCCCTACAGCATAGGAGAGGATGAAAAGTCCAAGAGCCACAGCTAATGACACTTCGGAAAATCCTGAACCCAGATCTGATAGGCTTAAATTCTTTCTTAGCTCTGAGACAGCTTGCTGTATGATCTTCTGGCAGCTTATCTTGTCTCATGGGGCTCCAGCTGACCCCTTGTAAAATGTACAAAACTGAGCTTCTTGGACTGTTAGGAATCCTAGCTGATATAAAATAGTTGATGTTTTCTTTGAATGAGAGTTACTCAATAAAGACAGAGTTTTAACAAAAAAGGAGAGTGTATTTAATAACAAGGATTTTGAGCAGTAAACAATTAAGCTTTACGAGTTCTTTTCATATCAGCCATCATAAATTAGGAGACAGTTTAAAAATGTATCAACAGGTTCAGTAACTGTTTAGAGACAAGAAAAAATATAAAAGAGCACAGAAGTGTCAAGTATCTTCAATAAATGTCTATTCTGTTCAAGAATTCATTAAAACAAATGAAAATTAACCTGGAGTTTCAAAATTAAGACTGAGCGCAGCTTAAAGCCTAAATCAAAATACATTCTGCTGTACATCAGGTAATTTGAGTAAGCAACTCAAAAAGTAAGGTCTTTTCTTGTGAAAAGTATTCCTTTTCTGTACATATTATGATAAAAGCCGTATTTCCTGATACTTGTTTTTCTACTCATGACTGCCTACAATTAATTATTCTTCAGTCTCTGTTACTCCCAACAAAATTCTTGCAGAACTACTTGTCTTATCTTGGTCTCTGCTCATTGACTATTGGGTTAGAATTGCAGATGTCACTGGGAAGTCTTAAAAAGCTGTGTTGATCAACAAGTGATATAGGCAGATCTGAGGGAGGTTTTAAAGCAGAATTAGGAACGAAAGAAAGCACCAGTTAGACATCTAACCAGAACATGGAATGAAGACAGTTGTTGCCAGAATCCCTGCAGAAAGGTGTTGAGCTGCAGTTGCTGCTCTATTGGTCCTATTCTCATAAAAGAAGTTTGCAGGGTTTTCTTCTGTCACCTGCAGAGTGTTGTAGGCAGCCACTGTTAAAATCTGTCTACAAAAGCCTGAATCTCTTCTTAAGGCTGCCCTATACAAGGAGGAATGAAAGTGAGAACTCTGCAGCAGGCAATTAGAGACACGAAGCTGGAGCAGCCTCTCTGCTGGCCACAGATCACAGTGCCCATTCCTAGCCCTCGGCAGAGGTGCTGTGGGTAAGTCTCATGTGATGAGAGAAGTAACAGTCTTTGGTGCTTGTTACTACTGGATTAATAGAAATGCTCCATTCTGCTGGCTCTGGTTTGTGGGAGTACACCCTGACATCATCCTTCAAGCAGAACAAGGCTCAGGTTAATTTCATTTTTACCTGAAACTAATTACAGTGGCTGCCCTGTCTCTTCAACAGGGTATTGCTTGAGGCAGCGAGGTGATGGTAAGGAACTTCTGGTGGTGGTAAAAAACTAAGGGCAGTGAGCTCTTATTTTTTGGTACAGATGGATCAATAGGAGGGTGTTCACCTGTGGCCTTCTAAGTTCATAGTATAAGTGAGGACAGTCTTCTTGAGAAACTAATGCACTGCAGGAGCATCAGAATAAAGTAATTTTTCAGCCTAATGAAATGGCAAAACCAGTTGCCATACTTCAGTATCGCTCTCACATTCAAGATACATCTATCTGAAGACATTTTTAGATAACAAAGGGTAATGCTCCCATGTGTTACATTTAGAGTGTCTCCAGGCTGAAGTCTGTACAGGTAACTGTTCTATTCCATTATATTCTATTCTGTCAAAGCATAAAGCCTCTCAGAACACTGTGTTTCCTCCTGAGACATGGAAAGAAAGGACTCATAGCTGCTGTTTTCTAGACTGTTTTCATGTCTTATACATTTTGAGTATCTGTGTCAGGACTGTGTTAGACCTTTCCAACAACTGAAATGGGTTTGATGTAAGCCATGTATTACTAAACATACCAAACTATTGTGAACCGTGCTTCCTCTTGTTCCCTGAGCTGTCACATCTCCAGTATTTTTCTAAGTTGGTATATAATAAAGGAAGGCAGTAAAGTCAGTTAACATTTAACAGTTAACATTTAACATTTCTGCTCCTTTAACATTTCTTTGGATGTTCCCACCCAGATAAAAACTTCATGGCTCTTTTGCTATTTCAATAGGCTAAATATACCCTTTTAAAAATCATTGTTTTTCACAATCTTTTACAATCTCATGTACAAATCTAAGACAGAAACGTTTTAACATTTATGAAATAAATAAACATTTATAAAACCAACATCGTTACACTGGCCTTTTGCATAGATCTTCAATGTTTTCATGATATATATGATTTCTTTGTGGATACATAGGATTATAATATCTCCTCACCCCACTGAGTAACATAAAGACATATTTGTATGACACTGTCATCTAGCAGACTCAAACAGAAAGAATTTATTCTTACAGGAAGAACTGCAGTGGGTTTTAGAGTAGCAGGAATTTTGGCTATATTTTAAAATAAAACTATATTAGCATATCACATTGTGGTGTGAGTCATCTAAGTTTCTGTGTCATGGGGAAGAAGGGATCATTTAAAGTCTGCAGTGTTAATTGTGGTGTTTACAATGCCATTTAAACATCACTTGACACTGAAATTCTTTAGAAAACAATTTCTGGAAGGCAAGGAACTCAATCTCTCATGGAGGAATTCTAGAGCTGTTGTTTCTGGTTCCCCCTGGCACAGGAACAGCTCTGCTTCTGGCACTTCATCAGACTATTTTCTATGCTATTTGGGTATGGGCTTCATTTACATTGCAGTTACATGAGTGATAAGAGAAGGAACACTTGGCAAAGTGCAGCAGTGAGTGACCTGTCTGAACAGTTCATGTGAGCTCTGGTTCATTTACTTCCTCTGTCTGGGGATTTATCAGTAGGCAGAGCAGGTATGTGTGAAAGTTGTTCAGGCTCAAACGTTTATAGGCTGGGTGTCATGGTGTTGGGGGTTTTTGTGTTTGGGTTTTTTGATCTGTAGTGATAAAACAGAAGGAAATGCTCTGAGATGAGCCAAAAGAAGCTTCTGTCTTCCTTAAGCATAGTATCTTCACTCCTCCATGCCCTAGCTGGGCTAGCTACCAAGAAGAGTACAGTCACAGCTCTGTTTGGGTTTCATGTTGGTGGTCAGCCTGAAGGCGCTTTAAGAGATTCCAGTTTACTTCTCACTAAGTCTTAAGAAGACACACAAAATCAGTTAGTTACTGCTGCTTAGCTGAGAAGCAGCTAATTTCAGCAGAGGAAAGATAATTTTTTGAAACACAAACACATTTTTTTTTTGTGATTGTGAGCATTTCTCTCAGCTATTTATACCAGAATTACCTAAGGAAATACAGCTGTGCCCTTCTTCTTATGTATGCAGTCTAAATCAAATCCTTTGTGTCTATTTTATCTTCCTAATTTTTTTTTCTGTATTTTTTCCTACTAGACATGGAAATAATGGAAGCCCCAGGCTTTCTGAACATATCCCAGTAGGAAATGAGTTGGAAGAACTGAAAGAAAAGCTAATCATTAAAGCTGTAGCAAGCAGTGTGATTTTATATTTAGAAGCCACATTTTTATTTTTGAGCATATGATTCTTCCTGTTCAGCTCTTTCATCCCACTGAAAGGTTTTATTTATATGGCAAATTCTTTTAGAGTCTTTGGATTGATAGGAAATGGAAGACTATTAAAAATGCTTTTTAACATCAGAACTTCTACTGTTCTGAAATTAATTTGCTCTTATTTTCAGAGATTGATGTGATTGTCTTATTATTGGCCATTAGCATGGCCTGCCATCTACCGTTGCTTCTAAAGTGGCTTACACGGCTTTCAAGGCATCTGACTGAGTGCTGGACTGAGAAATTGTGTGAACTGTACTTTGAAAGCCTGCTTTCAGCAGGGTAATTTACTGCTTGTTAGGATGGAATGTCAAGATAAGTTATCTTTGCTTATCATCCTTTCAGACTGTACTCTGCCACAAGGGAACAAATAAAGTGACTCCACCATTTATATTCCAAATGGCATCTATTTATTCAATCTCACAGTTCCCTAATGATTAAGTGAAGCTATTTAAATCAGAACAGAATGTCTCTCTTTTAATATGGGAGCACTGCTTGTCCATCAGGTAGGCATGCTCTAACAGAAAGAAAAATCTATTTTCCTGTTGAAGCTGTTTAGATGTCCTGACATGATGAAGGAAATGATTTTTTAACGCTGCATCTTTTGTACTGGCCAGAGGTAACAGGATCTCTTTCCTCAAGAGTCTCATGGGTGCTGCTGTGAGACTTGTCACTCAAGCTTCATTGACAAGAAGATCTGATTGAATTAAGTCAGTTACCACATTTCTAGCAGTTTGAGGAGAAGTTTTTGCTACATCTTAATGAGAGCATCTTTACAGGCTTTGGAAAGGAGTTAAATTGCAAGTGTCTACACATGAATGATTTCAATTTTCCTAAAGCTGAAGTCCTGTTTAGGTCTTCTGTGAATACGCTGTGTGTGCTCCAGAGTTAAATTCTAATCCACCACCTACTGTCATGAGAAGGTAAAATCCAACGCAGAGTATTGGGCCTGAGGAAGGGCATTCTCTGCTCATACCATTCTCAGGTGAAGACAGTTCAGATATTCCAGTAGTGCCGTTTCACTTTCTACAGGCAACGAGTTACACAGCCAGCATGGCGCACCCAACAGAGCAGGAATAGGATGAGTCAGTGTTTGTGCACCGATTTCTAATCCACTGAAAGGAGTTTATGTGTCAATGTTGCAGATTTTAGCATATGTTTGATACACTTATTTTGTGTTTCTGATGGTGCATATTTGATCCACCTGTATGTATTTGCTCCATTCTAAAAAGCTTTTGGATGGACATGTCGACAGTTCACTGTGCAGGGTAGTATATTGTTGAGACAAGGATGTTGCCTGTGGATGTAATGAACCTATACATATTGAAATACCCACATTTGAATATAGATTTATAAATATTGATTACAGAGTTTAATTTCAGCTGTGTATGGGGGTTGCCACGTCCAAATAGCTGACACTAGCAGTGCTTGCACTAATTCATAAAGGACATTTGCCATTTTCTGAGAGATTATTTGGTTGGAGACTGTGACATTCTTGGTGGGAATACCCATAACCTCTGCTGGCTTGAGCAAATATTTGAGGAGAATTAGATTACATGCTGTCAGGTTTATGATGTCAGTGCCTCTAGTCTGGTGCCTCTACAGGGAAATGGTCCAGAGAGGAGACACAGGAACAACACTGCTGTCGAGGGACACTCAGATGAATTTGATACATTTAGGGAATTTTTCCAGTGCCTCCTGATTTGGAAGTCCTTGGAACTTCTGAGAATGGTATAGCTGCAAATTTGGTAAAAGAGCTGCTCAGTGGTTGCTGTAAGAAGTTAAATTATCAAAACCCAAGAAAATTGCATAACAAATTTACAAACTAGGCAGCCAAGATAGAAAGCAGAGGGAAAGAGACTGTGTTAGCACTGAACCTCCTAACACATGATGAGTATGGCCAGAATTTATTCTAATCTAACACCTTGTTTTTCTTTATATTAAAACATTGTTCGATAAAAGAAGAGGGAAAAACTCATCTCCTAGTCACTGTCTTGATCCCCATAACAGCATATCTGTTCTGCTTTCTAGGGCAGCATGACCTGCATAAGAGCAATCAGCGCTGTTAAGCACTGCTGCAACAGAATAGCAGTTGCCTGAAACTGACAGAGGCATGACAGTATGGGGTGAGCTGACAGTGTCTTTCACTCATTTTTGGGACTGATCCCTTATTTTCCAGTTAACTTTAGAGCATTTTTAATCTTTTTTTACAAGATAACAGTTCCTCATAAAAATTCACACAACCACTATAAAAATTCTTTGAATATTTCAATTATGATTAATAGTTTGGTTTTATCAGTATTCAGTAATATACATTTTTTGAGAACTCTATAGAGATTTTAATTTCAAATACAGTATCTCATGAACACCCCTTATATTTGTTCTAACAGTACAATGAAGAGAGAGGGATTTATTTCTAATTTTTGGCTGTATGAAGTTGCTGAAAGAATACAGTTCATTAAACTTGAAATGTTTGGCAATACTGAGTACAGCTTGATGTTTTTGAATATAAAATCCTTTTCTGCCACAATCTGTGTAGAAAATAAATCTACCAGGTAAGAAGAGAGAAACAGAAAAAAAGAATGAAAAGGGAAAGAGAAAGAGGGAGGGATATTTTTCTTAGGGTTACATTATGTTTAGTCTTTTGAATGACCATAGTGTGTGTTAGATTTTAAATTCTTATCTTTGGTTCTGCTATGTTTTACATGATGTCCATACAAAGACGTAAAAGGATTAGCTTAGCTGTTGTATGCATTACAATATGCTTCATTTAAGGTAGAGAAGACCTCATCTGAATAACTGCACAGCAATAGGGCAGATGAATTTCAGTGCCATAAGGGCTGTTAATGCTTTTGGTTTGAAAAAAGAAAGACTCTCTCTAAGGATACAGAGTGATTGTCTCTGAATCAGTTGTTTTGATACATTTGATGCATTTGATACCTAGAATTATCACAGCGAGTGCTCTAAAACCATCAGAGAATGTCAAAAAGGCCTCACATTAAATATTATTAGGGAAGAAGTCATTGTGCCACTGAGTAAATGGTTTTATTTTCTAGTCTTGGGAGGAAAGACTGAGACCTAATGACTGCTGATTGGTTTCTTAATCAGATACTGAAGTCCCATCACAGGCATTCACTTCCCTCTTATAACAGTTTTACAGCAAACCCCCCAAAATAATTGCCTTGTTTCTTATTTATTTATTCTACTTAGAATTAGTCTTTATTATGTCTTGCTATTATTCTAAGCAGATTGCAAGAATAATTAATGTAGTGAACAGGATTTAAAAGTTAACTTTCCAGCATATCCCTTATACCACGTCCTGCCCTTACACTGATGGCATCTATGTTAACATCTGCCCTCTACTTCCAAATTTAGTTCATAGATATAAAATTTTGGGAAGGCCTTTCTTGCAGTAAAAGTCAATATGTTCAAAGGCAAGACTGCCTGTGTATGGATCAGATGAAAGATTTACCTTGTTAAGTGTCTTTCCAGTGATAAAGGTCACCAGCTGTTAAGTAAATAAGACCCTATCAAGTTGTCTGCAGCCCTCAACAGACCACCCTGAAGATGAGCAGTATACAGATTTACTTGCTTCCTGAGCACAGAATCAGACAGGTTCTTCCCAAATTCAGCCTCAGCCCAGACTGCCTGCAAATTGTAACCCTTCCAGCAGGAGTGGCCAGGGACTTTCATGGAAGGACCCTGTGTCACTGGACTATCTGATGTCATGACCTGCAGGACAGGTAGCCACTGCACAGAGCATCAGACACGTATATGGCGCTAGTAAGGATAGCCTAGGAGTGCTGTAGAGCAAAATCCCCTCTCTGTTGACACCATGTCATGACGTACCCTGTGACAGACAACAGACAGCAGCAGTTAATTTGGCTCTCACGCCATATGTGGTGCTGGCTGTTCCTCACAGCAGAATGTCTGTAGCCTCATGATCCAAGGTGACAAACTCATTAACCTTTCAGGATAAATTGGCTTTGTTCCACCTTCTTTGTTGCTGTACCAGAGGCAGATGACTTCAGCAGCTGTGGCGTCTGCACCTGCCAGCACATCCTGCAAGAAGGCAGGCAGTTGTGCACCCAGTATTTGTCATCACAGAGAAATGCTGGTAAGTGGAATTTATCTGTGTGACTCAGCAATGCAGAGTTTACAGCTTGTCCTGTACATCAGGCATGTGATCTTATCTCCTTTGGGTACCACCAAGCTTTGGGAGTTCTGGCCTGGTTTAAATGTTAAACCCACCACCTTTCATTATATTCAGAATACAAGTGGGAGCTGACCCAGGGCACAGGGGCCAAACACTTGCAGTGGAAAGCATCTGTTCATATATGACCAGTCAGACAAAGGCTTTGCTGATGAAAGAATGCACAAATTTCAAAAATTACGTTGATTATAAGAAGACCCTCTGTGGAGATATTCCAGCGGCAAGAAACTGAAAGCTTCTAAATTGCTTATTTTTTTGCTCATGTTCTTAATAAACTGTAGAAGCACTACCTTAGGCTACTGGATGGAAACAAGGCAACATTAGTATTTTAAAATAGATTTGCACAATTGTATACTTTAAGGCATAATTATGGAGAGCTTGTTTTGTTTGTAGGTATCAAAGTCTGTTATCCTATCTAGCCTGTCAGCCATGGGAGGTACTTTTGGTTTCTCCAAATACATAATAAAAATAAACAGAATACAAGCAGGATCCTCTGTAATACAATTTTGACCTTTCCACAAATGAGATGAAGAAACATTATCTTTTTGAGAGCCTCTGTGTAGAGAATAAAAAGCTTTTGAAAATGGCTGATATTCACACTGTCATGAAGTGTTGATTGAAATACAAGTTTCTAGAATGGTCTGTACAAGTTTCTAGTTACTGAACATGTAATGACCCAAATGGCATATTCATTAGATGACAAATGTCATGGGAATGTTTCTGGGGAGAAGCATCTGCCCTCCTGACACAAATTGCCTCTCCATTGCAAACAACGCAGACCCAGGCCATCCCTCCAACTCTCTGGTCAAAACTGTCCACTCAAAGGGTCTTGGAAATCACCAAGCATGTGAGGTGATGACGAAGGAGAAGGCAGTTGTAGCAACTCCAGGCCCACATTTGTGAGACCAGGTGTTACATACAGCGGGTGGCACCACAGCGTGCACAAGGCACTGAAGGAGGAAAGGGTGTCTCAGATGGATACCACAGGCAGTAAATATCTAGGACCAAGACTGCTTGGAAATTTGTTTATAATTAAATTTTACACATTGTGTTGGATTTCATACTGTTACAAAGACACTGTCTAGTTCATAACTGGCAGTTTATTTAGGCTTTGGCTCACCTTTATATATTTGTTGATCAACAATCAGTTATTTCTGTAATGTGTTGCCTGTGACCCATTAGTTATGAAGAAATGAATTACTATATCCTACCAAAAAATTTCATTGCCTTATCATAAAACACAGAATCATTCATCAAACTATTATATGGGTCCCCATGAGTCAAAACTCACAGAGATTTATAATTAAATGGATAGAAAACACAGATAAAGCCTTTTGTCAATAAGTACCCATAAATTAGTCAGGCACAATATACTCCCTGCGTATTAGAGAAAGTCTCTTTCTCCCAGGCACCTTTATGCTATTAAAAGAATTATGTAACATGTAAAGTAGTCAAGTTAGCAATGCGTGTCTGGTGAGTGAGGCCAGGATGGTGGGGCAGTCTGGTGTTCCCAATGTTGTTGCAGTTCTGCCCATGCACAGCAGTACCATGCCCATGCTGGTGCCCCAGCTTGTTTAGGGAAGCATTCGCTGCTCGGCTCCAGGACGCTGCGCAGAGCCTGGCTTGCAGCAGCCTTGCAGGGGTGGCTGGCGCCCAATGGCCTCATCAACCTCTGCCTGGCCTTCAGCTTGCTCCATGCACCCACTGCATCCCAACGTACTTAACAGCCAAAGGAATTTTTTTTTGATACAAAGCTCTGGTGGCTGGTCTCTGATTCAGATCCCAGGCCTGCCTTTCTAGCGCATAAGGTGTCCAGAGAAGCTGTTTCTCCAGATTTCTCTCTCTATTTTCTTTGGACTTCCCCTTTTTGTCCTACCTTTCTGACATGCAGACACATGCCAAGAAGATCCTCCCCTTACTTTCTGCACCTGCAAGAGCTCACAGTTATATCCTTACATCCGTGCAAACACAGGGATGGATAGGAAGTTGTGGGTGAAACCAAGGAAGGTCTGGGCCAGAGACAAGCTGTGAGGGATGGACATACTGCAGTTGATGAGGGAGTGATCTATGGTAGCAGAACACTCTGCTTAGGCAGTTGTGTAGGAAATTCAGTGAGAAAGTGTGTAGGGATAGAGAAGAATGTCAGCTGCCCACTGGGAGCTCATTCCTCCTTTTGCCTGTATGGCACAATTCTGGGTCTGAAAAATCTTTACTCTGTTGAGGAACCAGCCAGTAAAATGACAGTGGTACCTTTTCTGCTTAATAGAAGAACCTAGGAACTGATGCTTTTAAAACTGAACTGTTACAAACAGGAAAAACTACCAAGATTGCCAATTCAGACTCCTGATAATTAAGAAATACCAGAATGGCAGAAAAAGTCTCTACAGCATCTTGGATATATATGCATTATACTGTACCTTCATTTCCTCTTTATAAATCATTTTCTCATAGGACCTTTATGAGACTGACTGTGGCGACAGGGTATATCTTAAGGATTAACTAGGATTGTGTAGTGAAGGTGACTGCCATTTATTATCCCTGCCTTCGACACTACAGGAGCAAAATGGTCTGTACAGATCATAAAAAGGGATTTCAGAATAGGAAAGACTGATGTCTGAATTGAGTACTTAAACGTTGCCTCAAACTGGGTTTGGACGCAGAGTTCCTGCAGTTCTCTAATGCAGGAGTAATTTGAAATAAGTTTTCATCCGCAAGTGGTCACTAACTGTGTCATGTTAATTTCTGAGTTTCCATGTGAATTGTTAGGGTTCGATTTGTGGGAGTATTGATATTTCAGAGCCATGACTGATGCTGGTAGGAGCTGTGCTTTAAATATGTGAAGTGCTAGGAAGTGCAAGGTATTTTCAAAGATGAGGTACAAACCTTTCAAATTGTGCATCCACAATTAACAGGTGCTTTCAAATTTAATCTCATATTAATCCTCTTTCCCCAAAATACCCACAGTTCCATTTCTCCATCTTGAACTGACCTGCTGTACAGATTAATGCTGGTGCCACACCCTAACAATACAGGAAAAGAAATTCCATGAAAAAAGTATATTTTGTAACCATAGGAGGTTTTGAATAATGTACTGTAAATAAGACATGGAGGCCCTATTCAGCAATTAAATGAAGCAACAGTGTTCTAGATCCTAAATTCAGAGATGGTAGTTTACTCTGACCTCCAGTGTAGCACAGGTCAGTTCTTCCCTGAATTGGGTTTAGTTTAACTACAGCACCTCTTTTAAAAAGTTAGCAAATCTCCATTTAAATATTTGTAGTATGAACAAACTATCATTATTTTGTTAAATTATTGGAGTGATTAATTTTCATAGTACTAATACATTCCGTTTCTACTTCGGAATGTCTCTGCTTTCAACTTCCAGGCACTTGATCTTTTTGTGTTTGTGCTTTTGAGACTGAAGAGCCGTCAATTATCGAATTTCTATTCCTCCTAGAGGTAATTAGAAGCTGTGATCAAGACATCCTTTAGCCTTTTTGTTAAGATAAATAGTCTGAACTTCAGTTTTCCACCATGGCAGTTTCCCCAATCCTTTGATCTTTCTCCTGGTTCACCTCTGAACCAGAGAGACCTAATTTATTCCTTTTTCAGCTGTGGGTGCTGGGACTGTGAACAGCATCTCAGAAGGAGACTTGTTAGTCCCAGGTTGCATAACCTTTCTAACAGTTTTTGGTATTATTCTGCTCATTCATCATCTGATTGGCATTTTGTTTTGCTGTTATACCCTTTTTGTACTGCACAAGGAGCTAATCTGCATTTGACTGACACAATGCCCCAGTCATTTCAATTACTGTTCCCAACACAGTGTCTCATTATGTTTGGAATTCCTGAATATTGTTGAATTACAATTATCTGTATTGATGCCTATGTCATTTTTTTGCAGCAGCTTATCAATTAGTTTGTTTCCGTGTATCCTCTTCATGACTGACATGCACACTTTGATCAGAATGGATTCTCTCATTTCTTCCAGAGCATTAATAAAAATCCAAAGGCCAAGAACTGACCCTAACATGGTCTTAAGAATACATGCCCTTAATGAGACCTCACTGTTTACAAATGTGTTTTGCAACCTGTCAACAGCTTTTAAAAATTCATTTTCCGTGTACCACACTGCTTTTGTTTTAATTATCAAAATGTTGTATAGTGCCAAGGATTATGACTTTTCCACACAGCCTCTATTCCCTTTCTCAGTCACTGAGTGTGAGGTCATTAATCATGCATGAAGTGAAGGAGGCATCTGATGGGAAAAAAAGTATGTGATCTTTTAATTAAAGAGTGTGTCAAAATGCATTGAAGACAGGTGAATTAAAGATACTCAAGCCATCATAAACCCCACATATCTTAACTTATGCTGGATTTTAGGTCCTAATTTTTCTAATATGAAGGGCTTCTGTGTCTGTGTGAGTGTCGGGGTTTTGACGCTCACTAAGCGCCAGGCACCCATGACACTATTCACTTACCTTCCTGTGCTGTAGGTGAGCAGAGGAGGGAGAATTAAAAGCTTCATGAGTTTACATAAGGATTAGGGGAAAAACACTTTAAGGCAAAACAGGTTCAAAACTTAAACAGCATAAAGAAAATTTATTAATAATAGAACTTAAAGTTAAAAAAAAAGTAATGAGAACTAAAATAAACCTTTAGAACACTTTTCTTTCCCAGTCCTTCCCTCTTTCCACTGACCCCGCAGGGAGACAAAACATGGGTTTTGGTCAGTCTTTCACTTCTTAAAAAAAGATCTTTCTTTGGTACGCTTAAGGAAAATAGTTTCTTTCTTCTACTGTGCCGTGGGATCCTTCCCATGGGAGATAGCTCTCTGCGAACTTTTCCAGCATGATTTTAACTTTCACAAACAGCAGTCCCACCCAAACCTGCTATAACGTTGAGTCCCTCCTATGAATGGTGCAGTTTTCCCACAACTGCCCGATGTGGGTCATTTTAGTTCATGTGGTTTAGTCTTTTAAGGATGAGCTGTTCTAGTTTGGAAGCAAGGGTTTTCTTTCTTTATCTCTTGTAGCAAGGGTCCTCTCTCTTTGTTCGAGTTCCTCACTAGATTACAGCTTTTCAGGATCCACATGCTCCAGGATGAGCACTCTTCCTCGTGGGATGCCCGTGGATCTCTGCACGTCCCCATGAACCTCATGAATTACAGGGAAACAGTTTGTTGTATTATAGTCCTGACCATGGCTTGCAGGAGAATCTCAGCTCCAGTGCTTGGAGCACCTCCTCCCTCTGCTTCTTTTCACAGAACTCAGTGCTGCCATGTTGGCTCTCCTCACGTGTCCTCACTTCTTCCTTTTCCCTGACTCTGAAGAAAATTGTTGTCCATAGGGATTATTGTTCTCAAGTTCTATCAACTGAAAAGTTCTTACAGATCTTCGCTGCGCTGAAAAGGTTGATCTCGTCTGTGTTCTGTGTTGGGGAATTGTTTGTCACATTTTCATTGGTGGCCACCTGGCTCTGCCTTAGGAAGGCCCTGGCCGTGTGTCCCCCAGCGGCCCCCACTGGGTTGGGCCCTGGTGGCCACCTCACCATCCCTTGAAAGAAGGAAGAGAGCTTCCCATTGTTTTTCCTTTCTTAAATATGTCATCACAGAGGCGTTACCAACTTGTCTAATTGGGCTGGTAACCTGCCCATCATCAGAGCCTTCACTGGTTGGCTCTGTGTTGGACATAGTAGAAACTTTGAGCAGCTTGCTCCTGCCCACCAAAAACTAGGCTGTTTTTAAACTAGGACAGTGAGGGACAGTTTTGATATCGTTTTAAATATTTACTGATTAGGATAGCCCTCCTTCACTCAAATATAAGTGTAAATGTATAAAATAAATTGCAATGAACTGCATTCCCTGAATGCATGTTTCTTGCTGCTCATTAGAGAGAGAGAGAGAACATATAATCAGCTCAGATGTAAATGTGGATGTAAACTGTCCAAGGTTAGATGAGATGAATCCCAAAAAAAGCCCATAGAATTCCATAATGATTCTTGCTTTTCTCTTCTGATAATGAAGTCTATAAACAAATTCAATTTTATGGAAACTAAGAAAGAATTCTGAATGTTTTGTTTTACTAAACAATGTTTTATTTGTTAATCCAGCAGCTATTTAACAACTGGATTAGCTAATTAATTACTGTTCATTTTAACTACAACATTAACTGATAACCTCCCTTGCACACTGTATAGCCCCAGGAGAGGTGTGCCTGGAGAGCTCAAGCTCACTTTGATCTGGGAACTTGGGTCAAAGAAAAGAATGAACAGGTTAAAAAAATGTTTAGGAAAAAAATCTAAAGGCCACAGAATATGTGCTTTCCCAATTTTCCTAAAATAACTCAAAAGAATTCTTGAGGCAGAGATTAAAAAAAAATTGTAACTGAATATATATATCTTTGTCTTATCTGTGGGGATAATTTCCTTTCTCTAGCAGGGTTTCTGTTTTCAGTAGCTTGATTAAGGGACAATATCTCATGTGATTAAATGATCCGGGCACATTTGCATATGAATGCTAGATGGCATGGCATAGAAACTGATTAGGCCTCATCTATATCACATGCCTGGAAATTAATGCTAATAGCACTTAAGATATTAAGGTTTGGATTAAACTTGGCCAGAGAAAATGAAGTGTAAAAGAACTTTGCTAAACATTTTGGAACTTCACAGATATTTTTCCCCCTTTTAATCTGGGTGTGAAAGTTTCTTCTTCTCAGCTATTGCTAATTTACACATTCTTACCAATAATAGTCTTCTAACCACATACACAGTCTACAAATGATTTGAAGAAGATAACTGTTTATGATGGAAGACTCTGTGAACATGTGTCTGACTTTACCATTTGTGTGTTTAGATAAGGCAGGCAGTAGGAGTGAGAGCTTTCGACAACTTTTCATCTTCAGAAACACAAGGGAAAGTAAGCAATAATTTTCAAGCCTAGGCAAGAAATGCTTGGGAGTTATATTAAATCTTTGATAGTGTGATCATTTGTGTCTGACTTAAACTCTTATTATTTTACTTATACTAGAATAGTCCTAGCAGCTGATCCTGAGATGCTGTCAGTGGTGTGTACCATATGCCCTCAAGGTGCCCTGAGAGTTTGACATTTGAAAAGTCACTAGACAGGCTTCAGAAGTAAGTGCTCAAATCATGAATAAGGTAAAATAGAAACATCTTTTAACTGAAATTAATAAAATAAATTAAATTTCAGATGATTCTCAGCAGTGACCAAATTTTACCTCTGCAGTCTGGCTCATGGTAAGGACATCCTGTCTTCACTGAAATGAGTAGGACCTCTGTGACCTCTAAGGATCACCTTCTAAAGTCCAGTCTTGTGTAAAAGGCATGGCAGCCAATGACAAATTAAACATGGCCTGAGGTCAAAACACTGCATCTCATCCAGCAGTTGAGGTACAAGCCTGACATTCATTCCTCTTTCTGAATGAGCTGAAACCCTGGATGCAAACATTTACATGTGAAAAGTTCAAATGCAGACAAAACTCAGCTGCTCATTAATTCTGAGGTTTCCTCATTTTCTAGCAGAATAATTTTTGCAGCTCAGCATACATGTACCATATGTAACATTCCAGTGCTGAAATGCACTGGGCAGAAGACGAACAGAAGTTGATACAGACTGTGGGGAAAGATTATTTAAGTTTTAATTAATGCGTGCCTAGACACTGATGTTGCAGTGAAGAAGAAAATGCCTGAAATATCTTTACTTAAAGCCTTAATATCTTTAAGTTAATGCCTTCTTTGTGGAACAGAAGGCACTAACAATATTTTTATAGCAGCACTTGAGTTATTTGGAGCAAAGAAATGTATGTTATTTATTTATTTTATCCAGCTTCTGCAAGGTATATCTGCTGTAATGATGTTTAAAGTTTAATTTAGTTTTGCAGATTTTTTTCTCCCTGTTTTATTAAACCTCAGTGACTTTTTAAGAAAAATGCAGTGTTAGATGTTAATGTAACAGGAATTAATCTGGTATCCACCATAATAAAATAAATACCCTTTTTAATACCCTAAAAGGTAACAAAGATTAATGTAGTTAAAGTTGATGTATTTTATGAACATTCTTTTCATTTTAAAGTATTACCTAGCCAAAGTTTTTTATAACATAAATGAGGTTCTCATCCTGCAATGTCACCAACTGCCAAAATGTAGAAAATTCTTGCTATACTTACAGTGTTATAGAAAGGAAGTGTTCCCCCAAACATTCATCTCCTCCTTTGAAACTCATCTGGTGCTCCTTTGGCCATGAAGTAATTTACAAATACTCCACTGGAGCAGGGAAAACCTTTCAAGAGCACTTTCCTACTCAGTAGCCTTTCTTTGGGTTACCCACTGAAAGCATGTGGGCTGCCGAGATGAGTAAAGCAAGGCCTCCTTGAACTGACTTTGTGCCATGAGACCATGCTCTCACTTGGACCACCACTGTGTTGTAGCTCTGTTTGCAGATTACACAAGCAAAGGCTCTGAGCAGATTTCCCCTTGCTTGCTCCCTCTTGATAACAGGATGGTGGGGGAACAGAAAAAGCTAGTACGGTATAAGATTATGACTGGGGTTTTGGACATGCAGCAACATGCTCCCTGCCATGTGACAGAACACACTCTATAGCCGTATTTTCCTCTTCTTAGTTCTGACAATACCATTTCCCTTGGCTATACAACAATGTATTTTTTATTTAAATTTTAAATTTCATTTTGGTGCTGTTATTTGCAATAACATAGGTTCTCTCCTCTCCTTAAATACACCCAGATTTGAGGGCTCTGCTCGTCAGCATTAAATAGTTATTCATGGTGCTAAAGATATTGCTGGGAAACACACGGGAACTGTGAGCCTGTGCTGCCTTCCAGGACTACTGCAAATACAAAACTGTGGAGCTCGCTGCTGGCACCAGTGAGTACATGTGTACTGCCATGACCAGGTCTAGATTCTGCTGAACACACAGCCATCCAGGGATTCAGTAGGAATTCACCTAGGGATTTAAATACAAAGAAGAACAAGTTCTGTCCTTTGAAATGACTAACACAAGTCAGGCTTGGAAAATGACAGCAACCTGTGTGGGAGCTGTTCTCTGTGACAGGGTTTGTTTTCTGTACATTGGCTCCTTAGTTTCTGCTGTTGCACACCGAAGTTCCATCTGGGAAGCTGAATTCATGCAGTAGTTGGGAGAGTGCTGTAGCCAGGTGGGATCTGGTGTTGTTCTGCCTGGCCAGTTGTTCATTTCCCTTAGCAAAGAGGTCCTCACTCCCTGAGGAATTTCATATGGTTGTCCTAGGAAAACAGACCTTACATTTGGGGAAAAAGCTGTGCTTGTTCCAGTCTTTGAATTCAAGGTAGTGTCAAACACAGCATGTCACATGTGGAAGGGAGATGCCTTCAGATTGAGTAGTTGCCTTAAAACAGACTGAATTAAAATAATAGCCCTCTTTGTTCTGTTACATCACACTCAGAATGCAAACCCTTTGTATATATTTGGATGAGTAGTACTTGCTGCAGAGTCCTGGTGCAAGCTGTGCTGTTCCCTGTGTCTTCTTACCTTGTAGCAGTATTCAGCATTTTGTGGTGCCTTTTGTCATGGCACTGCCATGACACAAGGCTCCTTTATGATCTGCATCATGATCTGCATTCATAAAGGGCAATAGAATCATAAATTCATACAATCATAGAATCATTTAAGTTGGAAAACACTTCTAAGATCATCAAATCCAGCTGTTAACCCAGCACTGCCAAGTCCATCTCTAAAGCGTGTCCCTAAGTGCCACATCTACATGTCTTTAAAATAGCTCTAGCGTTGGTGACCACCATTTCTCTGGGCAGTCTGTTCCAATGCTTGATAATCCTTTTGGTGAAGAAATTTTTCATAACATCCAATCTAAACCTCCCTGGTGCAACTTGAGGCTATTTCCTCTTTTCCTATTGCTTGTTATTTGCAGAGATCTTCGTGTGAAACTGGGAAGTTCACTTTTTGTGTGTGTGATTTTCCTAAAACTGTAGCATAACTAGGACACTGCAGACCAATGGTAGATTGGCAAAGCTGAAGCAATCATTCCCACAGCTCAGTGGCAGGGCATGAATTCAGACATCCCTCTGGCTTCAAATGGACAGCAGCAACTGTGCGGAATGCCAGGGTCAGTATATTTTTCAGAATTCTGAGGAGGGTTGAGGATCCAGAAATATATCGTGTTTAACCCAAACACAGCATTTTCTACATTTTCCTGAAAACTTGAGATTTGGAGGGAATTAGTAGCAACTGACAGTAGATTGTATACATTGTTCTTATACTTTTGTATAACTCCCTTTGTATAGTTGTATACTGCTTTTCTAACTGAAGCACTAATCAAATGAGAATACTGCAACTGAAGCTTCTGAAATAAACATATTTATATATATGTATGGGAAAAGACAGTTTCTGGTGGATAGATAATGAGAAAATGGGAAGGTTTCACAGCAGAAATTCAGATAGTGTGTTTCAGTGTGCCACCTTCCTGTGACCCTTCTTTCTCTTTCCCTCTTTCTTCTCTCCTGCTCATTGTCAAGCAAAGTCATCTGAACAAACAAAGCAGGGACTTGCAACTTGTCAGAGCTAATGAAGGAACTCCAAACAAGGAAACTTGCTCACTTTTCCCAAGTCCATCAACTGGTTTAAAAAACGTAGTGTCTCTCCCTCCAAAACCTTCTCAAATGACACATGCAATTAAAAAAAAAAAAGTAGTATTCTTTGACTAAAATATGTCATGTGGTGAACCTGGAGCTCAATTATATTTGTGTGTACTATATCCTGTCTCTCATCATGGCTGCTGTGACTTTTAAGGGATGCCAACCCACCTCATAAAAGTTCTTCTGACGTCCTCAGCATCTACTGCCTACCTCTGTTGTTTCTGGTATTTGAATGAGAGGGAGAGGACTGACATCATCGCAGGAGGCTGGAAATATGCAGACATTTGTGAGAGAGAGTCCCATTCATCTTGCACCAGCAATTCCCAATGGTCTCATCCTTTTCTTCCAGAGGCAAAATTATCTCAGCAAAGCAATGGAAGCTCTTGGAAGCTTCAACAGTCATGCTGAAAAAGATAAAAAGAAAAATGTTTTGTCGATTCTCATATTGGATAATTTTTTTTTTGTTGGAAGGGCTATGAGAACTTACCTGCATATCTAGGATCTCTGTGTGACTAAGTTTCAATAGCAATTCTGTGAATAAGTAAGTTTCAATAATAGTTATATCAATTATGATGGCATAACGAAATAGCACAAATCATTTATAGTTAAAGCAGCAAGATTTTGGTTTCATAAAAGTATAATAGTAATTTCTGTCTTGTTTTAACTCTGTGCTATGCCAGAAGTAAACTATGAAGTAGGTGTTTATTCATCACCATCAAACTGAGCCCTTAAGGAGGTGATATTAAAAATACCTGGCTTCAGGCCATGAGTTATACGCTCTTTCCCTGAGTCCTGTGATTGACTATGGGCATAGACCTCAGAGTCACAAAAAGTGGCCTCAGATTATTCATTTTTGTTGACTGAACATACTGTATTCACTAGGAAGTAAAGAAAATGAGTTGCAAAGAGTTACATCAGGCAAAGGTGGTGTCCAGTGAAAAGCAGCAAAAATCCCTCTGAAATAATTCCTGTATAAAAGCTATGTTTCAGAAACAGGCTCAGCATTTTTTATGACTGAGGAAAAGAGCAGATAAAAGTCTTTCCATAGATACATGATAATGATACTGAAGGAAAACATTCTTGTGGGAAAACTTGTGGTCTCTGTAAATCACTGTATTAGATGTGGAATTAGCTGCTTGTAGGCAATAATGTTGTTCCTTTAGCAAGTACCAAATACCAGTAGGATGTAATTTGCACAACATGTCCCTATAATAATTCAGCTACTGGGAAGGGGGAACAAAAATAAAGGGCTTGATCCATACCTTTATATTTAAGAGTGCCACAACTGACACATCAGGGAATATGCTTGGGAAAAACAGGCTGGTGTCTGCCTTGAAATCTTCAGAGACCCACTCAATGGTTTCAGCTACTGTGGGGTGCTATCTGCACTGGGGACTGACACACATCCTTATCAACCCCTTCCCCTTGCTTGAGAAACACTGTTTTAGGTAATGCAGGCATGAATGATACACCAGCTCTTTCAAATTGAGGATTAGAAAGTTCTCTCCTGCCTTCAGGAAACAAATACTGATCCTTATGGTACACCTGAGACACCAGAGAGTAATATGTGGTAGGGAGGAAAAGCAAGTAATGGTAGTCTGGGGACAAAATGGAAATTTAGTGATTCACAGATGCAGCTTTCCTTAGAACAAAACAAAACATTTTATTGATTTCTCCATCTTTTAAAAGTAGTTCTGTTGAATTACATTATTCACAGGGCAACAGAAAATGTGCATTCTGAAATTCAATAGTAAATAAGATCAGGAAAGTTGAAGCTGTTATTCTGACCTCATTGCTCTTTGGCATCTCATTATGGATTTCAAAGCTGTACAGAGAAAGTATGCATACAAAAACGTGAAAAAAAAAGAGGGAAAAAGTAAACAAAGAAACAATTACCACAAAAGGAGGAGTGTAGCGTTTTGTACAGGCTACATAAAGCATCGTATACTGGTAGAATAATTTTCTGAATTCAGCTTTATATTAGCTAGAAATATAATTGGAGAATGAAGTGGGAGAATTTGTGGCACATTTGATTTCTACTGTCTTGAAGCATGGACTGCTCTCTGAAAATCCGGAATTCAGTCTCCAGCTCTCTGCTCAGGTGAATCTTGTTTTTATCACTGCATCTGTGATGTGCTGTTCATGACATCAGGTGTACATTTATACAGCTGCAGCTCCATATCACTAGTAACGTTGACCAAAAGCTGATACCACATTCACATAAGCAGATTTTAAATATGTTCTGGGCTTGATTGACATTTATGATAAGAGTGGACTACTGAAGTGGTTGCCTTTTTATTGAGTTTGCACGGCAAGGTTTTAGTACTGCAGGGCCACAGAGGTGGCTTCTGTGAGAAGACACCAGGAACTGCCCCATGTCAGCAGGCTCCAAGATGGACCTACTGCTGGCCAAAGCCAAGCCCATTAGCAATGTTGGTAGAACCTCTGTGATAACATATTTAAGAAAGAGTAAAAAACTGCTGAGCAAGAGCTGTGATGAAAAGAAGCGAGGAAAAATGAGAAAAACAGTTCTGCAGACATCAAGGTGGAGGAGGTGCTCCAGGCACTGGAGCAGAGATTCCCCTGCAGCCCGTGATGAAGACCATGGTTAGGCCCCTCTCCAGTCTGTGGAAGTCCGCAGTGGAGCAGAGATCCACATGCAGCCTGTGGAGGACTTCATGCCAGACCAGGCAGATATGCCATGCAGGAAGATGCAGTGAAGCTTCCTGGCAGGGGACCCATGGTGGAGAACTCTGTTCCTGAAGAACTGACCCTGTGGAAAGGGATCCATGCTGAAGTGGTTCTTGAATAACTGCAGTCTGAGGGACAGACCCAAGCTGGAGTAGCTCATGCAGGACTGTGTTCAGTGGGAAGCCCCCAGTGATGGAGTAGGGTAAGGGTGTGAGGAGGAAGGAGCAGCAGAGGCAGCATGTGATAAACTAACTGCAACCCCTATTCCTTGTCTGCCTGTGCCACTGTGGCAAAGCAGATAGACAAATTGGGAGTGAAGTCGAGCCCAGGAAGAAGGGAGGGGTGGGGGAAAGAGATTTTTAGATTTATTCTTATTTCTCAATATCCTACTCTGTCATTACCTGACAATAAATTAAATTAATCTTCCCCAAGCTGAGTCTGTTTTGCCCATGGTGGTAATTGGTGAGCAATCTCCCTGTCCTTATCTCAGCACACAGGCTTTCCATTATATTTTCTCTCCCTGTCCTGCTAAAGAGGGGGAGTGAGAAAGTGACTTGGTGGTCATCTGGTGGCCAGCCAAGGTCTACCCAGTTTGCCTGTAGGGCCCTTCTCCCCTTGCTTTATCATTAGCATCCCCTGTACAAGGCAGTGCAGTACCCTACCACATATTCTCACCGCAGCTTTGCTAAAGTCAGCCCTGCCAATTCCCATCATCACAGAAGCAAGGAGCCACCAGCCACCATTAAAGGTGTAAGTTGGAGGAACATGGTGGTAGTCGTGCACAATACTCTCATGGCTAATATCTGGAACTTATGTAGGGCCTGAAGTTAATAAAATTTTGCCTTTATAAAATTGTGAGAATTTGGTTCCCAGTGGCTCATTTGCCACTTTAAATGCAGGCAAATCTAAGGCTGTCTGATTTCAAGCTATTATCAAGCTCTTACCTCCATTTGGCCTTATGCCTAATTTATCTTTACAAAATAGTTGTTTTGGCCAAATTATTTTGTAACTTGATTATGCATAAGTACTATCCTCTGAAAAAAAGAGAAAAGAGAAAAAAGTACCATATGGTGACTCATTCCCATGCCTTTTTCATGTTTTCATGGGAATGATGCAGCAGAAAAAAGGTGCCAGAACCTCATCAAAAGGGTGTGTAGAAGTATTTGTTAAGGGTCACTTTACTGCATTGCAAAATGCTTGAAATGTGGACACATTTAGCACTGCCACAACACTCCTCAATGTATACTGAGATCACTGAGCAGAGTAACCTGTCATTTATTACAGACACAAGAAAGCTGCTACATTTCAAATCTTGTTCTCTTGTAGCTCATTTACATTGAAATTGCCTTTCAACATCACACTATCGGTTATATTTATGTCATCCATTGACAGGTAAAATGTTCTTTGGGGAAAAGAGATACAGCAACAGAGAAAACAGCACTTCATGACAGAAAATTGTAGGGGGTTTTTTGTGCCCACAGTTGTATGAAAAACACATGACATTCAAGGAGACTGTGAGAAGGACAGGGCAGTTTGAAACTAGGGTCAAACGTCTTAAAGTCCTGCATGTCTACCTTTGCAGCCTTTGAAAATGTCAGATCCACGTGGAGTATTATCTACTCTGAAGAGGAATCATTTCTGCTTGTAGTAGCTTTTTTAAAGAGGTGGGACTAGATGCGTGACCACTGCAAAGTAGGAGATTGCCACTGAATACAGAGACAGTGGGAAGATAAGGACAGGCCCCTTAGAATATTGTACAGGAAGAACTGAAAGAATTTTTCTGGCTGTTTGAATGACAGGTAACAGAGAAGCTCAGACTGCAGGGTTTGTGGTGTAAGAATCGGCTATTTCCTTGATATGCTCTGCCTTTTGGACTGATGTTCAAATAGTACTGTAAATGATGACTGTGATGAATGCTGACTTTTCTCTGGCACTTACTCTGCACTGTAAGTCATCATTAAAATACATAGCTTGAAATAAAAATATTTCAATGCATTATTTGCATTTTCAATGCACTATTTCAGTATTTCAAAAGCCTTTCTCTTCAACAATTAAAAATAATAAACAGAGCTTTTACATGAGGTGATCTCTGCTTTCTTATATAGCAGATTGTCTTACTCATTTCACAGCAAGTGCTTCATTTCCTCTGCTAACATTGCCTTTGTAGATCACCTTAAGGTTTGACCTTCGTCCTACCTCCCAAGTATGTTTTATGTATGTCTGGAGCTAGCATGAACAACAGTATTTGGGAGTAAAGCTGGGTCTCAGTTCTCATACAAGGATTGTTGTTAGAGTGGTTTTTCCAAATTGCTCTGCTGTGATTATTTTTATTTTAGTTGCTCAGCCTTTGCATTGAGGCAGTGCAGGGAAATGTGGCAATTCCTGTCCGGTTAGTCGGCTTTGGGTCCATGAACTGACCACATTGCTGTTTATCTGTCCCTGAGTAGTGTGTGGATGATAAATATGTGAACATATTCTCCTAGTCTTTTCATTTGATTGAGATAAAACACCAATAAGGATGCATTTCAAAATTATTTGGTGAGTGAGTGCTAGTGAGGACATACCCATGTTAAAGGTCAGTATTTCCAGCATGTCTGGACAGAGGTGGTGAGATGAATTCTATAGAAAAAGATGACAGGGGTCTGGAAAATTGCACATCCTGGAGGAACAGCTGTTCCACTTCCCACATCTAAGATGATGTCGTCCCCCGTGACCTTGTCCAAGGAAAAGAAAAACAGCAAAATGCCTCTTTGCAATGTTATCATAGAATCATTGAATGGTGTGGGTTGGAAGGGACCTTTAAAGTTCAGCTACAGCAACTAGTTAAAGGCTCAGGCAGAAATGAAGCCCCTTGCATCTTAGCAGGCTGCTCCATGACAGCAGGAGTTTCCTAAGTGGTCAAAAGGTTTGCATTTAATCTCAAGGAAGCAAGTTTGAAGCTACACGTAGCAACATATATTAGCATAAAATTTTGGTAATGTTTGTAGTACTTCAGAAATAAGAATAACATAGCTCTTTGACCCATCTCAGTACCTCTCCAGTGTATCAATAATGTCCTGTTTTCTCAAGTATTTTTGAAAATGGGCTGTTTCCTTGTATCAGACAATACCTTCCTAAAACCAGGAGATGGAGCCCTGCAGCCAAAGCGTATCACCAATTGCTGAGTCTGCAACCAGAATACTTTTTAATCGCATTTGAGGAGAACATGTATCAGTTCTGCTTCCTTGTGATAAGACTCCATGTGTGCTATCACTCAGCAGATTTGTGGCTACTGAGTAGGGAAATGGTCTGATGGGCTTCTGTCTTCAGAAGAGGTCCAGCAAATGGAAGACAGAAGGCTGCAAATAGTCTGTTCAATTTTATACACGTGGCTAGTGATGGTGCTAATAAATTCTTCGGTAATGTTAATGGGGCTGAGATGAAACTGTGTGCTACATGAGAGAAGGGAGCAGAGCAATTCTGCAGTGTCAGGACAGCAGGGGGCCCTGGGCTCACCTCCCTTGGCACCTGCCACTCCAAGGGTTCATCCCATCATGGGATGCCTGAGGGGGCATCACACAGCAGCAGGGGCATGGCGCAGCTGGGCTCAGAGAACCTTCCTTGTCATCCCCAGGGCTTCAGGGGCTCTGAACCTAGCCACCTGCTGCTGAAGGCTCTGCTCTCATATGGTATTTATATTGGGCCGTGCCGTGACAGTTTAATCCATTAACAGGGCAATGAGGAGGGGGAGACTGCCTGTGAGCACCTGGCATGGCCTAAAAGCCCTCTGTGTACTCAGTGCTTGATTTACGCAGCTTGTCAAATTCTGCCAAAGCTGGCCACTTCCCTTTTCATGTTATTAGTCAGTTATTAACAAAGACAGTGCTTAGCAACTTAATTCAGCAACATTAGCCACGATCTTCCTGGAATACAGATGTCTAAGTTCCACCTGCCACCTACGCTGCTTGATTTCAGCACAAGCCATGCACCTCAGTGGAGTCTGCTGCCTACCTGGTGGGACAAGCAGGGGGGCTGTTCATGGTGAATATATACCTATAAAAGCACATGCTCAAGCAATGCAGGAAGACTGTTCACTTCATTGCATACACACATGCAAAAGAATATGAGTCTTGCAAAACCATTTGCTTCCCTGGACTACAAACATATGCAAAAAATGCAGAGCGGGGAAAACCGTTCACTGCAGTTATTTTACTTTGTTTTGGCAACACAATACGCTGGATGCTGGCTGGCTCTCTTGCCAGTCCAGACAAGTGCAGGGCTGCTGGAACAGCACAGAGCAGCATTTCCAATGCCAGTGACCTGCAACTAATTCTGTGGGGGTGATTTCAGGGCAAAGGAGGGAAAGGACAGCCCCAGTGTCAAACTCCAACTGGCAAGATTTCAGCTTGAGATTTTCCTTATTTCAGTAAAGTCTTGGATTCATAAGTTTAGAAGTACACTTTGAAGATTATGCTGCTATTGGATAATTCATCAATTCGTCAGACATACTGATTTCCTGAATGCCAGTTTCCACTGTGGTATAAACAGAAAACAGTGAAAAGTAGATTAAAAAATGAGAGTTTGAGCTGTGATGCCTCCAAAACCCAGAACTGGAGCCTTGTGAGCTTGATGGCAATGAGCACATTCTGAAGCTTTTCTAACATGTTAAGAAGGGACTCAACTGCCCTAACTGCACTAGGGTTTCCAGCTCCTGCAATGCTCACTGGCACAGTATGGATAAAAGGATCTGTGGTGCAGAAATTCTTCTCAAAATCACTCTTTTAAAGGGCAATGAAATGTTACACTATGTCTCCTGGTTCCCATGCTGGGTATGGAGAGCATCAGATGGCACTGATTGGCTGCACTTCTCCACACCCTGTTACCCTCTTCTGCAGCCAGTGAAGAGGGCACATGGCACAGGGAAAAGAAAAAGGATGCCATCCATCCATCATTGTTAATTAAGATATCAATTTCTTGCCTCTATGTGAATGAAAGATGTTTTAGAAATTTATGGTACCCGTTGTGCACAGAATCAGACTTGATTTTGTCATTTGGTTTTGACAATTTAACCTAAATTTACAGCCTGTAAAGGGCACTTCCCCTGCAGAGTCCTTGTGAAAGACACCCTAAATTTTGAAACTGATTCTTCTAATGAATTTTGGGTGTGGAATTGTCTCAAAAAACAATGCTTAAAAGCAATCAGGACATCAGCCTTCACATAACAACTTGTACTGTCTGGCTGTAGAATAATTAACTCAATAATTGGCTCATGACTGCAAATGCCAGAATGACATCTAGAAATGACAAAGTGTTTGCGGGGCTCCCTAGATAACTGTTAGAAACCAGGAGGAGTTTGTCCTCCTATTCCCTGTTTATTTTGGTGTTAGAGACACCAGCCAGAAGGATAAAAGTACCCTCACAAAAAACCCTAACACAGGCTGTTATGTGTAAACAGTAAATATTTATTGCAGGTAGAGGTTGAGAGCATCTCTCAAAAAGTGCATTTATCATATGTTTAGTGCGGTTTGGGTTGTGAAAAGTAATATCTCTTATTGGGTCATTGTAGACATCTGGGTAAAAAAGATGAACTTTTGGCATACAAGACCTTTTTTATTTGACTGTTCCTAAGTTTTGATGTGTCCTTAAGGAAAAAATAGCAGCTTATCTTCTAAAAATAGATATATACTGTATGAAATATGTACTCTAACATATTGAAACAACCTAGCCTCCTCCACCACTGAGAGCACATTTCATGGAAATACTAAAAGTGAGAGGATGCTTTCATTTTCTGTATTTGTTGGGGCTTGTGTCAGATGACTTAAACCTGCCTTGCCAAATGTGGGGTGTTTCTATTAGAAATAATTGGTCCATAAATGCAGCTTCAGAGCATATGGATTTCTTTGGAGAGTGACAGAAGTTCACTGAAATTCACTGTTTTGCAACTGAATAATTAAAACTTGTGCTTTGAAATGATGATCTTGTCATCAGCCAAGAGAAAAAAAATGACATATTAGTTAGTTGATACTATGATCAAATGCTTTTCTGTTGCTATTTATAAAGTGACTCTAGCCCTCACTTGAATGTTATCAGGGAGGATAAAAAGAAAGGCCTGACACCCCCCTTGTGATTCCCACAGCTTCTGAACGAACAAAAATTTCCCTTTGCCTGCCTTGCTGTATTTTCAGCACGAGCACATTATGTTGAAGTGAAGAGCTTTCAGATGGAAGTTGTGGATTTAATGTATTTAGCTGCAATGAACTCTGTTCAAACAAACACAGGCAGTGAATAATGCTGTGCCATGAGGTGTTATGGATTATCCCTAATGTACTGAGAACAAAGCTCTCCTCCTTTTGCTAGGTGGTCTTTGGACATCAATTACCAGCTATTTTGCTTCATATTTCAGAATGAACTGAACACGGCTCTTTACCATCTCTCTTTGAAAGCCCTACAAAAATCTCTGAAATTATTTTCTACTCAAAATCATATTTAAATTGGATAAATTTCAGTGTATAAAAGATAGGTTTTCTGTACCGCACTATCAGTGATATTACTGGTTCTAACTTTCTTGGCCAAATTCCTCCATACATCTTTCTGAATTACTAACGTCTGTATTTACATGCATTAGTTAAAATAAAACCTGAGCATGAATATTTTCATGTACTATTTCTGAAAGGAGCGTGCTAGGAAATAAAATGCAAACTAATGTAGCTAGTACGTGATGCTAACAATAGCACTCTGTGACTTTTCAGAGTACTCTGAAGGAAGATGCAAGCCTCCAGCTGAGTTCAAGGTGAGAGTTGATATTAGACAGGATTTTCATCTTCAGGGACTCATTTTTATTAGTTGACATTGATTTTTCTGAGAGAAAAAGGAAGGCATATTCTGGCCAATAATAATTCAGCCCAACAAAATTGATTATTTATGCGAAGACACTGCTGGGAACTGAAGTAAGGAGTCCAAAGAAAGGTAAGATGAAGAATGAATAGCTATGGATGTGGCCCTGGGTAGCTATATGTGGTCCCATTATGGAAGGACAAGTGCATGTGTTTGATGGTGGGTGAAAGTTTATCTGGGGTTGATTGGAATTACTAATTTTAAAAAGTCTTTCCTTATTATTCCATTCACAGTAAAGGTCAGTCTAAATTTTCTACTGACACAAATTTGGGCCAAGGATATTTGTAAAAAAATATTTTTGAAATTTTATTCAGTTTCTTTGTTCCTAAAAAATTTTCCCCATACCCCTACTTCACTTCTGTTGCTGCTGTGGCTACTGGGCAGGAAGCAACTGGTCCCAAGGACAGCTGAAGAGCTTGTCCTGCTGATAAGTCTCTCAGCTGAGTGAAGTTCCAGTGAGACTGGGTTAGATGAGTTGCCTCGGGTAGCTCTTAGAAAAGCAATGAGTATGGAAATCCTCCTCAAAGCTTGTGGGGCTGAATGCCCAGCCCTGCATCTGAGAAGGAGCTGCTGCTGCCTCACTGATTTCTCCTGTGACACATTTGTGCTGAAAACAGACAGCTCTGAAAGCAGATGTTCCAGGGGACTAGTCCTTCACCATTAAGGTTAATTTCTAGGACACTGTTTGTTATTCTGTTGGGTAGTAGGGACTGTGAGAGAGCATCCAAATTGAAGGTCTGTCCCTTTGTATGACAAATGCTTCAGGGTGTTTAATCTGTTCATGTAAAGACTTAAAAACCCTAAATCACATGTATCTGGTGGCTTGATACTGTGCAAGGGATGGGATATTTAGCAGCTCTTGCTAAATAGTACTTGTGTACCTTGAGGAATAATGTACTCTGTTTTGGAAAACTCTGCTAGTGGAAATGTGGGGTTTTTTCGTAATTATAAGAATAAAAACAATCTATCTACTGTGCATTAGATGACAGGATTCAGAACAACATTTTTTGTCGATAACCAGTGTGGTACACATGGTGTAATTGTTATCGGTAATTTTATTGATATATTAACTCTACTTTTGTTGATTTCCTTCTTAGTTTCATTTGATTTATTAACATTGCTGAGGCACTTACTGTAGTATGAAGAAAAATGTGTCAAGTGATATGTGCCTAGGATTGATATTTAGCTAAGTTTTCTTTTAAAAGAGAGGAAAGGAAAGAAATCTCTACTTCTTTTGCTTGTCCCAGCCTGCAATACTGATCCTCTGAGTTTGGGAGAACACACAGATAACAAAGTTTGCCAGTTATACTTTCACAAATCTACTGGCAAATTATAAAGGCACATATAGAGATTAGGATGGTTTAGTTAATTGCCTTTTATATGTTTTTTTATTTTATCTACCCTTTATTGAGTTCAATAGCTGTTAGATTAGAGATTTCATATTTGGAATTATTTCCTCCCAAACTGCTTGGATATTTTTTTGAGATCTTTTTATGTATGTAGTCTGGAAATATTTTTATTGTTTTAAGGTAGGACTTAAAGGTCTCACTGATGATTAGGCACTGAAGAGTCTGCCTGCATTGATTTCAAAGCCCCAGAAGATCATTTTGTCATCCATCAAATGTAGGTGTTAAGGGACAACAAAATTTCCAACAGGAAGCACATGGAACAGTCAGAATAATTTTGCTGTGCTCTGAAAGTAAATGACATAAGGCTAACATCTTGAGGCTGAAACAAATTAAACATGTCATTGCTTGATAAAATATGCTAATGGTGTATTTCAGAAATTAAAATTATTGTTTCTCATTTCTATTTGATTGTACTATTTCATCTTCTTGTGGCTGGAGTCTTCTTTGAATCATATGATCGATAAGGCTAAATAAAAAGAAGTGTCCCTGTGGACCACATATTGAAACAAAAAAAATTCAAAAGAGGGTTTTTGTTGGTACCCACTATGTTTCCCATTAGGTGTCATCAGTTAGTGGTTGACTAGACAGGGTCTAGACTAGAGGTTATATGTATAGAGAAGGGATTACACATACATATTTCAACATTAGCCCACAAACCATTACACAGTTAAAAAAATACGTTTCATACCTTTTACCTCCTAAAAACATTACTGAATAATGAAACATCATGTCCTTCTACTTTGCCTGTAACTTTTATAAAACGTTAGTAGGAAACATTTTTGCAAATTATGAAAACCTAGCATATATGAAAATTTTTATGTTTATGTTTGTATGTTAGAGAGCATAAAATATTTTAAAAGCTTAAACTTTTACTTTACCAGTACGCCTTTGTCCAGTTTTAAAGTCCATTTTGAAAATGACTTCTCCAAAGAGAATATACATCATAATTGGATTTGCCCTGTCAATTACAAGCTGACTTTCTTAAAGCCGACATTGGCAAAAAGTTGATAACTAAATACACCAACTTAGTGAAACCACAGGTTAGCACTTATTCTGCAGGTCAATGATAAAAGTAATTTGATCTTAAAATACTGGGAGTCTCATGCACAATAAAGAATGATGAAACAAGATCTTTCACATATGAAGTAGGATGGTGTAAATTTTATGCACCCCATGATTAAATGCACAAAAATCCCATGTACATACAGACCTCGTCTTGGACTACCAGTCTTAGGTGACCTTTCCTGAAACACTCAAAATGACATTTAAAGTGCAGATGGTATAAATAACCCCTTCTGTTTACTAAACTTGCTTAGTTTTCTTGTAAACCTGGAGTTTATATCCAGTCTGCAGCTGAAGCCCAGAGAGACTCCCTGATAACTGGAAAACCATGCTGAGAAGGCAAAGGAGAGGAGAGAGAAAACTGTGTCATTTTTTGGCTCCCAGTTACAGATGTGACTTGCATAGGAAAGATATGATAGAAGAAGGAGGAACATCTGTGGTTCAGAGGGATTTGTAGGAATAGGGCAAGGCTCAAAATTTCCCCATTGCTAGTGATGCCATGATGATTTTTTTGCCTTTTCTTTTAAACCCCTTTTACACCCTTTTACAACTTCTGTATTCTTAGTGCCTTTTCCCTACATTCTTGGACTTGTTTGTCAAGCTGAGAGACTAAACATTTTAGAAGCTTCGTAGCTAGGGATCAGTGTGCCCCAGACCCCAAGGTCCTCTCCAGAACACATTCTGTAAACCAAGATAGAACCATCCAGGGGAAGGTTCCTTGGGGAGGGGGGCTCGTTCAAGCCTCTCATTGGGGAATCTTTGATAGATCTGCTAATTAGTAAAACCTTTAACGTTATACCAGATCTTTTGGGGTCACCCCCAAAATGCATTGAGGTGGGCATTGAGGTGCACTTGACCTGGATGTGTGCACCTAAGGATCCTTAAAACAAATACCAAGGTAAAATCCCTTTTTCCCTTCTAACCATGTTTGCCTCTTGATTTTAGGACCAGGAAAAGGCATTACTAGCACTGTCCACACAGTGGAAGCAGCTGGAGGGTCTTTGCACCCAGACAAATGCCAGGGCAGACACCCAGGACTTTCATCTGTCACAACTCAAATATTTTTGACTTTAGCTGTTTTGAGCAATTGCTTGCAACTACCCCTGGGTCTGGCTGATAAATCTTGGAGATGTTTCTCAGTGAGAGACTGGTAAGGGTAGGCTCTTCCCTCTTCTCTCTGTTTCCAGCAAAAAATAACTTTCACCATTTCCACAACATCAATTCCAAGTGATTTTTAGTGAAGTAGGTGAAAAAAGGCAGCAGGCATATTTTTAAAATACCATTTAAACCCCCCAACCCAACAAACAAGCCTAGAACTGTACACTGCTGTTGTATTTTGCCATTCTGCTTGTAAGAAATATTGAACACTTGCATGGTTGCAGACACTGTCCTGTTATTGGACTTGATGTTCTCATTGCTGTGGTTTTCTAGCACTGAGAAACACTTACAAGTTGTCCTGGAGGAGGACCAGGTGTCTAGTGTAGATATAGGCTCAGCTAATCCACGGGGGCACATATCTCCAGATGGTTTTCAATGGGCAGAAGCAGCTTATCCAAGGTCAAAATGCCAAGAGCTGTCACTGTCAGCAGTCAGCCAGGGAGCTGGGCTGGTGGACATAAACCTCCTTTGGAGTCTGAGTTGCAGCCAGTTTGTGGTCAAGCACAGCAAATGAGCTTTGGAACATCTTTACCAACACTTCTCTTGCTTCAGAGAACCTTAATCAAGGAAGAGATGTGATTTTCCTCTGTGCAATAGAGTTGTTAATGCTTGATTATATATTCTGAAAGATGAGGACTTCAGTTGAATTGTCTGTTCAATGAAACAAGGAAAATAAATGGACACAATAGAGCAGGTGCCAAGATAACCAAACTAAGTCTGATGACTTCCAGCCTTTGTGAAAAAGTTGTATCTGTTGCTTGCACAAAAAAAAATCTGCAAATCCTTCCTTCAACTAGCAACAGTATGGCTGAAATGAAGTAGTGGTTCTCATTAGAAGAAAGCTGTTCAGTTTCTTAGAATATTCTTTATACATATTTATGGCAGAAATCCAGTCACATGCATAAAAAAATGCTGACAAGAGAAGAATCAAACATTATAATATGTTGCAAAATCAGACTTGTGCTTGTAAAATTTGATGAGAAATTTAGTTATAAATTTAAGTGGAGCAAGAAGTAGATCTTACAAACCCTGCTGAGAAGATCTGCATAATTTCTAATGTAGTGGTTATCATAAAATCATAGAATTGTTGAATCATAGAATATTTGTGTGTGCAAAGGATCTTCAAGATCATCTACTCAAACTTCCTGCTGTGGGCAGGGGCATCCTTCATTAGACCAGGTTGCTCAGAGCCCCATCCAACCTGGCCCTGAACACTGCCAGGGGTAGGGTATCCACAACTTCTCTGGCAACCCCTTCCAGTGCCTCACCACCCTCACAGTCAAGAATTTCGTCCTAATATCTAAGCTAAATCTACTCTCTTTCAGTTTGAAGTCATTCCCATTTGTCCTGTCACTCCAGACCCCCATAACAAGT
Source organism: Aphelocoma coerulescens (assembly GCF_041296385.1). Classification (NCBI taxonomy): domain Eukaryota; kingdom Metazoa; phylum Chordata; class Aves; order Passeriformes; family Corvidae; genus Aphelocoma; species Aphelocoma coerulescens. The sequence continues at coordinate 34,257,048 of NC_091014.1, read as the reverse complement.
TCCTCTCCAGCTCTCTTGTAGCTCCACTTAGGTACTGGAAGGGGCTCTGAAATCTTCCCAGGGCCTTCTCCTCTCCAGACTGAACAACCCCAGCTCTCTCAGCCTGTCTTCATAGCAGTGCTCCAGCCCTCTGATCATCTTCATGACCCCACCCTGGGCCAACTCCAGCAGATCCCCGTCCTTCTTATGTTGGAGGACACAGAAAACAGTATTCCAGGTGGGGTCTCACAAAATCAGAGTAGAGATGTATCTAAACTTCTTCACAAAGGAAAACAGGTTAATTTTAAGTAGTATATTGAGAATCAGCTCAATATATGACTTCAGTGATTTATTATTTAACCATTATTACTCAGAAACACGTCAGAGATAATGAGGCGTTTTCATGTTCAAATAATCTTTTAATCACATTTTTCAAGCATAGTCCGCTATCTTTTCCTTACGGGCATACTTGAATCAAATTAAGAAGCTGTCAGAACTGTGTACAATTTGCTTAGTGCAGAATTATCTAAAAACTGTATGTTACTAAACTCAAAAGACACAGATACCATGTTCTGGTACAAGTGTCATCTATTCAAAAACAGAACATTAAAGCTGGACCAAACAGTGAGATGTAGAGCCATGTTTTACAGGGCTTTCTTTTCCTGTAGAAATTGAAGAAAAACCATAAATAAAGCACCTAAATCAATACTTCTGCAAAAAAATTAAGTCTGAAAAAGCAGAAAAATGGTGGGTTATCTTTGTTTGCTTGGGTTTCTGAGACAATAGGTTACAATATAATAATATTTGCAAATTCCCCCAATCAAATACTATTATGTTCAGAAAACAGAACTGGTAATCTTTCCTGAATGGTTTGAAAGCTAAGATCATCAGGCAGTCTCTTTATTCAACAGCTGAAGCTTTATGAAGACTATATGATATTGCTGAAAGAGTGAAGATGCTACCTCCAGCAATGAGTCCCTTAAAATAATAACTAAAAAAGCCACAATAATAATTTGGCATGATCTGGTTTTGTGCAATTCTGTGTTTATTTTCTTGCACTAGGAATAAAATCTTGTAACTCTGGGGTAGCTTTCTATCCATTGTAGTTTTTATTCTCACCTGTGCTGATGATGATTTAAAAGTCCAATGCATCTTAAAATTATGTATATTTTATTATATATATGTTTTGCCACAAAAATCCAATAATCAGTGTTAGGTCCGATTTGACACTTAGGCTGGAATAGTCAATAGTCCTTAAAGACTTACTCTTAACTCACACATCTATCAGTCCAAACTTTGAAAATACTGGCTGTAAAAATGTATTCTCTTCAAAATATTGGTGAATGAAAGAGGGGGAAAAAGTAAACTAGAAATTTATGTGCTTCCTTTGGAAAAAGAGAAAAAAATTGCCACATGAAAAGATTACAGCTGCAATGAAACAATAGAGTAATTTCAAATTTTAAAAGAGAAATTAAGGGGCATTGTGATGGGACAAAAAATAGAAAACAATATTCAGCAGCACAGTTTTGCACAAATGTTCCTTGGCAGCCTGTGTTTTTACTTTTGCTAGCAAAAGTAGAATACAGAGTTCAGCAACTGTGATTTTTTAGATACTGGCATAAACTATTGCTATTGAGTACTACTTCAAAGACACTGAACTTCAAAGTTATAGATTTTCAGCGCCCATTCTGGCATCCTTCTTCTGCACCATCTTCTGCTCTTTGCTTGTTCTGTTTTTGAAATAAAAAATAATTCAAAAGTAAAAGGTGGGAAAAGAATCTTCAAAATGTTGCTGTTCAGATGAATTTGCAGTTCTCTTGACAGCCCAGACATAAAGTCTAGAGACAGTACTTTGCTGTTTTAAGACAGTATTTTGTAGCTCTTTGAAGGCTCTTAGTCCAATCTGATTAGCAGAGTTAGTTAGAGAGGATAAAAACATAGCATGCGTGAGTACTGAGAGACCCTTAATTTTCCTTGATGAGCACGTAAACTGCTCTTCCTGTGTGCCAGAAACTCTTGCATAACTTGTCCTTTGCGGACTGTGGTCCCTATAAAGCAGCTGGAATGGGATACAGATGCAAAGATATGATCAGATGCAAACACATAAGATGATAAAGTAGAAACATGAAAGCAGAGAGGACCATAACACTGATATTTCTGTGGCTAAATACAAGTGTCTTCTGCTAGTCAATAAACATGTGAAATCCCAGACATCTGCTCTGTCCTTACCTCCAAGGAGAAATGCAAACTACTGCAGCCCTTACTTCCCCTACATCTACTTCTGTATATGCAAACATTTGTACTTTAGTACCAAATGTCACAGGAAACTCAGAATACTGTGGCACGGGAAAAAATGGGGACCTAGGTGTTTCTAATGCCTCAAATCCTCCTGTCCCTACAGATCAATGGAGTATAACCTAACTGATATGTGGGTTTATTATACCAATACGTACCTCATAAAGGATTGTTGCAACATGGCAAAAACTAGAGTACACTACGAGCTATCTAAGCACCAACGTGTCTGTAAGTTTCTGAGTGAATGTTAAGATCCTGGCCTTAAAATCACATAAGAACAATAATCCCACCAGTATGAATGGGATTTTGAAAAAACCTCAACATAAAAAGGATAGAAATAAAATTGTTTGAGGTATTTTTGCACTTAGATGGTTATAATGAAGAGGAATATTTTAGTACCTGAGAAGGATTATCATTATGCTTTGTGCTAAGATCCACAAGGCTATTAATTAGGGTACTTCAGTCTGTTTACAGCTTGAGATGAAAATGACCTGCCAGTCATTATCAGCCATTGTCAGAATTTGTCAGCTGTTGCCTCCTGCATCCACTGTGGCTACCAGCTTTATCTACCTCTGCTGCTACACAAGCTTTCTGAGTAAAATGCCAAAATGTATTAATAATATTTAAATTAATATTTAGCCCAATATTTTGTTTAATGCTAGCCCAAATCCTGAAACTGCAGGACATTTTAAAAAAAAAAACATTGTCCCCACACCTTTCTTCTTCTTTTCCATGAGGACTATGTGTTGGCAAAGGCCATAAAAGCTCTAGGAGCAGAGCCAGGCTTATGGCAAAGCTTACGAAAGCTTATGGCAAAAGAGAAGAGGCTTTGCATCTCCATCCCATGTTGGAGGTTGAGGTGCTCTACATGCTCCACAGCCTGACTATGCAGCTTCCCCTTCTGCATCCAGTCTGGAAGACACCAGTTTTGGTAAGCAAGGATGGAACCAACTGGGTTAGTGGGGACATACCCACCCAACGGGGTACAACCAGCTCTGAGATAGACAGCTCTATTTCCCTGAGAGGGAATAAATCAAGAACAAAGGCTTGGGAAGATCATGCCTGAGGCCAGGTGCTGTGGCCACATCTTACTGCTCAGGCACCAAGTCAGCTGAAGGAGAGCATGAGGCCCTGGAAGGTCCAGCCTGTGGCAGGGAATACAACAAAGGCATTGAATTAAGCTCAATCCTCCTACTGCCAGCTGCACCACAGATATTGCTGTATCTGGGATTCCCCTGCTTGTATATTGTGGTGACACCTCTGGGAAAGTTCAGTCTAACTTTCTTCTCATGAGTAAAGGATCAGCAGCTCAGAACTGGAGATACAAACCATTGAATGTAAGTAATGTAAAAGTAAAGTAAAGTAAAACAAGAACAACAGGACAAAACAGAAGATAGAATATACTCTCTCTAACCAGTCTGGTGATTGAAAAAATCTGCTTAAGAAATCTGCAGAGGCTGCAATCAAGCTGTGGCTATATATACCTCCATTTTGAGAAATTGTTTTAGAAGAATGGAGTTTTCTGTCTTTAATTTTCTCAAGATATTAAAGTGTTGTGCTGTTGTCCTAGTTCCTGCAAGACACTGCTGCAAACTTAATGCTCCCAGTATTGGAAATTGCCCAGGCTTAAGTAAAATTAGTCAGTAAGGAATGTTGTAGACCATTTGTCTTTTTCTGACCCTCTCTAGGCCCTCATTTTGTGAGATTGAAAGATTTCTCAGAGTGCATTAGCTGAACCATATCTTGAAATTATGAAGTACCCACCTTCCTTGTGCTCATGACTTTTTATTTCAAAGAGGAGAACTTGTCTAGTTGTAGAGGCTCTTCTAGGTATCTAGGTGTCTAGGTGTAATTCATCACCTGAAAAAGGGAAAAAGATATAAGGAAATGTAAGCTTTTAAATTTTTAGATATGTGTTCTCACATATTTTCGCAAGTGAAATAAATTTGAGTAATTGGTAATACAAGTTTGATCCATCCCATCAAAAAAAAAAAAGAAAAAAAAAGAAGAAAAGAGCATGACTTGGGGGCTTCTTGAGAGAAAAATAAAGAATAAAAAGAGGATCATTTTTATTTCTGCTGCAGCTATGAGGACAAGCTACTCTAAGCTGCTTTAGTGGAGTAGGGAAGACAGTCAAAAGTCAGGCAATTTGCTAGCGATCCTTCCTGGCTTCTGCTAGGTACCACAGAAGATTACATAGGTCAGATGATAATTTAGATCAATCCATGAGCTGAAATGTAGACAATTACTCCAACAGCACTGTTAGTAATTATTCTGCATTGTGCACAATCTGACAGCAACTCTCCCAGACACCCCCATCTTCACAGTGCTAGGTACTCCCAAGGAAAAAACCAGAAAAGCCAGCTCTGGTTTGAACAAAGAGCTTGCTGGTAATTTCTGAGCTTATCAAGAATCATGGAAACTTCAGGAAAGGCCACAAGATGTGCAAAATAATCTACCATTTATTTGTTGTTGGGACTTAACAGCCTGCTCCATACATTTTCTGCAGCTCTGAAAAACTGAGGACAGAGGAAGTAAAGTGCATCTGAACATTCAAAAGGACACATTAATTGATACATCAAATCAATTAAATACTACCCCAAAGCCCTTTATCTGGGCTGTACCTTGGGCTTAGAGCAGTTTCCAGTTAAAAGCATGAAGTGAACACTGACAGCCCGCTCCCCACAGTGAGCACAGTGCCCTACGTGGTTGGCTCTGAAGAGAAACACAGGCTGGGATCTGGCAGATGGAGGTTTGGATGAATTTGTTGATACGAAGAACTTGTTAAACTGTGCCCCAAGAGAATGAGCACCTTTCCACTAGATATATTCACTATTATATCTAGACAGTAGTGAAGCTCTGGGTATCCCTGCCTGCAGGCATCATCACCACTGGAAGGATCTTTTGGTTTTGTTCAGTCTCCCTACTAGAGAAAGGGTGACTCTAATTAACCTTAGACTCTAAATACTAAAAAACAAACAAATAAACAAAACCTCAAACAAACAAAATTTTAAAAATATAAATTAGTTGAGATCCCATACAATCATAAGAGCCTTCTAAAGTCCATAAGGGTTTGTTTCTGCCACAGGATTTTTAAAAAGTCTCTAAGACAGAAACAGTCTGAGGTTTATGTGTACTGCCATGAATGCCCAGTGGTCTAGTAGAGCTCCTGGATGGTTTTATCTTTAAGAGATATGGTTTGCTCTGACATTCACAGTGGAAAGGTCAAGTGTCTGTCCTGCAAGCACAGTCCCACTGGATACAAAACTTAGAGTACAAATTGCAGTTTTATTTGATCCAAGCACGGATGCAGGTGAGTCAGAGTATCAATGAGGAGAGACAGTATGTAGTTTGACTGTTTGCTGCATTTATTTCTGACATTCAAAAGGTGATAGCTTATCTTCTTACAAGGGCCTACTTGTAATCATAATTCAATAAGAAAAGGGAAAGCACCAACCCCATTATTTGTATTTGCTACAAATATCTTGGCCCAAGTTAACAAAATAGTCAGTTGGATATACAATTTTTCAAATATTAGTATTCACAAATATTAATATTACAATTTCTAAGTACTGTGTGGGATATGGTAGGGCTTCTCTCTATAATTAGACAAGAAAACAGCCATAACAGCTGACACATAGATAGCAATACTTAGTCGTGGTTTTAAATTTAAGTAATCTAAGTAGTTAGATTGAATGGAATTAATGGGCTGGTGCTTATCAAAATAAATAAGGCTTAAATTTTGAGTTATCTTACAGTGTGCAGACAGTATTTGTTGACTTGTGTAGCCACTGAAAATCTAAGCTGCTACAGCTACAGCTACTAGAGAAAGGAAACTTCTGAAGGGTTCAAGTTGCAGTCAATATCAAAGGCTCAGGAAAAGCACCTGAGCCACTACAAAAGAAATTAGTTACTTCACTGAGTACAGGAGTAAGGATTCTGAATGTGACTGTCTGCACCTGCCTTTATCACCACAACCAAGAAAAAGAGGGATAATGAAACTTAGCCTAATCACAAATAAGGGTGCAGACAGCACTCTTGTGATACCCTGAAAAGATATAAGTTACAGTCTTTAACAAACATTGCAGTTTATTTCAGCTTAAAGGTCAGAATAAAGGGTGTATATTTCAGGGAAGAGAGAATATACTCTTTCAAATGTCTTCCATTGCTCTATGCTGCAAGATACAATAATCTTGCTGCTCAGTATGAGCCTTCTCATATTTTTTTAGACAAATCAGTGAATGGTAAGAAAACTTTATACTTTTTAGTACTGCTTACTGCCCTTTAAAAAGAGGAGGTGATATATTAGCAAACTGCCTGTGTGTTGACTGTTCAATACTACACAGCTTTTTGGTGATTGATGGCACAGGGAGCAGGTTCTTTGGGCAAATGAGGAAAATTTTCCTGTACTAAGTAACAGTAAGAATTTATAGTGGATCAGTTTGACTGTAGTATGTATGTATGCTATACAGAAATGAAATTACCGTATTCTATTTCCAATGCAAAAGCCAAATTAATTCAGTTTACCTTATTTCATATTAAAAGAACAGTCTCCCAACAGGATTTGGTTTCGTTAAATCAGCATATTCTAAAAATTGATTCTGATCAACTTTGAATATCTTCAAAACCCTTTCTTACTAATGAGTAGGTGTATAAAAACATTGAATTGTATTCAATGTATCAAAATCAATAGTGAAATCTCTCTAAGTAATTAAAAGCAAGAAGTGTTTATCTTAAAATCATATTGGATGTAGGAATATACAGGTAGCAAATGTTGTACCAGTTCAGCTGCTACCTTCAGCAGAGTTTAGGCCACCACTGCCTCAATGACTGAATGTGAAGAAACTTGGTTTACTGATAAAATCTCTCATATGACTGTGCCACTCACAGTCTGTGGAATAAAACTGCTTTTTCATTTGCTCCCTGGTGGTGTCTGACCTCCGCCCATGGCCTGGAGAGAAGCAAATATGGTGACCTGTTTGCTGCCTGCCAACCAGTTCATTGACAATTGAACTGTGCAGGGAAGTTCTTCCCATAAAGGACGAATAATTCTTTTTTTTAATCCATTTTCTCTGAGGTTTCCTTAGACACCTGCTAATCTTGCTTTACATGTCACTGTGTCTTTGCCAGCCCCTTGACCTGGCCTTCTTGCACAGCCTGACAGGAGAGGAAAGTGTTTGGCCATGGGGACTGCTGCTCTGCAGGGTCAAATAGGCTCTACCACTGCCTTGCATATGTTGCATTAATGTATTTGCTTTGGCTCTCTGCATATAATTCAGGATCAGCACAGAAAACAGCTACTTAATATCACCTTTTTTGCTGTTTTTTGAGAGTAACTTAAGAGAAGTTTCCTACTTTATCCAAATTAATGCAGAAGTCCCTATAGTCATTTTTCTCAGTGTTTACTTCATGGCTCACAGTCTGATTGATATTTCTGCCCTACGAACTTACTCGTAAAGACCGATTACTATTGCATACTATTTTGCTCACAGTAAAATAATGTATCACCTGCTTTTAAGAATACTTTGTTTAGGTTGCACCCTGGTGGTTTTGTTCTTGCTGCTTAAACTTCTCCTTTGGGTGTAATATTTCTGGACTAAACTGAGTAACCTTTTCATAGTTCTAATAAAATTTGAAAATACAGAGAAATGACTTACAGCTAGAAGGTCCCAAGTGTTTTCCTTCTACTGTGGTGTCTGAGTCCATCATAGCTGTCAGTCTGCGAGATCAACAGCATCACAATTATGTTACTGGTTTCCTAAAAGAGATACTTATAAAATAAATTATCTGCTGGGGAAAAGGTAACCAATGCAAACCCTTTGATCAAAATTAACACTTTCCAGTTCATACTTAAAAAGTTATTTTCATATTTTGATCAGGAAAACTTTGAATTGGAAAGAGTATTGGGACACTTACCTTTTAACTGATTTTGAATTCTAATAATTTCTGGCCGAACTGTAGAGGTTTCATACTGCTTTCTGCTAAGGTATGGACCCCTTCCAGAGACATGTGTCCTGGTTTTATTTCTCCAAGACTCACTTGTTCTGACATGATCTTCAGAAGTATGACCATGTCAACAAGTTTGACTTGCATTCAGTATATGGGATGGGATACTTTTATACTTTGCACCGAATGCAAAGTTCAACGTTTTTATTAAAGCAGAAAAATTGTCAAGACAATAAGAGAGTTTAAGGAGTTTCAGTCACCAGGATTTTCTGAAGTCATCTGCCTTTGTACTCTTCTGGGAGCTGCAACCTATGGCTGCAGTTTGAGAATAAAGCAGGATTGTTCCTCATCTGTGTGGCTCAGGAAGACACTTCAAATACCTTGCCTCAACATTTGGGTTATAATGATGATTGATCCCTATTATTTGCTCGTCTTGCTGAGTCACATGCTGCAGCTCTACAAGAAAGAAGTCTTCAGATACTGGGAAGGTAACTGGATTTTAATTTTTCAGAATGTTTTCTGAATTTTTTTCTGTTGGTACCCATGCTTTGCCAGGCTTTACATAGCCCCATTTTGTAGTCCTGTGTGAAGAAGATGGCAGCTCATAGGTAATGACTCCTGTTAAATGGCTGAGCCTTCACTGGGAAGCTGAGATTACAGAGAGATTAAAGCCAACCAAGTGAAGAAAGAGGGGAGGGAAGTTCTCCCTCATGATGAGTAGGGGACCAAACTGTTGCTGCTCTAACAGTGTTTGGTTGCTACCCTCTTTCTGGAGAACTGTGTCTTCTTCACTGACATTGCAAGGGGTTTCACCATAACTGTTCCTTGTTTTTCCAAGAAGACAGTAGGTTTGCTCCAGTGCATACTTTGCTGGGCAATGGGCTCTGCTCCCTCTGCTGCAGAGGCTGGATGACCCTGCGGACATCCAGATGTTGAATGCAGTGCCCCAAACACAGCATCAATGCTGTAGAGATGCTCAGTCACAGAGAAGCTCAGTGGAGCTGTTAAACTGGTAGAAACTCCAGACAGATTGTTTTTTGGCAAAGCTACCCCCTTAACATGTACTTTTGCTTGTGGCTGCTGAAGTCTCCAAGTTCTTAATTATTTGTTATTTCTTTCCTCCTCAGAAGAGTTCTTCAGAGCATTACACGCAATAGGTTTTTCCCGTTGATTCTGTTCAAACTCAGAAGCAATCAGAATGTAGTAATCAAATTTACTGACTGCCAGGCAACATAGAATTCTGCAGTCAAGTAAAGGTTATAGCAGTCTCTATATACAGCAAGTACTCTAATACTATCATTTCTTTTATAACTTCTGGATGAACTGAACTTCAAGAACTTGTTTAAAAGTGATGAATGCTTGATTCCTTTGGGTATCACACCGTGGCACAACTAGTCCAAATGATGTTATTAGTCCAAGTTTCGTTCTTTTTTATATCAGTGTATTTTAATGCAAATAGTTTTTTCGGAGTGTCTCAGAAGACTTAACTGTGCATGTCTATAAACCAAAAGAATAGCACTGCATGCTGTTTTGTAAAAGAGGCTTGGACCAGAGGTTAAAGTTAGCCATAAGGAGATCAGTTTGGTGGTTGGATTGAAGGTATTTTAACAGAAATCTTGTTGTGAAAACTAGGCAGGTGATACAGAAATTAAGGAGGGGACATGGAAGGTTTTATGGTTTTACTCTTTCAGCAACCACTCGGTGTACATACAAGGCATAAGCAACTGACACAAAACAAACCAGGGTTATTTGAATTTGAAGATGGAGATTTTTGTTTATTACAAACAGAACTAACTAGATGTTTTACATAAGACAATTCACATCAAGTATTGGAAGTCTTTCCTATCATGATTTTTGATGAAGTATCGAGAAGTATAATAAATATTTATACTTAGACACAGCAAATTTTAGAATTATCTGTGCTTCAGGGCTGACTGAATGAGAATAGAGTAATATTATAAATGTCTGTTTCTAAAAATAGTCATGTGTCTTAATGATTCCTCTTGCAAAATATCTTCATCCTCCCTTACAAGGTCTTCAAACATTTTAACTTGTAAATGATAATAGATATAACTATGTTCTTGCAAGGACAGTTCAATAAAACAACCTATGAAGTCTCACAGAGCTGGTCATCCACAGTAACTTTTATGATGGAAAGATTTATCATATGTCTAAGTAGTCATCCCTTTCTATTTTGTATGTTTTACCTCCTCCTAAAACAAGAAGTACATACTTGATATGTATAGATAGTGACATTGTAGCAGCACCAGGTAATAGGTAGCAGCCTGTGAACATACTGACTTTGTAAATGCTAATAAGAAACAGCCTGGTGCCAGCATAAATAGGGTGATGAGGAGGAGAAGGAAAAGAAGAAGGAGAAGAAAGAGAAATAGGAGGAAGAAGAGGAGAAGGATGATGATTATGATGGGCAAGTTTATCAAGTTGTAGGCTTTGCTTTCTTTTCTCCTGTGCATTACAGACAAAGCAGATTCTCCTCCTTTGGTGGCATGGATTTGGAGGTAGGGTCTTGGCTTATTAAGGTTATAAATGGTTTATAAAGAGATAAGCAGTGATTAATAATTGTTGATAGCAAGCTGTGAATTTCAGCAGTATGTTTTATGCACCTTAGTGGAAAATGGTTAAAGTCTGCAATAGTCAGCCTTTCGGCCAAGAAAGTATCAACATTTTTGAGTAGCAGAAAATGCACATGCCCTTTTATGTTCCCACTGTGGCAGGAGCAGGACCATGAATGTGGGCATATGCTGGTCCATCCAGTGGAGCAGGGCTGCCACCCTTCCCTGGGGCTCTGGGCAGCTACAGGACCGAGGCTGTCTTGCAGAGCTGGGTTTGCAGTATGGGTTTTTTATGTGCTGCCTACACCAGGGAGGGAGGGTGTCTGGGGAGAGGCAGCTAGCACCCAGCAACATTCACATTTTTCTCCTGGTCCCCATCCATCCCGGGAGACCTCCGGGAGTGAGCAGGATGGATGCTAGACTTGCAGAATTCCCTGTCAACAGCAGCCCAGGTTGAGACACTGACTCTTCATGAATCCTTTGGGATTTCCAGTGAAATTTATTGCTGCTGATTATTCCCTAAACCAGACAGATTGTTTGCTTACTATTCTTTAGAACCAATTGTAAATACACATAAAAATAAAAACTTAAATATGACCCTTAGTTGCTACAGCATTGTCTTCCTATTCCCACAATATATAATACATTAATCAGATCAGTCTGCTATATTATGATTCATAAAATCACCTGTCAAAATGAATGCAGAGATAATACTTTTTGGTTATTACACTTGTTTTTTTTAATTAGATTTTCTACAATGATTGTAAGGCCAGTTTAGACAGGATTTTGAGCAACCTGATTTAGTGGGAGGTGTCCCTGCTCACAGCACTGGGGGTTGGAACTAGATGATCTTTAAGGTGCCTTCCAGTTCAAACTATTCTATGATTTTATGGCTCAGATAAATACAGTGTGGCTTCTAGTCCTTGCTGCTAACTATACTAAGATCCTAATATTCTTTTACATGAAGACAATTCTTAGAGTGGGTAGTCAAAATAATCTTAAGTGATATTTTCATATATAAGCAGAAGCTTCAAAAAGTTTTTACAGAATAGCTCCTGAAATGGTATAATGAATAATTCAATGAAAACTGTAGCATAAAACAAAGAGGTATCTGTACTACCTGATGAATTACTGATTTGAGTCTAACAAGAACTACTTTGCTATAAATCAGAATGAAAGTGTCAGCACTGTAAAATTTAATTTTGAAATAAACATCTGGATTTTAACTGTGCACAGAGGCTCCACTAGGCACAGTTCACTTTTGTGGCAGCATTGAGCTTGGTTCTGGGAATGTGAATTACAGCACAGGATCCTTATCAAATGGGTGGATTCTGCACCGAGTGTCTAGACATGAGACCCATTAGCTGTATTTCAAAGAAAGAGAAAACATTAAGTGCCAGTATCTAGCAGATTATGGATGAAAATATTTTTATGTAAGTGTCTGAAATTTAACTTTCATATAGAAAATTTCCACCCAGAAATACATTAGAGACTATGCTTAAATTTAATTTACTTGTATTACTCAATTTAAGCCCACAAAACTAAACACTTATTTACATTTTCTTCTGAAAAAGAAACTCTAATTTTTGCCTTTTTCCATGCCATCTATGGTTTCTCAAAATATACTTGTTTTTCTGCCTGTTGGTGATACTTATATCCAAACACAGACCTGACTACAAAACTACCTCTGTGGCTATTACACATAAAACCGAAACTGGTTATTTCAAATCTATCTTTGGCTTAGTTTGGAAGAGATGTGGCATAGGCATTAGCACATTTGCAAAACTAGATGTGGCAGGACAAAATACAAATCCAAATAGCCAAAGCACAGCAAAGTATTTAAGCATGTGTTTAAATATAAGAATGAATTTAATGCTTTGCTGAACTAGAATCAAAACTGGAGCTGTATTAGGTACTTGCTAGATCAATTCCTTTTATGGTGAGTGTAATATAAAGGCAGTGTAATCTTTATATTATCTTCTTGCTGACCTAGTAGTTACACCTTCTTTTCCATATTAAATAAGCTTCTCTTACTTAGTGTTTGTTCACCATATTTGGCTGAACAACCCTCTCCTCTACATTCCCTATTGAAAGGTTTGGGATTTCTTGCCCAGGAAAAAATTTCAGACCTACTCAAAATCAGGGCATAGTCATTGTATCACTACAATTTACAAGATGTTCTACTGCTGAAAATTATTTTCTAGTTTAATCACCTTAAGTAGACTTAGTTTCTAATGAATGACAACATAAAACTCAAGGAATTATTTTCATTAATTATCTGCATCTGTTTCCCAGTTGGTGACCATTATTGACTCTTGCACAGCTTTTCAGACAGATGACTCCATAAACTTTTCTATGGTGAAATTGTAAGGATATTTTTAATACTTAGTGTAACATCATCCCAATGAAAATATTTCAGAAAACATTTTATAAATATTTGTTCTGCAGTCCCACAGCTTAATATTGTGTTATATGTACCACAGTTTTTGCTTTAGGTTTATCATCTTGTCCCTTTCTTTCTCAAAGCTGTTTGGAAATTGTAATTGAAACAGTTTTTTCATAGCTCAGGACCACTTTTGAAACCAAATCATAGTCTCCATACACATATAGTCCCATTCATTACATGGGTAGATCATGTTTTCAGCAAACTGTTGAAATTACTGGAGCTGCTCTGGAAAGATTGGTCATAAATAATTCTTGGCATTTTATAACATTCCATACAAAACTATCCATGATTTTTTAAAAATCTGAACAGGTCACTGTGCCATATCAAAGACAAATGTGCAACACAGTACAGAGGTCTTCTATTTTATTAGCATCTTTCTAGAAATGGCAATGTCTTGAAATGTAATTCTTTTATTTCCTGCACAGTGGGTTAATTTTTTTATTGTGTATATTAAAACTAAAACAAACAGCAGTGAATTCCAGTGTACACACAGTTAGACAGACCAACATTGTAAATCCTGGATTGGGCTAGTTCTTAAATGTAACATTTTTATGAGTGATGACTATCTATTTCTGTTGGGGAAAAACTGTGTCCTTCTGATGTTTGGTCAGCTAATTCTGTTGTTTCACCTGCCTATGAATGCAGATGGTGGATGAAATTGATTAAATGCATTATGAAAAGTCTTTCCCCTAAGCCTCAGCAAAACTGGACCAAGAAATTACTTTGTTTTGAGCAATTACAGAGGTGATGTCAGTATCTGCTGATCCTGTTCTGCACATGTAATGGAAGTGTTCACCCAGACTTCACGTGCAATTATCATGCTCAAACACTGGAGTCCTTCCAGATGCCGTGGGTTTTATTCTAAGGGATGCCCTCCTCAGCAGAGAGCAGGGATGTGTTAAGGTGACATATGGGTGGTGCTAGTCATCCCTTATGTCTGTGCACATTCCTGGGGGAAGGCATAGCAGCCCTGCAGGATGATGAAAAAGCCATCATCACAAAAATGGGTGATGTCTTCCCTCTCCTTTTTGACCCACTCCGAGCAGTGGGAGCTGTAGGTGCAGACACACGACACTGTCTGGAGGAGGAAGCTGGTTGCTCCCAGAACCAGCTGTGCCCCACCTCCCTGCCTTGATGTGTACCAGAGATGGGCCTCCTGCTCTGACCCTGTGCAGATTTATCACCTTCTGACACCCCTCCCAGAATAGCACTGAAAAAAGAGATTCCTTTGCTCACATGCCACACATATCACACCAAACCTGGAGAAAGGAGGTTGGTGGAGTAGGTAGGATGTCATTCCAAAAAGGTTTTATTCACTCCAGTGTTTCTTTCTGATAGTCATTTTTATGTGTTGCTTTATAATACTGGAATGATGTGAGATCATGATGGGAAAGAGCAATGTTTGTACATTACATTAATAAAAATGTTCTGAGATAATGCAGGTCGGGCTTGTTTCTGGTGTTTCTCATATATCTTGTGTATATTATTTATTCATATATAGCCTAGGCTGAGGAATTTTCTAAGTTTCTTTCTTGGAATGTGAAACAAGATCATGAAAGTGCCATTTATTTTTTATAACCTCCTTTTAATGTAACTGGAAAGAATAGTAAAAAAAATGCTTCACACCTTCTACCTTAGGGACAACATTTTTGAGCAAGGGAGGGAAGCAGGGGTATCTGCTGCTCTGCATTGATATTGTAGGAATCATGATTTCACAAGCAATGCCAATTTATGAAGAGTTTTCTGTAATTTCATTATTGCCATTGATCAAAGAAAATGCTTCAGATGAGCACAACTATTTTAACTGAAGCTTTTAGGGCTGTGAATATGATTTAAAACTAAGTAAGGGAACACTCCTAAAATGAAAGATGAAAGAATTCTTCACTGAAAAGCAAAGAATCACACACATTTACTCACTGAAAGAAAAAAAAGATAAAATTACAGAAACTTATATCTGCTATTCTATTGCTAAAGATGGTAGTGCCTTTGCTAGGCCCATCTTCTGAGGCATTTGTAATGCCTCAGAATACAGCAGTAAAAAAGGATAGATAGAGCTGGATAAACTAAATGGAAGACCAGAATCTCATAAAAGAACTAAATGTTCTCCAGACACAGTTGTGAAATTTCTGTGCTTATGTGTGTAACAGAAAACAGGCTCCAGAATTTCTAGAAAATACCTGGTTGAAAGCTTAACTGGCTTCACTTGGTACAGTGACCTAATCAGTTGTTCGTCAAATCTGTGTTTTCATTTCAAGTTGACATTAAACTTCAACTTGAAAGTATGGTTGAAGCATATAGAAACTTGTGGTGAACTAGTGCAGCAGCCAGAGCAGCTTCGTGCAACTGGAAGCAAGACCTCAGTCCAGGAGGCTTGGGTTGGTCTGTGACAGAAAAGGCCTCTCTTTGCAAAGACCTTTATTTTTCTAAATATCCTTGACTGTGAATGAACTCATGGCTATAAAGCTTTGCTTTAAAAACTCAGTGAAATTTCTGTAAATTCTCAGCATTGGTCTGATCATACTTCTGCATTTTCTGAGTTCTCCCACTGAATTAAAGACCCATAGAGCAACTTTGGACAGCCTAGCCCTAGAAAGATAACAATACTTTCTTTATAAGGTCCTGCACTACCTGCCAACTTTCTTGATAAAAGGTTTGTGACACATTAAATCTGGGATTCTCCTTTGAAGCAGGAAGTACAAGCTACTGGATTTTTTCAACAGTTATCTGCTTCATCTTTGTTCTCCATGCTCTGTTTCCAGCATGCACTTTGGTGAATCACAGCACTGCACAGTGCATACACAGCATGCGAGGGGCTCTTGCTCACCCGAGCTCCTGCAGTACTGCATTTAGGTCACACTTCTTGGCTGTCTCACTCCTGGGACCACCAGGGTGCTGCTTCCACAGCCAAGCACTAAATCTGGACAGAGCTCTGGCATCTCAGTGGGGTGATCCTATTGTACCAGATCATGTTTCTCTGTTCTAACTCAGTAGACGTGCCTTACCCTTCAGCTAGAGGGGGATTTTTGTGCACTGCATGCACAGAAGAGAGTCTCCAGGCTCATGCAGAGAGATGTTTGAGATGTGCAGTAGCAGAGGTCTGCTCTCAAAGAACCTGACATGCAGAACTCTTTAAAGGAGAGCAACACATTTTGCTAATGTCAAGTGTCATTTTAGCAGAATTTAGTAAGTTGTTTGTGGCTACGCTGAATTTGTCAAAAATACTTGCTACCTCCAACTAAAATTGTCATGACTGGAATATTCACAGCAAAAGGTCAGATCATTAAATCAACTCTTGTGCTTGTAACTCTCACTTGTCAGAAGATTATATAAATGAACATCTTTGTCACAGAATAAATTATTAAAAAAATAAAATAAACCCTTAATTTTCGCTAACAATTCAGTAAGTTAATGGATTGTACTTCTGTTGTTTTGCTGGTAGGGGCATAGGGTTATTAGTCAGAAACAATAAAGCAAATGAATAGTTTTTGTGCTTCTTTCTCATGCATGGGAAAGTTAAGAAAGAACATCCTTATTTATTGTTGGAATAACTTTTTTCCAAAACATCGTATTATTCATTCTCAAAATATCAGCCACATTAATTATCCGGAGACATAGAAGGGTTTCACATTCTTTGGATTACTACCTAACATGACTTTAAAAAGAACAGTTTACTGGTGTTCTGTGGTATAAATATTTTGATTGGTAAGTCATTTGGATTTCAAAATTGAACCAGTAACAATTCTTGTTTCCCTTCTGAAAAATCCTGTTGTGCTAACTGGCTAACAGCTAGGAATTCAGTGGGACAGAGGACTTCCTGGGGTGTTGCTGGAGGGCAGTCTCAGGTGGCAGGAGTGAAACATGATGTGATTTACTCTTGAATACCAGGTTTTGGGTTTGGGTACTGCTGGGTTTACAGGCAGATTTGGGTGATCTACCACTGTGGCAGTGTGAGTGAATAGGAGACCTGCAGTAAATGGGAATTGAATCAGAACTAGTATCTAACACAGATGTTTCTGCTTTCAAGAACAGAGATATTGTACAAAAACTAGCAACTATTTGCCTAAAACTGTGATCTTGGTCTGATCCAACATTTGTTCCTCGTGTGGTAAGATCTAAGATTTTACTTCAGTAAGAGTTGTCATGGTTCAGATACATGCCCTGAATGGGAACAGAGAGCATTCTGCCAGGTACCTATTATTAACTTAAATCTATTTAAGATCATTTCACTCTTTAAAAGATAAATTCTGCAAGACTTAAGCAAGGCAGAAATTAAAATCCTCAGTGACATTATTTTCTGCAGTCCACATACTACCCTTCCCATTCTGCTTAGTCAAGAGATTTTTTTTCTGTTTTGGCAAGAGTGCCTTTGTGTTTACTACACATATATGTATACCAATATGCTTTTGAATAAAAATCAGCTTATCATCATCTTCTCAGTGCAGGAGTTTTAGACATGCAGACAGAGCCTAAAATAACCTAAAAGCCTTTTATTCCCCTGAAAATTGTGTGTTGCAAAAAGGTCTTCTTACTGTACTCCACAAGAAGTCAGCAAACTTCAAATCCTTATCTGGCTGCACATAACACTGATATACTCGTCTTTATTTGTCAAACATATTGGCAAGAATCTCTGTGTCAATATTTATTAATAAAATCAGCTCCTGTGGAGAACAGCTGGTCCAGTTTCCCTCCTCTTTAGGCATCTGAATCATCCAAGCTGCTATTAAAGAAGACTTGAGCTACTCCTTGTTATTTGATTTCATTAAATAAATAAATGAATGTGCACATTAAAAACCTTGTAAAAGCCTCACTTTTCTCTTCTGCAGTACCAGTAATGCAAATTTATCTATATTCTGTTCTTAAATAAAGGTGGGTCTTTGAGGTAGTTATTTTCTTCACTATTCTATTATTAACTTGAATATTACTCTACAATACACAGGTTTTTATAAATATTTTCAACTATTTATTTCAACTGCTTTCTCTACCTTGTCTGTGCTAGCTACCAGCTCTCCCTCATCCTTATGAGCTCATCATCCTATGAGATTTTCTCTAGTCTGGTTTTTGTTTTCTCTAACCTCTTATCTGCCTTCTTTACCTTGTCATGATTTCATGGATGTTTCCATTTTCCTTGTCTTCCATTATTTTCTCATGAAGTTTGGGAATGTGTATTTTGATGCTGAATTGAAAAACTGAAGGTACCTTATTTCTGTTTCATTCACCAAGATGAAAGCTTTAGTAATAACGCTTTGCATTATTGCCTTACTTTTTCTTATCTCTTGTGTCTTTACTATTTCCTCCTGGACTTTTAGATGTCTTTAAATACCCTAAGTAACTGAAGAAGTTGCCATGTGTAGGTTGATACCCAGATGAATAATGCTGGATACAGTGATGATTATTTAGACACTCTCTTGAGTCTTTGAGGTTGCATTTGATTGATTTTCCAAGGTGCTGGAGAAGTGGAGTGTATTGATCCTGGTATGTGAGTCATCTAGGCTAGCAAACACAGTCCTTATGTTCAAAATCTGATGGCTATTGAAGTCTGCCTTTATGCTTCATTCAAATTCTCTTCAAATTCTTTTTCCAGTGTTTGCTATGGCTGCCCAAAAACGTTAAAGGGTTTGTCCTTGTATGTGGGTGCATATGGAGGTTATTGTTAATGTTCTCTTCAGGGTACTTTTGGTACAAATATACCTGCTCATCTTTTACAAAAAAGGGCAAATGGCAAAAAATGAAAACTTTTCCCCTTTCTTACTGACAGGACTCAGAATAAATGTAAGGGTTGTGCATGTGTCATCTTTGGCTGTTTTTCATCACTGGTCTAAAAATTGGTTTATTGTAATAGGATACTGCTCTATTTATCTTTGCTCTTATTTATTACTGCTTTCATTTTAAATCCTCTTTCTGTCAGGGTCCCTTAGTCCTTTAATGTTTATAGAAATAAATGTATGTTGACTGACTCACTGCACTGGTTTTTACTAGGTTTTCTGCTCTCTGGGTAGAATTCAACACTGTTAGTCAGCAAGGAGGGTTATATGTCGCTGAATACTGGCACATGTGAATGTGCTGGTACTTAAATTCTTAGATGCGATGGCCTTTATCCCTTCAAAAGAAAAGAGATATTCAATATACAAGGCAGTTTTTGGTCTGTTGCAAACACTGATATGACTATTTGGTCCCCAGTTGTTGAGTGTAAAGGAATGTTTCGCTCTTCCTTACCGTGTTTCACCCATCTTTACTGTTTTCCTTGCAGTGCCTGCCTGAGTTAACTTGAGGGAATCTGTCTGAATATTCATAATAGATTCACTCTTCAAAACCCTTGCTTTGAGACATAACTCAAGTCACCTGAATTATTAGCCCAGAAGCACAAGTTAAAGATAGAGCTTTCAAAAAGGACGTGCTTATATATCCTCAATTAGTATAATGGGGAAACAAAGGAATGAATTATAAGGAGCAATAAAAAATAGAAAAGTGTAATAATTTTGTTTCTATTTTGAGTTATGTGCACCTTCACCAGGTCCAGATTTTGTGTGAAGAGAGAAATGAACATCATTCTGTGCACTTTCTTTCAGGTATCTCGGTTCACACAAATCTGATTCCTTGGGGGCTGTCTTTGGAGTTTCTGAAGAGCTTGTGAAACTCAGCAAAATCCCAGACTTGACTATTATTACTAAGACAATGTAACATTGAAACTTTTCTTCTTTTCCCCCTCAGAATCCTTCAGGACTGCAAACCTGGCTGCCAACTCTGCAGGGAATCTTGAGAGTTCCATGCTTCTGGGCTGGCTGTACATGCAGCAACGTCTGTTCACCAGATCACACAGGGGACCTCCTTGGCACATGATCCATTGATCCAGATTGGGAGGGATGTCCATGCTGGTTTGGGAGCTGGTGTGGAGCAGGGCATCCTCTCCTGGATCCTGCAAAAATAATTGAGATCCTGTATGTGGAGACAGAATTTCAAAACAATCCAGGACTTCCTGTTTATGCTCACCCTTGGTCTGAGCCACTAGAGTATCCCAGACAAAGAAACAGAATTTTCCAGGATTCAGAGGCCTCTAGATCTTCACAAAGTGCATAGTGGATGCTTTTTAGTTTTAGCTGTAATTAATTGCATAGTGTTTATGCACATACACATTATTTATATGCATTATTTTTAGGCAGTAATATGCATATTGCATGTATTTCTTTGTTTATCTAATGTATACACTGTTATGAGATATTCAAACTGTAGTTTTATGGAAAAAAGAGAGTAAGAACGTCTGTATCATTTTTAATTGAGTATCTGAAAGAAGAGTCTTCAGTTTCTAATTAAGAAGATGAAAACTCACTGGGGTTAATTAATGGTTCCAACTTCACTTACCTGACATTCCTTGCCTATGTCTCACCTTTAGCTTTATCAAAGTTATTTTTATAGACTACATACAGTCTTCTTTTTTTGCTTCCACTTCAGCCAAGGGAGAGCAAGATAAGGCCTTAACTCCCTTGTCAAGAATTAAAGAAATCACAGCTGTTTGCACTATATACTTTACTGTCAATGTAAGAGTTTTGGAGCAGCAGTAAGGGCCTCGTTACTGTATAAAAGATGATTTTATACCATAAGGATTTCTGATTTGATTTGTGTCAAAATGTGTCTGCAGAACCAGAGAAGAGGGTGATACACAACAAAGTCTTTACAAGCTTTTGATTGCATTGAAACCAACCTAATCACTTAATTTAAGGAAACTGTGAAAGATTAGGAACAGCTGTAGACCCTTACAGCTAAGACAGATTTAGGGTGGACATTCCAGAATTGTAAAACAGTATGAAAGGACTTGCATATCTTCTGTGTGGGAAGTGAAGAGAGTAATATAGAAAATAAGTTTGTGAAAGAAGGTAAATTCCCTGCCACAGACACATGCTGCAAGCCTTCAAAGCAGGGGTTCTGAATTTGATGTAAGAGCACTGGGGAGCTGAGTAAGGTCTAAAGACAAAGATGGGAGGGTGTTTGATGCTGTGTGGAACGAAAAGGAAGAATGTTTAGCATGAACCTCTGGAAAATGTATCACTTCACAGGACCAGAATAGCTAGATAAACTAACCTTCATCCTAATCACAAGGCCTGGACTCATTTCAAAGGTGACTTTAGGGTAATATAAACAAGTTTCTGGTAGTGTACAAGCTAGCTTGGATGGTGTAGTCCGTTACTGCAAGTCACATATATTAATATTTGAATTATTCCTTTTAACCTGACATAGGGTGCTGTGGTGAGGTGTTTTGGATTTACCTTAAAAATCCCAAGAGAACTTTTCATATTCTTACCTGTCTGTAGAGCTTAAGAATGGCCATACATTACATCTGGTTTATGTTGTAGGGTGACAAGGTATGGCCTCAGGAGTAGCTGTAGATACTTTCTGACTTGGAACACCCAGACTTCTAAAGCAGCCTCCCTTCAGGTCTGCATGATGCTGACACCAGGGTACAAGTGCTGTGGAGACTGGAGGCTGCAATTAGATGCAGTACAATTGCAGAAAGAGCTTGACCTGGCATGCCCTATTTTTTCCCATTTTGAAAGCTGCTGTCTGTGTTGGGAATTGCAGCCTTGTATTTACACAGTGAAATGTCTTTTCCATAGGAGCAAAAAGCAAAGAAGGATCTCTCAGGGATAGCAGTGTACCTTCACAACGGGGCTATGAGTAGGTGACACAGGGAAAAAAGCAGTGAATGAAAATACTCTGGTGGCTATCATTGAGCCTCTCATTGATTAAATAGTAGGATGAGAGCAAAGATGTTTGTCCAAGGACTGCTGTAGAAATATTCTCCAGAGTTCAGAAGAGCTCTTGCTCCTCCAAAAGAGCTATCTCTTGGGATTATTTAATTTGTGCAGACTTTGCCATAAGAATTTCTTGTCTTTTTCCAAACAGCATCTCTCTGTCCTTCCTTTGCCTCCCTTGGCAAAGCACCAGAGACATGGGGTATGGTGACCATCACATACCAGACCAGAGGCATAGTGACCAGAGGCATTGGAGCAAGACAGAAGAGAGGAAACTTAAAAATGCAATTGCACAAGCCTCACATTTAAAAATACTCAGTGAATTTTTTGCTGTAAAATGCTGCGGAATGATGACTCATTAATTCAGTAACTATAGTGCAGAACTGACCAAATCTGCTGCCACAGCTGCAAAATAAGCAGTGCAACAGAAGTCCATCATTCTAACACATCCAGCTCAATGCACAACCCTCTATTGGAGAGATGTTCCTTGTCAGACCCTAAATCCTTCCCTCTTGGACAGGTATAATGACTTTAGTGTACAATTAGAAGTAAAAGGCTCCTGATCAGTGATGTTTCATTTATGCTGGAAGATTTCCTTGTGGAGGAGAATTGTCCTGGAGTTAGGTTTGAGAAGCCATATAAAGAGCTTCAGTTAGGAGGTAGAGAAAGCAGGAGCTATCAGGAGAGACTTCCCATTTCAGTTTTGGTGGACACAGAGAGAGAGAAAGCAAATTGGAATATGTTTGTAAAGAAAGTAACAGCTGAGGTCAGCTGGGAATGCCTAGTGTTTGTGTAGAAACTGGGAGAAGCAGTATATAGTATATACACTATATATAGTATAGTGTATATATATATATGTAGCTGGTAAAGAACTGTCCTGCTGCTTAGAAGTTAGGACTTTTTTTTCTTTTCTTCTTTGGGGAAGCAACAGTTTCTAAGAAACTGCAAGAACAAGTACACAGGAACAAGATCCCTGGATTCTTAAAAATGTCAGTTCATATGTTTTAGCTGCAAGCTTTTTGTTCAAATCAATTGGTAGGTTTGGGGTATGAGCAGAGATTTTCCCCAAGATTAGGTAAGTAGGTGTCATGGTATGTTTCTTTCTTATAAAACTCATACTGTAGGTGGTGGCCTGGCTTGTTCTCAAGTATCAAGTAGGAAATTTTGCTTGTCAAAACACCCATAAATACACTTCAATATGTCAAGAACCTCTCTCTCCCTATAACCTTACTCTCCTCTCATGTGCTCCCACTTGAGATTTTGTGAAATGGTCTTGCAAGAAAAGAATATTTTATTTCAGTTTAACAGTTTCAAGACTATCTTTAGTGTGGAGGAGACTGCTGTCGTCCAGGTGGTGGAATTCTTGGTATGCTCACTCCCCCGAGGAGCAAGGCCCTGGTTCAGCTCCGAAGCTCGCCAGCTCCCTGTGCCAGTCAGACTGCATTTCACTTCATTCTGCAGAGATCTGGCTGCAGCCCTGGACTCCTTAGCAAGGTGAGTTGTCTGCTTTTAGGTGGTATTCCTTGAGGAGACATCTTCCCAAGTGGAAAGGAGTAGAGCTGGCAAACCAAGGAGAGGCATTGAGGTAGACTTTCCAGGGACCCATCCTGCTCTCCTAAGCAAGTTGCTGCAGTAAATGCCATTGTTTGTCTCAGAGCTGAGCAGGAGAACGACTCCTACTTGAAAATCAATTCCTGGACCTTGATGGCACCCCATTAAGCTGTATGGGAGACCACGGAACAGAGACATTATGACTGTGTTTTGGGACCAACTAAGGAAAAATGTCACTACCATCACTGTGCTACTGCTGTTTCCCCTAATGGCCTACTGATTTAATAATGTTAATGGTCTTCTACCTAAAATAGGATTTACTGGAATTTAAGTCAGTTTCTGCTCAGGATGTATAGGCTATGTTTTGGCCACTATACAGGCATTAATAGTGGTTGCCTTCGAATATATTCTTAAAAGGGTTGTTCAATTTTTGCTTTTACAGATGAATTGCACCCTCTCAGAATAATACAGGAAAGGGTACATCTGAAGCAACGTGTTTCAAAAGTTAATGGCTTAAAAATGGAGGATCACAATTCCTTCAAAGCATTTTATATTTTTGGCTATCATTATGAAATATCCAGGCAAGGTAAAAGAAGCAAGAGATATTCCTACACCTTAATTGTACACCAATTTATTTCTCTACCGATTGAACTTTCTGCTTGCAACAGTTAGTCCGACAACGTAAGATTTCTCCATCAACTTGCAAAGGACATTAATATTGTATTTCAATCACAATATATGCATTCAAAATATGTTTATAAATTAGTTCTGTATTGAAGTGTCAAGCCTCCTGCAACTATGTACAGAAAGCTACTAAATCCAAAATCCCAGCAGCACTGGTTTTCATGTCTATAGAAATTACTTTGTTGAAGTACTCTATTGAAGCAAAGCATAAAATTTAATATGCAAAGTTAAAAAGAAATTTAAATTAAATTGTGTGTGAACTGAAACATCATATATTAAATTACTTTACTCTTGTTTCCTCCATATGTATATTTAGTACCTTCACAATTTTCTGCTGGCTGAATTGATTTTTGGTGATGGAAAAAATTGCATTTGTTTAATTATGTTGAGAACCATCTCTGGTTTTTGGAGTAAGGCAAATGATTCAACGTGACCCTTTGTGCTGTTTGCTTTCTGTTTCTCCCTAGAGAGACTGTCTTCACTTGACAGTACTGCGAAACAGATGTCTAGTAGCATTTTGGTTGTCACTGTCAGCTGGCAGACTCCTGCTCTGGTACTTTTCTGGCCTAACATTTCTCTCTGCAAAGCTACAACTGGCTATAGACTCTGGTTGTGGACAATGAGATGTGCTGCACTTTCATTTTGCTGTACTAGGCTGGCTGTCCTGCCAGCAGAGGCACTCTGTAGGAAGCTCTAGCCAATCCCCTCATAAAAACACCCTCTGCCAGGGTCAGGACACTCTGGTGATAGAGATCATAGGGCCAAGGGGCTGTCAGGAATGAGGTGACCAGTAGGGTGAATGTTGGCTGGTCCAAAGACTTTGTGTTGATGATAGTCACTATTATTACAGGTCCCTCCATGGGGAAGTTTTGGATGTGAACAAGAGAACTAATACCACCATATGTAGAAGAGATCATTCACAGTGGGTCCAAAACTTCTGTAGGGAGAACTACAGTTTAGGATCTTTTCTGAAGCACTGTATTAAATCAGCCCATTCCTGTCACCAAAAATATAGCCACTATTTTATAGAAACTTTAAAACTAAAGCTTCTATAACCATAGAAAGAAATTCATCTTGATCTAGGGAACACTGCAATTACTGCAATAGTAGGATGAGTGTTGAGAAATATTATATATTGACTCTACTAGCAATTAAATAATTGCTGTACTTCACAAACTGTAAAGCCAAGTAGCAAACCATGTAAAGATTTCTTAGTTTTACATTTATATTTCAATTCTACTGTAATATGCTATGTAATTTTTTCAACAAAAATGGTTTGGTCAATCACTTTATTATTGCAAAGGAATTTTAAAAACTCAGCTCTGTGGTGTATAGTCAGTCTTACTTAGCTGTGAATGGTTCAATTATACAGGCAAGACTGCTCAGTATGACCCTCACAGTCTAGAGGTCTTTTGCAGACAGCATTTCTGTGTTAAAAGTTATGACTATGGCTCCTTCAGTCGAAAATTACTGGAATTAAATTACTGGTCCAGATAATAAAAAATTTACTTAAGAAATATAGCCATTTACCATCGGAATAATGGATTTTTGAATGGCAAGTCTAATGTAGTGAAAAAATAAAGAAAACAATTTTTTCTAAGAGATTTTTAGATAGGATTGGTCCATAGCAGATGTTTTCAAAAAGCTCAGTCCAGAGAGTTTTCATAGAGGTCCTGAAAGCCTGTTAAAGATGGCTCTCGTATTTGAATTTGTTAATTTCTCAGTGGATTTGTTGCTGTCTCCTTAAGCGTCAGCATTCTGCTCTTCCTCTCCCTGTTGCATCCTTCCCCAGCCCCATACTGCCCCTTGGCAGGGCTGTTCTCAGGGGATAGTGTGCCCTGGCTGCTCATCTGCCCCTTCTTTAGCTTCCCCTGTCTCCATGTTTGCCTGCTTGGCTGGAGGCTGTTTTGCACTGCTCTGTCAGTGGAATACAGTTGTGCTTGCATGGGTGTCTTCTTACCAGTGTTTTGGAATTAGTTGCTTCTGAATAAGATACCTACAGTATGATACTACACCCCTTGTGTGCACTGGGCTCCTGGTGATGTCCTGTATTCACCTGCCTGATGCTCAGGACCCCATCCAAGAGATGGGATCTAAACTGTTGGATTTAGATGGGACTGCTTGATAAGCACTGTCACAGGAAACTCAGGATCTTCTATGTTTATGAAAGAGAGAGAAAAGAAGATGAGATTCAGAAAGTACAGGAATGCCTGGCCACATGTGGACTTTTACTGTGGCAATGCTGAATTTTGTAATGAGAAGGGAGACAGATGTGTGATGTGCATCCATGTGTTTTGTCCATATATGCATGATATCTCAATACTGCTGCTTCTTTTCTGAGCTCTTCCCTTGGCTCTTTTCTCTCTCATCACCCAAATCTCCTGGTTTTCCTTCCCAAAATCTGGAAATACTAGTGAATCTCAGTAGTGAGCATGTGCAAACAAACAAACAAACATAAAAAAAGTAAAAAAGCAAAAAAGCAAAAAACTAAATTCAGTCCTGCCAAAACCAAATCAAAATGAGTGCTTTAAGAAAAAGATAAATGCTCAATGCACACGTTTTCATTTAGGACTCTAGGGAAAATTTCCAGCTAAGACCCTCCCAAGCACAGAAGTATGCATGAAAGGAGGATCTATATAGCTGATTACTAAGCCTTCAATAAGATGGATCACACTACAAAAGGCTTATTTTGCTTTATTGACTAGAAAGGGATCCAAAGTCTCTCTGCAATGAGCCATGATACATAAAATTTCCTATTCTTCATTCAAAAGAGTGTGAAATGAGTGTAGATGGTTCCTTCACACTTGCATCTCTTGTCTGAAATGCAGAAGAGTGGGTCAACTCTGGTTTAGCAAATTAAGATCTTTCATCATACATCTTGCCAAATGGATTACTAAAACACTTAATGACCAACAGTAATAAAAGCTAATACTAATAAAAACAGATTAAATACTCCCGATTTCAGAACAACTTTTGCCTAGGAACAGAAAAAGAGTGTCTATCATTGAATATACAAAAATATTTTTAATAAGGATAGAACATTATCAGTTGGTGGCTGAAATGCATTTGAAATCCAAAACAAGTTGGATAGCAACACCAACAGGAAATTACACACTTTAACACCTTAATTGCAACACGCTGCCCACTAGTTATATATCTCAAACTAACTGTTGCTTTACAAGACTTTAGACATCAAGAAGTGTCTGGCTGAAGTGTCTGAGATTCAAAAGTTGCAAGCAATGGTATGGAAAGACGTTGTTCACTGTTAGTGCCATGGTAGATAAAAAGTCTTCCCTGTTCTTTCAATTAGGAAATGTTTTTTATGCTGTGTGACTTTCTGTAGAACTCAGTAACTTATAAAAGTTGTTTGTTTCTGTTTCCCCACAACAGTTTATAATCAATATTGATAATTATAATGAACAGTATAGATCTTATTACTGTTGCTGTTACATTTTATTCTCTAATAATAAAGATAACAACAACCTAAATCTCTGTAATCAGGGATGGAAAGAATTTTTGGCATTAATATTCAGGGAAAAAATGGAAGGGAATTCTCCTTTTGCTTTCTTAAATAGAGAACATGGTGGTACCCTGAAGAACATCAGTGTTATGCAGAGCAGATGAGGCCTGTGCATATATTCAGAATGGAACTGTAACAATCTTATCTGCCATATGTTAGAGATTTTTTAAAACCTTTCAGGAGTCTGTAACATACAATCCCATAGTGATGGGAGGCAGAGTTTACCTGCGAAATTAAGATTTTGGCTTTTAACATGGTATGTGGTTTATTACAGAAATCTGATTCAATATTAATATCTTCTGTGTTTCTACTAAAAAGATAGATTTGTGTCTCCATAGTCTGACATCTGACAATGTCTAGACAAATTTTTATGATCTGATTAACTTTCTTTGGCTGAAATTTGATGTTTATACTGTATTAAATTTAAGCGAATTGTAGCCTGTCATAACTCAGTTGTATTTGCTTATCTGGTATCTTCTTTGTAAAATAAATATAATAATTTTTTATTGCTTCTAATAAAACCTTTAAATTCCACTTTTTATGTTTCTAGGTGACTAGCTGTTTCTGTCTTGGCTAAGGAGAGAAAGATACCTCAGGGAATGCTGAGGAAGTCTTGGAGCCTGAATAATTCTGGAGTCCTGAAGTAGGTGAAGGGAGGCCTGGGCTGGCTCAGGTATCTAGCATGGTGCAGCATGATCAGGAGGAAAAAAGACCATGGGACCAGCTCTTCTCGATGTATGGGTTAACAGGATGGTAACTGGTGTGGTGCAGCTTGTAGGACTTGGGGAAAAGGATGAGGAGGACCAGGTAAATCGTCCATGTCACTTCCTTGGAGCATCCGTCAGCATTTCAGATTTCAATGTTCTGCTTGTCTCCCATGTATCAAAGGTCAGTTGGGAGTTTCCTGAACAAAGAAGATGACAGAAGCAAAAGTAGTTTGTTTCTTCCACTTGAACACAGCATGTGCTGTCTGAATGGTCTTTACATCATGCTATTTTCTGCTGGTTGTGGCAGCCCTGGAGGAGTGTACAGGCTAGTGCACTTCTTGCCTCCATGGCCAAAACCCAAATTCAGTGGAGGCAAGACAGTTTGTGCTAGCTCCAACAGATGAGATCATCACAGCATCTTGCAGTGACTTCTTGGTGATTCCCAGGAAACAGATGACAGAGGGATTATCACTCTAGCCACACAAGCACAGTCCAAGTCCTGAGTCTTGACAAACATAATAACTAACCCATAGGACTTATCAGAGGCTTCTGAATGAGATTCATCTGCCCTAACTCTGGCAGCCAGAGATGGACCCCTTAAACTGGTCCTCTGCATTATTATTCTGTGTCCTCTGAGATCAACAGCAATTCCTTTACTTGTTCACCAGGGCCTGTCCCAGTCCCTCATCCCTGTCTTTTCTGGGCCTATAACCTCTTATATCAGCAAAGGGATATTACACACAATTAATGAAAGTGTGGGTCAGCAAAAGTTACACTTCACCCAGACCAAAGATATTCCCTTCACATCAAAACCAGGGAGGTGATGAATTCTCAGAGAGGACAGCTAGAAGAGATATTTCTTCACTGTCTCAGACTGCAATTCAGCAGTATAGCTCTTGCTGTGTAATTGAGGTTGGACACAGGAGTAGCTGAGGTGAAAGACATGGGCTCTGTCTGGATCCAATTCACTGGAAGAAACTCTTTTCAGAATATAACGACTGGTTCTTTGTTTGTGTCTGCACCTGCCTTCTTGCAGATGCTGCTGTAAAACTGCAAATTGCAAAGTGATCCTCTTCCCTTGCATGATGGCACCCTGTTTGCTTTTGTGACCCTGAGTATCTTCTTAGGGATTTTTTTTCCCATTCAGAGAGTCGATTCTCAGGAGCACACCTCTCCCCCAGTGGACTCCATTCTCATTTTCCTTCTGTCCCTTGGTATTGTCCATGGACAGAGGCATTTCCCAGAGGCCCACAGAGTGTCTGTTGTTTGTTGCATGCCCATGTCTTGGCAGCCACAGAGCACCCTACTGCTCTTAGTCATGCCCTCAGGGCACTCACCACAACCTTGCCCAGTTTGTAGACCTCTGTAGGGAAGTCCCCAATGTCACTGAAGTAGTACAGTCAGTAGACTCTTAATCATCCAAGCAAAACTTGCATGAAAGATGCTCACCTTGGAATCTTAGTAGGCCCATTACTCTTAGATGCAGTTGGGAATGCAGGAGGCACTATTTGAGAAGGATGACCTCTGAGAAGGTTTGGCTGATGTTTGGTGTTCCGATGGTTGAGGCGGGTAATTGGAAAGCAAGTGAGGAGATGGTCAACTGTGGTGAGCACTAAAAGAAGGGAGTGTGTATGTAGCCTTCAAAATGAGAGCTTCTACTCTGTATTACAATACTGAACTCAGAAATATCTTAGTAAAACTTCTTGCCCCAGTTCCAGTACTGGCAGCATTATGAGAAAGCTCCCTTCTCCCTCGAATCAAGTTAATATTTCTTCGATGATTTAAGGAGGTGATCAGTGCTCCAATGGTTGTGTGAACTTCTAATATTGTGAGACTTTTCTGAAATGGCATCTCCTTTTAAACTGCATTTGTCACACATTTTACAGGAAAGCAGCATTCCACCATCATCTGTCCCATTCAGACACACTTTGGTGTTGCAAGCTTTGGTAATTCCTGTGTTATGTAGGTGATTTAGACACAGTTTGTCAAGTTACTGGATTTGTCCAAAGGGAAAACATTTAAGAAGGCTGTTTGGAGGATGCAGTTTTACAACTGACCTAACAATCTAAGACTGCTCTTGGTACTGTAAGTGGGAGATCCTTGGCTAGAAGGGTTGGGGAAGGTGAAGCTGCCCCTTTTGATGGCAGATCAAAGACAGTTTCATAATTTCTCTAAACTTAACAGATGAGAAGAGCAGACTTACCTTCTTTGGCCTGGTTTATCCCAGCACTCACAGTCAAAGCATGATGGGATTTCTTCAGCATTGTGCTCTATAGACATAAAAATAATGTGCACAACTACTCTTTGTTTTTTTTTTTTTCTTCTGGAACTTCAGGTATAATTTCATTTTATTATAGACATGATACTAGTTGTAATATCTTGATAGTTTTCTGCTCTGGTCTGTGTCTTAAGGGTTGTTGTCTGATCAAAATTCTGTATGATACAAGCATTCTTTTATCTGTGTTATTTATCACGCATGATGGAATTCCTGTTTAGTTAGGTGCACTAGTTACGCCACTTAATAGACTTCAACCATTCTTTTTTTTCTCCTCTAAGAGTAACTTTTACTTCTATCTTGTGCATAAAAAATCCTATGGTAAGTGTTATGGCTATGTGATGAGAACAGACTGTGATCATACGGACTTTGTTGTATTTTATGTGAGAAATATAGCCCTTTTTCTAAAATACATTAATATCCTACTCTTCAGAATTTGAAATTCTGATACTGTAACTAAATGGCAAAATAATGCAGCCAAAACTTCCTGCTTGCAAATGTCTATTTTTGGACTAACAGATGCAAAAATACTTAATACTTGTCTGAATTTCTTTCAGATGAAGGCTTACATAATTGCCTTTTTTTAAACTTTCTTATAAAAGTTATTCTTGTAAATGCATTTCATATATTTGGTTTGTATACCCTTCATTTTTCTCCAAACTGTGTTGATTTCTCACTATTTTCCTGAAAAAAATGCCTAGAGCCACAGCTAAAGCAGAAGAGGAGAGACAAGTCATATATTAGCTATCACAAAATACTTTATTTGAAGAGGAAAAGTGTTTCTATTTTATAAGGCATGATTAAATTTCTTGTGATTCATTTTCAGTCTGGAGCTTTTTAACCAGACTGATGAGAAGTCTGGC
This sequence comes from Aphelocoma coerulescens, assembly GCF_041296385.1. Taxonomy (NCBI): domain Eukaryota; kingdom Metazoa; phylum Chordata; class Aves; order Passeriformes; family Corvidae; genus Aphelocoma; species Aphelocoma coerulescens. The sequence continues at coordinate 34,225,465 of NC_091014.1, read as the reverse complement.
TGAATGCCTTACGTCTTCTTACAGGATAAAATAGCATCTCTAACAGATGTGATAGAGGTCAGCTGGAACCATCCTACTGTACCACTGCAGAATACCTTTTGTGTTAAACAGAGACAAGTTTCATTGCATTGTCCCAAGCCCAAGCTAAAGACTTATTAAAAGAGAAAAACCCAATTGTAAGTAAGTTCTGTATTTTAATAAATTGTTAGGTTTAGGAAGAAGAACTAACTTTCTTTCTTTCTTTTTTTTTTTTTTTGGTGGATTTTCTGCTAATCTCATTCCAAGCACATCAATAGAACAAGAATTAAGAGAAATTCTTGGCTCCAAGCTTATTATCAAGGAGGAGTATTTCAGGTATACACAAAGGGATGATAAATACTCATAAAATTCCCCTCTAGGTGAAGACCATTTTCCTACTAATTTAGTATTTTCCTGCTAATGAAGAACTGAGGGGTTTCTGCACATCTCGTTTTTCAGCCTGTAAGTCTGATTACTCACAGCAACCCCAAGAAACTAACAAACAATGAAAACAGGGAATGACTGTGTTCTGTTTCCAGTCATGCCCTAATTTAGAGATTGTAAGGTTGTTTGTAAACCTTGTTAAGGATATTCACAGTGGTGAACACAGTTAAACAACCAAGGTTATTTCCAATGTCCCAAAGTTTTTTTCCTCCATAGACTGTCACAGTTGTCTGGAAGCCTTAAATTCTGGGCCATAATAAACTGCTCAAACTCTGGGAACCCTTGGCTGTTAGTTCTGTGTGGTGGTGACTGGTGAAGTAGTTCTTACCTGCATTGCCAATGGGTAGAAATTATTTGCAGACACTGGAGTGGACAAGGAAATCAGTATGGAAGTTATGAACCAGAAGGAATATCTTGTGTATTCAGCCTGAAAGGCAGCCTAGGTGTGTGCAAGTTGAGTCTGTCCCACTCTGGGTACCATTCTTAAGTTCTAAAATATGGGTTTGTGCATCTTCTGATAGCCATCCTAGCTTATAAACTTTCTGTTATATGGATGGGGTTCTACGACTAAGCTGTCCAAATATACCGAGACGTATGTTCCTGATGCTATCCATTTTGCCTGAATTACAGACTGTTGGGATGATGAGCCATCTCTCTTTCCCAGTCCTATGCGTCTTCTTTCTCTTGCATAAAAAATACATGCACAGTGTCCATGGTATGCCTATTTGTCTAACATGCAATGTGAACATTGTTGTATTTTTCATCTTCTGTTGCTGTTCCAGTTTTGAGAGGCTCCTGCAACAGCCACAGTTAACTTCCTCCAGAGAGCTTGGAGCATTTTCCTCTGGATCCTCCTAGTTTCCTCTCCCTGAGCACATCCTGAATTCACCCTAAACCAGTCTTGAACAGTTGCTTTCAGCAAGGTGGGAAAGGGAAAACTCCACTGTACTCACTCCACTGTTCTGTAATAGCACTGCCTTGTCCTTGTAGGACTCCTCCTCCTGGTGAAGCATCCCTCGCACTGTCCCAGCCTTCTCCTCTCTCTGTGAACCAGCCAACAGATTTTCAGGAGTATCCACCTTCAGCAGTCAGACTACGTCTGCAGTCATTATCACTGTGACCTGCTCTGTCCTGGCAACATTCTTTCCCCAAAAGAAAGTAGGCAGAGAAATGCATGGACAGACAAAGAGGTTCATTGTCAGATGAGGCCAAAGAATGTCTTGTACATGTCACTTGAACACCAAGGAAAATATTTGTACATTTGGGAGTTTTTTGATAACTTGACTTTTCTCTTTCAGGTTGGCTGGTTCCCTCCTGAATAGTTGCCCTTTTATCATTAATATACTTAGTCTTGATGATCCTTTCTGATGACATATTGAAGTCTGAGAAACATAGGCTCTGGAGCAACCCACATGGACTAGGATTTATTTGGATCTCAGATCTGGAGGCAAATGACTGAGCCTGGAGTAGAACTTAAGTCAACTCCACCTGGGTGAAGACACAGTGACTGAATTACCTGAGCGCTGGGGGATTACTATGGATGCTTTACCTACTTTAAACTTGGTGAGGAAAAAGTACATGCTTACCCTTGAAGGAAAAGTTATTCCAGAATACAAAAGCAGGGTAATGTCAAAGCTAATGCAGGGAAATGTCAAATTTAATACAGGGAACACTGGTGAAAGTCAAACTCCAGAAGAGGAAAAACTCAGCAGACAGACACCACAATTCCAAGAATGGCTAAGGAAAGCATCGGAAATGTTTTTAAAGATGGGCCATAGAACCAACTGGCTTTTTCTTATGCCCTATTGGGGAGTGTGGTTTGATATAAATTACTTTTTATGATAACCATTTACTGACTCTTCAGAAGCTGTGGCATTCACCAGTACATCTGTTGCAAAGTTGAACATTGTCACTGCATACAGATAAAAGGGAAAAAGAAATGGACAGGGTAGTAAGATTTTTGGGGCATTAGCCATCATTAAAAGTGAAAGGTGCTTGTTGATTTTATGCTTAAAACTCATGCATGTACTGTGCTTGTCGTCTTGCCACAGAGACCTCAGGGATATCTGATGTGGTTCTGCCTTGTTTCAAGGAAGAGATACAGCTCTCTGAAAACTGACTTGTGCATGAGGTACCAAATGTGCTGGGAAGGGGATGTGTTTACTCTACTGTGGTCATCTTTCTGTTCACACTAACGCAGGGGAAGCTCAAAGCTCCATCCTTTACAGAGCTGTGCCATGCTGTATCCCTGACCAGAACATGTGAATAAGAGTTCATGTGATACACCATGGCTCAAGAATTCACTTTAAAATTCCCTTCTTGTGCTGGACCTTGGTTTAAATTTATATCAGAAGAGGGGAATCCATGATTATAGGGGCAGGTGTGAGGCACTGAAATGGTTAATGGCTTAAACATTGTTAAAATCTTTGAAGGGCTTTTGCCCACTGTAGCAAACTGCGAAGAAACAGGGGTTCATCTTTGACCACTGAAGCCCACCCCTCAGCAAATATGCCTACTAACTGGAATTTGGACTGTGATGGGAACTTAAGAAGAAGGGATACCACTTTTCCAGTCATCCCTGTTCCAGGGAGGAGCATGCCCTGTCTCTCAAGCATGGTTTTAGTCTTATAAGTGTTCATAGAAAACTACTAGGTTAACAGTCAGGAGCAGTGAAAAACCCTCTTGTATATTAGAAGGGATTAGAAAGGAGCATAGCAAAGCAGTTACACCACTGTGTAAATTGATGGTTTGCTCTTATCTGAAATTCCATGTCTCCTTTCTTCCATTTCAGAATGGGTGGTACCAATAGAAAAGTTATAAAGGTAGACCACAAGGGTGATCAAAGTATGGAATATATTCTGTGCAAGGAATGCCCAAATTGACTGGAAAAGAACTATCGTGAGGGATGAGATACTACAAAAGTCTCTGACATCATGACTAGCATTGAAGAAACAGTCCTTCAGTGTCTGTTTAGTACAAAAATGAAAGACACTGAGAGAAACTAGTTGTTGTATGCTCAATATAAAAGAGAGTCCTTGTTCTGGTTCTTCCCACATACACAGGTGGCAGACATGTGGCCACCTTGGAACTTCAAGGAGTTCCAATGGCAACTGAACAAAACTCCCAGAAGAACCCATGACAGTCATTAAACACATTAATCCTCTCTGGGTCAGTAAAATCCTTATTCTTCAAACTGCTGGAAGGAAAATATTTGTAATGTACAATGATACACATTTTTCTCTTTGGGTGTTAGCAACTAGCAACTGTGATAGGGTACAGATTCAGAGAGCCCCTCTTTCTAACCAACAGAGCCATCCTGACACAAGCTTTTTACAAATGCAGGCTTGTGAAAAGAGAACAGAGAGGACCTTGCAGTACAAGCCACCAAAATGGAAACTGTCCTCCTGGCTTGGAGAAATGGCTTCCTTGAGGAATCACCAGAAGCCCTTTGGACATCCAGTGTAGGAAAGATTAATTGGGAATGAAAATGGCAAGATAGATTCCATTTTTCCATACAATAATGACACATTAAAAATAAAAGTAAAATAAAGCAAGCTGCCAAAAAATATCTCCTTTAACTACACTCTTCATTCTCTTTATGAGACTATGCAAAAGATACAAAAAGGATTCCTGTCAGGGTAGCACAGTAGAAGTGTCCACTTCATAAGTGTTTGTACAAAGAACAGTGTTTTGTGAATATTAGGCCATTTTTTGTTACAAGTGATGTGAAAAGGGCCCAGAGCATACGTAAGAAAGCTCTCTCCTATCCTGCACACACTCCCCAGATGAGCTACTTGCAGTAAGGAAACAACAATATTGTGTTGTCTTTAATAACTGGGATTTTTGCAGTCAATGAAAGCAACTGGGGCAAAAATTACTAAGAGAAATGGGCAGACCAAGGCAGAAGGACAAATTATTTTAATCTATTTTCATAACATACCTTATAATCTGTTTAGGTGGTTACTAGGGCCTCACAAACTGTTGATCTGCATGAACTCCTGTTGTGCTTTCACACAGGAGAGTGGAAGTGGTATGTGTGTAACATGACATGTGAGCCTACTACTTCTGAATGAACTGCATGTGTTAGTACTTACAGAAATTAATCAGAAGTCCTTAGGTGGAAAGAGAGAGCTGGAGATATGTGATCCAACTCACCTGGTCAGGCAGGGTCACCTAGAGCAAGTTGCCAGAAACTGTCCAGTCACAATTTGAGCCTCTTCAAGGATGACAACTCCACAGCCTCTTTGGGTAACCTGTTTGTTCAAGCTCACAGCAAAAAGTGGTTTTTTTTGTTCAGAATGTGCACAGATTGCAGATCCTGGTGTCATGTGATGGGTTTCTCTGTGTTTTGTGTGTGTTTTGCTGCAGTGCATTTGTTTTGTATCCAGTTGTACAGATGTTTCAAATATAAACACTTATGACTGAGCTATATTTAGCTTTTGCATGTGTCCTCCTGTTGTAAGTCATCAGGTAACTGTTCTGCTAGCAGACAGGACAGGGAACAGATAGTAGGAGAAAAGGTTCTGAGTTTTTGTGTGCAGTAGGTAACTTACCACCTAATTTCCAAATTTCTATCACTCATTTGCCTGGAGATTGATAATATATATATGATCTTCTCAATTCTAAGTTTCTTTTCCCCCTTTAAAGTTTTAAGTTAGTAAATCATACTTAGTTTTAGTTTCACTCCCTTTTGAAAATAATGTATAGAGGAGCGATGGCCGTTTCAGAAGAGTAGTGATAAAAATGCTTATCCTTCTTGCTTGGTCTTCTGTGTTGGCTTGAGAAATTCAGCTGTGGTGTGCTGGTTCTGTTTCTGACACCACCTGCTCAGTACAGGCAGGTAGCCAGGGAGCTCCATTTCTATGAAAAGCCAGGTCAAATTCAAGCAGGCAAGTCTCTCAGAAGTAAAGTAATAATTATTTCTTCCAATGACTGGGTCTCATAATTCTCTCAGCCACCTTTCTGAACTTCCACGTCAGGACCATCGGTCTTGGAACAACGTGCTTTTTTCTTGAATCATTCTGTACTGGCAAAATTTAGAGCATTTAGCTATATTTTATTTTAGACACAAAAATGGTCCTTCATGCCAGAAGTGTGGTGTCAAATTTACCATCTGTGCTGAGAGTATTGAGAATATGGATTGACCTTCAGTTTGAAGGTCATGTGGAAGCACAGTGGGTTTAGTGTCTCACATACTTCTCAAAAGCTGCAAATACCCTGTTCTCAAATATTCTTATGCAAATAGGAAATTGAATTGCAATCTACTGCAGGGTTTGAAAGGGTGGTGCAGGTTTACTGAAAGGTACAAGAGCTCTTTGCTTGTTTGTGGTGTCACAAAATAGAAAGGGTTCATCAAATTTAAATAGGTTTCCTACATAAATGAAAGACAACTAGATATACTGCAAGGCAGCAGTATAGTACAAGTGCCCAGGGTGCTCTTCCTTTTGCTTTTGATATCTGGATAAGCAAGCAGAACCTTCAGGTCTGACAGGTACCAATGCTGAACGCCGTGTAAACTGAATATTTTAGCACAGTCGTGGACAAATGAGGACAGGAATGGTCCAGCATTTCTAAAGTTTCTTTTAAAGCTTGTGGAATTTAATTCTGTCATCTCTGATCACAAACTTTAGTGCAGGATCCCCCCAAAGCAGATGAAGAGGTGTGCAAAGGGGAAGGGGAGAACACAGTCCTGTTCACTGGACTAGGTTGATTCTGGAGGTACAGGTGATACACTCTGCATGTGAAGCCTTAATTTCACCAAAGGAAGTAAGCATGAGAGGCATCAGGAAGAGCCAAACCCACAGCTCCAACCAAATCAGCTGAAAAGATCTCTTGCATGCCAGCCCTGATGGCAAATGGGTAACATTTGCTGCATCCTTGGCTGGACACAGGCAGAACCCCAGGTGACATAAAGAAGTGTCACTGCATCCAGGTCCCAAGTGCTTCTGCAAGACTTCAGGAACATTTGAAAGAACATGTGGGTTTATTGCTCTTTTTACGATTCTCCTTCCACCTCATGAGCAGTTTCTCTGATAGATCTCCTGGTGCTGTATGCTGTCTGGGGAGAAGGATCACCCAGCTCTTCCCCCTCAACACAGTGCAGTCTTTCTGCCTTCAGATGGACTTTTGGGTGAAAGTTTCCATCTCCAGGTGCATAGGAGCCCTGATGTTTTGCGAGATGCTCTTTACTGAGATCTCCAGTAAATTCTCTGTATTTTGTGATTTAAACATGTTCCATGCCTAAGATTTGAAGGTGGGAAATTTCTTCTTCTGGCAATGGTGCTAGTCCCAACTTAAGCCACATTTTTCTTTGGGACAAGTATGCAGGCCATATCTTGTGCATTCTATCTCCAAATATGCTAGTGATAGATTTAAGCTTCTGTTGATCATTTGTTTCTTGGATCCCAGCAAAGAGTGCAGGGAAATTGTTTATACTGCCTGAGGGAAAGGAGAAGAGGGAAATGGGTGATTTAGCCAGGAGCTACAGGCCAAGGAATGATAAGGAGGGAGACACTCATGTTTCCCGTATTTACTATATAGCATAAAACTGAACATTACATCATTTCTGGTGGTGGAGGAGAAGTGAAGACTAGTGGAAGAAAATGTGAGAATTTTTGCGTGAAACTGTCTACATTTGTGTGAAATTATCTTCAGTAACAAACCATTTTGTGTTTTGTATTATTAATATGAAATTTTAATTAAAATCTTCCAAGTCATAAGTGTTAATAGTCTAGAATAGTGTTGAAACTGCAGGTGCATTTCCAGCTCCAGGAACCTGGGTTGAAGGTGCTCATGCAGAACTGGAAGATGGCCAGGAATACAGGTAGGGGAATTAAAATATCAGTTAGTGCTTTTCTGCAAAGTCATTTGGATAATGGATGGTTCTGCCTCGCAGTTATCAACCCTTATAACAAAGCCTTCAGGTGTCAGTGAATCTGTTGAAATTGACAGAAAGCAGAAACCTGTGTACGAATTTAGGACATGGCAGGCATTGGCTTTGCTATATTTATTGATGCAGAAAGAGGTTTCTACACACGAACATATTTCATTTTAGCTCTTTTCTACCTAGAGTACTGGTAAATACTTGTTTATTCCACTGCACAGGAGGATAAAATTAACTTTAATTTTAATAGCACTGCCTTGAAGCATTTCAGTTTATTTTAATGCTGAGAGGCTATCATAATCCTACATAAAAAGCAAGAGAAGGACATGAAACGTTGTCTTCTTGGAATAAGTATTTTCCCTCTGGTCTGGCAGACTTTCTCCCTGTGAGTGGAGTCCTACACACATTTCCAAGCAGAACAGAAGAGAAAGCAAGTGTGGGTGTGTGTTGTAGGCATGTGCACCTGACCTTCACCTGCCATTCACAAAGTATTCTTTCCTTCCCCTCTTGCTTGCGTTTTCATAGGGTCTGAAAGGATGTTCTCAAGTAAGGCAATGCTTTCCACTGCCATTGCTGCTGTAGTGCCCCACTGTATGTACACACATTGCTGTCGCTTTCTCTCCAGGCTCTACCAGTAATATCAATGAGTTACAGAGCAGAGCTTTCAGTCACTAAGTTGTTTTAACCCCTTTGCAACTTCTAAAGCAACAAAGGTGATGAGAAATTCAAGGTAAGGCTTTTTCATAGGTGATGACCGAAGTCAGCTAGAGCCAGCAGAATGAATGCAGAGGCCCATATACAAGTGATCAATGCAGGGAACTGCAGAGAGGAGATCAAACCAGCCAGGTGGTGGAGTAGAGGTTGATTCTTTCCCAGATAAACTCAGTTGCCTGCAAGAAGACCGTGTCTATAACCAGATTAGTAACCAGAGGGAGCCTGACAATGATTTCTGACCATATGGCCAAAAGGCAAGCTTTGTCTGTATACTGAAAATTGCTGCCTTCAAATTGAGGTAGCTGCATCCAAACTACGTGTCTACTTGACAGTGACCCTGGCAAGAGTCCTAAACACTTCTGAACCCAGGCCACTCACACATCAAAATTGATCCTGCATCCTTCATGATCTCAGTGGAACAGAGCTTTGGGCAGCTGGACATAGACCCTGGGATACAGACATGTTGTGGTCACAGCTAATGCCCTAACAATCTGTGGAAACACCTCATAGCAGAAGCATCACTAATGTCTTCCAGGCCCTGTGTACCTACTCTGACCTCACTTTCCCCCCTCATCTCAGCAACAGACACCATCTAGAAGTACATGAAGCCATTTGTTGCCATCACAGCCCTAGAAAACACTGCAACAGAAGCCATGATATCATCATGCCTTACCCTAAGAAGAGTCAGGAAATAGATCTGTTTTCTCTCCCGTCCGTGTTCCTGACATGCACAATCTCAACCTCTCCTTACCTTGCTCTGTCCTACTTCTGCTGTAGTTTTGACAAGCATTTTCTTGCTGCCCACCTCCATCCCTGCTTTTCCATTAGACTCTTCACTTTTCATTCTCCACCTGCTTCCAGCAATTCCTGCCCACTACTATTTGCTCTCTTTACACATTTTCTCCAATGCCTGTCTGAACTACATAATAAAAGCAAATTCAAAAAATATTTCCTGTCCCCTCTGTGTAAGACAAGATTTGCATGGGCTATTGTTAGCTTTTTGACTTACTTTGTGCCCAGATGGACTCCAGGATCCTTTGAGTTCTGCACCTCTGACATTGCTTCATTGTACCCTCTGATTACTATTGCAGCCTCCTCTGCATCTTTTCCTGCCTCAAAGGCTCTGCCACAGCAACCAACAATTTTGTGTGGCCTCTGCATAAAAGTTTCAGCTGAATAGTTCAGGGAAACCCACTTCTGAGTCTTGTCTTCCCTAGACTATGAACCTGTCATATCATCCAGAGGGTACCACATCTTGCTTCTGGATGATGAATGGCAGGTAGACACTCCCTCTCTGGTACGCCAGGGCTTCAGAACTTCCACAAAGTCCAGATAAAGCTGGCTCTGACCCTCAGTAGCTTTGGAGGATGGCTGGGGCTTAGAATATCACCTGCCTTGACTGGAGAAGAGATGCCAAGTAACTTCCTGCCTTTGGGGTAACCCTGAGCAAAGTAGGGGTGCCTGATGGATTCAGTCTTGTTTGGGGGATCAAAGCATCTGAGTTTGTTCCCTGTGCTCAGTGGGGACAGCACCTTGGAGGCATATCTGGTCATTCTTTGAAATACTCTTCAGCATGTTTTACTTCATCTGTTGTACTTACTGTAGGAGACTTCGTAAAGCTGCAGTGCAGCTCCCACCAGTGGGATCCCTATCACAGGACTCATTTAGTGTGATTCCCCTTACTCCATAACTTTTTCTCTTCTGAGGTAGTGGCAGGAAATCATTACAAATTAGTTCAGCAGTTAGGTACTAAGAAGAGAAGTTGTTGTGAGCCAGGGCAGTTCTTTAGGGTAGAAAATAATTCCATTGATTCGGTGAAGTTAGTAGTTCATATTTTAATCTTTTTCCTTGAAAAATATGGTCATGTTCAATGTCGTATTATATGTACTAAAATCACTCAGCAAAAAAAAATGTTAATTGTCAGTGATGTTTTCTCCTGCAAGCAGTGTTAGGTTTTTCACAGAAAAATGAAAAGTTTGAGGGGTTTAGATGAAAAGATTTTCCATGAAATCCTGAAAAATTAGGAGTGAACATTTCCTTAATGTACTTCCAACAAACAAAAGCAAATAAGCAAAAGCCCAAGACAACCAAACTTTCTGACAGAAAACTTTGGTGGTTGTCAGTACCAGAGGCCACATCAGAAGGCAAAGGTAATAAGATTCATTAAAGCAACTGATACAAATCATTAGTAGTGATATCACCTAGAAATCTTACCTCTCCTCTATCCTTTGATGATTACAGCCAAAACACCAGATATTTCATCATTATGGGCAATATTGTCTTAATGGAGTTTGATCTTTCCTCATTTCTTCTGTTCCCTCCCTCCTGTTTCTTGTTTCTCCTCCTGTCACCCCTGCATTTCCTCTGCTGCAGCAGAGTTTATTCCCTCCTGAAAATGGATTTCAACAGAAACAGCTTGTTATCCCTTAGTGAAAGAGTTATATGTGAGTATATTGCCCCTTGAAGTCATAAATGGGTTCCAGATTTGGAGTCTTTAAAGAGAAACTCTTTTCTCTCAGATCCACTGTTACACTGTTATATCTCCAGATTTAGTTAATAATGCAGATCCCATGCCTGGATAGGATATGTTCTCATACCTACAAAATCTATGTGGTTTTTATTTTTAAAACAAAAATTGAATTCTGCAAAATGCACAGTACAAGCAAGAGAGACTTCACTTACTTATTAACTCAAACGTCACTTATATGAATTAGACACAAGAAAATAATTGGGACACTATACTTCTAAATTTGTCTCAGTCCTCAAAATGTTAGGCATGTGCCATTCTGGCAAATAGTTCACATCTCTAAGCGATTTCATCTCTAAAAAAGTGTTTTATCTCTACAGTGCTTCTTAGCTACTGTATGGTGTTGCTTTAAAAAAATAAACAGCATTTATGTAGGGCCTGGGTACCAGAGCTCCTAATGTGGGAAAGCATCTCTGTTCTACAGGAGCATTTAGACACTGCTGTCTTGATTCAGGGCACAGGTGATAAGTAAGAGATAGCAATTCAAAACTCTTGGTCTATTCTACATATTCTTCTGCAAATTGCAGGAGGTCTCTCCTGTGGCATCTTCAAGGCACATACAAGTTGCTCCAAGTCCTTGTATAGTGCTTTTTCGGGGTTTGTTTTTTGTTAAAAACCCAGAAAGATAAGAAATCTATGAAAAATAATCAAAGAGAAAATGCTGCATGCATTTCTTTTAATGGTTGTAAACATTTATTAATTTTGAGGAAATTAATTTCCTCGAGTTCTCATAAAAAACCTTTGGATATGATCACAGTGTCATAAGGAAATCTGCAATGTTCCTTAGCAGATGTTAGACAGAACATACATGGGGTGGCTCAGTCTGCCTAGCTTTGTATCTTTGTATCTTTGTATCTTTGTATCTGTGCAATCGCCTGTTACGCCAAGGTTCTTTCTGTATCCATACATCCCAATGCATTTGGGGAAAAATTCGATTCACTTCTTGGAAGTGAAACAAAGCCACTAAGACTTTGGCTTGTATTAAATCCCATTCTGTTTCTTCCTATTGCCCTGTGTACCTGCTTGTTTCACAGTACTGTGCAATATGCACAACAGCTCCTTGGCGAATGTCCTATCATTTAGTTCCAGAAAGCTTAAAGAGATCTGTATAGTCCAACATAATTTTATCTGTTTCCTCCTACAATGGAAGAAATATCTCATTCTGCAGACTAACTAAATCCTTTCAGAAAAAAGCTTTTGCTGCTAAGTAAACCTGGTAATGGGAGACAGAATTTTCCTCTTCATGCAGAGCAATCAGGCAACATTTTTGCATCATGCACTTTAAAATCAAAGCTCTTGCATATAGATGAACTAAAAGATGTGAACATAAAAGCGCATAATGAAGCTGTGGAAGCCTGTATTGCTTAATTAATCTACAAGTCAATACTATTTTGGCTGTCTGTCTACAGTACATTTACAGTCTCTTGTTCAAAACAGGGACAAGCATTTCCTAGAACTCCCTTGAGATAATAAGATAATTAGGACCCATATTGTTGAAGGTGAAAGAATTTAGAGAAAATCATGATTCTTACAAGTAGAGGCATAGGTGTTACAAATGCATTATAAGACTTTGTTGCTACATTGCAGACAGGGGACGGTAAGGACTGAAATACAGCAACAGCAGCCAATTTAAACACAAAGTCCATAATGTTGAAGAACTTACTTTCATACAGCATACCAAATTTATTCAAGCTCTAAACTACGTAAGAATTTAAGCACAAATGTGGCTTTAGATTATGTGTTGTACTGCTGTTCCTGTGTTTGCAATATCATTAAGTTAACTAGTGCAATGCTTGAAGGCTTGTTCTGGATGTTGTTGTATTTGAATGTGTACTACATCCTTCCTTATACATGCTCTCCTGGTAATTCCCATGGCTTCCTTAGATGAGATATGTAACACAGTGTTTTCCATACCAGTTAGAAAAGATTTAAAGAAAATCACAACCAGTATGAAATGGTGCCATTTACTTATCAGTAAATGATACAGGCATTCAGGAAAGACCACTGGAAGCAAACACTAATGGAAGCCTTCCATAACAATCAGTTCTATGATCATCTCATTTTTAGTTCTGGAGAAATATAAAGAAAATATTTTTCTTCTTTCCTTTTGAAAAGGTTTATATATAAACACCCTTAGGAGTCTAAGAAAGTTTCAGAAGAATTCCATGTATTGGATTCTAGCTGTAGAATTCCCTTCCAAATTTTCTTTACTCCTCTGCTGTGAGTGTGATCTTGAACTAGCTACCCTACTGCAAACATCTCTGTTCTTCCCTGTATAGCTGACATAAAATTAAAATATAAAACATATTTTCTCTAATTCAAAAAAGCCATTTCACATGGTTTACTAATCCTGCTATTGGCAAGTCAAGCATAAGCAATGTAATGGCAAAACTTACCCAGAAACCATTAAAAATGTTTATGCATTAGACATAAAATTATATACTTTGGCTTATACCTTGGCTATATCTCATGGAAATGCTTTTCCTCTCATGTCATGCTAGCCAGTTTGTTAGTACCTCCTATCCCCTAAAATTTATTGCTTTATTATCCTTCTTTATCTTAGAAGCATACAAATTTTCCTTTGGTCATAAAAGGAACGAGTGAAATGTTATATGATATAAAGCTGCTAAATATGATGATAAGGGAAGTGCAAAGAGAGTCTGCTTAAAACTGCCAGGTAGAGAACTTGTTTGGAGTAAAAATTATAAACCAAATTAGATTAATGTATAAAGCAAGAATACCTCAGGGGGCCCTGAAGCTGCAGTAATTAATATCACTAAGTTCTCCCTGTCTAAGTATTTGCCACGATACGATTTATGCAACAGCAACTTGGATACCTACACAAAAGTCAGGCCATATTTGATCTAGGGCTGCTAACTATCAATCTGTACCCACATGTGTTTAAAAAACCAAACAAACCCACAATGAAATCAGCAGCCAAGATACTCAGTGTACCATCTAAATACCATTGATCATTCACTCTTTTTCCCTTTATTCTATTGGTCTTCTTCAACTCCCTAAATCTACCTCATCAGTGTGTGAAACTAAGGTTGGGGCACCAGAGCATCTCTCGGCCATGCCTCAGACACAGACTTGCTCTTCTCACACTGCCTGGATTCTCCTTTCACATGCTCACACATTACCCTGCAGACAGCTCCAAAATCAGCCTACCTTCCTGACCTGTGTTTCAGCTTTCTTTTTTATGACTGTCCATGTCTGATTCTTCTCAGCCTTCCTCAATATCACTCTTTATTTTGCTTTCTCTCTGGAGAAGCCTAAACAGAAAAGAGCCTGTTCTATCAGCATTTCCAGCTTGTTGCTGGCTCAGATAGGGACAGGAGACATGGTAAGAGAAGACACACTGGGAATAGGTGGGGAATATGCTCTTTATTTCTTCTTCATGTTGAACATGTTGCAGGCCACAGCTCAGGTAAAAGAGAGCAATACACCTGCAGCCTTCAATATTCTTAAATTGGCATTCTAATGAAGAAGCATTTTGGTTAAAATATTTTTAGCCAGTTTTCTTCCAGTTAGGATTGGGTTTTATATGGAGAGAACAGTCTCACAAAGGATAGTCCCGTAGAAACTGGAGAAATTAATGTGTATAAGCATCCATAAGACCGGCTGGCACTTGCACCTTCTCCAGCCTGATAAAAACTGGATCCTGTTTCTCAGGAATGCTGTGGGAAAATAACTGTAATGATAGCACCCTGAACTACCAAGGTAGTGAGAATTCAGCTGCCACAATATTTTCAGTACAAATTATCTGAGAGGTGTTTTCTTTACATAATGGTTGCATCAGTATTCTGCATCAACCACCAATATTGCATATCTGCAGGTTCTTCAAAATGATTACATGAGAAAAATGACATGCATACAGTTTCAAATCTAATTAATTTTAAACTGCTTTAGAACATATTTCCTAATGATAGCTACTAAGATAAATTTTGTCATAAACAGAAGCATTATTACTTTTGTTCCATAAATGTTAAGTGGCTTTGTCTTTCAATTAGAATTATGAAACTGTGTATTCTCGAACACAATACACTTTTGGTTCTTGGCATAGTTCTGGGATAAATAAAGCAATTTTGTACCATGATGAGCTTTTACACAAATTCACCATTTTCTAGAATCAGTTGATAGTGCCACTGTCAGTTGCAGCTAAATCCCTCAGAAAAATCATTATGCATAAATCTTCTGTATACCTTCCTACTACTTTAAATGCCTGAACACAACCTTTATTAGTACTATAGTTTTTTAAGAGAGTTGCATCTCACTATGTCAAGTACTTTCTGAGAAGGTATCACAGAAATAATCCTTAAACTTTGTTTCAGTTTGTTTATACTCATTAATTTGCCACCAAACTTTATGAAGTATTTTCCTTTGTCTTGGCATAGTGTATGTTAACTAGGAGAGAATGCAAGAGTCATTATTAAATTGCCCTTAGATAAATCAAAACTTGTAAAAGGCATAAGGAAGACAGGTGTTAACACAGTGATAGAAACAGCAGGTGTATTGGGTTTGTGTGACAAAGTTTTGGGAAGGGGGGATGGGAAGTACAGCCTCTGTGAGAAGCTTCCAGAAGCTTCCCTGCGTCCAACAGAGCCGGTGCAGGTGGCTCCAAAACAGACCTGCTGCTGGCCAAGGCCAGCAACTGTTGGTAGTGCCTCTGGGATAATGTGTTAAGAAGTGTTCCAGTGGGAAAAGCCCCACTGGAACAGCAGCTAGAAATGGGAATGAGAATATGTGATGAACAAATCTGCAGACACCAAGGTCAGTGGGGAAGGAGGTGCTCCAGGTGCTGGAGCTGAAATTTCCCTGCAGCCTGTGGTGAAGGCTATGGTGAGACAGGCTGTCCCACTGCTGCCCATGGAGATCCATGATGGAGCAGAGATCCACCTGCAGCCTGTGGAAGACCCCACTCCAGAGCAGTGAATGGCTGGTGAACCCATGGGAAGCCCATGCTGAAGCAGGTTTGCTGGCAGGACTTGTGACCCCAAGGGGGACCCATCCTGGAGCACTCTGTTCCTGAAGAACTGCATACTGTGTTAAGGGACCTACACTGGAGTAATTCCTGAACGGCAGCCCCTGAGAAGGACTCACATTGGAGGCGCTTATGGAGAACTGTCTCCCATGGGAGTGATCCCACACTGGAGCAGGGGAAGAGTGTGAGGAGTCCTGCCCCCAAGGAGGAAGGAGCAGCAGAGGTGTGCGATGGACTGCAGCCCCCTTCCCCCATCCCCCTGTGCCTCTGGTGGGGAGGAGGTAGAGAATTCTATAGTGAAATTAAACCTGAGAAGAAGGGTGGGGGGGAAGGTGTTTTTAAGATTTGGTTTTGTTTCTCATTATCCCACTGTGATCTGATTGGTAATAAATTAAACTAAATTTCCTCTAGTTGAGTCTGTGTTTCCTGTGATGGTAACAAGTGAGTGATCTCTCCCTGTCCTTATCTTGACCCACCACTTTCCTTATATTTTTCTGTCTGTTGTCTGGCTGAGGATGGGAGTGATAGAATGGCTTTGGTGGACACCTGACATCCAGCCAGCATCAGCCCACCACAGCAGGTTGCAGATGGAATGAAATTCTAGATAGGAGTAATTTAGAAACTGGTTCAAGGGAAAAAGAACATTTTACATCTCTGAAATAAGAGAACTGAGAGGTAAAACTACTGATTATATGCTTAAAGCAAAAACGCTGAAGCAATATCTGTAGAAGTGCAAAATGGATATTAAGTCTTTTTCAGGTCTGGAAAGTCTGAGATTACACAATTTCACCAGGTAGGTATAATGTGAGGAAGCTCAGTTCTAAGTTTTTCTTATTCTGCTAATGACAACATTGAATGATTCTATGGATTTATGTTCTAATGACTTGAACCCTTCAGATTTAGTGAGAGATCTGCTGGCTGAGGCTCTAGTTAAACTGTCTCACACAGTGAGATTTTATTGTGCCTTGGATGTGTTGAAAGTCTGATCAACGTGATTCAACGGGGAAAGGTAGGAGCTTTCACCATGTTGTTTTGTTATGTTCCTTCCACAAGGCTATAAACACACAAAGGCCAATCAAGCCTTCAAATGCCCATTTTCTTCATTGCCTTGAAATCCAGACAAGCTGCTGTGTTAACATTTCTTCAGGGGAATGGTTGAACTCCGCATCCTGAAGGCCCTCACTGCTGTCAACCAGATCAACAAAGGATGCAAGGAAAGAGGCAAAAGGAAAAGGTCAGCATTCTTCTTCTTCTGGTGACATTTAACTGCACAGGTTCCTCTCCAGTACTACCTGAATACCCCAGTCAACCCCCATGTGCTGATTCTGGCTGGAATAGAGTTAATTTTCTCCACAGTAGCTTGTATGTGGCTATGTTTTGGATTTATGCTGGAAACATTGTTGATAACAGGGATGCTTTTATTACTGCTGAGTAGTGCTTACACAGAGTTGAGGTCTTTTCTGCTTCTCAGGACACCCCACCAGTGAGCGGACTGGGGGTGCATAAGGAGTTGGGTGGGGATACAGGTGAGACAGGTGGCCCCAGCTGATCCCAGGGATATCCCACCCACGTGATTTCATGCTCAGCATATAAGGCTGGGGAAAGAAGGAGGAAGGGCAGGATGTTCAGAGTGAGGGCATTTGTCTTCCCAAGTCACCGCTATGCGTGATGGAGCCCTGCTTTCCTGGAGATGGCTGAACACATGCCTGCCTGTGGGAGGTGGTGACTGAATTTCTTCTTTTGCTTTGCTTGTGTGTAAAGCTTTTGCTTTACCTATAAAAATGTCTTTATTGCAACCCATGTGCTTTCTCACTTTTACCCTTCTGATTCTCTCCCCCATCCCACTGGGGAGGACTGAGGAAGCAGCTGTTGGTGCTCAGTTGCTGACTGTGTTTAAACCATGGCACGCCATCACGAAAAGAAATGCAGTATGACAGGGATGGCCAGACATGACTTCCTGTGTATACAAATACCAGAATCTAATTATGCTTTCAGTTAACAAGCAAAGGAAAACTTGGGGCATAACCTTAAAGCTCTTTGTTTCCTAGCCACTTGCAGAGATTTCCAGACACTGAACTGGGCTTTTGCAAACTGAATATTGAGGGCTAACATTGAATATCTGTCTCTTATGGATGCTTTCCTAATTTTGTGGTTTCTGGAGTAGGAGCTTGCCCTTAGGATCACTTATCTCTTGGTCTTGTACTACAGCCTTTTCAGAATCCTAAATTCAGACTTGTAATCTGTTTTGAAGGCAGTCTGGGGCAGTTCTTCACTTGGTTTTGCTCTGGTAACCCAAAAGCTAGAGCAATAGAGGGCCAACAAGGCATTTTTTCAGGAGTCTGCTTTGCGGGCTTTGTGTGCTCCCATTCGCCTCCAGGTGACATTTCCTTCACAGGGATGGCAAATGAGTGGTGTGTCTGTTTGCCTCCCTGGTGACCCCAGCTTTTAGTAGTCCCTCACTCAACACATGGACTTTTTCCTATGCTTGAATTCCCACAGCTTCCCATAGCTGTGAATTTAAAGGTTGGGATCTGCAGCATCTAAGTCTTGTGGCTCTCTGGGAAGGCTATGAAACTCATCCTTATTTACTAAATAGTGTCAGTCAAATGGAGCGTTGCAGATACTTTGAACTTGGAGACAGATTGCAGGAGACAGCTGTTCATATCTATGTAAATGTTTTATGTGCTTTTTAACAAGGCAGCTGAATTCTCTACAAATAAACAGACCTCTTTTTTTAGCAGTGCTTTAACCCTTATCCTGCATGAGGAATTTATTTTAAAAGCTTGATTTTTTTGCTTATATTGATTTTTGCAACTCTAATGGCTAGAGCAACTCTTCACAAAACCTGGCAGAAAACCACAGTTTGACTATGAGTAGCTACAATTCCAAACCATCCGTTTTCCTGAAGAAGATTATGCTGAAAGACCCCCTGATTTTGTTTAAAAGTTATCTTGCAGAATACAAATAATCATCAATTTCCCAGGATTAAAATCTTGAGACTTTGACTTACTCAGAGCATTTCTTTTGCAATGGAGAAAGAGGCTAAGTCTGCAGGTAAAGTCACCACCACCACAGCAAGGAATGAACGGAAAACAGCTGCATTTGGCAACACGCTGGATCATGTTCCAGTTGGGTTTTTGAGTACCTTACAGAAGCCATTCAGTCTTCAACGAATTCAACATTCAGAAAAACATTGGTCAACCTTCAAGTACTTTTACAGAAACCTGTATGGCAGCAGAGAACATGCTAGAAACCCTTGTCATTCTTAGTTTTATAGAAAGCTGTGAGCCTAGTGAGAACAAATAAAGGTTTATTGTAACGGCGATCTCAATTTTCTTTGCTGAGAGTTCAGCTCCAAGCTGAACTCCAGGTGAATCACAGGGCAAAAATGTTAGTTTCCTCTATCAGCCTTCTCAGTGGCAATTTTTCTCCTTGGAAGGATATTTTACAAGTATTGATTAATTTGAAGAACACCAATACTGTTAGAATTAAGAAAACAAGATCAGACTAGATGCTGATTAAACTCGTATAGAAGCCTTAGGAGTCCTGAATTTGTCTGGAGGGTATTTTTAAACTACTAGATATAAATAAAACTCTCTACTACTTAGCTAGGTTTGTTGAAACAAAGGAATTTGCAACAGCTTCGTTAGGTATGTTATCTATAAAAACATCAATATTGACTAAATTGGAGAGTGAAACAAAAAAATACATCAAGACTAGCCCTAGATTGCTTCTGTCTGGTGGAGTAAAACACAGTAAAAATGACTGTCAGTATCATGCTTAACATTGCATGTAATCACTAGGTACAGCCTTGTGCAATGACATTCAGGCAAATCTCCAGCACAGTGCTCTGGAAATATTCTTATAAATGACATTCAGAGGAATGAAGTACGGGTTGGAAAAGGAGTATTTCTGAGCTGATGTGGGCTTGACAAATTCTCAGTACCCTGAACTAATACAACCACGTTTATCTTATTGTCTGGCTGCTAAAACTATGTCTCTGTCAAACCTAAATATCATCTCTTCTGTTAATGGATGACATACCCAGCAGTGAATAGAGCTTTATGATCCTCTCATAGTTTGCACAGCAGAAAATCTGTTAGCAGAGTTTCCTGAGTAACAGTGTCCATTTATGTAATGTTCAACTCCTGTAAAGCGTGTCAGAGAGACAGGCAAAGAATGTGAAAGAAGCCTTGGTAGTGGTGTTGTCAGATCTGTGATATGCAACTTTAATTTCCCCTCTCTATTTGACCTGAAACCTGTAGTCCCACTCACCAGTTTCCCAGGTCTAATACAATAAATAGGCACTAAGCTGTGAATAGTGCACTGGACTGTTCGTAAAAATCAGGTTTTGAACCAAAGGCATATTTAAAGAAATAAGTTTTCTAGGAACTTAGGATAGCCACATTTGTTGTCTGTATATCCAGGTTTTGGGAGGGTTTGGAGCTTTTAGTTGGAAAGCTCATGACAACTATTTCCACTGTAAGATCAGGTGTCCTCCTAAACTCCTGCCACCGATCCCCAATCAAAGGAAGGGTAGTGACAGACGGGGGTGGGTGCACATACCCTCTCAGAGACTAACAAGCCCAGAAATTGGCAAAAAGCCAGGGATAAAGCCTTGCACAATGCTAACATGTTCAGAAGCCTATCATCTTGTATTTTAAACTTTAAAACTCTTCTGGAGCCAAAATTTTTGGAAATATCTTTTTAATCAAATAAGTTTAATCTTTCAGTCTTCCCCATTTTTTCTTCTCCCTGTAAAACCACATATTTTTGTAACTGAATTTAACTGTAATCACCCATGAGGAGACCTAGGGAGTTTTATTAAAAACAAAGTAAGGCTGGTATCTAACACAGTATTTCTTTGTTGTGATCTTATGCATTGTTTTGTGGCTGAAGGAAGGAGTTTCTAAATGAAGAGTGAAATTCAGGTTCCAGTGAAATCAGGATATAATCCACACTCATGGCAATGAGATCAAAAATGTTACCACATCCATTCACTCTACCAAGAGCAGGAAAGCTCTTCAGCTAAACCATGTTTAAAATCAGAATTTTAATGGCCCACTCCCAGAAACTCCAGTAAATGTGGAGATTTTGCTTGTACTTGCAGAAACGTGTCGTTTAGACCTTTGCTAAGGCCTGGATGACATTTATTGTCCGAGATGAAGTCCTGAAACCTTCAGAAACATTATGTTGTTTTCAAACTCTGCACTACTTTTTCTAATAATTTACTTTGCTCGGGCTGATCCCAGCACGACAGTGAAATGCCAAAGGCCCAGACGGGATCTCTCAGGACCAAACCAGCACCTCTTACCGACGAGTCACTTTGCCTTGGCTAGAAGCCAGATCGGGGTTTGCAGGCTGATGCTGACAGACCTGCATTTGCTCTGCGTGTTACGGCAATTTTATTCTCAGTTAAAAGTGCTGCTTTACCTGACTGCGAGGGAGCTCTCCGGGAGCACCGTTCCGCCCCGAGCAGCCCTTCGCGCTGCCCCACCCCGCGGGACTCCGCGGGGCCGGGAGGGGTGTCGGTCCCCGCTCCCCCCGGCGCAGCGCTGTCTGGGCGGAGCGGCCCCGGTCCCGTAGCGGGGCGAGCGGGCGGCGGCGGCTGCCGGGGGAAGGAGGGGGCTGGCGTCAGGCGCTGGCAGCCACTGGCGCGGGAGCTCCCCCTCGCCTCGCCTCCCCTCCCGAGGCCGGGGGATAAAGGCACCTGGCCCGGCGTTCCGGGCCACCGGAGCGGGGAGGCGGCGGGCGAGCGGACGTGCCAGGGTCGGGCCGGGCCCCACCGCGCAGCCCCCTCCATGCGCCTCGCCGGCGGCGCCGGCTCCCCCCGGGCTTTGCCCTCGCCCGGGAACGGCAGCCGGTGGCGGGCGGCGGAGCCCGGCGGCGGCAGCAGCCCCAGTCCCGAGGCGTGGTCGGGGTCGCCGAACGGCAGCCTGGGAGGCTGGGACCCTTTCGGGCGGGACGAGGAGCTGGCGAAGCTGGAGATCGCGGTGCTGGCCGTCACCTTCGCGGTGGCGGTGGTGGGGAACGGCAGCGTGCTGCTGGCCCTGCGGCGCACGCCGCGCAAGGCGTCCCGTATGCACCTCTTCATCCGCCACCTCAGCCTGGCCGACCTGGTGGTGGCCTTCTTCCAGGTGCTGCCCCAGCTCTGCTGGGAGGTGACACACCGCTTCCACGGCCCCGACGGGCTCTGCCGCGTCGTCAAGCACCTGCAGGTCTTCGGCATGTTCGCCTCGGCGTACATGCTGGTGGCCATGACTGCCGACCGCTACATCGCCGTCTGCCATCCGCTGAAGACGCTGCAGCAGCCCACCAAGCGCTCGTACGGGATGATCGCGGCGGCCTGGGCGCTCAGCCTGCTGCTCAGCACCCCGCAGTACTTCATCTTCTCCCTCAGCGAAGTGGAGCGCGGCTCGCAGGTCTACGACTGCTGGGCGCATTTCATCATGCCCTGGGGGCCCCGCGCCTACATCACTTGGATCACCGGCGGCATCTTCATCGCGCCTGTCCTCATCCTCATCATCTGCTACGGCTTCATCTGCTACCACATCTGGCGCAACGCCCGGGGCAAGACGCGCCCGGGGGAGGCGGCAGCAGCGGGTGGCGGGCGGCGGGCAGGTGGTGGTGGTGGTAGCCCGCGACGGGGGCTGCTGCTCGCCCCCTGTGTCAGCAACGTCAAAACCATCTCCCGCGCCAAGATCCGCACCGTCAAGATGACCTTCGTCATCGTCTCGGTGTACGTCGTTTGCTGGGCGCCCTTCTTCACCATCCAGATGTGGTCCGTCTGGGACCAGCGCTTCCCCTGGGTCGGTAGGTGACGCCGCCGCTTGTCCCCAGCGGCCGCCCCGCACGCGTCGGGGGCGCAGCCGGCTGTCCCGGGGCGCTGCCCAGCCCTGAGCTGACCGTGGGGGAGACGGGGCGCGGAAGCGGAGAAGGGACCGAGGCGCGCCCTCCCGGCCCCGGACGGGTCCCTCTCCCGCCGGGTAATAGCGGTGAGCGGCCTTGCGCGGGGAGGAGAGACAGCCCTGGGCCGCCGCCGCCGCCCTCGGGGCCGCCCCGCCGGCACCACTCGCGGTCCCGGACCGGGTGGCCCCGGGAGCGGCGGCGGCCGCGGCGCTCGGCTCGGCTTGTCCCGGGAACAGCCCGCGCCGCTGCTGGGGGCAGCTGCGCCTCCGGAGAGAAGCAGCAGCCGCAGCCTTCTCGTCCCGAGCAAAACGAGTAGATGGAAACCGGAATTTTTGCTGCCGTAATTTGAACCAGAAACATTTTCGTCCGTTTGAAGCTGCCGATAAGAAAACTTTCAGAAATGTTTAGTATTGTTGTGAAGCATACACACGTACATGTCGGAGCAGTTACATGAGCAGAGAACTTATTACTTCTTCGTTCTTGTATCTGTTGTCTAATAATAGGGTTGAGCACACCCTGAACCCTTCCTCTCAGCAAGGCAGCCACCTCTGAGTAGCTCCTTTAGTCAAGTGACCGGTTTTCATGAATCAGTGGCAATTTAGATTTTGGAGATACCTGTCCTGCTGTTAGATATGGCTGAAAAAAATTGGTGAGTTTAATCACATAGATAATAACAGGCAGCATAGTAACATATATTCTGTTTCCTCATAATGAGAGAGCAGCAAATCAAGATGTTGGAATCCATAATTTCTTGATTTTTTAAAAATCCCCAAATTGTCACTTGCTGTAGTGAGTGCGCTGATTGCCTCTAATATGGGACTAAAGTCAAGCCGATAATGCAGATCTCTAGAAAGAAATAAAGGCTTGCAGTAAACAAATAGATTTTTTTTTTACTTCAAAGGAAATTAAATCTAAGTGAACAGATGGGTATTTGATAGGTTTGTTTGAAGAGATTCTTTAAATCTGTGGAACTGCATAACACAGTAATTATACTTCTTTGAAGATTCAATATTTACAAAGAAAAGTCACTAATAATTGATTAGACTAAATACATATTTAGAGTATTTGAACTATTAACTAGTTATTGAAGGTAGAACAACATAGATTTTTCATGCTGTAGTGTTAATTCCCATTTTTCCCTTAAGTAAAATTTGTTCAACCTCCGAAACCCAGACTTGATGGACGATCCAGTAGTTAATTGAGCATTCAATACTTTTCAGCCTGTAGATATATTCAGCAAAATTCAGTGTTATTGAAAGCAGTGGGAATTTTGCCATTGTCTCCCAGGGTCTGGATAAAAACTTTTCAGTATTTAAGCAGGAGCTTATCAACACATGGATACACATCAGTGGAAATGTGACTAAATCATTATTTTGGATGGATTACCCCATAACTTATTCTGTCACAGCTTTTTGAAGTCTGTTCAGAGAAAGTCCCATTGACTTCAATGGCAGCCTTACATAAATAAGACCTTTACTGATTATGTTCTCATTATTCGTTTCAAATGCTGCAGCTCAACTTTTAGAACTAGAATATTCAGGAAAATAAATCCAATGGTTAATGAAGCAATTGACTGAATGGTGCAAATGTTCTTTTGACGATTAAACAGCTTTCTCCCACACTCCCCAGATTCTGAAAACACTGCGACTACTGTTACGGCTCTGCTGGCCAGCCTGAACAGTTGCTGTAACCCGTGGATCTACATGTTCTTCAGTGGGCACCTCCTCCAAGACTGCATACAGAGCTTCCCTTGCTGCCAACAAATAAAGCAAACGCTGAGTAAAGAAGATTCAAACAGCAATAGCAGGCGACAGACTTCTTTCACCAACAACAGAAGCCCAACCCACAGCTTAAACACCTGGAGAGAGATGTCCCACTCCAAAGCGACCAGCTTCATCCCCACTCTGACATGAGATAGGCCTCAGGGCAGGCAGGGCTTGCAGTCCCATCACAGTGTTTGGGAAGGTTATAGTATGGTATTTTATGCCAGTCCAAGGCATCATGGTACCAAGGAATGACTAAGATAGTCATGAGACAAAAGTGCCACCTTGCTAGATAAGTTATGCTGCAGCATGTAAATTATTTTCTGAAAGTTTTTTAGGACTTGGGCAACTGATCAGGATAGTGTGGCAACAATAAAGCAATTATTTTTTAAAATAGAATATATTTAAATTTTTTGTCTGTTTCTAAAATACTAAGTGCATTGTTTGCTTGCTGTTTAAAACTGTAAAAATAATGGAGTTGTCGTGTGTTGGGGTAACTCCACTCTCTAGTGTTAATGCCTAAAACTTCTTGTGATTGTCTGACGAAGTCATGGGGAAAGAAGACAATGTGAGTAAGACTACAGTTTAGTCTTAAACATAAAAAGAAAGGAGTAGGGAAAAAGTCTTGCCTCTCCAGATAAGGAATATGGTTATATAGACTCTGAGTTGTTGGAATTCAGTTGTTCGTGCTACTCCATCTTGTAAAGGTCTAGTAGTTCTCAGACACTGAAATTTAACAGCCCTTGTGAAGGCAAATCTTTTAGTGATGTCAATGTCTGTATGTGTATTGTGAGGTTTCATTTTTAGGGTGACATTTCCTCTTCCCTTCATTCCCTTCAAGTCGATGGAAGTTATACAGCATATTTGTGTGTGTGTGTTGTTGCACCTACCTTCATTTTTTAAACTAATTTTAAAAATATATTGATAAGTATGATATACCATGACTAGCTGAGCACCAAGAAAACTCACAATCAATACCAGAACCACTTGTTTTATGGGCAGGAATTCCATGTTTTCTTTTTTGATTTACTAAGACGTCTAGGATCAAGCCACATTGCTTGGTTGTCAAGCAAATAGCCTCATGAGTTCAGTAGAGTGTAGTCATTTGGTAAGAGCTGTAGAACCAGTATATTTCAAGACACAGATCGGAGAATCAAACTCAGAAGTTTTCTGGGAACATATGAAAACTACTGTTGGTTCATCTTTTTTTTATTATTAGTTTTATTGCCAGCTCATGCTAATATAGTCCTAAAAATTGTCAGTAAACTGCAATAAAAATTCATCACAACATATTTGCTAGTTACAAAGCATTCAAGGTGTGTTTGTTTTCAATACAATGCATGCTGAGTTGACTGTATAAACTGTTTGTTTATATGGTAAATAATCCTATCACATCTTTCCTTGGAGCCCATCTCTTATTTTGAGGTTGGGTTTTAAAGCTCCTTGAGTAAGTTTTGCTGAGTTTTTAAGTCTTGAGAATCTCTTTGAGAAGTACAGCTCCCTGTCTACTCTGTTTTCCTGAGCTTGCCGGATCCTGAAATACAGGTGTTCCCCTGGCCCCCTGCAGGAGTGCTGACACAACCCCAACTGTCTGCTGGAGCAGTGGGACACGAGCATGGCTGCATAACGTGCATGCAAGGAGGAAGCTCACCAGCAGGTTTCTTTCTTTCCCACCAAAACTTAACAAACAAGATTGCTTTTCGAATTGCTTGAGGAGATTGCATGTGGCTTTCACTGAGTATGGTGCCCATGCCTACCCCAATAATGGTAGCAGAAATTAATAGAGTTAGATGCAGAATAAGATCATACTAAACCACTCCAGAAGCTCCCCATTGACTATTTTGGGCAAAGAATATGGAATATTATACCTAAAATAATTTTTTTTTAACTGGGGGTTTTTTGTCACTAAAGAAAATCTTTGCTCTTCTCTCATCTTTCCTCATGTTTGCTATTGCTCAAAGCACTAGAACCCAGAGGATAGCATGGTGGAATGGCTTATATTTAACAGATCAGCTTTTTGATGACCTTTAATATAAAAGTATGGCTACAGCTCTCACCAGCTCTTGGACGAAGGTTTGCGAACCTGAAGTTACATTTTAGTCCAAAAAAATGCATGCAGCGGTGTGTGTGTGTTTGTGTGCATTATATGTACTGTGTATATTTTGCAAGTAGATAATTCACAGTTACTGAAATTGCAAGTGTTTCAAATTAAGTACACTATACTTTGCCAAGTTTCCTGTTTGTGCTACAACTTTCTTTGTACATGAAATCTGTATTGAAAAGCAATTAGCTGTACTAACAGAATTTTCATGTTTGCATAATTGAATTATTTTTCTATTACACTTTACATTCAAACAGAAAAGATAATGAAAAAACGTGTGTAGAATAATGTTGAGAATAAAAATGAGCTGGGAAATGACCAATATATGTATTAAAACGAGCAGACCCAAAGTATAAATTCAAGGGGTTTTTTCAAATATGTTACAAAATCTAGGCTTACACTTGGGACTTGTCAGCATAAATTTGCCCTGAGAGGGTTCTATAGTTTCTATAATTAAACTGACAACACAATTTATCAATATTTGGTTTCCAGACATATTTTGTACAATTTTTCACATAATTGTAATGTTGGAAGATACAGCCAATATTTTTAATTGTTCATCTGTGGAGATATTTTTTTTAAAGCTGCTTTGGATTATCATGAGGGTGCTCTAATGGAAACAGAAGGAAACAAAAAATTGTGAAACCACTGCAAGTTTAAAATATGGAAACATGCTCTAATAAACCTGCACGTTTGTTTGATCAGAAGCATTTTGGGTTTTTTGCTTGTCTAGATTTTGGAGGGCCAGAAATGTATTTGGTAATACTAAATATATTTTACAAAATTCAAAATGTCTTCATTCATTTTAATAAGTTGTTTCCATGAAAAGCTTTAGGGAGTGAACAAAACTAAAATGTTTTTCTATTATATGTAGTGCATGAAGGACACAAGCAAAGAAGGAACATGCAGTCAGCTTTCCACTATATGCTGCTAGCATTGTTAAAACATGTAACTTAGCAATTATTTGTGTTCTAGAGGGGTTATTTTGATATTTGTGTTTTAAATATTTATCTTCTAATGCAAAACATGATTGAATAGATGAGTCTGTAGTCTGTTGTTTGTACCAATGTTACTAGAATGCAAGCATTTTAAATTCAATTCCATGGCAAAAGTGGAGATGATACAGAAGATGGAAAGGATTTTGTTCATTTGCATAAGAACCATAAGTTGCCAAAAAGCTTCTTTTCATTAATTTCTTTTTAAATTTGTAGGCAAACATTTTGCTGGCTCAGGGAAAAAAAAAGAAACAAAAAAGGTTGGGGTTTTTTTCCCCTATATCACCACATCAAGACCAAAATCTACAAGAAGACACAAATTAATGTGTGCCCAGTACTTCAAAGACAAAGGTTTTGTCTGCAGATAATCCTATAGCCAGTTCCAAATTGTCCCGATTGAAGGACCTTGCTAAAGTGCATGACTTTTCCATGACTCTTTTCCACGTCATGCATATGGAAACCTGGGCAGAAGAAGGAAAGACTCAGCAGAGCTGGATGTTGTCTTAGGGCAGATACTGGTGACCCAGCTCTGGGAAGTGAACACAGATCTTACAGTAGAGGTACTGCTGAAATACAGTTACTTGTTGCATAAAAACTTACAGAGTTCTCCCAGACTGAGCTCCCCACCTACAAGTGTCATTTGTACAGTCCCTTCTGTAAATGAAAGCCTGGGGAGGTGGAGAGGAATTTTTATGCTAAACATAAGTTGGAGCTGTAGTTACTCTTACAAGCTAATTTTCTATGTTTTTCTTTAGGAATGGGCTTTACTGGAAAATGTATCACTTGCTACTTGGGTAAAGGAATTACAGGATAAATGGACAAGTTTCAAGGTCCAGGACTCGATCACAGCTGCTCCACAGCGAGCAGTCCTGACTGGTTCAGGTAACAGTCCCTCTCACAAAAGTAGGTCCAGCTAATCTTTAAAAAGGCAGGGGACTGCCAAAAGTAAGTCATGCAGAATGGTTTGTGCAGCTATGCAAAAAGCAAGCAAACAACAATCACAACTAGTCCCTGCTGAGCTTCGTTAGAGCCAGCCAGCATGGGTCTGCCTGTCCCAGGACTGTCCTGCAGAGAGCCCTGGATCCAGTTTGGTGTTAAGTGACGCTGTATCACTGTTTTAGTACAACTGCCCAGTAATTTGCCATGCCTTAGTATAAACTTGCTTAGAGTAACAGTTTACATGTAAATTAGCCTTGGTTCTCCATAAGGACAGTTTCTGCTGAATTCTTGATACAGTCCATTGGTTCCTTAATTTCTGAACAGCAAGGCTGTGAGGCATCATCAGGACTGCAAAGCTCTCTCTTCAGCTCTATGGTGAGAAGACTGGCAAGTCTCTGTAGTTCTAGGTGGACCAAGATGTTGGATGTGGGTGAACTTTCTTCCAATAAGGGAAGAATCTTTTGCACAATCCCAATATTCTTCCCATTTCCAACATTCATTTTTCCGGGGGGTAGATGGAAGAGGAGGCACAAAATTAGCATTGGCTCTCCAGGGCATAAAGCCCATTCTGAGAGATGTGGAACAGGTAACCAGAGACTGGCAGTGACTGCCCCAGCCTCTTCCACTGTTACTGCTGTGATTGTCCCTGCCATAGTCTCTCCTGACCCTGGTAATGATGGCAGCAGGAATGGGGACAGGCACTGCAGGGGCAGCAGCAGCAGACAGGGTTGTCGTTAAATCACATTAATTTAAAATTCCTTTTGAAGGGAGGAATGTGGATCTTATCAAATAAAAAACCCACAGTGAATATTGGGAGAGAGATGAACTGGTGACTCAGAGAGCAAATAAAACATCTGATCTCAAAAGTTATTTGAAAGTATCAAAATGCTTTCCATTTTGCAATTTTCAGATGTGTTTTATGTATTTAGAAAAGGAGCCCCTTGTCTCCTGGAACTGTAACTACATGAAGCTCCTTACAAATCTACTAACTATCTCTGCTGAGATGACTACAAGGCTATGTCTAAAAAAAGAACAAAGATCTCTCCAAGTTAAGAATTCAACATGTGACTTGTAGGGCCTTGGCCACCCCAAAACAAATGTGTCCTGTGGGAAATATGAACAGACACAGAGTTTTCAGGGAGGAGAAATGAAGGAGTGTAAATATCATTCCCCTTCTTGGAAAGATGTGATAGTCAGGGTAAATATCATAATAGTTGACTAAATCTTCAAGCTAAAAGGCAACAACCTTCCTAGTATTTTAGAAAGCTCTTGGTTGAAGATTATCTGGAAGTGAGAAGCAGTAGATGAAGAACCCAGAGGATTAGGAGGCGTGTAAGTTTGTAGCATTATTAGCAAAAGGAGAAACTTGCCTAGGTGTTGCTCGAATGTTTTTCTAAATAAGAGTAATAACTGTACAAAATAGTGTACCAAACCTAAAAAATAGGATAGCAAATGCTCTGTCCTGGCTCACTGTAAAGCAGACAGAGCTTTGCAGAGTAAGAAATCTGCAAACTGGGGTAGGCACAGACAAATGCACTCTCTGGAATACTGTAGGTGTCAGTCACCTCACAGGAAAACACAGATAACAACTCTCTTTATTTAATCCGGAAAAAAAAGGAAATCAAATCATTGGACTAATTTCCTACACAATTAAATTGAATAATCCTCTTCCAGAGAAGAAGCAAACACTAGTAAATAGCTGCCATTATATTTTCTAAATGTGAGACATTTCAGGGTTTCCATTGGAGCAAAGGAGCGGCCTCCAAGTGTTACACGTAGGGCCATAGAGCTGACGATTGAGTTCAGTAAGACACTTTGGCATTCATGTGGGTTTCATTCATTTTGTGGTCCCATTATCTCCAATAATCCAAACACTGTGAGGGCAGTCAGGGCAACAAAGAATTATATGCAGTAAATAATAAACAAAAGCAAAAGATACATTTGTATGACTGTATATAATCTCATTTCTCAAACCAAATTGCACTTGTCTTTTTCAACAGGAAAGAGCAGGGTTTTAGTTACATACCTCTGATAACCTAGTACACCATGAAGCAGATGATCAATAATCCTAAACTGTGATATACAAATGTTCATTATTAAAGGGAGAGGTTTGGAGCTTATCTGTCAGTAACGTTATTAAATTGAATTGAATATGGAAAATGAGGAGAGTGTTCTATTTTTGTGTTGTTTCGTTGTTTGTTTGGGGGTTGGTTATGTTTCTTTATTATGACAATTCCCTTGAAAAGCTATAATTTAAATAAGCTGTACTGAGATGAGATGATCCAAAGCACCATGAATAATCCCATCTTGACTCTCTCTTTCAACCTAAGATATATCATTAGTGCTTGCTCTTCTGTCTCACAAATGTATGACCCAAATTTATGACCCGAGTGCCTCAATAATTGCATTTTAAGCTGGAGGACACAGAGGTGGAATTCATCTGCGTGGATGTACCTACAGTGCATGTGTGTCCATCTGAACAAGAGCGATTATTTTTGTGGCCAATACAAAACTAGTTTCTGGAGACCAGGGAGTCATCATATAGAGGATACCAAGAACACTGCCCTTATCTCCATTGATATATATACCAGAAAACAATTTATTCATTGTTTTTAATGGCAGGTGGACAGCTAGCTCAAATTGCTATACATGTGCTGCAGATAGCAGTCTACAAGTACTGTTTTACTGAAAGATCTCAGTAGACACCTCCACGTTACTAGTTCAGGATTTTATTTTTTTTAAGGGCAGCTACAAAATATCACCATCTAATAGCATCATATTGATTTGGATGGAGTCGATGATGCTGTTGCTAACCAAGGGGGCTCATATTGCTGAGGTTCTGCCAGCTGGGTGTCTTTGTTAGTCATGTCACAAGAAAGGCCAAAACCAAAATGAGCCTAGAGATCAATTTACCTCCTCACACCTGGATAATACCTCTGGCCTTACAAAGAGGGAAAAATCTCTGCATCTAATCTCTCTGTGTATCCCATCTGTGCATGCTGAACCTTTCCATCTCCTTTGTCCTTAAAGGTAGATTTGTGAGAAAATCCCTAATTAGGCAGAATTCTCAAGATACTCAGATAATACAATCCTAAGGTCAATGAACAACATAGAAAGATACATATTATTACACAAAGAGCTAGGATGAGGGAGGAAAAAAGTCAGGATAATACCTAAAATTCTTGGTAATACTGTGTGGAGTAAAAAGGAATAATAAGGAAAAGGAGAGTGGCATGTTAGGTATGTCTGCCACATACTGCAAGTCCTGTTTTCCCTGAGAAACTACTCAATTATAAAAACTTTGAGAATATAATCAGTGTAAAATTATTTGCACTGGATGTCATCAATGACTGTTTTCAGCATGATCACAAAAAATGACACAGTGATTCTGGTCATATTTCCTTCTCAAGTGCTTAAATGGAAAGTTAAAACAATGTAATGGCTCAGTGGAAAAACCCCAGATTTGACCTCTTTGATGAAAAAGGTCCTTTTTCCACCAGAGATGTCAGGTTCATGCAATAAAAAAGAAACTAACTCTATGTGCTTCAAAGTCCTATACCTTTTGGCCTGGTGGGGAGGCCAGGTTTTCCTTGAGTGTAGGGAAAACTGGGAGCATGAACCGACACCCCAGAAACCACCTCAGCTCCCACTGGGTTTGGCCAGAGTAACTCCGCATGTACCAACATGACTGAGTTCCTGTGTGTATCTTTCCATTATAGTTTTTAAATCCTGCTGAAGGCAAGGACACAAGGGAGTGAAGAAACTCACATGGACACTTGCACTTGTGTCCTTCTTCATGAACCCAGGAGGAGGGTACAGGTGGAGTTACCTGCACTGCTGCTGGGCTGGCAGCAGGGCAGAGAACTCACACTCCTGGAACTCCTGCCTCAGGTTAGCAAGCTCTGATGAACCAGCCAGGCTCAGGAACTGGGAAACAACTTACTCCCACCCTTGGAGTACATTGGAGTACCCTCAATGAGGTCTTCCAGACCAGCAATGTGGGTGCTCCCTTGCCCTTGCCTCTGTGGGAGGCTGGAGATAAACAGGGTCTTTTTTAGGAGATAAGTGGTTAAAATCCTTTTCCACATGCTGCTAGCTGGGATGGGAACATCTCCAAAAATAGGGGCTGAACCTCTTCAACAGTGAAAAGCCAGATCATGGGGAGATAGGTCTATAAAAATGTCTTGTAGATGAGATGAGAACTAAATAGGAGT
This sequence comes from Aphelocoma coerulescens, assembly GCF_041296385.1. Taxonomy (NCBI): domain Eukaryota; kingdom Metazoa; phylum Chordata; class Aves; order Passeriformes; family Corvidae; genus Aphelocoma; species Aphelocoma coerulescens. The sequence continues at coordinate 34,192,974 of NC_091014.1, read as the reverse complement.
TTTTTCTGGGTTTTTTTTCTGTTTTGTTTGGTTTTTTTGTTTGTTTGTTTGAGGAGTGAGGAGCACATGTAGTAGCTGAGATTCTTCTCTGTGAGCTTGCTAGCAGGAGTTGGGAAATAAAGATCCAAATCCTCAAGCTTTCATTTCAGTGAAAAAGCCAGAGCAAGCCAATAAATTGCTAATTAGCAGAAACGCTCACAACATATGCCAAACATTTGCATTAATCAGTTATAAAGCATAAATATTTTAAAATGCACTTTCGTGAGTGTTGGGGTTTTAGTTTAGTCCTAGTTTTTTTTTTTTTTTTCTGTTAAAGGAATTTTTTCCCATAGCATGTTGCTAGGAGATAAATGGCCATACTTGAGAGGAGATAGCCATACTTAAGAAAGGACAAAAGGGCCCGTCCAGGCTTTTGTTTTCACCTGGCGGGCAGTTCAGTTCGCTCTCAGCGTCTGGAGAGAGAAGCCGCGGAGAGAGGAGCTGCTGGTTCCCGTTTTCGGCGTCTTTCCTTTCTGCTGGGAACAACACCGGGGATCCCAGGGCTGCTTTCCCTGCCCTGCTAGAGGCTGGGCTGCGGCCGCCCGCCCCGCTGCTGCTTCGAGCCTTCGCTACGCTGTAGCCGTGCTTGCCCTGCCTGCCTGGAGCCCCGGGGGGTTCCCCTTTTGGATACATCTCGTCTGCCACCCGGGATTTGTGTTTGTGCCTGCCGCTCCAGCCTACCAGTCCAGCCTGCTGTTTCCGGGAACCGGGACCAGCTGCCCACCGGTTTGTGGAGCTCCTTTGTTCCATCCTTCCCCGGGATCCCAGGGCATCAGGGCAGCCGCGTGTTCCCCGAGCTCGCTCCGGAGCGCCCCCTGCAGCCGCGGGGGAACCATCGCACCTGCCCTGCTCACCGGGAGCCGCCAGCGATCCCTGCCGGCTGCGAGCGGAACTGCACCCGAGGGGAAATAGCCTGACAGCCGAGAAGGCTGGGACTGGGTTTGTGTTTGCTGTTACTGTCACAGTTGTTGCTGTTTTGTTTGACTAGTTATATATATACATCTATATATATATAGTAAAGAACTGTTATTCCTATTTCCCACATCTTTGCCTAAAGACCCTTGATTTCAAAATTATAATAACTCAGAGGGAAAGGGGTTATCTCTGCCACTCCAAGGGAGGCTCCTGCCTTCCTTAGCAGACACCTGTCTTTCAAACCGAGACAGATCTTGGCGCCCAACCGTGGGGCCTGAGGGCATTAAGAGAGAGAGGTGAAAAAGGAATAACAGTTCCTGGATAACTTAATTTGGTGTGTGTGATATAGGAACCTTGGTAGGCAGCACTATGTGGTCTACTTTGCCCTGGTTCGGGTGGCATGTGGCCGTGGCTATATTCTTCCCCTTTGCAGCTCCCTACTTGAATATGGGTCCTCTCACTAAGGCTACCATTGCTGTTATCCAGCTCGTGCTGTGGGTCGAGAAGGTGAGGAATTCATGGGTTTTTAACTTCCTCCGGAATGTGGGCACGTGGATAAATGGCTATCACACACTGAGCGCATGTTTTTGGGGTTATGTTAACAATGGTACCTTCTGTGAGGAAATGACACCAGGGGAAGTTTTCCCCCAACCCCTCAACCAGTTCTTTGGACCCACCCCATCAATTTTTGAAGGGTTTAGATTCCTTCTGAATACTAACCACCTGCTGCTGGTAGGCCTACTCTATTTAGCATTCAAGGATAAATTGAGACTGGCTTGGATAACTACCCAGACACCAGCCCCAGAGACTAGAGATCCTGCCCCAGAGCCTGACCCTGCCCCAGAACCTGACATGGCCCCAGAGAGTAGAGTTCCTACCCCAGAGCCTGATCCTGCCCCGGAACCTGACACGGCCCCAGACACTAGAGATCCTACCCCAGAGCCTGATTCAGCCCCAGAGCCTGACACAGCCCCAGACACTAGAGACCCTGCCCCACAGCCTGATACCGCCCAACAGCCCACCTCAGAAATGGACTACCCGAAATGGGTGGGGGTACTGGCGAAAGGGATGCAGGAGATGTGCCAGGAGATGGGCCAGGTGCGCAAGGAGATATGCCAGGAGATGGGCCAGGTGCGCAAGGAGATGTGCCAGGAGATGGGCCAGGTGCGCAAGGAGATGTGCCAGGAGATGGGCCAGGTGCGCCAGGAGATATGCCAATTGCTAAGGGAATACACCTCCTCAGCTAGTGAAAAAACCTCTCCCTGCCCCAAAGAGGGTGAGTCCGACGGTGCAGCAGCGGAACCCACGGATGTTACAACCGCCCAGGTTTCAGCTGAACCCCAAGGACAAGTACAGCCAGCAGCAGTCGCCCCTGTGCAAAGGAGGAAGTGTAAGACCAAATCAGTACGACCAGTTAATGATGATGGGGAACCAGGGCCCTCACAACCAGCAGGGGAGCCAGAGCCAGAAATCATCATTGAGTCCCTGTCGTACGACAGTCTCCGTGGTATGCGAGACGACATTGTGCGAAGGGGGCGTGAGCCTTATACCACCTGGCTGCTTCGGGTTTGGGACCTCATGGGCACAAGTGTGCAACTGGATAGTGGTGAGGCAAGGTATCTGGGATCGTTGACCCAGGACCCAGGTGTGAACCAGATATTTGTGAGGGAGCCAGGACCCCTTTCTCTCTGGGACCGGCTCTTAATGAGTGTGAGAGAAAGGTTCATTCACAAAGAGAGAATGCAGGAGTACCATCATAGAATGCAGTGGAAGACACTTGAGGAAGGGATCCAACAGCTAAGAGAGGTGGCAGTATTAGAGGTACTCTTTGGGAGGGATGGACAGCACGGTAATGACCCCGATAAGGTCAGGTGCACAGGACAGATGATGTGGAACCTGGCAAGACTAGGGCCATCGCAATACACCACCTTCATTGCAACCATTGATGCTGACAATAACCGAGAAACAGTGGGCTCTGTTGCCAACAAGCTCAGGAATTATGACAGCATGGTCAATGGTCCACTGAAAGCTCATGTCTCTGCTGTGGTCCAGGACCTCAAAGAGGAGATGAAGGAGATGAGGAAGGAAATGAGGGAGGAGATGGAGGAGATGAGGAAGGTCAGTGTGGCACCAGTGCGAGTCACAGGCCCCCAGGTCAGAGCCCGTCGTCCCCCTGCGAGAGAGAGAGGGTACACCCCACGAGCTGAGCTCTGGTTTTTCCTGTGTGAGCATGGGGAAGACATGAGAAGGTGGGATGGGAAACCCACTTCTGTCCTGGCAGCGCGGGTGCGTGAACTCAAGGAGGGAGGCACTAACCGAGGGGGTTCCGCTAAGGTGAAAGTAGCCTCAGCCTCCCGTGACCGAGCTGCCAGGTATTACAGACAGGAGGATGATATGTCAGATCCCCTCGAAGGTACCTCTAGTATGTATGCCCAGGGAAAGAATGATAACCAGGGCTAGAGGGGCCCTGCCTCTAGCCAGGAAGAGGCACGGGAGAACCGGGTTTTCTGGACAGTGTGGATCCGATGGCCTGGCACATCAGAGCCACAAAAATATGATGCATTGGTTGATACTGGGGCACAGTGTACTTTAATGCCATCGGGACATGTGGGGGCAGAACCTGTATCCATTGCTGGGGTGACCGGGGGATCACAGCAGTTGACCCTTTTGGAAGCTGAGGTGAGCCTGACTGGGAAGGAGTGGCAAAAGCATCCGATTGTGACCGGCCCAGAGGCCCCGTGTATTCTGGGCATAGACTTCCTGCGGAATGGCTATTACAAAGACCCAAAGGGACTCAGGTGGGCGTTTGGGATTGCTGCTGTGGAGGCAGAGGGCATTAGGCAGTTGAACACCCTGTCTGGACTGTCTGAGAATCCCTCTGCAGTTGGGCTCCTGAAAGTGGAAGAGCAACGAGTGCCAATTGCCACCTCGACAGTGCACCGCCGGCAGTATCGGACAAATCGAGATGCTGTGATTCCCATCCACAAGATGATTCGTGAGCTGGAGAGCCAAGGGGTGGTCAGCAAGACCCACTCACCCTTCAACAGCCCCATTTGGCCTGTGCGCAAGTCTGATGGGGAATGGAGATTGACTGTGGACTATCGTGGCTTGAATGAAGTGACTCCACCGCTGAGCGCTGCTGTGCCCGACATGTTGGAGCTCCAGTATGAGCTGGAGTCCAAAGCAGCAAAGTGGTATGCCACCATTGACATTGCCAATGCATTTTTCTCCATTCCTCTGGCAGCAGAGTGCAGGCCCCAGTTTGCTTTCACCTGGAGGGGTGTGCAGTACACCTGGAACCGACTGCCCCAGGGGTGGAAGCACAGTCCCACCATCTGCCACGGACTGATCCAGGCTGCACTGGAAAAGGGTGAGGCCCCAGAACATCTGCAGTACATTGATGACATCATTGTGTGGGGGAACACCGCAACAGAAGTGTTTGAGAAAGGAGAGAGAATAATCCAAATTCTCCTAAAAGCTGGTTTCGCCATCAAGAAGAGCAAAGTCAAGGGGCCTGCCCGAGAGATCCAGTTCCTGGGAGTGAAGTGGCAAGATGGACGGCGTCAGATTCCCACTGAGGTCATCAATAAGATCACTGCGATGTCTCCACCAACCAACAAGAAGGAAACACAAGCTTTCCTAGGCGCCATAGGTTTCTGGAGGATGCACATTCCTGAGTACAGCCAGATTGTGAGCCCTCTCTACCTGGTTACCCGCAAGAAGAACGATTTCCACTGGGGCCCTGAACAGCAGCAAGCCTTTGCCCAGATCAAGCAGGAAATCGCTCACGCCGTAGCCCTTGGCCCAGTCAGGACAGGACCAGAGGTGAAGAACGTGCTCTACTCTGCAGCCGGGAACAATGGTCTGTCCTGGAGCCTCTGGCAGAAGGTGCCTGGTGAGACTCGGGGCCGACCGCTGGGATTCTGGAGCCGAAGCTACAGAGGGTCCGAAGCCAACTACACTCCCACAGAGAAAGAAATCTTGGCAGCTTATGAAGGAGTCCAAGCTGCCTCAGAGGTAATTGGAACTGAGGCACAACTCCTCCTGGCACCCCGACTACCGGTGCTGGGGTGGATGTTCAAAGGAAAGGTTCCCTCCACGCATCACGCCACCGATGCTACTTGGAGCAAATGGATCGCCCTCATCACGCAGCGCGCCCGAATTGGAAACCCAAGTCGCCCTGGGATCTTGGAAATAATTACGAACTGGCCAGAAGGTGAGACTTTTGGGTTATCTTCTGAAGAAGAAGAGGAGCAGGTGACGCGTGCCGAAGAAGCCCCACCGTATAACGAGCTACCAGAGAGTGAAAAACAATATGCCCTCTTCACTGATGGTTCCTGCCGAATTGTAGGCGCTAGCCGGAAATGGAAAGCCGCTGTATGGAGCCCCACACGACAAGTTGCACAGGCTACGGAAGGAGAAGGTGGATCGAGCCAATTTGCTGAACTCAAAGCCGTTCAATTAGCTCTGGACATTGCTGAAAGAGAGAAGTGGCCAAAGCTCTACCTTTACACTGATTCATGGATGGTAGCCAATGCTCTGTGGGGTTGGCTGGAAAGGTGGAATAAGGCAAAATGGCAGCGCAGAGGAAAACCAATCTGGGCTGCTGAGGAGTGGAAAGACATTGCCGCTCGAGTAGAGAAGCTATCTGTGAAGGTCCGTCATGTAGATGCTCACATTCCCAAGAGCCGGGCTAATGAAGAACATCGTAATAACAAGCAGGTAGATCAGGCTGCGAAAATAGAGGTGTCCCAGATAGACCTGGATTGGCAACATAAAGGAGAGTTGTTCCTAGCTCGATGGGCCCATGATGCCTCAGGCCATCAGGGCAGAGATGCCACCTATAAGTGGGCACGAGACCGAGGGGTGGATCTGACCATGGACAGTATCTCCCAGGTCATCCATGACTGTGAGACATGCGCTGCGATCAAGCAGGCCAAGCGGGTGAAGCCCCTGTGGTATGGTGGGCGGTGGTCCAAATATAAGTATGGGGAGGCCTGGCAGGTTGATTACATCACACTGCCTCAAACCCGCCAAGGCAAGCGCCATGTGCTCACAATGGTAGAAGCCACCACAGGATGGCTGGAGACCTACCCTGTGCCTCACGCTACTGCCCGGAACACCATCCTGGGCCTTGAAAAGCAAGTCCTTTGGAGGCATGGTACCCCTGAGAGGATTGAATCTGACAATGGGACTCACTTCAAGAACAGCCTTATAAACACCTGGGCTAGAGAACATGGCATTGAGTGGGTGTACCACATCCCTTACCATGCACCAGCAGCTGGGAAGGTTGAGCGGTGTAATGGACTGCTTAAAATCACCTTGAAGGCACTGGGTGGGGGGAGTTTCAAAAACTGGGAGGTGCATTTAGCAAAAGCCACCTGGTTAGTTAACACCCGAGGCTCCACCAGCCGAGCCGGCCCTGCCCAATCCGAACCCCTACAAACAACAGATGGGGATAAGGTTCCAGTGGTGCACATGAGAGGTATGCTTGGAAAAACTGTTTGGGTAAAGTCTGCCTTGAGCAAAGACAAACCCATCCGTGGGGTTGTTTTTGCTCAGGGACCAGGTTGTACCTGGTGGGTGATGCAAAGGGATGGAGAGACCCGATGCATACCTCAAGGGGACCTTGTTTTAGGGTGAACTACCCATGGCTCTGTACTTGTATCAGTATCAGCATGTACATATGTATATAACTTAGGTGATGCTTGTATTTATATGGTTAAAAAGTTAAGTTTCATGTAACATGTTAGTATGGAAAAAAATTCGGGGTGGATAATGTTGGGGTTTTAGTTTAGTCCTAGTTTTTTTTTTTTTTTTCTGTTAAAGGAATTTTTTCCCATAGCATGTTGCTAGGAGATAAATGGCCATACTTGAGAGGAGATAGCCATACTTAAGAAAGGACAAAAGGGCCCGTCCAGGCTTTTGTTTTCACCTGGCGGGCAGTTCAGTTCGCTCTCAGCGTCTGGAGAGAGAAGCCGCGGAGAGAGGAGCTGCTGGTTCCCGTTTTCGGCGTCTTTCCTTTCTGCTGGGAACAACACCGGGGATCCCAGGGCTGCTTTCCCTGCCCTGCTAGAGGCTGGGCTGCGGCCGCCCGCCCCGCTGCTGCTTCGAGCCTTCGCTACGCTGTAGCCGTGCTTGCCCTGCCTGCCTGGAGCCCCGGGGGGTTCCCCTTTTGGATACATCTCGTCTGCCACCCGGGATTTGTGTTTGTGCCTGCCGCTCCAGCCTACCAGTCCAGCCTGCTGTTTCCGGGAACCGGGACCAGCTGCCCACCGGTTTGTGGAGCTCCTTTGTTCCATCCTTCCCCGGGATCCCAGGGCATCAGGGCAGCCGCGTGTTCCCCGAGCTCGCTCCGGAGCGCCCCCTGCAGCCGCGGGGGAACCATCGCACCTGCCCTGCTCACCGGGAGCCGCCAGCGATCCCTGCCGGCTGCGAGCGGAACTGCACCCGAGGGGAAATAGCCTGACAGCCGAGAAGGCTGGGACTGGGTTTGTGTTTGCTGTTACTGTCACAGTTGTTGCTGTTTTGTTTGACTAGTTATATATATACATCTATATATATATAGTAAAGAACTGTTATTCCTATTTCCCACATCTTTGCCTAAAGACCCTTGATTTCAAAATTATAATAACTCAGAGGGAAAGGGGTTATCTCTGCCACTCCAAGGGAGGCTCCTGCCTTCCTTAGCAGACACCTGTCTTTCAAACCGAGACAGTGAGACTCTGTGATTTATAGGTATTACATGACAGAAAGATGGTACTCAGTTTTCAAAATTGAATTGATTTGAAATGAAGACCATTTGAAACTGTTCATTCTTAGTCTTTTTATTAATCTTCTTAACTTGAAGTTCTTTTCTGTCTTGCAATCATATACAAAGTAAAACAGAATACTTCCATACTACAGAAATATTTTCCAAGCATATGATTATTATGCTTATCTGGCCTGTAAATTACAGAATAATATGCATATCGGAGATATTGACTACAAGAATTAAGCCATGCAAACACACCTTCAGTTAATTTACCTTTGATCTTTTGTGTAACTATGTTTGCCATCAGAAAGGACTCATTTCTTAATCTCAGCACTTTTCAGTGAAAGCATTTGTACAAAGAAGGACGCTTGCTCACAAGACAGGCAGCCCTGTTATGTATAGTGAGGCCACAGCAGCAATGGGATAAGAAATCACACTCTGTCACAAAAGGAAATGGCTGCAATTCTGTCACTTTAATAGTGGGAGAAGGAATGTGTGAAGAAAGTGGGAGAAGAGATGTGTTATTTCTATAACACTAGCTGTGACACTTCTGTATGACCCCAAGGACTAGAGAAGGCCAGCCCACAATTTCTGCCCACAGCAGGCTGTATCCGCCGAGGCAGCCCTAGCATTCCCGGCTTCTCGATGTTCAAAATGTTTTTCCCCAGAAGTTGGTAAGTTTATTTTTTATAAAATGCTGGCACTTCAAGGACAAAATTATCTTTCCTTTGTGGTGTGCACTCTCAAGCAAAAGTAAAACTCCAGTTTTGACAACCTGACAAAGAATTATAGGGATGTAATATGTGTAATTTTCAGTGGTTCTTGGAGCTGGGCTTGAATGAGTGTCATCTGAAGTGATGCAGTAGGTAAATATATAACCAGTAGGCCAGTCTCTTGTGTAGCTACAGGGATGACAGCAGGAAAATTGATTCTTACACACTGAACCCTGACACTCATGATAAAACTGTGTCATTGGTACAAAGAGCAGTCTTCCCTTTAGGGACTTCTCCATTTCCAATTCGACTGCCTCAGGGAAATCTTTTAAAGATGCTTTAAAGAATCTTTTAAAGAATGCTATTTGCTATGTTACTTTTTGTTGTATTTATTCTTTTAGCCATGCCTGGCCTAAGAGCTGAATGAGTTCATGTGTTTGTCCAAATGCAGCATTTCACTTACTGGCTTCAACAAAATTCATTTTTATGAGTCTTTGCTTGGCTGCAGCTGGGAATTAATCACTGAATTCAGTGCTTTTCTCATCCATCTGAATCCAGGTGGGATCTTATAAGACATTTTGTTTACTTTATGTTGAGTGGGGGGTTCAATTCCCTAACTAAACCAATCTCACACAGTCTTCTGTATTAAATCAATTGGGGATTAAAGAAAAGAGATTACAGGAGACATTCAAGGACCATGGAAATTCTCCTTGCTTCCTACTGATGACTGTCTGGAACTTTGCTGAGGATGTCACTTTTGGAGTGAAATTTATGGCCATGCAGAGCTGTATTGCATGGTCTCTCTACCAGCCAGGATCTACCAGGTCACACTGGCATGAGGTGATGAGGTGACATACTGCAACTGGCAGCTCACCACAGTACCAGACAAGACATAGCAGCATTAGTGCAATTGTAGAGATTTGTAACAGAAATATGAAGATTTATATGAATTAATTATGATTGAAATATTTGTGTGAAAGTTGCGGATGAAACAGCAGAACAAAGTTTAGAAGGACAGGTCAGATTAATACTCTATGTGTGTGACTTCACTCAAAGCAAGAGGAGGAACAGACTGACCTAAAGATAAGGTGACAAGAAAATGAAGAACAGGACTGGAGCCATAAAATAACCAGATGAGTAAAGCAAGAATTATGATGGCTCAGTTGACATACTAATGTGAAAGATCTCAAACAACACTCACTTCCAAAGGGCATGAAGGCAAACCGGCATCAAATCTTCACAGCAAGCCCTGACATACATCTTAGTGCTGCTGAGCATATGTGTGCAAACATGTGAATGAGTAAAAATCAGTGTAGAGATTTTGCAAATTGAAATCACCTTTCCCTTCCACAAGACCTCACAGTCAATTAGCATCATAGTAATTTGCTACAGATTGGCCTTGTGGAGATGCAGGAGAAAAAAGCAGAACAGAGCACTCAATGACGTAGCAATTCTGCTTTCAGGAGGATCTCTCTCTGGGCATAGGTCACATGTGAAGGTGTAGCAAGTTGACAAGTGTCACTTCAAGGGGCTGGACACCATATCCCACTGAGTTTGCTACCTGAAATCTGGAATATTTGAAATAAAGTGTAGAAGACTTTTGAACAGTATCTGAGTTTTGTGCTGGCCTACTGAATATTAAAGGTAATGAAAGCATAACTAATGTCAAAACAGCAACAGATGCACCGTACCCAATCTTATGTAAAAATAGGATTAAAACCATTTAAGACTTCAGAAATAACAAAGACACATTGTCATCAGCCTTTCCAGTAACCTGCAGCTGTTCTGTGTCAAATTTAGTTCAATCCAGCTGAGACACAAGCCCAATTTTGATTTTGGCTATATATGTTCTAATTTTGTTGAAAGCTGGAACCATTTTGGTCCCATAACTCCAAATTTTAGTCTTCCTTTGTTGTATAATCAAACTGGAAATGTTAGCAAGCAGTCTTTTAAATTACATCAACTGCAGAATTAAAATTACTGAAAAGGGAAGAATCTGGAGATGAAAAAGAGATGGGGCAGGAAAATTTTGGGCCATGTGACTGACCAATAAATCCCTACAAGGGAAGAAGCCTCAGAGGAAAAGGTCAAGGGTGATGTAATCTTGAAGCTCACGGAATAATGTAGGATGTGACTGACCACAGCTGTTGCAAAGAAAACTTCTTTGCAACAGGAGTCCTTGGCAAAGGAAGGTGACCTTTGTTTTACATAAACAGCTAAAAACAGTTGAGTGGCTGAACTGGTAGTGTAAATGTTTCTCACTGAATTCATTAAAAGAGTGTAAATGTCTCCCTGAGTTAGCCAGAAGAGCATGGGGGAGTGATTATGTCATTCAGCCTGACACAGAGTATAAAAATTAGACAACTAGCAAAAGTATTGTGAAGAGAACAGGCTTGAGCTGCCTTCAGCCCATAAGTTCCTTTCCAAAAACTGGGGATGCACAGCGTCATGACAATGAGTATATTAAAGAGATGGATAATGGGAGCCACACAATTAAACTGTTTACTGCAATTGCTATGTATATTTTGCTAAGTCTAACTTACAGTAGTGTTGTGAATTCACCATATTTTCTATTACTCTGCTAAATCAGAAATCCCCCATAACATCAATTATCTTTAAATAAGTACATTTTACATAAAAATTTCACCTCCATGTGTGGAATATCTAAAAGAAGCCAGTCAGGGAGTATTGGACTCTGACAGGCTATTCCTGTCGTCTTTCAGTACTGGGCTGCCCTGAGGATGCTGCTGATCTCTGAGAAAGTGAGAAGTATTATCTTGCCAAAGCTGCAGTAACTCTTCTGTGAATGCAGTCCTGCATCCTCCTTTTTCTCAATAACCTCTGTGCATGGGCCAAGTCTGAGAAATCATCAAGTGCTTGCTAATGCATACGGTATGACTTTTGAATGGATTTTTTTACCATTGTAATATTTCTTTGCAGTATAACACCAACAACAATTATATTAGTTGTTATTAGTTGTAGTATTAGTATTACTATTATTATACTGCAGTAAAATATTTAGAGCGTCTCTTTTCAAATTAATGACATTTAATGTTTGGGCTCCTGGGAAAACCTGGTACTGTGTATTTGGAGATTCCTCCTTCCTAAATTTTCTTGGTTGCTGTGAAAATTCCCTCTCATGAGTACACTAAAGGCAATACTTCTGTCAAAAATCTGCTGGATTACAGTCAAACCCTTATTTCCAGATATTTCTTTTAAATTGACAAAAGAGATGGAGTGCTGCATAACTTTGATAGCAGCCTTAACACAGCTCATTGCATGTAGTTCACTGCAAGTTCATACCTTAGGTGAAGAGACAGAGCTTTGAAAGCCTGATCCTACACATTTCAAAACAAGAGAGATTCAAATAACATGTTTTCCTCTTCAAGGACTATAAAAGAGGCTTATGTCCCTTTCAGGCTATGTAGTATGCAATTTTTCATTCTTACCAAACAATGCAATGAACATCATGCCCCAAAGTGCTAGGAGTTTTTCAGTTGCTGTGTGTTCTCCTAATCTCAGAGAGTATTATAAAGTTCTGCCAGTGCAAGGTATAGGGGCTGTTACCTTCCAGATGGGACTCCTTTATAACCTTTTCAGTGTGGACCAACTAGAGAGAAAAGAGTATTTTAATATAGTTTTCCTAAAACTTCTCAGTCCTTCTGCCTCTAGGCCAAATTATGACTCCCATTTATACTATATCTTTGCAATATCATTTAAGTCAGTTGTCTCTTCACTTTCATTTTTCTCTTTAGTTTAAGATGTAAAACTTGGGGTAGAAATGGCTGAATTTAATAGGTTTTTGTACATATAAATCTAAGGGTAGATTTACTTACCTTACATTTTTCAAAATGAGTTTCCTTTAGAAATAGCAATCTGGTAGTCCCAGTTGAGCCAGCACTGTTTGACAAATTACAAATGCCTTGAAAGCAAGTCATAAGACACTACAGAACTCCCCTCTACTCCCTGCTGTAAGGATATTTATAGCTAGAAATAAAAAATGCATGCACAAAAAGAAGATATAAATGGCAAATTATAAACAAGTGCTCAAGAGTTGAAAGTCAGTAGAAATTTTTAGATGACCCCAAATGATTTCCCATTTTTTAAAAGAACACTCTGTCCACTTTATGACTTGACCAAGGTAAGACAAAATAAAGAATGAGGCAAGCACTTTTATTGCATGTGTTAAAAACTGGGAAAGGAATGTGTGTGAACTTTTAGGGAGTTTTCCTATTAAGAATTAATATCTCTTAGTTAAAATATGTCAGTCACAGGGTACAGTAGAAATTTACAGCCTACAGATATCTGCCTGGGAGGGATATAAGTGGGAAACAGGCTGCAAGTCACTTCACTGCTGGTACAAAACCACAAAAACCTTGAATTTGGAGGCCTCTATGCTCTCGTGCTGCTTTTGTTAACAGGAATAAGTAGATACCCCTTGTGTTATTTGCAATGTAGAGTGGCAATATGAACCAGGGACCCATCGGTCTTGCAGCATCTGACAAGTCTCAGACCCTGGGAAGGCTCAGAGATAGACATTTGTGTACATGGGAAAACTGCAATACTTAGTGCACATACAAGCTTGAGACTTACAAAGATTTAGATATTTAATAGCTAAATGCTTGATTCAGAGATCCTTTCCCTTCTGTAAGAAAGGTAGTGCAGGAGGAAAGAAAAGCTCAATGCCAGGTTGTCTCCTGTCTTCTGCAATTAGTGACATGGAAATGGAAAGCAGAAGGAAGGGGAGGAGGGACTCTTGTTGCCACAGCAGTACAGGCAAAGGGAAGAGCAGCAGTAGAAGGATGAAGCCTTGAAAGGGCACTGACTTCCCCTGTGTCAAGTGTGCCAAATTTTGGGGTGAAGTGGATATGAGTAGTCTGTTACGTGTATTTTAAGGTCGTGTTACCTTAAATCAGTGCAATTTCCTGGTACTGTATAGCATTGACCTGAGGAGTCCCTGGTGGGCAGTGCTGTGCCCAGCTGAATTGGTAGGGGCTGATCTGCTGCCTCTGGAGGATTTCACAGTCCAGGGATGCATCTGCCAGTCCTAGTTCCAGTCTGAGACCATCTTCTGCCTTCTACTGCCAGCTATGATGCTGGGTCCTGGTGCAGTACCGAAATATGTGAGGCAGGGGCTACTGGGAGAAAGATGGTTATGTCCTTCTTGGGTCTTTTGTGCAAAACAGGGATGCCACTCGGCAGCAAATTACTCAGGATACAGGTGTCATGAAGCAAGTCACTGGGAAGCAACGAAGATCTAAGAATTACCTGCTCTGTTGACTATTGGCACACCAACTGTGAGTGAATGAAGTGGTTAAGAGCTAGAGATCTGCACAGGTGTGGAAGAGGGGAAAAAATCCCACATGCCAATGCTTTGCAACAGCAGGTTGTGTGGCTGGTGGCTCACTGCAGAGGTAAGTAAAGCTTACATGGCCCCTGGTTAACAGAAGCAGCCTTTGGGCTATGAGATGATATTCTTCTCAGGGTCCTTACTTGAGGGAAGAGCCTTGAGGGAAACCATCCAAATCAGTATGAGACTTCAAGAGGAATTCATCTGCTTTTGAAGCTGAAGATCTAAGAAAATCTAAAAGCCCTGCTCTTTTTAGCTCACTACTGTGTTTATTGGTTTTGGTTGGGTTTTTTTTAGCTGAATTTGTCTTTTATGATAAATATTAGATTAACTGACTCTCCCTGATTTCTTGGGTCATGACTGGTAATAGGAAGAAGACTGCAGCACAAACATGAACTTTGCAAACTCTTACCATTAGCTTTTCCTCTACTCTTCACCCTAGGGACAGTTCATCTCTGACCTATAAGCATGGTTCTCAGCAGACAACTAATCTGTTCTATAAACAAACTGATTTCTATTCCCTTGGGAAAAAAACCCCAAATAAATTTACAGTCTATTAAATCAGTGTTCCAATCCTAAGCAGAAGCAAACAGACAACATTTGGCATATGGGTTGGTTTTCTTTTATGATCTCATGAGGACACCTCTGCAAATCATCAGCTGTTTCAAGGAAAGGCCATGTACCTTTCCTCTTTCCCATGAAGGAGAATGAAAGAGTTAAATTTGCTGTTTGAGACTCCAGGAGAGTTACAGCTTAGGACTGCATTTATATCTGTTCTAGTCAGTGGGAATGTTAGAAAGGAGCAAGAAAAAGGTGCATGAGTAGTACTTTTCTCATTAATAAAATCTATGATTTACTCCCACTGAATGACTTGCAGTAGAATAATTATTTTATCATTTACTACAGTAACCAGTCTCCTGCCCTGAAGTCCTCACTAGCTACTAGGACTTGTAAATTCTATTTTGATCTGGAACCTGGAATTCATCCTCACATTCTGCCAACTACCCAAGTACTACAAAATGAGGCAGTGGAGCCCCTTGTAGGTGAAGCATGTCAGATAATCCCCTTCAAGTCATTCTTGGCACTCCACCAGCTATTTGGCTTTCAAGGCTGTAGGCACCCCACAGTTTCTAGGAAGGTTCAGAGGTACTGGATGTAAGGTGCACATTCTCTGAACTGTTTCCACCCCCCTCACTAACTACAGTGGTTTCCATGACCATATATATTCCCCTGAACACAATATGATCAGACTGTTACATTATTGACGTAATGTAAGATTGAGTCTGCTGAACTAGATGAGCTGATTTTCTCATACAGAGAACTTTTCTGATTTTATGTTTTAGGCCTATTGCTATGCTGTACTATTGACAGACAACCATACTACTAAATGAGTTTAATTCATAGAAAAGTCTATGTAAAAAAAAAAAAAAAAGTTGTCATATTTTTCTAATGCTGTTTTGGCAAATATTCGCTAAATGTAGAAAAAATACTTCATGGAAGATGGTGAATCACCACATACTTGTTATTATCTGTATTGTAACCTAAGAGGTTTAGCCTAGTACCTAGCAACCACTGTAGCGGACCCCACACCCAGCACTGTGTTTCTCACCCACAAGGAGCGTTAGACACAGATTCAGACCTCCCACTACAAAAGAGTGATTGCAGAACTCTAGATCTTCCCAGGAAGTGATGGGGTGGGACCTTTAGTTTGATTGTGAGACTTTGCCCAGAAATGGCTTAATGGTGGCTCAGGTTTCAGCACTACTCTGAAAAGTGCCAAGCCCGTGTTGTATGTTTCTGAGAAGTGGGCAACATGAACAGGGGGGAACAGATTTCTGCACTATCCTGCCAAGATCCTGGATATTTGATTCACTCTCTAGGATACGTTGCAAACAAATGTGCTTCTTTAGGGAAATGTTGTGGAAGACAGCTTTTGCCCAGCCACTGGAGATGACAGAAGTAAATCATAGACAACCATAGATACGAACCAGTTTGCAGATTCAGATGATCAACTTAAAGAGGTAGGTCTGAATACCGAGACAGAGCAGAGTAGATGAGGTGATTCTGAGCATCTAGAGACGTGCTAAAAGTTTTGAGCCATGAGTTATCAGCTGTACAGCCAGGTGCAAATAAAATATTCCTTGAATGGAGAAAACTTTTGGCCTGTAGTATGGAACACGCGTGGAAAGGAGCTAGTGACCAGCCAGTCAAATCCCAGTTTAAACCAGTGTCCCTGAAGCTGTAGACTTTGTAGTTCCCTAAACCCAAATCATTATCATAACCCTAATGGCTGCGAGGAGGTGAGGCAGAGGTCACCAACACAATAGGTGACTCAGATTAGAAGGGTGGCTGCGGGGCCATGCACACATTGGCATGACTTTTGCAAGCCAGAGTCCCTGGAGCTGTAAGCTTTGTGGTTCTCTGGACACTAACCCTAACCGCAACAGCAGGGGCTGAGGATGTGGTCCACAGGATCATGAATGGCCTAGGTTTAAAATACGTGAAAGGAGCGATGTTGGTACATGCTTTCCTCAGCATGACTTTTCCAACCTTAATGTCCCTGGAGCTGTAGGCTTTGTGGTCCAAGGAACCCTAAGCATAAAATGAACCAACCCTAGGATCTGAGGCTGATGTCCCCAGCACAATGGGTGGCCCAGATTAGAAAGGTGTGGAAGGAGCAATGTATGTGCAGTGCTGTGATCTCCCTGGCATGTCTTTCCCAGATCTTTTGTCCTTGGAAATTGAGTCTTGAAAGAGTTGCTATATATTCCTCTCCATTCTCATATTAATAAAGCTTGTACTTTATTCTAACTTACCTCTCAAAGAATGGGAAAATATCTTAGCAATTAAACACTTTGTGAATTTACCCTGCTCTCACAGCCATGGAAATGCACTTTCTTCCTGGCAGAAGGTCCTATATTTTCCTTTTTCTTTGGGAAATATGTATCTTCAAGCTGCATCCAGGTGGTGGAGATGTAAAATCTTGTTTTCTGAAAAGTGTATTTTTACGTTTTCTATTATAAGTGCCATTGGTTGTAGATTTTAAACAATCTACAACCATAAACTGTGCTGATCCAAATTCCTGGACTGCTTTTCTGTGATTGTATAGTTACACATCTTCTTCTGTCCTGTTTTCCCACACTGTGGTGAAGTGAAAAAATAGGTTTCCATTCAAAGTGCCAATTACATGGGAAGAAAAGGGCCCCATCAGAAGCATGGCTTTGCTCAGAACTCCAAAGTTAACTGGGAGGGACACAAATTTCTTGGTCTAATACTGTATTTCTTGGTTTTGTTTACAAAACATATGGTTGTGTAATGTTGCAGTAACAAGTTTCTTCACCAGGTTTCAGTTTTTAATGCAAGGCAGATTGGCACTATTCAAAGAAGCGCTGCAAAGATGAAAAGAAATCATCACTTTTATGCTTTTTTATCTTCTTAACAAATACTGAATTCTTCTTTTTCCATCAAGAGGCAGTCAACTCCAAAAAGCCAATAGTATCTAAAATTGTACACTGTGGCAATCACAGAATCACATAGAATCATGGGAATTATACGCCAGAACTCTGTTCCTAGATGTCTTAACAAAACTGAACAGATACTCTCTCTCCTGAAATTACCAGGATTTTTTCTTCTTATTATTTTGTTGTGTTTTAACCTCATGGCAAAACAAATAAATAAGATGGTCATGTTGTTCTTATTGCTTCACATAATGGTAAATATTGCAACTCAATGCTTTAGGATCTTTAATTTGGAACATAAAATAAGAGTGGTGGTACAGTGAGAAAAGCTTAACACTATTTTAGCAATTTCTTTCACGTTTTGTATTTTTGACCATGCAAGAGTTTTTTAACTCAAGTTCATCAGTTGTCTGAGCTGCACTTACATATCTGTGGATCAACAATATAGTCTATGAGTAGGACATTCCTGCAGCTGTTCAAGTTAGTCCATCTGGCATGCAAACAGAAATAGGACTTGAATTTGTAAACAGATTACTTCTCTATCATGTCTGAATAAATTCAAAGTTCTCTCTCCAAGGAAAATTTTTTTTGATACAGAGCTACACAATGCTGTTCACTGTGCAGAGTATTAAAAAAGTTTGCGATATATGATGTTTTCAAATCTATCTGTAAATACTGGTACAACAAATCCAGAGCATCTTCTCTTGGTCTGATCATCCCAATTTCTTATGCAACCAGATTTTCTTCTTCAGCAGTTTCTAAAAGAAATGTGAGGGAGTGAGAAAGGGTGATGTTCATTTCCCCGGGGAGCCATTAGGACACAGCCAGGTTGATTACCCACACGTGGGAGCTGAGTGATATTCTCACATCACATAGTAGAGCCATTGCCACCAATAGCCTATTCTGTACTTTTGTCTTTTTGACCTACAAATCATTTGCTTTTCAAGACTCTCAGTCAACAGCTTTTACTCAGAGTTCTCAGAAAACTTCTCATTTTCTTTGCAAAAGTACATATCCCACCTGTCAAGCAAGCAAGCCTACTTCAGAGTTTTTTCCCTGCTGGAGAAGAAAAACATTTTCCATTTTCATGTGCATTTTTTTGGTCATTGTAAAAAAGTGTCTTGTGGGGTGCAGAAGTGGTGACGCATTTAGGACGGCATTTGGCAACTCTGGATGACAGTTTTCATGTTTTGCAAAAGTAAAAGCAAGGCATATCTGCACCTTCGAGCATGCAGCACATAATGTCCTTTCCTACAGCTTATGAGCCTCTGAAATCAGGCTGTGGATGCTCTCTTAGCTGACTGCTGTCTTCCTGATCCCTTTGCCTGTTGGTGTGACTGTGGACTGGAGTGTCCCTGAATGCTTATAGCAGAACTTCCAGATATTGTTCAGCAGCAGAATTAAAACATGTAGCAGTGGTTTTTATTCTCTGGCATGTTCTTGGGCACACGTGTGTGTGTGGTGTGAGTGCAGGAGGTAGGTGTATATACAGAGACATGTGAAGCATATCGGTATAGTAAAGCTCAATGGACTCCAGTGTTGCCAGAACTGCAGTGATTATCACACTTCACAGAAGTGGCCCACAAATAAAAAAACATATCAAATAGAATATTACAAACCTTCCCACTGTAAAGAAAATGTTCTCAACTCTTTATATTATTCATCACCCAGTCTTCAACAAAAATGGGAATGTAAAACCTTTGAACAAAATGTACCATCAGTTAATAAACTGATTAAATATTACCCGTATCAGTTCAATTTATTGTAATTTTTCAGGTAGCTTGAAGATGCATGAAAGTGCTTGATAGGTTAAAACATAATAGCAAAGTGGTGTTTCCTGTGAAGTCTATTATGGAGAAATTTATCTGTCCTGCATGATTTACAAAAGATCACTGGCTTTCACCATTATGCAGACAATTCTATACACAAGACACAAACCCCAGTCATTAGAAGGCATATTTACAGGTACACAATAATCTATATTTACCTCATGTTTGTAATTGCCACCCAGTCCAGGAAGCCAAGGGCTTTTTAGATAAAAAAAAAAAAGAGTTTAATTAGGATATTTTAATGTTTTTATTTCATTGAAATGAAATTAAACCTTAACTTTATAGATCACATTATCCCTTCCACCATATGCAACTTGAAAAAGAACCATTTTGCAATGTAATGAACCTTCCTCCAAAAACACTCTTACACTAGCAGTCAACTGAATTTTTTTCCTTTTTCTTTCAAGCCTTATGTTTCCATTTCTACACTTTCTAACAGAAAAAATGAAAATACAGTTTTTGGAAATGAGCCTCATGTTCTATTCAGCTGTATGAACTATTCAGTTGTGAGACAGGATTTTCACTGTCGTCATAAGAGCTTGAATCTTTATTTAAGGAAGGAAAATTGAGGTGCTTGGAATCACAGGTGTCCTGAACATCTGGCAAAGAAAATCAGCAATTGATGGCAACAACACACTCTATGTTAAAAACGTAGTTGTTAAGTGGTGCAGCTGGCAGTACTGCAGCTATTTCCTAATCACCCCTGCTAGTTACCTGGGGGGATTGCTGTGTGCTTTGGAACCACACCACAAAGCTCACATGAGCATCTTAACATGCAGTGGCTCTTAGAACTGGCTTTACATTTCCAAGAAGCAGAAGACAAACTAAAAAATACCCCTGCTTGGTTTCCGTAACAGTACAAGACACTTTCCCATTAGCCCTGAAAGCGGATTCAAAGCATTTTCAGATGAAGAAAAAATGACAGTTTAGATTGGCTATTTGTAGTGGTTTGGTCCAAGATACTCATTACTGTTTACCTTCTGTGAGATAAGAATTAGGAGAAACGCAAAGCAGGCACCAAACTAGAAAGAATATAAAGAAATTTATTAACAGACCTAAAAGGAGGGGGAAAAAAATTATACCACCCCTTCAGAACTCTCCTCCTCCCCCACCTTCCTCCCTTCTCCCATTGACAATGTAAAAAGACCACCCTTAAGATGTTCAGTCTGTTTGCCACTTCCATAATAACCTTGTTCAGTCCATTTAGAAAGAGAAGTCTCTTCTTGCTCTTGCTATGAAAACATTATCACAACGAGACAGCCGCCCACTTCCGAATAACTTTGTTCAGTCCATTCAGGAAGAAGAGTCTCTCTGCTCGCATGTGAGTCCCTTCCCCTGACTTGCAGCTTTTCCCACAACTGCTTTCGAGGGTCCACTCTTGAAGTTTTTTGGGGTACAATTTTAAGGTTGAGCCGTTCAGAAACAAAAGTTCTCTTCACCCATCTCTGGGAGCATTTCATCTCTAAGAACAGAGGCCCTTCTCCTTCCCTGGGAGCAAAGGGTCTTCCTCATCTTCATCTCTAGGATTATCTCTGGGAGCATCTCTAGGAACTGAGGTTTTCTCCTTTCCCATTTGGAGCAAAAGTCCTCATCGCTTCCATCTCTCCCTGTTCAAACTTCTCATGAAATTACAGCTGCATCAGCATCTGTCTATCTCAGCACAGGTGCTTTTGCTTACGAGTTGAACACTCCACCCCCATATCTTCATGAAATTAAAACGGGATCCTCTGATATATCATAGCTTCACAACAGACTTTCAGCTTTAAGCATGTCCTCTTTCTCTTCCCTCAGGTTTTCAGCTCTTCACAGCACTAAAAGGGTTAATCTCACCTCGGCCTTGCAGCTGGAATGTGGCTTATTGCAGTGGAGGGGGGGGGAGGGGAAGCCGAGCCACTCTGGCTGCCCACGGCAAGGCAGTGGGGAGGGTTCCACGGGTGGAACAGGGCCCACCGGCTCTAGGATGGCCGTGGCCCGGCCCAGCCTGGCCCGGCCCGAGCATGGTCTGGGCCGGGCCCACTGGCTCCCACACGGGGCCTGCAGCCACCTGTCCCAGCACCGGAAACGAGAGAGAGCTTGGGGGGGAGTTTGTCTATTCTTAAGTGTGGATCACAGAGGCGGTCACAACTTTAAGTGGCTTAAAGAATTGTCCATATTCAAACTGGCCAGCTGATAGGTTCTGTCAGGTCCCAGAGGAAGCTGTAAGCACCCCTTAGCAGGGACATCCCTTCCGGGACTATGCTTGCTAACCTATGACACTATTGATGAGATCTCTTTAAATTGTCACAAGCATTAATTTGAGTCCCCTGTTTCTCACATGCTTGCTTACAGTTTTCAGCTTTTATTTCCAAACAGAATTTTAATTTTTATCAGAGTTCTCCTACAAACATTTCAGTTCTACTTCTGAAAAGTCCTTTCTGCACTGAAATTCCTTCATGTTATGCACACCTCTTCATTGGTAAATTATTCCTTTTCAACATCCATCCACACATTTTATTAAGGCTGTATGCACAATTTAGTGTTTGCCATGTGCCTTAAGAACTTATACAATGTTGCAATATTCTACCTATATTCTTCACATATATAAGGGCCTTGATTTAAAATGTATTATCAGAGTTGAGTTGATACAAATTATATAGAATAATTTCTGTCAGACTTTAAATTCTCAGACATTTATTAAACCTACAGAAAACCTTCATGCAGTTACCCCAGTAACAAAAATATAAATAGCCATACAGTAGATGTTTCCAAGTGATGATGTATTACTGTGGACATTCTTTATTATGTTACTTGAATTCCTCACTACCTGCCAATTTTTAATTTTTATAAACAGCTCTTTGATTTAGAAATGTGCTTCCATCTATGTCACAAAACATTCATTCTTCGCACTGTACTGAGGGGTTATCAGCCTTCTGGGTTACACACATTAAAAACCATGAGAATTTTATAGACTCTTGCACTACATTTGGTAGAGAAATGCCATACACTAGACATTTTGGGGCCAAGCAGACAGGGTGTAGTGCAACTGACAACTGCAGTAATAACAAATGGGCTGTTCAAGTACGCATTTTTGTGTGAGGTGGAGACCATTATGGTTCGTACTGGTGCTGACCCAAAGCTACGCAACCCTTGGGTAGGAACACCCCCGCTACAACTGTTACGGTCTCTCTTGTAGGCAATGATTAACACTGAACGTCTGGGAGACAGAAGTGTAAGTCAGCCTTTGCTGGTTACAAAGGCAATAAGCTCCTAAAGACAAATAACTTTTATTATCATTAAGATACTGCCTACAGAGTGTTATATTAGCTCTGGAAAAACAAGCTGGCACTCTGTCCTCTATGTCTATTAAGCTCACTGTCAAGGGTTTATGTCACTGTTGTACCAGGGATGGCGAGAAAAGGGGCATAGACTCCAGTCGAGAGGAAGGGGCTTTTTTTATTAATTTCCAAACTCATTTATATAACCTGGTTCACTTGAATGGCATAAGGGTATTTGACCTTTGACCACCCACCTCTTAGAATGATTGGTTAAACCCTAAAACACTCATTTCAAAATATTTCTCCAGTCAGTGACATAACAAACTGCATAACAAACTGCATAACAAACTGCAGCTGCAAGATGAAAGTATTGGTTTACTGTTCCCAGCCAGCGTGCATGTGAAAGCAAGGCTTTCACATGGATGCTGGCAGAAAGCTGGAAAATTTCTCTGTGATCAAGCTTTCAGCATCCACAGGTTTAACTCTCTTTGTCTGTGTAATTCACTGCCAAGGAGCCTCCAAAAACACTCATTCAAATTTGAAGACATATTGAACTAGAAATATCAGTAATTACTTTATTTGTAGTTTGTTCTAGTCCTCAACACAGCTGCCTGTTTCTTGCAGAATACTTCAGCTGGCTGTGTCAGTCCATCCAGAATCCATTGTCATGATTTTGGTTCTTCAGACAGTTTTCTGTACCAGTAGGGACTGTTTTCCTCAGCAAAAAATTAGGGGGTTCTGGGGCTCACAGGCACTTTGGCACCTGCTTTCCCCTTTAGATCTGAGGCTGAAGCGTCCTTAGGTAACACCTAGGATGTTCCTCAAGCATGAGTTTAGGAATCAAGCTGAGTTTTATCTGAGTTTAGTTTACCTGCCTGTATACCCCATGGGGTCCATATAAATGAAAACATATAGACTTTGTTTCTGGACAAAATTGTGGTTTTACACAGAAAGATGAATCTTGTGGTGAAGATAATTAAAACCCCATTTTGCCACCAGGAAGAATCTCAAAACTCACACCCATTCTCTCTGGGTCTCCCGCAGTCACTGGTAGGAGCAGGAGTCCTGAGAAGTGGTGACGGTGCTGGGGAAGGCCCATGTATCCATCATCATGCATGTTTCTTGGACTCAACCTTTGCACTGATTATGATCCTGGTATAGGACTACTACCCAGTTGAGGTGGTTGGTTTGGGGCCAAATAACACTGGAAGAACAAAGACAAGTGGCCCTGAAGGAACACCTTGATCTGTGTCAATATTTGGATACTATGAAGAAGATTTGTGTTTGTCTTAGTGCTTAAAAGGAAAAAAAACAAAACAAAACAAAAACCCCACAAAAAATCACCAAACCAAACCCAAACCAGATCAAACCAAACAATAAAGCAAGAGATACAGTGTTTTCTCAGAAACTGCCTCTCTTGCCTCCAGAAGGCCCAGCTCATCATTACACTGGCACCACACTGTGGACACGTGCTACCACTGCAAAGCTCTTGTGCGTCTGAAATATATTTCATCCTTTGGGGTAAAATAATTTTTAGAAACATATTTATCCTATGGGATAAAATAATCCAAGGTTTCGGGAATGCCAGTTGTCACCTGACTTGCCTGTGACAGGCAGCGGGTCGGTAGCTTTTCAAGCATGGATCTTGTGAGGGGTAGGAGGCAGGTGACACCTGCCATCGACCGCCTTCCGCACAGCTGACCGAGGAGGCAGGGGATGCTGAGGGGGGAGAAAACTCCAAGGAAAAGCAAGCAGCTCCTTCTCTTCCCAGTCGTGGAGCTTGGGCCAGCAATCTCCCGGGAGCGAGGCCTCACACTATGACGGGCCTCAGCAGCAGCAGTGGCAGCCATCCCACACTGGAGCCAAAACCAGAGCCATTCGTTTCCAGGGGCGTTATTCAAAAACACTGTGGAGGGGCTGGCTTTCCAAACAAAGATCTTCCTAATAAACTAAGAAAGCTACTCTTCATCCATAGCATTTTCCAGGCACAGCTGAAATCACAATGATCCCTAATGTTTATGTCACATGGCACATGCTCACTCTACCATATTCAGATGTGCATGGAACCATGACTTTGGATATCCATGCAGTAACTGTCCACTCCCTGTAGTCTTTATGTATCTCACGAACAGCACATGTAAATAACACACTGATCTCATCCTGCCCACTACCACCCAACAAGAAATCTATCCAGCATGAGCATTTATGAATTACCTTTCTGTCTAAGGCTTGTCTTCCTTAGATTTCTGTTATTGGCACTATCTTTACAAGAGAGAATTATAGGCTCCCTAATGTCAAAGCCTGATCCTTTAAGATCAAAGTGTTTTCTTATTTCACTAAAATTTATCAAAATTGGTTACTGATCACTGAAAGCTCTTGAAAGTTTAATAATTATCGATCTATTGCAATTAAACACCAGCTGGCTGCTTAGAATTTAGAAAAATGGTACCTGTCTCAGAATATATATTGTAACTAACTGATTCACAGGGGCTTTTTTACACTATTTCAAGTGGCTGGTCTTGCCAAATGCTGCACCAGCCTTTCTGTGGAACTGCAGGTATGTCAAATACCGCTTTCTGGTGGAATAGATATTTTATTGATTGATATATGTTCTGTACGTCTGAGATCTTATTTCCCATAGTTCCCATTTACTCTTGATATTATCCAAATATTGAATTAAATAATGCGCTGCAATAAGTACAACAATAGCCCCGAGATTGGGAACATCTGATTCACCAATCAATTAGATATCTCTGCATTTTACAGCTGGGGAGAGAGTAATGCAACTAACGCAAAAGGACATCTCAGTGTATGCTGATAAATGTGTGAGCATTGCCAAATAACTAATTATTTTATCAATTTATGAAGCATAAACTGAGGAATGAATTCTTGACGTTTGAGCAATTACTGATCAAGTTCAAAGAGAACATGGAGAAATTTCCTAGGGTGCTGCTTTTCCTTTCTTGATTCCTTATGTTAAGAGGCTGTCTTTGCAGATTTGGGTGAGTCAGAGAGATTTTTTCAACAGCTGAAGATTTTTTTTTTTACATGGACACTGAACGTGTCTGGGCTGCTTTAAAACCAAAAGCTAATGATATTGAAATCAGTAGGTTTAGAAAGTGGGTTAAACCACACCAAGTGAAACTTGCTGCCCCCTTGAGCACTCCCTTGCTCCGCCATGTCATAGGAGCAGAACATTGGACATGTACAGGTCCCAGCTACTTCAGCATCCTGTTCTGGTCAGGAGCAAAGGCAGGTGACTAGAATAAGCAGAAGAACAGGCAAACATGTATTGGTCTCTTCCCAATGTGGTCCCACATTGCTTCCACTGATCTGTAGCTCACAGGCCTCTTCACTTGGTCTCATTACAATGATTTAACCTCTTGTCTACACCTTTTGTTTCCTGCTAATGTGGTCATGTTCATCAACACACCTGGCTCATTTCAGCTCGCTACCCCTGCCAGGTGACACTCGCACAGCCTAATAAGCAAACAGTAGCAGGAAGAGGACAAGGAGGGAGGGGAAGGAGGAAAAGGCCACCTAACATAATGAGGAAAAGTTCTCAACTCATAATTGTTCATTCAGAGGCCCTGTAACAGGATTTAAATATTAAAGCTCATTACAATGATACTGATAGAAAGCTGTTCCACCAAAATCCTGCTCCCAAAGGAGTCTTGTGATGAATTACAGGGAAAAATGCACTGATTCATCTTCATGTTCTTGTTCCACTTCCAAATCATCAAAATAATTACTACTGAAGCAAAATGCTAAAAAATTTTGGAGGGGGCTGTAGAGAAGAATTATGTGCAAACTATGATGAACAGAAAGAAATAGTGGTATTTAGTTAAAGAGTTATAGTTTGCCTGTCTCTAGACTACTTACTGACATGCTTCTTTTCAACTAAAAACATACTTTCTTTCATATGGATTAGTAATAATCTTTTATTTCTGTCTGCTCATAAAATAATTATATAAACACAAGCAAGAGGAATGATGTTTTAAGTGATATTTCTTTGTTAATTTATAGACTGCTTTATTTGTCCATGATGCACACTGAGATAAGGCTCACAGTTGATTTGGAGATGCTATACCTAAATCCAAGAGTGGTCTCAAAAAGAAACTGAAATAGCAGTTCTTTTCTGCTTATATATATTCTTTTTCACTGAGTTTTTAAAAGATCATGAAACAGCTATTGCCAATTACAGTAACTATTGCTCTTACATTGTAATTTTGGCAAGACATGATAGGGAGACCATGGCTAAATAGTGGAAGGCACATATCTGACTTGACAAAAGGAAAAAACAGACTTTCCCTACCATTTCTTAATAACTACATGACCCCAATTTAGCAATATTTGGAATAAAATTATTTGGTGTTTTTGTTTGTAAATTCTCCCCTCTTCTTCACACAAACAATCCTCAGGCCAAAAAATGTTCTGCTGCTTAAAGAAGAGCAAACAGAATCTAAGACTGTGGCCTGGAATAATTGTGTCAGTCAGCAGGGAATAGACTCCTTCCGCTCTTCCCTCTTGAGATTGCCCTTAAAAGCTGCTTATAGTCCTAACCACTTAAGTAGAAGAAAGATGTAAGTACCCAGAAAGTAATGGAAAGAGCAACAGGGATTAAGGGACTGCAGAGATTAATTTACAAAGGACTATTTTTAAAGCATTGCACTTCATAGACATGGTTTCATCCTCTGTGGAAGTTCTCTACATCACCACCCTGTAGTCACCCAGGGAAAGCCACTTCTCTTGCCGTAATCTGTAACCTGTATGTGATCCTCCCATCAGTTTTGGTGGGTTTTTTTGCGGTTTTTTGGTTTGTTTTGTGGGGTTCTTCTTGGTTTTGTTTTTGGTTGGGGTTTTTTTTGGTTTAGTTTGGGTTGGGTTTTTTGTTTGTTTGGGTGTTTTGGGGATTTGTTTTTGTTTGGGTTTTTTTTGATTGTTGTTTTGTTGTTGGTTTTTTTTGGTTTTTTATTTTTTTTGCTTTGCTTTGCTGCATCTCTGAAGTGTATTGTATTTGTAGGTCCTGAACTTCAAGGTGAGTGACAAACAGCTGGAGCCACAAGGCAAAGTTCACAGATGAAAATATGAAAATGTGCCTGACTACCTCAGAAACTCCTGGCACAGAGATACATTTGACTGTGATGCAGCCTTCCAAAGGAAGCAGTGCAAATTTTTTAATTCAAAGTATTTTAAATAAGACCAGACAATGCTTGAAGGAAGGTACTCCAGCTATTTACATTGTGTAATATCCTTCATAGCCTGGTCTCAGAGTGCTGAACCAATAACTATAAAATAAAATTATCAGTGCTTATTCTTTAGGGAATCAGTATTTCTTTACTCTTCTCTTAAGTGCCAAGATACAGACTGAGGAGTGAATTTCGTATCTTAATTCACAGCACAGGGTTGCCACATGCCCCTGTCTCCAACTGACCCGAGTTAATAACTGAGGCAAAGCAAACACAGCACCCTGCTGCTTCAGACCTTAATGCACTGCCCTCAGGAACATAACCAAAGAGCAGGTTAGTGGAGACTGCAGAGATGGCTCAGGATGTTAAACATGAATGAAGCAAAGTGTGAAATCAGTATGTAATCTGATGGCAAACCAATGAAAAAACAGCAGGACTAATGGTACAAATCTGGTAAAAGAGGAACTGTTGTATTTTGACTGAAGATGCATCTAAGACACACTGCAAAGCAGAAATATTATAAATAAGCATTACCTGTACCACAAACCCTGAAGGAGTTCTTTGTAGGGTTATTGCTCTTTTTTGGGAAATTACCTCAGCACTGTGTGGTTTTGTAGGCAGTAAAAGAAGGCACTTTTTAGAAATGGACCTATGCATCAAAAATCTGAAAATCATAAGCAAAACAACCAAAACATTTTGTTCTTGGTGATATAAGCAGTAACACATGATTGAACTATGGGAGAAGAGACCACCGGGACTGATTTTTTTGTTTATTTGACTGATATAATGAATCTACTCTTTGATTTTAACCAGTACAACTTCAGGTACATGTTTGTTTGAAAACAAGGAGCACAAAGTGAATTCTCACTGGAACACAAGTTGAATTCTTCAGACTTGGCTTTTAAATCGGTTACTATCAGTGGATAGTCTGCAATAGGCAGTGTCCAACATGCAGAGGCTTAGTGAAGACACCATGATTACAGGTAACCAGAGTTGGTCACTCTTTAGAAGTATTAAAACTGTACAAAGAGATATACAAAAACATTGTTTCTGTACTTTGGTACTGGTGCTGTTCTTCAGGTTCTGATTTTCTTTTGCTTTTCCTCGTGAAGAAGACTGAGACCAAACTGAGGAGAAAAGAGCAGAGCGAGGCAGTGCAGTAGGTTTTGCTGTTCTTGAAACTCATGCTGCTGCACATTTTTTGATCAGCTTATCATTTTGCTCCATCCAGGACTGCATTCCCAGAATGGTAACTAAAAGAAGAGAGAAACAGAGCATAGGTGGCAGGTGATGCCTCCATAAGCTTTACTTCTGTGACTCTGGTCATATCCCATTGACAATAACATATAACAAAAATTGTTGATACTAAAAGCATGAAACACTGAAATGGGCAACCACAGGAGAAGCTCTTTCTGTTCAGCATTTCAAAGAGCACTTTAAAAAATCACAGCTGAACTTCTACCCTGCTGATGACAAGTAAGAAAAGTCAAGAAAACCAGCTATTGTCTTGCCAGACAAGGGAATCTCTCTCCCCTCAGTCTTCAGACCTTGACTGTTGGCTGAGCTGATGCCACTCCCCGTGGTAGCACGGTTTTGCACCAAGCTCTGCTTTAGCACAGTTTAAACAGGCAGTGACCCATCTGGATCTTGAGAATCCATTGCAACTATTGCCATGCTTTAACTCTGGCTGACAACCAAGTACCGACAGCTTCTCACTCACCACCCCATCCCCCCATTCCCCCCCTCCCCCGGGAATGGGGAGAGAACCAGAAGAGTAAAAGTAAGAAAACTCTTTGATTGAGATAAAGACAGTTTAACAGGTAAAGCAAATGCCACATATGCAAGCAAAGCAAAACAAGGAATTAGTTCACCACTTCCCATGGACAGGCAGGTGTTCAGTCATCTCCAGGAAGGCAGGGCTCCATCTTGTTTGACAGCTGCTTGGGAAAAAAAACACCATCACTCCAAACATGCCCCCTTTCCTTCCCCTTCCCCCAGGTTTTATTGCTACGCATGACACCATATGGCATGGAATATCCTTTGGTCAGTTGGGGTAAGCTGGCCAGCTGTATCCCTTCTCAAATTCCTGTGCCCTCTCAGTGTCCTCACTAGTGAGGTGGTGTGAGAAGCATAAAAGGCCTTGATGCTGTGCAAGCACTGCTCAGCAGTAACAAAAACATTTCCATATTATCAACCTGGTTTTTGGCACAAATCCAAAACATAGTCCTATACTAGCTACTGTAAATAAAGTTAACCCCACCGCAGACATCCCAAGTACCAAAATGACATTCAGTTTTTCCCCACATGGCATGTGGGCATGGAGACACGCCTTTCACTGTTGCTGATATCACACACCATTGTGGATGTAGCAAAAGTTCAGAGCTCACAGCATGCATAGCTGGTCCCTCACTCCCTCCAAATTTTGGAGATTAAAAGTAGACATTTACAAAGCAGAACTGCCCTTCTCAGAGGAGGAGCTCACATAGACTGTGCATCCAAAATCAGATATCTCAAACAAGTGAGAAACCTGCATCCTAAAAACACCTTTTGTTGACTACAAAAAAATCCTAAGGAAATGCTTAGTTGCACGAGTCTGTGCTGTAGATTTCTACAACTTCTGTAAGACCATCACCATATGTCCACAAGGAAATTATAGTTCAATGAACAGCCTTGAGAGCCCTTGCTAATGAACAAGTACTAGTTTACCTGTGGGATCTGATGTGAGTAAACAGAGCTGTGTGAAATCACTCTTCTGTGAAAATCTGATGCTCAGACATGGGCAAAATTCAAAATCTGTGATGTTTCACTCCCCCCCCCTTTCTGTGAGGTTGCAGAAGATCTCCAGAACTACAAGGTTAACAACATATTGCTGGTTCTAGAGAGCAGTTGTAAATAAAATAATTTATAACTTCGAAGTACAATAAATGATAGCTTGATAAAAGCAGGGATTTTAATACATATACGATAACAGGTTTTGCCACTCTATCTCTAACCCATCCCACCAGAGAGGAGTCTGGGGTTGCGCAAGGAGCTGGAAGTGGACACTGACCAAAGGGATATTCCATACCATATGGCGTCATGCTCAGTATATCACATAGACAGGATGCACCCATATATTACATGGAAAACATGGAAAAAGAGAACATTGTTAATACTTTGAAGGACTTTGTCATAAAAGCAGTAGAAGCATATTGATAGTTGAGGATAACCTGTGATTGATCAGCTCATTCTGACTACGCAGTTAACCTTTCAAGAGGAAACACAATACTTTTCTTGGAAAATTATGGTGCACATCAGGCAGCATCCAGCTATGGTGCATAGTGTGTTATGCCACTTTCAATAATATTTGTCCATCTATTTTGTTATCTTTTCTGCCTGCTTCCTTGGCAACAGGATAATACCTTATGAGCCATGACCATAAACAGAAATCATAAATTCTGATTCTTTGGGCTAAGGGGCATTAGACAGCAGATGAATGGTGGTCCTATCAGGCTGGTTTTTAGCAGAGGGTGGAAGCTGTATACTAGAGCAGAACTGCCCTTTGCTTGTCCTTGACGGGGAAAAGGCGCCTTGCACTCAAAAACTCACAGCTAGCTAGATACCATCATGATATCGACTTATTTTTAATCTTTTTAAATCCAAGCAGGTTAAAATGCCTCCAGTCTTCCTCTAGCCTCCTCCTCTGTCTGCAGCCAGGGGTTGCCAGGACACAGGGTCTGACAAGGCACACTACTGAATTCCCTAGGGTTTAGTTTTACATCTTTGGTCACCAGAGGTCAGAATAAGCCAGAGTCCTCATAAACCCTGCTCATGATGCAATACTCACATCTTCCAGTTCTGATTTTCCATATTTTTTTTCCATACATTTTTGTGAAGTGGTCCAGGTAATGTTCTTATAAGTAAACCTCATTTGTCCATAGGTAAATAGTTTAAAATTGCTGAGGGGACTGATTCCTTTGCATTAGCAGAGCATGCAGAGCTGTTTAAAAACCACTAAACAACCATCCTGGCTTCTTGTGTTCCCCTTACTATTCTAATTATGTGGAATGGGAAAGTGATTGATAATGTACTCACATAAGCCAAAAAAATTACTTGTCCCAGTTAAAATAGTAAATTATTCTCTACCATCAAAAGCAGGAGACATGTTTTTGAAGATAGAGTGTTCTG
Organism: Aphelocoma coerulescens; assembly: GCF_041296385.1. Classification (NCBI taxonomy): domain Eukaryota; kingdom Metazoa; phylum Chordata; class Aves; order Passeriformes; family Corvidae; genus Aphelocoma; species Aphelocoma coerulescens. Next base: position 34,161,306 of record NC_091014.1, on the reverse strand, counting down.
GCTCAAAAAGCCTGCAGATTCTGAATATACTTTCTCATTTCAGTGGAATTTAAACCAAGGTGGAAGATCTTAATTTAACCATTAGAGGTCAGTAAATCCCAGGTTATTCATTGGTTTGTTGAACTAAATTTTTGAAAAAAAAATAGAAACAAGGTAAGAATAATTACAGTATCTCTGGGCACTTGGGGGAAATGCTGGTTGAAATAGAGACTTGGAATAGAAATTTTAAATGTAAAATTGCAGTTTTCAGCTGAATATGAGCACAGATGAAAAATAGTCCCCATCCTTCAGAATTTGTCTGTGTTCTCTTTGTAAGCCTTATTTCAATAACTTCAACAAAGCTTAAAGCAAATGACCGTCCAATATAAGACATGGAGTAAATTCAGGGATCAGAGGGCTGGAGCTAGAGAACACTTTTCTCATACATGGACGTGTAACTACTACACTGTGCTGCACAATTACATTCTTGCATGCTGCTGCCCTCTCAGCCCAGGGAATTGTCCTTCCTGCTGTGCAGCAGCTCAGCTGCAGTGAGAAAGGTGCAAGGAAATAATGACTTCTGCACACATAGTGATCAAGAGGAAAGTTATACTGTTCTTCTAATATTACTGCCACTAACAGGAAATTGTCCTAATCTAAATAGAGTAACCACACAAGATTTAATAATGTCTGATCCTAATAAATGGAACTTAAATAACATATCTATTGGCCAGCTAAAACTAAGTTTTCTTTCTGATCTCCCACTAGAGAAAAATTTGGGTTCATTTCTAACCTGAACCTGCTCCCTGCAAAGGGTTTTTGGTATCTGATTTTCTATTAGCCTGTCTGAAGCTAACTTGATGTACGCTACCTCTGATGATTCCTCAAATTTGGTAAACAACTCTTCACATTTTAATGTTCCTGGGTGCCCAGGTGCTAACCTGCAGTTTGGAAGCATCTCCCTGCTCTGTGTAAGCACATCCCTCTGGACCATACATCTCACCATGACAGATTGCTATGTTACCTGATATGAATCTTGATGCCTAACTCCTCAACTATTTTAAAGAGAGGGAATCAAAGCACCGGTCTGATGAAGTGCGTCCCTTGATGTTCATTCACTCTCGTTGTGGGCACATGCCAGGAGAGGAGACAGACAAGGGTCTTTTAATCACTTACAGGAAGACTATTAGGCTGCCAATGTGATATCCCTGTCAACAAGACAAAAGCCAACCTGAACAGAATATTCTTGGTGAAAAAGTGTTTTTAACACAGTATTAAGGCCAAGGTGAAGCTTCTCTAGAGTTGCCTGCAGTCCCGTGTCAGACAGTCTGATGTCCAGGTGAGGTAGGCCACTCGATGAATAGATGAATAGACACAGAGCAAAAGCAATGATCAAAAGAAAAACAAAGAAGCTAAAACAACACACTTGTCTAGCCCAGCAAAATAAAGGCTGGGGATAGTTGTGACAGCTGACTATAAATACACTGAGAGGAGAGTGTTGAGGAGGGAGACAAGCTATTCAGGATGAAGAACATACCTGGCACAGAAACAGATGGGTATAAATTGCCTGTAAATAAAATTTAGGCCGGAACTCAGGAAAAGATTTAAAGATCTCTCAAATGCCTCCATTTCTCTTGGGCAACAAAAGATTAATTTAAATTTAGATCTTTGATAATTTAAAAAATGACAAGACATGATTGCCCATGAGAGAAGGGGACTGGAATGGGTGATCCAGCAGCCTGAGGTTTGTTTGCTAGCCAGACCCCTTTAAAAGCTCTTTATAAATAGGTCTCAAATAATGGCTCCATAGGGTCTAGTTCTGCTAAGAGAATCCCTCATAGTGATGAAATTAAAGCTTCCAGCTGCTCATTGACAAGTGATTGCCAAGGCCTGTGTACAAGACAGTATGAGGTGACAGCTTGTAGGTCATGTGAGCTTTGTGTCAGCAGGGAACACCAAACTTGGATGGGTGAAGAATTTATGGCTATTTGATATTTGTGTTGAAACATGGTCCTGGGATGAAGGAATAAAAAAATGACATCTCTAAACTCCAAAAGCAGACTGGCATAGAACAAGGTTTCTGCCAAGCCTGTGCTCAGCACAGAAGGGAAAGACATTGAGAATATCTTTCAGCATGTGCTCAGAAGCTTCTTCTTTTATTCTGAAGAAATAAAACTGAAGCAATAAAACAAACGGAAATGAATCCTGTGGTTGGGGATTTGAACTCAGGCTGGTGAGTCAGCCCTGTGGCATCCAGAAATAGTTTTCTGCTTCAAAACAAAATGTGTGTCAGCAACAGGGTCTTCCTTCTGAGGAGAGGCAAGGCCACTGCACTGCGTTGGTGACTGCGGCGGTGGTGGGACAAGGAAAGAGTTTGCCATCACTCCCAGGGAAGCCAAAAGCAGGTAAGGAGGGGCTTCCATTATGCTGCAATAGCAGCATTATAATGTCTGTCAAAGACAGCACACCAGCAGATTTTGTTCTGCAAAAGTAGAAGATGAACTTCATGTTCTTCTGTCCAGGTTCAGGAACAGTCTAATTTATGCACATCTTGTGTGTTCAATAATTCTTGTTAATGTCACTGGTTTATGTCTTTCTGCAAATGATGTATCATTCTGTGTTAATAGAGAAGACTGCTGCAAGACTGTCAAAATAATAAACAGCTAGGTGTATGTGACATTTTAATAATTCTCTTCCTTAAGTATCATGGCCCTTATCATCATCCTAACTCAGTGATAAATTATTTCATCTTTTATTTTCTCTAATCAAGAACTCTGGAATGAAATAATTTTACTTAATGGGAGCAGCAAAGTTACTTGAATAATACAGATTCAGAACTCAAGTCAGATGTCACTTTTGAACAATGTGCTATCTGGGTCAAACTGTGGATAAAAAAAGGAGGAGTGGAGACTGAGGGAAAAAGACAAAAAAATAACCAGAGACAGAAGCAAAAATTTAATCTGTTTCAGTTTAGAAGAGAGCACATCACATTAAAAGGCTAGAAGATAAACACATCATCAGCTCTGTTTTTATCACTTAGAGGAGATATTTTAAGAAACTTCATAAACTAAGTAGGAAGTTGCCATGTGGCTAATAAGGAAGATTGGATGAAATAAAAACACAAATAGCCTCAGGAAAAACCCCATGATATAAACTGATGACTACAGCTAAAAGCTGCTATTTAAACATTTTTACATTAATGTAAGAGCTATCATGTGTTCTCCATGCTGCAGTATTCACCATGAAGGTCATATTGGAAACAAAGCGTATTGATCTGAGCCTATGTAAGAGAAACATTGTAGAAGCAGAATAACGATTTGGTCCCTGCACCATGCACTGAGGCTGTGCACGTCTGAGCACAACACAAACCATTTCTGACATCTCTCTGCAAACTGCCCAGTCCTTCTCCCAGTGCTGGGGTGTGAGGCAAGCTGGGGGTCCTGCAGAAAGAAACTTTTTTCCGGTGTGCAGCAAATGTGATTCCCTGGGCACTGCTTATGTCCAACTCTCACTATGCTGGGGCATAAGAAGTCCCATGGAACCGTGTAAAATTATGAGAGCAGATCATAGCAGCAAGAGCTGAAAGCTACTATTCATACCAGCCTTTCTATTGATTTGAAAGCAATTATTTGCCTGAGCAAGCCCTGCTCAACTGAGAAAGGGGTTACAAAGTCATGGCAGAGACTTTTAAAAGCTCCTATCAGTCGCAGACATGTGTTGAGTCCTGTGCTCTATTTTCATGAGGTTCTTACAGTCCTGAGAGTTTAACCAAGTCTTCTCTGCCCTCCTGTTTAGATTTATTGTATGTAGCCAAGGAATTGATTCCTTGGTGTCTTTTAGAAAGATTTGGGATGTGACTAAGTTTGGCAAGCTTTCTAGATGGTCTTGAAGTAAATAGCCCTGCCAAGGTTCTTTGCTACTAGCTAGCTCTTGACATAGTTTCATAAATCTAGCTTGGACTTGTGAGGGGCTGATAAGAGGAGAGGTCTGTGTCCAGCTTGGCTGCTGTTCCCTGAAGACAAACCAGCCCTTTTCCAGAGTGCTAGAAGAGGACAATGAGCTGAGAAGACTCCCCATTTCTGGGCTGTATGGGCTGCACAATGTACTAGGACTGCCTGAAGGTAGACATGGAGGAGATGCCATCAGCTTTGATAAACTGAGAGAGAGGTGGCTAAAGAGGCAGCCCAAGCACTGGCTGTAACCACAGAAGCCTTGTCAAACAGACATCCAAATTGCAACCTGCTCAGCTCTGGGCACAATTTAAACTGAATGTGCTGTATCTGAACTGTAACTGGCCATCGGTTTGTCCATCCTTATAGACTTTCCTTTACAGACTGGAAAGAGCAACAGTAAACATTTTGTTACAAGCAAAAATTAGTCTTTAATCTAGGAGGTAAAGTCTTGAGAAGCAATTTCCAGCATATGATTCCTAAATATTTACAGCTGTAGAGAGGTTGAGCAACTCAGTGGACTGAGATTGTGCAGGCAAAATTTAATTCTACTCAGCTTCTAGTTTAGTACATAACTTTTGGTCAGCCATTTACTCTTTCCACTCTTCTTTATGTGTAATGGTACAGTGGTAGGACCCACCGTTCAGGGCATGCTCTGATATTCAAAACTATAAAGGTCATATAACTGCTGAGCATCACTTGTGTTATATCAGTTATATTACCTTAGAGACTTGAATGGTGGTGATGACAAACCCTTAGTAATAGGAGTTACAGACATTGGCACATCTATAAACATAGGTAAATCTTCTCTTTGTACTTTGTCCTCAAGTGGATCACCAAAATCACTCTTTTGCTTCACACATATTAAATAACCTATCCTGTATCTTAAGAATTTGTGGCCATCAGTAGCACAAATCTTCTGCAAGAGCTTGCAGATGGCATGAGTCAAGCATGACCCGATTTGCTTTTTTCCTGTCTCTTTCAAGGGGTACAGGTCTATATGCTGAAATCATGAAGACTCATTCTCATGTTGCCATATTTTCCTTTTCATTAATATACTTTGGTGTATTGGGTGTCATTAACACTTATAATACTATGAGTATGTTCAGTCAGTAATGAAAGCGTTCAGTTTTCCCAGCTACTGTTCATCACCTAACTAGTACTGAAATATGAAGAATGTATATGCTTGAGCTTTGCCATTTGTTTTTAGAGTATGTTGGTTCTCAAAGAGCATGATGGAAAATTTTGCAGGATCAGTGTCTTAGGTGATACCCAGAAAGACAAGGGTCATGTGGTCCTCCAGCACCTTGTTTTCCAGCTGTTGAAATGGAGATGCTGATTTTCATTGAAAGAGGACAGAAAAAATTGCCTTGACAGTAGCAGAATAGCAGAGAAATAATGACAAAATCACTTAGGAGCTATTTGCACCCTTGGATGCATTTGAGATGCCCATAATACATTCATTTCATTAAAATGCACTGGTTTTTGCTAAGGATGAATTGGGTGGATATAAGGTGTTTGTGGCTGAGGCAAGGACAACACTAGCTATTCTCACAGCTAATTGCAGTCCTACCACTGCAGATCATAAAAAACCAAATAATCTTTAATCATAAAGTTCTTGTACTCTATTTGAAGTGTTGGGGAAAAAAGAAATACAATTCCTACTATTAAGTGAAAATTAAGTATGCAATATGATCTTTTGATTTAGGAAGGGACCTTGAGTGGTCTTCTAGTGAGACCAACCCAAAGGAAAATCAGATCTTTCAGGTAACTGCTGGCAGACATATGTCTCATCTGTTCATAAAAATCTCCATAAATAAAGATTCTCCATCCTTCCATTGTAAATTTAGATTTGTTTTCCCAAAACAGAAATTTAGAAGTCAGAACTAATTTCACTGGAACAACATTCTTTTGTCAGAACAAGTTTCATAGCAGTGATCCCATGCTCTCTCACTCTGCTCTCTGGAAGAAATTGCTTGCAGCCAAGAGGCTGTCCAACCTCACAAACCCAAATGTTGTCCCTCCTAGCACTGGAAAGACACTTGACCAAAGTATCCCCAGTATACTGCGTGATCATTTTGTAAATTCTACCAACACAGCGCAATTTATTCTGCTGCGATAGAGATTTTGCAGCCACTGTCATATGCCACTGGCCCCCCAGGTCCCCTGAGAGGAAACTGATAGACCAGACTCACTATTCTTTCATGGAAGTGGCAGTCTGTGCCCAGTCTGTGTGGTGAGGAGAACCTGCTGCAATGGACCTGACCCTTACTGGCAGAGGGAAGCTCACACATGCAGGGCTGCAGAAAGCCTCACTCACAGACCATGTTTTTTTCTTTCTGAAGGAACAACTGTCACCAGCCATTTCCTTATGTTTTTGCATTTAGGATGTTGAAAATCCCATCCAGGAGACCTAAAGAAGTTCACTGGTATGGCTGGCTGAGAAAGTCAAAGTTTCTGAGCCCTGATGCCCATCATACTTATTTATGAGGCCCTTGTACCTAGAATCTGGCCCACATATTTCAAGTCCTCATCATCCATTTAATCCCTTGATTTATCTTATTTTAATAGACATTGAGGTGTAAGACATTTAATTCTGTCTTATTCTTCTGCTGAGATTCATACTGGGATGGAAAAAATGATGCATTTTCTCCTGATGTGTAAGTGCTACAGCTGACTCACAAGTGTTCCTGCTCCTCCAGGTCTACAGCTGTCCCACTCTGACTTGGAAATACAGCAAGATTTGGGAATGACCCTTGCTTATATACATAAGTAATAAAATGTCTTAACTTTAAAATACTTGCCTTTGTGTCATGTCCCCCCACTCCATTTATTTAGATCCTTCCCTTTTTACTCCCACCATTATTCTGTCATGAGACTTGCAAACAATTTCAAGCAACATTCAAAATACCAGCTTTTATCACATCTCTTTATCACAGCTGTTGATACAGCTTTTCTGTCATTTTATTTTTCCTTTTTGACCTCATAGAATCATAGAATAGAATCATAGAATATGCTAAGTTGGAACGGACACATCACGATCACCAAGTCCAACTCCTGGCCCTGTGCAGAACATCCCAAGAATCCCACATGTACCTCAGAGCATTGTCCGAACACTCCTTGAACTCTTTCAGGCTTGTTGCTGTGACCTCTAGGGTGCCTGTTCCAGTACTCAGCCACCCTCTGTGTGAAAACTTTTCCCTGATACTCAACCTAAACCTCTCCTGACTCAGCTTCACACCTTTTCCATGAGTCTTATCACTGGCACAAGAGTGAAGAGATCGGTACTTGCCCCTCTGCTTTCCCTCACAAGGATGTTGAAGACCACAGTGAGGTCTCCCCTCAGTCTCCTCCAGGCTAACATGATAAGCAACCTCAGCTCCTTCTCATACAGCTTCTCTTCCAGACCCTTCACCATCCTTGTGGCCCTCCTTTGGACACTGTCCAATAACTTAATGTCTTTTTTATTTTGTGGCTCTCAAAACTGCACACAGCACACAAGGTGAGGCCACACCGGTGTGGAGCAGAGCGGGACACCGGTTATGTCTGGCTGGCGATGCTGTTCATGATGCACCCCAGGACACAGGTGGCCCTCCTGGCTGCCAGGGCACTGCTGACTCACGTTCAACTTTCCCTCGAACAGGACCCCACGTCCCTTTCTGCAGTGCTGCTCTCCAGCCTCTCATTTCCCAGTCTGTGCATACAACCATGGTTGCCCTGTCCCAGGTGCAAAATCTATCTCTTGCCCTTGTTAAATTTTGTATGGTTGGTGATTGCCCAGCCCTCTAACTTTTCAAGGACTCTCTGCAAGGCCTGTCTGTCCCTGCGGGAGTCAACAGCTCCCACAAGTTTTGTGTCATCAGCAAACTTACTTAGTATTCCTTCCAGTCCTGAGTCCAACTCACTAATAAAGATGTGGAAGAGCACTGGGCTGAGGCTGGACCCCTGCAGAGCCCCACTAGTCACAGGTCGCCAGCCTGATGTCACCCCATTCCTTATAACTCTTTGTGCCCAACCTGTGAGCCATGCTCACTCATGGCACAACACTGTTATTTAGATCTATGCTGGACATTTTGTCCAGAAGGATACTGTGAGAGACAGCAGCAAAAGCTTTGCTGAAATGCAAAAAGATTACATCTACTGGCTTTCCTAGATGAACTAGGAAATCAGGTTCAACAAGCAGGATTTTCTCCTCATGAAGCTGTGCTGGCTGTGACCAATGACTGTGTTGTTCTCCAGGTGTTTTTCAATACTTACCAGAGCAGTCTTTTCTATTACTTTACTTGGCACTAAAGTAAGACTGACAGGGCTGTAGTTTCTGTGGTCCTCCTTCTCTAGAACAATTCTGTGTGATGAAATTTTCCTCTGCTGCCCCTCTTTTAGAACTTCACAGATGGCCCTGGACTCACTGCACTGTAAAATACAGGGAAGCAGCCAGAGATTGCTTTAATTAGGGCTCCTTGTACTTCCCTCTTATTTTTCATTATCCCCTTTCTTTGAGGCCTTTACAGTCTTTTTTGTCTTCTTTTTTGTGTTTGACCTCTGCTCATTTGATATGTCTCTGCTTTGATCTGTTTCAGTCCCCATTATGCCTCTTCTCTCCTGCTCTCTCCCTTAGCACTTTCTTTCTCCCACAAGCATGCAAAGAAACTCTTCCATTGCCAGCACTTTTAATCCCTTTGGCTTCCCCAGTTCTTCTGAATATACTCAAGGCCTGGGAAGGCAGTGGCAAGCGAAGGGCCTGCAAAAAGCCCCAGTGTCCCAGGTCTGCTCAGTGGGGACCCCACTGGCTTCTGCTTATTGCTGTTGGCCTTTGGCCAGCCCAGCCCAGCCCGTGGGCTCACTGGCAATGCTTGTTCTGGTTGCTCCAGCTGGATTGAAGCATTCCCCGGAGGAAAGCCTGGGGACTGGAGGAGCAGTGTGCCTGCGTGCCTGCGAGCACACGTCCATCACTACCCGGCGGCAGCCCCAGCTCCTTGTGCAGGCTCCCGCATCCTTTTTATTGCTAAATTGCCATTTCCCTGCTACCCTGAAGGGGCCTCTGGCTCCTGCACATCCGGCTGGAACTCGCTTAAGTCTCCTCCGGCATGCCTCCATGTTTCCTCACCAATTCGGAGGGAAGAATAGCACTTAGTGAATGGCCCTTCACGCTCTGGTGGACTCAACAAACCACACAGAAAACACGGAGGTCTCTCTGCAGAGCCACTCAGCCAGGAGCACCCGAGTCAGCAGGAGACTCGAGGCACCACTGCTCCCGCTCAGAAGTGGGCAGCCACCACTGAGCATGGGTTGGGCATGGCAGGCTGTGCCAGGGCAGCCCCTGGCTGTGACAAGGCCATGGTCCCCATGGCTCCCTGCAGACCTGGCAGCAAATTAACAGGCGGCAATGGCCTCTAAAAGGAGACTTGTGCTTCTCCTTCAGCTCCAAGCAAGGAGCTGGATCATTTCCAAAGGCAATGTTATGTGTACCCATCTGGAGGTTGTGTAAATAAATCGGTTCAAGGAAATTAACTGGGTTTTATGAGTGTAGAAGCTGCAGCTTCTTCTCTCTGGACCCTCAGCAAGGTAGTAATTGGCTGCATCAGACTGCTGTGCTCCCTGTGCTGCCCTTGGTCTGGGCAAATCTCTCTGCTGTCCAGGAAAAAGTGCCAGTAGGGCCAGGGGTTTCAATCATTCATACATAATTGTTGGGAAGCATCTGTACCTTGTGCATACAGGATCTTTTTATGCTTAGTTGTATGTAAAGAATTTGCATCCCTCAAAAAGGCTGAGACTAATTTTAAGCCTCTCTAGGTGAAAATTTATATGCTTTAATAGCATTTTCTGCTGGCACTGCTGGTGGTGGCCCTGGTACCTGGGTTCTTATGTGGATAGAATCACTATTACCTCACATTTTAAAAGGTGCTTTGGGAAGTCCCCAGCACGGGAAAACAGCTGAGCATAGCCATGGTGCCCTTATATTGGGCCCAATATCCCAGGCCGTTCAAACAGCTGCCTTGTTTGCCTATTTTGACAATAAAACATGTTAAGGAAACATAATCCTGAGCCTGTTTGGTTGGACTGGTGTTTACCTCTGGAGTTCTATACATCATGTTTTCATACCACACACTTTTTCTTAATTTAACTGCACTTCAAATTGTGGCAAAGGAAAATAATGTTTTAGATACAATCTGTCACAAGAGTGGGATGAGGAACTTTCCTTTCCCAGCCTGATTGAACTTCTGTAAATTTTAGCAAAAATCTCTTTTCACACTTTCATTTCTAAAACTGAAACAAGGTTGTTTGGCTGCTTGCCTCACAAGTTTCAAAGGGCTTTTGAGGCTGAAAATTATTTCCCACTCTTTACTCCACTTTCCCACTTACATATTGCTTGGAGGCTTAGACCATCAGAGATGTTGAGGGGACTCTATTTTTCAACGGGGATCAAGTTGGATAGGCATAATCCAGGGCATCAGGGAGGGCCAAGTTACTAATGCTCCCAAGGCTTATGACAGTAACTTGATTTTGCCTGTAAGTGTTCCCCGTGAGTACAGTTCAGCAAGGATGTGTGTACCTCCAACACACACATTCAAGGGTTACATGTATGGGTAGTTGCATAAATAGGAAGGTAAATGGGGTTTTGGAATATCCATGATATTCCTGCTATCCCTCCAGAATAAAAAAACAAATTAGTAACTCGATCTTGCTGTCATTACATAGGTAAGAAATTCATTAAAACAGTGTGACTAATCCTGTGATTAAGGACTACACACCAGGTTTGGGGCTTAATCTCTTCCGAGAAAATCCCAATTTAACAGGAGTAAAATGATCCTAGGACTAGTCTGTGAGAGCTGATGTTTAAAGCATGTGGAAGAAGAAATCATAATTAATTAGTTTTGAGGGATATTTTCTTGTTTAGGTAATTCTATTATACATGAAAAGCAATTGTGTCTTCAACTCTCCTGTTGTAAAGTAATGATAGTTTTTATTAGAAAATTAAGATCATCTGAATGCAAGGCTCTTTCAGGACAGCACAGTAATTCTGAAGCATGAAATGAAGAATATGGTTCTTTGTGAAAATGCAATGACAGGGAGGGGATGCAGCGTCCTTTTTCAGGAGTCACATTTAAAGGGTAAGATTAGAAGCGCATTATCTTGATGCGGGATTACAGAAAGTCCACTTGCGCAGCTGGTGCAACTGGCACTGAGAGGAAGACAATCTGCCTGCTCTTGAGCTTCTAAGCATCAATAACATTGCAACGTTTTCAACACACTGTAGGATAACACTGGGGAAGGGCCTTACTGAATTTTAAAATAATTTACATGTATATGGGTGTGTCTGGGTGTGCCTGTGTCTCTGTGCGGTGAGCCATTATCTTTTTGCTATTTCCAGTTTCTTAAATATTAATTAAAAAGTTTAACATTTTAAATTTTCCTTTGACTCTTACTTTTGAATGTCCTTCTTTCAGCATGCTTTCCAGGAAGGGAAGGAAGAGGGAGCTGAATAAACATCCATAGCTGGGTCTTGTTTTCAGAGCAGTGAAGTATGTTCCTGCAGGCCGGGTTGAAGAGGAAGGGTGTCTGCTTCAACATTACAGGCTGTCCAGACTATTCAGAGGTAATTAATTTGTGGGAAAATGGCACATTTAGCCCATCCACATATACTGAGTGGGTCCAGAAGATGGGAGCACAGACTGATGCAGCCAGCATGCCTTCCAAGTGGCATGAGGTGATCTGTGAACTGAGCCATTAGACAGCAGAGTTTGCCAACAGTTTTATGAGAGCATCATGTGCTACCTACACAGCTGAGACAGACAGACCTTTGCAAGTTATTTCTATAAATAGCCTGAAACTTCTAACCAGTTTATAGCCTCGGTCTCTACAGTTATTGTGTTTGCAGGTACCTAAACTGCTCAAATAGAAGTTGTGTGTACCATTAGGCATTTGCAGGCCCAGTGCTTCAAAGGTCAGGTGATATCTGAGCTAAATCCTTACCCTGGTTAGCCTTCACCACCCATCCCTAAACATATACATAGAAAATACAGCCATTCAGAAACTAAGGAATCTGGTTTAGTAGAAATGCCCAGTATTGAAGCTGCTATTCTTTGAATTGGTGGATTTGGAGTATTTGTTGGAGATTTTTTTAGTGTTGCTATGTTGAAGAATAGTTAGAGGATCAGGGACATGGATCATTAATAAAGACAGATCAATAAAAGAACTGTACAAGCAAAGGCCTGCATGAGAAAATGCCTGCGTGGGAAACAGGCCTGAGAACCAAAAGGGAGTTTTAAGGAGGTACAGTCCTGTGCTGATAAGATGTACTGACCATGAGAAGGGAGGAAGATCTTTGATTTCTCAAGTCAAAACATAAATAATAGAAGCTTGCCAAATGTAGTCTTTTATCTTACCCAATTATGTAGAAGTAAGGATGCGCTTTCATAAGCTTAAACCAATCAAGAACTGATAAGCATGTACTCTCACACTATATAAGTGCCTCTGTATTGCCAATAAATGAAGCTTGCTTTATCAATCACATTGATTGTCTACATGCCTTCCCCTGCCGAAGTCAGCATTGCTACACCTTTGTAAAAGTGCAGGTCCTCTATGATGTTGCAATGTCTACATGCAGCATTACAAATGCTACACCAAGGCCTGGTGTAGAAGGTAACTAATAAACCAGCACCAACAAAATAAGAGTTGGCAAGACAGTTGAGATGGTCAACTCTTCCTCCTTTTGTCATAGAAGAAGTTTTCTCTTTTGTAGCCCTTAATATGTACATTCCATTAACAAGGTGCTAACGAAATGTACATATTCTCCCAGGTAATGAGAGATTGGGTGAGAGGAAATGACCTCAAGTTGCACAAGAGGAAGTTCAGTTTGGGTATTAGGAAAAAATTCTTCACTGAAGGGGTTGGAACAGGCTTCCCAGGGCCTGTTCCCAGGTTGAGTCATCATCCCTGCAAGTATTTAAAAGATGTGTAGATGTGACTCTTGGGGACATGGTTTAGTGGTAGACTTGGCAGTGCTGGGTTAATGGCTGGACTTGATGTCCTTAAAGCTCTTTTCCAGCCTGAATGAGTCTGTGGTTCTACGATTATTTTTTATTTCATGCACCCAAAGGATAGTAACCTGAAAATACTATTAGTAATGAGAGCATGTTAGAGCTGGTAGCCTGTCACCACTCGAATTCCTTGCTGTCAGTTTGGGTTGCCCACAGACAGGCTCCCAGCATGTTTATAACCCATAAAGGGAGTTGTAAGATATCAGAAGGCGTATTCATAATCACTTTCTTCCTGGTGCCAAGTGGGAGCATAATAAAAGATGCAAAGAAGGAGCCCACCAATTTCTTATTGCATTCAGTGAGTTACAGAGAAATTACACTGAAAGTCAGACTCCAATAATAGCTAATGTCTCTGCTGAGCTCCAAGCCTATTTTGTGCTTGCAATTTCACTGAAATGGAGTGGCTCAAATAATTGCCTAATGAGTCAGGCCTCCGAGGAGCAGCATTTGACATCCTGGCAGGCAAAACATAGCTTTAATTGTCAACATTTTATAATCTGAAATTTCAAATGCTAACCGATCATTTAAAAGCTGCTGGTCCATCCTGATAAGACACATATTTTTCTTATGAATGGTATTTCTTTTGATCTTTAGTTTTTTCTTGATGTATCTCTCTGCAGTTAACAGGGGCTATCACTCATTTGCTCTGGTTCTTGGTTGGTTTCTTTTTCTGGAGTGCTCCATCTGATTCACCTCTTATCACCCATCTTCTCTTCTCTTGAAAATGCAACTTGTATTTGTTTAATTGTTGGCCCACAATAAGCTGCCTCATTATTCATCCATCACTATCATCAAGCAATGTAGAAAAGAATAAAAAACAAAGGGAATATATCTTTAGTGTTATTTGATGTGCCTGAGTCTAGTTATAAATAAAGACTCAAAAGGGAAATATTTTGTGTAAAGAACCTGAAAATTACAGAGCTGCACAGATCCTGTTATATATATCAGGCAGAAATTTCTTCTCTAACTCCAGGGCTTTCATATGAAGGAGAAAGATTGAATTTGCTTTTCTGTATTCTCTTTGCTTCCCTAAATTGGATACTTTTGGTTGCCTTTTCTTCCCTAGAAGAATTGCTATCTCTCCCAAACCTCCCTGATTTTTTCCACTTCACTTGACATAGAGAATCATTATCATTTCTCCTTTGGCTGTTAAGCAAAATCTATCACTTACCAGAAGCAGTTTTTGCTAGAAGAAACACCCGAGTCCTTTCTCCTCATTTTTTTGAGGACTATCGCAGAAAACACAGTTCGTCTCAGTGTAAAACATTAAAGGCAAATTTTGAGCTTTTCAGCTCACCCAAGGCATGGTGAGGGCCTAGTTACATTGTCCAGGAACAGGCCAGGTCAGGGAGCAAAACTTATCAGCAAAATCAGGGCAGGTTTGAAAGCAAGGCCATGTGCATTAAAATTTTTTATGTGACTGTTGCAGCATCCAGTGCTACAGCTGAAGGTTGAGGCCAAAACCTCCTGTCCGTGCTCTAGGAGACCTGATCTGACACTGTCTGCCAGATGTGGAAATGTTTCTTCCCAGCTCCAGGGGGAACACAGGGCACCAGACAGACCTGGCTCTGTTTAGCAGTACCAAACTCTCATCTATTCTCCCCATGAAGAACATCCCCAGGCCAGCTGCAGCATGCTCTTAAGTGCATGGATGCACACAAAGGTTGTGAGTGAGGAGTGGGTCAGGCTCAGCCTCATGGGAGCTGCAGCTTAGGTGGACATGGCTGTGCCTCACAGCCAACTCCTAGCTGGTGCCCTGTCAGATCTTGAGCTGTTTAGGGCATTATGGCCAATGAGATCTATTTGAAAGCTATCTAATGAACAAATCTTTAGCCCCAGGGTGCAAACTGGTTGTCACAGAGTTCACAGCAATGGTAAGCAGGAGTGCACATGCTCTCTCTCCAAAAGCACTTGCCTCTGCAGCCTAATGAAGGGAATGCTTTCTCTCTGCATGGTACCACTTACCTCTGACACACATCAGCAAATTCCCATGACAAAATGGCTACCTAAAATGCTATAGAAAATTATCAGGAACCACTGAGTGAATAGAAAAGTCCAATCATCCTAAATGTGTAGTGAAAGCATCCTTACACCGGAACATGACCTCTGAGTTATTGTGCCATCAGAATGAAAGGTGCCATTAAAGGAGCAACCAAGCACTGACAATTTCTCATTTTTGCAATCAAAGGAAGGATCTTATTAGCCTGCTTACTTAAACTAATAAGATGGCACAAGGAGCAAATGGAAGATGCTCCTAAATGATTCCTGTTTGGGTGACATCTGTGTCCTTCTGGTGACAACAACCACTCATGGGAAGGCAAGGTTTGGCCTCCTATCTCATGACATAAGATCACAAGGGGCCTGAGGAGCGGTTTACCACTTGTAGGCATTTTACTCACTGCAATTACTTCTCAAATGTTTTATCCATTCTGATAATGAAATTTTTGACAGACTTGCCACTCTTGAAACACATTTTCACTCTTCATAGACTAACCACAAACTTGAACCTGGCACGACACCTCTGAGCTCTAGTCACTCACTTCTCACCAATGGGCAGTTCGTGGAAATGCTGACATCTGACAGCTTGGAAAAACAGAATCAATAGCAGAAATCACATTTTAGCAAAAAGCATTTGAGCAGACAAGAACTACTTCCCAAAAAGTGTGAATGGTGAGGATGTGGCCCAAAGCACAGTGGTGTAAAAAGGCATCTAGAAATTCAGCAGTATACAGTTTAATTTCAAACTGATCATTCCCATCTGTTAAGAGCTACATCTTAGAGGAGAAAAAACACTGTGGTATAAATCCTTTTTATCTAGAAATATTGGATTTGGGATCCAGAAAGGATTTGTATTTTTTCACACAGACTTTTGTGCTTTTTTGTGTCTGGAGGCAGCAGCTTTACCTCTCTGCCTCCGCAGGTGCTGCTGGGAGGTAAGACAAGGATGGCAGTGGTGCTAAATTACAGGTGGTGCTCACCTGCATCAGCTGTGCCTGCAGCAAGTGGTGTTCTGCCATCTGCTCCCTGCCATGGTCACTCTGATATCCCTGCTGTTGCTGTAAATGAGGATGGAGAAAGGTGGTCCTGTTTTAGCTTTAACTTCAATGGACCAAAGAAATTACTTAATTCTTGTAGCCTTGAGCACGAGAGTTTAACTATGGCATGTTGAGGCAATAGCAATACCATAGTGAAAATCCTATTTTCTCATTAAAATATGGAAGAAGCGTCTTCCCCTGTGTAAGAAAATCTCTCCAGCTGCTTTTCTGTACTAAGTGGAACTGTTTAGAAGGTTAAATACCAAATTCTAACCCAGCAGGAATTTGCTGGTCTCTGTATTAAATGATTCCTTGCCTCTTAATGTTGCACTTCAACAATCTTTAGGAACAAGATTCCAAATCTGAGTTGATTTTACCTATTTCCCAATGCTATTCAGCTATTCAGAGCCTTGAGCTAATGGCCTCAATCCTGCAAGCATTTGCCACACTTACTTGGCACTATGGCAAGTCCAAACAGTTCAGAATTATTAGTCACAAAATTCACTTTCAAATAACAGGATAAAAAAACCAGACAAATCAAAGCTCTTACAGTTTGCTGTTTTGTTGCTGAAATAATTGCTTGGTTTTTAATAAAATTTTGGAATCTCACATTATTTGAGATTTTCAGAAGCAGGGTCAAAGAGAAAAAGTGTTCAATACTTTGCAAGTTGGAATGAAATTCAGAGTTGATAATAAGAACAGCTTTGTTCTCACCTATGACTTTCAGGGTATTTAGTAGATTATTTTTTAGTAAAAGTAATTCTACACATTGCCATTTGTCTAGACTCAGGCAAGAAGTAGGCATCGTTTCAGCATTAATTTTTGGCTTTGGATAATTTGTGTTTAGACATTCTGCTGAATCAGGGACATGGAAGTGTCCCCTGTTATAAAAATAGTAAAGTGACGTGACCATTGGCAAGAAACCACTCTTGTGTTGATGAAAGCTGGGAGGGTACAGTGCAGTTATGGTGTTATTGTGTTGTATTTTAGTAAGATACTTCAGCACTATGCATGTAGTTATCCAGGCTCAGCCTTGCTACCAAGTGAATAATCACCACTAGTAACAATTGAGGAGAATCTCCTTTGTTAGTCTAAGATGTGCAAAATTGGGAGCCTGCCAAGGAAGGAGGATGAAGGTAACAGAGATGTCTGCTTGCAGATCTAACCTGACGTCCCAGAAGGGACAGTGTATGTTGAGAGCCTGGATCAGACCCAGTAGAAAACCTCTCCCATTAAATGAGCCCCTGGGAAAGCTGTGAGTGAGCTCTTTGCTGTGGGTATTGGGAAGGAGGGGTGAGGTTTGCTCTCCCCAGCACCTCCATCTGAGGGCAAAGGTTGGGACAGAAATCAGCATCTGGAGAGGATGGGGTGGCCAGGAGACAGGACTTGGCAATGACTGCAGCTTCCCACTGAGGAGGCAGTAATACTTGAAGAAAAAGAGTACATCTCACACAGAGAAGTGAGAATGTTATCAGGCACAGCCTGAGCCAACTAGTAAAGAGGCGGATACTGCATGTTCTGAAAACAGAGCACTAAACCCCCCTGGGAATGAAAAGGGACAAGAAAGAAAAGAGTGGGATGACTACCCTGGAGGTCTGTATGCTAATATAAGAAACATGAAAAACTAATTGAAGAAAAATTTAATTCACAATCAGAATTATTTCTTAACAATTTGATAAGTGAAAAGACATGATACATTTATGATTTATTCTGGGTAAGTGGAGAGAGAGAGGCACGTTTCTGAGGTGTATATGTGGTTGCATCTGTCTGCTATGAGCACCAGTAGTCTTTGAGCATAAAAAGGAGGGGAAACAGCCCTGCTGCAATGGAGATTGTTATCTGTTTCTCCAAAAACGAAAGGCTCCTTTGGATCTTTTTTCTGCCAAGAGAAGAGGGGTTGGTCCAGAGGCTGAAGGGAGAAGGCAAGCCCTGTAACAGGGATCATAAAGAATAGTACTCCTGACATTGAGCATGAGAATAAATGAAAAGCAGTAAAATAAAAATAAAGGATTTGAGGAAATAGAGCATCAGTCAACTTGAGACTTGAGAGAGAAGAAACACAGGACGAAAAAAGAAGTTTAAAGGAAGCTCTTGAAAAGGTACCTTCAAAAAGACAAGCACAGATTATTTCCTACAAAGGAGATAGAGGAGGTGTAGTAGTAAGAAGCCTCTTCTGCTAACTCAGGAGTTTTTCAGTGACCTGAAAATTATTTGACATTGAAAGTAGGTCAAGTTACTAGGAAGATATATGTAAGAGTAGCACAAACCTACAAGGACAAAATCAGAAAGGCCAAGGCGTAGAATACGATAGAATTAACACAGAAGGTAACATGAAAAAGAACAGAAAAAAATATTTGGAAAGAACATTTGCTAGAACATGAGGACAAAGAAAAACACAGTACACTGCTGTGAGCAATAGTAGTAGCTTTCTGTATATTGGCTGTACCACTGCTTTTGTCTTTGCTTCCCAAGGGAGTCTTATAAGCACGTTAAAGAAAAAGTTTTTCTGAAAACACTATGAAATTGTTGAACAAGGACTGGAAAACCACATTTCTAGAGAAAAGGATGAGTAAATCTGTGCTAGAGTTTCTCCTGAGTCTGGTATTATTCAATATTTAATGTTTGGACACTAGACAGTGGAGCTCTCTTGTACAGGACACAAGCTGGAGGATGCAACAGGAATTCCAAATTATTTTGAAAAACTGAAGTAGTCTGAAATAGATAATTTAGGTATCAAAAATACAAGATGGGAAATTGTGGAGCAGACAACTGCTTTTTGTTAAAGCCTCTGGGTGTGGATGACCTGGGTCGATGCTGTTGCACTGCCATGACAATGTATCTTCACAGCGGGATGCACAAATGAGTTGTATGGAAGACACATTCTGCCTTTGCTGTAACTGGTAACATCTCAGCTGTGCTTTAAGAAAGATGGGAATAGGGCAGAAGCAGAAAGATAAAGGCCAAGGATCCAGTCTCAGGGGCAAGACAGAGAACACTGGAGCTCTGAGGCAAGAGAAAGCTGAGGAGAAGTGTGATAAAAGCTTCGGCATTTGCAGAACTGTTCTGCAGACCATGGATCACAGTATGAGAAGTGGTCTCAAAAAAGTGCCAGATGGAGTGCTTATGTTAAACAATAGATTTCAAATAACCTAACACCATGGCTGTCTGTCTACCAGGGAGGCTGTAAGCTGTGGGGATGGCAGGCACAGACAGGGGGGTATCTCAGAGGCAGATTAGACCAACCTCTGCCAGGGATAACTTGGCAGAGCTGAGCCTGCCCTGGGGCATGGGGTGGACTACACGACCCCTCAAATACCCTGCCAGTGCTGGTTTCCATATTTCTACAATGATTTAAACATTCCCTGCAATGAAAATGGTTGTCACAGAGAAATTTCATGATTGACATTTTCCCCCATGAAATTCATAACTGCATTGGTAACAGGAGTGACCAGAATACCTAATGACTCATCCAGACAAAAATATCTTAAGGAGCTGAAAAATGGGAGCACTTAACATCATCTGCTTCAGTCTTGAGGGGACACAGGAGCAGATTTAATTTCCAAATGTGCCACATGTTGAAATGGTACATTTCAGACACAAACAGTATTTCTGCTACACTGATATTTCAAAGATGAGAAAATATTTATCATTCTGAATTGAAAGTATTGGATTATCAGGGATCATTCCAGTTAAATACAGGTAATAATTAGAAAATACTATAGTCGTATCTACTCTATGTGGCTTTTAGATCAGTAATGATCTAAAAGTGGGGTTCCTGATTCTGCTGCACCAAACCCACCTCAAAACAGTGCTGCCTCCAAGCTCTGAGACAGGCCTGTCTCCCATTTAGGACTAGGTGCAATGGTGGTGGGCAAGTACTGATAATGAGCTAGTTGGTTTTGTGCTTTGATTTAGACCAAAATCTTATTTGATTCTCGCATGAAAACTTGATTTAAGCAAGAAATTTGTTCTGATGTCCTGTTTACTCTCTATGTGAGAAAAATATCCCCTCTGCCCCTTTGCAGTTATGTGGTACATATGCACATAGTGGCACTTAAATGCTAAGACAAAACATTTTGATAACTCTCTGTAACAAAGATCCCCCTGAGTGTGAAGAAAGCAGGCAACTGAATTGACAAATCAGTAGACTAAAGCTGAAAATACGTCTTGGACGCAGCTCCTATCTGAAAGAATGGATTTAAAAAACAAACAAAAAAATCCCCAAGCTGAGACAGACAGAAATCATGCCCCTGCCTTACTGCAGCATTTTACTACAGGGAAATATTATTTCGCGATTATCTATACCAAAGCCAAATGCAATAGCTTACGTAGTTGCAGCAACTCAGACAGATTCTCTCATTAGGAAATTATCTGGAGAGTTGGTTTAGGAAATGAAAACCATTGTATTCACCACCTATTCACATTCTCTTTTCCTCTTGTCAGCTGTGTAGATGGATAAATTCAAAGATAATCTGTTAAACTCTATCTGCTGCAAGCCCAGATGTGATAAAAGCAGGGTGCATTTGTAAGTTTAGGCACAGCAAGTATTCCCTTTGATTTCAGCAGACTGCCTGGTATATAAGGATAAGTGTAATACAACTCCTGGTACAGTTGGGTCCTCGTCTTTACTGGAATGGAGAATAAAGCCTTTTCTTCCCAAAAAAAGATTTATCACTGATCGTAAACAACAAGCTAGCCTTTTATTACCTTGTATATTCCCTGGCAAAAAAGATGATCAAAGGCTAGCAGAGGGCCAGGATCACTAGCTATAGCCATGCACGTTATTTACAAGGTACAATGTGAGTAACCTAACAAGAAATCACACACACTAAGAGGAGACTCACTGTTTTTTACTGAAACTCTGGTTGGGAAATTATTCCCATCAAATAGCTCTCCAACGTGGAAAAAGGGCATACTTCCTTCTAAAACAGATTCTTGCCTTGATGCTTGGCTAGGAGCAACCTCAGGATAACCTTAATTTCTCAGATGTGGAGGATGTGTAATATGTAATATGGGGCCAGCTGCTCAAGGAGCTGAGACACGCCGTCCCAGATAGCCCGTGGCAAAGACCTGATCACCTTGGTGCGGGGGGTCCTGCCTCAGGGGGGCAGGAAACTCTGTGACACCCAGGGCCCTCCCAGCATACATTTCTGTCATCTTGTGATGAATGCTGGAGCAAGAAAGTTAGTTTGAATCAGATCCACGAAAGAATTAGCTTTTGTACTTGCTAAAGGTTTGTGTGTAGGGCCTCTTAACAAGGTTATGAACTTCCCAGGATGACTATGCATGTATCTGCACTTTGAATAAATGCCCTGGGACTATTAGTCTATTCCCTGAACTAGGGGAAAACTTTTGCTGATTGTTGTGCAGATCCTAAGGGCTTTGGACAGCAGGACACATTTCAATGATTGTTTGCTGTTGGATTACTTGTGGTGCTGCCAGCATCATTGCTCGGTGGGGTCCAACCTCTTGCCAGGTAGTCAGCAGGAGAGGATAAAGAAATGCACAGTGTTATCTTGGCCTCTTGAACCATTTGCAAAGAAAAGGAGTAATACTCAGCCAAGAAAGTTTGGCTATCTTTTAAGCCTGATAAAATCCTGATGAAACACGAGTATTAATTATTAATACAAATGGCATCAGATAGCAAAAATTCATGCATATAAAATTGACTTATATTTACATTTGAAATGTTTTTCTTTTCTCCAGTATAAAAGTTTGTCTTTAATGGCCTATTAGTGCTTAGTTAATGCTGCATTAGCTTATTTTTAATGTACTGAACTACCAACAAAGAAATCACAATCCAGACATTACCTCAAGATGCAAACACTGAAGAAATCATGCATGGCAAAGAGGTGCTTACTTTTTTCCTTTTCACGTTCTGTCTCACCAAACAAAATTCATTAGAATATTAGAAATTCAGTCTATACAATAATGGTCATCACATTAGCGAAGATCATGTCAAAGATAATTTTGTAGTGCAATAGCAAGGGAATTAAACCAGCTATTCACATTAACAATAACAAGTATTCAACAGCTAATCACCTATGTGTCATCTGAAATTCTTCCTCTGAATGAACATTTGAATGTCTCACCCCTTTTTTCTAACGAGTTTTCCTACTCAAGAGAAAAAAGTAATTGTAATGAAGTTCTAATACAGTACCTGTAGCTTTATTTGCAATTTTGCATACAATCTTTAAAATTAATTATTCAAGAGAGCTACACATAGTTGATATAAACACAATAAACATTTATTTAGTTGGTGGACAGCTGATAGCCTCTAGATTGAACTATATAGGTCTCCATAGAGACGGTTACATTAAGGTTATGTGACTTAACTGCCTAGACTGATGTAAGTTGTGCTAGTAGGAACTTGAATAAATGAAAACTCTAAGTGGCAAGTAATGTCAGAGACAATAGGTATGAAATAGTTTTCCTCCACAAAGCCTAGAAGTAGCCATATCAAAAATTAACAATCCAGGTAAACTAGTGTGTGGGCTGAGGCAGGGAGGCCAGAGAGGTGCTGCAGAGCAGGAACACCACACCTCCTCCACAATGATACCCTGGATGGGCAGCTTCCAGTCAGTGACTAAGCAAAACCAAGAAAGCATAATCCAGTGGAAGTAAGATGATTTTCTGCCATACTAAACAACTGTATATGAGTAATGTAGATATATGTATGCTTTACTCCTTATTTGCATGCTTTATTCTTTATTTATTTAATGAGCTGTATGCTCAAGATTTTCTAAACAGACTTTTAAGTATATTAGTTCTTAATGTTTGTATCTCAGGGGAAAGATCCTTTCTTTCTCCTCATTTATATTTTAAATTTAATTTTTCCTGTATATCTGTGTTACGTCTTAAATTATTCTCACTAAAACACAACCTTTGCTCATGAAAGGTAGGATTCCTGTGACTTAGCTTTAGACTCATAGATTTCAGTATCTTGCCTGGTGTCTGTGTTCCCTCCATTATCAGCAGAGAGGCCTCTCCGAAGGGCAACTCATTTGATTTATCTCAGATGCCTTCTTCAGATCGCAACGAATCCCTCTGTCATGGGAGGGCTTATATCTCTCTGCTTTGATTTTAGAGAATGCTTGTCGACCTCCTGTATACCCAGTGCCTGGTTTTTAGAGGACTGAAGTCAGGAGAGCTGGATTTAATCTCTTCCTGATATAATGATGTTCCTCTACAGAAGTGGTAGCTTGAGAGGATCTTCTCATGCAGTTGATGAAATAAGCTATTGCTTAGCATATTTGAAATAAGTGTATTTGCTCAGAAGGTGACATGCAGCTAATTTGCCCTCCTTGGTTTTCCCTGGCAGATTTGGCTTGATAGAATCTGTGTGGTAGTTAAAACCCTACCATGGCAGGGCTCAGATCCTACTTGAAGATTTCTTCATTGCCCTGACTACTAATGTCTCCAAACAAACAGCCTCATGCTGATACAACACAATGTGAAGAGCTTCCAGTAAGTTATTTCTGTAGCAAGCACTTCTCTCTGGAGGAGCTGGCTGGGATCTCCCTCAGTCCAGAGCTTTTCCAAATGCTTCATTTTCATCACTGTGCCACATGCACTGTAACAAACCTCATGGCCTTTTTCAGAGGGGGAGATGATAATTAAAATTATAATCTAACCCATGTAATGAATGGGCTCCCCTGGCTGGCAAACAGTGATTTCTGCCTGGCAATAGCAAAGTTCTTTACAGGCTTCAGGGCAAAATTAATTTTGTGCAAAGGTGCAATGTAGGGTCTATAGACGCCATAATTTCCACTCTTGTTAGTTATATAACATTTAAGGAGCACTTCAAATGTGCAAAGCTCCTGATCTGGCCTTTTGACTTTCACTGACTAATTTAGGATCAACATACTAAATTTCAAGGTCATTGCAAAATACAAAGAAAGTCTAAGAATAGAAGACAGGTCCTCTCAGTTCCTAAACCCCAAGGCCTTATGTGTCCTTATACATAAAGATACTCACTTCCTGTGTTGAAACTGTTCAACATCTTCTGTAGAAGCTTTTCAGATCTTTTTTTAAAGGCACTTCTACAGATTTCAGAAGGTTCTTAATATCTTAGCATTTTTCAAATTGATTTCTGATTACTTTCTCCCTAATTATATATTCCACAGCTGCAGTCTTGACAAGGCAAACAGCAGGAATCTGCTCATCTTTGGGGTCCCTTTACTCTTAGAAGGTGCATTTCATTCATACAGAGATGTAATTAACCACCTTCTGGCTTCTCCATGCACAGCTTCTAACTGATCATTACCAGAAACAACAGGTTGTTCTCTTTAACAAAAATTTCATTTGCCCTTAATTATGCTCTATTAGGTGGCATTGAAGGTGACACTAGGAAAGGTGAAATAGTTCTGTATTGATTTAGTTCAGTTGTTTCTAAGGAGGTAGATTGTGCTACTGGATGTTTCCAAAGACGTATGTAGTGCCTCTCCTAAGAAATGGGAAGCTGTGTGGTGTTTGCTTTCACTGTAACCAGAATGTTCTAAACTTTCTTGTTTGCAGGGATTTACTCCAATTACCTTCCTCTAATTCCAGGTGGGGTATTTTTTCCAGCTTCTTATTTTCCTAAGCAAACATTACTGTATAACTCCATTGGAAAGGGTCTTCATGGTAACTTCCAGCTGATGATGCTTTGGATAACTTTCTTCAGTAAAGATGTAGCTAGTAGAGATGTAAGCTACAAAACAAGGTTTCCTTTAGAGCAGTTTCTGTCTTACTTTCCCTTAATTATAGGTAATCCCACATCTCTTGGAGCACTATCCAAAATGCTAAAGTCAGTGTCTTCCCATCGATGTCAGCGGCCTTTCTCCCTCTCAGCTAGTGACTCAGTCACTAAGTACCTAAAAAGCTGTGAGATAATTGAGTTTGTATCAGCATGACATGCCTATCGCTTGCTTTTTACAGCATCAAAGACTTAGAGAACCTGGGGTGGTGCAGAAGCATCCCATCGGGCTGCTGGAGTCTGCCTGCTTTGCAACAGGAGCAGTCCCTTGCCACTGCTCTTTCTTCAGCTCTAGCAGGACTTACTTTCCTGAGGTACATTTGCCCCACCAAAGCCACAGATTTTGCTATTGATCTTTGATGTCATTCACACACTGTACGGTGTGTGTTTAGTGGAAGGAGAAGCAGAACTGCACTCAAAGGTGTATGAGCATCAAATGCAGCTGCAGAGGTACAGGATCTACTCTTTTCTGCTGGTTCTGAAACACTACTTGTTATGTGTTAGTCCCCATTCCCAAAGATAAATAAAATGGCAAACGACTTTAAAAAGTAGTTACACTGAATATTGCTGTTGCAAGAATAATTTTTAAAATGTATCAGAAGTGTTTGGACAGACAAAAGAATCAATATTTTTAATGATGTGCATATGAATGAGAACTCAGGAACAGAGCAGACTTGTACTGGGAATAATCATGCTGGAAAACCCAGTATAATGAGTGAAAGGGGAAATATTTTCCCATATGAAACAAAGAAGACTTCTTTCAGAGTTTATAATTCCTCTCTTTTTACTGAAGTCCTTTATCAAGTGCAGGACTGAGTATTGCTCTGTGCATCAGCTTTTACATTTCTTCATACTATTTTCAGAATAACCAGGAGTGAATAAGTGAAAAAAATAAAAATCTGTTATCCTTTTTCTTTTTGTGAGCTGTGGTAGCTGAACAAAGGAATCAGGAACAAATTCAGAGGCTTCTTTCACACAATGTAAGTAGAAGCTTTATTCCAGCTAGTTCTCAGCTGACATTTACTTCAAGTACTTACCTCTGGGAGCATAACAGGAAGGGAACTATAAAAATACATTTGAGGATCTTATCAAGTTAAAAGTGGTCAGCAAAGAATAAGCCTCTGCTGATACTTCAGTGCATTCCATAAACTCATCCTGTCGGTGAGTTGTGTTTTCCCCATACCAAAATCAGACACTGTTCTTGAATTTTAGCTTTAAATTTATAGGTCAATTCTCCCTGTTACTTTCCTATCACTCTACTTTTCTGTAAGGTTCAGAGTGATAACTCCTCCATGCATTTCAAGGGAAGAAAATCCATCTAGTCCTTTCGTAGTAAACACGTGTTGAACTCCAGTAGACCCAGCATATGTGCACAGAAGCAGAGTTTCACAGTGCAAGAAGTCAAATTGAGACCCTGTTTCAGAATTAGCAAACAAAGATTTAAATAATATAAAATTCAGTTCTAGTGGCATTTGTAGAAAGGAAATGGAAATTATTAGACCTCTTTAATGACAACAATCTTTGTATGGCACAATCACATGTACGTGCTTATATTTGTATACTCCCACTTCTTGCTCACTTATCTTATTCTTTGTGAGGAAAGAGAACAACCCACACTGTAGCTGTGCACTGCAATAGCATTGTGTGAAGGGCTAAAATCTGTGGTCTAGTAAGCACTCTGTGGCATGTGGCTGGAAAGCTGTGAGTCAGAGAGTCTTGGTGAATCTAGAAGACTTTAGGGAGACGGGACATGGGTTCTGCACCTTCCACACTGACTTCCTACCCTCCGGCCAGATGCAGCCTAGCTCTGACATTTGAGGGAGAGGTTCTACACAGCTTTTAAAGAGTCTGACAGTGAAATGAGAAAACATGATTCAAGCACACAGGTGTCCAGTTTAGGGTGACTGAATTGCTCTGTGCCCTCTCTCCTCTGCACTAGTAAATATCCACTGACTTCAATGGAAATTTACATACCCACAGATTGATTCCGTTGATAAACAGAGGCATACAATGCAACTCATGTAAGATGCACTAGCTTATCCCTGCTGCTCCAGGTGGACATGAGGCTTCCACTGGTCACAGCTGCCCAGCCTGCATGGGCGGGTTGTTCACATAACCACAGCTCAGCAGAGGAACCGCTCTGGTTGCTCCAGAAACACATAGGCAAGTGACTGTATCATGCCCTTAGCTCACATTCAAATGCTTACATTTGGAAGTTTAAAGAGAGTTAGATGAATTCCATGTTCTGTTGGAACAGACTTACCTAACGTTGCCTCAATTGTGCCTAGGGAAGTGCCAGAGTGCTGTTAACTGATGATGAGTTTTCTTTTCAGTGCAGAGCTAGGTACTGAGGTTTCAATGCAAACCAGATGTAGGTGCCACACGAATTTCTGGCATGACTGCTGAGCTTTGTAGATAATGTTTTTTACTCATTTTATAGAGTAGAATGGATATGACATGATATTTTATGGTGACTTAGAGACAAATCCCTGCCCCAAGAAGCTTAACTGATATAAGGAGTTTAAAATATATTAATTTCCATTGCTTGTGGGAACCTTAAGATGTATAGCTTTTGCTTCATTTTCTACACAAAAACCCCTTATTTTTGTCTAAAAGCTGACACATAATGTGCTACCAGTTCCTGGAGAGGAGAGGCTAGTTGCAGCCTGCATTGTTGCAATCCACTGTGTAGATCTATCTGTCTTTTAAACACAAGCCAGGTGGTGGAAAATTGTGAGAAAAGAAGTAATGCAAAAGCTGGACCTTTAGTGGAAAAAAATCATGAAAGTGACTGCAGAACTACAGACAGGAGCTCTCACAAGCTCGTGCAGGCTGCAGTTCAATCCATTCCTGTCCTGAGCCAACAATCCTCTGCAGGGTCTGCAACATTCATTACGTACAGTTTACCATGTGCAGAGCCATAGGAGGAAAGTGCTCTTTATTCACCTGAACAGCTAGAGGGGGACTCAGCATGCAGCATGTTACTCTAAGGTCTGGGTAGCAGTTAGTTTTTTAAAGAACTCCATAAATAGACCTCCTCTTCAAAGCCATGAACAGAGTACATTGTGGAGGTACAGAACCCATAGAGGTTCCATTCAGATACACAGCAGAAGGCTTCAGCCAGCAGCAGCCAGTCACAGAACATTTCTCATGTTTGTCAAAATCACAAGAGTATTGTATCTAAAACGTGAATTTTCAACTTTGTCATACTCATAATTGACCCAAGGAATATTTACCTCTTCCTCACAGCAACTTTCCTCTGTCGTCTCCTTCTTAAAGCAAAAGTAGACAAAATACTTCCTATTCAAGTACCCAAGCATTCAAATTACTTTAAAAGTTAACACCTTAAAAAAGCCACTTGCTGTTCAAGAACCCAGGGTTTTATCCCACAAAATGCTAATTTAAGGTGAACTGAAACTTTTCATGCTTCAATAGAAACAGAAAGCAAGTGTTAGGAGACCAGCAAACTTCACAAGCTTCTGACTCCATTATTCTGGACTGGAAACTGCCTACAGTCACTTTCACCTTCACAATAACCTTGAGAGAAATTTTCAAGCTGACGATAACTGTATTTTCAGAATATTTTATACAGAGAAATTGACCTTTCACTAAAGCACAAGGCAATCACAACCTAAGCTGTAGGACACCCCCACTGAGACTATGAGTACATACCCTATTACCTTTTTGTGTAAGTTACTGTAAGAAATTAAAATCTGCTAAGTAAATAAAAGGAATCTGGCAGCTATCTTCTTTATTTCATAAGTTAGTCTTAGAAAGACTCTTTCATCTAGTCAGGACTTAAGGGAAAATATTCTAAATTTTTTTGTGTCTCACTAAACTCTTATACTCTGAGCAAAACCGCATTGATAATTGTTAGCATCTTCTGACAACAAAATAAAGAAAATATGATGTGCCTTCATCTACCTACACAAAAAAGTAATGGCCATAGAAGTGCAGTACTGCATACCAAATGCTCACATGAAATTGCTCATAATCATTCTCCCAGAATCATTAACATTTTGAATAATTAATAAATTCAAGAAAATTACAATCTGTTCAAAGACAATCCATGAAAAAAGCCTAAGACAGCCAAACAAGTTATTCTTCATAAATTAATGCTCTGCTGATGCAGTTACATTACATAAAATGAAGCAGTCAACCCTTTAAGAACCAAATGTTTCACTACCCTTCCTAATGGGTGGCAAACGGGTGAAATGAAGCACACAGAGAGAACTAACAAAGGAGAAACCTTGCAGTGACAGGAGATTATCCTCAACATATATCACATTTCCAGTACTGGGAGTGCTGCAGTTCTTTCGAAGTAGAATAATAAAAAAATAATAAGGTAACACCAGAGCAAGAGGGATGCTGAGACCTGAGTGAGTGTCAGTATGAATTTTCATTAGGCACAGCTGGAAGGTCTGAGAATGTGTTGTATAACCAAGTCTATGAAAATTAAACAGTGTGAAAACTGCTGACATAACAACTGAGCTGCTTATACCAAAGGCAGCCCCACAGCTGGTGTACAACAGCACACAGCCCTGCACAGACCAGTGGACACCAGTTGATTCAGAGGTCATCAAAGACATTTTTTTTAAAGAACCTTCAGAGACTGAAAAATGGGCAGAGTTTAAAATTGCCATAAAAATTGCAGGTTTATAAACTGCTGCCAAATTCTTTCTTGTGTATGAATGATAGGCTTTAATGAAATGTGGCATTTTCTTCCACAATATACTATAAAAAATATCTGGTGAAATAAAGGTAATATCTGAGAAGCTTTCATCCTCCTGGTCTTTTGTTAATAAAACACAGACACTAATCAGATGTTGCCTTTTAAGTATAAATCAGAGCAGAGATCCACATTCTTAAGGGTATTTTTACAGTGCTTTGTCCTACTGTCAGATATTGTGCAATCTGTAAATGAGTAACCAAATATGCCCTGGGACAATTTCAGTGTGTTCCTATTTTTCAGATTTCTACATCATTTCGGTAATCCAGATTCCAGATTCCAGACGTACCTAGCTATCATCCCTGCACTGGCTTTATGCATCAGAAAAGTAGGTATTTGTAGAGGGGATTGGCATGTTTGGGCTGGCCAAAGAGCCTTGTCATCTCTTCACTGCCTTGTGAAGCTACATCTCTGTAAAGCTCATCTGGCTTCTACTGCTTAGAGAGGGGTGGATGGGGTAGAGAGGTGTTGAGGTGGCTGCTGCCCCCATTCCTTACATCTCTTCAGCGGCAGCAAACACATCTCCCAAAGGCTGTTCCCCCTAATCTGGTTCACTTTCCATGTGAAGTTTATCCTTAGACTTGACAATCCTTCTCCACTGGGAAATGTCCTGGCCCACGCTCAGATCACCACTCCTCTATTGTGCCTGTTTTGGTGAGAAGTCATCAGGGCTCTGTGATGTTTGAGTTTTAGAGTTAGGAGAAGTTCTTAGAACTCTGGTTCTGCTTCCAAATCTTTAAATAAAGTAAACTGACATCTACTTTTCATTCCCAAAACATACAGAATAATTTTTGTAGTGGACTCTACCCATGACTAATAAGATTCCACCTAAAGTAATTTCACCAGAACAGCATCAAATGCAGAAAATCCAAGAAAGATCCCTGGATTTTTTCCCATCAAATATCAGCAGTTAATGATTTTATAAATTTTTGCATGGTTGTAAGATAAATGGTTGATTCTTCCAAGGGAAGAGAGCTTGCATGTGTTATGCCTCCAGGTGAATGGAAACTTAAGTCACATCTTGGTGATCTTCATTCCTAATAGCCCCATGTCTGCACTATGTGGACCTGCTGCAGAGGCTCTTCTGCCACACATCATGGCTGTCTCCATGCTTGTGCAACCAGATCTCTTTCCAAAAGCAACCACTGGGCACAAAGGGATGGTGCACACCAATGCAAGATGCCACCCTACAGGCCAGATGTTGTCCATATGTGCACCTCAGCAGATTACTGAGGATCACACTGTGCAGCAAGAGGGACAAACTCAATGTACCTGTCCTTCATCTGGAAGCAGCAGTCATATAAGAAAGCAGGGAGAGATAAAGGTGTACTTTAGAAGTTACCAAGTCAAAGATTCAAAGAGCTCCAGCAACCAGCTTGGGCACTGAAGAAAGTACCACAAACCCAGCAGTGCTTTAATGTGGGCACTGGTTAATAAATTAATTTAGTTAATATTACCTGAATTTAAGAATTACCTTACTAATTATCTGAATGAAGGCTGAGGGAGTTGGTGTTTTCAGCCTGGAGAAGGGAAGGATACAGGCAGACATTATAGCAGCCTTCCAGTACCTAAAGGGGCCCTGCAAGGCAGGTGGAGAAGGACTTATTACAAGGGCCTGTAGTGATAGGACAAGGGGCAGTGTCTTCAAACTGCGTAAGAGTAGGTTTAGATTAGACATAAGGAAGGAATTCTTGACTGTGAGGATGCTGAGACACTGGCATGGGTTGCCCAGAGAAGCTGTGGATGTCCCATACCTGGAACTGTTTGGGTGTGGTTGGATGGGGCTTTGAATAACATAGTCTAGTGGAAGGTGTCCCTGCCCATGGCAGCAGGGTGAAACTAGATGAAGGATGTCCCTTCCTACCCAAACCATTCTGTAATTCCACGATTCTGTGGCTATCCATATAAAGGAATCATCTTTACCTCATAGCATTCTTTATGTTAGTAGCTTTCCTCAGCACCTGTCATCAGCAGATAGTTGGTGCCTCCATGGCCCAGAGACAGCCCAGTGTGGTTGCTGGAAGCTCCAAGCCTAAATGCTTCCTGTCTGCACTTCTCACTGAAAGGGATTTTCCACTCTCCACTCACCCCAACCATTTAGCACAGAGATGATAAGTACAAATAACCTTGAGGTGGTCATTAATAAATACTTTTGTGGATTTGAATTTATAAGGAAGCCGTTTACCAGTTTGTGGTAAAGGAGGTACTGGCCTGTTGAAAACAAGCAAATAATTAGGGTAAGAAACATTTTGTTCTGCTGTACATCTCTCTCTTCATACATTGCCAGGAGATGGTAATAAGCAGTGAGTCATGAGCAGAGTTTCACTGGAATGAAAAATGGCAGAAATAGAAAAGAAAGTACACCCTATCCTTTCAAGATCTCCTATCCCATAAACACCAGAACTTCATTAATTAGGATTTGAATGTAAATCATTGTGATTATTGCAAATTAATGCTGGGAACCAATCCAACAGAGTTGTCCAATAGATGTCATTGAGAATACCAAGGCACATGTATATACTTTCCCCATATTGCCACTGGGAGCCTCATCTCCATCCATGGCTCCCCAGTACGTGCAGGCTCCTGGGGAGGCATTTAGCATCATGCCTCCAGCAGCTGTGAGGTAAGGCATTGAAAGAATGAGGTGCAGCAATATTTAGTTTTATTCCAAATGTAGCAGACACATTTCTAATTTTTCTTAGATATAAGTATCCAATAGGTGTTCCAGAAGAACTCCAAGTTAACTGGAAGTATCACCTGAAGTTATTCTCATTATTTGTGCTAAGATAGCAACAAGAGACCAGTGATTCAGGATGTCAGAGACTGTTGGAATAAACAGACAGTCCCTTCTCTTAGCTCTCCTTTCGGCAAAAAATAAACTGTACTGGGGTCGCTGTATGAAGGTCATGTTCTGTCTGCAGGGCACGAGGAGAGTGGGAAGCCCTACAGGACAGCCTTCTGCTTGTAAAGCCCATGATGTTAGAGCAGATCATCCTGGTTTGGAAGTAGGCATCCCTACTTCTAGAGCTCAGGTATTTTCTTGAAAGTGTCGCACTGATCCTTAACAGCCAGTCACATCTGAAATGTTCCTTGGGGCAGCAGGAAAACAGGCTCTTTCCCTTTCCCTCTTCTCTGCCTTCTTTATGTGAACTTTTTTTAGCAGCAAGTTTTATTCTGTTCATGACAATCTTTCTATTGCCAGAAAAACTTGACCTGTGGTTATCACCTGATTTAAAAGGAATGAACAAAATGTCCAACTTCCTTATGCTGTCATATGCATGTATTTTTGTTCAAATACATCACTGACAGGACAGTGAAGTAGCCTGAGTTTTCTGCAACACTTCTTCCAAGTATGCTAGTCACCCTGCAAGGCATCCTTCTATTGCAAGTGCCTACGAAAGCTTCCCAAACTAAATTTATCAATGTCAGGTTCCCCAACTACTTATATGGCATTTGTCAGGACTCAACCCCTTATCACTATCTACTTCACCCAGTCTTCCCAATCTCTTGCACCTCAATGCCCCCACCTAAACTCTGTATTTTTTCATTCCTCCTCCTTTAGCTATGCTTCCACCAACCAAGACCCTGTCCCTTTTCATTCATGCAAGGCAGGCTGCTAGTTCTCAAACCATAGTCCTGTCTTCATCCTGAGCCAGACCACATCTGGCATCCTGGACTAGAAGCACAATTACAGGCTTCAAAGTGATGTATGTGTGAGGCAAGCACAGCCACCATGGCAGCTCAGAGCTCTGGCTGTGCTGGCTTGCCAGTGGATGGAAGTGTCTGCATCACGTCTCCTTAAAAGCCCACGTGCAGTGAGCTGGGAGAGGTTGTGGCCACTGCTTCCCATTCAAACATTTCATATAACACTTGAGCATGGTCTAGAGTGATAGTTGGAAGAGCCACCAGCATGTAGTCTGTATTTCCTTGCCTGCAATGAACATCTGGATGTGATCTGAGAGGAACCTCTGCTTCTTAACTCTATATAGTGATTACTCCCACCTCTGAAGAGGTAGGCTGAGAAATCCTACTCTGCAGCTGACCTACTGCTCACCAGCATGAGCAATCTTATGAGCTCATAACACATAGCCAATGAGAAAACACAACAAATTTCATGAAGCTTTATGAGAAGCCGGTAGGATCAGTTCAACATCTGGTGGTTGGTCCTTTGAGCAAGACATAGCGTGACTTATGGCAGGTGCAGCAGCAGAACTGTGTAACCTCCGGCTCACATCTCACCGGGGCTGCCAACCCAGGCTGTGAGAGCAGGGCTTGATCCCAGTGCCACACTATAACCAGGAATATTCTTCAGCCATCCTAAATAGGCATCTTTGGAACTTGGATTTCCAGCCAAGATGCTGTTTGGAGACACAGCTGAGAAAAACTAATAACTGAGGTAGCAGAGAAAGTCCAGTTATCTTAATTTTGGTCTTTTCATACATTTTACCTGCAAGACTTGCATCTTAGATTCATGATTTTTGGGGAGGTTCAGTCCAAAAATTTTTGCAGAACTGTTTAGAAATTCACTAAAACCTGGAAAGAGAAACAAGCTGGTTAAATGGCACACTCCAAAAATCACTCATTTGTTGTGACATAACAGATGCAGATTCTTTCAAACTTGAGTTTGAAAGAATCTGCATGTCTTCATCAATGGCATCACCGTTTTGATCCTACAATTATCATTATTTTAGTGTTATTAGGATGATAAAAATTATAAGCATGGCATGATGTGCTGTTAGTGTGATCCAGACAGCCATTAGCTGGTTCATTGTTCTAGTTCTCAGTCTCAGTGTTTCTAATAGTTTGATTATAGCCATGGATTACAATAGCATGTACACATCTACACAGCAATCAGAATTACAATAAATTTGAAATTAGCCTTTAACTACACTATTTCAGACAGCTGTTTTTTTACTTTATATTTTGCTTCAGAAGAAATCATTAATATCTTTCATATAGGCACACTCTCTGTGCTGTTATAATGCTGTTATCCAAAACAGATTACAGAAGCAGGCTCATCAGCTGAACAATCTTGGTCTCATAATATCTTTTCCAGTATTGGAGAAAATTGTCTGGGTTATTAATGGCTGCTGTTCACCTAGAGTTTTTCTTCAGAAACAAAATAATGCAGCTCTATTGCTATCCCTGTGTCAATATGAAGTATATTTTCATGGAGATATTAAAGAAAAAATAGTGTTCCTTATCATTTATTATATCTGAATTATCAAGTCCCAGATGAAGTAAGGACCTCAGTGTACTGGACTGCAATCATGCAATAATATTTGTCTCCCATGTATTTTAATTACCTGCCGTGCATTTTCCCTCTGGAATATATATTGAAAGAACAGAAAATGAGGGTGCATTCAGTACCTCTATTCAAAAGGGAGATGTTGTTATTTATTTCAAAGGGATAAAAATGAGTTTGCATCAAAGATACTTCTTGTTTCCTTTGTTATCACATTACTTAGGCAGAGGCAATACTTTCTAGTAGTTTTTATAGTTAACATTGGAAAAACATCTATTTTGGTGTGAAATGTACATTTGAAAGCAGCATTTACTAACATACCCTAGTGACCAAAAAGAATTTTAAGTACTTCAAGAAAATGTATTTTATTTCCAAATAATCACTGAAAGGTGATGGTCAGATTTTACCAGGCTACCTTCAGTTCAGTTGAAGATAAAGATCAGTTCAGGTCATTTTTATAGTCCTTTTGTATAAATATAGCATTTTCCAACAGAAATTAAAATGGATTTAGGAAAAAAATTTAAACAACATTGTAAATAGACACTGATGTTTCCTTCAACTGGCTAAGTCATGGTTGTCCTGCTGCTATTTCTCTTTCTCCTAATTTTGTTTACAGTTTCATTCTACAGGTATTTGCAGGAAGGAGATCTTAGAAAACAACATTTGCACTATGGGGTGTTTCAGATATTGTCATATTTGTACTAAATCAGATTGGGACCAATTTTTATGGGAATAAAACACAAAAAAAAATCGGTTGAGAAATACAGAAATGTTTGCTGAGTGCGCAGTCATGTAACAATCAGGATTTGTTATAGGATGCTGGAGGAGGAATGCCCTGGGGCATGGTAACAAGGAAATTTATTCCAAGGGTTTGAAGCACTGAGGTTGTAGTTGAGATTAAGCAAAGCCAAGCCAACCTAATTTATTTCCTTCTGTAGTGCAACAAGTCTGTAAATTTAATATTTTTTGGTGAGGTTTTGTCATCTTGCAGGATTAATGGTTAAAATCCTGCTTTTTTGGGAAAATGCCTAATTGGGTCCAAAAGAAAGTGAATCTTAAAGTCACGCATTGGCACATTCAAGGAAAATTAAGTTTTAAATAAACCCAAGCAGGTTAAGTACACACTTGTCCAGGAAAGGACTAGTAACTGTGACTTGCCCCAGCAATGTCAGCTGCATGTGTGAGAAAATAAAGTTTCAACCTGAGAACTCTTGTCAGTCAACATATAGGAGAAGGCAAATTGCTAAATAAAACAATCCAAGACACTTTACTAAACGGATTTGATGAAATCATGATATGCTCATGGGGGAAGAGAAAGGCTTTACCTGTCACAAAATACACAGCTGCTATTCCTTCTATTGCCTTGGAAATAAAGTAGTTTCATTTAAGAAATATCAACGATATCATTATACTTCCTTTCAGAACAGAAGTTGCTCTTCTTCAGCTCCTTTGACTGTTTTTGTACTATAATTTAGGAATTCCAACATAAATATTTAACCATAAGGAAATGTTGCAAGCAAAATATGATTTGTGTACAAAAATGCTTCAATTTAAAATAGAAACAGTCCTCCTTTGACAAGGTTAAATGCAACTTTTAACACTCTAAGGATGCCAGCAGATAAAACACAGAAATAAAAAGCAGAGAGCCAAAAGACACATATGGAGTTAACAATGCTCTTTAAAAACTCAGCAGAGGGGGCTGGCATTCTCACACATGAGAAAGCCTTTAGCGAGCCCTGCAGGGAATGGATCTACAGCTCAGGCTTCTAGAATGGGAAACAGCAGCTGCTTTGCCCTGCTGTCTTGGTTTTGCCTGGGACTGGGTTAGTTTTTTTTCCTAGTAGCTGGTACAGTGCCGTGTTTTGGATGTAGTATGAGAATGATGTTGATAACACACTTTGTTACTAAGTAGTGCTTACTTAAGTCCAGCACTTTTCAGCTTTCCATGCTCTGCCAACAAACAGGTGCACATGAAACTGTGAGGGAGCACGGCCAGGATGGACGACCTGGACTGGCCAAAGGGTAGTTCCATACCACAGAACATCAAGACCAGTATGTGAGAGGAATTGGCTGGGAAGGCTAATCACTGCACAGGAATGGGCTGTCAATGACCATCAGTCAATGGTGGTGAGCAATTGGATTGTGCATCCCTTGTTTCTCTTGGCTTTTATTATTCTCTTTTTCTTATCGGCTTTTTTATTGCTGTTGTGATTGCAATTATTGTTATTATACTTTACCTAAATTATTAAACTGCTCTTATTTCCACTAATGGATTTTACCTTCTTCTGATTCTCATTCCCATCCCACTAGGGATAAGGAAGGAGAGATATGGCTCACTGTATTTTGGCCAGAACTCCCTAGACAGTACTCTGACCTCTGCTCTTCACCTTTCAGGTTATTTGCATCTCAGCAGGACATGCCAACAGCATTCAGTTGGCTGACTTAGTTTGAAGTCTAAACACAGTTGCAAGACACTGTTGACACCTTTTGATCTCAAAAGTCTTCTTTGTAATCACAGCTAAGTTGTCTCCTTTCCATTCTGGGGGGATGCAAGCATATCTGTAACTTTGAATTGCAAAGGAAGAAGATGGATAGGGACTACAAGGAACTGGGAGTGGAACTGGTCTTTTCCACAATGCAGCAGCTGATTTTTGTGAGAGCCACACTTGTGGTAATTTCCCCTGTGAAATCACACTGCCTCGCTGGCAACAACACCAGGGGAAATCAGAAAAGTGTTCCTGAATCTGACCTGCTTATACTTGTGTACCCACACAGCAACCTATATGCACTGGTGGATGTAAAGCACTTCCAGTTAGAGGTGAACTGGGGTGCTTATTGAGGAGCAAGCTCTCTCCCAGACAACGTGTACACCAGAACAGTGCCTGGGCTGCTTCAATTCCTTGGACACTGAACCGGCGTCTCGGTGCCATGTGGCCAGAGGCTGCACAGGGGTGCAGCCCTGTCCCTGCCCGGAGCCGCAGGGGCCACAGGCAGCCTGGTGGGCAGTGTGGAAGTGCAGGGGCAGGGTGTGTGTGCACAGGATCACCCCTGCACACCAGGACAGACTCAGTCATCCTGCCCAGACCGGAAACCTCTCTCACTTGAGTTCATGTGTATTATAGTGTCATATACCACCCACAAAAGCATGAGGTGTTTTATATTAACTGTGTATGCAGGCACATAAATGGATGTGCATAGTACAGCTCTTTTAAGTTTCCTATAGAGATAATTCTTTCCTTGTACAGGATAAGCAGAAACCTTGGGGCAGCTTTGTTTTCCCTTATACATTGAAACATTGATATTCAGATTGACTTTTAGTGTGAATCACACTATCATGTCACTACTTCAGAATATAAGTGCAGAACTCCCTTTTGGCTTTAACGGCATTCATGAAAGAAATCAGAAGAACTTGTTCAAATTTAAAATATGGTCATATATTACCTTCTAGCTATTTTTAAAATATTTATTTTAATTCTGCAAAAAGAAAAGAAAAAGCAGTCTGAAGAGATTTACATAAAAAATATCAAAAGATTCACCACCCTGGAGGAGATTCTTCCATAAAGTTTCTCTGTGTTATAAAGGCAACAGTTTCCTGCATAGATGATGTTGTTGTTGTCATCGTCATTGTTGTTGTTATGGAATTAATCTCTATTGTATTGAGAGCATTCTGAGCTTATATGCACTTTTTATTACACAAGATGTGCAGCTACTGTGATAATGGCTAGAAGTGATATGCAGAAACACTGAGAACTTGTTTGGGAAGAGACTGAAGAGGAAGGACACATATGACTCATACAAAAATGTATTGAGCATTGTGTTTCTACAAAAGATAACTGTTTACAAGCCTGAGAAGCACAAACTGCTGTGATCTCATCTTCTCTTTCACAGAGACCCCATGCTGGCTTTGCATCCGGGTGGTGTGGAAGAAAGCAAAGGTCACCCTGGTCTTCAAAAAGGGCAAGAAGGAGGACCCAGGGAACCACCCGCCAGTCAGCCTCACCTCAGTCCCTGGAAAGGTTATGGAGTCCCTTATTCTGGAGGCCATCTGTATCCACAGGAATGACAAGAAAGTGATCAGGAGTAGTCAGCATGGATTCACTCAAGGTAAATCATGCTTGACCAGCCTGATGACCTTCTACGATGAAACAACTACCTGAATGGATGAGGGGAGAGCAGTGAGTATTGCCCACCTCAACTTCAGCAAGGTTTTTGACAGTGTCTCTCAAAATATCCTTATAGGCAAACTCAGGAAGTGTGGACTGGATGAGCGGACAGTGAGGTGGACTGAGAACTGGCTGAACAGCAGCTGCCAGGCCTTGTGAGGCCACATCTGGAGTATTCTGTTCAGTTTTGCGCTCCTCAGTACAAGCAAGATGTGGAGCTCCTGGAGCAGGTCAAGTGGAGGGCTACAAAGATGATTAAGGGACTAGAGCATCTCTCTTATGAGGACAGGCTGAGGGAACTGGGCCTGTTCAGCCTCAAGAAGAGACAACTGAGAGGGGACCTCATCAATGTCTGTAATTATCTGAAGGGAGGATGTCAAGAGGATGGAGCCGGTCTCTTCTTGGTGGTACCCAGCAACAGGACAAGAGGCAATGG
The DNA here is from genome assembly GCF_041296385.1 of Aphelocoma coerulescens. Taxonomy (NCBI): domain Eukaryota; kingdom Metazoa; phylum Chordata; class Aves; order Passeriformes; family Corvidae; genus Aphelocoma; species Aphelocoma coerulescens. The sequence goes on along the minus strand of NC_091014.1, from coordinate 34,121,991 downwards.
GCAGAGACTGATGCACAGGGAGTTCCACTTGAATATGAGGAAGAACTTCTTTACTGTGTGGGTGACCATGCACTGGAACAGACTGTCCAGAGAGCTTGTGCAATCTCCCTCGCTGGAGATATTCAAGAACTGTCTGAATGCAATCCTGTGCAATATGCTCTGGGATTATCCTGCTTGAGCAAGGAGGGTGGGCCAGATGACCCACTGTGGTCCCTTCCAACTTTGCCCTTTCTGTGATTTTGTGACTTCATTGAAGTAGCCCTGGCTGAGTTTAACTGGGGAGAAGCAATGGGCTTCAGCGCAGATTGTAAGGAGATTATAAAAAATAACACTGGATTTTTCCTCTGGAAACTCTGTTGTGCTAACACCTGCGTTATTTCATTTCACTGTGACCATGGCTATTGCCCAAGCCATCAGAACTAAAACCACAAGCATGGCAGCTCCCCTTTACTGCTATCTGTGGTATAATGATTATTGCCAAAAAAAAGACAGAAAATATGTTTATGTGCTAATCCTGCCAGTGTTGGCACAATATGGTTATGTGCTAATCTGCCAATGTTGGCACATCACTAATTTTGCATGGGTGAGCAATTCTGGCAAGTTATCATATAAAAATTTATTTAGGCTTATGAATTCTTGCAGTAATACTATTATGATAGAGTAAGTTTATTTTTCTGAATCTGTGTTCAAGATACAATTGATGATGTGTATGTTAGGAAACAAAAGGAAAAGGTGAGTGTTGAAGGCAGCAATATGAGCCCCTAGTTTTGATGAATTTTAATCACCAGGACTTACAAAAAAATACTATTTAATCAGAAATTCAGAGTCAAGTGCTTAACTCCAGATCCAAAATACAGCCATGGGTACCTGATAGAAATGCACTGTTTTTCAAGAGCTGCTAAGCACACAATTTTGCTGAAGCTAAAAGTTGGCTGAAGCCAAGAACTTTCTAAAAATCAGGCTTACTTTCATTGGCAGCTTCAGAAGCAGTTGGAAACAAATTCTAACCCTTTAGTATTTGTGGAGCTCTTATGGCTGTGTTTTGCAGAATAACAGCATCAAGGTGTCTTAAATGGCTATGAATTTCCTACATCATGATCTTCATAATAGTGTTTGATATATGGCTCTCAAATTACAGGCAATGTTGTTTAAATCATTAGTATTTACTGAAACCTACCAAATCACCCTTTATTCATCAAATCAGTAGTTCCCAAACTTCTTTTTCACCAAGAACTGCAGTCCTTGCTGAAACCTTATTATGAAACAAATAAGGGCATTATTATGATAATAGTCTAAAATGATCACAATCTGTATTACTGAATTAATATCCTTATAATTGGTGGATGCCTTTTCCACTTCAACCTTCTGCTGAGCCATCTTAAAATCTCTACCATTTTTCTCTGTGTGGTAGCTGCTATCCCCCACAAACCACTTCTCACCATGTCCTGAGCATCTAATTTCTTTCCCAGGAGAAGCAGAGACCTGTTTTCTGTTTCCATCCTTGGGAGGATTTCTGGTCTTTTGCAAGTTTGTGCTCAGGGAAGAGACTCTGCACTGAGACAAGCCCCTCCGGGCAGACATATCACATAAAAATGCTGGGGCATGGTCACTGCTCTGCTTGGGTGAGCCCCCTCTGCACTCATAGAGAGGGACAGCAAGCTCAGCACACTGCAGTGCCGAATGCCAGTTTCAATCCCTTGTTAAAAAAAATACCTGGATGTGGACTCTCACTGGATGGCTTTAGGGCATCTAGAATAAAACGATAATTGTAAGTGTGACCTACAATCCTGTGTCACAAAATCCCTTGTGAGGAGCATATGAGAACAACATGGGAAACATGGGAAACAGAACAGTGTTGTCACTGTTTTCCTTAAACATGCTTGTTTAAACTCAGGGCGTGACAGGGTTTGACTGAAAGCACTAACAGATCAAACTTTCCTGAGAAACTTCTCTCAAAGAACCTCATCCTTGAAAACCTGCTACATTAGTGTATCTGCCAACAGGGTCGGAGTGATACCTGCTTATCAGCATTTTAAAGTGCTTCCTATGCACTTTATACCAGCCTTTCGACCAGCTTTGAATTTCAGGCTTCATCAGATTTAATGGAACATCGTGGCTGTCTTTGTGGTGTCAACACTTTTCTGTGGTCTGCTCTTGAGCTGCAGACTCTGTCCCTGCTATCATGACAGGGAACTCTTTCACCCTGACTTTCAGGCCCGCATCTCCCCCTAACTGCAGCTGAAACAGAGCTCTGCCCAGCAGGGCTATTTTGAGCACTGTTAAGGGAAGTATCTCACAGTGTCCCTCACCAACATAAACCCTTTATTATTAAATAAATAATGCATAAATATAGACAATACATTTGCAGATTTTTCTTAATCACGGGTCTTTTTATGAACTGTAGATTCCTGTAGTTCAGTTAAATACTTTAGTAAAATTGCAAATGGAGATTAAATGAAATCCATGGATGAAATACCCTTTTGGTTTGGGATAGCAAAGGACAGGCACAAAGGACCAAGGACAAGAGTGTAGCTGTGACCATGGTTCCTATTTTTTGGCTCGGGATGGATTTGTGAGAGCTGGAGCTTGTAAACCTGGGCTGAGCAGTCCCCAAAATTTCCCCATCACGTCCACTGCCAGCCCCACACTATACTGGGCAGAAGAAGGCAGCAAGCAGCAGCAGAGTTACTTTACTCTTGTCTTCAGGGAGACCAGAGTCAGTTTTGCTGGGGCTGGTGACAAGTTTTGGACTAGCCATGAGGTACCATGACTGCACCACATCCTCGGAGGCTCAGGCATGGTGGTAGCCATGGGCATCGAGCCCGTGGCATCTCCCTACTTCAGGCAGGGCTTTAGGAAAGAACTCAAGTGAAGGGTAAAGGAGTGTGAAAACACAGGACAAAAGAAACTGCCCTGCAGCACAGTGAGAACTGTTTTCAGTGGCTAAGCTGAAAAACAATTGGCAGCAACCAGCATTAGGTGATGGCATGCTAATTATTTACTCTCATTACTTGAATGTATTTGAGGTGCATGTATCACTATCAAAAGAAGCTCCAGCTCCATAGAAATAATTAAATATTTTTTAAAAATACTTTAAATTAGAAAAAAAACCCACTGTAGACACAGATGTGCAATCACAAATAATTATTTTTCCAGAAGGTCAGCATGTTTATTCTATGTCAGCTATCTGGTGGAAGACCATGATTCTTGCTTTATTGCTTTAAATCTGTTAAAAAGCATCTTTCCTATTGGGTTTCTTAGGTTGTTATACACAGTAGTTGAAAGACCATGACCCATAAAAGCCAGAGGTTAATGTGATTTTCAGATATGTCAGCTGGAGTAAGCAGAAGGTCGTGCAGATTGCCTATTGTCGTGGCATTGTGTTTGCTTAGGACATTTCCCATGGCTGCCTTGGCCGTGGAAGCAGAGATGTTCAGACAGTCCTGTTTGAACTTTTTCCCCATCAGCTCATTCCAGAACTGAACTGGCTTCCCCTGATGCAACCTTTTCAGTGCCTTGTTTTTTTTTTTTTTTTTGAGAGCATCTGAAGAAGCCTGGTTTCTGTGATCTTGGAAGATCCTTTAAGTTAGCCTGATTCCTGCATTCCAGCACAACTGAAATGGGTCCAGTTCTCAACCAATGAAGCTCCTGAGTGTTGCTATACTCAGGATGGCCATTACTGGCACATTGTTAATGCTCTCACATGTCTCTCCCTTGACTGGCAGCACTGTACTACTGAATTAAATCCTGGTTTTTCACCACTAAATCAGTCCCAATTGGGAGAAATTAAGCAGATGTAACAGTTCCATTTGTGTGCCTTTAGGAAGAAGCATGAAAGGAATTATTCTATTACTATTATTACAATTACTACTACTACCACTACTATTACTACAACAACTACTACTACTACTACTACTTTTTTTAAAACTCACTCTGCAGGAGATTTTCAAAAGATATAGCTTCTAATCCATTAAAAAAAGAAGTCAAAACCAAAGGCAAATCAAGCCCCAAACCCCTCAATAAATAAAACATGGTGAGGAATAATTAATTTAAATAAAACTGTCATGAGCATTAATAAGAGAGACCACTCAAGTTATAAAACAAGAGCAAGGTAGAGCAAGGTAGAAAGAGAGAGATGTGCTTGCCCAGGCTTAAATGCTTTAGGTCCAACAGCAGTGACACAGGGTTTTGCAGAAAAAGAAGCAGATAGTATAACAAGAGAACTTTGAAGGATGCTGTAGAAGAATAGATAAAATTTATAGTATCTTTTTTCACAACTAAACCAGAAGAGTTTTTTTTTTTTACTCTAACACAACTCAATAAATATTTATATACTCACTTTTACCTCTTCATCAAACTTTTGGAAGTGACAACAAACTCTAAATACTTGCTTTTGTCTTTTTTTTTTTTCCTTTTTATTGTCTGCTGACAAGATTCCATATATTAGTTGTACCGGTCTGAATGACAGCATATTAATATCAGAATGTCATGTATTTGCGAAAGTAGATAATCAGACTGACTATACAGGGACACAGACACATCAGGAGCAATGCTGGACAGAAAATAAAAAAGGAATGAGGAAAACAGTTTCCATATTCCTGCTCACAGAAGATGTGCAGAAATCTAAGAGCTAAATGCAAAAGTAATATAATTTCTTTAACTTTCCCTGCCATCATTCACTATAGCTGTGACTGTGATTTATGAAAACATAAAACACCTGGTAAATTCAGCCTGAAGTCTAGGACCCTGGAGTTTTGACAACTTGCTCAAATATCCTACTTCCTTCCTTGGCAAAACTATGAGAATGAGGACCACATAAGGCACCTGGGATTTCATATGTCCAAGCTGATATTCAAATCTTGACGTTCAGCCAGAACTGTTCATTTAATTAAAAAAGAAATATTTTTGAAAGCACTGCCTAACTCTAAGCATGATGGTTAAGGCTTGACAATGCTGTCAACAAGACCATGGCTGACATGCATTTGAAAGCCAGTGCCTGGCTGGCCTGAACTGCAGGAAAGCTTGTGCAGCAGAAGCCGCAGCCCAAATGTAGGGGCAGAATCTTTATTCATGTTCACCATCTGCTCCTAAGCCACCATCAGCAGACAAGAAGCCCCTCACCCACCCATCCTACTTAATCTTGAGACAGCCCCATGTAAGGAGTGTCTGCAGTGAAGGCAGCTGGCAGGTTACTCAAAAATTCCCCTCTATGTGGTACATACAAATCACTTCCCTGCGTGTTTAACCCGTGTTCAACCCAGGTACCAGTCAAGACTATCTTGTATTCTGAAACATGCTCCTACTCAATTGGAAATGTTGAAGTAGATGAAACACATGTGCCTGTACTCAGTCAAGCTTTTAATACTGTCCCTCACCCCTACAAATACCTACATGTCCTTTAACCTGCTTATTTTCCTGTTGTCTCTGCATTGCAAACTATTTGACTAGTTTCATCTTTTTTTGCTGAGACTGTCAGCAAAAGTGTTGCCACTGCTGATATTTTGAAGCCTCTCACAACATCATCAAGGCAAGATGTTCTTTCACAAGAGCCAGGGCAAAGGAGCCCCAGAGAGGATATAATCATTTTGCTCCACCTCCCCTATGAAAAGCTGCCAACAGAAGCACATAAACAAACTAATCCCTACTCCATCCCATTATTAGCAGATTTAGCTACAGGCATTCAAAAGGAGCAGATAATGGGAAGTAAGAAGAGACTGTAGAAGCAAAATCATAATGATGATGCTTATTGTGAAATTAGAAAATTATTTTCAGGATATTTGCAGATAGATTCTTGTAGAAAAAGTCGTTCTGTAGCCTTTGGCAAATGTGACACTCTGGCAGGCTTATGGGCAGCTTATGTTGAAGTATTTATTTTTATTTCTATAGATTGCAAGAAGTGTTATGATTTTGTGACATCTTTTGCTGTGATTGCTAGTCAATTAAGATCCCTCCTCAGAGCCTTTTTTCTGCCTAGGTATGTAACTGAAGGCTGCTTTCATGCAGCTCATAACATTGCATTTATTAGTCCTCCACTGTGAGAGGGGATATGAACCCACTTTTCTGGTATGAATACTTTCACCACTCAGCTGTACAGTGAATTTTTGAGTACGGACAGGGCTGTGACAGGGCTTTGCTTTGTATCGCCTCCGAAATATTTCTGGGAAGGTGCAGAAAGAATGAGTCTGCAAAAGCAGGAGGGGGAGGCTCTCTTGGGAAATGGGACACCAGGGCTCCAGCCCCTGCTTTGTTAAAGCCATCCTGATTCAGTACAACACTGCTCTGAAATACCTTCTCAGTTGAGCCCTGCTGGTGAGAGAATTTTTTTAATTCCTAAAAGTACAGGGTTTTAGCCATTCAGCATGACCAAGAACAAAGGTAATTCTCCACATGCATGGAGGTAGGAGTGGAGCAGACAACATTGGGCTCCTGTTCCTGCCTGCCATCCTAGGTCTCCGGATGAGTCCATGTTGCATACTAGCATGAAACCCACGTGTACAACTAGTTTCACACTAGCCTAAAAGAAACTTTGTATATTTGCTTGCCCTTCCCATGCCCCCAACTCACACTGAGCTTCAGCAGGTCTCTGATATATGCAATACTCAGAGGAGGACCTGCAGATGAAAAGCATTGGGCCATGAAAGGTGAATGGTATAGCCACTGTAGCCTAACAAAGAAAAAATACTTACAGGTTTTGGTCACCTTGTGGTTAGGACAGTGGTAGAAAAAGAACATTTCACCCTAAATTTCATTCTGGAGAATAAAATATATGAGGGCTTGGCCCTCATACCATTTTGTGGACTGACACTTTGGGTAGCAGCCTTCACTGGGACTATCCAGCTCATTCGCTGTGGGGGACTGGAATGGACCACAAAGCCTTGGGACCATCACACTAACCATGTTCTAATGGAGATGCTCTCTCTGAGCTTCAGTTGTGGAAGTCTCTCAAAAGGAAATCCATGTGTGAAATTAATATTGACTAGAGGATTGTGCAGTAGAAATCAGGTATAGCAGAGGAAATATACCACTTCAAGTATTGCTAACATTTATTTATTTTTAAGTTTAATTGGTGCTTCTGCATGCAAACTGGCAAGAGCACCAACAGCTTCCATCTCATCAGCTCTTACAAGCCTAGAAATGCTGGGGGTTGCTGCAGGCAGACAGAGATCGGGTATTGCGGGAAGTAGGATTGATGTCTCAATAAGAGGCATTTTGTCTGCACGTCATTATGATGCTTCAGGCACTGTGCTTCTGAAGGGCCTTTCTCTGGAGATAAAGAGCTTCCTCATGCTAATTAAAGGTTGCACAGTCCTTTTGAAAAGGTAAGAATAACTTCATTGATCACCACATGATGTGGTAATCTTCCTAAGTAGAATCATATGCAAAAATAAGGCTTTAAGTGTTTTTTGTATGGGGAATTAACAGAGAAGTGCAACCAATTCTTCCGTCACAGCTTTTTTCCCCCTGCATATACAGATTCATCCCATAATGTCAGGCACCTATTCTGACACGCTCTCCGAATTCGTTCAGCAGCTCAGTTCACACCTGTGGATATTGACTACATCTATGATAACATGACCCAGAAGTTCAAACCTGCAGAAATGGTGCATTCATCTCACATTGGACCTACTTCTTCTCTCACCAAAGTCTTAGGGAGCTTCGCCATTGCTTTTATTCAGAGCACGAAAAGCACAGGAAAAAAACCTTCCAGTAAGCAAGCAACATAAGGTATAAACAAAGTACAAAAGCTAGTGAGAGTTACACTGTTGAAATAAATTACACATTCCTATGAGGCAGAGCCCCAAGTATTGCCATATTATGCAAGAGAAACAAAAAAGGGCCTGCACCAGAAATAATTTTTATTATCAGAAAAAATTTAAACATGTCAAGTCAATGCACTTGCACTGGATACACTTCCAGCTAGTCCACATAATATATTTTCTGCTCAAGTACTCACAAGCTAGAACCAGAATCCTTACAGCCAAATGGATATTTCATTTTAAAAGCTTTTCCTTTATTTAATGTGAATTTTCTTACAGTTCTCTAAAAAGTAGCTACAAAGGCAAAAATAAGACACAAGGAAATGGAATGAAGCTGCATCAAGGTAAGGTCAGACTGGACATTAGGACAAGTTCTCTCTGAGAGCGTGTCTGGTCACTGCGATAGGCTCTCCAGGGAATTGGTCATGGCATCAAGCATGTCAGAGGTCAAGGAGCATCTGGACAATGCTCTTAGCCATGTGGTTTAGCTTTAGGTAGTACTGCAAGGAGCAGGCAGTTAGATCCCATGATCCTTATGGGTCCTTTCCAATTCTGAGATATTCTATGGTTCTATATAAAAATAATACCTACAGAGATGTTATGACAGCCCTACGAATTTTTTTGCTGTCTGTATTTGTCTCCTTTCCCCCTGATTGTGTGGAATAAGTTGATAGCTGGAGGGCAGGGCTACAACTCAGAGGCATCTCAGCAGCCTGAAGAAATGGGCTGACAGGAACTTTCTGGAGTTCACCAAGAACATGTGCAAAGTCCTGCAACTGGGATGGGGAAAACCCATGCAGAGAACTGATGGTCAAGAAGGCATCTTCGCAGGAAAAGGCCTGAGGATCCTGGCAGGCAATAAAGTATCAATCACCAGTGTGCCTTTGCAGTGATGAAGGGTAAACACATATTGGGGTGTATTAGCAAGTGTCATGGGAAGTGATCACACCCCTCTGAATGGCACTCGTGAGAGTATTGTGTCCAGTTTGGGGCTCCCCAGATGACCTACTGCAGTGAGGCCAGCAGTGGGCCACCAAGGTTCTGCAAGAAGATGCTGAGATAAATGGATTTGTTCAGCTTTTAGAAGGCAAGGCTAAGAGGAAGAAACCTTACTGCTGCCTTCAACTACCTAATAAGACAGTATAGAGAGGAAAGAATCATATTTTCAAAGGTGAATGGTGATAAGAGGCGACAGACACAAACTGCAACAACAGAAATCCCAAATAGATGGCAGGGAAAAAAAAAAAGAATGGATGGTGGAATACTGGAACTGGTGCCCAGAGAGGCTGTGGTACCTCCACTGTGGAAAATCTATCCTTGGAAATACTGAAAACTTGACTGGACAAGTTTCTGGACAATATAACAAAACTTTAAAGTTGGCCCTGCTTTGAAAAGGAGCTGGAGGACATGATCGTCAGAAGTCATCTCCAATCAGAATTATTTTATGCATTAAAGTTTAGAGTGTTCTTTGTGTGAATCTGTTTTCATTATGATTAAAATTATTGAATTTGTTGAATGCTGAATACAATGCATGACAAGGTGGCATAATTCAGATGCTTCAAAGAGCTCATATGAATGTGTTTCTGGCCCACATGTAGCTTCACTCCCTGGCATGGTTAGCCATTCAGAGAGAAAAGTAGATATACCCCAATGTCTCAAATAAGTTAACATTTAAAAAAACCTGTCATCTTTCCTTTGCATTAGTCATGGGATTGCAGAAGGACAGAGAGTCAATTTTCAAATATTTGCATAGAGAATTCAGCCTCAAAATTTTAGTTGAACTCAATATCCAAACCTTTAAAGGTCTATCCACCACCAAAGAAAAATGTCTGGCTTGGACTAGGCAGACCATAGGCTAGGAGATATGAGGAACTTGCTGAGCGCTGCAGGGGCTGACTATTACTTCCTTTGAGAAGTGAGGCTTCACTTCTGAGTCAAAAGGGAACATGATCCTCTTTCCTAGAGAACTGAAATCAAGGCACCTCTGTACTTTTCAGTATGAAGAGGCCATATCACACCTGTTATACTGTTGTATCATTACAGCATTCTTGTACCAGAGGTAAGCATCCACAGAATCTGAAACAGTGCACAGATCTGTTTTGAGTGGTGAGCTGCTAAGCTGTCTGCCCATATGCCTGATCTGAGCTTTTCCTTGTCATCTAGTAGAGATAATAATTTAAACTCTAACAAGCCCACACATATTCCTTCATATTTCTCCATCATGTTTTGTGCAGAATAGTGACTGCAGCATGGGGCCAGAGAACAAATACTGAATTCTCTCTGAGTTTTAGTCAATGATATTTTTCAAAGCCTTTGGGTCCAATAAACTGCAAAGTCTAGTACATTGGCACAGCTTCTCCAGAAGTACAGTTGATAACCTGTGAGGGATAGAGGGATACATGTCAACTTCTGCTCATGTCCCTCTTCTCACTACTGTCTTGTCTCAGTGGCAGGTCCTATAAGCATTAGTGAGGGAAATGAGTGCTGGAGTACCTGTCGGATGAAAAAACAGAGGCCATCCAGAAGACAACAGATAGTATAAAGAGATTGTCTTGGGTGGAAGAAACTGGGAATTAACTAAGAGAGGTTTACTGTTCCTCAAAATACTTGTAAATCAACCCTGGAAATAAGTAAACAAGAGATAGGAAAAATAAACACCTCGTCCTAAAGGAAGTGCATCTGTAATGCTTAATTAGGAGTAGATACATTTCCAATTCTACTTTAGAAGGCACTTAACATGCTCTTAGCACCTTTGTTCTCCAATATACTTTTGGTTCTCTAGATTTATTAATAGACAACTTTATCATAAAAACTGGTGAGTGTAACAACAGCTTTACATTTCTTATGTCTGTATGTAAGGAACCTGTAGCAAACACAGGCATTGTTTGAACTCAGTTCTCAGGATGTTATTTAATAATAAGAAACTGAACAAGCTCACAGGACTCATTCTTCAAACCTTTTTAACTGTGTGTTGAGTTTTATGCCAGCTGGTTTCTAGTATGAGCCAGCAAGATGATGGCAAATCTTCCCCACTATATGTATGCCATGTATGATGACTAACCAGCTTTCTCCTGCTAAGTTCCAGTACTGCACTACTCTCATGGTTTGCCATACCTAACTGCTCCATTTCGCATTGCCTTTCAGTAAGACTTACAGCTCCCAGGAGTGCTGCAGAATCACAGGGCACCGACAGAGCCTTGCTTCAGAGGACAGACTTCCTACATGCTCCTGCTCCATTCCTACATTTTCTCAAAGCTTGGCACACCCAAATCTGCAACCGTTCCACATATTTGGGTGACCACTACATGGAACAGACCTCCCAGTTTGTTTATTTTTTTTTTTTTTTAATTGTAGAAGAGTATGACATGGTCAAAATTACACAAGAAGAGAAGGGGTTAAAACATCTATGTCCTCAAATTTGAAGATGTTTGGCCCCGTTCTTTCACTTTTGCTCCATGACAGCATCCTAAACGTCCGGCGGTGCGCGGAGGAGCCCGGGGGCTGCCACTCCGTCACCGCTGACCGGCGGGAGGGCACGTCCCCGGCCTCCCCCGGCAGGCAGGGGGAACCCACGGCAGGCCGGCAGCAGGGCTCGCTTTCGGCCACTGTCCCCGGTTCTCTTTTCTAACAAACGGCTCTGTGGGGAAAATATCCTTGGTGTGTTTAAGCAGGAGAAGGCAAGTAAACCCTCCAAGCGCGAGTCTTGTCCCGCAGGATCAGCGGGCTCTGCCGGGGCTGGGACGGCGCTGGCTCAGCCCAGGGGTAGCAGGGACAGCGTACTGCGGGCGGCGATGTCCAGCCCCCGCTAATGGAACCCCGAGCGACTACGCGGGAGACGCCTCCCGGGCAGCTCATCCCGGAGGCGGCCGCGGGCACGACCGTGGGTCGCGGCCGCATCGCTGCGGGCAGCCGGGGGCGGCCCCACCGGGCCCAGGCTCCGCCCGCCGCGCACCTGCCGCGGGCCGCCCCCCGGCGCGGGTAGGCGGGCGGGGGCGGGGGCCGGGGCCGCCCGTGCCCGGCGTGTGCCAGGAGCCCGCCGGTGCCGCAGGAGGAGCAGGAAGCGCCCGGGCGAATCCAGCCGCGCTATCACATGACTCAGCAGCCGCTGCCGCCGGGCTGAGTTCACCCAGCGCCGCGCCGGGAGGGGGAAACCTGCAATGAGGCCTCGGCCCCGCGGCTGCCCCTGAGCCCACCGTCCTCTCGCCCGGCTCCGCGCGGCCCGGCGCCCCCATTGCGGGAGCGCGGCGGAGGTGCCGGAGCCGCCCCCGCAGCGCTGCCCGCCGGCGCGCCCCGCTCCCCGCCCTGCGCGGCGGCCCCGGCGCTGCCGCCGCCGCCGGCGGGGGTACTATGCTCACGCGGGTGAAGTCCGCCGTGGCCAATTTCATGGGCGGCATCATGGCTGGCAGCGCGGGCGCCGACCACGGCAGCGGCGCGGACTTGCCCCTCCGCTTCCCCTACGGGAGACCCGAGTTCCTGGGACTGTCCCCGGACGAGGTGGAGTGCTCCGCCGACCACATCGCCCGCCCCATCCTCATCCTCAGCAAGGACACCCGGCGCCTGCCCTGGACCACGGGCTACGCGGAGTGAGTACGGAGCACGGCCGCCGCGGCGAGCAGGTGGAGCGCGGCCGAGCCGCCGTCCGCGCTCCCGGGCGCACCGGCGGCGAAAGGCGGCGATGCCGAGGGAGCCCCCGGCGGGGGCCGGCGCTGCCGGAGGCGGGGGGAGCGCAGCCTCGGGCCTGCGCGGCGCCGCGGGCAGCGGGAGCGGCGGGGGGAAGATGCAGAGGGGGGAGCGGCATCCCCGGCGCCGTGTGTCCGGCCCTGGCCGTGGCTCTGTACCTGGGTGGCTCCTTCCTGGGAGCCCGAGGATGCAAACGGCCAGCTGCCCTTGAAAGTCCCCGTGGGAGTGGCCGGTACCCGGCTCGGCGAAGGATGGCAAGGGGCAGCACCGGGCTCCCCTACCCGTAGTGATGGCTCCGGGGCCCCAGGGGCCAAGGATGGGGTACCCGCCGGTGAACATCAGTTCGGTCCTTGACCCTGGAATAAAAAGGGCTTTTGGTAGGGAACCCAGTTTGGTTTGTGCGTGTGTAAATACTTCCCGCTGCCCAGGAATGGTGAAACGTGTGGGGTTTGGGACACCTTCCTGCGGACCTGACAGCCGTTGTGCTCGCTGGTGGTGACTGGTCATATATCTCCCAAAGTGCTTTCTAGTTTGGGGAGACGCTTGAGGACCACAGGCTCCAAACTGAAAGAAAAAAAATCTGTTGGCTAGCCCCTAAACTGGGCTTTCCAAGTGGTTTGTTGCCCTGACTCACTCATATAATGGTATTTACTTTAGAGGGTGTCTGATCAGGACCTGGTTGTAGCCTTGCCAGCCAGATAAAAGGCAGTGTGCCTTTGGATGCATCCAGCTGGCAGTGGGAGTAGCTGCAGAGGCAAGGCATGTCCTTGCACTTGATTCCTTTATCGGTAGGCACATCGTTTTCCTTGAGGATTCTGGGTTCAGGATTCAGTTTTTGGTTTCTTTCTGTTACTGCTTCTAAGTCTTGAGCATGTCTGGCTATCCATGTTGCTACCAACTCAGAGATTACAGAAATTGCTAAAATAGCCCTTCCAGACTACAAGTTGTTTTGCTATAGTCTCTTCAGACATACATGAATTCCCCAAAAAACTATTGCAAAAACTACAGTGAAGACTTCATATTGTTAATGAGCAATCACTAGCTTTATTTAAAAGGTTGTTACATCATTGGGGATGCTGAAATGGGAGATTTAAAGAGAGATTTTAATGACAGATTTAAAGAATTTTAAATTGGATTGTTCTCCTTAGATTATTAAAGAATTGAATAGATTACTGAGCAAATTCCTCATGAACTGTAAGTTTAAATATTTAAAAGTAAGCTCTAATTGTTCTGCCACTATAATAGTCCCTTGAAAAGCAGTTCTTTACCAAAATAAGTACATGCTGCTATTTTCAGCTTAGGTGATGTTCTGTGGCTTTGAGCAAGTAACTGTAATTGCAAGTTGGTGGCAGAGTGGAAGGGAGGTTCTCTGGATCCCAGGTGTGTGCATCCGATGAGCATCACCTGAGACTGCTGGGGCAGAAAAATGTGCGTGCTGGAAAGTGAAGGTTCAGGTCAACCCTGTTGATGAAACCTGATGTGAGAGCGTGTTTGGAGATAAAGTAAATGGTTCTGGTGGTCATGAAAGCAGAACATACCAGGATTGTTTTCATATACTTGTTGCTCTTCCCTCTTGAGCTTTGAGCAGCTTGGTTAATTGGGAGGTGTAAAAAAGTCACTAGCTTTCTTAGTTCCCATTGTTATCTATGTGAAAAGAGGTTGCCTTTTTGTTTTTTCTCTGGTGGTTTTTTTGTTGTTGTTTTGTTTGGTTTTGGTTTTTTGTCTCATCCCCTTCCCTTGCAGTTACTGGCTCTAGTACTGGTGGAGCAGATCTAAAGGAAAGGTGGTACTTGTTAGAGAGAACTAGTGAATGTGTCTCTACCCTCTTCCCAGAAGCATGTATATGATGTTCCAAAATTGGGGTTCATTGTAACTTGAAGATAACAAAATGCTCGTTGTGGAGAAGCTGACAGGAAAGCAGTGCCACCAAAACTGCATTGTTTTCCAAAGGCAAAGCATTAATAAAGAAGAAGAAGAAAATATGGACAAACTCAGATATGCTAAATATGACCTTTTTTTTTGTTTGTTTTACTCATACTGAGCTACTACTAGGCTTTCTGAAAATAATTGCAAGACTTGCTGGGAGATGTGTTGAAACTATATTTTTCTTTTGAAACAGGTTTGAGTTATATGGAGAAAAGAAATGGAAAAAGTACCAGGAAGGTGAATTACTATTATACATATTCTGAAGTTTGTTGGCTTGGTGAAAGCAGAGGATAAAGTACTTTCATGCTATTATTTAGCATTTTGTTAGTGTCAATATTAAGGAAACCATCAGAACAATGTTTGCCTTTTGTTACAATACAAGCGAGCACTTACAAGAATGTTAGGAGGAAGTTTGGTGTCCTCACAAGCAGCTTGTGATGTAACACAAAGGTCAGCTATTTAACTCACATTTTGCTAGTTTGCTTTGGTATGAAGACGTGAGAGAAGACAGGCCATACCTGCAGTGTGCTGAGGTCAGCTTCCCTGAGCTATTGCCTTTTCTGCGTTTTCATGTTTTAGCAAACAAGCAAAAGTGATTTCAGTGTTCTGTTGGTTGGGATGCCTGTGGACACAGGGAGTTTTACTTCCTGAAGCTAATGAGAGGTTTGTTGTAGATTTAGTAGGTGGGGATTTGGCCCAGAAGGTGTAAGGAGAGTGTGTGCCACCTATACTTTGTCTGCCCTGATGTTGTGAGCCACTGCACAGCGGGGTTTGAGTCAGTGGATTTATGTTCCACACCCAGCACCAGCATCTGTCTCACTATCTTCAGGAAGAAAATTTGGCTCTGAGAATAGGTCACATGGAGGCTTAGTTTCAGGAAAGCATTTGTAGTGTTCGTGTTCTTTAGTTGTAAAACATGTCAGTTTACAGATGATACTGATGATACTGGAGTTCCTTGATGTCGTCATGTTGGTATTTAATCCAAGCTGGAGAAGGCATTTTGGGGTTAGACCTGGTTCCCATGCAGGACTGAAGCAGTTTGTATCTACAAAATAAGCATTTTTTTTTAGGGGATTCCTCTTGTTTCTTTGATCCCTGAGGATTATTGTTTCTTACTAAACAACATATTGACAAAGTATCTCACCCCGCTGACTATTTCTTTTCCCTAGTATCTGTGTGGTATGCCCCTGTTCATCTGACTTATTCCCCTGGAACAAGCACTTCTCCTCTGCTCCACTTTCTTGGTCCTCTTGTACTGAACATTTTTTGTAACAGGTATTTTTGCAATATTGCTCATTCATGTCGTATTTTAACATATTTTTAAATTACCTACTTAGTTCTGCGATATTATGTAGCGAAATGTAAATTAGCCTTTATTTTTTTATTATTAACCCTCCCTCTTTTAATGCTGTGATCATTATGAAAAACATTTGCCTGTAGGCAGGCAAATGAAATCTTCAGAAACATATTTGGTGCTTGGATAAAATATCATTGCTTCCTGAAATTTTGGTGGGAATCCCATAGGGACTCAGCTTCCCTTAGCAAGCAGCCTAAAAGTTGTCTTCTGAAGTGACTGGCCTCCCCCTCCTTGCATGGGAGACCTGAGACCTTGAATTTCGTAGTACAGGATGGCAAAAGGCCAGCTGATGTTTCAAAGAGATACTCTTATACTAGAGACACTTGTCTAATGGTCATCAGGCTCCATAGAAGCAAAATTAAAACTGTATCCCACATCCAGTAAGCTTTTTAATTGTCTTTAGAGGTATCATTTTATTTAAAAATAAACTCTTCATCTTTTAACCAAGGGTATCCTTAACATAGTCTTCTGCATGCGGTTAGCTGGCATGCATCAGGAATGACCCTGGGAGAGGGTAGTCTATTAACAAACGTTCTTTTAAGTCTCCCTTTAATCCAGAGGAGTAAGGAGATTTGCTGCTCTCTGAAAAGTTGATTTATTTGAATAAGGGAGGGTGGGAGGGATCCTGCCTCACACTTTATTTACTCACTGCCCTCCCTCTCCTCTGCAAGCAGCTGCACTTCCAAGGCCATGGGGATCTCTTCTAGAGTTTTCCTTGTCTGAGCCACGAGCTGGCTTCTGAGCTTCTGCTTGGATTGCCCTGTTACTGGGAGGGAAGTTTCTTCTTTGGTCCCTTCCTGTGCTGTTTTCAGTGTGTTGTGACCTCTTCCCTGCAGTGCTGCTGATAAGCAGCCCCAGTGTTCAACTCTGAAAGTAACTGGCAAAGTAAAGGCAGTAGCATAGAGTATGTAATGTGAAATGATTCAGATGAACTCATGCATCTGAACTCTACCCAGAACGTTATTTTTCACTGTTTTCTCTTCTGCTTTATCTTCTTCCCTCTGTGAAGGTAGAGGATGAGCTGGGTGGAGCGGAGCCTTTCTCTCCTGGTTGAATTCCCTTGACTACATATGGCAGGATAAAATAAATGCTACATTTGCAAATGACGAAGAACTAGCCTGCTGCTCATGCTGGTGGAGTTGCAGAGAAACTGCAACTGAGTAGCGTTTTGTGATAGAAAAAGAAGATTAGTCATTTTCCATCCATTTAAAATGTATATTCCTACAGACCAGAATGCAGTACTGTAATTGCTCTTCTAAACTGTATGAATCCTGGGGATGGGACTGTAGCTGGTTGTTTCTGTGTCCTGTGTGTTCCTCTCTTTGCTCTTGCTTTTCTGCCATCTCTTTGGAGAACTTCAGAAGGTACTGTTAAATACACTTAAGGGACAGGGGGAAAGATTCAATTGCATGTTGTCTGTGTCCTCATGCAAAAGAGAATTTTGCCCGCCTTTTTATTTTACTTTTTGAAAAATTCTAAATGACACTTCAGATACCTTTGCAGTTCCGAGTTACAATAGGTTTCCAGAAACTTGACTTTACTGGTATGTGTGTTTCTTGGCTTAAAAAGTCAATTTATTATTCCAGCAGTGACTTTTGTTTGATGAGACAAAGTCCGGGCTGTTTTTCCGTACTGTTACATTTCAGAGATACTGTGGTTTCTCTGCTCTGCAGGCCTGCAGTAGAAATTACATTTTCTCTGTGGTGTTGGTGGCTAGTGACCCATAATGAATGCAGCGTTGCAGGTGAAGTATGATGACCATCTCCTTCTACAGCATTATTACAGTGGCAAGTTGTTACAGTTCAAAATGAAGAGGGGGAGCAGTTTATGGATTTTTTTTTTCCTTCTCAATGTACTGGATTTTTTTAAGGCTGATGATATTGCATCATGTTTTCTCATGCTGTGTTACTTAGCTTGTAATGAATGTATGTGAGAATTGACTGGAGGTTTTTATTAAAATATTTTCCAGCATTTCTCAGTGATCATAAATATTTTGGGGAGTTAAGATAACACAGAAGTATTTGTCTACCTTTTGTGTTCTGTCTAGACCGAACTACTTTTACAAATGCTAAGCATTTTAATAACAATATGAAGCAGGTGAAAGCTTAACATGTCTGTGAGCTGAGGTAAGGCAAAATACAGCAAATGAGAAAATATTCCTCAGTTGAATATTATGATATTGGAGGATAGCATAGGGCTTGCAACTACTGATTGCTTATTCTAATCCCCATTGCTTCTTATTAACAGAAGATAACAACACCACAGTCCTGCTCCTGTGAATTGGAAGTGATAGTCTTTCTAACCCTCACCTGGGAGCATGACTCATACCCCATCGGTAAACACATTTCTTCTGTGTGTTCTGTTTGGTACAAATTTCAGGAGGATGATACTCGTGGGGAAATGAATACTTTTTTTTATCTTGTTCTGTTTGGCTGTCTTTTCAGGTTGTGTACACAGAAATAATGAATTACTTTCCTTTTTAAACTTTTAAAAAAATTGTTTGCAATTCTCTTTGTCTAGATGAAAATATTTTCTTTTATTCTTTTTGTAGTTCAGAACATAAGACTGAGTAGGACCTGATGAATGAACCAAAACCTCAAGTCCCATACATGTAGCTAAAGACAACTGAACAGTCTTCCTCTGTATGAATTATTATTCTATGCATATTATAATGTTAACTTTAATGTATATTGCCTGGGTCTTGTTTAAGCCTAGATTCATATAAAACAGCCTACAGAAATCTCATGATAATTTTAAGAGCTTCAGAAATCACTTTCCTTGTGCAAGAGCTTATGCTATAGCATCTAATATTTATGTAATGCCTCTAATCTGCCAAGTGCATTGCAAATAATAATTTCAGAATAAACTTGGAGAAAAATGTACATGTGTAAATGGACTAGTTCTTCCAAGTGAAAAAAATGCAGCAGTGAGGATAAGTTTTGGCAAGAGATTTGATATGAATGTGGGGAATGAATCTCAAGTTTTAGGTTCTGTGTTTTGATGATACAGTTATTTTTCCTGCTGTTGTGTACTTGGCTTTTCCTATGTGTCCTCTGCTTTCTTAGAACTTACAGGGATAAAAGGAGAAAAATAGAAAAAGGATAAAAAAAATAAACCATGCTCAGGTATTTTTAATACTGTCTAAGTTGCACAAACATGATTCCTAATGAGACAAGTATGAAATTCATGCCTCTAAGCTAGTCCCTCTATTACTACTGCCTCAGAGGCTTAAGACTAGTACTGTCTCACATATTTCTGAAAGGCTTGCTTGAGCATGGTCCTAGCTTCTGACACCAGAGGGTGACTGTGTCCTCCCAGGTAGCCTTCCTTTGGACCCTTCTGCCTTGGCATAGGTGGCAGTCAGCAGATGTTACAAACACTCCAGCTTTGTTCATTTGTCTCTGTTGCAGCTGCATCACTTGGGGTAGGTGAAAGTGGGAATGGCTTGGCACAGTTATCATCACGGCATAAAGTAAACTGACAGGGCTGTGGCCCTCGGGGTGAATGGCTTTGAGCCTGTGAATGTGATCAAATGAAACATGCTCAGTTTGACCTTGAAAGGAAGCAGTGCTGCAAAGCACAGGTCATTCCTGTGATGGGATCTGTGTGCCACTTGAGAAAGAAATATGGTTTGTGGGTTTAAGGATGGGTTAAGTCAGCTTTGTGAGCTGAATCCCAAATAAGACTTGGAGTGGGGAAGCGCTGTTAATGAGTGCAGGGAGATAATTTAGGCAGAGAAGGCATAGCTACTTTGCTGTGGCATGGGGCTGCAGTAGGTGCTATATCTGTGATGGAGCAGCATTTGCAAGGAAGATAGAGGCTCCTGAATCACATCTTACCTGGATCTTTATCCACTTCCCCTTGGATTTCTGTTCTGATTGAACTTGCAGTTCTAAAATGCAAGAGGTCCTATTGGACAGCAGCACATTTGTTTTAACTGTGCCTTTTGTTGTCTCTGTCTAATGATTTTTTTTCTTCCTTCTTGTTAAACAGAGAAAGGTGACTTCTCAGAATTGGTTCCCATTGGGCCAGGCACAATACTTGGTAAATACTTGGTAGGGTATGTTTGGGATGGCCAGCTACAATACATGCATTATCCAGAGTGGTTTCCTGATCAGCGGTCAGGTGGAGTGGGTCACAGTTTCAAGTGCTTGGGGCACAAAACAGTGAGCAGGGCTGGTGAGAGAAATCCCAGCTTGTGTCGAGCCAGTCTGCCCCTCAAATCCAACAGACGTGGGATGGAAGTTTTATTGCATGGTAATTACAGAGGGTCCAGCAAGTAGGAGATAGCCAGCAGGTCCGTTGAAGCCATCTGGCTTCCCCACTGCTATCTCCCCAATCCAGCAGCACACTTGCTGTGTAGTAGATGCTGCCAGCTGTACTTCGGGCTATAAGTGGCAGGGTGCTAAGTGCTTGATGCTGCGTGAGCTGTTCAGTAGGTGAACCTCATAAAACGGCTGGAGGCAGGTGTGATTCCTCCTCCCAATACTGTATGTAAGGCAAGTGTTTGTCTAAAGAGTTTAATGTTCTCCAAGTAAATACTGCACACAGTATTTTATCAGGAGGAAGCAGTGCTAGGGTAAAGCGAGCCAAAGGGATGTCTGTGGTTCTTGATCACAGCATGGTTTAATTGCTGAAGTCTGAGTGGGGGAAGGAGATATGTAACACCAAGCTGAGGCAGTCAGCATTAGCAAGTGCAGTGGGTAGTGCAGGAGGGGATGTGGGCAATGCGTAGCTGGGGAATGGCAAAATATGGACCCTGTACATAACTTGGCAATCACACTGATTTAAGAAATACACTCAAATAAGAAGAGGTTTTAGTGGGTTGTAGCTAGCAGGCAACTTTCTGACATGAAGTAGAGTGGCAAATCTAGAGCTTCACCCATTGTTTGGGATCTATATTCAACACAGTGAGGCTTAAGGGGAAGAGAATCTGCTGACGGAGTCTAGAGCTGCTTGAGGTACAGGGATATGGGCAGTGCTGTGTCTGCAGAGAGCCTCTGGCTTGATAGAACTGAAAATCTTGTGTGGCCTA
The DNA here is from genome assembly GCF_041296385.1 of Aphelocoma coerulescens. Lineage (NCBI taxonomy): Eukaryota > Metazoa > Chordata > Aves > Passeriformes > Corvidae > Aphelocoma > Aphelocoma coerulescens. The sequence goes on along the minus strand of NC_091014.1, from coordinate 34,101,236 downwards.
CATGGGGACCTAAATGCACATTCTCCAAGACAAGCAGGAGTTGAGTGGGTCTGGTCCCCCAAGATCATGTCAGCCTCTCCCTCCTCTGGTATGGGGAGATCTGTCTGTCCATTGCTGTCACATGTCATAATGCCAGCTTGTTTTCAACTTTAATGAACCATGTCAGACCCTGTAGGCTCTGCACCTTTCCCTCTTATGATAGCAGATCTGAGGTCTTGGTGGTGACTGTGGCTTAAAGGTGAATAACCATTTCCAGTATCTTTTTTTTCCCTTCCTCTTTCTTCTTTTTAAAGTGCTACCCTAAGGTGTAGTCAATCTTGACTGATTGTTTTTGATGCTGTTCAGGCTCTTTTGCAAGCAAAAATAATGACACTAAAACTGTGATTTGAGGCAGCCAGCTTTGCATGATTTCAGGGAGAAAGGGTGGGGGGGGAAGATTAGGAGACCATGTGCCATGGCCTTTATGCTTTCCATGGTGGTATTCTGCTACAATAAGGGAAGAAATACACTGAGCTTTGATTGCATCTGATATCCTGCATACCACTGCTCCAGAAATCCTGCGGCAAAGTGTCCTTGGACTGGCATTAGAGGTCTGTGAGATTGTCCCTTTATAGGCATAGCTCTGTTTCCAAAGTCTTTGCAGTTAATTTCTTCTTTTATTTAATCTGCTGGTCCCATATCTAAGTGCCTCTTGTGCTGTCCTGTCTGTGTTTCTACCCCGTTGCGTAAAGGTACAGACAAGAGGTGAGTTCTTTCCTCCTCTCTGCTCCCCACTGTGAGCCTTCTGGGTTTCCCTGATTTATTTCTCTGTCCTTTGTGTCCTGTTATGTTAATTTCTGCTTTCCAAACTCCCTGCAAGGAGCAAAAAAGATCCAGCTTCAGCCAAGTTCTGCAGCAGATCCTTTTTTTTTTCCTGCCAACATTGATTCATTCAGGCTAAGTATGATTTTTCTATCTTTAGGTATGTGTTAGAGACCTCCTCAGAAACAGATGATGCGTAGTGCATGTTTGTAGTGCTGTAAAATACCTGTCAGTCATAACTAACAATCTGGTCCTTGGTGGAGTTTGACATTGAAGGTGGGACTGAGGACATGTCTCCAGCTCTTATAACTTGAGCAGTGCTCCATTTTGTGCAGAAGGCTTGCAAAGAGACAAAATAAGTTACCTTGCTGTTCATCAGAGATCTCTGTGTTTTCCAGGGGAGGCAGGTCACCATGTGAACCTATGGGTTTTGTTAGGTTTTGAAACAGTTTGAGTGAAAGATGGGTTTGGGCAACATTTCCCCCCACCCCTCCAACTAAGTGCCACTAATATTTAAAAAATTTTTTTTTTCTCTTCTCTCTTGAGGGAAGTTGTTATTTGATTGTTGGTTGTGGACCGTTTTCCTTTTTGATTCATTATCTCTGCTGCCTGTCTGGGGAGGAGAGAGCAAGAAGCTGTGAAACTTAATAAAGGGCAGCAACCTTTTCTTTTTGGTTGTGAAGAGCACTCCTTAAATTGCTTCAGGCCCAAGCATTGTAACTGAGAGCAGGGTCGTCTTCAGCAGGTTCAGGGTTGCATTGGACGATCAGTTTCAAAGGCAAGAACCCCTTTGTTAAACTCCTGTCCGTGCCTTGCTGACCAGGCTCATGAAGCAGCTGAGCAGCTCTGCTCCTACCCTGGGGTGCAAAGGGTTGCACCTCCCTTGGCTCCAGTGGCCGCGGGAGGGAGCTTAATGCCTCTTCCTCTGTCCCCTTGCATCTCTCCCACTGTTAATTCCATTGGCTCCATGTCTGTGCAGGTGGCTTGGCAGGCTGAGTGAGGGTCCTGGATTTTTTATTTGTTCAGCAGTTCGTGATGCTTTGCAGAAGCCTGTGCTTTAAGGGTCTTTAAATTGCTGGTTGTGTTTTTTAAAACAGCATTTTGAAGAAAGTGCCTTTTCTTCTGAATTTGTATTAAGACAAATATTAGAGTATTATAAGTATATAATAGTATTACATCTTTGTTTCATGAATGAATGCTGAAGTTTGGAATTGAAACTAGATTTATCTGAACTAGTTTTTGTTTCTCTTTGCTGAGCTTATTTTTAGGTGTCTTGACTGAGAAAGATCAAATCCTTGAGAAGAAATGGGGAAAAAAGGAAACTTCTAATTTCCTAGGCTCAAATTTGCAATGTTTATCCTTTAGAAAGTCTAAAAGTTGTACAGTGAAACCTACATTGTATTTGTGGTGCCATGGGGGGTGGAGTATGCCTTTAGATTTTGGTATTTGGAAATGGAAAATAGTAATCATAAAGGTAACCTCAGTGATTATTGCTGCTTGTGTCATGACAAAGGTCAAAGTTTTATGTATGGTTGGTTTGATGTGAGTGACTTACATTTTGCAGGATGTAAAGAGAAATTTTTCTCCCCTTCTTCATCTTCCCATTTGAACAGAAAAATTAATAGTTTTTCAGCTATTTTCATGTGTCATATGACGATTAGAACTTGGCCATACATGCTCTCAACCATAATGCAGGAATTAATAAGGTATTAAAATGTACACTGATCTCCTTAAACAAAGGTGCGTCAGCATCACTCTTGGAGGGCAATTCCCTGTCCCTTACTTTGTCACTCCTCTCATTAATCACATCTCCAGACCTGGGCTTTCAGTTAATTTTGTTGTTCTTCTCAATAAAGTTCAAGATCAGCGTCTCCATAGCGTTACAAAATCTAGATTGCAACTTCTTCAAGCCGGGGCTCCCTCTGGGGTACTTCTCAATGTCATTTTAAGGTCTCTTTATCCCTTCCTGGTAGTGCAAAGCTAGGAATTACAGTCCAGTTAGTTCCTTTGGCAATCTCTGCAGAGTAATCCCTGAAAATCCTAGGTCTGTGGATGGTAATTCTATTAGCTGTTCAGCAAGCTGAGTCTGGAAGAATGCATCTGGTGTGTGGGAATGTGGGAAGTTCCCCATCTCTGCCTTTAATCCTGCTTTTAGAGGGGAAAAAATTTATAGGCTAATGTGATTAGCTGTAATTCCATTCTTGCTTGGTTTTAGAAAAGTGTCTGATTCTAAATCACAAGCTAGTTCTGTGAAGTTCTTTCATAGAAGGGAGAGGGAACTATTTTGGTAACTTGGCTCATCTGTCTTTGAAAAAGCACTGGAATCAAGAGAAGAAGAAACTCTTATCGCCAGCAGTAAGTTTCTAGTTCTTGCTGCACAGCATAATTTAGAAATCTGAAACTAAGAGCATGTAAATGGAAACAGAACATAATCCTTTCAGGTGTCTAGGGGGTGGGTGTGTGTGTATAAACATGGGCATGGAACAACTTAGCACACTGCAGATCACTCTTCAGGGCTTTGCAGGCCCAGAGGTTTATGTTGGGATTGTGTTATCGGCTGATACGTGACAGCTGCTGGCACTGGTGGCGTGGCTGGTTTAACGCAGACCAGGGATAGAGCTGGCTCTAATAAAAACTGCGGCTTCTACCTGAAGTGAATGATCTGGAGGCCTTTTTTCCCCCTTGAGGCACGTGTTTTTCTTTTTAGTGCTGAGGGAATGAGAGGATGGACTTCTGTGTGAGCACCGGTGTGAAGCGTTAGAAACACTGCTGGGTCCTGGAGAGGGGCAGAGGCAGGAGCCCCTGTGACAAGAGTAGAGCACGCCGTGGCCTGTGCCAGTGTGAGCATGGACAGCACTCTGCTGTGGGGACACAGGGTAGCATCCCCTTGTGTGAAAGGCAAAATGCAACCTGAGCGGATTAGTTGTGCTCAAAGGTTCCATGCTCCCTGTGGCCATCGTATGGGGAGAAGAAAGTGTTTGCCCTCACCAGCTCAGCCTGTTTTCTTTTTGCATGAGAAAGGAGGGAGAAGGCAGGGAGTTACCTTGTTCATGTCTGGTCTGTTGGAGAAATTGGAAGTGTGTGCCTAGTCTTGGAGTCAAACACTGCCTGAACCCTCTGTAGTGAAGAGCTCTGGAGAGGATGAGGTCAAAGGACTGAACCTGTTGCATTTTTAGTTCAAGCAGCAAATTTGAGATACTTCAATTTGGAGAAATTGTGTGAATTGAGGCTTTTCCTTGACTTCCTGACAACTTTTCCCTCCTCTCATATCCTTTCTTGCCAATGTGGTAGCAGTGACACTGGGGCAGGGAGGTCCTGGTGGTGGCTGCCCCCAGAGTCCCAGGGAAGAGAGGGAGTGTGCAGGCACTGCTGGAAGGGTGCCTGGCCAAGCAGTAACACAGCTGCTTGGTTCAGTTTCTAAACGATCGCAAGGTAGGATCACTGAAAAGGGGTATTATTTACTTCTGTCTCCTGTGTTGAGTTGCCTTAAGTGTTGGTCCTGTTACAATAGTTCAAATGCTTGGAAGAGATGATGCTGTAGCAATAAAATGTTGCAATACTAATCCTATAAATTTATAGGCTTAGTCAAGCTGGTGTTTTGAGAGCTTGTGTGGAACTGCCTTGTTTACAAGCAAAAACCATCACTTTGAAAGTGGTGTAAGGTACACTGCCTTTCTTGCACTTACAATCTTGGTGGTTTGGTATTTGTGGTTTAACTGCTGTGCTCTCTCACAGCTTTCTCTAAGGCCAGAAAACCTCTTTTAGCTATCAATAACTGAGTGCCTTTCACACAACATCAGCAAAAAAAGCCTCAAAGCTCCTCCCACTATCAAATAAAGGGCGAATTTCTGTTCTTTTCCCTTTGAAACTGCTTCATACTCCCTGGAGAACATGAAACCACTCAAAGAGTAGATGAATTTAATCTTGGAGAAATGTAGTGGTGTTTGGCAAGGATAATCTGAAGTAGTGTTACACAGGTACCTGTTTTGAAAATATAGCTACCCCTCTAGCATCGTTTCAGAGAGCACGTGCACGATCAAAGTAGGATGTGATAGTGGAAAATGGGTTGCCTCTGAAAAGTCTGCTTTTAAAACACTGTTAAGACTGTGTTCACCCTTAATTATGGGCAGCACTAAAGAGGAGTAATGACTATGGAAAAAAAACTAGTAGGAAACATAGAGGAGTTGAAAGAGGGCAACAAGAATGAAGCTTAAAAAGGCAGGAGAGAGCACACTGAAGGCAGGGTAAATATTTTTATACTGGTAGAAAGGTTTAACGGGAATAGAAGCCCCTATGACAAAAAATGAAGGGCTGTAAACAGCAATCAAGATAATGCTTCCCTGTGTAACTTAAGAGTATATAGGCAGAATTCTTTGCATGAGAACATACCAAAGAAGTCTGTTACAGATGTAGGTCAGAGTCTCCTGTTTCAGGAAGCCATGGGACCGTGGATTTAAAGGTATTTAAAGTTAAAGACAGGTATCTTGAAAACCTAAAATCTTCCCCCAATCCCCTTTTTTCTTTGAAAGAGAGAAGTTTTCATGTTTGCTGCATGACAGGTGTCTACTGGGCATTAAGGGGATTGTGCTGCTGTAGTTGGGTTAATTCCTGAATTAACCTGTTATTTCTCCCACTTCCACCTGTGCAGCAGAAAGCAGTGCAAACTCCAAACGCACACCTCCCTCCCTTTCCTTCTTTTTACGCCCAATTTTTACTGCCAGCATGATGCCATATGGTATGGAATATCCCTTTGGTCAGTTGGAGTCAGCTGTCCTGGTTCTGCTCCCTTCCAATTCCTTGTGCACCCCCAGCCCATTCACTTGTGGAATGGGGTGAGAAAGCAAAAAGGTTCCTTTGATGCTTTGTAAGGCCTACTCTGCAATAATGAAAGCATCTCTATATTTCCGACCCTGTTTCCAGCACAGATCCAAAACAGAGCCCCACACAAGCTAGTAGGAAGAAATCTAACTCTATCCCAGCCAAAACCAGTACACAGAGGAAATACCAAAAGGTAGGAGAAGGCCCCTCCTTTCTATTGCAGGATACTGCAATAGAAAACGGAAGTGGCAGCACAAACTACCAAAAAGTGGTGTGTTGTTTTTCTGCATGGGGAGAAATTCCTTTAAAAAAGAAAAAAAACTCTTTTAATGGTGGGCAGTATTTTCATTTTAGGACTGTATATTTAAACATTGCAGAAGGCAATTTTTTTTGTTCAAAGATGAATGTGCTTATTTTATGATATTCCAGAGTAAGAGTTTTTCCCCAGAAAAGAATTGAGGAAGACCACCTCACCAAGAAGAAAAATAATTACTGCTGGGTACTGCCATCATGTAACATCTTATTCTTTGTCCTTCAGTTCTTGTGTAATATTTTAACTCATGTTTCACAAGCAAAAAGGCAGAAAAAATTTGTCCAGATACCTGTTTTTTTTCCTCTTCTCCTGTTGAGAGCCACAGCTCCTCAGAAGCATCACAGACCTGTGGGGCTCTTATACAGCTTTCCCCAGCATTGCAGAATTACTGTTTGAAAAAGACTTCACAAAGTCAAGTGAACATCCTACTACAGTAAACATACTCCTACGGTAAAAGCCAACATCATTACAGGCAGGTTAGAAGGCATGAAAGATCTAGTGAATGGATTAGTCATAAAGAATCATTGAACAAATAGTTCAGTCTGGGGGAACAGCAAGGTGGTGTTGACTTTGAAAATAAGAATGAAATCTGAAAATTCTTTCCCATGTGAGGCCTTTAACAAGACCTGGAGGAACTAAAGTATTGACAGGGAAGTAGTCATACTCTCAAGGAATTAGAACAGGTGGGATTTGTTTTCTATGCAGAGAAAGGCACTTGCAGTACAAAAGCACTTGGCACTCGCAGTAGCACGCGGAGCTATTGTAGCATTTTGCTGGAGAGCTTATCTTAACCAAAGTTAAAAGCATGTTTGGAATTCTTAGAAAGAGATGAGGGTTTTCGTATATGAAGCATGAAGTAAGCTTGTTTGGGAATGCTCCTGCTAGAACATCTTCCTAAGCTATTATTCTCCTGTATCTGAAACAGTGAAAAACTCATTACGCATATCTGCAGATAAGCCCTCATCCAGTATTTGTCAGCAAAGTAAACCTGGTAAACTGTGCAAATTTAGCTATTGTGGGGCTATGGGAGGAAGTGTGATTGGAGGCTCAAAAATGAAGGTGAAAGAGTTACAACTTGTTGTTTTAGGAAACAACATGAAATCTGAATAATAATTTGAAGTGTTAGAAATAATATACTTCCAGGTAGCTGTGTAAGCTGTGTATACCCTTGATCAACTTTGGGTGGGTAGTAGGAAAGGTCCTCCCTGTTGCCTGTGTCTGTTCACCTTATGCTCTGCTGCCCAGAGATGGAGAGCTATAAAAGCTTTCGTTTTGCAACGGTTATGTTGCTTTTTGTGGACAAAGAAGCCAGTGGTAGCATGGCTATGGAGTGGGACTAGATCTGTCTGTGGTGGTCAGCAGCTGATAGGAAGGACTCGCTATAGGAAGCATTGACTTGTCACAGTCTCTCCATGTGCTGTGTAGCAGGTCTGCAGATCTCCTTCTGAAGAAGGAGGGTGAAGGGGGTGGTGTGACTGCAAAGCTGATTTCTGTCCCTCTTGTCCTCCATATTTCATGCATGCAGTTCCTATTACAAAAGAGTGAAATATGTCCATTGAATGGCAGAGTAGTCTGACAACGTAGTTAAGGAAATGTTTCCACTTAACCAGCTGTGAATAGGAATTTGGTCTAGAAATCTGAACACAAGAATCTGACCATTTATTGAAGTCTAGCACTGTTAATAGTGTTGCCTTCTTGCAAATAGGGGCTTCCTGTGTGAGCAGCTGCCTCAGCTGGTGTGAGCAGCTGAGGAACGTGAACCACAGCTGAGAGTACAAATTTCATCTGTATGTGTTGGTAATGACCTATTAGATGATGTTTTGAAAAAAGCCATTTTAGATGGGTTTTTAGAGAAAACAAACCCATGACCTTTCTCTGAAACAAAGCCTTTCCGTATTCAGTGTGCCCAGCAGGCTGCCATACTGGGAGGTAGAATTGTGTTCTTTAAAGTGTTTTGTTTTCTTTTGCTTATTACTTTCCTTTGGCCCTTCCCATGAAATTGCTCCTGTGAAGTTCCCCGCTGTTTGTTTGTAACTGCTGAATAAAATGGAAAACTTATATCTAAGAGTGCTGCCACTTGACTTGAGTACAGTTTGAGATAAAAAAGCCACGTTGCTCTATTTTTCAGCTGGTCTAATCTTGCAGTGTGACAGATATATTTTGTGAATTATGTTGATCATTATTCCTTTTAATTGTGTGGCAAATCAACGTGAAACAGAAAAGTTCTGTCTAAAGAGAGCCAGTATTTTCCTCAGCTAACTTGTAGACTGTGATGTCCAGTGTGGCTGTGCTGTCCATTTGACCTGTGGAGTGTTAGGGGACAAGAAACTTGTTGTCATGCTTTGATTTCTTAGACCTTGTCAGACTTCTGAGGTTTGACCACAGACCGAGAAATCCTTCTCCCCAAAACTAGCAGGCATCTGAAACAGTGGCAGTGTTATATGCAACTTATGTGTTGCACTTACCTTAACTCAAATTCCTCTTCTACCCTTACTTCTTGAGCCTTCAGAATAACCATCAGTCTTACCAAAATCTTTGGAAGGAACAAACTCGCAATGCACTGAAACAAAACCAAAACCAACAAAAGAAAAACAACAACCCCCCTCCCCCCCAACAACAACCAAACAAAACCAAAAAGAAATCTGAAACTGAGCTATGCCAGAATAGAACCAGAGAACCATGGAATGGTTTGTGTTGGAAGAGACCTTAAATATCATCCAGTTTCAACCCCCTGCCTTGGGCAGGGACAACATTGTTTCTAATAAATGCTTTGGAGGGCAGAGCTGTAGGAACTTTGAAATTTACATATGCTTTGAATACAGTAGACTCTGTCCAGAACAGTAGGAATTGTGTGGGTGACTCTACACCCAGACACTTTGCTCCAGACAGTTGGTGAAGGATTGGAACACTTTTTTTGTCTTTCATATTTTCCCACCATCTTCCTGGCCATGATTTTTCTGAGATATTTTAAAACAAACCCCCCAAAAATCCAGAACAAAACAAAGAAAAATCTTTTTTAAAATGGGCCTGAGAAATCAAATGTACTGTAACTCTCCTGATTATGCATAATGGAAAAAGCTATACATATGCATAATGGTAGGGATATCCCTAGATATGTGTAAGGGCTTTATGGCCTGACTTGTCCTCTGCTCTCCTTCTTTGCCCCCCTTCATTCCTAGTCTGCCCTTTCTTGCATCATCTCACCAACTAGTGCTCATCTTGTCTGATGAGGTGCCCTATGTTCTACCAGCAGTTTGTTTCTTTATGATTTATCTGCATGTAGTTAGAAGTTTTCTCCATTTGTTAATTTCTGAAGAAGTTTCTGCATACTTCAGGGCAAGTATCAGGCAAAGTTTGAGCTCTGTCAGCTATTCTCATAAAAGATGCTGTTGCTCTCTGGAGCCCTGATCTCCCTAATATTATTTTGATAGTGGGCCATTTTAAGCCACAGTCAAAAATAAAATAACCCCCAAATTTGATTTTTAAAAGAAAGGCATGCCACAGACTTACAGTAAGTCTCTTGGAAAAAAGCCAGTAAGATTAATTGCTGTCTGTGAACTCCCAGATGGTGAAGCTAGCAAAAGATTACACTTAAAGATTGTGTGAAACCCTCTTAGTCACTGAGAAATAGTTATAATACGTAGGATGCCTGAAAAATATTAAAGCAATTATTTGCATAACACTGACTTTCCATCGTCAAATATAATTGTCACATCTTCAAGTTTTAATAATCCTCATTTTTCTGCACCTTTTAGATCCTGTTAAAACCATCAAGATTTCCTAATTTCAGAATTTGGTGGTATTTGTTGACAGTCAAATACTAATGTGGCTTTTATAGGTTCTGCTACAAAAAGAAAATGGCTATTTTCCTCTCTTATTTCAATTTCAGAGTCTGTTTCCAACCGTTGCTACTGTGCCTTCTGTTTTAATCAGGACCTGGCAGAGGGATGGGAAGTGTAGGAGGACAGGCAATTGATGTTTAATCCTTCATATGATTTCTAATTTATACTAGGGCTGATTATACATGCATCTAGAGCAAATAGGCACACATGAATGTGCTAAATAGAGATACATTACGATTTTCTTGCTACAAACAGTATATCATCTTCCACAGCCTTCGTGGTTTGGGCGTGGTAAAATTCCTTATTACGTATTTTCACTTCTTCACTGTTCTTGCAGATGGGAAAACCTTGATAAAGATTCAGTGCTTGAGAAGTCTTGTTTCTTAGGAGATTTTCTCAAACTGTCACTTCTTAGATCAAAATTGGGCCTTTTTTGTTCTGAGTAATTAAAAATGCTGTATAAACTACAGAATTCCCATAAGTGGTTGTGATAACTGAGTGGATGTAATAATTGAGTGGTTGAGTGATCATTTTATACGAAGGTTGCAATGTATCTAATGCTTTGTTTAAAAACTAAATATAAACCCTTGCAGTGTTTGAAGGCCGAGAGCATTGCTGCTGCTTTGTTACAGGGCTGAATTTGGCCCTTTTATCTCTTTGGTCCACATTGGCAAAGTATCTGTTTTGCATAATTGCCCATTATTCCAGGACTGAAAGCTTGGACAAGTCTGATAGCTGCCCCCAAAGGGTGCTTTGGAGTCTCCCTGATAGCCTGGTGGCATTTTTTAGCAGGGAGGAGTGCAGTGGGGAGAGTTTCATGCAGTTCTTTTATTTGGGGTAAAGGCTCCTTGTTTCTCTGTCTGGTACATAAAGGAAAGGGTTAAAAGAAATCTCTCTATCTTCACATCATACTGTGTATCTGTAATGACAATGAATTATTTCTGTATTATTGAGCGTTTCCTGCTCTGGTAATTACTGGTGTGTAGCATGCTGCCAAATGGTTTTATAAATCTGCAGAGACTGCAGCTAGCACGGGAAGTCTTTAAAAATAACACAGACTTGATTTACCGGGTTTCTCTCCAGTTTTGAAATTTCCGTGCTGCAGAGTACAGACACAGTGCTTGCAACTTAGTACTGTATTTTGAAGTCACCTTGACAAAATTTGAGGTGGCTATCACACTTCTTGGGATGAGAAGGGAAAGCTACAGGGACACACCCAATGGGAGTAGATGCAGGACAAGGCAAGTCACTTCCAGTGGAGACTTTCCACTCTGTCAAAGCATGAGGTTAACAAGCGAGTGTGCTTTGAAAGAGGAGAGAGCAGAAGAAGAGAGAATGCAGAAGGTTTTAGCGGTTAATCACTCCTTGGCATAAGTGGGCAGAGCTGAAGCCTTTGGGGTTTTGATAGCTTGAGCCTTGCTTTTAAGCTGAGGTGTCTATGAAGACACACTGTGCTTTCCAGGCAATCTGGCCATATCTCTCTGATGTATCTCTAATGTGCCCCAGAACTGCAGGATGAATAAGATTTTACCTCTGCATATCACATTGCATGGGCACTGGGTGATGTTTTGGTGTCAGTATTCTTTAAAGAATGTTAGAAAAGCTGCAGGGTGAGGAAGGGGGCTGTGGAAGTTCGACTAAAAAAGCATTTTAGAGCAGGAGACTTGGATGTAACCTACCTGGTTGAAAAAAAAAAAAAGGTTGAGAAATGAACTGATTAGATTTATGAAAATATTCATGGAAAAAAAGGAACTCTTGTATCTAGTGAAGAAAAGCAGAAAAATAGCTGAGGCCTGGTTAATTCAAATGAAAAATGAAGCACAAATCTTCCATGGCATGGTGGGTAATTCAGTGCTCCATCAGGGAAATGAGTGAAGCTCCTATCTTGTGCTCCTAACTTTCACATGAACACTCCAGAGACACCAAATACTTATAGAAATACAAATGAGTGATGTTGATATTGAGATATTTCAGCCACGCATCAGGATCTGTGGTACCTAAGAGGTCTGAGCAGATAATTAGCTTTTCTGGCTCCAGAACGTATAAGTATACATTTTAGAATACTTGTACTGTCATAGCTGTTGGCTATATTGGTTACAGCACTTGGCTGCAGTTTTCCACGTTTAACTACTTGATGGTTCTTACACCACTCTAATCAGACTGTGACAGCCTTACTAGTAGCTGTGGAGATGCTCTGCACTTTCACCCATTTAGAAAACATTATCTTGGCTGGGGTTGTAATTAAGCAGGTAGCCAATTAGCTGAGCAGTGGCTGAACTCCCAGATGCCACGTGTGTGCATACAAAATAGGTGTGCTAGGCAGTGCTCGTACCTGGTGACGGAGCTGCAAAAGCCGGCGGTGTAGGATAGCCCCGGGGAGCAGCGGGGAGTGATGTGGTGACAGTGATGTTTGCAGCGCTGCCCCTTGCAAAGGGGCAGCCTTCTCACTTCCAAAGAGCAGCAGCCCACGGCTTCAAACTAACAAGGCTGAAATTTAAAAGTGGATCTTGAAGATAGTTTCTCACAGCTGCTCTATAAAATACCCAAAAAGGGTTCTGCGAAAGCCCATCTTTGGCAGTTTACAGTCTTGGAAAAACCTCATTTTCGTTAGGGGGTGCCTGTACTTGGAGCATTTGTATTTCTGCTGGGCTATTTACTATATCGTCATATTTACCCTAGTGCTGCTTTGACTACTAGAAAATGACTTTTATTTTGATTAATTCTGTTTAATTAAAGGCGAGCATTTGCGTCACCACATTTCCTTTTCCCTTTGATTTAATTTTATTCAGCCCCCAAGGAGTTATAAAATATCTATGAGCTTTCTGCAGTATCTACATAAATACTTAATTGTGAGGTGACTGTATTAATAGAATTTATTGTTCCTTATTTGAGTTTAATGTTTACATATCATTTCATAACACAAGCAATGAAAAGAGAAGCCTGCTAAATTTCACGTATACAGAAAGTAATGACTCCTTGTCAGAAACAGTGTAGAGATTTCTGTGTGTCTGTCTCCTTCTCTCTAAATATAAATGTAAGTATTAGAATATATTTATAGATATATAAAATATATCTGTGTTTGTAAATATTTTTATATGGGTATATGTTTTAGACAAGCTTCCAACAAGATATGACAGACCATGTGAATCAGCTCTTTAAGACCTCACATGTGCAGTCAGGATAGCTGGTTCAAGGCAGGGTTGACATTTTAACTTGCCTGCTCTGCTTGGTCTTATCTTACGTTTGTGCTTTAATTGTAAAAAGTAGTATTTTCATTACGAGTCTCTTTCTTTTCATTATGTTATTCTAGATTACTGGAGTTGAAAATACCATAATTGGGGTAAAAAGATCTGTGTATTATCCTTTGCCTGATTCAAAATATGTATTAAAGGGAAACTGATTTTACAGATCAAACAGAAACCCCCACATAACTCTATGGACAAAATAAGTCAAAATTGAAGGACAGATGCACACTTGTTTATCACATCTCTCAGGGGTAGATTCATAGCTTGAAGTTTGCAGAGGAAAATTTCCAAGCCAAACTTATCCAAGGAGTAAGGCTCCAAGGTGAATACTTTCAGACTTTTTGAAAATATCTTGATTTATCTGTTCTCTTTGGCCAGTCCTGGTTGTCAGTCAGAGTGGGTGTATTGGCCAGTGGGTTAGCAGATTCTTAGCTGGGGATTGGGCATTACACAAGCTGACTCTTCCCCTGAAAGGAAGGATGTGCAGGAGGAGCTGGAAATAATCTTAGAAGATTTGTTTAATAAGAAAAGGGGAGAACACAGGAACTATGGTGATATCAGGGACAGAGACAAGCATGGTGTTGTGGTGCTTCAAGGGGCACAAGGATGAGAGAAACCAGATTTCATCATTTCTGCTGCTATCATTCCAGTCTCCTGAAATGAAGAGGAAACAATGAAGCTCTCTATTGACCTTCATGAGGGCATCAGTGGCCTGGTTCCTAATTATTAATGTGCTAAAGCAAGGGCCAGTTGGTACTGCAGAGCAAAAATAAAACTTACCAGAAATAAGTGGGATTTTTTTAGCATTGTGTTGAAGTATAATCAATTCTTAATGGAAATCTTTTTATAACTTCTTAGACTGGGCATTTAAAAATATTGATTATAGGACTAGTGGTTTTAAGTGAAAAGATGCTTTACATGCCACAACATAAGGGGGGAAGAGAGCTCAGTTTGGGTCCTAGTTTATGGTGTTAAGGAAATGCAGAGATTGCTGTCTCCCTCCTCTTCAGGGTAAAAAATTAGAAATGAAGTTATAAAAGTGCAAGAAAAGCCAAAAAAACCTGTAATGAACAGAAATAAAAAGTTAGTGATAATTTTTTGTAATTATTTCTGCTAAAGTACTTTATGTTCCAGAATGCGATTTGGACCATTTACTTCTGAACTCAGGCATCAGCTAACTAGAAGCCTAAACAATTTTGCTAAGAGTGTTTTTTCTTTTTAGTTGTAGTACTCATTTCTTGTGGAGCATGTAGAAGAATTACAACACTGATGTTTCATTTGGTTTCAAAAGCAAGTGTTCCATGGAGCACTCAGAACCCTTAGACTTTAAAAACAACCTGACAAAATATACACTAAAATCCATACTGAATGTTCTAGTCCTTTTATCAAAATTAACCAGAGGTGATGACATCCATCATCTAATACAACGTAGTAGCAAGGATCTGAAAGTTTAATTCTGCCAAACTTCCTTTGAAGTCTGGACATCAGGGATATTCAATGAAATCTGATCTTTGTCAGGAGGATTTGACATTCATGGGACCACTAAATTCCAGAAAAGCTACAAGTCTAACCTTGCCTTTTAAAAATTTGGTTACACCAGTATAGTTAAGTTGGTGTATACAATCTAAGACACAGATATTGCTGTACTTTTCTATGCTGTCTCGCTATTCTTTGCCTCCACACAAAAGAGCTGGGATGTGACTTTATGGGGGTTGGAGGACTAGCCTTTTTTGTGTGATAACTATTGAGGTATCTCAGCTTGCAGTCCGTGTGAAAAATCGATTGTTCATATGAATTATTACCTTAGGGTTTAATTCTACATCTGCTGAAGTCAGTTAAGTGGCTTTTCTTTGGATTTAATTGTTTGAAAATGTGAGTCTTTGGAAATACATATGACTTGGAGGTAGAGGTTCTGAAAAAATAAATCTCTTCTATGTGCATATCATTAGTCTCGTACAAAGGTGGTTTGACTTTCAAATAGGAGAAAATAATTCTCCAGATATGTATTTATCACTTTGACCTGTGCAAGTGAAAATTTTACTAAGATGGGGAAACCTGGGAAATAATTATTTTATACCTGAATTACCTGGAAAATCAGCTTAGAAAAAAGGAATGTTTTGCATATGTGGTACCATCTGTTCTAGGCACTGTACATTAAACCTCAGTGGGGGGTTTTTGTTGGTTTTATTTTTCTTCCTAATGTATTGCAATTATGTAGTGTTTAATCATGAGTTTGGAGGATGTATGTGACCTCATGTTAAAGTCCCAAAGCTATACAGGAGTGTAATGTTGATTGTGCCCTAAGTGGTGTTCTGTCTGCTGTCACTGGTGTGGCTCATGTGAGGCAGCTCATGTTCTTTAGGGACCTTCCCTGTTCTTGGGGTGCTGAATCTTCCAGTGTGGACTTGAAACTGGTTGGCTGGGCATACTAAATCATAGTGTGGTAGCACAGTGTTACATTTGGTGTGTGAACATGGGGTGTGTTGCAGTGCTGGAGGACTAATCACAATTGACTTTTTAAAAAGTCAAAAGCCGCCCCTTTTTTTGTTTTGTCATTGTATCTCTTGTTTTAGTAAAAGTGATTGGAAGAATCTCTTGAGTTGTGACCAAAAGAGCCACAACTAACTTGAAAAGGACAGTGTAAGGAAAGTGGTGCTGGGAGGTGTTTAGGAGGGTGGGGGTGACACTGGTGGCTGAGGATTTGACTTATGGTCATCGGTGGCTGGAAACCATCTCAGTAACTGCATGTGTTGTCTGTGCTCTTGTGTACAGATGTTTTCCCTCTCCTTAAGGGAGTGTTAAGAGTGTCCTTAACACTGGAATGAATGCTACCCTGATACCAGTGTTTATCGTGGGGATTGGAGAAGGTAGAAGGCCCTGCCCAGCCCAAGAGTTGTGCCCTGTTTATGCTCAATTGAAGAACTGATGAGAGGAGAAAACTGTTGGCATCAGTGACCAGGAAAGGCCCATGGGTGAGACTAACGCTGTGGTTGCTGACAGAAGGGTGCAAGTGTGGCAAGCAGCTGTTATGTGGGGGTGATCCACAGGCTGGGTTGATAGCTGGTGATTGCTGGATTGATTTGCTAATCTCTGGTTTTGTTCAGTTTGTGCTGGAAAACTCTTCCAGAGCTGTTGCAACCTGTCATTTTTAAAGGCAAATGAACTGGTTTGTCTCTTAAGGCTTCCTCAGCAGTACTTTTCAGGTGCTGCACCAGCTGAAAGGAGATGTTTTGCTGCAAAGAAGTTGCATCTATTTATCCCACCTCACTTTTAAGGGTGGAGGGCTTGCCCCTCAAACTGCAATGCACAAGTTAAGCACTTTGCCTGGCAACAGACATATGATGAGATAGCAAAAGCAGAAAGACACAGAGGAACAGTACAATGCAGAGCTATAGGAGCAAAATTAGAAATGAGCTGAGATGAAGCGCTAAAAACTGTTCTGTTAATGCTATTGCAAGCCTTTGAGGCAGGCTGGGTGGAGGAGGAGACTGGAGTTGCTGTCATTAAACACAGGAGAGAAGAGGAAGCAAGTGGATGCAGAACAGGGAAAGAATGAGTGGCCATGTGGTATGCATTAAAATAACTTTAAGGTGATGCACCCAAACAGGAAGGCAGCCCGGTGACTGGCACAACCAAGTCAGCAGTGATGCCTTGCAGGCACAAGGCTCTTGCTGTAGGCAG
Organism: Aphelocoma coerulescens; assembly: GCF_041296385.1. Lineage (NCBI taxonomy): Eukaryota > Metazoa > Chordata > Aves > Passeriformes > Corvidae > Aphelocoma > Aphelocoma coerulescens. The sequence goes on along the minus strand of NC_091014.1, from coordinate 34,084,536 downwards.
TTTGTGCTGCCGAGTGGTGCCTTGGCACGGGCTTCAAGCCAAATGCCACAGTTGTTTGGACTGACTGAGGGGTTTGGGCCATGCTGTTTGGTGCTCTGGTGCAGTTCTCCAAATCTCTTCAAGGCTGTTAAAAAAAACATCACTACAAGAGCTGCCAATCCTGCCATGCTTTGAGATTTGCCTTTTCCTGGGTTTAGTTTAGAAAGGTCATATCCTCCTCATGATGCCTTGTTCTTGCCTTGAGATCCCAAGAAACCCTGAAAGCTTTGAGCTCGGAACAACTGCTGTAATACCATTCCTAGATGACTGGGGTAGTGCTGGAAAATTGGTGAATAGACTCAGAAGTCTATTCTGGTCTCTCATGAAGTGGGGGTGAAATGTATCTTTCATACCTTAGAAGTCCAGAACCCATTAGGATTTATCACTTTGATATTGCAGAGACCTGGGACAGGATTTTCAGATTTATGTCGTGTGTACAGCCACTTGATCTCAGCCTAGTTTAGAAATTATTTTAAAAAGATCTCTTTACTCATTCAAGATACTGGGAATAATATTTTCAAATTCTTTTTAAGAAGAATACATGCCACAGAGAAACATTAATCAAGATATGACTTAATTGGTTTTTGTGTAAGTTTAATAAATATTTCAGTGAAGTGACCTGAACACTTTTCTGGCTGTTCCTAGAACTCAAAAATGTACCTGGTCTGTGAAAGCAGGAATAGACTTATAGTATGCCACAGGAAGTAAATTCATGAGTCAGGACTGCTTATTATGGAGAGGCTTCTATTAGATTACATGACTTGCAAATATCTGTAATAACTATTTAAAAGAAAAACATTCTGCTTAAACTTGAACATTCTTATAGTTGAGACGGAATCCTTATCTGAGAGTTCAATTTGTCCAAAAGGGTCATTTGTCTATTCTCCAACTGAAAAATTTAGAAGGCATCCTTATGTCTTCAAAATGTTAATTTCTTGTTAATTTCTTCAAATTGTTGTTAGTGTAAATAGTCTGAAACAAAGAACTAAAACAGCCTTTTATTGTCATGAAGCAAAATAGTTATGAAAATAAGTTGTAAACACTGCTAAAGACATTGAAATCTTGGGTGAACCCCATTCTTGGGTCTGTCTAATGCATTGCAGGGCTCATTACTTCCCTGTGCATTAACCATGTAGACACAGCTCTCTGCAACAGTCAGGGACTTGTCCCAGGATCATCAATTGCTGTTCACCAGCAGCTTTCACTGAATTTACTTCTGTTTCCTGAAGGTATTTAATTAGTACTGGTAGCTTGTTTTTATGACTAGGGTTTCTGTGCTTTTTTCTACAAAAAGAGTTTTTCAGTTGTGGAGTTAAAGGAAGCTTTGCCATTTGTTTCAGTGGAAGCAGGGTACAGCCAAGACTAGCTGTGCATGTCCAGAATGTCAGTCTGCACATGCAGTTACTGCATCTGAAGATCAATTTATGTAGTCAGCTGAAGATATAACTTAATTATATGGTTCAGTGAGAGACTGTGTAGTACAGCTGTAGCTAGTGAAATCCAGTGTGAAAGGAACATACAATTTTAAAACAGAATCATCATCTGTAAACCCAGAGAAAAAGGAGCTAAGTGAGGATTTTGGTTTTCTGGAAAAACATGAATACAATGATACAGCACTTCAAACGTGGTCTCTGCATATATGTTGTGGGTTTTTTTGTCAGTGGGGATTTTTTGTTAGTTTTTTTGTTGGTTGTTGTGAGTTTTTTTTCCCCTAAATAGAAGTGGCTGGCTTGTGGGTGCTGTCCCTTTGCAGGAAAAATTCTGGTCCAGTATTTCATTTTGAGTGTAGCATTGCAGGGAGTCAAACCCCAGAAACCTGTGCTTTGGGAGCCTGGGTATAGGTCCTAAAAGGAACTCTGTTTTCCAGCTGTTTAGACAGTATTGAAGAGGAGATACATGAATGTTCTCTAGTTTTGGTGATCTGGAGAACATTGGCTTTGCCTATGGGTACATCCTGGGAAAATCTCTGTGGGATCAGTGTTTCTGTGCAGAAATTATGGAAAAACTGGTATGTCTCTAGGAAGTAGGTGCCTTGTTAGATACATTTTCATCTTAAGATGTGATGTCTTTTGGAACCTCTTCAGTAAATGTTTTTTTGTAAAGCTCCTTCTATTGGACCAGTGGTTTCCAAAATGGGGTGTGCAAGATGATCCCTTGGGGTACAGGAAGGAAAATAGTAGAAAATGTATATAATATAGAAATAAATTTTAAATTAAAAATTATAAATATTTTATGAATAAATATATATATATATATATATGTTGTGGGTACATGGTCAAATTTCAATTTTATTGATGGGATACATAATGAGGTGGAGTCACTGCATGGGACACTAATGTATTGCCTCAAATAAAACCACAGAAATTACAAAACTCAAGTCCTCTTCAAGACTTTGCTCGTTACAGGGAGTTTGTTTCATTTAAAAATATTTTTCTTTTTATTTCCTTGTCCTGACAGGGTCTCTTCTTCCCTTCTATCCCTCAGGGTGTGCTGCCTGTGCAGCCAGTCTTCCTTGCATGGACAGAGTATCTCAGCTGCTTCAGGTGGCTATCACTTCTACACACATTTACGTTCCAACCCAAGACCTTAGTAAAGCCTTATGTTTTGACATGCTGTTATGTTAACAAAAAAATGAAGTGATGCTTTCTCTGTCAAGGATGAATCATCCTGACTACACCAATTAAGGCTGTCTTCATATTAGGGCCACTCTTTTTTCCTATTTGCTCCAGCCTAGACCTTCCTCTTTTCAGGAGTGGCAGATGTGGAGAGGAGCCCCGGATTGAGAGCACTTTCTCATTCACCCATCATCCTTTGGAAAAGCAGGTGGATGAACCAAATCCTTTCTCTTCTAAAGTTCCTTTGTGATGTGAGGGAATGTTGTAAATGTTCTGATCACAGTTGGCAATCCAGATACAACTGAAATTTGCTTGGTTTTGAGTGTTGGTATTTAATGAAAAGTTCTGTTTCTTGTTTTTTGTTATTTATAGTATTATCTCCTTTACAAAATCATTACCTTCAGAGTAAAGAGTTCATGATGTAGGTTTTGTGCAAAGAATTTGAGTGCATCACAGAGAAGGACATTACTTCAAAGCAGGTGCATCTTTTTGCTTCTGAATATTTTTTAGAGGTGTGAGAATCATGCATTTTCATAGCCCTTTCTCAGGATAGATGCTTACTTTATGTAATGCACTTTTTTTCTTTGATGCTGCTCCATCTCCCCTTGCCCACAGCCTCATGCACCCAATGGTTGCAGACAGCCTCCGTCCTTGCTGGTATGGGAAGTCACAGGCAGTGAGCTCTGCTGCACTGTCCTGGGCTGTGTTTGTGATACTCAAGATATCATTCTTGGTAGTGTAATATTTGGTCTCTTTTGCTTAGAAGTTTATAATAATATTTAATTACACTGCTTTTTTAGATCTCTCGACTGTATATTACTTTTCCCCATATTCTAGAGAGTGATTTTAATAGCACTGTTTGTAGGCCTCCCTGCTCAATTAGTGTTTGATGCTGATTACAGAAATCTTAATCTGGGGGTTCTGAAACTATTAGAAAGGTGTATTTTTATCTGGAATTTGTATGCTAGCAGATGTTAATACTGACCACAGGACTGTGGCAGTAGATCTTTCTTTTCTGTGTTTTCTGGGGAATACCACATCATCTAAGATTATTTCAGAAATTATTACATTTCCTAGGGAGAATCCTGTTGCCATCACCACGATCCCCTAGGTCATTTAAGAAAACAACAAAAAAGGAATTGCTACAAAAAAATGTATGCCTACTTTTGAAATACCTATTTTAAAAGCCAATTAAAAAACAGGAATTATGAAAGGAAACTTGGCATTTTTATCTAAGGAACTTTTCTTAATAGCTGGCTGACTGAGTACGTACACTGTTACCCAGCTTTTGTACTGGATGCTTGACCTGATTATTTAGTATTTTGTTTTGTTTAATTCTACAAAGTTGCATCCCTGCCAGCTCTCTGCTGACTTCACTAATGACATTCCTCTTTTGCTCTCATTTGTTGTGAAGTCTAGATAAGTGATCTCTGGAAAAAAAGTAGGCTGTAAATTCCAGTTGTGACTGTCACTGACCTTGCTGAAATAATTTTGCAGGCTTTACCCTGGACATGATTTTCTTGTATTACCACAGCACTCTGGAGTTAACGGACAGGTAGGTACCAGCTCAAAAAATGGGTAATGGTAGAGACTGAGTTTAAACTGCACAGCTACCAATGGTAGTGTTTTTATGGGGTGGCACTGGCAGGTCAGGTTTGGGGATTTTTAATACAAATGCATCTTTCACTTATATCTTTTACTGGCTTGAACCTGTTTAACTGCATGGTAAGGCACCCACCAGAGGAATCTGAAAGCTTTGTTTTGAGTGTCTCTGGCTGATGGAATATGCTGAGCTGGGACGAGCCAGACTGAAACGTGGGCCACTTATACCTAGAGTTGCTGACCAGCTTTTCTGTAGGAACCAGAATTTTGCTGCTGCTTGTTTGACTGTTAGTGCTCTTCTTGACTAACTGATGTGTAGTAGTCTTCATTGTTGCTGTTTTCTTTGTTGATCACTAGCAATGATACTAAATTTAAGAAGAGAGAGAGAGAGAAAGAAAGAGAGAAAAAGAGAAACCTTCATTTTCAGTAGGAAATTTTTAGATATCCTCCAGGACAGCTCTTCCCTAATGTAGGAGCCATCCCATGCAAAGCATGGATGTTGCCTCTTCTGTTTGGCATGAGGTCCTGCTTATAGCCAGCTCCAGGCTTCCTGAGCTGGAGTGAAATTCAAAGGGAATTAGGAGGCATAGTGACAGATCCAGATCATGTCAGCCCTGGAGACGTGTCCTCCTGAGTCTGTATTTGAGCCCAGTTGGCAGAACTAACATCTTGTGACTGGGCATCTCCAGTGAGTGAATAAAATAAGTTGATTCAGTTGTTCAGCTGGCCATGGAGAGGACAGAAATTCTGTGTAGAACAAACTTAAAAGAGTAAGTTCCATGTATCCATTTTTACGTGGCTAATGCTGTTGGCTCCCTTACTGGTCATGCTCACCTGCAGCTGGGAATGTGTAGGATTTGGTATTTTTACACTAGGACTCAGATTTTGTTGTATGCCTCTGCAGGAATGCTGATGGTGATGGGTGAAGTACTTGAGTGTCAGCTGCTGGCTACTCTAGTGTGCGTCTGTGTCACAAGCAAGAATTGTTACGCTGCAGTTGATACATTTGCAAAGGGTATTTTTCAACCAATTTTACACATTCAGAGTTGGAATGTATCCCAGCAGGAAGAAGTAATCATGATGAAGGAAGCTTTTGGCAGTGCTGCGCTTGCATTGCTCCCAGGTCCGTGCTTGGGATGGAGAGGCAATGCCGTGGCAGTGTCACATCTTTGCACGCACAACTCGTGGACTGGCCCAGGAGCTTGCAGCTACTCTGTTCTTCTTTCCCAGCAGATACAGAAGGGGTCCTAAAACATAGCACTGCAGTTCTTGGCTTGGAAGGAAAGAAGGAATGCTGTTCTAATTAAATTTGATTTATTTTCGTGCTTTGTTTTTACTTCTGATTTGCCTGCTTTCCTTGAAGGTGGAAACAGTCCTAAAATTTTTTTACTTTGCTATATGTAACTACTGTGTGGGTGTTGCTGGGAGAGATGGAAACAAGGGGCTGAGAAATGATCCCCATTTTTTAAAATTAAAAGTGGTGTGTATTATTTGCCTGGTTTGGAGGATAGATACGAGTATGTGTGATGGTTTTTTTTTTTTTCCAGTGTAGTATTTCTACCCTGATTGCTTTCAGCCTATCATATATAATTTAATTCTTGAAACATCTTGCATAGCATTGTTATTTGAGCAATACGAAAGGTAAAGTTCCCAGTTCAAGTCCTTATTCATGATTTATTACCTAAGCATTTACACATAAGTGTGTGGTGTGTGTGTGTTGAGGGTTAGGGGAGAAGAACCTTGCCTGCTTCCCTGACAAGGATATGCCTGCAAGTGCTTCTCCACCAGAGCTCAGAGAATCGCAGTGAAAGCATTGCTTGTGCATCATGTGGAAGGGAGCGGGTGTTCCTACAATTACTGAGGTACACTTACACTCAGTAAGAAGGGGCTGTGTGGGCAGCTTCCATCAATTCTCCTCAAATTGATCAAATCCTTCACAGAGGACCTATTGATATTTAAGTATAAAGTTAGAGCTAAAAGGCCTCTGTTCATTAATTTTTAACAGCTCAGATGGCTTCCAGGCTTTTGATTTTTTTTTTTAAGGCAAATTATAAAACAGTAATTTACATGGGAAAAAATTTGTCACATTTAAAAAGCAGCAGAATCTTGTGGGACTTTTCAGAGGAACACATGTCCTGATGTTTGATGACTTTAAAAAATCAGTAGTAGGAGGCCTGGTTTTCACTCTCACACTGCATACACCTGGGACACCTTCATCATCAGATGTGTTTAAAAATTGGAAAGGCCTTTATATCACGCCAGATACAATGCAGCAGTGTAAAATGACGCGCCTGTACTTCAAATATTTGTAAAGCTATAATTTTTCAGGGAAAAAATACTTTAGTTTTTGACTGGACTGATTAGCTAGATGGCTTTGTGAAATAAGTGTTCTGTTAGGTGAAGCTTTGATGGTATAACCTCAGTTTGCTTTCTAGCCCTCTAATATTTTTCCAGAAGTAACCCTGGGACTGTAAAACCCAAATTCTATGGGACAGTGCAAAGAAATAGAGCCAGCTGCAGGATAATGATGCTGGATCTTGGACATGAACACTGGAGTTTAACTGCCAGGACGTGTCAAATCTCTACTGAATGTTTTATATTCAGCAATATCCTTAAGCTAATAACTAACATATGTTGCATAATCCAGTGTTCAATGTTGTTGGATTTGTATTCCTTCCTAATTTCTTACATGGTTACTTAGTACCAGCAAAGAATGGTTGTTTGTAACTTTAAGATGAGGCCTTTCACCTTCTCTGTAGATTTCTGTAATTGTTAAGATTATTTTCATGATTTTAACAAATCTGGATTTAAAGTCAGAGAGCTTTGTTTTGAATTTTATTTGCTCTTTGAACATAAAGAGAGGAGAAAAATTGAAATTGAGACATGGTATGTAGTTGAGTTATGGAAAGCAGGAGGGGTTGATAACTTTTAAAATAATTGCTTCAATAACTTTGAATCTTTAAAATCAAATGTATATAATCAGGCAACTCAGCAGTTAAGACAAAGAAAGTAAAAATGATAACCATTGAATCATGAAGTATGCTCATTTGGTACTTTACAACTTTACAAAGTTAATCTAGGTGATTAGAGCAGGCTCCTTCACCTGCTGAAGTGTGGTAAACAGGAGTGGAGGCTTCTTACTGTTTCAGGTGTAGGATACTTACATTTGGCTCTTTGGTTCAGCATAGGTCTGGGCTGAATGTTTAAAACAGAAACATAATCTAAAGGTATGGAAAGTGACCTCCAAAAGAAGGTGAATTTCTTAATTTCACTTTTCTGCTATCAACAGAGCTAACCCCAATTTCTTGCTTTACAGCCAAACCCTCTGAGATGATTTTGCAAAGCCATTTGCTTGTTGCTCTGCTCTCTTTCACTGCATTTTCAAGCAGTGGGTACTAAACATACTTCCCCCCTAAAAAAAAATTAAAAAAAAAAAACCAAAAAAACATAAACAAAAAAAAATTAAAAATTGAAGGGCAGATAAAATTGGGGAAAGGACTTCCCATTTCATGTAAGAATTAAAGGTTTTCTTGCATGACCTCAGGTATTGTGTATTGGTCATCTGCAGTCCTGAGAGTGGAGTGTCAGTGAGGCTGTATTTGGTTGTCTTCTAGTATTTTACCATGAAAAGGCCTTTTTGCTGACAGAAGTGTCATATGTTATCTTATACTAGATTTCATGGAAGCTTGTCAAGTTATTTTTGCTGCATGTTGTAGGAGCAGATCCTGCTTTCTGGGAGCATTGAATATTGATCCAATTTGTTTACTGTTTTTAAGTAGATGCATCCTACTAACAACAGTGTCATTTAATACTTCCACTTATCATTAAATTCACATTTGATTTACTCTCTGTTTTGCCAGTCTTTATACATTTTGGAACTGCACTGTACTTCTTGAAACACCAGATTTGGGCTGTGACTCATGATAAATCTGCTTGGGTATGTCTCATTTTCATCCTCTGGAAAAGGCTGTCTTCTCATTCTGGAAGTGGAGATGGCTTTTCCGTATTTCTTCAGGAAGAGGTTCATCTAGCTACAGACAACATTAACCCTCTAATGGTCTGAGTCTGCCAAAAAACAAATTAAGTATATTTATTTTAAAACAGCTTGCAATGGAGAACAGAGGTGATGCAAACCAAAGTCCTAAAATTTGAACTTATCAGAAGTTCAGAGGAGTTTTTATCTCCATGCTGTTTCCTATGTTTCCTCAGCTGGCATCTGCTGCCAGTCCTACTGGGCTGGGTCTGAGGTGGGACACAGTGAAAGAAGCCTGCTGTACTTGGTGCTAGCAGTGAGATGTTTTTGTGCAAATTGATGTCTTTGTTTTTTTCTGGCCCTGGCAGTTTGCTTTATTTGATTTAAATAGGGAATGGGAGGAGGGGAAAGGTAAAGGAGCAGTTGTAAATTAAAGTGGCACCCTTGTGGATTTGGGCTTAGTTGCAATCAGTTTCCAAGAGCTCATGTTAGAAAAAAGTTGTGTTTAAAGTAAGTTTTTCTCATGTTTGGATCAGAGTGATAGCTTTGCCTCTTGTGTTCTTCACTGTAGATGAGGAAAAAGCAAACATAGCATCCAGGATAGCAGCATGTTTCAACACTCTCAGTTCAATGCTGTGAATTCTTGCCTGGGAGGATGCTGTTCTGAATGTTTGGCGGGTAGATGACTATGTGTCACCTTCAAAAGTCCTGAGATTTTTAGCTTCTCAAAGAACTACTCCATCAAGGCTTCATTTAACAGTGCTAATAATTTCCCCTGTCTGTCTGACAGGGGGTTGTTTGTTTTAATGTGATCTCATCAGTATTATTAAAGGAGTTGGAACACTGCAACCTTTTTTCCCTTTTATTCCAATGCCAAATATATTTATGTGTTTTTAAGGTGGAGAGTATGCATCAGAATTATGATGCAGTATAAATAGCAAGCACTTCTCAGATGGCGAGTGAAAATAATTTTAGTTTATATTCCGCAACATGCAGTGTTTTAATGATTTGAGGCATCTTATTTTTACAGGACAGATTTCAGATACAGGTGACTGAAGCATTATGGCAAGTTCTGTCACTGTCCAAACAAAACCTTGGTTTAAAAGATACATATCTTGCTTTATGATTACTCCCTAATTTTAAATGTTACTCCATTTATAGATGTTACTGTGCATAATTTGTGTATTAATAATTCTGTTGAATAGGGCAATGAAGCCAAGAAATAGGGAAAACTGACAGCAAGATTGTACACTTGCATAAAAAGTTTTCCAGTCACAACATAAGGAAATCACCAATGTAGAAGAATTAGGTACTCAAAAAATCCCAAGTTTTATTTGTTCTTTTTCCCTGGGTTTTCTGTGCCTTCTCTTATGACTATTTTCCTTAATGGGGCATGACCTGCCTGTTCTCAGGTGCCTTGGTATTGCATGTGGGACTCTGTAGACTGGGCCTTTGATAAGAATTAAACTACAACTTTATGGTGTTATCTCTGTGGGAATTTGTAGCTGTCAGGTACTTCAGTTGTCTCAGGGATTTTTCTTTGCATGGGTTATTATGCTGGGTTCTTCCTATGCTCCTACACACTGCAAAAATCTTGAAAACTGCTTTTATCTTTGCCCAGGGCTTGATTCAATGATGATCCTATTGATTTTGTTTGCTTTTGTTGTGGGGTATTTTTTTCCTGAGGAATGGCAAACGGTCAAGTTCTCATTCGTCTATTTTGATGAGCAATGTGTTCTTTTTTGATCTTTGCTCTTTATCCAACATGTATTGTTCTAACTCCAGGTTTTATAATTTCAAATTATAATAGTTTTCAAGGTCATTGGGACAAGTCTTTCCCCGCATCAAGGGGAAGAGTTTTGACTAGCAGTGGGGGAATCATCTAGGGGAGGGGTAGTAACTCCTGACCAGCTGGGATGTGAATCTGCTGTTGGAAACTAAGCACTGCTCATGGGTAGTGAGTGTGTTAACGGGTTTGCTCTTTGCCAGGCATGTGATATGAATACCAAGAACAGGATAATTTGGATATTTTCCTCTTCTGGCAGATTAAACAGTACACTGTGCTCCACCAGTCTACACAGAGTCCTTGAACATTTGATGCCAACACCTGTTAAATTCCTCTAGAAAGTGTATTAAGTGTTACAGGGAGGAAAATTGTATGTCCTTGTTTATGTATCCCAGAAAGGAACTTAGTGCTAAAGACAAACGTTGATCCAAATGATCAGTTTAAAAACTACTTGGAGGCAGGGGTAGGAAATCTTCCCTTGATTTTTTTCTGCTGTTACAATTGCTGTGTCATTCTCCTCAGGAAGCAATGTTAAACAAGATTAAATATGACTGGAGAAAGACATATCTGCATTTATCTCATCAGTGTACACTGACGTACACTAAATTCATGTTTCTGGGATAATTTTTTTGCTACAATCCAAATGTTATCTTAAAATAAAAAATTTCCCTTTTTCTTTTATTTTTTTTTCTAAATTGACCATCATTTCTGGACCGTGGCAGTAACCCACTGGAAACATAAAGCTCTTCATGGTAAAAAAGATGTAAATCTTGGTCAAAAGTACAGTATGACTTTCTATGGTAGCCAAAATAAAATGGCATCTCTGTCAGCTCAAATCAGTCTGTAGCTGAATTTAAAAGCTTCTTCTGCCCTGTGTTTTGATGACTCATATGCCATCTTCATGTTCACTGCAGAATTCCTGGAGGACTCTTAAGGTTTGGGCATGCTTAGAATAAACTGCTGAGTACCAAGGAGGTAGCCTGCCCAAGGTTTGTCACACAAACACCTTCTTCACCTGGAGCCCTGCAATGACCCATGCAATTCCTGCATGACCCATACAGTTTAGTAAATGATTGTGCTGTTATCCTCTAAAAACCCTTGAACTCAACTGAGAGTTGAGCATCACAAGAACACTTCATGTCCTTGATGGTGCAGTACCTTTTGTGTACCAGATGTCCTGAGGTCAGGTTGGTTCAAAGTAAAGGTTTAGGGTTAAAAATACAGTTTCTTTTCAAAGTTGTAAAAAGATGACACATCAAAATGTATTTTTAGAGTTATGCTTAGTTGGGTTTTCTCTTTGTTGTATGTTTGGGTTTTTCTGTCCTAAGATTCTTTCTTACCTACATTATCATGTTAAATAGCTTGTGATAATGGCTAATGAGCCCCACAGCTGGGCCGACATGTCCCAAAGAGTCACTAAAGCTACATGTTCCTTCTGTATCCTTTCAGGTAATGTGTCCTTCTGAAGGCAGTTTTGCTGGAGCTGCTCAGAACAGCTGCTCTGAGTTATTTTCCTCTCCCTGCCTAAAACATGAGGAGTGTCCTGACTTTTAGAGCCTCATTTCTTCCACTAGACACTGGCCTGTTATCTTGTGGGAGATGAAGCAATTTTTCTGTGTCCTCAGACTCTTGATTGAAGTTTCTGTTGAGTATCTAACCTCGCATATGTCCCATTGTGGCCCTCGGATGCTTACAAGGCACATTGTGCATTTAATGTTGTCATCACTTACTTTAATTTTAATAGTATGGAATGAAAAACAGTATAGTAGAGGTAGAGAAAAATTATGTATTTAATCTAAGCTGAATATATGAAATTCAGTTTACTATGCCTGTAGCTCTTTTCTTTTATCGTATAAAACCAAACGTGTTACTGTAGAGCTGAATTTGAGACTGAGCATTGAGTAATTTCATCTTCCTGTCATATGCAGTGTTAGTTTTGGAAAGAGGAAGAGGATATTCTAAGATACTCTCTAAAGAGTATTTTAAAAAATTGATGGTGTGAAAGAAGTGTGGAACTCTCAGGCAATTTTTATTTAATGAGTTGTGCAAATGTGTTTTCAGTTGGTCAGTGTATTTAATTGTGGTACAAGATAAAGTTTGTACTTGTTTAGAAGTGTGTCACATCATGCTGAATTTGTTGTAGCACTGGTCATGTGTGGACATCAGATTTCGGATGAAAACCTTTTTAAGCTTCCAGTAAAGCTGAAAGTAAAGCTGGAAACCTTGTGTTTTGGGCATTATGTCTGTTATGCTGCATTGGAATTAGAGTGCAATTTTATATGATTCTTCATTCTGTAGTTATCTGCTGGGTAACACCTCATGGTTTCCCCTAGTTCTTAAAAGCAAGCAAACTAACAGAACTCCCTAAAACTCACCACAAAGAAACCAACTTTTCATTCCTGTTGAGTTCTATAGTCTGGTCTGTAATAACTATACTTCTTCTTTTATTTAATCTTTTTCATTATTCTGGTCAATTATTACTACTCTGTTTTCTATGGAGACAAGATCTGTGCATATGTTCTGTGTACACCTCCTTACTTGGCTGAAAATAGTCAATAGGTTTCAAACTAAGTTTTACATTTATTACATTTTTTGTGGAAATATTGACCGTAGGGAGTGCTTATTGGTCTAATACTCAGCAGGTATTAAATGGAGATGTCACATCTTTCAATTCTGGGCTTTTCAGGGCCCTTGAGGTTTTGGGGTTTCATCAGTACAGCCTTTTGGGGGAGAGACTGTTACTTGGGCTCTGTTGATGAAACGCAGATGCGGATTTAGTTTGATGAATTGTTCAAATTCATTAGCTTGCAAAATGGCAAAGCCACTTGCTATGTCCCCTTGCCTCAGTCACCTCTCCTGGAAATTAAGTACCCTCTGAAATAAGCTGCTGCTTAAAGTGAGGACCAGGAAGCCAAAAAGACACTCTAATCACTTCAGTGTCTTCTCTCTCAAATTTGCTTCTTCCTACAGGTATTGAAGAGGTTTCCCTTAAAAATAACTTGAGAATCGATTGATATGAAAATTGCACTCAAGAAATCTTGTATGGCATAAGACAGCTTTTTTATAACCATGTCTGCTTTCACTATTGCTGCAGAGTTCAACTTTCAACCTGTGTTTTGCTGAGTGGAGAAGCCACTTCAAGGTACGTGTCAATCACGTGCAGAGTGTGGCTGGCAGAAAGCCAACCTGGTAAATGCTTTGTGGCCAGGGCAGCCTGAAGCTTTAGTGCAAGCTGAAAAACCTGCCTGCAAAGCCAGGACAAAACTGTTGACTTGAACGAAACATCTACACTGAGCTGAGGTACTAGCATGTGCAACATATTTTGTGGACTGTAAACTGGGACATGGGATAGCATTTGGGACAAGGGTGTAATAAATCTGAGCCTTAAGTTTCAGCCTAAAAAATAAACAACAAAAAAACCCACAACCCAAATCTGGAGCTTTCTTTTCTTTTGTATCATCTTTAGTTTCTGTTTCTTCATGCACTTTTCTCTGCTCTTGGAGTCTTTGATCAGTACTGAGTTCACGTTATCGATAGTCTAGTTCACCTTCTCACATCCTGAGATCTCACCAGAACAACACAGGTGTTTTCTGTTACTGAATGCAGCTGTAGAGAAGGAACTTTAGAGACAATACACGGAAGTTGAGTTGTAGTTTCACCTCCCCAAACCAGGTTAGGGCAGTACTCAAAGGAGGAACAACAGTTTAAAACCATTTCTTCCTTAATTCCCTCTTCCTGTGGTACACGCAAACATTGCTGTACAAAAAGAGAAAGACAGCAAACTGGCAAGCTGTTATGTTATCCTAGCATGAATTTTCAGGCAATGAAGAGGAGGCTTTTGTATTTGGTCTGCTGACACTTTTGCTTAGAGGTCTTAAGAATCCTTACTGGGAGCAGGACTTGTCTTGTGACTGGCTCATCTGGAGGCTCCTGATGCAGTTTTTGCCCATTTTTGCCAAGATTATAAACTAGACATTTGTCTTAACTGGAAGTAACTTTCTCAGAACCTCACAACCAATGTATGAGGGATTTGGGAACAGATACAGCCCAGTGTAGCATCATACTTGCATTGATGCTTTGTGCCTTGATGAGAGAGGGAGAAGTTTTCAAGTATCCCCCCTAGAAAAACTGGTGTTATCCAGGTAATGTTGTTTTAAGACAGCCTGTTTTCAGCTGCCTGCCTGTGTTCTCCACCAGATGAAGTCTTTTGTAACATCCATCAGGACAGTGTGGTGTCTGTGGCTCGGCCCTGTTGGCTGTTGATTTGTATTGGTCACTGGAGGCTGGTTTGGCTGTGAATGGGTAGGTGGGGGGCTGGAGGCAGCTTGTGGAGAGTCGACAGGCACAGTAAATTATATTGGGGAAGATGGCAAAGACACCTGGAGGGTGATCAAGCCTCAGCTGCCTGTTTGCTTGGCTGATGAGTCGGGTTCACAAGACTCTTTATGAGGGCTTATTGCCTGAGCTGAATCCTCAGCCTTTGATTCAACATAGCTTTTTCTTGATTTGCTAGAAAGATAAAAAACTGACATATGGGCTTTTATTGGCCAAAAAATTATAGTTTATCTGATTCAATACCTGAGTTATCTCTTCTGCTGAGGCAAAAAACGCAGTTGCCCAAGGCAACCAATATGTTCGGTGTGATTGTAGGTTGTGATTGGTAAACCTCTGTGGGCCTGACTGATATGACAAAAAAATGGTGTTGCCTTTTTTCAGTGCAGTGCTGGTTGCAAATACATATTAATTTTGCTGATTTTATCCTTTGTTAGCACTGTTTGTTAGGAACATCTGTCATCTAATAAATAAGATACCAGGTAGGAGCCAGCTTTTCCTTTTTTAAAAATAGTGCTGATATTGGTGTTAAGTGCATTAGGATCTGTCCTGAGTACACAGACAGAGCTGGATAATGAAAAAATGTACTGTAATCCTTTCTTCCCTTGGCTTACCCAGAGGGGAAGAGGGTGAGGGGGTTGAGAAGAAGCACTGTATAAAACTAACCATGTGTAATTCTTGGGGTGCAGAGTACGAACTCCGTGTTTGGAGAGATGGGGGAAACATCTTGGGGATGTTAACATCTTGGGGATGTGGAACTGTAGCCAGGAAAAGCACTTGCTTTTCCAGGGTTACTCTAAGCTGGTCTTTCAGTTTCTTGCAAAAATAAGTCCAATTGGGCACTAGGGAATCTTGGGAGGCCAGTTGTTGATTCTGTCAGTCCTTTGCCTAGGGGTGATCTTTTTTGAGGTGATGAACTCCTTATAAAATGGGATTGTTTGAACCTGCTGTTTATGTTTGATATTGTAATTATTTCTAGTTATGGCTGGGAGAAAGGAAACTTGTAAGTGGCTAAGTAACTGTATATGAAGGAATAAAAATTATTTTTCTTGGTTACTTGTAGGAAAAATACTTTGAATGTAGGCCTAAGTATCCTCTGTCCCATTCTTCGCTGCTTTTGAGACTGCTGAAGATTTAACCCAGCAGTTATCCTCAGCAGTTTCAGCTGCAGAATCACCCTTAATGCTCAGTTGTGGGACTGGTTTTCCTGGTCTTGAAAGTAGCAAACCCTGTGTTTAGTATTTGGGAAACTGCTGTTGAATGAGTATCAGCACCATGTCACTGGCTGAGAAATGTCATTGCTCAGCCTGGGGACACCAACTTATGACACCAGAGGGTGTCGGTGCGTAAGCCACTGGGAAGCAAACCCCCAGTTATGCCCTCTAACTCTTCTCCCAACTTGACTTCAACAAACCCACTGGGAATAGGAGCAGCCAGTGGTCATCTAGCTCAGAAGATACATCTATATAGAAGAATATATTTGCTAAACTGCCTGTCTGGAGGTCTTGGCACACGTGAAAGAACCTCCATGGACTATAAAGCAGCCTTGCTAGCTTTGTACGAGGTCAGAAGGGAGAAGAAGTGGGGTGGTTGGATTTAGAATAAAGGCATACTTTTCTGTCTCTTGACCTGGGCTGTGTAACCTTGGTGTAGGTGAACAAGGCTGTTTCTTAGTTTGAAAAAAATTTTTTTTTTACTGTTCTGTCTTATCTGAGAGATGTGAAGAAAGGAATTACATTCTGATTAATGATATGTATTTGAAAAGTAACAGACATACCTGTTGTCAAATACAAAATTCAGATTTAGAGATGTACTTCTAAATCACAAACTGTGATTAAACACTTGAAGGACTATACTTATTAATTGCTGGGGTGCTGATAGATGGCTCCAGTCTATAGAACTTACTTTTCACTTCAAGACAACTGTTGAACACACAGGGGAAAAAAGTAATGTAACTTCCTCTCCTTACACTTAATGTAATATCAGATCCATTCATCTGTCACTTTCCTCTCCCCAGACTAGCATTCCTCATGCTGTTTTTTGTCCTTACTGTGAAAGGATTATGTCAGAAAGCTTGATTTAAAGGTCAATTTTACTACAGCAAAATGGGTTTGCATATGCTGTGCTGAATTTTATCTGACTGGGAAGCTCTTGTTACTGTGCATGTTACCAAGCACTACTGCACTTCCCAGTGGAAATCCCTGTAGATGTGTCTTCAGTAAAGCTCATCTGAGGTTCAGGAACAAAGCTGGTGGGGGACTGACCCCAGGCTGCAACATGAGCTCCAACAGGAGCCTCACACAGTCACAAATAGTCTTGGAATTGTCTGTGCATGCCAGCTGTGTCCTCTGGTGTTCACCACCTTCTATCAGCAGCAAATATAAACAAAGCTGCACAAAGCTGATTTTATATGTGAGAGGTAGTTGAAATATATTCTGAAATCAGGAATAAATTGGCATATTCTAATGAGCAGCAGTTCTGCCTGTGGCACTGCATCCTGCATTCGTCAAAGCACCAGGAATATATTATAGACTATAGGCCTGCATGACTTGGAGGTAGATACAAATAAGCTACAATAGGATAAGGGAAACATTTAATTTCTGGTTTTGTTTACATAGTATTCTATGCATCTGCTCATTTACAGAATTGCCCATGCTAGTTTATGGATTTTTATTATTTTTATTTAGCTCCCAAAGGCTTGGAAACTTCATTTTTCTTGTAATCTGCCAAAACTGGAAAGAAAAGCTGCTTGTTCCATTAGGCTGTTTCAGGCTTCTGTGCAGTTTTTGACTTGCTTTTAAAGATACAAAGAGCTATGAGTATCAGACTGCCTGAAAGGTGAGGAATAAGTGCAAGATAGAGATGTCTCAAGCTCTGTTCATATCTGTGAGCTGTTGCTTGTTTCCATTAACTTCTGACCGAAGTGATAGTGCTTAAAAGCATGCCCGCCTCTTTACTTGACAAGATGGATAGTCTGGATAGTCTCATTCCTCATGTGGTGACAAAAATAGTACTTTCTCCAATTAAACAGGCATTATCAAATATATTGAAAGCAAAGGTGGTCTCCTTATTTTTGAAAGAGCAATTCTTCAGGTAGATGAGCTTAGTAGAGTTCCAGTGTTTTTTGAAGACCCAATATAGATGTGGTTGAGGAGTGTTCAGCTTGTGGCATGCACCTAAATGATATGCAAAACAGCCCCACAATCTGAATATTAATTTGACTGTATTATCCATTGAGTCTTATAAATGCCTACAGAGTGGTGGTGATGCAAGGAATATTCTTAGAGCAAACAAGCTGATCCCCTTCTCTCAATGCTTTCTTGGGCTGTTAATGAAGTGATGCTGCCTTTGTTACTGAAGATAACCCTCTTCTTTTGAAGACACTTTGTAAAGGACAAAGCCTGAGATGATTTAAACAGTGGGGAGTATTGTTCCCATGTCCAAACAATGGATTTATTTGTTAATATGTAGTAAAAATGATCAGTCTTACCTTAATCAAGACAATTTTGAAAGTCTGTGTACTATTGAGAACTAACTATAACAGTGTTTTTATTTAACTTCTTTATTGTGATATTTAAAGCCCAGTTGAAGGCCACTGTGGAGTCATAGGCAGATAAAGATGCTGGAAGCACAGAAGTCTAATGGATAAGATTATCATTGTAGCACTCTTTGCACTATTTACTGAGGATATTCAAAATGTAATTGGACACAAAGTTCCGTCTCTAGAGAAAAAAAAAATCTACTAAATGTTTGTGTGATGTGCAAAATATACCATATCCTAAGAGAATATTAGTTGGTACAATGTGCTGTGAAGTATACCATTATCTGTTAGCTGATGAAGGAAATGGCAAAAAAAAAGAAGGTATACAGTGTTGCCGCTACCAACTAGAAAATCAGAGGAGTAAAAGTGAGAAAAGCCACAGGCTGAGACAAAGCTTAACAAGAAGAGCAAAAGCTGTGCATGCAGGCAAAGCAAAACACAGAATTAAAGGACTGCTTGCCATGGGCAGGTTGGTGCTCAGCCATCTCCAGGAGAGCAGGGCCCCATCACATGTAATGGTTACTGGGGAAGACAAATGACATCACTTCAGACATCCCACACCTTCTTTCCCTCAATTTATATACTGAGCGTGATATCATATGATCTGGAACATCCCTTTGGCCAGTTTGGGTCATCTGTCCCAGTTGTGTCTCCTCCCAGGCACCACCAGTCTCTTCCCCAGCGTGGCAGTACAAAAAGCAGAAAAGGCCTTGGCTCCATGTAAACACCTCTCAGTAATAACAACAACAAAAAAATCTCTATTATCATCACTGTATTCAGCACAAATCCAAAACATAGCCCCATACTAGGGGCTATGGGAAACAAATTATCTCTTTCCCCCTCAAAACCATCATAATTAGGCATTTAGATTTTTTTGTGCCGGTAGGCAGGAGATAAATCAGGGGGGAGGAAGTACTGTTGTCATAGAGGTAACAAAATGGAGTGCAGTGAAGTTTTTGTATGCATATATAAATGGGAAAGATGGGATACTTACTGCTTAATCCTCTGGCCTCCCATTGATGTCTTTATGGCAGAAATTAATTTTATATTCAATGGCTAGTTATGGTCTAGAAAGTAGAGTAAATCCAGAAGACTGGGCAAAGTTTCATGCATGTGGAAGTAAGAGGATTAAGCAATTTTAGTAATTTTTTTGTTGTAATGAAATTTGCCTTCTTAAGCAGACATACTGCTTGCAAAACAAAACAAAAGACATGCAATTTTCCTTCAGCATCCAACCTCCTGGAAGAGCCTCTTTTTTTCATAAAAGAAGCACCAGCCAGAATAACTTTCACAAGAAGGGAATGAATCACACGTGGAGAGACATATTTGTCTAAGCTCAAGTGATAAAATGTGATTAACTGAGATTGGAGCAACCATTGAGGTTGGAACAGCCACCACATACACTAGAAGACCATCAAGCAGGAAGTGGACCATTCTTTTGGCATTTACTTGAAGGTGTCTGCTCCCAGTAGTATGGCAGGCGAGTAACATTCCTTTAAAAAATGCTCAGTAAAGTATGTAAATAGCTCTGTTTGCTGCCTGCTGTCTACTCCAAAATGCTACCTTCGAGTTCTGACACATCAGGGACTGTACAGCTGTGCTAAGGCTGTTCTGAAGATGCCTCAGGAAATTATTTCTTTTTGTTCCAGTTTATGAATGGAAGCAGATTATAAGGACTATGGACTGTCAGACTGGCAGGTTGGAAGGCTGGCATCTTTCTTTCCTGTTGGCACCACCATCCCCCAGTGGGTAGGGGAGCAGAAAGACATAGTTGCTGCCCTTGTCTGCTGCAGGCTGGTTTCTGCACAGACCTAAAGGGGCAACTTGCTCACCCCTGAGTGTATAATCCTGCTCTGGAGGATCTCAGTGTGCCTTCACTCAGGTGCCCTTCTTTCTTTTGTTTGATCCTGTGAGACCACACAGTTTGTAATTTATGTGTTAAAGGAGAGAGGTGTGTAACAGCAGGAAGTGTGGCAGGAGACACCTTTGCCCCTGCTGCAACCACTCTTCATTCTGTGGAAGAACCTATTTCTTCTGTTCAGAAATCCAAATCATTTCTTTGTAAGACTGAATTTTGTGCTTACTGATATAGTCAATATTTCAGAGGAATTGGAATTTTTTGCTTGCTTTTTTATTTTTTTTCCTTTCTCTTCCTAGTAGGGGACGACTTCTCTGTTTCAAATTTCTTTTCTAATTGCTGGGCTGATTACTCCTGTATTCTGTGGAGCATTTTATTTCAACACTCTGAGATTGTATTTCTTAATCTTTGCATAGTAAATAAAATATGTCCTAATCAAATAAGTTTATCCCTCTTTAAAATATACATGTGGGAAATATATATATATATATAAAATATACATGTGTGTGTGTCTCTCCAAAGCATAAAGGAAGTATGGTGATTGAACTGCTTCAGGAAACCCTCATTTTGTTGGTGGTGTGATCATATTTTGTGACTATTTGAGTGTGTGGAGTAAAGAATCTCCTTCTTTTCAATTGAAGAATTGCTCCTGCCCTTGAAACATGCACTGTGATGAGAAAAGATGGGTATTCTGAGCTGGTTGATGGGTAAAAGGAAGGAAAATTATATTGATGTCAGTTAAAAGTGAGAAATCCAGTGTAAAGATGGAGGAGTCCAGATGTTTCATTAGCTATTTTAAAAATATTTTTGTGTGTGTGTCTGTATAGATGTGTATAAAATAAAATACAACTTATTGGTTGTACATACATGCAGTATTATATAGATGCTATTTTTTATTAAGCTGTTGTTTCTCACACTTAAAGTATTTTCTTCATTTTTATTCTCTTACTTTGTAGGTGCTTCCAAGGGCTTTTTGCTCTGTATGTAAAAGCTATTTGATGTTATTCTACTGTATTGTGCAATGCATTAAGGAATTTGAAGGCAAGATATAATATATATTAAGCTGCTATATTTATTGCCTTATATTAGGAGACAATCTTGTAGAGCTGGAGGATTATCTTGAAAGTCAGTTACGTGTATATTGGTTTGCTATGAAGTTTCTGTTTGTTGCTGGTTATAAAACTTAGATGACTGGGAGTTTTTATTTTTCTTTCTTTTAGTGGCAGTATCTTTGGGCAGTGCTGACTTATAGTAAGAAATACTTCCTTCAGCTTCCTTTCAAGGAGGGTGGTGCAGGACTATGGAGTTCCTAGCAATGAGAAAAGAGAAACAAGTCTTTTGGTGGTGGGACAAGAGCCAGCTAGAGAAGGTTGAACAACTGGGTCAGAAAGCTTGATACCATCCTGAGGACTGGGGGAAGGGATGTAGCCTCACTACGGCATATCCCTTTAACCAAGGGGCCTGGCAGGAGGAACCTGAGACAGAGTAAGTTTAAAGAAAAAAAAAAAAGAGGAAAAAACCAAAAAATACTTCACATAATATTGCAGTTGTATTTAGTGGTGAGGAGAGCTTAGGAAGAATGTGCTTGAACTTTGAGGAACTTGCCAGGGGATTGGAGATTGTGATAGGAGACAAGGTTAGTGTTTATTAGGTTTGGCTTGGAGAATCCTTTAGGCTGCATCGCTAGTTCTGTGGATACCTTAGTGCCGCATGTTCCTGAAGAGGAACTTGGGCACAGTGCTGGGAGCATGTTCATGCTGAGCTGAGCAGCAGCTAGGAAAACACCTGCCAGTGCTGAGTTGGCAACAACCATGGCTCAGAGACGTCCAGGATCAAAAGGTCGTTCAAGCATCCTTTCCAGTGATCCAAAAGGGTGGTGCTCAGACAGGAATGGCTCTCATCCTGCTGTTGCCACAACACTGCAATGCTGATGCTGTGCTTGTTTTCTCAACACAGAGTTGGGATTTGCCAAATGACCATCCTTTTTAAGTTCCTGGCACTCATCTTTACCAACATCCCAGTTAGTTCAAAAACTATGTGGGCTTTTCTGCAAAACCCTCTTTGGTATTAGTAAATTTTCTTGTGGTTAACCTCATTTTTCCTTGAGTGCATAAGAAGTCTTTCCCGTGAATAATGTAACGCACTTGAAGGTTTGGAGAAAGGTCTTTTGAAGATGAATGATTTTTAATTATGGTGTTCATGGTGCAAAACAGCAACTATCTGTACTCGTCTTTTATGGCAGAATTATATTTCAGGGGCATCATATGGTAAAATAAGAGGGGTTTGTTTTCCTTTTCAAGAGACAGTGTGTAGGAAAAAAAATAATTTGTTTTTGTTTTTCTGAGATTCCTGCGAAATTGTCAAGTAGAAAGGCGTAACCATCTGACAGTGTCCAGCGCTGGAGGCCTTATAGGACTGTGTGGGAATTCCTGAGCCTGCAGGCTGGGATAAACTGCCCTTCATTGTAGGTCCTGTTCTGACTGCCAGAGCAACATTCGTACTAGGAAATACTGCTGAAGCAAATGTTGGCCTCAGTGTTTGTCATGAGTTTATGGGTGTATTTCTAGTGTGTGCCCAGCACAGCTGTGGTCTGTGCAATCTGGCAGTTTTTCAGATGGTACCCAGAAGCGGCCTGGGCATCATTGGGCAGTTTGGATGCAGACACTCAGCTCTGGGAGAAGATGAAGAGAGTAGCCCATGCCCTTGGCTCCTGGGCTGGATAAGGGCCAGTTGTATGTAGTAATGCAGATGTAGCCAGGATCAGGCTTGCACAGTGGAGCAGGTTGCAGAGTTTGCTCCTGCCTGTCTGGGGCAGCCATGGTGCTTCCCTCCCCTTCAGCAGGCTCAAGGTCTCCAGCCTTCTGCTA
Organism: Aphelocoma coerulescens; assembly: GCF_041296385.1. Classification (NCBI taxonomy): domain Eukaryota; kingdom Metazoa; phylum Chordata; class Aves; order Passeriformes; family Corvidae; genus Aphelocoma; species Aphelocoma coerulescens. The sequence continues at coordinate 34,061,923 of NC_091014.1, read as the reverse complement.
GCCCGACAGCTTGTGAAACCATCAGGAAATGGATCTGAAAATTTTAATTATGTTTGGGGGGAGAAGGGGTGGTATTTGTCTGGTGGGTGAAAGTGCAAAAAGTGAAGGTAATGGGCCTGATGCAGGGAGAAGGGAAAAACCTTGAGGCAGGGAGAAGGGGAAAACCTTTAGGCAGAGGATGGGACCAAACATGCCAACAAGCTGCCCATGGAGTCTTTTGCAGCATTGCTAGATGGAGAGGGAGCTTTGATCCACCTTTTAGCCTAGAGGTAGGGGAAGTCTGCATTTCCAGCAGGCTGTTCTGTTAGAGACCTAAACAGATTTTTATTCTTTAAAGTCCAGATTTAACTTTTAAATTTTTTTTTAAAATGCTGTCCCTAAAGGAGAGGCTGAAGGCTGCACTCAGACTTGCCAAGCAGGAGACTTTTGGTCATAATCCCACATTGTGTCCCAGCCTCAGTCTGGGTTTTGAAGTTTTTTAGTCAGGAGACAGGTATTTTCTCAGATGGGTTAGAAGGATTTTTTTCCTGCTATCTTGAAACCAGATTTCTTGTATGCTGCCTTTAGTGCCCCATCCCAGCTAGATGAACTCAAGTCTCCTTGGGACACTTTATGAATGTGGGGCAGCCTGTGCACTGCTTTGAAGATCATGCACCAGCTCTGTGGCTTTTCCCAGTCTAACAGCCATGACTTAAAGCTGCTGGAGGTTTTTGTCCTTGGCAAATGATTTGCAAATCCTTTGCTGCCACTTGTTGATTATTTTGAATTGAGAGCAAATTAATGATTGTTTCTCTACTGGCGGTGTTGGCCTTTTAATAACAGCTATCCAGCTTTCTGTGCCTGTCTAAATATCCTGTGCTCAATGACTCCAAAGGTATGTATCTGGGTACTGTGCAAATGTCTAAATATAGCAATAATAATCTCTAGCTTTCTTCTTTTCAGTCACCAGAAGAAATTGCTGGATACATTTCCACGTGTGTGGAATATGGACTGAGATAAGGCTATGTTGACATCTGTTTTGATATTAATTTCTGACATCTCCTTGGTACTTTTAGAAGGGGAGAAATTGTTTTTATGAAAAAGTGCCTGAGCTTGTCTTTGGTTCCTGGTTGTGGGTTGGGCTTTTTCCCTGTTATGCTGGAGAATACGCAGTTCTCAGCCCCTTTCCGAGCCACCAACTTTCTGTTCCACTGAAGTTACTTCTGGCTCCAGTCCCAGTATTTGTGGGGAACAATAGATCCTATTTTAGCTTATACAGATTTAATTGCTGTGAGTGAGATTGGCAATTATCTCCTTTTGTGTCTAAAAATCCCACCAGCTGTTTTAGATGCATTTAAATAGTTACACCACGTTAAACTCGCATATTGCATCAGGAGCTATAACGCCAATATGTCCCTGGCCTTTATTTTAAAATAATTTTTGCTGCATTTATTTCTGTTTCTTCTGCTTCCTTTTAAACCCTAATTCTCTGCCCTGAGTGGCATTATTAGTCATACCAAAGGACTTACATATTAAAGATGCATTTTGAGGAAAATGCATTTCAAATAGCAAAAAAAACAGAAAGAAGTTGATGGGCTTTTTTGTTGTTGTTTTTTGTTTGTTTGCTCCCTCCACCCTCATAAGCTCAAGCATGTAAGTGGGAATCATCTGACCACATGCTGACAACCTGCTGTGTCAGTGTCTAGGCTCAGCTTTATCACCCACGAAGAGGAAGACACGTTTCATGCTATGTAAACAACTAAAATAGGTCAGATGAATCATGCCCCCAGATGTCTTCTTTCTCTTTGAGCTAATCACCCAGACTTCATAAGCAGACTTAGCTGTCTGCACAGTAGACATCTGACTAGATCTCACCTCTGGGGACCATACTTGTAGCAGCAGTCACATGTGGGTGACTAGACACACGTAGACACGTAAGAAGATTAAAAGTACTTGGCTTCTTGAGGCAAAACCACTGCCAGTGCCAAGGTGAAGGTGCTCTGGGATCATCTTCTTGAAACCAAAGACAAACCTGAGTGGATTTTCCCAGAAAAGAGACATATCAGTATTTGATGTTCACAGTTACATACTGCTAAACTGGGGTGCACCATTTCTTTCTCATTACTAGCTTCCTAAACTCCTAAGATACAATTTCATAGCTTTCTTTTTCAGAAATGTTAGACAGGACTTCTCCTCCCTATCATCTGCTATTTCTTCCTCCATATTGTCTCTTCAGTCTTGTTGTGGAAATATATTGATTTGGATTAAAAAAAAAATCCTATCATTGCACGGGTGTCCCTGTGGGGTAGCACACTGGCATATGAAGGTGGAAGTTGCTTATTTTGGGAAAGCCAAGAGAGGGCTTGAAGGACTTTACTTGAAGTTTGCCTTTCATCCTTTGCCTGAGTATTTGCCTCTCTTGCTAATTTTACAGATTGTTCAGCTGCTGAATTATGCGGGGTTTTCTTTTCAGTCTGAATACATTGTTTAATATTTATTTAGAATCTTGTCAAGGGGTTTATAAATTCAAACTTCCAGTTTCACTCTTTGCCTTTGTGCATTTGTGCAACTTACAATTTCTGAAAGTGAGTTGTTCCTTGGTGTAGCAGGATGCAGGGACTCTAATACTTTTATTATTTCCTGAATACATATTTGTACAGATCTTGACACAATTTTAATTTCCCAGTGGTCTGAGAGGTGTGGAGAGGTTTACATGGAAGTTACAGTAGTCAATTGGTTCTGGTGTTGACTTTGTTCTTGTTGAGGCCTCTCTGGCATTGCGTGTGCCTTTGGTCACACTGTGCAGGATCTACCCCATAGGGGTTGCTTAAGTTTGTACCAGGCTATGCCATCTCCTCTAGGCCTCTTTGGACACAAGTGATTCTCCTTAGTTATAGTGCTTTCTTAAATATTCAGTGTTGGCCCTACTTACTGTGTTTGTGCTAAGTATTTGCCACTCTGTAGGCTTTCCAGTGTGCCTGTTGCGTGTACAAGTGAAAACTTGGATTGAGGTTTTTTGGGTGCTTGTGCTATTGACTTTGGAAGGGGTAAGGTTCATGGTGGAGGCAGATGCACACACAAATAGGGGAGATGGTAGTGCTTGGGAGGTGTGACCTTTCAGACTTCACAGGGTGTCTGTGAGCTGCTCCTGCTCAGGGCCAGTTCCTGTGCACACATCAGGTAAGACGTGTCTCTTGCTTTGTGCTTTCCTCCCTCTGCATTCCCATATGGACAAGGTCCTGAGCAAACCTGTTGAGCAGGGGGTTTGGACCAGATGACCTCCAAAGGACACTTCCAAGCTCAGCTGTTCTGTGATTCTCTGGTTTTGCACCTTTGAAAACTGTATAACCTTGTTGAGCCTCCTCTGCTCTTGGGTGGGAACATATTTTTTCATCCTACCCCCTGCAAGGACAAGCAGGAGCCCGTGGGGATCATTTACCCTGAGGTTGTGGCATACCATGTTAATAGGTGTTATGCAGACCCCAGAGCTTCAGTACCTTCCCTCTGGATAAAGGTAGCAGATGGGGCTGGAAAGGACACCCTTGTCTCCAAGCTGTGTGCACACACACAGACACTCATTTGCTCACTGCTGTTTGCCTGCTCTTGGGTAGAAATTCTGCATTTGGCTGTCATTCTTCTACTGGCACTGGTTTTACCAGGGTTTCTATGTTGACTTTAAATTATCATTGCACTTGAAAATTTTCATCTGTGATGGCTGAACAACTGAGCAAATATGTTAAGCACTTTGACCTATATTACATGAAAAATAAGTGTTTTCAATGACATAATATTTAACTGAATTTTGTATAACTTGCATGAGAAACATCATGGGTTTTTGTTTAGGGGAGGGGGTGTGTGTCTATGCATGTGTATGTAAAATATATGTAAAAGTACTGAAAATTTTTCTTAATGCTTTTTTTCATTAATTACGGTGACTTTTTTATACTTTGAATTTAGGAAAGCTAATTTCAGAATTGATTGTTAGCCCAAGAGGAATAAATGAATGATTGCTTCAAATGTTTTGATGAATCATGATCTGTGAAGATTAAGGGAGCTGCCATTTTTCTGTAATCTTTTTTTTTTTTCCAGGCTCAGGATTGCTGATATTTCACTGGTTTGCATTTAGCTTCTATTTTAGCAGCTTCCAAGATGAGGTCTAGGAATGCAGTTTTGGTAATAGAAGTAACAGACTGGGTTTTGAGGCATGTTTCTATGGCAAAGAGTCATTGGAGTTTTTTTTGCACATGGCCCCTTCCTGCAGATCTGCCAGCTAATGTCCTCCCAGAGGAAAAGTGATGGATGTAAAACTCCATCTAGGGTGTAGTTTTTCTTTAATTATTAGAAATTACCAGCATATGAGTGGCTTTGAATTAATTTCCTACTTGTGGATTTTTGGTAATAAAGCTATATGTAATGTTTTCTCTCTTTTCTTTTTCTTCCCCCTTGCCTTGCATATGTGTGCTTCCATGCATATACAGTTTCTATAGTGACTTTTAAAAATAAATTAGCAGATTGACTTCTTTCAGGTTGTGGGGGCTTCAAGTACCTGCTGCAGTAGAGGGATATTGTGAATAAGGCATTAGTGCATATCTGTGGAAATGTGTACCTTCTCTGTCACACTTGCAGAGATTATCTTGGGCCTAATTTCAGTTGACAGCTGTATAAAAGGGATTAGTACTGTCACCACTCACCTCTTGGGGTTAACTTTCACACATGCTAAATATGAGAGATAATTTTTTGTTGTTGAAAGCTTGGACCAGTTTTGCATAAGCCATTTATCTTGATTTCTCTTAACCCTGAAGCTGAGACTGCGGTCTACAGCATCATAATCTAAAGATGTGGGATTTACTGCATTACTTTAAACACATAACTTGCTTCACTGTAAGCATAAGGAGAACTTTTATTTGCATATAATTGGCATTTCTGTAAGGAAGAAAGGGTTTATTTTAGATGTGCTTTCAAAAGTAGAACTTTGGGAAGGAAACTGGGGAGGCGGGGGAAGTAGTCTTTTGTTTTCTTCATGCATCCTTGTCATGTGCAGACACTCATTTAAAAGTCTAGAAGAAAACAAAAATATTTTAATTCAAATTAAGCATTTGGTTGGGGTTTTGCATAGTAGCAGTAGTTGGTGGTGTAGTACTAATGGTAGTGTTGAGCTTGTAGACAGAGTGCATATTTCTGAGGCCCAGATGCCCCTTGCTGTAGTGATTAGGGGCAGGTTGCTTTTCCCTGCCTTTTCATCATTTTAAATAGAGTGATTTCTGTATTTCTGTCACATAACTCTGTGGGGACAACTAAACCTCATAGGCAACCATTTTAACAGACTATGTCTCAACTGTGGTACCCTCCTTATGAGGGAAGCTCATGGTCAAGACTATATTCAGCCTCACAGGCAGAAGGTGGTGTACAGCTCATGGGAACAAACATGCAAGTGGCTGCTTTTCCTTTGTGTTAGAGGGAAAGGAGTGGCAGAACTTTGGTTCCCATCTTGAATGTGAGTTCTAGGAGAGATCCAGAGATGTTTTTCATCAAAAAGCAGCTCATAACTACTATCCAGTGATGGGTTTTTTGGTGTGCAGTCAAAAATCAAGTATTGCTCATCTGAACTTTCAGGATCACCCTTAAAGGTTATGACAGTGAAATCACATGTGATAAAATGACTGTGAACAAAATAAAGAAGTTACTATCAGGATGTGACTTCTTTAGACTGAACCAGGTGCCTCAATTTCAAGAGTTGTCAGTCCTAATGTGCAAAGTCACAGGCACTATTCACACATGGCTAATGAGACATGATAAAGGATATTCCAGTAGAAAGGGTCCATTTCTTTTCACGACAGTTTAGGGTTTTCTTAATGCTTTCTGCTTCAATTTGAAGCTGAAAACTTCTCACACCAGCCAAAACTACTAAGCATTATCAACGACATAATAATGTTATAACATAATAACATAATGAGGGAACATAATATAATAACGTAAGGTAAGGTTTATCGACAACAAAAATCTAGAAAAATCTAATAATGCATAAAAATCTCAATGTTTTTATGCGAATATACTCATCTGGAGGCTGACTTCACCAGATTGAATGTGCCCTATTCATATAAGAAGCATAATTTGAAGGAATTTCAAGGCAACTTCTTCCTGAATACCATGGAAAAAAGTTCAGGCCCATTTTCCCCAGATTAGCGGGGTTTGAGAACTTAACTGTTGAAGAGAAGAAGAAAAAGGTCTAAGTTAGTGGAAACTGGACTAGAGGGACACTGGCCAACACAAAGTTGTTTATTCTTATTGTCTTTTGGATCTCTTGCTTATATTTCAGCAAGCATTGAACAGCCAGGCTGTTACTCTAGTTAGAGTTACTCAAAGTTAATCTAAATATGCATGGTGAACAGTCTGACCTGGCATTCTCTGCAATTTCACTGTGCTTTGTGGGAAATAAATGGTGGTTCTCTTACAGTGTTAAATTAATCTTTGCTTTTGCAACCTCTTCTTACCCCATTCTGATAGCTAGTACAGAAGGAGCGAGGAAGAAGAATTTGGCAAGTAGTATTGCCAGCTGTGGCTGAGATTGCTCAGCTCTGAAGTGAGGTCATGCTTAACCACCTTTGTATCCCACTGGTCTGGCTCAGCATCTGCTCGGGGATCACTGTCCCTTGGTTTTCTTCTGCAATACCTGCATGCTAATTATCAAAAAGAGCTGCTTCTCCCTGTGTGGTGGTCATAGAGCTTGCTCATTCCTGCAGTAACCTACAACTATTTTGTTCCTTGTAGTCACTTAGTATTTAATCTTTTTTTGGAAAGGGTAGCTGGATGATGTGCTGCACTGTAGCATTTTGGGAAGTCCATACAAATAACATCAGAGTAGACCCTTCCAAGATGTCATTGACTTCAGTCCAAAGACAAGTCCAATGATCAGGTTATGATCATTTACACTGACCTTGTGGTAAATTTCCAGTATAAGTGGTATTCTACTTTTGTACTTTGCCTATTTTCATCCCATATTTAGTCCTTATTATCTTGATGGGTGTCACAGCTTCTAGCTGGGCCTTAAAGTGAACTTGGCCTAGTATACCAGTGTAATTGCTGGTAGGAGAAACCATATTTTCACAGGACATCATTGCAAGATTTTATGGCTAAATATTCACTTCTTCCTTGGTTAATAAAATGAAAGTTTTATTTAGCCCCATGGATTTAGAGAACTGATTCAGGGCTGGCTTCAATTTCTGCCCACAGTGGACAATACTAGGGAGTGCTTTGGTTTTGACGTGCACAATGTGACAGTTACAATAATGAATGAATGGAACTGTTTAGGCTGCTTGAAAAGCTGCCTTTCATCTGAGGGAGGAGGTGAACAGCTAGAAGGAAATCTCTTTCAAGTTGATTCCCAGTGCAGAAATAAATCTTATGTGGGTGAAAGGGAGGAAACAGACACCTACCTGGAAATCTAAGACTGTAAGTGAGATGTCACAGAAAAAAGCAGTGGCATCTACTCACATGCTAATCCATTAAGGGGGGGGAGGGGGAGGGAAAAAAAGTGGGAGGGGAAAGTAAAGCCAGCAACACTTACGTGAAAAGTTGGTTTTTTATGGGATCTTTAATCATCATTCTAAGACTCTTGAAATTATAACACAAAACTGTTAGGAACATTTTGTCTATAGGTACGGTATTCATTTGTCTGGGTTACTTCTGTGTTATTGCTTGGGTTGGATGCAAGCTCTTGCCATGCAGTTGTGGAGGGCCGTGTGTGTACCACAGCTGGAAAGAGGAGAGGCTGGCTGTAGCTCCTGTGAGCAGGGGAGAGAAGGGCTTTGTGCTTCCTGATGAATTGATTCATTCAGAGTCAGAACAACTACAGGTGTCCACTGCTAGTCTGAAACCCCAGAGGAGGGTAGAATTGAAAATTGCAGTGTGCAACAAGCTGCCTATGGATATATCCTCTTTTTTTCTAGCTCCTTTTTTCTTGCCAACCCGTAGGGAGGGGACACAGAACTCTTGCATTTGTATGGGATTAATATTTGTGGAGCAAATGAACACAGGTTCCCCAAGTAAAGACATGATGCAGGGCACTTTACAAGCAATGTTCCTTTACTGCAGCTCATAGACTGTTTGAAGCTTTTGCTGTTTTTTGTTTGAAGCTTTTTGTATATTTTGCTCCAAGCAGGTAAGGCAACTTCACTGAGGTTTTTTTTGGTGGGTAAAACTTTCCTGCTACAACACAGCTTGGAATTTTGGCTGATTACAACTTAATGTAATATCAAAGACCATGGTATAGGAAGGACTAAAACACCCAAAGAGTATATGTATTGGTATTGATGCAAAAAAACTAGAGGGATAAATAGAAATACTTCAAAAGATTGAAGCCATCTTTTTTGTTTGCGAGTTTTTGTTTGCTTGTGGTTTGGTTTGGGTTGTTTTGGGGTTTTTTTTGAAACTACTATCTAAGCCTGTTTTGGATTTGTTCACCAGGCCTGTTCTGGTTCTCTTAAGATAAACTTAAGATTTTGCAATCAGTGATCTTGTCACAGGACTTTAAGCTCTGCTTGTGGAATGAAGAATAGAAGTACAGTGTGACCTGCATTTCCATTCAGTCAGATGGGCTTTGGGGTCTCATGAGATACCAGCAGAATGCTAACTGTGAGCCAGACAAACTAGCTGGCTCCTATCTGGTGGATTTGCTTTTAGCTGAGGACATGTTTAAGATTAAGCCCCATGAAATACGAAAGTGTCCATAAATGTTGATGCAGATACTTCAACTGTAACCAAACCCCACCATCTGACTGTGCAGGCTTCAGGAAGCTCCTGTTTGGAAAGTGGGATGGGTTTTTACTAGCACCACTGTACCTCGAACTAAACCTTAGGATTACTTATTACTGAGACATGCATTTGACACAGTAGAGACAATGAATTCTGTAGAAAGAGGGGCTTCTGATCCAAATTAGGTACATTATTTAGGTTGAGCATTGCAAAAGATTGGATAGGAGATATATGGGTATTGGAGGAGAGGAGGGAAAGGATGGAAAGCAGTTGATCGTCAATAGGTCTAATCAGTGTCTTGAAAAATTTGGAGAGAACAAAAGGAGGAATTCACTTGAAAATGTGTGTCTAAGTAAGCTAGAGAATTATGTAGGCCTTAGTTGTCTTTTAATTAATTTTTAACTATTTTCTTCTCTGCATTATCATTAATATTAATGGTAAAATGGAATTGAAATGATCGGAGGTGTTTTATCTCATTTTGGTCACTTTACTAGTGGATAACTTATAACTCAAATTAGACAGAAAAAGATATGAAGGGGCAATCTTTGGAAGCTGAGGCACTTCATCTGTGGAAGGAGAGGCAGATTTTTCCATAAAAAATTCCAGGGGTCTAATTAAGAGTTACCTTTTAGAGATATTCATATCTTGTTAGTTCTGCTTTGTTATTTGTATAAGCAGCTTAGATGTGATTTTTGTTCTGATGAGTTGCAGTCTGGGAGAGCAAGGAGGAAAGACAGCAGTGAAATCAGCATTGGAAAGCTGGTTGAAAGAATTGCCTGGAGGAGGGATTTGGGAAACTGCAGAAAGAAAAGGATTTCAAAAGTCAGCAAAGACAGAGCTGTTTGAAGCTGAGTAGATGTTACCAGCTTCTGTGCTTGGCATCAGGCACCAACACATAGTTCAGGCTTTGAGATTAAAAGTAACAGGGCTTCACTGCAGCCGTTTTCCAGGGTTTGCCTATGAGATGGGATGTGAAAGTAGAAGAGTGCCTGTGTCAGGCTAGGGGCAGCTTTTGGTATCTAGACCCTGTATTACCTGGTAGGATGCATAAGCACCATTTTTACATTATGACAAATCCAGGCCTTCACTGAGAATAAAATACACTTAATCCTCTGATGAAGAAAGAAAAACTGGAATTCTGGGAGAGACAGTTGATTTCTCAGATGAAATGCATTGTTCAGAGCCCCACTCCTCCCTCCTCAATACACTGACATCCCAACTCCCATGTCTACTCAGTATTCAGTCTTGCTAGGTTCCTTTTGATCACATCCTCTTCTAGCAAGGTGCTTGGTACGCAATTTCAGCTCCAGGTGTTTTGTGATAGCTGAATGTCAAGCCAGCCTGTTGGGTCGCTTTGTTCTCATAGTCTTTCTAATGTATTCATGCATTCACAAATTTTCTTGGTAAGAGCTTTATAAAATGGTAATATTGTATATAACTTGACATGTCATTAAACATCAGAACATCTTCCACCATACAAGTCCTGAAGTCCATCACTAAGCTCAGAAACCAGAGCTACTCCAAGAGTTCAATGACTTTCATAAGGAACAGTGAGTGGTAGGAAAGTAGTGATTTTTGTAAGGAGTAACTTTTGTCTTTCACTTGTCTTTTTCAAAATGGGATTGAAAACATCAGCATCAGTAAGGAGACTGGTTGGCTAAACTGAATATTGATTAGTTCCTGATATGTTAAAACTACACTTTCTCTGCTGCAGTATTTTAATCATGTTTGTGGCATTTCAAACTGAAAGCTGATTTAATTGCTTTGGTATTTATGATTTTGTCATGTGTGTTGTGTGTTCTGCCCTCCCCTCCGGACCCTTCCCCCCCATTTCTGAATATATGCTTCTAGTTTTCCTAATGTCAAGAAAATTAGAGTTTTCAGACTCTGCATCTCAGTATTTCATCTGCAATTGCCCAAAGGTTAAGCACTACAGGGGATGAGTGGTTAAACTGCTCACAAGGGCCTTGCAACTAATTGTTCCCTCATCTCTGCTCTGTGTGTTTTGCAAAATAATTTTATCCACAATTAGTGTTTAGTTACAAGACATACTTGCAAACAAACGGTGGTATTGTGCATACAGATAGACTGCAATGTGTGGCATTTAGCACTATAAGGAAACTTCCATTTCTGAAAGCAGATGATTGCAGTGGATGTACATTTTCTTTTAAAAAAAGACTGTTTTTTCTGTTCAGAGGCAGGAATACTCATTTGCGTGTCACAGCATCATATTGCTCCTTGAAAGTCAAAAGAATATATCATCTTCAAGCAAGTATCATCTGATACAGACTTGACATTTCAGCAAGAGCAGGCAAGCTGGGATTCCCTTCAAGCCTTCCTTTGGTTTTTGTTTTCATTTCAACAACCTTTAGCAAGTCTTTTCCTATTGTGTAAAGTTTTACTGTAATGAAAACATTAGAGATCGAGAAGTCAGGTATGTCTTGAACTTGCCATCAGGACTATGATGTGCCTTCAAGCTGTTTTAGTTTCTGGGGAGGCAGCAGTTATTTCTAAAGACATTGTGTGCCTGATGTGAAACTCGGTGTTTATCGAGTAGTGGAAATACTGTCTCTGAGTATCGGTCAACTTGTTGACCCAAACCTTGCAGTAGAGAGGAGTGGGTGGATAGTGTTTGTGCAAGAGCGCATGCTTGCATCCAAGTCATGGTGTCTTTGCTTGGTTGGAACAAGACATCATCCCAGCTTGCACAGGTTTTCCCCATGTGAACCCAGGACTGTCAGTTGATGCAAAATAGGTCAGTTTGTGATAAGATTCTCATGTAGAAGGTGGAAAATGCGTTTGAGCTTGACTGTTCTGAGATTGATGATAGTAACCACAGTATTTTGTATAACACAGACTTCTGATTAAGATTTTAAAAACTCGTTGGTGGAATAGCTGTTATTTCAGCCTCATCACTGATCAAAGGAAGGAAGCTGTGGTACAAGTCTCAGGATACCTTTGGCTGTTTAAAGCTTGTACTGAGCTCTTAGTGCTGTTTTTTTCATGCCTGCAGCTCAGTGCAAATCTTCTGTTTTCTACAGGGCAGGTGGGACAGATGGTTTGAGGTAGGCTTCTGGGGGCAGGGGGTTACGTTGTGCGGTACTAGAGGGATGTATTTAGTATGCATCACTGTATCACTGTGGTACAAGCAAGCTTGACTTGCCTGTCAGAGACAAAGTCTTTCCTCCATATTTGTGTCATAGCATTTCTAATATATGCCATTTGAACAGACTGCCTTTAGCAGTAACAGCTTTGTAGTTTTATAGCAGGTATTTTGTTTGTGCAAAGACTTGGAACTTGACAGAATGCACACTCTTAGCCAGCAGATTCATTATTTATAGCAGAGGGTGACAAGTAGAAAAGCAAATGGGGGTCTCATGTTTCAGCTGGGAGGCATACGTGTTATCAACTTCATCCATAAAGTAGTCTCTTGTAAGAAAAGGTATGGTATGCCTAGGGGTGAAATATACTCATGGCACCCTTGGTTCTTATTCACATAGTTCTGCAGGAAATGCTTGTTATGTCGTGTATGTGCACGGAAATAAGCAAGTATGCCCGTGTGTATGTTTGTATCTGTGTAAGGCAGTCAGGTATTTTAATTCAGTCAGTACTTGCAACACTGCTGGTCTCTGGTTCCCTACATCTCGAGTCACATTATGAGATACAGATGGGGGCTTCTGTGCTTTGCTAATCTGGTCTTTGTTTTCTTTGTTTTGTTTTGCTTTTTTCTTAGGGTAATAAATGCAGGGAAGAGCACGCACAATGAAGATCAAGCCAGCTGTGAAGTTCTCTTTGTCAAGAAAAAAGCTGGAGGCAGTAATTCTACACCAAACAAGAACTCTTCAACAAAACGGAGGTCATCACTGCCCAATGGAGAAGGTCTCCAGCTGAAAGACAATTCAGTAAGCAAATTTCTGTATCTTGTCAGTGGAGAAATACAAAATAAATACAAAAGGATTGTGAGAATATGGCACTAAAGGGTGTTTTCTGAATATTTCATATCTTTTTGTTACCTCTTACTAATTATCTCTGTTAATGCAGAACACTTCACTGTATTTTTCTTAGCTCTGATATTTAATTTTTTGCATTGAAAAATGCTCCTTGCATCTAGGATATTTTAGTTTAAAGATGGTCAAGGGGATGCTCCTGGATTTTTCTTTTTGTTTCATTTCTGAAATATAATTTTGAGAAATTTGAAGATGATGAAAGGGCTGGAGCACAGCACAGCCTGTGAAGACAGTCTGTGAGTTGGGGTTGTTCAGCCTGAAGAAGAGAGGCCTCCAAGGACCCCTTAGACTAGTGATCCAGTACCTAAAGGGAGTTGGAGAGGGACTTTTTTCAAGGGCCTGTAGTGACAGGACAAGGAGTAAGGACTTCAAACTAATAGAGGATTTAGATTAGATATTAGGCAGAAATTCTTCGCTGTGAAGGTGATGAGGCACTGAAACAGTTTGTCCAGAGAAGTTTGGCCAGGTTGGATGAGGCTTTGAGCATCTTGCATCTAGTGCAAGGTGTTCCTGCCAATGGCAGAGGGGTTGGAACTAGATCATCTTTAAGGTCTCTTTGATCTCAAACCATTCTATGGTTTTATAATTTACACAGATGCCTCATGGTGCCACAAAAACACAGGTCAACCTCCATCAGCTCTTTCTAAGTTTCTGCACTGTCTTGTAGGCACACTTCCGCTACATGGAGCTCTGTGGACACTGCCTTAGGAGCTGTTTTCCCCTGTGCCTACACAGGGCTCAGATAAAGACCTATATGAACCATATAGTCTGTTAAAATGGGTCTTATATCTAAGCCACTAAACTACATCTTCAGCCAATGTTGGAAAGATACCTGTGTTCTCTAATTTAATGAACTACTAAAGCAGGAGAATCTTTTGGTTTATGCAGGTAGGGCAAGGTCATCCAGCACACAATTCAGTGATTTTTGCAGACTATGGCTTCTCTCATTTGTGTGAAGTCTGACGTGTGTCATACACTTGTTACTGGCAATCATCTGCTATTCTTCATCTGTCTTGTTTCCTGACTGGCTAATTACTTCATCTGCTCTTTAAGCATGAGCTCAGCCTCCAGCAGTGATTGATAGTGTGCGTTCAATTCCAGCATTTCACCATGTAATACTAAATGCCCTGTCTGAATATTTGAGTCACACAATGTGGATATGCTGCATTCCTGCTGCTGGAGAAGATATGTTGTCCCTAAGCAATAATTAATTTTTCAGTGGACTGTAAGTAGCCTTTCTTGGTGGTTTGAGGTTTTTTTGTTGGTTGGTATGTACGTCTGTTTTAAATCACACGGTGATTAGCAGCCTGCTTTGGTCTCTCTCCCAGAATTCCATGGCTTGGTACACCTGATGGCTGCAGGGTTCATTGGGGTCCTGAGAAACAAGCATTCCTCTTGTACTGTGTCCCTCCCCACCTCTTGTTCCTCCAGTTCTGTTTCATACTTCATTATTGTTGCAGCATTTTCAAACTGACAGATTCTCAGGGTTTGGAAATTTCCTTGTTCTTTCCTCTTCAAGACCTTTTAAATCACATTTCAGTTCCTGTGTGCTGGTATTCCTCATTGTATTCAGACAATCATGATTTCTTTTTTCAAGTACATTTTTGCAAACTCCTGGATAAAGAATTATGCCCCCAACTTGCTGGGACTAAGCGTTCTGCATACAGTCACACAAGGCAAAACAGAATTTGTTTTAATAAGCTGTGGTTTTAGAAGTCTTTTCTACGAAGTCCATGCAACTGCCTGCTGTTGGTTCAGGAAGGTGCTTGGTTCAGGAGTGTATTTAACTTTTGTATGTATTAATTATGTTTAATGAAGCCACATTTGGCCACAGTACTTGTTTGTATATAGAAAGCACAACAAGATATGCACCAGTGTCCTTGGTCCAGGTGATGGGTTTGTTTTTTGACACTAAGAGTATCACTGTGCCATGCACACAGGCACACTGCAAAGACCTTCGTGCACACACCAGCCTGGGTACACACATCTTGATGCCGTGTGGAGATACGAGGTTTGGTCTCCTGCCACGGTTAAGTTCCGGACTTACCGTGTGAGATACGTGGTCAAGTGCCTCTGTGTCTGGGATGTGGGTGAATGTAACTGGGCTGAATTTGCCTGCTTTTGTGTATTTGGGGGGGCTTGCATGGGACATAAAAATCTTTGTAGCATTGTTTCACAAAGCCCAATTAACTTCCAGTATCAAAAGCTTCTCAGGAGCAAAAGCCATGCACTGCATGGTTAATCAACTTCCTCGGAAGGAACTTTTTTCCAACTCTTGCATAGTTGATAAGATTAGATTGCATTAAAAATACAGGGATCTAAAATAGTTTTGTTACTGGAAAGGCATCTTAACTAACCTTGATGTTATCCATTGTTACAGTTGTAGTACTGTTATAGCAATGTAGTGGTAGAGTTAATTGTTTAGAGTTGTTTTTAAAAGCGGTTCTTTTTATCCTATTGAAATGTCATGATTGTCAGTAAATATCTACTTACACAGTGTTTATGAGAAGTATCTCATGGAATGTTCTAATTTTTCTTTCTCTCTTCACTAGCGTATTTCCTAGTTTGATTCTGTATCTTTCATCTTGATTTTGAAACAGACACTCCCTTTCAAGTTTCTTGAGAGAAACAATTTTGTTTCAAATCTTCTGTTCTTGATGCTATTTCTGACATATTTTGACCAGAAAGGATGATAACATCTAAAGTCAGGAGCCAGCTGTTCCATATAATAGAGTATACTGTTTTCTAGTTATTTGTTGTCTTGTTCTTTATATGTTCTCTTCTTATCTACAGATTTACTTCTGTTTTCTACATGGCACTGGCATAAGTGCTGTCACACTCATTATTTAGTTGTGGAAAACCTATTCTACCAGCTATTCTACAGCTTGTGTATTTAAATTTGTAGTATATTTTCCCAAAACAGGCATCCTGGAGAAAGTTTTCTACTAGAGGGCAGTCTTACACTAGCAGTTAGTAGGATTTTTTTTCCTTGCTACATCTTTTGTTGGTTGAATATATCTAAAAAGGCAGGGGGGAGAAGCTCATTTCTATGATGTGTCATATTTTGTTTTCATGTTTTTATACTGTGAGGTATAATACCCCTCAAATAACACTGTTGGCAAATATTTTTTAGGGAGTGTATGAGTTTTGTGTTAAATGTGATGAGGGTGCAACTTAATTTGTGTGAACAAAATTTAGAAATACTGGCTTTAGAGTCTACAGTGAACGATAGACTATCATCCCAGGAAATACTTAGTAAGAAAGCCAGAGATTAAATACTGTAAATGCCTCATAGGGAAATCCCACTGTAACACACAATCTGAAATTGTCTCTATGTGGTGAACCACTTTTGCAGAAATATTGAAGGAAAAAGAAATGAGGGAAGTTTATGGAAAGGAAAGAGTTCTGTTCTTGTTCTGTTTTTCAAAGTGTGGAGCACAAGGGAAATAGGTACTGAAACTTAAACTGTCTCTTCATTTAGGAGTCCTTTTCATGATCCTCAGTTTCTTCTTTTTTTCCACAGAACCTTTGAGAGTGCCACATACCATCTTTGTGTTATCCTGCTTTTTGGGAAGTTTATGAAACATCAGCTACATCTGAGACCGTGTGATTATTTTTGTTTAATGCTAACCATCAATCCAGCCCTGTGCTTTGACAAAGTAGCATAGGGGAGTTGGAGATCCATGTGTTGTCCACACAAGTTGAGTGCCACTATCATGGACTCTGCAGAGCTTCCAGAGGTGGAAAGGAGGGGGTGGTAGGCCAGAAATGCAGAAGCAAACATTTCGTTAATCCCGACACACAAACAAATCCCAGGAACTCTATTAAATAGCATAAACATGGTTTTCTTCTTGAAAGGGTGGGTAATAAAATCAGCAGAGCAGTGAAAGGAAAGAATCTTTAAATTCAACCCTAACTGAGTAATTCTCTCCCCTTCTCCCCCACCCCACTCCACTGCTGCTTGATTAATTTTATCTGCTGTCGGTCCCCATTCAAGAACATTCATGTTGAATTGCACATCTTTTTCACTATTTTTAAATGCCTTTAACTACGGAGTACCTTCATGATGAATGCCAAAAACCATCAGCAAGTAAAATGGAAATCCTGTGCCTGGATATTGTCATAGTGACGATCAGGCTAAAGGACTTAATGTGATGCATTATTAATTGTCATTGTAATGTGAGGATATATAATTACTAATTCTGTAGTTTTCTATGCCACAGATCTGGGATGGTGTATATGTTTTGTGTGACACAAGGCTGGTAGCCTACCACAGGCAGCTGAACCTACCACTGGTAACATGAGGAGGCTTTTCTCTGAGGATTAGAGTGGCAATTGCTGGCCCAGTTCAGATTTTATGAGAACTCAAGTTGCTCTCTTATGTGTTTCATGAGTGTAGTTCACATCTGGAACAATAATAGTCAGGGTAGGTTGTAGTTTCCAGAATAAATCTTTAGTGGCAACATGATTTATTTGCCTGTTTGGAAGTAGCTCCGTAACAACAGTCTGAAGGTTTGCAATGTAAGACTACTGTCTAGCTTACCTGAAAAGCATGTTCCAAATTGATCACTAGGTATTGCTAAGGTTTTTCCCTTTTTTCTTTTCTTCATATCATTGAGCTCAAACTATGTGTGTATATATATGCAATTTCTCTCATGATTTCTCGTCGGTTGCTTGACCCAAAACTTTGCACGTCTTAATTATATTCTACAATTGCAAAACCCAGGAGACTGCTGAACCTTCCTGAAAGCTAGGTCAGCAGCTGAGGAGCCTGAAGCTTATTAAATTTCCTAGTACATTCTGGGAATTAATTGTAAGGTCAGCGCAGTGAGGATTTGTTTTCTCTTCATGTTTCTGTTAGCTATTCAGCCTGTTGTTAGGTTGGAATCTTTTGAATGAAAATCTAAAATAAATCACTGTGGTGACTGACCACAGTCCTATTTGAGGACTCTGCCCAGTTAAAAGAAGAAATGAAGATTGGTATTTGAAAGACAACTTTTGGCAGAATACTGCCAGTGCTAGTAAAAATAGATGTCTTGTTCTCAGAGTTTGCAGAATGTCAGTTCTTTTCAGGAAGAAGTTCAAGCTCCCAAATGTAAAAGAGAGAGAACAGCAATGCATATGCACACCAAAATAGGTAATTGGTTGGTGGCTGCAGAGGTCGTCTCAGCTGTGAGAGGAAAAGCAAGGACCCTTTCTGTGCATTTTGCCTCATCTGCATGCCCTGACTGCTGGCCCTTGTTTGTTCTCTGAGTCATTGCTTTAATTACATCATATTTTTAATTCTCATTGAATTGGTGTGGTTTTGGGGAATTAATTTCTTTCAAATAGAGGAGCTGGTTTTATTCTTAGGGTGGGGAAAACGAGTTTGTTTTTTCTTCATTTTTTTTTAGACAGCTAATAGGTTGTCTGTGGTTTTCCTCTTTGCTAGGTGAAAAGTAAATGAAGCTTTGTAGGAATACACAGAAGTTTTTCAAGACTAATATTTAGGTTACAGTAATGCCTGCAGATCCCAGCTGAAGTTAAGACCCTGGAGCATCTCACACAGAATGTGTGTATGAGAGCAGCATTATGGCAGTCATCTCCCCTGAGTGCTTAGAATACAGACTTTCCAGTTATCTAGGGTGCTTCTGCTGTTGCTAGGGAGAAATAAATCTACTTTGGAATGAGATGAGCATAGTCTGAAAATGCAGGAATTTTTCTGTCTGCCCAACATAAGGGCAATTTAGAGAACTATCCTGGAGGTGGGCAGTGTAGATGTCTGAACTTAGCTGAACTGGTAGCAACGTCCTCTTTGTACAAGAATTACAAGTCCAAAAAGCACAAGATTAGTGAACCACCACAGCTGATGTGACCATGCCACAGTGACATGTGTCAGTGACAGTCTGAGAATACACCTCTGGCCCATGTGAACTTCTCTGTCCAAATTTGTGCCACCCATTGGCTTAGAGGAAATAAGTGGTAACATTTCAGTTTTTGTCATGGGCTATTGTTCATTTATTGCTTTAAAGTGTCCCAGTCTCCTCTTTATTTAACTCCCAGACTTACATGAGGCTTGTTCAGTGTAGGACATATCCAGAGTTGAGATCATAATTATGAGAGTAAATTGTGTTAATAACTGTTCTCCTTTATCTTCTGAAAAGCTGTAACACAGACTTTTCTGGGGGTTTGCTTTGGAGAACTTAAGAAAATGGAGTGTGGGTCAAGCTTGTTCTCAATTGTAAGTTTCTGTTCCAGTTTGGGGGCAGGGGGAGAACAGTGACAAAGTATCTTCTTCCTTTTGGTGGAAGGTAAAATATTTCAATCTCAATCAGAGTTGAAATGCCTTGGGGTTTTTTCCCCCAAAGACAGCACATTTCCAAAGGAGCAGCAACTTTAAAGGACATGAGGACAAAAACTGTGGAAGCATTATACATGGTGCATCATAACATGGAGTTTGGCCAGGGACACAAACTCTTAAGAAAAGAATGGGAGCAGAAGTGGTTTGATACACAATTCCCAGGAGGCACAGTGTTGTCATTTTGAATAGTTTCAGTTTTCAGCTGAAATACTTTCACTTTGGAAAACTTGCTTCTGTTGGCAAAATACTTTACATTTTACATGAATAGCAATCTATTTATACAAGCAGGTTTTTAAATTGCTAATCCTGTTAGCCATTAAAAATTACTTATGCAGAATTTTACAGCCAACTGTTGTAAGAACTTGAAGAGATTCTGAGCCCAGAGCAAGGTAGTACAACTGCCAATCCTGCCTTCAGGGGGGAAGTTTCACAACAGGTTTTTTATGAATTTACCAGGCTGGATAAGTGGGGAGAAGAGAGGAATGGGGCGGGGGGGAGAGGGGGTGTCTGGCTAAGGAGCTGTGTTCAGAAATGTGGACACTTGTTGGTTTTTCCAGGAACCACTAGAATGTATCCTGTGTGATCCTTACTGTGGTAAGTAAACAGTACTTTAGGACAATACTCCCTTATCACAGCATTTCAGTAATGAAGTGGAGAATGCGTGAGAGACTGATGAATTCCTCCTCTTGGAGGAGCTCTCTGCTGTATGGATGACTATGCTGTTGATGCATTGGTTAAGAATATATTTGAACTTTACCACATCAGCAATGCTGTATGCAAAAAAAACCCACCTCGACTTCTATCCAATTTTATGATCATGTCACCTTAGTGGAGCAGCTGGAACAGCAGAAAGTAAAAGGAGTTGCAGTTCACAGCCCTGTCCAAAAATTTGGAATAGGCAGTGCTTTGGGCATGAGGTGCTGAGATGCAGGTGGCGCCTAGACTTTATGCTCATCTGTAGTGTAAAGGAGCAGTGTTCAGGTGAACAAAACAAATCATGTCTGTCATCCTAAGTTAGACCACAGTCAGTGTGACATGCATATGTAATTTTGAGGTTCTTTGACTGCAGTGAGATCTAGGTTATGCTTTCTTATTACGAGGTATTTTACGATATTATAGCCTCTTTCCTTGTCCCTTGCAAAATTGTTTCTTTCTGAATCTGTATTAGTCCACCCACATCTGACTTGCAAGGCAGCCCCACTAACAGCTGTTTCTCCATAGCTGGGAGAAGGTGCAGGATTAAAAGAAACGGAAGGGAAATGAGAGACAGGAAAGACTCTTTCCCCATGCTGCTGCCAGATATGCTGTCATGTAAAGATGGGTATCATCATGCCTTAAATGCTTACCTGAGGACTGCTAGGTGAATTTCTCTTCCCCAAAAAAGTTGATGTTATTAAGATTATGTCTCCTTGGTATGTACCAGGCATATTGGAGCTTGTGATGGCCAGAGCTACTTTGCTTCCAGCCCTGGGTTAATGCTCTAAGTGATAGGTACCCCACCATCTCCAGTACTAAACAGGAAACTTTTTAGGGGAGTGTGAAGAACTAGGCAGTGAACATAGAGGCTAGAACAAAATGAAGTGCAGCTGATCCCATCTGCATGTGTCATCCTCAAGGACCTCTGTGTGGGTGCTGTTTCCTGGGCTGGCACGGGCAGAGAAAGCCTGAGTAGTCCCATCTGCCAGCATGAATGGACCTTATCTACCAGTTGTGGAAGTAGGGTTTACATCTTTTTGCTGGATGTCAAACTGAGGTCCTTTGTCTCATGCCTAGTGAAAAAAGAAGGTCTGTCACAAGAGTATCAGGTGCTGTTTTGTGTAGAATTTTGGTCTTTTGTGGTGGTAGGTCTATCATATATTCAAATGCTATTCTACAACCTATGATGGCTGTAAGATAAGAAAGATTTTAAGTTTAACCTTTTTTTTTCTTGGACTTTTTTTTTATTTTAAGAGGTCAAGGAAAAGAAAAAAACATGGTGGGGATGTGTGGTAAAAATAAGCATTTCTTCTTTCTACCAGAGTTGTACTGACACTGGGTATTTCTGCATTTCAGAAAGAATGTAACCTCTGGGAAAGTTACCTGTGTTTCACCTGCTGCCTCTGTGCCACCAGTCACCCTGCTCACAACTGTGTGACAGTGACCATTTCTTTTCCTTCCTTTTCTCCCCTCTTGCTTCTCCAGGACACAGATGGGATCAACCTGTACTACTGGTCCCTATTTGATGGACACGCTGGGTCAGGGGCAGCTGTGGTCGCTTCCAAACTGCTGCAGCACCATATCCTGGGGCAGCTGCAGGAGATCGTGGACATCCTGAGGAACACAGCCGTCCTCCCGCCCACCTGCCTGGGAGAGGAGCCTGACAACCCATCCACCAACAGCAGGACACTGACACGGGCGGCCTCTCTGCGCGGTGGTGTGGGAGCCCCAGGCTCGCCCAGCACCCCTCCAACACGTTTCTTCACTGAGAAGAAGATCCCACATGAGTGCCTGGTTATTGGGGCCATAGAAAGTGCATTCAAAGAAATGGTATGTATGTCTCAGGGCTCTGAAGTCCTTGTTGTTTACATTGAGTCACATGACCTGGAGAAGATGAAGATTTAGATTTTTTCTTTTTTTCTTTTTTTCCTTTCATTGCTTTAACACCATCTGAGTGTGAACAGAACTGTTTAAGAGCCTCCACAGCTTTCCAGGTACCCTGTGAGGCAGGAGCTGCATCTTAACTCCCAGGCAGCATTGTAGCAATGTTTATTAATTACTTGGCATTTAGATGTATGACACTCTTATTTTTAATTTTCTTCTCCCCCTTCTTTAATAAGATAAAGATCAGTATTGCCTTACAGTGCAGATTTCAGCATGGGCAGTTATTATCAGGCTGAATATATGGGCATGCACTTTACAGAGCCTCGCTGCCCTACCAGAGCAGCAGCAAAGGCTCCCTGGTCCAATGACCCGTAGTTCACATTGGTGTTGGAGTAGTCACTGTAGAGTGTCTGCAGCTCTTCACTGAGGCAGGTTTTGTGGGTGGGTGGGGCATGAAGTACATTCCTACCACCCACTTGACTTGTGTACAGCATGAACAACTGTCAGGAAATCATGACCCTATGGAAACAGAATATCTATCTATTTCCCTATGGAAGCTGATTTTTTTCTCTTCTGTAATTGATGTAGCTCCTCCACATCCTCCCCCTTCACTTCTCCACGTTATTAAAAGTCATTCTTTTCAGGCAGAGCAAAGGTTTGGCCTGCCAGCGAGTACATGTGGATCAGGTCTTGGGAGGTCTGATACTGTTCTTGTTTTCCTTTTTAAAATTTTGTTGCTGTAGTTTTCAGAAAAGCCTCTTATTTGAAAAGAAGGACTGTGAACTATTCAGTGTTTCCCAGTGGTTTTATTTGTTGTCTGAAAAGAAGTATCTGATCATTGTTTTTCCTGATGTATGTGAATTTCGTTCAGTACATGCATTTAATTAGAGACTGCAATTGTTGTTACAAGTAGTACTTCACTTTGAGTTCTGAATAACAATTATCTTTTGCTGGATTGTTCTTTCTTCCCAAGGATGTGCAGGCAAACAGATCCACCAGCTGGGTTTGGACTTGCAAGTGGGTAGGTCCAGGAGCAGCATTCACGGCCATGGCTTAGGCATACTTCATTCGGGGGTGTGTGGGCAGATTTATTCACTATGGGTAGTAGGCTCAATTTCTGCTAGATGAAAAGAAAGAGGAGGATGTAGGAAAATCCATCAGTTTAGCAAACCTTTTCAGAAAGAGAGGACTAGATTGTTCGCTTCTTTGTTGAGAAATTAGGGAGGAGATGACCATGTCCATCCACTGCACCCTAGTGGGTTCAAAGCATGCTTAAGAGGAACACCAATTTCATGCTTCAGTTGGTGTAATTTTGAGGCCAGAAGAGCGCCAGGCTCTGAGAGTGTGACATGATTCTCTCCTGTTGAAACTGTCTCCAGGTGCAGGAGAGATGAGAAGTGGAGTTTCATGAGACTGGGCAGTGAAGGTAACAGCATAGAAGGTCTGTATCAAGTACTCTACCTTTCCTGTGAGAGCAGCGTGTGTGGTACCTGTTGCTGCCTTCCTGCATATGTCTGAGTGATTAGGGCTTTTATTGCCCTGCTTTGTTTTGACTTCACATCTCTGGTAGGTATTCACACAGAAGGCCATCTCAGCTTATAGTCAGAGATCTGACTGGTTGTGAGGGCTTTTATGGCTAGAGTATGACACATGCAGAAACCCTGGATAACTCACTCCAGTTATGGTGTTTAGGTATTCCTTGTATAGCTCATACTAATCTGGTCTCTCTGTTTCTAAACTGAACTAAACAGAACATCTTCCTCCATGTGTCTTTGTTCATTTGCTACAGACCCAATATCTTCATTCCCACTTGCTTTATATTAGAGGGCTGAAGTTCATCATCTGTCTTTGATAAACAAATGACCACCACAATGCAATATAATTTCAGCATTTAAATTTTACAAGAAATCTTATAAAAATGGTCCAATTAAGGAAAGCAATAGAGAATTGAATTGTATGTACTTTAAGCTCTGGGGTGAATTTTGCCCTTATAATTGGTTTAGGCGAAAGAGTGTTTTCTTTCATCTGTGTAAGGGAGCGATTCATAAAATCAACACTTCTGTGTCTCATCTGTGCTTGCAATATTTCATCTTCCTCCTGCCTCTGTTTAACTTCCTGCTAGCTTATACTCCTTGTAGTCTTTGCATGAAGACTTTGGGCCTCTTCCACAGCACATTGTTTAATTAGCCCTTGTTTGTACTGGAACTGGAGGTTGTTGAGTCAGGTCAGTGCAGTCGAGATGTGCAGCGTGTATAAGGGTTTTGTGCCAGCAGAGTGTATCGGTTTACCTGGCACGTGGTGAAAGCTCAAGTTTTCCTGGACACATTGGCAGACTTCTTGGTGTTTTTTCCTGAAATACTCATTGCTGCAAAGAAGTCTTATGAACCAATTGAAAATAATGAGTAGATGAAGACACCTTTTTTTAAAGAGTCCAACCTAACAGGTTTATCTAATGATGGCTTCGTCCCCTTTTCCTGGGAGCATGTAGTATACCCTTATTTTTTTCCCCAACTTTCTTTTGAATTCTAGTTAAGATCTCCCTGGTTTTGCCTCAAGTCTCAAATAAAATGCAATTCTTGGCTTTCAAGAGGCTTTTAAAAATTATTTTTCCTTTTTTTGGTGTGGTTTTCTTTGGACAGTTCTTGTCTAACAAGTACATGCAGGAAAGCCCCGTGGAAAGCTGACACAGATCAAGTCATTGCCTAACTTAGATATTTAACAATCAAACTGTCCCCATTTTGAAGTACATCTATATGGTGTTTTCTGTGTTGAAACTGGGATTAGCAAGTTCGTGCTGTGCTTTCAGATAATTTAGTGCCTAGTCTAAAAAAACAGTAAATGTCAGTAATTGCCAGTATCACAATTGTTCCAGTTAAAAAGAAATAACTAAGCTCAAGTTCTGAAGGTGTCATAAGTCAAATCCTCTCATTTTCATCTGCTGAGTTTTAAAATGTGCATTTATAGATTCAGTTCAAAGGAGCCAGGAGGAATGCTTCCAAGTGCAGTTCCATACTGGACAGGAACATCAAATTATAGTAGTTTCCCTGTATTTAACCTTGTATACATGTGTGATGTATGTATTTGCAAGAAAGTTTAAGGGGAGAGAGCACCTGTTCTACACTGAACCCCATTTTATTTTAGATGGGAAAAAATGGCACAGAGCTGGTCTGTGTGATTTATTGGAAGGTATAAATTTGCATTCGTTGTATGATGATTTTCTTCTTTATTGAGATTTTTTGACTGAGACAAAATCTAGACAGATGCTTTTGCTAGATTGGTGCCATTTTAATCAATTGAACAGTCTTGAGAGAGCGGCATGTGTTGTAACAATTCTCTTTTTTAAAAGTTTCCACTCATATAACCAGTAGAAGTGAGAGTTTAAACAGAATTACAAGCATTTGATATAAAGCATGCCAGGGAGTTAATTTTGTGTGTATGCCTTCTGAAACTTTTTTTTTTAAGCAGATACCTAATACTGTTAATGCTGCTTTCTGTCATAGCAAGATTGAGATCCTGGAGGAAAAGCCCCTGCTCTGAGGATAAATATAGATGAAAAGAGTGTGGGAAGAGTGTGGCCAGCAGGTTGAGGGAGGTGATCCTCCCCCTCTACTCGGCCCTAGTGAGGCCACATCTGAGGTGCTGTGTCCAGTTCTGGGCTCCTCAGTAGAAGAAAGAGGAGTTACTGGAGAGGGTCCAGCGGAGGGCAACAAAGATGATTGAGGGGCTGGAGCATCTCTCTTTTGAGGAGAGGCTGAGGGAGCCGGGCCTGTTTAGTCTGGAGAAGACTGAGAGGGGATCCCATTAATGCACATAAGTATCTCAAAGGCGGGTGTCAATACAATGGTGCCAGACTCTTTTCAGTGCTGCCCAGCAACAGGATGAGGAGCAGTGGCCATAAACTAAACCACAGTAAGCTTCCCCTCAACCCGAGGAAGAACTACTTCACACGGAGGGTGGCAGAGCCCTGGAACAGACTGCCCATGGAGGTCATGGAGTCTCCGTCTCTGGAGACATTCCAAACCCACCTGGTTCCTGTAGGTGACGCTGCTTTGGCAGGGGGCTCGAGTATAGATGATCTCCAGCCGTGCCCAGGGGCGGGGAGCGGCGGCCGCTGCGCGCAGTGTCCGCCAGGTGGCAGGAGCCGCCCGTGCCGGGGCTGCCAGAGACGGTCACCTCTTGTGGGGACGCCGGGCGTGTGCTCCGGGAGCCCGGCCCGAGCCTCGGCCCGTCCCGCGGCTGTCCTGCCGCCCCGCCGCTGCCGGGCTCGGCGCAGAAAGCCGCCCTGCTCGCCCTCACCTGCTCGGTCCGTCGCGGTGTCCTCTGCAGGCTGTGCTCCGCCCTCCCGCATCCAGCACCAGGGAACGGGGGACCAGGCCTGGGGCAACCCTTGGGAATATCTGCCATCACATGTCCCGGCGCGGAGGGTTGAGCTTCAACTAAATTAGCTGCTTCTTCGGCAAAAAAAAAAAAAAAAAAAAAAAGAGCTTGCTCTGAAATAATGGAAAATGAGGAAAGCTTAGTATATACTCTGTCTAGAATGAGCCCCTTTACACCCATAAAGGCTTTAGAGGCATTCTGGGGCTTCTGCCCATGTTTGTACTACTTTCCCAGCACTTCTGTTGTAAAGTATTTCATTAAAAGCCAGTGTCTGTACAACAGAACGAATTGGTAGCATTGGTGAGCTTCATTTTATTTTGCTTTATTTCTCCCCCTCAAATCTTGTTGAGTTGTCAGAAAGCCTTGCCCTCTCTCCTTGCTGCTGAAAAAGAAAATGTCAAGCAAAGTATGTAATATCAAATTATACACGGCACTGAATGTACTCTGACAAGTCATGGTAGTAAATTGAAGTTCTAGGTGGGAGAGCCCAACGACAGCAATGATTCGAGGAAACCCAGTACACAGATCTAGTTTAAGTCAAAGAAATTCTGAAAAAGAGCCCCTAAGGATTATCCATCTTCCCTCCTATAATAGATGCTTCTGAATTCTGCTTATTGCAAGAAATAAATTTTGGTTTAGGCATTCCAGCACTTGCAAAGTGTATGTATGACAGAGCTGAAACAGATGAGGAATTGCACATTGTTTGAAGGTCTTGGAGGATATTATGAACTGTGGAACTGAAGGGTTCTTAAAATTCCTGCCAGTGCTTGGAAAATCCACTGTAGTATTTGTAAGTTTAAATTATTTTGATGGTTAGAAATGACTGGTTCCTTTGAACTCTTCAGCTTAATTTAAAAATATATAGAAACCGTGGGGAGGAGAATACAGCTCCATGGCAGGATTAGATAAAAAGGCCTTTATAACAGGCCCATGTCTGTGACCAAAGGTTCTGCAAGATATGATTTATAGCTTGGGAGTGTTTTCCTCTTGGTCCTCACCACCACCACCCCCGCTTCCCCACCAAAAAGTCGGTGAGTGCAGTAGAACCCGTGTCCCTGTGGCAGCCACGTGCAGTTTCCACACACAGCTGAGGATGGCCCTCTGGGACAGCACCTCGGCACTGTGTTTGTGGCACAAATGGGATGTGCGTGCATCGGCCAGCGAGGAGTCACATTATCTGTGACC
Source organism: Aphelocoma coerulescens (assembly GCF_041296385.1). Lineage (NCBI taxonomy): Eukaryota > Metazoa > Chordata > Aves > Passeriformes > Corvidae > Aphelocoma > Aphelocoma coerulescens. The sequence continues at coordinate 34,034,704 of NC_091014.1, read as the reverse complement.
AACACTTCAGCCCACCTGCTCAGGAAAGCACCCGAGCGCTGCTGAGTATCCCTACTGCTGCCCCAGGTCACCTTCCTCCCCTGAAATTTGCAGGAGACAAAGCGTGGGATGGGAACCTCCTCCCAGCTCTTCAGATTTTCTATCAAATTGCAGCTGTCATGGTTTGCATTTGTTGAAGTGCTTTTCTTCAGATAAATTTAGCTCTGAAATAAAGCTCTAAATTCCATACCCCAAGGCATGAACAATTTGAGCTGTTTGTTGCTCAGTGCAAATATGAAAATGGCTGAAGTATAGGTCTGTGCATATGCACACACACAGAGGCAAACATATATTCATAATAAAAAACACATAAAAGTAGCCAAGGTTTAGCTGGAAAAGATCTGCCAGTACTTGCAATGGTGACGTTAAATGATGCTCCCTGTTTGAATCCAGTGTTACAAGGACAGACCAGTTGGAAATTGGATTTGGTTCTGGACACAGGAAAGAAGGGTAATCTGTAGCATGTTATTACCTGAAACTAAACTACAGACAGCAGAATTAATTCATTGGCATACACTTCAACATTTGTTTCAAATGTATGGATGAAAGTAGCTTATTTACTCTATGTTCTCCAAGCTTTTTTGAGGCACTGTATGTGTATGTATATGTGTGTGTGTTTATTTATATAATTTTTTCTTTCCAGGACTTTATTGATTGTTGGTGATAAGTATAATTTGTGTCCTCCACTTCTGTGGAGGACTTCTTAATATTCAATATTTCTTGCACTCAGAATCAGTTTAGCATCCACTCATTCCCCGTGTTTCTGAAGGGTAGCCTTGTGGCACGAGTGTATCTTGCTGTTGTTCCTAAAGGCGTATGCCCCACAATCCTAGCATTCCTCTAGGGGACCAGGTATTTATTCATGTTGTAGCTGGTCTCATTAATTATTTGCTGTCTGTGTAAAGCACTCTCCAATTATACCACCAGGTACCTGTTGTTAAGCTTAATTTATCTTTGCCTTCATTGTGCTTTTGCCGTCGCAAATTCTCTTGCATCGCTGAGAGTTGCTGTTTATTCCCTGTACCTGATGTTTTAGTCTCCTGACCTGATTTTCCCAAACATCTTTACAAAAAGTAATAGGTACTCCTCAACTTTCTGTGCTTCTCCCAGCTTGTGTGACCATAGCTGCAAGAAAAGACAGCCAGTGGGACATACAATTTAATAAAGACTATTGTATTTTTATTCTTATTGTATTTTTATTCTTTCATTTTCTCAAACATTAATTGCAATGCTGTCTTTATAGATCTTGTTCTCTTTTCCCACAGGATTTGCAAATAGAGCGAGAGAGGACCGTGTATAACATTTCCGGTGGCTGCACAGCCCTAGTGGTTGTGTATTTATTGGGGAAGCTTTACGTGGCAAATGCTGGTGATAGCAGGTAAGTGTGTTGTCTCTCCATCTAATCCTTCACCCCAAACTCCCCAGGCCTGGTGTTACCGAGTTCCTTAAAAGCAGCCACTATCACAAGATTCTGTTTCTTGGCTGGACACTTAGCACTTCTCACAGAAATGCATGCAAGTGCCAAGGATGGAGTTCCAGTATCTTGAGCAGTGGTTGCAGTCAGGGAAACTTCCGGTCCTGTAGCAGTTTCTGAATGACTTGATGGTTGCAGAGAAGTGGAAAGGTGCTAAAAAGCCATTGAAACAGAAGAGATGTTGGGCGTGTAGTAGAATTGTGTGTTGAACACTGACAAGGTGACTGCATCCAGAGCAGCTGGTAAGGCTGTATTTGTTCTGTAGGAAGTCCTGTGTCTCTTGTTGCCAGGCTTAGTCTTGATAGGCCATTTGGCTTTCAGATTTTCATGTAATTGAAGGTAGTGATCAGTAAGCAAATAGCTGCTACTCTTGCATCAGGGGCAGAGGAGAGGGAGACAGACTATCACAGTATAGGTTTTTTGCTTTTCCTCTTCTAGCTCATGTACTTGTACATTTCTCATAACTGAATGCTGTTGCTCAGGAGTTGTTGCTTTGTTTTATTTTGAAGTTGGGTGTATGATACGCTTTTTCTTTGTCTTCTGATGCTGCTGATGATAGGAGCATACTGGAAATCTCTTACTTGCATTCTTTCCCCGTCTCTAACTCTGCCCTTACCACCATTGGAGAGAGATAATGAGGGTCTTCCTGCAAGACTTCAGACTTCACATGTTTCTTTTGGCAGTGCACTGTATAAACAGGACAGGGAGAATAGTTCCTATGTGATACGAACTGCTGTTGTATTCTGTTCATTAACAGCCAAGTAATTAATGTCTGCAAAGGTACTGAACCATATTGTCTTTAGGTGAAGACTGCTGTGGTTATGTGTTTGTGTTTAATGTTTGTGCACACACAGTTCGTGTTTGTAGTGTGTACACCCACGTACTTACAGAGACAACACTCAAAAGTGAAGGGTTTTGTAGTTTAAACCTAAGATTTTTATTGCCTCTTGCTGGTTTAAACTGTGTAAGAAGTCACATAAATCCTTTGTGCATAAAATTCCTCTGCTTTTCACCTTGGTGATTGTTTTTAAGATGCTAAATTTGCTGTATAGGTTGCAAGTTGTGCACCCAGTTTCTATTGACAAGTGACATATTTGAAACTCCTTTTTGCATCAAGTGTCAAGTGAGCCCTCACATGGTAGCTGCAACGATGTTTGAAGTGATCACCTGTCTTGTCAACAGAACCACTAGCTGAATGACCTTCTATCTCTTCTGCCATTAAATTAGAAATAATCATGTTTTCTTGTGCTATTGTGCTTGAAGTACAGTTGAGTCTGAGTTGGCTAATTTGCTTTATTGCTTCTTAAAAGTGCACTGTGTAAAACTGGCCATGCGGGACTTACTTCTGAGTAGCCTAGTACTTCTAAGATCTTTGTTCCTAAATGACTGGAACTGGCTGCTTCCAGTTCCCTCAGGATTCCTCCTGTGCTCCCTGAGAGCAGCCTCAGCTCAGTTGCAACCTCTGATACCCAAGGGCAAGACAGTCCTGTTGGCAGGGATCTGCAGTGGGTGCCAGAGTATTGGTGTAACTGTAATTAAACATACTAAGTCTTCAAGGAGTTTTGCATGTTCATTAAGTCCACCCAAAACATCTCTTCAGAAAAAGAGGGAGAGCAGGAATCAGAAAGGAAACCGTCAGCAAGATTGGGTGTTATTTGAACCAGAATTCAAATTCTCATTCCTAATATCTTGTAATAAAGTCCCTTCAGATTCAAAACAGTTTGGTTTTGCACTTTCCAAATGGACTTCACTGAAGATCTCTCTTATGCTGAGGAGAATTATCCCAAAATCTTTCATTTTCAGATAAGTCCATTCCTAGACTTTCCTAGCTCAAAAGAAATTTTAAAGCTTTAAAGTGTAGATCAGTTGGTCTGGGTCTTTCTCCCACCAAATCCCCTTTCCCACTTACAGGGAAAAAAACGGTTATTGCAAAACATCCGAGTTGCTGTCATGACAAAAAGGATGTTTTAGGACTAAACAAGCCACTGAGGTTGTCTGCCCACTGCCAGGGTGCACAGTGCATTCCTGTATTTTGAAGAGCCCAGTTATGTAGTCAAGAAATTTTACTTGTGTTAGTTGGAAAAATATGTTCCTTTTTGCTGTCTCATCCCTCATGTGGTCAACTTTGTGGTTTGTACAGATAAAAGGGAGGGCAGTGAGAAATCAATAAAGAAACTACTTCAATAAGTGTTTATCTGCTTTTGAGAAGAAGGGTCGGTTTGTTCTTTCACTTAAATAGGGGATGACTTCTTGTTGCTGTTGGAACTAGATGCCAAAACCCTTAGTTCTTAGTTCCCCTCCTCATTTGTGCCTTTCCCCTCTCCTCATTCTTCTTCTTCCGTCTCTGCTACCCCACTGGAAAAAGCCTGCAAATAAATCAAGTTTAATTTCCCACAGATAGGAGTCAGTGAGAGAAGATTTCGTGTGGGAAATAAACATTTTGGGTTCATGTAAACCTCAGTTATACTGCCTCTCCCCAGGTGAAGGTTAGGTTTTATAATTTCAGAGAACTTCAGTACAGCAGAGTCTTTTAAAGGTGGATTTTGAACAGCTTCTGCTGTTGGAGAACCAAGGTATGTGCAACAAACTGTTCCTATCACAATGAGACTAAGGAAACATTAAGTGTGAGACTTGAATAATAATGTACTGTGTGGTGCCAGCTATACCTCAGACTTATGTCTGTGGTATTCAGTTTATCCACCAAAGCTTCTCAAATCTAATCATTTCATGCCACGTACCCTGGCAGTGTTGTATAGCAGCTGTCCTTTTGTAGTTGATGTGTAATTACATCATGAAAAGACTTTAATTACCATATTACTAAATTACCAGCCAGCAATCCTTTCAGGTTCAGCCCTAGCTCACTTCTGTATGGACTATTAGGCTTCTCCAAGCTGAACACTTTTGGTTGGTGTAAAAGGGAGGAAAAACTGTGCTAATTGTAGGTTTTGTTATGAACTATTATTGAGCTTGATGTTATGGCATCACTAATGTCAATGATATAATTAAACTTCTGCTAACGATGCAATCACAGTTCTGTAATAATTATATGTTAACTGCACATGATACCAGAACCCTACTAAAAATGAGGTGATGTATTCAGAGCCTGATAAAAACAACTTGGAAGGAACTGCTTTCATTCTCTAATGGCTTATCTGATCATTCTTGGACTCTGCCATAAATATATATATAAATACTTGTACAGTCAAAATTAATATCTGAATATCAGCCAAAGCTTTTTCTAATGTTTCTTTGTCTCTCTTTCTTCTTTTCAGTGATTAGCATTGTCCATGCAAGGTTATCTGATTAGGAACTGATAGTGCTATAGTCAGCTATCCAATATATAGTGCTTTTTTGGTGAGCATTGAGGCGCTGTTTTTTGCTTACCAGCAGGACATATTTGCTATGAAAACTAGGCCATTGGAATAGCTGCTATTTTTTTCTTTTCTTTTTTTAATATGGAATAGTAAATCTTCTCTGGTCATTGTTTTAAATAGTGTCATTCAATTCTATATTGCTAAAGTGACTTTTACTTCTAAACTGCCATAACAAGCCTTGTTAATCTTAGTTCTTTTTAGTTTTATGCTCTTTATTAGGATGTTGTTTTATAGCTACTGATGAAGCAGTTGTAAAACAGGGACTTAATGTTTTTACTGATTACTGCCCAATTATTGTATAGCCTCATGCAACATAACATTTGTCTAATATCACTACAATGACTGTAATGCAATATGATCATATTAACCACCTTTGGCACGGGCACTGTTCTGGCTTTTGTGTTGTCTGGTTAAGGAGCTGCTCGGAGCCTGCAGGCGCTTCCATTTTGTGCTGTGCTTGGAGCCATGTAGGGTAGCTGTGCCTTTATCATTATACAAGAAGCAGAATATCACAAGTTGATTTGACTTTTCCATACACCCTGAAACCCTCACTAAATCTGCAAATGGGTTCTTGGGCTTTTTTTGATTTATTGGCAGAACATGGCATCAAAGCAAAGAGCCTGATGTTTCGAAGGCTTCACGGACTTGCAGGGTCACTGAATTTTTTGCTTTGCTTCATCAGCTCTTTTTTATCATCTTTTTGCCTCCTTGCTTTTGCTCCCTAGTACTTATGTTTTCAGGGCATATTCACACTCTCCTTGAACATACATCCTCATGTCCAGAATAGATTTTCTCCTCCTTTTTGCAAGTGTAAAATTAATGCTAAGGCATTTGGGCTTATTAAATGGTAGGAGCTTGTTGAATGAATATTTTTGTGATGGTTTTGCATGGGTGCAGGTAAAGTAACTTCATTGGTACTTCAAGAGACCAGGTGTGGGAGAGTGTGTTTATAACACAGTCTTCTCCCCGTGTAATAAAATAGTGAATTGAAAATTGAATTTGTTTACCATTTCAGTTTTTCTGGATTTGCTGCTTGTGTTGAAGCTTACTACATTTATAGTTCCTCTTCTTTGTCATGGTGCTTGTCAGCTGCTTCCCTCATGGTTAGTTCTTGTTATAGGAAGTCAGATTTGGGGGCTTAATTTGTTTTTATGAAGTAAATGAGAGGGGCATGGAAACAGCTATGTGTCTGCTGACTGGCAGTGTAGCTTAAATAGAATTTCTGAGAAGTCAGTATTGATGATTCTGAGCCATTTTTGTGGTTCATGGTATCTGACCTCTTCCTTGAGGCGGTCCAGCAGGGTTGTTTTTGCCAGAGGCGCTAACACTGTGTAAGGATGGAAACTAAAAAGTGTTCTTATATATTGCTATTGTAGAACTAGTTTAATTTAGTCTTTGGTTTACTGTTTTTCTAGGAAGCTTTAATTTTCTGTTTTTCATAACTACTCATCTTCTAATCTAAATGGTGTGTATTTCCCCTGTTTTCTGCGAGTGGTCTGCCTAAGCCCTCTCTGTCGTCTTACATCTGTGTCTATGTAAACAGCAATAACTGTGCTTCATACTAGAGACTTAGAGGTCACTAGGGGAAAGACTAACTCAGTTACTAAGCTTCTCCAGTCTGCAGTATTTGGGAAAGCATTCTTTTTCATGTCTTCTCCTAAAGATGGGGCAAAGAAAGTTTCAAAACTGAGCAACACACGAGGGCCATGCAATTGGTAGGGATTTCTCTTCGTCCCCTGAAGTTCTCATTCCTCCAGATTCTCAAAAGATGCCTCCCCAGAGGTAAGAGCAACACTTACAGATTGTATGTTGGCTGATCTATGGTACATCCCCTTTTTAGGTTATTATTAATTCTGTGACAGAATCACTTGAAAATAAAAAATGTTAGATCATGTCAGGGCAACAGATAACCTAAGTCTGGTTTGCTCACAGGTCTGTGTAGTGAGGAAAGACTGATTTCAAAGCAAAGCAAGTCTCTGCCATGTACATTCTCCTTCACTGACTGCAGTTTGATAGGTGGATAAGTCTGATCCTGACTAGCCCAAAATGTTGGAAAAGATTAGCCACGTTCAGGAGACATGGCCATGTCCTCTCTTTCTGTTCCCCCTGTCTCTTTTCCTTAGAAGCACGATTTGCAGGCCTGCAGAAAGCCCTTCTCCCCTTTTCCTGCCTGGCCTCCTTCCAGGGAGAAGCGAGAGCACAAGATTCATTGGAATGACAGCAACATCAGATACTGCAGGATTTCTTGCTGGGTAAAGCTTTTGAAGGCACTTCAAGAAACACTTAAGACGAGGTGTGAAGAAAAGGTGTTGGATCAGAAAGAAGTCATTTAACTCAAAGGGCAGTGCTAAGGAAGAGCATTTTCTAGTTATCCAGTGGATGACAAGTTCTAGGTTACTGGCATGTCATATCCAGCACTGACTTGGTAGAAATTATTCATTTGGTAGTAAATGTTTGTAGGCTTTGAAAACAAAACAAATGTCCTACTTCTTTATCAAACTCTTGTTTTTCCTGGAAGAGCGTATGCCTTAGCAATACCTGTGGCAACATTTTCAGTGAGGAATACATTCAGTTAAATCGTTGGTCCTTACCACACAGACATTATCTTACGCTACAGATAATGAGGAAGGAGAAAAATTTTGGCTATTCGAGTAATACCAGTAAACTGTAAAGCCACAGTTCATTGGTATTGGTTTCCAGGAATAAAGAATTCTATTAACTTTAATTCTAGTGGAGTTTCAGCCTTTAAAAATAAAAAGAAAGGCAAAAAAAAAAAAGCCAACAAACTCCAAACAAACTATCTTTTTAATCTGTGCCTTTGTAGCTGAGCACAGAGACGTGCAAGTTCTTCACTGCAGTGTTGCAGGGCCAGGGCCAAGGCATGCAAAGCAGCTTGGGCACCTTGGTTCTCTAGCTCCGATCTGTACTTTGGGAGAGGGGCCAGGGGGAGCACCCCAGGCTTGCTTGGTGAATGTTTCAAAGTCTGCTGTGGTCCTTACTATGTTGAAAAGCTTTTCAAGTCACCTGAATTCAGCAAACTCAAGGCAGCCCAGGCTGTTCAGTCTCAGAAGCAGCTGTGCAATGCTGCTTGAGCCCTGCTCCTGAGACTTTAAGTAATGGCCCTGGTCACTTCTGTGTGGGTGAATGAAGCAGGACTTGGGTAAAAATTCATGGATGAAGAGGAAGCAGAGAGCGTGACTTGCAGTCTGCTTTTACGTCTCGATCCAGCTTGTTCCAGTATCCTGCAGCTGGTGCTGAGTTAAGCAGAAAAGCTGAGGTCAAAGTAGATGTGACTTTAGGTGCTAGAATTCATTCTTTCTTTGTCAATGGTAAGACAGTGAAGAGCAGAGAGGTAAAAAATCCTTACTTCTTCCATCTTACATGGACAGCCATATCCCAGCCATATCACTGGCAAAATAAACACTGGCTTGCACAGCAATGCCTTCGTCCACTAAGCCTAGGTTTAGTTGCCATAGTAACTTGTCTTGGAGATGAATGTGATATCGTGGACAGCGGGGAAAAAGACTGATTCCACTGATACCAGTCCTGAGGCTCAGAGCTGGCCACAGAGATGTGACTGCACTTCTTTGTTCATTTCCCTGGCACGGCTTGAGTAATTGGTGGCCTGGTGTTCAGCCATGATACAGAAACATGGTGGTCTGTCATCATTGCAGCCTTGTACTTAGCTGTGTTCAGATGAAGAATACACTGAAATCATTGGGGCAAAATGAATCCTAAGAGGGCAGTGAATCTCCAGCCTAAGGCTATTGGAGCCAATGGTGGGCAGTTTTTGTGTGCTAGTAGTGTCACTATAAACTGGCTTGTAATAGTTTTCTAGCTGCCAGCTGAAGCCCTTTCTGAAAGATTGATGTGTTGAGATGTAAACTACCAGGAGAGTACACACAATTAATTACAGAGCATTTTAGTTCAATTCATTCACATTTGGGTTAGTACTACTGGAGCTGGAGTAGACGATACTAGGAGTGTAAAGGTGAACTTATAAAGTCACTATTGATTCAATAGCAAAAGTTACTTTCCCAATTAAGCAAACAAGAACATTGCATTCAGATAGGTAGTGCCATCGCATTAGTGATGGAGTGGGCATAAAAAATATATATAATTAGCCCTTAAATGAAACACCATTGATAAAGCCAAGTGCTAATAATAACTCCATACTTAGATTTCATCGGCCAGGCAATACACTTGAGGACCTAAACTAGAGCAGGGAATTCACAGTAGAGTCCCATGGGAATGGAGCTGCAGCCTACTAAAGAGGCACTGACAACTAGAAGCATACTGCTCCAGGGGTCAAAAATGATGGGGTAACATGTCTTCTCCAAGCTATCTCCTCTGTGGACAGCCTGCAAGCTCAGCATTACATTTAACTTAAAACTGTACGGTAGTGATGCAGAAACAACTGAAGTCATTTAGTTCCATTTTTGGTGACAACCAGGTGCTTCTCATGGTTAGATGCAATATATAGGGCAGAGTAGAAAATGCCAGTAGTAGAAAATCCCTTTAACTGCTGCTTACTAAGTTGTTAGTGAATACATGAGATGGAATACCAGATCAGTTCTAAAAATTCTGATTTCTGTTATTTTTTGATGGCAATAAGAAAGATCCTGATTGGTTCAGGTGCTGCTGTAAATGAGAAGTAAGCCCTTCCATGGAAATCTATGTTATTCTGCTAAGATAAACAGCTTCCTTTTGTCTATTTGTGATCCTTTATTAAAAATAATACAATTAAATCAGACCACCAGAACAGCGGCTTTGGAGTATTTCAGCAGCCTCATTGTGCCCAGAAGCCTTCTCCAAAGGAATCACTAAATAGGCACTAGAAATAGAAATACAAATGAGTCACGTAATTGGAAACAACATAAAGCTCTATACGTGTGTGCAGGAACAGGAACAGCTCGTGTGCTTGCAGGTGCCTCTGAAAGACAACTTTCAGGGAGGTTTGCAGGGTCTAGATTTCATAATTTCTTTCTCTGCTTCTTTTCAAAGGCAGGAGGAAGTTCTTGTCTTGCCACAGGAGAGGTATAGCATGCTTGGCTCCATGCTGCGGCAAAGACGTGAAGAAAGGACCTTGGATGAAATACTTGGGAATGCCCAGTCAGTGTCCTAGTGGAGCAAAGGCTGCACTTGGCAGTTGTGCTGCTGAGATACTAACCCTTGGAACAGCCAGGGTGGCTGGCAGTCTGCAAAAAGCCTTAGCAGAAGTTTGGGAGTGATCTTCATTGTTCCGGCAGGAAATGCCAGAGCACGCTCCTGTAGGAAATTACTTTTGCAATACTTCACCAAGGCAAGTTCTCACACCTTTTATTGGCTTGAGGGAGCTGACGTTCCCCCAAGCAATGAATGAAAGTGTCTGAGCAGCCTGCTATAACCCACAATGTAACATGAAACTACACTGTCCCAGGAAGAGCCACAAGCAGGGAGAGTCTGCTCCCGCTTAACTTTGGCTTTGTTCGGCTGAAAGAAAAATGATCCAGTGTTTCTATCCTGTCACAAGGTTTCTGTGAACAGGCTCATGTTTGTGCTGAAGAATACAAAGAAATCAGAGTGGCAGGACTGTTGAGTGACAGTAAATGGAAAGTGAGGACAGAGACAATTTTCACTGGCTCTACTCCTTCCCTGGTTTGTTGCTTGTTTTCTTCTTGATAGTGATGCCAAGAGTTGGGGCATTATCTTAGATATTATGGGTGGGAGGCAGCCAGAGTGTTTTTTCCATTGGTGTTGCTGAGGGTTGCTGCTTCCACCTGAGTTTTATGGTGATGGATATGTCATCATTGGAACCTGTTTTAATACCAGGTAAATGTTACATAATGGTTTGTTTCACTATCTCCAGCCTGCCTTAATTCATAAAATTAAGGAAATCATTTAAAGGCTTTGCACTATAGAATCATGTTGTTAGTGAATACATGGGATGGAATATGAGATCAGTTCCACAGTTACTGCCAGCACAGTGAGGTGTTTGTTCACCTGTTTTTTAAAGAAACATTGAGAAATGGGTCTGTGTGGGACTAAGTGGGAGTAATTCAGTTTTAAGGAAGTATAACCAAGTTGCCAATGCTGCATGTATTAAAAGTTATCAGTAATCATAATGGCTGTAAGTTCCAGTACTTCATTTACAGAAGAGAAAAACGTTTCTCATTTTAATAATTTTACAGTCATTGTCTTTCACTTCTTAGCAATTAAGAAAAGGTAAAGAAATAAAAAAAAAAAACCACAGCTGGTTTGAAGCTTATCAAACATTAACATTGATCTTCCCTGGATTGTTAAAATATATGCATTTAGTTACCAATGTAAACAAGTACCCATATAGACTGATTCCATAGTTCTAGGATTTACTTTCTTTTTTCCACAACTATCTTGTGACACACCTAATTAAAATCTACTGCTTAGTTCCCCTTTGAATGTAATAAAACCCTGCCTTATTCTTTCTGTCAGTTTAATCCCTCTTTCTTTTTCATTGACACATTTCTAATACCTTTGCAGACAGGCCAGACACTTCTGCTTCATCTGTACTGAATCCACATGCTTAACACCTTTTGACAAAATGGATACATCCTCCCTCTGGCTTGGAATTGATATACACTGTCAAAAAGGGTTTTCTGAATGGTCTTTCTCTGTCACCTTTACCAGATTTTTATCCTGTGTTGTAGAAATGTGCAGTTTAATGTTGCATTTCAAATCATTTTTGGCTGAAAAAGTGTGTAATGGAATCAGGCTGTCCCCTGAATACTCCTAAGAGTTGGAGATGTCTCTTTGTTTTGAACACCAGAATCCCAATAGACCTGTGACAGCAGTGGAATTACACTTTTGACCTTGTTCACTAAAGTGTTGCTTTCTCTGTATGATTAAATGAGGGTAACCAACAAGAGGTTCCTCTAAAATGTATGAGTTTCCTGTATTTGTTTCTCATAAGAAACATAGAAAGGATGCTGTGCAATTTTCAGCTGATTGTGTTTTCCACAAAAGATAAAACAAACAAACAAAAAAAAAACCAAACCCTGCTTGATTCGAGGAGAGGTGGTAGTTGTTAGCCATATTAAAAATGCAAAAGCAGTTGATATATCAGTATTTTCCTTGAACCTGTGTTGTTGCTACATCCTGAGCATCACAGCAGCAGTACAGCGCAGTGGCAGATTTTTGTCCTTTTGTTGCACCAAATATGATTTCTAAGTATTGAATCTGAATATAGAAAATAACTGTATACTTAATATTATGTGTGAATTTAGCTGATCGTTCTGGACTACACGCTCATGTGAATCCAAAAGATAAATGCACTGTTTTCTGGAGATGCACATGCAGCCTTTTAAGCTCCTGGTGTTTCTTTTCATTTGCATGTGACTGAGCAGACATAGCCGGCTGTAGGATTTGCCATGACTGCCAGTCCTGACTTGTGCATTGAGCCACTGGCACATCTCTTCATCTCTTGCTCCCAATTTAGTTATTCAGGGCGTGGCTTTGCTGGATCAGAAGAGCTCGAGAGGCCAAAAGAGATACAAAATCAGATTCTTGTTTCTTCCATTTTAGGCTACTTCAGCTGTGTTTTGGGAAATTTTTTCCTCAATATATTCCAGTTTATTGTGAGTATCCCAGCTCTGGATTAGTGAACATACTTGCATTGTCATGCAGAGCATGTGAAATGCAATGGCAAGTACAATCCTGTAGTTCCTGTGGGTAGAGAGTTAGGGTTCAAAAGAGAGGAAAGGACTCAGGGAAATCTAGTTTGTTTTTAGAAGAGATCAGAATAAGTGACTTACTGGCATCTGTGGCTTCATGTCTTCAGAGCAGTTTCTCGCTGTAGACAATGGTGTGTGGAGAGGGCATCAGAGCATGGAGGGCAGTGCACTGAGGAGGCTGCAGATCTGTGACTCCCAATTTCCAATCCTGCCAAAAAAAGCTTTTCTTTTTAATTACTACTTCATTGGTGATATAAATTAATGATTGGTGTGGGTCTGAAGCAACCTTGTCATCAGAGAATATTTGGTTAGTGTTGACATACTTGTTCTCTGCAAACATGAATCATCCATCTGCCTTTGGCAGGCTCACCCTGTGGCTCTTCTATAATGTGTTTCACCAGTGTGGTGGAAATTAAAATGTCACTATTAAACATGGCAGAATCAGATGCTCTCTGGGTTCTGCATCTATTCAAGGAATTCTTGTTTCCTATGTAGTTATTTCTGACAGTTTAATAGGACAGCTGTATTCTGGCTTAAAATATACACTCATATATCCTCAATACATGGGGAGTTTAAATGCTTTCAGAACACTACTTCCTTGCATACGTGTGTTTCATGCACGGCAGAAGCAGTAATGCTCATGTAACTGCTGCTTAGTTGCCATGTTGCTGCTTAGTCCATTAGGAAGTGCAAAGTCAAAATTCATTGTCCTGCAGGACCTTATAGAGTGGGTCTCTAAAAGCAGTTGCTGGAGCTGTTTGCAGCTGCTGCATCAGCCAGGCTCCCTCCTCGTGAGCAGTTATTGACTCTGGGCTATTGAATTCAGGGCTCTGGAGGTTGCTCGGTGGAAAAAGCCTTCAGTCGCTGGTTGGCAGCTCTGTCACTGCAAGGTCACGGAAAGGGCGCTTCAGCCTCCAAACCCAGTTAGGGCCTTATTCGGCACCTTTTCAATCACAGGGGAAAATCCCATCGAGCAGGGTGGCTCCCAGGCCAGGCTTTTGCACCCAGCCTCCTCAGTGAGACAGCCAACAAATGTGCCCATTTTTGTCACTTGGGCCATCAGAAATACCCTTTGCTGTCATGAAACAGCTAAGCAGTTAGTGCAGAAAGGTCCCAGTATGGGCTTATAAGCTCACCACAGTTGAATTTGGACCAGTGCCTTGTACGTGTATGTCTGTGTCCCTCTCATTACTCATATCTAGAGCTGTCTCATTCCTCAGATCAAATCATTTGACTTTATGAGCAGCTGTAACTTGCAAGTTGAATAAAGTCCAACTGGTGAAAACATTAATGAAAAACATAAAACTCTATTTTACCAGGTATCAACAGTATTACTTTAATTCCTCCCCCTCTGAAGATTTTTTTTTGTGTATGTGTGTGTGCTGGGTTGTGCTTTTCATCCCATGTGGCTGCCAATTCTGGTGAAAATAAGTTGAGCTGTGAAAGGTTGACCCACTCGCCTCTGAATTGCTTTTTATTTGATGTGAATCCCTCAGGGCCAAATTCTACCCACAGAAGTGAGAATGACAGGTATCAACATATATAGAAAGTATGTCAATGTGCACAAAAAAAAAAAAAGGTGAACCCCAGACTGGTCTCAATGGTCTTTAAAATATGGATTTCCTGTGAAGTGGTGATTAAAGGGGAAGCAAAGAATAATTAGAAAATTAGCCTGATGTGCTAACGGTTATATCAATGTGTGGTTTTATATTAGCTCTTTCAGACAAGCAAAGGATCAGAAAATCCCTTATGACTCACTTAAACTAGTGTGTAAAATTTGGTTAGTGTCTGATAGCTCCTTTGATCAGTCTGGTCTAGACTGTTGCCAGAGCATATACTCTGTAGTAAACCCACAGACCCCTTAAGTGGAGGCCTACTCAAGTGAATCAAATAACATATAAAGAAGTTATATAAAATGTTCACTGTCTGCATAAATAAATCTGGTTCAAAGCTGAATACCTCAGGAACTGCAAAAATAAAAGCAAATGTGTTGTTGCAGAAGAGAGGTGGTAGAGTTCTTTATTTGTATTTAAATGACTGACTCAGAAATGCAAAAGATTTTCAGCAAACTTTTATTATTTTTAATTGGATAGGCATTTTTGTAAGCCTGTAATGTAGTCGGATTCCCTAAAGTAGAAAAAAATCTGTCCAAAATTACGCACAAATTTGTTTTAGGAAATTAAAGAGTTGCAGCTACCATGTCTGTCTCAAGTACATAATACTGGTTTTAATTAAGGGCCAGTGGGAACCTTCAGTAGATAGGCTGCACTCTTGCCACCTCTAATTTCTACACGGGATTAATTGCAAGGAAGTGCTGGAAGTCCAAGAGCATAAATTTTATTACCTTTCAAAGCAAAGCAGTTTTCCCCTCATTGCCTGAGCTTCTTCCCACATCTCCCATTGTAGTACCATCCTGAACCTATCTGCTTTTTGCAACGTGAATCTCAGAAATGTGAACAGTTCATTTAGTCATAGATAATGCTGCTGCCTTTTGCATACTAGCAATAGTAGATGACAATCTGGAGACAGTTTTAGTCCACTGACCTAACCACAAGACTTGGAAATCTATCCAGTGCCACTAATTTCAGGTTTGTACCTGAGCTGGTTTTCTCAAGATGCCTGTGTTTTGAATTTAGAAGGTTAAGTTTTCAGTCTTTGTGTGCCTACCATATTTGTTGGTTGCTTTGCAGTGCCATCAGAACACCTGGCATAGAAGTAATGATAGCAAATCAATCAAATTTTCAAGGGAAGTAAGCTAACTCATAAATAGGACGTCAGTGGGGTGAAAAGATCACAGAAATGGAACCATTTAAAACGTAGAGAAACTGAAATCCAAGTGGCAAATACATTTTTAGCTACACCAAATTCTGTCTAAATTCAAGAGGAGAGCTGGTACACTGCTGCTATCCAAACACTGAATTAATCTACTGAGAGGCAGTTCCACAACAGACTTTGAAGTCTTTGGGATGATACATAGTTTACCAAGCTCTTCAAAAGTGCCAGGGGTTGCTCTGCTTACAGAACTGCCTAAATAATGGGAAGATAAAGGAAAGTAGTTCTGTGAGTGAATACATGAATATAGAATGCAGAAATATTGGGTGAATTCTCCCTTCCTGTGACTTGTGTTCCAGCCAGTGGAATTACACCAGGGAAAGATTGGACTGTATTTTGTGTGCAGCATAGCAGATTGTTAAGACGCAACAGGCAGGTGTTTGAGAAAATTTTCTCTCTGCCATTTGCAGAAGTGTGTGTGAAATCTCCTGGCTAATCTACAGTCATTCCATTACCTGCCATCTTTCAGCAGGTAACTAGTTAAATTTGTGTTAAATAGGATTTGTTTTGCTATTTCCATTTGCTGTTGGAGTAGAGATGTTCTGACATGACATGACCAGTAAATAATTGGAAAGTGCTTGCATGAGTCATTTGAAGCCAGTAGTTTAGACAGTGTCAGCCACAACTGGTATTAAAACCTGCAAAGAGTTGTTCTACAATGACTGATTCTGCAGCATCTCCTCTGGGTGTCTGCATTTCACTTAATAAGGATTCCCTGTAGACATCAATTGAAATAACTCTTGCCTTTATTGCTTGGATGTTTTTGTGAGCTGTAAAATGAACTTGGTTTTTACAAGTATACTTTGTTACCCAGCCTGAAGGACACAGGGCAGGAATTATCCTGTTCTGCTGACAACCTCAGTGGAAAAGAAATGTCTTTATTTGTCGTGATTCTGAAGAGAATGAGACTGCGACTGTACCCCATGGTTTTCTGGGGTTTTTTACCTTCTTTTTCTATGCTGATGATGTTTTATTACTTTTACAGGGCTATAATAATCCGAAATGGTGAAGTCATTCCAATGTCTTCAGAATTCACTCCAGAGACTGAACGCCAGCGACTTCAGTATCTGGTAAGAGACCTGAGGAGCAAATAAGGTGCTGATGATGACAAGCATTGCCTGGTAATATCTAAGGCTCAGAGAAATGATGCTGAGTTACTGTGACTCAGTGAAGGATGATGTGTCCACTGAACACCAGTGACTGATCATGTATGTCTTTAAGCCATCAGCAAACATGGAGAAAACCCTGGTGGTGCAAATCTCAATAAAAGGACTATTACCTCTTTGGCAAAGGCCATCGACTAGCATGGCTGTGCTTGTGTACCTTGTTCAGCTGCATACCCTTCAGCAGCTCATTGGTGTTGGATTTTGAGAGCTCAGACACAGAGCTAATGAGCCACAGATGTATTTCAATCCATCCCAGTGCTTGCTGTGTGACAGTATAAAGTACCACAGACTGCTCTTTGTATGTGAGTGGTACTGCAGAGTTTGATTAATTTACTCTAACGGTGTGCTGGTTGTATCTCCATCAGGGGAAAGATAGCCAGCTTAGAGGGGATCTCAGTGAACACTAGTAGCTGCAGGATAGGATGGGTGATCAAAGACTAGTTTTATTTAGTGTAGCAGCACCCATAAAGCTGGGACAGGGTGACTAGCTGGGAACATGTGGGATGCTTTATAGACCAAGCTGTGTTGGCTGATAAGCTGCCTGAGTAATATAAGTCAAAATGGATGGTGTTATTTTTCATACAAATCATCCTGTTACTTTTTAAGGTTTTCATTGATGGACAGGTCAGTTGGTTGAAGTCAATTAGTTGTTTGTCAAAATGCCATTCCTAACATGGCTGAGAGATTTCCTTTGTGCTTCTTCTGGTCTCCTGCTTTTTCCTTTTAGAAATTTAAGCTTCAGCCAAGGCAGGCTCACTCTCAGCCTTGCCTGACTCCAGGTGGACAGGCCAAGGTCAGTGGTGTTCCCAGGTCTAAGGTATCTTCTATTTTCAACCTGGACCAAACACTGTGGTTTGAAACTAAACAAAATGCCGATGTTTGGAAGGTGGTGGTGTAAGGTTTTAAAGAAAAAATTGTGTTTCCTCAATTGTCACGTTTGATTTTTTTTCAGTCAGGTTCATTGGCTTGAAGCTGAAAATTTCAGAGGAAATACTGCTTTGGGACTATTCATATTCAAAGAACCAAATGGAAAAGATGCCTAATAAATATTTACAGTTCAGTTACATTTAAAATAATTTGTTTGCCTCTAAAATAAAAGGTGTCTTTAGCATCTAGGGAGTCTGCTACTTCTGTAGGAAATATGAGATAAAACATTGCCTACAAGGGTTTTTTTTTTCTCTTTTGATGTGCTTTCTGGCTTATATTTGAAACCAGTAGCTGATCTGAAAAACATTTCTGCTGTTTCCTGTGGAAAATTCCTTTACCTTTGTTTGTCTATTTTAATTCTGTATGTAATAAATATGCCAGGTCTATGGGTATCACGTTCAAAGAGAATACATGCAAGACAGCAAGAGCATGAAACAAAATTACAGATAATTTCAAACATAACACTCCCTAAGTAAGATTTTTAGTGTTTAAAAAAAAGATTACCCTAAATTTCTTGCAAGGTTGGCATAAGCATTACACTCCAAAGTTTGCATCTGTCTTGCTGATTAGATCCCAAATAATTCCTCTTACTCACTTGTCTGTCCCCAGGTTCTGCTATCAGTCTATTATTCTACCATCAACATCTCTCATGTGCTGTTCCTGTCTGAAAGTTATTTACTTCGAGTGTATCTTCTTATTTGCAGTTAAAGCTGAGTTTCTTTGTTTCAAACATGGTGTGCTGCTGTTCCTGCACAATAGGAAGAAAATAATCACTTTAGCATTAATATTTTACTTGGTAAATGCAAAGATACTGCTCGCTATGAGGAAGTTACTGCACAAGTAAAGGGAGGGTATGGATTTACAGCCTGCAGGCTGTTCCCTGTGCAGCAGGCACTGTTGGTGCAGTCAGGATGAAGGAGCTTTCCTCTGTCTTTAGTGCCTGTTGATTGCTTCAGTCACACAGGATGTTCTTTTAGGCCCTCTTTTCTGAGCCTTAATTTCTGTGTGGAAAGAAATCCATGGGATAATGAGTTGTTCAGGTCATGTGAGTATCTTTATATGAAGTTCTCCAACCTAGTCTTAGACAAAACTGTGCTTCAGCTAGTACTGATAGAGTAATTGAGAGGGGAGGGAAGCCAATGTTTTTCCTGTCCTTGCAGGTTTATTGACATGCATCCAAGAATGGCCTTGGCAGTAGGCCTCTGGCATGGAAACCTGAATAAAACAAGTTGACTATCCAGTTGTTCTGACTTTGAAGCAGCTCTGAGCGTGGTCATCGCTCCATAGGAGGGCGGGCAGCATACAGCTGCAGACTTCAGGCAGGCTGTATGGCAGAGACACACTTCTGTGTCAGGCAGCTTATGAGAGTATTGCAGAAGGCAATCAATCCTTCAGTCAGAGAGCACTTCTTAAGATGTAAAGTGTGAAGGCTTTGCAGCAGTATTCCCTTGGTCCTTCGGCTTCTGTAGAGGTTCAGTGCACCATGGTGCTTCCCTTCCACTGGTGGGCATTCAAAAGCCTCCTTTTTCTTTGAATTTCTGTCTCTCTTTTGCTTTTAGCACTGTAGCAGGAGAGCTCCACACAGCACTTGGGAAAAGTCCTGGCTTACCATATCAGTGTATCTTGAAGGGAAAAAAAATCCAGTATTGCCTGGGAACTGCTCTGGTACATTCAGCAGTTGTGCAGGCAATGACAGCCAGAAGCAATTTTCCTTTCATCTTCTGAGGAGACTATTAATTCAGTCATGATAGTCTAAATTGCAACAGTAAATAGGATAGATTTTGTTACTTATTCCCTTGGAAAATGTGTTTGAAATGAATGGTGAATTGAACATACTGCAGATGGGCGTATTTCTACTAGTTACTGAAGTTGCACTTCTGAGATGTCACGTGAGGTCAGTGTGGTTTTGTAGCATCTTCATGAGTGCAGCCAAACAGCCCCTCAAAAATTCACCAGAAATGGTGCACCACTGCTGCCAGTGCAGGTGTCATTGCTAGTAGAGACTGGGTGGCCACCAGTGACAGTGACCACAGATTCTCTTTGTGTTTGCAACCATTCAGACAAAGGTTCATGAGCCCAGATAGTCATGGGCTCAAAGGGGATCTATTCTTACTTTGTTGCTCAGGTGAGGATAAAAGTGATACTAACTCACCTGCTGAAGGATGCCTGCAGAACCTGAGCCTGAAGAGGAAATGCACCTAGATCTCCTAAATGTCCAGTCAGCACTTCAATTACAAGTCAGTCAAGATGTAATTCTCTTACTGTTTTTGGCTCCCTGTATCACCCAGAGTAGGATTGCTTCAACCATCTGACAGAGTGCATGATGCTGTGGTAAAAGAGTTGTGTGGTTCTGTGGAAAGGGTCCGGGCCTTTCACAAGGTGAGAGACCAATCAAGGGACGGATTGGGCTTCTATTCTTCTCCTTCCTTTTACCACCACATCCTTTAGTTTTAATCTCTCTTTGGTTTAAATGTGTCCTATGAGAATGGCTGAGTCATCTGCAAAATTTCCGGGCGCATTGGGCTGCGTATGCTGTTGAGAGCAGTAGTCCCATGTAGTAGAATATCCTTTTGGAGAAAAGGGCACGATATGATAAAAGTTTAAAGTTGTAAGATGTAGCTCGTGTAGGGGAAAGCAGCAGTTCTGAAAATAACACAAGAGTGAAACCACTAGTGCCAGCAACATTCCAGTGCAGTGCCTACTGAAGGAGCTGGAAAAGGCATTGGCAGGCCTTACTGAGGTACAGATGAGATACATGCAGTGTTTCCTGCCACCTAGTTAACTAGCGTGCTAATGTGTAAGTCTAGGTTTATCTTAATTTCATGTTTGCTTTTCTAATCGTCAGGAAACATAGCAGGAAATAAATGGCCTTTTTAAAGAACCATGACTAATATTTCCTTGAGTGAAGTCCATTTTAAATAACTAATTTTGAATGCAATGCATTCAGCCACAAAATACACCATAGAATGGCAGAGTACCAAAAACACGCGATGCAGACTATGCCAGGTTTATGCCAAAAAGCTCAAATAGCTTCTGAAGGAGAAAACACAAAAAATGTTCCAGTTCCATAACACAGAATAACAATGTTGTCTGAACATACCTTGTAAGGATATAGAAAGTGTTTGATAGTCGCACTATTTGTTAAATTTCAGGTTCTCTGAGTGGTGTTTCTGATCGGAGGTTCTTGCGAATCAGTACTAAACAAATTAAAAAATGGAAAATATGTTGCACCATTACAGGTGAAATTTTGGTGGTCGGTTCACTTACCGTTTTTGTTTCTTGTTTGATGACTTGAGGGGATTCATCATTTTATGGTGTCTGCTTGTATATCTATTTGAAAGATCTGTAGATTTTCAAAGGGCTTTTTATTTACTTTCTGGTTCTACTGCCCAGCATGGTTTTTTTGAGCTGGGGAGAAGAGCCCCACCTTGTAAATGAAGAACAGTTCTCAACAAACCCAACTGGATGTTGCAGCTGAGTTTTATAGTGGAACATTCTTCTCTGTGTAGAATTACCCTCGAAGCATCAAAAATTACTTTTTAAAAAATGGTAAAAAATATGGAAAATTAAAAAGCAAAGCAAAGCACGACAAAAATCCCCATTTCTTCACATAAGAATTCAGATCACAGAACACCAGAAGCTTCCAAATTGCTCTTTTCCCTCTGTTTCACTGATGCCAAAAATATTAGAATCAAGTTAAGATCCCTGGATTATAAATCAAGCATTGAGGCTTGGCTGTGGAAGAGAAGTCTTATTTGAACATTAGCAGTCTGCTGGTAACGGTGCCAGCTTTATTAATCTTATTTCAGTTGTGACCTCAGACTTTCCATCTGAGTAAATCTTTATGCAGTGCAGTCTCTCCTCATCACTACCTTTACAATAAAGGAAATTCTTGTTTTTAAGTTAAAAATGCTAAAAGCCTCTAATGTTTTTCTTCTGGACCTCTCATTCAGACTGGTGAATAATCTCACAATCTGAAGGTTAGGTAACTTCATTTTGGTATCAGGTGTGATGGTTTTTTTCTTTAAGTATGACCTTGTTTTGTAGGCAGGCGACAGTCTTTAGCTAGTACTGGTTTGTAATGTTTTAATCAAGGTAGGCTGTGCATTTTTAAAAGTGAACTGAACTGCACTTTCAAAGCAGACTGACTTAATTGTTTACAATGTCATAGACTATAAAAAATTTTAAAACTACCAAAAAAATCCAGCTCTTTGTTGTCATACAAACAAGTGGCATTCATATGTTGCGATACATCAAATCATTAGGAATTTTCCATCCTTTTTGCAACTGCAATGAAAATAAATAAAATAAAAAGCTTACGTGTACCTTTGAATGAAGAAGTTCTGTAAGTATGAAAAATTTCATGTGGACTAATACTGCTGAACCTCTCAGAAGTCACTACTGCTTCTCAACCGTTTCTGTAATGAAGAGAGGGATCCAGTTAGAGGGTGCTTGAGAACAGTATTTGGGTGGAGAAGGGGACCTTGGCTGACCGTAGACTGCAGGAAAAAAAATAATTCCCTTAACTGTACACAGAGAGAATTTGATGGAGTTCCTATTCCAGGAAGGGATCACGATGTCAAGATCACGCTTGGATGCTTGAAAACCACCTCTTGAAAGCAGAATCCAATCTTGTTGGCTACACACAGCAACCTTCCTCAGTCCTGTTTCAACCAAGTTTGAGGTGTTTTTTGGAAGGATGTCTGGTGATGGGAACGGGGACAAGCCGATAGAAAGTTAGCATTGTGATGTGCTGAGCCTGATAGAGCTCCTATTAAATTGAGTGGGAGCAGGCTCAACTCTTAAATGCAGGAAATATTTTATTGTGAACTATCTGCATGACAGATGCCAGGTAGATCAATAAGGGCTTCCAGTGCTTCCTGCTTACCATTGATGAGCACTAGATTTATGACATACACACAAACTAAACCCCAGCTCATTTTGTCTCCCTTGATGGCAGCTGCTGCTGAAGATAAGGCAGACTTTATTGCCTCAACTGGCTGGATAAGGAAAAAGAGTTACCTGCAAAAGGTTAAGAAATGCAACTTTTTTCAGTTCCCTAGCCAATTTGACTGTGTCTTTCATAAGAGCTCATTCACAACGCAGCTTTGCAGACAGAGAGAGAAAGTCTTGTTTATTTGAGTACTAAAGAAAAAGGAGTGAGATTTATTTCAAAAAGAAGAAATAGAGTATGTTTAGGATTAACCTATCATGTCAAGTGATCATGTATAAATTCAGCCCAAAAATTTGTACAGTGGATGAAGAGCCTTGTGATGCTCTCGACTATGGTCAGCTTTGGAGAACATGAGCTAGAGGGACAGCTCTGGCAAAGAGGCCTCCCAGCATCTGCAGAGCAGTGCACCAGAAAGGACATGAGCAGCATTTGAACAGTAAAACCATCAAAGACCTTAGTTACAGTAGTGACACAAAACTGCTGCTGCTTTTCTAAAAGTCTGTTTTGCATGAAGGAAGTAGTTTTTCAAAAACAAGAAAATAAATGGCTCTGTAGCTTGTGTTTATTTGCAGTGTCGTGTGATGGGGTGCATTTTTCTTGAGGTGGTGACAAAGTGTGGTAGCAATGTTAGGTTTTCTGTGTTGTTGGCATAGCTGAACTAGGAATCAAAAAGCTTGAGCTTCACTGCACACTCATCCCTCCAAGTCTCTCCATGGTTTTGTATTTGATCATTCCTTTCCCTCTTGCTGACTTACAAAAGGGCATGTGTTCTGTTTTACAAAGCTCTGCAGACTCCTTCAGGGTCAATGGATGAAGTGGGGTTTAGAGATCCCAAATCTTGAGGAGCAGGGAAAAGAAATGAAGAATTTTGAGGGCTGCTCCCTAAAAGGCTGGTGCTGGATATCAGGCAGGGTCAAAAATGTGTATGTGCATTGTTTGTTGAAATGAAGCACATCATCTTCCTTATTTAAAAAGAAGGCTAAAGGAGGGGGTGGAATTTGTGTGGGAAGGGACCAGGAAGGGATGGTAATACTGTCTCATTAAAAATAGATGATGTCTTGTTTTATGTGGTATCTGTGGTTTGATTTCTGCCCGCAGGCTTACATGCAGCCCCACTTGCTGGGAAATGAATTCACACATTTAGAGTTTCCACGGAGGGTGCAGCGCAAGGAAGTTGGGAAGAGGATGCTGTACCGTGACTTCAACATGACTGGCTGGTAAGAATGTGTCCTTCTCAGCGTGGGGTCAGCCTTCTCCCCAGCCAATGCCTGCTTTGTACCTGTCTTTGATTAGTTTAAGCTGCATCAAACATGGAGGTGTACCCCTGTGTACTACGAGAAAAGGCATTTCCTTCTTTCAGATGTATCTTTCTTCTAGAAGATAACCTTTTAAATTAGTTAACCTCCCTCCAGAGCCAGGACCTTGTTTCATTTTAACATGTGAGCACTCAGAGCAGAGCAAGCGTATAAAGGGGAAGATGTGCCAGGGGATCTTTCTGAAAGGTAAACAATTTTCGTATCTTGGAGGTAGCTTTTTATAAATTCTGGATCAGTGGGTCAGACATTTGTCTCTTAAACCGAGACATTGGGCCATCATGCCTTCGCATGCTGAGGAAAGCTTGCAGAAGGGAGGAGCTGCCTCCCTACTCCAGTGCAGCTGGCTCTTGATTTGGATATCCCTTGAGGAATTGTTTTAGACATGGGCCTATCTGAACCAGCCTAAAATTAAAAGACTTGAATGAACAGCATGGACTTAAAGAAGCAAAGACAGAATGAATGATGTGGATTTTTTTGTTTCTGGCTAAATGTCTTCATTGTTTTTTGTTGGTTCAAGAGGCTCCTTGGAGAAGCCCTAATCTTTGCTGTTGTGAGTTTTATGCGTGACCTATGAAGGCAAAAGCCCAATATATGCAAATGGTCTTCATTTCCTTGACAGTTATGTTTTAGCATTCGTAATAAATGTCCTTTCAGGAAGAGAATGAACAGAAGGGTTAAAAAATAAAGCCTGTTTTAGGTTGGGAAGCCTGGATGCTCACATACAACTACAGCTCTACATAACTTTTGATTTGTTCCATGCTTTATGGACCATAAATATAACGATGTTTTAATGGCAGAATAATGATCTAAGTTTAGTATAATCTGAAGTGTTTGTGCAGAACATGTAAATCTGAGAATAACCATCACTGTCTGTCATCTTGAACAGCTGCTAGTAGAATATGCAGTTTCACCCTGAGAATGATGACTTCACATTTTAAAAAGGCTACAGGCATGAGCAAAAGAATAGGAACAGAATGAGAACATTGGATCATCTGAGGACTTAGACAGCAAAACATTTGGAAGATCATGAGACACTCTCCCAGTTTCTGCAAAAGAAAGATTTTTTTTGTTAAACTCCCAGATGTCTCTGGAGGCACCAGTAAAGAATGGTTTCATGTAGACTTCCAAAAGCTCTTTTTCAAGATGTGACATGCCAACTGGGAGGACAAACATGTGGGGAAGAGCTACAGAAGTATCATAGGAACTTCCTGAGAGGAGGGCAAGAACAGATTTCTGTCATCATTGTTGGAAGGCAAAGAGGGTTTCTTCAGGTTCATGGGAGCTGTTTTGTGTTTCCCTGGTTGGTTAGTGGTCTGGAAAGGAAATGAGGTTGGAATGGTTGAAGTTGTAGCATTGGCACTTGACGCCACAGCTCTTTTCTTGTTAAACAAGCACTGCAAAAGAGTTAGGTGATTAATGCAAATGGGCATCACAGTGATCAGATTTGGTATTGATAAATACAAAGTAAAGCATGAAGAGGAAAACATAACTATTTATGCACACTAGAAGTTCCAAATGAAACGTCAGAAAAACTCAGTGGAAGTTTTGCTTACTACAGTAATTTTTCCAGTCCAAATCACCAGCAGAATGTTGATATTTGTACATCATTGGAAAGTTTAAAAGTTAAGTGAAGAGATAATTCTGTATATTAGTTTCTACCTCACTTGTGAATGTGTGCATAGCCCTTTACCTTATCCAAAACGGATATTACATAGCTAATACTGTTTGGCATTAGAAAAAGGAACAGAAATTCTAAATGTAGAATAATGAGTAAGGTAGAAGAGCTTTGATAATTCAAACTGGCAGATTTAATTCAATGTGTTGCTTTTCAGTACTGGTTTGTGAACTCTCTTAGCTCTAGCATATAGCAGGGAGGAGAAGACAGTTATTTTCCAGTTGATTTTTCTGAATTTCCTCAAGTCTAGAACGCATGTTGATCCGGTTAGAGATTCTAATATGGTCAATGCAAAAATTGTCACCAGTTCAGTACAAATAGGCTTAGATGTAAGCAGTTGTTCTGGAATAAATGCTTGAACTGTGACTTGAAAATTCAAGTCTGAATTCATCACGGTATTGTCCCAGAAAAAGATGATCTGTGCCAAGCAGAAGCATGTGGAGACTGTGATGAGGCTGCCTCTCCCTGCTGTTCCTTTTGACTTCTGGGTGGAAGTGAAAAATGGGGCCTACATTTTTGTCCTAATAAAAGAATTGGAGTCTTTTATCTGCTCCATATTGCACAACTAGTGCATCACTTACCTCTTTGTTTGGTTGCCTCGGGACAGTAAAATGATGAGGAAATTACTCTGTTGCCATACATTTGTGTAAAACAGAGCCCTTCTAAATAAGGATCCATTTCTTTTCGCAAGGTTTCGCCCAAGGTGTTTGTTATCTATTGAATTGTGTGCAGTGATCTCCTAGGCAGAGGAGAAGCAATCAGTTTCTGTTTATCTAAGAGTCTGGGTCAATTTTAATGGTTGAGATTGTGGACAAGACATTTGATTTCCAGTTTGGTGGGCCCTCAGAGGTGACGGTTTGAGGCTGCAGAGGTTTCTTAGTGGTTGTTTTCCACTTCAAGGATTTTGCTTCTATTTTCTTCCCTTTCTAATTCCTGGATTCAACTGATGCATCAGGACACAGTGGCCGAGGACATGTCTGTTTTGCATTTGTTTCTAAGGACACTATCTATCATGGAGAATAAATTAGCATATATATTCCTTTTCTCGAAAATGTCAGATGGCGCTTTGGCCAGCCAGAGCTTGATACACTAAAATGCTGCTGAACTTTTATCACATACAATGCAGATGATCAATTGTCTGAGTTGTTTTTTGGTCACTAACCTCACTGTGTGTTGACATTTGCCCATACATGTAGAGAGGTGCAGGTGATAGTAGGAAGAAATAGCCACTCTTATACGTAATTACTGAATCCTTTAGTGAGAGAATGTAAAACACTCTCTGCTTTGATGTTTCTTCAGGAGCACAAACTGTTTTATTTTACAATTCAGCATACTTTTTGTATTTTCTATTAGAAGCTGTATGACTTTTTTTTCTTCATTTTTATCCTCCTCCTTTGCTCCGGAGCTTTTCAGATTCTCAACAATGGCTTGGCTTGCCCAGCTTGTTTGGATTACAAAAGATTATTGTCTTTGGGTCTGTTATAATGCATTTGGGCCTTTATTTTTTCTTTCTGCTTTTTCTTTCTTTTCTTTTTTTTTTTTTTTATGTGAAGTTTCCACACTGGCTTTGTCTCCACAGCCCACAGTGGTAGCACAGCTGCCAAGTTTCCCCACAGCATTAGGACAACCACTGATCCAGCAATGTGTACCGCATCACTAGTCCAAGCTGCCTGTAACTGCTTTGAGACCAGCCTTTCCCTTCTCGCTCCAGCTCTCCTACCCTTTCTCCTTTCTTTGCAGTGGCAATTGCAATGAGAAATAATGCTGTATTAAATATACCTAAAATAAATCCCACACTGGTGAGAGCTGACCATGAGCTGCCCTTCCTGCACCCTTGCCCCATGTGTGTTGTGGTTGAACAACTATTGCAAAACATGTACTGTAGCTGGCGAGGCATCTTAAGAGCAGTGTGTCCTGCTGAACAAGCTTTTGAGCTGTCTCCAGCCATAATTTGCTGGCAGATATTTGTGTTACTGACAGTCTTTCACAGCTGGGTCTCTGGGCTGGGGTTTTCAAGCCCATGGCTTGTAGAGGTTAAACTTGTATTGGAGAGAGGTGTCCTGGTGACTTTGGCAAGTCCTGGCAACAGAAGCATCAGGAAAGACTTAGGGGCCATGTAAGCAGAGAGCGGTCAGTGCTAAAAAGAGGGACAAGTAGCCTGAAATGACAATATAGTGGGGGTAAACAGCAGGCCTGGTGATAGCTGCTCCTTTAAAGGACTGCACAGAATTAGTGTTCTCTGTCTCTGCCTTTTATTTAAAGTTAAGACACAGTTGGTCAGATTTCCCTCACTTGTACGTCCACTGTGAACAATTTTGAAGGACTTTACTTTGACTATATCCTAGAACCTTCCCAAACTTGCATTTCTGACTGTCTGTGTCCTTCACTGTGGCTCCTTCCAGAGTTCCCCCCTCAGCCTTCCATGGGGCTGGAGTAGCAGTACAGCGCTGTGCTTAACCAAAGGCCTCCAGAAGGCACTACCAATTGCCATCAACTTTGGTGGTTTCAAAATTAATTTTCTGCTCCTCCTTGGAACAAAAGCAGTGGCTTTTCTACTGCTTGCATTGAAGTGGAGTTCTTTGAAGGCTTGTTTCCAGCTCACAACTTCAGCTTTTTGACTTGATTTTAGCATGGCAAAAGAGACCTAGATAACAAGTACATTTTTTGACCTATTTATTGGTTGCTTCCTTTGCCCTCCAGGAGAGGCAGAGCTGAACAGCAGAGCTGAACTGCACTCCATCAGAAATGGTCTGAGGCAGGGTAGTGCCCACCATACACCATGGGCTGCAGCCCAAGGAGGGAGGCAGTGAGCAGGGGAATTGGGCACTGACTCTGAGTGTGCCATCTTTGCAGCAGCAGTGGAGCCCTTGCCAGCTCTGTGTCCATATGTCTGGTGAGGGGGTGCTGTGGCACACGGGGTCAGCTCCCGAGGGTCAGCCCGTGCTGGGGAATCGCCCGCCCTCATGATTTATTCCAAAGCTGGGAGGCTGGTGCCCTGAGGCAAGCGCTAAGCAAAACCCATTTTATTCTAGAGTCAATATTGTCCACTGCCTGGAAAGCTGCCAGCCTGCTCTGCGCTCGCCCTTTTCTTTCCAACAGGGAATGTCTTTCAGCCTCTAAGCATCTGATTAAAAAAGCAACTTCACTTTTCAAGCCGTTTTATTTTGTTTGGGATGGATGCCTTTTGCTTTCATTGTGCAGCCCGCCTTGCCGTCTGCGGTTCAGACTCCAGCTCACAAAAACCAGGCTCTCATTAATCACTTATTGGGGATCCAGAATACCCCAGTGAGAGCCAATGTACATGTTTTGCTTGGTAATGTGTGAGCTGATTTGAACAAATATTGCCAATGCAGCCGCTATCTTATTCTTTATTGCTGGGCTCAATGTCCTTTGACAGCACATTCAGGTAGCCTGCCCAAGGAGTGCCTGAGCAGATTGAGAAATGCCACAGAAATGCTTTATGGAGTTGGCGCCTGTGCTGCACCCTCCTTTAATATAAATTGATTTATTGAATCAAGCGCCGAAGCCCTGCTACAGAAACCTCAGGCTATAGTCTCTAGAGAACCACCTAATAAAACAGCCCCAACTGACACTCCTCATTAGCTTTTCCACCGATCCCAAGGCAGTATTTAAAGTGACAGTGTCCCTCTTTTTGGCCTGAATTTATCTGCTGGCTAATGCCTGAGGGTCTAATTAGCTTAGCATTATTAGTCTTATTCAGATAAGCTGCATTTCCTAACAGCTTGATTCCAACTTGTAAAAAGTAATTGGAAGTCTGCAAACCCTGTGCTCTAACCTGCTTGATTGTGCCTTTTAGCCAAAATCATGTAATTTACAAAAAATGATCCTTCCCCCGTTTTTTTTAATTGAGCTTTTTTGTCTAGTGAAACATTGTGTGCTTCTTCTGCTGAAATCCTGGCTGTATTGTTGTGTTTCAGACCTCAGCCGTATCCTTTGTACAATCGCCAGGGAGAGATCAAATTTTAATTTCATAATTACTTCATGAGAAAGCAACCTTTTCCCCAGTCATGCCTGATATTAATTTCCTTCCAGCAACTTACATTTTCATAATTTAATGATTATGGGGCACCTTTGCAGCACTGGGCCTTTCTGGAGGAGAGAGAGGATATAATTTTTGCAGCAGAAACCATCATCCGCAGTCACTTGCCTTGCTTTCTGTGTCTGTGCTCTTGTGTCTCGCTGCAAGGTGGCAGGGAGCGGGAGGTGCACACAGCTAGAGCAGCTTGCTGGGCTGTGCCTGGGTGTCGGGGGGCACAGCTCTGCAATGATGAATGGCTGTTTGCAATGTGCATGTTATGCATCTTTTCAAGATTTGCAGCCCTCGCTGCAGGAGCAGCGGGAGGTGAGAGCTGACCGGCTGTGTACAGCACGTCTCCTGACAGTGATGAATGGCTCTTTCCCCCAAGTGTGCACATGCCACAGGAGCTGAGCCAGTGTCTTTGGGGCAGGAGAAAGCAGAAACAGGAAAATAATACTGCTGCAACAAAAGAGAAAACTTAAGTCTAGAGTAAAGCTCTTTGTAAACAGCCTCTCTGGGGCTAAATGGGAGTGATAAGCGTGAAGTTCGTCTGAGTCATGTCCTGCAAGAGCATCTTCTTCTGGAAACAGTGCATCTAAGAGCTGTCCCTACATGGCTGTGCCTCTCCACTTGGGCTTTGCCTTGGTGTGGAATCAGGTGCCACATACGCAAGGGCAAACAAAAGGGTCCCACTCTGTTTCATCAGAAGGAAACTAAACTGGAACGAGATAATCTTCAATCTGAATACCCAAGCAAAAACAGCCCTTCTTTCTGATAAGGTGAAGTCTCTTTCCACACTCATGCTTTCTCTGGCTTCCCCATCTGCACAAATTTGACATAACCTCAGCTGGGTCCATAGAAGTTCTCTTTCTTTTCCTTGTTACCCAAGATTGATTTATGGCTCTGCTTCTGGCCGAGAGAAGGCCCCTTGCTCCTTGGAGGAGTTTGAGCACTGCTGTGGATTGGTGAGGTCTCTGCTTGCTGTCTCACTGCCTCTTCCATCCTGCACTTCAGAGATCTTTCCCAGAAGAATTTGCTTTGTCAATCTGTCTTAATATCAATTTCCTTTGCTTCCAGAGGATACCAGCTAGCGAGTGTGGAGCGGGTACTGTGAGTTTAACACGCAGCCTTTCTCCCATCTGCCTCAAAACATCCTTTTAACAAGAAATACAGCAAAATACAAATTTACAAATGGTGTTTCTGTCCCTAAGAGTGCACTCCAGTGCACTCAACCCATAGAGTGTTAACAGCCCACTTCCCTTACCCCTCTATCTCCAGAGTAAATTGCTGACAAACCTTCCTGTTTGTCTTTTAAGAGTAAAAGAAATGAAATTTTAAGAAGTGTTTAAGGCAGCAACTTCACTGGGGGAAAAAAAAAGACTCGGCCTGCTGAGTCTGTTGTAGAAGGTGAACCTGCTTGATGTGCAGCTGCAATATCTGCACACAGGTTCTGTCACTCACTAGTGGAAGCTCAACAGCTCACAAGCTGTGAATGAGAACACTTGCAATACTCTTGCTCTGTCCCTCCCAGCCTCCTGAGCACAAAAGCAGTAAGGGAGATTGCTTTTAAATATCTTCATAATTTTTTTTCCCTGATTTATCCTTTTTTGGTCAAGGACTTCTCTAAATACTTGAGATGCTTGACAATCCTGTCCCTAACTTTTCTTCTACCACTTTCTTTTAATGCTCCATTAGAGGTGAATAGACTAAAAAGTCAGCCACATTCCAGGAAATGCCTGAAGAGATTCTGGTGCTTTAGTCTTTAAACTAAGCTGGCCAAGATGGATAGTTCATTTTGCTTAGGAATTACTTCCACAGGAATATATGGTGCTGGTGCTCTCTGAAGTCCCGACTCCATCTTAGGACTGTACACAGCAGTGAAGGCTCCCTGGAGGTCCAAGGCTCACAAACTAGTCTGATTTGACCAAACCAGAGATCATACGTGTGTACAAGTCAAGCTGAGATACTTTGTATATTTTTGATTTGTAGATTGGTAGACAGAACTGGGATTTACAAAATGAAGCATTATATACTTTCAGGTTCATAAAAAGGTGTTTCTGAATTTTCTGGTAATAATGAGTGTTTTAAAACTTGTATGTTTTCCTCTTTACTTGAAAGAAGGCCTGTGAGATTATCTTGGTTAGGGTAGATCTTCCCCTAAAAACAATTTTGTGCACATGTGCTTGTGCATCAGTCTTTAATTGATTTGGCTTTGCCATCATCTTTTCTCTTAATAAACACTGCTATAGTTTGTGTGCTTTAATTATCTTTGTTTATTGTAATTTTGTTTCATTAAACTATGTGTCAGATGAGCAATAGGGGAAAGATACTGAGACTGAACTTCAGAGCTAACCTATCTAGAGGGTACTTAGTATCAGACAGTGCGGTCTGGATTTAAAGGTCCTGACTCTGCAGAAGCACAAGTGTAAGGACATTTTTAAGATTATGGCTTAGTTGAGACATAAATTGTATAATTTTCAGTGGCTCTGTGCCTAACCTGCACTGCACATCTTTTCTTCTTGATAGTAAGCATGCACTTTACAGTGGTTAGATACCTGTAGTTCAACAGACGGTACAGATGAACAGTTGCTTTTGGACTGGTGATTTAAGCTGTTACCCAAAGGGTGAGCTCCATTCCACTGATTACTTGTGTGGGAGGGAAAAAAAAGAAAGAGTTTCCATCAAGTTTTGTGTTGCTCAAATATTAATATGTGATTTTCTGTTGGTATGACCAAAGAAAGTTGAGCTTGAGAAGGAGGTTGTTTGGATATCTGGGGTAGTTTTGTTGTGAGTTGGGTTATTTTGGGTGGGGACGAGAGTAGGGGCAGGTGGAGGGTGTATGGGGATAGCCCTAGGTTTGGGGTTTTTTAGAGTGGTAGTAAAGCAGTGCTAGAAATACACGAAATCTACAGACCTGTCTCCGAGATGCCTTTAGCCTTGTACTCAGTATGAACTAGGACTTCTGTGAAGCAGTAGTACTTTCTCTTGGTTGCTTGCCAGAAGTAGGTTTATTCTATGCTTCAAGCTAAAGCCCTTTGATGATGATTTTCTTTGCTCTTCCTTAGGTTTAATTCTCAGTTTACTATTAGGTGTCACAAGCAGAGATGTGAAACACAGACAAACTTTCTAAAGCCAAGTGCCATGGAAAAGCAGAGCACAGAGTCTGGATTCCCCTGTCATGCACAGAACTGAACCTTCCAGGTCAGGGTAGATTGTGTTTTCAACACCATCTGTTGTGCCTGGGGATGCCAACACAATGCTTTTCATGACCAATAACCTTACACAGTTTGCCATGAAATGAACTGGAATGTAGATTTTGGTTTTAGTCATGAACTTTTGCTCTTATGTGAATTTGTATGTGCTTTCAGAAGGCCAATTTTAAGAACAACTTATATGGCAGAAGAACTCATAACACATGTAAGACATTATCTAGGATTTTGGCTCTTAAATTTGCATATGGGAGCTGACTGGTTTTTCAAGTTCTGACCCAGCAATATGTAGGTAACTTTGATAATCTTTCATTTAAAGAGTGCTAAAGCACTGCTAATGACCTCAACACTGTAAGAAACTTCTTCTGTAGATTGTGTTGTGCATTTAGTAGCTCTTGGTTATTTTTTCACCGTGAATTTAGAGCAGATTCCAGTTAGCATATGAGTAACATCATGTCAGTGCTAGTTCTTTTGTTCTGACATCTCTTTTGGCTCCTGGTGCGATTTGGCCCGGTTTTCCAAAATGTTGATCCTGAGTCCAAATGTAACTTTGTGGGTGGTACATATGTCAAGGCCTAGTTCAGTATTTTTGGACAGCAGTAGCATTTCATAATTCTTTTGAAATGAAAAGAAGAAACGAAGTTAACTGAAAAAAATGCAGCTAGATCTAGCTGGGCATGAGCTTGCCTTTTCTACTCCCCACTGCTCCCCCTGTTTTTCCATTTGGAAAAACAGAGGCTTACGTGGCAAAAGCACTTAACAAGCTTTAGGCTCATTCAGATCTGGAAGCAATAGCATTGCCTTGTCTTTATAACCTTTCTTGTCATGCCCTAGCGGCCACCAAAACCTCCTGGGATGTGGACAAGGAAGACAGGAAGAGGGGAAGGTTGCAACGCTGTGTTGTTAAAACAGTGAGCTGGGCTGAATTACACAGAGGGCTGAATAAGACCATGCTGGCACTAAGAGAGCCAAACCACCCTCTCAAGTTCTCTGTAGGTCTGTGTTTGATATACCTACTGCCATATTATATCTTTATATACGGTAGACAGAAGTATAAATGCAACTTTATTACATAAAATCAAGATAAATAGTCCAGAAGGTTGTAGTCTGTGTGAAATAAACCCACATACAAAATACAGGAGGTTTCACAGGGCATAAATTAAAATGAACTTCATATCTTCTTTCCGTCTGCCCAGTGCAGTTGCTGAGTTGTTAGCTGAAAAGCTGTGCTTCATGCTTCTCTTGCAGCAAACCACACACTAGTATATTATTAATTCTGTTTCTCTAGTAACGCAGGACATAGGTACTTTTCTAAAGTGTCTCAGGTTGCTTTTCAGTGTGTCTGTGCTACCTCCGCTGCTGTGGTTGCAGTTCTGAGCATTGTCTTTTAAGTGCTGATAATTTTTCAGGCAATAGCAACAACAACAGTAAAAGCACATTTGAGATGAGTATGACACCCAAGTTCTAAGCCCAAGAGGTGACAGGCTTTGAGAAACCACAAAATAAATCACTGTAGCTCTCTGGGGCTCCCTCACTTAGTTGCATGGCTTCAGGAGGTCATAGGCTAGTCAGCTGCTCTCCATAATCTGCTGATGGAACAAGTTAGCTGTAGCCCTTGGAACATGGCCTCCCCCAATGTTCTTAACCGTGGTGTCACAGTTGGAGGCCTGAGGGACAGTGGTTTTTGTAATGGTTCCATAAAAGAAGCTGGACTCAGCAGTGGGGACCATTCTTTGGAAGGACACTGGCCTAAATTATACTTTTT
Source organism: Aphelocoma coerulescens (assembly GCF_041296385.1). NCBI lineage: Eukaryota > Metazoa > Chordata > Aves > Passeriformes > Corvidae > Aphelocoma > Aphelocoma coerulescens. The sequence goes on along the minus strand of NC_091014.1, from coordinate 34,000,246 downwards.
TCCCTTCTTCCTAAAGCACAGTCAGTGTGAGGTGTTGTGCAGGAGAATATAAGGAGGAAGAGGAGAGAGGGAAAAAAGCTTGGTCCCTGTTTTTGTCAACTTACAGTGTAGTGTAAAGGGAGGGCTTTGGTCTTAAATATTTGCAGTTCCCTTGCAGATAATATAGTCTGTGTGTAAAGAATGGGCTTGTTTTTTCCTTTAAAAATGGGGCTGCAAGTAGTTAAGTCACATCATCTTAGTTTTGTTTGCTATTTTAACAAATATGTACAACAGTGTGAACAGCTGATGGTTGTCTTCTTAGGCTTGTGGCTTGATTAGTCATTTGACTGATGCCCACAATGGACTCAGCTGATACCCGTTTTCTTGGTGTCAGAGCACAACTGGCTCTATGCAAGGCATAGCTCGGACTCCTCAGGGATGTTTTCCCAGGGCTTCCAGTACTGTAGGTCCATTTGGAAGCTGTTCATGAGTAGTCAGAAACGGTACAATTTTTGCTCTACATTCAAACCAGGATATCCAAGTTAGTGAGTGAGGCAGAGGTATTTGTTGGAAACAAAGGAAGGAACAAGAGCAAAGTGCATGACTGACTCCTCCTTCCCAACTAAATGCTATTTCAGGATTTAAACATCAGGGCAGTATTATCATGCTGGCGACTTGTAGTAATTTGTGTCTTTTTGTCTGGGTTAAGAGCTAATTTATTTGCCCTCCCCAGTACAGAATGCCATTTGAATGCCTTCGCTGTATTGTCTCTTAGAGAGATGGCCAAATATTATGGTTATATATTCTAAGATATTCTTGACTACATGAAGGACCCTCTGTAATTTGCAAACCTCACCTAGTTTCATTTTGGGATGTCATACATAGTAATGTTTTGTAGTATGGGAGAGGAGTCCTCCACTAGTGTTTCTTCTATGCATTTTGGTTGCTTTTCTCTTTTTTGTTGGTTCTTCCCTTACCTCCAAAACCCTAATATGATCCCTTCCTGTGATTACTGGGAAATGTAAAGGCAGGGCTTAAATGTCTATGCAACTCTCAATAAGTCCAAGGCTTGCCTGGGTGATGCAACATACACAGCACCATTTATTGATCCCAGGCCTGTGCCATATTTTGGTGAAGCAGGGGGCAGTTTGATTACAATATAGGATTTCACCCTTAATTTTTAATATCCTGCTGGTTTAGGTCACAGCCTTAACATTGCTTAAACTTCATCCTGTGTGACTCCCTGGAGCTCAGGCAGCCGTCCCAGAGAGCTGGAGAGCTACACAGCAGGGGTTGGCAGTGGCTGGCAGGGGACCTGCCCAGCACCTGCCCTCCCCCTCCCGTTTGTGCACTTGGGGTGCTTTTGGTATCACCCCGAGGGCTTAGGGCATGGATTGGCCAGGAGGGAAGCACAACATGCCAGGAAAGGCTGAGGAAGGATGATTTTGTATGACAGGAAGCATGCCCCTCTGGGGCAACGTACCTTAGCCAAAAAGGTATCCCAGCACCTGAGCTCAAGCATGTATTATACAAACCACAGGACTCTACAGCTTATGAGAATGACTGTCATCTTCTGTTGTTTTTTTTTTTTTTATTTCTCACTGGCAAAATTGCTAACCTTCTTGCCTCATCAGTGTCAAGAGCTGGATGTGTAAAAGGTAGAGTACGCAGGCATGCGGTAAACAGAATCAGAGCATGAGCATTTCCTTCGCTTGTCTCTTGTCCATGGGAAAGCTGCTGTGAAATGTGAAACCTCTGACAACCTTGAATGTTGCAGCCAACGTCAAGTGAGCACTAAATATCCTAATACTTCAGCACATGAAGCTTGTCTTGGTTTCTGCGGTCCTGGAGGGTGAGAACAGGATCAGAAAGCTGTTTTACACCATCTGTACACGTCCTGTTGTTGCTCATGTTTCACATTAACAGTGTGAATCTAGGCATTGGTTAGTTTCTTGATGGGTTTGGGGTTGTTTTGTTTGAGTCTTTTTTATTTGGTTGGATTTGGGTTTTTTTATGACACTGTATTATGGTATAGCTGGTACCATATCCAACAATATCTTAACTTGATTAGGATGTTATTCCAGCTCACCTCTTTCTCTGCAATCAGTGGAGCAGCCTGTCATGTTAGATATTTTCTCATCTTCACTTTTCCTTTTGGTGAAATGGATAATTACTTACAGAAAACCTTCCTGCAGAAGAAGAAATTTCCATTTTGGTTCAAAGACAGAGTCCCTAGGAAAAATAATCTTATTTTTTTCCCCTTTTTTGAAATCACAGCTGCTTGTTTCAGGGCACTGGGTCACTAATTGAGTGCAAGCTTCATAAATGTTGTTTGTCCTCCCCCCACAGGGCATACAAAACCATTGAGGAAGATGACTTGAAGTTTCCCCTTATATATGGAGAAGGCAAGAAGGTGGGCATGTTTGCTTTCCTCAGACCAAAGGAAGAAGGAATTCTGTGCTGTTTACCACTCAGTTTAGCCCGTGGCAGTTCAGTGTTTTCCACTCAGTATCTCTTTATTTTATCGTTTTGACAGCTTGAAAGAATATCTTGGTTCTGTCATAAATCACTCTCATGTCTGGGGGGTGGTGGGGGGAGCTCAACATACTAGAAAACATTTTACAGCAAACATAGTCATTTGTTGTTTAGTTCGCTTTTGTTTTTCTTTCATTGTAAATAGGCTACAATGCGACTGTCTGAAGTAATTTATTTTAAATGTTCCTGTTTCATTGTAAAATATAACTAGAACAAAGCAGGAAGATATTTAATAGTGCTCTGAGATGCAAAACTCTAATTTAGGAAAGGGGGGGATCAGGGCAGGATTTGTCAGGTATAACACCCCTTAACGTTATCTTCTTCAGCTAGTGTATGTGAACTCCCTGTTGAATTTTGCTGATGTGTGAAGGCTGATAGTTGAAAGGGAGAAACACTGTTCTGTTTGGTATACTTTGTTTTCAGCTCTGTGATTAAGAACAGTGAGATCATTAGTGTTGGTCCCAGCAAGCTTGGCTGGATGCAGCAGTAGGATCAATATAAGGATGCAGTGGTGTCAGTTTGCTGATATTGGTATGCTTGCTGTGTTTCTAAATAGTGCTTTCTTGCTGCATTAGGTTCTTACCTCAATGCAAAAATAGACACTCTTCAAAATTAGTCCATGTTTTGAAGGTTCAGACCTGCAGCTTATCTGTGAATTTGGTTAGGTTTGTAATTATTTGCAAAATGTTTCATGCACATCTTTTTCATTAACTTTCTTATGGCCCTATGAAGCCAGGAGTTACTGAGGCAAAATGATTCTGAGTCAGTTGCTCACTGTTTTTGATGCTGAGCTCCCTTGATCAGAAGCTGCTGTGGCTAAGCTCGAGTTTGGGGAAAGTGATCTGCCCGGCACAGAGAGCAGGCGTCCCTGGGAGGCTGAAGGCCTGGTCAGTCTTAGAGAAGCTTTAATGAAGGAGAGCCCAGAACCTCTTGGGACCCCACTCATGCCACAGAGGAAGGTGCTGGGGGAAGGAAGGGGTAGACATGAGGGAACTGCAGACCTGCTGTAGAGTGACTCTGCCTAGAAGAGAGCACTGTGGTCAGTGCTGCTGTCACCTGTGTGTTCAGCAATTTAGGGTGGCCTTTGGCACTTTTCCCTGGTGAAGGGAATACACAACAATATGCCAATAGGAAGGTGCCACAGATTCCTTATGTGAGTAATTAAGCTCCTTATCCTCTTTATAAAACCTATACTAACAGTTTAATAATGCTGAAGGAATGCTCTCATAGACTGGTGTGGACAGTGAGGTGACTGAGTTAGGTTTCCATAGTCCCAGTACCTTAGAGATGGTGACTGAGTAGGATGTGGATGAAAACAAAGCTTAGAATAAGGAGAAAAATGGAGATGGCACGAGTGTGAAAAGCTTTGATGTTGATTAGCTATGTTAAGTCTAGAGTTACTGGGAGAGAAATCCCTAACTGTAGCAGTTACAGATTAAGAATGTTATCTCATTCCCTATTGACACAGTCCATGTAACAAGATTTTATCCCATTGCTTTTCTTTTTTTGCAGGCTCGGGTTATGGCAACAATTGGAGTGACCCGAGGACTGGGAGATCATGACCTGAAAGTGCACGACTCCAATATATACATCAAACCTTTCCTGTCCTCATCTCCTGAGGTAAAACAGCCAAAGTTCAACTGTCTGATTTGTGGGAGGGAAATAAATTACTTAGTGTGTTTATTTGTTCTTCTCAAATCATCCATTCTGATTGTGGTCCAGTCTAGGTAACATGCTGCTGTTTCCAAAGGTGCAGCACAATAGTAACATCCACATAGTAGGAACTAAGTTCATAGTAGATTCTAAATTCCCTAAGTTTAGTGTGCCCTTGCTCTGATTGCTCCACATCCCTGCAGAGCACTGATTCCTTCTCACTCCCTGTTCTATGGTTATCCTGTAGCCTTGCCATTCAGTGTGACAGACGCCCATCTCTCCTCCCACCTTCACATGCTCCAACTCCTGTCAAGGCCTAGATCATGCTGCCTTCACAGAAGACGTAAATCTTTGTACTGCAGAAGGGATGTCTTCCACAGCAGTGTAATGTCTTGCATTATACAGAGGATACCAGATCAGCTCTTAAGCAGGAAAATGCCAAGAGCCATAGGAAGGGTACTTTATGCTTCCATCTGTCTGCCCCTTAACCTTCAGTTCTTAATTCTTTTGATAGTTTTGTGCCAACACCAAATAATGAGAGTGTGCATTCCCAAATGATGGTGTAATGAGGAGATTATGGGGCATTTGGCTTAAGGGTAGTTTTAAATGCCTCCTTCATTTTGAATTGCCTCATCCCAAGCAATTCCACCCAATTTTTTACCACTGGAGACCTTGCAGTGAAGGATATCAAGCCTTCCAAAGAGATTTGAATGTATTTGTTAACAAGGAACATGCAAGCCTTGCTTTTTTTTCTCCCACTGTAACTGCATTTCTGTTACTATGTCAAGGAACAGATGTCACATATTTTCCATAAAATATTAAGCAAATGATGACAGCACAAAAAGAGGCAGCTTTGCTTCCATGGCCCAAATGCTGAAAACTGTCCATTGTCAACTGGATTGCCAAAGTTTTAACCATACCCAGTATTTGACCTTGAATTTATCACTTGCCATGGCAGTATGAGAGAAAACACACAAATAACATCATACTGCTAGGAAGGAACCAAATTATTAAATTAACCTTGCATGGAACATCTCTAAGACAAATTTGTCATGAATGAGTGTTTCAGGTTTCTCAAAGAATCATCAGCAAAGGTATCAGCAAAAGCAGGTTTAATATTAAAGTGAAAGCACAACAGTTTGTTGGCAGGGTTCACTCTACTACTTACTAGATGGTTGAAGCACACAGAGAAAAAATTGGACTGAAATCCAAAATCAATCAATCTGAAACTAAAGTCAACCAAAAATTATCTATGTGGGGGCTGGGGACAAAAAAGGTTAAGGATAAGGGAAAGGGTAAGGATAAAAAGGAGTAAGGGAGACCCTTCTGTTGAGTCACAAGGTTCAGAGTAGACTCCCTTGTTAAACTTATCCCCAGACTTGACTGCTTGACTAAAGGTTTTAACAACACTTAACTAATAGCTGAATTTAAACAATTTAACGAAATTGTTTAAACAAAAGATTCTATAGAATTTACTGTAAGCACAGCAGTAACTGACTTATAGGCTTAACTTACTTACGAATCTAACATATTTAAGAATCTAAGAGAGCAACATTCCTAGCACCTTTGCTATTGCATATTCACACTCATACATACTCAGGCCTGAAAGAGTATGTACACACGCTGCTGTGGTCCAGGGGAGCTCAAAGGGTCTCACTTGGAACCACTGTTTATAGGGTTGCAAGAAAGTTGGCTTTAGTCACAGTAATTTACCATTCTGGCTGCAATTTGGGTTGGTAACTTTCTCTGAAAGTTTGATAACTTGTTATAATGTTGTTCCATTTGGGTTGTTATTCAGGTAAGAATAAATTTCCAAGGCCGTTCGAAAAAATAGGAGCTCGTTAGACAGCACAAGTTCCTGGGAGCAGACAGTGTTTCTGATAAGCTCAAGAGGAGCTCAGCCCAGGTGCTGTTCATCAAGGCCAAGGCCTGACAGCATTTCTGAGATCATAGTGGCCCGAGGAGGGGCAGGGAGGAAGGATGCACCACCACAATCCACCCCACGACTAAAGGCAATCTGGCTTACTCCACAGAGTGGCAGTGTGGTCTCTTCTTGCCTCTGTGCCTATAAACAGAGATATAAAATTTACATATAATTATGATATGGAAATTATATATTAAAATTCCAATTAGAAAAACAAAAATTAAAGAAATGCTAAGAGATTCCAGCCCTGAAGAAAAGAGGGAGCTCTCCAGGCAGCCCCTTCTTCATGTTTCCTTGCTCTCAATTGTGTATTTCCCCCTCTCCCCCTTTGAATGTGTGGTGTCCCTCACTTGAGACCTGCTCCTTTTCCCCTCAGCCCAGCAGGCAGGAGCTCTGCCCTCATCACTGTGATGGATTTGTTTAATGCCAGAAAAATGATGCAATTCTACTTATTTATTTTTCTTTCTGGCATGCTGAGACCCAGTGTTTCTGGGATACGTAATGGCTGCAGCACAGCATCCCAGCAGTATCATCTCTGCCAATTGCTGCTGCAGTATTTGTGTGTGTCTATAAACCAAAGCTTCTCATGGGCTTTTCTGATGTGTGGGGAATGTGTCTGTACGTGTTCAAATTCTGGAATATGACATCCAGTTCATATGCTAGCCACGTTTTGGGTTCTCTTAACTGCTTTGCAAAAGGGAAGCAAAACTGGCTTTGTTTCCACATCCTCTTCACAGCTAAATTCGGCAGAAATGTATGAGGGCAGGAGGAGGAAAGACAGAGCACCAGCCACCTGAATTTAGAGATACTGGCAAAAAACCCCGAGTATTATTAGGAAGTGGCATATGCTCTAGCTTGCATTCCATTGCACCTCCTCCTCTTAATCATCTCTTCCTTCTCTTCCTAGAGAGAGCCCAGTGCTTTAACTCATGTTTTTCCCTGACTTGTTCTGTCCAAACATGGGCAGCGCACCTTGCACAGAAACCAGCATTAAGAAACATCTTTATTCTGCCATCTGGGAGGCTTGGCACTTGGAAGCAAAGGCAGTGGCATCAAGCAACAGTCATATTTGGTCCCTGTGCAGCATTGGATTTTGAATTGTTTATATAGAGGTAGAGAAGCACAATGTGTGGTTTCCAGACCTGGAAAAGGGGAGGCACAGGAAATTAAAGTGCAGAGTGGGTTGTGACAGAGGGAGGATCCAAGTCCTCTGGCTTCTGTTTCTGTGCCATAATTACTGTGTCCTTTCTCAAGTAAGGGGCAGTGTGGTGAGTTTTCAGAACAATTTGCTTCCAGCGTGACAAAGCTCTTCTATGTCATATCCACCAAAATTTAGCTCAAGGAAAGGTAAACATCCCTTAGACTACATCCAGAAATAGGCATATAATAGTAATTTGAGGGTGGTGTGAAATGATACTTTGATAGAGTGCCAGGCTATGGGAGGAGAAGTCATGCAGCCAAGACTGACGAATGTAATCAGTATTCAGTGGCTCAGCTGTTATGAGACCAGATTTGGAGGACTTCTGCAGGTTGGTGAGCTCTAGAGATTTGAACCTCTCATAATGAACTGAAGTAGCACAAAGCAGGCAAGCCATGGCTGAGGCTCTCTGGCATGGAATTAAATATTTATTTTTCATAATGGAACAGTCAATTTGAAAGCTTTCAGCAGGAAATTCTGCTTTTCAAAGCTTAGCAAGAGCCACCTTGTTGCAGATGAAAAGCAGAATTTCATCCTGAAATTTTTTGAATGGCAGCTCAGCTATTTGGTGGGGAGAGATGTGGATCTGATGGCAGCATTTGGCCTTTGCCAGCAATGAACTAAAAGCCAGCCACCACAGCAAATGATAAAGAAGGATAATGAAGGAGAATTTTTCTTGTTCCATTGTGTTACTAAAATCTTTCTGACATCTCCACAAATATGTCCAAAGAGACCACTTTAGATTCACACCTGCCTTCTGGAGAAATCCCCAGGAATTATGCCATTGAAAGGAACGAGTAAGGCAAATACATAGAGAAGTACAGTGCGATCAAAGGGAGTCAAGGTGGCTTTAGGAAGCTAACATCACACCGTAGTGGCTTCAGGTCCTTGAGATTATGTCTACAAGAGAATTAAAAAATAATAATAAATGCAGCTGATGCTCTTGCATGAGCACTTTGATTTCTCAGAAAACATTTGAGAAACCGTTCTGCATCACAGGTTATTAATATAAAAGATATGAAGCTACAGACTAAGTGGAAAGTTGGCACAGTCTACTGGAAATTGGCTAACGGGCAGGAAACAAAGGGTGGCAGTAAAAAGCTAAAAGGAGATTAATTGGTGAATGCTGCAGGGAACAGTGTTGGGACCCACTTTTTATTATTTACATATAAATTACTTGGAGGGTGGTATTGAAAGATCTCATCATTTGCCAGCAAAGCTACACTGGGTAACACTGCACATAAAAAGGATGATACAATTTAAAAAGGGCTTTATTTATTGAAGTAGCTGGGTTGATCAATAGTGCAGGCAAGTGAATGCAGGCTGTTGTTTAGCTGGAATTCCCCTGAGGCCTGCTGCTGAGGAGCACCTCAGGTGGCTGCAGGCTCACATGTCACTGTTGTGAGCGGTTTTCCAGCCACAGGGACTTTCGTTTGCTGCCTCTTAAAAACAACCCTGGTGAACAGGGCACAGTGCCTTCGCAGGGCTGCCGTCCTTTGCAGCAGCCAAAGGCAGGGTTTGTCCAGTGGGTAGATCTGTTTGAAATGTAAATAAAAACCAGCTCACCTGTTTGTTCATTGCTTGCCCAGAGTGGTTTTCTCAATGCTCTTGACTGCATGTAGGTAGTATGTAATATGAGAAACAAATACCTGGCTGAAAGACATTAATTGACAAACTGCATAATGCATGTTCAGAAAGATGTGTGACTGTGGGCTCTAGTGGTGTGTATGCCCTGTTACCTGTCAGCAGATCTGTAAGTACTAGTCAAGTTAACTAGTATTATCCTATCTATAGGATGTAAGGGTAACCCAGTGCTTATTGTAGTGGCTTCATGGCTGGCTGTGCTGCTGAGGTTCCTTGCAGTTTTTAGATTTTTTTGGTTGCTAATGTCAAGTTCAGCTAGTTAACAGGTCAGCTGCTTTACAACAATAAGACATCAGCAGATGGGAGAAGCACGATGACCAAACTGGGCTCCTTTCAGGGCAGCTGTGATACTCCACAGAGATTAATTTAAAGAGTGAGAAACTACCAGGGCAGCACAGAAGGGGCTGGTAGGCTGGAGGGAGTTGCTGAGAAGGCTCTCAGGACAGCATGGGAGGCCGAGGACACAAGTTCTGTGGGGCACTCCCAGGATTTATGTCTGGCTGCAGAAGCAGTGATTCACAAGGGAAAGACGGAAGATCCAAGATGGCATTGTTAGGAAATTTGTTGAGGGTGCTGCACTAGTTGAGGAAACCTCTGCACTGCTGGTCTTTGTCTGGCCCACTGTCACCTGCAGGAAGGAGCAAGGTTCTGCAATGCTGCTTTACAGAGCAGCTTTGCACAAACTTGTGTTACAGACAGAATGTTCCTTAAACCTCACTGTTTACTTTCCTGAAATATAGCTACAGGAAAGAGGCAGTCATTGAGAGGGTTTACTCTGGAATTTTAAAAAATAAAACAAAATAGTCATTTTCATTGCAATCATTGAGCTGCTTTTGGTCACATAAGATTTACAGGGCTGTAGGGTTCATTGCTGTTGCAGGCACTTAGGTAATTCCCTGCTTGTCTCCTCATATTTCAAAACTGTGGCATATCATACTCTCTCACCTTTTCTGTACAGTGTGGAGTGTGCCGTGGGTGCTGCACGGTGTGAGATGTGTGTGGGGTGGGTGTTCCGTGAGCCCTGCTGGGCTGAGCTGCTGTTCCACGTGCTTTGGAGGTGCTGCCCAGCCTGTGTGCCTCCAGGAGCTCTGCTGTCACACTGCTCCATGTCCAGCTGAAGGCACAGGGCGCTACTGCAAGAGACCCTCATTGACCTAAGTAAGAACTACAAGAAAGCTGCTGGCAGAAAAATGAAGGGTTAGGAGCTGGTTACTTTCTGCACCTGGACAAGGTGGTGTGTGAACATAACTTCACCCTGCAATAGACTGGACAGCTCTAACTCATTTTTGTCAGCAACGTATCAGGGGTACCTACAGCTGTATTTAAGAAATACAAGGCAAGACACAAAGAAAGGACTTAAGGTAACTGCAAGGCAGACAAAACTGCATTTCAGTGAACGTTTTGTTGCATGTCCAACTAGTCTTTGTATGCAACAGTCTTACCTCAAATTGCCCCAGGCTTGTCTCCTGTAACCTTGGCACTCTCTTTTCCTTAGTCTAGGGACTGGTCTAACACCTCACTGTTCTCTGCATCTCTTCTGACATCTAGTTTCTTCTCAACATATGCCTTTCTGCTGGAGGTGCCCAATTCACGAAGCTTGACCTTTTAGGAAGTACCCTTCTTCCTAGATTACACAAAAAACCCCAGTAACTGCATTTTTTTTCTGTTCCCCTAAAACAAAACATATTCTTGGTAAAGTGATCTCTTCTTGGTGTTGCTCTTGCATTTTGACCCACAGACTGGCTGCAGGTAGCTTTGAAAAGTTTCTCATCCGTCCCATTGCTGCTCCTCAGAGCACCAGACAAAATGGTTCATTTCAGGAGGATTCCAATCAGTGATGCATGGTTTTGCTTTCCCGCCTTCTACCCCACCTAAGCTGCAGAAAAGGCTTCTGTGGTATAGTATGTCCTTCGCCTGGGTTGGGATGTGCTTTTCCCAGCACAGATGTTTGAAGCTTGGTTAGCCCTACCAGGGGCTTGGTGCTGAATGCATCCTTGAGCATTAACTCTGATGCTTTCTCAAGTATTTGCTGGTCCCCAAGAGATCTGACCAGAACATGTGCTGCATATTGATGGTTGTGTTGGCTAACTTACCCTCCACACCCCAGTGATTTCTGAGTTGCAGCTCAGAAAACAGTGGGCTGTTAAGGCTGAACTAAATTCTGGAAGACAGGGACTATGACAGCTACTGATTTCTGTGCAATAAGCTTGAGATGAGAGGTGTGCTGCATATAGGGGTCTTTTCTATATTCCCACTCAAGTCTAAATAAGCAGATACACTCTAATGAAGAGAGTATCTTGCTTTGAATTTAATCCTCTCCAAAGTCCTTATTCAGCTGCTACCTTAGATAATGAAGTGAAGGTTACATTTTACAAATGACCTTCTTGTGCTTTTGAGTGAAAGGCGAGCTGGTAAGGATTAGCATCAGGTCTAGGTGATTTTTTTTAAATCTTTTTTTTTCCTCTGGTACTGGTTGAAGTCCCATAAAAGCATAATTACATTAAAAGGTCCAGGCATTTTATGTGCATTGCCTGCTCCATGGCTCCTAAGGGAAGAGTGCACCATGAGGGAGAATAAAACAGCTCATATTTTCTTGTTATGCCAAGTGCTTGTCCTGACTAACTGCGCTGTTAGTGGAGTCCAAGACTGGAGCAGGGTGCCTGATGAGGTGCACCGTTTCTGAATTTCAGTATAGGTGATGCTTTCCTCCTGTCTCCCTTACCGTGGCTGTTACAGTTCTTTCAAATTGTGGTTGTTGCTGTGGTAATGGAAGTTTCTCTGTGGGTCCTTCCTAATGGCTCCCCGTCACAACCTGGGAATTGCAGGCATTTCTCAACTGGAGTGTACTGGATGGGGAGTTACACCAAACTAAAGGCTTGTTAAAACACTTTCTATGGCCTTTGCTTGTATTCTGGCTCAGCTGATGGTTGCCTCACAGCAACCCCCACCATGACTGCCTCTGCCACTCCCAGCTTCTCTGGGAAGAGGGCAGTGGAAGTTGTTTTAAAGGCAGGATGTTAAGAGGTGCCAGCAGTGGTCAGCCTGACTGGGGCTGCAGACAGATGAGTTGAATCCAGTGGGTATTTTAATAGTGAAAAAAAGCTTCACTTTTGTGCAGATCTTGAATCGGTCTGTAGCTACTGAAATCCTAACAGATACATGAGACTGAGCAGTTTTTCTGCATTTCATGGAACCACTCGCTCAGGCAAAACTCGTGAGTTCAGCAGCTGCCTCAGGTTTAGAAAAGTGAATGCAATGCTGGCTGTCACACAGGCATTTCCTAACATGCAATCTGGCAGACTTAAATGGATCTGGACAAATAGTGAAAACAATTATTTGTGAATATTTTATAAAATATCAAAAATTCATCAAATAAATAATTCAGCTTCCATACAGCTAGTCCTGCCAATGCTAGGGAGGAGCCTCATGCACTGAAGCCAGGCTGCCGGGTGGGGGAGGCTTCAAGTGCTTCTGGCATCAGGCAGCACAGGGCTTTAGAGCCTGGCTTCAGAATGCTTGCATCCATCCCGGCTGCAGTTAGCACCTGAGCCATGCTGAGCTGCAGCAGGAAGGATTGCTGTGTGGAGGGCTGAATTGGAGACAGACTCCAGCAATGCCATGGGAGGTATTTCAGTGCCCTGGCTGAAACCTGATAAACTCACAGCCAAACTCAGCAGTTTCATGAACAGGTCTGACAATTGCCTCCTTCATGAATGTCTCTTGGGTTTTTTTCTTTTAGGTGCGAGTCTATGATCTCCTGCAGTATGAGCATGGGCCAGATGATGTTCTGATCCTTGCTACTGATGGACTCTGGGATGTGCTGTTAAATGAAGAAGTGGCAGAAGCTGTCACTAATTTTCTACCAAACTGTGACCCTGATGATCCCCACAGGTTCGTGCTCATCCCTGATTTTCCAGCTTCTCTATAGAAGATTACTTTCTGGTAACATATTTTTGTAGAAAGTATGATATAAATAACATTTGGGAAGCATGCAATACTTAAAAGAAGACATTTCTATAGGTTGGGTGGAGCCTCTACAGCAAACGTGAGCAATTGGAGCAGGGGCTCTATTATAACTCAGGAATGTCCACCTTCAAAGGAATAGGTGTGGGATCACAGCATCTTGGCATGGGATTCTGTTTGCTGTATGAGGTCCTGTGAAAACTGTAGGAGGATGGGGTCTTGGAAGACCATGGCAACAAGTCTCTCCTCCAGACAGTCCCTTAACACTAAAGATTGTTTCTCTGTAGGACATCCTCAGCATCTCCCTCTCTCTCCCACTGTGTATGTATATAAATACTGCACACTGTGGTTCCCACTCATTCCTAGTCATAGTGTGACCTTTAAACCCACCTTCCTTAGAGGATGCTCAGTGCTACCAGCTACAGGATGGGTGTAGTGACAAAATAGGTGGAAAGTCCAACTTGTGTTTCCTTTAATTAGATTATGCTTTATTTCACTATTTTAATCTACCTCATCCTCCTCATTTTTTCTATCTTTATCACCTCTTAGATCATCAGTTTCTGTCCTTAAACCATGATACAAACAAACAAGTTCCCAAACAACCATCTAGAGGCTATCTGCCTTGAGTGAGTCCATAGGTTTGTCTGCTACTGAGTTCAGTGTCACTGTGAATTAAAACTTTATGCCAGAGATCAGAGGTCTCTCGTTTGTAATCAGGACTGTGAAAGTGGAAAGAGCTTGATTTGTTCTTAGGGACTGCTCAGGAAGGGAAGTGTGTGTTGCTACTGAATTTAGGCCTGTCTACCACTGTGTTCTGCCCTCACCCTGGGCTGAGAGTGGGGAAAAGAGATTTTACACATCCCCAGTTGGTCTGTGGAAAGTGGAGTTTCAGAAATAGCTAAGACCCATCTCAAAATGCTTGCTGTTTCTCGTAGTTCTAAGTGGTCATCTTCACAGAGTCAGCCCTATTCTTCATCAACAAACAAGGTCACTGGGTATGGACACCTTGACAGTGACTTGGGTTTAAAGTGAGAACAGCTTCAAAATAACAGCAGTATTTTCTTGCGCTGACACTTACAAATACAGAATGCAAAAAAAAAGGTTTTGCTGCAATTGTCAGGAGAATGGAGGACTGACGATTATCACAAAGCTGCAACTGCAATATTTTGACTTTGCCCATCTCCTTATGCCAAAGATAAGATATGGTATGAATGACAGCCCTGGGCCATCTCTACTTCAGCAAGACATGCAGCTGTGTCTGCCCTTTCTCCAGGAGGAGATGAGATAGGATCAGTTAAGGGCACTTCAAGGGCATCTGGCAGTCTGCTATGCAGATGTGCCATTAATTTAAGGTAGGAGGAGATGAGCCATCCAACCTACTTTCAGTTATTACCTGACACCATTCAAAAATGCTATGGTGCTTTTGTTCTCGTTCCTGCACCACTGAGCCTCCTCCTGCAAAGACACCTGGTAACACGCAATACCTCTGTCCTGGCCTGTCTCCATTCTCATCTAGTATTTGGGAAAGGTTGGCCCTGCCTACCATCCTCACCAGTCCCATCTGTTATGAATACAGTCAGGGTGTGTTATGTCTATCTTGTTTCTTTTGGTCTTTACTAAGCTCATGGTGATGGCCACCATGATTGCTGCAGTAGGAAGCAGGATTCTTTGAGCTTTTTGACTTGTTAGGTGAGTCATTTTTCATTCATTTAAAACACTCAGAGCAATGAGAGACACAAAGAAAATTATATTTTCTTCGTTTTGTTCTAGATTTTGTGGTAATTGTGGGGAATTAGTCACTGTGCCAACATGAGTACCACACATTCCAGAACTGAGCCTGCTGTTTTTATAAACAGACACATTTATTGGTGTTTGAACAAACACATTTATTGGTGTTTGACCTACTGGTCTATGAATGGACATCTGAACTGAAAATAAATTTGTTCTTTTAAGCAACTTTGTGCCATATCATTTAGAGGCTTACAAATAGTTGTGGCAAGACCTTTCTCATGCTGGCATGCAAAGGGTAATTAGAGCAGTCCCTCATATAGTTTACAATGATATTTATGAAAATTACCTTTGTGAAATTGCTCTTGCTGCTTGGTTGTAAAGAATATTTAAAGGTTTTAAAGTACTGTGTGAGAGGTTTTACGTAATTATTTCACAGTGGTCTAAATGAGGTATAACTAATGAATTTACAGTAGCATTCGAGCTCAAGCTGTGGAGCTGCATTCATTCCTCTCACTAGTCAGGGACAGAAAAATCTCCTTTGCCGTATTACAAGTGTTATGTTTAAAGGAAATGTTATCCCAGAAAATGTCAGGTTCTGTGATAGGTGTAGTGACATAATCTGTGGTGAGGTGATCAGCTGAAAATGTAATATCTCTAGGGACGTAGAAAACGTGTTAGAATGTAAGAGCCTTGCACTCTGGGTTTGGTAGTGCTGTGATCCTCAGGAGAACCAACCTGTGGAGCAGCCCCTGTATCCACCTGACCCAGTAACCTACTTATTCCCTGACAGCAGTGGAAAAGGAAAAGGAAAAGGAAAAGGAAAAGGAAAAGGAAAAGGAAAAGGAAAAGGAAAGGAAAGGAAAGGAAAGGAAAGGAAAGGAAAGGAAAGGAAAGGAAAGGAAAGGAAAGGAAAGGAAAGGAAAGGGAAGGGAAGGGAAGGGAAGGGAAGGGAAGGAAAAACTAGAGAGGGTTTTAGAGCTGCAGAGTACTTATCTGTTACATAATTCGTTCCTTGTGGGAACAATATCCCTCCCATTTGAATTAGAAGTCACTTTATAGCCTGATGGGTAAGAGCTCAGAGCCCTCAGCAATGCTCTTGGGACTCTCTCCTGCTGATATTTACTGTGAGTATTAGTTGCCCACATAAAAAACATCTCTGAGTTCTGTCAAACATAGCATGTGCCTGGATGTCTCCAAGCAAGGAGAGCAAAGTCCCCAGGTCTCTCTTCATCCAGCCATGCAGACACAGCCTCAGGAGATTTGGGCACAGACTTGTTTAGAGAACAGTTCCTGTGTGAGGGCTGTGATGGAGTGAAGAGGCTGGGATGGAGCTGGATTTCTTAGCCAGCTCATTTCTTATGGGTATTGTGGCAGACAAGCATTACAGGGGCTCTGAGCGAAGAACGGGTGGCAGCACCACTGCTGCTGTCCATACATCAGCTCTCTGAAGAGGTATGAAGATGGAGAACTGTGACTCTTTGCCAACTTCCTTCAGCTGCATTTATGCACGTTTACCCCCGACCTTGGGAATCTTTTATTTCTCATCCTTCCCTTTGTCATTTCTTGTCCCCTCACTTTCCCTCTCACACTCACTAGAGATTTATGAGGATGCTGAGGAGCTCCTCCACATCTGCTGAGTGTGAGGAGATAAGAAGCTGCTCAGACAGCAGCATGATTCCCCCACTGTCACCACTTCCTGCAGTACTTTCACTGATCAATACAGAAAGCTTTGGCATAAGAAAAAAACCTCCATATGTTTATTCTTAAAACACAAAAGCTGTATTCCAGCAAGGCTATTCATTAGGAGGAAGTGGATACTTTAAAACTACTTCAGCAGTTCTCTAATGCTGTTTCGACAGCTGAATCCCAATTCCACAGCACTGGAGAATAAAACATTCGGTAATGGACTGCTGCTGCTATTCATCTCCAGGTACAAGAGACTCACCCTGGCTCTGCCAGTGCCAAGTTGAACAGCATTGCTTCAATTCAGTTCTACACAGGAGAGGAATATGTTACTTCACTGCTACCTTCACCTGTTCCTTTTCCTTTGCTTCGTTGTGCTGGTTTTCTTGAGTATTTCACCATTTGTCTACAAGAGGATTTCTTGTTTATTAAAATTCCTTTTTTTTTATCTTCCCCTCTCCAAACATTCAGCAGCAAAAGCCAAATACAATCAAAAGCAATACTCATTCCTTTGTACTCCTTAGATGTGGGGAGTCCTTGTTAATTAGAAAAAGCAGGAAGGCAAAGTTTTCTTGCAGAATGATGGGTGTTTCTTAAATTCTGACAATAGCTGAGAAATCCTTGGGAAATATGTTCTTGCCAAAATTCACTCAGCATCAGACATGCTGTGAATAAATATTTCAGTTTCTTGCTTGCCACGTGGAGTCCTTTTGTTCCTTAGCCCTGCATCTGATTTGGAAACTGAGGAGTGCAAGGGTGTATGTTTGGTTTTTTCCCCCCTAGAAAACATGATTTCATGTTGCATTAGGACAGTAAGGGCAGTGGTTCTTGTTACATCCTGATGTTCTAGCTCGAGGTTGTGGCACAGACTGATCTCAGAACATGTGGACAGTGCACGTGTGTATGCAAGCATGTGTGTTAGATTTCATGTCTTTGGGCCCTTCACTTACTGCTAAAAGGAAATAAATTGTCAAAACTAGTGAGGCCTGGAGATTTTATCACTCAGTACCATTAGGAACAGTGGGTGCATTGCAGCTGTACAACATTACTTGAATTTGGCATCAAACTTTTTGACTAGTTAAGTGTTGGTTCATTTGCATTGAAGAAATCTATCCAGTAGAGCAAATACATCTGCTCTTGGTTCAAAGGAGTCCTCTGAGTTCAAGGCATCAAGATTCTAGACACAAAACATAATTGGGTTTTTTTTTTCTTTTATCCCCAGAGACTGAATAAAGTCTCAGTGATAGAAATTAAAACTTAATAATGAATTTGGTGGTGAAAAGTTCTGAGGTTAGAACACTCCTGGATCATTGACAAACTTATACATGCACACAGTGCTTCTGATCAACAGAGATACTGTTCTTTCCCTTTCTACAGATGAGATCTGGGCAGATAATTTCTGGTTGAGGATCCTCCCTAGAAAAGGGGATATTGAAATGCAAACCCTTCTTGTCCTTTCTGGTTTGGGAAACTACAGAGGTGTGCTTTAATTCTGGAGGCCTGTGTGTGTGGCTTCATAGAGCCTTTGCATCATCCTGGAGGTTGATACTTGCGCTTTTAATAGAACACATGCAGACTGGTGTTTTTTTTCTTGTCAGAGCTTTAACTATTCAGTTAATTATCAAATCATAGAAAAGCTTGCCTCCAACCAATCAAATACAAAATATCTTGCCTATGTGTTGGGCTGATGAAGTAAAACATGGCAGTAGCTCTTCACCCATAATGAGATTTCTTTCAGAGGAAACTTCTAAGTGAGTACACAGATGTGTTGGTGTAATAGCAGCAGGTAAAGCAGTAGGGGAGAACATGATAGAGCACTGTCTATGCACCTTTTGGACTCTGATACCCTTCTGCCCCCAAGCAGCACGTGGTATTTTTTCAGGACAGAAAAATAACTCCCATAAATCCAATGCCACTCAGCCCAGCACAGGCTGGGAGTTTTGAAGTAACATGAAACTTGGTATTTCACTAAATTAAGTACTTGACCACTCACATTCATGCAGTTTTCACTGAACTCATAAAAGTGAAAGAACTGTGGGACTCTGACCATGTTAACTGTTCCTTTCCAGTTTCAGAATAAAAGAGCTTTAAAAATCATTTCTATGGTCAAGAGAAACAGATAAGTTAGTCTACTTTGGCTTAAAGGGAAATTTGGATTTTATTTTTCATGCTCTATTACTTGCTTTTAAATTACTTTGTTCCAGTTCACTTCTGAAACAGTTGAGCCATGTTTACCTTCAGATGTGTCAGTGAACAAGTGTGTGGTTTCCAACAAGTAGTGTTATTTGGGGTCCTCAAGTTTTCAGACTACTACTATAAAGTCAATTTGTTAAGGCAAGTGTGTTTAATATTTTTCTGAAGACTGGTGAAGTCAGGCACTCAGAATGGCCAGTGATTTTTGATCAAGTGGTGCCTTTCAAATACTTTTACATTCTTATTCAGGAACTGTCACTGAGCTGGAAGGAGTTGCTTTGTGCATATGCCATGGCTTGTGTTTCTCCTGCCTGCTTCTGAAACACTGGGAAGCATGTCTTGGTAGGTCACAGCATTAAATCTGGCAGGCAGCAGGCTGTGAAAAACCACTTTCCTCACAGAGACAACCCTCTCTGGCTGTATTGTGCCTTTTCCACAGGTACACGCTGGCGGCTCAGGACCTGGTGATGCGAGCCAGGGGAGTGCTGAAGGACCGGGGCTGGCGGATATCCAACGACAGGCTGGGCTCTGGAGACGACATCTCTGTCTACGTCATCCCTTTGATACACGGGAACAAACAGTCATGAGAGGAGCATCAAGAGTGGTTATAGGATGGGGATCTTTTTGGGAAGGGCCTGTAAGAGACAGTATGCTTTTGGTGGTCTGACCAGGACACTTCCAATTGATGTAATCTAGTCAAAACTAATTCTGGAGGGGTATTTTTCTGCCCAAAAGGTAGGGCTCTGCACATATACTGTATATGATTAAAGATAACCCTTAAGATTCCAATTTCCCTACAGAAATGGTTTTGGTGCTTAACAGGAATGGGATTTAAATGCTGCTAGCATATTATGGATTCTGTCATCCCTCTAGGTGGGGTGGGGAATTAATTTTTTTCTCAGTTTACCATGTAGCTTGAAAGAGCCATTTCAGTTGTGAAAGTAGAAGGGGGTATCAGAAGCCAAGGAGGCTCCTGAAATCCATCCCCAAATATTCAGAAAGGGGCTTGGGTCACATCTCATTTAAGAATATATATATACATATATGAGACTCAAGAGTTTTCTTCTTTCAAAAAGTTGTATTCATGGCTTACCTATGGACAACTTCAAACTCGTGTAATCCTCTGAGCCCCCATTTTCCTCTCCTGTCTCTTCTTCAGTAGACTATACCTCCTGTATTTTAGTAGGAAAACTGAATTGGTTTCAGTGTGACTATACCTGTTTACTGCAGCTAAAACAGTCACCTGCAAAATTGTCCAGGAGAAATAGGTCACAGTCCTGTATGGCAGAATTTATTCTGGTGTGAGGAGTTACTTGTCAAGATTTCTTGTTGTGTGTATACCATGATTATACAGAGCATGCAAACTCAGCTTTATGTGATGTTTACCTGGAGGCCGTGGTTTCTTTGGGATCAGAGATTTATATTCATTGAATGGTTCTGCCTGCTTTATCCTGTTGAAAGGATCCCTGACCATAAAATTTTTGCATCAGTTGAGATTTAGTAAATTTGTTTGGGCTCCTGAGCGTGCTTTCAGTTGGACTCCTACTTGAAGTAGTGGCATTGTTCTCATGAGCAATTTGGATGCCCAGATCATGATCGATTTCAAAGGTGTTTCACTTCTTCCTGCCTCACTTATTATTCAGTATACCTTCGCCTGCTCGACTTCAGTGATCAGAAGGGGACAGCTTAAAACTTTGTGTCCTCTTGGCATTGAGAACTGTAGTCAAAGATCACAAGATGACTGTGAAAGATACAAGCCCTTGGCTTGATTCAGCAGCTCCTTTCTTTGCAGTGAGAAATCAATTTAAATAAAGAAAATTTGTGTAAACACTCTTGACGTGAAAGCAGTAGTCCAGAGAGAAACAAGTGAGCAAGTCTGCAGTGTAACCTGGCTGCCTAGTCCAGGCAGGCAGCTCTCTTACTTCATTGGCAGGAATTTAAGAGAAAACAAAATCAGGAAGTTCTAGCATACAGGCAGGTATTGGCTGGGGAGCCAACTTCCACGTCATTTGCGCCCAGAGCACATTGGTGTGGAGCTGTTCATCTGGTTTGTACTTCTTTGATAAGAAAAAAGACCAGGAGCTGACATCATTGTAGGGCACTGACTAGAGAGCTCACAAACGCTGTGTCCTTCCCAAAAGAGAAAGAGATGCTGTACCCTTTGCAGACTTTCTCCTGAGCAGGTGTGGCCCAGAGAGCTTGCCAGTTCTGTAATTTATGATGTGCTGTGTAAACACGACACAGCCCGAGTGCGGTGCAGCTGCCCAGATGCTGTATTTGACTGCATCTGGAAGTACAGTTTGGTGGATTTAAACTACTCTTCTACAAATCTCTAGACTCAGAAGAGTTTCAGGATGAAAGCAGACAATGTGGAGAGTGGAACAGCTCAAACATTGCAGCAAGCTGCATGATTTTAACCTGAAAAGTGTTCCATAGGTTCCCCAGTGCCTCATGTGATAAAGCTGCACAGAAAATGGATGTTTTATATTCTAGAGCTTCAGTATAAATCAATGGCATATCTGATTATGTGTTTTCATGCTTTCTTTCCATACTTTTTTTTCTCTTTAACTCTTTTTCTGTGTGCATCTGGGTGGAAAGAGGGGCTTGGAGTCTAGAATATTTTTCACATGGCCCTTCATATGTTTTAAAGTTTAAGCAAGAGATCTTCTCTTGCACTTTTTTTTTTGGCCTAATAAACTGGTAAACATGCTTTTCATGCTCTGTGTAACTCCTGTTGTCTCTTTGCAAATGCAGTTGTGTAGTCCTCTAGCAATTCAGATCCTCTTTCACAAAGAAATTAGTGCTGGCAGATCTGGTGAAATCATCTGAACAGGAAAGATGCTGGTGCTTCCTGGTACCAACTAAAAGCCCAAGTCAAGTATTTCAGTGCTCATGCACTGTTGGTCTTCATTTGGTAACACGGTGTCAACACACATAGCAGTTGCTATAAAACCATTGAGTGCAATGTGGTGAAAATAGATTTCCAGTGTAGCATTTGCCAAAATTTGAAAGTGAAACTTCAAGGCAATGGAAAAGGCACCTTCTCATTCAGGGGTGTTTTTAAACATACCCCTGAAGGGGTGGGTTAGCAGAATGCATGACTTGGTGGGAGCAAACTGGCAGTTGGCTTCTCAGAGCATGATCTGGTGGGCTGGTGAATCAGCCTGCACAGTGTTTGTTGTTCATCTGAGGTATTGCCGTCAGTCAGAGCTTCTCTGCAGTGACTGGGCCCAGGACGAGTTACGTTCAGTGTCAGCCCCTCTCCCAGAAAGGGCAGAAATACAGTATCAACAATTAACATCAATTAGCATCAATTAATGAATTCTGAGAACTTTAATAAAAGGTTTTCTACTCAGATGTATGTGACTGAAACTATGCTGTGACGCTTTCTGTTTTGCTTTTTTGCAAAGTATCTATTACATATTTGGGTGCTTTCCTCCCTGGAGTGTCTGGCACATCTCTGATCCATGCATTAGTACTTGAGCTTTCACTTTTACCTGCTTTCAGTAGGAGCTTCTTGCATCCCTGAGCTGGGGTCGTGCTCTGCTTCAAGGCATGGTATACATACAGATACACACCTAAAGCTCACAGAAATAGCAGGCAGGAGTCATTTTTTGGGCAGGTATTGTGTGAGAAGCAAGAATCATTAAAAGGACTTCAAATTCTCTTTAAAGGCTGAATTACTTTGCATTACACAGCATTAGAAAACACTGATGGCAGGGAGGATCCCTGGTGCACAATGCCATTTTTTGGATGGGTACAGGATGGGTATTGCCATGTTCAGACTTGCAGCTGCTCTAGGGCTCAGTGAAGCTCCCGAGTTAGAAGCAGACAGCTTGTGTCCTCAAACCAGAGCAAGTTAGGCACCAAATCCAAATTTTAGATCCCTGGCATGTCATCTTAGTTACTGCCTGATGCCAGCAGTGCTCTGGGTTTTGCCAGTCAAGTTCCCTTAGTATCCAAAATTGTTTCAGCCTCAGCAGCAGAGAACCTCAGTCCTGAGTTACATCTGCATTCATACTGCTATTGCACACAATGCTCTGCCTTGCCTGTGCATAGGCACTGCTTAGAAAGTTGGGCAAATTCTTGTCCTTCCTTGGATAATGGCAAGGAAAGGAAGCAGTAAGAGTTACCTGCAGTGTAACACTGTCTTCTCTTGCCTAGTCCAGTCCCATTTTTAGCAACTCAAAACCAAGAAGCTTTTACCATTCTCCTAGAAATACTGTTGCAGAAAGTAGAACAGCCATTTCAGATATTTTTCTCTTGCACTACCTACAATTTTCTAACCTAAAATTTTCTTTATTTGATTTGATGAAGAAGGTGTTTAGAAATTTAATTTACAACTGATTATGTAAGGCACACAACCATCTTTTGGTGCATTAAGACAAAAATGCTTCCTTCATGAACACAAAAGTGTATTGTCTGAGAGGGCTGCTGTTCAGTGGCCTCACATTGGAGAGAGAATTTTTTTAATAAATTCTAAAAAACAACAGGGCTAACAGGCTAAAGGAGAAGTGGGCAGAATCTGCTGTTAATAGTAGATTTCAATTTACAATTACTTCCATGTTGAAATACGATGAGAGGTTTGTGAGGTACTGTGAACTCTGTCCCTCCAGGATGTTTCTGAAGAACTGCTCTTGATGTTTGGGCAGATTTTGGCTCTGAACTTCTGCTAGGCTTTTAAAGAACACTACATGCTTCGAGCAAATCTGCTGTCTTTCTTCCAGCCTGGGTGTTTTCCTCTTATTTTACATTTTATGTACTAATACTTTCAGCATTTTTCTATCAAACATGAATGGCAAACTGTGTGGAATCGTTGTTCCTCCCGGACATTTTAGGTATGTAAATAGTTTTCCTCCATGTGTCTTAGATGAAGACTCAGTGATGTGGCTGTCATAGGGAGAGTGACCAAATGATGCTGTAACTGTGCTGCTGTATTTCACCTGTGATGTACTTGAAGGAGGATGCCCTTCTCCACCTCCATGCTCATTCTGTTTTCTTTTTTTTTCTTTTTAATCCATTGCTGTTGGTGCTCTTTCATAGGCATCTTATTTTGATTTTTTTAATACCTGCCACATTTTTCTTTCCTTCAATGGGCACTTCATCTTAATATCTTAATTTGAGATCTGTACAACTGTCTGGGGTTTGTATGTCCTGAAGAAAGGAGGACCTGCTGGAGGAAAATTATTTTGGACCAATGTACTTCTGCTTTGTGACTGTGAAATGTTAATCTTTTTGTAATCTAAGAACAAAAAATGTTTAGTAAAGGGATATATTTTGTGCTTTTTGAAACTTTTCAGTGCAATGAACAAAAGAGGAGGATACTGAAGAAGTGTATGTGCAAAATTTTAAAATAAAATTTTAAATTATATATTATATATATCCATCTAGATGTATAATCATTATTTTGCCTTTGTCGTGAACATTCTATAAGTCTCTTTACGTGTATTACTAATTGTGCAATGTGGACAAGTAGCACACTCTGCTTTACAAGGGAACTGATGATTCACTGACAAAAGGTCTCACTCTTGAGTTAGTGAAGTAAATTCCTGTGAGGTGTATTAGTGTATGGGTTGATGTGGAAGAGTTCAGCTATAGGACAGCTGTGAGAGCTTTGTGCTGCCATCAGATCATGATTCATTGCTCAGACTGCCAGTTGCCGTGTTCTGACTCAGTGAAGAGCTATGCAAAGTGATCCAGTACCAGCTCTCTGAGGCATTGGGTGTAATTCTGGAAATGACAACACAGTTGGAGTAAGTTTTCCCTCATCCTCACTTCCTTAGGAATCACTGTCTTAAATTCTGCTCTGAGTTTATGTTTAAGGGTGAATTCATAGATTCCACTGAAGCAAGCTCTCATGGTTATTTAGTAACCCACAGTGCTTTTGCAGGTACTGAAGATGCAGGAACAAACACCAGCCCTGCCCTGTACCAGCACAGCCACAGACAATGCCCACCTGGGTTACCAGCAAGAGAATGAGAACTGGGCACGTATCTACTCATTATATTTTGAAATATTGCATTGTAGCACAGGTGGTTCTCCTGCTTCCTATTTCACCTCATGCTTGGTAAAAGAGCAGTGAAAACATCTGTTCTAGTGCTACTCCAGTTTTTAAAGTGCTGCACATGCCCGTTGTATCCACTGAGCACAATGGAGGGTGCAGAGATGTAGTGTGTTACTTTCACTCTTGCTTCACTACTCTCCCCTTAAGTCCTACAGTTTATTACTGCAGTCCAACCTCAGTGTCAAGTTTAAAATTGCTGTGCAAATAAAACTTCAGTACCGCTTTGCCTGGCTTGCTGGTATCAGCTGAATAATAAGTGTTGGTAGCAGGCAGTGACAGGGAACTCTTGCACACCAACTGAACCTAAAGGACCTTGTTCCACATCATCCTCTTGCTTTTGCATTTCCTGAGCCCTAAATTCTGTAAGCTTGTAGATCAAGTAAGGCTTGTCATTTTAAATTTTTTTAGGTGATCCATACAACTCTTAAAATTTGGACGAGTTTCTCTAATTCATGTAGGAAATAAATCAGTGCTTTGCCAAATAATCCATGCATGTATCCTACTGAATGTACTCAGTTAACTAAAGTGACATAAGAGAACAATCCCAGTTATTTATTGTATTTTGTACAGTTTCTGTAAAACCGAGGCCTGAAATTTTGTCTTCTTAATGTATCCTGGTAGAGCAATGTACTTTCACAGAAAGTTGACTTCTTTATGCTTTTACACAGTGGTTTTTACTGATTCCAGAGTTTCTCTCATGCTTTCCAGGAAGGCTTATATAAATCAAAGTTTTTGCACATCCTGTTCTAGTTAGGAGGAAGGATGAAGGTTTTTTTTTTAAATCCTCCACTTTGCAAAACAAAGGATTTTTGGGGATGTTAAAATTATTTCAGGGGAAATGGTGCTTTGAGGACGAGATTGTTGAAAAGGAATTTGATGAAGGTAGACAGAATGCGTCTACAGGTAGATAAAGACACCCTATTTGGAGACTTAATAATTTAAGAACAATTAATCATAAATTTGAAGCTGTAGCAATAGTCCACAGCACTCTGCCACAAAATATTAAGGGGAGAGGGAGGTAGCTGCAGCAGAAGGAATAATTAGATCTTTACTGTAGCTAACTTAAGACTGATTATTTAGATGCATAGACATATAAGATCTCTGAACCCTCATGAATTTGTGACCACCTAATACTAGAATTACGTTGTTTTTCTTATGTGTTTTAGTCCGTAATTTCTCGGCCTCTAAAGAGTCATAGTGTCCCTCATCTTGACCACAAGCATTTATTCCCTTAAGCAACAGAAATCAATCCCTCAGTGTCAAGATGGCACTACAACCAGCTGTAATGGTTTCGTGTTTTCCATCAGCTTCTCAGTCGTCCCTGGATTTACAAGTCTGTTGGTTGGGTGTTCTGCTTGTCTGTGCTAAGTCAAGAACTTTCCCAACAGACTGTACTCCAACAGAGCATCTTCCTGGCTTATTTATGCTATGGGGTGGTATTTTTCCTTCCTTTCCTCCCCTTACTATGCCCCTCTGATTTAAAACATATTGGAGTAGTTAACTGCTGTTTGAGATGTGCCACTGTGTCCTTGGCAATCCACCTCCTCCCACCACTTGCTTCCTGCAGGTGCCGACAGCAAGAGCATCACCAGCAGCGCAGGAATGCTGGTAGCTAAAAGGAAGACTCATAGAAGGGGAAATGGTTTCTTCACTATCCTAACATTGCTCATTACTTCAAAATTGAAATTTACATGCCTGTAATATTTTAATTCTCCTATTTGAAAGGAGAAACTTCATGGTTTTTAAGTTGGTTTTAGAAGGCTCAACTTTCTGAGCCATTGTTACCCCAATTCTTTGGCTCAGTAATTCTCCAGGAAAACTACTCCTTCCTGGCAAATTAAGAGCTGTCTGGAAGATCCAAAGGTTGTCACACAAGCTCAGATACAGCATTTAGTTTCTCATATGGTAGTCATTTTGCATTTCTGTAATTGCTACAACTTTTGGGGGACTAAGCAAAGAACCTGAAATTTTGCTATTTTTGCTTTAGAAAGGTAAAACTTAAGGATATGGAAATTCTGCAAGATATCCACGAGTAAAATTACAAGGAAAGATTCTGTTTTCCCATGAGAGCTACTGTGGAAGACAAATGACTAGGCAGTCACCTCATGAAACAGCACAAATTGTTCCTAAATGGAGACCATTTCTCTGCCCAGTATAATATTCAATAAAACTCAAGGATGTAAAGCAGCTGACAGCCCTGCAGTCATTTCAGTCTGTTCAGAATTTAAACTGACCCTGCCCATCCAGATCTCTTAAATGTGTATTAGTTTAATTTTTAATCCTGCAGCCCTTTGTGGCAGATGTGAGCTGAGGCAGCTGTTTCAGGGTATGGTGCAGTATCACAGCACATACTGGGATGGGCAAGAGGAGACAGGGAGAAGCCAAACCCAGCTGCAGTTATCCAGGATCTAGAAGCAGACAAACCAGTTATTTAAAGAGGGAATTGCCAAAGAATGCACAAAGAGCAGGGAATTCCTGCAGACATGAGCAGTTAAGGTCTTAATTCTGAAAAATCCTCTTGTCCCCATGTTGTGCCTGTTTACTTTCATTCCTGAATTGGTACCACAGCTAATTGCACCAAATGTCTTACTTCTTGCCATCCGCCAGCTTTCCCTAGAGCTTTGTCTGCCAAATGTCAACTGCATCTCATCTAGCTGAGATCAAGGTACTCCACGAACAAGCTCCTAATACAAAGTTCTTATGCTGCGTTTTCTGAGGATTGTGTTCACTGTGCTCCCAATTAAAAAAATAAATTTACTTTGCTGGTCTTTGCGCCCCCTCTTAGTGCTTGTTTTTCACCAGCACTCATGCAATTGAATTTTACATCTGGGAATTTAGAGTATGTTAAAAGAGCTGGAACATCATTCTTACTCCTTGTCTGCTTGAACACCAGCATAGAAGCAGTTTAAATGAACCAGACAAGAATCAAAACACAAGTTTCAAACTCAGTTTCATGTCCAGACATATAAGTATTCTGTGAATGGGAAAAATATAAAACACAATGCTGAGACGGTAAATCTTACTGTGGTTACATTTTTTTAAGAGGGGTGTTTTAGGGAATGTCTGTTTAGTGCCAAAAAAAAAAAAAGGAAAGAGGGGAAAAAAAGAAAAATATTTACTGTTATATAAAATTTCCCAGTCATTCTTTTCGGCTACTGCTCCTGCAAGGTTTCCCTAGTGCTGGCTTCATTAGGAAAGCCAGTAGCCAGGGTCTTGGGTACTCAGTCAATTAGAAAATGGGAATAAACACCCAACAAACCTGGAGTCTTGAGGTTAGCTATATGGCACAAACTGAGTTCTAATAAATAAGCTTTTGTAGAATATAAAAACTGAAAATATATAATTATATATATATATATAGTTACACACACACACACATATATGTATGTATAGGAAAAATTAATAACTAACTTCAAACAGCAACAAAGAAGACACCTGTTTCTCCAGGCACCTCATACTCAATGGAGACAAAATCGAGTTCTAAACACTGAACTGGGAACAACTCGATTTTGTTCATTCTTTGGAGGATTCAACAGCTACCTTTGTACTGAAAAGCTGCATCTCTCCACAACTACTGGGGATGCACCAAACTATGGCTGTCAGACAACCTGGGCCAGGGAAGCCACCTGCCCCTGACAACCAGCAGCCTCCTGGTGATGAGTTGAACCTACACCTTGTGAGGACCTGCAAGGTTAAGCAATGGCTAAAGAGATGAACATCTAAGGGATAAATCCCTCAGGATATAGGCTCCTTTCTTTTTTTGTTTTCCTTTCTTGTTGAACTAGGGGATGAATGCTTTTATTTGCACAACACCCAAAACAAGGCTCAAGAGCATGAACACCAACCCTTGTAAACCTCTCAGTAGAGTCACTGCTCCTCCACTCAGGAAAATGGAAAATAAAATGACTCATCTCTCTTTCTGCTCTGGAAACAGGCAAAGAGAGAAAAGCATGGTTTTGCCTACAGTCAAGAACCAGCACAGCTGCTGCACTTCAGGTCATGGGCTGCCTCACAAATAGAGCCTGGTAGAGAGATTTGAGGTTTTGGGGGTCTCCTCCTTGTTGTACTGGGCTATAGTTGGCATTTAACAATGTTGGCTGTTGTCTTGCAAGAGCTGAGGTGGATTTTGTTGCTATTCACCCATCCAGTATTGCTCTTAAAAACAAATGTGCTGAGGTTTCTAGAGAAATAGTTACTATTTTTTAAATGCATCTAGGGCCATAGTGTGATGATTGCATGCCAGCCTCCCCCAGACACTGGTCACACTCTCCCCTTGCCCTCCCCAGTAACATAACATGCTGTGTGGAATGAGCTGCTTGCTCCAATGGAGGTGATTCATTTCCAAGAGGCATATTTGTAGGAGAAAAATGCTTTGAGGGTGTTGCTGTGGCTCTGTGTGACCTGCATTGGGGATGAAGTAGAAACCTCAACATTGCAGACATACCCAGGGTCATGTTCACAAGGGTAGCAGTGGGGGAAGGATGTGAGCAGAGCATGAGCAGCTCTGTTGCGTCATGTGAAAATAAACTCTAATAGCAATTCAGGAAAAGGAGTAGGAAATTAATAAGGCAGTAAAGATTTTTCAAAATTGGTCACAAACCATTGGTTTATCCCTTGAAAAGCTTAGTTGCAACGATTCTCTCCTCCCTTTGTCCCCCTATCTCTTTCAATAATCATCCTTCTTCATGCAAATATAGATGGAAAGGGGGGAACAGTGAAAGGTTAAAATGGAAGCAGGCTATCTTTCATCAACATGGTAATTTCGCTGCTTGGCTCAATGCCAAGCGCTTACTGCAGCCACTAGCTGCCATTCCAACATGAGTGAAAGGATCTTTAATAAGAGTGTAAATAAAAGCCAGGCTGAGAAATGAGTTTTCCATCCCAGCAATCACTGGCCTAACCTCGGCTGTAAATAGTCTCTCAGAGCAGCACAGATGGAGTACCAGCACCTGGGGATCAAGGCAATCTCTGCACAGTGCAATTTAAACAGCTGGGTACAATTGAAACACGAATTAGCAGGGATAGATGGAGGGATTCCATTTTGTGTGCTAGGTTAAAACAAATAATTCAGTCCTTTTTCCCCTTTTTAAAAAAAGGTGGTGTATGGGGGGAGAACTTTTGACATGATCTTGTGGGAGGTGCTCATTGCTGCAGCTGTTAGGTTAATTTAACCATGAGAATTTCCCACAAGGTGCTGTAAAAACAGAGCCCTAATTTATGATCATTGATTTAACAGCTCGAAAGTGATTTATCTGACCTCAGCAAAGATAGTGAGGACACCAGAAGAACGATCGGTCATCCTGGGCTTTGTGTGGCTGTGATTGGCCTTATTAATTTAGAGCAGAAGGTCTGTTTCAATGTCTTATTGAGACAGTCAAAGGCAGTTGGCAACTGAACCATTTTAAATACTTTTTTTTTTTTAAGCATTACTAATGCTGCTAAGAACTAAGAATTTATTCCACATGGAAAATATTCTCATTAGTTAAGAAATGGTAAGGCTTCATTTAGAACTATACAGAAACAGACACCTGGTCTTGGATTTTCAAGTTGTTTTTTCTTAAGTAATTTTTTTTCTGTTGTTGGGAATCTAAAGCACACTGTGAAATGGAATTGTTAAGCATTACAGTAAATGAGAAGTAGCTTTGCAAGAGATAAAAGAGGTTGGCACAAGGGATTGCTGGCTCTTGCTCTTTTTAAGGGTAGATTTCAGAAACACCTAAACACTTCACGTATTTTACTATTTTTATCATTCAGTCGTCTTTATGGAAGTTATAGAGCTTATTTGTTGACAAGTAAATATATCTAGGTTTCATTTCAGAAGAACATGCTTTTGGTTAAAATGGGTGTAGCATCTGCTACTGAAATGTCACAACTGAGTGATAGAATTTCTTCACAAAAATAAGAGCAGAAAGGACGAAAGGCAAAGGGAAAGGTGACTTACTCTCTCTCTCCAGAAAGGACAACTGTTTTTAAGAGGAGTGTGAAATGAAATTCAAGTGCTTTAAAAGTTTACCTGAACTAGAAAATTTGAATACAGAATAAAGTGTATTTGCACAAGTGTGTGCACCTGCACAAAAATCAGCCAGGACGTGGGTGATTAGGAGTGCTAACCAGGAAAATGGGCTGGAAACAGTACTTACCAATTTCTCTGACCACCTGGACTGATGTGTGGTGGGGTTAAATGGCACTGATTTGTATGGCTCTGCATTTCATTCACCACTGGATCATGCCCAGCTTTAAAGCCCATCTACAAAGATCTCAGTAATTGTCTTTTCAAGGTGGGAGACAGAAATGCTGCAGGTTGGGATTTCATCCATGGGGGATGAATGCTTGCAGTCATTTTGCTGTCCTGGTGACATGATATCTGACCTGAAACTAAGATAGTCCACTTAATCTCCATACAACAGGGGGAAAACCAGAAAACAATATTTCAGCCCTTCGAAATATGAAATAACAGTAATTTTCAGAAGTGAAAAGACTTGGACAATAGAATAAATTATGATGTATGTAAAGCTTCCACAAAAATCTCATATACATTGTCATGAGATTGAAGAATAAATGCACAAACAGCTATAAATCTCACTGAAAGGTTTGAGGGACCAATGGTACCTATAAAACCAACCCTCAAACCCCATACAAATAAAGCTGAAGCCCATGTTAGCGTCCTGAAGAATACAGAAAGTTTTATGCCAGCCTGAGCATCTTCTTCTACTTATTAATCAGTAAGTAGCACACTAAAATGTTTCCACACACTATTTTTACCTGTGACAAAGATCTCCTAAAAAATAAAATAAACCTTCAGAATACTGACCTGCATCTTTGTTCATCCCAAAATAATGCTAGGTATTTCTTCCCTCTTAAATCCCATTCTGGATGGGTTCAAATCTGCTTCTGGAAAATTACAAATAAGCATCCTCAACAGCACAGACATCACAAACACTTTGGAAGAAATCACTGCTTCTTAGCAAATGGTTTGCATTTTTTTTCCCTATTCCTTCATTGCCACAGACTTATCCTAACCCTTGACATGATGGCACACATAGATGTAAATGAATCTTACAGGTTAGTTTAAAAGCACAGTTATTTTTCATCTCAAAAACAACAACCTAAAAGACATTCACACGACATCCTGGAATACTGTTCATCTCAGACTTCTCTTGTTTAATATTCTTAAGGAAGGCTTAATTGGCATCTCAGAATCTAAACTATGATGAGACTTGTTTACTGCTGAAGCACAAGCAGTACAGGACTAAAATTTAGAATATACAGATTCACTTGGTTGGGGTGGGTTGTTTTTTTTTGTTTTTCGTTTGTTTGTTTGTTTGTTTGTTTGTTTTATTTGGTTAATAAAAAAAATCTTGGTTACTGCATTTACAAAAATATTCCTGCTTAACAAGAAACAGACAATGTGAGAGGACTGAACCTTTGAAAAAAAAGGTTAATAACTGATGAGCCCTACAAGGTGCTCTTTTACACATCATCCTCCTTCATTTCTTTGAACTCCTAAGAACTATTTTCATGAAAAGGTGTCTTTAATTACTGCAAGAGCGATCTGCAGACAAATATGCTCAAGTGCCAATGTGTTTACCATTAAGACATGGAAAGAGATATTCCCTTCCTTTGATGATACTTGACCTCCTCAGCTCTGGATCAACCCACTCCCACTCCTGCTTATGGTCCCAACAACAAAGACCAGAAGCAGACTTCTCTTGGAAAACACTAGAAGGAAATCACTGACTGTCCAAGGCTGCGATTAAAGCCACTCATATAGTTGCATAAAAAACACAACAAAAACTGGTGTTGCAAGTGTCTTAAAAAGTACCCACAGTTTAGGAAAGGACACTGCTTGGGGGTTTGCTGGGCTTGGATTATGTAGCATGACCAGGAAAAGCCTGGTTCTGCCTAAGGAGTGCACAGCACAAACAGAACAGGCTTCAGGAGCACCTCAATCCTCCAGTCAAAACACCACACGTCTTACTGCTAAGTATCCTGCCCACAGAAATGCATGACCTACACCTGAGAATTAAAATCACAAGCTAAAAGCACTGCATGCAGTGACATGTGGAGGAGCACAGGCACGAGGAAGCGTTTGCAGTGAGGCAGCAGCGTGTGTGCTTGGTGACACCCTCCACTGTGGGCACACGAGTCCCAGTGTGAGCCCACTCAGCACCGCAGGGCACAGGCAGAGACACAGGCAAATGCCACCGTGGGAGACCAGCCACCACCATGGGGGCAGAGCACCGGCAGCAGAGGAGCCACAGAAACTCAAAACAAAACTGCCTGGGCAGCAGGTTGTGGGTGCACTGCTCTGTGTACAAAGGTCTACAGCTAACTCTGGCAGCTGAAATGAATGTTGCGCTCACATTCGCTTCAGTGCTAAGAAAACTGCTGGAAAGAAGCTCATGGAACTGAATTAGGATACCGGTGGGGTGGGGGGTGTGTTTACCTTTGCAGAAGTTTTAACATTACTTGAGATCTGGAGAAAGGATCGGGCCCAGTAACTTCCATCCTGATTTGGTCTTCAAAAAAAACTGTTTATTATCAGTCAGGTGTACAGCATATTGCTTATAAATGCAGAGGTAAGAGAAAGCCTCCAAGTAGTTTTAAAGCTGCAAGACCATAAGGAAAGTCCTTTGTGAAGTTCCATTTTGCTCCCACACTGACAACTTTATTGCCATCCATAGATCTGTGAGAGGAGGGGTTAGCAGAAGTTTGCTAGAGAGAGTATAAATCATCAGTTGCTTGCGTGCAAATGCACGATGCTGCAGTACACAACTGGCTGGGGATTGGAAAAGTGAGGGTTTGTGAGGTCAAAGACGTATGATCAACCTTGCTTATCTTTAGGTTAAAGGTGCTGACTCCACCTCATATGCAAAGAATTATATGCTGGATTACAGCTATTACTGACAGGTGCAAAAGTGGTACAGAATATATGAGTTATGCATAAAAACAGTCTCGTAGATGAGAAGAAGGAAGTGGAATGTATTTGTGTAACAGAAAAATGCTGAATACTGTATTGCCTGCTTTCAGCCTCCTTCCTATGGAAAGGAACTAATTGCTCATTTTCATCAGTGGTAAATACAGTCAGAGTTATTTAACTTGAATTTCAGCCTTTAGTGGAAACGTATTTCATCTGTACTGTTACTATTGCTACCATCATTGCATTCATAGTAATTTCTTGTGGCTGGTGTTGGGTCACCTTCTGTCATCTGCGCTGATGGGCACAGGTAGACAAGCGAGCTTTCAAGAAATTGCTCAGAAGAATAAAATTTGCGAAGTCATAACGTCAAAGTAATTACCCTGTGTTCTTAAAAATTGCACCTCATAATAGAACTTCCATGAAACAGTCTTGTTCGCAACACATTCTCTTTTCTCCTAACAGCAGAATTTTCATTTTTAAAATAGGCTATTTGTATATATGTTGATCATGCACCACTGCTGAGAAACCCTATGCTAGTTTTTAGCACACTTTCTGTAGATACTTAGCTGGGGATGAGGATTCATGTGTGTATGCCATTAGTTTGGCAAAGTTCTAGAGTTTCCTGTGTTTTTCTTACACTGCCATTTCCTCTGGAGTTGTGCCTATAAGACGATTTCTCCTGTGGATTTTAATGTAACCGATGAGATTAAGCTCTTACAGCCCTTCCACTAGCAGGCTCTCTTCTTTACAGAGCTCTTTAGATAAAGGCATAATTTTTTCAGAAACTTAACATTTCTAATTTTTCTTCCTGTTGGTTAAATCTGGATGAAATATGCCAATGAATTCAAGGAAAGATTAGCAGATATTAGCACAATCACATAAACCTTTTTTTTCTTAAAAAGTCAGGTTAGAAGTGTTCAGCCATAGCAAAGTAATTGGTTAAAAAAGCAAGTGAAATTACGTTATAAAGCAGAACAAGCTTTTGAGTAAGAAAGAACAACAAAGAAGCATGTGACTATGGATTTACTTTACCTTTCTGTTTCAAGAGACATGAGGAAGGCTGAGATGCTAAAAACTACCCAGCTGCAATGTTAAGTGTGTAATAGTGACTCGACACTACAAAATGGCAGTTGACAAAAAGAAGTTGTCGTAAGACAGAATCAAGAGAAACAGTTAGAGACCATCTTGATAAACATCTAAGACCATACAATAGGAAGGGGCTCTTGGAAACCCATATTTTATTCCTCAATGGTTTTACAACTGTCTCACATAAGCCTTCTCGCATGGGGGTTTTTCTACCCCAGCAGTCTGCCTAGGATGACTGTTGCTATAACAGCACTCTCTGTCTCTTTCTCCATGCCATACTCTGTGATGAGCCTTCATATCCTATGCCCTTCCATGTGTTCATGTAGTCATGGTTTGTACACAAACGTAGCTCTATCTCAACTTTATTGCCCACCGCATGGGTCTAAACTGAATCTCAGAAATTATCTATACTTAGCATATCTGTTATGGAAGATTCTTTTTCTGTACTGTTCTCAATAATCCATTGATCTTAGCACCAACTCTTGAGTCATCTTGATGATCACACTTTTACCCTTCCTTCTTCAGGAAATGGGAAAACTCCACTGGAAGTTTCTAGGAAATCTGTACACTTCTGTTCACTGGATAATTGTAAGTTTCAGATCCAAATCTTTAATTTTTGTCTTAGAAAACACGCTTCCAGATCCATTATCATGACAGCCTACCCATTTTTCTTCAGAAAGGAGCACCAGTTACATCATGTCTTGGGAACAGACACAACTAAGCTAGCTGACCCAAACTGACTAAAGAGATATTTCATACCCTATGTTAGTTCAGTTATAAAAACTGAGAAAACGAGCAGGAAGGGGGGGCATTCATTATTCACAATGTTTACCTTTCAGGGCAACTTCTATGTGTGCTGAAGCCCCGGTTCCTGGGAAGGGCCAGACATTGCTTGCTGATGAGAAATAGAGAATAAAAATACTTTTTTTCCTCTTTGCTTATGTACATGCAACCTTTTGCTTTTGCTTTATTAGACTGTCAACCTACAAGCTGTTTTTCATCTTATTTTCTCCCCAGTCCAGGTGAGAAGGGGCAGTGATAAAGTGACTTGGTGAGCATCTGGCATCCAGCCAAGGTTTACCCACCACAGAGAAGTAAAGAAAATAGCAATATTTAACTGCAATTACCCAGTATCTTTTCTACATAATCAGATTAGGTAAGGTCAGAGAGTTTTGAGAAAGGGCAAGTACATAAACAACTTCAAAATGCATGTATAAGTGTTTACAGTTCAGCATTTCTTATGAAATACTAAGCTTACTGCCAGAGTTTCAAGCACCAGTAGGACAATAATTAAGTAATAATCAACTTGGTCATCAAAACTTAAGTGCA
Source organism: Aphelocoma coerulescens (assembly GCF_041296385.1). Taxonomy (NCBI): domain Eukaryota; kingdom Metazoa; phylum Chordata; class Aves; order Passeriformes; family Corvidae; genus Aphelocoma; species Aphelocoma coerulescens. Next base: position 33,964,344 of record NC_091014.1, on the reverse strand, counting down.
ACTAACTAAACTTTCTTTCTTTCCCCTTTCTTTGAAGGGGAAAAACTTGAGAGAGAGAGAAGAAAATACTGCTATTAGTATAAACTGGAAGAAGATTTAGAAATGTGTTCTACCAGAATACATTCCTACAACACACTTCTCTATGTAGTCATTAACAATTGGGGATTGGTGTAGGGAAGATGAGATTTTTACCAGCATTATTTGAAATATAAAAAAGTCTAGTCACTACAAACTCAATACCATGTTGATAAACAATCACAGAATTATCTAGATTGGATGAGACCTATAACATCATCAAGCCCAACCTTTGACAGATCACCACCCTGTCAACTAAACCGTAGCACTAAGTGCCACGTCTAGTCATTTCTAGAACACTTCCAGGTATGGTGACTCAATCACTTCCCTGGGCAGTCTGTTCCAATGCTTAATGACCTTTCCACGAAGAAATTCTTCCCAATGTCCAACCTGAACCTCCCCTGGCGCAGCTTGAGGCTATGTCCTCTCTTCCTGTCACTTGTTGCCTGGGAGAAGAGGCCGACCCCCACCTGGCTCCTGTCTGGCAGTTGTGGAGTGATAAGCTCACCCCTGAGCCTCCTTTTCTCCAGGCTAAACCCCCCAGTTCTGTCAGCTGCTCCTCATCAGACTTGTGCTCCAGACCCTTTCCCTTCCCCTTCTCTGGACTCGCTCCAGCCCCTCAATGTCCTTCTTGTAGTGACGGGCCAGAACTGGACCCAGCACTTGAGGTGTGACCTCACCAGTGCCAAGTACAGAGGGACAGTCACTGCCCTGGTCCAGCTGGCCATACTATTGCTGATACAGGCCAGGATGCCATTGGCCTTTTTCGCCACCTGGGCACATGCTGGCTCATGTTCAGCTGCCTGTTGACCAGCACTCCCAGGTCCTTTTCCACTGAGCAGCTTCAGCCAGTCTTCCCCAGCCTGTAGCACTGCATGGGGGTCATCTTAACAAAAGAAGTCACCCTAAATAAACAAAACATCGTGAGGATGAGAAGTCTTCTTCTGATAGGAAGAAGTAACCAAATTCAGAAAAGGAGGAAGGGGTTAAATTATAAGAACATCGAATCAGGAGATATATTTTATGTTCATTACATGGTAAGATTATACTATTCCAAGAAAAATAAACCCCATATATTTTATGCAGGACAAATGAGGTCATTAGTTTATGTTTGAAACTAGTTTGATTTCAGTCACAGGCCTAGGATTCTCTCTAGTACAGTGTATTTTTGGGAAAAGCTAATGAAAATGGTCACATGGGAATGGTCAAAATAATTAAAAATAAAAGGAAAAAAAAAGTCTGTCAGGCGAAGGTGTGAAAAAGTGCCTGAATAGATGCATTCATTTGAAGAAAATTATTTTCCACATGTATGTAAAGATCTGTCCTTTTTTCAAACTGCTAAATCACTTGAGGGAGAATGGAAGTTACTTTTTAAATGCAAAAACGGCCAAAATGGAAACTCAATAAAGAAGTGGAATTATTGCTGGAGAAAATGATCATACTTTCATCTTAAATTTGTGCAGTTCTTAAGGATCTGCTTATTTACATATTTCTTGTTATAAAATAGCATGTTCTTACATGATGCAGCAGGCACTATCAAGTCAAAGAGTGTAAAAACTCCAATTTCTTTCCATCATTTGCAAATATCAACATAAATAAAATAATTCACCCATCCTGCATTTTGCCAGATTCAGGTTAGAGTGGATAAAAAAAAAGGAGGTGAGAGTGGGAGAAAATAAAAATACATGTGTTGCTTTTCAAACAGTTCCTTCTTTTCTTTTGTAGATACCAAGAACAGGCATTTCTGATAACCTCAACATGACAGTGAGATAGAGAAGATTGTTTGCTCCTTCACCTTTTTCCTGTAGCTTTTAAGACAAGCTGAGCTTTGCAGGCTCTCACTAGAAATACAAAGGCAGCTGAACAAGTTGTATTACACAGCAACACACCTGAACTACAAACAGGAAACTATGTTCTGGGTCAGGTTTGATATCAGGTTTCAGAATACTGCCTAACAATGCAGTGAATGTGCCAGTCTGGTTTAGGTGACAATACCACCCCAGGTGGCTGCAGACTCTTCATATGAGTACATCCAGGTTTCACAGAAAAGGTTAGTCATTTTTGGCATAGCTTCAGACTACTTCCAAACCACCAGACCCATCTGTGTACCACTGTGTTTGAGTCCCTGGTCTCTCACTGCTTCCCCAAGTTCACTCTGGGCAGCTGAAAAAATCTCAGTCTATGTTTCCTGAAATATTCTGTAAATGGCTCCTTTCAAATGTTGGAAAAGGCTGAGGTTAGGTTTAGCTGGTTATTCTGTAGCAGAACACATAGGAGTGTCCTCGGAGAGGAAGAGCAATTTCTCAGCACTAACTTAAGAGAAAAATCTGTTGGCACAAACACAGACACTTAAAATTAAATGTATCATTCCTGTATAAAAGAAGGAGGAATCTAAGGAAATTAGCCTTTATCACAGCTTTTCTGATTTTTTTTTAATTGAAAAGCAGACCATTGTGGAGATTGATCTAATGGCCCAGGATAAATGATAGTTTCTTGCTGCAACAGCTGCTCAGATGCTTCCATAAATAGGGCATATGACCTGTATTACTTCAAAGGAATACTGACCATACTGGCAGTGGATCCATCAATTCCTCAGTTGCCTTCTATAGCCAAAAAAGACATACATGGAAAATCCACTGCTGAGTGAAGATCCATATTTAATAATATGGAAAACAAAACCTGCTGGAATTAAGGTGAGAACAAAGAAAAGGGAAGTGTTTGAGAAGACTAACCTTCCTGAATCAGAGAACTCGAGTTTGTTTGAGGGGGGGGGGGGTTTGTAGCTGTACTTGAATAAGCACCCCAAGAGAAGCAATGTGCTATTCACAATCAGAGCCAATGATGACAGCAAAGGAAGCAAAGCTTCAGTGAAAGCAAAGGAAGTATTCTGTTACAGCCATGCCAAGACACTAAAATGATTGTAACCTACTTGCCAACATAGTCCCACTGACAAGCTTTATCCCATAGCATAGAAATCTCCATTTCTAAGCAGCATTTTTAAATTGTAACACCAACAAGCTTTTACTAGGTATTTGCCACTGATTGCTAAACACCCCCCTCCAAACAACAAACAACCAAAAACCCCCAAACAACAACAAAACCAACCAAACTAACAAAATCAACAAGTTCCACCTACAGTCCAATCAGCAGTCCAGATTGACTTGTGGAGTTTTTCTGAGTAGCCTTTTCCTTTAAGGTGACAGCATAACAGCTCCTGAGTCTGTTCACATTCCAGCATATAAAACCAGGCAAAAAGAGCTGCAGAGCTGTGAAGAAAAGCACAAGAAGAGTGCCTTTCAGCATCAGCCACTGCTCCTGACTCTTCCCAGGTCACTACAGCAGTAGCTATGCATCCTTTTGGCTAAGTTTGCAGCAGCTGACCAAGCATGGCAGGGAGTGGGCTTCTCTCACTACCACCCTACTGTCAAAGCCTGGCTTTTTGCAACAGAAGAGGAAAATTACTTCAGTACCTGCTCAAGCAAGGAACAGAACATCTCTCTTTGTACAGCTTAGGATGGGCAGACACTGTTACAGCTACGAGGAAAAGAGACGTGAGGACCCTGGGCTTCTGTTGACAAAGCTGTGGGCTGGGTGCCATTCCCAGTGGGAGGGCAAAAAGATGTCCAGATGCAGGGAAGGAAGACAGGATCCAGAAGTGGGTTTGGTGGTTGGACAGCTCTGAGCACATTCCATAACCAACATACCTGTCAGATGCATTTAGATGACCATGAGAGAGCTATGTCCAGAAGGACAACACCAAAGATGACTCAAAGTCATTACAGAAAGAAGCAACTCATTCTAAAGGCTGAAAGAATGTCTCTAAGCTAGAGGTGCCTTGTGAACTATCAGGAACATAAGTTTAAGCATGATTTCTAGGAATGCTGAAGGCAGCAGGATGTGAAGCCAAGGAAACACTAGTGACAGGCATGGAATAACTGTATTTCATAGAGGAAAAAGTGGTGTATAATACTGCAAGAGTGCATTGTTAATGACTTCCCATCCCCCCCAGGAGGAAAAGAGAAAGGAAATCACTGACTTGAATATTCAATTAATAGCCATAGGCATTCTACAGATTTTTATACTACAGGAAGAAGAGAAGAACCATTACCATAGTCATTGTCTCTTTTGGACTCAATGGAGCTGAGGACTTTAAGTACGGTAAGGATGGTAGGATTACCACCTCCTGAAAAAGAGAAGTCCAGGGCCCAGACTGCCAAGTAGAAGGAGCTGAATGTTTGAAGACCAGGCTTTGAAATCATTGCAGAAGCTCATCCATTAAGTAGTCATGGAATCCAATGCTGAAGACAGTCCCAGATAGTGTTCTGGCCTAGTGGTACCGCTGTTGTCACTTGCTCTATACAACACTCTTGTAACTTTTTCAAATGTCAAACATCAAACATGGGTCATTGTTTAATGACAGTTGTTAAGAGCTATAGCATGCTTCAATTCTACCACTCTTCCCAGTCAATTGTTCAAAGGTTTAATCACTCCTACAACTCTGACTGTAGAAATTAATGGCATAAGATACAGCTGCATTTTCTGTGACTCTATATATTATTAAAAGCTGCCCACAATCTTTGATATATGTAAGTGCTATATTACCTTCCATCCTGTTCTTTGATCTGCTGACTACATATATGGCATATATCTTGACAGTTTTTTCCCCCAAACACTTCATTTTTTGAATTCTCTCCAGTAGACCCATTTTCTTTCTGAATTAAGATGATCAGTTTATCAATATACAATAATCAAGTGTTGCATACCGGGAAGACTACTTTGTTTAGCTTAACAGCTTTCTTTCTGTGTTACATAAGCCCACTTCAAGAGGACTATGCCAGCCCCTTTTCTAAATCTTTGCTTAATGAGATATAGCCCCTGTGGTGACTACCTTGGTCCTTGTATACTGCCAAAATCCGTGCAAAGGAATTAACACGATGCTGCCTTGCACTGTATGAAATGTTAAAGTTATGCACCCAGCAATTTCATGCTGCTTACTTCCATTGCAGACTACCATACAAGAACTATGCAAGCACTTTATAAAGAATGTGGGGGAGGCAGTACTAGTCCTACCCAGTTAAAGCATTTGAAAGGTAACCTAAATCTTCAGTTGTATCCCTTTCTCACTATATTAGATATACAAAATATAGAACAGAAATAACACTCCTGTTTTCACAGTCTTGACAAACCAAAATGTTGGTAATAGTGTTAATGGTATTTTTAGGGTGGGAAACCAATTTGAAACAGCTTAGAGATTCACAGTGTGAAGCCAAAAGGGATGTATAAACATAACAAGAGAGAGAGGGAGGAAAAAAACCTGAATACTAAACAAGTAAGAAAGTGCCATTTGGTCTTACTAGGTACTCCCATACCAGCCACTATTAATGAAAAGATGTCATCTTTCAGTCATGTCAAGCTCTACCAAAATATTGCAACATCAAAGACACTGCTTTGCACCTGGTCAGAAGGTTGCAGAAGGCAAGTTTTTGGCTAATTAAATGGAATTTGATTAGGATAAAGGAAAAAATCAGAAGACTAGCAAAGAAAGAAAGAGAAACAAAAGCCCAAAGGGGCAAAAGGAGTGAAGTCTGGTATTTTGAATAATGGGTGGGACTAGCTCAGTCAGTAAAGATGGCAAAATCACCTCAACCCTTGCAACCTTGGCTTAGTCTGAGAACTTCGGGATTTCAAAGCATCATGACTGAACCGTGAAGTGTGGTAACCCACACTGGTGTTGACTTTGAAGGTAAAATCTGCAAATCTTTTTACTTAATCAACAAATTCCAAAGGAGATGAAGAGAGGGGAAGCCCTCCTCTTCTACCATTTAGGCTTATTTCAAAACACTGGGTCCACTGCAATAATTTTCCTGTCAAACACTCCTATTATCCATCAGATATAATCTCAATATGTTCTTTAAACCTGCAGGAATTTTTGACTGAATTAATTCTATTTTTATCTTTTTCCTGACGTTTACAAATAATTTTATATAACAGACTGAGAGTTGCCATCTGTTACCTTAAACTACTTTTAGGTCTCCATACAACACATCCTGCAGATGTAGCCTACTTTTTTTGCTAGTATATATGGTACTTCACGGTTGACAGTGGTAAATACGTTGGACTGTGATTAAGGAAAACAATCTGGATTGCTTTGTAACAGTAAATGCTCCACGTGTAGTGTCCCATCAATCACTCTGTCATCTGCAGCTGTCATTATGGATGGTATTTTGCCTTCCTGAGCATTGATAACTGGAATGAACAATACTGGCATCCATATACAGAACTGCAAATTTTAGCATTGAGTAAGCTCTGCCAGAATAAGACTGCCAGAGTAGATGGGCCTTGGGAAGCAGTCCCATGCACAGCTCGGTTCCAGTGGTTCAGTCTCTGCCGGTTGTTGACAGTTGCTGCTGGAGTTGCTGCTCCACAGCTGTCTGAAACCCCTCCTGCCACTCCAGTCAATAGGAGGCTGTGGAGGGTACCACAAAGACCTCAGAATTACCATAAAGGATTTTCTGGGCAAATGCCAAGTCCATCCTTGGCATGAGCTGACCAAAGCCATCTGGGCAGCATTACACATGATCATCATGACCAGCTGAGCCACCTGCATTAGGGCTTCCTGACACCGAAGGTCCTAATGGCACCTGAACTGTTCATGCACCGCCTTCAGATTCAGCTTCATCTAGCTGCAGCTCATGTGCTGGCTGCTGGAGGTTGTCAGGAGTCATGAGATATCCTAAGCACTCCACCATCACACTGCTACAACAGCAGGGCCACAGGTAGTACAAGATTGGGAAAGGGAAGGGAGAACTTATTACATAAATATTTAAGGACCTCTGCTCCCACTAGACTTGGTACTGATAATTTTGTGCTTTGATTGGCATCACTACTATTCATCTACTTTCTTTAAGCCTTGCACTTCCTTGCATTATTAGACCATTTTTACTTTTCAACTATTAAAAGGGATTGGTAAGGGTAAGCACTTGCTTCCTCTGCCATCCTTCCCTATTTTCTTTTCTACTCTAGCTTATAACTACGTACTAATGTTGCAAAGGCAGCAGCTGGGTACAGGATGCATGACAGATCATGTATGACATCAGGCACTAACATGACAAGAAAGCAATCTTTCAGGTGCTGGAAAGAAGAAAGACACATTCATGAGGCTGGGGAGCAGTGGAAAAGTCAGTCACAAGGGAGGGAAGAATCCCAAGGGACCTGGAAAATAATGGCATCTTAGCTGGTAGACTGGCACACCTATAAACATTTAATGTGTATAGCAGTGCTAGCTCTCACTTGACACCAGTTCAGACCTCCCTTCCTCTAGCCATTCTAGCCAAACCTACATGAGGTTATACAAAAGTAACCTACTGCATCCTTGCCGACAGAAGCATTTCTTGGGTCCATATGCAGGTTTTGCAGCATGAAAGACCACCATGATACTGATGGCACCAGCAATGAGCCTAGCTCAAATGATTACTATTTCACCCCCACACTGTATCTCTAGGCTGCCAAATTTCAGCACGACTGAAATCACTGTGTAAATCAGATAGGGTTACATGACACAGAGCAGCGCAAGACAGATACGGACTGTGACAATGCATGTGTGCATCCTGATAGCACTTACAATTATCACCTTGGGAGAGAAGACCTCAGAAAGCACAGATTCCACATATTCAGTACAGCCCACTGTCTACGTGGATACTGGCTCCTAATGAGGTAAGCAGGTAGGTAAGTGGAGGTAAGGAAGTGATTTATTTTCTACTTAGCCTGAGAACTGCAGAAAAAGCATCACACAGTTTTTGCATCATCATGATACAACCCTCCCTGTAACAGATTCAGACATCAGATTTAGCCGTCGTAAAGTAATTGTCCACTCCACCAGCTGACCAGAACTGGGTGCAGCAAGGCTCATGGAATCATAGAATATCCTTAGTTGGAAGGAACCTATTAGGATCATTGAGCCCAACTCTGGAGCCTGCACAGGACACCCCAAGAATCACACCATGTGTCTGAGAGCATTGTCTGAGTGCTTCTTGAATTCTGTCGGGCTTGGTGCTGTGATCACTTCCCTGGGGAGCTGTTCCAGTGCCCAACCACCCTCTGGGTGAAGAACCTTTTTCTAATATCCAACCTAAACCTCCTATGATGACACCACTTCAGGCCATTTCCCTGGGTCCTCTCACTGGTCACCACAGAGATCAGTGCCCACCCTTCCCCTCACAAGGAAGTTGTAGACTGTGATGAGGTCTCACCTCAGTCTCCTCCAGGCCACTTCTCCTACAGCTTCTCTTCTAGACCCTTCGCCATCTTTCTAGCCCTCCTCTGGAGTCTCCATAGAGGGTAGTTGTCCTCTTGACATGTACTGATGTAGTTGGGAAAGTGACAGCTCTTCACCTACAACCCTGAAAACAGGCCTACAAAACAGCAAGGAAGCTGAGGATACACAAGAATTTAGGAGGAGGTACAGCCTGCACAAATGACCCCAAGTGACCTAAGGGATATTCTGTTCCATATGAAATATATATGCTCAGTAGACAAAGCTGGGGGAAGAACGAGGGTGGAGCAATGGTGTTTGCCTTCTCAAGCAAACATTAGGCATGTTGGAGCCCTGCTTCTCTGGGGATGGCTGAACACCTCCCTGCATGCAGGAAGTGGTGAATAAATTCCTTGTTTTGCTTTGTTTATACGTGGAGCTTTTGCTTTACCTATGAAACTGTCTTTTCTCTCAACCCACAGTTTTCACACTTTGACTCTCCTGACCGTCTCCCCACCCCACTGGGGAGAGTGAGTGAGCAGTTGCTGGTGTATAGTTGCCAGCTGGGGTTAAACCATGACAGGAAGAACCCCAGGGCTTCATGAGCAAGAGTCAGACCGCACAATTTAGCCTGTGCATCTATTGCACAGACAAACCATTTCACAGAGGACTGTACTTCGGCCCTACATCTCCCTCAGCTTCTAAAATGTATTCTAATTAGGAACAGAGAGAACAAAAAGAACACACAGCTACCTCCACAGCCTCATCTTCTTCCTGGCATAACTCAGGGTTCATCTACAACTCATCTAAAAATCATCCAAGGAAACACACAATAGCAGAATCTACCCCCTCAACACTGGGGGAATGGAAAAACTGATCCAGGTGACGGCTTTCTTACATGAATTAGTACCTATTACATAGATCATTGACACAGGAATACATTTTCCAGAAGGTTCTGAAGGCCCTGTGCTCCAATACCAGGAGTGGAAACACCAGAGTGGCTCACAGAAATGTTCCAGGTTTTGGGACCACTTTTGGCTCCTCTGTGCTATTTGTTAGGCACCACCACACTTCTCCCTGCATGAAAGATGAACATGTCTGTAGTAGCTGCACAAACTGTTTGCTGCCTGATGAATCCCATGGTACTGTACAAAACCACAATGCATGTCAGGTATCATTTTTCTGGACAAGACTGATACAGCTATCACTTACACCTACTTAAGGAAAAAAGGCACCACTTCATATTTCAAATACTGAAATGTAATTCACTATCATGAGCAAAGCTTCTAGTAACTAAACCAGCATTTTTAGGTTTATTTTAATCTTGCAGAAGCTTCATTCTGGAAGCTCAATTGGACCAACCTCCCCTTTAAGAGCATGGTGCAGAACCTCTGGCAGTGAACAAGACCCTTTTTAGACTGAAAACTAAGCTTCAGCCTGAAACACAACACCTCAGCAAAAACCACGCACACAAAACACACTGATTTTTACCAGATAAACTAGAAACCAGATTTTTTAAAAAGCAGATTTCAAAGCAGCTGAAAATCTGTTGCCTTTTTTTTCTTTTTTTTAACTTGCCTTCACACCTACTATTTTTCCTTGCAGGTGGCACACAACAGATGCTCTTGCCTTTCTGGTCAAAAGCCTTGGCACCAAAGTAATGTTCCTTCTAGGAACATACACCACAGGTAATACGAGGTCACTGGGCTATCACCTGGAGTATTCCTCCTAAGGTGGTACTTCAAAAGTTAACCAACAGCAAAATTATCCCCTCTTCTCTTCCAATACACACAAACCTCCACAGAGAAGATAGGATAAACAGGACCTTGTCTCATTCAATGCCAGCATTTTCATACCCATTTCCTCATCTCATTTTTGTGGGACAAGGCTGGTTAATTTGAAGACAAAATGCTCACTTCTTGCAAAGGGTGAAATGGATGGCAAAGCACCCTTCAGAATGGGATGAGGCATACTCTGAGTTCTCAAGTGAAAGGAGGAATTTGGATATATCACACTAATTTAACAACTAGATGTTTAAACCAATTTTCAGGGCAGTCAGAAGTACATAATTTTCTTTTAAAACATGAACCTTCTTTCCAGTGGCTGAAAAGAGTTGAAGTTACCGTGGAGAGGGTAGAAAATAAGAATAAAGTGATCAGGGACCAGGAAGGGATCTGATAACTAGGTGTCATGGATGCTATTTTCTTAGCTGGCCTAGAATAAGAGACTTCCAGCACTTAGGAAAGAATGTGCAAGACTGGATTTCTTTTTCATGTGTGTACTGACGCACTGGGATCACTAAGTTCTGGATGTAGTTAATCCCATGCACCAACACAGTTCTTTGCTGCAGCCACTGCAAACCTTCACCAGAAGCCTAAAACAGGCAGGCGAACTTCAACTGCTGTCACCCAAAATACAGGCAGTTTTGCTTGTGTTGCAGAGGCAAGCAGGCTACACAAACTAGTAAGGCGAGAACTTTAGGTACAAAGGAAACAGAGTAACAGCAGAAATAACAAAACTTGGAAAGAGAGACAGTAAGACCTGGTAGCAGAGCCCTTTCTGCTGGTAAAGTCTTGGACAGGGAAAAGAAACAGAAGTTCACTTCCAGTCTTCAGACTTGGATCCCAGAGTAAACATGGCAGCTTTCACTGTGATGTAGCACTTTCCATGTCCACGGAAACACTCCTGGCCTTTTTCATTAAATGCAAGCCTTTCACTTCAGGGATTCCAGTAGAATCCCAATGCAGGTAACTTTTTCTGTTGTATTTCTCCTCATGTCTAACACCTTCAGTGGCAGGACGTGCTCATTTTGGACAGAAGTTCACAAAGCCTATACGTTATTGTAGCTAAGAAGCTAAAGACTCTTAGCTAAAAAGCTCAACTTGCTCAGATGAAAAGACTGACTACTTTCTTAAAACTAAATGTATATACATTTGTAAAAATCATGACCCAAAAATATATTACAAGACTAAATTCAAAACATTCTAGACAACTGTAATCCGTGCATGTAAGACCAGTTTCCCAAACATTTACACTTTTGTTTTGAGTGCTACTTCAATTTCTGCTACAGAAACTCTCTAGAGGCATATATTGTGTGTGTGTGTATATATATACATATATATATATATATGTGTGTGTGTGTTTATGTAAGATATAAAACTTCCTCCAGAAGCAATGTTCTAGAACTAATTTCTCTAACACTTAAGCACAGAATAGTGGAAGATGCACATAAACTATTTAAACATAAAGAATGTGGTCCACTTTAATTTGTAATTACTAATCATTTCCTTATGTTAATTTAGTACTCGTTCTTATGGAGAAAGTATCAAATGAAAAGCCACACATAATTTATTTAATGCACTGGGGCATTTTAGGTAAGTGCTTATGTATTTAGAGATGTAATTGTCTAGAAACTGGCATTTCCTCTTACTGTCTCAAGCTGCTTCCCAGTGTAAAGCAGGTCTCAGTCATTATTATGTGCATGGTCCAGGAAGTAATAAAGTAAAAGGCCCAAGCCAGCCCCCAGTGAAGCCAAGTTCTCAAATATCAGTTTTGCTAGCATGGGAACACAGCACTCTCCTTGGTGACAGAGAGGGCAACTGCACCCTGCAGGGAAGCAACTATCTTGGATCTAAGATTTTAGGTTGATGCATGCCAGTATCTTTAGAAGCAGCATTGACAGACAGTAGCTGGAGGGGTGAGCAGCTGGTGACTGCTCTTCACAAAATAGGTAAGACAATAGCGCAAAAAGACATCAAACCAGGGAATAAGAGCATCTGAAGCTTAATCGACTATGCCGTGAATCTCAATGCATTTTTATTATTCCATGAGTCAAAAGAAGTGCTTAGAAAAGCTACAGACAAACATTTCTTGCAGTACTTTCTCACCCAGCACAGCCAACAATACACAATAGGGACACTATAAACTAAATAACTTTGCAGAGAAATTCCATCAACTCAGCCATGTGCCTATTTTAATGTTTCTATAAAAAATTCACACAAAAAGTTTGAGTGAGTGAAACCCCTGAAGAATATAGCCGAAAAAAATTTCAGAAAGTGACGATGCCATAGACAATAATGTGCCTGCAGTACTGCTTTTTAATTGGCATGATACAATTTTTCTTTCCAAACTAATTCATCAAATAACAATAAAGAATGACTAAATTTACAAGATATGAGCTACTCTTGCCATTTCAGGTTTTCACAGTATTTTCAGAGCCTTGACTTTTACAACATCTCTAAGGTAAGGCTCTCTAGTCCACTGAAGAATTAATCTTTTTGCCTCAAAGCCTGATGTTGCAGCCTTCGTATATCATACAAGTACATTAGGGAAGGTGGACAGCTAAACAGTAAGGGCTGAGACTAGGACAAAACTAAGGATGGAATTTGACTGGATTAACTTCTGTATTTTGAATGCTAGATTGAGTAGTGTTCTGAACCAAGAAATGTATGGACAGCCCTAGAGCAAAGCTAAGCATCTTGTATGCAACTCCTCAAAGAAACAATTCACATGTACTTACCTAAAACCTACTGAGTAATACACAACCAAGACCCATGTGGACACGAGGACAAATCACTTCATGAATTATACAGCATCTCATGCATTATTTCAGTACCACTGTCTCATTTTAGTACAGGTTCTTAACATTCTCCTTAAGTCATCCACAGTACAAAGCACTACTGTTCAGATGGCAAGTGAAGTTTAAGGGAGATACTTTACACAGGAGATAAAACAACTAAGTGGTTAATGGCAGCATGGTCAAGCATATTTTCTCTCATTAATTCTTTCCCTCAAACCCAAAAAGCTACAACAGGAGCCAAGATCAGTCCTACACAAGTTGCCTAAGCATAAGGCAAAGCAACAGGGAGGACAATGTCACACAACCCACCTACAAGGCACTTAGCTTAGCTGAAGCACCTTCACAACATACACAGACCAGCTCCTTGAAAGGCTAATTCAGATCAAATAATGCTAAGGCACTTGCCAGCATGGTTTGTATCAGGGATATATATCTCTGCCATCTCCTTTCTGAAGAGAAAGGGACTGGTGAATTAGCCAGTTAAAATAAGATGCCTAAAGGTAGATGGTGAAAACATCTATTAACTTCCAGATCAAACAAGCTCTGCTTGATATGTGCTGTTTGTTAGGACATGAAAAGCAGGCAGCTATAGCATCCTTTTTGACCCTTCAATTAAGTTAGGAAAAAAACCCAAAGATGTTTTAAATTTGGAAACAGTCAACAGCTATGACTGCTATTTTACTTCAGAGAAAACCTACTAGTAACAAAAATTAATGTGTTAGTTTATTAGTGAGCATGAGAATACCTAGCTTTTGAAAAGTTTAGTTCATGACAAAGGTTGATTTACCACAATAATGCTGTGCACAGGGTAAAAATGAAGTATCATCAGATTAAACTTTTTCTCTATATTCTGGAAGACACTTTACAATTAGAGGAGGTACAAGAGCAACCTTTGCATGTCTTCTAAACACATAATGAGTTCAAACAATTCAAAAAGAGAGGTAGGGTTAAATATCTGGAAGTTTCTTCCCAATATTAAATTAGAACTGTAAGCTAGAAGCACTACTAAGGCACTGACTTAATTTCAAATGTTTAGCTACAGCTTTAATTTTCACTATAAACTTAACAGGCTCATAGTTAGGTCTTATAAAATTCTGACTGAAAAATTAACTCTTGTTTTTAAAAACATGAGACAGTTATGCACATTTATTGTACAGGTTTTAATATATTCCAAGTTTAAACCATTGCAATAAACGATCAACACACTAAAATTTGTATCAAAAAGATACCCTTAGCCATCACTATAAATATACCAGCAATTTTAATTAATTCACAATAGCAAAATCATGACTTTGCTTTTCACAGTAAGTCAAAATATACAGGAAAGATATCTCAGAAGTTCATCGCAAATTGTGAGCACCAAGCAGTACAATTAGTCAACTATACTGTAAAAAGACTCTCTTATCAATATAAAGTGTTAATTACATTTTGCTTTTGTTAGAGAAATACTCAAGAATTTTTACCATTCAGACAAAAGCACTTAATATCACACATACAAGTTTTGCATATTCACAACACAGAAAATACAAGTCTGTCACTGATCTCCATCTTCACAAAATAGAAAATCCACCTCTTTCAAGGACACCAGATGAATAATAAGGTCTAAGCATAAGAAGAAATGCAGGCACTTGCTCTTCAGCCCAAATTCAGGTACCCTCCAAACAGCATGAAACTAGTGATTGTTCATCCAGCTCTGCAAAAGAAGGAGCATCCTACTGATGGGGTCGAACCCCACTACTCGTCTCGGTGGCCAAGGCTAGATTCCTCCTGCAGAACTAGGAGGAGAAGAAACTGTTGCCACCTCAGCAGCATGCAATCCCGAGAAAACAAAGGGGATTCCCATTGTCATTGTCTTCATCTGCAGCTGATCATCACCAGCACTAGCAAGGCAGTAGCTTGCGCAGTTATCTCCACAGCGGGCAATGTCACAACCCGACCAACAGCACAAACTACTACCTCAGCCAGGGCCCTGGTGCTCCCGACCCCTTCTGAAGGGGGAAACAAGCAGGCAGACAACACAGCAGCGACAAATAAAATTAAAGGGAAAAACAGAAGAAAGATAAAAGGGCTCTGGGGTCTTTTGATGATCCTCGTCTCCTTTATCTGCTGCAGACATCAACCAGACTCCTCTCGCCTGACTGTGAAAAGCAAAGGGAAACCCCGCCCAGCTCCCTCCCCAGTTTTGCCCTTTTCCTTGCATGACCTGAAACCGACGGGAAGAGCTTCATTTATCAGATACATTACAGACCCCAGCTGGTACAGTAAAGATCACGTTTAATTTCAAACAGCCACAGTTCCGCAAGCCTGTAACAGATGGGGCGGGGAGGGGAAGCAGGGAGGGAAGGAAGAAAGGAGAGGAACCGGGGGGGGGGAGAGAGGGGGGAGAGAAACACAGCAGCAGGACACCCCCCCACCACACACACACACACGACCCTCCGGCCACCCTCCTCGCCCCCCCCAGCGCGGGAACGGCGGCGGCACGGAACCTGCCCGCCGCCCCTCCCGGCAGCGCGGCCGCCCGCCGGCCCCGGGCAGCCCGCCGAGGAACGGGGTGCGGGGCGGAGAGGCGGCCGCCAGCCCGCCCTGACCTCCCGCCACCCCCGCCGGGCCGGCCCGCCCGCTCCCCGGAGAGGCGGCGATGGGCCGGGAAGCTCCGGACCCAGCCCCGCTCGCCCGAGGACGCGCCCTGTCGCCGGCCGGGGCGAAGGGGCCACGGAAGGACCCCCGCCCCGGCCGCCCCAGCGGGGAGCCCCCGTCGCCTCTGCCGGCGGGAAGGAGGAAGCCGAGCCCTCTGGCGAGGGCGCCGGAGGGCCGGGGAGGGGAAAGCGCTCGCCTTGCCGAGGCCGCAGACAAAGGAGGCGCCGTGCGGACGCCGCGGCCCCACTCCCGCTGCGGCTCCGTCCGTCCGTCCGTCCGTCCATCCGCCCGTCCCTCGCCGCCGCCGCCCGTGTGTCCGGCTGAGCCATAGAGACCGCGCGGCGCGGGGGGAGCGCGGGGCGATCCGCGCCACGTGACCGGGCATGTCACTCACCCGGCCGCCGCCATCTTGCGGAGGGAGGGGGAGCGCTGCCCCCGGCGAGTGCCCAAGATGGCGCGGGCGGCGCGGGGCCGCTCCTCACAGACGGGGGCGCTGCGCTCGCCCGGGGGCGCCGGGCCGGGCAGGGCCGCAGCTCCCGCTCCCCATCCGCCACTCCCTGGCGACCGCGCGAAACGCCGCGGCCGGAGCGGGGCCCACGGGAGGCGCTGGCGGGGCGAGCGGGAGGCAGCGGACTCGGGCTAGCCCCGGGAGCGGCCCGCGGGGCAGGAGGCGTGCCAGCGGGCTGTCAGCCGCACGGGCCGCTCGCCTGGGGGCGGGAACTTTCACCTCCTCAGCGCGAGGGGCACAGCGGGCACGGGCTTTCAGGGTACATACAGTACCTGCCTTGGCTCTGGACTTTTAATTTGGAAGCTCTTTTCTTTCTAAATGTGAATAGACTCCATGACGATTATTCCACAGAAACTGACCTCAAAGAAACAGACTGTGAACCTCATTACAGATTCACGAAAGTTATAAATACTAACATTCTTATTGTTCTGCCCTTCACCACCAACACATCTATGAACAAATCTATTGAAAAAACAGCTACCGGCACACCAGAGAGATTAGACTAGAAGAGTTAAAAAAAAAATTAAAATGTGTTACTGTGCTTAGAAAGACTGTATTAGCATCAGTGGTGCAGAATATGGAAATGGAAATACAGACAATAGTCTTGAAGTTTCTAATGCAAAAGTATCTACAACATGGGTTAAGAAGGAAATGCAATGCCTTTTATGACAACTTGCAACAAATTTGCAGTTGAGAAAGTCGCACCGGAAAGGAGCCAAAGCACTGCCACCTTAGAGACAAAGATAAAATGCTTTACAATTACGTAGTTCCCCCTTTCTGAAGTTGCTACCTACATGAAGCATTGGGCACAATCAGATCACTGATCACTTGTTTAAAAGACATTTAAACCAGTGACATTCTGTTGGAGAAAACATGCCAGTGTATGATGAGGTGATCCTGAAGTTCGTGTCTTTTTGATAGTGCCTGGCACATTAAAGAACATTATATAGCTGAGAAAATGGAAGCATCAAGCAACTCAAGAGCCCTTTACTGCTGGTTCTGGAAGGGACCGTCTGATCTCCTCCAGACCACTTTCTCTCAATTCCTGTTTTCCTCATAGGGACATTTCTCATAGGGACAGTGAGACTTAATTGTTGTAGCTTTTGAGGTCAACTAAGGAGAGGCAAAGTATTACAAATACAGATGCACCAAGAAGTGTATGCTGTGTTCCTACTCAGATAAATTGGTGTACACATAAAAACCCAGTTTTGAAAAAGAAACACAATTTAAAATTGGGAAGTTTAAGTGTTTATTAAAAAGAAAAAGCAAAAGCCAGATATTTTCATACTTTTTTTCCTATTAAATAGTCAGATTTAATTATATTACAAAATATATTAGCAGTGGAAAAAAATCCTCCAAACTTAGAATATTAAAGTTTTTATTTACTTCTGGGTTAATTTTTACCTTTTTTTTTCTTAATGTGCTCCCTTCTGTTCTAAGGCCACCTCAACTATAATGTAAAGCAACTTTTACACAAGACTATCAGTATTTCACATCTCAATGACTTGTTTTCCTGAATTAAGATCTCTTTTATATTTGTTAATTAACAGACTTAACATCATGAGAACATTTAGAAAGTTTCTTAGGCAAGGAGTTAGCAACTTGTATTTGAAGAAAATCAGCACTTCTGGGTGAAAGTAAAATGTAAATTCAAACCACATCATTTGGATAAATTTATTATAAGAAGGGGAGATAAACAACTGTAGAATACTGTTTCTTTTTGGAGTTTGGTAAGTTAAATAATTGAAATATTTGTCATTTATCACGTCTAAGCAGAAATTGTTTTTAAAATTGTAATCAGGTATCAGTGCAAACTACTGGCAGATACATACATCACAGTTTCTTATATGTCAAATCAGAAGACCTACACATCTTGTTTGATTTGCATTTATCTAAAAAGTCCAAGATCTATTACAGCAGATCCTGGAAAGCAATGAAAAATTAACTAAAAGGTTAGGAAATAGGCAAGGCTGCAGATGGATACAGGCACCAATCTGCAAACTTTTAGTCCCTAATGTTCGTTGGAGCCACCCACCTTGCTGATTCATGCTGTAATGCAAAGCTCTGAAAGATTTTGAGGATGGGAGCTCTTAGTTACTTTCAGTAATTCAAGTTTTGTTTACCAAGAGTGTAAATGTGCACGGACTTTCAAAGAACTCATGTTTACTAGCAAGTATTTTTCTCTGTTTACTAGCAAATATTTTCTCATTTTCCTAAGAGATGAGAAATTCAAATGCCAAAACTAAGCCTTCAGGCACCGAAGTTGTAGGTTTAAGAAGTAACTGTAACCTTGCTGACCTGAAACACTTCTGAAAAAAGCAGCAGTTAAATGTAATATATAAAACAATTAGAAAAATTCTGAGTGTACAAAAGTGTAGCAGTACTAGAAATGTTTAGTTCAGTTTACTGAGTTTATGAAGACAGTAACATCATGTTCTCATCCAAACTGGGAAACTAATGGAAAACCAAGATGGATCACTAGCAGGGAGAATTTAAAGCTCAGTTTTAAAAGAGCTCAGCTTTGTACATTAACAGTAACTGTAGATCTCTTAACTCTTCGTGTAATTATTTAGACCAATGCCATGACTACAAGGAAGTCACAGCATATTGTCCCTTGCAGATACAGGGTACAACAGATAAACATTTGAACATGATCTCCACCCAGGAAAAAACCAGGCAAGCCTTAGAGCAGGCCCTTACAAAGCAGGCCCATTAAAAGCCCAAAAAGCAAGCAAACAAAAGCCACAAAGAAGATGCTCTTAGGTGAACTCAACACACTGCAATAGCAAAGTCAACTGCATTTTCTGTGGCTCTCTCATCTTCTCCATTTTGAGATGTCTGAAGTACACTAGAAAAACACCATGAAACACAAGATGCCTAAGGCTAAGGAAGTTGTCCTGTGCTCTGGTAGCAAGAACTGTCACTTCCACATAGCAACTTACATGACCTTTTAGGATGGAATGGCTCTCCTGCCAGGCCTGCCTATTTTGTCTTCCCTGACTGCAAATGAAAGCCAGGCTAGTTGATCCTGTGGTAGACCTCAACATTTTAGTTACCTAAATCTCAGAGGAGAAAACCCAACTTGTGCATCTCAAAGCAGACACTCCATACAGCCTCTCCTAAGTTTAATTATAGGAGGAATGATTTCTGTCAAAAGTGACTTCTATTTAACAATGACTTAAATAAACAAGAAACTGCATTTTAAGCTCGATTTTGTATCCGTATTCATCTCCTCTAAAAGATTATTATTTCATTAGCAATTATTTAAATATTTGTTTGCAATTAAATATAGTCCCACTAAATCTGGTGACCTTTTAAAACTAGGGAATAAATTTTACATACCTAGGATTATATTGCTTGTTAGATGCTAAATAGTTACATTTTATCTGAAAACATCTAAATACATTTTTTGGTTATTTAATATTTCATTAGTTTGACAAGAGCTATGTTTGGATGAAAAGTACAATAATATGAAAAATGGCATTCAAAATAATTCTTAGATTGATCTCTTTTAAATGTACTGGATACATCCACAAAATACATTTTGTTAACAAAGAGTACAGAACTGATTGTTTATGGTTGCCACTGCCTTCAGCTTTTAGAAAGAGCAGATTTTACCTTCACAGATCTATCCTGTGTATGGAAGAGGGGAAAAAAAATGCAGAACCTTTTCAATTCCTAACCCATTTCCAAGTTTGACCTTAAAGTTGTTTGAATTGAATTGGTTAAAGTGATATTAAACTGCAAGAAAAAGCTACTACTATCAGACTATAGCACTTCAAAAACTTGCTTCCCACTCTTACTCAATAAAGAGGGAGAGGCTTGTGCTATTCCATTCATCAGTTCAGTGCATTCTCTTTGGGACTCTGGCAACAAAACTGCTTAAAGTTTTAAGACAGTATAGTGCATACAGCTGTAACAGACATTAATAATTTTGTATTTTGAGAGAAAATATTTAATTTAAATAACTCTGTTCTAAGATAAATGTTTACCTTTCCTCATTTGTTCTAGGGCAGTACTTTGTGTAAACTCTGGAGCTCATTTCAGTGGTAAGGTAGTACCATATAACGCTTTGCCAAGCCCAGAGGCATGAACAGATGTTCCGTAAGTAGATCTGCAAGTAATAGTCAAGATGTACTCCAGAAACCAGCTCTTTGTACATGTACATCCCAGCAGTACTATGCACTTAATATTCCTGTCCCCTTCCATGTTTTCTCATGACAGAGGCCGATCAAAACCAGACTGCTCTCTGTGTTCTCTCTGAATTGGTGGTAATCCAGTTTTGGCTGCCACTTTTCTGTGGAGCCTCTCAACCCCTCCCCTCAGTACCAGGCATTGGTCTGTGATGGGATGGGGGACAGAAGTGTGAGTCTTCTGGCAAGGAAGCCAGAAACATAAGCAATTCCTTGGCAACTTTAATTGTTCTAAGTAAGAAATTGTTAACATTAAAAACATCAGACCGAGTGATATCAGGCTTCAAGTTTCCAAGCGTCACACCCGCATGAGCCTCTGCAATCTTGAAGCAGCTTCAGCTTTGGAGATACCACTGGAGACTCGTGTCAAGTCTAAGGCAGATATTCTGTGCACAGAGAGCAGCAGGTATGACTCCAGTTTGAAGATCAGGGTCTTCAGTAACAAAACTGTGAAGATGCCAGATACCTGACTTCCAAGGGCTTTTCTTTCTTATTTAGTTATTGCTAATCTCTTCTGAAAACAAAACAGACCAAGGGGCTGATGACTTTGAGTATGTTTCAACATCACAATATTTTTGATTGAAGAAAAATATGGTAGCTGTACTTAACTCATTCTTTCCATAACAAACACAACTTTAGGTGAAAAGAGGACTACACTGCTGATAAATGTGATTATGAAGTTCTTAAGGCAGGAAGTGAGAATAAATGTGTTGACATGGAGAGAGAAAAAAGCTTATCAAACTGATGATAAAAGTAAGCTTATCTGAGAATTCCTTTAAACACAGCTAACGAAGTAAATTCAAGCAATGAATAGTCTCATCTCTTGCTAGTGAAATCCTGTAGTTAGCACAGTAAACACACAGGTAAATGTTACCCTTTTTATCAAAGTTGTTTCATAATTAAGACATAAATTCTTAAATAAGGAGCTTAGAAAGAAAAGGATCAGTTTTTAGCATGTTACTCTCTAACTGATAGGACACAAGGACATCACAAAGATGATCTTAAAAATACTGAAGTTACTCAAAGTAATTCTTTAAATATCAGGAAGAAATTCTTCAGGCCCAGTAAATTTGCCAACATGTAACCATTTTCTCTCCCGTTTCCCTTTCTTCTAGGCAAGCTTCTTCAATCTTTGTCACTCATATCAGTTACACAAGCAATACACTGGCAGTAGATTTCTGATGTTTTGGATTAGCCGCCACCATAACAAACCAAAAAATTCAACACACAAACTGCAGCTCTGAAAACAGTGTAAACAGCCACACTCCTTTAGGTAGTCAGCACTTTTGTTAATACAAATCTTTTACTATTTAGGCATTTATTCTCTGTCAGCTGACAGGTGTATCTACTTTCATCCCTATCTGTTAACACTCATCTTTGGTGGTATCTGAATTTCCATCTTTCATAGGCCTCCCCTCACTGTGTTTAAAGTCGATGAAATTCCTTTAACTGAGTTGGTCTCTTATTACAACTTGTCTGGCACATACTTTCAGTCGTGACCTTCACATCTCCAAGAAACTGTCCTATCTCCTCAGTTCCTCTCTTACTTCAGACTTGTATTCTGTGAGATGTTATCAGTTTTCTGTGGTCTGCCTTCTTTAAGTCCAGTCATTTTTATTTTGAGGTTCTCCCTCTCCCCCAAGAATTGTGAATATTTAATTTCACTTTCTTTCTTATACAAGTTGTCTTAAATCACCCATCCAATACTTTGCTCACTTGTTGCTGCTGTAGTCATTCTTGATCCCAGCAATTGGTTCCTAGTGGGTGTAATGTTGTCTGTCCTAAATTAGACAGCAGTCAGATACTTTGAGTATGACATTAATCTGAACACTAAAATTCAGCTATGAACTCTAAAGAGCATCTACTCTCCAAATGAAATCTGTGTTCTACACTGATGATT
This sequence comes from Aphelocoma coerulescens, assembly GCF_041296385.1. NCBI lineage: Eukaryota > Metazoa > Chordata > Aves > Passeriformes > Corvidae > Aphelocoma > Aphelocoma coerulescens. The sequence continues at coordinate 33,942,201 of NC_091014.1, read as the reverse complement.
ATTTTTACTGGACTTGTACTTGCCCTAATACACAAAATGCTGTCTAGACAAAGAGTCCCTGCATCCAAAAGTTACAACTGAAGCACACACAGAGAAGCACATATAGAAGGTACTGTGAGAAGGTAGGGGTGAAAAATCCAGGGAGAAAATAGGCTTTTCTTGGGGAATAAAAATATAGTATCAGTATTTTGCTGATGGCTAAATGGTTTTCACCTACAGATGTAGACAATGTCTTTGCACGATTTTGGATTTCAATTCAAACAAAACCTACACGCTAGAGCTGCCTTATTTGGAACTTTCTGACACACCCCACTCTAAACAGTCTTACTGGGCCTGTGGCAGTAGCACAGTCAGAATGTGCACTGCTCACAAGGCAGCTGTGCACAGCAGTTTCTTCTCATGCTTACAGAGCCTCACCTTATTCAGGAGGACTCAAGCTGAAGGTTGCCTGCCCATACACAAAATGAGTAGCTAGCTACAAATGTGAAGTGAACGACTGGTGAAGAGACACAGAACTGAGCTGTACAGAAACAGATGAGTAGAAAATGTGCTTTCCTCCTCCCTCCCCTCAAGAACACTCCTATCCTGAGCTTCTAAATGAATTTCTGTAAAATACACTGATGACTAGTACTTGTGTTTGCCACGTGCTGAGGAAAAGAAAGGCATTAGCCTGACTAAAAATATCTTGCCTGAAGAATTCAGGGCCAGCTATGAGAAGATTTGCTCTTTGGGAAGAAGAAACAACTCAACCTGCGTAAAAAAAGAACCCCATCTGCAGAATACTGTGATAACCTACTCAAGTTTCACAGACATACTCTTACTTACTCTTGTAAATAACTAACGGTGAGCATGTGTTTCACGTGTATTTTTAATGTCCAGTAACCCACAGTTCACAGTTCACCAATAAAGCAGGAGGAGAAGCAGGCTCATATACAAGGGAGCAAAACAGATGTCCAGTTAGATAACCATCTCTGATGATAAGCAAATAACTACTGTAGGCTAGTCCTAGGAATAAGACTTTCTATAAGAAGTTCCCAGCTTGAGACATCTGTTCTTTTTTCATAATCAGTTCTATGCAATCTTAAATCCTCATGTACATTAAGGCAATGGTCATGGCACTGAGACATACAAGTTTTCCCAAGTAATCCGAAGTCTTGATATGGACATGCTAATAATCTAATAATTTTCTCCTTGGATTCCCATCCATGTCCATTTTAAAGTTGTGGACAAGAAGGAGAAAGGTGAAGATTGTGGTTACATTTAATAAGCAATTGATGCTTATCTTCTAACTTCCAGCAGATGCATTTCTATTCAGTCAGCTGTACCACTTTTATAGCTGACTTCAGCGACACTGCAGACCCCATCCTGAAAATGTCCACATTTTTAAATTCTCATGACTAAGCAACCCTACAGATTTGAAAAGAACTTGGACATGGGTCTACTCAACAGGTAATGCTGAATTAATTCAATTTCTTCTGAACAAGATTTACCTTGCTAGGAACATGTAAAAACGTGAAATTTAAATATTCAAAAATGCTGCTGCATCAAAGATGCCCTAAGAATGCTTAGCAAAAAGTACAAATAGAAAAAAGAAACTGATATTTCAAGTTGGAGGAAATATTTGAGTGTTGGACAAGAAGGCACAGTAAAGGGAATAATTCTTGTTCACAGACAAAATGAGGCAATGAAAACATTTTCTAAGCTAAGTAGCTTTTAGTTTTCAAGCTATTTATACAAAATACAAAAAAGCAGTTTTAATGTGGTCAACCTCAGACTGCATGGCCAAACATGCCTCAAATAGCACAGATATTATTAGTTTTGTAATTAAGAGAAAAGGATGGTAAGTTAGCTCATTGGTAGTTTATTTCAAAACCTTTTGAAGATTAATATTCATAGGTGTAAAGTAGTCTAAGCTCTAGAGTCAGGAAAGACTCATGCATCCCTTTTTGAATTACAGATAAAGATGAAGATTTGCCTCAATGGACAAATGCATCTGTATTATCACTGAAAAATCCATTAGAAACTAATTAGAAACAAATTCACCCATAGCTTGGTCTGCACACCTATATATTCTAAAACAAATTAATTCCCTTCTTTCCTGCCCTACAGTTTGTTTTTTTAATGACCTTGACTTATCTTCCACTAATGAGGAGAGCAGTTGTCAGGCTTTCACTTTCAGAGAATGGATAATGTTGTTACTTGCATGCAAGACCCAGTTCTGCAGTATACTGGAAATGCTCCTCCAGAGAAGGTATTTTGACATAAATCCTATTAACAAGAAGCATTTGTTTCCTTAATGTGTGTATTCTCTTAAAACTATTCAGGTTTGACAATTAGGTTCCATGTAACTTTGGTCACAGAAATGTGCAAGGTCTTGAAGCCTCTTTAACATTTACTGTACTTTGAAGCAGAAAGCTTTTAAAAAGGACCATAAACTGGAAACTTGTGGGAGCAAGCTGACCAAAGAACTGCCTGGAGAACATTATTCATGCAGGGTAACCCTGACCAGTTCATCACACCTTCAGCTTGAAGCTTCTACAACTTTTACACCTATTCACATATACCAATCAGTGTCCCTTTAGCAAGGAAAGTGCAAAGCAAACAGATGTAATACCATTTCTTATGCATGACGATCTTTTAATATCTACAAAAGACTTGAAGAAATAAAACCCTAAGGGTAAGCTCTGAAATTCTGAAATCCATAGAAAGGCACCTGTCTTTTTTTTTTTTTTTTTTTTTTAACATTTGGCCTTTGTGCTTTTACATCACAGATTAAAAATGTGAATACAGGTGAAACATTATTGAAATCAAGATTAATTAAATAAGTTTAAATGCTAGATCACAAACTTTAAAAACAATACTATTAAAAGTGGTTTGCTTCAATTGTGTATTATGTGAAAGTGAAACAAATTCACATTTACTTAATGACAAATTTTACTGCATTTCTAAATGAGTAACTATATTCAAAAATACACTTCTCATGGTTTTTATCAGACACGATTTATAATTAAAAGATTAGAACAATTTGTTTGGGTTGAAAAGACATTACAAAACAAAACAGTTAAAATTATTGAACAAAATATTACAGCCAAGTATTTTAGATATTTGAACTTGCCTTTCTTGGGTCATGATTCAAAGACTGTGGTACTTGCCAAGAAGGTCAAAAAAGGCTAACAACCCTCAAATATGTTTGTTTTCTTTTTAAAGCAAGGCTGCAACTGCAAAAATGGATAGAGTTGAGTAGAACAAACATCTTGAAACAAATTTATTATAAAGTGAGGTATGGTAGTGCTGAAGTGCTACAGTGGATTTCTGCATATTCAAACATTTCAGGTCAACTACTCTGAAGTTTGAGATCAGCAGACTGTGACTGCTTACTTCAATCTTTTGTTGTATGACCCTTTGCAGATGTCCAATGGCCACAAAGAAGATACATTCAATTAAGCAAAAACTAACATGATCAGATATGAATGAGCATATCTGGCAATTTAGAAGGCAAACTGTAAGTAAAAATGCAAGCATACAACTTATTCATAATAAATACATTTTCAGGCATTTGACATTATCAATATTTTTAAAAGAATTTAAATAATAAATGCAACTATTTTATACATAACTGTACCATTTATTATACACACAAGTATATCAGTTCCCTTTGTTTACAAAGGCTGGTTACAGATATATGGAATGTTACAGTACCATCTTGCATAAAATTTTAGTACAATTCGTACTTCAAAAAAGGGTGCAAAACACCAGCCTAATAAATCTGACTGAATTGAAATATTTTTAATTACATCATTAACACATACACAACAAGCTGTACATAAGCCCACTTTTCAATCACCACTTCAAGATACTGTAGCAAGTACATTAGATTATAAATGATTCCAACTAGTCAGTTAAATTTATTAAAGGTTTGCACTGCTACTCACTCTGGAACCTTTGAGATAAAGCCTGTATTCACGACTTACTGAGCTCTTGTTAGTACAGTTAAGAGGCAGTCAGCACTGGTTGCCAAAGTACTAGTCACAAGAGATTTCCTCAGAGAAACTTGAACTGGGAGCAAACATTTTTGGATATTCCCTTCAAGGATCAAACAGAAGTTTTATGGGGTCAAGACTCTCCATTCTGTACCTTGGATGCTGGTGGATGCATGAAGTCCTTAAAGGGAACCAGTGCCTCCTTCAAAGCAGAGCACACTTCTGAGGATGAACAAGTGATACATTCTACTAAAGTCGGGTACAAGGCAATGACTTGTGCCCATGTGCTAGAATCAACTGCAGGGAAGAAAAGAACAGACTGAATCACTTACTACTGTCCAAATACTGACAACAGACTTTTTTCAATACCTCTAAGTCAGGGCACATTCACAGTGTGCCTAAACATAGGTACTTGGTGCTATACAGACACTGTGGCATCCATGCAGGGCACTCAGATATGGGCCAAGATTTCTGCAGGAGAACCATTTGTTTTTTCAACTGCAACTGGAGGCCAGGTGGGATAATACCCTTAAAGTGGTGCTACATACCTGTGTTTCTACATATAAGTCATTCACTGTGGTTTTGGATGAAGAACTGACAAATTTAACATAATACTTCTATTCAATCTGTAATACACAAGCGTTTTCTGCCTGCTTTTCTCAACTATTGACAGAAAATTGAACTAGATACACATTTCACTTCTGGAAAATTGTCAGCAATGAGACTTTCTATTGATTTTAGATCATTTCAGATTACAAGAGCTATAGAACGCAAAGGTAGAAACACTGGACAAAGACAAAAAAATATCCGTGGTAAAGTTTTGTTACTCCAACAAGTAAAATTAAACACTGTAGCATGGATCTTATTATAATGTCACTTCCTTGCTTATTTCTGTTTTAGCTCTGCTTTCAAAAAAGAACAAACCCCTGGCTTCAGACAACAGTAATAATTATCTTAAATAAATAAAATTATTAAAAGGTAGAAGTGAGAGTGAAATGATTCTGTAATTTGTCCAGTGGTTCTCTTTCCAAGAAAGTGTGTGGGAGGTTTGGCAAGCACTGCTGCATATGGACCAAGGGAAATATATCTCTCATTGCAGGAAGAGGGATGTGGGGAACAGTCCAGCTGAGTTGGCTACTCTACCCCTCTAAGAGGAAGACCCACTAAAGCAGCACCTTCAGTTACCTTCAGGGTTAGCATCCCAGCATAAAGCTTGCACCCTTTTGCCATGAACCTTGGAAACTGTATCATCATAACTCTGGCTGCTCAGTGATGATGCAAAGGAGGAACGGCCTCTTTCCAGAAACCCACCTGCCCATGTTTTTCTGGAAAGGGTGTTTCATTTGTTTGTTTCAGGATTGAAAAGGGTGTTTTTTCCTGTTCCTCCTAATATCAAAAGGAGGAAGGTAGGGGGAAATGTATACACAATTCTGTCACAACTTCAGAGCCCAATACAGTGGGCTTAACCAAGACTCATGATTGTTTCCTTCCAAGAACTCTCAATGCATACCGAAGCTGCAGCTTACAAGAAGAACAGGATATGTGATTTAATGAAGTTGAGGTCTTTCATTTAATTCAGCCATTTAAATACATCTGTCAACCATTTACTCAGGCATCAATGAGCTAAGCTCAATCCAGGGGACAGGAAATAATAGAGCAGGAAGACAGGGAAAGCAAGACCACAAGTGTATTTATCTACCAGCCTGTCCATGCATTTAACTTGTACACCCCTTTAACTGCAGACTGCACCTATGTGAACATGATCCATAGCAACCTACAAAGGTATCATGAGAAGGAAAAAAGTGTCTAGCCAGGCTTCACATACTTAAGAATTCTATTAATATTTTTGGAATGGGGTTTTTTTCTTTGTTTTCAGAAGACACCAAGCTTTATCTAATAAAGGACACCATAAATTGAAGTTTTCTCTTTTATTAAACATATCTTAGGTTCTTATACTTTTAGGCATGCTGGAAGAACTTTGTGGGGTTTCTTGCTGTCTACCTGCCACCTACATATACAAAGAATTACAGAATACTGACTTTTACAGACTACACTTTTCTTTCAAATTTCTGGGAAGACTACTAAAGGAAATAATAAATGCATCTTTGGGGCAGATATAATGTTACCTTGTTTAGAACCATGTTACTTAACAACCATCAACTTACCATTTTCAGGTTGAGTCTTTTTAAGTGAATCTATGAGAGTACTGACAGCTTTTAAAACAAATATTATTTCTGTTACTTGCTGCCTACAAATGAAAAAATGCAAACAGTCAACTACTCATTTTTGTTTCAATAATATAAGTTTTATAGAAAAACTTTCCCACCATTATTGCTGTTATCTCAGTGAGGACAGCTTTAGCTGTGATACTGGAAACAGTAACACCATACAAATCTCAATCTGAAAACACTCATATCAGGGGAAGTGATAAGGCTAACAGAAAGATAATAATTTTCCACATTCATGATCAAAAACCTTCAAAAGTCAAGCAAATTTCAAGTAAGTTCCCATTTTAAAGAATTTCTTAGTATTTCAGTCAATTTTTCCATTTCAAGAACAATTACTTGAGTAATGATTCACAATATTGCTGTTTGGATGTTTTATCGCATTTTTGAGGATATTCTACCCACCTCTTAATTTAGAAACTACAAATAGCTCTACTGGGAATAAAAGGAAATCCGATTTCAGAAATATTATGCTAGAGAGATCAGAAACATTGTTTCAGTAACTGAAAATGTAACAGCACAGACCATGACCACTGCTACTTGAAGGTTTTTAAAAAAAAATTTGGTACCAGCAATTTTGTTTGAAATATCTTCCCCATAAAGATTTCCCTGCCTTTTAAATTTCATTATCTCCCACACCCCTCATTTTTTTCATGACTAAGTGATATTTTGAATGCAAACTTCTTCTCCTAAAGTCCTGGTAATACCTTTACTTTCTAAAGACAACGCACATACCGTGGAAGAGGACATTTGCCACTCAATCTCTCATCTTCTATGTAGCGATGCAATACATCCTGTGACCTTTTCAAGAGCACAGAAAGTGCCATTCTAGAGATGTAGCCTTCTTGAGGAGTTGTGACTTTATTACTGAATGAAAATTGGAGCAGTGTTTCAAAACACACCTTAGAAAACTCCTCTCTCATTCGAATATCTATTTCGGCTTCTGTCGAAGTAAAATGATGCATTTAATTGTGCAGTGTGCATGATGCTGCATTTCAATCAGTTTATTATAAGTTGAGAAAAGGTTATCACTTCTCTAGTATTAAAAAATATTAACAGTGATGAGAACAAACAATAAGAATACGTTCTAAGAAAAAATGACTGTGCAAAAATCACAATAGTTCCAAAACCAAGAAATTCATTCTGCCACATTCTCAGTAACATGTCATGTACCTGACATTGCTTTAACTATAAAATACATGAAATAATCTAAAAACAGCAAACCCAGTCCTACATTGTAAGTACTCATATTTCGTACTGTACAATTCAAGTATTTTTCTATGTAATGGTTTATGTCCAGTTTTTTCATCTTTTCAAAAATCCCTAGAAATGTTTTGTCTTAAAGGCAGAGAAGGTATCTGGTTAGGTACACCATATAGTTACACTAAGGTCATTTAGTTTTTAAGAACAGGATATTATGTCTGTCTTACAATTGTCTGAAATGATTGCTAGAACTGGCACAAAGGAAAATAAACTATGTAGAAAGTAACACAATTAAAATATTATATATTATAAGGTCCAAGCAGTAAGGAAGTAATTTTTTAAAAATTGCAAGGAAAGCTTGGCAACTTCCACAAAATATAGTTTACAAAAAATGTTAGATATCAAATGGTCTATACTGAATTTGTGCCAGGGAACTTCAAGTCTTTATTATAGTAAGTACTCTCAACATTTTAATTATTTTCTAGTAGATTTAAAGACTGTATTTTTTGTCATTCAGGTACCATACCTGTAAAGGAGGATGACTGAGAATGTATTGAGCCTTTATTGAGCATAGTCATTATTTGACCAACAAATTCCTTAGGAATAAAATTAGCATATGGCAGTATCTCTGTGCTGATAAGCTGCACCACCTAAAATAAATTACATATATTATATTGGTTTTCTAAATACTCAAATTGTAAATCTAGTATGAAGAAACATTTAACAAGAGAGAAAGGCCTAATTAGACTTCACAAAATCTTCTATTGCTAGCATTTGAAATATGCAGATATGTCCAAAAGTGTGGTCTTGCATGGGACAATTAACTTGAAATAATAAACCTTTCCCCCCACCACTTCTGCCAGAGTTTCTGATCAGATTTCAAATGACATTTGAAATGTAGTCTTCAAATCGAATTTATGGTTTTGAAAAGAGAAAATCTAACATGAGGAATCTCTCTCTCCCTTAACCGCAACTCAATACCCTCACTATGACATTAACACACATACCACATCCCTAACAATGTGACATCTGCAAAGCAGAACAAGTGTGTTAATTATCTAAACAAGCTTAAGGCAATACACATTAACAGAAATGCTCTCCATCCTTGTCTTGATGCTCCCATTCAGGAACAAAGTGGGTTTACGTCTCCATAAATTAATCCATTAAATTTGAGAATTCTGCTCACTGCAGGCAGAACTGCTCCCATTTTTCATCTGGATATCTTTGTGTTCCAGCCACCCCTCTGGAAAGATGACGGTGATGAAACCAGAGATACTGCCACGTCTTCTCTGCAACTCCTTTTGTTTTGTATCCCTAATCTCTGTTCTGCCACATTTCTTTGCCCTGGAGTTAAAGGGGACAAGTTGCTCCTCAGTTCAAGTGTCATCTTCTCATAATTTTCTTCGGCCTTATGAAACCAAACATTTTCTCTTTACAATTACAGCGATCTTTGTGCTGCACGAACAACACATAATTTCTTCATTTATGCCAAAGGTTCTCAGTATTGAGAACACATTTTAAGGGCAACAATGTCTAAGAAAAAATGAATTTTTGCTGATCGCCCTCTCAATGCAGAAAGCACTCCTTTTATGTTTAATTGTCAGCTTTCTCTGTGGTCTACAATACCTGTGTAAATGCTCAGCAATAACATAATAGTAAGGATCACATAATGAGTTAGAGGCAGAAACACATTCTGGCTTAGTCACTCTACACTGTTTTGAAGATGAGAGGAAAAGAAGCAGTTTGTGGCACCCCACTTCCTACTTTTTGCATCACCCTGAAGCAGCTGAATTCTGGGCCTATGAATTTCCTGTCTTGTTTTCAAAAATGAAAACAATATCACAGAAAAAGTAATGAGAGGGTAACTTTTCAAAAAATTATTTCAGAACCGAATGCAACTTGTCAATGTCACTAACTTGTTACTTGCAATAGTATATTTGTTAAAAGCTCCTTACCTCAACATCAATACTCTCATTCTTCTGAAATTCTTGAATTGAGAGATTATCAGGAGGTGTACTAAAAATAAACATAGTGCATTATACTTTAAATTTACATCATGTGTAAGGAGGTAAGTATGGGAAAACACATTACATTTACACTTATTACATGCATCAAGTTGGTAATATTATATGGTAATGATTAATGATCACAAGGCCAGGTTGGACGGGGGCTTTGACCAACCTATTTTTTTCACTCACTATGCAAGAAAAATACTTTTGAGTTTCAGCAGTTCATCTGTAAAAATTTTTTTTAATTTTACATTTTCCTCTACATTAATGAAAAACTTTTCATTAATGGGACATTACCATGTCCTTTTCCCCTGCTAACTGAAATTATGTATATGTTCTCATTCTTAATGAATTTTATTAAAAGAAAAACCCATTTTATAAACCATAGTTCTGAAGAAATTTAGAACTTTCTGGCGCTCTTTATTTATTTTCAGGTGAAATGTTCAGAAGCGATTCAACAGACTCTGTTGAATCAGAGCTAAGCACATGCTCACAGGCAAGGCAGCTGCCCAGTATAGGACGTGAACTTGTGCCAATCTTGTCCTCATAACGGTACTCATCTGGGCCTGTCTTCTCCATCCCATTGCCAATTTTAAAGAAAGTTTAAGAACCCTGAAGGTTTTGAAATCTCATTCAAATCTGGTTAGTTTAGCTGACAGATGTTTTGTTTTATTTTGCATGATTTTTTCTTTCAGTGTTCCTGTATGTTGCTGACCAAGACAAATATGATTTTTCCGAGATAGGCTTTTTTCTTCCCCCTCTTCTGAGTGCTTAGCATAACACACTGGAAGATCAGTCTTCACAGCTACAGCTAATTTTCAGTTTGGACAATTATGAATGTATTATGTATGTACCAATGTATCTGCTTGAAAAATAAATATATCTCTGCTCCTCAAAGAGACTTCATGTAGATGAAGTCTAGATCAATTTATCTTGAAACAGACAAGTGTTACATGTGTGACTAGAACAAACCACAAAGAATAAAATATGAAATATTGTATTTATTACTGGGTTGTGTATTAAGCAGTCAGGAAGTTTGGAATTTTATGTTGAAAACATAGAATAAAATAAAATATTAAGTAGTTGTTCAGTCAGTAGCTTTTCTAACACACAGAGCTGTTAACTATGCAAAACCTTTAAACAGTAATGTAAGCTAGTATGATACATAGAAATGCAGGTCATGTTGAAATACAAGGGAAGATTTCACTCTGACACTTCCTAATTTATGACTCGCTGAGCTGAGGTTTACTTAAAGACATGTTAAGATCTTTCTGCCCAGTCATCCATATCTGATCTATCTTATATACTACAATTAGGGTACGTATTTGTTCATGTAGCAAATTATTCCCAAGTAAATAGATTTTGTAAGGTGTCTATATGGATACATCTATCTAGGGGCAAAATACTTTGGTGCTCTGGCACAACATATCCAAACCGTACTGAAGGGTCAAGAGCCAGGAAAGGTAAGAGTGTGATGCAGCAACCTTCCCCAGTACAGAGCTCCCAGCCCCTGCCCACTGAACAGTGAGGGCTTCAGAGCCAAGAGCAAAAACCTAACAACCACCCAGAGTCCTGCTGTGCACAGCACTCTGTTCAGAAGCATCTTTTGGGAAAGTATTGATTTAATTCCCTCATGTGAGCATAGACTTCTGCTCTAATAAATTATATCTATATCTATATCTATATATATAGATATCTACACACACACATTTGTTGAATTTTATTGTATATAATGGCTTGACATGCTTCTATGAAAGCCTCTGGGAAAGAAGAACAATATGAAATAATAAACAGACCAGCTTCTTACTTCTTACTAGAAGACAATTTTGTGTAAATTAAGTTATATGAAATGTATTAATTTTAATTGTCATTTTGATTTATGACAAAAATCAAGATTATTGAGTCTCCTCAGCTGTAGCTTGCTTTAAAAAAATTTTAAAAGCTGAAACTTCTATCTTGGAAGTTGTTAATTCTCTACGACAGTAATATTTTCCTTTTTCATTTACCTAGGCTCTCTGGGCTATATTTGAAATTTCTTGTACAAAGCTGCAGAGACCATTTCTGCTGTGCTTTGTACATTTTAAACAACGAGTATCCCCTCTCATTTAGCCCCACAGCTGGCTTGCAATTGTTCCTATCCGAAAGATAGAGGTGGCATCCTGCAGAAGAGGTTCACTATCTTAAATACAGTTATTCACAGAGCTTTAATTTAAGGGTTCAAATTACAGTGACCTCTTGTCTAATCAGTGCCAACTCAGTTTCACTGCCAGAAGCAATATTAGGCTATCTACACATATGGTTTCTAGGACCACAGTGACTAGAAGGGTTATGAGTTGAACTAGAAAAATGTTTGAAATATTGGTTAAAAACTTAGAACATCAGTGAAATAGTTTCATCTTTCTACCCAATGCTCAGCCAGGTGGAAACTGGGAGAACATGCATACAAAAATAAGACAAAGTGCACTGGCATATTTTAATGAACAAAGCTAAAGGAGATAAACTAATCAAATCTGTTATGCAGTGTTGCTCAAAGGACTGACTGCATTAAGGCTTTTGTGAGTCTTGCAGAGATGCAGATGTTTCATATTTAGAACCATCCAGCAGTGCTAAGTCAGGCTTGGAGAATAAAGATTTGAAGAGAAGGTACAAAAGGAAGTAATTTACCTAGCTTTGCATAAAGCCTGGACAGACAATAGCACAGGACATCTAAAACATTTAATAGTGGAAAGTGTGGAGTATGACAATGTATCAAGAACGAAGGAAGAAAAGTAAGGGGTTTTTGTGAGATAAAGTTCTGGTTTACTTGAAACAAAGAGCTTAGAAAAAATTACAGAACGCCAGCATAAGAAAGTAAATTTTCAGTTCTAACCATATTCAGGTCTAACTGTATATATCTAACTATTCCTGTCACAAGGGGTGACATGTTAGAGAATGCTAAAAATCCAGACACCATAGTAATGGGGTTACTCTGTCTCACTGTCAGCCTCTTGGGGAGTCAACTGAACTGCATTTCCCAAACTCTTTGTGCTTCAGAACCTTTTCATTCCATGCTGGCTTTAGTCAATTTGTACACTCCTGCACATAACTTAATAACCTCCCTGTCCTGCATGACACATTTGCAAGTTGGAAAGCCACCAGAGATTACCTGACTCTCAGCTGCAGTAAAGCCACTTGGTCAGGTTCAGCAGGGCTACTAAAACCAATTCAAGTTTACAAGTCATGAATCTAACTAAGAGCATTCTCCTCAGCTGTGGCTCGGTTAATTGATTTTGGTGATATGGACAAAAGTCCAAGTAGTACCAAAAGTTTAAAAAAACACAACTCATTGTTAATATAAATAAGTCAGGAAACACACCAAAAACAGTTCTATACCACCTGGCTGGCCGTAAATAGAGGACCAACATGGATAGTTGGAAAGTACATTCTCGTCGCCTTCCCCTGCAACCTGAAGGTTGACATGCACCTCAACTCAGCAATAAATTTTGGCTGTTACTTTCAAAACAGTGAATAAATTCTCTCAAATTGCCTTGGAATAAGGCACCACTATGACTAACATATGTTTTCTATAAGAATTACCAAAAAAAATTGAAAGAACACACTAAATTTGAAAATTCTGAATTCAATTTCCTTACAAGTGGAACAACTACAAATTCAAGAGACTGAGCAAACTGCAATTATAAACCACTAGAAGACACAATTTCGCAAATTTCAAACCAAAAGGGGCAGGTTGCCTTACTTGCTAAGGGTAGTTTCATAGCATCTTGCACAGAGTGCAGAAAGATTTAAGCAAAGAAAATCGGAAGAGAATTACCTCAACGTGGGGAACTTCCACAGCTATCTCTAGAGCCCTCCTTGCATCACAGCGAGAGAGACACGCTTCAGTAGCAATATGGGGAGGAGGAGGAGAACAAAGTGGATGAAGAAAAGGAGAAATGACTGCTATTACAATTGTCCTGACTACTGGCATGAGGAAGATGTACTCCCTTTTCAGCTTTAATTTTTTTTAGGAGCACAAGGCTCAGGCTGATAGAGAGAACAGAAAGGTTATCTATCCTAAAACTACCAAGGGACAGGGCTCTAACTGTATGTAGGGGAACCATACTCTTGGAAGGCAAACTGCTATTTAGAAAAAGATTAACATAAGGCAGGTAAAAAAAAGCAACCCCAAACCAGACAGTCTGTAGCCACACAACATACAACTACGTAAGCAAAATCCATCTACTCACAACAAGCCTGGAAAGCATAATGATAATGGGCATTAATTATAGTAACAGGTCAAATTTTCTTGTTGTAGCCATGTGGTTCTATAAAATACCAGCCTATTTTTAGTGTTTTTAATTATTTTGAACCTTAAAGTTTCTAGGTGAAAGAAAAGTTTGCTACACTTTTCTAAGGACACTTTTAATTATGATGAAAAAATTTTCTCTAAACCACGTTTTGTATGTAAAGTTATAGTGTACACTCTGGTTGCTAAAGAGGTAAAACAAGACTTAAGACAGACATCATCAGGCATCATAAATATTCACACAAGTACTATTTTTCTTCTACCTCCAGAGAATATTTGCCCATGTGTGACAAATGGCAAAAGGTATTAGAATTAACATAAAGAGTAATAGTTTCTAGCAAGCAACACATTAAGATGAAATTTCTATGGTTGAAATAATATTCAAGTAAAGTATAAATCACTCACTGTAAATTAAAAAAACCCCACAATATATTTGACCAAAAAGGTAATGAAGATGATAGGGGATTATCCTGAATTACACCAAAGAGCTGTGATAATTTTACTTCCCTGGATTTATGAACAATTAATACCAAAAAACTGTAGCAGTACCAGCCTTGGTCAGCTAAGAACATGCAAAATGGAATGGTTTCATTTGCTTTGCAAATATTTAGGAATAATTAAATTACAGCAAATAGTAATATGTATTCCCAAAGCAACTTTTAAGGGAACATACATTCTTCTACAATAACCTGAAAAACCTTCATTTTAATTCTGTAAGCCCAACAATGATATAGATTATAGGGCATTAACTGATGTGGACTGCCTGTCTCAGAATGGAAGCAGGAATACTAACTGCAGCTAAAAACAAAACCAAGCAAGATACTGCAAAGATTATTTTACATGAAAGAAACAGTGAAGCATAAAATAAAAACTTGGATGACTGACTGAAGTGTCTTTTAATCCATCATGGTGATCTTTTCTACTTGAAGGTCCTCCTATTTAATAGAATTTTCTTTCAAATAAATGAAAAGACAATAGGAAGGTTTTTCACCTGATTGCCATATAATCCTATTGATGCTATTCCAAACCCATTCATTATTACACACATTTTCACTAATGGATGTGTCTCTAAAATAAATTTTCATTGGTATTTATTTTTTGTTTGTTTTGGGCAAGCTGCTATTTATCCATCATTAGTAAATACAGCTGTGTTTGGTTGCTGACTTTTGTGTGTTTCAAAACTAAACACACAGCATATTAGTGTAAAGCACTGAGGAGCCTTACTGTTCTCTGTTAAAAAGAAAGATTCATTTGTTACTGAAATCAGCATATACACTGAAAATCAGGGAATTTAATTTTTCATGTTCCACCATGTTCTTTATTCTAAAACACTATTAGATATACTTAAAGTACTCCTGAAAGATGCTTGCCCACAGATGTTTACAGAAGATGGAAATTCCATACCACTTCTAAGCAGTTGTCTAAAATACCTAACCTTCCTTAGAGTAAAAGGTTTCCTTAGTGTTTAACCTAGATAATTTTTGCTGTACTGAAATAGATTTTTACCCATTGCCAAGGGACAAAAAAAATTCTTCTCTGAAGCAAGCTTTTACTATATTATGAAAATTGATAATGTTTTGCTAATGATATATTCCTTTGGTTGAACAAATAAATAGATCCAAGGCCAGGCTGGATGGGGCTCTGAGCAAGCTGGCCTAGTGGAGGGTGTCCTGCCCATGGCAGGGGGTTTGGAACTAGATGATCTTTAACATTCCTTCCAACTCAAACCATTCTATGATTCAACGATTAAATTGTCTGTCTCTGATTATTACTACTTTTCACTTCTGGACTTTCTCAACCTGCCCATTGGAAATTGAGAATGTGTTCCATTCTTGAGAGGAATCTGTCCATCTTTATAGTCATAAATATGATTATTAGCTACCTTTTTCATAAAGTATCATAAATAAAGTGTGGTTAATTATTAAGGTGCAGTCAATTTATCTTAGGTAGAAACAAAAGCAAAGTGAACAGCAGTATATGAAATAATTTTCAAAAATTCATAGTAAGTGGAGTATTTCAAGATGGAACTCAGGAGAAATATATATAGTTAATGCTGTTCACCTTAATTAGAAAAATACTGTTGCAATTCTGTTCAAAGTGAAGAAAGGAACAAATTGAGTACATATCAGCAACTCTTTATCAAATCTACAATAAATGTCCTTGGGAGTCCATACAGAGCTCCCAGTCCTGTTCAGAAAGACTGTGCCTTATATTGAGAGTTCAGCTGAGCTCTTGCTTGCTCTTATGCTTCACCTTTTGATTGAAGCTTTTGCTATTACTTTCTAAAAGTATAGCTTTTTGAAGTAGACAGACTGGTTACCTTCTCTCCATCACTCATTAAATAATCTTCAGATATCAAATACCTCTACTGACACATATAGTGAACAAATTACTTATAAGAATTTCCCTTTAAAAATAATTAAAAAAAAGGAAATAGCGTTTACCTTTTTGTGAATAAAAAGTCTTCAAAAGTGTTTGCTAGCTCTGGCCACATACTGTCAAATTTTCCAGATGATGCATGCTGTCTTGCAACAGGTAGTCCAATGGAGAGAACTTTGAGAAGAGAGGACACAGCTAGCTTCCATGTGCTTTCAGAAGGACAGGAGTACTTCAGACTGAGGGGTATTCTTAGTGTCTGCAAAATGAAAGTCAAAACAAAATTTATAGTTGCACAGACAAATCTAAGATTACAGCAAGTTTCTGCACAAGATCTTGGAAGACACTGTCACAGATGGTAGTACACATCCCTGTCTTTTCAGCTAGTATATGAGATGGCCTTCTACAAATGTAATCCTGAGGATGATTTATCATATACCAGCTGCACAGGTCTGCAGCCAAGTACAAGGTTAGAAGAAGAAATTGATTCATTATTAATTCCACCATGAAATCACACACTAATTTTCTTTTTCTGTATTGCCATCCACCATTTCTGCTAAGTCTGACAAATGGGCTTTCCTAACATCTAAGAGACGGCAGGCAGTCTATCATCAGTGTATTCTGGAGAATTCAGTCCCATTCCTATAAAGCCATTCCAAGTGCTTCCACAGTAAAAAAAAGCCTCATTGAATTTAGACTTTTCCTAGTAAAGTTGAACTATATACATAAACACTAGGAGAAATCTGGACATTATTGACTGTTAAACCACATCAAATTTGAAAGTAAGAACAGTTAGTGAAATTCTAAGATAAAGGCTTCAATACAAATCAAATGTAAAGCAGACGAAAACACAGCAAATTTTAAGCCTTTTAGATAGAAAGTCATCTTCACTATCTATAAAATAAAGTCATTTATAAATTTGAAAACATTAGGCATATGAACTATTTACACATATATGCATTCCTTTTAGTATTGTTAGTCAAAGTGACTTAGAACCTGATAGTAAGTTATCTTGGAAAAGCAATTATTTACTTGACATTTCAAATACATAGTGACTAAATTCAGGTACTATATGTATGTCCCCCATGCTTTTAGTGCAGTATCTGATTTGAGGAAAGCAAAGGGAGGAAAGACTCACTCTGACTCTAATGAGGATGTCAATTATAATTAACTCTATGGCAAAAAATTATGACAGGTAGAATCTCACCCTAGAGATAAACAGAGTATTTTTTTTCTGCTGCTATTGGTCATATGTGTCAAATCTAATTCCAAAATCAACATGGGCTTTAGAGACATGAAAAATAAATTTAAAAGCATTTTCATATATTGCAATAGATTATATTATATATATTATATAACTGCAAATGTTACAGAAAAGGGGTATTTCTATCAGTTTTACCAATGCCATTAAAACAGAAGTGGAAAACAACTGCATTAACTTTGAAATACATATATTTAATTCATAACAGATTTCAAATAGTATCACCTGCTTTAATTCATCTGCTTTAACATTCAGGTTTCTAAATTTCTATACAGGAAAATCCTGATGGCAGCCAAGTCATTGCAAACAAGCTAGGTCATATACATTTTTATTTTCCGAACATTTACTATTACTTCTACTATTTACTAAAATTTTTTGCTGAAATGGAATGGTCAAAAAAAGTGAAGCATTTGACAATTTCACCCTAAAGGTACATTTGCTCACCTTTAACATTTCATAGCTGCATTGACACATTAAGTAATTTAAAACAAATCAAAAGTAATAGAGCACGTGCCCCTGAAGTATATATGCCAGTGTACAGAAACTGGTCTTTGGCCTTCAGTGCCATATTTACTAAGAGGCCTACTTACCACATTCAGGTGCTAACACTTCCAAAGATGAAAATTTTGTGGCCTAACACATTTGTTGATTTTTATCTTAACACTGAAATACTGATGCTGACATTACCCAGCTAAGAACAATACACAAAGTCTAATCAACAGCCTTCCAAAAGAAATTATCCCCCACTGCTCATCTTCATAAAATATCAATCTGTTTACTACAAACTACCAGAAAGCGTTTGTCAACACTAGCTGAAAATAAAACTCATGATTTTCAATATAAGCTCATTAAATTCAGAGCACATGCAGGTCAAACTTTTACCTTAATAATGTTCTGAAGAACCTTCTCTGTTACCACAGCTTTATGGCAAGCTGTCTTTTGGTATAAGTCCACCACAACTTCCAGTGATCTCTCTGCAAATGGTACGTAATTCAATGCCACCCATTCCGCCTAGGAAAGGAAATTAGTAAATTACTAAATTATACATGAAAACATATTAATTAAGGAACAGAAAGTGTATGTTTTGCATTGAACTCTTGGTTTAATGCATGCAAGGTTTGCTAAGAATATGGTCCAAGCAACAAAACTGCAAATACAATGTAGTCTGGCTATGAAAATGTACTCTACATTGAAGTAAAGTACATTTAAGTAGGAGAAATGTTGCAGTCTAAGCAAGACAACTACATTAGGACAATCTTTAAGGAAATTTAACTCACCGGTGCAAATAGTTGTATCTAGTGTGATTCCATTGTGTTGCAGGACAAACAGAATAAGAAGAATTAATACATACATAATAGTTACCTCTTTGATTACACTGAATCAGATGCTCATGCTTAGTGAACAGCAGTGTACACAGATAAACAGAATTACTGAACACGTTCCATTTCTTTACAGCACGTGCAATTCAAAAATCTGAAGCTTGAGGTAATTTTGTCCATTCAAAATTATAATGTCTTTGTGTTAAATTTAGTACCTCTTGTAGGACAAATTATTCTAGATTAATTCATGTACAAATTCAGACACATTTGCCTGGTGTCCAAGCTAGACCTTTCCTACGTGAAGGAATACAAAGTATAAAAGTAAAGAAGAATGCAAAGGGAGTAAAAGAAGATAACAAAAGCATGTAGAAAAAACTTACTACACGACATGCACAGTTAAGTTTTTACAGATTGAACAAATGCATCTTGCTGAACAACCTATATCTTAAGATGAATTGGATTAACCAGCCAAGTGAAACAAGTGAGATTTCTTACTAATTACCTGATTATACTTTGCATTTGCAATGTGCTTTGTTTCAAGCTGTCCATACTGTGGAGGCTTGCAGGAAAATTCTACAAAGGCCAGCAGTTGGTCAAAGATTGCAGGATACATTATCTGCATACCTTCTGAGCCCACACATATAGCCTTTATCAAAAGAAAATACAGAAGTTTAACATATATTTCTTGAGCTTTTGCTTTCAACACCTGCATCAGTACAAAGAACTCCTACAGAAAAATCCCCATATAAGACTATGCAAGAGTCATGCTGTATGGAAGACAGTGTACAATTCCAACAGTTTAAGGAAATTAAATTTTGTTAAATAAAATTAAATAAATAAAATTAAATAAATAAAAATTAAATAAAGTGGCAAGATACCCAGTTCAGTAAAGACAGCTATCTCATCCAATAAAAGATATCTTTTCTTCACAAACTCGGCTTTGACATGTCAGTAAAATAAGATGTATTATATAAGTCTTGTATATAGATCTCACCCATATCATCTTTAAGTTCTACTTCAATAAACATTTAAATCTCAGAAGTAAATCATAGAAGGCTTCAAAAAGTAGTTAAAAGAATGTCTTATAGAAAGGAATGTAAATAAAATGAGAATTATATGATTTGGTATAGCTGAAACTCATAATCTTGCTTTAAAATGTAAAACATTTCAGGAACAGTGTACTTATACTGTCAAAAAACCCCAAAACCCCTGTATACTACAGCAGTAAAAGACTAGAAGACGAGTTCTAATGAAAAATAAAAAGACAACAAAAAACAAAACAAAGGCTGTAAAATGGGCTCAACAGATGAAGCCCGAAAGGAGACCCAAAGCTCCTTTCTGTATGCATGTTCTTGAGTTGCAATGTCCTTTGTTAGTGGAATCACATTATAAAATACCTTTATTCAACTAGTCAGGGGTCAGTCTGAAAAATGTTACGGTTTTTTTATCCTATTCAAAACGCAAAGTTGTCCCACAACTTCTGAGAAAATCAGAACTGATTCAGGCCTTCCTGTATCAGCAAAGGACCTGATCCTACACGCAAACACAGAGATGTGTTTTATTTCAAAGACTGCAAATATTTACATACTCTTCTTTAATGCTTCTGTGTGTATTCCTGAGAGTATCAATTGATTTCAAGAGAGGAAGAAGGTACTCTGGCCTAAAGCAAAACCATCTGACAGATGGCCTTTGCTTCACATCAGCACTGGCTGGCTGCCTTGCCATGTGAACTGGACTGTTTATACAGTCAAGAGGAGCAATCATGCAACTTCACAGAACTTACTCATGTCCGAAAATACTTTAACTAATGCTTTTAGGAACTTCAGTGCTGTTGTGTTAGTAACATAAGCATAGGTGAGATGGGAGGTTTGAGGTACCATCTTATGGAAGTCGGTATTTGCAAATGCTTGTAAATGCGATGGTAACCCGCTGACACTGGGAGTGGGGAAGGGGAGATGTCTTGCTTTCTCATGCGGAGTTACTGCGTTTGTTATTGTTTAGAAACCTTCAGCTACAACAGTTTAACATCTTGATAAGAACAAGAGTATAAAAATGCGCAGTTTTTCCTCATGTTAAAAACTCTGGTAACCCCTTCTTTGAAAAGCCCTAATGCCTGCAGCCTTTAGAAACTAAGATCATCTGGATAAGGAGACTAACAAATAGAAAAATCTGAGATGAATAGTGTCAGAGACTGAAATATTATAGTTCATGATTTAAACATTTTCTTAAAGGACTTTTACAACTGTATTACAGCAGCTGCAGAGAAGACCACTGCATCCTGAATGAGGCCCTGACTGAGGCCTTACACTGCTCGCTGATGAAGATAAAGTAACAACTCAGGGCTGGGGACATTCACGGAGCACAGGCTTAACACCTCCAAGGTGGAGACCACAGCCCCAGGGCTATCAGCTGCCAGGCTCGAACAGACCCTCGAACCAAGGGGTGGAGGGAGGGGAGGCTTTGGGTATCTTGGAAAAGCCACTGGTCAGAGGTGCAGTGACTGCCCATCCTCCACTGTGCAGAGGAGCCCAGCTGAGGGGTCCTCACTGGGGAAGGGGGGAAAGCTTATCCACAGCAGAAGGGGTGACATGGCCCATCAAAGGGGCCCCCCTCAAAGGGGTCCCCAGACCCTGCACCAGAGATGATGCAACAGACCCTCAGTGTTGCAAGGGACAGTGTCAAGTTGGCCCCTGGCAAGGGGAGACACGTGGGTTTTCCCACCTGGCCCAAAGTGTGTATTAATCCACGGGATTCTGTACTCTTTGGTGCGTGGTGTGGTGACATGTGGGAGCGTGTGGTGGTGTGGCCATGGCAGCAATGGGGGACCCTCACCACCAGCAGATCAGATGGAGGGGAGCAACGAGATGTCATCGGGACCCTTGGATGGGTGATATGCTTCCACCTAACCCCTGTCACCTCTCCCTGTTCCCCCCAGCCCACCACGCACACTTCTTTTCCTATTCTTCTCTTTCCCTTCTCTTTGCCTCTCTACTCTTAAATAAAATACATCAATTTTTTGGCATCAACACCTAATCTCGTTTGGTTTTAATCTCGTTTCTGGGAATATTTTGAACCTTCTGAGTTCCTTCCCGTTTATGCACAGAGACTTAGCTTGCTTTGCTTTTCTGGGTTTAAAAAGGATCATAACAAATAGATGGACTGATCAAATGGGGAAAACAGGATTTGGGCAGGACTGAGCTGCTGGAAAAGGGAGGATAAAAAAGGGTCAAGCCTGACTGGAAAAGGATGAAAATGTAGTAGACACGACTGGTTTTAAAACGTCATGTTATTTATATACCCACATACAAAACTGAGATTTAATACCAGCTTCTATCCAAGCAAACCAAATTGAAGTTCAAACAAAGTAATTTACTCCATAATATTTCCATGGCAGGGATGGTTGGAACTAGATGATCTTTAAGGTTCCTTCCAACCCAAGCCTTTTTATGATGCTATTCTTATACCTCTATTTTCAAAATACATGAATGAGTATTTCTTAAAACCAGTAACTAAACTAATGGCTGCAAGATAATGATCCTGCCTTGCTTGAGATAAATCAGCCCATACTAAGCAAAAAAAGAAAACAAAACACTGAATTGCTGCTCATTTGGTAGCCACCACGTGTTCTATGAGCTAAATGGGGCAGAATACTGACAGCAGCAGGGGGGAAGTATGACCACATAGTTAGGCAAAGTAGTCATAACATGAAAGCCCAAAGGGAATGAAGTCAGGTCAAGTGGGTATTTTAATTCTGGCACTTCCCAAGTAACTTTTTTGGGGGATTGTTTTTTTAAAAGTAGTGCTTAATATAAATACATGATCTCATTCATTATCAACTCTGCTTATTTTGAACAAATAAGTTTTGTGAACGAGCACTGAATTTTGCAAGGAGATTTCACAACTGCAAAAAGAAAGAAGCAAGCAGTACTCTTTCCTGGTTTTTCAGCTTTCCAGAAAAAGAGCACCCTCATTTGTTGTTTATAGATTCATTTGCATGAAGGGTGCTCTTTGAGGATGAGTTCTATAGTAAGAATTTCTTAAGCAGAGATGCAGCATTTTCCTTAAATAACTGATTAATAAGAGGCAAGAATGTAGGTAATCTGCCAGAGAGCCTTCTATATTTTATGCTTTGTGTAAACTGGAAGTTCTCATGATCACTGTTCTTCTAGACTTTGTTCATGGCAGCACCTGGACATCAAATAGGAATACTTTTTGTGGGACTGTTCCCCCACCTCCATGTACAGATCTTCAATATCAACATCAACAGTACTTCAATATTAGATGGACAAGTAAATGGCTACAAACACAGCACAACACTTAAGGTACTTCTGCAATCAAGCAAAAATGCATTTTATAAAAATTACACCATTCCTTTCAATGCAGAACATCTATTTTGCAGCAGGAATGGAGATCTGATTGTTATAATACAATACACTGTGCAGTTATAAATAAGTTAAAACATCATGTTTAAATCACCACACTGTAGCTCTATAGAGAAGAAGTAGGACACACTGTAGTTTACCTTTCACACACTAAAAGTTGCATTATTACCTTTTGTAAAACATCTAAAGCTGTAAGCACTGCTTCCTGTAAACTTGTCAAAACTGCTTCAGTGTAAGATGGAAGGATGAAAGGGGAAGCATCTGAACTGATTGGAACTGAAACAGCACCATGCAATATGACACCCAGCTTTTGGAGATCATCCATGCTGAAACCAGTTTTGATGTGTTGGTAAAGAGCTGGGAATATTTGAATTAAAGCTGTAAGGAAAGGCTGGCTGGGAATGAAAGTCAATTTATCACAAGTAATTGGAGGCCTTGTACTTTCTGAACCAATCCTGTACCAGCTGTTCCAGGCTGCCCACCAAAGATTCAAATCTTCAATCTCATCTGTTATTACAGGAGGTTCAGATCCATTGTATCTTCCTATTCTTTCTCCTATGGAGTCAGTTCTCATGAATGATCGGCCAAGACTAGTGGCAGTTGTTGTCCCTACCACCAAAGGTACAGAAACATTGATGGCAGGTGGTGTCTCAGGCTTCTCAGAGTCTCGAACAGGAGAAACAATTTGTAGGATCTCCTGGAAGCTTTTCAGAGCAGCCAAGGAAACTTCATTATTTTTGCTAAGTGCTGCTGATTGGATGTGATCAAGAAGAACATCCCAGGCTTGGGAAAAGTCTCCTATTTAAAAAAAGAGAGAGGAAGGAAGAAACATCAATTTGGAACTTGCTTCCTATTCCCATTCCCACCCACCCTGCCTCTCTAAAAGGCTGCTCATGTACTTGTTACTCAATACACAGAAATTTCAAGAGATTAGGTGGCAACTTGAATGACTTTTATATCAATTCAACCATAACCTGAAAAAATGAATGTGACAGAGAAACACATAAATATGAAGAATGAAACAACATACCTATGTTCATGCTAAATTTGCTAGCAAAAAGATCACATACCACATCCCACACCAGTAAAATACGTTTTCTTCATTCAGTATAGTGAAACAGATTTGTTCTTTTACATACCAGATGTTGATTTCAAGAAGGGTTAAACACACATAAAGAATTAAGGGCCAAATCCATACTTATGCAATGTATTTAATAAAGAATTGATTTTAAAATGCTCTGATAATTGTACTTTGGAAAGATTTCATTTGAGGCGTTTGAGTTTTTCATTAAATTTAGCCTTAACCTTTAATTTTCTATATTATTAATTACAAGGGTTTGAATAATTAAAGTAGCTCTAATTTTTTTATTCAGTTTTAACTCAAGTTTAATATAGCTTAAATTCTACCACATTTCTGCAAATGACTAATACACTTACTAGTTGTTAATATGTTGATACCTGTATCACAAATGACCAAAATTAAATAAAACACAACTTATATCCAGTTATTATATATTAATTGAATACTATGGGATGGTGAAGCTACATTAATCTAATGAGGACTTTTCTTTGTAAAGATTCTCTATTCCTTTTACACTTTTTCCTTGTAGAAATTACTAAGCTATTGTAAAATATTACTACATACAGCTGAACAATGTAAATGTTCAATACTCCACTGACTTTAGTGGTCAGTTCTCTTTACATTCTAAGAGTACTGTTAAATTTGACTGATGCCATGGAAGAGTTCCAGGCAAGTGTTGAATTCCCTTAGAAAGACAAAAGGAAAAGCATGTTCTGACAAGAACAAAGAAAAGACAAATTATTATTGTTATCAGTCTACTATAATTTAAAGCTATTTAGCACCCAGAATTGGGACTGAATTGTGACTACTGAGATTTAATCTCAAGTACTGTGATACAGAAGAGGAAATCTGTAGTAACAATTTTTGGCTCTAAGGAACATGAATTAATAACTCCATAATTTTCATAACATTTGAGGTGAGACAACAAAAACCATTTTTGAGCTGAGATTAAGATTCTTGCCCAGTACTTTAACTGAAAAAACACACAAAAGCAGAAAGTTTATCATTGTGTCTATAAATTTTACCTAGAGGCTGCAGTAAGTATCTCCTAGTGTTAAATATTCTTGCAACTCCAGCCAGTGTTAATACCCATGTCTCGGCCCACTGTTTCTCAGCTGTATCTCTTGAATGATGAATGAGAATGTTGCCTCCTCCTGATTCAATCTTCTCTTTGTCAGCTGTTGTAGAAGATTCTCGAACCCTATCCAACAGGTGAAATAAAACCTGTAATAGCCAGGAAAAAAGAGGAAAAATGCAACTTTTCAAATAACATAGTTGTATTCATAGTAAACCAACAAAAAATAGTAATTCTTTCATTATCCTTTCAGTCACTGTGTCACTGAAAATTCCCTTGTTCTAAAATAGTCTCTGCAGCAGCCAAGATTAACAATCAGTCAACCCATGATCACTTGAGAAGGGCTGGAAATAGCACAATCAAACCCACCGAGAACAGTGTCAGCACCAAGAGAACACTAATGCCAGTGGGTCTCAGACACTTCCCACCTACAACAGGCAGGCTCAAATATAGCCTAAAGTTTCCATAAAACACAACAAACATCACTGTGACTTAGAACACAGCATTTGATAGACCCTCTTGAAAGATTTAAAACAGAATGCAAAGCAAGGCTCCATCTAATACCCTATCAGCCCAATCACATGACCCTCAAACATCTCCATTTTCTCTCAAAAAATGTAAGTCATTTATTCTTGTAGGAAGGAAACCATCTTTTTATCAAACTTCTGAGTAAAAAAAAAAAAATTAGGATATTAACATTATATTTTAAAAGTGGCTTGTATTTTAAAAGTGGTAATAGTTATTAAATGGTGAATGGTCAATGGTTATTAAAACATGAATACTCTACAAAACCTTCAATGGAAGCTTACACATCATACCTTCCATATTACTGTGTGCCACGTTGAATGCTGCAGTAAAGTTCCATGAGCACCAATAGTAGAAAACAACGTCTGCCCAGCGCTCTTTCTAACTGCAGGTCGGGGATCCACACACAGTTCTCCAAGTTTGGCATACAGGCATAACCAAAGACAGTCAAATGGTGATGCAGGATGAAAAGGTCTGTTCAGCATCACTCCCTTTTCTTCTGCCTGTTTTTGCAACACTGCTTCTTCTTTGTTTAGCTCCTTTTCAATTATTTCACCTCTTTGGAAAAAATAATCTGAAATATTCCACTACAAAATAAGTAAGACATATGGTGTTGTACAATAAAAATAGGGTAATGCTCTTAGTGATCATGAAATAAATTGCCTCATTTTCAGAAAGTATTTTGCAAAGTACATCAAGATATTAATTTCCCTATACTGAAATGAGATCAGCACATAAATATTGCAAGGTCCAAAAATTACTCTTCTTTCAGATTTTAGGCCCCAGTTATAGGGGGCACAAAAAACACATATTAAAAATAAGATACTGATGACTATGGTTACAATGCAATTCTATTTCTTCTTTCTTTTTTCTTTAAGCCTGGAATCATGCAGATTAAAAGTAAGTCGTGCTCACTCAATTTACCTATGATTCCACATGACAGCATGGGAGTTCAGTAAGAACCCAAAAAGCTAGGTTGTGGCTTTCATTTGTATAACTGACTACAGGTAAGTTTTCATTAAAAAAAGAAAATAAAAAAATGAAAGCCAGAAGCAGCATCACTGTAGGTTAATAAAAAACTCACCAGCAAACCAATGGAAGTTAAGCTAATATTTAGCTCTTGATTGTGAAGTCCAAAGCTTCCTGCAACTTCAACAACTATCTGCAGACAAGTACATGGCATTGTAGGAAGGAAGTCTGTCACAACCAGCTGAAGACATTGGAATGCAGTCCGTATTAAGGACTCTCTTAAAAAAACAAAATAACAACAAAGCAGACACACACATTCATTTCACATTTCTTCAAGAGCACAGAAATGTTTTGAATACAATACAGGAAACATCATTATTAAATACAAAAAGAAAAAAATTAATGTTTTTGAGAAGAATTTACACCATTTTAAATGGGTTTTTTGAGATATAACTTTAAGTTGAAGCTTGAAATTCTAATGAAGTATTTTACTCCATGTTAACTACCTAGTGGACTTGAAGTTTAGACTTTCCAGTGGTCCTTAGCTAATTTTATATAATGAAGTCAGCTTCTCTGTCTTAGAGTTCTAAAACTTGTTAGTTCAAATGTGTTAGCCAAAACACTATAAAAAAGCCACAATGGACAAAATAAAGCTTAATTTAGGCATGATAATCTTCCAAAGAGTAAGCTGTTCTGAAGAATTTCTTGTATCAGCAGTTACAAATTACCTCAAGTATGCCAAAGAGATGGGCAAAATGTGTTTTTATTTATTAGGAAAGATGCATGCTAACATAACGGTAGTCTTACTTGCTTCAATACTACATTATATCAGACAAAAACTTTTCAAAATATCTGCCATTAAATAGATCCTTAATCATTACTTTGCCTTCTGAATTAGATTCTTAATAGAAACATAAAACTATAATACACAAAAGGTTTGAAAGAAGGAGTTCTCAGAAGCAGCAAGGCCATTTACAACTAAAATCTTGTTTAGTGATAGACAAAATGAATGAATCAAAAGGAGTGGTGGAGTGCAGATAACACAAAATAAGGAAGCTGCATTTAAATTTCACTGCAGGGTTTTTTCAAAGTTCAATGTATAACAGAAATAATTTCAAATCTTTGTAATACAGAAACTTGATGTCCTTCAGGATATAAATCCCAGAAGAGAATTTCAGACTATAGATATGTCAATTACCTATTTCAGAATTACAAATGCAGGATTTTTTTCTGATTAATTCAAGATCAAAATCAGAGGTGGGTCATTTCCACTGTATTGTAAGAGCCAATATAATACAGAAACCAGAGGAAGACACAAGAAACTTCACATGGACAGTAATGGTATAACTAATAATTCTCTAATATGATGCATACTGCAGAGAAACATCCACCCTACCATGTAAGATCAAAGTATTTATCATTACTATACCAATGCAGGATGTGCTCACGCAATACTTTCCCCCATACTCATTACAGGAGTCTACAAAGTGAAACAGACCCAAAACTGCTGCAGTTCCCCCTCCACTACAAAGTTTCAAAGGTATGTAACTTCAAGGACTCTAAGAGAAAAGGGAAAGAAGCAGGAAATCATAGTGCAATTCCACTACTCACTTCGAAGTATTTAGTTAATGGGAAAGTAACCTCTCCTTCTAAACTTCAAATGCAAAGTTACAAATTTATTTGTTAAATTCAAAAAGTTAAATTCAAAAGTTAAATTCAAAACAGTTTTTCCCAACTAATGTCCCACACTGCTTTGTGTTTGAAGAAAGGTGTTGAAGCCCCTCATGCAAGTAGCAACAGCAATAAAACTCTTCAAATTGTAGACCTGTTGGTGTTATAGGTAACCACAAATGGTAACTATAAACAGAAGAAACTTAAGCTTAGCGAAAAGTCTTAAGATTGTATAGGGCTTTATCTATGCTTAAAATAAACAGAAGCTTTCCACTGAAAAAGTCTTCAAAGACAGGCTTCCTTTTGCTTGGCAGGCTAGTACTGTACAACCCAGAAGTGACCAAAGTATCAATGGCTTTCAAAACAGCATTTTCTGTATTTGCAACAGCCTGGAAAGAAGTTCTGCAGGAAGGTAAATAGATTTCTGTCCTGGAATCCAGGATGTTCACTGCGCAGAGGCAAGACACTTGTGAAGGAAGTCTTGTGGTCAGTGAGTTAATATTTAAAGTACGATAATAGTATCTGCATCTTGTGCTCATAGCTGTAACTTAGGTAAGAAATTAAGTACCTTCTCGAGGAGAAGGAAGCATGCTTAATTTTTTCCTACTGTAGTTAATATGATGTGGACAAATAGTGCTATGTAGTTGAAGTAGATTATGCCATATGCATTGTAGCAGGAGACTATGATATAACACAAGATGTTAGTAACAGCTTGAGGTATCGGCCAGTGAGATATGGGTTTGAGATTTAATGGGATCTGAAGACTGTCTTGGGAAGGAATTTGTGTTGGTTCTCAACCATTACTAACAACAATGAAAATCAAAAGGCATGCAGGAACACATTGCACCAAGTGTGGAAACAACAAATAAAGCAAGTTTAGTTACCAAAAAGAGGATGCTCACAACCAAGAATGCCAAAATCCTAGGGAATTTTGGTATGTACTACCACCAGAGCAAACAATGCTGGTCCAAGAGCAAAATCCTTCAAGCATTTGAAGAGGCTTTAGGAGGTTTTTATATGGCCAGAAGACTAAAGTTAAGGTGGGACAAAATGAGAGATATGCCAAGGAGAATTCTACTGACACTAGAGTTATATGATGACCTATCCTGCTGCTAGTCTTGACTAGCACCTAAAAAAATAATAAATATGGTTTGAGTGTGTGGGTATAATTCTTTGTGCTTACAGTTGCAAAGTCAGATGTTCAATTCACTGCTCATTTCAAAAAAACTCCTTGCAAGTTCATCTCCCACTTTCCCTTGTGGGCAGAGACCAAGTCTACCTCTGCTGGCAACAGAGCCAATTTTGTTAGTCAAGGGATTTACCCACAGCCAGTAAATAATCTTCCATCCTTCTGCTACAGCAACCATTTAGGTATAAAGGCTTCAAGAAAAAGAGAGAGCAATCAGAAGATACACACTAGGGACTACTGGAAGATTTAAGAAGAAAAAGAAACAATAGATACTTCTGAGCAACAGCTGATTCACACAGAATTATTGGCAAGCACCAGTGTGTCCACCAGATGGTCAAGATCAAATGAAATGGCACACTGAGTACTCCTCAGTGTATACTGCATACTGGCCACAGGAGAACATAGAGTGGAATAATATTCTGGTCTTTTGGGAGATATTATAATTCAGTAAAATAAAGTTGCTTCAGGAAGAGTAAAAAGTGTATTTTTGTTGAGTAAAATTTCTCACAAGCCAAAAATTACAATGAAACTATGATTATTGAAGTGGCTGTTAAAGTACAAAAATATAAGCAGAATTGATTCTACTGTTATCTTACATGAGTTTAAAATTTTATTTCCACCACTTACCCCTGATCACTTTGGATTGCCCCCATGACTCCAAGCACCAATGGCCAACCAGGTCCTAAGCTGTCACCCTGACTCTGTAAAATCTGTAGCACACACTCCAACTGCTTGATCCTGATGTCAGGATGACTAATGTTTGACAGCTCCTTTAGTGGATTCAATAAAAGCAACTGCAGTCTCTAAAAGTAAACAGTAAAGCATATTAAGGATGCTAACATTTAACTGATTCTGAAGTATTTTTATGTGAAGTGAAAACATACAGTACAAATTAAAGATTCATTGAACTAATTCAGTAGTTCACTCACTAATGCTCAAATTCAGAACATAAAGGATGTCTGCAGAAAATCTACTTTCCTGGCTCCTGCTCTCCAGGTTCCTCAGGAAGTAGCTACAGATGCTGTTACAGTTGCATAAAAAGTGTCATGCAACTTTATGCTCACTCAACAGGGATATACTCAGCTCCCTACTCAAGAGACCTTGGAAAAACTATCCAATGATCCTCAATAAAAATATTAAAATGTTTTATTTATCATTAACTGAACAGCTGTAATTTAGAAGGTTAGGCAACACATTTTTTACCTGCCATAGCATCACATATATACTTCTAAACATTCTGGTTTGCACTCTTAAGGGTGACCCATAATTTTTTCTAAGAAATGGACATAATATGCAAGCACCACTCGTTAGGTATTTGAAAAATGAAGGAGGATACTTTATTAGAATGCATGTGGTGTTTCTCAATAGTTACATCTGAATGTTACAGCTATAGACCTTATAAACTCAAATAGTAAAGATGCTTTATCAATGAAGGAGAAAAGCATCTGCTCTTAAACTTACTTTACCTGATTTTGAGATAATGGAGGATCATGTCTGAATGTCAGTCCTGCTTTAATGAGAGAAGTTAAAGCTTCTGCTCCCCATTCTCTCATTCTGGAGTTGGGATGCTGACAGACCTGAAAACACAGCAATGTTTTGTTTAAAGTCATTTTTATTTAACCAAGATTTCAACATATCTAAGATATTAAAAATTGGTATTGTAATTATACTAGAATGTACATACAATAGTCTAACAATAATACAATAAAACTCTAATGATAAAATTTGGTTTCATAATAAAAAAAATTTATCATTTGGATAGACATACCTTCTGAATAAGGAAGCAATAGGAAGCAGTGAAAGACACAGAAGGAAACATAATGAAAGTTACATATATAATTCAAGTCAATAATTTTTCCAAAATTAATAAATTAACTGCTAATTCTGATAATGATTGATTAAAAAGCACCAAACAACCCTTCAATAAATGCCTGAGTCTCTCAGGTTTAACTTAACCTAAAGCTACTACAAAACTGGAAGTTTCTCATACTGCTTAACGTAATCAAGTGAGGAACATGACAGTAGCCAGAAAGTGTCTTCTATACTCTCTAATACAAAAAGTAACTACATATTGAAAGTAAAATAAGCCTTACACTCCATGATTTTTAAAACTTGACAAAGCAATAGGGAGCATCTTTAAACTTGAGTTTCAAATGCATACCTTCATTTCTCTTTGTCTCTAAATTCTCTAAGCTTAACACTTTTGCTAATTGCTTTTTTTTAGAATATAAAAATTAAAAACATTATGCATATTCATTTCATAGATAGCTAGTATGAACTGTGCTGTATCTAATACATTCCCCTCAAAGTAATATGGGAAGTGTACAGTTCCATTGACTTCTACACAGTTATTCCCACCCACCTCTCCAGCCCTAGCTCTGATGGTGTGAGAACCCAGAGTCAAGTCCAAGGCAGGATCATAAGGCTTTTACTGGTGGACCTTTCTCTTATTAACCACTAGCCAAACTGAAAAGGAGGACAATGTAGAAGAGCTAGCTTAATTTTTAAAAATGCAGACAGTAAATAGCCACTCTCCTGATTTACTTACATTTTTAAAACTTTATATAAAATAAAGAATTTTAAGTACTTCATGCTCTGATTCTGTCCAGATAACCAGTTCCAGAACCAGGGAACGAGTTATTTCCGCAGGTTGTGTTTAATTGAATTATAGCTGATGTTTCCTCCTTTCTTATTGTACCTCAGCAACTTAGGTTTCAAAGGAAATAAGGCAGTACTTTGAAAGAAAATGAAAGACTCAGTATTTCCTACAAAACAGTGGCATATTATCTGCAGTGCACAGGTAACAGACTGAAAGACTGCTCCCTAGATAAAATCAGTCTCAAGATGTGGATGGTGAACCTTATTGTCTTGTAGACAAGAGAAAGAGATGCCTGTACTTTATGACTTTAAACCCAGAAGTATCCAAATTTTTTCTCCTAGATAAAGCAATATGTGGCTTCTATAAATAGAGATGGCCAACCCTTGATACTAGTTGAAATAATGCACTGGTGCTAAGGAAGTGTCTGATACATTCTGAAATATGAGGAAGAAAAGCCTTTTCCTTTACCCACTCTTAAACCCTGTTCTTACATTTTACTCTCCTATATACTTGTGTAGAGAATTAAAACTACAATTACATTCAATCACCTGTTTTTAGTTTTCAATTCAAAACATATGATTTTTTCCTTGAAGAAGTATATTTTTTGTGTTGAAGTTAAAATACTAAAGCAACTGAAATAGGATTATGACATATTTTTATATTTGAACAGTATTCTCTTAAAGAAAGCATTCAAATGTTAGCTTATATATTTAAAAAAAAAAAAATTCAACTCTTTCTCAGTTAATCTCTTGGCTTCAATCTATCTCAGAATCTTCCTAAATACTTGTACTGGGTGAAACAGTAAAACGTGCTTGCACTACCTTAATTACAACAATTATATGAAGTATAATTACTTGATCTTTTTAAACATTGCTGTGTCAAAACCATATAAAGACTGATGGCACCATAAAGACAAAGTTAGCAAGAGATATTAAAACATTGTAATCTAAATATTAAATTCACTTTTAAATTCAAATCATAATGCATTCGAGTTGCAAAAATAAAGCACCTAAACCAAAAATATATAATTACAACTTAGAATTTTTTTTTAATTAAATTTTTTAAATTTAAATTTAATTAATTAAATTTAATTTTTTTTTAATTGAAAACGTATTTCCACAAGATCTTCATTAATACAGACCAAATTCTAGTACAGGTGATAAAAGCCATTAGTTACCTCCAGAAGATGACCAGTCAGAGGTCTCCAAAGAATCTCAATCCTGCGCATGTTAACTAGTCCCGTTTCCAGTAATTTAGCAACAGCAAAAAGTGATGGTTCCTTAATAAATAGAATTTGAAGGCATGACTTTGAGGTAACTGAGATAAGGTGAGAGCATTGTGCTAGGGGATAATTTCTAAGTTAAGGTGCAGCTCGTCCCACAGGCCGCGAAGGCTGGGACGCTCCCGCAGCAAGCGCAGTGCCGCAGGAGAAGCCACACAGGGGCAGCAGTCTGACAGAAACCGGAGCACTGACAGTCCTGGCGTTTGCACAGTCCTCCCTCCAACCAGCTTTATAACATGTTTAACTAGCAGAACAGCCTTTTCCCCCATTGCAACTTTTCAAGTTAAAATTATATGTGAACAAACAATCTGGAATATTTCATTTCATAATACCCTAATTCTTCATCTTTCATTTGCTTCATAAATGCTCTGGAGGAATATGATAAATTTCTCATTCATCAAATACATATTCAAATATTTGTGGTAAGCTTCTTTCAGTTTTACTTTTTTTTAAATCAACATATAGTCAAAATGACTATTGCACTAAAATTACTCTCTCTTCCCATTTCTGCTGATTTCTTTTTCTAATTTTCAACTGATTTTAAACACAAACTTTGCTTATTTTAGTTCATTATCTGTTGCTGTAATAGTAAAATATTGTAGAATGTGTTTTCTGCCTTCATTATCTGTAGTGTAACAGATTAAGGACAAACTTTCAGAAACTTTCCTCTGGGATTAATTATGACTAGAGGAATATATATTCAATCTTACCCAATCACAGGGTTTTTAACCCTTCTGGGCTAAAGGTTGTTTACTGAAGCTGACATGAATATTATGGTTTTCCCAAGTACATATGACTTACCAGGTTTTTAATATCTAATTTTCAGGCTTTCTCTGAAGTACATTGTATGAGAAAATTGAAATGAAAATGAGCATCTCACAGAACATACTGTGCTACTCAGCATCCCTAACCTCTGAAATTATAAGGGTTTTTAAAAGTTTCATCCACCCACAATCTTATTAATGGAAACACATGACATTCCTTAATTAACAAAAAGCACAGGAACACAATGAGGATGTTCAGAGAATTTAGTAGCTCTATGAACCATTGAAAACAAGACATTCTCTGGCTCATAATTAATTTTTTAATCTAGAGCATCAAAGGTATTACTGTTTTAGTATTAGAAATAGTTAGCTTAAAGAATAAATGTACAAGTCTTCTGCCTGTTTCACAAAAACATCTAAAAAGAAAATAAACAAGTCTTTTTATACCTTATTGTTTCCATAGGCCATATCCATGGCTTCCAGAGACAAGGAGCAAAGAGCATTTATTAGGTGATGTAAAGACACATCGTCAAGGTACCTGAAAAATAACTGCTATCAAAACACTGTTGAGTTTGATATACTCACATTATTTTACTTATAAGATAAGGTTTCTTACTGTGAGTTTTCAAAAAGCTTTGAAATCATGCTGGATATAGATGGCAAATCAGTCATAACTGCTGTAGTCAGAACCTTGAAAAAAAGGCAGAAATATGTCTTACAGATTGCAATTGAAAATACTGCATAATCATTAATTGAAAAACAAACAATCACGCTTACTGTGCTGGGCCCTTCCACAGCTCTTCCAGGTTTTAATGCACCCCCAACACTAGGCTTCAGTCCCAGAATCCACACAAGATGCTGAAAAATACAAAAGGATCATTTTCAGCAGAAAAACCTTTTCAGGCAGAGAAGAAATTAGCATTATACTCAAGCTAGCCACCAACCTTCCAGCCAAACAGAACTCAAGAGAAACGCTATGGTACTTATTCAAGGCAATTCACAGTACACCATGAGAAGAATCAAAGCTGCTTCTATTGCTCACTGAGCAACTGAAAACCCAATCATAGCAAAACACCAAGGCATAACAGCAAGGCATAAATACTTCCTGTGATACCTGAAGAGTAGCCAGGACAAGTTGCCACGATGTACCAAGAACAGCTCCATGGAAGTGAGCTAAGTTGAGTAATGTCCTCATACACTGGATATTTTTTGACGTCAACTATGGAAAAAAAAAACAACAACAACCAAATAGCCACACAATTTTTATCATTCCACAATGATAGTGTTTCTAGCAAACTTCCAATTTTTACTGAAGTGCTTCCAAGATTACACTTTGTTTGCACTAGTGAAATATATTTTTTTAGAGAAGTAGTTCAGTATCTCTCCTCCTTCTCTCAGTCTTATCTTGGTGGGGCTGAAGATGAGTACTTGAGTGCTGCATCCAGGTCTCCAACACAGGAAGGACATTGATCTGTTGGAGGGCCACCTGGATGTTTAGAGGGGTGGAACACCCCTCCTATAAGGAAAGGCTGAGAGAATTGGGATTGTTCAGCCTGGAAAAGAAAAGGCTTAGGGATGACTAAATTGCAGCCTTCCAGTACCTGAAGGGAACTTCAAGGACAAATGGGGCAAGACTATTTACAAGAGCACGTAGTGACAAGACAAGAAGGAATGGGTTCAAACTGAAAGCAAATAGGTTTTGGTATTAGGAAAGAATTCTTTACTGTGAGGCTGGTGAGGCACTGGAACAGGTTGCCCAGGGAAGTTGTAGATGCCCCATCCCTGTGAATGTTCAAGGCCAGGCCGGATGGGGCTCTGAGCAAGCCAGTCTAGTGGAAGGTGTGCCTGCACATCACCAGGGATTTGGAACTAGATGATCTTCAAGGTCCCTTTTCCAACCCAAACCATTCTATGATTCTATGATTTCATCACTGCCCTCTCCTCCGAGTTTCACATTATTATCAAACACACAAGTTCAAGTACTCCAGCTTAATTGCATTATCTCCACAAAATCAGTTTATCTTAAGTGAACCTTCACACACAGGCACATAACACAACTGAGATCTAGAGTTTTCCAAATGGAATGGATGGGAACTTCTGAGCTAAAAGTCAGAAAAAAAACAAGACTAAGACTTCTCTGCAATTACAGAACTTTACTGTCCGGTGCTGTTCCAAATTAAAACCTTAGGACAATTAGTTAAGATGGCCATTATTTGTAAGAATGCTGTTTATCTGTAGCCTGTTTTTGAGACACATTGAGATGCAGGAAGAAGTAGTTAAGCAAAGTAAGATCACTTACAAACTGTACTTACCATAACTGTTCCCTGTGGCTGAAGAGCTAAGGGTTGCCCCACTGCTACAACCTGCTGGTGAGACTCGCTTGAAGGACTAATCATTTGAACATTCTGTCCCTGAATGGAATATGCTGGAGGAAAATTGAAAAGAAAAAAAAAATCCAAATTTAAAATCCAGTATTTACTTGTAGTAAGAACCATCTTCTGGCAAATACACTCTAGAGAATTTTTTTTACAGTATTAGCTTTAACGTACCCACTTTGACACCTTTAGTCATATTTGGATTACTATGCCATTGCCCTAGAGAGTTAAAGATCCAGCAATTACTCTATTAGGTATTGCTTGCAATACATTCATATATTTTATGTCAAGACTGAAATATTTATGCTTAAGATCTGAGCACGAGACTGTCTCAACTCAAGATTTTGGTAGTAATTGCGTGTAAATGGTATCACCATGTACTACCATTGTACTAGTGCACTCAGAAAATGAAGGTGTCATCAACGCTGTATCATGATATTTTTCCAATATGAGACTTCAGGACACCAATTTTATAACTCACTTGTAAAAAGAAGAGCAACTTATAGAAAATACCTGAGGTTCCCTGCTTTGTTTCTATAGATATTTGTGTAGCTCAGTCGTGCACACTCCTTCACAGACTTACAATCTAATAATACACTTAGCTGGTACACTGGACTGAATTAAGGGTGCTGGTCCTTGTTCCCAGAGTAAGATATTTTTGTTTTATATTAGGAGATCTAATGTTAGATTCATCTGTCTATTTTTCAGGTAGTTGCCTTTCTTAGTAAGTAGTAATTCACTTTCAAAGTTAGAAACAGAGTACGTCCTCAACTGGCAACTACTATGAATTGCAACATTCTCTCACGATGTGGGACACATCAATTCAGCTTTTTGTAGGCTGAACAGAGCCCAGAACTTAGATCTTCCACTTAAGCAATAAGTATTACCATCACTAGACAATTGTGGAAAAGACTGTAGTACATCACAAATGCAGGATGTTCTAGCCAAAGCTTTAGAATCCAAGTTGCCCAGAGACCTTTTCAGATTTTGAATGCCTTAATTACACATCCTAGCAGATCTTTACAATGGTAGACAGATCTCCTTAGAATTTGAATTTCTGACATATGCTAAGCATTCAGGAAGTTTTAGGTTGATCAGAATGATACTCAGCAAATGCGTCAAGACTAACCAGCTCTGGAAAGCAGGTGATGTAGGTGCTGTCTGAGGATTCTAACTTACTTTAATATAGCCAAATACGACAGCTGCATGTCTTTGGAATCACATCCTGAAAAAATTTGTGTTTAGAGGATGATACAAAAAAAACCACAATTAAGAAAAATTTATATATTTACATTTGCTGGACAGAGCTGCAGTTGTGCTGTTTAATACAGTAAGGGCATAGTGAGGAGGCAAGGATCCTTTGCAAATGGCAGTGATAAAGGCATCTCTTGATGTTACAAGACCCAGTCTTCCACAAAGTGCAGCCATGGTCAATTCTGCTTTTAGAATATTTTCAGTGGCAGCTTCATCAGTGCTGAAAGAGTACACATTGTTCAGCAATAATTAATACAGAGTACAGAAGCAGGCAGCTAACCAAAACTGGAAGCCATAAGAATGTATACTTTAAACCCATTAACACTATAAATATTGAAGAACAAGAATAACCAATCAACAAAATTCTTCAGAATTACAAACTACAACTACTTCCTACAAAATTGGACTTTACTTCTCAAGTGACTTGGTAAATGAGACTATGAGAAGATATTTAAAATTAATTTCAGAAAATGGTGTTTGATAACAAAAGGCTCTTTGAAGGAGACAGTTAATTTACCACAGTCATTATATAGTAAAAAGCTTTCCCACTTTAAAGATTAGATAGTACTAACAAGTACCAAGACATTACTTAGTCTCTTATCTGCAGTATCAGGACATGGAATCACTTCAATATGTTGAAACATGCAGGCAAAGTAAAAAGAAATAAAGATAATTTAAATAGTTTCAATGCAACACTTTGAAAATGCAATTAATTGTTCTATACTGAAATACATTAAAGGTTGATGATGTTGGACTTCTGGAGACTTCTGTGTCATTTACTCATTCAGTCTAAGCCACAAACCTGACTGCTCAGATGCCAGGAACAGCACTTACGCTGACAATTG
Source organism: Aphelocoma coerulescens (assembly GCF_041296385.1). Classification (NCBI taxonomy): domain Eukaryota; kingdom Metazoa; phylum Chordata; class Aves; order Passeriformes; family Corvidae; genus Aphelocoma; species Aphelocoma coerulescens. Next base: position 33,903,532 of record NC_091014.1, on the reverse strand, counting down.
TCAATTTGACTGGTATCAAAAGCCAGTTTGAAATATAGCTTGGAATATCAACTTAGAAAAATCAAGAGACATGAAAGACCAGATACCTTGCATCAAGTAGGAGGGATAGAGCAGCCAGAAGACCACACCAACAAGCGTTCACCATCTCTTCCCAGACGGCTCTGCTAACTTAAAAGAAATATATAAACTTTTTTATAGCAGAAACACAGTAGTATCACAAACAAAATGCTTGCTACTGCATCTTTTAAAGTGTGTTTTTGTATTTATGTTTACACAGCCAGATATGCGTGCATAAAGAAACACACTCACACCAGTATTATTTAAACAGCTTGCATTTAAAGTAACATTTTCTGAGGTAAAAAAAAAAGTCACTAAGTCACTAGTACAACGCTTTTTCTAAATAACACCAAAAACCCCACCAAAATCCATCTTACCATGGTGTATATATGACCATTTTTCATCTTTGTCTATAAAAATAAACATTCAGAAATGCAAAAACGTGGAACATGAAACTCAGTAAAATTTTGCTGTGAAGTAAAAATACTCTCCCGTGGTATCTATAGTTCTCCATAACTTTTTTGTTTCTGTAATTTAATAATTACAGATTTAATTACAATTCTGTAATTAATTCTAGCAAACGGCCGAGCCCATTTGCACGCCTCCCTCTCTCCACCGGGCCATGCCAAGCCCCTGGGCGGAGCCAGCGCTCCACAGCACCACGGAGAGCTCCCGGCTCCCAAGGCAGAGCCCGGGGCAAAGCCCTCTGCTTCCCCCTCCTCTCCTTTCGGCAGTCCCGGTGCCTCGGCTCAAACTTCAGCTGCAGTCTTGGCTTCCTGAGGCACGAGCCCGACTCACTGTTCAAACACAAGTCTTTCTGTACATACACACTGCTATACAGACTCGCCATATGTTCCACAAAGAGAATCCTCAGTTCACATCAGTTCTGCTTTTAAAGAAGTCCTCTATATACTGCAATCTTACTTAAAAATCTCTCCATTAAAACATTCTTTTCATCTTGTTACTAGAAATAGATTTTTCTTTAATGTGGTCATAACTCCATTTTTGTCAGTCAGATTGTCTCTTGTGACCTTAGATCTCAGTGTCAAGCCAAAAGCAGAACTTCAAGTCAAGTATTTTTTTAATGGAACTACTGTTCCATTAAAAAAACCCCAACACTTCATTGAAAGTTTTTATCTATAAATAAGAATCAATAAATTTAAGCAAAAAAGCATGAAATTTTAAAATCTGCTTTCTATAAAATTGTATTTCATATAGTGTTTGCATTTTCAGATACCTAGTTCTTTCTCTGATTGGTCAGAAACAGACTGCAATTCTTGCTCTGAAGACTGTGCTGGTAACGAGGTTGCCTCTGCTGTGGTTTGAATGACGGTTTCTGCCTCTCCCAACTCTCCTTCAATCATGGTAGTGATACCACGGACAAGATCCAGCAAACAGTGAAATGCCACTGACATTGCATAGCCTTCAGGGATTGTAGGTGGCTCTACTTTGTCCAGCATTTCCAGACTAAAAAATTGAAAACATCACAAGTGTGTAGCAATACCACTGTTTTTAAAAACAATAATAAGATTCCAAATGAATGTTAAGTACAAACAAACCCCAAATACAATCCTTCAATATTTATTGCAACTCAAGAAAAAAACCTTTAAGTCATTAAGTAAAAGAGTAAATGAGTCACTAAATAAGACAGTAACCAAAAGGGTACAAACCCTGAGTACAGACCTGCAAAAAATATTTTTAAAAACTAACACATTTAAGCTAGCACCATGAATAATTCTACTTGCATTATTATTTTACTTAGAGCCATTGCAAGAGAACTTATTCAGAATACAAGTATGTAGGAACAAGAGAGGAAATACATCTGAAAGTCGTGACAGTGTGAACATAGTTATAACAAATTGAGAACAAGTCAGACATTCTCATTATCTTTGAGTCCACATGACTAGAAAAGCCTGTACATAGTTAGATATCACATGGCCAAATATTCATCACCTACATGCATAGGTAAACACTGGAAGTTATTTGTACAAAGAAAACATGTCTACATGATTCGCTGCTGAAAAGCAAGCAATTAAAACATTATGCTAGAACAGCAGGCTCATTGCCACTTTTCTCCAACTTTTACCTTAAAAGTACATAAAGAACTGCTGAGTTACAAATCCAACAGAAATTATAGCTGATGCAGCAACAGCATCTATACAAGTAGAGCCAGTCTGTTGCAAAAACTACCTGCTACCACAACAATCATTATTTATCATTTTTTACTCTACAAACTACTCTTAAAAAAGCTACATATTCCAGCTAAAATATATCAAAGACATGTTTATACTGTAGTGTCACCACTCTCATCTGCACAAATTTTTCCTTCTCCCAAACACGCCACACTTCAGTTACTACCTCTAATTTCCTGAAGATAGCTGCCTCAGATATCTGGGGTCACAGGAACTACAGCTAAATCAAATGGTCAGTATTTCGCCCCCTGTATACAAGTAAGTGTGAATATATATATAGGTCTAATTAAAATTATTAATGGATTTTATAGTTACAATATATTTGTGAGGTAGAGGTCATGTTGTCTTATTTTCGAACAGGAAACACTAACTACTGAATAAATCACATGAGTTGTTACTGTTACATGGCAATGGCTGTGAAAAGTCTTGAATAGTTTGTCTACTCCTCTTAAAAACACTTAGTTCCTTATGTAAAGGGGAAGACAAGGCATAGTGGTCTGGAGAAGCTTGTATAAAAGTATCAGATGTGGCCATTGTATGAAAATCTAATTGCAGCAGAAGAGAATAATGTGACCCATTACAGCAAGTCATCTTCTTACATACAGAGACTACAGAAAAAAATATAAGATAGGAGAAAAAAACTGGTGTGAAATGCTTGTGACAACTCTGGTATGTTATACAAAAGAAAAAATGCAAAAATTATGCAGAGAACATCAGAGTCACTTGAAGTATCCAAAGGTAAAACATAAGCAAGTTTAGAGCAGGACAGACTATGATGGTGGCTGCAAGGGTCTTGAGCCAGTTAAGAATAGAAAGTAAGAAAAAGAAAAGGAAGAAAAGTAGAGGTTATAGTAGCTGACCACATTAAAAATTTGCATTCCCCGAGAACAGACAGGTAAGCTAAAAAAAATTCATGTCCACTTCTGGAACAAAAAGTCAACATATACACATAAACTATTAAAATCTGAGGATGAATTCTTTTTCTTCTGCATCTCAAAGGCAGATAAAGGAGTTCCTACTCTAAAAATATTGAGATCCAGGCAGATTTCACTGAATTTTAGTATGCCACAATTTTATGGTGGTACAAATAACTACAGGTGTGGAAGAGCTTGTCCCTCAATGGTCATGACTGATACGAAAAAAATTGCACTATTTAAAAACTAACATAGTATTCACAGCTTTAAATTGAGAACACTGTCTCCATTGTACAAAGTCATGACAAAATAACTGGCCATTCTAAGGAGCATTCACAATCTAGCCTTGGTATATATGTCAATATCTTGTTCGAAAAGACAACCAGACCAGTATCTACCGCAATATCCTGCTCAATAAAAACTCTAAATACAGTAATGCTGGTGTGAGAAAGCTATTTTTCATTCCCACTGATGTCCTATTTGCTTAATGCCCTGCATGTCTGCCATTACAAAATGCAGCAACAGGTATTCCAAAATTGTTATATACCGCAGGAGGCCTAAAACTGAAGAGTTAATACAGATAGTATGGTAGGAAAACAAAATCCAACTGATGCTAAAACCATAGGGGACATTCCAATCAGCATCCAGGCCATTCAGAAAAAAAAGCAAAAAGATCAGAACATCTCATGGTACCAACAAAGAAAATTCTTAATATACTTCAATGCCAGTGAAACCAAGACCTCAATATCCACTAGTAAAAAAAAAACCTTAAATCACTGAATTGAAAATAAAAATACTTGTTACAAACATTTTCAAAAAGATAGAGGTACTCACTATGTAGCTTTAGCACTGCCTTGTACTGTTACATTCAGGATGGGTATCCAAGTGCCTCTGTACTCAAAGGCAGGTAATACAGTTGCACCTCCGCCCATTCCAAGCACTCCTGGGTTAGTTTGTGCTGAGCCAGTATTCCCTGATGCATTGCTTCCTGTTCAGAAAAACAATGTGATAAAATCAACCAGTCTCATATTTGTGATCAGCAAACATCCTTTTTCTACATTTAATTTTTGAGACACCAGGATTAATCTGAAGACACCCAGTTCAATAACAAAAACCAACAACAACACAAAAAACTATTTCTGAGCTCCCTCTGCTGTCTAAAACATAATCTTATGTGCAGTTCATTGATGTCAACTGCCTAATTTCCAGTCAGAATGTAATGTTTCTGTGAAAGGTACAGAAACATTCATAACATTCTGTGAATGAATGAAACTTACAGAGTCTTGATGAAACAATGTATGTTTTACTGAAGAGTCAGACAGACACTTGAAAGTTAAGGATTATTTATGCAGTTGCATCTAGAACTCAGTAGAGTTAGAAAGTTTAATTATTCCAACAACAAACTTTCAAGATTTCAGAAATGCAAAAACTGCGAGAATCGAGAATGGCAACATTTGAATCTGTTCCATGCCATGGTAGAATAAAACAAACCTCAACAGGGAAGAGCTGACAGTGTGCTAACCAACAGCTAGGAAGGCACAAATTTTAGTGCCAACCGAGGAAGCCAAAAAAAGCAGCTAAAAGAACAAGGAATTCTGTATATATACACTTTCTTCATAGAGAAGGACATCTATACTTATTAAGAATAGGTCCCACAAGTTCAGATTCTTTCTAAAGAGACAATGGGGAGAGAGAGCAGAGTCCCCAGGAAGGCGACTCACAGTGTACCTGTCATTTTGGTGTGCTTGCTTTTAATATGTGGAAAGTAAACTACTAATTTAGACAATAAACTACTAATTTAGGCAATGTGAATATGCAGAAGCTTATGCATACACTTCAACACAGTAACACTTAACAGACTGAAACCAAAAAATCATGCTGCTAAACACAAATAGTTAACCAAACTCTGCCACTAACACACACTGGTGTCATTTTCTATGATCCCACTGTGCAGTCAGACATATACAACTATTTTTGTATTAATCTAGCCCATTAAAGTGGGTGGTAAACATTGCCCAGTATACTAAGAGTGACACAGAACTTCAGTAGACGCAGCTTTCAACTTCTATGAAACAGGCAGCTTGTTGCAAGACTGCGGCTCAAAAATCAGGTTTATAAGGAGTGCAAATGTCCAAAGCCAGGTTGAATAAGGCTTCTGGTCTACTGGAAGGTGTCCCTGCCCATGGCCAGGGGGCTGGAACTAGATCATCTTGAAGGTCTCTTCCAACACAAACCATTCTATGATTCCAAAAGACAGCCTGCTATGAGAGGATTGCTGCTATAATCAGAAGACTCTGTTTGAAACTTACATTGCACTGATCTGCTCTTTGCCTGTCATATATGGCCATAGGAGTAAAAAAGGTAGAAAGATACACACATGAGAAAGTGACATGAGAAACACTGAGGCAGAAAGAAGAAGTGAAAAGGAAAATAGGAAACAAACTGAAATAATAACCCAGAGAAATAGCAACAGCACTAGAGGTATGACCCTATTGCGGTGCTGCTTCACATGAGGCAAAATTTACATTTCCAGAATGAGTATTATAGAATGGCTTCTCATATGTGCATGTTACGTGATGAAAAGTGCTCTTGTGATTTACTTTAAGATAATGAAGCTAACCTAGAAATAACACTAATAGAAGTGTACTATCAGTTGTTGTTCAGACAGCTACTACAGAACAACAGACACTCACACAAATTTCCTCATGCTATCACTTCTAAGTCCAGCATGGGATACAATTTCATGAGTGAACACTGAAAGCAGCGAGTCTAAACCTAAACTTTTCAATGTTTCTTAATTTAATAGCAGATATGATAGACAATAATTACACTTATTATTTGGCTTTTATCTCTTGAAAGAAGGCATACCAAGACACACCCTTACAAATTATTTTTATGTTGTTTGTTGCTGAGGGCTCTGCTTCCAGAACTACAGAAAGAAGCAGAGAGCTTTAACTTGGACATAAACACCTGCAAAGGCATTAACAGGATGATCATTTCTTCTTATTAAAATACAAATACATAGTGAAATGTCAAAATCCTGGCTGCAAAGAAAAGACAATCAAGTTAATTTCAGTAAGTGTCTGTTTTCAGCTTACAAAAAAGATAGAGACCATTTGTAAAATACACATCTTTCATTCTACCTCTTGGCTCCCTCAGTCCAGTTTTGGCCTTGAACATTCAGAAGAATTAGTGATTGCCCCCCACAAACACACACTGTCTTACTTCTTAAATTACACACTGCCATAAATGACATCCCCGCACAAGGAGACAGAAGTCAGACACATTTTTATAGTCAGAAATTAGAAATAACTCCAACAGAATTTCCCTCTGAAAAGTTGTGAAACAAAGAGCTGGGTCACTGCAGAAACAGGAATCAAGACAGGAACACTGCTCTGCTGACTGGGGTCTACACCTTCCCCACAATACAGGTAGCTAAAATCCCCTAGAAAATACCAGAGCTGAGAACACCAGTTTGTCTTAAGCTAGCTTATCACCAAAATAAATACGGAAGTACAAAGCTGTACCAGAGCTGAATCAAAACATAATTCATTATTACAAGAAAACAATGGAAAAATAAAATAATAGTAAGGACAAGGCTTTACCAGTTTGATTTGGTGTTGCTGATGTGTTCCCCGTGCTTGGTACAAGAAATAGAGACTGGATAAAGGACCCCAGTGCATTCACAATATCACGGAAAACTTTAGTGGAATGTTGCTTCATATCATATGACTGACAAAAAGACCTGGTAAGTATTTTATAAAACAGAAAGTATTTGACAAACTGGAGACTAAAAGAATATTTTAACAGCAACTTCCCCCCCACACACACACTCCAAACTGTAGACTAAAAACACATTTTAATGGCAAATATTTAGGTAAACAATAATATTTAATTTTAGGTAAATGCTCCTTTGACACTGCTAAGACATAGACATACTCAAATAACTATAATTCAGCCCTCCCTGGATAATAAGCATTGCCTAATGCATTATGCAAAATTATTGTGAAGATCTTATTGCATTTAGGTTTCTACATATTTGCAATGTTTTAGGAAGCATTTTCCATTAGAGAAAAATAATAAAAATATATCTTAAACTTTATGTAAAAGCAAAACTCAATATATTTAATACCTTAATAGCTGAGGCTGCACACAAAGCCTGTGAATAGATTCTACTGCAACAGCTCGTAGCCACTGTGGTTTGTCTGCATCCAGAAACTTAACCAGCAATGACAGAAAGATTTCACATTCTGTTACCTAAAACATATAGTTTACAATAATTAGCAAAAAGAAAAAACCTCCTACAAAATATTTTCTCAAAAAATCTTTCATCTCAGGAGTCCTATCACAGCAAGATTTGTACAGAATCTAAAAAAAACCCCTTGAATGAGTATTTACTCAGAATTATATAAAAACAGAACTAATAATAATAATATTTTTGACAAGCTAAAACCACATATGCAGTTGTACTGAAGGAGTTAAATTCCTCACAGACATTGCAATAAAGGTCATACATTTGCTACAGGAAACAAATGAAACAGAGAAGTATCTTTTTTAGGAAATACCCCAAACTCAGGACATAACAGATGTGTTTTTTACCCACATTCTATCAACAGCTTTAGCAACTCAAGTCAAAAGCCTCTTAGAAAGTATTAACAAGGCACAGTAATCATCATTATCTAAAATCAGGCAAACAACAGAAGATCAAAAGGTTCCCAAAACTTGAAAGGCAGTTAAATAGAGAAAAGACAACAGCTAATCTATTATGAAATTCATACAAGCCCATGATTAACAAAATCATACATTTAGAATACATGTAAGCACAAATCCACTTAAGAGGAACAGTGTATTTAGCCTTCTCTTCCCTCAGTAGACATCAACACTTCCCAAGAACTAATCAATTCTACTACTGATCACAGCACTGGCATATACATAGAAAAATAAAACTGCATAAAGAAGATTTGAGCACATTCTTACCAGCAAACTGTAAAACTGTTTAATCAAAACAGAAACTACTCGCAGCAAACGCATACAGATGGGAAAGTATGGTTTTTCCACTGGTGCTGGGGAAGAAGAGGTGGTGGAACCTTGCCTGAATTTGATATTTGGGGAGAAGAGCTTTATAACAAGAGGGCATACCCTTTCTTTAAGAAGAAAACTGAATTCCTGATGCTGAAAAAGAAAATAGAAAAAGTTATATGCTGATAGTCCTTAATTGCTACCAGTAGCTCTGATAATGCATCTTATTTACATTTGCAGTTATGATCAAGCAGTCTGAATGTAAATCTTGGTATAAATTAAAATCATGAAATGATTTCATGATTAAATTCATGAAATGAAAAGGCAGAACTGCAGACACCATTATAAAGCTATCAAAAAGCATGAAATTACAATGGTCGGGTTCATGCCATGCACTCCTCTTCTTGTATTTCGCAAGTTGAAATAGGCTGCTAATACATCACTTATATATTTATAAATTTTTTAAATTTACCTACTGTCAGCTAAAACACATTACTGCAGGATTACAGTGCATTTATATGCAGTAGATGCATGCAATTCACAGTCATGATTCTTACTTTACAAGTGGGGTGAGGTTAATGTTTTTGTAGAAATAACAATTCCACAAATTTAGTTACAGAGCTGTCATAAATCAGGCAAGATAAGAAAATACATCTCTGGAGGAGATATAAACAGCAAAACCGAAAGTGGAACAGACTAAAACATGCTCTACAAAATGTATAAACATAAGTAAAGTGTTTGGGAATAGAAAAACATGGTCAAAAAGCACAGGGAACTTTTCTGTTAAACCGCCCCCCCTGAATACATAAAAGCTACAAGTCTTTCAGGAAAACAGTATTTGTGCTAAATTAAAGAGGATTTAATGAAGTGCAGATTTTACTACCTATGTGAACAAAAGTCTTACTGTTTTCCATCTAAGAACTACTCACTTGTAAAAACACTTGTGGAAAGTCATTGAGGACTGACTCAAGAAGTTCAAGGCCAAATGTCCGTGTCATTTCTGTCATACCCACGAGCCAGTAGGGAGCATCAGCATTAACTAACTGACAAAGATCCTTGGAAAGAAACATAATAATATTTACATTCTCTGTACAGTCCTGTACCAAGAAAGTTTCCAGAGTTTATAATGAAATTGGTGATGATATTGCTGGATATGATATGCTCTCCTCTTTTGTGACTAGTTTTCTGATTACTACGTAATTTTTCTTTAAATACTTTTTTTACATAAGTTATAAAGCACAGAAAACGTTTAAAAGAAATTTTAAACTATGTTGCTATCCTTGTAGCATGTGTGTTCATTCCCGCCCTCAGAAATCTCTCAAAACCAGTGAATTTGCTAAGTCGAGAAGATTTTTACTGGTGTCATGAATACAACTATGTCTTTTCACTACATACTTGCCTTTACGTCCAACACCAAGCACAAGAAACAGGACTGAACTGCAGTTGTAGTGCTTTGCTCTGCTTTGGGTCTGGCTGAAATGGAGTTTATTTTCCCCATAGCAGCCCTCGAAGTGCTGAGCTTTGCATTGGTAGCTAGAAAGGTGCTAATAACACACCAGTGTTTTGACTACATCTGAGTAGCACTGTCACAGCCTCAGCACTGTCTCTCAAGATTTCCCCCCACTGCCACCAAGAGGCTGGGCAAGATCCTGGGAGGGGACACAAAAAAGGTCATCCCAAATTAACCAAAGATGTCTTTGGTTAACCTCAGTTATAGAATCTAAGAAATGGAAGAGGAAGGGATTAGTTATTTACAATGTTCACCTTTGGGAGCAAATGCCATGCATTCTGAAGCCCTGTTTCTCAGGAAGGGGCTAAACATTGCTTGCTGATGCACTTTGCTTATGCACATGCAACCTTCTGCTTTAGTGAACTGCCTTATGAAAAAACCTATGAATTGTTTTCCATCTTATTTTCTCTCCCCATCCAGCTGGGATGGGGAATGGTAGAGCAGCTTGGTGGGCACTTGAGAGTCCGATCAGGGTCAGCCCACCCCAGGCTCACAGAAATAAGAATCCTGAATTTAATGGAGACACGTATGCTTAGCTATTATTTAAGATTTATAGTAAAACATTGTCCAAGACCACTGTGTCTTCATTTTCCCACCATTCCCCTGTAATACAGCATATCATGACCAATTTCAATAAATACACATAAGAAAGCCCAAAGCTCTGGTGAAGGACATTGTCAACATGCCAACAGCAAATTACTTAAATTTCTTAAAGAGATGTAGAAGCACCCAATCTTAACTGCAAATATATAAATATATGCTCCCCAACTACCTGAAAAAGCATATATGCATCCTTAGCACATGGCTTCAGTGTACTGACAGATCTTCTATTACTATTCCCTTGAACTGCAGCTGGCTGGTCAATAGCATCTGTGCAAAAAACCAAAGTTTTGTGAACACAGGAACTGTTAAAAATCAAATGCACATTAACTGTTCTTACAGAAATATTCTGTGAGAATGGCCAGGTACTTCTCCTGCAACTTATCAAGTCTATAGAAACAAACATTAGATTGACTACCAAAGATCATCAATACCAAGCACTTCTTTCAAATGTTCTCTTCAAAACTACTACTGCCACGTATTTCCCACTCAGTAATCTACGGTACATTCACCTTAAAGGACACCCTCACCTCAAATCCTTTCACAGTACTAACCTGAAGACCAGTTCTCATAGCTTGAAAAGAAAAAAAAAAATTCTACATTTTATATATTGGTGTACTGAATTGGACTGATACAATGGCAAAGGATTTAGCCTCCTTTAAATACAAATAAGTGTATAAAAGACAGTTAAAATTAATGATGTCTGTATAACATCTATAGACATTTTTATAACATCTATAGACATTTTACTACTTCTTTATCCGAAAGAGAAACATCTGATGTGTCTCAAAAAGCAGATCAATAAAAGCAAGCTGAGTAAGCAGTATGCCCACCTTTATATCGTTCATCTTCAGCAACCACTCTCTCAAACACGACAGTAACTACCTGCCGCACTGTGGCTGCCGCAGTGTTATTTGTGATGTTATCTTTTGTAAAGTGCAATCGAAAGCAAAGTACAATTGCCTGAAAGGAAAAAAAACAGAAAAAATATCACCTTACAACAATACATTTAATCTTTTAGCTAAGAGTCAAGAAGGTTGATGGACTAAGGAATGCTTTCTGCTAAGTTTGTCAAAAGGTTGCCCAGAAAAAAAAAACAACTTAATAATTTTAAATTCGAAGAACCAGAATAAGTTTCATGGATTACCCTAGCCAAAAAACTCTTTAATAATCTTCCCCAAAGTCAAGAAGAAAGTGGTATTAACTGAAGACATTACGATGTGCCAATAAAAAGTACAGTCATCACAGAGAATACACAGTAATCATCACACAGAACAACCTGTATGGATATTAATGTCAAAAGGACATTAGGATTGTAAGGTTAATCACAGAAAAGTCAGTCAACTCCAAAGCTAAAATGTCATTCCTCTCCTACACTGAATCACAATACTTTCACAATCATGTTGCCTTGACTGCTATTATTCCTAAGACATGCATTTTAATGTGTCATTGTGCTGGCAATGACCTGAATACTTTTTCCCATTGGATTTTATTATTACCTCTAACTCACAGTTTAATACTTACCTATTTTATAATGAATTTTGAAAATTAACATCTGTATGTGCAGTGAAACCTGTGTTTCTTGTTCTTACGTCCGTATTCTGTGTTCTTGCACTTGCAAGAACCTCAACCACACCCAGCCACAGCGCTACATGCTCTGAGCCACACAAGATTCAGAATTTTCTTTTGCCTCTTTTTCATGTCTATGATTTGTGGACTCTGTTCATATGATATTTCCACATCAGTTTGAAATCTTAAAACAACTTGACTGAAACATGAACACTCTACTGGCTGAAACCAATTTTCTCCCATGTAATCTAGAAGACAAATTTACTTCAAGCAGAGTTTCACAACTCACAGATGGGTAAACAATGTTGCTTCTTCAAAAAGAAGTATCTTAAAAGTTAAATTAAAATGGACAGGTCCTTATTTTTTGTTTTAGTTGAAACATAAAATCCAAAATGTTTCATGTTTAAAACTACGAGCTAAACTTCTTACTGAAAGAGCAATAACTGGACTGCTTTCAAAAGAGATTTAAGGCAGGGGGGAAGGCAGCTTCTTTTAACATTTTCTCCATTAGTGAGAATTTACACTGTGCTATGTGCTCTGATTCCAGTTCAAAAACACACAACAAATTTAACAAATGAGAAGGACAGGCATTGGCCCAGTGTTTTTATTTCAAGTTCCTATTAAGTCAGAAATGTATTACTGTGGAGGAATTACAAAACACATGGAAAAGGAAGCTAAAAGAAATCCTGTTTTCAGAGTCTAGTCATAAAGACAATATGGACACAATAGAATCAAGAAACCCCCCTCCTCGTCCATTGTTTTCACGTGCTTTTTTTCCCCCATTTTTCCTCTTGGATATTTTAAGTTCTATAGTTGACACCAACAAATTCTTACCTTGGACAGTGCTTCATCATGCACAACTGTATTGGTTGTTAAAAGTACAAGAACTGTCTGGAGCAATTTAAGTTCTTCAAGACTGTTCTCCATCAACTGCCAAAGCATATTAATAATGTTTCCTGCTGCAGCCTACAAAGAAATAATTTTTTGCCAACTATTACAATATTTACATACTGGTATATCATGTGTACATATGTAAGAATATCACTGTCATAAAGGCATATCATAACTGAATGTGCCTGTTTGTCTATACCATAGCACTACATTGAGAATATAAAGGCAATTTCATTGTCACAAGCTTCCCAAAGTATTTTTAAAGAATCAACAGCAGAAATGTTTTAATATGTACCACAAATTAAAGCATGTACTTAATTTTCTACTTGGAAATATGGAAGACACAATAAAAATATATTTTACCCTCAGAATTCACTCATATCAGAGAGAAAACAGTGTAATTTTATATTACACAAACACAACTGAAGGTGTATTTTAACAGCATTATTTTTACCAGCTTCCTAACATACTATATATGCAGTACCATAATATATCATGACATTTACTGCTGCAGAAAGTGTGCATCCATTTTACCTTATTTAAAAAATAAACTGCAACAAAAGCACAATAATTTTATTGCACAGAGTATATTTTGTGGATGCACAAGGTCCATTACATGTTCAGTTCCTGCAGTGTAAGAATGTGAACTAAATTTGCTGGTTTCAATTTTCATGAATTTCCTTCTAGAAGTTACTAATATTTCCTCACCTTTTTTTTTTAATGGTGTAAAATGGTTTATTTTAGATTACTGAAGAACAGATGCAAGTAAAATATTTTGTGGGCTATGTTCATTATAACACGAAGAACCTCCTAAAACAACTCATTCACCTTGTGTTTGAGGTATTTCTCACTCTGAAATATCTATGGTTTTGTATAAAGATTGATCTTACCTCTGAAACAACTTCATGAGACATGAGCCGCTGTATGGCTGCTAGACACAGCTGAGTGATCTTTGGTTCTTTTGTTCCACAACCCATCAGAAAAGGCTGAACCACCTCTGAGCTGTTCTCTTTCAATGCTTTCAAAAAGAAATACGGAAGCAGTCAATGTTTAATACTTTGAAAAATACAGTGCAAAAACTGTTAATCCCACCTATTAACAAAAAGCAATCTCCAGTCTTGGAAATTTGGGATTTACACGTGGACCACAGGGAAGAACCAAGTGAAGACAGACACTGGGCTGACACAGCTCACTTCCACAATTACCCTGGCCAAGGCTCAAATTCCAAGCACCTTCTCCCTTACACACTCAAGCAACTTTCCAAATCCAAAACATCGACTTAAGAGTCCATGTGGTTAGCAAGAAGGTGTAAGGTTCTGCCAATTCCAGAGCTTCCCTGGCCTTGCCACAGGAACCAGTCTCAGGCTGGTAGCATTGTCCTTCTGCTCTGCTTCACCTCAGCACCTAATGCAGGAGCAACACAGTGTGGCACAGAGCAACATTCCAAGCCACAGGGCAGGAAGGGGAAGAGCAAATTACCACCGGCAAAACAGGAGCAGGAAGAGACTGGACTGACAAAACAGGTGGAAAAAGAGACTGGACTGTTTGTATCCAGGGTATGTTCACCTGGCTGTGAATTTGTTAAATGGTGTTTTAGTGGCAAAGGGTAGCTTCTTAAAATGAACTTCTGCCAGAAGAAAACCAGTTCCCATAAACTTTTCTCTCTCCCTTCCTTTCTTTTGTTAAGGAGAAAAAGCTTCATAATGAATACAACATTCTACACTGGCATTTAAAACAGTTTTTTCCCATAAAAGTAATTCAAGAAATCTGAGATAATAAAATTTAAAAATATGAAAGTATTAAAATTTTTTAAAATATTAAAGGAAAGCATGACTGACTGATGAATGGTTTTCCATTTGCAGGTATGTTTGTTGATTCATGCAAACTTCTAAGATTTTAGCCACTCATCACCATTTCAGACACTAAAAATTTCCTCACAGTTGGAAGTCCAATGTGTGTTCTTAAATTGAATGGCATAACTTTGTTTTAGTCTATGCGTAGTAGAAGAAATGTATTCATGGAAAGTTTCACACGCTTTTAAGAGGACAGTAGTTACCACAAACAAAAAATACATTCTCACATAAAAATGCAAACATGATCTTTACTATTAAGCATCACTACAACTAATTCAGAAAAAAAAATGAAACAACTACAAAAATATACTTTAGTGATATTTTCTAACTGAAACACTAACTTGCTCAGAAGTTTCTATGAAAAGGATAGGCTATTATAAATTATAGATGCCAACTTTCTACAAGATAATAGCTCTTATAGGGTGATATCAACAGTTGACATTTCTGAACTGCCACTAAATTCTAACCATCAATCAGAAAAAAGCAAGCAAAAAGATACCACAAAACATTTATCCTTAACATGAGACTCCAGATATAATTCTGAATGGCAAAAATGGCATGACAAAGAATAAATTTAGGCCTTTTACAATATTTTTCTTCTATAACCATTAAAAGCAACAACAGAACAAAAACAACAACAACAGAATCTAGACAAATATTTTTACTTTATGAAGCTGAAAAATTAATGTTTTGTAAATCTGCTTCGGTACCCATCTGGTTTTATAGCAACCAGGCACATGGAGTGATTCTTGGGGCTTTCCTGTTCAGAGGGACAGGAGCTAAACTTTGATGATCCTTTCCAGCTCAGAATATTCTGTGATCATATGATTCGGTGACTGTATTAGCTTCGGTCTTCAAATGCAGAAAAAATTTATTTTTGCCAGGTCTGTCTCAATTTTGCTACCAAATTATGGCAATATGTATTGAAAAAGAAATCTATCTTACTGAACCATAACAAACGAGAAGTTTCTTGAAAGTATAACTTCCCTGTTTATTTCATCAGCAAAATTATAATTCTGATTTTTTAGAACTCCTAAACTGTAAGTTTTTGCACATCTCAAAGCCACATGGAAATAATTTCTCAAATTTATCTCCTGTGATATAAGGTTTTATCTTCCTTTGGAATTTCTCAAGTTCTTATAAATAAATTATAAAGCATGCACAGACTGCCAAGAATGAAGACTTTGAAACAGCTCAACTTAACTTTTCCAAGAGAAAGAAAGAAGTTAGATCAATGACCTCGAAGTTCTGGCAGGTTAAATATATCCCACCAAAAATAACAAAGATTTAAAAGATTTTAATAATGATTTTAAGCCTGCATCTATTTTTCTAAAAATTATAATCCTACACAATGAAATGCTCAAGAAAGCATCAGATCAGCTTATTCAAAACAATCCAATACAGTTGTTCTTATCGATGTTAGTGAAACCACAGTTTACATCAAAAGATTAAAAAAATCATATCCTGGTCAAAATATTTATTTCTATTACTAGAATGTCTCATAGATGTTCCTAAGTCATCTAGCAGTCAAAAAGTATCCACTAGATTTCACAATTACAGTAGCATTTTGCAGCTTTATTATTACTAATGTATATACATTATTTTTCTTCAAAAGATTTCAAATATTAGATAGGAGACAATTTCTAGACATTAACATGTATAATTTTAGGTTACAACTGATACCTCAAAAAATACAAGAGTTCATAAAGAATTTAGTCTGTTTAATGACATTATGCTTTAACCATGGAATGTTAGGATAATGTGCAGGCAAAGTACATTTTCCCAGTACAAAACTGTGAAACAAAGGGGGAAAAAGTTATTATCCTATTAGCAAAGATTAACTAATCAAAATAACTTTTTAGGACCTGCTGGTTTCCCAAACCTCTTAACAACAAATCTGTGCAGTTTTTTTAAAATGAAATAAATACTAAGCACATTCTAGTTTAAACTTTCCAAAAGAAAATTATTTTAAAAATTTTACCGACTACCAGAAAGCGTTCCCTCAAAAAGATGAAAGCACTGTGCATCCATGACTAAGTTTAATGATCTTTCCCATCTCTTCCCTTTGAAAACTAAAAACCAGAGAACTTTGCAGAATTAGAAACTAGCTTTCTAAAATACAAATTTCTTTATGCAATAATATGTTGACAGCTTCCCAAATGGCTAACTACAGCTCTCCCTTGATTGTTTGTGTATTTTGATATAGCTGACATTACCTGGCATACTTTTCCCACTTATGTCAGCATTCATGACAGCAGTAAAAACAAAGAAAATAAACAAATAAAAAAGAGGCATTAAAGTGAAATACTGAGGATTGGGTCTGTTAATTCAAATAATCCTAGAAAATGCCTCCTTAACCATATCTGATTTACATACCTCAAAACAAGATATGGTTTTGCAGCTATTTCACTGGACCTACCAAACAACCTGGCATTTAAAGGATTTTGACTACATCTGGGGTAGACACTCAAGTATTAATGCAGGGACATTCAAATCTGGCCAAGGGCTTTACCAGCAACTGGCAAGAAGCCAACTTTATAAAGCTGAAGACAGTCAAAAGATACTGTTTTAAGCACTTATAAAGCTGCAGCTCACAAGATATGCCCTGTCCCTCAAGGCATTGGAACATCTTAAATTGAATGACCTTGTCTCAGACAAAGACGGAATTTTGCCTGCCAGTTACAAGTCCCCAAAGGCTGGACTAACACACAGATGTGGATCATACTACAGAGCACTCAACCACAGAAACTAGAACACTGAGAATGTAAGGTCTTAAGTATTTCACGTTACTTTTCTAAGTGGATGATTACTTTTGTAGAGCATCAACTGAAAATGGAGCCCTTCCTCAGCACCAGAATAGCACTAACATGAAACACACGTAGTATTTAAAAACTTCTGTGCTACTAGATTTTTTGCTAGGTGCCCAAAAGTAAAGCATCAACAATACAGCACACACTAAAAGACATGTAGTATTATTAGACATATCCAAGACATCTTTTTAACATTTTGATCTGTAACTCAGCTTTATTTTTCCCATTGCACTGCAAATAATTACCTGCCAAAATATCTGTGTTCCGTGCAGCTATTGTTTTCACTTTTATTATTCCGGATTCAGCAGCCTGGAAGAAAAAAAATAAGTAGTTTAGATGCTATACCATACATCAATATCTGCAAAGAAATAAAAATATTGTGGACAAATAAAAAGGTACAGTCTCAGAGCAAAAAATGTTTTTGTAGTGGTTTCTGCCAGCAGAGCTAATGCAGAGGTGAAATTTTTGTAGCTGCTGGAATTCCGTTCCAGAATTCTACAGGAAGGGTTATATTCAGAATTTTTGGAAATTGTGATTCTCATTGTATTACTTTCTGGTCTTATGAATGCAAAAAAAACCACTAGTAAGCATAAACACTGTTACATAGTCTCTATACCATTTCAAGCTACGAGTATAAAAATGAAACCCATTTTCCCCATGGATTTTGGCTCTCAAATGTCCTATACAAATTATCCCAGGGCAATACCATGAAGATGCCTTTCTAACAATATGCTCTGTTCTTCCCAGCATATCATACAGTGCATAGCGCCAGTTCCTCCCCTTTCCCCGTGTGACTTGGCAGAGCAGCAGCATCCTCCTCTCCCTCACACACTCCTTCAGCAGGGCCAGGGCTGCAGGCTGCCTGGGCACAGCATGGCAGGGTGACAACTAGGGCTGCCCAGCCGAGCCAGGACATCATGCACGGCCCCAAGGGAATGGCAACTCCCTCTTCAACTGCCCACAAACACTTCCCTGCATAAATCACTCAAGTCACGTTCTCTTACGGAAATCAAGCCGAACTGGAAATGTGACATAGAGGCTTTGCATTTCAAGACTATGACTTCTGAAAGTTTTGTGTACAAAACCTAAATACAAACAATACATTATATATTGTGCCTTTCCATTTTCTAATTCCATTAATACACTATAAGCCTCTGGAAAGAATTAAATAAATCAAAATAAGCGCAACAGGTTTTCCCAAACGACTGAATGCAAGTTGCTGGAAAATACTGTTCTGCAAATTTGAAAGCACACTTCCCCTTTTATTTCAGCTTTGTATATCTGTGTATTTTCCACACTAAACACTTACAGTTTTCCTCTGATACTACTATTTAAAGATGTGTGCTGTCACCACATAAAATAGATGAGAGAAGCAGAGAAGCTGTGACAGCAGAAATACAAAAATGATAGTAACATAAAGTTCTACCAAGTATTAATATTCCCTCTCCCTCAGAACATTATTCCAACAAGATTTCCCAGAGAGTCAGGTTAAGATGCCTGTATAAATTCACAAGCAAATATTTAAGAGTTGATATACACATTTCTCAAAATAACCAAATGAGAAATGCAAAGCTGGAATTTTCTTCCTTCTTTTTTTTTTTTTTTTTTTTTTAATTTCCCAAAACAATATAGGAAGACTAAACACTGCCTTAAAATCCTGGAGATTTATTTAAGTTTCTCTGAATACAGTTTTCAAAAGTAAAGTCAATAATATCCATGTGCCTGATTAACATACAACATGCTCAAATGAGCACAAGGCAACATGCACATATATATTCTGCATAATTAAAATGAGGCATGCCAAATGCAGCTCTCATTTATTTTAATTATATTAATGTATTGAAGTTCTCGAGATTTAAGTCAATCCATGTTCTTCTTCAGTTATAAATTGTCAGCTAATTGGAGGGGTTCTTGTCACAACACATTGTTCCTATTAATTAATAGGAAGGATTTGTCACAGTCCAACTTCAATTATCTTCAAACTGAAACTCATCACATCTACTGGTAGTTGATTTCTTTCTTGCCCAGAGTGACAAACTCATTCTGATTCAAAGAAATATTAAGCCTGCTCATATTAGTGGCATTAACAAACACCATGCACTTTGCACAAAAATTTTCCAACATAATGGCTCTCAGTTGTTCCCATGTTTTATATAAAATAGTATACATTTTTGAAAAAAATAAGTTAAAACAAAACAACTGCTGAATATAAACATTCTTCTACATGAGATACAGAAATTTCTATGACCATCTGCATTATACTCTATTTCAGAGTTTCTGTTCAGAATGCAATTAAAAATGTTTAGACTTAATTACACTGCACACATCCTACAAAAGAAAAATAGAGTACTCCACTGTTTATGTAAAAGAGACAATACAAACATTTATAAAAAAATACCTCAGTTGATCACAAATAGCCAACAGAACACATGATAGCTAAAAACAATTCTAATCTGTATACATGAATGTAAAAGTGTGCTTGGATTGCATCAATTTAAGTGGCATATTAAAAGATATATTCATAGCTTTTAAGTTTACAAATTTACTATAGCAGCCTGCAGGACACTGCCACATGAGAAAAGAATCTTATAAAACACTAATCAAGAAGAGAGACAGCATTATAGTGTGTGTACTTATGGGTACAAATATGATAATTTACTTTGACATAAATATAAGATACCATGTCTTTAAAGCAACCACCAGTTTTAGATGTAACATTACCAGCTTCCCTTAGCACTGCAATTCATAGTAGTCTAATGAGCAAGTCAGTTATCTCTTTATTTTGAAAAGAAGCAAATACATGTAATTCCTGAAACATAACAAAGCTTAAATGTACTTACAACCTTCAGTCAATTAGATTTCCAATTCTGCTGCTTTAATAACTGTGAAATGAACTGATATAAAATGTCTCAAATACACACTTGCCATTATTAAGTTTTGCTTCATGCTCCTCCTGAAGCAACTGCAGCATCCAGTCTGGGAAGGTGAAATATTGACAAAGAAGAGAAATTGACTCTCAGTGATAGAACATATTTAAGTCAATCTCTTCCAGTAATTTGACCTGGTTTTAATCAGTCAATAATCTCACAGCAAAATTCAACAGGACCCTCTGGGCTCAAACACTTGCTTAATCATCTTTCTGCTTCCTTGGAAGTTACCAAGCATTTGCTGATTATGAGGAAATCACCCTTCACAGAAATCAAAGTAAGGCAAATAGAAAATTTATGTGCCAAAAAAAAAAAATAATTAAAAAAATCAAGACAGTGCAGTTTCAAGTAGACTGAAGTCTGCACCTAATATCTATCTCCTGGCCTCAAAGCTCCTCTCTGAATGTACAATCTGACGACAACATTTACAGCTGCCTTATAGACAGCAGTTCTCTGCACATGAGAGACCACGATGTGGAAATGCATCGACTCTTTCAAACCTAGCTTCAGGAGTTTCTCAGATCCAAAACTCTTCCCCTCCTAATGGACTTCTGAGTCTTCAGTTGAAACAGGGAAGAATTTCAGCATTCCTGTCATCAGATGTGCTGTGAGCATCTTCCAGATTTTTGGAAATTTTTACACTTTGTTTAGGGTCAAAAGCACCGATTGGGTAACAGAGACAGGTAACAGCTGCTCAGACAATCAGGAAGGAAAGATTTAATGTATCCTCAAGCAGAACCAACATTTTCCAACATCCAGGTAACATTCATGAGCTAAATTTCTCCATATTGTAGTCTGTGTATACAGATTTAAAGCTTTATAACTCATCAATAGCATATGAAGGTATTGGGATAACTGGGATATACAATTCTACATGAGTTCAGCATGACGTAAAGGCAAGCCACCATCCACACCAGGAGTGATAAGTGCATCTAGAAAGCACCAATTTTTCAAATCTGCCTTCTGGGACACAGTGGAAGCTCTTAGACCCAACTGCAGTAGGCAATCTACATTAGCTCAAGACACCACTACAGCTAACTCCATGATCATCATAATGTTACCCGGCAGCCCAAGAATGGGACTTGTCTCGGCAGTACAAAGATTAATGGCATGGTATATGCTTGAACATTTAAATCTCAGAGGCCAAGACATCTTGGACCTCTATTGCAATGCATACAGACAGGCAAGTAAGGGACCAGAGGGGTCAGCTGGGATGTGATCAGACAGTACATCAGTTGCTCTGCAGTAATCTCTATGGTTTTGCCTTTACTCTGAGGTAACTATGAAAGAGCTACCCTTCTTTTACTGAAAAATAATAACATAGTTAACAACTTTTCCTAAGGGAAAGATGACATAAAATTCAAAACTAAAGTGAAAAAAAGCACTTGTTGTCTCTGCCATATCTATCATTCTTTTAAAAGTTTCAAACCTGGGTTTTTAAAAATGCTTTAGAAAGGATAAACATACTGATCTTCAAAGAAATTGGTGTCTAACAATTAGGAAGAGAAGTTAGCATCTTTTTTACTTTATTAACCAAAAAAATATAAATTCCCATAAGGATATTTAATGCAACAACCAGGCACGTGGTTATTTCTACGAAGGATTGATCTAACATTAAGGATATTTTTGTATAAATTTGTAAATATGAAAGCATTATTATCAAAAGTTAATAAAACCAAGAATGTTCACTGCTAGTGCTTTTGAATGACCATTTGTGTTTTCATTGTACATTAGAGCAAATTGCTATCTCCAGAGGCATTAAAATTGTTGTAAGGTTTGCAGTCCTTACTACACAAGTTATTGATTTCTCTATTCTAAAAAGAAAAGCATTCAGGAACAATAGTTTGTATTGGTATTTACATTACATTGTTTGCCAACCTTTTATTAAGATGGGATGAGAGTAATATATGTTATCTATAGTCACTTCCATATCTATTACAGGAAATAAAAAGAGCAATTTTTTTCATATCCACCATTATCTGCCTTTCCAACTGGAACACTAACCCTATATCAAATAGTTTAGATAAAAGATCCTCCTGTCTAAAGTACAGTTTCACTTCATTGTTATTCTGGCTTGCTTTGCAAAAGCATATTCTGGGCCATTACTGGACTTCTAAACTATTATTTGGAAAAGAACACACTCAGAAAAAGTTCCTCACTAAATCAGTTTCATGAAAGCACTAAAGCATACCACATTTGTGTGAAAAAGCATTGCACTTGCCTTCTGTATTTTTATCTTCCTCCCCATGAGTACAATCTCTACTCTGACCCTTCTCTTTTATATATGGTCATTTTACATGAGTTAAACTGGCAAAATGCCAGTTTTGATCTGACATTGCTGGGCACTCACAGGGGTTTATTACACTGAACAATTTATTATCACTTTGTTACAAAATTATCATAAATTAGAAAAAAAAAGGATTAACAGATTCTATCATACACTTTCTTGTTCAACTGAAGATATAAGACATTGCAGTTTATGTTTTTTGTTTTTTAAACACACAGAGTCTTGTTCATTTCCAGCTTTAGTGCAACTGTATTAGTTGCTCTCATATTCAGAGTGCTCTTTCACACTTGACAGGAGTGACTACTCCTCTGGTCCATTAATCTTCTGAAATTCTCAGTTTGCAGTACCAGTAGCCAGTTCAGAATTCTGAAGGTTAAACATCACTAATGCCAGGAGAATTGCCAGTGTTATCTAAAATGCTTCAGGGCTGCTGCCTCTGGAGCTACCTCACTTGACATGAACATAAAGATATTTGAATACAAATACTTAATATCATAAGTTTTCACTTGACAGTCAAAATACTACACCTCAGCTGGAAAAAACATCACATATAAATTAACAGAACAAATCACAATGCATAACATAAACCAACACATTACCAAACAGCACTAATGTAGACAGAGAGGCAAAAGAGCTAACCTGGAAGAAACACAAGCCACTTAACAACAATTTTTTTAAGTTCTACTTCTCTCTTCAACAGACAGAACAGATGTATCCCATATTTTGTATTGTATTCTATATAAATTATATTGGTAACTAAATATTACATATATTACAATATATGGTAGATATTAGATACATATGTAGTGTAAGGATATTCTGAGAGAGCTTGTGTCTACCATTAAGAGATTTCTGAGTGATCCATTCAAGTACCACACAACTAATTTTAAACCACTGAAACAGAGCACTTGCACTTGAATTTTACTTACATACTTTTGACATAACAATTATCACTCTACATTAAAAATACAACAGCCTGTTTCAGAGCTTTAGGAGACATACACTTGAAGTTCAAACTAATTTTGCCTTCAGCTTGTCGATCACAACAGGTGGGACCAGGCAACTTTTGAGGATTTGCCACAAGTACTACATTCAGTCAGCAGTGTCCATTTTCCAGACACCTGGTAAAAAGAAACAATAGCTGACAGTTTAGGCACTAGTTGAGAACTGGAGTCACCAAGAACTTTCAACTTCTGCTACAAGTTTCCTGTATAATCTTCAAGAAGCCATGGTAGGCAGATAAGAATTAAATCAGAGATTAAGATGCACAAATTTAAATACTTAGACTCCCATTACAATGGAGATTGTCTCTACTGAACGCTCCTTAATTCTTAAAGCCTCTCCATAAGCTAATTCAGCTGACCCACTAGCAGAGGCTCAATGCAGAGATCTAAGCTTAGGCCTCTGTAACCAAGACAACTACATGCAGACACCAGAAGACCCATGCCCTCCTGGACCAGAGGCTAGAAGCCAAGGAAGACATATTATGGTATCTCAAATGGCAATGTAGAACACCTAGTATGTCGGTGATAGAGGGAATCAATCCCCTGGCTATGAGATACTCTGAATTGTTCTTTGGCTCTACTGACATTATTTCCATAATAAACCAAGCCTGCACAATCAATGAAGCTTAGACACCCAACGTTAGGCACCTTAATCCTGCACTGAAAAGTGTGACTTGGAAAGTGTAAAGATAGACTGATAATACTGAAACTTTTAATAATTTTCTTCATTCATTAAACTGCAAGGTATTACATGATGAAGAAATTTGACCTGTGCGCCTTACGTGAATCACTTTGAAACACGACATTTTTTCTCAAAGATTACAATGATCACATGAAACTTATGATTTACAATGGACCATGAAGCTTAGAACACATCTGAATAGATGATGGTCTCCTAGAAATATAAGAGTTCACTTTTAAAAACATAATTTTGAAAAAATACTATTGTCAATATTGAAAAAAAACCACTGCAGAATTAATTGACTCCAAACACGAAGCTAGCAGACACAGCAAGTGGGAAAGATCAGAAATTATAAAAGAAACTGAAAGAGGTATTAGGGATCACGAGTCTCAGGTTACCAGCTCAGCTACAGGCTGGCAACTCAAGAGGGCTACAGAGTAATCTCCACTCACCTGCACAAAACACATGCTTTAGTGCAAGCTGCCTAAGTATGACAATATACATTTTACAGAGCATTGTTTCTCTATTTCAAAAGAACTTTTAAAATATTCGTTAAGTGAATACCCATTAAAGAAACCCCAAAAACTCTAGTTTTCATCCTTCCAAACTAATGTTGTGAAGACCTGAAAATAAACCAACCTGGAAAGTTCAGTGTAGGTTAAATTCCTTGTAGGCTATAGTGTCAGAATTATTTAATCAATTTTATTCAAAAAATAAAGCAGGAAACCCAAAAACTTGATTAATCCTACAGAAAATGGTCTATGTACAAAGGTTTCTTCTTTCCTAGGTTCATTTGGCTCATCCTTCTACCACTAAAGTAGCATGAATGCAGAGCACTCAGAAACTATTCGATGCTAGAAGTACATCAAGTGACTCAGATGCCCAAATCACAAGACACTTCAGCATGTAATTTTCTTTCTTAGCCTTCTCCAATATGTCTACTGCACTACGTTCAACAAAATTTCTGAAATATTATCCTTACAGAACAAACAGCTAACAAATATTCACACGTTTTAACTGTTCCTTCCAGTTGCATTAGGAGTCCTAATGATCACGTTGACATTTGTAGCGGTTTGGTCTAAAATACTCATTACTTTATATACATTATTTCAGAACATTATATACGAAATTAACTGATCTGTATCTTTTTAGTGTGTGTTTAACTTTTGCAATACATCCTCATGTTTAGTTTCATACAGCTACCCAATGAATTTTACTTACATACTTACATATCAGAGGTTCTCTAAAAAGGACAAGCTTCTCAATTAATTTTTTGGCATTAGCTTTGGCATGTGTTCAAGATCGGCATATCATTCCTAAACAAGGATGATTTAACCCAGGGGACTGAACTGTCATGTAAGTCACTCAATGCAAACAGGACTGGACTCCAAAGGAAGAAATGTAGAATAATGCTTGTCTTCACACAACACAACACACTGCCTCTCAGAAAGGGCAAATCCTATCTCTTGCCTCAGGCTAGTCCACACCACATCTACTGTAATTAAATAATTTAAAGTTTGCTTTGTCCAGAAGTCACTCAAATTCTAAGTTTTTGACTTCTACCCTAGGAGCTCTGTAAGGCTACTTGCCTGCAAGAAGAGTTACTTATAAAGGAAGAAAAAATAGGATTGCAAATTGGATTCTATTATTTTTCCTAGATACAGAAAATTACAATACAGCTTCAAAAATATGTCTGTGTGCCAAAGGAGTATACAACTCAATAAGTAGCTAAGTAAAAACAATGCTGCTATTTCAAACAAAGCTCTGGTAAAGAAACAGCACAGTGAGGCTATCAAAAGCTTTCTTCCAAGAGACTCAAGAGAGCATTTCTACTGACCAAAGTATTCAAAGCTAATTCTGCGCTTCTCTTCCAGGTGGAGGCAAGTAGAACACCACTTCTTTTCCAGCCCTACTACAGCAACAAACATCCTAAAACATACAGGCAACCTGCAACCTATTACACAACCGCCAAGAAAAGGGCACACACCTTGTCCCAGGCCAAGCTGATCCTGCCACGGGATGATGCCCCAACCCCACCTGCCCTCTCCCTTCCCCTCTCCTACCAGCACAAATGTGCCTGAAACCGTGCAGGGAGCTGAGTAAGAGTTACTTTTTTGTGTGGGTTTTTTTTTTTTTTCCTTAAAATCACTTTGCTTTCACTACTATTTAAAAGTCAAGAAAAAACCTGAGACAACACAGAGACTACAAGCCTACCAGAAAGCTAAGACTGCTTGACTGGATCTGTGTAAACAACAGTGAGTTACATATGACCGGAATTCAGGCTGCGAGGAACTTTTGGGTATACTTCTTTCTCCTTTTAACTCCATTATTTCTGCCAATTATAAATATTTCCCCCTTGTATTTCTGAAGTTCTGTAATGCAGTAGAATTACCTAACCAAATCAGATGCAGCTTACTGAACAATATTTTCACTCTGTAATAAGAAACAGCAGGTAACCTATTTAGGACACTAAACCATTTTCAATTCTGTGATAAGACAAACTTCTTACTCCAGTTCACTAAGAAGAGCACCACCAGCTTTCCACAAATGCAGCACACAATACAAAACCCCAGTCACTAGCAGATTAAAATAGTTTATAAAGCTCTATGTGTGCAGCACACAATTCAGTGCAGCGTTAGCAGCATTACAATACTGTCCAGTACAGAGCAAATCTTAGAGCTCACTGTATTAAAAATTACATACTAATGACCAAGTAGTATTGTTTTCTAGGAGAAATGCCAGATTACTTTAGATAACATCAACAGGACTGATGCCTGTACCAAAGACTGTTCCATCCTCTTCAAGCTCTAAAAACCAGTGTTTTATTTACACTTGCCCTGAGAGCTTCTATCCCATCCATGGCTGATTTCTGTTTTTCTAGCAGGGCAACAGAAATAGGTTGTGAAAATACAAACACATATGTCTGCCAGTTTAAACAGGCTTGGTATTTCAGAGACACAATCACCAAATCACACCTTGTTCATAGTGTATAGTATTCATGCCTAGTACACTTCTGTAGTCGGTGCCGATCTGAGGAAGTATCAAAGAGAAAAAACCTCTAGCAACAAAGAGACAAAGGTCTCAAGTGTAATAGTAACTGGTGTTCTCCACCAGTTACTATTAATACGTCTGTTATGTTATTTAAACTCCAAACATCATCAGCAACATAATTTCAGACTTACAGGTTCTTTCTGCAGCTCCCATTTTTAAAGCTTTAAACGGCATAGCCTAGGAAAAACCTACTTGGGTATTATTTGTCACACAGAGCACAGACAACATACGGATGCTTTGGAGTCAACAAACATCCTGTTATTTCTCAGTTAAAAGCTCTAACTAAAGGGAAGGAAGTTGGCCACATATTTGTGTCCCAAGTTTAACAGTGGGAGTAACTCAGTAATTTCAACACTTCTTAACAGATTATCGAAGTCAGCAAAAACCTCAGACTCTACTGCTGTAAGTTACTGGACTTACAACTACATGATTTTCACATAAACGTGACCTACTAAGAAAACTTTACAGACTCAGAGTAACAGAAAAATTGAAATGAAAGCACTTAAAACATTGAAGAGTTCCAAGTCCTGTTTTCAATAAGGGTTCATTAAGACCTTACTTCTTACTCCTAATTGAGGATAAGATCTAGATCCCATGGTTGGCTGTCCCCTTCTCTTCTGCATCCAAACCCCACTCTCACCCTCCTCCCCCAAAAGAACTCCCGTAAACTTCAGCTGTGTCACGTACATGCCTGTTCAAAGAATCATTTAATATTGTTTTGGTCTCTCTGAACCTAATAGATACTGCATAATTTTGTAATAACATATGCATTAGAAAGGTGTTTAAAGAGTGAAAACTAAAACCCTTCTAATAAAAAAGGCTCTGTTTTTCTGATCATACAACTGGTCTAAATCCTTACAGTATTGGTTAAAGGATTTACTCACGTTAATCATCTGAGCAATGAGCAGAATTGAAAAGTACATTACTACTTTTATCACAGCAAACCAAGCAGCTAAATTCACTTTGTAGAATTTAAATACTATTAATATAAAAACAAAACAAACAAAACCAAACAGACAATTCATTTTAGAAGTGGATGAAGATAACAACTGTGAGCAAAATCTTTACTACATCAGACACTACAGAGATTATGAGAAGCAGTTTACCTTATAAAGTACCTATCAAATCTAACAACTATGATATACATCCCATAACTATTAATTTGGGACTAGGAATTTTTCAATAGTTTTATCCTAGTATGGTAAGCTTATTAAGTGACGTGAAAGCATACACATCAACTGCAATATAAACTCATAAATTACAAGGCATGTGGGAGAGTCTAGTTACACTGCAAGTAAAAAAGTGAGATTGCAAGTGGTATGAAATTATTTTTAAAAGCCAGTGTTTAAACATGATTTAAAAAACTGGTGCTGTTCCAAGTCAGTAAGAAGAATTTGCCATTCCTCTGATCACTCTAGCTAAATCTAATCATGATCAGACCAAACATATGCAATTAAAATATCTGTTTAGCAGTTGAGATTTGACAAAAAAAGGACACCCATTTCCTTTAAAACTAGAACAAAAAAAAAACGGCTTCCAGAAGTGAGGAAGCAAGATCGTTTCCTGCAACTGTATCATACATCCTACTGTAGGACTGCTTTCACCTCAGACTCCCTGTAAGAGCACACACACAGCTCCCAGCGGAAAGTTCCACCTCTTTATAAACATCTTCCAGTACTACTCCAATAAACCTATCCAAATCCCAGACAATTGTGAAAAACTTTATTACGTGTTTTCAATGAAGAAAGCGATACAAATTGCTGTCAATTTAAAGGGAACAACACAAAAGTCGAATTTACACAAGAATATGGTAAACGTGCTGAACAAGTATGAAGTACATGCAGTAGTTACTATAATACTTAGCCATGGCAAACGTAATGAAGCATTACTTAAAATACCAGCTTAAGAACGACATTGCCCATCTCCTCTGTCGATCTCAAAGAAAATAAACATTAACACAGTGGGGAAACTTGTTCAGAGACTAAACAAGAGTTACATAGTAATACACAGAAGGGAGTGCAAGCAGCACTCCAGCCTCCCTCCAAACACACACAGACTTCTGTTATACTGATCAGAGCTTTTTCTTATTTGCATGTGACCACCACACACAATTCCTCAGGACTGATCACAACTTTCTCTTGTTTTTCTGTGACCACACAAAATTTCTCAAACACACCAGCATTCCTCTGCAACCTAAAACAGTACATAACATGCTCTGCTACAGTGTGTCACTTCATGTCTTTCAAAACAAGAAGAGTCATTAGCTTCAATTCAGCTGTTAAAGTGTATAATACTTTATACAACATTAAATATGCTATCACTTAATTGGAACCAAAGTCACATAGCACACGCAATGCCTTTCTTCTGGGCCTCTGGGTCTGCAGGTTAATCTGACTTAATCTTTTAGTATTTTTCCTCCCAGTATTGCATGGAAAACTTTTTTAAACAGCAAGTGGCAAACTACTGATAGGGAAAAAGTTAAACCGACTGTATAAAAACAACAGAAAAACATATGGTTAAAACGGATATTTTAAGTTAGCAAGAAAAATTCCAACTGCTCTTCAATTAAAGTAATCCTGCTCACCGAGATTACTGAGGTCTCAGGCTGCACAGCATAAACTCAGGTTTCAAAAATAAAACACACAATCTTACTGGAATGAGTTTATTAAAGGGATTTTTAAGAAGGGCAGAAAAAACAGTAATCCAAACTTCTGCGTCTTCCAAGCTTCCTCGGTTGTGCCCACACCGTTGGAAAGCCACACAACGACGCGGTAGTGATGACGAGCGACCCGCCCAGCTCACACCGGCAGCCACGGCTGTGCAATGGTCAGGAATAAGGCACGCCGGCCCGGGCACCCCAGCCACACTTCGAGACAGGAGCAAGGCACAGACCCGAGGGGAGACCTGCGGGGCCCCGGGCTCCCACCGCAGCCGCAGGGCCGGCCGGGGCAGAGCACGGCCCTCCTCGGTCGCAGCCGGCCCCTCGGGCTCCCGCTCGCTCGGTGCCCGCGCGCCGGGGCGCCCAAGCCCCAGCACCGAGCTCGCCTCCGGCGAGTTTCGCTCGCTCGGTGGTGCCGAGACAGCCAAGCCGAACTTTGTGTTTTCCCCGGAGGGCGCCGAGGGTGCACCGGGGCCGCCCCTTCTTCGCCCGTCAAGAGACGGTCTGTCCGCCAGCTCCGCTCCCCGAGGGGCACAGCCCGGCCCACGGCCCCCGCCTCGGCAGCGCACTGAAAACAACAGCCACAGAACACGCGACACGAACAGCACCGTCTGGGCACAGCCCAAGGCCGTGGAGGTCGGAGCTCACCGAGAACGGCACCGGGCTGGGGACTGGAGCACGGGCACACCGGCAGCTGCGCTCCGGCCGGGCCCCGGGACAGGGAGGCCCCTCTGGAGCGGCGTCCGCCGCCCGGCTCAGCCCAGCACGGCCCGGCTTGACTCGGCTCAGCACCACTCACCTCCTTGACGGGGGGGAATTTTTTCCGGCACTCCAGGCTCAGGCCCCGTAGGTCCCCCTGCATGTTTTCCAGCAGCTTCTTCACGGCTTCGGGGCTGCTGGTCCCGGCCATGGCGCCGCCGGGCCGGCCCCGGGCCGCGCGCTGTTCCAGAGGGCAGGGGCAGCGCCTGACAATCCGCGGGCCCGGCCGACACGTCTGCGCCCCACACCGGAACCCTCCGGCCCCGGCCGCGTCCCCTCCCCGCGCCGCGTCCCCCCCGCTCCCACAATCCCGGGCGCCGGCAGCTTCCGCACACACGGCCGGGGGCGGGGAGAGCGGCGGCCGCTGGCAGGGAGGGAGGGAAGGAGGCGGCACCGGACCCTTCCTGCCGGGCTAGGCTGGGCGCGCCGCGGGGAGCGGGACCCCTGCCCCTTCCCCGCCGTGCCACCGGGTCGGCGTGAAGGGGCAGGAGAGGCGCTGAGACCTGGGCCGAGGCTGGGCCGCCGGTGCTGGGGAGCTGCCGTGGGGAGGGCACAAACCGCGGCGTTGCCGAAGGGTCACTGAGGAAGGTGGTGGCGAAGCTGCTTGGGTTTCGGTGGCCGCCAACCCCGCCGAGCGGCTGCAGGGGTGCGGAGATCGGTCCCTCTGGCCAAGTCCGGCTCTCAGGAGCGTTTGATTGTAAAAAGCAAAAAGCGAGGTATACTGTTACGTTTTTCTTTTGAATCCTGAAGTTCTTGCTTTCTTTCCAGTGTGAGTGACTGTGCAGTGAAACAGGTTGCCCTGTGAAGTCTCCCTCGCTGGAGATTCAAGAACCGTCTGGATGCAATTCTATGCAATGTGCTCTGAGGTGACCCTGCTTGAGCAGGGAGGTTGGACGAGATGACCCGAAGTGGTCCCTTCCAGCCTTGCCCATTCTGTAGGAGTGAAGCTTTGTGCTCTTCTCGGCCCGTGTGCGTACGCAGCGCTCCGTGATTTCCTCTAGGCGAAGCGAGGGTGAATCCTTCTTTGAGAAGCTTTAAGATAACATAGGCAGGGAAAAACCAAGGGCACGTGGAGTAGTTGGGTCCCGGGCACCTTTCATGTCACCAGCAGTGTCCCTCAGAATTCCAAGCCAGCAATTTTTAACCCATTCCTAAAGCAGGCTCCCGAACAAGCAGCACAAGCTCTTCAGTATCTGTTACCTGTAGTGATGCAGGGAGCTTAGGCCTGATGGCTGCCTAGGAGCTTCCTTCTGGAGGACACCATTCATCATTCACCACAACAGTTAACATTTCACAAAGGTTTTAATCTCTGCAATAATAATTTTTCCGTATTCTTGGTGCTGCAAATCGTGTACTGTGCTGGCTGCCTACCTATAATGCAGCATGGTTCTGTTCCTCTTCTATAAACCCAAGGAGTTGGAAAACATCCGTGAGTTTTGACATGCTGTAGTTTTCAAACCTGGAAGTCTTGGAAAAAAATTACAAAGAAGCCAAATGAAGAATAAATTTTTACTGCCATATTATTTAAAACTTTTAAGTAACAGCTTTTCTTCATATTTTCCTGAAAGTCTTCAGTCTTACTCAATGTTCTAGTATTTTGAGGTTTTTGTGATGAAAAAGTAAAAAGAACCTTTCATAAATTTGAGCATCCCTACTTGTAAGTTGAGTTAATTTACTGTGAGATTCATTGCAAATGATATAGTAAGCTGGCACAGCATTGACTGTACCTGAACACATAAATTTTTTGGGGTGCTTTGTGAAGCAGAGAGTGCAGGATTGTTTTCTAAGTAATTTGTTATTTTAAGATATTTATTTTTACATGTTGTCAATATACTGGCTGTTAGCTCAACAGAACTGGATAAATGGATGTGAGTTTTAAAAACTGCTTGTAATACTTGCACAGTTGGATTAGGTGGTCAAACTTTACATGCTGTCAGACAAAGAATTAGGATTTCACCCCTGTGTCCAGTAAAAGCAAACATAATTCTATAACACTGTTATGCTTTCAAAGTGCATTGGTCTGTGTATTCTCAAAAGCTTTGATTTTTCTATGCTTACTTAAAAAAACCCCCAACAACAAAAGAACAAGAGTGTTGTCTTCAGTAGAACTATTTACATGCTTAACCAATAAGCATTTTCCTAAGGATTTTCCCATCTTACTGCATCTGTTCTGGGCTTCAGGCCTGGTGCAATTCACAGACCAGTCCAAATACCTTAATAAGAAACATGGATGATTAGCTAGGAGAATGAATGAATTAATTATTTACTATGCACGTGTATTTCTTAGGTAAGCTTTAATGATTTACTTCCTTTCTGTTGTTTGGATTTTCCACCAGTTTACTGTACACAGCGAGCCATGGGCACATTGATAGTCCTGGAATCTACTTGTCTGCCTATTTACATACTTGACATCATTTACATTGATCATACATATCTTTTCAACTACCAGCCTAGACACTCAGTCTGCTGAGCATTGCCAGCCAAATACTGCAAGATTGCTCGTGAGTTTGGAAATTAATCTTACAGTGGCTGTAGAATTGAAAACTCTTCCAGATCTGCTGAATACAAGAACTGGGAACTATACTTGTGCCTGAATCTCACTCATGTCTCTTAAACAACAAGGCCATCTTTCTCACCATTTTGATGGATGCCTTTTGTAAATGCAGGGATTTATCAGTTAATCTAAATCAGTGCAGTTAAACTGTTTAAACTAGCCAGGATCCTTTTGAGTGACACTGATTTGATTGTGAATGTGGCTTCTGCAATTGCATTTCATTGCAATAGATTCTATTGCTTGTAGTCCTGATCCTGGGCAGAAGTGCTTGCCAGTCTTTTCCACTTTAAATACCCCAGTTACAATTCAACTCACTTTTGATTCAGAAGGTGGCATGGCATATGTGGACATCTCTGACAGCACATTTTTGACCAGCAAGCTAAGAATGCTAGTTAGCTTTTAAGCTGACTTAAGTGGGAACAATACATGTGCCTACATCTCAGGCACATCTCTCAGCTTTTAAGCTAACTTTGTATTGCACTGCAATTATTGTATTGTGGTTTGCTTTGTTATTAAATTATATGTTATTTTGTGATGGGCAGTGGGTGATTGAAATAATTCCCTGTAGCTTTATGGCCCTAATTACCAACAAAAATGCTCATGAGACCTATTGTGACTCATTAAGTTACCTTGTACATTCCAAATGGTGCGCATCAGTCCTTTTAATTGGATTAAACATGGGGTAGCATTTGGCTGTATTAATTTCAGGTGTTTAGTCCTAGTTATAGCCCATCCTGGTAGATGTATGCAGATGCAGGCTTTGTATATGAGAGCAGGGTTCTGTCATCATGCTATACAGAGGCATTCACTGTGGCAATGAATTGGTTTCATTGTAATGGGAAGAGTTGTGATTTTCCTCTGAGTTCACTTTACCTATGCTCCTGTATACTTCTGTAAGTGATATGAATCTGTAAGTAGCGACAATACTAAACTAACTTCAGGATATGAAAAATCAGTTGTGTGGAAAAGTAAAGGTGTTTGCAGACTCTCTGGTGATTTTTTTGTACTGCAGATTTAAGAGTCGTGATGGAGAAAATTTTGCCTCAGATTGAACATAGATACTGATATCAAAAGGCAAAGTTAAATTTTAAATCAAAAGACAGTGAGAGACTGATTAATACCAAATATGCCCTGTAGCCTTTTATAAGAACTGTGCATTGTATTGGTCTGTGTAAGCACAAAGAAGCCCTTACTGTGTGAACACTTCAGGACCTCCTCCTTAAATTACAGACAAAAGAAGTGGGCCAAGGGAGTGTTTCTGTTGTGACACAAATGGGCTAAAAGAAGTCATAAACTTCCCTCTAGTACTCTTCAGGGTTTTTTTATGGAATAGAGATGAACCCTTGTTCCTTTAGGATATGGCTGTGTTAGATCTACCAATAGATTGAAAAGTACATTTTCCAGTGTGAACCCCTCATTAATTTAGCCTGTGTTCCTTTCTGCATAGGTGTGAGCATATGTTTACATGTTAGTACTCATTTTGTTTGTATACTAACAGTTAATACACATTTTATTTCATTTGGTCGACTAAAAAAGCAATCCCAGCTGCTGTCTACTGGTGGATCATCCTTTTTGTCATTAGCAAACTCTCAGTAACTTTCATTTCAAATCAGTCACATTTTGTGTAAGGTCACTCACAACAATGTTAAGCAGCAATACCCAAAATGTCAGACCTATGACATGTATTAGGTACTCAGTAGTGATTCCCTGTTGAGTGCACAGCTCACTTCAGGGCCCACACACAAATCTCTTGACCAGAGGCTTAGATGCTTCCAAGACTCTCATGTAACCAGCCAGCAAAGCTGTTTTTCCAATGTTTTCCTCCTTGAATCTTGTCCAAGCAGATTCTCAAAGCAGTGGTTTTTGGGTTTTTTTGTGTTGGCCTTTTGAGAGCTGGTAATTGAATCAGCTGAACCTGGTAACATCTTTTGTGAGAAAGAGCTGCTATCCACTGCTTGAATTAATTTATTGCTGTGTTAGAGCTAGCAATGTAACAACAGACCAACAGAGACATACTTTCCAGCTCACACAGGAAGTACGTGGCTGGCCGGGGAAACAAACATTACTCTGTGCTTTAAACTGACTTTGTCTTTCATTCCCTTACACAAATAACAGAATTTAATCTGCTAATTTGTGATTTTTTCCCTGCATGGTGTATAATGCAGCCCATTCATGATACTTTTTTTTCTGTCAAGTGTAGAAAATAGAGAAACAGAGGGAGATGCTACTTGACTTACATAGAAAAACCCGACGCTGACCGTCCTTACCACCTGAACAATTAGCACAGCCTCAGGTCACAGTCAGCTGGTCTAGAGATAAAGGCACAGTTGTGTTGAAGCAAACCAGTTGTGATTCTAGGCACTGTTGTTTGATCCAGAGCTCTTCCAGTGGACAGTGGATTCAACTGCTCTCTCAGGAGAAGTTTTTTTCTGATTATCTCATGCTCACTGCAGGATGTGTAACTTAAACATGCCCATCAAGAATCTCAGTAATATGCATTGTGCTGCAATCTCATTATTTGCTGTTCTCTCATCTATTTGCCAAGAACCTCCCTACATCTTAATCGTTTTCTTTTTGTATCTTCTTCAGCTTGTGTGAAAATTATGGAAGTACTTCCAGACACCTAGTAACCTCCAATCTACTAATCACAGAGCAACACCAGAGAGGAGAAGGGTGTTCCCCTGTGTAAAAATAAATTTTTTTTGGCTGCTGCAGCAGAGAGGAGAAGTCACTGGATGCTTTCTGCAGGCTCTGGTGAATCCTTTAAGATAATCATTCCAGATTGCAGCCCTGAGACTGCTAAGTGATATCATTACTACAGGACAGTTTTCACCAGCTGAATGGATGTTAGTTCCTTTGTGTTAGGAGTGCCCCTGTGTAGCAGGGACTGTAAAACACAGAAAATAATTATAGAAATAGCTACATTCACTTTACTCATATAAGTTGCACGGAGACTAACACACCATGTAGGTATTCTTCTTTTCTCACACTCCGTGGCAACACTGCTGGCATGACCAAGGTAATTTGTAGCTAACTCAGCCCAGCCTAGAAAAGACTCAGTATGGCCATGTACTTCTGAGAGCCTCCAGCACAACCCTTTGCAAAGATAACTGAAGTGGGACTGTTCCATTCTTTTACAGGCTGTTCTTTCTATAAACCATAGGAATTAGAAAATTCTTATGGAAGAGATCTGAATGAAGAACTTCTTGTTGTAGAGGCTTGGGTTTATCTTATGTGTTGCACTCATCTTTGTTGCTTTATGAAGATTATATAGGCTCCCTATCTGATTCAGAGGACTTTGCCTTTGAGATAAATATTTGTAGAGGTTCATGCATGGCTGTATTTATTAGCAGCAGTCTGAAAGAAATTTTGTTACTCAGGTTGGGTCCAAACAGCTAAACAGAATGAACTTACTTCTCAGGAAATTTGGAAGACAGCCAAAGGTATCCAGTCATA
The DNA here is from genome assembly GCF_041296385.1 of Aphelocoma coerulescens. NCBI lineage: Eukaryota > Metazoa > Chordata > Aves > Passeriformes > Corvidae > Aphelocoma > Aphelocoma coerulescens. The sequence goes on along the minus strand of NC_091014.1, from coordinate 33,866,738 downwards.
AAGATCCAAATGCTTTCCTTTGTAGTAAAATGGCTCCCCAGATCACCTCCATGTGTGAATATGCATTCCCAATAAAGCAGGGCTATATCACTGAACATATGTACACCCTGGGTCATGTGCAAGCAGAGACATCCACAACCAAGGATGCATATGTGTGGCAGTTACATAGTTAATTTCATCAGTTAATACTGGTATTTTGGCAGCATTTCTACAAGTTGTATTCAGTATTTCACAAATAGCAGCCACTTGCTGGAACCTGCTCCCAGGGCATGGTGGATGAGCTTGTCTGTCTCCTCACACCAGTGCATGGATGCGCTCTTGGCTAACTACTGGCTAGAGCATAGGAAATTCCAGGTCTGAATATTCACTGTTCCACCTGAGAGCCAAGCCCTAGAGCTACTGAACAGATCATTAAGTGGGATGTAAAACTTGTTTAGCCAGTCTGAAACCTTATTTCCCTTTGACAGCACGGTCATCAGTAGATTCCTAAAGCTGTTTATTTCTAAGGACCTTGCTTCCCTGCTTCAGTCATAACTAACTAAACCATGCCATGATCTAAGAACATTTGATAAACAATTGAATTAAAAAATTAGAAGTTAACATGTACTAAGTATTGACAGATTCTTTACCAAATGGCTTTATTCCTGACCCAGCCACTCCTCCCTTTACTCAGCCACACATACACAAATGTACGGTGGGCTTGAATGTCTTATTTTGTTGGAGGCAAGATCACAGAAAGCCAGAACCAGCCTTACCAACAGTAGAATTGCAAAGAAATTGACACTTCACTGTTCTGTGATGAGCAGCTGAGGGAGCTGGGGTTCTTTAGCCTGGAGGAGGCTCAGGGGCCATGTCACTCTCTACAGCTACCTGAAAGGAGGTTGTAGCCAGGTGGGGGTCAGGCTCTTCTCCCAGGAAACTTGTGGCAAGATGAGAGTCTTAAGCTGCACCAGGGGAGGTTTAGGTTGGACATCAGGAGGAATTTCTTCACAGAAAGGGTGATTAGACATTGGAATGGTCTGCCCAGAGAGGTGATGGAGTCACTGTCCCTGGAGGTGTTTAGGGAAAGACTGGACATGGCATTTAGTGCCATGGTCTAGTTGACATGGTGCTGTTCAATCAGAGGTCTTTTCCAATCTAATTGTTTCCGTGATTCATTTTTTTCCCCCCTTCAGGACATTTCAAGCCTTCGTTTGTATACTGGTTCCTAAAATTTATTAGCTCAGCTCCCAATCCTCATAATGTCTTGGAATCACCTCTAGATTGTTTCCTTTCTACTGGTTTACCCTAACATTTCACTAAGAAGTTAAATCCTTTGCTAGAAACCAAATTGCTTTTTTGTTGTATCTCTGCAAGACAAACCACCACTATCAAAGATTTCAGTTTTTAGTTGCCTGTTACTGACTTTTGCAGTAGTTGCTTTTTTTTAATCATAGGACTCTGCTCCTTTTCTAAATCCTCTACCACCTCGTTAGTAGTATCCTACAGCTACTTTCTCATCACATTCATCTTTTCTATTCATGCAGCATAGGCTTCTCCATACTCTTGGCTTGTCTTAGTGTGATTGTTTTTACATACATTCACAGTTCTTCACTGTTTTTTCCTCCCTGATATTACAGAAACAATGTACATCTTTGTCTTGGGGTGACTTTATGATGTGTACCCTGTTTCGCCACTCTATGCCCAGACATGATTCCTGTGCCTTTCTGTGTCTTTACAACTGGGTGCGAGAGAAAGGAAAAAAAAAAGTCAGATGAACCTTTCGAAGCAGTTTGTGCTCCAAGGTCACTCTATCTCCTCTGCATGCTTCTACGGCAGCAAGAGCAGAGGAAGCCCCCTTTTTCCTACTTTTCAGCCAGCTTTTGGCTCTGTTTTCTCCAGAGACAGATGGAGAGTTGAATTTTTTTTTCCTGGGACTTTGGTTTCTTCTTCTTCTCTTCTGGACTGTTCAGAACACCAAAACATCAGCTGGGAGACCTTACACCTCAGCCCGGAGGGACCCAAGCCAACCCAGCTCCAAAGAGGAGAAAGCCACACCCACAATGGACTCTGGAAATTTACCAGGTTCTCTCCACAGCGAGAGGTTTTATTATTTAGCATTATTCTTTTCCCATTGTGCATTATGTCTGTCAAATAAGTTTTTTTCTTTCACTTTCCTCAGAGGAAAATTTTTTCCTGAACCTGGGGGGGGGGGGGGGGGGGGGGTGGCTGTAACCTCCCTTCTATCAGAGGACATTCATTTTGGATGTTCCTCTGAATTTGTCTCAAATCAGGACAATCATAAAAATGAGCTTTCTAAATTACAATTTCAGACTGACCATGACATTAACCAAACAGAATTTCAAAAACTGTGTAGAGAGGATAAGCAAATGCTTCTTCCCAAATGCTTCTTCCCATCTTAACTAGTAACTGTGCTACCTTATCTCAAAAATATTACATAAATAGCCGAGGTTAAATTTCCTAAAGACATCTGCTAAGGCATTATTTCCTATACTAAAAATCAGTTTGTTATTTGTATTTGTTTTTCATAGGTATAGATGATACAGAGTCAGTAATAATTGTCCCTTGTGTTTGCAGACTTCCTCCTCGGGCAAAAGACACACATTTACACAGTATCCAGAGCATAATATGTATTTTAGAACATTGACAGATGTTGAAAACAAGCATAGCTCATCTGAAGTCTTTCCAGACAGCATTCTTTGTGTTCTGGAAAATGCCTTTGTGCCCCCAGAGGTGGTTGCAGACCTCTTACCAATTGCATGATATATGTAGGTTTTAATTTTCATTTTTAAGGAACTACTCATTTTTCAACAGGGGCAAGTCTGAACAGGTCATTGTGTTTTAAGAGAAATTGTTATGGAGAGGCAGGGATGCTCTTCCAGAATGGCAAAGAAAAGAAGGAAAAGGGAGATGTATGTTTTGGTTTCGGCTGTAACTGGGGGAAAGAATTACTCGGAGGAAATGACAATAAATCAAAGGTCTTTTTCACGGTTTAAGGGCAGCTGAAAATTAAACTACACACAGCTGCTCCCCTTCCCCACCTCTCTAGTGAGAGAGAATAAGGGCAGAGATCCGGAGCTAAGAACAACTTACTGGAAACAGCAATGACATAAGGAAATGAACATCAGCAACACTAGTTAACAACAAAGGTATACAAAAAAGAGGGTGATTTACATACAAAAAATGCTCACCATCCGAGCAACCCAACCTGTTGCCACACAGCTCCAAGACAAAGAACAAAATGGCCCCCAGACCCTCTGTGTACATTTTCCCCCCAGGCCTGAAACAATGAAAAAAAAAATGGCAGCAAAACCCTCCGGTCGGGACAATTGTTACCCCACTGCTCCCTGGAAAAAAGGAAGCGAGAGCCCTTTCCCTGCCCCTGGCCATGATTTAAGATGGTATGGAACAGCACTATGACTTGGCCATGCACATGTGGCTCCAGGCTCCATCCCTCGTGTCCTTGGCCAGAACTAGGACAGTCTTACAGAGAAGGTTTGGAGTGGCTTCATGAGTTTAAGCTGGTAGCCATGGTGAAAGAAGGGAAGAAAAGTCATACCATTTCCTATGCTGAACAAGAGCATGGGTTTTATTCCCCTGTTAATGAATTCTTGTAACACTAGTGAGTAAAGGCCTTCCCTCAAACCACGGTGGGCTCGAGAAAATACGTACACATTCAGGCCTCCATTCAGAACTTCTAAGTGATTTTTAATGGGTACAATTAGGTCTAAAGAGGCAGGAACATTCCTCTGAAAACAGGATGTTTATGGATTCAAGGATCTCAAAGCTGAGGCAGGTGACTCAGATGACTCAAGACTAAGTCTCCATGCCAGCAGGGGAAGGGCCCTTGCACCTCTCAGCTGCCTCCCTCTGTAGCCCAGGGAAGGTATCTAGCCCAGTTAATAGAACAACACACCACTTGCCTCTGCTGGTTGTTTTGCTGGTATCTTCCTTCTCCTTTCTAAAAAAAGTAATTGCATAAAAGACTCCCACACTTACCTCTGTTTTCAGATTGTCCTCTTCTAGTTTTGAACTATTAGTTCTTCGAATATTTCCATACACTGCAAGACTCTGCATAAAGTCCTCCCTCATAAGGTGTCGCATGCAACTTGAGGCACTTCTCAGTAGTCTGAGAAAGCAATTCTTCTCCCCATCTGTTAGTACAAATGCATTTACTCTGGAGTTGTAACTTTTTTCTATACTTTGTCCCAGGTTACAATCCGAACTTTTAAAAGGTAGTAACTCAAACAGTGTATTTTCACAGGCTCCTTACTGGAGATCCAGAAAGATTAATCCAACTTCTCAATTCTGTTTATGTATCCAAGGACTAGTTCTTGTGCCACTGTTTCTGTGCTGAATTGCTTGTCCACTGGGGCTACAGAGGATTATGGGGTATTTACTCCTTTCCATGTTCTGTAGGTAAGATCAGAATATTCTGCACACTGAATAAAAACATTAATTTAAGACCAAGTACCACCAACTTCTTCAATAACATCTCTATTCCACAATGACTTCCTAATGGAATTTTTTTTGAGGCTATTAGTTGTTTCCTAAACGTTCTATTGGATGATACTGCATAATGTTCATGTTTTGATGACAGTATTGTGATACTTAAGGTGACAAATGCCAAGTAGTGAAATAATTTAGGTGCACCTATGTTATCATCTTTATCAACTGTCTTTTTCAATTACTGCCCTAACAAGTAATAACATTTACTTTTCATTAAACCATACGGACTGACGTTAATTCTTTATCAATGGAATCCTGTATTAACTTTTGCATAATTTGGCCCAGGATGACTGTTAATGCTACCTGGCATAGAGTAACTGAGTTCATTCCTTAAATAAATTTCTCACATTTGGACTATTCCGGCTTTCCATGTTATTCCAAGGTGCAATTTCTTTTGAAAATCTCCTTGCCTCAGGAACACATTATGCCAGTAAAGCATGCAATCTTGGAACTAGAGAAGTGGAACTGTTTTCACAATGTTTACCCCCCTGGGAAAAAGAACTAAAAAAATCTGAAGACAGCAATTTGCCTGCAGACTAAGAATATGCTTATTCTATCAGATAGAGTTTTCCTATTGTTTCACTACATTTATAGTGATTTTCTTTGTCAAAGTAACTAGTGCTTAGAACAATGAAAAACCGTACCCTACAACTACAACTCTGACATCAAAGAAAGCAGCATAATTTTTAATGAAAACTAATGGGTTTGCCAATTAATTTCTTGGCCTGCCATACTTACTTCCCTCTAAAGATTTCAAATATCTTAAAAAAATACACTGCACTCTGTAATACAGGGCTAACTTCCTGGGAAAGCTAGAAGGGGTTGTGGCCTTCCCATCAGCAAGTAGTTGTAGATGCAGCAGATGTTTCCACATCATCTGACTGTGGAATATCTGACAGCGGAACATCTGACAGCTTTTCTCATTTCATCAGCTCAGAAGTAAGCTGCAAACTTCGCCTCAGTGTGCCAGGAAGGCAGGTGGGACTTTAATTTAGGTGGATGATGCACCAAAGCATCCAGAACATTGTCTGAAGCTAACTAAAACAAGAGGTCCTGAGCAGTGTTTCTTTACCTCTACCTCCCTCCCAGTCTGGCTTTAAATGACATATTGCTGTCACAAAATCTACGGAATAAGCGGGAACTGCAAGCTCTCTTCTGCTTCCTACTCTGTTCTACTCTGCTTCCGTTTTGTTTCTGTGACTGTCACATTAACAAAATTAACTGAATCTTGTAATTTTAGAGTTTATGCTGATACATATATATATATATATATACGTTTATACTGACAGCAAATGTTTTGATGAAAAAAGCACACTAGATTTTTATCTGACATGATTCATAACAGATGTTAGGATTCTCTTCTCCATATAAATGATGGGGTTGAGTGAGAGTAACTTTCGATAAACACTGTAAATAATAATGTACTTTCTGTACTTTAAAACATGTCCACACTGAAAAAATTCTTATATGTGAATACATGTTTTATAAAACTCACAACTTGACTGAAATCCAAGAAACCTTTGAGACACTTGAATAGAGATATTACTGATTTTTATCTCTGATTGGGAAGCTGATTATACAAACTTGTGTGTTTGTAAACTTGGAAGCCAAATTAACAATAACAAAGAAAAAAATTAGAATTCATCTATGTACTTTTTTCCTAATTAAATGTTACTTTGATCAATACCCTTTTAAATTCTAGTTGGATGATCCAATTATTAGTAGGTAAGTACATTCCTTCAAATATAACATTCTGTATGTGTGTATTTACATTTTCAAAGGGAGAATGAAGTGCATTAGGACTCTTGAGTTATCAGATGTTAGCTCCAATCTACAAACTCCTAAGGTACTCTGGTAAGTCAAATCAGATCCTTTGTTCTGTGTGGTTTTTCCAAACAAGTTCTAGGCTAACAAGATGTGGAAAAAATGGGAGTATAAATATAGGGGGGGGGGGGTCTGTGTTATTCAAAGAGTCAATCACTTCTCTAGGATTACTTCCAAAAGCTTGTATCATTTCCCCCCCACCAACACCCATAGGTTTGTATAATCTTAAATATATTCCCTCATTTCCCCAGCCATCTCACAATTAGTATATTTGCATTTGATTATTGTTACAGTATTACTTTTAAAAACAAACAAAATTATGACATTGTTTTTGCAGCCTTATGTTTCAGAGCCAATAACAGGAGAGAAACTCTTTTATATTACTATCTACTGGAAATACTATTAATCTTGTTCTATGTTGGTCATTACATAACCAGTTTATAACTGAGAATATAACTCTCAGACAAAGACAACCCATGACACAAACACTGTGGGAAAAGAATTTTTAACAAAATGGAGCACTACATAAGGCCTTGAATAGCTTTATTGAAATCTGTATAAATAAACATGCGCATTTCAAATGTAAACCCAAGTGAACTCAAGTGCAGACAAAATTTTAACCTCTGTCATGCAGGAGGTTAGTTTACATTTAAAAAAAACAAAACCTCAAAGCAGCTTTAAAATACCAGGATGAAACACCAGTTTTAATATCAAGGTATAAAGCAAAGCCATGTCCAACATATCTCATTTATATCCTGGTCAAATGCAATTTTTTAAACTTTTTAATGCTAACATAAATAAATAATTTACCAAAATGTGCACTCACAGAGTGAACTTTTATTTACAATACACAATTTATAACCTATTGTATTTGATTAGTTCAAGTGAAGAACATCATACTTTTTGCTTTTATCTTTTTAAAATTTTAAACAGTGGGACACAAAGCAATTCTCCAGGTAGTAGATATGTGACATGTGCCCCCACATTTAAGAGCCCCTCTCAAAGGCAGTATTGTATGCAAATCAACAATACATTCTTCCAACTAGATCAATGGGAAAGCAGCAAATCAAAAAATGTTTAAAACAGTCACACTTATTTTGGCATCCTGGACCCCTGAACATAGTTAACTGAAATCCAACTTGGAGTTTGTATGCTTTATATACTGTACAGGTTCTGACTTGAACATGCAAATGCCAATTCTCTTATGAATTACCTTTTCAGATACACTGTAAGGCTATGGTGAATTCCATCCGGAACACACAAAGAAAATTAACAGGCCTACCTTTAAAGTGATTTTGTTAATTAACAATTTAAAGGCAGGTTATATTGAAAAAATTCTTAACTAAGCCTGATACACAGTCATTACTATGGATACAGAATACTATTAACTCGGACCTTCATACGGAGTAGTTTGCAAGCAGTCAAACTACTAAAACTGGGGAGAGAGAACTTACAGCACAATTTAAATTTTGGACTGTTATCAGATTAAAATTATGCATGTCTTAGAAGCAAGATAACAGGAATTATGTCTGCGGAGTAGATTCCAACAAGCAACAATGGATACTTACATTTAATTGAAAACCTTTTTGTTAATGCAGCATGAAATCCAGAACCTGTTCCACAGCAGCAGTAAGATGAACGTAATATTCTGGATGTTCCACTATATCACAAAAGGTTAAAACACCTTTTTCAAGCTATTTCTTCTATTGTGATCAAATTAAAAAAAAAAAATAGGGAGACACAAAAAATTGCTGTTTCAAGAAAACTACTTCTTTAGGTATTTATGACATTTTTACTTGTAGTCTGTTGGCAGCCTAAGGAACATGTATATATTCATCCAGAAACTAGACTTGGCAGTAGTATTCTTGCAGTACTAGAAAAGTAAATGTCAGAAGTCCACAGATTTAATATTTTAGTTATTAATTCACATCCAAAACAAAAGAAAACATAAAATCCATCAGAACAGCAGCAGAAAACTTAAAAGGGGTTTATTTGTGATTTCCTATATATACCTTGTGAATATGAGACTGTAAATGCATTAGAGACAATTTCTGTTTAATTTTTATTGTTTCACTTCAAGTACTGCACGTTAAAATGTAATAAAGATTTACATTCTATTATCTGAAACTCCCCATCTCAGATTTTTATTCTTAATTTGGTGGGCATTTTCACTCTTTCAATACGTATCCCCAGGAAGAGAGTCTCTTTTATGGCTTCTAGTTCTTCCCATCAGTTAGTGTGCATACAATTTTCATTTTCTATATCATTATCATTTTCATTGCTGTCTTCATCACTTTCTAGTGGGATGCCTGTGGCAGCTGAAGCACCTTGTTTAGTTTCCCGGTCAAGTGGGAAAAAGCCAGTTCCACTGATTGTGTCCTGTCTCTGGTAGAAGAGCACATACGCTGCTTTGGACTGTAAAAGAGAGTAGTACAATATGTTCAGGAGGCTTCAAACAAAACATTTACAATCCAGGTTACTGATTTTTTTTTTCTTTGCTTCCAAGTATACAAGGTAAAATTACAAAGAAATCCAGACTGTTTATGTAAGTTATTTTTGCATGTTGTAGCAAGACATTTTTGGTTTGTACTGTCCTTTGAAAGAACGCAAACTACTCCTTACAAATTTAACACAAGTTTCATGGTTTACTCTTCATTTTTCGCACCCTGACAAGAAAACATCAACAGTCCCAAATTTGGAAACATAAGAAATACTTGCCACTATCTGGTCCTCACTTGCAGTGGACACGCTACTGTCATCAAAATAGTACCATTTTCCATCATCCTTATTTTTTGCAAAAGCAGTATCTAGGACAAAAAAGTACAATGTCTCAGGACTTTGTATCTTCATAGATGTAATACAATCTGTTACTAGAGTATGTTACTGTCAAACACTTAATATTTAACTAACTAAACCTCATTATCACTGTTAAACATTTTTAACACTATCTTTTTTGAGCAAAGACAGCTTAATCACTAACATTTCCCTTCTAAAGACAATGTTACTGAAAAGAACAGTTAAAATACAATCTGTCAGTCATTTTTCCTCTCCGCTTTCAAGAAGCACAATGAACAAAAATACAGACAAGCAAGACAAAACCAGTTTTAAGAGTACAGTAGCTCTTATGTTTTCTCTTTTCACAATATGCATAACTAGAAGTATAAAAGAACCTACACTTAACTCTCAAAAGCTCATTGCATACAGATTTTTGTGTTAAAATACTTGTGAAAGCATTTCAAGGTAACAAAAAAAGTTGTCCCATAACCACTAAAAACCACCATTGATTCAAAGTGATCAGTACTTCAGTCAAAATCAACATGGAAAGAAAGCTGACATCTAGAATGATGACACTTGAAATCAACTTACAGTGCCCTCCTCCCATTCCTCCATAGTGGTTGGAGACAGCAATCAAGTTGTAGCGGCAAGGCCCTGCATTGGGATTAATAAGGAACTCTGACATGTCCAAGTCACTGTTAAAAAAACAAAACAAAACAACATAAAACAACAAAACCCAACCAAAAGTCAGTCATGATAATAGCATTTTTAACCACTTCAGTTTGGTGGTCTCGGAGCCCCTTACTTTGTATTCCCTAGAAAAATACACCAGACTACTCTGCCAGAGCATCTCTTCTACTCTGTGAGAAGTAGAACAGGAACCAGCAATCTTCCCTATTTTTCTATTATTACTATTTTGCCAAGTTTTTACTTTTAACCCAGAAGCATTTTGTCATTAGTTTACTGGATCCTCTCATGGAAGCTGAGAACAAACCCATTTTATGTAATTGCTGTATTGAACACATGCCCTAGTCATGCTTTTACACTTCTAGCATCAAAATATTTGAATTTCTTACTTTATTGGAAAGTCAACCAACGTATCCAACTTGTCCCTCATGTATCTGCTGTAGGAAAAGCGCTTTAGATGAACTACCAGTACAGGGGGCAGTGACCACAAGTCCAACTTCTTAGTAGCTTGCTGATGTTCTTTACAGTTTGGACAATACCTAAAAGGAAAAAAAAAAAATCAATTTTAAGTAAGTGTAGTCCATATGTATGTTAAAACACATTACTATAAAGTCAGAAACATGGGAGGAACTGAATGAGCAAACACCACACACTTTTCATCCTCCCTTACTAATGCCATATTTATCCCTTCCAGTTTAAAATGTGCAAATGTGATCCCAATGAAGCTCAGCATAATTTTAAACACAGAAGTAGCATCCCCAAATACTGGATTCTCATCTCCTATATCCCTTGATCAGATCCCTGTATCCTTAGTTAAAACACAGCATTCCTGTATTTTATGAAAAAAAGATTTAGTGTTATGAAACTAACCATTAAAAAAGCCAAAAGTAACAGACAACTGTGGTTCTTTCAAGTTTCAGTTTCCAAATTCATCCATCCCCCACCCTATCTCATCTACCATCCAAAACCAGGTAACAGTGACTACTGGAACCTGGAAAAACTTGTTACTAGAAACTTGCCTTCTTAGTAGGCAAGTATTAAACAGGCTGTGACTAGAAATTTCTGTTCCTGCAATGCATACTTGAATCTTGAAGCCACTATGGCTCAGGGAGGAAGATAAGTAAGAATGAATGGAAGCAACTCTTCTGTGAAGTAGTCTATGCATATTCTACACTCTGGCATCTAACAAGTAAAAATCTAGGGGGGGGGGGGCGGGAAAGAGATGAGTCCTAATTAAAAGGCTGCACAAGTGTCTTTAAATAGCAATATCAGATAATCACAAGAAATTAGGAAAACTGTAAGGGCAGGCTGAAATTGAAAATGTGTCAATTCAGTTGGCTTAGAATATGTAGAATACTAACAGAGCTGGACTAGGGATGATGAACTCCCATAAATTAGACTTGTGACAACCTAACAAATGAAGAAAAATGTGATTAATGACCTCTGGTGAGATGCAGTAGCAGCTGCTTGACTTCTGCTGTTGTATTTTGCAGTTTAAATACTCTGCTTAAAATGTGCTGCAAAAATGGAAGCACTTCACCATACCTGAGTTATATGGTATCTCAAACAGTCTATCCAGTGCTGTATAAACTAGCAAACCCAGAAAAAAAAATGAGATTTTGTAAGTTAGCTCCCTACCCTGCACAAATATAGGATAAACTCTGCTGACAATGTTTGGAGATCTCCAAAACTTTTAGGTATCTGCAGAAGAAAAATTGGCAGATTCTCTTTTCAAATTTAATTCTGAGCTTAAAGATGTCAATGAAAGATTGTTATCTGCTAGAAAACTCCTGGAAAAAAAGGATCTTATGGGAACATACTATAATTATGAATACTCAGCTATGATTCCAAATTATAAATTTGGAAGAATCATGAATCAGAATAAAAGTTTCTGCCAAAAACCTAATGGCTAGAACATGAATTTGAGGAGTTCTGTTGACTACAGACATCCCCCATCCCATAACCCTGCTGTTTAAGCATATTCCTATTTCATATATCAATGCAAGGCAAGGTATGTGTTTGCATAAAGAAACTACAGTATGCACCAACCTCTCTCATCTCAGAAAGGAGTATTTTTTTAAACTACTGTAAACAATGTCACAGTATTATTCATTCACTGTCCATCGCAGTCCACAGACTAGAGCATCTTATGTATTGACCCTTCCTTCTAACTGTGAATGCATGAAATGTCTTCCTTACAATACGATCTTCTGCACATGGTAAAAATTTTGGTTAAGTAATGGATCAAAACAGAAAACATTTTGAGAATTTTCAACTATGTTTGAAATACCAAGATTCAAAATACCATTAATAAATCAATTATGTATCTCTGTGTTCAAGTGTGGTTTTGATTAATTTTGAGAAATACACCATAGAACATAATTTTAATTTTTTGTGCTTACCATGGGTCTTCAGCACCTAGTTTTTCCTTTGTTGTGAACAGCTCAATGCAATCTTTTAATTTCACAAAAGGCTTTTTGGGAGGCTTATATTCCACACTTTCATGTTTTTCAAAATCCTAAAGAGAAGTATTTCTTGAGTTAAGAGAACAAATGAAACAAAACTCATTTTAGTGATGTCGTCTTACTATAAACAGTAACTACAAAGCTCCTATATATGGAAAAACTGATCAGACACCATTCAAGCAAAAAGTTTCCACAGCTTCAGATTTACTTTCCAGTTCATAAGCCTCAGATTTGCTAAATACCTGGATGTATATATGAAGTTTATTTATGACAACATATTACTAAAAATAACGTGAAAAAGAGATATATTTACTTCTTCTTTTGAAGATTTACAATCTCTTATGTCACACTAATTAAGTTGCATTTTTTACGTTTAATTTTTATTTGTGCTGGAAAAGGGGGCAACATAAACAGCTTACCTCTGCTGCACTATCATCAAAATATCTCTTCTTCAATTCAGGATCCCAATCCAAAGCAAGGAAAGATCTTTCTAAGATTTAAAAAAAAAAAAAGTTTTCTCTTAATATTACTTCTTACTTTACATGAAACTGTATTAACTTTGGGCAAACACTCTTCAAAATAAATTAAACAATGCTATAATGAATTTAATACAATATTTGAAGCACATAAAAATTCTGCATTTCCAAAAGTCAATTGCAATAAAAAATTAATTATTTATACAGAATTTACCATTTAAAAAAATATATATCAAACAGCACACAAAGAAAATTAAACATGGGAGTCAGAAAAGAGTATCAGAACCAAATGTTGCCCAATCTGTTCCCCATGACTTACCATCAAGCCTAGGTTGCCTATCATCAAATCTAATATGCCTGGTATCATCTTTGATGTAGTTTATGTCAGTATTGCCTAAATTATTGAACTGGAATGTAAACAATCGCTTTTTGTGTCCCGTGAGTGGTTGACCTTTGCAAGTATCCTCAGTACATAATCCATTTTCAGAGTCATTGTCACCTCCAACTGAGTCTTCTGACTGGCTGTTTTCATTCTCTGAGGGAAGTTCCTGATCCTGGCTGGATTCATCATCTTGCTCGTCTGTCTCCATTTCACCTAAAGCAATCAAAGAATAAAGACGAAGAAATGAGACAGAATGACAATAACGGAAAGACACTAGAGACTTAACTTGCACTTCAAATTCAACACCAAATACTAAACAAGTTTAGATATTCCAGTCTTACTTGGAGATCCTTCTTCATGTATTCCATTTGGGCCATTACCATTGATACCATGGTCTTTACAGCAATGCAGAGAACCTTCAGTGTCTTCACTCTCAGTACATGTTTTTACGTATCGGCTAAATATAACAAGTGAAAGCAACAGTTACAAACAACAGATTGTTAAATAATTTACATTGTTCAAACTGGTAATTAAATTGTTACCGCAACTCCTTGCTAGTGTGCTGTATTTCTGCACTCCTGATTTACTCTGAATTATCAGTTTTATTGCCAAACATATCTACTGTTACAAGCACATAGGAAAACCTGCTCATATGCAACTGTACGTTTTTGGCAGGTGCTGGGCCCAAGACAACTTGATTCTTGGTCTCAGTCTCTGTTTGTCCAGAAATAATTTCTTTAACTGTTTGCTAACGATATTACAGAGAAAGTTACATCAACAGAAAAAGCAGCATAAGCTTAAATTGGAGGTTATGTAATTCTAATTTCTTCTCTATAATGACACTAATTCTAGTCCAGTTTCAGAAAGTGTCTACCATTTACTTTTGCAACATAAATTCATATATAAGCTTGAACAGTAGACACAGGAGGTATAACCATAGCAGAATAACTGGAAAACATTTCCACTTTACCAAGACCTAATAAACAGCTAAGCATACAAGAGAATTATTTAACAATACAGACTGACTCTCTACCATCTTCTCAAATACTTTTTGGATGAGGTCATGCTAACAAAAAAATCAAATTAAAATCCACAATAATGGCTAAAATTTTGTATCTTATATTTAACAGAAAGCAAATAAAAGTACTCAAATCTAATCAGTTTGTTAGAAATGCACGTGAAAGTAAGTGCCTACTGATTCCAACTATTAGCATTATTCTTAAAAAACTCATTTTTCTTTAAACGATAAACTTACCACATTCTTAGCAGCAGCAGGTTATACAGTTTATCTTCAGTATTGTTTCTAGGCACTGCTATGAGAAAAGGTTGACCAAATAGTAAAGAACCACTATGGCTGTAGCTAGTGTGCCTGCACTTTTCCCTTAAACAAACAGGAATTATGACTTGTTCTGTATCTTCTGTTCTATTGATAGCAATTTCAAATCTAGAAGAAAAACAATCAAAAATACAAAGAACAATGGTCATGGAAAATGCTACAAAGGGGAAAAATAAAAAAATATTCCCCCTCAGTTTCATCTTTATCTGGTGTCTAGGTTTTAATCTTTTGCAAATAACTAAACAAATTGCAAAGAGACATGAAGCACGTTATCTACACTTACACATAAATGTCATCACGTTCCATAATACTACTTAGATTTTCATCCATGCCAAATATCCTGTGGAACCTGTGATTGTATATATCAGTAACAATCATCTGAAAAGATAATGGAGTACACATCGTTAAATCAGGCTAATACACATTAAAATGTTCATTGTTGTGCTTTATATAACAGATCACTCTTACCTTATCTGCAGCAACACCAGACAAAGCCGACAATGCTGTGCAAAGATCCAGTATATTTCCAATTTTGGGAACAACTACTTTGTACTAAAAAGTAAAATACAGTTTTAATTTCTTAAGAGAACAAATATACATGAGGAAAAAACCCAAACAACACATGTTCAGCAAATTTCACATATTTCTTTCATGTTTTTGAAACTTAAGGTGTAAAGTATGTAAATCAACTAACACAATTCCAAAAGCTGCTTAAACTGTAGTAGTTATCTGCACTTTACAAATACACACACACACACTGAATATTCCATTTATTAGTTTATACAATGCTTGTTTTAATGTTACTTTACTTTCTCCATAAGACGACTAACTGTAAAAATTACTTAAGATTTTGCATTTCAACAGTACCTACTTATTTAAGCATTTAAATAGTATGCATGCTATTGAAAAGATTATTAAATTTGGAATACAACACAAGTTGTTTATAAAGTATTCCTAGGAAAAAAAACCAATGGCAGGCAATAGATTCTCATTTCACATGCAGAGAGAGAACCTGAATATTAAAGTCAAAGAAAACCTCTCTGTGGCTTCCCTTAGTGCAGTGCATCTGCAGTTTGTAATAAAACTCCACACAGAACTCTTACCTGTTATTTCCATAATAAAGACAGGATTAATTAGAAATAATGCATTATACCTTTGTACAGCATGCTATATCCTTAAGTTTTATAATCATTTAGACTCACAAAAACTCTACTGAACCTGTACTCTTACCAAACTATTAATTCCAGCATAAACATCACAACATCATGAATCATGTTCAACTACTTCAGTAGTTTTCAACTACTTTGTGTCCCCTGTGCAACTACTATGTGTCCTCTATTTTCACAATGTATTTTCTAGCATGTTCATCTCTCATTAGTTAACACATGTCCCTTCACCTTTGAATTCCACAACTGACACTGCCTTTGAGAACACTCTTTTCTCCCACTTTCCTTCTTATGGTATTGATTTCAGGTGTTAGAGCCTTTCTGATGCCTGCATAACTGCTTGTGTCGTATTTACTTCACTTATCCTCACTTACCCTCTAAGGTACAGCTAGAACCATTTAATCATTACTTGGTTATGATAACCTTATGCACATTTTTTTAAGACATTCTAAAGTGTTTAGTATCATCCCCTTCCTAAAAAATAGCAAAAGAGATACTCTTCACAAAGAAATCTCATCTGAAATTTTTTCTTTTGACTATTAGGTGAGAGCACAGAAGAATTCAGAACTACCTAATATATTTAGTCATGGCATTTTTTTGCACCACTTACTACAAATATTTGCCTTTTGTGATTAAGAAACCAGGAAATTAAGTCTTATGGATTAAGTGTGTAAGTATTTTTTATAACCATAAAAATTCATTATAGCAGCACTCAAAAAATTATGTCAGCATACATTTTAAAGATTAGGAAGACTTATTAACACAACCATACAGAAATTACCAATTCTTTCTTGAAACTCTACAAGGTATGTACAGTCTTCCTCCAGGTATGCATAGTCTTCCCCACTTTCCTAAGTGAGACTTCAGAATACACACCAGAAAACTACAGCCATCTGGATTTGCTTATCAATTTGCACTGTGTAAAGGAACTTGGGTTCATTGTTAATGCCTCATAAATCACGGTGCTTGTACATAAATTAAGCCACTTACCTGCATAGGCTTTGCAAGTGGATCCATTCTAACTAAATAAACTTCCAAAGTGCGTTCTTTTTTCATGGGTAATGGAAGTGTCAAGTAACAAAA
The DNA here is from genome assembly GCF_041296385.1 of Aphelocoma coerulescens. NCBI lineage: Eukaryota > Metazoa > Chordata > Aves > Passeriformes > Corvidae > Aphelocoma > Aphelocoma coerulescens. Next base: position 33,850,035 of record NC_091014.1, on the reverse strand, counting down.
GGGATCAAAGGTTACAGATATCTTAGCACATTCAGGACAAACTAGGGTAGATTTAAAAAGGCCATGAAATATATCTACAATGATGGAATCATTTCTCTTTAAATGGTTTTCCCAGGCTTCTTCAGCAACCACCTGTAAATAAAGCATGATCTGGGTTATGACAAAGTAGTAGGAAATGAATAGTGAGAATTATTAGTAAAAGTCCTTGATAGAACATTCTCAGTAACCACCTAAACACAGACATGTCACTCCAAAGGACCTGTAAGGAATGTTACTACTGTCAGGTTTGCAGGTTAAAAGATGTATGCTTTTCCTAGGATAGAGATTCTGTCAGCGGTATTACATAGTCTGAGAGTGACTTTTCAAGTAGCTTGGGGAAAGACAAAAGCAGATACCCTACAAATTCCATCTGCATTAACTCATAACAAAAGAAGAGTTTCCCTAAAGTAGGAGTACTGGAGAGAGACACAATGCTGCGTAACTCCAGATATGAAAGAACGACAGAATGAGAATTGTTTTTCCAACTGAACTCAGCACTGAATTGGACAAGAAGGTCCTAATGAAGTCTTAAAAGGGCCTTAACATCCTCCCATTGCCACTCATCTCAAAAATAAAACAGAAATTTACACAGGTTCTCAAGATCTCAATTTTAAGGTCTTGTCCTATTTTCTGAAATGTCTTCCAGAAAAAGCCCCACATAATCAGTTTCCCAACCTTCCAATGCATAATCACGTAGAAGTATCTTACAACATACAGCTTTGACTAAAATCATCAGCTCCAAAACCCCTACCTTGTCTGGTCTCCCATCCGCATCCTTTAACTGAATGTAAGGCTTTTTCCTAATTCTATTCAAATCCTCATGCAAACCATCCAAGAGAAAAGCCAGTAGCTCTTGACAATCTTGTTGCTGATAACCAGAAAACTGTGGCGCAAATCGTCCCACTTGTGTCTAAAAAAAATAAATGCAAATACTTCTGGTACCTTAATTGTTAGAAAGAGTAGATAATTCTGAGATGCTACATCAGCACATCAAAAAGGTAAAACTTACAATTATAAAAGGTAAGCTTTTCAATGGAGACAGGAAGTAAAAATTAATTCTCAAAGACCAAAGCACAAGGAAAGGTGACACTTACTGAAATATACATCCAAGTGTTTTAATGAATGGACTGCATACTGATGAGTGGTACTTCAAATTCTTTTTGCGTATTTCTCTAAGTTTTGTATATTTAGAAGTACAAAACTGAAACTGACAATGTACGTTCAATGTAATTTCCCTACTGACCTTGAATGCTCTTGGGGTAACATAGCTGTATTTTCCTGACCACATTTGCTTGATAAGCTCCGCATAAGATTTTGCTATTTCACCTCGCATTCCTAAAGGATTGTCAAAATTCAGCTCTTCTTGGTATTTATCATTGAGGAAGTACTCTGTTAGAGGAGGTGTGTTGCTCAGACACTGCAAACAAAAATACAGACTTTTTAGAGCAGTGATTTGAATTAGTTCTAAACAAAGAACGTTTGAATTTTGTTAAAGCAGCCATGAACTGTAATGTCTAGTACCTGCAAGGAAGACAGAAAAAACCCCAAACAATCTTTTCCAGAAACAAATAATGGTTTCAAACCAAGACTGGCTGAAGCTGTCATTACAAATGATGCACAGATATCTGTCAAGAGCTTTACTTTAAAATTTATAAAACAGAGCAGTCCAACCAATCATAGCATGACAATATAATTTGTATCAAGATTTAAAACAAACAAAAGAAGGTTTCTTGAGATACGAATGGCTTTATGAAACTTGTTGCTGGAAGTTGTAATAGGTGCACAAAGAGGAGAGTACATATGTACTTGGAAGAGAGAACTAACAGGGCTTATTAACTCAAATTATACCATATTCAGAGCAACATTTGAAAAAAAAGATTTATTTTGGCAGGCGAGAGGTGAGGATGCTTGCCCTTTTCCTTCTCTTTGTTAATATCAGCTTATGGATGCTGTTGGAGACAGCAATCTGTGCTAGAGGGACTAGACTCTGAATCACAGTGCTGCAGCCCTTCCTATGTTCTTTTAAATTTTGTGATGCTGTTTAGAGCCAAAATTGGTCCAAGGAAAGCAAGGACCTTGTTTTAGATTGAAATAATCACTTATCCTCTGTACAAGCTGAACTCTTCTCTCAGCATTTGGAGACAGCAGGATGTAATTTCTGAAGTACAATTTACAATTTCACTTTGAATTTTTGTGTGCTACTCTTCACACTCCTTTAGACACAAACATTTCTATCACTCAGGAATTATCTCCATGCCACGCCTTAGCATATATTCTTAAGAGTTTGTTCATTAAACATTGTAAGCTTTTCTGCATTTGTTCCTTTATTAAAAGATTTGAAGAAAGGTCAAGTATTTCACCAGTCTCATCTGCTTCTGTGCAAACAAGGGGCAGAGCTCCACTTACGCTACTACATAAGATACAAGAATTAGCCTGGAAGAACTGCAACTTTACCGAGTGGGGCACAAAAAAAGTTATTCCTATGTCTGCCTATCATACCTGTGCAATATTACAAAGCAAAACCAGTCACATGCTGTAGAGAGCTGAGTTTCATGCCTATATTAAACTCCTTCCTTTCTCCTCCTCCTCCTCACCTAAAGCTTTCAGGATCTGTCAACACTGCAAAAAAAAATTCCTGGTATTACAGACCCTTTTAGGCATTCAGGGTTGAAGAAACCATTTTTCTCTTGCTATATGGCAAAGAGCTTTTACTTCCAGTAGTGGTGATCCCAATTCCCCCTACCTCACAGATCTGTGTTGTCTTCTGGATTATTTTTTGGCTGGTTTAGGAGATGAAATCAGTTCAACTGTTCAGCTTAGTGTGAGGAATGTCCAACACAAGGAACTAAATAATACGAAATAGTATATTTTTCTACATGTCTTTCTGTTAGTCAAGCACTATACAATGTGCTGACAATGTGGATTCCACAAAAAAAAATTCACCTGTTTCTAGTTTTCACCTGATAAACTGGTTTTGTCACTTTCTCAGAATATTAATTAATATTTGTAGTTTAAGCCAGGAAGATTACTACAGATAACTTCCCTTTTTCCTTTAACAATTTCCACACTACAACATAAAATGACACTGACGGTTGTATTTGAATGCACAAATGTCTATCTCAACACAGCAAGTTTTGAGGCACAGAGCTGATATATTTTTCTAAAATATAAGATACCAAAACTTTTAAAAGAGTAGCTGCTAAAGGAGCTAATAAATTGGCCACATACCCATTGATCTTTTCCATGAAACTGACAAAGCTAAACAATTACAAACATGTTTATTACTCTTTGAAAAGACTGACAATGGAGAATTATTTGAGATCATGATTAACATTACAGGAAAAAAAGCATTCAGAATCCAATTTGAAAGGAAGCCTACATTCTTATTTTCTCATGTGATACGTTGTCGGTTATCAAGGAAGCCTTATAGAAAGTGTCTATTAGAACCAAGACAATCTACTGGACAGTAAAGTGATCAGATTTACATGTCCTGTTCAACCCAGTGATTCAGGGTTTTCTGTTTGTTTCAAAACACAGACAGTAAGTAAACTAAAAGTATACCGACAGATGAAGAATAACAGCAACCAAAAAAGCCAAACAAATACAGTAAAACTGTGGAAAACTGTTTGTGAACTAAAGAGGTAACAGAATGGCACTTTATTTCAGATACTGCAGTCTCCACAAGTTCTCTTTAACCAACAAAATTTCTATAACATTCTCTGAACCTAAACTGGTCATTTAGTGAAAAGATCATGGGAAGTATGGAACAGAAGGTAGAAACTCCAAGAGAAAAACCACAGGAGAGAAGATCAGTCTTCGGCATGACAAGGGTTAACACTGAAATCATACTTCCATGGTACATATTAATAACTTGGATAAAAGTTATTAAGATGCACAGGAAAATGAAAAAAAAAATTTCAGTGTTATGTATACATACACACATATATATATATACATCTCAATGCTGTAGTCTCACTGAAATACTGTATACAATACTAGCCTATGATAACGTTAGCAAGTCTACCTGTCCTATGAAACCCTCACAGAGGGGGAAATATAGTAAAAAAAATAGTCACATCATACTCTTCTAAATCCATGTAATTTAAGTATGGAATGATTCAGATATAAGAGTTTGCACAGACTTAATTGATGGGAAAAAAAAAAAAAAAAAAATGAAGAAAGACAGCCACCAAGACAGTCAGTGGCCTAGAAGCACTTGTCCTGTGAGAAAAGGCTGAAGCGTCAGGGCTTGTTCAGGCAGCAGAAGAGACTGTTTGAGTGAGGTCCATGAGTGGCCTTCTAGTACCTATAGGAAGTTAAGGGGAAGATGGAGCCAGGCTCTTCACAGTGTCACATATTAGGAAGAAAAGAAACAATGGGCATCAGTTGAAACATGAAAGGTTAAGAACATATGGAAAAAAGCTTTCACTGTAAGAACAGTCAAGCAGTGGAACTAAGAGGCTCTACCTTCTTGGGAGATTTTCAAGATCCAAGTGGATAAAGCCCTGGTCAACCTGTTCTGACCTCAGAGCCAACCTTCCTTTGAGCAGGAGGTTGCACCAGAAACCTCCTGAAGTTCCACGAATCATCCTATAATCCTAAGAGAACAAGGAAATATCTCTTCACATCCCATATGGAGTATTACATAAAAATAATGATAAACTTCCAAAATAAAGAAAACATCTCTACCTATCATGCTAGCAAACGGGGGAAATGAGAAGGAGACACTAGGATCATGAACTGAAAGGAATATTCAATTTTCAGTATCTAAGTGACCTGGTTTTTCAAATTCAGGTACTACTTATTAAGAATTTTATGCAAGGAACATCGAAATTATGTATTTCAGCTTTCTAATAAAAGACCAAGAACTGTCAGACTAAAAGGAAGATCCAAGTCACAGGAGAAGGAGTGATTTACTTTACATGTGTCTATCCTACTTCATCTGTTCGCCATCAGACATGGCAAAAAGCGCTCAGTTAATACATTCCTTAACCCAAACTCCACATGCCTACAGCAACTGAAACAGAGCAAGAGAAACGTAACAATTTCAGGTATTGGTGAAACATGCCAACTTTGTCTAGATAAACTCACAGCCATAAGTAACCATAAAGAGAATATTATTCAGCTTTCTGAAGAAAGAAAACTTCTGAAATACCCATTGCAAAGCTTGTTCAGAAGTCAGGTGTATATAATCACACTGATGGAAAAAAGCCATAAAAATGTTGGAAAAAAATGAATGTTTTAAATAAAAACATTTACTTTCTTTCTTCTCCCATTTTTTTAATCATAAAACAAAAATTTTGGAACTCTCAGGTTTTCACTGTAGTAGAGAAAAAAAACATTTCCACAGAGCTCTAATCCGTAATAACCCAGCAAAACAGGAAAGTAATACTTGGAAAACATCCACAGGTGGCAGCACAGCAGTGCTTAACGAGACTCATTTTTTCTAATGAGTGAATGTGAATGAAATATCTGCTTGCAAAATATTTTTTTAATATGGGTTCAAGCATTTGTCATAGTACCTATTTCATAAAAGCCACAAACTCCCTTTTGTCTTTCCTGTTTTATTTCATGCTCCTATCTGCAAAAGCAGACATTTAGGCCTAATTAGTAAAAACCAATCCTTAGGTGTTTGCACTGAAATAAAATAAATACATGTAATACTGCCTTCAAAAGAATCTGAAAAAAACTATACAAAAGTTCCAATACAACCAAAATAAGAAAGCTGAATTATTGCTTTTTTAAAACCTAAGGAACTGTGGTAAAAGAACAGCACTTGGGAGCTATACAGTGGTATTTTAAACTTCTTGGCCTTACTCTTATTCAGCTTGCAGCTGTCTGTAATCCCACTGAGATCTTACCCATCTCTTCTTCACTGTACTCTAGTTGTCCTGAGCTTTTTAACACTGAAAAACCCTACCTGGAAGGGCAAAGGTCCCTTTACAATAATCACTTAGAAGGATAACAGGGCAAGCCTAACCTTACCTATAGACTGAAGAACTACTAAAGAACTTGCAACAAAATTTAAGACATTGCCAGGACTTTCACATTTCTACCTAGTATGTTTACAGGGCAAGAACCTTCACACAAGTTTGTCAGACTAAGGAGATGAAGCTGTGTGAAGAACCTATCCCTGTTCTTCAAGGAACACTGAAAATAGCTCTGATGCAAACCATCTTCACTGTACATGAGACAAGACCAAAGAGAAGCTGTGTGAGAAATGCTGTGGTTTCTGAAGCAGAAATGGCTCTTATGTGAACTCTCAGGGGCCTCAGTACTCCCTGGAAAGCCCAGAGAGCTGAGAAAAGTGGCAATCAGCTGGTCTGTTGAAGGAAGCTGCACTGATCACACTCAGCACCAACTGAACGGAAGGGATCAAAGCAAAGCTTTTGGTATATTAATGGAAATGAAACTACTTCAGAGTCCCATACTCTACAATAAACTGTTTTGTTTAAAGAAAACAGATTTTTCCTGATAAACAGCCCTGTGCTAGCACAATTGTGAAGGAATACACTTTAGGAAGATAAGTAAGCTGAAGCACGTGACCAAAGCAAATCAGAAAATCACAGATTAGTTGAGGCTGGAAGGCATCTGCAGATTCTCTGGTCCAACCCACTTGCTCAAAGACAGGTCACCTAGAGCAAGTTGCTTGGGACTTTGTTCAGTGAGGTTTTAAGCATCTTCAAGGATGGAGGCTTCACAGTTTCCCTGAAAACCCTATTCCACTGTTTGATAAACCCCATTTTAGAATAAAGTTTCCTATATTTAAGAATTGCATGTGCTTCAGTTTCTGCCCATTGCCTCTTCTCCTTTCAGTGGGCACCACTGAGGAGAGTTTGGCTCAGTTTTCTTTACTTTTCTCCCCCAGGTACTTCCAAAAAATGGTAAAATCACTCTGGAGTCTTCTCTTCTTCAGGCTGAAGAGCCCCAGCGGTCTGCCTCTCCACATAGGTGAGATGTTGCAATCCTTGATCACCTGTGTGGTCTCTCATCAGACTTGCTCCAGTATATCCCTATCTCTGGGGAGCCCAGAAGTGAACTCAGAACTCTGGGGGTGTCTCTCCAGTGCTAAGTGGAAGGAAAGGATCACCTCTTTCAGCCTATGGGCAATACTCTTCTTAGTGCAGCCCAGGATGCTGTTGTCTGCCTTGGCCACAGGAACACACTGCTGGCTCATGTTCAGCTTTTTGTCCAGCAGGATCCTGGGTGCTTCTCTGCCAAGCTGCTTTCTATCCAGATGCTGACCCCCTAGCCCAGTGTGTACTGGTTCCTGGGGTTGTTTCTCCCCAGGCACAGGGCTTTGCATTTCCTTTGATTGAACTTCATGAGGTTCCAGCCTGCTGAGGTCCCTCTGAATGGCAGCACAACCATCTGGTATAGCTGTTCCTCACTGCAGATTTGTGTGATCTCTAATCTTGCTGAGGGTGTGTCCTGCTCCATCATCCAGGTTAATGCCTACAGCACTCAATATGACCAAGCAGAATTCCCTATTTTGCCATCCACATACTATCTGAGCCCACCTTTTTATTGCTTCCAAGACTAAGACAGATCAAAACATGCTCAGAGTGCTTTGGCCATAGGCATTACGGCCAGAATAATCCAATGTTACTTTGATAAAAGTAGGAGGTGAAATTAATAGCAAATTAGCACAGTGAAATGCATGCTTTCTGTGTAACTGAAAAAAGAGGCAAGTGGTGGTAAGAGGAAGAATGCAGCCTGTGAGACCTTAGTGTGTTAAGAACACATCATACTTTCACTAAAAAGCGCTTCCATGAATTTCTTAGATAACATTAAACTCTGAACAGTACTTTCTTTGAGATACAGTACGTGAAACTGAAAGATAATTTCCATCTCCTTGCTAAGAAAGCCACCAAATAATGCATTTGAAAAAACACACTTTCAAGGACATATTAAAGGTACCATGCCAAACTCAAAGCTGCAGTGCTCAATAAACACCTCATTTTCTTACCAGAGCACTGTCTTGGTAATCAGCAAACCTGTATTTATTAATTTACACTACAGTTTCTCAGAACTTAGTTGAACAATTAATTCTCTAGATGTAACTGAAAAGCAATGAAGTCAAAGCTGTGTTGGGGTTTTAGTTTAGTCCTAGTTTTTTCTGTTAAAGGAATTTTTCCCATATGCATGTTGCTAGGAGATAAATGGCAGTACTTAAGAGAAGATGACTGTACTTAAGAAAGACAAAAGGGCCTGTCCAGACTTTTGTTTTTCACCTGGTTGTCAGCTCAGTTCGCTCTCAGCGTCTGGAGAGAGAAGCCGCGGAGAGAAGAGCTGCTGGTTCCCGTTTTCGGCGTCTTTCCTCTCTGCTGGAAACAACACCGGGATCCCAAGGCTGCTTTCCCTGCCCTGCTGGAGGCTGGGGTTGGGGCCGCCCTGCACCGCTGCTGTTTCGAGCCTTCGCTACGCTGTAGCCGTGCTCACCCTGCCTGCCTGGAGCCCCGGGGGGTTCCCCTTTTGGATACATCTCATCTGCCACCCGGGATTTGTGTTTGTGCCTGCCGCTCCAGCCTGCCATTCCAGCCTGCGGTTCTGGGAGTCCAGGACCGGCTGCCCAGGGTTTGTGAGGCCTTTGTTCCACCCTTCCCCGGGATCCCAGGCTGCCAGTGCTGCGTGCTCCCCGAGCTCGCTCCGGAGCGCCCCCTGCAGCCGCGGGGGAACCATCGCACCTGCCCTGCTCACCGGGAGCCGCCAGCGATCCCTGCCGGCTGCGAGCGGAACTGCACCTGAGGGGGAGTAGCCTGACAGCCGAGAAGGCTGGGACTGGGTTTGTGTTTGCTGTTACTATCATAGTTGTTGTTGTTTTGTTCGACTGGTTATCTATCTGTCTATCTATCTATAAATATATATATAGTAAAGAACTGTTATTCCTATTTCCCACATCTTTGCCTAAAGACCCTTGATTTCAAAATCATAATAACTCAGGGGGAAAGGGGTTATATCTGCCACTTCAAGGGGGGCTTCTGCCTTCCTTAGCAGACACCTGTCTTTCAAACCGAGACAAGCTGATATAATTTCTAATGCAGATGTCAGAATTAAATCCGTTTAACACAATGGGATAATGATGTGACCTGCAGCAAGTTTGTTATGCTGTATAACACTCCTAAGGCAACAACCCATGCTTAGAATTCTCACCTAAAAGGTTACTTTTGAATTACATATACACAAATTCATGTATACCAGTTCAATTAAGGTTTGGATAAGTAATTAAAATTGTCCTTACTTAATCAGTATAGCTTGATGAACAATGTAGAATCATAAAAAAAAATTCACTATGTAGCAATATTCTTTGAATTCAACTTTTAAAAGATAATTCTGGTTGACGCACTAGACAAAAACATACTCTTTTCTTCCTTTACAACAGCATAATGACGCAATTCAGTAATCAAGAGAGGTTATGCATAGAATTTTTATTTAGAACGGAAACCACAAAATGTGTGTCCTTCCCCCTTTCAGTTCAGCCATCTTTCGTGTAGCATACTAAAAAAACTTTAATTACTTCCTGCACTGTTCAACTTCTCTTCAAGTATCCTACGAAAACACTTTAAGAATAAGTTTAATTTTATAGATGCTTTATATCAGTAAGTATGGAATAAGCATGGAATAACCCTATATACCAGGTGGGGGCTAACTGCCTAGAAAGCAGCTATATGACCCAGGGGTCCTTTTCTGTGGAAATGTGATCCCGCTGTTCACCCTCATCGGAAAGGTATCCAGCTGCAAACTGGGCAGTATTAGCAACTGCAGTCAGAGGCAAAGGAGAGCAAATCTTCGCCTCCATTTGGAACCTGTGAGACTGCTGCAGGAACACTGTCCTGATTAGGGCTACCCAGTGTAAGAAAGAGCAGAGAAGGGACACCAACATGGTCAAGGGGCTGGAGAACAACATACAAGGAAAGGCAGAGCTATATGCATTAGTTTGACCTGAAGAAGACAAGATTAAGTAAGGGGAGAGCTTATAGCTCTCTGCAGCTACCTAACAGGAGGCTACAGAAAAGTAAGGCCAAATTATTCACTGCTTCTTAACACAAAGAAGGAATAGAAAAATCTACACACACTATGAAACTCTGGAACATTCCTTCTTTTGAACGAATTTCAACAACTTCATAAACCTAGCTTACAAATGTACCTGAAATTCCTTTTTTACCCAAACAAGCTAAAGAAGGAATACAACATTTGGGTCGTGTTGGTTTTTTTGTTTGTTTTTAAATTTACCCAAAGAGATCACAAACATAAACCAGGAACCCTTGTAATGACCAAGGAGGAAAAGAGGGTAACAACTCTGCATCATGCTTGGTTAAGATCTATCATTTTCATACTCAGGAAAATATGTGAACAAGAACTTAAATACACATAAGAGTTTTTCGACAAAAGGCTGCTCCGATGACAAAAAGCGAGTCTGAGAACTAAACAAAACCAAATGAAACTCCTAGTTCTGATCATTAACCATTCTTCAACTGCAGCTTCCATTTAAAATTAAAACACTAAGGTTTCTTCATCTTGGTAGAGTAATAGTAGATATACTAGTATTTCTCTTGCATTCATAGCACAGACACAAGCTGTGACATTTCTGTAAAATACCTCATCCATGAAACAGCAGCTATTCAGAGAGTAAAGGTCAAAGGAAAATATTTTCCACAGTTCTTGCATGTTAGCCTGTACACTAAAAGTACATAATGAGTCAGAAATAAAGGCCCAGTAATCTATCAGTCATATACTTTTTGACACTCTTTTTGGTACTACAACTGCTACTCAAGTGCATTTCAATATGAAAAGCCAGGTTTTATGACATGTGCACGGCAATTATTACAAAAAGCAAAGAATCCCACTTAAAGAGTTCACTCATGTAGAACACTGGTCAAACCTCCTTCTGACATTGATCATTATGAACACAGCTGTGTAAATCAACTTTTAAAATATACCAATAAAGATGCATTATTTCCTCACTTTTAATCCTATCCCGCTACTTAGCAGGATCTCTTACTGTTAGTTTTGAAATATGACAAAATAAAACAAGATACTATTTTCAACTAATAAGACTAGCTGATTTTATTTTAAAGTACATACCTGAATTGCTGAATTCATGAAACATGTATTCCCCAAGTTACTCAGGCCACACAGGCCTGGCTGCTCATTGTGTCTTCCTGGCTCTGAATAATCATAATTCTTATAAGCAGTATATGATGGGAGACAATAGTTTGAATTTTTCACACTGTAAGAAAACAAGACATCTTTCACAATGTAAACACGTACTCTCTAGTACTTTAAAACATACAAGTACTTTATAAACTTAAATGATTAAAAATGTTAAACTAACTTCTGTGTACAAGTAAAGATTTAAAACACTTAACTTTTGTAATAACATTAATGTCAATTTAAAAGTCACCTGTGCAAACAACCAAAATCAAACATACTGCAGTAACTGCAATTATTACATCCCTACCCCTTTTCTATAGGAGCAGCTTCACAGCTTACTCTATTCTTCATTGCTCCATCGTATTTAATACACTCAGACTTTAGACACCACCAGCAGCAATCAATCATTTACGTTCCTTTTGCATCCTGCTACTGCAAGAGTGAGGTCGGTGGGAATGGGAATGCAGAGTTACAGGTGAAAGCTGAGATTTCCAAGGCCACTGTGGCATAGCTGCTTCACTGCATCAGACAGTCTATTTATAGCTTCCCTGCTAGGACAGCACAATCCAGCATGCAAATGCAGAAAAGCCTTGAGAGGTAAAGGAATGCGCAAAATGCCTTGCAACAACTTCAATATAAATCTATGATGCATCTGTTTGGAGAAACTGGAGAAGACTGAAATAGGTAAAATGATACTATTTAAAACAATTTGTTTCCAGATGAAATACAAAAATATCAAATATAAACTAACCCTCAAAACCGTAAAGCAAGCATATCTGAGAACACTAGAAAGGCAAAGAAATCTTCTAAGAGATGTTCTGTAATATGTTAGAAAAAACCAAGCAACCACAAAGGTTTAACCTTTTAAGGCACTGATCGTAATGAAATCTGTGTGACAGCAGCTTTGGCTAAAGTTCAGTATTTCTGCAGCTACTAAGAATCATTCACATTAAAAGCAACATGAACAAAAATGTGAAAGTCAGTTGCTAAGAATGATAAGGAAAAATATGCATTGCAAAGAATCAATCCTGATAAATGAGATTTACAATTGCAAAGTCTGAGGATGCAAGTGCCCAATGGTTACACTCCAGCCATTACTCCTGAACACTACCATGCTCTTTACTGAACTCCAACTGTCCCCTCAGTGCACAATTACTCACTTTTCATAAATACCTGCTATTTAATCAAGTTACCAAAAATTTCAAACAAAAGGTGATGAAAACTTCTCCCTCTTTCAATGTGTCAGAAATTTGTGCAGTTTATAGCTCCACTGTCCATAAAGGTGCTGTTATCAAACCTTTACATCCGCTCATTTCTTTTTAATAGCTGACTTTCCTATTAGTTCTTCCCTTTCCTATACATACGCCTTTTCTCTGCTCTCTGGCTTGCCCCCAAACTACCTAAGAGGTATTGTGCTTACTGGTCACTCTCAATGAAAAAAACCACTGTAAAGTTAATGTTCACCCACGTATGAGAGATTCCCAGGAAAAATTACCTTCCATCTCCCTTTGCAGTTGCAGCCCAGCTACTGCAGTGAACTCCAATCCCCTCAAGCTGGCAAGCCTTAGTTCCCCCAGGAATCAAAACCACAAGCTTGCCACTGGTGCTAATGCAACCCCCACAATATAACCAACCCAACAGTGCACAGCAGCAACAGAAATGCACACGTACAGGGTACACAACAAGCTTCTACTTTCAGCCTTGCTTCCTTCCTACTGCTGTCCTTACCTGACTTAAAGATAACACTTTTCACATGGTTAACAAAAAAGAAATCGCTTTGAAATTTAGGAGATGCAGGGGTAATGAACTGACTGAATTTAGTTCTTCTGGGGATTTTCATTCTTATTTCCTTCTCTGCAGCTTTCCCCCCCTTCACAAACTGCCAGCTTTGGAGGGACACTAGGAAGCAAAGGAAATGCAACTGGTATTTTTTGGCTGCAGCTTATTCATGTGAAAGATTTTCTCAAATTAGCTGAGTACCATGACAATAACTTAGTGCAAGATAATTGCAGTGCAGATAGATGCAGTGTGTATTTGCTCTAAGGGACAAACTGTCAGTTTACTTCTCAAAAGGGAAAGACATTTCTGAGCTCTTTCATCTCCAGTACTGGCCCACAGAAATATATTTGAGGGGTTTACAGAATAAGGTTACCACTCATACTGTGAATCATGTCTATTAATATATTTTTCTTTCATGGTTCTATGATATTTTATCAAAACATATCCTACAAAACATAGTGACTACTGTATGCAGGATACTAGGAGATCTCTACAGCTCTATCAGTCTGCAAACTTTAGTTGTGAAAGAATGATTTTTATTTAAATTACATTGTTGCTTTGCTTTTTATGCTTTTGAGCTGGATGAAAAAGAAATCATTAACAGTCAACAGTAGATAGCTAGCAAGGGAAAGCAAGTAAGGATGCAAGGTAAGTCTACATGAATTTCATTCAAACAGAAATATCCTAGAAAAAGTAACTTGTGATAACTGTGTGTCCCCAAGCCTCCAGGTGCTTTTCCTGCAAAACTTTCCTACCTTTAATGAAGGAACAATGCAGAGAAAAGCAGAGGGGTAGTACTATGATAGGCCAGTCAAGTAAGAGCAGTAACATAAAGAAACACTGATAGTTCTTAGAAAAAATTGCTTCACAGAAGGCAAGATTTGAAAACATGAAACCAGACCCTTGAACAGAGTTCTTGAAATGTCAAAAATGGTAAAAGGAGGTTTCCAAATGAGATTTTATTATATGTAAATCTATACATTTTGAATTGCATGTACTAGGTCTGAAATGACTGATTTGTACTGTCTATATGTGCCTTTAAGCATCAGAGCAGCTTTTAAATGGCGGTGATGGACCCAGAGCACTCACTGTACAGCTGGAGTTCTGGGAAGCATGGATTTTCAACAGAGAAGACTGGAAAAGCATCACTAGCTTTGGAAAAGACATAATTTGACAGTGGAATGCCATATGTAACAGATGCTGCAAAAGGAATTTGAGTTGCAAGAAGGATCCCAGAAACTTAAAAAGTTTGGAAGACTTACTGAGCTCTGTAATATTTCTACCATCTTAAGGCACTGCCAATGTGTTTTTGTGACCAGCCACTTTAAGAAACCTGTTATCAGGTTTCATCAGATTTTAGAGATACCTGAAGTAGCAGGAGAGACCCATGTCACAACACAAAGACTACTATCTTTATTTTTGTTCGTTATCATTGTCTGGAGAGAAAAAGATAACATTTTAATCTACTTAAATTGCCTTTGTCATAATATTTGGTTATGTGTCAGGTACAACATGAAGAAACTGTTTCTAGAGGTAATGTACTGTAATTAACACTTGCACTTCTTGGAATAAGCATATTGAAATATATGAAGCATGTGAACAAAGCTGCCAGCTGTCCATTTTGACAGGCTGACACTACTAAATGATGCAAACAAGTCATTTCAGGAGCCTAAAGCAACGGTTACATATGAAACAAACACAACAACTTTTCACTTAAATTCCCCAAGCAAAATCCCTGTTCAGGTGTTTTTAATCCCCATCCCACATAATTTAAAAAACACCATATATGATATAAAATGTCTTGCTTTATTAACAGCAATAAACAGAAATTCCAGTAAGACCTAAAAGATGTGTGTCTCTCCCTGCTCTTCTGAATCCACTAACACATATTATGCTAATCCTCCTATGTTATTCTTTCAACAAGACCACCTGTAAAGGCAAAAGAACACCAGTGATCAATTATTTGGAATCCTCCATTCCATCAAATGCAAACTCACATTTACAGAAATGAAGGCTCCAGATTGGATAAAATTTGCACAAGCTATTTCTGATATCTAATGTATGACTACCTCAACACACGATTAAATATCTACCAATTTGAGGCTTACTCTTACACAGAACACCTCCTGGATTAGAAAAACATTACAGAAATGTGTACCATACAAAAAAATCTGATACTTTCAGATTTTTAACATAATTTGTACTCTATAGGTGAGCACTAGTTATTGCAAAAGCAGGATTGCAATGACTAGTATTTATGACCCTTAATACACACAACCTGTTGTTTGCTTTTTCTGCCTTATAAATAATCTTTGTCAGTTAAAATTATCTTCAAAACAAATGCTGGTATTTCCTTTAGAGTCACAGCATCTCATGCCCATGTGGAGATGCCAACAGATCCTAGAAAGCCACATACGTATAATTTCACTATTGCACTAAGGACAATGTGCAATATAAGAGACAACAAGGCAGAAGCATGGAAATAAATTCCAGACAAAGCTGACATTAAGTAGTTAATTGAGAAAAATAACAAAGATAGTATTAATTAATGAAAAAGAAGTGCTTTCTTAGACAAGGAGATATTTACAAAAAGAATGGAACATTCCTAACCCAGAATTACATAATACAAACAAATACAGAGATATATCTTTCCATTCACTATTTGAAGCCAAAAATTCTTAATGTAAACCTATGTACTTTCAAGTACAAAGTGAATTAATGGATATGACTTCATCACTGAACATACACTCTGAGAGAAGTAATGCATATGCTAAAGATTCATATGCATTACATCTTGTATTGAATGGTTAATTTTTGGTTTAGAAAATATTTAAAGTCATCATAATTGGATTATTGCATTTTAAGGAAAACCATATACTTCTGCACTGAATATCTGTCTTATGTAACATCTAGATATACTGTGTTTTGATATACAAGAGAAAACTGACTGGTACTTCGTAACACTACAGAGTACATGTACCTATTAACTGATTTACAAACTAAGTTATAGTTAAATCACTTAAAAGGACCAATTCCGTATCAAATCTGAAATTTATATGACTTCCTTTTAAATACTGTTTCTGTTAAAAATCATAAATTGTAAAATAACAACAAACGAACAAACACCTTCAAACCCCAGAATTTTTCCTTTCAGTTCTAAAAGCTCACATTTTGGCTTAAACCAAGAAATAAAATCAAAATCAGGTAAATCATGTGAACAAACTATCTTTAAAAGCTGCAAGAGCGGGCAACAGGTTTCGTAAGTGCCTCCTAAACATAACTACATCACTAACAAAAAGCTAATGTAAAAAAAAAAAAAACCAAACACAAAAAAAGAGAAGAAAAAAAGAGAAAATAAAAAAGCCTTGATGGCCTGATTTAAAATCACGGCTCCCTAGAAAAAAGTAACTGTTAAGCGTTGGGGTTTGGCAATACCACTGCATTTTGCTTAAACACTAGGAGAAGAAGAGATTAGTTCTCAGCTAGGGGCTCAGCTCTGATCAGGTAACTTTTTGCACAATCATAGATAAAATACTCTTATTTACTACACATTCACACACAGAGTACAATAGACTGCAGTTAAATACACAGATTTCAACTGTTCAACAGTGAGAGTTGGGGCTACTCACAATTGGTAGAAGCACAAGTGACACTTCACCCCTTAGGAAAAATCACTTCTGAGAAGTGCAGTATTTAACTGTAAGATATTGTATATTTAATATTTATGTCACCTTTTTAGTATTTAACATCTTCAAATGTGATCACAAAATGCATGTTTAGAAAAGTATTAAAAATTTCAATGAATTGTAAGAATAAGGCTCTTCAACTTCCCCCAGCTTGCATTAAAGATGAGTGCTCTCTGGTTTCAAGCATTTGAAAGATGCTCCATTATCTGTTAAAGTGAAATAATTCCATGTTTTTCTATATTCACCAACTATTTTTACAGTTGTGTACAGTAACAACAACAGAAAAATTACACAAAAAGTTGGCCA
The DNA here is from genome assembly GCF_041296385.1 of Aphelocoma coerulescens. NCBI lineage: Eukaryota > Metazoa > Chordata > Aves > Passeriformes > Corvidae > Aphelocoma > Aphelocoma coerulescens. The sequence goes on along the minus strand of NC_091014.1, from coordinate 33,833,071 downwards.
ATGCAATATGAAAGCTCTTCTTTTAGAGTTTTATCACATTATTTATTAAACTTCTAATTTGGAATATAAAGGAGAAAGCACATAAAAGTGAGAATTCTCTTACTAAGCCTTTGTTCATTGTAATAGTCAAGCACACTTAAGCCTGATCTCTCTCCAGTCCTCTAGCACTAGTAGGAGAAGCAGAAGTTAAGTTGCTGGGTACATTACAGCTAATACAATTCAGCTGTTATGATTTGAAATCAAAGTGTGATGTCACATATGCTGCTCTAATACCTTAGAAGCAATAAACAAGGAAAAACCTGATCACCATAAAGATAAGTACTTTAAACTTTTCTTGTTCTCCAGTTAAATTCAGCCAGGACAATAATAACAACAATGTATTTTTAGAATGATAAACTCTAAATAAAGTCTATACGTTTTCTTACAACACCCAAAATTCTTTTCAGTGTCTTCCCTGCTGAAGAGTAAGAGTTACAACCATCTCTAATGTTGTTTCATTTCTTTGTGTCAGCATTACCTACACTATGAAATAGTAACCAGTAACAATTCACAAGCCAAATATTGCAAAGCAATTCAAAATCCTTAATCTAGGAGGTATAAAACATCGAACTTTGTTTATATCACACTGGGGTGATTAAATAATGTTTTAAGGTATATTGCTTACTTTCTGTTGTTCATGTTGTTATAATTATTTGATAGAGATGGAGAGATCTTTGGTAAAGTTGAAAAATTGGATGCACCTGGGGACCTTTAAAAATATGAAAATGAGAAATTAGACAAAAATGCTGAGACATTAAAAACTATGAAAGAAAGATAACAAATGAACAAAGCAGATAAACAAGTGTGGAAAAGAAATACTTTTTAAAAAGTGGGCAAAGCACTAAAAATACCCAGGACATGCAGCCCTCAGAATCTGTCTTTTAAAACTTGAAATGTTTCACAGTACTTAAACTTCCATAATTTCTTGAAGAAACAGAGCTATTAAAAACCAAAAGAAACCACAGGCCACTGTACTAAAAAAAAATGTTTTCAGCTTATAGTACAACTGTAGATATTCTGATGTTCTAAAATTTGAAATGTTAAGTTCGTAATGTAGGAATTTTATTAAAATTTAATTTCAAACTAAATGGATGTTGAGATGAGATACAAAAACGATTAAGATAAATACTTCAAGGTTACTTTAACAGCAGCATGGAACCATTTAGTTAAAATTGTCTCAGTAATACTGTTAGAAAACTTCAGGATATTATGCACAATACAGAATTTTTAAAAAACTTTTTTTTTGCCAAAAGTAGAAACATTATCACTTATCCCCATGGTTTAAGACACTACTTTAAAATACAAGAAAACTGATTATTTTCATCAGTCTTTTCACAAAGACCTCTGAATATAACAACTAAATATGATATTTACAAATAACTTGCAGTGTATTTTTCTTTTCTTGAGCAAATCTTACAGGTAAGCAAGGAAAAGACAGAATACTCAAAGGAGTTAATGTACCCTCCTGTTTTTGTGGGCCCTATGTAACTCCAACTGAATTGGAGTTCCAGCTGTCATTGGAAAGCTTTGAAATACATATTGCTGTATTAAGAGAAGAACTTCTACATGCTCAGGACTTTTTAAGCACCTTTCAAGAACTAAACTCTTAGGGAAATAAACATTTTTACACTGGAAATTTCCCCAAGAATATTTTCACAATTATTTTCAACTTTCTAGTAATAAACTTTCTCCAAAAGAAGAGTTGCTGGGGAAGGGGAACCTCCATCCACACCGCTCACACCAATTTGATGCCAGAGCTTGCAAGAGCTGCTGCCCAGAGCCTGGAGAGGGTTTGCAGGTCAGGAGGAATGAACCTGAAGTACAGCATAAAACAATTCCAGCCACTGCAGCCAGCACTCTTCTTCAGCTTCACTGAGGGCCCGACTGAAATACCTCCATGCAAATGCACAAGCATGAGCAAAAAACAAGAGGAGATGTGCATATGACTGTAGGGGTACAATCCTCTGCCATCACTGGCAAATAAGTGGTGGGATGGCTACTATGTCTGGAGTGTTGGAATGAAAGGACATAGGCTATTTAGGAAGGACAGGCAGGGGAACCTCCTGGGAGCTCCTCTAAGAGATCCGTGATCCCTGATGCATAAGGATTAAAGGGAGGACAGGGACAGGCAAGATTATAGTGGGGGTCTGCTATGGGCCACCCAACCAGGAAGACCAAGGAGGTGATTGGTGACAGCCAACATGCTGTCAACTAAGGGCAAATCTTGCCAGACAAATTTGGTGGCCTTCTAAAACAGGATTAAAGAGGTGGATGAGGGAAGACTGACATCATCAGTCTAGACTTCTGCAAAGCATTAAACACTGTCTCTAAACTGGAGAGACATCAATTTGACAGATGGACCACTTGGTGAATAAGGAACTGGCTGGACAGTTGCACTCAAGGAGTTGTAGTCAACGAATCAGTGTCCAAGTGGAAACCAGTGGTGTTCCTTAGGGGTCAGTACTGGGACCAGTGCTTCTTGGCAGTGACACGGACAGTGGGATTAGTGCATGCTCACCAAGTTTACTGTTGACACCAAGCTGTGTTGTGTGGTTGACACACTGGAGGAAATGGATGTCATCCAGAGGGACCTAGCTTGAGAGATGGGTTGATGGAAACTTCATGAGTTCAACCATGACAAATGCAAGGTCCTGCACTTGGGTCAGGGCAATCCCAATCGCAAGCACAGGCTGGGCCAAAAATGAATTGAAAGCAGCCCTTAAGAGAAAGATCTGGGGGTGTTGGTGGATGAGAAGCCCAACATAACTCAGCAGTGTGAGCCCACAGCACAGAAAGCCAACTATACCCTGGGCTCCATCAAAAGCAGCGTGACCAGCAGGGCAGGAGAGGGGATTCTCCCCCTCTGCTTTGCCCTCATGACATCCCATCTGGAGTGCAGTGTTCATCTCTGAGGCCACCAGCATAAGGACACTTGAAACTGTTGATATGAGTCCAGTACAGGGCCACAAGACGATCAGAGGGCTGGAATATTTCTCCTAGGAGCAGGCTGAGAGAGTTGGGGCTGTTAAGTCCAGAGAAGAGAAGGCTCTGGGGAAACTTTAGTGCAGCCTTTCAGTTCCTAAAGAGGGCTATGAAAGGGACAGGAACTTTTTACAAGGGCATGTAGTCATTGGACTAAGGGGGAATGACTTCAAACTGAAATAGAGTAGGTTTAGATTAGATATTAGGAAGAAATTCTTCTCTGTGAGGGTGGTTGTTACAGCGGGGATTACTGTAACACGCATATATCAAACCAGGAGTTCCGTGGAAAGGAAATATCTATGGACAGATTCGTGGTAGGTGTTTCAGAGATGTTTATTTCTCCAGCCGCATGGCCGGGGCTCTCCTGAGGAACTCCTCCAGTCACGGGACCCGAGGGTCCTTCCCCCACAGGGGAACACAAACCAACCAAGGGGGAACGAGGCTGACCAGGGGCAGGGAAACCCTGTGTCTCCCCCCCAGGGCCCCTCTCCCAGGGCTCCATGGCAGGGGGAGGGACCCCAACAGGTGGTGAGGAACTCAAACAGGTTATGCAGAGAAACTGTGGATGGCCCATCCCTGTGTTTGAGGCCACATTGGATGAGCCTCTGAGCAACTCAGTCCAGTTGAAGATGCCCCTGCCCATGGCAGGGGGAAGGAATTAGATCAGCTTTTGAGGTCCCTTCAAACCTAAACCATTCTATGTATCACCACATCAAGAACATGTTAGTTAATTTTTCAAGTGTTCAGATCAACATTCACAAAGCTTTCCTGTAATTTCCTTTATCAATCTAAACCCCTTCTTTGAATATTATCTTCAAAGAAGTAAAATACACAGACTGTGTCCACAAAAGATACCTAACCAAAGTCAATTTAACCCCATTTAAATCCAAGACAGAAGTTAAACTATAGCATTTACACATGTAATTATTTTAGAAGAAGCTATTTGATCTGAATAATTTTCAACTGAAATTGAACTTTTCAAAACAAATTTGAAGCTTTTATACGATTTAAACCAAATTAAAATGCAATACAGTTTTAAATTTTAAAACTCAATGTGTAATTGCAGTATATAAAAGCTAAAAGAAACCAGAATAAGCCACATAAAGGTCTACATAATCAGTAAATGGCTTCTCAAATGCAGGGGAAGAGTAAACCAAATTCTCACCATAGCTACAACAGCAGCAGAAACTAACAGATAGTTTTGAAAAGTAACTTTTAATGATATAACTAACAAACCCCACAAAATTATTTATTATAATTTAGCATCTTAACAGTCCAGCAAAAGACAGATTAATAAACCCACTTCACTGTATTATGCTGAAATAAATGGTAACTCACATTAGATATTGACCTGCCCACATACTTCATTAACACTATGGTTAAACTGTACTAGAATTCCCCTAATGACCAACAGCAAGGAGATAAATACAGACATGAGGAAAAACAACTGCAGCTAGAACAATCTTTTTTCCTCTGTAGTCATCCAGACTGACTGGATCAGGATAAAGAAAGGCAGATAAGACTTTTTTTGACAACTGGAAGAAGCCTAACATTCACAGGCCCTAGTCCTTATAGCAGACCTGCTGGTGAGGCAACATAGCAAGGCACAAAAAAATGCAGGAAGGTTCTGAGATGCAACGATGACAACTTTCTGATGCAGGTGACTGAGGAGCCAACAAGGGGAGTTTCTCGGCTGCATCTGATACTTAAAACTAAGGAGGAACTAGTTGGGAATGTGAAGGCTGGGGCCTTGGCCAAAATGACCTTAAGATGGTGAAATCTGAGATCCTGAGAGAGCATGGCAGAAAGCAGGAGCACAGCCCTGGATTACTGCAGAGCAGACTTTAGCCTTTTTAGGGATCTGACTGGAAAAGTCCCATGGGATACAGCCCTGGAGAGAAGAGGGGGCCCCAACAGAGCTGGCTGATATTCACAGAATCATTTAGGTTGGAAAAGACCTCTAAGATCATTTAAGTCCAGCCTTTCAAGGACCATCTCCTCTATGCTCAGGAATGGTCCAGCCAGAGAAGTAGAAAATCAAGCAAAGGCAGCAGGAAACATGAATGGATGAACAAGGAGATTTTGACCCAACTCAGATGAGAAAGTGTATGAGTGAAAGCAGTGGTAGATACTTTGCTTAACCAGCCTGATGGTAATCACCTCATAGAAGGCTATCTTGGCAGATGAGGGGGAAGCAATGGGTGTGGTTTATCTCAACTTCCTTAAGTCTTTTGACAGTGTCTCCTGCAACACCCTCATAGACAAGTGGATGAAACATGGGTTACGTAAGTGTACAGTGAAATGGACCAAAAACCTTTCAATCCTACCCCTGGAGGGGCCGGCGACCAAATGGAAAGCAGCTTGGCAGGGAACCACCTGGGGCCCTGCTGGATAAAAGCTGAACATGAACTAGCAGTGTGTCCTTGGATCAAACACCTTGGCCCAGTGTGCTACACTGGGAAAAGCACTGCCAGCAGGTCAAGGAAGGTGATCCTTCCCATCCGCTCAGAACTGGCTAGAGACACCTGGAGTGCTGAGTTCCCTTCTGGGCTCCCTAGTACCAGAAAGATAGGGACATTCTGGAGCAAGACTAGTGAGACACTACAAAGGTGCAGCATTTGACAGAAGCTGAGAGAGCTGGGACTGTTCAGCCTGGAGAAGAGAAGGCAGAGAAGGCTCCAGAAAAATCTTATCACTTGTATAAATACCCAATGGAAGGGAATTAAGGAGATGGAGCAAGAATCTTCTCAGTGGTGCCCACTGAAAGGACAAAAGTCTATAGGTATAAAACAAAATCAATAAAATTCCATTTGAACTTGGAATATGCCTGGATATGGTCCCAGGCAATCTGCTCCAGCTCCTGATGCTCTGAGTAGGGGAACTAGGTGAGACTGTCTCAAGAGGTCCTTCCATCATCAAGGACTCTTTTCCTTGAAGCTGTAGCTATGATTGGGCTAACACACAATTTTAAAGCAAGCTTTAGTTAGACTTTTCTCTTCTTACAAACCCTAATTCAGCTAATCATACTTCTTTGGGGAATTTGCAGTAAAAAAGGTTGATATTTTAACATTCATCAATTAAAAAATTAATGTTCAGTACATGCATTTGTTAAGAGTTTTTCAACCCTCTACTAATTCATGTTAATGAACATGTTTGTTAAACTAACTTGAAAATGTCTGTTGAACATTACTGATGTTTACCCACAGGAGCACAGACACATGGTTATCACAAGTTACTATTTTTCAGTAAATGGCAGTCCAGTTTTTGGCAAACAAGCTGACAGCTCTTGCTTATACAATTTAAGACATCAGAGTAAGTCCCCAGTCAGCTCTATTGACCACAATTCTCTTTCTCACAGAAAAGTCAGCAGAAAGGCACACCTGTCTGCATATCAATTGCGTCAGGGAAAAAAACCCCCTCATTTCAGTAGACACAATTTTTCCTTTGGAGATTCATGGATATATTTTCCTAAAAAGCTTGGATGAACAGGCATTATATTATTTTAAAAAGGACTGCCAAGCATCTTTTATCCATTTTTTTCCTCCTCTTAACAAACATTATGGGGTCCAACCCAGTAACTGAGAAGAATCAAGAAAGGGCCTTTAATGCTCCTCCAAGGAAAAAAGGCATAGAATTTGAACCAGAAAAAAAAAAGTGGAAAAACTTTCTATGTGAAAAATATTGTATGAAAACATTCATTATTATAAGAAGAAAAAGAAATAAGCTATGAATGTGTACTGCCTCACACTTTTGTACGGTCAAAAAAAACCCTAACCAACCAACAATATATTCCCTTTCACACACAAAAATTGCTTTAAAGTTAACAACAGGCCACCTGTAAATTATGTTAAGGAGCCAGCTATTTGATTAGGATGACTGAATCCACAGTGAATCTAAAAAACAGAAGTTTTTTTAGATTAATGAAATATATTACTTTTATTATACATACAGAGATATATGATTGACAGGTAATAAAAAAAATCTTAGTTTTTACCATATAGAAAGCATTTTTAAAGAATAAGATGAAATCAGTAGAGTTAAAACTTGTTTTTAAGTTTTCTAAAAATATCCAGCTACAACACCTCTTTGAGGTGTTGTATTAGAGGAAATAACCTACTAGTTTATAGCTTTCTTGTATGCTTCCCTAACTTGCTTTTATATTTGCATACAAATAGGTAACAACTTCTTAACAGAAAACTAACAGAAACCCTGTCCTGGCAATTCAACTGGTAACCCATGGAATGTCAAAACTTGAGTTCCTTGCTTCTCCGTAAGTTTTACAATCACAGATTGGCTGAAAAGTTTTAAGTGATGAACAGTTTTTCCTAAACACAAGTAACTTGATTTTGTAGTACAGCTCCTTAAGTAACTTGAACTACAGCCTTAGACCCTTTTTAAAATATATCTTAGTTTAAAACACCATCTTGACAATAATAAACCATTCAAACAGATTTAGTTGTTTTTCCTGCCTGCAGAATAATTTCCCATATAAGGACACTGATTAAAGAAAAAAAGTCTGCACAAAGATAACAAGTCTTCATTCAAATACTGGGATCAGCAGCAACTAAGCTACCAAAACAACTGGGATCTGTATGTTTATGTAAGTTTGTCACATGTATGACACTGAGGAGATATGTTAGTCAGCTACTCACAGACATGATAAGTATAAAAGAAATGTTCTGCAAAAATGATAATGACTACTAAGTAATATCTCTTTTGGGAGCAAATGACATTTAAGACATTACAGGAGAAAGAGAAAGTTTCACAGAAATCAACCTCTCAGAGCGAAAAACATGCCAGTAGCTGATACAAACAACCCCTGAGAAAGCCAAAAATCCAGCTATTCCTAAACCTGACTGACCCTGCGAACAATTTAAGAATGTACACCACATCCAGATACTTTCAAACAAAAATCCCAAGACTCACAAACATTTTATGCAGCATTCAAACATGATACAATAGCAGATATCATTAAATCACACAGAGTTTTTACAGTGGATGTTGTGATTACTTCCAAAATTAATTAAATTCAGAAGTTAGAAGAACAGTACACATAAAAGAAATGCGAACAGTGACAAGTTTGAACACAGAGCAGAAATTAAGTTGCACAGCATGGTCTCTGCTTCTATATGAAAACGATCTCAAACTTTAAATCACTCCTTTCTAATTTCAAAAGGAGAGACAATTGTGATGATAATCTTTTTTTCTTGTAAGAATTCATTATACTTGTAAGAAAAAGAGAATTATCACTGTCGAAAGTGTTCCTTCCTATACTGAACTGAGGTCCCAACCTGGCCACTTTCGAAGTAACTAAGTTCTTTTCTTGCAGAAGAAGCTCACACCTTTAACATCTTTCTCATGAAAAAATGCCAGCATTCATCACCAGTTGTAGGAATACAGAAAAATTGCCAAAAGAAGTAACCAATACAAAAATTGCTGTTACGCTTCTGCTAAAAAGAGGCGGGGAAAATGTGCAGAACATCTTTCCATCTTACTGTTTCTCATTTTCAACTGTCTCAATGTATTTTCTGTTGTCATGACAAACCTCAAAAGGCTGGAAAAACGAGCAAACAGGAATCTCCTGAAGTCCACCCAAGGGAAATGCGAACGCCTGCACCTGCGGAGGAACAATCCCAGGAACCAACACACGGGGAGGAAGAGGGGGTGTGGGCAGATGACTGAATGGAAAGCAGCTTGGCAGGGAACCACCTGGGGCTCTGCTGGATAAAAGCTGAATGTGAACCAGCAGTGTGTCCTTAGGCCAAACACCTTGGCCCAGTGTGCTACACTGGGAAAAGCACTGTCAGCAGGTCAAGGGAGGTGATCCTTCCCATCCACTCAGAACTGGCTAGACACTCCTGGAGTGCTGGGCTCCCCAGGACCAGAGAGACAGAGATATCCTGGACCAAGTCCAGTCAGACACCACACAGGTGATCAAGGATTGCAGCATCTGACCTCTGTGGAGATGCTGAAAGCTGAGACCATTCAGCCTGCAGAAGAGAAGGCTCCAGAGTGATATTATCAACATGTATAAATAACCAGTGGGAAGAAATGAAGAAGATGGAGCAAGACCCTTCTCAGTGGTATACACTGAAAGGAGAAGAAGCAACGTGCACAAACTGAAGCACATGCAATTCTTTCTAAATATAAGAAATTGTTTCAAAATAGGAGTTAACAAACAGTGGAATAGGTTTACAGGAAGGCTGTATAGCCTCCATCCTTGGACATGCTCAAAACAAAACTGGACACAGTCCCAAGCAACCTGCTGTAGGTGACCTGTCTTTGAGCAAGTGGGTTGGACCAGAGAATCTATGGAGATGCCTTCCAACTTCAACAATTCTGTGAATCTGTAGAAAAGCTTAGCTCATGTTCTGAAATGATCCTGCCTTTTCAATCTTTATAGTCTTTCATGCTTTCCAATATTCTATATTTTGACATTTCTAAATATGGCCTTTTATACCTTGATGTCAGAATTAGTTTACAATTTGTACTCTTCAAAAAGAAGCACTACAAAGAGGTAATTTCAGCAGTGTGAGCCAGTGTGTGACCAATGAGAAGGCTGTAGGAAGGTATGTGGATATATGCTATTTGTGATGACAAACATACTCCTAATGCATCTCACACAGAAAACTCCAAAGTGATTACTATTTCTATCCCTTTAAACATTTATTAGATTGTTCATGAAGTTTTAAACAGGTGTAAAAACCTGTCCTATTACTGCCTGTTGACAGTTGCTATTTGAATTCACTAAATTTTGCAAACCTTCAATTTTTACAGTGTATTTGAATATCAAATTCCCAACTTTCTGATAGCTGCCAGATCTCAAAACCATACCCCAACCTCACAGTAAAACTATGCATCCTCATTTTTGTTTTACTTACAGCCTCCTCTGACACCAGCATTCTCAATTACTATTTCACTTGTCTCCAGATCAAGCATTTTTCAGGAGACATTCTTTAATTTATATACTTCTCCTGAATGCTTTCTATAAAATGGAAAAGAAGTTTGACAGAATAAAGGCAGATACCATCACCAGAATATTTTCCAACCAAGACTTCCAAAAGAATCCATGACAATGAGTTATGTAAGTTCTTTTAACCTTTGAAATCTGCATCTAAAATTTGACCAAGAATTTAAATTTCTACTAGATGCTTTTTGAGATCAGAGATTAAACTTCAAATACTTAGCATCCCATTCTTTCTGTTGCTCCACATTCTCAATCCTTTGTGTTACATCTTGTTAAGCAAGATTATACTGTTCATACTAATCTTAAACTGAATTCAGACTTCATTAAATAACTTAATAGAAACTAGTGCTCCAAATATAAGTGCTTGAGATAAAAAACCAAACGCTGTCCTTCAAATGATAAGCAATGATACTAAAAAAATGTTTCAGAACAACAGTGACACTTGATTACATGCATGCATATTCTTAAAAGGAATAAACAGAACTTAAAAGAACTTAAACTTTTAAATGAAAGGTATGATCAAGAACCAGCCAACAAAGGCAAAAAACACAGTTAACGATTTGTAAGGCTGACATCATATTAATTAATTGGTTCCAGCTGTTCTTCAAAACCAACAGAACATGATTTAGATACTGGAAATAATACTAGAAATAGTTTATCCATCTAAATGAAGAAAAACACACATGTCCTTCTATTCACTTGCCACTATCAACGTGCTGTTGATAACAGCAGTAGGAAAACCAGAAAACAAAACCAACATTGTCCTGCATTAACTGATGACAACCCAACAAAGAGCAAAAGCCACAGGATGGTAATGTAGGCTGCAATTTAAATAAACTTTATGGGTAAATATTGTGCTCTGGAGACAAAAGGAACAACCTGTCCATGAAAATATTTACATATAAGAAAAATACTGATAAAATACACATATCTGTGTTGACCTAACACATACACTGTGCTTTTAAACAGAAATCTAAATAAAATAAGCTAAGTTTTACAGTTTTCTACTATGGATTCTTTTTTCATTCTTAAGCAGGATAATATATATCACTGGTTGAAATCAACAAAGTTAAGCAACCTATATACAGGCATTCACCATTATTATGCTATGTTCTACAATGCACAGCACTTACAACAAGTATATTCAGCAGATTTTCAAAATCAAATGCCACTTTTAGAAACTTTTTTTTTCCATAAAACAAAATAATATGTGAAGTTAATCACATGACTGGAATTCATAACTTACTTAGGAGTTGAAGGACCTCTTGGCCATGTTCCATCCTCATTCTTCTGTTCTATCACCAGGACCTACCACCAAAAGTGTAATAAGAAAACTGAAATAAAAATATCAGTAGATTCCTTTCTGTTCCATCTTTTTAACAGATTTGCTGACATGTGATCGAGAAAAGACTGGTATTTAAATTACTGTTCACTGAGATTCAAGAATATTCCATTACACTCCACATTCTATCCATTACACTGCACCATCCTCTCTACTTTTTTCACCCCGCATAATAATTTGTGCAATTTCAGGCACTTCACTTAATATTTCTATTCCTCTAAAATCCATGGATGGCAAGCCACTTATCTCTCAAAGAGGTCAGAAGATGACTTGCAATGTTTAAATGAATCTATAGAAATCACATGTCTATACAACAGCCCTGTTAAGGAAAGGACATTCCTGAAAGAATTTTGCCTCACACAGATCAGTAAGAAAAAAACCAAACCAAAACACCCAAACAAAACTATTTTCTGCACTGACAGCCTTAAAATCATACCTGTATGGTTATTCCTATGTGTTTTACCAAAGCATTTATCTAATATTATTTTTTCAACAGGACAGTTGGCTAATGAAATCAATTTTGTTCAATTTGTTATTGGTACAGAAAGGAGTACAGAACACTCAGTCCCAAACACAGGCATCAGGTGTCATTTGAAACTCCTTTGGGTATTTCAGGTATCTGCCCTGCACTGGCAGTTATGACACAGGACCTACAAACAGCTCATGCCTTTTTCTGGATTGACAGCTGAGATATCTAGATCCTTTGAAATGGCAACTAGACTCCAATATTTAAGCTGAATCCAACTCCCCACTTCCAATGCAACTAATTCTGCACAACTGTACACCGATGTTTCAGGACTCTAATTAACTGCCATGCTGTGCCTATATGTGTCTACACAGTGACATAAATTCACATACATACTAATGCTCAAAACCTTATGTATAAGCCACTTGAAGATGTAATCATATTTTCAGTCTGCATACACAAGAGCATGAGATTGGAAACAAGCCTTCTATCATGACCAGCTTTTTATCAGGAACAGAGCAGACTGCTATCCTTGGTCATTGATGCTGAAAGACTGATTCTGCCATACTTCCTTGACTGGCTCTCAGAGATTAGATTACTAAATAAAACGTAGTTTTAGACTGAAGAGTTCAATGGAATCCCTAAAGGCTCACTTCAGAAATCAACTGATAAATTCAAAGCATTAATTTACTCAATCGCATACACTATTATAACTATTAGGTTAGACAGACTGTAATAGAGTAACTATTATTAGGTTAGGAAGCTCAGCAAGAAAAATAACCGTGTATGTCAGCAAGTGCAACTGACCAAACACATATGGCCTAACACGACATTTAGCATTTTCAGAAACCATGGTTAAACTCTGTTTTAAACAGTATTTGTTTTGCTCAAAGTACAAATGTCACCTAGAGACCTTGTCACAGCTTTATGAGACCATGTTTGCTTCACAGTTAATGTTTCACTGGGATAGAGGTAATTTGCAAGTTACATCTTTGATGTGAATCTTTTATGGGAGATGTGGGCTCTTCCAGTAGGACCTCTGCATTGTTAAAATTACCTGTGTGACAGTTTAAGTGCATGCAGCATGAAGCTAAAGGACACAATAGTTCAAGCAGCTATTTTGGTGCACTGATTAGCTACCTTCCATGCCATAAAAGAAAACTGAAACACAGCATAAATACTGCTGGTAAGTAGGTTAGAGTCAAATAGTTCAAGGCAAAAGGAAATACTTTAACATAATCTTGACTAAAATTACTGTCATCAAATTTCATCCATCCACATTTGTAGCATGACAGCATGAACTACAGCTCTTGAAAAAACATTCAACTCTATCTGAAGACTGAAGAATCAGTGTAACAATCTGAGAAGTTTTTTCTACCAATGCAATTACTCGATCTGTTTACATTCATATTTTGTAGCTTAACATTTAATGTTTGTTCTTTACATTCATCTGGAAAAGTAAAAAAATTATCTTGTGAGGAATTCCCCTATAAAGTGATGATTTTAAAGTGATGATATTGTCTCATATTAAAGCAGGTTTACAAGCCTCTGTTGTTCTTATCAAAATATTTTTATTTTTTCTTATTTTGTATGTGAAATCTAGACAGTGGAATCTGAATAGAAGACATTCTTCTAGAATACCTAAAAAGGTCTTCAAATTTTGGGTTTCATTACAGGAACATATCCCAGATCCTAGGAATAATTTTTTAATTTCAGATTTTACCAAATTCATGTCAGCAACTTCATAAAATTGGTAAGCATAACATTTAAAATTTAGAAGTATATTTAGAATTTTAGTTTTAATTCACCAAGAGAGTTAAATCTTTAATCCTGAAAACACACACAAAAACTACTTTAATTTCAACAAATTTGTTTATAAAATCCTCTATCCCTAACACAATATGTCAAGAGGCAATTTTCATTTAAAAAGAAGTAAAAATCATTGGGTACAGCTACATTTTCAGGAGCAAAAAGATAAACATATACAAGAAGAGAAATAATATTTCACTGTACCTGTCCCTGGTATAAACCAGCATCCTGTATGGTACTGTCTGGTTTATTCAAAGGTTCAAAAGTATTACTCATGTATTTGTTCCACAATCTGGTCTCTTTTTCCCCTGGAATATTGAAGATTTTTCTTATCTCCTTTTCAATTGTATCTGTTTTGTTAGAGAGAGAACACAAGTTTAACATTTCAGTACACAGTGTAAGGTCAAATAAAGCATCAGAATTCATCTCCTCATACTCAAAATATGAACGAAACTGTAGAAATTGCCATGCAACTACATAATTTTGTAGGACAAGCAGGAAGTTGGTAGTTAGCTTGCCTTTAAAATGGAAACAGTCAGAGGACTGAATCCCTTAGCAAGGCAGACCAAATAAAGAGAACTTGATAAATAACAGACAGGAGCCATCGACTCATTTCTGAATGTGCTAACAGAGACTCAGTGCGGGGAGGTAGCAAATTATCACAAGTGAGACTGGTAGCAAAATCAGGTGCAGGGAGTGCAAGTCATTCTGTTCCTCTCCCTAAATCAAACCCTTTTTAGTTTTTACTCTTCTACCCATGAGTGCAATTAGCACTAACCACAATATATAAATCATGCATGAAGTTTAATTCACGTATCCACAGAAATTAAAAACTACTCTGTAAAACTGAAGTGCATAAATTTATTTTAAAAGAAAGAGGAAAGATCTTCTGTCCCTGAATGATTTAAAGCAAAAAGGTCTACCAACTCCTGCTCTACCTGACAGAAATATAACCAGTGCTACATAATTTTAAGGTAGCATTACAGTTATCTACAACTGAAGTTTAAGCAGTTCTTAATCAACTCTATTCTCCTCATACAAAAGTAGAGTTTATTAAAGAGTTGGGGTTTTTAACTAATATGTATCATAGCAATCCCACTCAGCTGCTTTTTTTAATTGATAAGACTCAAAAAGGGCCATGGAAGCTATGTCTCATAACAGCTAACACAGAACACAAAAAAGGAGTCAGGAAATGTACACTTTATCCATGATGATCACTGAAAGCACTATTATAGAAATGGGCCCTGTAAGCTCTTTGAAAGACATTCCTCCAAAGTCTAAGGATAAAACATTAGTGTGTCAGGTTCTCTTCCTCCCTTTTACTCAAGACTGCCTGTTCCACTAGGTTAAACAAGAAAAGCCAAATTGAGACCCGAAACTTAAAAGTACCTTGCAGAAGTCCAGCCACTGGCTTCTGAAATGTATGACAACGGGCAATTTGTAGATATAGTAGACAACTGAATACAATTTGTTTCTATACTAGTTATCACACATTTTAGTCTGAAAGCAAGTGTTAGACTGGATCATCTGTTTTGGTAACAGAGATGATACGTAGGCAAGGTAGGTGATATCAAAAAGGCAACAGACTTATTTGATTTGTTGGCTTCCAAAAGAAAAAATTGAGTACTGTCTCAATAAATTCTCAACCAATGAATTCAAATAACTACATCTGAACATAAGAAGGAATCTAGTCAGCAACAATCTTGTAAAAAAAGTAGACAATCTAGATTTATCAATGACTTTCACTAAAAGAAGAATTTACAAAATGTAATTCTTCATTCTTACTAATACCATGGCGATTAATTATCTGAGCATTGCAGGTCATTTTCTTCTCAAGTACTAAGTTGACATTTATGATATTAATTTTTAACATATTCCAGCTTTGCTAAGAGAACTATTACAAGACAGGAAGAATCAATCCTATTGGATGACTACACATTATGTCCAAGACTCTAGAAAGAGCATGTTCCACTTGACTATTATGCCAATTTTTAGACTGTGAAAATAAGATTCTTTTATGTATTTCCATGAACATATAACCAACGCACACTTTATAATTCTTCCTCCTGTCCCCATCAAGTATTACTAGAGAGCTGGCTTATGAACTAAAGTGAAAGTGCCTGTTCCACCATAAATCAAAATGTATCAAATAGGTATTGTCTGAGGCACACTGAGTATGGGGTTCTCCAGCAGAATCGCAGATTCATTAAGGTTGGAAAAGACCTCCATGATCATTGAATCCAACGTTCCACCAAACACCAGCATATCAACTAAATCATAGCACTGTCACATGCAGTCAGTTCTCAAACACCTCCAGGGATGGTGACTCCAACATTTCCCTGGGGAGTTACATACATTCAATGTATGAGATGAGTACTACTAGCATGGGGTCTCAAAGAGGAAGAACTGCCATCACTCCATCAGTTGTATACCCACAATTTGAGATAGTTCAATTTGAGAGTTAAAAGTTACAGCTCCCATACAGATAATACCCTATACTGTTAAAAATCATACAGCTCATCCATAAAAACAACTGCAGGCTTTAAGGACTATTTCAAAAGACTACCTGGAACAGTATTGATGAGATGCTGAACAAGTTCAGTGGATCCTAATACAAACACATTCTGGCTCCTAAAGGCTAGCACTATCACAAATGCTGGCTAAAGGAAACTCTTGGGTGTTAAGTTAATGTTAAAATGTCAGTCTGAACTATGAAACAGTAATCCCTCCTTCATAAAGAAGTTAGTCGTAAGTCACTGATTCCAGAATAAATAGTCCTCAAGGGTGGCAAGCATTACACTCCTGTATTCTGCAGCAGATTAAAGGGAGAGATGAATCAATGCCATTTGCTAAGACAATTTACTAGCAAAAGTCTATTAGATGCACAGCCCACTAGTGTAATCTGCGATGAAGTTTATTAGCTCAGTTTTGGAATTGTTTTATGGCATTGCTGACACAACCTGACTCCTATTTGTCCATAACCAAGGCTACAGACAGTCTGACATTTTGTGTTTTGTAAAACTCTTACACATTAGGCTGATGATTAGTTCTATCACACTTTCACATGATTAAGACTCCTAAATGGATCATTAACTCATTTTCACCTGGAAGCCCTTATGCTCACTGGGATCAGCACCTTGGCTGAAACGCTGCCTCAACTACATCTATTGTCTAACTCATTTTCCTTTTAGAATTAATCCCCTCTCCTCCAAGGGAGTTTGTCATCAGCCAGTCTCAAAGCCACTATGCACTGCCTCCAAGGCAAGGGTCCTCAATTGCAGGAGGTACCCAAGAAGGTCCAAAGAATATATCACATGAGACTAATCTCATCACAAGAGAATGACTGTCATTATTAGGTCTCCCCTGACCTTGTACTAATTTATTGACATAAGCTTAGCTTAGCTTCTATTTCAGTGGAAAAGCAAAGGTATTCCAGGAATAACACATATCTGAAGACTGACAGGTGAGTATTATATTATACTTAGGATATTTCTCTGGGTTTGTGAATTAAGGAAGGCCTTGTACTTATTTTTTGAGGGCAGTAAATAATACAATCAATGACGGTGGATAAAAAAACTAAAATTCCTTGAAAAGACCATAGTACCCTATGTCTACTCACTTCGGTGGGGCTGTTACTGACTCTTCTGTACTACAATCCTTCTGCAACCATAATAAAAATACATCCTTTACTGGAGAATATAAGGAAGAATAAAAAATAATCAAGATTCTGTAAGATCCCTCTTGCATATTGTTTACTGATATAACGAGCATTTCTGCTGCGTATTTGATGAAATCCAGAACTACCTTAAATATACCTGAGGTAAGAAGCAGGGAGCAAAACCAATCACAATCTTAGTAATGGATAAGAGGGATCAGTTATTATTTACTCTTAAAGTGGGTAGAATTTTTCTAGCTCTCCTTCTAAGGTACATACTCTTGGATGTCCTGGCTAGGATGGCTCTGCTTTGTACTCTGAGCAAGAAGCTTCACTTTTAGAAAGAGCATGTTTTTAAAGGCTTCCAGGAGCATATCATCCACATTTCAGAGAAGCAAATAAGGCCAGTGTCTGAAAAGGGGTTGCCAGTGACTCTGACTGCTTCTCATTATGCTTTATAACAATTCATTAATAATTGTAATTCTCTCTTTGCTAAGAAAAAATGAATATACCTTCAAGCAACAGACATTCCAAAATGCCCTGCTACTGATTAGAGAAAGAAAAATTCATCCATTACCTATAATTTCAGCAATACAATTAAATTCAGTATAGCTGCAAAATAGCTTGCATTTGGTCCTAAGGGAAGGATAATGTTAAATTGCTTTTACCAAGTTTCTGTTTTTTTCAGAAAATAATGAAGTATAACTTCCCAAGTTAAACCAGACCTCAAAAAGGCAAATTAACATACAACAAACCTTGTTTTGAGGGGAATTTTCACAATTTTTAAGTTTTCATTCTGTACAAGCAGGTGATTCTTTTTCTAACTTAAATATTGAAATTTAACAAAGTAAAATGACTGCTTCAAAGCAAGAAATCTGCAAAGAATTAAAGGCTGGTAAGTATAAGTCACTACTCATGATGTAAAGAGAAGCAAAAGCTAAAAAATGTACACCGCTGTCAACAAATGTAAACAAAGTGATGGCTGGGCATACAGTGTCAAGGGCATAGAGTACAATTCTAACTGCACAAATACAGACGATTGAAAGACTCTTATGTCAGCTACACATGGACAAATACACCAAAAATTGAGTAGCAATATCTTTGAAAATGTTCTGATTGTTATTTTCAAAGTCAAATATCTTATCAAAATACTGTTTCAAACAATGACAGAATGCTCAACGAGCAATCAAAACAAATACAAATAAAGCTAAGTTAAAGGTTTAATAGAGGATTCAATTACTGTAAAAGATTGTGCCTGGCCTGCTATTTCACTACCCAAAGAGTACTGCCTTTGTAGGTCAGCTTTAGCCATTGATTTATTAATTAAATTCTTTCTTGTATTTTGTAATATACCCTTCTCTTCATATATATGACTAGAACATGTTGGCTAATGAAACACAAAAAAAATATATTTCTTAAACATCAAAAGCCAAGAAAAAGTACTATGAAATCCAATAAACAACATCACACAATTCGCATTCTTAAAAGCTCAAACCTCTAAAGTTAATACAGATGCTTAGATAATAAAACACATAATTATATTGCTAAAATTGTATTAAACCCCCTCAATATTCCAATTTGTTAACTTTTAACTTTGACCCAAATAAAACTACTCCCATTGTTTTTAGTGGTCAAAATACCCATCTATCATTTTATCTAGACTTATTTTCAGAACTTGCTACCACATACAAGTACCAATCATTTATTTTTAGAAAATCGTTGTGCATACCTATTGTATCAGCTTTACTAAATCTTCGTGTGACAACATTATTCATATTTCCATTTTCACACAGTTTTAATTCTGTTAGATATACTTCTACTTTGCAGTGCTTTACAAACATACCCTGTTCAACAACCTGAAAAACAGAACGGGATCACGTTATCAGTCTATGTTTTCATATACACATGCTTTAAAACATTTTTGACAACTCTTCAAGACACTGAAGTTCAGGGAACGTAAGACACTTGATAAATGCAAAAAATTAGAACTAAAGTTCTCCTATAACTTCTTAGAAATACAGTAAAATCGAAAGTACATTTTTCCATGATGAAGACTGTCTTACCTGTGTATAACATGATGACTTTCAAAGTGTTAAGTACAGTAGAAATCACAAATATGAAACCTTAATCCAAAGGTATTTGATCAAAATGTAAAAAAACCACAAAGCTATTTTTATTTCCAAATACATTCATTGTATACTACTTCCTCAGAACATCAAGAACTAGTTTTCACAGTTAAAGAACATTTATCAAAAAAAGAATACACACTAATAAAATCTGGATACCACATATTTAAACAAAACCTACAAATCTTCCACTTACATTCCAATAATGAATACATTCATTTGAAATTTGACCTACTCATTACAGTTGTTTACTATATGTTCATTTTTTAAACACCTATTATGGAATAGTTAAATATACAGGATTTTTTTGTTCTTTAATAAAAGTAAAATGTAGAAAAAATATTCAGGGTCACCTCTTAAATGTTTTTCCCTTTGATCTTCCAAAGTGTAACTGCAGTACACTTAGTCATGTAGACTGCTCCAAAAATAACCATCAGCCTGATATGTGATACATCTGACAAATATGGTTAAAAAAAAAGCCACCAGCTAATTGCCAGGAGAGATCTGCTATCTGCTGTACAAATGTAACTTATATGCATGAGCCATAGGAAAAAAATGAAGAAATTAGTGAATTATTTCATTGCTTGCCTTAGCTTTAATGACTATCAGTCATGACACTTAAATAAAAATGAATCTTAATTTGAGCAGCTTAGTAGTTTTCAGTTACTAGAGTCACAACAAAATAGTGGCAGTAAACAAAACTGTGCAGTATGGCTAAGACATTTCTAAGAATAAAAACTGACACTGTAGTGGTAGTACAACCAGTTACAAGAAGTCTTAACATTACTTGATGTAGACAAGTACAGTATTTTATCCATTTAAAATCTGGATCCACATTTCAAAAATAGTTGATGTAATGAAGGGGATGAAAGAAAAGTATAATACCACCTTTACGGGAAAAAAAAAATAAAGGCACACAGGAAAAATAATAATGAATGACAAAAGCATCAGAAACAAAAATGCCGAACAGGAATATGCTTCTGAGAGTTAACTGCTGTTCATACTGGCAGAAAATAACAAAGCTATGCCAGTTTACCTGGCCACTCATTATACTACATGTATTTTTCCAGTTAGCTACTTCCAAGTGGAACAGAAGTTACTCTAATTTCACTTCTATCTCCTTCCATCTTCCTCCCAAACTGAAAAAATTACAGACTTTTTACTTTACCATGATGATGGAAGAGTATGCAGTTTGCTGAAATCCATCTTCAGAAAAAACAGTAACAAGTTGGTAACATATTTTTAAAGAAGGAGAGTTATTTTAATGGATTTCATCTCTAACAGATCTAGACAAAAAGACAGAGACATTTCAGGGATGTCTCTTTAAAACAAAACCAAAAACCAAACAGCTATTTTGTCGTATTAAAGAAAATGTTACAAAACCATCAAACAAACTCCTGTTGCTGGCCAAATGAAATTTGAAGACTTGAAACTGTTTCTACAGCTGTATCTACCATATATTTGAACAGTGGACTTCAAGTAAGCAGCCAGCATGCATGCAGTTAGACCATACTCATGTCACAAGAAGGAAACAAAAGCTGTATTACACCACATATCATAAAACTAAATTCTAAGCCTAATATTTTTTCAGCGATTTTGAAAGAATTAAAATTAAGATCCTGTAACTGGAAGAATACACCCTAGTGGTCAATATAGAAGGGATAAACATACCAAAATGTATTTTAAAATCTAAGTAATTCAGTCCAGTGAGGATGCAACTGTAATCCCTAACCTGAAAATCTTAAGAAATAACACAAACAAAAAAAGATTGTATGATCAATAAACTGGTGAAATGTCGTATCACCTTAATAGTAAGGGTGTTACGTGCTGGAGCAAACAAAAACAAATTTAAAGATGGTAATTTTTAAGTATCTCATATTGATGGAAGGTCACACTATCCACCATACTAGGGACTACCACTTGTGTTGAGGTAAGCTTTTTGCTTGAAGAATAACTGCCTTAGCAAGCAGCTGAGCACGGAGTGTTTATCAGAAAAGAAACTACCAATTACTCCACCAACGTTAACATTATTAGAGCTAGGCTTTCCACTAACAATAGTCAATACAGTTCTGGAGTTATTTACTGAATTACAAAACCATTTGCACTTATAGCCTTACAAGCTTATAAAGCAAATTCTTCTTGAGATATTTATTAAAAGGACTTAATTCCAGAATAAGAAAGTATTATATCCTTTGTATCCCCCTTTCCCAATATTATAAACTTAAGCCTCAAAAATCTGAGTAAAACTTAGATATCAATAAGCAACTAAAGCAGGAGTTGTCTGTATTAATATTATAGGCCAGGACTTAAAAGTCTGTTCATAAATTCCTGTGCAACTCCTGTATATTTGCAGGACTTCATGTGAATCATATTCATCCCAGCAGGTAATTAAAGAGTACCTTGCGTGCAATTGGCTCTTGACCTTCCATAAGTGTGTACCAGCTCACTAGCCTATTCCAGCCTTCAGTTGGCAAAAGGATGTAGTCCAGCTCATCAATGAGATGTTCCTTGAGAGACTGAGAATCACCATCTATAAGAGAAAGATTATTGTCACTTGAATACTGTAATTCTGTACTTGAGTTCTTAATATAACATTTTTCATATAAACAGCAGACAAAATATTTTCAGAGTCACAATTATGTTACCAGTATTATGGTGTTCAAAACCAGTCTTCTGAAATTATTTAAGCAAACTATCCAGTTCATGCATAGCACACCTACTACAGGCGATATTCCTTTACTCAGGAACCCAAGTGACAACTTCATATCCCCATGCAACTATAAGCACCTAGTTTGTTATCATACACCATCCTAGCTTTCAAAGAAACCAATTTATTTCTCCCACTCACTTCACACATATTCCCACATCATCATCGATACATCCACAACTGAAAATGAGAATGAGTAGTTAGTTAACTGTAGATTCAAGACAAAGTTTGAGTCATTCACCCCACATCAGACTAGGAAAGTAGCATGGTACAACCTCCTATTTAAAAGATCCTATGTGCTCTGGAAACAGTCACTACAAAATTTTTCACGGAGAAGGGGAGATGCCGCACTTGAATGAAGCACAACTTGGAATCTCTTCAGGTAACTAGCATGCTTTTAGCTTTGGTTCAATCCTTATTACTAGCAGTTATCTTTTAGGCCTAGGAGGTGATTCCAGATGTGAGCCACTGTGAGCCTCACATTTAGAGCAGCTGTCTTTCCATCTGGAAGTATCACATTATAACTGGGAGCACAGTGTGCAGAGAAATCCACAAGCACATCTTCAGGTCTACGTAACTCTTCACAAGACTCATATGGTATTTCTGCACTGATCTTACATAGTGAGAAGGTGCAATTTGGATTCTATCACCTCCTTCTACAAATACCAACATTTCTTCTAGTATAATTTTTTTCGGAACCATTGAACAGGTAAGCCTGACTCTGACAATTCAGTTCCTCATATACAACACTGTTTTCTATGATGAACAATCAGCTACTCTAAGTAACTACTTCCTTGTGCCCTCTTTGACTATGTATCTCTTCTTTTGAAGATGACACGTGCATTCCATCACTTTCAACATTTTTTGCCCATGTTGAGATTAACTGAAATCTCTACCTGTTCATTTTCATTGCTCTCACTACATCCAAATGTTCTGGAAACAATGGAGAAGCACTGAAGTAATATAAGCACAACATACTGCTTCAGTTTCCTAGAATCAGTCTTTCATGAATTCAGTTACTGTTTTCCTTATCACTGCATTACACTGCAGAATATTTGAGTAAGCATGCCCATTTGAGATTATTTTATTCTTTATATCTGATGCACATTTTTAAGGAGAGTAGCAAGAGAGCAACTACAGCATACTATGTGTCAAAGACAAGATTAAAATCCAAGCATTTTCAGGTTGAGTTTATGCTACATGTAAAACCTAGTACAGAGGATTGCTGCTCTGCAGTGGGTGAAAGAGAAAGCTACTATCTGGCGGGCACTAATGGCCTTATTAAAACTACCTTTACACAGAAAGGATAGATGTTGGAAGGTAACAGGATGCATGGAATCACTGCCTTAGTTTAGAACCATGAATGAGCAAATAGTGAAGTTCACAAACTCTGATATTGTTTATTTTGAAAGGGGCACTGGTAGTGTCAAATACAACAGAATACACATTTTCAGGAGCTTTTAGGAAAATGGCTAACATGACTTCAAATTTGGACAGCTAACCTTGAAGTAGGCTTCATAACAACAGTAACTTTAAACATAATCTCAACATGTATGTAGATTAAGTTATAAATGGTACAGATGAACAGTTTGGCAAAACTAGAAATCATATTTTTGAAAGGAAAGGCACAGAAGAGGGAACAAGCTGACGTCACCTCACTGAGGATAAAAAGATGTTGCTACATCTGATGTCAGCTGAGATGTACCACCTGAACATCCCTGCCTCACTGCAAGATTTACTACAAGAACGTACAAAAGACCTCATGTTCCAGAAAACAAAACATAATACTCACCTGAAACAAAAACACCCTGAAGTTTCTGGATGGAAGAGAACATATAGATGTATACAACAATACAGCACCTTCTACAAAGGCACTGGTCAGTGTCAGATATACACACTCATTCACACCGACAATCAGTAAAACATGGTATGACAAGTTTTATGAAAGATGCAATCATCTTTAACATTGAATCGTAAAATAATGAGACACTAATTACAGAAGTTTTGAATTAAGAAAGTCAAGAGTTCATCATGAACCCCATGAAGTTGGAAAAAAGGTATTACTATGTGCCAATAGAATATGCAGTACTATTACATTACCTGTAACTGCAAAGAAGAAAAGCAATTACGTGCTCAATTTTGTATCTGCTAGACTTTGCAGATCAAATATTAACATCTTTAATAGTATTTTGTTGCTGAACATTAAATACAGAATTTGACATGAACATTAAAATATGTGGGAAAGTATTGAGACCTGTGTTCATAAATTTGACTACCGTTCAGCAAAAGTCAGTCAGACTTGAATAATTACAGCAGTGACAGAGTTTAACATACTTAAAAGACCATAAAGAAAATAGGAAATTATCCTCTATCACTTCAAACAAGTTGTGTGAAAGTCACTGAACTACATAATACCACTTCTTCAATTGCTCCAGAACTAAAGTAAGGGCTTGGGGCTCATTTACAGAAGGAAGTTTTAGAGCTCAACTTAAGTGTCTTATTTTAAATCACCCAATTTGGTTAAGCTACCAAAAAAAGGGAAATCATGGTGAACTCAAGCTACCTTTTATCAACTTGACTAATTTTCAATTCTCAAGATAACCCAAAATCTCATTACAAACCAGGAATTTGTACATTATTACATATTTTATTACCATTACAAAGAAGTTCCAATAATTGTATTTATAAAATTGTGATTCATTAGGGAAATCTAATCCAGTTCCCTTGTCATGGTCTGAAAAGAAACCAAAATTTTTACCTTTATATATGATGAGGTTCATTTACACCGCCAACTTCAAAAGATGAACTACCTGTGACAATTTTGCACTTAATGTACTATTGGCTTATTTCAGAGTAAGAAGCAGTTACCTTTGAGAAGTCCAGAGTTATCAATAGGACCAGGGTACACATTCTGATCTCCCATCTGGTATTTGTCCCAGCTGTCAAAACCAACATATTTTTTCCACTGTTTGAACCAGCGACTATCCACTAGATACCTTAAAAGGAAGAAGACATATATATTAATTACTGGGATGCTACTACTTCCTACCTCATTCATGATAATGCACCAGCATTCATCAGTCTTGTGAAATGACAATGCTTTTCTCTCTGTTCTGCTAACCATTATCAGCATCTCCCCTACCAGTGAGGACTTCAACTGTGGTCAAATAAAGATCTCAGTAACAGTGCCATGTACAGTTTTGCAAGACTGCCAATACAACGTGTAAGAGGCTGAGAAATGGCAAGTTGAAAAAACATTTCCCTTTTTAGCATGAACGATTGTCATCTTTAATTGCTGTTCTTGATTTTCAAATTCGGGAGATTCAAGTTAAATCTCTATAATTAGACAGACCTTTTAGAAAGTGAGAGAGAACTTTCAGTGAAGACTTGTCTACTTGCTGGAGTTTTATTTATAACAGTCATATGCAACTTAAAAAACTTCAGAACTCTGATACCTTGTCAAGAACCAGAGACGGTGTTTTCCTCCTCTGAGTCAACATCAACACAAGCGGTAAATGCTCTGCTTTTGATGGAGGACTAGATGTTCCTCCTACAAATCATTATCAACATCATACTTCCATATAAAGCGATTATATCTCTAATCTCAGCTCCACAGTATTTCTGTCCAGATTAAACTGTTGTCACAGCCTGGCTTTTACGAAGTCCTGTGATACGTACATTTTATACCTTTTCGGCCAGAATTTCTTTAAGATCAAGATACCAAACTTGTTCAGTGATGCTCAGATTTTAATTTTTTTTAAGATACCATATGCATTATTTCTCCTTCCTAAAAGCATTCATCTTCTTCTGCCTGGTCTGTCCCAAACCTTTTGCTACTACCTCAGGATGAAGCTGAATTTGATTAATCTGACATGCCCTTGCCTTTTGCTTTATACACTAAGTTTTCATTCTCATGAACATACCTAAGGCCAACAGCATCCTCCCCTTTCTCTTCTGCTGCAGCCACCCAGCTCTATTCCCTAAAAGCTGTAACTGTATGCGGTTATGAATGCAGTCACCACCAAACCTGCTAGCCCTGTCCCATGGCTTCTATTCTCTTGATCTACATTTGAATGAACTATGAATCTTAAGAAGATACAATTGTACACAGAAGAGAAACCATCATACAGGCAAACTGCCTTTGTTTTAATTAATGCTTAAGAAATTACTGTTCCCGTATAATTATTCTACTTTTCAAATGCTCTGTGTTAAATGTCTTATCACATCCCAGTAACAGTGATTAATACAAATTTTTGATAACCAAATTTAACAGTGTGAGAAAGCTTGGGGTCCACTGTTCTAGATTTTAAATATTCAGCATTATCTATTTCAACACTTCATCAGCTTTCTTATTCCATATCCAATTAATTTTGCCACCAACCAAAATGTGCTGTGCAATATCTCTTTAGGGTCACCCCTAACAGAAATGTTGTAACATTTCTCTTTCCTAACACGAAGTCCAAAAAATCTTTCATCACTTCCCTTCACATTTAGGAATTTGTACTTACAGGCTCAAATAGGAGCTTAATATTTCTTGTATAAAGAAAGCTGAAAGCCTACTTATAAATCATGCAAGTATGTAATTATGATAAGAACTAAACAGCACAGTCAAGTTCCTTTACCACAAAGCAGAGGTAACATGCATTACATGGAAATTACATGGAAAAGAAAGGTTTATTGAATTTATTTGGCCAAGTAAAAAAAAAATGCACATAGGTATTTTGAAAAATGCTAGCAGACACTATAGATGTGAATTCTTACAGTGAATTACCGACTCCAGGCAGTATGTGCATGCACATGTATACCTATGTTTTATACATATTAATACATTAATACATTTTAATGCACATTTGGCTACTTTTGCTTCAATAGAAATCTGGTACAGGTGAGAACAGCTATTTTGAGTCATTATTGAACATAGTCACAGTAGCTGTTATCTTCTCTCTTATCCTGGTTTAAGAATGGTATTCCCCAATTTAGTACTCTGACCAAAACCAAAAAAACTGCTCCTCTTCCCCCCCTCCACAAAAAGCCGAGATTACAGGCTGAGATAACTACAATTTACTGGAAACAGCAATGAGATAAGAAAAACAAACAGTAACAGCAACAATATTAATAACAGAAGAGGAGAAAAGAGGGCGATTTACATGCAAAATGCTCACCCTGGGGGACAATGAGCAATGGTGGATGGGTCTCCCCCTCCCCATGCCTTTTCTCAACCTGAAGCCACGCTCCTCTTCTCCCAAACAAGAGCCCTTGACTCCCACCCCTGGGGGTGGTAGAGCATAACAACCTGGAGGTGCCTGGGGCTGGGCTCCAGGCTCCATGCCCTCACCGTGGAAAAATTAAGTCTGTCCTGGCCAAAACCAGAACACTCCATTACAAGAACTTGCTCTTAAGAGCAAGTTTCATCAAGAGATGAAACACTACATTTCCAGTAAGATTAGGGAAACCAGAAATTTGCATTCAAATGCCATATACTACCCTCATTTTATGCAAGAAGGATATGCCACATTAAAGATTATGGAGGGGAAGGAAAAAAAAAAGGAGCACAAGGGGAATCAATCAATCTGCTAAAGCACTTCTGTAGCTAAAATCCATACTTCTTAGCATGAATGGGAAAAGTAATAATCAGAGATTTACAACTTAAAGTTTTTGATTCTACAAACACATTCAATATAGCATTGTCACCAACAAGACTACTTATCTGCATAAGAGAAGGAAAACCATAGGAAGGCAACTTAATTTATCTTTTCGTCAATGTTCTAATATCCATGATAAAATCAAACACCCGAAAACTAAATATTACCTATGAGGGACATCCAGTAATTTAAGAAGAAAATACACAGCTCAAGTAAACAGAACTACATCTGCTAAACCCTCATTTCTTAAATGATATCTGATCCTTTTTAAGGAAAAAAATATTTAAAAACTTGGGGCATGCACTTGGACCAGATACACTTCACTGTAATGCGTGTTGTCCCAGATACAAAAATAGCATACCATGCATTAGTAAAACAGAGACCTAAAACATATGTATATTAAACTTGGCCTTTATTTTTGTTACCATTACCTGATGCAGGAAGGAGTTCCAAATGAGTCTAATGCTACAGTAGTTTCTTGAACTGTGGAACTCACCGAGAAGGCTACCCCAGAACTCTCCATCGAAGTTAAAATATATGGCCTATCCATTTTTTAGAATTATGATTAAGAAATGTTTGTTATCTGACAGAATCGAGATTTCACTCAACCAGGAAACACAAATTCTGCTCTCTAGGATGTCATCAGTTAAGCTAATGAACAGGATAACCAATCCATCTTCCAGGGTGAAACAAACCTGGAGGATTTGTAATAAAGATTAAAGACAAGAACAGTCTCAAATTTCTAGATATTCTGCTTTGAGGGACAAACCTTAAAAACTAAGACATCTGCACAGCAAAATGAACTGGTTAATTCTAAAGCAGGAGATACCTGACATTTATAGACATTTCAAATAAATAAGTAACCTCAAATTGCTTGAAGAAAATAGTACAACCAAGTCACTTCAGGCCAACTGGTTGATAACATAAAACACTGGAATAGTCCCAAACCTCTACTTAAAAGTAAGCAAAAACATGCATGTACCATTTGGTGAAAATTACACTCAAATATTGAATTTTCAGTATTAATCATACTGGAAGTATTTGTACAGTTTAATTAGCTTTAGAAGTTTTTTTCTTGGTTATATTATGTATACTTAAATTTTTCTTTGTGCAAGTAGAATCAAAAACTATAGAACATGTGAATGTGTTCAAGGGGGCCTACTTCACTATCCAGTGTTTACTTCTGAGCAGAGCTTCAGATTGTTTCATAAGATATATCTGCTATCTTCTGTAAAATGTTTCTTGCCTGCCTGAAATGGATTATCATATACAAGGGACAATTTATACTCTAGAGTCCTCTGAAATACCAGATAATGGAATAAAACATCAGGAAATGGAATGAAGCTGCAACAGGGGAAGTTCATACTCAACATCATGAAAAGCCTGAGAGGGTGGCTGGTCACTGGAACAGGCTCCCTAGAGAAATGGTTACAGCACCAAGCCTGTCAGTTCAAGGATCACCTGGATGACACTCTTAGCCATATGGTTTAGCTTTAGGCAGTCCTGCAAAGAACAGGAAGTTGGATTCAATGTCCCTTATGGGTCCCTTTCAATTTGGGATATTTGGCCTTGGCCAGTGGTCAGTCCATCTGGAGCCGGCTGGCATTGGCTCTGCATGACATAGGGGAAGCTTCTGGCAGCTTCTCCTAAAAGCCACCCCTGTAGCAACCCTGCTACCAACACCTTGCCATGCAAACCCAATCAAACTGGGTCACTCAAATTTACCAGAGAAGACCGTATCCTTATGTATGACCAAATGATCAACTGTAGAGACTTAGGGCAGCCCAAAACAGGAATTACTTACAGCCTTTGTACATTAACTTACAAGTACAAAAAAAAAATGAAGCTACTACAACACTTGTAAATACACCTTCATTTCTTAAATAAAAAATCAACAAATAATAAAAATAAATTATAAGTTTATGGAAGTGTTAAAATTTCACAGCTGCATGACCACATGGACATTGTTCACGGAACAAAAGAAAGTACTATCAGGAAACTTATTAACTGACTTCTAAAATTCTCCCATGGTTTGTAACTATTTAATGTCATTCAAGTTCTCCTGTGATTTACTGCGTATTTTGACTTAATAAGCCTAATTAACATAATATCAACACCACACAAGTACAACAGCATTTATTCTTTACCTCAACATCCAAGCTGATAGAAAAATACCTGAATGGTATGACCAAGATCTTGGTATTTCTCACTGCTGTCAAAACCATTCTGAATTCTTTTGACTGTTACATACAGACAGAATTAAACAACATGTAACCTAGATTTATTTATGTTGACTGATAGATCAGCTCTTTGAATTCAAAATCAAACCAGGAAACTTTTAATATGCAATAAAGACACTTCACAGAGAGACACCCATTCGTGCACTGTGTACTGCTGGGACATCGTATCTTCTGAACAGAAGCTATTTCACTTTTAACAGTAAAACTGTGCAAATTGTCCAGAGAGATAGGTGAGGACTTTTTTTTTTTTTACTCTCCTTACTGTGCATGAGTACAGATTAAGCAATACAGAGGACAAAGTGGAACAACTGTGTTGCTGAAAGCAAATTAGGACTCCTGCTTAAAGGCACAGCATCTGATTTTTGCTCTTGCACAACTGCAACTATAAAAATAAGAACGTAAGAATGGGTTTGTATTTCTACTTTGATTAAGGTGACAAAAATTGCTTGACTAAATACACTCATAATTAATAGATGCCTTCAAATTAAATTTTCTTTCAGAATTAACAAGTTCTTAAAGTTCAAAATGGTAACAACTATTCTACTCTATCACACAAACTATACCATTTTTATTCAAAATATAGAATCTTTCAAGAAAAAAATGCAGAGGTCAAAGAGAAAAAAATAAGTTTACCTACCATTTTGAAGAAAACAGTCTAAGTATTTCAGATTCCTCTTCAGAACTAAGAGTTTAGTTCAACAAAATGCACCAAGATTTCAAATCAACTAATCAAAATCTCACTACAGCTCACCATGCTCCACACCCATAATGTGCTGCAGTAGCCTAAGCAGCACATTCTTCATCCATACTACCAAGAGGCTGACCAAAAAGTACAATTCAGCCAGAGCAAGTGGAGTGAAATTTTATGTTAAAATTTCAGTGTGAACTTTATATTAACAACCATGTAAGTGTTCTGTATACCCTTAGAAATTTTCCATTTAAGTAAAGACTTTTCCTTAAAAAATCATCTAAAAAATCAATGTTTGACTTTCAATTTTCAGGCAAAAGCCTGGAGCAACCATGATTTTAACATGCTCTCACTCTACCTAATCAATTCACAGAAGAAAAATACATCTACTCATCTCTATTTAAGTATTGTCCAGAAGAATTAAACTCTGTAAACCATTGGTCACATGCAGCACCATTCCTTATGCAGTGAGAGAAACCTAACACCAAACTTCAACCACAAGGTTTAAAAGTCAAGATCAGCAACTTAAACCTCATTTGAAAGAAAAAAAAAAACCATCCAACTCCAAATCTATCCTTGGAACACCGACACAGTGTTCCTTGTTTCTCATTTTGTGAAGTTATCAAAATAATTTAGAATATCATTCCAAATACTATTGAAGTGCAAGTCCATGACATGTCATCATGCCCTCAGTGAAATCAAGTAAAATCTTCCATTAACATTCCATCTAGATTCTGTTCATGTACAACTCAATGATGGATGATGAAATGTGGGAAACACTGAGAAGACAGTACTGAGAAAAAGGTACATGGCCTGACCCTTGGGGATGTCCTGTGCTAGGCTGAGTTGGACTTGATGATCTTCGTGGGTCCCTTTCAACTCAGTAAGTTCTGTGAAGACCACAGTGTAAAATGCTATTAAAGCTAAGCACTTCAGCATCAAGCCTGTCATCAATGATGGGCACTGTAGGGTTTTTAAGCAGGGCTACAGATGTCTGTTCATCAAGATTCATGAGTTTTCACTGCAGCCAGAATTAAAATGCTTATACGTTTTCAGTGGAAAAATTCACTCCTGGAGGAAAAACCCTTTAAGGCTGAACTTTTCTTATCTACTGATCACTCACTGGGAAGGATTTTTACCCCAATTCATTTTTATTTACTCTCTTCAGTGACCAAGTATTACAACTGAAAAGGCAATGAAATTCCCACAGGTTAAAAAAAAGAATATTTTTTTTCACCGTCAAAAAAATGCACTCTATGGATAACAACAGTACTCTACCTAGACTCAGCAGAACTTCCTAAGTGATGTGTATCAGACACATCTGCAAACTAAAAATACTGCACCTCTGTGGTTTTACTAATTTGCAAGTCTTAAAAACCAGGAAGAGATTAAGAATCTATCTCATCACTTGTGAAGTGATGACTAGCACCAAAACTCACTGGGTAACAGGGCTGAAAATCAACATCTTCCTTCTGGCCTAAACCTGACTAGCTTCAGTTTACAGATAATGTCTTAATCTTTATCTGCTCGTCTAAAAATCCTTATCCTAGAAGGCATCTTCCTCTTATGTAAGTATTTCAGCACAGGACTCAAAATTCTAGCAAAACAGACAAAGGCTCTCCAAGCTCTTCTCTGAAAGACAAGGCTTCCACTTTTCCTACTAGATTTTGAGATGTCTGAACTCATTTTAAATGAACACCTTCTGTCACATACAGACACCAGCACTGGACAGTAAAATGGTTTCACTAATATATTCTGTATACAGTACATATTTGTACTGCTACTTGGTATTCCCTATTCAACATTTAACAATTGCATTTGTTCCCTTAGCCACTAAATAAACTCCGTGTGATAGTTGTAACTGCCTAATTCTTATCCAAGTTACTGCTTTCAAAAATACAAGTAACTTCTACATTCTCATCTACTCACAAATGGAAAGCAATAGGTGAAAGAAACACAGTGGGAAAACTCTGGGAGAAGGAGAGAGAAAAAGCGGTAAAACTGACTGCTGAGCTGCTACCTATTTTTAAGTCACTATCACACACTTTAAGTAAAACGTTTATTGGCATGTGATACCTAAAGGTGAGAAATGTGGTTACATATCCGAGATCATGGAAGGACAATGTGTGTGAGAGGTAGACAAGAGTAAAAAAGTATTTGTAATGTCATATTCGAGACACCAAGACAACATCTCTAAGACAGCCACAGAAGAACATGAACTACAGGGAAGTCAGGGCAGAAGGTGGTTTTAAAGGTAAAATCAAGAAATCACACCTTAATACGGGGAAGAAATTACAGAGAAATCACTCAAGAAGTCACATAGAAAAACTGAGTCTTCCCCTCTATAACAAAACTGTTCCAAGATCAATATCTTTCAGTATTGAAAACTGCAGTTCTGTGATACTGTAAAAACAGAAAAACTTGGCAAGGTTCTCAAGAATATCACTGCA
The DNA here is from genome assembly GCF_041296385.1 of Aphelocoma coerulescens. Taxonomy (NCBI): domain Eukaryota; kingdom Metazoa; phylum Chordata; class Aves; order Passeriformes; family Corvidae; genus Aphelocoma; species Aphelocoma coerulescens. Next base: position 33,799,958 of record NC_091014.1, on the reverse strand, counting down.
GCTACAAAGGCATTAAATGACATCATCAAGACCAGTTGGTCACACAAATTATACTGTGCCTAAAAATCTGATGAACATCAACAGCTCTTCAATTTCTGGGAGTAGAAGACACTGATTGAGTTCAGATTTGCCTGCAGCTGTAACAACCAATAATTTTTGTCATTCTAAATGAGAGGGTAAAATCTCAAGACAATAAATTCTCCTCACTTGTCAAGCACCAGTAGAATTACAAAATACTGAGACGTATTCTTATCAGACACTAAAACTGTGAGACATACAATGAAAGGCAGCATTTTTTCTTTTCCTCAACAGAAGTCTAGGTCTTTCAACCACAGAACCTGAAGATCCTTTGGATAATACTGCAAGAAGTAAAACATATTAATTCAAGTTCTTTGGAACAAAAGTACAGTTTTTATACTGACTTTACTAATGAAAGTAGACAACATTATTCAAAAGAACTAATAAACAAATAAGTTCTTTCTCGGAAAAATCTGATATTTAATGTACATTTAGAAAAAAGATAAATGGAGAGATGGAAGAATCCCCAATCTCTCAGAGTTTAATAATTTATTAACTGGCCATAAAGAATACAAAAAAGACCACTGTGACAAACTAGCCCAGTTAAAAGACACTAACCTTGTCTGTCCATTGGAGCAATACAGCTTAACACATACTATTCCCAGCCTACCCTTAAAAACATCCAATAGAACAAACTCTACAGTTTACTAAACCACCTATTCAACTGGCTTCTAATACTAGCAATCCTTTTTCTAATACCTAACTCTAAAAAATGTTGCATTTCAAGTCAATTTTATTTCTTTCTCTCTGCAGCATACATGAAGAGCTAATGAAGAAATTCAGCAGCCACTTCATAGATGCTTTTAAGATATGCCTCTCTTTGCCCTATTCTTTAGCTGCTTTTTTGTTAGAGAAAACCCCCAAAGCTTTATACTTTCCATATGTAGCTTATTGTTCTCTCCACTCTAAATTCTGAAGAGCATGGAAAAGACTGTCAGGATAAGCCAGCTTTTTTGAAAGGACTGCATTTGAGTGCTTTAAAGCTCAAACAGAACAAGCTGGTATGGCACCGGTGAAATTTTTTGCGGCAGTATTTACTACTAAATGAATACAATTCTGAACCATGGCTTACAGCACTTTAACTGTTGTTTCCTTGCTGATGTCCTAAAAGATCAAAAAACCATTGACAAAATACCTAAATCATAAATACCAAAATACCTAAAGCATTTGGACTAACTGTACCCTTTAATTTGTGAAGATAGCTGCACAGTCTAAGTATAAATCCTATGAACGCACAAGAATACACATTTATGTAGCTTGACTTAACAGTTCACGAGTAAAATTTAAATGGGACTTTGCTGTAGCTTATTCAGTTTCACAACACTTGACTAATATCAGTGTCAATCACAGCTAGATATATTTCCACAGAACATTTAGAAGCTTTTCCCACATAACTGATTCTTCTGTATTAAAATATTGAACGTACTAAAAAAAGTAAATAGCACAGTAAACTTACTGTTTCGGTCATGCTGTCAACTTGTCATAAAAGTACTATCACTTTGAACAGTATTAACTGCTTGAGACATTGTTTTTTTTATGGTTCTGTTAGGTACTTCCCAGGTACTAAAACAGTCTTGAAAAACATCAAGCCTGAGCACACTTTTATTACTGGTCATTTTCAATACTACCATGTGAATTCATTTCCTTTTTCTAGCTGCTTACACTTTTCCAGTTTCAAGAGCAGTCTGTTCGTATGCCAAAACCAAACATATACTCAGCAGTATTTGAATAATGCATCAGAATGTATGCTTCTGACACATGCTGCAGTATCAACACTGTTAAATATAGTCTTTTATAGAACTGGAACAGTGAGTGATGACAGCTGAAATGAGGTGGGCTAGTTCTAGTTCTGTGTATTCATAGTTAATTTTCTGTAAGTTAATGCTTCAGCCTTTGTCTATGCGTGACAGTTTCACACAGGAAGAGATGAAGAGGCTGAGTCGTGGAAAAAGTGCCAGTTCCTTATTTTTTCCCCTCCTAAAAAATAGTCCCATTTCCTAGCCTCATAGAACTACAACTATAGAAGATTACCAAATACACGCCAAAAAGAGGTGCTTATTTAACCTAATTCTCTTTAGCCGTGGATTATTCTGTTGACAATTTGTATCGCATACTAAGAAATATTTTACGACTGACTAGAAAAACGTGTTTTTCAAACGTTCATTGTCGAAAAAGTGTCATAAGGATACGTTCGCACCTTCAGGGACTCTTTCTTAGGAAGCTAACACGTTTACAGTCGCAATAAAATTTAAACTCAAGGCTTGTCACAGCCACGGACAGGCATCAGGGCACCCAGGCCAGGGTACAAATATAATTTCTGACAACCTGAAGGTGAAGCCGGGACCATTTCGGCCTGGATAATGGAAGAAACGCCTGGTAGCAGAGCTCTTCTCCCCCACCTCAGTACTTCTCGCGCAGCCAAAACAAGCCCCCTGCGGACCCCGGGCCCGCCACCCGGCAGCGCGCCCCGGCAGCCGCGCCGCTCCCTCCCTGCCCTCCCCGCAGGGCGCTGACCTCGGTGCCTCCCCGCCGCCCGTCCGCAGCCCGGGCCAGGCCGAGGCCCCGCCGCACCCAGGCGGCCGCTCCCCGCCTGGCGGGAGCTGCGGGAACCGAGCGGCGGGAAGCGCGGGGAACAGCACTGCCTCCCTGCCCTTGTCACCCGCCTCCACTTTCCCGGCAGCGGGAGGGACGTCGAGCCGCCCCCGGGAGCGGGTGGGGGGAGGGCGAGGGGAAGGAGGTCGGTCCCTCCAGCAGCCAAGCGCCCCCGGGGGCGGGGGGCGCCGCCCGCGCCGGTTCGCCCGAGCCCCCCCGCTCCTCCCTCACCAGGTGTCGCCCTTGCGGAGGGCGGTTTTGAGCAGCGCCGCGACGTCCGTGCGCTGAGTCTCCAGATCCGCCGCGCCTCCCTCCGCCATCTTCTCCGCCCGGCAGCGGCAGCGGCGGCAGGGGCAGGAGCGCGCCGCGCTGCATGCTGGGAGTGACGCCTGCGGGGAGCGGCCGCGGCCCCGCCCTTCCCAGAAGCCGCGGGGCGGGGGCCGGAGCGGGCCCGGGTGGTGCAGCGCCCCCTCGCGGCCGGGAGGTCGCTCGTCCCGTTCCCCCGCCCCGGGGGTGACGCGCGGGCGACATTTCCCTCAGTGCCTTAATTGAACGCGCGCACAATTAGCTCCCTTGTGCCTCGCTACCAGATGAGTGGTTTGGATCACCATAATTCATATGATGATACCTTCTGTGTTGTGCAAATACTGTTGAGGGTTCAAAAAGTGTGTGTGACTCGCATTAGCTTTTCCAGACCTTGGCAGGAACAAACGGATAATTTGTTGTGTTTGTTTCAGTCGCTCTTACGTGAACCTTGTACAAACAGTGCAACCTGTTGCTTGGCATTTCACACACACACACACACACACACAAGAATAAGGCCATCTATTACATTACATAACCAGGTTCTCTCTGTCTTCACGTTTGTATAGAGATTTCAAAGAATCAAAATGGTGGGGGAATTTAAGGCTGGGGTGCTGATTACAAGCATCTGAAAACAAGAGTTTGTTCTTGTAGATCTGACTGGTGTATGTGTAAAGCCTGCAATTGTAGACCTAGCCCCCTTCGTCTGCCCAGGTCATTACAGCCTGCTGCATTGAGTAACTAACACTAGGGATTATTTTAGGCTGCCAGTCATGTATTATAAGATGTTAGGCATTATTAGCTAATTAGCACGTAAAATCTAGTAGCATGTAGCTGTTACAAACAGCACTAAAAAGTGCTACTTAGACACGTGCACTGCAAAAAACAATGGAAGTAAGGCTGTTATGCAGACATGGTAGGACAAAGCTAAGTAAGTATTTTGTCAGGATTATCAGTAAGGATGATGATGTTGAAATAAAGACAAAATCATTTGTGTAACACAAAAGTCATATCGAATATGTAAGAACTCCCAGGACCTCAGAGCAACTGGTGATGACATTCATACCTTCTTTAAGAGCTGGACATTCCAGAAGGAGGGGCAAGGAAGTACAAGATAAGTGTTAGGGAGACCTGTGGATCTAATGGCTACATTTAAGGAGAGAGAACTGAACTGGACAACGAGAAGGTTTCCAGCCACTTCGGGAACAAATTTCTGGGTTAGAATCTCCAAGATTAGAAAGAACTTTGACAAGTTCCCACCCCACACACACACCAGGGCTTGACAGATAAGGAGAGTGTTTTACACTCTGAAAGTTATCTCTATGCCTAACTTGAATTTATACAGAAATTATATTTCCCTGGAAATTTGGGGGAAAATATTTCTCAATCCACCGTGCTGGAAAACAGCTTCATTGTTCATCAGGCTGTAGCAGGACCTTCAACAACTTACTTTGCCAAAAGGTTCACCTGGAGCCACCCATGCCTCTGTGCTTTGTGTTGCATAACTGCAGTTACTCGGTGAAAGATCTCCTATTCCTGAGTTCAGTCTATTTGTGGTACAGAAACGGATGCTAGACAGGTATTAGGTGCTACAAATATAGACAGTGAAGCATACAATGTGCCATTTGAAGCAGAGCTTTGAGAATTGCCAAGGAGAGACAAGAGTAATACTCTTTCTGGGACTTCACATGAAGCAATTGTGTTTTTCTTAATTGGAACATTACCTAAACTTAACTCACATTCTTGGAAAATGCATGTTAGTGTTAAATCTGGGGTTTTTTTTAAGCTTTATCAGGAATTTTTAAGCTTTGTCAAGGAATTGCTTCCAAGTACCTCTGTCCTAGACAGTGCCTGAGGATCTTCAAATTTTAAACCACCTGGTAAACAGAAACAGCACTGGAGATAATGATGAATGACCTACCTTCTCTAATGAAACTCAAGCATTTGTAATACAGATTTATATCTTACTGCTTGTGATAGAAGTGAATGCAGGATATTGTAAAGCTAGCTGAGATGGCAGGCTTTCCAGCTATCAGAAGACCTTCATCCTTGCCTGTCTTCATTGCTAACAGATGAATTTTTATAAACATTTTTTTGTGGTTCTAAACCTTGATCCTAAAAAAGGATGCAATTAATACAATGTACAGCAGCATAGACATTCAGCAAGTGGGCTACAGATAACAAACTGTGTAAACTGATAATTCTATTGATTCCCAATACAACATAAAGTTTAAGCTCTCAGTTCTTGTTTTCAATTAGTGGACTTGGCTAACAAAGCTTAAAATATGACTTGGTTTTTGGGAATATGAGAAGCTCTGCATCTCAGTAGTGGAAACTTCTGTACACAATAAATTCTGTAAAAATAACAGACAACTGCAAGTCTCACTCACAGGCAATACAGAATAATTCACTTTGCTGCTTTTTATTTTCTTTCAAGACCACTACCATGGTTTAAGAGTGGTACTTCCCAATTTAGTGCTCCCACTGAGACTCTCCAAACAACATGCTGCTTGCTTGCTTGCTCTCCCTTCCACTCCCCCATCCCTCCTGCTGCATGGTTGGAGAGGAGAATTGGAAGCCCAAAAGGTGAAGGTCATGGTTGAGATAAGAACAATTTATTGGAAACAGCAATGAGCTAAGAAAATGGACAGTAATAGCAACAATATTAATAACAAAACTGTACAAAAGAAAGAGAGTGATTTACATGCAAAACTGCTCACCGCAGAGCTCAACCTGACCACAGCCACACCACCCCAGCTGCTCCCTGTGGCTCAGAGCCAGCACCACACCACTGCTCCCTCTGCCTCCCTTAGCTGGCCAGAAGCTACTCCTTGTCCCAGGAAGAGACACCCTTTCCCCCACCACTGGCGAGGACATGAGGTGGCCCCGTGTCCTGGCCTTGCCCCCTCCCAGCCACTGCAAGATGAACCCAGTCCTGGTCAGAACCAGGACAACCACCTAGACCACATTTGTGAATTTGTGGAGGAGGAAAAGAGGGCTTCGGTTTCCCCTGCCCAGTGGTCTGTGGTGAGCTTACAGCCACTGGTGGCTGTGTGAATTTCCTTTTCAGTTTGGACCTGCATCAGACACAGAGCTTGACATATTAGAATGGATACAATGAGCGTATTTTCTATGTAGTGTTCACACATACAGTTAGGAAAACAGGTAATTTCCCTTTTGGTTGAGAAATCTGATGGGAACCCTTATAGAGCTAATTTTACTAGCCGAATTGGCTTTGTGAATTCCAAGTGGAACAAAAGGTCAATTACTAGTGCCACCACTGCTGCTTTTGTTCCCTATCCTTTTATTTTACTGTATGGAAGTTGGTAATTTTTAAATAGTGCTGGAATTGCAAGCCTCTTTGAAACAGTTCAGTAAAAAACCCAAGAAAGCAGAAATAACTGTAGACTAAAGTTAAACAAGACAAAGCAGGGCTTCTGTAAGGTAAACGTGAGGGGAAGATACAGGAACAAAAATTCAGTACTTAACAAAGCTGGGGGAACCCAAGAAAGCCTGAGTTGAACGATGGACAGAAGCAGATAAGAATATACATTTTTTTAAAGCGAGAACAAAAATGCAGGCTAAGTTTGACAGACTGGGAGGTGGAGAAATAGCATGTAGTTAAGATACCCATTTCTGTCCCAGACATAAAACAATGACTGCACTGTAGATTTGAATCATATTCCTAATCCAGTCTGTGCATCGCCTGTCTCATTCACAGAGGCTGAACATAGCCATGTTAAACTCTTGTTTCAGCTAGATGGAATCAGAATTACTAGCTATTGTTGCAATAACACACTTTTGTTGACATAAGAAAAAAGCCAACATTTAAAAATGTGTTGGTTTTCTGTTCAGTCAATTTAATCAGACTGTTACCTTTTTTCTACATTTTTAGTAGTTAGTATTACCAAAATTATCTTTCATATGAGAGGAAAAGACTCTTGAAAAAGGAATGGATAGTTTTTAAATGTGTATAAAGCTACACGCTCAGTTTTTCTTTTACCTTCTTACCTTCATGTACTAAGTCTAGGATCAGGCATCCTGGACAAGTTAAGTCAGAAAGATTGTAGATCTAAATATAGGGGAATGATGATAGAGAAAAATCAGTGAGATTAACAAAGGGTGTCCCAGTATTATTCCTAATTAATGACAATGGAAGAAGAACCAGTGTCTTCCAATTTCTCTAATTTTGAATTTTTTAAATATTGGATAGCATTCCGTTTTATTTTTAATTTCCTGAGGAATGACTTCTAATCGCACTAGGCAAAGAATTAAAAGAAATATATGCAAACATGCTATATAGAAATATTAAAATTATATTTTGCAATAACAAATGCAGTTAATAAATTGTATTCCTATTACTCCTAATCATGTGTTTTACATACTCTTAAATAGATGTTAAATTCTAAAGGCCCAGGACTTGAAATAAGAATGTCTGAAAAATAAGCTTTTTTATGATCTGATAAGATATTATTGTAAGTAATAATTAACCATTTTCCACAAGATAGAATTACTTCCCATTTCCTTAATTCAATGTTTTTTTCTTCACAAAAACCCTCCCTATTTTAGATTGCTACAAATTAGTTAGCATTTGTATGTGTCTTCAAAAATGTTTTTCCTTTAGGAATTTTAAACATAGAAACTAATTTCAAAGGTATGATGGTTTTAGCCGTGGTTGTCTGATATGTCAAAGCTGTTATCAATTCCTGTGTTTGATTTGCACATCAGAATGGATCCAAATTTTCTCTTGTGTGGTTGCTAAATGAACTGTTGGGTTTTGAAGGCAAGAGATAAAATTAAGTGCATTAATTGTGCACAAAGTGTGTCAACAATGTGATGCAAGAGCCATGGTTTTAAGAGGATGATTCATAATGTAGACTTTAAGCACTAGGTGTTAGAGATATATGAAATCTCAACACAATGTAGAAGTTAGGTTTTGTAAGATTTGCACATTGTGGGCTAAAAATAATTGGTGCTTAAGTGAAAGGAGATAATAGTGAGATTTATAGCAGGACCTAATACAGCCAATGGACAAGTTGCAGAACTAAATGTTGTTGGCACAAGTAAACTTGTTTCAGCATATTTTTACTGTTTGGCTATCTAAAGTATGAATAAATGCACATTCAGTTCATTAACTATCACTGGAATCCAACAGAACATGCAGCAATGTACCAAATACATTAGAACAACTTCACATTTTACGTGCACAAGCATGTACGTGTATGAATGAGAGCCATTAAGGAAATATCTCATTGAAGGTATATTGTTTTTTATACGTGGCACTCAGAATTACATAAAGGTATATTTTAATACTATACATTTTAGATATGTGGTTTCTGCTTTCCTTTTCTAAACCTCCTTTAGAATAAAACATTACTGTTACTATGGAATCTGGTTAGACTTACCGTAACCTGAAAATATATGCAGACAATCTTGTAAAGCAAAAAACTTTCGAAGTAGAGTGTCAGCGCATCTGTAAAAGGAAAAATAAGACATTTTGACTGAGAAATAAATATTTTGATCAAAGTATCTCAAACACAGAGAAGTTTTAGACATTTGAAAAATTCTTGAGTTGCTGCTCTGGCATTCCAGAAGAAGCTGCAGGAGCTTTTGGTGATTAGAGAATTTTTCAGAGAGTAAGTGAAAAAGGAAACTTGTTTCTATGAATGACAGCATTGTCCTTTGCTGGGTGTATGTAGGAGTGTAGTGAGAGGAAACAATGGCAAATTGTGGTACATATATACAATCCAGTTATCCCGGAACCTGTTGCACAAAAAGCCTCTTTCACCTTCTGCAATGGGATCAATCTGCCTCGTATAGTAGCACATGGGAAAGTGATTTCCACTTCCAGCCTAGTGGGAAATGCAACAATCAGTGATGGTGGTGAACAGGGGTTTGGTTGGCGAATGTGGGGTTTGGAGTTCAGGTTCACTGGTGCTTTAGGGATAATGAACTTTAATACTGTCACTCCTTCCTGCATGAGCAAGACACCTTTAAACAGGGGCTTAGACTCTAATTGCCACAGTGTACTTAGGCAGAACTAAGTTTCGGGTATTTCCTGCCATGCACATGGCTGATCCAGACTGAAAGCAGATCCAAGGCACCGGACTTAGGATTCAGGGGGAGAAACAGGGGATGGGAATGGGAAATTCTGTGTCTGAGAATGTTCTTATGTGTATAGCTAGACTCCTTGGTATATATCAACAGGAGTGTTTAGGCACCTGTTTTATTCCTTTACCTTGTTGACTTTGTAGCTTTAACCCCAGTCTTCATCTAAACCTTGTGCTTAGGACAAAGTGTATTCTGCTCTCTGCTTCAGCTAGCAAAATTTGTGTTCCATTTTGTTGTTTTTGCTAGCTGACACTAGAAAAATACAAATTTTTAAATGGGCCACATTAGCAATGGAAATATAGATATGCTTTTCTTATTATTTTGGAGTTTGATATAAATACTGTAGATGATTCAAGATTTCACTTGAAAGAAGCAGCCTGAAATACTTCAGGGGATGCTCAGTCAGTATAGGTTCAGATATTGACAAAATTATTTTACTGTTGACATTTGGAGTGACCTTCAACCTATAATGTATTAAAAAAACCTAAACCCTGATTGTCAGTCAACCCTGTAAAATTAAAGTATTTCCTTTTGAATTTACAAGGATCTTTGAACAAATGCATAAAACATCTTGTAATTTTTTGTCTTTTTCTTTTTTTTTCCTGAGGTAATGGTGAAGCAGAAGTGGTTTCAAAGAGCTCTGGGTCAGAGCTGCCACGCCCCCCAGGCTCTGATGTTGCCCTCGTTTGCCCCATGCCTCCCTGTCCTTCCCACTCCATCTCCCTGCATCTAAATACAAGCATGCTGGAGCAGGACAGTTGCTGGAGAGGCCTGGCCTTTGCACCAGCGGTGGGACCTGGTTTTTGAAGTGGACAAAAGTCAGAGTCACAGCACACTGTTATCACTGTCCTGCAGCTTTTGTGCTCATACTTATGTTTTTTATTTTACAGCTCATATTTGCATATGAAGGGACACAGTTTTCTGCATTTTAGAGAACTTCCCTGGATTGTATTGCAGTGCAAGAGAGACTAGTACTTTGGCCAAAGTGGTTGGCTGTGCACAAGGGAGGTGTGCTGTTCTTGCAGACCACAGGACCCACCAGTGTGATACGAGAGAGACCACTGTGGTGAAGTTCTGCTGGATACTTTTTTTACCTCTTGAGATGTCATTTTCAGTGCATTAACCTTGTGGGCCTCACAGAAACTCTCCTCACCCTTTCTGTTTGGGGTGATCTGTGTGAATATGTAGGGAAATATCCAGTGTGAAAAGGTGCTTGAGTCTAGAAGCAATTAAACTGAGGATGAGACTGTGGTCTCTTTAAACTAAATGTGTGTTCAGCCTTTTGTCATCCACACTTCTGCATCCAGGTCCTTTTGGTAGGATCCTGTGTGGCTTTATTTTTTTCTGAGAAATTGGTGAATTTCCATCTCCCTAGCCATTTGCACCTTTTATTGGTTCAAGCAGGAATACTGGAATATGATCCTCCATGATCTGCCAAGGACAGACACGCAAACTTCAACTAGATTTAGCTAGATCCAACAGCCTACAGAATTAAAGTAGTTTTCTTGGTGTAACTCAGTGTTGCTTTTATTCAAGAAAACATCTGAAGGTCTGCATTTCCATACACTAGAACACCACTATACTCATGTGCTTTCAGTTTGGACTGGATGAGATAGCTTAACTTATTACACTCCTAGAAACAAAACCATTTTTCTTGACCATTTGTTCTTCCCTCCTAATCTGTGACAGCACAAGAGTCCTTAGTTTCAGCTTTTGCTGGAAAGCCCATTTCCATCATTTCTTGTCCACCTGTTTGTCTCTTTGAAGGCTGATAATGGCAAGTGGGAAACCTGCTTTTACACTCTTGAGACAATTCAATTAAGCTGGTTTGAATTTTCTTTAGAATAAGCAGGATGTGCATTTGAAGACTAGTGTAAGTACTTTAAAAATATTGTCTCGTTAAAACTATGGCATTAAAATTTCATATATTCTGTCAGTGGTTCTGATTGATTCAGATGTCTCCATAAATGGACTCATTGGCCTAAAAAGGTATAATGAGAGTATGTGTTGCCCTTGATAATACAGGAGAGGAGTTAAAATGAAGAACAAGCTTACCATCACAGACAGAACTTGCACTGGGACAGGGAGGTCAGAGTGGAGGTGAGCTGAATAGGCATGAGCTGTGACACTGTGGAGGGAGGTGAAGGGAAGGCTTGTATTGGCTTGTGTGGATATTACATTATTTAAAAAAATCACTGAAGTGCATGACCAACACACCCAAATCTAACTCCAGAAAATTAATAAGGTATATGGACTTTGGTTTTGAGCAATTGTCATCATCATTCTTGAGCTTGTTTATATAAAGAGTAAATTGGCTTGCACTTACCTATATGTGCAATTTCCAGGTGTACCATTAAGAAATTTTGCTTGCTATGACTCCCACAACTGCATTAGTAACTGTACAGTTGTGTTACCAGACACTGAAATGGCTCTGAATCTGTCTGATGAGGATGATATTTTAAATGTGAAAGTGATAAAATTTAACATTTCTGTCTTGTCAAAGACTGTTTAGCTACATTCTAAATTTTCACAGAACTGACCCATTTCTGTAAAAATAGTTCAAAAAGGATCATTATTATAGATGAATATAGATGAGTCCACATGACTATTATTCATGCTTTATACGAATTCTATTTAATTTTAAAAATCTGTTGCTATATTTTTATGATGCAATATAATCTCAGGTCAGGAAGGATAAGTAACCATTATAATGCAACAAAAACCAGCTTCACAATACAAAGATAATAATTTAAGAGTGTTAATTTAAACAATAGCTAGTCAAATCAAAGTAATTTTATGTACATATTAAGAGCTAGACTAATCAAAGCTTAAAATTATGAAAGAATAATGAAACAAAACTCATTAATTTGGCATAGTAAAAACATACGCTCCAAAGAGCTGGAATAAGCACAAGCTTACATTAAGGGAAAAGTGCTGAGCGTTTAATCTTATTCTTGCTGGGATCATTGTAGAAATTCAGAGTAACTTCAGCTGGGAAGTCACAGGACACCAGTAGAAGGCAAATTGCTCTCTTTCACTGTTACCAATGATGCCTGTTTAGTTTTGCTGGAGGGATGCGGAAATGATATCCAGGATGACATTTCATGCTACTTACTCTCTGTTCTGGAAAGAAGGGAGAAACATGGGAGAAGAGGTAACCTACTAACATGTGGTCACAGGAACAGGGTTTCAAAGCAGAGATTGATGGTCAATCAGACACATTTATGTATATTCCATAAATTCATAGTCTGGTAGAAAAATGAGGAATCATCAGAATACTTAATGGAACATTTAAATTGCCAGTGAAGTTTCAAGTGTTTAAGTAATTCTAGCAGAGTTAAACTATAAAATAAATGGCCTCATTAATCTGAATCTGTAATAGATTAAGCTGTCCTTGCATTTTCTTTTGCTAGGTTTCCTACAGAAGAAAGCCTTGTGCACTTTGGAGCCCCATGTGATTTCAAAAAAATTTGAGAGGTGGGTAGTAGTCTTAAATTTATTCAAGTAAGGAAGGATGCCTGGGAAGAAAAGAGAAAAGCCACAGAAAGATGTTTCAGCATCTCTCTGAAAACCTGTCCCTTGGGATCACCATTACACAAAAAAGCAAAGATTTGAAGTTTCACAGCATAGGAAAAGCTTCAATAAACCAGGAGGTAAAATCCATAAAAAATGAGACTTCATTAGTTCCAGAGTTCACAGAACTTGTTATTATTCAGCTTGTTTAGCAACTTCAAATTTTAGACAACTCTTTTTCTTGCATATGTCGTGAAGCTTAACAGGGCATTGGATCTTCTGTATATGTGTGAGGCTCCAATGAAAACAAAAAAACCCCAAGCCAGTATTCCCTTAATGATTTTCTTTCTGTATGGTTATGCATATATGTGCCAGGAGAGAAGGAGAGGAGAAAGCAGGCAGGGGAAGCATAAAGGGACCGAAATGTGATTTTTCAGGAATTGGTGAGGCGGTGTGTTATCTGCGCTCTGCCTTCTGACATCTGCTGGCAAAACCTCTCCATTGCAATGCTTGCTGTAAATTTTTCAGGAATCCCTCCCCCAGAACTCTGGGCTTCTCTGACATTTATGGGCGCTTGATGGCAGTGAAAGCCAGGGCACTTGTGGATAAGGGGGTTACTCTGGGGCCTGTCAGGAGCAACAGATATGCCACGAAGCTTAAAGTGGGAGGAAAACAAAGAAGATTTATGTAGTGGGTTTATCACGCTAGCAGCAGCATCTCTCTGCATCTCGGGCTATGCCTTCTATGTAGAGCAGAGACATCTGAGATACCTCTGAACTGCTTGGAAAAGCAAGTTTTTCCACACCACCAAGCTCTAAGCACTGAACATGCTACCAGTTGCCAAATCCCAGCATACCTGCCTGACACTGCAGCTACTATGGATCTGTGTCCCCCAACCACAAGTACAAGTGCTAATTTTGCTCATTGTGAATACTGAATTTCAGGACCACAGTGCATACACGACTGGTCCTAGAATACATTTTTAGAAGAAAACTATACATGATTAATCATTGGTCAGAACAAAAATGTCAAAATTATTCTCATGACCGTAAAAGATATATGCCCAAGGATCTAGAGCTCCCTCACTGCTTATCATCCTTACATTGTATTTGGGCTGGGTTTCAGAAAATGAGAATTATGTACATCGAAGATCAATTCAAGATGCTTGTGCTATGTTTACGATGCCCTGTGGGTGACAAAGAAATGGAAATTTGAACTGACTTGCTATGTGAGGCAATCTGGCAGGTGGTGGAGTTCTGCAGCTTGGCCAGAAGTGAGGCACTCAGTCCCTCAGGGCAAATGTTTTGGCATGATGATGAATGCCAGGCAGGGCATGCATGTGCAGGAGTCAGGTGGTGTCATTTATGTTCATCCACAAGTTTAGCATGGGTAACAAGAAACTAATTTCACTTTTGTCAGGTGACGATGGACTTAAGTCTAACACTGAGAGAGGCACACATGAAGTCTTCTGAGCATCCCCATGGCATCACAGTGCCCTGCCCCCATGCAGTCCAAGCTCTGAAAAGGCTGTCTACCACTACCTTCAAAGGAATCAGTCAATGAGAGCCATAAAAGCAGAAAAATTCAAAGGCGCACATCCTTTAGCTTTTCCTGCTGTGTGTGTGATGAAGGAGGAAAGGCTTGAGATGGAAGGCAAAGCTCAGTCAGTCCGACTTCCTAGCCCTGCACATCCTAAGATCTAAGTGGCTGTAATTCTCTCTAGGTATATATAATTTTCTGCCATATTTACACAAAAGAAATTACTTATAATCAGACCATTAACTATGTAATCCATTAGCTCCATTTGTAATCTCATTGAAAGTTATAGCAACTCTAAATAGATAATGTAACCTTTTATATATAAGGACTGGGGTTTTGGCTTTTTTTTTTTTTTTTTATGCTGAATTAATAGCGGATTGTCTTCAGCCAAGCTAAAATGCTCTTTAGTTCTCTTCTTTCAAAAAAAAAAAAGGTTTCCTTTTGGTTATGCATTTGAAAATATCTTGAAATCTGCAATTCAGAACATTAAAAAATTGTCATATTCTATTTATGTTTTGATCCCGTCCCGTTCTCCACTGCCCAGTTCCACCCCTCAGGTTTTGGAATAAATATGGTAATATTCTAAATAATACTACTTCTTCTGCTCTTGACTCTTGAAAAGCTCTATTTTTGCCCATACTCAGTATGCAGAAAGATGACACCAAAATACATCTTTTTGCCTTACTATTACAACATCATAAAATGCAAAATCTTCAGCAACCTTTAGGCCATCTTGTAATGTTTTTTAATGCACATACACAAGCCTGAATGGAATTTTATTTTTCCTTCCTTCATTAAAGCATAGGTGGTTAAAACTTAGAGGATAAAAACTTAAATCAGAAAGAAATACTGGGGAACTGAACAACTTATTCCTATTTAATAATTGAATGCACTGTACCTTTCACTAAACTTACTTTCTGAAATTTCGATGATACTGTTTAAAAAGTGATTTGTAACTATTAAACAGGGGAAAAATAACTCAGGTGACCTTTTGTTTTTCAGCAAACAACACATCTGACAATGCCTTAGTTTATCTCCAGCCTGGAAGGAACTGGATTACTGGGCTAATAAGATTTGACAACTTTTTAACCAGAAAGTGTGATGCCTGTTTTTAAAACAACACTGCACAGATTAGAAAATGCTGCATTGTGAGATAATAAATGGCACCATGAATGTCTACAGTGAAGTCTAATCCTTCTTGTAGATGAGTTCACAAGTCTGCCAACACGTTGCCCTTGTTTGAGACAAAAATAAGTATGATTTGTTTTGTGAAATCACATTGAATTTACTTTCCTACTTACTACTATTGGTCTGCCTAACCTGCTGTTTTCACAAGGTCTCCTTTAAAATAATTTAATTATGTACACATAATTCATGAAAATAATTCAATACATATTTTTGGGAATAATTATATTTATTTTAAAATTGAATGAAAAATTTCACTAGGTAAGAAGGTCTGCTTTGTTTCCTATTTTGTCTATAATGTAATCTTTAATGTAAAATTGAAACAGAACATACTTACAACCAAGGATAAAACATTGATTCATTTTGGAGTTCTTTGTAGCATGACTTCAGGAGTTGGTGCTTTTTGATACACAGGAAAATAGGAACTATCACGTAGTACCAGATTAAGAAAAATGCATGCATGAATGGCCTCTGTAATATAATAACCCAAATTTAGGCCAAATGTATGTGAACGCTTTTGGTCCTGATTTTATTAGTTTTTCTTTCTCTGGATTCCTGATTTAGTGATTGTTTCTATTTGGTGTTTTAAGTCCCACAGATGCAGATGGAGGGATACTTGGTTATTTTTTTAAAGAAAAACGGGAAAATGGCTGATATTGCCTTCTGGAATAGTTTGAGGCTTTTCCCAAACATGTGAATAATACTTACTCTATCTCAAATAAGAAGATGACACTACACTTAATATTCTTTTCATTTACAACTTTGCTGTGCAATAAAGCCCCATAGGCACCCCCAAGTATTTGGCCCATGGACTCTTCCTTTTGGTGTAATAAAGCTCAGACCTGTTACTTATGAAATACTTAATATAGCCAAGTCGATAATTTGTTAAAAAGAAAGTTTAAGACTAAATGCAAAAGGTGAATCGGCCAAGTGTTGTTCAACATTTGATCTGAATTCTTCTGGTGTTCTTTTTTTCTGCTTTTCACAGCAATTACAGTCTAGATTCAAAAAGAAATGTAGAAGCCATGGCATGAAATACTGCAACACCTGACTTCTTTGTACGTGCTTCACCCAGCCCAAGATTCAGAAGCTATGCCTGGCAGCATAGGGTCTCAAATGCATAGAGAAAGTAAGGTGCCTTATGATGATACATAAAAGATCTAAAAAGCTCAGTAGTGACTTGTCAGGAGGTTAGCATATGAGAAATGAGGAGTGCAGGCTTTTAAATCTTTCCCCTTTAGGGAGCTTGGGTGCTTTACAAACTATTAGGAAGAAGCATCTTTATATTTCAAAATAGCTACAGTTCTCACAGTCTGGGGGATTTTACTCTTTTTGATGAAATAGCATAAGACCTGATCATATGATATTCCATGGGTTAATTCAGACAAACAGCCTTCCTCTCAGGGTTTCTTTGTGTGTTTGGGGGAGTCAAGTATCACCCCTGATAGGAGATGATCAATAGGGACTATCTAAGCAAAGTGGACATGCAGTAGTCTGTGGGACCAGGTGTGTCCAAAAGCCCTGAGGGAGTGGGCTGATGTCATTATGGGACCACTCTCTAACATCTGCGAACGATCATGGTGACAGGAGGAAGTCCCAAATAATTGGAAAATAGTAAATATATCCAATTTCAGTAAGTCAAGAAGGAGAATGTGGGAAACTAGAAGTCATTTTGAAGGAAGATTATGGAGAAAACTCTCCTGGAAGTAATTTCCACACACATGAAGGGCAAGAAGGTAATTTGGCTATTTGGCTAAACAGGCTATTTGGAATAGCCAGTATGGATTTACTCGAGTCAAATTCTGCCTGACCAACATAATTGCCTTCTACAGTGAAATGGCTGGCTGGCTGGGGAAGGGAAGCTGTTAATTCTCTGGAGGGCTGCTCAGAAGGCTCAAAACAGGCTGGAGAATTGAGCTTGTAGAAATCTCATGAAGTTCAAAGACAAATGCAAGTCCAGCACCTGGGACAGAATAACCCCAGGCAACAGTACAAGCTTGGCACTACCTAGAAAACATTCTTGCAGAAAAATGCCTGGAGATGCTGGTGAACAAGTTGAACATGAGTCAGCCATATGTCATAGCAGTGGTGAAGGCATGACATATGAGAAAACTGGTAGCTGTGTTTGCTCAGGCCCTTGAAAGAAGGGAAAAGGGAGAAATAACTGCTGTACTCAGCTACATATGGCTGGTTACAGGGAAGATGGAGCCAGAGGCTGCTTGGAAGTACACAGCAAAGGGTTGAGAGGCAACTGACACAGAAGGCAGAAAGAGAAATTCAGAGAAATTTGTTTGAATGTAAGGAAGGAAAACCTTTCCAGTGAGGGAGGTCAAAGGCTGGAAAAGTGGTAGGCACAATCTTTGTCCTCGGAGGTATGTGAAACCACTGGAGACAGCCCTGAGCAACCTGATTTAACTTTGAAGTCAGCCCATGCATGACTGGGATTTGGATCTTCAGTCCAACCAGACTTCCAGAAATCCCTTTCAACCCGTTTTTTCCCTGATTCCCAGCCTTCTCTCCTCATGAATGAAAGCAACAAAGTCTTGCTCCCAAAATTACATTGAATATACATGTATCTGTGGGTTGTTTTTTCTCTTTGTTGTTGTTGTTTTTGTGTTTCCCCACTCTGGAAGATGTGATTATTCTGTAAGCAGCATTTATGTTAGCATGCATAAGCATACATTTTATTTATATCTTAGGAGAATGGTTTTAAATGGTAAAAAACCCCCAAACTATAGTGTTTATCTGCATAACTTACTTGTTGTAGAAAAGAAAGACTGGTTACTTCCATTATTTTTTTTGCAGTCAGTTTTTCCATTTTATGTGGAAATCAATGATGATTGCAGCATGCTAGTTAAAAACCTTTTTTCCTTCAAAATGCAACAAGCAGCATGATTTTAGTAAATGCCTGTGGGAGACTTATTAAAGAACCCCAGAATAACTTTGCTCCATTGCCTTTTCATTTCCATCAGCTTTTCAGGAGTCAATTATTTTTGTATGTGAACATCTGGAATGTAGCAGAGCATTTAAAGAACCTAAATTTGGTGGACCAGATTCTCACCTGTGATAAAAACATGACTGTGTGTCTGTGTATCTGTACACACATTGTAAAGGGGAGTTGTAGGCACTGTTGGGCTGCCTCAGCTCACACAATGTCAGGATGATAACCACAAATAGTTTACAGCAGCTGACATTTGAGATCGTTGCTTCCTCTTCCCCAGCTTTACGGGATGGCAATAAAGGAATGCTGTAGGATGCCACTGTACATCAGGCTCTACATCACTATTTATCTCCTTACACTGAGGTATTCCAGGTAAGAGCTGTGGTCTGAACTGCTGCTTATTTTAGTATGTGAAGCTCAATATTAATATAGTTGGAAGACCCAACCAAAATCCTAATCTTTGGGCACAAAATGAGAAGCCAAGAACCTAACTGCTAAAATGAAAAGCAGTGCCAAAACTGGCACTTTCAGTTAATTTAGATTAGTAGCATGGTCAGTGGTGGGAGTGGAGGAGTCTCTTTAGAAAGATGAAGGAGCAAAATTTTTGGTAGACATTACTGAATAGTACTGATGTTGATGTCAAGTCTTAGAGACTAAATCTACATGTGGCTATTAAAATATAAATTTTCCCTTTTTTTCTATTTAGCAGCTCAGAATGGGCATGCTTCTGAGTAAAATCAGTGTTTAAAAGATATACACACCAGATCCACATATAACTAGTCAGAAACAAGGTTTTACTTTCCTGATTTTTATGCTGTGCTGTTCACCTTGAAATGGAAATGCTGAAGTTGTTCCAAATACTACACCTGTTGCAAATGCCAATGCCCATTTTCATGTTTTATGCTTGTTTATTAGCATGTGGAAGAGCCCTACAAATTGATGAAAAGTAAGAAAAAGTGACACTAACTCAAAAATGAAACAAGCTGAAGGAATAAAGCGAGAACATTCATGTAATAATTGTGGTTCATAACTGTATTGTGTTCTAAGGCCCCACAGTATTCCGTTGGGGATTTTCCAGTCAGAAAGATATAAATACAGGCTATGTAAGACAAAGACTGCCAATCTGGTGTTTCCAGAAAATGGTAAATCTATCATATCGTACATGTGCAGCATGTACAAAGGCACCTTTGGAGATGAGTCAGACTTACCAAGTAAGCATCTGTAAAACCAGCTGCACTCTATAGGTGCAACAGATCATTTCAGTTCTTCCCAGGAGTGTTGACCATACTGTGAAAGCAAGCAGAGAAGCTTTCTGAAAGCATGTCTTTCAGCACATAGTTTCATATGCATGGTGTCACACAAGCTGTGTGTGAGTGCTGCAGATTTTTTCAGATTTTCAGATGTTGTACAAAGAGATGTGGAACTGTTCATGCACAGCAGCATCATGATGTAAACAAAGACTACATTTTTCACTATTTTCACAGACAAAATTCTTGGGTTTCAAACCAGGTCATTTTACTTACAGCTTTGTCTGCTACTTTTTCTTTGGTTGTTGCATGGGACTTGTTTGCTTTAACATGATGATAAGAGTTCTGTGTCTTCAGATGTGTTTACCAGATTTCTGCAACAGCAGGACACCAACATGAAACTACCAAGTATCTTCTGGTCTTACAATATGCAGTCAACTGGAGTGTAATGATACATGCAGGTAAAATAGACATACGTGCTCCTATAGTAACAAGGTGTTTGCCACATCTAAAGTGCAACAGCTGCTGTAGTTGCATTTTAGTTGCTGTAGTTGGATTTTTTGTGTGCTTTCACTGCTTCTAACCCAGTAGCAATACTTGTGGTTCTACACTGAGGCAGGGAGCTGGAAAGATTACCCTTTCCACTATGTATTCAGGATCCCTGGTAATTTGGAATTGGTGGGGCAGGAGCATCCCACCCCAGTGGATCCACCTTAGTCTGGATCTATCTCTTTTCCTGAAGTTGTGGTGCTGAGAGCAGCACGATCTTGGCTTTTTCCAGCTCCCTCTAAATTATCTTTCCGGTCTCTGCAAATCTAGAAACATGGTTACTGACGATGGAAATTCTGAAGTTATTGTATCAGCTTCCAATGAATGAGACAAGACCATATCGTCTTTACAACCAGCAGCCTTTTAATTTGGCTGCAGTAAGCATGCAGGCATGTATGTGTACTGCAGTGCTTTCTGCAACAGTGCTTGTGACAGTCACATACCAGGCTACTTTTAACTCGCTCTTTCGATACCAGTCTCTTTGTATTTCATCCTACAGCTGCATCACTGCATGCGGGGTGGTCAGCATTAAGCCTTCCTTTTGCCTTTTTTTAAAGTTTTTTTCGGAGTGCATGTACATTTAGGTCTACATCTGCTTTGAAAAAAAAAAAAAAAGAAAAGGATTCAGACATTCTACAGATGCTTACTTGCATGGAAGAACTCTAGCATGAACAACAACAAGAAGAGAACTTCCTTCTTCTGTTCCTGACAGAGTTGATTATGAAGATCATGTAAGACGTGATAAGAGTTAAGGACTCAGCAAAAGGTTCTTTTCTGAGAACTGGTCATTATATTAGCTTGGAGAATTAAAAAAAAACCCCAACAGATGATCAGGTATATTAGTACTTCTCAATGCTGCATGCATTCATCCCCATTTAATCTAGGAGTGGACCAGAATTACACGACAAAACTGAGACTTTGATTCTGATATTACTGTAACAAACAAGGGTTCTTTCTCACCTTTTTTGGCTCTCTCCCCTCCACTTATCTGCACGACCCTTCAAATGGCACAGAACACAGCAAATTAAATTACAAAACTCTGCTTTTTGTTATCCTCACTCAGCAACATTTCCCTTAATAATTAATAGTCGTGGCAGACGACTGCGACTCGCCACCCATCTTTAAAGGTGTCTTAAGAGAAACAAGACCTTCGGGACCTGACCCGTACTACCTTTCCTCACTACCTCTCGAGCGCAGGTACACGGACCAAGCTCGCCATGCCACCGCCCAGGGAAGAGGGGCCCGGCCGAGTCCTCGGCTCTCCCGCTGCCGGAGCTGCCGTGCGTGACTCCCTTCTCCCTCTGGAGGGAGACACAGTCCAGTTTTTGGCTGCCGCCGCCGGAGCCGCGTCCCTCCTGCCCCTGCTCCTGCTCCGGCAGCCGCGGCCCCCCTTCCGCGGTGCAGCTGCCCTGCCCGGCCCTGCGCAGCCCAGCTCGGCGGCTGCTTCCCCGCCCGGCGCCCCAGCCTCCCGCCCCAGGGGCACAGGGATCCCGGGGGAGCGGCGGCGGGGCCGCCGGGGGTCCACGGGGACCTCCCCGGCCACGTGCGCCTGTGCGTAAACTTCGCACCCCCGCCCCGCTGCTCGGAGGGGAGAGAAGGGAGAGGTGCGCTGCGGAGCGCGGGGGGAGGGAGGCGGCCCAGCCCCGGTGTGCGCGGGCCGCGGGGGTGGCGGCGGTGGGCGCTGCCGGCGGAGCCCCGCTCCTCGGTCAGACAGAACGGCGGCCGCTGGGATCTGCTCCCTCCTAAGGGCTGGGGAGGAAAGCGACGAGTGGCCGGATAAATACGGGGGAGGAGAAGGGCGTCTCTCCCTCTCCCCACCTCCCTCCACCTCTTCCCTCCCCCCTGCCGCGGAGGGCGCGCTTGGAACTGCCTCTGTCTGTCCGGGCGCCCGGGGCGTCTCCGCGCCCTTCCGCGGTGCGGTGCGCGCAGGCTGGGCGCGGAAGGCTGCTGCTGCTGCTGCTGAAGGTGAAGCTCTCGCTCTCCAATTACTTTTCCCAAAAGAGAGAAGGAGGCAGCAGGAGGGGGAAGTCGTGCTGTGTGTGGAAGGCACACCAATCAGAGATGCTCTAACGGAGGGACTGCTGCAGGACGCGCCGGCTTCTCCTCCTTCTTCTGCCGCCGGGGCTGAATCGGGACCACGCGCAGCTGGCATAGGGATCGGAGCCGTACTGGGCTGCAGGACTTCCCCATCTCCGCTTGTCCAATAGCTCAACCATACTTCGTCCTTTTAATTTTTTTTTTTTTTTAATACTCTGAAATCGTGCACAAGAAACACTTCAAGTCTTCCCTCCATTCTCAGTTACTTCACCCTTCCTCTATCATCTCTTAGCCGGATTCCTGGTGTATTCCCAGAGAGGCGAGGGGAGAGAGCCGGGCCCCGCGGACGGCTGCTGCCCCGGCCCGGCCGAGCCGAGGGGAGCCGAGCGGAGCGCGGCACGGCGCCGCTCCATGCCCCCGAGCGCTGGCGGGGCGCGGGGCGTGTGCCGGCGATGCCCGGGCGGTAAGGCTGGAGCTCCCCCCGGACGGGAGGCGGCCGATCGCTAGGCATTTCTAGCACGAATCGGGACTGCAGGTAGGTGAGCGGAGCGCTCCAGGACCGTGTGTCTGTCTGTGTGTCTGTCTGGGCGCTGGTGGGGCCGCCGGGAGATACCCTTCGCCGTTGGCGGAGACCCCGCGGGCGGCGGGCACAAGCGGCCGCGGCGGGGCCAGGAGCGAGGTTTGCAGAGCGGGCTGCACCCTCCCGTTGCCCTAAAGTTGAACGAAGACGAATGCAAAGAGGAGCTGCTTTGCCGTCCGTCTGCTCGGCACCTGGAACAGCCGGCTACATCCTTTCGCCGGGCGATCCTCAAGGCTTTTGTTTTTCCTTTTAATTTTCTTTGATTTTACTTAAAAGAACAGTTCAACAGAGCCGAGAGGGAGGCGGGGAGGAGCAGTAGAACCCACCTGGTTTTCCACTTTTATGGAAAGGGTGGCCGCTAACTCGCAGGACCTTCGGGCACTTGAGGGTTACTCTGCCCGGACGCTTTATCGGCCGCCTTCAGTGAGCGGCTGAAGGAGCGGGGAGTCCCTTTATGTGTCCTCTAAAAACAACAACAACAAAAAAGCGATAAAGGGAAGATTCATGGCTCCGTTTCCTTCTATGTATAGTGCTCTCCAAGTTGTGGGTATATAGTATGAAACACACCTTGTCTATCCACGTTGCTTTCTTTGCATCTCAGTGTGTTTATTTACCTACTAAATATGTTGCAGGTTCTGTATGCCACAGTGAGAGGGATTTTCCCTTATCCCATCCCAATTATAGTGTAGCAAGACAAAGTTTTAAAATAACCTGCTTTATTCCTGGGGAGTTGTAGGATCGGACACCAGCTTATCTATACGAAGAATAAAGAGCAAGAGCTTGCACTGCCCAGTTAGGAGTTGCCATGCATGGCCCTTCTGTATGTTTCATTCCTATGGGAGTTGAAATCATTGCTTAAAGCATTTTAAATTATATGTGTAGTTACACTTCTCTCTTTCCAGCTTTTGCTTGGAGCTTATCAGTATTTT
Organism: Aphelocoma coerulescens; assembly: GCF_041296385.1. Classification (NCBI taxonomy): domain Eukaryota; kingdom Metazoa; phylum Chordata; class Aves; order Passeriformes; family Corvidae; genus Aphelocoma; species Aphelocoma coerulescens. Next base: position 33,776,354 of record NC_091014.1, on the reverse strand, counting down.
TTTTTAAATACCTCAGTTCTACCACCCTCCCCCCAGCAGACACTGGCTCAGTGTTTAAAGAACCGTGCTTTGACTCCTGCAGAACTGTCAATTTAAATAATAAACATACTCAACTCCTATCTCTGAAAACCCCATAAAGGATTCGGGGTCGTAGGGTCTTTGCACCACAGTGGATACATTTAAATTACTATTGACTAAATGATAATTGTTATCTGGTTTCTCTGTCTTACCCACTAGTTTCAGACTTTAGCATTCAGCCTACTGTACGTTTAACACTTTAAAACTACTTGATGGGCTAATTTAAGTCAAATTGAGAAATTAAGATTCTTAGCTCTAGTGTTGGGTACTACTAGAAATACAGTAGTTCAGTGGTACTAGGAGGATAGCTTAGCTGAAGTTGTGAAAGAGCATACTAAGGTATTTTTATCAGAGGTGGCAAAAGTTACAAGTTTCATTATACTTTTTCACAGTAATTATGCTGTCATACTGATGCCTAAATTGTATTGTGAGTGTATAATTAACAGTAGTAATTAATATAAATTTCACTATTAATATTTTATTTCAGAGAACTGATACTGCTGAGGCAGTATTGAAAACCATGTGGGTTTTGTTTCACATAGTCCCAGTTCTGAGTAGTTATTCTTATAAATGTAAACTAACTAAGTGCCATAATTTCAATGGAAAGCTTTGCTTAGTTAGTTGATGCAGCAAATCAGATTTACTACTCACTGGTTCTGCATATTTTTTTTTGTACATGGAAGGTCCTTCAAAAATGTGGTATTAATTTTAGATACACTGATGGTGGTGGGTGACTGAGATAAAATCTTGATTCTGTCTTGCTGTTTTAATCAGAGAATGATGACTAAGGTGCCAGTATCTTTTACTGTACTGGACACATGGGGTAACCTTTTTACCTGGCTCTTATGATGTGAGAGATCTCAGCTTTATGTGTAGATGCCTGTATGAGCTTAATTGTTCTGGTGGGGAATACATGAAAAACTTGTTCTGAATGAATGTAAATAGATGTGTGTACAGACGGATATTGGAGATCGTTTTACTGGCAGGTTGCAAAGTGATGATTCATTGAGCCCTATCTAGATTTACATAAAGCAAATAATACTTTACACTGAATTGTGGTGGCAGAGGAAAATGTAGCAGCCAAGAAGTTTCATAATTTCATCACAGGTGATGACAGACTTGATAAAGGACATCTTTACAAATACAGGCAGTATGTTTTCGGTAAGCAAAATGTAACCATGAAGTTTTTCAGATCTGAGCATCTTCACACTTAAATTTATTGCTGTCTGTGTTGCTACTTACCAACCAGTGTAAAGCCTAAATAATGTACTAGAAAGATGTTGCATTTATTATGTTGTATGTTTTGCTTACTATAAATAAGTAATGCAACAGTGCTAACTAGTTATCTCACTAAAGGAAATCACTGACTTGGAAGACAGAAAATCACATTACCTAATACTCGTCTACACAGAAATGTGATCACCATCTTGAAAAATTATTCTGAATGATACAACTATCAGTGAGCAAGTAGTTCTATGCCCCTGTTTTATCTTCTGCAGGATTTTATTAGAAATGCTTCATTAAGTCACATTATTCTGCAGCTGTTTGTTCACTGAAAATTAAAATAAAAATCAGGAAATTTATCCAGCAGAGCAGTAATATTTCCTTTGTTAAGTACTGAAAGTTCAAATAAAACAAAATCTTTTAGCTTCAGTGTGCCAGAAGCACTGAATACATACTATTTTTGTGATATATGGATGGCATTTACAGATGCAATTCATCAATGTATTTATTAGTCAAATGTCATCAAACAAAGAAGATAAATGGCAGTAAACAAAGACTGCATGGTAATACAGAGGCTAAAGCAAGGGAAAACCCTACAAATCTAATGAATTAATGTTCAGTCTCATATTTACAATCTGTATTTAAACATCTCATTTAAATGTCTTTCTCTCATCATTTTTCTATTGCATGTCCAAGCAATTCAGGTAGCAATAGCTTTTCATTGGAAAATTCATTTTTCATTTACCTTTTGAAATGCTGAATTTTGAAGGCATTGAGGCAAAAGTTGTATAAGGATGAATATAACAGAAAGGTCCTATGCCAGCAGAACTGAATACTGACCTGTCCCTGTTCATGACCATTTTTATGTGTTGAGGGATATCCCCAACTGATGTAGACTTTCATTGCTCCCTTGGAATAATTGCTGCTCTGACATTTTAAACCAGCTAGAGTATTTGCTCCATTATCCTTAGATCACTGAATTTAAGAGTGTACTTTAAAAGGATTTTGCTTGATTTTTTTTTTATTTTAACCACGAGGAAATAATTACATGGTATACTCAGCTTCACAGAGTCCATTGTAAGCACATATCATCACATTTGGAATATTTTTTAAAAAGCACAAGCTCATTCTTAGAGCTATTTCAACAGGAAGTTTGGCTCAGTGATTTGGTTTTATAAACTGTTAATATTTACTTTGAAACACTTCTCCTTATGGCTGAGTTCAGATATATAACACTCACCAGACATAGGAATGAATGTGGAAACATCAGCAGTAATGTTGTTCATTTTTCCTGGTGGCAGCTACAAAGCTATCTCCTTTTGCTCTTGGTAGAACTTGGGAAGATAGTGGGCTTTATGCTTTGCTTCTTTATATACCCAAGCCAGCCACTCTTGTTTGCCATATATAGTAAGTTATTTATCAAAAGACATGACAAAATAATAATGGCCACCTAATGTACTTTTTCATACTATGAGTGAAGAACAGTCACATTTTTAAGATAAACAATTCAAGGCATCTTTGTATAGTTTCATTCATATAATGTGTTTTGAAAAACACTTTGGAGATAGAAAAGAGAAAGTAAAGACCTTATGCTTTACTAGTTGTAGTAGTTAGCATAACTACCAGTTATGGCATGACACTACATAGTTAGATAAAATGGGATGAAGTCACTGAAAAAAGCTTTCTTAGATTTTCTACTGTCTGGATACATTAGTACAGTGATTTGTAGAATGCACCGCAGCTGTAGCTGTTGCTTGAAGTAGCACTGGAAAATGCTTTGTATGGATTTAATCCTTAGTCCTTAAGTAAGCACTTATAGGAGAAGCTCCTGTATGTTTTGTGGCATGGAAGAATCGTGTATATAATTGCATATGTAAAAACTTAGAATTTTTTTCCCCTCATCTTTGAATTTTATCAAACCTTCTAATCTGTACCATGTTCATAGCTTGCATTTTCTAGTTGCCTCACTTCACATCTTGCTGATCTTGTAATAGGAAACTTGAACACAGGTCTCTCGGCACCAGGACAGCGTTGTACACAGCCGCCTCAACTGTGAGCATCCCTTTAACAGTGCCAAGGGGAATGCCACAGTACAGGATAGCACTCAGGTGAAAGCACACATAGCTTTTTTTGACTCCTGGGTGTTTGGTAATCTTCTATGCCTATATCACAAATTGAAGCTAATGCTGCAAAAGGTGCTTTACACTGGCAAACTTCACAAGTAAATAATGAACAATCACAGCTCAACAAACCAGCTGGCTGTATGAATAGTGAAATATTAATAAGTGAGTCACTAAATATCAAGCACTTTTAAAATAGATAAATTTTTAGTCATGGTTGTATGCTGGGCTCTCTCTCTGTGGAATATTTCTTGCCTCCTCTGTTGCTATATTAAGGTCCAGTATTTGAAGATGAGGTATTGGACTAGATGGACCACTGTCTCGATCCAATAAAGCAATTTCTTTCTTGAAATGCAAGGAGGCAGTATTGCAGTACTGCATATTTATTTTACTCACTAGAACCAAGCTGCAATTGCTTAGTGTACTGCTTTTGCTTTATTTTTCACTTTTAAAAGCAGGATATAAAACATTTCTAAAATAAATCTGTCAGTAACATGCAGTCTCACACCAACTCTTTTAGAGACAGGAGCACAGACCTGACAAGTCTCTCACATTTGCAGTGATACTCTCATATTGGATTTCTTCTACTCCCTCACTGCAGTTTCTGCATCACATATTGATAAGGCAGAGCTATGGCCTCTGATCCATCTTGCCACAAACCAGTCAGTTATGTAGCAGGTGCTCTCCCTCGTCTCTGACAGGTTGTATCGTGGATGGGGTAGAGGGTATGGTTCAGCCCTTGGGTCACCAAATGAATTTTCATGCTTGTCTGAGCATCTTTGTACAGAACAGTCCTCCTGGTTACAGGTTGTCCCTGCCTTCTTCCTCACCATGTGAAACTGCATGTATGAGAGAACCTGTACCAAAGTCTCTGATGTGCAGTCATGCAGTCTTAGGATAGATGCTGCCTTCTGCCTCTTGACTGTGCATTTGGGAGAGCTGTGAGCACTGCAGTCAAACTATGTACTCTAGATCCCCTTTCAGTTGAGACTTTCAGTGTTTATTTCCATTTATGAAATGTTTGGCCTTTGGTTCTAGGCTCAACCATAATTTGTCACTGGCTATTGTGTTATTGTGTTTAATGACACTGCAAAGTCGCACAGAATGCCTCGATGGCTCTGAGGAAAGCTAATATCTTTCTGTGCTATTTGTATGTTGTAAATGATTTGAAATTTGGATCTTTTCCAGTAAGGGATGAAAGCAGGCACCATCTGAAGCTTGTCTCATGGTTTATCTAAGATAAGTTAGTAGTCTTAGTTCGGTTTGAACTGTAGAAGTGTCCAAGTCCCAAAAATCATCACTTGGAAAAATTAGGATGTGTGCATGCTGTGTGCAGGGAGGCAAAACTTGAGGTCTGATCATGTGAGACATTTAAACTGGTGTGGCTTCAATGGGACCAATCAAATTAATTATGTGATTTAAGTATTTTCTGAAGTGAACCTGAGTAAATATTGGTCACTGCTTAGAGTGATCTGTGTTGAAGGCATGTAGGTTGGGTGCTGTTTTGACAACTACGTTTGTGTCTGTATTCTGGGTATAAGTTTAAGACCTGAGCTTTATGTCAGTGGTTTACCACTCCTACACCTTCAATCCCATTATATTCAGAACAGAGACTATGTAACAGCACGTAAATTTCAGAAAGATTCTACAGGTATGCAGGTACTCTGCATTATAGTGTTAGAGGCTACCATTACAATAATGTAAATTTTCAAATATGATGTTTTTGGTGTGGCACCAAAGTAAAATATAACTTTCTGACTAAGTAGATCAGGCTGTGGTATTTGTGCAAGAAATTAGGTCAGATTTAGAGCCTAATTGCAGAAAAAAAGATCTGTTTCAGCACCATCATAAGAGAAGAATACCCTCTCTGGGTTATATCCTCTCTTTGGACTCTGTTACCTGTGCAAATTTAGTGTAAAAAATTTCAACCTATGTGTTGTAACAAATAAGCTAATATTAAACAAGATGGGAAGTTTTATCTTGAGATTTGGTAACAGCAGTGAATACAGAGAGGTAAGTTCAATTTTATGGGCTTACTGGAATCAAGACAGAAGAAATATTGTATTTATATGCTAACATAACATGCCATAAATTTAGATACGGTATTATCAGCCAGTACACTGACATTTCTCATTATTATGATCCTGCTTTTTTCTGTTCACTCTAGATTCATGAGGGATAAACCTTGCATTGGAATTAAGGTAATATTTAAAATGCATTACTGCCAAAGTGTCCAAACCTTCATAAGGAAGGCATTATGTCGCTATTTGTGCAATGGATGTTCAAATAAAGAAGTGGCCATGAACCCTGGTTGAGCTTCTGATTTAGGAAATTTTGGAGTTTTTTCCCCAATGCAGATTCATTTTTCCTTTATGGCAATGAGATTTTATTCTTCTGTTTATAAACATTATCATTATGATTGTTCTGGTTTAAATGCCAGCAGGCAGCTCAGCCCACTCCGCCACTTGCTCACTCCTCCTCAGTGAGATGAGGAAGAGAATTTGAATAGTAACAGTGAGAAAACTTGTGGGTTAAGGTAAAGACAGGTAAAGCAAAAGCTGCACACACAAGCAAAGCGAAACAAGGAATTCGTTCAGCGCTTCCTATTGGGAGGCAGGGATGCAGCCATCTCCAGAAAAGCAAGGCTGCATCACGTGTAGTGGTGACTTGTCAAATGTATGCCCATTCCTGCTTCTTCCCTGTAGCTTTATATGCTGAGCATGACCTCGTATGATATGAAATATATTTTTGGCTATTTGTGGTTAGCAGTCCTGCACCTCCAATCTTTTCACTGGTGGAGCAATGTGAGAAACAGAAAAAAAGCCTTGATGCTGTGTAAGCATTGTTCAGCAGTAACTAAACACATCTCTGTTATCAACACTGTTTTGATCACAAATCTAAAACAGAGCAACTTAAAAGCTGCTGTGAAGAAAATTAACACTATTCTAGCCAAACCCTGTACCATCTCTACCACTTATTCTTACAATTTGCATCATGCTTAGGTCCCACATTGTCCAATATACCCTCATTAACCACCCCTTTCCCCTTCTCACTCGCTACTATATGCAGGTGTTATTCCTCTAGTCTATGATCTGCGACTGTATAATGGCCATAAAATGTCCATTGAGTTCATTTAGTCCTCGATTTGGATTCTGTTTGTTATGGTGGTCACTCAGGAGAGGAGAGGTGGTTATTGTGTGGAGTTACCGGAGTGTTGTGTGGGCACCAAAGCCAGCTCAGGTTGGGTCACTGCTGCACTTGGCACTGGTTCTTGTAAGGCTTGTCCTCAAGTGGTTTGGATGGTTCTTGCTGTAGTACTTACTACAACATGCAACTCGAATCGTGGGTTACAGCAATTTAAATGGGTATCTATTGCAGTCTCCATCCCTGGTCCCTTTGGACCAGGTCGTAGGGTTTTACATTGCAGTGAACTTCTCTGCTTGCCACTGCTCCAGCATGGGTTTATCCATAGACCACAGCCTCTTCGGGGCTATGTCTGCTGCAGTGTGAACTAATCCACAGCTATGATCACTCTGAAGTGTGCTCCACTGCTCTGCTCTTCACTGTCCTTGAACCACAGCCCCTTCAGGGGTGTACCTGCTGTGTCGTGGCCTTATCCATGGTCACTTCAAGGTCACAAATCTGAAACACAGCACTTTATGAGCTACTATTAAGAAAGGTAACTCTGTCCCAGCAAAAAACAGTACATTGATAGAAGTGTTTCTGATGATTGTATTCCAGATTTTGTTTTACCACGTAGATCAGCTTGTGACCAAAGCCTAACAACATAAAATAATGTAACTCTGGGTAACTTTTTTCCCCTTGTATACTGCTTTTGCATCACCTGCGATTCTGAGCCCACAGCTTGCAGTTGTTTGTACATCTGGGCCTTTAGATGACTCTGTGAGGTTTTAGGTGGCTTTAGCCCTCCCGTTTGTGCAGGCTGGTGTGGCATGCACCTGTTTGTGTACATGCAAATGCATAGCTGCCTTCTCCCATTCTGATCATGTCTGCATCTGCTTGTGCAATTGTTGGGGTCACTGCTTATGGAAAATGTACTAGGAGAACATTTAAGCCTAAATCAGCTATTCTGAGCTTTTTTCCCTTTGAGGCTGTGGTATAATGTTTTAGGTTTGAGGGTTTTTTGACAGCTTAATTATTCTTAAGTGTTTCGAATATTCTTTGGATTTGCTTTGTTTTGTTGCATTATTATAAAGATATATTTGACACTGAGTAAATACACACCATGTTTTTAAAAAATGAAGTAAACTTTTCAAACAGAACAATGACTACATAACAATTACTATGTTTCTTCATTGGAAGAGGAATTTAAAAATTGCTAATTAATCACAAAATGAACTCTTTATAAAACCCCTCTGTGAGAAAAATGTTGACCCAGCTATGGCTATTGCTGCTTGAATACTCCAAGTCTCTTTAATATCATACCTTTTTGTTCCCATTTCCACTTTCAAAATTGAACACCTAATGATGGCACTCATATTCTCCCCTTCCTCATTATGCCTAAGCTGCTCATAACCTAACTTCTTCTCCTCTAGCTCTCCTTGCCCTTCCTTTTCTCTTCACTGTTCACCTCATCTGCATTGGTGTCATATGATCTTTCCGAATGTCAAGTAAATGCAGACTACAGTCAGCATTACCAAATTGCTTTCCTGCCAAAAAAGTCACTTTTCATGTGCATGACCCATCGTCTCACAGTTAGCTGCAAGTCATTCTGATTCCCAAATTTACAATGTATTTTCTATTTAATGAGCTATTAGACATTACTCACTTTTTAACTTCATTTTTTTCTGACTAACAGCATTCCTCCTGATAATTATAGCTTTAGAAAGAAACAATTAATTTGAAACCAATTCTGCAACAGAAGTGGCATTATTTAGATAGCATTCCTCCATCTCCATGCACTAGGGATTATCTCATTAGAATTAATTTGTATTTGGAAACTCCTAGAGACCCCTATATCAGTCCAATACCCACCATGGTGTCATCAGTAATACAGACAAGACTACTGCATGTGCTATTTTAATAAAACACAAAATGAAAGTAGGTACATGGATGGCTGAGTAGTTAGTTTTTACTTTGTCTAAATGAAAAAAAATTAGTTTCTATGCTTTCTTAACCCAGGAGAATACTTTGAGTAAACTTAAGTTGAGCACAAACACAAATAATATTCCATGTGTATTGTAAAGTTTTGGACATTTTTGAATTGGTATGTTATTCTCATATATTCTTTTAGTAACTATAATATTCCATTTATTAGGATAATTCTTCAAATTAAGTGGTTGTCTAATAACAAGCTGGCAAAATTGCAGCTGACTCAGTAAAAATGAATAAGTGAGTTCAACATTTGTGGCTCACAGGTTCCCTTACATCTGTGTATTTATTAAATCTAATAATATGTACTAGTGCAGGCTATATAATCCTGGTTTTGTCATTATGGTTAATTATATCTAGTTAATAGATACAAACTAAATGTATATGCAACCTGCCAAAGGATCACCTTGTGGTAAATCCTAATAGCCTTTCCATGAATTCTAATATTTTTGTTTTTCTGCTACTTAGAGTTCCACTTTAGCAAAATATGGAAATGATTAACAGGAGGAAAACCTATCCATGACTCTGCCATGGAAGTTGGTAGAAATGTCCCAGCTGTTGTAAAACTAAGTCTCTAATGGACTCCCTTCATTGGTTGTGTATTGGAGCTCATACTTCATTCTCACAGTTATTTTGTGGGAACAATATTGAAAATGTTCCTGCCAGAAAGTTTCCTTTCTCTGAACCTGTAGATGCTAAATGCAGATTCAAAATGAATGTAAGATACAAATGATTGAAAAATATGCTGAGAAGTTTTCGTATTATGTAGAATCCTTGTCACCTTGATAGCTGAAGGGTATGATGTGTATTCCTTTCTGTCTTGGATACTGTAAGATCACAATTTACACATGCCTTATGCACCTTTGCACCTCTGTTTGAGTAAGTAGCTAATATATACAGGTGAGTAAGTAGTCAAGCAGGTAGCTTTACTTCTCCCCTGATTTCTCTGGAACTCTTTGGTTCACCACTGCTTCAGTTCAGCCGCAATCTTTTCTGGTTTCTTATCATAGTAACACGACAGGCCTAGTTCTGTCAGCTGAAATAATGAAATATTTCTCACTAGTGAATGATTCAGGTGATTCAAAGCCAGATTTTTAAAGCAAAATATTTTTCACTCTCCCAAACTTCCTACCCATTAAACAAAGAGATAAAGTAGTCTGTGTATACCAAATCCTACCTAAACTTTATTGTTTTACTGGAAAAAGTGAGAAGCTATGATTTCATGCTATGTCTGTAGCTATTCTGAGCTGCATATTTCTGTCTCTGTGTCTTTCTTTTAGTGTCCTAAGCAATTGTTGGTAATTCATGGCCTCCTTCCTGGAGAGACAATTTGTAGCTGTCCGGTTCTAATTTTTGTGTGTATTCTGGTTTTGACCAGACGATCTGTATAACTTTTATCTAACACCTGAAAAGAATATTTTTCCATTTACTGACCAAGCCATTAGGACTTTAAGTAATTGTCTCTCCACAGATATAATTATCCTTCTTTTTATTTACAGCTCGTGCTTGTCTTTGCATGTAAAATGCATTTACATCCCCATACGTATAACAGTCCTTAACACATTATGTACTGACTGTATATGAATAGCTATGTGACAGTTAGAAAATTAGTGTATATCAGTCTACATTATCAACAGAAACCATGAGATAAACATACATAGTTTTGCTGTATATACAGTATGCTCCTAACTCAGCAGTGGGCTGTGGAGTTCAGACCCACAGTGACGATCATCATAGTGGTGAGACATTGGAAAGATTTAAAGGTACATCTTTCTCTGTTCTTCCACTTTGGGGGTTGTTATTTGTTGGCTAATTAACATTTTTTAGTTGGTCTTTGCCAAAGAGTGCATCAGACCTGCTGTAATGTTTTCAGGTATTGGACTATGGATGATGGAACTCTCTATATAATGATATGTTGGTTCCCACAATATGATTGCTTCTGGTAGAAATTGTTGTTTGAAAATCATTGTTTGCTTTAGTTTCTTCTTTCCCCTCAGATCAGGGGAATTCTTGAACTTAATTCATTGTCCGTGAAATAAATGATTGGAGCCCACTGGAAAAGGAAATAGTATAGTGGACAAGCAATTTCTCTGATTTGTTTTTATCAGCTGTTGCTGAGGTTCTCCAGTGAGTCTGGTCTTGGTAAAGGCTTTCAGTTTTATCCATTAGATCTCTTTTGTGAAGGAGAAGTTTCCTGTTAAGGTACTTCAGTAATGGCCAGAGTCAGAGAACAAGTGGGAATACAATCTAACAAAAAAAGGAAATGACAATGTAAGAAAAGTACTTTGTACTTTGATGAATGCTTTGTCATATTCTTTCTGTTGGTTAGTGGCAGACAGTGTTTCACAAAGCACCATTACAGGAGGACTTATATAATGCTAATTTGTCCAGGCATTGTTGTTTCCAATTTGGAGGAAAGAAACTGTACCTGGCCTCTGCCTTCTGTTCTACTTTTATTTTACGCTCTTTTCATATTTTTGGAAGACATTTTATTAGTGTTTCCCAGAAGTGTCTAACCATGTATTGTAGAAAAGCATGTCCGTCTATGACTTTCTATGGAAGCCTGGTTTGTGAGGCCTTTTCATTTTTAACTATTATAAATGCTTTCTAGCATTGAAGAAAACAAAACCATAACTGGGGAACAGGAGAATGTCCATGTCCTTCCTTTTTTTTAATTTAAACAATCTTTAACTTAGGCATCTACCCAAGAAACACTCCCTTTGAAAAATGAAACCAAATCTATTGTTCTACTAGATTTTTTTTGGTAGGGATTTTTTTTCTTTTTTTTTTTTAAATTGTTGTTGAATGAAATGAAGTCTTTCATTAGTAGCAACATACTAACAATTAGGAATTTCTATATACCTACAAATACATTCTTCTACAAAAATTGGATCTCTAAGTTGAATACCACTCACTCCAATGAATTAATGCCAGTTGCATTAAGTAGTGGTGTAATAAAGGAGCATAACTCCTTGGTTTTCTTTTTACCAGCATAATGAGTTATAGTAGTAATTTTCTGTGAGGGTTTTAATTTGCCAGTATAATATGCAGTGAGCTTGTAATGGTTCCTAAACTAGGTCTAATTTTTTCCCTTTCTTTGCCATTTGAGGCATACTCTGAGTGCTTTCAAGCCCCTAGTCCTTTATCTTTCTTTGAGCATAGCTAACATTTTGCCATTCCACTGACTTTCAGCACCAGGCTTCCTTGATGAGTCTAACTGATTTGTGGTCAGGGTTGAATAAAACAGACAGAAACATTTTAAATCCAAAGTTATTTTTAATATTAATAATCAAATATAGCAAATATAAAATGGATTTTAAAAAGCAGTCTCTTCTTTCTATCTTAACTCTTCAGCTTACCTCTTCCAGTTGGTACCCTGGGTTGGTTTGACTTCTGCAGTTGCTCAAAGATCTGTGTAACACAGTAGCTTTTTCAGAAAAAAGCTAAAGGACTTGAGCAACAGACACTACAGTCATTAAAACTGGTTTTTAAAATAGCATCATATCCCTTCATGGTTAGCTTCATGTATTCAGTTTCTCTGCTAGCCTACAATACCATAAAGCTTTCAGACTGGGTACTGCACATCTCCCTTTTAATTTCAGTCTCAAAGGTGATGAAGGAGTTTTAAAACCTGCTCAGATGGCCTAGATCTGTCAGAGAAAAGAAAGTCGAGCCCTTCACATAACCGTTGCAGATACTCTGAAATTCACTCTGAGAATCTCATATAATAAAAGCTCTTTGGGTGGTTGATTTTGACTGAAAAGGTGAAGGTGGAGCCACCTTTCAGCATTTTCAGCACTAATAAAACTTGTGGTTGGAATTTACCTTTTCACTGATATTATCAAATCCAGAAGCTGGATAACAGCTACAATTGTGTTTTACCACCTCCTTGTGTTACTTGATTGGCCTGAATATCTTTTTCCAGCAATTAAATTTTGTGACTTGGAATGATACAGCTAGACATAGCAATCTCATAGGTCTCATAGTATTATGTTTCTTTGCCTGTTGAAACATATGGTAGTAATTTTATTTTTTGAAGTTATTATTTTTAATCTTGAAGCCTCTGCTCAAAAATTTATTAAACCTCCTGGTATTTGGAGAAGAGTAATAATGGTCCATCATCAAATAAAATTCCTTGGCCAGCATACAGAACCTGAAAAGAACACCTTTTTTGACATCTTCCTTTCTTTTTCAAAAACTCCCAAAAAACAGAAGCTACACAAGATTAAAAGTGAATACACCTTTAATTGTGATTTATTTTGTTGTCAGATAATGAACCTTTGCAAAGCTACATTTGAAATTACAGTATCTTATTTTAATGGTAAAAGAAACTCCTTCTTTAGAGACTTCAGTGTTCGGCAAAGAGTAAAACACTTTGTATGTCACATTGTTGCTGCTTTGTGAAGTTTAAAGAAGATTCCAGTGCTGCTTGGCTTTAGGCATTGGAAATTTGGTCATAACCTACCAAAAAGGGCATTAGAGGCAGGATTCAGCTTGAGACTGACACCTAAAATAGGCATCCAATTGCAATTGCCTACGTGAGAGATAGGTGCTTTAGCTTCATAGTCAAGTGACATCCAGGGTACGGTTCAGATGCATAACATAATTTAAAACTCCAGAGCATCTTGTCTGGCCTCCAAGTGCTGCTTCAGATGGTTGCAGAACCATATCTGAATCAGATGCAAAATAGCTTGCATGACATCTGCTGATCCCTTCTCTTGGGCATCTCAAATGGCCCTAGATGGTTATGTTTGGGCACTTGAATCCTGTTGCTTATCAATAGACCTAGAAAGTGATTCTGCTTGCTTTAAAACGGTATCTACTTTGGATCAACTAAATTGTACTTCAAATCACAGCAAGTTGGTTAAGTTGAATAACTTGCCTTAAAGGTAGCATTTTAACTATTTGTAGTGAACATTTTAAATGTGGCAAAATATTTAAGATACTTGGATGGAGTTTATAACAATGTACCAGATCAATAACATGTCAGACATCATGTTTCCCTCTCTACTCAGCATGGGTGAAGCAGCAACTTGAGGACTGTGTCCAGATGCGGGCCCCTCACAACAAGAAGGATATTGGTGTGATGGGCAATGAAACTGGCGATGGTCTGGAGCACAAGGCGTATGAGGAGTAGCTGAGGGAGCTGGAGGTGTTTAACCTGGAGAAGAGGAGGTTCAGGGGAGACTGTATCACTCTTGACAACTGCCTGAGAGGAGGTTGTACCTTGGTGGGGGTCAGCTTCTTCTCACAGGCAACTTGTAAGAGGATGAGAGGACAGAGCCTCCAGCTGCATCAGGGGAGGTTCAGGTTGGACATGAGGAAAAAATTTTTCATGGAAATGTTGGTTAAGCATTGGAACAGGCTGCCCAGTAAGGTGGGGGAATACCATCTCTGGAGGTCTTCAAGAAATGACTGGACATGACAGTGCTGTGATTTATTGGATAAGGTGGTGATTGGACAAAGGCTGGACTTGATCTTGGAGGTCTTTTCAAACCTTAATGATTCTGTGATTTACTTAACTGAACTGAGTACTTATATTTCAATGCCTAAATTTAGGTGCCATGATCTTGAACATATTGGTACCTCTGTTACTGATAGAAAACAGAAAGAATAGTAGCATCATATAAAACAATTATGAAATTAATTAACGTTGGAGGCAATTTCTACTAAAACTTTTATTTTCATTTCGTTTTTGTCTGTCGTTCAGTGCTGTAGTCTAATACAAAATCCTAATGTGTGAAAAAGCCCTCTGTTACCCCCTTGAAAGTCTGGATATTAAGCTGAAGTCTGGAATATCTTACAAGTTATGAGCCTGTTAATCAAACTGTTTAAGCTAGATTTAATGTTTCTGATAATTCTAAGAGAAACAAATAATCAGAGACTCTTAAAATAATAATATATATGTTACACATATTATACATATATGTAATAATAAGAAAGAAATAATCAGCTTTTATAAGTCAGTCTGGAAAGGGTGATTCCAGCTTTCCTTCTAGTTTATAAGGAGCATGACATCAATTAAATTTTATTTCTCAGATCAGGATTTGTTGCTGAGACCATCATCTAGAAGGATAGTTAATTCCAGAACAAGCATTTACTGGACTATGATGTAACAGCAGGAAATGAGAGAAAAAGTTTCCACAAGAATGAATAACCATACACTGAATGTGCATAGAAATCTACTTACAGAGTTTCACAGCAATAAACCAAATGCGGACTCCTGAAGGAGGTATATTCTGTGTTAAGTATTTTTGTGACAGTGGCACTTTGCATGACCTTTCAGGAATGAGGTGCTGAACAATGGTAAAACAAAACATTTTTCTGTCCTTTGCTTTGGTTCACTTGCAAGACTGATGCCTTTCAATCCTCAGTCCTCACTGCATCTGCCTGTCATTGAGTGTACAGCTCTAAGTCAGTGGTCCCTGTGTCTTGGCCTATGAGGAGAGGGAAGTATATAATTTCTGACATCTACGAGTGTTTTATCAAAATACTGAGAATGTTAGAGGGATTTCTTTTGGGGTTTTGATTTTCTAATGAGCAACTTGACTGTGATTCATTAAGCTTCTCTAGTTTTGGCTCTTTGTAGAATACAGGTCTACTGGCATCAGTCCCCAAACTCCCACTGTGCTCATTGGCACTGGATAGCATCAATCTATGGAACAGAAAAAATGACCAACATAAAACAAAGCAACTCTCCTTCCTTTGTTGAATGGGAGTAAGTAATATAAAAAATACATCTGCTTTGCTACTTAGATTCTTAAACACTTTACTACAGAATTACAGAGAATTTTATACAGAAGAAGTACTTCTGCTTATCATTTGTGTGGTGAAGTGATTCTTAGTGTAGACAGCAACAGCTGAACTTAGTAAACAAAAAGCTTGGGCCCCAATATTGACATGATTAGGCAATGTACCCTCTCTCCCCATACTCCCCTTTTTTTGTCTTCTGCAGAATTACTCTCTTCTCAGTAGCTGCAAAGTAATTTTTGACTGTATTTTTATTTGCTGAGGTTCTTCAAGGCTCTTAGGAAGAACCTGCCTTGATTCCTCCAATAGTTATATTTGTGAAGTATTTTTTGCAGGACATTTCTATTAGCAGAACATCAATATCTGACTAATTAGAGATGAAATGTCCAAGCAGTATTGAGTAATGCTGTTTTCTAACTTACTAATTAATTGCAAAACAGGAAAAAATGTTAATTATGGTTGGAAAGATCCTAAATACCATTTTGTGAAGAGTTATTTTAATTGCAAGAAATTATGCAAATAACCAAATATATAACAATTAAAAAAAAAAGATCTCTCATGCTATTGTAATACAGGCATAAAATGTTTTATGGCAGGTGAAATTGTAAGCTCCTGCAGGAATTTGAGGATTAGAATTCTCTCAGTGAATAAACATTATGCTTCTTATGTACTTAGCTCCATTCTTCTATACATGTCCCCTTCAGAAAAAAAAAAGTTTTTTTAAATTTGATTTTAGAATGTTTATACAAATTTTAAAATTCTGGTACATTATTTGTGGTATGTTACAACAACTGCAATTGCAAGCTTCAAAACTAATGACCTAATCTGTCTTTAAATGTTAGAGTGGATAGACATACATATATTGATGGCTGCAGTTTAAAACCCCAGGGCCTGTCTATAATAGAAAGAATTAGCATCAGCATTTTGTACAGCTGCACTGATGGTGAGTGCTATTTAGGTAAAAATGAATGAGGGTTGAACTTTGTTCAGCCCTGGTTCAAAGCATCATTGCATATTGGACCAGGTTTTGACTGAGCCATGAGCCTGCATATGGCTAGAATTCCCATGAGCTGTGTGAGAACAGCTTTAAAATAAGGTATCTGATGGTTAGCAACAAGGCAGTGCTGCATCTGCTTTGGGTCTTTTTTTTTTTTTTCTGAGTTTGTGCAAATGCATTCACTTCACGAAAACAAGTACAAACAGTACTTGTGCGAAGTGAAACATCTCTGCTGTGCCTTCCAAACTTCCAAACCACCACTCTCTCTATCTCTTAGATGGGATAGAAGTATTTGAAGGCTGCAACAGTGCATGATCTTCAGGAAGCAGCTCACATGCTCTACACATGCATAAGTACCTGCTGTAAGCAAATACAGACTTTGGAAAAGCACAGAAAATAAAACTGATTTACCTATTTTTAGGCTATTTTTGTAGCGGCTTTTGTAGGACCCATATTAATCAGCATACATATATATTGTGTTTGTAGTGAATATCTGTCAAGAGTCAGTAAATGCTTTCTCCATAAAAAGCGGATTGCATTATTAGGTTGGGGTCACTATTTACATAAAACTTAATATTTACCTTTTTTAGCTTTAAGCAAGTTTTATTTTGATTGCTATATAGATGTATTTATAATCATTTGCCATTTCTAGAATAAAAAAATGAGGGAGCTTACAGAACTTTTCAAGTTCTTCTGAGTTTCTTCACCTTTCATTTCCTCACAAACCTCCCCAAATGAGTACATCAGCATCATTTCCCAAAAGAAATTTTGCTACCGTTACTTAATAATTCTACATAGAATTTTATATCCTTTTCATAGTAGCACAGAAGAGAGCATTGGAAAAACTCTCACTAAAATCTTGACTTTCATCCTACTTTCACTCTAAATGTAGACCCGGAAGTCTGCTTTCTGAGGAGCTCACTTGTTGTTTTTTTTTGTAGTGTCCATCTGACCTGCTGGGCTACCTCAGCAGCACTGCTTAGTGTTCATGGGAATGAAACTTCAACATGAAGAGACAGCAGATTTTATCTTGGGTAATGCAGATGTCTTTCTCAGAGCCAATAAACCAAATCATCCCCAGTGAAAGCATTTTTTGGACAGCAGGTCCAGCATTTTCAGCTGATGCCTGCCCATGGTACTTTATGTTAGGGATATGAAGTTCTTAGAGCTTCCATTGACCTCAGTTATAATTTGCGGTTCTGCAACTACAAGTGAGAACTTTCTGTGAGCACAAATTAAGATTGCATGTGCAAATTGTGAGACAGCCTGCATAACTTACTGTCATTTGTGCATGTAAAAAGATTATGTGCATACAATTCAGCCCATATGCTGAAAAAACAAAACTGTATTTTAATCAAGTTCCCTAGTTAAATCAAATTTAAACTACTTGCTAATCTATCTGCCCAGAACAGTCCTCTCTCAAATCTGTATGAAACTCTTCTCTACACTAAGCAGGTCAAAGTTTTGAAAATTTTCTGGAGGTACAGCTTGCTTAAAAGGCTGTCATGAAGTCCTGGGAAGAGGAGATGAACATTGGTAAGGTTTGTGCTCAAGTAGTCTACTCAGACAAACTAATCCCCATCTTCAAACAATCTTTGCCTAAATAATGTTTTTGTGCATCTTTGCTGTAATAATACCTGCAGTGGGTATTTTCTCCAAAAACTTGTGTGAAACATTCCTGAGAGAGAAGTTTGCTGATTGCAAGTAGCGTGTTGAATTTCTTTTTTCCCATTTCATTTAATTGAAATTTTTGGCTTCTAGCCAAATGTGGTGTAAGACATTTTTAGGTCTCGACCACTAAACAAATTGTTGTAGGAACTGCATCCTCATTTCACACAGGATGGGTTGGCATTTCTAGTTCAGCTTATTTAGTTCAGTGACTGTAGCTGTTATGCTACAGATGACAAGATGACAAGAAGGTCCTTTGCCTTTGTGCTTTAGTTAGAAAGCTTAGTTAGACAGGGGATGCTGTTGTGTCAGCTACAAGGTTAGAATCACTGTGGACTTCCGATGCTTGAGAGAGGTGTTACAGCCTTGAGATAAAAAGATGTGGCTCTTAAGTGCAAGGACTGAAATTCAATGCATTTTGAGTTGTGACATTCACTGTTTCAATCCTTAGTGAAACAACCTTGAAGCAATATTCACCTTTACTAGTCCAAACAGAGTCTGAATCACTTTTCCTGCTCATGGGAGGCAAAGCTATCAGGATACATGCATGTTACCCCAAGGACCATATCTGAGTTTTCTGCAGGTGTTTTTTGTTGGTCCGTAAATAGATCTAAACTTGGTTTGCGAACAGAAAAAAACAACTGACCAAATGTCTTGGTTTAGGAATGGTACTCCCCAATTTAGTGCTCCCACTGGGACTCTCCAAACTGTGTGCTGCTCATTCACTTCATTCGCCTGTGGTGAGATGGAGAGAATTGGAGGCACAAAAGGTTGAGATAACAACATTTACTGGAAACATCAGTGAGATAAGAAAACTAACAGCAACAGTAACAGTACTAATGACAGAGGGTACAAGAATAAATGATTCACACAGAAACTCCCTGACAAAAGGCAATACCTGGCCACTCCCTTTTCCAAGCTATGCCAACCCTGAAGGGAGCACTTCCCTGCCCCTTCCCCCTGCTCCCTCCCAAAAATGATGTGAGGTGGTATAAAGTAATCTCTGTGTCCTAGCCATGCTCCTTCCTGAATATAGCAAAACTTTGCCCAGTCCTGGAACCAGGTCATCAAACTTTCGGATTTTTCTGTGGTTCAGGACTAACAGATTTTGATCCAACATATATGTTGAATTTTTTAAAATTCTACAGAGGAATGCTTTTGTGACTTTGCTTGTAATTATTGAAAATGCTGTATTTTGACATCATAATTTGGAGAGCAATTTTCAAAGTTATGGAAAATGAGAGCTTGCATAGCCATGCAGTTATCTATGGTGACCTGGACAATTTGTATTGATGTGTTTGAATTTTAAAGGAAAAAGTGTGTCCTTTTATGAATCTTACCTTTTGCACATTCTGTTTGCTCTCATGAGATTACTGTATTGTTGATGCCTCTGTATATTGGAAATTTACTGTCCTCTGTTGGGGATATATACTGTGTGTCTCGTACCAGGTGCACTAGAGCATTACTGAGTGCCTGTGATGACTTATGCAAATTGGAACCCCTCATCTTGTAGGCAGATGATTTACAAATCAGGCTTTGTATTTTTTTAGGTCTGGACTGAAGGTACTGGTTTTCAACCCTTCAGTTTGGAGGACTGAAATTTCTCCAGAAACAGAGAAGTTGGGTATGGAATGTGTTCTCTGACATGGTACTAATTAAGGTTGAAGAAAAACATATTCCATGGGAGACAACATCCCACATTTGGAAGCTGCTTGGGGGTAGCTGACTCTTGGAAAAAGACTTTGAAGTCTTAGTAAACACCTAACACTGATGAGTAGTTCAGCAGTGTGCAGCTCTTGTGCTCTGTCTGAAGCTGAGTAAGTGCTTTCAGGATCTTTAGCAGTCAATTAGATTACCCACTTCAGTTAGGGTGTGACCTTCAAAGGCCTTAGGGAGAGACAGTGTTCATGAGATGGCAGTTCTGTGGAGAAAGGTCATCCCCCTATTATCTGAAAGTGTTTTACAGTAAACATAGGGGCCAAGCAATTGAACTTGTGCATCTTCAAATAGTGCCAGATAGAGGAATGTGACAACATTTAAAAAAACATACAAACAAACAAACAAAATGAACCCACATTGTTTTTCAGTACAGACCTCAAGAGTTATTTTTAGAATAAAATCTGCCCTCAATAGTTAACTTGAAATACAAAACAAAATGTTAAAGATGGCTTTCTTTTTTTGACCTTTCCCACTTCATACTTCTCAGCATAATGTTGTTTACAATGTAAATACGTCTAAGTATTTTAGGAAAATGAAGCGAGACCTCAAGTTCTGGAAAGAGCAGAAAAATGATGTGAAAGTTTTGGCTGCCCTTCAAAAACTTCAAATCCACAAAATCTTAGATCAATGAGCTTACCTCATCTAGAGACTTCTGAGAGGAAGTGGTGTATATATGGATCTGTGGCCTAAGCATAAATGTTTTCTGAACCATGCCTGTGCAAAATGTATCAAATACTAGATTTCATAATCTGCTTTTTTTGATTGCTTGGAAGAGAAGACTGTTCATTTTAAAAAAGTTTTATTTTCAAAATAAATGGGCTGTGATTACTAGGAGTTTATTGAAATTGAGATTTTTTGGTAATGTCCTTGAAGAAGAACGAAGATATAATGTGGGGTGTGGTTTTTTTTTTTTTTTTTTTTTTTTTGTTTGGTTTTTTTTTTGTTTGGTTTTTTTTTTTGTTTGTTTGTTTGTTGTTGTTGTTTGTTTTGTTTTGTTTTGTTTGTTTGGGTATTTTGAGGACTTTTAGATGTAACTGTCAAAAGACAAATAGCATGCTAGTATGAATGACCAAGAAGAAGTTAATGTTGATTAGATTATTTTCCTGCTTACTGCTGTGACTCACCTGCCTTGATGTCATGGAAGGGGAAAAGAGTCAGCTTCTCTTTTGAGTGTTCTTGGGATATTTATTTACAATTCAGTCTCTATCCAAAATTGTAATTTTAGGGTGTGGGAAAAGTGATTTCCGAAGTGATGGATGGCACTTGTGCATGAATCCAAACAATGACAAAGTCCTTTTCGTTGCCACATTGAGAACTCAGTGAGAGCTGTTACAAGGGCCATATGACAGAAGCAACTCTGGCACAGTAAGGTCTGGTGGTTGTGTCCAAATTCAGCTGCTGCTACCTGGGATGCCCAGGAATAATAGTTTGTGTAGGCAGTGCCAGCAGCTGGAAGGAACACAAAAATTTTCAAGAGGGAACCAGCAGGCTACAGGTAGGGTTGAGCACATCAGTAGTTTTTGCTTGAAAATGCATTTCAAAGACAATAAAGTTTACTAATAAATTGGCCAGAAAGGAGTGGCAGATGACCCAGCTTCTGTTTTCAGTACTTTTGATCCCAAACATATAAATATGTTAAACTTGTATTGATATGTAAAAAGAAAATAGTCTAAAGTCATAACTGGCTGTAGAATTTGGTGCGAATTAGATGTGTGGAGGCAGAGGTGTATGTGGCTGTTCCTTTCTGCCTCTTATAGACTACTCATGTCAGTGTTACCTGCTTTGCTTGCTCCCCACACAGAGCTGACCTTGTTCTGGCTAGCCTTGTACTTTCTCATTTCTTTGTCTGTGTTAAAGCCAGCTGGTTCTCTCTATGGAAATTCACAGCTAGGACCCTTTCAGCAGATGTCTACATGGCTTCAGCAGCTCTTTTCCTCTGCCCTTCTGTGGCTTTATTAGACTTTTACCCTCACATTACAAAGTGAAAGCTGAGTTACTCAACTTTCTTGAAGTGTGTAGCTATTTGAAGGCTATTTATAGTTGAACTTGAGAGCATATGGAGTGAGCATAGCCAGAATATTTATGACCTCCAGATCGCTGCCCTTTCTTCACTCAACCCCCAGATTTACGTAAGACATTGTAGCCTTTTATTTTTGAACCAGGATCTGTCCTGGTGCATTATACAAGAAGGTTTTCTCCTGGAAACTGCAGATAAGTTAGGCTGCTTTCCAGCAGCATAACTTCATAGAAGTTTTCACACAGTTTATAACAAGATTATAGATGTGAGAAAGATACTGCTTGTTCAATGTGTAAGGGGGACTGAACTCAGGTTTGGGAGATCTCATCACCCACAAGACATGCTGAGAAGTCAAATAATAACATTGTCAAAGGGGTGCAGCAAATGATGTCTTTATCTCTACCAGCTTTGGTAAAAACATTTGAGAATATATATACTTGCTACGCTTGTTATTGCATGAGAATTCTTGCTGCTTTAGAAGAAGATGGGCTCAATTTGCACCAAACCAGGTGCTGAGTCTTCTTTTAGGACAGTGGCTTGTGTCTGTGAGTGAGCAGAAATACACATGGCTGTTTAGCCTCCAAAAAAGGCTGGGAAACACCCTGTAATGTCTCAGGGAAGACAGTCATCTCTGCAGAACTTTATACTTTTTGCAGCTCAGATTTTAAAACTGTTTTCTGGAAACTTGTGATGTTCTAAAAGACCTCAGGCCTATGTTTGAATACTCAGGGTTCCAAACCTCCATAAAATTCTTTCTAAATGTTCTGCTTGCATAAGTGACAAGACTTTGAGATCTTTGTACAAATACAAAGCTGGGCCAATTTTGTTTATACCTGTTTTAATACTTGCATTATTCTGACCAAAAAATCTTTGTAAATGGACAGTAAACTTAATTGGTTTTTTTGGATGAGCATATGGTTTTGATGGGTATTTTGAGTATCTCATCCAGTGTATACCAGAAGATGTCTGGGTGAAGGAGTTACCTATACTCAGGGCTTCTAATGCAATCTTGTTTCCCCTGTGTAGGGACACATTCTTGAAAGTATTTTTCAAACAGAAAAAGACAAATTGCCCATTGTAGGTAGGAGACGGATTCTTCTGTGATATAAATTGACTGAGATTCCAAATGAAAGTTGAAAGTGAAAAAAAAAATAACCACTACCAGACAGTATCAATGCTATATCATTTTCATGCTTTTGGAATATGTCATAACTCTGATAGGGAACTGAATAGAAACCTTTTCCTTTAAGTTTTCCTCTAAAGTCAGAAATCTGTTTTGGAATTCAACCTGAGCTTTTTGAAAGAACAGGTATGGTGACAAAGGTGGCCTTTTGATTGTGGAAAGTACTTAGTTTTGGGTTCAGTTTATGTGATTGTTCTGGAACGGGAGGCTGCATAAAATTGTCAAAAAGGCATTGTAGGAGAACTTCTACATTCCCTGGCTAGTTCCTTGCCATCTGTCTGCAGTGTTATGACCATCTCTAGTTAATTATTCCTTCAGGCTCTCAACAGATCCTGTACCTTCCAAGGTGATGCCCTATGGAGGTTATGGTTTTCTTCAGGCACTTGGCAGAGCATGTTCTCTTAGCTGGGGATCTCACTCAAAATCCGATAATTGAAAAAAGTGTCACGACTCCTAGGTGTTTGTCTCATATGCTTAGCAGTGTGGGTTGAAGGGAATATATTACAACATGCTTCCGGAATTCTTTAGGCTTTTTAGAGTGTAACTGATAACAGATTTTGATTCAAGGTGGTGCTTTTGGTCTTTGTTTATCTGATCTTGCATCTTAACTATCTAGGAAAACAGTAAGATGACAGGTGCACCAGATTGTAAATATTCAACCCAAATAAGGTGGTACTGTGACCTATGGTTTCCTCACATAACAACACTAGAGGACAAGAATATTAATTACGAAGATGGGAAGAGCCCTGAAATTTTCTTGATCTCAAGATGTATATGACAGGCAAGTGGCATATGTAATTCATAATGTTTGGAGAATTCAAGCTTTGTAGCAGATCAGCTGTCTTCCATGCAGGAGTAATCGCTAGGGATCAGGAAATTTTGAAATTCCCTAGGTTGGGCAGAGTGATGGAAGAGTGTGAAAGAAATGCCAAAGTATGTATGAATGGGGAAGAAAGAGGAGAACAATGATGGGTCTTGTAGAGAGGCAGAGGGTGTTCTTAGTATGGTTTGTGGTTGAGGTGCAGAACTGCATGCTGCAGATTGTTGTGGGCTCTAAAAGTGTACTTGACTCAGAAATGGTCACTTCCATGAAGAAAATTCCACTAAGTTCTTATGAAAAATAAAAATTCCCCTTTCTGCCTCAGGAATTAAATGAGATGCAAATTGCTAGAAGTTGTGAGCATGGGGAAATGATCACTGCATGTTTATCCTCTTACAAGCAGTGTATAAACTTCTTACAAGGCTCCTGCTGCTGCTGCCTGTTAGAAACTATTTGTGGGAGGAGATGTACTTTCAGTCTTGTCCTGTACAACTGTTCTCATGAGCAGGCAGACTGGATTTCCAGAGTGAGACACCTGTGAAGAGTAAATTGCCCTCTGGTAAGGGGAAAGACTCTCTTTTGTCTGCTTTCTCTGGATCACAAAGTAAAGTAAAAGTCCTCAGAAAATATGTGAATTCTGTAGGACCTCTTATTAGAGGAGCTGTAAACTTGCTACTTGGGAAAATGTTTTCAAAAGATGTCTTGTTTCTCTGATTAAGTGAGAATGAGAGGCATGATATGGAAGCCACATATCACCTTAACACCAGGGAGGATGAAAACACCTCTGTACTGGTGTTTCAGTTGATGATTTTCTCTCCTACTAGAAGTTAATTTTGAATTATTTTTAAAATATCAGAACAAACATTTCTATAAAACGTTGAATTTTAAACATGATTTAAGATGCTCATTTGGACTGACAAAACCTTGCTGTTTCTTAACTGTAAATGTAATTAATGTTATTTACAATTTTTCAAGACTTTGCTTTGATCTATTTTTTGTGGTTCTGTTAATGAAAACAAACTGAAATTAAAAAGTATCAGTGACAATGGTGGGAAAATCTCCCACTCCAGGCAGCAGTCCCACTTGAAAATACAGGGAAAAAACCAATTTTTAATAGAAAGTTTAGGTTAATAAAAGGTTATCAGTATCCAAAAAGGCCTCACAAGCTTACATTTAAGCTTCTGTTTTGCTCAGTCAAACACGGATGGCACAAACTTTTCAAAATGCTTACTCTTACTGAGTGGGGTTTTAAACTTTGGATTAAGTTTTGTTCTTTTTTTTTTCATTGTGTGAAAAGGTCTTACTTTTGCTTTGCATATAGTTTGTCTAAGTACAGGTCTGAGATTTCATCATACCTAATGAGACTTAAAAGTAAGCAGTCTTTAAATACTTTGAATGGATACTTGAGATTTTTATTGCTGTCTCTGGGATTTAGCTATGCAGCTCTTATGGAAATCTTCCAAGGGACTTTGAAAATCAATACCTCAAGAGTGACCAGAGCATGAAGGTGTACCTATATGCATTTTTTATTTATGCATACCATGACAGTCTTACTGGAGTGGAACAACTTTTTCCCATCTCAATCTGCCAATCGTGAGTTCCCTTCAGAGCTACATTAGGCTGAGTTTTGTCCAGTCTTCTAATACCTTTTCTCGTGGTTTTGGTTTGTCAAATGTAAGATTACCAGTGATGTTCCTCTATAGATGTCATCACAAGAGTTCTACTTACATGTGAGCATTTTGCTAATCTTTTATGAGTCATTTCACTTGTTTTGACTTTCTCTCTGTATAATTATTGCAGAAGAGAAAAATACCACTGAGTATGTTAACATCACCTCTTCTACAGCCTTTACACACAGGCCTTTGAAAATGGAATGATGGAAAAGATCAGTGAACAACAGTATGATATAATGTAGAATCGACATTTGGAGATTTTAATTTACACAGTGTTACCTTTTTATTTTACATATTCTGAGATACATTTTTACTTGATTTACAGGTTCAGTGATGTGGTAAGGAGAGGCTGAAATGTGAAATGGGTTGCAGTCTGGGAAACAGATTTGGTTGGGAATAAAAGGGTTTTTTGAAAACATAAAAATGTTCTTAGGTTTTAGGGGAAACATACATGTATTCAAGCCTATACAATGTTCTAATGTTATAGAAAGGAAATTACTTCAATTTTGCTTTGAAATGACTTTTTTTTTTTGAAGTGACCTGAATTCTAAAATGATAGAAAAGTGTGACACCAAAACCATAAAAAATGCCCTTTTGAGTCAGGCAAAACTTAAAAGTTTAAAGAGAATTTTTGTAATTCTTCTTTGCTGAAGAGAAACCTTTTTTTGTTTTATTCTATTTTTTCCCTTCTTTATTGCCTCAGCTACAAACTCCAATGTTTGTACAGATCTGCTGAAGGTAACTTATGTGGGGTCTGAACTTTTTATACTAATTGAAGCAAATACAATGGGATCCTTTTTCCACATATGTGACAATCCTGCCATTCTTTTTTATACTTGTTGGTAGTGATGCAGTTACTTGGGATCTAGCTTATATATCCTGGTGTTACTTTCTAAATGAGTTCTCTTCCCAAAGTATTGAGGAGTGGAAAAGAGGTTTGGGGAACTTCTTTCCTTGTTCCTTTTCATTCACTTTGCAGATGGGCTTGTGATATGTAGTACCTTACAGTGCACAGTACAACATTTCCATCAATGTCCCATTCAACAGTTATTAAAAGTAAATATATTTCATGACACTGTACCATGCTGCACACCTATGATTGATCAATCAATCAATCAATCAATCATCTTACCTTCTAAATTCTTTTAA
Source organism: Aphelocoma coerulescens (assembly GCF_041296385.1). Classification (NCBI taxonomy): domain Eukaryota; kingdom Metazoa; phylum Chordata; class Aves; order Passeriformes; family Corvidae; genus Aphelocoma; species Aphelocoma coerulescens. Next base: position 33,749,844 of record NC_091014.1, on the reverse strand, counting down.
GTTTCTCATACAGTAAGAGCAATGTGAATAGTTCATCCCTGATACACAGAGTTCTGTTAAAAGTACCCCTAATTCAAATAAGCCAGATTTACCAAATCAAGTCACTTTGTAGAATCTGCATTTTTCTTATCATTGTTTTTGATTAAGAAGTGTTCTGCAAATCTTATGAAAAATAATTTTATATAGTAATATTTTTGTCTGTGATCAATTGTATCTATGATTCCATTAGAAGCAGCACCACTGGAGAAGAATTATTTGTTAAATCATTTAAGAGGTGCTAAACAGATTTTCTGTACTGCATTTTCCTTAGTGTTTCAGACAGTGCTGCATCTAAGGCTTCACAGACCATGTTGAGTTGGAAGGGACCCATCAGGATCATCAAGTCCAACTCCTGGCTTTGTGCAGGACACCCCAAGAATCACACCATGTGCCTGAGGGCATTGTCCAAATGCTTATTGAACAGCCTCAGTGCTGATAGATGATAGATGTCTAGCTTACTTATAGGGTACTACATCATCTGAATTTGAAAAATATCCAGCTTCTGAGAATGTATGTCTAATCTGGAAGAAATTTAATATTAAGTTATTTAATGAGATTGAATCTAATAAAATCTACTTTTCAATTGAGGACTTGGTCAAATATCTCTAAATTGCTTCCAAGCAGACACACCTTACCATGGAAGCTTATGAGACCTGTAGATACTGTATATTTTATACAGAATAGTGGAGAGACTACAGATCTTTTACTTTTCTATGTGCATTGCTTCAGCCCAACTCATTCCAACTTAATATGAAATGGCATCATGTACTGAAAAACTGTTATTATTTCTGGTGAGTGGCATGCTAATTTTAAACATGGCTGTAGGCGGGAGTATTTCATATGGTATGCATTGGCCAACCTGTGTTGCATGTTCCTGTCATCTGCCTGTTTTAGCAAGTGTCTCACCTAAGATTGCTTCAAGCCTGAAAGATTTTATGTCAGACTCCTAATTTTCTTAGTATATTGACATCCCCTGACTTTAAGCTGAGCTGCCACTAATTATGGATTGCTCTTCTTGTATTCTGTTTACAGAGAGAATGATCAGGGAGCATTTATAAATTATACCTTTTTTTAAAGTAAGTATTTAAGTCACCTCAGTGCTTAGAGCTTCCTGTAAAATTATTTTCAGGCATACTCATGAGTGTGTTTGTGAATAGATTTAGAAAAGGCTTCCGCTTGGATACTTACTTTTACAGAATGACAGAATGAGATGCATCTGTAGATGAGGGGGGAAACCAGATATATTCCTCTGCAAATTATTCAAGCTGACAGAAGGATCACCGAAAAGACAAAACTTGTCACATCCTGTATGATTTAGACTGATATCTATTTGACCCATCTGCACCCATATCTGTATTAAATCGTTCAAAGGACTTACAGACATTCTGTTTCTAACTAATCTGTCTTCAAAGCTTTCTAGTTCCTTGTTATCTAAACTTGAGAAATTCTCTGAATTTTCATGACATAATCCTAGACATTTTGAAGAGCATAAAGCTGTTGATTACAGAAGCTGTATTCCACTGCTCCTTTTGTCTACCTTCATATTGAGGCATTGCCACCAAACCCTGAAGGAATATGTTTGTAGTTCAGTACAATAGATGAAAACTATCTGTAGACTAATGTTTTTCAATGATAGTTTGGATATTGTTGTGTCAGCATTGCTATTCTAGCATGAAAGATAATCTCTTCTTTCCTGAAACTTCTGATGTATTAGTAAAAGCAAATCAAGACAAATGAAAATTTATTTACCTTTCAAATGGCTCTCTCTATCTTATAAGTTCAGTTAAATTTATGGGACAATTTACAAATAAAATATAATATGCATCTGTATCCAGTCAAAGAGTTTTCAAATAGTGTTCTATTTGAAATTCTTATTTAAATAGGTCTGCATAGTCTATGTTCCATTGTTAATGTAACCTGATTGTAGTTTTCCATGTGGGGCACAATGATTGTTAAAAACTCTAAATGTCTGAAGTTGCATTTTGTTATTTAGGGTATGTGGTTAAGATTATTATTTTCTTCTGTCAGGTTGTTTTTTCACCTTTCTCTCTCCTTAATTTTCCTGGTTTAGAATGTGGATTTGCTGCATAATCTCATGTTTCACAAGAGCATGGAAAGCAATTAAGAATACTTTTGGACTGGTTTGGCTCAGAAAAGCCTTCCCCTGAGATAATTTCATGCTGAAAGCAAACTCTGATTCTTGGCAGCAGAAGGAATTGAACCTTTTAAAAAGCAGACTCCCAGTAAGCACAATTAAGTTATTCAACCAAGCGAAGGTTGAATTTAGCCTCTCAAATAAACAACTCTGCCAGCTGCATCAGTACTGCACTGGTCCCAAATTCCCACTTCTTTGATCTGGCATGGCAAATTCATGAAGAGGAGAAGGTGAGATTCTGCATTTATTTGATAGCCTGTCAGATGAAGTACAGGCTGAGACCAACCTCCACAGTTCTCTGTAATGTCAGGGGGACTCATGTGGAGGTCATGGGGACAATGATGCATTTGTCCCTAAATTTATTTGTATGTATTGTTACTTGGACTCTCTGAATCTTGCCAGTCTTCCTGCCTTTTGCTTGCTTTCCTCTGTGCTAAGACTCCCATTTTGCACACCTTTGGTGTTGTTTTGACACCCTTTTTCTGGATTAGCTTGTCAAAGTATTACAGACTGTGCCTGTGTGACACTTCAGAGGGAGCAGCGAGATAGTCCCTGTCACTGAGTCATGGTTTCAGCTTGTGTGCAGACTCAGGAAGCCCAAGCTGACATGACGTACATGCTTCTGCTGGTGTTTGTTTATTATAGGTTCAGAGGAACAGGAACCTGGGTGACAGTGTCCCTCAGTGCACCCTGAAGCACCAAAACCAGGCAGAAGAGATGCACTGCTGTGTTGAACTCTCTCATTCCGAATTTCATGTCTTCTCATAATACTGTGATCAGTCTTTGTATGGTATTAATAGCAAAAGAACAGCTATGAGTGAAATAAGCAATTTGCGCATTTAATATTTCTCCTGATGCTAAATTCTCACTAAATAATCCTCACACATAGTATCATGTCCAAGTGCAAAAGAATGAAGCAGCTCTGAGGCCTGCAAGGCTGCAGAGGAGAGTCTTGGTTCTTCCTTGGTTCTTTTCCTCCTCCATGAGAGGCAATCATCTTGGACAAGAAATCCCATTTTAATTTCAGCTAAACTAGGAAAAGGAGAGATAGAGGGTAGCTAAGAAGATGAGGAAACCAAATCTTTATTCTGAAATATAATCTTAATAGCATTTAGTTACTTTAGTGATTTTGTGATTTAGTTACCTGCCTGTTTCCCAGAAAAGCTGCTCATTTTTTTAGGCACTGTGTAATGGTAAACCTAGGTCTGAGTGAACTTTCCACAGAGCAGGGTATGGCAGATCTAAGCTCCTGTATACTGAAACACCTCTGTATTTGTTGTGCTTCTAAAATGCTCTTTGAGAGGAACAAAAATTCAGTGGTGTATCAAAGTTACTCAGAACCACAGCGGGACAGTATGTCTGTGCAGCGGAGGACATTTTGTTACTTTCTACTTCAGGTATCCAAAAATCATTATTTTCTTAAAAAAATTTCATAGTATTCCTTTGCTCTGGACATCTATCACAATCCTCCCATGACTTTTCCTATGTCAATAAGGACCACACATCCAGAGGATATGCAGTTCAGAGCATCCACCTTAGGTGCTTTGAGACGTCCTGCAGATGATCTGTACCTTATCCTTGTTAGTCTTCAAAAACAAATCTTTCTATTAAAGGGTTCTGCCGAGAATGTCTGAAGTTTTGAAGAGGATTTTTTTGTCAGCTTTGTGCCACTCTACCATGAAGATCACTTCCCTCTCTCTAAGGGTATGCTCCGTGTTTCATTTTTCTTTTGCATGTGTAAGAGGAAACCTGAACCAAATAGTCAAACTTCTGCAGAACAACTCTAAACAATGTAACTGTGGATTCTGTCTTTTTCTGTAATTCTATTTTAGAATCAACCTAACTTTGTATTAACTAATAAAATAAACTTTGTATTTTTTTGAACTCTGTGGTTAAGATTTTAAAAATACATCCAAATGGAACTTCTCCCTTTATATCCTTGTACCAAGTTGGAAGCAGAAAATAGAGGTTATGGTGACAGCTTCATATTTCAGATCTTTCTTGTTAGAACTTGATATTAGACCAGGCCTGTGGGGCTTGTTTTTGGTTTAGTTTGCTTTGTTTTTGTTTTTTTTTAATGCTCTTAAACTTGCTACCTAGATCAGAAAATGCAAAGATAAAAATTTTGGAAATTTTTATTTAATTCTGTAAAGAGCAAAGGTTTGTCAGATATAGTAATTTGTAAGCTTTATTTCAAGTATTCTGTGGATATTTTGTGCAGGATGGAATACAGTAGCAGGCCATCTTCTTCTGATGCGACATGGAAATTCGTATTTAGTGGCCTTAACAGAGCCACTGGTATTTCCATTTGATTTCTGCAGCCCATAAAAAGAAGCTGACCTCATACCCTGTTCATCTTCATGGCAGTGTCTTTCCTGTGCTCTGAATTGCTGAAATGACTGTTACAGGGGTGCTTCAAGGGCACAGGGTAGAGTGAGGGAGAGAGGTTGGATACTTTTTCACTGAGGACAAGGATTAGGTGAGAGTTTCAGCAAAAAGAGAATTGAAGAAGAAGATCTCTCAGATCCTGTGATTAGGTTAATGGACCTCACTAGCAACTTAAGAAGGACTTAGAGAAATAATATAAATATTCACTTTGTCGTATGGAACCTCTTCAAGGGAGCATCAGAGCAGTCCTGTGTACTTGATTTAAAGCGTCAACACCTCACTTCTACATATCACCTGTTCAGGAGTGTGAGAGATCTCACATTTAAACAGTGTACCAGGATGAGAGAAATGGAAAAAGATGAGGTTTGATCTGTATTCCTGGAATACATATGGTCCACATAAAAGTACTTCAAATTGGATTATTTATGTACTTATATATTTTGTGTCCAAACATTGTTTTATTCATGTCATTTTTCATGGGAATAAACAGAGAAAAATATCTTCAGTTTGTTGGCTTAGACACAAGGTTGCAAAGGTAACAGAGCAAGTGTGCTGTAATGCTGAGTTGAGCATTATAACTTTTACCTGGTTAAATTTATTTCTAGGTTGTGACTATGATGGTGATTGTGGCCTAATATGTGTTAAAAAGTCAGAATGCTCCAGAGAGTGAGAATAAATTTGAGGTTTCCAGGATGAGTGAATTTTCCCCCCCAGGAATTAGTGAAGATTGCCATAAAGCTCACTGCAGTTTATGTAGAAGTAGTTTCTTAATTGCTCATATATGTGTAGTGGGGCATATAATGCTAACGTATTCCAAGAATTCTTGAAGTTTTTGGTTGCTAATAAATGTCATAATAAGGAAATACCCAAGATGATTAATGAAGTAAAATCTGTGGTGACTAATCTTTATCTAAATAATTAAACAGTAGTTTTGGTCTGATCTTGGAACAGAACAGATGTACACCTTGGAAGTGCAAATCTTCATGAGTATTCTTCCTCTTCTTTTAGCTGAGAAAATAGCTAATGTCAGCTTAAAAGGGCATCAGTTTCTTTGTGGTCAATGAATCCTCAAACTCTGGAATATCCAGATGTTTTTGAGAGTTATTTTTACTATGGAGCTGAAAAGTGGGTAATCCATTATCTGCATGATTGTTTTCAAAACCACAGCAAAACTTCATAAGGAATATTTGGCAATGTGTAAAATGCCAAAATGGAAGCATTTGAACATTGACAGTAAAACCTTAGTTGTATTTATTAATGCTAATTTTAACATGGGTAAAGATCACTCTGCTTTCAAACTAATGGAATCTATTTGCTTCTGGTTGATTACCCAGCATATATGCTGCATCCTATAGGAAGATAAGAAAGACATAGGTTATCACTTAGTCTTAGGCCATAAGATCACAGGGTAATTCAGGAGAAGGGACCTCAAAGTCCGCTCCTGCTCAAAGCATGGTCAGGTCTGAAGTCAGACTGAGTTGTAGAGAGCTTTATCTAGTCTTGTCTTGAAAACATCCAAGAGGAAGGGCTGCACAGTCTCTCTGAGCAACCTGCTCCCCTGCCTGACTGCCCTTAAGGGTGAAATTTTTATCATTAAGTCCATTCTGAACCTTTTGTTTCACATTACATCCATTGTCTCTTGTCCTCATTCCATGAAGATCTTGATTCCATCTTCTTGTCAACCTCCCTGTAGGCACTGGCAGGCTGCTGTTAAATTCCCCCAGAGTTTTTTTTAGGTTAAGCAAGCCCTGGTTCTCTCAGTCTCTCATTGTAGAGCAAGTGCTTCAGCCTCAGGCATCATGGGGGCTCTCTGCTGAACTCCCTCCAGTTCGTCCATGTCCTTCTAGAATTGGACACAGCTGAAGTCCAATGAGTGCTGAGTGGAGGATTAAGGGAGGATGATTTCTTCTCTCGATCTGCTGGCTGTGTGCCTACTAATACAGCCCAACTGGCTGCTGGCTGTCCCTCTGGCTAGGGCACAGAGCTGGCGCGTGCCCACCAGGGCAGTTTCTGCAGAGCTTCTTCCCAGCCTATCCCTTGCCTTTGTGGGCTGCAGCAGGGGGGCTTCCTTTTGTAGGGCAGCACTTGGCTTTTCTCCTTGCTGAATTCCTCACAGTTCTTTTCAGCACATTTCTCTAGCCTGCCTTCATCTCTCTGAAAGACAGCTCTCCCTTCCAGCATATCAAGTAGCCCCTCTCTGTTAGGTGTTAATCTGCAAACTGGATGAGTGTGCGCTCTGCTGTCTCCTCCAAGATAGTGATAAAAACGTTAAGCAGGACAGGTCCCAGGCTAGAACTCTGCGCTCCTTACTCTTCAGAATCTTGGACCTTGCTGTTGCATGGTCAGTACAGCCATGGCTGCCTCCCACTATCCCATTCCAGGCAGCTCTTCCCTGTCAGTGAACAGCAGATGCTGGCAAGCATCAGCCTGTATGTGCAAGCATCACCCAGTACCTCTAGCACAAAGTTGTCCCTGACACCTTCAGTAACCTTGTCTGCTTGTGTGTCCTGCTATGAAGCACTTTCAGCAGACATCAGGGAATCTTGAAAATTGTATAATGAAAATTTTCAATCATATCTCTTGAATTGCTAAAACATTTTAGGAAGTTTGTTTGTCAGTTTTTAAGACAGGAAGATATTAAGGAATTAAATGAAATTTTATTTATAATTCTGTAATAAATCTCCACAGATATGAATATTTTCCTGTTCAATATTTGCTTTTGTATGCTGTGTGATGATTGACCCCCTTGCAATTTTTTATCTTAAGAATCATGAAGGTGGGAATGACGGAAAGCTACTTTCCATGATCGAATACTACTACTAGTGCTTTTACAATATGCAAGAAGTTTTTTTTATGATATGATTATAAGAATTATGACAGTCTGATGTTCTGTGTAAAGAAATTTATTTCATAAGGTATTCATTTAAATGCAAGTAACAGCAAGGAATAGAGAATCATTTATAAATATAACTTTTCTCTGAAAATGAAAAGGAATTTCATTCAGTGGTATAGTTTAGATCTGAAATGCTGCTTTTAGAATTTTATTTCATTGAATGAAATTATGTTAGTCCATAGTCATTACTGACAGGTTGAAATTCTGTAGAGACCAGGGTATGGATTGTTGGTATGAGAAGCAGAGTGCAGGTGAACTGAGCAGGTGGACTGAGCAGAGCAGGTATTCTGCTTCAGGAATCTTGTTCCAGAAAGTATTCTAACTTGAGATCCTAATTCACTCAATTTTTGAAACTTTGGGAAATAGAATACATCAATTCCTGCCTAAAATTAGCAGTGAAATGAATGTTTCCCCTATGTAAACAGTCTTGATAAATTACAGATGCTGACCAAATATTGATTCTGTAAAGAACGAATTTCAAATTAATTTTAGTTGTCCATAAGAAGAGCTTTATGAAAAGATTTAAAAATCCAAAATGTATTAGAGCTGATAACTAACATCTAAAATAATAAATTGAAGCTTGTGATAATGTAGTTGTACATTTGAGGGTGGCAGTAATATACATTGGAGAGAAATGGTATGATCCCAGTGACATTTCTGTTCAAAATGTCTTAAAACGTAGTATCAGCCATCATTTGTTATTTGTAAGAGGTTGTCCCCATACTCCCTTGTTAATATCATAACTCTTAATAACATTCTGAATAACTGTTGGATTCACTGCTGTTGCTAATTTTAATAGGAAGTTGTTATTGCTGGCTAATAAATGTTTCATGTTTGGAAATCTGCTTTTTTTGCTGATCTTTTCATTAAGTGAAAGGCTGCTTAAAGGAGGTTCTGAAGAGCACCAGTTTTTCATGGGATGATGTAGTGGTTTGGCCCAAAATACTCATTACTGTTTATCTTCTGTGAGATAAGAATTAGGAGAAATGCAAAGCAGGCACCAAACTTGAAAGAATATAAAGAAGTTTATTAACAGACCTAAAAGAAGGAAAAAAAAAAATTATACCACCTTCAGAACTCTCCTCCTCCCCCCACCTTCCTCCCTGCTCCCACTGACAATGTAAAAAGACAACCCTTAAGATGTTCAGTCTGTTTATCACTTCCATAATAACCTTGTTCAGTCCATTTAGAAAGAGAAGTCTCTTTTTGCTCGTGCTATGAAAACATTATCACAACGAGACAGCCACCCACTTCCAAATATTGTTCAGTCCATTTAGGAAGAGGAGTCTCTGTGCTCGCGATGTGAGTCCCTTCCCCCGACTTGCACCTTTTCCCGCAACTGCTTTCGAGGGTCCACTCTTGAAGTTTTTTGGGGTACAGTTTTAAGGTTGAGCCACTCAGAAACAAAAAAACAGAGGCCCTTCTTCCCTGGGAGCAAAGGGTCTTCCTTATCTTCATTGTTAGGACTATCTCTGGGAGCATCTCTAGGAACTGAGGTTTTCTCCTTTCCCATTTGGAGCAAAAGTCCTCATCTGGTCCATCTCTAGGAACTGAGGTTTTCTCTCTTCCCATTTGGAGCAAAAGTCCTCATCTGATCCATCTCTCCCTGTCCAAACTTCTCATGAAATTACAGCTGCGTCAGCATCTGCCTATTGCTTACGAGTTGAACACTCCACCCCCCATATCTTCATGAAATTACAACGGGATACTCTGATATATCATAGCTTCACAACAGACTTTCAGCTTTAAGCATCTCCTCTCTCTCTTCCCTCAGGTTTTCAGCTCTTCACAGCAATAAAAGGGTTAATCTCACCTCGGCCTTGCAGCTTTGCAGCTGGAATGTTGAATTTTTCTTATCAAAGTGGAGCGGGGGGGGGGGGGGGGGGGGGGGGGGGGGGGGAGCCGAGCCGCTCCGGCTGCCCACGGCAAGGCAGTGGGGGGGGGCAGTTCCACGGCTGGAACAGGCCCATGGCTCCAGGATGGCCGTGGCCCGGCCCGGCCTGGCCCAAGCAGGGCCTGGGCCGGGCCCACTGGCCCCCACACGGGGCCTGCAGCCACCTGTCCCAGCGCCGGAAACGAGAGAGAGCTGGGGGGGGAGTTTGTCTATTCTTAAGTGTGGATCACAGAGGCGGTCACAACTTTAAGTGGCTTAAAGAATTGTCCATATTCAGACTGGCCAGCTGATAGGTTCTGTCAGGTCCCAGAGGAAGCTGTAAGCACCCCTTAGCAATGATATCCCTTCTGGGATTATGCTTGCTAACCTATGACAGATGATAGTTCCATTATTAGTCTTGCTGAATTAGATAATTAAGGAGACAAGCATTTAAATAGTTTTCAAGATTCTTGGATGAGTATGTATATTGCAAGAAAACAACAGCTGCAGTTAAAGGCTATAGAAGATGTTTTGCGAAAGCAATTGACTTGATTTTATAAGAACGTATTTCACACAGTATAGTGGTTTTTGTAGTATCTTCTGTTTCAGCACAAGCAGAACTTTGTAGCTTGCCACAAATGAATCTCTATGTAAGTTGATAGGGTGCAAGTTTAATGTTTGGTTTTTTTCCTGGGTATGAGGGTGCTTCGACTTTTGGGCTTTTGGTCTTTTTTGAGAGAGAAACATTCAAGAGGTCAAGCTGATAACAAGCCAGACTTGTGCATGACCCTGCTTTATGTGCTAAATTGTTCCTACAGGTTTAGTATTGGCTAAATTTGCTATTCAAAAATATGCATTCTTTGTTAATATGCTGTTTACAATGTGCTAATGTTCCCACAAAGGCCACTGAAGTAGAGCAAATTGTCCCATTGCATTAGTACAGGATTCTGTCTTTGAATAATTTTATTTCATGTCAAATAGCTTTTTAGTTCAACATCATCAATAAAACAGTATTTATTGTTTTGTAAAACAAGTGTTGCTGTTTCCCATGAGTCATCTTTCTGCCTTGTTGACTCACTCCAGGTTTTTTCTACTCTCTCAAACCATTCACGTTCTCCTAAAGATTTTGCAACTAAATGTAACAATTTGCCTTTATGTTCAGTTTTCACTCTTTTTTAGCTGTCATGGATAAGTGGAGTCATACAGGGGAAGTTGGTTCAGGATGCCAGCTGAATACAATTTTGGTCTTTATGTAGAGAGGAGTGAGCATTTTTTTCCCTCTATTTACTCTGCTCAGAACAGGAGAAATTTGCATTTCTTGTATCATTACATGTCATAGAGCAGCTGTGGATACACGTGTTGCTCCACACGTGTGGCCAGCACACTTGTAACAGGTAGTGCTGTGCCTTGCAATGACTTCTCGCCTGGTTTGGTGTCTTTGCTCCTTAGGTATGGTTTGTGGCATTGATACATTAATATCCTTTGGAGGAGAACAAGCTCATCTGCTCTACATGGAGCAATGTGCTTAACGCTAAGAATATGTTGAGATGACATGAATAGCTATGAATTTGTTCTGTTTCTGGGCAGAGTTACTTGTGTAAGGAGATGTTTTCTGCTCTTGTGTCTATCCGGTGGTGCTGTATACGAGATTCCCAGTGTAATGAATATATTTTACCACTAGATGGTATTGTTATATGAGATTAAGTATTTGCTTTGTGCCAGGGGATGCTGAAGGCAAGAGGACCTTTTAATGGCTGTCATGTGGGAGGGTGCCAACGGTGGCTTCTGAGTGAAGGGCAGATGGCCCCAGGAATACGGCTTAGCAGTTAATTAAACTATAATTTAGGATTTTTTTTTCCCACCCTGTAGCTTGTAGGCATGTTTGAATAATGCAAATCTTTGTAAGTGAGTAAGCTCAGTGCGTATGCTGACAAGACACTGGAAATTGAGGAATGTCTTCAGTTGCTGTCGTAGTTTTCCATGATATTTTACATCTTGTCTTCACTAAGGATTTGATTTTCATCAAACACATATCTGATTGACAAAGAGTATTTTTGCAGGAAATACTGAAAAGGAAGGGGAAGTTACCTGTATGATCAGGAACATGAGAAGACATGACTTTTAGCTTGAGTGAGGCAGTCATACTCGTGTGCTTACTCATCTACTTCTTGAAAATCCAGGGAGGAAGTAATGTGTAATGTATTCAACAATTTAGCCAAATTATTATGCATCCCATTTCTTAAAGAGAAAGATAACAAGAATTAGCAGCTGTTAATTGTTTGTGTTCTTAAGATGCTTTGTTCTGTGAAGTACCAAGAAAGTCTGCATGAACTGTTTTATCTTGCTGTTGTGTGAAAGGCATTATTCACTTAGCTCGGGATAGGGAAGCAGTTCTGTACACAGCAAAGCAGGCTGCTGGTTTTGTTTGAAAAACTCTGCATAAAATAGAAATGGAGGAACATTTTGTATTTTTTTAATAATGAATTTGACACTTCCTTACAGCTTTGTTTTCTTAAAATTTTTGAGAGAAAGAATTTTATGCTTCAGCTGATTTGGAGTTTAAATTGCTTTTTTATGGCAGGCATTGTTTGAGAATCTGCTGAGTTCCTGTTTGAATCACGGGCAGATGTATTGCAGGATCTCAGTGCTGTGACTGCCATTTACATTGTTCTCATGTTGTTGCTGTGGCAGGAGGGCTACGCTGCTGCAGTCATAGACCAACCCCTATTTTCTTGGGAATTGTATGAATCCACAACAAAATAAGGTACCTGCCCCAGAGTTCGTATTAGTTAATGTGTTTAGAAATAGCTTTCTGTACAGAAAAGTGGCAGTGAACAGCTTATTTTTCAGTCATGCTGAGCTTTCATGGAGTCCTCCCCAGTCACCAGCAGTTCACACTAATCTTCGGGGAGACACAGGCACAGAATTCAGTGCTGTATGGATAAGGTGGAGCTCCTGGTGCTTGTTTCTCAGGCATGCTCTCTGTTCTTATTGGACTTGAAGGTGTAGCGTGTGTACAGTGTATGCAAAACTAAAGCCTGGCTTTTCTGAATGCCTCCATGGGTGGATGGCAGCAGGCTGGGGAGCAGCCATCCGCAGCATGCAATTGGTATTTCTCCCTTTCTGGCATATGGTGCTGCCTTGAAGGTGCTTCTGCAGTAAGCATCTGCCATCGGGTCAGGCAGGCAAGCCCCTGGTGCTTGTCTGTGTCACACCAGCTCTGCTGACGGGATACTGCAGGCTTCCTCTGCACAGCAGCCAGGTCTGGTCTTGAGAAGGGCCTCCAGGATGCTTGAAAGACAAAATCACCTCTTGTGTTACAAGCAGAGTAAAAAATGATTTAAATGACTGGCTTCCCAGCAGGTATACACCACTCCAGTTCTTATCCCAATGGAAGACCTGGCAGAGGAAATTTGATATCAAACTCAGAGTGATTACTAGGCTAAGATGGCCTGCAGATAGCAAAGTCCAAAACAGAAATGTTGCATCATGCAATGTTGCCAACCAACCAGACAACCAAGTCATCAATATTTTAAAAGGGCATGAAAGCTACTGCTACTGGGCTTTTGAACTGTCATCATACTAATTTCCTATATTAGTTTCTTCTTGTATTTTCTTCCTTGTATAGTCTTCCATTGAATGGATGTTGCTGCTTCTTTTTCCCTGGATTTCATTTTCCTTCTTGTTTCAGTTAGCTTCATGACGCTGTTTAAAAACATTTGAGAGGGGAAATGAGATCTACTTTTTTTCTTCCTTCTGTGTTTTGCCAACTTCTGAAATTAGCTGCTGTGTATTTTCTTGTATGAGCCTTTGGAAACTGGTGAAGAAGTTCCATTTTCAGTGAGGGAATCCACTGTTAGAGATTTTCTTCTACTGATGATATGGGCGGTAATTGTATTTGGGGAGGAATACCTGATCAAAACCTGTAGCTCTTTATGAATATGTATTTGTTTAAATTTCTTTAAATGAATGACTTTTGGATTGACTTTTTTTTTAACTTTGTGTCTCTGACAAGAAACAGATAAACAAGTAAATTTTAACCAAAATAACAGCTAACATAGTAAGTGGTCTCACTTGTGATAAATATGTTACTATTCAATTCTACAAAAAGACTTTCAGGAATAGAGTTATTTTCATTGTATTGCAAAAAGACCCAAAACAAAACAAAATGGAATAAAACAAAACCCATTCAGACAAATCTTTCTTTTCCCCTTCTAAATTAAGTTACTGTCCTGGTTTTGGCCAAGGACAGTGTTAATTTTTTGAAGTAGCTGTGAGGGAGCCTGAAGCCCTGTGGGCACGGCCAAGACCCTAATAATATTTTTCAATACCATCTCACTCTTGTCATTGGCAGGGGTGGGGGAAAGGGACTCTATCACTTAGGAGAAGAAGGGGGTTCCATTGCTGTTTCCAGTAAATCGCTCTTATCTCAGCCTGTGATCTTTGTCTTTTGTGCTTGTAGCTGGAAGAGGAGGGGAAGCAAGTAGTGGTGTGGATTTTGTCTAGTGGGACCACTATAATGGAGAATACCATTCTTTAACCACAGCAGTTAGACAAACACAGTTGTACATGGTAAACATGAAACCTATAAGTCCCATGATCTGAGAACATTCAGCACAGAATTTCTTACTCTGCACGAAAGGGAAGTGCTTTAATGTTAAACAAATTAGGCAACAGTGTAATTTGCATATCAGTAATATTATTTTTAAGATGTATATTCCAGGCATATGCAGTCCACATAATTAATTAGACCTTCAGTGACCTGTAGGGAGTTTAACAAAGGCAATAAGAGAAAATTCATCAATTTCAGTGACTTTCTGTTTACCCTTATTAAATAAGGCTGGAAAGCACATTGGAACTGAAGAGAAGGAAAGCATCTCTTCCTTATTTTTCAGTATTTGTTGGAAAATGATGGAGAAAAAGATCAAGAAGGACAGCAATTGTTACAAAAGATACCATTTTGTGGAAGGGAAAAGTCACTTGTAGCCAGTCTGTCCTACAGAAGCAATTATGACTGACACAGAGTTCTTGGGTATGCTCAATATCAGATTTCTGCTTTATCACTCTCTGATGGTGGTGCTAAGCTGTGCATCTCCAAAATTTAAATTAAAACTATTATTAATGATTGAAATAATCCTTCATCTAAAAAATCAGATTGACTGAAGGAAAGACCACAGATACTTCCTCTGACTACAAGCTTGAGTCAAACCTTGCATTTGCTGTTAGTATTTCATAGCTCTTTTGCTCAACCTGTCAAAAAGGAGGTTCTATTTTCCTCTAGTGCATGTACACTGAAGTGTACTATATATTTCCTCTGCAAGTTTAGCTACTGCGTCATTATAGTGATATCAACAGCCTTGATTTTTATTCCTTTAGCAATACTACCTAACTTCTTGTTTACTTTCTTTACTTCAACTGGATACTTGGCTAAAGGCTTTAAAGGATTTTTCTGTAATAACTTCCAATCTCTTTTTATGCTTCAGAATCTTTCTTTTAGCTGATAGTCTGTCAGTTTGGTTCTTTGTTTCAGGGCTTGTCAGTCTGCATTCATCTACATTTGCTTTTGGCAAGACCAGGGTCTTTAACGATAGAAATCTTTTCCTCTTCAGTTGCAGTTTCCATATGATATGTTGTGGCTCCTCATCTAATAACACTTACAGACTTTGAAATCTTCCCTCTTAACACTGTTGTTTGGGTCTTTTAGCAGGAGAAAAAGACAAAAAAAATTAAAGGCGGGAGAGAATAAGGCATTCAAGGACACATCTCTGACTTTTGCAGCATCTTTTTGCTGTATTCTTGTTAACCTGTTTATGTCCAAAATTTGACCAAAAACCTTAAAACTAATATAACCTTCTGGATGAAAATATGCACTTTTTCCAGTATATTATCCAAGTCTTGTCTTGAGAAAAGCACATCTCAGGTAAAGTCTTTGGTCCTAATTCAACATAATGTATAAGTCCCTTCCTAAAGGACCTAAATGCTGAATAATATTTAACATTTATTGAATTCTGAGGAGTGAATGGACTTGGTTAAAAACATTAGCTGGGGGGTTCTCTTGATGCATCATTTGAAGCCTGTTTAGTTTCCTGGCAGAGAGATGCTGTGACTGCTCCAGGTGTGAGGCACTGGATTCTCCTTGCAAAATCCTCACGAGGATAGTGCTGATGTCCCTGTGCTGTGGCTTGGAACTCTCCCAGTTGTGGGGACTCTAGGCCCACACTGGGGCAGAGGTCTTTGGCTCCACCAGGCTTGGCACCCTTCCTTTTTCCCTACAGTGAGATTTTGGGGAGGCAGAAGACAATAGATTAGGGAGCTAAACACCTCTGATTATCTGAGCAAATATCAGTGCCTGCTAGGGTTCTCTAAAGCTTGCTTTCTGGATGCAGCTCTTACTGTCAGAGCCAGGCTAAAGAGAAATACAAAAAACTCAGGTTAATTTCTCACTGTTTGGAAGTGCTATTTTTCTTAACACAAGGTTAAAAAAGTTTATGGAATGACATGTCCAACATTAAGGGTGAGACAATAATTAACCTCAGTTTCTGGGTGGGTATTTTAAACACTTTAATGTTTAAAGGTATTTCAAAGAATGGGCATAAACTATGAAAGGTCTCTTGCTAAAAGATATTTCCACTTGAATCTTTTACAGCCCTTCTGATTTCTGCCCTTTGGCCTCCTTCCAGTTCAGTGCATATCCTAGTCCAGTACCAGGCAAAGCTTCACACTGTTCCATCAAACTTTTGTCAAATGATTCTCCAGATAAAATGTAACTGACATTTTTTTTCTCAGCCTCTTTTTTCACCCTGTCAGAACAGTCAGAGCAGTGATCAAACCATCGAGCCAGTGGTGTGGAAACACGCCATGCTGGTATTTTTGGCGTGGCCTAGAACATCCTTTTCTAGGGAGACACGTGGAAGGGTGTAGTGAGTTGACCCTGGCTGGATGCCAGACCGAAGACCAAAGACTCTCTATCACTCCCCTCTGCATCTGGACAGGGGGGAGAGAAAATAACAAAGGGTTCATGAGCTGAGATAAGGACACAGAGAGATCACTCACCAAATACCATTACTGGCAAAACAGGCACAAATTAGAGATATTAATTGAAATTATTACTAACAAAATCAGAGCAGGATAATGAGAAGCAAAATAAGACCTTAAAAACACCTTTGCCCCACCCCTCCCTCCGTCTCAGCTCCAGCAGTGCAGGGAGACAGGGACTGGGGTTTATGGTCAGTTCATTACACATTGTTTCTCCTATTGCTCAGGGGGAGGAGTCGTTCCTCTGCTCCACTGTGGCGTCCCTCCCACGGGAGACAGTTCTTTATGAACTGCTTCAGTGTGAGGCCATCCAATGGGCTACAGTCCTCCATAGACTGCTCCAAGGAGGGTCAGTTCTTCACGGGGTGCAGTCCTTCAAGCACAGCCTGCTCCCGCATGGGTCCCCCACCAGGTCACAAGTCCTACCAGGAAATCTGCTCCAGTGTGGGCTCTTCTCTCCATGGATCTGCAGGTCCCTGCCAGGAGCCTGCTCCAGACAGGCCTCCCACGGGTTCACAGCCTCCTCTCAGGCATCCATCTGTTCCAGTGTGGGGCTCCTCCATGGGCTGCAGGTGGATCTCTGCATCCCCATGGATCTTCATGGGCTGCAGAGGCACAACTTCTCACAGAATCCACCCCTGTAGGCCCCCCAAAACCTGACCATAGAAACCTGATACAAAGGTAGAGAACCCTTCACATCCCTTCCCAGTGAGATGGCAAGGCCATTGAAGGGAGCTGCCTGCAAATGGGATCTCATGTTGCCAGCATGGCTGTTGAGTTGGCATGGAAGTCCAGTCTCAGGCTGGGCCCTTTCCTTATGTTTATCTTCCCCCACCATGTACTTCATTGTTCACTTTAGATCATCTGCTAGATCATCTCTTGGGGAGAGCTGTTTTCATCAATCCTCAATGGGAGTGTTGAGCAGAGCGTGGGCAGTGCCCAATGTCATGTTACTGTAATTCAGTGTTGCCAGTTTGTGCTGAGCATCGGACAGACATTGTCCATTCTGTTTATTGTCCCACGGCCCAGTTTAATCTCCTGTATGTCGCTCTCTGGTGTCACAGGACCACATGGACAGGACTCCAGGGATTGTGGAGGTGGACAAGCCAACAAATCTATGAATTCTTCTTTTTTCACTTATGTCAATGTTAGTTCAGCATTGGCATGTTTTCCACTGGATGACTTTCCTTTGTCATAAAAAGATGCCAGCTTCAACTCTCTCTTGCACTCACAGAGCATAAACTTTATTTTTAAACTAGATTTGAAGGTACTGTGTTATATGGTGGAAAGGCAAGGGGAGAAGGCAGTTGATAACCTTTTAACAAACAAGAGAATCAGATAGAGAGGTTTTCTCAAGGTCTCTTGAGCCATGTTATCCATCCTGGCCCAAAACAGGATTAACTGAATTTAAAGCATCCTGGACCATGTTTGTACAGCCTGTTTGTTCACAAAAACTTGCAGTATTCGGGTTGGCCAGCTTTCTTAAGGTTTCACTAGCCTTTACCACAGAAAATGTTCTTCCTCATGCCAACAAAAAGGGGAAGGCAAACAGCAGGGCAGCATCGGGTAGCTTAGACTGGAAACTGAAACTTTCGGGCATGAGATTAATACTGAGTTACTTGCTTGATTGAAAAATTATCCTGTTATTATGAACGGAAGCCCAGAGGAGCCCTGGCTGTGGCTGTAGTTGAATCAGCATGAGAGTATCTGGGTTGTGGCAGTTGGAAGAACAGTGGGATTCCCCTGGTGCCTGCATGCCACAGCCCTGCAAGGCACACTGGGAATGAAGTTCTTCGCCTCAGTGTGGTCCCTGATATAAAACATGGCACTGCTACCACTCCAAGCCCTTCAGGTGGTGGTGTGGAGCATGCTCTTTTTCTGTGGACCTGCCCTTCTTTCCCACCAGCCCCAATTTTAGAAAATTAAAATGATACAGCTGCGTTATACCACCTTCCTCTTGGCTCTCCATCTCCTCTGCTTTTCTAGGTGTCTTGCGGTGGGGTTCTCTAGCACAGCAAGTGAGGGACTGCCCACCTTTCCTTGGAGTGCCAGTGGTGTCTGTGTGTCCAAAGTTGTTAGCTGGATGGAGAAGTCCCAGAAAGTGTTACACAGATTTATGCAGCACTAAACTGCTGAATTTTTCAGGAAGGCAGGAGCTGGAGGATGAGGGTAAACAAGCTCTTCTCTTGTAGTCTGTGCTGTCAGTAAATTTTTTATAGAGTTGAGATTTATTCTAGTGTCAGCCTTGTGTGCTTCTGTATAGGGGGGGCAAGATGGAATAGCCTGTTTAAATAAAGCTTTTGGCAATGTGTAAAGGCACCCTTTTTTTTTTAATCCTTAATGAATGTTTTGTCACTTCATACTACTCTTTTATTGTTAGCCCCTTTCATGCTGTTCTTCACCAGAGTGATCCTGTGCATGTTAATTTTTCATAGCTGGAGAGAGTGGGAGACAAATATTTAGTCAGAACTTCCTTTGTTTGGCAATGTACAGAACCGATGTGTCAGTTAAGATAGGGAAACATTTTAACTACCAGTTCCTTGCTAGTTTTCTTTTTTAGGCATGTTTTTTGCTAGAAGATTGATACGTTTTTCCCCAGAAGGCAGCCAGAGAAAAGCCCGTCCAGCCACTAGGGTGCTTGACACGTTCCTTGGCACACGCAGTGGCACCCTCCCCCCCACACGCAACAGCCTGGAGTGGAGGCAGCATCAGGGACTGCTGGGGAGGGAGGCAGAGCAAAATGTTAATGTGACATCCCCTGGACACCAAGCAGCAGTGTGTGGTTCCTTCCCACTGACAAAATGAGGCTGTGCAGGGAGTTTCTGCAAGCTGGCAATTGTAGAAGTGATTTCTTATAGTGTGCAGCCTGTCTGCTGGTGTACAAAGGCAGGCTGAGTAAAAACAAGAGGCTTAAGAATTATGGCAAGCCATAGTGCAACAGAGAGCTTTTCTTAGTACTTGAAATAATACAGAGGAAAAGCAAAAAGCAGTCAGAACTGTCTGACTGAAGAACCTTCAAACAAGGAGGGATGCTTGTGCATTACGAAGTCAATCTGCAATGTCAAATGCAACCAGAGATTTCGAAATATGTTGTAATGTACTGAGTAAAAATCTGAGATTTTGAAATATTTTCAGTCTAAAGTACGACTGCATAAGTGTAGACATACTTTGTTTCTCGAGAGATTTGAAAATTATGGCATTTCTTTATGTTTATTTCAGACTCTGCAGAGAATTTCTGTAGCAGAAGGTAATACATAGTCAAATTAAAGTTGAATTTAGTAAGAAAAATAAAAAACGTTGAAAGTAGAAGGGCTTGGTATGTTAGTAAGAAAATCTAAGTACAATACTACTAGAGGCAGATACAATTTCCCTAGAAGAATAATTTGTTTTTTTAAATACAAAATTAAAAATAACTTTAAATTAAAATCAGTATTGTGCAAGGCAGAATTACAAACAGAAAGCTGAGGGGAAATATCCTGATCTGTTGAAATCTAAAGGGAAAATCATTAGCATAATTGGCATTACAGTGATCTT
Source organism: Aphelocoma coerulescens (assembly GCF_041296385.1). Lineage (NCBI taxonomy): Eukaryota > Metazoa > Chordata > Aves > Passeriformes > Corvidae > Aphelocoma > Aphelocoma coerulescens. The sequence goes on along the minus strand of NC_091014.1, from coordinate 33,729,927 downwards.
TTAAATTATCCATAGGCTTCCATAAAATGAATTATCAGACATGATGGTAATAAGAGAAAATGGCAAGCTCTGATTAAACTGTGTTGGTGCTTTCTCTCAGCTCCACCTTCAGAAAATATGTAGTAGTAGTGTTAGAAGGCATCCTCAGCAAATGTAACCAATTTGTTTCCTTGTTTGTGTGATCAGAGGATAAGGTCTGTGTGTGCAGTGTTTGTGTGCATATATAAAATAACCATTCCTTTTATATAACATTGATTTTTCTCACAGTTTTATAATGATCACAGCTTTTATGTCTGGCAAAAACCAGTCTGCCTTGCAGAGTCAGACAGAATAACTGTGTCAAATAAGATTTATTTCAAGGAATTTAAGTGCAACTGACTTTACTGACACAAAAGTAAAGACTTGAAAAAAAAAGAAAAGAAGCTTTTGCAAACTCCTTGTGCTTGCTTTCTCGCTTGACCAGCTCCAAGCCAGCAAAAGACTCTTAGTGATTGAAACAGCTGCTGAGGCTAAATGAAGTTTTTAGGTGAACACTTTAAATTGAAGCTGGCTAGGAGGTTCATGAAGTAATTTGAACTCTCAGTGTGTGCATGTGTAGAACATAGGTAATAGTATTTTCCCCATTATCCACCAGAGTCTGTCTGTGAGCTGGGGTCGATACAGGGGTATACCTGTTGTGACTAAACTTATCCACAGCCACAACCACTTTAAGGTGCATCTTGTTCTAGTGTGGCCTTGTACACGGGCTTCAACCCCTTCAGAAATAAACCTGCTCCAACATGACTGACCTACAGCTGGAGTCCCTCCAGGGTTGTACCTGCTCTGTCATGGGCTTATCTATAGCCACACTCTCTGATGTGCTCCAGCATGTCCTCATGCACAGCTACAGATGCTCCAAGGTGTATGTTCTCCAACACAGACTTCCCCTTGGACCACAGTCCCTTCAGAGGTACACCTGACATAGCCATTGGCACAGATGCTTCAAGAGGTACCTGGTCTGGTATGGGCTTGTCCACAGCCAGACTCTTCAAGATGTCCTGCTCCCATGTGGACATAGCCATAGGTCACAGTCCCTTGAACTTGACCTCTCACTGGAGTTTCAGCCATCCAGTACAGCAGCACAGAAACAGCAGCGATGCCTTGATGGTCTGCTAGTGCATGGGCACTGCTGGGAGGAACATTTTCCCAGGCACCATACAGTAAGGTCATAAGCAGTACAGCACTACACAAAAAAACAGCCCCTAACAAGCACTAGACTAATTTACAGTGAGGCAAGCAAGCCCCCTTGCTAGCACACGAGTCTGCCAACTAATAGATAAACAGCAATAACAGCCATAAATCCTATTTGGCACATTCCAATCAAATCTGTTGTTATCTTGAACCTTCTGAGCCTCATGTTGGTTGCCAAAAAGGGCTGTTGTGGTGTAACCCCACCTGGCAGCTCAGCACCACCCAGCTGCTTGCTCCATCCCACTATGGGATAGAGGAGAGAATCAGAATGGTAGAAGTGAGACAACTTGTGGGTTGAGATAAAGACAGTTTAATAGGTAAAGAAAAAGCCACACATGCAAGCACAGTGAAACAAGGAATTCATCCACCACTTCCCCTGGGCAGGCAAGTGTTCAGCCACCTTCAGGAGAGCAGGGCTCTATCAAGCTTTATAGTTACTTGGAATAACAAATGCCATCACTCCAAATGTCCTCCAATTTCTTCCTTGTCCCAGCTTCTATTGCTGAGCAGGACACCATACGGTATGGGATATCCCTTGAGTCAGTTTGGGTCAGCTGTGCCCCCTGTGTCCCCTAACAACAACTCATGCACCCCCAGCCAACTTGCTGACAGGGCAGCAGGGGAGGCCCAGAGCTTTGATGCTGTGTCAGCTCTGTTCAGCAGGACCTAAAATATCTCCGTGTCAACAGTTTTTAGCACAAATCCAAAACACAGGCCTATACAAGCTACTGTGGAGAAAAGTAACTCTATCCCAGCCAAATCCAGCACACATATGTATGTCTGGATTTTCTCACCTGTATTCTCTAGATATATAGGCACATTTTGAATACTTTATAAATGTGCCTGGGATTTAGGGATATCTGATAACTGTAGCCCAGATGCCCCTGCTCCAGCTGCTGCACATCAGCATTTCATAGTAGTCTCATCTGGGACTCTGGATGTAGGAATGATCTTATTTGAAGCCTCTGAACATGTGTGCTCTGTTGTAGAGCCATGCATTATAAGTTTGACACTTCTGAAAGGTCTTCCAGGTCTCTACTATTCATGCTGTTTATGCATGTACAAGGGTTGTGATCACTCTCTGAAGTCAAAAGTGTGTGCTTTACAGTGCACACACATTTCGGCCTGGTAAATTCTGTACATGGAAGTTGATTTGGTTCCCATGGAGATCTCAGACCTTGTTGTCAAGTTTGAGGGTCATATTCAAGTATTGTACTTTTCAGGAATAAGAATGTGATTTTTTCAGGTTTGTCTTCAATTTAGTGGGGCATAACAATCCTGCTAGCTGGGCACTCTAGTTAAAAATGGAATTTTCAAATAAACTGTATTCAACATAGCTTGTACACTTATGTCTCTATCTGAATTATTCATTCAGGTCAGCACCTTTCAGACACTTGATCCCCTTTTCTAACATAAAACTGACCTTTATTTTATGGTAATGAAAAGTATGATCTTTTCCCTTCTCAGCCTGCCCTAAGTGACCTGTGATTTTCTTGACCTGGAAAGGAAATACTGAAATAAAAATAGAATTCTATAATGAGTTAATGTGCTGTAGATTCATTACTATTTTTGCAGAAATTATTCTCCCTTCATTAGCTTGCTCTCCCCTTACACCCATTTTTATAAGAATTACTATGAAGCCAGAATTTGATTAGTGCTACCTTTGTCAATTCAAGTTATTAATGATTAGTTAATTCTCTCAAGGAATCTATTTTTACTGTGTCAGTATTCATTTTAAGCCATTGAATCTCATGTTTAAACATTTTTAGTACATACTTTTCAATTATGTAGTCACAGTAGAGTAAAAAAACCATTAAATACTTCCTTACAGGTGACTTGTGAAGCAGGAATGATTTATGTCTGATTTTCACAGCTCTAAAAATAATGCATAATGTTACACAGTGTGTATGATGCAACTCACAAGCAAAACTATTCTTATATTCTAGTCTTAGCTTTGAATATCACTTCTGTAGAGGAACAGAAACAAGTGACTTCTTACTTAAAAAGAAGCTCATTATTTCCTCATTAGTTATGGATGTGCAAAACTATTAAGGTGATTTTCTTGTTGATAATCTAAGTCTCATCAACATTTTCTCAGCTCTTCATAGTGTTTGAAGAGACCTTTTCCTTCCATAATTTGCAGAAAAGAATACCAGTTGTGTGTCTAGAATGACCTGACCTTGTACATAAAAATAAATGTACTATTCTAAAAATGGCTGGAAATGTAAATATAAAGCAGTGGGTACAAGATGTAGGACAAAGTAAATGGGGCAATTGCTGGTTGGGTTGTCTTTTTCTTACATCCTTGTGGAACTACAGTGAGAATAAACAAGTAATGTGTGCTCTTTGGAAGTTTTAGACTGCCCTAGTTGCACTTTGTATACTGTACGTGGATATTGGGAAGAGAGAAAAATAGAGTTCCCTAGAGAATGTGCGTGAGGATATGCGCCAGGTCTCCAGGGAGTGTTTGCATGGCTGTAAGAACAAACGGCGTTGTCTGCGGAGGGACTGCGCCGCATGTCTGAGGGGAATATTTTCTTACCGAGCCTTTTCAGTGCAGTGCAGAAATACCAGGAGAGTCTCATGAGGATACAGTGCAGATGAGAGCAGTTGGAAGTGCCTGTGCTCGCCGCATTAGGGTAGCCATCTGCCAGCCCTTTGAGAGAAGGGACAGTTGCATAGGAATTATAATGATGTCTGAAGAGTCTGCAGAAGACCCACTACCTCTTAGGCAGCCCGACTGAGTAAAAGATGTGGAGACAGAACTTATGATGCCTCAGAAACACCATCCTCTGCCCTTTCTCTGGTATTGAAATCTCACCAGAGCTGAAAGCTCCAACTAGGGCTCTCCAGAGACACTGTTTAAGAATGCGTAGCTCTTGATCTCTCTCAGTTGGCTCTCTGTCATTTTTATTTAATCCCACACAGACAAATTAAATAAGTAATTAAGTGCATATTTTAGCTGCTGACTTGCAGGATCAGATCATGAAAGATTGCATGTTGTTTTAGGAGATTGTCTGCTTGCTGGTGTTGTTAAAAATACTTGTTTTCCACCACTTTTTCAGGGCTTCTCACATCCCTTCTAGAAATTGTATGCTCACAATTCCACCCCATAATTTTTTATGAATCAGTACACAATGTTAAGATTATATTGCTAGGAAGATTTGCTGCTCTGGTGAGGAGTGACTTTGTAAGTGTTCTCCAGACACAGAGTATCATTACTCTGTGGGCTCAGAAGCTGCCAGTGCTTTCATTGCTTCCGGACTGTTGATGTCAGATTTTTGTATACACCAGCCAAATTAACACAATTCCCTTCTTGCCACAGCTGTACTCCAAGTTCTTATCCAATTTTCTGCACCTATTTTTCTGCATGTTTTTTTGCTATTCACATGCAGTGAATCTAGTATGAAATTTCTTTGACTTTGTGAAATTAAACACTAGTTTGTTAGTCTGCTAGATTCCCTGTACAAGTAGTACTTTTTGTGGAATAGTTGCTATAGGATAGTGGTTATATGTTTTTAAATTTCTGGGATTTTTGTAAATCCATTAACTACATCTAGGCAAATTTACATTGTGTTGTCACTTTCTGACAGCATGATGCTAAAACCACTGAAACTGGATTGACTGTTTCTGAAGAGTGGTTCCATTACTTAACTGGGCTCTAGAGATTAGATATACTGAATGGCAAATTCTCTTTCTTTTTCTTTCTTAATTCATTTCTGTTTCATGGTTAAATAGACTACATGCTATCAAATGAATTCAGATTTTCTAAGTATTCCCAATATGCTTTTTATCAATAGATATGCTCTATAAAGTTATCACTGCTTTTTAACTGCTTCATCACTTCTTTCCTGGTTATTAGTTTGGATAAAGTTGTTCCATACTCAGGATTTTTCTTGATTCTCTCTCCTTTGTAATGGTCTTTGGTTTTTTTCCCTAATTATATTAAAAAAAAAAAAAGCTTCTTCCCCTTTCTTAAGGATAAACTGATTTGATTTTAATTTTCTCTTTTCATTTCTCTTGTGGCTATTTCACAACTGGGAAAATTATTGTATATAAATCACCAGTTCCCATTTTCAGCAAGGTTTCTTTTCATCCACAAACCTCCAATCAATCTCTCTGAAGCTGAACTGGCCTTCTTGTTGAGCTCTTATAGAATAAAATCCTGCCCCAGCTGAATTCAGTGGGAGTTTTGTCATTGATGTCAATGACTTCAATGCTTCACTCACAGTTAACATACATTCATTTTTAATTATAATGCCTTTTAGGCACCTCCAGCCTTCTTCCTGCTTTATGGCTTTTAATTACTTCCCAGAGAGCATGCTATTTACTCCTCCTAATTCCACTCAGCTTGGTTTTTTTTTCATAGCATTTTTTTTCTCATTGCTTGTCAGAACACAGGAGAAGGATGACACCTTAGGAAAATAGAAATATAGCCAAAAGGGAATTAAAGTAAATGTGAAGCATTAATAATTCTCAAAAGGCAAAATACCTATTAATTTTGATGTGCTTCATGGGAAACATGACTTCTGCGTGCTGTCCAGTGAAGGAAAGGAGTCTTGCAGTACGCAATTATCACATCTCAAGCACAGAGTGGTAATGTGTTTAAGAATAAAGTAAGGAAAATCCTAATTTCCTGTGACATACCTTGTGGTCCTATGATAAGGAATTTTTATGATTTTTTGCCCTAGAGATTACACAGTAACAAAAATGACAGTGATTGTGTATCAGAGTAAGACATACTGAATTTATGGTCATCTGATGTTTATCAATTTTTTGATAACAATATCACGTGTACTGAAGTACTGTGACTTTCTAATCTTTATTGGCTTGCTTCTTTTTAACCTTCTGAATACTGGTAAGGCAATTCTGCTAACTGCATTTGTATAAAAATATCCTGTGTCCAAAGAATTCATGGTCACATAAACTCCATTAATGAAATAAACCTGAATCACTCTGTTGTTTGTGGATTTTCTCATGGCTCGTCTACAGTTCAGAAGCTGCAGATTTATTAAGCTACTAAGAAAAAGAAAGATAGTTTTCCATGTTTATCTGTGCATCTCATGATCATATACGGATTTTTTCTTACAAGGGACGATATCTGTTATTTACTTCAGGTTTGTGTAACACTTGAGGAATAAGGGTTGTTCTTACTCATTTCTGTATGCTCTGACCTTCAAAGCTCCTCCCTCTTTACATGAGACAGTACTCTGTTGGGTCATGAAAAGGACAGTGTTAATGGTGCTTAATTTCTTTGAGCAAGATGTTCTACAAAGAAACAGAACTACTGGGAATAGCAACTCGGTATCATTACTTACAGCTTTTCAGCATGTCTTGGAAAATGTAACTGGTCAGTACTGTCTGGGAGAAGCTCTATGTGCATCTGCAGGCTGCTGAAGGGAAGATCATCCTACTGCACTACGTAAGTGCATTGGTTTCTTTCATGGTGGAAGCACATGAAGTGAAATACCACATCATTGACCAAATGATGAATATGTGAGAATAAAGTGCCAGTATGTTTCTTCAGGAACAGCATAAAATAAAATTCCTAAGAGCAGAGGAGGAGAATATGTTGCCTGTAAATGTCTAAGCAGAAGTAATGGTATTGACCTGTAGTCAGATAAGTATAGCAGTCCAGTGTGGTGACGTTCTTGTTAGAGAACGGATCAGTTTCAAAAGGTTTTGTCAGGATCAGTCCCAAAGAATTGAGGTGCTATCTAAAATCAGTGTATATTTTTCAGACTTCTGAATACAGCAAAGTAATTCTTGAAAAAAGGGTTCTTGTCTAATAATGAAAACAACTATCCTCTTTTAGAATTATTTTTTCTCTCAGAAGTATTCCTGATGACTAGAGTCCCACTGTATGCAACCAATCCATTGTCATGCATATCCTGTCCCTGTCCTGCCTGCACAGAGAAAGTAGAGAAGAAATTACTCTGGTCATTCAGTCTAAAAATAGTTTTGACAACAAAGAGGTGAAGATAGCTAGCTAAGTAGTGGGCAGGGCAAGAATGCATTCTCATTTGTTTCTTATCTAGGCTGGTACTCCCAAGGTAATTCATTTTTTTAACAGAACAAATCTCCTTTTTAGTTATAGAATTTAGATTTTGACTCTTGAGCCATCCATCAATCACTTTGCCTCTTAAGTACTAAAACATCAATATCGATATTCTGAACTTTCTGCTTTCTCTTTGATGTCTTCTCTGATTGGTAGCACTGTTTGAGTCCTCTCAGTTGAAGTCATTCAGAAGTAAAAGATAGAATTGGGTCATTGAAGAATTTGTAGATAGTGTTACTTTTCTGACAATTAAGTAACATTATTTCTTATTTCCCATACTATTGGTAAAGGTAATTTAAACACTTCATCCTTTTCTTCAAAATCTAGGAAAGAATAATCCTAGTTTGCCTGAGGCCTGTTTCCTGGTGCTGGGACCCTTGCAAAGAAGTTTGAGCAAAATATCATGGCAAAGAGATTAATGTTAGCATTGTGGGAATTGATGCTGCTCTTTGAAAGAGGTCCAAACCTTTTCAGATGACAGAACAGGCTGCTACTAGCAGTAGCTCTTTCACAGTTTTAATGACAGTGGAGGTAGACAGACATTCTTAGAGTAGATACTTCTTTTGGTAATGGTAAAAGCATTTTATTGAGCAGTTGCCTTATACCTGCCTCTTACATTCTGTCTGTATTTTTTGCCATCCACACAAGAAGAGTAGTCACGAGAAGCTTGGACTGTGCTGCTGTGACAGGAACTTACTGCTGCTCTGTGTTCCTTTGTGGAAAGGATGTTCTTTTCTGTTGTTGTGACAGCATGGAGAATGGGACCAAATCCCCCAAAATCTTGTTTGCTTTGAATGTGATGTTTTTTCTGAAGTGTTTCTCATACAGCTTCTCTGTAATGGGCAAAAATATCTTGTAAAGAAAAGAACCCTCCAAAACAAAACACAAAAATAATCTCAAGCAACTAACTCAGCAAAACTCCATCCTGGCAGAAAATAGTAATGTACTTCCTATGTACTTAGCTGTAGCTAGTGCTGATTGCTTTGGGAAAGCAGTTCTGAGGCTTTGAAATACCTATTTTTGCTTCTTCTGTGATCTCTCAGTTATCTGCTGTTGCTGTGTGTGGTAAGGCAAGCTGCAGATCCACTGTGCTGAAAAGATATGTTGGGGCTTGGGAGAAATAGGAGAAAATTTAGAGCCTCTGGATGTTGTTCTTTGCTTTAAAGAAGTCGTCTGTTCCTCCATTACCAGGTGGTGGGGGCTATATTCTGCATAGGGGAAACAAGGAGGAGATTCTAGAGCAGTAACTTGTTATTCACAGGTTTTGTATGCACTTTCTAGCATTTAGGCTAACTGACTTTGTTTCCTTCTCAGACCTGAGGATTTCAGAATACTTTCCAATTAATGCATTGGCTAGAAATAGTTTTTAAGAGTGGGGAAAATTATTTATCAGTTGCAAAGAAGGAATTTGTTACACAGAGGTGAGATAGGGCAGGTATAAACCCACTCTGTCATCAAGTCTAATCCCCTGTAATCACTGTGAATTATTACAATTATTACAACAAATGTCTTGTTCAGGGGTTCATACAAGAGCTGCCTTATAGAATCTGATGTTTTGAGAACATCTGCTGCACAGATAGTCACATATCATCCATAACAAAGCGATTCCTACTGCTCGATGACAAATGTTAAGACAAAAGTAGTGAAAGACCAAAAAGAGACAACTACAGTGTCACAGTAAAGCAAATACGAGAGATTGAGGGACATGCCCATGTCCTATGTCTCTGAGATGTCAAGGATTTATCCAGCTACAGCTCCTGAGTAATCTCAAGAGGCAATCACATTGTCAAAAGTCCGGTGATACCCACTGATTCTTCTGAAGGAGAAGCTGAAATTCATTCTGATGTGAAACTGGACAGTCATTTGAAGTTCCAGTGAGACAGTAGCATCCATGTACTGATGATGATCCTCTCTTTCTTGTTTTACCAATGGGGGTAAATTCCAAAGCATCAGAGAAAAAAAAACCAACATAAATTAAGCTGTTTGTCAAAATGAGTCTGAAGCTTGAGTCACACAAGAGAAGGACCCAACTCCCTTGGTGTGCAATGTTTTAACTTACCACCATCTCCCTGCTAATATAGCATCCATCTTCATTAGTGTGAGCTATCTGTGGTTGAAAGCTGTCAGAATTACCTAGCAGCACAATTTCATTTGAGAAATTACTAATATCAACTCTTCATGCTGTTGTTCCAAGTATACATCCTTGTTAATGAAATGAGAAAAACTTGTTGGTATGGTCAGCACTTTACTTTTTTCATTACTTGTTTGCATTTTTTCCTGAAGTTTGTGAAGCTATATGCACTAAATTCTGCTTGTAGAAATGTCTTTTCAAAAACTGACCTAGAAGAATATCTTGAAGGAAAGAGTCCCATCTACCATCATTTCTTGGCCTGATGAGATGGGACACTACTGCCTACATGTAATTCCATGTATTCCATGTCGTTTAACATAATCCTTGGTTCAGTATCCAGTTTTTTCTTTTGCATGGTGTCATGGTTTAGCAATGGTATTCCCCAGTTTGGTGCTCCCACTGAGGCTCTCCAAACCATGTGCCTCCTGCTCGCTTTCCTTTCCCCTTCTCCTGTGTTGGCCTGGAGACGAGAGTTGGAGGCATAAAAGGTGAAGATCAGGAGTTGGGGTAAGAACAACTTACTGGAAACAGCGATGAGGTAGCTTTTGAGCTTTTTGAGATTGAGTCCAGCTTTTGACTGATCAGCACCTTGTCAGCTAGATCATAGCACTAAGGACGATGTCCAGTTGTTTCTTGTACACTACCAGGGATGGTGAGTGCAGCACCTCCCAGGGCAGTTCATTCCAGTGCTTAACAACCTTTTCCATGAAAAAATTCTTCCTGATGTCCAATCTGAAGCTCCCCTGGGGCCATTTCCTCCTGTCCCCTCGCTAGTCACCTGGGAGAAGAGGCCAAGCCCCACCTCACGAAAACCTTTCAGGTAGTTGTCAAGAGCAATAAGGTCTCCCCTAAACCTCTCTTTCTCCAAGATAAGCAATCCCAGACACTTCTCATAGGACTCACTCTCTAGACCCTTCACTAGCCTTGCTGCCCTTCTTTGAACATGCTGCAGAACCCCAATGTCTTTCTTGAAATGAGGCGCCCAGAACTGGATGCAGCACTTGAGGCGTGGCCTCACCGGTGCCAGTGAGGTGGGATCATGTTGTAGTGAGGTGGTGACTTTCTGTGCTGTACTTAGAAATGACAGTTGAGATGATTAAAAATGAAAGGCAAGTGTTTGTTCAGGTCCTCAGATGATATTCTGGTGTAGGAATAGGAGTTACACTGATGTAAGGTCTCTTACAAGATCTAGGAATAGCTGTAATTAGTAAGACTAATTAATTATCTGTTTGGTTCCTTTTTCAGTAATGGGAGCTAATCAGGTGTTTTGTGTGTGTTTTTTAGTGTTTGTGATCTTGTTTCTTGTCATATTAATGCCACTCTTTAGTAGGAAGCAAACATTAATTAGTGCATAATTTACAGTAGGTGAAGCAGAGGCTTGGGTGGTTAATCAATTTTAGCAGAGGATTTTATCTAGAGCTGTTTGTGGGATTTCCCAGTAGTGAATCTTTATGTAGTATATTTTTACTCTCATCTCAGTTGATGCTATGTCCATGAAGAATGATTTTGATGCGTTAAGAATTCTGACCTAAGGTGCATGAGAGTGCACAGAAGCTTTAAGGACAGTTAATGGCAAATTTACAGAGGCCTTACTATTGTTCAGTTCCAGATGGATAAGTCATACACCTCAGTGATTTTATGGCCCCCAAAGAAACTGTGTTGCCTAGCATACCGAAAAATTGTTTAGGAAAATGTTTTGTTCCAGATTTTTAGAAAGAACCTGGGATTTTCCTTGTCTTTCCCTCTTAAAGCATGATTCTACAATTAACCCATCAGTCATACTGACAATGTTGTTGCAGGAAAGATGGCTCCAGGTGACATGGTTCATCTATTGACATGAGAGAGAGGTGCTCCTGGTTCCTGTTTGTGTGATGAGTCACCCAGCCTGGTACAACCTGGGGCCCTGGTGGGCAGGTAGGCATGGACCAGCCATGTACCCTGGCAGCACGGACAGCCAGGAGCCTCCTGGGCTGTGTAAGCAAGGGTACAGCCAGCAGATTAAGGGAAGGGATTACCTGCCTCTTCAGTACTGCATCTAGATACTGCATCCAGTTTTGGACCACCCAGTGGGAGACGATACAGATGAACTGCAGTGATTTCAGCAGAGCTCCAGGAAGATGATCAGGGGCTGGAGCATTTGTCCTGTGAGAAGGTAGGGGCACTGGGGATGTTCAGCCTAGAAAAAAGATGACTTCAAGGGGACTTCCCCACCTCATACCTAGGGGGATGTCAACGAGGAGACAGACTCAGGCATTTTGCACTGGTGCATGGTGGGAGGAAGAGGAAATACATGACATAAGTTACAACATGACGTGTTCAGACTGGATTTAAGGGAAGGCTGTTCCTGTGAGAGCCATCAGGCAGTGAAGCAGGTTGCCTAGACAGGCTGTGCAGTCTCCATCCTTCCCTACTCTCAGCAAAGTCACTGAAAGGCAGCCTGTGGCTTATTTGTTTTTTCACCTGACAAACACTGCCCATGGCTTCACTCTCCGAGAAATTCATATAGCTGTTTCTTTTGCTTAGGGAACAGAATGTCACCATTTACCAAGAAGAAGTGCAAGGTGGAAATGGTTTCATTAGAGGGTGTTAAATTTTATAGTTACTTCATCACATGTGTCAGATTAATAGGAAGAAAGTGTTTTAAATAGTTGACTTTAATTAGAAGAATGGAGAAGTCTGCCAACAACAATAATCCAGTTTTGGTGACCAAGTGTTTAAGTCATTTAGAAGTTATTCCATTTATTCCTAATTATGTTCTCATTTATAGAAGTGTAATCTATTTGGAAAAATACCGGTGCTAATGGTATGCTTCACAGAGCATGAATTATGTTGCAGAATATTTAAAATAATTTTTTCCTCTAGTCTTTCCTTTTGCTATTACACTCTGTAATGCTTTTAGCATCATTTGATACATCTGGTTATAAAGTATCACATTGCTCTTAGTTTTACCATTTAGGAAGTGTTTGCATCTGTTTCAAAAGCTCCTTTTTACAGTCTCTATATGGTTGCCAAGCTGAGACCTTGATCAGCATAAAGCAACAGAGATGCCAATTAATGCTTTTGTCATCTCAAGGGCTGATTACTGTAATTCACTCTTTTAGGGACTTTCAGCCCATACTGTTAGGAAATTGCAGCTGACTCATTATGCTGCCATGACAATTCTCTCCAAAATGAGATTATATGAATGTATTATTAAATTTAAAAACTATTGTTTGTAGAAAGATTCATATTAATTATTATATTACATTGGAACAGGCTGCCCAGGGAAGTGTTTGAGTCACCATTCTTGGAGGCATTTAAAAGATGTAGATGTGGCACTTAGGGATGTGGGTTGGTGGTGGAGCTGGCAGTATTGGGTTAACGGTTGGACTTGATGGTCTTAAAGGTCTTTTCCAATCTAAATGAGTCCATGATTCTATGCATTTGGGAGATCTTAGGCCATTACTACTGTAAGCCTGTCATGTGAGTAATCATTTTATAGTTTCTATAAATCATCTGATTTACTGAGCTGTCTTGAGGAAGTCTATTAATATTTGTACATCATCAAGACAGTAAATTATCCATGGATATTCTCCGAGCTGAATTTGTGTTGTTTTTCAATCAACATGGAAATGCTTTGTGTTTACTTGAACATCTGACTTGCAGGTTTTTCTACTCCTGTTTTTAATTGGCAAGTGTATAACTGTTACAGTGGGGATTCTGTAACATGCATATCAAACAAGGAGTCCCGTGGAAAAGAAATATCTATGGACAGATCCTTGCTAGATGTTTCAGAGATGTTTATTTCTCCAGCCCATGGCCGGGGCTCTGCCCAGGAACTGCTCAATCACGGGACCCGAGGGCCCTTTGCCCGCTCAGGGGAACACAAAACAACCAATGGGGAACGAGGCTGACCCGGGACAGGGAAACCCCGTGCCTCCCCCCCAGGGCCCCTCTCCCAGGGCTACATGGCAGGGGGAGGGACCCTGACATATAACATGGTCTTGGATGAGTCTTCTTAAAAGCTAATTAATCACAGATACTGAAATTGACCACACGACAGTCCAGATTTCATGATAGTTTTGAATATTAACATTTCATAGAAGAAGTAAAAAGTGTTGTTTTTACAATTTTTCTCAGCTATTTTAAATTTTGACAGGAGAAAAAGGAGAAATAATTCCCTTTCTATTGAGTGGATTTCTTTTCCAGTATTATGTAGGTGAGAAAATAATGGTTTTTAGCTTTCCTAAGCAGAATAATCGGAGTGATTTTATCAGTATGGGTAATAGTGCTAATCTGTTTATGCATGCCAGTCAGCCCTGTTTCATTAGCAACCTTACGTTAGTAAAGTCTTTTCCCTCTAAGAGGAAGCCTGAACCTCTAAAAAGTAATTTTAAAAGGTTGATTTCAAAGGAAAAGCAGCTTATGCCTTATATTACAAAGCCTAAATGAAAGCTTTCCATTCTAATAGACTCTTGGGTACCTAGTTTTTGGTCTACAGTAACACATAGACTTTGAAAAGCCTCAAAGAATTCACTCCAGTGAATCCACGTGTTCAAACATATTTCTGAGAGTTCAGATTTTACCCTGGGATGTAGTATTTCATTTCAGTCTACTATGCCTAGAGAAAGCTTTTCCAATGCATTCTCTTGCTATTTGAAACATGTGATACTCTTGAACAAAGAGAAGAATGCACAGGCAGATGGTCTCCAGAACATGGGAGCTGAGACTTGGTTTGTGTTGAATAACTATTATCTAGCCTTTTTTTTTTTCACCAGCCCCAGACTGCATAAAATGAGGAACCAACAGAAAATGTTAGCTGTTTATCAAGTCTGTTGCCTGCTGAAGAGAGAAGAAAAAAATTGTAGGGGCTGGGTTTGTCATAAAGTGAGACCTAGAGAAAGGGCCCAGGCTCAGATTCACACTCAGGTGAGTGTGCTGTACAGGTTTCTCTCTGGGTTAAAGCTCTGAGACAAGCTAAAGGATTTTCTATGTAAGATACCAAAGTAGCCAAGAAGGACTCTAGAATATTTCCTTTCTGCAGTCGAATTTCTAGCCTTGTAATGAATTCCCTTGTTAAAATAAACATGTTCCATTTCGCAAAGCACTGTAAGAGTCTTTGTCAGTATGGTAAGATGGAACGTATTCTGTCTCCAGGAGTAATTACTATAAGTAAGCAGAATATATAGGCTTTTTCATCTGGATATATGTATATAATCACCTTGCGAGCTGCAGGGAGCTTGGAGCTGGGAAGCATCGCCATGCTGAGCACCATGGGGCTGTGAGGCTGGGGTAGCTGACTTGGCTGCAGGGCAGAGCCAGCTCTGTTGCTGTTTGTCCTGTGAGAAGCTGGCAGCAGAGACAAACCCTGAAACACCGCAGTGAGAAAGTCAAAATAACTTACTTCAAACCAGATAATCCTCCCAACACAATAGAAGGATTTTCTTCTTTTTCTGTAAGATTTATTTAAAACTTACTGCAGAAAGCAAAAAGGCTCCTTGGGGGGCCTCTTTGCCTGGGTGGTTGGTACTTCAGTGATTGCCTGCATTTATATTTCTTGGCTGTAAATTCTTTAGGGTGGAGATCATATTATTTACATTTAGTTGAGTGCTGCGTGCTTTTCCTGGAGTTTAATCATATTTGCAAGAAATCATCTCTTCACTAGGGAAACAACCTGTTTTTCAGCCAAGTTAATGTGGAATTTGGCTTACATAAGAGCAGTGGGATTTGAGCTGAGGACATCATGTTTTGGTGAATGTCTAGATTTATTATCATGGATTTATGATATACATTATTGCTTTCAGATCCACCTTTGTCATTACCTCTTTTGGGAAGTTACTGCCTTTTAATGTGCTTGTTTTATATTTTCTAATTTAATAGCATTAAAAATCACGAGAGTTGAAATAAACAAGTTCCTATATGCCAACATTTTGGAAAACTGCCCCTTTTTTTTCATTTAAACCACTGTTAAAAAGAGCAGAATTGAAATGAAAAGTTTTGCACTATAAGGTTATTTGATGTACATTTTAAAATTGGAAAGCAACAGCCTCAAGTCCTCAGTAAACCTATCATATTTTAAAGCATTCATGTTGCTGAAATCTGTTGATTTTCTATGAAAATTTTGGAAAAAGACTGATATTATACCAAATATCTGACATAATTTTATTTATTACTAAATATTTCTTAAATTTCTTCCTTTATTCTGTAAATGTAATATAAGAAAGGTAACTTTTCAGCTGAAGTACTGTGGTACTTCTTTGTGAGAAAGTTTGGGGGACTTTTCCCACATGAAAAGTTTAGATACTTTAGAATAATAAATTACTGTATAGATATATACAGGATAATAATTGTAGAACTAGTTGAAACTTGTCTCCTTAAACAGACAATTTGAAGGTCTATTCAAATAAACTCTTCTTTCAAGTTGTATTTTCTCTACTGGCTGACTTGCTAAGCTTCTTAAGCTCTCCTTCAGTTCGTTAGACAGCAGTGTGTGTTTCCAGTGACAAAAGCTGTGGGCTTGACTCCTGCTGACAGTGGCAGTGTGTCAAGATACGCCGTTGTCGCTGCTTACATAAATGAGGCAACTGCAAAGGATTGTGGCCATTAACCATTCCTTAGCATGTCTAACTTTATACTGTTTAGTCTTGCTACAGCTCCTATACTGCAGTTTATAGTGTTGATTGAAGGAGATGGGACTTTGCTCTGATATGCAGAATCCCACTGCTCTAAATATTGGAAAAATTATTAGGGAACTACAGTGGCAAAAGAGGTATGCTTGCAGCCGCATAACTGCAATAAAATTCCTCTTCAGTTTACACAGCATCAGTGGTGCTGAGAAATCAGTTTTTTACTGATAAAGATGATGTTTCCCAGTGGGAAAAAGAGTTAGTGTAGTAGATAATGTGCAAGTGCCCCTTGTTATGGAGATCCAGTTGATCCCCAGTTGTCTAAGGTGGGGGAGCAAATGTGTCCTGTTTTCTTTTCCACAGTCCTCTGTCTCACTAAGAGATTGTTCTTTCATCCTCTTGATACAGAGTAATTTTTGTGTAGTCATTGGTGCCTCTGCAGATCTGATAGGAGTCTGTTGTGTTTCATTCAATGTTGAGATTAATTTAGAACATATTCAGACATCTAGAAAGGTGTAGCATGCAGCAGTGGCCTTCTTAAACAGAGGCACTTCCAGCATATGTTATATGATACTGTTTGACAATAGTCAGCTGTTAGTTCTATGTGTGAGACCACATTTTATTCTAAAATAATTGTTTTTTAATCCTTGTGAGAAAGGATTAAGCACTTCTGCCAAAAGCAGACAAGCTGGATCTCTCCTTGTTCCCCTGTTGGAGCACCATTCTTCAAGGAAGGGGTCTGATGTTTTCCACTTCACTTGAAGCTGTTGAATTTTGGGGTGTGCAGGGTAGTATAGCTGCTTTTGCAGGTATATTAAGGGTAGAACATGACCGGAGAAGTCCATGTTTCTGTGACAGGATGATTTATTTTATTTATTTTGGCTTGGATTTGGGACAATAGTGCTGTTCTTGTACTGTTTTGTTTATTGCAATATTATATTTTAATTTATATAAACCACTCTGTTTTATAGTAAATAAAATTATTGTTTCTCTAATGCTCTCCAAATATTCCTGTATCAAGCGTATACAGCTTTGAAATATCTTCAGAGTTACTTAAACATAGCATTTCATTGCTATTGAAGTATAAAATAAAAGCTACTAAAGTGTTTAAAAACTTTTTAGTGTTTTCTAATATGCCAAATTGTCATTCGTACATCGGTGTCCTTGAAGCAATGCATTTTTGCATTCATTTGTTATAAACTAGGATTTGCAGTTGAACCATGGCAGCCTGAGGGCTAGGAATGCTGTTGGGCACTATAGATGAGACAATGGGGGTAGGCCGCTTGGAACTTTAATGGGGTTTTAATTTTTCTTTTGCAGTACAAAAAGCCCCCCATTGACATGTAAGAATAGGACTGTGATGAAGAGCTATTAATGAAAATGAACATAAAATACTCTTACTGCTAAAGTCCCAGTGCTACAGGGTAAGCTCTTTTTCTAGGACCAGTGCTTCAGAAATTTCTCACATACCTTTTCTAAGATGATCCCAGTACTATCAGATCTGTCTTTATTTATCTATTTTTAAAGTTTATTTTAGAAGATGCAGACAGGAGTATCTCTGAGACCTTTCTTGGAGAAAATTGCAAGCTAATATTTTGGGGTGTAGATCAGGCATAATGTCAGAACATCCTGTTAGGTTTTCTTTCTAGAAAAGACTGTGATGAATATTTGTGTCTCAGGTTTTTTTTGTCTACAAGAAAGTGTTTTGGAACACAGGAGGGTTAATTCTTCTATTGGTTTGCTTGGATTCACTAGTACTCTGTTTTTTAACAGAAGCACTAATAAGAAGTGACTTGTATATCAACACTTCTAACTGTTCAGTAATTCACTGATTAGTCATATGACAGCTATCAAAACTGCAATGTGGAAAACACTGGGAGGTCAAAGAGTTTCTGAGTTATTTGTTCATTATTAGCAGTTGTACAATAATTCATGATGATGTTTCTATAAATACCTTAAAAATGAATGAAGGCACTCAAAAGAAACAGGTTTTAAACAGAGCAATATAACACACTGCTGTTTGAACAGAGGAAAAATCCAAGACAAAGAAGACAGATAAGCCTTACCACAAACTTAATAAGACTTTGGATCAAACCCAATGAGAATTCTGAAGTTGTTTCTGTAGAAATCACTCTGAATTATATTGTCAGTGTGAAATCACTCCCAGCTTTTCATTGACTCTCCTGGCACCGGCAGTCTAGAGACTTTATTTTGTCTGAAATACTTTTGGGATTGCGGCTATAACTTCTGTATAATTCTTAAATCTTATGTCATTAAATATCTGATGCCTCATAAAAGTCTAGAGATCTAATGATTAGAAAAGTTCTACTATCAAAAATAAAAACTGTTAAAAATATTTGGTGGGAAAAGTCCATGAAAATTATCATCTTCTAAGTACTCACTGCACTTTGACTCTGTGAAGCAAACAACTGTAATCCAGTGGATAAAATAAATTTTCCAAGCATGTACTGAAATATGCATGGTATGAGAAAATTTCAGAATTGCATTATTTATTTGTGTTTTTTTTTCTAAGGAACTCATGTACTACACATTTGGCAATCTGAATCTTATGGTTGGGGTCTTACCTTTGTATCCCATGAAATCCTTATCTTTCTGTGCAAGTATGAGGCTCACATGGAGGAACTTCTGATTTATTAGCAAAGTTGTCATCTGATCAGAGGGTATATGAATGGTCACAGGGTATTGGTGGTATTTACTAAGTGGTTAGCTTACATTTACCTGCCTTGTATAGAATAATAATTGTGTTCCAAATATGGTTCTGACTGATCTTAAGCGATTTAAAGTTCTTAACTTCTCTCAGCAGACTTAAATCTTTGGCCAAATATACCTTTGAAATTGGGTCATCTTAAGAGGAATTCCCTGTTCTCTGACTACTCAGTTGTAAAACAGGATGAACATTTTCCTTCCTTATGACAAGAAGGGATGTGAGAGCATACCATTATTAATTACAGCATTATGCTCAACAGAAGAATGATGAAATCAGCCTAATCAACAAATTCGTAAGAACTACTCATTAAAGCTAAGTTCAAACATTTCAAACACATAATATTATGTGTGACTGTCACAGCTCTGCTCTCTGTGCCTTGTGCTGAACTACTGGATTTGGGTGGTCATTTAAAATTCATGCATGAGTCTTGCTTTATATGAGTTCAGCTTCACTGGATCAGTTCAGCCTGGGCTCCCTTGGTGAATGGAGACCTGTGGAATTGCAGAGAGTAGGACAGATTTTCAGAGGTCCTGCCAGCTCTCTGCATCTGGGGACTTTTTGAATCAGAGGTTGTATCTTCGTGTTGGATGGACAGTGACACATTTTTTGCATGAGCTGACCTAACTCAACCCATATAAACTTTAGATATCTACATATCCTGTTATTACAGTGATTACTATATTAACTGTCCAAACATTGCTATTCATGTTTGTTTTCAACTTTGTCTGATTTCATCTTATACTTCTTAAGTAGCATTTATTATTTATTATGAAAAACCAATGGATGATAATTTCCTCTTCACTTTTGCATGCTACTGCAAACCCATCATTCTTATATTTTGACGGTTATTTTTCATAAAATAATGCATTTAATTCCCACTTTCACTTTCTCTGGGGAGAACAAAATGTTCAGGAACTATAGAATACTGTCCTGTTAATCTGCACAACTTTTTGACAGAACAGAGGAAAATGCAATTTTAGTATTTCAGTAGCTGAAATGAGACAGTTCAAAGAGTGTAGGCAAACGATGAGAATGTGTTGACAGTGCATGAAATCTTTGATGTGGATTCCTTTTTAAAATAAAATGACTTTTTGGGGATGCAAAGATGGCTGTTAAAAACTCCAGTTATAAGCCCTCTTGAGAAAATAAAAGAGCCCTTTTGGTTTTAGCATTGTTCCCTAGCTGAAAGAATGACATGATTTTTGATGAACATCTTGTAGTGCAAAGGACCATAACAGAGGCTACCTTGATGCTAGTGATCAGTACTGTGTTTTTCTGTTTATTTATTCACTCTATGTAGGAAATTAAAATAGATTAATGGAAGGGGGTTTTTTAGAAGAAGCGAGTAGAATTCAGGAAGCAGGATTGTCAAAAATGGTATTTACATGGTTGTGTAATGTTCATCAAAGAAGAAGAGAGTATTACAACCTTTTTCTGTGCCCCACTAAAGAATCGATATCTGCAGAAGGGAAGCAATGGACTTCTTATTAGTTACACACACCTGAGGCACAAAGATGGAATGAAAGTGTTCAGTTTGATTCCATCTTATAGACACAGTTCTGCTCAGGTTTCATTGTTCTGTGTGCTGTAAGAACACAAGAAAATACTCTGCCTTGAAAAAGTTGAGGCTAAGTCTTCTGCAATTCATGAGAGAGGAACAGAGGCACTGAAATCTGTCTGCTGCTCACTGAGGCCCTGGATGAGGTCTTCTTCACTGCAGAGATCATGGCCTATGTGGAACCTTCCTAGTAGGCTTTGAAGGGACAGTTAAGTGGCTTCCTGTCTTCTCAGCCACTCATGCTGAGAAGACATGCTTTATCGTAATGAGCAGTTGTTTTCTGTAAATAATCTTGAAAGTCCTCCCCTCATTTGGCTGGGCGTTGTGGTAAAGAGGGAATCAAGTAAATCCCCACCCAATCAGATTGTTTCTGGCATATAACTGTTGACAGATGTTTGTGCTTCCTTTCACAGACAGTGAAGTGCTCAAATAACGAGCTCTTCTTTACTAAAATAAATAGGCCAGATACTTGAAAGTGCTTTTATGAAAAACACATACTTGTTATTAAAATAGCTGGAATATGATTGCAGTCTTTGACTTGAGTTTATATTTGTGGCTGTGTTGCCTAGAGGGAAAACTATGCTGAATGACTTTCTTATCCTCTGGGAACACCTCTGTAGAAATAAAAGTAAGATATGGGGATGGACAGGTCTCTTTAGAGGATCTGATTTTCTGTATTGAGCTCGTGCCAAGCCTCCTTGAAATATGGTCACACACAAGACTTCACAGAGTAGCAACCAACAAAATCATGCCCCACCATTTCCAGCTCCAAACAGGAAATAACTGCCTGAGAAATAATCATGAGTGTTAAGAAAGTGCTCCTGGGAAAATAGCACGGGCGTGTTTAGGAATGGTACTGCAAGAATAAGTGAGATATGTGAGGGGTAGTCTCTTTAAAATAGTAGAAGCATTTGGTTCCCCAAAATTCACAGCAAATCTCTGTAATTTAACTGCCATTTCCATCCTATAATCATTATTTTGTTAGCACCTGCTTGGTTTTTGCCCCTAAATGTTACTTCACATCTCTAGGATATGGCTGATGAAAACAGAGACAAATTTCTGTACAGTGTCACACATAGACAAGCTCTAAGCAAGGTATCGCTCAGGATGATGTCCTTGTTTGCTTGAGTTCTTTAGACAATGCTAGCCCTTCAGCAAACATCTCAAAACAAACACAAGTACTGCTGGGAACCCAACTTCTGATGTTTCTTATGTTAAAAACAAGCACACATACCATTTTTATCACTTGGAAATCTACTTTGCAGCAGACTTAATTTACCTCTATAAATTAGTTTGATTTTCTTTTCTTTGTTACTCAAGAAATTTACAATGCACCACATTTGTATCATGACACAATTTGAAGATGATATATTGATGGTAGGTACACGATCCACCTTTGTTACCATCATATTTGAGTGTTTAAAAATTTTACTTTATACTGTAAGGTGATTACATGTCTTACTATGCCTTCCAGTTTTATGGATGTGGTCTCTATATAAGAAGACTGACTGGGTCCCCTAAGGTCCTGTAGGAAACCTACAGAAGTTTAGAGAACTGAGGCAGATTCTTATAAATTTGGAACTGTTGGTCCAATCACTGAACTCCCTTTTCTTACTGTCTTATATCCTTGATGCTCAAGACAAAGGAAACATGGCTGTTCCAGACTACTGTGCTGTACTGAAATTAACTTACTTGGAAGGATTCATAATATGTGATGCAAATGATTTCTGTATCTCTTGTTCACAAAGATGCAAATATTTTTGCTTTTGATAAAAGACTTCAGAGACACAAATACAGGACTGTTTATTTTCAAGCATGTTTCTTTTCAAACATCAGGTATCAAGTACTTCTGAAAATACTTAAATATTGAATTGTCTGAAGGAAAAGGACATTTCAGGAGCTGAGAATCCATGTGGCTGGAACCGGATCTCAGAAATCTCTTGCTGAAGAGGTACTGAGCAATCCTTGGATAGAGGAAATGGAAATTCTTCAAAAGATCTGTATGTCCATGTAAACTAATGCTTAGAAGGGGGTAAGTGCCCTTCATGTAATACTTTCACTGCAAAGATGGAGAGGCTGGGAAAAGTGTGTGTGCAGTAATGTGTGACAGAGAGACAGATCACTGAATGGCAGGCCTACCTCGCAGCTTATCAGCTGGGCCTGCACCTTAGTATCAGCTGCAGTCTTGAAGAGACTGCCTGCCAGTGCATGCCACTCCTCCAAGTCCCTAATAAAGGTGTTCAGCAGGGCAGGTCCAAGGAGCCTCCTGCAACATCACCTCTTACTGGCCTGCAGACAAAGTATGTCCCATTAGCCATTACTCTCAGAGCCTTATCTTAGCAATCTTTTACACCTCTGGCTGTCCACCCCTCCAGAGTGTAATGCCCTAATATTTGTTAAGGAACATTCTGGTAAACAGTGTTGAAAGCCTTCCTAAAGTTGAGGTAAATGATATCCACTGCTCTCCCAGTGGATATTTTTCTTTAGTCATATTTTCTTCATTCTCAGTGAAATTTTAATTGGAAAACAAAACTGTGATGGAGTTAGTATGCACAGCTGGACAGAAAGTGGCCAGAAGCAGAGAGAACACAGCAAAGGGCAGCTCCTTTTGCCAACAGTCCAGTGATTTCTGCTTCAGTTCAGCTGGAGAAACCATGTGTGGGTAACAGCACACCGCACTTTCATACGTGCTTAACTGTTGTGCAGACATTAAAAATATAAGCTTAAGGGTTAACTCATTCTACTCAGTCTTGTTGGCCTGTTGAAGCCAACATTAATGTTAGGAATGGCCAAAGAATATGTTTAGTGCACGTGTGTGCAGAAGACCCAGTAGTAGCATTACAAATTTTAAAGTTGTGAATAAGATTGTAACACTACGGAAGCTGTGGTAGAATAGAGAGAACCCACACTTAGGAGACTGATTAACTACAAGACTACAGGTGACCATCATAAAATAGACATAATCTGCAGCTGGGGAATTAATTAGCTTGTTTATAGCTGGTGTGATCTTTTTGTAGCAACTGATACCAAATCAATTCTTTTGGCATGTGCTTGAGGAGATAACTTGCAAGAGTAGCCCCAAACTTTTAAAGAAGTTATGATATTAAAATCAAGTAAAGTTACGTTTTTCCTGAACTATTGCACTACTATGGATAAACATACAAAACTTTAAACTAGAACATGGATTTTTTTGAAATAAAAAAGTAGTCATTGTGTAGAGTTGTCTGTGCCACAGTATATTGGGATTTCAAAGTTGACTTTTTTTTTTGTACCAAGAATTTTCTTACCAAAAAAAGTGAACCCTTGAACACTTCCCAAAATATTAAATCCTT
This sequence comes from Aphelocoma coerulescens, assembly GCF_041296385.1. Taxonomy (NCBI): domain Eukaryota; kingdom Metazoa; phylum Chordata; class Aves; order Passeriformes; family Corvidae; genus Aphelocoma; species Aphelocoma coerulescens. The sequence goes on along the minus strand of NC_091014.1, from coordinate 33,706,285 downwards.
CCAAAATGGGATCTATTCAAAATACGTTAATCTGACACCAAATGATATGATATTTAACCTATGCAGACTCTTAAAAATAACATGAAAGGGAATCATCTGAAGGAGGGGATTGTGGCTGATGATTCATATGATGACCTAGGTTGTGACTGAAAGAAGTAAGGAATGATTTTGCTTTTTACCCTTCTGTCTGAGGAATGAAAATGGATGATGCTTACAAGAATTGGAATGGCATAAGAAGAGAAAAGTGACTTGTTGAAAGGGGTCTGGTTTATAACATTGGAACCTGGAGATCTCTGCTTAGTGAACAGCAGCGTTGCCTTAGTGTCAGTCTACATCACTTCATGCCGTCTAGGGAAAATGTTTGAAATTTCATCAGAGTTGTGTGCAGCCCTCTATTATTAGCCATAACTTTTATTTTTTTCTGTGCTGTTTTTGTCACGTCATGCTAATTTCCTGGCTTAAGATGAGTTTTCCATTCAAAATGTCAGTTTTCTTATGTATAAATGCTCTCCCAAAGTGGTGTGAGGTGGTTGCTAAAGAGCAGTGTTTCTGCTTGGAGAACATGGTCTTTGCCACTCTTTGCTAAATACCTGACTCTTGTGTTATTCTTCACAGGTGACTGTGCATTGTTATGTGTAATGATATCTTAATTTTATCACAGGTAATATGGTTTGAAAGGGAAAATGAAACAAAAAGTTATATTCCTGCTTAGTTAGCCTGCAGTAAAATTCTGGCTCACTGGGACAGAGACATATTAAGAGTGAGATTAAAATGTGTATCTTGTGGGTAACGTGTGATGGTGGCATTTGGAAATTCATATGCTAGAAGGGTTAGTGCTTATTAGCTGGAAATGTTCTGTATGTCCTGCTGAAAGCAAAAATGCTCAAGTAGTGAGTAGGTTTCTTTTCACTGTGACTGAAATAAAGAAGATTAAGAAAAAAATTAATGTAGATTAGTGTATGTGTAGAGAATGTCATTAATTGTCTTGGTGGTGTGTAGGCAGTACTTTACAGTAATTGTAGTGCCACTGGTAGAATATTAATACATGCTGCTTTGACCTGCTATCAGTCATTGTGGTTAGAATATAATTTGCATAATACCTTGCATGTCAGTAACATACAACTCATTAGATTTTATACTGCTAGGATGGTGTATTAACAAAATTATTCTAGTAGCATTTCTCCAACAAAAGAGATCAACTTCTGTGTTTCTCTTTTTTCCTACTATTTTCCAGAGTAATTTATGATGTTTCTAGAATATTAATATTATTTTTATCAGGATTAGTGGTAAATCCTGGACGGAACATGTTAATACTAGCTACCAGTTTCCTGTTAGCCTATCATTCATGTTTATTCTACTTTATTTAAACTTCCCGTCGCAGTTTTACTTGTGATCAAAGCTGTGTACTTTGACTATGACTTTTAAAATGTTTAGCATATTTAACAGTGACAACAGAGAGCTTAAATGTAGTAGTTGAAACATAAAGCTAGACATAAAAGCTATTGATTTGATATCAATAGTTAAAAGTATTTGAAAAATATTGTAGTACAGATGTATTAAAAATCGTTATGAAAGCTTCTGACTTGATTGGTAGCTGTCATCGTTAGCAGAGAATGCTTCCAGGATAAAAAGTTTGTCCAATGTGTGTCTACAGTGATTCAAAGTGTGTAGGACTCAGGCCAGAGGCAAAAAACCGACACACAACTTGTCAAATAAGGTGGGTTATTTTTCGCCAGAAAGAAAACTTGCTGTTTGTATGCATTTTCCAGACAACTTTGTTGAACTTCCAGTGCACTATTGGATCACGAGTTGATTATTCGTGTGCAGTACTTTGATTTGACCTCATACATTTAGATCTTTTACAGAGATACATTGGGGGTAGATACTGCATAAAAATCCAGAATGGCTACAAATTTCCTTCACCTTCATTATGAGGGAAAATTATTACTGTCAGAGTTTCTTTCTTTCTAACTGCAAATTAATATAATATGTACTAAATTTTAATTCCACTAGCCCATAGTAAAATTCCTGGTTGTGCCAGGAAACTGCATCAAGTTCATAGAACATGTATGCTCTATGTTTGGAAATATTAGTTTCTTTTTAGTTGAAAGGTTACATATATTTGCATTGATATGTCATGGTTTCAGTTAATGTACGTGCTGCTATAATGTCAGTAGATGTTTTTTCTCTATCTATAGATTTCAAAGGAGTTTTTACAATTCTCAGTAGAGCTGTCTCCTAGAGTTCCAGTGACATGCAAGCTGTTTTGTTGTTAATCAACCTTCCTCACAGCCAAGCTGTAACATCATGAGAATTCCCAAAGAGCCTTTTTGCATTCAATGGAAGATGTACAATTATTTTTCAAATATTTACTTTTTTTAACCACAGTTTTTATTGTTGTTTAAATAAATAATTTTTCCCATATCCCAAAAGATTTCTCCTCAAACAATATCTCTGTGTTCTTCTTTGGGTTCTTGAAAGAGATTTGTAATGTAGAACTTGCTTTGCACTACTTAATAATAGACATTTTACAGTGTAGCCAGCTATTTTTTGTACCTAGTAATAAAGGTACTGTTAGTAGGCCACATGTGTACTACTGCTGCCCTTATTCTTAACTGCCCCCAGTTATTTGAGAACTTGTCAACCTCTCACCTGTTGGTTTCCCACTTTCCATAACTATTATTGATATAAAAAAAATTCTGTGGGGAAAACAAGTATATCGAATCCCAATATATATGTATGAACTGAATTAGAATTTTATGTAGAATTATATGAATTCAGATAGCCACTGGCTAAACACAACTTGCATGAATATTGAATGGTAAAATGTTTCCTAGATGGATTTAATTCAGATTGCAAGTCACCAATAAAGTTATGGTACATATTTGTATGTAATGGCCTGCTCTTTGAATAAAGGTTCATCTCAGAAGCTTTAGTATAATTAGGGACTTATATATGTAAATAATAGAAATTAAAGACTGAATTTCAGTCTTAATTCTAAAATTCTGAGAATTTTAAGACAAAATCTATCTTGGAAACTTGTTATTGTACCTCACCACATACATATACCCATGTGTGAAAATTAGTTCAAAATAAGTATGTTTCATCTCTTTCAAACCTCTGGGAAGGATGTACTCTGGATACTACAATTTTCAGGTATATATGCAAGGGGTAGATGAAAAATACTTCTCACCAAATGTATGACCCTTCCAGATACCAGCTTTCATTTCCGTGTGTTGCAGCTGCTACTGTTAGGGAGCTAGGGGCTGCTGTGATGGGTCTACACAAGAGACTGGCTGAGGCAGTACACAAATCTCAAAATTTCAAACAAGCCTTTTCTTATGCTCAACAACTGGAAATCAAACATTAGTCAAACAAATCAGCCACACTCTGGGTACACAATATTGCAAGTCTAATGTTGTGTTTGGGCTTGATGGCCAAAACATTTGGTGATTCTCAGCTGTGTGAGGTCAGGATATCCTGACTCAAGAGCTCTTCAATGAGAGAAACTGGAGCTGAAATTAGTATCTTTTTTTTTTTTTTTTTTTTTTTTTTTTACCAAAACCCCTCAAAAGTACACTAATCTGGTGTCATCTGGACATCACTGACATCTGAATAAACATTTTCTGTGGATTAGGACAAGTCTGGATCAAAGGATTACCTCATTTTTCCTCAGGTGGGAATGAAGCTATTTCACCTTGTCCAGGCAGGTGTTATCCCCTAGCACTTGTCCATCCTGGTCTTTTCAGGTGCATACTTGCAGACTTGTGCAGGTTATTTGGTACCTTCAAGTAGTAGCAGACTGAGTACTGCAATCTTAGTTTTCCTATTCTTATGCAACTATGCTAAGAAAGCAGGTGTTACAAAATAACTCATCTAGCCTAAATCAAGTGGTCCTGTACTAAGCCTGGGTGCAAAACTGGACATGCATATGTTTTGCTTTGAATCAAGCAGGCTTGCAATAGAGGGGTAGTGAAAGGAGGATCTGTTCTCTCTCACAGGACGACCGTCCTGCCGCACACCGTGAGACTGTCCTGCTATAGTGATGGTAGTGCATCCAATTGTCAGTTGGACTTTGAGCAATCACACTGAAAAGGAAGAAGAAAAAAGCATTTCACTAGCAGAGTGGACAGTGCTTTCTTTACATGACTACAATTTTGCCAGTGAAAATTAGATGAAATCTGTTTTTTTGTGAGGCATCTAGAAATAAGAGTAACGATGAAGAAAATAGCTGTGAGAACAGTCAGTTCAACTTCAGAACCTAAACTGTTATTTCAAGATCTGGTGTACACAGTGGATGTGACACTTGTGCATTCAGAGAATACTAAAATAGTATTTCTCAGTATTAAATAAAAAATTCTGTGTCTTACAACATAACTGAGAAAAAGTCTCCAGTCTGCTCCCACAGGATTCATTCCTAAGCCTCAGCAATTTTTTGTCCTGTTTTGAAATATTAGAAATACTATAAGGTCTTTGCTTTACAAATTCAGAAAAATAACTATAAGAAAAAAATTACATAGTATGAGATTTTAAGACATAAACATGCTTTTGTAAATAAAAAATTTAAAAGGAATCAGTCTATATTTGTGTAAAGATGTATTTTTAATTCAAACACTGATATATAGTTTTTAAATAGAATTCTGAATACTGTAGTAGTAAAGATTAGGGGAATATAAAATTACAATTTTTAATGCAAAATTTCACAGAATTCATGCTATGGATTTGCAGATGTCTACTTTATTGACATAATTAGCTGTAATTCAGATTCAGTATTAACTGAACCAAACGTTATTAACAACACTTTAGAATATAAATGCTAATTTAATAAAGAATGACGAATTCATTTAACTTAGCATGGTCATCCTCTTTGCTGAATTTTCTCATTTGCTTTCAGTGTGTAGAGTCTCATGGCACAAATCAGGAATAGGTCATGCATGGTTGCTTAGTGGTTTCTTAATTAGTATTATAACACATTTGCTTTGTTAATAGCTTTGCATTTGCAAATATCATATCCCATTTTTGCTAAGGAATCACCACTGGAGCTATTATAGAGTAGGCCTGTTAAGGAAGCAATAGAAATCAAATCCTGCATAATCCTGCAAAACATGTTTGTCATGTTCTGTGATCCAAGTGACTGTTCTTTGTTGTAGCTTTCTTGTATATTGTTTTGTGAAAACCTGGGCTGACACATGACCTCACCACTAGACTGTATCTTTAAGGGTGGTCCTGTCATTCAGTGTGGTTTTAGCTAAACATGTTAAATGTGAAAGTTCTTGATACATGTAGGCCAAATATGTAATCTCTGCTGTTTTCTCATTTCTACTAAAAAGGAAAACTGTGTTATCAGAAAGAAAACACCTGTAGAGTGGAGATATCGCTGCACTGCTTACTGTTTAAAAGCATTCTTAAAACCTTGCACTGCATTGCGTTGCTGAGAAGTGCAGCTGTTGATCTTATTTGCTAAAATAAGACTGACACACCGAGTGACATATTTGTGGGCAAATGTTTACAAATGTGGCTTCATGATGTGCAGTGGGGCTGGATAGGTGGGGTGAGTGGTACTGCAGAGCTGAGCTTGGTGCCAAGGAAAAAAAGTTCTGAGAGTCCCTTTGGCTGCTACTCCTGGGCACTGATACAATTCATAGCCCCATACTGTCTACTATGAAGAAAATCAACTCTACTGCAGGCAAAACCAGCACAATGGCAATAACTATCTACTTCTGAAATTGACAGCCAACTACACAGACGACACAGCAACAAGTGCTTTAGTGTATTTAGGATGAAATCTTACTTTTACATTTAAATATACCAGTATTTTTAAATAGAAAAAAAATTAATTTCCTCTTTTCTTACAACAGAGAAATAGCCATGTTGTATGATTTGAGCTAATGTTGGTCTTGTTTAATGATTATTCACCAGCTCATGAAAGAGGCTACAGAGTATAACAAAACCAGAGGAAGCTTGCTCAGCACATGGTCAAAGGTTTATTTGCAGTTCGTGCTGCACAGATGGGTAATAGTTTGAAAGCGCAGATGGAATTTAAGGAGCAGCAAGTTCAGTGGGGAAACTGCTGTATTGAAAAGAGAGAGAAAACTGAGCAAACCAACAGCTTGAGAGAAAAATATTGAGATCCAGCTGGTTATTACACAAATTATTTCAGCCTCCCCTAATGTATAAACTGTGAGGACAAACAGCAAATGTTTTACAGGAATCGGCTGCTTCGTGATTATTCTCTTATATGAGAAGTACCTCTCAAACCTAGTTAAAATACAAGGGTTTTTTTCATTGAATGATGTTGTATTGGGAGTTACTGAGGGAAAAAGGCAATGATCTATCTAAAAAGGAAGAAAAAGCTTGAGAAAAGGAGTAGAGCAAAGTGGCTGGAGATTTTAACTCCAGGGGATGTTAATCCAAAGAGAGGGATTAAAAAGCCGGTTTGGTAAGAAGAGAAGGGCAACCTGCCAAGCTCACCAGTCTGCAGGTCCTGCTAGTGTTGAGTGCCTGCCTCTTGGCAGGACTTGTTCCTAAGTCCTTCAATAGCATTTTCCTTGTGCATCGTCTTCAGAAAGGCAGGGCACAGAGAAAGTCTTGCTACTTTTTTTAGAAAAGAGTAAAGGGAAGAATACTCCCAGCAAGGCTTCATCCACCTGCTCCTTTCCCTGAGCTGTGTCCACTTGTCACACCTTTTGCATTTACCCTCTTCCCACTAATGCCACAATTAAGCTGTGTCTGCAGCAATTTAATCTAATGCCAGTGTGTTGTAGACTTCAGCTCTTGAATAATTTTATTATCTGGGGATCTGTTTACTCTAAACTTTCCAGTTTTAGCGCAATTGAGTCTTTCATCATAATAATGTAACCGAGCCACTCTATACTTTCAGATTTTCACATCGGAGTTTTTTGGAAAAGTTTCATTCTGTAAATAGGGTTTGATAAGAAAAAATGTAAAATACGATGAAATCTCATTTTTGCAGAACATTTACATATTTTTTATTATTCTCTAAGTTCCCCAATTTTCTAATATTTCAGTAATAAGTATGAAGCAGATATTTTTAGCTAAGTTATAAAACAAAGAAAATTATTTTGAAGACTAAATTATGGATATATGTAATTCCAAGAATAATGAAGAATCCATCATTCAGAACAGGAAGAGAAGCCTCAGCAATAAATTCATTCCTTCAAGCACTGATTTAAAAAGAGAGAAAAAGAGAAGAATAAAATTATATTATCAGATGAATTAAGACTATAATTTACTGCTGTGCTCTGATTTATCTCCTGCAGCTAGAGATTGTCTCATAAGTGAAGCCAGTATGGCTGAGCATTTAAATTCAATTTTTTTTAGACTTGACTGTTTTTTTTTTCCTTTTTTTGTATGTTTCCATATATTTAAATTCTAGCTTATTAAAAAAATCCAACTTAACCCTGATAACTTGCAAGGTTATTTGCTGTGTATAACTAATTTTGTAAAAAGACATATATAATAATTGCAAGAACCCCAAATAAATAATTCTGCATCATAGTCTGGTAATGCTCTATTTAAAATAAACCATCCTCATGACAATGTTTCTGTGGAGTTCTGCTGTAGCAGTTGTGAGTCTTTCATCATAAGTAAGAGGAAATAATTTGGAAGTTATTAATGTTTTTTGTTGTGTTTATTGGATCAAATACTCAGGAAGGAAAAAACATTTCTTTTTTCTCTCTTTCCATGAACTGGGCTGCTTCTTCCAGAAGCACACTGAGATTTACTCTTCTAGCTTGTCATTCTTCTGTTTCTTTAATTTTATAAACAGTGTTGGTTGTTTTTATTTCAATATTGAAGTAATACCATTTTTGTGGGTTTGGTCTTTTGGTAGCATCAGTGTCCTAATTGATCTTTGATGCAAAAAACCAAAAGAAATAGTTTTAAATATTAATTTTTAACACTTTTGAAAAGGAGCATTTCTTTCTTTTTCTGGTCTGTGGAGGAATTTTTTCATGGAGCTTCTACTTCCTGTCATACCATGAAGAAAGTGAAGGTTTGTCTTCTTTTTGAAGGAAGCATTGATGCTGACAGGAACAGAGAAGTTTCTTTTTGTAGGAATTGCAGCATGGGATTGTATCTTCCAGCTAAGAATTTATGATTGAAAACAACTGGAGAGGACCTTGCAAGGTCATCTTAAAGGATTTAATAGGGGAAGATCCAAGCATTTATTTCAAGGATCTGTTGATTCATTTTCTGGACGTAAGATAAATAGCGGTGTTTGCAACCCTCACATATGAAGAGTCCTGCGAGCCTCTAGCAGGAGTCTGAAAATGAGAAAAAAGTGCTAGTTCTGTTCAGAGAAAGAATACTATTTCTCCAAGCTAGCAAGTTGTAAATGACATGTCTATAAAGCGGTGGTCAACATGTGATCACTGCCCAAGAGGTGCCAGCAGACATACAGTGAGGGCATTTCACTGCCCATCCAGCCAGCTTTACTGAGAAATTGGGTGAACTACTCATGGAGCACCATGCTAAGAGAGTTCTGTGCTTTCTAGTAACTGGGCTAGTTTTGTCCACACTAATCTGAGCATTTCTGTGTGGAACTGCTCACATCTGTGGAGACATATGTTTGGTTAGTAAAGACAGCTTCCTTGGATCCAGAGAGACAATAAACTGTCTGGACCTAAACCTACTCCCTCTAAGTGTATGTGTGGAAAATTTCCTTCAGGTTCTGGTCCAGACTGGACTCAGTGTATTTTCAGTGGTTTTGGCTGCCCTTCAAAAGAAAATAGAATCTGGATTCTAGTACAGGGATTCTGATGAAGAAGTGATTTTGTGTGAAACATCATTCCTTGCAGAGTATGTATGGAGGTCCCACAGCATGAAACTACATCAGGCTGGTAGCCATCAGGCTTCATCCCTTGATGCCAAGGACTACAAAGAGCCAACCATTGCTTTTGGTCACAAAACTCTTATTAAGGAGCAGGAACCTGATATTGGATGGCATGGATGAATAGAGCTGTTACTGTCCTGCCTGCTATGAACACAGTAATACCTTGTTCTGTAGGAATATTTGTCAACCAACAATGGTCAGTGGTTCTTTCTGTAAACCACACAGCCTCCCTGACTTGTGTGGTTATTTATGAATTGTATTTCTTTGTTATGAAGAGGGGAGTAACACTGAGCAGTTTCTGTCCTATTTCTGGCCTTTTGCTTCAGATTTTAAATATCCTCTTATATTTTTCACAGTCTTTAGCAATGGTGGAAGACTGACAAAAGAAAAATGGATATGTGTGAAAAACAGAGATACTTTCTTTGACCATGTCCCCTCAGTGGTACTGTATACCCTAGTTCAATTTCTACAGTTCTGTTTTCTCCTTGCTCTCTCAATACACAAACAGAAAATAATCTGTGCTTTCAACAGAGGTTTGATGTGCCCTCAAGTTCTATTAGTGTAGAGAAACTCAATTTAAAAAGGCAAAATTCGTATTAATATGTTTAAGCATCCAAGGAAAAGGCCCTGACTACCCAGCTTGAATGAACTAACAGTAAACAGGGCATATGAGAAGCCTAGATGTTGACTTGTCCTTGTCCTTTCAGCCTAAGGAGCAGTTTCTAACTCCATTCTGTTCAGAATTGGGGCTGTGGAGAGGCCTTCAAAGGAGGGCTCCCAGTTTTGAAGCCCTTTGCAAACAGTGTTGAAATGCTGTGACTGCAGTGGTTTTGACTTTGTTTGTATGTCCCCTGAGCAACAAGTCTTCTGGGAGAGGAATTCTCTGTAGGTTGTTAGATCTTTGCCCTTTCCTCCTGTGTTTTGCAAAGGGGTATCAAGGAAATACTGTATATCTTCTTCTGCCTAATCTGTTTTTATTATTTAGTCTGAATAGTTCAAAACTTTCACTATTTTAATCATTCTTTGATTTATCCTTCTGACAAAGAAGTAAGTGCATCCCAAGTAAGTGGATCCCACTTCAGCGATGCAGTGTCAAGCTTCTGTGAAGCCACAGAGAAAAAGATTAAAAATAAAAGGGCCAACTTTTGGTCCTCATCTCTCTGATGCAAGTGCCAACCTTTTCCTCAGTCAAATTTTTGTAATTAAGTGTTTTAAAAAGAAGAAAAGGTTATATATGCTTTGAAGTTGTTGGATAAATCAAGGCGGATGGGGATTCAATGGGTTTTAAGCACAGGCTTTAAGTAAATCATTAGGGATTTTATGAGGGTAGTGTTAGTAGAATGCAAACAGTAGATGGTGAATTTGAAAGGGGTTATATAAGGATATCTATATGCTGGATCTCTCTGGAAATAGGATTTTTAAAAAATATATTGGAGATAAAATCATAAAAGGTGAAAATCACAGCAAAGAATAAAGTATTTTAACAAGATCACCATAGATAATTAAATGTAAAAAAAAAGTAAAATGTGTTAAAAGGCAGGTTACTTGTTCTTTTAAGTCAAACCAACACTTACTTTCAGCAATGGAAATTCATTCTTCTGTCTGAATTCATGGTGTTGTTATGGTACTGCTGTTTTCTTACTGAAACACTTGAAGTTTCTATAGTATTCTGTTCAACAGATTGCATAAAGAATTTTAGAAATAATTTTATTTCTGTTTGATTGTCTAGGGAGTAGTAGGTAGATACATGACTCTAGTGCATTCTTCTTTCTTTTTTTTTAAAAAAATGTAACATGTAAATTTTTTGCCACCAAAGCTACAAAAGTTTTAAAATATTCTTTCTTACTTTGTTGACTTTATGATGTTTCTGAACCTCACATAATTGTAGTGCATATTGACGTCAGATCAAGTTATCTTGTCTGCAGGGAGTTTGATGAAACAGAGTAGTTTTCATTAAATCCTTAATAAATTCCTTCTTTCTATAATACTAGAGATTATTTGGAGACTAATGCGAGAGAGCTCAGCTTTTTACTGTTTACAGCAGAAAATTTTGGTCCCTTTGAAACAAACTTCACTACTGATATGGTAGGCATGTAGTGCACCATCCAGCTTCTGTGAAGAAAAAATATGGGCTAAGTAGTGTTTGACCACTTTATGCCACCCTTCGGTATGGTTTGCTGCTCTTTGAGAATCCCAGAAGTTGTAGGAAAGCATGCAAAATGAAATTTCCAACATAATTGATAAAATTAACACTATTATTACATTTATTTGTATGATAGCTCTGCCAGGTTCTGATATGCCATAGCAAAGACCAGATTCGAGGGATTGTTAAAGCTTTGCACTGCCTTCCTCTCTACAGTGCAAGGCACTGTATCTCTCTGTGCTGAGGCCCAGGAAAACTGTTAGGTGCCAAATACTTCCCCACTTACCAAATTAAACAGGCTTGTACAACTAGTGTTTTCTTTCCTAGAGGATAAAAGGAAACAAAGTCATATTGTCTTGTGAACCTCCAAAAGAGAAAGTGAATCCTCCACTGAGGAATATGTCAAAGTTCTGCCCCATCCTCCTCCATAGTGGGAGTGGCTGCTGCCTTGCTGAGTAAGCATCTTGCTGCTGTGCAACCCTGGTCTTGGGAGAGTCCAGTTTTTGGTTTTTAAAGCTAGGCTAAACTGGTAATCCCAGCCTACCTTTAGTCGGCGGTGAAAAACAGGCATCTCCAGAGAATGATTTGTCATCTGGCCATTTTTTTAAAGTATTTTTTCTCCCGACTTTGCTATTTTTCTCCATTAGGTGATTTAGTTGGTTATATATAGATTACATCTTCTGTCCAGTCTTTTGGGTATTTTACATGATCTAAGTCTTCTTTTCCAGGGACCAGGATTCAGCAAGTAGCCCAGCAATGAGAGCAAGTAGCCCACCTGAGAAGAGGCAAGGTACTGTCAGATCCAGTCCACTTATAAAGTTTACACATACAACTATTGCTGAATAATATGCATTGGAAGCTGAGACTGGAACACAGAATTTGTACTTGCTGATTATTTTCTCACTAAGGGATGACAGGAGTTTGGATGCAGGGATTTTGTAAGTGGCCCCTTTTTTCTAAGTTGATTAAATGGTGCCTAAGTCCTATTGTTGACATGGCTACCAGCCTTGCTGGGCGATTCAAACAGGCATTTTCCTGCAAGCTGTCTGCATTTTTAGGTGATTAATCTTCTTAAAATCTTATGTGCCTATGTTACAATTCATAAGGAATTTAGTATGTGATACAGCTTTTTCTGATCCAGTCGAGGATGTATATTCAAAAGACATTTTCTAAAACAAGATTTAGCTACAAATACCTATTTTTCTACAAATACCTTCTGGCTGGTGCAATAAAAGTTGTAATCATTGACTTGGTCTTACAACAGGAGGACTGTGTGCCCAGACATGACATCTCAAGGTCAGCCAGCCTGCGTTTCTGGAAATAAATTATATGGTGCTTACAAAAATGTTCCAGTTGTCTTTCAAAGTACCCAGGGCACCTTTATACTTGTTGAGGTCAGTATAGTAACTCCTAACAGCAAAGCAAAATATATTTATCTTCACTCACAATTGAATTCTGTTACTCCACCTTTTAATTGTTCATTTTTATTGACCTCATTTGAATTACAAAAGTAAGATCCTTATGAACTTTTCTGGAGTCGTTGTTTATAAAGTACTGTAAATAAGATGAATTTTTTAAAATCACAACTGAGTAAAATGTTTTGAAAGAATTTCTGGGAACATAAGTATTTTGTAAGAATGAAGAAAATAATAACTTTTATGCAGACTAATTTATTTATAATCAGAGTTTTGCCAAATCTAAGAGCTGCTTTACTTCTGACTTCGGGTTTCAAGTGTGTTTATGACATGCAAAATATGTTAAAGGAGATAATGAACTATCTGGTCTCCTAATCTTATAGCACAAGAAAATTAGTCAGAAATGATAACGATGTAACTTAACAGTTGGAGACATGAGAAATCCAATCGTTTGTATTCAGATTTCTTTCTGCAACCAAAAGAAAATGGCCCCATTTCTCACACTTTGTTTGAAATACTACAAAATCCAAATGTTTTGTAAACTCTCTGAGCTGATAGTAGCTTAGCTTTTGTTAATGAATATAAGTAATCTCTCACATTTCTGAGATACTTATTCATTCTGTGCCATGTAAAAATAATTACAGCAGAAGCTGTTCCTGAAAATATTTTTACTGTTGTTGTAAGACTATGTAGGATTTTTTTCAGCATCTTGAAATTACTTTGGACAGGACATTAGGCATGACATAAGAGGAAGAGATTTAAAGCATCATGACTTGTGCTATGCAAATGTAAAATTTATATGACCAGAACACTTTGAAGACCATTAGTAAGGGTAGTTTTTTATCAGTAAAATGGTAACTCTTGCATGTTAATAATACCTTCCTATACATTTTGAAGCTGTATCAGGGGAGGTTTAGATTGGATATTAGGAAATTATTCTTCACCCAGAGGGTGGCTGGGCACTGGAACAGCTCCCCAGGGAAGTGGTCACAGCACCATGCCTAACAGAGTTCAAGAAGTATTTGGACAAGTCTTGTGCAGGGCCAGGATTCGGACTTGATGATCCTTGTGGGTCCCTTCCAGTTCAGCATATTCTGTGATTCTGTGGTTTGAGAGCAGTTCTCAGATCAGTTCATTGTTTCTCTCATTCTTTTGGAGGTGTAGTAGCAATAGTTGGCAACTTGGTGTCTTGTCATCCCACTGAAGCAGACCTTAAAAAAATGTGCTTGGTAGTAGCGTGGGATTAGTGCTTTGGTCTGCTGAAAAATAATTGCTCAGAAGCAGTGATTATGCAGAGTGCATAATTATACAGCGTATAATTATATATTAAACACTGCATATCTTGAGTAGTTTATTTCTGTTGACTTTATTTTCATTACACAGAAGCAAATTCAAGTTCAAATTCCTTCAAAATATCAAATATATAAGAAAATAGTTTTTAATCATTGCTGAAGTATGAATAAGATACAGATATATTATAATCCATTTGGTGAATATGCGGTGTAATGCAATATTCAGTATTTCTTCTATTTAACTCTGCACCCTGACCTCTGTGTAAATAAATGGCTGTCTTGTGGCTGTAGAGGTTGCCAGTCACTTTTGCAGGACTGTATATGCTTTTGCACCCCAATCACTTGAAATGACTTTTCCAGAACAAAACTAGAAGAAGGAAGCATCTGACAAATCTTTCCCCTAGAAAGGTTAGAAACCTATATTCATTCAATTTTCTTAGCGTGTCTTGTCCTGACAGGATTGTGCAAATGGTTCTTACCAACTCCAGGGTGCCAGAGGGACAAAACAATATACCTAGATTTAATCTTTTTTTCTTATTATGGAACAGTTATAGCTATTGTACAGTTAAGGTTGAAGTTTGCTTCCATTACAAGCCTCATCTACAACTCCCATCAACCACTTGTCCCCAAAACAAACCATTCCCTGTGCAATTTCACATCACATCTCATGGAGAGTTAAATATTTCTATGAAGGCTAAAGCAAGAATACAGAAAAGGACTTCGAAAGTTACAAAGCTTGATTCTCTGCTGCCATGAACTAGTTTTAGTCATCATAAACAATGAATGTGTCATACAAAGTGTATGTATCTATTTCATTAATGGGATTACTAGCCCTGCCTATAGTCAGAATCCCTAATAAGTCCTGTCATAGGGCCCCATTTTCAATTTCTTATAGCTTTGATAGATACTTACTGTCTTAAGATTTTATTTCACCCTGATGTTTGTGTTTATGCATGAAGGTATGTGTAAAATATCAGCCAGCCCAATGCAGTTATTGAGAAGCAAGACAATTGCACAACAGATCACTCATTACTTTCTGCAAACTCTATGTTTGAGCTTATGAAATGAAATGTAAAGAACTAAAAGATTTCAGAGTGAGATATCACCTACTGGTTCAGCAGAGGACAAAACAATTTCTGGATAACAACCTTCCAGTTGTCACTGGAAGACAATAAACATTGTGCTCCACCTGGTGAAGCTGATGGCAGATTTCAAAAGTCCCAAATACATACCTGAAGTTAAACTAGCTTCAATAAATATCCAAAATATTCAAAACTTTTTAGTAGTTTTCTGTTTAATCTAACAGTTTGATGGTATGATAATAAGTTGCAGGAAAAAATATGTGCTACTCCCTCTCTCCCTATAGTATGCACTATATTCTATTATTTGATCAAATTATTCTTTTAATTTGATTAGGAACCAGTTGTGCTAATTTAAAAATGTAGTCCAATGTAAAAAAAAAGGTACTTGAAATTCTTTCTTTTTCTTATAAAATAATTTGCTTTTGAAGAATAATCAAGAGTTATCTCTTGAATTAAAAAAAAATCAATATCCATGTTAATAAGCTTTGCTTTTTTATAATGACAGGATCTAAATATAGAAGGGGCAGAAACATTCTAATTCTTGTCACATTTAAAAAAGAATATGTAAAAAGTGTTAGAGCTGTTCACTTGATCCTAAGTGCCTTGCAACATTTTTTACTTCCTTTCTCAACTCATTAGACAGACCCTATTGGCATTAGTGAGGTGTTTTTTATATAGGAGTTTCATCACGTAACTGACATTTTTGCCCTGGAATAACCTTCTTTTATTTCACTAAGATATATCTGTAGAACAGGCTATCAGTTGTGACAAATTGATGTTTTCTTCTGAAGCTCACCGACTTCCTTTGGATTAGCTGTATGAGAACAGTAAAGCTCATTTTCAGTCCTGACTTAAACTCAGTGCCAAAGAGCTTTTGCACTCAACCCTCTGTGTCACCTGTCTTCTCATGAACAACTTTTCCAAAGTGAACATATGAATAAAACACTAAATTTCATTCTTTAAAATCTATTCCGTGTTGAATTAGCAGAGCTACCAATTTTAGCTATTTAAGAAAGATGAAATATCTATAATTATCATACTTTTAATAACACATGTAGTTATTTTGCACTGAAGACTGAAATAAATTGCATGTTATCTTGTAGTACTAATGAAAACAAATGGGAGAAGCTATGTCTTCTGTTGTTCTTGGAATGGATATGTCATGAAAATTATCTAAAACAAATCACAATACACACCAAATAGGGTTTTTTATACAGCCCAATATATAGTTATGCTGCAGAAGTCTAATTACTGTGATTGATAATAGCCACTGTTTATTGCATGTCTTAGGGCAGCTGTACAATGGTTAGTGCTTGAATTTTGGTTGGCCATATTAATTATTAAGTAGGCTCCTCACTGATTCCTTTGCACTGTTCTATTTTAAAATTGATGGTGTGAAAGGAGATGGTCTTATCTGGACTGAGATAAAATTGAGGGTCATAACTGTTTTTGAAACCATAAGGTGTAACAGACTGTGATCTTCTTGGCATGAGACCTCTCTCAAATGAATGTCAAACTGAAGCTGCTTGCCTGGAAAATTAAGAGACTTGACTTTTTCTTCATTAAATTTACTATTCGTGCACATTAGAGTGGTGTGGTATGCCTTTTTTTTTTTTTTTTTTTTTTTTTTAAATTTTAATTGTTTACATTTATTTAGCTAAATTATATCTCAAGAAATGTTTTACCATGAAAATTTCTTGTTTCACTATTAAGCCGAACTGCAAGGATATAATAAAAAATGTGTCGGAGTATGGATCTTGATTTCTCTCAGTGCATTGAGATAAATGTGTCTTTCTCAAGATTTAAAGGTTTAAATTATTTTGGTATTTTCTTATAAATTGTAATTTTGGATAATTTGCTGTCCTGCATTTTCATTGCTATTTGTAGCAGATAGTCTAAGTGAAGCTGATTGGTGTTTGACATTGAAATGCAAACATTCAACAATATCCTTAATTTGTTTGACAGCATCTTCAGGTAAACCATTGCCTTTCCCAACATGCATAATTTTAACGGTAGGGCCACAGAAGCCTCCCAGGCAAAGGATTAATTTGCAACATTGCAACAAAAAACAAAAAAGCACCTCTGTGTGTGTGTGTGTGTCAAGGCTATGCAGCTCTTTTGTTAACTGGGAAATTTTTACTGCAGTGTCTGTCTGCAGCAGTGTACTTGCAAATCTGTTCTGCAGTGAAGGTGCAATCCTCTCCTTAGAGTATAGATTTGAAGGATTTGAAGGATTTTTTCCAGACTTCCCAGGATGTGATGAAGAGGAATTTTTAAAATATCTTTCTAAAATGGAACTAAGGGTGTTTGTTTATTTTTTACTATTTGGGGAATCTCTCATGGTCTTTGGTAAGACATTTTATCGAAGGGAGGCTGAAGAAGACGGGGCTGATGTAGAGCCACTGAAGAATGACATAAATACAGCTGGTTCCCTCTTTGGGGAGGGAGAACATCTAGTGACTTTCTATTCTGGTCTTTTCTGCGAAAAACTGAACATTTCCCAGTGGGATCTGGGTTAAGATTTGTGTTTGTAATGATTGAGGTTTTGACTACTTCGGTGTTTAGACAAGATTATTTCAGTAGTGTTTTGGAAAGGAAAAAATAACAGACAAGGCTGTCATTGATTTTATATATGTAGATGTCATTATATGAGAGATATATATATATATCTCTCATATATATATATATATATATATATGTCATTATATTTTATATATGGTATAGAGAAAGCTGTAGTCACTGGTTTGAGAGCTATCCAAATGAATCATCTTGATGGGTCTACACAGGAAAGTAGTTTAAAGAGTAAAGCATAAATTAAAGGATATTCCTTTACATTTAGTTTTTTTCCGTATCTGTAAGCTGAAAACAACATATGAACTGACCAAATTTTAGCTGATTCTTAAATTCCTGAATACATAAAATAGAGAGAGTATATATGTATAGACCTATGTAGGCAAATATACATAGGTATTCATAGGTATATATGTATATAGAAGATGTTTGAAAATCTGTGAATGTGGATTAATGTTATCATCTCAGTTCTTATTTAGGTGTATAAACCACACCTTTTTCTATGATTCTATTTTGCTGCAGCATAAAATTTTTTTATACATATCCAACAAAAAGTACTTTTAAATTCATTCATTCAGCAGAGTTCAGCTACTCAATGCCAGAGATTGGCCCCAAAATGTGATCCTAAAATAATGAGGGCTAGATTTAGTTGCCCTTTTGCTGCTTCTTCTCTTTCCTCCCATGTACAAGAAGAAATGTTAATGCTGATTTAGCATTTCCACACTTAAAAAATAAAAGACAACTTCTATTAATCAGTTTCATAATGCCATGCAGAAGAATGCACCAGAGATTGCTGCTTGATCCATCTCTGGAACTGTCACACTAATGGAACGTGCAAATGCTCTGATGAAGAGGAACATAGTGCCACAAATGGATTGAAAATATACCCTCCAAAGGTCTCCTGATCTTTTGATCCTCCAATATTTTTGTTTGACAAAAACAGTGACAACAAAAAGTCAGCTCCCCAGCTGGGACAAGTCAACTGACAGCAATATACAAAGCCATAGTAACAGATTGTGTGGACTATGAAACACATAATTAGAATTTTACTAATATACTTAGCTAAATGACTTGAAATAGCATTATACTGGAAACAGTTGGTAAAATGAGTATTTATGACTTAGAAAGATAACATCAGGGATGAGATTATTTCAGAAGCGTAGTTACCTAATATTATTTTAATGTAATTTTCCCAAATCCATATCTTCTTAATATGGGATTTAAATGAATGGTTGTCAAAATGAAGTATTTGGGGAAAAAAAAATCCAGGGTACTACAACTTTTTTTTTTTTTTGCTGTTGTTTGAAAATATTTGGGTGGTATTAATCTGGAAAAAAAAGTGGAAATTTCCTGGTTTGTGATAAAATTCTAAGTGAAGTAAGAGATTTTCAGATCTGAGCTTCATCTCTGAAAACAGGCAGTTTGTAGTTTTCTTTTGTTGTGTCTACATCTGTCTCTAAAAATATTTAGATCACACTTCAAATTGATCAAGGAAAAGCCAGTTGTTGTTAAAAATATATTTCTGTATTCACAATGTAAAGGTAATGTGATAACAGTAGTATCACATTCACTAGCACACGTAGATACCACTGAAATTCACTTATTTTCTATAGCACTTCTTCATCCTCCCTTTCAAAATTGTATCAACTTCTGCTAATATGTATCCTATCCTATTTATCTTAATGTCTTCCGGGACATTATCCTAATAAATATCTACTAAATATTCAAAGGAGGTATTTATGTATAAAAGCCATTTATTTATATGTAAATTTTGATTAACTGGTTCGGGAATGCTGATGTCTCTCCAAGCAGTATTAAAAGTTGTGGAGCAAAATTGAAAAGTGCAGCTTCTGCAAACAGTCCCAGCATTGCATTTGCAAAACAGCTGAGCTTGCTGGGTGGCATCCCGGGGTGAGAGGGAGAAAAGCTACCCTGCTGCAAGGCAGGGCACAAGGTGCCCTGGCTGGTGTTTCCATGAGCCTGCAGAGCAATTTGCTTTTGACATGACCTAGAGAACCAGAGAGGAAAACTGGAAGCTGAAAAGGCTGTTAGTTAATTCTGAGCTCTTACATGACCACCCCTGCCAGCAGCACACAAGTGACTCTTGCCACAGCTGAAGATTGAAAATGCAAATTATCTGAAGAGCAAGCTGTAATTATTATTTATATTGGTAAGCAAAAGTGCCTTACTATATAGGTGTTACACATTCAATTTGGTATGACATTCTAGTTCAGGAATTATTTTGCAATATTTTAATATTTCTTTTTAAAAATTAACCAGTAATAATATTTTAAAATATTATACACAGAAGAGAACGAGAAAGAGTAACTTTAATTTGTTTTTACAAGGCATACAAATTATTCCATGTTCCTTGTGTTTGACTGGATGACTGTGGTTCCTTGAGCTTATCAAAGCAGAAGGTTTTCAACAAATAAGTAAAGAGGTGGTGCGTAATTTGTACTATGCAGAGAATGGGGAAGGCTTGCATGAGGTGTGTTCTTTATTGTCCAGGGCTACTGAAAATACGAAATGTGTTGGAAGATGTGAGTTTTAACTAAAAATTAGAAACGATTGTGTTTTGAATCAAAAGGAAATACTTTGATTTTGAATGTTTTAAACTAAATAAGGTTTTTTAATTGAAATAATCTTAAAAAATTACAAATTGAAGCAGATACTTGTTTAAAATATTTTGATTTATTCAAGGTGAATTCATGAATTAGTGGGGTTTTTGCTTATGGAGTTCTCTGCAAAAAAACCCCAACCAACCTCCCTGTGAAGTTTCACGGAGCTGTAGTTTGCTGCAGCGCATTTTGTATCATGCGTACAGCACATATAGCTGTCACATTCCAAAGCTCATGGTAAGAATAGACTCAGTCTAAATAAACTGATGAGGTTTTTATAGCTGCCATTAATTTTTGTGAACTCTTTTTGCTGTTGGATGGCCAAATATTTATTTCTGTATTGACACGTGCAGACAATCTTAATAAGATGACCAGTACAGGATACTAAGGGATGTGTGAAAATCTGTTCTTCAGTCTAGGTTATGTTATTGCCTTGGTTTTTACAGCTCCCAAGGGTCCTTAAGGTGGGAGAATAGATTGTTTAGTAACACACTAACAGGATTTGAAATGTTTCACCTCTAGGACATTGATTTATGTCCCAGGCTAGGTTGGCACTTTCTGAATGTAGTTATCACCTGAGAGCCTTTGTTTGGCCTGTGTGAAATGAAAGGCTTAAACTCATAGTGGACAGATCCAAATCACAAAATTGCCCTCTTGTTTTGTACTAATTATGGCCTTTCAAGTTTCAATAAAGAGGCAAGGATTAAGTAGACATTATAACTTCCCTCATGTCCCTGGTGAGTAATCTTTGTTAAGGCACTTTGTCATGTTATCCTTGACAGTCAGATGCTGCTGTCACTATGCCAAACACCAGTTTAATCAGTAATGAAAAACCTTCAAGAATAGAAAAACTCCAACATTAACTTTAAAAAGCCATAGAAAAGGTTCAGGATGAGAATTTCTACTGTTTAGAAAACTGTTATTCCTCAAAGACTTGGGGTCTAGCAATCTCAAACTCACAGTCATCTTAAATGGTTGATTATCATGTGTCTGATTTCAGTGAAGAAACAGTGAAAAATGTGATGCATGCATAAATCACATTTCTATTTTTATATCTGCTGCACTACAAACTGATGCAAAATAGTATGTTCACTGGATAGAAGCAATCCACGCTGAAATATGGGAAAGTTCTACTGCTAATTGGCCAAGCATACATTAAGTACAAGAATAGTACCTGCCCACTGAAGAAATATGTGAGTCCTATATACCATCTACTTCAGAACTTAGTGGAAGGAATATTAAAACTTTATTCTGGATTTTCTGTAGATGAACAAGGTTGGGGAGAAATTTGAGGTTAGATAGGAGATTTTATTTTGTTGTATGTTTTTCCCACCAGAAGTATGGTCAAACAGTGCAACAGGTACCTGAACAACGGGTGGTTTGAAATGTTCCAGGATGTTCCCAAACAAAAGGATAATGATCCTTAAAGACCAGCTGCTACAAAAGTAGGAAGTACCCAGGTCCCCAGGATGTGCAGCTTGAGGATATCCAAAAGGGAATGTCTCCATAGGAGAACATACTTCAGATCTTGTATCTGAAGCATTAGGAATGACTAACATATCTTCCAGGGACAAGCATTAGTCAGGAAGATGCTTTGAAATAAATTAAGTCAGAGGAGACTCCTTGACTTTGGATTCCTAAAACATCATCTAACAAACCCAGAATACTCTAGATAATTAAAGGGTAATTATTTTTCTTTTTTAAAATTTTAAGATCATGGCTGCTCTAGTCCTTCCTTAATACTTGCTGGTAAGTTACATGCCAGGCTGCAGCCATGTAACTGCACAGTCCCCTTCACTGTTAGTAGAAAGTTAGTGAAACTCAGTGTGAGATCCCATGGAAGAAGAAGGTGAGTTTATTTTAAACAACAATTCTTTAATTCATAGAATCACAGAATGTTTTGCATTAGAAGGGATCTTCAATGTATTATTTCAGTTCAGGGCACATCAATTTTGTCAGGCCAGAAGGTAAAATAGAGGAAAAGACTGGAAAATGCAGAGCTTTGAGAGGCCTAACTTCAAATTTTATATGGGCCTGTTGTATGTGGAAAGGAATTTTTACATTATGATGAAGAATAGTGAGTGTTTACTGAGTACATGCCTGCGTCAAAAAGCTTAGCAGGCTGCAAGGTGGTTACATATTTGGGACTTGACAGACTTTCAGTAGACATCAGTGACATTTTGTCAGTAGAATGGGAGCAGAATAGCAACAATATTATGCATTAAACCAGAAAGGAGACCTTCTTCCTAAACTTTCAAAATCCTGGATTTTTTACATTAATTTCTGTAGTTGATTTATTCTACCAATTAAACCATATCTTCTAGATGCAGCGACACTATATTTGTGTCACCATCTCTTTTTATTATGTAATCTACTAAATTGATGATTTGTTCTTTGAAAGTAATTGTTTATTACCTTGTTTGTGTATTTTTTCTTCATATTTTTGATTTGCCAAGTCAACAAATTGCCTCATTTTTTATGAAAGCCAGCTTTTAGCATAGGCTGGTTTGCTGGTATCATTAAATAGACGACATTAAATGATTACTGCAGTTGTAGGGAGTTATGCAGTGTAGTTTCAACCTTTAGTGAGTAAAACTTACACATATTCAAAATTTTTCTACTGAAATCTGTTACTAGCTTTGTCAGCTGGCACAGCAATATATAGAATGAAAAGAAACTAATTCTTTTGGAGTAGTGCAGTGATGATGTACATGGCATTATCTTTTGGAAGAAAAAAGCTCAAAGGGTAATGTGCTGTGGTTTGTGTTGCCCTTGATTTTCTTTTCCTTTCTGGTTTCTTCCAGGTTCAATGTGGAATGCTCAAGTGGTTGTTCATTGAAAAATGTCTTTAGGATCTCTTTGGCTCTACAGTTTGTATAGATCTAAATGGATTTTTTCCCCCACATATTTCCTTTTCTATAGGAACTTTTCCCATCCTCCCCTACCAAGAAATCTCTTTTTAGAGGCAATGGAGGAGGTGGCAAGGCCAAGTGGGGCCAGAGACAATGGTTGCTGCAGCAACAAGATAAATTTGTCCAGGCATCTGGGGTTGCTGTCAATTGTGTTTCAGAGGCAGCTGGGCTGGGTGAGTTCCCCAGGGCTCTGGTTTGCAGAGGTGGGAGGCAGCTCCTTGGGCTCAGTGCTGCTGCCACCCTTCTGCAATTGCCACCTTATGGGGCTGTGTCCTTACTGCCACCCACGGTCTGGGCTGCCCTGGAATGTGCTGGGAGGGAGCATTGGAGTAAGGGAAGGGTCAGGGCTGCTGTGCTGTGGCTAAATAAAAGCAGGAGGGTTCCACTGCCTCTCTGCTGCTTGCTGAACAGACACGAGCTGTCCTCTGTGTGTATGTGAAGGGTGTAACCCTAGGTCTGAACCAACAGATTCCATTTTTTCATAGGGCACATTAGGAGATTTATCACTAGAACAACTCCAACCACAGCTTCTGGCTGCAGAGCCAGTACAGAGCTTGAGCAGAGCCAGCTCTTGCCTGTTTGCAAAACAGGTGTTTTCTTTACTGAGCTTATGGAAGGCAGACTTACCTATTTTTCAGGCAGAGAAAAGACCTTAATCTCCTCCTGGAGTTGTTGTCAGAGTATTTCCTGATTACACAGGGGTACCTTAGAATAACTGTTAATCATGTTCAGCTCTCAGGATGGGCTCTGTGCTGCTTTTGTCAGATTAAGGGCTAACAAGATGATTGCTTTTTCCCTGAACAGCTCATCAGACTTTGCTCATTGATACTGCCACTGCCACTTCATTTGATATCCTTAAGCAAGCCTTTGAGTTGCTGTCTGTACTCATCTTTGGCTTCCTGCGCCAGCAGGCATAGGGATGGCGACTGGACCTGATTCTGTGGCTGCTGCTGCTATGACTGCAGCAGAGCCAGTGATACTCGACAGGCACAGTGGCTGCTCCTGCTGCTCTGGCCCTGCTCAGGCCGAAAATTAGTGGTTTTGTTGGGCAGACAATTATTGTAAGAGCTTCAGTTCTTTCTGTTGCTGGTAGTCCCAGTTACCCATTTTAGTGAAGTGTTTGGACCCATATTAATTCAAGGAGGGGAAATGCCATCACTGGCCTTGGGAAGGAAGCCCCCTGCAGCAGCCCAGTGGGGTTGTTCCTGGCTGGGGAGCAGCTCTCTGGGGCTCTGGTGGGCAGCTGAGCATGGGCAGCCCTGTTCCCTGGCCCAGGATGGCCAGTGGACTTCTGGGCTGCACAAATAGAGGCACAAGTGGTAGTGGTAGACTGGAAGAAGGGATCATCCTCCCTTACTCAGCACTCACTAGACCTTGTCTCACTGTGCTCAGTTTTGTTCCCCCAAAAGAAAGACACAAACGGGAGCATGTGGAGCAGAGGGCTCAAGAACTGAGCATTTGCCCTGCAAGGAGAGTGTGAAGGACTCACTGCCTACTGGGGACCTAACTTCAGTTTCTTGATGCCTGTGTGGTAGTTAATGAGGAGATGGCGACAAGCTCTTTCAGAGACTGGGAAATAATGAGTGTAAGCTTGAAGAGGAGAGGTACAGACTGAACATACGGAAAACCTTTTTTTTACCATAAGACTGTCCAGTTGTGCTTTCTGTCCTTGGGGGTTTATAAAACTCAATAGGATAAAGCCCTGAGCAACCTGGTCTGAGCTCAAAGGTGACCACTTGAGCAGGTGGCTACACTAGAGACCTCCTGCCTTCTGAAGTCCCTTCCAGCCTTGCCTGACTAAAATAACCTTTCCTTTGCTAGTGGAAGAGAAGTGAACAAAGGAAGGTGAAGAGAGAAACTGTCCCTGTATATCCCATTATTTTGTGTAGGCCACCAAGTATGGCTTTGACATAGTATTGCTATTCCTTCTGGCTTGTCCTATTCTGCTAGTCTGCCAGACCAATGCATTCCTGAGGGATTAACCCTGTGGCTGTCTTTGTGAAAGTCTATTTCTCAGAGGATTATCGACAATCCAGAGGAAACCAGGCACTAATGGACTAATATAAAACATGACATGATTTTTTTTTCTTGTATCTTTTATCAGTGTTGCAACACTTGGGTCAAACAGCATGTCTGGGAGAGGCTGGTTGTTCTCATGCCTGGGGCTGACAGTCTCTGTGGCTTTGAAACCACCAAAGAATGTGGTGGTTTTTCTGTGCAAGAATTAGCCTCCAACTCAAATTATTCTTTTGTTCTTTTATTACCTGACTGTGCTGTATTTTATTCATTATAAGAAACAGTTTTGTTCTCCAATATGTTCTTTTGTATGCCTCCTTTTACCCGATCAAATACTTCTTAGCAGTTCTTTTAACGCTTATGGGTCATGGAACATTAGGCACCAAATAAGGGCTGTATCTAATAGTGCAGAATGAATGGTCCTCCTGCTGCAAGGCCTCACTTATCACTGTCATAAAAGAAGGAAAACAATATAGCACGGTGGGCACTGGTTTTTGCTGCTTAAAGAATTCAGTAGGGCACTTGAAGGGATCCTCGCAGCTGTGTCACAGGTGTTATGGACTATGTGAAAAATTGCAGCTCTTTCTGCTGGGAAATGTAAGTACAAGGCTTTGGCACCTGTATCCTTATGAAACTTCAGCTGCTATCGCTAAAGGCCAGGATAAAAACCAAGAGGCTACAAAAGGAGGTGGCTTAATTTTTTATTACATAGAATTTGTCTGATCAGGAGCTTTTTGGTTTTAATAAAAGAGGAGTTCATCACATGTAGATTGCAGTTCTGAAATTCAGAAAACAAAGTAATAGGTTAAATTTATTTGGGGGGGTTTTAATTTAGTAACATTTTTCAACAATCCTAGGAAACAGGTTCTGCTGTCACGTGGATTTGCACTAGAGGATACAGAGTTTATTTGCTCATGTTCCAGATGTCTAGCCTGTAGATAGCATTCTCTAATTTTAACAATCAACATCCAGAGCAGAGGAGAAAACAAGTTACAATCATAAGCTTACATCTCAGTGTTCATTGAACCTAGTGTAGAGACTGATACAATTTTTTAGTGACCAATTGACCAGATTAACTCATAAGCAACCAGAAATATCTAGCTATGTACTGTAGCTGTTTTTTCTTCAGATTGCTTTCTACTGTTTGAGATTAACTTAATTTGAAAAAGATTTTGTCAATACACATCAAGTTAAGTGCAAGTGATTCTGCATACTTACCATTTTTTATTGAATTTAAGTAAATTTTATTGATGTGAAAGGTTGCATAATTTTGTAGATATCTATGTTGGTGAATTTTTAATCTCTCCAATTAAAGACAAACTAGTCTGTTCCTTTAATGTGAGAAAACCTAGGATTCATTATATAAACCAACAATAATATTCCCTTATCCCACAAAAAATTCTATTTTTAATTAAATGAAATTTCAGCAGTGAAAGGGTTTGTTGGAATTGCTGCTTGCTTAGTCAGAAAGATTTTCACTTATTTTTTGTGCTTTTGTAGGCACATGTTCACACACACAATTTATATATTCTGTTCAGACTCTCTTTGCAAGATTTTATAGTCTGAAGACATGATATTGGATGGTCCTTTCTTTCTGAATTGTCTATATTTGCAGTTGATCCATTTGTAGGATTTGATTTTCAGAACGGAGGTTATAGAGCTAAGTTTTAATTTATGTCTCAGTTCTCTGAAGCACCAGTGTTAACCTGTCAAGCTCTCACCACACTTGGGATGCAAACTATAATAAAGAATGAATCTTTTACTGTTTCTCAGATTATTTTTAAGTATAGAGCGCACAGTTTTTAGAGTAAGAGGTAAAGTTTCAAAATGTTGGGACTATTTGAACATCACCTGAGCTTGGTGGAATTATGCAATGAGAAACCTAATACAAGATCCATATTGTGTAATAATGCATTTTTAATATAAAGTTTTTAGAACAAACAAATTGAAACAATTACTTAAAAAACCTACTTATCAATACAGCATCAATAATGTACAAGATACAGTAGATCAGAGTAATTTTTGATTCAACCATTTTTAGTTGGAAAACATTGACAGAACTGAACTTAAACTGCTTGTGGGAGATCCATTTTGATTAATTTCCTGGCTTAAAATAGTTTTGAAAAAGTTTTAAAATTGTGGAAACAACCCACTTTGCCATTTTCCAAATGAAGAGTTTAGTTTTTCTTAATTGAAACAATTGTTTTGAAACATGTATTTGTTTTATAGTAATATCAGCAATGGAAAGGGAATTTTAAAAACTAAATATTTCCTGTTGACATTTTCAAGTTGCAAAAGATTGGCGAATTTGGCGTTTGTTTTCCTCTCAATGGGAAAGCAAAGCAGTTGAAATCATGAATATTTTTGTGTGCCAGGAAGTTACTTTCCCATTGACATCTGTTACACTACATGGAAAGGGATAGTATATAGCTACTCTAAGGAATCCACTGAGGACAGGAGAGTGGAGCTTGAGGCATATCAGTCAAGAGAGATGGCCTTTCCACACTGCTAGAGCCTTCCTTTGTTAATGTTCCTAAATTATCTCTTGGGCAAGCATAAAGTAAATAGTCAACTGATGATGGATAACAACCAAGGGAAAGAAAAGGAAAGGTTTAGAGGGTCAAGGGCTCAAAAATGGATTGCGTGAGTTCAGGACAAAGGCATGGAGCAGAGCATGTCTGAGAGAGTCCATTGTTTTCAGAAACATCTGGTGGTGATTTGCTCAGAGAGGTGAGCTGATGAAGGATCTTTGCCATTATTTTTTTCCTTCTGATCGTGTTGATCCCGGCAAGCCAGAGCCAGGAGGACAACATGGTGCAATGAAATTGTGGGGCCTCAGAGAGAACAAAAGTGAAAGACATGAGGAAACCAATGCATCCAGAGTATCAGCAAGAGAATCTGGAGTATCTGAAAAGGGAATGGTGACCTGGAGCTCTTGGGGTACACATGCTCCTTTCACTAGTGAGGGCACATGAATTGGGAATCCATGAACTGCTTCACAAATAATGTCTGTGCCCACTGCCTTCAGAAGATTTGCCAGATGATAAGCTGGCATGCCATGGGAAGTGGTTTGACCACAGGATAGTCCTTCTAGGGAATTACAAGTACTCTGATAGTAGAGGGGGAACCAAAATACAAACTTGTGATAAATAAATGTAGTTAGGGAAATAGGAAGGGACAAACAAAAATGCAGAAGGTTAGGAATCACCAAGGGGAGTAAGAGAGAGGATATGCCAGGAGACAAATGTATTGCACGTAGAAGTAAGGAACATAAAGAAGTTGAGGATACTGTAGCAGTGAAGAGGCATGAGAAATACAGGTATTGCAGCTAGGGTAGAAGCCTCTACTTACTTAAGTATAGAATAACAGAAAATAAGAACCAAAAGAAGCCTACTAATCCAAACCCAAGCTCCGGTGCAAGGTCACTACTTAACCATGCATACTTAAATAATTTACGCTACTTTATTTCTGGTAAGATTTCATGAGAATCATTTAGCATCATTTTAACAAGTATGCTATTGCCTCAGGGATCTTTCTCCTTGGAGAAGCATGGAATAACTACCGTCAGACACTGGTTTTTGCTTTTCTTGCAGCAGCCTCCCAGATTATCTCTCCAAGTGAAAGTGAAATTAAATCAAACAGATATCAAATTCCTTCACTGAAAATCTTGAGAAAAAGATTCTTGTTCAACATAGTACCTAGAGAATTTAAGCTGTGTAAGTGATCTGAATGAATAACTGAGTGAGCAAAGAGGATTATAATACCACAACATAAGTGTAAGCGCCTAAACTGTTCAGAATGGTTTCTTCTTGGGCAGAATACTACTGTTTGTTGCAAGAGAAGAACTTTTTCCTTCTTTCTGCTTTTTATTTTCTTTTGAGTATTTCTGCTTTCTAGATTGGATCTTCATCAAATGAATTATTATAGCCTTTATAAAGAAATAGGAAGTATCAAGTTGCATTGTTATATATGCCGAAGAGATGGATCAATGGTTATTACAATTTCCAGATTAATTTGCATTCTTCCGCTGACTTGGTCTTTGGGGGAACAGCAGATTAGCTCTTGATTACTAGCGGGTGAACAATTCACAGTGAATAATTTATCTGGCAAATGACTTATGACTTAGAATAATTTATTTCCCTAAATGAATTCATTGGATGTTGTACAGAGCTTTTAGGTGAACAGTTTTCATTCTATAGATTATTCATAATTGGTTATGCGATTTCCATAATTGCATAAATTTGTATACTGAAAACAAGATAACAGATCTCAGTCTCTTTACCCTGCCACTGGTGCCCTGCTATGGTAGAGGTTTAGCAAAACTGGAAATCTGCAAGGATAAATAGGAGTTCTGCAATTTGGGGCTAAATGACACATTTTTCATTGACTTATTCCAGTTCCAGGTATGTATTTTTGCTACCAAACATTGCTTGTATCTCTTCCGCATGGAAAAATGGCTATTGTAGCCCTGAAACTGTGTGTTGCATTTGCTGTTCATCTGCAGATGCTTCAAGTACAATGCCTACTGCCAGTATTGAACAGATTTCAAGTAGTTTTGGCAGCTGCTTATAGTGGGTGAAGCAGCAGGAGAGTGTTGGAGAGCATGGACAGCATGTGGAAGAGGAGCACACAGAGCAGTATCTGAAATACTGTCTGTTATATGACTTTTAAGAAAAAAATGCTTGGAGGCAAGGCCAGACCGATGACTGACAATAATGGTCTAGATCTGGAATGATTTGCAGT
Source organism: Aphelocoma coerulescens (assembly GCF_041296385.1). Classification (NCBI taxonomy): domain Eukaryota; kingdom Metazoa; phylum Chordata; class Aves; order Passeriformes; family Corvidae; genus Aphelocoma; species Aphelocoma coerulescens. The sequence goes on along the minus strand of NC_091014.1, from coordinate 33,676,636 downwards.
CTAAAAAGTCCACTCTCAGATTTATGGATATCATCATGAAACGAGATACCATTATGAGTGTCCTTAAACTACTTAGCAGTATGTGCTAACACTGTCCAGAATTGCTACCATCTCTAGGTAGCAGCTGAAGTACAGGTAGATAGACTTCAAGCTCCTGGAATGTATATATGTATACTGATAGAGAACCTAGTAATCAGCCACTGGCTCAGGAGCTTGGAGATTTAAGAATGTGGGCGTGCCGAATTATAGTAGATGCTGATAAAATTAATATTTATCTTTGCTTCTGCCCTAGATATCTGAGTTTGTTAACACAAAGAAATAATTTTCCATTGAACTACAAAGTCCAGCTGATCATAGAAGACTGAATGGTCTGAATTTTTTTTTCTTCCTTTTTTTTTTTTTTTGTTTTTTTTTAAGGAATTAATTTCTTTGCTTGGTGGATATTAAAGTTGTGTGATTATTGCTGCTGTCCTGGGAAACTCAGTTGACCTTTCACTATCTTAATGAGTGGCTTTCTTGTTACACAGTTGACTGAGGGAGAGTTGTTTAGCTGTTACCTGCATTTGGGGCAAGTGTGCACTTTGGAGACTGTAAGGGAAATGGTCCTGTCTCTTGACAAAGAAAGGATTTACTGAACAATATTTATTGGAATTATGGCTGTCTGATGTTCGCTGCAAGCAAACAGTTTGCAGAGAAAGCCTCACTGCACTTTGAAAAATAGTATTTGGAGACTTTCCAAGATTTACAAGTGGCCAATGAGATACTGATCCAAAATTACAGTCTCCAGGGATATCTCATTGACATATTTTGTATTTTTATTTTGAAAAAAATAAGATGATTTAAAGAATTAAGTAAAATTTATTTCATTTTTTTCCCAGAGTATTGAAAAGTTAATGAATGAATTCATGAGTGCTTCCTGGCCTATATCATAAACTTATAATACACGTACATAGATGCAGTTGTCTTACATAATCACTAGGTATCATTCCTTGATGTCACTCAAATATGATTGCAATGTGCTACAAAGCTGAATCTTTTCTTTCCTTTTATTGACCATCGCTCTTTTTACCAATACTAATACATTGAAGACTAGGTGATAAATAAAATAGAGTTTGCAGGGCAGGGTTACAACAACATTAACAGTGAAAATCATTACTACTTTTAGAATTACATCTTGAAATCAACTGAAGAAAATATTTTGTAATTTGATAGATATAAAACTGTGTTAAGTATTTGTGTGTGCTTTAGGGCAAAATAAACCCACAAAATTCTTAAGGAAAGCTCAAAATAATTTTTTTTTCTTTGTAAAGGGAGATTCAAAGTTTCTTCTGCTGTTATGCACAATGTGATGATTTAAAGCCTGAAGGATTTTCTCCCTAAATCGCCTATTCAAATTTGTATGATGGAAACATATTTAAATATATAATTTTTAATCTTGCTTTTCATTTGAACTTTTAAATGCTTTTCTGGGAAAGCATCTCATTAGTCCTTTGCGCCATTCCACTATACTGATCTGCAAGTAGATGAGAATCATCACATTACTTTTCTTTTTTAAAAAAGGTAATTATACCTACTTAGATTTTTAACCCAATATTCATCTAGTCTAATTGAATCTTACCACTTTTAAAGTGTTATACAATAATTCACTCCTCATTATGTGTATTGGGATTTGTCCATTCTGTGGCTGGACTCAGTGATCTTAAATGTCTTTTCCAACATAAAGATTCTATGATTTTTTTGAAAATGTTCAATTTCCAGTGAAATATTTAAGCTACAGCACAATGATAGAATAGGAGATGGCATAGTTGATGCTTGGCTGTATTAATACAATTCTCTTGACCCTTTATAGGAGTTGAGAAAGAATCAAAGGTGATCATGCTGTATTGCACAGTTTGGGATAAGAGCTCATCTTCCTACTTGAAACTGCTTATTTTTAATGTTTTGTATCATTTTTCTTACTTAGTACTCATTAATAGTAAATGAAAAGAATCAAGGGAGATTTCACATACCTTTAAATAATTTTAAATAAAAATTATTTTATGTGGGATTTATTTTCCTTCCTGGGGATTTTTTATGGCCCTTTTTACAGATTTTATGAAAGTTTTACCAGATTTTTATTCTTTAAATTCAAATTTAAACCAAAAGTAAAAATGAAACAACTTTATTGCCTTAGAAACCTATGAAAACGTACTGCCTTAGAATAGGAAGAAAAAAAATGTGACGAGAGTTACTACTTAACCAACAAATATCTACTGAAAAGTTTGAAATTAGCAGTCAGACACTCAGAGGCAGAATAGAATGTACAGGGCTGCAGACTTTCAGCTAACAGCAAAGTGCTGTTATATGCTCCATGCTTGACTGCCCCTGGAAAAACTGCGTTTAAGTCCAAAATGCATTTGAGTTGTTGTTTATGCTGGGGCGTGTTGCATGGAGGTGTCTGCAGAGGTTACTGACTACATTTTGGAAAGTTCCCTGCATTCAGCAGTGCAGGACCTGAAAGCAGTACTGGCACAAAGCAAAACACTGAAATACAGTCATACAGTTTCCTTCAAGTCATGACAAAACTTTCTGAATTTTCCTTGCTGCATTACCTCTTTTTGCTTCCTTGTCTCTGAGACCTTGTCCCCTTATCCTTGTGTCTCTGTGCTTCACTGCAGTCTAGCCTTATTTCTTTGGGTATTTGAGGAGTTCTCCTCTTTTCATTCCTTTTTTCTTTTTTCTCGTTCTTAAAACTGGCCAGATGCTGGGAGTTCTGGCTTACTTTGCTGCAGTTCTTGTGGAAAACAAGAGAAAGAGAAAGGAGACAACTCTCCTTCTCTGTTCACTAAAAACGTTTCCCCCCTTCAGTTTTTGTTTGAGTGTATGCCCTCAGTTGCCACTGTCTACATAATTTTGGATGTTGCTCATGTGGGTTACGATCTTTTCTTTCTGAACTAAAGTACCCTGATGTGCATGTTTCATTTTTATATTGAGAAACTGAACAATTAAGGTAATTAATGGTTTGAAGGGTTTGGTTCATATTTTGGACAATGTGTAGCTAATCCCTGTGGTCTGAAAGCAGCAGAGAAGGCATATCCCTAGGAAAGCAAAGGGAAGCTTGGACACTAGTGTTGTTAAGCAGAACAGTTCTTCCAGATTCCCTTTTTAGCTAGAAAGACTATCTGTTCTGGACTGAGTGACAAGATTAGTTTGCCCTGTAGTGGTTCAAGCACTACAGAATAATTTCTATTGGTAAAATTCCTGAATTTACTGCAAAGCAACTGTCTTGTAGGAATTACTGAAGTTAGATATTTGCCTCATCATGAAAAGTGTAAGAGAGCAAGCTGGCTGAGCTCAATTCGTTTATTGATAAGGATTATAAAGGCTGTGACTGAGCAGAAACATAAACTTGTACTTCCAATTTATCTTTCTTCTGTGATGCTTCTGTGACTGAAACAGAGAAATCTCTGCATCTAGTTTTACAAATCATATTGATATCTCGTTAATGAAAAGCAGCACTACAGTTTCCAGCCTTCTTCAGCTGCTTATCTGCAAAGTAAAAGCACAAAGAATTATAACATTCACAGATCATCCATGTTTGGTATCTGCTTGGCAACTTGATGTGATAAATATAAAAGCACAAGATGTAGAAATCATCTGGCTAGTACAAAATAGAAAAACTAAACAAGTTTGAAAAACTCTAGAGGAATAATGGTCACAGAAAGGTCAGCTAAAGCTCTTGATATAAATCCCTTAGTGTTGTGGCATTCATGTTCATATTGTGCCGGTATGCTCATATAAAAATTGCATTGAATTAAAGTAAAATCAGCATAGAACCGCCTGAAGGTAAGTCATAGAAGCTAACATTGACCTGTGCTTCAGAATTTTTTAGCAGATTACTAAACAGATATCTTTAAGCAGATTTCTTTAAGCAGGTTTCTTGCATTTCAGAAACAATTTATCTATTGTTAAGGTTTAATTCACCTCATTTCGAACAAGAAGAAAAATAATTGAGTATCACTGCTTTGAGAATCTGAAATGTTAAGACAGGTAGTAAATAGTCTTCTGTGTGGGTATTGAAGAAGAAGTGATAATCTCATTATGGAGAGTTAGTTTGGAAACTTTCTGGTAGCACCTTGGTAACATTCTAAGTATCTAATGAAAGAAGTAGGCATGACATTGTGGGACAAGTAAGAGAGACGTATAAATTATATGTTTTCCAAGATTAATGAACAGCTAAGTGACCCATAAGTCAATAATAGTTCATGACAGATTTCTTATATAGCAAAAATGCCACTTTTAGCAGATAATAGGTATATTTAAACTTTAGGAGGCTTGACTTCTAGCAGCATATACCATGCATGGAAAGACAGGGTTATAATGGTAGGACTCCAGAGGGGAATAACTGCTGTCTGTGTCTCTCCCTGATCTGCTGTGTTCTATGCATATGCCATCCTTTTACATAGCTAGCATTTTCTTGGATTCTCATGTAGTGAAGGCACCTTGCTTTCTTAGTGATACCTTTTGATATTTTTGATTCCTGTTAGTATTGGAATCCTGTGATCCTCTGCTGGCTTGGCACTTTCTCCAGTAAATTGTAGCTTACAGCAGCATCCTGGGAAAAAAATCCTGATATGCTTCCTTTTCTAGAGGCCAGCGCCATGAACATTGGTGGTTTTAGAGCTTAGCTAACTTAGCTAAAGATAAAGCTTGTAAGCTGTTCTGCATTCTTTGGTCTTAGATCGGTACTTCTAGATGTCCTGGGATTTGACCACAATGTGTATTTTTCTTTGGTACATTTTAAAAGGCCTTCTGAACCATGATCTAGCATCTCACTAGTAAATAACTTAAAAAAAAAAGGTATTGTGTAGACTGTGGTTATTTCAATGTGTAGAAACTGAAAGCAGTGAGGACTTGCATCCACTGCCATATAAGAAAACCTCATATTTTGGTTTTAATTACCTTACTGCTTGTCCTGATTTATAAAAAAGTCACTCTTGTGAAGTACTTTTTGATGCTCTTAGTTGAATAGAGCCCCTTCCATAAAGTCAAGGTCCTTGCCAAATGAAGACCATTGTGCCACAATGCACAGAACTGTAACAGAGGATCATTCTGAGGTGTTGTTGGTATTTAATCAAAAACATATGTATTTTTATGGAAAAATAATTTGGTCAAAAATCAGAGAATGATAAATAAATAAATTTGTTTTCATCAAAATAACAGAAAATATTTGCAAATTATTTTTCACTTGCATTCTGAAGAGAGGTTTCTAAGAAGATTGTTCATCAAAACTAGTGACAAATTGAGCTGCAATGAGACATAAGGGAAGTTCTTCTCTTAGACTAGTAAATAGTTAAATGTCAAGAAAAATATCATAATTTTTTTTTCAGTAGGAAAAGATTGGTGGAGTCCAGAAGAATCTGTGTTAAGCCCATCTGTTCAAGATGTTCATAAATGATCTAGAAAAAGAGGTGAATAGGGACGTGACAAAGTGTGCTGATACTAATCTATTCTGTGAAGTGAAAATTGGAAATATGACATTTGCAAAAGATTTCACAATACATGGGGATGTTGTGATGAAGCACCAGATGAAATTCAGTGTTGGTAGTGATGCACATTGGGAAGAAAACTAACTTTGCATTCATAGTGATGGGGTTTGAATGATTATTTCCACTCAAGGTATAAATCTTGGAATTATAATAGATCATTCTATGATAAAGTCAGCTCAGTCCTTAGAAATAGCCACTGATTCAACAGCACACAAAAGCATCATATAAAATGGAAAAAAGTGCTGGGAAGGAATAGAGAACAAAGCAGGCAACATCATGATGGCATTGTACAAATCTCTGGCCTATCTTCATCCTTGAGAAGTGGTACACTTCTAGGGTTCTAGTCCTGAAAACCATATAGTAGAAATAGAAAAGATAAAGAGTATGTGACTCTTGAAAAGCGTGTAATGACTTAAATTAAGAGTGATTTTCTGTGCCAGTGTACTTCAACCTGAAAGAGATGCATTTGACCAGCTCTGTGTTGGAGTATTCCATGGGTAAAGGAGAGTTTATAATGGCATTGCCATTATGTGCTTTATTTTATATTGTTCCTTAGGTGTCATTACACTATTGCCAGAGACAGGATATTGAGTTATAGGAATGTTTGGTCTGACATGCTGCTTCTCCTTTTGTTAGGCCTTGTTCCTATGGAGAGAAACAGGATGAAATATTTTCTTGTGATTTCATGTTCACTTCTTACCTAATAGTAGACTAGAATTTCTGGACTGAAGAAAAGTTATAGCCTTTCTGTCTGTCTGTTTTATATGTCTGCACAAGTATGACATGGTAATAACACATACTAGGAACTGAAAGCCAATGAAGTGCATGTATAATTTTATATTTCACTCGACTTCTGGAAGAAAGTTTGAAATAATAGATTGTTTAGGTTGAAAAAGACCTCTAAGATCACTAAGTCTAACATTAACCCAGCACTACCAAGCCCTCCACTAAACCACATCCCTAAGTGCCACACCTGCCCCTCCATTTTATTTGCCTTCCACTTCACTGTTGTGTGATTAGTTTCAGTTTGACCACTTCACCCTTACCTTTGCAATTTTAATTTGAGATTTCCATTCAATTAGAAGATTAAAAATAAATTACTATTGCAGAATTTGAATTGGGAAGAGAAGTCAGACAATTTTTTTGAGAGTACACATCAGTCTATTTTAGAGAGTTCTGTGAAGTAAACAACATTGTGTTTATTTTGTATAAATTTTTAGAGAAAAGTAAAACCATCACTGAATATTTATGACTTAAGAAAATGAATACTTTAGTTGATGAGAGATTTCTGAAAAGTTGTTTGCAGTAGAGTCTTCTGATTAATGTTATATATATGTACACACACTTTCGGAAGTAAACTGTTTTGTGATAAGTCTTGTTCTAAAATGAGAAGATACACACATGGAATTAATATGACACAGTTAGTATCTTGTAAGTAAACACATTTTCCTAGTCAATTTTTGTTTCTAGTTTTTGGAGTAACTGGTAAATAATCCTGCACTTAACTTGAGTACCAGCAATACTAGTTATATTCCATATAACTCCCTGTGTATGTCTTCCATGTTCAGCTCCATCTCAGCATTTCAAGTCTGAACCCCAAATTTAGAAATGAAAATGGCTAGCTTTAAATTTTATTGGTATAAAAGACAGTGGAGTAAAATGGAGAAAAGATAATGAGGGAGACATACATTGGTAGAGTGGAAAGCAAATAGAAATAATGTGCTAAGACACACTGGAGATTGATTGGAGTATTATGTCCTATACAGTATCTGTTAAAATAAGTCACAGATTTTTATGGAGGTTGCCATGACATGCCTAAGTAGAGAAATGTTTATTATACTGTCTTATTGAGCACCTAGACTAAATCTGACGATGAATTCCATAGTCTGAAGAAATACTGGATGAAAAGTGTCCTTTCCATTGCTTGTTGTCAAGTTTCTATTTTACAATTTCACATAGATTCTTGTAATTCTTATACTGGAAGAGACAGTAAATGACGATTCCCTAGATGAATAACCAGACACTAGAGCAGAAAATAATAATGTTTAGATATTTCCGTTGCCTCCAAATATGTTGCACAAAAGAAATCTAAAAAGTTCCAGTGTACCTTTTAACACTAAAAAGGTGGACTGTGAGAAAGATGAAAAATAAAGAAAATAATTGAAGGAAGCAGCAGCATGGATAAAAATGCTTGCAGGTAAATTCAATACATTTAAATAAACTATAAACTTAAGGGCTAATTGGAAAATACATTTGAAATACTAAAAACATGTTAAATAAGAATCAGAGAGAAACTGCTAGAACTCACAGACATGCATTCAAATGAAGAAATAAATGTAAACTTGGCAGGTCAAATGTAAAATTGCAATGAAATGAGACAAAAACATTTTGAGGGACAACTTCTAAGTGAAACCTAAAACTGACAGATTCCTTCTCCCACCCTGCAACAGAACTGGGAAATTTGCAAGAGAATGCTGACGATAGGGAACTAATCAAAGCCATTGAGTGTAGTAAGGCCATTTTGCAGAAAATCTGATTAATTGTGTGCATTTATGTATTATGCAGAGAAGGCTAGGAAAATACCTTCTTCAGAGTTATTGTTTATGGATGATATATCTGAGGAACTTTCTCAAATTAAGGTGTCAATAAAAGACATTTTTTAACAGGTCAATAAAATTAATAGCAACAGTTCACCATGATCTGATAGTTTTCATCCAAATGTTCCAAGGAACTTAAATACAAAGCTGCTGGCCTGCAAATAGTGATAAGCAACCTATGATTTGAATGAATAGGAGGTGGAAAGTATGATTCTAGTGTTTAAAATGGGAATTCTCAGGATGAGAATTACATACCAGTAAATCTGAAGTTTGCATTAAACAATTTCATAGACATTACTATAAAGAGTAAGATTGGTGGACGCATGGAAAAATAGATGCAGTAAGCACTAATATGGCTTGAAAACTAGAGGGATGTCATGAATCAAAACTCTAGAGTTCTTTGAATATGCCAGTAAAAATTGTCTAAAGATGATGCAGACTATTTAATCTAGCTACAATAGTGAAAGAGATTATGACAAATTCCTGTAAAAAACACCCATATTTCCACCTTATTAAAATATTGCTAGGTAGAAATCAATGGTTTGTTCTTATAATGGAGTGTAGTTACGAATAAAATCCTGCAGAAGTCTGTGCTGAGCGTGGGCTGTTCCACATGTTCATAAATTTGAATATCACAGACTCATAAATTATTCAGAAAATGAGATGAACATTATAGCAACAAAGTTTGCAGGCAAAACAAAGTAATGCCTAGTATTTAAAATAGTCTTTGATGAGATTCTGATGGTACAATACTGGGTTACTGGGTAATAAAATAGTAAATGCAATTCAGTGTCAGTAAATACCAAGTGATGCATGCAGAGGAAATAGTCTTAACTACATATACAGAATAATGACCTCAAAATTTCAATTGTTATTATCATTTAGCAATATTGCAATCACAGCAGATATTTCATTCAGAATGTCACCTCAATGCTAAAGACTGAAAAAGAGAAGTGGGTGTTGAAAATTTAAAGGTACAGCTTTGAGAACAAATGCCAGAACTTCATCAAATTAACACAACTACATGCTGCACCGCTTGTGTGAATACTACACGGAAGATTATCTCATTCTATCTCAGAAAGGTCTGAAGGGTACAGGGAATTTAACTGAATATGAACCAGAGGCATGGAGCACCTGTGCTATTAGAAAAGACAATGCAAACTAGGACTCTTTCCTTTGAAAAACAGACAGGTGCAATGAAATGTGAAAATATGTATAAAATCATAAATGATCATTCTTTCTTGTTACACTATAACTAAGGAGCAGCATCTTTAGCTGTTTAAGACAAATAAATGGAAGTGCTTTTTCTTACAACTGAAAAGTAAATTCTAAAATTTATCACTATAGGATATTTTGAAAGGCAAACACAGACGAGTTTCTGAAAGTGACGAAATCAAATTATGGAAAATAAGGCATTTATAGTCATTATATCAATGGTCTTGGTACAGCATAAGACCCATGAGTCCATGCACTGCTGGCTGCTGTATGAGGAATCATGCTGTTTGAACTTTGTCCTGGATTGGTAATTTTTAAATATAGGACAGAGGTCAGACCTTGACTTGTCTGAAAGTTCACAAGTGAACATGGAAGACCTCATTCTAAACATTCTAAACATTCTAAACAGCATCCTTCCCCATGCAGTCATCAGCACTTAGGCAAACAACATCTAATATAGTGCCCCTATTCCTTGGAAATTTTTTTTTGTGCTGAAAACAGGGATGTTTTAGGTGCTGCTCAACAGCACTGACACAGCATCAAGGCTTTGGGCCTCTCCTACTACTTTGTCAGTTAGTTGGCTGGGGATGCACAGGAAGCTGGGAGGGGACACAGAGAGCTGACCCCAACTGACCAAAGGGATAATGCAGACCAGCGTTGTGCTCAAAAATAAAAGCTGGGGGAAGGAAAGAACAAGGGGGGACATTCAGAGTGAAGGCATTTGTCTTCCCAAGTCACCATTATGTGTGATGGAGCTCTGCTTGCCTGAAGATGGCTGAACACCTGCCTGACTAAGGGAAGTAGTAAATTAGTTCCTTGTTTTGATTTGCTTGAGTGTGTGGCTTTTCCTTTCCCTATTAAGCTTCTTTTATCTCAGCCCATGAGTTTTCTCCCTTTTAGCCATCTGATTCTCTTACCCATCCTTCTGGAGGGAGAGAGTGACCTGGGTGATGCTGAGCTGCTGGCTGGGGTTAAGCCATCACAGGCAGTTTTACAGTATGGACACACATATAATGATGTTTCTAAACAGCAGTCTTGTGTCCAGTATCTTCTTTTATGTGATGATGCATGTATTTAGATACACTGTTTGCTGTATAGGAATCCCTGAAATAATGACTACTTCTAGCATTGTGGAAATTATTTTTTAATGGTTCATTGTACTGAAGAGCAAGCAAATTCATTTTAATAAAAAATATCTGACAGTATAGTATGGCTTCTGATTCAGCATGCAATTTGCAATTTTACTCCAGCGAATAACATGTGTACAAGGCAATGCTTTCTTGCCCATTGCAGGGATATCATGTTCGTATTGTTTACTTATAGGGTAATATTAATACTTAATTATGTGTGAAGCGGTGACAAAGCTGGGTAATTATGCTGAAAGGACAATGTTATTATCCAGGCTCAGCCCTCTTCTCCCTTTGAGGAAAGGAATGGAATAGAAAAATTGGAAAGTTTATAGGCTGTACTTTATCTGCAAGGAATTTCCTCTGTGCTTGGACTTTCTTTAAAGTTACCAAGGGACTTGGCCTTCAATCTTCTTTGTGCAATGTTGAGGTACTTAATCTCCTGCTAAATGAAGTAGCTGGAGTAACAGAATAAAACCAGCTGCAGTGGCATGGACCTGTATTTAGGCTGGTTGCTACATTACCTACAATGTACAGGTCTATCACAAGTACTGCGATTGTTAGTTTCAGAGATATGGGTAAGACAATAGGACTTTAACTCAGTTACTTTTTAATTAGAGAAATCAAGACCGAAATACATATTTGAAAATAAATGGCATTCAAAAGGGAAAGATTATGTTTAAAACCAATTGCACTTAAATAAAAAGATTTAATTCTTTTAATAGAATAGGTTTAGATTAGATACTAGGAAGAAATTCTTTACTGTGAAGGTGATGAGACTCTGGAATAAGTTGCCCAGAGAAATGGTGCTTATAGTGCCCCTATAAGTGTTCAAGGTCAGGTTGGATGGGGCTTGGAGCAAACTGACGTATGGAAGGTGTCCCAGCCCATGGCAGGGGGTTGTAACTAGATGATCTTGAAGGTCCCTTCCAACCCAAACCATTCTATGATTATGTGAATTGTTTTTTCCTAATAATAATTTCAGCATCAATTTTTCAATTTATAAACACTGGTGAAAAAAGGTGCTTAACTTCACACCTGAAATCTAACTGAAATAAAAACTGCATCTGCATCTGTCAGTGCTTCAAACTGTCATAAAATAACTAGGAATCAGGGCTGATTTCCATATGGGTGCTATTTTGCATTGCTTCTGTCATGGAGTAAGAGGGAAGGTGAATTAATTGAATACTGTTCTTGAACAAAACAGAATTGTTCATAGTAACAAATAAACCTGTTCTAAATAATGAAACCTGATGTATTTTTAAATTACAGTGTTATCTGGACTAAAAACTGGGAAGAGTATTGCAGTGCATTTTTCCTCTTGGATTAGGTTCAGGTCTATATTCCGGGGTGGAGTGTCTCAGTCTGTAGAACTTGCTGGTGATGGCAATTTACTCCTCATGGATTTTGTCACAGTAGAATCAGTGATATTTACTAGTTTAGGGATTAAGATCAACCATGTTCTTATAGAGTAAAATACATCCTTCTTCAGTATCCTGAACATATTTTCAAAAATTAAAAAGTCAGCAAAGAAAAGCAATGTGTAAGACAGCAAAGTCTTCCTCTAGAAGTGACTGGTTTGTGTCCCAAATTATGTTTTCATCTCCGGTAGACAGATCTCCTCGAGCTGTAAACATCTGTGTTGTGATCATTATTGTGGGAAATGAAGAATTATGTGCCAGAGTGCCTCCATTGATAGCCATGAGAAAAAGATGAGTCCTGTCTGGTCTGCGTATCCTCTGAGTGCCCTTCAGATGGCAGGAGAGCAGGCTAACTAGATACAACTGTGTTTCTGGGGATACTGGATTATGTTCCCAAAGTTTTTTGGGTGTAGTGGTTTTGGCCTTCTGGGAGAGAATGATCAAGATTAACCGAAATGTTTGGATTTACTGGTCGAACATAGGACTGGTCCACTTGCATTATCGTTCCATTGCAGGGTTACTGTAGTACCTAAAGAACTATATAAAATGAGAATGCAATTTGTCCTGTGAGACCAAAATATTGTCATACGAGTTCTCAGAACTTTAAACTGAAATTTGACATAATGGACAAATTTCCATGTTGTGTTTCATTATGGACAGTTTTGATTTCTGTTTAACTGAAATATAGGCAGAAGATACATTTTTGTTAACTGTTCAGGCTTCAAAGGTAAAGATTTCACATTTTGAACTGGAGAACGTGTGTTTTGGCCCAGTATCAACGTGCATGCACTTCTTTGCACTTAATTATTTAGGCAGTGTCTTTGATTATTTTTTTCTCTAATTTTAATATTGGCGTTTCACCCAGATTTCGCTGAGTTTGATATTTTCCTTCTTGACACTAGTTCTTCCTTTTGACTGTTTCATTCCTAATGCAGAAGCAGTAAATTAAATTATGTATTAAAATCAAGGATATTTGCTTTTTTTGAAGTAACTGTCAAAAGTGTTTTTCTGTGAAGCCTTTCATTTTTTATAATTTCTTGTCGGTTACAATTTTTGAGCCACAAGTTCAAAGTACCATTCTAGGCATGAAGAAAGGAGCCAAGACATGCCTTTCACTAATTTGTTCTGCTTTTTTTTTCATAAGGGCCAAACTTTAGGCATCTGCTTATATTTGTGCCCAATTAATACCTTCAGTGAAGCTGCTAGGAGTAGGGTATTTAAATCTATCTCATAGGTTGAAAGTTTTATGACAGTTCCCTCAAATGCAGAAGAAACCAACTTCTGGTATTGCTCCACTGAAATGCTGATAGATCTGACATGTCACAAATGTTGCCAACCTCTGCTGCCCAAATGGAGCAGGCACCACTTGTGTGGAAGTTTAATAAATACTGCTCACATGTCGATGGAGTTTTACTCTGTAAATAATGGGCTTGTACTGTTCTGTGGTTAATAGGTGGATGAAAGCACATATCAATTCACTGGAAATCCATACCTGTCAGTTTTGAAAATTGCAAGTCTTTTTCAGGCAAATTATTTTGATATCCTATTCCCTCTGGGTGTTCATACGTAAAGGCGTGCCGTAGCTAAGATGGCATTGTTCTCTGGACATGAAGGTTGTGGCCATATTCTGGCATTTGTCAGCTCTCTGACAGGCTTATGCATGGCTGTTTGCACTTACAGGACCTAATGCATTCTGGACATGTAATTGGCAGTGAGGATGTTCTGCATTATTTTTGTATACTGCTTTCAGTTTGAAAGAATATTGCTATTGTAACTGCAAGGGAAACTAGCCTGTAATAACAGATGCTATTACCAGGCAGTTAATTTGCAAAAGGCCAAGAATTAACAGTTTTGCTATTTATGTGACACACTAATTTTTCTGCAAAAGGAAGTCTGCATTGATGAATAATTTAAATCCCAGTGTCCCTGCAAGTCTATAATCACGTGCCCTACAGAGACTGGAGTACATTCTACTGTGAGCATTGTGCAAAAGATTAGTAGCTCCGTGGTGGCAGTGCTGCTGTAACAGTGTGAATTGCACTTTTAATTTGTCTTCCCATCTGACAGAGCATCTCATTATAGTTACAAAATCTATTTTAAATTATACTTTTTAAATTCTCAGTTGAAGGATATTTACATAAAAAAGGTGAAGATTAAATAAATTGTTTTAAGTCATATCAGCAAATCATTTTAATGAGAACATCCTTTCTTCTTGCATTTGGAAAAGAATGTGCATTTTATTCCCACCGTGTTTAGTTCCAGTCAGTCAAACCCAGCAATGACTGGATACAATTTTTTACATTAGAGTCTAGATGTGAAATGTGTGATAAGCCCTACTTTGTGTCATAAAATTATGCAGGCTCTCTAATAGCTAACTTGTTAGCTATCTTGAGCTAAGAAGTATTTTATACAAAATTTTATATAAGATGGAAAAATTGGTTTTTTTCCCATAAGTAGCGCTGAGCTGAAAATTATTACATTTTGTTAATCAGATTAAATTGTGAGGGAGTATACACATAAGGTCCTTAGGCACACATTTTTAATAACAAATTATATTTCTTGCACTCCTTCTTTTTGCCCTATTTGCTCTTCCTTAACTACATTATTGAAATCTAGGAAGCATAATAGCTGATCTATTTAATGGCACATCATTATCTTCCCACAGCATAATGCATACTATTAATTCTCTCATATTATTCATTAATCCATTATATTTATTCTATCCTAGTCTTTGTGTAACGATGTAAGGAATCAGACTTTCACTGTAAAAATGAATAATATTTTGCAGTATTCAAAGATCCAAATTAATATCAGTGACCTGTTAACTTGATGGTTCAGTTCTTGGTAGGATTTCATGTTACTTGGACACTATTGTAGCTCTTGTTTATTTTTCTGGACATCTGCTGCTGGAGTTAGTGCTGTGCTGAGCACGGTGCAAAAGCTGTGGGTATTTATATATGGCCTCAGCGTGAATAGGACTGTACGTATGTGAAACAACTGTATTTAATAGTTTCTCTTATAAAATATATGGGTCAGGTCCTTTGAGGTAAGGGGAGGTTTAGGAGGCTGTTGGCAGTGCACTTTGCTTCTGGCAATTGTTCTCCAGCAGAGCGCAGGTCATGGGCTGTGGTTGCTGCTGCAGCCACGGCCGAGGGCTGCCATGACTGGGTGGGGGGCAGGAGCTTCCCTTGCTGTGGGACAGAGTTCTTAGGTCACATCGGGGCAGACAGGCTGCTCCAAGTCATGTCCTTAGCTGTATTCCTGTGCTATATGTGGGTTGTCAAAAGGTGGCTTTACTGCTTTTTAGTTTTATTTTTTTCCTTATTTGCACTCAAGTTATTCTCAAATATTACAGTTAATAGTGATTGGTGAGACATGGGCTTTGGGTTCCGATCCAGATTTGAATTTCAGAGGCTGCTGGGAGATATTAGGACCTGCATTTCTGACTTATGTCACCTACTGTTGTTTTTCATATTTTTTATTTGCCAAGATTTTAATGTAAACTCTTCATTTTTATACCATTGTTCTAGATCACTTTTGATTTTGCAGCACCCATAGATTTAGCTTGGAAGTTAAAGTAGAATTCATTTAAAAATTAGTTTTTATTGTATGCCTATTTGACTAGTAAAGCTGTAAATTGCCCATATTTAAAACCAGTAAAAGAATAAATATATAATGAAAGGGTAAATAATAAAGTCCAAAATGGACAGCAGTGTTTATTAAGATGTTGTGTCTCCCAGGAACTGAAGGTGTAGCCCCAGTTCCACAGAAACTGGAACATGTGCTGAGTTTTAAATACAAAAAGTTTTCCTAGTGCAGAATTCCAGCTAGAGAGCTCAACACCTTGCATACTTGGCCTCTAACTGCATACACGCTCATGAGCTGGTACTCCATGTGCATACCGAACAGCAATTAGACTTCATAAAGCTGTGCAAGCATTTTGGAAAACAAGTCTCACTACAGTTTTAAAATCAACTTCCACCATCTGTTTGGGAAAAGCAGTGGGTTTGTTTCTTGTGAACTTGGCAATTAAATATGCTAAAATATAGTAGTGGCAGAACACAATATTTGCAATACCTATTAAGAACAAAAACTAAAACCCAGCTAAGTAACACCAAACCTCAGACCAAGAGTTGCCATCTGGCTACCAGGTAAATCAAAACTCTTGATACTTGTCAAATGCCCTCAACTGGAATACACTTTCAGTCATGAATTTTAAAGCAACAGGGGTTAAATTCTGATTAGAAAAGCAAAGTTCTTATTTCAATTGTTTAAAAATCTGTAAAACATGTAAGTCTGTATATTAAGGCCTCTTATCCTTGGGTTATTTTTCTGGTTTTTGTTTTTAGATATTTTAAAAATTATTTTTATAGGACAGTAAAAAATGCAGAAAGTTTAACAGTTCTCTAATCTTACAGAGATTAAGGCGGGCACCAGAACATAGTAGTTCTGGTACTCTTCCAGTTTTTGAAATAATGAAATCACAGCTTTTGCTGGATGAAATGTTATTTCTGCTCTTTCCAGTAATAAAGAAAGCTAACAAACACAGAATACCTTTTGAGGGTATTGCAAAATGTAACATCAGATATTCTGGAAAATGGTGTCAAAGAATAGACTCATTTCTATATCTCATTTGGGCGTTCAATTTCCAGAGCCAGTGCCTTGGGGTGTTCTATGAGCAATAATTTGAGTAGAGAGCTCTGCGTGGGAGAAAATAGAGTGAACAAAATGCTCTCACACAAACACACTGCAGTATCTGGCATAAGTGTGCAATTGGTGCTGCTCCTACCAGGAGGAAAGAGTTATCATAACTGTGTGAAATGAGGAAATTGCAGCTGTTTAATATACTCTTGCTGGATAAGTAAAGGACTCCACTGAGTGGGCTTCATCTCATCGATCCCTGTGTTTCAGATTATTGATGCATATATATAGGTATTGGCATCACTCAAGCAATAATAAAACATAGTATTTTAATTTTTAAATAGTATTTGACAAATATCATACTTTGAGGAACAGGCCAAAATAGAAAAAAAGCTTATGGTGAGGCTCACGGACTAACATTTTTTTTTTTCTTATACTGCTTGTAGATGAGTATTTCCGTATTACAGCAATCATGAGAAATGTCCCATTTATCTTTTACCTCACGTAAAAGATTTTCATTATAGCTGAGCAAAGAATTGGTATTTGATGAGCTTAATCTGGTTGACAGTGCACTGGAAATATATAGTGGTTTATATTTATGGGACCAATACATACTGGGTGAATTGCTTTCCCACTTCACTCTATTGTTTGTTCATGTAAATACTTTACATATCTTGCAGTTAATGAGATGATAAATAGTTTGAGATGACTGCTAAACTTTGAGGTCATGGCATGCATTTTAGGTTCATCAGCTCTATGCTATCTTAGGTGAAATACAATGGAAACAGAGGATTGGAAAAGGACACTGGTTCCAGTGTGCAGAGAAGTGTCCTCTAGACACCTTCTTTCAACTGGATTTTAGTCCTCCTTTTTCTATTGACAAAACTTGAATTGCCACCATCAAATGAAGTATATTAGACTGTACATACAGGAGCAAGGCAGCCACTGGAAATACCTGAAGACAATATCTTTACAGATTCATAGCTCTTCATGTTTCCAGATTTATTTCTGAGATGTGAATTCATCCTCATTCCTGCCATTCACAGGAGAATTAGCAGCATTTGGGTTAGACAGTGAAAACCAAACATGCATTGTTGTGATACCAATAAAAGAGGAAGGGGGACATACTATTACCTATTAAAAGAAACAGAAAAAACCCAAACCAGAAGAATCAGTCTTGATTAATAGACTTTTACTTCCATTTATCTTAGTAGCTTTTTGTTAAATACATGCATTTATGCATATATTTAACATTTTATGTGGTAAGTAATTTTCATCGTTTAGGTAGCATTTTTTAAATCACTTGGCTGCTAACACATCTTGACCTTGAAATTTCAATTTTATTTTTCTCTGAAATTTCAAAACTTACATAAGGAAATTATGGGAAAATTCCCCTTTCCAGAATTTGTGACTTGTTTTATGCAAATTGTTCCTATTCCTGGTTCAGCATTTATATTAATTAAACAATAGTGATGTAAGTGAATTTATTATACTTAATATAGTTATCTGGAATAAATTTCCATACAGCATCTGTAGATAATATGGAAAAAGAAGCATAAAATAAGTAAGTGACTCCACTGATTACTTCCAAATAAGAAATTTGGCAATACTTGCCAAATCTGATTGTCTAGAAATTTCAGTTCATCTTTTTCAAGTTCTTTAGGCTTTAATACATGAAAATGGATCCTTTTGTTTCGTTGCCTTTAGAAATCCAATTTTCTATGAAACCACAAAAGATAATTACAACTGAAGTTCTTGTCTAATTATTGGACTTTGGAAGCTTTCAGAGAAACACCAAATATCAAAGACTCAAGAGAAACACCAGGGAAAATGTGCAACGGGAAACTGAAATGGAGACTTATTGTTAGCAACTGCAGCTGCAAATTATGCAAGGAGCAATATAAAACCAGAAAATGTCCTTTCTTGAATCAGTGTTGTAAGAAGGGCTTTCACCTTTAACTGGCAAGGATTTTGAGAAGCGCAAGGCAGATAGCTGTTAAAATGAAATAAAATTAACTGATGCAGAAGGAAATACACTTCGGCTTAGATTGCATTTTGTTTCTCTTTAAATTTTGAAAGCTGTGGTGATTTTACAAAATTAAAACAACACATGATGAACTGCTGATCTCAGTATCATACATACAATCTCCTCCAAGTCTGGCAAATGCATAATCATTTCCTTTGATGGTGATGGGACTGCAATAGCTATATTTGTGACTGAAATGATATGGAAATATTATTATACCATTTTTTTCTTAGTAAGTAATATTTCAACAGTATTATACTGGTGCTCTTGCAAAATATAACGTTCCCTTATTAAAATTAAGTCATCGTTTCATCGAAACAGCATTCTAAACCCTTCTATGTCACCATTTATCTTTAGAAGTTTTGGTAATTTTCTGATGCCTTTCATTTATGGCCATGCCCATGTTGTACTAGATAATTCTATTTCTTACCTAAAGACCCTTTTCAGGTCTTGCACATTTAGAGAGTAATGCTCTCTTATTAAGGGACTTACATAAAAAGCCTTTCTAAGACAGCACTAAAAGAATTGTAGTCGACTGTACTGCTTTTTGTATGTTACCAAATTTAGATTGCTACTTGCAGCAAATTAGTCATTACTTGGTTGAGTTCCTATACAGTTCCAATTAATTATTATAAAATGAAGAATGAAAAGAAAAAAACCAACCCTCTCTTTAATCATGAATACTACAAACACTGACTGTAACCTCTTGTTTAGAAACAAGCAGGATGAAATTCTGAATATCCTTGTCTCTAATACTGGTGCTGTTAACATAATTGTTATGAAAGTATAATGACAGAGCTCTCTTTAATAATAATATGCAAATAAAAGTAAATAATTTTTTCTAAGCATGCGTAAGAATGCAAATGCACAATTTGTTAGAAACATTTAAACCTGTTGTAAATATGGTAACATCTGAGTATTTTCTGGGCCAAGTCTGTATTAGGAAGCAAAATCATCTTTATTCAAATTTATTTCACTCTTATAAACTTCTAACTCAAGGACATTGCTAGGCTGGAATAAAAGGATTTTGGTCTAATTATAAATAATGACCTTAATGTTTTATTGACAAAGTCAACTGAAGTGTACTTCAGCTTGGTCCTTTACTCAAGTCCAGTCTGCCAGGGCTACATGAAGCCAGTGCCTTCCTTCTGGGCTGGGGGATGTAGGGGGTGGGCAGGGCAAGTCTGTCTGTCTCACTGCCAGTCAGTAAATTCTTAGGCTTTCCCTTTTAGTCTGTCATTTTCTGTGTGTTATTCACCTAAATGGGTCAACCTACTCAGCAGTGTTGCTATTGGTAGCTTGGCTGTGAGACTCAGGGAAAAATTGTCAATATCTGATGGTTGAAAATGGCAGGTATGGAGCGAGTAAAGCATCCAGTGTGGCAGTTTTACAATGAGTTGTGCTTTTCTTAACAGTAGACTTGCTTGTAGGTTAGGTAATACTGGGAAAAAAAAGACAGAAAGGCTCTTGTCGTTAATTGCATTGAAAGACAAGGGTTCTGCTGTTTCACAAAAGGGAACAACTCACTGGGTAATTTGAAGTAATTTATTCTGTATTCTACGCTCTAAATTAGGGGATATACTGCAGGTAACTGTTCCCTGACTTTGGTACACAAGCTGTCTTTTCCCTTTGCTATGGTGTCACAGTAGGAATAATGGCCCTAAAATGCAGATCAGAAGTTGTTTGAGGGCCTCCTGAGTGACAGGTCCCTTTAAACATGCCATTGAGGCTTTCTGAGGATCTGAAAAGGCTTTTCAGATTAATCACAACCAAAAGGGCATCTCATCCAAGGATAAAATAATTATAATAATTATCTCCTTCCTCATGAGATTATAGGGCTGCATCTACATTAGCAAACAGTTTATCCCTACAGAAGTGATTTAATAGACCCAAACTGTTGTTGCTGAGGGCATGATGTCCACATTATATTAATTTAGTGGAGGAGGTTGTTTTTGACTAGCCCTTATGTCCTGAACTGAATACCCCTCAACTGTAGGAATGCATTAGGTGCACTCTCAGGCTCATCTTCTGCTTAATTTTCATCTAAAAGGGATTAATTTGCTGTGAATCATCCCAGAATCATTCCATGATGTGATCCAGATCATAGTAAATGGAGACAATTTGAAAATTTGTTTGAAAATTGAAGTCCAGCTTCAAACTGAAATGCTGATATAAATGCGCTTTGTAAGAGTCTAAGGAACTCGAGGAACAAAACACTATTTATTTATTTGTTTTGTCATTCATTCTCCTGTTGTATTCTACCTACAAATCTCAAAATACAGGTCATGCATCAGGAAGCTGGATGTAGACTTTTGAGAAGTGCTGGTTATGACTGGCTGTTTAATGAGCTCCTGGCCATATTAAATGCCATTGCAAGACAGGCATAGTACATGCTAAAGAGAGTGCATTATTTCTTGAGGTAGACTCACTTGGATGAAAATCAGGGTTGAAGGTCCATATGACTCTTACACAGCTGCTGTTATCAAAAGGGGATATTTGAAAAGGGGATGGGAAATTGATTTGATTTTTCAAGGAAAAATGGGTGCCATTTAGATATTTCAGCTATCATTAAGCAATGACCTGTCTTGAATTCATTCCTAGTGAGCCATCACAGGAATACTCTGAATTTTCTTTTTTCAGTATGAGCTGGTATTAATAATATCTTACTGTTTTAGAATACTGACAAGGAAGTAGAGACTGAGAGTCAAAATTGTCTAGCATATCGGATGATTCTCAAGATAGCAGTAGTTATTATAGTTTATGCAACAGCTTAGATAAAGTGCCAGAGCCAAAAACCCACTAATATTTGATAAAGCCCTGTGCAGAGAGAAAAAAGCCATTTTTCTTTTCTCTGAGTAGAAAATTCATATTTTCTTCCGTGTGGCCATACCTCTGCTGAGTACAAAGCTCCCTATCTGGATTACCTGCTGGACTTTATGTTTGACTTCCCAGCTGGTAGCTGAAGGTTGTTTGTGCAGCCTGGATGCCTTTCTTCAGCATCTCTCAGAGTGAAAATGTCTTTTCCTATGCATCTGCTCAGAAATAGAGATTTTCATTATGTACCAGATCCATATTTTGGAAGAGTCTGATCTAACTTTGATCACACTTTTTTTTCTCTGGAAGTGGTTGATGCCTGTGGTGGCTGTGACAAATGAGCATGTGTTAGGACTTGACATTAAAAGAGTGGAGGAACATATTCCAACTGCGTTTCAACTAGGTTTACTCCCAGTTGACAACTCTCCTGTCTTCTTAGTGTGTTATGTCAGCTGTTAGAGCTATTTTGGTCATTGCACAAGCAAGCTTCCTATTTTTCTGTGATTTGAGCAACCTGTCATTTTTATTTACACTTGAACCCTTACTTTCAAGTGTGGCCCAAAATGTGTAGGAGTCAGATATAAAACATAGATTAGGCTCAGACCTACTAATATTTGTCAGAAGTGCTACTATGCCTACTGACAGATATAATTGTCATGAAAATAGCAGGGGAGAACTCAGTCTGAGTCCTGCTTCCCTGTTCATCTTCAGAGGTCTGTCATAGTGTTATTTGCCAGAAAAATTCTTTAGAAAAACAAAATTTAACTTTCAGTGGGATATTTGAGCAATAGAATCTCACTGAACATACACATTCCAGGTCTGGCAAGATTGTGTAATATAATGATCACCTTCATCCATACTCTTATATCTATGTAAGAATCACAGAATTAGTCCTCCACTATCTATTGAAAATCTTATCTATTGAAACACTATCTATGTTTAAGATAGTAGCCACTTTAAATAGATCTAATAACGTCAGAGATTTTTAAATTCCTGTATCCATACTTTCAAAATACTTCTAATGGTATAGTTTCTTCTGCTATTAGCTGAAAATATTTGGACTTGAAAGTACATAGTTTTTGGTGTCTACATCTCTACATTTTCTACATTTTCTTTGTTTCTGCTCTTGCAGAAAACAAGACCTCTTCATGTCTTGAAAAGTGTTATGCTTGCCAGTTTTAACATTTCCATGTTGTCAATGTTACAAACAGCATGACAATGCAAAGATTTTAAATTTAAAACATAAGTGATAGAAAAGAGAGTGAGTTCTAAATAAAGCGAGGGAGTCTTAATTATGGAATAGTCACCATTCTCAACAGTATGACTTTAATTCACTGAAGTTAGTCAAAAAGCAATTTTGGTACTGAATGATCCACCAATATAGTACTGTGACTTTTTGGGTCACCTTAAATTTTATAACACAGAGATGGCAATTATACTTTGAAGATGGTAAAATAATAAGAAGGAATGTTCGTCTTAATCAAATGTTCATCAGCATGGTCAGTTTTTGGATGGAACACAATGTGGGTTCAGGTAATTAGTGAGGAGACTCACAGGTTTTTTACTGTGAAATTCTGTGACTTTAGGGGTTTTTTCTGAGGAGAATGAAATTACGTGGAAAAAACCACTTCACTAATGAACTTGCAAATAACTTGCTTATAGTTTTTTTTCATGAAAAAAACTAGCCCTTGTCTTGTACAAAAGTACAAGAAAAGAATCATGACATTGATATAGAGACAAGACTGGATGAGACCTCTGGAATCACTGAGCTAAGTGTTCTGATCCTGCCTGCTAGCAAGATATCATCTAATGCATTTCTTATGGATATTTTTTTTTTGCCCTCACTATGTTTATTTCCTTTTGATTTCTCTGTTTCCCTTCAGCCTTTCCTTTGCTGCACAAGCCAAGCCCTTTAAAACTCCTCCTGTAGTGGAGACTTTATTCCTCTGGCTTGAAGACTGTCCCCATATTTTTTGTGGGTTCAGTTTGACTTTCATAAAGATGACTGGCCAGAATTGTAGAGATTATTCCAAATGATAGGTTAAGAAACTTCATACTTGTCCTTCTGGTATTTATTAGGAAGATATAATTTGTTTATAGGATTTGCTTTTTTCACAGCCATCTTGTGTGATATTGATACTGATGTGCCCTTGGTGATCAGTTTAAATAAATTGTTTTTACACCTGTTGTTTCAGATGATGAGTTCCCGACTTGTAGCAGAAATGCTATTAATCCCTGATATTCCCTTTCAGTACTACATGCTGTTACTGCACCTGGATTCACCTTTCAATTTTTGTAGTAATCCACAGCGTCTTCAGATTAATGCAGAAGTTCTGTAGTGCCACTGTAAAAAATGCTTTATCTAAAAGCAGACAAATTTTATCTACTTCATTTCTTTGTCTGGAAAATCAGTTATCAAAAAAGCTGTCAAGTTAGACGAGCTACCTTTGGTAACACTGCTTCATTTTATCCTATATTCTATTTACTTCCCTGTCTTTAATTTATCTTTTTCTTCAAAGCCTTCAAAGCTCTTGCAAACTGAAGAGGTCAGACTAATAGGCTTACACTTGCCCAGATAATTTTTGTCCTTGCTTTTAAATATGGGCACTTCAGTTCCCATTCTCCACTAATATTTGATGCTTTCTCTGCCTTCATAGATTTGGAGGCTTATGTCTGCCACTGCAATGCCCTTTATGAAATCACAGTACACCTAGTGATTCAGGTCTTAGTGAGACACTTTGTTCAAAGCTCATTGCAGAGTTATCTTTTTTTTTTCACAGTTAAGCTTTTGATTGGTTAGTGAGATATGAATAAAGAAAATTTAAATAACCATCTGCAGGAGGATCACATGTAAAATATAAGCAAATACTGCTGCCTTGATGATTAAGTGAATAGCTAGTACCTCCAGCAACTTTAAGCTCCCTTAAGCATAGAAACTGGGAGAGAAATAGTTTAAAGTGGCATGATAATATCAGAGAAAATGATGAGAATTGGAGCCTAAGCACCCTCTAATACTGAACACTTCATGGTCAGAGATTATTTCACAAGGGTGTTGGACTCCACTGGGCAGATTAAAGATATTTTAATACCTTGGATGTTTAAATATTCCACAACATTTTATGCTAGCACTTAAAAAAAAAAATCAGTGAATGGAATGCGTAGGTTTAATGCTAGATTATTATTTTAGTTTTATGGTTTTGTAAATACATAGAAGTATAGAACGTAGCCTCCCAAAAATTCATGACATTTATTTCTCCATACTGAGTAACATGTCAGCATTTATGTTCATCAGGTGAAAATTCTTTTGCTGGTCCTCATGAAATTTAATATATACACAGTTAAATACATCTGTGTTGTTTGAGTTTAAGCTGGCTAGAAGGGCTGTGCATTTCTTGTTTACAATTTCTTTGCTTTCTTTATTGCTTTCAATTAGGTGTTGTATCGGAAAATTAATGAAGATGAAAATTACAATCAACTGTGTGTACAGAGAACTGAGGTTAATCTGGAAACAAGGGATATTAACACTGATAGCAGTTTAGAGGGAAGACCATTCATCACTATCATCTAAGTTTGTAAGGGGATATCTTCACAACCATACATACCCTTTTGGAAGGAATAAGTTCTTTCCATCATCTCTCAGTGTTTCTAGCTGGGAGATGGAATGCAGATAGGTGGCTAAAGCATTTTATACCTCTGGTAATTTGAACATTCATGCTTATCAGATTTTGGAAACAATAATATATATGTAAATTTCACATCCAAGTGCTATGAGACTGCTGGCAAATGTAATTACCTGCATGTGCATCTGTCTACAGTTTCCCTCTGCTGGGAAACTAATTGAAGTATGCAAAGAAGAACGGTTGGTTTTTTGTTTTGTTTTGTTTTTTTTTCCCCCCATGTTTTCATACATTCCATAACTTTTTGTTTTTCAGATATTTGAGAGGCTTTATTTTCTTGAAACTGTCTCTCCTCACAAAAGCTTACTTGCTAATCAGTTTCCAAGAACTCAGGTTGTGTACATACATTTCTGGAAAGTTACGTGCTTAAGTTTAAGTATGTGCTTAAGTTACACTGATTTAAATAAAAGACAAATATGGGCATGCATATCAATCATATGCTAAAGTACTTTTGGCAGGATTTAATTTGCCTCAGTGTCCTAAGTTTTAGCACAGTAGCCTTTCAAAAACCCTCTTTATGGCATTAAAGCCTCAAAATCTTCAATCTGCTTCCTCTGCTACACTTTACTGAAAGTAACAGTGACACCATTACTGTATTGGTCTGCCTACAGTGCTTTAACTATTTCTGAATATTTCTCAGTAGTGAGGCTAAGCTCTCTATGGCTACTTATTCTGTCTATTGAAAGATCCACACTGTAAAACAACAACTTTTTAAAAAAAATACCCAACAAACCCCACCCCTTTTGCTTTGCATGAAGGGATTTCCCGCATCTCCTATATAAGACTGCTGTCTCATAGGCAGTAGGCATTGCTAGGCTAAATGCCTACTCTCTTTCTTTTGTTGCCCACCTAGATCAAAGAAAGTACATGTGCGAGAACGTGTCCATGTTTGTCCCCCAGCTCCATTTTGGAATCAGGGTACACTTTGTGTCTTTTACAGGCTGTGATGTATGAAGCAGAAAGAAGATTGATTTTCACAAGGTACCTTGTACCTGAAGTAATGAGAGTGGCAAATTACTTGTTCACTGAGCAAACATGACAGGAATGTCAGAGAGGGAATTTATATATATGCAAATACACTGGGGTCACATCGGTGTTACTTTTACAAAGCAACCTTATTCACCAGGGGGGCATTTTTAAATCTGCATTAGTCTACACAGGAAAGGCTGAATAAAACTGCAAATACCTGCATTGTGTGGGACGTAGAAACTAACACAACTAATAAATAATGTAAGATTCAACACAGCAGAGAAGATAATTTAAATGGCTGCATTATTTCTGTACAAGAGACTTGGGGTCTCAAGTGATTTCTACTACTCATTTAGGGTTTCTCTGAAGTAGCAGATAAAATACTTGTCATAGAAAGAATAGTAAGAGGATGTGGGACTAATTTTCTATCAGATTTTTGTCTCTTAAGCATTTTGTTATGATTCAGTAGAGAAATAGGCTTTTGTATCTCTTTATGAACACTTGCATTCACAGGTTCTGTGTGTTTGCAAAAGGCATATGGATCTTACTGACAGTGAAACTTCCCACATATGTAAAGCAGGAACAAATGAACATTGAACAACTTCAGAGAAGTTATTGTTTATAAAGAAAAGAAAAACAAGGAGCAACAGAGAAAAATGGTGTTACTCCTAGGAAACAGATGAGAATTTTATTTGTGTATAAGCTTTTAAAGGAAGAATGAAAGCTATTGTTTCCTTACATTTTTTTTACTCCTCAACAACAAAGATTCCATGAGTTTGCGCTTCACCTAAAATCAGAAAGCAAGGCAATTTAGCACTGGCCATACAACGTAAGGGAATTCCCATGTGATTCGCTGATTCTGAGCTCTTGGAAAGATGGCTGATCTCAAGTCCAGAAGCAAAGAAGGAAGAAAGTAGAAACTCAAAGCTTATGGATGCTACAGTGAAAATACCCATCTGTGCATAGCATTTTCAGTACAGCTGAATGGTTGGACCACATCTGCTGTTGAAAGTGGACTGACAGTGAGGTGAAGCAGTGACAAGGACAGCCTGTGCAACCTAGGAGTGTATTCACAGTTTGTTGCTGTTGAGCCACAAAGGGCTGGGAGAGGGATTTCTGCTGACATGGCAGCTTGTGAAACTCCTCTGCAGCATCAGATATGGTCAGAAGAAAAGTCCTGCAGTTTTTTTTTTTTTTTTTGGTTACTAATCACCAAAACAGTCTATTCTTGGGTTCATGATACCAGACTGCTGTTGGTGTCATGGAGTGTGCTTCAGGGAAAAGAAATCTTAGGGAGCAAAAGTAACAAATCCTATGAATGTATTCCTTGTGTATGGTGTCAGTGAAGAGCTGGGCACAAGAGAGCCATCTCACACTCAGCCACTGCCTGCTTGAATTATGTGGATGATACCTTTCTGTTATATTTTGAATGTGTTCCTGAACCACAAAAGGAGCTATCTTTCTTTTTCCTTGCCTCAAAGCACATTGAAAAATGAACTCAGACACAGCAGAATTTCATGTCCTCTTTTGTGTGAAAGTGCTGAGAATTCCTTGGGTTTATTTCCAATATGTTGGGTTAGAAACGGAAGGAAATTTTTTGTTACACATAAAGCTAGTGTAAAATTGAATTTCAGATGCAGGTGTTTCCTATACCATGGCTATTCTCTGTTTTGATCAGCTTTGTGGCATTATTGAAAGCTGGATGGATCACAGTGAGGGAGAGGTTCTGCAGAAAAGAAGGTAAATAAAAGAATAAATGTCTCAAAAAGGAAACTGTTCAGGTTAATATCTATAGTTTGTCTGTGGAGCTCTGCATCACCTCTAGTAAAAGAAGACATCATTTCAGAGCTCATTTGTCCTACTTAACACAGCCAGTTATGTTAGTGTAATAGCAGTACTGAAATGGACTCAATTTTATTTCCTGAATGTGCTTACTTGACATCGATCAGGGTTGCAAGAGGCTAATAGTTGTTTCAGAGATGGGGTCAAATGCTATCTAGTTCCAGTATCTTTTCAGTGCTCTATCATGGGCTGTTTTGCAAATCAACAACAAAATAACCAGCATCAGTTTCCAAGCCCAGGTGATAATGCATGCTCCTTCTTTTCTAGCTCTTGACACATTGTGTTGTGCATCCATCCCAACCACTCAGCTTCTTGGACTACAGAGCCTTCATTTTTTATTTCTAGGGCTGTATTGCTACAGTGTGGTCCCTGTGTGTAGCAGGACTGCTCAGAGCAGAGATTTTCATATCTTGTTTATGCTTATGCAGCCACTCGTCTGTCCTTGGATTGACCATTGCGAGTGGACAATGTACACACAACCACAGGTCTAGGTCTAGGGTTATACAGCATAATTAGTTTGATGCTTAACATAATTTCCCAGCTTTTTCAATTTCAGCAGCTATATGTTATGGATGCTTTAACTGCTCAGATTTTTTCTGTAGTTCTTCTGGTGGCCTCTGAACTATTAGTCCCAAACCAGAACTGCTACTTGCACTGATTTTTGTTAATTATGCCTACTATGGGACTACTACTAGACACAGTTCAGATTTTTGTCCTTCTAAAGGTGAATACCACAAATAACTAGTGCAGAATAATGTAATAGGCTTGCGGTGCAGAAAATGGTGTATAGTTTTTCTCATAATTGGGAAACGTGGCAATGGCACTGAGCCCAGATTTTCTGTGTCAAAGCTGAAACCGTTCCCTGGCTTAGCAGAAAACAGTCTCACTCAGTGCTAGCTTACTCCTTTTTGGTGTGCTCAGCTGTGTGCAGAGGTTTCTATCTTCACTCTGCCATGCATCCTGAGGGCTGCGGTTCACAGGCAGAGCGGTTGGTTTTCCCTCTTTCCCCTGCTGCTACGGTTTTTCCTGATGCATTTGCATTTTCTGATGTGCATTTGCTGCCAGTCTCGCAGCACAGTGAGGGAATCTGGCATCAGCAGAATACAGGAAGAAACTGTATTAGATTCAACCTTGCTTTAATGGTGCAATTCCCACTGGGTTTTGAGCAGTGTTATGTAGGTGAGGAAGAAAGATTTGATTTTAATGAGAGATGACTTGGCACCAGCAGCATAACAGGTGCACTATGAGAATCTAGAGTGAAAGAGTTAATTCATATTCTTTTCACAGAGATAGCTGTGAAAGGGCATATGCTGAATGTGCATTCCAGTTTCATTTTTTTGTTCTTATTTACAGTGACGAATAATGTATTTCCCTTTAGCTTTGAGTGGTTCATAAACCTGGAGCTGATGATGAATATGCAGTTTACACTCCAAAGGCACTGGAATAAGTGCAAGAAAGCAGACCTTAGAGTGGTTCACAGCACACTGTGACCTCTGCTGTGATTATTAATCAGTCAGGCTTTCAGGGGCACATGCACCATCCTGGCTATGGCACTTGCTTACTCCTCTCTCTTTTTGCTTGAGAAACGTTATATCTAAACCTCTGGGAAACACATAATAAATGTATGACTTCTGTAAAAGAATGCTGAGTTCTGTTTGCTCTGAATTCATATTTAAAAGGGTTTAATACACTCTTCAGTGGTTGTTAGTTTCAGTCGTGTTTTCTTACACACAGCCTGCTCATCAATCTCCTGGAGAGCAAGATTGGCAGATCTGGGGGAAGTGGTCTGGTTTCAAGTCTGGAAATCATAAGTGGAGTTGTGAGGTGTGTGTTGCCTTATCAGCATGTGGTGTTATATTTGAAAGAAATTTGCTGAGAGGAGAGGAATTGTTTTGAAGGAGTGGAAAATGATTTGGGACTTTGAACAAAGTACTGGTTAATTCTGTGTTATAGCAGTCTGCATTTCAGAGTTGTGGCTGCCCAAGACAGCACTCTACATGAGCAGAGGAAAAACACTTGAATTACTTTGGGTTTCTTATGAACATAATAGGAGAGAAATGTGCAACCATAATGAAGCAATGCATTTTTTTCTGCTCAGAAAAGCAACCTAGTTCCAGGCATTACAACAGAGCAAGAATTTTGTTCAAGTGATCAAATTTTCAGCTTTTCTAGTATAAATGGTTTCAAACAGTTATCATTGTTCTATTGACCTATCAGCAGAAACAGGACCATTGTGTAGATCTGTTTCATAGCTAGCTCCCTAGGGTTCTTCTACAGGGAAGAAGTGAGAGAAGAACTCATTACTATACCTCTTGCCACTCTGCACAACTATAATCTTTAAGCACTAGAGCCTACATTCCTGAACTTGTCTTTTTGGCAGGTGGAGGGGTATTTTGTCTTTGGAGGAGGTTACTGAGAAATAAGTCATGTGTTGTCTTGTGCTTGAACGACCCTGGTGGCTTGCTGTCACAGTGAAAACGTCACTGAGTGAGATGAGGGGGCTCTGTGTGATTTCCCTCGGTGCAGTTAATCATATCTTTTCATTACCCAAAGGTAGACAGGGGAGAGGGTAGTGAATCTGCCCTGCTCTATTTCATGTTTCCAAACAACTTAGGTCTTCCTAACAGGATTTCTCTGCAGGAGGATTGGTACATGAGCTGAAGGTCTATTCAAATCTCTTATTGCCTTATGACTCATGGGCTCAATCCAAGAAGACCTGCAATCCCAAAAGTTAAAACACCACTGTATAATCAGAGAGAACTACATCACCATGACTGGCTTCAGACACAACTAGTGGAACTGCTCTGTTTATCAAAACCTGCTCAGAGATGCAGGGGTTCATCCTTCTTGCCAGCTTTGGAGTCTGCTGTGGTTATGAACACTGTTTTTACCCTGGGAGAAATGATGATGATGATGTTGAATTCTCCTGGTGTAGGGTGTAGGAATGTTGTCAGGCCAGGGAGGGAGGTTATGTTGCTGCTCTATGTACCTCATTTAGAGCTAAGCAGAATTTAAAACTTTAGGATTGTCAGCTGGCCACTTATAAAAAAATTAGTCAATTCTCCTTAAATTAAGAAAAAGATGTCTTTTTAAGAAATCTTATTATAAATATTTACTTTTTGTGTATTTTTGTTTTCAGGATGAATAAGAGATACTTACAGAAAGCAACAAAAGGAAAACTGCTAATAATAATATTTGTTGTAACGCTGTGGGGGAAATTAGCATCTGGGGCAAATCATCATAAAGGTAAGAAATTCTATCCTGTTCTATTATACTGTTGTATCTGTGGCCTCCATCAACAAAGTCAAAAGGTTCTGCTCTATGCAACCTTTTCTCCTTGTGTGTATCTGTGTCTCCTGACACTGGTTCACTAATCAGTACCAAAGAATCAGAGTTTTCAATGGATAGACTTTTATTAATTTATTGACAGTTTAAGTATTTCAACTGCCATTTTCGGCATTCTCTGATTTTACATCATTTTGTCATGATGATATAGTTGGAAAATGCTAAAAATGCATGGTTAAAAAAAAGAATACTTCTTGTCTCATAAAAATATTTATATCAGCAGATATGTATGATGCAAATGAATTCCTGGAATGAACCCTAGAAAGAAACAATTTTTAGTAATATATATGATGCTTCTGTGTGCAGTTATCTGCCAAGACTAACTTCATGAATAATGTGTATTGAATGAGATTGTTTCATCACCAAAAAGACTGCTGCTTTGCAGTGTTGTCTGATTTCTATGCTTCACTCCTAACACCTGACCAGGAACTTTAGTAACTTGTGACAATGTGAGAGTTGTTTCCTTTTGGTCATTTCAGCCCTTAATATCTATGCATACATACCAGCACAAGCTGTGATGGATTATTTAATATTGTAAAAAGGTCTTTGTTTTGCATGTGTTTCTGTTAACCCTAACACAATGAACAAGCTCTCCAGATTCACATACTAATGCCTTCTTATAGGCTAATATAACTTGAAATTTGATCTGCAGTATAATAGGATTTTGAACTCCATTTGTCATCATCATATAGTGTCGGCTGTTTATCTGCTTATACAAGATCAGAATAAACTCTAACAACCTGGATAAAGTAAAGGTATTACCACAAGCTAAGGAGTTAAACCCAGAGGAAGGATTCCAAAAAACCTAGTCAGTTAATTTCTCTGTTTCCATTTAGATTTTATAATGCTCACGGTGATGATAGCATTTCATGAGCAGGTATTTTTATCTATCAATCTGCTAGGTATTTTTCTGCTGTGTGAAGATACCTTTCTTCAAAATGCCTCACTGATTCAGGACTTCAGGATGCAGAGACACTTTCTGCAAAGTCTTTTGCAAGTTGCAATTTGACTGCAGACAAAACAGAATCTGATGTGGTCCTGCAGGCCACCAAAGATGGGCATCACGCCAGAAACGAACTGCGCGGACACCCTTTGCTCAGCCTTTTTCCCCCTCTAAACCAGAATATGGTTTTCTGCTGTGGCTTCCCAGTTTAGTTGTCTATTGGAAAAAAGCCAAGATATCCTAGCCAGCATGCAGAATTCTTTTGCTTTGATTCTTTTTCTTTAAACATCCAAAAAGCCAATATCCAGACCATTTTGATTCCATACACATGGGCTGGTCAGGCTGTGTTTGCTTCTATGGAATTCAAACTTTGCCAAAGTATGCTTGCTACTATTTTTGAAAAACTGATGAGTAACATCTATCATGAAGTATTTCATAGAAACAAATTATAATCATAAGGACTATTTTGGGAATTAGTACTTCATAATTGAGAATAAAAACATCCACCACCAATTTTAGCTTTTCTGTGCAACGGAAAACCCAGCAGAACTATACCATTAATTATCTGAACAATGTTTGTCATTTGAGCCTCAACCTTATAGCAGAGATGACTTGGGGAATATCTAATTTTTTTAAACAAAAAAAAGGAAAGTTCATGAGCCCCCCTGAAAAATAAGATTATTAGCTGCAGGGACTTCTTCAAATTCTTGCTAGCTAACAAAAAGGTCCTTTTTCTTTAATTTGTATCTTTTCATGTCTTTAACAAAATATATTAAGAAGTCTTGCAGGGAAAAATAATAACAACAAGCATGACTTGAGTGTTTAGTTTGGAAAAACAGCTACTTTATGTGTTCAGTTTCTTTTGGAAAGAAAAAATATTCAGAAAGATTTTGGCTTTTGGATTTAGTAAATCAGCTACCCTCACTGTATATAGGGGATTTAAAAAAAAGCGAAAATCAGAGTTATGCAGCTCAATTACCATTCATTTCCAAAGATACTGGGAGTTTAATTTCCCGTTGTGTCATAGAAAATCTTCCCCTGCTCTCATGGCAGAAATGAAGCTAAGGTACATTGAAGGAGAGCTTGACGCTGTTCACCTATGCATGGAGTTTCCAAATACTGAGAAATATGTGAGTTTTTTCAGCACTAATTATCCCTAGCATCATTAATCTTCATTTATAGAAGTCCTTACTAACATATTGACATGACAAGCCCTAATGACTTTGAAGGAGCCCCTACAATTCCAAAAATCCATAATCTGCTTTTAAAAAAAATCTTTACATTCCTATTGACTTACTCATATTATTCACTAGTTGCACTAACTTTCAAACCCATCTCTTTTTCAAAAGCTATTGTTAAAGAAAAGAAAAAGAAAAAGATCATCAGTGTGTGAAAATTTTTTTAATGAGCTTTCTGCTCTCCAGGCAGACTTCAGGAGGAATATGAACAGATACTCTGACAGGCTATCTCTAGGCTTGTTGCACTTATTTCAGGGATATGGCACACATGAAAACTCCCAAGTCAGGAGCAAGAAAAAGAGAGGCCAAGGCAGGGCATGGGAAACCAGTCTCTGAGGACCAATTGAGAAACAGGGTTACAAGCTGGGATTTCAGATTACATCTTTTCAGTGTGATGTGTGTGGGTGCAAAATCCATCCTTCTTTCTCTTGAGAAGTCTGGTTTGAATACACTTCTGCTCCCATTATCTTGACTGATGGTTGAAGTTTCATCATTCTGGACAGTAAGTCCAAGAGCTAAAAAAGTTAAACAGCATTTTAAAACAACTCAAAGCTTGATTTTTTCCCCCTGAACACAGGATTATGAGTTCTCCTGTGTGATTCCTGGCTGTGCACATACTTATATTCCATTTATCCTGTCTTCTGTAAAAAAACCCCACTAACCCTGCTTTTTTTTCATTTTGCTGTGGACCCGGACACCGTGGTGATGGGTGCCTTACCCAGGCATATGCACCTGAGAATCAGCTCACAGTAATAGAAGCATTTGTGCTGCAGTAGCTACATATGAGGAGAGAGGCATATCAATCTCCAAAAGGATGTTGTCAAGTATATGAGTCGAAAAACTGATGACGACTGATCCTGATCCTCCTACACATTGCTAACCCTTGGAAAACAAACAAACCTGTACAAACATATAGTGTTTGCTGGCAGATGTGGCAGGGAAGCATCAGTTTACCACCACTGCCTGTTTGCTATTTCTGTCATAGGGAGCATGAATTGATTTTACGACCATTGTATCACAGCCCATGTTTAAGGTGTCAAGTATTGGACTGGTCCTTTTGAGAAAAAAATGTACTGATACCCCCTTACAAGCACTCCTTTCTAGACAAGAGGCTACTGTGACACAAAGTTTCTATCCTAAAATGAAAAACCCTTTCAAAATTCATAATTCTGTAAACCTTTTGTGATCACTAAGGTTTTTTTTTACATTGATAATGCAATATAATATTCTAATTAAATGAAGAGTGCTTTTGAATCTAAGCATAGTTTACTATTTCTCAAAATACAAAACAATATGTTTAATATTAATTTTAAAACCTGGAAAAAAATAGTTTAAAAATATGGCTAATGATGAATACTTTCATGCCAGAAGGAATTTGTTATGGAACCTGAAAACACTGTAGGTAGATAAGTAATTGAGTATTTTTGTATTTATCATGAAAAGTCATGATAATTTATTTTCCTTTAAAAAAAGTCACTCAGAAGCTGAACTTATTCATCTGATACCTATCATATAGATAAAGTAAACTATGATATGTGATGCAGAATTACTGCTCCTACTTGTCTGTGAATTTGCACTAAAGTAGAAGTCTGAGGGAATGTCTTTCTGTTCACAAGGAGATAATGAATTTTGGTTTCTCCTTGCAGAGGAGGAGCTGTTCTGAAATCCAGCTGAATGAAGGAGCTACTGAGCTTCTGAAGCTGGGGGTTAGGTCACCCTTCTTGGATGAATCTGCCTTCCTCAGCTGCCTTGCTGAGGCAGGAACACTGCTGGCACCAATGTTGTGGTGTAGCCTGTGCCACACACGCCCCGAGTTTGGAAATGGGTGTGACTATGAGAAGCAAGAAACTATATTCCTAGTGTTTTGAGACTCTGTCTGGCTAAGAATAGAGAATAGCCCGAATGGTTACATGGGGCATCTCTGAAGTATTCAAACTTTCTGTAGAAATATCTACATAATGAGGTTATAGTTGTTTAATATGGATTTATGTTTGTCCTTTCTGTTGAGGATTTTACACTGTCTAGAAGACCACATTCATAACACAGAAATAGAGGGTGTTTGTATTCAATTTTAAAAACAGACAGTAACCTCAGTGCAGAGGACAGAAACCACATGTAAGACATCTCTCCTTCCACCTAAGTAACCATTAGATAGCTACATGCTCCCTCTTGTTTTCCTTCTGAGTGAGCCTGATTGGAGGCAATGCTTTTGTTTGAGGACATAAGATGTGTGGTTTGAACTGTGAGCTAAAGAGGGCACCAAATGCAGGTCTCCTAGTTCCACTATGGGGCTCTAATATAAAGGGTAAGCAGATAAAGTACTGTTTTTTCCTCAGTTTGCACTTTTTTGAAGTACCTGCACTGTGACATTTGGTGAGGGATCTGACTCTGTGGGTAAATTGCATGTTTTAAAAATGCACCTTCTGGTTGTGTGGACCTGACAAAGGACAGAAGAGTTTTTCTGCATATTCCCTGGTTTTTACTGGAATTAGAAAAAAAATGTCTAATATTTAAATGAGGGAAGTTGCAGGCATACAGAGGAATGTGTGTGTATGCCTTAGGAGCTACCAGGTGAGGCTGGAAACTGTGAGTAGGGTCTATCAAAATATTAGGTGGACACATCCACTCATGTATTGTTGTTCTCTCAGTACTGCTTCATCAAACTCTTTAGTCATATTTGCTGTCTCAAACATGGACCATCTTATCTCTTGTCGAAGTTTGGCCCAGAGATAGATTCTTTTAAATGAGAATGCTTTGTGTGCAGCTTTCACTAACTTAATTCTAAGTGTAATTAATGTTTAAATATAGAAACAAAGGAAGATAATAGTTATTTTAGCAGTCATAGGGAAGAAAGATATTAGATGTTCTTATCTAGCTTGAGCATGATTTGAAACCTTCAGTCGTCAGGATCAGAACCTAATCCAAAAATTGCCATTTGCATAAAGATAAAATAGAACAGTCAGTCAAACACTTTTATGTCATTATCTGTCACTGTAATCTAAAATGTTAATACCATATCTGTTAGAATTTAGGAGATAACATTCCTTGGCCTTCTGCCAGGCTCTAAAGAAAAAAAAAATTCTCTAATTGCTAAGTTGCAAGTAGTTCTGATGGTTCACTGGGGCACGAGTGCAGAAATCATTGCAATAGCAGAGTTGTACCTATTTCTTCCCTATTCTGCGAGCTCCACCACAGCAAATGACTGCCTTCATTATTCCCACCATCACCTTGGCTGTGAATCTTCTCTGTCCTTGAAGCAGCCATGGAGATACAAGTTGCAGGGTTGCAATGATATATCATGCATTTTCCCTTATACTGATCACTTAAAAATATTTCTATTTGGCAAGTAGTATGGCTTCTTGAGGTTTTTCTAAGAAAAGCAAAAGGGCAGGGTTTTCCTTTTGGCCTGGTTTTGTAATCCCACTGCCAAATTTTTATTAAGTTTCTACAAGTGAGTACCCAGGGTAATTTTCTTAAATATATTCAGATTTTATGTTGTGGAGGAAAGAAGATGATTGCAAAAAATGGTATATTCTTGTAAATGTTATATAGTTGATTTTACAGTTTCAAATTCCAAACTTTTTAATATTTTCATTTATAGTAATGTTATCTTCCTTTAGATAACTGTCCCACCAATCAACTGTTTCTCTAGTCATTTTCTGTTTCAGAAGATTAAGCTTTCCCATACTTTTTGTTAGGAATATATGGTAAGATGCTAGGACTGAAAAAACATTGACAGTATTCTTATCTTTCTGTTACTTGTTCCTATCATGAGTAAATGTTGACATTTCCCTAATACTGGAATCAGACCTACTTTTCCAGTTTTATATTCTTGGTTTCAAATTCCTCCCGTAGAGTTGTTATGTGTACTGAGTAATGCATTCTGCTAGATTCCTTTATCCTTATGCCTAGGAAAACAGAGTGATTACATTTGCACGCCACAGTTTTTACTAAAATAATAAAAATAATATGAAATAAATTGTTACACAGTAAACTCTCTTGGATGTGTTGATCAGTATTTTCCTTTTTTCATTAACATTTTAAGTGCTCAAATAATGTAGCACATATTTTTGTTATCATTTCCATATTTAAAATATTATTTTCTGGGCTTGCAGTTCTATTCTGAATTTTTCATTTGCCTAAATGTGTATCATGTCATACAGAATATCTTAACTAAAATTTTCCTTGGACTTGAACAGGAAAACAATGGATGTTACATGCAGCTGTGATCAGGAAGTAGGAGAAGGACTGTTTAGTCCTCCTTAACATCATGGAGCAGGATGCTGTGTCACAGCAACCCAGTGGCATTGTTGCAGTTGCGTGTGCCCACTCCCCAGAACCTTCCCCCTTTCTGGAAACATTTTTATTCATTGAGTATACTGGCTACACCTTCTTTAAAAATGATCCTTCCAGTAGAGACATGTAATATAGGAGTTGTAAGCAGGAAAATTGTTACAAAGTTTTAAAGGCAAATATCAGATGAGTTTAACCAAAAAAACCTTTTGAGGAAATGTCATTTTCTGTCTCTATGTAAGTACTTAATGCTGGTAACAAGAGTCTACTGAGTTACTCTGAGAGTGTGAATCCTTATGTGCAGGAAAGCTCTGCATATTCATTATGGTTGAAGTTTCCAGCCTTGGAATTTGACATGAAATGTAGAACAGGCTGTGTTTGGGTCTTCTGATGGCTTTGGAGCCAATGGTTGGATTATCTTGAGATATATTGGGCGATCATGACAAGTTTATGTCCAAGACCCTGAAGTCAGCTTTCTGTGGCGGAGAAACCAAGCAGATTTTTCTCCACTGGTGTGACAACTTAATTTCTTCCTGTCTTTTTTCCTTGGAGAAATATGTCTGGGACTATCAAACAAGAATATAATTGAAAAAAAAAATCTGAATAGTTTACAGTTTCCTTTACATTATATTTTTTTCAAATTCAACATTTTAAGATCATATTTATAGGTCAAATATAATGAATCAATATCATGTTATAATTATGGTCTGATCCTTAATACTATCTGTGTGGAACTAGATGTTCTCTAAGGTTCCTTACAACAAAAACCATTCTATCCAAATGTGTAAAGTTACTGTAATGGCAGGATTAGGACCAATTCCATCTTCAAAGTCAAGATCAGGTTTCATATATGGAGGACATCTATTCTAGTGCCAGTATTAAGTTTTTTTGCACTGTTCCTTAGACTTTCCAATATACATTCCATACGATCAGCAATGACTCTCCCATATATACGCTGGTATCTACTGCATACCCCATAATCCGAATCAAAGGATTTCCCATATTCAGATTGTTTGGTTTGTGCCTGGAAAAGCACATCCCGTGTAGAGATTATTTCTATAACATTCAGGGCATATGTTAATCTAACTTTCATCTGTATTAATTTTCTGCTGATGATGTATAAAGACTGTGCCCTTCTCTCTTGACACTCTTCACTGAATTTACTCTACAACAGTGTTAAGTAATTGCTTATACAATGTCATATTTTAGAACAGATGTTCTTTAGTTATACAGGTGCCAAGGAGACATTCAGAAGCAGTCAGCTGTTCTGGGAAGTATCCATAGAAAAATATTTTCTTTGTTTTGGTTTGCAGTTTATAAAGTTTCTTTCTGAATAAAAAATTGAGTTCTGTTCACTGGGTGCCTGAGGGAATTTACTGTTTTAAAGTTCACTAAGGCAGTCTTCCTCTGAAGTAGAGATTTAGAATCATAGAATGATAGAATTATTTGGGTGGGAAAAGGCCTTTGAGGTAGTTAGTCCAGCCATAAAAGACTCAATGCAGATTTGTAAAATTTATCATAATTTTAGAAGACAATGCATATATGTATGCATATGTGTGAAGAGGTACGAGAGACCTGGATGAAAGAGGAAAATGCAAGGTCATCACTGTTGAAATAGCTTATGTGGACCATTTTAGTGTTTTTAAAAGTGCTTATAATTTATTTATGGGAGTTTCACAAAATAGTAGTGCTTTTCAAAACTAACTGAAAACTCAGGGAATTTTCCACAGCATCTAGTTTTAGGCATCTCTTTTAGCTTCTCTGAAACACCCTTCAGAGCTCATTCCTTTCAAAAAGTGAGACCTCAAGCTTTAAGTGTAAGTGTGAGTACTTCCCTGAATTCCTATAGCAAATAATTCACAACCTATTGGATAGCTTCTGGAACTTTTGGAAAGTTTCTTAGCAGGAGGATTCAGTTTGGATACCGTTCTTTTATCTGCCTAAAAGCTCTTCTCCTGCATAAGGGTCATAATGTCTGAATAAAATTCTAAAGGTCTTATTTTATTTCTAATTTTCAAATAGAGTCTCATGTTACAGTTTAGAAGCCAGTGAAATCTGGTCTGTGACATTTATTTATATCTGTATGTCATTCTGCAAACATCTGCAAATGTCATTCTTGTGTTAAAAAAGGTTTAGTTGTTAAACCTGGATTTTACACTTGTTCCATTTCTCCTTGTTGAGCTAAAATACACAGAATCTCTGAATTGTTGGGGTGGGAAGGGACCTCTGGAGCTCATCTAGGTTCACCTGGAGCAGGTTACACAGGATTGTGTCCAGGCAGGTCTTGAATATCTCCAGAGAAGGAGGCTCCACAACCTCTCTGGACAGCCTGTTCCAATAGTCTGTTACCCTGTTGTGATACTATTTAATTAAAATTTTTAGAGAGATGCTTCACCTGAATTAAGGTGCAAATGAGACCATATGCTCAAGTCAATAATATGGATTTTATTTAAAAGTAAATATGAGGTAGAGACAGAGAGATAGAAAGAAATAGAAAGGGGGGGGGAGAGTGGTGGGGTCAGAAAAAGAGAGGGACAGATTAAGTAGAAAATGTCACTGATGGTGGAACCTGATGGTGTCCCGTTGATCCTCTTCTTCTGGTCTGTCTTCTTGGTGGTGAGGGTTCCATAAAACTCTGGTTCAATGGATTAATGTATGTTCAGGCAAGGTGGGAATGCCCAGGTACCTCCCCTGGGGGAGGCAAGTTTGACACTGTCTCTTGCAACAGACTCTGGATCTGTTGCATCACTTGGATCATGTGTAATCCCCTGGTACAAGGCTTCAGGAATGAGTCTGGGGGGAGCTTTGGGAGACTTTGATGGATTATGACACTCCCTCAGCTGTCCCTCATGTGAATGTCCCATGGATGTGACCTTCCCAGGGTGGGGGGGTTTTACAGCTGAGACAGTTTGTGTAAGGAAGGATGGGTGTTCACTCCCTGTGACCAGAGGTTACTCCACACACCCAAAACTCTCCTCCCCCCACTGCCCCCAGCTGGGGTGGAGTGTGTACCAAGCTGCCCTCAGCAGATGGGTCTGTGAGCTACGGCCTCCCCCATCCTGAACCCAGCCCAAGATGATTTTCAGGATAGCTGCTGGGTTTGGTTTTCTTGTGGATGCATTCTGCTCCCTCAGCCTTGTTTACTTCTCCCTAGACCTGAGATTGTTGAACACAGTGTCACCTTTATCTTGTCTCAAGTTCCCTTAGGCAGCTCCACTCACAGTCCAAAGTTCCAGTCCGGATGCATGTTCAAGGAGGGGTGGGCTTCAGTGGTCAAAGGTTCTTTGTACAGTTTTGCCATATTGGGCAAAAAATCCTTCATAACAAAGTTTAATCCATTAACCATAACATTTCAGTCTTTCACACACCCTCACAGGAAAGCAGTTTTTCATCACATTCAGATTGAATTTCCTGTTTCAGTTTCTGTTTGTTGCCCCTTGTCCTGTCACTGGGCACCACTGAACAGAGCCTGGCCTCATCCTCTTGGCACCAGCCCATAAGATATTTGTGTGCATGCAGAGAAAGTCTGGAAGAACTTTTAAATTTGCAAAGAAATAGTAGTGAAATTTTGACCTTCTGTTTGGGAGTGTGAAAGTACTATTTAACTGTGGCCAAGAAAAACCACCTCTCTACTTAAATGGGAGCAATAATGGAGGATGGAGGCTGGCTTGGGGGTTCAGATGACACAAGGCAGGAAAATCATAAAAGAGCAGTCTGCCTTGTGCAGCTCTCTTTTACCAGGCTGAGCAAGAATTCTGTCTGTAATGATGAGGAGGCTGAGGCAGGAGCTGCCAAGTCTGTCTTGTTCTTTTTTCCCCATAGATTTGTATAACTCTTGTACTCAAATTGTTCTCAAGTAAATGCAGTAGATTTGGAATTCTTTTTGCAAAATACTTCTGGCTTCAATATCAAATGCCCTGGAATGACAGAAGTATAAAGCTGAATGTGTGGGTTATTTTGGGTGAATGCAGAGCTGCAGAAAGGGTATGCACAATAAAAGTATTCTATTAAGACCAACACATATCTTGGGTGCATTGTGCCATGGTATTTTTAGGTGCAATTTAGAATTGCTTCAGCTGAGTCTGTGCTCCAGACCAATGTATGAGAGGAGAGCTATCTGAATTACTGAGAAGGTCAGAATTTTTCTGGATCCAGGTTTTGAACCCAAGGCTATGTATTGTGTCTGATGAGTAGGGCGCAAGGATGAACCACTTCAGCCTATAGTTCAATCTCAGTGAATAGAAATAATCATAGAAAAGACCAAAACCATCACTAAATTCCTAAAGTGAGCTGAAAGACTGAGGCAAACCAAAGTTAAGTTTTAAAAATCAGACAGATAGCAGAAAGTATTGTACCTATGAAAAACAAAATGAAGATATTTCTTAAGTAAAATTCTTATTTAAAACTTTACTAAATTTTGTTCTATTATGTAAATATGCTACTAATAGAAAAAAATATTACTGGTGCTAAACTTTCATCTAAGATGCATTGGCATTTGTCAGATTAACTGTGGAAACTTTGTGAAATGGAACCCAGAAGGTGTACTAAATGTACACGCCGCAGAGTGGAAAGTAAATATATTTCCAGCGAGTGAATGTTGAGAAAAGAAGCATCTGGAAGAAATGGGAATTTTGGATTCTTAATTGCCTCATTCACCCCAGAACATCTGCCAAAGATATTAAGAGCAAATATGACTACATCTGAAAGAAGATAAAAGTTTAAATAAGGAAGGAGGAAGAGTAATTTTGTGCCATCTTGTTACACTGCTGTACACTGTGAATATGAAGGCTATGCAAATCTCTTTTTTCCTGCTAGTTTTGGTCAAAAATTGTCTTAGGAGAGTTAAAATACTGTTTCCTATGTCTATGTTTATGTTTTATAAACCTGTGAAAATTCAGAAAATCTCAGTTATGAAAAGTAAATGGTCCATATTTTCTCCTCCATTGTAACACCACATAGTATGCTAGAAAGCTGTGTTGCAGAAGACAAAGGGCATCCTGCAGAGGTTGTGCTCTGGAAACATCTGAGAAAAGAACTGACCTTTCATCCTCCTTAGGGCACTCCTGTTCATAGTATAGTTTAGAAGATCACCAGTCCTGGAATCCTGGGCGATGGCAGGAATGAAGTGCACTCAGGCCCTCTGCCTAATATTAGGGAAGAAGCTGGGAATGGATACAAACAGCTAAAAAGTCGGGTATTAGGAGAAACCCCATTACACAGGGCTCACTGGTCTTATGACTTTCTTGACTGTTCAGTTTTTGCCCTGCAAGTTGCATTTTCTGCAAAGAGATTTAAAGACAGAACACCTTTTTCCACCCTTCTTCTATCACAACATCTCTGCCATTAGGTTTTCCTGGGTTTACTCTGAAGAAGAGCTTGTAAAGAAGAACATGACTGAAGAAAAGAGCATAGCCACTGGAGAGGGGGTAGGTATATTCTACTTCACAAGTGTGCAGTCAAGTGTGCAGTACTTTTCTCTAAGTACTAGAAAAAAAGGAAGAATTTTTAAACTGATGTAATTTAAAATTTTCTTTCAAGAAATCTCAAAACACAAACTAGAAGGAGCACTGCATGTTGTTGCCTATAAAAATGCCATACTCTAGAACAGCTGTTTCTTAGTTATAGAAGTATCTTAAAATGTTCAGAATCAGTCAGCTATTTTTGGAAATAGCAAAGCACAAAAATATTTTAATTAGTTTGGACTAAGACCTCCACTGATAGGATATAGACTTTTTTTTTTCATGTTAAAGGCTTTTAGAACTTAAATTTTTGGCTATTTTTTTCTGAAAGTGAGAGCAAAACTAAATTAAAATACTCTGAATGGCATATGGAAATCATACTTTATTTTTGCAGTACATGTGGTTTATTTCATCACAGGCAGTATTTTAGCCTCATTATTTTTTGTCTGTCTGAAATAAACCATGCTAGTCTGTTGGACATTTTTGATAGTAAGTACTGAAAATATTTTTAAAAATAATGATTTTGCTGAAGGAAATATATTTCTCAAGTCTAGTTCTTGTTTCTGTTTTCAAATATGAATTAGCCTAATGAACATTTTTAACCTAGATATACAATAAATCCTGGGAAGAGCTCCCATTTAAAACTGTCACACTAAATAATGGTGTATGGAGGAAAAAAAAAGTAAAAGGTCCCACTAATCAGACTATTTTTGGCTGCCAGAAAAGCTCTCCTAAAAATCTATCTTTCGAACAGATCTGTAGGAGTGATTATAAACTAATTTGCTCTTCTGCTGGAGTCTAGGAATACAACAGTCTACACTAGCAGCATTATGACCCACACAAAAAATGTAGGAAAATGCCAAATTATGGCTTATCCTAATAGACTTATTGTAGGAGAGGAGTGTTAAACTATAAAATATCATTCAGTTTTTCATAAAAATAATCATTAGGGGGTAAAAATTTCAATAGTTTTTAATGAAGTGTTTATGTTTTTTTGGCATTTATTTTTTACTTT
Source organism: Aphelocoma coerulescens (assembly GCF_041296385.1). Lineage (NCBI taxonomy): Eukaryota > Metazoa > Chordata > Aves > Passeriformes > Corvidae > Aphelocoma > Aphelocoma coerulescens. Next base: position 33,632,486 of record NC_091014.1, on the reverse strand, counting down.
GTTTATTTTATGGAAAACTCTCCTAGGTTTAGGCATAGCAAATATGAATAATTAAAGAGGATCTAGATGAGAAAAATGAGATTTCTTCCTTACAGGCAACCTGGAGAAAAATGTGGAACTATTACTTTACAGCTATAGAGTGGGATTTAAAGGCTCCAGACTATTTTTGTGTCCCTTTATTGATACAATGAACAAAAAATCGGTGATGTATTTTAAATGCAGGATGTGTGAGTCGTCTAAGTTTCTCTTTTTTTCTCTTTGAAGGAGAAAGTTCACTGTTTAAAGAGAACTTTGAAAACCAGTATTGATATGCTACTACTATAACTAGTAAAGTACTAAAAGCTCCTGAAATAAAAGCTAGGGGAGTGTGTTTCTTCCTCTGACTTAAGTGTTGTATTTGGACCTGCAAGTGACTCCTCTGCTGGGTGTTGGCAAATGTTGTAGATCTTAAAATTCAGCTTTACAGAGGAGGATAAATCAGTGGATATATTTTAGCTTGGTTTAGTTATACATATATATTATCATTCTTAGAGCAGACGTGGTCATTACAGAGCACTGACCTCTGTTAGGCCTGTATCAGTATTGTGGCAATGTCAGACTCCAATGAGGGCAGTCTCACAGATGAAATGACTAACCAGGGATCAAGTAATATCTCTCCTGATGTATCTGTTTCCCTTAAGGAGGGATCTAATCTTGCACACTTAAAATTTGGGTAATACCTTCTGAAGGTGCTTCTTTTTCTAGCTGCATTGATTATACAGGGATGTCCAGCTTAAATTAGACACTGTAGACATCCAGTGTATGGTGACATGTCTTTGGTTTTGTCGAGAACAGTTGAAACCCCACTCTCCTTATTGTAATAATAATATAGTAAATTATGATATAAAGATTCAGAAAGTGAATAAAAATGTCAAGATGCAATGCTGTGTTAAAACATTGGATGCTTCTACCTAGAGACACTTTCTTGTATGTCCTTGATTGTATATGTGTGTATGTAGGTATGCATATATATAGTACTTGAAAAAATAATCAGGGACAAAACTCCAGCAAGTCTTCCCAGTTTGCGGGTTTGGACACTGCTGTGCACTGCTTTTGGGGTTCTGAACCATGCATGAACTGCTGAAATAGGTTTCTGTTCTATCAGATGACAATGTATTAATGTAATAGTAATACGTGTGTTGCTAGACTCTAGAAACAACTGTTTGAGAAAGGAAAGGTGGATGAACATGTGACTCCCTTGGAGAGATGAGGCAGAGGATCAAAAATAATCAGAATACATCTGTGTAATGAAGCATGTTCATTAAAGTGAAAAGCCAAGTGAAGAGCAGTCACAAACCACAAATATCAGCGTGGTTGTGTGTGAAATAAAAGGAGATTCATGGTACCTATGTTTACTTCTTTATTGTGGGTCTAGTTCTTTAGAAATTATAGGTGCCTAGTCAACACAGAATTCCTAGACAAGGCACCACTTCCACGTAAAGAATTAGGTCTTAAAGCAAGGCTGTCCCACTGAAGTTGGGAAATGCTGGCTCATTCTGCTACATCTTCAGTTTCTGATTTCCTCATCTTTTTAGTTTGTTTTACAATGATCTGCTAACTACAGCTGCACCTGAAGGATATCTGCTAGGATTATTCTGAAGATTTCCCTGACTTGTGAGCCCTGTAAAGATAAAACTCCTGCTAGATTTGTGTATGTGATCAGGCAAGGTGTCTCATGAATGGCATTTTGTCAAATCCTCTGGTGTATCCCCTTGCTGTTCAGCTTTTAAAGTGGTGAATTGAAGGGGAAGGCAATTTTTTTCTGGTTTTGTGACAGTCTTCCACAAGCTAAAGAAGATTACACTTGGCTCCCTTCACAGCATATCAGTGCTGTGGACCTGGACAGTTATTTAACACTCATGTATTTTTTCTGGTGTGCATTTTAGAACTAAAGCAGTAAAAATTGTTGTGAGGCAGTGTAGATATTTGTAAGGAATTGTGGGTAGTCAGTTATTTCCCCATTACAATTTCATCTAACCTTGGAAAGAGGCACAGCCCTATGGATATTTATAAATAGTCTGCTGTCATTTTTGACACATTGTTAGACACTGGCAGACAAATACACTGCACTACAATGTATTGTACGTGGCATTCAGCTTTGCACTTGGGACTTTGAAAGAGTCAAAATAGCCCACAGATAACAATTGCTACCCAATTCTCTCAGTTATTTAACTAAAAACCACTCTTCAGTGCAGTGAGGCCAGAGGTTTTGAGGTTCTAATGATGACCTCTGTGAGAAAAAAAATGCTACATTAAAGTAGCAAAAAGATGAAAGAATACACAGTCATAAAAATGTATGCAGCCAGTACTGGATGCTATAATTTTATGTGCAGTAGATCATTTGCCTTCCTTGCAAGTTCCTACTGGCAACAGTTGCATTAAGATTCAATCATTTTTTTTTTTTTTTTAGATTTCATATCTCCCTGAGAGCCAACCACTCTCCTTTTCCCCTTTGCCCTTTCACAATAGTGAGAAAGATGTGAGAGCTGTGGATGCCTCTTTGGACTCACCCTTTGGCATGACCAGCCTCTGGCACCAATGTAACATCTTGGACAATGCCTCATTCCTGGCACCTGCAGAAGCATTTCTCTGGCTCTTGTGGGAGAATGATGGATCTGAGTGTTGGGTAACATGGCAGAGGAGGAGCTGTGGGAGCTGGACCTGTTTGGAAGCTTGCCTCAAATAGCAGCCCCTTCACCAGCCTTTTCAGCAGCAACAACACAGCACCATAGGCTTCCCTCTGCTCCATGGCTGAGTTGCTTGGCTGGTCTGTGAGTCTCATATTCAGTGCAGGAGGCTTGACTTCTCTGGGGTAACAGAAAATTAGTTTACTAATAATGTGCTTTTATTGTGGTCCAGGTGTGCTTTCTGTAGTCCCAGAAAACTCATGCCCAAGAGCTGCCCAGCAAGCTCTGCTGTGCTCTGTACTTGTGTCCCAGCAGTGGTTTAGCTCCCTAGCTCCACAAGGTGCATGGCTAATTTTGTGGATAGGCAGTAAGGAAAAAGGATCCTGAGCTGGCCTTGTGTGGCCTCTTACATCCCTGTGTGCAGTGTATGAGCTTCCATAAAGATATAGGATTAAGATGACAAGCATGAAGCCAAATCTTTGTTGTCTGAAAATGTCCCTGAATAATTACGATTTTTTTTTGTCCATATTGTTTTGAATAGGCTTTTTTGAAGGTGTGAATCGCATCAGCTGCTTTTGTTACCTGACAGTTGTTCAAAAGCACACTTCTGGAGTTCTGGGGACTGTAATATTTTTGTAGCTTCTGACTTTGGATAGCTATGAGGGTGGTCTGTATGTGTCCTATCAACAGCTTCTGTTAAACAGAGTTCCTTCAGAAACAAATGCCAGGGAGTCTGCTAGGAGCATCTTAAAAGATCCCGTTAGATAGTATTATCTATTTTGCTTGAGCAAAAATATTCACTGCACTGCTCTGAATGGCTCTCCTGGCAGTTTCTCCTTTTTTACTTGGCTTGTTGGAATGTGCTTGCTTTTCCTCTGTCTTGAAGAATAGGCAGCCTCCTCTTAGGCCATCCAGTTTCAATTCATAGACTCTGTCTAGATCCTTATTGATTCATCATACCCATGGCTCAGAGACTTGCTATTTATATGGAATCAATAATGTAGAGGGAAGGTTGTAGCAGAGGAGATCACTCCAAAAGAAGGCATTTCATAATACTAGACATGTGCCTTGTTAGCAGTTTTTTTCTGAAGGCCTGAGTTAAGTTTCCCTCCTGACTCTGCACTTCAAAGAGCTTGCCTGGGGCTCTAAAGAAGCAAGCTGAAACTTAAAATTAAGATCTTTCTTTCAGGCAGTGAACTGTGTTGCTGGGATATCCTATAGAGTTTTCCTTAACACATATGGAGGAGTCTGATGGACCATGGAAGTCCTAGAAGGCAGGGGTGTAAAAAGGAAAAATGAAAAAAGAAGCAGTTTCATAGTTTTCAGGAAGGTGACCGTGTATACATGTGCCTATGGTTTATGTGAGGAATATTTCAAAGTATATTTTATAATTTGCTTTAACTGACAGATTAAGCAAAAATATATTCCAGAGCTGCAAAATGGAATGCAATATATTATAAAGATACATTAGAGAATTAAAGAAACTTTAAATTAGTACATTCTATCCAGTCATGAAAATAGATGAGGTGAAGAAAACAAAACCAAAACAAACCCCAAACCAAAAAATATTAACATACCATCTAAAACTCTATGTATAAAATAAAATGAGCCAACCAGACAATGATCAAGGCAAGAAAGCAAGAAAAAGTCTTGCAGAGCTTTTAAAAGGTGGAATTTCAAAAATTAAATGTTTTTTATAGATGCTATGTTAAATGTCATCACATATTTATGTGATGAATATATACACCAAAAAAAAATGTTAAAAGGTATTTTCGGGATCTTATTGTATGTTTTCATTTAAATATACTTTCTAGGTGAGTGCACAGCTGTACCTGAATATCTTTCTATATAGAAGAGTAACTCACTATTCTGATTATTATCTTTGGAAAGGTATTGTACAATGGTTATCTTGACACTGGCAGGATTTTCAGAACTTTACCTTAACTTCACTGACTGGTTTCTATCAGGTCATCACAAAAATCCCAGAACACTTCTGTTATAGCAGGTTTCATCATCTTAATAATTCTCCCATATAGGTACTAAACAAGTGATGTTCATATTCATCTTCAGGGAAAAAAAAAAATGCTGCTTAGTTTGGAAGTCATGGCGTGCTCTTTCCTCTATTTGGTGGGATTTATTAGATTTTCAACATAAATTTGGGGAACTGTCATTTTTCAAATCTTGAAAAATCTTAGAACAGGCTGAACAAGGGGTGCTAAGCATAATTTTTTGAAAAGAAAAGTGAAATAAAACATGAATACTTTGATAATGGAATTCCTGCTGACATTCGGGTGCTTAAATATGAATTGACCATCTTATAACTGAGGTCTTTTACCTACAAGAAAAGTGGAGAGGGCCTTTTTACGAGGGGATGAAGTGACAAGGGGGAATAGCTTCAAACTGAAAGAGTGTAGATTTATTTTAGATATTAGAGAAATATTCTTTTACTGTGAGGGTGGTGAGGCACTGGAACAGGTTGGCCAGAGAAGCTGTGGATGCCTCATCCCTGGAAATGTTAAAGGCCAGATTGGATGAAACTCTGAGCAACCTGGTCTAGTGGAATGTGTCCCTGTCCACAGCAGAGAGATAGGAACAAGACTTTTAAGGTCCCTTCCAACCCAGCCATTCTAAGATTCTGTGAAATTAGTTTCTGGACCTAAAAAAATAAATATCTTAATTGCAGAAGCAAGATCACACATAAGCAGTTATATGTGTGTTGCAATGGAAAAAAAACCACAGAGACCCAGCTGCACCTGTCTTTGGGGAAATCACGGTTCCCCGTCCCTGGGCTTCAGCTGCTGTCTCCATAGAAGCACCTCTAAGGGCCTGAAATACTTTTTAATAAGGATGAGAAGGCTGCAAGCAGGCAGTTCAAAAGCACTGCTGAATATCCCTCTCCATCTTGTTGCACTAATCCTATTCCAAAGAGACTTCCATACACAGTATTTTTCTTAAGGCACTACTTAGGGTGAAGGTGTTGTGCCAGAGGGTCATGCAAATACAGGGAGTTAGAAACACCCTTTCTTTTCTTTTTTTTTTTTTTTTTTTTGATGCATCCCTGAGAACCTGTTAATTTGTCATCTGTACAGTATGCCCTGAGACCATTTGGGTCAGCTAGAAAGAAAAGAAAAGAAAATCAATAATGAGAGTAATCTAGGGAAACAGGAAATATATTCCCCATAATTGTGTAAACTACAGGCTTCTGACATGCTGAGATTGAGGAAAAAATGTGGGGTTTTTTGTATTCTGCCAAAGGCTGAAGGCTGCACTGAGACATGTGCTACTGCTTCTTGCTGAGTTGAGATATTTGGCAGAAGGCCCACAGAGAGAGTATGAGAAAATAAAAAGTCTTTGTGCCAAATGTTCTTTTGAGTGCCTGAATGCTGGATTAGTCTTTTTTCTCTGTGAAATCATATAATTAGTAATCTCAAGCATCAGCCTGGTAATTTGTAAAATGTCTGCACACTTTAATATATCGTTTGCTTAACATGTTTGATAACAACCTCAGAGATACTGGGGCTTTTGACTTGTAGTATTTATAAACTGCACCTCGCCCTGAGTGTTTTTCTACCAGTTCTACACAAACTTTCTCATGGATTGTGTCAGCCCACAGCTGCTGGAGAAGAAATGTGGGAAGAATCTAATCTACAAAAAGCAAAATGGCTCCATTTCTGTCCCATAAGGAAACATGGAGCCTTTGCTGCTGTCATCATCCTTTCATCCACTCCACTGCCTGGCAAACGGGGTGGCTATAGCAGAACAGCTTCTCTCTGGGCACCTGCAGTGGGAGGTGGGGGAAGATCTGGCAGGCAGGCTGCTGTCAGGGAGCCCAGCTCGTGTGAGGACTGGGATAACGTGCAGAAGCTTCTTCTCCTCCTCTTCCAGTGAGTGGACATATAAAGAGCTGTAAACCTCCAAAATGATTGCTGTTTGTGATCCTGTCTCTGAATGCTCTGTGGTTTTGTGAACCTAGAGATTACCTGATTTCAAAATTAAAAAGTCGGACCGAGGGAGGGCAACACTTTAGGCTGAATAGGGTCATATGGAGAAGAGGAAATTATCCTTCAGGCTACCTGAAAACTAGTTGTGCTTCGAGTTCCTGTTTCTTTGGCAAAAGTTTGGTATGAAGCCATAGTTTGTAGCCATTGCCGTAAAAAGGAACTGACTTCTGAGAGAGCGGAGGTAAGCTTATTTGAGTAAGACTGGCTCACTCCTGCCAGAGGACTGATTGAATACAATTAGCCTCAGTAAGGCCAGGAGATGACTGTGGACTCTTCAGGTCCTACTGAGAGAGATCCTACATGAAGTTCTCCATCTTTAGTTTTTGTTTGTGAGAACAGCTGTGACTATGCCAGCTTGCTACTTTATTCCAGTAAGTCTTTTCCTCTCTAAGTGGACATAACTCAGTCCTTCGGTCCATTTCAGTGCATAGGTTTTGGTATGGGAATATCTGAGGCTAGATCTCACAGGTTCATTAGTAAGCTCTTCTCAGTGGAATGCTTATATTGCAGTTTTCCTTGATTTTTTTCCAAAAGGGAAAGTATCTTCCCGTACAGATGGTGGTAAATGACGGCTGGCAGACAAACTGATGGATGAAATTTTTCTTTGGCACTGTGCAGAAGATCATGCTTGGCGATGTGACTGTGGCAAACCATTCATTAGTTCAGGTTTTAAAGGCTAGTGGAGATGCTGTGTGCATAGCACTGCCGTATGAACTCTGCTCATCATCCTTCACCCAAGTGGACTAACTGGGTTAATTGAGGGGTAGAGGAGCTGGGCTAGCATCTGCAGAATAAACACGTATCAAGAATGACTCTTGTTATTTTAAAATGATTCTCTCAAGAGAGAAAACATCATGTTGAATCCAAGAAACCTGGGAGGAGCTGCAGTTAGCAGTATTTTCTGTGTGCGCTGCCTACAAGTGGCACCGCAAAAGTATTCCAAGCAATCAGCTATGGCTTTTTTAGCAATTCACCTGAGAACCTATCTCAAGATGCAAGACACATCAGAGTAAAAGAGAAATGGAAAGCAATGCTGTACTTTTAATGTAAATTGATTCTCCACTGGTGCAAGTAGAGCATAGTCTATCTGAACTTTTCAGGGCCCAAAGTGACCAAGTGACTTGCAATAATTGTAGCTGAGCTACAAAGCACGGAAACATGATTGCAGTAAATAGGACCTGTCAATAAGGTGTGTTTTTAGGGTTTTCAGAAATAATTGCATGGGAATATATAACATATACATTGATGAGGGTTGCCTCTCCATTGCCTCTTCTCAAGGAACAGGCCCAATTCCTTCAGCTTTTCCTTGTAAGACACATGCTCCTGTCCCTTAATCATCTTTGTATGACCCACTCCATGTCTCTCTTGTACTGAGGAGCCCAGAACTGCACACAGCACTCCAGATGTGCCTCACTGGGGTGGAGTAGAGGGGCAGGATTGCCTCCATCAACCTGGCAATGCACCCCAGGATATCACTGGCCTTCTTGGCTACAAGGAAACAACCATGGCTCATGGCACCTTGTATATATCCAATGTACCTGATGTCTGAAGGGAGGTTGTCAAAAGGATGGAGCTCCTCTGTGGTCCCTTCCAACCTTACCCATTCTATGATTCTGTGATAGTGTAGAACAGGATAGCACAAAATTCGCATTTTTTTCCTGTTGATTCTATAGTACAACCCCATGTTTCACCTGAAAATAAAGCAATACGAGTACCTTTCCTGAGCTGCACCACAACTGTGTCATGCCTGATTGTCACCACTGAGGACTTACCACTGAGGAATTACTGCCATGTCTGTAATTGATTTTTCAGTTCACTGGCCAAACAAGAGAAAAAAACCAACAAACAAAAAGAAAAACACCAAGTAAGTTTAAAAAAAAAAAAAAAGCTTTGTTTTTGATAATTTTTGCAGTTTGAAAAATCTCATAAATTTTTCAAACCAATTAAAAAAATGGTACAAAATAAAATAATCTTGTGGATACAATTCTGTTTTTATCTTATTTAATAATCTTAATTCATCATACTTTTCAGTCACGTGTCTAGATTATATACCATCATTTGCTCAATCACTGTAAGACGTGTTGCATACTCAATTATCAGAAAAAATATCTCAGTTGCAAATCCAGATGTCACCTTTATTGAAAAAAAAAAAAATTAGTCTGTCATTGGCATTCTGATCCAAAATCACCTATCAAACCAAAAGCATCGAAACAAAAATGTTTTGAATTTCATCTTTAAAGGTAATGTTCACTAAGGTTACTGTTGATGTATATCTACCAGTGCTGCTTTGGGATTTAGGCATCTTTTCCTGCCAGTTCTCCCTCTGGCCCATGGAGCTGAAATAGAGGTGGGCTTTGTTTTGTGTACACAAAAGCAAACTGAATCTTATGTTCCCAAAATCTTGGCTGTCAGGTTTTTGCATGCTAGCTCAAAGAGAGCCCAGAGGTCTAGCTGCAACCCAACTGCACTACGGCAGGCACAGCCACACACAAAAGCTCAGGCACACGGGGTGCGCTCCTCACCCGAGGGAGCCGTCCCTGAGCTGATGGGAAGGCACGCAGGCAGAAGTGGAGAAGTTGAGAGAGGGGACTCTCCGTATAAGTTCCACACAGAAGGTTTATTGAGGTGAAACAATGGGGGGCAGAAGACCAAAAGCCAAAGATCTGAAGGTGTCCAGGGATTTTATAGTGGGGATAGGAAAGGTGGGGATAAGGAATACAGCCAATGGGATACTTGACAGGAGGTGGGGTTGAGCACAAGGGAACCAATGGAAATGACACCAAGGAGGGATGTAGGGAAGGAACCAAAGGAGTGTCAAGTACAACAGAACTTTCTAGAATTAATACATATTAACTTAGGGGAAATGAATATTAACAAACTTATGCATAAAACAGGGAGGGGAAAACATGAACCTATCACATAAAAATATATAAACTGCGGAACAGGGGGATTATGGGCTCTCACCCTAACTGCGGAGTGAGGCAGGAAGCTTCGGTGCCTGACCACTGCAGCTTGGTGTCTGGTGGATCTTCAGGGGTCAGGGTGGCTGCAGCCACTTGCACCTCTACACTTGGCTGCTTTTCTCCCAGCTGCACTAATTACTGGTCAAATCAAAGATTTTATCCTTAACAAAAAAGTTCACATTGCATGTGTCCTTAGATCACAAAACTGCAGTAATATCAGAACCATTGCTGGTAGAGTTGAAATAAACTACGTTCAGATTTTTCCCTAACAGTTGTTACATGGATATTACAGAAAATATTGAAAAATGTTAAAATTAACTGAATGTAGGAATTGGATAGTGTATTTGTTTTCATATATTTTTGTCTGACATTTAAAGAGAAAGTTTAGATGGAAATGCTGACTTGGCTGGGGTTGTGTAAGATTTTGATTGCTTAGCAGTGGCAGCTACTAACACTTATTAAACTATTGAAAAAATGCAACAATATTGTGTGAGAGTGTGTGTTTTGTGTATGTGAAGGAGATTTTACAAGTTCGTTTGTATTCTTCCTATCTACAGTGACACACTGAGACTGATATGACATACTAAAATTGCTGAAGTGTAGCAGAAAAATAACCTACATTTGTTTTCCTTGTCAATCAGTATGAACAAAGCAAATGAACCATGTGAACAAGAAAACACTCTTTTTCATGGTTATTTAAGGGTAGGGCAGTGATCTAGAGCCCATTCAGGAAAAATGGTAGATTATAACCACTAATTTTACTAATTTTATCAATAACACCCAATCACACATTTGTTTGAATATTGTGGTATAGATTAGTGACTAGTCACTTAGGGAAATGGATGAAGTAAGTTGACAATGTCCTGAAATACTGTCTGTTTTTCCTTACAGATGATTATTTAAAAGAGTCATTCCATTATAATCCTTAATGTGGATATGCTTTACATAAATAAAAAATGCATACATACTCTACTTTGAAAGACGGGGTTACTGTACTATTTCATATGGGACATCTTCCTGATCGAACCCTAGGTGACAAAAAGGCTAAAGTGTATAAAATATTGGATGCAATATGGATTGAGACTCATGGCTAAGTGTAATTTCCATTCTATTTATTGCTGATGCTTCTTTTTTTCAACTGTAAAAGAGACACAAGCAAACAAAGCTTTGCAGATTTTAAATAGTCTCTGTGACCTTAGAAAAATTACCTGATATAGAATAAAATAAGATACATTTATTTCATGTAAGAGTACAGAGCTGCAGTTCTTATAAGCTGATACAGGAACTGGTTTCTGCAAAAGAAGTTAATCATGTATCTGTGGCTGCCAGCTCCTTCCTCTTCCAGATGGCTGAAATTGCTTCTTACTGGTTCTCTGCACCCAGTTGTAGGAGCTAAACTGGTTGAGAACTAACCCTAAAAACAAAAAAAAGGTAAATTTTTCTGCCGGTCCAAATTCCTGGCTTACCATCTTCACTATCAAATGACAGTATTCATGCAAGCAAGGGATGAAAGAGTGCTAGACAAGAGACAAGGGATCTTCTTTTCCTTGCAGGAGCTCTTAGTCATTAGATGGATTTAACTGTATCACCCAGCTGTGCCAGTGTCTTCTCAGAGAGCATAAAATAGAGCATGTTTGGTATTTTTTCCCTGCTATTTATATGTGTCTACTGCAATGATGGGCAACCTGAAGACAGAAACAGGCTGTGACTTTATTTTGTTTAGTTCTTCCTCTTTGTTAATGGCCAGTGTATGTCTGCAACTTTCAGGAAAGAAAAGATTCAAATGACTGAGCAGATGGGTGACAAGAATTGAACATCAGTGTTTAAGTGTTGAGGCTAGGAAAAGGTGGTCAAGATGAACAATAGAATTCAGAAGATTTTCTTGATTTAATACAAGGTTTGCATACCTACACCAAATACCTTATATTCATATTTGTGAGCTGAGTTGCAAAAAATAATAATCTTGAGTAGTAACTTCCCTTCTTCCCTGGAGCAATCTTCCCACAAAAGTAGAAGAGTAAGGGTCATAACTTAGTTCCAGATGCACTGTGCAAATGTGACTGAAATTTTATTCACCTGAAGGAAAGAAACCTAAACCTACCATGAAGGAACAAGAAAAGTTTTCTGTAAAATGAACACTAATAATCGCCCAGTTTTATTTTTTCCAAGAACATGATACTGATCACTGAAGTTTCTGGTTCTGATTTATGAAATAGGTATTGATGATTTTGCTACATGAAAAAAAGCTGTAAAAGTGCCAGATTAATTACAGGACATACCATTAATGGGTGAGATATGGTTATGCCTGTTTTCCAAGCTCCACAGTGCTTTATGTTCTGGAACATAATTTATATATATATATTATGTTGTGTACAATCATCAGGAAAACTTTGCAGTCTGTACACATAGAGATCTCTGAGTCTCTTTCTTCAGTCCCTCTCCACACTGATTGCAGGAAGGACTACTTGCATTAGCAGGGAATGAAATACTGTTTGCAGTGGTTTTGAATAACTAATTTCTGTAGGATTACAGAAATGACATTTGGTTCCTCAAACAATTTCTGCAAAGCAAGCAGCATACTTTGAAGTCTGTGCTAGGAGGAAAAGAAACAAAACCAAAATGTGAATCTGCCAAAGTACTATCCTCCTTTTGTGGAATTATCCAGTGGCTTAATGAGGTTAATTTGTTTTAGGTTGTGGGAAATCCTTTATCTACTGCATAGAAGCTTTAATTTCACACAAATGTGACAGATACTGTACTTACTGCACTGGAACTTAATTATTTGACAGCATAAGGACCTGAAATCCCTGCATTTCCTCTCAAGGAATTTTCATAGCATATTCTAGATGGCAAATAGAAACTAGGGGATGGTTAGCCTAGATTACTCAATGTTTGAAATATCTTTGTATATTTTTCTAGGATGTTTTGGTTTTATACCCAGAAAATTACAAAGCAGCTTTATTAAAGATTCCCTGAATACTATCAATAGTATGTGGTTATTTTTTGTTCTCTTCCATTATTCACGTCCTTTCACCCTTTGAAATACTTTTCTGTATTGTACATGAATGTGACCATTTCATTTCATTACACTCTTTTTCCATAATATTCTTACAATGCCTGATTTTGTCCTCCTAATTAGTACAAAGGAGGCTTTCAAAATTTTTGTTTCAGTGTGAAAATTTCCCTCCCAGAATTTTACAATAGCTCTTTTAACTGTCTTCCATTCCTGATGGCTACTGGTGTACTTTGTACTTTATTTTCCTCAGCAGTTGTATTACAGCATTTTTGTAGACCCAGTAAAGCAGGGTAAAGTTATATGATAAGTGAGTGAGGACACAAAATTTCAGGATCGGCAATATACAGAATACAAATTAAAACTAATATAGTGAAAAAATAAGTGGTTTGAAGCTCTCATCCTACCACTAAATTTACTTTCTTTTGTAGATTCAGTGTCTCAGGTTTGTAACGTACCTTTAATAAAATACAATTTAGTGAATTTGTGTTAGGATGAGTGGGTATAAGATGTGTAATTGCCTATCAAAATAAAAGTTAATGTGAACATGCAAAAGCAGGATGTGTTTGTTCTACTATATATTATACATTCCCAATATGTCCTAGAATAATTTCTTTTCCTGTTCACAGATAAAAAACCTTACAAGTGTTTTATTGACAAAAAAAATGAATGTATTTATTTAAATTGCTTTATTGGCATGTATACCAGTGGAATTAATTGAAAATTAATTAATTTTTGGGGCAGCCTGTGCTAGTAGCTGTAAAAATATTTGCTCATTGTCATCAAAGGTAAGAAATACCAGGGATTGCAAATTTCAGGCAGATAGTATGAATTGCTTTCCTCATCCTCTCTTGAATTAAAAATTACAGTTAGAAAGTGAAGAAAATCAGTGTTTATGCATAAAGAGATTTTCTTTCTTCCTAGATTTTTGATTTAAATGTAACATTTAAGCATATCAAAATATGCTGGATCATGGGTTAATTGTTTGCTGTAGCACAATTGTTTCATCTGTAGCACAGCATGATGTGGTGGAGTATAATCAAACCTGACATAGTACAATACATTGAATGATGGCAAAGACAACAGACTGTTCACTGGAATTTGTTATACTGAAAAATGCATAATTCCCCAAAGAAATGTTTAGCAGTTTATGTTTTGTTGATGAAGACCTGGAGTCTAATTGATGTCTGTGGCTTTTGCCTCTAGGAACATTCATGGGGTCCATAGCCTACATCAAGTTTTTTCCTACCTCAGGCCTTTTAGGAGCTGACACTGTGCAGTAACAACTGAGTGAGCTCAGAGATCCGTGTTGGGCTCCTGTTCTTAGGGCTTTCTCCTTGTGGAAGCTGTTGTTTATTGTTTGACATTAGGGATATTAAATGTAGCTGAAGCATTCAGTACACAGGCTTTGCATAGAGCACACAAAAATTTAAATAGCAGCAGAAATAAAAGACACATATTGCTTCACATAATTAGTATTCCTGCCCATACAAGGTTGTAGGTCAATACCAGCTAAAGTTCAGTTTTTTTTATCTCTTTCTTCTGATGGTAATGAACTACCCCCAAGAATATCTGGTCTTGTATAAGTAACTGCTGAAAGTTCAGTTAAAACTACTTTTTCTGAACTCCAGATCCTTTGGTAACTGACTGCTGAACCAGAAAGGGTATTTTGGTAGCTCTCCTCTTACCAAATTGGTCCTTTCATTGAACTCCAGCAGTATGATTCTGGTGATCAGTTAGAGCAGCATGAATGGGAGTGATAGGTACAGATATGGAATAATTAAGATTGTCCTGCTGCCTCCCTTGTTTGAAAGATTTTGTTCCCCATTTCTCAAACTTTGCAGTGCCAGGCAGAAAAATTTAAAGTGTGATTTCTTAGTAGATTTTATTTCTGGGTTTCATTTGAGGGCTTTCCTTATATCCTGCCAGTTATTCTCTGTCTGCCTGTAGGAAGGTTTTGGAATACCATGTCAAAGTCTGTTCTGGGCATAAAGTCTGGAGACATAGATTCTGAAAATATATGCATATATGGGTATTTTGCCATCGATATACTTTCATTTCAAAGTTTCTCCCATAAGGAAAAAGAAAAAAAATGTTGGTAAAGATACAGAGCTGTTTATGGGAGTCCAGAAATTAATGTAGTTTCTAGGTTTTATGTTTCTGCTTCCTGCTTCACTGGAACAGGCCCATATGCAGCCTTATCCAACTGTTCTTCTTTAGCCAGTGTTTTCTGCCTGTGATAGTTATACTACATTTGGAAATGAAATCAACTCTTCATTCTAGTGTTAATACCATTGTAGTTCTCGTTTCATGTGTGGCAGATTACCGTACAGAGCCAAGTTTAATGCATTTCTAATTAAAAAGAATCCAAGCCAAACAGTATGATGTTACTTCACAAAGTTATCAAATTGTTCATCTTCTTATTTTCACAGCTCACCATGTTAAAACTGGGACCTGTGAAGTGGTGGCGCTTCACAGATGCTGCAATAAGAATAAGATAGAAGAAAGATCTCAGACGGTGAAGTGTTCCTGCTTCCCTGGGCAGGTAGCAGGTACCACCCGGGCAGCTCCTTCTTGTGTTGATGGTGCGACTCCTTCTATTGCTTCCTCTCTTTGTGTTCCTAGGAGTTTTTGCTGGCTTAAGGTCATTAACAAGACCCACTCCATTACAGTTAACTATGTAAAGTAAGAGTAGGAAAGCTGCATTTTGAAGGGGATGTCCAAGGTGAATGGGAGGAAGATGGAAAAATTAATTATTTGCTATTGCTCTGTGGAAGTGCTAAACAAAATTATTAGATGCCAGTGAAGAGGCCTCTTGAGACACTAAATTTGATCTAACTAAAAGAGGATTCTTGGAGTTGTATGAAAGTCACTTAATTAAAAGTATTTATGCAAAACCTACATAAACATATAATTTTTATGTGCTACAGTCTTACATCTAATTTATATATTTACCACACTGGAAAGAAACAAGCAGACAAACAGAACACAGTTCTGTTTTTAAATCTTTTTAGACCTACACTATTATTCCTATTCACAGTGCAATATTAGTGTCTTAACAATTCTGGTAGTCTCATATGTTTTATTTGGGAAAATAATGGCTGATGTTTCACATCTCTTTCTCTGAAAGAGTAGCAGGATTCACCCTTTACATGATCTCTTTAATGTTCATATGTTTTTGGCTGTCAGAGAAGCTGTAAATATGTTGTCATTGGGGAATAAATTTAATCAAGCTATGCTAGGCTGTATTGTAGACCAAGCAAAAGAAGAGATTCTACTTAAAACTTTGAAATCTGGCTGAGCAAGATAAAAATGAGATTGAAAAGAAGTGCTGTGAAGAGATTGACTTTGAAACACCTTTTGCAAATTGGAAACCGAATTTCTTATGAAGGTTCTGAGGTGGCTGAAAATTACAGACTAGATGTCAGTCAACATATTTCTAATATCTTCCTGGAAAATAAAAGAAATGTTGCAACATAATGATATATTAGTGTCCATTTCAACAAAATGCAAATATATTTGTTTTCCTCTCTTATAGCTTCAATAGTGGAGCAGAAATGGTGGTGCCACATGCAACCGTGTCTTGAAGGGGAGGAATGCAAAGTTCTTCCAGATCGTAAGGGATGGAGCTGTTCCTCTGGGAATAAAGTGAAAACAACTAGGGTAGGTATGATACCAACCTGACATGTTACCAACAAGTTTAAAAAAAAAAAGGTGCACAGGAGATTAGGTGCACAAAGAAGACCTAAGCTGAGAAGACTAAAGAAGCATGGGAAGACAGTTGTACTGGGATTGGACTTCCTGGTCCTGCACACTTTTCTCAGCATACTTTTCAATTGCTTGAACATAGTAAGCTGTGTGCCAGACCTTCTCAGGTAAGCACTGGGGATAGTAGAGTTGATCCCTTCAACTAACAGTAATGATCAAATGTATTATAATCTAATATGTATTTCTCTCTGAAATCAGTTGCACAAAGTCTGTACACTTTGCTAAGCTCTCAGTTCACAGGATAGCAAACAAGTGCATTTTTATCAGTTACATGGAATTATCCTATTTCTACATAGAAAGTGCTGAGTATGGTAAGCATTTGATGTGTCATTACAATATGATCTGGTTCTTTCTATCTTGTGTGACTGGGATGTACTAAAAAGCTTTGACAGAGTTTCAGGGAGTTACTTTCCTCCATTTGACACTTTTCATATTATTGGTTCAAAATTATATTAACAGAAATATATTTGACAGTCATCATATACAATGCCTGACAACAAAGTAAACATCCTGCCATCTTTGCATTTTAGTGGCTAAGAGAAACAGAAGAAAAAAAATATTTCAGATGAGCACTGAACACACAAACTTCCTAAAACTACAGCATTATATCTCAGCAGGGTCAACACAGTTCTTCATCAACATACAAAAGATCAAAATGTACTCTGAAGACACATATGCATGTGTTTAAGTATAAACACCTTCCCCCCTGCACCCCACCACACATACTCATGAGTGATTTTTCTTTTAAGTATTTAATAGTTTGTAGTGTCAGTCCATAATATGCTAGAGTGGTGTTTACTCTATGCAGGTGTTTGAGTATCTACATAATTTTATTGAATTCTTCCTTGCATAGGCACTACATTTCTGGTACACATTGGTTGTGGTGAAATGTAGCATGCACTGACTGAATTATATTCCTTCTGTTCCATAGAGAGCTCTATGTGTCTCCGTTTCTGTATTTATAAGTCTCTAAAACATTTTGACATTATTTGAAGGAAGGATGCTTCTTAAATGTTTGTTTTACAGTTCCCTTCCTGAATCCGCTTTCAGATGTGTTTCTTCCGAAGATAAACTTGCTGGAATGCTGCCCACACTTAACTTTGTGCATGCCAATGCAAATCTGATTATATGCATGTAAAATGTATGTGCATGTATAATATAATCAAAAGGAACTAGACAGATACTTAATAATAGAAATAGAAATAGAAATAGAAATAGAAATAGAAATAGAAATAGAAATAGAAATAGAAATAGAAATAGAAATAGAAATAGAATTGTGTGTGTTTTGAAATTTTTCCTGGTTACTACTACATGACACTGTTAGTGTTACAGAATACTTGACATTTTATATGAATTTAGAGTGTTTAACAAAATGTGGACCTGGATTATATTTCTGTAGAAAAAAAAAGAGGTCACAAAAGGGGAAAAAATCAATTATGATTGCTTTGATGAGATTGCTTCTTAAAAGTTTGTCAGAGTATAGGTTTCTCTGCATTAGTTGAGGTTATGGAATTTTTTCTGGTGTTAGTGATCTAAAGAAGCCCAAGGCTCTTATGGGAGCTTATGCCTTTGTTGTGAGACTTTTAGGTTTGTCTCTTTGCAGCAGCTGGAATTTTCTTGTTCTCCATGGTGTGGGCAGTCCTCAGGACTCATTTCATACCTCTTCAGTAATGATGCTTGGAAAAGCCAGTCATTTTTTATATTTGCTGTGATAAAAACTGATTCAGTATCATGGCTACCATAACCTGCTTACAGACCTAGCACCGCTAAAAGGAAGTGCTAGTCACCTTAAATCCCCACTATTTGTTCTGCTTTCTTGTTTGTCCAGATGTTGTATGTTTTCCTCCTTCTTCCTTCATTTCCCACAGAGCTGCAAGGCTGTTTTGAGACAATAGCAAACTTGAATTCAAATTTCTGACTAAACGTTGACCTAAGTAATTGAAACCAGGTCAGTGATAGGTGAATGAAAGTCTCTGTCTTTCACATACAGGGAGCTGTGATTTTAAGAAACATCATTCTGATGGTCAGTAAAATATATACTGCTACTGGAAATATGAGTGGTTCTTTGTGTTAAGAGAGTAGATTATTATCAAAGGACAAGTACTTTTCCTTAATATGTAGTTACTATCGTATTTTGTAGCTCCTCTTTCTGCTCCCCAAACTCTATATAAATAAAAGGAAAAATTCTAAATTGCTCTGTTGTTTCAAAACACCCCCCCCCCCTTTTTTTGAGAAAAAACCCCAAAAAAACTGTAAAGAGAGCCAGTATTAAGAAGTAATGAATAAGTTTCTGACTGTCAAATGAAATAAGCTATATGCAATTATCATGTATAATGTAGAAGCATAAAGAAACAAAGGCAACTGAACAGCTTGGGCAACTTAAGTGGATTACAGAAAAGCCTTGTCAAGGCTTTCCTGAAAGGCAAAAAAAAAAAGTCTATCTTCACCTCAAAACCTTTTCTGTAAGTTTGCCTCCTTCGTGTGCCAAAATCCTAACCCAATTACCTGCTGAAGTACTATCTGCCCTTCTACAGAATACCAAGTTCAAAGGTAGCACCTACGTTTACCCATCTGTTAGTAGTTAACCTTTATGTTAGAAATAAAAACAGTAGAGGAAGGAGATATTTTGCTTGTCCACCTCTGTTTGCATTTTTAGTCTCACTATTGTAAAAAATTATGATACTGACTTCCTAATACTTATGGTATTAGTCACTAAGTAAAAAGGGCAGATGAAAAATGGGAGAAAATGAATTGATTTTAAAAAATGGGGTCTACGTGAGGTTTTACATTTTGTTCAGTTATAGAGATCTAATAAGGTCATACATGAATAGTGAATTAGAAGTACTCAGAATTCAGATGTTAAGAAAACTAATTTGGAAATCATTTACCTTCAGAATACAAAACCAGGTATTGTTTCCTAATTGTTTTCCTAATTTGTTTGCATATTGGTGAGAAAAGGCTGATATTAGGAATTAACCATAGAAAAGAACTGAATAGGGAGAAAAAGGGTGTATGAATCAGATGAGTACTGAGTTAACTTGTGTTGATTTAGAATTGACTGTTTTGGGTCTATGTAGCCTGCCGGAGAGGAAAGGGAAAAAAGCCAATGACAACTTAGGTAAATCAGTCATTTTTTTGACTTCATATAAGGAAATGTGGGCTTGTGTTCCTGGGTGTAATACCACAACAATAGAGGATGTTCATGAATACATTAGGAGAATTATGAGATGATTATGAGCATAGCTGAGATTTTACCAGGCACACTTGGGCATTCTCCTCCAGGATGAGAAACTGTTGTGAAAGGAAACAATTGCATTTTTTTTCCACATGGCTAGCATCAATTTTTGATACACAAACCCCAAAAATTTTGTGCCCTCTTTAAATGGGGACAAAGTGGTTAAAGAAAGTGAAAATCTAAACTTTTTTTTTACATTTGAAATACTCTTTCTTCTTACAGCCTCTTTCTAATATAATTATTTTAGTTTCAGAAGTTCTCCTTGTTTCCTTTCTTTTTTGTGTTTCCTTTCTTTTCTTACAATATAGGAAAATGTCTGTATTAAAAAAACCCTAATTTTTCCATCAGTTGAAAAATATATCTTTATTATGTATAAAACTGACAGTGACATTTAAAAAATTCTCTGAGTTTATATCAAACAGACGAACCCTTTACAAAGATGGAAAACTAACATTTTGCAGTCAGATAACAGCTGAAGAGAAAGAACTAAATATTCTCTTCGTTATGGGGTATATTCCACATCAGATCTCTCTCTCTCTGTATGGGGCATTTCCCTGGGCAGATCTAGATGCCAGGCTTTATTTGTAATTTTAAGAACAGTACATTGCCCGCTATCTCTATCAAACAGGCAGACTTTACATAAGAGCACCAGAAGGTGCACGTAATCTGTATGAAAGTGCATGTTGCAGTGCCTCCTGGGGTCCCAGTTCTCCAGGCATCCACCCCGGGACTAGCCTGCAACATATATTGGCTCCTAGGTGCCTCATAAACCTGTTTGTCTTTCCTGCACAAATTAGAGAAAAAGAACAAGGTAAAATGCTGTATCCCAGGTCTCATCTTGAGATTCTGGAGGTGGAACATGACTGAAGAAGTGTGTACTTGCTCCAGGCAGTGGGACAGTATTCCTGGGCTGATATTTTATGAAGATGTAGAGAAATTGTGCATTGGTATTTGTTACGATCCTGTTTAAACCCAGAAAAGCAAAGCAAGCTAAGTCTCTGTGCATAAATCGGAAAGAACTTAGAAGGTTCAAAATATCCCCAGAAACGAGATTAAAACCAAATGAGGTTAGGTGTTGATGCCAAAATATTGATGTATTTTATTTAAGAGTAGAGATGCAAAGAGAAGGGAAGAGAAAAGAAAGAAATAGAAAAAAGAAGTGTGTGGGGGGGGTGGGGGAACAGGGAGAGGTGACAGGGGTTAGGTGGAAGCATATCCCCCATCCAAGGGTCCTGATGACATCTCGTTGCTCCCCTCCATCTGATCTGCTGGTGGTGAGGGTCTCTTGCTGCCGTGGCCACGCTGCTACATGCTGCCACACGCCCTGCCACGCTGCCACACCACACGCCAAAGAGTACAGAATCCCGTGGATTAATACACACTTTGGGCCAGGTGGGAAAACCCACGTGTCTTTCTTGCAGGGGCTAGCTTGGCACACTGTCCCTTGCAACACTGAGGGTGTGTTGCATCATCTCTGGTGCTCTGGTGCAGGGTCTGGGGACCCCTTTGAGGGGGGCCCCTGTGAAGGGCCATGTCACCCCCTTCTGCTGTGGATAAGCTTCCCCCACCCCGGTGAGGACCCCTCAGCTGGGCTCCTCTGCACAGTGGAGGATGGGCAGTCACTGCACCTCTGACCAGAGGCTTTTCCAAGATACCCAAAACCTCTCCTCCCTCCACCCCTTGGTTCGAGGGTCTGTTCGAGCCTGGCAGCTGATAGCCCTGGGGCTGTGGTCTCCACCTTGGAGGTGTTAAGCCTGTGCTCTGTGAATGTCCCCAGCCCTGAGTTGTTACTTTGTCTTCATCAGCGAGCAGTGTAAGGCCTCAGTCAGGGCCCCATTCAGGGTGCGATAGTCTTCTCTGCAGCTCTTGGAATACAGTTTTAAGAGATCTTTAAGAAAATGTTTAAGCCATAAAATATAATGTTTCAGTCTCTGACAGTACTTTTCATGAGAAAAAGTATAGAATAAAATAGGCTATTTCAGTTGAAAGGAACCTACAATGATCATTTAATCTGGCGACCTGACCAATTCAAGGCTGACCAAATTAAAACATGTAAGTAAGGACATTGTTTAAATGTCTCTTAAACAATGATAGGTTTGGACACCTTTCTAGAAAGCCTTTCCAAAGCTTCTTAGTGTTCAGTCTAAACCTTCCCTGGTGCAGCTTTGAACCATTGCACAGTAATTAAATGGTACCTTGTCCTCAAGCTTTTAATTTGATTTGGTAGAATTGCTTGTGGAATGAGGCATAATTTAACACTGACTTCTGGTTAAAATATGTGGGGTAGAATTTACTGGACTTTACTTGGATTAGGGCTCTCTAGAGTGAGACAACTAGCCCAGGGTAATTTAGTCACTTTGATGTGGTCTTCAGCAGGAAGATGACCACAAAATCCCATTCATTCCTTGTCAGTTTGGGAAGCTTTGGACTTTGACCACTATAAAATGCAATATAATAAAATAGGAGTTTAAAAAATGTTCACAGTCTGAAGAGACACAGCTATGAGCTAAATCAGTGACTCATGCTGTGATGAGCAACATGTCCAGTATCTACTACTCACTAAAAATTGGCAACAGCGCATGTTCTTTAGGAATTGTTGGTGCAATACCAATACTAATAATATAAATCAACAACAACAACAACAAAAGAATCAGGTACATAGCAGATATTAATAATTAACCTCTGAAAGTCTCTAGAAAATGAAAGTGAGTAATGTTTTCCTATAAACAAGTGAAAGAAATATTTTCAACCAGGTTGTAAAGAGCTATTGTTTGGAAATGACCATTCAGCTTCTGGAATAGCTGAGCACCCACACTTTTAAGATGGACTGAAGGAACTGCAATTGTTGCTCTGAAAACTGGCTAAGATTTTTTAACATGGAGGAAAGTACACTGCAGAACAGAAATAAATCAATACCTAGTATATTACTATGTAACTGTATGCCAAAGCAATATCAGAAATAGAGTACTGTAAAAAAATAAAATAAATATTACAAAGGCAGAGAGAAATAACAGAGAAATATGACAGGGCCAAAAAAAATCTATAGTGAGTATATTCATCTACATTCGAAACCCAAATCTGCATTCCAAATCAATACCAGAGATAGACAACTGGTGTGAAAAGAACAGAAATATTGCCAGGATGGTGAGAAATCCATACTGAGAATGTCTATACATTCAAAAACAATAAGGAGAGAGCCTGAAGTCAGTTATTTGTAATATTTCTATTTATCTAATTTTACATTATGGCATCCAGAACTGAAAAGAAACTCAAAATTGAATAAGATCCTTGGAAGAGAAAGTGTACTGTCCAAACACACCAACTGGCTGCACATGAAACCAAACTGTGTTCAGTATGTGCATCCCACTGCTCTCAGTCAATGTGGTTTTGTTGCTATCTATAAATACTGCTTACATTTTTACCCTATCTCCTCTTTCTCACTTGCAGATGCTGTGTTGTTTCTAAATTAATTACAGCTGGTGAAAGGAGAGACAGTAATTTTATTTATGTTTCAATTTATAAAATATGCTGTTCATAACCCTTTTAGCATAAGCAATGAAAGCATCTCTGTTTGGCACCTTTACATTTCAATGGGCTACTCAGATTCACAGTATCAAGAGGCAGCATAAAGTGGTGACTAAACTGCTACCAGTGCTGTCATAACTGCTGCTTGAGTAGGACAGCACAATGCAAGAGAGCTAAAATATGTCTGGATATGAAAGGAAAATGGCATTTTTCTTGTAACTGAGCCTGACCTAGTGTTAGCAATGCAGTAATGTTAGTTGTTGGTCTGTACTTCTCCATAGAAGCAGCAGATCCATAGGCTCTTTTAAGTGTTACTGTTTTCTCTGCCAAAGTTAAAAATAAATCTGTAGTAGCTTCTTCCCTCATGTCTTTGTTGCTCTTCCTCATCCAGGTTTTTCAGAAACAGCAGTAGTAATGATATGCAATTAGAAAAAGCAGAACTTCATCATCTAAATCCAGTGTGTAGGCTATTCCAGGATGTTTCCGATAGGCCGGATGTATGGTAGTTGGGGTGAGTGAGTGCTAATAAGGCAGTGTATTTCTCACATGACACGTTTTACAGTGTAAAACTCCTACTAACTTACATCACATAAAAAAATTTGCCTTTTGTTTTGACCACTGTGAAATGTGAAATAATTATAGGATGGATCAATGATCTGCCATATGTCAGGTACAGGAAGTGTTTTCCTAATATTATATAAGGGGTTATATAACTGAAGAAACCACCTCACTGTAAAACTACTCTGTTCCCCTGCCTTACTTCAGAGCCTCTCTGTATAGACTCCTCAGCTCCTACTTTAATTTCAAATGAAGATTTATAGGAATAATGTACATATATACAGTGGCCAGCAATACCTTGTGGTTCATAAAAATGATGTGATTACAATATAAGTGAGTGCAGAGACTGTAGCAAAATATTACCCGTGGTAAAGAGTGATTGCACTTATGACAGCCTCTTTGTTGCTATGGTATCTCTTTCCATGCCTTTGGCTAATCTGTCACTAGGAGAAATTTGCAGCTGTCTCAGCATGTTTCTCATTGCTAACTCGGAGACTGCTGTATCTAATCTGTCATTAAAAGAGCAGTAAGTGGTATGCATATATTTTCTAAGAATAAATACAAATTTTAGGGGGCAAATGAGCTGGTAATGGAAATATGATTACATTCTCTAGGGTCAAGCAGGATTTTTTTATTAATCAGTAATTATAATTTTGATCTAGCATCACAGTTCTTTCATTTTAAAGCTTTGTATTTTTTGTAGGGCACCTAAACACTAATCTTTTGGGACACTTGGACATTTTGATGAAAATAGGTAGCATGCCAGCCAACACATGTTAAAAGGAATCATCAGTATTCAGGGCTGTGCAATTCATTGATTTTCCTAAAAATAGCCTTTATATACCAAATTTGCTTCTTTAATGTGAAGTTGGTGTGCCTAGTTCTATCCTATGTAAAGTTGCAAGTTTCCCTTCGACAGGAGCCTAGGCCTACAGGTTGATGATGTTCATTTGTGATCAAAGAAATCTAGACAAGTCATGGTCCTTTCCCCAAAAGCAAAAGTACTCTAAAATACCTACAAAAGACTAGTCATGGAATAAAGGATTAAAGGAAGAAGTGTTGTGGTGTGAAATGCTGTAAGCAAAGTCATAGACTGAAAGGCCAGTAAAACTTGTTGGGCAGGTGAGGATAATCCAAACATTCAACTCCCAAGACACTTTCAGTTTCAAATTTTGTTTAGTTCTGTTCTGACATTATCCCTATGGATACTGAAATTAAGAATGAAAGCGAGTAACATCAAAAGAGAGAATGAGTTAAAGGCAATATTCACAGGTACAGATCTTTTGAAAAAAGGGAGCCTGATTATACATTACCTTGCTATATCTGTCCGTCAATACACTGAGTCTGGTCTCAAGATATTCGGAGAGGTAATCTAATTTTTTTTTGTGAGCAGGCACACTGTGAAAATCATGAGAAATGAAATCTTTTGCAATCTCTTCATCATACTCACAGTGTTAGTAATATATGCTGTAGTTTGTGCATTTTTATCAGGGAATACTTTTTCCAAAGGTAAGACTGCAGCTAGGATGCAATGTAAAACACCATTTTAGCTTCTGCAGAACCTGAACATTGACAGAATTACACTGAAATCAAAGGAAACTATTTCTGCAATATTTAAAGAAAAATGCAAATAGATTGCAGTTGCATGTCGTTAATTACTAATCAGTGATTTTTGCAACCATTACTTTCTTCCATGTGCAAATCCTCCGATTCACCTGTCCAGCCAAGATGTTTTCTGCCTTTGTCCCAAAAGATTCAACTTGTGATTTATTTTTATTATTCTTCTGCCTTGTCCTTTGCTGGCATGTTTGAGATATTGACCTCATGTCTGAAGAATAATTTTCTGCCTCTGTGATGGAAAAAAAGGACAAGTTCTTAAGGCTGTTTTTTAATGACTTATTTTTTTCACTTCTCCCTGAATTTCCACTTTTCCAGTGTCCTGACACCAAAAGCAAAGATGTTTCCACTTCCATTTGCAGCTTCATTCTGTCAGTCTCTTTGCCATTCACAGCTGTGCAAGAAGGGCTCTTTGAATATCTAGTAGTCCTTTTAAATTTTCTTGGAAAATTTTTTTCAGCTTCCAATATCTCAGAAGTTACCACACAAGAAGATATTCAAATGCCAGTATCGTGTGAGTCATGCTGGCATGCTCTAAAACTCACTTCTTCCTTGTCTCACCTTCCTTTTTAGTCTGTAGGGGCTTCTTTGGATCATTTCTGCAAGTCAGAAATGATACATTTCGGGTCAGAGAGACCGTGATGTTCTGAAACCTCACATTATCTGCTGCCTAAATAGCTGCAGGCAGAATTTTTGCCTCTTTCCCTGGGTATTTGGCACAGGCTTCACAAATTCTGCATCACTGCTTAGTTGCAGAAATGTATGAGGGAGTGGAAAAGTGGCCCTCAATTGCTCAAAAGGTAATACTTTTAGGTCTTCAAAATAACATAGTTTTCTTGTTGTATTTCCTTACTCATGAGGACTGATTATAGAAAACATCAGAAACACCCCCTTGTCTCAGGTCTGCTTTTCTGCCTTCTGTTAGGGAAGGAAATAGATAATAATCACTCTCAAGTGATTATGGAGAGTCAGACATACAGAGCGTTCTGAGCCTACACAGTCACTGTTGGAGGAGTGAACAATTCTCAAACCAGTTGAAATCAGATTACTCAGATATTATTCCCTTGCACAGCAAAGTGAGCATGGTTGTAAATCATAAATATTTCTCCCTAAGCATGATGAAGATAGTCCCATCCTTAGTGAGAGCTCTTCAAAATGAAGAAAAAGTTCAGGCAGGAATAAGTGGAAAATTGCTGCCTATGACTAAATTAATAAAGAAGACAATCAACATAGAGTTAATTTCCATGAGAATTTCAAAATTGTTCATATTTGTCATGACTTGTAGTTTATTCCTTCTTCCACCCCAGTGAACACCAAGTCAATTTCAGGAAAGACACTACTGCTGTGTATAGAGAAAATATTCCTAAGGATTTTCCATGTTCTATAAAATGGACTCTGAGCTTTCTTCTATGTATTATTATGCATATATTATGCATAATACACAGATGACCCCTTCTCAGATCTTACAGTCCTGATTAGCATCCATCATCTGTCATATCTGCAGTGATAAATGCCATAGAGCTCTGAAGTGCAGATTCTGGGTGAAGCTACAAAATATCCAGTTCACCAGGGCTTCTTTTCCTGATGAAACCTGTAAAATTATATTTGCAAGACCGAACAGAAGTTTGTCTCCAGCTTATGAAAATCAATGGGAACTCAAGAAAAAAATGGATTTTGTCTAAACAACATGTATCTACAAACTCAGTAGTAATAGATCTGAGAATTTTAATAGAGATGCAGTTTTTTCTCTTCAGGATGAAGAACGTCAGAAGATAATTTACTGATGCCAGCCAGAAGAACTTGCTTCTTCATCCTGAATTCAAGCTTTATGGTTTAGGAACATGTTCATGCCAAAGGAAGACCAAAGGACTTTATCTCTGCTCATGCTGTTCCTAATTCAGGCAAATGCACTCCAAAATCAGATTAGTTGTTCTAGAAATTGGAAAGCTGTCTATCCTGACTCCTTGTCACCTTTTCAGAGTGACCTTGGAAAATGCAACTTTATCATCTGCAAGGCATCATTCCAATTCCACTTGCTAATAATTATTGTTCATTATCCTCAAAGTACAAAAAAGGAACAAGAGACTTTCTTCTAGAATGCAACCTGAAAAATTTGAAGCTTATTACTTGGAAAACCAATTCCTTTTTTGAAGGTCATTCAGGAAATTGCCAGAGTCCTTTTTCTTTCTTGCAGCCTTAAAGCACATCATTGGTACTTACATTCCTGAAATTTGAAGGCAATGACCTCTTCTGAGCCTTTTGGTCTTTCCTTCATTACTTGAGATTTTAGAATAGCAGTGTCTAATTGCAATTAGCTACTTTGATTCATTCAGACTTACTTTGTCTTAGGTTACATTCTATTTAGGAGATAATGAGAAGATGCAGACATGAAGACAACTGGACAGGTTCTATTAGAAAGACAAATTAAATTGAATACCACAGCAGGTTCTTAGAACTCCTAGCATTCATTTTTAGCTTTGACATGATACTTCTTTTCTGTGTACTGTGAAGTTCAAAAATAGTATCCAGATGATCCTGAGTGGAGAGGTGTTGTAGGGCGTTGTAACTTTCACCGGGATGTCTCCATAATGCTCAAGCAAGAAAACATTTACTTATTAAGCTGACAGTACTAGTTGTTCTTTTCATCTCTGACCAAGATGACTACAAATATTAGCTGGGTATCAGCAACCACAATCTTGACTATGTCTTAGTGAAAGAGATTTTATGTGTTATTTTCCTGGGTAATGAGAAATCCTTCTTATTGTTCATCTATGACAGCCTCTTCCTTTTTCACAGTTCTATTAGGACTTGAGAAAAGATGACAGGGATTTCTCATATTCCTTCAAATCTGCCACATTTCTTCTCTTTCTTATCTGCACTGGAGTGATGGCATGATGGGTACTCATACAGGAGAAAGTTAAAATTAGATTTCCTTAAAATAATTTTATATTCTCTGAATGGGTACCCACTACTCTGTCCGTACCCATTACTTAGGCTAAAATTTCTCCAAGCACAGAAAAGTCTTTTCTTCCTGTGGAAATTCTAAATAGATGAAAAAAGAAAAGAAAATTATCAAAGGGTTTCAAGTTGATGACTGATTCATTGTTTTTAAGCATTCTTTTCCAGCCTGGATATTGGTTCTGCTGTTTTCTAACTTGTTTTTTAGTTGTCTTATATTCCCTCAGCTGTGGCAGTACGCCTGGAGCCAAATGTGAGTGCAGTTCCTCAAAATGCCAGCAGTGGAAGCTGGTAGGCAAGTGGGGAAAAATCACCAGAGGAATCTCTGAAGCTTGGGACAAAGGCAGAAAACACATCAGTACTGCACTAACAGAACAGCAGGTACTCTTATAGAGAAGATAAAATTACAGGTAAGGAAATAATTTACATTTCTATTTTGAACTTTTCCAAATGGCTTGTTATTCTCCATTCCAAATACCAGGAAAAAACCCAACAGCATAAAAATTAAAGAAGAAAAAGGTCTCAAATTTGACCAACTTAGGCTACCTGATTTTTTTAGTGGGGATAATCTGATGTTCAGTCTGACCCCATTTCTGGAAAAATATATTAAAAGGTGAAAATCTTTGATAGCTGTTAGACAATTTAAAACCTCAATGTAGTTTTAAAACAAGGCTGGGTTTGGTTTTTCTTAAATTTGTTTTGCTTTTTCATATTTAGAATGTAAACATAGGAAAGCGCTTGTTAAGGTTTTCCTTTCCGATCAAAAACAAGTGTAGGCTTTTCTTTAGGTAAGTGAATGCAGATAACATCAAAGACAGAAGGACTCTGTTCCCATCTCTCCATTTCCACTTCCTGACAGTTGAAAGGCTAACATGACCCTTTGTTATGCTTCAGTGTCCTCATATGTCGAAAGCAAAGAGGTTTTTTTTATCTCCCACTTGGGATGATTAGGTGGGATAAGTGGTGTAGAAGAGAAAAGAATTACAATTATGTAATTAATTGTCTTGCAGTCTTTTATGCCGCCATGCTGCAGTTCCACTATGGAGTTGTGATCACCATAAAAACCTCAAGAGGATATATCCTTGTCTGAATCGCTGCTGTTATTATCTGTTACAGAAAGTAAAATAAGGTTTATGTTTAAGTCTTCTTTTAATATAAAACTGTTGTCTGTAAATGAAACATTCTGTTAAAATAATTCTACCATAAACTCAGTAACTCTACTGAGTTACAGAAACATTGAGCAAACTAGGGTATGTTCAACATAGTGGCATAACCTTTTGGAAGACAGTAATAATGAGTACAAACGAAAGACTAATGAATTGGATTTAGCCTTGATGTAACTCATATGTCTTCATCAGCTGTTCATTATCATAATTGTCCCAGTGAGTTGTACCAAATAATTTTATTTTGTAAACTATCCAGTTCAAGGAAATATGAACACAGGACCATATTAATTTGTTCCATAGTATTCAAATATGTAGAGATTTTATTTAAGGAAGAAATTTTTGAAGTTCTGAGTTTAATCTTGTATACTTCTAATGAACTGCAGCATGAGATTTAAGTTAAAAAGGTTAAGAAAATCAAAGAAGAAGACTTAAAGGAATGTTGGTGATCTTTTGAGATGCTGTGCAACCCTTTTCAGAAGCAATCATTATCAGCAGGTCCAAAATCTACCTCAAGTATCTAGATAAGGAACTATCTGTCTGAATTGAATATTGTCTTTTGAAATGCGTAATGTGTCATCTGTTATTTTATGGTGTTTCCTGTAACCTTCTAATTTTTTTTTTTTTTTTTTACTTTAAACATATATGAGAAGAACACACTCAAAACTTTCATTTTGAAGGAATTGTCTTCTGACTTCATGACTCCTTTCTGTACCAAAGGTCTATGCATGGACTTATTCTCAAAGAACTTTTTGATTCCTGTTTTGTCATACTTAAATATTGCTGATATACTTTAAAAAATGAGCGTAATCTATCATTTTGTATTACTTTTTGGTTTGCATTTGAGTATGTTTGGGTATTTTGAAGACCGTGCACTTTTCCCAAGAGAATTTTCTCTAATTCTGAAATTTGTTTTTCCTGTCATTTTGTATTTTTCCTTGTAAGTTTAAAAAAATAATCCAACTATCCCAGTTTTGTTTTTTGTAACTAATTTCATAACAGTGTAGTACTTGACATGTGTTTGTTTCTTAGGCAAACGTGTAAAATTCCTGAAGTCCGAATGGAGAAGTAGAGAAAGGAGGTTTCTGCTGTGCCTGATGACAATTTTTGTTTTTTCCACACACAAAAAATATTCTGGCTCCACGTTGGAGCACTAGTTGTGATGAATCCTAGTCTTGATTGGATTCTAAGGAAGGGCCAGAACGTTCGTTGAGGAATAAAGAGTCAAACCACTCCAGAAAATGTGTTCCAGCCCCGGTTTTTTACTCACAGAGCAGCAGGTGTGTACAAATACAGGTTTACATAGTATTAACAGGAATTGTTGTACCTTACTCCTCAATGTAGTTGCTTAGTTTGCTGTAGACACAATTGCTGGAGGGTGGTTGGAGAGACTCTGATTGTGCTCCTAAGCAGCCTCAGAGTGTTACTTAAGTATTTCTAGGAGCATTAAAATATCTTTCTTCACACACTTGAGTGTCAAAGGTAGACCCAGTTGGTAAACTTAAGTTACTCAGTCTCATGGGAAAACAACAGATGCTCTGGAGAACAGCACTTGGAAGAGAAGTCCATCTTAGTACATTCAGTCTGGTGTGGCATCTGTAGTTGAAAGCTCAGTATCCCACACTGAATTACTTAAATTTCAGAAAAAAGCTAAGAAATGGGTATTTCCATTATATTCCTAAGATAGGCTAGAAGTTATCTATCTATCTTAAAGCTGTGTTAAAGATTAAGACCTTTATCATTTACAGGAAAATATGCCATGCTCTGAAGTATTTTTCCTTTACCTACTTTTCTAGTCCTACCTTTCAGATTATTTGACGTAAGGGGAAAGCTCAATTTACATGTGGAAGATTTCCAAAGCATTTTTTAGTTTCAATTACAATTTTTAACACTGATTGTCTAGCTCTCCACATTACCACCAAAAATCTCCTGCTGAAATCCTTAAGACCAGTGGGAAATAAAGGAGTAAAGAGTTATATTTCAAATGGCATTGCATGAAATGAATTTTCAAAATGTTTGTCTCTCTATAAAGGAAGTCCTAAACACAGGAGCTGTCACAAACACAGCTCCGATTAGTCATTATGAAATAAAAATACAAAAGAATTATAAGGTTTTAGAGTCTTATGGTTATCAACGGCCTGGGAACCTTTTGAGTCATGTACTGGGAAATACTCATTTCAATTAATAAAATGAGCCAGTCATAGCTCCTGAAGGACAAGCATGAGGATTTAGAATTCTAAATTGCTTAATAACAGGCTTGGGAATGCGTTTAAATACTTTTTATATTGTAGTACCTAAAATAAAACTAAGGGAACAATTTGAAGCTCTTGAGTCTTTAAATAAAAAGTTGGGTAAGGTCAAAATTTTATAAACAGAAGTGAAACATTTGACTTGAAAAAGTGTCTTCCAATACGTAACCTTCTCTGAAGGTAATTGAATCCATATAGTTATCATTAAATATCTGTTTTTCAGACTGCTCACAAGTCACTCAAATTTTGCCTTTTATCAGTAGCCCAAGTCAAAGAGCCATCTGTAATACTAAAACAAGGGCCTGTGCTGTAATTAATTGTTCTCTGTTGCAGTTCCCTTCAAATGTGCTTGAGTCACCTTCATTTCTCAGGTTTTTGAAATGGTTCCTCCTGCCTCCAGAAACTTAGTTATCTAGCAATAAACACCCAAATCCACACCTACCTACTGTAAAGGGCATATGCATATAGAAGCCCTATTGCAGAAAGGTCCTTAACAAGTTTTTGTCCACTTTCCTCAATTCGTTGGAACATAAATTACAGGATTATCCATTTGTGAGGAAATTGTGAACCTGCCTTCTGTTAACATTTTCAAAGTACTTTGGATTATCACTAGTACAACATCATAGTATTAGAACAGAAGCATTTTCCAAGCTTACAAGCTGAACTGTTTCAGTGCATGAACATGCACAAGTGGTAATGCAAACTGTCATTTGCTTTCATAAGCCATGTATGAATGATAGTGCATGGCAAACACACTGTATGGATTTTAAAGTTCCAGTAAATAGTGTGCTTCCATCTGTTCAAAAGATTCATTTCCAACCTCAACCTCATTCTCAGAGGGCCTGAGTAGAAAAAATGCACTGGCAGATGTTTGTTTCTGGTTATTGTGCCCTTCTGGTTTCTACATTGTAATATTTACATTAAGTTCTTACTACTACAGCAAAGTTATTTATTTTATAGAAAAATATGACCGATATAGCCCTCCCAATTTCATTCCTTCTTAGGAAAGATTTGCTAAAGAATCACTTTGTTCACTATTTTGTTAATTTTTTGTGGTCTTTTGCATACAGTATAAGAAAGATTACAACAATAAGGACACAAAATGAACAGAAATATACTGCATAGAAACAAGGGCTGTTCTGGTATGGCATCGCTGTCTTTTCTCCATGACTGGGACGACAATCCATAGCTAGGCATTTCTTCAAGCCATTCCTTGTGGCTTGTGTCATTCCCTGTATTTAGCTTAGCTCATGTTGGTCATCAAATAAATTTGTGAGACCCCTTTTATTTTTACTTGAAATCCCCATACCATTTTTGTTTCCCACAGGCTTTTAACATTTTAGAGAAAAATGGAAGGGGTGCCAAGATGACTTTGTCTCATGAAATTCCACTTAGCTCAGGGTGAGCTATTAATTGCTTCCACAAAAAATAATTTCCTTTCTGAGTCTTATGTATCTCAGAAAAAAAGAAAAGAAAAGATAGCCTGAGAATGCTTAGGTGACACAGCCTATGACCACACACAATCCTATATGGTTGATGGAACAGTTTTAATTAAAAAGAAAACTTCCTCTATGAAGTACTTTCTTTGAAGAAAACCTAGAACAGAGAGTCCATCCATGTGGAATCATCTGTGGAGGCAAAAAACATTGGCTTAAAAATTTTACCTTTTCTGCTTTTGCATTGATACATAGTCCTGTCTTCTCTCCAACTCTCCTCACCCACTAAAATCTCTTCTTTACTGTGCAGGGTGGAAAAGAGAGAGAATTAAATTGCAAGGGGACATATAAAAAAGCAAGTTGCTAACTTTCAAGTGCTTGACTTTGCAAACTCAAGAGCCAGTTTTCAATATGGATTTTGTGTATGGTTTATGGTAAACACAGAAAAAACTCAAAAAGCTGCCAGTCAAAAAATAGTAATGTACAATTTGTGTTATGAAATGTTCCAGCACACACTTAATTTCAGTATAAAATATATTGTTACCTATTTTATTCTAACATTATTAAATAATAATTAATTATTTGCCTTATTTTGGATATATAAGCTATTCTGTAGTTAGCTAATGATTTGTGATATATTTATTTCTCTGAAAAAACAGAAGACTTTTATTATACCTAATTGTGGTTCTGTAACTTTGATGTTTAGGTGCATGAATTTAGGGAGAAGGGCTTTACTATTCAGGGAATATTCACTCAGCCATTCTTTATATCCTATAGTCTTGATTTTTCTTTCTTCCTCTTCTAAGGCAGAAGAAAATCCTGAGTAAAAGTATCAGACTTGTTTTTTATTGAGAATCTATTCTAATGAAACAAACAATATTATCTGCTGTATTTATCCACTGTGTGGATTTCACAAGTGAGGATATTTTTCACCCATTGTGAGCAGCACTGGAATGGAGGTTGTCCAGAAAAATACCTTGAGGCTGGTAGCTTTTCTAATGTGATGTCATGAAGTCTTTTCATCTCTGGTCCATTCTGCATTACCCTAGCAAAAATGTTTTACCCAAAGACTTCCTTTGTTCTGAACATTTAGTGAGCAGAATAATGTGGAAACCTTCAGGTGCATTTAATTATATATTGTTGTGTTAAAATAAAACAAGTGAGTCTACATACAATTATAGCCAATTTACAGCAGCCACTCACTAATTTAAATTAAAAAGTCTGCAACTGCAGAGTAATTATGCTTTAATTGCACATTTAGGACAAGAAAATGAAGAGAATCTAATGTGGTGTATTTATGATATAACAATGATGTGAAAAAAATTTATTAGTATAAAGAGAGTAATTGTGTTCCAAGAATGAACAAACTAATTCAAATAACACCTAGGATGCTAAAGGTTTAATGTACTTTTTTCATTTGTATTGTTAATTTCCCATGCATATTAATTATTAACTGAAAACTTGATTTGCACCTATTCAGGGTGTTACAGTTCTCTAAGGACTTTAAAGATCAGACACATAGTGTTATTGGTCCCTCTTTTCCTATAAAGGCCTTTGGCACAATACTTTAATACCTTACCTCCCAGACACTTAAATTAAATAGCATTTACTATATCCAAAATTAAGCATTTCTGGGAATACCATCACTACGTATTAGCTAAAATTTCATTGCTTCTTTATGAGACTGCCTTTAATATCCAAGAGGTTTATTCACTCCCTGATGTGCATGGTGTATGGATAGATAACTTCTATTAATGTTGATGTGCAATCTGTGCTTGCACATAACAGGTATTACCATTTTACACAGAGGCAAATGTGGACCATATAGGTATGTCAGTGACATAGACTGAACACATAGAGCAGAAATTTGAATGGCAATCTGCTTTTTTCCTCATTTTTATCACCTATTTAATTTATGTAACAGTGTATGTTGCTTTCTTGGGGATATTTGCACCACAGGGTTGTAGTGCTAGGTGGGGGAAGCAGATAGGCCTGCAGATTATGATTTTACTGAGTATTTTTGTGACTGAAAATATATTTGCACTTCCAAACAGCCATGTAACTGAGCAGTCATGTATCTGCAAAAATACTGGGTTTGCTAGTTGCAGTTTATCACCTTAGCCCAGGCATGGCAGAGCTGGGTGTAACAGAAACAGTACAGCACAGGATAGTTGAGGTTGGAAGGGAACTCTGGAAGTGCCACTCTGCCTCAAGCAGAGCCATCTATAGCCACTTGCTGAGGACCAGACAGCTTTTGAGTATCTTCAAGAATGGAAGACCCACAATCTCCCTGGCAATCTGTGCTAGTGCTCAGTCACCCTCACAGTAAAAACCTTTTTCCTGAGAGGGAACTGCCTGTGTTTGTTCTCATTGTTTCTTGTCCTGCTGCTGGGCACCACTTGAAGAGAGTCTGGCTTCATTTCTTGGCACCCTTTCTTCACATATTTGTACACATTGTTGAGATCCCCTCCTGAGCCTTCTCTTCTCCAGGTTGAACAGTTTCAGTGCTCTCTGCCTTTCTTCACATGAGATGCTCCTATGTCTTATTTGCCTTCGTGGCTCTTTACTGGATAGACAGATAGGTAGAAATAGATATAGATGTATAGACATGTATCACAAATGAAGTCAATAAAAATCCAGCTATGGATAGTATCAGAAGATGTATATTTTACCTTGTGTAGCTCAGTGGCATCTGGTTCCATGAATAGAATTCCAGCTTGCTACAATGAAGCAAAAAATAAATAACAATAAGACGGTGCATCAGCCTTTTGAGCTTTGGTGCAGGGCACAGAAACATGTTGCCTGACTTTTAAATTAATTCTTTATTATTTTTTCAGGCAATCTTCTACTTTAGAAGGGGCCACATGAGGCTGTTTCCAACAGCAAGACCAAAGCGAAATAAAAGCAGGGTAATAAATAAGCCCATGTATCATAAAAATCACAAAGCACAATTTTATTATTGCCTTAAGTGCAGTTCCTAGAAACAACTCTGTGGAGAAGGCAAACTGAAGTAATGAACTCCTTGAACAGTCTGTTTAATATTCTGTTTGTTCTACGTTTATGCTCTGCAGAGCTGACAAGAGCTATATGCAAACAGTTTTGCTGAGAGCAAAAGAATCTTTCATTAAGGAGCATGACCCTTCTCTCTGTGATCAAAATGAAAAGCATATGCCCCTTGATGCCACAAAGTGTTGTGACCATTCCAATGACTTGTTCCTCAAGCCTTGGGAAGCTGTTCCCTGACACAGTTTGATATTAAAAGGTTACGTGATGATTAATTATATCCACTGACACAGCAGAAATATTCCTCAAAGTTATGTTTCTTTGATATGACAGATTTTTTTCTTCTAAAGTTTAAAATCTAAATCATTTGGAGGCAAAATCCAATTATTGTGAAGTGCTTTGTCTCCCACTCTTTCTCTGTGGTTCTTCTGTTTCACTCTTGTTTCATGTTAGGCTGGGTGAAACAACTCTAAATTAAATCCTTGATAGTTTTGTACTTTGTGAATAAGAGGACTTCTATCTCTTTCTAATTTGTGTGTGAGTTTTGTCCTGTTTCTGCACTAAGTGATTATTGCTTGCTAAAATGCATTAAACCTTTAACAGGACATTTCCTTTTCCAACCTAAATGATTCTATGATGTTACGATTTTTTTGTAAAGAAGCATGCAAAGAATGGAAGAATACAGCTCCAGTATCAGTCACTGTATACTCAATGGCTCACATTTTAAAAGCAAAGCTGTTACCACGCAGAATTTTTTAAAAAACCAAGAAAAGAATAACAGAAAACAGAAATCTGTGGGTTGGTAATTCATGATTTTATCATATTTTTAGGCATGGTCACATTTCAATTTCTCCTTGTCAAATCCTATTCCCACAAAGCACTTAAACACACAATTTAAGTTGAGGAGAAATGCCATCTAATACCATTGGGTTTTATTCACTTATTTAAAAACAATCTAAAGAGCTTTGCTGGACAGAGATCTTACATTTCAGTCTCAGTTTCCAGTACTTCGGAAGTAGATTCACTATGTCCAGCTTTGATTTTCTGATTTTCTTTTTCTTTGCAGGTAACCCGATAGCTAAAGAGAAATCAAGCCAGTCTCAAGGCTGATAACATTAAATACAACACATAGGAATTTCATTCCTCCAGGCAATCCTTGAAGTGAAATTTTATACTGCTGGGGTGTATCCTTCAGAATCAATTGTTTCAATGAGAACCTGGCTTGTAATCAGCAACAGCCTTGAGATCTAAACTACTGGAAAGTTATTTTGAACTTCTGTGTCACAAATATTTCAACTGATTGAACTGTGTACACTTGTAAAATTGCACTTGCTGAGGAATTTGCAGCTGTAATCACGAGCTGATATTCTAAAGGTGCAGAAAAGCAGCAAACTTTTGGGTTCTCCGTTGCAGATCAGTGGCTTTTCATCTTGATGAAGTCAACCTCTGAAATGTATTGGATCCTTCACTTTAAAATGATCCCTGGTCCACTCTTCAGATTGCTGGTGGGACTGCACACTGCTTTAATTAAATTTCTGTTGCAGAAATTGTCCTCTGGCATGGCGCAGTTTTAGACATTTTTATTTGTGTTCTAATCTTGCAGCTCTCAAAGGTACATATTTCAACATCTTGAAGTTGCTTTGTTATAGGAATGGAATTATATATCCATTGTTAATAATTATTGTTGACAAGTAATAGTTATCTGAATACATCAGTCATATTAGAATGTACAGTCAAGTTAACATGTTTCCCTAAGGCTAACCAACTACTGCAGCTTGACAGTTAAAGAAAGTAGTGGTCAAAACTCAATTACCACTTTCATTATAAGGCATTTTATATCTTTAAGATACACATTTCCATTTAGTTTGAAGGAAATGGGTGTTTCCAAAATGTACTTTACTTTCCTAACCTTTAATTCATTTAAATTAATGGTAAGCAGTCAATTACAGCATTTCATCCCTTTTTTATAAAGGTAGGCAGGGATGTAAATGAGTTTTGCAATTATGATATTGGATGGTAATAATTCAGAATTTTTGTCTTTTTATTAAAAAATAAAATCTCTTGCTTGAACCTAATTACTGATGGATGCTTATGTAGATGTCTGCTCAGTCTGTTTGCTATAAAGGAAAAAAGTCCTAATGCTCTCCCAGATTTACCTAGTTCATGGGTATTTTGCTTGCTTACAGTCATCCAGTTCAGACCTGACCCTTGCCAAAATTTCATTTTCTTTGTTATGTATTGTTTTGTTAGAAATTCTTGAACTTTGTAATGTGCTATTACATGAAAGAAATCCTCAATATTTAAAGGCCTTAAACATCTTTGAGCTTTTTTCTAAGTTATTACAGAATGTATAATTTTATACTTCATTTAATATATATTGTACCATCTGTAATGTTGATACAAAAGAAATTTGGCAATTTCTTTTAGTGACACTGCATAAACATACTGACTAGAGCGGGTTCTGACTGTATGCTTTGGTGAATTGAAATGAAAGCCACACACACTTGATGGTAGTCAAAAATATATAGAGGTAAGCTTATTTAAGTCCTGTATGGTTACCAGACACAGCAAACAAAAAAAAAAAAAAAAAAAAAAAAAAAAAAAAAAAAAAAAAAAAAAAAAAAAAAGAAAGAAAGAAAGAAAAAAAAATAGAAGGAAATTATTTTAACTTTACAAGCCACTGATGTGGCTAGTTTAGTTATATATTATGCTCCATGATGGATGAACACCTTGGAGTGCTCTGCCTGTCACTGTAGCCCCTGCTGTTCCAAAACCATTTCATTACCTCTGCTCTATTATTGCACAGGAGAGCTTAAATAAAATAAATGACTGTTGGGAATAAAATTGAGAAGTATATTCTATCATTCTGCAGGGAAGTAATAAAAAAATGTTGACAGAAAAAGACCTTATTTTCTGATTAAAATTTAATTAGAATAAACTGTTTGTAGCAGAAACTAGGTATCTTGGTATTTTAGGATGGATTAGTATTATATGGATTTGTGCTAACAGGTTCAGAAAGGAAGGTAGCATCTTAAAGAGGTTGTCTGGGACAGTGCAAAGTATAAATGTGCTGTTTTGTAAAATCTGAATATGGCCTCCATTTGGTCGAAAATCTATATCATGCTTCTCAATACTTGTTTTCTTTGTTTCCTTGTTCTTAAACAGCTCTGAAAATACTGTATTATATACAAGTGTAACACATGCATACCAATAAATGAAAATAAATGGATTTTCAAATATACTGAATAGATTATCTGCACTAGGTAAATGTTGTGACTATTCATAGCAAGTGAATAAAATTGTAATATAAAATAGTGTTCCCTGTATGGATGTGCACTTTGGAGATCTATTCTGTTTACTCATGGAAACAATAATTTTTTAGTGAATAAGAATCTCAAAGGTTATATTAACTTTATATTTCTTCAATAGAGCTGAGAATATCTCCTACCACTTTGAAATGTCCTTTTTGAAAGGAACTGATACCTATGGCAAATTCTGGTGGGTGTACTGTTGTTTTCAGGTCAGACTGAGTAAAATTTTTTTCTTCCCAAAATGTGAATCCTGAAAACCTGTAATTTAGATGTTTTAAGTAGCAACAAGACATGATAGACAATCCTGAAAAAGTAATGTTTCAGGTTAATTTGTGGAACTGTTTAAAAGAAAAATGAAAAAGCGCCATTTTGTTAGATGTGCTTGTGTAGCTTGAAGCAAGATGGGAAGCAAGCAAGTTTGGTGCTCTTTTGAAAATGGAGTACAGGTGACTGGATCAGTTATGTGCATTCATGTTGTAGGCAAGTGAATTGCTTCAATTAATCATTTATTCCTTATATACTGCTTTCTAGAGTATTTCATCTGATTACGAAAGTGATCAGGCATTATGATTAGAGTTACCCTTCGAATTAAATAACCATCAAGAACTCTGAACTGCAGAATATACATTTCAGTTTTGCAGTTCCAAGTGGCAGTGCATTGAGAGGGAAAGAAAAATCACAGCTTTGTTCATACCTTTCACAGTTAAATGTATTGGATGAGTTCAACAAAGCACAAAAGGAAATTCTGATAAGAATCTTAATGAAAAAATATTCTATATCAGATCAATTAAATCTAAAATAGAGCTTAAAAAACATTCAAGTCTAGATCTTGGTTGTATCTGGTTTATTGGTCATAATGAACCTTTAAAACAGCACTGCTGCAGATACCACTGTTACTACCTATAAATACAACTATTGTGCTATATATATTCAATTTTTGTATCTATCCTGTGTCTTTTAAATCTTGTCTCCTTCAGCTCTGCCTAAAAATGTAACTGGTGTAGCATTTCAGTACTTCACCAAACTAATGCAGCTCTGTTTTGTGCAGAATCTATATGCTTTAAGAGTGTATCAGATACAATTATTTTGAAACTAAAAAATCTGATATAAAGCATTTTATTGTGTTAGATTTCCTAAAAATACATGCAGTGGATTTTTGCTCATTATAATTGTACAGCTGGCTTTTATAATTTCTAGGTAATGCATGGAAGTCTGTAACAACAAAACAGAAATATGTGATTGGCATCCTTTTCTGTTGATTCACTGTCTCCTCCTTCATGCCTCAAATTTTACACATCTGTTGTTAACCAAGATATTGGCAAAGAAAAGGAGCACAGTTTTAATTTGCAAGAGAAGTGTTGCCTTAATTTCTAGTTTCTTTTTGCCAAACCTGTGACACCTGAAGGATCTGATGCAATAAATGATTTCTCATGGATTCAGTGGTCTTAAATTGATAATAAGAATTTTCTAATCACTTTGTCTTTATAACACAGCTTGTATCCTGATAAACTTTTGTTTATTCTTTCACAGAATGAGCGAATATTTCCAGATTACATCTTTAATCTTGTTTCTGTAGGAGTTTATGTAACTTTTGGACACGACTTTACAGACAGTCATTGCAAATATTTTAGTAAAAATATGGCTGGTATTTTTGTATCTTCCGTATTCATCTGTACTACAGAAGAGGTTGTACATGAAAAGGTTGCACTTCCCACAACTTTGTTTTGACAGATGAGATTACAATTGAGATGAGACTACAAGTGTTTTCAATGTCTCTTTATCCAGAACTAACTTAAGACTGGTAGGAAGGCCACTGATGGTGACACTGGAAACTCTTGTATAAGGGAGTGACAGTTCTTTATCAGACTGCTGTGAATAGGATGCCAGGAGAGTCAAACCATTGTAGGATGGTTTCATCACCAGAGATGTTGGTTCTAGGGAAGTGGATCCAGCATATGACCACAGGGGTACAGTCAGCATCCTGAACCTGAGACTGTGGGGGTGACAGGAGGACCTTAGACCAGTTCTCTGGGGTGGAGGAAAGGTCTGTCTTGTGTCTCTGGGATTTGCTCCAAAACCAGATTACAGAAATGGCAAGGCACCTTGTTGATTTCAGTATGGTTTGGATAAGGCCTCCAGATGCAGATAAATGTTCAGTATTTTGTTTAGAAAATTCTGAATGACCAAATTCATTAAAGTTCACATGTTCAAGTTAATGGTTAAAGAAATTACTCTCTATTTTCACTATTTCCTTGCAAGTATATGGGTCAACCTGTGTAGCAATTGGAAGAGAAATCCAGTCATTCCTTGGTGATAGATTCTCTTGATGAAATATCACTAATCCCATCAATATTAGCCATGACTGAAAGACTTGAAATAAATCTGGCTTTCAGTTCTGAAAACCATTTTATTGCCCAACTAAATTAAATAAATAGTTTGTGTAATAGAAATATTATTGCTTATATGTAACCCTAACAGTAAAAGTTCTATATTAGCTCTTTAAATTATATTTATATTCATAACTGAAAAATGTCAAATATGGTTTAGATCCTCTATAACAGCAGGGACATTCTTTTTTCTTCTAAAACACAGAGGTAACCTAAGGACACTGTATTTCAGGATTTATGGCTTTCACTGCTTCAGCTGCACAGCTGGGAAAACAACACGTAAAAATACTTATGTTACTTACATTGCTGAGACATTTTTCTTGAGTATGAGGAATATGAAGAGTTGCAAATTTACCCCATATGAGCATAATGGTTGAATCTCTTGATCTCTTTTCTCCATACTGTCATAAGAAACATGATAGAAACTGTACTTGAATTCTCCAGCCTTATGTCTTAGTGTTTAAATCACAACTTACAAAATGCACACTATTTCAGTCACTATGTCTCCATATAAAGTAGTTTTTTTTAGTCTGTTTCCTCCTTATAATTAATTACCGATACCTTGTTGTATTTGGGCACAGAGAACATAATCCTTACTGTTTCTGATTTAGAGTTTGTGCATATTTTTGTTTTTCTTTTTATTTTTCCTTGGTCATTTTCTCCTGTCCCACAATCCAGTTAGTTCTTACAAAACTCCAGTAGTGATGAGAAAAGTTTTTTAGTAAGTAGTGGCCTGGAACTGAATGCAGGAGGGAAGAGAGAAAGATGATAAGTTTCTATAATTCCATCTTAAAATAGTTTCCAGTTTAAACTATCCTTTCTAAAGAGAAGCATTTTTTCCTAAATGTAAATGGACTGTGTTTCAGTATGCTCCCTGATAGTAAAGCTGATGAAATGGTCTTCTCTGTATGGCAGATTACCTCAGCAGAATTTACAAATGGAAGATGATGATTTTGCTAATGTCCATGGGCAGGTAGACATAATTTGGTCCCAGATGCTCTGCCTAATATTCATGGCAAAAGTGACTCAAAAACAATGCCTCCATATGCTGTAATTCCTGGAATTATTTCTCAGGCATATTCCCTTGTCATCCCTCATATGTAGAACTCATTAGATTCCTAGTGAGAGAACATATGGAGAAGAGAGATGATGGAAAACATTATAAAACAGATTGTGTATTTAAATTTATATTATAAAAGACCTCTGTGCACAGGCAAACTTAGCAGAGAAAGTTCAAACTCTTTCTTTCCACTTCATAAGGAAATTGACATTTATGAAGCTGTTATCTCAGTGCATTCAAATCCACTTCTAGATGGTGGGTTAAAACCTGGCTTTAGGGATAATAGTGGCAATTTTGCTGC
Organism: Aphelocoma coerulescens; assembly: GCF_041296385.1. Classification (NCBI taxonomy): domain Eukaryota; kingdom Metazoa; phylum Chordata; class Aves; order Passeriformes; family Corvidae; genus Aphelocoma; species Aphelocoma coerulescens. Next base: position 33,589,272 of record NC_091014.1, on the reverse strand, counting down.
TAATTTGAGGACAACTCTGTATTTTCTACATTTTTCCAAATATTTGGTTAAACTATAACTAAGATCTTTTCACTAATAGGAATGACCAGAAGTTCCACCCATACAAGTCTGTTGGCAGGATCAGGCCTTTGGCAACGGGTTGATTTCAGTGTCAACATAATCTCTTTGATGAATACCATGTTTCTGTTTCATGAAAGAATTGTTAATGTTTATTTCATCCAGCTCAGCTGACTAATGGAAGGGGATCATATCCAGTGCAGAGCTGTTTTAATGACTACTGAATATTATTAATTAGTTATTTATCCTTTATAATAGTTAAATACAGCAAAAAACAAGCTAATCATACATTAATTCAAAGTACTATACACCAATGTTTGTATGCTTTTTTTAGTTACACTTAGGACTCTTTCCTGTTTTATGGTATTTCTTTTTTAATATTTTTCACTCAAGACTGACCATGAAACTGGTTTAAACAAGGAGCATTTGGGGTACTATAAAGTGTCCCTGTAGTAGACGTGGGCACTAGCAGAAGCTACCCATTAGACAGATGGGAGGTGGATAGACTGATGTCTATGACCTTAGTGCAGTGGCTGGTAAAATATGGCCTATCACCTAGAGAAAGTGTAGAAAGTGTTTCTAGATAAACACTTCTGCAGGCATCACTGTTGCCCAGCTCCAAAAGGGTGTCTCTTACTACATGGAGCCGAATCAAATGTTATACATAAATCAATAGAGAAGGACATAGAGAAACTGTGTGGGCATCTATTACAGTGTGGCTCTACAGGCCTTAAAAGTGTCTGATATGTCCACAGGATGTCCATCTAGGTCACTGCCTTTTATAAAGAAGACAGAACATAGCCATTTAGGTAGTATCTGTAGTAGAGTTGTGTATGAATTTCCTGGCCAATATGGGTTCCTAAAGCCAAGATTTGGTGTCAAGTTGTGAGAGAGGGCTTCCAGAAGTTCAGATCCAACCCTCCTCCTTTGCTGCTGGAAATGGACTGTGTTATTATACTGTTCTTCTAAGCCAGAGTAACACAGCATACTGCTGGCAAGCTGCACCACTTGTCCTGCACCTTTCAGAGCAGAATATTTACTCTGACAAGCCTCAGGAGTAAGCAGAATGTTCATTATCACATGTATTTTGTCTTAATACTGACAACCTTGATTGTTCTCTATGTTTGTGGGTTTTTTTCTGACAGCTACAGAAAAAATGTTTATTATTACGTTAAAATGTAAAAGTTTTTATTTTGCACCAGTCTGAACAATACACTTAAAAGATGTATTTTGCAGCTTCTTATATGTTTATCCTATTACAATTTATTCATTTGTGCTATATATATATTATTCTCTCTGTCAGCTGCTGGTGGCACCTTTTAAAATAGTGTAATCCATTAGTGATTTTTTTAATCACTGAAGGAAAATGGTCAATGGGTGGTAAGTCTTTCATCAGCATGTTGTGTTTTTTTCATTCTGTCAGTACATGCATGAGAAACTAGATGATGAAGTAGTAAAAGAGCCTTGAAGATGTACTGATTTAATTAATCTCAGGCAAATAGACCTTGATTAGTGAAGGAAGTTATAGCTCCTATGTGTAAGATTGTATCCCATCATTCAGAATATCCAGCCCTCTGCTTTGATTCAAATTTGATTATACAGAAATTTGGGCAGTAATAGTATTGATATAAAAGATTAATAGTGACTTGAAAGATGGATCCTTAAGTATTGATGTATGTGATCAAGTACCCAGCACATTTCAAATCAAGGGCTTTACTTAATGCTCCCAATGGATAAGGAAAATAGCAAGTATTTTCTATATTTTTATGTCCTTGGAAGGAAATAGAGACATACCAGAAGACTTGCAGCTGAAGTGCTCACTGTACTTCAGTTAATGATGTGTTTACTGCTCAAGTCCATGTAGCTTGGATCTTACCTCACCTTTTGTTGAAGCATGTAACATAAGGACCTTAAACTGATCGATTTCTGTAATTAGCAGTTCTGAAAGGACACACAAAAGCAAGTTCAAGGCTGTTTATGCCTGGGTTAACTCCACTGTCTTTAGTGGAGTTATTCTCCAGGTGAATCTAGTTTTAACATCCTATATAAATAGTTCAGAAATTTAAGCTGCAGTTAATTTGAAGACTTACATTAAAGGGCACATGAAACTTCAAGGGCTTGGGTAGAATAAAATAAAGATGACAGAAAATTTAGGTTTCTTTCACTGTTTCACCAGATATCATATTGGTATATAATTGTGGGAATTATGGTCCTGGTCTCACCTCCAACAAATTTGTGAAATTCAGTCCTGCTCTTATTACTGCCATAAAATGCATACCAAAGGTGGTTTATGAATGTCATTTGGCACAAAACTTTCCCTCTCAAAACCCCAGTATAAGGTCTCTGTTCCATTTTTGTGTACCTTAAATCCTGAAAATAGGGCTGTCTGGGTACTCTACTGATGACTAAAGCTTCTTATGGACTTCTGATGAGGCTTACGTTGCATACTGACTACCTGTGCCAGCTGTTCCAAAAACTATCATTGGTTCAAAGTCCTGCATCTCCTCACTTTTTTGTTGATCAATATAGCAAAAAGTATGCTTTTTAAACATTGTCTTTAAATTTTATATATCTGATAATTTGCAGCAATTCCAAAATGGTATTTCTTACTTTGTTTCAAACTTGTAAATGATTCAAATATCACAAGTAGTAATAAACTCAGTCAATTCATTCACAATAAAGAACAGTGGTGCCTTAAGCTACATTTTACCAGTCAGAATATTGTCAAGGTGACCTTTCATGCTGTTTCAATTGCATAGCCTTGCCATTATTTAACTATTAGAATGATGGAAACCTTGCACTTTGCTATTTGAGTGGCATCATTTCTAGACATGGGGACCTGAAGGAATGAAACCGTTGAGAGGCTATAATTAATGTGCCACATTAAGGAGTTAAGGATAAGCAGCCAAAGAAAGACTAAACCTGGTGGAGCAAAGCAGCTGCAGTCTAGTCTTGAAAACTAGAAATCCATTTGCAATGCTTTCTAGAATCCTAATATCTGCTGCTGGTGTCAAGTCATTAACGATAAGTCATTTTTCCTGCACTGTGTCTCAGCCATCCGTTGTTGAAATGTACATGAAAAATGCAGCTTCTGGATTGCCATTAAAGCTCCTCTCAAATTTAAACATTAATGAGATAAATGCCATTTTATATTATTACCTTATAATGACCTTTTAAAAGGAGAAGATTAATTTCTGCTTGTTTTAAAATTTTTGCATACATATTCATACAAATAGAAGTAATTAGAAAAAAAAAATTATAATAGTAAAAATCTGTCCATTACAATGCTAAAATGTAATTATTTCATGACTGTATGATTAGATGTATTCTGTCTATGTGAAGCTTGACTCATGTTGACAGAAAACAAAATCATTAGGAAGATGTGGCTGTTGAAAAACCTTTTGTCTTCACAATGCTATTGGAGGAGGATGAAGATCACAGACTGTGGGAGCTGTGTAAAAAGCAGAACAGAAGAAGGTTTCTTCTTCCGTCAGTGGTTAGGTGATTTATACACATGACTCTCATTAACATTAATGGAAGTTATCTGCCTCATTTTTTATGAGCCTGATGTGAAGTTAATGGCAGTCTTCCCATTGTCTCTAGTGGGCTGTGGATCAACCACTAAGTGCACAAATGGGTTTGGTTGAAATATTGGTGCTTGTAGAATGGTGCTTGCTTAGAATTTCAACATGCTTCATTCACAGTTACAACAAAAAATGCTGTGTGAATGCCTAAGTGTCTGAGATGAGGAGTTTAATGTTGCAGAGTGTGCTGATCTGTGGCACTGTGGGGCATCCATGTGGCAGACTGAAGAGATGCCTGAGCCAGCTTGCAATGAGCTGGTGTGAGCAGGAGCAATAATCTGCCCAGCAGCATGAGCTAACTCACTTTTCAGAGATTTGGAGTAGGTGTAATGGGGTTTGTGGTCCAGACTACAGGATGAGGCAGTTGCGGTGCCATGCGATGCTGTACTTCTATCAACGATACGGTAGTGTGTAATCCCGCTTTTTTGAAATCCAGCCTGAGATCTGCCTCTGTGACGAGTTCTCTGCTTTTGGTTGGTTTTATTGTGTTTTGTTTTGGGTTTTTAATTTTTTTTTTAACAGAGTAATCATATTTTCATTGCAAGAAACCTTTCACTGACTTACGAATGCTTTGCAGTTTTAACAAAACTAGATTCTGCTGCTTTTTCTTCTGTGAGGAAGGGAAGGAGAAGTGATATTACCAGCAGAATTTGGAGAACATCTGTTCACATCTGTCCTGCGATAGAGTTCATTTTCTTCTGAGTAGCTGGTACAGTGCTGTGTTTTGTATTTAGTATGAGAATAACGTTGATAACGGACTGGTACTTTGCTTGTATATACGTGGTTTGTAAGTGTCCCATGCTCTGTCAGTGAGGAGCTGGGAGAGACCATGGCCAGGACAGCTGACCCTAACTGACCAAAGGGATATTCTATACCACAGAACATCAAGCTCCGTTTATAAACTGGGGGGAGTTGACTGGGAGGGGTGATCACTGGGATGAGCATTGGCAAGTGGGTGGTGAGCAACTGTATTTTGGGCCACTGGTTTCTCTTGGGTTTTATTTTCCTCTTTTTTTTTTTTTTTTTTAATTACTATTATTGTAATTGTTATTATTATCATCATCACCATCATTTACATTTGTTTCAACTATTAAACTGTTCTTATCTTAACCCACTTTTTTCTGACTCTCATCCCTATTCCCTGGGGGAGTAAGTGAGCAGCTGCAGAGTACTTAGTTGCTGGCTGGGGTTGAATCACAGCAGCATGCATGTTCCTTATTATAAGCCAATCACTACAGGGACAGATGACCAGCCTTGCTGTCAGTGAAGAACATTTCTCACCACACATAGACAAGCCAGTACAAAATAGCTTCCCTGTTGATTGGGAGCTTCTCTTGTAGTTAATCAAGTTCATGCTAAAGTACTCCCAGCTGTGCCAGGTTTCTCCTTATCACAATGTCACACTGGTGTATGCATAAAAAACTGGCCTCTGGAAGAACTTCTATGTTGAAGCTGTGCTTCTAGTAAGATTAGGAGAAGCTAGATCCTGAGGGCTTTAACACACAAGAGGTTTCTGCTCCTACTCTGCCAGACATGGCCACCGATGGTCTCACTTCCAGGTCCAGGCTGCAGCAAGGCTGTGCATGTTCTTTGAAGATATAAAGGTACACACAACAGAAAACAGAGCAACACAGGTGAGAGACTGGCACTGTTATCAGCACGCAGTTAAGCACACAAAGCTTGCACCGGGTCACAAGCAACACAGACCACCCAATTATGTCCTCTGGCTGATCAGGATTAAAACCTATGCACCAATAAAGTTTGCTGCAGCTGAAATATGCAACCAAATGCAGTTAATTTCCGCTTTACACTGAGATTCTGCTATGGTCTTTCTGTCTGCATGACATCATGAAATGTCAGCTATTGCAGATGCATTGGATTTTCCCCAGCTCTGGGTTCCTCATAAAGTTTCAAAATATCAGCTGAGAGAAGCAGGGAACATGATATTGGCAATCCATCACATAGGGAACAAGTGAATACCCCAACGTGGGATTTACTAGCTACATTCACAGATTTTAGGGGATGCGCAGCTGGAGTAATTGTAGGAGGAGCAGAACAAAAACTCCCTACTTGTTCAGCTCTGCAATGGCTCTGCAGCATGCATAAAAGAAAAGGTAGGTGAAGGGAAGAAAATAGAGATCAGTGCCATTCAGTTTGCCTGTAGGATGTTTTACAATGTTATTTACAAGCTGTGGTTTAGTACTTTTGCTTTAATTAACTTTTCCTTTTCCTTTCTTTTTCTTACTTATTTTTAGATTAAGCATTGTTTGATAGTTTAAAAAAAGCACTTTCCTACCTTTTTGGCAATCACAAGTTGGACTGCACTGCTCTGGAATTTTATTATTGCATATAATTCTAAGTCTAATAAAGTTCTGCATTTTTATTAAGGATTTGTTTTCTGCTTAATTGTAAGGAAATGAGAAACCACAGCAATGCCTAAGGGTTTTATTAAAGCATCAAAAATCAGCAAGCAATATACACAAGACAATTAAATAGCGCTCTATGTCCCTGAAGTAAAAACCATAGAGGCTTGCACTTAAATTGATACTTTCTTTGACAAAGAAATCAACCCTCATACAGTCAAACCCATAAAATTTATCAGATGCAATATAAAAAGGGCAGATTAGCAGTCCTTTTACCGCAGCAATAAAAAAAATTAAACACACGATTCTTTAAAAACCTGATATCAATACGGCAGGTTTTAAGTTATTTCCATTAAAATATATGCATGTACAATCAATGATTGCATCATGTGTGCCATAGATATCAGCATTCAGAGAGTTCCAGAGTTTTCTTGCCTGCCTTCATGCTGGGACTGTACTGCTTCTAGGATTCATTGTAGGGGCTGTGAATGTGCTGTGGAGTACACTGAATTATGTGAAGCCCACTCCGCAAGAAAAATTGCTATCCTCGGTGATGCAGGTGCTTCTTTGGTGCCTAAGAACAGGTGCAGGCCCTATGAAAGGTGTTTGGATATGATTAACATTGGAGCTTACAGAAAGCTCTTCCAATGGATCCTGCTTTCGACAGCAGAGACACAGAACTGATGAGTGTGGTTAGCCAACAAAAATCCCTATCACACTAACAGGAGTCCTTTCCCAGTGTGCATCATGTAACTATTTTTCCTACAGTTCCATAAATTGTTGGCAAATCTGGGATGGTTCTGAAGGCATTCCTGCACAAGATTCTTGTGAGAATCAGTAGGGATATTTCAATGCAGGTACTCAGTGCTATGGATTTTTTTAGACAAATTTATAAGGAGGAGATAGAAGTATTTTGCTTACTGTGTGTGTGTTGGATGTAGTTCCAGTAAGCCTTTCCTGGGCCAGAGAAAATCCTACCATAGAGCTAATAACCAATACAAATTGCAGTTTGGCGCTGAATCAGGAAGTGGTTTCCATTTCATGGGGATTTTTTCCCCCAGTGGATCTTACAAATCTGTTCAGTCTTTCACTCATTTCTATTGGATGAATGTTTGTATTTCAAAGTCATCATCATTAAACATGTTGTGTTGGCAGCTTTATCAAAAAGGATAAGGGTAGAATGATCACAGAGTATTTGATCCTCACTTTCAAGATGACCCTTTATTGTAAGTAGTGTAATCTGTGGATACTATTTTTCCAGCACTAAATTTCACTTCGCACCTCAGTGAATTGGGAGACCTTTTTAGATTCCAGAACTGTCAATAATCAGCTGTATAACTAAAAGCATGAAGGCAGAATTGCTTAAAATGCTCAGCAAACAAATGGGTAATTTTTATGGTTATATCACCCCTACAATCTATCCTTCACAGAACCATAAGAAATGAGACTCAAAGTGGGTTCATTTGCCCCTGCAATGTTTAATCTCCTCAGTCTACAAGATGAAATCAACCAATGTAATCTAATATATGCTAGAAATGGAAAATAGTAGTGAAAGGTATTACCAATTATCACATCTGAGCAAAAAAAAAAATATGTGCCATTATTTGATCCAATTTTATTAAATACAACTTTTATATTAGCTAAAGATTAGCTTCCAGAAAGATGAGAAGTTATTTGATTTGACAGGATTTGAGACACATGCAGCACATTTTGATTGGACGTTAACATATAAAGTCCAGAAACCAGTGCAGAAAATAGACTCATGATCATCATCCACCTGTATTTCGTGTTCAGTGTGTGTGTGCTCTAATATTTTTAGATCTCTATTCTGTATTTGTTTTTGAAAACCAAATTGTAGTAATATATGATATGTAGTATATAATATGCTCAGAAGAAGGGAAATAAGAATGAGTCATTGGTATAAAAACATGAGTGTTTATGCCATAATAGCATTCCATACCATAATGTGAAAATTCTTTACCACTATAACCATCCTGCTGAGATGGCAACTAAGATTATAAGGAAGTATTTATACAAATCTTTATATGACTTTTCAAGTAAGGTAGTATATTTAGCTTTTCTTGGTCCATGCGTATCCACAATACAGTAAAAAATGTTTCATAGTTCTTAATTGCCATGGGCATAACTTAAATGGAAAGAACAACCTTGTTCTCAGGACAAATCTCCCATGCCCATAAAACCCTGCTTAGCTCTATTTTACTTTTAACATATTTACTCTTCAATAGTTTCCTGCCCTCACAGAGCAAGCATGACATTTGAACATCCCACCAGTTGCTGCATAGTGAGAATTTCCCCCAGTGTTATGGATGACCACTTTTAAAGGGCATCAGTTGCTTGCCTGAACAGAAATCAGAGTCCTGTTCACAGTTAAGCTTTCTTGTTGTTCATGTCAACACTTTTAACACCCTATTTATGGAAGGGACATCTTTTCTTTTCAGTAATTGTTCTGATTTCTCCCAATTCTTGCATTATTAGGTATCTTTTGCATTCTCTTCCATATTTACAGAAAATTTTAAGGTAGGGGTGAAGGAACTTGGAATGAAAACATGAACCACTCACAGGCAGTTAACCAAATTAAACAGGGACAGTGGGAAGAGAGCTTAAACTACATCTGAGCTGTATTCAGGTGCAATGTGATGTTTATAACTTTTAATTTTTATGTTCTATTGCTGGAAGCACACCTCCAGTTTGTATTTATCAGCTGACTTTATGCACAGTTTCAGAACCATTATTGTGAACTTTCCTTTCTATCCATTACATGAAATAGGGTGCCATGAGAGGTGACAATTCTGCCTTCACATCTTTCTGCCAATGTAAAGCTCCTTGGCAGAGGCATAATTCTCATCAGTTATCAATTATACCCTTCATGCAGCTTGAACAGGGGAAAGTGGGTTTTGCTGACAGAAAAGTCCATCTTAGAAAGTCACAATGATAATAATAATGTAAACATATTAATGTTTACATTAATAATGTAATAATGTAAATATCATCTTACAGCAACTCTGTTATGGCAGCCTAGAAAAACCAAGTACATCAAGAGTCTGCTTAGAGACAATTGTCAAGAAAGGAGCTATTGGTACAAGTCCAAGGTCTGTTGTCTCATTCCTGCCAGCTAAAGAAGCTGACAGCTCCTCTGAGTGGGTGACTCCTCCCTGAAACTCACTCTCTTCTTGTGTCATAGTTTGATGATATTTCTACTGACAGATGTCACAAAATGACATTCTGAGATTATTTGGGTTCAGGCTCAATGGAATGTTTGGTTTGAACTCAAAAGTTCTTGAGGTAAAACCACCCCAAACTTCTATGCCATGCATTTATCTACAGTTGAAACTGATAGCCTGCAGAAAGAGACATCTGCAGATATGACGTTTAAAAACTTATCAGAACATGCCCACTGCCTTGACTGCTTTCAGATATGCAAATGAACTTTTTGATGTACAAAGTTTCTTAGGATTGCAGAATCACAGAACAATTCGGGCTAAAAGAAACTTCAGGAGGTCTCTAGTGCAACCTGTGACACAAAGCAAGATTGTCTCTCAGATCAGACCAGGTTATTCAGGGCTTCATCCAGACTAGTTTTAAAAATCTCCAAGTATGGAGACTACATGACTGTTTAAATAAAGCTTTCAGTGGTTTCATATGGAGTCTAATTAGGAAAAATGGGGTATCTTAATGGAGGGAAGATTAATATTGGGAAAGTGTCTGACAAAATGGACTTGACATGTTTTCCCTATTCTGTTGCTCAAAATGTCCATTTCTATTACACCTTCCTTTTGTTTGTCTTCCTCTTGTGCAGACTTCTCTTCCATTACATACAAAATTCTATGAAGGGCCATGGCATGAGGCATGCATAAATTGGCAAACATCTGGCAGGCTTTCTTTGTTATGAACTACAGGGCACCTCCCTGTTGTACAGATATCACAGTCTTTTGGTTTCTTTGCAACTAATGGTTGAAAAATTTTATTTTACCTAAAGTTGTTTTGCCAATGCCAATCCAGTATGTGGTGGGTGAGTGACACTCCCAAACACTAGTTTGAGCTTCTGCCCACTGTGTGTTTTGGCAACCTTTTATTAGATATTTTTTACATATGAGGAAGAAAATCTTTACTATGAGGGTGGCGAGACATGGCAATAGATTTCCCAGAGAAATTTTCCATCCCTGGAAGTATTCAAGGTCTTGTTGGGATGGGCTTTGAACAACCTGGTCTAGTGGAACACATCTCTGCCCATGGCAGCAGAGTTGGAATTAGGTGACATTTCAGGTCCTTTTGAACCCAAAACATTATTTTCTATGATTCTATAACTGTTCTCACTGAGATACATTTTTCAGAACCAAACCAAGTCCCTAAATATTAATCTGTTTTCTCATGGTTTTATTGAAGAACCCTCTCCCACAATTTCGGAATTTGCCTCAATTTTCTGCAGATTTCCCTCCTTACAATCCTGACTGGACTTCTCTCCTGCCTAATTAACTACCTCCTTCCCATCTCTGAATGTAATTTCCAGTCACTGACTGCCTTGTCCTAGCTAAACTGCCTAGTTAAATATGGTCTACACACCCAAAAGGAACACAGAAGGTAAACACAGCAAGGTTGGCTGCAGGGAACCATGGGAGGCATGAATCTCTCCCTCTCTCTCTTTCTGTCTGAGATGGAGAGATATATGTACATTTTTGCTGTTGGTACTCCACTCTGCTCAGTCAGAGCGGGGAGCGGGACGAGGCTGTTGTGCTGCATGTGTTTGTGTGAGTGTTGTGTGTGTTATCTGAACGGCCAGTTGCATACATTTCATAGTATGTACAATGCATACATGTGCTCTGTGTATGCCAGCTAAGAACCCACACTCAGCCCTGTTACTGGCTGAACCCAGGTTTTGCTCATGCAGCATCCTCAGAGCCCCTGAGCTGCTGAATCTGGCCTGATTTCTCCTGACATTCTGCTTTTTACTCTGGGCTTAACTTAGGAGCTGATAACTGCATTTTTCCAAGAACTTTCTTGTTCCTTCACTGTGATGATGTGTTTAAAATTCTTTAAAATGTGGGTCTTTCTCCACTGGTAACTATAAATAGAACAAGCACTGATATAAGAAAAGAAACAGTCTGATTTAGGAGCATTTATAATCTCTGCCTTCTCTGCCACCACTCCTGCCCCCTCCATTAGAAGCAATTACCTTACTGCTTTTCTCTCTCTATTTATCTATCTATCCATCTATCTGTGAATCCTTAGCAATTAATTAAGATCTTGTGCTGTCCTGTCAGATTGCAGCCCAAAGTAGAAAAAAAATAGTAGAAGAGATAAATTCACTGCTTAAACTCCTAAGAAACATTCTAGTTCTTATTCATGAGTTTTAGAGGGTCATCACTCTGTCCTAGTCAGAGGTTAGGAGAGAATATTTAAAAAGAAAAATTAAAAAATTAGAAATAATACTTGTCTGCAATGGAAATATGCTGTGAAATGTAGAAATGCTGTCTCCAGCAATGGAAAACCAAAATGGAAGAGGAAATACAGGCTCAACCTAAAGTATCTGAAAACACACTATTATCTGACTGAACAGTCAGCTTTGCATGTTATCTCTATCTGGTGGTGTTTGGTCTGAAAATTTTCCAACACTTATTTGATTCTTACCTGAAAAAGAAATTGAAGGTTCCTTTTGACATTCTCTGCACTCAAACAAAGTTTCAATGCTTCTTGTAGTTCATGGCATACAGGGTGATATGATGGATACCATTCCTCCAGCTTCATCTTCCAGTGCAAACAAGGGTGTATAATTTCCAGCTGAAATTCTCTAATTACTGAGCCAGCTGATAAAATATGTTATTTCCATCTACCTGAAGTCTCGTAAGAAACTTCACACAAGTGCCACAAATGACCTAAGTTTCTTCTGTGAGAATGCATCACTTATGATAGTCTGGGAGCGAGGTAGCATTTAAAAAGCAGAAATCAGCTGAGAAGTATGATTTCAACTGATATGATTTTGGAGCTGATTTAGAATAACTTCCTGATAACAGACTGTATTCTTATCTGTATCTTGCATATTTTAAGGATTGTGCATGTTATCAAGTATCTGGTCCTAAAAGTGGCAGATCAATTTATGCTCATAAATGTATCGGTGAATAAGTCATGCACTGAACTAAATCCCATCAGTAATGTCTAGTTGCGCTTTTTCAAAGGCAGATTAATTTGCATACTACAGTCACAGAATTATTAAGAAAAGCTGTAAGAAATCAGGATTTAGGTGGAGAAGTAGGCTGTTTCAGTTTTAATTCACACAGCTATTAGTTTGCTGGTAATATGAAAGAATTTAGTCTATTTTTTTTTTTTTTTTAAAAGACCTACTCAGGACGAGTCAGCCAAGCCATGAAGATTGTGACAGACCAAGGAGTAGCAATGACAGATTGGATCTTGCCTTCCTTTTTGATTTTTTCAACCTAAAAGTACTCTCTTCTTTTATTTACTTATATTTTTCTGAAAGTGTGCTGCTGAAAACCGGACTCCACTGCCTGCCACTCTAGTGCCTTGGACAGCAGGATGGTTGCCTTCTGTTTCTTATATGCTCTTAATAATAATGCCCTGAATAATATAACCTTTCTTTGCAAGGGCAGCACACTGTTGACATGTATCCAGTTTTACAGCCTTTATATACCTCAGATTCATTTTGCAGTGTAGCTATCTAGTCACTTGTTTGCCTTGTTACGTGCATGCACTTGAGTTTCCTGCAGTACTTCATAGATGTTATTGAATTTTGCTGTACTGATCTGAGCCCATTTCGCCACTTTATCAAAATTGTTTTGAATTCTAAATGTACACTCCAAAGTGCTTGAAGCCCCTCCCATCTCAATTATCTACAAATATTTTAAGGAGCTTTTCCACTATTCGTATTGTCCATGAGAACACTGACTAGAATTATGTGTAGTGCAGCCTTACCTTGTTCCCACCAAATATGATCTTACAGTGTGATGCAACCTAGTGATAATTATGTTAAAACTGGCTCTTTTACCTGCTAGGCACATGTGTTCAGCCAGAACCAAAATACCAGACACAGCTTTTTCTCCTGAGAGTGATTGTGCCAAAAACATTTCCCAGTTTCATCGGAGTTCGGCCTGTGCTTCTACTCTGTTTACTGAGGGAGAGGCAGCCAGTAAAGACAAACAGGTTGGTCATTGAAAAGGTTTTGTCTCAAGAAATGGATAGTGGATGCTTAAAGCTACTTCATTGCTTTTAGGAGCTTATAAATTGATTATTTAATCATTTACTTCAGTATCATTCTGCTAAGATAAAGTTATGTTTAATAATCTCTAATGCCCCAGGTGTTTATTTTTCCTTTTCTTAAAGTTAAGATCAATAATTGTCCTTCTCCCTTCCTTTCAGATTTAATCTATTCTCCATGAAGTCTAGAAGATAATCACTAACAAATCAAAGATTGATTTGGTCTACAATAAATTTTCTCAAGCCTTGTGACTTGAATATATATAACTTTCCTTAATACCTAAATATTCTCTGATTTATTTTTATTCTAGTCTGGCCTATGTTCACATCCCTTTGTTGTTAACAGCAATCTTATGAATCATCTGATCATTATTAACCTTTTCGTGAAAAAGGAAGTGAAAAACCATGGGATATCTCTGCCTCTGATATGTTATCTGTTAATATCTCACTTTCCCCATAAGGCTCAAGACATTTTACTTCATTTTGCCATGCCCTCTAAAGCTTTTATATATTGTCTCTATCTCCCCCTTTTTTTTTTTTTTTTTTTTTTTTTTTTTTTTTTTTTTTTGGGCTACCATTTGCAAACTTATTACCCATTGCTGGCTTTTACACATTTGCACTTACCACTCCTTGTTTTGTCTGTACTTCTGTACTACTTTCTCAATCATCCTAAGCAATTTCCTCCTGTTTATACTTTTGGACAATCCTTATTTGATTCTGAAATTCTCAGAAAGCTCCATGCGAGCTCAAGTTAGTCTTACCACATTTCTTATTTGGAATTGTTTAACTTTGATATTGTTTCTTTTTGCACTGGTTACAGTACCAAAATTATTTTCCCCACTATTCCCTTGCTCAGGATTTTACCAAATACTGGTTTTATTTTTCTGTTTTTGTTTTAGGCTCATCAACAATAATTTCCTACTCTTATTCTTGTTCATGAGAAATCCTGAATTCTAAAGAAATGAAAGCTAAAGTTCCTGTTGCAGGACCTATGGTTTTGAAAAAGCTGGGGTATCTTTTTTCTATGTTCCTGCTGGGGCATCATGCTTCCAAACAGGACTAATCTGCCATGGTATTTTGTAATACCAAATATAAGAGAGAAAGAGAATATTTTACAATGTGATAGTCTGCTGAAAAGTACTAATTTTGCATTATAAAGAATGGAAGGGAAAGGAGCTAATAATAAAAATGGCATTTTATGTACATTCTAGGATTTTTTTTGGCATATGTATTGGAAGAATGTTATTTCAACTTCTATTGAAATGCAACCATTCCAGTGCAGGCAGAATACAGCAATACCACGTATTATAAGACTGAAAGCAGTAGAGCCATTATCAGGAAGGATGAAATCCTTTTTGTGAAAAAGCTTTATTTGAAATTCACAGATTACTGTCTTTGAAACTGACCAGGAGTTCAGTTGCTCCTTCTGAAAATGGATATTCTTGATTGATAATTCATATTAAAAAATGAATTTTGCATTCATATGTTCCATAATTATTATATATTGAAATAGTGTCACTTCCTCTAAATCTAGAGGAAGAATTCATCGCTGAGTCTGTAAGTAGGGTATTATTGCTGGATGTGAATGTATGAGCTCCTGGAGAACTTACAGCGCTTCACTCTGGGAATGAAAGGCCCCTGTACTTTATGACAGTCTGTGTGCCTTAGGATCTGACCATGCTTTGTGTCTCACTATGCTCAAAATTCAGTTATGAGCAAAAGGCATTAATATCATATATATGGAGATAAGAATTTATTGCTAGCCCAGTCAATGTTTTAACAGGCTAATAACTCAAACTAACACAGTGGATCTTCATCAATAGTATTAACATTTTTGTACTAAGCCTTCCTAGCATTTATCCCTTGTTCAGTGGTGCTGTCCTTACCCTTTCAGTATCCCTCTGAGTCCAAGGTTGACCCTTCAACACTTCTGAAGTAGAATGGAGAAGGGAAATACAAAATGTCATCAGCTTCCTCAGGTCTTTGTCAGATGGAGCATGATGTTCATGACAGACATTTCTTCAGTCCTGCATCTGCTTGGATTTACTTTTGTATGTTTCCTTCACACAGACTTCTTATATGCTGCTTATTTTAATAGTTTCCAGATTATTCAGTTTTTCCCTTTGCTTTTTTCTTTACAACTAGTGTCACATTACTCATGATACTGCACTCATATAGAGACCACTTGTTGCCTGCTTGTTGATTGTCATCAGCATTTGCAGTCTTGGACCTCAGATAAACCTTTCAATTTTTGCTTTAGACTTCTAGATTATTTAACCCGGTTGTTATGAACTAAAACGAAGATGAAGAAATTTTTGATGATAGTTGCCTCACTTCTAGACAATTGATATCATGGCTAAGCCATGCCAAGATAATTCCTGGTAAGTTCTCAGACCCTTGCACTGGAAGGACAATATGAAGCCTTTTGTTAATAACAGCAAAAATGTATTTACTGAGATACTCTCTATCTCAACAAAGGGAGTGTGGTATGACTATACTCCTAGCTTGACGCAGTTAAATTCAGCTAAATTAATCTGTGTCACCATTTCTCTTTTTTATGACTTCAATGTGATTCACCATTGATGTTTTGTCTAATAGCATTTCTGTTTCTCAATTTCCTCAGTTTAAGATGCAAATAGTGCTATTTCCCGGACCGTCATTTGTAAAGTAATTTAATAGCCCTTGAGGATGTGTGTCTCATTAACTACTAATATTACCAAATTGTTAGTATAGGGAAGGTCCTAAAATAAGTTTGTTACTTTTGTTTTTGACAACTTAATTATTTGGTACAGTATTTAGAAACATTAATGAAACCTTTCCCTTTCCAGCAGTTACTCATGTTTAAGGTACCAAAACAACTAATGGAGCTCTGGGAAGCACAGCATACATTGCAGCTGACTGATTTTATTTGGGAGTTTGAAATGGGTAATAATAACAGGGCGAGTCTGTTGAATCACTTTGTCATACTGTATTAATTTATCTTGGGTAATGGAACTGCAAATTGTGGTATGTGCTCTAATTTTTTGGCAGCTATAAAATGCATTTTATCTAAATATTCAGCAAAGAAAATATGAGAAACCTTAAATCCTCATCTACTGTAGAATTAGTTATTACTTCTCATCTTGCCTTCAGCCATGAAAATCAGCCAAGAGTCCGATGGGCACTGTTACATTGCTGCAGCATATATTTCTGATGAAATGTTTTTTGTACCTTTCAGTGGTGCCCTGTGAACAGTTATGTAGGTATTCTACTGCCAAACAAGGGGTTGATGAGCTGTGATGAGATAAAGGAGTTCTACCTCAACATACCAGTATGAAAATCAGACTTAAAGGAAGGAAAAGGAAAACAGAAATCATGAGCAAGTGTAAAATTTTAAAATGGGAAGGCATAGGCTGTCTTGGGGTGACGTTATGATGTGTATCCCATATCGCTGCCTATGCCCAGAAATTAATTTTTGTGCCTTTCCGTGCCTCTAAACTGAGCCTGAGAGGGAGAAGAAAAAACTGAGCAAAACTTTCTCAAAGCAGTTTGCAGCTTGTTCAAGGTCACATAAAGATAGGAGGCTTTTTTTTCCCCAGCTGCGGCAGGGGAGTGAGGAAGCACCCGACTTGCTGTGTTCCAGTCAGCTTTTGGCCAGTTGTTTCAGTTTCTGGTTCTCCGGAGAGAGACTGAGAGCTGGACTTTGCTTTTCCTTCTCTGGAATTCCGGATTTTCTCCCTTTTCTACTGGACTGCTTTCAACCTCAGAGCACATCGGGAGGACTTTTCATCGGGCACAGAGGGCCTGGCCCTGGCCCAAGCCCCAGCTCTGAGGAGACCAAAGGGAGGACTCCAACGCTATCCCAGGTTTTTCCTCCACAGCGAAAGATTTTACCATTTAACCTCATTTTCCTTTCCCGTGTGTTTGTTAAATAAATAGTTTTATCTTCTTCACTTTCCTTTGAGGAAAATTTATTTTTTTCCCAAACCTGGGGGGGAGGGGTGGTTGTGCCTTCTCTCAGAGTATATATTTCTAAATTTGGCCAAACCGGTACAAGGCTCATGGAGAGTCTGCTGTGCTTAGGGAGGACTGTGTAGAACGGTCTCTGCAATGACTCTTTTCTTGTGTGCTTCAGCAGATAGAGGAGGGGCCCTGTGGTCCATGTCTTGGGTGGAAAGTTTCACCAGAGAATATCACAGAATCATAGAATAATTTGGGTTTGAAAGCACCTTAAATATCATCTGGTTCTAGCCCCTCTGCCGCGGGCAGGAACAACTTCTACTAGACCAGTTTGTTCAAAGCCCCATCCAACCTGGCCTTGAACACTTCCAGGGATGGGGTGTGTCTATAGCTTCTCTGGTCAATCTGTTCCAATGCCTCACCACCTTCACCTTCTTCCTACTATCTAGTCTAAATGTGCCCTCCTTTTGTTTTAAGCTATTCCTCCTTGTCCTATCACTGCATGCCCTTGTAGTATCTAAGGGACAAGAATTTCTAAGGGAAGAGTGTTTCACTTTGTGTTTATTTCGGCATCTGTTTTTCCTTCTGATCACTGATAAACCCAGAAAGGAAGGACTTCCTTGTCAATAGCTAGAAGGCTGTTTCCAATGGTAAGGGTAGAGGACCTTCCAGAGGCTACAGGCTCAATTCTCAGTGAAGATAAAGCCTTTTTACACTTTTAAATCTTCAGGAGAGGAAACCCATAAGAGCCATGACACAATTTACTGTTAGTATATGATTGGACTGGGAGCAAAAAATGACTGATTTTATTTATTAAAGCAATCACACAAAATACTTTCCTATTCTCTGTAGAAACAAATGGGGTTTTGTTGGGGGCCAATGAAGGTTCCAAATTAGGGTTACAACATATACTGTTGTACATACTTATACAACTATATGGTATATTATTTAGAATACATGTTTACAAGCTATACTAGTTTTTCACTGTATCTGTAGTACTATACAGCTTCTAAATGATTGCATGGAATAATTACCTTCAATGTGGGACATACACAAGTATAGTAATCTTTCTGAGAGTGAACATCAACATTATTAATAAAAGAAACAATCTGGAAAGGGCACATGAAGACATTTAAAAACATGCTTGAAATCAGACATGAAAAAACACTATTTCTGCAGCAATAAATGCTGGCTGAAATATGGTATGGGTCTCCTTACATCACTTCCTAGCCTCCCCTGATTATGAAGGCAGAGCTACCTATACATTAAAAGAGAAGGGCGTAGCTTCTAGTTTCAAACTGGTAGTTTGTTAGAAGGAAGGGCTCAGCTAGTGTTCTTATGCTAGTGTTTAATGAGATGATATGTCTATAGTCAGAGGAAAGGTACCAAACGTACCTGTAATGTTACATGAGCAAGTTATTAGCCTTTTTTAACTACTGTGTTGGTACGTCAGAGTAGAGTCAGGGAGGTGACATGCACTTAGCAGTAGGGCATTTGTATGAAAAGCAATCCTGAAATATAACTGGTAATAAAAAAAATCTATTAATGTCTTATAATATGTTAATAGGGTCTTAACACTGAGTTGCTGAATGATGTAAGTAGAAGGTAGTAATTAAGAAGTCAGAGGTTAGAATGTTATTAGCAACTATATGCATGGATATGGAAACCCCCCAAAAAGTCTGACTGCTTGCCACAGACCTACACATGCTGACTCAGGGTGAGAGGTAAATATTGTGTCGTGTCATGGACAATTTTTAAGGATATTTTCTATTTTATTCTCTACTTCCTGCATCAATAGAGCTGTAAATTTTAGCACATGCTGCAGTTTTTGGTGGCAGCAAAATACATTTCAAAATATTCACTAAAGAGAATATGATGAGAAACCCTGAATCCTAATTTACTGAGGAGTTTGTCATGACTTCTCATTTTGCCTTTGGCCATGAAAATCATCCAAGAAGAAGATGGCTACTTTGCTGTTTCCTATTCTATATATTTCTACTATAATTCTTTTATAAATAAATTGTATCCTTTGCTGGGTCATGCAAAGCTCGGCACAGAGTTAATAAGAAGCACTATCTCAGTGTACAGTGAGTTAACTCTCATGTGGCTGTGAAACCTTAGTGAGCTCTGTGGTATCTGTAAGGATGATGTCTAGCAAAAGTTGGTGTTACCACCATCTTTATCCATAATAGCCTGAGGACTAAAGCAGATGGCTGCAGGTGGTACATTCACTCTTTAACAGCTACCTGGACTACACTGAAACCAGGATCACTGACAACCCTTGATTAAAACCAGAGTGCAGAGGAAAGGTCACTGCTGCTTTTTGAACTCAACATACAGATTTTAGCTGAGGAAAGAACTTGCTTCTCTGTTTTCTGGGTTTCTCTTGACCTTTCCAACTCCTTTCTGGACAACATTTAGGACAGAACTAAATGAAGCTTCACAGATGGCAGACTGAATTTGCCCTTTTGCCACCAGGGGAATCCTCGTTTAACAGGTCAAAAATTAATGCCCTGGACTGGAAACAATTGTCACAATTGCAGTGAAGAACAAAAGCCTAGTTCTTTGACAACATTGCTACCTAGTGAAGATGGTTAATAAAAACGAGCACAGCAGAGTTATTGGTTTCCTCAAACTACAGTTTAGAGTTCTTCTGGGACAGTCTTGGTTCTTGTCAGGCTGGGACAGAAGGCTTAATTGTGGGGAGCATATTGCAAAAATAATCCATTTGACTTTCACTAAGCCACTAAAGCAGTCAGCCACAAATGAATACTTTTTGAAATGTTGTCATATTTATAGTAACAAGCAATACATTTAAGTAGCAGAGGAGTCATAAAGGAAGCTCAGTATTAAGAGTTTTGAAGCAGAAACTAAATTAGGCTTAACTAAATTATTTCCTCCCATGATTTTTACATGACTTCCCATGACTGCCTCTTTTGTCCAAGGAATATATCTCAATCTCAGGATTGTATGAATTCACCTGCATAATCAAAATCTTCCAAAGACAATTCAGGAATGGTGCCAAATTGCACCACGAACAATTATGTTGAATGTATTTCCTAGTCCTGTGAATAGAGAAAAACTCTGGATATGTATGACCAAAAAAGACCTTCATCCACATAATCCACTTGGTGAAGATTTGAAAGTTTAAGGGTTCCTGGTGAATTTTCCTTTAAGAGAA
Source organism: Aphelocoma coerulescens (assembly GCF_041296385.1). Lineage (NCBI taxonomy): Eukaryota > Metazoa > Chordata > Aves > Passeriformes > Corvidae > Aphelocoma > Aphelocoma coerulescens. The sequence continues at coordinate 33,568,921 of NC_091014.1, read as the reverse complement.
AGAAAAGGAAGTGTGGATACAAATATGCAGCTAGCAAGAATTTCTCTTGCTTCCTTCCAGTCCCGTGAGATAGTTTTCTCTTTCACAGAAGATATTAGTAGTGTTCTGTAAGTTATGAACACCTGCGACCTTGCAAACCTTTGTTTATAGCACAATAGAAAAATATTTTGACAATGGATGTTTTAGGATTTTAGCCAATCACCCCAAGGGGTGGCTGATCCTTTGACCAATTAGACAATGAAGAAAAATGTCTATAAAAGAGTTGTAAAATAATTAAATAAATCAATCTTGCTGCACAATTCCTGCCTCCTGGATCTCTCTTCTCCTCCCTACCACTGCGGGATACTGCGAGAAGGAAGAATTGTATCTGGATGCAGGCAAATTAATTCAGAAGTTGTTGCTATTGCAGTCTATCATGTAATAGTTTTAATTAACTCTACATTTTTCTGCCATAGCCCTGTACTTTGTGACAGCATTTTCTTCTTTTTCTTTCCATCCTAAATTTAGTCAAGTCACTTTGTACTAATTTGTTGTCCCTCTGTTCTGCTAATGCATATCATTATAAACTCTGTTGGGCTAAACAAGTCTCCTTTTCCCTCATCATCATAGTACCATGCTCTGCAACAGTTCTAGTTTGAGTGTATTTTTCTTAAGCACGACTGATTACAATTATACTGACAATCCAGATTTCTATTTTAATTTAGTTTCCCTAATTAAAGTTTAACTGGCTCAATAGATCTAATCTTCTACATAGTAATAATTTGGAGTCCTCCAAAATTTAGATAATGCAGCCGGAGAAAGAGATCTTAAAGATATTTTCTTCAGGAAGCTCCAAGTATTTGCTCTGTGATCTCTCAAAATGGTGTCAGCTTAAGTACTCAATGGCCCTCAGTTTCTGATACTGTAAGTTGCTGTGTCTGTTTAAATATTTATATAATTGACATACCTACCTCTTTAACGGAGTTTTTTGTTTTTAAATATATTGTCTTCTGGATAAATAACGGAATTCTTTCGTAGTTAATAATATCATATAGCTTGAAATTTGGAAATGACAGATAAAAAGAAAAGAGGAACCCCATGTTTTGGAATGGTGTTAACTTACGGCTTACTGGCTTAAATCAAAACAGAGCCTTCTATCACATCACACTGACACTGTGAAATAAAAAACATTTGACTTTTTTTGACCTAAACTAGGTGTTATGATCCAGTTTTAAGGTTCTTGGAAATGCCTCTGCCCAAATTAAGGTGCAAAAGAGACCATATGCCAGTGACAATAGTAAGGGTTTTATTTGATGGTAAATATGAGAGAGAGTGAGAGAGAGAGAGAGAGAGAGAGAGAAAGAAAGAAAGAAAGAAGTAGAAAATAGGTGGGGGGGGACAGAAAGAGTGACAGGGACAGAATAAGGAAAATATCCCCACTCCGTGGATCCCAGTGATGTTCGTTGATCCTCTCCAGCTGCTCTCTTGGTGGTGAAGGTCCCCCAGAAGGCAGAGAGTCCCATGGGTTTATATGCTCAGGCTGGGTGGGCACACAGAGTCCCATGGGTTTATATGCTCAGGCTGGGTGGGCACACAGAGTCCCATGGGTTTATATGCTCAGGCTGGGTGGGCATGTCCGGCCATGGCCCCCTGGGGTGGGGGTCCGTCTCTCACAGCAGACTCTGGGTCTGTTGCACCACGTGCAGTCCTGTGGGGCCGAGCCTCTCATGGGAATGTCCCATGGATGGGGCCTGTGGGGTCGGGGGTTCCACAGCTGGGCCAGTTTGTGTAACGGAGGATGGGTGTTTATTGCCTCTCACCAGAGGCTGCACCATGCACCCAAAACCTCCTCCTTCACCCTCCTCAGCTGGGGGGAGTCTGTGTAAACCTGGCTTCTGTGAGCTGTGCTCTCCCCCCATCCCAAACTCAGCTGGGGATAGTTGCAGCTGGTGGCTTTGGCCTTTTGTGGATGCATGCCTTTCCCTCAGCCTGAGGTGATTGAACAATGCATTTCCCTTTATCTAATTAACAGTTTGACTTTCAGTTCAAAGTCCCACTATTCAGGGAGGCTTCTTTGGTTGTAGCTTCTTTATAATGAGCAAAACTTTATATCAATACTTGAGGCGTGAACTATTTTCAGTCTCTGACACTAGGGTGATGTCTCTTGGTAATATTTGTTGCAATTTTATTGCACCATGGTGACATAGCTGAGTGGTAAACTGAAGATTTAACTCTTGTTATGAAGAAATTTATATTCAAAACCTTGGCTGGGAGTGAAAATGACTGTTAAAATGAAGAAAAAGGAAGGTGGACGGCTGTGTTGTAGATATGATGGGGTTTGGCCCAGGAAAGTGCTTGCTCTATGAACACTGAACTTCTACTTGAGAGCACTTAACAGTGCAGTCAAATGTGTCTTTCTTTGCATAATAGATATAAATATAGATACACATATATATAAAATAAATGAAAAAGTCTATATGTTATTATTTAATTATTATTTATGATGTTTTATGTTTTGTTAATTTACTTTTCTGCTAATTCTACTTTTCCTCACTTGGAATTCATACTCCCAGCTATTAGATCACATGTTGGGTCTGGTTTTGTAATGTAAAATATAACATTCGTCCTTTATTCCTACCCTTCATACACTTTCCTCAAGTTCTCTGGGAATTCTGCCTTAGAACGTAGAACAGACTAGAGGAGATTCTCTCTTAGTCCAGACTAACTGGGAGAGAGTTATGACAAAATCTAGATGGGCACTTTTTAGTTAAATGAGTCCCACAGGACATGAAGCAGCCCAGACTGCTTTATTTGTTTAGGGGGAAAAGGTAAAGAGAGAAGACATATGCCTCTTCTTCATATGCAATTAGTCTACTACTATCTCCCTTCTGAGCAGGTGAATTCCCAGAACATACAACTGCAGTGGTAATGACAACTCTGAGTCATTTAAACCAAGTAAATAAATTACTATCCTCCATTATTTGAAATTGAATATCTATAAAGAAGGTTTTTCTGACAAATGGGTGCAAAAAACCAGTTGACAAATTCTTGGAAGATAAGTTGTACACTGAGAAACTTGTTGACCATTATACCATCTCCAGAAACAAGAAAACCATCCCAGGACATATATTTTCTTTGTAATGAAATGTCAAGATCTGTGTTTAATGATTTTTGATCCTTTTAAAACAATTTTTTTCTGAAAGTTGCCTCCTCAGATGTAGAAGTAGCAGAGTGTATGCTTTGAAGAATTGACAAATCAATAAAAAAAATAAAAGGTACCTTTGCTACATGATTTCAAAATCACCAGTATTGATATTGTAGGAAAGAATGAGAAAAAGCAGTACTATGTGTTTTCAAATAGCAAGAAGTCCTCTGCTAAAATGAGATTAGCAGAAATTGTTATTATATAGTGAATAGTAATCTTTGTTGTTTTAGACAAAGTGACTGGATTAAATAGAGTTGAATAAGAAAAAGAAGGAAAAGAAAGGGGTGGAAAGTAATTTTCCTTTCCTTCTTTTACTTAGCCTCAGAATTTTCAAAATGGGAGCTGATTATGTTCCCCCTTGTGCTCCACCTTGTGTTTGGGTTTTGTTGAGTTTGATGGCCACCCTTGTGTATGGGTTTTGCTGGAATACTATTAATTCATAAAACTGAAATTCATTGGATATGAATGTGTCTCTTGCAGTGTGTGGTCTCTGTTGAACTAAGTTATGTGCTCAGCGAGTGCCTGGCAAATGTGTGCAAAGGCACTGGGGAGACGATAAATGCAGCACTTCACAGAATCACAGAATCACACAGAATCACAGAATCACCAGGTTGGAAGAGACCTTCAAGATCACCAAGTCCAACCCATGCCCTAACACCACTTCACGTAAACCATGGCACTGAGTGCCACATCCAATCGTTTTTTAAACACATCCAGGGATGGTGACTCCACCACCTCCATGGGCAGATGATTCCAGTACTTTATCACTCTTTCAGTAAAAAACTTTTTCCTAGCATCCAACCTAAATTTCCCTTGGCGCAGCTTGAGATTGTGTCCTCTTGTACTGTCAGTTGCTGCCTGGAAAAAGACACCAACCCCCACCTGACTACAACCACCTTTCAGGAAGTTGTAGAGAGTGAAAAGGTCACCTCTGAGTCTCCTTTTCTCCAGGCTAAACAACCCCAGTTCCCTCAGTCGTTCCTCATAGGGCTTGTGTTCCAAGCCCTTCACCAGCCTTGCAGCTCTCCTTTGGATGTGTTCCAGTATCTCAACGTCTTTCCTGAACTGAGGGGCCCAGAACTGGACACAGCACTCAAGGTACGGCCTCACTGGTGCCAAGTACAGGGGAAGAATGACTTCCCTGGTCCTGCTGGCCACACTATTCCTGATGCAGGCCAGGATGCCATTGGCCTTCTTGGCCACCAGGGCACACTGCTGGCTCACGTTCAGTTGGCTGTCGACCAGTACCCCCAGGTCCCTTTCTGCCTGGACACTGTCCAGCCACACTGCCTATAGCGTTGCAGGGGGTTATTGTGGCCAAAATGCAGGACTTGGCATTGGACTTGTTAAACTTCATCTTACTGGACTCTGCCCATCTATCCAACCCTTCCAGGTCTCCCTGCAGAGCCCTTCTACCTTCCAACAGATCAACACACACTCCCAGCTTAGTGTCATCTGCAAATTTACTGATAGTAGACTCAATACCTTCACCCATGTCGTCAATAAAAATATTAAACAAAACTGGCCCCAGCCCAGATCCCTGAGGACTGGCTGCCAGCTGGATGAAGCACTGTTCACCAAGACCCTCTGGGCCTGGCCATCCAGCCAGTTCTTAACCCAGTAAACAGTGCACCCCTCCAAGATACGGGCTGCCAGCTTTTCCAGGAGTATGCTGTGGGAGACAGTGTCAAAGGCCTTGCTGAACTCCAAATAGACAACATCCACAGCCTTTCCTGCATCCACCAGGTGGGTCACTTGGTCATAAAAGGAGATCAGGTTGGTCAGACATGACCTACCCCTCCTAAACCCATGCTGGCTGGGTCTGATCCCCCAGGCATCCTGTAGGGGCTGTGTGATGGCACTCAAAATAAACAGTTTCATTACCTTACTGGGTACCGAGGTCAGACTAACTGGCCTATAATTTCCAGGATCCTCCCTCCTACCCTTCTTGTGAATGGGCATGACATTGGGCAGCTTCCAGTCATCTGGAACCTCACCAGTGAACCAGGACTTTTGGTAAATGATGGAGAGCGGCTTCTCAAGCTCATCTGCCAGCTCCCTCATCACCCTGGGATGGATCCCATCTGGTCCCGTAGATTTATGAACATCCAAGCAGCTCAGCAGTTCTCTGACTGCTTCCTCTTGGAAAACAGGGGGAGCATTCTATTCCCTGGCACCATTTACCAATCCAGGAGGACAGTTGTCCTGAGGACAAACTGTCTTTCTGATAAAGACTGAGGCAAAGAAGGCCTTAAACACCTCCACCTTCTCCCCATCTGCAGTCACTAAATTCCCTCTCGCATCCAGTAGAGAACTGAGGTTGTCCTTACCCTTCCTTTAGCCATTAATATATCTGTAAAAACTTTTTTTATTATCCTTCACAAAAGTTGCCAAATTAAGTTCTGAACTTGGGCCTCTCTATTTTTTTTTCTACGTGCCCAAACAACCCCCTAAAATATTTCCTGAGATACCTGACCATCCTTCCAAAGATGATACATCCTCTTTTTATTCCTTAGTTTCCTCTTTTTATTCCTTAGTCCCTTCAAAAGCTCCTTGCCCATCCAGGCTGGATATTTGCCTCTTTGACTCATCTTTTGGCGCACAGGGACAGTCTATTCCTGTGCCCTCAAGATTTCTGTTTTGAAGCATGCCCACCCTTCCCAGACTCCATTGTTTTTAAGGGCTGCTTCCCAAGGAACTCTCCAAATAAGTCTCCTAAATAGACCAATGTCTGCCCTCTGGAAGTCTAGTGTGAAACTTTTATTGATGCCCCTCCTTATTTAACCAAATATTGAAAACTCTTTAATTTCATTATCAGTATGCCTCAGATGGTCTCCAGTCACCATATCTCCCACCAGCCCATCCCTATTGGCAAACAGCAGGTCTAGTGTAGTGCCTCCCCTGGTGGGCTCACTCACCAGCTGTGACAAGAAGTTGTCCTCCACACACTCTAAGGACCTCCTGGACTGCCTCTTCTCTGCTGTATTGAGTTCCCAGCAGATGTCTGGTAGGTTAAAGTCACCTACGAGAACAAGGGCTGGTGATCCTGAAACCTCGTCCAGCTGCTTGTAGAATAAATTATCCTCCTCTTCTCCCTGGTTGGGTGGTCGGTAACAGACTCCCACCAGGATGTCAGCCTTATTGGCCTTCCCTTTAATTCTTACCCATAGGCATTCAACTTCATTGTCATTAGTTTCAATTTCCATGGCATCAAATGGCCCTAATATAAAGGGCCACCGCTCCACCACTTCTCCCTCTCCTGTCTCTTCTGAAGAGATTGTAGCCATCCAGTGCAGCACTCCAGTTATGCGAGTCATCCCACCATGTTTCCGTGATGGTGACTACATCACAGCTTTGCTGCTGTACCATGGCTTCCAGCTCTTCTTGTTTGTTACCCATGCTGCATGCATTCGTGTACATGCACTTCAGCTGGGCTGCTGACTTCACCCCTGGCTATGGCTTACCAGCCTTGGGCTTGCTTCTGAAGAGCCCAGTTGCATCCTCTTCCCATTCACCCCCTTCACTTAGCTGATATTGCCAAAGTCAATCCGAGTGAGTCACTGACAGGGTCTTCTCTGAAAAATACACCTCCACTGGCCTCAGCACAAAAGTGCCAGTGCCTATGTTTTGGAAAGGAATGTGAACCACCAGCCTGTAGTGTTCCTCCCTGTGCTAAAAGACTGAGTACCTCTCCTGGTTTGGCAAACAGGCCTAGGGACCAGAGAGGCATTAGTACCTCAAACAGGCCTAAGGACGAGAAAGACATTAGTACCTGAAACCAGAAAGACATTAGTACCTCAAACATGGTGATTACTTTACCCCAATACAAAGTAATTAAAATCAAACAAAAATGTAATTAGTACAGGTTTTTTTCACTTTCCTCAAACCCTACATTGGGTGCAAAAATTATTTTTCCCGGTTTGAGACAAATTGGAGGAAACTTCCTCTGATAGAAAGCAGGTTTCAGCTGTCCCTCCCCCACCAGGTTCAGGAAAAAAAATTCTTCGGAGGCAACGAAGAAAAAGTTATTTATTTAAGAAGCAGGGTGAGCACAGGCACCAAAAAGAATGAATAATGTTAAATAACAAAACCTCTCGCTGTGGAGAAAACCTGGGGAGATTCAGAGCTCTTTGTAGGTGATGGCTGTGCTCTCTCTGGAGCTGGGGTGCAGCTTGGGCCCACCCGGGCTGCAGTGTACAGCCTCCTGGTGATGTTCTGGTGTTGATGAACAGTCCAGAAGAGATGAAGAAGAAGAAGCCAAAGTCCCAAGAAAACCTTTTTCCTCAGCTAATCAACAAGAAGCTAGATAAGCTTCTAAAAGAAGAAGAAAAGGATTGTAACTCTCTTCCCTGCTTCTGAAGCCGAGAGCTGGTGAGCAAGCAAATGAGTTATCTGTGGTTTTGTACACAGCTGCCGAAAGAATTCCACCAGCTCCCCCTTCCTCTCCTGGACCTAGCTTTAAAGGCACAGAACTCATGTCTGACACAGGGCAGATGATAGGGAATACAGTATCATACAGTCACCCCAGGACAGTACCTATTCTGAGCTGGTCAAAACTGAAACCAAGCTTACCCAAGGAGATAATGAATGGGGTGATGTGAAACTTAACTATTCTGTCCTCTGGTGGAAACAAAGCCACACAGCTAGTAAAAAAGTTAAAACGGTAACAAATCAGCAGAGGGCTTTTCAAGTTGCCACATAACAGTGTCTCGAGAAAAGTCATGAAACTCAAAAAGGCTGGGGAAAAGCCTCTATGTTCAACAAATACATATTTGGTGAAAACCAGTTTTAATAGGGTGAAGGTAAATTTGCTCTGACCTTACTATTTGTGTTGTGCTTTTTAAAATGACTTAGCATGTGTTGTAGTAAACCAGGATCAAAGGTAGAAACATATTAGAGACTGTGAACCTTTTTTTTCCCCAAAGTGGCTCTGTGAAAGATGTGGCCATTTATCAAGAGTTGCGGTCCAACATGGAAGATAATGGACTGGACCAGTGAAACAGTTACTGCCATGAGAAGGGGACTAACGCAAGGAAGGTGAAGTGGGCCAGAACAGGAAGACTTCTGCTATGGAAACTGGTTAGCCACACGTCTACCACATGCTCCCTCAGGAGAGCAAAATATGCGGCATTACAGCTTCAGCACTACCTTCATGTAGGAAATCTTTCTGCACAAGGGACTAAGAATCTGAAAGACTGTAAGTGTAAATCCTGTAAATCTGCTGTAACATTTTTAAAAAGTGCAACTGATTTAGAAACTGCCTTTTCATGTTCCCCCTGCCTTGTGAAACTCCAAGTACTGTGTTTCTTTTGAGAAGCAGCATAAACCTGAACTCCCTCTGCTGCCTGTCTACAGCAGTCTGTTGTTTTCCAGTGACTGACATATTAATAAACTATTTAAAGTAGTTGTTCAAATGACAGTAATGAAATGATTGCTTGGTATATACCTATCATTTGTTTGAGTATATTCCTCTGTGAATGTCAACATTTTATTTTACACTTAAATAGTTACGAAGTCGAGTAGTAGGTTTTTGCTACTTTAATTGACATCAGACACTTATGTTTTTTGCTGCCTTTATGTGGAAAAAACATTCTTGTTTGAATGAGGCTTAAACTTTGTCAGTTTATGTAAGTGAAAAGACAACATTACTTGTTGCTATGTTCAAAAATCTCATGGGAAGATATCATGCTATCATTCTCCTGCATTGTTCTAAAAGTGTAAATAGAATAACGACTAAATTACAAGAACAAAATTCTGTAACTATTAGTTTTCACAGAATGAAATACATTTCTATCTGAAATGGAAAACACTAATTATTGACAGCAAGCAATTTTCTCCTGTAATATATTGGTAGTTTTTCACTCTTCTTCTTCTCTTTGAGTTTACTAAAATGAAAACAAATATTACAACTTTATAGGTGCACCTGTGTAAGTATTGATATCAGGAAAGTGGACTGTAAATGAGACACTCTTCTAGAAGGAAACAAAACTTAACTCTTACAGCCAATCTTAATAGCAGTTTTTCCAGACTGCTGGTTTTTCACTTACATTCATTACTGACCTGCTAATTTTATGTTACCTAACACTGAATTAAGTTATGGGATGAATCTTCCTAAGGGCTATCACAAGTCATATGAAGAACATTGGGAAAAGCCACCATGGATTCATCAAGGGCAAATCATGCTTGACAAACACGATCATCTTCTAGGAAACAGTAACCTGCTCAGCTGATGTTGGGTGAGGGTGGACACGGTCTACCTGGATTTCCCCAAGGCTTTCAATATAGGAATCATACATAATTCAGGAGTGCAGCATAGACTGGGATCTACCTGACTGGGGAGCAGCTCTGTTGAAAAAGATCTAGGGCCCCTTGTGGACAACACACTCGGTATGAGTGAACAGTGTGCTCTGCAGCGGAGAAACCCAAGAGGTTGCAGTAATAAGAACATCACTAAGAGATAAAGATGTTGTCCCACTGAGCGCCTCTCGGGCCACACAGTATTTAGCTTTGGTCTCTCCTATGCTAAAAAAATGTGGACTGGCTGGAAAGGGTCCAGGCAAGGGCCACAAACATGACTGGAAAGCCTGCCATATGAGGAAAGGCTGAGAAAACAGCGCTTGTTCAACGTGAGAAAAGAAGGCTTAAGGGAGACCTTATCACCATGTTCCGGTATTTAAAGGATGTCTACAAAGAGGATGGAGACTCATGTGGAGTCACATGGAAAGAAGGAGGAGTAATGGGCACAATTTAATCTTATCTAAAATACGATTTTACCAAGAAAAATTGGACCAGAGAATGTTTGAGGTCCCTTCCAACCTGGAACTCTGTGATTCTATGAATTATAATCTTCACCTAATGTTTAATGAGAATATGATAACTTTAATTAGAAAGAACTTTGTTATTATGCATGTAAGTTTGTTGTTCCTTTTAGTCATTTTGCCTTTAGAAGAATTTACTATTTTCACTGTATTTTTTACGCTAAAGCAGATCTATAAAAACATTCTGTGCAAACTGGCCAAATGATTTATGCTTGCAAATTCTGATTTTTAAAAATAGATAGTATTTTATATGGCTTTCAAAAAATGTGCATATGTTTATATTGATGACAGATGATGAGTGATGAAGTGATTTTCCAGATTGCATTAAATTAGAATTTCCTTCGACAGCCTTCTTTACTGGTTGTAATTTTGTCCTGCTTCTGCTTAAGAAAGAGCAGGGGTATTTCCCTCTCTTTCCATCCACAAAAAATCCTCCTCTGGGATTTTTCCTTCCCCCTTTCTCTGTTTTTTAGTCATCTAGATCTCTGAACCCCACTGTAGGAAATACTACTTGTCAGACCACAGAGGCTCCAGGCTATGCTCAGGAAAAATTAAGCTGCTGATGGGTAATGTGTCTTATAGCAGAGCTTTTCTTTGATTGGTGGCACTGCTAGGAAAGTTTCCCAAATGCAATACAGCACCACAGCTTCTCCATCGTTCTACAAGATACAGATGCTGAGTGAAATATTGTCATGCCTTAGTACCAAACATGGAATATCAGTGTGTGATAGGAGAACATAAGTGTGAAAAACTGCACTGATCACAGGAAGTGTGAGACTTGATATGCCTGCAACATGCTCCACAAACCAGTGCAGAAAATTTTTGTGGTGTTTGCAAATCAACACATTGGCCTCCATGCTTATACTGTTTGCCACACCTTCCACTCTCTGAGCCATCGTGTTTTGCATGAACCAGAATATCTTTAAAGGAGGACTTCTCTTGATTTTTGTTTGTAAAAACCTTTGACATAATATCATCCTTCACTAGTGATAATAATTAATATAGAAAATATAGAATATATATATAATATATAATATATTATAATTATATATATTATATAAAAATATTATTTCTATAATATAGAAATAACACGAACATTGCCCTGAATTTATCTCATAATGCCTTTGTTTCCTAATTCTGTCATGTATGAGCAAAATCACCATTAGTTACTGATCTCTTTCTTAGTCTAGTTGTTTGCCACCCTCCTGCTTAAATAGTTACCTTGAAATTCTACCACTGAAAATTTGGAAAAGTAACTAAATTTTAGTACTCCAGCAGTCTCTTCCCTGCCAGACTCCCAAAATTTTAGCTATGCAAAAAGCCCATGTGACTGAAATTCCTCAGTATCTCATTCACCAACGTATGGCTGCTCTCAGGTCACAAAAAGGATAGCCAAGACCTCTACCCACAAGCAGTCAAATTAGAACAAACATAGATTGGTAGAAATGGTGTCACTGGAAATGCAATTATGTTGCCTAATTTAGGCAGTCATATATGGGTCTCCCAAACAATGCCATTTAAAACATAAAAGTAATACATAAATGGTTTCATTTTCTTTTATTTTATGAGCTGGGTCACAAAATAAATATATTATATGAAAATGATAGGAAAAAAAATCTTTATTTTTATAAAGCAAACGTTTAAAATTACTCATCAATGTAACACCCTCATTTAGGTATTACATGAAAATAAAGTTGTTATTTCTATATTCTGAAATTATAAGTGCAAAAAAGAAAAATACATGAAATATTATTTTATACAATGATGGTGAAACATTGTGATACACAACCATCTGAAATTTCAGAGTCATAATTGTAAATATCTGAGAGTTGTGACATAGAATTCTCTAAAGACATAAGAAATTATCTTCATGACAATTAAAAAATCAACTTGAGTTTCAAGAATTGTAGAGTAAGAATCAAGTAGAAAACACTTTTCAGTGTTTTATAACAGTTTATGGGGACCTCAACCTTGGCATACTAGCCCTGGAAGAAATGTGAATTTGTGGAAAAGAATAGGCTAAGAAATGTAAGGGTGCGTGGAAGGAGAGAGTGGATACTCCCTTGAGGGTATCTGGTAAAGGACTTTTCAATACAAAAGAGCATAATAAGAAAAGGAAGAAGCCATATAAAGAATATATAGACACAAACCTGAGAGATGAATATAAGGGAGGCAGAGAGCAGAACACACCTCCTCAGACACAGTGATTGATGGACCATTATATTAATCCTTTCTTAAGTATCTTTCTGTGTCATCTCACTCTCTACCCCACGTGTCGTGCAAAGACTACGTGCCAATTACTGGGGTGGCCACTGTGATCAGATTTGGTGCCATCTGGAGTCAGATTGGGGGTATGGGTGCCCCACAGTCTGTGCTATCAACTACTGGAGCAAGTGGCATCTCAGTGTCAGCTGCCTCAGTGGGTGGGGCATGTCTGCCTCTCTCCATTGTGGTGTGTGTTCCAAAAAAATCGAGCTACTGTGGATGACCAGTGTAAATGAGGTCACTGAGGGGCTCAGTGCTGTCAGCTGGAGTGGGACAGCCCACGTGCCCCATGCCAGCTTTTGGGGGAGCCAGAGTCTGCATCATCCCCAGACTGGGATGGGTGTGGTGTGACTGTGTCATTCACCAGCAAACCTCAGGCTGGAGCAGCCAGCAGTCATGGGGGCCTGGGTTTAGGCACGGAATCAGGCTGCTGGGGGGGTCTGTGCATGTATTCAGGGGACCTGAAAATCTGTGCATGTGTGTGACTCCAGAGAGTGTCCTGTGTGTACCTTTGTGTGTGTGTGCCTGGGGTATGTGCTCACCTTCATTACCCACTGAACCTGCAAACGTGGGTAGAAACCCTGGATCCACAGGCATACCAAGCTGGGGTACAGTGGTCAAGCAGAAGAGTCCTGGTTCACAGCTGCTGGAGGGAGTAGTTGCTCCTAACATTCCTTAATAAGGACTACAAAAAAAGCTTCTGAATAAGAGGAAAATATAGGACAACTCCAGCTCGGAAAAGGTATGTTGTGGAGGAATAGAAACCCATGAATGGTTTAGAGAAGGTGAATGGGAGCTGATAGCTTCCTCATATGAGAAGCAAAGAGCTTGGTGAAGACAGGTGTCTGTCTTCACTTCTTTCATATAATTCATGAAGAAATTACTGCATTTGTTGTCATAAGAATCTGTGGAGGCCGGGAGTAAAAAGGGATTCAAAGACAGATTAGACAAGCTCATGGAAGGCAGTTCCCCTGGTAGCTATTAAATGTGATGGACAGATGCAATGTCCAGCTCATGAAATCCCTAAACACACATTGCTGGAAGCTGTGACGCTATGCTTGGATCACACTGTTCCTACTCTTCCTGATATAATCTTTCCCAAAGCATCTATTAGGAAACTACTATTGGAAGCAGGACTGACCTAGTTTGGCAATTTTTATGCCCTTCTGTCACTAAGGCCTGAGCATTAATCTTGACTTGCCCTGAGTACTGCTATAAAACCTTCAAATACAGTCCTCCAGTACTGAAAACAGATGTGTTCTCCAGGTCTTTTGCCAGGGGATAATATCTATGTGGCTTGTGACAGCCTGTGTTTAAACATCTTCCTTCGGCCTGTTCTGTAGCTCATGGTTGAATACATTACTTTAAAGACTGTGATCTAGGAGAAGAGAGGAAGGCTGCTTTTTTCCTTTGTCAGGTGGAGTCCTTTCAGGGCAGAAGATGAGAGGCTTTATCTGAGCAGATGGATATGGAGGAGAGCAGAGGGAGCTGGCAGAGAGAAGGGCATACTCTGCAGGATGCTCCAGTGGCAGCCAGACTGGAAGGTTACTGAAAAGCATGGTAGACTGAAGTGTAGCCAAAGCTGCGATGGAAAGTAGTTTTTTCCCCATGGACCAGAGGAAAATCCTAGAATCATAGAATGGAAGGGACCTCTAAGGGCCTCCTAGTCCAAATCCCTGCAATGAACAGGGACAACTTCAGCTAAAACAGGTTGCTCAGAGCCCTCTCCAGCCTGGCCTTGAATGTTAACAGGGATAGGGCAATGTACTGTAGAAAGCCTTTACAAGTTGCTGGACTGAGAACAAAACTGATCTAGGAGGTACACAGGACTAAAGGGATTTAGTTTAGTGGCTTTTTTTTTTTTTTTTTTTTTTTCCCCTCACTCAGCAGATCAGTTTTTTCCACTTTAAATGTTAGATTTTTCTAATTTGAATTCAAATAAAATGCATCTTTTAAGATGTGGATTTGCGGGACCTAAGTATGTTTACTATAACATGTAGGAAATAACCTGGAGCAAATTCATCTCAAAGCTTTGGCTCCATCAGAGTCCTGTCACATGGTCCATATTATATTGGATATTATAAAAAAGATTTGCTGAAAGAAGCAAACCTAGACCATAGTGAATATGAGATTTAATAAAACTGCTGTTGTCTGAGCTAATTTTCCTTTCCACTGGCTTGAGCTTCATTCACAGCACTATCTTTTTATAGTAAATGACTGTTCAAGCTGCATTACTGTTAAACTATGAATGACAGGCTCTGGATGTTGGCATAATATCATTTAGCTCAGCTTGGTTGGTAAATTCCAACATAACATTTCTTCAGAGACAAAACCCAACTTGTTTTTACCTTTGTGGTCTTAATTTCTAGCAAGGGTGGGATGAGAAATATATCTCTTTTGTACTTAGTAGTGACTTAAAGTAGGGAAAATATCTCTAGAAGGTAGATTTTGGAAAAGAAAGATAAAGCTAATATGTTCGTGCATGGGTTGAGTACTGCCTGCAATTACAGCAAATCATTCTCATACTAGGGAGTCAGTTTAGATTAGGAGACCTTTTCTTTGATTAGCCTGCATGTGTATGATATCTAGCAACAATCATTCAAAGGAGATTCACAGCAGAGGAGACAGAGGTGAGAGATAACAGCAGCTATAAGCAGAAAAAGCCTGCATAAATGGAGGAATAATACTTAGGAAAAGAGATTTCTGGACTGAAAGTCCCACATACATTTTTAAAACAACGGAAGCAAAAACTCCATCAATTTTCAGAACTGACCATTGAAAATAAAGAAGAGGGGAGAATAAAGAAAGTTATCATTGCAGGGACAATGTTGCTGCTGCTGTGGGAAAGGCTGATAGCAGTATGTGTGTATTGGAATGAGACTGGAGAGAGAGGGAGGTTACTTTGATTTTCATTTATTTTAATCTCAAACCTGGAAGTAGAATAATGAATGACTGCATTAGAAAACTAAGCATTCTGGCATATCTAACTGCTCTGAAACCTCCTACTCTGTAATTCCTTAATTAGAAAGAGGCTCAGTTGTGGAAAAATACATAGAGGTGTAGAGCTAAACCTGGGGAACTGACTCCAAGTAGGGTTTTGAACTGCTCAGTGAAAGGATTAGGGCAATGATAGCCAGGAGTGGAGATCCCTGGGTCTCTTGAAAGAAACCTTGGATTCAGAACAGGGTAAGTCTGTGATAACGTTATTATTGCAGTTTTTCATGAAAGGAACAAAGAGGAATAATATTGCCAGGATTATGGGATACAAACCCTCTTTAATTTTAATCTCCCAATATTGCAGCAATTTCATAAAGAATAGAGGAAATTGATGTAATACTGAGACAATGGCTTTTTTTTCACTGGAATTCTGTAGCTGTAGGGTGACTTGACAGATCCAAAGACTCATGAAATATGTGTAAGGCAAGAGAATGCTCTGGCCTTTATGCTGTGTTCATATGGCTCTTGATCTGCATTTTAAAAGCCATACTGAGAAGCTGAACCATATGGATTTGCTGACTGTCCATTAACTTGGGAGTATTTGCACTGAACTCTGCTGTGTGGTGCACATACATCCTAAGCTTCCTAAGTAGTGAAAAAACCTTTATAGAGGAAGTAAATTAAATCTGTTTAATAATAAGCTACTAATTAAAGGATAGAGGCAGAAAAATGAATGGAAACACAAGTGAGCTTATTTTTATTTCATGCCAAGGATAACTTTTTCTGGAATATGATGGCTTGTTTATCATGGAAAATTTTCGGATCAAAATTCAACATCTTTCTAAAGGTAAAGGCACCAGCTGTAGAGGTACAGGCACCAGCTTTCCTGGGGTTACTGACTTGATGCAGGAAAGGATGGGTGGAATTCAGTGACATATATTATGCAGGTCAGATTATGTTAGCCCATTAATGCCTGTTGGCTTTAATACCCCTGAATCTATAGAACTTTGTGCACTAGAGTAGCTAACAATGCTGACATTTTAAATTGTCATCTTCAGATTTCAGAGCTGGAAAAAATGGGGCAGTTCATCCGTGTGTTTGCTGTTTTCTTAGCAAGCATGAAGGTCAGAAACATTTCTTCTCAAATATAAAATCTTTCATTGTATAACAAAAGGTACTTGTCCTAGGAGGGGGGAGGAATTCTTGCTCTGGTATTGTTAAGTCTGATATGATGTAAAAATTCATCCTATTTTGGGTGGGAAAAGACTTTTATGAGAGTATTGCTTGTCAGTTGTACAAAAGTCAATTAACCCCGTAGTGATTCTGGTCCACTGGGATTTTGTAGCAATCTAACTCCACCTTGGAATGCTACAAGCAGTTGAATGCGGCTCCGAATCAGTAAAGGACCTGTGTAAATACAGGGCTCCTACTCAAAAAGAATGGGGCCCTGGGCAGTGGTAACTCCCTTACCTTTGATGAATCATTGGAAGGAAATGAAGACACCGATTGGAGATCAAATCATTCCACTCAACCTCATTGTGAACATGTCTAATGAGGCCTTGGTAGTTAGAAACAGACAGGAGCACTCCAGCATATCAGTCCAAGGGCAACAGAAGCCGGCGTGCCTTAGCCAGGCCAGCAGGGTGGGCTGGGTAAGGCTGTGCTTCTCAAATGTGGCACTTGAGCAATAAAAAGCAGACGAAGCATAGAATTAAATTTAGAAAAGGAACATGAACTTCAGTTGATTCTCCATGAGAAAACCCCCTTATACACTTCAGTTTAAATCAAGGAACTAAATATCTTTTCAAAATTATGGAGACCTTGCTTTACCCTAAAAATACCATATAATATACCTTCTCAAAGTGTGCTCTCTTGTGCCTCTTGGTACAGATATGGAATGCACTGTGCTTGTTTTAGAGCCCTCGTCTCCATTTGAATGTAGTTGACCATGGCTGAAAGTGATTGAATTAGTGTGGCTTAATGAGTCAGCTGAGCCTGTGCAGCTGATGGTGAGCCTGTTGTTACAGGTACCTGCTGTGCTAGTAAAATAAAACCTGTGAACTTTAGACGTGTTTTTGGTGGACATGATTAGGAATAGAAGAGAAAAGAAAGATTGAAATGTGCTTAACTTTTAAGGAATTTGTTTGACTTTGGCATTTCACTGCATGCATTTTCCTTGAATATTTTCTTATTTAGAGTATGAATGCTTAGTTGTTATAGTAGCATAATGAACTCCTGCTAACTTTCTTTGCATCTTAAACTGCAATGAAAATTTTAAGAGACTCAGCCATGCAATGTATTTGGTGTAAATGTCTCAACTTTATGAAGATTTTCAGAAAAATGTGGTCTTGCTAGTTTCTAAACATAAAACATTTTAATTTATATTGAGCTACAAATGCAATGATTGCACAATAATAATAATAATTCTCTTAGAACACATAATAAAATGCATGTTTTATAGTTTTAATGTACCTAAACAGTATCTTCTTATCTGAAACTCTTGCTTTATTGCAGTAGACATGCAATAGTTTTATTATTCAAAGTGCCATTTCTGACATAGTATGAGAAATTGAAACAACGTAACAAAAGCGTGTTATGTAAGTTTTAAGCAAGATATTATGAAAAGTTGAAAGAATAGGGAATTTCTGGAATTGTGCCCACAGACTAGCTTATTGATAATTAAAGAAAAGAAAAAAAATGGATTTTTTCTGCTGACAGATCAGTCTTGGATCAGCATTATGAGTTTGTGACCTTTTTGTCAAGTCAGTCTGTGGTATGTAGTATGTGTGTCTGCACTTAAATGTAAAATAGTGTTGCGAAAACGTGACAAAAGTGGTGAAGTTTCATATTTAATGGAAACAAACCAATGTGGCCTTTAAGGATAATAATTTTCAAGATACATATAAGGAGCCGAAGAGTCAGATAATCTACTTAAATTATTTTTTAGAGCAAGTAAGCTGAAGACCTTTGAACTCAATGGGCATTACTACATATTTGAAAATCTAGTATTTTTCCTACACATTCAGTTACTTCTACTTCTTTCCCTTAGGGTTTCCTGCTTGGCTGCCTTTCCTTGGTTTGTTTTTGAAGGGTATGGAGAAATTGCTCAGTGTGGGTGGATTTAACAAGCAATTAACATCTTGGCAAAGGTAGGATGGTCTCCAACAATTTATTTTCTAAACTTCAAAAAGGGTTTCCAACGAAACACAACTTGAAAGATCTCATTTCTCCCAAAAATTCTTTTAGCACTTGCAACCCAACCTACTTATTTTGCCTAATTTGACCTCAATAATAAGTTCTCAACTCATTTAATTTATTAAGGCATTTTCTCTTAATCAATCTATAGATATTTCATGCTCTAAGTCTTTTCTGTTAAATTGTTCTCTTTTCACACTCTTGTTGCCTTTGTGCTTTTGGTTCCCTCAGCTTTTCAATGTCTATTGGTCTGTGCTTAGAATTGAATACATTAGTCTAAATTCTACTAACTTTGTAAAATGAAATATTTTTTCTTTCCCATAAGTCAAGGTAGTTCTATATGTGCTGTTCAAAATCACACTGTCCTTTCTGTGCAATATGCTACTGTGTAATTCACACTTTACTGTACTGAGGTAATATTGGTGGTTCAGTTTCTTTTCTCATGTTTTGAAAAATAACCTGGTTTCTTCCTCTTCTACATATTTAGTTGAATCTAAGGAGATTCTATACTGCATTTTTGTGCCTTTGCTGTAGAAAGGTCATTTACTACAATTCCCAATTTATTATCATCTGCTAATTTAATTATTGTGCTGTTTAA
Source organism: Aphelocoma coerulescens (assembly GCF_041296385.1). NCBI lineage: Eukaryota > Metazoa > Chordata > Aves > Passeriformes > Corvidae > Aphelocoma > Aphelocoma coerulescens. The sequence continues at coordinate 33,549,924 of NC_091014.1, read as the reverse complement.
CCTCTTCCTGATTGCTAATGAAGATGAATGTCTTACATTTTTTCCATTTTCAATGCCAGTGAAAAATGATATATTAAAAGAGTATAAATCCAGCACTTACAGATCTTGCAAAAAACTGTCTATTTCATTTTACTGCTATTTATTATTATATTATTACTCCACTGCGTGTGTTTTCTTCATTTGGTTTTCTGATGATGAACTGTTTATTTTCAGGACAGATTGATTGAACATCAACAGATAGCCAAAAACACTAGTGAAACTTTTGTAAAATTGAAAATTGCCTCCATGTGTTTGTATTCCCATAACATACTAATTTCATCCAACATATTAGACTTTTAGTAAAGCACGGGTTTTTTAAGTGCAGTTAATGTCATAATACAGGCATTTTTTAGGTTACCTACGGTCATGGGTTAGCAAGCATAGTCCCGGAAATGTTGTTCTTGCAAAGGGGTGCTTACAGCTTCCTCTGTGACTTGACAGAACCTATCAGCTGGCCAGTTTGAATATGGACAATTCTTTAAGCCACTTAAAGTTGTGACCGCCTCTGTGATACACACTTAAGAAAACCCCAAGGCAGAGTCTCTGTCTCGTTTCCGGTGCTGGGACAGGTGGCTGCGGGCCCCATGCAAGGTCCAGCGGGCCCACCCCTGGCCCTGCTCGGGCCAGGCCGGGCCAGGCCACGGTCATCCTGGAGCTGAAGCAGCCCTGTTCCACCTGTGGAACCCCCCCCACTGCCCTGCTGTGGGCAGACAGAGCAACCCAGCTCCCCCTCTCCACTGCGGCCAAGATTCAGCTGAAGCTGCCCTGCTGTCCGGCAAAAGATCATGTGACCAACAGCGATAAGCTTCATTCCAGCTGCAAGGCCTAGGTGAGATTAACCCTTTTAGTGCTGTGAAGAGCTGAAAACCTGAGGGAGAAGAAAGAGGAGATGCTTAAAGCTGAAATTCTGTTGTAAAGCTATGATGCATCAGAGTACCCATTGTAATTTCATGAAAGCATGGGGGGTGGAGCGTTCAACTTGTGAGCAAAAGCACCTGCGCTGAGATAGGCAGATGCTGATGCAGCTGTAATTTCATGAGAAGTTTGGACAGGGAGAGATGGAAGCAATGAGGACTTTTGCTCCAAATGGAAAAGGAGAAGACCTCAGTTCCTAGAGATGCTCCCAGAGATAGTCCTAGAGATGAAGACGAGGAAGACCCTTTGCTCCCAGGGAAGGAGAAGGGCCTAAGTTCTTAGAGATGAAATGCTCCCAGAGATGGGTGAAGAGAACTTTTGTTTCTGAATGGCTCAACCTTAAAATTTTACCCCAGTAATTTCAAGAGTGGACCCTCGAAAGCAGTTGTGGGAAAAGCTGCAAGTCGGAGGAAGGGACTCACATGCGAGCAGAGAGACTCCTCTTCCTAAATGGACTGAACAATATTTGGAAGTGGGCGGCTGTCTCCTTGTGATAATGTTTTCACAGCATGGGCAAGAGAGACTCCTCTTCCTAAATGGACTGAACAAGGTTATTATGGAAGTGATAAAGAGACTGAACATCTCAAGGGTTGTCTTTTTACATTATCAGTGGGAGAAGGGAGGAAGGTGGGGGGGGGGGGGGGGAGGAGAAGTGTTCTGAAGGTGTGGTATGATTTTTTTTCTTCTTTTAGGTCTGTTAATAAACTTCTTTATATTCTTTCAAGTTTTGTGCCTGCTTTGCGTTTCTCCTAATTCTTATCTCACAGAAGGTAAACAGTAATGAGTATTTTGGACCAAACCACTACACCTACTTCATTTTCACAACCTGAAGTTTGCTAGGCAATAACTGTTGGGTTCATGTGTTTATTTTGAACACGGGTTCTCTATTAGCTGTATCTCAGATTATTCAGCACCTGCAGTTTCTACACATGTGCTGCAGTACCTGCTAGTAGGATAGGGTATTCATTTGATAACTGGGTAACTCATGGATTTTCTAATTGACCACCTTCCTATTTTCTTGTATTCCTGTTCCTTATTTGTCAATATACTTATTTTGCAGTTGTCAGTTTTCTCTTAATAAGTTAATCAAGAACGATACTTAGAAGGTAGTTCAGCTTTTCGGTTGCAAAGCTTAATTTTTGATTCCCTCACCATGACAGGGCCTTTAGAGTATTTTCGTGATGTTTGTTGATGGCACTGTGAGTTCTCCTGCAGTAACAAACCACTGCTCTGGGATGTTTCCTTTATATCTTTATCCTCTCTCTTGTGAAGCTTCCCTGTTGCAGATTTCTTTCAGAAGAAAACTAGTGTACTAATTATATATGCCAAGTAAGATGAGAAACAGCTAACCTAAATTCTCTGTTGGACATAGAACATGAGAAATAAGAAGACTCTGTTCCAAGCAGCCTGCTGCACACAGTGAAGCTAGAGAGGAAGGACAAATGTAAAGAGACTGCTGTCTTTCTGAGAATCAGAGATAGCAGAAGCTGATAAAAAAGGTTTCGAAGCCATGCTTTTACAAATTCATCTGGCCCATGCTGAGATTTGAGATGATGTCCATTTCCTGCCGACACTTACCAGTCAAAGTTCCTGAGCTGAACGCCTGTTGTTCTTGTTTTTGTTATTGTGAAGGGATGAAGGTCATTACATATGTTGTCTAGGTTTCTGTGTCTACCCTAGGTATTTTTGGTCTTTGGACTGTGAAAAACCAAGCAGATTTTTCCCAGTGCTATTCAAAACTGGACCCTATCTAAGAAGTTACGTTTAAAAAAGCCCATTTTGTTTTTTAATGGGTGTAAAGTCTAGCAGCTATTAAATGGTGTGGGCATTGCACTATACTTCTAGCAAACAGTGTATTGCACAATATACCTAGACTCACAGTAAGTTAATGGGATTTAAAAAATACAGTATAAGATTAGCTCTCAGATTCAGTGTCATAAGTAGATTCAGCTTATGAAAAAGTATAAGCATTAACCAGCTATCGGAAGGCTTTGAGTTAAAGTAATCCAGAGAACAGAAAATATTAGTTGAATCTACAAATGGTCTTGCATCAGAAACAAAGTGATTAAGTTCTTAACACTGAAAAATCCAGTAACTTCAAAAATAAAGCCCAGAAGGACTGGTTTAATCAAATGTCACATAGATGCTGGCAACAAAGATTGTTATCGAAATGCCTTACAGAGCTTCATTTATGAGGAGAAAAGTTATAGAAGATCAAGGAAATCAAATGTTAAGAGGGGGCATTGTTTCTTCGGCAGGTTGTTCATGGGCATCTCCAGTTTTATTAGTACATTTGTGAATGGGGCAGGCCCAGCCTCAACTAGTATTGCTGTGGGAATGGCGGTTGCACCGGGGAAAAGCCCTGGCCCCAGACAAGACCCGTGGGGCAGGCCTGGCCCGGGGACCGTGCGACCTGGCCTGTCCCGAGTGGTATCAGCGCGGGGCACAGAGCTGTGGCTCCGCACGCCGCATGGCGTGGAAGCGGTGGTGTAACCTCACATGTTCGCCATGGTGCATGGACCAGAAGTGAAACAAACAGCAACCAAAAAGATGCCATCTCAGCAGACCCAGCAGAAGAAAGAACGTGATAAGCTACAATAGCAGATGCTGTCTGAGAACTCAACCAGCACCGATCTCCAAAGTCAACAACAACCAGCCATCTCATCATTTTAAATTTAACTATTTTGCATTATTTTACCATTTTTCTATTGTATAAAAATTATGTTGTAGAGCTGATAGCTAGCTGGAGCAAGAGTGTGGGGCTGTCTGAAAAGGACTTCGGGAGGACGAAATAGTTGCTCTGCCCTAAGGAGCCCTGCTGAGCTCCCAGGGAAAGCTGCAGCTTGTTAAACCAAATCTAGCACAGCAACACATTTGCTCTGGAAAAATTTTATATGGGCTATGGGAAGTTAAACAGTGCCACTCAGTGAGAACAGTATCTGCTGTCCAAGGTTTATGACTCATCAGGTTTTTGAAGTGAAGCTTGGTCCACTAACACCTAAGACATATGTAAGGATAACAGTCCTGCAGATATTTCTGAACCTAAGTTGAAAAACACCATTCTGTAGTAGGGGGATGCTGTATCATTTTCAGGCCTTGTCCTTTAATTCACCTGCAATGTTGCAGAGATTAGGGAGTAAAGTTACGGCAGCTTTAATTTTCAAAATGTACATTTCTATTTAGATGATTTAACAGAGGCATCCTCTATTTTCCAAAAGCATCCGCAACATCAGCTTTTGCAAGATGTAGAAGCATTTAATAGAATATGAAAAGCAGGGATTACTTGTATATTAGAGAAATGTCAATTTCACTTCTGTTCGGAATAGTAGGTAAGGATTAAGAGCAGATTTTTCCAAATGCTAAAGTGGGGTTGAAAACACAATCTGCTAGTCAATTAAAAGAAATTAGGTCCTTTTGAGGAACCATCAAGTACCACTGAAACTACATGCCTGACTGTTCTGTTAAAGCTTCCCCTTCAAACAGCTCACAAGATACGCCTTTTGAACAGACTTGGATATGCTAATAAGCCTTTCAGCTTAAAAGTGTTTGTCAGCAGTTTTAAAATATTCACAATTCAATTCATTGAAATGACTTTCCTAAGATTTAGTGGCATGCTTGGGAGCATCAGTCACAAAGCTTTTCCACAAAGGATCACATAGTGTGGTAGCTTATTCTCTATTTCAAGTGATAAAGAAATACAATAAATAGTATGAGGTGAGGTGCTGTCACATTCATTTCTGCTGTTGAACGCTTCTTCCTACAGAAACAGTTACTCTGGTATTCAGCAACAGAAAGTGTTCTCAAAGTGATGGTCCATCTCCCCAGTTGCTGTAAATTTGCAGATTCACTGACTGCAATTTCATTCAAAGTCCAGTGTAGTTCATAGAATCCTAAAGGTGTGAAACAGTAAGAGGGTCCAGACAGAGACATATTCAGAACTTATTTTTAAGGTTTCCCCATAGTATTGTCAATCACAATATCTAACCTTATGTCATAGGTTAGCAAGCATAGTCCCGGAAGTGTTGTTCTTGCAAAGGGGTGCTTACAGCTTCCTCTGTGACCTGACAGAACCTATCAGCTGGCCAGTCTGAATATGGACAATTCTTTAAGCCACTTAAAGTTGTGACTACCTCTGTGATCCACACTTAAGAATAGACAACCCCCAACCACCCCCCCCAGCTCTCTGTCTCGTTTCCGGTGCTGGGACAGGTGGCTGCGGGCCCCATGCAAGGTCCAGCGGGCCCACCCCTGGCCCTGCTCGGGCCAGGCCGGGCCAGGCCACGGCCATCCTGGAGCTGAAGCAGCCCTGTTCCACCTGTGGAACCCCCCCCACTGCCCTGCTGTGGGCAGACAGAGCAACCCAGCTCCCCCTCTCCACTGCGGCCAAGATTCAGCTGAAGCTGCCCTGCTGTCCGGCAAAAGATCATGTGACCAACAGCGATAAGCTTCATTCCAGCTGCAAGGCCTAGGTGAGATTAACCCTTTTAGTGCTGTGAAGAGCTGAAAACCTGAGGGAGAAGAAAGAGGAGATGCTTAAAGCTGAAATTCTGTTGTAAAGCTATGATGCATCAGAGTACCCATTGTAATTTCATGAAAGCATGGGGGGTGGAGTGTAAAACTTGTACTTCTGAGCAAAAGCACCTGCACTGCAATAGGCAGATGCTGATGCAGCTGTAATTTCATGAGAAGTTTGGACAGGGAGAGATGGAAGCAATGAGGACTTTTGCTCCAAATGGAAAAGGAGAAGACCTCAGTTCCTAGAGATGCTCCCAGAGATAGTCCTAGAGATGAAGACGAGGAAGACCCTTTGCTCCCAGGGAAGGAGAAGGGCCTAAGTTCTTAGAGATGAAATGCTCCCAGAGATGGGTGAAGAGAACTTTTGTTTCTGAATGGCTCAACCTTAAAATTTTACCCCAGTAATTTCAAGAGTGGACCCTCGAAAGCAGCTGTGGGAAAAGCTTCCTTGGGGGAAGGGACTCACATGCGAGCAGAGAACCAACCCAGGCGGCTGTCTCCTTGTGATAATGTTTTCATAGCATGGGCAAGAGAGACTTCTCTTTCTAAATGGACTGAACAAGGTTATTATGGAAGTGATAAAGAGACTGAACATCTCAAGGGTTGTCTTTTTACATTATCAGTGGGAGAAGGAAGGAAGGTGGGAGGGGGGGAGGAGAAGTGTTCTGAAGGTGTGGTATGATTTTTTTTCTTCTTTTAGGTCTGTTAATAAACTTCTTTATATTCTTTCAAGTTTTGTGCCTGCTTTGCGTTTCTCCTAATTCTTATCTCACAGAAGGTAAACAGTAATGAGTATTTTGGACCAAACCTCTACACTAAATTGGTGTTTCTGCCTGGTTACAAACCGAACCTGCTACACCTTACATTCACCAGTTTCAATAGGTAACTAAAGTAATACCTCAGTTTTCAAAAAGTTTTTGAATTATGTAAAGGTGAAAACTATAATTTGCCCTTCTCTACACAGAGGTTAAGATTAAAACCTGGAATGCAATTACCTTTTCTAAGTTTGTTCAGTCATTTCAAATTGTAAGGAAAGGATTAAAGTACTGTAAGAATAATAAAAATACTCATAAAAAGATATAGGAGAAAAATATTTTCTTCCTCTTTCTTGAACTTCAGCAGGATTATTTAGAGTGACTTTTAGCCACTTCACATTTATTTGCAAAGGGGGTAATGAGGTTAAGAGCTGTAGAAGCCTGCCAATTGATCAAAGATATTATAAAGTAAACTGGATGAATGACAACTGAATGTGGGACCAGAAGTAATGTGTACTTTACTAATCAAACAGCAGAGTAAGTAAAGAATAGTTGCCCTCTGCTGGGCTGAAACCTTGGAAAGTTGGTGCCAGTTTGATGGTTAATGACATCTTGATGTAGGGTAGTCTAAAAATACAGTGTAGCTGGTGAACAGTGAAATAAATGAGACAGTGAAGAGCAAATCACTCCTATTCTAGTGTGGGAATCCCATCTCCAAACAGGGGAGGTGGAACATGCATTTCTGTCCTTTGTCTCTAATCCCCACAGAGAGTGCGCAGTACCTGTCTGAGATGGAGTCAAATTTCTTCCCACAGTGCTGGTTTGGATTTGTGATTGAAACCACCTGGTGTTTGGCTGCTGACAAACAGTACCTGCAGAGCACTGGAAGCTTTTTCTTTTTTCCTCTCTGCTCCCTCCCACCCCAGTTAGTAGCTGGGGGTGGGCAAGAAATTGGGAGGAGACACAGCTGGAACAGATGATCCCAGCTGCTGAAAAGATACTCCTTACCATAAGATTTCATGTTCAGCAGTAAAATGGGTAGGAAGAAAAATCCTGTGGTTTATCTTCTAGTTGTTACTCAGAAACTGCCTAGACATTGATCTGCTTGTGGGTTGTGGAGAGCTGCCTTTGCATCACTTATTTTTTCCCCTCCTTTCTTCACTTATTAAACTATCTTTATCTCAATTAATATTTTTTTTTTTGCTCTTGCTCTTCCTATTCTCTCCTAGTCTTGTTGGGGGCAGGAAGTGTATGAACAGATGAGTGTGTGCTTAGCTGCTACCTGGAGCCAAACTGCAGCAGAGAGCAACCTGCAATAATATTGAAAATGTCACTCTGACCTAGTTCCTAATAATGCTGCTGGTGAAATGGGAAATGGCTAAAGAAACATGTTAGGGTCCCTCCTGCCTCACCAACAGTAAACTATTCCATCTTCTCATGCTCTTTGTCTCTATCATTTTTTCAGCAAGATCTAGTTCTGAAAATGGCAATTGATTCCTCTCGGTTGTCTGAGCTCTGTTAAAATCAATCAGTGTAAAAATGCTGATCTTGAATTTAGATTCATGCAGTTCCTTTGCTGTTGGTGAGAACAGACAAAATTGGGCTGGTGAATAGTCCCTATTGGTCTCAGCACAGGAAAATTTGGCTTTCACTCTCCTGGTGTCATTAGTCTGCATTTACCAAGTATAACACATTTTCACCGTAGAGATCAAACATGGTAGCAGGTGCAGGACTGAAGGGCATGTTACTTTACACAGTCTGAGAAACCACTGTCTTGAAGTATAGGGTGGTGCCTCTTCATTGTGGGTGGGTTTTTTGTTTTGTTTTTAGGCGAAGAACAGACATGGAGGGGAGGGTGGTAACACAGAGAGAATTGAGATCTGATAAAGGTATTTAGATAGAGCAATGATATGGGGATCTCTTTTTTCGAGTGCCCTAAGTTCAAAGGGCATGAATGATAATTTAATTCATAAAAAAGATATAACTGATTTGTTTCTTAGGGCATGCAGGAAATACCTTTAAGAACTCAGTTGTTCCTGAGTTCAGAAGGCACAGGTCATTTTTGTTGTGCTGTCAATGTTAAAACATGAAGATGTAATAAGCACAAAAGAAAAAACAAATTATCAGCTTTCTTTTATAATAGAACCTTCTATGTTTCACAAGTAATCTGATCTCTACCAAAACAATAGTAGCTAAGTATCTAGTTTCTACTGTTACTTAACACCAAGAGTCTTCTGCGGTTTCTTAAAAGGCCCCCTTTTATTCCAGCCAACGCTACTCTTCTCTGCTACAGTAAGTCCTTGGGGACTTACTGTAGTGTAAGACTATATTTATTCAATCTACAAAACCAGCAAAATACTTTGACATTTGGTCAGGTCTTTTTGGATTGACTGTTTACATTTACACTCTTGTCTAGAACATTCTCAGTTTGGTCTTGGCAAAACAGCAGATCATATGCTGACAGCATCAGTCTTGAGATCTCTGATGGGGTGTTCCTGTTTGTCTTCTGAAATGGAATCGTAGGTGTGTCCAGCATGCTGCAATCACATCTGCCATGAGGAGAGCCCCAGCAGCTGCTGTGCAGGCTGCAGAGGACAGCACTGGCACATCCACGTGCATCTGCCACAAGATGCAGTGGGACATTCAGGCTGCAAGATCTGAACTGAGTGATACCTGCTTGTGCTAGGGCTGGATCAGTCTTGAGAGCATCCTGAGCACTAATGACTTATGTAGTTATAGCTACATTTCAGATTTCTTTGTGCTTCAAAATTTGTCTGGCATAGACTTTAGCTGACACATGACTATCCTGGGAGCCCCTCAGATAGAGCCAGTGTCATGGGCAACTACTGTTCCTCCAGGATCACATATGTTTTTGGAAAGAGAGTTTAGGCTTTGAGATTTTTTGTTGGCCATTTGATAAGTTGATTATTACTATCTCCACTTGGCAACTGTATAATTGCAGTGTATGTGCCTGGTGTATTTTCCAATGTCTGTTTAAAATAGTTTGTAAACTTGTTTCTGGGTGGTTTTCATTGTGCTCAAATAGGAGATACTGTTTCTGTGACTGTATAAACTGCAGTAGCACTTAAAATATAGAGGTGTCAGCAAAATCCTGATAATTGTATATTGACCTTAGATAGTTCTGTGATGTCTTTGTGAACTTAACAGACCAACAGCTCTAATACAAAAAAAAATAAACAGTAAACCCTGAAGTCAGCAAGGTCAGACTGGGTAGTTCACTATAATGAGTTCCACAGGTGGCTGCTGATGAAAACTGAGCAAAAACTGGGTAGCCAGATCGCCCAAATGCACCTGTAATAAAATACTTAAGAAAGGGGAAAAAAACCTCAACCAAACCAAATTATTCTGCATACACATTTGCAGCCAGAGAAGAGAGGAGTGAGAATTTATGAGAGACGTCTCTGCAGACACCAAGTGAGGAAGGAGGGGGAGGAGGTGCTCCATGTACTGGAGCTGAGATTCCCCTGCAGCCCATGGTGCAGACCATGGTGAGGCAGCTGTGCCCTTGCAGCCCCTGGAGGGCTATGGGGGAGCAGATATCCACCTGCTAGCTGTGGAGGAGCCCCACTCCGGAGCAGGTGGTTGCCTGAAAGACATCTGTGACACTGTGGGAAGCCCACACTGAAGCAGGCCCCTGTGAGAGCCCTGTGGATCCTTGGAAAGAGGAGCCCATACTGCAGCAGGTTTGTTGATAGGACTTGTGACCCTGTGGGGGATCCACACTGGAGCAGCCTGTTCCTGAAGGAATAGAAAGGGGCCCACCCTGAAAGAAGTACAGCCTGTGGGAATGATCTAATCAGAGAAGTTTGTGGAAGACTGTCTATCTGCCCCACATTGGAACAGAGGAAGGACTCCTCTCTCTGAGGAGGAAGCAGATGTAGAAACAGTGTGTGGTGAACTAACTGTAACACCCATTCCGTATCTCCACCAGCAAGGTGGAGAAGGTAGAGAATCAGGAATAAAACTAAGCCCAGGAAGGAGGGAGGGGTGTGGCAAAGATGTTTTTAGGATTTGTTTTGCTTCTCATTATTCTGCTCTCATTTTATTGGTAATAAATTCAACTAGTTTCTCTAAGTGGAGGCTGTTTTGCCCATGATGCTAATTGGTGAGTCTTCTCTGCCTGCTTTTAATTCATGAAGCTTTTGTGATATTTCCCCTCCCCTGCTCAGTTGAGGAGGAAAATGATAGAGTAGCTTTGGTAGGTACCTGGCATCCAGACAGGGCCAAACTGCCACAAGAAACACCTGGTGTTAAAGGGAGCGTAGAGGAGGAAAAGATAAACCAAATATAGATTATTCATGTGGGAAGCTTTTTTAAAAATCAAATTGTAAAGCACATGCCCGAGTGTGATGTTACCCTGTCCAAAGATTGGTCTGAAGAGTTATTTATAGACCTGTTACATGACGGCTTTGCTTGTTTATTTTGCACTCTTTTGGGGATTTGTATTCAGACTTCCAAAGATGGGTTTTTCGTTGCAAGTGGTGCATACCAGAAAGTAAATTTTATTTTTTAAATTTAGCACTAGTTTTCATTAGCAGAGTCAACTCATATGTCCTATTAAAATGTGGATTTATTATTCTTAGGCACTTCTTGTGAGAGGATCTATTTCAGTGTTTTCGGGAACTCAGAATACCTGAGCAGGTGCATTAGAATCTGATGCAGAAGCTACTAAAGTGCTTTCAAATATATGATTTCTGTTTCTCTCTTTCACTCTCTCTCTTTCTTCTCTTTTCCACTCCTGTAGCTCAAATTCTAATTGTTTTGCTCACCTTGAACAGTGCTTAGCACTCTACTTGATGTTTGTTGGCCTGCTCAAGGTACTGACCCTCACTGTGAGCTGAGTTCTCATAGTACTTCCCTTGTTATTCCAAGAGAGATTTTATTTATTAGGTTTTTGTGTGATTTTTTTTGATAGACTAACAGGTATAATCTATATATGAAAAGTGCTAAAAGTAGTATTACTCTGCTTTTTCAGAATGAGGTTTGTGTAACAAAGTTAGTGGAACATTAAAGTGCTGACCTTTAATATGAAATATACTCCATCTGTAACACAGGACTAGTGTGCCCTTCAACATGAATCTTTGTCACCACCATGTAGACATATCTTCCTGTGAACACCAAATTGTTATGTACAAGCTCACCTTGAAATGTGCAGATTGCCTTTGCTCCTGAGTTAATTCTGCAAACTGCCCTGTGGTTTCTGAGATGTTACCTGAACCTTAATCTGCTTATTTCTGCTTTATGCAAACTGTTTTTAACTGACCGTGATTATTTTCATTTCTTTGAACTTTTTCCATCCTAATAAACTGATGATGTCAGATCCACATGTTCTTAACTGGACTGCGAAATAAATCAGGTTCTGGTCAACCTTTGGTATGGATCATGTGGGTCCCTAACTTTGAAAGTAGTAGGAGAGACCTGCATCTATGTGAAAAGGTGGTTTCAACTGGAAGAATTAGAATTTCTTCTCTGAAGGGATAAGGGGTTAATCACTGGTGTGAGATTACAATTAGAAATTAAGACACTTAAAATTATGGGTATGCAGGTCAGTGAAGTCCAGACTTCTGCTATGGCAAACAAATATCCAGTCAAACCAACAAGTGGAGTCCAGAGAGAGAATTCAGTCATCATATGCTAAATAAGAACTTTAGGATGAGCTGAATTTTTCCACTGGCTGTATCCATTATAGTGAGAGTTTAGACATTAAATTTGTAGAGATTAACATTTATATCTTTTAATTTGGAGTTATTTCAGTATATAGATATGTTGCCTAAATATAGGGTCTTTGTGTCATTAGAGATGGCCCTAGGTAACCAAGACATCTGCACAGCTCTGTCATGTCATTGTCCCCATGCCCACTGCCTGCTACACTACACTGTATGTCTCTTTCCTTGCACAGTTGGCCAGTGAGTAATATTTAGTTTTCAATGGGTTTTTCTTTTGTTCTGTTTGTTTTTTATTCACTCTGAATTAGAGCAAATAAGAAAATTTTTCAAACTCCTCTAAATCTTTGAAGTTCTCTTTTCTTCTGGGAAACTGGAGGGATTACTCAGTATCAAGGCCAACATCATGCTGTTTTCCCAGGGAATTTTGGTGGTGTGAGGAGGCCCTGGTGCACTCTCCCTATTTTGTATTTTTTTTATATTTTGACAGTCATATAGGATGTATTAGAGCCTTCTGGCTTGGGACATATTGGACAGTGCATGTATTCACTAAGCTAAAGTTTTGAGACTCTTTCTGTATTATTACTTTCTTTATGACAGACAGGATTAGAAGGCCACCACCTCCACATTACTTGGCTTTGTAGCACACATATGGTAAATAGAGAAAATAGTGCCTTGAAACCTTGCCTTCAGTGCAATGAAAATTACTTGTTACCGGGATATTTATGAAAAAAATGTTGGGCTTGACGGACACAATATTTTTATAAAATTATTCTCCTTTGAAGTTCCCAGACACCTCTACTTCCACAGTAAGAAAATTTTTTTCTATTCTAATTCTCAGTTGACTGCAATTTTAAGAAAGAATCTAACTTTTGGTTATTACAGTCGAAAACAGTCATTACAGTGTAAGGAAATTTTAACAGATATGTAGCATCCCATTTGTTTTAAACTATTTTCATGTGCCTATGCAGGCTTTGCAGGTGAGTGCTGATTCTTCCTACCTGCCAGAAAAAATAGCTCTAAATAAATTTTAGCCCTTTTTTTCCCCCTCTGGTGTAAGCTTGGTATAGTCCAAGAGAAATATAGGAGACAAGAATGGGAGAGAGTGTGTGAGGATTTAGACGTCTCAAAGATTATCTTGCTATGCCAGAATAAACGATTTTCTGTGTGCTGTTAACTTTCAAAAGCTTAGCAGACTGAGTATTTGAAACATTAATGCATAGTAAAGTCTTACTGTTGTCATAAGTAAAGCCCATGAGATATCTGAGTCTCAGAAGCTTTCTTCATTCAAGCAAAGTGCTGTGGTGGCAGTTCACTACGTCATTTGACTCAGCTCCTGGAATCATCAGTGCCATTGGTATCAAATATGCTAAACACTACAGCAGATCCCCTGGTGAATGGAAAGTGCAAACGGAAATGGTATTAAGATAAAACCCCTGTGCCATTTTCAGATTAAAATGAATTTCTTTTGTTATTCTTCCTGCTGCTTCCATAATCTTTGACTGCTTCCAGAAGAGTAAATTAAAGGCAGTGGCCTAAATTTCAGAAGTGATTAATAACCCAATGGTTTACTTTCAAGAGGACCAACTCCAGTTACCCAGAACAGGATGTATTTCTGTAAGAGTACCTGCCTTCCCTTCAGTGTGTGACAGGGGCTTTCACTAACATGGAATTCCTTTTAAACGGATCTCTTCTGGGAGCAGGAGTTTTAGTTGCCTTTTTTTTGTGTATGTTTTTTACCTCAGGATCACTATACAACAAAACCAGACTACTGAGCATACAAAATCACTGATGAACTCAATTAACACAGTGTTCAAGAAATTCCCTGATGCTTATAATCCTTGGTTGTCCCTTTGCCCTTGAACCATCCCATTCACCCACTCAGAAACACAAGCTGTGCCCATAGTTTCTTTTCCATGTTAGCCCATTACTGTAAATACAGGAATGATTTCTAGGCCATTTTTGTCCTCATTCATCCCCAACAGCTGGAGTGTTCCAGCATCTGAAAAGCCCCAAAATATGTAGTGCCAATCAGTAATGCACACTCTGTGCAAATGCCTGACTAGGAGTATGACATTAATAATTGACAGCATTTATCCCCGTTATTCCTTGGGCCCAAGAGCTGTAACTGGTACCATGCGGATGGAGGTCCTCACTGGCAGACTTGGCTCAGCAACACAGACCTACATGGCCTCTGCTCAAGTTCTTCCTGCTTAGACAAGACTCATGGTGTGTGGAAGTGCATGGCTGCAGGTGGGAGGAACGAACAAGTGGTAGTGAGAAAGGTCACTTCAGAATTTCTGTGGGGAGATCTCAACACAGTGAGGAAAGGGAATAAAGATAAGGTGATCAAAGAGGCATATTAGAGAAATGTAATCAGGTAACAGAAGGCTGAAGCAGTTGAATCTGTTGGTTTAATATTTGGAGATTTCCTTCACCATCTTAGAACTATGCATAGTTTTCCTCAAGAGCAAAAAATTTAAAATGCTTCATTTGCAATTAAACACAGTGCTGGTGACAACCCTTGTAGGGCTGGTGTAGGATGCACCACAAGATGCTCTGGGGCACTGGCTTCTAGAAAGATTTGCCAAAGTGCTGTATGTCAATCAGCACACACCTCAGAGCACTCATCCAAAATAGACTCACTGTGATGCAAGGTAGTTGCTGTGTCAGAAATTATAGAGAGCCACAGACATGGGTTGTAAAAAAAAAAAAAAAAAAAGATCTTGTATTTACCACGTGCCAAGAATAGAGGGTAAACAGTACAAGTCATAGTGAATATTTCTGCTTCCTCTGACAGGTTAGACAAGAGGATGCTTTGCTGTAGCTTCCAAGTCTTTAAAGCCATTTCAGAAGGGAGCCAGAGGACAGACAGGGTATGCTTAGATGGTTGTAAATTATCTTTTCATTTCTTTGGCTAATACATTAGTATATGCCTCAGTAAGACAAAAATGCAGGAGCTGCCTTGGTTCTTCTAAGATCAAAGATAGTAAGCCTTTTGTGTGTAATCTAACTAATCTGTTCTCAGTTGTGTTGTTTCAGACTTAACCCCTTCCTGGGCATAAAATTGTTCTTATCTGAACAAGTGTCCTGGGCACCACATATGATGGATGCCCAAACTGAAAATCTGACAACTTCCTTTTGCCCTTCTCTCTGCCTATTCATAGTCTCCTTTTTAGGGAGTATCTAGTATTTTTTTTCAAATATTCCATTTCATTTTCAAAGTACTTAAAGAAAAGGAGTTGCAAAACTATGGTGACAAAGAGAGAGATGATTGTGTTTCCAGCTGATATCTGGCACTTTATTGGGTTTAGAAATGTTTGCTGCTCTGTGCCAGTTGACTGACACCACCAAGGAAGCAGTATTTTCTAATTGCCAACTGCCTGTCCTAATTTGTGCTGATGTAGACTACTGCCACTAATTATCTTATTACAAGATTTTTTTTCTCTCTCTCTCCAAATCCCTCCCTAATTAAGACCCTATTCTTTTTAAAATCCACCCTACATCATTTATTTCCCTTGTTAGAAGCTCTCTTTTCTTCTGCAGTGCTCTTGAATAATTTTTGCTGATGTTGACAGTATCTTAGGTTATAAGCTGTTTGGGGGCAGAGAGTGTAGTTTCTGGACTTTTTTTGCTACTATGCTGTAAAGGTGGTTTTCAGGGCTGCAAGGACTTACAAATATGGAATGTTTTCAAAAATATGATTCTATGAATGACAACTGTAATAAAATAATCAAATGCAAAAAATCTAGTTCTGTATGAACTGATTTTATTTTAATTTCTAGTCCTCAGAATCTAAAATCTGGAAAGACTAATTTCAGGAAGATTGCAGAAAAATATGTCATGTCTTTTAGGAGTTTTAAATGAAGACTAAGTGCTGGAAATTATAGAATGACATGTATTTACATAAGGAGTAAGGAGATAATTGTGCTATACTTATGCACAAGAAAACACTAGTTAGGACTAGTTAGAGACGTGCTTGGTATTGAGCAAATACTGGTTAGTACCTGGTGACACTTTCATCACGTACATGTGCAGTACTTGAAACACAGCTTTAGTAGGCTCCTCTGAGAGGACAAGAATGACCTGGCCTATATACTATTTGGAAAAGTTAGTGCAAATTTAAAGTTTCTCTAATTTTGTAGAGAAAACACTATTAAGGCTGTCTCACTGTATGAAGATGGGAAATTAAAAGAACTTTCTGCCAGTCACTGAATTGTATATAATCTTTCTATAGAAAGACAATGCACTATAATTACTTCTGTTATTCAATCTAGGTATTACAGAAGTCCATGTGTGACATGCTTCTACTTTCAAGCACAGAATCAGTTTAAAAAAAGCAGAAAAAAATCAGTTTAATAAAACAGTTTGGGTTGGAAGGGACCTTAAATATTACCTGGGTCCAATCCTGCTGCCATGAACAGGGGCACCTTCCACTAGATCAGGTTTCTAAGAGTCCCATCCAACCTGGCCTTGAACACTTCCAGGCATGGGGCATCCCCAGTTTCTCTGGGTAACCCATTTCGGTGTCTCACCACCCTCACAGTAAAGAATTTCTTCCTAATAGCTAATATAAACCTACCCTCTTTCAGTTTAAAGATATTCCCTCTTGTCCTATCACTACATGCCCTTGTAAAAAGGCATGTTTATCCCCCTGGAATTATAGGGGACAGGTCACCATCTCCTTTAAAAAAATTTCAAATTTAATCACTCTTAAACTGAGTGTGTTTTGTTTATGTGGTGAACTTTGGGTAGTAGGGGAGTTTTATGAGTGGCTTCTGTTGGAAGATACTAGGAGCTGCCCCCAAGTAGGGCAGAGCCAGTTATGATTGGTTCCAAAATGGACTCACTGTTGACACAGGCTGAGTCCACCAGTGATGCTGGTGGCATGTCTGTGATAATATTTAGGAAAGGAAAGGCTAAAAATTACTGTGCAGCAGCTGTTATAGAGGGAATGTGAGAGAAACAACCCTGCAGGCACTAAGGTCAGAGAAAAAGGAGGGGCTGCTCCAGGTGTTGGAGCAGAGGTTCCCCTGCAGCCCATGGAGGACCCCATGCCACTGCAGCTATGCTACAAGCTCTTCCCAGAGTACATTTCTGTAACCAGAACTTTCAAAACACAGGCAAATTTGCTTGATGGAGCATGGTGTTTTGAAACACAGCCTTTTTGTTTATTTAAGAGTCACTAATATTGTTTAGAAGCTGTAACTAATTTTCACTGGAACTCAAGCACCAAAAGCATTATGGTGGTAGCAATTTGAGAAAGTGTTTGTAACACCTGCCTCTAGGGAAGGACAAAGCTTATGTCAGAGAGCTAATGCAAAAAATGAGAGCTAATAAAAAAAAAAGAAAAAAGAAGATATTATTTGAGTAGAAGCCTACTAGAAGCATTATCTAGGTTTGTTTCTTCTCTTCCAGATAAGTATCTTTTACACAGAAATTTTTTACCAGCCATAAAATAGATGTACTTAGACTCAAATGAGTTAAAGCCACCAGCAGGAACGAACAGAGATTCAAGACTTGGCAAGGAGGCGTATCATAGAAACATAGGATATGATGAGTTGGAAGGGACCCACAAGGATCATAGAGTCCAACTCTTGGCCCTGTGCAGAACACACCAACAATCCCACCATGTTCCTCAGAGCATTGTCAAAATGCTTGCTGAACTCTGTCGGGCTTGGTGATGTGACCATTTCCCTGGGAATCCTGTTCTAGTGCTCAACCACCCTCTGGGTGAAAACATTTTTTTTTAAACAACACTTTGAACTTTTCTTCTTTGGGCAAGTTTTTCCAACAAAGAAATTGAAATAAATTGTTAAACCAGTCTCAGGTTAGCAGGATGTTTCTTAGTAGCAATAGTACTAAGCTATCAGCAGTACCATTCATTTTTGATGGGGTAGGTAACTTCATTGAATTGAGGGAATATGTATTGTTTCCTTAGTACAAAGATTTATTTGAGCCTAGTAAGAAAGAATGCTGTCTGAGTGGTGCATTCATCTCATTTTTTTGACATATTTTTAAGAGTCTTCCAAAAAATGATTGTAAATTTATATTTTTCAGCAGAAATTTAAAAGCATTTTCCCCTCGTTTTTGAGCTAGGGTTACTTCATGGTGGGATGAAGAGGCTAGTGATGCATATTTTGCTTGGGAAACTGGAGAAGCTAGTATCAGAAAATATGGCCTTTAGTCTCTTCAGTCAGATTTTGAAGATCTTGATATTTGATGCTATGTTTTTTTTCACATTAGCATTTTATTATTTTATAGCATTTTTAACTCTCCAACTATCTGTAACTAATTTTCTTTTGTAAAAAACCCCCAACCCTGCTAACATCTATTTATATGCAGTTGCAATTGTGGGCATGTAGAATATTACCTTAATATTTGGCTAAAAGCTTGAGAATCTGGAATGAGATTAAAATTAACTTCCAATTTATTATGCTTAGACATGGGTTCAGAAAAATGTGTTGAGTTAAACATATTTGTTAAGATATTCTTAAAGACACATTAGTGTCTTTAACTAACTCTAGACTTCTTAGACACTTCTAAATATTAAAACATAGTAATATCCAAAATTAATTTTTGTTATTCTAATAAAAGTGTTAAAAATTCCAAGAATTTTTAAAAATAAAGCCTAGGTGAATTCTGGTTAATCTTTCTAATAATTCAGGTATATTTTTGTAGTGTTTTAGTAATCGAGGAGAAAAACTCATAAGGGAAAATTTATAGTAAGTGAAGAACAGAACATAATTTTCTTTAGTTCTACAAAAATGGTTTATTTTGTATGACAGGATTCCTCTTTCAAGGGATAAATCTTTCAAAACAATGGCATGTCTCTTCTAGTTTACAGAGATTACAAAGTGGAAGTCACCCATGAGTTCTTATTCTCAAAAGTAACTAAACAATAGAAACAATTCCTTCTCCCCCCACCCCCCCATAATTTAAGTTTGTAACCACAATAAAAATTCTTTAGCAGTGAATTTTAATTAGAGTATTCCTCTGAATACTCCAGGTGACTATGTATATTCTCTCCTACAGTAAGATAGCATACAAAGTGTCAAAAAGTAGTAGAAGGAAAAAGCATTTCTGAGTTAAGGAAAAGGGTAAAAATAGATGGTACTGGGGATTTTCTTGCATATAAAATGTGCATCCGTGGTTGCAATAAATTATGACTAAGGTGTAGACATTCTTTCTAGTAACATTAGCACTTCTGTTTGTATTGGTGACAGATTGAGCCTGCTGTGAATACATGGCATGGGTACAGGTATGAGTCAGTGAAGATGGCAATGTTAGCCCATGAGATACAAATTAAGCTAATTTAACTCCACTTTAACTTCACCATAGTTTTGGATTTTATAATGACCCTGCTGATTCAGCTGTTACAAATTGGTTTTGTCTCTGCTTGGCAGGACAGTGATGATACAGGATGCTTAATTTTTGCCTTAAATTAAAAATGGAGTTTGAATTCAGTCTATAACTAGGTGATTGGCAGCTGGTGAAATTAAAGTGTGATCAAGCCAATGAAGTCATCAAAGCATACTTACTCTTGTATTAATAAATATACTGAAAAATCTTTTCTGCTCATCTGCATAATATATTCACCCATTTGAACATCTGCTATTTATTTATTAATTAAAAAATCAGCTCTTCGTTCCTAATTTCAGAAAGATCAAGAATACTGACACAAGATGTTTGTTCTTCAAACATGTAACTGGACTCAGTAGTGATTTCTGTAGGTGCTCTTTCCTGAAATATGAGTGAGCAAACTGTCTATAACTAGACATTCTGAATATTGCTCTTAATTATGAGGGAAGAAGACAAGAAACTATTCTGAATCTCTCTATGAACTTTCAGAGACTAAGGCCTACATTTTTACTTTATTGATTTCTCATATCTTCTTCAAAAATATTTCTTCATATGTCACCCTAGAGTGTGTATTTCAAAGGATTTCACCCTGAGAGGTACAGAAGTATTGAGTCTGCTGTACAGTAGCTGGGATTTGGGAACATCATACCTCTACTTCTCTCGCAGAATAGGAATTCTGCTGTATTTAGGATCTGGAAGAAGGAAGATAGGATGATAACAGAACAGATCACAGATGTTTTGTGAAGAGAGAGAACATCTTCCCCTCTCCGTTTCTTAACACAAGAAGAGAGACTTGAAAGGGATATAGTAACTTTCTCTCAGAACATCAAAGGAGTTCAACAGTTCATCCTCCCAGTACTGATCTTATGTACCAGATTTGCCCAAAGTTGAAAGAGGTTTAATGTTTAGCCTCAAAACAAGAGGGCTTCTTATCTAAAGTTAAATGAGGTTCCAGAAGAGGCCAGATAACTCAACACAGACAAGACCTTATGTTGAAATGGAATTTTGATGGAAGAGACAATATGAGACAATTGCCCTCACTTGGGGGTTGTATCCAAAGCTGATGGCAGAGATCCATATGAGCTGCACTATTATGTTCCACCAAGAGCTATGCCCTCCTGTGAAAGGTTCATGGGAAATGAATTAAATAATAAATTACTGCTCATAATCAGTTTCCATGATAGCTCTTCAGTGACTGGTTATAGAACAGCTGCAGAAATGGATTTTTTTGGTGTCCTGCTTGCATACTTTTTGCTTAATGTTAAAAAGTATGAATACTGTGGGATAAAGATCAGTCATAAAGACAGAAGATATGTAAGTGTGTTTAACAAATTTCATTTTACTGTGAGTGAGACTCTCTCATGAGTCACTGGAATTTGGGACCAGATGTGCATGCAAGCAGTTCTGTCTTCTGCCTTGATCAATCTCAGTCTGACCACATTAAATAAATCTTGAATTGGAGGAGGATGGGCAGGGGAAAATTGAAGCCAGTTTCCCTAGTGAATGACACTTAACACTTAATCCTTAAAGTGCTGATAATGCTTTCTTTTCTTGAGCCCTCCTTAGTATGCTTAAAAATTAAGCAGCTGCATGAAAAATGCTGCCAGGTTTTCTGTCTCTGTCTTAGTGTCTTTGGTGTTTTAAAAACAAAATAAATATTTGAATTTGCAAGTGCTGATCAGGGTTTTTTGGAGTCTTGTTTTTTCAGTCCTAGAAAATTTTTACTGACATTTCAAAATCCTTTGGAACTCCATCTGAAGAACTGCTGTTTAGGAGCCTTAAGCCTCTTAAAGTCTGCATGGCAATAAAATCTGAAAAAGTCTGGGTTTTCTGTTTAAGTACCAAATAAGATGGTACTTAAATTATTTCCATTGATTATTTTTTCTTGTTTTTCAGATAAGGGTCTCATTCTCTGTATGATGTGATTCAAATAATCCCCTTCCACTGTCTTTTCTCTTATTTTCCTTTCACTTTCTGTCTTTTCTATTCCTGTAATCTGTGAAAAAAATTGTAATGGCTAATATCGAGAGTGATACAAATACTTCTTGAAGAATTCTACTCAGTGATTTTACTAATGATCTGATGTTTTCAAACTGAAGTGTAAATCTAACCTCCAGTATTGCAGAGAACTCTCATGCCTCATCTATATTCTTGTTGCTGTGTCATGTTACCACCTTTCATTGATATGTATAGCATTCTGTAAGCAATTTCAAATATGGACTAATTCTAAGTATACTCCTATAAAATCTGGATTACTGAGACCCCAAAGGAGAATACTTCCTTCTATGGATGACATTTGCTGTAATGTGGTCATAGTAGGGGAATGGGGAGAGGAAAAAAACCATCCTTCATAGGCAGGATTTCTTCCTTGGCTACTGCCAAGATTCCCATGCTGAGGTTTCTTACCATTAGAAGCAAAACAAATAGTCTAGTGACCTTAGTAGAACTGAGTGCACGTCTTAAAACACAATAAATGCAGGAGTCTGCAATGAAAGAAGGCTGAGCTGAATTACGTTGCATTTGCCATAAACTAGGAGTGTGCATGTGAGCAGTGTAATGCATGATAATGTATTCATCTACAGGACCTGAGCCCTGATACTGCACATTCATATGAAAGGAACAAATTTTCAAGCAGTCTGTACTTCCTATGTATGTCCTTCCTTGATAATTGTTATATTACACTCATAATGAAAATATTTAAATATAATTTACTTCTCAAAATCTAATATTAATGTAAATTGTCTACTTTCAAAATATACCTGATATTATAGATACATGGAGATGTGGACAATAGCTTGCTATACCTGTAATTAGTCTTAAAATGAGAGAATGTAAGAGATTGTAATTAATCTGCTCAAATCTTGTAGAATCTCAGATGCACTAAAGCCTGTGTTTCTACACTGAAATCAGTGGGAACATATACTCTTTAAAAACTTAGTCCAGCTACATAATGAAACAGTGTAATAGAGGTCTGCCATTAAGCTAATATTTCCATTTACCAAAATTGCTCAGTCATGATACCAGCTTTTTCATGCGCATCAACAAAACAGATTTATGGAGAGCTTCAGTGTTATGCTGATGTGCAGGCTTAAGGGAAAAAGGCCCTGCTGCAGTAGTACATATTCTTGAGTACATTGCTTGAGTTAAAACTCCAGGACCTGATTGTGTGCTGAGTCAGAGCCTTAAAAGTCAATAAAAGTATCAATCAGCTTCTATAAGCTGACACAGTCTAGTTCTTTGCACAGCCCTTCAGACTTAATTAGGCATGAATTGAATTGTGATGGTGTCTATATCCCCGTACCTCTGCTCATTGCACTCTCTTGTCATAGGATACCCTGCTAGGACCACACCCAGCATGGGTGTGCTAGCTCTGTGTGGGGAAGAAGTCTCCAGACATAGACAGATGTTAGGAAGTTGAGAAGAACATGGACTTTAGCTCAATGAGTTTAGTGATGAGTCAGGTTTCTATGATACCAAGACCTGTTTGCTAATTTTTTGAATCAGGTAGGTTAGATGCGGGTTTGACAAACCTGAGCTATTGGAAGGTGTCCCTGCCCATGGCAGGGGGGCTTGGAACTAGATGATGATTAAGGTCCCTTCCAACTCAAACCATTCTCTGATTCCAGGTAAGAAAAGATTTTAGATCCGAGAGCGTTTATATACCCTCATTTATTTTAATATGCTCTTTACATATTAATGCCTGATTTTTAATGTTTCTGAGTGCATATTAGGTATATAAAGTCACATGAAAAAAATCAATCTATTTGTTGATGTAAGTGAATGTTTCCTCTCCTTGCTGTATGTATGCCTCCTCTGATCTTCGTGAAGATTTTTTGTTTCTGTGTTATTTATTGTAGGAGAGAGATTGTCCATTAAGTCTTCCTAGGTCAATTCAAAAGCTGTTATTTAGACTCCTGATTCCATTAGTGCTTACATCAGTTAAAGTTCCTAGAAGATCATGATGAACAGTTCTCCCCAAATCTGCAGTCTCTTCTTTGAAAAACTACTATGGGTAAATTCTGTTTTTCTTCTGTGATGATAATTTTAGGTACAGTATAAATTGAATGAAACAGCTGAATCAGTGAGGATGAGATAACATTGGCTGAATTGTATAATGCTGTATGGGCAGGCCTGTTCAGCTACAGAAGGGCTTATATTCTTACTTGACAAAGTGCTCTGTGAGCGTACTATTTCTCAGAAAGGTATGGTGTGTAGGCAGAATAAATGGAACTCAAATGTGCTGAAAAGAATTTTGCATGTATATGAAAATGCAATTACTTTTCATGAATGTGGCAGGAGAAAGTAGAATACTGTGTGCTACACAAAGTCAGTAGAACTATTTTCTAGTGAGCTTATCCTTTCTTCTGTTTGTTCATGCTGGAAAAATCTGATGTCTATATACCTCACCAAAATACCTTCCTGATTTACAGAAAAAAGGAAACTTTGAGTGTCTAATTTTATTCACTAGATCTACTACTACCTACTTACACTTATTTAAAAAATCAAAAGTCCTGGTGAGTTCATCATGTCTTCTGATCAGAAAGCTCTAATTAAAAAAGAAGCCATATAATGAGATTTTGGTGACCAGTTGTAGAGTTTGAATACTAAATTGCCCTGCTGATTTCTGCTGTGCACCAAGCAATACATTCAGTCATTATCTCCTAAGTTCTGTAAACCTGTGTATTTATTGGTCTCTGCAGTTTCCACTCTTGAGCTTTTTCAGATTGACCACTAACCCTAAAAAGGCTCCTGCCAATAAGGCCTAAGGATACTTTAAAAAATATGTCATTTTATTATATTATACTGAGATCATCCCCTAATGTCCTGACCAATAATATCTCATTGTTTCCTGTGATATCCCTGCCGATCTATATTAAAATTTATCTCATATTTAGTTGATGCAAGGACAGTGACTATCTTTTGGTTTCTTTTTTGCAGTGTGTAAGAGTACAATCCTTGTTCAAGAAGAGTACCATGAATAAATTGTAATTAATAAGAATTAGGGGATAACTTTTGGGGGTGAGGTAGTCCCTTGTTTTATAATACAACCTTTGGGAAACCTGTGAGAGGCAGGGGATTAAATTTAAAACTTTAATGAGAAAATTGTGTGTGTGTTTCAGTCAGCTCCTGAACTTAACTGTGTATTGCTAACATCATGCTGGAGGTCACAAATGACTTCCGATAATCATACTCCAGAGGGTTATTAAATTGTGAAATGTCCTCAGAATATTTTGTTCCTGCACACATCACTGGGTTATCCCTTTAGGTTAGTAACATCCTGTGAGTGAAAACCTGGTGAGAACTCAGCTTGCTGCTCTGTAGACAAGGGACAGACATCAGATCTTTCCTCTGAATCATTCTCTGAATCTTCCTTGGAATTACACTCTGCTATGCTGCAAGATTTGCACTGGGGAAAATATTACATGCTAAATAATTCCTAGGACCCATCCTACTGAGATGTAACTTCTTATTGTAAGATTGCTTTACCTATTGGCATGAGGAAAAGCAGTACATGACATGGAAGTAGATCAATAACCAATAATAGAATGTTGCAATTACACCTGAAGAAGTGCAGGAACAGAAAAGATCTCTCTATTGTGTGTGGGGGTGTGGGGGAGTGGGACTGTGTGTGTGGTTTTGGGTGGGTTTTTTTTGTATGTTTGTTTGGGTGTTTTGTTTTGTTTTGGGTTTTTTTTTCAACTTTTTTTTTTTCCCCACAGAAGAGAAAATAACACTAAAAAATATCTGGAGTAAGCATTTTTAGACTTTTAGTGATACGGTATTTCCAGGACCAGTACTAAATTTCAGTGTTCTGGTTTCTTTCTCACAGGAATGAATACAATTTTAAACTCTCTGATTCTGTTGCTATATAGATAGCACCTTGCCTACACAGTTTGCATACTTTTTCATTTGAATATTCTTTACTCAGCCTTTTCAAAAAATGAAATATTTAACAGAATCAATTCATTTTAATTTAGATATGCCAGTCAGAAGGATGCAGATGCAATCAACATTCCCTGTCTCATTCTTCCTCACCTCCTTTTCCTGAGAGGAGCAATGTGCTGTAGTCAGCCCTATCACAGCTCACTGGGGTCTGACCGTTTAGAAGAATAAGAGTCTATCTTGCCTGCTAAAACCTCTCTGCAATGGAACCATATTGCCACACTGCTCTACTTTGCTGAACATCCCAGTGTGTTAACCCCATGCTATACGTTGCTATCCTACTGGAGTTTCAGTTGAGAAAATTAAATGGGTATGGTAATTTAAAGGTGTCTGAGAAATGCTGAAAAGAGTCTATTCAGGCATGTCTTATGTTACAATGAAATAGTGGCAGGTTTCAAAAAAGGATTCTTCTTCTATTAGAATGCAAATAAACTCTGTTTTCCCCTAGAGCCACCTGTCTGACTATGGAATAATAACTCTAGACAAAAGCTGTATATTGTCATCTTTGAAATTTTACCTCTATTGTATGCTTAGTTTTTCCATAAATTATGACATTCTTCAAATATGATTAGATGTGTGCAGTGGTGAATCAGGAATTGTTTAATTCCTGCTTTAGTCACTTATGAGAACAGGTATCAGTGAAATACAGAAAAGGGCACAATGAAGAGAATGTCTGTAGTCTAAAAGGTACCCTTTAGCAGGACGCAATTTTAAACAAGATGTTAGAGAGGTAATGTGGGTGTGTGTATTAAGCACTGTGGCAGAAATTGAGTTCATAATGATGTGAGCCTCAATGAGCTGGCTTAAAGGTTGAAGAAGATGTCATGAACTAAACTGAAAATGGAAGGGTTTTTTTCTGCTCCTTTTGACTGCAGTATGAGAAAGAAGTGACAGGGAAGAAAGAGGAGAAGGAAGAGGGGTGGGGTAGAGAGAGAAAGAACTAGTGAACCTAACAAAACCATACTGAATGTTTGAGATAGTTGAGCATGAAATTCCAGGTACTCAGTTGTAGACACAATCTTCATCTGTTAAGGGAGTAAAAATTGAAAGTGTGATTCCAAAATGGTACTACACCTCTGCGAAGGATCTTGGTCTGGCTCTCATAGGCTACACAACTGCTGAGATTCAGGCTTCTATCTCCCTTGCTAATGCAGATCATTGATACTTGGAGGATGACCCTAACAGCATGGTGTCCTCAGGTAGCCAGTCTGTAAGTATTTAGTTACTCTGCATCATTGTATGTGATTGCACACAATATGGTTCAGAATACTAAAAAGAGTGATTATATTTACATTTTTTTAAATCAGGCATTTTGATTCAAGATTATTTTTCATTAGCTCTATGTGTTCAGTGTGATAAACATTACACACTGATCCTAATTTAATTTTGTGAGGATTTTAGTTTCTTTCTATTTGTCTGTGATATAGTCAGATAGCATTCATCTAGCAGCTCTCTTAATTTCTTTGGAAAAGGGCCTCTGGTTTGGTCTGTATGCGTTTTCTGGTAAAGAATTTGTTTAAAGCCTAGCTCTGTGTCTCTATTATACCTAATATTGTGTTTATTTTTGTAGTGGAGTCTCTTATATCTTGTATATATGGAACAATCAAGAAGTTTCATTGTTGACACAATTAACCTGTGAATTTGGGTTCTGTATTTCTGCTTTGCATGTGCAGGAAAATCCTATTTATGAGCTAAAGCAGACAGGTTAGCGTTTTTGAACTTCTATTTATCCATTGATAAGAGTTTAGTACACATAATTTTCCAGCATTCCCCTAACAATAAATCCCAAACTCCAACTGCAGGGACTTGTTCTCTAGCATGTATCTAGGCAATTCAAATCCTTAAGTCTTTAGCTAAGATTTCCAAAAAGAACAACAATGCATCCGTGATGATCCATCTATTCCATGGATTTTGTTTCTTGCAGGACAACTAGATTCACAGGTCTCTTAGATACTTAAATTTCTTCACAAAGGAGTTAAGACCTAGCAATATTTTGCAGATTTGAAATGAAGAGGCTACAATTGTAATTTTATATAGCCTAACAAATCCATGTGTTTTTTACATTATGATATACATATATATAAATATAGCACAATATCTTAAATCAATATATCTAAAAAAAAATCCAATAAAAGATAACTATATTGTGTGTATGTGTGTTTGATTTTACTTGTATAAAGGTTTCGTACATATTTTCAGAATGAATATAATTTTCTTCCCAATCTGCTACAAATTGGAACCTGGTGGTTGTCAACAGCCTTTAATGAAATTCAGTCCGGGGCTTAGGATCACTCCAGAGCCTATGTAAGCCCTCCAGTAGCTTTTAAGTGTGGGATTGGACCTGTGTTCTTAACTCCCTTAGCAGAAGAAAGCTGAGTGCCAAATCACCCTGCAGATTTGGGAGAGCTTCCCAGTGCAAGGAGGAGTTGCTGATTAGCGGGGAAAGCAAAATATCCTTGACTGTTGCCAGAAAAACTTAATCCACTTCACTGTCAATAGTCACAATGCTGGAATGAATCTGCTAAGGCTCTGCTAAGACCACAGGGCTTGAAAATCTGGTTTTCAAGCAGAGAATTTGATCAATGTGTCCTCATTTTCATTTTGAGGAGGTAAGGTGTATTCAATGGTCAGATACTAAAAGGAACCATAAATATTTTCTCTTCTCTTAACTGATTAGAAAATAAACACCCTAATACAAAGTTTATCTTCATCTTAATGTTTATCCTGTAGCAGATCACACTGTGAAAATTGTGCAGAAGCTAGTTGTTTTCGTTTAAAACAAGATTTTAATCACAGGTTTAGATGTTTTTCTGTGGTTATATGTGCTTTTCTCAGTCCATGTAAATACCTCCAACAGGGTCAGGCTGAGGTGTTTTAAGGCTTTTCATGGCAGCTCTTCTATCTTCCTGGAAGACCAATAGACTTTTGCTGTCTGAGGTGTGAATGAAGTATTGATTCTGAGGGGATCAAACCTCTGCGGTGCTTTGTAAATCAGGAAATCTTCAATGAATCAACAAGGATTTTATAGTTGGAAGACCTCAAAAGAGAAGTTACTGGCTTTCCATGAGGGTATCCTAAGAAATAAGTTCAGTGCCAATCTTAATAGAAAATCTAAGGACCATGGGTGAAATTGTTGTTCCCTGCCACCAGCAAAGTCAAGAAGTGACCTATATGACAGCCTTGATGATGACACTTACCTGTTAAGATTTGATTCAATCTTCTCTTTGGGTTCACCATAGTTTTTCATAATCCCCAGTGACCTCCTTAGTAGTGTCTAACATAATTATGGTTTATTTCATTATGGTTGTCTTTACCGGTGATTCATTTATGCTTCATACAAAATGTTGCCTGAGTTTTTTCAAAGTGTGATGCAAGTCCCTTAGGAAGCTGGCACATAAAACTTGAATGTCAAAGTTCAGATGTACAAGGCTGAGAGTAAGAAGTTCCATTAAGCATATTTTAAGGTCTGCACAATCTGACTATTTGGCATAATTCTCTCACATCATTTTTGCAAATGTACCTTAAAATTACAGTTAAAAACTAAATATTAATTGGGATGCTGACATTTTACATGCTGCCAGGCAAAAGAATATTTAGGATGATGTAGATGACTCGAATCTCCAGAACCATAATTAACTGGTGATTTCCATTCCACCAAAGTGCTGTAACACCAACCTGATGAATAAAACAGTACTTACAAAGATGGCTGGAAGTGAGTGTTATTTCTTCTTACACCAGGAGAGAAGTTTCTTTAGAAGGCAGACACAGATTGCTGTTTTCTCTCTGGTTGCATTCTTAGTCCAGGCCTCATTGTCCTATATGCTGTCTAAACAGTGTTAACACTGTTAGACTGCTGTCTAACACACTGTTAAATTTCTTACTAGCCATCCTGCCTGAATAAGTGCATTTGAGAAACTGGTTTGAATCAAACTAGTGGTTTGTAGCTACTGAGTGCTAGGGGGAGAGATTGACTTTGGGCAGTTGATCTTAGAAAATACATGAGTATTTCAGGACAGTTTCAAGGCAGTATAAGAAGCATACTGTGCCAACATGAAGGAAATTTTAGGGATCTGGGACTGTGTGCACGGATGTTATTATTATCAATGCATGTGTCTTTCTCAGTATAGATATATTACCTTCTGTTCTCATTCATTCTCAACACTGACTTTGATTTCAACTCTTCTCTGAATTTATTCACATTCACTGTAACTTGTCTGCTGAAAACCTGAAATAATCTAGACAGGAAAGAAGAATGTATCAAATGACTGATACATCCAATTAAGCCTTCTCTGTGGAGATATGAGATATTCAAAATGTGATGTTGGTAATCAATCCACAGGGCAGAACATAGTTCTATGAAATATTATTTTAATAAATGAGTTCATCTAGGGAACCCTTGATCTGCTGACAAACATTTCTTTTGTCAACAGGAAATAAGTTTGAAAAACATCATTCCTACTTAGTACATTATCACACATGCTTTGCTGCGCTTAAAATAATAGCTTTTGTACTATTTCTTCTATGAACCTTATTTCCCCGTGAGTTATTGCTTCCCTTTACTCCTGTTCTGCAGCTTTTAATTTTAATAGAAAAAGAAGTGAAACTTCAAAATTTCTTCATGTTCTTTTCAAGCTAGGCTTGCCCTGTCCTTGCACCATCTGTGGAAAATGTCTTAAAGATCACAGACAATTTCTTGAGTATTCATTAGTCTTTGGTAGGTGTGTGTGTGAGATATAGATAAATGCATGTAGAGCTGCTACTGTGAAGAATGAGACAGACACCTGTGCCTTTGGCTTGCAATTACCAATTAAATGCTGTGGAGAGGATGAAATTTAATTTCTGTGTTGCAGGAAAATTAGACTTTGAAAAGTTTTTTATTCTGATTCTTAAGGAAAATTAGTCTTTTCAGCAGTGAAAACATTTGAGACATTAAAAGCATATTAGAGAATCATCTGGGTTTACCTTTTAACAAAGCAAAAAAAAAAACACACCAAAAACCAACCAAAAACAACCAAAAAAACCAAAAAAAAAAACAAAAAAAGAGAAAGGGATGGAGCTTCTTGTGTAATGTCTAATCAGCCACCAAATCCCCAAAGACTTACTAGGCTGCCTCAAATTCATGGCAAATGCCCCAAAGCAAGGGACAGCTATAGGTATGCATGAAGCTGGGAATTGATATACCTTGAAGAACACAGTTTTAAGACCCCAGTCCAGGACTGCTAAATCCTAGCTCTGTGTGGGATCCCAAGTCTCTAGAAGGGTGCACTCAAAGTCCAAACTCACAAAGCTAAGGGCTGCCATGTGTTGTGCACCTCCTGTTGCATGATGAGCACTGCTGAGTGTGCTGCTGGTTCCAAGCTCAAGATGTCAAAGCTGCAGAGCTCCTATTTGTGAAAGAAAACCTTAACACACAAAATTCTGGAGTTCTGAGGCAATCCCCTTATTGAGATTGTAGACTGTAAGTGATAAGAATTTTGAATGCCTTTCTGGTTAATCAGGTTGAAGATCATTTTTCAGCATCCAAGGGCAGTTCAGTGCACAGGACCACACTAAAAAAGTCTCAAGTAAAACATCCTGAAATACCTCAGTGTGGACCTCAGTCCTCTAGTATCCGTGGTCCTGATTTAGCCAATAATACAATTCAGACATGACCCACCTGGCTTACAAATTATAATTATGTTCCTTGAGTATAAGGAATTCCTTGATAAACTGCTAAATACCACCACTCCAAAGTACCTTTTGCAGAGGATCAGAAGTAAAAAGTATGTTGTGATAGCAATTTTAGGGATTATTGCATGAGTAAATGATGCAGATCCATGTCCTGAGTACATGGACCACAGGGAGCTGTTTATGGTGGTAGGAGGATTTGAGATTGTGATTTTTCCCTTTTAATTTTAGCAATATAAACATCAGTGAGGTAATCTGACAGTGTAATCTGAACCAGCAATTCCACCTCATAGACAGACACCTACACAAAGTTTTGAGGTTTATTTTATCTCATCCTTGTTTAGGTTAATTTTCAGCTTTCCATTTAAAATGATGTCAGTAATTTAAATTATTTAAATTGATGCAGATATTTATGTAAAAAAAACAAAATGACAACAAATCAAAACCCCAAAACCAAACACCAACAAAAGAATAAATGAATAAGCAGGGGAAATAGAAACGATAACACAAACTATTCTCATTTTCGCTATGAATATTCTGTTAGATAGCTGCTGTTTAGTTACAACAGATTTGTTACCTCATAGAGAAAGTTAAAAACTGGCAGATGTTTATTTGACAGAAGATGGCCAGAAGATGACAGAAGATGAAGTAGTCTCTTGATATCTGGCTGTCATTTGTAGCCTTCTGTTTAAATTTTTTCTTAAATTTCCCTCTTACTCCTCAGGACACACAACATTTACTTATGATACTTGCCAACATATTTTCTAATATATTTATGAAATTCCATATATATTGAACATTAGGTATTTTATTGTCATTTTATATATCTTCAAGGAGATTATTTCCCTGAATTGTTATTACTCTCCTTACCCTCTCTAGCAGTACTGTCCATGATAAAGAACGTCTTTATTTTCTCCCTATCCATGCACTTACTTTCAATTTAATGTGAAAAAAGAGAAATAAAAAGTGCATGAAGTTGACTGTGGCTGCCTTTGTCAATTATTCAGAATAAGATATAATGGTTAGATAATAATTCACAACTTCATTCAGTTATCACAGCACTCTGACATAGAGGCCATTGGTGAAAAATCCTCCACTCCCTCCACCGCTATCACTTTTTGTACATTTACTCTTCTGAATATAATGGACCTAAGCTGAAGATCCTATTATCAGATTCATATCTGATTACACAGCATTTGCTATTCTGATTTAGAAATTGGAACTGCTATTGCTTGCCTGGGCAACTCTTGAGTATCTGTGTAAAAAACATTTAAACCTTTATAAAAAATCTTAGGAAAATAAAAATCTTTAAAAACGCTTTATAGGATACTTATCTGGTTTTAAGGTTGCATTTAAATATAATCTATTTAATACAAAATATGACATGCCTATAAGGTAATTTTTGAAATCCTACTACTCCAAATTCTTTATTTGTGAAATATATACTTGTTGCATTTCCAGGGAAACAGGAAATGGGAGCTTTATTTAATCTGAAGGATATTTTTGTAGCTGTTTCTAAACTATGTTTGCTGACCATAATTTTCATCATTTGGGTGCCATGTTGGTTGTCCTGTGAGAGTTGTTTTTCCCCTTATTTTACTGTCAGAATGCCTTTGTCTCAGAAACATTCATGCAGCAGAAGGAATTACTGGTACCCCATCTTAGCTGAGAAACTTTTAAACATGTAATGTGAAATGTACCTTCTCTTCGTTGCCTCTCCTGCCTCAAGGTACACACAATGCTTGAATTCTGTACTAACAGTTAACTATCAGAACTAATTCCTTGATATATGCCACTGATGAAGGGCAAGGAGAATCAAATTAAGCAAAAATAAAGCTTTCTTGTTATAAACACAACATTTAAGTAGATAACTAAGGCTGTTTTCAGATTTATAACCTTTGTATTCCTTGTTCTTTTTTTCCATCCTTTCCCCAATGTTCCTGCTGTCATTGTTAGTTTTTTTATCCAAACTTCTATTTGTCCTCACTCATAAAGTTACACTTCTCTGTCTGTTCTGTCTTCTGTATTGGCAGATATGCAATCTTCTCCATTATATTGATTTGGGAGTTAAACAATAATTTTCTCTGATGAAAAAATCACTATTAGTGAAAAATGATAAGGTGAAATGACAGCAGGTTACTTTTATGATCAGGGGAACCTTTTATGAGTTATTTTATGAGCAGAAGAATCTTTCTTGAGGAAGTCCTTGACAACTCTTCTCAGATATTGGTAGCGGGATATTTTTTGGTAAAAAATAAAATGAAGATGACGTATAGAATAGTGGTCATTTGTTTTACCTTTTAATTTTATGAGCATGTGAGAAGCAAAAAAACCCAACCCAGATCTAAGTTTTTTTGTTCTACAGCAATATTAATATTGTGTTTGCGCACAACTCTTACTGTAAGATTTTAGTATGGCTTTTTGTCCAAGCTTTTCTATATTCTTCCTTTGTGATCTTATTCCTTCAATTGTCAGATTTGTATTTTTAGTTTAATATTCTCTGTTAATTACTTTCATGTTTCTTTGTTTGTAGTTTAAATTCTATCTTCCAATATTTTAACCTCTTTTTTCTATACACATCTTTTTGCTTACATTTACTAACGTCTCTATTTTGTCCATGGTATTCATCATATCTATTTATAAAACGTCCTTCTGTCTTCTGTTCCACTTTTGCCCAAGATGAGAAACTGTTCCTTTATTTGCACCAATTCCTGACGTGTATCAATGAAATAATTTGAGAAAAAAGAAATAAAGGATATTTTGACTTTAATCAGAACTTTGCCTGAGCCCCTAATTTACCATGAATACACTTTTGTAAAATTATTTTCTCTATTTCTTTTAGAACAGCCTTTGCCTTTCCAGTAACTATGGATAATGACTGTTTATAATTGCAAATTAATACTTATAGGCTGGAGATCTCAGAATACAGAATAGACTTCTGAATGCATACCTGAGGTGGATATGATCTGAAAGCTTGTGTCAGTCTTCACTGTGGCTGAATTTAGTAGGATGCTCTAAGTGGGAGGTAAAACAGCTTGAACTTTACCCAGTTTGCAAAAGTTATCCATGGTGGAAAGAAAAAGGGGGTAACACTGCTTTTGGTGTTAAAGAATGCTGAGACCTGCCTGATTCATCAATCCCAAAGTTAAACATTCTGAGGATGTGAAGAACAGAAACTTGCACTGGTGAAGGTGTGTGAGAAAAAGTTCCTCATAAAGGAACCAGCAAATGATAGAACTGACAGCTTGTTTAGAGCTGCCAAATTGAGATGGCTAGCCTAGAAACATATGACTGACAGTCCATCACTACGTACTACAAAAGCACAGTCTCACTTTTTAATGGCAGGATCTTCTAACACACCCGTTGTACAAACGTGTGGAGATTTCTCCCTTGAGTGGGGACACCCCTCAAGGTTACTCCTCAAACTGAGTGAAAGATTTCTGCCCATGGTCATTGGTGTGGGTGAGCAACATCAACCACTACTTAATAATTATTTTTCTAGCTCTAGTATTGTTGCCTCACTATTGTTTAAAAAATAGTGCACTGTACTAGTAGTTATAGCTACCTATATTGAGAAAAGTGTTTTTGATTAAGGTAATTTAGTTTATTCGTTATTATAATCAATTCAAATAAATAATTCTATATGTCTGCCATCCTTTGTCCTGCAGGACAAAATTGCACAAAGCTTCAATTACACCTATACAATCCTTTAGATACAAACTGTTTACCAGGTGTGGGACTAGGATTGAATCCAGTTGAACCTAGACTCCTCTCTGAGAAGGAGTTTAGAAAGCAAGGGAGTATGTTCTGAACCTTGTGGTTCAACAGGACAACTCCTCTAATAAACCTTGTCCAAAGCTTCCATTCCATCTGTGACACTGACAAAATGTACATTAGCAGTACATGAGAATAAGGTTTACTGCCTAAGAAGTCTGGGCCATCCAGATGTTTCTCCTTACAATAAAAAATGTTACTTTGATGATATGCTCTTAAACTGGTTGACATGGTCTTCAAAAAGTAATTTTTGATAAACACAACTGTTCCCATGAAGTGCCGTGTGCTTTCATGAATGCACCCAGTAGGTGCAAGGCTGCTGGCCATTGAGCCTCCTGCTCCGTATTTTCTGATGTTCATATGATGGTTTCTCTAATGAAGAGGTAAGCATGAGGAGCAGTGAAAAATTTTGCATGAAAGATGTTCTTTTGCGAATGTTTCCACTGCCTTTGGTTGCCTGAGGCCTTATATACAGAACACACTAAGACAATGTCAGAAATGCCTTTGTGATTCCTATCCTTCAGCACCCACTAGCAGTTCTGGAGCTCTTTGGCCTATTACAACTCAAATAGTCTCATTATGGAATACTGCAAGGAAGGACTGTCAACTAATTTCCTCCTTTGCTTTGTCTGTGGAACAGGCACCATGGAGCAAGGAGTTACATGAGCAGCGGCAACTACGCTTCCTTCTGACTCCAGTGGAGACCACAGTGAAAGCAGAGATGATGCCCTTGGAGCTCTTCAAATTTACTGTCCTTGATGAAACACAGACAGAAGAGTTTAAAAACCAGTGTTCTTTAGGCCTTGAGTGCTTACTAAATAATTGGTCAGATTTTTTAAAATAATATAATCTGCATAAATATAAATTCAATCCAATGAAGAAACCTTCTCTTCAAATTTATGGTGGCTTTCTTCTGTTATGGAAAGAAAAATAAGTTTATTTTTCTTTAAATAAATAATGTAAAATTTACTAATGAAATCTCTGTTAGAAAACTCAGTTGTTCTGTATTTTCTTTTTTTTTTCTATTGAACCCTAAAATACCACATCTTTAATTGGATAAGAAAGCTGTCCTATGGTTGGAAGCTCCACTACTCCTTCACAGCTCCTTCCTTGTCAAAGTTGACATTCCTTAATTTTTTTCCTACATAGGCTGCTCTCTCAAAAATAGACAGGATCCCCTCTCTTTAGTGTTTTACTTCAAGTCTATATAAGTGTCAATGAGAGATCTCAGGAGAGATGAAAGCTTTCTCATGAGATAAAATGGCAATCAAATAGGTTGATAAAGGTCTCTATACCTCAAGTTTAGTTAGTCTATACCAAAAATAACAAGCGATTAAGAACTAAACCAAATAGATTATTTTAACTCACCTGTTGAAGTCAATTATGTTAATGACATTAAATATGTGTGGTAGTAACACTTTCTGTAATTCTTTAAAAAATTTATCTGAGGTTGATATTTGACCCATTTTACCAGCTGTTGGTCCCTATATAATTTCTAATACCAAGAACATTATGCCTTGTATGATTTATGTACTGCATATAAAGAGGTAGATATGATAAACCTAACAAAAATGTAGAGTAATTACAGGTAGTTTTGAGAGACAACTAACTAATATAATTATTCATAGAAAAAAACTCTGCCTGAAACCAAGCAATATCTCTCTGAATTATGAGTAAAAAATAAAAAAAAAGGGTCATGTAAAAATAATTTTTTTTCTCTAAATTTTGTTAATTTTTGGATATGATCTCTCATATCCACTGAAAAGCACCAAAAATACAGTCCTCCCTATTTCTAGAACCTGTCCAGATCTGTGCTAAATCATTGCCTTGAAATAACTATTACTACAGATTGTGAGTAGTGAAAGGGTAGCCTCCTCCACTGCAGCCTTTGGATTATATACTTGCATAAAAGCTTCCATAGCTCAGAGTAAGCTGCAAGCTATGGAGGACCCAGTGGTTCCAGCTTCCCATGAAAGGGTTATAACCAGGATGATGGGCACCATTTCAGAGGATTGTATTGACAAATTTCACCCTTCATGTTTTTTTCTTCTAGCTTCAGGAAACATTTTGCCTATATCTGCACCTCACCTTACATCCATAATTCTCTTTATAGCCTGGATCCCCTGCACATCTCTGCCACATAGAGCTACACTGCTAAATTATTGCTCAAGTTATTGTAATGAATTCTTAACATAAATTTTATATTACTGCTTTTGTCTTTCAATCTTCTTATATCCTGATACAGTAATTGTAAAGCCCATAGAGGTCCTGGTGAGAGAGGAAGAGATTTTCTGCATTTGGCTTTGTTGCTGTGGATCTACATAAGAGTCAATTAAATACATTACTCTTGTTTAATGTATGACTGATTAATATCAAAAGGAAATATAAGTGATTCCAAACAAACATGAGGAATTTCTTATGGGCAGTGCTAATTGCTCACATTATTAGTTACATTTTGGTAACTATTCTGTGACATGTTCTGGAATGCTGATTCAAGAGTTCTGAGTTCTAAATTTCTGCAGTTTTCATTTTCAGGGATAATATTTCTAAATGGTACATTGCATCATTTATAATGACAGATCTTTATTAAATTTATTAGATCTTTATTAGAAACAGCTTAAGATAACGTACGGTACCAACAAAATCCTTCTGATGATGGTAAAGCATAGAGCTTTTCTTTATCTTTGATTCTTTAGGAGCATGGGGACTAAAATGTCCTAGTATAGTCAAACTAAACTTCTGATCCTACATTGCTCATGTTTTGTTGTAACTGAGGCTGAGGCTCAGGTAACATATTTGATCCAAAATTTCTCAACAATCATCACAAGCATGTACGCATTTTTCATAATTAAAAATGCATGTTGACATTGGTTGCTCTCATCTATCTCTTTGCAGGACTGAGACCCCAGATTTGTATCTGTGTCCATAGCTAAATTTTCACAAGTTGTTTTAGAATAACCTTTTTCATTCACAGCTATCTTTACTCGAATTTACTGTGAAGCCCAGCTTGCTTCCCTATTCTAGTTTATCAACTATAGTGCTGCCAGGATTACCTCTTCTCCTGTCATACTGAACATATCTCTTCCTGGTTTTTTTAATTTCTTTGTTGGCTTCCAGTTTCCTTTTACAAGTCCAACCTCATGCTTTGTCTTCATCTTTAATATTTCTGTTGGTTTAACACAGCCTGGTTTTTAGTGGGCAGGAAAAGCTGCTCGAAACTTCTACTGTCTGGCACAGAGCCAATCGCTGAAGGCTCTGACGATGGGCAGGTTACTAGCCCAATTAGACAAGTTGCTAATGCCTCTGTGATGGCATATTTAAGAAAGGAAAAACCAAGGGATGTTCTCTTTTTTTCTTCTCCCAAGGGGTGCTGAGGCGGCTGCCGGGGGTGATGCTGGCACTGCCTCCGGGGCCCATCCCGGCGTGGCTGGGGCAGCGTGGCCAGAAGAGCGGCCGGAGCCCTCCCGGGGTCAGGAATGGCATGGCTGGGGCCACCTGTGTGGTGCCGGTGGGACCATGTGGCCAGCAACAAAAACATGGCAAACAATTCCCCAACACAGAACACAGACGAGATCAACCTTTCCAGTGCATTGAAGCTCTGTAAGAACTTTTCAATTTATAGAACTTGCGAACAATAATCCCTATGGACAACAATTTTCTTCTGAGTCAGAGAAAAGGAAGTGAGGACACGTGAGGACAACAAACATGGCAGCACTGAGGTCTGTGAAAAGAAGGAGACAAAGGAGGTGCTCCAAGTGTTGGAGCTGAGATTCTTCTGCAAGCTGCAGTGAGGACTATAATGCAACAGTTTCCCTGTAATTCATGAGGTGCGTGGGGAGATCCACGCGCAGCCTGTGAGGAAAAGTGCTCATGCTGGAGTGCACGGATGCTGAAAAGCTGTAATCTAGTAAGAAACTCGAACAGAGAGAGAAAACCCTTTTTTTCTAGAGATAGAGAGAGCCCTTGCTTCCAAACTAGGATAGCTTATCCTTAAAAGACTAAACCCCTTGAACTAAAATGACCCACAAAAAGAGTTGTGGGAAGACTGTTTGCCTGTGGGAGGGACTCATGTTGCAGCAGGTCGAGTGGAACTGCTGCTCGTGAAAATTAAAACCACATTAGAGAAGTTCACAGAGCACTGTCTCTCATGGCAAGGACCGCATGACATAACAGAAGAGACTCCTCTCCCTAAGTGAACTGAAGAAAGATTTTTAGAAGTGACTAAAACTCCCATGTTTTTGTCTCCTTCTGCAGTCAGTGAGAAAGAGGGAGGGGCTGGGAAGAACGTAAGTGTTCTAGAGCCTTTAGTTCTCATTACCCTTTTAATTCTGTTAATAATAAATTTTCTTTATACTGTTTAAGTTTCAAACCTGTTTTGCCTTAAAGTGTTTTTCCCCTAATCCTATCTCAACTCATGAGGTTTTCTTTTTTATTTCCACTCCTCTGCTCAGCTATAGCAGAGAAAAATAAGTGGAGAGTTTTTTGTGACTGCCCGGTGCTTAGCCAGCATCTAACCCTGACAGTATTTCATCTGTTTTTTTCTCAGCTTATTTACCTATCTCTCACCTGTAACTCTTTGTACTGAAGAGTCCAAATGCTTCTTACATAAGCAAGATCTGTGTAATGTGGAACCTGGGAATCATTAAAGCTTCTCACATGATTTCACTTCATGTTTGCATTATAATACTGATAGTGATGATACCCAGTTTAAAGAGTGCTTTGAAATCTAAATAGGAAAAAGATGAACACCCATTATTTAATAGATAATTTTAATTGCAGATTCTTCATCAGAGCAGTAGTTATAAGACCTAATATTAGGCTTGATCTATTCAGATTATATATAAAGACACCTAGATGAGAGCTGAATCCCTTACTCAGTGAATTTCCTTATTTCTTGGTTTTTCGAGTTGATTTGTTCTTTCTTGTAATAGGCAGCTGTCATAGCAGATGATCAGTGAACACTTGGACATTGAAAATACTGAGGTTTTTCAAAATGTGAAGGTTCAAAAGAACACTATACATAATCCACTATTTTTGACTGAGGAAGTTACTCTCC
Organism: Aphelocoma coerulescens; assembly: GCF_041296385.1. NCBI lineage: Eukaryota > Metazoa > Chordata > Aves > Passeriformes > Corvidae > Aphelocoma > Aphelocoma coerulescens. The sequence continues at coordinate 33,510,214 of NC_091014.1, read as the reverse complement.
ATTATCTAAATCTGACAGGAACCTGGCTGTATGGAGGATTATGTCTCTGTGAAGAAATAATCAGGACCTAAATCTAGGTTTTTGTAGATCATAATGGTCTTGTATTATTATGTTTCCCTCAAAAGATTTGGCATTCTGAATATTTGTAGTGACCTTACAGTAAGTGTATTCTCAACCTCTATATTATGGTAACTGGGATTTGCAATACTGCTGGACAGTGGACTCTTGGATCACTTCAAGAAATTGGGAAATTCCGTATATAAAGTCCAACTACCTGATTTCAAAGTTGGGCATGCTTAACTATGCAAGGGAAGAGAGCCTTTCATGTGGTGCCCTGAAATGAGCACTTTATGAAGACAAGGTACTGTTTTCCTCCTTAGGATAATGCAAGGTTTTATTTAATGTATTAAATTTATTTTCTGATCTCAGAAGCATGTGCATGTTTTCATAAAATATGGTTAGGAGATCACTAAGTGGAAAAACCACAAAGTACATCCCTTTCCTCTTAAAAAACTGTTATTTTGTGAAGATTTTTAAACGAAAAAACCACGTTGGTTCTCATGTGAGGTATCTGCTGTGCTCTGCTTGCCAGTTTCTTTAGACTGAAAAGCTTGTGGTACTAAAGGATACTACCTATTCAGGTACAGCCCTAATCCTAAAGTCATTATACATGAGGAGTAAATGAAAGGGAAAAAAGAGAGGGGCAGGATGAGGAGGAGAAAGAGCATTTGCACTGAACTAACTGCATGATACAAAAGAAAATAGAACTGTTTTTTTCCTATTTTTCTAAACTGAGAAAAATATTTCATAGCAATAACCTCTACAATTTTCAACTCTAACACTTTTTTAAATATTTCATGTTATTTTTCTAGTATGCAATCAATGCTAAATGCTTAGAAGTTTTTTATGTACAGCTAAAACTTAATCTTTCCAATTTCCTCTGGATATTATGTGTTTTACAAGGATGCTTTTCTTTAAAAGGTATTCACCTTCAGTGACTTTTTGTTGATTTCTACACTGAAGTGGTTCGACAAATTCAATACCATGTGGGTCTTAAGTCTCCAGGGAGGTGACATATCTCAAGTCAATATTATGTAGGCTAAACATTTACACAATTGACCAAAATTATTCCTTTAGTCCCATTATGGCATCTCAAAAACCCTTTACTGCCTATCCATCTACACAGTGGGTCAAAGCACCTCTGAAGCCAGTGTTAACTGAGTCAATAATTACTATTTTAAAAAGTCATTAAGTAAAAGCTATCTGAGCTTTCAAGGCAATTGGATTTTATCCCTTGTATGCAAGTTCTTCAGGAGACTTTGAGCAGCACAATGCCTCATAATAGTTAACAGTACTGAACTTGATTCACTAGTATAGAAAGCAGTGTGGTGCTCTGAGTAAGAACTAACCCAATCCTTGAACAAGCCTGATGATGTTTTTGTCAGTGGTTAGTGATTCATGCAACTACTGAACTGAGTGTTATAAAGACCATCTTTAATATCTTTGCTTAAACATAAGCTGACCAATGTACATTGACTGTATGACATTTGATACAGATGGACAACTGGAGTCCTCTCCTTGTAAAAGATGAGAAAAATCAAGAATGATCCAAAACTGACATGAATGCAGTTTAGCTTATCTTATTGTTTTAGAGCATTATTTCCTTGAACTAGAATTCCTGTTTTATAATAGATTATATAATTACTCTGTGAGGTCATCACTGACATAAATATTTATTTTATAGTTAGTATTGATACCTTGTTCATTGACAGAAATACTGAAATGAACAGGGTGAAATAGTTTACAGAAATTATGGAATTTATAATATATTTGTGAACTACATTGTGGAACTTAAAATCGTCCATGCCCCAAGGTATGCTCCTCTTACAGTTTTCCAAGGATTCAGTACTTTGAAACATTAGAGTTAGAATTGCACAGCTTAAAATCATGAATCTTGTGCATATGCAGACTTTTTTTTGTTTTTTTTTCTTGACTGAAACATATTTTTTCTTAAGTTTTTATATATTATGCAAATTTGTAAAGAAAGTTCCTTTTTAAACAGCATTTTTTTAACATCTTTCTTCCTTTAGGTCCAAGGTTCTGGGTGCTGTCATTTCATTTGGGGACAGTATTAAGCATCCTTAAGTTAGAAATATGGTTTGCTCTAGAAAAAAATCTAGAAATGAAAAATATTGAATTTTCTTTCTGTAGCTATTTGTCATACATGTAAAGTGTGAACAGGTTTGCCTTCATTAGCATAAGCAGGGTGTGAGAAGTATTATGCATTGTTTCTGGTGAACTATTGCTTTCGGTGTTTTTCCACACTAAGGGAAAAAAACTGTTATTCTTTTTTCATCAGAAACAATGATTAAATATGTATGGAGATGTCAAAAAAGACATGGAAACTGTGAAATCACAAAGCTTTACTTTTGCTGTTCTATAATACAGTATGAGATTTTTTTTTTTTTTACAGTTCTCAAATTATATATGTAGTTAAGTAAAGAAATTCCTAAATTCTAATAGCACATACAGCTGTAATGTATTCACTTGTAAAAAGGGGAATATAATGCTGAATTTGTAACCCAGTCCCACAAAGGAAAGGAGATCCTTGATATCCCTCTGAGCTCTAGTAGTATTATGAGGTGTTGAATGCTGCATGCATCTATTTTGTTAGTTTTTATAATGGGATAACTCATGTTAATATAACTAGGCATAAACACAGCCATCTGCAATATTGAGGGCTCAATTTAATTTATTATGTTTAAGCAGTGGACATCATCTCCAGGTCTGTATAGGGAACATATTTCCTAAACTTTTTTGCAGAAAACCAGAAAGATATGAACAGAGAAATCAGTTTAGAGTCAATCAAACAAATAAAAGTAAACCCCAATGATATAAAAAGTGTCTTGTAGAGTAGCTACTGTTCTTTTTCTTCCTCAGTGCTCTTCATCTGAATGTTTCATCTAACCATTTTGTTTAACCCCCTGTTAGGGTTGTTTTAACATATAATCAGCTTTCTTTCCTTTCACCTTAAGCAGTTTATAGCTTCTCAGTTTGACGTAGCATTTTTTAAGACTTCCATTTTGAGTTTCAGAAGTTCCTAAAATTGTTATTACTTAAGAAATATCGGCAAACAACAGCTTTCAAACTTCTCCATTCCTTTTATCCTGTCACATCCTTTCAAACAAAACCACTTGGAAGATCATCCCAGAGCACAGGACTGCACCCAGACAGTTCTTGAATATCTCCAGTGAGGGAGACTCCACAACTTCTGAGAGTAATCTGTTCCAGTGCCTCGTCACCTGCACAGTAAAGAATTTCTTCCTCATGTTCAGGTGGAACTCCCTGTGCATCTGTCTCTGCCCATTGCCTCCTGTCCTATTGCTTGTCACCACCAAGAAGAGCCTGGATTCATTCTCTTGGCACCCTCCCTTCAGATACTTAAGACATTGATGAGGTCCCCCCTCAGTCATTGCTTTTTGAGGCTGAACAGGTCCAGCTCTTCATCCTATCTTTGTAAGAGAGATGCTCCACATATCAAAAGTCACATAATGTACTGGAGTATTTTAAAACCAAGAAAAGTCCTGTCAGAATCATACCTATTGAAAAAATTTTGTTCTGAGAAGCTGTGTTGAGTTTCTGGCAATTAACCACTCCTCTCTTTCTTTCTTTCACACTGATTTTTGGTGTCTGAGGTTATGCTGAGGTTTCATATACTTCTGCCTGTGCATATCTTGAAAGAACTGCAAAGATATTTCAAGTAACCAATACCAACAAATCAACTAATATAGAATCCTGCAATCATGAAGAATATATTCTAAAATCTTATTGGTATACATGCTAATTTACTTTTTATGGTGGCTTCAAAATCATGTTTGGAGCACAGTTACCACTACAGCTCTTATTTCTTTTTATGCTCAAAGTTGCAGTTGATTTATGTGATTTCCATATTTAGCATTCCAATAGAGCTGAAATTCAAGTTTTAGGATTTTTTTTTCTCAATTAAATAATTATTTTCTCAATTATCAATTATATAGTTCAAGATAAAAATGAGAACTGTGCTAGATTTTATGCAAATTTAGTTTAATTCAGCTGACCTACTTGTTATTATCTACTTGAAGTCAGAGACATTAAAAAGGGCTGTTTGAGGAGGGGATAGTAGGAAATTTAAACAGGCAGATATTCAGTACTTCCATTGTGAATATTAGATCCTTAGAAAAAGTCAGTGGGTAGATTAAACATGAAAAGAACTGCTCTATCTAATTTTTTCCCCTGTGTCCAGAGAATAGACCCCAGTCTTCCTTTTGACAACCCCTGCAAAATCCTCAGCACACCAAACGCAGGGTGAGTAAAGTTTTTTGCTGTAGATGAGGAAGCTACAGGGCAGACAGCAGCTTCCCAAGGAGTTGCACTGATTGCAGTAGAAGCTTGCAGCAAGTGTAGCACTAAGACAGTTTGAGTTTGAGTTTGCCTTAATAGCTAGCTTTGAAACAGCTATAATGAGCAGTGGGAAAGCCCCAGAATGTGGGTTTGGGGTTTCACCCTTTATTTGTGCATGTTTTTCCTGTTGAGTAAAGTGTCCTCTGATACCCGTTCCTTTGTGTGCAGAATCCCAAACCACAGAGGCTCAGGAGTTCTGTAGTTACGCCTCTGCCCAGTTATGCCCTCCTCTTGATTGTGCTGTGATGCCTTTCAGGGAGTAGGACTGTCAGCAGCAAGACCACGATTGTGTGTGCACATATGTAACAGAACAGATATTTAAGAGAACAGTGTTGCATGAACAAGAAAGATCTTTGCAATATATGGCAATATTCAAGATAGTATTTTTTTAAATCAAGATAATACTATCAAGAGGTGCATACTTAGTTGGAAAATGCTGGAGAATGGAAAGAAAAGGTAACTATTTTGTCAGAAACCTTGAAACTTTCTCCTTGATGCCCTTATAATGCTGAGCACAAAATATGATAAGTTGAAAAATTAAATTTCCCTTTTTTTGCTGGTACATTGTTGGTGTCTGTTTGAAGTAGTAGTATTTAGGAATCCAGAAATGAAATAAAATGATTTCTTAAAGACTGCACTGAAATGTGCTTATGCACAATAATGACTTTGAGCTATAATTTGTATTTAATGGATCTTTAACTGAGTTCTAGTATAGATGGACCTGGGCCATTGGTTATGATTGGTCCAGAGCAATCTTTAGCTTGTAGAGTTGTGGCTCAGCGCAGGGTCAAATGATACCATGTTGAAACTGCAAAATGGAAAAAAAAAGCACATGGTAACCAGCATATTATCCTTGACTGACATTATACACAGCAAGATAATTTGCACAGCTCCAGAGGTCTTGACCTATGAAAGAATGAATTTGTAATACTTTAGTTACTGATCTAGTACCAAAATAATAGCTCTCCTTAAGAGGACAAGTAATCATACCCGATTAATCCTGAACACTTATGTAAAACATTTGCTGGCTATTAGAAGATTTATGTCATCAAGTACTGAAACCTAAAGAAGTAGACTTACTGAAAAGACCTTGCATCTGTTGAGATATTCCTCCTATCTTCTAAACCTGTTAGGGGAACACTAACCCAATTGTGATACAGACTTTTGATGGGTCAAGACTTCTTGAAAAACCTCAATGTTTTGAGGCTCCAGAAACATCTCTAAAAATAAATTAAATCCTTGAAATTTAAACTCTAGCAATTTAAGGGAAATACTCACTACCCACTGATTCAGAGACATGAAGAAATTACATTCTTCCATGTACAAGTTAAAAGCAAAGTATTTGAAAGCTATAAAGAAAAACTTCCAGTTTTTCTAGTAAAAGCATTGTCTTAAAAAAAATTGGGGAAGAAATCTATATGGATGAGAACTGAAACTGAGTGACAATCTATCTTCCCTTTTCCTTTTTTAGGAGTTTGGAGAAAAAATAATAATTTTTAAAAAATCAGGAAATGTTGACTTTCTATTTCCATAAAGAAATAAAATTAGTAAGTAAATTTGTCTCAGTCAGACTAATACTACTGAACATGTCAAACATGAGGGTGAAGGTAAGTACAAAGATGACAGGCCAGAGGTTAAAGATGTAGGGAAGTTAGAGCCGTAGGATAAAATTACTACTTCTGTTTCAGTACAGTTACTGTCTTTGAGCATGGGAGTGAAAGCAGAGCTAATGAGAACGGAGGACAGAAAAAAGTGACTAACACATGAAAAAGCAAAGCTCTGAGAGCTTGACACAAGAAGAACTGAGGATCTGGCTCACACAGTGAATCAAATTGTAGGTCAGTCAGAATTTTTAACAAATCTACGAGCTTGTGAATAACTTTTGTTAACAAAGGCTCTCTAATAACACTGCATTTGCTGGAAAAGGAAGCTAGAGTGACTCAGCAGTTCATTTTCAAAAGATATTGTGCGTTTTTTAGGAAATCTTTCTCAGGAAAGTAAATTAATGACATGGATGTGAAAAGAAAGCATAGAACGACTAAGTATGGCTCATCAAAGACAACTCATGCCTGAATAATAGATTATCCTTCTTTGATTAAAATAAATAGTTCCTTACATAAAGGGAAGTAGTAAATCTTTTTGCCACAAAATGTTTGATCTGTGTCTTCACTGGAAAATGTTAGTCAAATTAGAATGGGAACTCAGTATAATACATGGTAGAGACGAAAACGCAGCACAAGCTGTGACAAAAGGTGAAATTTCAGGCTTAAAAGAAGTTGCCAGGGACAAATTTAAGGATTGGTCTCTGGATGAATTTTGATCAATATTTTCACAATTGTACTAAAATTAAAAGTATTATTATGTTTTCTGATTTAGAAACATTTTGTTCATTATCAATATAAATCAATTTTTAGCTAGAAATAAAAAGAGTAATGCTAGCAAAAGGCAAAAGAAAAAATAAATTACCGAGGGCCTGATACTTATGAGTTTAAGCTAGTATTAGTGAAGTCAAGTGAAAGGTAATGTCCAAACACATAACTCTAACCTTGCAGTGGGTGCAATTCTAGATGCAGAGTGCTTTAACTGCCTCATTATTTCATAGCAGGATCTTACCATTCCTTAGGGTGCCCTCTTTTTGCTTGTGTTGAGCATCTTTATGCCTGCTTTGTGACAGAAACACCATTAAGTAAACATGCAGTAATTCCTTTACTGAAACACTTCTACCTCATATGTGTTATGACTCACTGCTAAAAGCAATTTACATAAATAGTAAACTGGCTTATTTATTTATTTAATATGAAGCATAGAAACCATGAAGGGAACAGGGCCTGGATTAATTTCCCAGGGAATGCTGCTTTGTATCATGTCATGTTCTTCCTTTCCTTATGTACCTGCTTTTCCTCTGTGACTCAGAGAGCTGTGAACTCTGCTGCACAGCTCTACAGAACTGCTGGATACTGGGTTAAGTCCCATTATAATCTTAGTGGCAAGGGCACTCTCCTGGGAGAGGAGCAATGGATATCAGAATTTGCTCAGCAGGAGCAGGACAATGCACCCAGGCCCCTCTCTTCGCTCTAGGAATAGTGAGCACCATCATACCCTTCTCACAAAGCTATGCTTCAGCTGACTGAATGTCACTTAGTTCTTTAGAAAAACATTATAAGCATCATTCCTAGGAAGAGATTCCAGGTCAAAGGTTTATAGCTGGATAACACCACCTCCCAACACCCCTACATGAGGACCCTCAGATTTAAAAAAACACCCCTTTATTCAGCAGTTCTTACTTGTGTCTTGGACCTTGGACTTTGGATCTCATTTTAATCTATTTATCAACTCCCTGGTGTTAACTAAGGAAACTAACCATTTAACCGGGGTTTGTGGCTCACTGCGGGGTGTTTTCAGATGCCTCAGTCTTGGATCTAGTCTTTTTAGAAGATTAACTGTAATATGAACAGGTTTGAAAAATGGCAGAGAAGAATATCTGGATATTATTGATTGGTAAATGTGGTACTGAACCACTAGCATGATATAAAAATATAAATGTAGTTTGAAGTATTATTATTATATGGTATTTCTGGTAGAGAAAGTAGTATAGGAACAATAATGCATTTTTACATTGCATTCAAGGCTGGTACAATTGTCATGTTTCAAAAAGTTTTAAGATGGAGCTTCACCATTAAGTGAAAATCTCTCTGTGCATGCTTATCTCTCATCCCAGTGACAGAACAGAGAAGCTATTTTCTACAATTCCCTAAAACATATTTCAAACAGGTGGTCAGAATCATTTATCTGTCTCACTTGCTTGGGAAATGCAGCAATGCCCTCATTCTCATTAAAGTAATTTTGATGTTCATTGTAAGCTTGACAATTATTTGGGAAGTAGAACCCTTCTGGGAAACGGGTTTAAATGTGTCCTCCTAGACCCAAAACTTCCCTGGTTCCCAGGAGCTGTTCTAAGAACTAGGTGATTATGTAGTCATGTGTGGGGGCAGTGAACTTTGTGGGGGCAGGCACTTCTTTGTCAAGTGAAAGAAAGATACTGTATTACAGATGGACTTGATGATCTTAAAGGCCATTTCCAACACAGGGGATTCTGATTCTAAATGATTCCTTGGTTCTAACACTAAAAAAACTGCAAAAACACAGAGGAAAAATAAATTTCAATATCACCATCATGAAATTCAGACTAAGCCAAAGTTTTTATATTTTTTGTATTTTTAGTTTTGAGAGTAAAAGAATAATTTTTATAATGAAAACATAAAGTTTTCAGTACTTGGAACATTATAGACACATTAGTGCAACTAATAGAATGAAACTAACTGAGAATTTCTAAATTAGAGAAAAGTAGATGGAATTTGCTTAATTAATCTACAAAGTTTTAATTAACCTCTCCAGTGGCCCAATTATGGTTCAGGAGATATCAGAAGATATCCTTGAAATAAAGAAATGAATTACTTTAAGTTGCATATCAGTTGATTCCATGAACTAATTAGTTTTATTCCTGGTATAACAATCTAAATTAGAAACATCAAATATGTGGGGGAAGAAAGAAAAATAAAAATATTCTGAAAGTAGCTTTGACTAAAAGAAAATATCACAAGTTTCTCCAGCAGGATAGAGGCACATTAAAGACTGTTAGAAAGAGATTATTTTAGGAAGGTACTTACAAGAGAATAACAGTAAAGTCCACTATATTTGAAAATGAATCAGCATTTTACCTATTCCCATGCTGAGTAGATGATGTCAATGTTTTGTAGCTACCAGACATTTTTAAACTTTGATTTTTCAAAGTATAAGACAGTTCTAACAATGTTTCTGAACTCTGGCCTTGTGGTCAAACTCTCTTCAGTTTGCTGCTGCAGGCTGAAATAACTCCAGTGGATTTATTTTGGATGTACTCTTGAGAAGGTGAGCATTTCTAACCCTGAGGTGTCAGGTAGCCTGATATGTTTACTTCTGAAAATGTTTTGCTCTCTCCCACTTCTTTCCTTTCGGATGTAATAATTGTAGGTTTTGGTCATTAAATTTGTTATGAATCTATTTTATGTGGTTGGAAAAATGTCCTTTGGTATGCAGTCAGTTGAAACTCTATGAATGGAGGTTCAGGAAAACCTTCTGCATTAAATGTTTATTTCAAAATAGGCTGCAGCTCTGCAAAACTGGACTCCCGATCCCCGCAGCCTACTTACACAAAATCTACCACAGAAATGATATGTCAAGGCTAGCATCCTTACTGTGAGATAGTAACAGATACTAGTAATAGAACTAAGGTAAAAGAAAAAAAAATTTTGGAACTGGATGCAAGCTGTTTGTAGGTCTTCTGGGTGCTCAAAACTATTGAAAATTTTATTGCTATTATGTTCCTATATTTGGACCTAGGAGGTTGACTTAAAATTTTAGTTTTTTACAATTAAGTTATAGACTGGATTTCTTCATGCTAGAAAAGCATCAATAAATAGAAAAGTGTCAGGAACTACAGAAAGAGGAAAGCAGGGATGCAGAAGTAGGAAGCAGACTTATTCTGAGATGAAAGATTTTACATTATTTTTTTATGTTCTGGAAGATTTTTAGTGTTGGATCTGATGAATTCTGTCTCAAAAGGACTGAGAAATGCAATTTCATCGGAAATGAAATATTTTATGAGCTCAGGAAGATTTAAAAAATATTTGTAACAAAATGAAATAATTTTTTTTTTTAATGAGAAATAACAGTTTCTGCATTTACTTCTGAAAAACTCAGTCCAACTCAGGACAACTGCAAAAAAAAATTTCTGGTTTCTTTTAAGAAAAGATGGTCCCCACAAACTGAAACTTCATAGTGCTATACAAAGGTATTAGTCTGAAGAAAGTATAATCTGGGAATTAAGACAGGAGGAAGTAGGAGCTTTGTGCATCAGCAAAGCGGAAAGGCAAAGGCACCACAGGCCAGGCTGGCCCTGACCAGGCCACTGGGGGCCCCACCTCTCCCACTTCTCATAGTCCGGGGGACCTTCTTCAGCTCAGCTCTGACCACCGACCCTGTCTTACAGCAGATGAGCTGGGGTCTCCTCTCTGGGAGGGGCTCACAGAGGGATGCTCACTCCAGCCTGTTCTGTGTTCTTCTCCTGGCTGGACCCCAGTCCTGGTTCATCCCTCACCCTGCCTGGGGCTATTAATGGATGTTAGTAGACCCTGGTTCTCTCTACCATGCTCAGTTCCCATGGGACAGAAACTCTTGGCAAGGGCATGGCTGGCATCAGGGTTGCTCCCAGCTCCAGGTTTCCCTGAGCCAAGGGAGCAGCTGGCCCTCATGATGTCTTGGTTGTGACCAATCTGTGGATGAATTCTGGTGTCCAGGACAGAAAGAGGAATTTTAAAAAACTGTGATATATGAAAGCAGACATGCAAAATGTTGGAATTTGGGTCATGAAGTGTGAAGGCCTGTGCAGCAGCCAAGGACTCTGCCGAGAGGCTGAAAGGAGCAGAGCAGGTTCTGCACTTGGAAAAAAAGATCAGCAGTATGCTCATTAATTGGTTATTTACTTCTTAAGAGCTGTAGAAAATCCTTTCTGGTAGACCTGGTGAAATTCTATTAGTTAAGCTAAATTCTGTTATTTAGCATCTGAGTTTTGCTTTGCCTTGTGACAGACTATCAGCTGCTGGTCCCAAGGGTGCCAGCTGTGGCATGCGCATGCATTTCTTGAGAGACAGCTGTAGGGTTGTGAGATCCTCAGTTGAGAGCATAATTCTATCAGAGACCATCCAACAAAAAATATTGGAATTTCCTATAAACAGTTAGCAGAAATCTATGTCGCCAACTTCCTCACATTAAAGATTTCTCAATATGTTAATATCTGTTCAGAAAAGATCACAGTGAAAACATTATCTGTCCAGTCAACAGATGTATAGTCTTGCACCTCCTACCATAAATGTAATTGTTTATGTAATTTTTCTCTCAGAAAATTAGAATCAAATTACAAGTATTTGTGTTAGATAGTGTAGAAAGGAAGAATAAAGGCAGTATAAAAAATATTTTGGACAATTACTAGGGTATTATGACCTTTTTGTAAGTTGATCTAACAGACCTAGTAAGATGTTACTTTTTAGAACCATAGAGTATCCTGAGTAGGAAGGAACCAGTCAGGATCCCCAAGTCCCTGTGCAGAACACTCCAAGAATCCCACCAAGATGATCACTTGGAATAAATTATCATATATTAAGAAATTTAAAATAGTTCTGATAAAAGAGGATCACATGAGAATAGCATACAGGGTAAGAGAATGAAAGTGTGAAACAGTCTTTCAGCTGAGATCTTTTAAGATCTGCACTTAGATTTCCATCCATGCAACCTTCATTGCGGTGTTAATTCAGGACTATGTGTCATATCAGCCAGTAGAAAGTTGTGGGCTTTTTTCCTAGAGCTATAAATCCAAATAGTATAAATCTGTTTTATAAGTTTATTGTATACCACATGGTAACAGTGCCATCGATTTTAATTGAATATGTTACATGCTAGTATTATTAGATTAATGGAGTGGCCTTGGGTATCTTTAAAAGGATGACATCATTAGTCAATGCCTTGTTCATCAAGATGCAGCCAGTGAATGTTAAGGACACAAGCTTTTGGCAAATGGAGTTGTCCGAAGTTGTGCTGAAACTCAGCTATTCTGTGTTAAATATGTTTCTCCCTGCTTCATGATGTGTGTGTTTCAAAACTGGACTCTGTCAAGAGATGCAGAAAATTTCTTGTCAAAGACCTACCAGAAGGCTTCCTCTGAACTTGCCAAGGAATAGAAAACACTAATGAAAAGTCAGCATCACTAAAATAATGTTATTATCCAAGGATTATACACTTTTCTTTTTACAATATAAAACCAATTTTAATTGCAGTACAAGTTATACAGTACAGCCATAAAGCAGTAAACAAAGAATTAATTTGTGTTCCTTCTGCGCTTATCAGTCATTGACTAATTAGTTTCTCTCTCAGGTTCTGAGTGACTCTTAGAAAGAAGAATCTCTTGAGGATACAAAGGTTAATTTTGAAGTGATTACAAATATTCCGCTAACATTATAATTAATAGCCGTACTTAAAGCACAGCAGTCATCTCCCATCCCTGTAAGGAGCATTTGCTAATTAGAGAGACTATTGGAATTTTTCAGGATATTTAACTTTTCACTCTTCAAACAAGTGAGCTCATGAAGCTGGGAGAAATGTTAAACCACTTCAAATTCTTAAGCATCTAAACAAATAAATTTTATGTACTTAGTTTTATCCCAATAACTCCTCAAACACTTTATAAAATACTGGGCAGATATTATATTACATACATACATACATACATACATACATACATATATACATACATACATATAAATCTTCTATGGATTCACAAACATTTTTATACTATTAAGTAAAACCAAAATTACTTCTAGGCCTACAGATTGCACAGAATAATTTATCCACCAGAGAAATTAATTTCTGTCCTGGTCTGAGGTGGTATGAAGTTAAATTTCTTCACAGTTGTTATTATGGGGCTCTGTTTTGGGTTTGTGCTGAAAACAGTGTTGATAACACAGAGATGTTTCTTACTGCTGAGCAGTGTTTCCAGGGACTCAAGGTCTTTCCTTCTCCTCACTCCACCCCAGCAGCAAGGAGACTGAGGATACACAGGGGGCTGGGAAGAGAGACAGCCATGACAGCTGACCCCAACTGACCACAGGGATATCCCAGACCATGCGGAGTTATGCTCAGCAATAAAAGCTGGGGGAAGCAGAAAGAACAGTGCGACAGTTGGAGTGATGGCGTCATTGCATGTGATGGAGCCACCTGCCTGCTCATGAAAAGTGGTGAAACAATTCCTTGGTTTTCTTTCCTGGCATGTGTAGCTTTTGCTTTTCCTGTTAAATTGTCTTTATCCCAACCCATGAATTTCCTCAGTTTTACCCTTTGGATTCTCTCCCCCATTCAACTGGGAGTAAGTGAATGGCTGGGTGGTGGTTAGATTCTCACTGGGTTTAAACCATGAAATTTTCCTACTAGCAACAGAAATGAGTATGAAGTAAAACTAATTGTGATATTAGGCATAGCAAAACATAAAATATACTCAATATTTCAAAATGGAAAATTTTATACCCAGGTAAAATGAGTTGAAGAAATAAGGATATTAGCTTACTTATTGTATCCCATAAAATTGCTATGGGAATTTCTGACCATGGTCAGATTAGGATACAACATATCCTATTCAAATCTGGCATTGCTGTATTAAAGCTAGACCACACATAAAATGGAAAATATCTTTCTTTCTTTATGACATGCAGAAGTCTTGTGAATGAATGCAGGTAGCCCCAAATTTGAACTCTGCTCTGAGTGCTGTGAGTAATCCAGCTTTAGGTGATCAAGTCTCTGGCAAACAAAAGCATTCCAAACTTTCATTCCAAATTAGGACTTTCGAAAAAGAAAAACCTTTAACACCAACATATTTCTGGTGATTGTTAGTCCACATTCCTTAATGAAGAGGGGCTTATGATGCACCTGTTTGGTTTGATGGGCATATTTCAGCAAAGCACACAGCAGATGCAGCCATAATTTGCAGGTAGTTTCTCAACAAACATGTTTTTTGCAGAGAACTTGGTTTGTCCCTGTCCACCACCCCTCCCCACAGACTGTCTTTATTAAAAACACACAGTTATTTGTATTTACATGTCATCATTTCAATAACTAGTTTAAACTGATTTATTATTTTTTGTTGTCTGGAAAAAAATCATAAAAAGAGTGAGTGTCAAAGGTTGTTTGCAATGGTCTTTTTTTCACGTTTTATGTCCTTGGCAGAGTAGGAAATGGGCATGAAATGTGTGCATGCTTGACTAATATGAGTCTTATCAGAACCTTTGTGTGGAAAGGTCTTTTTCTGATTAATAGTAAATCAATTTGAAAAGGTAATAATCTTTTTTAATGTCAAATAGAACGACAAACTTGAAATACATATTTTTTTGTAATATTTTAAAGTTCAACCAGAAACTCCAGTAGAAGAAGATCTGCTCAAAGCATAATTTCTGACATTAATTTTTGTTATGATTTTTCTGGACTCATAAAATATATCTGGTCTTGTTTTTAATAAGTATTTTTTTAAAAACTCATAAATTCTGAGAACTGAGTAAAAATTTACATAATATCAAAGCTGAATTTAAAACTGCTACTTAGAGAAATGATGGTGTTTGTATACTAATTATTTTGAATGTTGCATGCATATGGAAGACATATGCTGGAATCTGACCTTTTTTGTAAACCCTATATTATATTATGCCTCTAAAACTTACTGCATTGTTTGTTAATAGCAAAACAAATAATAAAAAGAATTGTTATTTCCATGGGGAATTAATAATTTGTGTCAGGAGTGAAGTACATCATTGCATTATAACTACTGAAATATCTCTTTTATTAGTTTGGAATTGCAATGTCTGGTGTATTTTTTTCCTGAAGTGTAGGACCTACTCTGAAGCATGGGAAATCAATATCCTTTAACTGATCTTTAGCTTTGAAGTAACACAAGAAGGAAACTACTATTCAAAAGAAGACCAAATATCAGACTCTTCATTGCACTGCTTCTATGGGACAGAAGATGTATTTGGTGTGTTTGTAGTAGTACTTACTAGATCATCCTATTTTGAATCCTTCTCTAATATAAATATTTTTCTGCACGTAGACAGCAAAATTTAGTCTAGAACACTACTGTCCCAATCACAGGCATTAAGAGATTTGTGCTAATGTTTTAGGAAAAGGTAAAAAACTTACCTGAGCAGAGCTGTATGGCTGGGTGGGAAACAAATGGATTTAAGATACTTCAAGCAGGAAGTCGAAAACTGTGATTAAAAAATTCTGATTTAGTTGCCTCTTACACTTCTACAGCACAGAATGGCTTGGGTACCCAAATGTGCAGCCAATAGCTAATGCCTGGCAATACCCAGAAAATCAACAAAGCAGGAACTACCTGTGTAGAGATCCTGCCCAAGAGATACCAGTGACTATGGATGGTGTAAGTAAGATTTCCTTGTCACATGAAGAAGCAAAATTTTTGTAATTACTTTATTTTTTTTTTATTTGTATTTGTTTTTGATTTGTATTTATATTTATTTATATTTGTTAGTTACTTTAAATCTGGGCATATTATTTTATCCAGCAGTGCTGTTGCTCTATAAATCCAGTCCTATTTTACTTTTAATGGTTTGCAGCAATTGATTTATTGAAGATAACAGAAATGAAGTAGTCAAGGTTAGCAATGTTTTTTTGAGGAGA
Organism: Aphelocoma coerulescens; assembly: GCF_041296385.1. Classification (NCBI taxonomy): domain Eukaryota; kingdom Metazoa; phylum Chordata; class Aves; order Passeriformes; family Corvidae; genus Aphelocoma; species Aphelocoma coerulescens. Next base: position 33,494,503 of record NC_091014.1, on the reverse strand, counting down.
CATGGTTCAGAGCTCTAAGGCCAAGATGAGATGATTTTCAGAGTGGTTGGGAAGAGGAACAGGAATTGTTAGCTTTGAAGCAAAATAGGGGAAAATACTCTGCTGCAGAAGCTGATAATGTGTTTATTTGGCCAGACTGCTGTATATATTTATGGAGCCCACAAGCAATATGATAACATGTTCCAATGAAGCATTTGGAGCACCTAGAGTAATTAGGTCATATAGATTATGAAAAATAAGCAAGATGACTTTTTCAAAATTTAACACAATCTCAGTAGGTTCAAATGTCACACCAAAGGACTAAGAGTACAGTGTTAGGCTGTATTGGGCTGACAGTAACAGCAACCATGACATGCTAAGGGAAAGTTAGAGTGTGGTTAAGGCAGAAAATAAATTGTACCGAGAGACTTTGCTTATTCCTATGGTGACTCTGTAACAAAAAATGCATGATGCAAACTCTACCTTTTAAATCCCTTGAATGCTTACTTATTGGAAAACCTGGTCAGTAAGTGAGCAAGAGTGGACATGAGTCTTGATTTACTTTTTTGTTGTGCACTGGACATGTGTCTATAATTGCTTCATGCAGCTTTTGGGGAATCAGAATTGTAACACCTGAGTAGGAGTGCAAAAGCACATAAACCCAAGGGAGAAAATTTAATATGGAAATGGAAAGTTACAGGAAATTGTTTATATGAAATACTTAAAAACATAAGAGAACAAGTTAAATAGAGAGCTGAGTAGGTAAAATATTCACAGAAAGTATCTTCAAAAATTCTACTTTATAGATATGGTGAAAATATAAAGTGATCATTAGACTCTCAGAGGAACAAAAGTGTTTACTGGGTTAACAGCAGAGCCAAAATATTTTACTTCTGTTGAAAAGTGGAAATCTTGTCTAATTCAAAAGACCACAAATTTTGACATGTTAAAAAAAAGTATTCTGCCAAATCAAGACATATTTTGAGCTGCATCTAAAAATTTTAAGTGTAAAAATAATTTTAAGTTATTTTAAATGATTAGGAAATTATATCTATAAATTAAGTTGCTGCTGCACTAGAACCATTCTGTACAGAAAGTGGAGATCAAGAATATTGAATTTAATTAAATTTAATTAAATTAATATTAAATTTATCTTATATAAGAGATTTTAGAAAAAATCAATACAATGATTGGTAGGAAAGCACTAAGAGTGGATGACATGCAAACTAAAGGGAACCAATTATGAAAGTGCTGAACTACTAATTTTATGTACATCCTGCTGTCTAAATCAGCATTAACAGAATTACTGTAGATTCTTCTTTGAAAACACGAGGTCAAAATTCAGCTGGGCCTCAAAAATCTAATACAATGTCAGGAATCATTAGGAAAAGAATTAAGCGGAAAGCAAAGTCCTGAAAATTGGTTTATAAGACAATGATGCACTCAAATGTAAAATATTGAGTGATGCATTGGTCAATCCGTCTCAAAATTGATTTAATAGACTTAAAAAAGTTAGAAAGAATGGTTCTTATCCAAAGAACTAGATCAGACTAGAACTGTGAAAACAGTGAAAAGGAAAAATTGAAGTCAAAATATTTTACTTTGAAATTTTCTGAATAGAACTTTCTATTTTTTTCCTTCCGCTTCATAATTACAATTTTTGAAGCCATGCAGCAACAAAAGTTACATATTTTAGTTTTTTTTAGTGTATTTTTATTTGAGCTTATAATTACGTGAGTTCTTCTAAATAGAATTAACTTATAATTTAATTTTTCTTGATTAATTGGAAAAAAAGATTTTTTTTATCCAATTTATGCCCAGTGGCTTAGGAAAACAGGACATTTTGTTGGTTACAAACCACTATTACTGAACTTCTTCTGGTGACATTTTAGCAAAACTGTGAGTGTCTGAAGAAGGAAAAACCAGATGTTTTGAAATCTGTATTCTACAGATGTGCTAACATCCTGAATTTTTCTCATCCTTAGTTTTGAAAAGTTTCCCATCTGCCTGGTTCTCATTTGTATTGTGAGGTGTAATTTTATAAATTTTGTATGTTCATCCAGAAGAAAAGTTTTGTGTTTGCACGAGTCCAGTTTCTATATTTGCTCTCACCCTTTGATTTTCACGAATTTAACCTGAAAATTATTTATGTGTAAGAGGAATCTGGTGAAAATAGTCATTATGTCTCCATACGAAAGCAAAGAAATGGGATATTTGGCCATTCCTGAAAGACTGGAAGGGACATTTAAAGAAAAGTCACTGGCAAAGCTGCTTGTATTCACTGCCATGCCCTGGTTGTCCGCTGCCCTTCTTTTCTCCTTAGTTTCGTATCTTTTAGACTGATGGTGGAATTTAATTGATCTAATAAAAGAAATTTCTCCTGTGAAAACAGGAGACAATTATTTGCACAAAGTGTGAATTCCTACTATTGCAGGAACTTCCAGACGTCTGATAGGGAGGGAAGACTAGTAGACTGATAATACTTTATATGTGTGACTTTTAAGATCAGCATGTCATATTATGGCCTGAGATTACAACAGGCTTCAGACAGCAGTGAAACAACACCCTTTTTTCTCTTGGAAAAGCAGGATACACTTATATAATGTCAGGTATTAAATTGCAATGACAATTTGCTATTTGAGACATATGGGAAAAGTATATGTAAGTTTCTTAACAGGTATATTGTGGTGTAAAAATAGTCTGTTGGCACAGGGAAGCTTTGATATCAGTGGGAAAAGAAGACCTCTAAAAATAAGAAATTCTCATCTTGAGCTAAATGGAAAATAAAATAAGACAGTTCTCAAAGGAATTTCAGAGAGTTGTAAGTGTGGTAGGCAACCAGCCTGCCAGAACAACCACAGTGTTTATTTTTCCCGTTTTTTTTTCTCCTAGTTGACCAGAGGGATCAGTTTAAACACAGGCTATCTGTCTGAAGAATCATCCCTGAAGTGGCTTCTGTGGAGGTGGGCTGATGGTATAGGTTAGACTCAGCCAATTAGGACGATGAGAAATGCTTTGTGACTTGGCCCATTTGACATCTACTAATGTGCCAGTCTCAGAGGTAAAATACACTAAGAACATCAGCCTGAAAAAGCTGTTTTCCAATGCATGTAGCAGGAAAGAGCAAGGGAGAGACAGAGAGAGGGAAAGCAAGGGAGAGCACTTGTCTGTGTAAAGGTTGAGGTGTAAAAAGCTGAAGGCAATTTCTGTGGAAAAAAAAAATAGAGAAAAACTCTAAGGCTACTTCTTGGATAAAGTTCAGGCTTGAACCAGAGCTAGGTGAGAATACATCTAGGGTATGCATTTACCTCGTTTGTTATCTGCTATGGAGAGAATATCTATAGCATATGCTAATGCAGCATGCAATGTCTGCATTTTGGTGTTTATTGAAATACCCAGGACTGACCAAAATTTACTCATGCTAAAAATAATATTAGTCAAAAGTACTTCAATTTTGTGGGTCTTTTTTGTGTCTAGTTGTTTATACGCATACTCACCTCCACTCTAGTATTCTAGACAGTTATTATCTGCTCCTCCACCTGTCCTGCAATTTCATCTCTTCAGTCCTCCTGATTTTCTTTTTTTATACTCTTACTTTCACTTTTCCAATACTATCACCTGTTAAAAATTTTTAATGCTGTTGAGAGGAAGACAGATAATAAACTTCGGCTTTATTATATTGGATGCTTTTTGGTAACATTTTTTTCATATACATTTCCTTCAATGCTTTTGAGAATTAAAAAAAATAAATAATTATTCCTTAAATTCTTTTAGCAATATTTAGGTAATTGCTATGAATTAATCAATGTATGTATTTGTAATCTATTGAGTTCTCAAAGAAGTAATCTTAGTAGGAACAGTGGAATGATATTTTATATGAATTTTTTTTAACAAACAATATTTTAAACAATATACTTTAAATTTTACTGCAAAAAATGAGGTTTTTATTTAATTTGATCTAAAATTAAATATTCTGTCTTGAAAGGAGAATGAGCTTCCAGGGAAAAAGTATACAAAGATACATATATAGATGAGTTAATTATTCTCCATAATATTTTTTTATTTCCTTTGATTTCTAGTTAAAAATAGATTGCCACTTCCTTATTCTTGTTTTCTATCAAGAACAGGAATATTTTTCAAATTCAGAAGAAAATAAATGCATTTTGATGATGTCTGAATGATCTCCTATTAATGCATGCAACTAAAATTTCCTGTCACCTTAAGAATGGATGTCATAATGATAAATCATTTTGTATTTGTAAAATATTTGAAATATTTCATGTTACAGAATATTAAAACCTGCCTTTTGTTTAGTTACCCAGGTCTGCGTAAATGCAATTTCCAGTTTAAAATTTAACACTGTCTAGAAGCTTAAGCATCCTCTTCTGAGTTCTTATTGGCACGATGAATGTATTGCTCTATACATTGTTCTCATTTTGTTTGTAGCTTCAGGCAGCATGGCAAAGGTACCACAGACGATGAAGCAAAGGCAGAATTTAGCTCAAACCACTGATGGACTCTTCTTGGTCCCCACAAGCACAGTCAGTGGAGATGGATGGGGTGGCTGCTTGACATGAGAGATGGCAGCAGTGACCAAGAGCTATGGAACAGGTTGCTGAAAGAGATGCACCTTTGCTGTGGCTGGTTTTATGTAATATAGTTATAAATGAAGGAAGTAGAATTGAATTAAATTTTGTGCCTTTTACAGTCTTGACGGAAAGTCCATTCCGTCTCTATGCTCAGAAATGCATTTTGAATTAAGAGAAGCAGTTTACAGATTGTCAAACATCATACATCTTTCAGATAGTTTACCTAAATTACAATTAAGGTTGAAAGTTCTCTTTTGTGATTGCACTTTAAATTGCCATGACATTTGGATCAGATCTCATGGATGTGAACATCTGGGGAACACCTAGGGGAAAGCACCTAGGGGAAAGTTTAGATTAACACTGCAGTGAAGACAAGTTTGTAGGGAATGGTGGATTATCTAAAAATGTTCTATTACAATGAAAGAAATTGCACAAAACTGTGTTGTCACTCAATCATAGCAGTATAGCACAGAGAGAAGCAGACCATGTGGTAAGTCCAGCCATTCGGATGGGTAAACACTGCCTGCATTTGTTGTTTTAGAAAATGATTTCATCTGTTCCTCAGGCTGTGATTTCAAAGGGAGCTGAGGAAATTATACATGCTTCAATTAATAAGCAGTTTTAAGATGTTCTAAATATTTTGTAATAGAAAAAATCTGAGATTATCTATTTGCAGAGGACTATGCTACTATTCAATTTTAAACATAAATGTCACAATGTGATAGAGGGGTATACCAAGTATTTTTTCACTTTTCTCAGCAAGGGCTTAAAACCAGCTGTAAATTATGTACACTATGAAGTAATGACAAATGAACTTCCTCAGCCAGATATCTTGGCAATATTTGTATGTTCTACAGGTATTCTTTGTCTGTTTTGGCTCAGACCATGTTTGAACTGAGCTCCACATTTTTCCCATATCCTAACCACTACTAGACGCTGGTGGAAATAATGAATTACATCACCTAAATAATGCAAACCAGAAATCCACAATGTGCTGTCAGTCCTGTTTCACAAAGGCTTACAGCAGCTTCATGTGAATACTGAGCAGAATACATGTTTGAATGCCACACTGGAGAGGTTTTCATGGACGGAAGCAATTTCTTTTAGATATTCTTTAAAATCTTTTTTAAAACAGTGAAAAAAATGCCACTTGAAGTAATCAACATATTAGAAATCCTTAGTTTGATGTATGTGGGTGTAAACTAAGAATTTACACTTCCTTTTAATTACAGTAAACATTTGATTATTTTTTTAACCTGACCTGGAACCTTTAATACAAGTGAATCACACATCATTTCTAAGGGGTAATGATTTAAGCAAAGCAATGACAGCGGAATGAAATAATGGAAATGATTTAAAGTCAATGACAGTTTATTTAAAACAATTCTTTAAACAGAGAGAAGGCAGCCCATTCCTTTGCCTTTGTAATTGTACCTATAAGCATCGTATCTAAATGGTTTACAACAAAATATTCAACAGCCTGAAATAGCGTTGTACACTCTTCTTAAGAAGAATAGTTACACATTCTGTTACTTACTACTAGAAGGTGTTTGCAACTGAGCCATATCTGATACTTACTGTTCTAGATTAAACAGCAATGAGAGCAAACTAATTTTGTAATAATTGTATTTTTACAGTAATCTTTCCTGTCTTACTGGAAAGTTCTGTCTATTTTGGTTCAATAGATATTTTAGGCAACTACACTATTAAAGGAGTTATATTATAAAAATAAGTCCTCACTGTTCTAGGACGAAGGTGTTCCAAATTGCTCTTTCTCTTGAAATGATGTTTCATCATTTCATTATGTTCCCTTTTCTTTATGTTTCATTTTTGTGCATCTTTCTGAGATTTTGAACTCTGTAGACAAGCTGTCTTTTATGCATAGGAACGTATGATAGCTGCTTTGTGACTGTCACATCTGGCAGGGCTTCTAGAATCCAGCACAATGTTAGTAATAATAATTAGTGATAAAAGTACTAGCAGTAGATATATACTACATTCACCTTATGAATTGGAAAGAATAATACTATTCAGAAATTACTTTTATATTTAATGCATAATGTGGAATCCTGACTACTGTTATACCAAATTAGATTGAAAAAAGCAAGTTTCCTAAAAGTTTGGTAAGAAATTTAAATCAATTGGAAAAAATTTTGGCACTACTTTATAGTCCTTTTCTTGCCTTGTCTGTGGGACACTGTTTGGTAAACAGAGAACATCTTGTTAAGAACTGTCAACATTTGGAACACAAGCATTAGCACCTGTTCACATCTTTTGTAAACATATTTGACATAATTATAATACCATATGTTATGAATGGTTGACAAAATTTGATTAATACACAGTAGTAACTCACAATACTTCTCATGCCACTTAGGTGTTATATAGGAGTTAGCGGCATTGACAAGATGCATTTTTTGGCTTCTGAGACATGTAAAAATTGAAATTAAAGATATAGGAGGAATATTTATTGAAACAGATACTTCAGTTAGACATTTTAAAAAACCTTTTACTTTCTACGTAGTTGAGAGACAGCATTTTCTCATTGCTGAATCTCTCACATACATGTACAGCATATTTGCATGTTTATGAATGGTTCTGTAGTAGCAACAGAAACAAGATGCAAGTGACTGCAAGCTAACATTCTACGTATTTACTTTTCTTGTCTCTCATCCAATGGTTTTTGTGTTTGTTTACCTGTGGAGTTTTTACAGTCTTTTACTGCAGTAGTAGCTTATCCCTATTTAACTATAATCATGGGGTCTTGGTCCTGCTGGCATCTATGGTACCACACATTATAAAAGAGTTCCTAAGCAGTGTTTGAAATAAAAATTGAGAAGTCTTGTCAAGAGACCCCTTCTGCAACTTATTAACTGTTGTTTCCATGGGAGAAAAAATGACTGTATCTGTTGTGCTCAGAGAATTACCAGCAAAGTATTGGTCCATTTTTTGTCATACCATAAAGGGCGGTATGAATCTTAGCCTGCCTGTGAATAAATAAAACAAAAGGGTAGGAATATATGAAAAAAATGTGGAAGAGGGAGGTATGTCAAACTTCCAGGAATGCTCTCGTGCAAATTCAATGTGTTTGTCTGAACATGGTCTATTTAAAACGGATGTTTCTTGTGGATAATCTGTATTTGTGAAAGCATTTCTAGATCAAAGCAAAGAAGGAGCTAGTATACAGAGTGAATGTTTTAGGGCTTTTGCTTAACAGATGAAACCTTGGATGTGTTTTTTGTGTTAGATATAGAACTTTCTGTAAATATTACTTCAAGGAAAAGGAAGTTATTTCAGTAGACTTATTTCTATGGTGTTCTGTAACATAAAGAATATCTTCAAGGATGCACATATGTTAGAGATAAGGTGAGGTCTGAAAAGCAGCAACTATTTCAGTTCAACATTTCTAATCATATGTCCAGATTAGCATGAATGCCCTGAATAAGGACACAGAACTGTAAATAAAACTCACCAGCTTTTATCTTGACATAAAATGGAAGTTTGCCTTGGAAGCCTTTAATCTGACTGTCATCTTTTTTCATTCACAGTAGTGAGCCAGTAAAGAGCTCTGCCTCTGCAGTGAAATACTACTGTATAGAAAGAGGGCTATCAAAAAGCAACACTTGTTTGTTTATTGAAATTCCTATCAACAGAATGTCAGTTCTTTTGAGAATGAAACATTTTTACTCTGAATCCTGTGTCTGAGCAAACTGTTTCTATTAGATTTGGAAATGATAACATCTACTGTAATAAGTCTTTGTCTGCACATGTTTTCCCCCCTAAGGATAGAGAAAGCTAGCAAAAAAACTTCAAAAAATAAACCTGCCTAACTACTGCTACTAAGTCTGCTTTAAGAAAATCTATCTTGCAATATTGACAAAACTCCCCATCAAAACCACCTGAGACTACTTTTTGTCTATTAAGTTATGCATTATTTATGCTAAGAGTCATCCTTTAGAACACATTTTACATGTTAAGAATTACAAGTACATAAAGACCAACTTCTGATAATAGTCATTGAGAATATCTCATTAGAGATAACCATAAGCAGACAAAATGCCTTGCTCTTTTTCAGCTTTCTCTGTAAATTCCATTTGAACACCAATCCATGGGTAAAGGAATAGATGTTAAGTACAGTTTAAATTGACAAAACCTGCTTACAGTCCAAAATGTTGGAGTGAGATTTACATGCCTGACGAAACCAAAACCATGCCAACAAAAAAAATCTTATTGTTATAAGAAGAGCATTTTGTGAAACACATTGATTTATTTTTACATATACCTTAGGCAAGAGGAACAATATTGTCCTGTTAGTGGAACCACATGGAAGTAAACATCTTCCTTAACCACAGCATTTTCTTTGTTCCTCTAAATTGGCTTCAATTGGTCTCATAGGTTGCTCATGTGAATGTTTTCATTCCTATCAAGTGGAGTTGCCCAAGTAAGAAAGGTTTCAAGGCAAAATTCTGTGTTCATTCTTCAGTGTTTTAGGAACAGTTTCATAGTAATTCCTAAACAACTGAAGGCATGGTATATTTGCTCATATTCCAAATGCAACCCCACAGAGCTTTGAAATTTGTAGCCTCTACCCTCAGAACAATTAGATGAGAAAGATGTTTGGGATCTCATATCCCTGATGTAGGTTTTATTGTGTCTGCAATTTAATCATCCAGCTCTCAGAGGGAAACAAAGATGGTTTTGTTCTTCTTAGATCAAGTCTCTATGTTTACAGTACTCAGTCCAGGGGAATAGATGCCTATGAGGATTCTAAGCTGTCCCTCTGAAAATCCATTTAGCAGGTAGAAAATGTAGTTACTGGTTAAAGAACAATATTCTACGTAAGTTATTCTATTGCAATAAAAAATATGAAATAATAGAAGTTTGCATATGCTATGGATTTAGTCTTGTAAAAAAGAATAAGGTCAGGCTCCTATAACAGGAATGTGGTTACAATGTCTATCACTTATTTCCTTTTCAAACCAATGTCATGGATTGGGCATCCACTAGAAAGGATGCTGAATCTTGTCAGGAAACTTTGAATTGGGTCCGTAGCTTTGAGGTTGGAGGCAAAGACTTCCAAAAGGAAAGTAAGGAATCAGACCTGGATGACTGCAAAATATTCTCAAAGTTGCATAACCTAAGACCTAATCAAGATTTTCCTAGGTTTTTTTATAGTGGGAAATACTGGAAAGATAAAATGCAACACTTTCTATTTGACTGCCTGTATATGGTCTAGGAGATGAAAACTGAAGGTTTATTTAATTTTTAGAAATTGAAAAATTTTCTTAACAAGATATTTCTTTGTCATCCTACTCCCATTTCAAGTATAAAATCTATTAAAGGAGAAAGTCTTAGATTGCCTAATTTTCTTGTTTGCTTGTTTGTAAGTAACTTGCTATATTTGTTCTTCATGTGGACAGAATTCCCCAAAATAGAGATAGAAGCCAGAACTATTCATCAAAAAAACACTGCAATGATTTTACTATAGGACTAATTATTTTACTGGAATTTTTGCATCTCTTTTTCTTTACATATTCCATAACTGATTTTTTTATCGAGATGTCAAAAGTAGAAAACATGCCATATTTTTTCTGTTGCTTCTAAATTGAGTTCAATGCAAAAAGTTCAACAAAATGTGTAGTTGAATGTTTATCTCTGCTTTGGTAAAAGTATTAAGATCTCATAAAAGGAATGAAAAAAATAATCAATAATTGTTTTTAAGGGAGGGGTAGGAATCATATATATAATCATCTTTTTGATTTAAAAATGGAATTTTAAAGAAGATCAAAAATTCTCACAAAAATTACCCTCTTCTAGTAATATTTCCTGCTAGTGTAACTTAATAGTTAGATGGATAGTAGTATATTTTCATCAGGATAACACTATGACAATATTTGCTTCGAGTTTTTCCTGTCTCTTTTCCAGAAATCTGTAGTTTCATTTTTATATATATAAATTATTTTGAAAAATATAGGCTTTAATTTCTTAGTCCATTACAGAATGTTAAAAGGTGAGTTTAGACAATTAATTTTTTATACTGCAAACTCAGTTATTTTAAATGACCAAATCTCCATCCTTCTGTGTTTTTGAACTTTTTTCCCTTGTGAATATTTGAAGAATTCAGATAAACTTCACATTCATGTCAGATGAGTTGGTCTGGAATTTAATGTACAGCATGTTTAGCAAGGCTTGGTCACCTAAAATGAGAATTTCTAGGGCCACCAGATTTCAAGTTTATGTTTACTCTTGACAATTTCTGCAGAATTCTGTATCTTCCACATCTTTCAGAACTTCACCTAAGTGAGTCCTTGAAGGAATAAGGATAAGGGATTGCAGAAAACAAAATTAAGCTCAGAAAACACAGAGCAACTAATTTCTCTTCTCAAATCGACAAGAAAAATAGTTTTGTTTCTCTTTCCTGTGTGTATGTATTTATATTTTCATGGTTTTTTGGCAGCTTTCATTGTATATCAGCTTGTTTTTGTCTTAAGAGGTTGAGTTCCATTATATCTTAAATAATGATCACAATGTCAACAGCCAAATTAAGCACACTATATTTTTTTTGGTGAAACCAGGAAACTGTATGTCCACTTGCTGACATACAATTGGAATTTTGCTGCTCTATTTTTCATTGCCAGATATTATCGGAATTATAGTGTGGCTCTCATGTTATTTCTCTACTTCATCATGATAATGATTTTTATAATTTCTAATGAAACTGTTCAGTTATGAGTTTTATCTTTATCAAATATCTGATACGTTGTTTCTACTAATAAGGATTGCAGTGGTTTATAATTGTACATCCTTTGTAGCTCTTGCAGCATTGATTACTTTGTAAAGCAAACTAAAGATAAATGTTGGCATAAAACTATTATAATCAACAAACTGGAAATTTGTCCATTTAATGGGTATTAAAAATTGTATTTTCTTTTGTCCAGTTATGAATAGAAGTTGGAAAGCACTGGGGGAGAAAGGCGAAATATAATCTTCTCCTACTGTTTCTAGCTACCTGTACCTGAATTCTCTCATTCACACTTTCAGCTGTTCATTCTAATTCTACTGTTCTTTCTGAAGTCCTGGTATGGTCCTTTCTGCTTTTGTGTCTGCTAATCCCTTCAATAGATTTTGAAAACAGTTTCTCTCCCCATCAGCTAATACCTCTGCTGCTTCTCTGACCAACGTGCAAGTTTAAGACCTCTGCTGTCATTACCTTCCACAACTTCCACTCCAGTCTGAAAGGGTACTCAGGGCAGGCACCATTGCACTGCTGCAGAATGCCTTCTGCCTTTCTTCTTCATGGGAAATTGCAGTCCCTACTGCCCTCCCTTCTGCTGCCTCACCAGGCCCTTTAGGAAAAATGTGTGGTCCTAATCTAACTTGATTTTGTCCTTTCTGCCACTCTCTCAGGAGCCAGTCCTGACCTTTTAGTCCTTTGCCTGCTTGCTCAATAGGAATATTCAAGCTTAGTCTGTTTAAAGACGTGCATCTGTAGATTCATTTGCTTATTCTGTTTTATGTGATAAATTCACTTTTATGTTTTTAGAACTCTGAATGCTCTCTCCAAAACAGTTGTGATCTATATTCTCTGCCTCTCTGCCTCTTCTCATTTTTCCTTTATTTTTCCCCTGTAGTGGAGTTTTCACTGTCTTTATCTTAATGTCTGTTTTGCTCATCTTCCACTGCTGCAGTCAGCAAAAGTCACTGGCTATGCTCAGCTCAGTAGCATTAGATTGTATTACAAGTATCCTGACATTTTACGTGAATAATGTAAGCAATGTGGTCGCCTAGAGCACAGGATTAATTTCAAAAATCTTTTTACACCTTTGCTGTGAAACTTTAATTTCAGCCAGCTCTCTGTCATGTACCCTCTCAGTTCTATTAGAAACCACTTTCAAACAATGCTTTACAGAGGGAGGGGAACACTTTATATAGCAGGGAGAAAGCTACATCACTAAACTAATGCTGTTATACCTGATTTACACACATATTTCTTAATGAATTTATGAATGAGGAAGGTGGGTATAATTACTTTATATTGTGTTGCAAATCTGGGGTCAGTATACAGAATTTAATTTCCAAAGTGTTCATGTTTAGATGATTTAATCCAAAACTCATGTTCTCATTCTTTTGGCCCCAGATTTTAAAATCTGTTTGTTAAGGTTGTGATTACAGGAAAAAGCCAAGCCAACTGCAACCTCCTTTATCCAGGCCCCTTTCTCCTTTATTTCATGTTTTTATAAGGTTAATTTGCTGCAAGTCCATCTGTCCATGCCACTGATTGTGTGCCATGCATGTAAGGACCAGCAATGTGTGTGGCAGGCAGGAACTCTCATGAGCCCAAGGTTCCTACAGCTTACTGCAAACCTGTGCCTCTAGAGCTGGTAGCCTCAGGTCCATGGATAAATGAGGTTTACGTTGCTTAGTTCAAGAGGTCTTATTTATAGGTTCTTAGAGATTATGATTTTTATTGTCTACCATATTATGAGTCACTAGTCACTACAGTAGTGCAGCAAAAAATCAGCCCTCCCAAGCCATGTATATGAAGAGGTTTAAATAAAATGCGTGGAACTTGCTAAAATTTGGTGATAATGGATTTAATGGAAGTGCAAGAAGAAATGGTTCACTAAGAAAGGCTCAACAAAATGTGTGTCTGTGTCTACTGTCTTCTACACCAATAATTAATAAGAGCTGTGGCTGGTAAGGGGAAGCTTGTTTGTAATGGGGCCCCGGCCTTTCTTATCTAGCTTTCATATATTCAGTTTTATGTATTCTCCACACTCTTTTGCTATATGCCTATGATTTCTGTTGAGAAACACAGATATACTTTCTACAGGTAATGCCTCTGAATGCACCAGTGCACAAACTGAGGCAGAACAGAGCCCTGGGCAACCTCTGTTCCACTTGAATGGCAGATGGATTTCATCCTGGTCCTGTCATATCCTTATCTTCTCTGGTTTTCTTAGCAAATAATAAACTGCTTTCCTGGAATAGTTCAGCCATATGCTTGGAAAGAAAGGCTACTTCTTAAAAATAATCTCTACTTGTCCACTGATGAGATTTTTCAAACAGCTTTCATGAAAATTTGAAAGCAGTATCATATTTAGCACTTCAGGCTTAAAGCCAGGGCAATTTAATTAAATACGTTTAAGCACCAAAGAGATACATCCCTAGAAGAATATTCTCTAATAGTATCTGTTTTCTAAAATTATAAATTACTGAAGGTTTGCTCCAGAAATTCAAAGAGACTCTATGAAATGACAGTTCGAGTTGCAAGGCTCCTTTGCTGATCTTGTGGAATATTGCAGCTTGTAAAGGAAAAAGAGTATGGGATGGTTGTACAGGATGGAGTACAGGGTGGTTGAGCCTGTATGAAAGTTGCAGATGTTGTGAAAAGACACAGAAGTTTCCTCTTGCTGTAGAAACAAGACACTTGCTCTGGAGAATGAACACATTACTCTTTCCTGGAGCAAATTATTTTGGCAGTTGGATATGTTGGAAAATCCAGTTCTGGGTAGATTGAAATCTAGATGGAGCTGTGTATACACAGATATAATTGCACTCTTTTTGCCATGATGATTACAAAAAGCCACAGCCACCCCACTGTCAGGTTGCTATGTCCTAATGCCACATAAAAGATTATATTAAAAAGGTTTAAGATGCTTCTTGTCACTTCAGCCACAGCATCCCCCCTCTGTTCTGTGTTTGCTTGCTGCCTGAAACAGTATGTTTCCACTCCATGGGCTCAAAATGTATAATATGATAATTAATTACTAATATTTGAACAACATGCTTAGAGACTAAATTGGCCATAATTCAAAAAGCTGTTGAACCTGCCTCAAACTGATGATGAATCCCAGTTTACCATTTTAGCTCTACCTGTTTCTCACTTCCCCTCTTTCTATTATGCTCATATTTGGAAATAGAAAACTTCCATAGATTTAAAAGTAATAGAGAGAAGACCATCCCAGAATATGCATGTTCAGATCATTAAGGATGTTACAATTACAATTTGTACTCTGCAGTATAAATTCTATCACCTGTTTCATAAGGACAATGATAACAGTGTTTTGAAAGAGGGAGTTGAAGTACTTCAGAAAAATGAACAACTTGGAGAAAAAAGAAGGAAAAAAAAGAGAGTTTCACAAGTGATCATCTTGTTTCTATGAGATTTTATTAGATGAGAATTTCACTTGAAACTCAGCTGGATCACAATGGATCATCTGTCTTAAAAAGCTGGAATAATTTTTTTACATTAGTATTTTCTGTGGTTGCAATAGAGGTGTAGCAGTATAAAATGGATGATTATTATAATAATTGAAATTCATTTATATGCAATAAAATACCTTTGTTGTTATCTAGAACTATAAACATTTAGGATACTATTCAGTGTACTACAGCTGTTACTACTTCAGGCTTTAAGCAGTATCTTTACCTGGGTGAGGGACTTGAGTGTTAGAGACTAAAATATGAAAAGTAATTACTGAAGAATAAATTTTAAATGGAAATTGAAACCACTGAATTTTTAAGTATATTTGTATCCCTTCCTATTTTTATAGCTTTAACAGGTGTTCATTTAGTCAGATATTTGTCTGTTGGTAAAAAAATAATAAAATGTTGTATTTTTATCTCTTGATAGATCTGTTGCAATCCAAACAAATATTTTAAAGCTGAGAATGGAATAACAGATTAAACTGTGAAAAGAATAGAATCCCAGAGTGTTCACATTTTACTTGCACTGGGAAGCTAACATGATGGAATATTTCATGTCTTTAAATGGAAAACTTGTTGTGTATCAAACAAAGATGGTGTTCACATAGTAGGAAAGTCCTCTAAAAGAGATCTACCATTATAAGAAAAAAACCCCAAAACATTTAGGTTTGAAAGGCTAGCAGTTGAATAATTTGCATGCTGCAATTTGAGAAATAAAGAAGCTGATAAAAGAAGGAAAAAATGCAATTGTAGTAAACCTTTTGCATCTCTTCTCTGAGATTAGAGGCTAACATACAATTCTGAATAAGTCTCCTAACTCAGTGATAATTCTACAAATAATGTTAAATTTTAACAGACAGAATTGTTTGAAAATGAAAAGAACGTTTTCTGGACAGTTTCTTCTCATGTTACAACTACAAACCACATTGCTTTTCTTCTGAATTTTACTGTTGCAGTAATATTTAAGAATATATAGCATATTGTGGCAGTCAGTGAGTGGTTGGTTCAACCTTTAACCAGTGTCAAAGCCACAACCCTCATATTTGACTATTAAGTACTTGTTCATCTACCTTTCAGTTCTGAAACTGAAAAGCATGAAAATTTTGATTAAATAATAGAAATTCATTCTAGTTTCTTTATAAAGGAGCTGGCGTTCATGCACATTTTACTTTAAAGACCTGAGGGGAAATGATTTGTTGTCATTCACTGTGAAAATATGAATGCTGTATTTGTGCTGCTCTGAGAAAGTTTGTCTGAAGTCTGTCATGCCCAGTGTTTAATAGAAGCTGACTTCAGCTATACAACTTTTTAAACTCACATAAGCAGTTCTAAAGTTTCATTCCTCACTATTTACCTTTTGATCAAAACCAAGGAGAACAGATTGACACCTGAAAGATTCAAGATTGAAACTATTTTGAAATTCTGCCTTTTTCACTTGAAAATTATTGATTGACTGATAATAGGATCATATAGGAGAGAAAATGGGTTAGTCTTCTACTGATGTGCAGAATAACAATAGACAAAATAAGTTAAATAAAATTAGGTTTTACTCTGATGGCATTGTAAATTCAATCTAATCGATGGAACTGGCAATTCCATTCAAGATTTTCTGTTAACCTCCTATAGAACTCTTTTATTCAGAAAGCAGTTTAGATGTTATTCTTTATAGCTGAGCAATGAACAGGTTTGGAGCCCATTTAAAAGATTTTAGTTGATTGCTTTTTAAACAAATAAATTGCCTTTCTCCTCTGTGAGTCAAAATGTAGAAATCTGAACGACCTCTTCTTAGTGATGTTCTTTAGATGATGTTGGTGTCAGTGCAACAACTTCATTAAAGCATGCTTTGTTTCAAAACTATGAGCTAGAGGAAGATATATGAATTCTGTGGGAAAGTTGTATGTAAAAATACCAAACACAGGGTGGTCAGAAAATGTATAGAATGGATGTCTACAACTTACAGGCCAGAATGCAAGTAATTTTTTTGACTCTCTGACTCTTGGACTGCCAAAATTAACACGGAGGTTCCATTTTATCACCTGCTACTTGCCTTTATAGTCTTGATGAGAAAGGGCTTGTTCCCTTCAATTTATCTAACAGTAAAATCTCTGTCACAGTGTGACCTTATAAAATGTGTATCTATAGGGAACCAGTGCTTTGAGTACTGTCAAAATGCTCTGTTGTCTCAGTACAGCTGTTTAATAAGGTGCTATGCTGAAGATAGTGTACTGTGATTTTCTCACCTGGAAAATGAATTTATACACAGCTATGGGGATGCATGGTCTGGGTATCCCACAGCATAGCACTCTGTGCTGGGGAGAACAATCTACAGAAACTTTTTCAACTTTCCGTCTCAGAAATTAAACTCAAACCAATGTTTCTCATTCAATCTGGCACCTGGAATCTATTATCAGGCTGTGTACCTAAACAAAAATGTAAACTGTGTACCTAAACAAAAATATAAACCATCTTCTTTTCCAAGGGATAATTTAGCTCTAATCAGAGCAGGTTGCTTGAAAGTGAACTGTTAGAGACTTGCCATAGCAAACTTAGCAATCCAACAGATCTGGCAACATGAATGAGTGAAGACAGCTGGAAAAGAAGTCAACTGGAGAATAAAATCCTATTTCTCAATATCTTAATATAAATATCTTTATATGAAATTAATTTAACATCAAAAGTTGTTTGCTAACTGTAGCTGAACTAAAATGTTTGAAGTGAGAATCCTTACTACTTATACACTGAATTAAGTCTAGGCTCCTGATGTTGACTGTTCATTACCAGACTCTACATCAAGGATATCATTTCAGAAGAGAAATTTATCTCAAAGTCTACTTCACTCTTAAATGCTTAGCACTTAAATGTTATTTGCCTGCCAGAAAATGAAGCACCAGGATGAATTAGCCCACGTTGCTGACTAGACCGTTACTAATAGAAATATTCCTTAACCTAAACATGTAATCTTTATCATTGATAAACTATGAAAGAAAATACTTGTTGACTGCAAAAGCAAAGCAGCACATAAAGCCATTTCCTTGTTCCTAGAAATGATTTACAAAAATGCAATTGAGAAATTGAGAAATATCTCTGATAAGACCATTTTTTCCTGACATGGAAATTTCCCTTTAATTAAGGCTGTGTTTTAAATTCCCTCTTCCCCAAGTCCCACGCACAGAGTAAATTAGCTCTGGCAGATCTTGACTGCTTCTGGTACATGAACCAGCTTGTTAAGTGTGTTCATACACATAAATGTATGAACATACATTTCTGCCTACCCTTAAGTGAGTCAGAAAAAGCTATTTAGATTTTTTCCCTGCAGGATCAACTTCTGTAAATGTTGTCAGTGTTTTGGTTGCATGGTTTTTTTCATCTCCAACAGCCAGGGCCCAAGGTAAAAAGAGTTCACAAAAGAGAAGTTGGAAAAACTCATCATGGAACAAAGGAAAGATTGGAAATAAAATAATAATTGTTACCCATCTTTTCTCTGCCTTCTTTCTACTATCTATGGCCAAAATCAGAAAAAAAACCTCCATTTGTGAAGTTTCTTAAGCTTTGTCTCAATTTCTCTCTCCTTTGAGAGAGACTTTCAAGTCCTTACAAGTCACTCTTCTGCCTCTCTCAAGATCTGTGTTCTTTATATAAGGTGCTCTCTATCATCCTGCTTATAATATTTGCTCCTCTTTCTCTGTTCAAGGCATCATTATATTCCTGGTATACCTCAAGAAATTTCCTACTATCTATTCCAGAAACAGGTTTTGGTATGGCTTTTCCTCCCATTTTTTTCCCACAAATTCTATTTACTTCAGTATTTGTTGGCAGTGATCTTGTAGTAGTTTCTGGCATTTCACAGAAAATTTCTGTTCCAAGAACTAACTTTCAAAACATGTAAAAGTTTACAGGTACTTAGGTCCAGATTCATCTTGTACATGATTAGGCACACAGCTGAGAGGCCTACACTCTGAACAGAGCTGCCCTATAAACTCAAGCAGCTGACAGAAAAAGAGATACCTTCTTTAGGATCTGTTTTACCATATGAAGGTGTCTGTTTCATTGCACTGGCAATAAGCCTGCCATGGTTAGTCTCTTTGTTTAGGTCCCTAAAGCGAGATAGAATGAGTCTAGGTCTGCTCTTGGCATAGTAATGTATGGTAAATAACTGCATTATTGCACTGAGCTAGTCAATTTATTCTGTTAAAATAGTCTCAATATTATTGAGACCATATATAATACTAATACAGTTCAGTATGAACCTCATTACAAGGGAAAAGGAAGAGAGAGATTTTCCTAGTGAGGGATTAAACATAGATATATAGAATTTGAGATATTAGCAAGCTGGTAGTTTGGAGGAGGCATATTCCCAATTGTTCAAAGTAACAAGTGAAGTTAGAGTTTCCCACAGTGAACTAAATGCTATCTGAATTACTCATATGTCATGCTTGATTTTTTCCCCATTAAAATAAGTGTGAAAATTTGGCTTACAGACATTGTAAATGTCACCTAGAAACAACAGGGCTGTGAGTGAGATAGAGGCAGAAAGGGCAGCTTAAGTACATGGAGAAGGTAGCCAGAGGATAAAGTCTTAGCAAACTATAAAAACATCTAAATAAATTAATTTAAAAGTTTTCTTTCAATTTTTCAACTCTCTTTGTTCACCTAAGATTTTATTATTGCTACTAAGTTAAACAGCTCTAAAAATAGCACAATTCAACGGATATCAGCATTCTCTTCAGCTACAAATGCTTTTCATATAATTAGGCAGGTTTTCCAGGAGATGTCCGAGGGAATGATTTTGGATTAAAGTGAGGCACAAGATCACAGAAGAGAGAGGGAAGAGTAAGAACATGTCTGTGTATAGCACTCTTTATTGGTTCCGGATTCCGTACTTTGTTTTCAACCCGCTTTTATGCCTCAGTTGCTTTTCCTCTGACTTTGCTGTTTACTAAGGATTTCCCTGAAGAAGGAGTGAGTATTTGTTTTTCATTTACATTATGTAAGGACTCTCAGTATCAACTTTCATCTTAGAATGGCTTGCAGGAGGGGAAGACACCAACAGGTTTATAGGAATTTACTGTGTCAAGTACTGCTGTGTCCACAGAATATTTAAGGGCTTGAGAGATCTTTAAAGTTTTGGAAAGAAAATCTTTCATTTATCAACTAAAACCATGATGATTTAATTCAGATCTTGTTAGGCTATTGCTATTTCAGAGAGGAAAAATGGATGTTTATAGAGAACCTGTCTTCTGCGTTTTAGTTACTCTCAGTGCTATATATCCTTTGAATGATATAGTATAAACTACTGTATTTCAGGTCTGATACTATGTTGGCCTTGGAATTTATTTCCACAGATTGATCAAAAGTGAATGTCAGAAAATCATCTGCCAGTCACAGCTAGAAATGTCTTTTAAAGGTTTTTTAAACCTCTTAGGTTGATGAGAACTTTACATTTCTCTCTCACAAGCTGACCTGTTACATGGATCTTTCTGATATCAGGGTTGAATTGCTGTAGTACACTTGATTGTGTGCTGCCGAAAGGGTTCATCTATCACCTGCAGCTAGAGCAGATTTCAGCAGGTGTGGAGTGGGAGATTTTGCTGCTCTTCAGGTTTGCTATATGAACTCAGTAAAATGAGATAATTTTCTTTTTTTTTTTTTCACTGTAGTGTCTGCCTCTAAAATCTTCTCTACAAAAGCCTAAGGTTTTGAAAGTTTGCCCAGGTGTCAGATCCAGCAGGGGAAGTTCTGGTGGTGAATCCATATAAGTCATAGCTCTCCCTGGGAGCTTTGTGCCTCCCTTAGCTCAGTCTATCTGCAAACACTGCATGAGAACCTGGTGTAAATGTTCCTAAACTTTCTTTCAGGAAGAACTGAATCAAATCTGCTCCTCTACCCACCCTTTTGCAGGCTTTTGTTTGCAATAGGTCTTGTCTTCTCAACTCTTACTATCACAGAGATTATTTATTTTAAAGAGGTTTGAGAGGTGATTTGTGAGGGCTACCTTGGGAAAAAGAACCTGCTCAATTAATGTAGTTTAAAACAAATAAGGACAGAAGTGGTATATTGATTTATTAATGACACAGAATCAAGAAGGAATGTGCAAGATATAATTCAGGTCCAATATGAGCAATATAACAGATAAACAACAATACTAGACATGTAAAAATATTAATATACACCTTTTCAAATACCTTCTGTAATGACTCTTCAAAAGTCTAATGCTCTCCACCATGAATTCACAGTTAACTGTACCCTCTGACCAGCCATGTGTGTCACTAGGCCCTTCCCCTTTCAGGGAGTGCTTCCCACAGCTGCAAACTTCTCCTTCCCTGAGAGATGTGGATGCTCCAGCTCTGTGCCTTTCCTCACCACTCCCAGCTATCCATGCTCCAGCTTGAGAGCACCCTATTGGTTTCATAGGCAAAAAATCATGGGTCTTTGCATGCTGCACCCTGCACTGTTGCTCCACTAACTGCATGTAGGCTTCTTGTAGTGTTCAATGCAGAAGAACACAATACTTTTTCATGAGCTAATAATTTTAATTTTAAACCCTTGATATCTGAGGAAATTTCTTACTCTGAGGGACTCTACAACATGAGTCTCAAGGGTCTGAGCAACCTTACTGTGAACCACAGTGTTCAGAGTTCTCTGGAACAAATCTATTTTCTGTTATTATTGGGTAATTTTTTTCATAAAGAGTGTTGCAAATTCAAACCAAAAATTTCTGGAAAGACAGCCTCTAACAGTCTAAAAATTGAGATTTTAATAATCTGAAAATTAATTTAATATCCCGAATATGTGCTTTGTGTTCCTGTGCCACTGAATGTAAAAATGCAAACTGAAACAGCATTCCATGTCAGGTGACCTTTATATATTGACTTTATTTATTTCTGGTTAGTAGAACATAATTAGCATGGGAAATTCTAATCTAACTAAGATTTTCTACAAGCAAAACATGCTATAGTTTCTGGCAGTATAAATGTACATAGCTGTTTTCTCTTGAACTGGTTATTTGTATCAGAAGGAAACAATTATATCAATTTACTTCAGTCATATCCAATATACAGAAATCCAAAGAGTATGTAATTAATTATGTTTAAGACATGAAACAAAATTTCTCAGATTTGTGGGCCAAATCCATCTCTGTTTTGAGAGAGCTGCCCACGAACCAAAAGCAATCATAATTTACATGTTTTGCCATGGTATAAATTTACAATGAAGGGATAGTGGAGCAAGTATTATAACTAACATAAGATGTATAATGAACATTTGTATGGTAGTATTTTGTAATATGGGAGAGTATTTTTCTGCCTAGATTTCTTGTACATGCAGTCCCGCTTCATCTCAGTGTGCGAACCAGAATCAGGTTATTCTCATGTTAAACTGGGATAAGCTTACCTGTTATTTACCACTTGGACTATTTTTTTACCAACTTATTTGATATATATTTTTAAAAATGTAAAAAAGTTTTTTCCTTATCCCTAAATTTAAATAAATGATGAAATCTATGAGATCTCCACTGAGCCATTGGAGAGTGAATTTGACACTATGGACTAGGTTTAGAAGTGTCATAATTTAATTTGTAAATAAGTAATGTATATAAACTGGTAAAACAAATATGCTAGGAGACATCTGTGTAGAATTTAACTAGAAAAAAGAATCAGCAAGTGTGTACAAAATATAATTTGGGGAATCAAGATACATTCACATATATATTAATATAGTTCTATTCCTCTCTCACCTCATCATAACTGTTAAATAATTTGTATATCCTGACTTTCCTCTTCCTAGAGAACAAGCCAAGTGATTTAAAACAAACTTATCATTTGCTGGGAGACAAATATTGGGGAAACTGTGTTGGAAACAGATCAGAGAGAGGCCTTGTGCCAAATTTAGATGAACTAAGGTTAAACCCTATTGATCAAACATTATGGCTTGAGAGAGTGATTATGAAAAGGTTTTATATAATTAGTATTATATAAGCTCAGTAGAAAGGACGGTTAGGAAGGAAGCTATCAGAAATAATACTGACAGCCTTTGGAAATGCTATGCAGATGTTTGATTTGCCTTTTCATGACTTTGTCCATCTCTGAAAAAGAGTTCTTTGATACTGAGAAGAATATTATGGTATCCTTTGTAATTCTAAAACAGTTTTGGAAAAATTCTTGCAAATAATTCTTGTTCATAATGCACCATCTCGTATGATGTTACAAAAATAATCAATAACAACAAAACATACGTGTAGGATCAGGCGTAGATATTAGAGGAAGATTTTGAAATAAAAATCAGAGAAAAATTGCCAATTAAAAGTGTAAACATTTCTGTATGGTATTTCTGTTAAGCTGTTCTATTTGAGGACTGTAAAACATGACTAACTACATCAGCAGGTGTGGTGTAGGTGTAGTGCAATTATACATTGACATTTTTGCTGGAGCCTACAAAGTACTATTTTGTACTGGCTACCATTCTAGATGTAGACCTGATTAAAAATAATTGAAGGATCAGTTATGTGTTGAAAAATACTTTTTCCTTCAACTAGAAATCTTAGCAAGGATAGTTTGATCCTGAAGATAGTTCCGACAGAAATATGAACTTCAATCTGAAAAGGCATATTATTCTAGTTTTAAGATTTTTATTTCTGTCTTATTCTACTGTTTTTTTGTTTTAATGACAAGCATTTCTATACTTATCCCCAATTGTGTTTTTTTGTATGTTTCCTATTTGATATTAATTTTGACAATTGTATGTAAGTGATATTATCAATACTGCTAAATCAGTGGCTGGTTAAGCCACTCTCTGTCATTTACCAGCAGTCCTGGCTAACCATGTTGGCTCACAGTGGACTGAAAGTTAGCAAATGTAATACCCATACACTAGAAAGGTTATAAGGAGAATCTGGGGAAACTCTTGGTTTGACCTCAGTGCCAGGAAAGGTCATGGAGCAGATCATCCTGAGTGCCATCCTAGGGTATATATGGGACAACCAGGGAATTGGGCCCAGCCATCGTGGATTATGAAGGGTTTATGAAAGGCAGATCCTGCTTGACCAACTTGATCTCCTTCTGTGACCATGTGACCCACTTAGTGGATGAGGGAAACATTACAGGTAACATGATAGAATGAGAAGAAATGGCCTCAAGTTGTACCAGAGGAGATTTAGTTGAATATTAGGAAAAATTTCTTCACTGAAAGAGTAGACAGGCAACGGAACAGGGTACTTAGGGACCTGTAGGAATCATCATCCCTGGAAAGTTTTTAAAAATGGACAAGTAGAGATTATTTTTAAGAAGTAGCCTTTCTTTCCAAGCATATGGCTGAACTATTCCAGGCATTTGGTTAGTGGTGAAGATGGCAGTGCTGGGTTAACGGCATGATGATCTTAGAGGACTTACCAACCTAACTTATCCTATTATTCTGTGAATTTATTTAGACAGGTTTAATGATTTTCCAGAAGAAAAGCATCTTAACCACTGTTGTCTTTGAATTCATAGAATCACAGAATGTTTTGGATTGAAAGAGTCCTTAAAGATTATTTCATTCCAACCCCCTGCCATAAGCAGGTACAACATCAACTACTCCAGGTTGCTCAAAGCCCCATCCAGCCTGGCCTTAAACCCTTTCAAGAATGGAAGGTTCTTCATCTACAACTTCTCTGAGCAACCTATGGCAGTGCCTCACCACCTTCATGGTAAAGAATTTCTTCCTTATGTCCAATCTAAACCTCTTTCAGTTTCAAGCCATCCCACCTTGTACTATCAGCACACGCCCTTGCAAAAAGTCCGTCTCCAGCTCTCTTGTAGGTTCCCTCTAGGTGCTGGAAGGCTCCGAGGTCTCCTCAAAGCCTCCTCTTCTGCAGGCTGGACAACCCCAATGCTCTCAGCCTATCTTATAGGAGACGTGCTCCTGCCTTCTGGTCATCTTCACAGCCCTCCTCTGGACTCGCTCCAACGGGTCCGTGTCTTCCTTATGTTTGGGCCCCAAAACAGTTCTCCAAGTGCAGTCTCACCTCTCTGAACCTGCTGTTTATTATTCTTTTGATGCAGCCCAGGACACGGTTGGCTTTTTGAGCTGCAAACACACTTTGTTGGGTCATGTTGTTCTTCTTGTCAACCAACATCCCCAAGTCCTTCTCCTCAGGATTCTTCTTGATCCATTCCCTGACCAGCCTGTACTTGTGCTTGGGATTGTCCTGATCCCCTTGCAGGACCTTACACTTGGCCTCGAACTTAATGAGGTTCACCCTTGCCCACCTCTGAAGTCTGTAAAGGTCCCTGTTGATGGCATGTGTGTTGGCTGCACCCACTGCTTGGTGTTGTTGGCAAACTTGCTGAGTTGTTTCTCATATTTTGTGTTAACACAAAGTCACATGACCCAGGCACATTTGAAAAATATAAAAGAGATATTCTTCAAAATACCCCCAAATAAAAATGAGTGCATGTTCTGTCAAATATTAATATTAGGTTCTGCAGCTCTTGACCTTATGAGCTATATCATATAAATAATCTTATAAATATGACTGAATGGATAACTTTAAGTAATTGATCACAGAATGTTAACAGTGGTAATTATGCAGCAAAATGTATTGAGGATCTGGATATAATCAATATCAAGTTTTCTTTAAAACATAGAATATAGAATGATAAAAAATGAAATCTATTTATGAGAAAATTTCCATATTAATTCAATACTCTTTGTTCAGTTACTAAATAATCGTCAGACAATCAAATAGGTCTGTAAGCCATGCTGCACTTAAATATTTTATTTCAGGAAATCTTACCTTGGATATTTTTTCCTACATTGAAAAAGCAAAAATTAACTCTTGACTAAGAAAGAATGTTATTCCTCAGCCATAGTTTTGAAAATGTTTGAGAACTATAGTTGACCCTGTAATAAGAAAGGATATTTTGAACAAGAAAATTTATTTTTCTTTTACATGAAATGAAAGAAAACAAATGAAGGCGACAGCTGCAGAACCAGTTTTGTCAAAGGGTAGCAGAATAACATTTTCGTGTAAAAAATAGCTCTCTTTATAGGACTGAGAGCGTTTCTGACTTTTATGCTCATACTCTAGCCACTGTTATGTGATGCAGACTCAGTTTAACAGCTAACATGAGAACTAGTGGCAGCATCAGTAGAGAAGGAAACCACAGAAGCTGTCTAAATTGGTGATAACTGGATTATTAGTTATGTAATACACTGTGCAGTTGTGGGGACTTACAGGTAACTAGAGCAAAGTTGGTCATGTGTAACTTATTTAGCAGTCACTCCTTGAGTAACATCCATCGGTAGAAGAGAAGTGATGGGATACTATCATTCTGTGATTTTGTACACATAAATAACCTTTATCTTAATAATATTGGTGGTTACCTGAATGACAGAGGAGATGAGAATAGAGCATGTAATGTACAGTTGTATCTCCTGTAAAAAACTAAGAAAATATGTCAGGATAAGGAATAGAGAGATAATACAGAGAGGAGGAAAGGTGGAACATGAGAGGCTCTGTCTCACAGAAGATGATGTGTTTTGCTTGAGGAGCTTTAATATCTGTTTGGTAGTTTTACATTTCAACCCATGAGTAAGTTATGGTACAACAAACAATTCAAAAAGAACCAAGATCTCTTTGTGTAAGAACCTCATAAAATCTTAACCCAGAAAAAAGGCCTATTAGCAAGGTTTTTTAGAAGTTTTCAGCTACCAGCTACCATGGAGGAATCATATGAGTTGCAATGAGTATTTTATGATGGTTTGTTCACAGACCAATAGGATCATCTGCAATGACAGCTGGACATGCCAGTGAAATTACGTGCTGTGTGATGATGTGCCAGAAGCAGTTTGATCTAGAACAAGATGCTACTGGAAGGTGGTTGTCAACATCTCAAGTATACCTGTTTGATTAAAACAAAATGGAAGGAAAAGCAAAAGTAGAGTTGTGGGTTGATATTCCTGTACTGTACTGTAAATACCCCAAAAAATTAACAAAGACAAAAATGCAAGTAAAACTGTACTTGTCAGACTCAGGGTCTATAACTAAGTTAAAGAGTGGGACTGGATTGATAGAAGGCATGGATTAGGGAAGACTATAGCGGATTCACCTTAACCAGATGGTCAAAGATGAGTCTTGTGAAGTGAGTGATCTGGTACATTTTGGCCTGAGGAGCAATGCAGTTTAGGCCTGCATTAGATTATCAAACAAAGCCAAAACACAAGTGTGTGCATGTGCTTGTTCCACTAGCATCCTTGCTACCTCATTCTTTAGCATTTATTTTGCCTGTGACAGCTAACAACATCCCAGAAAACACTCAGCCATGATCTGGGTTACTGCAAATCAGGAATAATTTCCAGTGTTTTTATTCCTGGCTCAGGTGTGACTATTCTCTTTTACAGAAGAAGAAAGTTTAGGTGTGTGAATGTAAGTCATAATGGGTCATGAGGCCTCTGGATAGATAGTAATCACCCAAATCCTGCTCTTTGTCACAATCCTTAACTGAGCCGGTGGATTTTGATATTTTCACAGCCATGGAATGGATGAGAGAATAGTATCTACATCCAAGACATAATTTATTCTGACAGTATATATGTAAGGGTTATAAATAGTAGCCCACTGTTTGGTGTATATGCCTTCCTTTAACCTCTGTCAGTCAATGAATAGAGAGTCAACCACTGGGGAATTAATTTCCTTATTTGACATATATTTATTGTAGGTATACACAGCATACTCAGAACTATCCTTCTAGAAGAAGTTTGAGCTTCTGAAATGTAATTGAAAGGCAAAGGAAAAAAGTCTTTTTATACCTAGGGATGACCCTGAATCAAAATTCTAAATCCAAAACCCCTTAAACTGTTCAGACTGATTACATGCATTCTTTTCAAAGTACGTTTCTACAGAAAATATTGTCTTATCCTTGCAATGAATGTCTCTTTAGAGAAACATTTACCCTAAACAAATAACGTTTATGTTATCACACTATTTCGAAAAGCATCTTGTCTGGTAATTAATGATTCTACTTCATTCTAGTAGTAATAATAATAATAATAATAATAATAATAATAATAATAGAACACTTGCTTGTTTAGTAGTAATTTCTCCTGCCTGTGGTCTCAGAGCTTATAGTAAGCATTTACTGTTTTAAAAACTGACAGTTCAAATCTAGTACAAACCCAAGTGGCACTAACAAGCAAATTGTTTCCATTTGTGAAACCTATTGTAGTAATTGCTACTGACTCCAGAGACATTCCCGAGGCAAGAGCAGTAATGATAATTTGGTAGCTTTCTTTTAAGTAGACTTCGTTTACAACAGCTAGCAGATATTTCTGCCTTCAGGCCTGAGGAGAGGTTTATGGACTACAGTAATAGCTTCCCGCTTTAAATTTTTCAAAAGCGGTTGCTTTAGTAGTGAGCCAATAGCACTATGTTTTCCAAATATTATTTCTTAATTATTAAAAACTATCTTCAACCCTGATCCTTTATGAGGTTCCCAAAAATACATGACAAAACTCTTGCCAAAATTTCCAGAGATTATTAATTAAACTTCATATTAGAAAATCATGGAATCATTTATGTTGGAGAAGTCCTTTAAGATCATCAAGTCCAACTTTTAACCCAGCACTTTTAACAGATTACTTCTTGAAATTGGAAAAGGAAAACAGGGATGTCAACCTACTGCAGTCCTTTATGTAAAGCAAATATGATTTCTATGCATTTTCTTTGAAAGTCTAGTCTCTAGACCCTTTACCAGCTTCAACGTCCTTCTCTGAACATGCTCCAGCTGCTCAATGTCTTTTATCTGTGAGTGTCCCAAAGATGAGCACAGGATTCAAGGTGTGGCCTCATCAGTGCCAAGTACAGAAGGTCTAGTCACTGCCCTGGTCCTGCTGGACACACTGTTGTTAATACAAGTCAGGATTTCATTGGCCTGGGACAGCTCTATTTCCATTAGGAGAACTGTGCTTGATCACGTCCCAGCTGTTGATGACAACAACGTGTTATTATATCCACTGCATAGACTGGAGAGTCAGAGCATCTTATTAGAGGAGCAAGACCAAGTTATAAAGAGCAATGTAGAGCAAAAGTCTCTGAGTTGAATAGTTTAAAAAGCAGTACTAGGACCAGTAGACAGTAAACTGATGCTTTTACCCTCTTATTTTCATTTAAGAACTCATGCGTTAAGAGATTTGGACTTCTTTAGGATCCTAGTTTAGGTAGGTGATAAAAAAAAAAGTTGGATTGGGAAAGGATCTTATAATATATCCTTTTCAAAAGATCAATGCTAAGATCCTTTGCCAATTCAAAGTTGACAAAAAAACTTTAATATTGCAATTACACAGGAGTTGGAGTCAATGACCCTTGTGGGTCCCTTCCAACTCAGGATATTGCAGGATTCCATGATGATGATGTGCTCCCATACCTTTCGGAAGTCTGACCCTAGGTCACCTTTCCCATCCCCAGGAGTCTTCATTGAGAAGGTGGAATGTTTGTTGCAGTCAGTTTCCCATCCCTGCTGCAGTCTCCACTTACTACTAAAAACAGATACAAGTATATATGACAAACCTTTTGTGTGAAGGCTAAGCTTTGAGCTCGATTTTTCTGTACTCATGTGCTAGTGTAGCAAATTAGAAATAGTTCTGTAAATAGCATAAAAAAAGATTTATAACTGAAGAAAAGTGAGAGAAGTAGTATGAAACTTAGTCTAGAATGTTATCTGTTTATTTTTTCAAAACCATTGTGTTAGGAATTTTGACACTGACCTATAAGAACAAAAACAGTTGACAATCTACATTGCAATAATTATTGGTAAAAACAGTGCAGAGAGGAATCTTAAACACCCCTCCCAGACAATTTAAAAAAAGTGTAGGTGGGTCACAAATGACTGGAATGAGGTTCACAAAGAGTAAATTAATTAATAGACCAATGCAATTGCTAAATGTCATTTGCTCCTTTTTTTCTTTTTTTGTGATACATATAAAGCAGAAACCACTTCTCAGCCCATGGTGTTTACTTGTATTCTACCCTTATATAAATAAACCACATGGATTCTCAGTTCAGTAGATATTCTGAAAGAATATTTTGGGCATCCCAGTGTTTTCTGCTGGAAAAACTGATTATTTCTTGAAACTGGAGAGAGTATAGCAGGGGTGCCTACCTCCTGCAGTCTATTATGTAAAGCAAGTACTAGAAAAATAATCCTTTCAAGGAAAGTACATAGAAATTGGTATTTCATGTCTTTATACTCCAGTATTTCTTGCATTGTTTTGTCTTTGTCCCGTTCTTTTTAATTAAGTACATCAAGGGCACAGAAACTGGAATTGCAACTGAAGAAATTATTAATTCCAAAAAAATTATCAATCCATTTCTCAAAAAAGTTTGTTCCTCATGTTCATTTGGACTTAGAGGTAATTGAAGACAACAGTTGAGTTTTTTAATCATATAATGCCTATGAGCATATATCTCAGAGCAATTTAGAAGGACTTAGACACGAATTGTTAAACATTCTAATTCTGGAGACAACCTTTATTGAAACTGTCTAAATCTTCAATTTTTTAATTACATAAAAGGGATGTAATGCAGAATATTTGAAACAGGTCACAGAGAAATTTATACTACTCACAGTGGCTCCAGTCACTTCCTGGTAACTGGTGTAATATGTATGGAAGAATATGACTCAATTTTCTACTTCCCTTCCTTAGTACTTCAGAGAATTTCCCAATTGCTCTTCCTGTGGAGTGGAAATCCTGAAATGAACTGTTTGTGTGGCAGACAAAATTATTCTCAGTAAAAACAACGAACTTCAAAGTTAACACAGTGGGATCAGCAACACACCCTTTTCAGAAAAGTTAGATATAATAATATAAAAGTTGCTGATATATTATATATTTAAAAACTGAAAGAAAAATTCTGGCTGACTTGAAACTGAATTCTGGAAATAAAATAGTTCTACTTTGTGTATTATCTATAGGAATAAATCACTGTTGTATGACTGCCTGATGTGGAGGTACTGAATATATGTATGCTGAATATATTTGCTATCTTATATATTTACTATATATTTATTGTATATTTATTATATGTGATATATATTTATTTTCTTGTGATCTCTTCTCCTTGATAGTAAATTATTAAAAAGCCATTTGCTTTATATTTAGTAATCGAAGCATGACAGAGTTTTACACTGTTGTTTGTAGGTTTGTTATGTTAATATTCACGGCTGTGAATATTAGCTGTGTCTCTTTCAATTCTTGACATAGAGAATTAGGGTTCCTTCAGGACTGCTTTGCAGCTGGAGGTTTTTTTAAACTCTGTGAGGACTCATTTTGATGGCAGCAATTCACCTTGCTCATCATTCCTCTGTGCAGTCCCTTCCTCATTACTGTCAGTGAATTCTGGTCTCTTCCTAAGTTTTATTTTCCTTAATCTGGAAAATGACTTGCAGATGCCTTCTTCTTCACCATTGGTTTAATATATCTTCTTCTGTACAGGTGTTAGAGCATGAACTTCTAAAACATCTAGTCCCTGTGTATTATCATGTTGCATTTTCACTTTGTTCTGTCTCAGGGTGCACCCCTATGGTATTCAATGTAACTTGAAAATGTTACATATGTCAGAATCATCCACATTCCCTGAGCACTATTCTGGATTGTCTTTTGTTCATCTCCAGTGTACTTCATTTGACGTTTTTGTTCTGGAAGACTACCATATGTTATCTGTGATATTTTTTCCCAATGTGTGTTGTATGAGAAGTTATTTAGCACAGGCCTCTGCAAAAGAAAAAAAAAGCGCAAAACTGTCAGCTTAGAATCTTCTGTTGTTCCTGTTGTTCATTTGGACTTGCATACTGTGGGTGGCACTTGGGGGCTGGTTTGTTGCTGCCTATAAAAAAGATGTGCCTTTTATAAATGACAGCATTGCTACCTGACAATACATTGAAAGATTCAGATGAAGACTGAGTACTTGTATTTTTATCGTGAAATACCTATATGATAGCAGCAGCAGTCAAGCCACCTTGCTGGGCTGACCTTATTCAGTTTACTTCAGAGTGGAATTGCAATTCCCTATCCCTCCCTAGGTTTCTGTGTTGGTAAAAGAAATGTGTGTAAACAAATTTGCAATGAAAAATTCTTATACTTACTTTTTATGTAGTGAAGACTCATCCTTGGTGTTGAGCTGTAAGAGACTGTAATAGTGACAGCATAATTCAACTTTCAGAGCCAGCAGCCTCTGACAGTCAAAAACTGAGGGAATACCCACAGCCTGGTTTGTTAGATACCCTGAAAGGAGCAATGACATATCTGAAGCATGGTCTGCTTTTCCTCTCCCTACCTTTTTCCCCAGACATACTGGTTTATTGGTGAAAGTATTCAGGCAGTGCTAGCAAAGGCTGAGTAGGAATTCTTTCAAGAAGGTTATATTTTTTCTCTCCTGTATCTTGGGTGGGCCAGAAAGTCTCTGGAGATTACCAGTGGCCTTTTGTTTCTGACGTGGCTTTGCAGCTCGATCTTATGAAGTCATTGCAGACAGTGAAACATTGCCAAGTTTTATAACTTCAGGCAAAAATTTTCCAAGTTAGTTTGTCTTTACTTGCACTTGCAACACAGGGTCCTGAAGTTTTTTGACATTCATCTGCTCTAGACTGAGAGCTCAGAGTATTAGATTATATGATTAAAGACTAATGCCCATAAACAAAAGGATTCTTGGAGACCAGGGGAGCTGTGGCAGGTAGAGGGACCTCAAGAAGCTAAGAATTGCTAAAGGAGTATCCTGACCTGGCACTCCCAGCACTTTCTATGGGAAGTGATGAGTCCCTGGACCTCATGAGAAACTCACCAAGACAAGTTAGCCCAAGGAACCCCCACTTTTGACTACCTTGCAGAATACCGGGTACAGGAACTGCGATGAATGCAGGGGGAAAAGAATTTTGGGATTCTGTTACTTTTATTATCACGTGCTTTAAATTTGGGAATTTTGGGATGATGTGACACTTTTATAATGGGATGTTTAGTGAAAGGACAAAAAGAAAAGGAAAGGAAAGGAAAAGGTGGGGCTTGATTGTATTGGGGAGGAACAAGTGTGGTAAAGAAAGGAGAATGGGTAAAGGCCTGTTGAAAATAAACAGTGGTTGCCAATACATTTGTCTGACTAAGTCCTGTGCTTTATCACTGCAAACTGTCTTATATTCTTAGTAAATCCATTTTTTTAAATTAAAAAAAAAATTAAATATATGTGGATGTTACAGAAATTCAACCTGGACAGGTTGGTGATAGATTAAGATATCTGATAAAGAAGTCTGATAACCTGCAAATGAAGTAGGACCATGAATTTCAGAGGCTTGAGAGCCTGAGGAAGTCAGAAAGGTCTTGGAGACTGCTGCTGGACAGATTGAGTGTCCAGGACCAGCTTCTGGCAAGAACCCTAATGTGTGTAGATTCCACTAACAGATTTTGATCTCATCAGCTCTAGAGAAGGGCTGGGGCTGAGCCTTTCACACTGTTCATGTTTGTGTGTGTGTTCTTTGTGTTTGACTTTATGCTTTATTGTGTCTCTGTCAGTCTGTGCATCCAGTTGTGTTTTTATAGTGTGCTTGTGCACACAGTCGCATGTGTGCATGTGGGGTTTGGCCTTGACACCGCCTGGACCTAAGGATAGGGCACTGCCACTGCCACACATCTTCATGGCTAGGTCAGGGGCACTTTCTGGGTCCTGCCAACCTCTGGATTGGGCAGTCTCTAATACAGAGATGCTTAAAAATTAGTGTGTGTCCAACAAGTATGATCTGCTTGTAATCCACAGCCCTGGGAAAGTAAAAACCCTTATGGTTCCCACTCAGTGCAGTTCAAACAAATGTATTCCACTCATATTTCAATTTTAAAGTCTATTTCTTTTTTTAAAATGGTCTCTTTCACTAGTTGAAATAAAGCATGATATACTCATGTTGGGCAGAATTCAGGTGATGAGGCCAAACAGGAATAAACCCATGATCTGCAACAAGGATAGAAAGAAACAGAAACCCAGAAAGCATGATTATTTTTTAAATGGTGTAAATGACTTTTCATAAGACCACAACAGATATAAATCTGTTAAATGTCTAAAAGTTTTTTGTTGTCTTTTATAAAATGTAAATAAATTTTGGATCATTCCTACTTAACTTGTTCTTTTTCTGTCTGCGTCGAGCTCATAGAATCTGGAGGTCATGTTACCAATGTGTTTTTAAGCTTCACACAATTACCGTCAACCCCGTAAAGCATTGCACAGCAGGAGAGTATTTATGACTTGTCACAATGAAAGCCACTGTCTTCTGCAGCCCTACAGGAGTCCAAGTATAATGCAGTGGTTATGAAGAATATGAAGGTGCAATGTAGGAATAACATATTTAAACATATCATTACGGGGTCTTTGAACATAACTTTTTGTAATCCATATTTTCCACTCAGAAGTTAAGCTGCATGTGTCCTCGGTGGGTTGCTGAAGTAGAAATCCTATTTATCTACTACCTATTTTTTTCTTAGCAAAATGATCATCTTACATTCCATTATTTGGAGGGATTATTAACCTTAACTACTGAGATCCAAGGGCACATCACAAGGTATTACTCACTTAGTCCTCATGTTACCCAACAATTTGGTTTAATTTTTTTTCAAGAACAAACTATCACATAGTCTTGCATTAACCTCAAAATAATTCTTCATGCAACAGAAGTTGTTCAGGTTATATATATAATGAAATGGATATACATTCACACCATGTGAAAATAAGAAGCCATTAAAGTGATGAAGCATGTCAGAAAAGGATATTTTGCTCAATAAAATAGCCTTTCCATAATGTGGCAAACAAATGTTTGTATGATAAATGTAGAATTTTAGAGTCACTTAATGTCTTTTTAAAAACATTTTTGCACCAACAATACGACTTTAATTCCTCCAATAGGAAACATGAAGGAGATTAAAAGTAAAAATTATAAAACTAAAGATTAATACAGTAAAATGTGTTCTCAAATGCTTTTCCCCCACTTTGACATTATCTTTCTGAAATCTTTCTGTTTACAATCTTGCAGATTTTCAAAAGTGATTTCTTGGTTCTACTTTTTGAGTATTTTATATGAAACACCTGTCATGAAGCTGTTATTTCCTTCTTTTTTTTTTTTTTCTCTGGGAATCCATTGAACATCTATCCTTTGAAAATCTATTTTAAAATTGTAAACCCCAAATTATAATAAACTATATTATTATAAAGTGTCAGGATGTGTGCATTTCTAACTTTAGTGTTGATATCATGGAAACTAATATTTCTTTATGTCTCTCTGTGGAATCCATCATGCCCATGATTACTATCATGGCTTTAGCATCAGAATGCATCACATACCAAGAGTTTACCCAAGCTGTCATTATTTTACAACTGATAAATATCTTACCATGCAAAAGAGTCTCTTTAATTTACAGGGAGATATAATATCTGTTAGTGATTTTGTCTTAACAGACCAACAACTTTGGATCTATGTCAGCTGTCACTTGATCAATTATGTACCTAGGGCAGCTGATCACAGAAATTTTCCACCTTTCTCCCTTAGTGTTTGTATTTGTTCTTCACAATTAGCCATAATCACTCAGTGGTTGCATACGATGAAGTCAGCAAAAAGCTTATCAGGGTGTTAAATACTGGGAAAAAGAAATGGAATTTGGTTTATCCAGTACTCAAAAGAAATATGACAAAGACATTTTTGAAGTTAAAGTTTTATTACTTTGTTAACATGGGAGAGGTATTATTTCTCCTTTAAAATGCAATTACATTATTTGTTTTAATGACATTTACCCTTTCCTCTTATCACCACCTAATTAATTATCTTTTCTCATATTTTTCTTAAATATATCTCACTTAATTCAACAATGTAGAATTTGGTTGTTGTTTGTTTTGGGTCTTTTTTTTCCAGCATAGGTATTATGCTTAAAACTGTGTTACATACTCGGTGACAAAACTCATCATTTTTCCTGTTGCTACAACACTGATTATGGAGCATTTTGCAGTTCACCCTGGTCTACCATAAGCAGCATTATTCTGTGAGCCTTTGGGGCAGTGTGTGTTTACTGATGGTTGGGGAGGTTGCCAAGGATGAGAAGGAAAAACTATGGATGAAGACAATGCAAACTCTGGGCTGATGTGGTGCAGCACTGCAGTAAGCTGCAGCCCATCCTGTGCAGAGAGAGGCACCCATGGGCTCAGGCAGCCATCCTCTGCTTGTAGAGCTCACCTCTTCTAGCATGTCATGGGTCCTCATCACATGTGTGGTCTCAGCTCATCTTGGTGTCTGCTCACCAAGAGCATGTGTTTAGATGTTCCTTAAGCTTTAGCTGAAGTGCTGGTTTCCTGGATGCCTGACCAATGTGTGCCTCACCAGAAATGCACCTTGGTATAGTGGGAACCTGGAAAAATTTGAGGTAAAATTAAGTAGGAAAAGGGTGAATTATGGGAAGGGTGAATTATGAGAAAAATATTTTCCTGGTTGACAACACCTGTTTTCAAATATTTGAATCACTATCCTGGTTTCTATAGCTCTGTAAGTCTGCTAGATAAATGGTACCCGTGCTGACTGAAATGAATATTTAACTAGCCTCTCTCTTACTTGCCACACATGACCTGCCTGACTTTCACTTAAAAGTGAAATGTGTTACTCCCCTAAATAAGAGGAATTAGCATCCTAGACACATATTCCGTGTACATATCCATATGCCCCCTTGGACTTATCCAGCTAGTAATTTCAGGAGGAACTCCTAGGGATTTATCCAAGGCATTCATACATCCAGGTGCTTTCTTTTCATTCCTAGATGTTCCTGAACAATCTATCTGAAAGTCTCCTACAAACTGTTCCTACTGTCCTGCCTTTCTCTGTGATTATGACATACCTTAAAACATTCTGAAAGGATGCCAATGCAGCACAGAATGTCTCAATATGAAGATATAGATGGCTGCAGGTAATTTGACCTTAACAAACAGTACAAAACCCATCTATAGTCCTCTTTACTATCAGAATGCTTTGCAAAAACAGGGCAGCACTTTTTCCCTTGAATTTACATTTTTTTCCCTTTAGTAACTTCCTTTCCTTTCAAACTTTTCCTTTTATATTTTTAAATCATATGGTATTGAAATCCTCCAAACCCCTTATGTTCTCATATAAGTCATACAAAAAGGTATGTATTTCTGCAATATATTTGCTTTTGAAAATTATCATGCTCCTATAATAAATATTTTGAAAGCTTTTTTTTTTAACTATTCTTTCTTCCTGGATGAATTGTTTTGTGAACAGATAACATTGGTATGAAAGTTAAAGCTCTCAAATCAAATTTTTGTAGCACAGATTTGTACATGCTCTTTACAATTTTATTTCCTGCAATGGATACCAAAGATTCCAATATTAATATAATTTTAATATTACATAGAAAATGACAGAAGGTTAAGACGTTCTTATATCTTAATATAATTCCTACAAAGTAAGAAATGGTTATAGATTATCAAGGCTCGATTTAGCTAGTGGTACATCAATGAAAAATAGCAAATCTGAATGCAACAGCATGAAGAATGCTGAGTTACTGTTTCATTATTCACTCCAATATCATAACTTCCGTGACATACAAGGCATGAAATACATTGTCAAAAATATATAGTTCAGAATACAGTGCCATTAAATATTTTATCCAATTGGCGGCAGTGCTGCCAAAAGACTGAACATTAAACTGAACCCTGTTCTTAAAAAAAATGACATTGCACTGTGCTTTTCAGTTCTTTCTACAGATAAAAGTTTTCCATCAGCAATTTCCTTCTAAGTAAAGTTAAGCAAGTCTCTCTCTCTCTCTTTTTTTCTTCCTTGTGAATATGCTGCAGAAAGTCTCCACCTCTAGGCAGTCTAGTCTCTACTGTAGGACATAAAGGAGAACTCCTTTCTGTGACTACTGGCATGCATATTTAACTTCTAGTTAGCAATTGTTTCCTTATAAGGTGAATTTAGAATGTTTTCTTAGCGTGATAAACAATAAGGAAGTTCAGAGTTACAAAATGTGATATCTATTCATGCAAGGGAGAGATTACACACACACTAGTAGTTCAGGATTTCCTTATTTCCTCAGCTCATGGTGAATTAAAACTACTCTATTCTACACCAGTTTCTTATTATGTACCTTCTCTGTTTTTTTAATCTTATTTTGCCAATGACGATTGGGACATTTAAAGAAGATCTTTGTCATCTTTAACAAATAGCCCAATATTTTCTTTGCATTATCTCTTCTACTGTGTTCTATGTCACCTAAAATTGTGTGAATTATGGCCATCAGCATATTTTAGAAGATTGTTCAGAGGCCCTTTAAAGTCTGCATTGCATCCAGTGTGGGCAGAGAACAAGAGAATAGTCTATTTTCACACAAATTATCAGATTCCTATAAATCTGTGGTCAAGATTTTCATAGGTTGTGAGCAAAAGGGATTTTTAAGAAGGGACTTAAAGGATAGTACTGAGACGACTTATGTAAGTTTAGGGAGAGCTTTTCCCAAGTGGGAAGGATAGTGTGAGAAAAAGGATTTTGTCTGAAAAATCTGTCCTCAGTGCTATGTAGTGTGTCCAGCCTTGACTCCTCTGGGCAGTCAAGCTTACATTAATACGAGTGTGAATTTATATAACTTGGTATAACCCAATAATATGAACTCATGTAATCTTTTAATGCCTATGGAAAAGGGTTTCTAACTTGCTTAACTGCTCCTAAAACCTGAAGTGTAGCCAGTTAGTGCTTGGGCAGAGAAAAATACAGAAACTTTGTTCAGCTAGGTAGCTGGTCACGTATAAAGTATATGTATGTCTGATATACTGGATGCATAAAAGTTGCCAGCATCTGTGTTCTGGGGAGTCTTGCCTGACTGGCTGAGGGTGCCTCCACAAGGAAGCTGCAGAGAGGACTCTTGTTAACACCCCTCAAATGCTGACTATCATCCTGTCCAGGAGCTTTCTCTTTGAGCTCTACCCTGTGCCAAGGATCCAAATACATTGCTTCAGTTGTTCATGTAATAAAACGCAGCATGGGTCTTCTTGTGTACTAGCTAGATGCTATCTTTTTATCACTCCTGAAATGTAGGTTCTCATGTCTGTTTAAAAGGACATGTAGTGATAGGACAAGGGGGATTGGTTTTAAGATGAAAGAAAGTAGATTGGATGTTACAAATAAATTCTTTTCTGTGAGAGTGGTGAGGCACTGGTGCAGGTTGCCCAGAGAGGCTGTGGCTTCCCCTACCCTGGAACTGTTCAAAGCCAGGTTGGATGGGGCTTTGAGCAACCTGGTCTAGTGGAAAGTGTCCCTGCCTGTGGCAGGGGGTAAGAACTAGGTGATTTTAAGGTCCCTTTGACCCCTTACGCTTCTGTGATTCTACAGAAGGCCACAGTTTCTTTCACTATTCTCATTTCTTGAGTTTTTGCTTCCCAAGAACTTGTCTTGATGCATATTTCAATGAGTTCGAATCAGTACACATCATAGGTTATGAGAAGGTTGATAATGGTGTGTGTTGGGGGGCAGGGGGAAGCTGGGTTGCATGCAATAGATCAAATTTTTTAAAACTAAGGGTGACTTTTTAGCAGCGTGCTTTGATGGCAGATGTACTTTTTGTTAGGCAATGATTGTCTAGCTGGTATATTGTTCTATCCCTATTGCTCTGTTAATAAACCACATGTTGCTCTTTCTGGGCTCTGTAGCTCTTGATTAGTACTCAGAAAGTGAAAGACCTTTTTGAGGTCTTAGGGGCGAACTCTAGTTCAAAATTTTTGTGAGCCGTTTTTGCTTGCACAATGTTTTTGCCAGGTCAAAAGTGTGCAAGGGAGATTATGAGAAGCTGACATTTATATTGTTTATGGAGGGATGAAAGCTAGTTTTAAACAAATATCACTCCAGGCTCTGTGTGGGAATCTATTGCCTATGCAGACACATTAGGTGAATGGGGCAAGAATTTCATTTCACCACATCAGAAGCAGTGAATTCCTACCTTGTCAATGCGATTTTTCATGTGTTTTCAAGTTTCTCTGTTTCCAATATGCAAGTAAACTCATCTCTTCAATCTATTGCAACAAACTGCCAGAGAAAGGAAAAAATCTCAGCTGAGATTCACACCAAATGAAAGCATAAAAGGTAAGAGTTAATAGCCACAGCCATTGAAATGGGTCCTTTACAGAGGAGCTTTGCATGTTTTGGAGCAAGCTGAGACAATGTAATGAAATTGCTTTTATTTTCTTCGTGGTCTCTCTTGTCTACAGTCACTGCGGAGTTTTCCAGTGGGAGAATGCAACTCCAGTAGCACTTTTGAACACATCCAATACCTCCTAAGTCTTTCTAGCTAGGGAACTTTTAAAAAATTCCTACATTTTCTGATCAGACTTTAGTCTGGGCTAAATTACTTATTGTAGCAGTGCCCACAGGACACCCAAATATCCATTTATTTGGTATGATTAAAAGTTTGAAAATGATTATACTTATTTATTAAGCATATGTTGATCATTTTAACAAATTAATTGAATTTATATTTGTGCCTATTCTGTATTTGGTTTCTGCAGCCCCTCCTGAAATTTTGTTTGGCCACCTTGGAGATGCACAAAAGTAAAACTTAAAGCTTCTTATATACAGATATTCAAATGGACTTTCTTAAAGTAACTTCTGAGTATGTCTATGCTCGCATTACTGCACACAGTATTGCTTTTAACTAATTAGTAGGTTTATAAATAGATACCTGCTAAATTGTTCTTTGATAACAAGCATAGCTCAGAAAGAGACCTGCAAAGCAGGGGATGTGTTTCTTAAACAGCTCACATGTTGCTCCTACCTTAGGATAAAGTAATGTACATGTTGGCTTGAATATGGCAAGCTACGGAATGCATTTGCTGACATAATTATGTTGTGGAAAGACTAAAGGGCTCATCTAGCAGGAGAACAGTGAAGCCTTGTTTTCCTCCTTGACCATTCTAGTAAAGACAGGGCTTTCTGATGCCCTGTGTGTGCTACACTTTTATCCAGGAAATTATTTTAGCATTAATGGAACAGAAAGTATGGATAATTCAACCAGAGAATTGTTACAGTACACAAACAAGTTATAATGAATTAGTAGAACTATCAAATTAAAAAAAAAAAAAAAAGAAAACCAAGCAAACCTCAGTCTGTTTGCAGGAATGGGTTTCTGCAAGTTTTAAACGGAGCAGGGTTAGGCAGATGCTAAGAATTTTTTTGAAAATGTTATCTGGAAACTTTGTTCCATCCTATATATGCAAATATTTAGCAGAATATCTATCCACTGGCAGTATGAACAGTTGGTAACAGCCACAAAAACAGTGTCATTCACAATGCAGTTTGCCTTCCATTTACAGTATTCCCTCTTAGCCTCCCTCACCCCCCCAAAACACAAAGAACTAAGTAAATAATTCTTCAACATATTTTGCTGATATTTGTAAAATTAAAAAACCCACCATGAACAAATAAAAACCAGATAAAAAATATTTTTGTAATAGATCTTTATTACTAATACATTTACAGCAGTGATTAAACATAATACCATGTTCAGGGGACTTGTGTATATGGGTGTTAGCAGAGAGAAAGTAGTTACCCTTTTACCCTTACACTGTTCAACTCAATAAAATGAAATTAGAGTTGTAGGAGGATAACAGGATTATTGTAGAGTCATCATTTCCTGCAGCATTTATCCTTTAAATTTGACCTTTGCAGGAGTTCATTATGCCAAAATTGATAGATCATGCTCAGAGGAAAAAGTCATCCGAAACACCCAAGAGCTACTGAGCTAACTAAATAAACAACTCGAGACAGTGAATGTATAGATGTAAAATAGGTTTCTGTGTGTTTGTACGTATATATTTTTATATATATATATGCACATAGATGCTACAAGACCTGTCCCATGTACTTCCTTTTGATTACCATTTGTGAATATAAACAGAAATTTAGTTATGATGGAAACTAGCACAGTGCTTAAAAATGATAGCAGGAAATGACAGAAATATGATGACCCAATGGAAAGCCATATGACCAAATCTTCATAACACTGAAAAAACACAGGTTTTTTCCTCCTTTCCCCCTGCCCCCCCCTCCTGTCCTAGATAATTGATGAGATGAATGCCTCAGGAGCCAAGGCAGACTGATGTGAACCTTCAGGGGGATGGAAATACTGTAGAAAAACAATACTCTTGGTTCAATCAGTCCTAAGGGAGCTGCTTTCAGGCCTTCAAGGAGTGCCAAGCCTGATCTCAGCTTTAGGATTTGCTTCTGAAGAATTACAGAATATGATGAAGCAAGTGCCTTCCAGCAGTTGTAATATACCAATTGTTAAAAACCAATTGTCTGCATTAGTCACTGCATCAAAGATGGGATTAAAGCCCAAATCAACTTTGCTATGCCTGTCCCACAACATCTCAGCTCTCTGAAGAAATAATGACGATGTCTATCCTCTGGATTCCATCTTCTGTAAACAAGCATACCACTACCCAATTTATTGGATCTGAGCTAGTCTGTTCACTTTAATGATTAAATGTTTTAATCTCCTAGTTCTTTTGTGGTATCTAACAGTCTATTTGAGATACCAACTTTTAGAGAGTTCCGTGACCTCTTTAACAGATTTATTCTCTATAGAGATCCTTAATAATTATTTTTTAATGTAGTTTCTTGTTATTCCCTATCTTTAATTTCTCAGGTTG
This sequence comes from Aphelocoma coerulescens, assembly GCF_041296385.1. NCBI lineage: Eukaryota > Metazoa > Chordata > Aves > Passeriformes > Corvidae > Aphelocoma > Aphelocoma coerulescens. The sequence goes on along the minus strand of NC_091014.1, from coordinate 33,452,032 downwards.
AAATAACAATGTCAAGCTTTAGCATAATCCATCAATTTATATTAAAGGGTTGGGAGAAAGCTGTCAGCCAAACAAAGACCTTCAAACCTTAAAAGAGTTTACAAGTTCTGTGATCAAAAAGCATATTATTGTCTCTCTTCTATCCCCCATTCAAGTTAAGGACAAAATCCATGTCGGTCCTATAAAATGACAGTGCTGCAAACACCCTTAGTGCATTGAAGTGTCATGGATACCTTGGAACACAGGCAGCAAAAATAGTTTTGGTTTTGTTCCCTAGTGTCACAAGGAAAGAGTATACAACCAATAAACTGCAGTGACAGCGTGCTGATCAGAGCTACCTGTGCAGAGAGAAGAGAGACAGAACACATTGAGTGCTGTTTAGGGTAGTGAGCAGTTAATCCTATGACTGGTTTGGTCTCAACTTTTTTATTTTAATATTTGCTGGTGACCTATAAAACCGATTAATGCTCATTCATTGTGAAAACTATTATCCTTTCACATTTTGGCAGATGAGTAACTTTTTTAAACCCACAATATACTGATTCCTTATGTATTAACTACAGTGTAGCTCATACCTCTTTAAAGACAAGTTTTGAAAGGTTTAGTGGATGTCTGATTTTGATTTTTAGAATGTAGTATTAATCTGTTTTACAGTTATTTATTTTCTAATCAGTACACATATATAATACTACAAAAGAAGGATCCCATGTTAATTCTTGGAGACCAGGTATTTCAGATTCTTATTTGCCTGGATCAGGGTACCTCTCATACAAATGAGCTTGTGAAACTCGTATCTCTAATGGTTTCTTCCTTGTGTTAAAATTAAACGTCTTGCAAACTTCACACATTAAAATTAGCTGGGTTGAAACTGATTCTGATAAGCATCTTTGCAGACTTGGTTATAAAAGGTAGATTAAATCTCTTGCAGCAAACTTTAAAGAACTTTATGCTGGGACTTCTAATAAGATTCTTTTAATTTCAAGGGTTTTTTTCCTTGTTCTGTGATAAAATATATAGTTAAAATTGATTTTGATTAAAATAAAAGATGATTTTTAATCTAAGATGGCTGAAGATTACAGAATGATGGAGGGTAATGAATATTAATTATTGAAGATAATAGGACTGTATCCTGGGACTATGTTGTACTTCTGTATTTCATACCTTCTCAGATGACACTGAGTATTTCTTATGAGGTTGTTATTCCAAGGAGAAGACTAATTGTGGAAGAAATTATTGATTAATTCTTAAAGAATTTTCTTATGCAGTTCAAGATTTTTCCTGCTTCTTTTGTTGCCAGAAAATCTGTATATATCAATTTCAGGTGAACACAGAGTAATTTAACAAAATAAGACAAAAATTTGAGTGTTTTAGACACACATTTAGTTTCCCATAAATTCATCATAAAGCAAAAAATATAATGACTTGAGGTATTGTTTCTTCATTAAACCAGAAAAAAATTGTGCTGATTCCTTATGTATTGTAGCATTTTGAAATACTACTAGCCAAAAGGAATAGTCATAGAGCTCTCTTCCTAGAGATTCCTCTCTTCCTACCTCTTCCTAGATTCTTTATTTTCTTACAGAGAACAATATTGCACTCACTGAATTTCTATGAGTTAACCTATGGATCAGTGGCAATACAGATCACTAAAGAGCTGTCAGAAGTATCCAAACCAACAATGCATTTAAATAAAGCTATCTGATATTTCAAAAGTCTTTTATTTTACTACATTTGCAGAAGTTCATACTGACTTTCTTCTCTTGTTTTTAGCAGGCAAAGCCCTTTCTAATATGCAGTGTCTTAGAATGGCAGAGGTGGCTGATCCACACAGATTGGACAATATTAGCAAGAATGCAGTCAAGAGTGAGGAATTAATTACATCCAGTTTACTATTCCAGAATATCAAAAGCGGGCTTCTGACAATAGAGGTCATTCCTGGATTTAATCAAGTTTAGTGCAGTAAAAGGGGTGTAAGGAATATATGTTTTAAGGATAAATGTAGGGCATTATCATATTTATAACGAAGATAATCCCCAACATATTCACTGGGAAGATTTTGACTCCTTTGGGGAAGATTCATCTGCTGAAGCAAAACTGTAGAATGAGAAACTCAGGACTTCACTTTACCTCTCAATGTCTTTTCTTCCAGATTACAACAACAGAGAATTTCTCTTTTGCTTTGGAGTTTTTAATGTATATAGCTGAACAGTTGTTGCTCTTTTCATAAATGAAGCTTTAAAGAGCCCATCAGATACAAGCAATTGGATTTCAATTGTCACATTTTTGTCAATGCTGTCATCTTTTCCTATTTTATATATCTGTATAACTACAGCAGCTATGTTTTTTACATAGACAATTCAAACACAACAGAGAAAAGTATTAACATCTACCTTCTTTATTGACTGGTAGCTGTTAATCTATCTACAGTGCCTGTAATTATTTATTATCGTCTTGTTATTATTTTGCCTTAAGGAATACAACAATCATCCCTTGGGAATGAGAAGAATAAATCAATAGAGAGAAAGTCAGTGATTGGTGTCATCTGATACAGACAAGCCCTAACAAAGACATTTTCTTATGGTTCAGTATGCTGGGCTGCTTTACATATCTGTTAGAAAGAGGAAGGACAAGATGATGTCCAAGCCATGTCTAAATTAAGGCAAACTGCTGAACATTTTTCTATGACAATATCCTTTACCTGAAAAGAATTGCATTTCTAGCAAAACAGAGTTGTGCTTTCTTTTTTTTTTTTTTTTTTTTTTTTTTTTTTTAAAGTTTGTTTGCTTTTTGTTTTGTTTGTTTGGTTTTGGTTTTTTATTTTAATTTATTTTCCAGCTGTGTAGAGTGCTGTGTTGCTATCTTGTCTGCGATTTAAAAACTTCTGCTTATTTTTATTCCATGTCTATGTTGAAATAACTTACTTCCCTGAAATGTCTGTTTATGGAATCACTCTGGCCTCTGTGAGCCTGTTTTCCTTGAGAATCATTATTTCAGCTCAGGGCAGAAATCCAGACTCTCTCTATAGTCCAGGGTTATATAATTAAGCCCCCTGGAGGCAATTAACTCTGTGCTTATATTACAGACAGTTTGTGTGGGACAGTTGCTTCTCCCACTCCCTCTCCCTGACTGTAAGGAGGGCTTGGATGGCTGGTTTAGGTTAGCCTCAAAAAGGCAGGTGAATGGGATCATCTCCAGGCATCTCCACTGCTTCTAGAAAATGAGGCGCCCTTCAGAAGTCTGGATCCATCACCAAAGTTAAAGAATGAGAAAATCTGCACCTAAGCTAAAGCCTGAGCTAATATCATCACATCTGAGACAGATGACTATGATCCTGTAATGGTCTGGGCATACCAAACTTCCCTCTTTCCCTGTGTACTCCGGCACCAAGTGCTTAGAAACATCTATGGGGCAATTGCTATCACAGGAATACTTCCAAAAGGTAAGTTTCTCTTCTATGACTTAAAGGAGCTAGTAGGTCAGTCTCTTCTCCCAGCTTTGCTTTGTTTTCCCCCCTGCATGTTTCTGTGATATTTCTTAGGATCAACGAGTTCTTTTGTTTGAAGGAACTCAAGGACTGCAAATTTGCTCATGTGAGGTTACAGCAAAAGCTCAGCATCTAGTCCTATTTAGCTCTTTACAATGTTGCTATTTTGACTTTGTTGCTACTTTGTTATTTCAACCAAGCTTTTCTTTTTCAAAAGTAGCAAAATAGGCCATTTGATGCCACCTACAATTTCAGAAGTAGTCTTAACAGTACTCCCTTAAGCAAGGGGTGCTTCTTCACAGCTTCTCTTTTCTACTACCAAAACTATTTTCAAAACAAAACCAGCTCAGATGATTGCCCTACATTCACAACAATTTTCACTTAATTTGTTTGCAGTCACAGAAATCAGTGTAGCCCTGGGAGGATTTATTCAGAACCATTTATTAGAATTCTTTGCTGTGGAATAAACTGCAGTCCTTCCTGTTTTGTAGCATGAGGAGTGTGAGCATTCTTGGACTGAGAATGCTGCTAGGAATACTAATAGGAGAATCCTGGTTCTGATGCTCATCTTACCTGAAATTTTTGAAAGCTGTCCCTAATGTCTGTAAGGTACAGATGTTTGCAGTTTCTATTTTATCTGTGCTTGAGGCTTTCCTGATGTGAAATTTATTTGTGCAGCAAGACAACCTCTCAGTCCTTTCCAAGAGCTTGTTGCAATTAAAAGCATATACCTTTAGGTGATTGATGTGGTTCATGAAGCAAGCTCCCTGCAGAGAACTACATTTCTGCTTCTGAAATATCCTTGGACATGGTAGCTTTTTAAAATTTGTTTTAGTTCAATGATGGAAGAATATTTATTTAGTAAACCAGAAAAAGAAATCAAGAAAATACAGACAGTTTTTGCTGTTACTTTGATTACTTTATTATTTTTCTTTTTCATATTGAATGTTTTCTTTCTATTTGCCTCTGAATCAGCAAGGGAATTTTTAGTTTGAAGATTTGCAGAAAAAGCTCTAATTCATGGAAGAGCTGAAGCTTGAGTATTTAATCTTAGGACAAACAAGGTAGAAGATTGAAGGTCAGGAGCTTGGGCTAGCAAGCAAAACCATTTGTCTAAATCTCTCTCATCAGTAACAGACTAGAAAGGATGTTAAGCATCCTTCTCACTTTTTTCTTTATGAGTAAATTTTTACACTGAAATATCACAAACTTTCCTCAGGCTAAACATTTTTTTATTGAGGAAATGATGATCTTCATGTAGTTCATATTCCCATACTTATTTATTTGATTAGTTATTTTACCAGAGATCTGCATGGTCGCTTCTTAAACCACTCAGTAATCCTAGCAGTTCCATGTGGGAATTCTCAGGGTTTTGTTGCTTTGAAATTAACTCTTTCAAAGCTTAAATATTTATAGTAAAAGAGAGACACTTTCTACAGTACCTACTGTCAGTCAGGATGATTTTTGTTACTAATGCCCTTGAACACTTGGGAGAATAACCCTTAAGAGACTGCCTTCTTGGGGCTTGGACAGTGCCTGCAAAACCATGCATAGCCACCAGGCTCTTTTATAGTTAATAGAGAGAAATATGATTTTGCAGAGAAATTCAGAGTTGGAGATTAATTGTAGAAGTTTTCAATCGCTCTCTGCATGTCTTCCCCTCTCCAGTGAATAAAGGACTCTGCAGAGACCAGTCTTGCCAGCTAAAACCAGCTGTAGGTATATCCTCATGAGGCTTATAAATTGCATAGATATTTTTATACATTTTAGGGAATGCCTTTTCCCTTCTATTTGAAATCCATCTATCATGATCATAAGCCATTTATTTTAGGACTGCTGTGAATCATTGTGTGTGTTTGTAAGCTGTATTTTTACTATTTGTATGACACTGAAAGAATATAAAGCTGATTTCAGTAGTACTTCAGAATTTCTCTATTCAGAAATGATTTAGCCTTCTAGTAAAAATTTGTCTAAACAATTTAGCTTTAATCAATATTTTCATTCCTGAGCTAAAAGATAAGGCTACAAATTTGAAATTGATTTTTTTTTTCTTTCTCAGTATTATGTGAGGCTGTATAGGGTGCTAGAATGCTGAAGAGACAATTGATCTGCATTTGGTTCTGTTGGTTTGTTTGGATTTGGTGGGGTATTTTTGTTGACTTTTTTGGTGTTTCTTTGATTAGTTGTTGGGGTGGTTTTTTTTTTTGTTTTTCTTTTTTTAGAAAATGCTGTTCTGTTATTTAAAGCTTCAGAAAATAATCAGTGCATGGAGAAATGTTTCTGTTTGCTCTTCTTTTTAAGAAAAAGGATTGAGATTATGGTAAAATTAAACAGAAGAACACTTCCAAAATGTCAGAAAAGATAGGAATAGGAATAAATAATGTTAAATATCTGTTTCAAAAAGCCCAAGCCTTGCTTTTGTGATATTATTTATTTGTGTTTCTTAAGATGTAAAGTTTACCTTCAATTAATATGGTTTCTTTCTAAGCATTGAGAATGTAAATAATCTTTTCATTCAGGTTTCAAAGCTTGCTCTTGCTTTTCAGTACCAATTCTGTTAGCATTTTTTGGTTCCACAGAAAGTGCAGTTACATGCCCAGGCTTACTCCCACTGTGCATCAGTCCTCGTTCACTTCTTAATGGAGTCTGAGTTATTTTAACCTCAGTGAAGAAAATAATATGCAACTGTCTTCCACATTTTTATTAAAATGATTTAATTACAGTTTCTTTCATCATTAAAATCTCATTTGCAAACACCTCTGAAATATGTATTCCTATGTAAATGTGACTTGTTTAATTATTAGCATGTAGGTGATTCACATATTTGTAGCATATTTAAACTGTGATTTTTTATAGTTTTGTAGCATAGGTAAACAAATACTGTTAGCTTCAGTATTTTCACAGCATAGCAGGCATTTACTTATGTTTTTCAGGGTTAGCCTTTGCAATTCCTTGCCATCTCTTGCAATACAAACTCCAGTGAGCTCAGTAACAGCAGACCTGTTGGACAGCTGATTACTAGCTAAAAAAGGAAGAACAACAGCAATAAGATGAGCAATGAAAATGTTGCAAACTGTTGGCTATTGCTTTTTTTCATTTCAATTGTATAGCATATAGCAGCTTTGAATATCAAAAATAGGATGACTAAAGTCTCAGACCAGCCAAAATTTCCTGTACTGAACCACTCAGTCTGTTACAAGAGCAAAGCTCACATTTATACTTTCCCTTATCCAACTTTTCAGTGCCAGGTAGCAGCTATGATGGTTCATAGCAAGGGCATTCAGATAAAAATTGCTTCATTAAATGGAGGAACTTAACCATGACCTAGCTCAGGGAAGTGGATTCGGTGATACCTATGAGAGAAGAAGGGAAAAAAAAGAAAAAAATGAAAGGGACTTCCTTGTTTATGCACACCATGATGCACACCAGGATCCTAGTCCAGAACCACCCAGAATTGTGTTTGTGTTTCACAACTGGGTGCTCAGCCTAGTGCCAGGGGCAAAAAGGAAGAATCATCATTCTGGTGATGAACTATCCACTGCGTATCACTATCAGTAAGGACTGTTACAGCTGTGAAATGCAGCAACTAATTGCAAGGCTGAAAATAAAAGGGATGTCTCATTGAGACTTTACAAGTGAGACACATTATGCAGAAAAAAAGCTTTGTTCCATCTTTCTCCAAAAAACTCTTTCTCAGTCCTCTTTTGTGCTCTGGAGAACAGCCATACTCAGTGAGTTGATTTTCATGCCAAAGGAAATCCTCTACAAGCCTTCACAAGAACTGCACACTAATATCCCTGACCAGGAATAACACAAAAAAAGATGTACTTTTGACACTTGATTTTATCTTCAATACTGCTGACTTCCAACAATTAGCATGTGAGTTGCAATACAGAGAGACTGGAGAAGACTGGGAGCAGAGATGACTTTCCTTATCTTATGTGACATTAAATTTGGTTTCATATTCACTAAAGAGAAGGAATATAGTTGTACATTTAAGATATTCCCTACATTCCCTTTCAGTTAGTTGCCTGGTACAGGTCATGCCTCTCTTCTAAAATGTTAGAGAAAATTAAGCAGAGGGGAGAATTTTAGATTAGAGGGAAAAAGTTCTCCTCCCTTTCTAGATCTTATTTTTCTTATTTCTGTCAATTCGAGGTGGTCTTAAGAAGGTAAGGGCTGGAGACAACATATATTTCCAGAGATTACATCTTGGGTAAGAAAGTGTAATAGCATTACTACGACTAGCAAGCAAAGTGCAAGACCTTGCAATCCTTTTTTTCTTTGCATGGTGTATAATTTATAATAATTTATAATGCCCACTCTACTTTTGAATAGTATTGTTCTTTATGATATTTGGATACCAATTTGGCTCCAGACAGTGACTACAATTGAGTAAGTTTGTGTTGATACAGTTTAAGAGGAGGAGTAAAATTTGACTTAGTGCTTTCTTTCATGTATACAGAATAACACTGTTACTTCAGATAAAATGATCAGAATAAAGAATGAGTTTACAGACTTATGACTGAATAGCTCTCAAATGTGGTTTCATTGCCCTGAATTTTTCTCATTTGTACATTGTGCAATTTATTTATGTTTTCAGAAGATGTACCATATTGTGTTATGTAGTGCAATTTACAATGTAAAATAAGAGTAAAGTTTCTTGGGTTGTCTAGCTAATAATTTTGATATCCATGATCAAAAGTAATTTCCAAATTAATTGTGACTGAAAAATAAACAATCACAATTTTCTCCATGAAAGGCATGAAAATTCTTTTTTTTTTCAATTACACAGTTTAAATTAGTTGTGAAACCCAGTCAAAATAAAACCTGTTCTCTAAAATTTGTGTTCTTAAAGTGTTATTTCATATATTCTATATTATTCTTTTAAGCTAAAAAGTTTTTCACCACCTCATTGACAAATTTACTATCTGAATTAGATGTGAAACATTAATGATCAATCTCTTTTTTCCAGTTTTTGAACTCTGTAGTATTTCACAGTATCACAGGGTCATTTAGGTTGAAAAAGGCCTCCAAGACTTTTGAGTCCAACCTGTGACTGATCACCACCTTGTCAACTAGACCAGACCAGTAATTGACACGTCCAGTCATTCCTTATGACTAGTCACCTAGAGATGGTGACTCCACCACCTCCCTGGAAAGCCCATTACAGTGTCTGACAACCTTTCCTGTGAAGAAATTCTTTCTGGAAAAACAAAAAAATGTTCCTTTGTTATTTGCAACAATTGAATTTTTTTTTTTGTACATATTTGTACAGGTATCTGCATGCACTTGGCAGGCAGGAACTGGGCAATTATTATGTGGAGAAAAAAATAATTAAAGCATGTATAATGGTTTTGAGCTTTGAGTTGAAATTTTGGTGTCACACTAGGCAAGCTAGCCTTTGAAAACCATTTTCATTTTCATATCTTCAGGTTTCCCACAAAGAGAGTAAAAGTATTTCAAAATAAATCCATTAAAGTGGAGTGCTCACCTGCTCCCGTTATGGGAGGCCTCAGCTGTATGAGGAGTATTGTGTGTGTTCACTTGCAGCATCACAGTGTCTGATGCATAAAAATCAGTGAAACCTGAATTCACCAACAGTTTACTCTCACCTTTTGTGCCTCTGTGGGAGATCCATTGTGTGGTAGTCCTGGGGTAGGACATTTTACAGCCATCACACTTTCAAAGCATCGGCAGTAGGGAACTTAAAACACATTTTTCTAATTTATGATATATCTGTATACCCATATATCTGTAAAGTTGCACTGTTGAAATATCTCTGCTATTTATCCCTTAACCATGTTCCATATTGAAAGTAAGACTGGTAAAAATGGGTCTGTCTGTATGTAAATATAATCAGAATAAAAAAGCTGTAGCTGATTTTCTTGTTATGCAGAGGCTCAAAGTTATGCAGCAATGAATGAAGCATTCTGCTGGGCTCCTTCCTTAGGGCTATTTTAGCAGATTAAGCAAAGTCTACTAGAGTGCAGTCATCTGTGCTGCTGAGCTGTGAGAATGGTTGCTAGACTTCTTTTGGCTCCTGGTGTCAGGCACTCTCCCAAATGATCCCACCATGATGGGCACAGTGTGGGACTTCAGACATTCCAGGAACTATTCACAATAGAGAATGGTACACAGTTTGTACACTCTATTTCTTTTTTTTTTTTTTGAGTTTACCAACAATGACAATGACTCTTCCACAGCAAGGTTGTGACTGTTCCTGGGGAAGTTCAATTCCTTGGTTTAAACAGAGACCTTAGCTGCTGATCTATAAGATATGATTCAAGAGTTTTGATCTTATCTAGAAAGCAAAGGGAAAATGAAATGGACTTTATTCTGATTCATAAACTACTCAAGAAATTTCCAGTAAAGTATTCCAGTTCTGCTTTGCAGTATATTCCTGTAAATCTGTCACCTATTAGTGGGGTTTGGTACATCAATAGGGTGATTCATAACAATATTTTTAATGCTAAGCCTGAGCAAGTTAGGTTCTTCCAGGTGTGAGACATGAACAAACAATACTTGCCCTCTCTTTTCTCGGCTTTATTTTTCACCCTGTTCCCTAAAATTGTGAAGAACTCTTTTTCTAAATAAAACTGAAATTTTCACATGTAAACATAAAAATGGGAGTTTACCAAATACTGTGGAGTTTGGGATGGATCTTTGAGAGTGGGAAGTGTTATAATCATGAATAGCCCTATTTCATGGTGGAATCGTCTCCAGGATTTGAAAATCTGTTTCTAGTAGACATAGAAGAAAAAGGAAGATTTCTCCCTGGGATCTCAATGTTTTTGGTTACATTTTATTTCATTGCTTTTCAACCTTTACCTAATGAATCTGTAGATGCTTAAGGAAAATTATCAGTGAAAAAATAACTACAAAATATATAAATTTATTCTGGTCTAATATAAAAATGTGAATCTATTTGTCAATGTAGATGCTGAAGTTGTATGTCTCTAGAACTGCAGTTAGATGCTGTCTGTGATGCTAAAGTATCACACTTTCTGAGAAGCAGTAAGGAGTTAAAAAAGAAGAAATTATTGCTGCTAATGCCATGGATATAATTTTAAATATTTTCAGGAACCAGATGAAAATGCCACTTACATTCATATGCATTGAACTTTACCAAGCTCATGCTGTAGTATTTTTCCAGCTTATGTTTATATTTTTAATAATACACAGGCTGTATATGAAATTTTTTTGTGACTTGATTACTTGTCTCAGTGGATGCCTGGGTAATTCATGTTAGTGTGAAATGTGAAGGTTTCTTGACTTTAGAAAAGAAGAGCAATTTGCTGCTATTCACCCACTGACACAGAAATAGGTAGCTGCTTACTTCTGATGTTTAATGACAATCAATTTGAAGAGATTTTTTACCTTTTTTGTCATCATACCTGTCTTTGATTTAATTTTGTTAAAGTCATTAATGTCACACAGAGGATTCAAGGCTGAATGGGAGTAAAATTAAATAAGGGTTACTGTTTGACCATAGTTTAGATATATGCAGTAATATTTTTTTACATCTCATTACAGTTTTTGTTTAACTGTGATTTTAGTAAAACTGTTGGAGATACAGAAAATATGTTGTCCTATTCCTTCTCTTTCCTTTTCAGATTTATAATAAAATATAAGTAAATTAATAGCAGTACACCTAAAACTACTTCTCATATGATTTTAGGATTACATCCTGCAAATTATAATGTGAAATATGGACTGCTGGTACCCAACTCCTTTGAGTTCCCATCTTGTTTGCATATTTTAACACTGATATTATAATACTAAGTTTAAAAAATGTTCAATATTTACTAGCTTCAAAATTCCAACAGTTCTAGAATGTACTAAGATTATTTTTTGAAGTCTTCAGCTGTAAAATCCTAGTCTCTTGAATATCAATTTTGTATGGGTCTTTTTACCTTTTATTTTCCACATAACACTTTAAGGATAACAGGATTTAAAAAAATGAAATTAAGGGATGTTTCCTACAGCTTTGTCTTCTTCCCCCATAAGGCCCCTTTCCCTTGCTAGACTTGTATTTCAAATGAATTTGGTCTTTCTGTTTCATAGCTCAGTGGGCAGAAATAGCAAAAACCCAGGGAAAAAACACTGTGAGTGCGTATTTGTTTTGCAGACTTCAGTGGGACAAAATTTGATTTTGATATATGAGCACCTAATCTGATATTTTTTTAACAGTAGAAATATTCTCATACATCACAGGAACAGGCACAGCTCCTGATGATTTCAATGGGACTTACGGGTGCTTAATACTACCCAAAACACCAACTCTCCATAAGGATTAAGGCTGTCATCATCCTTAGTCATTATAGTTTAGCTTTCATGGTATGAGTTATTCTAGCCACATTTTCATATTTTCTAAGAATTCAGATGAAATTCCTTGGTGTTTTAAAAGGTCAGAATTTTGCTGAGTTTTCTTCTGAAGTGTTTTTTTTTATTTGGCAGGTTTAAGTGAATCATAACAGTAAGGCAGAGACATTGATTTGACTTTGACTTCATTTTTCTTAGCTGTTCTAATAATTGTGTCTCCATATTGTACAGGGCTAATGCACATTTGGCATTCTCTGTTTTGCTGCAGCTGTCCCACATACACCAGTGTCAGCTGAACTCAGCAGAACCTTTTCTTCATGTTGTTTTACACATATAAAATATATTCTGTCTCTACCAATGCAGATAAAATAGTCAAGAAAACACGTTTCTTATGAGATCATAATTTATGAATTCAACAGTGGCAGACACTAATATACATTGGTATCCACTGTTTGCCACCTTCAGTGGAACCTGTAGTTCATACAACATCTAAGGCCAGCTCTTCAGCTCTCCTTATCTCCCCTATAAAAAGGATTCCAAACCGGCTCGCTCTTATCACTGGGGAATCAGCTTTTCCCTTTGGCTAAGTCACTGCCAAAGTAACTCTCCCTCCTCATTAGAGCTTGCTGGCAGGTCATCACTTAAGCACTTAGAGATCCCCAAGTGATATCTAGAATAATTTTTCTTAACTGTCTTATTATTTTTCTTCTACATTGGCAGTTCTCAATCCTTTTAGAACAAACATGGCTCCCCCACAGTTTCTCTGAGAACTTGACCTGTCTGCTTGCTGATATTCACATGATAATCACAGCAAAATATTTTGTGATAGAACTTGTGTGCCATAAACTGCACAAGATAAAGCAATGTTATGCTGTGTGTGCTTTACTACTGAAAACCTGAAAGGAGAAAGCAACTCCATTTTGTAGCATTCTTAGCATCTTTTTTGTCTGAAGTTGCTTGTTTAAAAAAATAGGAATATAACTGCCTAATCCATGGATATGATTCTTGAACCAGAAAAAGTCACATCATCACCATTTAAATTACTTTAATGAGCAAAATCATGCAGAAAACATCTACTGATAATTATTCCAATTTAAGTCCTTGTTGCCACACACTAATTTTGACCTGTGGTGAATAACAAGTTTGAAGAAAAATGGCAAATATTCATGGTAGTGTGTATGGAGAGCAGTGATTGAGAGTAAATGATTTATGCACTTGTCATGGTGGTATGAGTAACTGTGGACTGGGAATGTCAGTATGAAATGAACTGCAGCATTTCTGTATGCACTTTAATAAACATAAAAATAATAAGAAAATAGGACAGAAAAGTTACTCCCTGTCAACTGAACTCTTTCAGTGAAGAGTAGGTGCTACTTGGGAGCTGAATATGCAAAAGTTATGCCTGTTCTTGTTTGAGCATGCAAGAGAGAAGCCCCAGAAGAGACAGAATGTATGGCTCACCTTGCAAAATCTGTACAAAATATACTGAAGAGGGGCAAAGTATATGTAAAAGGAACCAGTGTAAGAATGAAAATGTAGTGATCTAAAAGTTGGTGAAAGCATAATTTAGGGATTAGTGTTGAGGAACTCTCCAGATAAGCTTGCCCTTGACATTGTGAATTGCTGGGATTTCATGCAAAAACTGCATGCTTACTTTCCATATTTCTGCTTCCGGTTGTGACTTAAACGCTGCTTTCATTTTGGAAACCCTCTTTCTAGTCCTTAGACATACATTTGCTTCCTAAGGACATTTGATGCTCAAGTATTAGACCTCATTTGTTTCCCAGAACCTACCCAAAAGCTCGAGGAGATCAATTTATGGATAGTAGATCCTTACTAGGGAGATGATTTCCAGGTTTCCAGTAATTCTCAATGGGGCTAATGGTTGCCTACCTCCGATAGCCCAGTGAAAGTTCTAATTGCTAGAATACACACCATCCTTTTAAGGTGGACATGGTGGTATACAAAACCATGCCTCTAGGAGAGAAATAGTGTTTGACTCTGTAGCCCTATAGACAAGTGAGCTTGGTGGGAAGCTATATACGATTTAGATTTCTTTTTTCCCCCCACAGTTTGTATGCATTTAGTATTAGATAGTGTTTGACATTAAAAAACTAATTTCCACTCTGCTAAATGTGAATGATGTTCCTCATATATATCTGGGGTACTCTACATCTTTGGATTTGACATGTTTATATTTCATTTTAAAAGCATGAATTTGTTTTATTTCTGCTTCTCAACTGAAAACCTTGTTTTCCCCAGATCCTGATGTGCAGTTCACCAAATTGTCTAAAAAGAAACTTTAGACCTGCAGAAGAATTGGGTTAATTTTAAAATGCAGGAATTTAATTTATTTTACATAAGAGAACTACCCAATAAGTACATTACTACACATTTTCTTCATCTTGAGAAGTGATATTATGTATAATATACATACTATACATAATATGGCTCTTCTGTTCTATGGGTTTTAAGTGAAACATAGCTGCTGAGTCATAATGACTTCCAAGACGGCTTATGTAATTAGTAACTGTTGGAAGAGTAAAAGACTAAGGAATAAGAAATGTATCTCAATTAAATGCTAAATATTGGAAAAGTGACTCTGTTCTCAATAAATTTGTGAGCAAAAAAATTGACAATCTATATTTCTGAGCTATTGCTTCAGATGATCTGGAAGCTGTTGTTGCAGCAACTGTCTTATGCTAAATTGCAAAGAAAATTTGTAATCTGTGATTGTTGAAATGCTAGTAAATAAATAAATAAACTCAAAGAGTATTTGATGGAGATTTTTTTGGGAGATTCAGGTGCTTATTGTAGACACATGTAGACATGAAATACTATGTATTTATCCTAGATATCTTAGGGAAAAAAAATTAAAAAGACTAAAAGAACCAGTTCCTGGAAGGAATGGCTTCTTGTGACCTTAAAAATATTCCAGAGAGACCACTTTAAGAAGCTGAGCCAATTAGAGTAAGTTTGCTTTGACAAACAATGAATGTTAGACATTTTAAGTAAGTTTCTTGCTGCAAGAGATTCTAGGAGACAGAATCACATACTATTTAGCCTTCCAGATATCACATATGCTTAAAAAATAAAAACACAAAAAATTGCAGGAGAAGATCATCAGTCTCCTGGAATAGTAGAAAAAAGATGTATGGGAATGAACTTCACAAAACAAGTTTGTTTTAGTTTAAACAAACTGCATCAGTACAGATGATATTTACTGTTACAGGAATTTGAGCATTCTTCATTAGTTCTTTATAAAGTTAAAAATTCAGCACTGTAGAAAGCCATTTTGTCATTAGGAAATGGAGAAGTTTAGGAACAAACTTTTCTCGTGCTAGGGTAAAAGTATAATTCAGTCTAAATATTGGACAAAACTGTCATTAGATTGCTCAGTCACAGAATACAGTCATTAAAGAAGTGGCAGTGAATGAGGATCACTCCTGTTCACACACTTGGTGAAGATATGCATATATCCAGTGCTCTGAGCTAGTGGCATAGGGACACTTTGTCAATATTGCTACAGTAAAGGTTGAAGTGAAATGACAGATTTTCCTCTTGGGGCTCCCATGAGAAGCTGATGTGTAATCATTATTGAGACTTAATTTCTTTCCTGCTCTTAGCTGGAGGGAATGTGAAGCTCAAAGCCAGAAAGGAATCTGCAGTCTGACTGAGAGCAGGAGTTTTGCATGTAACTTTCAGAATGTGACTTGAATCTGCAACCTGGTAAATGCTGCTCATTGTTTTTGTTACAGTCCGATGCATTCATCAGTGTATTGTCTCCCTCATGCATTGCTATGACAGATAAATATGATCAAATGTAGGGGTTAGCATCAGGGAAGATGATCCCAACACTGACTCCTATCCTATAGAGACAGGGTTAATGAAGTTCTTAAATAGGAACAGTGTGATCCACCAAAAGATCTGATTGAGAAGAAAACTGAAAGTACAGCAAGTAAAAGAGGACTGATTTATGTAGAAAAAGATGATAGCTGGACAGACAGGAAACTGCTAAAGAAAATTTGGAGAAGGTGATCTGTTAACTGGGAAGGACTGGGACAAGAGGGAGACAAGAGTGAGGAAGGTTGGCATGGTATGGTACACAAGATATACAAATTATCATCTCTTGATTTGCAAGATCTCAGGACACGACAAACTTTACGTGGAGAAATTCCAAAGGAGGCAACAAAATCAGGATGACTTGGTAAGATGACATGATAGAAATGTGGAAAGTGGGATGAATATTAGAGATTGAGTTAAATGTAACATGGCAGTTTTCAGCTTCCAGGAAAAGTTTAGGTACATGTAATAGTTATGTACCTTGTCTTTCCTCCACAAAATATGAATTATATACTTGTTTTCCATGAGGATACAGGTGGTCAAAGTATTCTTCCCAAACACACTCTTCTCAAGATGTAGAGCTCTCCTGAGTCTAGCACAGTCCCACAATTAGCCTGATATCTCAGACCTGTAATCACATTTTGAGTCTTTGATCTCCTGATAGAACAACTGCATTGTTCACTTTCAGTCATATGAGACAGTAGTTTACATGGATGGTTAAAATAGCCTGCATTGTAAGGAGCAAGGCAGGAGAGGAATAAGATAAATACTATGTTGGAGACAATCCCTTTCTAGACTCTGATGTGTCTTTCAACCCAGGTCAGTTTGTCTGAGGTACAAAGAAACTGAGTATTATTTATAAGCTATGCTAGAGATCCTTTCTATATAACCTTGTTCTGAAGGCATGGTAAATTTTCATAACCCTGTTCAGACACTGAAAACATATTGCTCAGCAAATTTCCTTGAGCAGTCCTGGATCTTTGATCAAATCAATCAAGAAAAGACTACTGTAGGTTTTGTTTTTTTTTTAGTTGGGCAAGAAGTCTCAGAGGAAAAGGAATAAAAATGGAAAACATCCTGGCATAAAGAAAAAGCATGTGCTTTTCACCTTTAATTTTCCTTGCAGCTGTTTATAACTTGAAAGGTGATTCCAGCTTTCAGTAATGCTTTACTGTATAGAAGCATTGGGTGCTATCCTAGTTTAACTGTCCTGATTCTTGCTCTGTGGTCTTTGTTTGGTGGAATTAAATACATCACAATATGTTCAGGAAAAAATGACAGCGAATTTAACATACCAGCAGAGTCAAATGTGTGATAAAAATATTAATTTTTCCTTTAGAAAATAATCTCAATTCATGAAAATACTTCTGCTTTCAAAGACCAAGAGGGATTGGAAAAACATCTGTAGAATGAGTTGAGGCTTTTGAACAAACACCACCAGGATATGTCTGTAACAAGGATTCTTCAGTGTGCTCCATATATACACTTTTTCAATATTTCAGGAAAATCTTTTGAATTCTCTGTTTAATCTCCCATCTGGTGTGTACCTCAGCACTTGCTTTTCTCAACATGAGTGGCTATCATTCTTGATACCTGCTCTTGCTTGATATTCGCTCTCAAAAACTACCCATGGGTAATCAATATTTTCACTTAAAGCACTTTGTATATGTTCAACATAGAAAAAAAGGTAGTTTTCTATTTAACACTTCTGATACATCACATTGCTTAAAGAGGATATTTTCAGATGCAGTAAGCATGTCATGTGATGAAACAAAATACACTGTGAAAGGAGCTACCAGAGAAGCTTTTCTTGCAGAAGTATAATGTAAATTTGATTTCAAATAGCCTGTCCTTCCCGCCTATTGACAGATGGCCCTTGACAGTGAGGTAGTTCTCAGAACATACAATTAAACTGGGTTCATATTGCTCATCATTAGCTTTCCTCTGTGCTCATTGTGAGCTCATAAATGCTATCATTAGAAGAACCTTTCAAAAAAGGTTACATTTTTGAAAGCATTTAATTTGCTTTTCCGGGTGGATTATTACTGCTGTCGTGTTATTAACCAGCATAAAGAATCATGCATCAGGTGTACTTAACATCAAGCTGTTTAACTAAGACTACTCTTGTTAGAGATACACTGTGCATAATATTCTGTACCAGGTAATGCAACCAAGAAGCAAAGGCACAGTAGTTGAAACAATGCATAAAAGCTTTTTATCTTTCTTAATTTTTCAATTTCAATACACAGATCTGCTTCCAATGAACATAATTGCAGAATTATGAGGGTTTTTTTTAAAATTCATCTAAAATGCTTTTTTTTTTTTTAATCAACCATGGAAAGAAAAATCATTTTCTTCTCTTTTTCCCCCCTCAGACTTTATTATTTCCAGTTAGTAGACTGAAATGATTGCTTCTATCTCTTGGGTCTAATAAAGCAATTTGGCTCTTTAATGGGCCTTGTTAGGGTTGAAGACCAATGTCTTTCTGGTATTACTTTTTGCATTATTGGTGCACTACCTGCTGAGTCACCAGCACAGAAACCAGAGGTTAATTTTACTTTCACTAAATGAAGCAGATAATCAGCCATCAGAGGATGGTTCCTGTACTGTAAATAAGTCTTGACCAGCTGAGGGACAGCACTGTGGATCACTCAGCCCTCTTCACACCATCTGTCCTCAAATTAAGACAAAGTAAGGATATTAATTTGTTACATTTCAAAAGTGGTACCGACAAACCCACATGGACATTTTTAAACGGCAATGAATAACTAAAACATTTTATTAGTATTACATTGAGTCATGGATTATAGTTGTTATAGTTATGAAAACTTCTTTTCCAACAGTGAATGTGTGGAAAGTGTCCTGACTAGACAGCTAATGACTGTCAAAGCAGATTCATTCCAAAGTATTTTGCTACAGAGTATTTTTTGCTTAGGTTGAAAGTGGTATGGCACAAGGACCTGATGTCCAATCTGTTGGATATACCAGAGATATTATATGGAAAATAAACTCCCAGCTAATGGGGATGCTGCTACATGGTTTCAGGGGCCAGAAACATTACTGAAAAATAAGAACTCACCAGAATAATGAATGGTGAAAAAAATTCTTGTAAATTGCTGAATTGAGACCGTATCTTATCTATTTCACTAAATCCATGTGACATGAAGGCAGAGCAGTGGTTCAATTGAACTTACACTAAATCACACTGGCTTGCTGTGGAAGTAGGAATGGATCTATCTGCAAGAGAATTAGTTTTATAGATATGTTTTATTTATTCATTACATGATATGTCTATTCATGTGTGGCTCTTATTTTCAAATAAAAGAGACTTCAAAGGGTTCAAAGGTCAACTATGTATAAGTGACTAAGGCATAAAAATATTACAGAGTTATTCTAATAATCTCCAAATCAAGCACTGTGAAAATAGGAAATCCAGAACTGGAGTCAAATTGAAAAGAAATGATGGCAGAAATCAATTTTCATTTTTCCCTGGAACAGTGCCACACAATATCTACCAGCCTATGAAATAACTACAGGGCTATGATTAATGAGTAATATTGCTTCCATATCCAGATTAGGCTACACAGCTTTTTAAAGAAAGTATTTAAAATTTTCCTTCTTCATTAGAAGATAGAGATAAAATTGGGCATCTAAACAGAATTTAACAACAAACTTTTTTTTTTTCTTTTTTTTTTTTTTGCATAATGGTGTTTTAAAATGGCTTTGAGGTTGCAGATAATAGGACCATAATTATCCAGTTTAATGGGTGCTTGGACATCTAGTATATCTGCTGTCACCTGAATTTAGATGTCATAATCTACAGCTGGTTCCTACCCTTCTACAGCTTTCTTAGAATGGAGCAATTCCCTTCAGTCATGTGCACCTCTGCATTTACTCTATGGGGATCAAAGGTAACAGGCTTAAATTAAGGAGCTAATTTTTCGTCTGCTAAACTTAGATGAGATAGGAGCCACCTGCGGTTCAGAGAAGTACTTTCCAAGCATTTTTAATTAATGTTGATCAGATTCTCATTATAACCAGAGGACTGTCCCTTAATTGTGTCCTCAGAAAAAAACCCATGTAGAAAGTGAATGAAGTCACACTAGAGTTTTGAACTAGGTTTTTGATGAAGTTTTTTTCTATGAGAAACTTCTATACTATTAATTGTAATAATCTATTAGGTTTTATTCTTAAAACCTGCCAGTAGGTTTGTGAAGTGGCAAGATGTTAAAACCTGTAGGACTCCTGAACATTAATTGATGAAATGTAAATTTAAAGGCTCAATATTACTAAATTAATCCACAGTATCAATACACAGTAAATAATCAGATTAACAATTATTAAAAATATATTTTTAAAAGGTGAATTTAGCCTATATTTCATTACTGCCAGGTTTCTGTTCTTTGCACTGAAGCATTTGATCCTGCTGACTTCCTGGAGCCTGGCATCTGCTCTCATTTGGCAAACTGATGAGTCATACACCAGTAGGTTTTGTTTTTGATCCAGGCCCAGGTGAACTGAACCTCTGTAATCATTTATTTAATGTCATCCTTGCTGACAGCACCTTCTAGTAACACAGTCTTTCTCTTTATTCCTTTTATTTTCTGTGGCTGCTTTCTATTTAATCATCAAAGCTAAGATCCATCATAGTTGGCTCTAGAGACCATATTTTACTGAATTCAAGTGTTTAAGGTGAAGCAGAATTAAATGGTTGGGCAGAGAAGCTGGGAAACTTCCCTTTGACTGTTAGGAGGTTGGAAAGATAAGAGAGTTGTAATAAAACACGTTAGGAAGAGTTGGCTAACTTGGGTTTAATAATGTTTATCTAAACTGTTCTTATACAAAGTTATTTTGCCTATAATATTGCTAAAATATCCTTTTGAATAAATATTGAAATTAAATTTTATATGCCCCTTTCAGCAAATCAAGATAAAGTTTTTTAGTGTAAAATGAATGTTCAGGATATATTCGCTTCTTAGTTTCAAAGGTGAGAATCTCTAAGAACTGGTGTAAAGCCTTGTTTTTAGCACAATAAGCATATAAAGAAGAAAAAGCAATAATGAAATTATAGATCACAAGTTCTAAAAACAGCTGAGTTGAATTGTTTTTGAATATTCTGATTATGTGTAGTTTTAGTAGCTTAGCTGATCATAGCAGAGGAAATACTCTCCTGGCTTAAAAAGCTTGGCTGAAGAGTGTGTTTAAATTAAAAGGTTTGTTTTGCTTACCTTCTCTCAAATAATTTTCCACAACAAGCACTCTAGAAAAAATTCTATATCGTTTACTGATGGGAGGTTGAACCCTCTCTTCTTACATGTTGCTTCATGTAGTCTTCCCTCTCCAAAATGTCAACAGCTGGTGTTCTGATTCCCATTAAAAGAAGGGAAAGAAGCATAAAGGTTGAGAGGGCAGTATGGTTGGTTTTTGCTAGTAGTGGCCTATGGGGTTACCTGTGTTTCTTATCTGAAATAAAGGAAGTGAGATAGGTTCCTTGGAAATTACTACAGACTAGTTTATTTTGAAGAGAAGGAAATGAATTTTTTCTTTAATACCTACAGAATTTCCCCTAGTAAGTTATGCCTTTATTAACCTCTCTGAAAAGATGAATTCTATTATTTAATGTTTTAAGTTTTCATGTAGTGTTTTCTAAATTTAGACTAACATACAGGTTCTAGTTTACTCTTCCTTAAATTTTATCACTACACTTATTTTAATGACAAACTGGTATTCAAGAAATAATTCACTCTTCCACAGCTGTACTTATTTCTAGTAAGTGTTATTTGGGACCTGCAAGCGAAAGTAATTTCTTAAAATTTTAGGTCTATGCAGCATAGTCTGTAGATTGGAGCTTCCTTAGTGTCTCTCAATACTGACTTGGGAGAAAGAGCTTTACCATGAATTTCATTCTTTATTCTCACACTCTTAGTTGTAATTAATTTTACTTTTAAATATGTTGATACTACACAGAAATGAGCTCTCTTGAGTGCAGAAGAAAACCTATACTAGCATTTAAACATGAAGGGCATTTTGAAAGTTCTCTAGTACTTTTCTCTCTTTTTACTTTTTGTTTTATGCTTCCTTGGATTACCAAGATGTAACAGAAGAGGTCTAAAATAAATTAAAACTTAATTTTGCATGCAAGCAGTGAGCTCATTACCATGGGCAAACACCATGTATATTACCAAATAGCAGTATTTTTGGTATGCTAATGTGAGAAGCATCTTAGGAACTGTTACAAACTCTTGGCAAACTGGAGACACACTCAGTAACTCAATAGCTGCTGTGACACACAGACAAGAGACACAAAGTTTTGGAGGTTGAATCCTGCAATCTCCTATCAAGAATCCCAAGCACTTCCTATCAAGTGACAAATTGGGAGTTCTTGATCAGCAGTTTACAGATCTCCATGCAGAGAAATGCAATGGAAAGCTGTGCCTCAGAGCATTTTTTCAGTTGGCACAATACATAGTTTTCTTACTAGGTGTACTTTGTAGAGAAATTTTAAAATGCGTCATTAACAACTGAGGAAAGCAATCTGATTACCAAAGTAACAGTCCCCTGTGCAAAACACTTCTTGTTTATTGGCATGAAAAAGGATCATTTCCCTTTGAAAAAGAAAAAAAAAATCTTACTTAGTCCTATTCCAAAGTGGAAATATGCCTTGGGAAAAGCTTATACTGCTAGAGTTCAAGCAGTTTAAGGCCTTTCTGTGGATGCCCTTATATTTCATCTTTCAGGTGTTAAGAGGTTAAGTTCTTCAGCCTGATCTGCTGTGAAAACTACTTATTGCCAACAAAAACTGTCGATAATGGATAAAACTAAATAAATGTTAAAACCAGCTCAAGCACAAATATAGAGAAGGACAAATCATGGCTTGCACTGCTTCAGAAACAATTCTAGCTCACAATCAAATCCTACCCTCTTCCTCACATGGATATTTCTCAATGATGCTTAGTGATGTACCAAAGTTAAGAGAAAATCATATTCTGTTTATCATAGAAATTTGAGGCTCCAGGAGGCTGTGCCAAATGGGTTGTTTGTCCATTTTGGATTTTTATAAGCATTTGGCTTTAAATATCTTTGCGTAATGATCTTGGAAGAAAAGGACTTTTTTTCTGTGTTATCACCAGTTATTTACATATGTATTTAAAGGCAAAAATATATCCTCTCATGGAAAATATGTAAGAAGATACCCTATCATTTCTCATGGCCCTATTGTCAGGGAGCTTTTAAAATGAGTTGATGTGTGTGGAAATGCATGTACTCATTCTTCATCTGGTTTAAGGCTGAGGTTATAATTTTTCTGAGTATATTTTCTTGGGTTTTTTTCCTGAAATATCTTTTAGACCAGCACTACAATGCTGTAAGTTTGGATCTTAAAGTATATATGGCCATACTTAATAAAACACTACTTATTATGTTTCGTACTTATTGTTTCTTGCTATATGCAACCTGAGGAGGCAGGAGGGACAGAATTCGGTTTAAGACTGCTAACTGTAGATGTCTGTGTTGTGTAAACTTCCTTTCTAGTCAACAGTTAATACAGGCAGTGGAACCTAGGGATTTATTCACCTGGCTAGCTAATAGACATCAACTTTTACATTGAGTTTATTCACATTCTTCCTGCTCTGCTCTCTCTACTGGCTAAATCTCTAGCAACTACCATGGCAATTGAAAACACTTAGCTCACCTATGGACATGCAAATTTAAGTATCTTATTTGGTGACTCATCCCTTCCCCGTTGTTTGTTTTAGTGCTTTCTTATGCTCATGTACATCTGCAGACCACTCTTTAAGATGGTGAGTGTTGCCCTCCATTCAGGACCTATAGAGACTGAGTAATACACCTAAATTCACCTATCTGAAATAGTATAATAGGAGTTTTTGGATGGAATTTCGTGTTCAGAGAATCAAATAATCATATTTTCCACCTATTCACATAATTCATGACCTTATGACTTACCAGTACTCATACACTGGCAGTTTCTGAAAGCAGTAGAGACAAGGAAGCACTCAAATAATTCAAAACGTGTCAGTCTTTGCTGTTCTTTGCATGGACTGACTTTGTAACACTTAGTTTGTAACCTTATCCACCACTGTCTCTTCATGTGTCTCCTTTATGGCTTATTTATGTAAAATACCCCCTGTGGTGCCATCTTTGGGATTATTTGGATCACTAAGTCTGTTGCTCATGAGATTTGCATCACATTTTCATTTTAAGTTCAGAAAGCATCTAAAGGTGTTTAATTTACCCCTGTTTAGGACATCTTTAGATTCTCATGTTTAATCAACATTTGAGTGCTGTTGAAAGGATGATGACATATGTGCATAAAGTTTTATTTGTGAGGTCCACAGATGATGGCATAAACTGACTTTAAATTTACTTGGAGTAAGGGAGGGAGGAAGGAATCCATATGAGTGAGAGAAAAGGGGAGGAAAATAAAATTAAAAGAGAGAAGAGAGAATTTTTTTCCCAGGTGGCTAACTGGTAAATTAAGTGGCGTGGTCCCCAGAAGATCATAGTCCTCTCTCACATGTCTTTTTCAGTGCAATGGTGTAGCAGGCAGTGATAAACATGATGATTTTTCCAGACAGGCTTTTTCCCTGGTACTGTATGGTTTTCCTCAGGACACAGAAAAGCTTGTTGTTTTTTTCCCTTTATTATGCTCTTAGCACTGATGGGAGCATGCTTAATTAGGTACAAGTGTTACACACAAATTGGTTTGCTGAGTTTTGGGCCTGCATGTTGTTGGGTAATGCTTGTCAGTGGTTTATGACAATTATCTGTAATGTTACTCACTAATGCTGTGTTCCTGCAGCATAAACTAAAAGTTACAAAACCAGGGAGAGGGGAGGGGATAGGGGAGATGTTCCTCATGCCAGTGGAAGTAGCTTATCATGAGAATCTGCCATAATTACAACATTGGAGTTGGCAGGTGCAAGGCCATGAGAATAACATGAGAAAACCAGCATGAGAACAAAAGTGGGAAAATACTGCCACATCAGCTGTAGTCAGACTAGAGAATTGCAAATGTAGGGGCCTTATCTTTAGGTGGGCTAAGATGCTTGAGGCACTGTGCAGTATAGAATATGTGCTTGAAGACAAGCACATGCATTTAGGTGCACTGAGAAATGGGAATGATTTTCCAAGCTGAGAACCTTGACAGCTATATTACACAAGAGGTTCAACTGTAGTCAGGTAAAGCCATGAGCTGTATGCGGGTTTGATTATTACATGTTTTTTCCTCCAGAGATTTGAACTTACCATGACTATTTGCAGTACTGTATGAATGGTTGGATGGTTATCAAATCATTATGTGGTATCCTCAAGATACTGATGGCATAAATGTCATATATTTTTGTGGTAATACAGTAAATATGTGTAACAGGGAGTGCACTACTCAGTAAAGATTTATTAGCATCTCACACACCATGTGATAAGGTTTACTAAGACTATTGAGTTTAAGCACATTAATCAGGTGCACTGTGACTTCCTTTCAGAGGCTGATAAAATCAGTAGGGTTGGAGGGTGGAATTGCACTGCCCTGAATCAGGGCCAGTGATTTAGAGCAGTTGTTGAGATGTTTTCTAGTCTAGTATAGACTGGCATTCTCAGGGTATGATTCACTATATCTGAAGTGTTGGGTAAAGCACCTGTTGATGCTTACTGCTTTCCAGTAAATTAAACAAGGACAAGGGTGGATGTGTGAAGAGGGAGAAAAAGAGGGTGATCTGGAGCCAAATATATATTGATATCAAATGTATTGACACTTTAGCTGGGTAACATGACAGAGTGCTTCAAGAGATTATTTTAAAAATATACAGATATCTAAAAACACTTTTCACACAGCACATTACTTGAGCAACAATTTAGTCAGGAAGACATTGAAAGTGTCATGGACACTGTACTTACTCCATCCATAGTTTAAAAGTTGGTATTTTTCATGGTCCTCTGAAATTAGCTTTACTAAGTATAGACCATCTACCTTGAGTTGTGGTTACCTCTGAATCATAAGCATATGCATCATGATTGAGGTATTTTTAAAATATTGTGAAATAAAACATCTTCCAAATTACTAGCTATCAAGATTTCTACTACCCAAATTTTCACTTTAATGTCCATTTTGTATGTCTGCCTGGGATGAAATAGGTAAAAAATTACTATGATAATTACATTTCAGGTTTTATTGAAGTTTCCTTTCCTTATTCCTTTCCTTCTCTCTACCATTATATAATTCATATTTCTTATGAATAAGAAAGTTAGCTTTGCAGAAATATAGCAAGCTAAGCAGAGATCAGCTCTGAACAATACTGTTACCACCTGTTTTGTGGAAGTTCAGTGACACAACTGTGTTAATTCACTAAAGTAAGAGTACCTGTTTTCAAACATGTGGCACATGTTTAGTCCTCATGGACCTCACCAGACTAGTTTGCTGGGCTGGGGTATAGATGGGCTTCTAAAGGAAAGCCAAACAGTCACAATAGAATTTGAAAGTAATGTCATCCTTTTGGCTCATTACTGGGAAGGGTTTTTGGTCTTCATGTGAATCTCAAGTAAATATGACCCAATGCACATTCTTCCTGTCAAACCTGACAAAATTACAGGCAAAATAAATCGTGCAGAGAGAATGGAATTTTCTTTTTTTTTTTAGTTAATAGCAATCTCCTCTAATAAATTATCATCAATATTTTATTAGCTTTTTATATTATAAAGACAAAAAAATTACCAGCCTTAATTAAGATTCCATCATTTCTGTTGCATTCTGTTGCATTTTTAATTTTTAAATTTTGCTGTAGAGTATCATATTTGCACATTAATAATTGACTTTCTTTTTACCATTACACCAGATAATTTCTCTATTGATTCCATCATTTAACCAAAAGAACAACGTGTTTTCGTCTTTAATTGGCAAAATGTGTCAGGTGAAAATTTTCCAGTTTAGTTTACCTGTGTTAAATACAAACTCCCACAATAATGTGAATCCCATTGCTAACAAAGACAGATAGATAGACAGTGCCCATTCCTAGAGAAATGGAGAGGAACTATTCTTTTGCAGGGTACATCCTTTATTTATTAAAAGGCTAAAGAGACTGAGCAGATCCAATAGCCTCATTTTCTGGATACAGAGAGTCAGGCTGGTCTGATGGGTATATATTCAGCCAGGTGTTACTCTTGATTTACCTCAAAACAGGTAGATGGTCCTTCTGGCAAAACAAAGGATACCTTATTAGGAGGTGTAATGTGCCTTATTGTAACAGGAATAGATACCATATGGATGGTTCTCTGTCTCCCATTGATTATTGGGGTATAAAAGACATTGGGCTTAGCTTTTGGACTTTGGATGGTGTCATGGTTTAACCCTAGACAACAACTAAGTCCCACACAGCCACTTGCTCACTTTGCCCTAGTGGGATAGGGGTGAGAAAACTCATGGGTTGAGAGAGAGACAGTTTGATAGGTAAAGCAAAATCTGCACACATAAGCAAAAGCAAAACAAGGAATTCATTCACCGCTTCCCATGGGCAGGCTGGTGTTCAGCCATCCCCAGGAAAGTAGGGCTCCATCCTTCATGATGGCCGCTGGGAAGACAAACACCATCACTCCCCCAGTTTCTCCCTCTTCCCTTCAGCTTTATATACTGAGCATGATGCCATTTGGTCAGGAATATCTCTTGAGTTACCTGGGGTCAGCAATCCTGGCTGTATTCCCTCCCAGCCTCTTGTGTACCCTCAGCCCACTCATGCTGGGGTAGGGTGAGAGACAGGAAAGGCCTTGACTCTGTGTCAGTAGCAAAAACATCCCTGTGTGTTACCAACACTGTTCTCAGCACAAACCCAGAACACAGCCCCGTACAAGCTACTACAGATAAATTTAGTTCTATCCCAGTCAAAACCAGTCCAGATGCTCAAGACTAGGTGAGACTGACTTACTCTTTAAAACTTTGTTGAACTTAAGTCCGTGAAGTGCTTTGCCCTACTGGAATGAACAGTAGCAAAGTTAGGAATGAATTCTCCCCAACTCTGTTCAGGTCTCTTACAGTTACATGCAAATATTCTTTTTAAGTATACATTTTTTTCCAATTTCAAAACAAAAATAAGATTTGTTTTTTTACAGAATCACAGAATCACAGAATCACAGGATGAGCTGAGTTGGAAGGCATCCTAAAGCATTTTTGAGTCCAAATCCTTGCCCTGCACAGAGCCATGCCCACAAGTTGCACCATGTACCCAAGAGTATTGTCCAAATGCTTGAACTCCACCAGGCTTGGTGCTGTGACCACTTCCATGGGGAGACTGTTCCAGTGCCCAACCACCTTCTGGGCAAAGAATCTTTTTCTAATATCCTACCTACACCACCCCTGACACAACTTCAGGCCATTCTCTCTGTCCTGTCACTGGTCCCCACAGAGCAGAGATCAGTGTCTGTCCCTCATCTTCCCCTCATGAGGAAGTTGCAGACTGCAATGAGGTCTCCCCTCAGTCTTGTTGACCCCAGGCTTAACAGTCCAAATGACCTCAGCTGCTCCTCACATGGCTTTGCCTCAAGGCCCTTCACCATCTTTGCTGCCCTCCTTTGGACACACTAAGAGTTTAATATGTTTTGTTATATTGTGGCTCCCAAAACTGCACACAGCACTCGAGGTGAGGCCGCCCCAGTGCAGAGCAGAGCGGAACCATCCCCTCCTTTCCCTGGCTGGCGATGCTGTGCCTGCTGCACCCCAGCACAAGGGTGGCCCTCCTGGCTGCCAGGGTACTGGTGACTCATATTCAACTTTCCGTCGACCACGACAACAGGTCCCTTTCCATGGCTCTGCTTTCCAGCACCTCATTACCCAGCCTGTACCTACATTCAGGGCTGCCCTACCCCAGGTGCAAAACCCAGCATTTTCTCTTGATGAACTTCACACAGCTGGTGATCACTCAGCCCTCTCACTTGTTGAGGTCTCTTTGTGGGGCCTCCCTGACTTCAGGGGAGTCAACATCTCCTCTCAGTTTCGTATAGCCTGTGAACTTGCTCAGTATCCCTTCCAGACCATTAAATAGACCTTAAATTCAATATTTGCAAAAGAAACCAACTCTCAAACTCAAAAGACAAAAAGTATTTACTAGATCTATTAACTATATTTAGATAAATATATTTGAAGCTTCAGTAGTAAAAAAATGGGATTTGTGGTGAATCATACTTTGTATATTTTAATGAGGCGATCATTCAAAAAACTAAAGAGAAATTTAAGCAGGTAAGTCTTCCTACATTATGTGCAAAACTAGCCTTGTATTTTCACTATGTGTAAATTGTTATGTATCTACAAATGTGAAAGAGCATTTAAAATACACTTTTTTATTTAATGTGCTTGCTTTTACATTGCAAAGCATATTTTAATTTGAGCATCAAATACATTCTTTATGACAACTTATTGAAATTTCATATATATGGTTAACCTGCCAGAGCTGTTCTATTTAATTGGTGGAGAAGAAATACACTCTGCAGACCATAAATAAATAGAACCAGATTTCTAGAGAAAGACATTATTGGTGGGTTGGTAAAGGGGTTAATAGAATTCCACAAAGGAAGTTCCCTTTTATCAACAGATAACTGGCAGATTGTTGACCCTGCTAAAAAGCTTTGTCTTCTGTGTTTTTAAAGGAGGCAGCATTTCTCACTTTTCTCATGTTGGTGATTTGTGTATTGTTTGAAACCAAAGGAAAACAAAATACATCACAAAATTTCTAATATTCAGATTTGCAATAAAGACAGATACTTGGTAACAAAAGGTTAATGTACTTTAGAAAAAATTCTAGAGATGGAGAAATAATTCCTTCATCAGGATCCTCAACACTTCTCTAGGTACACTCAGGTCTGTAAAAACACCTCCAGGAATTCCAGGTACCATTTCCTGTTCTAGGTCCAGTAGTTTTTTCTCTCACTGACTCCACCCTAAGTCATGGTAATGACAATACATTATTTTTACTTGATTAGATAAACAAGAATTTCTGCTCTTCAGTGATGTCCCAAAAATACATTTTTTTTAAAAAAGTTCCAGATTCTATTGTGTGTTTTGCTTTTATTGTATCATTTTTTTCAGTGATTGACTTTGTTGTCTGGAAATGCATCCTCATTTTGGCATATCCTAGGTGGAAGTCACGCTACTACTTCAAAACTAAGTCCAGAAGGATGAGTGTGTTGTTTTTGTACCTCCTAGACTATTGCAGGAAGTGTTTAGTTTAGTTTAAGACACTAACCTTGTTAGCAAGCAATTTTCTGAGACTTCTGGGTACATCAGTGAAATAGAAGCCAGAAAAATGAATGCCTGAAAGTGTGATATTATGCTGTGAAGTGGCTCCACAGTTGTTGGGATTTTGTTTTTAAATTGTTATTGTTTTTATTTTTGGACTGTTCTCGATGGAAATCACAGGTGCTGCTTGACATAAGAAGTGCCTATAGAACAAGGTTGGACTGATTTTTATATATTTTTTTGGTAGATGAAGTCAAAGCACATTATTTTTCACCTTCAGGACACTACCACAGTAGAACTCAGGTGATATCATCCACTGTGAATTATTGGAAGTCCTTCCCTGTGCTCAATTTAGGAGATGAAAGTATGCTCTTTCACCCAAATTCAGAGCTCCTTTTATTTATACAACAGCTATCATATTTCATCTTGTGGAAGTTTATGTGTTGCAAAAGACAGAAAAGTGCTGAGAACAGTAGACATGATGCTTGGAGATGTGTATGTATGTGTGTGTGTATGTGTACATTTCATGTGCTACACAAGATGGTTTATTCAAAGGAGTTCAGTCTGAAAGATTTTTTATTCTTTTTCTCTAACTAACATACATGGTCTAATAATATTTATTATTTCTCCTTATAAACATTTCCTTCCTTGTTAAAATGCACTTGTAGACAATATATATTATTAAATTATTGACCCACATATATAATGCAATATTTTATTGTACATCATTTAACCTGACTTAGTTTTCAAGACAAGATTCAGTCTCTCCAATTTTCTTGTTGAACAAAGCCTTACCCCATAAATCTTCCCAGCCCGATTTCCATATTTTGCTTTTTCCCTTGTTTACAACTTTTTTATTAAAAAAAAGCCCTTAAAATACATTCAAAACACTTATTAAAGGTAAGTGTAATAATCTATATTATCTCTGCATTTATTCTGCAAATTTTTCCAATAACTGTTCAGCTCTGCACAGACTAAAGTACCATTTAATGTGAATATGCATAGTAGGAATTGAAATCTTAGTGGTTCATCAAAGTCCTAATGTTATTAGGATTTGTTACTATCAGTACTGAAGAAAGAAAAAGGAGAGAGTTGTTTCAGTTCATCCACCAGTCAAGAAAACTAATGGTCTTTCTTTTGACATCTCTGATGCCATCATTTATGATGCAGAATGAAATGAATGTAATTTGTATTTATATAACCTGTCCTTTTACCTTTCCAAAATGTACATACTTATGCAGCACAAATTATTCACACTGTTTCCTTAAAGAATAATGATACCCTATATTCCATATCTATGGTGAGCATACATGTTTCTTTGGGTTTTCTTTTCTCTGGATCCCTCTTTTCTTGTATTTTTTTAGATCTTGACAATTTGAGCTTGACGCCTGCGGTTTTCCTGAACACAATCACTTCCACAACATCCTGTCCTATATGCTTTCCAGTCAACTTCACTACAAGAAATGAGATGTGGAATGGGAGTAGAGCTCTCCTCAAGTTCTATAATATGTTGGTGCTTGTTGCACCACAAACATCAAACGATGTAAAGCAGTCAGATTATACACAGAGAAAGAATATTAGGAAAAATTGCTAAAGTTAATATTTACTGAAATGGGGATCTAATAAAAATAATAAAAAATAATAAAAACTCAGCAAAATCTTTAAAAACTTGTTTCTGAAATGTAGCAAGTGCTGTGAAGGGAACAGAAGATGAAATCTTAAATACTAATTGAATCCATACTTCAGTTGAGTACAATTTACAGTCACCCGCAGGGAAAATTTGCAACTTTTCTTGACATCCCACACTTTCTAGCAACATTCTGCTATCCCTTTTGAAATAGATTTTCACTTCCCAGAAGAGCTACTATATAAAAATATTATTTCTGAGTGTTCACTTTCACACTACGTGTAATACTCCTTCTTTACAAAAAGGAAGTAGTGCTGTGTGCATCAAGCAAGACAAGTATCTGTGGAATTTCAGTGAAGCTTATTTTCATTCCTTTCCTCTCAGAACTGATGTAACATTTCTTAGTTTTGTACTTCTAATTCTGGCAAACATTATACCAGATCACAATTTTGGATAATTTTAAGCAGCTGAAAGCAGAGCACATTTTAGCCAATACATTCTAAATTATGCTGGGAGAGCTTAAGGCATTTCAATCTAAAGTCAGCATGCATAACTTGTCTCTCTCTGTTGCGTTTTCTAATTCCATAATTTGCTTTTCAATTAATTAAATTTTTTGGCTTCAGCCTTTCCATAAATGGATACTTTTATATGCTGTCACTTTATCTGAACCTATTCATTTTTGGATTCAATATACTGTCATTTATGTTCGTCTTTTGTTTTCTCACTGCATTAATTTTCTACAAAGGCTACATTATTTTCCAGCCTTTCCAAAGCTGAGTTTTTGGAGATATTCAGGTAACCTAATCAGATGCTGCACCACTCCCAGTCTTTGCAGAGACAGTGAGAACAACAGGCATTCTGCCTTCCTAGGAGTAAGACAACAGAAAGTCTCCTTTGTTATGATATTTAATTGAGGTCTGTTCAGTAAAGCTGACAGCTAGAGATGGCTGTTCTATTGGACTAATGCACTAATTCTGCTAGGACACTAACTTAAAAACTACTTCCTGAGCAAAGATGAACAATAATTTTCCAGTCTATTTCTTTCTTTTTTTTTTTTTTAAATGCCATGTCTACTTCCAGAGATGAGATGGTTGATGTAACTGAACTGCTGCAGGAGTCGAGCCTGCATATACTTATCAAGCCAATAACATAATTCGTTCAGTTTTATAAGTAGGAAATTTCTTCAAATGCATTCATATAAAGAATGAAAAGCAAAAATGATTTTGTTGTGTGAATAGGATAGCCTGGCACTGTGGGAAACAGAGGAGTAGAAACTTCCACAGACACTAATGAGTTTAATTTACAGCCCTGGAAAGAGCTTGGGTTGATGTAATGATAAAGGTATACAGACCTTAAGCAGAAAAATTATAAACCTGTGTTTCTATAGTTATAAGTAAGAATATGTATTGGATGATATGGTGAAGGGTTTTTAAGTATATTAATGTGATTTTATAGTTTAAGTTAAGAATTTAGATGTTATAATAGAAGTATATGTGAGTATGTGAGCTAGCAAGTTATTGGTTGAGAAATAGATGCAATGCAGTAAAAAATACCAAAGGTGATAGGTTATAAAGTCAAAATAAAGTTTCATGTTAACTGCTTATTGGACCAAAAAGGTATAAATTGCCATGTAACTTTGAAATTCGTGACTGTCTTCATTATGGCGACTTGTTACTAAATCTATAGCCTCTGAGACTGATGCCCTGTTTAATTTTTCAAGTAATAAATTGTGAATAGCTGTGATGGTCCCATCTCTTTGGATCAGGCTCTGACATGGCATCACCACACATTTGGAAGTATTCTTTTTTTCCAAGAGTTTTAGCTGGCATCCTGGACTGTACATCAGTGTACTTTATTAATGTTACCATATTTAGGTGATCTTGTCTCATTCATTCCTTTCAGCTCAATGTTTTTGCTTTCCTTTTTTTTATAAAACATGGTCTTCAGAATAAGCAAAGAATTCTGTAGCATTGTCTGCCAAACCATGTAAAACATCAAATACAGAGATACTGATAAAAGTGAACCCAGATAGTTATTTCCGATACTGTAGTTTATAGAACAACATAATATATATCAAAAATCCAGTGTGATGTGATACATTTTCAAATTATTGTGAAGTAGCTGTCACCAGCACGGAGACACTACAGCTCAGTTTACCAGGTACAAAACTTTGCTACTTGTAAACAAATATAGAATCATATTCCTGGTTTTCCAGTTTCTCAAATACATACATATATATATATATATAATGATAACTCTTTTCATTCCTTAGTCTTAGAGGGATTAATGACTTTAACATGTTTTGAAACCCTAAAATAATACCTTCAGTTGTTACCAGAGCCCTTTAACCATGCTCTGGGTGATACTATGGCATGTCTGCTTGCTGTGGTTCCCCTGGGAAAGAGCTTCCCTGGCAAGACAGAGGCAGTGACTAAGTTTGTTCTAACTTGTCTAAACTTTGTGAATGAATGCCGTTGCACACCCATTGTGTCAGGATAAATGTAGTCTGTCAAACAAGAGCAAAGAAGCAGCAAGTAGGGTCATTCTGAGCAAGTTTTGAAAAAATATGCCCATATAAAATGTGTAAGTAATCGGAAAATCTCAATTGCATAAATTTGAAAGCACCAGGCCTCAGATGGATTTTCTCCAGTAAGACACTGAATGTTTGACACCCATGATCTGTATACTCTGAAAATAATACAGGAAAATATCTTTGGTTGTGCTGAGATGTCTGAATTTGTATTGGGTAGCAGTTCTGTGGGTCAGTTTTCAAGGCAGTTTACAGACTGAGGTGACCTGCTTCTGTCAGAGAACTAACATTTGAAGCTTTAGCCATCATCCAGTTTATGCATAGTCTCTTCACAATGCAATATAGTTGCTATTGATAATGTACTCCAGATATGTATATGAATTTATATAAGTTCAAAAACTTATTAAGCAAAACTTAATAGGTAGACATGACTGGAACACAGAAAATCTGATTTTTTTTACTAGGGATTTTAAAAGTGTGTTGATCAGTGCTTAAGCCAATGTGTAAACCAGCAAGGGATATTAGTGGCAGTAGCAATTCTTTTTCCAAGAAGTGTCATATATATCAACCTGAACACAGAAATATCACTGTATGTCTCATAAAAATGTGTGTGGAATAATTCAGAACAGGCAGAATTTCAATCTGCTGAACCTGGTACAATATTGAATTAACTTTTCATCTGGGAATTACAGTTGGATATAGTGTTATTCATTACAGCTAGGCTGTCTCTAGTATTATTTCACATGCATTGCTTGGTGAGTAAAAGTTGTTCTGTCTTTCCAGATGAGAAACACAATTCATTAGAGAATGAATAAGTGAAGGAAAATGTATGAAACAGGAGTTATTGCCCTGAACCTTGTTTTAAACAGGGTAGATTTCTAACAGTCAGATTAAATCTACATTATATTAAATAGGGAAGTCCTTGTGAACTGGCTGCATCATGTGACTAAACTAAAACCTTATATGAATGTTTTATATCTTTCTCCATGTGTATGGAGGCAATGAAAAATAATGTATGCATAGATGAAGGAAAGTTATGAAACTTTCTCAAGTGTTTCTTTTTCTGTATAGCTTGTCTGTGTTCTGTTTTATAAAGATGACCAGAACATGAGACTTGTTTGATGAGGAATGGCAAGGGTTTAGATCTTTGTTCATTTTGAAAAAAAAATAGAAATGTTCTTTAGGACTGGATCCTAAAGAGTAATCAGATTCTTGATCTTTCTCTGTTAGAAAATATCCTCTTGATATTTTAAAAGAATCTTTCATTGTTTCAGCCAAAACCAGGCTGAAATTTATGGTCAAAAGCATAAATATGATCCCATCTTCAGCTCTCAGAATGAAGATTCAGGTTCAAAGACACAGTCCAAATATTGCACAGTGAAGACTCTCATTCCTGTGCAAATTACTATTACCTCTTCTGTGGTGGCACATCTTCTTACTTCTAAACAGAAATTTCAATTTTTTAGACTCTCTGGTAAAGTTGTCTTTAGACATCTTCTACAGCCTTTTCCTTCTGAAATCCAGAAATATTTCTTTTTAATTACTCATCTAAAAGTTCCTGACCAGCACATACAGAAGACAGAAAAAGTAGTACTCTTTTCCTGAAACTAGTCAGGTTGCCAGAATTTCCCCCTTGCTTTTCCAACAACTCTTCCAAATTTCAGAAACGATTCAATGTAGACCATAAAATAACCTCAACCTGAGAAAGAAATGGTTGCTATAGCTGACT
Source organism: Aphelocoma coerulescens (assembly GCF_041296385.1). NCBI lineage: Eukaryota > Metazoa > Chordata > Aves > Passeriformes > Corvidae > Aphelocoma > Aphelocoma coerulescens. The sequence continues at coordinate 33,416,261 of NC_091014.1, read as the reverse complement.
TATGCTTCTGTCCTCACTCATTGCTCTCCTGAACCTTTCCTCATGGTCTGATGTGTGGCTGCTCTGTTGGTCAGCCAGGGACACTGGCTATATATTGGAGGGTGGTCAGCAAACAATTTTCAACGGCTGCCAAATCCGCCTATTTACACTGACCATGAACAGAAATAAGTAATTTGATACTTCTTTGAGAATTGTTTCTCTGAGGAAACAAATAAATTATTTTACAATGTCTCAAGATACTTGCTACTTTCTTTGTCATTAACAGGGTGCAGCTGCCCTGCACTTGGAGTAGTAGAATAAAAGATGTAAGAAAGTAATTCAAAAATCTTAGAGAGTTTAGAACTCTATGTAAGTATCTTGGCTGAAGTAGTTAATCTACCAAGTACAGATTTTGTAAAGATTGTTTTGTATTCTCTTTCATTATAAATTAGCACTTAATAACATAAAATGAGCTTGTGCATAATATACAGGCCTTTAAGAAATGTGGTGCAATTTTTTGTGTTTTCATAAAGATTTTTTATATTGCTAACATAAGTAAAATCCTTTGACAGTTTATTGGTGCAGAGCTGCATCATGATGTGAATCTGTGACTGTACTCTGCCAATTCCTTTTAAATTCACCTCAGTGCAGCAACCAGTCACCAACAAACGCATTCAAGGGAGTTACAAACAGACCAGTGAATTCAAGGAATGTACTATGGTCAGTTTAGGATAATCTTACACGTTTATCCATCCTTTCTTTTCCTATATTCTTCTACTGCCTTGAAATCTTAATCCTGATGTCCTAGGCTTAACCAGAGAAAATTTGGTGGTGTGCCCTGCACTCACAGGATGGGGAGGAAGCTTGTGTCCACATGGCAATAAAAAAAACTTGTGAAGTATTCTCCATTCCAGGGATGTTACATCATTTATAAGACTTTTAGAGCATAAGACATATATTTATATAAACAGTATATATATATATATATAAAATTCTCATGGGCTTCTGGTCAAGATAAACTTCTTCCCCAGGCTAAGCAGGGTTTAGGGTCAAAAAAAAAGTACAGCCCCACATTCCTGTGCCCTTGCAAAATAAGAAATTTCTGGTGACTAAACATTCCACACTTACTGATTTAGAGTAGCATAATGTGTAAATGTGTTCTGTCATGCTCCCTTTTTAAAATTATTATTATTTATTTTAATTATGTACTGGTGTTTTTGTAATATGAGCAGTGGATGGAAAAAGCAATAAAACAAGAAAAAAACAATAAAAATTTCATAGATATTTTGAACTCGTATTCATTATAAATTTTTCTGATCTTGCTCTTGAGATGCAGTGATTAAATACAAGGTGCATGCATGTGTGTATGTGTGTGCATGTACAAAAGAATGTATTCTGTAAGTATCTTCCGTGTTAAAATTTTAGGAGTAAGGTATTTATTGGTGTGCTCTAAGAGTCAGTAGCATGCTCCACATGAACCAATTAAATGTAGCATAAACTAGTAAACTCCTTTTTTGGCAATGACACCCCTTGATAAGAGTTAATATTCCTATCTGCTGTACTTTTCTTTTGGCAGCAAGCTCCTGCTTACATTGCACTGTGCTACACAGGAGGTGTGAGGTTCATAGACGCTGCGTACCAGCCGCTCTCTCCCATTGCTAGGATTGCTACTGCCAAAGCAGCTGCAGAGCTGTCTAAACCCTGCACAGACTGAATAATGGAATGAGGTGGTAGGAAGTGTAGACAGAGGCAATAATGCATGAGACTGACATCCTGCTGGTTCCACAGCAGGGGCTAGTACATGTGCTGATGTGCATTTCATCCTGAGTCTGCGACCCTCAAGTGTGTGCCTTTTTACCACAATTAAGAATGTCTTTCTTAGACTGCCACTTTACCTCTGGCTTGGAGATGTTTCCACCCCTTGTAACTTTTTGTTTTTCTTCATTTTATTTCATTCCCCTCTCATGCAGACCATCAAGTCATGTAGTGTGATGAGCCTTGAAATGGTGGGCAATAAAGTGAGAGGACTGAATTTTTCTTGGGTGCAAGAAGGGATGAGTACCTACTCCTTGACACAAATCCACAGTTTAGCACTATTCTTCAAGCCTCTCCATTTTTATTTCTTGTTTCAATTTCTACAAACAACGGGTGAAAGTCATGAAAGAGAACAGCTCAACACTTCACAGGAAGATCTTTTGTCTCTCCAGTTGAAAATACAAAAAATTGTCATGTTTTTTGTATGTGAGTGAGTGTGTGTATGGGGGTGGTATCCTGCAGACTTTGCTATCATCATAAAGCCCCATTTGTAGTTTTCAGGTTGACTGACTGCAGATGTAAATGGCTTGAAATCCTCAGAAACAAAAAGAAAGATGGCAGTTTGAGTGATGGTGATCTGTCTTTGGACACTAAAATTTAGAGAAGCCTCATTACTGAATGGTTTATTATTGAATAGAGGAGTTTGGTAAGGATCTCTACATATTTTCTTACCACTAATCTCATTGAGAGACTTGAATGACAAGCCTCTCAGTGAGGGCTTGGACATCCCACATTTTGTGGCAGAGAAAAAATAATTAGAAAAATGCAAGTAAAATGGTAAACTGGGCAGATATTGCAGATCCCCTTCAACTCTCAAGAGAAATGACTCACCAGCTACTCGTTAAAGTAGAGAAGAAAAATCAGGACTGATGTTTGAGGGTTTAATCAGTGTGCATTTTCAAACCATTTATGTCACGTGACCCTAGATAGAAGGAGTTAGTAACAGATAAGCAAAGCCACTGCCCAGGTATCTGCCAATTAGAAGCAGAAAAAGTTGAGCAGGCTGAAAACAACGCCCAGGGATTAAATGCTATGAATTTTAAAATGCTTGGCAGAGCAGCAAAGTTGCAGTCTCTGATTAATGCTTTCACAGCAGATGTATAAATAGATGGTAGAACATGTGTTTAGGCCATTTCTTAAAGAAAGAATTTGGGAAAGCAAGCTAAACCATGTAACTAGATATGTATGATGTCAAATTAGCTCAGCTGGTTAGAGCATGGTTGTGGGTTTAATCCCCATATGGGCCATTTACTCAAGACCTGGACTCGATGATCCCTGTGGGTCCCTTCCAACTCAGAGTATTCTGTGATTCTGTATTTTCCATAATGTTATTACACTGCATATTACATACTATAGCTTGAAATAGTCCATAATTGTGTATTTATTTACTTTTCCTTTCTGCTTCTGCTGGCCTTATCATTAGGGAAAATACTATCAGTGGAGAAAAGTGCAAAAGGAAAATGCTTATACATACGTATCTTCTGTATGTTCAATCTTTTCCCTAGGGATTAGAGTGTCTGAGCCTTAACTTTTCCCTGTCCAAAGGCTACCCTGAGACTGACCATGGAATTGATACTCAGAGTTCAGCATTTAAGTAAAATTAATCTGAGATAACACTGCAGTCTTAACTGGTATCTTTCCTTAGGGAATACACTGGTAACCTTGTTTAAAAATAAATATTTTTTTTACAAGTCAATTAATAAACACCAAGGTAAAATTCATTGTAATAAAGGAATTTGTGACGTCTTCAGTAAAGTCCCTCAGCAGCAAGGGTCCTTCAAAGGCAACTAGCAGTATCAAGTGACATCCTTATCCACTTGGTATTACTCTTTAAGATGCTTAAATAAGGCAAGACATTTGTATCCAAATCAATGCCCAATGTTACAGGAGATTTGAAAGAATTTTGTTATAACTGTTTTCAGAATTCCTGCTCAACTTAAACTTCTGGATACAGTCAATTTTGATTAAAGGCAATACTGTCACACTGCTATGGCTGGCTGCATGATGGGAGTGTGCATTACACTGATGGAGAAGTTCCTAGGTGCCCTGGATAGGCTGTGTGAAAAAATAAAGAGCTAAAGATGGAAAATGGATTATGAGTTCAAGAATCAATCAGCATATAAAGGACAAGGCTGAACTTACTGGGTACCAGAAAGTGACAAAGAGAGTTACAAAGAATTTCAGAAATATCAGTGGAGGATTAGCTGTTCTGTAAACCAATTTTAGCTATTTCACCTTCACACTGCAAAGTCTGCTTGCTATCCTAACCTCCGACTGAACTTTACAGCAGTCTGTTGAAGATATTTATGAGAATCTTGATACCTATACATTAATAAGATCTAGAGAGAAACTTCATTCTCTTTCATCCTTATCACTTTATACCTCTTGATATCTCTAGTTCTACATAAGCACTACTATACTTACAATTGTCAAGTACTATACATGGTTTTGCTAATATATAGTATCTCAGTTTCACAAACATATTTCCCATTCTCACTTGGACTTTTAAAAACCCTCTCTGCTATCTGAAAAAGACAGCCTTGATGCAAATTGGGATATCTTTAAACAGACCTACAAGCAGATACAAATAACTCTGCCCACACTTAGAGCTGCCAGACCTGATCAGCTGTGACCAAGCACCATACATCTGTGTTAAGGTAATGATTATCTGAGCTAATGCATTCCCCTGGGATGTTGAGCACATTAGTATGAGCACAGCACCATCCTCACGTGACTACACAGTTTGGAACTGGTGCTCACTATGGGTAGAATGAACCCGAGTTGCCTGTGTGGAGATATCTTAAGGCATGCTGAGGGGAAAAATGAGTCAGGGGAGTTTAAGTGGAGCCACAATCAGCTGTAACATGCTGGTTTGTTTGTTGAGGTTGAATACTTCACATGCTTCAGTTGTTTAAGCCTGAATGTTAATTTTTTAAGAAGAGAAAACATTAGAAATACATGAGTTGCTTTGAAAAATCCTGTTCTGGCAGTTTTTAAATGATGGTGTTTTTTTATTTCGCTTTGCAATTATCTTTATTTACATTTTTAAAAATTATATGCTGTGTCATTGGAGAAACAGTAATAATCAGCAGGTTGTGTTGAAGAAAAGTTTCCTAAAATAACTTTCCTATTTTAAGAATAAAACCTCTAGGTATATAATCCAAATAAATGATGAGATCTCCACCACTTTTGAGTCTTAAGGAAATACCTGACAAGTATCTACTATGAATTTTTTTGGATACAACTGAAGCTGTATGGAAAAGAAGAAGCTAGGCTGGAAGCACAAGTGCAGGGCATACAACCCTTGTACCAGGATGACGGGATCTCACATAGGAGATGCCACGCACCATGAGACTTTTGATGAGGTGTCCTCAACAGGAAGTAGTTTCTGCATCCCACAAAATTTTGAATTTATTCTAATGAGGACAGTTCTCTGTAACAGAACTGAGGTTCTACTGATCACCCCATGGCAAGTTTTCCCTCTGAGCAACAGAATTTTCTGGCTAATGGCAGAGTTAACTTGTTCATTTCTTGGGGAAAATAAAATATTTCTTGTTGAAACAAAGTACAATCTGACACTATCTCAGGAAGACTGCTGATCCTTGAATCAAAGAGAACACCTTAATCTAAGAGAACACCTTAGATTTCTTCCTGCATCATTCTCTGTTTCAGTTGTACTGTGTGGAAAGTAGCAGAACATTTAAATCATCACAAAACCAATAGGAAAAAATAGTATTTTTATTTCTTTTGATAACCATTCTGAGTTATTTTTAATTCAGCTATATATGAGCTGAAGGCAGGATATAAAATATCTAAGTTCATTACAATTGAATGTCTGTTCTCATATCTCTAACAAAGATGTGTGTGAAAGTCTAAATTTACATTGGGATTAGTGGATAATTTTTACTATCTTAGATTCCATTAGTCATCTGTTCAGTGTGAATGGGTTATCTCAAATGGAAGTTAAAGTAAGTGCAAAAAAAACTAGTGTTTGTATTACTTCTGAATTTCTCTATAATGCTTTAATCCTGTATGTTCATGATTTCTCTTTTATCACCTGCATCTGTCTAACCACAGATAGTTTCTTGCTCTAGAGAATCAACATTAATGGCCTTCTGGTAAGTTAGCCTTTTTTCAAAACCTGGTATAAAAGCTGCAACATATTTTCGTATTTACTTACGTTTTTAATAGTTGCCTATGAATTAGAGCTGATGAACATTCTCTTGGAATACATTTGATGTTTCTGCTCAGTCTACAGATTTGAAAATTAAATCCCTTTGATCTAAGTGTCTAAGTTAATTTCGGGTGGATGTTTAGATGGGTGTTTTTGTAATCCTAACTTTTGATATATGTTTCTGATCTTTCCTACAAAATGTTATTTTCTTTGTCATCAATTTTCAATGAGATGTTTTCTTTAACATCAACACAATAAATGTTAAGAAGCCTGTCCTCTAAACTCTGAATGAAACTGCCATTAAAAGCATGTATTCTGCTTGTTTTCTTCTATTCATGACCCATTATTCCCTGTGTAGACTTCAGGCAAGGATAGCCTGGGAGTTGAAATGACAAACTGGTACCATAGATCTGAGTAGAATTGGTGAATAGGCCAGAAATTCAGACAGCATCATTTCAGGTGGTGGCCCTAGAGTTAAGGTGGTGTCTCCAGACAGAACAAGTTCACAGAGTCACATAATGGGCAAGGTTGAAAGGGAACACAATGAGACATCTGGTCCAACCTCCCTGCTCAAGCAGGGTCATCCTATAGCACATGGCACAGGACTGTGTCCAGACAGTTCTTGAGTGTCTCCAGTGAGGGAGACGCCACAAACTCTCTGGTAAATTCTGCACAATAACTAAATGCTTCATATTCAGGTGGAACTTTCTGTGCATCATTTTCTGTCTATCCCTCTTGTCCTATTGCTGCACACCACTGGGACAAGCCTGGCTCCACCCTTTTCACACCCTTCCTTCAGATACTTCTAGAAATTGATGAGATCTCCTCTCAGCCATCTCTTCTCTAGTTGCTGGGTAGATGTCACAATATACATGTAGCTGTAGTCCAATCTACTCTGAAGACATCGGACCTACAATTCACGTATGCAAGGTGTGCAGCAGCTACTCTGAGAATAAGTTGGCATGACATATCTGGAGAATGTTGGGCTCATTCAGTGTATCCTACAGATGAATATACCTGTGGTTTTGCTTTGGTTTTCCCAAAGGGTACACAGGGCTGAGGAGCTAAGCGGTTGTTCATACAGTCCAGGAGTAGTATGAGGATGCTCTGCAGCATCTGAACCAGGGCTGCATCTCTCCCAGCTTTGGTTTGAGCTTTCTTACAAGTATGCAGAGGTATCCTACTTTAAGAAAACATTACTGGATGCCTTAAAAAAAAAAAGGAAAGAAACAGAATATCTCATTTTGCATTACTTGCACTTTTGTTTCTATTACTGAAAACTAAATATTAAGTGGGAAGGGAACTGTAGGAAGAAATGGGAGAGTTAAGGCAATTGGTTGCTCATAAGTAGAATTCATTTCTGTCCTGCTGCTGTGAGAGTTACTATGGATAAGTTGCTTGAATCAAACTCTACAAAGTCAGGCACTAATTGTATGTTTAGGCATTAGCTGTGTCCTCAGCTTAGCATCCTCCACTTGGATCTACTAACTGCTGAGCATTCATAGCAGCAACTGAAATAACTGAGAGCTGGGCTTTGTAAATATTCTGCACAGTGTGAAAAAGAATAACAAATATCTCAAACTGGGCAGAATAAGTGAAAACTTTTGTCTTAAATTTTTCCCCCTTCCCTATAAAATGGAGATATTAATAATCACTTATCTTACATGAGTACTATGAAGATAAATGAATTCACATTTGTGAGCTACTTCAGTGAGGACAGCTGTAAGAGGCTATATGGGAATTAATAATTCTGTCTTCAGAACTGTGCTGGTTTTGCCTCAGGGCAGAGTGAATTTTCTTCACAGTGGTTAATATGGGGTTAAGTTTTGAATTTGTGCTGAACACGGGGTTCATAATACTGATATGTTTTTGTTATTGCTGAGAGGAGCTTACACAGAGTCTAGGTCTTGTCTGCTTTTCATACTGCCATGCTGGGGACAAGACTGGGGCTTGGGAGGGGACACAGCTGGGACAGGTGACCCCAAGTGACGAAAGGTATGTTCCAGATCATATAATATCATGCTCAGCACATGAAATAGAGGAAAGGAGGAGGAAGGTGGAGACATTTGGAGTGATGCTGTTTTTCTTCCTGAGTAATCATTACATGTGATGGGGCCCTGCTCTCCTGGAAATGGCTGAGCACCTGCCTGTGCAAGGGAAGCAGCGACTGGAAATCTGGAAAGGCTGGAGTTAAACTAGAAATTGTATAATTGAGGAAATAACCAAAGGTTAAAGGCAATTTAAACCCGGTGTTTTATATACTGTAATGGCTTGATTTAATAATAGTTCTCCTTTAAGTTTAATGTCTGTGAAACTAATAGCATTGTAGATACTGAAAATGACTGACAGCCAACATACATAAGAAATATGATTAGTATGATGTTATGTGGGAAGGAGGCATGGAGATGCATTTAAAAACTAAGCTATCTATCTAGCTAACTATCCAGCTAAGGATGACTTTGTAATGTAATATAGCTTTGATAAGGCAGGAGGAGAGAAGGATGGAAAAGAATGTAATTTAAAGACAAAACAGCATGTAAGCAAATGCTGGTAACAAGAAATAAGTCTCGTTTCAGTTTTTCACTTGTTTGGGCTCTTTCCTGTTGAAAAACTGTAAACTATGCACATAATTAGATGTTCATGCTGCCACAACAAATCACTTTTCTGAACACACTGATGCACCCTGACACACTAAGCCCAAGATGGCAGGTCCGTGCTAAATAAGGATCTGCTGAGTAGCTGAAATGAACTTCTGATTTCAAATATGCATTTCAAATAGAGACAGTGAGAATCCTCTAACAAGCATCCTCTCTGTGTTTCAAAGACTCCCACAGAGTCTCAATATTACTGATTTATCAGAACACTCCTGTGCATATATTGTGCATGAGTGGAACCACGTTCATCACAACACTTTGCTGATAAACTAGGATTCTTTTTCTCCTAATTTTCTCGTATTTTTTCCTGTAAGGAGTTTGCAGCATGCATGAAATTTTCTATGAATTCAAATGCTTCTTCATGCACCCAGTGAGATATTTCACCAGACGACATTCAAAATGAATAAAATAAATACAACCTTGAAAAGACAAAAAAAGTTTAATAAAACTTTGAAAGCAAAGATTGCAGTTAGAAATTACTTTCAACTTAGTTACATGAAACGCTGTTCAATTCTAGCTCTGGAAAAAGAGAAGTACTGAAAAGCACATTTGTATGTAAAATAGAGATCTAGGACAAACTCTTAATGGTGCCTTAACAATTAAACCTATTTCTGGTGCCTAGGGTGTCCAGCAGAACAAAGGGGCTGTGGGTCTTTGTGTTCATAAACATTTCCTTGATGAGCAAGTGGAAGACCTTTGGCAGAGTTACAGCTATATTTGATGGAAATTAACAGGTGTCATGGTTTAACCCCTGCTGGCAGCCAAGCACCATGCAACCACTCGCTCACTTGCCCCTGGTCCCCACCCCAGTGAGGAAGAGAATCAGAAGAGAAAGTAAAACTCATGGGTTGAGATAAGAATGGTTTAATATTTTTAATAAAATATAATATAATACTAATAATACTGATAATAATACTTGTAATGAAAAAGAGAGCTAGAGGAACAAAACTCAAGATGAACAACACCGTTGTTCATCACCTGATGAGCGACACCCAGCCCATTCCCAAGCAGAGATCAGCGATTCCTGGCTAACTGCCCACTGAATATGACATTGTGTGGTATGGAATATCCCTTTAGCCATTTCAGGTCAGCTGTCCTTGCTATGCTCCCTCCAAGCTTCTTGTGCACCTGCTAACTGGAAGACCACAGCAGGTATGGCCACAGGACTATTAGGTGAAGGAAGAGGTGATAAAATGAAGTCACTTTAACCTGGACATTTATTTTTCTATGTTCTTTTTTGTGGTATGATTTCAGATTTGTACTACAAAAGATAAATTACACCAGTTATTCTGAAAATCCTTATATTCCTGGTGTTTCAGGATTAGAATGGCCCGTATGGGGAATGAACGCACAACAGCCTTGGAGTTATTAACACCATGCTCTAACCAACTGAGTTAATCTCAGGGTCAAACAGTGTAGTACATTTGTAAATAAGAGGGAAAAAGAAGCAATCTTTAGTGAATTTGGGAAAGAAGTAAACAACAAAAAAAATTGATATGTAGTTTCCAAAAAAGGAACAGAAATAGCTGTAGGTATTTTAAGAATGAGATTTCTCCTAATGCTGAATATTATTATTTCATCTATTACATACCTGATGATTCAAAACCCATTATATTTTTATACATTTTTAATTAACACCTTGCCTAGACATCAGACTATATTTTGATCTAGGTTTTGAAATAATTTTCCAGAAATTGCAGGTTTTCCTTATCAGCTCACACCTGTCTTGAAGACAGAACAGAGTGTTGCAAATAATTTAATAAAGAAGGAAACAAAGCAACTAGCTCCCTTTTATCTCATAATCTACAGTCAGATGGTGACCTGTCAGTGCTGGCAAGGAGAAATGAGGCTGACGGTTGATTGATTGGAGAATGCTTTGGCAATTGGACAGTGTTCTGAGGCAATGCGGCAAGTGGCTTTGGTCTTAATAACTTTCTATTACACACACTTCTTGCGGCACAAGCAAAACAAGCTTTGATTTATTTTTGATGGATCTTCTTCCCACCAGTTTTAAAACTCATTCCTCGAGAAACACCTGAAGCTATTTTATTGCTTCCATAAATGCATTAAGTGGTTTCAGGTGCAGAATCCCTCCATGTTTTACTGTTAGTAAGAGAAGTTGCTTGCTAAAAGGTGTTTTTCTGCTATTTTAACTTTTGAAAAACTCAGATAATCTGTATTTTTTGGTGTGCATTGAGTAAAAAAATTAAAAATGCAAAAAGACCTGAGGTTATTTTGGCAAATAGATGCAAAAATTTCCAGGAATCTTCCGGCCTATATTAAAGATTCATCACAATATACTAACATTCTGTCTTGAGTAAGATAGGTTCCAACAAGCCATCTGTTAAGCTTTCATTTTTAACCTGATAAAGGCCTAAATTCTCAGGTTTGAAAGCAACCAATCCATGTCAGTTTATTCGAAAAGAGAATTTTAACTTAGGTTTACTACTATGAACTGGTAGATTGCTTAACTGTTTGTGAAATCGAATCTCATATCAAATGAGAGTTGTATTGTACAGACTTGTTGAAACCTCACTTATGTTTATGGAAAAAATCAGCAAGAAGTGAAAAAACAGTACAGAAAAGAGAAAGGATTGGATGCTGACTGAGAGGGAAAGGATGTGAGAAGTTTCATGTGAAAAGGAGGTAGACACATTTGGAGCAAGTAAAGGAGCATCTTCCGTACAGTGTTGCCATCCAAAGTGAAAAAGGATGAGTGGTATACATCCCTAAGGAGGGTTGGGAATGCACAGTTTAGGAGTGAAGGTTCTGAGGAAGCTCTTTTTCCAGAGACAAAGGGGGAGAGAAGCTGTTGGGAACAGGGGAATGGACAAATACATTAAGCAGGAGGAGATTATCAGCAAAGACTGTGGAACATAGGAGCCAACACTGGAGGAAGGATACATCAGGGTAGGATTGACAAAACTGCATAGGAATGAACCTGGGTGGAAACATTTTTATGGGGATAAGGTCAAAAGAATCATCAGTGGTAAAAGCACTGTTGTCTAGGGATGCAGTCCTGAAAATGCATTCTTGGATGCCATTCACTAGTTTGCAAACACACACCAGTTTTTATACTCCCACATGGGTGGTTCTTGGAATGAATTAGGATAGGAAATAAGACTCTATTTGTACCCATTGTACCCTTTGTCAGGTAACAGGTGTTTTCTCATCTTTTTCATTAGCTGATGAAGGATTAAATCCAGTTAACCTTATGTGAACTAAGTAGGCTCAGTAGATGCTTGTTTCCACTGACTGTAGAAGGTACCATACAGCCAAGGAAGCTTCTAAATTTGCCTCAGCTATTACATACCTAAAGCTAGAAGTGATAAATCCTGTCCTGATCAGACTGTGGTTTCCCTCTCTTTTGTGACAGAAACTGAGAGAAAGGATCACAAGAGGAAAAAGGACACAGCTTGGGGATCAGATTATTTTCAGTTGTAGTGATGACTGCTTATTTGTATCAGATTTTTATCATCTGGACAAATAGCTGTGTGTCCTGTCCACATAACCAGCAGAAAGCTCTTGTTACCTGCTCTCCATATGGAGATGTCACAGTACAATTGAAACTGTGCTGTGAACAATCGGCTGCTATAAGTGTCAGGTGAGAGAACCCATCATAGTGGTCTATTTCTGACAGCTGTGTCTTGAGTTTTTTAGATTGTGAATCCATCAATGGGCACTTAAGCTGGTTACACATGCAGCTGGCCTTGGTTCCAGACACTGGCCATGCCTGGAGCCACCTGGATGCAGAGTTCATGCAAACAAACCCCAGCAGGCACAAACCAAGTAGCTACCTTGTAAGAAGAGCAGATAAATGCCTATGAGAAAGGCATATTTTTTCCCTTCTGTCTTTTGTGAGGATGTATGCGAGAGGTGAAATACTCTTCTGTCAAAAAAGAATGAGAGAATTAATATTCAATTTAATTGCGTACTTGGAGATTTATTTTCACAAAGCACTATAATCAAGCATACATTGAGGAAGATTTTCAAACTTTACACTGGCTGCCCTAGTTGAAAGTCTGAACTTTTGACTACTTCTCTTTGTGTCATGTGTAAGATGTAGGAAATATTTATGGCCATAATATTCTGAACATAGAACTACATTATAATTTTCCACCATGGCAGCTATTTCTGGATTCCTCCATGGTCTTCTCCACTTTATATTGAAGAAATTTTATAGGGAAAGTATTGTGTTTGGTTCCTAATTGTAATACCTTGACCAGGGCTCTGATGAGGGACAGCTATTTAGTGAGAGTAACAGTGGATACAGCTATCAGTATTGCAGCTGTTCTCTTAACTGAGATCTTAAATCATATCTTTTATTGCTTATTTTTAAAAATATCTGTTTGGTTCACAATTTTCTTAGTGTTACATTGATTTAATTACTTTGATTTATGCATGTTTTGATGTCTGATTAGAGCACTGTTTACATGCATTCGGTCCTCAAAAGTCCATTAAATGAGTCTTCAATCGATTAAATCAAATTTTATTGTACAAGCAACTGCCTTTGTAAATAAAAATAAATATGCAATCATTACACTTAATTACAACTGAGAAATGAAGATAATATGAACCTATTAGATGTCAGACAAAAGCATTGATATGCCTAGAAAATACTCTTCAAGTTTTATATTCATATAGGGCTGGAATTGAGTTTGATAATAGGATTTGTCTTTATTCTGTGCAGCCAGTGACAACACAAATAGCAGCCTTAATTTAAGGTAACTCGTAGTGGTACAGCAGGTTGCTTGTTCAGATAATGTGGCAGAATTTTCCTTTCAGAATGCAACAGAAAAGGAAATGCATTCTAGAATTAATATTTGTGGGCTTTGAATAATTTCCTGCTTCGCCAAAGATTTCTTCTTGACCTTCAAGTTGCCACATATATCCCCACCCCTAATACCTATCCCTTTTTAAAGCAGTCAAATATTTACTATAATCTAGTCTTCAGTTTGCTCACCTGTTAAAAAGGGGGGGACCATTTGTTAGCAAGGTTAATAATGTAAAGATTGCAAGATAGTTTAGATATTATTATGAGGAGATATGTATAATTATCACTGACTGAAGTAAAGAATGGAAGGAAATATTGTTGGCTGAGGGATTCCATTTCTCTGCATGAGCTGGAAGGTGAGCTAGCAAGGGCATTTCATTGCTGCATTTCACTTGGTGCTTGGTCTAAAACAATGCAAATGTGTATCAAGTGTTTTTTTATCAGTCTCCCAAAAGCTATCTCAGCTACTGAGACTTAGGGAGTCACCCCAGAAACAAGGGATCCCGTACTCAATTCAGAGAGTGCCCAGGCAAGCATTTGAATGACTTCTTAAGACATCATTTTCGTAACAGAGACATAAAACATTTCTCATGCAGTCTAATTCCAACTGACATTTGCATTCTAATCAATATGAACTTCATATTTAAAGTCTGACTATTCATTTGCTCTTGCTAACACCCACATGGCCTTTGAGCATTACTTTTTATCTAGTATTTTGAATCATCATGTCCCATTCCTGACCTGAGCATCTCTCAGTGTAGCTGTAGCTGCTGTGGCCATGTCCACAGTGCTGCTCCTGGTGACCTTAGCAGCTTCTTTTATGTTCTTAGCAAGAAAGGATGACATATTATTTTTCCCTTGTGATAAGTATTAATCACTCTGTAGTAAATTGCTTACAGTGCGTGAAGTTGCCTGCTGGCAGGCCTTGTGAGCAGTTTATCACTGACTCCTGCTTCGTTAAATGTCGAGGCTTTCAAAAATAAATTGCTCTCTTTTATAAAATTACACATTTACATATTTGACTCTAAGACTGCAAAATCTACCTAGCAGAAAGGGAAGGTAGCAACTTGTTCAGCACCCAACTATTTTGAATTCTCATTTTGTACAATGCTTGATGCAATAAGTTCCATTTATGGCCAGGGCTGACTGATGCTGGCACAGAGTGCCAGCTCTTGCTCTAAGAGAAAAACTAACATTGAGTCAGCCTGTGCTCAACTAGACCAAGGTCTAGATATGCCAAAAGTTTGACATTATTTATTGTGTAATTTGAGTTTGATCTTTTTCACAGAATGACTAGAACTTCAGGATTCAAATACAAATATGACATTATGAAATACTTGGATGTATGTAGAGAGTAGATGGGGCTATAATATACTAGGAGTGAAATTAATGGGAATAGAATGTGCTCGAAGTAACTGAGGCAAGAGATTTGTGTAATTTAACTGAAGCATTACAAGTGCAAGTTGATGCATATAAGATCTTAAAAAGTATTTTATTCCTTTTCACTAATGCATTCAGATACCAATTATTAAGCTGAATGGAACTGACTCTGTCTAGTAAATATACTAACACTGCAAAGATGAATATACTGCTTGAACTTGATAACATGTGATTCATTAAAATTACCAGAAATACTTTGAAGAATCATGCTAACACACAGAATTAAAACCCTTGTGCCTGTTATCTGTCTTGAACTAATGTGATTCTCTTAATAAGAAACTCATTGTCACTTCTAATTTTCAGTGACTGATACCGTGATAGATCTTGAAAGTAAACCTAAACATTTTAACTTTTCATTAATGCAACTCTTGTCACTCAGTCAGAACACTGAAGTTAGTGAAATTTTTTGTTTGAATAACAAATGGAATACGGAAAAATTACAAGTTTTATGTTTAATTTCGTTAATGACTTTAATATGCTGTTCTTCTGCTGTGATATACTTTAAATCACTGTATGATAAATTTATTTTCCTTGATTATCACCATAATTTGTTTGTTATTGTAACTTACATGCTGCAAGTACTATATTGAGTCATGTAACCTATGTACTTGTAAAAAAATTGTAATTTAATTTAAGAATTGTTGTAAAATGCAGAAAAGGTGCAGAGCAGCATAAATGTATGTAATAAAATGTGCTTCATTGTAATTCAATTTCAGAATCAGGCAATTAATCACAGTAGTTCAGTTAGGTATCTACTTTTCTTTGTATGCATAATATGACACTGATCATACCATCTCCATGCCAGTAGTGATGAGGCAAGGAAAGTGGATTTCAGTGGAAAGATCCCTCTCTTTTCCTTCCCTCTCTCCTTTGCTGTCAAATTAAGCCACAGTTTCATTAAAGCTATAAGGACTTCCTAGTCTGATGGTATTTTCTGTTGTATCTTCCTACTTTTTTGAGATTTGTAATTTATTCTTAAATCCACATAAATGAAACATCCTGGAATTCGACTCTCTGCCACCCTACCTCCCTCCCAAGGGTTGTGATGGAATAAGAACATACTGACACCACACCACATGGGAGACATGGACAACCAGACACAAGAAACAAAACTATAATTGCTTCTAGAGACCCAGTACAATGATACTACTCCCTTAGGTTTCCAGAAGCAATATTAATTCTTAATCATCTGCACTGTATTTTCTCTGAATAATTTGTAACAACCTGAAACACTCTTTTGAGATGTTCCTCTTTGTTTGAATAGTCACAGAAAATGGATAGGCAAAGAAAAATTGTTTTTGTATTTTTCTAAACACAAACCCTCTTAGGGTCATAAAATATTTTCTAGACAAGAAAAAAAACCAAACAAAAACCAATCAGTGCGATTACAATTGTTACTCATGTTAAAGTGTATATTTTCCAGAGGAATGGCTGTCATCCCTTTGAATGTCCTGCACCTGTTGCTACCATTGCTTTTGTGGCTCTTGGAACTTAGCTTCAACTGAGATCCAATAAGACTTAATATTTCCATAGTTTGAAAAAAGAGAAATATCTGTAGTCTCTTATATAGGTTTTTTTTTTTTTTGGTTGTTTTCTTTGTTTTTGCTTTTGTTTTGTTTTTTATTTAGTAGTTTAGTAGTCCACTAAATCCCACTGGGGTGTATGTCCTGATGTTTTGCTTTTCCTTTTTTTTGGTTCCATGTGGACAGATAAAAAAACTTTTATTTTTTTGTATATGCCTTTTCTTGCTGATTGAAACAGGGCAGTAACTGTCTGTAGCCCAGGGTGTTCAGTTATTGGGTTTGAGAAATCCAAATGAAGGACTTGAATACAAAGTTGTTTGTAATAAGCTCACTGCCAAATCTTTATCCACAGCCACTGTGATTTCAGACTCAATAAGCTACTGCCCAAAAAGGCCTAAGGGATGAATTTATGTCCTGGTATGAGAGAAGAGGATTTAACTATTTGTGATCATTTAAAAAAAAATTGGTTTTTTGTTTTTCTTTTTGTTTCTTTTTTAGTTTATTTGGGTTGAAACCACAGAGCTCATAATTTTTTTTGCTAATCCTGTACTGGTCTCAAGAACAGGAGTCGGAATTGAAATGTCTTTAAAGCAACTTTGCACAGACCTTGACATCAATTAAACCACTTTCACAGCTATTTTAACTTACTCCCCACTTCCTAGGACCCATTACACTCAAATTTAACAGAGAATCATCATAATACCAACACCTTCGCTCTCCTCAAGCTCTTATGCTTCCATTTAGTCTACAAATGATCCCTTTTCACCAGGCTCCAAGACATTAATTATGTCACATGGACTGTTTTCTACATTTTTTTATGACTCTCAGAAAAGCTGATTCTATGGGCTTAGTAGGTCTGAGTATTTTATTGTAGGTGTAGGAAAGAAACTTAAGATCACTGAGTTCTGTACATATAGGTGAAAGAAAAAGTAGTATAGATTTCTGTATTTTCTACCAATATTAATTTTTCTTAACTTTTGAACAAACACTGACTTTGAATAGCTATTTCTATTATACACCAGTAATTTTCATTCTATATGTGCCAAAAGGAAGTGTGAGAGAGGTTCATTGCTAATTGAAATGAATTCTATGAAGTGTTGATAAAGATGAAAGCTCATAAAAAGGACCTGTAGAAGGCAGAAAGGTATCTGACTTCTTACACACTGATGAAGACTTATCCAGTAACTGTTACATAAAGTAATTGTAAGTCCACCTCAAAAGAAATAAATATCATCCTGTAGAGGGAACTTTTACTCATCTCCATGATAGCGATTTTTATAGCCTCCTCTTGTCTGCCACTTGCCCTTTTCAAAAGGGAAAGAACTTTTAGGTGACACCACTAAGTCACACAGGTATGCATGTTTTCATCTTGTCATTAGAGTCCAGGCATTCATTTACTGGAGACACCTTTCAGCCTTCATTCCATTTGGGAACACCTATGCCTTTTTTTAATCTTGAAGACTTCAACCACACTGCAGTGGTGGGCTTCTCTTTAGATGGTTTTGAGTGTGGAGAAGAATGAGTGAAGGCATAAGTTTCAGGCTTATGATTCTCTCTCAGCAAATATGGGAAGTGAATCTGGAAAAAACTGATGTGTCAATGTTCAAGAACACTTTCCAGTGTAAAGCACACCTGCCATTTTTCAGGCTTTTCTCCTTTGGGGATTTGGTTTTTTCTAATGGCCCTCTGAACACCCCAGAAAGCCAAAGTAGCTGAAATACCAAGCCTTTTAAAAATCTGATGTTAAAATATAAGAAATCTTGACAGACACTCCTCATCTGAGATTTCTGTGAATTTTCACAAATGCTCAAAACACCTGAGAAGAAGGTCATGGTTTGGACTTATTCACAACACAGATTTTGAAGTGTCTGTTAAGTAAAATGATCACAGATTTTGTAGAAATAGCATTTATGCCAAATAACTAAGGGTGTTTGCTTTAATTTACTGACAGTATGTGGGCTGGAGAGAAAAGGGAGAGAAAAGTGAATTCTGAACAGAAAGAAAAATAAGTATTGGGAACAATCAGACAAAAAGATACTAAGTGACTTTCTGCACCTTCTTTCACCTCAAGAAAAAAAGAGTAACCTGGAAGATATAACATTACAGTAGGAAAAATTGATATTCTGGTGCCTGTCATAATGATTATTATCTGTATAATTCTCCAGCAGGAAAAGTTAGGAGAAACTCTTTCCACTTTCAAAGTCCTAGACAGAATAATTAAGAGTAGGGTGATCTAGAAATGGTGAGTATCAGAGCACCTAGCCAGAATTGTTCTGGATCTGAAGCCCCTTTGATTGAAAGTGCAGTCTCAGTGATCTTCTGTTGTTTATGCTTTCTGTGCTCCTGCTATTTATGTTTTTTAAAGATATTTTGGTTTCTAGTAGTTAATATTTTCCCATATAAGGTTCTTTCAGTGAAGAGTATCTACCTGTACCCTGTCTAGCCAAACTCTAAGTAATGCTGTTACAAGTTTAGCTCTTCTCTGTGGCTCATTTCTTGGATACAAACCTATTTATTTTGAGGTTTTTCTTTGGTTTGGTTTTTGAGGGCTTTTTTGTTTGTTTCTGAAAAATGTTCTGAATATTCCTGAAAGTATGTGTTGGAGTCATGCCTGTGACTCTGAAAGACAAAATTAGAGTTTGCCAAAGGTGTTCTCACAATTTCGCATAGAAATAATTTATTGCACACCTTAGGATTTTGTTTCAGTAAAATCTCTAGATACCACATCTTTTAACATCAATTTTTTTATATCTATCACTCAGCAAGAATGATGACTTTGTAATATTAAACTTTTCCTTCTGGCAGTAAAGGCAATACTCAATGTAAAAGACTGGGGCTGGGGCT
Organism: Aphelocoma coerulescens; assembly: GCF_041296385.1. Classification (NCBI taxonomy): domain Eukaryota; kingdom Metazoa; phylum Chordata; class Aves; order Passeriformes; family Corvidae; genus Aphelocoma; species Aphelocoma coerulescens. The sequence continues at coordinate 33,397,058 of NC_091014.1, read as the reverse complement.
GGAACAGTAGAATGCTATAATTGCTTCCCACAAAATTAATTGATGAACTGTTGAATTGAATATGAGGCAGAATATAAAATAGACAATAGATGATTGGTCTTTTTCCAGTCTTGGAATGTAGAATGATAATTTTAATACAACAGTTTGGGGAAATTGTTATGCACATACATGTATGCATATGTATATGTGGACAGAGGTCAGAACACATTCAGGCACATATTTTTGTCGAAATGCTAAAAAATTGTGCTGCTTTGCCTGGAGACAAAGTGAGATATGATAGTAGAATATTAGGATTTTCCACTCTCTCCTATGTGTAAAAATGTCCACGTTATAGCTTTACATAAGTGTGCAAAGGGACATGTATATTTCTTCTGTTTCCAAATATATTTGGATAGCTGTGCATGTGTAAATTGAAAAATATGCGAGTAAAAGAATACTTAGGTCCATCTAAGTCTATATACATACAGAACATGTCACAAAACAAAGATGCAGACAGTAAAATGTATCAGTCCTGACAATCCCAATAGTTTTGCTTCTCAGAAGTTTCTTTTCTGATTCTCAGTTTTCTTTCTCGATATCCTGTTACACAATAATAAAAACCCCACCATGACTGAGGGCTCCCAGCCAAGCTTGCTTCACAGTTATCAGTGAGGCAAAGTTTGACCTTGCTGTGTAGGAAATCTGTTTTAAATTAGAGCTTGCTCATAGCACTGCACAACCCAATCAATTAAAGTGAAGAAAAAAAAAAAAGAAAGGAAAGAAGAGAACAGTGAACACATTAAAGAGAAGATAACATTCAGTTCAATGCCATTAGTTGTATTTTTCTCGGGTTGTGTGTAGATTCACTCCACACTGTGCTTTAATTGTGTCTGCGTTTTTGAGGTTTTCCTCTGTCTTCACAAAGAGTCACTTGCCTCCTGCCAGCTGCCATAGGCCTGTGCCAAAGGAGTTATTTCTTACCTGAAAGTGTATTGAGTCTGTCTGAGATGGAGTTTTCTCCCTGTAGCAGCCCTCACAGTGCTGAGCTTTGCGCTGGTGGCTAGAAAGGTGCTGGTAACCAGTGTTTTGGGTACATCTGAGGAGCACTGGCACAGAATCAGCCCTATCTCTCCAACATTCACACATCACCAGTAGCTTGGGGGTGATCCTGGAGGGAACACAGCCAGGATAACTGAACCAAACTGACCAAAGGAATATTCCACAGAATATAACATCTGCTCAACCATAAAAGCTGAGGGAAAGGAGGAGGAAGAGAAAGCATTTGTTATTACAGTGTTTGCTATCCAAAGCAACCACAGACTGAAGCCCAGCTTTGTAGGAAGTGGCTGGGCATTGCCTGCCTGCTGATAGGAAGTACAGAATAAAAAATATTTTCTTTGCTTTCATGGACAACATTTGCTTTTATTTTATTAAACTGCCTTTATCTTAGGCCATGAGGGTTTTTTTTCCCATCTTATTTCCTCTCCCCTGTGCCCCATGCTGCTGGGGATGGGAGTGATAGAGTAGCTTGGTGGGAACCAGACAAGGTTAACCCAACACAGAAAGTCAAGCCTTGTGAGAACTGACATGAAGCTCATTATACTCAGTGCAGCATTCAGATTCCTCCATTGCAAAACATTACCACAAGTCACTTTTATGACTAGTTACCCTCAGATATGGTGAGTGAAGATATAATATACCTGAAATCTATATTTGGTGCTGGTTAGAGTTGCTATTTGTACTGACTCTTTGTTCAGGCTTAGCCTTTGACAATAAATAAATAAATTACTCCCCATCTAGTAAATTTCAACAGACTTCTGAGGTCTTTGGACCAAACCCAAGGTGCTAAATTGGAAGCCCTAAGAGGTATATTCATAAATATTCCCTCTATTTAATTTAAGACTTTTCTCCCTATTTTAAAGATATATTTACACAAAAGTTAATTTGCATCTTTGGTGGAGCTTTTATAAGGAAGGAAACCATAACACAGTAGTTTCTGTAAGTATTATTTTCAGCCTTAGGAAAAAAAAAAAGAGAGAGAACAGTGTAAGAAAAGACTGAGATTTTCCTTTTAGTGGGAAAAAAAAAGGGGATATTTAAAATCTCTGCCTTGAATTTTCATTTTTTTCATCCAAAATAGAACAAGAATGCTTTCCCCCTCCCTTTCCTAAGCTTTATTTTTGCCAGGAATTTTATGGACTTGTTGGGACCAGAGCAGCTCTCCAATTGTTTTTATTTAGAGAGAAAACCAGAGAAAATTCCAGCACTCAAGACTATATATCTTAAGTGACTCAGACAATCGTTTTTAGTAAATACTTTTTCTTTTTATATTCAAACGCAGATCAGCAGAAAGCAAAATACCTATCCTCTCTGACAATGTCAGAGCTCACAAGGGGAATAAATCCGTCACTATGAGCCAATTCCTAAGTGGGATAAAAAATTCTTGACTAAAATTCAGCTACTTAAAATTCAGTTTACTGAGATGTTTTATGATCACAAACCATAAAGCTTGGCAGCAAAGCTGCCCAGAGGATAACTGCATTAACTTTTATTCTATTTTGGTTCTGGGGAGGCAGTTTAGAAAAGAAGATTCTTTCCTTTTAGGCTTATTCTTCAAGAAGTTTAAATCATTATATTTATGAAATCCCTGTTTAAAACAGGTATGAGTTGAACTAATGTATTAAACGGATCTGTGTGTCATTTCTAGCTTCTAATTAGCAACATGCTCTTCTAGTTTTCCTCTCTGAGGCCAACTGGAATTGAAGTTCAGTTTATTCTTTCCAGTGAAATGAAAAAATACATTGATCTAAAAACCAAACACTATTCTTTTTAAAGAAGATTGCAGTACATTGAAAATGAGAAGTCCACTCAAGAGTTTCAGTGCAAATTCCAAATCAAATTAGTTGTTCTTTTTATTAGTCAGCAAGATAAACCACAGTAAATTGATGCTTGTCTTCACTGCTTTCACTGCTTGCTGCTGCGTGCTTCACTGCTTAGCTCTTTGCTTTTTGCTGCTCTAAACAATGCACAAATCAAAGCAGTAAAAATCAAGATGCCTTTCTCTTCATCATTTCTCCATGTCTTATTGTGTCTTCTGGTTGTCACCTCACTTGTCTGAGCTGCTGGGGTTTTTTTCTTCTTTGCTATTATCTATGTTGGTCAAACATTTTCTTCAATTCAATTATAATGCCTTATAAAATACAGCTGTGCAGATCTAAATATAAAAAAGTCTGATTGACCTGAGTCCTGTTAGTTTCAATGAGAATTGATAAAATCCTTCTATTAAATTTCGTCCTTTTAAAGGTATAAATGGAAACTTCTCTGTACTATGTTAGCTGATGATGGAAGGAAGGAAGTGTACAGTCCCTTATATTTATTAAGATTTTTCAACATAAGCTTAAAATATGCGATTAAATATATTTGGCCTAGCAGTAGTGTTGTTTGAAACTGTTGGGTGAATTAGAAAACTTGGAATATGTCAGAGCTACTGTGAAAGTGTCTAGCTATTAATTTCCAAAAGAATTCATTGTGATAATATGCACGTCTAGGATAGAAAGAAAGATGTTTCGGATATCTGTAAAAGTGAACAAATACATATAGAACTGGGTGTTCTGAGAACTTTATTTCTGCAGTCTTCACCAAATTTATGTGGAAGTTTTTTAGTGTTCTAGTGTGTTTCTTTTCCCATTCCCAAGGTTAATTTGAGTGAACTAAATTTGAAGGAGAGTTTCTTATTCCTTCTAATAAGGGTCTAAATTTAATATTAAAATTTAAATAGAAATAATATTTTGTTTCAAGATGCAGAGCAGTAGAAACCATAACATTCTTTTTCTATCTCCTTATGTGTGTTTACTTCGTTTACTATTGTTGTGCAAAAAAAGTTGTGTCTGTGCTTTTACAGAATCACAGAATTGTAGAAAGTATAAGGTTGGAAGGGACCACAGTGGGTCACCTGGTCCAACCTCCCTGCTCAGGCAGCGCCATCCTATAGCTCATTGCACAGGATTGCACTCAGACAATTCTTGAATATCTCCAGTGAGGAAAGCTCCACACCCTCTCTGGATAGTCTGTTCCAGTGCATGGTCACATATACATTAAAGAAGTTCTTCCTCATGTTCAGATGGAACTTCCTGTGCATCATTTTCTGCCTGTTGCCTCTTGTCTTATTGCTTGACACTGCTGAGAAGAGCCTGGCTCCATCCTCTTGAAACATACCCTTCAGATACAGACATTGGTGGAGTCTGCTCTCAGTTGCCTCCTCTCAAGACTGAACTGGTCCAACTCTCCCAGCCTATCCTCCTAAGAGAGAAACTCCAGTCCTGGCTGGAAACAAAGAGTTATATAATGGGCACAGACTCTGAGACACCCAAGATGATGTAAAAAACCACAGGAGCTTGATGCAGTTTAGATATCTGTTGATTTTGCCTCCCTTATGTATGTATATCTTCATTGCACATTGCCAGTCTACTATCACAGATGAGTGGTTTGGTCCCCTAAAAACCACTGTCAAATGTGTTAGCAAAAGTAGGGTTTCATGTGAATTTGTGAAAGTACAACTTTACAGTTAGATGGAAAGCCTCACTCTATTGTTTACTACACAAATTAAACATACAAAGTAAGACCCAATTTGAATTAATTTGGTATGTTTTGCATGGAAGCTGGGAATGCAAAAAGGGGTAAGGGTGCAAAGGATATGGATGCAAAGATAAGGGTGCAAAATGGTTTATCAGAACTCAATTATTGAATAATTTACTGTTTACAAAGTGATTTGATAGGATTCACTACAATTACAAGAATTATTTAACTATAGATTTGAGATACTACCATTCATACCATAATCAATTCACACACACAGAGGTAAAACAATGTGTGCACATATTTCTATGTGTGTAAAGGTACCTATCAAAAGTTCCAATCAGGTTCAGTGAAATACTTACATGAAATCCTTTTGTGTTTCTCAACGGGCAAGAATTGCACCTTGAAGAATTGTGTGAAAGGGGTTATCAGCCTAGGTCTCGTCATCAGTATGATACTTCCAGTACTGCAAACTTGGGGGTCTGGGAGCTCTGAGAGGTGTCCGAGTGAGAGAGAGGTGCTGGTGCAGCCTGCTGTGGTCCAGAAGAATGAAAAGGGCCTTACTTAGCACTGCTGTTTGTAAGGTCACAGGATGGTTGATTTTGGTCACCAGTAAGTTTCCATCCTGGCCATAATCCAAGCCAATAACTACTGCACCTTTTTCCCAAAATGCAGTAACAATGGCACTGTTCCACAGAAGCTACAGCTACCAATGATGCCACTCCACTCAAGCTATGATTCAGGTAAATGGTTTAGCATGGGTACAAAAGATAATTGTTTGTTTCCTTGGTTGGGCAGCTGATGTTTCTGGTTGATCCCACCTCTGCCATGCAAGAGCTCCTAGTGTGATCAGACTCAACTCATGGCTCAACTGGTGTGGTCAAGGGCCACTTCACACTCAGCTGGCTCAGTCAAGGCTTATCAGGAGATTCTGGAATTGTAGAGCAGACCTGAGAAAGGGCCAGGGGGCCATGCACCACCACATTTATGTATTTTCTTTTCCATCCTTAAAATTCCAGAAGATGAGTTTAATGAAAATGAGAAGTGTTTGAATTTAAAGCAGAAAACAAGAAAGTTTGTGGTCAGAAGCCAGGAAGCTTTGAAAGCCTCCCATCTGTTTCCATGACCCTTTTTTCAGTTTTGTTGGGTGATTAGGTTACATCCAATGGGAAGAGTGGCTTAATCATACAGTGGGAAACACAACAAAAATCTCAGCATGCTGTTTTGGCTGCTGTAGAGCATGTTACTGTGTGAGTCTGGTGTGTGGCTTTGCTTTCCTCTCAGAGCAGCAGAGCCTCATGCACTGTTAATACATTGTAGGAGTGGGACACACAAATGAAGATCACTGGCCTTTAATAATGCAATCTCCTTTTTATTCTATAGTTTAATAAAAAGAGGCAAGATTGAAAACTTTTGACAACACTGATAGTATGATCTATAGGGGCATGATAAAATTGACACGACTTCAATGTAACTTAATCTAGTTTAACTAATCGTATTGAAGGAAATATTGATATTCATGTCAGTAAGCTTGATGCTTAAATGCATCATCTAAATGAGGTTTTACTTCATTAAAAAGTGAATAAAGGACTTGACACAAATAAATAAATTAATCTGTCAAGTCCAGAAATGAGGCTTTCAAAATGATTCTAAGATTTTTCTTGGAGAATTTGAAGGTGGCCTTAATTACAGATGTCATGTGTAATATTCATAAGAATCTACAGAATTCCAAAATCGATTATAAAAATCAAACTGCTTTCATTCTGATTTGAAATCAAATAATTTCTTAGGTTTCAGGGTGAAGCAAGCATAAATTTATGACCATGGCTTAAATATGGTACAAGTCCATGTTTCCTAGGGAGTTTCTGTTGATCTTAGATCTGGTTTAACCAACTACATTTTAAACCTCTAGAATTTAGATTCTAATTTAAGTTATAATCATATTCTAAAACAGGTATTTAAGACAGGTGAATATTCTTACTGTGTGCCTGTATCCCTTACTGAGTATAAGGGGGTTTCAAATTTATACTAGATACCTAGAAATCTAAAAATTAGTTAAGTGAAATAACTCTGATCTTGGTGTAAACTCATAATTTCTTAATAATTAATCTTTAAACCCATGCCTCTGGTTTTCATATTCACAAATGTTCTACTTACTGTTATTTAAATGTTCCTTTCATGTAATGACACAGCCTGGTAATGACAAAATTGGACAACCTGGGGAGATACAACGATGACTGAATACAGGTAGATTCACTCTACCTACTTAGAACTAATCTTTTGGATCTGTGAGTTATTTTCTCAGGGTACTGAGAAGGATGAGGGTACACCTCTGTCTGATCTGTTGGCCACAGGAACACTTCCACAGGCTGAGCATCACATGTGCTGCTTTCTCAGCTCATTTCCTTAACTTTTTGGGAGTGTAGGCAGGTTGCACAGCCTGAGTGAGGTTATGCTGTGCTCTGGGTAGGATTGAATGATCAGGGGACCTGCCCTGAAGTATTCAGGCATGGGGGTTCACCAGGTAATGATCAAAGCAGTGGCATAGTTATAATGTCTTACAGGCTGGGTGCAGAACTCAGGCTAGTGTACAACTGGCCAAGGCCAACCCCATCAGTGGCAGTGGTAGCACTTGAGATAAAGTGTTTAGGCAGGGTAAAAACTTCTGTGCAGCAGCAATTTCAGCTGGAGAGAGGAGTGAGAATATGTGAGAGGAACAGCTCTGCAGACACCAAAGCCAGTAAAGCAGGAGAGGGAGGAGGTGCTCCAGGAGCTGAATCAGGGATTCCCCTGCAGCCCGTAGTGCAAACCCTGTAAAGCCCACAGGTAACAATGAAGGTAAAAATACCAACCACATTCTCAGAAAAAGGGTACATATAGAAACAGAGTCTAACGCTTGTTGAGCTTTTGTCCAAAAGGGAAATACAGGCTTGACAGGTTTTTTTTTGTACTTTTACAATTGATCTGAGTAGAAATGCTTTATTACCTTAACAACAACAAAGGTTTTAAAGCAGGTACTTGGTTTTTTTCTCCCTTAGATTTCATGAGAAGAAACATTTTAATAATTCCCTCAGGTAACTGGTAGTCATTGTTGAACATGAATAAAAAGTGTTGGATGCCACAAGTTATGGTGATGTGTTGGATGTGATAAACGAATTTCTGTTTCTTATGATGAAAATCTGCTGTTATTGTGTCAGTACTTTTTTTATTTCAAAATACTTTTCATTTTCTATTGCATAGATGAGTTAAAAGCTATAAAATACACATTATTTTTAGCACTGTGTTCCAGACAGCCATCTGATGTGACTTCTATGGTGATATTTCTGCATAGGATTTAGTTGTGTTGTTGTTACACTGATTTTTTTTCACCTGCATGTCTTTGAATGGACAGTAGCATATATACCAAAGGATGAAGACTGGTGGCGACAGTGGATGTGTTGCTCAGTACCACTCCCTGACCATTTAATTCTCACCTTTGCTTTTACACTATTACAAATGGAAGACTCTTGTGTGAAGTCTGCCTCACATTCAAAGGAATATAAGAGTAGTTAGTATTCAAGAACCTGCTTGCTCATGTAATTGGCATTTACACAAAACCTGGACATCTTTCTCTGAACAAAAAAATCAAAAAGCTGATTGAGCTTCTACTTTAAGCGTGACAAGGTTTCTCCACCCAGCTTCCAGTCTGAACTGCAGAGCAGAATCCCAGCTCTTCTTAGAAACTGCCATATGGAAGGAATCATGGCATCTTTTCCTAAGACACGGGTGACTTTTGGTGCCCTTGATGAGTCAGAATGTAGAACCCATCACTGATAAAATTAAGTTAGGGTAATCTGCGCAATACCATATTTATAGATTTTATAGATGAGACATGCATTCAAGTATATGTACATATATAGTTTCTCTTCTGTAATCTTACAATTTTAAAATTTTAACAGTATGGCATATAAGAAACTAGAAAGAACTTTGGAGGAACTTCTTTGCTCTGTTATATAGTATGTGCTAAATCCAGATCTTTTTCTATATCTGAACAGTTATGAAAGTAAATGCTTTTAAGGCTTTGGACCAAATCTCAAATTCTCTCAAATTCTTGTAGCTTTATCAAATTCAATACCACTACCTTGCTTCCCATACACTAAGAATCTGTATCATTTTCCAGAACAAATTTCAGCAAGCTGATTTGTTACATGTGCAAAGGAGGTTATAGAAGAGGAAAATCCTTTTAAGCTACTGTGATCTTGATATAAGAGGCACTGACCTAAGTTTAAAAAAATAATATTAAGAATTATCATTACAGTGTCCATTTTATTTTAGACTTACCAATTTAATTTTAGTTTTGTTTTCTTAGTGAGTTAGTGAGTTTACTGTTCAACAAATGTCAGCTTCTTTCAAGTCACAGTCCTTCCATGGTGATAAACTATCAAAACCAGGGAGGGGTATGGTTTCAAAGTACTGCGTAGGCAGTATTAGCACAAATCCTGTTATACATGAACAGATTTTAGCACATACCTCCCTTGCAGTGCTTTGAAAATGTATCCTTTCATATAAAAATACCTGCATGGATGGCAATATAGAGAACAGACTTTGTTTTGTTAGAAGAGCTCTGCATGTTTGAAGTGCCTAAAGTAATTCAAATTAACCCTTTTTGTAACAAACAAGGGAGAAGTCTGAGATTACACAAAAGTTGGCAGACATTTATTCAAAAGCCCATACACTCTGGTGAGATTTTTTTTCTTGATCCACTAATCCAACAAACATTAGAGAAGCAACACTAAAACTAACACAGAAAATACAGCAAATCAATAAAAACTCAATCAAAAAAAGTGCGATCAATATGGATGTGGAAGAAACCCCTTTTACTTATTTCACTAAGAATTACTTTTTCTCACCATAAAACATGTACCAATTCATGAGCTTTTGATGTCATATTTTCAGCACATGATGAGAACATAATGCATGAGCACAATCATTTTTTTTAATTAGTATTCTATCAGCAGAACCCTGTCTACCAAATATCAGCATAAGATATTGTAGAATCAAAAATCTTTCTATTGTTTAGGGTTAAAGATCATACAAAAGGCCTCTCTGACAGATATTTCTACCCAACATTATTATGTTTCCTTCAGCTTTCCTCCAAAGCATGGAACCTCTGGAGATTATCTCATTGCATTTAATAGTAACTAGCCTCCATAATTCTCTCAACTACTGCATAATTCAACATCTGTTTTATCTTCTTTTAATATTTTTCTAAAATAGTATTTAGTTCTCATAGATTACATGCATACATAAATATAATTTACATGTATAGTCTTATATGTATTAGGTATAGAATTATTTATTAATTTATTCATTTTACATAGGCTATCATTCAGTTCTGTTAAATCTTGTAACTTACATTTTAAGAACAGGGAAGTCAGAAAAGCTAATTTTGTTTCCTGTATGATTTTTTAGTTACTTTATATAATTTTATATGAATTTATCTTTCCCATGTGGACCCAGAGCCAATATATGACTTTGAACAAGTCACCTTCATTGGAAATTATTATGGAGAGGGGTAGAATTTACAATCTCAGGTTAAAAAGAAATAGTGTATTAATGCTCTAGCCAAATTTCTTATAGTACTCCCGTTTCATCAAACCCCTTTTTTTCCCAAAAAAGCTGCAAACAGCTGTGCAGGCCGGACACATCCCTATCTGAACAGCAGGACACCTGAATCAGCTTTGTCACAATTCGGAGGGATGCTCCAGCTTTGTGTCTAGGAAGCAGGTGCCTGTCTTACATGTAGTAGTGCTGGTTATCACACTCATCATGTAGCATGAGGAAGAAACTATCTTCCATTTGTCAGGATCTTCAGACAGAATTTAGCTGGCATCACTGCACTTTTGAACTGCTATTTGATCAAGAACAAGGTAGGACCTACTGGTTGCTTTGGGAAAGACAGATTTTTTTTATATAGGTACACAGCTCTTTCTTTTCCTTGCTTAAGAACTTTGGATATGGGGCAAAAATGGAAGAAGACTTCCACCATGAGAAGCTCAGCTACTTACATCTGGCACTGTTTTGTCTGTGAGGGAACAGACAAATGGCTTTCCCACTGGGTGGGAACATATTGATCCTTCTAACTGGGCATCCTGGAGGGAAAAAAAGCACTTGAGGTTTGAAAAGAAAACATTCAGAGGGACGCCATGCATATTTAACTGCATCTTAATAATTGCATGTGCCTAATTTATGATGAAATTAAGTAAAAAATATTTTCTGCTTCTTAGACAATAATGTAAGACAAACTAATGTTTGGTACAGCACAGGTGGTACCCAAGCATTTTCTGGTTTACTACATCTTTTAGAAGCTTTAATTCATACAATAGAATATTGTACAGTTATATCCCAGGGTGGTATTAGCTAAAACAGCTACTCCAAACTGGTGTTAGGACTAGCTTAGGAACCTGTCTGAAGACATAGATGGATCATATGTCATTTGCTTTTCGATTTTACATCACTATTAAAAAGCTCTAGTCATGTGTGGTGAATCGAACCCCAAAAGTTTTATGATATGCTCAGCAGTAAGCATGCAGGGAAGTGGAAACCTGTTCTTTAGAGCACTTACACAAGAACTTAAGTACATACCTAACAAACTTGGTTAAAAAAAGAGATTTCTGCTTGTCCTTGCAATCTCTGTAAGGATTATTTTGAAGACTTTTGTAACACAATAGTCAGGTTGCATAAAAAATAACCAGAAAACTCATGAAGATAGAATACTAAACATTGGATATAATTCTCTATTAATATATTTCAGCTGATTCAACACCAAGTGAGAATAGTATTTCACTTTCACATTTTTCTTCTAAAGCAAGACACAGGGGTTCATTCCATTTTTCTCCTCTCTCGCTCTTCCCTGTAAGAAGCTTGCAGGCTCATCAAATTCACATATGCAAACAGACAAAAAGCAATCCTCCTGACCACCTAATTCAAGCTGCTTTGCACAGCTATACTACTAAAGGCCATATTCTTGAAGAATGGTTGACTTCTCTGCATACTTATTAACTAGCATGGTACCTAGAAATGTTTTTTCCTGTACTGTATAATAATTTTTATATGTCCTTTTTAAAAAGAAACTGTATCTTACCTGCATCACAGGTCTGGCTGTCATCCAACAACGTATCACCTAGGTCAGAAACACCTGATAACTGTGCAGTGAGTTATGCAGAATTTCCTAGTCCTTTATGGCATGAATCTCATTTAATTTAGCAGAACTGTACCTTACTACAGAACCAAAAAAATTAACTTCCAGGTGTTTCTGTAGCAGAAAAATTACATATCGTTAACTTTTATTATTAAAAACAAAAAAAGAGAGAGGTAGAAAACTTTTTCTATTAAAATCTAGACCTTAAATGATTTCTGCAAGGATCTTTCCGACTTTCAATTCTATAAAGTATTATAGGAGATTTCTCTTAGGAGCACCTAAAGCAGTGCATATAGAAAACTACAGGAACACCCAATCTGTATGTACTGTTAGGACTTTATTTTGGATCATTATCTCCCTATCAGGACTTGAGGAATAATTTGCATCTAATGGTAGACTGAAAAAAATTGTCCTTCTTGGCTTGTGATATCCCAGTGACTGGGATTCCCTCTGGTTTTTGGTATTTATTTATCTTATTTTATTACAGAATTGGTGTTTGTGTGTTTAATTGCAATTTATTACTTTTCCTCTATATTGAAATAATGGAAGAGAAATATTCTTTGTTTATATGGCATAGCTGAAAGACAAACATTACTTTACCTGTTGCACTGCTTCTCTTTGTCTTTCTCTTGGGATTCTGATTGCACAAACAGCAGCTTTGGTGTGTGATTAGAAAGCTGAAAAATGCCCATCCACAAAGGGACTCAAGTATCCAAATTGACCAGTTCCTTCATCCCTTCTTCTGCTTTATTTCTTCCACCTTGATCAATAAGATAACATTGCAGTTGCCAGCTGTTAAACTGATCATGTTGTTAGGACCCATTATTCATTTTATCTGAAGTAAACCACATAGCTAACCACACGCTATGGAGGACTTAAACAATATAGTAATAGGAATGGAAAATGTTACTGGAAAATCATTAATTCAATTGGCTCATTTCCTATGAAGAAGAATTTTGGGAAATATATTAGTCATGTCCTCTTCAGCTGGGAACCTGTCCCATCCAGTTTGAAGCCAGTATCTCTGTTCCTTAAGGACATTTGTTCTGACTGAACCATTCCTAAGTTTTGTCGAGTATTTCATAAAAAGTGAGCTCAGACTGCAACATGTTCATCAGTGCACATGCTAATAAGAAACACACACTTTCAAATAATTTAATGAAATTTAATATCTTTGAAATTCTGCTTTCAGTGGATGGAAACATTTAAAAGTTTTTGAGCATACATGTGTAGGAGGCAGGCAGATGCTCAGATATACCTGCACACACAAAACCAGAATATAGTTTCATAAAATTGCATCCTTGCCAGGTTTGGTTGCTAAGTTTCTGATTGTTACAGCAAGTGGGTGGAAGTTCCTCTGTGTCAGACTATGAAAAAGGAGGACAGTGAGGATTATCCAGGTTCTTATGATAAAATCTGGAAGTCTGTCCAGATATGTGTCAGTGCAAGGAAATAACAGGAAATGTTTTGAACATAGTCACTGGAAGGCACGTACAGATGCCTGAGGTCATTTTTTAAATTCCTTTTTAATAGATGAAATGTAAAATTCAGTATCCCATCCTCCAGAAGTTAGCTATTTATTGAAAACTATTGATAGAAGTTCCTTCTATATTTGATAAAGAAAATAACTTCAGAGGGTGATTCAATGTGCTTTAAACATTTATGTTTTGTTCATTCAGAGGGTATTAGGTACTAACTTGGCATAGACAGCTGAAACTAGGGGGAATGAATCCCACCCACTAAGTATTATTATTTTTCATATCACCTTCTATGTTATCCTTAACCTTTTTCACCTGCAGCAGGTTTTTGCAGGAAGTTGGAAAAGTATAGGTGGGTCTACCCAATGTACCACTCTTATCACAGCCATAACTGGCACGCATTCTTTAGCATGTTTTTAGCAGGCACTATTAAAATATCTCTAGGAAACTTCAGTAGATTCTGGATGAGTGAAAAACATATTATATTATGAAACCATATTATATGAGTGGAAACTAGATTATATTATAAAATTTAGGACACATATTTTAATGTTCCAGTGTTTCTGGAAGTCCTGATGATGCTGAGTGGAATTCTGTAAGTTTGCAGGATTGAGCCTTCTATGATATAAACAAAAAATATTTTCAATCCAAACAGAGATTACTGCCATGAGCCTCTTATATAGTTATCCATCGATTGTCATCATGCAATAGAAAAATGGAAATTCATCACAATGAAGTATTTGTGAGATCTATAACAATCCAAATTTTAATGGAGATCACCAAGGATTTCCCTTGTAACATCTAAAAGGCAGCACGACAGAATAGCCAGTATATTGGAATAGAAATGACGAAGTTGCTCTACATGACATTTCATTTCTGGATGGCAGCAAAGATCAATGTACTTGGCTACCCCTCCTGAATTAATGTCCCTTTCTACCAAGGAATAGAATACTGTTATACAGCTTCTTACTCTACATTTCAAGTCTCTAACCATAATGACAGAATATTCTGAGTTGGGAGGGACAAACAAAGTCAAGTCCAAGTCTTAACTGAATGGCCTGGATGGGGATTGAACCCTCACCCTTGGTGTCATTAGCACTGTCCTCTAACCAATTAAATAATATCCCATGTCTTTCAATGAAGTGGATACTTTTAGGGCAGTATCAATTTATAAAATAATTTAAATTATGATCTATTGAGTTATTCTGCATTTCTGTTCCAAGCAGTGTTTTTTATTGCTAGAGTGCTCAAATGCCAATAAATACTATGTTTTGTGCTGCAATGTATTTCTCTAGTAGCAGCTGTGTGTTCAAATGAGGGGAAAATAATAGTTATTGTATTAACTCATTTAAAATCTCCTACAACAAAGGTCAGATTTTTTTTTTTTTAATCAAATTTTCTTGGAGAAAGATTAAAATGCTGTAATTCAGCATTTTGCAAAACAACCCCTCTTTTGTTGTATTTATTTATGAGGTGGAAAAGCCTCTTCAGAAAATGTTTTTTTATAATAAACCTGTGATTCATTTTCATTATAATTTGCTTTAGATTTGATAGAGTTTTTTTATTCAGATATACTTACCCGAAATGATTTTTTTCTACATTTTTTAACCAAACACTCTGTATTTAAAGCATTTACTCTAGTAAAGCTTGCTTTTAAAGAACATTTTGGCTTCCTGAATGAAAAAAAAATTACTTTGGATCTTCACTATTTTATAATTTTTATAAGTTTGACTTGACTTTCAGAGCTCCTGGTGAATATCGTTGCACTAGGCTGTCTGGATGTAAAGCTGTATATGAGATATAATATTAATAGGGACTTCCTTGGTACAGTTGTAGGTTCTTTTATGGAAATTTTGACATCTTAAACACCTGTCTCATTACGGACAACTAAAACAGTGTGTTTCAAGCTATAAAACAGTAACAATAATCTAGATTTATTCTCTAATTTTTGGGTTTTTGATGTGAGATTTTTTTATGATAGGGGGAGTTCTGCTGTACTTAAATACAGTAGGAAAAAAAGCTACAAATACTGTAATTTTAATTGGGCATATTCTTGCACACCAACATCATTTGAATTCCTCCTCCTCAAGTCTCATTTAAGCATTTTGCATTGCCAGGCCCTGGAGAAAAATAGCTGCTCAACATCAACTCCCACTCCTCCTTTAACAAAAGATTGCTAGATTTTTTTATTGTAGCTGCTTGTATTAGACAGCTAGCAGGACACTTGGTAAACCGGCCAGGAAAAAGGTCTTGAGGTGAGAGCTCAAAGGGGAGAAGATAAGCTTCAGAAATTATGCAAAGAAGGAAATTTCCCATTTGCAGGAATGTCTGTGGTATAGTTTGCTGCTCTCCAAGCAGCTACTGAAATTTGATGGACTGAGAGTAAAGCCCCAGAAAAATGGCCACTCCTTCAAAGACAGGGGGGATGAGGAAGACATATATTTCTTAACTTTGAAGTCTTTCTCACTAAAAAGAGAAAGATATTGTTGCACAGTTTCCATGTTCTGAGAGGATAAACATCAAAATGCTGTGACTTCTCTTTCACAATCCTCTGAAATATGGAAATTCCTCCCATAGACCTTAACATTTTGCATCCAGGCACCGAATGATGGCACATTCTGTGTGTTTTGACATATGCAGATTATGGCATTGTTTAACTGGTTAACAAATCTTTCAGAGTTGAGAAGCACACAGGTAAATTGCTGAATTTTCATCCATTAGCTGTGCTTACATAACATAAACCAGGGTAATATAGTGAGATCTGACCTGAAACCACAGCTTCCTAAAATTGCAAGAGAGATTTTTAAAAGTGCAAATACTTGGAAGACAGTGTAGGGTTTCTGGTCTGTTAAAACTCATTGAATATCCTTACTCAGTGCAGCTAATGCCTTAGGTGCATTCAGCTACACTGATCATGATTCTTTTTTCAAATTCACTCTTCTATGAAGTTATTTAAAATGGCATCAAAGCCCTGTACTATAAAAGAATCAATTTAGATGACTTCAAAAACAGTAAAGTTTGATTGAGACTTTAATTGAAAGTTTAGTTCTTTCCCCTCCTCTCAGTGATACCAAATTATTTCCTATAAAAAGACTTTTTATAAAGACTTTACTTTATAAAGTGAAGAGCTAAAGGGTGTATATACCCAGGATTTTTAAAGCATTTCTTAGCATGAAAAAAATGGGAGCAAGCAGCAAGCCACAGTCACCAATATTTCTATCGGTGTCTATTAAGACGGTCACAGAACACATCCTGCTCATCCACAGTCCAAAGCCACACTGCAAGGGCTGACTGCTAAAGGGAAACAGGTGAAGCATGAATGTTTTCATATTCACCATTCTCTTGGAGTGCCAGTGTCCCATGGCAGCCCTTGGGAAATGCTTTCCGTCTATAAGAATAGTTCACACCATTTTTTCACTTTTCAGAGTGACTTCAGTCTTTTTGTTTCCCCATTGAAAATTCTCTAGCTCCTGGCTATTTCGCCTTCCAGAACAGATATTCTCACAAGCCTCAATGGGATCTAGGATTCCTCCAAACAGCTATTTGTAAATTTGATGCAACAGAAGGAAAATATATTACAAAAACTGTTTATGCCTACCTTTATAACTTACTGTCATTGGCAACTTCCTTTTAAAGTCTTGTAACTAACTGTCTGTGGTGCACTTTTCTTTCCTCATTTAACTATGCAAAATTGATTCTACTTCAAGACCATTAACAAACACTTTCTTTTCCAAGGAAATAAGATTGAATCATTGCATTAACAGGTCACCATGTCAGAATAATTTGACATTAGTGTAATACAAGGAATAGGCACGTTGAAGATAGAATCAGCATACAGGCAGAGGTGTTGACTCTGGTGAGGTGAATAAGAATAGGAATAAGTTTAATGTCAAACAGAAGAAAAAGAGAACAAAGGGATTGTCGTAAGATGATTAATAACATAGTAAGCTATGTTATATAAAAAAGAGTTTAGATGCCTTACTTAGACTAGGTACTTAACTTTGAGATATCTACTGTTCATAACAATGAAATTGCTGTAGAAATCACAATTTTTAGGAGATAGGCATTCATTAAGTTTTTTCTTGTTTCCTAGTGAAGATAAAAAAGGTGACTAATTGGTATTGTTGCAGTGCTTCACAGGTTAGCTATAATTTCATTTAATTTCCAGAAAAACAATTTGTTCTCTAGATGAGATTAATATATAATAAGCTGTAGAAGGAAGTATAGTAAGGTAAAAAATGCACACTTTCAAGGACGTTCTGTCCTGCTGATACAGAAATAACAATTCTATAACTTATTTTCCTAATAATTTCTTGGTATAAAAACTGTGTATAATCTATTTTTTCTGCTAATTATCCAATTATGATCACTGTTGAGGTAGGATTTTGAGTGTGATAGAGTTTTTGCAGCCACCTTGCTCTAACTCATATTGATGTGTTAGCATTTATACTGGCCCTTGCACAATGAAATGTGTGCTGAAGGTATCTGACATCAGTATCCTACAAGATTTGTGAAACTCCAGTCACAGCACAGTCTTAGAGCAACTGAAGGGTTGTACCAAGTTGAGGCTGGGCATCTACACCAACAACAGGCTCCAGAGCCAGAGGGAGCCTGCTGGGCTCACCCAAAAGCTGGTGGCTGCCTAGGCAGATTGTTTGCAGTCTGCCTGTAAAAAAATTTGTAAAAGTGAGATGTGCGCTTTCACTTTGTGAGAGCACTCTTGGATGCTGCCTTGTCTTCAGCAAGGCAAAGAAGCAACTGACAGTTATGTCAAAGGCACAGAAAAGAAGACTAAAAATGTTGAACTTTGTAACCAGGGAAGAAGCCAGTATTTTGTATCAAACATTCAAGAAAAAAAAAAAAAAAGAAAGAAGCAAATTAGTAAGTGTTTAACTAAAATAAAGCAACCCTAAAAAGTTTCTCATCTGTTATGTCCCCTCTCTGTCTCTTTGTACTAAGCTTCTGTCTCAAGGCTTATTCTTGAGTGGAAAATTCTAAACAAAAATGAAAGCTTTGCCCTCAGAGGGTTCTTTCCAGCTCAGTCAGCCATGGCAATCTGTAAAATTCCAGCAGCAAGAGAGTAAGACTAATTAAAACAAAATACATGTGTTGTGATTTAGCAAGGCATGTACGGGATCTATTGTTTTCCTAGTCTAATTTCACAATTTTACTGCAGACGGGTCTTTTGTAAGTACAGCCCACTATAGCTGTCTATTTATTAAGTCACGGGCTCTTGAATATTGCAATAAAATATAACTCAAAAAGGATCTTCATCTATGTTCAAGGAGTCTCAGGGGAACAAAATCTCTTCAGTAGTTCTGACACTTGCTTTTGTGGGACGCTGTTTACTGAGAGCAGACTGAGATACCTAAAAATCCAAAAGCTTTTTGTTTCATTATTCTTACATATTTTTCTCCAAAGGATAGTTAAACAGAACTTTCTATGATCAACTACCTTTTTTTGTGTTCTCTCAGCAGCCTGAGAAGAGTTAAAGCATTTTGGACTGTCTATATTGAAGAATCACATCCATTTTTAAGCATCTGTTTTAGGCATTGATGCATTACTTACCATCCCAACTTAAGCTGCTCTTACTTGTATTGAAATTTCATAGCTTATTGTAAAAGTCTTTAAATTCTTACAGGTAGTCATCTCACCTGCCTTTAAGGCATAAAATAGGATAACTGATCTTTAATGAATCAACATTACCCATAAAGGGGAATGTATTCTTGAGTGTCTATAGAGTTCCTGAGTATCTGGAAGTGTACTTTTGAACATGTAAAGGAAGGAATTCAGCAGTGTTTTCCTAACTTCCACCAAAGACCTAATTGCTGATTCCTTTTTCCTTTCATTCTTTGCAACTGAAGAATCTTCCCAGTTCATGTTCTGTATTTTGTGCCTTACAATATTTGTGTTTTTCACTGTGAATGAGCCATGTCTACTGATCTAATACAGCAAGAATAGAATCACAAATTCTTCTCAGCAGGGGTATATCTGGGCTCAGGCGACAAGCAAACATTTAGAGCTGACTGTTCCTATCACTAGTGCTATGCTGATGGGGAGAGACACGTTCCTAATATCTTCTTTATGCCTAATGAACTGAAAAGACAGTTGGGATGTCAGATGCTATGACTAACACAAAAAGCTAAAGCTACATGCTATCTAACTTCTGAATGGGGCACTATGTAGTGGTATTCCTTGCAGCTGCTTTTTCATTAAACAAAACAATGTTTGTTCCATGACAGTGGTAATTTTTAAAGGAATAACTATGTCCCTGCCTGCCTTCCTCAACTGATTGGTGATTTTCAAGCAGGGATCTTCAAGAAATTTAAGTTTTAAAAGAATAGGCACCTGAGAAAAGGAGCAAGTTTTTAGTGATCAGCTTTTTAATGAAACTTCTAAAAAAACACCTCAGGTTTGTAGCTTCTGCTTCCTGGAACTTTCATAACTTTCTATGGAATAGCTACAGATCTGTTTTCCATTGTGTGCCCCCACTGTCACTTTAGCTTACTACCTCCTTTTTTTTTTCTTCTAGGATCCTCAGCACACATACTGTATGCCTGTAAATTTGTGTCTGGGATTCTGTCTGGAGTAGCTTCCTATGAGAATAAATTATTAAGTTCTTGATGATATGAGAATCATCATTTAACTCACTGCATTCCTTTTTTATCCCACTGAAAGCTCAACCATTGGCAATTGTTTGCCTGTAACCTAAGATTAATTTCTAACACAGCTGCAACAAGTAAAAAAATTCTTTTAAGTCTTTTAAGGAAGACTACCTCTATAGTGACTTTCTGCATAATTCAATTAATAATTTTTTTTTTTGCTTATTTTGATGAGATCAATTGTAACAATTTTATTGGGACTAGATCATGCAGGCTTAAACTTGGGCACAAATCCATATTAATAAAAATTGTCCAAATGAAAGAGAAGAACCCATTCAAGGAAGTGCATGTGATTGTTTCTGTAGCATTAACTCTTAATTACTGTATCCAAATGTAATCTTATTTATGAAGATTAAAAAGCCAATATGATCTTCAGAATCCAAAGGACTTGAAGCTGCACATCAGATTTGAGTCTCATGTACATGGATTGCAGCACAACATTGTTGACTTCACTTGCAATATCTGCAATTACGAGTACAAAACCTCAGCTGTCAAACAAATTAAACCAAGCCTTGCTGCATAAAGCATGTTATTTAATCTCCACAAGCTGCTTGCCACCCATTGTGATACAACTACATTAGTGCATTAAATTGTGATTTTATTTTATATCTTGCATACAAATAAATAGAGTGAATATTAACTAAACTAAGCCCTAAATAAAGAGCAATGACATATGATATCATTTATCTTGATATATGATATCAATTATCTTGATATATGAACATTATTTTTAAATTTTTATCTGAGGTCAGACATTCTTTCATAATCAACCAGAATATGCAGCTACTTCCATTATTAAAATGCTACATCTTGTATTAACAGTTTGGGCTAAGGGTAGGTGTACTTGCAATAGGAATGGAAAGATATGCAGTCTTTTAGCAAGCCTGTTAAAGATTATCTAAAAAATATTATTTCTTCCTATCTTACATTTTCTCAAACAGTGGAGTACACCTGATTTGTATTTGAACAATAATAGTGCACTAAATACTGGTGCAATCACTGGTCCCTCAGTACTGCTTGTAAATTTTCTGTGGATGCAGAGATAAAATTAGTTTTAAATTTTTTACCATATAAATAGTAAGCTGTATGTTTTTCTTGTTTCCAAAGAAAAGTTAAATGAGCCTGCCGCTTCTTAAACATCCTACTTCTCCAAATGCACCAGTTAAGGAATCAAAGTGTCTCAGAGCTTATCTCCAAGATATAAGCTTACTTTCTGTCCCATTTAAGCAAAAGTGCTTAAGTGTGCACTACATTTTTAATAGCCTTTTGATTTGAGTGAAACCATTCTGTAGATATTAATTGAATATTTTGCTAAATTCTTGATACACTTTCAATCCTCCTAGAGATTTCTACCTCTTGAAAGACTATATAAAATGGTCCAGATGAAAATGTTCCTTAGTCCGGTGCAAAACTAGCACAGTGAAATTAAGACAGCATGGTGTGTGGGATCCCTTATCCCTTATGTAGATACTTTCTTCATTGGGTTGCAAAAACTTTAGGACTTAACATGAATGGGGCAGTGTTTCAGTCTTTGTGGGTTTTAGACTCTCAAGACAACACAAATTATACAGTTATACAGTTCACATTTACAGGTATTTCTCTGCATCCTTCAGAGGCAGAAATATGAAAGTATAAATAAAAATGGGACCCTGTTCTGAAATGTAATGCTTAGCTACTGTCATGGAAATCCCTTCAGTTCTGGTTATGCCACATATTTGAGTGGGAGACTGAAACCAGTAATGAAGCAAAAGAGATTGCTTCAGTTTTAACCATTTCTGACATGCCACTGCCATGAAGTTTTCCCTTCATTTTCTTATGATTTTACAAGCTTGGTATCTGCTTCTTAGTACAAGACTGCCAAAGGTCACTCTATAATTACTTTTAGAGGGAATCTATATGGAGTCAGTGAAATTATGTTAGGAGTCCTGTCCACTCTACTACTCTTGGTCTCTATGCACTTCATGTGCTTTGCCAAGTTCCTTTTCTATCTTTAAAGGCATCTTTAGCTGAAGAAACTCCGCTGAGTTGGCTGGGCAAAATGAGAATTTGAGGATAGATACCTATCTGCAAAGGTGAATCAAAAGACCACTGCCCTTCCTTTTCCATAATTTTAAAAGAGAAGCTTAGTATTTTTTCTAGGAAAAAAAGTCGTCTTTTTTAGTAATATGAAGGTTGCAGAACATAATAGTTTTACTGGTATTCCAGTTCTTTCTCAAGTTTCAATAGCAAATAGTTATTTTTACACAAAACCACCCTCTAGTCTCTCTTGATTTACAGTGATGAACTGACATACTATACATCTTCCAGAGTAAACTGCAGTCTTTCCTCAGGTTATCATTTTCCTGTCTCCTGTGAGAATTGAAGTTTCCTTTAATCTACTTTTTTCCACTGTTCAATCCCATTTTCCCTACATGTTAATTCTAATTCTGCCTATATATGTGTACTAGGATTGAGCTGAAGACAAAGTTAGTACTACACCTTTAATTAACAAAATCCAGATAACTAAATTTTCTGAAGCCAGACCTCTTCTGAATTTTGTACCCATATTTATTAAGAGATGACTCAAAACATTTTCCACTGTCAATCACAAGCTTCTCAATTGTGAACAGAATTTCTCCTATGCTGAACATGTAAAAGAGTATTATGCTGATTTATTTCATCCACCACCAACTAGGTTATGAAAACATTGACATTTGTATTGTACATATCTGTCTTTTACTATTGCTTTTGTAAATTCATATGTAAGGCAACCACATATTATATGATCCTGTGATGAAAAACTAAATTATAATATATAAATGTAAGAGGGAGAGAGAATGTTACCATAACTTAATGTTTTTTTCTTGTACCTTAGCGCTAGATTCTTGAATCCTTTGCTACAATCTCTGGCAGTGGCAGTAGAAGGATAGATGGAAAGACTGAAAGGAGGGAGAAGAAAACAAAAGGAAAGGAGAGAGAGAGAGGAGAAAAAGAGTAAAAATGTGAGAGAAAGAGAGGAAGAAAGGAAGAAGAGGGGAGAAAAAGGGTTAGTTTAGAGTAATGCTCACAGTGTTGCACATTTTTTTAACAATTTACTTCTGTGAAGTTGAGCCCAGGAAGAACGGAGAAGTGGGGCAGGTGTTTTAAGATTTAGGTTTATCTCTAAATATCCCGCTCTGATTTGATTAGTAACAAAACAAACTAACTTCCCCAAATTGAGTCTGTTTTTCCTACGATGGTAATTGGTGAGTAATCTCTCCCTGTCCTTATCTTGACCAACCAGCCTTATATTTTTTCTATACTTCCCTGCTGGTGAGGGGAATGACAGAATGGATTTGGTGGGTACCAAAGGAATGAAGATCAATTCTGGGATCTGGCCATTGGTAGTTGGTATTGGGTCATGGGAAAGTCAGGTCACTCCAGAGTTAACTTCTCCTTTTAAGCTCCCCTCAAGTTGCAGGATACCCATCTGGCAGCCCCACCACCTTGCACAGGGTATGGGTTCCCCTTTGGATTCTTTGGCTGCCCCTGGCAAAGGAAGAAATGAATTGCTCTTCAGAATGTGATCCAGAGGGTGCAAGTGAGGAAACAGTACAGTGCCCTGCTCACTAAAGAGTCTTGGCAACTTAGCTGTGAGTGGGAGGATGAGGTGTTTCCAGCTTCTCCAAGACACTATCTGCCTCTCCTGGGAAGGATTTTAAGATAATTTTCTCCATGCATCAGAAATAAAGAGTTCTGGGACACAGAAGAGGGTTAGCCTTTATCAACTTGGCTTTTCTTTTGGAACTGTGATTTTGAAACAAATCCCGCTCTCAGGCTGAAGCGTCACTCAGTAAGTTTGCCCTTCTGGCTCTTGTAGGTTTTCTTTAGTGCTTTCATGGCTAAGAAGAAGCAGAAAGAGGGTGTCACTTAAATATAAATTAGTTTTTGAAACAAAAGTGTAAACAGGAGCGTGCCGTAAGCAATGAGTGTGTGTGACAGTATGCATAGAACAATGGCTAACTTTAATTGGCTCTCTGTTACAGGCGGTCCAATTTTTTCCCACATTTTCCATAATGTTGGTATGCCTGGAAGCTTTTATCCCCTCATTCACCCTGCAATATAAAATTGTCTGACAAGAACTGATAGTCACTATAAAATGTCCTAAGCTTCTGCCTAATGTTTCTAATGGCAAATAATTTCATTTAAAAGAAAAAGAGTTGTCAAACTATGATGAGCATTTTCCACATTCTTTGATTGCATTGCACAGGGAAGCCAGTATTCTATTTATTGTACTAATTAAAGAATATTTTTTTCCACCATGGTACCTTTTTTAACAAAATATGTCAGACAACTTTTTTTGAGGTGGGAGAGTAAATTGTCATCTAAAAAGCAAGTATTCTGTGACATTTTCCTGATGATGTCTATTTATCTGAAATTTTATGAAAACATGTCAAATCTATTCCATGAGATGGGACTTAAACAGTAACTAGTGTTTAATTATTAAACTGCTTTTTGGAATAACCTGTTCCTTATAATCTCTATGGTTTTTCTGAGCCACTGTGGAATCAAAATATTAGTCTTTTATCTACCAAACAACTGAAAAGAAAATAACACCTAGCATAGGCTAGTAAAATGAGCTATCTTGCCTCATGCCTTGTTATTTTCTTTCTAAACTAATTCTAGCATGAAATGAGAAGTGAATACTGACAGATGCAGAGTCCCACTGCAGTGCTCTCTGCATCTATGGAGCAGTGCTTTGTTTCCCTTCAGAAAGGGAGAGCACTGTGCTGTGGCAGCACTGCCATTGTCTTCAGGGTTATCATATTTTCTTTGTATCACCCAAGTGACTTGATTCCTAGTGTGCTGCTGTCTATCTGGTTACAAGCACAGCACAGCTACCACTAGCAGATAAAACTAAACCTATCAGAGACTGTAAGGCCAAGAAAGCAAACTAAAATTCTAGTTGTTAATTGAAGGCAAAACTTTTTTATTATGCTATCCAAACAGTTACAACATTATTTCTCAGCAGACTTTTTCATCCAACACAAAATGTCAGCAATGCTGAAGAGAAAAAACAAAAACAATTACTATTGGAGTATTCTCTAGTTGCATATGAGATTAATTTTTGAGCTGTATAGGACAGATGATACACAGAAAGTGGCAGAGGCTCTGAATATTTAATCATGATTAAGAGATCTATATAAGATGAATTTATCACTATCTGCTTTCCCTCACTATTGCCATTTGTCCCTATATCCCCTTACCTCCTGATCTGTCACAAAGCTGTATAAATGACATGCAGAGAATTATTATATAGCTATCAATAGTAGAATAAATGAAGAAATCTCTGTGCAGTAAAATTATTAAAGTATATAATAAACTAATATTGTATTAATGTCCTGATTCTGGCCAAGAACAGAGGGAGGGTGCATGGCAAAAACGTTGTGTTATTCAATACCATTTTATGTCATTGCCAAGGGTGGGGAAAAAAGACTCTTACTTCTGACAAAAAACAATGATCCTTTCTGGCCAGGGGAATGTGTGGCAGGAGGGTCTGTCCATTGATGTTTTTTATTGTACCAGGCTTGGTGAGCATTTTTCATGTAAATCACCCTCTCTTTGTACACTTTTGTTATTAATATTGTTGCTACTACTGTTCATTTTCTTATCTCTTTGCTGTTTCCAGTAAATTGTTCTTGTCTCAACCGGTGATCTTTGCCTTTTGTGCTTCCAGCTGGAGTGGGAGGGGGAAGCAAGTGCTGGTGCAGTTTCAGTAGGAGCACTAAATTAGGAAAGACCATTCCTAGACCATGACAAATAAATATAAAAGTATTATATTGCAAAAAGAATTAGATAAAATACTTTAGAAATTTATAGAATACAAATAAGTATAATCTGAGGCAGTATGCATTGTTTCCTTAGCAGAGACAACTGGAAGGTTATAAATGTATGTAATAAACTTTCATATGATAAGTGTCTGCAGACATCTGGTGATTTTACTTCTTATTTATATTCAGACTATCAAGATCCATGTACCAACGATGCTAAATAATGAAAAACAACCACACAAAAATAAATAGAAGTTGTCTTGTATTTTCTTTGTACTAAAATGAAGGATAAACATGCTGTTTCAAAAAGTTGTGAGGTCTCTGTAATGCAGAAGGCTTTTCAATATCCATATAATATAGAATTCAAATAGCCTGACAAACCTTTTTTCTGCTTAAAAGTGGTGTATGGTCTTAGATTTGATCCTTCAGGTCACTCTGAGGAGCCAAGCTCCCTTTGAGCACAGTAAGATTTCACATTGCTCCTGTAACTTCCTCTCCAGAGAGATAAGAGACTTAGGATTTTGTCTGATCTAGATATCATGGCCCACTGCAAACATGAGAAAAATTAATTACAGTGGGAGTTATTTACCTGAATGTAGGCACCTGAAATTTGTAAGTTTAAACTTTTAGACTAGCCCTTTATTCTCATTAAGAATAAATAGTTTCAGCTTAAAGTAAGCATCTCAGACTCACCAAGGGATGACTTGCTAAGAAATAACTCTCCTATTATGGAGCTGAGAACAGGCTGGAGAACTGCAACTCTTTGTTTGTGATGTTACCATCCTCAGCCTGTAATAGGCCAACTGCCTATTGCCATCAATATTTTTTAAAAAAATTCTTTTTACAATCCTGGCCAGCTTCAACTCCAGCTGAGTCTTGGCTGCACGAATTTTCTCCCTGCAGTGGCAAGCAGCATCTCTGTATTCTTCCCATGTCACCTGACTTTGTTTCCACTGAGCGTACACCTTCCTTTTTTTCCTTATTTCCAAAAAAGAATCCTCTTCATCCAAGCTGGCATTCTGCCTTGCCTGCTTGACTTCTGACATTGCTCCTGTGCCCTTGGGAGGTGGTATTTAAGAAGTGACCACCGCTGATTGACCCTAGCACTTGAAAAAAGATTTTCCCAGAGGACCTTACTGAGTAGTTTCCTAAGAAGCCTGAAGTCTTCCCTCCTCCTGCCCAGAGATGAGGTTTTGCTGGCACTCTTCCTCCAGTTAACAGAGATTTAAACTCAATTGCTTCATGGTTGCTGTAGTCAAGACAGTGACCAATCTTCACTCCGCTCATGAGATCCTCTCTGTTGACAAGTAGATCAAAGTGGGAATAATTCTAAGTCAGCTCCCTTAGGACTTGTTCCATAAGGTTGTCATCCAGGTTTCTTAGAAATCTTCTGTCCTGGGTTGTACCAGCTGTGTGATGCCCTCAGCTAATTTCTGGCAAGTTGAAGTCCCCCATAAGGACAAGGGCAGTTGACTTGGAAACATCTCTTAATTCCTCAAAGAATCATTTAGTGTCATTATCCTAGCTAGGAAGTCAATAGCAGACTCCTATGATGCTATCAGCACTATTTGTTTGCCCCTTGATTCTTTATCCAGAGGCTCTCAAGTGTGCCATTGTCAACTGTGAGCTCCATACATTCTAACACTTCTATTACTCACAGTGCCACCTCTCCCTCTCTTCTCTCCTGCCTGACCTCCTGGAGAGCCTGTAACCATTCATCAGCGCACTCCAGTCACAGGACTCATCCCACCAGCTTTCACTTACACCACTGATGTCAGATCTCTGGGACTTGGCCAAAGCCTCGAGCTCCTCTTGTTTTTTTCCTCATGCTGTGTGCATTAATGTAAAAACATTTCAGGTGAGGTAATTTGTAGCCAACACCTCCTGAAGCATATTGAGGGATTCTATTAGTCCTTGTTGCCTCAAGTTTTGGCACAGCATCACCTTGCTCATCACTAGTGAGCCTGGTTTTGTCCCTTACTCCCTTCCAAGCTAGTTTATAGCTCTGTCAATGAGTGCCACTAGCTCCTGTGCTAGAAGTCTTCCAAGAAATTAAAAGAGTTGAAAATTTTTGCAAGTTATAGGCCTATGTAACAATGAAATCAATGTTGTCAGTGGTGAAAATAGGAAGCATTTGGTAGCATTTGGTAAGTGTTGTTCTAAATGACCAATAATTTATGGTTCATGTTTCTCCTCTTTATACCATAACTGGGGATGCAGAAACAAAAAAAAAGTTTCTTTAGATCTGCCTGTCTTAATGTTCTCATTAATTCCTTCCTTTGTTTTATTTTTGGGGAATAAGAAATTTTTAAAAAATGCTTTGCAGCTTTTTATCAATGCCTTCTTCATTCCTGCCTTGCCTTTAGGAGTGTCTATAATCTCATCAGTTTTGCATTCATATTGAAATAATTTATATGCAATCTTGATGCACTAATCATGTTGTTTTGAACAGTTGCTGACATTTAGATAGTTCAGTTGCATCCACTGGCAGTTAAATTTGACTTCTTTTTTCTGGCTCAATGACACTATTTTAAATTATATTTTTATAAAGTTAATCTGTATATTGTTAGCCAAACATGTACCTTCCAGTTTATTAAAGAAGCCAAGTCCATCATACAAATGACATATTGTCTGGGGTGCTAATAGCTAGCTGTCTTTGCCAAAATAGGACATTATCGAAGCAGAGGGTGATATTCTCCACTGGAGTGGATTTAAATTCTATTATCCCTTTACAAATTAGGAATACTTCTCTCTCCACCCTGCCTGCCACACAGAAAAAAAAATCCACTCTGTAATTAATAAAAAGGGCAGGAGTTAAACAGGAAATCAGGGCTCCTTGCTCTGTCCCTGTTTACATGAGGGGAAAAAAAAAGAATATTTGCCTTTACAAGCCATGTGATGTGCATAATAATACAGGCAGGGTTCTCTGTTTCTGTGTAGCAACCTTACATTACATTTTGATTCTTTTCCTTTTCATCTGTGTCTACCCTTTTCTGGCTTCTCTGCTAATGAATACATTACAAGCAATAGGGCAAACTTAGACTTTGATGAAAAAAGATTAACCTGTGCACATTTTTGCTCTCTAAAATTAAAAGTTCTCTCTCCATACTTCTGATCCCTTTAGTTATTTGTAAATATTCTCAGGAGGTCTACTTGCCTTTGGACAAAGTCTAAAGTTACAGTAACTTCAGAACTCCCCTCTGAGATTTAATTTGTACTTTTTATTTTCTACTCATTAACACTACTTATGTTAAATCATATGCTGATATGCCATTTCCTTCCTTTTGAGGTGTTCTTGCTTCCCCTCCTATAATTAACATTCATTAAAAATCAATGTTAAAAATGTCTACTTGTACAAAATAATTATATATAACAAAAAATAAAAGGAAAATTGAAATAAATCTTGCTTCTCTAACTGGTTCTATGATGACTTACACACATTGAGAATCTGACTCAAACATTTAAAAGGAAATCCACTGTGGATTAAAAGAGAGTAAACTTCATTGTAAAGGTTTTTATAATAGCCTTTGTTTCACAATGATGTTTCATTTGAAAGACTTTGATAACCAGCACTCTCTTCCAAACCTATTCTAACCCTTTCTTCAAGCTTACATGGTATTTCAGAAGTTTTGCATGGATTCTGCCTCTGAAAAGGTCAAGAGGGGAAATAGACTATGCAATTGGAGGACAACCTGTCATTACTGACCTTTTCAAGGAAGAAGAGAAGGAAACACTCTATAATGACAGAGCTGTTTCTTTCCTTAAAGTATCACATGCCTGGAATCCAGCATCCAGACTGTCCAGGACTGTGGTGTGTACATGTTAGACAGGAGAGAGGGTAATGTTTTGGATCCACACTTCTGCTGATGTTTTTTTTTAAATTTTAACTGAAAAGCTAAACACTATTTGATACATTAAATGTAAAGTTAATATATAATTCTTGATTGGTTTTTGGTTTTTGTTTAATGTAAGAAAGAGACTATTTAGAACCCTTGAAATATAAATTAATTTAGAGAAAAATTCCTTCCCTGGAAATATTGAAAAGAATATATCAATAAACCCTAAGAATGCAGAAATCCTAGAGTAAATCAAACACAAGAGTTACTATTTTATAAAATCTTATGACTTTTAAGGCAGTTGTAAGCCTGCTTATAACTTTTGAATGTGTGACACTTTCAATATTGTATTGAAACATTAGATGAAATATCGCTTTGAAACAATTCTCTGATGGAATCCCATGTAAAGAACTATCTGATGAGAGTCCATCTGGAGTTCCATGGCTTAGATAAAACTGACTCCATAAAGCACCAGTAGAATCAATACAGCAATTGGGTTTTGGCCTTTATGAAAACTTCGATTACATTCTTTTATCATTTGGATTTATTTTGCAGACAGTACTTTATTCTTGTCAAATTCAAATATGTTATATGAAAAAGTATTTTTGTTACATGAAAATCCCCTGTGACAGTTGCTGTGCAGCTGCTTGGATGTGGCTTAAACATTGTTTTGATATTTGAAAAACAAACTCAGTTACCATACATTGTTTTCCCAAAAAGAGATATGGTGCTCTTATGACTTCATAAATTGAAAGGGACACTGTCTATCTGAGGCATAGCAATAAATGTCAGATGTTGCTATTAAACAAAGGTTGCCCTTTATGGGTCTCATAAGATGATGAAGATGGCTACAGGCAATCTGTGAGGTTATTATTTTAAAGCAATTTTTGTCTACATTTTTCATTAAATTTGTATTCTAAGCAGCCTTCTCCACTTTCCCAGGTCTTCTGTTTTTGGGATCTTTAGAGTGAACAATGTTAGGATGTCTTATGTAGACTTTGACCATGCATTTTTTAAGTATGACAGGTGTTCACCCATCAATTTATTTCATTGCTGGCAACGTTCAGTAACAGAGGCCAAATTCAGAGTTTACTGCTATGTTTTTTTATGCAAATCACTTATTGAACAAAGACAAAGCTTGGCAAGGTGTGTCTATTTTTCAAAGCATGAGGTTTGGCTGTAGAGTTTGCACTATGCAGAATGGTGCTTAGTGGTAAGCCAGTGGGAGGTGGAGGGACAATCTTGTGATATTCTCCTCAGCCTGTTGCTAAGTTAGAGCAGTACAATAGAAGCAGAAGAGCATTTTAAAACACAAACAGAATGAATTCTTAAATGTGCACTGAAGATGTGTTTGTAATATTATTCACATATTAAGTGTGATCAGCCTGGAGAATATCTGGTTCCTTACAGCTCAATTGACATAGGACTGTCTAGCAGATGTAGATGTAAGGCACAAGAGTCATCTGACATTGTGTATATAAAGTGCAAACCATTAAAATCTTAGTATGTGAACAGGACTAGAAGGTTGCCATTTCTGCTAGTGCTATTACTAGCACTACTCAGTGCTACAGTTAATAGACACAAAAGTCTGTAGAATACTAATGGTGAATTAAAATGTTAAGGTGTAATAGTGAAGGGGGAAATAAATGATGTCTCCTTTTTGTCTTCACAGTGATTCAGACAATCTAAGGAACAATTTATAAATTAGTTTTTCCTGATTTCAACATGCATTGGTTAATAGGTTTTTTTCCATCTAAAATATGTCCTGGAAAGACAAAAAATGCCATCAGGCACATATATCTTTTTATTAAGGCTGAGCTATCCTTGAGTAGCTTGAGTCCTCAGCTTCTAACTTGATACATTTAGAACATTTACTATTGTTGCTTAAGGAAAAATAAAAGAGCAACTTTATTTATAAACTCAAACTAACTTTATACAATTATTTTAGTTTGATTTCATTAACTATTTTAACACTCAAACTTATTAAATAAGTGTTTATTTTAGCTATTTCTCCATATCAGATGGCTTTAGTTCCTTAAACAGCTGTCTTTTACTGCTCTCAGTGTTGAAGTTATGGTATGAGATATAAAATGCTATAAACTGATCATATCAAGAGAAATTTGTGACTGTTCTCCATTTTAGAGTTTTAGTGAGGACTAAACACAAATCACAGAATGCAAATTTCTTATTAGCCTACTGGGTTCCTTATTGATGCAGATAGCAGTTTTAAGAGTATTTTAGTTCCATGCTGACAATTAGTTTACTGCAGATACATAGAAATTTGACTCAGAATTCCAGAAAAATGGTAGCCTCTGTAATCTTATATGTTAGAGATGAAATGGAGCAAATTTAGTGTTAGTTCTTGGACATATCTGGACTGTAAGGTATTTGAATAAGAATTTTTTTTATTCTTTCTGCTGCATTTGTGATGCATCCTTTATTTTCATTCTTCATTTTTGTCTTGCCTTTCTATGTTGTAGACTCTGTGGAGGAAAGTGTACTTATGATTTTATATGTTACTTAATATCATGAAGATGCTGTATGAGGATAAGTGACAAATAATAGAATCTGCTGTCAGCATTCAACAAGATGAAGGTTTTAAGATAGAAACACATAAGAAAAAAAAGAATCACTATTAAAGGCAACATTTCTTTTACCCTTTTAGGTATAATATCCAAAACAACACCAAGTGCACTTCATTGTTTCAAGTTTTCTGTCTGACTTACAGGATTCATCTGTGTCATGTACATTATCAGAATATCTGATATTTTTGTGATAAGGATTTATAATGCCAGTTTAGATTCACTTTTTATTGCAAATTCTCTAAAATTAAAGTTATTTTTACATTTTACTACAAATGGTAAAGTAGGTGAATAGAGTGACATGAGAAAATGTTCATCTTTTTCATCTATTATTTTAAAGGTATGGAAAAAAATATTTCATAAAAGGACCAATAGTTATGCCTTCATTCAAATTGTCTAAAGCATAAAAAGAGAAAGTTAGATGTGTCTCTCACCTTATGGTTTCTACTGATAAATATTTAGAAAACACTAGATCAGTCAAAAGACTTGACATTCAAGTATTTGATGAACTGTTATGGAGACAAGCACGTTGTTGTCAAAGCCTTGCAGTATTATGTTTTGATCAATTAATGCCAGTAACAGATATCTTTCTACAGATAAGATATGAAACACTAAACCATTATTTTTCACTTATCCCATTTAAAATTTGAAATTTTTTATAAGTAATGAGCTGGATAAAGTTCCAGTACAGATAAAGATTTAAAAAAAGTATTGTAGATAACATCAGAATAAAAATGGGTAAACCAAAAATATTTCTAATTTAATCCCAGGTGATTACTGGCTAGCTGTCACCTTGGGAAGGCCTGGACTTCCTTATACCAGATCTGTCACTAAACTTGTAAGAAAATAGGGTACATTGTGTGTCCCATTATTCTATGTGCTAAATGTGACAGCTCTGATCCACAATTTAGCAATTAACTATTTTTAACTATTTCTGGAACACCTTTTTTTTTTTTTTTCCACCAAAGTCCTTTTTTTCTCAGACTATCAAAACCCTGTGCATAAATTTTAAGGCTGGGAATATAGCCAGACTTCAGGCAGATCATTCCAGTGTAGTTCAATATGAAATTGCCATAGCAAATAATACAGCCTCAAGCCTTTAGTTTCCCTAATTGGGCCATATGAGATGATAATGCCCTTTTTGTCAGGGCTTATTATTTCAAAGTGTGAATATAAGGGGAAAGTCATCAGGATTCATTTTGATTTTATTTAATTTGTCTTGAGTGTTGTCAGAGAGCACTGAATAATTCAGCTTTAGATCCTCAGGGAACAGACCTTACCATCTACGTAAGCAAAAAGTAATTTTTCAGATACTTATGATATTAGGTATTAAAAACTCTAGGAAAGAAATGTGAATATTAAGATGTTTGGAATTTATAAATCACTGATTTATATAACTAGTGTAATGAACATTGCCTTATATTTCTAGGTAGTCACAAGTAACTGTTTAAAGTAAAAGTAAAGCTTTTAAGAATTTACCATCTAATTTTAACTATAAAATATTTAGATGAATATTATATATATTTCCTAAATGAATTAATGAGAATCTGTATTTCATCAGTGAATACTATGTGGATATGTAGCAATTGTTCTCTTAACCCTTTAAAATAACAATATAAGTAACTTCATAAGTCAATTTGTTCATTAGACTGTTTGTCCAATAAATACAAACTTACTGTATATTTGCTGTAGTCTTTTTGGACACAAAGTTAGCATATGTAAGTGTATGCATTCCCTAAAGCCTGATTTTTGCTGTGCCTTATGAATTCTTGTCAATGTTGGCAGTGCCATTGGCACAGGGGAACTCCGATCAGGTGTGCTTTAGGGATGTAGATACCTCACAGTGTTCTTGATGCAGCTCTTGCCAACATGTCATGCTCATCAGGAGCAACATACTCAGCAAACTCTATTGGTGAATGCAAAACAGATAGAGATTATTTTTTGGAAGCATATTGCACCTTAGTAAAATCTAACATGCCTTTATAATTACAATATTGTCGCAAAGTTTCACAACAATACATTTTATTTTGAGATCTGTTGAAACTCAAATGTTTTCTAACAGTGTCAGCCTGTCTGTATAATAGCAATGAAGGATTTTTTGTCTCTGTTTTTGCAAAGAAAGGAGTTCTTTTCTTCAACTGTGTTTTTATAAAAGTATTTCTAATCTCTGTGAAAATAAAGTGCCAGGAGATGGTGTAAGATAATCATCGAGTCATGGACTAAGTATCAACTGATCAGAGAATATAGAGAAAAGGCACAGCAGGAATGGAGAGGAATAGAGTGACAATGCTGAAAGAAAGAGTCTTCCTGATGCTGCAGGGTGGGAAAATGAATATAATAGTGCTCCAACATTTTAATAAACCAGCTACAGCTGAGTGCTGCACAGCCATTTTGTCATTCGGTCCATGAGAAATCAAACAGTAAACACAGCAAAGAAACCCAGTGAGAACTTCAGTGATGAGGAACCATTCCTGGACTCCATAAAGCAGTTGTCACAGTAGAAGAGGTGAAGATCACTATACTGTCAGTGGAGTGTGGATAATGGCTGCCAAAATCCAGTGTTGGTAGTGACCGTGGATATGCAGCAGAGTTCAAAAGTAGAGTTCTGAATTTCAGGCTAAAGGAGAAAAAAGTCAAAAGTGACAGGAAACCTGTTATGATGCCTAACATTTCCTACTTTTTAATCAAGCAGGAGTGTTGGTAGTTGAGAGAATGATGTTTCTCCAAGCAATCTCATTCTGCTTGAAAGATCAAGATGTACTGGATCTGGAGGTCGCTTGTCATGTAGTTAGAAATGGGTACTGAGCCAGAGAAGGGAGGTATGAAAAGCTGGGAAGGTATGAGACCAAACATTAAGGAATTGTTATCAAATAGCAGATGGTCTTATGACATAATTTCAGACCACAATCTTGGATTTTCATATTTCTCATTCTGCAGAGAAAATATAAATTGACATGCCAAAACAGCAATTTTTGTAACAGTGAATAAACTGTGAGAAGGAAGGCCTGCAGCATTCCTTTTCTTCAAAGGAGACGGATGTGTGCAAATATTGATGTGTTTAACAATTCAATACATAATAAGGCTATAAGGAGTCCTTTAAACATTAGCCTGAGCTCCTGTGACAGTGATAAAATTATATCAGGCTTGAATATAAAATTTAATTCAAATAATTAAGTCTTCCATCCTCCATTAAGCAAAGAAAGAAAAAAAAATTCCAAAATGAGAACAGGAACAATCAAGTCACAGGCAAAAGCTGGAGCTTTTGCAACAGCAAGTGATTTATTAGGGGATTTAAGGATTTTTTTTCAAGGAAGGGGGGTAAAAGGTGAATTTAAAAATTAGACTCTTTTATTCAATTAAAAAAAAAATCTCTAGTCTAAAGGGACATTGAAGAAAGTGGTTATTGTGTTACTTAAGTATTTAACTTAAGTAATATTTTAAAATATAAGTATTAAATGCAAAGTGTTCTTGCATCAAAAAGAGCTTCAGGGTGTATACGAAGGGATGCTCTTCTACAGGAGCAGTGAGCACTGCACCTGGTATAGGTCTCCCAGCAAGTCCTGATAGAAAGTCCTCCTCAAACTGCTGCTGTTATAACCCAGGCTCCCCAACTCTGGCACTTAGGCTGGCACAAGAACGAGGACTCAGGAGCAGATGGCTGCAGTTTTGCTAATATGACAATATCCATCCTGTAACTCTGTGTGCAACTGTACCCACTTTCACAGGATAGTGCATTCCCCTGGAGATATTATCACTGCTTCTGACTTATGCTGGACTTATGGCTGCCATCACTGCCTGGTCAATACTGTGGCTAAGCTTTCCTTTTCCCTGCTACTGGAAACACTTGGAGGACCATGATTTTCTAAAAAAAAAAAATTTCTATTATCACTATTAATAATAAGACTATTTTATAGGGCTATTAACTACCATGACACTATGCACATTTGTTTTCCTGCCCAAGTAAAAATATCTTGAAATGAATATTAATAGGAAAAAAGCCCAGGAGATAATGGCTAGGTGCTCTGTCTTTACCAAATGGGGAAGTTGAAAAGAGAACAATTAGTCAAGATAGTATAGAGAGGGTTCAGGTTTCTATTTCGCATGGCTTATTTTTATCATACTTAACAGTGGGATCCTACCAATAGAATACTGTAAGAAAGGATCTTAGTGTCCATTTCAAATTGTAGAAAATGGTAAAAGTGATGGTGTGATGTGTTTGAAATGTGCTCTGAGGGAAGGGAAAGGGACAGTGTTTTGTCCAACCAGTTGCATTACAGTCTGTCATCTACCAGCCTGGGAGCCTTGGCCCATGGTACTGGCAACTGTACCACTGATGATGGGCATTCAGAGATAGAAGGGGCATCAACATTTATGGTGGTTATTTTTCAGGCAGTATGAAGATGTATCATTTACAAGTGTTATAGAAAATATTTCTCTGTGCTATGAAAATACTGACCATATTAATATAATTGTATTCTACAAAACCATAGAAGACTGTTATGCTTGTGGAAACACAAACTTGCTGATGACTGGTGTGTTCTGGGAATGTCTGCAGTCACCAATTACTTTTTAATCATGATTCAGTATTTTTATCTAAGAATTTAATACTAGAGCTACTTTTGTCCTTGTGAAGAAGGTGAAATTTTATCAATTTATGATTAAATTGTTTTAATTCATAGCAGAAAAAGAAAAAGCACTGAAAACTATGGAATAATTTCAAATCTAGTGAGATATATAATTAATAATTGTGATTTACTGAAGATGATACAGTTGTTTCATCCCTCTCCTCCCTAATCTAGTCTCATGAACCCACATGTGTACATACTTAGGAAAACTTCTGGCATGAGTATAGAGGGGTTGAATTTGAATATGAAAAATATCCCTCATTGTGTGGATGACAAATTTCATTCCAGTTAAAGTTCAAACACTGAATGTTTCCTCACCCCTTCTTTGTTAATTACCTGGCAAACTTCAAATAGCTTCTGATTTAGAGAGACAGTCTCTTATCCACCTCTTAAACTTTACACATAGTGAGGCATTTGATGAAGCCTACGTAAACAAAACAACATTATTTTAATGATATTTATTTGCTAATTCTAGAATATTCCCAAAATGAAAGAACTGACTTGTGCTCTAATGATCTAAATGTTCTGTATCCCTCCCTTTACTACTGCAGCAAACCAGAGGTAGTGTATCAAATGTTCATTACTGCCTATACATCTAAATTAATTTGAAGATATCTTTAATATGAAGCTGTGAATGAAAATATGCTTGGATAACTTTATGTTCATGTAAGGCTCACAAATATCACAAAGTGGCAGTTTTTGAGTATAATGTGGGAAACATCAGATTTTCCATTTTGTTCAAGTAGATATGCCAATATTCTAGGAGGCACTGGTCAGCCTTTGTTAGCCACCATTTTCATACTTAGAGATAGTGACCATTGATCATTCTACCATCATCTTTAGAGGCCCATGAAGGAGAGTGAATGTGGATGTCAAAGTGGCAGCTGTTTAGACTACAGAGTTGCAACAGGAGGAAGCTATATTTTAAAGCACCACCTTTTATATCCCTTGGAACAGCAGTATGTGCAACTATTACAGTGATTTAACATCCATGCAAGCCTTTCCTGCAGTCGCTGCATAACACAGTTTCTGTCCATGAATTATGGACATTAAAAATCAATTTTCTCCTAGGCTAGCTGTTGTTTCCTGTTTGAATATATTCTTGCTATATTTCCCTGAAATAGATATGTCTTGA
Organism: Aphelocoma coerulescens; assembly: GCF_041296385.1. Taxonomy (NCBI): domain Eukaryota; kingdom Metazoa; phylum Chordata; class Aves; order Passeriformes; family Corvidae; genus Aphelocoma; species Aphelocoma coerulescens. Next base: position 33,359,217 of record NC_091014.1, on the reverse strand, counting down.
CTTGAACACTTCCCAAAGCTTTAGCGGAAATTTAGCACACTGTGAAGAAGACTTCGGTTAAAGATATTAACATGTTTTTGGAACAAATGTACTAGATTTCTGAAAATTATACAAAAGAAGAATGTCAGAACTCACCTTGAAGACAACTAATATAGAGTATTTTAAAGGGAAATCATGTTTAAGTACAACCACAGGATTTCTATATAATGGTTCCTTCAAATAATTAAATATGCTCCTCTTGGGAAGCGCATGGGAGGTCAATAGAAGATCACATTCTTTTGTGTGTAATCATGATTATATTTTCTGAGTATGCCTAAGGAAATAATTTTATCACTTACTTTAAATACTCAATACATGAAAATGACTATGTACTTCTGACGCACTAAAAAAGAAAATCTCTGTGTGATGGAAAGTTTTTTTAGTACGTCCCTCTTCTGTCTCCAGTGAAACGTGAAATGATCTACTTGCATGATATCAGAATACCACTAGGACACTTTTTCTATGTATCTGTGCACACCTGGGTGAATACACACATGTATTAGTGCTAAAGAGAACAGACATGAAAAACCCCCACTTCCAGTCTTCCACTTGCTTGCTCTACAGAGGTATACCCCACTCAATTTTAGTTTCCCTGCATGACAAGGTATGTCATTGTTTTAAGCTTATCTCCCTTCACCATACCCTCTCTTCCCCTCCTACCCTGATGGAATGGGGAGAGGAATCAAAGTTGAGATAAGAATAGTTTAATGATTGAAAATAAAGTAAAATACAACAATAATGGCAAATTATAAAATGATGAAAATGAAAAAGGAAAAACCCAGTGATGCTCAATGGAATTGCTCACCATCCACTGACTGATGCCAGACCTGCCTTCCTGAACCCAGATCAGCTGCCCTTTGTGGGTAGCTCTCCCCAGTTTATATACTGACCATGACCTTCTATGGTGTGGAATAACCCTTTGGTCTGTTCGGGTCACCTGTTGCAGCTGTGCTCTCTCCCAGTTTCCATTGTGTACCTCCTCACTGGCAGAGCATGAGACAAGAAAAAAGTTCTTGATTTAGGATAAACACAACTCAGCAAAAAATTGAAACATCAGTGTGTTATCAATTCCATTCTTATTTTGAATCCAAAACACAGCTCTGTAACAGCTCCTGAGAAGAAATTACTGAGTCTGAGAGTTCCGGTGTTCCCATTTGGGTTTCTCTGCACAGGTATTGTCTCAGGATCCTCCAATTAGTGAGGTAATTAAATATATTTATTCTTTGCATTTCAGCTGTGGTTTTGTGGCTTTTCTGGCTGCCTGCATGGACTCAGACATCCTTACAAATATTTATATACTTGCTAATCATTTCCGTACTTGCTGAAGTAAATAGTACAAGCCTCTGAAAGGCGAAGATGAATTCAATTTTTCTCAAACAAAGGAAGAAATTTTGTGGCTTTAAAACCTGAGGGAATAAGAGATATTTTCTTAACCACTGAGTTTCTTGGACAGAGCAGAGTACAAAACCAATGCTTCTTGTAAGTACAAAACACACGTTTCTAGTGATGCTTCTTAAAATATTTGGCATACAAAATTGCAAGTTTAATCCTGGGTCAGATAGAAATTCAAGTATCATGGAAAGTCAAGTACAGGAGCTTGGGCTGTGTATTAACTTTATTAAGAAAATAAAGAAATTTTAGAAGATGTCTTAGTTTCAAATTTTATCTTTTCTACTACTTCTAGGCCTATCTGTCCTTTTTGGATTTGAAACAAGATGGAGATAGCATACATTCATTCTATTAGGAAGGAACTTTAAATTTCTTTTGTGCTCATAGTGCCTTAGTGTACATTTGCAGAAGCATCTTTTGGTTTGAGGAAATACTGTAGTATTGCTATTTTGTGGTCTGTTCACTGAAGCTTCTTAACTTGCTTTTTAAAAACATGAATGCACGTAGCCTATTTTAGCAAATTTAAGGTAAAGCGGGTTGGATTATTTCATTATTATTTTTAATTTATTGCTTGCTTTTGCTAAGAGAACAATATTAGGGACAAAACTGATGGTTCAAAAGCTGGTCCTGAGCCTCTCTTCTGGCTGTATCAACAACCAAATTATTTCAGTTTTTGACTTCATGAAATTTATATCCTAAAGTGACAGCAAACTGGTCATGGCTGCAGTCTGCTATTGCATATAGTTTCCTGTGAAGTCTATTGCAGTGCCATAATCTCCTGACCATCCTCACCTGGCTTGGTATTAAAAAGTTTGTGTCATCTGTCGTCATTCTTCCTAAAAAGGCTCTTCTAATGAAGGCTGTGTCTGCAGCTATCTCTTCTCAGTGGTGGACTCATTCTCTCTTGCTGCATAAGCAAAAAATGAGAACAAGTTTTCTCTATTCAACTTTGGTGATTTTTCTTTTCTCTTTTATTGCAGAGAGAATGGAAAGGAAACAATGCAGCACAAAAAAAGGGAAACGACATCATGAGATGCACTTGGCAAAGCATCACTCGTCCCCAGCTGCTGTGTACAATTGTACTAAAGATGCTATCAGCTTCATAAAAAAAATTATAGACATTTTTCCTTGCTGCTGGCTGAAACTCACTTTTGGGGAAAGTAACTGAAAGAAACCAACAATAGCAGCTATTTAGCACAGGGAGCAGCTTTGTAGGGGACAGAGTTTTGGCACACAGGACACCTCACCATCAGTCATCTGGAAAATTTTTTCCAGTTGATATTAGGCTTTTTCCCAGTTGGGGTTTTGTTGTTTTTTTGGGGTGTGGTTGGGTTTTTTTTTGGTTTTGGTTGGTTGGTTGGTTTAGGTAGGGTTTTTTTCTTTTTTTTCATTAGATGTACTCTTATGCTGCAGGGTTCTCTTTGGAGTGTTTAAAATGTAAAATTTTTATGTAGAGAGAAACGTATGTGTTTCCCTTTTTGAATTTGCATGGGTTTCATAACCAAAATTTTTGTAATCTTATGATTCTTTGAGTGCAAGTGATGACAGATTTTCCAGGACATATATGAAAGCTTTGGTACATATGTACTTGGGAAATGGCTCTTTGAGGTATGGGAAATTGGAAGCATAAGAAAGGAATGGGGTTCAATCATTTTTCTTTGATTGCTTTTACTTGTTTCTTGCTCACTAGGTCCTTCTAATTGAGAAGCACATTTAGGAGTGAGAATTTAAGAGGACTAGAAATGAACATTCATTTTGTTTAAGCAAAATGAGCAAGTTGATAAGCTTTACAGATGATTGTGTCATTTGTGACACCACACATTGATTTCAATGGGAATGCAGGTGCCTAAGAGGGAATCATATTTTTAAACACTGCTGATTTGGATTCTCTGCAACTCTCTTTCTCTTTGGAGACAGAAATATAAACAGTTTAAACACAGGAATTCTTAAGGAAAAAAATTTGTTTATATCAGTTTTGTTTTAGGAAGCAATTTCATGTCGCGACCTTCTTAATGCATTAAATTCTGCAAAGTTTTGAAAGCATTTTAGACCACAACTGAAAAAACATGTTTGGATAATTAATCTCGGTATTATATTTTGACTGGATTCATGAGACTACACAGCAGATTTGGTGCACTAAAAGTTGCTTTTCACTCTAGAAGCACAACATGTGCCAGCTTGACTGGGACAGTTTATTGTAAACCTCTTTCAGTAGTGAGCTTAAAAGATTCATTGTGTCCTAAAGCATAAGCAGCATGATACCCTTGAGTGCTTCATACGATTGTGAGGAATGTAAATGTTATATTCATTCCAGCATATATTACTCTTTTTTACTGATACCACTTGTTCTCCACCTCTAGTCTATATATTATTTTTTTCTTGTTATCACAGGAAGTTAACACTAACAAGAAGCATAGTCTATGCTTAGGAAAGCTTCAGAAGAATGAGCTACAGTAGCAATGTACAAAGCTCAGGGGCAGAAAATGCCTTCACCTTACGAACATAAAAATAAATTTTAAAAAAGACTGAGTAAACATTTTCTTCATTAATTAACTGAATTATGATTATGCAATCAGGCTCATATTTCCTCTTGGATAATTTAGTGAAAAGGGGGGATTCTCATAACCTGAATCTGAAATTGAATGTTATCTGTGCTGGAATCACACACTTCAGCCACTTTGTGCTGAAGACATATTTTTGCCATTGCACAGAAAACTCCTCTGCCTTTCTTACCATAGGGAAGTACCCGCTCAGCTGGAGCAATAGAGATCTTTATCTTTTGTGCTCAGCAAAATCTGGACAGAGATATATTATTAAGTGCAAAGCTGTCGGGTCTTGACCCTGACCTGAACATAAATGTTTTGCTAGTATATAACATCACCACTTCCTCATGGTACAACCGGGATTAATTAAGTGGGTCACTCATATTTCTTAAGAGGGGACAATCACCTTCTTATGCAGGGCAGAATGTGAACCTTTACTCATTCTGATGTACTCTGATGAGAACTTTCTAACATTATTGACTTCTGTGAATTGCAGAGGTAAAGGTTTTTGGGTCCAGCATTTAAGATGTGTGAATTGCTTTTGATTTCACTTCTGACAGTTGGAACTCAGATCCCAGATATTTTAGAGTGAATGTTTTATGATTGGCCTTTACTCTTTTGTAGTCAGTATAAGTGGTACTTATAAGGAGAAGCATGTATTCTTTATTTTACTATAAAATATCCTTGACAGGCAATTATAACATATATGCAGAAAAGAAGGACCAAGTTTATGAAGAAGAATAATTTATATACTTGGAGCCAAACTTACAATTAGTATAAATATTGAACCGTAACTACACTCAGAATTACAGAATAACAGGTAAATTCACAAGTCTTTGGCAGCTTTTACATGAAAACCTTTCTCCATAGGTTTATAAGCAACCTGGTGTGGAAATCTTAACTTTAGCTTCCTTTAAGGTTTTTTGATAAATGTAAAAAAGATTTTGAATTTCCATCTTTATGACTTAAATTCAGGAATTGTTTATGAAAACAGCTTCCAATATTTTTACTTTAGATTCTTCTGTGAAGCTTCAATTGAACTACTTTTTTAGTGGAAAAAAAACACTGACACCATTGCCTTTTTTTCCCAGATGTTAATTACCTAAAATGTCTAGATTTGTGCATTTTATAATGTGAGCAATTATTTCTGGTGTTTCAGAGGGATATTTCTAAGAATATGTTCCATAATGTAGGAGCTGTACCCATTTTCTTCAGGGAAATATTTCCATGGTACTATGCACTGTGGTGCAAGGAAACATTTCAGAATGAATTTCCTTGGCTTACTGGTGGTAGTTACTCGAAAGGTACCTTGGGTATGATGTATGTTCCCTTACCAGAGATATTCTTATTGAGAGCTTTACAGAAGAAACTTTCTGAAACTGAGGTGACTGCCAAAAATAACATAATAAAAGCTAAATATTTTTGGGTGGATTCTGCTCAAAAGTCTCAAGAGGATTTGATAACTGATTTACCAGCAATAGCAAATTTCCTTAGAATCTAGTGACTAGCTGGCATCTGGCTGACAAATGCAAGTATTAAGAAATCCTCTGCAGATTATCTGTGGAAAAGACTTGTAACCTAGATGCATAACAAGACTATTTAGCAGAGACTGGAAAGAGATTAAAAATTATTTTAAATATCCAACCTGAACCTCCCCTTGTAAGAATTGAGGCCATTTTGCCTTGTTCTACTGCTAGTTGCCTTGGAGAAGAAACTGACCCCCACCTTGCCACAATCTCCAGTCAGTTGTAGAGAGCAAGAAGATCTCTCCTTAGCCTTCATTTCTCCAGACTATACCTCCCCAGCACCCTCAGGAGCTCCTCATCAGACTTGTACTCCAGACTCTAATTCATGAGGGCTGGCTGCCATACCCGAGTGCTGAGGGTCTGTGCCTTGTGCTACAGAGGCCTGTTGTGATGGACTGAGGGCAGTCCAGCAGGGGTGGACACGGGACCAGGGCACCCATCCTGGACTCGGAGCTGGTGGTGGTGGTTGCAGTAGCCCCAGATCCCCAACCACTCCACAGGGCTGCATGAATGGGGTGGGAAAGCGGCAGATCTCAGACCATGGTGGGGTAGGAAGGAGAAGACATATAGCAGGAGCTGGTGTAGTAGCATAATGGCCAGGGCAGGATAATGGGCAACTGTCCTATCTATAGTTTCAAAAATGCAGTAATTTGTACCCAGTGCACTTATAAAAATACAGTTCTGCACATTTTTATACCCGTATGCTGGTGCTATACAAAAAACTTGTGTCTCCACACTAGACTTTCACAAATAAAATTTTAATCTTATTTCTTATCTGGTATTGAGTAGGACATCACACTTAAACCAAATTCTTGGTTTAAGACAGAAAGTCTGAAAAATTTAGAGAATTTTGATGGCTGAAGTAATCTATCATGATTGAGTCAGTTCTTTAAAGTTGAAAAATAAGTGCAAAATAGTTACTTGTTCCTGGTCCTCAGAAAAACAGATATAGACCATGGTTTTCTGTGGGATATGCCCAGCCCTTGCCCTGGAGGGATCCCTGCTGAGACAAGAGATTTTGCAATCGCCCAGCAGGACTCCCTGAAAGGGGCAGCCGCTTCTTGGGTCACGGCGAGGAAAAGTGGACCCACAATCCTTTGAGAGACACTATGCAGATCTTTCTGTAACCCATTGGTCCGTCCCAGACCCTCTGTAACCCATTGGTCTGTCCCAGACCCTCTGTAACCCATTGGTCCCCCGCTGATCCCCTGTATCCCTATAAAAGCCACCTAGCTCTGTGGGAGGGGGAGAGCTCGTCCCTGGATTTTCCCCTTCGCCGGAGGGAACCAACAATAAAGCTACCTCTGTGCGGAACCAGCCACACGGGCCTCTCGTCTCTCTCTGGTCTGGTTTGGCCTGGAGGATGCCCTGCAGAGCTGAGCTGAAATCACGAGCTGACAATCACTAAAGAGCTGATAGCCTCTGCAAGGGCCCTCCTTTGCCAGCAGCTGAGAGGAAGACACTGGGCCTCGGGAAGGCGATCCCTTCCGGGACCATCTCTCCGGACCAGTCACCTCTTCCTGGGTCAGAGCCACGGACCCCCCCACCAGCTGAAATAGTTTTCTGCCATTTAATTTGATCAGGATGGTAGAAGAAATTTAACTGTATTACAATTGCACATGTAGAGAATGGTTAAACCATAAAAATGTGACACTGTCCTCTCAAATCACTTCAAAGTACTCTTCAGATCCACTTATCCAGAAGTCTTCAGTGCTTGATTTTCAATACAATAGTTTCATTATAGATGACAGACTTCCCTTGCAACAGTTCTAGGTAAAAAGCCAATCTCTACTGGTGTTCTGCTTTGCCATATATAGGATATTAAATTTATTTTCAGTTGAGCATCAAAGGAAGTGTGTCAGTATCTCTGTACATACACTGATTTATAGTTACTGTAAAGACTGAGGTTCTAGAGCTGGCCATCACCCTTATTCTTTAAAGATGAATCATCACATAAATTAAATTGCAGCATGTATCTCAGACCAGAGTTATCTCACCTTACTCTACGTGCTGTTAGCATTTCACTTTGTATTTTGCCGAGAGCTACATTTCCCATGTAATCCTGAGCTCTTCTCTCAGCTATGTCAGAGGCTCTTTACGTGTAATAGAACTGTATCTAAAATTATATTTACAAATGTATATTATGCAGCCTGATTCACAAGTACAGACATACTCCGGTAGTGATCATTCGCCCTCCATTTTCCCCCTTTTCCTCCAAATCTAATGGATCCTGTTCCCTGTTAAAAAGTAAATTGATGGAATTACAACACTGCAAGAAACAAATATGTTCACAGAATGTTGAATGCATTGTTTTCATGCCACCATAAAGCTTGTTATTTCTCATATCTATTATTTTGTTTTATGAGAGAACGGTCAATTTTAAAGACTCCCTGAAGAAAAGTAAATAAATATTACTGGAGAACTGGTCGTTAATCCTTTTGAAAGTGCAAACTCCTTTTGCAGTTACTTAGATGATAGAAATATTTTGAGCTGTTCTCATTTTAACTTGAATAAATGAGTAGCCTTAGAGGAATCAGCAAGTAAAAATGCTTCTTTGAAGACTGAACCATACTATCATAAAATATAAATGTTCAGCCAAATAATTTTAAATAAATAAATAAATGGATGAAAGCAATAATAAATAACAATAACAACAATAATATTAATAAATAAAAAAGTAGTAAGCATTTTGCATTCCTTTATCACTAAATTCTCCAATCCTTCTCTTCATTTCTCTGGTTTATCCAAAATTACCTTAGGCAAACAAAGAAGTAGTGTTATTTATTTTCTCAAGGGAAGGATAAAGTTTGACATCACTTATCTCCTTAAGAACTCACACTGTTTTGCTTCAGTGTTATACAGATACAGTGGGTTTGCGTAGTACAGATAATGAGAATATTCTATGAAATGTGACCCTCTGACATGCATGTTCATAATATTCTCTACAGGAAGGATAATTTTAGCCTTTTCTCTCTTCCAGAGAGTTTGTGCCTGGATAGAAATTATGGCATGGCTCATCATCCAGTACATCAAGAAGAGTGATTGAGGGGTAAATTCCCAGAAGTGTTGTGATGTTGGACTGCAATGTGCTTTTCTGCAAAAAGTACCTTCAGGGTGCCTTAAAGGAGGTATTTCTCTGAAAGGGGAATTCACAAAATAGTGCAGCCTGAAGAGAAATCCATAAATGCTGGTCAATGGGAAGTGAAGGGGGGAATTTACTGCGGACAGTATATTCCAGTAGGTGGGATGGTAAAAAATTCATGTTTTTCTGTGTATTTCTGTGACTAAGCTACTTAATGTTATAGTTAGGGATTAGAGAATTGAATCTCTTGCAGAGATATATGGTGGGATATGAATATCTTAATGGCAACCCACAACTTCTCCATCAAGATATGCATCCAGACAAGCAGGAGTCCCCTTCAAGTTTTGTTCCATGAATAATGTCTACATGATCTAACAGTGAGTTGTAGATTAAAACTACAGGAGATCTTGACTTGCCAAACTGTTATCCTACTCACTTTCTAATATGCAGAAAAACACTGGAGCGATTTAAGTTTGCTATTGAAAAATGCAAGACAGTTTCATAAGAAGTGTATATGTATTTTCTATTTATGGATGCAGAAGAAAACACAAGAATTAATGTAAAGTGCTTTCTATATTGTAAGAAAAGCTACAGAATCTGGAATGGCAGATGTAATCACTAAGACAAAAGAATCCTAATGACATTGTAGAGATGTCTGAGAGGAATCTTTTCTCTAAAGGGAAAGTCCTAGCAGAGAGATACAATGAACCACTACATAAAATAATACAGAGGTGGAAAATTATGTAAGGCAGTAAAATGTCAAAACAAAGAGATAGGAAAAAGAACAAAGAAATAAATATACCGTAATTAAACTTTGATATTCACAAGCCCCATTTTGTTCTATAAAAAAAGTGGTGAAACAAATTTAAAAAGTGCACAGTGGAATCAGGAGAAAATTGACCACAAGATGAATCTTTAAAGGAAGGACGTGAAGGAATGAGGGAACTAAGTAACTTTAGTGACTTCATTGCAGCTAGATATCTGAGTCTTAGATTAAGGAAATGGAATAATATACTGCATATTAGCAAAATAATATCACAGTAATACTGCTGGATGTCTGAAAGAAAATATTTGCAATGTGAGTGAAGGACACACAAAAATCCCTGATATGACTAAAAACCATTTCTAGATCAAAAAAGCCCTTTTGTGCTAGGGGCAATACAAGTGAAAAGAAAGTATGAATGCAGTATCTAGCACACAATGTAAATGAGCATGTAGGTAATTTGGTAAACAGGTATTGTGCTTAGAGACTTTAGATGCTAAAGCACACTGAAGTAGAAGTATAGTAAAGAAAACTAGCAATGGTATTAAATAATATTAGTTATGATTCTAATGTTGAAAAAATAGCTGTAATCCAGGTGCAAAGCTCCTGTATAGAGGTTTTGTTTTTTTTTTGTGATAGCAAAATCTATGCATGAAGCAAACACTTAATAATAAGTAGGAAATTGATGAAATGCCAGAAATTAAGTATCAGCGAGATGCAGAAGAAAAAGGGAGAGTGTTGCTGAAGTTTCAAGTATGAGGACAAGTATTCTTTCTCCTTTATCATTTAGACCTGGGTATTTGCTAGTTACTATCAGGAATACTGGGCAAATTAAAGAACTATTCAACAATAGTCAAAGTAATAAAACATAAATGGAGACCATGAGAGAGTGCACATGCTTACTAAAGGAGAAATGCTCAATTTCTTACAAATAACTTGAGTAAACAGTTTCACTGTAAAAAGATGTTTGGAACTATTGCTAGAAACAAAATCTCCTCAGTTGGACAGTAGAGGTTGACACTTATGGAAGAAAGACCTCAGGCCAAAAATTACTTTTCTATTGTCCTGTAAAAGCACATTCAGAGTTGTGGATTGTAAATAATAGTTCCTTCCTCCTTTGTTTGTATTATGCAAGAAATCTTTGGTACTGTTGACAAAGTAATAATAACATGAGGCACAGTGGGGGTTTTCACTGAAAAGCAATGTGGGTTCCCTTGCGAAGCAACACTAACTAATAAAAAGCCCACAAGAGGATTTCTTCAAACAGAATTAGTAATTAGACAGTAATAAAGTATGTATCTCAGGTTTTTATTCACAGTTATGTCACAACATAGCTTGCTTTTCTACTTGAAAGATATCATAAAGCTTTCTGTGTCATTCAAAAATCACAGTGACAGGGACAAGGGTGGCTAGTGTAAACATATGAGTCTGGCTTCACTCCCATTTCAATTACTTTTTAAAAAAAATTTAAATAAAACCCAGAAAATTAACAGTAAAGAAACAGAAAATTAATCCAGGGATATCCTGGGCATCCCAGTAGCTGTCTGGTTCTCTAGGAAAGCAGAAGACGGTTTCAGCCCACTGCTCCAAACAGGGTCAATCCAAAAGATTTGAAGTGGCCTCATCTCTCACCTGTATGAGTACTCAGCTATAGAACAGCTTGCTTTGTTGGAGCACAGTTAAAAAGGAACTGGAGAAAGGACAGCTATGCAGTTATGGGGTCATACAGGCAAGACAGGTGAGGACTGCATTTGATTTCAGAGCCAAAATCCCTTTGATGACTCTGATCTTCTCTTCAGAAGTGATCTTGCCTTTTTCTCATCTCCTCTGTGCTCTACTGACTGATGTTATAGCAGCATTACTGACCTAACATTTCAACTGCTGTAGGACAGATAGCTGCTTCTGGTGTCCATGGCTAAACACTTAGCCAGGCTGAGCCATATATCTCCTGATGAGCTGAAACAGCACTTCAGTGCATAAGTTCCTCCTATTTCTCTTATCCCTATCAGTTTGCTGTCTGTTATGTCTTCCTATGGAATTATGGCGTTGGTTTTCAATATAGGTGAATAAACATGCATTTTACTCTTCTCCATTTTACCTCAACAGAAGCTGACAATCTTCTTTAAAATTAGACAAGGGTCTTGCAGAAGGTTAATTTTGAAATGTCATGGGAATACAGGAAGATTGTGTATGACTGAGTGCTTGTTATGCAGAAAGCTTCACAGGAACTGGTAAAGACAGCAAACAAAACAGAGTGAAAGAAACTGGGTTGGTGAGTACAAAAGTTGATGGTTCTCTTCATACACTAATGAAAAAAAATAGATAAAAAGCTAATGGATTGCCCGAATGTATTGACTCTAATTTACAGCATGAAAATATATAACCTCAAATACATCCTGGGAGTAGCTCTGAAGATGCAATTTATCCTTTTAAAAATTGGCGGAATTTGTTCATCATTGATGTATTGGTACTTGAGTTGAGAGCACTACAATAGGGCCTCTATTATCCCAGCTCAGAATTTTTTCTGTATTCTTGTGCATATTGTCCAGTGCAAAATAAATGATCCTTTAATAAGGATTTTGACTCTCCCTTTGAAAGGATGTCTTCTGATTAATAGTCTGGTCATTTTGGTATTTTTATGGTATTTAGCCCAGATTTTCTACATTCAGTGTCATTTGAAAGTCTAGGATAACTCAGGGACACTAACATTCACATCGGTCTTAGAAATCCTACAGTTTTAAAATTCCCCAAAATTAATATCCAGTAGATAAGAGGAGAGGCAGAGGAAGAGAAAGGAAAATATTTGTGATTATCAGTTATCTGTTGTCTCAGAGAGTTAATGATGGCAGATTCCTTTGAAATACTGCTGAGAAGAAGCAGTCGTTCCCTTTTTTGCCATATTTTGGCTGCAACCCTCTGGATCAGCAAATATCATCTGAGGTTGCAAATTCTACTTTATGCCTTTACAGAAAAGCATGTGCCATAAGCCAGGAAATAAAATGTAATACTGTAGGGATTACAAGATCTAAGGATGAGAATACATTTACTTTCACAAGAGTATTAATATTCTGGAGCATAGTGAGAGATCTATGCTCTTAGAATAAAATCCTGATCTAAGGAAAAGCAATAGCATACTTTAAGGTAGGTTATTGAAGCCTCTTTTTTCCTTAAGACAGCCCTTTTAATCTGTTTTCTTTTTGCTCAGTGCTGCTAGGATTTTCAAACATGAAATCAAGAGACTGGAAGTGTCTTGTCATGCTGTCAGACATCAATAAATAAGTGTCAAAATATGAGTGTAATTTTACTTCAAATAGTGGTTAATTTCTTTAAAGTGCTTAAATATTTTTCTCATTGGTTTTAGTGATAAAAATAGTACGAAAATTTGTCTATATAGTTTATGAACTATATATATTATATAATAGAACTTCTTAATTTGCATTTCTTCTTGGGTAATAAGTCATGTTCAGGATAAGCAAGTCATCTTTTTTGTTTATGATTCGAAATACATGCCTGAGAAATGTACTTTAAATTGGTACGTGATCCCATTCCAGTTTGAATTTTTTCATGATGAATGATTTCTTCTTCCTCAGTGTTTCACAGCAATATTACATTTGTTCATTTTATGCCAGGTAGAAGCAAGCAGTGAAGTTCAGATCCTCTTGGGAATATTTCTGGAAGAATTGAACTGTGGCTTTTGCCTTCAACTATGATGCAATATCTATTCCAGGGAAGTTAAAATTCCCCTACACACTTCTACACGTGCTCACCAGTACTCAGTATTCAGTTACAGAAGAACTTCAATAGAAAAGGAGAAGGGAAAAAATCCAAATAGGTACCTAAGCCACTAATATTAAATATATTTGCAATTTTGTGGTGCAATTGGATGCTAGTAGAATGGGGCCTGGCTGTGGCTTACAGAAAAACACTCTTCCAAAGCAGATAGCATAAAACTTTCCTCACATATCTCTGACAGTAAAAATCAGGCCAAATTTCCTGTACTCTCAACATTGGAAGACTTGAGACCAACCTTAAGTAAGGACTGGCAGACATGTTTAGGTGTTTGGTCACTCAGACAAGTGGAAAATGCTCAAATACTCTTTCTAAATTTCCTGGTTGAAGTGCTGTGTATTCCTGTGCATCATGTCAAGTCATTTTGTGGCACATTGTCTAACAGAATGTGACTGATGCTATGCCTCAGAAACAGAAGTAATTGACAGTGCCTAATCTAATTCATGAAAACATGACCTTCAGAAGATGTACTTTGAGATATATGACATGTAATATTCTCATATATCCTTTCCCTTAATTTCTGTTGACCTGACTGCGGACTTTTCTTAGTGGCTTGTCCCTCATGACCATGTATTTGGTGTCATTCTTTTTCAGAAATATCTTTTAATTTCCACAGTCTTTGAACCAGGATTTCCATATTTTTCCATCTTGCAATAACTCGAACAGGTTATGTTGAGTATTTCAAAAATTTGAAAGTGGAATTCTTAATTTTTTCTTTGGAATTATAAAAGTTTAGATGTGATAAATTAGACTCATATAACAATAAAGATATGAATGTGTACTCTGCATACAGTTTTCTTTCATGCATACTTGTAAGCTGTTAGAGTTCCCTAAAAATCTCAATGAGTGTGGTAAATCAATTCATAAACTGTAAAAGCTTTCTAATGATTTCGCTTCAAATGGAAACTAAATGAAAAGAGTCTTGGTTAATATATTTGATTCAACTGTATTATCCTTATCTATTATCCTCTCAATATTTTGTAATCTGGAAAACATAGGTTAAACTATGTTCTGTCACTTAACATAAAATTATCAATAGGTATGTTATTCATAAATGAGATAATAAGCACACAAATACTTAATTCATCCTGTTTCCTTTAGTTTAGACTTTGATAGAAGTGGATCAGTGCAACTTATTGGTCACAAGTTATTTATTCATGATTTTAGAACTATGAATAATAAAATTCAAAATCAGAGAAAAAATTTCTATTAAATAATGACAAAAGTTATTAATATATATTTTGGACTTTAGTAGAAGCTTTTTAAACTGAACATCAGATAGTGTCAAGAAACTGATAGTTTTCTATGGTGACAGCATGTTTTGACAGTTGCACTGAAATACTTCATTCAAACACTAAGGGAAATGTAGTGGCTTTGTTGATCTTCCTATGAGAGAATTATTTTGCTGCATTGTTATAATCTGGTATTGTACATTAGAAATAAGCCTTATGAAACATCACCCTGAAGGTCAAAAATAATTCTGTTATGAATTTAAAACAAGTGTTTGAAGGGAGGAAAAGAGGTTTGCAAACATACAGCTCTGTCTCCTGCAAATCCCATGGAGATTCTCAACTGCTGACTCCTTATCTTAACATGTAACATAATAACCAATTACTGTCAATGTGATCAGACCCATCAGACTCCTATTGCATTAACCTTATGAACTGGTTCAAGAGAAATGTAATCAATCCATTGCTAAATTAATTGCTAATTTTAAAGTTATCATTAAATAATATTATTCCAAAATTGGCATAAATCATGTGGTCAAGTATCAAATTAGGTTCCAAGAAAGGCAAAGGAGTAGCAAGTTCTATTCAAAGGATTTCATTATATTCATTTGCTCAGAGCATTGAGAGGTCATAATTTTAACCTTGTATGGGTCCAAACCATATGAAAATTATTCATGTCACCGAAGGCCAGCGATAATTCCTTTAATTCCATGGCATATTAATGACCAACAACGAATGGGCCCCTTAAGTGTTCCATTTATTGTCTTAAATATGAAAATGTTTTAAAGATTAGAGGGGAAATTGTTTGAATTAATTAACTGAACTGATGCTCAAGGGAACTGCTACAAGATTTTCAGACAAAGGCTGAGAATTTACAATAATGACATTTCTTTCATAGTTATAAAATATAGTACCAGAGGGACTTTGAGGCACTCTTAACATTTTAGCTGATGTCTGTTGAGGGTTTGAGATTCCTCTGAAAGCATCAATTATGGCATGAAAGGCATCACATTAAAATAGCTGTGAGGCCCACAAATTTCACCATTGAAATGGGATGGGATAACTGACAAAATGAAAATTCAGACTGTAAATGGAGACTCTTAAAGTAATAGGATCATTTATAAAAAAGTGATTTTTCAGGAAAGGTAATGTGCAAAACCCAAGAAACCCTACTGGCTTCAAAAGGAAAGCTACAGAGTTTGTTCCTAAGTTACACTTGAGTGAGTGTAGTCTCCCAAAAGCAATGGTGAAACAGCAGTAATCTGTGTCATAGATAGCAGAGACAAGGACCATCCAAGCTTGTGACAGGTCTGTGTGATATTACAGCCCTTGATTGCTGCCTGCTATCTTTTCTTGGTTGTTCTTGGATCAGAGATCACCAAATATCCTGAACTGTGTTCTGATTCTGTGATGTGAACAAACAAAAATTTACATCAACTTAATTTCAATATTGGCTAGCCTACATGGAGTGGTCTTTCAGCTGATATTTCCAAAGGATAAGGGCTTCAGTACTCATGTAGTCATATATGTAGCACCATGATACTTTTACAAATGGAGTTTGCTGTGATAATTTAGAAAAAAAAAAACTTGAAGACTGTACAAAAGGCCCTCTTCTGCTCTTCATACATTTTCTTTTGCTCTTTTACATGCATTTTCTTTTTACTTTTCCTGTATTCCACATAGGAATTTCTCATGTTCTCAGTTTGATCCATCCCACTATTAACAAGGACATTCCCTCTTGTAAGACAACACTGGCCAGTGTGGCCACCAGTGTATCACTGATATTTATTGGCACTAGATCCTGAAGCTGGGCCACGCTTGGTTTCTACCACTCTCAGGTCTGCAGA
The DNA here is from genome assembly GCF_041296385.1 of Aphelocoma coerulescens. NCBI lineage: Eukaryota > Metazoa > Chordata > Aves > Passeriformes > Corvidae > Aphelocoma > Aphelocoma coerulescens. Next base: position 33,343,010 of record NC_091014.1, on the reverse strand, counting down.
AAGTCTTCTGAATTTAAAGGAAAGACATCTAAAACTGAAATAAAAGCTTTAAAATAAATTTTTCTTCTCTGTGCTGTGCTAACAGAGCAGCTGAGAAAGAATGTGACGACAGCATACAATTTCTACTGCAGAGTTCAATGCATTGCAAATGGATTTTTCATGACTAGGTTTCTGATGCCTAGTATAACCTAGGGAGCTATGTAGTTTAGTCTAATTTACACTGAAAAATGAATAGCACTAAGGAATAGGCACATAATAAAAATAAATGGAAATACCTCATCACTGTAAATACCATAAATTTTCCAATATGATGTGGAAACAGAAAATCCCAAATTTTTATCATACCATATAGCATCTAATTTATAGAACAGATATTCTATCAGATGTCTGCTCCTATTATCCTATGATTTTAAGTTTTCACATCTTTTTTTTCTCTGTATTTCAGAAAACTGAAATCTAAATTATTCAGTTTAGTGTTGCTTGCATATTCACAGCCGTTGACTGTGAATAGTTATGTCAATATGATAGGTATATGCACTCACAGACTAAATAGTGAGGAATACAGCTGATCATGTATGCACAGTGCTCTGCTATCATGAGTTTAAATTGGGAATATGTTTTGATCAGATTATTAAATCTGTTTGTAAGATACAATTTGATATATCAAAACATTTTGTTGCAAGAGAGAGGAAGAGAGAATCCAGGACTAAGTAGAAGAGAGCTACATCTGTAACAATTAACCTTTTCATAGTAAACAGTAGGGTCAACCAGTAAAACAGCTAAAGAAATAATTTTAAAGAAATAATTAATATAGTAGTATTATTACACTTATATTATATTATTAATGTATCAATATGAAAATTAAACATTTATATGCATTAAATACTTTTGTGCATTAACAATTTAATCATTCTCTTACTTCATTCTTTGTGAAAAAATGCTGATAGGTATCAGCACATAGATAGATCAGCATGCTGATAGATGCACATTACTACCTAGTGAGTATATTATCCTCCAAAAAAACACTGAGAAAGGAGTTCTTTTTACCCCATGAAGTTTTTATTTTTATCTAGATTTTATTGGTCTCATTTTTCAGTCCCATGGTCCTTGAAGCTTTGAATATATACGCAGAAAATCTTGACATTCTCTATGATTATCACTTAGGTATAACCTCTGAAATTAAGCATTCATTTGATTTCACAATATCTTTTTGCCAACTTGATTAAAACATATTCACACAAAAGTCAGGTTTGATATAAAAATAAATTATTAGACTTGGTTTTGGAATTTTCTTTGCAAAAATATTTTTCAGAATTTGTTTTGTATCTAATTTTATTTTTCTATAAACTTGTCTTTTTACCGTTAGCTAGGACAGTGAGATTTTGAATTTCTTTTTAAGGCTAAAAATATTGATCATTTCACTTCAGCTACAGTGAATCTTTACAATTTTACTCAAATTGCATTGAAACAAAAGTAAACATTTAACAGATAACAGTAAGAAATATCCTCAGCTGAATGTATTTAAGGTTTCATTGCTTTCACTAACAGGAAGTAGTATCTTCAAAAGCTTGTGAGATAGAATTTGCAACTGGGAAGATCCCATTGTTATCAAATGTTAACAGATTTTTAAGACTGTGGTGGGTTAACCTTGGCTAGATGCCAGATGTCCATTCTATCACTTCCCTCAGCAGGATGCAGGGTGGGGTGTGAGAAAATGAGATGGAAAAAAACCCTTGCAGATGTAAATAAAGGCAGCTTACAAAAGCAAAAGTGAAGCAAAAGCAAAGGAAAAAAGTCAAAAGATTTATTCTATACTTCCCATCAGCAAGTGATGTCCGGCCACTTGCTGGGAAGCTTGACTTTACAACAAGTGGTTACTCCAGAAGGTAAAAGTTGTAAATAATGATTGCAGCCCCCTTTCCTCCTCCTTTCTCTTACCTTTATACCTGAGCAGACATCGTATAATATGGAGTATCCCTTTGGTCATTTTGGCTCAGTTTACCTGGTTATGTCCCCTCCCAGGATTCTGACCACCCCCTCCTACTGGTGAGCAGGGAACACTGGAGAGACAGGGCTGATCCCATGCCAGCGCTGCCCAGCTGTAGCCAGAGCTCCTGGTGTGTTACCAGCGCCTTGCAAGCCACCCATGCAAAGCGCTGCGAGGGCCGCTGGGGGGAAAACTGTCTCTGCCTTGGGCAGACCCAAAACAAAGAGCAGGTTAAAAACCACTATGTGTAAGTATGAAAAAACTGTAAGTAGGGTAACTTATTCTGAAATAAGATCATCTGCCCTACTCTGGCTCCTTAAAGAGTCAAATATTGTTCTCATGCTACAGCAGCATGAATCTGGAATGTCACAGATAAGTATGGCAGGGTTTGTTTTTGTGCACACAACACAGGGCATAACAGGTTTTTGTATAGACTGCTGTAGACTTGTCAATAAAATATAAAAAAGCAGTCTTCAAATTTCTCATTTTTAGTCTGTCTTCAAGACTCTTGTAACTGTGCAGTATCACAGTAACACAGTTTAGACTGAAAATATGTTTTGACTGTTGGTAGGGTTGATTGAATGCAATTAAATTTCCAAGATACTGCTGTAATGCCTGGAAGCAAGCTATTGATGCAGTGACTCATGTTTTGATCCAGTTATGTTCATCTAGTTTCTGCATATGCGACATGCATCATACCTTAGCACTGAGAAAAAAAAGGAAAAAAATTTAAAAATTCTGTGACTCTGAGATCTTACTACATAAAACACATACACACCTTGTACAGGAAAAAACTAAGACCTAGAAATATATGTAAAAGAGATGGCAATTAAAAACCCCCAAAATCCTATAAAAACAAAACCCAACCAACCAACCAAAATAAAACTCAAAACCACAAACCTAAATGACTATACATTTCTTACCTGGCCACTGGAGGAGTTGAGTTTCTTGCTATCTACATCGAATTTCAAGAGATAGAGTTTCATAACTGAAAATTATACCTGTGAATGCTGTCCTCCAAGCACCTGTGTGGCAGCTTGATCCCAACCTACTGAAATGTACTTTATAAGATATGATGAAATATTTGATCATATGTCTAACACAAACCTTATCTTTCCAATGTTAGGCTTAAAATATTAATTTCCTGTTGGAACTCTGGGTTCTGAGAATTTCAGCCTTTCAGTGCTGAGAGGCAGTGATCCTCAGAAGTACACTGTATTCAATCCAAAACCCTTGGAAAAGCTTCCTAAATTGTGTGATAGCACTGAGGTTGTTGCTCTGTAATTAAAAGTTACGTCACTGGTTGAAATATGTAGAAATGTAGAAAATTAGGTTTAGAACATATAGGTAGGAATAGGTTACAACATGCAGGATTTTGGGTGTGGATTTTTGTCTTCTTCTTTCTCCTTCTTCTTCACAAATCTGAATGCTCTGTCACTGGGTCAAAAGTTCCGCACTGCAGAACATGGAAAGTTAGTAATTGGGTTGTAAGTAAAAACATATCTCATAATTGGTTAGTTTAGACTTTAAAAAGCTTTGAAAATTAAAACTCATAGCCATTTTCCACCCTGCCAACAAAGAGGCACACTCTGTGCAGCTGTGTTACTGATAAGATATAATAAACAACTAAGTCCGAACCAGAATTCTCTATCTCCTGCGTCTCAATTCAAACTCTGAGTAAAAGAACTCGAGATAGAGAAGAAAACAGAGAAAATTAATAATTTGCCTTGAATTATTCAAGTCTTTAATAGTCATATGTCAGATTCTGTCTGCACTTTAGAAGTTTCTATTCTATGACTGGGAGATATCCTTATGCACATAAACAATAGAAGTACCATGTGTCTTCTGAACTTCAAAATTTAGACTGTTGTGCAAAATGTATCATTTTGACAGCTAACTATGTTAACTTGCCTAATTTTCAGAATGAAAATAGTTACTTTCAGCTTTTAGAGTACTTAAATAGGTCTTGCCAGTGACAATCATATTTTTTTTTTCATAATTCTATAGATTTTCTGGTTTATTTCCTTGCTTCACTTTTTGTTTCAGCACTTTGACTGTCTCAAGATAGAGAAATTTGTTGAAAATGTATTCCACGTTCCTTTTTCTTCTGCTTCCCACAGAAAACAGATATATAAAAATTGATCTAAATAGCAAGAATGAAGGGCTCATATTCTGTTTCATGCACCTTAGCAAGCACAAAATATCTTACACTGCTATGTACAAAGCCACTTTCAAATTATCTATGTTTTTGCCATTTCCTTTCTTGAGAACAAACAAACAAAACAACAGTGATTACAGAATCTTTGGTACAAATTTTAGTGTAAATATTTGAACACGGACTTAACCCACCTACTGAGATCCAGTTCTCTCATAAAAGTGCAAATATATGAAAGATGGAACTGAATTTAAATTTTCTTTAATATGATCTTCATCCCCTACTCATATACAATGAATTGATTAATTTAAAACTCTGAATGAAATATTTTGGACACAGCAATTGATTTTTTTCCTAAATTAAGCAAAACCTAAGCTTCATAAACAGAAAAACAGTTTTTCTGTCAGAAAATTTCCATATGTGTTTGTGTACATACCTATGTACAAATAAGTAGTCAGTGAAAACTCCTCAGACTTTCTTCAGTTTCTATATCCTTTGATATATGTAAACTGTTTCCAACCAGGGGAGACTGATCTGACTTATTGCTGATATTTCTTCCTTGCGATACCATTACCCATTTCAGGAATTCAAGCTATTAAGGCTCTGGAACCGCATTTGTGTAGGATCTATGTTACCATTGAAATGCACCAAATAATGCTGTTTATAGTGGAAACAAAAAAAAAAAAAAAAAAAAAAAGAAAGAGAATAATTTATAGATGTTCTTCGCAGCATTATTTTCAGACATGAGAGGTAAAAGGTAATCATGCTGTTCTGTTCAACCTGAAACATAAGGTGAAAGTATTATTCAAATTTTTGCATAACCTCTTTCAGTGTAAAACCACAGTTTTATCCAAATGGTAATCCACAAGAGATGTGAAAATACTGTGTCTGGATCTTGAACATGCTAACTATTTGTTCTGGATTTGCCTAATATAAAATATACAAATAAATTAGCTTGACAGTAATGCATGCAGGGATCTTCTGTAGTTATGGTAATTAAGCCATTAAAGTACTTCACTGGAAGTTTAACATATTTCAGAATCCATATTTTAATTTTTTACATGTAAACCAGTATATAATGAGAAACTGCTCAATATTGCACATACTGGTTTTATTTTGTAATAAGTTAGATTGTATACTGCATATCATCTTTGAAGTTAAAGACATGTAATTAAAGGTGATGGAAATACCTTTTCTCCATTTAATATAACAATTTTTTTAAATGCAATTAATAGAAGACAATGTTGAAGATCATTTTTAGTGTGTCTTCCGTGTAGATTTTCAATGCTCTTCTTTCCTTAAATAATCACTTATTATGCTTTATGGGTTGCAGCAGAAATTGCACAGATCCACTTTGAGAATTGTTAGTCTGTTTTTTAATCCTCTATCTTTCCAATAGACAGGAATAGTGCTTGGGCTTTTCTAGGCTAATCCAATTACACCCTGGTAAATTTACAGAAGATAAAGGGTCAAGTTATTATTAAAAATGCTTTGTAGTGCTACTTTCAGGAAACAGGTTTAGTCCTTGTTACAGCAGTGAAGCTAAAATGATCCTTGCTGGAATGCAGCTCTGAATGTCACCTAAAAGCTGAAAACTGCTGTTAGGGTTTCACCTTCAGTTAATTTTTCATTTAAAGTGCAGCATTCACACAAGTCTATGTTTCTTAGCAGATGCCATTTGCTGGAAGTAAAAGTAAGGAAATCGGACATCACTAATACTTGAAGACAGAATCTAATGGAAATCGAATCATCCCACAAAATCCATTTGGAGCTTATTTATAGAGTTGGCCATGAGTTTATTGACAATTAGGAAAATAGGGTTTTCTTACTGCCCTCAAATGGAAACTGAATGAGTATTTGCCAGTCCAACCACATATCTCTAGTTGCAACTGTATTTTGAACATGCTAGATAAGGGCTCATAATTTATAATAACACCTTATGTCTTCTGAAAGTCTGGTTGGTACTTGGGAAAAAGCAGGCTTGGTGTTTGGTTTCTCACTTCCCTGATTTGGGCTTGACAAGTGAGTATGAAATTCTGCCAAATGTGACTCACTTGCCAGGATCTTGGGGCATTCACTACTCACCAAGCTGAAGATGGCATTTATTTTGTGAATCAATAAAGCTGACCAGCTGGCTGGTAGTCAAAAAAGACTACTGTCCTAATACTTGGGAAAAATAACTCATCCACTTAAATCAGGATTGTTTTATTCTTTATTAATGCTGTGTGGATTTCAAGATTCTTAAATTGATGGAAAATGTTTGAGGTTGCTACACATGAATAGTGAAATCCTGGTTCAACCCATGTGATAGCATCCCTGTCACTGATTTGAGTGGACTTAGGATTTCCCATTCAATTTCATAGGAAATATCTCCAACTGCTCTGGCTCAGAACAATTCTGCTGGAGCCCAGCCCACTGCCCCGTGAACTGAAGGCTTCTGACCAGGCTAAGGGATGTGGCTGCCACATTCTTGTTTGTAGGTCCATCCAGTGACAAACATGAGCATGAATCTCAGAGACAGACGTGGTCACAGGCCACTGAGAGCTTCGAGAAGAGGTAACGGAAGCAGCATTTTTTACTGTAGAGGTAGGAACTAAAGCACTGAAAATTTTGGTATTTGTCCTGACTATTTCACACCCACAGGGCCTTCAGCAGCTGTCAAGGCATAGAAGATTTAGTTTGCTTGCTCCAGCAAAAACCTCAGATCTTCAATAACATAGTCTAGTGACCTAACTATACCATACTTCCCTTCTCTCAGAAGATTATGTTGATTACACATTTGCACTTGTCACCTTTAGTGCACCACTAGTCCTCACCTTTCTTTACCATCTTACAAAATATTCCCATTATTCTTGTCTGTCAGACATTAGTCTCGTTACTAAGTTACAACTGTATGCCCCCCTGTGATCTCTAAAACAAGTTTCACATTGGAATGATATTTTTTCACATTATTTTGTTTTGCTGATGCTAGAGTTTTACAATGTTTAATACATGAAATATTAATTACCTTTTCATCCTGAGAAGTCAGAATTATGATGATATCAATTTAATAACCAATGATCCCTTTATTTCAGCCAGTTTCTTTCAAATTCTTACTTCTAGGGAAGAAAAAGAGTAGAAATTTTTTTACCTGGGTTTTAAGCCAAAGAAACCTACTTCCATGTTATTAATATAGGTCAAAATATCTGACCTATTTAGGGTTGTCTATCCTTGATAATGCTTTTATATTTGAGATCTGTGATACTGCCTACTACTGTGTCCCACTTTGTCCTCTTGTAAATCTTCTTTTGGACCCCAGTTAAGGTTTTGTGCTCAGCATTAAAATGACTAAGCTCACTCAGAATCCTTTTCTCTGTAAATAGATAACATTTGGGGTTTGTTTGTTTGTTTGTTTGTTTTTTCCTCAATGGTGCTTCAATGTCAAAGATTCGTGACCAATGTGTTACCCTTCCACAGTGGAGTCTTACATTTTAGAATTATAGCTTCAATTCAGAGTTAGAGAGCTTCCTTGCTGTGGCAAGTTGGATGATTCAGGATGTCCAATGGAAAATTATAGCCATTCATCAACTAAGGCTAGGCAGACATCTTATATTATAAAACCTTTAGTTTCTGGATGATTGTAAAGTACAGCAGTCAAAAATACTCCCATTGTACTCCTAAGGGACCTTTTGGTTCACAGGAAAGAAAAACAGGGATACTGATTTTTTTTCTTTCTTTCCTCCCTGTCTTTCTCTTTTTCTCCTTTTTTTTTTTTCCCCTTTTGAAACCACAATCTTCCAGGTTGCTTTAAAGAGGAATGGGTTGAACATATTCCAGATTATAGTCTGTGCTTATTCAGTGGCTGCTTTAATTTCCAAAGAATTTGACAGTTATGATATATATATGCTTCCAAATATGTAGGAAGAGTGGAAGCTGTGCTCTCTCTATTGATTGCTTTGTACAGAGATGGAAGAGAGAGTTGACTTTAGTCTGTTTCGTAGTGAAAGGATGAAAAACACTGGAAATGGGTTTTTTTGACAAAACTGTTTGGTTCACTGCAGGACAATAGAAGAGGTTTTATATCAGTTGCAATAAAACATATGGTTCAACAGTCATCCTATACAATGTGACATGATTGCTGTTATCTTTGCTAACTCTTTATGTGTTTAATCTATTTCGTTGTATTTATGGGGAAGATCACAAAGAAAAATAGGAAAGCAGACTTTCATGAATTGAGTCTAAGCAGCAGTTAATTTTAGCTTTTGTCGGTCTCTTATCCACTATTTTCATGATTCTGCTACGGCATTGTAAAGTTTTTGAAAAAGTGTTTCAAGCAACTAGAATTCTGTTCAGGTATCATTGTGTGTAAAAATTTAAGGATTTATGTGTTGCAGTGAGCAGGACCTCAAGTCGTTACCCAGGTGTAAAAGTAGAATTCTCAAACCAAAATCAGCAGAGTAGGAGATATGAACTTGCATCAGTTAAGGTAGCTACAAGAGGATTCCACCTAGATCCTTAAACTGCTGCTTGCACATAATTGTCTACATCTTCTTTAGTGGCACAATTTTGAGCTAGAACATATGTCCACAGTAGGGACATGTAGGGATTAATGTCTTGTTTTCTTTATTTAATTTACTTTTTTTTTTTTTACCAGTATATGCTAACATTTAGCCTTGCGGGAGTGGAACAGCCACAGATGATTTTGTTTTACATTGCATGAATTAAGTAACTGAATGACAGCAGAAGGGAGGAAGTGTATATGACTCTAGCTTTCAAGGATGCGACCCTCTTTTGGCAGAAGACCCTTCCGGATTTAATGTCATCCTCATTGTACACTTCTGTAGTGATGTAGGAAGAGACGAAATTTCCTCTATCCATGTCCTCTACTTAAAGAGTTTTACAATTCTGTAGTGAAGGCAATCAAAGACAGGAAAATTGTGGTGCTGAATCCCTGAGGGATAAAGATTTTAATGAAAGGAAAAAGAAAAGTAAATTCTGCCTTCAAAAGGCAAAAGGGTTAAAGCAGAAAAACGAAATTGCTAGGAACTTTCTCCCAAGAGCTGGGAGAAAATTATTCTAAATAGCTCCACAGAGATTAAAAATAACTTCCAATTTACTTCTCCTATATGCCTACGGTAAAGGTTATTGAATGTGCTATGTTAGGTGTATCTCTTTGGAATTCCGTAAAGGAAAGGATAAAGTCTTTTCAGTTTTTTGAAATTTTTTGTACTTTTTTTAATATATTTTATTTTAGTATTTCCAATAGAGCTGTACCACCTCAGTGCTATGTCATCATATTCATTAGGTAAATACACAGAGCTGTGGTGGTTATACTCAAACAGAACTTGTGAATTAAGGAAATTCAGAATTAAAGTATGCATATGAGAAATCCCAATATCGTGATATAGAAAAGAACACTAAAGCACTGCACTTGAGATAGCACATACTTCAACAGTCATGTAATTATGATGAATGCATTGGTTCTTAGCAAAATTTTAAAATTTGGGTTTTGACTTTCCTACATCCACACTTACCCCCTTACATGAAGTGTAACTTTTATCCAGTAAAAACCCACTTATTGCTAACATTGGTAACATTTTATTTAAAATCCAAAAACTGTGTAAGACATATCTGTTTTGGTACTTGAAAAGAGACTTACTTTTCCCTTTTTTCTTACCTTTTTCCCCTCCCTCCCTCTACTCCCTAGGGGAGCTTTGTAAAGGAAAAACATTCCTGTTTTAATTTCCCATTCATAGTGGGTTTTTTTATCCCAGGATTTGTTTGTTTATTTAGTCAATAACTGCTTTTGCTGATGTCACATAAAATTCTTTAAAAAAGAACCAGAACAAAACCCCCAAATCTGCCCTAAAACTTCCAGATGAAATACAAATTGCAGCTCAAAAGTTCTCTTAGACACATATTAAACTCACTTCTGTTACTTTGTAATTATAAGCTATACATGTCTCTTGTTTAGGTAAAATGAAAACTTCCCGTTTTCATTTGCAACTCTGAAAAAAAGCCACTCAGTATATGTTTAAAGATATTTTTCTCTCAAATTGGGTTTGGATGTTTATGTTGTGGCAGCATATCTTTTCTCTAAAGAGTGGTGATTGTAAAACAAGTGAAAAAATGATCAAATAATCACTGAGGTGATTCATCCAAGGTGAAATGAACTTCCTAGTAACCAAATCATATAACTGATGTACGTATGTCCTAGTATTTTTTTGTTAATGGTAAGTAGTAAGATAATATCTTCAGCTTTAGTCAGGGAATTGTTTAGCCACAAGCTTTTATGCTCCAAATTTATAGGAGAGGCAGCACACCTGATATATATTTAAACAATTAAAATAATTTATTGTTCATATAATGGAAATCTTCAGAATCTAATCATTCTTAGTCCAGACTGAAGTGTTATTGAATAAAGAAATACTAATAATGTACTTCAAATTTTTATACATACATTTAGTTTTTGAATCTTTTCCTGATGAGCTCACCCTTCTCTGGGTGTGAGGTTGAAGGTTTAATTCTAGCTGTGGGGTTTTAAAGTAAGTCATTGGCATCCAGAGTCTTTCATCAGCAGGAGGAATGTGGTGTTCTTGTTGGTGGTTCCTTCCTGCCTCTAGGACTCACTAGGGGTCATTTATGTATGTTTGTCTGCACACTTTCACCCATTACTCTTCCTTCTTTAATCTGAAGCTCCAGGTTACACCCAGATTTGCTATGAGTAGTGACTTCCAGTATATTTGACATCAGTCTTGTGTTCTGCTTGTACCTCTTAAATGCAGTTCTGTGCAGTTCCAGGTCTGCATTTCTTTAATTGACCAGGGCTGAGTTGTTTGTAATTGTGTAGTCTCTGGTGCCAGACTGTGCCCATCTCTTACCATCCTGTGTCTGCATTTCTCAGTTCTCCATCCTGTGTCTCCCCTTCTTAAGGCTCCTGGTATCCAGGTCTATTTTTCTCTGCACTAGAATATCATGTAAGAGTCATAAATATCTCACTATACATGAAATAACTGCTTTCTACTGCTATCTGCATAAAAATTATATTATGATTATACAATTCTGCAATACAAAGATAAACAAAAGTAAAACAAATGAGCCATAGACACCTGCTCATTTAGAGAAACTACAGTTACAGGTAAACCAAATAAAACAAAGTTGCAGGTGAGAAAGTCTGGAAAATCACTTTCCTGGAACTGTGTAACTTAAGTACAAAGCTTATGGACTGTTAATAGCTTTGGCAATACTTTTTTACAGGCTGTGTTCTTACAAAATGGACGGTATACCTGTTCTTCATACAGATCAACTGTCTCACAACATATATAGATCATTAGAGGACAAAGTGAATAAAAATAGCACTTGTAATAACACTGCAGAGGTACTGAAAGAAAGCAAAATATTTTTTTCCTCCTAATATTTTTGCTTTTGGAAACAGTAGAATTATGCTTGAAATTCTTACAAATGAACACAAACCAGATCTTATATGCTGTTCAAAAAGATAGGAATTTGCAGAAAGGAGTGTTCCTAAATGTCATCCTAGTGAATAGATCAATGCTGAATAATAATGACATAGCAGCACCATTTAGTATAACATGCTTAATATCCTTGTTCAATGAGTATTAAACAAATTATGTTTAGTTAAACAAGGTCTGGTAAGCAAGCAGATAATGAAACAGTATTCTTTCCATAACTTCTAGTGAAATAAGCAAAAAACCTGTAGGATAAAGGGATCTTTTAATGAAAATTTTGAAATTGTAAGGATAAATGGAAGAAAATTTGAGCCATCACTGATGTAATAAAACTGTAGTGGAAACATGTAAATAAATATTTTTTGGGTTATCCAACAAATCAGTAGAGAACAGACAAGCAGCCTTCTTTCTCAACATTCTCTCTAATTTGATGTGCTCAGAAGACATGGTCTCTAAGATATGCCTTGCTGCGGTGCACAGAAGCACACAGGAGAAAGAGCACCTAACAGCAAAAGTTTTTTAAATCTAAGAAAACTGAAGAAGGTGAGCTACATTTGTACTGATGATTCATGCTTAACCTTCGTGGTTTGCTTGCTTGCCATATGCCAGCATCACTAACCCAAGGGTGCCAAAAATTACCATTGATCAATAGTTTGAAATTGCAGCACTTGAACTTTCACCTTTAATTCTGCTGTGCTGTAGTATGTGTTCAAACATCAGCCTTTTAGAATTATTCATTCTGGCTGCAGATAAGCATTGCATAGACATCTGCAGAATGTTAAACATACATTTCTTTCTAGCATGGAATAACAAAGCCAGTTTCAGTATAGAAACATGGTGGATCTCATATATTCTCGGTTAAAGCAGATGGTCTGGGGGCATTGGTATCTCTGTGTGGTCAATTTAAATTTTCCTTTGAATCAGATATTACAAAACTTTTTTTTGACATTAGCATAGTTATGTATATGAGAGGTGGAATGGGTGTGATTTGATCCAGAGACTTTTGAAGTACATGCAAAAATTTACAGTGACCCCAGTGGGCTCTGGAAAGGAGTCACCAGACCATGTTTTCAAAGAGTCTTTAAATCTTCAGAGACTGCAGGTGTCTCTCTGCAGTTCTGAAATGTAATGCTGGGCTTTTGCAAATTCCTGCCTAATGTGTGAGTAAGATCAGTGAATAACAAAGGACTTTGCACAGCTAAGGAAAAATCCTACTTTTTCAGTAGAAAAAAAAGATAATTCTCAAAACAGACACCCTATGTAACCTTATCATTGTGATAAGAAGCAATGGCTGAAACATAAGGTGCACAGTATTATAAAAGTGATGTTCATATTTTCATCTTTTAAGGATGTGGAAGAGGAAAATACTCTCACTAACTTATAGGAAATTTGGTCATAGCAACATTGATTCTTCAACTTATTTTTTCCTGTTTAGTGTAGGTATTCAGTATGAGATTCACTTTAGTTGTCTAAGATTTGGCATCTGATCAAGCCATTTAATTTATTTCTTGCTTTTGTCATTCAAAAAAGTGAGGCATCTCTAGCTGGTAATTTATCCCTATCCCCTTTTAGGCACCTACACAGGACTCTCCCTCTATAAGTGTTTAACTTCTACTGACTCTGCAAATTGCTTAGATAACAAGATTAGACTGAACACCTATGCATTGCTAGAAGTAGATAAAATGAAGAGCCACTTTAAATGACACTCCACCTTCAATATACATAGCTGTAGTAATTTCAGATGGAGCTCTGTAATATTCAAGGACAATTTAAACTAACTGTGTACCTTTATTGCTAGAGAGGTACTAATATCTCTAGACTTTTTATTTCACCTAAGTGCTTGCTTATTAAAAGCAAATGAAAAAATAATTAAGTTCTTTGTTTTCCTATGGAGTTTAGTCTTCCTGTATTACCTGTAGTCCAACACCAAGACATTCTTTGTGTGGTTGGCAGGCTTATTAGGAACAGGAATTTCATGGATTCATAAAGCAATTTTAGAGAAATTTGTCATATCAAAAGTAGTGTCCTGCAATTCGAACTTTTTTTTTGTTCACTGGTACAGTGTAATGTGCAAAAGGCCAGAGAAGACAGAGCAAAATAGTAAATACTAGCCAGAACAAGAACTCAGGGAAAAAGTCATTAGCAGTGCCAATCACAGGAGTCATTACTCTGCTCCTACCTAGCCTGCAGCTTCTCAGTGCTATCTGCTAATAGATGTCGGCTTGCGTCTAAAGTATCAGTGCCTGGAAAGTTCCTATTTCAAAGAAAACAGAATCTCTCTAACAAGACTAGATATACCAGCTTTTATCATCAGCACTGCTACTACTGCCTGGCCAAAAGAAAAGGCAAATAGTTGTGAGCATTTGAAGCTTACCACACACCTTTCAGTGTTTACGGTAAAATATATAAATAGAAAGAACATAATAGGGTAAGACTTAAAATTATTTATTTCATCAGTCTGTCTGTCCTTTTCATTTCACTAGTACTGTTTTAAAACTATCATTTTATCTGTTACAAGCATGTATTTAGTAGCTATAAACAGTATTAATTATAAATGCTGTTCTGAAAAAAATCTTCAGTGTGAGAAAATATAAATATTAGGAAGATCTATTGATTTCTCTCTCTCTCTCCATATATATGTATACACATATAATTCTTCATTTATACTTGCATGCAGATGTACAGTATATAAGGTATGCCACCCTTCAGTTTGAGACATGTTCCATGCATATTTATATTAACAAAAGATAAGCATTTTCTTCAGAGAATCATCTGAACTTTTAATCCTCACCTTAAGACTTCCACCTTACCGAAAAACTGAAATATTTTCTTTTCTTTTTTTTTTCTGGTGCATGGTTTTTTTTCCTCTCCTATCCCCCATGCCATTTCCTGGAGTTTGTGACATTCTGATGACTTTTTGATACTTTTCTATGTATCTGGCACATTATAACACCTGCAATAAAATATTGTAATATATATATTGTAAAAATTAAATAATCATCGTTCCAGTCAAACTTATGTGTATACACAGTGCAATAAAGGCACCTAGTGACTATCTTCCCTTTTAAATTTTTTTTTTAGTAATGAAGTTGTAGCAAAATTTTTGTCCTTTAATGTAATTCATTTTGTAAAATTTTTAAAACAAAATTTAAAACAAAACTTCTGATTGCAAGGGTATTAAGTAGTTGTTTCAGCGCTGTCCTAATATATAGAGAAAATGAATTGTTTTAAAGTAGTACACTAGGAGAAAAAATAAAAATAAAAGAAAAATTATATATATGTAGCTTTTTGTATACCTGCAAATACCATTTCTCAGGTGAGCAATCAACTGGATGTCAGGCTAACTCGTCATTCTATTCTATCTGATAGTTTTTCCTCTCTCTTTAAGATAAAGCAGATGCCACAGCACTTCATTCAGGAGACTGTAGTAGAACTTATAACCAGTAATTCTATATTTTATGATAAAGATATAAACATTTTTGTTCCCCTGTTGCTGTATTCCTCTTGTATTTGTCTTATGCATACCCACACGAATCTAATTCTATATCTAGACACAATGTAACACAGTAGAAATAAGGACTACTGCCAAGAAAATTGTATTCACATCCTGTGGGATGGTGTGGCACCTGGAAATATTGCCCCAGTCAGAAACTGTGGCTCATAATGAATATATAGTATGAAACATATTTGGAAATATTTCTACTGTCTTGGGTTCAGTTAATTTGAGGAAGTGGTAAGGGTGAAGTACACACGCCTGTTATGTCAGCCAAATAGCTTCCCTTCTGTGCCAGCAAGAGAACAGGAAGGAAGGGAGAGAGAGAAAAAGAGTGAATGAGACCTCCAATGTCGTCTCTCTTGTGTCAAGTATTGCTATATTAGACGGAATGTCAGACTTTTAGACAGCTAAACATGAGAGGCAGCCCCTTCTGAACTTGTAGCTCTCTGGATAAAGCTGAGGGAAGGAGGAGGTGACGTCAGTCTGTGCCTGGGTGGGATGTATGCCTCTCTTTGAAAGCATTTCTCATCTGTGGGAGTGCAGCTAGATATCTCTGTCTGCATCCACAGTGATGGGGGACCATGAGATCAAAGTGAAGTCTAAAAAGTGTTTGTGTTTTGTCGCAGAGAAGCACTAGAGGTGCTGAAAATGTGCTGGTGTCTCAGGGGTTGGTGCTAATTAGTCTCCATTGAGGCCTGCCTCCCACTCCAGCTCTTGTGTTACTGTAGTCTTCTACACTTATCAATGTAATTACTTAATTGCTGATGTGAAAAGGAGCCAAAATTAAAATGCTGGTAAAGATAATTTTTGTCATACTGTTTCTCAGTATTTGAAACTAGTGTAAGTTTATGTTTTTTTTGTAAAAAGCTTTCCTGATGTAGTGTTCACAATATAAAATTTGCATTACTTATAGATCATGCTATAGGTATAACTCTATGAGAGTTATATATTCTATATTATTGTTTGACCACTACATATTGTTTTAAATATATGGCTATGCTATCATAAAGTAAGATATTTTACTAATGACAGATACTTACAGGTATGGTAAAATTAAAAATCATTAATTCTCTTGATTTCTTCTCAAACCTTCTAAACTGTCAAGAAAGAGTTTTAAGACATACTTTCATCAGTGGCCAGTTTTCTGACTGACTGTGACTTTCAAAGTCTTTTATGTCTCACAGCAGTTATAACTAGACATAACAAATTTTTGGAACTTTAAGACTGAGTGCTTATTACTGTATCCCACAGCCACAGGGAGGAGACAAGATCCAGCAGGCAGGAATTGTGCAGCAAGATTGATTTATTTAATTATTTCACAAACTCTTTTATAGATTTTTTTCTTCATAGTCTAATTGGACAAAGGATCAGCCACCCCTGGGGTGATTGGCTAGAAATCCTAAGCATCCATTGTCAAAATACTTTTCTTCTGTACCATAAATATAGTTCTACAAGGTCGCAGGTGCTCATAGTTTACAGAACTTCTGCAAATATCCTCGTGAGAGAGAAAAGCATCTCATGGGCTTAGAAAGAAGAAAGAAAAATTCTTGCTAGCAGCAATATTGTATCCACAAGTGCACTCCATGATTGCAAAATAAAGTGAAGAAAGATGGCAGATTATTTTATGTATAAGAAACTACATATCATATATTGCTGTATTTTAGTCATTATGTCCACAAAGCTGGAAACATCATAGATCTACATTCTGGAAGTTTACTCTATATTTGGACTCTATATTTTGGACTTTGGTAACTTTCTTACATTTTCCTCTATTTCCTTCCTCCATTTATATAGTTTTTTCCCCTCTAAATAATATACATTAAATATTAAATAAAAAAAAACTTCAGCATGAATTTTCTTTGTCAATTTTTGTAAAATAGTGTTGCTATTTAAAAATCGTGTAAAAGCTATTTGAAATGATATAATAATTTGAAGTACGCCTACCCTTTTTTTTAATATTTATAAAGACAATTTCACAGCCATTTCTTAATAAAAGTTTTCATAATGTCTATTTTTCTTATTTAGACTCTCTTCCCAGCTCCCAGATATAAGTGGGTTCCTAGTCTGATCCTAGTCCTGAATTTGTAACTCAGCTTAAATGCGTCACTAATTTGGGTAGCATTTGGTAGGGAAATTGGCATACTATAACCACAATAACCTTCTGAAAAGAACAGGCAGCCTTGAACCTGACTTTAAAAAAAAACAAGCCAACATACAAATATCTTTCACTTTAAAAAGGTTTGTTTTTTTCTTGAAGATCATATTTATGTTTTTCTTAGTTTTCTCCATCTGTCTGTTTTCTTTGGGAGTTATTTTAAACTGTAGATTTATTTTCTTTGCTCCACCATACGTTTTGTTTTTTCTTTTTTTGTGCCTATACACTTATTCATGGTTCTTCTTTCTGAAACCCTTTCACCTCTATCACCCCCTGAGACTGGCTGGTAAGTAAAAAGCAGTTTATTGACAGCACATGTGACACCTTTTGACTTCCTTAAGAGTCTCTTGCTTCTTAGGTTTCAGTCTAGATTTTATGGTGGAAACCCATCCTAAGGTTCACTTGGATTATCCATTCTATATTTTTACATTTGCTATGGTTACCATATGTTCAGGTTAGGTGAATAAGGAGCTACAGCTCTAGATTTGTAGAAGCAGTGACCAGAGATTGAATATGTTTACACACACGCACAAACCTACACACACACACACAGAACCTATCCCATCCCTCTTTTGTTTTTTTGAATACTGCTTATTTTAAGATAAAAAACAATTAGCAATGCTTGACATATCTAGATTCCCAGTCCTCTCTTTATCTTTATTGTTCACATGGAACTTAATATCTGCAGGGCTCTGCCAGCTCTAAGATGTGGATGTCATAATAATGAAAAAAAACTATAACAATTAAAAACAGTTAGTTTTATTTCAGTAAGAATTTTTAACTGGATATATGTTCCATTTCAGTATTCCTCCTTCCCAAATAACATTTCAAATATTTGTTAGACCTTTGACATATCATTTCCACATGCTGGAGAAAAAGGTGCTCAGGTTGGAGGAGAAAAAATCCCAAAGAAAATTATTAGCATCATTGTTCTGCAAGGGTTGCTCAGGATACCCTTTACTATGAGGCCTTTTATTGTCTGTTTTTTAGTTTGGTTGGCTTGTTCATTTGTTTGAGGTTTTTTTCCTTAGAAAGTTTACTAGAAATTCCTAAAGGCCATTACATTATTTAATTAAAAATAAAACATATGTTCACATATGGCAACTCTGTCTTCATTCTGACCTGTATTTAGCCACACTTTGCTTTATTTTCTTATAATTTAAATCTCTTTCACAGCCTTGCTAGCTAATATTTTTCTCTTTGCACATGTAGAGTCACATTTTCTGTGGCACCTGAATTCTCTGGTCTCCAGGTCCCCCTTAATCCCATCATGTTCAGGGGTGGTGCCTACTCTCTCTATAAAGAGAGGCAAAAACCAGTGCTGAAACACTGCCTAGAGAACCGTTCTGACAGAGATAAGCACCAGCTGTTGCATTACTCTACTGTTTTTTGTTTTAAAGGTTGCCTCTGCTGGAGAGCTCAGAGGCTGACTAGAAAATATTGAAAGGAGTAATGATTCTGTCAGAGACTGTCTGGTATAAGGAGGTAGTGCAAACCAAGGGCTCACTTATGCATATTTTATCTAACCCAGTGGTAATACCCTTTCTGACCTAATCAAATCCAGAACTCACACTAAATCACTCTACAAAGAACATGATTTGGGGAAAAAATTTGGGATAGTCTATTAAGCTGTTTTACAACCTTTACAAATCATGTGCGTGTTTACTATTTTAAGAAAAAAAATAAAAAGCATGGGAAAATATGTTGCAATTACTTACAATTGGAAATTTAAACGTCACCAATCTAGCGTGAATTTGTTTGGCTGTAGTGCAAGGTCTTGACATTTTTATATACCAAATCAGCACTTTGGCAGGTGAATTTAATGTATCAATTTGCAGCTGCCTCCTTTCCTGAGACACTTAGTGGTAGGGTATCACGGCAGCATTCCTATAAGTCTCACCAAAAGGATGATGTTGTCAGTGCATGCAAGTCTCCATTCTCTTTGACAGGTGAGAAACAAATTGTTAAAATTTTTACCATATCTGAAGATATAATTTCAATTTATTCTTATTTCTATAATTTGCTATTCTGGATTTTTTTTCCTTTCACAAGTTTATTCTGATTTTGTTTAGCAATTTGTTTTTTCAACAATGAAGTTGCTAACGATGTTAAATGTTCTAGATGCAGATTTAAGTCTGTTCAGCACACTTTAGATGCACACACTTTGTCCTATTTCTATCAAAGTGTGGTTATGCATATGAGAGGCTAATCTGTCCATGTTTCTATTCATGATAGCCTCCAGGAAACTTCCTTTACTGGAATGAAGATATTTCAAGCAGTGAGAAAATGAAAGCTTGTGACCCATATGGCATTCCTATTGAGTTAAAAGCCCAAATCCTTTTACCAGCTGATGTGACAAGAAAAGACTGTAGCAAAAATCTTCACATTGAAGAAGAACATGAACTGTTTCCATGCTTGCTGTTGCTTTGTGCTGAAGATCTGATTAAAGTGCTCCTAGATGCTGAAAGAAGTGTTTCAATTCTGATAACTGCAGGCATGCACATACATTTTCTCCTGTTGCTATAAAGAAAATCCTTTCTTTATTTTTCTGTTTATTTGTTAGAGTGAGATTTTCTACACTTTCCACCTTTGTCTTACTGTCTTCCCAGAAATGGAACAGTAAAAGAAATGGCAAACAACAAGTACTGTTCTCTGAGGTAGGTTTTAGGGCTTACAGTAGTGAATATACATGTAGACATGCTGCCACTGGTACATCCAGGAGTTGCCAGAACAAGGTCCCTAGTGTTAAAATTCATTTGTTCATATGTAGCCACTTCAGCTTATGCAGGACCTTTGTAAATCTAGTATGTTTCTCAGCATTTACCTGTTTTGGCAATTTCTTAAACAATTTGATGGCTTACCTCCCAGTCTGTCGGGAAAAACATTTTCACAAAATGTATCAATCCCCACTACTGTTTAAGAAAATTGTGAGCTTTTCATATGAGCTCTGGACTCTAATTCAGATTTTTCAGCAGATGTGGTTAGAGGTAAATGTATCCGTGCTCTATGATGGCATAAAATGCAGGCATTTCTCTGTTGCAAAGCTTAAAATTGTTGATTCCATAACAGCTGGGAAAAAGGTCATGGCAAAAACTTCAGGGCTGCAAATTCACTTAAAAACAACTTGAAGCACTATAATCACTGAAACTCAAGTAGTTATTTTCCATTGGGACCTTCTCTATGTATGTTCCAATAATGATGGTACTCAGTTAATTACCTAATTTAATAAATACAGTACCACAAATCTATAAGGATAACAACTATTCACTGTTATTGCCAAATGAGAGCCATGGAGGGTCTTGAAACCCACACAAGTTACTCTTGCTGCTAGTTGTGGCCAGGTCTATACATTTCATTTAATATGGTGTTCCAGGAAACCACTGAAACTTCATTGACTCATGAACTTTCCCTGTTAAGTTCCAATGGAATGTGGTAAGAATATTGTTGGGTAGTCTACAGTAGCTCATTTGTGGCATCTTTTAATATGGAAGTAATGTCAGTTAGGAATCAAATAACATGGTTTTCACCTCCCTCTCTTTTCTTCTCAAACTTCTTCCTGACATTTTTCTATCATGGTCTTCTCAATAGGTATAAATATGGAACAATAGTTCAGTGACCCAGTTTTCAGAGTAATCTCCATCATGGGAGAATAAATTCCTTCTGCTTTGTTAGTGGATGATTTTATAGGCATCAAAATGGAGTTTTGATGTCCAGGTTAGAAAGGGAAGGCATGGACAGCATAAAAAGTTTTATTCTTCTAATTCAGTGGTTATAATACATAAATCCCAAGACAACAACGGTTGCTTCTTGAAGGACCAGTGAACTGAAATACCTTAGGAACCTCACTTTTGTGGAATAGAGGAAAGGATGTTCTTCTATGGGTATTGATAAAATCTTCCCATGGCAAGCCAAATTTATTTCTATTAATCAGAACACGTCTACTTCAAGTTGGTTATCCCAGTTAGGAAATATTTGGTATTTTTCACCGCATGTTTGTTTTATTTAACCTTTTATATTTTGGGAAAAAGTTTTGATTACTTTACATTCATGTACTGATGGAAATTCAAAGTTTATGTGGAAGGATGGAAGCACCCTCAAAGATGCAGACTTTCTTTCTGAGTTATGCTGTATGTTTGCATAATATGCTGAATTTGAAATTGAGGAAGTCATAATGCCTAAGTGATGATGTGAAGAGCACTTAAGATTTCCTCTCTGCTTTGTGAATTGCTAAAAAATAATGAGCAAAGAAATCAAAGCGTGACTGTGAAAATTCAGAAACGCACTTAACTTGTGTAAAGAAGTTCTTTTAACTTGTGTATAGAAGATGCAGTAGTTATGCTGATTTTCATTGTAAACGTGAACTTTATGTGCAAGAATGCTTAAGCATAGTGGAAACAATGTATGTTCCTTAGAATGTCCCAAAATGACATACAGAAGAAGTCAGAAAGATGAACATGTGAAATGGAATCAGGTAAACTATTGCCTGGACAGGCTAATAGAATATTGCAAGAGTATTTTAAAATGGAAATGGGGCCTGATTTTAATTCCTCTTTCCTGTATAGGAAAGGAGAAGTGGAAACAAGATACTCTTTTCTAGATGGTTCCTGATAGGGGTGAATGATATTGTATATTGGATGCAAAGTAATACCTGTTTTACATGGGGATTATGGTGATTTCTTGGATGCTCAGAAAATGTATCTAAAATATAGTAGCATAAAATAAACCTTTTTTCCATTTTAGAACACATCTATACATTTCTACAGCTCTGAATGCTGCTCACAAGTTCTTCAGAACACAAACTGTCATTGGTCTCAGAGTGAAAATGTCATGAATTCTTAGCTGCTTGGAACCGAAGTGTGTGGAATGTGTGGCTTGGTTTAGGTTTTGTCTTGGTTTGGTTTTTTTGTTTGTGGATTTGTTTTTTTTTTGTGAGGTTTTTTTGTTGGTTGGTTGGGTTTTATTAATGGCTGGGGGTTTTGTTTCTGGTTTTTGTTGTTGTTGTTTGTTTGTTTGGAGGTTTTATTTTGTTTTGTTTTTGGTGGTTGTTCTTTTATTTTTCCCCTGGCATTCTGAATTTCTGGAATTCTACTTGGTTTATAAAACCACTGTTTCCAAAAGTGTTTGCAAGGAAACATGTATCACAGTCTGTCCCTTAAAGACCAAATACATATTTTTTTCACTGAAAGCCTGAGAAATCTTCTGACCAACTTTGAAGATGTTATAAATAAACAAGCAGGACATATTCCACTACTAAGTAAAGTCTTGTCTACATATTTGTTGTAGAAAAAACCTGTGAAACAGATAAAATTTAAGAATATAATGTGCAAGATCAAATACCTGTGAATAAATAGCAACAAAAAGAAATAACCTAACCCTAAACCCAGAAACCTGAAAACCAAAAATATGTAACTGTGGATGCATCAATAGAATATGATAGAGAAGGTTGACTAATATTATGTTGTCACTATAAAGCTGCCATGAAAAAGGGAAATGTAATGTGAAGAGTTACCAGGCAAATATTTCTTGGTGAAATCATCAATGGTTTTGCAGGAAGGACTGATAAGAGCTCACCTGAACTACTCTTTACGTGACAGATAGTAAGTGTTTAAAAAATGAGAAAGTCAATCTTCAAAAACTGTGCAAAATTAATTTCAGAAGACCATTTCAAAGTGCTGTCTTAGAGGGGACTGAAAACTCATATGATGAAGCCATAGGAAATTGAGCTTAAATATAATTGTTCTCTACTAACTGGGAACAGTGGCTGGAGATATAGTTCCACACTGTAGAACAATGTTGCTGTAAAAATATACAAGCTTAAAACAAATTAATTTAACATATCTATAAACTTATGAGTATTAATCTCCAGAGGGTTTTAGAAGTTTGACAAGTTTTTAAGTAACACTTGTTTATTGTATAAAAGATTTTATTTGGAGCTTTATTATGCAAATAGAAGCAATAGTATCTGATGACCTGCAATTACAGTTCATAACTTTGAAATTTCTACTAACTTTTTTTTAAAGGTCCTTGAACGTTCCCAGAAATGTCATTATCCAACACTAAAATGTAATGGCATGCATAGTTTACCAAGTGTTCATACTGGTACAATTTTATAAGTATACATTCTAGTCTATATAAGACACATTCAAATTAAATTCTGATAAGAGTTCTCTTCAATTACTTTCATTTCTGTTCCAGTTGTATTTCCAGCATTTTACCTGGAACTTCCTACACCATCTCTTTGATGTTCCTTCAGAGCTCATAGAGCTCTTCCTGTATCACTCAGAACATCTGTGCTTGTGAGGGCAGGTCTGACACCTGCACAGGTGATAAAGCTTGGCCAGATGTATAGCCAACTTTTATAAAGTTCAGTAAAGTCTTGGTAAAGAATTAGTCCCCCTTTCTTCTGCTCTAGTCAAGCTAATTTTGAAACGAATAGTCAGGGACTTCAAAATTCTTCTCAAAGTGTGTAGATGTTATCTCATGCTGTTTTTATTTTTTAATGCAAAGGAAGTAGGAGAACAGGAAGGTAGCTTGTTTAACATCACCCAGCAGATTCATAGGAAAGTTGTGAATAGTTAGCAGAAGTACTAGTCTGGCACTCGAGTCTTCAGACTGCACTGTCTTTAACAGTTTGAGTTCATACATTATTTATACTTACTTACAAAATGACAGTATTCTGCAATACTGAAGAATTAAATTAGGCAACTTCCTGCATTTTGCAAAGATCAATTCGAAGCAAGGATTTTGCCAGAGCCTAGAGATGATTTTCTTTCCTGAAATACTAAACCAAGAATGTCTTATAAAGTTATTCTGGTATGCAAAAGAACAGACGAGGCTACAAAATCTCCCCTGAAACTCAGATTTACAACATTTAAATTGCAATTTGTTGATTCTTTTTTTTTTGTTAGTGGTAAATGTATGAAAAATTTGCAGCTTAATGTTTCAGTAACATCAAAGAATAATGATACAAATAATATATGTAATATAAGATGATCAATAAACCTTTGAGATAACAAAAATTATACTAATGGAATAAGAAGGAATTGAGGTACATTCTCATGCTTAAATGACATTTCAGTGTTCTATGAAGTGCATATCAAAGATGCCTTGAGAAAATAATATGCACTAAATGACCACCCAAGAGTTCTTTAAATACACCATATGAAAAAAATATAATATATTTGTATCTATTACATGTTATAAGTAGTAATTCAAGAAGTAATACAAGCAATCCAAGAAAGATTATTCTGAGTTTCAAATTAACTATTTGGCCTGATAAAATACTGGGGAATATTTTTCTTCTGAAGAGCTGAAGAAAAACATTACTTATATTTCAGAATGGAAAAAAAATCAAAATAGTTGTTTCTTAAACAATAAAAATCTAATTCTTCTCTAAACTCACATTTCAGTGTATTATGCATTTTTCCACTGGAAGATAATATATTTTAGACCATTCAGGAGAAAGAGAGAAATATTTAAAGAACCTAAATGAAAAATTTACCAAGTAATTATTGCCAAAGCTTCCTACAGGCTCAGAATTAAAGAGAGATTTTGAAACATTAGTAACCTTACAGACATCATGAAAGTGGTTAGTTTTATTTTTGTCTAGGTTACCTTTCCATCAAAACAACAACAAAACTAAATTGACCTTGACAAGAAGTGAACATTAAAAATATTCACACAGTTCACTGTGTTCTGAGTAAAGGAGAAACATCACTGGTTCTCCCACTACCATTTTTTATTTTCTTCTACTGCACTTCATCACAGTGTTTAAAAGGAGAGGCTTTTATATTTTAAGAGAAGGCAATGGTTTATAGCTTATTTTTACTGCTATTAGGATTAATCTATCACTTGTTCTGTCGATTGTATTTGACAAGAAGCTTCTTACACTTGAATTTTATCATGTGGTGACAGATAATTCTGCTTGTTTGTGCAATTTCCTGCTTTGCAGAAGCTTCACTGTGAAGTGTCTCATTATTAATCACCAGCATTAGGTATGATTTTTGTATGATACAGGCTTAAAAAAGGGAAAGAAACTTCCAGCAATAACCAAACCTGTTGATGAATGTGGAAAGGATGAAAGGAAAAATATCTTCTTAATATCACATTGAAATTGTGGCAAACATTATTTCCCAAGGAGACAGGAAAGTGTAATTTGTTGGAAGCAGAAATATACTGTAAATAAAATACCTACTTTTCAGATTTCTCGACTTGTGCTCCCATCAAAATTGTGGAGATAATACACATGACATATTAGGTATATTTTAAGCACCATAAAGAAGCACATCTGAAAATACTACTATTTTTGTGGAAAATATTTATGGATTCATGTGGAAAAGCAACAAATTATTGTTGGTGTGCTTAATTCTGAGGAATGCAGATGTGTTTGGATTTGTGGAATTCTTTGTTTAGAGCCAAGTGTCCCAGAATATCTTTTCAGGGGATCTACACAAAATCCACAAGAGCCTACTTTCATTCCTCCAGTGGACATCAACCTTGCTTTGATCAGTCATTCAGCAGTGAGAGCAATCTCTGTGCCCATTCAATTTTTTTTTTTTAATTTGCTAGCAATATTGTCACAGAGACTGGCTGTAATCATATGTTTTTCCCCTCCTACTTTGCCAAACAAGTAAAGGGTTTGTACACTTTCTGTCTCTTTAAGGGTAAAGAACACTGCAATCTAGGAAAAATGGCTTGCATCCCTTCTCTTTTGTCATGAGTGGCTAGACAGAGTAACAAAGGAAAGGCTTTATGCAGGGAAAACTCCCAAAATTATTCTGTTAGTGGTTTTGCTTTAAATGAAAACTTACTTGATGTTAAATTTTATTTTAAGGATAGCTTTAAACACTGCTATATTTTAAAAAGAAAGATTAATATTGAGAATGTTTCATTCATGTTTTGGACACAGCCTGGGAGATAATCTATTTATTATATTCACAAGAATTTAAATTCATTACAGTGTGAATGTCACTCCTCTGGTATATGAAGATGTGCAACATTTATGTGAAATTTTAGTAAAAATCCATTCTTCTATCAATGTATCTACAAGGAAGAGTTTGCTGTTGTCACACTATTCAACCATTCTCCGTGACTTTGGAGTGGCTTAGCTGAGAGGGGTTTTCATTTTTGCATACAGAAAAGTTGAGAAAGGAGAGTAGAGCTCAAAGGGATATCCAAGGACATAGGTTTGCATGGAGGCAGTAGGTGTTTGGTTTGGGAGGCCAGTCAGCCTGCACATTCCCCAGAGAGGTTTTAGGGTCCCAAGAAATTAGTGAAACAACTTGTCAAGGTTAATTTACAGATGAATTTCCTATTTCAAGCACAAAATCAGTCTACAGAGAAATTCCTTGCTGCTCTGTTGAAAAATCAGGCTTATTTCTCTTTTCTTTTTTTTTTTTTTTTTAAAGTAACAAGTAACAGCTTGTAACAAATAAATACAGAAATATCCACACATTTTCCATTAAATGACATCTAGGACCTAGTTTATCTCATATATTGCATGCTGCTTCAGGATGCACACAATACATGCAAGGATATCTCAGTCACTAAACATGAATATAGGAGCATTGTCATTATAATTATACATGTCCCTATAGAATGCCTTGATAGACCAGACTTCACACTGATTTGACACTGACTGAACATAGATCACACACTGGTTTACAAAACGTTGCAATACTATGAACTGTCATAATGCAATAGTGAACTACACCTGACTTTGGTTATAGAAAAAGTAGAAAGGTATAGATCTACATCATTTCATGGGAACACACTTATATGAAAAGAATCTTAAATAATTCCTATTTTTATCATAAAAGATTTCCTCTTTATTGAAATAGCTTGCTGTTGTCCTGTCTAGATGCTTACCAAGAAAATGAAAGAATTTTATGACTCCCTTAAATTGGTTTGAAAATCTCTACTGCCATATGCAGTGATAGGCATGGGGTTCTGCAAAATATTGTTACTAGGACCCTTTTCATTTTTTGGATATGGAGCATTAACTGGAATTTAAGATACAGTGACATGACATTCTGTTCAAGCTTCTTAGACAAATTTCTCTAGTGGTTGCAAGGGAATTATTTTGATGACATACACTAGAGTAACTTGTTAATCTGCTGGAAGGTACCTGAGAAGCTTTTTTGGGTTCATATAAGGTAGCATGACATGGCACGTCAGCACATCTGATCTAAAATCTGAGCATCATCACACTTTTTAGCAGCTTGAATAACCTTCCTGAGCTGAGATAGCGTCATTCTGAAGGGTAAATAAGAAGTGTAAGATCTTTCAGAAAACAACTTCTGCTGAGATTTAGCACCCATGGTCAGCTACTTACTACTCATGGATTTGTACAAGCTCCATTCTTTCTGCCAGAGTGCAACAACCATGTCTTGAAATATGCTGATTATAATTTTATTGTATATTCTGATATTACCTCCAAGGGATAAAAGTCCTCTAAAAAGAAGCAAGTGGAATGAAGAACACAAGAAAGCAAGAGCACAAATTTGCAAAATAATTTCCTCTCCTAATTTATGTAAGATTCTCTATAAAATGTGCACTCTGTAGTTAGAAAACCCACTTCTCAGCCACTCAGCCACTGCTCTGACTTTTTTTTAATTTTAAATATTTTCTGCTTTCTGGATTAACAAGGCCCTCCTGTAGTTAACACAAGATTATATTCTCCTAACACCCCCATAAAATAATGTGGGCAAACGTGAAGAAATGGACATGGAGCACACAACAAAACTATGTGCCTCTTGTGCCTCTTTAAAAATATCAGATCAAAAAGACCTGAGTGAGTACCAAAGGATATCCAATGTTTATTTCCATTACTAAATTATTCCATAGTTATCTTCAGTACATCCAAGACCACTCCTTAACAGGTCTTTGCTCCTGCCCTCTAGATAAAGGGTTCGTAAGGCACATCTGTGAGCTAAGCCTAAAGCCCTAGAGATGTGAAGATACTCTCTAAAACTGGGATGTAATTTGTAGCTCTAAGATTGAGAGGCAAATCTTTGTTTCAATAATTCAATGGATAAACTGTTAGTTGCAGGTTTGCTCCAAGCTAAGATCTTGAGACAGGCTCGTCCTTTGTAAATACAACTACAAACTCTGAGGTGCTTTAAGATACCGAAATCAATTGTATTCTTTCACGAACAACATTGGGAGATTTAATATTTTTAGTAACTTTTCATATTCAGATCTATCCACAGTCTATACAAATCAAGTTAATAATTATAGGTATGGCATGAAGATTTCCTCAGTTTTTTCTTCTCTTCCATTTGTGCCATTGGTTTATTCCTGTTGACTATTTTTAGCTTTTTTGAATGCAGTCCCAGGAATACCTGCGCAGACAGAACTTGGGAAATGTATAAAATTCATAAATTTTTTTCTAGAACAGTGTCCAACTCATAACATTTAAAAAAAAAATTGTGTCTTAGAGAGGAGCTGCTGCCAGACATGGAAAGCTAATGCTGACCCTGTTTCCAGATAACAATGGTAATGACACTGAATGACCTTCTTAGGATAATAAGAAGTTTGTATTGATTTTTCAGACAATATATTTCACATAAATACTTCTGACTATAAGATGATAGTGAACAACTTGTGTAATGACATTTTATGCATCATTCCAATTTCACAAAGTTTAACATGTTTGTTATTTTTGGAAACCAACTAAGTTAATTAATAGTTTCAATAAGTGGCAGATTTAATTAACACTAAGGATTTTTTTTCCCTGTAAAGTCAGTTATGTGACTGGAGTTCTGTAGTTAGAGAGATGAAGTTAAGAAATGTATGTATAGATGTATAGCCCAAGAGCAAAGCAGAAATTATTGCACACCTTGCTAAACAGTGGCCTATTAAATAATTTTCAAAAGGAGATGGAATTAAGAGGCATCCTACATTAAAGATGGACTTAATTATCAATGTTTTAAGATGTAACTTTAATGAATGAGTTCAGTGGCAACTTGAGCCATAAAGAAGAATGGAATCTGCTTTCCAGAAATTCAGACAAGTGAAAAAAAAGGCCTTACCCTGCATTATATGCTATGTAATAGGGCTGAAATGTCTTAGGTGTAGATTTGGAGACTTTCCTTCTGCCTAAATTATAAAGAGGATTTTTTAGTACTCTTGCAAGAAGGGTCATGAGAGATCTAAGTGGGATTTAAACAGCATTTCTCCATTGTCTTAACAGAGCAATTTTTTTCAGCTATGTCACACATTCAAATATATGAAAAAGTATAGAATGTATTTTAATACTCCTGGTAAATAAAGATGCAAAACTCAAATTTTAGGATTTGAAACCATGGGGTTTTCTACTTAAGACTGACCCTTCTCAAATGGATATTATTTACCTTGCATGAGCTTCTTGCCTATAAATTATGGTTGCATGCGCAGTCAGATGGAAAGCAAATTCTTTTAAGCTATCTAGTACAGTGCATGCTGTCTTTTCTTCTGTATTTTAACCTCTGATATACAAAATCAAAGTAGCACTTTGAAGCCATGAATTAAATGATTTAATGTAAAATTTAATGATTTAATACAGCGGTGCATTTCTTGTCAGAGACACAACAGAAAACCTCTTTAACATAATACAACAAAAAGGATAATAATGCTAATAAGAGTTGAGGAGTGGGAAGAGTTAAAAAGAATGGCTTTACTTTTCTACAAGTTAAAACTTGGCAGAAAGATATGGGAGGTTAACAAAGTCTGTACTATTGAGAAGCTGTGAGGGACTGACAGGAATGGACAATAGTAGGTCAGAAGCCACATCAACCATGAGTTATCATCACACTATCCATAACACAGGGATTCTTAATCTCATGTTTCTAAAAATCCTGATGGCAATTTTTACGATTACTTCTTTAGATTTAGTTCAGACAATCCACAGACATGCTGCAACCAGAAATGTTAGATCCCAGTTGTGGTCATCACAACGAAAATGGCAGTGAGGTCTTTAGGACTCAGAATCTGAACTGGAGTCTGGAGGGCAGATACAGATTACCATTCAAATGAGATGGGTAAGGTTGTTATGTACTTGGTACAAATTAATTAATAAAGGATAAAGTTTTGATACATTTTATATACTAAAAAATGTATCATACATCAAATGAACTTATATGTATACAGTTTTAGATCCCTAACAATGGGGAATAAAGTGTCGCGACTTAACAATGCAAATGGATAAAACATTAGTACTACAGCTTCTTAAATGCATTAGCTTGCATTGCTGCATGAAAAATATGTACAAATGAATAGTTACAGCATATCAGACAAAGTTAAGCTGCAGTAACTTGCTCAGAAGTTTAAGCCCTGGAATTTTCAAGTGATTCCAAGGGTGAAGGGTGGCGTCAATACATTGAAAGACATGAGTTAAAAGGGGAACTGAAGAAAAAGGGTAATGGCCTAATGGCAATGTCAGGTCACGAGACTGAATGAACGAAGGGCATGCTGTTGGAAATAAAGCTTGTGTCAAATCCTGTGTCTTGGTAGGAAGAATTGATTCCCAATTAAAGAAGAGTTAGAGGCAGAATTTGAGTTGTAAAAGTCCTGTAAATTGATTGCGTTGATTGGGACAAAACATAGCTTAAAGGTATCTGTTTCTGGCCCATCTACAAGAATATTTCTGATGTAAAATGTGACAGAGACTCCATTAGGTTCCAGAAGAAAGGAATGTGCTATTAGATGATAAACAGATTATACTCAAAATTCCAGAGAAATGGCTACAGATCTTATAATAACAATATTTTGCATCTAAGGGGAAAAAAAAAAAAAAAGCTTCAAAAGGTACTAAAATATTGCCATTATATCTGCTGGATAAAACCTCATATCTTTGTCCAAAAGATCTGCCTCTGGACACACCTTCAAATAGGAGCTCTGCAGCTCCCCTGAGATGCCTGAAGGGAATTACAGGCAGGGAACTTTCTCCAGGGTGAAGTGAATTGTTATCAATCTTGCCACCTTGTCAAAGGCACTGAAAAGACCCTACAAAGTCGTGCTGATTATTATTTCACTGGAACACTTCTACTTGGAATGAAATTTGTTTCTGAAGTACAAACAAACTTGTACATGTACAGCTAACCATACTTTTCTACCTGAGTTGTTAGTTAACCTTACTTCAGGCAATGTGATTTCTCTTCTTCATACTTTGTGGAGGTATTTTACTCCCTGTGTGTTGATAGTTTTTATAATCCTGAAGCAGAAATGAAAACAGATGTAGAAGGAAAGATAATTATCATAATTATTTACAATCTGTGTGTGTGTGACCAGCTGATATGTTGCACTTTACAATTTTCCAGATGTTATGCTAGTTCTGCCAGAACTTAGTTGACAAATCCGTCTGAAAAATTAGGTCCAATAATATGAAATATATTGTTTGCAAAACTTCCAACTATTTTTTCTGTGGCTTTCCAGTCACACTGCTACCACAGTCATCTTTTTACAGAATGCTGAGAACACTGAAAGGAGTTAGAGGTTAGAATATATTTAATTTAACACAATTTAATTTAACACAATCTGTATGAGAAAAACCTTATGAATAAGGATAACTTAGAGGCTCTGATAAGATTGAAAGGCTTTGGAAAAAAAAAAAAATCTTTCCTTCACCTACCACATCCTTGAAAAGCTCTTGAAAATGGTTGCAATCATTTTGCAATCACATCTGGATTTTTGAAAAATCATTTTCTGCTAGTATTAGTTAGGCCATGTGTCTGCTCTCTGCCCTTTTTGGAGTCTTTCAGTCCAGGTTGTGCTGGAGAATTCTGGCTTGCCTGTTCTCAGCTTTCATTGCTTACAGGGAAAGAGTTGACTCCTCCAGGAGGGATCTTCTCCGGTTGAATTACATACCCTTCAGAAAAGACAACTTTTCTTTTCCTGCCCAGCTGACTATTTAAAAAGAACACAATCTACAGTCTCTAGTAACAAATAAAAGAATTTTTCTATTGGTTGGTTATAAAAACCAGGAGGCTTAAAAAAGATAACTTAATTTCATTGACTGTGCTGCGAAAGAAAAGTATGAGATTTTAATATCTTTCAAGATCTAAATGCCATTCTTGGAATTTCAATGGCTTAACAGAAGTTATTGAAGGAGAGTGACAGACAGAGAGGTAGTCAAACTCTTGACTTAGAAAGAGTCTGGAACAGTAAAATGAAGATTGAATTTTTAAGCTAACTTTATATTTATCTTCTACATCTTAAATATTTCTATTCATATCTACAGTTACTGTCCTACTTCTAATGTTGCAATGCATTTTATTCAGACTTTGCTGTGCTTAATTCTCCATGGACTCATATATTACATATATAGTTTTTCTATTATAAAATTATCATTAAAGATTTGCTGTGTTTAGTGAGAAAAAAATACTGATCTGTACGTTCACATACATTAGTTATCTTCTTCATTTGTACCCACCAGTTAGCCACATATAGCTACTACATAAATGTCTCAGTTGATATCTGAATCATTCTATTCCCTTTTTATAGAGAAGACTGCATGCATTCACAAGGAGTAATTACTAGGTCTCCTTTTCTACATGAAAGCTGTATGTATTTCTTTCTCTTGAATCACTGTACTATGAATAATCGTGCCACTTTGCTCACATAAATTATGAATATGATTTTTTTTTCATTCTTTTTAGTGTAACTCAAACAGAGACTGCTAGTGCACTGTGTGACATTCAGGCTCATCCATGAAGTTCTCAGTCCTTGAATATTTTCAGGGCATGGAAACTCTCAGACTCTTAAAAAAGCTCTAGAAGCTCTACAATGACACTTAACTATTGCCTTTTGTCCAGCTCTACTATACCAAGAAGAGCCAAGTCTTCCTTTCAGGCAGTCTGGTACAGAATTCCTCTGACCCATCTCTGCCAACAAAGTAAATGCTGGTTCTCATGCCCGAAGTCAATTTGTCCAAGGAGGTAGAGAGAAAAAGTAATCATGGAAATACGGAAAGCTCTTGAGTTACTCTCACTTGAAAGAATTTTGCTCTCTGTTTTCCTATGTCAGGGTCATGAAAACTTGGGGTTACTAAACAAAAACTAGAAAGAGATTTTAATACACATGCAATAATGACTAAATCCACTTTAAATATCAGGGCCTCCTTTGTAAAACTGATGTTTTGTTGCAAGAATGTGTTTGCTAAATGAGAAAAAAAAGTCCAGTTACTTCAAGTGTCTACCCAATTCAGAACTTCAGAAATGTACTATGCTCCTCAGTCGGCTGGTGCTACTGTCTACTTTCTCAAGTCTTTTAAAGGAGGATGAAACAGGACAGACAGGTACGTATTAATGACAAAGACTCAGAAGTAAGATTGCAGTTGTGCTTCTGTTTGTAGAGGTATAGACCAAGATTCACTTAATCCTAGACATAAAAGATTTTTCCTGGCAAACTCTTAGATAATCCTTCAACCGCATGTCAGCCACAGAACAGTTTCAAATGGATAACTGCTTATCTAAACCCTCCATCAGTAGTGGCTTACTTGCCTGTTCTCATTATTTGTGTTCAAGGTGCTTTTTCCTTTACATAGAGCAGGAGGGAACATTAAAAACAAACAAATAAATAAAACAAGCAAAAATACCCCCCAACGCCCCTCTGTGAATTATCTTTTGCTGAAACATGTAATAAAACTGAGCTCCTTTCAAAAACTCTGTTTCAGTCTACAGAGACCCTATCACCTCTTTCTGTGGGAAGGAGAGTCTGTGCTCTTGAAGCTGTTCTCACCATCACACATTCAACTCCTCTGTGGACAGGGAATGTAATCTGTTCTTCCAGTCTTTTAGAAAAGGTTGTGAAAGGCAAATCATGCAAGGTCAGTCCCCCTCTCTCTGGATGTCTACAGGGTGTGAAGGTTGCAAGCTAGAGCTATTCATGCTCTGAGCTGAAACAGAATGAGTCCCCACATGACCGTTCTGGAAGCTATTAGTGCATGAGTCTTTCTAGAAAACTAGTATTTTGTAAATTATTTCTGAATCAGAGATGGTTTCTATCCTTTCTTCATGCCTGGGAACACTGACATGTCCCCAGGGACTGCAAAAGCCCAAGGATAACACTTACCTACTGCAGTGTTTCTCCCAAATGTGAACTTAAGGGTTCACCACGGTGAAACAAGAGTCTCTTTTTCTGAACAATATTTCTTCAGTTACAAAACTTGCTTTTGCTTGTTGAACTTTTAACTTTGAAGTGAAATCTCAGCTACATCTTGAAATACATTAGTTGAAAAAGTAACTTTATCTCATCTTTAAACAGGCAGAATACCAATAGGCAAAGCTTTAAATCTTTTACCTCTATATATGCTAGTTCTCTGATTTCACTTTCTTAGATGGAATTCTGTTCAGTTCAACAACTTCATTAAGATTCAATCTTAGAGATTTTTGTAATTTTGATCATACTAATCCTTTCCTCCCCCTAGTCCCTATAAATACAATATGTACTTTGGAGCATTTTAGCTGAAGTTAGGGTGCTAATTATGATATTTCTGCTAAAGGTAGGATTAGTCTCAGAACTTTACTTCTGTAACTTTGCCTTTTCTTATTTATTAACTGTACTCCTGTGCATGTATTCACTCCTTAGGACATGAACGTAATAAAAATATTCAAATACCATAATAAATGCATGATTTAAGAAATGTGTCAGTGTTTCTTCAGGGAAAAATATGTATACTATTGTACCTCCTCAGTGCATGACAAAAACCCAACAACCCATGACACTTATGCTATTCCAGCCATCAGTAACATTCATTTGTTCTGCTTCACATGAAGCATTGTGTCTCAAAAATTTTTGAGAAAATTTTTTTTGTTTTTTTCATTTATTATTTCCCTACATACAATCAACATTCTTATTGTTTTCTTACCTTCTAGGCATGGTGAATGTTTATCATTTGCTAATATTATTACTTTCAACTTTGTATAAATTGATTTATCAAAGAAAAAATATAACCATGCTATTTACATACAATATCTTTTGTGCAGTTCTTGTTTTCTTTTTCCCTCAGGATCTACTTCAGGGATAGGAATTTGATAAGGTTTGTGTAATGAGAAATGGAAATATGCTGATTTAGTTCATAAATTATATGACAGTTACTTGATTCTTGGCAGCTTCATGAGGCAGACAGTGTCCCATCACACCTAAAACATGCAACATAACTACATTAAAAGCTGTATCCTTTTACAAAACCACAGAATATATGACAGACAAAGCATTTCAGAAAATGCAGTAGTATTTATTGACTGTAGCTTGTGGGGATCTGTTATAAAAGCAAAGAAACATACCACAAGTTTGAATTTTGTGGACCTTTCAGGATATAATATGAATTTCAGCAGTGTCTTCAGATTATTCAACTGGAGTGTCTGTGACAAGGATGTGCCTGTAAGGATATGTCTTCAGAGTTCATCAACAAGTACAACATGAACCTTGAATAAGTGCTGATCCTGCGATGCCAAGTATTGATCTGTGAAGTATTTGAGAGGATAGGCTATCACCATATGATTAACATTTTCCTCCTTTTTGCACTGGTACTTATTTCCTTCTAAGTCAAAATTCAGTACTATATATGTTTTTGATTTCTGTTTTTTAAAGATCTTATTGGTGGTTTGCTCCATTAGGCCATGACACATTTCGTGGGAATAAGAGGTAATGATAATTGTAGTCTTCAAGGCTCACCATTCCTTAGTTAAATTCTTTTTCTTTTCAAGAAGAATTGTATAATTTTGTATTTCCCAAAGAAACAACAAAAATATGTTAAAAATTAAATTGCTTTATTGTTCTTTCCAGCATTGCTTTGATAACCTATTACAATAATATAAACATCTTGATTGTCACTCTTTTGATCATTTTGGTGCCAAGAAATTTTTCAAGAGATGACAGTGCCTGAGATATCCCAGAAGCTTGATTGCCTGTCATAAATTTCCTTACAGTAGTACTGCTACTGTAAAGATTGTGTCAGCAGTTTCGTTATAATGCCATTCTTCAAGAGGTGATAACTCAACTATAACTGTTGCTATAAGCTCAGCAAGGTCACAGTTCTCAAAGCCAGTTTATCTAAATTATCAAAGTATTTGATAAATTAAAGAAAATAATGCAAATTATATAAATATTTATAGTTGATCATGAAGAACACATTGTTGGGAATTCAAAATTATCTGTAGATGCTTCTTCATTTTCTCATCTAATCCATTTTCAGATGTCTTTTATAACTGTGATATTGTTACATATTTTAATTCCAGAGCAATGTGGAAAAGTTCACTCATTATTCTTAGTAAAACCACTTACAGTCGTCTAAACAAAAACACTTCCGAATGGGAGCTGACCACTTGTGTTCAAACTTGGACACAATACTTCATGTAGTTAACCATCACTTTCTGTTGCTGGCTGCATAGATAACCTTTCTGTGTTTTAGCCTCCCAAGCATAAAGACAGACTATTGTAGAGGATAGTGAAGAAATGTTTGAAAGGTTAAATTTGATTGTCATTGTTGATAAGATATCAAATATCCTGCATCAGATTCTAATGACAATTTTAATAGAATGAGATCATATTTGAGGACTTGTTTAAGAAACATTAAAACACAGCCCACAGAAAAAGTTTTCAAGGGCTGAACTCAGTTAAAACTGAAGTACACCTATGAGGCTCTAAAAAAGCCTGCAACTGTACCTACTTTTGGAAATTACTTTGAAAAACGATTATCTGACACCTGTAAGAATTTAATGTTATCCAGGTGTGTTGTTTTTATTTATGGTTTGTACCTGAATTGATCTCCATAATAATACTTAAATCTAACTTCTTGTCTCTGAGACACCCTGAGTGGGTCTTACCTTGTATTTCAAATATGCTTCTGAAAAACTAATGTATTTTTAAAATAATATCTCAGTTGTACTGTTGTGACATTCTCAGAAGCTCTGCTTGACAAATTGATCAACAGGCTTTTGAGAGTTTGGGGTCTCATTACATGCACTTCCATACGAATATGGCATAAACTTTGAAATCTTATTGACCACATTGGAAATATTAGACAAATTTGACTCTAGAGAAAATATCCAAATTGAACCCCCCTCAACTATGTGACCAAAGACTACAGGTAAATGATGTAGGAAAATTAACTCTTTTTACTTCAGTTTGAAATGTCTACTCCTATAAAATGAGCTTTCTATGTATCATGCAATTTGAAATCTGTCTTCTTATATCTATGTAGTAAACTTGATTGATTCTTAAATCAGTTTAACTGCTCCATTTCTCAGAACTGATTGCATGTGGTCACCTCAGTTTCTGGCTGTTAGTGTCTTGATTTTAATCAGTATTTGTTATCTCTACTATATTTTATATGACCTATTTTTTATGAGGGTTTTGATAGCTCTCAAGTTATAGGGTACCTCCTCTCCCACGCTTACAGTGTTATCTGTCAGTAATACTCAGATATCAGCCTATAACGAAGTGTTGGAAGGATGTGGATGGACTTGAAGCCACATGTGGAGATGGTACTGAAGTAGTTTAACAGTGATCATACAGACTTTATCTGTAAAATATTTTATGCAACGCATTTAAGTGTATGAATAAATCAGGGTAACAGGTAAAATAGGGTAACTTGACCTTGTTAGGGCACCACATCATGCTTAAGAAGCTCAGCATACACGCCTGGTGTGGCCTACCCACCTTGTTTAAGACTACTGTGCAGGATTCTTTGCCAGGTCAACTCTAGGGAAACTTTTTGAGCCTGGTGATGAGTTCTGAATATTGGGCTTACAGTGCTGAAATTGCCAAAGAGACATTAAAGAAAGAAACATGGATCAAGTAAGGCAAATTAATGATAAAGTGAATTAAATATTTGCAGTCATTATATAACCTGGAATGACATTTTACATTTAATTATTTTTTTAATACCGGCTAATAGATGTGATGGAATGTTGATAGATTCACTGTGGGCTCTCTTCACAGGAGCCTGGAATATGAGCTTGAGAACATCAAACATAGTAGATTTTCTTTTAGATTAATAAAAATTATTTTCAGTTGCAGGCAGCTGAATCCTGTTGAAAGCCATCGGGTTCAGCTGCCTCACATCCAGTTAAAACACCATGAGTCCACCTCACAGAGTATTTTCTGCTCAGAACAAGGCAGAGACAATGAAAAATTTTTTAATCCAAAAATCCTGATTGCCTCCACTTCCAGTTACATCTAATGGTCCTACCTTCCATTAATTTTTATTTACTGCTTCAGCCAAGACCATTTTATCATTAGAGACTTTCACAGATACAGAGGTCACAGTATGTACATTTTGAACAATGCTTTGAATGTGTTTTATTTTTTATTCTTTTTTCCAACAGTACCTCAGTGGCCCTCTCTCACTGTTCTAGACAGTGTCATCTACAACATTACCTTTTACCCTTGCCTTTATTGATTATCCATCAGAATATACAGTATCCATAATGTGAAAAAACCTGAGTCTTTATGAAAGGCAGACAGTTATTTTTAGAAGTTATGATCCTTTTAGAATACAGCAGCGCCTGCACACTTTGGCATTTAGGGGCAGCCATAAAGAATAGCATGAAGGTATAATGAACCCCTAAAGAATGACCGTGATGTTGGCAAACCTCAGTACCCATATACATACAGACAACTTGATATAGACACAAAATATTTGCTTCTCTGAATGCTCAAGTTAAATCTTTCTTTGAAGTTTTTTTTCATTTGTGTTGGATTATTTAGTCTAAACTAATCATGCAATCAAATTATTATTATTATTATTATTATTATTATTATGCTATTTCAATGCATGTAGGGAAAAATGTTTTTTTGCTTAATATTTATCCTACCTTGAATAACAAACTTTTTTTATTTGTGCTTAAAGGGATCTTTTGTAAAGGAAGTATTTATGGTCTAGCCTCCATGTCAATTTAACATTAAAAAAGTGTTTTCTTCTTTCCTCCAAGGAATATTTCATTGGGGAAAATGAATTAAAAATATATACATTTTATTAACAGTACATTTAAAAATAATAGTATTTTACATATAGTATATTCACAGTCTAATAATACAGGAAAGCAACCAGATTTTAAATATTTTTTCTACTTGGTCAAACACACTTAATGTAATTTCTACTAGGAAATAGCACATATTTCCATTTGAAAAACTTTCAGACAAAATTAGGTAATCAGGTTGTTCTTATTGGATGTAATATTGTTAATTGTTTAACAAGAAGAATTCTTTTGCCCATTATAATGAATTTTTCTATCAGGGAGCAATAATTAAATAGAATGTAAATGAAAAATAAGAAGTTCAACATTACCAAACTGGGCCCTTGTTTCTGTACTATAGTAACAGTGAGCACATTCGGCACAAATATTTTGTATTTTGTTTCTATTGCTTTGATAGCGTCAAAATAGCTAATATTCAACCCCTCCATTTTTGAATGAGAAGTATGATAATTTAATTAATGTTTCAATTCTAGGAGCTGCTGAAGATCACACATAATCCAATTACTTTTTATTCAATTATTTTAATAGCAAACCACTTTGCTATAATTACACTTAATCCCCTGATTTTTCTCCTCAGCTGTTTATCAAGGGCTTGTAGGATATCTTTGAGGAAATCATACTGGGATATAATTATCAGCAATCCCCAATGGAATTAATGTATTAAATAGCACTCAATTATGAGCAATATTGCATTGCCAAATAGGTTAGTTTGGAAGATGGCAAGAATGCAATACGCTGAAGTTTCTGAGCCACTTTCCCCACAATTTTTGGGAAGAGGAGACAATACAGTTATTTATCCCACTAGCTGATACTGAACAAAGAAATGCCAAGATATAAGCTAAAACTGATTCAAAGAAAAGAATTGCATCCAGGCCCTTGTAAGCACTCTGGCTCTTTATTGAATTGTAAATATTAGAAATTACTTTCAGTAGTACCATAGTCTCATATACATATGGCGGTTGAGAACCAGAACAAGTTCCCCAGGGAAGTGGGCACAGCACCAAGCCTGACAGAGCCCAAGAAGCATTTGGACATTACTCTCGGGCACATGGTGTGGCTCTAGGAGATGGTCCTGTGCAGAACCAGGGGTTGGAATAGACAGTTCTTGTGGGTCCCTTCCAACTCAGCATATTCAATGGTCCTCTGATATAGCAAAGTGGTATTAGTATCTGTAATGTTGTAACCTTGACGACTAAAATCACAATTTCATTGTTTTATAGATACAAGAAGTACATGCATAATTGTGTCAAACTCTTGGAATTTGTCAAAGAAATTATCCAAATTCCCTTTTCTCATTGTCTGTTCTTTTAAAGCCAAAATAAGTGCATCATACATTAGATGATCTATTTTCAGGAATGTCCACCACCTACTCAAGAAGTCTAGTATTAAACGTGACATTAGATTATTAGGGGCATCCCATTGATAGATTAAATACTGGCTTCCTCTGCTGTCCTATACAAACCCAGCATCTTGCCAAACTTTGAGTCATAAAACACAGAGAATGAACAAAAACTGAAGTTCCAAACTTGAAAATAAGTGCTTGTTACTCAGATCCTCACACTGATGACAAAAGGTGTCGTATTTTAGAAGGATGTTTATAAAATTTTAGAAAAAGTTATCGTCTTCCTTGTCTGAATTGAAGTTTTTCCGGTTTTAGAAGAGTTAATTCTTGCCCAGCCATGTAATGAAATGTGCAATAAGAATGCCTAATTATCCTTAAGTAAAAAAGTCAAGAAATAAAAAATTTGCTTTCTAAGCTTATTAGTATGTGTCAAAAAGAAGTTAAGAAAGAAGTCACATAATTTTCTTCTCACTTTGATAGCCTACGTGCAGCAGGAAGGAACATTTTTGTTTATCTAAAGGTAACATGTACCTATTTTTTGCATGTTACTTATCATGGCTGTGAAGTAGCCTGGAAGATCAGGTCACATGGAGGGTTTTGAATCTAAAGGTAACATGTACCTATTTTTTGCATGTTACTTATCATGGCTGTGAAGTAGCCTGGAAGATCAGGTCACATGGAGGGTTTTGAATCTGCTCTGTGTTCTTTAGCTCTAGAAGTAATGTGTTGTGAAGGAAGGAGTAAATTCACTGCTACTTTTATTTTTGCATTCTTAGATAATCCTTTCAAAGCTGAAGTACAGACACCACACACCTCCACACCACTGCCAAATTTGCAACTGGTGCAATGGAAAAGCCTAGGTTCACCCATCCTTGTCTGAAATAGGGTAAGTGCCAAGGTAGGCTCCTTTATCAGTCGATACAGTCAAAAGTCATGGGCATGTGGAGCAACACGTATTTTCATCATTCTCTGTGGGATATGCCCAGCCCTTGCCCTGGAGGGATCTCTGCTGAGACAAGAGATTTCGCAATTGCCCAGCAGGACTCCCTGAAGGGGCAGCCGCTTCTTGGGTCATGGCGAGGAAAAGTGGACCCACAATCCTTTGAGAGACTCTATGCAGATCTTTCTGTAACCCATTGGTCTGTCCCAGACCCTCTGTAACCCATTGGTCTGTCCCAGACCCTCTGTAACCCATTGGTCCCCTGCTGATCCCCTGGATCCCTATAAAAGGAAGCCCCCTGGCTCTGTGGGGGGGGAGCTCGTCCCTGGCTTTTCCCTTCGCCGGAGGGAACCAACAATAAAGCTACCTCTGTGCGGAACCAGCCACACGGGCCTTCTCGTCTCTCTCTGGTCTGGTTTGGCCTGGAGGCTGCCCTGCAGAGCTGAGCTGGAATCACGAGCTGAATCACTAAAGAGCTGATAGCCTCTGCAAGGGCCCTCCTTTGCCAGCAGCTGAGAGGAAGACACCGGGCCTCGGGAAGGCGATCCCTTTCGGGACCATCTCTCCGGACCAGTCACCTCTTCCTGGGTCAGAGCCACGGACCCCACCCCAGCTGAAATAATTCTCCACTGACTCTAGAGAGAGCTGAGTGTGTTTAAGTTAATCCTAACTTTAGGATTCAACCTTAGATATGCCCAATCTGAATCCAAGGCCATGATTTATCAGCCAATCTGCCATGAGCGCTTTACATCAAAAGCTTAGAATTTGCTAGGTCACATATCCTGCCATGTTGTTTTTCAGTCTTTTTTTTTTTTTGGTAGATTGTGGAAAGGAAAGATGCTATGGGTTCATTTAATGTTGTTTCAAGAACTTAATCTTCCTTCTAATAGCATGCCTGGAAACAAGTGTGCTTGCCTGAATTTCACGTTTGACTCAGGAGACATAATGTGAAATTCTGAAGAAAAAAAGATTTTTTTGAATACATACAAAATTTTAGCACACATTTACTGAGAAAAATAAAAGTTTAATTTCTCACACATATATATCAGATTTACTCCAGTATCTATCTTGGAAAAAAAGTATGGATACCTCATTTTCTTCTCTCTTTTACTTCTAAGGACATATGACTACTTCATGAGCACCCTCTTATTACTCCACTTCCCCAAATAAATACCTGTATTTAAGGTCCATTACCACTCAGAGTAGTAGAAGTGAAATAGTTTTTCATTTATTCCTTATTGTGGAAAGATGTCAAACTGTCACTGATTTTACTGATTTACTTTCTCCCATGGTTTCTAAATAGAAATGGAAACTTAAAGAATTCACTGAAATTGAAAATTAAATCACTTTAGAACATCAAACAACATGCGTGGTAAAAGACAAAGCTTTCACTGAATTAAAAAAATGCGGCTGATATAAAGGAAAAGAGACATGTGTCACTTCAAATTTCAAACTTCCTAATGAGGTGATATGAGGGTCTGACTGTCAAAGTCAAAATGATATCACCTGCCAGTTTGATGTCATCCATGACCATATTTTATTGAAGGAAATTTAAGCATGAAAGAAGTAGACTCGGTATTGATTATGATCAAAAAGCTTCTGGCCAGAGTGGTGTTAGCTGGCTGTGTCATAGCAGCAATTACACAGCACTGGTCCCTGGAGACTTTCACCTACTTGTTAGATGAAATCAATAATACCCAGACAAGCACTGAAATGACATTTTAATGTTCACAAAGAACATTTACACTTTA
This sequence comes from Aphelocoma coerulescens, assembly GCF_041296385.1. NCBI lineage: Eukaryota > Metazoa > Chordata > Aves > Passeriformes > Corvidae > Aphelocoma > Aphelocoma coerulescens. Next base: position 33,299,777 of record NC_091014.1, on the reverse strand, counting down.
GGGCTGCCTTTGAAAGTTTCTAACATGATGGAGAGGGCAAATGGAGGGTTCTGCGTAGCAGGCAAAGACGGTTGCTTTCCAACCAGGATATCTGCTGTCATTGGAAGGGGCTTTGCAAAGACTATAGTTGCTACCTAGGGTAACAGATAATTTTGACAGAAACAAATAGTTTGCAAGTATTTTTGGGGGAGGCAGTGGGGTGATGAATGGAAATGAGAAAGGAGAGGAGCTGGAGGCAGCTGCATCTTCTCACCCCAAGAGATGGTATAACTCAAGATGACGGGGGCAAAATATATAAGGTGGCAAGTGGGAGCAGTTAGCTACATTTCTCTCAGTGCTGTCTCTTTTTATTACTAGAAAAAGATACATTTCAACTTCAACATTTTTTTTGCAGAATGAAATTTGGCAGATAAAAATCTGACTTAGGTTGGTTTTAATGCCTTTATTTCAAGACAACTATAATTTCTGCTGGAGATTCAAAGTCACAAAGCCACCTCCATGTTTTTTCGGCAAATTCTCAAATATGTAGATTCAGATAATGATACACAGGCATCCCGGCATGCCAAAAAATGTACTCACTTTGCTTCTTTTGTGGTTTAACTCCAGTAGCAGCTAAGCCCCACAAACGCGCTTGCTCACTTCCCCTCAAATTGTTGTGTTGAGAACTGAAAGAGAAGTGAGAAAACTCATGAGTTGAGATAAAAACAGTTATATAGGCAAAGCAAAAAAAAATCACATGTGAGCAAAATAAGGAATTCATCCACATCAGAAGGCAGGGGCTTAGCCATCTCCATGCAACTACCATGAAGAAAATTAACTCTATTCTATCCAAAAGGATCCCCTTCAATTTCATCTTGATTTAGGAAGAAGCCTACTAAGTCCTTGCATTTGCCTCAGTATCCCTGTGTTACAGAAAGAAAGAGATTCTTGCAGCCTGGGATCAATTACCTATTCAGACAAACATGATTTAAATCCATATTTCTAATTTTTTAATGAAAGTTCCTGAAGTACTAGGCTAATGTCCAAAACCAGCTCAACCTTCTTATTGAACCTAGGGGTTCAATAAGGCCAATAAGGCCTCTCAAATATTTTGGCATTCTTGATGTAAAAATAATTTAATTGTAGTTTATTTTGATTGTTGTAGTTAAAAATATTTCACTACTTATTTCTTCTCTTGAAAAAAAAAAAGAAAGATAAAATTAAACACGAAAATAAGTGGGATTATCAAAATCTTTCCCATTGCAGTGTAATATTATAAATGCAATTTAAATTCTGAATATTAGGAAAATACCAATTCAAGCTATCTTTGTTCATATTTACACATCAGTGAGTAGAGTGCATTTGCTGGAAAAGTTATCCTCTCATAATTTTTTTTCTTTCTTTGGGTAGAAAAATATACTGAAAAATCAAATAAAATATGTACATTTAATCCGCAGTAATTCAGAACTGTAACAGTGTTTGTCTTGTGTTAGCTCAAAAAATGAAGCTTTACAAAATACAAGCAGAAATGCAAATTTCTGACTTTTAAATGAATCTGATTAGATGGACAAGTGATATGAGAAATGTCTAATACCTAGCTGAACCATGCGAGGTCTGTCACAGTTCTGCCAGTGTGAACTGAAAAAGATCCATTAATGATCAGCCTCATGCAATATTCACTGCTGCTACATCAAATGGGTCTGTTTGTTATACTAACATAGCCAGTGCCAAGAATGCTGCTGCCTTACAGTTCAGTGAACAATGGCAAATCAGTCAACAACTGCCCTCCGGAATTACTGCATCTACCAAAAACCTTTTCAAGCATCAACAGAATTCCAACTTTCCTAGCTTGTCCAGGAGGTGCTGTGGAACAGAGAACAATGTAATTTCTGCTTGCTTTTTAACAAGCAATTGAGGAGGCAGGGAATAGATTTGTTCCTTTGCTTCTTCACCTTTATAACTCACAAAGAAAACTGAAAGGAGATCTCTGGAGTTAAAATTTTCAGTATTGTTCCTGTTTGCTTCTTCCCTCTGGAAGGGTTTAATCAACCATAGAGGACTTAACATACTTATGCTTAAGAATTCAGTTCATCTCTTTCATAGACACATGGGTATAAGTCTTATAAATAAAGATATCTAGGTTTGCATGGACTTAAACACGTTTGTGTCCTTAAGGCCTGGTTTGAGCATGCCCAGTTTCAGTGTTACAGGTGGGTACCCCCTTGTGGTCTCTGAATACCGTACCTCCATCAGAGCCCTTCTTTCTGTAATGGAGTTGTATCAGTCAAACTGCTTATGATAAAAAAAAGGTTAAAAAAATCCCCCAGAACAACTACTCAAAAATTGTGCATACAACTAGGCAGAGAAAGCTCTTTTTACTGTTTCAAAGTTCTTTTCAATGTTTCAAAGTGCATTTTATCTTTGTTTAATTATCTCTTTGGAGAAAGAAAATACTTATGAATGAAGCAACAACAAACCCCTTAGATAAGACATTTAGTACAGCACTATGCATTCTCTCTCACAGCACATCTCTCTGATGTTTTGTGCAAGAAGGGAATACCAGAGTCGATATTTTCCTTGAAAAACACAAGAAATAAAATGTATCCATTCCCTTCCCCTGTTAGTAAGCAATTCTCCTGTTTTCTTCATGAGGACTTCAAAAAAGTTACTTTAAAATCACCCTTTTGACAGTCACCTTTACGAATGACAGTATGCCATGCTTAATTAATTTTTATAAAGGGAATTGTAATCTTAAAAGTAGAGCAGTTCATAAATATGTTTGTTATGAAGTAAATAAAATTATGTACTCAAATGCTTATTATAATTCTGGATGCAGATGCCTTTTATTTTGGAATATTAGTAAAACAGTTTTTTGTTAGAAAATGCTTTTGCAATGAAAATATTATTTTTAGATTTTCACTGAAGAAAATACATGTGTCCTTTCATGTATTATTTCTTACTCACACTAATCAGGATTTTATATTTCCTACAGGTTGCAGTGTTTTGCATTCATTTTGCATTCTAATAGCTGTAGGTGGTTGTGCACATTGAAAAATTGAATATTAATATAGCAGCTATCAATGAAATAAATCCTCAGATCTGTTGCAGTGGGGACCAGGAGCAGAACCCCTATTCCTACATATGTATATCATCAGTACTGGACATGATCCTGTAAAGTATTCAAGTCCATTCTGCCTAGCAAAAGAAGGTGTATCACTTCCAGTGTTTTGAGTAATGCCATTAAAATAAATGTTCGGGGGTTGGTCCATTGTTTTTTTTCTTTTAGTGGAAAACCTGTGCTTTTGAAAACAAGCTCCTCATCATCTCTAATTTCTAAATTGCAAGTTGTCATTGAGGAGCAGATAAGCTGCTTGCTAATCTAGATATGATAATCTTGGGCTGGTCAGAATTATTTAATTAGGTTTACTGAACAAAAATTTGATTCTAAACAGTTTCTCATTTGGAAATAATTTTGGAGAAGAATAAAGTGGCATCAAAGAGAAAGATTAATATGAAAATGAAAAACTACAAGATATAAAATCTTAATTACGTACTGTCAAGTACTCTCAACTCTCCATTTTTTATTTGCATTGTCATTTATGTTTTTGCAACTTAAATGGAAATAAAATTTCAAGACACTCTACCCAGTAAATAGAGGCAATTAAGACTTCTCTCACACCAAAATTTATGGCTCTGCAGGACACAAAGCATTTATGGATGAAGCTCATTTAAGTCAGTATGCAAGGGTTGTCATATCTTGCTCCTTGGGAAATACTCTGATGGAGTAACTAGTATCCCATTTGAAATTTTGTGACCAATTTAAAGGAAGAAGCCTCAGGTTAACTACTATGACTTTATTGTGTCACTAACATGATTTCTAGAATAAGATGAACGTGTCATAAATAAAACCAGCTGATAAAAATTTTACACATTTTTGTGTGTGTGAGATATCCTGTGGTAATATGATTCATCTGTGTCTGTGTGAGGGCATGTGTATGTCCATGTTTTGTCCCTAGAGGAACAGCACAATCTAGATTGTAGGGAACCCATAGAGGTCACTTGGTCCAGCTCTCTGCCCAAAATCAGACTGCAACTTAGAACAGGTTGCTCAGTGCCTTGTTGAGTTTTGAATGATTCCAAGGATGAGAATTCTACAGCCTCTGCAGTCAAACTGTCCCAAGGGTTAAACCTCTCTGTAGTGAATTTTTTTCCCTTCTGTTGAATCAGAACTTCCCTTGAAGTCTCGTCTTTCTACCGAGTGTCTCCAAGTAGTCTGTCTCTGCCTCTTCACAGCTCCTGTTATTAAAAATGTTAATATCTTTTAATTTTCTCTTTTCCAAGTCCAGTAAACCTGACTTCCTCAACTTCTTGTTTGTTATGTCCTCCAGCCTTCTACCAATCTTGGGAATTTTGCTCTGGAATTGGTGCAGTTTTTCAATGTCTTTATTGTATTGAGAGCCCTCAACTGGATACAGTTCTCCAGATGCAGTTTAGTGAGTACTGAATACAGGTGGAAAAACATTTCCTTCCACTCCTTGTATGTGTTCTTGGCCATGCAGTCCAGTATATGATTAATCTTCATCACCAAAAGGCATTGCTGACACATATCCAAACTGTTGACTGCTATGATTCCCATGTGGTTTTCTACAGAGCTCTTTGCTAGTCACTTGGTCCCCAAGATTTAAGACTGGACTTATCCATCCCAGGCAAAAGACATTACATCTGCCTGCACCAAATTTTGTGAGGGTCCTTCTGGCTCAGTCCTCTAGTTTCCTGTAGCTGCAACTCTCAATTTGTTTTCACTTACAAATTGATGAGACAACTTGCATCCTATCAGGCTGTGGAGACACTTTGCCCCCATATTGATCTCCTATTTCGAATAAAAGGGCAAATGCCTTACTTAGACCAAAAGAAAATTAAAGCCCCACCTGTTCTACGAAGTAGGTGCTCAAGTTGGGGACATAAATCCTCATTGATTTTCTGATGGAGGGAATGGGAGTGAAGTCATATTTTTATAAGGAGGAGGAAGTTTTATACTAGACAGGTAAAATTGGACATAACTCTGGGGAAAGCTACCTCAGAATTTGCTCTACAAGTCACCAGGAAATCCAGACAAGAGATACAAATCCAAGATAAAACTAGTTTAATTACCTAAAAAGCTTGCAGTGCTACTGTTTTTAAGTTAGCTGTAGACTTCAGCAGTTCAGAGTTTTACCCAGGTAACTGAAATTACTGAATTTTTTGGCAATATTCATTAATTATTGTGGTGACAATTAGCAGCTGCTTGCCACATCTGGAGGTTTTTAATAATTTTCTTTTAATTGATTTTAAGAAAACACCAAGTTAATTAAAATGGTAAAAATAAGATCCACATGTTTTTGTTTTCTTTTTTGTTTAACCTCTAATCCTAGTGCGTATAGCATTTAGGTATTCTAGGTGGCCCAGCATATACGTATTCTAGATTTTATATGCTTTCTGAAAATGTTTAGAATGTTTGGTTTGATTTTGATTTATTTGGTTTGGGCCTTTTCTTTTGGCATGGCTATTCTATTACTATTCTGTAGTGATTGCCTTCCTGGATTTTACTAAATGAGTTTGGATCTTGAGTTTTCAGTCTAGATTCAGTTAGGCTTTTTGGAAGGTCTGCTATCACCTGTAAAGACAGTAGGCTTTACATGAAATAGTTGGCTGATTTTTATACTGTTCAGTCTTTATATTGCCTAAAAATGCATTGGATTTTGTCGATTACCACCAGGGAAACTTTTCATTCAATATTAACATTCTACCAACATGTTTCATAAATAGTATTTCTTTGACAAGATAAATAACTCCAAAAGAAAAATATTTGGGGTTTTCTAAGGATTTTAATATAGCTGTAAAAAAAAAAAAAAAGAATTTAATTTTAATTCTAAATGGAAAAGTAGTACTTTAATATAAAAATAAGTTTTATTTGTAATACGAACTTTACATGAAGTAAGAACTTGATCAATGAATAATAAATACTACTGGAAACCTTAACTCAGGTGTGCAACCATTCCCTTCTGATAAAATTTGTACTTATTTTGGCACAAACCTGAGAAAATTTGTTTGCATTCTTTTATGGTAACTAAGTAATTTTGCTTAATCCTGTAATATCTGAAAACAAATATATCTTGTATAAAATAAAAAAAAAAAGCCTGCGATCAAAGTTATCATGGTGAATATTTAAATGCACAATAATGATGGGAAATTTACTTTATAACAGAATTAAAATTAATTCTTTTTTCCATATCTAAAATTGCAGGAGGATAGCAGAATGCAAATAGAGAGATGCTGAGTGCATTAATGGAAAGACAACATTACACTTCAAATTGTTCATGACAGAGTTGCACTAGCAGGCCGACAAATTATTCACCTATGATACAGCTGCTCAAAGATGAGACAAAAATACATTGCTTTTTTGAGACTCCAAATCTTCAGTAAAGTCAGAGAAAATAATATTCAAATGAAGCTTCATTTCTGCTTCTTCTGAGCCCATTAAAGCAAAACAAAACTTAACCTGATACATGATCAGGAAAACTGAAAATATGTTGCTACTACATCTTCTGATGCCTTATTAGCAAGCGTTTGCTTTTCTCTGATTCTCTCATCTACTGTAACTCCTAAGAAATGGAAGAATGGAACCATGGATAAAATCCCCACTGCCATATGGAAATATTGTGTGGTGAAAGACCCTCTCCAACTTCTTAAAGAAGTAGATACACAGCAAACCAGATTAGCTGAAATCACTGAGATACTTTAGTACTTTAAACTTTTCACAAATGCCACAATTAGACCTGGATTTATCTCCTTCATCTTTGTTGTTTCAGAACCTCTTTAGGAAAGATATTATGATGTATGGGTTGTTGTCCTCTTCTCCAGCTCTTGTTTTTCCTCTGGCAGTGCAGTGTTCGAAACAAATGGTCATGACCAAGAGATGAATAGCTTATCTGAAGTAGAAAATAAAAGATTGTTGTTTTTCTTCACCGATCACACAGAGAGAAAAAAAGTTACAGTTTCTGTCAGCCATCTCCTGCTGTTTGAGTGGTGAATCATGGCTCTGTGACTGAAAAGAGTTCTTGTGTACATCACTGAGGGAAGAAGAAATCATGGCTTAATTTAGGCATTCATAATTTTTACATTCAAAAAACCTTTTAATTCTTATTTAAGTGATAAATTAAATGGTCATTTATTCTATCTTTGTATATTTTTCACATAGCATTTATAACACTGAAAGCTAGACTCCATTTCCACACTGTCATCATCTGAGAATTTGGGGTATCAGTTTCATTTGCTCTAAAGTTAATCCTCAGATTCTATTTTCAGCTGTGATATTTACTCCCTCTTCACACCAACATACAACCTTGTGAGCAGGAATGTTGCCAAAACTAACAACCAAGTAAGAATACATTTCTAAATGTGGACCAGCAGGTGCTTCAGATAACAGGAGCAAGAACCAGCCCAGTATCAAGACAACAGCACCTCCGAATATCTGCTTCTACAGAAAGAATGATGCTCTCGAACAATAATGAGGAGTTTAATTAACTTATTTTTAAAAACGTGCAGCCACAGAGGACAGAATGGTGGCCTACTAGAAAAGTCTGCTACAGCTTCAAAGAAAACAGAAATACCACATCCAAGTCTTAAAATTATATCAAAAGGGGAGTTACACAATACTGGAATATAACTGAATATATTAATTAGATCTGATTAGCTGCTGATGTTTTAGTAATAGTCATTATGCTCATCTTATAGATGGATTACTTCAGAAAAAGGTGAAAAATAGAGAGGAAAGTGAACTTGTCCTTTTACATTCTTCCTTCACAAACAAATACCATGGGTAAATCCTGTTAAAATATTAACTCCTTGGGTCAGGAACAGCAAATGTCTGATACAGTGCTGGATGTAAGAAAGCTTAGTTCTGTTTCATTAAAACAATAAAATACAAACAAAAAATTCAGCAGGAGATTTACGAATGAGTCATTTGAAATAAAACATATTACAGGGTTTGACTCTTTAAATAAATAGGGTTTTTTTCCCACAGAATTTTCAGTGGTGGAGCAGAAAAAACACATTCAATAGCTGAATGATTCTGTATACAAAGATACAAGATTCTGTATACAAATAATATAACTGATAATAATAGTGGCAATAATATGACTGATTAAAAACATAACAGTCTAGATATCAGATAAAAGCAAAGTAATTTGAAATTGTGTGAAGTGTTTTCTTCCATCACATCATCATTATTAGATAGGATTAATGTTGCATGGACATCTATTCATGTATCAATCCTGGCATAAATTTAAAATTCTATTCATTTTAACCATAATAAGATGTTGGAATAAAACACAGGAATTCTCTTTATTTCCAAAAGCCAGAGAAAGGTGCTTTTATGTTTAAGTAGATGGTCAGATATTTAACTGAAAATAATTGAAAATTTCAGTCATTCGTGCAGGAGCATGTACCTTAAGTACAGGCAACTAAACTGTAGGTAACATTTTGAAAGCATCCAATACTTCACTGATGCCTCCCATGAAATTATTTTTGATGATGAAGTGGCTTTGTGTATGAATTATATCTCTACTAAGTGGCCATTAATCTAAATATATGTAGTGTGTAAGCAATATCTCAGGAAAATTTTAAGTGTGGGAACTGTGAATAACACCTTATTCTGTTCTTACTTTCATTGTGTCTATCTGTTAGCCTAAAAGATTTTAGTTAAGAGGTTTTCATTAGCTGTTAAATAACCTAACTGTGGAAGAGATGTTAGACTCTGATACAGTTCTCATAAATTAAGAATATATATTAATAGGTTAGTAGAGTAAAAAAACCTTCCAATTTATTCAAATATTAAATCTAACATTGATTCATAAAGCATGCCCAATAGCAGTCCATATTAATGCCTTCCCCAGTGGCATTTTTATTCTTTCATATCCAGCCTTTAAATCTGTTAATCAAGCTAGATACTTATAACAAGTGAACTGTACTTATCTGTGTGATGCCCATTAGTTTGAACCCAGAATTGCAAGTGCAGCTCTCTAAAATCTCTGCAATTGTGACTTAAGGTTGATTCTTTAGGCTTTAGCTTCTATATTTTTCAGATCCTGTACTGCTTAGTATGTAACACTGAAACTTCATATACTCTGTTAGCTACTGTTCCCTCATTCTGGTTAGACATAACAAACCCCTCTCTAAGTTTGCACTCCAAGGACACCTTGTAGTCCCAGGCCCCAAAATATGTAAACTAAAGCCTTTGAATGGGGGGGAAAACTTGGGGTAATTACTTCATTGCATGAAATTGTAATTGGAGAATTAACCCTGATATGCAAATGGACCAAACATATAAGAGTGTGAAAAACCCGTGACCCGGGGTCCATCTTGGGTGTAGCCTCTTGACTGCCCAGGGTATACCTTTGAAGTCCTTTCAAATAAATACCTGCTTTTATTCTCTTAATGTTGTGTAGCCTCTGTTTTCAGGTAGCCGCTTCAAGGCATCAAGGTGGAAATGCACTCCTAAAAGATAAGCTGATTTGGCTGCAAATGTACACATCAAAGTCTTATAGCAGAACGCACTAGCTCAATCCTTTTACGCGTTTTCCATTAACACTCAACAGAGAAAATTAAAGAAACAGAACAGTTCATTTCTATAACAGTACACTACTCCAGCAATATTCTTACTATATATTTTAGCATTCCGACTGTGGATGACCCAAGCCATCTAAAATGTTATGCTCTGTGTAAAACAGATGTTTCTGTTGATGCTTATGTGCAGTTTCAGCTTTTATTAACAGAGAGACACAATTCCATTTCTGAAACTCTCATAAATATTGTTATTAACAAAGTCCAGTTTGTTTTGGTTTTATCGAGCTGTAACTGTTAAGGCAAGGTAAGAAGTTGAAAACAAAGACTAAATTTGTTTGAATAGAACAAACTGGCATAACACTAAGAAATAAATAAAATAAAAATAAAAAAATATAAAAAAAAATACATTAGGGAGATATCAGAGTTGATAAATTTTGTAAAGGCAAAATTAGAAGTGATTAATTTTCAATTTACTCTTGGCTATGAAATACATTTAATCCTGATCAAGCGCATTCCTTTCTAACCCAGAAGAATTCCTCATTATATCAGCTTCACAAAATGAGGAATAAGGAAAATACAGAAGTCAGTGAGAGTTTGACTGAATGAAATTGGAAAAGACTCATTAAAATTTCCACAGTTTAGTTATCTTTAAAATTAGCTAAAGGTTAACCATATTGATAAGATTTCTCTGGTCAAAACTGGTTGCCATGCATTATTTTATAAGAAATCACAGACATGACCAGCATTTGCTTTTAATTTGACTATTATAAAAGAGTATCTTAAAATTGCTGCTCAAAACAATTATTCTCCTGAATTAGCTAGAGCCATTTTTTTCCTTTGGAAACCTAGCAAGTAGAGGTAATTGATTCAAACCAGCAACCCTCTCTTTCAGTTATGAGCAAGGTAATTGAGAATGGACAACAAAATCAAGTAGCTGTCACAGTTTCCTCAGCTATTGTCTTTGGAATTCAGGAGATGTGCAAGTTGCAATGTGCAACCTGCTGCTACTGTGACCAAGTAATATCACAGTTTAGTGAATAATTAAACGTGCTAATTATGTAAACAGGATTTTATGAAGAAACAAAGGCATCAAGGTATTTTTTTTAATCTAGAATTTTCCCTGTGGTATCTCCATGTGTGTTATCGGCATTTATCATCCTAGACATTTTTACACATTCTCTTCTCATACAATATTGCTATTATTTGTAATACTAAGGTGTTATATCCATAGCATTTATATAGAAAATTGTTTTTACTCATTTTAAAATGCAGTGAGTCAATGATACTGTGTTTAAATTTATGTAAAAGATTGTCTACGCTGAAGGCTTATACTGTGAAGGACTGCAAAATTAGAGACCTATAGATTAATATATAAAACTTTTCAGCTTTAAGAATGACACAAAATTCTCTGACTCTTACAAATTGGAATTTTCTTGCTCATTCATTTTATTGTAAGTCGTGAACAGAATATTAAATGCTTGACCTTCATTAGTACCTTGTAAGAAGTCTTGGGCACTAAGGTTTTTCCTTCTTCAGGATAATCCTCATTTCTGGTTATTTGGTCAGCAGATATAGTAGGCATCTATTGGTCTCCCCATCCCACATTTTCTTTTTAATATTGATTAACTGCTTTCCTTTCTGTTATGGTTTCTTTGTTTTAAATTGTATAAGAAGAGATTGTTGAGATCAATTTTGGTAATTTCAAGTGGATCACTCATGTAAAATAATTTCTAACCTATTACATGAATAACAACATGTTTTTGGGAAGATAAACCCATCCATATTATTTTTGATAATTCCTTTGGTTTTCTGGGGCTAACATTTTCAAGATGTAAGTAGCAATATCACATTTGAAGGGCAAATTTATCTACCATCTCTGTTTCTCACCACTTACATTGTTGGCATTTCTTTTTGCCTCAGATATTGCCAATATTAAAACCATTATCTTATTTCAGGCAGTGTAAAGTCCTATCTGTTCCTGCTTGTACCCTTGCCGTAGGCAACTTAGTGGTAGGGTGGATGAAGTTATAAATATGTGGTTAAAAATAGCAGTGGAAAAATCTTATAATAAGTATTACCTTTCTGATTTCACACAATTACTGTAGCAATTATCTTCTCTATGGTAGAAAATCTTTGTATCGAATACATCAATATAATTTTGTGCTTTTGTAAAAAATGGATATTGGTTGCTGCACTAAAATTAGATGAAATCCAGTTGTAGAAGACCAAATGAATGGTTGACTTGCTCAAAGCAACTAGGTGGGAATTGGGGGAGGGAACAGGGAGAGCTCTGCACAGGTGGGATGGCCACTGCTCCACACCCCTTTCATAAGTGCAAGCCTTGTTTTGTCTGGATAAGGTAAAGCTGGCTAAGTTAAAGTTTGTGAAGTGTCTTGCTTTGTCTGGATAGTGTTTTAAAATTTGCTAAGTACCTTATTCTACCTTCATGTTGTAAAGTTTGTTATTGAACCTCCTGAGAATTTTGTTATTTTTCCCATGCAGCACCCAGAGTATAACAAACTACCTTCCCTTAAACCATCTGAGTGGGCCAGAGCATTACACTCATCTGGATAGATTGTGTTTGATGCTGAAATATGAAGGATATGGTATTTCTGCTGACTGCTCTGCAATATTGCAGTCAGACAAAATCCTGGGAGTGGTTCCTTCTTCCTATAGAAAGGAAAATGTAGATACGGGAGAGCCTTTCTAGCTCAGTGGGATTTCAAAATATTGCATTACTTACCTGTTCCAGAACAGCTCACATCTGGTGACTTTCTGGCATAACACGAGGGACACAGATGATATTAAGTGAAAGAGCAGGGTAAATATGTTGAGGGAAGGGAAAATGAAGTTTTGTAGGTGTTTGGTGGACTGAATTCCTGACCAAATTCTTTGAACACTGATTAATTAAAGCAGTGTTTTTATTACTAAGAGATTTGGTTACCATACAGTAATTGTTTTTTTAGAGACAAGTAAGGTATGCATTACCCTTACTGTACACAAGTGTCTAACTTTAGAGGCTTCCATTTTATTTATGTCCTTGGTGTAGGACAGATATTTAAAATGCCAGAAAGTCTGCTTTCTGCCATATACCCCAAATGCTATTCAATGCACATGGGTCATATGAAATCACTTCAGCATGTAGGAGGCCCACTTACACATTATTTCAGTATGAAATGTTTTGGGGGGAGTTATAGCAGGGGAGGAACATTTAAAATTATAGCTGTGATTCATGGCTCCTAATATAGATAAGATTTTGGTGACTGGAGCTACAGTGTGGATTCAGGAAAAGGTGGAAAGACAAGCCAAAACCATTAGTCCACATTAGTACAACAAAACCCCAAAAGCTAAATCCAGTTATAGATGCATTTCCTTTTTTTGTAAGAAAGCAATTGTGGAAGTGAGAAGTGAGAAGCCTTCAAAAATAAACCAGGTTTTATTTTCATTGAAAGGGAAGGCATGTATTTATGATCATTCTTTTTTTTTTTTTTTTAAATAGAGAGTCCCTTTTCTGCTCCCCAGAGCTGACCAGAATATTCAGCCTGTTTCAAAACTCATAACAATTTACAGGTTGTTTTCTTACAGACTTGATAGCATTGGTTCTCTGTGGTACTTAACACTGATCGAATGATTTTCTTGATTCACTCATCAACAGTGAAAAAGAGACTAGCTCACCTCCCAGATGAGAAGTTTAAAAATTTAGGTATAACATGTCAATGAACAATTCTTTTCTCTTTATTTGTGGCCATTCTTACTGTGAAAGTCTCCATTTCTGTATGAATGCATATTTGTACATTTCCCACTACATCAGGATGTTTTAGATGATTTTCCACTTATAAAATCTAAAGGCCCAAGCCTGTATTGGATCTTTGTATGTAATTGTGCACGTTTGAAAAGGGGACAACTGAATTAGTATTGTCCTCAATGAATTCCAAGCATGATGGTCTATCACGGGTGATAGGTAATGAAATGTATTTTCTAACAATGGAAACCAGTTCAGAACTACTGAACATATGTTAACATTGTTATTTAAAAAGGTTCTACATGCCAAAGACTGGTAATGAAGCAGTAACACATATTGTTAAACTGTTTTGTAAGAGAAGAGGAAAAAAATGGGAAAAAATTTTGTAAGTTTGAGCTCTTCTGCATCTGGTCCCATTGGCTGAACATTGTGCTATTGTGTAGCTTTGGCTGAAACAAAATGTTTTTTCAAAGTATGTGAAAGTGTGTTTAAAATTTCAATGTGTTACTTGGCTGGCTTGGGGGTTTTAATTATTGCATTTGAATGTACTCATGGACAGAATGTTAAGTGTAAACTTCTTAACACATTCAAAATGGATTTATTAGGACCATAATCTTTAAAGAATGATTTCCACCTTTGGTGGCTTTGATAGTGTGGGCCAATTTTTTCACCTATGTGAAGCCATTTCTAATCCTGTACTTGTCAACAGCTAGTGATGACAGACAATCAATACATGCAAACATCTGTTTCAGGTTATACATGTGCTTGGTAAGAGTAATTGTGCTGGCAATATTTCATAATTTCATAAGTTGCTAAAGGTCCCTGTTTCCAACTTTACAGAAAAAAAACTGACGTGCTCATGGCTGTATATAACACACTGGCATTTGGACACTGAGTCCTTAAAATTTGTGGAATTACATCTGGAATGCCATTTTGAACGTGTTTCTTTACGACTTCAGAGTATATTCACTGTTATAGATTCCCTCTTTTTTTGATAGGCTGTTGCTCACTGAATTCTTCCCTATTATGGAGCAGATCATATGTGTGATCACATGGCACATGCAGGACAACCAGGGGATCTGGTCCAGCCAGTGCGCATTTGGGGAAGGCCGATCCTGCTTGATCAACCTGGTCTCATTTTGTGACCAGGTGATCCACCTAGTAGATGAGTAAAAGGCTGTGGATGTCCTCTACCTGGACTTCAGTAAACCTTTGATAGCCTCCCATGGCCAATCCTGTTTAGCATCATTACCAATGATCTGGGTGAGAGGATTGAGTGCACCTTCAGTAAATTCTCAGGTGACCCTAAGGTGGGTGGGAGTGTTGATCTGTGGGAGGATAGGCTCTGCAGAGGTACCTGAAATGGCTCGATTGGTGGGCTGAGGCCAGTCGTATGAGGCTGACCAAGGCCAAGTACAGAGTCCTGCTCTTGGGTCACAACAACCCCAGGCAGTGCTACAGGCTGGAGGCAAAATGTCTGGAAAGCAGCTCAGTGGAAAAGGACCTGGGGGTGCTGGTTGACAGCAGCTGAACACAAGCCAGTGTGTGCCAGGTGGCCAAGAAGGCCAATGGCATCTGGGCTTGCATCAGCAATAGTGAGGCCAGCAGGACTGGGGCAGAGATTGTCACTCTGTACTGGGTACTGGTGAGGCCACATCTTGAGTGCTGTGTCCAGTTCCCAGAATCATTGTGTCTAATCCAGGATATTCTGAACAAATGTAACATATAAGAGCCTATAAACAAAATAATGCAGTTATTTTCCAATTAGTAGTTGACCCCATTACTGTACCCAAATTTCAAGTGAGAACTACACAGAATTTAATTTGGCGTATCCCAACATTTTTGAGATAAAGGAGTTGTGTAGAAGCACAATAATGAGCTGCTGTCTTAGACCATAATTTTTCAAAGTAAATAGTGAATTGTTGTGTGATCGTGCCTTGGGTATACTTTTGCAAACCATATTATCTGTGGGGAATCACAAAAGGTGGAAAGGATTTTAGGTGTGAGAAGTAGAAGCAGTTTGTCAAAGATCACCGGCAATTATCATGTACACACACAAATAATACCAAAACAGTTTCAGTAGACACATCTGACAAAAAATATAGATAACTGTAAAGCAGATGTGATTTTAATGCTAGTCATATGTTTTGTATTAAACACAAAATAAAAGGTATTTAAGGTACTTATAAATGAAATACTTTACATTTACATTCCAGGAACTCAAGTATAATATGGTCACTCAAAAAGTCAATTTTTATTGCCAGGGAAATATTTTTAGGGGGGCATACAAAAATCAAAACATTTAATGTAAATCTCTTCATGATGCAAACCTTGAGATAAATGCCTTCGTCTTAAAACCAGAGATATTTTATTACCTCTAATATTATGGTTAAGATTAAAGAGCTAAATTTTCAAGGTCAGCATGTTTTTTAATATACTAGCAAATACAAATTCAGGCTCATGGATAAGATTACTAGTAGACCCTATAGTTTTACAAAAAAAAAGTAAAATCTACATGCGGTGTTTATTTTAAGGAGGAATTAAATATGATCGGTACTGGAAATGTCATGGATGGAATAAATTTCATCAGTGGGATTAGGAGCATATAATATGTTGGTTTCCAAATAATTTTGTGTAAGAACAGTAAAACAGTTTCCAAAAAGTTCCGTATTGGATAAATAGCTGATTTAAAAAAAAATGAATCCCCCCAACTTAAACAAGTGCTATTGTTCAAAAGAGCAGTTATGGAGCAGCCATTTATGGCTATCTTTTTTTAAGCTTGAGTGTTATCAGCAATAAATTGGGGATAATAAAACCCGATTCTTTCTTTAGATGATATAAAGATAGGTAAGCAGCACAAGGTACTCTGGATTGTTTGTATTTAAACAAAATGTGTGTTATTATAGTCAAATGCAAGATGATAAATGTAGGAACTGCAATGTAGGAAATGTCATAACTGCAGAATGAGAGACTGTATCCTGGAGAATGATGGAACTCTACATCCTCTTTTTGGGCCTCCTGGTATAAGAAAGACATTGATGAACTACAGCCAGTTCAGCAGAGGGCCACCATGACAGCTTGGGTTGGGAGACTTGTTTTGTGACAAGAGACTGAGGGATCAGGGCTTGTTATCTGAGAAGATATTAAAAGCCTTAATAAAAGAAAACACAATGTGAACTACAAGTAAGAGCAAGATCCAGAACAGAGCCTAAATACACGGCTATATAGAGAGGTCAGTAGTAGTCAAACTGTCATTACTTTTTGTACTGGATAGGTTTTGTTTTATCTCATCTTTTATAGGATAGATACAAAATTTAGAGTGCAAATAGAATTTTAAAATAAGAAGTCTCAAAAATCTGCTTTTAGTGAGAAATTAAAATTGCACTCTAAGCTTATCAAGGAGTAGATAAAGATTCAATTTGATTTGATTGGTTTATCATGCACAAGTACCTTTGAATGAAAAAAAATACCATCTACTTAAAGTTATTTCACTTTAACAGAAAAGAAGTCAAAAATGTACCCCTACAGTACTTTGATGTGCTTGATCATAATGATGGCACTAATAATAATAATAATAATAATAATAATAATAGTAAATAATGTAAGCACTACCTGTGGAAGAAAAAACAACCCATAGAATGAGGCAGACATTTTTTAACTGTGTAGATCACAAACTCTAGAATAAAAGGAAGTGGTGGAATTTTTTACTCTTAGTGGTTTCCACTCAAATGTGAATAGAAGGTATTGTAGACAAACTCAAATTACTGAAGTCATTAAAGGCATTGTCAGGCTAAATTCTATGCACCTTTTGAGCAACCTACTGCTGAAACTAAAGCCGCAACTGAGTCATTGCTGGAATTCCTTGTGTTTCCAGGTGGAACAACCACTAAATTTCTCCAACTGTATGCTTCATATCCTCATTCCTATTGATTTCTGTATAGGAAAAAAAACAAAAGAGCAAGAAAACAATCAAAACCAAATGCAGAATGCAATATCAGCAGTAATAATAAATAATCAGTAGTAATAAGAGGACGCTTTCTTCCAGCACCCAATTTCATTATTCTGTTCAGATCTTTGACTTCTGAACTACTTGTGGTAGGAAAATATTCCCTGATTCTCACAAAAACCATTCTCCATTCACCTTTATTTTGGTCACGTGTGATTGACTTTGCCCCTTGCTTAAATCATGCAGTTTTCAAGAAATTTACTGCTATCCCCAGCCTTTTATCAACAAAACAGTACATTAGTGCATGGTCTGTACTGTATCTTTCAGATTGCTGACAAATATATTGAGAAATTCTGGAGCAGGCACTGGCTCCTGAGGGAGGAGGTCTAACACTCAAACAGAGTAAGTGCTGATTTTAAAGCAGTAAATGCTGTTTTTAAAGTAAAGTATATATATTCTTTTTTTGCTTGTACTTGGTTCATCTGAAGACAGAATAGAATGAGCTCTACAGTCTTTGATTGCCTACTTGTTCTCTGACCTTTTAGTCTGCCCTCCTGCCCTTATCCACTTTCTAATAAATTAAAATTGTGCCTTCCAAGCTGCTCTTGAAACATCTCCCTCAAGATAAAATGCTGCAGAATGTTGTTTTGAAATTCTTTTCCTCTAAAAAAAATAGCAGATTTCTGGAGCTTAGTGAGCATATGTATTCAGTCCACACTTATCCATGTGCTTTCTGATTGTGCTTTTGAATGTTTGCACTTATAGAGACATATATTTCTGATTAAATTCTTGTAAATGACTGCTGAAAACTGGACTCCTCACAAAGAGGAAAAAGGAAATCTTTTTCGAGAATCACACCAACACAAACAAATCTTCCTCCATTTGCTCTTTCATCAACATGTTTAATCCATCTGTCACCTGCTACTGAACCTGTGAATTATGTATATTTACAAAAAGAGGATAATAAAAATAATGCAGTTTCAACATGCTAACAGGGGTTGTGATTCATGGTTCAAACAATTTTTTTTGTGCTGCACTTCACTAGCCTTGCTGCTTCATTCTGTGCAATAAATGATTGCTTTGCAGTTTATTTGATTTTAGAATCTTGAGGGGAAGTGTATCAAAATTTGTATTTTATATATATATATATATATCCAGTCAAGCTGCAAAGCTGTGTAGGACAATATTTTTTAGTCAAAGAAACAACAATGTCCCGATTTGGCTTATGTTTCTAATTCACCATTGATTATGTCATCCTACTTATTCTGAAATATTGATAATGTTGAGAATAATTTCTTTTGATGTTCCATGTTCCATAATCAAAAAGAATATGGCATGTTCTATCCTTGTGGCTATGGTTCCTAAATAGAAGCTGTATTCCTATCCCTGGAATGGACAGCATCTGAATCAAACAAATGGCAATTAATCAGTCAACAGAAATATCAATTTTAAGGCATGACTTTAAGTACAGAGCTATTGGGGAGTTTTTATACTTGATTCAATTAATATATTCAACACTGGGCTGACATTTTCAGGGGAGATACAGAATGCAGTTTGCTCCTGGGGCCAAGCTACAGTTGACAGAGTTGGAGTGGCAGACAGACAAAATTCAGTGGAGATTTGTAAAAGAAAATAATGTTTTTCTTACAGCTTAAAATGTTGGGGAAAACAGATTAGAATCAAGTGGTTTGTGATTCAAAGACTGTGAAAACTGACAATCAAATTCTCAGGTCAAATGAGACCAGTAAAGGTAATGGGCAATGGCATTTGACACTAAAGTAATTGTATTTAGGAAGCTTACATATAAATTGATGATCTGATTATCGTTAGAACCGAACACTACTTGCCTAATACAATGTCATGTGAGAAACCTACTATTATCTTGTACATATGTCAATACAATCACTATCTAAAATAAGTTTATACAAGGTCTGATTTATAGCACATGTGAAAGGAGAGTGGTGCCATTTGAAACTGTAAACATTCTATGCACAAGAGGGATAATAACACAATGTAGAAGTGAGTAAATTAATTTTTTGTTTTCCTAGACCCAGGACTTGAAAGTGAGCAACCTAACCTATCAGCTTTTTTTCTTTAAAATATACCATTGGAATAGTATCATCTATTCACATTTTTGTACCCAAAAAAGTGGTTACTTTGAGTCAGAAATTTTTGTTTGGTGCCAAAAAATTGAATGTTGAATAATGCCCCTCTCAGTACTTGGTACCCAACATGTGGAATAACTTGGTACCCAACATGTGAAAAAAACATACCACAGTGCCAGTAAACACACGCAGCAAGACTGGGGACTGCTTTTCTCATTTCCTGACATAAAATGGTGTTCATTTGGAAATGTGTGTTATGTCTTCTGCTCTATGCCCATTTGTTGATACTGCAAGATTCAGCTTGTGGAAATGTGGAAAAGCAAAATCTTTTGATTTTAGGAAGCCTTTAGGAAATTTTGTCTGCTTCATGTTGTCTTGCTTTTTTTTCTGTTTTGCTTTTTTTTTTTTCCAGGTTGCAGTACTGAGATTGCAAATGCAGGCATCAGTGTCTATGCTTTCCTTCCTGAGTAGCCTCTTGATATTACACTAGTTGTCACTGCCTTAGATACCTTGATCATAAACTGTTTAAAAAACCCTAGTAAATGGACTCTTCTTAGAGTCTTTATGACAGTAATAATTTTATAGCTTTGATTATGTCTTGTAGACACCTTTTCATCCTGTCTGAAGCAATTAATACATAGTACTCAACCTAAAGATAGTTCTGAAGATTCTAGGTAATATTGTAGACTATAGATCTTGAAAGAATTGAGAAGTAGATCTTCACAGGGAATGATTTTAATTTCTTTTTATATTGGAACTTACATAAAACTCTAAAAGTTGGAAAACTCATGAGTTTAAAGTGCATTTAAATATTGTACTTTTGACTTGTAGTAAAAAAGAAAATAAAGAAATAGAAGGTACAAAGTGAGAAAACTATTAAAAGAAAATATTTTCTATTCTAAAACAAGTTGTTAAAATTTTTTAAAATGCCTTAACAGCAAACAGCAAACCCTTACTTTTTAAAAGTTGATTATATAAAGATTGTTAGGAAATATTTAGATCTTTCTAAGAGTACCTCTGTAGTGCTGTCTGTTCATATATTTTTATGCTTATCTCATCCTTGAAAAACATATCTAATGGAAATGACAGACCATCACTTCTTCTGTAATACATAATCGGTTTAACCAATGATTATGACAACTGCATTTAATTTCCAAATGACAATTAAACCAATGATGATTATAACAGGCCCTATGTAACTGCCCATCATCTATTCAAAATGGTGATTTCCTTAGAATTGGTACTGTCAAAAAACCACAGTAATATTTGCAAAGTGTAGTAATCTTACTTAAAATCCAGTAAAACTGCTGTGGAAGAGCTTCACACTTGTGCTCAAAGACATTTAATTGTACCATGAATAATATACGCCAAACCCCAAGAAAAGATGGAAGTTCACAGTGGGCTCTGCAGGTGCAGTATAGTGGAGATGCACCCAAACTCCCTTTAGAATTACTTGCATGAGCAAGCAGAATGTTCTGGCAGTAGCAGCACAAAGTTCAATACAGCCTGAAAAATCTTTATAGGCATTGAAAAAATTTATTAATGTCCAGCTTATTGTCCACGTAGGTGAGGTAGCTCATTTAAAACTGATTTAGATATGCAGGCTACAATTAATCATTCTAGACTTGTAAAAATAGTTATACATTAGCCATTAAAAATAAGTGAAAAGGAGTTTAACGGCTTAAATTGAGGTTTAAAAATCTCATTACTGCCCAAATCTATTCCAGTAGAGGAGATGATAGCATCCATTGATTCAACTCTAGAAGATTTACCAAAGTATCAGGAAGGTTTAATTACACTAGAGGCAGTCAAAGAGAAAAACTCTCAAATGACACAATAAAATCTGAAGTAAAGTTAAATATTATTAAGAAGCTAGTCCTCAATAGACTTAAAAGTTATGCAACAGTTTAATTTAATGAATTGAGGTATACTTAAAAATATTCCAGCTGGTAAAATTTCTAACACTCAAGCGTTAGAAATGTTAAAGCATCTGGCTAGGATTCAAGCCTAATGTTACAGAGAGCAGCACTATTTGCTATTAAAGATAAATCTATTATTGCAGGAGATAAAGTCCATTGGACTTCCCATTGTCCATGTCCATTGGACAACCCACCATTTAAAAACTGCAGTACACTATAATGCTGTGTTAATAAACACTATATAGTGAGTAAACACCAACAGTGGGTAAATTGACCTGAATAAAATTTCTGTTGGGCTGTTGATACTGGGCTATCTGGAGTCAATAGCACTCTTTTGAATTACATGATCAGGTTTTGGAACATTCAGAAATATGGAACATGAAGCTTCTCTGAAATACAATAAGGGTTATAATTTACATACCCTCTTATCTGATTTTAACTACCTTAAAAATGGACTACTTTTTTGGTTTAAAAGTGGTATTTTTTACTTCCTCCATATTCTACAGAGATGAGTAAGCATAATTAGAATGTAATTCATCTCACCCTAAGGGAATTTCATTCGACCATACAGTGTATCCACATGAAGATATTGGCACAGGGCAGTAGTGAGGTTCTGAAGCAGATCTCCCACTCATCTCTCACCCTGTACACTGATGCAGCTTGCAGGGCAGTTTGGTGAGCAAAACCTTGGTTCTTTCCTAATGGGTCTAAACATGATGCTCCAGTCTGGGCACACATGAAGGTGCTTCTACTCTTCCTGGGAGCAAAATGCCCTTGGAGATATTCTCTAGACTGATTTTAATCTGAGGAATAAACCATGGTGTATGCATATAGTGTAAGCATATGGACCTGAGCACCAAGTGCTTTGATCCACTTCTGCAACAAATTACTTTCTAGTATAGACATAGCTGAGTAAACTTAGACTCTGCTTAGATGAGATGCTGATCATATAAGATGAATTTGTATGCAACTGGTTCCTAATGAAAGACTTCAGAACTTATATGGGAGAGGAAGAAAGTTTTGCTAGAAACAATAATTTTCATATCCAGTGTCTTGGTTTTGGAGACAAAAACTTCAGGAGGAAACATTCCAGGACAAGTGTCTCCTCTGAAGGGAAAAGGGCCTCCCCTTTTCTTCCACCAAAAAGACAAGTGGGTCACAGCAAGTGAAAACGGGAAAAACAAACTATTTATTAATGCCAAACAAAACAGGGTAGAACAAGGAAAAAAAACCCCTCAAAATACAAAAAAATTCCTGGAGAGGAAACAGACACTCAGGCTCGGACCAGACGGGGCCACCCCGCGGGCTCCTCGGACTGGCGAGGAGGGAACGGAGGCAGTGAGGCAAGGGAAGGGAAAAAGAAGAAAAACCAACAGAACCTTTTTCCAGATAGCTGGAACGCAACAGAAACCAAAAAAGCAGCACAGGGCTCCTGGTACACTCCCTCCTGAGCCCTGCTGAGCCTCAGAGCCCCGGAGCTGCTGGGCTGAGCCGTTGAACCAACCCGCACTTGGGTCCGGTGGCTCCGGCCCCTGGGTCCGTCCTAAAGGCACAGTGTCCTAGGGCACTGAGTGGACAGTAAAGGAATAAAGCAGCTTCATAACATCACCCCAGGACATCCAGATTCAGAGTAATTTTGGAAAAGAGGTGAGTTTACTGGTGTAGAGCATATCTCTGTGTTGATTCCGTGGATCTAGTAGATTCAAAGCAGGAGTTGAAAAGCTGAGAAAATATTTTAATAAAATAATTAATAAATTTTCTAGAAGACAGGATGATGTAAGACCTGTAAAGCAAATAGGTAAAAAGATAGACCACTTTTTTCCTGATAATATGTTTATTTTTAGAGTCACAGAACCAGATGCATACATCCAACTAAAATAGTAAGGTACATGCTTTGAAATATATGTGTGTATTAATAGATACAGAGTTTACTCATGTAATATAAAAATTCTCACTGTTTAAGCACATCTTAAAGGTCTTTTTGGAAAGAAATACATATTTTTAGATTTTTAGAATGCTTATATTTCAACATTTTAACTTATTTAGAGTCATGTTTCTTCCACACATCTCTCTTTCTTATGCAATCTATCTCAAAATTTGAAAAAAGTAATTTGATCATCTACATCCACTCTTGACTATTTTTTAATTTTTTTTTTTTTTTTAACAGCATGCTCCTTTGTTATTTGTCAGGACAGTTTAAAAATTCCAGTCAGCGGTGATTCCATATCTGTAAATGACAATGTAATAACTACAATCACTATTATCCTGTTTAAGACAGTTCACCATGTGGCTAATTTTAAGCATTCCAAAAGCATCATTGACTTCAGTCAGACTGCTAGACTTACCATTATGCCTGTTTTTAAACGCCTCATCAACTCGGACAACTACCAGGATGAGAAACCTTGTCAGTCTAAGGAAAAGTAGATCATGACCAACATAATTTAAATGTGTATTAAAATTTACAATGATTTTTCCTGAGAGTATTATACATCAGGACTAATAGTTTCTAAATCCTTTTTAATGTGCAGAGACAGTAAAAGTATCAGTGTCAACCTTAAATGAAAATAATCTCTGATCATTATAGTTAAACTTGCTGATTATTATAGTAATGCTGATTATTATAGTTAAATTAAGGCTAAAGGTCAAACTAAGCATTTCAAATGAGTTTGCTGCATAAGTAACTTGATTTTTAAACAGAGGCTGCATATAGTAAAAAAAATTCAGTCATCTACTAAATCTGAAATGTTTAATCAAATTTTAAGTATGTTAGTGTACTTGGGCATCTACATCAGTCTAGTAAAAAGCCTTGCCAACTGATTGAAATGATAAAAAGGAATATTGAGGGTGCATAATGAAAGCAGAAATAAGTAGATCAATGATTAAAGGAATATTATACTGCATTTCTAATACTCCAAATTAGTGAAAAGAGCCTGTGACGTATTGTGGATTTACAAGGAAAAAGTATTCAGGTTCTGTTTTTACTATCTTGAATGTCACATTTCTGTAAATTTGTTGAAGATGTCTATGATTTTAGTGTCTTCTCAAAATCCCAAACTTTATGAGGGATTTTTTTCCTGGAAAAGGTAAGCTGTTAAAATGCAAACCAATAAAAGTAATAATTATTTTAAAATTTGGAGACCTAAATTGGACTGATGACTGAAATGCAGGTTTTGTAGGCAAAGGTTTTTACAGTGCAACTTCCTCAGGAAAAAAAAAAAAAAAAAGCATTCTGGGAATTAAACAATGCTCCTGATGAAGATACAAATGATCTCAATTTGCCATTCATGGCTGTCTGGCCATGCAATAGTAATTCATTCAGCTTGCAATCATGCATTGTCAGCTTGAATTCAGAGCTTGGCAGAAAACAGGGGAAAAAAAAGGGTTGGTACAATCTGCTTTTGTTAAGGGGCTTTAACTAGGGCGAATACAATTGAGTGAGGCAGAAAATTAATGCAATATTCAGATTATCTTCTAAAAGGTTATTTGTTGAACAAGCATGTATTCATTGGGGGGTGGTTCTTATAACTGGTAACAGTTGGGTAAAGCGATTGAGAAGGATAAAGATACTGGTTAAGTGAGTGAGGCTGGGGGACATGTGACAGGAATAGATGACAGGGTGGCCAAGAGATTAGATATAGGAAGACGCTGGCAGATCTGTTTTGCCCTTGTTTAGCAGTGGTGACCCACTCTGGACTAAGTGCTTTTCATTGCTTTTGGATTTCCAGAGTCTTGCTCCTGAGGTCCCTTTTTAACAGGGTGCCATTTAGAACTGCTTTGAGTGAAGTAAAACGCTATTTATTAAAAATATTGGCAGCTTGACAGACCTTGCCTTCTAAACTGTACTCAAAGGAACTGTGCACATTTGATACTGCTTTCAGTTCTACCAAAACAGCTGTGATTTAGTCACAACACTGGGAAGTTTTTTGTCCAGCTTGTTTGTTCATAAAACCTGGACTTGTTACAGCCACTCCAAAAAAATAATATCTGAGAATATCCCAGTAAAAGTGGGATAGGATATTTAGGTATTTGAGAGCTTCACCTTCCACATAGTCAGTATACTTTGCTGGCCTTCCTTCAAGAACATTCAAATGCATTGTCATGGAAAAAAATCCAGTGTAAGCATATAGATAGCATGGAGCAGTGTGGCAACTCTTAAGGGAGAGTGTCTTCCTGCAGTGAAATTGCAAGGTGTATCCAGATGCTAGAAGAAAATTAATAAAAAATGGATAATTTATTTGATGATACACAAGAGGTTCTCAGGAAGAGATGCATGCAGCTCAGAGCAAGACAGTAAATTTGTTAGTTTGTTTAACACTCTGTCTAAATGCTACAGTCAGGGAAGGCCTTGAGCACATCTTAAACAGAAGTGATATTTTGGCTTGCCCAGATGCCTCAGAGTCATTAGCCTGGACTCATGTTGTCTAATCTTTAGCAAGGAAGACATCCAAGATTACAAAAGTGACTTAGATCTTACGTAGTATGAACTGTCCCATTTCACCCCCTAACTGGAAGGGAGATGCAGTAACAAGATTCTCAGGTACTTCAAGGAACATGGGACAAACATGAATGAAAATATCTACAGTTGATGCCATGTTTACAGCTAACTAAGCTGTCTTTTTTAAAGTATTTAGCTTCCATTCACATAGTTTTTTGGCATGTCACAGAGTCCTCAATGTTAGCTGTGCCACTTCCATACCAAAGTCAGCAGAAGGTGATTATCCCTGCTGGTGTGTTGGAACATGGAGGCTAACTCCACTTCATGTGGAAAAAGACAACTAGCAGCCAGGCATTCATAAAAATAAACAGATAAATCAATGAGATTACAATTATAATCACAAGGAACTGCAGGTCAGGGTATCCACAAATAATAAAATAATATTTTTCTAATATATGCCTTTCAATCATTTTTGAAAACTTCATGACTGACTCAATCAGCCTGTTTTATCTCTTCTTCCCCATAGACATGGTGTTCATTCATGGGGATCCTGCTTGTTACTGCCAGAACACAGTTCACAGTTTATAGAACATTCAGTAGCTGTTGATACTAAAAAAATGGTTAAATCCAAGCTTCATCTAATAGCTTACTTTCACTAAAAAAATCTGCTAAATAAGCAAAGCATAAAATTAATTACATTTTAATTAAATTTTTGAAGCTAATCACTTTAGAGAGTCCCTGATAATACAACACATGGGGGGCACTAGATAACAGATTACAACACATTGCAGTGAAATAGAAGTTGAGTGGCTTTTAACTGACTTAAAACTAGGGAAAAGCTAACTTTTGTAAGTAAACTCTGATCCGATGTAGTCAACTTCTTTACAGTGTCACTATGATCTTATTAAAAAATTTCATGTTGCTGAGCTTACCTGAGGTTTATTAGAGCATTAAAAAGTTGTAGAAGGTATGCAGTTATCTAATTTCTACAGTTTTGATACTCTTTCAGTAGGCTGCATTTCTTTCTTAACACTTTGAATCATCTTTGGTCTTTACATGGAAAACTGGGAGCTTTTGTCAAGATTTAATCACTAGTCAGATATTAGCTGTGTATCAAAAAAGGAAAGGAAGGAGGCAAATTCATACTTAATTGTAGGTCTCATCAATTAAAATAAAATAGCAGTAAGTGCTTACAGTACAGTATAAAAATGAAAGGCATGAGCCACCTTCTTTCACTTTTTGCCTGTGTATCTTGAAATCTGTGTTCTTTTTTTTGTACATTCTGATCTCCACTTTTTTCCCTTGACTTTTCTTTTCTTGTCTTTATTTTATTTTTTTTTCTTTTTCTCTCTGTGAGTCCTTTTTTTCCTCTGTGAGTAACCACGGTTGTTGTATCACAAGGTTTTATACAGTTCACTGTTCCTATCATTGTTCAACTTAGCTAATTCCTCTAGTTCCTGCTCCAGTGTGATGTTGTATTTCACTTGTCTCGGTCTGGTCATATCATTTATTTTTCCATCATTCCTTCTTTTACAAATTTCAACTTTTTTTTTTCTAATTAGAAATATAAAATTTAGCAAAGACATTCAGTTAAAATTTATCTTACCTTTATTTCTTTAAGTTGAAAACCAGACGCAAGAGCATTTGAACTGATGCAGTTGGCATCAGGATGAGTTAGTGAAAAGGTCAAGCAGAGAATTTTTTCAATGCATACCTGAGTGATTGAAGCAAAATTTGTAGCTCAATGGGAACACAGAAACTGCTTGCATTTTTCATCATTAAACTGTCATAAATGTCTGTTTACTATTAAATTGAAAGAGGAACTTCGGTGATCACAGATAAGTTGTTAAATTAAAGCAAAAATAGGGCCACCAATGTATCTGCGACTATCAGAAGCATAAATGCAACGTGTTTATCCAATATGAATTTTTGTATGCTAATGAACTTAGCTGTTCTCTTTGAACTGCGTTATCAGCTGATACTTGACTTGAAAGCTGCTCTTGAGCATCCAAGAACATGCAGAGCTGATTTTCCAAGATATTCAGCAATATACAGTACATCAGCTAAAAGAAAGATGACTGAACATTCTACTCTTGAATGCAAAGGAATTATGAGCATACCAAATCAGGTACACATAAAGAGATTGGGAGGTGAAAATACAACATTGGCTAAAATGACCTCGTGTTGGCTCCTAAAGCTATTCATTTAAAATTCATGAACACTTTCCTATATTTTCTCTTCCCTGTCCAGCTGTGGAGGGAAGTGATAAAGAGGCTTTGGGGGATGTCTGTCATCCAGAAAGGGTCAAATAAGTACAATCTTTTAGGAATCTTATTTTATATGGGTGTTTTTGTGGTTTCATTTGAAAGCCAGAGCTTTTGATAATCATGTTTCATTTACTTCCGCTATAAAATGGAGATTTTTTAGATAGAAGATTGATTTTTTGCACTGATTTAACCCTAATTTCTAGAAGGAAAATCAAGATTTTTTAAAAATTTTTGTTCCTGATTTTAGGTGCCAATTTCTACTCAGTTATACTGACTGTTCAGTTTTAGATGTATATATTTATACAGAATCAGACGGCTTTTTTTCTTCACTAAATAATAATAATTATTTAGGATAATCTCTGGCTGCAGAACTCTTTATGACAAAGTTTTATATTTCTAATATATTTTAATAGCACTTACTATTGAACATGCACATCTAACTGGTGGAATACTGATTGAGTAATTTCTTATAGAGCAGTTGAAAAAGTTTACAATTTCTAAACTTTGTGGAAAAGTAATGATGTACCTGGAAGCTTGATAGCTTGATTTTTGATAGGCAAATGGAAACCTATATGCAATTTATTAAGGCATAAAGCAGTATGGGAAGCAAAGGAGCTTACTAGTGTTTTTATATGTCTTTGAAATTCAGGGGTTAAGAGATGAGAGCAACTGAGAGGAAAAAAAAAGTAAATTGTAATAACAATGTAAATTCTGATTTTTTTTCCCTAATAAATATAGTAATAAAAGAATTCACTGAAACCTAGAGATTTGTGAACAAATGAATTAAAATTATTAGAATTTTTTATTTCAGCACTGAAAGAGAGCATAGAAAATGCTAGTTTTAATAGTATCACAAATATCTAAAGAGCGTGGAGTCAACATCATAATATGAGACAACTTCATCTGCATGGAAGTTTTTCACACTGGCTATAAAATACAGTAGAAGGAAAGCTCAGGTACTTCAGAATAATTGCTCCTGATTGATCATAAACTACTGCAGACCAATGATCCTTATCATCTGTATCATCATCAGATGAAGGCTTGATAATTAATGTTGCCCTATGGAATACTACAATGACCTGCTTCCTTTTGCATTAAAATCAAATTTTTGTTGTCCAAAAGCAGAGATAGGTAGATATTTAATCTGTTAGGAGCAAATAGAATTTTATGTTTGGTCTTTGCAGATGGTTGGTGTGCAGGTGGCAGATCATGCACTTTGATTATTTTGGGCTGGTTGGTAATCTCCTGAGGATCTTTGTACAGGGGAGAATAAGTTACATCTCAAAGTAATTTGGAATACGCAAAATAATTCTGCTCTAAAACATCAGTTCCCCCAAGCTTGCACTTGAAATCCAGGAAGAGTATTTTAATTAATAAAAGATATACAGTACACTGTTTTGACAAAAGTACATTTTCCACCTTCCATTTGCATCTCTTTTCCACAAACTCAAGGGAATTTGTGCTTGTCATAATAAATAAATGGTGAAAGCCTTTTTTTTACTCCATGTTTTTGTTTTATAATGAATCTAAATCTTCATTGCCACAAAGAATAAAACAACTTTTTCGTCATCTCAGCTTGTGAAAAGAATTTCAGGTTTCAGTAACTTATTCCAGTCTGCATCAGAGGGCTGGGTTTAGATAAGACAGTTGAATAAAGAGTCCCTGTTTCTGTGGCTTTTCTGAAGTAAAATTCCAAACTCATTTCTCTCTGAAACTTAACGTGAAAAATGCAGAGGTTAATGTCCTGCTTTTGTCTCACTAAGAACTTTGTTCATCAATTATAACACATATAAGGAGTCACTGTCCATGGTCACCTTTAGGAGTAGTACAAAAACATTTGGATGATTGCTTACTGAGCCATAGAAGCATGAAATTCAATAATTTACCAGTTATGGACTTCTACTTTGCTTACCAGCTGTTGTAGATGGTCTTTATGTACTTTATGTCTATAAAGTACAACATTGCTCAAATGAATTATTAAAATTAACACCCCATCTTTATCACTGCATTCTCCTCCTTCCTATATATGTTTCTTTTGCGGCTGGATTGTCACATTTCATGGAAAATATGTACCTGGATATTTTGTTTTTCTCTTACAAGGAGAATCCTTTCAGGAGAAGAACGTTTTGTGAAGTTTAACGTCAACAAAGCTGTCAGAGGAAAGGGCTGAGGATAAGAAGAAAAAGAAGAGTGTTTTTGAAAAGTTGCACAGAATTTAATGGAGTTAAAAACAGCAAAAAGAGATCTATAAAAATTTAATACAGATTCTGTGGAAACCACTCTAAAGCCTTGCAGAGATTAATAGAGAGTGCTGTGTTCCACATCACCTCACTTTTAACCTATAATCTAATATCATAGATTATATTCTGATGTTACTCTGAGCTACTAAATGTTATAAAACTGGTTTAAAAGCTCAAGAAAAATGGACCCACACAATCACGTCCTGGTCTGTGCGGAGTAACTCATCATTTGGGCTTGGGAAATTTACTTATTTTCCTATCACAATGTTGTTGTTTGGTGACTTATAAAAGCTACTTGAGGAGCAGCTGTCAAAAGTGGTTGTACTTTGCATTGTAAACTGAAGGTTGTCTCTGGCAGCAAATAATTGGGGTAGCAAAATATTTAGCAGTAGCAGGTAATGTAAAGAATTGTGATGGACATGGAAAGGGCAACAAAGTCTATACTGAAGATGCACTTGGCTGTATTCTACAGTTTTTTATGGAGACATGCACCTGAAAGACTAGTAGACCAGCAGAATGCTGGTACATTTCTCTTGCTTTATCTTCTACCTAATCTCTTAAAAAGCCTTTTTATTTTTGAATATGAAGGTGAAGCCATGATGATTTTTTGCCTTTTCTTTTATATACCTTTTACATACCCTCTTATGTATCCTCAGTGCTTTTAGCATGCATACTTGCAATTTCTTAAGTCTCATAACTTAGCATAATCCTAATATTCCATTAAGCCAGGAGATCAAACATCCTGGAGACCTCGTGGTTGGAAGCCAGAAAGCCCTACGCTATCCTGAGAAACCAAGGTCCCTTCTAGAACACGTCCTGTAAACTAAGATAGGCCCATCCAGGGGGTAATTCCTTGGGATGGTTCAAGCCTCTCATTGGGGAATCTTCGATAGATGTGCTAATTTGCAAGGCCTATAAATTGTATGTGCAATTTATTGTGTGGGTGCATTTTGGTGCATTCCACCTGGACGAAGTGGTGCACCATAAGGGTCCTTAAATATATACTGAGGTAAAAACCCCTTTTCCCTTAATCGTGTTTGGCTCTTAATTTTAAGACTAGGGAAAGGCAACAAAGGGATTCATGATACAGACCTATTGCACCCTGAGCCTAATATTGTGCATCCTTTTCTGTAAAGTGGGAAATACAGCTTAAGAACATGTGAGTAGCAATGGAACAATAAAAAATAAACAGTGTAACTTAAATTATATTGTGTATATTCTGTGGTTTGAGAACATTAATAGATGCTGGAGCTTTTAGTCTCTGCTGCTGTATTTGTGAATTACATGGGCTCTCCTGATATAAATCTCTGTATGGCTCTATGAGCCTAATTTATGTCTAATTCATAATCTGGTGGTGAATGATAAAAATATACATGCTGCAAGACACTCTCTACTCTGAAGAACGTGCAGTGTCTCATGTTGCTGAAACAGGAAAAGATATCCTGGAAGCTGGAGAAAAAAATCTACATGAGTGTACAGACATCCCTGTGCTCATGCTGACAATGTTCTGGATAAGGTATGTGTTGTAAGTGCCAGGCAGCACCAGAATGACTTTGCTGGCAAAGTTAGTAATGCTAAAAGTAGTGTGACCTTACTGATTTACTCCCCCTCTCAAAATATTGCCGCCAGTACCCTTTCACAGTTTAAAACTGAATGTTGCCTTCAAGTTTTAAGTCAGCCAGGATAAAGCAACAAGAGACACAGATGTACAGTTTTCTAATAAAGTTTTTTAAATAGTGATTTTGAAACAGACTGTATATTTGAGTTCCCTCATTAGACACAGACTAAAAGCATTTTGCATTTTGAATTTGTGGAAAAAGATAGTTTTTTGGTGGCACTATGGCGTCAGAAGAAGGTTGAATAGTAGTCTAACTAAATCGCTTTCATTAATGAAGCTTATACCACTACCTTGAACGTGAATCTCATGAAAATCCTTAGCATAGTGGATCATAAAGGTCACAAGAGCCTGGTTCTTTTAGAACACAAGGCCTTTGTTAGGGAGAAAAGCTAGAAAAGAAGCTAGTCTTCCCTTTTTTTTCCCCATCTTGTCTCAGATCAAGAAAGTTTATACATACTATTTCCCAGATCTACAAGGAAGCTTCATTTCAAAGTGAAGATGTTAAAGCAGTCTGTGGAAAATTTTCTCATTTCTTATGTACACAGACAGAAGTGCCAAATATTGGCTCTGAAGCTTCTGTGCAAATTTATTTCCAAAAACTGGGGGTCCAAATTTGCAAAGGACTCTTGCTGTTAACCCTCTACCCAGAAGAAGACTATTCCAGTTATAGGCTTTGAGGGTCTTCATTTGCTGTATTCACATACAATGTTAAAAATTTTCCACTTCAAATTCCGTTTGTATCTAGATGAAAATTTTCTTTATCAAAAACAATGTTGTGAAATCAAGATAAATGTCTAAACATCAAAGGAATGAGGCTTGACACTGAGTATCAAAACTAATGGCTAAAACTTGGTTCGTCTAGATCTTCTTTAAAAGTGGTATGTTTTTTCTTTTTAAAATGTCCTTTAATGCTCCAGAAATTCCAGTAAAGGTTTGAATTTGATAGTATCAAGAGATAATTTTAATCTTTGCTTTAAATTTCAACACTGTAAACATTTTATTGTCTAAGGAGAATTTGAATAATGCAAGGAATGTTATATACACAACATATTTTCACCTGATTTCTATTTTTCAAGGAGAAAAACAAACTTCCATTTTTTTAGTTAGAATTCCCTGCATCAAGCTAAGTGTGATTATTTGATTATTTAGATAAAGTACACTTTTTTTCTTGAGAAACTCTGCAAATATTAAAAGGTTACCTTGTTATTTCTAGGTTTAGTCAATTGTAAAATAAATTACCCATATTCTCATGCCTGCTGCTTTACCATTCATACACATGATGCTTTATAAGAGGAGTAGAGGAAAGGTTGTGCATACAGAAGATTCTCTATTTCAGATTAAAGAAAAGAATAAAAAAACCCTAGCTCTTTAAAAATTTGATGTACATCTCCTACCAACAAAATGATGTCTCATGGAGTTCGTCCAAAAATGTATTAAAGAAAATCTTTGATGCCTTTTTAACTGTCCCCTCAAAACTGATTATATTGAATCTTTTAAAATGCATGAGCACACACACAGATATGTGTTAAACAACATTATATTGTTGTTTTTATTATTATTATTATAATTGCATTAAGTACTCCAGTTATACTGGACTCAACAGAAACATGAATACTAAACTGGTATATATATTTCCATATAGTAAACAATATATCTTGAGCAGACTCCCTTGGACTTACTCACACGAGTAGTTTCAGGGAAGTTAAGGGTGTCACACTGATAGGTAAAGAAGGTAGGACTGTGTAATTAATTTTATTTCCAGCTGTTGAGATTTCAGAATATAATTCCAAGCTCTCTAAGCAAATGTCTTCTTTTTCTTACTTCTTTCCAGGCAAACTGATCAGAGGTGCTTTGGGGATTGGCTGTGTGCCCAGTTTCCACAAATGCCAAAGACTCCTGCACACCGAGTTAATTAAAATTGACTGCTTGTCTTAGGCAGAAGAAACAGGCTAAATTCTGGCTTGTTCTAAAAAAAAATGATTGAACAATTTAGGCAAACAAAATAACTTTCTACCAAGCTAGGGAATAAAAATAACATATTGCTTTTCTTTGAAAAAAACAGATAATATTTTTATTTTGTTTTCATTTCTACCTCAAAGGCTTGTTTTTGTGTTGTGTTTTGTTGGTTTTTTTCTTTATCCTGCTGCAGTGAATTGTAAATTGTTAGATCTGTGTATCCCAAGGACAGGAAGATATATATCAAATGAACGATATAGACAGATTTTACAGACTGAAGCTATAAATGACAATAAAAAGTCTAATCGTGCAGATGTTTAAACCTCACAGGTGTCTCCCCTTTTGACTGAAACTTCCCCAGTGCCTAGTGTGACTTTCTTACTGAAATGCACCAAAGCTGTTGCAGTCTTCAGAGCTCAGCAGCTGCCACATACCTAAAAACAGCCAAGTACCAAAGTCTCCAAAGGACATTTAATATGCATTTCCTAAGAACAACTGACTGACATTGACAGTAGAGCTCACAATGAGCTAAAACATGTCTAAGATTTATAGTATTTGTACACTCAGGTTCAATGATCTCAGGATAGGGGGGTAAAATTCACCCATTCCTGCAGGTGGTTTTGTTTACTTTTAGTGAGTACTGTGGCCTAAGGTTAGCAAGGGAAGCACTCCCTTCTTCTTCCTCTGCTACTCTACAGGGAATATTATGTGACTCATAGGAATACACAAAAAGAGGTAAAAGAAGAAATTGATGGGGTGTCAGAAGCCCTAGAATGTACATCATTCTATAATTCAGCTTTTATAGTGTTCATAAATTCTGTCTTTGCTTCAAGAGGCTCTTTTATGCTTTTTAGTAATCAGTATTCTGGGGAATAAAGATGAGCAGACCTGACAAGAAACCCATAATTGACTATTTCCCTGATGAGTCCCCGCCCCACAAGGTTACAGAGTCATGTGTGGGGTGTTTCTAATGGATCTTGAATTCTCCTTTGTATAGTTGAAAATGTCAGTCTGCCATGTAAAGAAGATTTTTAAAGAAAAATGGCCTATCATTTGTTAGAGCATTCTTCAGGGGAAAAGTGACATGAATCTGCTAATAGATGACATCATTTCACAGCTTTATTTTAAAAGAAATAGCTTTGGCTTTTAAAAGGCTCTATATCAGTATAGGTTTCCAGCCTCTGGATATGAAATGAACAGATCTGTCTCCTTATGGGACTATGTCCCTGGGAAATCTTAGGGTGTCCTATTGATTTTATATTTGTGATTTCCCCAGCACATTGGCTCTTCTGGTTTGCTATCTGGGATTTAAGCATCTCCCTGGAATGTAAGAGATGCCCTCAAATCAATATATAGCCTCAAAATAGATTTTTAGTTGTATATTCTTGTGTTTTCCCAAGAGAATTTGATTTAAAATCAGATTTTTCCTTTTTTTTCTAAAACAATCAACTTGCTAAGTGATGTCACTGCTCTATCTACATAATTGTGATAGTGTGAAAATGTGTCAAATTTTATTCATAAGAGCAGTATGATATTAGTTTTACCTCCTTTAATGCTCTGGGGAATCTAAACAGAATTATTAAGTAATCCTAGTAGGCTATTCACAAAACAAGCCATAGAAGGAATCAGGCAGCCTAATGTTTAGCCAATAGATGTTAATCTCTCCAATGTTTTTTCAAGACATGGGCTTATAGGCCTTAGGGACCAGTTTCAAAGCAGGATCCAAGATGCAAATAAAATTCTTAGCTGACCAAAGGTTAAAACATACATGACATCTTAAGGAATTTATTATAAAAGATAGATATAGATATATAAATTTAAATGTATAAAATAAAATTAGGGAGAGAAGACATACACTTGGTCCTGTGATGAGTCCTATGTGGATCCACAACAGAATTAAGCTTTTTATTGTTCTAATATTGAATTATTTTACATACTTACAGGGGTTTTTTTTAAATACGCTACTTAGGTAAAATGCTGTGTGTCTATTTTTCTTAATAGAAGAATGCATTATAAATTGAATGCCCAAATTCTTTTCTAACTTGTTTTTCCATTGTGTTTTTAAATGCCTATTGGATTAAATGGTTGCCATTTGGGAGAATTTTTGAATATAGTGAATAAATAGAAACATGATCAAATATGGCAATGAAAAATGCTTGCATATGTCATATTTTTCACTGTTAGATTATTTTCAGTTTCTCACTGAAACTAAGAATCAAAAATACCACTTACATTGCACTGAACAAATTTGCCGAAATCCTCTAAGTAATTCACATTTTAAAGAAAAGAAAATATGCAAAAAGAAAATTAGCAATTAAAAACTTCTCAGCATTGACAATGACAATTTCATTGATATTTTGTAGAAATCTTTCCTTTCTTTTTTTTTTTTCTTTTTTTTTTTTTTTTTTTTTTTGGTGTACCTGCAATGCTCAATGCACTGTCAGCAGGATAAATTTATCTTGGTCTGCAACTGCTCCGGGTGTCTCATTTAGAGCTTGTTTAGAAGTAGCTTGGGTACACCGTTCATTTGTGAAACACGTCCGTTTTTTGTTTCTTACCCTTTTTTTTGCACTCTGATTTTTAAACAAATTTCCTACCTCTCATTCACTGTTTTCTCATTGGTTCTTTTATCAATAAGCTCAAATGAACCATGATTTTTAAACTATTTCTAGAATAGAATTTTAAATTGGTAAATATACTTGCAATATTTAAATGTAAATCTGCTTCATGTCTTAACAAGATTGAAATCTGAAAAAAGTTAGTGGTCAGATAAAGTGTAACAAAATCATAAAATTGAACTACATCCCTTACTAGGGAAATTTGCTTGATCTGTCCAAAATGAAATGTTTAAAAATGTAAAGTTACAAACTGCATTGATTAATTTTTAAATAAAACTACCCTGAGCTATACATTCTTTATATGGAGTTTTATGCTACTTAGGATCACTAAGTAAGATACATAGGAGTAACAGAAAAGCATCTAATATCAGTTAAACAGAAAAACTAATAGGTCTTATTTGTCTGAAGAATTTGATTCTTCAGCAAAACCTGTTTACAGTCTTCAAAGTAATGCTGTCTCTTATTAAAGGCCAAGTGTAAGTGAACAATTAAATTTACCTGAAGTGCTCAACGGACCATAAATCAGGACTGGTTTGAAAGTGAGATTATTCAAGGTGTTATATGAAAGTAAGGTGAAAAACATGACACAGCAACAAGACAGTTATCACAACTTTAAGATAAAAGTCATTATTTGAGTGAAGAATTTTATTCGTTTTAAATAAAAAAAAAAAATTGTTTTTAATTTTCAGGTTTCATTTTCTTATAGAGGCAACAAAGCTACTCACACATTGAAAGTATTTCTTCTTTTCTAGTATGGCTTAGAACAGAAACACATACTCACTATTCTCCTTTCAAATGTTTTTCAGAAACTGCTTCTGCATTTTTAACATAAATTAATTTATAATAATTTATAATAATCCATGATAATCCAAGGACAGTGTTTGCATTTGAGTGTGGACATGTAGATCTGATCTAGGCCTTTGAGGAATACATTTCAATAGCAGTAATAGAAGGTTTCTTCTCAAAAGCATCTAGAGAAAGAGTGAAAAAGGATTCCATAAAGATTCGAGAGCACAGCCATTGCTATGTTCTAGGAATAGCAAAATAAGGAATTGCAAAATAAGATTCATAAGGCCATATAAAGATTAACACATTCAGCAGGATCTGCCTTAGTTAAGCCAAAGATGTTAGAATCCAGGCTACCTTTTCAGACCTGCTCTGACAGTCCGTTACTTCTACTTTCTTTTTAGCAAAGGATTCACCTCTAAGAATGGTCATACAGTGCAAGAGAACTGGTATTTTTGTCATGAATCCTTAGCTCCTAATCCTGGATTCAGGTATTAGATATTCTTCTGCCTTTCTTTACCTTCTCTCTGTACCTGTTAAAATGGATACGTAATCTAAAATGGAAAAAGAAAAAAAGGAAGGGAAACCTAAGTTATAGCTGATTTTAAATTTATGTAAGTTTAAGGTGAGTACCTATCCTAACAGGATATTCTCAGTGAGACCTGAGAATAATTCTTAAAGGCAGTTTTTAGGAAGCCACATCTCACTTTTCCCTTTCTGCTAACATTCCATGCTGATCAGAGAGTCTCAGATAGAAAAACCTTAATCCTGGAAATGTAATTCAGCTGTCTGGTGCTTACTGCTGACCTAGGAACCTTTGTGCATTGACTCTATCCATGTTAAGTATAATTTTCAGACTGAACACTCTTGGTATCGCTTAGCTATTTGTTCCAGCTCACACCACTCTGTCTGGAGTCATTGCTTCAGTCTCACTCCCAGTGATGCCATTCTCCACTCTTTTCTTCCTTTCATTTTCTTTTCTCTCCTATCTGACTGACCTCCCTTCCCTCATTGATTTTCCTTTAACAAAAATCCACTTGAAAAAGTTAAAGGCTAGACACAACTCAAACAGAAAAATGGAGAACCAGCAGGAAGACTGCAAACCTAGACATTATTTGCTTTTCTCTTGTCAAGCTCCATTCCTTGGACTTGAGTAGACTGCAAAGCTTTTAAGCTGCCTCACAAATTTTCAAGCATCTACACACTATGAGGAAGTGATAAGTAACTTAATTTAGTATCTTCTTCTTTTTAGCAAAGAGGGCAAGCCCTAGAGGGCATTTGATCTGTGATTATTTCCATAAATCCTTGGCTCCAAGTCCTGTCCCCAGTTTATGCACAATTTCTATTATGCTTCTTTCTTACTCTAGAGATTCAAACAGAAGCCTGTTAAACTACAACACATGGAAGAAGAAATTATGGCAATTTGCAGGTTTTGCCTGCTGTCACTAGTTACAGAATGGTTAAGAAGCGTGGAAGTTTCTCTTTAGCTGTTCAGTTTGCTTATTTCTCTTTCTCTAATCTAGTGCTAGAAAAAGTAGTGAGGCTAACAACAAAGCTCAAGAAAAATAAAAGGATAAACCTTAATTCTGTTTCTCACACTAGTTCATGAATTAAAATAACTCCATTCAAGTTGAAGGAGTGAGAGGGAATAAAAAGAAATCAATTTTTAACTGTATATTTACCAGTAGCAAGTCCTACTTTTTTTGGTATTGTCCTTTACAGCCAGTGACAAAACTAGGGAAAACAGATAAAAATAAGTGAAAAAATATTGGATCATGACAGTGAACAAAATAAGAATAATACAGTGCTACATTAAAAAGGATTACAGTTTTTCTTGCAATGAAAATAAGTACCTAAACCCCAAATAGCAGAATAATATACTTGCTTCATAATGAACAGTGGTGTTTACATGTTGCTGCCTCCCTCATTTACACACCAAAAAGAACTAAAATAATCCTTCAGTAACCCACTGTTAGTAAATCTAGGAAGGAACTAAAAGATAGCATGATATGGCTTTGACTTACTGTTTGGTTAATTAGTATGCTGCAGGTGTAATCAAATTAAAGTTAGATAATACCCCCCTCAAAAGCCCCATTTTCACATTGTTAGAGAAGGAGCCAAAAAGCTATTTTCATCCTATAGGATTTAAGGGTCTCAGGTGTTCATTACAGCTGGTACTGATTTGTTTCATGATTACATTTCTTTTTTGAGAATGTTTCCTCGTGCTCTTTGTTAGATGTCCAAATAGAGAAGTTTTATCTTTTCTCTGGAGATCTGCCTTTTGCATAGCACAATATACCATTTACAGCAAGGGCTTAAAAAGATTTTCAAGAGGAAATAAAGGGATCTCCTAACCTTGCCATAGTATAAAAGAGTGACAAACAGAAATTCTGAGCTGGTAAGTAGGGTGATATTGACTTTATATGTTGGTGAGATGGACATTAGATGTGAGAAATAAGGGTGTAGCGGACTCACAGTTTTGAAAAAAATAATAAAAAAAAAGAGGTGTAAATATATCAGAAAAGTAACTTTTCTGTTTTACAATAAGTTCATAGCTTGCAGTGAGTTAGGTTACTTTGCACTTCCTGAGGAGGTGCCTTTCAGCAGAAGCAAGGCTGATTGATATAATCTAAATCATTGCATCTGAGAAATGTGGTCAAAGGAACATTTAAATATTCTTTTTTATTCTTTAAAAATTGTATAAAGAAATGAGATGATATTAGAAATAATGAATGCTCTTGAAAGTGTTTACAAATTCATATATTAAGGTACTCAAATAAATCAGTTTCATGATACTGTAATATTCTTAACAGTTTTCTATTTCTATTTCCATTGGTCTTACTTTCACCTATTAGAAAAAATTACCAAACTTTAGCACACCAAAATTTATCATCTGTGCCTTCAGGAAAATAACTGATGGACTGGTATAATGTCCTCACATTACTGTGACCTTCCACTTGTTTTTATTTCTCCATAAAGTATGTTTTTTTAACAAAGGAGCCATTCATTGAAGAAAAGGAAGAAAGACGTGTTTACTAAGTTCTTCCCATATCTTCCATTAACTTCAGTCGCCTCAGGACTTTTTACAAGTTTGAGGGGTCCATCCATATATCTTCCATATGTTTTCCTTCCATTTCTTCCTGATGCAAGCTGGCCAATTTCAGCTATATTTGAAAATGTGAAGGAAGTTTTATGAAAATATGTATCTGCAGTGAAAGGGTAGTAGATGTCAGACATCATGCAATCCGTTCTGACAGTTGCTTTCCCATAAATCAATAGGTGTGTAATGTCCGTGCTATGGACTTGCCATTAGGATGGCTGTTACCTTGGGAGGGTTTCTTTCTTTCAAAAAGAAAGTGCAGCATAGGGCATAAAGGGCAGAAATGAGCAACAAAGGAGGCTTAGCTGGTATTTTCCTGTTTGTCAAACAACTTCTCTTTGTTTATTTAACTTCATATTAATTTATGAATGGGCTTTTTAATTTGCAACTGTGATTTCAAATCATTTCAAATTTATAGCGATGAGTTCTTTGTATCTAACTTCTCAAGGCTTGCTGAAAATTGAAATATAATACTTCTGACATTAATTTTAAATATTAGCCTTTAATCCTGCCTGAAATCAGACTTTGCGAATAATTAATCCTGAATAGTTTAGATATAAAGATGCAGGGATTTAGAGCTTTTTGTTTAATTTTTTTCCTCTGAATTTTTCACAGGTGTCCTCACTGAATATTTTTGATTGCAGACTGTTAACAAACAGGATTAATTAGCAGTAATGTCGGTAATTTTAAATTCACATATTACTGCTAATTCACCCTGTTTCTTATCAAAAGTAGTGTGTTTTTCTCTAATAATTTTCTGACTAATAGTTTTATCATAATTTTTCTTACTTTGTCTTGTATCATGAGACTCTTGTCTTACACTGCCATTCAATAATTTAGTTAGATGTCACAAAAATAACTGTGTCACTGGTTGCATAGGTGAAACAGTGAACATTTTCAAAACTACACTTGTGTGTCTATTTAAGCAGTTATCAAGAATGTCATTTCCATTATTTGCTCAACCCTTACTTACATATAAGATTGCAAAGCTCTCTGCTTTATAGTCATATTATTAATTTATTTATTTGTTTGCTTGGAGATATTAGCTTGAAAATATGAGCAATGCTGCTTCTATATTATATATATTAAATGTCTTTTGTTTGATAGTAAATAGCAGTTCATTTAATGATTTACATTAGTTCCCTGTCAAACAAGTATCATAAGACAGAAGAAGACCACAGCAGCAGTTGTTGTTTCTGAAATACTTTTCAAATAACACTTGAGAAGAAGATATTCATGCACATGTATTTTGATAAATAAACTTGAAAGTCACGCTTGCTGAAAATTGATCCAAGAATTAATAACACTGGTCATATGATATCTCCTGTCAAGTCTCGGAAACAAATTTTGTGTCATATAAATGACATCTATATTTGTAAAAGTATTGCTATTCTGTGTTGGACACACTAAGGTGGTATAAACACCTTTTATACACTCATGCACACACATTTTTCATTTAAATATTCAGTTACAGTCAAATTTAAAAATTATGTACTAGCAACTGATTGCTGTATTTAAGGTTTTGATAATTTTTATTAGTTACTTCTCTTTTGATAAACATTCCAGCTTTTCTCATTATAGAAAAATGTGCCATCATAGATATCCCAGCAAGAAACACAAGTGAAATATATATAATTCTCTGTCCCAATGGGTCTAGGTACTTTCTCAGTTCCAGAAAATTTCAGACAAGATTTTATCCTATCTGAAATTAATCAGCAAGACAGAAAGCTCGGGGACTTTGGACATGAAAACACAGAAGACCAGAGATATGCTGAGGTAGAATAAGCTAGTGAAGGCAGAAATTTTGAGTTCCAAGAGTTTCTTTTACGACATACTGCTAGAAAAATTAACAAAACTTTTTTTTATTTTACAATACTTCACCCTCAACTGTTAAAAAATCTAGGGCACCTGTTGCACATTTGTTTTATAGATCAGGCTTATGAAGGGAAAACACCTACTCCACACTCTAATTATGTAAATTAGTGGTTCTTTCTATGTAATGAAGCTGGTTTTCCTTCTTAAAGCTGGTTGAACTTTAATTTCTTGGGAAGCTATACTTACATAATAACAAAATTGTAGTACAAATTTCAGTTTTATGCAAGCAAATCTACCAATCAAAGCCCCAATTCAGAAACAGTCAGGATGCCTCCAGCTTATTTCTAAATGTGTTTTTAAATCTGCCCTTATTTAGAAAAGTAGTTAAGCACATGCTTAGTCCATTGAAGTTAATGTTTAGCCTTCGGTTTTTTATCCTGAATTTTATGTTAAAAACTGCCCCAAGAAAAAAGTGAAAATTGAATCATCTACAGTTTGACTGTGATAGGAGAACAATTGCCTCATTGAATCACTTTATTATTTGTATTCAGTGGCATTGAGATAGTTTTAGGGAGAAAAAGTCCCTTATTGCTATTTTTTGGTTGCCTGGCACTGCAGTATCACTGTAAGTTAACCGACTTGGAATCTGGCATATAAAACTTCCAGAGAAATTTTAATTTAGTTCATATTATAAAAGATTTCTTGAATTTAATGATGTGCACACCAAGTAGAATTAAATTAAATCTTTATACCACAGGAACTGTTTGACTTTCCTGACTAACAAATAGATTATTTCAATAGTGAGCATTTATACATAAACACTTTATATAAAGAATTTTTTTAAAATTAACATGCCTGGAATATTAGGAGGAAATATGTCAGAAATCCATAGGAAAAATGCAATAGTTTTATTATTTATAGAAAAATTATGGAGTTTTGTCCTTCCCTGGGTTTTGGGGCTTTTTTTAAGATGAACCAGTTTGGAAAACCAGGACGATGTAACCTGTAAACAGTTGGTATATATTGCTTACAGATACCAGCTCTGAAGAAGAGAAGAGAATAATTACAAACCTCTTGGAATTCTTGCACATTCTGCTTGGACCCCTGTGGAATTGCTTGCCTGAATGGTTATAGAAAGGAGTAGGCATGGGAAATGATTAAGAGGTGCCTATCAAAAAAATTACCAGATTCTCCTGTATACGTTCCAGGGTTTAATTGACACTGGATTTTAAACAGATACTGAGGAAGCTGAAGGACAGAATATACCCTTGCTTCGCACACTTTCTCATGGAATATTAGTCACTGTTGCTGTTTTAAATTGCAGTTGAATTACACCAGGACTAACTGAGAAGGTTCTTAGACTGGTAAAGACAAAAACCAAGAAAACTCCTGAAAAATATAGATGCTAAAGAACATAGGAAAAAACCTCACCCCTATTGTCTTAGAAGGAGGATTGATGTGGTCCTAAAATGTCTCAATAGCCTCACTGCTGTGTTCTCAGAAGGCCTATGAGAGGATTTTTTATGAGGCTTAAAACGTAGTATTGGCAAAGAAATGTAAACCTATTCCTAATGCCAAATAAAAGCATCAAAAGGGAATAGAACATGATAAAATCCTCAAGATAAAAGCAGTAGGAAGACAGCTAGTCAACAGCTGTGAAAACAGAATTAAAACTTGCATAAACTGGAAATGGTATTCCCCAAACCAAGGCTGAAACCAAATAATAGAGTATGTATAATCTCAACACAGGATTCAAACTGGGTCAACAGGATATCGTGACTAATTTTGTGGTTGACTGCCAGCATGCTCAGCCTATTGACCGATGTCAAACAGTTCAAGTTTGCTTTCTCCACAGACTTGAATTTTCAAATAAATATATCTTAGAGCAAATGAGCCAGTAACTACTGAGCAACACAGCGCTGAGTGTTAGGTTTGAAGCTTAAGTCAAATCGCATTTAACCATATTTCAATATGGTATATGGATGATAAGAGTGAGGATTTCAAACATGCATGGGATTTGGAAGAATGAAGGGAGGACAAATTCTACACAGTATCAGGACATATCAAAGAAATATTTTAAAAGATACAAGACCATACTATAAAGAAAGTACCAGTTCCAGTTGTCAAAACACATTTCTATTGCTTTGAATGATCTAATTAAACCAGTTTATCTGCAGAAAAAATATTTAATCTACTTGTTATGTTCTCCTTAGTAACTTTTTTTTAAATTTGCATATACTTTAGGCCTTTTTTTCCATGTATGCATTTTTTACAGATGTCCATCTTCCCTCAGCTATCCCTTTACTGTTTTGTCTCCACAGAAACGAAATTTCAGCTATGCGTATTATGCTCAATTTTTATCTTCCAGTTGCTGGCCAGATTTTTTCTAAGTGTCTTCTGTACCAACAGTTCTGTGAAAGAGAGTCTGTATCTCAGCTAGTAAAGAGGGACAAGGCATGGACTCAGACACTGGCTCAAGATTGGAAGCAGAGGGTCAGGCATTGATCTCTTCTCTGGTGACCAGTGACAGAACCTGAGGGAATGGAATGAAG
The DNA here is from genome assembly GCF_041296385.1 of Aphelocoma coerulescens. Classification (NCBI taxonomy): domain Eukaryota; kingdom Metazoa; phylum Chordata; class Aves; order Passeriformes; family Corvidae; genus Aphelocoma; species Aphelocoma coerulescens. Next base: position 33,255,096 of record NC_091014.1, on the reverse strand, counting down.
CTGTAGATTAGGGTTTCACAGTTTTGGAGTCAGCCATTTAGACAGAACTAGTCATCATGAAAGCCACAGTCATGCTTCTGATCAAAACTTGCAGTCAAATTCAGAGCAACTGCTATTGATTTTGGGGTTCCCTTATCGCTCTATTACTTCTATGTTCTTAATGTCTCTTTTTTGTCCCTGCCATTTATTTTCTCTCTCCCTTTTAAGAGACATGTCAATAGATGCTTCATCTTCTTCTGTCTCTGTATTCCTGTGAAATAATTTCTTATGAAATTGTCTACCTTACTGTGTAACTGCCTCCAACTAGCATTTTGAGACTCACAGGTCTCTGTCCGTGCTCTTGATCTGCCAAATACCTGTCCAACCTAATATTTCTTTTTGCCAGATGTATTCATCTATATCAATTGTTAATGTACTAATAACAGATTACCAACACAAGGTAAATTTCTTGAGCTTAAAATTACTGCACCTTCTAGGCATAATCAAACATGCATAATTCATAGAATCATTATTCTTCCCAAACTACTACTTCCACTGTAACTGTAAAAAAAGGAGAAAGTTATGTCTTTGGCATTTTTCATCTTCTTCCTCAAGTTATTTCCTCTTGTAAGTTCTACTGCTGTAAGGGTAATACTTTGAATTTTCTCAAGTTTCTATTTTATCACTCTTTTGGTTTGAAGAAATTTAATCTGTAGTTTAAATACTGTAAAAGGAGTATCCACTCTTGCATGCATTATCCAAGAATGATCTCACATGAATATTAAATAAGAACAGATACATCTTCAAGTCAGAGTGCTTTTAAGGGAGGATGAATGCTTGCTTAAACTGTGATCATCATATTGGGAAAGAATTATTTCATTGACACTTATCAACACTTCTTGTTGAGTTCACTCATCATGAGTCATGAATCATGTTTATAGTTCATATGATACTACAGTTTATCTCACCCTTGTTCAAAACTAAAAAAAAGTCAATTATTTTAAGAAGGCAGCTTCCTTACAATATATATATATCACAGAATAGTTAAGGATGGAAAATACCTCCAAGATCATGGAGTCCAACCTTTGACCAAACAACACCCTGTCAACTAAACACAAAGTGCTATGTCCCATCATTTCCTGAACACCTCCTGGGATGGTGAACCCACCACTTTCCTGGGCAGCCTGTTCATGAAGCAATTCTTCCTGATGTACAGCTTGAACCTCCCCTCTCATGGCTTGAGGCTCTATCCTCTCATTCCATCAACAAGCTGCCTGTGAGAAGAGGCTGAGCCCCACCTTGCTGCAACCTTCTGCTAGATAGACAGGAGGTAGAGGATGGTAAGCTCTCCCCTGAGCCTCTCTTTTTCCAGGGTAAACATGTACAGCTCCCTCAGCTGCTCTTCATGTGATTTACTTTCTAGACCCTTCACCAGCTTTATTGCCCTTCTCTGGATATGCTCCAGCACCTCAATGTCCTTCTTGTAGTGAGGGGCCAGAACTGGACACAGCACTCAACGTGCAACCTCACCAGTGCTAAATACAGAGGGACAATCAGTACCCCAATCCTGCTGGCCTCACCATTCCTGATACGAGCCAGGATGCCATTGGCCTTCTTGGCCACCTGGACATACCCTGGCTCGTGTTCAGCTGCTGTCAACCAGCACCCCCAGGTTCTTTTCCACTGAGCAGCTTTCCCATCACTTCACCTCCAGCCTCTAGCACTGCATGGGGTTGCTGTGACCCACGTGAAGGATGTCAAACTTTGCATTACTGAACGTCATACTCTTGGCCTTGGTCCATTAATTCAGCCTGTCCAGATCCCTCTGCAGAGCCTTCCTACCCTCCAACAGATAAACATTCTGGCTCAACTTGGTGTCTAAATTTGTCATATAACTGAAAAATTGATAATAACATGTGCCATAAGCAGACATATTTCATTGCCTTTAGAACAAAGAAAATGAAAGAAAGAATGAGTAGTTTACAAAATGCTGCCAGCAGAAACTAAGAACAAATTTTTTGAGTTTCTCACAAATTCCTGGAATCACTTATCTTCAACATTAACAGTTATCTTTAAGTGGAGTTCTTTACTCCACTGTCTGGGTTAATAAAAATTCCTAGAGATTAAAGGGAAATTATTTCCAAAGGTAATCAATATGAAAATTTACATCTAGTTGTAAGCAGCAGAATAGGAAACCAACATGAGAAATAGAAAAAGTGTTTAAAATAAGTCACTATCTGAAAAGTATTTGGTTGTATAAAAATGAGTCGAAATTAAAATCCAAATTAATAAAACACTATTGGCAGGCAGAAAACAATATGTTGGTTTTTTTCTGGAAGATATTTATATTTTAATCACATCTAGCAACTGGTTAAGAACATAGCCTTTCCTATCTAGTCAGAGTGTGTTCTAATCAGAAGGCACATGAAGATTTTTCATCAAAATACTAACACCAATGTTCCTTGTGAACTATATTATGGTTTTGTTTTATTTTGGATGTTGAACTATCCGAGTTCATTCCTTATTTTGGAAGTGAAATGTCATTTCTTGCTTTTACTAAAGATTAGAAAGGATGAAAACAAGCAATTTCTGCAAGTGAGCTGAAAGAATAGTAAAATGTATTTAATAAAAAGAAAGAAAATAGAATCAAAGAAAGGGAGAATGGAAAGAAAGATATCTCTAGTGAACAAGGTTAGTTCTTGTGTGCTAGTATGTTATATGCCCTTATTTTTAAATGACATGGTAATAAGATTAATGCAAAAAAAATTACTAATGTCAATGTAAATGTGTGCATTCATTTATTGGAAAACTAAAGCTCAACTTCATTAATTAAGACTTTCAAATAATCCAATTACTTTGACTTCTCAATCTTCTTCCAAAAAGCCAGTTTTCTGGAGATTATTTATAACTAATGAATTTGGAAGACCGCTAAAATCTCAACATTATTCACAAATTTTACAGTGTAATCCCTGGTGATTATATTCACCGCAAGACAAACTTTACACATGATGGAAAATGAGAAGAACCAGTAACAGGAGAGAGAACATCTTGTGCTCCTTAACAATGTTTGTGGGGGTGCCTGCTCAGCCTCCCCTCAGCAAACTGTCCAGGATGCCAACAGTTGACAAAACACAGGTGAGTGCCAACAGAACACCCAAAACTGTCTAACAGGGTGTTTGCCCCAACCTGACAATGCTAAAGAAGACATCCATTGGCCACAAATAACAGCTTAAGACTAAAGGCATCAGCTTGAGAAGAACTTCAAGAAAAGCTTCAAAATTTCTGATAGTGGGGAGAGAGAAGAAAGCAACGGAGAAGAGTCAAAACCTGTTTTGACACTGTCAGAAATCATCTCACTGACATTGCAATCTGTACCTTGACCTTACTGAGAATTGTTCCATCAGATGCCACGGGGACATGCATCTAGCTTGAGAAATGACAGTTTCGGTGCAACTAATAGGAATCCACACTTCTGAGGTACATGTCTGAAGCTGAGGTTGGTGCTTTCTCATGAGAATATGTTTTATTATTTTGTAGAGACTGTCATGAGTGCACGTAAGCCTAGAATCTACACCTCCAACAGAAGGGTACAGAAATAGAGAAATCCTCATTTCAAAGAGGGCAGGGGAGTGCTGTTGGGGTGGAATCCGAGGAGAGTACATGTGTGCCTGTGTGAAGGTCTTGGGATTTTTATAGAAGGTGATTTAGAAATGTCTAGGTGTTTTAAGTATTGAATATTACATTTTGGCTTCATGAATGCATAGTTCACTAACTGCTGGTTAGTTACATCTTATTAATAAATCTAACAGCTTCAGTTTTGACTATATTTACAACACATGGAAAGGGTAGATTTTTTCCCTGCAATGTTTTTTTCTGAATGCAATCAATCAAGTAATTAAAAAATTTGAGTAGGCCTTTTGTGACTATGTATGCCCATGCACAGCTACTTGGCATAACTGGAAGGAAAGAATATTTAATTTACCTCTCTTTTCAAGCAATACCTTTTAGAGCAGTTGAATTATTTCTAGTTAATAAGACCAGTCAGAATATAGCTTCAGTCAGTTCAGTCTGTGGCTTGCAATAGGAATTTTGGCTATTAATAACCTAATTTAAAATGTGTGGGGGAGTTTGGGTCTTGTTTTGTGGTGTGGTTTTTTTTGTTTGGTTAGTTGATTTTCTTTGCGGAACTTTTTGTTTTGTTATGTTTTGTATACAGCTTGAAGGAATGAAGTTATTCTGTATTATGTAGTATTTTCCTATATGTACAATCTTTTGTACTTTGCTGTAAGTGTATTTCATTTTCTTTATTTGAAAGAAACTAAAAGGGAATTCTGTTATTTAGAACAACAAAGTGGTCGTGGGAATATTGTTGAGATTTTATCTACTTCAGTGTCTGGGAAGACTCATGACTTCGTTCTCCAGCTGCTGGTGGCTAATATGGAGTAAAAATTTTGAGACTATGAAGCCGGGCTGTCTTCTGGGGTTGGGTTCTGGTTTTACAATGATTTTGTTCTTGTCTGAGTACCTGATGGAGCAATGTCAGGGGTTAAAATTACAGGGCAGATGAATGTCTTACAATTTCTCTAACAGATAAATTTCATTCTCTAATCAATGGCAATGTGAGTATTTTATTCATAGACCACATTAAAGAGGAGGAATAAGGATGACACCTACCATTTGGCTTAACTCAGTATTAACATATTTTGCCATCAGAAAGTGGATCAATATCCCACAGAAAGTAAAAAGCCACATGATCCATTTCTGCCACATTCTGAGCTTTCTGAACTACTAAATCCAACCTGCAGTTTCTGTCAGTCTGTCATAGAATTGTTAAATGGCATGGTTTGAAAGGGACCTTAAACATCAACTAGTTCCAGCCCCCCTGTCATGGACAGGGACAACTTTCAGTACACCAAGTTGTTCAGAGCCAGAGCCAGCCTGGCCTTGAACACTTCTTTTAATCCACATCTTTTTATCCACTTGTTGATAGCTTGCATACAAACAAAAATAAAATTTTTCAATTAAAGTAAATATTACAAACCCCCAAAATCACTTACCTGTAAATGCAGATCTCTGCCTTCTCTATAAAGAACAATAAAAATGGTCACAACTACAGTTTTCAGTTGGCTTGAAATGACTGAGAGGTATGATCACTAAGTAGACTCCATACTTGGCATTTTACAAGCTTTAACTGCGTCACAGAAATAGTAGGGGAACCTAAAATAGTGTATCGAATGTATATTGAATCTATAAATTTACATATTGGTTTGTCTCATTCCTCTGATAAGAACATGTGGTCAATAAGTAGAGATATCAGTAAGTTAGAAAACAAGAAAAAAAAAGAAACAATCTATTTTTTAATTTAACAGTGAAAGTAAAAAGTGATAGTGAGAACTGCAGAAGAATGTAATTTTTCCACAGAGAATGAAATAATTGCAAGTCCCATTGACACACAGGGATCCATGTTAATTATAAAAATGTGAGAATGAAGTAATAAAACAGCTAAATGGTGAAGAGTATTGACTGTATCAGATATGCATCTGCTAGATCCACCTTAAAATAGAGGAAGTAAAAAGCATTGGTTCAATTTTGGCTTGATGAAGATATTTGAATGCAAATACCCCCGATAAAATAACTTGTCTGAAAGGGTCATCAGGTATTTTGAAACCGCAAATACACTAAGTGGCCCACAAATTTCCGAATATTTTTGCTAGACATAATTTAGAGTTATTCCCACTAAGGTCCAAGACAAAACAACCACACTGAACTTACAACTCTGTGTCACCACTAGTACTTTGTATGTGGAATCTGACTTGCAGCTACTGTGAGATTAACACTTTCTTTTAAATGTGAGGAGGAAGGATTAGGCGTTTATCTGCCAAGCAGATGTTATTGGGAAGCGACAAATTCAGTTTCACAATCCTTGTTTGTCTGTTTTAGAAATAAGCAAGTAAAGGAAGGAGGGACAGTAAGAGCAATTGAGAGAAAGCAAAAGGAGTGCAAAGCTTCCTTTCTTGGCAGCCACAAGTCATTAGAAGAGCTTGGCTGCCCACGTAACCACAGCCTCAGGCAGCTGAATACACGCCCAGAGCAGAAATGGAGACACAAAAAGATTCAGTTTCTTATGGGATTATCCTGAAGTTGAGGGAAGACTTGTGAATGCTTAAACATTGATATTTCTTGCCTAGGTTCCTCCAGCAACAAAAACACCAAGTAAAATCAAAAGCTTACTCTTTCTGTTTTCTGGTATGTGATTAAAAATTTTCTTGTTGCAGTTTAATTTATCTGGAAGAAAATCTGCAAAGTTGTGTTCTAAATTTTGATAAAGTAGACTAACATTTATTTTGGAGTTTAGTTTAAAATGAACAGCTGAGAATCATATGATACAGCTGGAAGAAAAAGAGGGGATTTTGATTTCTCAATGAAAACAGTTCCTTTGAAATACTATAGTTAGATAAATGGTCCCTAAATAGCTGAGCCTCAAATCAATTAAGATTTTACAGATTTGGATCAGAATTATACAACTGGAGAAGAGAGAGAAGCATGTGCATTTTGCAGCATACTGTTTGTTGCGTTAGGACTTTGCTTATTAAGATGCTACTGATTTGAGCTGTCTCTTGTAACTGCAGCATTGTGTGCAAATACAATCGATAAAAAAAATTCAATCTTTTTCTGGTGAATGAGGCCAAAGCAGAAGCACTACTCTATTTTCCATATGCTCAACTTTCTTTGAGGAAATTAAATCTTTTCTGTTAATCTCCAAAACTGGATGATGGAAAATATACAAACTCAAATGCTCTGCTCTGAACAAATGGGCTGTACCCTGATATTTGTCCTTCATTGACTTTTCCCCTCAGAGTTCAGATCTACACATGTCAGGCATAAATAAAAGTGATGTGCAAAACTAACTGACTATTACTTCTTCAGTGTTCCTTTTATATCAGTGATGTAGTGGATGAGGTAGATTGTGCAAGCCAAAACATTCAATTCCATATTAATTGAAATATAACTATCTCCACTGGCATGGTCTGCTGCACTATGTTCATGAGGTGTTCATATAGACAATATGTATGTTCAATATATAGGATCCTGCTTGCACTTTTTGCATATAAATTCTTACTGAAACGTTGTTTTTCTTGGGAACATTTTTCTCCACAAGTTAGCTGCTGTGCAGGCTCTGTGCTTACAGCATAGTAAGGCAGATGATTATTGCTCCATATTATATTGGGAGCATCCATATGCTGGATGAAATGTTCAAGTATGAGAGCCGGGTTTAAGACAATATATGAATAGAATCTTATGTACCTCTTCCATGGTATTGCATGATAATCAACATGCAGGAGGGTGACTGGAAACATCACTCGTGTAGACCTAACAGGGAATAAATTATAAGGGTCTGTCTTCGGGTGACTTTATGATGTGTATCCTCTATCCCTTGCTCTATGCCCAGACATGAGTCCTGTGCCTTTCTGTGCCTTTAAAACTGGGCCTGAGAGAAAGAAGAAAAAAAAGCCAGGTGAACTTTTCAAAGTGGTTTTGTGTTCAAGGACACAGAGACAGCTGCTGCTGCTGCAGAGCAGAGGCAATCACCTTCCTCCTTTTCCGGGCTCTTGGCTCCTTTTCTCAGCAGAGAGAGATGGAGAGTTAAACTCCTTTGCTTCCCTGGGACTTCAGTTTCTTCTTCTTCTCTTCTGGACTGTCCAACAATACCAGAACACACCAGGAGACCCTGCATTGGCTGGCCCTACATCGGTTGGCCCAGAGGGGCCTACAACAAATGGCCAGCTTTGAAAAGAGAGACCACACCCACAGAAAGGACTCTTGAAAATTTACCAGGTTCTCTCCACAGCAAGAGGTTTTATTATTTAGCATTATTCTTTTCCCTTGCTTGCATGAACTTTACTTGTTAAATAAACAGTTTTTCACTTTCCTCCAAGGAATTTCTTCCCGAACCTGGTGGGGGAGGGGCAGCTGAAACCTGCCTTCTATCAGAGGACATTTTCCTCCAATTTGTCTCAAACCAGGACAGGGTCACAGACAGGGAGAAGTTCCCAGGTGAAAGGGAAATGGAAAATGTTTGGAATAACTGTTAATCTTTTTTGCCCAAGGGAATATTGGAATAGATACTTAATTTTCAGGATCAGCCAGATGTCATAGTAGTACATCTGTTAAACACTTCTTTAAATCATAGTAAGGCAACTATATCCAGCATATTAATACCCAGCATATTAACATATTAAGACAAACACTATTATAGTGATTTAAGTATCCAATTTCAGCCATTATAAATGTTATGGAATACATCTTACACATGCTTCTATAAGCTTTTGTGGTTGGTTGTTTCCACATTCCATGTTTTTGTGTTGTTTGATTTTTTGGGCTTTTTTTGTCATATTCTTGTGAAGATTCTTTTTATTTTGAAGTAAATATTTTTAGATTTCTAAATCTGCCTACACTCGTTCCTTTTATACTGGTATTCTTGATACACAGCCGCAAGAGATGAATAATATAAATGATATGTGTTTGCCCTCTCAGCCTCACAGAAGTCCAGTTTGGGTGTACCCAGAAAGCTGGCAAGACTGGCTACCTGCTGAAAACCAACTGTTCATGGGCCTTATATAATCTAGGTAGAAATATAGGTAGGAAATTAATTATCTAAAGTGCAGAGTGCCTGACTCAAATTTGGATACCTGAAAACCTAAATGCAGTTTAGAAAAGGGTACACACCATATACTGTAAAAATGCTAGAAGTTCATTGCCCACAAAGGAACACTTTATTAGTCTGTCCTGTGCACTAAATCTTTGTTGGGTTAAAATAAGGTTTGAGGATTTTTTTCTTGACTTTTTCCCCTTTTATGTGCTCAATTCCTCTCTGAAGTTTTGAAAATATGTGTTTGAATGCTTCACCTTAGCTCAGAATATGGAGGTTCCTGGAAATGTTTATTGGAATAACCCAACAATAATGTGCTCTTTTCTCAGTTACCCAGAAAGATATCTAACATTTGGTGAGCTACCGTTTGGCAATACCAGAAAACTGAAACCAGTGCCCATGTGGTTGGATTACAGAACAATGAAAGCTATTGGCAGAACTCACTGTTGATGTTCAATGAATCCATTTAGATCAAGAAAGCATAGCAGAGACCTTTCATTACAATTCTGCCCCCTGGACAGTGTGATTTGCGTATCAGTGTGCTGAGAGCTACACTGTTTGTTGAATGATTTGGAATACTTCTGGATACAGAATAGTCAGGTACAAAGAATATAGAACTGGAGTTCCGTTTGCATATCAGCCAATCTGAAATGACCTTGAGACTCACCAAGTCATGTCTCACCAAGTACCTATTTTCCATTGCCTTTCTTATCAGTTAAGATGCACATCAATAGAATTTTTCTATGTGTTTGTCTAATAAATCAAATAAACCAGCAAAAATCCTGAATAGGGGTGGCAAAAGTTGTTCTTGTTTGTCAGTTTATTCATTTTAACAGCAATTTAAAATAAGCATAACTGTCTATGCAAAAAAAGATGATGCACACAAGTGTGGGAAACTGCTACTCTTTCAAGTATAAATTTGATAGTTTATTGGTCCTTATTCTTGCATTTCTGCTTTTTTTTTTTTTCTTTTTTTTTTTTCTTTTTTTCTCCTCTATGCATAACAGAATTGGATGGGGGTCTGAGAAACTTGGTCTGGTAGAAGGTGCCCCACGTCAGGAGAGTCGGAACTAGATATGTTTAAGCTCCCTGCCAATCCAGGCCATTCTATGATTCTGTGATTTTGTGGCTGCATGGGTTGGCCATATAGTCTAGGAGTCATTGACCATCTGAAGGAGGAGGCCACAGACTGAGCTGAATTGTTGTGAAAGAGTTAAGATGCTCTTCTGAGACAGAATGTTCTAGTCCTGCAGACTTTTGTTTCTGCTTTTTAAAATTGCACCTGTTTTTTGCCCAGTGTCTGCTTATATGGACTAGAATCAGATCAGGGGATAATCTAGGGTACAACTACAGACTGCAGCATGAGAAAAAAAAGCAAAACCAAAAAGACAGAGGATATAGAAAGTGTGTGTTGGAATCCTTTCTGGTAAAAAAGCCTACCCTTTTTTTAATAAATATTTTTCTCAACACGAACTGTTGACAGGTAATTTTATACAATATTCCTCCCTTAGCTGTACATTTGAAAGGAGATTTTATAGGGCATTTTTCAATGCATGGGAAGAGTGCAGTCACTGCTCACGTGTCTTCAGCATTCATCCTATTGTGTAGCTCCAAGTGCTCAACTGACTCTACTTAAGGTGCAAAGCACAGCTCACTTTTGGCCAGGAATTGGTTAAAAATCAAGGACATTTCATTTGGGGCCCTTAGGGAATTTCAGGCACCTAAGATTGACTCTGGATCATTAGTTCATCTTTCTGGTTAAGCAGATATACTTTCAACAAAGTGCAAAATATTCAGTTACCAGTCTTTCTGTGGAAATGCATAGATGCACTTCTGCACATTGGCACAATAATGTACTCATGGGAATCTAAATTTTCCATTATCTTTTCTATTGTTTTAACTTGTTTTTGTGCTTTTCACTGTCACATATTTAAAAAAAACTAAGTGGAGAAGAAAGAAAAATATTGGAAGATTTGTGAGGAGAGAGAAAAATAAGATGGTTTTAGAATTGATTTTGCTCAGAGACCAACCTTGCACCCGAGAGATGTTAGAAGATACTCAGTGTGAGAGAATTCATGTATTTGTGTTTGCTTTGGGTTGTTTTCTGTCTACTAAAGAAATGAAACTCTCTCACCAGATAACAGAATGTTGTGAAAAATTTAAAAGCATTCCTCACACAGGCTTGAGGCCTCTTTGTAAGGGGGGAAGGGAGATAAGTTCAGAGATTGTAAAACACAGCCTGGTGAAGACTTGTGTGTGCTCCAGGCCCCCTTTTATACATAACACAGGACCCAAGCCTTGCTGCTTTTTCCTCCTGTTAAAATGAGCTTAGCAGAGTATGTGTCTCTGTTTGTTTTTTCTGGAATCCTCAAGCCAGGGAGATAATTGAATAAATCTCCTCTTTACACTTCAGATGTGAGTTGTGGTCTTCTTGGTGTTATCTGCATATATTCACTCAGAAGCAAACCCACAGAACATCTGTAGACCCAGACTAAGTAAATACCACTTAAACTGTCACTTCTCTCCTAGCAGTATAATTAAACAGGAGCTAGAATTTGCAATGTGTTGACATTTTATCAATTAAAGATAGAGAGGGGAGACATGGAGTTTCCTGGATCCTGCTTCCGGCCCGTCCTATGGATGGGCATCACACTGGCCACCTTCCAGTCATCTACCCACTTAGGCAGGATTGATGATGTGATGGAGAGTGGCTTGGCGAGCTGTTCTGCCTACTGCCTCATCACAGTGGGATGTATTCCATCTAGTTCCATAGACCTGTGAGCATCTAAGTGGCTCAGCATATCACTAAGAGCTTCCTCCTGGATACAGGGGGCCTGTTCTGCTCCCTGTCCCTGTCTACCAGCTCAGAAGTCCAATTGTCATGAGGATGACCCGTCTTATTGTTGATAATTGATGCAAAGAAGGTGTTAAGTACCTCGGCATTTTCTTCATCTTCAGTAAGTATATTCCCCTCCATGTCCAATAAAGAATGGACATTTTCCTTGCCCCTCCTTTTGCCATTAATGTATTTATAGAAATATTTTTTATTATCCTTTACAGTAGTGGCCAGGTTAAGTTCTAATCAAGCTTTTGCCTCTCTAATTTTCTTTCTGCATGACCTAATGACATCTTTAAACACCTTCTAAGCTGCCTGCACTCATTCTGAAACATAAATGATCTTTGCAGTTTAGTCAATCCAACTCTGTAGCACATCCATTTAAACCTCATAAAGATAATCACTGCTTGGAATATGGAGGAGTTAATAAGCTACAGCTCTGTTGCTGTAAATTGTCTCTCCCACTGCATACATGTGGTATTTTAAGAGAGGCTACAGCAATTTATTTTTGGACATGGTTACAGGATTCTTTATTTATGCAGTGCTTGGATTAGAGCTTGGATTATAATGTGCTGCACAAGGGATACCCACTTTGTGGTAATGCAGATGCTCAATCTGCTTTTGTGTGCAGCTGCCAATCCAGCCACTGTAATCCATGAGAAGGCGGCATTTTACGATGGTGTTCTCTGTGCTGACTGAGCGTGCTGCATCAGTAGATAAAAAACAGGTAGGGAAAAACAGCTTCCTGTCTCATTCAAATAAGGCCTATTCTAGACACTCATGTCAGAGTATATTATGCATAAAATACCAAGGCCATCTGAAGAATCAGATTGGTATTCCTCTGCCTCAATTTATTACTCAGTTTGTTAAAGAAATCAACTGTAGACATCAGTGTTTATTGGGACATGGTATTAAACTGAGGCTTTTATGCAAAGAGTAGGGTGATGGTCTCTGACCTCTTAACAGATCAAATATAGTGTTTTTTCCCTGTGAGATAAAATGATCTGTACAGTCCTATCTTTGGCAAAGGACAATGCCACCCAAAAAGTAGCTAAATGTAACCTGAGTTCAGAGGACTTCACTAAGGTGGCAAGTATACTCTTGGCAGAAGACTGTTAAAATCAAATACAAATATTAAAAAAAAAAAAAATCTTAGAGATATTAAAGCTAGTTAGGATGACAGCAACTTTAGGAAAACTGACAATAAAAGGATTATAGAAAAGTAGAGCTATACTTCAGTCTTTAAGGAATACTGTCAAAGCTGTCCAAGGGTAAAACTTGCCTTCCTGAAGATTCATGTGAAAGTTGTATTCAGATCAAATATTGTCTTTTTTTTTCCAAACTGCTGAATTATAATGAAACCATAAAATATAACCAGCAGAATACTCTCCTATATTTAGAATATGAGGATCAGATTAAATTTTTTACTTCTTTTTGCCCACCCACATAAGCAGTATAAATACTCTTTCCCTTATATTTGTGACAAACAAAAGTGCCTACTTTCAGAGCAAGAAGATAGAAGACTTAAGTTACTTACTATTCTCTGGAGGATAAAAAGTTTCAAGAGTGTCTATGTAAAGCAGTGAATATTATAAGAATAATAAGAAAAATTAGAAAGATAAAGTTTAAAATGAAATAGCAGAAAATCATTGGTGGTCCAGCTGAAAAGCAGCAGTACTCAACAATTCGCTTTCACATGTTGTAACTCATTTTGGAGGCAAGATTGTAACAAAAATGTTTATCAATTTTAGATGTTGTCTAAATGTATAATCATAAAGAACATATATATATTTTGCAAAAATATTAAGAGGATGCATAATATATAAATGTGGGTATTTCCCTCATGTCTATTCCCACAGAATTTATCATTATGCAAGATATCACAACTGAGTTTTGTCAAAAGACAACCAGGTTGCTGTCCAGCCTCACTGTGCCAAATCTACAAACTCTTAAACTCACTACGGTGTAGAAAGGCTTTTTTGCTATCAGTAAGTAAGATTTTGGCACAGAAATTCTGATTCATTGCCCTAGCTTAAATCAGTTAGCAGCTAAATTGGCAACATTATAGTCCTAAGTTTTCCGTAATTATAAAAGTACACCCCAAAATATGATTCAGCTCTTAGATGAAGTAAGTTTTACAGTGGGAAATTTTTCTCTCTTGCTTCTTAAATGATGCTCTCTAAACTTCATAATAAGAGGTGTATCTTTGTTCATCTATTGAGACTGTTTTCTTTGTCCTTCTGAAATAGACAATGCCTGGACCAAAGATTGATGTTAAAAGAGTTTATGAATACTACCACTTATGAGCAAGGTCCCAGATAGATCTCAGACATAGCTGACTCACTTATCTGAATTGCAGCCTCCTGTTTATATCTCCTAGAAAAGTCTTCTGGTATTTATTTTTTCATTGGAAACGGCCATTTGTGTTGTGAAGAATATCACCTAGAGTCTTCTTTTCCCTTATGCTGTGGACAACTTTTTGCAGTCCAACTTTGCACTAAACATAATCTAATTTTCCTTGGTTATTATCATTATCCTGGTTATACCTAAATTTGACTCTAGTAATTCTTCACTCATTTACTCACAAAAATAATATTTCTGAAGGCTCCATCATGGTAATTTCACTATAAAATAGAATCTTATATTTGACTTGATCAACTAATTTCTCTGTCTCTATATTGGCTTATTTCCACCCATTATAATAAATAATTTGAATAAAACAGAAGTTTACATGAATATGCCATCACAGGGAGAGACCAAATGCATTAACTGGCAAGTGCAGAACCTTAAACTGTAGTTATCATGTCTTTCAGAAAAAAAAAGATTAGAATAATACTTTTATTCTATCATAATTTTGAAAATTCTGACACTATTTCATGTCTTTAATATTAATTCAGAGATATCCCAGGTCCTCTTGTCACATAATCTACATTTTCTTGATGTAAATATGCCTTTTTGGGGGTTTTCATAAAGCTTTATTTTTTCTTTTAAGAATTTGGCACACTCGCTCTATATTAATTTTATTTTCAAAGCCTTACCAAGTTTTGCTTGCGTTCTCATGATTTTCTCTTTTACTTAGAACATTTTTAAGTGTTAACCATCATCAATAAAGACTTATAAATCATAACTATATATTTTAATGCACTAAATTCAGCACTATAACTCAACATTTCCCATTTTCCAACACTTAGCACTAAAGTACTTCTCTGAAGTGCCATAGCAGAGCTGCCACTAATTCAGTCTGGTTTTTATTTATGTCTATTACTCGCTCTAAAGCAACATTCCTATAAGAGAAATTTGCCATTCTTTTCCATTACTTCTAACTTTAGGCACAGAAGGTAAAAAAGTCCCCATTTAATTTTCTAAATCTAACCTTGCCTTCCATAACTTTTAAAGCAACTTCCCTGAAGTCATCTTTTTGATGTAGCTTATCAGTTATCATGAGTAAGTTTATAATTGGGTCAGATCTCATTAGATCGGAACTAAAACCTGCAGGAGTCCATCACATAACTTTCCTGATGCTACAAAACCCAGAAAATTTTTAACAGATTGGAAAGATGTGTCCTTTGCCATGATGGGAGCAAAATAAAGCCCCTAGTCAATAAAGAATCTTAATATATTTCAGAAAAACTGGCCTTTCTCTTTTTCTTGTACCTTTTTTCTCTCTATTTTTTCTTACTCACACATCTCAGTAAGGCTTTTTTTCCTTTACTAGCATTGTTGCATTGTTCTTGGTTTTATACATAGAAATACTTGTATTTCTTCCTGAAAGCCAGTATTAAAAAATAGTGTTCACTCTCTAAGCAGATATCAAACAATTTTGTATTTTTTTTTACAATTATTTTAGTTGAGAGCAGTACCCATTTCTATGTCTAAAGCATGTCAATTGGCTCTCTAAAATGTAAATTTTTTACACTTTGGGAAACTGATTGCCTTCTACAGTGAAACTACCTGGATGGGTGAGTGGAGAGCAGTGGATATTGTCCACCCCGATTTCAGTGAGACTTTCAACACTGTCTCACACAACATTCTCATAGGCAAATAGGGACGTGTGGACTGAATGAGTGGATGGTGAAGTGGATTGAGAACTGGCTGAACAGCACATCCTATAGGGATGAAATGAGTGGCATGGGGTCTAGCTGGTGCATAGATTGAACGAAGTGATGTTGTAAAACAGATATACTGGATTCTTCCTTGAGCTTCCATGTCAGAGTAGTAATCCCAGCTCCTTGCACTCCTCACCATGTTCTTTAACTTCTGCGACAAACCTCTACAAAAAAGACCCAACACTACTTCATGTCCTCGAGTGATGAATAAGACTGGAATTCTGTAGGGAAAGGAATCTATAATCATGTCCACAGTCTGCCCCAAGACAGCAGGTATACTTAAACTTTTAAGTGCTTCTTTTTGAAACCTCCAAAATGGTGTTCTTTTAGTGTAGTTTTGGATGTCTTTTTCCCTTCACTTTAAAAAAATGTGGCTGAAGAAACAAAGTTAGTCATTTAACATCTTACTGAAAACATCTTATGGACCCACGTCATCTATGTCAAGGAAATGTTAAGAAGCTTTACCAACCAACTATATTACATAGTTCCCTCTGTAGTTTTGCTGGAAATACTAAGGTGCTAGATCAATTCAGAACACTAGGCATCATTTATTAGGCCATATATTACCAGAGAGGAGATATGACCCAACTTTGGTTAGCATTGACTCTGACTTTAGTATTACATGGGACTGAGGACTAACTTTTCTACAGGAATGATCATATTCTCTCTTTGGTTTAAAGTCTTTAGAAAGGATTATGCATATCTGATAATTTGTGAAATGCTTAAATTTTTACTCAATATCCTAAGCAGATGATTTATTAAATGCTTTAATTTTTCTATGATACACTAAGAAGATTTCATTCATACTTATATGAAATACCAGTTATTATCTATATTATGCTTGGAGAGGATTTGCTAAAGTTTTAGGAAATATTTTTGTTCCCCTAAACACACTCTATAAATACATTATAGACCTTTTACTTAAAAAGATAGAATATTTAACTGAATAATGTTAAAATGTAGATATATTTTCTTTTTGCAGAAACTTGTGGAAGTTTTGATTAGACCACAAATGGTATTTTAATCTCTCTGAGACTTCCAAGCAGTAATTACAGATGGTAGCTATTAGACGTACTAGAGGAATGGGGATCCTGCTAGGCAGCCCTTTCCCAGAACTGCAGTATCTCAAATAATTTTTTAAAATAATTGCTGTTCTTTCTAATCTGATGGTATTTTTTTCCATAAATATATATTGGTTTCTTGCTTACCTTCTATAACTGAATTCAACTCTATTTGAAAAAATTTGTTTGCTCCACATGAAAGGTGCTTCCTTATGAAGACTGCCTCATTGAGGCTAAACACCCTTATTTTCAGCCCAGGTAATACTATAGTATTACCACCTCTGGAATTTTCAACACAATGGAAATATAAAAGTGGGAACTCAAGCTCACAATTTCACAAGGAAATCTTACACACCTACAGAAATATTTCCAGTACCAACCAGAATTCAAGAACTATGCATGCAGGTTCCAGAAACCATGACAACACTGAACATGGGTCATTCCTTTAAAACTTTCAGATGAGATCACACCTGTATCATTAACTATAGAGTTTACCATAGCCTGGTGATTTCACTGGAATGATTAATAAAGATGTGGTAGACTGCACATCAGCCACATTGAAAGACTTTTGCAAAAGACATATTAAAATATTAGAGTCAGACGTCTTTGCCTCAGTTTTAAAATCTTAGCTCATGCATATCCAACCTGCTTCCCTCCCATGAGTTAAGGCTGAAGAAAAGCAAACAGTTCTTGTAGATTATGTTGACAACTCAGTGTCAAAGAGGATTACTGAGGAAAAGGGACATAAAATAACCTGTTCTAATGAGAGAGAGACAACAGCCCAGCTCAGAAATTAGGGAAAAGGAAACAAGAAAAAAATAGTGTTAATCAAGACACATCAGTTCCCATTCAGCAAGGGTGTGTGCCTACCCTTCAACACAACTTTTACTTGCGTTGAGTAGGTAAAGTCACACATATTCTTGGTCCCTTTCTGCATAGGTGTTGTCACTGGGAGGCATGGTGTGTTGCTGGCAATAATGTTTTTGCACACATAAAATTACAATTTGAAAATTTGCTAGGGATGGAAGACTTTGATAGTTGTCTGGCAAGATCAGGAAAGAGTTTTTCAGCCAGAGAGGGTGGTTGAACACTGAAACAGGCTACCAAGCCTGACAGAGTTCAAAAAGCATTTGGACAATACTCTTGGGGTGTTTTGTGCAGGGCCAGGAATTGGACTCCATGATCTTAATGGGTCCCTTCCAGCTCAGCATATTCTATGAATCTATGATTCTAAGATAGGAATCAGATTTTGACTGCAGTTTAAAATAAAGAAAAACTGATGCAAACAAGTGTATCTAAAACAATAATCTGATTTCCTAATTCTTTAAAATAAAGACAAAAATTAATTATTATTAGGGTGAATGACTGTAGAAATTCTCTACAGCCTCTCCCTGGGGTCAGAGGAAATTAAACAATATTAAAGTCAGATTCTTGGGGGTTTTAATGTATCCACTGAACACAGCACATTCAGATGTTGTATGTCTATAAATATATGTAAACACAATTAGCTGTCATGAATCCTGTTAAAAACAGTGAACCAGGCTTGACTTGTATGAATTAAGAACTTAAAACTGCAAAAATATTGATCTCTAATGTCTTCATATATTATAGGTAAGATATTGATCATTAGCATTGTATTTACACCAGTTTTTGGTGGCTCTTCTATCAACATTCACAAGACACATAAATATGTAATTAAATATGTGAGTCTTACTGCAGGCTTTCTGTTAGGGAGGATTCTTGCAGCTGGGGTGGACATCTCATATGGAGTCTAGGCATCCTCATTTCTCTTGACTTTGCTTATCTTGAGTGTAGAACCTTAAACCACAGTCTAACTTAAGTCAGAGACCATTATTATTTCTGTGGCCAAGGGAATTAAATGTGACACAGTCCATTCTCAGGTCTATTTGGCTGGCAGATAAGTACTTGTTTTGCTTTCACCCAGAGTCAAAGAGCTAAAACCGATCTAGTTTTTGAGATGAGGGAATTTGGAACTCCAAACTGACAGAACAGTGTAGATGCACACAGAAAGACCTTTTTAAGTGAAACTCCTGAGCACGCTTAGTGGCAGGCAATTCTACCTGTTTCACTGACTCTTATAAGCAATCAGCTATCTTAGAATTGAAAATTAACCAACCTTTAACAACCAACTTTTTGCTAGAACATCTCTATACTTTTTAAAGCATTGTAGACATTTCAAACCACTTGGGATGTTCCAGTTAGGGGTGCTACAGAAGCAGCAAATGTCAGCAAAGCAGAAGTGTCTTGTGCTCCTATAAGCAACTGGAGAGCTTCTCATGTGTAAGCAAATGCCTGCAGAACCTAATCACCTTATTTCTGTGTCCTGGTTTTACCATACTGCAAAGGTCCTTGTCCTCCATCAACAGAGACACACAAGCTGCCAGGCAGTCCAAGGAACCAGCTGCATCAAAACTGTATATGTGTATGTGGCAAAAGCTGACCTTGACAGATCTGTCTCTTTGAAATATGCAGTACCACAAAAAATTTAGGTGCGTATGAACAGAAATGTCAAAGATTAATTACCTTTATTAATGTATACATCATTACTTGTTGTCTGTGCTTTGCTTTCTCCCTACCCATATATACAAACACAATTTTGAGCACAGATGATGGAGCAAGCACATGAAAGACTGGTATCTTAGAGAGGAATACCCTGACACAACTTTCTCCTCCCATAAAAATTTTGTTTGCAGTCCCTGAAGGACAATGGCTATTTAAGCAGTTTTGGTTGTGCAGGATGTATTTTGAGGTGAAAGGATCTATTTGGAGAGGACAGCCAGGGATAGTACAGAACCCATCAGCTGGTTATACATATCCATGAGCAGTTCATTGCCACTATATGCAGTAATCAGTAGATGTGCCAAACTCAAAGAATGTCCCTCCAAAACTCACAAACAATATACTCCTACAAAAATCACATAGCACCAAATATTTACATTTCAATAATTAAAAACCATTTGAAGATGCTTTTATCTAATCTTTCATTACCTGTTTTTTTTCAACTATTGCTCTTGTCTGCATATATTGTGGTTTCTTTCAATAAAATGCAGTTTCCGACAATCTCACTAAGTACAATTCTCCTGGAAACAATAATTTTTTTTCTGGTTTACTGTCTAGCAACTCCTCTGATCATCTAATTCCAAAAAAAGAAAACATTAGCCATGGATTTTCATAATGATGGTTTCTAGGCAAGAAGAAGAAAAGGCTTCCATATTTCACTGAACTGAACACTAAGTGTACTCTGGACTTCTAATCTGAAGTGTGATGGACAATAGAGGTTTATAAAAGAGAGTGAAACTGTAGTCAAGACACAGTGATAAATGCTGTGATAAACACTTACCACTGTGGTCCTAGAACACCAGACCTTACATACTAGTGACAGTTCATCTGCCAATAATGAGATGAACTATCTTCAAGGAAAAAAACCAAAAAAGCCTTTAAAAATTGAAAATTAATGCAAAAATAGTCTCCTAGTCTGACACTTATTACTGGAAACATAAAATATCCTCAGAAACTTTCTGGCTTAAAGTAACAAGTTAAATAATGACATAATATGGATCTGGACAATAAATGATCATTTATTAAAAAAAGTCTTTTTGATATCTCAAATTACTATTGCAATTTTTTTCCTGAATAAACCCCTTTTTAAGCATTGCTTTGTACACAAAGCTGAGAAGTTTCTCAGCACAGTTTCTTTACTTTAGTAGTGGGTAGATTGGTCTCTTACCTCCATTGAATATATTGGTTTGTGATGCTGTTGGGTTCTTTAGAAACAAAAATAAAATATGCTCTTCTAAGAGATCACTGGAAATCCAGTGGTTCCCCCTACACACTTGTGCTCTCTTTTAAGCGTTACCTTTTAATTTGGTTGGATAAATTTTAAATTTTCTATTGTTATAGCAATATTGCAGTGTTGTTGTATACATAATATGTATCTTTTCTCCTTGAATAAAGTTAATTTCTTTTATTTACCTTCTCTTCTACCTCTGTAATTGTACTCATCAGACACTTAATTGATGTCGCTTCTTAGGGCAGCTTTGTCACTGATGATATGGATACATTTTCTTGGTCAATAAAATGCCAAACCACAGGCATGACATTTTTCTGAAAGCAAAATACAAAATAAACAGTCTGACTTCTGAATCAGTGCTTCAGATTTCAAGAAGGTTTACAAAGAAATGAGGTAAACATGAATGCTGTAGATAAAAAAGAGTTTGATGGACTGATATATAAATAAGTGGCCTGGGGGATTATGGGGCACTCAAGGTCTTTACAGGTGGCATGCTTGTAATTTAGAGATACAAATAAAATTGTCAACCCTACCTGTTGGGATCACATGTTCTGGATGTCAAGGATGGGGAGCTCAGAGGAAAGATTTAACAGCTGAACCTTGATATGTGCACTGTGAAAATCTGGTCTCTTAATGGACAAAACAAAGGTGCCTTTTCTACCTTCCTACTGTAATTTCATGTTTTCTGAAGACTTTTATTTGTGCTGTCATTCTTGAAATAGAGTCCCAACAATTTTAACTGTCAAGTGTCATTTAACAAAAAAGATGAACAGTTCAGTTGAGCTTGTTTAATGTACAGTTTTAAAGACAACAGCAGTGAAACATTTCCTTTACTGTGGAACTGTTATTGGAATTAAGTGTTCATGTTATTTTTTTAGCAGTTCCACCTCCTCCATCAGAGGCATTTCTCAGATGAGTAAGATTTGAATAAAGCTGAAGGTTTATGACTGTGTAAGTTCCCTTCCTTGAAGATCATAGTGAGCCTAAATCTTGTCATTTTTAAATACAAGATCCATCTCTTAATTCAAGTCTGCCTTTAATATCAGAACATGACCACAAGGCTTTTGTCAGAAAGATGGATGACCAAAGGAACTTGCAGATTTTAAAAAATTAAAAGTGTAATAAGGGAGGAAATAGATTGTCTTTCTTGACAGCAATTACACATTCTCATTTTGAAGAATTGTAAATCACTAAATGAACTAATGCGATTTTCTTATAGAGATAACCCTTACACAGCAAAAATCTCATTCACTATGAACCACTACACAAAAATGCCCAGTTCCTGCATTTGGCCTTTCTATCATGGATTATCAAGAGGTCTTCAGCCTCCCTTGTTATATTTCCACCCATTCAAGTGCTCCTTTGAGCTCCTCTCTTGAAATTTTTATCATAGGTCGCTAAAGGTCATTTCTCTAGGAATGTGTAATATAAAGCAGGAAGTAATCACAAGCATGAAGTCCTCAGTCTGAAGTCATGAGCTCATTTATTATCACCAAATAATTTTAATAGACTTAGCAACTGTGTCACTGATAACCATATTCTGTCTACTCAATATCAAAGACAATTGCAAAATAATCTTCCAAACAACATATGACAGGCATTTATTCATCACACAGATAAAATTTGCCATTGTGTTATCAAACACAATCTAGACATGTTTTTCAAATAGATGAGCTCCAGGTATCATGTTTGGGTGGACCAGTGTGAATGCTGATCTGTATATTTTGCTGAAGTGTATCTCTCATTCTTAACCAAGAGCATTCCCCTGACTATATTCACAGTATGAGTATAGCTTTCCAGTGACCTTGCCATCTATAAAAATTACTCTGATTTCACTGGTTTCTTATGAGATGACAGAGAAATAATTTAGCTATTATGTAAGTGAAATATTATTACAAAAGTAATATATATGGTATTATTTAACAGTAAGATCAATACATTTTCAAAGCCACTCTTTCAAAGAACTCCGCGGCTCTCCTGTTGTAATCCTGCTTTTACATTTCTTTTTATTTCAATATGCATTTCATCTAAACAGGTTGTCAGCCTGGTCCAAGATGTCAGGTGATATACAGTTTGGAAAACTCTAAAAGAAAGCTCTATCTTTTCCCTTTTTTAGTCAAAGTGTTGCACCAATCAAGGTATGCTCTGCTTCTATGATGAGTACAGAGATGTTCTTATAAGCCACGAACCACCAACCAGTTTTACTGGTGGATTCACCTGTGAGGAGATGGGAGCCCATGCAGGGAAAAGGAGTAGTGAGATTAGATGACAGAAGACTTCTCTCAGGTTGGGCAACTGATGTTCAAATTCTTGGTTCCAGGAGGGAATAGTGAACTATTCACAGAATGTCTGTGAAAGGGAAATGCAAAATAAAAGCAATATTTAACGCAGCTTGAAATCAGGTATTATAAAGTGGTCTTAAAGGAGATAATTTTTATTTTCCATAATGAAAATATTTCAGTGAAAATGAAGAAGAGGTTTGCTTTCCATAAATTTTATTTGTAAATCTTTGAATTTTATCTGATTAGGCACCACATTTATTGTGCACATCATTTTTATTGTGTAAGGACCTGTGGTATTTCTTTTATGTTGTTCTTTGATTAAGCATTTCCCAAATGATCAGCTAGGTCAGCAGAAGATATTTTCTCTCACAGCCTCAGAAATGTGATAATTTATATGCAAATGATTATTTATGCAACATTATTTATGATTAGTGGGATTCAGAAATTAAGAAGACTAGATGAGTCTGAGTTTTTGACTATAACCTTTGAAATGATAACACATGCTTAGAAATTATTTCATTGGTAGCTAAAGAGCAACTGGAGAGATGGAAGGTGGTTTTATTATTATTCTGCCTGTGGCAACATTACTGTAACTGCCTCTTTCTAAATGGAACAAATGTTTTATTATGTTTGCTAGTGCCCAAGCCCCACAAAAGAAAGGTGTAGTAACTGCAGCAGCAGATGGCTAAGCCTGTATAACTATCAGTGGGTTTGTGTTATTTTTTTCTATCAATCAATGAACTTTTAAGTTTGTATACTCCTATTTTGGTCATGCTTATTATTGTGCTGCTACATTAGAACCTTGTATGAAAGTCTGTTCCATGATAAGTGGCAATTTAAATAGTAGAAGGTGAGGTGTTTGCTGACTGGGCTATTACCAAAAATGAGGGTTCTTCTGTTGTTATGCCTACAACACACATACAATTAAATTTTTATTTAATTTTGGTAGTAGAAATGACATTGGGATTGTGGGGAGCACAGGCAGATGTTCTTCCTCTCCTGCTCAATAAACAATCTGTATTACAATCTAATTACTGTACTACCTGAAAGGGGGTTGCAACAAGGTGGGGATTGGCCTCTTCTCCCAGGTAACTAGTGACAGGACAGGAGGCAATGATATTAAGGTACACCAGAGGAGGTTCAGGTTGGACATCAGGAAGAATTTCTTCACAGAAAGGGTTGTCAGCATTGGAATGGACTGCCCAGGGAAGTGGTGAGCCCTGGAAGTGTTCAAGAAGTGACTGGGCATGGCATGTAGTGCTATGGTTTAGTGGACAAGGTGGTGTCTGATCAAAGGCTGGATTCAATGATCTCAGAGGTCTTTTCCAGCCTTAATGATTCTGTGATCCTATGAGTTTTTTACTGATCTATAGACAAGAAAGCCTCTTCAGATCTACTTTCTCTCCTTCCTTATCTCTTACTTCTCCTCGTTTCCTGCTCACCTCTTCAATAAGTAGCCTGATCAACCTCCCCCCACCCCAAAAAAAAAAAAAAGGGTTCATACTGAGCTCTGCAGAAGTACGTCCTACTCGCTACTCGCCAGTCTGGCATCTGTGTGATATTGTCAGCAATTTGATTGAACTTTAGTGAGTTTCAATAGATCTATTGTTCTTGTGACACTAATGATCAACTCCTCACATCAACCCCTTACCAGCTGATGAATAAATCAACAGTTTACACCTCTCTTAAATTTAGTACTGTGAATGTTAACTTACAACACAATAGCATAATCATTAAGAAACCGGTGCTTCTGGCATGAATTGAGCTCAGATCATCTTCTACTTTTTAGCATTTCAATGATGAAAAGCTGGTTCTGAACAAATACTATTAGTAGAGCATGCTATTTGAGTTTTCCTTAAAATGTGCTTTGTAAGACCTTTTCCTAAGCTGCAAAGCCTTAAACAATTATTGCCCAGGTGCAATGAACCATTTCATGGAACAATGAGGTTGTGTTCTAAATAAAAGTACTCTTTGTCCACATCACTGTGCTTTGTGGTCTGTTCAGAA
The DNA here is from genome assembly GCF_041296385.1 of Aphelocoma coerulescens. Taxonomy (NCBI): domain Eukaryota; kingdom Metazoa; phylum Chordata; class Aves; order Passeriformes; family Corvidae; genus Aphelocoma; species Aphelocoma coerulescens. The sequence goes on along the minus strand of NC_091014.1, from coordinate 33,230,364 downwards.
TTATTACTATTGAATTAGAACTAATTTGAGGTAGATTTTCCTCATACCAACAGTTGGGTTTTCACTTGTATAAAAAACGCCAGAACCAAGACAAGGTCTACAGGTTTGACAGTGTCCTGTCACTGACTGTTGATGTGTATAGTGATCTCTTTCTCTATTGAAGGAGATAAATTTCCTTCCCTACAAATCTTTTCTGTTGTTTTCACCAGGAAAAAAAAAATTTCACTGATATTTATGTAACTGCTTTTTACAGGACATACAGTTTCTTGGTACTTGGTAGCATGTCACAGATGCAGGTGAGGTAGCCTGTGAAGGCCCTTCTTTATAGATACCATACTCAGGACAATACTTTGGTTCTCTGAAAATAAGAAGAGCAAATGCTCATAAGCACTTTAAGAAGAGCCATTAGTGCCCATATTTATACCAGTACTAACGATTTTGAGGTCTAGAACCAGTTTTAAAGCACTTATAATAAAGACTTTAAAACCGACATTCATCTTATATTCTGGAGACAAAGTGTTAAAATCTGAAAAGAGACCTTTTGGAAAAATTACACTGACTAATGAAAACGTAACTTTTTTCCTGAACATCCAAGAGTTCTTGACTTATTAAAATATGCAAATCACTCTAGCACTTTGTTTAATTGCTGTTTCCTTAAACCCGTCAAATCTTCTTAATTCTTCTTTTCTTTGTCCTTAATTAACACCCGTTCCCTATTGGCTAAAGTGTAACCCAGAAGACCTAAGCTTGTGAAATTCTCAACTTATTAAACCTAATTGCTATAATAATTAGCAATCATTGGCAAAATATTCATCACACAAAAAGCAGGAAGGCATCTAATTAACAATCTCAAAATGCTAAGCATTAGATACTTGATATTTTACCTACCATTTCACGCCTTCGTTTCTGGAGATATACCACATAATATATTGTTCTAAGGAGAAATAGGATAGGAACTTTTCTTAAAAATATGAATTTTCTAAAACTGAAACTTTTTACTCCAACAACCAATTTTTATTTTTAAAACTTTATTTAAATTTCATTTCTCAGGCCCCAGGTAGAATTTCCTGACAAACAAGAAATAAAAAAGGGAGACCAGCTCAGTAGCTCCGATATCCTGCAGGACACAGGTGATGGACAGAATAGGACATCAGGCAGGAGAATCCCTTAACCAATGTGAGAACTACCTTCAAAATCTAGCAGTTTGTCTGAAGTTTTTTCGCTTGGGTTTTGTTTGATTTACTCAGTTCTGAAAGAAATTACAAGGTACAATAACATTTTAATACTTGTATGAAAGTGCTGAGTTTGTCTGATGTGGAACAGAAATGTTCTGGAATTCTCAGAGGTTTTTGTATATTAGGAGAAAATTCTTTGACCTATGGTTTGATACAATTGGTATCTGATACAGTTTCTGCAATTCCTTGCATACTCAGACAAAATGAAATTCCATAATATAATGACTTACGTAAGGTATTGAGAAGACATTATACAGAAAAAAGATTTTACACGTTTTTATAACATAAGTTCTTCCCTGAGTAGAAACATTCAGAAGTTTGAAACAATTTCAACCATCAACATAGATGGTTTTGCATTTGCATTTATTTTTTATGTAGCAAAACACAGTTTTGGAATGAGGCAAACACTTTTCATAGTCTATTCCCCTCTGAAATTCCCTTGTCGTTTGGAAATTCAATTTTGGAATTGAAATGAGAAATATAGAACCAGATATTTTAATTCAATTTTAAATGCCAATCTCCTAAAATAAAATTGGGATCCTAAGGAAGTTTTTTCAAGATCATTACTCAGTTTTGCCTTCTAAGACCCCTAGCTCCTCACGAAAAGCCTCATGTCTGTCACAGACTGAGCATCGCTCTCTCATGACTGTGTCCTGGCACTTTTGTGGTTTACCACTCTCATGTGACTCCTGTGCTAAGTGTAACACCACAGCTAGTAAGATGGGAGATAGAAAGATGCATCAGTGCAAATATAGCCAGATCAGCAAGCTTGATATGCAATTGAGGATGGAAACAAAAGAAGTGTCACTGTACTGTGTGGGCTGCTGACATACCATAGACTGCGTTCACCTATAGACAAACTGTTTCAAAACTGACATTTTAATGGTCTACATAAACGAAGTATTTTGGGTGGCTTTGACTTGTATCAGAATATTAGACTTCACCTTCCCCAGAGGAAATTAACCTTTTTGTTGACAGAAGTTTTTTAGTTTTCAGATTTTTATAAAAATTTTATTTCTTTCTCACTGAGTCTTTCCATTTTTACATTGAGTTTATCACATATACTCAGACACATATGCAGTTTTGGTGTATTCCAGTAGTCTCATTATCTGAGACAGAGACTGACTCTGGACACAACTGAAAAAAAAAAAGAGTAAATCAGTAATTGAGTGAAACCAAACAGAAAATGAAACCACTGAACCACTTGCCTGACTAAATCCTTATTTTTAAGACATGCTGGAGAACAAAAACTTGTTTTCTTCTAGGTAGGCAGAAAAACAGAATGTATAGTAGGTAGATCTCATGTTGTTTGAATTCACTTCTTTCCTTGAATCTTCTCTTATTCTGGGCTATTCAATTTGTGATTTTAATTCTGGTCTCAGATATATTTGCAAGAGCTGGAAAATATGCAAGTACATTTAAAATTTATGCATACATACAAACTAAAATAAACAACTAACCTAGGTATCACAATAAAGGAGAACAGTTGGGTGGTGAATCTGGATATGAGTTCATGAAACTTAGATTCCAGCAGAGTTGCCTACCGGTGAAATAAATACAGTTTATGTCATTCAAACTCAGTTTCAGCCAGGAGATTGAACAAATCCAGCTATCATTTGACTTCAGTAATACTGTGTAGATAGAATGGTTCTTATTTTCTTAAAAACCATGACCTAGAAAGGTAAGACAATTTTTTTCCTCTTTTTTACACCTGAAGAGTTAAGAAGTTTAAATTTGAATTTAATATAATTTTAAATTATGAAGTTTAATATTAATAGCAAAAACAGGTTTTAGAACAAATAAATCAGGGCCTTCTGACAGCCATCAGAGTTATCATAATATAAGAAATAAATTGTATGGTGTAATGTAACAGTTAATTTATAGAGTCTATATAGTTTGCCCTGGTGTGGGTCTAACACTCTCACTTCAAACCAGCCAAACACACGTATATAATGCCCACTTGTGTACATACAGACACATACACAAAACCTGATCTTCAAAATGTATGTGCTAAATTCTTAGAGACTATGAAGTATCTCAAATACGTGTTATGATAAGTTTTATTTAACATAGAAGCGTTTGTAAAAGACAGTCACTCTTAAACTCATTTTGGTATCCTAAAGTCATTGTAAAGCTATGTTCAAGAAATATGAGTATGGATAATTTAAAAGTAAACTGTTATACTACTTTTAAGAAAAAAAAAAGAAAAAAGAAAGCCTATTATATAGCATTAAGCTTTCCAGATTCCAGACTTACTTAACAACAGACAAGAAAACAGACCTCTTTCTAATGTAAAAGGATGTTCTCATTATACATGGGGGTGTAGATTTACTCTTTATTACTCTTAGCTTTAATTCTGTACAGTTTAATTCAATATAAAATGTCATATTAATGCTTTAGATTTACTTATTTTAATTTCCCAAACAATTTTTCAAAAGCTTTTCCAGACTTACAGAATTTATAAGAACTTAATAAAATGTTTTAGTTGCATAATAATGGATTTACATTCAGCATTTTTAATACATGGCATTCTCTCTAAAGAATTTAAATCCCAGTAAGTTGTTATGCATCTCTCATATCATACTATTCCGTCACCCCCTCCAGCTTTTTGAATTTACACAGACATCCTCGAGACTTTAATTTTTATATCACCTGCTCTCACAGATTTGTCTTTACATCTGACTTCCTGTGCAGGCATGGAAGATTGGTAGCTGCACATGCTACACTCTGTATCATATCAATGACTTGTTATGACACCTTTACCCTCATAATATTACATCCTTTTTATGTATCTTATTTCAATGTATCAGTTATTATGTGACACAGATTCATTGGGTACTGTGAGATCAACCAGAAATTTGCAGTTAGATGTTCTTTGATCATCAAGCTAGGATGACTTTAGAGGGCTAATGCTCTACTTGACTCTGAATCCTCAAGACTGAATGCTTCTTTGTATAGCAGCTGTTCCAATAATAGTCTTACTTTTCAAGACTCATTCACTGCCAACTCTTCAAAAGAATTATGGTTCTTATACATCAGTGAGAGTAACTGGAGAGGTTAAATTCGATAAATTGCTTTTATAGTTATAACCTTAGAATAACTAGCAAATCCCTTTCAAATCTATTTTAAAGAATATGGTTTACATTGTAAAATTATCTACATAAACTGTGTTTGAAAAGATTCAGTTTAACAGTCCAAGGGCTTGTCATCATACAATTCCTGCACAACAAATGCTGAGTTCCCTTTCCAACATCTTTTATCTCTAGAGAGTCTGGAGACTCTCTGCACTAGCAAGATTTTTAAATGCTGTCAAGAAGACAACTGCTGAATCATTCTTTAAACCAAATATTAAAATTGTGTTCTATAACAAAAACGTGTCGTAAAATAGGACTGGGAAAAGTGTTTATATAGATTTTAACAAAGGAATCTTTTGTGGAAAATACTGAAAAGAGAATATTCTGTGTATATCTGATAAGTAGCATCTTGTTATACACAGAAGAATAATGAGACTCTCAGCCAAGATGAAGCAAAAAATAAAAATAACTTCTGATTATTAATGCAGTTACAGCTTTATTTTTAGACTTAGCCCAGAAGTAGTGGCTAAAATAAATGCTTGAAGTAGCTTTAATTTTAATGGGACAATACTACCTGCATTTGTCAAGACATTTTTTCTAACTACTTTACTGTACATTTGGTTAAGTCTTGAATTTAGGGAAATGTATGCCCAACCAAATTCAGTGGTTAGGAAGTATTTAAAAAAATCAGGTAACCAGATAACACAATTTATTTATGTTAAGTATTATAATATAGATCAGATTTTAGTATAAAGATTTAATATAAAGATTTTAATATAAATCTTCAAGATCACAAGTTGAAGTTTCAGAAATATATTAAACTGGCTTGTAACAGAGTTAAAATGCATTAAGTGATAGAAAGCTTATTTTTCTTTTGTGTCTGTTATTATAATACATGCCACATGGAAATATTGCTGCACCAAGGAAAGAAATTAATGTAACAAATCCTAAACACTCTCCACAGAGTAATTTGGCACAACATTTCTTCACTGAAGGGTAAAATAAAGAAATGTTCACAAGTGTACTATTTAATGGGAAAAAATGTTTCATAGATCTCAAGGCTATTGGTAGTTACAATTTCTTTTTAAATATTGAATACTCTGCTTTCAAGGTGGCCACATTATTCTTTATTGTTGTTCAAGTTAATTACATTTAAAGTTCTTCCATTAGGTAAGTAAACATTATTAAAAACCAAAAGAAATGTTCAATGTCTATTCATTGTGGGCTACTTACAGAAAAGTTGGATATCAGTTTAGCAGTACAAGCCCCAGAAAAATACAGGACAGCCTCTCTTCCTAATTTCCAGGTTAGCTATGAATATCCCTTATGTGAGAACTAGATCTTCAGAAAAAATGTTTTTATACACACTTATTTGAAAGTAAAGTTTTGAAGACACACAGCTTCTGAACAGCACAGCTGACTATCTTTAGGCTGTTCCTAGCATTCAGACAGCTTTTTTTTCAGAGAATCTGGCATTGCTGAACTCTAAAATCTCTTTTGGGAAAATGTTATTTTTCTTTTCTCTTTCAATAGTTGAAGGATAATTTATTTAAGGAGTGGATCAGTATGCTGGTTGTGGGGGAAGAGATTTGCATTTCATTTAAAAGTTATTACAACTACAGATTTGGTTACAGGTAGTGCGGGAGAGAATGGTGAATAGGTAGCAGTTTAGCTGAGTCACTTGGATGATGACATTCAGATCTCTGCTCTGAGTTTGAACAGATCAGCATTTGAACCACTGTTACCGGTTAATGTTCTTTTTGGATGCGTCTACTCTTTGTGAGGAATTCACTTCTTACTGGAAATTGTATCCCAAGCATAAGACGGCTGCCCAGTGCATGGTCTGGTGGAAGAAATGCTTCAGTCAGATTCTGACTTTTTATCGTGGTCCATTACTGGAATTTTTTTCTTTGGTTGTTCTGATTTTTATTTTCAGCTGCTTGTGTTGAACAGGTCTGTTAGATATCCCATGCTTCTTTATGGTGTTCAGCTCATGAAAGCCAGGGCTTGATTTTGGTGCCTAATCACAGTGCAATGTCTATTGAGATATCCTGGGTACCCTTAATGCTTCCAAATGCCTATCTAGAAGAGCACAGGTCTTCCATGCATCCTTTATCATCTTTAAGACTAGTCCCATCTCTTAGATCTTTTACATACAGAGATGCCCTTGTGCAGGTAAATGAACCAAGTCCCCAGAGTGGGAATCAAATCAGGATTAAGATGTTTAGCTTGAGGTGCCTATTAATGAACTCATGGTCCATTTATAATCAGTGGGGATCTGGTCAGTGGAATTTAAAAAGTCATTCAGGCAACCAGAAAAATGAAATTACTGCCATTTCACCTGCAAGGCTGAAGTAGAGTCAGACTGCATCTTGCAATGTGGTGAAACCAAGATGGAAGAATAACTAAGGATCAGAACTGCTTTAGGAACACCTTTTTAGGTTGTGGGTTTGATGTTCGTGCCTTCAAAAATTACCCACTTTTCTCTTTGTCTGGATGACATTGTACATTGCCCTGATCTCCCATGTATTTCACAGTTTCTGTGAGAAACAGGGGAAAATTGTTCTGTAATAATTGTGCTGAATGTGACTGGACATACAAGGCTCCATTTTCCAGCTTATGCCACTGCAATCAGTGATCCTGATTCTCAATCAGAAGGTATAGCAGCAAGGCCTAATTAGCATAGTTGTTAGCATAAACCTGTGAACTCTAGCAGCTTTTTCTGTAGATACAGTGGATGAAATATGATGAATCTTCTCTCCCAAACAGAATAGTTTTGGTGTGCTCAAGCAAATCAGGAGGCACACTCTGCAAGCAAACCTGTTTGATCATCGAAAATTAAGTGTCCGGAAGTACCCAGAAAGAGAAGATTCTAAGCACCAGCAAGGATAATCAGAAAGCAGCTCTGTGGTCTGAAATGACTAGCCACTAGCACAGTATACCTACCTACTCTTTATAATTAAGGAAAATTAAGCGTACTGAGGTCAAAGAGTTTCTGGAAAGACTCTCAGGAGTCTAGACCCATGACCTGAGGCTCTCCAATCTCCAGGAAGGTCAGGGCGTGGAAAGAAGCCCAGAGAGACTTAATGATGCTGCATTTACATAAGACTCAGCTTAGCAGGAACAACCACAATGACCTGTCCAATCTCTGCCTGGGACTGCACCATCTCTGTGAAGGGACAGGGTGGTCATATTAAAAACTATCATGCTGACACCTGGTGTCTCTCTCTCATTGCATCATCTCTTGCATAGGACAGGGATATTTTGTAATTAATAAAACTAGATATATATTTGATCAAAATGCTGCTATGTCCAGATCTCCTCACTCTCCTTCTTACTGCCATATCACTACAGGAGGGCAGCATGAAGTTTGTATAAACCTACAACACAAAAGCTGGATGTTATCAGTTTTCAAATCACTAGATATTAGTCAAAGCCATTCAATCATCACTCACTTTCACAGTATCGTCTCCTCTCATACATCTATAAAACCAATATGCAATATTCTGCCAAAGCTGGTTTTCCTCAAATTTAATAGCAACAGTCTAGATATAGCTTCTATACCCTGAAGTTTCATTTGATCAGAAGTCTAGTGAAACAATTTGCATGTTAGCTGGGCTAGCTATGGTCAACACAGTCCTTTTGACTTTCAGTCTCCTCAATGATAGACAAAAGTTCATCAGGGCCGAGACAAGAAAAAAATTGAGCTCAAACCATTTTTTATTTCATAACTGAATATATTTAGATGTAGTCTAGAAGAATTGAAAAAATCCACTGGTGTCTGCCTGTAATTTAAACTAACATGCAAGCCAGAATGTTGGCAGTCTAGGTTTAAGTGGGACTTTTGCAGTGTTGTGTTTCCTCACTGCTTTTCTCACTAAATTGTCTGCCTTTCCCACATTGTCCCCCTGCCCCTTCCCTGCCCCTAGTCCTGGCCATGCCCTCAGGTTCTCCCTATTGGTTCCAGTACCCCAACTCCGTCCATGTACCTCCCCTGCGCCCTGAGACCATTAGTCCATGTGCTCTGTCTGCCCTCCTCATCCGCAGATAAGACCTCAAGCTCCCTGAGCATGTGGCCTCTCTGCCTCTGGGAGCCAGCTGGTCATCATGTAAAATAAAGTTCCCTCTGAGGTCCATATGGAGGGCCCTCTCTGCCTCCTTTATTGTCACTGTGTTATGGAGCCCAGCTAGCTGGAGCGAGAGCGCGGGGCCGCCTGAAAGCACTACTGGAGAGTGGAACAGCCGTTTCCCCCGAAGCAGCCCCGCTGCGCTTTCCGGGAAGGTTGTGGCTTGCTAAACCAAATCAAGCAATGCAACAGACTTTGAGCAACAATAGATATACTGCCACTGTACCCTAATGTGATAAGAAGATAATGAGTCAGATTGCAAGGGACTGTTGCAAGGACTATTTATTTTTTTTATATTATGCTGAGCATGTACTGTTGATCACTTTAATATATTAAATTTCAATTCTGTTATAGTTAGATTTTTCATAACATCTGTGCCAGTCTCAAAAAACCTCGTGTTGTAAATGTACCCCTGGTTTTCAGAAAGAATTACTATTGTTCTTCACAATTCCTCTGTCTGTCTCTCTCTGTGTATATATATGTGTGTATGTGTGTGTGTGTTTATGTAATGACAAAAAGAAGACTGAATTCTAAAACTGATATGTACATTAGACTCTGTCAGGAAGACAAATAACTGCCTCAGACATAGAAACTACATCTCTGGTCAATTCATGCTGATTTCGTCTTTTAATGAAAGCCCCAAAATATTCCTTCTCATTAGGAAAACACTAGATATTAGCAACTCTTTGGTCAAACATTTTCAAATTCACTTCTGTAATTATTGTAACTGTTTTCCATTCTAAAAATATAAGATATCAGTGTTATTTTATGTTGTGTTATAGCTGTTTGTGTTGAAAAAGCGAAAAGGTATATGGATAATAAAATCTATTAAAATAACTACTCAGATCATTTATCTGTATTTTCGAAAGGAATCAGCAATTATACTAAGTATTTTCCCTGAGGCTTCAGTGGAAGTCTCACACATAGAGTTGAAAAAAAGGAGCAAATCTTGCGAGGGAAACCTGATTACAGCGAATTGTCATTTGGAAGGATGATGGAAGCACAGTTTTAGGATTCATCTTTGTTATGATGAATGAAACTAGCTAAAATAATATATATCAGTCATCAAAATCTTTCTGTCAGAAGCTGGGCTTTTAAAAATCTCCTAATACACAAATAGGCTATGAAAGCTTGAAAATATCAAAAGTTGGCCTTGTTGAAGTTAATACTGCAAGGAGGTACCATTTGAAGTGGACAGGGAACTGATTTCATACTGAAAGCTGGGGAAAATTGCTCTCCTCTTTCTTGTTTTGTTATCTCCTGGCTACGACCTTAAGCAAATCACTTCAGGTTTCAGTTTCCCTGGCCTCTCCCTTATGGGAGGGAAGTATTCAGATGCTATAGCTTGACATATTTTTTCAAATTGAATTAATAATTTTAATTTTTTCCTCCAGAAAGATTAAATTCAAAACATAGCTCTTTGATTTTTAAAAAAATTTAAATCTTATGAATGCCCTTAACATGATCATTTAAAAGAAACACTAGAATACTGGAACACATTGCCCAGAGAGGTGGCAAATTCCCCATCCCTAGAAAAATTTTAGGTCAGGTTAGACAGGGCTCTAAGCAACTTTATCTAGTTGAAGATGTCCCTGCTTATTGCAAGGGGGTTAGATTAGAACACCTTTAAAGATCCGTTCCAACCAAACCTATTCTATGATTCTAAATTTTCCATGAGCAAAGTCTAAAAAACTTCTCCAGTCTGTCATTGTTGCTTTCACTTGTCCTTCAGCTGGGCTATCCCATCCCTCACTTATGATGGCACTTGCAAGAGCCATCTTCATGTTCATCCAGCTTTGCAATAAAACTGTTGAGGGAGCAGAACTGAATGATGACTCTCTGGGGTCTGCATACAGGACAGAGTCTCAGAAGAACTGAATTAGATTGATTTGAACTGCCATGGTTAAATTTAACCTGCTCTTTTATCATCCTTAGAAAGTTATCATGATCTACATGTCCAAGGATGACTAAAATTATATGCACATCTTCACAATTGTCATTTGTAAGCAGCAGATTCACAAGTTTGTTCTGTGATCCTCTGACAAGTGCCAGCTGGAGGGAGATTCTTATCTGAAACAGACTGGAAAATATCTGCCACAAACAGCCATATCATACATAACACCAACTCAAAACATTTTTAACACCTTGTTCTCTCTATTGGTTTGCCACACCTCGCACATTTAATTTCAGCTGGGGATTCTGAACACTACAGAACAAAGGTTATGGGAGCAAATGAAAGTTTATGAAGTTCACACATGTCCACATATATCCAAGAGTATCTCCATGTCCTGTTAGAAAATCTGTTCAGAAAACTGCTTTTCATGTAATGATAAAATATTTCTTTTTAGTCTGGTTTCACTTTTAAACACTTTTTCTTCCTTTCAATATCAGAATAATCTTAAAATGTTGATATTTTTGATAATTAATTCTTTCCATTCCATTCCTAATGAATCTTTCTTTTTTCTGATTTTTAGTACTTTCACATCTCTATTTGGAAAATGGTCAGACAAAATTCACAGAGCAAACACATTACTCATGTCACCATTATGCTTTTGGTAAAATTTTATTCAGAGGTTGTGAAACTGATGCCTTTTCCTGGTCTTAAAATCAAGAATCAAATATGGTTAGAAGGGAAAAAGGGATTTTACCTCTGTACTTATTTAAGGATCCTTAGGTGCACCACGTCCAGGTGGAATGCGCCGAAATGCACCCCGCATTGCACACATACAGTTGATTTGGTATATCATTATAGGCCTTACTAATTAGCAGATCTATCAAACAGTCCCCAATGAGAGGCTCGAGTGAGCCCCCCTCCCCAAGGAACCTTCCCCTGCATGGCTCTAAGTTTACAGAATGTGTTCTGGAGAGGACCTTGGGGTCTGGGGCATTCTGATCCCTAACTATGAGGCTTCTAAGATGTTTAGTCTCCTAGCTTGACAAATAAGTCTAAGAATGTAGGCTAAAAACCACTGAGAATACAAAAGCTATAAAAGGTATATAAAAGAGTATAAAAGAAAAGGCAAAAAATCATCATGGCATCAAAAGAAGGGGCCAAGTTTACGCTATCAAACCTATCAATTCCTGGTACAGTATAATATCTAATATCTAGGGCATAAAGTTGCAAATCCCTATCCTCATTATTTCTTTATACTTATTGCTTCACTACAACTATAGCTATTAATACTTGTAGTTCCCTTAAAACAGAATTTTGTACAAAGATTTTGTTTTTAGACATGCTTCCCCTCCAACCTCTCCACTAGTGGTTAATGTACACTTAAGTACCTCAAGGTAAATTTTGCTCTGGATTCATTCAAATGAAGCAGAATTTTTTCAAATTTGTTATCATTTTTTCATACCACATTCCCTGTTCCTCCTTATGGACAAGATTTGAACTAAGTTATATCTGTTACACAAAAACCTTCAATTTGGTTAATCTAATTAAATCAAACCATTAGTAAAAGTAACATAATACAATTTTAACATGAGATAAAATTTCAGGGCAATTATAAATTGAATGGGAACTTCTAATTGGACCTGAAACCCAACCAATTCTTTCAACATTACTTATTTGATACTTGGTTAACTGAATCAGGTTAACAATGCTAAGCCAAGAACAGGTCTTTTTTCCAGAATGCTGTAGAATATACTGAATCGTACAGTGTCAATGGTAGTTCTTACATTAGAAGGAGAAAATTCCGTACTATACATCTCTGAAGCACAATTTAAACCTACTTTAACTTAAAGACAGAAAGACTTCGGCAAAATGTAGCATAAATTATTTTGTATAAATTATTTTACTTGATACGCTTGTGCATCAGTGTAATAAGTAAATTCCATGATTCATAAACTAGATGGCACATATTATGTTTCTGAAATCACACACAACATCCCAACCACATCAGTGATGAAGTAGTTTGAATGGTACAGTATAAAAGATGAGATGTTTGAAAAGTTTTAAGTCAATATCATAAACAATGCCAAGACACACCAGTAGAGACTCCAGACTACATGTCTTATACCACAGGACATTTTCTAGGTAGGCCATACCATGGGTACCTTTTCCACATAGGCCAAACTGATGTCTATCCTTCTCCTTGGCAGTCTGTATATTCATATTCCTCCCTGACTGCAATTGCAGCTGACAAAAGTGACGGTTTTCAAATATTTATGTGAGTGCATCCAATTATTGCAACAAATACATTAGGTAAAGCTGTTTCAAATATTCACACCCAAACTGCCAGCTAAATTTTGTTCTCTCTATTCCTCTGTCTGCTTCTAATCTTTTTAATCCTTCTTTGTCCAATGCATAGGTTCCAATGAAACCTTGTGCTAAACAGCAAATGGATTTTTTTTCTGAACAGTAGATTTTGGTGAATAATGGAAATTAATTACCTTGATGAACATCATAGTCTGGTCTCATACAACGGCAGAAACCCTGGGTTTGGTATTCATTTGGTTGATATATTTATCCAAATAAATATTATTTTGATGATATTTTATTTGTAAAGTTCTCCAAGAGATCAATTACTCTAATTTTTTCATCACACATTGTGTTCTTTTTCCTAGGAGCAAAGTAAAATACATATTTAGACATGGAGCTAGCATCCCCTCCCACAAAATCTACTCCCAAAAGCTCAAGTGAATCACTTTCTTTCAAGAGTGAAATAATTGAACAGCCCAACTTGCGTGTTCATTTTTTCCTCAAGGCACAACTTGCTAACAGCAGGCTCCTGGGTTTAAATGTCAGTCCTCTTGGAATATTAACAGCTACTTCAAGTTTTACTTAAAAATGGAAAAGATAAATCTCTAACTGGCAGGAGCATGGTGATACAGATCACGTACAAAGTAAAGTCACTAAAATAATGAATCTTGAATGCACTGTTTGGAGTTAGTGCAAAAGTTGAAAGCAATTTCTAAATCCTATGGGGTCCAAGTACTGTGAGAAATTAAAGTATGTGAATAATATCTTCTTCATTGACTCAGCAAAAATGAAAACAATTTGAACTGCAGCCTGTAGTTGAACACTGGTGACCAGCCTGATACAAGAGTAGTCAATCTGTTACAAGTGGCTCTGAATGTTATTAGTAACGAAGCATGAACTTTATTTGAAGTCCTACTATTTGGGCACTGACATTCGTTATAGAAAAGTGATTTGGATTTCCATGCCATTTGGTAAGAATGTCTAAAGCTAGCTAAAAGTATTCTTTACACAGTGTATTAACTTTTCACTCCAAAATAGTTTTTAAGAGTATTACTGGATGTGATAGTTCTGCACTGTAATTAATGTATTTTTTTTTAGGTGTTGGGTGAAATAATTATTAATAGCATTTTCCTTTTGAAATATTTATCCCAATTATATGGAGCAACATTTTACAGATGTATAAATATGTCAGTTTTCATATCTATAAAAATGATTGTTACACACCTTGAACAAATTAAAATAAAGATACTGATCCATTTATGAGATTTTATAACACCTCAAGTAATGCTACTGAAAAGTGCATCCAAGCCTATTAATAGTGTTTTTATCCTTACAGAACATTTCATAAGTTTTTTAAGTTGTGGTCCTATAAATATTTTCTTGCCTATATATGTCTCTCTCTATATATATCTATATGTACATATATATCTCCTTTCTTGTCCTTCAGATAGTGGAGTTCACCTCCTCTTTTACCCGAGCACTAAGGTAATTTATTTTAATAACAAAAGGAATTTAAGTCTAAATAGAAATAAACAAACTAACAAAATCAAAGCATTTTCATTCTGCTGTCTTCACTCTCCCTGACTGGAAAATGGTTGAGGCAGTCTTTGTTTCTTTTGCTTACAGTATTACTTATACACCATACATTCTTGTCTTGCTCTCTTTCTATTAAAAAATAACTACGTTTTTATCACAACAGTAGTTAATATGCCTAGGTGTGTGTGATTCATTGAGAGTAGCCCTGAGGATAATGACTTGGGGGTGTTGGTGGATGAGGACTTTGACATGACCCAACAATGTGTGCTTGCAGCCTATAAAGTCAACTGCATCTTGGGCTACCTTAAAAGAAATGTGACCAGAAGGTCAGGGAAGGTGATTGCCCTCTCCTTTGGTCTTGTGACCTCCCACCTGGAGTACTGCATTCAATTCTGGGGGCCACCAGAAGGATGTGGACCTGTTGGAGTGGGTCAAGAAAAGGGCCTTTAAGTGGATCAGAGATCTGGAGCACTTCTCCCATGAGGACAGGCTGAGAGGTGGGGCTGTTCAGCTTGGAGAAGGACCTGGGAAGACCTTATAACAACTTCCAATACCTAAAGGGAGGCCTAAGAAAGCTGGAGAGGGACTTTTTACAAAGGCATGTAGAGATAGGACAAGGGGGGATGTTCTAAACTGAAGGAGGATACTTTCACATTAGATATTAGGAAGAAATTCTTGACTGTGATGGTAGTGTCCAGAGAAACTGTGGATGCTCCAGCCCTGGAGTGTTCAAGATCATGTTGGATGGGACTTTGAGCAGTCTTATCCAGTGGAAAGTGTCCCTGAGTATGGCGGGGAGGTTGGAATGACATGATCTTTTAGATCCCTGCCAGTGCAAACCATTCTATATTCCTATCCTATTCTTCATGTATGTGTACAGGAGTAAATACAAAATGGGGAGAATCCAAATATTTTAAGTCAAATTTTTTTAATCCAGGACAATTTGGTACCCATATCAAAGAGTCAATTTCAGAAAAAAATTGAGCAAATGGAAGACAGAACTCTCAAAAATCCTGTTTGGAAAGCAGAAATCCCTTGGAGATGGCTATGAAGAGAAAACAAGCAGCTGGAAGCCGCCTAAATCCAGAATCACCTAAAACCAACACTGACATTGAGAGCACTTTGACCAACTGAATCTTCTGTATTGCTCAACTTTATAGTTTCTTGTCCTGAAGGAGAGCTGAGTGATCAGACACTCGGGTTCAGAAATAGTGCTCACTTCTGTGAGGCTGAAAATGCAAGTCAGGGTACTGAGAATGCAAACAAAAAATGTCTTAATCTGTATCTCAGTAAAATAAACTATTATGTCCAGCAGAATCAAAGGTTCCTTTTCAATTAATGTATTTTTTGTGGTCACCATTTTTTCATTCATTTATTGTCCAAAGTATTTTCATATTTCCCACTGCAGGATGTGGAAACTTACTTGTTTTCCTCCCAGAATCCATTTTATAACATTCTTCTGTCGTCCCTGGTCTTAGATTTATGACTAGAAAATCTTCTTTCAAATGATGTTGATATTATTGTGGAGACCAAATTTAGAATTATTACAACATTTACAATTATTTCTGTGCATCAGACTATGAATAATTATCTTAACATCTCAAAGTACCAGAAAAGAAGGAAGTTTTCTTTTGTCATATTGCTGACTATTAGATCAGTACTTTTGGACTGTCTGTGTAAAAACTGAGACCTAAAAGAGCAAGTTTATCTGTGGATTGTTTTCGTAGAGATTTATGTTTTCTTCAAAGATATTTGGAGAGGTTACTTCTTGACTGATAGTTTTGTGAATTGACTGTGAAAAATTTATGCTGGTTTACTCAGCTTATTCCTTTAATGTATTCCACACAATCACTGTTGCTACTAGAAACACATTCTCTTTCTTTGTGTAGTATGGGAGTCTTCTAATTAAAAAGCTGCCTACACAAGCTATTTAAAACATGGTTTTCTTAAAAAAAAAAAAAAAAAGGAAAAAATAAAAAAATAAAAGCAGCATTCTCTTGTAAACAAAGCAACATAGTCATGATGTCGCAGCATATTAACAGGCCATGTGCTAACTGATGCGGGTTATTTTATTCACCAGATGAGAATCTGCACAGGTGAAAGAATTGGAGGACTACACAACACTGGACTTTTTCAGCATACAAAACCACCTGCATTTTAGCAGTTTAATCTAATCAACTGTAAAACATTCACAGTGTTCAACAGACCTGAAATATTCTAATTCCTTACCCATGATATAATGGTCTGATGCCTATGTTTTGGGCTGCAGCATGAAGTGCCATTGGGAAAAGATCCAAGACTGTTAACACAAATCTCTCCTCCTATTTTTTTACGCTATGTGCTAAATACACCAAATAGTTACTATGAATACACTTTTCTGTTCTGGTATATTTATCACAGGTAAGCAGCCTTCAAAAATATGCAGAAAAAATATTATTAGAATAAGCAAAAAAAAAAACCTCAAACCAGAAGGTTTACAGTAAAAACACATTTTGACATTCAGTTTTCTTACTTTAGAATAAAGAGCATTTCCAGAGAGATTACTGCAGAACCTGAGAATTGTGAAAATATGTGACACACTGTCAGTTCACTTATTATGCATTCATCAAAGTGATGAGAATCTGTCATTAATTCAGGGGTCAGCTATGCTCTGTCAGAGCACTCAGCGATGAGAACAACACATACATCTATTAGACCAACATCAACGTAACTATGTGTGCTGGCCACTGACACTAGGAAATGGATTTCTATTTCCCATTTTGGAAGAATCTATCCAAAATTTCCTGATCTTCTTTCTGCTCCCTTTTATTTTCCTCTCAGCAAAATTGCCTGTTTTAAACTGAGGAATAAAAATTTGCATTTCTCTCAAAAAGCAGCAAGAATCTACATCTATTCTTACAAATATGCCTTCAGAGAAGCCAATATTATTAAGAATAAGAGGTTCTAATGGACATTGTTCAGGTCTGTATAGCAGAAGTAGACCTCCCTCCTCTTAGCAGTGAGGAAGAGGATGGATGTAAGAATGATGAAGGGAATAATACAGAAGAAATAACTACAATTGAGTGTTTCTTATCTGTTTTAATTATTATGATAAATCAATATTTACAGTAAAACAGATAAAGGAAGATATATGGTAAAAGGCAATATTTATACAACTTGAAAAATTAGAATTTAAAATTTAAATTAAAATTTAAATTAAAAACCAAGGATATAACAGACAGGGGGAAAAATAATAAGTATCTATTACAAAATACCTTTCTCTTCAGCTAAAACTAGTTTTTATTTGAAACTGGGTAAGAGTGTGTATCACTGTAATTAATCCACCTTAGCTGTTGAACAGTAACTTGTTAGAGCACACCAGTTTGAGCATGTATATAAGCTCACAGCAACTTCAAAGTTGGTATGAAGAGACAAACTTTTCCCCAAAGTTAAATAAATGTAGAATATCAGGATCTGTGATGTTTCTTTCTATCTGTCTTTAGAAGCTGGGGTCCAAATATGAAACTTAGAAAGAATCTCTGTCTTTCTATGTGTAGTGGTTTGGCCCAAAATACTCATTAAAATTGTACCAGGCCCAGAATCATAGAAGAACATGAAGGTCATTTAAGGTCACTCATGCATTTCTGGTTCAACAGGAGAATAGAAAGGTGCTGTAATGGAGCAACAACTACATAAGTTTGTGCATATTTGGTGAAATCAGACCTCAAAGGGATTTTTCACATAGGATGCTTTCATTTCTGGAAAAAGCTTAAAAGTGCAGATGTTCCAATTTGTTGTTTTGTTTTGTTTTTTTTTTTTCTTTCTTTCTTTCTTTCTTTCTTAGCTGCTTAGTTGACATTCTTTGTTACTCAGAGACATCTGTATCATAGTGGGACACCTTTGAAAACTTGGTGGTTTTTTTTGGTTTTTTTTCAAGCTCTAACTATTTATTTCCTTTTAAACATCTGGCGGAGTTCCACAACATTACTACATCAGTGCCAAAGTCAAACCTCACAATTATTTTAAGTTGCAGAAGGGGTTTGAAATTCTGACAGTGGCAAATTGCAGCTATGGGGGATTAGAAGAGGGGAGAAGACAAAAGCAAAGTAGAAGAGCGCAGAGTGCTAGTCAGCAGAAGATATAAAAAGAAAAATGAAGCCTTTTGACAAGTAAGAAAACTCCTGAGAGTCACAGAGTAAGAATAAGTAAGAAATTTTCCTTTTATTTCCTTTTGAGCACTGCCCGAGGGAAGTGCTTTGATGAAGAAAAAATGTATAGATATCTAAAGCTACTCTGTCCTTAAAGGCACTGTAAACAGGGTGAGTGAGCACCTGTGTAACCCAGAATATAAAACTGAATCCTGTAATTTCCTTTATTTTGTCTAGTTTTGACTAACTTCTACAGTTATGTTTGCTTAATTATTTGAGTCCTGATTTTCCGTTTATAAATTTGACAAGTATTTCCATTTTCTTGCTCCCGCATCCTGAGACCAGGGCCTTTTGTCAGACCTCTGTGCATCCTATTCCGGGATGTTCTGTCCTGTGTGCACTGAAGTGATGGGAGCAGGAGTGAACAGAAGGTCAAACTGAAGCATCAAGATGGAATAGGGGTGCTGGGCAGAGTGTGGGGCATGTGTGCAGGGTGCAGGACTTGCTGGATGCTACCATACCACAAGGATCAGGGCCAGGCTGTGTCTCCAAAAGCTGTTTGGGCTGAGCAGCATTATATCTAAGGAACTGTCACCAATAAACACTTGACCTGTGGAATCCTTTCAAAATAGCACATGGTGTTTCCGTGATGAAATTTTCAGAATTTCTAGAATTAGGAGTCTGTATGGTCTTGATTGTATTCAGCAACTGTAATTTCCAGATAAATTCCTTCAGCCATGTTCCAAACCTACTTCCACATTTTTTTCTCCAAAGGCTCTGTAGCTGTGTCTAATATTTAACTTTACAATCAGCTACTTAATCAAGAGGAAGAATGACACAATGGTTTTCAGGGAAGCAAAATCCTGCTCAAATTCTCTAAAGAATAAAATACTTGCTGCATGTCTTTGAAAGTTCATTTAGTCTTAGTGTCTTGACATTCCAATCAAATATGTTACCTTCAGATTTTTTTCTCTTATTGCACAGTCAGTTTCTTTGATGCTCTGGTGGTTAGGAGCATAAAATAAACTTTAGGAAAAGCTGTACCTATACTATGTATATAAGTACCTCCAGGATCAAAGATTTAAAAACTTCCTTTTCAAGGTAAGATTGATAGGTAAATACCATATACTCTGAATGGTATTCCAAGGAATGAGATTCTCATAGGAAGCATAACAAGGAAAACATCCCCTTAGCAATATATTCCTTGCTGTTTTGCAATTCATGACTAGTCAGTTCATTTGCATTTTTGTATTTCAATATATAGTAGAGCTAACAATATTAGACACATCACACTTGGCAGTTTCTTGGACTGAATTGAAAATGAGGTTTAGACTTTCTACTTAACTTCAGTACAGAAATATTTTTTAACTCAGATTTGACTGTAGTTGTACAGAAAACCCATGAAGTTGAAAACCAAACTACCTCAGTACATATACTTTAGATGAACTGCTTTTATGTCTCTAAGAAGATGGCTTAATGGCCCTGTTTTATATTTATGTGGAAACAAATAGAGCCTTTCCTTCAAGTCAGGGAGCTTTTTGAACAACGTTTCTGTCATATTTTCTGTTAACCTATGTGTATATTTATATATACTTGATTTGTATTCATTAGATGTTATTTTATTACACTATGTGTCTGATCATTAATTGGATGCTGTTCAGAAAACAATTCTTGAAATCGGACTTTTTCAAATTAATATTTATATCATTAAATGTAATCATTGTATTCTCAGTAGAAAAAATTAGGACATCATTTGGTGCAGTTCAGGTTTAGAGTCACATTTGAAGTGAGTTCTACATTCCCACATGTAAAAAAAAAATGAACTCTATAAATATCACCTTTTAAATAAGCATTTGCATTTTGGTTTTACTGCTAATCTTATGTTATATTTTTAAAGGAGTAGTAACTATTTATATTGTGTTGAAACCTAAAAACATTATGAGGAAACACTTTTTCTCCTAAAGACAGTGACCCAAATTACTCAGTCCGATCTTGTAAATGTGGGGAAATGAATTTAAATAATTGTCATGAATGTTGAAGGACTATTTTTTCAAAAGTTTTCCAAATTTTAAGTATCCTAGGTACAGTCTAACCTGCTTCTATAACAACTACTCATTTGAAGAATATTTCTGCAAACTTATATAGCTTTGAAAAGGTACATTTTTTTCAATGGAAATTCTTGTAATGAGTTCAATAATATTATGTAGAAAATTGTCTGTGAACTTCTTTCAGAATGAAGTGAGCCATACTTTATTTTTTGGTTGGTTACATATTACCTATGCTGAAAAAACAATTATGGAAGAAAAATTACTAAAAGACTATGAAGCATCACAAACATATAGTGGATTTGTGGCTAAAACACTAAAAACTGATCACTGTTTTATTTAATGGAAGCTCTTAAGACCTTCTGTTTATAAACAAGGCAAATAAAAATGTTGCTGGGATTTGCAAGACTCTCCACTTCTTTAGAGCTTAGTTAAGACCCAGTTTCATGCTCTTTGGGTCTAATGTTGATATTCACCTTATGTAACATTTTCAAGCACTAAATGAATGCTGCCTTCAAAGAAGATAACACTGTGTAGATTCCTATTTAGAAAACTGTTTCATGATCTTATTCTTGTACATTGTTCTCCTTATGACTTTCCATCTCTGTTTATTCATTGACAGGTTTTTTTCACCTATTCTTGTGCTACTACTGACCTTTAGTTTAATTAGTTCTTTTCACTACCTGACGTTCGTCTGCTTGATTTGCTAACAAGCCTTTCTTGGCACTTGCTGAAGAAGCCGAGTACTTTCAGTTGCATTTTGCATTACACATTGTAAAAGTTATCCTTCCTTTGGATCTCCCTCCTTTCATGTCTCTACTTTAAAACAGATTTACAAGTGGAAAGAACTGAAATATAAATCATTGTTATACTTATATGATCATTACTATGTTTTGAAGTCTTTGCACTGTACAAGTATAGTTACAGAGATCTGCAAGATGATGATGAGTCCGCCATGCAGAACGTAGACTAAATGTTCTACCTGTTCAAGCCAAGCAGAAGACACACTTGCCAAATAGTATTGATGTGATTTCAGTCCATCTGCAAGATGAAAACGTGCACATGAAATGTAGCTACTCTCATGCAGAGTAACAGGCCGCCCACAGAGGAAAGCCAGGTTGTGATCTACCTCATGTCGACTTCCATATTGTTAATTTGGAAATATACAGAAAATGGAAACTAGATGGCATGCAAGAATATATGTGCTTAAGTACTACATGTAAATATTTCATAAAAAGCTTTGCATAAAACAGAAGCTTACAATTAAATAGACTAAGGTTTTGACTACTAGCCAGTAACAGTAATTTTTAAAGCTGTCAGACATCATTTTGCACTTCCTAAAGATGATTCACTTAGGTTCTGTTGAAAAGTTTCCATACAGAATGTAAAGAAAACAGACAAATTTAATTTGAATCTACATCATATGCAAAAGGGAGTCACACAGACATATTTACATATAATTTTAAAAATAAAACCACATAAATCTGTCAGTTGGGATTTGAAAAAATTGAATACTAAATTATAAATTTATATAACTGTAAAAATATAACTTTTTTTATTTTATGAATCTTCCTGAACTTAGCAACTGTTCAGAGCAGCTTTCACGGGTATTTCTATCCACTTTAGTCAAGCAAGGTCTGTCACATCCTCACAGGTCTTCATAGCAGCTGCACTGAAAGAGTGCACAATTAATTATTTATCATATCATTTTCAGAGGCATACAAGGCCAAGCTGTCAGTTTAGTCAGAACAAGCCCTTTAACTCCCTGTTTTCCCTGCATGACAGATTTTCCAGATCAGTCTTCCAAATTGTACTTGTACATTCACGCAAACATCACCACTGAAACTTTCCATACTTACATACAAATTGATTACAATACATAAATAGAAGCTGTTTCTGGGATATTTTTCTCCCATGGAGGGTAAGAGATACTGTTGCACTTGGATTCCACTGGAAGTGGTGCCTGGTTAAGAGCTTGGCTTCCATGATCAGCAGTATCCTATTATTGAACTGGAGAGCTAAAAATAGAAGTTGATGAGAAACTAAGTGATAAACAGTGGCAATCACACAGGCCTAATTTTATGTTCTTCCTTTAAATCATATATCTCAGTAGTGAATGCACAAACAACTAATCAAATACCATATGTCCAAAAAGACCTTAGTCATTACTCCCTCACTAATTTTTCTGAAGGAATGATGTGTCCCAAATGATTTGTCCACAGACTGTAATTCCATGTTCTGACCAAGAAAAATTACTGTACAGTAAGGAAAACATTTAGACATATTTTCATACCTGTGTCATACCCCATCCCCTCCACCCACCCTTAAATCTGTTTAAAATTGTTTTGTTTTGCACATTTGCTGTAAGCAATTGTGGTTCAAATGCAAGATGTGACTCTGTGCTGGTGTGTGAATGTAAAAGTATAGAGATTCAGTGACATACATGAGGCAGTTGTCAATTTCCCTCCTAAAAGTGGAAAGACCTTTTTTTAATGATACTGTATATTCAGATGTGTCAGGGAATCTTCAGTTCTACATTATTCAAACTTTCTCCATTTTTTTTTTTCTAACAGCTTTTTAGCACCTATACTAGTTTTTCTCTGATAAAAAGAATATAAAAAAAGAAACACGTAGCTGTAGACCACACCTTCTTTAAGTATTTTGTGGGCCTTCTTTAAGTACTTTGTGGGGAATCCAGGCCTCAGAGATGCCCCAAAATCTCTGTTCTCTGAAAGGGACAATCAAGACCATGCATGTTTGGCAGTTGGCAGGTGTTTGTGGTCTTTTACAAAGTGTATTACACTGCTGAGGACCTAGTCTTCCAAACAGCAGTTGTCATACTGAGTGCTTGAGTCAGACATTGTGAATTGTTCTATGTTTAACTTGTATGCATATCTTTTTTTTGTCAGATTCACTACAACTGACAAGCTTTGAATGCTTTCATGCTAAGCCAAACCTGAAGAAATATCCTCTTCAAATTCTGTATGCCCACATAACAGAAATAGAAGACTTATACCAGAACTATTAAGTTAAAATGCAGGTCTTGCCTTTGTGAAAAAAATACAACAGTCAAAATTAAAATATATACTTGTTGTCTACAAGACTAATAAGAAAGTGAATTGCATCATTAGTCACGCACACACAATATGAGAATAAATTCCACCATGCCAAACAGTCGGGGAAAATAACAATAGTAAACTAAGATCTTTGTTCTGCAGAGAATCTTGAAGACCTATGATATGCAAAATGAACCTGTGTTTATTAATGCACACATATACATACTGAATATACACTGGATGTGTGTATATATATATATGGCTATGTATACACAACTGTGTGCATATATATGGGATGTGTGCCACCTAATGCAAGAAAATATTGTGGTTTCCCCTTGATTTGCAAAAAACTCTCCTTACCTTATATATCGAAATTACCCAGCAGTAGTTTGGAAGATAACAAGTTTCTCAATAGCAGATGTGGTCAGCTGTAGCTGAAGCATGTACTTCATACTCTGTGTGAATTAATTTATCTTACAGAGGTCTTTGCTAGGTGGAGCCTAGAGCTTTTGATACTTTCTTTAGCAATGACCCCACAAATACTGTTATTGTTCTGACAATTTAATGGTATCTTTTTATTGTAGTTTTTGTGGTATGAGCTACAGGAACTCAATGGAGTATTTTAACACCATTTTATGATGTTTATAAATCTGCAGATCCAGAATTGCAAATTTTATACAGGTTACTTTGCTTTATATGTTTGACCTATTGGATTTAACAAATTGTTCATGGGCATTCAGTGCAGTACACAGAAATCTCATTTAGCAACCCTTTGATGTACGAATAATCACTCTCCAAATCTTAACGTCAGCTGTTAACTGTTTATCAGCCAAAGGAACTTTCTGAAAATACATGCAAGTGTATATCTGCACAAAAGGACAGAAGATCAGATTTTATGTGGCACTGTTGAATCTAAGCATGGAAGTCAAGAGCTTAAGTCAGCAGTGGTTCACATGCTGCAAGCCTCAAGATCTCTGGAGGCATCACATAAGATATCCACACATGTTTGCCCATTAAAGGGAGACAATTATATGAAAGAAGAAAGTTTCCTTTTGGGGAATTATGGGTGTTTGTCTTTATTATGACTGAGCCTGGGAAACAATGCTTGTGAATGAGGTACTGCTATGTGTGAACTGTCAAGAGGTAGACACTGAGAGCTATGAGAAACCAGAAGTCATTGATTGTTTGTATTTCACTATAAACACTTATTTTACTTTATTAAAAAAAAAAAATCTAAGTGAATAGTCTCATTAAAAGAGACATTGCTTATAGCTAATAAACTCTATAGTAATATAATATCAGATATAATCTTGTGCTCCTTCAAAGGTGTTGTTTTGTGGTTTACTTCTGTATATTATGACTGTCTAAATTGTTATTTGGGTAGAACTTTTCAAAGTTCATACTGTCCACATATAAGTTAAGTTCACAGGCCTGGGCCAAAAAAATATTTTACAGAAGACAAAAAAGGCTGTTGGGATGTTCAGAGCCAGGACCCTCAGCAAAATACATGGAGAGTCTAGGAGATTTTTCTAACAGTAGACTCCATACAGAATATTGTAAACATTTAACTATTTATTTAAGAAATTAAAAATGCTCACGCCCAAGGATTCTTTTTTTAAGAGGACAATAGAGTTTAGATTTTCAATTCACTTCTAGAAGAAATTCTACATTTTCATATGTTAAAATGCACATTTTTCAGTGATTGAATGATTTTTTCATTTTTCAAAATCATATAAAATCTTTACAGGTGTTATAGTTTCTCTCAGCTACCTATTTAACAATCTTTTTCTTCAATCCTTTCAGCACCATACATCCTTACTTTTTGCACTGTGAATTATATGGCATAAACCATTCATGTGAGAAATTTGAAAACATTAAAACTTTTTATAGCACCATTTAAATTCCATATATACTGTGTATGCATGTACTACATGGATGATACATAGATGCTTGCACAGTATAGTGTACAAGCTGATGAAGTTTTTTAGAGAGCATGGAATTTATTTGCTGGTTTGTCTCTGTTCAATGTGAGTGAAATATCAGATTGATAATAGAAATTACTGAAATCTTTCAGATTCACAAAGAGAAAAACAGATGCTTGTTCCTGTCAATAATTCTGTTTAGGACAGTCTTCTTGGATTGGATTCTATGAGTTAATCTGTTAACCCTTAATTCAAACCCACTGAATTACTGTAATCTTGGGATAAATGAATCTATGTACATGATGTTTTCCTCTTAAAATAAAGCTATCTACCCACTGACCTGTGTAAAAGACTTATTCTGTTAAAACGTTAAGTGGCTCAATGAAGAAAATGAAAGGTTTGTGATTCATTTTGCAATTGTTCTGACTTCTGCTTTGAAAATGCTGCCATTCCTTCTTTAGATGTACATACTGTCAGGAGAGCAGAGAAATGCACCTTTCCCAGTAATCCATCTCCAGCCTCAGTGAATCCTTTTTGGTAATTTCTGATTCAGTAATTGATGTTTTGGCACATTTGTAAGTCATATGTATTCTGCTGAACTTGTGTTATCCAATATTCACATGCTCAATATGGAACATTAGCAAATACATACAGGATGCATCTAGGATGTGGCACTATTGAACTTTTTTAATTACCAAGATTCCTTTAATCCACTCCAGATTTTCAGATAAACAAGATTGTTGCCTACATGCAATGACAATGATATTCTGAGCACACCCAGATGAAGGTCTTTTAAATCAAATCATGCAAATATCCTTTAACATTTGAGTGACCTTCATTACTTACACAGTCATTTACAATACTGCTGGTGTAGTCGAGGGCTGCAGATAGTTATTTAAACAAAGAAAGGATTTTTAAGTATGCAATTGTTGGACAAGTACTTGCCTCTCTTGCCAAACAAGGGGTGTGCTCATATATATCAGAGAGTTTCTTATTCATGGGGCTTTTTTGCCCACAAAGGTCTTGAACTTGCTCCTCTGAAGTCACTTGGAGTTCATCTTCTGAGTGAAAATAGTGTTTCTGGCAGCTAAACTAATCTGAAATTGCCATCCATGCTTTGACATTGAAGTCAAGAATCGGTAGACCTAATGGCAATAACTACAGTGAAAGTCTCTTTAGGACTCCTGGTGTATATTAACTGTGGACTACTCTGAACTCCTTGTAGAGTTGAGAAATACATTCAAACATTGTTTGAAAAGCAATGTTGAACATATTACTGGGATCTTTTTTAAAGTAATGCTTTTCATAACAGCCAAGATAAAGAAAGTGTCTATTAAATTATATGGTAATCAGATTACTGAGACCTATCACGACTACAGGAATATCTGTTGAATACATTGCTAGTATTATTAGAATTGATTCATAATGAATAATTAATGAATAATTAAGGCTTAAAACTTAAAATGTATTATTTCTCACTATTTTAAATGTTCAATCATTATGAATTCATTCAGCATTATTGCAACAGTTACATGCTTGTGACAAAAAATTAAGCAAAGCTTTGAAGAATTCATTTAATTTGTTATACTGTAAAATGTTGTGGTACACTAATAAGCCTCCTAATAGCCTTAATATACTACACATCACAGTTTAAAGAAAAAAAACCAAACTTTTTTTTAAATGAAAACCTAATATGATCGTAAAGCCTGGTACATGAATAACAACAGAACTCATTTCTCTGAATTATGTGTGTGGTTGAAGATTTCAGAGGAAATATGCAGAGGAAGAAGAATGAGAAAAATTACCTCTTTCACACACTTACTGTGTGAAAAGGCAGCAGACCTAAACTGTGATCAAGAACCTCTTTTGCTTAATTCGGAGTATTTCTACTTAAAAATCATAAAAGAGGATTTTGCTTATTGGTGAATTTAGTAATGTCCTGTTCTTCCACAGCCCTTCCAGTCTCGCTGATTGCCTTTCTTTTTTTGTGGGGAGATCACCATCAGACTGAAACATAAGATACATAGGAAAACACTCCTCATTAGTCCGACACTATGCCCCTGAGAAGCTTGGTTCAGGCAGACTGTACTGCCCCTTTGCTACAGGATAACAACAGTATGTCTACTTGTTGGCTCATAAATGACTTGCAGTTTAAAAACATGTAACACACATATGTGAAACCTAGTGAAAAACAAAATAAAACAAAACTCAAAAAAACCAAAATAGCCATAAAATAACTCTTTAGGAAATTCCCAAAGTTTTGAAAATACTGAGTCCTCTTACCTCAATCTAGTAACGACCATAGGGATATTAGAGTGTTAATGCACAATACGCATGTATTTTTATTTTCAAATACTTTTTTTATTTTTGGGTCCCTCCTTTTATAATGGAGGTTTTAGAATATTGTATACATGACATATGCAGAATGATATTAAGATATCAGATATAATGTTGACTATTGATATTTAAATTAATTTATTAACAGTATCCAGAACACCTACTAAGAATAAGCTGATTGTTACTTATGACTGAGGTGTTATTACTCACAGAGACTTGATAATTTTCTCTGAAGCTCAGAGACGAGCATTAATGTTAATGCATTAGATATGATATAATAAGCACAATCAAAAGCCAGTTTTTATGGAATATATAAATTATATAGGCAAAGATGTTAACCAGACCAGCTGCCTCAGATTATTAAGAGTTTAATGTGATTTTGATTTTTAAGCAGTCACCAGAGCAAACAGCTGCCATTCCATTAATGTCAAAATACATTATTTTCTAAACTGTCTATTAATGATAAAAATGAAGATAATTAAGTATATAGAGTGTTAAATCTTTAACAGCATGCTGTTTTCCCCTCTTTTGCTACTCAGCAGCAATTATTGTAAGAAAGAAAAACTTAATTGGTGTTTAAGGATTATAAAAACTATAATTAGAGGTGATAGTTAATGGGAATTGGTAAAAAAGCCAGTTAAGAGACATTGAAATTGGGGATTTGGATGTTGCTGTAGATGTTACCGTGGATGCTGTTGCCACAGAAACACTTCAGTTCCACTTCCTTAAAGAAATTACAAATTAAAGAAAAATAGAAAGCTAGAAATATGCTCTGGACTGAAAAAAAATGAGGTAGCAGAAAGCTCACATTTATCGCATTTTATCCCATTATATATTTTGTTTGGGAAATAGATGGTAAAAGTATTTGAGAGTCCTTCTGATCAGCAGGATGGAGGCTTTATTTGGCTCTGAGACCTCTAAATGTATATTTACACTTGTCAGTTGAGCATCTCCAGCTCCATCAGTATTAGAAGAGATAAAATCCACATGGTCAATAAATCTTAGGGAGGTGCTCATCTATCACCTATGAGGTATCAATGGTAGGGAGAGTGTCCTCCTGACACAGGAGGTTGCCTACCCTATTCTTATTTTTTCATCAGTTTCGCTACATTTTCTTCATTACAATTTGATCTATTTTGCATTTTAGAATCATTTATCAGATTCCCTGGACAGTAATTGACATTTTCCATGTAGTAGTTCTGTCTTTCCATCTTAAAATTTGCTGAGTTTAAGAACTCATTTATGAAACAAAGTGATTTGAATGTTTATTAGCTTGAGGAACTCTGAGACTCAGCCTCAATATAATAGTAATGCTGACTTGCAATATTTATAATAATAGCCCTGGTCCTCTGTGCATCTTTTTTACCTAGCAATTAGACACTTTTTTTTAATCATGAAAATGCATGTTTTTAATATTTGTTATACACTTACTTCTAAATAAAATGAGGCACATAAAGCCAAATTATTTTTGAGTCTATCTTTTCAGTGTAACTTCTGTATTCCATTAGCTTTTGTCTTGGATATTTTCTTTTTAAACACTATTATCATGAAAATTAAAGAAAAATTACTTTTGAATTTACAACCCCATAAATAATATTGTTGTATATTGAGTACTGTTTTACTAGTCTTTAGAAGCAAAAGAGCCTCTCATTTTCTGTTAACAAATAAGGCAAAAAAACAGTTTATAAATTTACTCTAAGAAAGTCCATTTATAATAATTTTTGTAGCTAAGATATGAATTCAACATTCTTGTTCTGCTTGAATTGTTCTGCATTGACTGTATGAATTGTACACGTAAGTAAAGGACAAAAAGCTATTTACTAAACATAACTTCAACTATAACCACTGTTTGGAAAAGACCAGGACATTTATCAGGATTGCATTTTTTAAAAAGGTAAATTTTCTATGGGTTAATTTCTGAGGGGGTGGTAAGGGCAGAGAACTGCCAGAGGAAGAATATTCTGAGATTGCCATTACTGCCAACCTTGGCAACATGGATGTGATGAAGATGAAGGCATCTGTTAAGTCTGAATAGTACTGACTGAACTAGATAATGGATGGATGGGAGGGTGGGCTTAAGAAAGATGACAGTGTGGACAAATGAAACAATAAAAGAAATTTTGGGCTGAAAATAGACATTTAACCAAAAATTCTTTCCTTTTTTTGAGGAAAGTTTCCACTGAAAATTCTCCCAGATGGAAAGTGCTCTGTAATCAGTATCTGAACTCCCGATGGCCAAAGCATAGCTTTAAAATAGAAAATATGGTATCCTTTCCTTTCTTTCAGTGGTGGTTACTTCTTGCCCAAGCAAATGTCTAGACACAACGGGTTGCTGCATCATGCTGTCTGTTCTAAAGTCAGTATATAAATGCCATTCAGGTATCCTGGAGCAAAGACATGGATTGTCAGGGGATAGAAAACAGTAGCAGAAATGATTCAGCCCTCTAAAATAGGCATAATTGCAAAGAAATGCTGCACAGAAGATTCAAACTGATTTTTTCTGCTCTTGTCTCAGGTGCATGTACTAGATTGAAAACAAACCAGTGGGAGATCACAAGTCAGATTTATAATTTAATAGGAAAATTAAAATAAATGCAATAGTACAAGAACACTGACAGAGTCAGGATACAACCTGACACCCTGTTAGTCAGGGCACTGGTAGCAGTCCAAATGAAGTAGCGATCCTGTAGAAGAGTCTGGTCTTCACCTGAAGGCCCAATGGTAGCTCTTGTCCTCCAAGAATCCAGTAAGCAAGAGCTGCTGGTGCTGTTCCAAACCCCAGATTATATACAGGTGGGAATCTCCTTTGGCTCCCCCGCCCTGGAGGGGGAGCTGATGTGATTCTATGTGTAATTTGGTGGGTCCTTGTTGGCCCATTAAACAGAGCCCCTGGAAGGAGTTATCAGGGATGAGTCATGGTAGGAGATAATGAACACTACCTCACCTGCTTTAACAGCTTGTGAAGATGATAATAGAATACATACTTTTGGTTGCATCTTACATTGTAACCTAGGACACTGCATAATGAAATATTCCTTATTTTCAACTCTGCTGGTAACCCCCGAAGGAGGGAGTGAGGGAGGAAGGGAGGGAGGGAGGAAGGAAGGAAAGAAAGAAGGAAAGGAGGAAGGAAAGAAATATGTGCATATGAAGACCCATTCTCAGTAAAGCCCTGTAGGTATTTGTCAGGTCTGCATCCCTGGCTTAGGTGGTTTGCCTGAAATCTGTGTTCACATGGCAGCAAGGCTTCTGTAGCAGAAGTGGGCCACATGAGAAAATAGCGTGTCAGTGCAGTACAATATTTTGCATGGAAATGGATAGGCTGGCCCAGTGACTCCAGCAGAGAGCTCAGCCCTTTTATTGCATACAGAATTTGGTCTGTAGAGCTTGTGAATGAAGTAAGACAGCAACAAGGACGAGATGAGCTTAGAAAGATCAGTGAAAGGATAGGTGATGATCAATTGTAATGTTTTAATCATGGATCAATACCCCATGTCTTTCTTCTGCTTGGGACCACTGTAATCTTATTTTATCCATAAGAATAATTCAATTTTATGCAATAGCTACAGATGCTACAAATATAAAAATACTTTAAACCCATGTAGAGATGGTGATTTAATTTTGGCTTACAGAAAAGGACACATCCTTCTCAGTTGACTGTAGTACTTCCAGCAGAGTTCCTTTGCATCACAGGATTATCCATATACAGCCTCATTTATTTTGCATAATGGAATATAATCATAGAACAACATGTTATGTCTTCAGGCAGCTGCTGTGTGGTCTGTATTTACAGTGCTAATCTTACATATTTATTTTGTTGCTCACCTGCTGAACTTGCCTCCTGCTTCCTGTGTTCAGGATGGTTTATTTTCAGGAAGCTGACATGCCCTCGTTTATCTGCTGATGAAATTATGACAACATTTAACTGCTTTGCAAGTCAAATCTTACAATTTCACACCTTTTGAATCTCTTTGTTGAAAGACATTATTTTCAACTTACTATATCAAGAATAGAAAATTATGAATATGCATTGTTTTTTACCCTTTACCTCTTTTATTTTGGTCATCTCTGTACTTTCATAGCTTGCTTTATTGTTGCAGAAATATGTTCAAAGAGAAAAAAATAATTTGATAAGCTCAATAAATATGATTGTTTAAGAATTCTACTATTGTTCCTTTGATCTACTTACCCAGTATCATATAATTTACATAGAGGCACATCATTTTCAAGCTGCCCTGCATAAATTTTTCCTAGTCAAGTCAATATTATTTCATGAATTTGGAACCAAATATAAACCATCATAGACTTCCGGGCTTTTGTTTTAACCCTAGCAGTAATATCCATACAGTAGAGTGTTTAGTATTTAGCAAGTTATCCAGTCATCCTGATTCTCAGTAGATACACAGGACATTAAACAAAGTTGCTGGGAAAAAGGATTATGTTAGGATACCTGTGCTACCCATGAATAAATGTTAGAATTAAATACAAGCACTCAACATATGTATTTATTTTATTTTTATGCCTTGCTTTCTCATTATGTATTACTCCAAGATGATGCATTCACTGACATCTTCAAAATATAAATATAGTTCAGTATTGCATTATTACTGGTTTTAACTGTAAAAAGCAATGCCAGCTATACAACATCAGCCAGTGGCCTATTAAAGCAACTTTTCTGGTTCATATAATTTGTGCTTCTACAAGGCCAGTCATAATTTTCACTTCCATAAAAAGAAAATAGGCAGTAAGTCACATTAACTTTCTATGCTTTTTTTGCCTTTAGAAACGCTTGTATACATTATCCCAGTCCACTGTCTTGTACCATCATATTGAAATAATCACTCCAAACATCTCCTGAATGTACAAGGGACTACAGACTAGCATCTTGTTTTGTATTTCTTGGTGGTAACAGTGCCTTCTTTCAAAGAACAGGAGTACTTTCTTGCTCTGTTTGATGGCAGTGAAAAGAGAGGAGGAGCTAGACACCTGTTCTCTTCCATGCTGTCTCGTGAAAGGGGGATTTCCTTCAACCCTTTATATTTAATATTTGATATTTGATCAATTTATTATCACCCCCAGGGAAATCAGGAACCTTGCACCTGACCAGTCTTTGAGGGAGGGGCAAGGATAGAGTTACAGTTCTTTTCACATTTAGCTGGAGTTTGAGTCACTTTAGTCATTTCATGTAGGACATGAAAAATAATATGCATTTTCCAGTTAATGAAGCAAAGTGCAGCTTTCATTTACCATCTGAATCATCCTGTGGCTTAGTTCCCATAAGCTGCATTGTTTATGATGGAGCAAAACCACAACACTGCTGTGCTGCTCCATCTTTCCTTTTATATCTGTATGGGTCTCAGCAGAACGTGACTGCAGCTCTCTGTGCTTTGGTGCCACTCCATGCTTTTTTCATGTGATATACCTTCACGTGATATACCAAGTTTCCTCAGCATTCCTGCTCCTAAGGTGCGCAGACACTTTTCCCTGATGAACTGTAACTAATGCATAGTTTCCTTCTTGCTGAGCTCTTTTTTCAGTCTTCTCCCCACAAGTGCAATAGCACAAAATGCAGTTTATGTGAATGTGCAGCACTCTTAAAATCACTTTTAACTGATTTTACACTTGCTCAGCAAACAGGAGAAATTATATTTTTCTCTTTACTTTCTATTTCTGTCACAGTCTCATGACTAGTGTTATTTGGAGCAGTGAACCCTTTGGATACTGTAATATGTGGCTAATTTATAAGGTGCTGCCCACAGAGCCTATGATTTTTTACTTCAATACATTTCACCTCAATGGGAACAGTGGTGCCTTGTTTAGTTTCTAATTAGAGAAGCTGCTTGACATGTTGTGTCACGCACTGCCCTAGATATCCAAGGAATTCTTTGACTTTCAAAAAGGAGATAATTATTCAAAGTATTTTGCTGTGTATCTTCAACACTTGTTTTTGTCTGTAACTAGGAAGCCAGAAATAGGTGTTTCTAGATAGAATCTAGATAGATGTAATCACTAGGATAAGTAATAAACATCAGTACAAAAATTTGACTTCCATATGTTTCAGAATTTTAAGACATCAATTAAGTTACATTTCTGAAGCTTTCCTTTATCTAGTCTTGGGTTTAGTGCATATACACTTTCCCTTCTTTTATCATTTCACTTATGCTCAGGAGAATGTTAATATGGATCTGTCTCTTTAAAATTATAAAGAATATTTATGCTGTTACATATAAAAATGCATGCCTAAAGTGAGATAATTTTTTCCATCATCATTACTGAAACACTTTCTCTTGTTCTTTTAAAAATACTGAGGCAATTACAAAACATAAAACTGAAAAGAGCATCTAAACAGATGGACTACACCTAAAGGAAATGCTTCCACTATGTATTTAAAAGCCATACAGGTAGGCAAGATCAAATATTTAAGTGGCAATTAATTCTAGGTTTGCAGCTCTTGAAACTATAATTACATATTTATAACTTCAAGGGACTTCACAGCTGGTGAAAGAAATAATTCCTATGATAAAGGGAGCTTCTTTCCAGGATATTTTCTTTTTTTTCTTGTGTATTTGCTTAGGAGTCCAATTTACTATGTGTCACACTACCTTTTTTAGAGTTTGGCCATCAGTTTACAAATCCTGAAATTGGTGAGGGGTTTTTTTTGTATTTTGTTTGTTTGTTTTTTTGTTTTTAAATAAACCTATTTTCAGCAGCAAATAAATGTTTGGTGCAAGCTCTGCAATACAAAATAAATACTTGTGTGTGAAATAAAACTAGGTTTCTAGTTTCAATTCATTTTTTTTCTAGAAATGAAACTGGAGTGAGAGAGTGGACTAGTTGGTTGGATGCTGTTTTTAAATAAAGTTTTCTTTGTAGTTGATTCATTTATTTACTGAATTTTAAAAACATATGTAAAAGTGCAGTTTGTTCTTCAGTTGTTGATAGCAAATAAGCTTGGACTAATGAGTATTACTGCTTGCTTAGTGGGAAAACTGAGTATTCCATTGTAAAAGGTCTTCACCATTTTGCCATATTACTAATTTACTCTAGTAATTTGTTTCTCCACCGAGTTTATTAAAAAAAATCCTGGAAAAAATGAAAAAAATTTTTTTCTCTTCCTCTTGTTGCTAGAAGAGACTTGATAATTTATTTTTTACCTTCAAAATGTCTTCCAAACATCTGACTTTGCAATAGTGAAAAAATAAATCCAAAGTCTTGGACTTTAGCTCGAGTCCTCCAAACTTTTTAGAACTCTTTTATCACACACACAGGCAGTCCAGGGTTTTTATACTCCCTCTTTGAGAGTTGAACAAAATGGGGCATTTTTTATGATCATGTAGGTGTTAAATTTTATGATGTCATTGGGGCCAGTGAAGCAAAGTAGTTTTTGTCAGAGACCCGGAATCTGCTGTACTTGTCTTTTGGTGAGTCTAGCTTGGGCTTGCCCTAGTCTGATCTTCTTAGAAGAATGTCCATTAGTGTTCTTGAGCTGATCTCCCAGGTTAGTCTCTTCAAAACTAATCCTATTTGTCTGCTTCCAAATATGAACCAAACCAGAGGAAATTGTGACACTTGAAAGATCAAGTTCAAAAGCGTAATTTCTGGTATCAGATTTTAGAGCTAAGATAGATGTGTCCTGTGGCAAAACATGCTTTTCAATCATGCTCATCTATCTTTAGAAGTTGTTACTCTGGTGTCTGGAAAGCTTCCAAAGAAATAGTGAATTTTTTGAAAAGGATCTGAATAGAATTAAAAACAATAGAAAAATCCTTTAGGAGAAAATCAAAGAAATATACAAAACCTTATGCAAATAAGAGCCCCATTTAAATTCAGTGGTCCATCTGGCTAATCTCTGAGAATGACCAGAACTTGGAAAAGATGAGTGAAGGAATAAGGAGTGCAATGACTTAGCTCTTTTCTCACCTTCTCACCTAAGAAAAGCCTCTCTTTTTTTTTGCCTGTATATCTGTTGCTTCTTTGAATATTTCTTCATAGTGGGCTTTCTTTCTAAAATGTGATATCTTGGTTTTCATGTTAAATTGTAGCTGTAAAAGCCTTACATATTTTTCTTAAAGGCACTCTATAATTGATAAAAAGAAAATAATTTAAATTTGGACTTGATTTTTTTTAATATGTCTCATACTTGTATAGGAGAATGGCAAGGATGTAATTCTTTGGCTCCTTTACCTTTTTTTTTTTATAGCTGAACTATTTTGCCATTTGTCTCTTTTATAAGCAAAATTTGGATTTCATGGACTTATGCAAACAAGCTTATATGCTATTTTTCAGCTGTAATCTCTGAGGAGAAGCATTTCAGTAAAATGTGAAGTTGAAGTAAAGTGCTGCATTCCTGCTATCAGGAAGAACGGTCAGCAGAATGGTAAGAAACAGTTAACAGTAGATTTTCCAAAGTGGAACTTTAAAATTGGAAATGTATTTTAAACTAAAGGATTATTTAATGGAGCCAGAGTAACTCAGATCTAAAGGAACATAACTTAGAACCAAAATAAATAGTTTTATATTTTTAAAAATATGCATAATACTCTCTTTTTTTTAATAGTATCTTGAAAAAAATGTAGGAGTCCTGGATTTAAGATTGAAAATGTCAAGTAGCTTTCTTACGAAAATATTTTTCAGGTATGAAAATATTTTTAAATTCAAATGAAGGACATATTTTAAAATATAAAAATATATAAGCCTGTTAATAACTTTCTTTTAATGATAAAGTATATTTACATGCACAAAGAAATGAATGAATGATAAAGCAAGGAAATTTGTAGTTCCTTTGTGTTAGTGATTCACAGTGGTAATAAGAAGTAATACCATACCTAATTTAATTAAACTAAATGTTGTTATCTTAATTTATCTGGCTATTTCAATTTAATCACTGTTTAATGGGAACCATAATTTAATTAAAAATGAGACTAATTAATAGTTTCAGTTGTTGTTTCTATGAAAGATGTTGTTTTTCATGGAAAAAGCACAAAACCTTTTATGAGGTAAAGAAACCACTTACAATATTGCCTTAGGAACATTTCCTTCCAATTAAAGCATTCACAATACTATGAAAATATATTATTATGTTATACATGCAGAGGCAGAAAGAGAGAAACATCAATGGCATTGAATTTACTCTCAGGGAATCTGCCCACTCCATTGTATTTCACATTTCTTGGTGCTCACCAGGTCACACTGTGCAGGTGCAGAGGAAAGGATTTGTCTGCTGCAGACGTTTATCAAAGCTATGAGAGAGATAAGAAAGAGATGTTTCTGATTCCAAAAGAGAGATATCTTGAATTCCAGTATTGTTTTCCAGGAAAAGAAAAAAGTGCTTCACTGGAGTTGAGGAACTAGCTGGGTTATTACAGAGTTGAACTGGAATTTCATTTTGTTAGAAATTTCTCAGGATAGGTAGTTGGAGGACAGGGAGAAGAGAGGGAAGACTAAGATGAAAATTCAGCTTTTGTCAGCCTTTCTTAATGGTTTTCAGATATATAAAATTTCAGACAGTTTTGAAAACTTATTATGAGAGAAAATAAATTTAAAAATTCTGTGTCTGAAGAGCACACTTAAAAAAGAAAAGATGCTTTAAAATCCCAAATACTCCTCTGGCAACTCTTTTGTAAAGTAACTTTAAAAGCTGATTTGAATTAAAAAAAAAAAAGTAAAAATTAGTTTAATGTAGAAAGAAGAGCAGTATGAAATAAAAGAAGAAACAACTGAATATAAGGAGTTTTAGAACTAGTCACTTCACATTTCCTAAGCATCTGTGAAGTCTATATCTGAAAACAGATAGGAATTGAATTGATAGGAATTGAATAATTACCAGCCTATGCCTTGATGTTTACTTGATTCAGATAGAAAAGTATGAGAAAGTGGGTCTTTTATCCTTCACTAATGAAATTTATACTTACCTGTTGAAAACTCCAGCAGCTTGTTGTCAAATACATTTCTGCCTTTTCCAGTCTAATTTTGTGTTTTGTGGGGGCTTCTTGTTTTTACTATTCAGTTATTTTCAAGTTTTATTACAATGAAAAAAAATGGAAATTGTATGCATTCTGGAGATAAAATAAAAAAAGTTCCTACTTGCTGTTTTGCATGTAAACTTCTATCTCTTTGAGAGATTTCCTCAAATTTCCTCACCTTCTGTGACCAGTAACTGTCAGCAAACCTAGAATGTTAGACAAATATTTGTGAAATGTCCTATCAAACATTTGGCCAAACTAAATGCTGGAATCATTATGAACTACTCCCCAACATCCAGACTTTCTAAGGATTTTATAAACTCTTGGAGTCCTAGCCTGCTGACTATGAGGCATGAAGAGGATGTCTTCCATCATTTTCAGTAGGATTGTATTTCCTAACTGTAAATGTTTTGGAGCTTCTTATTTCTGTGGAAGACATGAAGGTACAATTTCACTGTCTGAGGAAGTTACTCATAGCATTACAGACTCTTCTGACTTATTAAAAGGTTGCCTTTTTTTTCTTTATTCTAGCTACCTTTTTGTACTTAATATGCGTACAACCATAAGCAGAGAGTATCAGAGGGTGTAATGACAGACCTTCTCCTCCATATTATTTATTTTTTTAACAGCATAACTTGGCATTACTTAGTATATCAGGATGATTTTCTGCCTTATTGAAACTTGTTGATAAAGGGATGATTTTCTTGCTCAAGTTTTCCCTTGAACTGAAAATAAATAATTAGAGGGCTTTTTTCTTAAAACAAGAAAAGATAAATTTGTGTATCAACAGAAAGTGTTTCAGTCATGATGAAATAACAAAAATATAATTTCAAAACAAGCTCCTTCCTTTTCAGAAAGTGTCAAAACATTTCACAGACAATTTTCAAAATTTACTCACTCCTTCTGTAGCAGCTATTTTGCAATTGAAACATAAATTGCAAGTAATTTTGGATCTCCTACAGCTGCTTTTACAAGTTTATTATCTATCTGCTTAGAATACCATATCAAAGCATAGTCCTTATGTATCTGGTAAAAGATTTTATTTATCTAAATTGGATTTTAACTACTTTCACCTAAGACAAATTTCAGGAATCCATGGGTTGTCCCCCTCAAAAAAAGAACTCCCACAAACTAAAAATAAAGTAAACATACAACTTCTCTTTTAGCTCTTTCCTTGCAATGTAGGAGTACTCCAAATCCTCTCAAATATGAAGAGGATGTGATACAAGATTGTTACTGAGAATAGCATGCTTTCATGGCCTGGTGGTCTTTTAAATGCAGATTATTTTACCAGAGACTTTTACAGCAAAGGAACATTGAACTTTGACAATATAAATATTTGTAGATAGGCATACATAGATACACATATAATTTGCAGTCCATGTAAAGCACACATCTCAGTACACTAAGGAAAGCATAACTGAACATCAAAAGCACCTCATGCACTTCATCATATAAAACTACCTAAGGAATCTTATACTCTAGCACATTAGTAGTCCAACACTACAGGATCTGCTATTGCAGTGAAAAAATTACAATGAAATTAAGCAGTTTCAGGGTTAGTATGGTCTAATAGTATTCGTGATTTATAATAATGGAACATGAAGGCCCTTAATATGCTACATTTAACCTGCAAAATCTCCTATTTTCTTAAATAAAGAGGAGAGAAAACATTGGAGGTTAAAAAGAAAAAATGAAAATGATAATACAGACAGTGAGAAACAAAAAATAGCGAGGACAAGGAATATAGTAAAATAGATTGACAAGCACCTGTAAAACTGCTGGCTACACAGTACTTTGCAAATTAAAAGTCATGGTCTATAGATAAAGCATTTACAAGAGCTGACTTATCAAAAGGACTTAGTCCAAGGCTTTAAGGGGCCATTTTGTCACTTTGTGGAACAAAAATAAACCAAATGAAAATATGGTTTGCAAGGAATCACAAGTCAGGGTCATCAAAACGCACAAAAGTCAAAAGCTCAGAGGGGCAGAACCGACTCAGACAGTGTAGGGATCAGCATTGCAAGGAAATGTTAGTATTTAAAGCAAAAAATTAGAGACAAAGTGGCTCAGACAATTTATCTGACACACCCTTTATGCATCATGTATGAGATCATGTTATATATGCAAATCTAACAATACATGGCAATACTTCCAGAAAGACTGTTGAAAGGCAAAAGTCCTATTGTTCCTTTAGAGTTTAACTGCAAAGTTCTAAATAGAGATTTATGATTGGGAATACATGGTTTTGATTGTTAAGAAGGTGTGGATTTTGGCGGGTTGATCTTGGCTGGACACCAGGTGCCCACTAAATCACTCCAGCACTCCACTCCTCAGCAGAATGGGAAGGAAAAAAGATAGAAAAACCTCATGGGTCAAGAGAAAGGCAGTTTGGAAAAGCAAAGGCCTCATGCAGAAGCAAATGAAAACAAAAGATCAATTCTCTACTTCCTATCAGCAGTCCATGTCCAGCCACTTCCCCAGAAGTAGGGCTTCAATACAGGTAGCAGTTGCTCTGGATGACAAACAGGGCGATAACAAATGTCCCCCACTTCCTTCTCTTAGCTTTTATTGCCGAGCAAACATTGTATATAATACCCTTTGGTCAGCTGGGGCCAGCTGTCCTGGCTCTGTCCCCTCCTAAGATCTTTCCCACCCTCTGCCTACTGGTGGTGTTGGGGAACTTTGGAAAGCCAGAGCTGTTCAGCCAAAGCTCTGTTGTGTTATCAACACCTTTCTAGCTCCCAAAACAAAGCACAGCATTGGGAGGGCTGCTATGGGGAAAATTAACTCCATCTCAGCCAGATACTATACAAGATTTGTAAGTGTACAAGTAAAATTGGTCATGCCTGGAATGAATCTCAGTGTCTGAGGTCAGGTTACACAGAGTGGCCTGTGTCCCCAGTGTTAAACTGTTCTATTACCTGAAGCACAGTAATTGGATGAAAATCCTTCTTGTACGTTACTCCAACCTGTGTTTAGGAGCTATTTGAAAAGGTATTTGTTAGCCTGGGCCAAAACTGTCTCACAGACTGCTCTTACATTTCACAAATATGGGAGATCACAGGACAGTTTACACCTATGAGGCTTAATCCTCTTAATTTAAACACATTCATAAATTTCCAGGAAGTGAAAATGCATTACAAAGACAGATCACTAAAACATGCTGCATCAACTGTCTCTATCCCTTACACAGGGACAGTTAAGCTCCACATTCAGAGGACACTAGCCCAAGAATCAGCTTTGCATTTGCTTTCTACATCATATTTTTTCTACATTTGTCAGAAAGTGACTTCTCTGCAATGTAGTAGAAAATGGATATTTATTTTACTTTTTTAGACAGACAGACAAGCCTGCTCCAGAACCTCATGACTTTTCTGAGTCACTTTACTGAAACACTGCTGATGAGCTTCTCACAGTGGCTCTCAAGATCTTGAGCAGACACCTCTTTCACCTTCAGCTTCTTCAATTATTGCTGGACAGGTAGCCTCAGCTGATCTGTTTTTAGTCCCTCACTGGGTAGATGGATTGTGGAATATATGCAGTACGATTTTAATTTACACATATATTCTTTCAAAATATTTCAGATTGCATAAAACACAGACAAAAACCGGGTCAAGATGAAAACCACATTTTTTTTACTTGTAATTGCTTGGAAAGGGGAGGTGTTTGGCTCTTAGCACTTTAGCTCTTCTATGGGTCACTCAAAAATTCAGCCATTACAATGTTAGCTACAAATAAAGCTTAGCTGTTCCCTTACTGTCCATAACCTCTCAACCCATCCTGAAATTCTCCCACTACTCCTACTTCATGACGTACCAAAATTCCTTTTACAGTTTCTAGGCTCCATCATCAGTTTCCTTTTCTTTATTATTGTCAGGTCAATGTTCTTTAGATTGAATTTTCTTTAGATTGAAATTCCAAACCTCTGCAGAGTCATCAGTTCTTTATTATTTTCCCTTGCAGTAGTATTGAACATAAGCCTTGAATCCATGTCTTATTAGAAACTATAAAGATTCAAAAAATCACCCAACTGTGTAGCTATACTGTTATGCCAGTGGGTGTATAGCTCTCAGAAAGCTTGCATTTAATTGCTGAGCTATCGTAAACCTTATTTATGTTGTCTTTCCCCTCATGCTCAGTAAGGGTGGAGTTTAATTCTAATGGTGACTCAAACAACAGTTACCATGACCAGAGGCTGGTATAGCAAAAGCAGAGGGATGAGAAGTGATTCAGTTGTATCTATTTATCAGCATTTGTGCATGGGAAAAAAAGGACTAGGAAACTGTAAAATCAACAGAAATGGAGAGATGTCAAACATTCGCAGTGGGGTAAATCAAAAGAAATAAAAACTTTCTGTGCAGGGTGTTGGCAGTCTTAGATTTCTAGAGCAGCTCTCTCATGGAGTTTGGTGGTACTGCTCTCAGAAAGAGAAACTGAAGAAGTAGACTAGGTTTTGTTAGAAAAGTATCCCTGTCTGTTCAATTTTTCCAGTGCAGAGAAAATGCCAACTTGCAAAGCTCTGAACTTTACTTGCCTATTTCGTCAAAAGAAGCAGCAATGCCACATAAAAGAAACTCACTCAGCACATTTAAACAGTATCTTATTCAAGTAATGTAAGTGCCTACTCTACCTTAAAATATTACATCGGGTTTTAGTTGAGCCATTATCATTGATAAGCAGATTTTTAATCAAGGAAATAAGGCATAGTTAATTATGTGCATGGGTTGTGCTTTAAATTAGATTTTATTAGCAGTGCTCATCACCTTCCAGCCCACAAACCAGGTGTGGCATCACAGTTCTTTCTTTAACTACTGCTTGCAGAGATTATAGCCAGAACCAGACTTAATCCAATTAGCAAACAGTGTCCTCATGTGAAAAGTGAGAAACTGCTGACAGTTGCAGTGACTGCCATTAGGGCTCTTCAGTGAAGAGATTCTCTAATTACAGAGCTTGACATCCTCCAAAGTACGATGATAGCCTGAAGATACACTGCAAAAAAAAGTAGATTATAGGTGTAAACAAGGTTTGCTAAAAAAATAAACCACCAGTCTCTATGACAGAAAGGAAAATGTTGCAAAGTTTGAAACTGTAATTGCCAATGTGGAATGATAAAACGTCTGATTTAAATGAGGAAAATTAATAGCATTACTTAATAGAGATAAATTTCTATGAAATATCTAAATTGTAACAAATCTACTTTCCTGAAACTACAAGTGCATTTCTTTGCTGGCCATAAATATTTGTCCTCAGCATAGCACATCAAATACTGATTTTTGGATGCCAGATTACAGATTTATGATACAAGATTTAGAAGGGGTTTTGTTTGTTTGTTTGTTTTTTTAGGCCTCACAGCTTTTTTAAGCTCATGAAATCCTGTGAAATAGTATTAACTATTTTAATCTTTATGAGAAATCCTCAATGCTTATGCTGTTCCTGCACGTGGCCTTTATACACATTCATCCATAATGGTTGTGTGGCCCAGCCTACCATCTGTATTTCATGCTCAGTTAGTATTCTTTGCAACTTAAGTTTTGTCCAAGATATCTCATTTTTTCCAGGTTGATTATATCTTATATTTAATTGTCAGCTGTGACTTTTTCTGTGATTAAGAAATCCAAATTTAAGAAGTATTTCACTGTTTTGATATATTTTACTGTTTCTTCACTAAAAAACTTTAGTCCTTCTGTACACTATTTGCTATTTGTCCAAAAAACATAAATAGTGGGTAATACACAGGACAACATAAAGAGTAGAGAAGTTCCAAGAAGAACATATTTTTCAGGAAATATAATGGCCTGGTGCTGGGAAAAAACAGAAGAACAGCCCCTCAGCTAATAACAAGATAACATGAGAACTGCTGAAGTTTTTTGAGTGTATTTTTTTTCCAAAATAAAATAAAATAAAACAAAAAAGCCCTGAGACACAATATCAATGTCCCCCTATCCCCTTATGAAATTTTATCTGACTGATGCAGCTGTACTGTGATCACTATTGCAGAGAGAGAGAG
Organism: Aphelocoma coerulescens; assembly: GCF_041296385.1. NCBI lineage: Eukaryota > Metazoa > Chordata > Aves > Passeriformes > Corvidae > Aphelocoma > Aphelocoma coerulescens. The sequence goes on along the minus strand of NC_091014.1, from coordinate 33,186,732 downwards.
ATGAAATTGTATTTGAGAAGTATAAAACATACTGCAGAGCATGAAGAGCAACAACACAAATGCTTATACTATCATAAAATGAAATACAAATACCTCTGGCTAGATAGGAAACAAATGTTAATGAGTCTAAAGCGTAGAGACATATGCCCTTCTTGGAAACTCATTAACATGGTATAGATGTTTCATGGGCGTATTCTCAAGTGATCCAGAGAATCACATAGAATTATTACCTAATCAAAATGCAAGATTCATTGATGTGTGATGTAATTAAGGAATGAAGTTTGAATGTGTTCATTAAAATGGAATCGAAAATAGATGAGACCTAGGGTCAAGGTCCTTCGACAGCTAACTTTACCCTAAAGTCCAATATGATACACATGCAATTATTAGTTTAGCAATTTAATGAAAACTCATGAAGTCTAAAAAGGTTAATCAGTTCTTCTTATTGGACTAAATCTGCATGAAAAGAATGTCAGATTTGAACAATGCTATGAGATACGAGCACCACTCTGGCCAGGGTTTCTTCCAAAATCCCGTGAAAATATTAACAAGGCACAGTTCAGTTAGGATACCAGTTTGAATAAAACAGCAAAAATCATCACATGCATATAATACAATTTCCTTCCTAAGGAATGCTGCAATTGTTAATAGTAAGATTATTACCGCAGGCCTGGTTCCTACGGTATAGCACCATGTCCCGCAGCCATAGGGAGGAGGAGGAGAAGATCCTGCAGGCAGGAGTTGTGCAGCAAGATTGATTTATTTAATTATTTTACAAACTATTTTATAGACTTTTTTCTTCATAGCCTAATTGGACAAAGGGCCAGCCACCCCTTGGGGGTAATTGGCTAAAATCCTAAAACATCCATTGTCAAAATATTTTTCTACTATACCATAAACAAGACTTTTCAAGGTTGCAGGTGTCTGGGTTGTTTACATTCCCTGCTACCTCTTCTGTGAGAGAGAAAAGTCTCTCACGGACTTAGAAAATAACAAGAAAATCCTTGCTAGCAGCATTTTTGTATCTACATAAGATCTCATGTTTTCTGTCATAATTTACACAGGTTTGATGGAATCTCAACTGGGGTTGCTTGAAGTTACCTAATAGTAATGAAATTTCAGGCTTCACCTTTCTGAGTAATTTTCTGATATGTAGGTAGGGTTTATACTGTTGCAGATAATTGCTGGTAATTAGGTACTGTAATATAAATCCTTATTGGTTAGAAGCCCCCTATCTTGGGAAAATAACACACTTTTGTGTAGATATGGTGAAAGGATTTGTTCCATTTAGTTACCTTCTAGTTAAGAAAAATCAGACTTTGAGTAATGAAGTGTCATCTATGCAAGCCGTGTTGGAGATCACTGTCATTGTCAACTTTAAGAGCAATGGCCATTGGACTAATTGTCATTGGAAGTATAAAATTGCAAGCTGATCTATTTAGATAGTCTTACTTCTTATGTAGAAACAACTCTTTCCACAAAAATAACCTAGCATACTGCTCTATAGATGGATGAAGACAATTCTGCCTTTCTCTACCCAATATAATTCAGAGGCTCTGAACTTGAAAAGACTATGAAAGTTGGAAGAATAATTAACTCAGTTGATCAAACATGCCAATAGGTAAGGCAGTAGTCACAAATCTATGAGAAAAACAGTAATGAGATCTGGTGAATCTTCATCACCCCTACACACATCTCCATTTGCACTTTGTTTGATCCCACAAGACTCTACATGACTACTTGAGTATATTAACTCAAAATCAGAGTCATCTTATGTGGCTTCCAGAGTGAAAATTAGAGACATTCAGCAGAAAAAACAAGCATAGATAATCCCCACCACATAGACGTTCTACAGACTCTTCAAATTACCAGAAAAAAAACCTGCTGATGCTACTTTCACTTTATAAACTTAACATATTTTCATAAACAAATATTGGCAGTGTCTGTCTGTGAGCAGCTCAGATTTACTTGTAAAACAGCATGATCATTGGAGGTCATTTCTGAAGTGTTGGAGGGGGAGGCAAGTTGAAAGATTACATTGTGCATAAATGCTGTTTGTGGCTAAGAACAGCTAAGACTGCTAAGTTCAAACTGCATAATCAATCTTTCAAGGCAAACAAAGGAACAGGGGAAGGAAGACGAAGAGGAACTCCTTATAAGCAATTTTCTCTAGTTTGCTTCATTCCTAGCCTGTGGGCACCATAGGCCAAATTTGAGTATACTAGCATTTACATGGAAATGTCCTCTAGGAAAGCAATCCTTCAGAAGCCACAACAGAGATGTAGAGATCCCCATTTCTTTTCTTAACTACCCCGTGGCCTCTGCAAACAAGGTTTCAGGATTTTTTTGAATGTTGTTTTCAATATTGTTCTAAGCAAACTGCATTGAAATGATTAAGAAAGAGTTGCACCTCAGGGCTATGTACAGCTGGCAACATTCACAACAGCTTGCAAGGAGCCTAAGGTTATAGGAGGAACTGGGTTGGTAAATAATCTCAGGATATGAGGGCTGTGACACTATTTGTGCCATTCCAACTCTCTGCTCAGTAAACGAGGACTAGTCTACTGTCCATTCTGTTACCCTCCAAGACTCCTTGCTACAGGGTGAAGACTGAAAACAAAATAAGTTGTATATGCTACATACTTCTTCTTTCATGTGCTTTCTCTTACATGTGCCTACTTCAAATCACTATCCATGAGAGTAATGGGAACTGAGGTTTATAGTCTCTTTTATGGCCACATAGACTCAGCATTTCTTGAGCATGTAGACATTTAAAACTTCAGAAGGGAAATTAATTAGAATTGGTGTCTACAATAACTCTGTTAGGTATATTTAGAGCTCTTAGGTAGAAGTCCTAAAGTCCAAATTATGAAGTACCATTCTTTTTAGTGGATATAGAATAATAGAATCATATAATAATAATATATTACATGTTTTTGCTGTTGCTGTGTGTTTACATCTAAATTCAAAAAAAGATTATAAATGTTTAAAGAGGGGTAATATGAAGTTCTTAATTATCAATGACCAGGGCCAGGAGTTGGATTTGATGATCCTTGTGAGTCCTGTCTATCTCAGGATATTCTAGGATTATTAACTGTTCCTCTCCTCTTCACTCTTAATGCTGTTCCCCATCTCGCTCACCAACTAAATTATTTAAGATCTTTCTTGTTTTCCTAATATATATATTTATCAGAATTATGCTTTCCATTGTAAGTTGAGACCAAAAGCCTGTATTGCAGCCCAGATATTTCACTGTAATCACAAATAGCAGCAAATTAATATGATTCTACATTCTAGGCACTTACTGAGAAAAAGATATTGTGTATCAAAATAAGCAGAAAAATACAACTCTGTGAATAGAATTATTTATGAAAACATTCCCCCTTTTTTTTTTTGTTGAAAAACAATTATTAATGCAATTTGTTTTAAATACTAATCCATTAATTTTTGATGTAATTATTTTATTGAGCAAAATGATGGTTTTAAACAGCAAGGCTAGGAGTTCTGGGTATTATTATTTCTTATTGTGACTCCTCAGCGATTTCTCTTACAGCAACCATATCATTATGCACAAAATGCTTTAACCTTGTGCAGAGCTAAGCTGCAAATATTATTTCTATTTTAAATGGAAGGATTAAGGCTCAGAGTGAATGAATCCAGACTTTTCAGGAAGTTTATCTAGTAAGTGTGGGTACTTGCATAGAGCAATTAGCCTTTGAAAAACACTGTATGATCAAAAAGAATACTCACAACTCATTTCAATTTGAAGTGTAGGGAGGTTTTAACCCTACTATGATTCAGGCTGCTATGTGGTAAGAGCCAGTAATGACCACATAGCTCCTGCTGGATGGGTTTTAAATTTTGCAGAACATAGGTGCTAGAAAATAAGAGTTCTTTTACCTAAACCTTTGTTAATCTTATTTTATTTAAAACCTACATCATCCAGCCACTGAGAAACAAAACAGGGAGAAGTGATCAGCCATTAAACTCTGGGAGGACCAGACCCTCAGTTTTTTTACCTTCTGCATTCTTTTGTACATTTTTCAAGTGTAGTCACTAAATGAACAAGAGAAGCAGTTCTGCTCTTTAGGAGATACTTTTTATGTGAGGAATCTTAATCACCTTGACCTACTTGTTATATTAGCATGGAAAATAAACCAAAAATAAATGTCACTTCCTCTCATATTAGAAAATTTAGTAGCAGGCATTTATTAGCAAAAAAACCCCACCACCAAAACCATCTAAAACATAAACCCCCCCAACTCTGGGCTATTTACAGACAAGTTAAACCCTCAGCAAAACTGAAAACTAGTGTGGGCTTAAATGTCACTTTTCTAGTAAAATGTTATATTCTCTATTCTAGCTGACTGTGTCACATGGAAGCTAGGATTCTGTTCTACAAAATTTTTGGAGAGATAAAAAAGGATCAGTTAGATTTATGAGCATATTTGTGGAAGTTTTCATGCATTCAACATCAATAGTATTTCATATATATTTGAATTTAGAGCCCTACTTAGAACCATTTTAAAGAACTGAAGCACTAATAACTGTACAGTAAAGTTGCTTGTCAGATTAGGTTTGAGTTAGATCAGTTTTGATTAATATACATTAATTTTGCTGAGTTTGATGTTTGCCTGTCGTACCAGGGCTCTCAGGGAAATTTGCAGGCATGGAGTTAACATTAATTTTAAGTCAAAGAGTTATGGAGCAAAAGAAGTTTCTGTTGTTTTCATAACCCTTATCTGGCAAAACGATGTAATCAAAGCATGTAGAAAGTACATAGAATAATAGAAAAACACATCTTTGTTATAGAAAGCCATGCCTGACTTTTATGCTCAATTGCAAATACCCTGCAGTACTAATATAACAGTTTATTCATGGATGTAAAATAAGTGCAATTCATTTTTGTCCCTTACTTTTTTGCAAGTTCATCAGGAAGTCACTCAGGCCCTATACTGGCAAAGACCATGGTATCAGAACAGCTAAACCCTCCAAATATTTTTATGCAGTTAACTGAAGAGAAACATTTTCTTCTATGTCAAAGGCAATTGCCCCCTTACTCTTTTACCCAACCAAATTTTCAGTGTTCTAAACTTCTCATATTTACTTTTATTTACTCAAAATTTGGTGAAAACTTTCATATTGTTATTATATCCACAACAGAAGATTAAAAGATTAGGACAAACTCTTTACAATGAAAAGCTGGGCCACATAGTTGGATTATAGAAGAAGGTGGTTGCTTCTCCTCTCACCATGTCTCCTTCCTGCTTTTAGACAGGTGTTGCAAGCTGAAATTTTTTAGCCCCTCTAATGAAATTTTTTTGACATTATTACTTCAGTTTTCTCTGTGTGATCTTTTAAATAAAGCATTTATATAGATTTTATATATCACTTCATCAGCATATATTAGCCAGTAGAAGAAATGTACACTTTTTTGCCAAAATTATTTTTGAAAACCTCATTCAACTGAGTAAAGAAGGATTTAATGATTATGACTGCAAAAGCACTTTGGTTGGTTTCACTTACTATTTTAACAATTAAAATATTGTGTGTATGTTCTTCCAACCTTCTATATCTTCTAAGAAGACATTCAGTTACAAATAAACCATCAAGTCAAATTATATTCAGCAATAGTAATTTTTCTATTAACAAGTTTCAAGTCAATAGTAAAGATTAGTCTACACTGAGATTTCACTGACATTTTTCAATATTATTTTAGAGGTGGAAGTGGAGGTCATTCTTTAAGAGAGCTCAGTGCTACTACTGAAACTAGCACAAAAAAAAGAGAAACTTCTTGAAGAACTGTTTAATGACAACTGAAATCAGTGCTTCTATTTCAGACATTTAGTGAAAATAGAATAATCTCCAAAACCTAAAATTCATTTCCAGTCACACACTGTTCTCCAATAATATAGTAACAATTACCTAAGTGCTTCGTCCACCCGAGTTTTTTCCCTGTCTTTTCACAAGTTTACAACTCTGTATTTTTCAGCCAAGGCTTCGCAACTGCTGTGAAACTGGTTTAAAGCAACAGAATCAAGAAAAAACCTGTTGGCACAATGCCTTTCCTGTTAAGTAACAACTAATATTCCTTATCTCCTTTCCCTTCCCCTTAATGCCTTCCATTTCCCTTGCTATTTTTTTTTTAAGATCGCTCTTCAACAAACCATCTTTCCCAACATAAAACAAGAATCTCTTGCAAGTTTTTGTGACTTGTTTTTATCTGGGTCTATTTTAAAAAATTGGCAAAGTTTAACATATTTTTTATATTTTCCCAAGGGCATACAATCTACCCTACAAAAACAGGGTAGCGGATCCCTGAAATTTGATGACTGCTTAATTTTTAAGAAACGTGACCAACTTCCACTAAGTGCATTCAGCTTTCAGTTTCAAGTCAAAAGTATCCAAATCAATATTGCAAAGAACTTCCATTTAATCCTATAATCAATGCTTGCCAATGCTGAATGAACATCAATTATTAATAATGGATGTGGTTTGGGTTGCTGTACTTATGTCTGCTTTTAGAGTATTACAAAGGGCTGTTCCTGTCAAGTGCAGCCATTACATAGGCATCACAGCTCTGAACATAAGAAAAAGGAAGAGTAAAAATTACTGACTAGCCACACATATGTCTAGCTGGGATCTAATTTTTTTTACCTAATGCCCTGTGTCTCTTCTGTTAAACCTGAACATTATATATTATAAACTGAATGCATGAAACAAGGGAGAGAGGGAGTAAGACTTGATGCAACACACGAAGAAATCACAAAAAGCAATATCAGGATCCTGAAAAAGGTGTAAAGCAGCATGGCTTCATTTGCCTCAGTGACTACAGCTACATAGAAAGGGAGTACCTGCTTCTTGATTTTGAGGCTCCACATTGCTTTGTAGTGCCATGATGTCAGGGAATTTAGGTCTGATCACTTAATAGAGCAGCATGGAAAACTTGTTACTTAGGTCAGCCAGGAAGGGATGGAGGTCACTATGCAATGTCCCAAAAGGAAGCTTTGGCATCTATTTGCCTTCTTTCATCCAGTTCTCACTACACCTACAAAACTTAGCATATTTTCACAGTAAAACAGTAATAGGGATGGAATTAATCTCATTTAGCCATCAATGTGTTAGGCATGTGATCTCAGTATGTCATTTAAGCTCTTTTTACAGAAAAAGGGAAGAGAAACACCTAAAGGTGACACAACCCACTTTTGCTAGTCACCCACATTATCAGGGTATAAATTATCCCCACAAAGTTTTACTTTGTCCCTTAATTGAGAAAAGAAGTCATAAAGAAGGAACTGTAAGAGCAAGCAAACTTCAAGATTGTTAAATCTATGAGAACATCGTTTGTTGTAAGAATTGACGGTTTGATAAAAGGAAATGAAGTCATTTACTCTATTAATGTTGAAATTTCTTTCAGAATGTTTTAAAGATGACAATCAGCCTTAGAGTTCTAGTTTTAAAATGCAGACTGATCCAGACCAGCATTCAGTTTTTCCTCCCTGACAGTCTGCCCCAGAATCCTGCCTATACTCTCCATTCTCCTTTTGCCTCCAACTTAAGTCTCAAATTCTACTTTCCAACACTGTTGCAATGTGCTTATCCTCTGGTCTTTCTCTTGACTCCATTTAAATTGATCATCCCTTTATCTTACATTGGTTGTGCACTGACAAATGAATCAATGCAGGGTAGAAAAATTACTTGCTTTCAGTTCAGTGACCTGGTTGTACATCCAAACCAAGAGAACTGTAGAAATGCAATTGCAGAAAAGTAACAGAAAGTTCATAGAATAGCTGGGATTGGAAGTCCCCTTCAAAGGTTCTGCCCAGTCTCTTTGTTCTTTGAACCTGCATGTTTTCAGAAGGACAAAGTGTGTCACAAAGAAGATATATATTCCTAATAAAAATATTGTGTTGCAATCTTTGAAAAGTAGTTTTAAAATATTAAAAACTTATTGAACTACCAAAAAAAGTTAATTTAAGCAGAATAGTGTTTCAAAAATTTTGAATTTTTTTGAGTTGTAATACTGAAAGATCAGCCTAAGCTAGACTTCCCCAAATGCAAATAATGCCAAAGCTAACGGAATAACTTATTTTGATGAACAATAAGGTTAAGATCTCAAACCTGGTTATTGAGAAGAGATGTTGAATATCTTTAATGAAACTTGACACAATCTGTAATGAAAACTGAAGATGTCAAAGAATAACATTCAACAAAAGTTATCTTGCTCCCTGTGAATGAAATTACTTTGGATGTAATGCAAGATGTCAGTCAGTAAGAGGCCATAGAATCTGAATAAATGTTCTGGAATATCTCAACCTCCAAGACAAATAAAGTTATCACTACATGACATCATCAGTAGGTATGAGGTAAATTCTTCCTTCAATGGTTTCAGAGATATGATTTCTTTCCATAGAGCATGGGTGTCTTCCACAGAGAGCAGTGGGTTTGTATTCAGCCACACAGAGGCCCACAGAAGCCCACAGGTGTCACAAAAGAGGGCAGTTGTTTTTAGGATTTTTACTTATTTCTGTTTGAGAAGCCATGCTTTATATAAATGGTGATCATTAAGTCGGGGAGAGAGCTGACACAACAGATGACATAAGTGCTCGTAAATATATCATATACAGCTTCAATGGGGAAGGAGAAGACCCTCACCCAAATGGTCTGGTGGCCTTGGTCTCCACTTCTCTTTCAGGATGGACATGACTCTGCAAGCCTGGCAGCTGTGCAGAGCCCCGGCTGTTCCTCGGGGTTACCAAAGCCCAAACTGAACTGTAGCCTTGCACAGTGGAAGCAAGTGTACTGTTTACTTAATGTGGTAATGGCAGAAAATTTTCCATTATCACAGTATTTGAAGTAGCAGCTTAATCATATGGTATGAGCTTTTATATAGGCACTTTGTTTATGTATTTATTGAAATAACTGCCGGAGAACAGAATATTTCTTTTCAAATTAGCTTTTTTCTGCTTGATTTAATATATCAGTCTTTATTCTTGATGGGCTTCTATAAACTGTGTCTCAATATGTTCTTCTCAACGGATACTGGTGCTATTCTAACTTCAAATGTGACCTGGATGTTGTGTTGCTTTCAGTATATGAAAATCATATATGTTTTTTTCACAGTAAATTTTGACATATGGTATTTCATTTCATTCTTGTAATATCATTCTGTCTGGAGTGACTTCTCATTTCTTCCATTTAAGAATACCTGCAATACTTCTATGTTCAGATTGTCCCATGATCATAAACCAAAGAATTATTTATTTTTGTCTTAAGATTTTAAGCAGAAATATCAGATTTTATTGCAGTCCTTAAGATATTAGTAGATTAATGCAGAAGAACGATAACAAGTGGGTAGTAAAAAATTCTGTTCAAATTAACATGAAGAAGTTTTAATTAACATAATGCATTCAAGATTTGCTAGAAGACATCAGCAAAAAATACAAACTTCAGATTAAATTAGGTCACACTGGAACAACAACTCCTCTTTTAGAAGGTGTTCTGTTCATTTGTGTCTAAATTAGTTCTTAACAGAAACAGCTTTAGTGATTATGAAAAAAATAGCTTTTTATCTCTAGCTTCTGTAGTTATGAAAAGAATTTGAAAATATGAAATAATCCCAAAGCACTGCTGAGGAAAAGAGCAAAAATACCAGCAACAAAACCAAGAGGGGAGACGAGAATGCAAATAATTTCTTACTCCCTGAGCAAAAGCTCAAGTGTCAATTCCTGCTCTCCTGCCTTTGTGACAACAGTGGCATGACTGCACAGAGCAGCGAGTAGTCCTGCAGAGATGTGCAGTCTGGTCAAGCTATGCCTGGGAAGCTGATGTCACAGTCCTGAAGCACAACAGATACAAACACTTTGGCCATGAAGTGCAGGATTGTGCACTTGCAGCACAGGTTCATTAGGTCTGTAGCTCAGTGAGGCTGTGTATCCCTTACTGTCTGCTTCACTCAGGCTCCTGTAAAGGGATTTATACTTTTTGTCTGGCCTGTTAGATGTTATGTTGATAGGAGGCTCTATCTCTCTCCTAAGCCATGCATACAGTTTGGTATGTTGGTTTGTTTCCCACATTTTAAATGAAGAGGGTAAATGCAAACTATCCTACAAGATTCACCATTAAATATTTCTTAAAGAGGAAAAAACATAAGTTGGGCATTATATACACAAGAAAAACGCAGAAGGAGTAAAAAATTAATAGTATTATTACCAGTCTTGTTGAGAAAATCCCAAAATTTAAAGGGAGGATTTTAAATAAATTACAATTTAAAAAAAAAAAAACACCAAAAAAACTTTAAGTAGTAATAACCACAAGAAATAAAGGACAGGAAAATCAAGCTAGTGATCATGATGATGTTGTAATTACATTACCTGTCATGCTTAAACAAGATGTAATTACATACCAATAGGACAACTCTGTAAAAGGCAAATCTGTATGTGTTGGAGTGGAATACGAAAAAATATATCTATTTTTTGCAAAAAACTTCATTTTTCAAGCTTATTAAAGTCATTTATAACTTTAAGCATAAAAATGTATCTGGATCCTTCAACTATTTCATAATTTAACCCTGCATATTGTTTTATAGGAGTTGAGCCTCATTTTTTCATATGAAAGCGTAATTTTAATCTCCACTGTTCAGCTCAAGCAACAGCTTTCTTCTCTTGGAAAGACCATAAATTTTGAGATGTAAATCACATATTTTATGTACATTAGGTTTCTGGTCAGAAATCTATGAAAGAGTTTCTGTTAGATCACTTGACTTGAGATATTATAACTGATGGTTTATTCCTACTTTACCGGCTATTGAGATGAAAATGCCAGAGTCAAGGTGGAAACATAATCAGTCACTGTAATGTAGACTGATCAAAAGAATTCATATACTTTATTTCTGAATTAGAACAATCTCTGTCACACTTCAGACCAATGTAACATAGCAAAGGCAGAAGAGGAAAGAGAAGTCCTACAGAGCTTAAATGATGTGCAATTGTATTTTTTTAATATTATTTTTTAACTTACTGTAATTATCCTTAAAATATAGCTAACGGTCCTCTGCTCATCGCTGAACTGGGCTCTGTAGCCTGTCAAGTATCACAAGTCTCACCAAGTGACCCTGAGGTGAGCTCAGTTGGTCAGAGCACAGTGCTAGTAACACCAAGATCATGGGTTTGATCCCCACATAGGCCATTCACTTAAGAGTTGGACTGGAAGATCTTTCTTGGTCCTTTCCAACTCGTATTATTCTCTGAAGTATCAGAGTAATCTAAATAAAAATTTATTGAAACAGGATGCTTGATTCTTAGGTAGTAAGGTCCTTTCCAAGTGTCAGATTTGTATCTACACAAACATAAATAGTCAGATCTTGTCAAAAAAACCTGTTGGAAATCCAGAAAAAAAGGACAAAGAAATTAATTGTGCTTTGATAAATATATTATTCTGAGATTGTAGATCCATTTTAATTCCTTTTGGCCAGAGTTTTGCCAAATTTCTCCATAATCCTGAACACCCCCATGATTGCTCATGTAAAACAACATGTTTTGTAGGGTCAGGAAAACACCATTCCTGATTCACTTTGAGCTTGATTCCGTGAAAGACCAAGGGTAAGCTCCAGACAAACAGTATGGGAATTTGTTTGAATTTAGGTGTCTTCTTCAAACACTGCTGAACTATCTAGGTACCTTATCACATTGAGTATCTTCCTTGCCAATGCTTTTTTTAAGTTTCTAACATTAAGGGCATGCATTTTTAGACAGCTTTCATATGGAAACATATGCACTAATATATGCACCTGCTTCAGGCCTACTGCGGTGTTTAAGTATGTATGTGCCTGTTTCATAGACATACAACCTCAGAGTAACATGGTCTAGTAGAGCACTTGAAGAGCATTTTTGGCATTCATTTCATTCAAAAAGATCAATAGAAAAGAAGTTGGAGTTCACTTGCTATTATGGTTCTGCAGGAAGGCACTTAAACCCAATAACATTTTCACCCTGGTAGAAAATAGGTTTTATTTCTCTTATTGATGTACAGCTCTAACAGACTCGTAGTTCTGAGATCAAAAGAATAACAAACATTAGTAAGTCTCAGCTAATCAATTCAGGTGGTACTGATCTGTTTTCTACAGTATTTATATACATTAAATTATAACTTCAAAAAGACAAAGACACACAAAAGAGCAAAACTGAACAAAACCAATCAGAACCAGCACCTAGATGAATACCAATTGATATGAGTATCTCACCCATTTGAATTCTCAAATAATTGGGAAACACTGGCAAATATGATCAGTCAATAACTAAAAAACTGCTGATGACCTTAACAGGGTTTTTTTAACATTGCTTTATTATGTGTTTTTTTCTTGCTAGGATCACATGAAGATGTTATACTTATCTTTAATACAAGATATATCCAGTCTTCAAGTTTTTTTCAGAGTCTTCTTTCCCAATTTTTTCATGGAATAATTTAAAAAAAAATTTATTAATTCATGCAACATAATTAGTGTTTAACCAGACTAAAATGAAATTTTCCCTAGCAAATCAAGTCTTTTGTGGCCTAAGGCAATATTCAAGTTTTTATGAATCTTTCATCATTTCATTTTTTTAAATGTTTTTATTGGTCTTAAAGAGTTTTTTCTGTCTGTATATCTTTTGTGTTTTTCTTATTTTTTTGCTACACTGTGTTATTCTTACATGGGTGTTTAGATTCCTCAGCTTTCATTTATTTCTTGGATATTTTCATCTCACTTCTGATATCATTCCCTTAACCTCTCTGTTTTCTAAGATGTAACCTCAATGTTTTCGAAGAATTTTGACTCAGGCTTCCTGCTCCAGGGACATAAATAATTTTTTTCTGAGTACATACTGAGGCACCAATCTATATTCATTACTGTGCCTCACTGATGTCACAGATTTGGAGTAGAACTGACTGATTTTTATTATTGGATTTCTTAACATAGTTTTAAGTTCTAAATCCTACACTCTCAAATATATCTTTTCTGATATATACAATTTTCTTTGATCTTTTGAAATGCTCCTTGCAGTAATAATAAACCTTTCTCTTCAAGATTTTCAATGAAAAAAGTTGGTTTAGGAAGCTGGCTCACTGAGCTCTGCTTTTTGCTTTGTAACATTTGAAACTCAGTTCTTTATTAACACAGCAGCAATCCAATATATGCCTTTTTTTTTTCTCAAGTGCTTTGATATTAATGATCTCAATTACTTTATGAGTAAAAGCTAATAGACCTTCAATATGAGGTGTATGGCTTGCTAACCCAGTTGCACCTATGCTTTATGAAGTCATAAATTGAGCAAAAAAGGAGCAGTATTACTGTCCTACTCTTCTTCAATATTGTTCAGAGGCACAGTAGCAGAGAATAGCTTGTTTTCCTCTATCTGTCAGAATTGGTTTTCGTGGTGGTTTCTGTCATGCTGCCTAGGAAGACATCCTATCTTCCTTTTGACCAGTGACATATACAGCACATTTCTTGTCCAATAGACACAATGACATGCTTAGAATTCGATTTTACAGTCACCCTGTGTTCAGGTATGATCACTGTTTTTTCCTTACTGGTGGTATTCTGGAGAGAGCTATAGTTCTTTCTTTGCTCACCTTTCATCCTTAGCAATAATGATAACAAAAATAACTGCTAATAGTACACTATGGCCAATCTTGGTGATTGACAATACCTTACTCAAACTTGAATTTGACAAGTAGAATCTACAAAAGATAAATAAAAAACCAAGACAACAAAACAACTGAAACAAACAAAACACACCCAAACAACAACAAAAAACCTCCACATGTTATTCTTCACAATATAAGTACTACTCCATGCAAGAATTCATCTCCTGGCATCATTGTGCCAAAGGATTTGAGCAAGAAAACATAGTTAATTCCTTTTAGAGATGAATTCCCTCCTCTTTCCGGCTTTAGTTATACAGGATTTAGAGAGCATAATTCTCTGCATCCTTTTTTTAAAGGAAAGAAAACAGACCCAACAAAATAAGAATGATCCAATAATTTATTTAAACTAAAAAGAGGAAAGCATAATCAGTGTTTTAGGAGTGTGAGTAGTTTCACTGCATTGGTTGTCCAGTTTGATGAAGTACCAGACTTAGTCCCCATTTGTCTGTGCTGCGAAGTGAAACATTTTCGTTGTGTTTAAGGAACAAGTCTACCATAGATTTCCCTTGTGGAGAAGATCAGTTTTCAATGAAAGCTGAGTAATCTGTATTTATTGGCTGTGGTATTCACCTACTTAAACTTCTTTGGAATATAGAATAAACCATAATCAAGATAAAGCACCAGTTAATTTATCCAGGAGATAGCCATCTCTAAAGCAGTTTCTTCACAATCTTTGCCTGCTACAATGACCTTTGTAGAGGATACAATTAATCCTCTAACATAACCGAGAGTAACAGCTAATATCCTGACAACACACTCTTGTGTTCAAAACTCTCTGCTTTCCCTGACGTATATAAACATGCATCTAAACTAACAATGGCTTCATAAGGTTTTACTCACTTTAGGGAGAGGGAAGTCCTTCTAGTTGCAAAGTAAATTGCAGAACATGTCAGCTCACAACAGGCATGTTGAAATTTTCTCTCAGTTTTAAAGATGGCATCAGTTAAAAAAGTACTCTCTTTTATGTACAAAGAATTCTCTTTGAATGTGTATTTCATTAATCAATGCTGTCAAAAAACATTTGGTGACTGAATACTTGAGCTTCTGAGTGTTTAATTTAACTTGGCCTCATATTCAGAAGATGGAGGCTCCCTCTTTTCTAAAACTCAAGCCTTCATTAGAGTCTCTGGGAATTGAAAGTATTAGGAGTGTGAAGTATCTTCCAAGTTTAGCTGCTTAGAAGCTAAGCATCTCGTTCGAAGCAGTCATCCAGCTCCCTCTGTAGCTGGCAGGAAGAGATAAGTGTAAGCTAAAGCAGTGATATGAAAGCTGGAAAAATAAAAAATCTAATTAATGGAGCTGTGCAAGTGACATAATGAAGAAGCTGGGAGTGTGATTGACAATCTGACAGAAAATAGATGAAAAAGCAGGATGTCTTTAGCCCATCAAAAGTCTGTAAAAGTGTTCTCAAACACCTCTACTAAAACACCACCTACTATTGCAAGTAGGAAGATGCACAGAACTAGTAAAGTGCGCATATGGTCTTTAAAGATACAGAGCATGAAATATTTTTTTTGCTACTACTTGCTACTGTTGCTAATGTTTGCATGTGTATGGATAAAGCAATATTAAAAAACTAGAAGTATGTCCAGATTCATAATCAATTGTGCAACATATGCTACAATAGAGGTGAATCATTACAGCAAAATTCTGGGAGATGAAGGACCTGGTGTGTCCAGAGAGACCATTTGCCCCAGGGAGCTGAGATTGGTCCATGTGACAAAACTGCTGGGGGTCAGCAGAACAGAGACAAAGGAGAGAACAGCAAATAAAAGGACAACCTACCTTAGAAAGCTGGTTCATCCAAAATAGCTGGGAAAATTACTCTTTGCAAGTGTTGATCTCCCATTGAGTAAAGACTAAGACTAATTGATCAGTTTCAGTTAGAATATTCACTTTTGGTAAGTCTGAATGCAACCCATTCCAAGTGTGCTGCAATGAACCTTGGATGTCAGCAGAATTTGCATTAATGTCAGCAAAGCTGTGACGTTAACCATGCAGATGAAGAGACAGCTTTAAAACTGAAATCAACATTTAAGTCTGGTATGCACAGCTCTAATGATCATAATTAATGCTGCAGGACAAATACTTGGACCTTTAGTCACTAGGCATCTACAGATGGTGATACATAGGCAGGAACAGGTCGTGCTTTGAAGAAAACTAGAGACTTCTGATATTTTGGTCATTTGCTCTGTACTACATGGAACTTACACGGAAGGTGAATTCATTAATCACACTTTCAATGATTATTGCATAAAATCAAAAGAGAAGGAAAGAAAAAGGTTATTATAACTTACCTTCTCTGAATATTAGGTATTTAATAGATGTATTTTTATCAGATAGACAATAATTTGACTTTTACTTTATGACAGATGTTTCCTGACTTGCAGAGACTTCTTTAACCAGTGCATTTCCTTAATTACCTTTCAGTCCACTAACACCTTCATCATCCCAAAGCCGGTCCATCTGCTCTTCCTGATGTTATTTGTGAGATGAAGTGAAATAATTTGTTTCAAATAGGACTGTAGGGTAAATAATTTGTTGGGCTTCTATTGAACATGAAGGCCAAATCTTAAAATCTCTGAATAAATTTAAATTAAAAGTAAGCAATTTCTTATCATTATTTGGATAACCAGTGCAATTTCAAAACTTGATTAAAAATAAAATTTCCCATCACTATCAGTATGTTTTATGCAATGTTTGCCTTTCACTTTTTTTATTTAACAAATACAGACTCTACAGGCTCTCAGATGTCAATGAAAAAAGAACAATATTATTCAATAACACAGTAAAACTGAGTATAGTTTGGTATATAAAATAACAGTAAAATCAATCGTTATGTTTCCAGGATAGTATACCTTGGAAAGCATAATATAATCCATAAAAGAAATTGGTTTGTGTCCCATCTTTTGATATGTTCCTTAATTTTAAAGAAAAGGCAAGGAAAAAAGTTAACAGACTTTATTACTATCATATTTCCATAAGCTTTCTTGAAACCCATCCATCCTTGAATATATTCCCTACTGTGTAACTCCTGTTGTAGGATAGCGTATTCCCGTCAAATAAACAGAGTTCTTCAGTAGTGAAATACTGGTGAAAGAGGCACTTTCAGTGGCATCTAATTTATATACCTCTGGACAGTTCTCAGGTATACGACAAGTTCCAGTATATGCCAACAATGTCATTCTGGACAGCTTGCTTTGTTGTGTGAATGTGATTTCTCCTTTGAAGCCTGCTAGCAGGGAACGGGGAAATTGAACAAAACAAACTGAAACATATTCCCTTAAATGATAACTTGAAAAAATATGTGTTTGTAAATGAACAAAATTATGCCAGTGTGGAGTAGTGATTCATAGACTTGTCTTTAGAACAGAACTCTGTTAAGTGACATAGAGATGGGAATTTGGCTGTCTTGGTTGTGCAGGTCAGTTTGGTTTGGATGGAGTTCCTATTCTTCCATAGTGTTGAGGCAGGAAGTGACTAATCTGAGTTACTAGCTCAGATTTAGATGCATACCTTATGTAAATAGCTAGATGATATGCAGCCCACTCCAAAACATTTATATATAGCACTCATTTTACTAGTATCCATTTTAATTTCCAGCTATAAAGAGGAAATAATGTGAAATGAATCCTCTTATGTTAGATGGTTAAAGACTCCATAAACATGAAAGATCACAGAGGCATGATGGTGGGCAGTAAATCCTCAATACCTTAGTCAGGAAAAGAACCCTCTGCCCTAGCCCCAGGCCTGTGGCAGGGGTGGTAAAGTCTCATGGGACAGGGATCATCCAGCAGCAGGAGTCAGTGGGGACACTCTCTGTGTCACCCCACAGGCAAAGAGCATTGCCAAGGGCCACAGAGCTTGTTGTGAGAAGCAGAGAACAGTATTTGAGGACCAAAGAGTATGTGTTATGGGTTTTTACATGTGGAAAGGGAAAGGTAAAGATGTTTGGGAGAGGAGAAAGTATATTTTTTGTGTTCATACCTGCCTCCCAAGCTAGATAGCAAAACTTCTCTACTAATGCACACATTTCCCAGGAGGATATGTCCCAATATCCATGACTGTTTCATTCTTGAACGGGGACTATTCCTCAGCTCAGCAAAAAAGAAATAGGATTGACCTAAGCTGTCTTCTACCTTTCCAGATGGGAAACAACATCTAACCTGTCGTCTTGCTGCCCTCTATTTCATAGAATCATAGAACAGTTAAAGTTGGAAAAGACCTCAAAGATCATCAGATCCAACCTAGACCCAATGTGTTCACTACTAAACCATGTCTGCAAATGTCACATCTACATGTTTTATGAACATTTCCAGGTGGCGAGTCCACCACTTCCAGGGGTTCCAATGCTTGACAACTGTTTTCATAGAGAAATTTTTCATAATATCCAATTTAAACCCCTCCTGGTCCAAATAGATGTAATTTCCTCTCATTCTGTCAGTGCTTTCTGGAAGAAGAAGCCAACCCCCACCTCACGCCAACATTCTTTCAGGCATGTGTAGAGAGTGATAAGGTCTCCCCTGAGCCTCCTTTTCTGGGCTAAACAACCCCAGTTCCCTCAGCTGCTCCTCATAGGACTTGTGCTCCAGAACCTTCACCAGTTTTGTTACTCTTCTCTGGACTTGCTCCAGCACCAAAATGCCCTTGTAGTGAGAGACCCTAAATTGAACCCAGGATTCAAGATGCAGCCCCACTGATGCACAGTACAGGGGGACAATCACTACCCTGCTCCTGCTGGCCTCACTACTGCTGATTAAAGCCCAGATGCCTTTTTTGGCCACCTATTGGCCTTTTTGGCCACCTGGGTGCATGCTGGCACATATTGAGCTGCTTGTTCACCAGCACCCCCAGGTACTTTTCCACAGAGATACTTTCCAGCCACTCTGCCCCCAGCCTGTAGCACTTCTTGGGGTTACTGAGAGCCAAAAGCAGGACCTGGCACTTGGCCTTGGTGAACATCAAACAATCAGCCTCAGCCCAACAATGCAGGGGCTTCCTGCCTTCCAGCAAATCAACACTCTCGCTGATCTTGGTGTTCACTGCAAATTTAGTGCAGTTGATCCTCTCGTCCAGCTCATTAAAAAAGATATTAAACAGAGCTGACCCCAACACTGAGCTTTGGGGAGCCCCATGAAGGAAGAGCCCCCAGTTGAATTTAACTCCATTCATCACCAGTCTCTGGGCCAGGCCATCCAACCAGTTTTTAACCCAGCAAAGAGTGCACCTGTCCAGGCCATAAGCAGCCAGTTTCTCCATGAGAATGGCTGTAGGAAACAGTGTCAAAGGGTTTACAAAACCCATGTAGAGAACATCTACAGGCTTTCCCTCATCTACTCCATAGACAGGAATGTGATAGAGACAGGACACATTTTTGCATTAATCAGCTCTTTATATTCTCCTGGAGTTTAATGGTCTCAGTCAGAGTTTATAAGGTTACATCCAGCTCAAGTGAAGCAAAGGAGGAAATAAGTTCAGTATTAATCTGTGTCAACTGGACTTCGAAGTTCTCACAGTCTCAGAAAAAACACACTAGCAGCATCTACTTCTTTACAGAATTCTTCTAGTGCTGCTGGACTTTTTTTTGGTCACTTAATGTACTGTGAATACAGTGACCACTACCTTTAAGATTGCAACAGTTTTAAACATACATTAAATTTTAAGCTCTGAACTACTGTGAAGTATCCTTTTCAATGCTAACAGCATGAAATACTGTGTAGGAAAGTAAAAGAGCTCAAGGTAAGGGAAGCTACCTTTCTAAAACTGGAAAATACAGGAATTCACAGAGCTGAATCTTGGCTTTTTAATTTCACCAGGGAGCAAGTTCACAGCTTTCCAACCTGACACTTCATACCGCCAAAACTGCGACATGGGCTTTCTGAGAAGCATCAAAAAGAAAGAGAGAAAGAGAAAAAAAATAATAAAATTTTTAGTTAGGAGGTAGATGTGCCCTTTGACCGGAGTGGTTAACAAAGGAAACTTGAGGTTGCTGTGGTTAGAAAAAAATGATAATGGAGTTTTTCCTTCCTTACAAAGAATTCCTAAAGAGCTATTCTCTGGGCACAGTAGGAAACACACAGTGGAAGTATGCATTGAGAATTATTAGCAAAGAGACCTTCAGAAAATATTTCCTTCATAAACCAGCTGAAGACTGACTGTTTCACATCTGAGAAAGAAAAGTTCAAATGTATTTCTAGTATGCATAACAATTTGAAAATTGTTTAATTATCCTAAAACCCATCAGAAAATTTGAATCAGTCAAAAGGAAAAAAAAAAAAAAACAGACCAAAAGGACAGAACCATATTCATTTAAATGAAATTTTACATGAAAAAGAGACAGTGACTCAGTTCTTACCATATATGTCTATATGCATAACTGCAGCACTTGGTTCATTATTTCTGTCTTTGGTTTCTGCAGTTCTCATGTGCTTCAGCAAACCTGTGTTGCATTCCCTCACCATGACATTTCCTTGCCACATCCCATTAGACAGATTGTGATGCTTAGAGCTTGTGCTGAATGCAGAGCGGCTCCATATGATCCTTCTGCCATGCTAGAGATTTGGGGAGCTAGAGCAGGTGTCAGATCTGTATTGCAGGGTGAGGTGAGCACTGGACTGCTCAAAACACTCCAACACTGCACTGGACACTCCATCTTAGTGAGGCTTTCAGGTATTCCAGAGGCATCCCAGGAGCAATCTTGTGTGCACACAATGTGGGCAGTGAGGAGAAGAGGCAAGAAAATAAAATGTTGACAGTGGCTGAACATGTGTTGTATACCACTTCTGGCTGTGGTATGGTCTTCTGTGCAATGGCAGATGGCACGTTTGATCTTATTTTTTATTCTGCTTTCTTGGTTTCCATATCAGAAACCACAATCTGGAAAACTTACTGTTTCATATTACAGACTTATAAAGGAACAGAACGTAGGTAATTTCTCATTTAATTTTCTACAGGATACACCATTTACCTAAAAAATAATAAAATTAGTTGTCATTCTCTCTCTGAGTCAAAAACTCAGTATAATACAACTGAAACTTTTTCTAATTTTTTCAAAATGTCAACATGATCTTGGTTTGGGTGCTTTCTCCATTTTTTTCTTTTTTTTTTTCTTCTGCAGAAAGCAGCATGGATGCATAGTATCTAAAAATGTTGCTAAAAGCAGAAACTGATTTAGACAATCCAAGCAGAAATTTTGCAACTGCTTCTACTTGATTTGATTTTAGAAAGGCAAATAAAGGGTTTATGGCTGGCTTTTTAGTTTTCCCTGGAAAATCAGAAAAACTTGATTTACTTTTTAACGGGACAAATTTGTTCATAAATCATTTCTACAGCCAAAATAGATCAGTGCAATTTTAAAGCATTTTAAAACAGAAAATTTAATATACAGTTTTTTATTTATAAATCTGAAGGATTCTGGAAATTATAGATACCACATGTATAAATTAATCTTGTCAGAAGCATTCCTGAGGCTTATCTTTTGAAACAGAGAAGAAATAGACATCATATCAGACACAAAGACCTTGTGCTTCTAGTGTATTACATTTTAGTTATGTTAAACCTAAATCTGGTAAGGCAGAATAACTTTCTTTCTACAGACCTCTAAATAGCAACCAAATTGGAAAAGGCCAGAGAATTACACTGTCTTTTAACAATCTAGTTTACACTGCCTTTGTTCCTTACATTTAGACTGCTATCTAATCCATTCCTAAATGCCATAGCTACTTGCTAAAGCTAAAGTTCGAGATGAAGCAGGTTCAATGCCAGCCCAACTTTTCTTTCTTAATCTTGTATGCTACACAGCAATACAAGAGTACAGGTAGGTGGGTAGGTGGGACATCTGCTCTGAGGAATACATCATAGTAGAAACCACCTCAAGATATCTTTCAATTCATGTTGTTTTCAGCTTCTCTTATTTTTATTCATACAATGTTACAGATGCCAAACAAGCTTATTCTTATGAGACAGAATATGCAAAATGTAATTCACTGCCAAACTGAAAGATTTATAAAACATTTGGCAGAAAGATGGTGGAGCAAATGTATTTACATTGAGGGAGTTATACCAAAGCACAGGACGGTTGACATGGAATTTAAAGATCTTACTAACTGTTATAAAAGTCATGTTATCAATGGCTTCATGAACATTTGCAAAGACATGCCTGGGTAAGGTATCTCTCTCAGTCAGACAGTGGAACTACTTGACACCCATTGTTCTCATCAAGTTTAATGTTAATCAAATATGTTTTGGCGGACAGGGGCCAAGAACATGATCTGCTATGTGGGGAGATGAAACTGAATATTCTTATACTGAAGAAACCTCTCATGTAACTTTAACTCACAGCTATATTGCCGAAATAAGTTTGTAAATACCTATGGAGAATTCAGATAGCACAGTTGAAAACCAGGTTGAAAATCCTGTGGCTACAAGAAAATTGATATTTTTTTCTTGAGGAAAGGATTTGTATGGTATGCAATAAATACAACGCAGAACCGTGCACTGACCAAGAGAAAAAAGCCATATTGAATAGCCATTCATTATTTCAAATGGTGTTGTTAGTTCATTGAATCAGCTATAAGACCTTTAAGAAAAAAGCAACATTTTGTTTTCCAGGAAGGAATATGAGAATTAAAAACAATTCTGTCAGCCTTAATCCTGCATTTTCAGAGCTTCTTGAGTTAGATTTGAGAGCCTAATAATGTTCTCAAACTTACCTTTATGTTATATATAAAATGTAGGATGGGAGTTGATGGTGTAATTTCCTAACAATCACTTTGCAGATTGCACACAATAAAGGATCTCTAAATATTTTATTATTCCTTAATAATCTAAGCATAGTATAAACTTGATTCTCATATTGATTCTTGGCAATTTAATATTTCAGTTAATAATGAATGTGACAGGCTTAAAATATTAATGCATTAATACAACTGAAAATATTAATGCATTGGCCTATCTGACCAATGCATCGAAACATTTAGGATAAAGTTGAAATTTAGTAATGGATACTTGCATACTTTATTCTATTGTATGAAGCATGTAAGAAACAACAGAAGGATTCAGTTCTTGCATGTCAGAATTTGACAAAACTTGAGCTTTGTAATTTAAATGATGAATTGAATTCTTTTTTGATATTTTCTATGCTAGTGATATAAAAATTGATTATGAACATTAGTTCTGATGTCCTCTTCACAGTATAAAATTTTATCATTTAACTTTTAGTAAGATCCATCTGCATATATATGTAAAATGGAATTCCATATCTGCCTAACAAATATATTATGAAATTTAAAAAAATCTGAGCAAATTGAAATATATAGCAAAACTGTTTTGGAGTGCTGTGTTTAAATGTTAGTTGCCAAAATAAATAAATACATAAACAAAAAAAATATAATCCATTAACAGTATTCGATTTTGTCCTGAGTATTGCTTTTTATGAGCATGTCTGCTGAGTTGTATTATTTAAGTGGTGTCATATTAGTTACTGATAACAATATTAGGCATATCTTAAAAAGCCTGCTGATTAGAAATAGTCTTCTGTATTGCACTTGGTCTTGATCAGGGACTGATCAAACATAGAAACTTTTCTGTGTCATCAATTTCTTCTTAAGGACTGAATTATTTATTGAATTTTTTTCCCTATGGAATAGAATCCTGCATGTTATTATTCTCTTCTGTGTTTTTAATTTCTTAAAGTAACCATGTCAGGCACCTTTCCAAGTAATGTTAACATGCCATCTATTCATGTCTATAGGAAAAGCTGGTGAAAAAATACAAGCTAATCCATTTTAAATATTGAGGGTTCCTATGGGATGTCATTTTTATATTTTTTAATACTAATTCTTAGAATTCTTAAAGTAGGAACTAATTTAATTGTTTTGTTCCCATCACCTTATTTAACACTTAACTTTTTCCTGCATTTTGGAATAGAATATTTAATGAGCATAATGACCACATTTAATATTTCTGCAGTTATGTAGTGTTGCGTTCCACTCGCTTTGGCATTCTTTTTTTGTGTGTCAAATATGTTATATTCTGCTTTCCACTTAAGGATCATCTAGAAAAGTAGAAACAATATCTATCCCTAAAATGCTAACTAACATTCTTGGAAAGATTCAAAAAATTATATACAATTCATATGCATATAAATTTATGTATATATTTCTAGACATACATATAGAAAATTTATAGATATTATTACATAGAGGTTCCTGAATGGGAAAATGTGCTTAACCATCATGATTGCCTTCTAAAATGGGAAAACTGGATGGGTAGATGAGAGAAGAGCAGTAATTTCACTGATGACACAAACCTGGAAGGGTGATCAGTACCTCAGAGGTCTGTGCAGCCCTTCAGAAGGACCTCAACAAGTTGGACAGCTGGGGAGAGAGGAACTGTCTGAAATTTTAAAAAGGCAAATGCGGGGTCCTGCACATGAGGAGGAATTGCCCCTGCAGGAGTGCAGGCTGGGGACTCACCCGCTGGGAAGCAGCTCTGTGGAGAAGGACCTGGGGGTCCTGGTGGACAGCAAGCTGTCCATGAGCCAGCAGTGTGACCTTGTGTCCAAGGAGGCCAATGGAATCCTGGGGTGCATTTGGAAGAGCACTACCAGCAGATCGAGGGAGGTGGTCCTGCCCCTCTGCTCAGCCCTGGGGAGGCCACATCTGGACTGCTGTGCCCAGTTCTGGACTCCTCAGCACAAGAGAGACGTGGAGCTCCTGGAGTGGGTCCCACAGAGGGTGACAAAGATTAAGGAACTGGAGCATCTCTCTTATGAGGAATGGCTGAGAGAGCTGTGCCTGTTCAGCCTTGAGATGACTGAGAGGTGACCTCACCAATGTCTATAATTCCCTCATCAGGAAAAGGTGTCAAGAGGATGGAGGCAGGCTCTTCTCATACCATAAAAATTCATTATTTTTATGCACAATGTGTTATATTTATATCATTATTATGAATAAAACTACTGAATATACTACATTCAGAGTATTAATTTATAGCAAAAACCTGAATCAAACATTAAATAAATTTTTGGAGTCCAATATGTAAACTTCAATAAGAATGTAAGATCCTAGAAATCTATAATTATTTCCAAAAAATTTGATCCCCATATGATAAAATTAGCTTCTCATCAGTTTACTATTGCAGTACTTCTGCTTCTAAGACGTTATTGATCAGTGGAACTATGAGAAACTTTATTGATATGGATTTCCATGGTAAAAAAATATTCTTCTAGCTGTTATTATTTCCCATCAAGATCTCTCCCTGCAGGTAGAGTGCAATTGTGCAAAGAAATCACTCAGTTGTGTATTTTGACACCACTGAGTCTTAAAAGAAAGCATAAAAATTTCTATTTCAAACTGATCATCTCCAGAATTATTCGTAAAAGAAAAATATTTACTAAATACAAACAATTCAGCTTTTGTTTGTTTGTTTTTATAAAAGTGGTAAAAAACCTGTTACACAAGAGTACTTTTACTTACATTTTAACTTTTTTTGCTAATATATGTTTCAATGTAATATATTCCCCTCACAAACATGCAACACTGCATAGCCGAGCAGTTTCTCACACCCAAATCCCCACTGATGCCAGTGGCCAAAAAAGTGTAAGAATAAACTACAGAAGTCCATCTCAAACAGTAAGGTATAATTATTCCATGTTTCTCTCACATTTGGAACAGCTCATGTAGAAACAAAATATCAGGCATAATATTTACATTTATATGAGCTTTATTGTTCCTGACCAGGGCATTCAGAATATTACATCATCTAGTTAGATCTACCTATTTATTGGATATAGCTAGCTGCATCTTTTGAAGGTTTCTGAGATGAAGGAAAAAAGTGGGGTTTGAAGTCATGAAAAGAAAAAGGATTTCTGCATCCACATATAATTTCCTAATGGAAAAACAGCAAAATGTTGAATGCAAGGAACAAAGTTGTAAAAAGATGAGGCAAGATATCAAAAATATCAAGGGTTGCAGGTCAATATTATTTTTTAAATAATATGTATTTCCAAGGTTACCAAAAATTTCCCTTGTTCATTTTGCATGAAGCCATACAGTTTCAAAAGGACGCCTTGGTCACTGATACTGATATTTGCTGGCACTTCCTACTGGAGTGATTTTTTCCATACTATTATCTCATGGTAACAGCCCTAAATAAAATCACATATACTGTGCAGCTCACTACGAAACCTGCTGCATACTGAGTACCTTAAAACTCTTTTGTGCTGATGAAAGCACAGTTCAATATCTGGGTTTAATGCTTGTTGAGGTCTTGGAAACAGGACCTATTGTATTCTGATGGTTGTTCTGCAGCAGCTGAAGGTTAGCACAAAAAAAACTTCTCAAAAGCAAGTAGAAATCACACCAGCTTTATTTCATAAAGATTCTTTCCCATGTTAGATAATAGCTATGAGGATGGATGTATAGTTTGGTCCAAGATCTTCATATTAGATATCGCTGTCATCAAAGGGGATCATGGTGTGATGATGTGTGCAACCTTACATTTGAAACTCTCCCTGTGATGTTTTCATATTCAAAGTTATGCTAGAGTTTTCTGTCCTCCACAACCTGAACAGGAGACCTGTGTTAATACTTTTAATACAGTTATTGATTGTTCAATAACTTCAAAAATGTTAGCCTTTTCTCTGGAACACAAAAGAAGTTGTCAATGCCTATGCAGGCACTTAACTCTAATCAATATTCAATTGTATAAGAAATATTTTTATTTGCTGGGGTGGGAGAGATTCAAGTCTCAGTATGTGCTCCTTGAATCATATAAGCATGTACATTTATAACTTCATCTGCTAGATCAGTGAGAATAATGCATGGTTTTCATTGCCTTTGTTCTTTTCAGATGATTGGGGCTCTCCACTCCTCTTCTGTTATTTAACCCAGCACTGAGTCCCAGACCCAGAGTGTTGAGGAATACTGTGCTATTCATTATATGGAATAGTTTTTAAATGTTGACTTCCTAATTAAAATACAAAGCTTTCTAAATACAAAATCCTTGTTCTCTTATTCCCAAAGAATATTGTGCCATCAATCACAGAATTTCTGACAGACACTTTCTGTGGTGGGATACTATTTGCTGTAACTCAGAATTTACATTGTTCAGAAGAATTAAACAGAGATTCCTCTTATGTTATATAGAAGAGAACAACGTAGCTTCAAATGTGGTGCACTCAGAGCATTTTCCAAATGTAACGTTATATGAAGTTCTTTGTAATTTTCCAGCCTTAGCTAGATGTTAATGACAATTTTGCACAGGCAATAATGCTCTTCACAGAAAGGATTATATGTCTGCATAAATCTTTGTAAAAGCCCATTAGTGGTATTTTCAGGAATAATCTAAGTAGAAAAGCATCTAGACTAAGTGGAAGTATTAGTCCAGTTATGTCTAAAAATTATTCTATTGATCATGAGCCAAAATTGATCAACACAGTGATAATGCCACCACATTTGGATGAGAATTTTTTTTCTTGGCAGGCTATCCTAGAGTTTGTGGAAATAAAGTCATTAATCCCATTTAATCTTGCTGATGTCATACACATATAAAATTTTTTTTTCACCTTAATTTAATGAGAATAAGGAACCAGAACAGTGAGATATGCAATTCTAGGACATGGAATAATTATTTTCTGGTACATTGTGATATAGATCTTAATGCCAGACTTTATTACATAAAACTTATCCTGAAGTAAAAAGTTTTGGGAACATCACTTCAACAGTATGGGTGTTTTGTACAGCAAAGAAGAAAGAGGGCAGGAACTATGTGATATGTGACAAATCTTTAGAAATTTTCTCTATAAATCATCAACATCAGAGGAATTGTTACCTCTTATCTGTCTGTGTCACCATCAAGAGGCAGTCTGCCAGGAGACAAAATAACTAAGAGGGCTGGACTCTTCAAATAAGTCAGTGATAAATTGAAGAGATTAAATAATATAGTGACTACATGTATAGCAAATCAATGTTTTCTACAGTGGAATTTATTAGGCAGGACAGGGTCTCTTCCAGAGAAGATTTCTTTAGGGACTCTGATTTGAGGCTGTTTTCTATGGTAAAGGTATCCAAAATAATCAGTGAAGCTGAGTCAGACTAAGAGATTTCTGGAACACTTGAGGGTATTTCTGGCATAGTAAGATCCCAGTAAGACACTGGAGACTACTTAGTCCACATTCCTGATTTGTGCAGGACAGTCTCCAGATCTAGACCAGTCAGCTATAGCTTTGTCTAGCTAAATGTTAAAGCCTCCAAGAATGGAGATCCATAGCCTTTTTGAGAAATCTCAGTACAGTCTGCACTAACTTACAAGTGAAGACTATTTTCTTAATGTCCAGTCAAAACTTCCTGAGATACTATGTGGCTTTTACCCCTTGTATTATCTATTACAACTGAGAAGAGTCTGTCTGCCTCAGTCCTGGAGCAGCCTTCAGGTAACCATAGGCTGCTATTGAATAATGAATTAGACACTGCACTGCTGGACTAATAAACCTCATAACACCTTAACCTCTTCTCATAGATCACGTGCCCCACCCAGAATAGCAGCCTTGTCTCCACTTTCTCAGAGACCTCTGGGGATTCAAAACTGGACTCAACATTCAATGTTCAGCCTTACTAGCTCTGAGCAGAGAGAGGTGATAACTTCACTACATCTGCCAGTCATGCTGCTTCTATTGTAGCTTAGTGTGAGGTTTTGCTTGTATGTTATGGAAGTGCATTGTTGAATACAAATTCAGCCTTCATTCGCTGTAATCCCCGGGTCCTTTCCAGCAAGACTGCTGCTCTGCCAATCACTTTCCCATTTGTACTGATTCCCTGAGTTGTTCTGCATTGTCTGTGTTTGAAGGGAGCATGAGGATATGAACAGCAATAACTGTACAAATGTCTGCCACTTACAGGGGGGAGACTTTTTCAGTCCTTTTAGATGATATGTGAACTATTTAATTCCATAGCTTCCTAAAAAGCTTAATAAATAATTTTCCGTGAATAGGAAAGCCTAATTTGTCCAGAGTCCAAGATTATAGTTTCAACTGAAGCAAAATATAAATTAAAGATAAGTATGAAAGATTCTTCTTCGTTTCATTTGTATCAGTGTTGCATTTAGATCAAGGTAAGACAGAGAACAATTCTATAATCTGAAAGCAGCAGCAACCAGCAACAGAAGTTAATTTTTTAAGGGCAAAGAGTAGTGTCAACTTTCTCTCATGAAGACTTAACAATAAGAAAATGAAAAGAAAAATATATCTGGTCACAGTCTGGACATTTCCTCTTAGACGGGTAAAACACAGTTCTTTAAAAAGGAACCCCATGAATGCTTTTATTGTGAAATGTAGGATATTTTATGCAGCTCTTTTCAGATGTTTCAGCAGAAAAAAAATTAATACAAAAGAGATGTTAATTTAAAGGCTTTAAAATCATAGCTATTCAGCTCACTTGAACCATACTTTGTAAACTGCCCTTTGTAAACTTTACAGTAATTAAAAAATCCCCACCCATATATATTTCAATCAGGCAAAATTTTTATAGTTAAAGTATTAGTATTTATGGTTATTTCAGACAATGTAGTCAATATTTTCTTAGACAGAAATTAAATTTTTTATCAAAAAATCTAGTTTCCAAAACATTCAAATTATATAAATTTTTATCGACTTTGCTTTAGAAGCACTTGCCTTGCTTCTAAAATATAATAGTTCACATTATGGCATATGCTTTTCCCTTTTAAAAAAAAAAGTATGCAGAGAATAAATTACATTTACATTCTGATTTCTCAAAATATAATATATTTCATCTTTTTTAAATCAGGTATATTGTACAGTATTACAATTATATCTTAGAAATTATAATTGGATTTTTTGTATGAATATCTCCATACAGTGCTAAAAGATACATTTTGCTTAAACAAGAGAATATGAAAAATGTTATCTGAATTCCAAAGATTTATCTTTGTATTACAGAATTTTAAGCTGCGATCAAGAACTAAACAGGGCATGTATATATGTGATATGAGTATAAAAGTAAATAAATAATGTGAACAGAAATGCAACAGTAAATGTAGCAGAATGGAGTCCTTCCTCTCACTTGCCTTCACTTTTGAGCATTAAGCTGTCCCAAAGACAAAGTTCAAAGTATTTGCTTCTTGAAGCTAATTCCAGGTCAGAGATTCATGTGTTGTGGCTGTGTTACAGAACATCACTGTGCTCTCATTTAGCTCTTATTATCCAGCTTTCCATCTGTTCCTTTTTTTCCTATGCTTTCTTGGATTCTCTGATGGGATTCAAAGAAAGTAGATTCATTGCTCCTCAAGGACAGAATTTACATGTTACTTTATTGATGAACAATTTAAGAGTCTGGTTGGATGCCACTGGGCATCAATTACAATTCTTGCAAGGACCTGGCATGAATTTACTCACGATTAATGAGATGTCAGCAAACTTGAAAGAAATGCATTGATGTCCAATAGCAAAGTAATCAGACCCTCACAAGGCCAGGTAATATGAACATCTTTCAGACAGGTTTCATCTATCTTAAATGTCATGAATAGATTCAGTACACTTCACAAAGGGAAAGGAGTGTGCAAGAAAGAAGTACAATACTGGGACCATCCAAATCCTAAATTAAATGAAAATGTAGTGAATCTATGCAAGGAAAAGCATAACTTTTGAGGTATGCCATTGTAGTTGTGTGTTTATATATATATGTATATGCATAGGTATACACAAGCTATATAAACTCGAATCTAAAACTGTCAGCTTTGAAAATTTTTTGCTCACTTTTTTTCTGGATTAGGCAGAGGCAATTTTTAAGTGTCTAGGGTTTGCATTTTGCACCCTACTGTTTTTGGCTTTTCCTCTCGCAAGAAGAACCTAATGCTGAGAGTTAAGTGCCTGGGTTTCACAGGGTACTTGTAAGGAGGGAAAACAAAAACAAGACAAACAACATGAAAATTTTGACAGCAATTATTACAAAATTTCAAATGCAAATCTGCTTCTGAAACACTACTTTTCTTTAGACTGTAAACTTGTAACTCTGGGCTCTGGAAGTAGCTTTGTTATGTAAAAGTTCTGAAACTTTTCCAAAACCCACATGCTGGAAGCCATTAAAAAATTATTTATTATCAGAATTTAACCAATGAAACAGTGGTAACAATATGCAACTTTACATACCACCTAGGATTAAAACTAGGCTTTTAAATTCTCTTCAACTCAAGAAAGTCTGGTCTAAGTAACATTATCAAAGAGTGCATGGCATTCTCCTGCTTCATGACTCCGAAGGATCATAAAATTCAAGTCACCAGGTTTCTAACTTACTCCTAACTATAAGAATTGGAATCAAACCACTGACATTCTTCCTATTGCAGCTGTCTGATCAAATTCAACTGAGAAAAAGTGTGCAAATTTTAGGAGCCAGAGAGCACAAACCTGTTTACTGCTATAACAGATACATTATCACTTTGGAAGTACTACTACTCTTACATTTTTGCAAGCAGAGAAACTTGAGCCAAGTATTACCTGCTGTGAGCAGATGAGGGAAATTCTAGATAACCTAATTATTACAATTACTTTTTATTTAGTTATAATCACAATCATATTCATACAATTGAAACTCATTTCTCAGAGAGAGCTTTTTATTTGCACTTCAGTGAACTAGTTGAAAAATTCTGCCATTGTCGAAAGAACTGCTTAGAAGCACTCATCCAAAAAAAATATTGCTCTGTCCTAGAAAACTTTCTAAACAAAGCTGATGGAATAAAAGTGCATAAGTAATTAAGTCCATCCAGATTCATTCTTAATAAAAGAGACCAGATATATTTGATGCCACATAATTTCACTCTGGGAAGTGATAAGAATATTAAATTGAGAATGTTATTGAAGTGTTTACAAAAATGAGGGGCAGTTTGGAAATCAAGGAAATATTTCTCCATTGCTACTGTTCAAATGCTCCAAAAGTACCCATATGTCTAAAACTGAAAATAAGTAATGGTGCATGAAAATTTCCTTATGAACTATAGTTTCTGGTTTCCTCCAATTAGGATGGAACTAACGAAGAGATTCTCTGCGTATGTTAGAGCATTGGCTTAAAATAAGTAGTCCAAACTTCTTTATCTGCTTGATACAATTTGTTTTAAAAATCAAATATGTAATTGCTTAGACTAGAGTATGTATCACATTGTGGATCATCACGTAAAAATTCTTTGATATTTAGTATTCTTATAATGAAATTTTAACTAACTCTCACTGCCTCAGGATAATAACAAGAGTATGATAATAATTCTCAATAGGATTTTCCCAGCAAACAATTTTTGATGGCATATTAAATTAAACATCCTAAAAAAGGATTTGATTGATCTTAAATTAACATTTCTTTTTAATTTATAATAATTTGATACCAATTAAGATACATGCATGACAATTTAGATACACATCCACTGTTGCATAGTGCAACTAAATAAATAGATGTTTTTATAATGAGTTGGTGGTTAGTTATATTTGGATAATAAACATAGAAGGATATAATTTTGGAGAGTAATATTTCAGCTGGTGGGGGGGTCCGTGGCTCTGACCCAGGAAGAGGTGACTGGTCCGGGGAGATGGTCCCGAAAGGGATCGCCTTCCCGAGGCCCGGTGTCTTCCTCTCAGCTGCTGGCAGGAGGGTCCTTGCAGAGGCTATCAGCTCTTTAGTGATTGTCAGCTCGTGATTTCAGCTCAGCTCTGCAGGGCATCCTCCAGGCCAAACCAGACCAGAGAGAGACGAGAAGGCCCGTGTGGCTGGTTCCGCACAGAGGTAGCTTTATTGTTGGTTCCCTCCGGCGAAGGGGAAAGCCAGGGACGAGCTCTCTCTCTCACAGAGCTAGGTGGCTTTCTTTTATAGGGATACAGGGGATCAGCGGGGGACCAATGGGTTACAGAGGGTCTGGGACAGACCAATGGGTTACAGAGGGTCTGGGACGGACCAATGGGTTACAGAGGGTCTGGGACAGACCAATGGGTTACAGAGGGTCTGGGACAGACCAATGGGTTACAGAAAGATCTGCATAGTGTCTCTCAAAGGATTGTGGGTCCACTTTTCCTCGCCATGACCCAAGAAGCGGCTGCCCCTTTCAGGGAGTCCTGCTGGGCGATTGCAAAATCTCTTGTCTCAGCAGAGATCCCTCCAGGGCAAGGGCTGGGCATATCCCACAGAGTAAGATGAATGTGTTGTGTTTGCTTTCGAAAATGTACATTAAGCAAAATATTTCACATAATCACTTCAAAAATCTAGAAGCTGGTCATTGTGATGCATGCACTCGACACCTTAAACAAACTAACTATACCTTGGTGCAGTTTCCAAAGTGGGTAAAGGCCTGGGCTATAGCTCCTAAATGTTCCTCCTCTAGGAAACCCCCAAAGGAAGAGAGTGACCCAGAGAGCATCAATGCATTTGAGCTTGAAACACCAATCACACATAAATATTATGTGGTTTTTCTAAGAGTCACTTATCAAGGACCAAGGAACAAAGAATCTCCCACATACCTTTTCCACTGTATGTATTTTGACCACAAACAAATCACTTCTTTTCCAGCACCTCCATCAGGAGTTTAGAAAGCGGGGGGTTCCTCTCTGGACCTTTTGACTCAATGGGAGAGTCTCCCTTACACTTTTTTTGTCTCCAATCTCTGTGTAAATCATTCTACCTTGGTTTTAAGTCAATTTTCCTTTATGTGTTTTTTTCATTAAGTAAGTAACAGAGTGAATCTTGCCATTGAACTTTGTTAAATGGCACTTCTAAAAGTTCAGATTAAAACCACTTTTGCTAATACCTTTGACAGTGATTCTTTGAATTACTTAAATCTCTCTTTCACTACAGTCATGGATCCAAATTTAAAAAGTCCAGAGAAATGTAAAATATTTCATTTAAGAAAAAAATCAAATTGTTTTTGTAGTCTTTGTTTCCCAGGTATTACTGATAACAAAATTGATGGTACCTCAGCAGGACTTTCTTTTCTGTTATGGTCAGCTAAGGCCTGACAGACCAGTAAGGACTTTCTCTTCATGGCCATCCCAAATTTGAGCTCAAAACGGAACAAATCTTGACTCTACACAGACTCCTGCAGTCTGTGTGAACATTTACAAAATCCTCTTATCTTCAAATAATACCACAACAAATTGTCTGGTATGCTGGCTATGACCATTGAAGATGAGGACAATACCATCCCAAATTGTGCTATTTAATCCCTATCCTAAAATTCTTCCAAGGAGACAACTAACTCCCTCCAAGTCAAAAGATCCTTGGCATGCATTTCCTTCATTAAAATATTGATTTTTTTTTTTAAATCTCCATTATTTATTGTCTCTATGAACATGTGAAAAGGTGATGAAATACAATATGCTTGCACTTGTTTGAGAGAAGATAAAACACACTGCAAAGTTACTGTCAATGCAACTCAACCAGCAACTGGGGAAAGGAAGTAAAAGCACAAAGATGTTTGAGCAGGAATTACTTCTTCTTGTGGACAGAATTAAGGAAAATAGCTGGGAAAACTAAAAATGCAGAGCAACAAAAATGCTGAAACCTTCTTTTGCCCACGTGTTTCCAGGACTCATTTGCAGAGTATATATGGTTACATCACAGGAATTAATTAGTCTAATGGACCCAGTGGGAAGCAGTAAAAAACCCCACGATATCAGTGATACTGCTCTGGTTTATTTTATTGAATTTCACACTCTGAGCACAAAGATAGAAAATGTATCTCCTGGAATATACAGGGCTCAAGAAGACCAGCAGTCATATGGATAATTGGTGCTGTTAATGTGTATGCTACAGATCCTGCATTCTGCTCCTCTAGAAACATTGAAAAATAAAGCTAATTTGGAGCATTTGGGTGCATTGCTACCAGTGCATTCAGTTAAAAAATAATCATTTCCTCTTCTGTGCTGCCTCACTGGATGCTTGAATAAAAACCATTAATGTTCTCCTCCCTCCTCACAAGTCTAGACAACTCATGCCTAAAAAGAGGGATAACCAGAGGAAAAGCACTGTATTTCATAGTGGTACAGTAGAGACAGAAGTTACTTGTAATAAATCACATGTATAAAACTTCTATTTGCAACTTTGCTAGTTATAATCAGTAACCAGTTCTACTAGCCTTGAACTCTGAAGTCCCTTATCACACACACATGCACACACACAGAGTTCCTGTAGATGCACATTTTCCCAGTCACTTAGGCTGCAGAGAATAATTTCACATCTGAAAACACAACAGGAATGAGAGTGCTGCCAGCCATCTTTGACCTAAGATTCTCCTTTTCTGATGTTAGTTTATGGATAGACCTCCTCCACCTGAGGATTGGTACTTATACAGCTTTGAGGGCTTATCACCCCTCTGTTCTGTTTATGTTCGAAATAATTGATACTTCATGGTGTGTCTCAGATAAACAGAAAAAGTAGTGAGGCAGATGTAACCTCAGAAGGAAAAAGTACTTTAAAACAGTTAAAATCTGTTCAGCATTTTCAGATAAAGATAGGAAGAAAAAAGTAGAAGAAAACCAAACTTTGTGGTCCTGGTAAAAATGTTTACTTCTTATCAACATTTTCTGGCTCAAGAGAAATGAGCAACATGTTTATTCGTAGAGTCTAACACGCAAAAATCTCTTGTAAGGAATGTATCTTTATCTATATTTCTCCAGAAATATCTCTCAGGTTATTTCCCAGGGCACATGCACTAAGAAAAGACATTTAATATAAGGTAGGAGTCAGCATTCCTTATCAGCAAGACCTAAAAAGGGCAGAAGAGCAGAGAGTCTAGAGCATCACTTTTGGTGGCAAATTTAAAAAATTGTCTCATGTTTCTGCAAATTTCTGCTGTTGTGTCATTAACATACTTTTATCTCTGACACTTGTTCAAACAGAGCGAGAATAAACATAATTTTTAACAATCTTCTTTTTCACCACATACTTGAAGAAAATATCTTTTTCTGTAATTTTGAATGTTCCCATGCAACAACTGTGGCAGCATAAGATTTACAGTTGGACTTGATGATCTTAAGGATCTTTTACAACCTGATTCTATGATTCTGTGAATCTCCTAATAGTCATGAATGTCTGGGCAGTGTGTATGTAACATTACCAAAAACATCGATAATGCAAGGATGCAACACAAAATTTTTACTTTAATAGATGTTCCACAACTTTGAACTTGAAAGACCTGCCTTGATTTGAAATGCCTTTCAGAGAACTACTGTAAACACCATCAGCTGGCCTTACAGCAAGTATCTTTTATGCAGTTTATTAACAAACCATAACACCTAATCCTCTTTTTCTACTTGCTCATTGAGTTTTAGAGGAGATTAAATGTCAACTGAAGTTAAGAAATTCTATCCTTCTTGTAGCTGTAATACACCAATAACATCAAGGTTATTGCTAAATAAATAACTAAAATTATATTCATTATAAACAATAATTATAAATTATCCTTATTCAAAGGATGAAGGCCAGGAAAGAATCAGTCACACTTAAATGAAAACTATAGTCATGAAAATACCACTTTTCTTGGTTTATTTTGGGCAAATGAATTGAAATAGAACTTCATGGTGTGAAAAATTTTGCCTTTGATGTTGCTTTATAGGTGAAATCTTCTCATCAACTTTCCCATTGTGCCATCAAGTTATATTTTCCCTCTATTCTGCTGGTGTGTTGATTGTTTTCTGTGTTTGAGTTTTGATTCTGGCTGTAAGACACTTTAATTAGCATTGAAAACATTTTTCTCAGTCGAGAATTTCTTCATGAGCATATGACGTTCCGTGTAATATTTTATTTTCAGGACCACAGTTTTCATTTAAGTGTGACTGATTCTTTCCTGGCCTCCATCCTTTGAGCGGAAGTGGGGGAAGTTTTTCAGTTATTCTCTCCAGTCTGGCCAGTGGCTTGGGTAACCTCAGTCATCATTCTGCCAAAACTGAACATTGGCAGCAGCCTTAATGTACCCTGCTCTCTTCCTGTGCTGTACTATTGCTACCTAGCCACATATTGGTATTTTCTTTCGGAGTTTGGATTTGCTATAGGGTTCTGAAAGATTTCTGATGTGTGATTTAAATATTCTGTTACTTTTGCTGGTACAAATGGTCAGCTGGAACGTTAGAGAAAAGGACTTGATCATCCTTTCTGGTTGTGTAGTCCTATACCAAATTAAATTGGCTTAATTCAATGAGATTTTCCCTGAATATAGATTCAGAAACAAGCAAACAAACAAAAAAAAACCCTGCAGGTCAGGATTTAAAATCATAAATTGAATGCTGAGTAGATACTCTCTTAACAGCTGTGAGAAGGAAGGAGAGAGAAGCTCCAATAAACAATGAATTAAGATATTCCAGGCAGGCTCAAATAAATGGAGTGCATTTGAAACATTTAAATAGTGGGGGGGGGGGGGAGGGAAGCAGATTTTATTTATTTACTGTTGTGATATTCAGTTGGAAAATTACACATATTCCTCTGTAAAAATATCAGCCATCCCACTTCCCTAATGCATATGCATTATGTACCTTAAATAAGCAACCATCTGATCCAACCATCTGAATGTGATTTAGTCCCAATAGACTTTCTAGGCACTCTGACATACATTTTGTGCTATGTTTGATAGGATTCAAGATGACTGTTCTTTTGGCAGTGACCTTTAATTTGAATGTGTCTACCACAGTCATGCTGTTCCATAATCATTGTATCTTTACAAGCTTACTAGGTATTCTTATTTCCATCTTTGAATAAAATGAAGGAAAAAAATAATCTCTGAAATATTAACACATCTCTTCATGTTTTTATCATCTGAAATGTTACTGTACTTTAATTACCAGGATGAGAGTAAAGGGATTTTTTTCACATTAGGAGAACAGAAGCTACATATTTAAGACAAATGATACACAAAGAAACATAACTGGAAAATGTCATAATAGATTTATTCTTTTTAGCAATCCCCACTGACCAGGCTGAAACTTCCTTTTCTGGGGTGAACAGATTAACAGGAAAAGTCATATTATTTGATTCTTCTCTTCTCTTATTTTCATTGCACTTACTTATTTCATTGCACAAACTAGCCATTGCATTACTACTCTTTAGAATTTATGTATATAATGCTTCTAAGACTCTGGAAACAATTTTTCCAATAACTCAGAGAAATTGAATACCATTTCCAAGTCAAAGTAAATAGGTTCTCAAAATCACCATATATGAAGGCTAACCTCTGGCCCTTAGAAAAGCTTTTATGAAGTTTTTTGGATCAATTTTGCACCATTTAAAAATTTAATTTCAGAGAACAGATGCTTAGTTTTTTCTGCAAATGATCCTAAATGTCACTTTTGAAAAGTTT
The DNA here is from genome assembly GCF_041296385.1 of Aphelocoma coerulescens. Lineage (NCBI taxonomy): Eukaryota > Metazoa > Chordata > Aves > Passeriformes > Corvidae > Aphelocoma > Aphelocoma coerulescens. The sequence goes on along the minus strand of NC_091014.1, from coordinate 33,148,713 downwards.
GTTCTTAATAGTGTATTATTAGAACAAAAGCAAAAAAAAAAAAAAAAAAAAAAAACAAAAAAAAAAACCAAACTAAAAAAAAGTACTTCAGACTCATTTAACCCCCAGTAAATACACACTTTCATTAGCTTTTGGAAACCTATTATACTCTAAACCAAGCCAGGCCAGTAGGTCTAATTTCCTGCTTCTGGCTCTGAATTCTTCCTATGAAATATTTTGAGTTTATGGGACTCATTGACTCAGCAGTGAGATTTGCTGTAAGAAGGTTGCTAGTGCATATCTACCTGCCTTAGAGGCATAAGCCATTGCATTCTGGATGGTGGAATTGATCCAGGGAAGTTCTGTATGTATCCTATTCTGAAGAGTGTAAGGCAACACTAGAAGACCTAGGGCAGATATCACATTCAGCTATGCTGAAATCATTGCATGCTGTTTTTAGGATCAGGAATTTGATGATCAATCACATTCTGAAGAATATTGTTACAGTTTTCATGAATGCTACCACAGAGGAAGTATTTGAATAATATTTGTGTAGGAAGTGTTTTAGGAGGTGTTTATGAGTCTGAGAGAATAACCAAATAGCATGGCTTATTACAAGACTGGTATTGATATTTCTGTTCCCGAGAGCAGATCATGCTAGAGAAATAGACTGCTGTGCACTGTGGTTTAACTATTCAACTTGACAGTACTTTAGAAACAGTAGGTATACTTATACAGGGCAGAAATAACTTCCAGAAAGTCTTCAAGCTCAAGACACACTAGGAAATAGTATTGTAAAATTTCCCTACCTCAAACAGAATTCAATTAAGCAGAGAAAGAAAAGGCTGGTAGGGGAATTATGACTAAAAACACAGAGTCAGCCTGTTTTTTTATCACCTGATTCAAGTCATGAGCTACAGTGTACTACTCTGTCTTGCTGACCATAAAGAGCTGTTGAATTAACTATATTTTCTAATGGCTTAATAGAATATAAACTTTTGTAATCTTATCTGAGAAACTGAATGTTGAATGCAATATGTATTTTGAAAAAAACCTTGTATGCCAAAAGGTTGAGTGATATTTTCTGCCTTCTCCATTATGTTTGTTTATCATATGTTATCTTAAAGCACATGGAAAAACTTTGATTCTCTGGTTTACAATATTAAAAAATTCTCCTCTGTCCTTTTCTCTTTCAGTAACACCTTCTTGCCTGCTTTTGGATGTCACAGGCAAGGACTTTGTTGATGGAGTGATTAAATGATGTGCAGTTTGTCCTCAGCAGTGAAGGTGATAATTACTCAGAGAACGGCTTCTAAGGAGTAAGGATGTTCCCATGGAAGAGGACTCAGAATAAAAATATCACCTGTGTGTTGCTCTCAGTAGCACTGGGCCTCTCTTCATTAGTGCCCCATCACTCTTCTGAAATTGATCCCATTTCATCCACTTTAATGAAGTTTAACAAAAAATGTTGCTGAAGAATTTCAATGTTGCCTTCTTTTTCAGTAGCAGACTTTCTCCAGAGCACTTCTGTTCAATAAACTAAACAAAGTGAAACAGTTACCAAACATTAAGTTCTAAAGTTTTCTTTTATTAACCACAATGTTTACAAAAATTTTTTAAAATTTGTTTTCTTTCACAATAAAACCTTTTTTTATTCTACTTCGTAATTCTAAGAATGTATCTTATGTTGTAGGATATGAAATTAAATTTATGGCCCAGTCCCATGATTCATTGAGCATGGAATATTTTATCTGTTCCAGTGTTGATTATCTTTGCTGTAGGAGATGTAATGTTGTTTTCATGTCAAAAAGGCAAAGTAAAGTTGAGCTGAAATGAATGATTTTTTCTTTTATTTAGATTGTATTTTTGAGCCCTCTATTTCAAAATGGAAGGAATAAAATGCAAGAAAACATCAAAATCTTGAGGTAATATCCTCACAAAACTGAGACTATATGCTAAGTCAGAACAGGGGAAAGGCCCCAAAGATTTGACCTGATTTTCTCAAGTAATAATGTGCTTTTTAATGTCATCTACCAGACATTTGCCTCTGAAGAAACTGTTAGCATGGAAATTTCTTTCAGATAGAAACCTAATATCCTCCTGAACCACAGCCCAGATTGCAGAACAACAAATTGTTCAATGAAGTGCAAATGCAACAATGCTCAAAGCAAAATCCCTTTAGTAGTGCCCAGTGTTATTCAGCTTATCTGCTAGAGTACCATATGCTGAACAAGTAACAACATTCAATGCATCTTTTAAATCATATGCCAATATCAAATAACTCCAGCAAAATTACTAATACACTACTCATGTGACAACAGCCTTATTATGTCCACATATTTTTTATTCCAGGAATGAGAAAACTGAGAAATTGGAATTAATGTGCAATTTCTCATCTCATAAGCACATGCTAATGAACTGAAGATGCCTATAAATCATTTAAACAAAGTACAGTTTCTCATGATATATTCTCTTCCCTTAGGAATCCTTAATTTTGTTTAGCAAGAACAGTACTATTTTTTTTTTTCAGAGGAAAGGAGAGACAAAATAAGTTTTTTTTGTCAGTTTCAAGTCATACTTTCTTTTTTTTTTCGTTTCCCCTTATTGTTCTTAAAACTCTAGTGCTTTATAAAGATATAAGATTTTGAAAAGTATAAACAAGAAACTTTGTCAAAATTTTTAAATAGTTTAGAAGACAATGACATGCTTATCCTAGAAAATCTTGGTTTATGTACAATCTGGCTGATGGGGGAAATTTTCAAACCCAGATGGTCTCATGCTGATTCTTCATTACCTATATTGGGCTATAGAGGAAAAAAAAAAGAAAAGAGAAAAGAGAAAAGAGAAAAGAGAAAAGAGAAAAGAGAGAAAAGAGAAAAGAGAGAAAAGAGAAAAAAAGAGAAAAGAGAAAGAGAGGAGAGGAGAGGAGAGGAGAGGAGAGGAGAGGAGAGGAGAGGAGAGGAGAGGAGAGGAGAGGAGAGGAGAGGAGAGGAGAGGAGAGGAGAGGAGAGGAGAGGAGAGGAGAGGAGAGGAGAGGAGAGGAGAGGAGAGGAGAGGAGAGGAGAGGAGAGGAGAGGAGAGGAGAGGAGAGGAGAGGAGAGGAGAGGAGAGGAGAGGAGAGGAGAGGAGAGGAGAGGAGAGGAGAGGAGAGGAGAGGAGGCCTCATACACTGCAAATATGATCTGTCCATTAGACATCTATCTTATAAAATATTTATAATCAGTTCTGTCTTGGGATCTTGAGATTTGCTCTCTCCCAGTGATATTTGATAAGAGGTATTGTATCATTTCAGCATTATCCCTAAGGATTAGAGCGGGATAGCGTATTTGCACAAATACAGTTTAAGCATCTACAAATCATTTTACACCAGAAATCCACACAAAATTGATATAGAACAGAACAAACGAGCCTGAGTAAACACAGAAATACACATAAAGCATGATCTTTTCTCCCTGGCCTTGCTGAATATTTCCTTTTTCTGTTTGGAAGTATGTGAAGTATATTTCTCCCCTCTCACTGTGAAAACTGGCTCATGAGATTTTGCAGTAATGTCAACTACCTTGGAAAGAAAACCTCTTGCATTATTTTATAAAGCTAAAATCACTCTCTATGACAAAGAAATAGTGCATGTCTTGCAGTCCCAGCAACAACCACAAGTAGCACTGTGCAGTTAGGTGCATTTGCCTGGCCAAATAAAATTTTTAATTCCACCACAAGCTATAAAACATGGTTTAGACATGCAATGGTTAAACTGTGACAGAAGTTCTCCATACCTGCACTTGCCCTCAGAAGTACACACAGGCATGTTTGGCTTAGCTTGACCCTCTGATGGTATTCCGGATTTAAATTAAATCTGTTGAGAAGGAGGCAATGGTAAAAGTTTCTATGTTTGGTATTAAAATCTGCTATTTCAGCAAACAAAAAAAAAAAAAAACCCAAGGAATATATAGACAAAAATAAATTTGTTTTAATTGTAAAACCCTGAAAATGTAAGATTTATTATTAGATAAATCCCTCAAAATTGATCCTGGATTTCAGCTCAAACTTTTTTAGATGTAACTGATAATCTTTGTAGTATGTCAAAAAGGAAGATTCTTGGTTCAGCTTTAAAAATATGATGACTATAATAACTGAAACAACAAATTATTTAATTGAAGTTGGGCATGACCTATGAAGAACCAATGCAATTTAATTTTTTGCAAAACTTTTAATCGCTTGTTTGGATTATCTGTCTTCCTCACTACAAAGATTTTAACTTTAGAAGAAATCTAAAAAATCTTAGCATTCAAATTTTAATTTAATGGCATCAAATTTTTTTTTAGAATCAAAGATCTTCTGTCCTGATAATTCTCTGATGTACTTTAAATTGTTCTGAATAGGCTTTGTTCATCACTTTGAAATAATTTTTTTCTGAAGACCTTAACCAGCCTACAAAGTATAAGACATTACCCTTAATCAAGGCAAATGGAAAAGTTTTAGAATGCCTCAGGCTCTGCAGGTCATGCAGCACTTTATTGCTCCTTCAGATGTATCATTTTCTAAATCCAAATGAGGAGACACAGAGTCTATTTCCAATTCTGATTCTAATACAAGAACTTTAATAGTCTGAAGCAATATTCTATAGAGCCACAACACAGGGAAAGAAATTCCTAGCTGCTGTGAAACCCTCTGTACCTCACAGCACAACCCACATTTTCATGCAGTGTTATTCTCTTTTCCAATTTAAAGTGACATCCTCTGAGGGCCATGTTAGAAAGCAGCAGTGGGAGCAAATGCCATTATGAGAGAAATCCTTCCCTGAATTGGGTTGACACTGTCTGAAACAGGCAGCAGGCCAGCAGTCCCACACCATTAGTTGAAACTCACAGCTTTCTCTCATCCCTAAAGTATATGAAGCAGGATAAACGGAAGCAGCCTAAATCATAAATATATATTTTGAAAATGAAACTTAGACAACTAGGAAAAAAAAATCAATCTTTTTTAACACTATTCCTGATTTTTTTCATATGATTTATATTCCCCTTTTAAGTTTCAGAAAGCTCTTCTTTATGAAAAATGTTTTTCAAACATAGTGGTCCTAGGTAGCCTCTAAACGATTTTTTATTTTGTCTTTGGTGCTAGACTCTTCAGAGAGAGACAGAGACTCGGTCTTATCCCAGAACACATTTAAATTGTCTTCATATCCAAGGATACTTTTTTACACATAGCTGAAAATAAACAAAATACCTCCACTTATTTCCTGAAATTTTCTAAATGCTGAGCTACTGCTCAAAGAATTTGCAACTGTTCATTCACTAGAAATTTGCAGATATCTTTCAGGATGAAAATGAGCAAATTCAGGAGGACAGGACTGAATTCCTAGGTGACCTGATGAATTTACAGCAGTGGACACTGTAAATTCCTGAATAAAATCTGAACTAAAAAATTAAAAACTAAGTCCAAAATCAACAGTAGAAAAACAATGGTTTTATTTTTAATTTTAAAAAAGGCAACTTTTTTTTTTAATTGGAGTGAAATAGTGTTATTTCCTTCCTTAATATTCACCTGTTACCTAAATGATGACAAAGAAAAGCCTAAAGAACTTCCTTAGCAAAAACCTTGGTTTTGTTCAGTCTGAACAGTCTATCTTCAACACTTTTGTTAGTTTTGAACTCTTGGGTGAGAGACAAGGACACTAACAGTTAGTTAAAAGCAAAACAAAGCAATCCTACCATAGCTTAAGTATTCACAAACAAAGATTCAGATATTAGAGAAGTCACAAACAAATTTAATTATCTCAGGGATGAATTTCATTAATTATATTCAGGTTTATGCTTCTATCTGAATCTAAAATTTATACTTGTGTTTAGAAGAAAGGAAATCCTTATATTTCTTAGAGTTTTGTGAAAAAAAGGTTGCATTTTTACCTGTCTTTGTAGCATTTCTTACCAGAATAAGAAAATTTTATAGGCCCACCATTCCCCTATCAGAATTAATCTTTTGCTGAAAATGCATGCTACATCAACAACCTTAAAACTGGGCTGTTGACACTAATATCTTCATAATTAAAGGCTCTGTTTGGCCTCTTTTATAATATGGATGTGTAGATGTATATCTGCAAAAGATTTTTCACTGGTCTACCTTAATAAAAAAAATCCAAGAAGTAGAGGAAATTGCTGAGTAATTTAACAGGAAGACAAACAATGGCAGTGCAGTTTTCATTTAAGTCTGTGTTTTTGCATACATAAAATCCTTCTGCCATTGTTAATAGTGTCAAGAAATGGTTTCAAATTATTTAGGATATTTTTTTAAATGGAGTAACACATTCCTTTAGTCCTCTGTTAAAATGTTGAGATCACTACAAACAACCCTTCTGTGGGGTGTTCATTCTCCTTTGCATCTATATAAGCAAGAATTTCAGTAAGAGGAAAGAGAACATAGTGTCAGTGTGGCAAAGTAGAATAGCAAAGAGTTTGTGCAAACAATACATGAAAAATTACCCTTGAGGTCCCACAATGGTGTTTGGAAATTGCTCAGATCCAGCAATGTGCCAAGGGCTGCTTCAGTGACCTGCTTTGGACTGTGGAAACAACCAACCCTGAGTTAAAAGTCAGGCCTGTGAGACACTGTAGTTCCTTCCTAAAACATGCTTTTGTATCTTCATTCTTTTATACAGCTCAGATATACTCCAGCTTGAGCCTTAAAGGTAGAAAATTTTAAGTGTGCATTTTTCATACACAATCCAATCTAATCTACCTTCCAATTTTTATTGCTGTAACATATTTACAGGGACTTATATCTGTCTCACAGATGGTGTCCAAGCCAGTATTTCCATTTGCAGGTCTTTTAATCTGTGACAAATGAAAACAACAAAAGATTTCGGTCTATTAAGGTTATTCTCCAGAACAGGAAAAAGAATATACTTTTTTTCTTTTTCTGATTTTTATCACTGATTGGAATTTAAAAGAAGTATGTACAAATGCACCCAAAGATATTAACATTACAGGGAAATCTGCCAGTTTCATTTTACTGGTTAATTACAGTAGTACTTAAATGGCAATGCCTGTACTAGAAAATTAATATGCACAGGGGTATGGGAAGAGGCAATGCCACAGAGTCACTGCTACCATTACCTTGGTAACAGATGTTTGCACAGACATTCCTGAGCACAGTTCAGGGGACAACACTGACCAAACCAATTCCAAAAGGCAGTCTGAAGGCACCATATTTTCAGAGATTTAGCCATCTGGATGTGAGCTGTGAAATGACGCTTGTTGTCAGAGCTGAAGAGTGCTCCCTGGTTTGTTTCCTTTAATTATATAAATATAGTTGTTACAGAGCCATATATTGGTGCAGCTGAACTAAATTACACCTATCTTGAGAAGATAAATGTCCCAGTATAAAAGGAGAACAATAAAAGGAATCTCAGAAAAGATCCTTGGAATTTGTGCCAACACAGGGTTCTGCTGCTTCCTGTTGTCTGGACGTGGCAGAGATTGATGACAATTCTAATGCTGGGAGTGGGCCATTAGCCTAACCAGTTCTGCTTGGATTCTCTGGTTCCAGATTCACTTTCCATACCTGATCTAACTGGGAGTATTGCTACATACCATTTGTTCCTTATTATCTTCTTCCTTTTCTTTTTTCACATTTGCTCTATGAGGGATAAGCATGGTGCAGGCAACAAAACCAAACCAAAACAAAACCATAAACAATAACAGAAACACCAAACAAAACCAAAAAACAACCCACAGAAAAGAAGTAGGATGTGAAGGAAGAGAAGCTTCTTTTGAGGAAAGAAGTAAGGCAAAATTGACAACACAAGACACTGGACCGAAATCCAAATAATGTAGAACTGCATCTGAGGAAAGGAAAAAATCTCTTACTATTCTGTTTTTCAAGGGGTTTATAATGCTTTGCTTTTCCTACTGGAGACTGTAGAGCAGTAAGGGATGCATGAAAATATCTCTGCTCCTAGGGAAGTCCTTCTGTCAAAAGATTCTTGGCCTGGTAAATGTTTTCTTTGTTGAAGAGAAAAATGTCATGGGGACTTATATCTTCCAAGGTGAGTGTATAACACTTCCGGAGAAAAGCACACAGGACAGCTCATAAAAAGAGAAAATGAAGATTTATATAAATTATACTTCTAGATTTAAAAAAAAAATAAAACAACCTTTAAAAGCATAGACACTAAATTTCCTTGTTACTTTGGTTATTTAAGATGTCTAGCCTATTGTTTTTCTACTATGGTTTATATTTATGGCTCACCCCTAAATCTCATAAATAAAAGATATTACATCATCCCCTTCCATGTAGATGTGGTGTTTCTTGAGGGAAAAAAGAGCCTCACAAAACACAAACTAAAAAGCCCTTTAAAAAACCTACTCCATTATTTTCCTCATTGTTTCCTGTACTTTCATTTCCCCATCTTGCTTATTTTCCATTTCTCTTCCCTCACTGTCTTTGTGTATCCCCACTGACAACAAAATATTCCATTTTTTCAGTTTTATTTCTTTTCCTGGACTCCCATAATAACTAGTTTCCTATAGTTGCTCTTCTCTCAATATTATACTTCCTGTATTGTTCTGTATCCCCTCTGTCTTTACACTCTTCTTGATACTTCTCTCTACTCTGTCTAGCTGATATTTTTCTCTATTTTTTAAATCTTAGCTTTCTCTTTTCTTCTCTCAATGTGTAAAGCCTCTACTTCCATCTAATGATCATATCTTTTTAGTAACAAAAGATACTATTCTTTTTTTCAGGATATGTTGTGGGCAGGGCTTCACCTCTGGGACTTTTTGTGATTTCGATTTGCATAAGGGAAATCTACCGTTTACTATGAGTAAAATCGCACTGTTTCAACTTCAGACATGTTAGAACACAGTCTGCTGGGTTTTTTTGGTATATTGTTTTTACAAAGGAATCTGCTTTTTTTCATTTCTACACTATTTCAATAAAAATTTATTATCTATGAAAAAGCCTTGTGCATTTATGAGCCCTGTTCTATAAACTAGCATTGAGTGAGGTATGCAAATCCTATCATCTGGTGTATCCATAGGAGGGACATGCTGACTGATAGACACATTATAAGTATCTATAATCAGTAAGTAGTCTAAAGAATAGCTATGGTCACAGTTACCAAACTTTGGGTGACTGATACTAAATCTTTTGTTTCTTATGTGATTGGCCAGGATTGAAAACTGTCTCCAAAACCTTTATTCTCAGGCTTACTTTACCTGAGTTCAAAAAGGATTTAGTTGCTTGGTGTTTATAAAATGTGAGCCATAGAAAAGACATGATAAAGGAGCCCCGGCTGTAAATCAGTCTCTCTTGGTTGTATAGGTTGTGCAGGCAGGCAGTTGCTGCCATTAGTATTTGGGAATAAACTCATTTGGTTACACAGTACAGCTATCCTGTAGAGATGAAGGCAAATCAGTCAAATTTGTTTGGGGCATTTATAGCTAAGAATGAAAAGGTATCATCTTCATCAAAAGCAACATGGCACACAGGTCAAGGGAGGTGATTCTCCCTGTCCATCCCACTCTCATGAGACCCTGCCTGGAGGGCTGCATCCAGCTCTGGGGTCCCCAGCATAAGAAGGGCGTAGACCTGTTGTAGCTGGTCCAGAGAAGGGCCACAAAGATGATCAGAGGCTGGAGCACCTCTCCTATGAGGACAGGCTGAGAGAGGTGGGGTAGTTCAGCCTGGAGAAGAGAAGGTTCCAGGGGCACCTTAGTAGTGCAGTACCTAAAAGGATCTACAGGAAAATTGGAGGGAGACTGTTCACAAAGTCCTGTAGTGACAGGACAAGGGGTAATGGCTTCAAAGTGAAGGATGGTTAATTTAGATCGGATATATGACAGTGGTGAAAGACTGGCTCAGGTTGCCCAGAGAGGTGGTAGATGCCCTCTGGAGAAACATCAAGGTCAGGTTGGACAGGGTTTCAGCAATCTGATCTGGTTGAAGAAGTCCCTGTTTATTGCAGGGAGGTTGGACTAAATCACTTTTAAAGGGTCCCTTCTAACTCAAACCATTCTATGATTTTATGATCATCAAGGAAACTTTGGTTTTGTCAGTATAATCTAAACACGATACTTTTCTTGCTCATCAACATATATGTTTCATTAGGAGTCTTAAAAGGCAGAGCATCATGATATTATTTTATTTTAAGATTACCGTAAGTTTAAAAATGGCTGATTTTCTACTTCCTTCAGATGGAATACATTATATTAGAATATTTTTATAGTACCATATTTTTTTCTATTTTCTCTTGCTAACTTTTCTCTTACTGAATATCATATATGATTATTAAAGACAAAATTTCACTTTGAAGTCATCTAGAAATAATGCATATAAAATAATCTTGTAAGAAGTATGATAGACATATTTTGAATTTTCAGTCAAAATCTTTCGTCAGTGTCAGATTGACTAGAAAATATTAGTGCTAGGCTTGCCTCCACAATGATTAACATACAGTCTGCAGAAGGAGCTTTCCAATCTGGAACTCAACTATCAGATATATTATTTATGGTGTTTAGGATGGAGAACATGGTAAAAAGAATGTGTGGGAGCACAAGGTTACTTCTGGGTGTCTTTATTGTGTCAAGCCCTTACATTTACAACCTGTTTGATATTCAAACATTAAGTAGATTTGTCTTTGCCAGACTTTCTGCTTAATAAGAATGTCAAGTCTTATGTCAAATTCTTCCAGAACTGCAAAAAGCAAAACTCAAGTAGTATTTGTAAAGGCAAAAGAGAGACATTTTTTAGATCTTTACCCCTTTTATGATAAATCTTTATTTTTCAGTGACAGCTTCCTTCAGTATCAGATGTGACATCAGAAATTATGTCAGTGCAGTTTTGTGCTACATTAGCATACTGACCTCCTAATGGATAGGAATTTTGCCTTTGATGTTTAAAGGTCATTATCTTCCTTCTAAGTGTCTATTTTTTCCCATGCTGCTCTTTTACATAAATGTTTAACCTTGAATCCATAGGTTGTTTTTTCATCATGCATGAATATTTAACATTGAATTCAGTGCCTGTCATTTAATAACTAGAGGAAAGACTTTCAGATATCAGCTTTAGCCAATTGAAGGTCAATTTTTGTCTTCATTTATCAAAGCTCCAATTATCCCACACCCCTCTTATTTTAAGTGGGAAATGGTACTGTTAAACAAAAATATAAGTAAAAAGTATCCAAATAACAAGGGTTAATATGAAATGGCAGAGTGGTTCCCTGTAGGGCAACTTGGCAAACCCTGACAGCAATATATATTTTTACTTAGATCTCAAATAAAACAATAGTCAGCACTTAATGAGTTTATATCGCATTTTATATCTTTCTACCCATCACTTGATATTTTGTTGTCTGCTGTTGCTTTTAGAGATTTCCCTTGTTGATAATGTTTTTGTGTTGCTACCAGGTCTAATTTGGCTTTCAGATAAGCTTTTGAATTTTTTATAATAAAGTAATTTACAGATGCTAGAAGATAAATTAACACTGCAAATGCAGTTAAATTGCATAATCACACAGATTGATTTTGTGTTAGCCTTTGAGATGTATAGATACCTTGTGGCATCTCTGTCAAGAAAAGGCTGTGAAAGCAAAAAACCTTTCAATTACTCTGGAAAACAAGGAAAAGCATGTCAAAGGATAAGAGAAATAGTACAGCTGTTTGACTGAAATGCCTGTGGTTTATAATGTTCAATATGCAGGTAGCATTCAGTATTGACATAAACTGTCTCCCCATACAGCATACACCACGTAATACTTTTTCACATAAAGCTCAGTTTGTATGTACAGCAAAAGGTGGGATTTATTTGTTTGTTTGGTTGGTTGGTTTGTTTTGGCATTGTCATTGATTTGGAAGGAAAATAATAATAATGAAGACTTCAGTGACTTTTTCGGATTTGTTGTGTTCAGAGGAGACTTCTTGAAACAATTAGGGCATACCAGGATTAATGTGATCTGGAGAATATGTCCAAGAACATGTGCAGAATACAAAATTATCCCTCTAGTGGATAAAAACATTTCAGTTAATGCAAGGAGCTTAGAAGTCTAGCATGAGAATAAGTGCAATTTAGCTGCTAACATCTCATGAGCAGAACACTGTCACTTGCAGGGACATTGAGTGGTAACCACAGCCTTGTCTCAGAATGTTCTGTGTTGCAGTCATGGGGATAGATATGCCAAGAATTTCAATTCATGAGATGGGACTTTTACAGATTTTACATACCAAATGTATATTCCAAACACATTGCCTTTAGCTGCTGGCTAAGGGAGTAAACACCCCTGTATTTATCATCAGAGAAAATAAACTACTTCAGTCTGAAAAAAAAAAATTCAAAATAATTAATTTTACTAAATTCAGAAAAGCAGTTGTATACTCAGAAGCATAAAGCCACAAAGATAAGGCAGGACAAGTCCTGGTGATGTAGATAATTGAACAACACATAAGTGATCTGAAAGCATCTTGTAATTAATAACTTAGTAATGCTCACTGTAAGTCACCATCACTGGTGAGTCTCAAATGCACTGACCTAGAGATCTTGGAGCTTGTTTTTGTAATGTTGTCCTTTCAAAAGAAAATGTATGAGTTCATCATGAAAAGGAGGTAAATCACAACAGTGTATAGAGCCCACAACAGCAAAGAACACAAAAACAGGGTAAGAAAAGTGGGAAAAAAGTTTTCAGGGCAAATATAAAACCTGATCAAAAAACTTGTAAAAGAGTAAACTCAAAAATACATAGTATGGTAAATATACCTTCAAAAACAGGAAAGTGAAGGCAATGAAATGAATAAGGCAATGCATGGGAAATGGAGAAATACCTATGTGCAGTAACTTGCAGAATTAGGTTTATTCAGTTTTTCCTGGAACTATAATAGAGTTCATATACAGAAATAACATTTTCAGGTGGACATTTCATGGTTGGATGAGAATTAGATTTTGTCACACATTTGTACTCATTTATTTTGCTGCTATTTTTAAAAAATATTATCTTTGATTCTTTGTCTCATTTTTAATTCACTAACAGTTATGGAGAAGAAATTCAGTTAATAATATATAAACATTCAGTGGCAGTATATGTATTTAATAATACTTTTATGGATAATTGGCAGCCATATATCTTGTGTAAGGTGTTGACAAATTTCAATAAAACTCATCTGAAAATAAAGAAACAAGAAGCAATGTGACATTTGTACCTCTAACATTCTTATGTTAATATGTTGATGCATATAATGAAAGCTTTGAGTGTTTCTGAGAACGCAGTAAGAAATAAATTACTTACAACTGAAACAATAGGGCAAAAAGAACATGCTCTCTGTTATGCTATGTGAAATGTAGTTTAAAAAAAGCCCCAAAGACCACACCTGAAATGCCAATATTTTCTCTCAAAAAAAAGTAAAAAAAACAGAGTGCTTTGTCTAATTTAACTAATTTTCCATCAAAAAGAAATAAGTTTTATAAAATACCATGTAAACATGAACTACATAGTACTATTTCAGGTACCATTAAGGTATAGATTCACACATAGGTAATAGTCTGACTTAGAGCCTGAAATCTAACTGGAGAATTTGCAGCATGTTAAAGGTCAGCTTTAAAGGAATTCGTTCTTAGTCAGAATATGTGCTGGGCAGATTTTTGCATGTGAGGCAAAGGAAAATTTATAACTGAGGGAAAAAAACCAGCAGTTTATAGGAAAGGTGTTTTATAAATACATGGGTATAAGTTAGGGAGATATATAATTGTCAGACAAGATGATACTCAACATTTGAATAGGAAAGTTAGAGGTTTTTTTTCTGTATATAACAATCTACTTAATTTAATGCATTTACCCTTTTTAAAACAGTTAGAACCTAAAGTCAGATTGTTTCTGTTCTGCAGGGAAACACTGACACAAGACAAAACTGGACATACCCAAACAAAAGGGAGAGACAGTGGCAGCCTCTGTGGTTGAACAGAGCAATGCAAGGAAAGAGAAAAACTGAAAGAGAAAATAATGTCTCTCAGGGTTACTGTTTCACTGTTTCCCTAGACTCTCTGCAAATGAATATTGTCTTAAAAACAAAAAAAAAAGAGTTTCCTGGAAAGGAAACTGAAGTAAATCTGGAATGAATAAAATAATAGAAATACAGAATCATAAATAATTTATGTTGGAATAAAACCCTAAGATTATTGACTGTTAAGCCAGCACTTCCAAGTCCACCACTAAACCACGTCCACATCTATGTGCCTCTTAAATACCTTCAGGGACACTGACTCATACTCAAAGAATCATAGAATCATAGAATCACAGAATGTTTTGGATTTCAGGGATCATTCAAATATCATCTATAAAAGCATCTCTGCTGTGAGCAGGGACCTTTCACTAGATCAAATTGCTAAAAGTCCATCCCCCATGAGTTTGAACACTGCCAATGACAAGGCATCCACAACACCTCTGAGCCACCTGTTCCAGTGTATCACCACCCTCACTGTAAAAATTTCCTTCCATTTGTTAAATTGAAACCTACCCTCTTTCAGTTTGAAATCATTTCCTCTTGTCCTGTCACCACTGAACTTTATAAAAAGCATCTCTTTAACCACTGGAAGCCCATAATAAGATTTGTCATTCTTCTTCCCAACCCTCTCAGCCTTTCTTCACAGTAGATGTTCCAGCCCTCTGATTACTTTTGTGGTCCTCCTCTACACCTGCTCTAGCAAGTCCTTTTCGTTCTTGTCCTGTGGGTCCCAGAGCTGGATGCAGTGTTCCAGGTGGGCTCTCATGAGAGCAGAGGGACAAAATGGCCTTCCTTGACCTCCTGCCCACATGTTTTTTTAATGCAGTCAAGAATATGGTTGACTCTCTGGGCTGTAACTGGAATGCGCATCAACAAGGAAAAGTCAACTCTGAACAGCTGATGAAAAATACACCTGAAAGAGAGTCAGAAAAGGGAACTAAAAAAGAAGGCAGAAAAATGTTTTACTACTTTTGAGGCAGGAAGGAATCACCCCTTCAGACTTTGTATTTGCAGCAGTTAACCGTTCAGGGCTAAGCATCTAGAACTATCGGTTCTCTTTCATAAGTGCAGATTGGCAGGCATCCTCCAGAGAGATCATTGCTCCTTTCATCTTGACTAGTTTCCTTAGGCTGGCATCAATTGCCTTCCACAGAGGCCTCTCTTTCCTGAGAACAGGGGCTTGAATAGCTAACATTAGGTAATAAGAAGCCTGCCTTTATAGTATAGTGGTCCTCCACACTCTTTATTTCGGACAAAGCAAAAAATTTATATAGAAATTATATATCTCACCATTGTGATGGGATAGAACTCTGTTCTATCACATTGTGTGTGATAGAACTTGACGACAAAAATGGCATTGTGTCACCTTCTAACATCATTCTCTATCAACAAGAGCATATTCTACTTTCTTTGAAAAGTTTCCAGCTCAATGTATTGATAAACCACACCTGTTAGTGAATGTGCAATTGCAGAGAAAGTTCACAGAGTAGGGGAGGGATAAAGACTCTTTAAAAAGATGCCAAAAGAAGTTCCTCTACTAGTCCTGAAAAAAATCATTAAGACATTTAGAAAAGCACCTCTCCTTAGAAATATTTTATATAAGAAGACAAAGTGGTTTTGTAATATATTTAACAGTTTATAAGAAAACAAAAGTATAAAGGCTTGTATTCTATTAGTTCTTGATGTATTAATAAAGCATTGGCAGAATTATGAAATCTGCCTATTTAAAGCAATTATTTGTAAATTGAAAACCTTTTCAGACTAAATTTATTATGTATCTCTTTGAAGCAAACTGTGTTCTACACAGTAATTTAATTACTGTTCTATTACTTGTGCTCTTGCTATTTTTCCATACACTAGAATTTTCTCAGTGCTGAAATAAACACAATTTAATATACAGTTTAAAATTTTGTGAGTAGAACTTTATTTTTTTTTTAATATTCAATAAATATTAGTCCATCATTTCTGAAAGAAATTTTCTCTGACCCATTGCATGTGCTCTGTTGCTCCATAAATTTATTAATAGTTCCAAGTAAAGAATGTCTAGATAAATCAACAGCACTGGCTCCCATGCAACCTTGCATTTTCCTTGAAGGCATCTCATGCAAGAACTGACCAAGTAGAGACTGGCTGACCTGATCAAATATGACATAACCACTACATGAGTCATGATAAATGAGGGTTACTACACCTCCAAACTTCCTTCATAATCCTATTGCAACCTAGATTCTTCCATTAAATACATTTGTGTATTAGAGATGCTGTTCTGTGATAACTTCCAGTCTATTGCTTGATGAGGTATTTTTAGTTGCAATATCATTTTGCCAATTTGATTTTAGAAAGGTCGGTTTCTGTGCATAAGAAAATGTACTTCTGTCTATCATCCCTCTGAACAAAAAGATTTACTACAAAACTAAATGTACTGCAAGAAAGAGAAGCATGTCAGACATCTTAAAGAGGAAAAAAATTATGCTTGGATGAGCCAAAAAGTACTAGGAGAATATGTAAGAAAGGACCACATGTTAAAAGAAGTAAAAGGAAGTTTAAAACACCTTTATATTTGAGGAGTCCTTTGTAAATACAAAAGTAGAGAGAGCAACATAAATATTGAAGTACAGCTCCTTATTAGCATATGAGGGGTTCACACAAAACATGATTCAAGCCTAAAAATAACACAAAGATTACCTCTGAACAGTTGAATTGACAGGTTCTAGCCTAGTTCCTTCCAGCTAAACTTCTAGTGTTCATAGCTGAGGCCAGGTCAATGCAATAATCAGGGGTTAGATGTTGAGACTGTGGTTCTTTGTGTCAGCCTAAATCCCTGTGTCAGGGAGGAGGAGCGAGGAGGACATCCCTTCTGCACTTCACTCATTTCTCCCAGTAAGGAGTGATGTGACCTGGCTCTCACTTTGCCTTGGTGAAGCAGCTGTGTACAACAATCTAACAGCAATATAATGAGCTGTGATACTCTCTCACACAGAATTACGTCAATAACAGATCTTTATATTCTGCTACTGAATTGAATGAGAACCATTTTATGGGTTCAAACTAAAATATAAATTCTGAAAGATATCAGCTTAATTAAGAAATGAATGTCAATAATCCTGTTTGATTCAAACCAAAAATGTTACAGATACCTTGGAAGGTCCTGCCTTCATTTTATCAGGTTTTTACTTGGATAATAACTGGGCAAGCAGTCTGAATCCTCTGAGCCCTTTGCTCCTCTAGAAAAGTGCCTTCATGACCACTCTGTAGAGGTTTTCAGACAGAGACATTAATTACTTGTCTCTTCTGTCTTGCTAAAATTGTGCTTTCCAATTTTGATTTGGAATACCAAGAGAATGAAGGATGCTCAGGCCATCTTATATGAAGTGCCATTAGAGATATATGGTGACCAGAAAACTGAACTTCTTTGCCATTTATATTTTGAGGGTAATTGGAAGCTCTTTCCTGACTATTTGTTTACTGCTCCTAATGGCTTTTTAAAAGACATTGCAATATTCGCCGATGCTGGAGAGGAGTGGGACAATACGGTATCTAATGTGTCCTTAGCACCTTAGGGTGAGGATTCACCTCAAGTAGAGAGGTTTAGAAGTCCATAATGTAGACATTTATAGCTGAGCTGATTATCCAGTGCTTGCTTTATAGACAATGGAGAAAAAAGTGCTACTTTTAAGAAATGATTCATCTGAGGACACCTAAAATCATAGAATAATTTAGATTGAAAAAGACCCATAAGATCATCAAGTCAAACCATTAACCCAGTGCCATCAAGCCCACCCCTAGACCTGTCCCCAGGTGCCACACCTACACGTCTTTAAATACCTCCAGGGGTGGTAACTCAAACACCTCCCTGGTCAGCTTGTTCCAACAGGCGACAATCCTTTCTATGAAGAAGTTTTTCCGAATATCCAACCTAAACTTCCCCTGGTGCCATTGAGGGAATTCCCTCTTGTTCTATTATATGATATTTGGATGAGAGACTGACCTCCACCTTGCTACAACCTCCTTTCAGGTAGTTGTAGAGAGTGATAAAACTGAATGGGTTTTGTGCTGAAATTACCCGTGTTTCTTCATTAACTATAAGGACAAATTTAAACATCTGGCTCAGACATTGTTCACTTCATAATTTAGGCCTGCTTTTAAAGAGATAAATCTGAACCAGCATCATAAATGCCCACTGCAGACATGTCAAAATTTAGGCAAAAAAGTGTTATTTTAAAGAATAAAATTAAATAATATTTCAGATAAGAAAGCTACAATATTTTTACATTTTCTGGGATTCATATAACTTTGATAAATATTTCTCATATTAAACAGTATGCTGTCTTGAAACAGTGATTTTCTTGACAGATGATTAAAGGAAACATAATAATGGAAATAATTTGGCATCCTGAAAGGGTTCTGTCTTATAGCCCACACAGCCCATCAAAACTGTGATCACTGGAATTGACTTTTTTATACCTTTCTTCTTTTTTCTCTGTCAGTTTAGTATTTTGTTTAATAGAGGAAAGTAACAGTTTAAGTGAAAATTGACAGGGATAATTTAGCTCCTAAATAAGTAATTTTATGCTAAATTGTAGTATAGCTGATGTACCCCGACCTTCTTGAAAATACAGGGACTTGTATTTAATTTTGGATGCATGTACATAAGTGACATTATTTATCATTAGCTTTTATTTCAGAAATGGCAGACTTTCTTATAAGTGGCTGCATGAATAAATAGTGTTTCCTCATAGATTATAGTAAGCACACTGTCAAAGAATACATTATGCACACTATTGTGTCAGAAATATGGCATCTCACTGTAGCAAGCTAAAAACTGCTTAAATATAAATCAAGCACTTACTGAAAAGGAATAGAAAAAAACAGATTAATGAGAACTCCAAGCACCATTTTGTTTCATCTCCTTTGTTCAGAGCAAGTGACACACAGATATATGCAGTGGTTTATTGAAGGGTAGTTTTTAAAGCTCAATTCATTAACAGATTTCACGAAGAGTATGACATTTGAGAAGAAAGAATTGACTTTTTTGCTTGTTTTTGTTTTCTGATAATCAACATGACCTGCTAGGAATAAATGCAGCTTTGATTGTTTAATCCCCACTGGGAAGTATGCAGGTAGTTTTATGAAAAACTGATTGCTGTGTAGAGGTGAAGCAACAAGAAAAGCGTAAAATAAGACCTTGAGCAGAAATCTGGGTATTAAGAAAGCTAAAATGGGTTGGTTCACCAAGAAGACAGAGAGGAGAGAAGAGAGCATTTTCATTTAGCAGAAGTTTGTAGCATATGAAAGGAAAAAATAAAAAGAGATCAGGACAACTGACAGCCTTCTATGTCACAAGCTCTGAGTATCTCCTCTTTGAGCTTCTGGAAACAGATCACATATTTCCAGAAATAGCAGGTTCTGAGTGAGTCTAATGTTATTATTTGCTACTCTAGGCTATTTTAAAATTTGGAAGGCTAACGTTTGTACTGTGAACTGTGGGATTGTGCCATCATTTATGAGACAGAGAACGCTTTGCCAAGCTCTTTAGCACACCCCAACTCATCACTGAAGCCAGACTTTGATGCAAAAACCACAATTAAACGGACAGCAAGAGAAGAGAAGAGAGCAAGAAAAGTGACACACCACATCACTGTGATATTCTGGAACCACATGGAGGAACATTCAACAAATTCAGAGTAAAATCTGAATTCCAGAGCAAGTCTGGAAGATAGTACTGGTTAGAATCTAAACTGGAGAAACAACTCCTACTTATTGCATGACCAGAAGGAAAATGGGGTGAGGAAGTAGAGAAAGTTTAGCAGGCTCATGAAAACCAGTGAGATGGATATAGCTGGAAAACTTGCAGGCTAACAAAGGGAAAGCATCACAAATATCTGTTCCACTTCTTTATGAGGCATCCCCTTTTGGCGTTTTTTGAAAATAGAGTGCAGAACTTAATACTAAAATTTGAAAAAAAATTCTGAATTAGATGGCTTAAAAATCACTGAAAGTACTTTTATGCATAACTAGCAATGATATCTTTATATATAACTATAAACATCTAATAGTGTATAGCTTGCAGAAAACCTGCAAGAATTAACAGTGTGGTTTCCTTCATATGAGGTCAGAACTAAATCCCTGCAATGTTAAGGTGATTAATTAGTTAAGCATTTAAAAAATGGTACAAATAGCAGGATTAAAAAAACACACTGAAAGTGTCCAGAAATATTATACTTCCATGGAAAAATATTTGCATTCTGACAGAGCTGTAAGCTCAGTAAGATCTTTTTATCTATTTTACAAAAGTCAGGTTTACACTGTTGATATTAGCAAATAAACCCTTATTCTTTCCTTTCCTTGCCCAATCTGAACAGTTGTTTTGAATTAACTATTCATGTAATAAGTAATATTTCTTGTTCACCCATTATTTAGAAACTGTCTTGAGAAGACATTAGGTGAGTAGAGGAGATAATCTATTGTTGAAAATACTTTTCTAGTCATATTGTTGAATATAAGAAGGAACATAAAAATGATTAGAAAATTCTCATATTTCTGTTAGCAGATTGTCAGAGCCCAATATTACTTGACAAGGTTCCTTTTTGATATTCCACATGCAGAGAGTTTAATGTTTAATACCAAGTTCACTTACATGCGTATATTTGACATTACACAGGAATTTGGCTTATCCAAGAGATATATCAGTGTACTGAAATCACAATGCAAGTACACTGAGCAGACTATAGCAATTGCAATATGCACAATGCAAATATGATTCCTGTTAATGATCTCTGTTTGTTCACTGTCATGACACTGGGTGTCCATAGCCACCAAGAAGAAATACATGGCTTGAAGCCGACTCAAGCCCGTTGCTTTCTTCAAAGTCTATTCCATGGGTCGGTTGGTTTTTACACTGGGTTGGGCTTAGCCACATATGCTCTTCTCATGGGGATGGTGCTGTGCAGGGCTGGGAGTTGGACGGGACTATCCTTGTAGATCCCTTCCAATTAATCTTATTCCATGATTCTCGGATTGTCTCATGCTAATCCAAGAAGACATTCACAGCCTTTTGGTTAACACTAGAAGAACTGTTTACACAGCAGATACACCCACTCAACTCTCAACACTTGTTGACCCAATCAACCAATACAGCCATTTATCTAAAACAAAGGTCACCCTGTGGTTTGCGTTGACCTAAGTTCGACTTTCCCTACAATAGTTCTGATGGCTTCCTGTGCTTTTCTAGCTTGGACTTCAGTTTCGTGAATACACTTTCTATGTCCATTTCCTCCAAGACTTCCTCCATTGTAGGCAATTATTGTTAAACCACAGAGACTTTTAAACTTAATCTTCTAGAGAAGGAAGCAGAATCTGCCGGAGTTATCAAGCTACAATTTTAATTGCAAGTGTGGCTGATGGAAACCCATCCAAAATAGACAGAGGAGTGCAGCCTCCACCAAAAACACAGAAATTAAGCAATAACTGAAGAAATAAAATGTTAAAATCCATCAGATAACTATTAATTCTAAGTAGACTCTGGAAAATATTTTTATTTTTCTTTTCTTTACCGGCTCACGTACTTTACATTTCAGAGGGCTAAGGAGAGCTCCAGTCAGGAAGACCAGTATGCTGCAAGGTTGGGGCAGTGTCGTGCACCACTTGAAATGCCTTTCGCACTGTCAGTGTCCCTTGAGGTCTGGGCTTTGTGGTTTTCTGAACCCTAACCTTAGGCGTAACCCTAACCCTAACCCTAGGTGCAGCCTAAGAATCAGCATTGGGCTGAAGTGAGTTCCAGTTAGGCAAACAGGAATGCTGTAAGGGTGGGATAGTGCTGCGCTCCCCTTGGCATGCCTTTCGCGTTGTAAGTGTACCTGGAACTGTGTGCTTTGTGGTTTTCTGAACCCTAACCCTAGGCATAATCTTAACCCTAGGCCTAAGAAACCCTAACAGCCTAAGAAACAGCATTGGGCTGAGGTGAGTTCCAATTTGGAAAACAAGAAGGTTCAAAGCTGGGGCAGTGTCGTGCTCCCCTTGGCATGCCTTTGGCACTGTCAGTGTCCCTGAAGCTCTGGGCATTGCGGTTTTCTCAACCCTAACCCTAGGCGGAGCCCTAACCCAGCCATAATCCTAGGTGTAGCCAGAAACCTGGCATTGTGCAGAGGCGATTGCAAAGCAGAAAGAAGAGAGATGCAAGGTTGGGGCAGTGTCGTGGTCCCCTTGACATGCCTTTTGCACTGTCAGTGTCCCTGGAGGTCTGGGCTTTGTGGTTATCTGAACCCTAACCCAAGGCGCAACCTAAGAACAGCGTTGGGCTGAGGCAAGTTCCAATCGGGAAAACAGGAAGACTGTAAGGAAGGGGCAGTGTTGTGGTCCCCTTGGCATGCCTTTTGCATTGTCAGTGTCCCTGGAGCTCTGGGCTTTGTGGCTTTCCAAACCCTAATGCTAGGCATAACCCTACTCCCAACCCTAACCGCAGGCTCAGCTCAAGAAGGAGCTTTGGGCCGAGGCCAGTTCCAATCAGGAAAACATGAAGGCTGCATTGTTGGGGCAGTGCCATGCTCCCCGTGGAATGCCTTTCTCATTGCCACTGTTCCTGGAGCTCTGGGCATTCTGGTTTTCTGAACCCTAAAACCAGGCAGAACCCTAACCCTAACACCAGGCGCAGCCTAAGAAACAGAATTGGGCTGAGGCGAGTTCCAGTAAGGAAAACCTGAGGGCTACATTGTAGGGGGAATTCATCATTCCCCTTGGCAGGCCTTTTGTACTGTCAGGGTACTTGAACCACTGGGCTTTGTGGCTATTTGAACCCTAGCCCTAGGCCTAACCCTAGCCTTAACCGTAACACTTGGTGCAGCATGAGAAAGGGCATTGGGCCGGGGTGAGTTCCAGTCAGGAAAACACAAAGGCTGCATGTTTAGGCCAGTGCCGTGGTCCCCTTGGCATGCCTTTTGCATTGTCACTGTAACCAGAGCTGTGGGCTTTGTGGTTATCTGAACCGTAACCCTAGGCATAACCCTAACCCTAACACTAGGCACAGCCTAAGAAACAGCATTGGGCTGAGGCAAGTCCCAGTAAGGAAAGCACGAAGGCTGCATTGTAGGGGGAATGCATCATACCCCTTGGCAGGCTTTTTGCACTGTCAGTGTACTTGGAGCTCTGGGCTTTTTGGCTTTCTGAACCCTAATCCTAGGTGTAAACCTTACCCTAACCCGAGGCACAGCCTAAGAAGCAGCATTGGGCTGAGACGAGTTCCAATCAGGAGAACATGAAGGATGCAAGGTGGATGCAGTGCTGTACTCCCCTTGGCATGCCTTTGGCATTGTCAGTGTCCCTGGAGCTCTGGGCTTGTGGTTTTCTGAACTCTAACCTTAACCCTAACCCTAGGCATAAGCCTAACCCTAATCCTAACCCTCACCCTAGGCACCGGCTAACAAATAGCATTTGGCTGAGGCGAGTTCCAATCAGGAAAACAGGTTGGCTGCATTGTTGGGGCAGTGCCGTGCTCCCCTTGGCATGCCTTTTTCTTTGTCAGTGTGCCTGGAGCTCTGGGCTTTGTGGTTTTCTTAATCCTAACCCCAGGCATAACCCTAACCCTGTGTTTTAACATAAGGTAGCTTTGTTTTACTGAATTTGGCTGTAAACTGAACTACACTTTCTAATACTAACTATGTATAATAAAAGTTATACTTTGCAATTACATCAGAAAAATCCTGCATTAGTTTTTTATGTGCCATGCTTAAGGTTTCTCCAGAGTTTTGTTTTTTCTAAGCTAAACAAAGCCTTTCCTTATGTCCTTGCAAAGTCAAAGATTTGCTAAGAACCTCAGAATTGGGGAAAAATTACTTATCAGCATAAAATTTCTCATTAGCCACAAAGATGCAAGCCGAAATAACTTGGGGAGTAGAGGAAGATTATAAATCCAAATTTTTGTCAATGTGACACCAAATGAAACCAATATAAATTAGAATAACGGCAAAAATCCCCTGTGGAGTTGTGCCAGATGTTAACCAGAGTATCTGTGATCTGAATCCACTCTTAATACTTTAATAGAAACATTAAGGGAATGTATCAGTTACCACCAAGCACACCATATAAAATGTGTAGCCTTAGCTGCCTACAGAGCAAAAATCTGTTAGTCTGCCATGCTTCTACAATTCTCGAAAGCATTTAGAGACACACTGCATAGACTGGCTTTTTTCATGCTTATTTTTGCTATTGCATGGCAATATTTCAAAGCTGCATTGATTTCTTTTGTTTCTATTATTGGTTAATATTACAGGAAGTCATCAAGAGTATTAGTATAGAACTGAACAGAGATATCAGTGCTTTTCCACAGAAACAAACAAATCCTTTGTGATTTCATCTAGGAATATATGTATGTTAAAAGTTTTACCATTGAAATAGCATGGACACATAGCCTGATAGAATCCTTCAGGTGTGTTTCCACACCTGTTAAAGAACTTTCAAAAACTACTAATGTAAAATAAAAGTGCAGCTTTACAGTCAGGGAATTAATAGACTATTTTGTTGTTTTGGTTTTGTTGTTTTGGTTTTTTTTCCACAGGGGTTTTATCTCCAGGTTAAGTGTTTTCCTATTATAAACTTGTAATATGGAATTTATATTCCTTAGTAATTGGGTTGATAGGAATTCAGTGCTCATTATAATCTGGGAATATAAGAGTTAGTGAAGAGAAGATTCCTCAAGGGGCATATTTTTCAACTGACCCTGTTCTAACACATCAAACTTCTTAGGATGTTAAACTTGCACCTGGCAAGTGGGTTTTTTTAGTGGTAGTAGCTCATTTTGAATCTTTTTGCTCATCATTGCCTCAATCTCTACCAACCATATCTGTTCTGTTCTTATGTCAATAGCAAGGCATGACAGATTATGCTGAAGCCACCAGCATGCTCGGAATACTAGTAACCAGAAAAATCATATCCAATTAAGGTAAATGAAGCTCTCAGGCTCTAGCAAGAATACAGGGTGATGTCTAAAAATAAGCAACCATTTTCTAACACACTGCCTATATTTCTGCCTGAATGAGTTAAATTTTATAAATAGCTGGTATTTGAGGGAGAAATAGGAATGTTTAAGTTATTTCTGTCTACTGGAATTTGTGAAATAAGGGCTTGTGTGATGGACAACAAGTCATCTCCTATCACATACATGCAATTTAATATTGAAGGATGTTTTATTTCTCTGTGGATTGGCTGGTTTGATTAGCTGAATTTTCATGTCCTGTGAGTTCTTGCAAAAAAAAAAAAAAAAAAAAAAGGTGTCACTATTTCTGGATATTTATTATATTTATTAGTAGTGGGAGATGTAGGGAAAACCCAGCAATTTACCCAAGAAAACTTTTTCAGTTATATATTCAAGTATTTTAAATATTGTGGTTTAGCTACAGTGGAAAGGACAAAAAGAAGTACTCTGAAGGAACACTCTAATGCTAAGGTCAGGAAAGGCAGGCTGCAAAGAATATTTGCTTCCTGACTCTTTTGCTGAATCACAGAATCATTGAATGGTGTGGGTTGGAAAGGCACTTCAAAGACCATCTTCTTCCAATCCCCCTGCCTTGGGCAGGGACACCTTCCTCTAGACCAGGTTGCTCAGAGTCCCATCCAACCTGGCCTTGTACATTCTGAGGTATGGGACATCTGCAACTTCTTTGGGCAACCTGTTCCAGTGCCTCATCACCCTCACAGTAAAGAATTTCTTCCTAATATTTAAAGTTTATCTCTTTCAGTTTGAAGCCATTCCTCCTTGTTCTATCACTACATGCCTTTGTAGAAAGTTTCTTTCCATCTTACTTGTAGGCTCCCTTCAGGATCTGGAAGCCTACAATTAGGTGACCCCAAAGCCTTCTCTTTACTGTAGCCTAACAAACTACTCGAAACTGATGGTTGAGATCCAAATTCAAATGAGGCCATTCTGACAAGATACATGAACAAGGGGGAATTTAATTTATAAGTGCTCCTATTTTAATCTTTTACTTCCAATAGGTAATTTTCTCAGTTTTTAATCAAGTAGAATCTTGGTGCACCTGAAAACTCTCAGGTTTTTCAGGTGTGCTCATTTTAAAGGAAAGGAGCAGGTAGGTCTTCAAAACCCTGGCCAAGGCAGGTATCTGTCTTCATGGATGGATGAACTTTTCAACCAGGGTGAATCATGAGCACTGAGAACAAGAATATGGCACAACAATGTGCAATCTGCTTGTAGCTTCCCAGATTACAGACACTGACATGGCTTTCTCCAAGGTAGCTACTGGAATGGAGCCTGGAATGGGGAAGAGCTCCTGTATTCACTTATCAAAGCAAGCATGCTCAAAATAATTCAAAGCTCCACAAGCTGCTGAAAAACTAGTTAGAATAATTAAGATAAACTCAAGTGTGCTTTACCTCAGAGCTCCACTGCAGTTTTAAGTTATGAGGACTTTGACACTTGCTGTACAGTTTTGCAGATTTGCAGTGTAGATTTCTATCATATCAAACATCATGATAGCATTATCTCTGTTTTCTGCTTTGTCCATCTTTTTTTGCTCAGTGGTAGGTGATAGTAGAATTTCCTTGCTTCCTGCCCAGAAATATAACGACTACAGGAAGCAAAGAATCTCCTAATGAGGTTTCAAAGAAAGGATTAACTAGAAAATGAAGGCATCTGTGTGTGACAGTGGAATCAACATTAGATGTTTTTCAATGTATCAGAATTTCTATTAAACAATAACCATACTTGTCTGTGCTTACTCCTAGAATATATCTGCTCTACTCACTGTTTCACTGTGAATATTTTAGCGATAACTAAAACAGCAAGAAAAATGATGTGCACCTGCTCTTGAGTGTCACTATGCCAGGGTGTATGATGTCTAAGATTGTGAACCTGAACACAGCATTATGCACACAGCTTTCAGAGCAGAACTTTCTTTCAGTGGCTGGCACCATCTACATGGATATACCTTTTGCTCTCTCACAAACACATCTTTGGGTATGGGCTTGCCTTCATACATATCCCTCTGCTTGATTGCCACAAAGAGTATGTATATGTGCGTGTGTCTTTATGTTCAAGAATGGATTCAAAAAGAAGTAATTCATCAAGTAGACTTCTAGCAGAGAGTTGATAGGTCTTTGGAACAATTACCTATGTTGGCCATACACAGGGAGTTTGTATAACATAAATCTGACTATTTGTATCTATCCTACAAAAATAAAGATCAAAATGAATGTCAGACACACAACTGTTACATATAAGTTTAACTGCAACAATCCTTTAATTCCATTAACTTTTAAACATTCTTCACATGCCTAATTCTCCATGCAACTTCTTTCCACTGGATGGAAAAAGAAGTCAGTTTCTTGTAGCCATAAGTCCTCCCTGGAAGTAAATTGTCAGTGAATGGTATTTTCAAATGGTTCATAGTGCCTGCATCTTACTAAGAAAAATTATTGTCTTAATATCATTGCAAATTACAACAGAAATATTATGCATACTAGAGTTATTCTGAATGTTTTATTTAGAAAAGCATTGAATCTAAAAAAACATATCATTTAAAAATTTACACCACAGTGTTCCATACATTCTTAAAAATTAAAGCTGTCCATCCTGGCTGTATTTGCTTATGAAAAATAGTTCAGCTTTAAATAAAGTCATAAAAATTGCATTCTTCTCATTTCTAGAGGTAATCAGCTATGACATTCAGTGATAAATCTCTGCTCTATTCATTTTCTTATTCTTCTAGGAAAATAAAAATGAAATGTTTATAAAGGTGATGATCAGAGCGGCTGTAATGTAATCTCCACCCTTTCTTTCAGCCATTTTAAAGATGAATGCATGCTGAGAGAGTTTGGAGGCTCTTTATAAGATATCCTGAGAAGTTTAAGAAGAATTATTTCATTTTTATTACTTTTGTTTACCTGTTTTATTCCATTCTTTTTAAAAATTTATTTTCAGCTCTATTAAATGAATGTCTGAAAAATATTTCTGCAGGTTTTCATAACATGTATAAGGTCATTGGAACCCATCCCTACTCCAGCTGTATCTTTTTGCTCTCAGTGGAAAAAGCTCTAAGAAGAGGGTTTAGACCACTGCTATTGATCTAATGAAGTACTTAAATGTGAGAAGAAAGATTATAATATTAGCTTGCTTACTTTGAGAGATGATGATGTTTCTATGCTTCTTAATGATAGGTAAAAAGCATATACACATTGAATATATCTTGCCTAAGATACATAGGGGAAAGCAAATCCATATATAAAGCTTTGTTTGGTTCAGTTTAGAAGACTGATGGTTTTTCATTCTGAAGAATGGATGGGTTATTGATGGTTTCTTTAACAAATAATGTAATATTTTTATTTCTACATGAGTGAATGCAGAAATAGTATTAATTTATTCCCAATAATTTATATGGTAGTTCTACAGTATAAATCAGCTATCATCACTAGATTATGCTGCTTTCTTGGATCTGATATTAGGCTCACAGTATTTAAAATCAACAGAAATGAAGTGCAATTTATGATTTTTCTTCCACCGGAAAGATATTTGATCTTGAAAATAGGTAAGGAAACATAAATACCTAAAAATATTGACCCTGCTGAGGAGTCATGAGAAAAAAACCTTAAAGATCTTATGTTTACTTTAAACCTACTTAAAAGTAGGCACAAAAAATGCATTACATAAAGAGATTAAAATTCAAAACTTCAATTAAATCTCCAGACAGATGTCTGTTCGTGACATATAGAGCTCAAAAGATTCAAACTGGAATTCTTCTGCATTTATATGGCTTTATGCTTCATACAGTTTCCTTAATTTTTTCCCATGAAGGTGGTAGAGGTGAGCCCTTTCAATCAACAGAGGAGTAATTACTCTGAATTTGGATAATGACATAAACATAGTTAGAAACACCACCCCCTAAAACCACTCCCATTTTCATTGTTATTTTGCAGATTATTCTGAGTTAGAAGCATCCCACAAGGATAATCAAGTCCAGCTCCTAGGCGAATAGTCCATACTAAGATTGAACCCACAACCTCAGTGTAATAGTTATAGTGCCCAGGTAACCTCCTTTACATTGTGGCTCTTTCTGATTAAAGGGAAGTATTCTAAAGAACAGCACTGGTGGATTTGTCTCTGGCTCTCTGCATAAACATTAAATAATTTGGTTATAGCTAACACAACTTATCTGCCTTTAACAGTGTAAATCTTAGACAGCATCTATTAAGCAAATCAACTACATTTCCTCAATGATCCAAATAGATGGAAAATTTATATCCTGTCTTACAATGAAAAAAATCCCCCAGAGAAGTTACTTTTAGTTTTGACTAGACAGAAAAGTTAAATTGTATTTTAGATGTTTAATGTGAGGAATAACAGATCCCCTTCAAGTTTGTGTTAAGTACTCAAGAATAGCTGGTGATATGTTTCAGAAAAGAGAGTTGGACTCTTCTGTTCATGTGAAATCATTTCAGGTCAGAAAAACACCCCAAAAACAATATTAATAACAATAATATAGCAGCAATGACAATAACAACAACAACCACCACCACCACAACAGCAACAACAACATAATAATAACAATAACAATAATAAATAAAACTGCTAACATTTGTGGTTCCTGCAGAACCACATTAGCTAGTCTTGGGCCCAGATTGGTCAAAAATGTATCATGACAATTGTAACTGTGGGTTTATCTGCATCTGCTTGATACCAAAAAGAGGTTTTTTTCCCCATAGGTGTTTAACAGGCAGTACAACATAATAGTAAACATGAAAAATGCTGAAAGTGCTTATTAATGCAAATAGAAATGTGTGTGTTTAATAGGAGAATCTGACATTTTTGACATTCTGACATTCAAGTAAGGAATTTGCTGGATCTTGCAAAACTACAAAAATTAATCCATATATTCTCCTTATTTCACAAAAATGTACTTAATGCACTGAGTACCAATGTTGTGTGCTGACTTTCACTACTGCTGAGCTGTAAGTCTTGGCAAATTACAGGCATTATGTCATTAAATTATTACAATTCAAAGAGCCCTCCTTGATGATGAGTGAAAAGATCTCCCATCTACTATTTTTTTCAACAGTCATAAAATTAGCTATTCCCACACATATTCACTTACTCAACAATAAGTCAATCCTTAGTACTCCTGCAGACAACCTGAAAATCTTTGAGGTATTGTTTCAGTTGGAGGGATATAGCAGGACAATACTAAATTGTGATAATGGCTATTTATGCAAACAGTTTTGAAACAATAATTTACATCCTTCTTCTTAAATGTTAAAAAATACTGCTAAATTAAGTCAATTTTGTCCTATTGAGGAACAAGTAAAAGTGGTGACTTGGATTTGAAACTGGGACCTATTTGTCATTAAGATGATCGAAAAAGGGTGTTTAGAAACAAAATATAGATAAGCAGACTTGTCTTGTCTGGTATTACTTGGAAAAATAATCAGATATCAATATGAGGGAGAAGAAAAAACTGACACAGCTGAAAGGAATAATGTACAGAAACGTGAAATAATAAAATATGATATACTGCCCAAGAAAAACAAAATATTTGCATTCTGTGTAGCCTCCCTGTTATCTAAGCATCAGGGTGAAATTTACTCTGTAAAGCTGTAGACCTTGAGATACTGAAAATTAGAAACTTAAAAAAAAAAAGAAAGCAAAAGGCAGCTTTTTGATTTTTTTTTAAGATTTCTGTAACAATGAAAAACTAAAATTGAAGACTGTCACCACACTTGAACCCTGACTGGTTCAATCAACAGCACAATGGTTTTCATATAGAATTTAATCATGCACAACATCTAAATATTGAGATTTTATGCATACTAATGTGTAACACCACAGTTTTAGCTTTATAAAAATGCAGATGTAACCACACACACCTCAAAATAATCACAGTTTTCACTAGCAATTGCTTTAGACTTGTTAACAGATGCTGCTGTAATTAAAAAAAATCTTTACATCTTTTATTTTGAGTGAGGCTCCTAATGTAGCTTTTTCCAGCACATGCAAGTATAAAATTTGTGATTTGTATATACTAGCATCATTTTCTGTTCTGTCTTTACATGTAGGCAGCCTCCTTGGCCTACCACTCTTGTAACGGCATATTAGGCTGGGGGTCTAAAAATTAATTTGAAAAAAGGAAAGCAAACCTGAAAATTAAACAACTATGGAACTAGAAAGTCACAGGAGCACATGGGGCAAGTAAGATATTTACTGTAAAATCATCCAAAGAACACTTAGCCTTACAACTACCATATATGTCATAATATACTGCATAATGTCCTTCGATTAATTTCAGATGTCAGTACAATGGTCAAAACCCAGAGTAAGCGCAGTGTCCTACAGAAAAAGAACAGACAAAAAACAACTATATCAGATAAAACAGGATTATTTGCCTTCTATGGATCATTGGCATGGCTCTTTCCTGTATCATTAGAGTATTCTAGTAATACCCTCATTGTACCCCCAAATACTGAGTATTGTCTGCAGAGAAGGTTCGGGGCCTCTAAAGCTTTTCTTGATAATTTCTTTTGTGACAGTGAAGGCATGTAAAGAAGTAAAATCTCTCTAATCACAATTATTCAGAAAATAACTTCTTATTGCCTTGTGAGCCTATGAGTTTGCACAAGAAGGGAAAATATATGTGTACTATGGAAGAGCCATTTGTCGGATTGTATTAGAGCATGTGGATGTGGTGGTAAGTCTTCCTTCAGCCCAAGTTTTTTCAGGAATGTATAAAATGTTTAAATCTGGGAGACTTAAATGTTTAAAGCTCACTAAGGTGATCTTTTTCTTTGATGAAATACATGTGGGAAACTTGAAAAGTCTTTTGTAATGTGAATTTTATCCTTCCAACTCATCTTGCATATACATACACTATTTATTGTTCTTGTGATCAATGCTAAGAGTTATTTCTCAACATAACACAACACAAGCAGAGTGTTTTTGTGACCACTGAAAAAAAAGGGATCCCTAGGAGTTTGAGTTCTTCACGTTTTGAGATTGTTGACTTATATGAACTTAAAATTTGTATTTGTTGCTATGTTTTAAATTTTCTTCTCCAGCCTCGACCCACAACATGCTTTAATTCTCAAATTATATTTGAATTATTAGCAGGTATTCAGTGCTCAGTTTGACTAATTCTCAGTGGGCAGCCTTAAACTTTAGCAAAGATTACTAGCATGCCTGAGAAAACTAAAGAAGTGTGTGGTACAGAAAGCAATAGATAATTAGCATGAAAGTAGAATTTCTGAATGCACATTTACAGATTTTTTTCTCTAATTAGAGATGAGGAAGTATACACTGACTTTATTCAGTACATACCTGGGATTCTTCTCTCCCAACTTTAATGAACATTGCAAAGAGTTTCTTTATGCTACTAAGACTTTCCCAGATGATCAGCATTTTATGAACAAGGGCCTCATCTGTGGCATTTTATGGTTTATCTCTGATTCTTCTTCTTCTGTGTCATTTTTGGATTGTCTTGAGTTTCTCCCGCTTGTTCAACCAAGGCTGACACAAAATCAGGAACATAGTTTATATGAGATGCATCTAAAAGTTGCCACTGTTTTAGTAGGTTTGTACAGACCTGCAGATCACTCATCATATTTGTTAGCTATAAAACTAATATAAATATTCTGGAGCAGAAAAGAAAATGAGAGGCTAGAACTAAACAAGAATTTATTTAATTGTCAAACTTCATGACCTCTTTCTTTATGAAAGTGGGATGATAAGAGAAGGCTTAAAGACCCTCATTAAAGCACCCCAGAAACTTGTGTTAACTTATACCAACTCCTGAAAATTTATTCTATCTGTAAGTGCATGCATTCTGCAGGTGCTTTAGAAGTACATTCAAATGCTAATAACATTAGTGCCACTACTTTTGGTTTGACAGACCACAGGAATTACTTTAAAACGCCAGCTTTGTGAACATCTGGAATTAGGAAATTGAGGTATTCCCTTTGATTACTTTGATTTACATCCAAGCTGCTCATAAATGTCCCACTCAAGTGTCAGACGATTCAAATCAGAGAGCTGCAATAAGTACTTCTTTTCTGACTCAGCACTTTTTCCCCAAATAATCTTAAAATCAAGAATCTCTGAGATCCAAAGTCAGGTTATAAAAATTCATTCATCTAATAGAGTGGAAGTAGTTTTCAAGAGTGACCAAATTTATGTTAAACATAACTGACAAGGACTCTGCAGAATGTTTAGCCTGTGTTTTCCCAGATCAAGGAATCTCCATCTGTCTTGATTCTTAGCTCCCAAGGAGCACCAGCCATGTCACGAATTCCTACATGCTTTAAGGAAGTCATGTTTAACTTCTGTAAATCCACTGTTACAAAGAATTCATCTCATATGGAAATTTTCCCGTACATGGCTGCCAACTCTACAGACAACAACTGAGATACCTCTTGGTTAAAAAGTGTCTGAATGACAGCTCTTATTACCTCAGTGTCAAAAGGGGCAACTGAGTGAAATGGAGCTGAGGAAGACAAGACAAAAAAGGATGATGTAAAAGCCACCTAAAGGTTCTTTCATGCACATTCAGTGGCTATACCAGGGTTTGAATCCTTGGAATTCTACAGGGAAACACAATCCTTTCCATATAAATGACATTAGGAATATTGGCTATTTTAGTCATAATCAAGAGCAGATGAAGGAAGGAAACGAGTCTCTTTAATGATCTATTCATGCTGCTATGAGAGAGAGAGAAAGATGGCCTGCAGACAGTGATATAAGGGTTCTGTGATGGACAAGTTTTGCTCTACACAGTACAGGTTAGACTTTGATTCATTTATGCACTGTTAAAAATATATATATTTATACAAATCCTTCATACTCCTAATCACTTATAGTCTGAGCTGTGTATAATGGTCCTTTTATTTTACCATGGCTTCTTCTGTCATATCTTAAAAATCCTCATCTCTTCCAGTGAAGCTGTGCTATTAATTGATATGTGGTAAAGGCAAGCACTCATTTCACAGAAAATAGGATAGATGAAAGCACTGAAATGCCATGGTGATGAACAACATAAAGGAATCTACAGATATAATAAAGTATGAATAAGATTAGATAACACCATGGAGGAATTAAGAAAGCATCTGTTTACAAGGTTTATTATAAATATTTAGAAAAAATACCATCTCTTCTGAAAACAAGTTGTCTCACTTTACAACAATCAAATAGATTCATAACTATTCTATTTTTTTAGAAATGTCATAATGTGAATTTCCCTAAACTGAAGGCTAGGGATAGGTGAGTAGTGCATGCCATTTTAAAGAATTTAACTTTTTCAAGAAAATGCAGAGTTTATTAAATATGTAAGTTGCAATGTACATAAAATTCACATACAAATCACTATTACATTTTTGTCTGCCAATTTCACACTAAGGATTTCTGCCAGAAAATTAGGTCACATTATTTAAGATCAGTTTTCATGTGCTGCTTGAGGCTCACGGCTAAAAAAATATGGAATCATATTTGTTGCTTTTACATTGAAACAGATTTTTATGAGAGATAATGTAAACCAGAAAGTTTATGTGTTTGTATTTTATATATTACAGTAAACTTTAATAACTAATTACTATGCCTTGCCCTTTGGAACAGCTGAAGGCAGGCATGTTTTCTCACTCAAGAACAGATGCACCATACGCTAGCCTCCTTTTTGTAGTAGATGGACAGGGAGGGTTGAAAAAACCTGGGTGTATGAATGCAACATTGAAGGTGTGTCAGGTTAGGAACAATCACTTGAGTTATCTCTACAGTAGAGCTTTTCAACAATTCCAATGGTATCTCTTCACGGTGGATTGTTGTCTGGGATTTGCAGAACAGAAAGCATGAGCCTTTCTTGCTAGAAAGAGCTGGACTAAGTCCATCAGGTTGGCTGTAGTTTCTGTGCTGACACTGTTCTTTTAAGCCATTCAAGTTCTTTATCTGCACAGCTGCTGTTTCACTTATTAGTATTCTACAAAGGAGCTCATTCTAGCATAGTTCACTCCAGGACTGCTCTCAAAGGCAAACTGGATGAAACTTTGAACTGCATGCTTCTCCAGTATTATTCCAGTTGAATTTGTACTTTCACGTGACCACATGTACCTATCAGGGCAGGTACCACACACTTTTCATCTTGTGCTAGAAAAATACTTCTTTAGCAAGCTGAAACTTACTTCATGATGTCATAGACACACCAAAAAAATCATCATCTTGTTTCCAGTTGTAATTATTTCCAAACAACACCATCTCTATTCTGTATTTCTAAAGACTAAACTTCCCAGTCTTCCATAGTACTTCTCTGCACTTTTTTGTCTTTCTTCTATCAGCATTCATTAATAGGAAAAAAAAAAGTGTTTCCCTACTGCACAGCTTTCACTTCTACCTCTAGATATTTGGCTTTTCTTTTGACTCTTTCTCCCAGCAGTAACAAAAGGGAGAGTAACTTTGAATGCTGGACAGTATCCCCAACATAAATGAGGTCTTAATTTGAAATCCATATTTAAGAGTCATCATTTTCATTGCAAGTTAAGGTCATTGCAATTTTTCAAAAAGAATATTTTTACTTTCAATAGTATATTTTAGTATATTAGTTTAGAAATACATTGCCCAGTGCTGTCAGCTAGACATTTATACTGACCAGTGTTAGATCAGCAACATAAGGTTTTGGTACCAAGAAAATTTCAAATATTCTCAATCATCCTAACCAATTAATTGTGCATTGGGAAAAACAAAAAGAAATATTTACACAAAATATTATTTTTATACATTGTGAGGTATTTTAAAAGTATGTTTCATTAGCTCTAATTAATGCTGATAGCACATCACAGGGAACGCATTCCTGCCTATGCTGAAACAAGTTTTTACAGTAGATACATATATACATATATACCCAATTTTAAAACTTATGCTAAAATTTTTTACAATGGAAGCTACCATGTTAAGGAAACTTCCCTGTCCAGCCACCGAGGCACTCTGGCAGTCATACCACTCACCACCTGAGCTGGGACCAAAGCCCCTCCACAGCTACACACACCACACTCACACATTCAGATCAGGTGTCCTTACCAGCTTGACCCCAGCTCCACTCCCATGGCAGAGTTTCAGATGTCCAGATCCTTAAAAATAATTTAATCACGGAGAAATAACTAAATTACCAAATAACAGATCAATCTGGGTACCTCTGTGGAGAGACCCAGAACAAAGGAAACTGGCTATACCCTTACAGTCTAAGCGTGGGGAAGTCTGGGGTCGTTGGCTCATGCTGTGTCTCTGAGTGTCTGGTCCCCTGGCTGTGCCACAGGTACCTGGACCCTTTTAAGCAAAGGGCAGTTCATGGCTTCTTTTCTGAGGCTGCTGACACCCAGAGCTCAACTTGCAGCTCACCCTGCAGCTGCACACTGAGCTACCTGCACTGTGCTCCTCAGCATCCATATGTACTAATTTTTCTCCCTAGTTCTCTGTCCAAACAGGCATTTGCTTAAAAAGAAGTCTTGTTTTGGGCTTTAATTTCAAACTCTAACCCACAAAGAAAATGTTCTTCTAATATCTCTGAAACCATAGTTGTGAATTTTTCATCTCATCAGTCAAAGATTTCTAAACCTTCTACCAGTAAAGAAAATGAAAACTGTACTCATAAAGGACCACATGGACTTCAGCTGGTGAAAACCAACAGTTAAAATAAACTTAGAGCCCATCAATGTCTGTATCAATTGATTGCTTGCATGCATTCTTCTTTCACAGGTCTGTCTGTTTTATGAACCTATTTGTATTTTTGTCATCTATGACATCCTGTAGCAACAAGTTTCACAATTCAGCTGATTTGTGTAAAAAATATTGCCTTTTGTATCCTTTAACATCTGGTTCCTAGGAAGTTCTTTTGATGTACTTATGCACATATTCCAATCCACTCAGGACTTTATTGACTAACTAATTCCAGCTGCCTCTTTTTCTAACTATAGAGACTGTTTGCATAAATAAAACCTACTCCATAAGTTTTATTATTCTTTTTACCATAGTCTATTTTTATATATTCTACTGAGACTAGAAGGAGATACAGAACTGCAAAGTGTTTACCCATTTCTCTAAATATGCTCTTAAATTGTTTATTCCTTTCCTAGTCATTCAAAATGCCATATTCAGGTTTTTTGAGCGCTTCCTAGAATGGATCTGATATTTTTGTAGAATTGTCTACAATGAGTCTGGAATCACTTTCCTGAATGGTAGTAAGTTATTTAGGTTCTCTCATTGTTTATATACATAGATGTTATTCCATCTGCTCGTTATTCTACATTTATCACCACTGAATTTCATCTTTTACTGCTCCTTCAGTATTTTAAACTTGTGCAACTTTTCATTGCCAGATTTTGCTTTTACTATCCTGAATAGTTTAATGCTACCAGAAAACTTTGTCACCTCACTACTCACCTCTTTTCCAGAAAGCTTATGAATATGTGCAATAAATGAGCATGTGAGAAAATGCAATGTGCAATGAATTTACAGAAGTGTCTAGCTCTGACTTCCCCTGTTTTTCCCCTTTTTCCACACCACTGCAGCCACTTCATCATCCAAGAACTATACAGGATTGCAGAGAGACAAAAGATAATTATTCATCAATTCAGGGATGGAAGAACAGTGATAAAACTAGAAAAAATATATGCAGTAAGTTTTCTAGCATTTCTGGTGGAAATAGTTCTTCCTTAAAGGTAGGATCATGTGGCACCAATAGCCCAGAAAAACCCTAGGTGAATAACTGCACTTTCCTTTAATATTCAGGTGGTTTTTTTTACAGAATGAAATTTGTTTCTTTCTTTGTGTCCTACTAATGTAATATCTCAAAGTTACACTTTCATTTTCATATTTCCAGTGCTGAAGTACTACCAGAGAGAGGTGAAGTATGCAAGTATCCACAAAGTTGTGCTTTCTCTTTTTTGTTTCTGGATTGTTGATTGCTGTTTTTGGGAAATTACCAGAGCCTCAAAAGACTGTACCAATGTCAGTGTGGTTGTTCCTAAACTGAGCATCATGACATAAATGTCAGCAGATAAGA
The DNA here is from genome assembly GCF_041296385.1 of Aphelocoma coerulescens. Lineage (NCBI taxonomy): Eukaryota > Metazoa > Chordata > Aves > Passeriformes > Corvidae > Aphelocoma > Aphelocoma coerulescens. Next base: position 33,110,723 of record NC_091014.1, on the reverse strand, counting down.
AGAGAGTCCTTGCAAACAATAAAACCCAGTGAAATGTTAACTGGAGATTAACACACAGGGCATTTCAAGGCAAGGAGAAGAAAAGTTTTTAGAACATACTGCTAATGTAGTCTCATTTTGGATACCTTTAAGTACCAATACTACTTTCAAATGGTACGTTGTTAATAGAAAGCTAGTCAATAGCATGTTCTGGGTTTAGGTACATGTATCTGTTTAAAGTTATAGGCTTGGCTTGTTCTGTTCTAGTTCTTTGCTTGGCTTATTATTGCAGAGCTTTTTAATTGAATGCAGTGTATAACCAGTTTTATTGCCTACGCAGACACATGTACTTCTAGAAACAAATCAAATATACGAGGGAATAGGAACTTTTATTTCTATTTTTTTGAAGAAGAGAAAAAAATTATCAGTTACTGCTCTCTGTTGATGTAACGACAATTCAAGGTGGTATTAAAATACAGAGAATCTTTCAATCTGGAATTTTGCATAAACTTTTATGTAGTTTATTACTGAATAGAACTTATGAAGCAATTGACTTCAAATTGTCTGTTTCTATCTACAGCTTAGTTAAGACCCTGTGATCCTATTTGTCATGGTATTCCCCAGTTAAGTACCCCTACCAAGTCTCTCCAAAACCACATGCTACTCCCCCTTCCCCTCCCCTTTCCTCCTGTAGTAGGATGAATTTGAGAATTGGAGGCACAAAAGACAAAAATCTCAGGCTGAGATAAGAAAAAATTACTGGAAACAGCAGTGATATAAGAAAATAACCAGTAACAGCAAAAAATTAATAACAAAAGTTATGAGATAATAAATTATTCCTGGGGAAAAACCATCCCTGATAAAAGACACTCCACCATGTTTTCTCAATTGGAAGGAACCCCTTCTCCTCAGAAGAAAGAGACTCCCTTCCTCCTGTGCCCAGCAACAATGCGAGGTGGTACAGAATAACTCATTAACCCTATCTTGGCTGGAACCATGACACTATGCTAAGAAGAATAATTTTATTTTCACCAGAGTAGATATCTGAATAACAGTTTTTGCCAAAACAAGACATGGCCATGATTTAAAGATGCCACTATTTTTTATAATGTTTTAATGCTTTACATCACTCTGAAGCATGATAGGTGTTGTAAAGCTGATACAGATGAAAAGAAGAAAAAGAAAAATGTTAAAGATCCTTTGTGTCAATATTGTCATCCTGAGCTGTACATTAAACGGTGGAAAGATGATCTTATAGCTCTTTTCCAGCCTAAATGGTTCTGTGAATCTGTAGCAGATGAGCTTCAATGATGGTGACTGGGAGAGGTTGCAGAACAAACAGCAGAAGGAGTGACTCAAACTCCGAGGTGTTTCTTGGTCAGAAATGCATTAAAATATGGAGTCAGTAATTAAGATTTAATTTAACTGTAATCCTCATCAGTACTCTACCATTTTTATTTATTATTTTTTCTCTGTGTTCTCTTTCATGCTAAGAAAACATCTGAAGGACATCCAAAAAGGAGATATTAAATTAATCTCATATATCAAAAGCACAATAAGCTGTTCCAGGCTTCACTGCTTGGAATCAAAGCTCTTCACCTGATTTCTGCAGCACTCTATGTCCTGTGCACTCCTTCATGGAGGAAAGAAAGAAATAAATTAGTTTTCTTTTATTACCTCTCCAACTTATAAAAAGAAACATGAAGAAACCATGAATCACTCTGTGACATGAATGAGGAGGAAATTGTCTGAAAAGAATTCACTTGTAGTGAAATAAACTCACATAACATGAAATGAAAACCTTAATGTACTTCATGGTGTTTCTAAGGATTTATATTCTATTGCTAGCAAAGAACAAATCAAGCTATGGTACAAAAAATTTGCATACAGAAACTGCTCAGAAAAGACAATTTTCTTTACACTACCCTCCACTTTCTAATATCCCTCTCCTTGTTCACAGTAAAACATTTTATTACACTCTGTGAATCTTACCATCTCAATGATAAATTCTCGTCTGGAATAAAGACTTGGTGGTAGAGAAGTATCATAACCTGGGAAGACATTACCAAATCTCAACTAGATTTCCTCATTCTTACAAAATTCTACAGTTTCCTAATCTTTGCAATGTACCAATGGATGGAGAAGTTTCAAGTGTGTGTTATTTGGGAGAACAGCACTGTAGGAATGACAGAAAAGTCCGTGCTTAAAATGCTAAATTGTGTCCCAGTACATTTTTGCCTTCAGACGAAGAAAGACAGAGGAAGAAGTTGCTTAAAAAGAACTCATTTATAATGAAAAGGCACTGGAATAAAAGTCTTAATTTTTTTGCCATTTTTATAAGGTATTCTATATTCTGATTAAAATGAACAGCTGAAGCCGAGTATAGTCTTATCATAGTTAGAAACTGATATGTAACAATAAAATTTAATGGATTGTTACTGTACATATAACTAACATGTACAAGATACAAAAAGTCTATTTATCCAAAGATAAGAAAATGAATTTATTACATCAAGAGGTGCTGCAAGAAAAGCATAGAAAGTAAAACAGATAAAAGCACTGTGCTCACTAGATAAAACTTTCTTAGTAATTTTAATGCAATATCATTGACCACAATTGTTTCACTTTCAGTCATTAAAGAGAAATTAAAAAACCACAACAAAAATCAAGTTTATTTGCTTTTAAGAAAAGCCTACTTGTTGCTGTAAATAACTGAAATACATATTTTATTAAAACAGTTATTATACTCAACTCTTTAAAACAAACACATTTAATACGTAAAATATTCAGAGAATTGTGTATTCCAAAAAATTACTAAGCTAATATTTAAGAAGATGATTCTTTTGCTCAGAGGCTCTATGTGTAGTTTTGAAAGCCATTAAAAGCAAGATTGTAACAGTATGAGGCTGCGGGAAAAAAAGCGCTTTAGTTTATGCCGCCGACAGTTTTTGACTCCTGTACATGTAGATGTTCCATGTCCCTATGCCCCGAATATGTTGCAGAAGATGAAAAACAAAGATGTGGATCCTGGGAACAAAGAGTCTGTTGGAACCAAGTAACGTCCATGGTGTTATTTCTCCCTGACCTGAACATGAGAGCATAAGGCCAGGGCAGAGAGTAAGGGAGTATATCCAGGGGTGTAACAGCTTCCTGCTGCGACAATCCAAGCACATAACATACTTTCATCTGGCCTTTTGGATAAACATTAGTAGTGGGGATAATACTGGTAGAGGCAACAAGATTTAAGGGGTAAAATTTCAGCAAATAAACCTGGAATGTATATACATAGCTGGTAAGAGTAAATTTTCCTAAAGGGGAGGAGAATTCCCAAAATGAATGGCATGTAAAATTTAATTTACTATTTGATTTTTAAAATTATCTCTCTGGCCAGTGCATCTGATACTTACTTACATCCTCACACACACTTTTAGATTTCCCTCTCTCACATGTAAATCCTCTCCAGCCCTATTATGGTGTCCTAAAAAAGTAGGAAGCGAAACTATCAGCTTCTTATCTGTTTCAGTCTCACACAACAGAGCACAGATCTCATCAACATTCATGTAATCAGTGTGGTTATAACCAATGCTGCTTGCCTTTGTCATGGTTAAAATTGAGGTAACTGTTTTTCTTCCTTCTCTCTGTTGAATTGGATTCAAAGGCAATGATTCTAAAATGCATCCAACTTCTAAAATATTATGCCACCATGTGTGAAGAGTTATTTAATACTCTTTAAGTATTAAAGAGTATTGCTAGCATGTGTGAAGAGCTTCTCAATAGCTAGTCCCTTGTCTCAGATCTGTATTTGTATACTGGTTTGAAGACTTGTATTAATTTGTTTTATAGAGAAAGTCTGTCATGATCTACTTTGTCCCATTAGGCACTTGGTCTAACATTTTCACAAGCACTGTTTCCTCATATTTGTGAAAATTTGGTTGACATTTGAGAGTTGAAAATTGCAGCCTTCTTCATCAGACTGAAAATAAAATGACCATAAAGTAAACTATTCATTTTTCTTTTCGGTTTTGGAGACACATGTATGTATACTTATATATTTGCAGAGTTGTCACTGTCTAACACAATATAAAAGACACAGAAAGGAAAGAAAAATGGGAATGGGTTAAAACTGCAAATAAACTTGAGCTATCAGACTTCAGCAACTTGTGTTGAATTTAAAATATTACACAACACTCTTTAACTGTACCTTTAATATCTGAAGGTGGAAAATTGTAATGTCTTTGAAAGAATGTTTGCAATGGAACAAGTGTTCAATGAAATACAGCAAAGTTCCTATATTAACTTTAATAAATCTCTCAATAGGATCAAAAACTTTTGTAGATTTAAAAAACAGATAGTATGTTTTCAACCACTGTGGGGCTTTTTAAATTTCATTTTTTCAGGTTCTTGCAAGTTTATTATTAAACATTTGGATTCCCATATACACTCACAGAATGTGAAGATCCTGTAAAACCAGCCTGAGACCAAAACATGTGCAAGTCCTAATCCCCAAGTCCCTAATCAAAATACCCAAACTTTGCAAACCACAGTACCTGTGAATAACCAACCAATGGCTAGACATCACACTCCAAGTTTTGCAAATCCTCCATGTTTTTATCATGATTCCATGTATCAAATTCAGATCAGATTTGTGATTTAGTCTGTACTCATTAGTCCACACTTTAAAATGATCCAGGCACAGCCCCATGTAATTCAGTGACCAGCTTAGCTTTCAATGCAAGCAATATCTTGAACAGCTGTTACATCACAACATTCCAGCTGTGGTTTTTGTGAAACACTAATATTTAATTCCAAGGTTTACTGAAGCTGGTGTGTGTGCCATATGAGCACACATAATAGAGATGCCTTGGGAATACATAATTACTCAGGGAGTTTTGGTAGGAAGAGAACTACTGTGACAAAAAACAGAATCAATAGCTGAACTCATCCTTCCTAGAACTCATCCTTCCAAATGACTATGAGGTAATACAAAAAAAAAACAATTTTCCAGTGAAAAGGTCAGACAAAAATAGACAAATTAGAGTGAATAAGAGATTCTGATTTGTTTTCAACAAAGAATGCATGTTGCTTAAGAAAGGGTGGAAAAAGGGATACCAGGGCAATGAGAATATTATCATGGAGCTGGAAAATGCTTCATCCAGAAGTGCATAAGAAATCCCATGGGTTCCTGATGGAGAACCTGGTATTCTCTGTTCTATAGTGTGTTTTTAGCTGGGGTCACAGAGAAGAGTAACAATAGTGTTGGATGATTGTATGAAGAAAGTTAACACTCATTATGATCAGAGATCATCCAAATATGAAAAAAAATTAAAAATCAATATACTTCAGTACTTCATTGTAAAAGCAGGGGAAGTGATGACAACAGAAGGAAAACTGATTTCTTCTACTTCTTTTTTGGTATTTCTACTTTCATTATAATTATCTTAAAATGATAGAAGAAAAGGACAAAGGAACACTTTTAAAGGGTAAAGGTGATTGGAAAAGAAAGAGGAGTATTTCTAAGGAGAAACACATCTCCCAAAGTCAGAATAACATGCTAAAAATGGAAATATATTTCTTACTAAACCAATGGATGGAACAGCAATAACTTTAAAATTTTCACATTTTCCTCCTTAAAACAGTCATACTTAATCTGAAACTCTCTTTAAATTTATAATATTTTCTAGATATTCTTGCCTCCCTTCATGTTTATCTTGAGCTGACCTGACCTCCATTTTTTTGGTGAGGGCATTCATTGTCCATTAACATGGCAAAGACAGTCTCCCCTATTGCCCACTTGTGACATTGCACATACTAGAGCATGTGTGGCATCTTTCTCTCAGTCACGTGGTGTTCAGGCATTCAGATTAGGCACTACAATTCTGTCACACATCTGTTACTGAACAGGTCTTCAGGGCAGCTCTGTGGAAACAATTCTGTCTACCACAGGCTGTGCTAACTCTTCTAAGAGAGAGCAGTCACATCAAGATGAAGCTGGGAGGATGAAGGAAATACAGAATAAAAACTATCAGCAAAATTCAGGGCTCAATAGCAGTAGAAATACAAGTCAAGTAACAAGGCATTTTTCAATTCTTTATGCAAAAAAATCTTGTGATTTATTTAATTGATATAAGAGATTGTTGAACCTCTTTAAGAAATTCAGTAAAATATATACTAAAGATGGAAGTTTTAGTGAACTCTGGGCTGTCTTTGTCTCCAGTACTGTGCTTTGTATTGTTCTTATATCTTTGACTGTTTCAAAAGGAGAATTTGGAAATTTGTCTGTTTCATTTAGCAATCATTCTATACTTTTGAATACTTATGAATAAGTATTTATTATGGAAGTCATGCTAAGACACGTGGAAAATACTGAGGTTGTTGATGTCAGCCAACATGGCTTCATTAAGGGCAACTTTTGTCTGACAAATTTGGTGACCTTCTGTATTGGGATTACAGTGTTAGTCAATGGCTCAATGTCCAAGTGGAGAGCAGTGACTAGCAGCAGTCCTCAGGGGTCAGTGTTGGGATTGGTGCCATTTAACGTATTTGTTGGCTGCTTGGACAGTGGGATTAGTGTACCCTCAGACAAGTTTACTGATTGCATCAGGCTGTGTGGTGCTGTCAACATGCTTGAGGGAGGGGATGCCATCCAGAGGGACCTTGACAGGATTGAGAAGTGGGCCTGTGATAACTTCATGAAGTGCAACAAGGCCAAGTGTACAGTCCTGCAAGTGAGTCCAAACCACAAATACAAACTAGCTGAAGAATGGGTTGAGATCAGCACTGAGGAGAAAGACATAAGGGAGTTGGTTGACAAGAAGCTCAAAACAACTCGGCAACATGTACTTGCAGCCTGGAAACACTATTCCAGGCTGCATCAAAAGAAGCATGACTAGCAGGTCGAGAGACGCGTTTTCTAACCCTCTACTCCATTCATGAGATCCCACTCAGACCACTGTGCTCATCTCTGTGACAACCAGTGTAAGAAGGATGTGAACTTGTTGTACTGAGTTCAGAGGAGGGCCACAAAGATGATCAGAGGGCTGGAGCACCTCTCCTGTGAAGACAGGCTGAGAGAGTTGGGGCTATTCACCCTGGAGGAAAAAAGGTTCCAGGGACACTTTAGAACACTTTCCATACCTGAAGAGGGCCTGCAAGGGAGCTGGAGGGGGCTATTTTACCAAGGCGTGTAGTGACAGGACAAGGGTTAATGATTTTAAACTATTATATTAGAAATTAGGAAGAAATTGTTCACTATGAAAGTAGTGAGACACTGGAAAGGGTTGCCCAGAGAACTCATGGATGGTCCATACACAGAAATGTTTAAAGCCAGGTTGGATGGCGTTTTGAGCAACCTGGTCTAGAGCAACGTATCCCTGTCCATGGCAGGAGGGCTGGAACCAGATGATCTTTAATTTCCCCTCCATGCCAAACCACTCAATGATTCTATGATCATCCCATTATAAAACAAAATGTCTGTACATGTTCACTCTTACAGATGCTTTATTACTACAAGTATGTGTCTGCAAGTGTCAGAAGGTAATGCATAGGAAAAAAATTATTTCATCAAACTTTTGCTGTTCATATTCACTCATCTAGTTTGGAGAATGTGCCTGTAGGAAAAAAGAAAAAAGAGTAATTTCCAAAATCTGCTTTACAAGTGATAAGAATGACATAGAAAAAAACCCTGTGTGATTCAAATCCTTTTCAAAACCACCTCATTTTATTTTACAAATCCAAATCTTCTGGGAACTGGGGCAATAGGATGTGTGTGGGAGGTTTGCGTGTCCTCTGAATGGCAAAAATGCGTATTTTGACAGAAAAACTAATTAATGCTCATAAAAATTTCAAAGTAAATAAATAGATGGACAGAAAATCTCTGTTGCTTCCGCTTTTGAAATGAATTGCATTCTGGGAAAAAAATATAAAGTGTTAGTATTTCAGTCTTCAAGAATATATATAGGTATTTCTGTGAACTGAAAGATATGAAATAATTTTCCAGAGTCACTTTGTCTTAAAATGAATAATATAGTAATAGTTGGTATTTTCTTGATGTCTTTTTCATATTCAATTTTCTGAAAATATGAATTGAAAATTTGCCTATTATACCTACTGCTTGTCAAAGAAACTGTGGATGTCAGAAATACGGCGCTGACAGATTTTGAGGAAGGAAAAAGGCATTCAATTCTTAAGTATCTCAAAAGTCTGCAGTTCTAGACAAAAAGGGGGAGCACTTCTTCAATAAAAACTTATCCTGAAATTTTTTATTCTTAAACTTAACTGTGACCCTCATTCAATGCCTATCTGGAAAGATACTGCTCTTCATATATACCTAATAAATGTGCCTGTGTGTATCCTTTCATTTCCTCTGGAACGTCTGTTTTCCCAAAAAAACTTTGTCCCAAGCAAGTCCCTATAAACCAACCCAATCAGGAGCACAGAAGATCCAACATGATCATGATAGGGGTCCATCTTCTCTCTCTCTCATCCATAAACTCCTATGTACAAGATCTAATCCTTTGCATAAGAAGGCTTCATTTTCCACACTTTGAAATTGCAGATCTGGTTTTTCTTCATTCTTATTTATGATTAAAATTCCTCAAAGCCCATTGCTTTTCTTGTTAAAATCTGTTAACAGGAAAGGAGCTTGCTCAATATGAAAGGAAAGAGAGGAAGAGAAGACTGCAGCATGTAGTGTTTTGGAACCGGTTGGGTTAAGAGAGCTGGAACAGAAAATCAGTGATAATTGTGGTGTTAGAGTTGAGGTTTTCTGAATGTGACATTATTATGACTTGCCAGGAGCGGAATAGAACACAGGAGTCATAGGGACTGTCCCAGAAGATACATCAGCTCTGACAGGCTACCTTAAAGAAAAAAGTCTGCTGCCTTAATATGAATTGAACTCAGAAAAAATAAAAGCATTTAGGACCGCTTAACTCAAAAGCATTTAAACTATCATTTTCCTTGTCTATTTAAATACATAGGTGTAAGAGAGAAAGAAACTAATTTATAATGCAGTTCATACATAATCTGTGGGTCATTGTCTCCATTGATAGACATGTTTAATGGCAAGTTTGGGGGAGTGTGTTTCTAACAAAACTTTAAATTGCAATCTGTATGTTGTAAGTATGCTAAGTTTATGTCAAGAAGTCTCTGTGGCTTCTATTAATGTCATAAAAAATTCCATATTTTTCAAAGTCTTGCCAGTTCCAACGTATACTTCTTCAAAATCCCAGAAGAATGTTTCCTCATGCCTCCCTAGTCTATAACACAGTTAATTAGTTCTCAGGCATGTAACTCTTTCTATGCCAGATACATCTGGCTCGTTCAAATACTTCCTGGGACTTTTAAAAACTAGAATTAGATTTAAACTATTTCTGGAGAAATATGCCTTTCATGTTTTGTCCAGATGGTCTGAAAAGAAAATGTTCAGTCTTACACTTGCAAAGTAGTTAAAGATAGGATGTCTTGCAGTTTTGCGTGCTTGAAAAGAGCATTGTGCAGTGCAGATTTGGAATAATTAGTCTGAAAACACGCCTTTATGACATGAAAAGAAATTGCTGGGTCAAATTTTGAGACCAGTATTTCACAGTCAACCAGGATATAAGAAAGTATTAGTCCTTCTCGCTATTTTTGGCAGATCTCCCAATATTTCTTAAGTAGGATTCTGAGTTACAAAACATTAGTCTAGGTTATGCAATTTATTCAAAAGTTCTTCCTGACCTGAAATGGAATATGTTTAGTTTGAAGAAGTGACACTCAGAGACAGAGACAAAAGGAATATTATTTAATACCTGGAACAAAAAATGCTGTGAAGAACCCATGTATTTTAGAAAAAATTGGAATGAATTGCAACCTGTATGAATCAAACATTGCAAACACTTTAATTAATAAATGGATTTATCAAACATACCCATACTTTGTTGCATGGAGCTACACTTTGCCTTTGCTACACAAAACCACAGGAATGCAAAATAACAATTTAAAAATTGCAGTCGTACTCCCAACATTACAAGATTTAATATCATTCAGAAATAACTTCAAATTTAGAAAGTTTCTTTGACTTTATTTTTGACATTTTTGAACTTATGTGTATTACCAGAAATGTCCAGAAAACTGCCTCATCAGAATACCCAAAATTATTTTCTGTCAATCACCTTTCTCCAGGAGCTGATACTAAAAGAATTATATCATGTAACACAATAAATTGTGATTTTTTTTAGAGCTGTTTCTGGTCTTTTTTGAGGTTTTTTACTTTAGAAAATGTAAGGTAAGGGAGATTCAGGTTAACTATCTGAACTATCATTTAATAGCGTTTGATTCATAATTGCTAGTTTTCAACATGTAGTATGCAATTATAACTGATTTTCATTGTATTGAAAATGTGTGTACTAAATATGAATGACGCTCTTTATTAATTTCTAAGTATCCTTTTAAACTAAGATTCATTTGATTAATGCCTGATGCTAGTCCATCTTTAAGCAACAGCAAAACCCCTATTTACACTAGAACCATAGTCACCATTTCTGCAATGACAGGCAAAATCAATTATACTCAATATTCTAAAATTTCAGGTTAAAACTCACATTTTTTCTCTTATTTTCAATGCATGTACATATTCCCATACAATTGTAGAAGTGTTCTCCAGCATAATATTCATGTGCAGCACAGAAGTTATTTTTTAAAAGATAATTAAATATAAATATGTTCTGCACTGGAAAGAGTTGAGTAGACTTTTGCTCTTGATGGCAAGGATCTATCTTGGTAGTTGGTTTTAAGATAATACTGTTGCTTATGGCACTACAAGTTCCTAATAACAGAGGGAAACCAAAGTTCTTGCAGAATAATTCTTTTAATACTTAATAGGAATTACATTAAAGAATCGGCAGCTTTTCTTTACAGGACATATTTGATGAATTTTGATGGCATAATGTTCCAAATGTAGCAGAATCCTTAGCTAGCTGACAAATATTTAAACAATAATTTTGGTATCAAAAGTATATCTTAAGTTTTTGCCTATGTCTGAATTCCTAATGAATTGTGCTTTGAAGAAAGGCAATCTCCTTTGACTGAACTAGTATAAATATACACCCATTTATGCACTTAACATAAAAATCAGTGGAAGGTGAATAAGTCTTTTTAAGCCCAGGATACCTGCAAACAGCAGAATAATTGCAACCAAATCCAATCCCAAACAGGTCCAATGTCAGTTACTGTTTTCCAACATAAGAAAGGGTCACTGCTACTAGGTATGTTATATTGTGGTACTTAGGAAGCTCTAATTAAAATAGATCCCAGATTTTCTTAGTTCTATGGTTAGTGTGATAAGCTAAGAAAATGTTGTTCCTTATAAATTTATATGCTCTTTAGGATTCATGACAATCGCTATTGGAGTTTCCAGACTGAGGTAGCTATTAAAGTCACCAAACTCCCTCCATAAAGGAAGGAACTTGTTCATTTTACAGTTTCATCACTTTCAAGTAAAGAAACACACACAAAACAATACTGGGCTACAAAATACAAGATGATGCTGAAGAGGTTACTACCTTTCTTCTCAGTCTTCGGGCAGATGTGGGAGCATCAGCATCTTTCCTCCTGAATTAATGAACCTCAGCCTGTGTATGGATTCTTACCCAGTGAAACTGAATAATACGTGCCATGTATGCCTGAATTATTAGAGTCACTCTAAATAACTTTCTAGCCAGTGGCATATTACAATGACTGCTGAGACCCAGAACAGACCTTCACCAGAAGGCTGTGCCACCCTAAAAGGTTTTGCAGCCAACTCCAAAGCTTCCTCTGTGGTCTTCAGACCTGTCTTTTAGATCCTGTCTTTTAGATCATCTTAACTCCCCCAACTAGAAAATTTGTTATTCTCTACCTTTGTCACCGTCTCACAAATGCTGCCTGCTTTCTGTCTTCTGACCTACAAGTGCAGTTCTTAATTGCATATTCTTCCAGAGCACAGAATAAAGTACACCTATCCAGGAAAACAGTCTGCATAAAGCTCCTCTTCTTCCAGTACTGCTGTTGCTTGTGGGCAGTAGGGGAAGCATAGAATGACAGGAATGAAGAACTAAGACACTGCTGAGTAGACTTCTTCCTCCTGAAGCCAGCAGAACAAAAGCAAAATTACTCCATTTCTCTACCTGTAAAATGGTGATTATGGTTCTCCTTAGCATGTAAGATACTTTGTGATGTACCAGTTATGTGCTAAATATATTTTCTAAAATGTGTTAGGAGGATCAAGGATGCATACCTGAAAGTTAGGATACTATGAGGCTATTTTATACTAGAATTTACAAGTATAAAATGCAAAAATTACTCCAAAAATAAATAAAAGTCATCTCTATATAGAGATATTAATTTTTTTACTCATTCTAGACAAATACACTGCATATGTGATTCCATTTACATTTTATATGAACTGCCTTTTTGCAGACAGGAACAGTTACATCATAACTATCATTATCCTATAGCATAATGGTGCTTTAGTTCCTAACATTAAAAGAAATTCTAAATGGTTCTGTTTATAAAATATTCTTTTCATTAATGTAACAGTGCCCTCTATGTTCCAGAACTTGTACTGAGGGTATTATTCTTTGTATATTTAATTTTTTTTTCTTTTTGAGAAAGGGTAAATTCACCATGTTAGCTTTTTTTTAATGGTAAGTTCTATCAAAACAAACAAGCAAACAAACAAATAAATTTTATAAGCAAGGAGTGAAATGGAAATTTGAATTTCAAGCTTCCAATCTCATTGCAAATAGCTAGCCAGATATCATCTCATAACATTAAAAAAACCCAAAAAACAGAGATTTGGTATTTTATTGGAAAAATGTCTGAAAAATATTTCTCAAGCCTGGAAACTAACATTTAAAATGTCTCAGAAGGGGTAGTGTATTTTCTATCAATAGAAGATCTGAAACAGTCAGTTATGGATTTACTACATACATCTTTAAATCCTCCAAGAGACCTCATGGTGAAAAAGAAGCACAGATGAATGATGAGACACTGAGATGTATATGCCCTCATGTCCACTGAATCTCTATTATACAGATCTGACCAGATAATGTATTTGCAAGGGAAAAACCAGAATGTTTTCTTCATATTGAGTAAAAAATTCTCACTAGTAATTTTCACACTAAAGAACTGTGTCTGATTTTTCCCTAATGTTAAGAAGATCTCTTGAGAATATATCTTTTTTACTGAGAGTTTTTCTAAAACAGAAAAGAAGGAAAAGACATAAAATGGAAAACTCTTTCATAAGAGCTATTGCACTTACATCGTCCTTAGTGGGATCAAGTATTAAGTACAAATCATAAGCAGTTATTCTAGGACCAGGAAACCAGAGTTCCTTATTCAGTCAAGATAGAAGAATAATTGTAATGATTACACACAGAGAGGATAGCCTGAGCCCAGGTGGAAAGCATTCTGAAAATAAAGATTAGTTTAAACTTCTTCACCTTACTTTGAAACACTTCAGTTTTATAGTCTCTCTCCATTAGTTTTCAGTCTCTAAACACCTTCACAGGAAAGAATGGGAGAACAACAGGGTACTAACCCCAATTTATTTTTCCATAACTGCTGTTACAATTTAGTGTTCATAGTATTTCTGGACTTCTAGGAGAATATCTCTTGCTTACAGGTGAGCTGAAATGAGCCAACAGTAAACTAGCTGCTTTAAATATTCAGGGAAACATTTTCCTCAAGCTTATGAAGACAAAGAGGAGAGGGGTAGAAAGGTTAATGTATTTTACTGCTGGTGAATTTTTGCTATGAAGAAAGTCACTTTGCTGAAAATCAAAGCTTTTTGAAATAATAGATATCTTACTGTATTACAGAAGAAAGGTTCCTGAATTAATTTTTGGTGAAATATATTTAAGAGCCAAAGCAAAAAAGCAGCTACTAGATACATTACAGTAGAAACTCATTGAAACTGCCTCTCTTTCCCTTTTGGAAATGGCAATATTCAGTGACCTCTATGAACCCTTAAAAATAGCACAGTCTCATTACTGAGGGTAGGACCTTCTAACTGTCCAAAGAAAATTAATTGTTTTCTTATTTTTGGTACTTTATAAGAGTTAAACAAAAAACCCCAAATAATAGAACTGGATAAGAAAAGATAATATAGAACAAATATGACAAGGACAGCTTCTATAAAAGAAAGAGACTCTGCAGCCTCCAAATGAGCCAATCCAAACAAATACAATGGTGGTCTCAAAATTCATGAATGGTGATGACTGCAACTAGAATATTCCTAAAAGATGTTTTAAATTACTACTTCTACATTTTGATGTAAGTACATATTTTCAATTTTCTGTTCAGTCACTTTTTTTCTTAGTGTTTCTTTCACTTGCAAATTTGAAGGGTGATGCATTTTTTAAAGATTGTATTGGTAGGAGATATTTTTTATGCTACGCACTACCACTTGAAAAAATCCAGTCAATCCAAAAGAACTTGAAGATATAGTCAGACTCTATTCAATGTATCCTTGTTTCTGAGACACAAAGGAGCTCTCTATTACATTAATTATTGTGCATTGTCTTCCTCCATATGAAATAGTAATTGCAAGACTGATAAGAATTGTAAGGTGGATTAAAAAATCCCTGGCAAGAATTTCTTGAAACAAATAAAAGAAATATTACATCAGAATGCAGAGACAATTCCAGGTTTTCAAGATGTTGCAAAAATTTTTAAATAGATTATTTTATTAGCAGTGGTTTTCATCCCACAAGGGGAAAAGCAGGAAAGCCTCAATAGCAATTGTATTCTATGTTGTTAGTGTCAACCCTGTTTGGCTGAAAACAAGTTATTATGGATTTTTAATGATAGATTACCTTCTAGTGAAGAAGGACTGTACATAAGCATGATTTCTGATGTCTCCTTAATGAAGAGACCAGTCCAGTCATTGCTGAAAACAAACTAAAACAATCTGAAGCTGAAAGCACTTTTAAGAAGATTTCCAGGCCATTAATTTTCACTGTTTAATGAATATACTTAGTAGACACAGTATGGTATCATAAAGTGTAATATGCTGACTGGATCAAGAACTGGTTAACTGACTTAAAAATAAGTTGTCAGTGGTTAGCCATTATTATACAGGAGAATGGGGTTCCACAGGGAACAGGACACTGTCCAATGACACATAATAAGGAACTAATTACATAATCACCAGCAATAAAACATATGGAAGGCAAAAAAATTATCCCAATGGTAAATAATAATGAGACTCTAGATGCCATAAAATAATCTGGATAGTTTGATAAACCATTTATATTCAAATGAACTATTTCTAATGCAGCCAGATAGAAAGTTATTATTTTAATATTGGAGTTTGCAGAATAAAATTTTTTTCCCCAAAATGAAGACATTCAAATGAACTAAGAGTCCTAACAGCAAGATAACCAGCATTCAGAACAATGCTGTACCAGCAAGAAGTAATTTTCTTCTTGGAGAAGGAAGAGAAAGCTTAATTAGAGCATATAGTTGATTTTACCCTTGCAGGGAGTGTTAGCAGGTTATTCTCTGTAATTATGGTCTTTAGATACTTTAGAAGAAGGATAAAAGTTAGGGAAAGTTCATGAAAAAAAAAAAAAAGATTAGCAAAAATGATGAAAGCACTGAAGAAAGTACCCTAAAGTGAAATACAGAACGTATAAAAAAGAAGATTGTAAGGTGATTTGATTGCAGTGTGTAAGTATCTTCACAGAAAAAAATCCATTAAGTTCTACAGAGCTCTTTTATCTCATGCAAGACATGGTAACAAGAACCAGTGGTTGGAAATTGAAAAGAGATACTCACGTTGGAAATAAGTTATGTATTTTCATCAATTATAGAATATAAGCTATCAATGCTAGTGACAGGTTTTTGCCTCTCTTGACATCTTTAAATCAAGATTGGAAGGTTTTCTGAAAGTCTGTTACATCCTCATTTGGTATTAAAGAAGAAAGTTTTTCTGCTTAATTTAAACCATGGTGTGATTTAAGGACAAGAAACATTCAAGGATTTGAACAAAATGGTCCAGTGTAAAAACTCCATATGATTTACAGTTTTGTAAAACTGCATCTTATATTCCAATTGATAAATCTTATTTTTTGTTATGGCAATATAGAGTGGAGGCGCCATATTGCAAACTTTCTTTCCAGATGATAACTTTGTGGTATGCAGTTTCTGCAATATTCTTAGAAAGTTATAGGACTCTAGAGAGAGATGCTGCACTCCCTCAAGGGAATGAAAGCACTTTCTTCCTCTTCCTTACCTGATGGCTGGATTTTAAATAATGCTGTCTTCTTCCTTTTACTCATCATCCCCTCAAGCTCTGCATCATAACCCTCCTGTCTGATCCTTGGTTTCCAGTTGCTTCTGATCATAAAATTCCTTTGTCTTGGCCTTCTTCCACTGGCAGAATTGACAAGTATTTTCAGTCTCAAATGTTTCCTGGACTACTATTTATTTTCCTTGCAAA
This sequence comes from Aphelocoma coerulescens, assembly GCF_041296385.1. NCBI lineage: Eukaryota > Metazoa > Chordata > Aves > Passeriformes > Corvidae > Aphelocoma > Aphelocoma coerulescens. The sequence goes on along the minus strand of NC_091014.1, from coordinate 33,094,282 downwards.
AAATTAAACTGTTGACACCTTATGGCCTGTGCAGATGTCAAAGATTTAAATTTATTTCTACTTCATTTAAGAAGGAAGTGTCAAAAAAACTCTAAAACTATTAAAATAGAACCAACTTCTTCAACATCTATCATGAACTTGGAAAATATCTGAATTTTATTTTATAAATACTATATTTGATTCTACTTGCCTCTCATGTTGCTGACCACCTGCTTTTATATCATTTATGCTAAAGGCACATGAAAGCACTGTTAGACTGAAGAAGAAAAGTAAAATAGTAATCCAGTCAGAAGTATCCCCACAGACAACATTGCCAGATGTATAGCTGTATAAGATATCTCGGGAGATTTAATGATTCATCAATAAAAAATATTTTCCCTGGAAATTGTTTCATCAAGGGCATTTATTCAGAGTTTGTTATTTTTGATACTGGTGGCTCTGAACTCTTTTCACACTTTCATCTCTCTCAAGAAAGCTTTAATACTGTGTTCAGCCAAACCTAAGAAACTCCATTTTTTTCTGTCATTGGGATACTATTAATGGGAGCATGTGCAGTTCTGTTTTATGATCCAGTCTTGGAGACAAGCTGGTTAGTCAAGACTGAAAAGAGTCATCTGTTTGAAGAATGGCCTGTGGGTTCTCTGGGGTAAGGACACCATCAAGGATGAATCAGAAGAAGCTGACAGGAACATGCTTTGGACAACTGAATGGAAAAATTTATAATGCCTTGATTTGATGAAGCTGTTTTAAAGCCATTTTGATAAGATATTTTCCAACAGAGATCCCAGGCTAGATTTGATGACATAGTAACATTTGTGATTTTAGGATCTATAACCCAGGATTTAGATTGGGGTTGAGCAGGCTATAAACCCATTCCTAGAAGGTGATAGAATGATAACTAATATCTGTATGGGGGATGATAAGATCTTGAGCAAGAACTGTAATTCAATCAGTCTGTGAGGTGTAATATTGCCTCTATTCCTCTTTTGTGACAATCTTTTTAAGTTAACTTTCCTAAAAATGTCCTAGAATTTCTATTTTTGTTTTTATTTTATGTTTCTCATTCCCACTTCTTACTTAGCTGTACTTGAGCTCAGGATTAGGTCATGGAACACTTTCTTTTCTTAGCAACACTCTACTTGACTGAAGGTTATTGTCTTATCCTTGGTTAGTCTTTTCCAAATAACTAACTCCATTGTCTCAACCTTTCTTTAATATCTTTTTCAAATCTCAGTGCTCGTAATAACTTATCTAGATGATCAAACCTCTTCTTAAGATATCATGTCCAAATGTGTTTCTTGAATTATGATGCAGAACAGGACAAAGATAATTTCCTGCATTTTCAGATGACATTTCTATTTATTTCAATAGAACTTACGTTTGTCTTTTTTTGCAACCTATCATTACTTATGTTCATAAGGCTCATGGTAATTCTTGTTCCATAGAAATAAAAAAAAACTAAGAAAAAAAGAGAATTTGTTGGATGTCACTCAGTGGAGAAAGGTCTTTAGTCCTATTCCAGTGCTATAGACAGATATTCATGCTGTTTAGTCATATGCTTGATTTCATTTTATTTTCAGAATCTGTTTGCCCCACTGACATGTAAATCTACCGTCTGTTTCTCCCCAGCAGATCTGGCTGCTGCAGACACACTGCTCAGCAGACACCATGTCCTGCCCTCTACCACAACACTGTGTATTGCTGTGGGTCATTCATTGGAAGCTCATTATAAATCACTCAAATATTTATCCAAATATCAGATTACAAAGACTAAATACTAAGAAGATTTCATTGAGCAAAATGACCCCCCTGAGATGTGCACAAAGAAATAGTTTGAATCTGGAGGCAGCATAAACTGTTTCAGTGTGGGCACAGCTATACACAAAAACATTTAGCAGCCCCATAGGTCTAATGCTGCAGGATGATGTGCTTTTTGCTACAGTCTGGATTGTGACCTCTACTTTTTTTGTAATTTGCTTTAACATCATTTATACAGGGAAATAGTGAAAATTTGAAGTTTGGGCTATTGGGAAAATATATTTAACATTTGTGAAGTCTCATCTCCTATAATTGCATGATTTTCTGTCAACCCTTTTCCTCAGAGCAGCTCTCTGACATTCTAGCCTTACAGTGGGAAACAAAAGAGCTGAAACACCTGAATGTTTCCTAAACTCTTGCAATACCTCACGTTTAAGTGTCACTTGTTAAATTGTAGTGGATGATTTTTTCCTGTTGCAGGTGTTTCAGTAAATAGGAGCAGAGAAGAAAGAAAGAAGCTATGAAAAAAAATCAATTTATTTATTTTGCTCTATCCACTGGAAACGTATGTGAAGGAAATTTTTTTGTTTCTTTACACTAATTAATTATTTGAATGTATATTTGGGTAAAAATTCATCAGTTTTCATGGAAGCTTAAGTAAAAAAAGATTCAGATATTTCTAAGATAGAGTTCTAAGAAACAATCACTGTCCAAATCAGTGCTACATTAGAAAAGACTTTAGCACAATGATCAGGCTGCAATTCTGAATTTTAAGAAAGGATATCAGTTGTCTAAAATTAAACATCAAAGAGCAGTTTAGGTTATCCATCCTATTTATATGTGTCTATAACACTACAGGGAAGCAGCTGTGGGGAAGCCAAAAAATGAATGAAACCAAAATAGATGTGCAGGAGTCAAATATGAGAAAAAAAATCTTGTGAAGTCCTGACCTAGTTCAGCTTTAGCCTGGCAGGGTACCCTTTTTACTACCCCTTAGGCATAGGTAGTCTCCTATCTGTGGAATCATGATGATCTCTAACAAGAAAGATTTTCTTTCAGAATAGTCAGGTAAAGAGATATACATGCAGAATAAATATCTCCAACTTCAAATTTAGCAGGGAAGAAATCTGAAACTTTTTTTCCCATGGCCTGAATAATTGTTCTGATGATGGCTATCCTCCAGCACCCTGCAGTTTCTCTCTTTATTTTATCCACTAAAATTTAAATTTCAAAAGGATTCGATTTAAACCTAATGTCAGACAGGGACAGTTTTTGAATACTCAGAAACTGGTTTGCAACTAAAAAATATTTACCAATTTACTCAAAAATAAAAGAGCTTTTGCTACATGGCAAGTAAAAACATCAAAAAACCCCAAATATTTAGAGGTACTTTCAGTGTGCTTTTTAAAAATATTAAGTATGTCAAATCAACTTCAGGTTTCTTTTATAAGCCCTTGTAGTTTCAAGGCTATCATTAGGTAACACTGTGATAATGTATGAGGAAGAAATCACGTTGAAGCATAATTATTAAACCCAGTGGTGATGGTATGAAAGCATCTTGAAGTCTCGCTGCACTTAAAGTCTCTGCAAAAGCACAGTCCCTGGTCTGAAGACCTCATCATCTAAATAGATCATGCAGCAGTGGAAAAGCAGCTGTACAGGTGAACAGAGCTCTGTGTCGTTGAAAAAAAATCAACACATATTGTTCAGCGTTTAATCCTGCATTTGCAGACTCACACTGAACCAACAGTTTCTGAGGTGAAATCGTGGGCACAGGTTCAACATTGGTATGTTTTTCTTCTGTTGTTCTTTCTCTCCCCTGTGGAAAGCATATCCCTTTGCCTAATGCTTCCTCTGAGTGACTAGCATCACATTTCATGTGCCCTCAATACCTTCCAGCAGTATCCAGCATGATGAAACCTACTTCAGCATTGACCTTATTTCAGTGGCGCTGTATATATGTTAACTTGCATTATTTTTATGTCTGATTTCATATTACTGCTTACTATCATGTTTCTAACATCATATTCCTTTATTTTATCTCTTTTTCAGCTGTGTTCAATATTCCTTTCCACATAATATCACTGATTATTGGTGAATTCCATGAATATGCTCTTTTTTCTTTTACATCAGTGAAGATTGGAAACAAGAAGAGACATCACATAGACTTCATTTATTCCAGTCAAAGCCTTTCAGCATATTCACATTTTCCATTGCTCATTAGCCTCTGTTTATATTTCTTCAGCCAGCATGCAGTTCAAGTGAAAATACCTAAGCACTCTTATCTGAGTAAATAATGTTATGTATTTTGCAACGATTAGTCACTACCAGACATGTCTGGTATTCTTTAAACAGGAGATAATCGTAGTCAAATAATTTTTAGTAAAACTAGGAATGCTATTTCATGCCAATGCTTATGTGTTTTATCCATGCAAGACATAACAGTATAAAAATATGATCATACTAAGTGCGTTTGCTAATCTTAAATATTGTTCTGTAAATCTACCTGGCCACATAAAATATAATAGAATACAACATACTTATTGATGCAGCTGTATCAGCTGTATTACTGCCAGAAAACGAAACATTTTTAGCTTCCTTGTTCTTAATCTGCTGGTGTATTTTCCAATTTCAGGTGGTCATTTTCAGTCCTTTTGCATTTATTTGCAGCATAGTATTCTAAAGACACAAATCAATACATATATAAAACAAGCATGTAGAGAGGCACACAGAGATGTAGAGATGTATTTTAGGTGTATATATGGATATTTGTGTGTATATGAATGTACAAATTTCAGTGTAATGAATCTGCTTTTCACAGCTATTTGTGTTATATTCAAGATGCAAAATATTTTTGAACATTTATGTAAAATATTCTGCTATTTTACATCTGCAGTGAGGTTGTGAGTTAAGCTGCTATTTTCACATGTTGTTATGATTTCCAGGTGAAAATTCCCATAATTTCCAGTACAGATGTCCAAAATCCCACGTGCTACCTTTCTTGCATTCATGACACAAAACTATGAATACAGATACCAACTGTATCACATTTCTTGAGCTCTTAGTACTGTTGCATTTCAGAACAATTCCATTATACATTTAGGAAGCTGTTGTAATGAAATTGCCAACAACTGAAAAGTCATCCTTACTTTATTTTTTATGAGAATAATTTCGACATGCAAGTGACACCAGGCTGGGTGGGATTGTTGAGTTCCTGGAGGACAGGAAGGCTCTGCAAAGGGATCTGGACAGGCTGGATTGATTGGATGAATTGTGTGAACTTCACTAAGGCCAGATGTCAGGTCCTGTACTTGAGTCACTACAATCTTATGCAGTGCTACAGACTTGGGGAAAAGCGGTGGGAAAGAATCCTGTCAGAAGAAAATCTTGGGGTATTGACTGACCATGTCTAAACATGAAGTAGTGTGTGCCCAGGTAACCAAGAAGGCCAATGACATCATGGCTTGTTTGAAAAACAGTGGGGCCAGCAGCACCATGGCACTTATCATCCCTCTGTACTTGGCACTGGTGAGGCCACACCTCAGATCCTGTGTTCAGTTTTGGGTCCCTCACTACAAGAAGGACATCGAGGTGCTGGGGCATGTCCAGAGGAGGGCAAAAGAGCTGGGGAAGGGCCTGGAGCACAAGTCTGATGAGGCACGGCTGAGCGAGCTGGGGATGTTTAGCCCGGAGAAAAGGGCGGAGACTTTACCACTCTCTACAACTGCCTTACAGGAAGTTCCAGCAAGGTGGGAGTCAGCCTCTTCTCCCAGGCAATGTCAGGACAAGAGGAAATGGCCTCAAGTTGCACCAGGGAAGGCTTGGCAAGCATTGGAACAGGCTGCCCAGGGCAGTGGTTGAGTCACCATCCCTGGGGATATTTGAAAAACATAGCAATCAGGCACATGGTTTAACAGTGGACTTGGCAGTGCTGGGTTAAGTGTTGGACTCAATGATCTTAGTGGTCTTTTACAATCTAATTGATTCTATGAGTTTACAATAATCAAAGGAAAAAAATGTGACCAATTTTATTATGAATTATGGAGTTTATCTTAGTGAAAGGAAAATATTTATTTCTAGCTAAAAAGAAGGAAAAACTTGTGCCACAGGACTGGGATTGCTTCAAATTGTTCAATATGGAATTACAGTGAGGTTAAAAGATGAAGAGAGTTCCCATCAGGACAAAGACATCCTCATTTTTCATTGTCATACCTCATTAGAGCTAGATGACATGAATTCAAGAGTAATATGCATTTCCTTGGGCAGGAAAGGCATTCAGCACTATTCTTTAAAGATCAGCTTAACAGTGCCAGAGGGTTTCAGGTACTGAAAATTTTATTTTACTTCGTATACTAAATGCATACAGAGAGGCACCCAAAACTACTAGTCCTACTCTTTGAACAAGTACAGAAATACACAGTGCAGCAGGAACAGGGAAGGAACAGAAAGAACATTTGCACAAGCAAATGGAAACAGAATTTAATATGCAACTGAATAAAGACACTGAATGAATTACTAGTTTCACTCTCCATATTTTTAGATGCGGAAAATTTTATTTGCAATGACTCCTTAAATGATTTATAGGATTAAATTAGCAACAGTTCTAAGACACATAATAACATTTAATAACACTAAAATAACTTTTAAAGTGACTATTACTGCAAAACATGCCAAATTGATGAATAATAGAATTTTCATACATTAAACACATGAAATATCACATTTAAAATTATTAGCTTACATGGTTTTTGAATTGCGATAGCTGCCAGCTTCAATAATAAATGTTGAATTTTGATGAATACAAATTACATTATAGAATAATTGAGATAAGTGCCAAGCAGATTTTACTAGGGAAATTTTTAGGGGCAAGAGCATAACAGAAAATCTTTTTTGTCTAAGAAAAATTGTTTTTCTCTGGTGACTAGATGTCAACTGGATATAGCACTATTCACCAACATCATTCACTACCACACTCTGGGACTGGCCATCCAGCCAGTTCTGAACCCAGCAAAGAGTGGACATGTCCAGGTTGTGGGCTGCCAGCTTTTCTAGGAGCATGACATAGAAGGCAGTGTCAAAGGCTTTGCTGAAGTCCAGGTAGATGACATCCACAGCCTTTCCCTCATCCACTAGACAGGTCACCTGGTCCTAAAAGGAGATCAGATTGGTCAGTCAGGACCCAATGGCCCCAGCCCATGCCAGCTGGGTCTGATCCCTTGGTTGTCAACAGCATGATTCAGCTCAGTGTCATCTGCAAACTTGCTGAGGGTGCACTCAATGCCCTTGTCTATGTCATTAATGAACATATTAAATAACACTGGTCCAATATAGATCCTTGAGGGACACCACTTGTCACTGATATCCACCAGGACTCTGAGACATTAACCTCTAGCCTCTGGATGCCACCATCCAACCACTTTCTTGTCCATCTAACAGTCCATCTGTTGAATTCATCTCTCTCCAGTCTAGGGAGAGGGATGTTGTAAGGGACCATGTCAAAGGCTTTACAAAAGTCCAGATAAAGTCAACTGTCCACTGATGTAATGATTCCATCCTAGAAGGACAGGAGGTTGTTCAGATGGGATTTTACCTTGCTGAAGCTGTATTGGCTGTCCCAAACCACCCCCCTGCCCTCCATATGCCTTAGCACAGCTTCTATGAGGAACTGTTCCATGATCTTCTCATGCACGGAGGTGAGGCTGACAAGTTGGTAGTTCCTAGAGTCCTACTTTCTACCCTTTTTAAAGATAGGTACAATATTTCCCTTGTTCCAGTCACATGGTACTTCACCTGACTGTCATGCCTCTTCCAATATCATGGAAAATGATTTGGCAACCACATTAGCCTATTCCCTCAGGATTCTAGGATGCATCTCATGAAATCCCATAGATTTATGAACATTCAGGTTCTTCGGATGGTCATGAACCTGATCTTTGCTTACAGTGGGAAGCTCTTTGTTCCTCCAGTCCCTATCCTGCTTTGCACCCTCTTGAGAGGTGTGGGAAAAGAGTCTGACATTGAAGATGGGGGAAAATAATTTGTTGAGTACATCAGCTTTCTCCTCATCCATTGTTACCAGTTTTCCAGCACTGTTAATGAGGTGGTTATACCTGCTTTGACCTTGCTTTTCTGGCTAACTTACCTGTAGAAACTCATTATTATTTGCATCCCTTGCAAGGTTCAATTCTGTCTTGGCTATGGCCTTCCGCATCCCATCCCTACACAACTGTACATTATCTCTGTATTTTCCCAGATCACCTTCCCTAGGTCCAACTGCCTAAATAATTGCTTCTTTTCCTTTAGTTTGTCCAGCAGATCCCTACACAGACATTTCAGTGTCTTGCCCTCCTTACCTGATTTCTTGCTCCTGGGAATTGCTAGTGTTTGCTCTCTGTGGAAAAATCGGTGCATAAAAAGCGTTTTATAAATTTAGGGTGTATATTTGGTTCCTAACTATTTACAATTATTGAATAATATACACCCATATCAAAGATCAGAGTTGGTTTGCTTGTTACTAATTTTCTAGTAGTGAACTACCAGTCTGTTTATACATCTGATCCAGGCATCATTAAGACAAGTATGAAAACTTAATTAGTTTAATGGGGCTTGGATGATCTCCCAGATGATAAGGAGCAGTGCCACCTTTTTTAAATCTTCTGGTACATTTCCCTGAGCAGCAGAGATGCCTGAGTAACTTTCTGCCAGCAAAAGTGGCAATTTCACTGTTCATTCCCCTGCTCTTGTCTGAATCCTTCCCTCCCTCGTGTTACATGGATTTGAGGATACCTTGCTGAGCCAATTCTATTTATCAGCCTGGCAAAATGCTGATAAGCTACAGTTAGTCTACAGTTTTGCTAGCATTTTTGCTGAGCTACTGAAATGATGTTACTCACAAAAGCTTGAAAACGTCAATGTGAGCTGAACAAGAACTGTAGAGACAGGACTGAGGGAAAGAAAAATGAGATGGAGGAGAAGAACTCCCTCTTTTTGAATTTGCAATCTGCCAAGTTAGTTCACTCCAGTTAGTGAAAGTACTTCTGTTAACATAAGTTCCTGTTACTTATGCAAGATCTGGATGATGTTCTCCTCTTCCATCTCTCCATCTTGTCAGTGTCAATGGATTCAGAAACATGATCCCATTCTTTGAATTAGAATCTGGAAGAAAAAATTTGTAGTTCAGAAATGTTTAAATCTGTTATGAATTTTTCTGCAAGATGAAATAATAGCACATTAGTGAAGTGCTCACTTGGTATAAACTAACTTACCCAGTTCAGGATCATGACACAAAAATCAATGGGTATTACTACAAAAAGACATCACACCCAGCTTCCTGCAGCCATCAGTAAGTAACCAATATATAAGGATAATCTCAGGTAAAAGTCATTGTGGCCGGTTAATTCAACACGCATGTAATCAAGAATCTGCCTAAGCCATCCAGATGATCTGAGAGTGCATAAATCTAATACGAACTGTAATTAACCATGATTAAAACATTTCTCTCAAAGTCACTGACTATGGCTGGCTGTCTCAGTACACGATGATTGAGCAGAGAGAAAGTACAATCTTGGAGAAGCTAAGGGTGAAAAAAAAGGGAAAGAAACCCACTGTTTGCATTAGGATGGTGTACCATTATGCTTTGAACACACATCCTTTTCTAGCTCTACATTACCTTATGGACATCTCCATCTGCTGACCCCTGCCTCCATCCATCTCGACTCCCAGGCAGAATTTACTATAGCTCTGATATGCCAGCTCTGCTGCTGCCAAGACAGCTTCAGTGTTCCATCTTAGGAAAAAACTTGTACTTAAACCCATTAACTTAACCTATCTCAATTACATTGCAATTTTGACATTAACAGCTCTACTGAGAAATTTAGGGAAGTGATAGCTCATAGTGAGGAGATCTGGCAGTGTGATAATAAGCAGCTGGAAAAGTAACTCTTCCACCAGTTTGCAAAGCACTCTTCTGCCTGAACACTTACAGGTTATCACAACAGCATCACTGACTATTGCTTTGCAATACTGGGCCTGTAACTATGTTTTAGTATGTGTAAAGGTAAGAAATTAATTTGTCTTTGACAATACTGAATGATTTCATTTGGACTGAGTACTGGCAAACAGAACACAGAGGACAGCTTTTGGATCAGTGAAAGCTCAATGAAAGGCATTGACAAGGTTGTTACCAAACTGACAAGTTACTGAGATACATAAAAGTTCACTTACTCACCAGCCCAGCAGAACTGAAATAGAAAGGCAATCCTTACCCAGGATAAGAAAGGGCTGATTAACTTATCAGTAAGAGAACTAATTTTTTTATTTTCTGTTAAAAGGTTGAAATTCTATGCTTTTGTTTTTGAACAGTTCAGGTTTTCATCTTTGGCTGAGAAGATATTGTTTTGTTCATACTGCAAAAAAAATAATACCATTGATAAGTGAGAAAGAATGAGTAACTTATTTTTCTTTTCAAATTTTATAGTTGAAAAGGACCTCAGGACCTTATCTGGTCTATGCTTTGCCCAAGAGTCTCTTATAAGTACCTAGATCTTTCACATTTGTCTTCAATTCTTTCACAATTTGCTCTTCTAGAGTTCATTTGATGGAGTTTTCTGAAAATATCCACATTATTCTCCAGTTTGATAATATCTTACTGTTAGGAATAAGGTGGGATGAGGATGGGGTGGAGGAGGACCCCAAAATTTTTAACACGGTTAGTATGCAAAAGTTCAATGCTTGAGGAAGAAAAAGAATTAATTACAGCTCCAGTGTTGCATCTTCTCCTTTGCCACTTTGTGAAGAGATTGAAGGCACTGGAAAGGAAGGGTTTTATTTCACTCACATTTGTACTCATCCACTTACTGTCACTAAAACTTTGACAATGAGATGAATCAAATAAAGGCTTAACTAGACAATATGTTAGGCTGCATAAGAGAAGTTTCTGACCTATTCAAAAACACAATTCAGCTATTTAATTTTTTGTTTTCTTTTTCTGTATTCTGTAGAACTCAAATAAATCCTCCTTTTGTTCAGAAATGAACATGACAGTGGCTGTGAGAGAGGGATATTCTTCCACAGTGTTCTGAGAAGAATTGATCTCTGTTCCCTTAAGAGGAAGAATAGCACATCCATAATCTAAAAGAAAAAAAACACGTCAGAGCATCTGTAATCAAATCAAAATTCCATTCTTTGAAAGATGTTATTGATTTTTAGAAATTTCAATTGAATTATAAAGAAGAGATTGCCATGCTTTAGACAGAGGACCCAAGCATTCATCCTGAGTATTGAGCAACTCTGACATCACTTTTCCTGAGGTGAAGAATTTCTCATATCAGACCCTTCTGATACAAGAAGACCAGAAACTTCAATTAGTGTTTCCTCTATCCAGTGCATTAATCAAGAGATTGAAAATTTATTTCTCACCAGAAGTGACTACTGAACACCATATAGAACATTTCTTTTAATTATATTTTTATTCTCTCCAAACTCAAGGCATCTGTTTGTATTTTAAAAAATATGCAATAAGTCCTTTATTTCAAGTACTTTCCAGAAGATATTTCATTTGCTTAGTGAGAAAAAAAGTTTTGAAGGTTAAGAAATCATTTCAAAATAAAGTTTAATACTCTCTATAATTGCTTTAATAATATAAGGTTAAAAATCTACATTTAATGATTATAGCTCGTATTTGCATGGTGAATTTGTTAAACTTAAATAGTTTTGCACAAAATCGGAAAGAACACCAAGTGTATGAAAGGAACACCAGCTCATGGTCACATTTTTTTCCGTAAAAATTTTTCAACTGCTGCTGAGAAGGTGTGTTTTGCCCATGTTCCAAAGAAAAACCAGAATTCTCGAGAAGAACCAGTGCATTTGGCAGTATCTTATTATAGAGGAAGGAAACTATTCATTAGATGTTAAATTATTCAAGTTGGTTGAAGCATGGTGCTAATTACCCCAAGGCTGTGGGTTTGATCCCTGTAGGGGCCATTCCTTTAAGGATCCTTGTTAGTCCCTTCTGACTCAGAATATTCTGTGATTCTCTGGCAAAGCACTACATTAGCAAAAGCACCATGTACTTCTCCAAATTCCACTTGCATATGTTGAGTAGAAGCTGACTTTTTGTCCCTCCACTTCCCAGATTATTTGATCCTTGCTAAACACGCTTCATCCCCTCACAGCTCTTAGCACACCAAAATCATTGCCAAACTGAGACTACCAAAGCCCGTCATGCTTTTAGTGCATAAAAAGATGGTTTTCTAATCCTATGCTACACTAGAGAAGCTTTCTAATATTACTGCTCCACTTGTTCAACTGAACAAGATGAAAGAAAAGGCTGCATTTATGAAAAGATACCAATAAAAATAGAAAGAGAGAAGCTAAAGGGAGAAGATACAGGAGCACAGGGAAAATAAGAGAAACCAGATAGGAAAGATCCACATAGAGGGAATGAGAAGAAGACCTTGTGATCTAGGGAACCACAATGAAGAGCTAATAGAATAATTGTGGACTAAACCACCAGCAGAGGCTGAAGAGATTGGTAGGAAAAGGGAAAATTGTATGGAAGTAAGCGCAACACATCTGCAACTGCTAGACAATACTTTTTGTTGGACACGGAAATTAATACATTGCTTTCATATATCAGCATTTCTTTGTTATCTGAAATAGATAATTTGGTGATTGAAGTCATAGTTTGTGACTAGACTTTTTTCATAATACATAAAAAGAAAAAGTCATTTTCTTCACCAGAAGGGTTCCAAAACTATACTTAAATCATTTAATCATAAATGAAAATACGTTAAAAGAAAGCAAACCATCATTTTTAAGTTTGATTAAATGTTATGTTTTGAATTTAAACAAACCTTACACATGAAACAAAGGAGTGTGAGGGTGCCCTTGATGACGTGAATTATTTTGCTTTTGTTATGCAACAATGAAAGAATTTAATTTGGCATTAGAAATAGCATCGCCAGCATGTCAAGGGAGGCAATCCTTGCTCTCCACTAATCATTAGTGTGGCACCGAGTCCAGTCCTTGACTGAGAGGTATGGACCGACTTTAGTAGACCCAACAGAGGGCCACTAAAAAGATTTAAGGTACTGGTATATCTCCAATCTAATGAAAGACTGAGAGAGCTGAGGATCAACTATGACATCTATGGGATCTCATCAATGTGCACAAACCCCTGAAGGGAGGGTTTAAAGAAGGAGCCAGGAGGCAATGAGCCTCACTTGGAACACAGAAGCATCTGTTGAACTTCAGGAAACATTATTTTACTGTGAGGGTGACTGACCCCTGGAACAGATTGTCCAGAATGATCCTGGGCAACCAGCTCTAGCTATCCCTGCTTGAGCAGGGTGTTGAATCAGCAGGACCCCAGAAGGTGGCTTCCAAATTCAGCCTTTCTGTTGTCCTCTGATTCTATGATTTCAGATGATATTCTTGGTTTCAAGCTTGAGGCTAAACAACAAAACAATGAAAGCATCTCAAAGTTGACACAGGTTAAATACTGAATTACTTTTGGAGTCAAATAATCAATCTTGACTGCTGTATTATCCTGATAGAGGACAATACTATTTTTAGGAGTGTAATTTTCAAATTTCTAATATTTAGTTTTAAAAGCAAAAAACCAGTTATGTTTCAAACAATATATAACTGAAATATTTAACTTACAAATAAAAATTTCTCAAGTTACAAGATTCCTATATTTCAGTTTGCAGTGCAATTTAAAGTGAGCTCCTTTATGATACCCCCTATTTGCATAATTTATGGAATGGTTCCTTTTTAAGTGGAGTTCATAGCTTATCAAAGGCTTGGACAAAGGACTGAAAATGCAAACGAATTAAATCTCCTGATCTGTGAGTAGCGAACTCATTGAGTCCAGTAGTCTGTGAGTACTGCTATTATTAAAAGATTTTTTTTAATAACATTTTTTTTTTCTGAAGCTGCTTTATCCTACAGCCAAGAAAACTTGCTTTTCAGTAAAGAATTAATAGAACAGGCTACTGTCCTCTTCCAACACAGTACATGAAAATTACATTTGTTAAGCAATGTCGCTGTTATCCCCAGAGAACGGCGAAAATCACGACACAAATCCGGGTCAGATGATTATGGCCGAAGAGAGAGCTCCGCCCCATTTAATGAATAGCTCATCTCTTATAGTGTGATTGGCCTATTCACCCACCACCTCTCAAGGTGATAGGTTGAGCAGTAAGACACCCATTTCCAAATATTATTCTCACAAGACTGAAAACAATTCCACTGTCCTCACAGCAACGTGCAGGTATAGAAATAGTTTACATTCTCTCAAACTGTTGTCCATCCAGTTCGCATGAGAATGAAAGCTTTCAGAGAGAAGCTGTGAGAAGCCGAGTTTCTCTGTTTCTTAGCTAAAACATGAGAAAGGAAACACTTCACAAATGCTTCAGCAGCTGGAAAATTTGTCTGCTCCTACCTTTTATCATCCACAAAGCAGTTTTATTACTTGCAGTCATTAACATTTAAAATGTGTAGAAAGCTGGGGACATGAAATGAGAGTCCCAGGCAGTTGAATGTCCACTCACAATCATATTCTCTATAAGATTTCTAGCATCTTTAAAGATGTCCTTAGGACCTGCCAAGCCTATAATATAATCTGTAATAAAAATTTTGGCCATTCCTGCTAATGGGAAACCTTAAAAACCTCTTCCTGAGTTACTTTGGTTGTCTACCAAAGGCATTCATGGATATATTTACTCATGACATGAGGCATCCATTTCTGTGAGGAGGGCTTCCTCATTCACACCTGTAAACTGAGGATAGGGCCTGATTTTTCAGAGTAACTCAGCAGTCTCATGACCAGGTTGGTCTCAGATAGGTTGCAAGTTTTCCCTGTCAGGTGAGCAAAGGATAGCAGTCTATGGAGCTGAGGAGGAAGGAAAGGAAAATCATGTTTCCATATGTAAGAGAAGATGCAGTCTCACTCTATATCTTAGAAACTTGTTTGAACATCATTTTTTAGAGGCGAGAGGTAGAATGTATACAGTGCAGGAGAAGTAAAACTGGACTTGGAACGGACAAAAAAAAGACAGCTACATATGATTCTATTTTTTTTTAGCATTAAGAAAAATTTGGCAATTAAATGATGCCCAGAGAGAAAGTTAATGGGATTACATTAAATTGTGGAAACATTTATACTTGTGTATATATGTGTTTATGTGTCTGCCCACATATACACCTCCAGAAGACAGACTAGCAGTGAAAAAAATCTGTCATGTGTAAAGACATTGAAATAGATGACCCAAGATGTCTTTTCCAGTCATATTAGCTGATGATTAAGAGTAAAAATTTAAATAAAAAGTGCAGAGAGTGTGAGTTCATGCAAAATCCAGGCTCAGAACTCATTAACATGTTTTCACTGCTTTTTTTGAGCGCACTACAGTAAGTTGCGTTTTTAAAAATAGTTCATATAGATTCCAAGAAAAAATGACACAGGAAAAAACCCAGTTGTCAACATCAAGTAAGAGAAACCTGTCCAAAACAAAAATAAAATGATGGCAAGAGAGGAAGAATTCTCTTCTCCCTGAAGATTTCTTATAGTTGCCATGAGAAATTAAATGTGTAACTGAAACTGAGAGGAGGCAGGGTGACTCCACATGAAGATTTAAGATTTATTTATGACAAGAAAATATATAAACAAATGGCTTATTTAACTTAGAAATAAGATCAATATGGGAAGACTTAAGTTTTTTTCTATTTAAATGTTTAAGCTTTATAGATTTATAAGATTACAATCTTGATGAGAGGTATATATGCACACATGTCTTATTATTTTTAACTATTTTTATTATTACCTATACCCAAACAGGGTAGTTAATATTTTGCAAAGATTGCAAGGATCAACAAAGGCTGATAATAGAAGATAAGATTTTTTTCTATGCTGTACGAGGATAACATTTATAAACAGTTCTTTGTATGTGACAATGCCAGTTGCCAGACA
The DNA here is from genome assembly GCF_041296385.1 of Aphelocoma coerulescens. NCBI lineage: Eukaryota > Metazoa > Chordata > Aves > Passeriformes > Corvidae > Aphelocoma > Aphelocoma coerulescens. The sequence continues at coordinate 33,078,555 of NC_091014.1, read as the reverse complement.
TTTTCCTCTCTTTAAGATATTTTAGTGTGTTCAGGTTTCAAAACAAGTTGATGATACCAGCAAATCCCAGCCCTTCCTGTATGTGTGAACATTTTACCTGCCCAAAGAAGAATGCAGTAAGAGAATGCAGTAAGAGAATCCTCTCAGGTTCCTTTTTTGTTTTCCTCTTTTTTTTTTCCCCCCTCTTATTAAGTCTGATCATGAGTAACTGATAGTGTGAGCAAGTTCTTTAAGCTCTCATGAGCTCCAACTTACAGCTGGAAGCTGCACTTCCCACCTTTTGCTTAGAAAATGAGAGCAGCCTAGAGTAAAAAAAAATGGAGTGGAAATAAAAATAAGAAAACGAAACTCTTTAGTTACTAAACAGAAAATCCAAGAATCTTGTTTTCTTTTTTTTTTTCTGTCCTTTGTTTTTCACCCAAAACAACATAATCCTTTTTTAAATTTTTTTTTGCTGTGAGGCTTGTTTCAAAGATTAGTAACTTATTACTTCAATTCTAAAGAGATCCAACCACATAATTTCTTTACTTTAAATATAAAAGCAACATTGGCAAACCATGAATGCATTTTATCAAGCCTTGCTAGATTTCCGTTAGCTCTCACAGATATAGATTTCACTCAGCTTGAAATGAAAAATCATGACCCTTTGAAATAAAAATATTTCATTCCTTAAGCACGTAATTAATATGATACAAAATTCCTTGAGTCAATTAGCCAAAGGTGACAGTGTCATTGAGGAGTGACCTGAAAGCATATTAGACTGATCTTCTGCAAGTAACAATGCAAAACATATCCAAATGGTCTAAATAACAAATGCAAGCATGAAAAACACTGAGTTTATCCTTCTGCCACTTCTAACTTTAAACTCGTATGGAATATTCAGTTCTGATCTTGAACAGTGGCACAGCTGCCTATTGTGATTCTCAGGTAGGTATCTTTTCTTTTGTTTCACAAATACATGTTCCTATCACTAAACTTCAATATCCCTGGACTTAGAAGGAGAAATGCTATCATTAGGGTGTAGAAGTGAGAATTCCAGGTGATTAGTATCAACCATTTAACAGGATCATTGAATGTCAGTGAACTGCATGCAGTACAAGGCAAATACTTATTGTTAACTGCCATATCATAATTATAATTAATTAACTGTCATGATTACTAATCTGCACATAGATCTGCAGGTTTTATCTTTTGAAAATAGATTAAAGTTCTATCCAAAAAATAAAATTCTGTTCAATGAATAAGCACATGACAGTGACAGGGTTACTGACCTGTCTTAAACAGTCTCAACATGACTGTTTTCAAGTGCAACCTTTGAGAAAAACTTTGAAATTTAAACTTCAGTTTTCACAAAATAAGTTTTGATTGTGCTATGAATTGGTAACCTAATTATTATTTTAAAAAACCATAGAACTAACATCATACTTAGTACACAGTACCTAGAAAGTGTTAAGGGATACTTATTCCAAATTGTGAAAAAAGGTCGCTGGGTATTTTGGGGAAGGAGGAGATGGAAAGTGTAGGGACAGGAAACCCGAGTGAAGGTTCATTATTTGAACCTCAGGCTGCTGCACAGAACTTCCAGCTTTGGACTTATGAGGCTACAGCAGCTACAAGTTGATGATTCGGAATTTTTTTAAAGTTTGGGGAAACCTGGGAATGTATCTAAATGCATAAATCTGAATATTTTCCAGTAAACAAAGAAATTTGTGTATCTCCGAGGATTTAAATGCAATCCTAGCTACAAAATTAAGAAGTATTTTGCATAATGCAGGGTACTGCAGAGAATTCTTTTGTGGGGATGTTCAACAGTAATCTGTCAAATTGAAACTCACTGTAAAAATCCATTCGTTGTAATTGATTTCTAAAATGTGGTGCCTATAGAAGGCACTGTTTCTATAATGAACAATTAATCTTATAAGAACATGGTTTTTTAGCATCTAATAAAATGGAGGCTATTTGAATGTTTTGAATAGAGAGGCACAAACATTTTGTATCACCAATAGACAAGAGAAATTAAAGGAAAAGATTCCTGATTTCTGAGTTACTTGAGGTAGTTTTATATCAATGTTTCATTATGTTTTCATGTTTTACTTTTGCTTCTGGCATTGTGACCTCTCACTTTCTAGAGCTTAATAACTTTGAGCTCTAAGAAATCAAATAAAAAGTAAATTAACATTCTTTTGGTGGTTGCATGTGGAAATATTGCTATTTGTTTCATATAGAGCCAGTTCTTGGAAATATGAGAAGCTCAGCTTTCAAGTAAAAAAAAAAAGAGTTCCTTAACTTTTTGACTATAAAGAAAGACCTTTTAAAATGTTGGCAGAGAAAAACAAGGTTTCAAACTTCAAGAAGACAACAAAAGAACAAAATGTGTTCCTTCTCAGACAAACTTAATTAGATCTTCATTATAATGTAGTTAAACAATGTATCTCCCTTCATCATGGTTGATTATATCTTTATTATAATCTTCTTCATTTGGGAAAGGAGAAGAGCCAACTAAAGATTATGGAACATTTAAACTGAAAAGGGGTAGATTTAGATGAGCTATTAGGAAGAAGTTCTTCACTGTGAGGTATTGAAACAGGTTGCCCAGAGAAGGTGTGGATGTTCTGTTCCTGGAAGTGCTCAAGCCCAGGTTGGATGGGACTTTAAGCAACCTGGTCTAGTGGAAGATATCCCTGCTCTAGTTCCTGCTATACGAGATTATGTCAGAAATTGTATTTTTCTGGTTTACTGAATACTAACCTATGTGTTTATCAGCTAGAGAAGATGAGTAGAGAGGTCTGCCTTAGCTCTTCGGCTGATTTTGTAGTCAGTGAGAAGAAACAAAAATCTCCAAAGTCCAAGACACATAACATGAGTTCAGTTGCTCTCTGGAGTTCTGTATGCCAACCTGTCCTTTATCAGCTGTGAAGGGAGTGAAGAGAAACTCTATTCAGTGGTGGTAAGATTGTTCAGTTCCATTTAAATATAGGTATTTACCTGTAGGTGTACCTAACACTTATAGATAGATCAAATATGAACATATGCAAAATTACCAGTTGAGACAGGACAACTGTAATTTTGAATTGAGCTTGCTGAACCTGACCACTTCCTGATTTTGAGCCCTAGCCACATCTCTTTGGTTTATCTTTATAGTTATTTAGATGAAACTTCAATTGGCTCTTATTATTTGAATTTAGTTGGTCTTAATTTAAAAGGATTATTTAATAGATATTCTGTTGGCACAGTATATTTTTCAGTTTTATGTCCCATTAAAAGAAAATATTAGTATTTTCTTTCGTCAATACCCAAAGGGAAACAAAAGGGAATGACCTGCACTTAAACCTAGTACATAGTGACAGAGAGGATCAGATATCCAACAGATTTCTCCTTTCCAGCAAGGCCTTAAAGCAGACAAGAAAATGATCTGTATACGAATCCAATTTAGTTAATGATGTGACTTTTCTACATAAGTATTCCTCATGTACAAGTAGAAGAAAGGTCTGTGAAATATATTAACTATTCTGTTCATTCCACCCATTAGCATCAGTACCTTAGCCGGCAGATCAAGTTTCTAGTTGTGCTTAAAGAGGGATATTTTCCATTTGGAGACAGTCTACAGAGGAGTAACAGAGGTGATCAATAGAAATCACTGGAAAAATTGAAGTTGCTTAGTCTAGACAGAAAAAGACTGAGGTGAGATATGATAAGGGTGTTCTATTGTGTAAAGGAGAGCTGAAAGAAAATGGGAATAAAATATTTTTATTTTGCCTGGAAACATTATAAGAAGTAATGAACTTGGAGTTCATCAAAAATGACTGTGGGAGGCATTTAAAATGAATGGCAGCTTTGAAGACTTGAGTAGGTTGTCTGGGAAGGTATGGACCCTCCATCACTGAAAATATTTTAGAACAGTTTAGATGAGTATGTGTCTTGGGTGGGTTAGTTATAGCTGATTCTGCCTTGGATGTGCAGACTCAACTAGATGACCTTTCAAGCTCTGATCTATGGCTCTATAGAAACAATACTAACCTCCTTTGTAACACAATTTCATGTCTACTGTTAAAATGCTAAATGTTCTGTTCAGATCCAGAGGTGAGATAGATTAAAATGTAGTGAAAAGTATTGCTATAACTTTATTTTTTTACTTGAACATATTTTAAGCCATTAAATTTATTTAAATAATTAACAGACAAATAGGTGAACATATATGGAGGATACAACTGTATAATTTATTTCTCTAAAAGCCAAGATTACGCTGAGTTACCTCTGGAGTTTGGGTATCTCTGCTGCAAATTTATGAGTGAGACGGAGATTTCAGGGATAAAATATTCCTTCACTGTTCTAAATTCTTTTTATATTCATCTGTTTATACTACAAAGCTTCTTTTTGAGCTTCTTCCTTGGCTCATTATTAACACCACCTCCATTTGCAGAAAATGTGAGGTTATGGGAATCCAGTCTTCCATCTGACTTTACTACAGGATCTTTTTTCTTGTCACTCCTAAACTGAAAACTACTTTAAGCATGTTTTTTTTTTTAAGTATTCCAACGTTTTCTTGTAACTGCCAGCTAACTGTTAATGTAAGTGTGAATACAACTAAACCAAAACCTACATATAAATCAAAATTTCAAAATACCCTCTAACATTGGCTTACGGCTGATTATTCGTGAATTAATGAGGCTTATATGTAAAAAGTGAGAATTATGCAGAATAAAATTTATTTTCTATGTTTTGCTTGAGGTTTGGCTGTGGGATTTTGGGGGGAGGGGGATTAGTGTGCATTTTTAATTATTTTTATCTACAAGATACTAATTTAGGGGCCAGGTTGTGATAGCTTTGTATTGAATGGTAGTCTGTGGTTTTGACTTTTAGAAGACTATTTCTGCAGTAAAGAATCCTTTGGTGAAATTAGATCCGATTTTGATCAATGCTTTTTGCATTATTTATGTTTACTTTTGTAACATTTTTGCCATGATAATGAAGTCTCAGTGGTATGCCACCTTTCAAAGGGATGCTAATATTAGCTCTTTGTTTCTTAACAAAGACTGTCTATTTGGTGCAACTTGTGGAGACTGAGGTCTTACATGTATTTAAGCAAGATTCACAGTTCAACTTGCACTAAATAAATCACCCTAGAGCACTCTGAAGGTAGAAAATGTAATTCATATGCCAACTGTTATTGTTGGGGGAAGAAAAAAGTAAAATAATGTAGTCTTGAGGATATGCATTATTTAATCTTAGTTGTGAATTTTCTTAGTTTAAAGGACTGATTTTCTCATGAGAATATAAAATATAGTAGAAACAGAGAAAGATTTAAACTTCCTTCCATGTTCTCCAGATAGCCTATCCTCCAGTTTTTTTATTGACTTGCAGTAATATCAATGAAAAATTTATTCTGCAGAATTTAACACCCTAGGCTGGATTAGGAAAAAGTTGTTGAAATTACAGCCACTGGTATTTCTGAGCATCTCAGACAGGCAGCCAGAAGAGATCAATGTGTCAGACATCAGAAGAGATGAAAAGGAGAGTTTAGCCATCTCAGTAATTTCGATGTAGCTGGGGTGAAGCCTCTAGTTATGCAGAGTTGCTCCTTCATAAGTGTCTTCCAGCAGCAGATGCCCACTGGCTCTTTCTCAGAAAATACTGTAAGAATATTTAACTCTAATCAGAATACCTCCAATAAAATTGTTTTGATATCTGAGAGCACTTGAAACAATATTTTTTCACCAGTATTCCTGTCTTTCAGTCACTGCTTCATTAGCTGTTCTAAAGCAACACAACACAAATATATCCTGTTCCAACTGCATGCTCCTACCTGAAGCTAAACGTTTTGCTCTAAATATTTACGTTAAAGCTCTTAAGGAGTTAGTGAGAGAAAGATGCCTGGATACACTGCATTTGTGGCAATGTTACTCCCAGCTTTGGGGATAGGCCCCCAATTTAAAAAGGACAGAGGCCAGACCAGATAGATTTAATCCACTGTGCTGCATAATTGTTCCTTGCATGAGCAGCTTGCCTGAAAAATGCAAATTTTTGCTTTGCTAGTGTAATAGGACTCTCATCATAAGCACAGTGGATTTCTATGCACATATACTTATTCACAATGCCCAAGGCCTTTCTTACTAATAAGTATCAAATTTAGAGAGCATGGATATGCATATTTGGAAACAGAGGTTTGCCTCCCTGGGGACATTTTACTGTCAAAATGCAAATGCCCACTGACTCTAAGTACTGTGCAGCTTAATATCAGCTGAACATTGGCAGCGAGAACCCTTTTGGGCTTTTAGGGGTAAAATTTTTTTAGATTTGGAAAGAAAACTCATTACATAAATCACTCAGAATCAAGGTCTAAATATTTTCTTTAGAAGAACAACTAAATCCACACAGTAACACCAAGCAAATAAGAATAGTTATTAACTTACATTTTTAAATGTTTCATCTGTATTAAATGTATTAGGGATGTTGTTTATGGTTTTTTCATCTTAAGGCTTCTATCTGTTTCACCCAATGCTGTTTATCATTGTTTGTTTGTAGTTTATTTTATCATTATAAGAACTCTACAGTGATTCACCTCTCAGCTCCAGAGAATTGCTGCTTAAAATGAACAATCAATTATCAAGTGGAGTTTTGCTCAGGAAGCTATTGACTAAAAAGTTCACAGGTGTCTGTGAGATGTCTTTCAATTATTTGAAACTCTTATAAGTCAAATACAGGTTAGGTACCTCTGATGGACCTTTGAAATACAAGATTCTCTCCTCATCTAGGTAAATTAAAGTAAAATAAAAATAGCAATACCTCTGAAAATGCTTGGAAAATAAGTAGGTTTTCCACATTACATGTTTCCTTTTTTCCTGAAAACATATCTTTTCAGCTTCACAGATGATTTGTTTCTTTCACTGTGACAAATAAATATATATTTCACAATCAACTATTAATGTAAGTTTTCTTTCCAAATCTCTAATAGAATTTTTATGTCCTGTACAGCTTTCCCATCAGAAGCATTAACATCATTGCCATGAAATATTTAAGTCTAATAAATGTAAGCCAGCTCTTAACATATAGTTTAATAACATGCAACTTGTAATTCAGCAGCAGCAGTTCTTTCTCCAAGCACACAGAGATTTTAGAATCTCTGAGAGACCTTGGTGGAACAATAAATGCATCACTGAAATAAATGTGCTGAAAATCAAAAATATATGGAGAGTGAGTTCAGGTGCCTTTCTTCTGTGTGTAGACTGTCATCTCAGTGAAATGCAATAAAGAGCTGTCCTTAACACAGAATAAGTTATTGATTAATAAGAACATCATTTACAGCTTGGACAAAGGTACACACAAAGTTTGTGTGACACTTACCTAATATTAGACCTGAGAAGGTAAAAATTATGATTCAGTTTTAGATGAACTTCATCTCATTGACATTTGTAGATCTACTTAATGTTTTGGAAATACATAAGTAAAGGGAGTTAGCTGTTGACTTTGCTAAAAAATGCAGGTGGATGTTTCTAACTCCAGGAAGCAGTGTGGACTAAATTTGATTGTTACAAATAGTAAACCGTGACTGAGTGAGGCAGACATTAATGAACATGATATGCCCATTATTGATACTTGCCTGTGGGGATGCATGTTAGAAAATTCAAGATAGTATTTGCCAGAATAAAGAGCAGTATAACCTAAGAGATGTAGGCATTATTTGTATGGTACATAGAACACATTTGTGGGAATATCACCCAGCTTTTGTAGAAATAAGATAATTAAGTGGATAAAAACAATGTAGTGTAAGAAGCCAGAATAATACCTGCAATCCTTAGGTCAGATTTCCTTCAGAGGAGTTGACTCTTACCTCCATGTGTCTCTGGACCAGAGATGCATTTTTCTCACACCGCCCCCAAAAAGAGTTACCATAGCTTAATTATTTTTGCCAGCTACCTTTGAGGAAAGTGAGATATGTTCATAATTCCTAGAAGAAAGTGGTAGATTTTCTTGCCAGTTTTGTTTCTTTAAACTGAAGATACGGTGACTGAGCACTTGTCCACCACCAAGGTATGTGTTTGTAAAGAACTGGAATTTTTGTGTTTATCAGCCTTTACTTCAACATCTTCAGTTTGCATCTGCACTTCGACTAAGCCCACATGTGCAGCAAAACAAAAGAATGTTTGTTTTATGCTAATAACACAGGTTTGAAATAGATTATTTGGGTCTCAGATTCACTGACTGAGAGTCAGAAAGAGTAATGTTTTTATAAAATAGTGTTTGACTCAGGGAGTGATTACAGTGCAAGTATCATAGTTTAGCCTTTTAATTTTTTTAGCTTCACCACTTGCATCTGGTATGTGTGTACAGAATAGAGTTATGTCAGTGCAGAGCTGGGGTCTCTTTGTAGGAATCCTGTAACCCAGGAACATATAATGATCATTGCAGCTTTTCAATTCACTCTTCCCCACGGCTCTGAGAAATGGATTTCTGAACACAGGCAGTCTGGGATAGCTGTAATTTGGGATCCAGAAAAAGGCAGAAGAGCAGGAATGACCTAGAACTAGAGCAGAAGTGAATTATTTTCCACTTTAACTGTTGTATATATATATATACGCTTGGTGTCCAGTTATCTTTCATGATGATTTGTATGCAGTGAAAGAACTTCAATGCATCTCAAAGAACAGGGTTACCTTTTACAAAGCCTATTTGCATCCTTATTTTAGATGAATGGTTTAAATTTAATTAGCAGCAGGTTTCCTTTCCTCACTCTCCTCATCTTACCATCTCAATGGTAAGTATGTCGAAGCAGTGTCAGTCTTTTAAGAGCCATCAGTAGAGCAAGTGGCACAATCAGGATCTATTTTCCTCTGACAGCTCTGCACATTAATCTCAATAACATTTCTAAAAGTTATTCAGTTTCACTAGTAACTAAATAGGGAAAATAGGCAGATTAGTCCAATAGATCTTAGGAATACTAACTGCCTATTTTTATCAAAAAGATACCTTAGTTAGCATAGTATTTCACAATTACTATGGAGGAGTTTCATGTCACCCACTGATAACTCCATGCAACTACAGATAAACTATGCCTCACAGGGAACCTGTAGTCAAAGGATTAGCATCTTTTTAACTACAAAGTCCTCTTCAAGCAGGCTTTTATCTCAGCACTGGTTTTGTCAGTTTCTATGCCACAGAAAAAAGGAAATACTCATGAATTTCCTTCTAAAGTTTCTTTTTTGGATGAATAACTTTTCTACAAATGTAAAGCAATATATGAAGTACAGAGCAGTCATCACTCTTTAGCAAAATGCTTATATTTCATATCATCACCCAATATTTTATAAGAAATCGTGCAAAAATGAGGTATTTTGTTTTCCAAGCCAATATGTAACCATCTCTCAATTACTGATCACTTGTGGGACAGAAGGTTGAAACCAGCCCTTCATGTGTAACTCATAGCATAATTTCATGTCCATGTACCTGCAGGTACCTTCATAAACAGAAATTGCCTTCCAATTCCATTGAAAATGTATGAGCTAAAAGAGAGCCCATCTATTTATTCAAAGCTATCATAGCTCTGCAAAGCTGTCATAACTAGCAAGCAAAGTTATTCATATAGATAAAAGGTTCACCTTCAAGTTTTTCTTTATTGACTGCTAAAACCCAAGTGGAGAAGAAAACTGTGGTGGACTAATTACCCTGTGACAGATTATATTTTTCATGTGTGATAGTGACAAGATGGTAACTTTGTCTCTGAAAGAAAACTGTCGCATCAGATCATGTAATGGGAAAATGGGAAAATGGGAAATGAAGTCCTTATTTTCTTATCTCCTCTTGTAATAAGCACAAGACTCAGATGGATTTGTGGAAAACATTTTTTAGTTAGAATATAATTAAAGTGTAAGTCAGAGTTTTTACCATAATTTTTTTAGTAGGAGTACTCTCATGTGTTGTATGATTTTTTTTCCTGTGTAAGTTACCAGGGTACTGAATAGAAAGAGTGTTAAAGCATGATTTACAAATGGTAAGTTCAAAGCAGTGTAAACAAGATGATAATGGTGACTGCCTTTAAAAGCTTGGAAACTGAAAATTGGTTAAGAAAAGATGGATAGATGCCTACAGAAAACCAAAAAGGATATGTTAAAGCAGTACTTGTTAGCATACTGAGTAAGGGGCTAAGGAAATTTAGCATACTGGGTAAGAGGCTAAACAATATTAGGAAATTTCCCACAAAACCAAACATTAGGAAGTGTAATTGAGACTGAAATGTTTGTCACTGGAACAAAGTAATCTCTCCTGTACTCTTCCCTTGTGGACTCCTAGTGTGCTGGCAGCAGGACTGGCACCTGGGGCTTTAAGACCTTGAACCACATAGTTTTTATAGGTAAGCCACTCCAAGAGTGGCAACACGAGCAGTGTGGGTCCTAAGCCTTGAATGAACTCAACTCAGGAGTCTCCCAAAGCCGCAGAATACTGAAGTACAAAAGATTTTTTGAGCAGCAGCACGCTGCAGTTAGACAACACTGTGTTTCCAGGTTTCTTCTTAGAAGTTTTCCATTTTTGTTTTAGACTGAAGTTCAATGAAACTGGCGCTTGGATCCAGGAGATAGGAGTCCTGACAAGAAAGACACCTAGCTTTTCAGACAATTTTCTATCCAGCTAAGAGTTGTCAAGACTTTCAGTAGACATCATATCAAAGGCAGGCACTTGGTAGTTTTGAAGAAATTTTTAGAGAAGGAATGTAAGAAGTATGGAAGAAAGCAAGAAAAATGTATTTGAAAATCCAATAAGTAGTAAGAGAAACAGGTTTTATGGCATCAGTTAGGAATCAATCTTGGTAAATTGAACCAGTTTTAAATGGTTTCAGGTACATTTTCTTATTTAACATGAGAAATTAAAAGTAGATTTCCATGGAAATCACAAGTTGCATTTGATATTAGAATAATCCTTCTGGTTTTAAACTCCTTTCATCTTAATGGAAGCTTTCTTTCAAAGTGTCTTGATGTTAATCCTTCATTTAAATCTTAGTAAGCGTGTCATACCTAAGAGAGGTCCTGTGTAATGATTTCTGAAAATCCAAACTATGATCTACATATCAGAAAAGCTAAAAGTAAAAATAATGAGAAAAATTGTAACCTGTCTGATAGTGGTTGTAACTTGAACTTCCACAGATGCAGCCGTACATGTGTGTGCACACCCAGGCACACATCTGCACACATGTTTTGAGGTACAATGCTCAGTAGAATTAAAAAGAAATCCTCCATCTCTGTCATGCAAAGAAAAAATCATCAGGGTATGGTACCAGAAGTACCAAGGAAGTGAGAACCTCTGCTAAGCAGTCTTCCTATCTTTTAAAATATAACATATGGTCAACACTTACATGTTAATGTAGAGGTAGTATTTTGGCCTAGCTGAATCTGGTTCAGATCTTTCACATTTTATTAACATCCATAATATGGCATAGATCCTTCTGTCTGATTTCTGTTATGCATACCAATGATTTGAGACATTCTTATGCATTGAATACAGTAATTGCTGTGGGGCAAAAAAGACACAACATTTCAGATTAGTTTTGAATGCTCATTTGCCATTTCTTAATCAAAGTCTATCTTTAATCCTTGCAGTATATAGAAGAAGGGAGAAAAAAGTCTTTAAAATTGTGTCTTCTTAAAGCAATTTGCCTTAAGATAATTATAAAGACATTACTGTAGTTATAAGATTATATTTATAAATGTATGCCAATGTTTTTCTTTGTTGCATTTTACATCTTTCACTTTAATTCACAAACCACCTTTGGTCTACATTTCTTGGTATAACCTGGCTCATTTCAATGCTGTTGCTGACTTCTCAGGAGGTGAAAAAAAAATGTTATTAACTATGTGATTAGTGTCTTTATACTCTCTCTTCTATCTGTCTTTCTATTTTGGGAAACGTCAAATAACATGCTTGGGTTGTTATTCAAAACAAGTTTTGGATTCTACAATACTTTGAACAATTAGTAGTATTAAACATTGAAGAAGGGAACATAAGAACTCAAAATGAGCCAAGGTATTATATAAGTGATCAATGCACTGTACCTGTTTGAATATATATGACTGTGGACAAGAAAAGGGATTACTTTTGTGTAAGTGGGAGGCAGAGAAGAACAAAAAGAAAGAATGTTTATCACTTTGAAATAGAGGCAGAAAAGAGAAACTTTTAAAAGGGGAAATTGTAAAACTTGAGAATGTGGGTATAAAAAACCAGCAGTGGATGTGAATTTTTTATGAAAATGTACTAGATCCTCTCGTCTCTTCCTTCAAAGGCAATGCTAATCCTAAAAGGTCAAAAGAATATGAATATGAAACACAATTGTGAAAGAAAATCTTTAAAATGCATAGGCCAGATCATGCCATTTTCTCAGTAATACATGCACCTTCTCACTGGGTGAAACAAGTGTCACAGCGGGGGGCAGATTCCTGCTGCTCATGTTGAACAGTACAAACAATAGGCCTAACTGTGAAGTGTGAAATAAGAAGCTTCTCAGAAAGAGACGTGGTGTTGGGTGAGGTAAATAAAACATGATGACATTTGTCTAGACAACCACTGGTGCTGAATTAATTGTGAATGCCAATCTTGGAATGCACTGTTGCATTATCCAAGCAACATCTCACCATGCTTACCTTCCAAAGAGTGCTTTTAGCATCTGTGTGCCACACACAGTAACACTGGTTTACAGCTGTGGTATTCTGGTGACATGAAAGTAGTGTTCTTTGTCCATTCTGACATCAGTTCCCCTGGGGAAACCTGAATTTCATCAGTAGTGGAAGAATGGTATCTATGGTTTTTTCATGTGTAGTCGGGTCAGTGATTTTTTAATCAGAAAAAGCATTCACAGAAAACGAATGCAACATTCCTAGAAGTACATTCCTAAATGAAAAAATGTTTCTGACATCATTTAAATTTGTTCTCTGACAATTGGTTGAGGAGGGATGGAGTTAGGCTGTTAGAAAGGAGGAAACCAAAAAAATTCGTAAAGATTACGAAGAAGGTCATATCACAAACACCACATCTCCAGCAACCATTTATAAGTTTGGATGACCACAGGTGGAAAAAGGATTTACACCTCTAATATGCTAAACCAGTGATCCAGACTCTGACTTTTGAGTAAAAGGAAGCATCATACCTTTATCTACCCTCTGCTTTTGTCAGGAAAGGCTGGGGGTAATTATCATCTCATAGAGCAATATGTTCCCACTACAATATACCACCACCTTTCCAAGACATGGCTTGATTTCTGCCTTCTTAAAGCATATTCTTGTGCTACAAAGTTCATAACCTTTCTTTTAAATCTTAATTTCTTATTTAAGTCAACTGAAATTTATGTCCATTTATAGCAGTTAAGTACATAAATATTTTTATGGAGTTGGTCTTGAATTTAAATGCATAGGTGAACTTCCAACCCCTTTGGGTTTGTGCCTGAAAGTGTCAAGTGAGGGACAACTGGATTACTGATGAACAGCACAGGCTTGACCATAAAAACTCCGCTACTAGCAACAAGTATTCTGTACATATTTGTCCTACTTGGGGTTCTAAAAGGCTTCTTCCTACTACTTTTGTATGTATCCTCTTTTGTTATTTGCAGCTGTTGGAGTTTTTGGTAAGTCAGGGAACTCAATATCCATACCAGGTCCACTGGCAGACAAAAACAATGAACTTCAAAAATAGCCTGTAGAATGTTTGTGCTTGCATATAAATAATGCAAATAATCACAAAACATTCTTCATAAGGAAGAGCTGGTGACATACATTCTTCTTTCCAGGACTTCAAATGGGGAAAAAATGAGAGAGAGATTAAAATAGTGAAAGCTTTTTGTCTTCTAACAGCCAGGCATAGTACACCTAATAAATAAGCAAAGGTTCTGTGACAAGTAGTGTTTTGACTTCAATTAAAATTGTCCCTTAAATAAAAAAAAAAAAAAAAAATCCCTAGCAATACAAACAACAACAACAAAACCCAAACCAAACCAAAACAATTTGTAACACTCATTCACAAAAGAAATTAAAAACAATGTTGGAAGAAAAATTATCTGAAACCAGTATTTATTTGCTGATGCTTTTTATTCCATTTGGAAAAATAAGAGTATTTTTTCTGAGACTAAAATAAGATATTAACACAGGCATATATGCAGTGTCTTTATGGATGAATAATAGGCAAGAATAAAATTTAGAGAATTATGTAAATTTCTTTGAGATATTTTAAGGATGGATGACCATTTCAAGATAAAAAAGAATCTTCCTAGACAAAAGCACATCTGCTTGGAAACACTCTCTCTTGAGAATGCATCTCCTCTTAGCAATTTTAAAAGGTCTGAGCTAAATTTACCTTGAATTCAAATGACCTATAAAAATCTTCAAAAGGAGCTTCCAAAATACATTTTGAATGTTTTTATTTTGCTTGCACTACTTTCAGTTCTAACTAGAAGATATATAGAAGCATGAAGGTGCTTTGGGAAATATTCTCTCACCATTACTTCCTGACATAGTTATAAGCACATGTTTTAATTTACCCAGAAAAGCATATTATTGATTGGTGATGGACCCACAGTCCTTGACCAGCCCATCTTTTGAAGTATGACTATTGGAATTTTTTCATGTTTATCTGATTTTATATGACAGTGAGTACCATAAAGATAATGTTTTGGAGTGACTTGAACATTGCCACAGTAGCGACCTTCACAGTATTCTCTGTAACTAGATCTGCAGCTCAATAATTTTTGATCAAGAGTATGAAACATCACAAAGGATATGTTTGGGCCACAGCATGAAAGAGCTGTTGTGTTCCTCTCTATATGCCTGAATAAAATACCTGGTCCAAACTGGATTTGGTATTGGACAAGGACTAATCTTAACTGTACTAAAGGTCTTTGAGGCTGTAAGCCAGGAACCTTCAGAATGAAAACAGAAAAATATTTACCTCAAACTAAAGAGTTAATTCTGCAGATTGGAATGCAAGCAAACAAGTGCTTTCTCCTTTGTGAAACTGTGTGGAGCCAATTCTATTCTCATATCTAATTATTATGTCTTGACCTTGGTTGTCCACCAAGACATTCTATCACTCCCCTCCTCAGCAGGACAGGAAGGGGACAAAATAAGTTGAAAAAATTTCATAGTTCAAGATAAAGGCAGTTTAATAAAGCAAAACCAAAGGCTGCATATGGAATCGAAGGAAAACAAAGGTTTAGTCTCTACTTTGCATCGCAGGTGATGTACAGCCACTTCCCGGGAAGCAGGGTTTCAGTACATGTAGTGGTTGCTCTGAAAGGCGTCATGGCCCAACCCACCTCCTTTGTTTCCTCCCACACCCATGACACACATTTTCTCTTTGTTTTTATAGCTGAGTGTCACTGTTATACTGAGGACGGCGAGAAGAACAACACAGAATTCAAGTTCAGGAGAAAATGGGCGATTTAATTAATTATAAATCTCGTTATATACCTTGGTTCGCAAGAGTGGCATGACATTATTGGTGCCTTGATCAACCACCCCCAGGATGATTGGCTGAGATTCCACAACACCCATTTCAAAATAACCTTCCAACGTACCATAACAAAAACTGGAAAACAAGTTAGCAGGTGTTAAAGTCTCGCTTTACAAAAACCTCAAACTGTTTCCAGCTAGCTTGCATGAGAAAGGAAAACTTCACAGGATGCTGCAGAAAGCTGGAAAATTCCTCTGCATCTAGCTTTTTAGTATCCACAGCTCAGCAGGCATCACATGGTGTGGAATATTCCTTTGGACAATTTGGGTCAATTATCCTGGCTGTGTTACCTCCCAAGATCTTGCCCATCTCCAGGCTACTGGTGAGGGGGAACATTGGAGACACAGGGCTGCTGCTGTCCCAGTGCTGCTCAGCCAAAGCACTGGTTGTTGTCAACACCTTTCTAGCCACCGATGGAAAGCACAGCACTGTCAGGGCTGCCATGGGGAAAAGTAACTCCATTCACAGCCAGACTCAACACACTGTTTTGCTATCAAAAAGAGGAGAAATATTAGGAGAAGTAAACTCACCTCTATAACAAAAATAGTTGAGGAATTTTGCAGCTATTCACATTACATGAAACACTACCTTATTTTTGGTTACCTGGTTTTAAATTTGCTGATTATCAAGCTGATTGTTTCTTCTGACTTTAGCCCTGGCTGCTTGGTCAAGTCAGCAATATGTATGCTTTGCTAAATGTACTAAGTCAAGGAAGACTCAGTATAAAAATCCACTGACTTCAGCACACATACAAAAACAACCCCTTTCAAAAATAAACCTTATAGAATTATGCTAAAATATTTTATTTAGACAACTGAAATATTTCATTTTTTTCTTGACCTTTCTGTAGTTTCTAAAAACTTAATATATGCAAGGACATAAAATTGGTAATAAATAGAGGCATTTATTAGAATGTGATGAGACTTCAAAGTGCTCTTGATAGCATGGTATTCTTCTCTTAAATAAAATTCCAACAAAGAGAAAACTTTCAAAACATTCAGGATATGGTATTTTTCAGTCATCTGTTCTAAAAGATCCTATTTTACTATGATGTAGAAAAAGTTGTCACATAATAAAAAGTTCATTATTTTTATTTTCTTTTTCATAACTATTTATTCTACCATGACAAGCCAAGTAGTTATGCTGGAAAAAGATGGATGTGGCATTGCCACATAGAAAGATATTACTTCTCCCAATTATTTCTGTTAAGTAGCAACACATGTAACATATGTTTTATTTTCCTGCAGTTAGTCATTTCCAGATGCTTTTATTTACTAGGAGTCATATTCAGAACTCTTAGTTTTGCAATCCAGACAGTGTCCCAGTCCTTAGTCCCAGTAGGGTATAAATCATAAAGCAAAAATATAAATAATACATAATAATATTAGAAGCTAATTTCTCTACCCCAGTCAAATATCAGAATGTTTCTTTATTCTATTAAGATGTTCAAGTTCTATTGATGTAACTTTAAAAAGGTGGTCCCAGGAGTAATTTTTAACTTCCTGATGTCAAGTGGACCTTAGCTATATTTTGACAACATATTGTGCAGAAAACACAGGTGTGCACCAGTACAGGTTTCTTTGGGAGTTGCAAGTGAGCACTGCAACTTAAAACGGATTTCCACGCACTCACTGATAAATAGTGCAACCTCTGGAGCTCTACAAAAGTATTGTATTTTGTAGGTTGTTAACAAGGGAATATTCTTGGGAAGTGAGAGGGTTGAATCTTTACATGGAAAAGAGGGAAATGAATCCATACTTTCACTTTCAGGGTACTCTATCCACTGGTGAATTGTGAAAAAGGTATATGGTGGTGTTACTAAAATCACATATACCAACCAACACATTTATGTCCTTTTACCCTTTAAATGCATAAACTTAAAACTAGGGTGGAAAACAGACCTAAACCCACAAAAGTGTAGTATTCCTCTTTGATGTGGATTATGTTGGTTGGGTTTGCTATATCCTGCAAAAGAACATAAGCGCAGGAGAGCAGAGTGACTGCTGGTTTTGTCTTTTCCACCAGAAAAGATAAATACCCAGCCCAAAATGCAGAAGCTTGAGATAAGCCACTACCTGCTCAGTCTCTGTGGCACCACTGTAGCTGTCAGACTTATTTAAATTTCTCCATACCAGTGCTTGTTTTAGCTTTAGTAGCACTACTGTTTACAAAACACTATATATGAGGCAGATGCAGCTTCAGGTTTTTAAATTACAACAAGCTTAATCCTATTATGCACTGAGGACATACAAAAGGGGTGCTTAGGGCTGTTTTATCCCCTGCCTGTCATGACAGCAGAGGAGCAATTCAGCACCTGAAGAAGCAAAATCACATATAGCTCTATGACTGTTAGTTTGACCTAGAAAATAGCAGACCATACATTTATTTAATATTCAGTTCTACTAAGCAGGATTGCAGTGTGTGGTTACTGATATTCACCCATTCAGCTGCATAAGAAAGGAAATAATTAGATTCAGTAATAATACACAAACTCAGTTCGTGGCCAGAGCTGAGCTGATGCTCTAATTCTACTCCCCTCCATCTGAAATAATTCTGGGACTTCACCTTAAACTAACTGGCACTTGTCAACAAGAGGAGTTCAATTTGCCTGCTTCTATGATGTCTAATTAAAACGCCTTGCTCAAGACTTGTCAAAGGTTGTTAAACAATTGAAGGAGTTGCTGGCATTAACTCCATTTTACTGGGAAATCCTGCTTCAGTTGAAACACTGTAAAATGTTTTTCACAAAAAAACCCAAAAAAAACCTATCAAATCTAAATCTGGAAATTTCTATTAACTTCTGTATTGTTATGTTATCTAAATTTAAATATACCTGTTAATATAACTCTTTACTGTCTGCAAAACACATTATATATTTCCTAATATGCCTGTTAATAAAATTGTTTACTGTCTGCAAAACACATTATAGATTTCTTCAGACAGTTAATTTATTTAATTTCCTACAACTGATATACCTGATCTGAATGTGATCTTATTCCTCTGATAAGTTTTTAGCACAGATTTTCAGATTCCTAATAATTTTAGTTTCCTATACTAGGTGCAATATAGCACTTGTGATTTTCTATGTGATAGTACCGGATCTACTCCAAACATATGGGTTTTGAAATCTGTCCTAACTGTGTGAACACAAGAGATTCCAACAGTTTGCACTGGTAGTCTCAGCTAGATAAATCATTGGTAATTTGTCTTAACCTAAGGGCAAGGCCAAAGTTCAAAAGAAGCATCAAAGAAGTCTAAAAACGCCATCCACAAACCTCCATACCAAAATCTTTCATCATCAGAGGTAACAACTTTTTTTGGATTCTCAATCCCATACTGAAATTACCAGGTCATCACAGTGGTTTGGTCTGCCTATTACATTAATATATATTGAATTCTGCAAAAGACATACCTTTATTTGGCCAATTATTTTTAAAGCTCCTTAGAATATAGAAAGTAATGAAAATAAATGCACTACAGACATGTTGTGCTATTAACAGGTTCCTGTCCCACAGACCCATACCATCCAATATAATATACAGCTCAGAATAATAGAAGACAAAAATTGTCATCACAAAACCTCTCTTCATGATTTTTGAGCCGTCTTGAGAATCCAGAAAGATCCCAACCAACTGGAAGCTGGCAAACATTGATTTTCAAGAAGGGCAAGGACCCCAGGAATTACAGGCCTTTTAGTCTCTTTTCAGTCCCTGGTAAAGAAGATTGAGGAGATTATTCTGGGAGGTACTGAATAACACCTGAAAGACAATGCAGTCATTTGTCACAGCCAGCAGGGCTTCATGAGAGAAAAGTCCTGCTTATCAATCAATCTTTTTATGACAAGGTAATCCACCTAGGTGATCAAGGGAAGCCTTGGATTTCAATAAAGTCTTTGATACTGTCTCTCACAGTAGCCTTCTGGACAAAATGTCCTGCACACAGATGGATAAACACTTAACACAATGGGTGAGCAACAGGATCATGGTTTGGGCACAAAGGGCTATAGTGAATGGAGTGATATCAGACTGGTGACCTGTCACTAGCAGGGTTCCACAGGGCTCTTCACAGGTGACTTGGATGCAGGAATGGAAGGGGTACTAAGCAGGTTCACAGACAATACAAAACTGGGAGAAGCTGTTGACTGCCTTGAAGGCAGGAAGGCGCTACAGACAAACCTCGACAAATTACTTGGACTGCTCAGCCTGGAGAAGACTGAGGGGACAGCTCATTGTGGTCTTCAACATCCTTACCGGGGGAAGAGGAGAGGCAGATGCTGATCTCTGATCTGTGGTGACCAGTGACACACAGAGGGAAGGGCCTGAAGCTGTCAAGGGAGGTCTACGTTGGATATTAGAAAAAGGTTCTTCACCCAGAGGGAGGTGGGGCACTGGAACAGCTCCCCAGGGAAGTGGTCCTTGCACCAAGGTTGACAGACTTCAAGAAATGTTTGGACAATGCTCTCAGGCACATGGTGTGATTCTTTGGGATGATGCTGTGGGTCCTGTCAAGGGACCTTCAAGGAATCCTTGTGGGTCCCTTCCAAATCAGCATATTTTGTGATTCTTTCTTCCTTTTGTCTGAAACAGAACTCTTCTGCTTTTACCTGAATTCTGAAAATTCTTGAAGAGAGCACAATATATCCCAACCAACATCTGATACACATAAATGTAGTTTTCAGCATGGGTAGCAGATAAAATCATAAATATTGTGAAACTGCCTTTCAATCAATTTTTAGACTGTTACCAATACAGCTTCTATATTATGTCCCCTTACTGTTACTGGAAAATAAAATCATAACAATAATGTATGCAAAAAAAGTCTGCTTGAACAATCTTCAACAAAAGAATATATGTCCTTTCATAAGTTTTATTGGAAAAAATGATGTAGAACTAAACATCGAGCTCCATAGTTATTTTTCAAATGCCTCATCTTCCAAATAATGTAACTCATTCACCTAATTCCGTTATAGAGCTAATTTTGATGCCACTGTATGAACCATGAAACAGCATTTCCAAGAAGTCTTCATAGGTACTTTGGCACTGACAATTTTTTTTTTCCTTTTTATTCATGATAACAGATTGAAGTAAATACTTGATTTGGCAGCAGACAGTAGGTATCTCAGCAGTAAATAAATAAAATCCATGAGCAAGTGAGCATCTTTACAGAGAGAATTTTGCTGGACCTTTTTTTACAATTAAATATACAGACATTTTCATTCTAAGATTCCAATTTACTAAGTTAGAACAACTTTTATGGCTATCTTATGTAGAGGAAAATCTGAAGTGAAAATTTAAAAAATTTTTTAAAGTAAAAGCAATGCTACTTTCTATTGCCATATAATTAATTACATGTAATACAGCTAAAATATGTTTATAAATTATGAAATATTTGTAGAAATGTTTTCGTAGGAAACATTATAAAGTAATGGATTATCCTGCCTAATTCTGTACTTGTTTGCTCGTTTAGTTTTTGTTTAAAGAAATGTTTCTTGATGGCACGTTGTAGGGCTGTTGGCAATGCCTAAAATCAGCATAGGACATACCAGGACAAGGAATGCCCAAGAAAGTCAGGCCATTTGGACTTATTCCTACAAAACATTTTAAAAATAATATATTTTTATTGTTTAATTGTTTAATTTGATGACATGAATTCTACTCATTTACTTCTGTAATCTAATTAACCTGTTATTGTGTAATTTTCCAAAGCAGCACAAGTGAAAAATAAATAAGATAGAATAAATACGTAAATTGGTTTATATAAACTAATCACCTTACTACAGATAACATTACACAGTTGAATAATCAACATTTCTGTTTTGGTGGCATACATATTCTTTTTCTTCTATTTGTTACTATTTGAGGAAATTAATACCTTATGCTAAAATTTAGCTTTACTCATAATTTTTATACTAATTTACTGGAGCAACAGCATACAGCTTGCAGACTACAAGTGTGAAAGTGTTATAGCACTTCAGAAAGGTTTAAAAGTCTAAGTCTTAATTGAAGAGTTTAATAAAGGAGAATTTATAAATTCCTGGTTACATTATTTTAAGACTTATAAATCCTGATCCTGGGGCAGTCAGGTCTAAGAGGGATGAAGGGATAGCTAATTATAATCTATATATTTAGACTGTGGCAGCATGACTAAGTGGCCTGGAAGTGGCAGGTATGTCCTTACAGGAACCCCAAATTAGAGGAATAGCAGCCACATAAAACCAAATAATTCCGACTTGAAGATGGATTTGAAAAATTCACCATTTGTGCACCATGGTGACTTCTAAACAGCTGTGGTGTCCCCTGAGGATGTTCCTGGAGCTGCCACCTTCATCGCTTGCCAAGTCTGGTTCTGTTTTATCAGCTTGACACATTGCATGACGATAGTCTTGAGCCTTGGGTGTCTGAATTCCATCTTTCAACATATTGCTTCGGGCCTGTTGTTTCTAACTTCCCATCAGGTGCTGTCATTTTTCAGTAGTCAGTTCTGGAGAAGTACCCTTTGTTCTTACTTAGCACACTATAGTTCCTGCTTGCATTAAATATATCTCCACCACCTACAAGAACAATGACCTGCCCTCCTGGAAGAGTTTTTTATAAAGGTGAGCTGTAGAAATAAAAGCCCACTCTGGAATGAAGGCAAGAGATTACATTAGGTATTTCTACCTAGGAATTTTTATCAATTAGTTTATATGTGTGAGTTCTTACCAGAATATCTGGTTCACTCCTTAACTAATTTTCTGTCATCAAAGATGGATATTACACTACAGTACTGTGCAGTGCAGCTTACTTAATTCCCTGATGAGAAAATGAATAACTTCAAGTTTAAAAATTGAGTGCATAAGCACTGAAAATCAAAAAATATTGCATCACTATTTGTTCTGAAATAATTTATTTTTGATGTGCTTATGAAATTTTAGTAATTTGTAATTTACTGGTATATGCAGACAAGAAGTGTTTGTAAATATTGTAAGTTCTGAGTAATGTGATTTCATTCCTATGAGATCTTCCATTTTTATAGAGTAATAACTTTGCTTTACAACTAAGCATTGGTTTTGAAAACCTATTAGCTGCCATCTCCCTTTGTATACATCTCCAAAATTATAATTTCAGCTTGAAATGGAGAGATGATAAAATGGCTTATATTTTTACACTTGTCTAATTACTACTATGTCTTGATCTTTTAGCCATGTGCTAAGTGAATAGATATATATAAAAGTGCAAACGAATTAAAGAAGTGAACAGAGATCTGCCTGTAGTGGCTATTAAATCCAGTGTCTGGAGATTTACCAAGAGATAAAATTCAGTGCCTGTCTTGCTCTGGAAGGGAAATATTTGGTGAGGTGACCCCTTCTTAGGCCACAACACAGCTTAGACAGATTCTCTTTATTCCTTATTCTGTTCAGTCAAGAAAATATGGATCATCTTCCACATATCTGCTACCTGCCATAGTGGGAAGCTGCACAGCAAATTTGCTGGGGGTTTCATCTCATCTCCTACTTCATTTTTTGCTTATCGGTTCCTCAATGTTCTCTCTAATAGGGTATAAAAGCCCAGGAAAGTTCAAAATTATTTCTTTTGCACACCTCCTTAAACGACTTGGTTCATCTACCTTGGACACTTTAAAGGATTACTGAGACTCTGCATAAATAGCAACGACTAATCTGAAAAATCCTCCACTGATGGGAGTGACCCCAGGCCAAGAAGAAGGACAAAATCAGGGCTTGTTCTCCTGTGGACTTCACTTCTGAAGTAGGTCAACAGTGCCCACACTCACAGGGCTCTGACCTGCATGTCCTCTGGGTTTTCCATGAGACTTCTGTGTCCCTAAAACATAGTTAACAGACATTTAGAATACTGAAGCTCAAAATTCCTGAAATTATGGGAGGATTGTGTTGCTGCCCACATGAGTACTGTTGCAGTCATGGTATCACAGCAAGGCCTCAGCCATGGCATCATGGGGAGTGAAAGTTCTCAAAAGTCCTTGTGAATAATCCTGGAGGATGAGGAATGGCTAAGTAACTCTACCTTTCTCTACTTACACCATGCACAGTCTGTGGTCCCAGAAGCATGCTATGCCACAGGTTGCATCTGGGCTTTGTCTCAAAGGGAAGCACACAATTAATTGCCAAAGAAAATTAAAAGATATGTGAACTTGCAGGATGGACTTCCAAGGACCAATCAGGATTTGGGAGCAAAACAAAAGGCTACATTATTTGGCAAAAGGCACTATCTATTATCTGATTCTCATTAAAAAATACATTGCTAATAATTTCTGAAAAGTCTTACTCTGTATTTTTAGTTTGTGGAAGGTTATTTTTAGCTGCCCTCCAGAAGTTTTGTTGAAATCACAATTGGAGTGCTGATACAGCTTTGAGGATGCAGTTTAACATGTCTGTTGTTGTATTGAATGCAAACCCCATAATTCTTGACTGCTAACATTTTGTTTCCAGATGCACATTTTCTTTCTGCACCGAAATGAATAAAGAAACCTTGGTCATCTGCCTTCTATTCATGCTTTATATGTATACATGTATGTGTTATGAAGAAAGAACCAGTGGAGCAATGAGAATTGCACAATGCTTTTTGTCTGTAAGTCTGAGTCCTCAATAAACAATGAGAGGCAGCAAGACTGATTTAAATCAACATGCTCTCTACTGGGTTTTCTTTGGGTACTGGAAATGAAATATGTAGAATCAGTTTGTTTCTTCTATCCCTTGATGTCCTTCTAACCACAGTTTTTTTTTATTGAAGAAAACCAAACCAAACCAAACCAACCGAACAAAAACCCCCACAAAACAAACCAAACAACAAGAAAAACAATAAACAAACCCACAAACAAAAAAAACTTCGCCAAAAACCCAAACAGAACAGCAGCACTATAAATAATATGTTTTCTAGTTCTGAAGGACATTCCTTAAACAAATCAGAAAAGAGAACATCTAGCCTCTAACTGAGATATTAACTTCTCATTTAGGGATAAGCAGGGTAATTCCTAAATCAGACATCTACCATTTTTAGCTGTCAGGGTTCAGATACTTCGGCCTCCAAAGCTTGCTTGTTTTGTATCTGAATATCTACATATTGTTACTGTTTGAATGACAAACAGTAAATGGAAGCATAACTCTATTTAGAATATGAATTATAATGTTCTGAGATCTAAAATAGAGGGTACTAAAATAAATAGACCAAAAAAGAGACTATGAAGTTGCAATATTTATAATTTTAAAGAAATAACTTTAATAATATGCATTTAAATTAATATTTATAATAAATACAAAATTATATTTTTATATAATGAAGATAATTTAAAGAAATAATAACATATATTAATATATAATTTTATAATATTTGAACAGATATTTATAATTGTAATATATATTCTGAAATAGCAGAGACCTAGAAACAGCTGATGTAGTTGCAAAACAGGTAAGTGAACACTTTCTATTAGAAAAATATAGTCAGATAGGCCAGAAAGTATTTTAAAAATGTTATTAATAATTTCACCTTTTAAGGAAAAAAAGTATTTCATAGCTATACTATGCTACAGAATATATAAAGATTGTTATTTTTTAATGATTCATATTTTCCTCAATATATGGAACAAATTATCAAAAATGCATCTTTTTATTATTCACTGAAAGTGTAAGAAGCACTTTCCCTTACAGAATGGAGCTCTTCACTGGCAAGATGACATAGAATGCCATGGTTTTACATTTCTCACAATTGCTCAGAATTTTAGAATGTCTGGCTCACTTTCTCATGCTATAGAATGATTTTAAGCCTAATCAGGATTGGAGAATAAAACCATCCTTCAGTCAAAGCCCTTCTCCAATCATTCTGACTTTTTGGGTTAGAAATTAGCTCCTAATGTTCTTAAATAAATTGCTTCTGGCTGGTCTTATGTTTGGTTTTGCGTTTTTATTTTTCTTACACAGAACCATCAAAGGTAACATAGATTTCAGGGGATCACAATCCTCATCAAGAGAATCACTACACTAAAGTTATTCTTACATGAGTCAGCTTCATATACCCTCACATTAACTTCCTAAAACATTTAAGGAAGTACATTGATGGCTGAAAAGACTGGGAAACTAATTTTCCTCTTTTATGCAACCTTGTGTGCTGCTTCCCTCTTTCACAATTCCCAGACTTGGAAGAGAGGAAAGGCTGAATGCAACAATATACAATAACAGAGCTTGCATAAGCTAGTTGGGTTTACTTCGTATTTAAGACAGGAACCATTTGTGAAGCCTGGGTCTCTTAGCAACCTTCTAAAGTCAAGAATATTTTTTTTTTAAGCTAGAATAGCCTGTGATCATGCAACAAGAAGTTCCATGAGAAAACAAAACAAAAAAAGACCACCAAGAAAACAAGGAAACAAACAAGAACCTCCTCATCTTTTTGTTCTATTTATGAACAAAGTTGATGCACATGGTGGTAGGATTTACACAGATACACTATAGAGAATATAACACCCAAAGCACCTGAATTTGTTAGAGAAAATTGTTGTCATTTTGAGCAACAAAACAAAAGCTCTACAATTCACAGAATAAAATCTCAAATATAAAAAAATTAAGCAGTAATGTAAAGCCATTTTTATTGTTTTGGGAAAGCCTGTTAAATGTTGAATGAAAGGAGAAAAAGTAGTAGTACTTTGTGAGTAAAAATACAACTTTTTGTTTCTATTAAAAAATTCTAATATAAGGATGTCTAAATTCTTTATCATTTTTTATTAGTAATACTTATACTAATATGCATATTTTGATTTACATAAATTTATAAGAACAACAGCTATTAGTTTTTTTCGGTAGACATTGTCCAATAGACTATTTTCAGTGATCTGGCTAACATTTTATGCTTTACTATTTCGTCCCAGGGCTTAGCAATCCTCTTGAACTGAAGGCCATGCTGGTCTTGTGGAAGAATGTGAAAATGAAGCAGGAAGAATTGCTTGAGCAATTTTGCTGTGTGAGGAAACTCATCAGTGTATAAAACCGGTGGAGAAATGCCACTGTCTCTTAGCTGCTTTCTTCACCAGCCACAGCTCGTGGCAGGAACTCTGCTAACCAGGTAAAAAGAAGAATGCAAGCTGCAGACTGAGGAAGGAGAATGAGAAGATGACATAGAAACACACATCTCTATTGAAACTGGTGAACAAATATGTATCCCTTGGATACAAATCTGGATTTTCAGCTGAAAGGAGTTTGCTAACCTTTCAATTTTTTTAACTGCAGAGAATGGGAGGTTGGGGTGGGTTTTTTGGGTTCTTTGGTAGCAGTTATTTTTGATTGGTTTGTAGGGGTTTTTTCACTATTTGGACATATTTTCTTTCACCTTAGATCCCTAGTAGCAGCTACAGCAGTACAAGAAATATTGATTAATCAAATGGAAGGCGCAGAAAAGAAGTGGCAAGAAGACTGCTGCTTAAATAACATTTTGCCAACAGAGAAATCATAATTCTGGATCACAGTGGAATTTTTTGAATAAAGTGGAAAAGAGAATTTTGCACTTGAAAGAATGAAGTTCTTTCTAGTAGTTTTTCTGACAAATTATGTATTTCTGTAAGGTTAAATAAACAGATTTTTTTTTTAAAGGGGGGAAAACAGCTCATAGGCTTGTCTAGGAGATTCAGAGCACCTCCTTCATGAAAAAGAACCCACCTTGAAATCCTCAGATTCCTCTCCCCACCCCCAAAAGTTCAGGGTAAAAACAAAAGCCAAATACTACCTCAAATATTTGTTTAGAGAGCACTGTAACCACTAACCCATATTCTAGGCTAAAAAGAAATTGAGATTCCATCTTACTTATGGTATATGGACAAAGAGGGAGGTAGATTTTTGGGTTTGATTCTAATAAGGGCTCATTTGCTTCCTTTTATGTCATATAAATTACTCTATTTTGTTTCCTATTCCAAGTTTTGGAAATAAATTAAAAAAAAACAAAAAAAAACAAAACAAAACAAACAAAACAAAACAAAAAAAACCAAACCAAACCAAACCAAACCAAAACAAAAAACACACCCAAAACCCCAGAGATTAATCCTTATTTTCCCTTGTCTTGTGTTATGTGTGGTTGCAAGCTAAAATCAAAGCTCTGCATGCCTTTGAACACGTTCAGTGAGGCAAGTGGGTTATTCTGGCAGTTTGAACCCTCTCCAGTTTATGGCTTCAGAGAACCTCCAGGGTAATATTTTTCTTCTCAGTCATATTGCCCAAAAGGTAATGAAATAGGAACCTTGGGGGGGACAAGAATTTTGCAATCACAATAGCAAAAGTGAAATAAAAATCCTCCTAGAAGAAAACAGGGCAGTAAAGAACAAACCTGCATCCTTAGGCTCCCAGGCAAGCTGGTGAGCCTTGTATTGTGAATTTTTCCCTTTTTATTGTCACTGAATTGCATGACCACAGGGGGAAAATCACTCTTATTAAGGACTTTTTACCACTGTCATTAAAATTAGTGATAAGATTTGACAGAAAATTTCAACAGACTGAGGGCAAGGCTGACATCTGTTAAAAAAGACTTGTCAAACTTACTTGGAAAAGGAGCAGAACCCTGGTGTTCTTGTCAAACTTCTTTTCCTTGTCTTCCAGAGGAAAAAAACCACAAACACACAATCCTCCTATGGCCGCACCCCCCAAAAACCAAACTCACAACCAAATCCATAAAATTGTTCACTATCATACATACAAAATATCTGCAGTTTCTCATAAAAATTATTTTCTCATTTCAAATCTTATTCCATAATTAGGTGATCTAGTGTTACATGTATGAAAAGGCCCCTTGTTTGATATGGTCCTGAAAACCTAGCATACTTTCTCAGAACTCAAGATTTAAATTCATACAGCAGATCAGGAAAAATCATAAGATGCATTTAAAAATCTTCATGGTATTAAAGAATGATGGGAAAGCCTCCACTGGAATTATGTTACTATTAAAGTGGAATGCTATCAGTTTGGTTAAGTCTGGCTTATAGAATTAGTCTTCTCCTGAAATCACTACAGTTTAAGATCCATTTTGCCCATACTCACAATTTTTGGTAGAATTTTTGCCATCTGCAGAAAAAACAAAGTTGAATGTTAGCATGATCTAGATCCCTCAGCAATGCCCATGTGCAAGATTTCGATATGAAAAAATATTTTCCTTCAGAGAAAATGGGTCCTTAATTTTTAATATATATTTAAATTACATAAACCAAAGATTGCCTTCATGCAGTATTTATGGGTAAAAACACTCGACTGATAAATTCACCATAACCTGAAGTTATAAAGTCAAGACCAGATTTCTGGAAGACCTGTTTTTAGTCAAAGGCAACTTATGGGATTTATTAAAGGAGAAAGTGCATTAAATTTTCCAGTTCTGTCATATAAAGTGCAAGGCTAGGTGGTCTAATTGTTGTGTCCAGGGTAAAATATATGAATTTGTTAATGTTATTTGTTAATATGATTTGTAACTAATTTACGCGTGTGCATAAGTGATTTTCTGTACCAGGTTCTAAGTTTTAAAATTATTTTTTTTTGCAAGTGGAAAATTCCAAAGAGAGGGGAACACTATTTTGTGAATCCAAAAAAAAAAAAAAAAAAAAAATTAAAAAAATCCATACCAACAATGCATTTGGTTTTAATCATGGGTAGTAAGGATTTTTAGAACTTATTCTAAAGACTTTTAATTATGGATTCAGTTGTGTGATGGAAATATTTTTACTCAGATTACTTAAAAATAACTTTACAAAGTTAGAAATTCTGCTGAGCAGATAGTTATATAATTGGAAATATGTCAGCAAATATACAGTGAATAAGAGAAAGGACCTAAGAGAGAAAATATCTTCCTTTTATTTGAATTTTATGGGTTTAAAAAAAGTAATCAATAATTTTCTCTTGCGAATAGGTGCTGGGCTTCCTCCCCTGTAATTTATACCAAATTGTCCTCTGACATTTCATTCTGCTGTTTTAAATTGTTGCAACTTTGAATAAAACATTTTTATGCTCTGTGTATTGTAAATTAATTGCTTCTGTCAGATTAATAGCCCTTCTTGGGAATACAGGAAATCATGGTACACTTGACAGTGGTTTTTCAGTGCTCCCATGAAAACTGAAGGAAACTGATGCAAAAGAATAATCCAAAAAAATAAAGCCCTACTCTTCCCTAAACAAATAAAATAATAAGCAGAGCTTATTTCATTTCAGAAAGTGCCTGCAAGCATTGTCATGTCAGATATTGGAGAGTAGAGTACATTCACCCTTCAAGGAAAGGCATTTTAAAATTCATTTCAGTCATTGCTCGTAATTGAGTTTAACAGCTGAAAATCCTTCAGTTGACCTCCTGTCTATCTCTGTTTCTTCTTCTAATACAGTTACTCAGAGAGCAAAATGTCTACCTGAACAATGTGGAATGAAAACAACAGTAAATATATATATATATGCACATAAACATATATACATGTATTTGTTGTATATGCACAACAATTTGTATCTTGTATTGTTTTCATATACATATATATGCACAATATAAGTTGGTGTTGTTAAATGCAAATGACATATTTATATTTATATATATCACCCATACCCCTACATAAAGAATAAAAAAACTGTCAAAGCCATCTGTTTTTGGAATGTTAGAACTGATGCAGGCAAATAATTGCGATTGCTTAAATTGTTTGGGTTTTTTCCATGCACAAAGAAAATTTCAGAGCCACATGGTACAAAAAGATCACATATGGAAACTAATTAAAATCTTGTCAAAGTGAGCCTGTCATCTGAACTGAAGTGAGTGAGCAAGAATATGGAACAACTCTGCTATAAAATTTGGCACAATAAGTTGTTTTTATTTGAAAATACCTTGAAAGAATTTAGAAGCTGAAATATGCTCTTGAAAACACTATTTTAAAGTTGGTATTCTGCTTTTTCCCTACTCTTCCTTCAATACCTTGATTCTAGCTATAAAATCCTACAGCCTGACTGGAACAGTATCCTAGCATCACAGCTTCATCTGGTTTTGACAAAACTTGTATTACCTTGTTCTATAGAAAAAAAGATATGCAAGGAAATAGAGTATGGACAGCACAAACCAGATGAAAATGCCAACAGGGATTCTGGATTTGCTGCCCTTTAAAGGAGGGCCTCCCAGAGGGTCCATCCCACTGCTCCATTAAACCTTTGGAAAAAGTACCAGGAATTATCTAATTGACTAAATGGTTGACAACTCTACCTGTCTAAGGTTTTCTTAATTTATTTTGATAAATTCCTTAACAGTATTGGTTTTGCACGTAGCAAATAATTTCACTTCAGCTTTGTCCCTGTCCTATCAGTATTTGTTCTTGAAATATGACCTGTGTGTTTGACTAAGTTAACAGCTAAACTAAACACTTCTGAGGGAGGCACTTAACACGGCACCACCTTTCAAATATAAAAAGGTGAGGAAAAAGCAGGTTTTACTAATTTTTTACAAATATATTTTCTCAGACAGTGGACAAATTACATTTCTGCTTATCTTGTTGCCTCATTTCTTTCTCAGCTAGAACGGCCAAACTCTTGCTCCTAAGGAAAGACCAAATAAAGTTTGACATCTCTCTATTGATGTTTTAATCATCCTCTGTATACCTCAGATTTGTCCTACTGGAAGAAAAAAAGATTTCTGCCTAGGTTTCCTGTCTGTTCTACTTGAGTACTTCACCCAGCTTCACTTCTCATACAACAACCACCTCTCTAAATATATCTCCACCATAAAGGAATTTAATAACATGAAGTTTCTCTTTCATCAATATTTGTCTCAGGTCCTAAACAGACTCACCTGGAGCTTCCACCCACACCAGTCATCACAGGAGCTCTATTTAACCTCAGCCTGGGGCACACCAGAAAATTGTAGGCTCCAGCTCAGTTATAACTTGCCTATAGGCCTTGCTGATACTGATCCTGACCTACAGACTGCTTTTCTAGCTCTGCCTTGTCACAGTTTATCTGTTAGTAAATTGATGCATCTCATCCTAAACTTGTCCTTCAGACAGACTTAATGGCTTGACTTGGACCTGTGTCATTACCATCAAATAGCCTATTGATTAGAACTCCTGACTGGACCTGACCACGATCTCCAGGTCTGTCCTGCTACCTTGCTTGGATATTTTGGGATGGGCCTTCATTGTTAAGTCCTCTGGCCTAGCATGCTGTGCAATTTCTGTCCCTTAGCCAGTAGCTGGTTCATGGTACTCCCAACAGCTTCTTCCCTCTGATAATCCTAGTTGCATCCCATACATCAAAGTAAGATTGATCTTTTCCTTATAATTTTTATATAGAAATGTACAATATGTTGAGGTATTGCTGTTTCCTCTCTCTTCTTCCAGACACTTGGAAATGTGCTTCCTGATGGTATTCCTGACTGTACTTACAGTCATGTTAGAATTGTGACTAGCTTCAGTACAAAAAGATTGAGATTTTTGTGAGTACCTTCAAAATACATAATTTTTCCTCCTTCCAAGTCACATCCAGGCTTCATCTCTTTAATAACTGGAATTGTCATTATAGATGAGAAAACGTTAATTGTTGCAGCCTCCAGTAGCCACTGGTATGCAGTCCCAGACAAATATATCATTAAATGGTTTGAGTTGGAAGGGACCTTAAAGATAATCTACCTTCAACACCCTTGCCATGGGCAGGGACACCTTCCACTACACAAAGTTGCTCAAAGTCCCATCCAACCTGGCCTTGAACACTTCCAGGGGTGGAGCATCCACAATTTCTCTGGGCAACCCCTTCCAACATCTCAGCATTCTTATATTGAAGAATTTCTTCCTAATATCTAATCTAAACCTACTTTCAGTTTAAAGCCATACCCCCTTGTCCTGTCACAATATGCCCTAGTGAGAAGTCCCTATGTACAAGATGGAATATTTTTTAGTATAACGTCTTATAAACTTCTATGAATCTAAATTTCTTCAAATACAAGGGTCTTCAAATATATTTTCCAATTCTCTGTCTTTATTATAATGATAGCAAATGATCTTACTGCAATTCACTTGTCCATTGCTTCAGTTAGTGACTTGATTTTTTCTCATATTATTCTCTATAGAGTTTCTTCTAATTTCTCTGCTTCCTGAGTGTTGACTCTTCTGGATACCAATTGCTCATGATAATCAGTTTGCCTAAAAATAAAACGATTTTACATCTGCAGACCAATTGCATTTTTTCTGAGATGTTTTCTATAGTATTAAATTGTTTGTGTAACAATACAAAACACAAAAGTTAAGTATTGCTTAATGGTTATTTTCCTGGCACGTTTTCTCTGGATTTTGGTATTCTCTCCATTTTTGCTGCTTGCACTAGTTTCCCTGAGTAAACGTGTCAAGGGAATGACTTGATTCAGTAGCATTGAATTACTAGAGTTTTAATTTGGTGTACCACGCCACATATATTTATTTACAGACTGAAAATTATACCTTGCATTTGAAATCATAATTCTCGGTGCCCAAATGTCCCCAGGATGTTCTATCTCCAAATTCCAAAGCTGTGCTAATTTTATAATTGTTTTATAAGAGTAGCCCTTGAATACCTTAATTTCTGCAGTTCAAGACAAATCTACTTCAGGGCTCAGCATGGCTTGCTATTGACATCATTGCTGCTCTTTTCACTTCAGTTTTGTTGTTTCAATAGTGATGGTCCCCAACACTTCACAGCCAAAGCTTGGACCTGCTCATCTGAGAAATATTTATGAGATATAGCTCTGAATAATTTGGAAAAGCTGTTATAATAAATATTTTTAATGGAAGCAGCTGCAGTATTATAATTTTGATTTCATTAAATTTCAGAAGTACCTTCTAGAACTGAGCCAGAAAGAGGCAGAAAAGATGCAGAGGAAAACATACTCAAAATAAAAAAAAAAAAACAATAAAATGTGCAATAAACTAGTACTCAAGTACCTAGAAACTGATTTTCTGATTAATATTATGATTTTTTTTTTTTACTAGCTTGCACTGACTTTTTTTTTAACTTAGAACATTAAATGTAATATTCCTTGCCTCAATAATTTTCTATTTACAATCATACTGTATTGTCAACTATGTGTTTCAATTAAATAAACAACATTTTTTATTATGTATTTATTTACGTATTTTATTTTAATATTTATTTATTACGTATTTATTATGTTTGAAAGTGGTTTTGTCACAATTTGAGAAAAAAATGGACATGTCAGGGTAGAATAAAAAAATCTTTAAGTACATTTATTTTACTTGCAAGATGGAGAAGTGGGAGGCAATCCTGTGAGAAGAACCAAGTAAAGGAATGCTGTCTCTCCCGTGATTATGTAGGAGAGGATGCTGTAGCAATGCTAACTTCAATTCAATCAAGGTCCAACTTATTCTTAGGTAAGTTTTGCAGGTTTCTGTTTCTTTCATGTTAATAATGAGCACAGAAGGGAAAGTTTTGGTTACTAAACTTTTCAAATTGTGGATTCTATGTGGGTAATTTCTGCATCATGATTTGTTTGCTGACTGAGTAGCAGAGTTTGGAATCTGGCTTTAGTTCCTGCAGAATAGTTGCACATACACTGTTTATGCATAAATACTTTGGACACTGTTTAGAATAGAAGAAAATATATTTTCTTAAATAGTATTGACTTATGAATTGTGACTGGAAATCAATAAGTGTGTGTTTAGATTATTTCATATGTGAAATCTGAATGGTGGGTTTGTTTTTGCAAACTGGGTTCTCTCGTCCCATTTATCTGTTATTAAAAATATGGTAATATTCCATTTTTCTTCCTTGGTTGCAGGGCTTCTGGACACCCCCCTCCTCCCCTCCCCCATTAACATTTTAAGCACTCTTTGTGGTTATAGTAGAAAGTTTACACAACAACATGAAGGATACAGTCATACACTGCTGCCAATGTATTTTTAATGTAAACATTTCAAAACCTGTTTCTAGTAGTTAATATATAAAGCCTGACTATGAGCAGGAGCTCTGGTCTAGAACAAAAATGATTAATTGGTCTGTACAGCCTACACTGAATTTGAATATAGTCCACTGAAAAAACTGTGCGTCCTGCTACCTTGTAAGATTTCTCAGATCCAGACTTTGTTCAGCAGTCGCACCAAAGCAGGACCAAAATAAATCATTGAAGAGTCTCTAAGCCAACAGATCTCATTAGACTTGGAGTTACAAGCTTAGACAGATGTCCTGAGACTGCAGTATGCATCCATCTGTAATCAGTGAGAATGAAGAAGAAAAATTTTACTTGTATCTCTGCAGTGAATACAGACTGAATCCAAAAAGCTGAGGCACTTCTGTCCACCTCTTTTGAGGACCTTTGATATTGCTTTATGCAGTGGATGTAGACCTGTGTTTGCCTATTTACAAGTGATATACAGATATTAATCCAGGAGGACTATTTAGAAATCTGTATCTCACACACAACAGTCATTCAGTACCACCCTCATATTCAGAAAGTGTGAAGGGGAAGGAGAGAAAGAAGATTTTTATCCTTTCATTACTTTGTGACTGCAGAGTATCAGCTGAAACCTTTCAACAGCTGTCAGAGTTTTTCCTCTGTGAAAAATCTTACAAGAAATAAAAGTTCAAGTAGCTTTGGATTTCCAGTTCTTCCAGTAATGGGAACACTGGAAGACCTGCCAAGTCAGTACTTTCATGGCATTTTTATCTGGTTGCAGAACAAAGACACTCAGAGTATAGATACACATATGTAGATTTTGTCCTTCAAATTAAAATTTCAATGCCTTTGAATGTCACCCAATCAGTATTACTGATTTTCAGAGCCTTGCCTTGTAACCTTCCTGTGGCAGTTTCCTGACACCTCTTGCTGTCATCCACATTCAATCAAGATTCAGAGAGAGTGCTTGTAATTTATATTTTAATTTTATTCTTTTGAAAAGTAACTCTGTCTCTCAGAAGGGACTGGCACATTAAGCAAAACAAAAACAAACAAACAATCATTAGAACAACTAGTGAATTTGAATTTCTATCATTTTTATTTTGTTGTATTTGATTTGTTGCCCTCATTTACAGAGTCAGACAACATATCCATAAAATTTTATTCTTGACTCCTCATCAAGGAGCAAGTTATTGCTCCATTCATATGTTAAAAAAGCTTTAGAAAGCTTTCATATCTTTGTAGAAGAATGGATAAATTAACTGACACATTACAGTGAATATATTTATGATGAACTCATCTTGTTGCTGAGTGTATCTGCCCAATAATTGTATTCTTTCACTGGATAGATTAAAACGGTCATTAATTCAATTGCACTATTATAATATTTATACTGCAATCATACCTTTTGCAAATAAAAACAAGCAGCCATTAGAATAGTCTTTCTGGGGAATTGGTAGATTTCCTTAACAGTGGGCACCTTTAAGATTCATCTGGATAGGATGCTGGGTCATTTTGCCTAGACCATGCTTATTGAGATGATCCTTGAGGTACCTTCAGATCTGATATTATATGAATACTAATATTCCATTAATACAATTCTGTAAATTATTTCTGATCCTTGATTGGATGAGAGATCAAGCACCTTCAGCACAAGTGTTAAAATAATTTAACTATGATTTCCATAGCATTCATGCCAATAAACAGCATTTATTTAATGTCTGTGGAAAATAAATATTAAAAAACTTGGAACTTGTCTAAATGATTAATTTATAATACCAAAGAGGTAAAAATGCTCCTAAGAGGTTTTGTATTGTTCACCATATAGTCTTTAATATTAAGAACTGAGGTTGAACCTGGAGATAACGATGCTATACTGGGCAAGGAGACTAAGCTAGAAAGAAGACATCATATTGCATCTTGTGGCCATACCTTTCAGCTTTCATTGCACAGTAAGAATTTTAAATAAACATGAAAAGAAAGAAGTTGTTCCTACAAATGTCTCTGGCAAATCATTCCAAATATTTAGAGCAAACAGACAAAGTTGCATAGATTTTTGGACTTAATATGGTTGTACAGGAATGACATGACATTCCTTTCTGGTATTGAACATTGAATTTCTATACAGATTTTTAGGTTTTTTTCCCTTCTAGTAAACTTTTCTTCAAATAAAATGAAATAAATTAGGTTATTGAAACTTCTTTTTGAAATGTCCTAGGTAGGTTATCTTTCATTTTGATAGTGTTAAACAAGAATTTTCTTCTATAACCTCATGTGAAAGAGAGAACATAGAGTGTGTTGACTAAAAGAGAAATAGGCTTTATTTTTCATGTTTATTGTATTGCTGCTTAATTGATGGATGGAACATATGGCACAGAAAGCATTAAATAAAAATTCTGATACAAACTTTTAGAATTGACACTCCAAGTTTACAAAACTACCTTTAAGAAGGAAGGAACTGGTTAAGGAATGAAATGGTTTCAGTGGTTTTTAGACCGACTCATCAGTATGAATTCTTACTGTTGTTGCAAATCATACTCTTCCAGAGAATTTAAGTCAATGGTTTGTAATTTCCCCATAGAATCAGTAGATGCATACATACCTTTATGTCTCATGCAGTTTAACAGAGTGCAATTCATCTCTTACTTCAAATTGCCTTTCTGCCTCTACTTATAACATTAACAATTCCCAAGCAGACCAGACAGGACTGTAGAAATTAAATGTAGCTCTGAAAGCACTCAGGTGGTTTGTTTTTTTTTTAATTTGGTTTGTTTTCTCCCTTCATCTGAGAGAGTAGACATTTGAATATATCATGGCACTGGAATAAAAGAGGAACAATTTCTGAAGAGAAGTTGTAAGCAGAGCTGGTGATCAGCTGAGGCAGCTGTCAGTTCTTGGAACAGGGAGCAGATAGAAGTACTGAGCAATTGCTGAGATGAATAGCAAACAAAAATGTTAACACGTTAGAGTCAAGAAGAAAAGAAAAACATACTTTGAAAATTACAGTAGAAGAAAAAAACTTCTTATTTACCCAAATTCATTCATGACAGTCTAATTTCCTAAAAGAATAATTCCTGGTTCTTATGTTGCTACTCAAGATTACAGTGGTGTCTATAAATTATCCTGGAGGATGGTATTTCTAAACTCTGCTCTGCTGAACTGGAAGGGTCATGACCTTTCAGTGACAGACATATTTACATATTCACATATATTTTGTCATTTATACAAGAATTTTCATGCACTGCTATAATAGATTTCATAAGCCAATCCATTCCTCCCAGGAGAAAGTTCCTATTCTAGCTCAGTTTTTAATCTGATACAGAACTTGAAAATAGATCAGGTATGGAGATCTGCTCAGAAATCTCAGCAAGCAGTCACATTATCTGCCTAAACAATGCCATCTGACATTCAAAATAAACTGCTTTACTCTGGATATTCTTCCCTTAATCTTAATTTCCTTTTATTGTGTGTTAAATATTTGCATACATATGCCCAGCCCACATGCATATATATGCATATCTAAGGGGTTTTTTGGTTTCCAAGCACTTTGGTTTAAAGAAACACTTGGATGACTGTTATGCTATTTTCATCACATTACTTCTGAAATGTCTGTCAGGCTTGGTTTTGATGATGTCATCTATTTTGTCCTGTGTGCTTCGGGCCAAAATCCAAACAAAACCTGAGAAAACTTTGTCATCAAACAGTCTAAGAATGAAGTAAGTAGTATACAGCAAGACATCCAATGTGGAAGTGGGAAATCAAACCTCCCCGTCAGCTCCTGTTCAGGATCTTTACACGTATACAAGTATAACACTACCTCAGTATTAATCCAGCCTTTAGTCTTGAAGCCTCACGACATTTTTTAAGTATCTGATGCTATTGAATTGACTTAACGACAGTTTTGTAATTTGCTCACTATTGTAAGTTTGCTCTCAACATTATTAGTAAGCAGTTGCATGCAGTATTTTCTAAATTTATCTTAAGAAAGAACCAGAATGTGTGTTACAGAACAGCTTTCTTCATTTTTTCATTAATGAGTTATGCCTCAGATGTTGTATCACAGAGGCTTGAATTTACACTTACCACTTTTGTATCACAGGATCACACCTGCTATTTTTATGAAAACAAAGAGGAAAAAATAAAATAATTTAAAATAATACAGTTCTATTCCTTGCCCCTTCTGCAAAGAAAAAAAAAGCAAAAGATAAAAAAAAGAGGAAAAATTCCTAAGAAAAATCCTGCAGTATAAGTTGTGATATGGTAGTGTAAGAAGCCAATGAGTGAAAGTTGGCTAGTTTTACCTCAATTTAACAAAAATATACATTGTATGTTCTGAGAGAAATCCTTTGAGCTATTCTTGCAGCCTAACATATCTCAGCTTCCCCTGTACATTATTTTTGTCAGTGTAGCTCCCTCTTTTGCTTTGTGTTTTGCTAGTATATGGGGGAAAATGGGGAATTTGCTCTAGAAAATGAAGATACTGTTCTTCCAGTCCTAAGTAGCCCATGATATGACCTATTTTTTCTCACTCAGCTGAGGGCTCTAAGCAAGTACGACTCTGGAACGTGCTAAGAGATTAAATTCTACTCTAGATCTGCAATGAATGACAAGCGACTGGTGAAATACCCTCACTGTATTTCTTACACATAATTAAGTGTTGATTCCATTGGGGAAAGGGAATGTAAATAGATGTATATGCATTTGTGCACCTTACGTATTTTCTCAAGGATCTCTTTTTAGATTACTGAGAAAAAACATGGCTCTACTGTTAATGCTGTTAAGTCAAAACTTGAAAAAAACCCTGAAGCTTTGGTTTTTTTCTCTTCTGACTCATGGAAGCCTAGAACTGCTAAATTCCATTTGGGGAATATATTAGCATATGTAGTGCCTGCCAAAATTGTTTCTGGGACTTCATAATAAACCAGTCTTTTTAAATAAGTTCTTCATACTTCATGTTGAATGGTTGTACAAAAAGAAGGGAAGATACATGAAAAGTGGTACAATAATTAAGAAATGGTTGGGTTTTTTTAACCCTGAGCATTTTTATCATCAGTCTGCCTTGCCATCTCTAAAATTAAGCAGCAATATTAATTAATTAATATCATAAATACATCTAAGACAAAACACATAGTACACAAAATTTCCAAGAAGAATTCCTTCTTCTCCATATTACTAAGTATTCCATTTTTTAGGTATAGTAATAAAGCTGAAACAAAGTATGTAGCAATGGAAAAGTCAATCTGTTAATTTGAGACAAATTTGGTGTTTCATTTTAAAATGCAGAAGGAACTCTGATATAGAGTTTTCATTGAAACTAATAACATTGGTCTCTTCACAGAGATTTCTTAATCTCTTCAAAGTTTAATAAACAGAAGTAATGAAAGAGCTTCAGACAAGTTCATCTTCTTTTAAAAATTCTAGATAACAAAAAATTGTTGAAATTTTTAATTTTCCCATGTTCGGTGGCTGAAATATTGATATCTTTTATTTCAGTGAGATTAGAATTTCATCTGTAAGTTATGAGGTTGCTGCAATAGTACTTCTAGCACACAGATACATTTTGGAGTTCTCCACATACCTACTCTGAACTATTTCCATAGGTTATAAAATCCCAGTCGATGCATATTTAAGAGTTTATATATTTGAAATTTTTATTTGAAATTTTACAAAAATCTGCGATAATAATCTCTTCTAAAAGTTTGTACATACAGCTTTTTAGAACTATAGGCTGCAATTAATACCAGAAAATCTTATAATAAGAAAACAAATTTTGTAACTTTGCAGATCTTACTGGTTTTGCAGTATTCCCAAGTTTATGCCTATTCAATACTATTGTTAGCACACATAGACAGAATAAGATGTAACAGCCATGCATTATTTAAAATTTATACCTTGACAAGTGATGAAAATTGAGCATGACAATTTTGGTGATTCTTATTAAGATTTCACCATAATCACTTCTCAGACTTCTTCCAAAATTCCTGTTGAATAATAGTTTGAAGCAGCTCAGCAACAGTA
The DNA here is from genome assembly GCF_041296385.1 of Aphelocoma coerulescens. Classification (NCBI taxonomy): domain Eukaryota; kingdom Metazoa; phylum Chordata; class Aves; order Passeriformes; family Corvidae; genus Aphelocoma; species Aphelocoma coerulescens. Next base: position 33,038,188 of record NC_091014.1, on the reverse strand, counting down.
CTTTATTCTATTAAACTAGAAAATTCTTCCCCAAACCATCTGGGCTGGCAGGTGTTCATCATCATATCTAGGTTGCTATGAGACAAGATTTGCTTATACTAATTAGTCACGTAGCATGAAACTCCAATTTTGCTCATTTGAAGCAACTTATGTCTGCAAGGGCGTATTACCAGTGCCTGTAAAGCTCAAAGACCCAAGTTAATAATGTCAGAAAAAGAGAAGACAGGGGCTACTCATACATGTAAAACCTTCCAGGTTTGCCCCTAGCTCTCTGACCCATGGAGAGTAGCTTAATATGAATGATGTGTTTGCCTCTGTGACACAGATTAAGTCACAAGGCCAGCTCAGTCACTGTGTTTAACTAACAGAAATTCGGAGTGTCTCTCTGAGTTAGAGCCCTTGCAGTGTCAAATTTTTCTCCTAAGAACCTTCCTAATGGTTTCAGATCTGCGAGAGGAGAAGACAGGAAATACTATGCAGTTCAAATAAATGAGTTATGACTTTTTTATTATTTGTATTATAATGGAGCCCAGAAGATTAAGGTAAGGTAAATATTGCATTCAGTAGCCAACATTATAAACAGCCAATAGACATGTTACAGAATTTTTCATATTAGAGTTGAGATAACCAAAGGATAAAATTGAGACAATATAAAATCATTATAATTTGAGATAAATTCAGGCAATATACTCTCCCACCCTGGTAGCATTCTAAGTAAAAGAAGATTCCAGTTTTGAATCAAAAACTTCCCCATGCACTTGCTCACAAATACTCCATAAGACCACCTAGCCACTTAGCGAGTGTAAACAACATCAAAATTCAAAGATAGATTGGAAGAGGTACACAAGCACTGATTATGTCCACACAGTTGAAGACTCTGAAAAGGGACTGAGTTAATTCTAAAGAACATTTGTCCAGGATTTCACAGTCATGGTGGTTTCATTCCAGTCTGTGACAACCACAGGAGCCAGCATAATAAATAATTTAATTCAATGGTTTAAAAAACAATTTCTTATCCCTCTGTCCAGGGTAGCATACACCTATTTTTTTTTTTAATACAGTAAACATAAAGGTTTCTAAGAGACTGGAACATAGGGAATCCTCAGGCCACTGGGATATGTTTCAACATGGTCTTCCTTGTCAGTTTTTTTGTCCCATAAATCTTACAGAGCTTGCAGAAGTGCCTTTGACAGGGAAAAGGCAGGTTGTCATAGTTTTATCCATAACTGGACAACACCATAAGTGGGGCTTTGAATTATCTCTGATCCATTGAGTCCCCATTACTCTTACCCAATACCAGTTTCTCTGGGTTTTTTCAAATACTCAAAACCAAGTTATTTTTCCCTTCAATGTTCGTATGCCTGTACTGACACCCAGATAAGAGATTCCTAATCAGCAGCCTTTAATCAATTGTCAAGGCATCAGAAATCACCTTAGACCTGTTCTTCGCCTACCCTTTTGCATTGTATGCTTGTAGCTGCTCTATGCCAAGCCTGCAAGAGCACTGAATCACTCTCAGGATCTTGCTGGATGTTAGAGTACTGACCCTCACATAACTGAAATTGTCAGATCCAGTGGCAACATCTAGATCTCCTGAGGTCAATAATTCCAGGTATGTAATTAGTTCAAATAGTATAACAAAATATTTGGTTTGTAGTTCAAGTCTTTTTTTTTTTTTCTTTTTTTTTCTTTCATTGATGTCCTGTTGAATTTTGGTGTACTCAAGACAACTTGTGTGGACTGACTCCAGGAAGGAGACTCCAGGGAGCTGTAGCTTCCCCAAGGATTAATACTTGGTTATATCTGTTCTAGAAAAAGCATTCATCTGGCTTAATTAGTATATAGGGGCTCAGATTCCATTTTCTTTTCTCTTGATGGCACATCTTGACAATAAAGCAATTAAAAAAAACTTCTGTATTTAATGTGACAGACCACCTTATGATGAGCACGAACATGCATTAGACTTTTAATTCACAGTGCTAATAAGCAACAGACAGCTTTCCACAGGAGCAGTGATTTTTAGTGTGCAGTTTATGCAGTTTTTTATCTTTTTTCCCTGATTTGACATAACCCCTTGTTTTTGTTTTGGTTTTGTTTTTAGGTTTTTGTGGTTGGGTTTTTGGTTTTTTGTTTGGTTTTTTCTTTTTCGGTTTTTGTTTTGTTTGTGGTTTTGTTTTTGCTTTGTTTCAGGTTTTTTTTGTTTTGGTTTTGTCTTTTTTTTTGTCAGAAGAGTCCATGTTTTCATTTGAAACACTTGCAGAATGGTCCAAACCTGAACACGAAACTTTACTGCTAAAAAATATCTTCACTCAGATTAATAGTGCAGGCTGGTATTCATTCAAGATCCTACGGGGGAACCATCTCCAGCTCTGCCTATACTGGCAAGTCATAGGAAAACAGAAGTGGATCCTCAAGAATGAATCACATGACACTGAAGACTTGAAATCCGTACGTGTTTTGGAGGTTGAGATAAGGCTATTAGAAATGGTATATTTTATTTCACAAAGTTATAATAGTTGACTGAGGGTGTAATTTTGGATGTCAGTATATTCCTCAATTTTCATTGTCTCAAAATACTAAATGGCTCAAAACTCCAGTTAACAATGGAGAGAGGAACTATTGGAATTCTTGCAGAGCTTCTCTATTTCAGTTTGAAAAGAAATGGTCCCTCCTGCCTCCCAAACTTTAAAGTTCCCATAATCAAAAAAATGTTGAAAAGAATTTAAAAATACCCCCCCAGCAAAAACGGTTGTGGAAAGAGACAAAGCCATGTAAAGCCATGTTCCACTCCATTGTTGAATGGAATAATTTGCCTGCAATCATTAAATTCTTTTCCATTCATTTAGCAAGCAAACTGAGAAACCTGCTGATTCAAGGGAAATTTGATCATTTCATGGATATCATTCTTCAGCCAATTAAGGAGAAACAAATTCTGGTACTGTCTTGATGTGAGGGACAGGAAAACAGGCATTTAATAGCACAAACTTATAAACTGAAATGAAAAAATATAAAATTAAACCAAATTTATCCTAGCATTTTTTGCTGAACCAATTACTCAATGCTTTTCTTTATAAGGTTAGTGAAATGTAAAAAGCTGCATGGATATTGTGAGATTTACATAAATTATTGATGTGTACCTTCTTATTTTAATTTACCTGCAGTTGTGAGACTGATAGTTATCCCACTGGCATTACAGCATATGCTTTTTGTTCTTTTCACAAGAATATTTAAGGAAAAAAAATTATCTGCAATTTTTACACATCACAGTACAAACACTAGTAATGTTCCTCTATACCTGCCTAGGGTGGTCTGAAATGCATGAGTTACAAAAAGAGAAGGAAGTTAGTTTTCCAAGCCACTGAACAACCAATTAAAATGAGTAAGGAGGAGGAATATAAGGAGTGTCCTTTGCACACAAAGGTCTTTTGCTGGAGAGCATTTGTTCATCAAAAAACAGTCCACCATGTAGCTGGATAATAAGACAATTTGAAAGACTGGACGTTTCTCAACATGAACTCTGTATAACTGCACTCGTGCTGACACAAGGTAATGGGCTTCCTTACGAATCCAACCAGTCAAAGAGTTGATGCAAAGGAGCAATAGCACAAACAGTTCTTTTCTCAGGAAGCACAAAACTAGCAAGAAAAGAAGAAAAGGAGGCATAGAAACAGAATAACACTATTTCTAACTTGTGCAACACCCTTCCAGTAATATGAAGGCTTTTGAATACTTCATCATACTGTCCTCCTGTCTTCTCATTAGCATCTCATCTTCTGAAGTGCAGGTCACTTAATTCCCAAACAGCAATTTTAAAAACAATATTTGTAACTTTTATACAAAGTTTTCAAGTTAGAATGACCACCCTTACAATTTATTTACAGAGATGTGAATACCCATCACTGCAGGCACAAAAACGCAAAGTAGTACTGTCTTTTCTATTGTCTCCTTAGACGTCTTCAGGCAAACATCTTTTCTATCTGTTAAATCAAAGTTAGATGCAGCCATGAAGTTGAGATGCTATGTATGTCCAGAAATAACCTGTCCAGACAGCTGTCAGAAAAGGAACTAAAAAGAAAATCTTTATTTTCATTTTGCAGTATGAATGAATATATAACCTGGGGCTTTTATTCAATCTTTACTAACATAGAACATGACAGTATGTGTATGAAAACACACATACATAACCATGCAAAGTAGGAAGAAAGAGCAGGCAAAATTGTTACAACCACAAAAAGGATGAAGAAGATGCTGTGGTGGGTGTCACAGAGTTTCCACTGGGCATGGAGCACTGATTTTGAATAACTAAGACTTATGAAATGAGAAGGAGAGAGTGGAAAAAAGTTCTGACCTAAAACAGGAAAGAAAAAGAGAGAAAGAGAGAACATTTTATCAGAGAAAAAGAATTCAACGGTGAATTAATAGAGAAGGTCATAAAAATAAATTGCTTTTTATTTATAGCCCTATTAGTAACTGGATAAATTATGCTAAGCTCCCTTAGCCACCACTTCATTGTGGCAATATTTTTATTTAGCATGATTTATTTTATGTTTATCAAATGTTAATAATGGGAACTTGTCTCAGAACTCTCTCTTAAATATTAGTGAGGTTTGGAATTTTAAGCACTCAAAATTGAAGAAGAGAAGACAACTGTTTTCAGATGTTTAAATCTGTGAGATAAACTCAGAAGGTGATTGTTTTCCCCCTTGGTGCTAAATGGAAATGATTGCACTTATTTTTTCTAGATCTTTAACCTAAGTTTTGCTATGGAATTAAACACCAATGAAATTAATAGGTATGAAATTCCAGAAGCTTTTGGGGAGGTAAAAAATGAACAGGAAACTATTACTACATTTTAATTACATTATAATTACATTTTAATTATTGCTATGGTGTTAAAAATGTGAGGGAATCCACCAAAAAAAAAAAACCAAAAAAACCAAAACCAGCAAGATGATAAATGCAACAGAGCTTGTGCTTTATTCTTGCTAATACAATTTTCAGGACATCTCTCTTATTATTAGTACTAGTTCTGTCCCTGGGTAAGATTCTAAAGGAGAAACCAACTTCAGTACAGTATATTTCATTAACAGGACCTGTCATTCATAGCTTTAGAAAACACTTTTGTGTAGCAGATGCTCTCTCAATGTAAAGTCTCCAGAGAGATTAATTAGCAATTGAATGCGTGATTAATGAATGAAATTCAGCCTTCATCTGCCTTAGTTCATGGATAGGTATCAGTACTACAACTTCCTATGGAAATGAACAAGGAAACTTTGTGACCCCATCATCTTTTCTATTTCTGTTTCCCCTTTATATTTTCATCTGGAACTGCTTAGAAAAAAATGATCATAACTATGGACACTCATATATAATTGGCTAATCTGAATGGAATGTTATTTTTTATGTTTAGATTTGGAGAGCCTCTTACAAACCTTAGCAGAATCATATATGGGCTAAGTTCCTTTACCTTATAGTAAATAAACTTTTTAAATAAATAGAAAAAAAATTAACCACATTTATTGGTCAAACATGTACATCTTCTTTATAAAGAAACGTTATCAACACCCAAAGGTAAATCTGAGGTATACTTTCATAAATCATTTTCATGAACAATGTAAGACATAAATATGACAGTCAATGGTTATATCTCTATGGGCTTACACAACATTTGATCTACATGCAAGAGAACTCCCTAGGAAAATGTGCTCATTTCACCCCACTCTAAAGCATGGTGTATTAAATAATAAAAAAAAAAAAACACTAAATCCGTGGGAGAGAAAAATTTCTTAAAAGTATATAATATTTGTTGGGTTTTTTTCTTTTTTTTCTTTTAATACTTACCTGTTGGTTTCATAATTTCACATAAATGTGATTTGGTCAAAATAAAAAAGTTTTCCGTAATTGTGAAAACCAGAATAATGTTCACAGAGAAGGAAATTTTCTAACTAATTTCCCAGTAAAACTTCACAACAGATAGCAGACTTCCATTGTATGCATACAAGTATTTCCAATCTCTCCTAGAGAGCTGCCTTCTCTCATTTTAAAAGTCTTCAGAAGTGTCATCCCATAGGCAGAAGATTGAACAAGTTTCTTGATAACAAGCATGTGGAATGCATTGCTTTGCATTAAAAAAACACAAAGCTTCCCTATTACGTCAAATGCAATTTTCTTCTTCAACTCCTAGGAGGTTTTGAAGATGATTCCATTCCTATAAATTTTACAGACATGTCAAGTTACCATTTTTCAACAAAATAACTGTTTATTCAACTTCAATGCAGCGACTTTCAGGGATCTTTGTTTTTGGCATAATCTGTATCTCTTAAAATTCTACAACAATTAATTAAGCCATATTTAATCACACTTAACCAAGATGTTGCTGATTCTTAATGAAATGAGGTTGCAGGAAAAAGAAGGTTAAGGTAAGAAGGTACTATTTTATTATTATAACTTCTAATGTCAGTGAATTTAAACTGGAATTAAAATTAAATTTCAACAAGTTTGAAAATGCACATTGGCACACAGTGCAAGCATTACTGAAGATAACCACAGGAGTCTGTTTTAGGAACAGGCATGTGATTCATCTTTGGGACACACAGTAAAAGGCTAACATTCACAAATATCTTCTCAGAGTCCTTTCATGTGCCTGTGGGAAATGATTAAGTTGAAAGCACTAATGTCTCTCATTTTCTTTTGAAAACAAAGACAGCCTGTAAACAAAGGCTTTCAGAGATTAAGTGAGATGTATTGACTAATAGCATCATTAGCTCCTCACATTCCACATGCCTGGACTTGAAGAATATATTCCTGATTATAAAAGTGCAGTCTCTTAGAGTAAAAATGTGTAAATATGGTTTACTCAAAAGAGTAGCTCAATAGAGTGAAGGCACTGTAGAATCATTGAGCACTTGGCAAATTGACTCAAGGAAGTTTGCCTTCCATAACTCTCCGTGACAATGGGAAAGAATTTTGATCCCTATGGGATTTTTTCCTGTCACATATTTGTCACAATATTATCACACCCAATTTTGTACTGAGATGTTCATCTAATTCCGTCCATCCTTATTGTCCCATTAGGCAACATGACAAAAGATGGCCCCACACACAAGGGAATGCAGAGGAAAATCATAGTTGTGGGAATCCCAGCACCTGGATGCATAACCTACTCATGGAACTTATGATAGAGACAGCATAGGAGACACCTGGAGAGAGCAAGGAGCCAGATCCACCTGCTGGACAGGCTGAATACCCATGACTTGGAGATGCACGGTGTGTGACTGACTAGACAAGCAAGATCTCACCAAGCTGGCACACACTGGCAATGTGTGCACAACTCATGTTTTTGATATACACCATTGACTCATCTATGGTAATACTAACCAATGAAAGAGAAATTACCAAAATAGGGACTTTTATATTTCAGATTTGAATCTATGTGACAAAAACATAAATGGTGATTAGTGCTGTTTTGCTCTTTTGCCTTTTATAAAGTGATTTCCAACAGTCTAAGAATTATTTGGTAATAGGGAAACTCTTGAAGTAGATTTTGCCTATCTAAGGACTGGATTCAGATAAACCAAACCAGAATATATCTTCTGTTGCTTAGACTTTTAAAAATTCATGAGGAACTTGAAGGTAAAGTGTGGTCTCTTGAAAGAGAAGTGATGGGTTACTATGATATGTGTCTTGGGGTGACTTTATGATGTGGATCCCATATCGCTGCCCTATGCCCAGGAATTAATTTTGTGCCTTTCTATGCCTTTAAACTGAGCCTGAGAGGGGGGAGGAAAACTTGAGCAAAACTTTTTCAAAGCAGTTTGCAGCTTGTTCACGGTCACACAGAGATACAGACTTTTTTTCCCCAGCTGCAGCAGGGGAGCGAGGAAGCACCCGGCTTGCTGCTCCCAGGTCAGTTTCTTGCCAGTTGTTCAGTTTCTTCTTCTCTGGAGAGAGAGACTGAGAGTTGAACTTTTTTTCCTTCCCTGGAATTTCGGATTTTATTATTTAGCATTATTTTCCTTTTCCTGCGTGTTTGTTAAATAAATAGCTTTTATCTCTTTCACTTTCCTTCGAGGAAAATTTATTTTTTCCCAAATCTGGTGGTTTGTAACCTGATTTCTCTCAGAGGATATATTTCTAAATTTGGCCAAACTGGCACATATGTCACCTCACTGCTGAGCCGACCAGGCCTGTTCAGCCTGAGAAGAGAAGGCTTTGAGGGATTCTACCAGCACCCCTTTAGAGCCCATAAGGAGATGTTGAAGAAGATGGAACTGAGGTCTTCACAGTGGTGTGTGGCAGGAGAATGAGGGACAATAAACACAAGCTGAAACAGAAGACCTTGGATCTGAGCAGCCTCGTTCTCCGCCCCCTCATCAAGGAAGTAGCCTCCAGATCTGGGCACAGGAAAACATTTCTCACCATGAGGGCAGGCAGGCAATAGAGCCAGTGGTCCGAGCAGGCTCTGAGGTCTCCAGCCTTGGAAGTTTTCACAGCCTAACTGCATAAAGCCATAAGCAACCTCATATGGTTCCAGAGATGGCAGTCAATGTGTCCCAAAGCCAATGGCACCTGTGGTCTGGCTTTGGTGGGGGAGCAACAGGGGCCCACAGGCTGGGCTGTCCCATTGCCCCAGCCAGGAGCAGGCAGCTGGTATTTAGTAGGAACAATTATGTGCCATTTCCAGGGTTTATTGAAATAATGGATTAATTTGATAAAAAAAAATCAGATTAGATTTCTATCAATCAGCAGTGAAAAACCTTGAGAAGTTAATTGCTTAATAATTTATCTCAGTTTAAGCACTGTTGTTTCTCATAAGCTATCTTTTCCTTGTTAGAAACTCTTTTTTTCCTTGCTTAGTAATCTGTAAGGTTTATCTTGTAACACATTCTGAATAAAAGTGCTAGGCTCTAAGGTCCAACAAAAATAAATCTGGTTATAAAAATAATTTCCATGCTGTGGCCTAATAATTTTGAATACCTATACTCTTCCAGAAGCCTGTCAAAATAACAAAAAACTATTTAATTTTCAGCACTGATCTTGACTATCAACAATTTACAATTGTGACATTAAATTAAACTAATGAAAAATGTGGGATGAATTCTACATAAACATTTTGCAATAAAGACAAAACTGTTCTGTGGTATAGACAATAATTTTTGATCTACAATCTAGCAAGGTAATATTGACCACAGTTTTCTGCATTATTGAAAACTATACTAACTCAGATAAAAATTCCAGAATTTGTTTTGTTTTGTTCAGTTTTAAAGAGCAACTTTCAAGAAGGTGAATTGCAATTCGTGCATCCAATACCAGGTCATTTTCTAAAACAAACAAATAAACAAAAAGAAAAGAAAAAAGAAAGAATGATCCTGTGGTTATACCATTATGTCTACTGGACACGTATACAATATTAATTTATAGAAAAAGAGCAAAATGATTAATTAGGTGACTTACAAAAGTCCAAGTTACCACTGAAATGAAACTGTATACAGCAGCTGCTTACATGCCAAGGTTTTTTGCAGATATTTTTGATGTGAGACTTCCTCTGACTTCTGCACACCTGATTCTGGTGCACGCACCTGGACATGTGAACTTGACTTTTGCCTAAGTATCAGTGAATTCTAAAGACTATAGGAATAACCCAGAGGTCACTTGATTTGTACGCTGAACTCTTTTCCTCATGTCTAGTGACACTAACAGGAATCAAGCATTCATGAATGGAAGGCACAGGTTCTTGATACTACCTAGTCTACTCACCATAGTGATTAGATTCTCAAAGTATTAAGTATATATTTATTTTCCTACTTTAGAGGGAAATGGAGAGTTCTAAAATTATATTTCTGTAATTTCTGTATCTCTTACAGAATAAGGTTTAGTAGGCTGGATAGCCTCCTACTCAGGAAATAGTATTAAAAACTGCAGTTTAATTGTTAGACTACTGACTGTCTTCAGTGTTACTAGGCACAAATCCTCAAGCAATTCTGCTATTGAATGAAACAAAAACAACAACAACAATGTACTGGAAGACCATAATCTAAGAGTCCCTTTGGCAGGGAATTTTTAATACAAATTAATTAATTATATCTATAATCTATAATTAATTATAGATTTTTTTTCTCATCTACTGCCTGCAGAACAAGGATTCAGCATCTCAAGAATTACACAGGAGAGAGATAAAGCATTCTCAGTCACTAGTCTTTCTGCTGGAAGTTAAGGAGCTTTCTTAACAGACAGAACTTTGAATTCTAGTTTCCGCTGCAATGCTGAACCAGAGTATCACTCTCACTGACAGCCCTTTAAGTTATAAGAAAAGTATAAGGAAAACCCTAAACCTCTTGTACCATTGCCATCAAAAAAACCCCCACCAAAACCCAAACAAAAAAACCCAAACAACTCCCCCCCCAACAAACAAACAAACAAACCCAAACCCCCTCACAAAAGCCCCTAGATAAATTCCAAGTAGCAGCAAGTAGCAATCCTCTGAATTTCAGGTTCCAGTTTCTAAGCAGTAGTTTTGATACTTGAGGTACAGTACAGAGTAGTGCTCAGTAGCCTGATGAGTAGCTCAGAGTCTGATGGTAACTCTGGAATGGAAGAATCGTTTAAAGGCACAGTAACTGCCTGTTTAACTTGAAGGCACCTAAACATTTAATTTGATCTAGTCTAAGAAGATATTTTCAGGATTATCTTCTAACATATAACAAGCTCTGCTTACATGTAAGGGAAAACACACACAAAAAAAATTGGTAGTATCTTAACTGATAGGCTGCTCAAATTATTATCCCTTGCTATTTTGAGAAAATTGTTTTTCTTTTCCATTCAATTCAGCACCAAGTGGAGATTACTTCATATTTTGACTCAAAAGAAATGTGTTATTTAATAACTTCCAGAACTGATTTCTCTATCATGCATATTTTCCTTGAGAGTCTCCAGATTGAAGCCTGCACCTTTCCTTCCTTCCACACATTAGTTACAAGATCAGACAGGACCACAATTCACAGTAGTATGGCTGCAGGGCACATACATAAATATTCAACACCTACAAAAGAAATTTATTTTTCATAATAACACTAAATTTTACAATTGCAAGCCAGAGGATTCTGCAGATGCTCCATGGCACAAAAATGAGCTCCTACTCATGTGATGGAACTTACTAATATTTTCTCAAACTGGAAAAACAGTCCTGAGACCAGGACAGGAGCTCCTGTCTGTGATGGGGGCATTGGGATCCCCCCATTGTGGCATTTCTATGCTATTTCTTGGTCAAAAAATGGGTCTTTCAGCACTCCATGAGGTCAGACTGTGGTTAACATAAGCAGGGTTTGCAGAAGCCCTCAAAGAATGCTGGCACAAAATCTCAATTTTTCTTCCACTCCTCCAAACTGAGGGAAGCACAATTATAGGGTAATTGATAAAGGTTTAGGACTCCCTTTTTTCAGAGATTTGAGATCTCATTATCATTCCACAAATCAGTTTGGCTAACAAGTACAGACGTATCTGTGCCTTACCTTTTACACACAACCTTCTTGGATTAGTTCAAAGAAGAAATATGGTTTGTAAATGTAATACTCTTCTGTTTTCATAGTGATTTTCTCTATCCCATAAAATGCAACTAGTGAGACTGCATTTCTCAAAGTAAATCAAGATTTTATATTTTAGAGTGTATGTGGAACCCTGCTGGGACAGAAAAGAATGCTCCAGAAATACTAATGTTCTTTCTGCCTCTATTTACATTAGCCCATTTCCTGAAGTGTCAGATAAGAACAGATATTCTTTATATATTTTCCAGCTAGGACTCTAGGACTTATTTTCTTTTTTTTTTCCTTTCTTTTCTTTTTTTTTTTTTTAATAAACTTTTCACTTCTGGCTTATACATACTTTACTTGTATGCCATGATGTGTCCTTAAAGTGTTTTATGTTCTTCCTAATACTTAAAAGCAAAACCTTTCAGATTCCATTATATATGTATATGTCATTACACTGATCAAAAGTTTCAGGGGCTCATTAGAGTCAATGATAATAATTAAGAAGAGAGAAGAGTTAAAAACTCCACAAAAGAAGCAAAAAGAAAAACAATCTTGAAATATAATTAAAGAATTAAGATTGAGCAAATATGTGAGAGAAGATGAAGCATAAAGCAACAGCCATTTTCATATAACAATAGTTCACTAAATTAAAGCAATTAACCTCATTGCATCTGAGCTGGTTGATCTTTTATTCACTAATTAGCTAATAAAAGGCATTTTTTACTAAAAATTATTTTTGTGTAGGAGATGTTGCTTAGGATTTTTTTGAGAGCAACATCCAAGATAATGTTCCATTATTAATATTAATCATAAACAAATCTCATGTCTCAAGGGGTTATTTAGAAATACTTGTTTCTTTTTAAATAAGCAGTATAGTATAGTTCATTCACATGTTATTCTGTAATAATTTCAGATTTAATTCTTTCTGATTATTACAAAGGGAAAGCAAATTGTACTTTGTAAACATATATTCCCTTAAGAGACACGAGGGTTAATTTATGACTTATATTTTTGTTTTTACTTGGATTAATTATGAGGGGTGATGAAAAGACCAGTGATGGGAAACACTTTTCAACTCTTAATGTAGAGATTTGAGTTCAGTACATGGATGGCAGTTACCCTTGTTCTATTTTCTCTAACCCCACAACCCTTACCCACACTGCAGCCATTTATATGTGCCAGTGACAAGTGAGAAAGAATTAGGAACAAGTGAAAACAAAAGCTTTTTCATTCCCTTTGAATTTGTAAAAGTGGCTGAAGTGAATTCTGTGATTTGTCTCTCATGAAGTCCCGTTGAAAAAAGAAAAGAAGAAACACAAACAACAAATAACCACAGTATCTCCATACCCTATAAACATAACTTACTGCTGAGAAAATAGTTTCAGTGGTATAGAAGATCTAGAAAGAATTTTGTAGTAGAAGTTGCCTAAGAATAAACTGAGAAGAAAATTAGGTACTAGAAAAAAACCTTGAAACTAGAAAATTAAAGATCTTGATTCTGATTTGAAGATGTGTAATGAGTCGATTCCTGTATTATTTTAGATTTATTTGATTATTTTCTTATAATTGGTTCAGCAGAATCTGATTCTTAACAATGACCAGGAGGAAACCATAGTTACCATTACTTCTCTTTCATGTCTGAGATAGTGTAGTAAAAACCAGCACATTCTTGTAGAGTTTTAAAGATGAAGTTCAAAAATAAAGAAAAAAGAAGTGACAGGAAAGCAAAGCAACATGACTGGGAGAGGAGGAAGAATATTTGCAAATTGGAAAAGATTGAAAAATCACACAGATTTTGGTCATTTCTTTAGTGACAAAGAGACTAGATAGGGTGGCAAGCCATTTTGGTTTTCTTTCTGCTCCTCATCAAGGCTGACCCAATCTTACACTTAGTAATTATATCTCTTTTATCACAAAACAAAAGTGCATCTTTGAAGTGAGACTCCAGAAGCCAATTAGGCAGATTAGTTTCAAAATACACAGGATGCAGCAGTTGTCATTTATTGGCCGTTGAATAGCTGAGCTAATGATTTTGTCTCTATATCATCAATGTATTAGCTCACTTGCGACTACTTAGGTTTTAAAAATGTTAGGAACTTGATTAGCTACCCCAGCCTAGCTGGACTATGTGGGCTGATGGTCCACCTGTATCATCTGTTGCTGAGTTTAAAAAAAGAGGACAAAATCAGTGAAGTGGAGTGTCAGATCAAAGTCCAGGTCTAAATGTTCCTAACTGTGAGTGCTTTAATTGGCTTTATCAACAGAAATTTCCTCTGTAAACAAAGTATCGTTTATCTAAGATAGAGCCAGCAACACTGTCAGAAAATGTACATATTTATCTCTTACAACATAAAAGTGATGAATGAATTCTAGTTCAATTTTTTTTTTCAAAGCTTTTATTTTCTCTGTTTTTAATTTCCATATTGTGTTATTTGTAATAAGGTAAGGAATCTACAGTCATCCTTTCCCTGGTAGTTAGGGACAATAGTAAGCTTGCAAACAAATAGTAGAACTTCAGTTTAACATTTCGACAGGAATAAGTCAGTATATCGTCATATCATGTCATATCATATCAGATCATATCACATTTCATATATCATATCTTCTCCAGCCTGTTGAATATTAGTATTGAATCTAGTTAAAACTGAGAAAAAACAAAGAACTGAAACATAATGATCTTCAAGATATACAGAGCAATGTGAAGGTTACTACACCATTTCCATTGTTGTTAATGTTATAGGGAAAAATATCACTAGACCCAATTTCTGTTATCACATTTGTGCTGGTGATCACTGTACTCTGAAATCCATTAGACAGTTCCTGAAGGGAGTAAAAACAGTTCAGGAAGACTCTCCTTTCCAGAACATCATCAGGGTCAGGGTTCTGTGAAAAATAAATTTATGAACCTAAGCCTGACCTAGCCCTATCACAGGGATAAACTGTGTTTATAATACTTAATTTTACTGCTTGATAAATAAATAGGTCTTAAAAGACTTTGATAACTTTGTTGATTTTATTTTGTTGATGACTGATGATACCATTTTTTGTATTTAATGAAATCTGAACACTGTGAAGAAAAACTAAAATTCGCAGAAAGAAAATGAGCTAGGGGGAAGGAAAGAGAGAAAAGAAGGTGAAGGAGAGGGAGAGGGAGAGGGAGAGGGAGAGGGAGAGGGAGAGGGAGAGGGAGAGGGAGAGGGAGAGGGAGAGAGAGAGAGGGAAAGGGAGAGGGAGAGGTATTCCACAGTCACAGTGTGCAGGAAGTGATAGGCATCTTGAAAAGTTAGTAATCTCACCTTACTTAGAGCTCTGAGGACAGCAGAAATCCTCTTCTAGGATTAATGACAACAAAAAGACAAGTGACTTGATGTGTTAAATGGCTGAGGTATCAAACACAAACAGTATACTAGTAGAGAGATATTTCAAATAGTGTAAAACTAGTTCAATTGTACAATACATCCATAAATAACCATTAGGTTTATTGTTAATAGGATTACAACTTCAGATCTATCATGTAGCCAATGCACTTCTAGTGAAAATGTTCAATTTAGTTACCGAGCTCACGGGGATTAGGTGCTCCATTTATTTTTTTGGAATGTTTTCCACTATGACTTCTTCAAACTTCATAAAGCCTGTCCTGTAAACTTTGCTCTTTTTCTTGCTAGCTGGGTGTAATTATTTTGTAGGGAAAAAAAAAAAAGTTAAAAAGAGATACATTGTGCTTGTGCTGCGCAGAATTATAGAAACAGTGTTGATTTCCATCAGGCAAAGGTCTGAGCTCTCAAATGCCATTACTTAATCAAACTATGAATACAGTTTTACTTGGATCTATTTTTACTTAAAACATGAGTTCATCTTTTCCATATATATTCAATCACTTTCACAGTTTAGGCATGTGACACATCAAATCTTCTCATTTTTTCCCAAATTATTTGTGTCAAATTGACAGCTCTTAGCACCAGACTTGTAGTGCTTTATATGATGTATGACTTAAACAGTGAGTTCCTCAAATGGTCAAATATCAGTTGATATAGCTCTTTTATATAGCAGTCAAATCTCATTTAATTCTGGGAAGGTAATCTTAACTATTTCTTGCATTCTGTCAACAATTTATTTTTCCCCCACAGTATTGAATACAAATATGTATGTCAAATACAAATATCTATCAGAAATAAGCCAATAAATGTCATGGAAACTTCTTTGCCTCTGGAGTGGAAAGAAACTCTTACTAGTTGAGAGCCATGGCTATGACATTTTCCATAATGCTGTGGAAATAAACAGATGATTGCTTCCTTTGCACAGGTATTTACTGCAATGCAATGGGCAGCACACCGGAAGACCAGGTTAACAGAGAGGGTGAGAAAGCTGTAGATGGACATAAAATTGAAAATTCTCAGATCCTTACATAAAAAGTTGCTTCAGCACATTAACCTGGCCTTTGATTATTTTTTTTTTTTAATGCATGCAATTTGTTGTACTTTAATGCACCTCTTGAAACTACTTTAAAAGATGTAGAAGCCCAACTGGACTTCTTACAAGAAGATTTGCATCACCCTTTAATGATTTAAAACTAAGTTTCTATTCTCCTGAACTCAATTCTAAGCTGCAGTTTTGAAGTTTGAGAAGGCCAAAGATACCTTTCATTTCTTTTGTAAAAGTATGGATTTCATGAACAGAGCAGCAAGTACGCTTTTTGACTTTACACAACTTTGATTGCCAGAACATTTCAGGGCCATTTCTTTAATCTTCTGAGAAGATTCTCTTGATGACTCAGATTATAAAGATAGATCTCATTTACTGATCCGTGCAAGCAGATGAAGTTTCTGACACTTTCATATATGCTTTTTTTTTAATAATCATCCTAACAGAAGAACTTAAGTAGATGAAATATAAAATAGACAGTTAATTATGAATATAGAAAAACTGCCTGAATTAAATGAGGATTGTTCCCTATGAGCAGGAAAGCTTTAAAAGTTGAAACATGAAACTTTCTTAATGATTAATATTTTAAAATTGAAGGGAATCAAATGGAAATTCAGCTGAAAGTTACCTGGAGAGCTCCATAGAAAGTGTATGTGTAGTATAGCAGATTCTTATGGAACTTTGCACATACATACTAGGGAAAATGAAAGTGAAGTGATAAAAGCAGTATTCAGAATGGAGATTTTAAATTATTTGATTGGGACGAGAATTTTTTATGTTAGTGATGAGTGAACTTGACTGACTCTTTTTACAACCCTATTTTCATTAAATGTAAAGAAATCAGGAAAATAGCTCTGTAAAGTACTTGCTTTCTGAAGCAAATGAATTATTTTTCTGTTTACATTCATCATATACATATACATATACATATACATATACATATACATATACATATATATATACATAATGTTTCTGGGGATTAATTTAAAAATTGCAATTCCCTGCAGTCACAGTCAGTTTCCAGAACTGCTACCTGCATAACAGCTGATAGATTTCAATCGTAAGATTTACCCAAAGAAATATATGGCTGGTGGTTTCAAAGCTACTCCTGACATCTCCAGCTGACAATCATCAACTCATTTAAATCAGACTGCAATTAGGCAAAAAAAATGTTGGACAAGTCTGAAACTTCTGGAGCTCCATGAAGACTCTTGGTTTTCATATGTATTCAGAAATTCAGTAAATCCAATGCTTTGGATAAACATCAGAATTGGCATGTTCATTCTTGCTCTGCATTACAAGGTTAACTGTAGAAGACCACAAACTATGGTCTTAGAGGTCTATTTGTTTCAGCTCTTCTATAATGTATTGAAAATAATATTTTAAATAAAAGGTGACATTCAGAACTGTGTCACAGCAGGCATACATTGAACCTGTAAGTCTCCATCATGTATTGCAACTGAATGCAGGACACTAATTGTGGTCTTCATTAGCTCATAAAATGTTTCAGAAACACTATTGTTAACTGAATCAGAGACTGCTGCACTTTACACTTCGTAAATCAGACATTAACTAAGAAACAGAGCTGATCATGTCCTCTGTGGATTGCATTCATTGTTTCCTTCCTCCCTTCTCCTTTTATTCATGCTATTGAAATCAAGTCTTTGGAGAGCAGCTGATTTCCTAATCCTGAGATGACGTGGACATTTTCATTGTAGTGTCCCAACAGGAGACTCATTTATGATTGTCCCACACACACATGCACAGGCATGTGTAGGTTGGAAAAGCTGAAGCCACCACAACATGTGGATCTAGAAGACCTCCCCATTCTCTCTGCTCACCTCATAGTCTTACTAACAAAGCTTGTTTGAAGTGCTGCTCATCAGTCCATACTCCTCACAGACACATCCTGTTCAGGCCTGCTTTCAGGAAGATGCAAATAGCAAAAATAATGTGGTTTAGAGAGCTATTTGCTTGTTGATATGGACAAGAAAGGTTTAAGAGGAGCAGAACAGAGAGGATGTGAATGATGCCTAAGCAGAAATGTAGGTAATCTGTTTCTTTATCTTGAAGCAAGTGGCTACTGTGACATAAATATTTCACTGAGTAACTACAATATAATATGTGACAACCTGTCAGGCAGTAGTAAAATCGTATTGCAGTAACACTACTCAGCAGTAATCATATATATTTTCAGTTAGAGACCATTTTGAGAGACACAAAATTGCATTTAGAAAGTCCCTGTGACAGAAAAATATGAGAGAACAGCTAGCCAAGTAAAGACCAGCTTCTAGACTCCACTTACCTGCTTTTAGCTTACACATTACTCACATATTAATGGAAAAGCAGAGATTTTCCCCTTTCTTGCATCGTCTCGAGACTAGGAACTATGAGAGAGAATGTCCTATCTTTTGAAATGCAGGAAAAGATGGAAAAAAGTCACCAGTTTAGCAGCATATGGCCTTTTCTTCAACCACTGGCAACAACAAAGGAGTTGTCACAGCAGCTAGGAGTGCTCAAGGGAGTAGGAATCTCTCTGGACCTTTCCTTTGCTCCACATCTTCTGCAGGTCCCCAACACTGCATAATATTACCGACTGATTCAATGTGGGGGGAACCAGATGGATTTACAGATAGTTGTTTTTGTAGTAGAAAAGGAGATATGGTGACTGTAAGATGACTTTTCAGAAAGATTAGATGCTATTCCTGAAATTGGTGCTTGATTTATATTTTTAGCTTCAGAGAGCACAATATGTTCTTTAGCAACTAATCCGTTAGCACTGTTAGAATGTCCATATCTATGCTTTCCTATGGTAATAAACCCCACTTAAAAAAAAAAAAAAAAAGCAGATGAATAGAGAAATATCTTTAAATTTCTCTGAATTTTGATGAACTATCAAGTTCTTTTTAGGCCAGAGGTGTTAGAAAGTGAGTAGCTGTGTTGTACTCTTTCTTCAGGGATGCTAGCTATCTCATGCTGAGAACTTATTGCCTGCAATTCTGTAACAGGGGAAATGGTTCTTCAGCTGCTCAAAGGTGACATGGAAAACAGTATGTGTTCTGAGAACATAAAAATATTAGTAATCATTGGTATTACCCCTTGAATTCATAGGTTTCACCTTTCTTTACTGAGGTCTCTAGCCATGACTTATTGTACACTTAGAAAGGTAGGGAAATAGATCAGGTCCAGAAAACTGCTGGAAATTGCCTGTAATAATCCACAGTACAGATGTGAAACAAATTTCAGTTATCTAGCATTTAAATTCCTTTTTATTTATACTGTGACTCTATTCTAAAAGGACAAGCTTCTAAAGGTATAAACTTTCCCCTAAAGTCTGTGTAAAAGAAGAAAAGTTTTTCAGGAGTGGAAGAGAGATGTGTGGAGGTGTTCTTCCATAATCTTGTTACAGTTGAAACTTGTTTTTTGTTCCTTCCACCCACCCTAAGGTACCTCCAGCATGTGATTACTAAGAATTTTCCCAGTCACATGTGTTGGTCAAAAAATTTTTGACCAAGAATGTATTTTTCCATAAAGTGACTGAACATTTCTTGGCAGAGAAACCCTCCTAGGTACAGAGGTGCAAAAATCTATTCATAAAGATCTTTGATTGATTCATGGGAGTTTTTTCATGGTTTTGGTAAAATCTATCAGAAAGAGAATTCCCTAATTAAAAACTTTACTCTTTTACTTTTTCTTGTCTATTATGTTCATCCACACTGAAGCTTACAAACAGAAAAGAAAGAATGACACAAACCTTTCAGCCTAAAAGTTTTGTGATCATCCCTCCTCACTCTTGGGGCAGAGTGAGGAAGAATCTGGACTGTGTTTAAAACAGATATTTTTTGATGTAACCCAGTGAGACAAGCCCCTGACCTGAGCACCTTGCAGCACGGAAGCAAGGCATTGCTTCGTGGTGTATTGTGGATGCTTAGCTGTATTCTAGAGAATGTGCAAAAAGTGTGAGGCCAGCAATTTCCACTTCAGGCTCTACAGTCAGCTCCCTCGTCAGCACTCCGAGGAAGGTGAGAGAAAGGTTGTCGTGGAGGCCTCTCAGTGACTGTTGCTTCAATAAACAGAAAACACATTGCTGAGTCTGAGGACATAGATGTGGGAATAAGTTATTAACAGATACTCAAAATGGGATTGTAAATGGCTCCAGGGTGTTTCATACTTGTTGTTGGTGCCCTACACCAACTGAAGAACTTAAAGCAGTCCTCTGGCTGCAAACTCCTGTTAATGTCATTCTTAAGGGCAATTAGCTACATCACACTTTCAATACCTAGGACTATATATTTCTGCTAACAGCCCACTTGCAACCCTTTGCCAGATGCACTGAATCTCCAGGTTGCTGCTGCTGCTGCTGTTACGTAGACAGAATTTAAGGAGTTTTTAATATCTTTTCTTTGATTAATTTTAAGAGAAAAATCTTGCTTTAATAAACTTGAGTAGAACCCAGAATTAAGACGATTTGATGACACTGTTACTTGTGGGAATAATATTGCCAGAAAAATTAACTCTCTTAGAAAATAATTGCTACTTTGAAGCATTATTTCTCATTTTCAGTAACCTTTTGTATCCAGACCAAATTTTGTGCCTCTGGGCTTGTGGATGGGAAGAAAACCATTTATTTCTGTAAAGGAGTAATTTTCAATTAGTGCGGCCTGGCAGCCAGGAGGGCCAACCATGCCCTGCAGTGCGTCAGGAACAGCATCCCCATATGGGCAAGTCCTACTTTGCTCTGCACTGGTGTGGCCTCACCTTGAACAGTCTGTGCAGTTTTGGGTACCATAATATAAGAATATAAAGCTATTGGAGAGTGCCCAAAGAAGGGCAACAAATATGGTGAAGTGTCTGGGCAGGAAGCCTTATGAGTAGAGGCTGAGATCACTTCGTCTGTCCCGCCTGGAGAACTGAGGGGAGACTTCATTGCAGTCTGCAACTTCCTCATGAAGGGCAGAGGAGGGGCAGACTCTGACCTCTTCTATGTGGTGACCAGTGACAGGACCCAGAGAAATGGCCTGAAGTTGTCAGGGAATGTTTAGGTTGGATATCAGGAAAAGGTTCTTCACCCAAAGAGTGGCTGGGCACTGGAACAGGCTCCCCAGGGAAGTGGTCATGGCACCAAGCCTGACAGAGTTCAAGAATTGTTTGGATGACACTCTCAGGCACATGGTGCTGGATGTCTTTTCCAGGGCCAGAACTCAATGAGTTGGACTTGATGATCCTTGTGGGTCCCTTTGTGAAATTGTACCTCAAACAAATATAATAAATCCAATGTCAGTGTAAACACAAAACAAATAGCTATGGATTTTATTAATACCCAACAACAAAGCCTTTTATTATTTGCAGTGGACATCAGCTGAGTAAAAAGAAATAGGAGACTATCAATGTCAATCTACTTTTTTTTTCAGTGTTTCAAAAGCTGTGGTTATTGTAAATTTTCAAACCAATGCATTTGCTGTGATACGCCCTAAACACTATTACATAAGGTTTTTTTAGTGTGCAGGTACTAGCAATTAATTTTACTGGTGTTCCTTCACTTTGCATAAAATATTTGATGCTGGAAGACATATAGTCCAGATAGTAGAGTATCACTGTGCAAACTGGAGCGAAAGATGGCCCTCTTCTGTGGCAGTAAAAGATATGACCAGGAGAGAAATTCAGTCCTAAATCCCCAGCAGCTTTAGAAGAGGGAATCATGGGGTCATTCACGTCAGGCAGAAGAACTGAATCTGTCTCTCAATATGTCTGGTGAATAATGTAATCATTGCTAAATTCTGTTGTTTTAAAAATTATATCCAATTTTCCCTTTATGTCCATTTAGAAAATTCAAAATGGAATTGAAAAGCTTTGTTTTGTAATTAAGACAAATAAGCACTTTTTCTGTGAGGGAAAAGAACCTCTTCATTTCAACCTCAACCATTTTCCTCCAATTATTCTGTTCAGTGATTGAACTGAATAATTATAGTGCCTAACTGTTACTCATTTATCATTCAGGCCAAACTGGAATTGCAGTTATTAATCAAAGTATATTATGATGGTTGGCAAAATGAATCACTGTTCCTCCAAAATAAACTCTTTGTCAGTGAAAACTGATACATGTATGATACATCAAAAAATGTTGTCATTTCTTTCGGTAGCCAGCTACAGCTTTAGGGTTCTACAGGACCATTTCCGAAAATATTTATTTTGTGGAAAATATAAGTACAAACAAGTTAGGGATGTCCAAACTAGATTACATAAAATAAATGTTTTCTTTTAGTACTCAGTTGAAACTTATTTTAAAAGAAAGTTTTGAGAGTTTTAATATGTCCGCATAACACATTTTCCTAAATATTTCACATGAATTTTTTCTGAGAATTTAATGACATATAAAAGTTTAATTAAATGCTCATGTAGTTTGTAGGTCTTCACAAACTTTGATGAGGATAATAAAACCAAAACAGATTGTGCTGATGAACTTCTGCTTGTCTTAAATTAAGAAACAAGTAAAGCAGCATTAGCAAATTTTCCATTCCAACTTCACAGACATTAAAAGTGTTTGAATAGATTGCACATATTTCTATCTTATGAAAAATGGTATGAAGGGGAAGTAGGAACAGCAGTAAGAATTGACTTGAACTCTATATAATTGATATAGAAGGCATGAAAACTATTATGCTGTCACAATTATTATATATATAAAAACATATATTGCTTGATTAACTATGGTTACACAATTTCCAGGGGAAAATATTGTAATTGAACTCTGGAAAAAAAAGAGACATATTGAAGAAAGAAAATTAATAGGTGTTTCTAATGAAACAACATAAATGTTAGCTACTACTCTTAAAAGCACTCAGATTTAAATTGACAATTTCCAGGCAAAAAAATCTAATTCAATCTTAAATGGAAATAATATATGCAGGATTTTAGCATGATATCTGCAAATGCTGAGCAGTATCTCCTCCAGGCATGCATTTTGATTCATTTTTTCTTTATGGAAACTTCACCATTTCGAAGAAATTTCTTAGAGGTGCTTTTCGTCATGTTAAGGTCCAAAGAGTTGGAAAAGAAGTTACAAAGTTTTTTTACTTACTGTTGTTGTTGGGAGGTTTTACAACTGAGACAGTTTGTGTATGGGTGTTCATTCCTTCTGTCATACTCCCAAACACTCTCTTCCTCTCCCTCAGCTGCAGGGGGAGTGTGTGCAAACGTGGCCTCAGCGGATGAGCCTGTGGGCTGTGGCCTCTCCCACCCTGAACTCAGCCAGAGATGATTTGTATCACAGCTGCTGAGTTTGGCTTTCCTTGTGGATACATTCTTCTCCCTCAGCCTTGTTTACTTCTCCTTAGACCTGAGATATTTGGACAAAAGTACCACCTTTATCTTATCTCAAGTTTCCATCAGAGTCCAAATTCCTGTCAGGAGGCATATTTGGGAAGGGGTGGGCTTCAGTGGTCAGTAGTCGCTACAATGGACAAAAGTCCTTCGGTGATCTTAATAATGTTTAAGCCAGTAGCCATTTTCAATCTCTCACATTTGCATGACCAGTACCAGTGAAAAAGTTAGGAGAAGAACACATGAAAGAAGGGAAGTAACTTAATTACCTTCCAGGCCCATTTACTCTAAATTTTGACAAAATCCTAAAAAAGAAAATAATCTAAGATTAATATTGGTTTTGACAAATTACTTTATATTTTCATATATTAATGTGAAATACTGGTTTGAGGCAATTTTCACACAACACATGAAATCTGCAATTATAAAATTTTAAACTGAATTCAAGACAGTAGAGTTCCAGATGTTTTAAGATCCATTTGTGCTAATGGATAAAAAGTGGGTAAAATGTCCTTAAAATATCAATCTGACTCCATGTTTCTGACATATTGGGTGTGTCATCTGTTTTTTTATACCTTGTGAGAAAAAACAGTGGAACTTTGGATTTGGTCAAGAGTTCCTTTGTACAGACAAGCCAGCAAGATTGAAGTCTCATGCTAGTCAAAAAAAGAACAGAATCATATTGTCACATATAACTTTTGAGATAAGAACATCATTATGTTATACAATAGGATTCTGTAGGAAGTTTCCATGAGAAAACCAGTAGTTCAAGAAGTGGATATTTTTTAACCAAGACTGACTTTCAGTTTGGGGTCACTGGGCACTGGTAATTAGAGGTCACCTTATGAAATGGAACTACTTATTCAACCAGTGAATCAAAATCATCAATTTTATACATATATATAATTTACTATTCACTATATATATAATTTAATTTTCTTTGACCTATGATTCAGAATTTGTATTTAAAAAACAATGTTGGTATCTCTGATCTCTAGGGCACTGTCTTATCTGTAATATAAGAAGATAGAGCAAGACATAATGTGCTATGGCAAACACAGATGTTTGTCAGCTTCCAGTCAACTGGGTCCTCTTCAGATTCCCAAGACTTTTGAAAAATAATTGATAGAGGTCTTGCCTTGACATCAGCCAGCACTTTGAGTATTCTCAGAGTAATCCCATCAGGTCCCATAGACTTTTAGGGAACCAGCTGGCACAGCAGATCCCACACAAGTTCAAAGTTGAGTGCATTTTATAGATTAGGATCTTCAATGAATCACAATGTTTTTAAAGTCCTGATCAGAGGAATAAAACAGTGGAAGCTATTAATGTTGAGTTGCAATGGCAAATGCAATCTATTTACTCGACCTGGAAAAACCAGTAGAGTTAAAAGGGCTCATTATTAGAATAAAATAACATTTGTTGGAAACAGTAACAGCTGTTACTACAGCTGTTACGACAGACTGAGGTCTCCATTTATCTTGCCACTGCACTATCAAAACACAAAACCTCAGTAATAGAAAGATTTTTCTGAATTCAGTATCTATTTCTCAGCAGTATATTTTAGTCAAGCAATCAGATTCAGTGACACAACATATCCTTAGGCACAAAAGTGATACCAGCTATGTATTTGAGCAGGGTTAAATATCATATCTTGTTTGTTGTTTCAAGGGGACAACTTTACCACCAGATACTTTTAGCTTAAATCTTTTGCTTGGTCAATGCCTGAAAATGGATTTTTATTAATATTAAAATAGTCAGATACGCAACTATTATGAGGGTTCATAATCTAAACAAAATCTAAACAATTTTGGTAGCTGAATCAAAACTTCTGTATCACAAAGATTGTAGGCATAATTCTTTGAAAATAGATTTTACAGCTATTAGAATTATATCGATCATTTGCTTTGAAAAAAAATATTTTTCTCACTCAATAATTCATCTTTTACATCTTTGTTTCCTAGTAGCTTACTATGCATCTGTATGAAAGGTGTGTAGACAGTATCCTAATCCTGTCTTTAACACCCCCATAATATCTTAATTTTAAATATCGAATCACATTCTGTTAAAAAACAACAATTTAACTGGGGCAAGCAATCATAGACTGAAGTCAATTGACAGAAACACAGGAACAGATAAGATTTATAAGGATGATACAAAGTAAGGCTTATCTACATACACTATTTCAAGCCTCTTCTGTAGCAAAATGAATATTGGTGATTAAGCAGTAACACTGCATATACATGGAATATAGAAACACATCCCAGTTTGAGTAATGGGGAAAAAATCTCTGGTGTCCAGATGATATTTGAGTTATGTATGAGAATAAATCCTAATTAGGCTGAAATTAGGAATAGCAAGGGGTTGGTACAATGTTCTGCTACTAGTAGTATCTTTTCTCCACAGGAAATCTTTAAGTTCTGTTTCTGTATGCAACAAGAAGTGATTTTGAGATCTTTGCTACAACTGAATAGTGAATCAATCTATGTATCTATGAATATTTGCACACTCTGAAGGTGTAAATAATTTACTATTAAGGAGCCTAAGAAAACAGAATTTACATCCTTTCAGAAACTTTACATGGAAATTTTATTTTCATTTTTCTTTTTTTTCTTCCCAATTGCTTATTATACACAATTTTCACTGTAATTTCCCATAAATATATATGGACAAACTTGACATATTACACAGTAGTACAAGCCTGGAATAGAAGTTAATGAACAAAAATGCATTTAAATACAATTTAATGCAATGCATAGGCATTTTACAAGGTTAATATACATTATGAACAATGAATTTTGTCAGGTCAAAAAAGGGATTTGGCATCTAGAAAGAGAATGTTATCATTCACTCATATCTTTGGAACATAAATAGCACCTCTATCTAATAAATGGTTGTCCAAAAAAAAAAAAGTCTAGCCAATATATTCAAGTAAAAACCATACAGTATTGCAAAGTACAGAAAGGAAGAAACAGCTTTATTAGTCAAAAACAATGGTTACTGCATGTTTAATTATTAATTATTGCATAGCAATACCAGGTTCTGTTGATAAACTGCAGGTACGGTGAACTTTCCAAGTAGGCTGTAAGTGGAAAATGCAGCTATATCACTTTTCAAGGAAGGGAATTTATGTAAGTGATTTATGTACCACTGTGAAAAAAATCTCCCAGTAATTTCATGGTATAACTTTTTTAAAGAGTGAGAGCCAAATGTAGACTTTTCATGGACTTGCCTACTTGCAGACAAATTAAAACCACCAACACCTGTAAAAGGTATGATAAATTGTCAGTGGTTTTAGTGACTAGTGTTCTGGACAGTTTCACATTAATCTAACAGGAATATTGTTTGCAGACGCCTGAGTATTCTCATTTTCCATACTTGTTACATAAATATCATGTCCACCAATACTTTGTATGAGCTTGTCATACATACCACAGTAGATGAAAACTCAGTCTGTTGGTTGCAGCCTATTCAGAGATCATTTAGTTAATATTTCCACAGCAACAACACCCCACCACCAAGCTCACCAACAATGTAGATTTTGCCGTCTACATCAATGAACATTCTCAGTGATCTTAGGCTGCTTTGAACTGAGTCATAGTTGGAAACCAGTGTTATGTAATACTGCAGCTTTTTGAATGAATTTCTATTGTAAATAAATCTAGCAGAAACTGAAAAATAACATATGCTCTTACAGAAAAGCTTCAAATTTTTCTGTCATTTGTGGAAGTTTTTTATTTGCTTACAATTATGTTTCATTTATCAGGCACAATATGCAACTTACTCTAAAACCTTATATATATTTTATATATACATGAATATATATAATATATATAAATTAGAGTTTTATATATAGGGGAATACGTATATACACACATACCACATCTGCATATATATTCCCTTATATATGCCCATATATACATTCACAGAAGACATAAACCATTTTCTCTGGAAATAAGAAAAATGAAGGTTATAAACTGCTCAAAGAAGGCTTGAAAGGAAATAGATAATTTCCTTTGGGGTTAACAGATGTGTTTGGATATTTATTTAAATATATCCTCTGTATTTTATAATTTACATTCAGAGTGTATGGTGGGATTTTTTAAAAAATTTATTTACATATACTGTTAAAATAATACATACTGTGAGTTAATTTAGGGACTGATTCATTAGGAATATTATGCAGGCATAGCAAATTTGCCAGTTGTAGCAAATCCTGCATTTGCTGTGTTATATCTGACGGTCCTGAGATTTGGAATGGAGAAAATAAGGCTGAAACCTCCACTGAAGCCAGATCACCTCCAGTGTCTGATAAAGCTCTTTGATTGGTATTTTTATGTTGGCTTTAGTGGACTTTGTACTAGGTCCTAGAAGGCAAGAATGATTTGAAGAATATCTTTGAAGGAACAATCATCTCTGGTTTTGTAAAGAGCATGTGAAGAACAGTCATTATTCCTTGGCCCCAACCTAATATTTTGTGAATACCGCCTTCAACTGCCCCATGAAGGGAAAAGCAAGCTAAAATTTGGTATTATTTCTAAATCAGAAACACAATTTTTTTTTCAGGGATGTAAAATGTTCTGTAATACTTTTAAAAGCTGTTTTGACATATGAACTTTGTTAATTTCCCTAACTCAGAAATTGTAAGAAAACAAAAAAGAAAGGAGGGCCAGCATCTCACAGAAAGAAAGCAGACTTCGGATATCTAAATGACACGCTGAGATTTTATACCAGATCAGTGACACAAAAACTTTACAAGTATGTGTTAAGTGTTCAGACATAATAAAGATATGCCAACTGGTACAAAGATGTGGTTAGACATATGCACTGTCTTAAAAGCAGAAGCGTAAGCAGCTTTAAATATTTGGGAGACTTTCTAATAGTCTGTACAGGTTTTACCATTATGCATTTTGTTAACTCTATTCTTCCAGGGTTGTGCAAGTCTCCAAACTTCAACTGAGAGGTAGATGATGAGAAAAATTTGAACTGAAAAACTACAACATGCAAATTATGTTGAAATCACACAGCAATGCTTATGCAAATTCTGACCAAAAATATGATAGTACAGGCAAGCACTTTCATTATATATATATTTGCACAAATATCAGAAGTTCCCCCACCCCCAAAAAAATCCAAACAGCCTTATTAAAACTGGCATGCCATCTCTGAAAATAATTATTTTTAAATTCCCTTTATATTCCTCTCTGTGAGTAGAAAAATAGTCATCTATATAGAAACTAACAAAAATTGCCTGATTCAATTTTGTTATAGGCAAAATTGTCAGTGTCATTTATAGCATGTTCATCTATAAAAGTGGTGATTGGCTTTGTTTAGTGAAATCCAGATAGCAGCCCAAAATCTGGCTGCATGTGGTATCTGTATCTTATGTATCCCAGTAATACCTCTCCACTAATATTCACAACCAGACATGAAAGAAGCAAGTCAAAAATGTTGCTTTTGGCAACATGGCTAATGTGGCATTTCAGGAAAAACAACAAGAAAGAATTAAAAATAAGTCCCTACATACCCAGTCCAAATTTTTTGTGTTACATCAAAATGAAGTATGGCATGGTGGAGATGGGGAAATTTTACGAGGAACGAGAATTCTCTGGGACGAACAATCATGTACACATTTCCAAATGTTTTTTTTAAGCACAATGGATACTGATATGCAACACTACCATTAAAATGCATGTGAATTTTGAATCAAAAATCAGTAAAATTGCTGCACTTCACTTCAGCAGTAAGTAAAGCTGAACTTCCTCTCATAAGGACAGCATTACTTAAAAAAATCTATTTAAAGATGAAGTCAGATTTCCCCTAGCTCTGTCAAAACAGCTCACAAATCATGCTCCTGAAATCATTGTAGTCTCCCATATAAAAATATGCTTTTCTGAACTTCATGGAAATACAGAACTAACTGCAATCACAGTTAAATGGGGAGAGATGGGAGGGTGTGAAATTTTGATACGTTCCTGAAATAGTACTGAGAATTATTAGTGATGAGTCTTTCTCTGGAGTTGGAAAGGGCAATACAGGATAACTTCCCACCTAATAAAGTGTATGACATAAAAAACCCAAAAGAGAGAGGATGTGTACTTTAAAACAACTTTAAATTTAACCCTGATATTAAATAGGGAAAAATGTTACTGATGCTATCCCACCTTCCTACTAATTTTCAAATTTTGGCATTATTTTTTCTAGAGAGAAAGAGGATAATTAGGCTTAGTGATACTATGGCAGAGAAATTGAAAGAATGAAGCATACATGAGTATAAATGAGAATAAGACCAATTAAGGATTTGCTTGCACTGACTGATTCTTATAGTGCATAAGAGACTCATGTGCTATGAAGTTTGAGAACATTTCTTCATCACTGATCAGAGGAATGTCTTAGTCCTTACCCTTCAGTGTTTCAGACTGAGGGTGAGGTAATTAAGAGAAACCAGAAGAATTTAGAGAGATGATGTATATACCCAGGTCTAATCTTGAAAGCAGAAATGTAATCTTGAAATGATTTACAGTACAAATTACAGGTCAGTGCAAGTAAGAGTGATATTCAGGAGTTTGAAGGCAAGGTATACTCATTTTGCTACTTTGATGCTCAGAATAAAGATGATTCAAGGCAATTTGTTTTCATCATTACTTTTAGAAATAAGAGCTACCTATACTAGGCAATTGCCCCTTTAGGACCTGTTATTTGGAAGACACAGGTTTTTAATTTGAGGCAGTTTTTGCATAGATATGGTTCCAATTTTCTTCCCTCATCTCTGGATTTTAACTTATTTAATATTCAGTAGTATCAAGAGTATGCTGACGGGTTTTATTTTGTTGCTATTATTAAGAGGGAGAGTAATGAAAGAGGTGTAAGTAAATGTTTCACTTGACTCTTCTTACTTTATATTGCTCCATTTGCCTGCCACATAATTTTGCTTTATGGGATTAGAAATTGCACATTGGTGAGTGGTGGTAAAGCAGCTCTTGCACTCCTGTTATCTTTTAACATAATTGACCAGAGAAGAAAGAGTAGCATCTCTGTAGAGTGTTTATAGAAATTTTTTATCTCTTCTGAGATAGTAACATAATTTTTGCTACTGGTGGTCAGGTGTGTCTATGGCTCGAGGAACCTTGTTTTTCCCTTATTTCCTATGCCATGTTGTTTTGTATTCTGAGATCCTGCATAGAACAGGCAAGTTGCCTGCATATTTCCTGAGAGACTTTTTTTATCATCATTTTTCTGAATCCTTTATTTACTCAACAGCAACTTTTAACAGCCTTCAGTCAAAAGTTGACCCTTGTTGTCTTCTACCCTGTATTCTTAATCATGCTGGTTTTTTGCAAAGAAATAATAAGCACCTACAGTGCTGCCTCTGACGTTTTGGTTCAGCTCCTCTATTAATCTCTTTTCAAATAATCTCTGCCTTTCTATCAGTGGCTGTCAAGAGCAGAGTGATGTTCCTGATGACTACTCTTCAGCTAAAATTTCAGTTCATCTTTCACAATCCAGTATTTATAACTGATATTCCCCACTGCATGAAAGCTTAGTGTCTGTGAAACTCATCACTTTCTGGCTATGGGCGTGCAGGGCCTTCACAGATCCTGGAATTCGCTCAGTATATTTGCACAGCCAAAAAGAGAGCAATGCTTTCATGCCATGGGGTGCTAGCAAGGCTAAGGTTCAGAGGGAGGTGCAATGTATTTATTTCCTCTCTGAAGCTGGGGGCTGGGAGAGGAGCTGTAATTTTACTGGGACTGAATCATTCCCCTTTACACAGTACACTACTCAAATCTGAACATGTAACCCGTATTTTCTCCCAAAACCCTGAAATGCATATATTTTGTTTCTGGTGCTCCTAAAAAACTACAGGATTTGTTGGAGAAGTTTGGTTTTCCTGAATGTAATTAGGTAAAAAGTAGGTATTAAATTCTGTACCATGCTGAGAGTAGATTCATGATGTTTCTCCCCAAAAGAGTGATGAGAACATTAAAGAATTCAGCACTAATGTGGAACTTTATAAGATGATAAACCAGCAAAACAAAAGCAAGTACTACCAACATTTTTAAAAGAAAAATTAAAATAATATTGAACATGATAATATTAAGAAACAACTTTCTTAAAAGCCCTCCCATATCTACTAGATTTTACCATTAATTTTTAAATTTTGTTATTGGCACTACAGAGTGCATTTATCACAGCTCTCTGTCCAATGTATTTCCAACTTTTTTGAGATTTAGAAGACTAAAATGAATGATATTCTTTTCCTGGAATTGAGTGTAGGTGTATCCTGCATAAACAGTGCCTAAATGTTTTATGAATCAGACCCTTAATTTTCACAATTTCTAAAGGCATTAATAAGCATCCCTCCAAAATGAATAGCACTTTTCCTTACCTAGAAATAGAACAGAAATAATTTCACATATTTCCTTCAGAAGCTTGCACTTTTAACTTTCAAATGCAATACTAAATGTTTTCTGTAAAGTC
Source organism: Aphelocoma coerulescens (assembly GCF_041296385.1). Taxonomy (NCBI): domain Eukaryota; kingdom Metazoa; phylum Chordata; class Aves; order Passeriformes; family Corvidae; genus Aphelocoma; species Aphelocoma coerulescens. Next base: position 33,006,440 of record NC_091014.1, on the reverse strand, counting down.
AGATTTGTAGGTTTATGTTTTCTTTTGTCTAAAGGAAGCGGAACAAATGTGTACATTTTAATTTATATGAGTGTCTGCATGAAATTGTAGACACAAGACTAAACATCCTGCATAAAGCAGATATGTCAATACAAAGCTTCCAGACTGCCATTGTCAAGGTGCTTTACAGCATTTTTGCTCAAAGCAGCATTACAAAAAAAGAAGTAGCTTTTTACTAAATTCCTGGGAAAGGGAAGTGAGCAGTGGTATGAAGCTACCTATCTGCAAAGATCTGAAGTTAGATCTTAAATCTCCTCTCAGGAAACCATCAAACAACTAACGACTTGTCAATAAAGCCAAGCATCTACTTTGAAGTCATTGTCATGAAGCTGATTAAGGCCACAAAAGCCAAGGGTTAGTATCCTTTTGACATCAGCACATTCTGAATCTAGTCCCTTTAGGAAAATGGCTTCACAGTCCGATCCGGATCCTTCAGCTACACAGGAATACATAATCAAACAAACGAATTGCCACTCTTGTTAGAAATGTAAATCTTGGGTTTAAATCTTCTATGTACAGGCAGATTTTAGCTTGAATTAGCAAGGTCTGAAGGTACTTTTTATTCAAATGTATATATTGAATTACAATGTAATCAGCTATCACTGGAGGAAACTACTTCTAGAATATATTATAAATCAGCTTTTTGATGTATTTTAGAGATATGCTCACCAATTATTTAACTCCTACCCTTAACTTTTATATCCATAAATGGTTATGGCTTATGCAGCCATATTTTTCATCCAGTGGGCATACAAAAGAGAAGAATGTTTCTGTGTGTTTCAGTCAGGTATTATGTCTCTTTGACTTTATGTTCTCTTTAATATTAGTGGTAAGTAAAATTTGGGCAGATTATTTCAACAGCCTTTAACCACATCCTAAAGAAGAATGCAAGCATCTTCCCAAATAAGAGTAGGAAATACTTTTGCATTAGATATACTTTTGAAACAAAACTGTTTGTCATTGGAAGGCTTTATAGCCTGGTTTACCTGTCTTTTGATTGTCCAGAGACAAAAATTAATGGACTCATTTGCATTGAGTCACTACCTCTGTAATCGTAATTTTGTATCGCTGAAATAAATAAACTATAGATGGTAATTTAGCTTAGAGTCTTGCCATAGGGCAAAAATCTGTTCCCATCCAATATTGTGACTGATAATTATTACCACAAAACCTGGCCTGTGTCTTGAAGACAGATTCCTAATGGAAGTCATAAACGTTGCCTTCTGAGCTATATTTCAGATTAAATATTGGTTTCTCTTTCTGATGGATCTTCAAGAGCTTTATCAGCTCTGCTGGAAGCATCTTCATTCTCATTGTTTGTTAATGGTTCTGCTTCCTTTGGGTCAGCATTCTTCTGTGCTTTCTGCTTCTCATCTTCTAACTTCTTCTCTTTTGCCAAAAGCCTGTAGTTGATGGCATTGCCAATGAACAACCAGATACTGGCCACAGTCACAATCACTCCGCAGACAAAATACATGTACTGATATTCACCAGTAACATCTACTAACCAACCTGAAAGACAAGAGGAGAGAAAAAGAGTATTTAGATTAGGATACCAAATATAATCCACATATTTCCTTTGGAGAAATATCTATATATTTCTTGGTTTTGAAGTTGGAGCAGAAACACATTTTCAACATGTTAAAGTTGTCTAACAGTGGAACTCTTAAAAAAACCCTGTATTAGTCAGGATAGCAATTGTCATTGAAGACACTGACAATAAAAAAATATTGAAGAACAAAGTAAGTAAAGCTTAATGAATAATGACAGACAGTTTTTCAGCTCTTTCATTTTCATTCTTTCATTGCCGTATTATTTTATTCACCTCCTAATTGTGTTTCCTATTGTTTGGAGTGACAGTCTGACACTCACTGAGGCTGCATAAAGACAGTAGGATGAAGAGGTATGTGCCTTTTTCGGCTGCTGTCTCCTTGCATCAGCTGCCTGCTTTTTACATTTGCTTTCCTGTGACTGGTGAAAGAGATAGAAAGGTTTTTCCCTTCAGCCATCACGCTCAACTGCTGAGTTTCAAACTCTGAGCCCTCTACCTAAAACTTACATTCAGACCTCTGAGATTAATTTCTTCAGGACAGGGAGAATAAAGATAACAGTTCTTCCAATTTATGAGCCATTCCTTTTAAATTTTCCCAACTCCCAAATTAACATTTACTCATATCCAAGTATTTAGCTCTGAACTTTCCTACAGTATAATTGAAACTCACAAGGTAACCTGGACACTTCAATTTAGTACCTATTTAGATGCTTTTACTGAGTTGAAACCATAATGCCAGCCTATTCACCTGACACACATTTATAAGCCAGCAAATTATTCCAGACTTTTCTTTTTTTTCACAAACCTCATATTAGGAAAAGCTTGAATAGCACTGCCAGTGTACAATTCACCTATTAGTGTAAATAGTGCAGTCTGCTGGTTTTTATCAATAAGCAGTCTCATAAAAAATGTTTAAAAAACAAAATTCTAAATTAGCATTGCTTCAGCATACTAGTTTAAAGGATATGAAGTAGTCAAAACTGGAGCTTAGCTTTTCCATGTGTTCATCCCCTTTGTTGCCTCTGTTTAACAAGTTAAATCAATTGTTCATAGTGTTATAGCACAAAAAAATGTTTTCCAAAACTCCAGAAAACCTAATATACTGAAAAATAAATAACTGTGGAAGCTACTGCTCCATAAATATTAGATTTGAGTTGACGCTGAACCTGACTGAAAAGGTTGGACTCCAGTGGTTACAGGCTCAGACCCCCCACTAGGTGGCATAGAAAGAGCCTGTGTGAGAATATATTTTGCTCTACCTTTACCAGACTGGATCTGTATGTTAAATGATGAGAAAACTATGGAATGCCTTTAGAAGTATTAAAAATTTATTTGCAAAAACATTATTGTACTGAAGTGAGTGGAATTGTTTTGGCATATTTAGAATTGCACACAAAAATGTTATTTTTGTAGAAATACTGAGAGTGATTTGAAGTACTTCTGTGTGTTTAAATGATTTTAGGCACACATAATCTTGCTGACTTCTGAGGCAGTGCTAATGTGAGCATAGTATATGTTCATAAGGCTGCCAATCTCACTATCTTTATATTCTCGTATTGTTGGGCTTATACTGCAACACATACACACCAAGATACACACCAATGCTTCTCAACAAAATTTGAGCATCTATTTTTTAATATCTTATATCATCAGAAATGTCAATAATACAAAGCTTACTATCAGCTTAATACTGACTAAAAAGCTAGCAAACAGAAAATACTTTCTGTACTTCATCATTTTTGTTGCTAGAAACCCAAGTGTTACGAATATAGTCTAAGCTATACAGCTAGGCTCCCTTTAAGCTCCCTTTACACTTGAAAGACAGAGGCTGGCAACACTGATCTTTCAGCCAGTTCACACTCTGAATTGCCTTGCCTGTATCTTTTGGCTACAGAAACAGGCTAAAGGACTGGCTGTGAGCAGAGATAGGGTGGGAAATCATGCCAGGGCGCAATGCTCCACAGCACCATGATGGAATCCACTGTGTGAGCACCCTGCCTGAACAACTGAGCATGCCTGTGTTCCTTCTGACACCTTTCTGCTATTTTTTTCTCTCTGGAAATGGCAATTCTCTCTGTTTAGACAAATTAAAGTTGTTTAAGCAAGCGTAAATGAGCACTCTTCAAGCTGCCCCTAGGTTGGAGAAAAGTAACTGATGCAGTTACGTTTTACTATCAGGCTGTTACAGTACATTTCTAGTCACAGTGAAACCATTAAATAACATAAAGAACAGTGTTTATATTAATTCAATGTTACATTGCAAGTTTATGCTGTAATGTCTGAAAAAACAGGAAGAAATAGATTCTTACCTCCTAGAGGAGGGCCTATGAGCACAGGACAACATTCCACAATGGTGACGAGTCCCACTGCACTGGAAAATCTGGCAGCTCCAACAAGGTCCATCAATGTCTCAAAAAGAACACTGCTAACCATTCCAAATGCAAACCCAAAAAACACAGCATATATCACCAAGCCAGTGTAATTTTTTGCCAGAGGGCACAAGATATGACAGACGCCATTGTACAAGACAGCAAAACTAAAAAAATACTGAATCTTTGGCCGGATAAACCTGGAGTTTGCTACAAGTCCCATGGAAGGCCTAGCAAACATGTCTACAAAGGCTAAGATCGAGAGCAAAAATGCAGCAGAATATTCATCAATTCCCTTGTGCTTGGCATAAGGAGCCAAGAATACTATTGGAGCAAAGAAACCAATAAACATAATGACATTTCCTGACAAATATATCAGAAACCCTCTGTGTTTGAAGAGGGACAGATCTAGATACTTATTCATAGTTTGCCAACAAGACTTCTTGTTGTTTTTGTGCAAGGCAGAATCTCCTGTGCCTTTTTCAACATCTTTTTTCACAGGAGGGACTTTTTTTGGTCCAACAGGTCTCATAAGTGACCCAGCCACACAGCAGTTCAAAAGAAGTCCTCCCAGAATAAGAAAGCTTCCTTTCCAGCCAAAAGCATTAAAGAGGAATTGATTGAGAGGTGCCAATGTGCTCAGAAACACTGGACTTCCAGCCATCGCCAATCCATTAGCGATGGGACGCTTCTTATAGAAATACTTGCCAATCATGGTCAAGGCAGGCTGTAAGTTGAATGCTAAACCCAGACCTAAACAACACATAAAAGACAATATTATTGCAGGTCATGCAGTGAAAAGCATACCCCACCTCTTTCAAATTATTTTTAAAATGACCAATATCCAATCCAGTGATTCTCAGTACAGAAACCAACTAGCATCAGAGAATGAAATACAGCCTCTGTGAGTGTTTAAACCAAGGCTATGTAAGGGTGGCATTTGGTCATTTTTCCCCTGTAGCACTGCATTGAAAGCCAAAACTCCTTGCTCTGTTTCAGCAGTAATAGAGACGGAAGAATCACATACAGATGAATGATGGTATCAGTGCCTTGACTCACCATTTTTATATTTGCTAAGGTATAATACAATTCTCTCTTGGCTCATTTGACAAAAGCTATTAAATGTCACCTCAGCTACAATGAATGCAGGGTTTATTTAAATGCATAAATCTCCTAATTTCTTATTTCCAACCCTAATTAAGATCCAACTTGTCTGCAAAACTGGAACATAAAATGGCAAATTATTTTCCAGCACATTCAGTTCCCCTTCCCCAGGTCACTATTAAGGAATTGTAAAGGACATACATGGGAGCAGGCCACCCATCCATATCAGCTGAGTGTATAAACAACCCTAAGCTGAACCTCTAGGCCTTCTCTCTGTATTAAGACATCTAAGCTATAAGCTCTAATATGGATCTGCTTGATGGTACAGGAGAGATGCTTTCTTCCCTAATAGGCCCATTCCTGGACTCTGACTTTACTCTTTCAATAGGTACAAGGTTTAGGATGTCAAAAATAAGAGATTTAAGGATTAATCACTGAAGAAAGAAGGACTCCTTTAGTTCCAACATAAAGGAAGATGAGCCCAAATATTCAAATATTATCTCATTCATTTATTACCTGCCCATATGCACCTCTCCTTCCTTATTCTGTGATGGGAATTTTTAAAAAATCCACAACTTTTGATAAGGAGATTCTTTAATTTACTGGCATGACAATAACTTTACTTCATTGCTTCAGACCTTTGATAGATGATTATGAATAATTTTATTTGGTGATTGACCCTGGGTGATTTTAAACAGAAAACTATTGAACTGAAAGTTGTTATACTTTTCTGTGACAGTATGTGTATGTACAGACCTACAGGAAGCTGGTACAAGCTTTCACAATTCTACTAGAATTTGGCTAGCCTCTGCCACTCTGTTTGCAGTGCAACATGATTGAAAGCTAAAACAATGAATGTGAATTCATATATGCAGTATTTATTGAATAAATTCATCAGTTTTTTCTGTATTATCCTACAAAAAATTCAACATCATACCAGTTAATTTCAGGTAGCTGAAATTAACAGATCTTACTGCCTTCTTGGATTGCATCTGTACACAAAAAGCTCTTGATCAGTGAGGCTTATTTGTAGAACAATATTAGAAATAGTTCAATTGAACATAATATAATGTAACCTTTTATACAGGACTCTTACCTCCAACCACACCGATACATATGTAGAGTTCAAGGACACTATTGCAGAAAGAGGATGCAATCATTCCAAATGAACACAGGATACCCCCTGCTATCATCACAGGCCGGCTACCATACTTATTCACCAAAATGCTGCTTATGGGACCTGGTAGAAAGAAAATGCAATTTCAGGTAACAGGTAACTCTATCTTTGTATTTACAACGTGTTGAAATGCTTTCCTCTTCCATCTGGAAAAATGTTAAATTGTTTCTATACCAATCTGTCTTATAAACAAACTTTGTGAGTTTGCAGACACAAGACTAGATGTGGATATACTGCCTCCACGACAATATAAATATTGATTAGTTATGGAGATGGATAAAAAGATTAAAGACATCAGACAAGCAAGAGGGATTGTTACAGCTCACAAACAATCAATACCGAGATTGGTCAATGGAAGTTTTGAAAGTGCAAGGACTGAAGAATTTCAAGTATGAGACTGGTATCAAAACTCCACAGAGCAGGAGGAAGCTTCTGGCAAGCCGACTAAAATTACTTAATACTGTAGCATGTCCTGCACCTGCACTTAGAACCACACACAGGCTTAAAAATATTGTCAAACCAGAACATAAATCTCTGGCCCCTGAGACTTGTTTTCCCTTGCCTCATCAAGAGGGGAGTGTTAATGGCAGTAAGATGACTATAGGCTGTCTGAGAAAATCTAAAATGTGGTTTAGCATAAAGACCTATAAACTTTTAAAATATTGCTGCAGGTTCATTTTTCAGTTTCAATTGCAATTCAGTTTATGGCATAATTACATCCATACTAACCAAACAGCTAACGTGCAATTTAGCATGACATACATTATATGTTTTTGAACAACCATGGCTAGAATAGATGGTGTGCTACATATCAAGATTAAGAGGTTGTCAAAGCTCTTTAGGTAAACCTGCATAGCATCTGATTACACTATATTTGGCCCAAACCACTACGAATAGTCTTACTTTTGCAATAATGAAACTTATCCAATACAAAAATTTTTAAAAATAAAAACAAACAAACAAACAAACAAAAAAAAAAAAACCCAACATCATAAAAAGCAAAGCATTTCAAACTTAAGATAGAGCTGGCGCCTAGCATGAAGTCGAACACCTTGATTTGCATCTGAGTCCACTGCAAGTTATTCACTGTACTGGTGACAGTTTTAAGTATCTGTTTTTATAAATATCTGAAGGAATAAACTTCACGCTGTGAAAAGCCAAATCCAATGAAATTTAAGTGTGCTTTCATAGGCACAGTTATATTTTGGACTTCACTCTTCAAATTACTTTAAATGTATTACAGTATTATTATTGATAGACTGCAAATGTTAATTACTATTTGCATATCCACAACAGAAGTCTTAAGGATATGCCAAATGATCAATTTTTAGCTTCCTTCCTTAAGGAAATAAGCTTCTACAATAGAACTGGCCTGTGCTTGTCTGTCTTTTCTAACAGCTCATGAATACAGAAATCAACTTGAAATTAACTTGACTGGAAAGCAAAGATTTGAGTGATGTTTGGATCTCAGTTTGTATATTCATCAAATAGCTTGAGTCCCCAGGAGTCTTAGGCATAACTGTATATTGAAGCCAACAGACTTAAATATCCACAGCATGGAATGGACACCCTAACCGACAACAGCCCTGTGATTTTTTAAAAGACTTTAGAACACTTATGAAGCACTAAAACATTAACTGACAGCTTATATGATGACATACCTAACATTTCTTCATTTCCATTTGAGGGAATCACTAAGCAGAACTGTGACAAGCAAGACTTTCCCTTTGAGACCACATGAAGAAAGCAGTGAAACACATTTTTATTTATAGAGCTACGTTTGGAAAATCAGTGGTTGGGCTCATGTTTGAGTTAGAAAGCAAGCCCTTTTGCAATATGTAAACAATATAAATAATTCCTCTGACTCAAAAAAAAAAAAACCCTTTTAACTGGAAATCTCTTTTTAACTCAAAGTTTCATTCCAATATCAAGTAACAGCTATAATTTTGAAAATAAATTACATCTAAGGCAATTAAAAAAAATAATTGTTATTGCTAAACACAGTAACAGTATTCACTTAAGAGATATCAAAATAATGATTTTTAAAATTATTTTTAAAATGATTTTCCAGTTCTTCTTCCTGTGATGAAATGGAAGTATTTGCAAAATTGAAAATGAAAAATTTGTTTAGTATTTGTTAACAGACAGTTGCTCATCAGGAACAAGAAAACTGCATCTCTGCAGATCTTCACTGTGGCAGTTAGACCGGCACTGTAAGTTACAGCTTTCCAGATCAATGCACCTAATGTTAGCTTCACCTACAAGACCCAATAGCTGAGCTCAAATATGGATGTATTAATGTAGGTAGGTAGTAGATACAGACACCAGAGGAAAGGCAAAGATGTCTGAGACTGACTCTATACTTCCAAATGACATAAATCTGGAATATATGATGAATTTAAAAACCCTTAAACACAATACTGTCTTTGAGATATTTTCTTTAAGTTAATTATGTGTATTTACAACGAAATTAATCTCCACTTAATTTGAGGTTTTCTTTATGGCTATTCCAGTATTTTGATTTAAAATTTGTGCATGTGAGAAATATTAATTGTTCTATAAGCCAGAAAGCAAGTTTAAGCTCCCTGAGTGTCTAGGAACTCTTCCAATGTGATAAGTAGGTTAAACATTTTATTCTGACATCTGTGCATACACTTGGTTTTAAAGTCTCATAAAATAATGCATATTCATACCTTAACATAGAATCGACATAAATTCTAGCTGTTTGCCTGCCATCTTATTTTTTATAACCTTGTACAAATTTCAGTCACATTTAACATCTCGTACTATTATTTAAGCAATGCTCAAGTGCCAGCATGGGTCTATATTCCTTGTGTATTTTTTCTTTTTAGACAAAGGAAGATTAAGCTGTTTAAATACTATTAAACTGCCAAAATCTTGCTATACATTAATGTATGTTAATGCACTAAAGGATCTCTGTATCTGCTTTCCTGAAGCCTGAAGTAACTGCATAACAGATGTTAAGTCAGGAGACCCACAAGAATATTTACTCTGATCTCTCCCTTAACACCTACAAACCATCAGCCACAAAAGATTGCATACTCCCTAAACCAAATTTAAGACCATTATCATAATATGCTAACACTCTCACAGCTGTATTTTTGTTTTCTATCTTTTTGTTTCAGGCAAATGACCAGGCTGTGAGAAGGTATAAGACAGCAACTGTGACCAGTGCCACTGAAAAACAGTCTCAGGAAGGGCTGTGCTTCAGAAGAAAAGAAAAGATAGCCACTTTTCACATTGTTTGTCATTATGCCAAAGGAAAGATGGCAAAAGTCATTTCAGCTGTGTGAGCAGAGATGGGAACATGCATTTTGGAGCTGTTTATGATGTTTCATACAAAGTCTATAATAGTGTGACACCTAAGTTCTGTCTCAATGGCTCAAGAGAGCATTTACTTGCACTTGTGCACAGAGAAATTGTGGATGTAGGCAGTACATTTAGATTAGATGTAGGGAAGAAAATCTTCCCTGTGAGGCTGGTGAGGCACTGGACGGAGTTGCCCAGAGAAGCTGTGGATGCCCCCTCCCCATGAGTGTTCTAGGCCAGGTTGGATGCGGCTCTGAATAATCTGGTCTAGTGGCAGGTGTCCTGCCCGTGGCAGGGGGGCTGGAACTAAATCATACCATCAGAGTCATAGAATGGCCTGGGTTGGAAGGGACTTTAAAAGTCATCTCGTTTCAGACCCTTTAAGGTAATTTTTAAAAAGTCTCTCCCAATCTTTCTTGTAGGTTCCCTTCAGGCACTGGAAGGCCACAATTAGGCCACCCCACAGGCCTCTTTTCCCTATTCTCTCAGTCTTTCCTCACAGGAGAGATGCTCCAACCCTCTAATCATCTTGGTGGTCTCCTCTGGACTTGATCCAACAGGTCGATGTCCTTTCTGTGCTGGGGGCCCCAGAGCTGGGTGCAGCACTGCAGGTTGCAGAGTATAGGGGCAGAGCAGAGCAGAGCAGAGCAGAGGGGCAGAAGGGCAGAATCCCCTTCCTCGCCATGCTGGCCGCACTTCTTCTGATGCAGCCCAAGACACAAGTGACTTTCTATGCTGCAAGCACACAGGGCTGGGTCATGTCCAGCCTCTCCTCCACCAGCACCCCCGAGTCCTTCTCAGCAGGGCTGCTCTGATCTGTTCATCCCCAGCCTGTGTTGATACCGGGGTTGCTCCGACCCAGGTGCAGCACCTTGCACTTGGCCTTGCCAAACCACATGAGATTCCCAGGGGCCCACTGCTCCAGCTTGTCCAGGTCCCTCTGGATGGCATCCTGTGCTTCAGGTGTGTCAACTGCACCACTCAGCTCAGTGTCATCTGCAAACTTGCTGAGGGTGCACTTGATCCCTTCATCCCTGTCATTAATGAATATATTAAATATTATAATTTACTATAATATTAAATAAGGTCCTAGTGCAGACACCTGAGGGACAGCATGGGTCACAGTTGTCCATCAGGGCTCTGAGCCATTGACCCTGAGCCTTCAGGACGTGGCTGTCCAACCAATTCCTTATCTATCTAAGAGTCCACTCATCATCTCTCTCCAATTTAGAGACAAGGATGTTGTGGGGGATCGGGTCAAAGACTTTACAGAAATCCAGGGAGATTACATCTGTAAACCTTCCCTTGTCCACAGATAAAGTCACTCCTTCATAGAAGGCCAACAGGTTGGTCAGGCAGGACTTGCCTTTTGTGCAGCCATGCTGGCTGTCCTGAATCACCTCCCTGTTCTCCATGTGCCTTAGCTTCTAGGAGGAGCTGTTCCATTTGTCCTAGTTTGATTTCTCACTGTTGTAATACAGTGATAGAATTAAAGATCATTCTGTTGCTCATTTTGCATATTACCAGTGCATTTATGCTTTTTATTTTGCTACCTCCATGAATTTTAGTATGGAACTAGAGATAAACTTTCCTGATAAAAAGGTAATTTTTTTTATCATATATTGACAATGTCATTACAGTGTTCATAGTGTCATCAACCCAAAGCAACATGAGATGACTCAGTCTGAACACTATGACATTTATTTAAATCAAGTGAATTGCTGAAAGAAGTTGCAAATATATTTAATAATATTTCAAATTGCACTAATGTTACATTGTAGATTGCATCCTGTCAAGTCAAGTGGTTTAAACACATTTTCAGCCATCTGCTCTGCAGAGTCAATGCAGCTGTCTTTCCAGTCAAGGTTTATCTTTTATTTCTGTTTCCTAGAAGGCTAGAAAAGCCCAAGGAGCTCCAAGAATTAATATTAGTATAAACTATTTGCTAAGATCAGCCCAACTTTCTTTTTCTCTTTCCTTTTTTATTTTTTTAATAAAATACAAAGCCTTCTAACAAAAACTCCTCCAATCACAAAGGCTTTAAGCAAGTACTTAGTACTACTATTGGAATCCTATCTCTGGTATTCAGAGGAAAAGGAACTCAAAATGCTTAAAACCCGTTCATTAACTTGGAAAATACTTACAAAATATGCTGTTTTTCTCAAGGAGGACCAAGTCAAAATATTATGCATTCTGTGGCAATACTATCTCTCATTCAAAAACCTTTGGCTAAATTCTATCAGTACTCTTGGACAGGCTTTAGGCAGAAAAAAAATATTAAAATGTCATTCAACTATTTTTGTATTATTTTGTATATTTGTATTTATCATGTTTCTGGGAATGACAACCTTGCATTTCTGACACATCCTATGTATTTGTGTAACAGCAATGAAGGTAAATTAGTTGAAGAATTGTTGGAAAGTTTTCTCTGTAGTTCTTCTGTGCATTTGGCTGTATTTTTTTTTCCATTTCATATAACATTTACAACTGGCTGCACCGATTCCATAAACCTAGATAACACAGAAACCCTGACAAACACTAACAACGAGAAAAAATGCACTTGCAGCAAATACCACCAAACAGAAATGTGTAACACTGAGTTAGGGTTATTAATCTATGAGTTGGGAGAGCTCAGCAGCTAAAAGCTCAACCTGCCAGGGACGATACAGTCACTCATTCAACTATCCATCAAACCTTGCTCTCCACTTCCCCTGCTCTCAGTGTCATTACCCTGAATGCTCACATTCTCACTTGTGTCCTGAAGAGGCCTTGTATTCTATCAAGTTTTTATCTTTTAATCTCTAAAAGATTAATTTGACCTTCATCTATTCCTTAGGAGAAATGCAGTAATTGTGTGTGGGGTTACACATAGGAGCTTGACTGATGGAAGAATGCTAAGCACTCCAGCTGCTTCCTCATGGTTCCTCCTCTTAAAAAGGTTATGTCTCCAAGTTTTGAAGTGAAGTGCTCAAGTCAGAAACACATATGTCTGACTACAAATATCAGCTGTTTTTTTCCTGAAATGTTCAGGAGAAACAAAATTAGCAATCAGTGGTGCTGGTACTTGCTCTTGCATGTATTGCTTTTATGGAGGAATCACAAACCCTTGATCTGCTTTGGTATTTTGTTTTTTTTCTAGCAATACATCAGAGACATGAATCAAGGGCTTTACATATTTTGATTAAAGCTCTTGTTTGGCTTGCAGGATTTTTCTTGTTCATTAGGGCGCAAATATGTATGGAGTTATGGACCACGTAATTTAGAAAATGTCTTCAAGTTAGCAAATTGCTCTAGATCCGTGAATTTTAAAAAGTTGGGAAAATGCCCAGTTTTTAATCAAGGAGTAGCCATGCTGATTATTATTTACATGGATATGCATCAATGCTTTATATTAATTATGTTTTGCATGCTGCGCTGCAGAATTTTTTTCATGAAAGACTAAAACACTTGATCAAAATGCAGAAGACTTTAAGATAAATTATGACATTTTTTTGAAACGAGAAGTATGAAACTTCATCATATTTAGTAGGAAATAAGTGTAATTCTATGAGCTACTGAACACTCAGCAGATTTCAGAAACATATATATGGTCATTGGCTAAAAAAGTACTGTCACAAAATTAACTGCCCAAATTTCACATTGACATCTTTATTATTAACAGAAATCAGATGCAGAAAAACCTTTCAGTATTTTTTAAAGCTTTCCTTGTATTTGGTTTCCTGTTACCTTCAATATCACTGAGTAGAGAGTGAAGCCCATGCATACATATTTTCAAAAACTAGTCTTTCAACTTAGAAAAGGGTAAGAAACAAGAAAGAAGAAAGCAGAGAACAAGCTAATGATGAGATGGAACAAAAGCACCTATAAGAGAGTGATAAACAGAGACACTGTAACACCAAGTACATATTATTCCAACAATGGCCTGCATGCCTCTGTAAAGGGGATAGCAGGAAATAGCATCAGTGCATGATATGTGCATTGCAAATAATCTTCTCAGAAAAAAGTTAATTTCTCCACAGAAAACCAAAGCAACCAGCTTGTAACTTGAGCATGTAATGTATCAACGTGAACATTAGAAAATTGGAAAGTGGCAAGTAATGAGGTACTGGGAAAAATTAATGAAAATTTTCTGCAGAAGAAAAGACAATGAATTTTAAAGCTTAGTATTTAACAGCAATTAAGTCCTCAAGATGTCATAGGCTTGCATGATTCTAAATTTAAAATAGCTTTTCTGACTCAAAAAATGTGTGGGCATTTCACTTAAATAATGTTACTGTTAAATGCACAATGAACCTGTGCCATTAAAAGCTACTTCTCCTTCAAATGAAAAACCAAACAAGGACTTATTCACTATTCCCTCCTGGAAATACAGAAAAGATAATAATACTAATATATAAATATTAGTAAATGTAATTATCTACAGCAATATACACTACAGAAGGTAATAATAAATTAAATTTCCATTTCTTTCAGGGATTCATTAGGAATGTCATGAGGCATGACTCTAAGGTATTTCATGAGTCATAACTCAAATGTTCTCATGAAAATGTGCAGTTGGGTTTTTTTAGAGGTATCATCTTTGGAGTGTTATTCTTTGTGGATGGCTGATATGAAAGCCTAAGTTCAATTCTGTGTTTGAGCACATGAACAGAAAGCATCCCATTTTTTGAATATTTAAAAAAAATCCTACTAGGTCTACTTTCAGGGAACAAAGGGAAATTAGTACTAATCAGAAACTAGAGGTTTCCAGAGGTTTACTAATCAGAAACTAGGCTAACCAGTATTTCTATCTAATAGTTTTTCTGTCTCAAAAACAATCTTATTAAAGAACTGCTGTGGTCAGACATGGAGACAACATGCTCACACAAAGACACTCATAAAACCAAAAATACCCAATGCTTTCCCTCATCTGATTGATGGACTCAATGATAAAAATGGGTTGTTTTTTTCCAGGGATAATAGAAGGCACTTAGCCCATATATAAGTATTTTTCACCCAAAACCTTCTGAACTCATTCTTTCACTTTCAAAGAACTTGGAAATTTCTCATCGAAGACTTAGTATTCAGTACTTTGTGCCTTTCCAAAGCAGGTTACAATTTTTAGCTATCAAACTTGTCTTTACAGCTTGCTAACTGTGAACCAGATTGCCAAACAAGTTCTGTATATTCTGCTGTTACAAAGGCGGGGTGATTTTCTGAAGATTATGAAACTGAAAAAAAAAGGCAGAGGTTACACTCTACCACTGTAACAATTATAAATATAGCAACTTGAAAATAAGAGACATGTAGTTAATCTAAGAGACAACTGTTGGGAATCAGTTGTCTGAATCAAAGAATCAAAATAAAACAAAAAAAAAGACAGAATAACCAAACTGAAGAGTTCATGCAAATATTTATTTTAATTCCTCATAGACACTTTTCGTAAACCATGTTATTGCATAGTTACAAAGGTTTTCATTTTCTTCTTACTTCCTTCCTCTTTGAGGAATTACTGTCTTCTAAAAATCTGTGTATGCACATGTGAACACAATATTTGTAAATGTTCGTTAATCACCACTTCCTATTTAGTATTCCCTATTATCAGTCATTATTTTTATACCCCTACTTAAAAATCCCTGGCTACTTTTCCTGAAAGCAGAATAATCAACTTTGTCAATTCTGCCTAGCAGAATTTTAGAGAGCAAAAAGTCGTAACAAATACAATAGCCCAGGCTATTGAATAGTTCTTTGGAATATAGGGTATATTGTCTCCAACTCAAATCAGTACATTTTTCAGATAATGCATTCATTATCTGAACTGAAAAGTTCAGCCAGCTTCAGTTAAGATTAATATTGTCATTTGGATTTCTCTGTCTTCTACAAGTTGCCCATCATAATAAAGTTCATACAATATCTCATTTTCATCCTGCACCTCATCCTACAGTTTATTTGTTTTCTTCTAGAATAATATTATAACTAACTCAACTTGGAAATGATTCCTTATATACTGTTACAGGCAATAATATGTAATTTCAGAGAAAGCACCAAACACTTGCTTTTTCTCAGTTGTTCTTCTATCATATTCCTTTCTGGTCCCAATTTTGCCCTGTATAATTAAACTTCAAATTGAAAATACTGAATCTACTACCTATGATGTTTCTGTGGACCACTTACTGGGAATTATGGATCATGAGTGGATCATTAAATCTCATCTACATACTTAGAATAAATGTGATGAGAAGTATAAATCTGGATGTATTCATAACATGGAAGTGTCCAGAGAAGTCATCAAATTTAGGCCATTGTCAATAACATTGTAAGATTATTTCCAAATGCATTTAACACATTAGTATCATCGGGCTTAAACACTATTTTTTAGAAAAAAAAGGTAAATCATTATTTAATCTTTTAAACTATATTCTTTTAATAATATCCAATAAAATTTGGTGGCTTTCAGTGCTAACATTTAGAAGCCTAAGTGAGACAATTTCCCAAATTCCTTTACAAACCATAAATTAGAACATTTCTAAATATTTTGATAATATTATATTTAGTAATATAATAAATGTTTAATAATATGTATTTCCCTATGTGCTGAGGGAATGGGAACAGGGAGGGAAAGGGGAAATGGGAAGAGTGAGGGGAAGAGAAATGACGAAAAAAACCCAGTAAAACGGAAGGGGGAAGAGAATTTATTTGGTTTTTGGCACCTATTTAGAGTGTAAGTGCAGACAGTAGTAGTGTATTAATGGGATCATAATAGACACAGAAATTACATTTTTCCCACTATTTTTCAAAATACATTCAGTTGCCAATTAAAACTGGGAATCTTTGTGAAGCTTCATTTGCTTTGGTTTTTCCCCTGTTTTCAAACAAATGAAAAAATAACGTGTTTATATTGAGAAAAATCTGTTAAATTATAGAATAATATGTAAACTAACGCCGAATAATTGTCTTCCTGATCAAAAAGACTAAAAGTAATATAAACTTTTAAATGCCTAGAAACATGATAAAAAAAAAAAATCAAAATTAGAATAATGAGCAGCCAAAAGTTGTCAAAATAACTCTTGATCCAAAACAGTAACACGATTTATGTGATGTTTTTCATTTTTCAATGCATTGTCATTGGAAATGTGCTCAAATTAGTAGCCTTTATTACATCCTAAAAGAAGTGGAAACTTTGAGGACAACTCAGTCAACACATACAAAATTCTCAAAGACTTCCAACCCAACCATTTTATGAGCCTACTATTTCCAATTTACTTAAATTTAAGACAACCCAAATTTAACTGCCTTCTAAAAATAATATTCAGGAAAATATTTACTGATTAATCAATAATTTAAGAGTGGCTTCTAATTTCTTCTCATTCTATTTTCCTTGCATCTCTCTAGCCTTCTTACAGCCAAATACATGACTCAGAATAACTCTATCCAGTAAAACTGAAGGAGAAATCAGATACATTTTTTAAATCTTTACATCTGAGTAGTTCAGTTTATCTCTGCATATTCCCATACCCACCTCACATATTTTTTTCTCATCAGAGTTGAATTTGCCATTGAGCTGTCACTTCTAGATTTCCTACATTAGAATCTACATTAGAAAGAGCTTTACTTGATGATCTTTCAAATTTTTAGATGTTCTCTGTGTATTGTCACTTGTCATTTACTTTGTAGACTCAATCAAAATTATCATGAATTATGACCAAGTTAAGAGTCAAAGAGTCATGAAAAACTAGTAGAAGAAGCCTGGGGCTTGGACAATGGAAAAGAAATATATTATGAGGGACTTGAACAAAGGCCTTTATGGCATTTGCATTTTGGCTGGACTAGAGAGGAAACAATGTTTATAACATTCTCTACATGGTCCTTTCTCTTGTAGCAGCAGAGGATACACCTCCATAGACAAGGTTTTCTGAAAATGTGTGGGTGGGGAAGTCTAGGTTGGGTCTGCTTACATGAACAAGGAGTATTTTAGCTCTGCTTCAAAAAGCAATATGAAGTGGCTTGGTGACCTAGTCCCACCCTGTTGCACTTGAAGATAGTATTTGCATGGCTTTTGAACAAGGGAGGTTTTTTTTACCTGCTGTGAAGAAATAAAACAACCTGCCACTGGCAGAAACCTCATTCTCCACCTAGTAATGTGAAGCAGCTTCCTTCTAATGATTGTGA
The DNA here is from genome assembly GCF_041296385.1 of Aphelocoma coerulescens. NCBI lineage: Eukaryota > Metazoa > Chordata > Aves > Passeriformes > Corvidae > Aphelocoma > Aphelocoma coerulescens. Next base: position 32,988,721 of record NC_091014.1, on the reverse strand, counting down.
TACATCATAAATTCAGAATAAATTAGTGCCCATTAAAATACAGGCTTCTCATGATTTGTATTACAGATACTGCCTAAGCATTGTGCATTTCTGGAGCCACCTTTCAACTAAAGAATTATCTTGACATCCTTCAGCAAGAACACATTAAAATAATCCAGTGAAATATACCTACTTCTGCAAAGATTTACCTTGTGTGCCTGTGAGGAGAATATTACTTAGGTTTACTGAGGAAAGTAATACTTTCTTCCTACAGGAGGAAATATGTTTCTTTAGCAATTTTTAATACATCTTACTGGAAAGCAATTAGCCAGAACTTTGATCTAGGCAATGTGTATATCCGAACACCTTGTCAGGTAATTTTTTTATGACATCAGGTGAAATAATCTGGAAGAAATTCCATGATACAAATTTGTTCTTGTCTTAATCCCATTTTCCACTTCAGCTCTGTTTCTCTGAGCACAGGGTCAAGTGCTTTGCACTCAAGTTACTGTTTACATTTGAGTAAGTAAATATGAAGAGCTTCTAAATCAGAATGGCAAATGCAGCCTTGCACACTCTTTGCACAGGTATAAACTATGATGCTGTGTGAAAGACAAGAGAAGCACTCCCACATATAGTGTGTGACATGTTAGCTGATTTTTAAGGAATAATATAGAAAATTAAAACAATCATTGCATGAACCAACTTTATGCTTTAACATCCATTTTATTCCCAATCTGAAATAAAAATTTCAAGCCTCAAAATTTCCAGTTAAATTAAAACTCTTCAAAAAAGTCACTCTGAAATATCTCAAATGTCTTCTGCCATATAAATAAACAAATTAAAAATATAACCATGGGGCATTACAATGAACTAATTCTCCCTCTTAGCTCAAAATAATTACAAACATTTTGTTCAAGGTTATTAGGTATCATATTGCATTTCATTACCAAACAGTCTTAGAAAACTTGCAACTCTACACTTTCTTATTTTAGTATAAGCCCAATTTCTGGACTGTGCTTTTCATTACTGTATATGCAGTCACCTAATACACACTGAACCTTTCTCTGAGATGAACTGCAGCATGTCATTCTGTGAGGTGTAGTCCTCCAAGTCTAGCCCATAGGACACAGCGGCTTGTGGGCATTTTTTGTTGGGTTTTTGTTTGTTTATTTGTTTTGTCAAACTTTTTTTTTTTTTGGTTTTCTGTACCTTTCTATTCCAACAGAAACATGTTAAGCCAAAGTGGTTGTTCATGCAAGGGAACATGAGCTCCTTAGAATCATCTCCCATGTTGACTACTTTCTGTTCCCATGTTAGAGTCATACAATTTAAGGTCACTATCTGGAAGTGTTTTGTTACAGAATCTGTTGCTTCAATGAATAACCAGAATAATCCTCATAGTCACAAGTGTCTGATTCTTGACTCCACAGTGCACTTTGCAGCACCAGAACTCTATGGAATCCAATAAAATAAAACTGAATTTAAGAGACTCATACTTAAGGTGAAATTCTACTGTGTCCTTAGATTTTTGCTTTCCATTTACAAAGCAGAGATAAGCTTACTAACAAATAAGTCAAAAGTTTTATCAAACGATTACTTCAATAAAGTGAATACCACCAGCTTTGCTTAAATGCTGTAAATTTTTAAAGCTAGTATTCTATATTTTATTTATATTTTATTTGGGGAAAAAGATATGAATCATTTATGGATCATGTCTTTTTAAGGTGAATATAAAGAAAAATGAGATTTTAATGAATGCCTCTGCGATCACTTAAGTAATTGAAGGGACACTGTCAAGAAATCTTGATGTTGCAAACACCTAAGGATGAACATATTGGCATAAATATATTAACATACTTATATGTTGACTTTAGGTAGGTAAAAAAAAAACCTTTGAATTTTATGAAATAGCTAAGGTATTTAAAATGAAGTATTTCTTGCAGGATAAGCACCAATGCCCATACTTGGAATGGAGTTCCAGTCAGTTGTTTTAGATGTCCCTGATAAGAGCGTAACATCATCAGTGAAAATGTTCCTTCTCTCCATCTTTAAACCTTTATGTTCCTTAATTAAATGTTTCATGATAACAGTTATGGATTCTTGGATTCTTATGGATTTTATAGTTCCTCTAAAGACAGTCTTTAAGTTAAATATCCAGAAGGAAAACCTCCTGCACTTTGTTCATTTACTTGCTGCTCTGAAAATTACAACTATTCTGATGAGGCAAGTAATAGCAGATTCATACACTCTATTACATACAGTTAGCAATGCCACAATATGGAGAGATTAATTCTGCCAGTTGTTTATATGCCAATAATTCAAACAATTTAGACCAGAACTGCTCTAGAAGCTTTTCTGAATGAAATTTTACTTCCAAGAACATAAGATAACTCCACCTTCTAGGGAAGGCCAAATAGGACATCTGCTGCCTTCTCTTGTGCCAGTCCTATCTTGAAAGCTGGTGCAGAGTTCCTAGGAAATCCTGCAAATCTGGAAGAAATATGTGTGGGACAGAGAACCTTATCCTTGTAAAAGAACTAAAAATTTCAGCCAAGTAAGTTCTGTTCCAGGAAGAGCAAAGGATTCCTCCATAGGAGAGCAGTATAAGCAAGGTTTGTATAATGACAAAATTGGTGCTGCCAGCTGATACTGGTAAGTGTTTGGGGATCTTGTTACAAAGAGATTGAACTGTATTTAACTTTTAAATCATTCACAGAACATAAGAAAATATAACAGATCCATAGATTTCTATCAGCTTATAATCAGCTACAGAAGAATGCAAACCTGGCCAATTATTTATTAGACAAGCCAGTTATTCTCCTAGTAGTGTTTTTTCTCAGCTGGTTATGGAAGAAAGTGAATTACAGGTATGAGGAAAGTCATTGCAAGATAAGAGACAATTTACAAACTAAAAAGGTGGTCTTAAAATTACCAGGTATTTTTAAGCACATCAAAACTAATGCAACTGAGTCTGTGTCACTGGAACTTGGGAGAATTGCAACAACCTAAGCAACATACAAGAACAAGATAAAAGAAGAAAATCAAACCTTTAACACAACAAGCTCAAAATCACTAACCATGGGTGTTTATCTCTAATAAGAATGTTCTTAGATTTCAAGGTCTCTAGGTAGCAAAATATAATGTATTAGTATAGGGCAAAAACCATGTAGGATGGCATCAGCTCAGATTTGTGCAAAATGGACATCTGAACTTGACCTCTAGATTCTTTTAGCTCTCAAATACAAAGACGTCTTTAAAGTACAGTTTATTTGATGTGTTTTGGACATTTAACTTAGGAAGGAATGAATTAGAAATTCTCATCTTTATTGACTGACAACAGAAGTTGTCTAGACAACTGGATCAGATGTAGGTGCCTATGCTGAGGAAGACTAAACACACGAATCCTGTTCATCTTATCTGCAGCTACTATTGATAAAAGCCTGTAAGGATACCACTACTTTCTTCAAAGTTTTCTAAAAGCTAAAGCTCTTAATGGTATTTCAAAGCATTACACATAGAAAACCAAACAGGGCACACATTCCCATCATCAGTGAGAATGTTGCAAGAAGTGTTTGAACGATATGAGGAAATCAACATCTTAGCTCATAACACAGTTCCTGTATTTAATTATATTAATATAATACAGTTCCTGTATTTTAATCACATTCTTTCATTTGGATGTCTAGTCATAGTAGATATTTCCCCAAATAAAATCAGGCACAACTGATATGCAAATACTTAACTGTTTCTTGACAATGAAAAAACACCTGCCAAAATTTGTGGAAAAGAAAGCTAGGCTTTTCTTTGGCTTGTATACACCAATAAAACATGTATAACCTACTAAAGGTGCATTTTTTTGTATTCTTTGACACACAGAATCTTAATAGAATATCACTATTAGATGAAAAGCTTCTGACTCCTCAAAAACTCTTCATATTGTTTATACATTTAAATACATGGTCTTTGCAAAAATCTTCAGAACCAGTAAATCAATTAAAAGATTGCTTAATACAATCATAGAATACATTCTAAACCACCTCATTTTTTGATTTCTGTCGTTCCTCTGGCATCACCATAAACCTGTCACTAAGTCCCTGGCCCACTTACCTCTTTTAATGACTACAGAACTACATATCTTTATGAATCATGGTACGTCTCAGCTGTTGCCATTTGATACTGGCTTAGAATATCTTCTAAACATATCAGTACAACTCTGTTTTCCTTGAATATACTCTCCAAAATAAACAAGGGGATAGTTCTTAGACATTCCAAAACAATGGACCAGCAAAATTCTATAATAAGTTCTTTGTAAAATCTTGGGTTTATTATTTCATTTGAAGTGCTGAGTGACTACAATGGTATACACAGACTTTTCCTTCCCCACAGTTCTCTGGTATCTGCTTGAATATCTCATGATTCCCAGTTGCACTAGACCATTGTTTCATTACCTTTGAATTACCCAACACACATCAGGAACACAACCATTGTATGATCCAGTGAAAAACTATATGGGAACTAATCCAACATTTGCAGTACACACAAAATAAGCATTCTTTCGTCAAAGTTTTACAAGCTCAATGAACATATCAAAGGCCTCAGTTTCTCCCTTGATACCTTTTTTAAACAAACCCAAAGTTTTAGCCCCTTAGAAAATGATGCATGTTATTTATTATTGTTAGACTTTGACCTATTACTTGAAACTAAGTGGGAATCAAAAAAAGAATCATCTTTGCAGATAAAAAAGCTATCAATATTGATTTAGTTATAGAAATCCCTGTCTATAAAACCAAATTAAGATCAAGACAAATATAAAGTCTTACAAAGGGAAGGAGGGATTAATAAATGTTCATCATGTAATCCACATTTCCTACTTGTATGTAAATGAGACCTGTTTCAGAAAAAGGCTCAAGTTAATTAAACTTAAGTTACCAGTAATATTTCTACAGAATCATGGAATTTTTAAGTTTGGAGAAGACCTTTAATATCATCAAGTACAACCATTAACCCAGCACTGCCATGTTCACCACTAAACCATGTCCCCAGGGGATCATATGTATCAAACCATTACTAATAGCTTATGGCCGGAACACTGAAAGAGGTTAGTAGAAGCACAGTGGGAACTCTGTATCATGTAATGTCTTTCTGACAATTACTCAAAATTAACACAAGCATACAACAAAAGACAAAAATTCCTTATTTCTCTCAGTAGAAGCATGTCCTTAACTTTGAGACTGGCTTCCTGAGTATATCTCAGTAGATCCCAGCAAAACTTTTGTTTCATAAAAACTTGACAAAATCAGATCCCCGAAAGGCACTGAATATTTAGCAATTTGATCTTTTCTGTTCAGCTAAATGTAACAAGTTGCAGAGTAAAAAAACCAGCTTGTTCCTGTACAAGGATGACAAACCTGTTTGAAAAGAAAATGTATAATACCATCTACAACAGATATGCTTTTTTTTTTCCCACCTTTCTTCCCATGACCATTTTAAAGTGTTTTCTAAATATCTAGGAAGGTCTCTGTTTAAAACATTCATTGCTACTGCAGAAGATTTCTCTACAAAGTCCAGTTTTACTACAACTCAAAGCCATCCAAGAAATGTAAGACCTGGCTCTATTACCCTTCACAGGCTTTAGCATTCCGGTCTTTTTTTTTTAAGAACTTCTGAACTAGTTTACTAGTTACTCTTACCTCCATTTGCTAGTAAGATTCAGAATGCTCTGTTCTTGTGAAACCTCATTATGAATCCTTTTTCTTTATCTATGAGTCTCAAATTAACTTGACATAGAAGTTTTACATGTATCTTAGGCTAAAAGTGAAGTATTCCCTTATGCCCATGAGGTACTCAGAAAGTTGGTAAGTTCTGCTTTCAAGGACACTCTAAATGAGGTTATTAAAATTCAACACTTTGCATATTTTGATGGGGAAAAACACTTGCCCCTAACAACAAGGAGATAGGTCAATTCAAGAAAGCTTCTCAATCTCCATATGGATAGCCACTGAATTCCTTGTGCCAGTATGTGGAAAACCAAAATTAGAAAATGTTTTCAGGGAGGAAGAAAAGTGTAGGAAACCAGGTCCTGCCCAAAAGTAAAAATCCATAACCATCTGTTGTTTGTGTTACATGGATTTCACAACTGTCATCTCCACTGTGCACGCCATTTCATCTTCACAGCAATATCACCAAAACACCCACTGAGATAAAATCACAAATATTTTGAACATACCATATGATACATTATTTTCCAAATTAATATTAGACAAAGTCAAAATGAGGACTTGTCTATAGATTACTTTTGTGCTGTCACATGAAAAATCCTTTAAGGGTTTGCTACTGTTTGGAAATACTTAACTTCAACCTTGACTAACTTAACCAGTACAGAAGAGAAAGGAAGATATTAAATGCTGCATTTTTAAAGTATAAGCATGTTTTGAAAAATTATATTGGCCACTCCATACATTTATATAGCATCTTTCTTCAAAAGCAGTCTAAAGATGACTTTTAAATTATTTACTTAGAAATATCCAGAATTTAAATGAACCATTTATGTTTTCTGAACTCCAGACCTGCAAGACTGTCCCACATTTCACAGCTGGGTATGGCTTGAAGGATTTATCAGCTCTCAAGGTAATCTTTATAACCCAATGTTATACCCAAAGAGTTCTTTTTGAGAAAAAACAGACAAACAAAAGAAACAAAAACCCCTAACTGAAACTGTCCTTGAAAAAATGACAGAAAATGAGTTAAGGACCATGAGTAAACAATCTACTTTTTCCCTGAGGAAATCTAATACTCAAGGTCAGCTCTGTCTGAAATCACTGGACCTGTCACATGGCTTTCATAGCTGCCACTATGGCTCCTATCAAACCCACACTAAAGCAATGAAAACATTTTTACTGGAAACAGATCGAGGTCTGATAAGAAGTTCCCTAATCACCTTTGGCTGATAACTTCGCACAAAGTGAGAGGTGAAGTTTGGAAAAAGTGAAGAATGAACTAAGAGAACTTGAGGTCAAATGTATTTGATCTTTTTCTTTAATTCCTTAATGTCTCTGTGTGTTGGAGCAGAAATATGACTCTGAAGGTGTATGGATACATATATAGTTTGTATACATAAGAATACATACATGCACATGCACTTTATATACATATCTGTTTACACATGTACAGGAACACAGATTGTGCTGTCAGGATAACTCAACTAATTCCATTTTATCCCAGATTCTGTCCTCCAGTAACAAAAGTCTGGTGGTCCCAATCTCAGCCCCTTGGGTGTAGGAATCTATCACAAAACCATCACCCTTAATTTAATGCAATTGACAGTCTCTGCTCAAGAGAGGCAAAAGAATGAGTTACCATGGAGACTGAACTGCTGCCCTTCTCCAGAGGATGCTTTTATCAAGCATGGCCTGAACAGTAGAGACTGTGCAATACTTGTAGCCTTAATCACATCACTGGATCTGCTTTTTGGGATGCCTTCCTAGTAAACTCTAACAAACATCAAAAGGTTGGGGGGTAGGGGAAGAAGGAAGAGAGAGCTTAACAAAACAAACAAACTAACCCCCTAAAACACAACAAAAAACAGTATGAAACTGCACGTTGTGCCAGATTGAGAGAGAAAGGAGTTTCATATTGATTTGATTTATCAGATTTGTCACCTCTGCCTGGTGCTTTCCTAACATGGTGAATGCTGTGCTTGACCTATTTGCTGGAATTAACCAGGACTGCAGGAGACCATATGGATTGCCAGATGGTCTGCTATAATTTAATGCCATTTATTCTAAGTATGAAGTAAGTGATAAATATAATTAACATTCTTTTAGCTCCTTACTGGAGCTTTTTTCTCAGGCATTGAAAGGTAAGTTAATACCTTGTTGCAGAAACACAGATGCCAGCTAATTACTGCAAGAGGCTGCAGCCTCCAAAGCAAAAAGTATCTGGACAGATTCTAACTTATCCACTGACCCCACTGTGATGATTAATAGGTCGAATGCTAAGCTGTAATGAGGATGACAGATCTTAGATGTTTTCAGGTTACCTTGATTAGTAGTATGATGAACATCGTTTATTGCAGATGTATGTATCACATTTCATAGTAAACAATACACCTTGTACTTGCAGCCTGAATGTGTATTTCACATGACAGTACATCAAATATGAAGGAAGAATCAAACCACCCTCAGACAGTAAAAACAACGAAGTGATTTCCTTCAGAAATGTTTTTCCGGATTGCTATTTCATATTCTGCCAGTGATTGTCTAAATGGCCTATTTTTTAGGAAGTGGTCCTAGAGAAGCTTCGGCTTCAAAGAGTGTTTATACCAGGCAGGGTTGTCATTCTCAGCATTTTAAAACCACGAGTCTGTAACAAGATATCCAAACAACTTTGGCCACTGTTCCTGTGCTGATAATCTTTGTAGTAAATGGGGTAGGTGTTGACAGAATGAATTGCAAACAATTTTGTAGTTTTTAATGTCAATATACAAGTGGACTTAGTATCTGGTAATCAGAACAGTCAAAGAAGTATTAGAAAGGGAAGAAATATGGAATCTTTTATATTTAACATGAAAAGTTGTGCATGTTGAACCTTGCAGATAAAAATGACCACAGCTAAATGTCCTGAGATTTTCATGTGTACCATTAATAAAACCTGGGGGAACTTTGACCTGATATAAATGGCATAAATTAAATGCTGTGCAGAGAATGCAACATAACAGCACCTGCACTAAAGAGCAAACCTTCTTCACATTGTTAAAGGAGCCCAGTGTCAGCAAGTCACAACATATGGAAAGCAGAAAAAATCCAGCTTTTCGGCACCTGGGTTCTTCCCATGCTCCAGATAGATTCAACACTTGTTCAGAGACCTCCACAGTTACACAGGTACACTCCATCGTGCAGGTGCTGATGCACCTTTAAGGAAGCACTACTTTAGAGGGGACCTGAACATGATGAGACATATCCTCTTTCACTTCACTCTTGATTGCATCAAGTTATTTCTTCACCTGGTGAATTTTGGTGAATCACTTGACTACTGTCACTGGTCCTATGAAATCCTTTATACTTCTCCACTGACATATGAATAACTTATAATTTTCTATTTGTACCTGGATAAAAAAGTATCAAAATGTCTGAACAGTATGCTTCTGTTGATATTGATACCATTTGTCAAGATGTCTTCATAAGGTCTCTGTAACTGCCAGTACTGGAAAAAAAAACCCATTTTTCCCTCCCATCAACTTTATTTACCTGAGGTGCTAAAGCTAATGCTATGATGGCTCCAGCTTCCTTATTATACTCAGAGGGGAAAAAGAGGTAGTTGGAGAGAGCAATCCAGGTAGCCTGATTTTCTTTGTAGGCAAGCTCCTCACTTCCCTGACTGCTAAATAAGCTATGGCCATTCATGTGTCAAAATTTACGGAGACTGAAATAAGAGATAAAAAACTACCATGCTAAAAATGAGACTTCATGCATCCTTCAATAGATCATTTGTTGGACCTGATAACACTGTACTTTACTATTACACAGATGCCACTTCTGAAAAATCCTGGAGTGATACTCTTCAGTGACTAAAGAGTTTCAGTATCAGTACAGTATCGGCACAATGTTTTCAGTCTCTATATATATACACTCACACACATGTACATATTCATAAACACACACGTGTTTATAAATCTATGCATTTAATTGCTCCATCAGTGCAAATAGTTAGATGTTCCAGGTGGTCACCTCTTAACACTAAAAGAAAGGGAAATACCAGATGTGTTGCCTGAATTAATGTAATTTACACTTCTGAACTAAGTGTTTTGCCTAAGCAGCAGCTAGCTCTCACCAATAGTTAAAAAAGAAAAAAAAACTGAAAAAAAGAAGAAACCATGCAGAATTTAACAAGTTAGTCCTTTGGGGTTGATAGACACAAAGCCTGTCAAAGCAGATTTGACACTTAGTTCTTAAACACAGTTTTATACTTTAAAATCCCTTTTCATCTGTCTTGTTCTTTACTTGCTTGCTTACAAGAGAAAAGGTATCAGAGAATATATGTTCACTGTTCAGTCCAAAGAATAAGATTGTCTGCATCTTAAGTGTCATACAGATGGCATGTTTGAAACATCACTCTTGACCTAAATGGAAAATAGGAATTTAGGACAAATAAGGACAGGATATAAACCCCCCGTCTACAGAGGAATACCTGTGTCTCACTAATGAACTCTCATTGCCATAATAATTTTCTGTGATTAAGCTTCATCATTGGATTTGCTGAGAGATCTCACCAAGGCAGTGGAAACTGACTAAATTTACCCCTAGACCCAGAAGAAATTTGGGCACTGATTTGTTGGAAAATCGTACTCTCAAAAATTGTGACTTTAGGGAAAGATTGCAAAATCTTTTTTTACATAAATTACCTAAATCACCTAAATCTTAGGTAGAGGAACAAAGAAAAGGCCATAAGGGGAAAATTGCTTTAGGATCATATGAAAAAAACCAACCAAACAATGTTATTTGCTAATTTCACAAATGTCTTACCTCCTGCATACATGACAGCCAACATTATCGATGATATCCAAGCTATCTCACTATATGATGTGTGGAAGATCTCTTGTATTTCTTTGAAGAATACTGTGATGGCTTTGGGGAAGGCATAGGAAAATCCAATGGAGATAAAAGCCCCAAAGACCACAACCCATCCCCAGCCTCCATCAGGAGGTGGGTAATCTGGCGCTCCTGTTGCAGGTGGCATTTTTTGGTCTCTGTCTCTTCTCCAACTAGACTGAAAAACAAGGAAAGAAAAAGGATATCAATTTTTTTCCCCTTTTTCTCCATATCAAACTACAGTATTCAAAAGTCATCTGCAGGGATCATAAAGAATCCTCAGAGCAAAGACCAATTTCCAGCTTTCATGGGACCACAGAATGAGAGTAGCTGCTTCTAGAAGCAAAAGCTGTTCTGCAAAAAAACTTGTGGCAAGAATATTTCCAATAGCCTAGTCAATATGTGGCAACTGTTACAAATCACTGATCTCAGTCACTGAATCTGTATTTGCAGTTAGTCACTTACTGCAAAGTGACTAGTTTGTGTGGGTTGATTTACGTAGCTCTACCATCTACAGTGTGGAGAGGAAACAATAGAAAAAAGTTACACCTAAATTATAACTAAATGCTATAAATAAGTGTTAGTGAGATTTATTGGTACCACAGCAAAATCATCAGCAACAACAGAAAGGAACAAATTGCAAATATCTGAAAAGCATGTTCTAAGCAGAGATTTTTCAGCTAAAATTCCCTGTGTACCCATAAAATAAATACACAATACTAAAATTCCATGTTGTACTCTTAAGATTTTGATATTTTAATGATGATAGTACTTGCAGGAACAAGGTGGAGCTTGATGGTACTAATTTTGCTCTTTCCACATGTCCGAAGACATCAGGAAGCCTTTCACTAATAAACCTCACAAGCTTTCCACAGCTCTTCTCTAATTTAGAGCTGGCCATAAGAGCTGCCACCAGAATAATACCTTACAGAGGTTCTGAGAGGTGTAGCCAACACATTCAGGCAGCTCAAGAAATCATAGGAAATTCACATAAAAGGCCTGAAATAAATTTTGTATTGCTAATATCAGCCTCATATCTAAAACTCTAAGTTTTTTACATTCTGCATTGCCTTTTTAGAAAATATGTAGACGTGAAAATGCATTTTTTTATTTCTGAGATTTTTTTTCCACTATCAAATCCCTTTTTTATTAAATGCTGAACTGGAGTCTGCTGTGGTTTTTTCTGTGTAATCCAGCCTACACAGACAGTATCAACTGCAAATTCTTCTTTCTTCCCTGTTTCTTTCTTGGGCATTTAGGCAACTCATTACTCTATTGGTCTCCTGCCATACTAGTATTGAAAACTGTGGATGATAACAGTGAGTAGGTTACTGTTATGCTTATGATTACCAGCAAGTCTCTACATGATTTCTTCTGTGCCACTTACAGCATATTCCAATTTCTCACAGTAAACTGCATTAGCAGTGGGAGTGAGATGATTACCTTAAAAAAACCAAAAAAACCAACTCTGTCAGCTTATACTTATCTCTTGGGATAGTGCCTGGAGTACTTTCAGGGTAAATGCTATGTAGCACTGCATGCAATATATTCCACAAAACAAGCAAAATGTTGTTTTTAACATAACCTATCACTAGGTTATCCCTGTAATAGAAACCCAGTGTACTTATGATTCTCCACTTCACTGAAGCTGACTGTAGACATCAGCTACAATCTCATGTAGCTGCCACACCTCTAGGGAAAGCTAAATCAATGACTAAAACATCTGGCTTTTAGGCAAAATTTTAAAAACCCAGATAGTTTGGCTTCTGCACATATAACAGAGATTTCCTGCTGGCAGAATTAGGTATCTATTGCTCTGTACACAGAGCATATATATCTTTTTACATGCATGTCCAGAAAGAACTTCTGTTATGTACTTTGTTTCTGCTTATTCTAGTCTCAGTTTAATATTAGTTCACAGAGAAAACAGAGAGGAAAACCTGGGCCTGCCACTAGAACAAGTTGGACAAACAGAAACAATTCTGGTCGCTGAGACTTAACTTTGTCAAATGTGTTAAATGCTACTTTGTTTTTGCTAATCAGGATCCATTAGAAGAAAAGAGTATCTCAGAAAGCCCACGATCACATAGAGCACAAATAAAAATGATCAATTTCATGTTCAAGAGCACAAACCCTCAAATTTGCCATAAAAAGCAGAATTCTGTTTCTGTGAGTTAAGTGGAAGTAAACAACAAAGTTTGCTATCTATCCCAGAAAAGCTGTTGTTCCACTCATCTGAGAATACTTTTGGTTGTTTCATGAACAAAAGGTTAACTATTGTTTTCTTACACTTCAAGGGCTTGAGCATATTTGTTTTCATACTTAATATTCACATGACAACACTTCTATCGCTATTACAAATTTTTGTAATGGCAAACAACATCAACATACTGCTCTTCATAAAAATGGAAGGGGTTTATCAATTTACTGAGGAAGCACTCCTTTTCCTAAAAATAATACAAAAGCACTTTGAAAAATCACAGCCACCACATTAGTCAAAAGAATGTTGAAGGTTCCTGAATGTCACTAATGAATGGTTTGGAGAGATCCCGCTATATCCATCCCTTTAGGGTAGAAGAACAGGCTCTGACAGTTCAGTGCTTTCCTCCCTTCAAAAGCTTCACAGTAAATTACAGGAGCATTAAGGAGAGAAGCAAAGGGGCATTGGCTGCTCCTGTGCCTTAGCCTAGAGGCAAACTGGTGCAAAGGCCACTGCATGGTCCTGTCTGCCAACCTACACTGGGCATTACGCTGTCACAAAGAGACTGGATCATTGTATCTCACACCTCCTGCTATCCCATGAAGTAGAGCTAAGAATAGTTTCCCTGATATTCCCTTATGATCATCATAGCAAATATTAGCTCCAGTTAATAAAAGGTGAAGAGGAAAAGAATGATAAATATATGTTTGTACCAAGATGAAAATAAGTATTAATTTTCTCACAAACATTAAATCCAGCATCTCAAACATTCCATATATGCTATGGAGCTATAGCAGTATTCTCCTGTAAAATCTGCACTTAATATCCTTGAAAGTGAATCCTCTAAAGAAGTCTAATCCATTAATAAACCCAGCTCTAACCTAAGCCTAACTAGTAAGATTTGGGTAGTATAGGTAGTATTAAGACAAGGGTAAAATCCATTAGCAACCAAAAAAACCCAGGATTTTACATGAGTAGATACAAATGTTGATAAAGGAAGAAGCAAAAGATGAAGGAATGAAGCAAAGACAAGCAAAATGCCTTTTCAGAACTTTTAGAGGTTATTATGGGCTGTGAAGAATAAAAAAATATATGGTAGAAATCATAAAAATAAATATGCGTGATGATGTTCACGTGAAGGACACAGTACCAGACCAAGATAAGAAAAAAAGAAACAGCACTTGAGTAAATAAAAGTCACCACCAGTGTTTTTAGTCAGTCACATGAATTCCATCATGTGCCTAAAACTAGCAAGGGAGCATTGCTTGTACCTATGCCTTTCTAGGCCAGCAGTGGGTGAGGAGCACTGCCTGCCCTCTCCCAGGGAACCAGCAGGGGAATAGTGACTGGAGTGGGTCCTGAGTGAAGCCATCAATCTCACTTCTCGCTGTCAAATATACAGAGATTGCTCAGCCCTTACATACCCTGAGTCAGATGTGCACAAGGATTTTCTAAGCTCCCTCTAGTTCCCATGTATAAATCCCATTTATGTAAGCAGTGAACAAGAACGCAGCTTACTGTAATAAGAGCTGCATGTGTCTGCTAACAAATAGGGGAGAAACAAGACGAGAGCACTTTTATAACATCTGATACACAACATTTTTATTGCAGTTTTCAGCAGATTTGAATTTAATTAGGCATATGAAAACTAGTGAACAAAAGAGAGAAAGAGAAAAAAGGAAGGAAGGAGGAAGGAAGGGAGAAAGGAAAGGAGTGAAAGGAAGGAAAAAAAGGAGAAAGAAAAAAGGAAAAAAAGCAGCAAGCAAGCAATAAGTTTAAACTAAGAGCAAATGCTACAAACAAATAATGTATCTTGATATTATGCATTGCAGACTTTAGTCAGGTATAATCAACCTGTTCAAACTGCTCATGTACCTACCAATACCTCATTAATATTCTGCGGTTGCCAGCTGCCAGAATCAGCTATCAACACAACAGCTTGTCAAAGACCCTTCTGAGAAGGGTTTATGTTGTTCTCTTTTTTACTGAGACTCTCATTTTACTGTGAGTTTTAGTTTTGTTTTTCTGCAACGTTAGAGTAACTTTGTTTTTCTGCTTGCATTTTGCCTGCCTTGTCCTCAATGTGCCCCATCATCACTTGATTCAGCAGCCACTTGTCCCAGAGTAACAGAACTGGCGTGTGAAAACTCTGTCCCCAGTTGCTGTAGGAGAGTAGGAATAATTGGCATTTGTGTACTGTCCTCCAGTTCCACTCAGTAAGCCAGGAACTGCAAAAACCTTTACAAACTTGAGCACAGTTATAACACCCCTGTGAGGTGACTGAGAAGTGACTTTTAGACATGAGAAACAAATGTGATAACAGACTGAGTAACCCTAAGTCTTGTCCCAGATCAGAGCTGGCATATGGACTAATGTCCAAATAAGATGTGAGTTATGACTGAGATTTTTAACTGTGTTTTTTAGAATCTCATTAAGTAGCAAATGCAGATTATTTGTACCTCTTAATACTAGAACTAGGAGCTCAGGTGGGGTACAATGTTTGCTTTATAGGTTTGAATAGTCTGCTGCTCCAACTTAGCCTTAACACATGTTAATTACACTGCTGTATTTGAAATAAATGCATTAGAAAATAATGAGTTAAATAAGAATTATAGTCTTATAAAAGGTCCTTGCTTAAATGCTGAAAATTTTTCAATTTTCATGAACCGCTATTTTAATGAGTTCTAAGCAGGATGGCAGAACAGCAGGTACCATCTCATCAAATGGCATTGCCTCACCAACATTTTATAAGCTATTGTCATGATTCTGGGAACAACTTTCAGCCTTTGAAGAAACACATATCTTGTTAGTTTTGTGAGAAGGCTTTGCTCCTACTTGAGACTTTTTTGCTTTTGGAGAAAGGGAGGATGCGTAAAGACTCTTGACTGTAAGGTAACAAGAGAGTCTGTTCTCTGCTTTTAGCTCTAACTACTCAGATCTGGAGGCAGTGCAGATCCTAAGGAGCTCTGGTACCTAGCCTTAAAGAACAGGCTAATTGTCCTGAAAGGGGAAAATAGTCTTCTTTTTGTCTATATTCAGAGACTAAGGGTTGTGTGATAAATAAAACCCAGGTAGATGAAAGATGCACTCACAGTCTGATTTCACTTCCTTTTTTCCACTAGGGTCTAATCTTCAGGACAAATACACCCTGTGTGAGACAAAAACAACTAAAAATGCCCAGGCTAGATAGCATTTTAGAAAGATGCTGGGTTTTGTAAAGTATCTTCAACAGGCTTGGATCTAAGGGTCATGTCTGTAAATGCTTTCCAGACCACTGTATGACAATAACTTACATATAATATATTAAATTGCGTTTATGGGGCTTATATTAGGATTTGCTACTCTTGCTAGAAGTCTAAACAAAAATAATCCCAAAAATCACCATTCTTACTTAAAGCCTATTTCACTTCATTCTTTAACAGCACAATATCCAACATTATAAAAAATATATCTACAGGTATTTTAAGTCTAAATCTCCAGCTTATTGAGAAAAAAACCTTTTTTTTTCTTGAAGAAAAGATGAAGGAACTAGTTCTAAATATTCATATTTATGAAACAAATATGGAGTTATTTACAGTTAAGAATCAGTGCAGTGCAGTGTACTTGTCATCCCATTGCAGCAGTAACAAAACAAGTGTTTGAAGCAGTGTGGGAAAGTAAGAGCCCCTCACACATCCAGGGCAGACATATTCATATCACTGTTCCAATTGTCTAGGAGGTTGCCAGAGGCAGGCTTCATGAAGGGAAGCAGAGAAGAGTGAGAGGCTCATGCTGTAAGATAAAATTAAATGAACAATCCCCATAACTCTTTTTTCTTTGGGTCTAGAATTTTAATGGACTGATTCTTAGGGACAGCATCAACTGGGCAGATAATTGGATGTTAAATCAAAAACTGTTTGCTGAGCTATACAAGGATGATTACAGATGTGAGTTCCTGATGGCTGTGGGAATATTCACAGAATCACAGAATATGCTGAGTTGGAAGGGACCCACAAGGATCACTGAGTCCAGCTCTTACCCCTGCACAGGATACTCCAAGAGTCACACCATGCACCTTAGAGAATTGTGCAAACGTTTCTTGAACTCTGTCAGGCTGGTGCTGCAACCACTTCCCCAGGGAGCCTGCTCTAGTGTTCAACCACCATCAGGGTGAAGAATATTCTTTGTAATACCCAACCTAAACATCCCCTGAAACAACTTCAGGCCCTTCCTGCTGTCTGTCACTGGGCACCACAGAGAAGAGATCAGTGCCTGCCCCTCCTCTTCCTCACAAGGAAGTTGAAACTGCAGTGAGGTCTCTCCTCAGTCTCCTCCAGGCTGAACAGACCAAGTGACCTCGGCCACTCCTCACACAGCTTGCCCTCAAGGCCCTTCACCATCTTTGTTACCCTCCTTTGGGTGCTCTCTAATAGTTTAATGTCTTTTTTATATTGTGGTGATCAAAACTTCACACAATATTCCAGCTGAGGCCACACCAGTGCAGAGTGTATGTAGAGGTCTAGTTCACTTTTACAAAGAAGACTGAAATAAAGGCACATAATCTAATTTCTTTCTTCCTCTTAGAGGACTCAAAATACAGTTACTGACACAGGAGTCTTATAAGATACAGCCCTATAAAAAGCAAAAACATATAAATTATGCTGTTAGTGTAATTAAAATTTCATTTGCACTAAGGCCAAAGCTATTACTAAGTCAGTAACTAAAGTGAGTTTTTTACAGTACTGGAACCTCCATCTGAGAAAATTATATTCTAAATATATTGGAATTGTTACATCACTGAAATCAGATCTGCAGCATTGCTGAGTCAGTAGTGAGGTGACAATGTAATTTGTCAAAACTAATATTAATACAGTATTTATAATTAATTTGATTTTTGTTAATGGGTTTGGTTTTTTATTTGTTTTTTATTTTAAACTTCTTTTGTCGTGCTGCCACATTCTCCTGGGAAACCATTATCTGTATTCACAGTCACAGTCACGAGTTGGACTTCCATTCATCATGTCTTTTGTTATTACCTTTTTTCATTGATTTTAAGGGAAACCTATATGACTGGCTTACTCTGGATAACTCAATACCTAGACGACTAGAGTTAAGTGAAATGAATTCCAACCAAAGTGATTACAGTTCTGTTTTAATTACTGCGCAAAGACAGTCAATAGAATATCTAACCTAAAGAGGTTGTCACTCCACCCAAATTGAAGGGCACTGAAATGAACTGCTGATGGCTAAATTTAAAATGCCAGTGATCCAGTCTGAAGAATTAATCAGATATAACAATAAGTTGATTGAAGTTGATGAAAAATTCTGCAGACCTGAAAAAAAACAAACCACCAAACTAATCAACCTTTCAACAAAATGCAACCCAGAACTTTCTTCTGCCATTAAAGAACTAGTTTTAATAAGCTTAGCTAAACTTTCCTTTATAAGTCAAAGTCTTAGCTCCCTACATTGCAACAGTATTGATAAACTTATTAATTAATTTCTAACCACTTGTACCATCTCTCACATTCTAGCACTACTCTCTCATATTTAAGTATGGTAGTTACCAGCTTTAAAACTTACAGATCCTTGGTATTTTAACTCTTTTTACACCAATATTGAACATTTTTTTGGTAATATTAGCCTTTCAACTACATCAGCACACTCATCTTCCCCAAAACTCACACTGAATAAATGTTTTAAAAAGAAGACTTCCCAGAATAACAGAAGTCATGTAAATTTGGAGTTGTATGCTTGATATATATTTTGAAGAGTTCTGATGTTTGGAAGCAGGGAGTTATATATTCATACATTTGTAATATTTTATAAATGGAAGAACTAAGGTTTCAAGTCAGTGTCAATGGAGTTGTCTGCACAGCTGTTGCATATTTTTTGATAAACAAACAGCAAAATCTTTCTAAAGCAGCAGATTTTCCATTATCAATAATAACAGATACTCATTTTAATACCATTCTCTCAATACTAAGTTGCAGAAAAAAATATCAGTTATGGGAAAAGATAACCTATACTTAGGCTGCACCATTAGTTAATATTTTAAAAATCTAAATTTGCATCTTTTTACATAAACTTGTAATTTGGAGGTGGCAATATTTAATTCATTTATTGCTGAAGATAATATTCACATTCATCTCTGAGCTGAATATTTGACATTAGGAAGACTGAATAGATTCCAATTGAAATTCTGCTGACATTAATTTCTGTACATTTTATGAAAGTTACTCTGGACTCTTGCACTTAGAATCCAGCCCTTGGCTGTCGTCTCTGCTCCAGCATTATGGCCCGGTGGGTTTTTTGTATATGTCCCACCACTTGTCTAAATCCTGGCCTGAAAGAATCATCTCACACATACTGGGAAAATATTCTTCTTCTATTCTCGTGCAACACATGACTCCCATGGGTGGAAATAGTTACTAATGCTTAAGTCTCAGTGACAACTACTTAGATTATATAATAGGAAGTAAACTGATCTGGATTTTTTTCCTAAGAGCATATGACGGGGACTATATAACAGGCCAAGGCTGGAAAACAACTCCAGACTGCAAAAGTTTATACAGGGGTCACATTTCATTTATTCCGGCCAGTGTGGAAATTGTTACTAGTTTAAGAAATTTTTCTCTATTACTAGTAAAATGGGCAAACTTAGGAATGATTCTGATGACATAGTCTTTTAGAAATGTGAACTGGGAAAGCTAATGAATTATAAATCATCTTTTAGCAAAGTTACAGTTATCTTATGTACTTTATAGAAATATAAGTAAATCAGGCAAAAATGAAAAGGGCGGAACTACCAAAATTTACAATGAGGAAAATATCTTTTAAAAAAGAAATTACTTGGGGACCACTGCATCTTGAAAAAGCAGCAAAATTTCTGCTATTCTGAGTACCCAGTTTAAAAACCTCCCCAGGAGTTAGGTCATAAGAAGCTGTTCAGTTAATATAGATTTTAAAAGTTTTATTAGAGTAGAGGAAGTAAGCCATCTATTTGTATAAAATAAAACTAAAAATAATTGAAACTGAAAAATCCAATTGATTCAGCTGTGCCTGTAAAGGCTTAATGTGTGACCTCTTTCTGCCAGTGAAAGTTAAAATGTGAGCCACTGATTCCAAACAAAATATAGCCAAAAAGTAGATTAATCCAAAAGTTGTTCTGGAATTACTAAAACATATTAGGTTACATATTTGGTCAGCAGCAAGAAAGGCAGGCAGGCAGGCAGGCAGGCAGAAGAAAGAAAGAAAGAAAGAAAGAAAGAAAGAAAGAAAGAAAGAAAGAAAGAAAGAAAGAAAGAAAGAAAGAAAGAAAGATGGAAAGAAAGAAAGAAAAGCATTTTCCCCCCAGAATTTAGCAGAGATGAGAGTTTTTATGCATTTATAAAAAAGCATTTTTGGTACTAACTCAATGTGGCTTTGCAAATCAAAGCAGAAGAATTGTACAACGTCAACATTTTCCTCACAGAAATGTCTAACTGAAAGTTTTTTCAAGCCAGAGACACCAATTTTCATTAATTTTCATCTCATGACCAGTGATAGCCATGGCTCTGAAAAAGCAAAACATGACAGCAAGGTATGCTCCCCTCTCCAACTGTTTCCAGTTCCTGGCAAATAGATAATCACACAGGTATGCTAACATGGTGCTCATGCTTGGGACCAACTGGGAGCCAGCCCTGAAGATGTAGCTGCCATTTCTTCAGTGCAGAAATCAGATGGTAATAGCTAGCACCTTGAGGACTGTGCAGGGGAATCTAACTTCTCTAACCACCTATCATCGAAGTTAACAGCTATGTCCAGCCCACTCAACTTTCAGCCTGTCTTATGCTGACATTTATGCTGGTAAGAGATCATAAAAGAAAGTCTACTCCTATTTAATAACCAACAACTTTGAGCAAACTGCTAAACAAATGGGGAGGCATACATTTACATGGGACAGTGTAGTATACACAGATACCAGATACACTTGCCATCTCTTGATGACTGAATATGGCTAGTAGAAACAGAAAAGCTGTGTTAGCTCAGTATCCCATTGATGCAACTTGGCTCTGTTTGAGTATCATGGCATGGTGCTACACAAAATAAGTACACATATGATGTTTATTTGTCCAGTCTGCAACACGATGATAAAAATATTCATTTGAAGTATGTACCAAAACTAATATAATTTAGGTAGTGGCAATATTATAACATAAATAAATACAGGGAAGGAAGAAGTTATGATTGTATTTGATTTCCATGGGAAGGAAGAGGATGTTTAATTACAAACTTACTATGTACTTTGTCCAAGTGTTAATGAGATGACCTGCTGATATATATACAAAACAACTTTAAAGACCAAGATGGTTTGATCAAATTCTGACACGTACTCCTCCACCCATTGTAAGAAATTGAACATGGGGAGATCAAAAAACCTCTCTTGATTATTAAAGAGGACACTTTTTCCTAACACAGAAAGTACACAACACCCAAAGAGTACAACACACTGCTGCACCTCTTAGAGAACAGTTCTACAATGCTACAGCAAAAATAACCTTCAACTAATTTTCAACAAGCTTTAGAATTTATCAAGGATTTTATGTAAATCATATTGTTTATACACGTATAATTTGCAATGTTTTTACTCTGCCATTTACTAACTCCTCATAGAATACCCAGAACATATGCATGAAGGCCATGGTTCTGCTCTGGCACAATGGCACTGAAAAGTTGTTTGGTGCTTGTCAATACACTCAAAGAGATGACCAACCACTGAAGGATGCATGAGAAGTGCTAGATCTTTCTCAAAACCCTCCCTTTTCATGCTGACATCAAGAATTTCTGAAGAACTTAGAAATCGATTTTTTCCTGATTTTTTGGTCATATTTTCCATATTCAAATCTCTCTGGGATTAGATTTTCCATTTAATCCCAGCACCACTGATTTAAGTTGATACCACCTATTTTCCATTTCATTTACAATGAGAAACATAAGCCTTTTGGAACATAAGCTTATTGACCAGCTATCTCAGGCTGGTAGGAAAGTGCTCTTTTCAAACGTTAAGAGGAACTCTTTTTCTTACCATGCACAATCCAAACAGGCTACTGCCTGGGTTGCAGACCCAAAAGGTAGACCTGAAAGCTGAAGTCCTGAAGTGCAACAGCCTGTTAGTTACAGGATATGAACTTGCTAATGCATTAGCTGTGTTTTAGCTAGCAAATTTCTCATTTTGCTTGACAGAGAATATGGGGTAGCATTGCTTCATTGCTCAAAAGCAACCTGCTAAATCTGCTACAAGATTCATTGTTGTTGAGTTATGCTGGACTCTTAACTGTGAAACTTCTCCCATGTACCAAAATGCTTTGCTCTACATAACCCCTCTTTGCCAAAGTCATACCTATGTAAACAGACTCACAAGCATCAGCTTTTACATTTCTGCATCATCACAAGAAAAGCTTTACACTTCAGATTATTTTTCTGCAAACTGAGATAACATAACACTCCTTATTCTCATTATTGAGAATCTAGAATAGAATTAAAATCCTCAAAAATTGACTATAATAGCTATGTAGAAACAGTAGTAGAGTTTACAAAAATATCAAATGAGACAAGAAATAAAAAGATCTCTGTGGCATTTGCATCCTCCCAATTAGCAAAAGGGCACAGGAAAAAATGTTCATAGAAGACACTAGTTAAGCCATATTTATCTGGAAGCTTAATAAATCAAGAGCAAACCATATCCACTGTAGGGCAACGAGCACATCAATATAAGAAATGAGTCTATTGTCCCCTTCAGGACAGAAGATCCATCAGTTCAGAGGCAAAACACTGAGTTGTGTTTTTCCTTGTAAAAAAGCAGATATATATACATTTGGTTGTTCATGAGTTCTACTGAAGGCCAATGGACTCATAAGAGTTTAGCCAAACTTTCTATATACAAAATTATTTGTAACGCATAAAAACATGTACAGCACACTCCACACACCTATTCATTTTGTCTTGATAACAAGAAAAAGAAGTGGAAGTGGAATTGTCTAAATCTCGAGGTTTTTCCTTGAGAAAGCAATACAATGCTGGGATTCAGAGCCCAAGCATTATAGTCCCCTGAAGACCACTTTCAGTCTTCAAGACAATAATATTCTTCTTTGTGTACAAAACAACCCTGGAGTTTATGTGTTTTGCTAAAGTCTTTAAAGACACTTCTTTTACTTATTTTCACTGAAGTGTTAAACTGTTATCTACCTATGCATAAATATGCATAGACTATGCATACACTTCCTATACATAAACTTGCACACACAGCCCAACTGACTTCAAAGGGGAATAAATGGATTTGAACTCCATTCAAGTTTTATTTAGCTAGATCCTTTCTCAGTCAATAGCTGCAGATGAAACAATCACTACCTTCTGGGATGACCGGGTTTAACTACAACTTTGTTTCTTTGCAGATTCTTCTCCAAACAAAATTTTCAATATTTCTCTTACCTCTCAAAATATTACTAGATACACTATGAGGTGTTCCTGTGAGGAAGTTGGTATTGTTGTAATCTGATTCAAGCATAATATCTATTTGCTATTCAATCTATTCCATTTTCATGATATTTTGCAATTTGAATATTAAACATGGAATTTGGGTCTGTCCTTTTTCTTTTCTTCCCCTGAAGTTAAGCACTGTGAGATTCATCAGTCTACAAAATGTTTATATGAGAAAAGAACCATTATGTAAAACAAACTCTGCCCTAATGAGGCCCAAATAAATCTGTATGGCTTTTATGTACAGAAAAAGCATGGGTTGTTTCTTTCCTTTTTCCCTAATATAACTATTGATCCAAAAACCATGTCTGTAAAACACCACATGCATTTATTGCACCCTTTACATGATGAAAGAAGCATGTGATGGAAAAACATATTTAAGTTGAGGGTTTGTGCCTGTGCATCTCAGGAAATGGTAAAAAGCATGTAGATGATAACACCTATGGAATGAAATTTCAATGCCCAGAGTTTTTCATTTGGCCTTTGTAGAAAAAAGTGTGATTGGCCCCTGCATAATAAAGATGTCTGTTAAAAGATACAGCATTGATAAATCTTGAATTTTTAGGAAGCGAAAAAGGACAGTAACAGAATGCACCTGTTCAGACTTCCAGAGAAAATGTCAGAGAGCAAAAAGATGAAGTAAAGAGTGTTGTTTTCACCTTCAAAATGTGAGTAAAGCTGCAACTCCTCTGCAAAACAAAACAGGATTTTGAGGGGGGAGTGCATGAGATGTCATCTAGCTCTGGCTATTTATGAGTCTTTCAATTGGCTCTAGCTTCTATCTGTTCTGCATCAGACTCAAACCTGCTTTGCAGGGTTAGCTGTATTCTTGCATACATTCCCAGTCAATATGCATAACAAAATAGGTATTATTACTACCCATGATAGCTGAGAATATTTTAAATGGTAAATTAACACAAAGTACTGTTTAATTTCCACCAATCAAAAGAAAACCATCACTTTTTTCTAGCACCATCCCTAAATAAATCTATTTTTTCATATGCCAGTTCATAGATTTTTTTATAACTATTAAAAGGAAAAAAAATAGAAATGTAAAGATGATGTACAAATTCTGAATGTAAGTGAATAAAATGTTTTCTAATACAGACTTCTTCAGTCTTATTTCTAGAAAAGACAGAGTGGGGATTCTATACCTTACACACCAGTACAATAACAGAGCAGAAAAACATGTAATGCAAAAATCTGATTTTGAATGATGGTGAACTTTTAAGTACTTTTGACACTTTTCACACCCCACATTTGAACATGCAGGTAGGTGGTGGTTTCTAACAAGTGGATGTTTATGTATCTACTTCCTTCAAAATAAAACATGAGTGCTCACTGAAGTAAAAAAAAAAAGCTCCATTGAACTTCATTTGGATTTGAAAATTATTTCTGATCTGGAAGGTTGTCCCACAAAAACAAAGATTAAACGTTTTTAAACAGAAGAGGTACTCTAATGATTGAATTGTTCTTAGATATAAAATAGAATGCACTTAGAATATTTGTTCTGTTATACTGAATTTGTACTATTAGAAAAGCCAAAAACAGACCTACAATATAGTTCTTAGGAAGAGTACTTGACCAAAATTGTGACCAGAAGCACTGCAAGAAAACATAAATACAAAACCAATCAAACCAGCACTCCTGTCATATGAAGTTGCATGCCTTCTGTGATCCAGGAAAAAAATATATAAAACAAAGCAGTCACCTCCTTTGAGGCACATAGGATAAAATTACATGTAAAGCTAAAGCAATGCTTCAGTAGATTCAAGGTTAAGACTGAGTGATTACTCATTAATTCATGCTAAGCAGACGTGTTTCAGACCAGTGGCAGGATCACCTAATATAAATTGTTTTTTTTAAAAAAGCTCTTGTTTATCCTTGTTGCTGTGAGCCATCCGACTGCGGGGCTGGGGCAGTGTGATGCCAATCAATCCCAGCCCACCCCCTGGATCGAGTTTCCCGAAGAGGCAGGCTCCGAGGGTGGGTCGAGGGGCGGCTCAGAAGCCTCAGCCGCACCCCCTGGGCGGTGCCCGGGTCCAAGCCGCCTCCCCCGGTTCGGGAAAATTCCCGGTTACTCGGTTGTTCACTGGTTCTCTGTTATAACCCCCGCCTCTCGGTTTCCCCCAGTGGTTCTTGTTAAATTGTATCCTCCCCCTGGCGTGTAACTCATTGGTTGTTTTCCCCTTTCACCGGGGTTTTAAAACTCTCTGTAACACTGAGGACAAGCCTCGGGAGAGGATCCCATCGCGTTCCATCCCTTCCGAGCTCGTTCGGGTTGTGAAACTTCTAACAATAAACCTGTTGGGAGGCAGACCAGAACAGCCTCTCTCTTCCTTTGTCTCTGAGCTAACGTGAGCCGATCCCATCGGCTCCTGCCGTGTTCCCTCTGCAGAGAAGCCAGCGAGCTGGCTCAGCCAGCAGCTCTTTTCCTGATGCCGAAGTCGCTTCAGCGATGCACAGAAGTAACGCAGCTGGACCCTCTCTGACCTGGGGCACGCCAGAGCTCGTGCCTCCAGCACAAGTACTGCGTTATATCCTGATTTCTTAAATATCAAGAAAAAAACACCTTCTAGAAGAAAATACTACGTCTGTCTGCATTTCTCATTGCTATGGGTTGTTTCTAAGTAAGTGTTGTAAAAGGCTATTCTGTCCATTATCTGAGCCGTGAATCCCCCATGGTCACCCTCGTCAACACTTTTATATCATTCACTGAAATTCACTGTGTTTTGGCTTCTGCATGAGGAATACCTCCAAGGTTCATTGGAAAATAAGTTAATGCAAATACTGTGGAATTATTTAGTCTCTTGTTTTTTTGATGATTATGATAAAAACATATTTACAAGTTAACGCAGTTTGAAAGAAAATCTTTATAAACAGTATCTTTGTCTAAAAACCTAAGACAGTGAAATAGGACAATATCCTTTGTCAATAATGATTATAAAATGTCAAAAATCATTCAAAATTGTGAAAATTACTCAGCCATAGTAATGATGTTGACATAAGCTAAACAAAAAGGTTGTACTCAGGCTTCTCTCACAATCACATAAGAAAAAACCCCCAAACTTATCATTATGTATTTCACATACTCAATATATCTACAAGTCTTTATGATGAAGTTATGCATACACCTTACTCTAAGAATTATTTTGCCTGTTAACAGAGCAAAGTGATGGTTTATTCACTATAATATATCCTACATACCTGCTCTGATGTAAAATAATGCAGTGTCACACTGCCATTTGCTGCCAAGTAACTACAGAATCATTGGTAATTGCCAATAAAGCACTTGAAATAAAGTGCTTATTTAAGCACAGCAAAGATGGCTCTAGGGTATATTTGCATCATGGGACTGACATAAAATGGCTCCCATACAATTTGAGATGGAGTCTTTATCCATATCAATGACAAAGAAAGATGCATTTTACTAACAAATCATTACCCGAAATAGAATTATTACCTCGATTCCAGGATATTACACCTCACAGAAGAATGTACAGAAAGATAAATTTAAATATAATAATTGGTTGTAGATTTTTGTTTTATCTGGATATCAATGCTGAGTAGCTGAAAGTGAAAAATATGCAGCCTTTCTGAATAACAATGTTTATTTTATTAATAGGCCGATGTACCCAGCACAGGAAACACGGAGCGGAGAGATGTACTGAGTCTTTGAAGGTGTACATCAGCTCTTTCTTTCTGTTTGTAATATAATTACACTCTGGTATGAGTTGATTCATTTGTATCAAGTTGACTGACACATTTAATTCCTCCTTTTCTGAAAATTCTTGCTTTTTCATAAATTCCACTTCATTTATTCTTTCATCTTAATAATGAATTTCTCCTCATCTGTACTTGTGAGTGTACCAATAATATTAAGTATACACCTGACTATTTTTAACTGTACCTAACATATAAGCACAGTCTTCCAGTCAAGGCAATGACTTAGGTTTCTGGTGACGTGGACCCATTCTCTCATTCTGCATCAAACTTTTCTTGTACATTTAGGCAAGACTTTCATGTATCAATTTAACAAAGACCTTAATAACATGTATACATCCATTTGTATTTCAAACAAAACATTTAGGCTCAAGACCTTTGCAAGCTTGTTGGTTGCAGTTGTCTAACACCTGTAGAGGAAAGGCAATCCCTTCAGGAAAACCTAAAGTCTACATATCCTCCAAAGCGGCAATTTTTCCTGCTCAGTGTACATTTTGCTAGTACTTGTATTTTCAGCAGCCAAGGAATATGAGAGTATTTTCTTCAAAATAGAACAATTTTATCAAGATCAACTGAGAATGTCCTCCCGAATAGTCTCTGAATTAAAATTCTCTCCTGAAAGGTGTTGCGATGTCCCCTTTTTTCCCATACATGATTTGTTCCAAATTAAAACGTTGTCAATCAGATTGTTGTTTCCCCTCCCCTTTTAGCATTGTATATGCCCTGCTCAGTTTGTCAATCCTCCGTATATACCACCCCTTTCTCCTCCCCTTTTCTAGAAAGCTCTTCACCCCTCAATGTCCCATTGGTCCCTTTGAATTTCTCCCCTCCCCAAGCTCACTCTCATTGGGTAGCTGTGTACAGCCCCGCCTGTGACCCCTCCCCTTCACTTCTTCTATTGGCCCTGAAGTTGTTCCTGCCCCTTGCCCCACCTCCCTTTAGAATCCTGTGTAACTGGCCGTTTGGAGCTTTTCAGTCCTTGGTTCCCCCGGGGTTGATGAACGGCCTTGGATCCTATACTGGAGCCTCCTCTTCCTTCTTGGCCCTGCCTTTGCGCACGGACCACCTAGTGGGTCAAGAGCTTTGCCCAGCGCAGTGAGACCTTTACCATCCAGATCTTAGGAAGCTGACGCTGCGGGCTACCGGGCAACTCCCACTGCTACAGAAAGGGAAGAGATACTGGCTAGAATCTTCTTGCATAGAAAGCAAACATTAAGAAATGTCCTAATTATTGTGCAAGTGCCTAAAAAAGAAGTACCAGTGTCACTTAAAAAGTCCAACAGTGTCTTGGTACCCTATTAGGCAGGTAGTCTCTAAAATGCAGAACAGTCCAGACCTAAACAATGACCTCGTTCTTTACGTAACAGACCCAACAGGAGCAAGATATCCAGTATAATTAAAGCTGGGGCATTTCTGACCATGCTAGAAGCAGAACTTTAGCCCTGTAAGTCAACTAGGAAAAAAAATGTAAGGACCCTCACAGCAATTTTTTGAAGTTTTGATTACTAGAGTTTACATGTATTTTTTTTTTTATTACCATGTATGTATGTATGAAACATATACCAAGCTTACATATAAAACTTATACTCCTTTCTGTATCAAACTTTATTGTAGTGAATTAAAGGATCATGAGATTATGAGATCTGGTTAAATACATGTCTCCAATGCAAATAACAAAAAAGACCATTTTCCCCAACTGTGAAAACCTCACAGTTTAAGTGTGTATATATATATATATATAAAATTGGTGTGGTTATCTTTGTTTTGGCCATTGTGGGAATTCAGTGATGAGGGGGGCTGTTATAGAATGTATTGTCTATCAGCTTCTTCTTTCCTCATTCAGTTTTAGGTGTGGGAGCCTATGTATTCTACTCAATGCAGGGTCTGTATTATTTTTTGCCCGTTGAAGCTGCCTTTTGCACATATCACTGTCAAAGCTTACTTAATTTATCTGCATTTTTAAAGCATTTATTGCTGTGGCACTGCCACCAGAGTGGTGTCAAAGATTAAAAAACAACAGGCAGGCTGTCTGCAGGTAGGCAGGGGAATCTATGTGTTCAGAATGCTGTAATACAATGAAGTTTCTCTTGAACAATCAAGGGAAACATAAAAAAAATAGTATCTGCATAAAACTTTCCAAAATGAGAGTGGTAGTGGGGAATCCCAAAATTCACATTTTTGTAATGTATTTATTTTCCCTTATTCATGAAAAGCCATCAATAGTTTGTTTATACAAATAACCTTACCTCAATGGAGAAAAGGTTATTTCAGAAACTGCTTTCTCTCTTCCAAATGAAATCAGATAAAATAAAATAAAATAAAACAAAATAAAATAAAAGCTACAAAAAGCATACAAACTTCCCCCCCAGCCGCCCCAAAATCATAAAACTCCTGTATTTTTTAATGCAACTTTCTTATTTGGACTAGTACACTCAATTCAAGATTTATAGATGCATAAACTTTGCAGGGTAAACAAGTCTGGGTTTAACTGAAAAAGAGACAAGAAGCATTAAAGCCAACATTTCAGGTGAGAACTTTTAGTGATATGTGAAACCATCACAGATTAAAGCCAGTACTTTAGTCTTTGAAAAAATATTCCCCTTTGTCTTCAGTAAAAACTTGGCAATTTCAATGCCAATCACACTTTTAATTGCAAGTGAGTGAAGCCTAGTAGCGGTGTTAATTTGATTGTATGCTAGCAACAGTCAGTCTGCAGTTCATCCCATCTTATTTTTCCTAGGCAAAGTAATATATATTCTTGATTATTCTGAACAAAACAGATTCCATCTTCAGTGGGTCATGTGGAAATCCAATATTCAAGTTGTTCTACTAGAAAAATATGACATCTTGATTTTGAAAATCTGGAATGGTAAAGTAGCAAGAACCTTTTCCTTTTATTTATTGCATATGAAAGAAGAAATCTGTAAAAAAAGTCCAGTTTCACATTCATCCTGAAATGTACTGAATGACTGGAAAAATTGAAATCAATGCTGGCTTTTGTGTTACACATCACTTAGCTGAAACCATACATGCAAAGTCCACATATTCAGCACTAGTCAAGCTAGTGCCTGTTTGCATTCTGCAGCATGAGCAAGTCCTTGTTTAAAAGACACATACAGAAAGAGGAGCAGATTAGCATTTTTCTGCGCAAAGTTGAATCTACTCATAAAAAAGAAAAAAAACTGCCATGAACAAAACAGGAAAGCATTCTGAGGTATTAGCAATGCATTCATAACAATTTTTGAAGGCTTGATTTCATCATCACATTTTTCTTATTTAAACAGTCCCTTATTTCTCTTAATATTTTAGTATTTGTGCTCACAACTCAAGGATCTCTCAGGAGGCCTCAGCTGAGATTTGACATCATAGCATAACAAGGTCACCTTTTAGCCTCATGACCAGAGCTTTTGGTTCACCCTCATTGACCCTGCCTGTACTATATTCTGAGTTAAGTCATGCAAGAAGGTGGAAAGTATTATGCAAGAAAATGTGGGCAGGCTCAGTAACATGTATAACCTCACACACTTCATAGAAAAGGAGTACTCGACTCTCCCCTCTCAGCAGGGTTTGCATCTCTCTGTGGTGTTCAGTTGCCTTTTTCTTTCTGTGCTTTTCTAGTCAAGCCAGGTATAAATTCTATGCTTTCACACAAAATTAAAGGCATCTTTCTTTTGCACACTATGGCACAGTCATAGGTATTTTAGAAAACTATTTGTGGCTTGCTGACACCCTGAAGCACTTTTTCCAATAGCCATTCTCACCTCAGCTGACCAGCACAGAACAACATGCCATTTCTGGAGAAGAACTGCCATGCCGAAAAGCTTTCAACTGTGAAATCATTCAACAGATTTAGGAAACAATATAGCCAACTGGGCAAAACTGGTGGGTTTTATTTGAAAAAAATTATCAACACAGAATTTCAGGGATATTTAATAGCAGATACTTTCTTCATCAAGCAGTCTAATTAAACACTAGATTTAGGAGCAAATATAAACTAATTTTTATTCTCTGTAATGGTTTTCTTACTCTTTAGTTTGTTTCCTGGCATCCAGCATAAACCCAGTTCCTTCTTTGCAATTATCAGATTCCTTATTGCCTGCGAGAAATACAGATGCATGGGCATCTCCAAAATACTGATGGGCAACAGACTAGTATGAGCACAGCCACAGATC
Source organism: Aphelocoma coerulescens (assembly GCF_041296385.1). Classification (NCBI taxonomy): domain Eukaryota; kingdom Metazoa; phylum Chordata; class Aves; order Passeriformes; family Corvidae; genus Aphelocoma; species Aphelocoma coerulescens. The sequence goes on along the minus strand of NC_091014.1, from coordinate 32,957,561 downwards.
AGCTACAATGAAGGAAACACAGCAGCAAAGTTGGATTTTACCTTGAACAATCAGATCCTGAACCAAATTAGGGAGGAATATCAGAGGAATTAATAACTAGGGTCAGAGCATAGGAATATCTACCATAAACCCTTTTGTCTTTCCCCAATTTCAGAAGTGTTACACATGGCAGAGGGAGACGAAGGTAAAAAAACAACCAGTCTTTATAATTGGAACAAAATTATGCAAAACTTTTCACAGATTCTTTTAATAGCAGTTTCCAGCAATTAAATCTATATGAGACTTGGGCATTGGATTTGTTTTTTCCCCAACATTTTTGTATGAGACAAAAGTCATATGAAATATTAATGTTGATGCCAAAGTTGTTGAAGAAAAAATACTGCTTGAAACAGGTAAACAAACAAAATCAATATGATTTTAAAACCTGTTGAATTAATTCTCCAGATTCATTCTCTGTTTGAAGCATGCCTGTCTCATCTGTGCATGCAAATGTTTAAAGAAGTTTCTCTAGAAAAAAAAAAAATGCTTACAACTGTTTAGCTTTCAATGAGGACTCAGAAATTATTTTTTAAATTAACTAGTTATTTAACGAATCTCAATATCCGAGTGTTCAACTCATGTCATGACAAAAAAAAGACTTATTTTCAGAAACTGTAGAAAACACATTCTGCAAAGTAACATGGTGTAGTTAGGATGTAAGGCAATAGAAACGTGATTCCATGTATGCAAGGCACACTGACCAAGTATTTAAAAATTATCTCTTAAATCAGAAATTTTTAAGTAGCCATTATGTTCATTTCACTTTTCAATTTCAAAACTGAAATTTTCCTTTCAAGTAAATATATGAAACTTCACCTTGATAATGCAAATGAAGAATAGGATCAGAGTATTTGATACCCAAGGCACTGGTTTACTTGTAGCAAAACCAATTTAAGCATGTCACACATGGTATGTAGTATTTTATGAAACACAAGCAACAAGGCAAATAAAGCACAGTGAGAAACATTGAAAATTATGTTAAAAGGTATAAAAGAAAGCCAAAACCAGACTTATTTTAGTTCTATTCCACATAAGCTCAGCAATAACTCTACATCCTACAAAACCTGTTGCAGGACTTAAAACTACAAAACCATTTGCTTCTACCTGACAAGAGTAATTAATGATCCATCAAAAATGACACAGAAGTAAATTTTATACTAACAGAAAACGTGCTGAACCACCCTCAGCTACCTGAATCCAGATAAATGAACCAAGGCATGCTGTACTACAGCATGGCTTAAGTACAATTTTCCTACTGCATGGTATGCCTGTGACAAATACAGCCTGAGGTTTCCAACAACATACATGCTGTTATTATGGCAACTGCACAAAAAGAAACCTTGTGAAAACCACACATGACAAAAGTTGAAAGGAAAGTCACAGTAAATAATTGCTTCCCTGAAGCTGGGCCTACTGCTTTTCTTTTAATTATTTTCACCACTGTTTGTTATTCTGTAGATTACACTAATTCAGCAATGAAATTATTTTTATTAGCAATACAGGTATGCACATCATGTTAAATGCTGAAACGAGGAATTTGTAAAGCAAGCTTGAGGCTTGAAAAATGTATTGATATTTGATTATTATATCATGATCGCATCAATCCATTATCTTTAATGGACTTCATCCTCACTTACAGGGCATAGGAAAGAAAAAAAGTTGGTTGTCTATTCATAAATATGTTAGGATGATCATAAACTGAAAAAGTTGTATATGCCTTTGAGACTTCCATGAAACACTTTATCCCAATACCTGTTTAAACAGGTAAGGCATTTCTGATTTTTATATAGAAATGTGCAAATTTGATGGAAGAGAAATCAAGGTGAAAATAAATCAGTAAAGAATAGGAGATAAAAAGATTAAAATAAGTACAAAGAATTTTGAGGAAATGTGCTGCTATAACAACAGGTAGCTTTGCAGCAATATTAAAGTAATGCAAATTATTTTTATAACTTGTAATGCTGTCAAGAGTTCTTCCTGACATCTCCTCCCAGAAATACTGTCTATGAAAATCTAGCACTTCTAATGTTGGACATACCTTTTCAGTTCTGAGGAGGCAGAATCACATTTGTACTGTTCATACTGTACAACAAAAGAAAAGATTAACAAGTGGCTAAATGTCAGTACTTAGGCACTTCTAAATCAGGCTACAGGTTAAGAAAAATCCTCTTTCCAGTTCATTATAGAGTCAAACATGCTTCAGAAATTGTAGTACTCACCATGAAAAATAAACAAGCAGTGCTTTCAAAGCAAGTTCTGACACTGGCCTCATAAGAAATGAGGAAATAGTGGAAGTAAGCCTCTATGCAAAAGAACACCTCTTGCTCGCCTGCCATTTTGAGATACCACAGCAAGGTATCTCAGAAGCCAAGAGCTAACTCCGTAGTTTAAAATTACCCTCAGATCCATCAACAATGTTTTTTCATCTGTTTTTCCTGGCCCGTACATGTAGCCATCATGATACAGACATGAGGAGAGTTATTTACAAGGAAAAACATTTTCAACTTCTTAAATATTATGGGTAGCAGGGAAAGAAGGATGAGGAATTTATATTTAGCTAAAAAATACATTTCCCTAGTATCATAAGGAAATTAATGCATATGTACTTTTCTGTGAACTTATAAATTGCCCTTCAGCAACCTGCTAGAAAATAAATGTTCCCCAAGAATAGATAGCAACTGTTACCCCTGGTTTTAGAATCAATTTGGTGACTCATCTGATATAGATGCAATAACTGATGAAGCTGCACTTCTGTCATTGTTCTATTTCTGTTTTCTGTGGTATGTAGAATGCTTCTATTTGTGAAGGACTTGCTTCTGTAATTTCTCTTCAAATCTTCTATTTCAATCCTACAATACCCAAATCATGAGCTTTACAGCATGATTTGATTGCACACAGGGCTTGCAGCACTATTTTCCTCTGTTTGCACCAACTGCTTGAATTACAGTAACTTTTATTTTGGAACTAATGGTATTTTCCCATACCTAAAATGTTTCTGCTTTGTCAGTCTGTTTAATCAGCATTACACAAGAATACTGGGCCCTTGAGCCTAAAATTATGTATATTTCTATGCCATTTTCTTCTCTTACTGCTATCACACAACTAATTCAGCTGCACTATGTGGCCAGATGTTAGTACATACTGTTGATCTATATCATTCTTGCCAAATCAAAAATTAATATCATGGGATCATTTGGAACAAATAAAATACTTACTGAGGGACAGGAAACAATGTGTTCTATGTGAAGGATGCAATGCATCCCACAATGCTTTTTTTTATAGACTGTAATTAACTTTAATATTTTCATACATTATAAAAAGTCTTCCTCATAAGTCAGAGATAAAATATTAAACAAAAAATTTCACTGTTTTTTCCAATGGTGTGTTTCATACTGTTTCCTAATAATACGTGAAGAGCATACCTTGCTAAAGCAAAAATTTCTAGTCTACAGAATTACATCCCTGTTCACCTCTTCTCTTATTTACATGTTAAAAATTACTCATTTTAAAATGAGTAATTTACCTCAATTTAAAATTGAGGATATACCAGCAATTTTATATATTGCAGTGATACTAAAATTCAGTTACTAATCTCTGAAAAGTGAAAAGATAAATAAAAAAGAAAAAAAAAAAAGAAAAGAAAAGAAAGAAAAGAGAAGAGAAGAGAAAAGAAAAGAAAAGAAAAGAAAAGAAAAGAAAAGAAAAGAAAAGAAAAGAAAAGAAAAGAAAAAAAAGAAAAGAAAAGAAAAGAAAAGAAAAGAAAAGAAAAGAAAAGAAAAGAAAAGAAAAGAAAAGAAAAGAAAAGAAAAGAAAAGAAAAGAAAAGAAAAGAAAAGAAAAGAAAAGAAAAAAAAGAAAATGAATTCAAGCCATTTAACATACAGAAGTAGACACCCAAAATCCCAAACAGCCCTAAAGGGTTGTTTTATTATATCCCTATTTTAGTACCGCAATGGTCTGCTTGTGATTAGTGATTTAAAGTGTCTGCAATGCCATCTTTGGTTAAAATACTTTTTAAAGATTACCAATTCCATTAGGTGGGATTTCTTCTCTCTTTTCCATTTTTCTTTATTTCTCAATTCAATATCTTAAAGTGCCTCTTTTGTGGGCATGAAGGTGCATTAAAAAAAAATTGCTTCCTCCTCATACTATGCTTATTCTTCTGATTTGCAGAAAGTGTAATTTTGTCCTCCTTCAAATAAATTTTATCAAGTGTTGGTTTTCAGTCTTTAAATTAGTGATTTTAATAACGGGGAGAAGGGTGATGGCTTTCCCTCTTGCAGCTTAAGGACTTCTGCATTGAAGTAGATAAACTTAGCTAACCGTGACCCAAAACAGCTGATTTTTTATCTTGTAGTCCCATCCCTTTGTCCTAATCCAGAAAACACCAAAAGGAAGGGGATTTTGGCTGCTTCTCATGGAGACTTCTTCATAACACATAATTTAGTTCATATCAGATACTTCCCCAGTTCTTTTGCCTTTCAACTGCATGTTTCAAGATTCCGCCTGGCTTTGCATCTGCCATCATTCCCTTTATGCAAAAGAGCCAATCCTGAGGGGCTCAGGAAGACTTTCTTTCCCAGATCAGCTGCTCTAGTTTTGTTTTTCTACCTCATTCTCTTGACCTAATGCACTCTCAGCACATACTGCTTGAGTTGCACACCACCATCAGGCTGTCAGCTGAAGTTACAATGACCTCAGGCTGAAGTTATATCAACCTGCCATTTCCAGTTTAGATTAAGTTTTTCTGGTGCCCAAATTCAGATGCCTTCAGGCAAGGGCTAGCCAGCAGCAGAGACGTGTGTGAGTTACCTCCTAAGTTCTAGAAGTGCTGGCTGCAGTGCACAGCCTGCCAGGAGCTTCCCTTCCACCACAAGCCTTGGTACCCAGGCTACACCAGCATGTCTCCATCTCTGCATTCCCAAGGAAGTGTAGGCTCCAAAGCAAACACACAAGACAAACCCACTATGTTATCTAATGAGTATCCTTTTTTTTTGCAGTATCTATTTATGCCATACTCTTCTTTCACACATACCTGGCTTTTACTGTCAACCAGGGAAAGCGCTTCAGCTTTAATGAATCTGACAGCAGTGAGGGAGGGTGGAAAAATGAATTAACACTTGATACAGCCACCACAGATAGACACCCAGAATGAAGTGAAATACATGAAAAGGCTCCTCACACTCAATCTAAAGATGATGTAATGACATCAATCACATATTCTTGCTGCTCTATGTCTGTGACACAGTAAAAACAAAATTATGTAGAGAAGGATAGTAGGTGACAACTACGTGCTGTTTCTCTCAATACAAGGATGATGAGCTACTCAAATAAATGATAAAGCATATTCTTTAATGATGCATGTTTTTAGGCAAATCTACAAGGAGTGAATTGTATTTAATTATACTTCCCTAAATAGACTTTGAACCTTGTTTGAAACCTGAGGTGGGGGAAGGCGGGATGAAATAACAAACACAAAACTATCCTTTCCTTAGAAATCCTATTCTTCAAATAATCCTTACAGCCATGTCACCATCCCTTTATCTCAAAACAAACATTAAAGAGGTATTTTCTTGGCATTTTATCCTGCTTCCACAGGTTTAGATTTCAGAAGACACTGTGAATTGCCACATTTTCAGTTACTGTCAGAGCATTTCCTAATTACATTGCAAAATTAATAATTTTGAAAAAGGGAGAGTAATTATTATTTGTGAATGTGGGAGTGATGAGAGCTCTCTTGACACAAGACAATGGTATATTTGATGAAATATAAAACAGTTCGTTAGTTACCAAGCATTGTAAACCAGTGGTTACCTGGAAAGCACTTTCTTCCAACAATATTCCCCATAACAAACCTCAATAAAAATCTCATTATCAAGTCCTAACAAGGCCTTTAACCTTCTGTCTAGGAAAAGACTTCTCAGTTATTTAGTGACACAAACACACGCTAAATATTTTTCTGGGTCAAAGCTAGAAAGCCCAACACACCCAAGAACTAAATTTTAGACAGGAAAGTGACTGTGAAGTGCACCTACCCCTTGTGATTCATGTTTGCAGCTCAGCTGCATGATGGCTCAAGAGCATAACTACTGCTGTCAGGCTGATCTCATGAAAAGGAGGGGGATGTACAGGACAGCTGGCCAGCAACAGATGGGAATATGCTGCTCCATCTCACAGGTTGGTAGACTTCCTGTTGCAGCACATACTGTCCAGAAGGAATTCTAATTCTAATGCAGCACCCATCTTCCAAAGGAGGCCTGGCTTTAAGCCACAGTCAAGTCCTAGAATTCAAAGAACTTCTTAAATTGTCTATCAACTCCTTAAACAGTTCAGTCATTTATAGCTCAGATCTGTTATTTGTGTTGAGAATTAATTAGTTGGTCCTTTTAATTCTTTTTGTTTGTTTGTTTAAGATAAGGTGAAAGGTTTTATGAGCAGAACTTGATATACCTGTTGACAGCTTAAAATGTTTTGTCCTTGAAGAAAAAAATTATTTAATTTTCTAATAACATGATAGGTGCAAAAACATCATCATCAGTTGCAGTCACCACAAGGATCATTGCTTTCACTCATTCTTCTTTAGGGTAACATTAGCTTTGACTATCAATTGACTTCTAAAACAGGTAAGCTGCATTAAAATTAGACTATTGTTTTTGCAATTTACAATGAAATGGATTTATCTTTTATTCATTCTCTTAACTTTGTATAGACACCAAGAATTTAATTTTATTCTTTTGATTTTTCAAATTAAATATCACATAAAAGTGAAAAGGTAAAACTCATTTGAAAACTTAGAGAAACAGAAATTAAAACTTAGAGAAACAGAAATTAAAACTTAGAAAAACAGTTCATTTTCACCTGAGTGGAAAGAAATGAATAAATGAAACATTCATGCCACTTCTCATTATCAAGGTGTCTGGACACAACTGTAGGGAGCTCATTCCACTATGCAAACTCACCCTGACCCAACTAGTCATTGTGTGTCAATATAAAGAATTATCATCTCATCTCCTAAAAATAGAGATACTGTTGTGGATAAGGTTATCTATACAAAGACAGTATTCATTTGTAGTGCTAGATTCACACCAGGGGTTAAATTACAAGACACTAATATAAATTAATGGAAAAGCAGGTTAAAGGGGATTACAAAATAGGATTTGGCTGAGAAATACTGCTTTTTTGCATTATCATCTGTAACACTGTGTACAAAGAGTGTTACGACTTCACAGGATGCGAGAAGACACCTTGAGCTCATACTTGGCAGATAATTAGAATTTCTATGTAAACAACGCCTGTACAATTCTATACACATACATAATTGTTCAATAGGACGATTTTTTCCTTCATGCATTTTTTTCTCTTTTCAAAAGGCTTTCAAGTAAAATTTGTAATATATTAACAGTGATTTATAAAGACAACTCAGTAATAAATCCTTTTTAAGCACACAAATTACAAATTAGAAAAATTGATATGGTCTAATATTCATTAAATACCATTTTTGTATTATGTATTTCCCTTCTTTTAAACTCAGAGATCATTTCACAGAAATACAGTCTGACATTCTGAAATGCCTCCTGACATCAAAGAATATCTGCCTAAGAACAAGAACCTATGTTTTACAGCTTCTACCTCATTATCAACAAGTATTTCAGTATTCAAACTAAAGGAGGAAGTCTTGTGAATACTTACAGCATTTTAGTAATTGTGCATATTCTTACTAGACCCCACAGCATTATATTTCACTCTGATGAGCTTTTTAAAGAGGGTTTTGATGAAAAAGACCCATAACTTTGTATAATACGCCCTACAAAAAAAAAAAAAGCAACTGGATACTCTGAGTACTCACACAAATAAAACTAATATTCAGTCTAAATGTTTACAAATATGAACCTTAAACAAATGCAGCAAGCTAGAATTGAGTTTACCTCACTCTCTAAGCCACTAATTCATCCTCACCACAAACCAGAACATTATTATGATATGATTCTACTCAGAAATAGAAGTTGAACTTGCTGAATGAAATAATGCTAGTTTAATGTTTTCTCATTTTCTGCAACCTCAGAACCAACCCTTTTCCTTTTTATGGTCTATCTGCTCTTAAATTTGAGACCTATGGAGCACCATCAGCTTATCAACTGTCAAATATTTTAAAATTTTTATTAAAAGAGTTAAAATTATTCTAACCTGTTATTTTCTCTAGTTTCTTCCCATATCAGATGTTATTGGTATTGTTTTACACCCAAGAGCTAAAATATGACAAATCATGTATGAGAGTTCAAAATCTCATGTAAAAGGACAAACACACATAATTTCCATCATTCATATAGTTGGTGCATATAGTGTATACTGCTTTTGTGTCAGCAGACATCATATACACTGACATTTTTGTGGTTACTGTAATGCATTAATTATGATTTACTGTTTCTAGATATATAATATTAATTTGCTGCAGTATAATGAAAGAATAAAAATTTAAATGGAAATCCAGAGATAGTGGAGTGTTTTGTCAGTTTTAAGGATCTTCAGGACCAAACATCGCATATGGCAATTTTATCTGAGGTTGATGACCACTTCCATTTGTCATCTCCTAGAAGTTGATTCCATCAATTTTGTATTGTTTTGAATCACCAGATGGCACTTCTGCCTGTTCTGAAGATTTACCATCTGAGCATGAAGGAGTTAGATCTGAGACAAACATTTCCAGCTGAACTGAGATGCTGTATAGATGTTGAGATCCTTACCAGTAAAGAAGCACTTGTCTTGTTCCAATCCCTCTCTTTAACTGAAAATATCCTTTCTCAAATTAGTTGCTGTAGACAAGCTATGTCTACAGAAGTGGAAAAAAAAAGTATCAAACCCACACACACACTTTTGTCAACACATATGCACTGCCCAGGGAGATTTTTAAAAGCATTCTTTCACATTCTCCACAAGATTATATTTAAAGCTGCACTTCTAGCTTGAATAAAATAATATTGACAACACAAAATGAAACTCTGTTGAAAAGTTTGTCCATTTCTAAGCAGCATTGTAATTTTGTGGCTTCTGTTCTGGTAATGTTCTTCAAATAATTTCTCTCCCTTGTTTCCATGTGCAATCCACAGGAGAAGAAAAAAATCAGAAAAGTATGTAGTCATGGCAAGAGTTCTCAGTGAAGTACAACCATGATTCATTATCATCACATACTAATGGAATATCTCGGTGGAAACACCATAAAACAATGTTTAAACATCATGCAGTGATTGTTTTATAATGTCTGTAACTACACTGCACACACATCTTTCACTCTCCTGCTTTCCTCTGTTATGTGGGTCAGGCACAGTTCTTCCTTTTCTCTGGGACTTTGGGCAGAAAAGACAGGCTGATTTAGATTCCCCCCCGCCCCCCCCCCATTCCTTTCCTTCTTGTAGCTGTTTAAGGGGATAGGGAGGTGTACCGATAAATAAATTTTGTGTGAAAATCTGAAAAAACCCCCCAGGGTTTTAGGAAGTAAGTTAAAGGAATTTTGCTCATATTGAAATTTCACTAAAGTTGCATGCAGCATCATGAAAAGTTGTTCAAGCACAACTCCTTTACATAAGGACTTGGGGACCTCTCTACTATTACCTTGTAGAAATACCTTTCTGTTATCTCCTATGTGTCCTATGTTGTTAGTCAAGGCAATATTTTTAGTGTTGGAGAGCTAGAATACATCAGTTCTTCATGAGAGTGGGACTTTGAGAATATACACTGAAGTTTCAATCACTGGTGAAAAACAAAGTATTACATACTTTTCGAACTTCCAACTACTTTATTTTTAGAAACAATTTATGAATAATATTTCATGTAGATTTATTGAGAATCATATCATAAGCAAATACAAATGAAAAACTATAAAGAAAGGTATAAAATATCCATTGGAAATGTTTGAAGACTCCATTGAGGAGTTTTAGCTTTTTTTCTTTTTTAGAGTTTGACCCACTTAAGTCTACAACCTTACTGTGTGATAAGCCCCTACAGTGCTTCTGACGTCAGAAGAATTGTGAAGATGACAGCCAAAACTCTGGCCTCTAAGCCACCAGCCTACTCTGGTGAAATCAAAGACAGCTTTAAACTCAGTTTTGAGCTCAGTAAACAAAGATTTAAACTTTTAAGCTTTCATGACAGGGATGACAAAATCACCAGGTTATCTCCATGAAATAAACTTGGCAAACTTTTCTCCAAAATTATGTTTCATCAGCCATTTTAAAACTGCTAGTAGACTAACTATTTGCAAAACTGTTTAGGTTGGCTGGAGATTTTAGAGGGGTTGTTTTGATGAAAAAAACACTAATTGGAACTTTTGCACTTGATTCTAAGGAATTTAGTAATATTTAAGTGCCTATATCTGAAACGGGGCATAGGACACTAAGTTCTGACATTGCAAAAGACTGACAGTTACTTGTGTCAGTAAAATACACCCCCATGTTGCTTGCTTTAAAGCAACCCCTCCTCCTTTGTTATAGAAATCTCTGGTGTTGCAGAAGAACTGTCTGTGTAAGTGCTCAGCAAGGATGAATAACCTTCATTCCAACACTTGGTTTCATGCAGGGGAATTATGTTATTGCTTCCCTCCCAAATCCTTATGAAAATAATATGTTTATCAAGAAGACTTCCCTTGTAAATAAAATTGATGTGGCATTTATAAATTATATGTTACTTCAGAACACATGGCATTAATTCTTCCTATCTGACCTGAGCTACACTGATGCTTCCCTTTCTTTAAAGTTTCTCTTTAGAAGACTCATTTTTGAGGTCTTTATTTTTTCAGAAATTTTGACAACCTATATGAACAAAATATGTCCATCAAATCCATGGAGTTTGGTTAGACTGGGAATTGTCACCATTCAGTTGTTAATCCTTGTTAAAACTTTTTACGGCTTGACAGAGTATAATAATATTTAAAGTACTTCACACTGTTTCAGCAATACATGTTAGATAATCATTAAAAAGCCAACAGCAAATACTGTGCAACATGTGCTGGTGCACTGACTTGTCTTGCATTTAATTAGTCAATTAGTTTTGCATGGATTACCACAGTAATCTGAAACTACCTATTGCTACTAAATAAAGCTAAAAGGAAATAGAAAAACAGCACATTACCTGGCAGAGAGCTGCTGTCCAAGACAATAATCGGAACTTGAGAGATACAGAGCCTTTGTTCAGTGAGAACATTTAAAGACTCTTTGGAGACCTGATTGGCTGATTATCACACATGATGTTTGGACAGTTTATTTTGTGTGACCAATTGCCAAACCAACAAGCATCTCAAATTACTGAGGTGCAAGAGGTTGTGGTGAAGCTCAATATCCAGAACACAATCCCACAGAAGGACATTCTTGGTTTATGAACATTACATCACCTCTTTAGACTTTCTTTCACAGCTTCTTTGTCTGGCATGCAGGATTTTTCCTTATCATCCTCTGTTCACTTTTGAAATTTTATTTAGATGCTATAGCCTTTAAAATGAGTGCTAATATCTGGGAACATCTGAACATAGTTTGTGTCTAATGCTCTAGGAGTTCACCCTACATGGTGAGGCTGGTTGGGAAACTGCCTTTTATAACATACACTAAGTTAAGATCAACATTAATATTATTTCGCTGAGTGAATAAAAAGTATAATAAAAATGCTCTTAAGATCATCAGTAAAAGCTTAAAAGGAAAATTAGAGGCACTTAATGCAACTAACATGTTGCAAAAGTCCAATTTTTTTCTCATTTGGACAAAATTGTCCAGCAATTAACAGTAACTGTGCAATTAACTTAGATGTTTTTAGACTGCTCAATTAACAGTCAAAGTATAAAATACTGCATTAGGCTTTATAGAGTAATTAGAAACTTTCTATTAATAAGCAATGTTAGCCATGAGAATATCTAAAAAGCTCTGTTTTGCTGGAGATAATGCAGAATTTGCTACAGAGCTCCAAAAATTATTTTCCATTATTTCTTAAATTTTACAAAAACTCACTAATTTTGTATAGGAAAAAAAAAATGAATCATCTGAAAAAGTGATGACAGAATAAATATATTAGAACCAAACCACTACATATACTTAGAAGGTATGTTGTACCTAAGACCAGATCACACCTTCACTCAAAAATTTTGAGTAAAATGCTTTTTAAAGTTCACATCAAAAGACTTTTCTTTTTAATTGCAAAAATGGTCTTAACTATTTTGCTGGAAAACCAAGCAACAAGGTGTGAATGCCCTCACAACTGTTATTTTTTATCAGTCTCACACACCATACTTGCCCTGACCCAAAAATTGCTGGAAAGGATGAAACTGCCTGGCCAAAAGAAACAGAAAAACATTGTGATGACTCAGGCTGGAAAAATATTAAAACCTTCTCTTGTCCTAGATATTAACTAAGCTACTGATATTAAAGCCTCAAAGCTCTTAGAAATGCTTTGTTTGGGAATTTTAGGCCACCTCTGGGACAGATTTTATGGGCAAACTGCTGTTACTTTCACTTCTCACCTCTTTGAATGTTCATAGGCAAGAAAGCGAATCTCAGAATAAATTTCTTAATTTATCTGAAAATACTGATGCTAATGATGATCTGCATTTCTAAGATGTGTGGCATTCTCACATGAAAAGTGAGACAAGGTCTAGAATTACTGGAAACTAACCCAATAGGAGACGTGCTTAAAGAAAAAGACCAGCCTAATAATGAGAAAGTATTATCATTTAATTGATCTCTGTATTGTCTAAAACTTTAATTTGAATCTGAAACAGTTCTTTCAGGAAGTATGAAATATACTGGAGATAATGCATGGCAGTGATAGGTGAGGCGCTGATGCCAAACTGTGAGGAGGGTACTTGCAAGGGGTGTTCATCTCAGCACTGAGGACAATAGCAGGAAGGGAATGTGTTTGCTGACACAAGCACACAAGAGGACAACAAAGGAAATAAACATGGGTTGCTGAACTCTGACAAACACCCTGCAGTGACAACAATACCACATTTCCTATTATTGGAGAGAAGTAGGAAGGGAGGTATTGTTGTTGCTGGACACCTTCTGTTACATTTTGACAACTCGTGTTTAGTCCCAGGTACAGCTTCTCACTTGTGTCAGCAAAGCTGGTCTCCCCCACTGTGCCCTTCGGTGCCAGGCCCTTCCTTCCACAGGATCCCCATCCCACCCCAGACCGGGGAAGAGAAAATCACCACTGGCCCCAAGATTTCTGTATCCGTGAGAAATAGCCAGAGAAAGATGGATTAACAGCAGGTACCACTGCAATGTCTCTAGGGATGATGACCACAAAGTCCAAATGAGCAAGCACAGCCCAGCATCACGGTGGGGGATCACAGCTGCCTTTTGCCCACTGACTTCAGAGAGCAATGAAAACTAAAATCTGTGCCTATCCTGTGTCTGAGCTTCTAAATTCAGGGAACTGAGCATGAGGTAGAAGGTCAGAACTAACACTAAAGTGTACTTCTAAGTGACAGAGCTAATTGGCACAGGCATGCCAATGGCAGGCAGCTGGCCTGCAGTCTACCATCAGCTTGAACTTGACAAAAACAAAAGTTAATACAGTCTTGGACCACTGTCTTTAAAAACATATCGATACCAAGAGGGCTATTGCTCAACTCACCATATGAGACTGTATCTGGCAGTGTATTTTGTGAATAGTAATGGCAGTGGAGTTTTACATAAAATACAAATCCAGCTACTCAAGAGCTCCTCTGAGACAGGGTGCCTAGATCTGGCTCATTTATTGCACCTTGCTGCCCCCTCACACATAGGCACCTATTAGATGTAACTATTCCTCCCTGGAGGAAAGCCAGACACCAGGAGGAGACTGAGAATTTCTTTTGGGATCATAAGATTAAACTGTTAAAATTGAAGTAAACTCATCATAACCATTTAGTCTGGCTGCTGATCTGAACTTCAGCTCAGGTTTCCTATACACTAACATCTGTTTCACTATGTCTTTTTATCAATAGACACTTGAAAAGGAAAAATCTTTGCTGCATACAGTCGAGTGCTACCATTAATATTGCAGCATAATTTTTTCTTCTATCTCAGTCCAAGTCTTCTTGAGAGAATGCCCTATGTTAGCAGAGGCAATAATACCTAAAGCTATATAGCAGTTTGTTCTAATAATGGAGGTTTCATCACAGACTATTTTCTTTTGGTGTGAATTTTTACTTTTTTTTTTTGGTATCACTCCCTGCAAGACCTCAGGTATTGGGTGATAATCTTCTTCTCTCCTACTAGTATATACTCTAGATTTACACACTTTAGAGAAGATTTAAGCTTTTAATACAGATCTGCAGGTATTCTTTGACTTACACACAGTTTGACTTTTTCTCAAGTAAGGGAGCAATCCATCACAACCATATTTTGACATTGAGAGTGCTGACATCTGCATGTGATTAAGGTTTCACTTATAATCAATGGGCAGAAACAAAGTTCTGAGACATCTCTCCCCAACTTGTTTTAGACATCTGAGCTATAACGTAATGATATGTGGGCTACCAGTGCCTATATCTCTCCAGTAATTAAAGAAATATGGTACATCTGGAAAAGCTGTTCAATTATAGATGCATATGCTACTGAACTCTGTGTTTGGATGAACCCAGCCATATATATATAGCTGTAATACAGTTTCTTGGTACTGCAGTGGACTGAAAATAGTGACCCAGTCCTTTTTTCCAGTTCAATGCTCTTGAATCTTAAGTGTTTGGGGAAGGTAGGACAAGGGTTATCCTGTTGGCTTGTTTAGCTCTTACAAAATAAGAAAGTGAAAAACGTATGCTCTAGATTCTAAAAATGCTCTTTTTGTCTTCTTTGAAACAGATCCACAGCTTAACAACATGATGTCGAAATCTGAAATTCTGCAATCTTTTCTGTACTGTTGAGAAAACTATGTCCAGTTTAGCTGAGTATTGTCTCTGAAAAGCATGTGCTGCAATACCTATATTTTGTCTCTGTGTTTGCAAAATGTGAAACTCAGAACTGTTGCATCACAAACATTTTTGTGGTTATCATGGGTTCATAGAAGAAAATTTATGGAAGGTGCAGATAAACTATCTTGTGCTTTGCATACCACAGACAACTACCTTTTTGAAAGTAAATATTCAAGTCAAGTCTTATGCAAAAAAGCATAAGAAAGAAAATCACTGCTATGTTAAACAAAAAAGTGAAGAATTTTAAATGTGCAATCTTAATTGACAATTTACTCAACTAAGTCACTGAATAAACCATTCCACTAAAACTTGAAACGATGTTCAGTGCCTTATAGAAAAACATAGAGGACAGCTTACCTTATGTAAAGGCTGGGTACTTGCCCTGAGCTGTAGAATTGGAGAGGCAGCATTTTTAGAGCCAATTTGTGACTGCATTGATTAAATTTCTAACAAGACATCCATTTTTATAATGCATAAATACTTTGTCTCATATTTTTATGTAATTTTGTGAGATTGTATTTCATAATATCTGAATATGTGGCATTCTACAATTCTATAAAAGTACCTGGTATTAAACACAATTTCTTCCAAATGTGGAATAGAGGCAGCAGAAAATATTTCATTCAGGCAACAAAATAGTTAGGGCTGTCTCTGACGATGTAGATACTGAATATGGATCAAGGACTGCTCAAAACTTAACAAAAAAACCAGTAACTTTGCCCAAGATACTGCCAAGTCTTTTTGAATAAACACAAGAAGTCCATAGCAGATCCATCTGCAGAACAAAAAAAAAACATAAAAAAACCCAAAAAAAACCAACACCAAAACAAAAAAACAACAACAGCAAAACCACCCCCCCACAAAAAAAAAAAAAAAAAAAAGAAAAAGAAAAAAAGGCTATGTTAATTTCAAAACTACTCTCTGTGAATTATTTGAAAAGTATTATCATGCAGCTTGAAGTTTTGTGGGCTTAGATAACTGCAGATAACTGCAGATCCACAAGAGCTTGAGTAATAAGATATGCCATACAGTACACAGTTTGAATGTGTTAGGTACGAAGGAAGTACAAATCTGAAAGCTATGTCATAAGTCACATTGCCCAACATCCCAGCCTTTGGGTTGCTTCTGGTCTCTTTCTGTGTAAGCATTCTTTTTCAGTGGGTAGACTCAAGGGATATTAAGGAGTGAATGGAGAATACAATCAGGAACCATGAATAGAGAACAGCAGGACAAGACCTGCTGTAGCTGGGCAATGTGAAACACAGATTTTCTCATCAGTCTCCAAAATGGCAGTAACTCTCACCTCTTGTACACCACCCTTTAGAATGAGCCACACACACTGATGGGTTAAAAATCACCAGTCCAAAATTTATGAACACAGAGGTTAAAGAGAAATATCAGTGGTTTCCGCCTCACCAACCAGTACATAAACACTCATTTCAATGGTATGGTAATGAAAACACACTCCCCCACCAGCTCCTTATTCTGCCAGCCTTCTCCAGTCTGTCAGCCCTCTCCAGTGGCAGACATTGCTTCAGTCTGCTCCACAGATGGTCCACTGCCCTCCCTCCACTCTTCCTCCCTAATCCCCCAGCTTCACCTGGCTGTCTCACCCCTCCTTGCTCTAACAGCTCTATGCCAGCATACAAAGTCCAAGGTAAGGAAAAACTACTCCACAAATGGCTTACAGCTTCTTCATCACAAAACTGATATTTTAGGTTTCCCCTGGTTTCTTGATTTCCCTTCAGTTGTCCTCACTATCTTGTCTTTAAATGTATCTGTATGAATGCATAGATAATATGCACAAAATAAAAGAATGCAATACCTTAGAAGTAACTTTTAAGGCTAATCTATCAGGGCAGAGTTTAGCTGTGATTATTTGAATATCACTTTCTGCCTTAAATAAAGAAGTATAAACTCGGCCACTAACATTCTTACTTTTTTAAAACACTGCAGTAGTTCATGAAGACCAAATATGTTCAAGTCATTAATACATGATGGTAACTTTTCCCTTTTGTTCAGATCACTTTAGATGCTTATATGAAATCCATTTCTTTGTGTTTTATAAATCACTTGTGGGCCAGTGTATTTTTTTGGGTATAAAATCTTTTTCTAGTCAGATTAGATAATGTATGTGAGCCTAATTCAGTGGAACTGAGTGTGTACGAGACTGAATATTAAAAACTAAAGGGTTTTTTCAGAGGTGAGAGGGTGATATGAGGACATTGCAAAAAGAGGATAAAGAGCTTGAATGCAATAGTCCTACTGCCTTTACTAGCATCTTAATTTTAATGGTATATGTCTTGTGAAAGCTTGTGCCTCTTACTTTTAACTTATCAATCTTTGTCATTGCACAATTATGTTGTTAGGCAAAAAATACTTGTTTCTCACCTGTAAGAAAATGCAAGATGTTATCCAGCTTGAAAGTTTATGATTTATGTACAGATATATAAGTTGCTAAATATGTGTTATATTTGTTGGAGGTACACTCAGATTTTCATCTGGGTTTGGACCATGATTAAACAGGCATTTAAAACAAGTAAGCAGTAAGTATAGGCGTATGCTACAGAGCAAAAATGACAGTTGTCCTTGGGTATGTACTACTTAAACAGACAAGCATAGTGATAAAAATATTCAGCAATTGATGAAGTCATTTTGTTTGAAGACAAGAAGGAGACACAACCCAAACTGATTAAAGGGTGTAGTATTTAATGTATTTCTACTTTGCCTCGAAGGGCAGCTATGCTGGCAGAAGTTTTCACCCCTGCAGGATCAGCTCTTGACTGTAGCAGCTACAAGGCTAAAGCAGGTTTCTTTTTACGGGTAGAAATGCACAGGAATCCTGCCAGCTGAGGGTCCTTGGAAGTCAGATACATTTTATGCAACTCCCAGCAGGCCTGAACACTGCAACAACAGCACCTTTCCCTTGCAGCTCACTGGTTTTGCCTCTGGACTGATCAGTTTCTTCCAAGCCACCCTGAGTAGGTCTATTTGAGAAAAATACAACATTTTTAGCTGCCACAGGTGAAAGATGCAGATCAATGTACAGTTTCACTGTAGCTCTACAGCAGCAGGTTATTTTAGAGATGGTAACCTTATCAGTAACACAAACCACCTCTCACAGGCCAGCCCAATGTCCGCAGCAGAACTGCTCCATCTATTCTACCTATGCTGCTGCATTTTAGGATTGAAATTAAAGCCAGTGCTTTGACAGCCTCCACTCTGAGGCACAGTGGGCTTTTTAGGTAGCTCATGCTTTCCTCAAAAGCAGGGCAGTGCATTGCTGGACTGCCCAAGGATTAAAGATCAGTAGCCTGATAGTTTATATCATGTACCCTTCCTTCCTTCTTCCTCTACCTTCAAGACCTTCTGTCTTCTCACTGCTGTCACCAGCCTTCCTACTCCTGCTTAAAGAATCACTGCAACACCCTCTGGATATTATCTGTTCTCTGAAGGAGAAAAAAAAATAATTATAAAACCTCTTGGATATGCTTTTCTCTCTTTAGGACAAGAGTCTCTCATGGTTCCTGTTTGCAGCAGAAAGTAGGCAGCCCATTTCTATCCTCAGCAGGGCCCAGATAAATAGTTCTATCAAACCAAGAAACAAACAGGGATTCCCTCTGTCAAAGTCACAAAAGCAGAGTAAAATGCACCTGGGAGCATGAGTTCAACCAAATATAAAAGGTTCTGTGCTCAGTGGGGTTTGGTTAAATAAATCAGGTCCAAACTTTTAGGAACACAAACACAAACCATTCTCTTCTCAATGGGGTAACAGAAACAAACACACCAAGTTAATGAACGCAGCAGGGATTGACCAAACAGTTCAAACTTTTGCCCTTTGGAGCAATGCAAACAGCTGAGAAGCAAACAGCCTTAGCCACTTGGCACAGGAAAACAGAACCTGCTCTGCTTTGGTTGGATGAGTAAAAACTTCCTTGATTACATGGAGTCCTTCATTCTAAAATGAGGGGATAAATTTACTATTAACTGCTGACTAAAGAATCATCCATTCAACTCTGACAGTTCACATGCCAAGTCCAAGTATTGGCACTGATATGCCTCCTCCAAGCATTTGATTCTGCTGTTTTCATATCTGGCCCAAATTCTCCATCTCCTCACACTCCTGTACTGCCAACATCACCCATCAGTACCCACTACTCTGTCCACTCACCTGGTCATAGAACTGTTCTGAAGAGGTCAGCAGGATCATGTGGAAAATACATACACATGTGCATATGGTATTTATGGTTACTCACTACAGGTTATAAATACCATACTGCAACGCTAGAACTTCCCACAACATCAAAGAAATATATCTGTACTCTTCCAGGGCTCTCTTAATTTCCCCACTTCACCTCCTAGTAAGCACTATGTTATATATTTTTTCCTATTTTCATATCATCTTGTGTATTTGTATATACACATACAATTATTACTATTAGAAAACTATCTGCTCACTTTTGTATATTCAGCTGCCATATTGAAAAGTAAATGCTTCCAAGAATGCAAGATGCTCTGCATATAAAACAGCTATAACTGCTGTTCAAAGTACTTATAAAATAGGCTGTTCAGCATACAGTTATAACTTCTCATTTCAACCAGTTTGTTAGTAGAGGGGATTGATTTAAAAGTAGGATTTAAGCTCCAGTTATTAACAGACAACAACCTACTTGTTACCTACTTGTTGATCCTACAGGATCCAGTAACACAGAAATTAGAGGTCATAATTTAGGTAGCTAATTTAGGTATCACAAGAGTATAGCCCTGCATACAAAAATTCTTGCATTTATACATCTGGGATAAAACTGGCAAATGGGGAGAAAGACAAAAAACAATAAGGAAGAAATTTGTAACTAGCTCATTAAAGTTAAGAACATATCTTGCATACTTAATAAAACATTATTACTCAGTGCAATTAAGCTATCAATTTAATAATTCCAAAGTAAGCTTGGATATAACAGCTACAATAGCTTTGCTAATTTTTCAGGAAATACATACAAGAAAAAAAAATCATGGCTTCATAGCTAAAATACATTTGCATTGAGAACAATACAATTTAAGTCACCATTTTATGTATACAATATTTCAGCAATGTTAAAGTGTATCCAGAAGTGCAAGCTCATTACCCAATTAAGCAACAACATCTTGTTTCATTAACACCTGTCTATGCTACTACATTCAGAAGAAGAATCTATTTCAATTGTGGAAAGGACAGGCTTTTGTATCCTATTATGGTACTATTCATCAACAACAAAAACCTTCCTATGGCCTACAATTAGAATAAAGAAATCATAAAAGCAAAGGCCAATATTCTCTGTACTCCTTTCTCAAAAAAAAAAAAAAAAAAAAAAAAATCAGAAGACAACTAAAACCTGCTTTGACTGAAAATAGGACGTGTCATTCTACTTCTGCTAGGTTGAAGATATCTGCCTCTATGAAACTCCTCGAAACAATATTTCCTCAGGTTAATGTGTTCTTCCATCTACTCTGTTTTCACCTTCTACATGTGTCATTCTTCCAAGGCTACATTTTTTCTGTACCCTAATAACGACACTTTAAAGGCAGAATTAAAAGCCAGAAGGATAAAGAATGTAAACATTTGTGACTCTAAATATAAAAATTAGCATGGTAAATCATCAGTACTTGTTGCTATGGAGGAGCATCATCTGTGCCATATAAAAGCTGCCCTACAAGTGACAACTGCCTCTGACAGTTTCCAATTTTAGTGTGGAAAACCCATTATGCCAGTAGGATGAGCAGAGCAGAATACTAACTCGCTACTGTATCTTGAGGTTTTTTGTTCTAATAAATGGGGAGAAGGACAAAGTTCTCACCAAAATAAAGACAGGAGTGGCAAAGAAGATAGACACATTAAAGCATTTATTTGGAAACAGAGACATCATTTTGATAATTATTATACCATTAGAAGAAATAATTTCCATTTAACTAATCAGGAAAGTCAAAGAATGCAATCCAAAAGACTAAGTAATGGAGTCTTAAGAAGCAGTCAAAGACTCTCCATTGCTGGGTGTAAACCATGAGTAATCCCTAATAACCCAGTAGAACTACACCACAGGAAGGGAGCTCAAGTGTGGACCTGGAGTCACAGAAAGAGAGGAAATGCCAATCGAGCAACAGGGGACGTATTAATTGACTGAGAGAAAACACCATAGTGCTTTTAGGTGTCACTTAAAAATCCCCTTCCTCTAGATTTCTCTACCTCATGTGAGCTTGGCACTTACATTCATTAGCTTATAAACCACTTCCATTATTTCATAGAGCTAAAACTGAAACAGACCACAGGCCATGCATGGCATTCAAAATGTTCTAGTGTTGTTACGTATGAATGAGGAAATAAACTAAATTGAAATAATTCACCCCTATTTCCAGCATAACTACAACAAAACATCTCTTTTTGAATAACTACATAAGAAAAACATGAGAAAAAACCTTACCTCTAGCCAACATTATTATATCTGCACAAGAACAAGAAAACAGGTTCTCTTTTTTTTATTCTTCACAAATATAAAGCATACTTCATGCTTTGTAAATACAGGCTATTATGGCGTATTCTTTTCTACCTATTTTCTTTATATATATGACTCAGAGGTCAAAAAATAAAAAAGCTTTTTTCATTCCTTGCTAAAATATGTTGTTGTGGTTTCTAATCATGGGCTATTGAGTCCCCTGATTTGCCTTTTGTAATGTTGGTGGGAAGAAAGGAAAGAGGCTGCCTAATGGAAGATAAGGAGTTAGGATCCCTATGTGATAAAATGAGTAGAGATTTTACAAATTCCTCAGGGCAGAAAGGAATCTTTTAGTTTGGCACTATGTACAAATTATTATAAAGACGCACATCCTAAAAGGGGGCTGGTAATAGGATGATAGGCCCATTGCCGCCTTCAGCTTCCAGCAGCGATTTCCTTCTATAGTCTATTTGGTTCTCTCCACCTGTTCCCACATGCAACCCCCTTGCTCAGCCTGCTTGAGTCTGTCCTAGGCACACTTTCTTCTGTTTTTGAAACCAGTCTTCAGTTCTAGTTTGCAGTATATCTCAACAATTTTCATTTCTAACATCAGCAGGCGGCACTGCTGAGAGCACAGGGTCCACTATCCAGATTCAGACCCAAATCCATCTCTAGCAGAGCATGCAAAAGCAATTAAATTCTAGAAAGGATCTGTTCAGTGGAAAGTATACTCAGCAAAGGCTGAATGTCAAGGAATTTAGCACATAAAATTTCAATTGTTGAGAAATCGGACAGCTACATTACCAAGGGGAGTTTATTTGTATCATTATGTTGTTCTTTTCTTGGTTTCTTCTGTGAACCTATCCTGAGGGCCATATTAAGAATGCAAACTATAGGAGCTCATTCTAGTAATGACAACTCCTATGGCATTTTAATTCAGTAGCACAGGTAACAGTTGAAACATCCCATATTTTTAGGTTCTAATTTCCATCTCTCAATAAGGTTAGCAGAGAAAAGCAGGTATGTCTCTCAGAAGCCAAATTGTTAAAGCTGGTAGATTGAACATAGTCTTGTATCACTTCAAAAATCCTCATCTTCACTGCCAAATATTTATATTGTTATCCCAGTGATTTGGAATGAATACTTCACAGCATCTAATTTTAATGTTTGAAAAACCACTCTAATACAATTAATTACAAAAGCATATGCTGGAAGTGAGTACATTGCTCTGTCTGAAATACTAATCAAATACGTTGCAGTAGGAACTAGCTATATTTTAAAAAAATCAAATACGCATTTTGCATATATGCTTTCTCCATTTTTGTCAGCACAAAAATGGGGAGTTCTTTTTCGCTTCTTTCTTCACAAGATTTTAGTACTTTAAAATACATACTTGTTCTCAGTATTTCTTGATTTCATAACACAAGCACTGAAAAGTACAGTTCTGATGACACTCTGAGATCGAAACTCACACAAGAGACAAACTGAGATTTCATCTCTTTCTGTCTCTTTTTTGCTTGTACCATACACTCCAAGAGATTCTAAGTGCTGGGTGGCAAGCATGAATGTTAAAGCCTTAATTAACCTATTTCTAAGGAAAAAAAAATCTATCTTTTGGGATGATGCACTGCTGTTTTGTGACTGATTTTACTAATTTTTATTAGGAAAACTGTAGAACATATGGAAGAGGCAATGTACCTCATTGCACTTCACAAATACAAAGCATACTTCATGCTTTGTAAATACAGACTATTATGGCATATTCTTCTCTACCTATTTTCTTTATATATACGACTCAGAGGTCAAAAAATACAAAAGCTTTTTTCATTACCACCACTGCAGTGACAGCAAATGCTAAAGTTCTTTGATGCCAAACACATTTTGAACACCATTACAACTCTTTGTTTTATGTGCTATCCCTAGGTGCCAAACTTGGGAGTTTTGCCAACAGCTTGCTAATCCTGAGGCCACATGATGGAAGGGCACTACACAATGGTCATGCCTGAAGCTGCAGTAGGTCTGCTTGCAGGTGTGGGAAGATCAGCTGCTCTAAAGGACCAGAACTTTTAAAATATATAAGTAAGAAAAGCTATGAAATACAGTTGTTCTGAGCTGCCTTCTGTGCAACATGCTTTCTGAACCTTGATCATCACCTACACCTGAATCTTCCACTGGAAAACCTTAAAGAAAGATAAAAGTGAAATAACTACCAAGCTTGCTATCAAAAAAACTGGGAAGTGTTCTTTTGGAGGATACAAACATTCACACTGAAAGAGAACAAACACTGTTTAAACAATCTTGCATGTTTGGGCAACTCTACTCTGCAGAGTTGTATACTTTGACTGGTTTTTGTGGAGTTTGATGCTTTCTTTATCTTTCATAGTAACCATATGAAAATAATGTCAAATCCACCTATTCTCAAATATTCCAACTCCTCCAATGTTTGGGCATCCTGTGGTTTGTTGACAGGTGACTTAAAAGTACAAGTTTCCTACAGTCTAAAGTTCTTAGCCAATTTTATATGATTTACACTATTATTCAAAGCACTGCTTTCTTGTTGGGTGGAACTGAAATACATTCAATAGTTAACATTCAATAATCATGACACCAAGTTGAAAGAAAATGTATCAGCACTAAATAAAAATAAACTGGCTTAAGTTTGTTCTCTAGTGCTTCCTGCTTTTATGAATTAACATTAATTCCATTTCTTAAGATCTTAAGTATTACAACTACAAAGGAGAAGAGTATATTGTGGTAAGGCTCAATTCTTTCCCATTATTTTCCTCCTTCACTTTTGGGAAGCTTTTAAAGTGGCCTAGTCATGTTCCTATTCTCTTGGAAATGCTTATTCATTTTTATTAGCAAATTCTCTTTATGTAAACCTCAGATGACATATTACTATAAGTGTCATAAGACAGAAAAGCACTGTGGCCCAAAAATAAAAAAATATTAGCATGGAACTGGAAGCTTGACCTTGAAAAGGTACAAATAAAATAACCACTTAAAGACAATACATAAACCAAAACTAAGATCTATGAAAGGAGCTGGGGATGATCACTCTGCCCCCTCACCACCACCTCTCCCCACCTCCCCAAAACAAATATTATGAATTAAAAATCTTTCTAGTTTGTCAGCCACTGTGACCTAGTTAGATAGCCCTTTGCTCTTCAATAAGAGTTTAGCAATATTTTGATTGCTTGACCTTAAGACCAAGAAATATAAAAAATATTGGATAGATTGTAAAGCCAAATAGAGCTCTGCAGTCAGTTTGTCCAACATCTTCTACTCCTTAAGTCATGGAATATTGTCTCCTTACTCCTGTAGCCAAATTACTTTTGTTTGAATGCTGCAAACTTTTCTTCAAATATTCCAAGATTCACAATAAAATCAGGAAAGTTGGCCCAACAAATCACAAATACATGCAAGTCAAGGAATGCGGGTCTGGACTGAGATGCATATGTGGGACTCGGCCAGTTTCTCGTACTCATTTGACACATAAAACAGTTGGTCAATGACATCATGTTTTCCTATCTAACCTCCTCCTTGGTGCTGTGCAAACATTATGCCATATATATATTACACAGACACAGAAACTGGTAACATTCTCTATCAATGATTTATAGCTATGACCTAACCATTTTAATAAAACTCAAAAGATAATTACATTTGTGCAATTATACCAACTTTGAAACATAAAATTAATTTAACAACACAGATTATTAGCATGGACCAAGAACCTCCTTCTTGATTCTCACACAAGAAAACTGACAGCTTTAATTTTGGCGATGATGTTAAGGGATACAATTAATTGAGAATTATATTCAGACACCATCTTTGCTAAAGCAAACTTCTCCTCAAGAAAAAGGTAACTCTTCAAAAGCCTCATGTGATTCTGCAATGGGAAATAATATAAAATGAGGCATAGCCTCTTTCCTTGAAATAAAATGGGTCCAATGGTAACCATATTTACTGGAAATAAGACCACCTGCTCATTGCAAAAAGAGGAAAAGATAATTTACTTAAGAATCAAAGGATGCCAGAGAGGACTTTTTTCTAAAATGAAGAAAAAAGAAAAGCAATGTATGCCAGAAAAAAAAAATATATAAAGAAATAGAAGTATGATGTAGTGAACCACATCCAAGAAAGAAGAGTAATGAAAGAAAAATTCTTTTTAAAACACCAGCTAATGATTCAAGAAATGTTCTTTTCTCTCATTTAACTTGCCTGACCATAAATTTAGGCTGCCCAAAGATCTCCTGCACTGATAAAACTTGGATTGTAGAATGAGAATTCTGTCATAGCAAGAACTGATTGAGCTTAAATGTATACTACAGAGAAATGACAGATAGAATTATGTTAAAGACTTGGAAAGAAACTTTTAAATATACTATTAACAATGCATTTATTTACAATGAAAATTGCTGAAAAGGAATTCCTTCACTCCTTACTGTAGCTTAGTAGTAAAATAGCTTAGTTAAATACTGTAGTATTTAACTACACTCTGGGGGCTTTTCGATATTTCCTTTTGTAATATTTCAAAGTCTCCCCCTTTACATGTAACATACCTGTTCAGATCAGTGTATCACTACACAATCCAAAGAGTTTTCCTATCTATAAAATGTGTGAATTTGGTTTTCCACCATCCATGAAGACCTTCCATGAAGACCACAGTTTGTATTTAGGCTATTCTACATCTCCATCATATAGATAAAATTAGGTTGTCTTTATTAACCAAAATTATTTAAAGCTGCAATAAAATAAAACCCATAACCTCCAGCCACCCCTCTGCCTATTCAAAAGCTGTTTTGGCTTTGAAGCCACTTACACTGTAAACACTATGCTGCAAACTAAGATAGCTGGGCCCTTCCACATACATGGACTTACAGTTCTGTAATGAATTGCACAAATAATAGAAACATCTGGAGTATAATCTCTTCTCTAAATTTATTCCATCATGGAGAAGTTCAGCACTCAGGCTTGAGTACAATACTCAAAGTTAGCAGACAATAATGCAAGAAGAGAGGAGAGAGCTGATTTAAAAATAAGAAAGTAATCACTTATGTATTATTCCCATATTTAATAATTGTACATAAAAGTATATATCACTTTTATTGAATTATTGGTCTGTTTTCTCTTTTTAAATATAAGTCTACATCCCTCTGTGTCAATGACTAACTTTTCTGTCATGATTCATCTAGACAGAGCTAAGGCTCTCAAGTTGTTGGCTCAATTGGTGTGTGATTAAGTTTATGGCCTCATTCCTGCAGTGGAAGCTGCAAGCACCTATTTCATTACTATTTGAACAGTAACATGAGAGCCACAGATGGGTGCCACTATGGAAACACGAGCGATTATTATGGAGATCAACAAAACAAGAATGGACACCTTCATGAGGCATCAGCTTTCTTTAGCTTCTCTCTTTTTCCCAAAACAGCTTTCAACAACAATTTCAGTAAGACTCCTTTACCGAAAGCTCAGGCTGGCACTGGAAAATCCAGGTATTGGCAAATGTTTTTCTGTTTTATTTTGTTTTCCTACCGACCTCACTGGAAAAGCAGTGGAGAACTTGTGCCAGTTCTGTGACCCTGCAGGACTGAAAGGTAATGTGCTTTCCCAGGAGTACCAGGGGACACTTTGGTCTCTGACATGTGAACAGGGCCAACTTCTTGGTCCCTCCTAAGACTTACTGCCTTTTAGGGGCCACTTCAACAATGATGAACCCTGGACGATTGCTGCTTGCCAGGGAGACTCTTCAGACCATTCCCTTCAAGGACTGTGTACTAGCAGAGGTCAAGTAAAGAGAATGATGGAGGACTATTTTCCTGGCTCTGGTATTACTTACACCAGGACCTCTGTACACAACCATTAACTCATTCCAGCAGTGTTTCGAGATAATAATGCAGGAATTGTGGTACTCGGAGCAGCCCAGAGCAGGGAACTGCAGCTGGCATGGAGCAATGGTGGCTCCATCCAGATCCACCTTCCCCAAGGTCACCTCGACCGCAGAGTTTCTTGCAGGCCCGTGTCTGATGACGGCAAGCGCGGCGGCACGGTTTGCGCTCCGCCGCTCTCCGCCCACGTTTCCCGGAGGAGCTCCGCAGGGCGGGGGCCCCGGCCCGCGGCTCCGCTCCGAGTGGGCGCTGCCTCAGGGCGCGGTGGCAGGCTGGCCGCCCCGCGGGGATGCGCGCAGCGGCGCGGGGGCGGGATCGCGCCTCGCTCCCCCCAGAGCTGCGGCCTCAGCCCGGCCCCGCCGCCCGCCTCCCTCCCTGCCCCGCTGTCAGAGCCAGCCGCCCGCCCGCGTGGCAGCGGGGCACGGAGCGGCGTGCGGAGTCTCCCTGCGGTGGCTGCTTTGGTGCCGGGGGACGACAGCTGCGTCCCACGCGGCGTCTGTCCATTCGTCCGTCCGTCCATCCGTCCATCCATCAGTCCATCCATCCATCCGTCCATCCATCCATCCATCCATCCATCCATCCATCCATCCACCCATCCATCCATCCCTGCGTGGGCGGCGGCTCGTGTGTGTGTGTGACTGATAGTGAGGCGCGCACAGCGCGGGGGCAGCCGCTCGCACGCAGCCCGCCCGGCCACGCCGGCGCGCCCCGGCTGCGGCAGCCACTTCTCCGTCCCCCGGAGCCCTCCCCGGTGGGGACAACCTCAGCGGTCTCGCTGCTCGTCCTCCTCCTCCCTCCTGGCGGGTAGGTTACATTACCTGGTCTCTAGCTCGGACTGGATCTAATGCCGCGGCCGCCGCCGGCTCCTCTCCCGGCCGCGGGAGTGAGTGGGGGAATTAATTTATTTATTTTCCATGAGGTGTCCTCGGCAGCGGCGGGAGAGCCCGGGCCAGGCGGCAGGGTGGGAGGCCCGGGTGCTGCTGTCCCGGGGGTGCTGCCGGGGAGCGGCCGAAGCGCTTCAGCACCGGCGCGGGGGGGCGGGGGCTGCGGCGGAGACGCCTCCCGGGCTGCCCAACCCGGCTCCGCGGGGCTGGCGGGGGCGCGGCGCCCGGCCCGGGGAGAAGGGGATGGAGCCAGCGCCAGCGCGGGAGGTGTGACAGGACGGGATGGACCGCGCCGTACAGGGCTGGGGCGGGCAGTGCCGGGCCCCCGAGGCCCCTGGGGCCAGGCGTGAGCGCTCCCCGCCCGCGGCTCCCCGCCCACCTTCCCGCCCCGCCGCACCCGGAGCCCCCTTGCGCGGAGTTGCGGCCGGGGGACAGGAGGGCACCGGGAGCCCTGATGGCCGCGGGGAGCGCGCTTCACCTCCCTTCTGGCAGCGCAAAACGTGTCCATCCCCGCGTTCCACCGGGATCGCCTCCTCTTCAGGACTGAGGGTGCCAAGTATTTCACACTAAAGGCAGTTCGCACTCCCTGTCCACCGAAAGGTTAGAAAACGATGTATCAGTTTCCTCGTGTTAGGGGAAAAATAAAAGTGAATTAACAGAATTCGTTTTGTGCTCAACGCAGGACCTTCGTCTTCTGAATCCGTAACTAAAATTTGGCCAGTCAGCAATGAGTTGCTGATGAAAATTTGGTTAGTCACCTCAGCATTTGCTGCCTTTCTGTCTCCTTAAGGAAAAAAGTTATGAGAACATATGTGAACATATTTATGAAAGTGACCGCTAAATTATCCAGAAATCCTGTCCTTAGGGCTAAAATCCTGTAGGGAAAGAGATAAACATAATCATATAATTACATAATTAAAGCCTTTACCATCATGCCTATTCTTGTGTAAAGGTTTCACATTATGTGCAATACTTAAGTACTGGGAGGAGACTGGATTAATTCTAGTTGTTGACATTGTGTTGCAAGACGTACAAAAGGAAATGTTAATATCAAAAATTTTAAAAAATTTGATTGCAAGCACCTTGTTAGAGCCTTATGAACAGGATATTTACAGGCATGTTAGGAACTGACACTGCCTGTGTATGGACAGGAGGAGAACTTGGGTAGTAGCTGGGAGTGTTCTAGTGTGCTGACCTGCTAGTAAAGGAAGGAAAGACTTGCAGTTTATTTTTGTCTGTTTATTTTCCGTTAATAACATATGAATCCCTTAGCTAACATCAGCCACAATGAACAAAAAGTTTTGAAAAATAATCTGGAAAGGAGCATATCAGCCCTCAAAAAACCAGCAGCATGAATGGCAATACCTATTACATTGAAGAATCCATCCATGGAGGATTGCTCTCTGAAGCACAAATTAATAGAAACCAGCTTTCTTTGTTTCCTTTTATTATGAATTGATTTGCTTTTATGTGAGAAGTATTAGGAACTTTTCTGTGTTTTAAACTGTAACCATAAAATCAGAAGACACAGACCGGGCAATATCAGTAATGTAACATTTTAGCATTCCTTCATTCTTTAGGATGTTATGTATCATCCATTTCCAGGGCAAGTTTTCCAGATTCAGGAGGGAATACTTTGTCACGTGTTTGCAAAGCAGCCAGGTCTCTACAGTCTCTGGGCAGATTCTATCACTGTACTCATAAGGAACAGTAAGTAGTTCACTGGTAGAGACAGCAAACACTGTTCTTCCTGAAACAAACTCAACAGTGTGGAGTCATTTTTGTGACATTGCATAAGCTAAGTAGTACTTGAGCCATGTATCTTGAGTCCAAGGGCATTTTTAGGAGCAAACATGGTGACTGCCAGGGCGGCTAGTGGAAGTCACAGTTGCATTAATTTAGGCAGCAATATCTTGTGCAAGTTTGTCAAAGGAGCCTGTGCCCGGCATCCTCACAATCACAGTGTCTGTCCTGGCAGCAGATTGCACTACAGGCTTTGGAAGAAAAAAGGATCCACGAGGGGCCCTCTAAGGCTATTGGAGGGAAGAACAGACACTAAGCCATGACTCTTGGGCATGCAAGCAAAGAAAGCTTGGGTACTGATGCCCGTGGTCAAACTCTTCCAGGCAGGCCCACAATGACAGGGTTAAAAATGTTGAAATTAGGATGAAATCCAATGTAAAGTATTTTGTTTAAAAAGCTGCTAGTGCTGAAATCAAAGTTGTACACTTGGCATTACTGTAGTCTAAAGCTCTCTTCACTATTCAAACACTTTTCATGCCTTGAAGAAAATTGTGGGCCATATAGGACCTCAGTTCCTGTAGAATGCAAAGCATGTCTATGTTGCTCTTTACAGTGAAATAGTACAGTTTACATGCTGTTTTATATAGTGTTAGAAAAGTCATTTTCTAAGGAAACTGAAAATTGAATACATGAAGATAGAAATGATACCTTTTTCTTTGCATAGTTCTGTTTCCTCCACTGATATGCCCTAACTAAAATAAATATGTATTTATATAGATACAAATATATATTTTTGATTTATAAATGTATCCTATATGTTAGACAAAATAAATTGTACACAGCTATATATGTGATAAGGTATATCACTTACACAGTATTTGTTGTACTACATAGTACATGCTGCAAGCTGTATGTAACATAGTGCTACATACAGTACAAGTTGATGTACTCTGTGCTTATAAATAAATTTGCATTTATATTATACTGCATATAGTAACATCCATATAGAAATAGCATATTATATTATCCTATGTTAGCCATTACAGGCATATACATCTTCTGTATATACCTATGTACCTCATGCAGCTTCTTTCAATACCTCTTTTCAGAGCACCCTCTGTAGGAAAGGTGATCTTAATTGACTTACTGTTGCTGTGTGCTTCATTGCATGGGTGTTTTCTAGTCCAAGGCAGAGGCAGATCATAAACTAGCTGCAGTTGTAACAGTGTGGGATTCTGGCCTGCAGACTGCACAAGTTCATACACAGGCTGTTAAGTGCCTGTGACCTGCTTAAAGACACAAAAATTGCCATGAGCCCTCAGACTAGAAGTTGATATATGAATTAATTTTTTATTCTGACTTTTATTGCAGTGATATCATGTTTTTAAGTGAATACACTCCTCTGTGAGTGTCTGTAGAGTGAAGGCACTGAAATAACTTGGTTCTCAGTTGCAGATTGAAAAAAACCCTGTTGTCATTCTGCATCTTTCCAGTCTTGGTGCACCTTTGCTATAGGAAGCCCATTACTCAAAGTAAAAATGTCCATACCTACCTCTAAGGGTAAGAATTAAAAACGTTTGAGTGATAGCAATTAATAATTTCTGAGTGAGTTTTAAGAAGCTACTAAAGGTTCAGAGCTCTGTGTGCACGTCCTTGTGTCTGTGTATGGGAGTGAGGCATTCTGTATTTTTCCGTGAACTAATTGTTAAAAAGAAATTAAATCAACTTATCTACCATATATGTCTGAGAAGAGTGACCTGTCTGGTTGTCAGTTTTGTGTCCAGTTGATAGATAGATTTTTGTGAGGTTGCATGTTAAACACTATTCTGTTTTGTTTGTAACAGATTGACATTTTTTAGTGATATTAACATAAAAGATTTTTAAGTATTATTTTTTACTAAAGAAAAAGAAAATGCTACAAATGTTGAACACCTGATGGTATTTTCTGTAAGTCTCTACAGTAACTGTTTGGGTAAGTCCCCTACTGGAACAGTCCCTTTTTCCCACATGCCACTTGTCACACAGTTTTAGCTGAATCCAGAATCCAGGTCCTCTTCTAAGCTTAGATCTTTTCTGCTACATCACAGGTTGTGTCTTCTTGTCACAGAGTCTGAATCTAAAGGGTGCATGTTTATGACCATGTGTCGTTCTGGCCTACATTGGATTACATTCTGATTATGTTCTATTTTTCCTCGGCTGATTTCGGTTTTCCCTAAATACACAACTCAAACTTCTCTCATGTCCATAAGCAGGCTGGTGTGGTGCACATTCTTCTCATCTCCAAGTGATACACAGGATAATATAATGAATACTATGTTGGCAAATCATCTAGGCTACCTTCAGTAAGCTTTATATCAACAGCTAATAATTGTTAGCCTCTCATTCCACCCTCATTCATACACACAAATAGCTCTGTCACTAGCATAAAATTTAATCCTACTCCTGTTAGTGAAAGAGATACATGTACTTCAAGTTTTGTGACAAAATTTGTATAAATATGATTAGAATGTAGAATTCTATGATAATATATAGACAAATCATGTCTTTCCAGAGGTTAGTTTTTTTCTGTAACCATCAACAATGTCTATTCTAGGCCAAATCAAATTCTTTTCTTTTACAGCTCACGGTGACACAGAACACAGCACGTTGTAACTCCAGGAACAGACTCAACTGTGAAAGATCTCTATCAGGCATCACAGAGAATTTGAGGCAGCTGGCAGTTATCAGCTGAAGCAGTTAGTCAGTAGAACTGTACAAGATAAATAGGTAATTGCAAAGCCATCTGGAAACCTAAGAGAGATAATAAGCCTCTCTTCTAGAAAGGGGTAACAACTCAGGTAGGTCACTGATGAACTCAACTCCCAGATCAGTGCTAATATCACTTAAAATACAGTGGTGATTCATGCCTGTCAGCTCTGAAGTAATATTCAAGTTGTTGTTGGAAATGCAGTTTGGCACATTCAGTTATACAAATCATTATTGCAACAGAGTGAAGAAGGATTGTACTGCTGAAAGACAGGTGACCAATATCCCAGGAGCAACATGGCCCTTTGTTAAATTACAGTTGCCAAAATAGAAAACTAGTAACATTCCCTTTTTACCTTCCATGCTACTTTGTTTATACTGCCATGTAACCAGTAGTATTCCTGCCGCATTGACCACGGTTGTCAGTGGGGTGAGTGAGTTCTTTTTTGTGTAATTTATTTTTGTATTAAAATAATGGAACTATTCTGGTTTCTCTACCATGAGCACAGAGAAGGGAGGGAAAAGGCCAATGTCTATATGTAAAAGAATGTGTTGATCTTAGTAGCTTCATTTTAAAAGAGTCCTAAAATCATCTTCCTGTTCAAGTCACTCTCATGATTCTCAAATTTCTGACTACAGAAAGTGTGAAATCTTGCATGAACATGCAAGGAAACTGATACCGTTTGGTAACTCTTCTTGCTGGGTTCTGATCTCTTGTAGATCTATACTGGTTGTAGGGAGATAGCATGAGATATTTTTGTGAGAGTGGGCACAGAAAAGAAGTTTCTGGCCTTTTTCAAAAAAGGAAGTGGCATCTTTCCACCAGAGAAGTGCTTGAATTGATCCACTGACATCTGTCTACTTTGTTAAACCACTCAGTTGGACCACAGGAATAACTGATGCTAGTGTAATATTAATTCTTGTGAAGCTGAACAAAACAGAAAAAAAAAACAGAAAAAAACCCAACAAAACAAAAAACAATAAATACTTTGCTGCTCAATTTACTTTGAAAGATGCTTTTAAAAATCTGTCTGCAAGAATTCAGTCTAAAAATTCTCTGCATTTACACTGAAAGAACATAAAGAAAAACACATCAAATATTTTTGAGAGTATTAATTGCTACAGTTATAGTACTAACTAGGCAAGCAACATATTACATTCACAAAATCCATTAAGAAAGTTTGCATGTGTTCGTGTTGCTGGTTGCAGAAATAATGTGAGTCATATGAACAGTCTCTGTAAATCTTAAAAAGTAACTGCTGTTTTTATTTTTTATGTATTGTTTTAATATTTGTTTTACTATGATACTGGACATTAATTAGTTGTGTGCCTCTGTAAATTCTGCTTGAGTATGTCTTTCCTTTGATATCTCATTCTATGACTGCCAGAACAAAAAGAGGCAAAGTTTTAAATCTTAGAAATGCACCAAAAGTTTTAAATTACCATTTGCTATTTTGAAGCCTGATTCATCTTTCCATTATAGTCCTAGTGATAGAATTCAGGTGAGTCTAGATCCATTTTTTATATCACTTTCTCGGTTTAGATACAATTGTACAATTGTAAATTACCATTGCGTTATAAGATATGCCTAACTTCATTAGATTACAAAATTTCTTAGGTAGCAGGAGAATTTTCTTTCTGACTTATGTATTTTTATTTGCTTTTAAAAGAAGATGAAATGAAGTAGCCAAAAAGATTGCTTTTTAGATAAAATTCCAGAGTCTGCCTAAATATTCTATAAGAATCCTGTATATCAATAATTGCAATCTAAAAAGATGTTGACAACATGCTGTTGTAAACAGTGCAAATAATACTTAGAATAATATACCCAGCCAGAAGTGAGAAAGCATCACTCCCAGGGAAACATCCTTACAATTAGGATAGACACAAATCTGTTTTACTTTTTTCTCTCCCTTATGAATCCTTTGAGTATTTCAGTCTTTTTCTGTGCTGTGATCCAGATTCAACAGGAAAAGTGGAGAATAAATAGTTCAGCTCAGGCTCATGCGATATAACTCTCTGCGATTTAGGTACTACTACAAGAGGTCTGAACAGGGGAAGTACTTAGACACTCTTTGTGGTCAAGTTCACTAACTGCATGAAGGGAGACATCTTTCATTATCTTTTGTGTTTTATGTGTGTGGTTCTAAAGTGAAGTCTGAGGAAGGAGAAGTCAACTTTCTATTTGGGGAAGGTCTCAGACTGCTAATCCAAACCCCAAAAATTTTCCCCCAAAATTATGTAGCATGGCAATGTGTTTGCAGGTGTTCGCATGTCCTCTTACTTTCTGGTGACTTTCTTATACTTTAACAATTAGGCCTGATGGAGCTTCTGCTGGTGCCCCAGGATCACACTATTCTGTTTTGTTTATTCCACAAAATTAGTAATAATAATTTCTTTTTTAAAGTTTCCCTTTTATTGTCAGTCATTGTCTCATCATCAGTAATGTCTTTGGAGACACAAGTCTGATACTGAAGTGGTATTCAAATATCTACTTCTTGTCAAATAACTTGAATTCTGTAGAAACTTATTGTGTTCTAGGGTGAGACTTACATGGGGATTGAGACATCTTAGAAATCTATATGGAAGGGCTCAGGCATAAACTATGTGTGTAACCTCTTGCTCTAGACAACAGAGTCAATATGTGGACCCTTCTCGGTGCCTTGTCTGCTGATGAACTGCTTTGCATATGTTTCAGAGGGAGCTGAGTTGCTCTCTAAGCTCCATATGAACACAGAGAAAAATTATGGCACTGTGTGAAATGTACTGTCAGTTTCTCTCTTGCAGCTCTCCACAGGATGAAATTCCCAGAAACTGGAGAAATACTATACTGTTATCACTAAGTTCCTGACAAAAATAGTGAAAAGAACTTTCTTGAGTTTCTCCCAAAGACGAATCAGGATTCCGTAAAATTGTTGGATCTTTGCTTGTCATTTGCTGTCGCTCATGGACATCATACAACACTACTTGAAGCTATTGGCCAGGTAAAGCAATCTTGGATATCTTCATGTGCCTTTATTCTGAAAATCTGTATCAAAGTAATGACAGTTCTTGGACCTCTCAGGCTTATTCAATGCATTTAAAATACTAACAGGATTGTTTGAGTTGGTAACCTGAAATAATCTAACATTGCATTTATTGATGCAGAAGGTTATTCTGAATTTTGTGTCCAAATGTCTTACTTACTTACTTACTTTGCTTACAGTTCCATGTGAATAAAATACTTTGCTATAAACAGTTTTTCGTTTCCTTTGTAGTGATTCTGTCTACTGTGGAAAGTCATTCGTCCCTTATCCTAGAGACTTTTGCTTCTCATAGCACCACCACCACAGGGTTTTTTAGAGCATTGGGTTAATCTGAAGATCTCCAGCTAATATACAACCGAGCAGGTTGGAATCCAACCATAAAATACGATCAGAAAGCAATAGCAAAGGACACAATCCAAGTTGTGGTCAAACTAAGGTTACACAGTGTGGCTACTGCCCCAGCTACAGAGACAGAGCCTCAACAGCTGCAGAGCAGTGGCAGCCAGCCAGCATGCCTGAATAGATGAAGATGAGGCCAAAAGGAGGAGGACTTAGATATTAGCTGCTCTAATATAGAACTAACAAGCTATATAAGAACCTCACATACCCAAAAAAGAACTAGAACAGCTAGTTGAAAACAAAGCCCTTGAAGTTTCTTGTGCAACTTTTCAAATAGAAATTATCACAGCCAAAGTATTTTAAAAATATTAGCTTTTAAGATGATTTAGTTCTAAAAAATTGTTTATACTAGGTACATCATAAACAATCTTTGCCTTCAAATATATCATATACCCCATAATTTTATTTTTTTGTAAATGTGAGGCCATTAAATTGAGGCTGTGTCTTCATAGGTGCATTACAGTTTATGCAAAGGTAATCCTGGATTACCTTCATTGGCTGGAAATTAGAAGCTGT
Source organism: Aphelocoma coerulescens (assembly GCF_041296385.1). Lineage (NCBI taxonomy): Eukaryota > Metazoa > Chordata > Aves > Passeriformes > Corvidae > Aphelocoma > Aphelocoma coerulescens. The sequence goes on along the minus strand of NC_091014.1, from coordinate 32,920,920 downwards.
TATCCTAATTATACTGTTTTTAGTATCCAAACTAACCCACTCTTCATGTGGGGTAGTTAGGATACTCTGCTGTGTCTTGTGAACTTTAATTGTTTTTGAACAAACAAAAACTATTTATGAAAGCCCTGTTTCTCTATAAAAACTGCGTTTTTCAGATGTAATGTGTAAACTGTGTTATCTCTGCTGGCTGAAAAGATTATTTTTCCCATTCTCTTTATAAAGGATATTAATGCTTTACAGAATAGTTGCAGACTGTGACACAAAGATCTGGCAAATGAAAAACAGTCCATTAAATAGCTCAAAAAGGAGGAAAAGAAATGCAAGACAAAAAGACCTATGCAGAGAACCCATAGCTGTTTGCAGCCCTCCCCGTAATTCTGTGTAGGACGTACTCAGGATTAGCTATGGATACAGATGATGTCAGAACTAGTCCTCTAAACATTTTCAATTTTCCAATATGAAAATATGCTGTAGAAAATATATGGTGTGGTATCAGATATGAAAAAAACACTTTGGGATTTTTTTTTTATGTCAATATAATTTCTTTTCAGTAATTTTTAGTTCATCTGTGCTGTATACTTTTTTCCTATTGAATAAAAAATCTTTCCTGATAAGGACATCTTTTCTGCAAGCACTTCTTAAAATAGACTAGCTTGATGCTGTGGATAGTGCTTTGACATTGAAAAAAACCAGTGAGATGCAAACAAATTCTTGCAAGTCTGGAACTGATGCCTGTATACTTTAGAAATGGTTTGACTTATTATTAGATTAATAGGCTGCACAGAGAGCTGGATCTTTGAAAGAAGTCAGTGAATTAAGAGCAGACTATTACCCTGTAGCTCCCATTAACCTGCACATTAACCATCTAGATCTACAGATATTTCTGTCCCATACAAATCACTGGAATGATGGATATAGGTTTTATATAAAATCTTTGTGGCCATAAAATGGAATGTAGGAACACTTTACAACTACTGCAGTTAGAATGGCCAAAGCATTTGAATACAGCTTTGTCAGGATTTTTATCCTCAAGAGCCCATGTATTCACAAATCTGGGGTAGCTAAATATCACAGAGTTAGGTTTCTTAGTATGTTTTTTTTTTCTCTGTAATAAGTCATAAAATCATTTAACTACTGTCATGGAAAAATAAAATTTGACAAATCTGATAGAAAATATACCTGCTCTTGGCTGAGGGCAAAGGAATGGCTAAGGGGACCTGTCATCTCTGATTGCAAGCTACTGTTCCCATCCTTTATCTTTCGAACAGTGATGAGTTTTGGTGACAGGCAGTGAAATATAGCAGTCCCTTCCAAAGGGCTTATAGTGCTCTGTGTGTGCAGGAAGGTCAGCAAGGTGACAAACAGTCCACATTAAGGAGTTCCTTCATGGGGAGGAGCCTTTGCCAGTGCCATTTTGAATTTCAGTTACTGTATGTGAGATTCATAAAAGCAAACGAAGCTTGCAAAGTTGTAGCTGCATTGGAGCTAAGCATCTTGGCTTATTCTCAGTGGTTAGAAATAGGCATCAGAAGGACACAGTTAATTTCATCAAAAAGGTCTGAAGTGGGTCAACGGAATTGTGTTCTGGGACTACCCATTTGTCTCTATTGACTACAAAGATAAGCCAGTGTGCTAGTATAAGTATGAACAGTGGCAGTTTAAAAATCTAAAGGCAAATGAAATTACTTTATGTCTAACTTTTCCCTCATTCACATATCACCATCCTCTTTCATGTAAAAAGGGATCAGTGGACTCAAAATAGATATATCATACTGCCTTTCGCTGATTTTTGACTGCTCAATAGTTCATTATATTCACTCTGTGTTCCTATAGTACAATAACTTACTAGAGACTTCAAATTTTGGGTGATACTTCTGCACTGGATAAGGACATTATTAGTTAAACTGAAGAAAATAAAATCAAAAAGCCATGTTATGCGTGCACACTAATGATTTTCCAGAGTAACAGACTTCCTCCTACAGTCTCCAACACAGAACAATGGCAAAAATGGAGAAGACGAGGATTGCGATGTCTTTCCTGATTTTATTTTTGATGCAATAAGAGAAATTTCAGCCTGATCCTGCCTACCCACCAATGTGTGCACCTAAACATAAAGACTTAAAAATTTATTGCCGAGTTCACTTAACTGCAGGTTGCTAAAGTACTCCAAAGTTGCCAATACATGCCATTTGAAAAGTGTGCTGTGAAAGGATCCTGTAGTGTGGATATAATATCCAAGAGAAGCGAAAAAAAGGCACAATTTTTCTGCACTCGTATTTTTTGTAAGTTGTAAAGAATCTTCTTACAGATGGTGTGAACCCCCATAAAGCTCTGCAGGAGCAGGAGTGTTTTACTCATTGACAAGCCCAAAGCTATGGCTAATGAGCCCAGGCCAGCAATGCAGCTACCACAGATCTGCCCTCAGCTGGCAGCTGATATGTGATATTCATGGAGAAGATATTTTTCTGATGTGTGCAACATCTATTTGCTGATTGTGTTCAGACTTGGCACAGGTAGGAATATTCTATTTTCAGCTATTTTCTTTTTGATAGGAAACAGTGATCTTTTGTGAGTTTTTTCTCCCATATGTGAGAGCTATATTCTCTCTTTCTTTTAGACCCCATCAAAAACTTAGCTAACCATAATCACAAAAACACAGTAAAAGAAGTAATATTCATTTAAAAATCCTGTCTACCTTTCTTCTTGTAGTAATATGGATCATTTAGAATTATCAAATAAAATAAGGCAATGACACTCAAAGGGGAGAAAATTGGATGTATATATAAGGAATTCAAGTTCCATTCATTTTTCAATAAGAATTTTTAAAGATGAGAAGGTTGTAAAATTATACTCATATTTTGAGTGAACACAAGACTGATTTCTTGTTTATAAACCAACACTCATGTTTTGTTATGCATATATGACTACAGTTAATTTTTTATCTTTATGTTTATTTTTATCTTTATTATTTTTATCTTTATGTTTATGTAGTGCTTTTGTCATGCATTTCTGTCATTATCCTGAACAAAAGAGGTGAAGATAGAGTGGCTTAAAAAGTAAAGAAAAACCATCCAGACAAAAAGCTCACCCTCCAAAAAAAATCCCAAACCAAAACAAAAGTTTGGATGGAGAAAATCCCTATCTATATTATTTGGGGTATTTTATTAGTCTTTGTCTGAGTATTTCATTTTGATTGTGGTATGGTAAATATTTTTATTGTGAATGAACTCAGAAGGGCTCAGATTAGCAAATGAGTGCTTTTCTAAATCTTAATAAGAAAGATCAATAAGTGATTCTAAAATTACTTGTGACAGATCTCAGCAATAACAGAGGAATATAGTTTTCAATTCAGTTGTGTACTTCAGTGCATTTATGTAAATGAGACTGATTATATTTTATGGCTGTGCAAAGAATTGATTTTTTAATTTAGCTTCTGAATTAAGCAATAGAAATAATTTGTTCTGAGAAACCAGTGGTTTGTGGTTGGGTTTGGGTTTTTTTTCACTTTAAGTTCCAGAATGATTAAAAAAAAATCACTTAGTTTGAGACTAAAGTGTTTTGTGGCCTGTATAAACAATTTTCCTTAAGCACAGGTAAGAAAAGGCAAAGAAGGAGTTGGACCAGGTCCAGACAAAGCTGCTGGAGAAAGCCGAATCTTTCTTTCTGTTTGGGTATTATAACATCCATCTGCACTATGCAGCTTAGGTTTAGTTTTCAGTTCATCTTATGGGAATTAAATCTTAAACTTCTCTAATCCTAAATGCTGAGCTTTGAATGGTTTTGAAAAGAGGACAATTCTAGCACAATTAAGAGAAGCCTCATTTCCTCTTTTCTCTGCATTATTGTCAGAATATCTGTAGCCTCAGGAGAAATTAATAATTTAAACTATGAAATAAACTGTCTCAGATTCCTACCCTCAATGAGAAAGAGAACACAACTGAGTTCATATAAGTACCAATAACAGGTTGGATGTGGAGCTTGTGAAGGCTGGGAAATTTGTGGATAAGATACCCACATGTTGGGGATACTCCATTATATATGAGACATCATCACTGGCTCAGAGAGAGCAATAGCTTGATAATATGGGGTTCAGAAAACTTTTCAAGAACCACTGGATTTGAAAGCACTAATAAAATACAACAGAGTTAAAACTAAACATGCTCTCTCATTTCTTCTCTGTACCCTGGAGTTAGGATGCTAACCTAGGATCTGTGAGAAACCTGGGAATATATTCATTGGACTGCCATATTTTGCATGAATCTCAGGAGCACTAGATTAAACAGGCCTAATGATAGTCCTACATTTGCGTGTATGTAACAAAAATTTGAAAATTCTGGTGATGAGCACATTTGGCTTGCACTCACATCATTTTGAAGTGACTGAAATGACTTTTGTGGAAGAATTTATACTTTGTCAAATTATCATCAACATCATCATCATCATCATCTCTACTCATGTCTCCTCATCTGTCACCAGCCTTAGTTGCAGTCCTTCAATGGATGAAGATGGAGCAGAAATAAAAGATACCATTGGGAAGACTTAGCACAATAAGGGTGTTTGATATGGAGTATGTTTCATTTTGCATCCTGTTACTAAATTACTGCAGTTACAGGAAAGGGGAGAACTATTTCTAGTTTGTCAAATGTACCAAGTTTTGGTCTTACAGAATAAAAACTGAAGAATTTAAGAATTGAAGAGCTTAAATGCAGATTCAGGAAAAAAATTAAGATACTGATGCATTTCAAATTTGGAACACGACTGTAAGAAAAAGGGCAATGGGCAAACAGAGCAGTAGCTCCCTCTGTTCCTCTGCTTATGGGGTGTAGTGACTTCCTTGACTGTTTTTGGACAGATTTTGGTTTCTTTGTCATGTATTTCAGTATTTTGCAGACTGAACAAAGGAACATCAATCAGAATTACAACAGATGCTGTTTCCTGCTGTGTTATTACCTCCTAAATACAAAAGTCTTCTTTCTCTCTGTCCCACCTTCACACATACACTTAGACACAGAAAATTAAGAATAAGTGAGTTTTCATAACCTGGTGGTTTAAGTTTGTGGATGAGATTAGAGCCTAAATTAAATCCAAATTAGTAAGAGAAAACAAGAGGCTGTTTTAACCTAATATACAGTGTTATAGAAACTTGTTTTTGAAAGAAGGAACATGAATTATGTAAATTATATCTGTTTAAACTAAAGTTACTCTTGATTATGCAATTTCAAAGTTTCTAGGGAAGTCATGAAAGTGTCTTACTGCGAACCTAAAATTTTTTGTAGAGGAAGTGTGCATGCACAGTACTATCATAGGTTTGTTTTCTGTAAGTGTCAGAAAGAGGATTTCAAAGGACATTTTTGGCAATCAAGTTCAAGTTTCTGCTATTTCTGGCTATGTTGTTACAATAATTTTTAAGATTTGGACATCTACATTAAAATAAACTTTTTTTCCCAGAGTTCCTCAATATTTTCTTCCCAAAGCTCCTCACTCTAGATGGATGGATTTTAGAGCTTCTCTTAGCTGATAAGTGTTATGATCTCTTTCTACTGAAATTGGATACAGTGTTAGCCACATCCAAGGTTTCTGTTTACTCTCCTTACTCACATATTTATCTTTACCCTATTTTGAAATTGCTTTAAAATTAAGTTCGGAATTATCTTTTTGAATATATGTCTTCTTTGGTTTTTATTCAAGCTTCAAGTTGCTCCCTGTAATTATTGATCTGTTAGCTATGTATTGACTCAAGAAAGGATACAAAGAACTCATGATGTAAATTTATGAGTGAAATATTTTCCTTCACTGCACTATGTAGTTAGATAAAGCTGTCCATTAAGAAGTGTATTAATACAAACATTTTCATCAATCTGTGGAGTTTACCCTGGTTCTTAATTGAGGCCATTCACAACAGTAGGCAGTCATTGATTTAACAATAGTCTTGGGATGACTCATACACAGAACTATTTTTGAAATACACCATAAAAATTTTGCCAAAAGGCAAGTAGTTGTTCTCTCCAATGCTGATAATATTTTGCTGCATCTGCAGAGACCAGGCAGATTCTCCCCCAGCACTCTTTTTTCCCCTTCAGCTTCCTACTCAAACCAAGAATATAATTCTTAACTCCTTCAGCGCTGAATTCCCTATTCCCTGCAACTGTTCTAATTCAGATAGTAGCCTTTATATTATTTTTATGGAGCAATGTCTTTTGCTAAGTGTCTTTAAAAGTGATTTTCTGTGATGCACATAGATTGAATTTTCAGTTCTATGCTTTCCATACCTGAAACTGATCAAAATATTTCAGAAGGCACATACTGGTATACTGGTATACTGGCACATACTGGGGATGTCTGTATGTCATGAGCCCCTCCTTTTCTGTCTAAAGCTTTGTAGTAATGTATATGATTGCAGAATTATTTGGTCTTCCAAAGCACTGCCTTCTCTACATCTGAACTCCATTATGTTTTAGAAGCCTAAAGACTGTTTCCCAAAATATCCAGTCTAGAAACTGCTTGTTGGACAGTCTCATGAACTGGCAAGAGAGAGTTCAATCTATGACAAGACACAACTGCTTCCTTCAGAAACCATTGTTTGGAAAAAGATGTGATTACTAGGGTGCATTCACTTGTCACACTGCTTAGAGGTTGGAGCATCCTGGTGGAAGGCAATATACATAGCTTTAATCATCTCTCCCTAGATAATTTATGCCCATTACATTTAGTGTGGGATTAAAACAAAATAGTAATGCCAACAATGTTATTCACCCATTATGGAGCCTATCCAAAACTAACGTTTCTAGCTGGGTGCTTTGGATATCACTGTCAGCCCCAAGCTAAGCTATAGCTTTATTGGGAGGCAGTTTGCTTGGGATATGAAAGCTGTGCGTTTAAGTTTGTTGGAGTTGAAGGGAAAGACATAATTCTCTGCAACATTCTACATTCAAAGGGTAGGTAGCATCAGACATGCTTTAAAAAGTTGAGCCCTTCTTGATTGTTTATATGTTTAGCTTAAGGAAAGAATTTAGTGCCTGAGTCCAAATCGCTTAGTGAAGTCTCTTTAGATTAAAAAAAAACCCCAAAAACTATAACCTCTGTATCCCTCCAGATGTCCTCACTGAGAATGTGGGATAGCTAAGCCTTGACAAGTTTAGTGACTTTCTGTATCAGCAGTAGCATTGACCTGCATCTTCATCCTGCAACAGCTGGTGATACTTGTACTTCTAACAGCCAGGGAACACTCTTCAGCTCTAAGGACAACTGACACAGACTGGCCACAGCCACATAATATTCTTAGCCTTGGGCCTGTGCCTGGGACAGTATCCCTGGATCCAAAGATACAGTAATGACTTCATTTTCTTTATTTTTCAGTTAATATGTTTGAAATAATGAAAGAATGTTGAAGCCCAAAATGTTGTTTGCAGAGCTTGTCACTGAGGGCATCTGTTACAGGTTCTGAGGTGTCATAGACAGGACTTGGGGGTGTATTCAAGGTGGAAGACTTGCTGGAATAGTGCTGAAGGTGGTAGTAGGTTAGTAGGGGATAGCAGGGTAGAGAGAGCTCTGGGTGGGGCAATGGCCCTTGGTTCTTGCAATGCCAAGTGTTTTCCAGAAGACTGTTAGAGGGTACAGGTGAAAACCATGCCAGAGATTATGTTAATTATTAAGCAGTATGAATGGTTGAGCTCAGGGTTTGAGCTTGCTATCTAGTCCCACTTTATTCAGCAGTGTAGACATAGACAAATGAGATAAGGTTTTACTGCTGGGGTCATTTTCCCCTAATCCAAAAAATGTTCAAACATGAGTAGATAAGGAGATGGAAGCAGGTAACATCCAGCTGGTTTCAATAACAAGGACTGGGCAAAGGTAGCAAAAACACTTGGTTTTCCCCTTCAAAGCTGAAGTAAACTATTCTTTTACCCTCTACTACACATACATATTTACTGGATTTTGTTAGAATGGGAATGCTAGAGACACCAGAGCAGAAATGGAAAGTAAAAGAGGAAACCAGATCACAGAGGTGCAAAGAAAGAAATATGAATGTGTTATAAACTCAGAACTACAGAAGTGAGTATAAACAGGACTTACATAAATACAACAGATTGCAATGACACCTTCATCCCAGGCCCACAATAGATCTTTGGAAGGACTATTGACGTCACTTCTATGGTATCACCTTTTTTTCAGGTATTTGTTTTAAATAGCAGTTTCAAGTAATAAATTAGTCTAGAAGTATGTCAGTAAAACAGAACAGCTTCCTGAATTTTGAAAAGGAATTGTTACATCTTTGGACAACCCTGGTATCCAAATCTATCTCTCTTAAAAATTTTTAAAGTAGATGTCATCCTTTGAAACATTTTGAGACAGTATGTCTATAAATTACAATAAAATAAGAAATATGCAGATACATTCAAAATATGAACACAAAAATATGGCAGTTTATTTCCTTTCCTTCCTTTATAGATTTTTTATATTATCACTTAATTCTAAATTATGATTTTGTAGTTTTCCAAATTACTCAAATTCCTACCTTTAGTATCATTTGTCAGTCTTTGGCTGAAAATTACTGTAGTCAATTCCTTAAGGTCAACAGAAATGACAAGAGATTTTGCAGCTGACAGGTTTCTGAAACAAATATATAAAGAAAAGCTTCTAATTATATTAGTTTCAATTAATTGTAATTATATTGCAATTCAGTTGTAATAGTGTTTTTAAAATGCAGAACACTGTTGCTGTTTCTTGAAAAAATCTCTTTTAGTATAATTTTCCTCACAACACTCCATGCTGTAGGTTTTGTAATGTAGTTATTTAAAGGGATGTTAAATCACTTTTTAAAACATTATAGATGATCATCAGTTACATGCTTATACTATTTATTTCAATAAGACAAATTAAATGCTGTGACTCCATCCTCAACCAAGTGCTTTGACTGCAGTAGAAATGTGGATCTGTAAAGGGCTGAAATGGCAGGTCATTCTCCACATAGTGCTTTTACCTTTCAGTTCCAGTATGATTTCTGAGACTTAGAGTGAGAGGTACTTCACAGAAAAATGGCCTGAAGTGAAGAAGAGCTGATCAAGCCTTTTGTCATTGAAAAGTAAATCAACATCCGGCTGGTTTTAGAATCTCATAGACACGGCTTTATAGTGTATCTCTGAGAAACATTATTTCTAATTTTTCGAGGGGATAAGGAAATCTGTAAGAAATGTTTGCTGAGAAGTCAAGATCCCAAGCTGGGAAGGAGGGATAAGATATAACTGTAACACATTTGATTCCTTTGATGATCCCCACACTATAAATCTCTCTAACTTTGGGCAGGAGCACTAGCCTACTATTTTTTTAGTGCATTGACAGCTATATAAAGCTGCAAAGGTACTGAATCAAGTACATTATTTACTAGCAAAGGTGACAGTGGGAAAAGCTTGAATGACAGCTCTATGCTCTGCATTACCATCTAAAGATGAAGATCTGAGAACAAATCTATCATAAGGGCTTTGTACTGTAAGGACTTCTTTGAGAACAAAGCCCAAAGGGCTGCAATCATGTACTCATGAGCCTGAGAAATCCAGGTCTCCTTTATGAGTAGGAGAAAAGATGCTGTACTACTTCTTCCAATGGCCAGTTACAAGCAAAAATCCCAATAAACTTCATTTAAGTACTCTGTGTGTATACTGTATTAAAAGGTTTTTAAACTGTCTTGCTTAAAAAGATCTCTGATCTGCATAGATGAGATGATGATGATCAGCCTTAGCCAGCCAGTCAAGTAATTTATTAAGAGCATGGATTTTGTCCAGATTCTGCTTGCTCTGTTTTGTGAGTTGCTGTTCTGGACAGCCTAAATCCTGAGGAAACTAAATTAATTTCCTCACCTGTGTACAGTTCTCCACCTCATTCACCAATGACACATATTGGCCCTGTACGACTACAAAACCATCTTTTTTTTTCCTATATAAAAGAAATCCGTCTTGGAACTAAACAACTTGCCACAGGTTTGTTTTTTTTGTTGGGCTGATGTGATATTTTCTGATAGCAAGAGAGACTGTAATCAGGCAGTCTCTATCTCTACAGGTGGTATTGACAGTGAAACTGGGAAAAACTTTCTGTCCTTGTACCTTAAGAGGCAGGGAACATGTTCAGATGAAGTATACAAATATCATTGTGAATGAAGCGAGAAGGCCAAAATGCACTGACAAGGACTGGAAGGAGTTGCTGTAAGCTTTGGTGATGACGTTTGCTTTGCATTAGTCCTCTTCATCAAGGAAAGAATGCACTTCATACAACAGGCTGATTCAGGGTGTTTGGGAGACTCTGAGAATCCCTCATTAAGACAAGTGTGAATCATTTCTGTGAGAGAGAAAAATCAGATTAATGAAAAGGAAGGGGACAGCTCAGCATCAGAGAGATGATTCTCTGAGAGGCAGAGAGTCATATTCAACATTGTCCTCCATGTGATTTAGAGCAGAAATTAAAACACAGGTCTCATCCTGCATTTTAAGAGCAGAAATCCCATTTTGAGAAACACCAATGAGGTGAAATTGGTATTATGTGTAATTGTGTAAATAAGCCTAGTTATGCAGTAGCTGTAGTTTATTTAAGTACCTGCCATATTTCCAAGTTACTGGGAATGAATATCTGAATGCAGATATTTTCCAGGATGACGTAAATGTTTCATGCCTAATTTTCAAGTAGTTGTGGTAAAATAATCAGCACCTGCTGATGTGGCTGGATTTTTGTAGCATTCTTTTGGTAGCTAGTAAATCAGCTGAACTATCTATCACACATCACAGGTTTTTTCATAGTTTATGGTCATACCCAAGGAAAGCATTTCAATGGATGTCTCTCAGTAAATAAAGGAATGGCCACCTTGACTTCAGAAATGTAAGGCAAAGCTTTCGTTTGTTTCTTCAGTAAGATAACTACATTCTACAAATAGCCTTGATCTTTCCCCCTCAGAGATAATAAATTTACCATTATCTTCTAGAATTTCCCTATTTTGTAATTTAAATTTGAATTTCATCTTTAAAGAAAAAATGTACAGGACCAGTAGCAGATGAACCAACATTTATTGAATAAATTTTGAAAAATATAGAAATAGTAATTTATATCCAAGAAGTGCCTGATTTTTCTGATTAACAAGTTAATGCCTACTTCCAAGGCTGTAATTTCTATCACTAAAAGATATATTAATGAAATAATTATACATTGTAAAATTGGTGAATGTATAGCTTCATGTTAAGCTCTATATTTCATGGTACAGCTTTTTATCAGTATATTTTGTAATGTGGTAATGGAGCTTGGTAATCATAAAAAGACCATTATGCCAGATGAGTAAATAAATAAATAAATAAATAAGCAAAACAAAAAAACCCCAACCAACATAACAAAAAAACCCCAGCAAACCAAGGGCAGGTACTTGGATAGAAACATCTATGAAATAAATGTTTACATAGTATTGAATTTGAATAAAAAATTCAAAACTTTTTTTTTTTTTTGGTGAAGTATTTCCACACAATAAAAACTCACGTGTAGGTAAATGACTGCTAAAAACTGCCAATGAAATTCAACACTGATAATAGCACAGAAATGCACATAGAAAGAACAATCTTAGCTGTAGATACAATCACATGCATCAGTGTAACTGTTTCCACATGAAAAGAGATTTTGGGAGGTTTTTGTGGTCAGTTCCCTGGCAATCTGAGTTTGATACAGAGCAGAGCAGGGAACATAAATATCCTAATGTGTAAACGTGGAATGTGCAAATAATAAATATTTTATTAATTCCTGAAAATACAAACACATAGAAACCTCCAAAACTGTAAAAAGCATGGAGAAGGGTGTATGGCATAATAAGAGGTAAAAACCTGCTTAGGACAAGTGGAAAATAAATTTAAGATTTTTTGTGTTTCAAATTCTGATTGCTTTCTCTTCAGATATATAATTTCCAGAGCATGTGCTTGGCATGTTTTTATCAAAAGGACAAATAATTTAGTATATTCCAGGATGCTCTTTAGGATTGATGGATTTCTTCTAAATTAAGTGCTTGAAAATTAGACATTAAATTTAGTCTTAGCTACCCCCTTATAGATGCTACAGAAAAGTTTCAGCTCACCTAAACATAGTGATCCAAAATGGCTCCAATGAGTTGCCCTTGAGGTGTCTAGTTTCATCCATCAATTCTAAATATGGCTTAGAGTGTCTAACTCAGCTACAGTAATGTGCTGCTCTTATTTCTGCCATACGTATTTCTGCCACCTCTTTGGTCTACAACACTGTCCTGAAGAAATCCTCCATTGTGATGGAAGGTTGATCAGCTTTCACTTCACCTCTGAGATACCTAACTTGTCACAGACTGTTGGCTATTATTTAACATACAAACCTTTAACTGAGGACAAATCAACTAGTTAGCAGTGTTTAAAAGAGAAGTCAAAAAGAGCCCCAAAACAATCAGTTGGGCATGCAAAACTACATCTAGTGCTAGCACTGGCAAGGAGTGAGGAGAGTTTGCATATTGTATACACTGCTTACCTCTCTGCAATGTATGCTTATTTCAAAGCTTCTACTGTTTCAAGAGATGTTATTAATTACAGAAGAAAACAAATTTTTGATGGAGTATGATGATTTGAATGGAATGGGAACACATGAAATATTAATAATAACTTGCAGGTCATGAGTTAGTGAAATACTTTTTCAGTTTTCTTGCAAACCATCATGCTTTTCCTACCCTTGAAAAAATCAGAGTGGTTAAATCTCACTGCAAAGAATTGTTTTTGAAGATTGTAATTAAGGTCCAAATCCAGCTGTAGCTAAAATATTGCATTGTATATGTGCATAGCATTTTTCTGTATGGTTTTATCAGTTAAGGCTGTAGTATTTCCAGTTTTATTGTTACCTGAGAAATCCATTTCCAGCATATTTTGTTCATGACATTGTTCACCCATTGTAAGCACATAAGATTTGTCCTTCAGACACTGCATAACCTTCCTGTCAGTTTTTGGGATGATTTAATAAAATTGTTGTTGACTCTAGCATGCTTAATGGTCTGGAACATTTTTGTATTAACAATTTGCATATTCCTAATGAAAACACTGAGGTATTTCACTGTCAGCTGTTTGCCAGTCATAAATTTCACCTTGCAACATTTGGACAGAAAAGCATTTTTTTCTCCATGTGCCTTTATTACATGCTTTTGCTTCTTGCTATTCTTTGCTTAGCATTGAAGCTGATGTGAAATGAAGTGTATAAATATGCCTTTTCTTGTATATTTTTGCACAAGACAGTAAGGTGGAAAACCTGAAGTTTCTATGTTTAGTAGGACAAGTCCAACTTAAAAATGCAGGAGTTTGATGTGGTTCAGTGAAAGCACAGTCATATATTAGAGGAAAATAAAGGTATTAGGACTAAGTGCAGATTTGGATACAGAAGACTATTCAGTAGAATTAATGAACATTATCCTTTTATTCTTAAGCAATGAATGTAAGAGTTATTTTATTCCAGGGCATTATTATTATCTGTATCCAGCATGAACTGTGGAAAGTGTACAGTGATTTGCATTTTATAAAAGAGAAGTTATGTTTGGGTTAGAATTAGAAGTATGAAATATGTAGTAATTTCACTCTTGCAGTGTCCTTGTTGATATGGCAACTATTATATTTGGTTTTTATTAAGTAGAAGATTATCTTTCATCTTAATAAATGTCTTGCACTTTTACTTTCTAATGAGACAAAATGCCTTCCACAGCAAATTTAGTTGTAAGTTTTGTCAGTAGAAGTTTGCCCTATTTAACATTGCTCTTTCCAGAACTTCTCTGTCTTGAGGTCATTACAGAATGCTATTGTTTAGGAGGTTTTTTGTGAAATTACTAGTACAGTGTCTCTACATAGGACATCAACACTGGAGTCAGAGAAAACGAAAAAAAGAAATAAAAATGCTTTTCTCTTCCAAGAAGTTAGTGATCTGTCATGAATTCACAATTAAACTTTTGGGCACTCAGCAGAACAGAAGATCCTTCTGATGAAAAAGTTTATTGCCAAGTTCAAATCAAAATAATTCAAAATAACATACATTCCAGATTTTTCCTTATGAAAATGTTTTTATTTTCCAAGGTGAGACCTGTTCATGCTTCATTACTAATATTTTTTAACCTTATTGCTTCTTCTCTCAAATTAATACCCAAAACATGAGACAACTTTACAAGCAGAAAAGGTCTGTCTTCACATCTCCTGTTGCAATTAGTTTTCCACTTAGATATAAATAATAACTGAAGCAGAGATTTCACCTTTACTGTGGTTCTTCACAGGAGTGAATTTAATTTCAAAACAGTTAGTTTCCTTCTCTCAACCAAGAATATTTAGTCATTTATATGAAGAGAAGCCACTGCATGGAGATATTTATGTTTAATACAATCAGCTGGCATGTACAAAGGGCAGGAGAGTTCCGAAAAGTCTCCAAGTTTTCAGTAAATATTGGATATATTCTTTAATCTAATGATCCCTTTCAGTCTGTTTATCCACAACCTCCCAATATTCAGTGCTTTGTCAAGAGGCCATCACATGTTTGGGTGGCATAGCTTATGCTGAGTTTCTTCATCTTGTACGTTCAGGATAGTTAAACCTTTTCCAGAATCTTTTTTTTTTTTTTTCTCTGAACACCTGACATTCCCACTTATTTTTCAAGCCTTTCTTTTCATACCCATCATATAACCTATGCGTGGCCACCATTCTTCAACTTCCTATCATGCAAATTAGCCTAACATTTCCATTAAAAAAACAGGTTGAACCAAAACAGTTTTCTCCCAGATCCTATGCTAAACAGACAATTACCCTTACAAATTGGATTCTAATAATTTCTTTCTGTCCTTGACAGATTGCTCCATCTCTACAACATAATGAAATACACGTGCTTCACAAGAATGGCAATGAACAAAAGCTGGTTCATAGATGTTCTCTTCTCCTTCCAAGGAAGAGGACAGGAAAGGGAGGAGCATAATTTGCAATGACTCTTTTCAGGAGGGAGTTTACAGCTCTAGTCTTGAGTTAAACAGCCAGTGAAACAGCTGAAAGACATGCAGTCCAGAGCTCTGCCTGTTGTCTTGGGGTGTGGGGGTGTGTGTGGGGGGTGTGTGTGGGGGGGGATGGTGGGAGTGTGTCCTGCTACAAAAGAAAGGTGCCTGTTTTAAAAACCTTTGCTTCTGTCACATATTCCTAAATCAGACACACAGGGAATTTCGGTAGGACATAATCGCTGTCTTTAAAATATTCAGGTCCCTAGCTTTTGATAAACTACAATATCGATTCAACAATTTTTCCTCTGTTTTTCTGAAAATTATTATAACCAAAATTGAAAGTGAAAAATGAGTCTGTGACAAATAAGGTCAGATTTCCTCCAAAATATAATTTGCTCTTAGCATGCTGGTATTACTGTTATGTCTATTATGACATTTTTATGAATAAATAGTTAATATTATAAGAAAATCTATTTCCATTCCAAGTGATGCTTTTCCATTTTTTCCCTAGAAATATTCAACCAGAATGTGATTTACAAGTATTACCTAGTTTTTATGTTGCAGGGTCTTTCTTTCTGTAAGATACTTACATACACAAATTCATAATATATAAGCGTACATATATTCAAATATACTTTTCTACAGTTTTGAATCTGCCAATTTGAATCATGAAATCATATAACTGCTGCAAATAGAGCAAGCAATTTTTGTTGCATCAAAAGACTCAATGTACAAACTTATGATGATTATAAGAACATTTCTTTACAGTGAAAATATTACTATTTCAAATATTAAGTTACAGTGACAAGGTCCCCATTGCAATGTGACTTTATATACTTCTTCAATCTTTCATAATCTCTCCTTTATGTGACAAGGCTGTCAAAGAAATGAATGCAGTATGTTTTTAGGTAACCGTGGAATCATTATGTGTAGAGCTCAGAAGCAGACCAAAGGAGAGGCGCAGAAGTAAAATAGAAAGGATATGCTTATGTTCCTTCCACACATGAGGCTCTAGGAAGCATAGGCTTGAATGAGGAAGAAAATCAAGCTGCAGGGATTAGACATCAATGTAATTTTAGAGCAGTTACTGCAGATGAACAGAATTTCTGGAAACCAACACAGGCAACCACTTTAAACATGCAGGTATTGTCTCAGAGGATAAACTGTGCCTCATAGAATATTTAGCCTTTTGCCATCATGAAAGTCATTACTCTGTTTTCTAGTTCTGGATGGTGAATGCCATATTCTCATAGAGATTACATGGAATTGCAAAATTCCTAAGCAACTGGGTTTTGTGTCCACCTGCTCTTATAGAGAAATGTGTACATTCCTCTAAAAAGGTTTGGTGGCATTTTCTTTCACAGGAAAGCATTGCAATCGACAGGATAAACATTACATGTTTACACAGTTGAATAAATATTTTACAGGGGAAATATTAAATCAGTTTTCCATTTAGATGGTCTGGGACAGTTGGAAGACATTTACATTTGTAGCATCCTCTCTCTTAGTGAGTGGAAGGGATCGAAATAGTGTAAATTTACTGCTAATAAAGCTAAAGTATTCCTTGACAGAACTCCATATACTGTATTAGGAGTGTAAGTACAGGGGAAAAAAGTGGCTCCATAGAAACCTGTTTGTGGGGGTTTTTTTTCTGTTTTGTAGTGGGTTGTTTGTTGTTTTTTTTTCCCTCATGGAAATTCCTTAGCAATAGAAAGAGTAACTCTGATACTGATGATGATTTCTACACTGGCAACAGACAATACAGTGGTGTCAGAGTGTCTGTTTCCATCATGAGATTCCCAGGGGACCAGTATGAAATTAACCTAGTTAGCAATCACAGCCAGTGATATCAAACTTCCCTAAAATTCCCTTTTCAACAAAACCAGTCTCATCTGTTGGCAATATCACTGGGTTCCTTAGATATGGAAGCCAAAGGCATTGGGATTTTTTTTTTTAATAATTTTTATCAAAATACTGTTATTGTTGTTATTATTATCTCTCATACGTGAAGACTAGGCCATCTTTCAAGTAGTAAAGTATTTTATTACATCTCACATTCTATGAATTTTTATGATAATAATTTAAAATTAAGAATTATATCAAGAGTTTGACATAGAATGAATTTGCTAATTCATTTTTTCTTGTTCTTAATTTTTGTCCTCAGGCAAAAGTAAATAATACAGTTCAACACTGAGTTTCCCACTGGATTATTGCATTATACTTTTAAAATATAAGAAAGAACTTAGGGTTCAGAAAGGCTCCACAAAACTTTTCTATGTAGACATCATAGTGTAACATATTTTGATATATCATCTTATTTAAATTCTAGTCTGGGTAACTGGATTCGGATTCAGAATAACAAATTCCTCTGTGTTTCAACTGAGAATTTCAAGGTTGTCTGTGAGGTGAAGTGTGAGTCTCCTGTCGACAGCACTGGAGACTACAGGGACTTCATTAGATACCGTATCTGTAGAAAAACAGGCAGGTTTATAGATGGTATCTAGAGGAACGGTACAACAGGGAAAGATTTGAGTTATGCAATGATCAAGGCCATCAGGATTAGCAGGATAACAGGGTGCAAAGAGAAATGCAGTTTGATGGGTTTTTTCTCAATTGAAGAATTCTTTCAAGAAACTCAAAGGATTGCAATAAGTCATTCATTAGTCAACACCTAAAATCAACAGCCCTATCTGAGGAAAGGGAGCAAATCAGAAAGCAAAACTGTCCAAAATCTGGACATCATAGTAATTGAAGGAAGTGACCAATGGTTTTGATCTTTTGAACATTGTGCTTTCAGCTGAAGTATGTTCCTTGATCCTGGGTGGTAGAACTTGGATTAACAGTAATGAAATAGTGATGGCATCTCTGCCATTATAATCCAACTTTATAAATTGAGGGGAAATGTTGTTAAAGTTTATGACTTGGCAGTTTCTAATTCATAGCTGAATATACTGCCTAAAAATAATCTGGGAGATAAAAAAAGCTAAACTTGCAAGCTTTTGAATTGCATCTAAAAGCATTACATCATGTTGCTTGGCGCTTCTCATATAGAGAGAGATTTCGGTGTTAAACAGGGAAAAGTGTGATTAATTTCCAGAAACAGTGTGAAAGTTGCTGCAATGGTCAGTTTGTGTGAGCACAGTTTGCATTATTCACTAACTATGGCTTGGTCCAAGTTGAATTGATTATGTATGAATTTTGGATTAATTTTGCTATAAGGTTTTGAAAATTAATCTCTTGTTTACTTGATAATACAGTTGTAATAAAAAAGATTCAAAGCATCCTCAACACAGTGCAAGAGGCTGGACTGACAAGATAGGAATGAAAGAGAGACTGGCCAAAGGTTGCATGTGGATTTGAGTGACAAGAGTAATAGAAGTTTCAGGGTTTTGTCAGGTCAGCACCTTTAGCAGCATGAAGCTTACTTATCCCTTCAGTCTTGCACTACCTGCAGCTTGTTAATCACTTGCAGTTCCTGTACATCAATATTTTTCATACATCTCTATGAAAAAACCCAAAACATGGTGGAAAAATAGAAGCACTGTGAATAAAGCAAGGATATTTGCCAAGCTTATTTTTTAATTTTTCCCTGGGTCCTTTTCACAGTTGAAAGACTAGAGGCATAATTCATCTGATATTTTATGAGAAACTCAATATAATACTTTTCTTTTCTTTTTATTTTTCTTTTTTTTTTTTATTTTTCTGGTTTTTTACATCTAAATGTGGTTAGACATGACTGACAACCCATTTTCTAGAACCACTGGAAATATGCCATAGAGCATCCATAAAGATGCTTTCTCCCCTGAAAACACTTTGATAGGTTTATGTGCATGATGCAATATCATGCAAGAATATCCAAAGGTGTTTTGAGAGATCTAGTTTGGTTACTTGCTTATCTGAGCATTGTTTAACCCATACTAACATATCTTATTACTTAAGCCCTTGGACTTTCTCCTGCTTTGCATGTCAGTGGATCAGCCATCAAAGTACAAGGTTTCACATGTTATATTCAGTTGTATTTTGACAAAAAAAATTCAGGTGGGCACATTGTAGCACTGAAGTCCACAATTTAGGAAAATAGTGTTTTACAAAGGTCTCAGGTAGTATTTTTCTGATTATTTTTGCAGATTTTGGCTTATGCAAAAAATGTGCTTGCAATACCTTAAAAATTAAAAGCTGACCCCTGAAACAAACTGATAAGAGCTGATTCTGAGACAGATAATCTAGATGACAAGACTGTAAAATATTTCCAAGGGTTCTGCTCGAATGTTGGTACCAGAGACCCCTTGACTTCAAGCAAAAAGAACATTCCACTAATGGGATCTTCTCTCTTGGACAAACTGTGAAATCCCATGGTTTTTCCATCTTATATTCTTAGTGCAAAAGATAGGTTACTACTATCTGGGAATTTGGATAGAGTTTATGTATTGTAAGTTAATCCTTTTTGATATTTTTCCTGAAAATGTTAATTAATGTCTGTATAATCTATGCCACAGGAATAGAGGTGATTTTTGTCACACACCCCTTCTGGTACTATCCAAATTTCCCATTACTGTACATCTGTATCTTTTAAGTATGCAGATGCAATAATAAGATGAGCATAAATAATTATGAAATTTATCAATAATAGTATTGGGTGACGACTGGAAATCTGAGATCTACTCACAGTTCTGCTCATAAGTTTTCACAGCTCTCTGCCCCATCTTCCTTTCTTCATAAAAAAAACAACAATCTGTTTCCATTGTAAATTTGTGGTGAGATTTCCTAACGGAAATATTTGTATGAATGATGGAAAGAATGGCAAGAGTTACCTAACCACATTTTTATTGCAAATGCATTTATATGCAGGTGTAATTTCAATTATTATTAAATAGGTGTCATGTTTGTCTTTTAAACACTCAGTTCAATGTAGACCTCTGACAAAAGAAAGTATTTCATTAAATCTGAGTTAAAGTTGCCTTTGTATTTGTGCCTTACCTCAGAATTAGGGTCAGTGAAATGTAACTTTTTAAAATCAGAAAATTCTGAATTGTAGGACATGGAGTTATTAATCTGCCACCTTTGAGCAACATCTTTAAAAGTCCACAATTATACAGATTCACACCTGGTCTTAGCCACCAAGGTCATATTTGAGA
The DNA here is from genome assembly GCF_041296385.1 of Aphelocoma coerulescens. NCBI lineage: Eukaryota > Metazoa > Chordata > Aves > Passeriformes > Corvidae > Aphelocoma > Aphelocoma coerulescens. The sequence continues at coordinate 32,900,799 of NC_091014.1, read as the reverse complement.
GCAAACAGAATGATATTTAACTCTTTTTTTACCTTTTCAAAGGTAAATGTGTGGCTAAATGAACTAGTTCAATATATCCCCAAGAGCTGTAACAGTGGGATACAAATAGGAAGTAACCCCAAATAGGCAATGTTCTACAATCCCTTTATATATTTGCATAAATTAAGTTGATTTTTCTGCAGGATTTTCATTCTCACAGCAGTGAAAGATCAGTGTCAAGAGATGGCTTGAATTTTTTTTTTCACTGATATTGGATTAAGACACACAGAAATATCTCTTTCCTTGAATAAAGCCAGTACAGGCTCAGACCCAGATCTCCTTACACTGCCAAGTTTCTCCAACTAATCCCTTCACCATTCAATACCACTGCACTTAGCACAGTGAATCCAGCTGAAATTCATGTGGATTTTTGCCAGCAAGGGAGGAACAGTAAAGTCAATATTTCACTCTCATATTTTCACATTGTTTTTCTAGATATTCACAAGTTTAAGTTACATATGCATCAACTCCTTGTTTCCTGGCTTTCAGATATCTGAAAGTCACTGGATTAAACATTCTGGAAAGAAACATGACTGTACTGATATTTTAGATCCTGGTAAAAGACATTTTTGTCAGACATTTGTTATGTACCACACGCTTCAGATCCAAACAAACACGATTTTACTGCATGCCAAGGTAAGTTGCCAAGAAATGTTTTACACAGAGTGTGGAGAAACAGGGAGGGGGATTATGTAGCTGTTAGGAGGTGCTGTAAATTCTTGAGGTCATGAAAAAGTTTGTGGAATAGAGCAAAGTAAAAAGAATGCACAGTATTCAGTAAGAAAAATAAGGTAAGGCCAGAAGACGTTTTCTTGATTTAAAGCCCTGGAGTTGGGATCTGAAGTAGATGACAGACAAAAAGGTTTTTCTGTAGTGCTTGCTGCTGGCAGTGATTATAGGTGTCCTGGGACTAAGCAGTAGGAAACAGAGACATTGTGAATACCAAAGGGAACAAGATCAAGAATAGAATCCGCAAGAATTTCAGCAGACAGTTTAGCCCAAAAGTAAAATATAGTTTAATGGATTCCTTTTGAACTGGGGGATGTCTGTGGCATTGTTTTGTATAGGAAAAGTGACTAGCTTTGTTCTGTGTTTGTCCTACAAGTCTGGGACTCTGGAGAGAAAAATATTGCCAAACCACCAGTCACCCAGAAAATATGAAAAGAGACTAGGATAACTCATCAAGGATCCAGTAGGGCCTGTGGAAGCAAAACCAGAATAAATGTTAGAGAAAATGCATCATTCATCTCTGGAGCAGCTACACTCATGCAATGACATTGTACAAGAGATGATTACTGATGAGGTGATAAAAAGCAGTAGGGAGCCATGAATAAATATATCCAAGGAAAGTCACAAACACATGATTCATCAAAATGGGGTATCTTTAGAAACATTTCACTGTTCAAATTTCTATGCAAGGTTTCCTTTAGGAAAAAATTTCTAAGCATGAAATCAAATCAGTTCCTTGTTCCTTTCTCTTAACAAAATAATGCTCTAATTTTTACCTTGGAAAGAGACTCCATAATGAAAAAACAAGAAAAGAAAAAAAAACCAAAACCAAGCTGTTTAATAAAAAAAAAAATCCAACTATGAATTTGCAAAAGTTTTGAAACTTTATAACATTATGAAAATGAAATGCCAGATTGCCACACAGTTTGGATCATAAGATACAAGGTAGGTGTTTTCATGCTGCAGGATAAGTACTAATAAATCTTCAGTTTCTGCCTACAGGAACAGCTACTGAACTTGCACAACTATGATTAACAATAACTAATAAATAGTAAAGGTAAATAATTGAGAATAGCTCTTGCTGATAAAACATTTGACTGTAAGAAGGAGGGAAAAAAGGGAAAATCAAAGGAGAAAACAAAAAATACAGATATTTAGACATTAATTTGACTCTATACACAACCTTCAGAGTTCCAGATCTTACCCAATAACCCTTTAAATCATATTTTGTCTCAACATTTTTAGAAGTGCATGGTGGATAAGAGTGTGAATCTGAAATAGTAATAAAATCCACCAATATCAGATTTTTAAATATTGCCTTTGTAACTGTACCACAGAGACTGCATGTAAATACAATATTTCTACATCTGTACTTAGGGAGCTGACTGTAGAGCTAGATTGGTGTTACCAGTGTTTAACTGTGTGATTGGAATACTGGTGCTACACAGGAAAACTATTACCAACTCCCAGTGTCTGGGGATACTCAGGATTTCTGGATAGTGCCATAATTTCAGATCTGGATAATACTGCATATACACCACAATATGTAGTCCACTGTCCCAGATGAACTCATGAAGTTTGCACCCTCAACAACTTATATCTTTGCAATAAAATGTTCATAACACAGTCTATGTGTTTATCCTTTCTCATGTGAAATATCCTTCTCATAGTATCATTCATTATTTAGTAGGACATTATCAACATCAGTATTTAAATAACACCTTTCCACTCACAAGAAAAGGAGGTCAGATTAATCCTAATATTGAGATCTTTTTTTGTCTTGATGAATGGCTACTCATCAAATGTACTTTACCTAAAATATAAAAAATATTTTGTATTTTTCTAGTTTGTAACATCATCTCTCATTTAAATTCTGAGTAAAGCAAAAGCACACTCAGAAGAATATGCACACCCTAAAATTGTAAACTCCTGAGTTCACAGTAGCCATTGTTAATATGGATGGATACTTTGTGCTTATACTTTGTGTTGCATGTTGATCTTGAAGTTTTATTTGTTCTTTACTATCTTTAAATCTGAGATAACTCCTTAATGGAATTTTTCAGTGTTGATAATAAAGAAAAATCTGTTTTATTTTTAGATAACATGGACGTGTTCAAAGTATCGGAATAAAGTCTTTGAATTCATATTGCTTACATTATCTTTAGTTATTGTTCCATTTAGAAAGTTCAGCCAGTACTTAAGCTTCATTAAAGTATACAACAGATATGACTTACTATAAAGCCATTAATAAATAATTTTCCTAACCATTAGCAAGTATGAGCAGAAGGAAGTGGGTTTTGACATCATACAGTTTATGAAACATTTCTGTCTTAGGTTCTAAATTATGTGCTTAAAAAGATGCACTTTTTTCCCATTAAGACAGTTGTTTACATTGTATATGTATTACAATAGCACCTAAGGAATAAGAACATAATATTAAAACTAGGGAGTATTCTTAAACTCCAAAATAGTACATTTTATTGCTTAAAAAAAAAATTAAAAAACCAAAAGAAAACTCAGCAGAATTAAACATTTATTGGTTGGAATTTAAAAATCTTTTAACGATGACAAGTATTATTTATTATTCATGACAAAGAAAGAATCCTAAAGGTCTTAAATCATGGAAGCAAAAACAGAAACTAAAATCCAGGAACCTGCTGAGCTTAGATTACTTTTCACGATTACCCACAGTCTAGCAGTCTTCAGAATTGAGTGTATCATCATGGACAATAGGGTGATAACAGCTGCTAAAATAAAATGGATCATGGTTGTATAGGGATTTGTAAATAATCAAGAGTACTATAAAGAGAGTTAGTCTCAGCAAACTGAAACTCATTGCTGGCACCTCCAGGGAAAGCGTGAATGCTGAGAGAATGTGCAAGTTGCTCCTTTGAATTAGCTTTTCCTTGTGTACTGTAGGAGTTATTTCTAGAGGTTATCAAAGATTAGGTGATCCATTTGGTCTGATTGTGCATCATGTGTGATCAGAATCAAATAATCAAAGTAAAATGGAACCAGCAGTGCATTAAAGAGGGGAATAGAAAGCACAGCCTGTGTGGTGAATCTCATTTATCTGTTTTGAGCAATGAAGGCTTTCTTCTGAAAAGCCCTTTCAGGAAATGAAGGACTTGACAAAGTCAGGGGTCTATGTTTTAGCACTTATCTACATTAGAGCAAACTCTTAATCAAGATATGCTACACCATTATAAAACTGAGCTTGCATACACCGTACACTGTAGTTCAGTGAACCTCTTCATATTTATGAACTCAGCCTGCTCAGGCAACAGATCTATAAAAGGCAAAATTCTTTTGGAAATATCATCTTTTCAGTAATCACTCATTTTCAGAAGATTAACTATAATGAATATGAACTGGCCACACCCCTCTTCAAAGCAATACGTAGGTTTTTAAATTTGTTATATCTCAGGATCCCCCACTCTTACCCACTCTTTTCTCACATATGACAGCAACTGTTTCTCCTTTGGGCAAACGGCTGTGAGGGGAGGAGAGAAACATGGGCTCTACTGACTTTTCTTGCACACTGCTTTTTGTGCCCTGAAAGAAAAAAACCCAACATGTTCCAGATTCTAATTCCTTATCTACACAGCCGTTTGTGCAGGTATACTAATTTAGGCAAATTTTCTAGCTGATTACAACTATTCTAACCTGGTGAGGGGTGCCATGGATAAATCATTCATAGAATCATGGAATATCCTGGGTTGGAAGGTACCCACTAGTATAACTAAATTTGAGCTCCTGGCCCTGCACAGGACCACCCTAAGAATCACACCATGTGCCTGACAGTGTTGTCCATATGTTTCTTGAACTCTGTCAGCCTCAGTGCTCTTACCTCTTCCCTGGGGAGCCTGTTTGAGTGCCCAAACACTCTCTGGGCAAAGAGCCTTTTTCTAATGTCTGATCTAACTGACCCTCCCATCCCCACCCCTCTACCCAACACAGCTTCAAGCCATTCCCTTGGGTCCTACCCTGGTCAGCAGAGAGAAGATTAGCAATGTCTAATACATTAGCAGTAACTAATCCTCCTTGAGAGGGATGTTCACAACTACAATGTAAATTAACCTCCAGGGATCTGCTGAAGCAAATGTGGAATGCCAGAAGTGAAGATGCAAGAGACAATGTCAGAAATAGAAGTGGTAGTGGAGCAAAAACCAAGACTTCATCATGAAAATGAAAAAAATTAGACAAATAGGTTTTATCCAAAATTCACTATTAACATGTAAAGCTTTTAGATTCAATATCTCTGTCCACTCAGGGGCAACTTACTGTCCTTCTTTCTTCTGCAGTGCTCTTCAAGGTAACTTTACTTGTATTTTAACTAAATCAAATAAGTAACAGGCATCTTAAACATCTAAGACAGCCCACAATAATTTTATTTATCTTTTAGTGTTTGAAATAACATTTTTTTTCAAAATTCCCTGAGAGATTCCAGGCATCAGACTGATAATCACTGAAGAGAATGTTTTGAAGATTGTAAAGCTGGTCACTCAAAAAATTGATGGATGTCAGTTCTGTTTGTCTGTTTAACCTTATTTAGATTATACATTTGTTTTGAGATAGTGTTTAATGATAAAATTGCTATCCAGTTTTCTGCCTTCCTAATAAAAACAGCATGTTGTGCAAAGGCTCCAGTATATACTGATGTAGTGATAAAGCAATAATTTAAATTCCATATTAAGTAAACAGAGGGAGAAACACATCTGCAGAAAAGGTCGAGTTTACTGAGGATGGGGTCTGATATTGTAGATAAGTTTATCTAACTCCTGTTTCCTGATCTTAGACTGTATGTCCCGTCTGCATCATGGTGCTGGCTTATTGGCTTTTTTCTTTTTTTTATTGATTGATTTTTAACCCCAACTGTACATGGAATGAATGTGTGAAAAAGATTTTTACATGTATATGGGTTAGATTACTTTTTCCTGCTATTTTTATCTTTAAATAGGGCCTTAAAAACTGCAGAGTTAGCAGAAGATATGCAGCAGAACTGGGAGTTACATGCTTGAAGCTATGAAATCAGTTTCGCTTCCGACACACTTTGAATTTTCATTTCTTTTTTTGTTTTGTTTTCTCTTTCAAACACAGAAAATTTAGCCTTCCCAGAGAAGGGTCCAGTTGTAAACTAGATATCTACCTCCTGTTTTCAGGAGGTAAAGAAAAATAGGAAATAGGAGTAGGAAATAATAAGAAGTGTCCGATGTTTAGATTCACTTGGTATTTGGTCCATCTAAGGAAATAATAATTGATGGTCATATGAGATGAAACACAGAATGTATGAACTTTGTAACAAATTCTAAGATTTCCTGGGTGCATAGGCTCTTCAGCCCTTTCCTTAAAATTCAGCCATTCTTATTATTCCTGTGGGCATAAAAGAGAAAAGAGAAGAGAAAGTCAGACTGTAATGGATTATTTAGACACACAGCTGGGAGTGAGTGACATGATTCTAATTCTGCCTATTAAGCATGATAGGCAACTGGAGAGCCAGCTGAGATGTGCTTAAATTCTGACAGAATCACAGAATAAGCTGAGTTGGAAGGGACCAACAAGGATCATCGAGTCCAACACCTGGCGCTGCACAGCACCATGCCCAAGAGTTCAGTGGAACTCACCGCCTATCTAAAAGGTAGTGGAATGCTCCTGTTCTGCACAGAAGGAGCACCAGCAGGAGAAAACACAAATTTACAGACAGACTACTCAAGAGAGCTACATCTCCAAAACTGAACATTACATCGAGCACACGTAGATACTGGAAAGCAGCCTATTGTTCTGTCTGCAGACACAGTGAGAACTGGGAAGAGTAACCCTGGTCTTGATCAATATGCAAAGATTCAAAACCTGGGGAATCATTCCTGCTTTGGGTGATTTTTTCTAGATGTGAAGATAAATCAGATCTTGATAAGATATATTTCATAATTGTTTGGGAACAAGAAATACCAAGGCCAGCAGATCAGGTATGTATGTTTTGGTTGTGGTTTTGGGTGACTGGGGGGGAGGGGCATGTTTTGTTTTGGATTTTTTGTTTCTTTTAAAAAGCTCCTATACTGTAGGACAAAAATCCTTAGAGATATAAAAATATCTTTCCAAGACATCATTAATAGAAGAGGTAATTGTATCAGCAGATTATGAAACAGAGAAGAGACTGGAACACAAGTAATAAAAATAGTCCTGCCATGCTCAAAAAAACCTCTCAATGATAATTTAGGTAGATCAGTGGCATTTAGTATTCTAGGAACTTCAGTAGCTAGATTTCACTGGGAGGAGATGGTCACAAAGTATTTGTCCAACTATGGCAAAAAAAATCATCCCCTAGCTACTGAAGAGGAGATTTTGTGGCAAAAATATATGTGTTTGATATTCTGTATTTATTGAGATTTTTTTTCTTTAAAAAGAAGTTTGTTTGGCATGGAGAACTGTAGCTTTGCTGGCTTACATTTGGACTTAACTCTGTACCTGAAGTACAATCCCAAATAATATAAATAGTTGAAGCCTATAGTTGAAGGTTATTAAGGTATAATACAGAGGATAGTATAAGGTAAGATGAAATGATATAGGAACATAACTAGACACTGGTAAGTTCTGAAATCAGTTCATGTAGCAGATTTAAAATGCAACACCAAATACAAGACTAAAGAAAGCATATAATAAAGAAAGCATATAATTAAGAAGAAGTGTCTTGTGGGATGTGTCAATATGATAGAAGTGATTCCTTGACCTATAGAAATAAAATTAAGTACAAAAATTTGTGAAAAGATATGTTTTGGGGAAAGTTTTTTGCCTATTCACTTGCTTTCTTAAGGGCCTTTCTTAATAAGCAAAAGTTCAGAACAGGGAACAGATACCATCAAAACAAGGAGTTTGACATTCTTACTCAATTCCAGCAGAAGACAACTGTCCTGACATTCAAGCACAGTTAGTGCCAGACAAAGCTGCCACCTGATGCTTGTAAGCAGGGCCTCGGGGGCACACTTGCACAGAGGCAGAATGATCACTTGACACTCGAGCATAGGTTTCCAAACCATGGACTGACTGAGCAGTGGTGTGCAAAAGCAGAAAAAGGATCTCCAGTTTTACTGCATGCAAGGAAGGATATATGTTGCTTTTTTTTTTTTCCTGAGGGAGACCAGGTTTGATAGAAAAAGTTCATGAGTTTTGAAAGATGACTGCAAAAAAGAAGTTAAAAAAGGCTTCTGAATTTTAGAAACTTTCAGTTTCAGTTGTATAATTTACAAGCAGAGATGGAAAAGGAAAAGACTTTGTGGGAACAGGAAGCTTGTTTTAAGTTTGGGATAGAAATGAAGTAGGAAGACATTCAGGTCCCATACTGGAGCTGGGTGAGCCTGTTCAGAAAAAATTCTTCACGAGGTATGACCTCTCTCAGAGGATATGATCTGTCACTGCAGAAGCCACAACATAAAATCAAACTGCCAAAGTTAGTGATGGTAATTAATATCTTGCCCTTATAACAATGTTGAAGGTCTTTCTGACACAGATTATACTGTGTTTAAGAACAACAGACTTCATCCTCTGTTGATTTCTGGTTGCAATTTTCTACATATGGTAGTGCCAGAAATACAAATGTTAAACACAAAGGTCAGCTAAGTCTGTGGTTAAGTTACAGAGTAGTATCCTTGAATCTGATCCTTTCACCTGTTCCAGTGTTGTTCAAGTGAAATCAGAAATCAGATCATTAAACTCTTTAGCCAAAAGTAACGCTGCTGTACGCTGTTGTAAATACTGTAAGAGATTGGGTGTGGAGTGCTGTATAGATATATATGCATATATATGGAGGGAGGATAAAGATAGGCAGAGACAGCTAGGTCCAATATATAATTTTTTTAACAACATAGAACTGGTTTTCTGTGTATGTTATTGAAATTCAAATAAAACATAAGAATATGGGCAAAAACATAGGAATCTTTGAGGAATTTTGCCTTATTCTGGGGATGTGGTAGCTAAGCAAAAACAACTGTATAAAGAATGGAAAACATTTTCAGAGTCTTGATCAAGAGAAGACAGGAAAGAAGTGGATCCTGTGTGCCTGTCTTCTAAAAAAGAAAAACCTAGATACCAAAAAGGATCAGAGGAGGTTCTGAGCAACAAGACACAGAGGAAATATGTAGTAGTGTGCACTGTCTCTTTGTAAAGGGTTGTTGAAGGGCAAGTAATGTGTAACTTAGTGTTGCAAGGCAGCACCTCTGGAACATTCTTGTAAAACTGGTTTGACGTCTGTACACAAGGAGAGCCAATATGGATACAAGGACAGCTGTAGACCTTTCCTCTTCCTCTTCAGATCTTAGAAAAATATTTGTAGCTCGCTTCATAAATAACAAAGGTTTGCCTTAGAAATTAGTCCAGGACAGAAGTCTCATTACCTGCAGTAAAGCTGCATGGTCAGGGCTGATTCCTGGATCTGTGAAGGCCACAGAAAGTTGTTGTGTCCACTGCAGCTTCTGCCCTTCTAGCATGGCCTGGTTTTCTGTCAGGCAAACCAAGGTGTGGCTGGTCTGTGACAAGATCTCTTCTTGGATATGTACTGGGGAAAATGATAACTCTGAGTGAGCAGTGGCGCACACCATCCCTTCAGGGCCAGTGCTTGCTCAGAGACATTAACAGAGTTAGAGACAGTAACACTTAACAACATTACTTTCCCCTGGAGGCTGCCCAGTTTCTGACTGTTTAGTCTAATCCTTAATTTTTGGTCCAGTTCTAATGAACCTAATCTGACAGCACCTAAATTATTTCTTCTGTTTCATTACCAAATGTACTCTCCTCAGCTCAGCAGCTCCATTCCCTGAAGCCCTGCTAATTGCCAGTCCTTTTCCCCTTGTTTTGTTTATTTCACTTAGGATATTTTTTAATTCTGTTTTCTTCTCTACAAGATCTGTACCACAATTTTCTCTATCATCCATTTATTTGTTCCATCCATTTTTCCTTGATGAGCCTAGGATTTGGATCTTGTCTGCTCTTTTAGGTCAATGCTTAGACTTCGCCTCCCTATTTCTTGCAGGCTGGAGAAGCAGGGTGTACCACAGACAGCCTGTGAAGAGACAGATACCCTCTTGTTTTTTCCAGTTCTAGCATCTGTGCAATCCCACTCCTACTTTCCTGATGGTGAAAATTGCTAAATGGAAAATCTGACTTTCCATTTAGTGACTCTGTATCTTTAGTTTACATTTAGGTTATATGGGCCCATTGCTGAGCCCATGACTCACTGCAGAAGCTGTGAAAGAACATATGGTCTAGAAGCACTCTGAAGATATGAGGGGACTGAGCACAGTAAACTGTCCCACAGATCTGGTGCCTGCCCTGGCTGGTCTGAAGCTGTGATAAATTCAAATGTGCGAATCTTTGTTTCCTCTGGCAAGTTATTATTAAGCTTCTATAGGTGCTGTCAGGCCCCTGGGAGCACTAAGAGGTCTTAGATACCCTATCCAACCTCAGCTAGGGCCCTTCACCCTCGCCCTGCCCAGGACTGTGATTTAAGCTTGGGCTGGCAATCCGAATTTAAGGTATGACATAGTTGTGCCTATGTTAAGACCTTCTTCTGGCCTTGTCTCCTGGCTGGATCCCCGATACAGACTCCAGCCCTAGTTCCTCACTTGCTTTGTCTGTGACTGTCTGAAGACCCTATTAGCAACCCTAATATAGAGCAGAGCAACCACTGGGAGCAATATCACTTGTGACTTCTCAGCCCTGAGGGAGCAGCTATCCGTTGCTGAGCCCTGACTCCCATGTGACTAGGCTGAAGGTCAAAAGGAAAAGGCAAATATCAAATGAGAGTGTTAAAACAGAGCAATGATACTAAAAGAGTACAGAATTATCTCAATTTATCCTTTCTTCTGGCAGAGCTTCCCAGTGTGCAGCTCCATGGCAACTTTAACATCACAAGGAAGTTATTTATGGAAGGCACTGTAAGTGGGAAAACGAAAATTCCATCCGTTCGAAGAGCTGGCTGCTAATGCAGTTACTCTGAATGCTAGATATCTCTGGTAGGTGTTTGTCTTCATGGCAGATTTCTGTTTAATGTTGTACTACTTCCTGCGGTGCACTGACTCTCTCAGCCCTGCACTTTACTTTACTGACCTTGATTATGCACCCTTTTTGTGGGTAATAAGTGCAGGCTTTAAAAAAACCCACATCATTGTACTTCTTAATTCTCTAGCCAGTTCAAGATCCTTTCTCTCACAGAAAGTGTTTGAGATTAGTATGAGACTTGGGTTTGCCTGAAAAACTAATGAAGCATTTGTACCTTTGGCTTGTGGGTCTTTTATTTAATTTCAATCCTTCCTCACAGCTTGGATCATGGAGCTGGAGCCAAGGGAGCTAGTGGGCATGCCTTCAAATTGTAATTTGCCTTCAGCTGTAGCTTTTCCTGGCTCATGAATGCAGTCCCTGAGTGTCACTGCTGAAGTGCTTCTATTCATGCTGTGTCTAACTGAGCACTTATGGCATACTGGTATAGGTACCTCTCTTTGTTTAGGAATGTGTACACTATAGTTTTGTACAAAAGCTATTACACTGGGTAACTGTGGATTGTCTGAGGGGCTGGATGTTGTCATATCTAAAGAACTTTTCTTCCTTCTGGTTGCAAAACTTCCATTCAGCACACTTCTTACTCTTTATGATTCTTGTCATCTTCCTCTCTTCCGTCATCATTGTTTTGCCTACTTATGGGTAGGAGGCTATTACTATATTTATAAATGATGAATTTTCAAAGAAGAGAAGTTTTGGATTTTTTTCTTTGATTTCTTCTATGGTTTACCTCATTTGCTATTTATATCATCTAATCTTTCCAATCAAATTATTCTACTGCATGTCTGATCATATGACTGGATCAGTTTACAAAATTGCGATCCTTTTCTCCTTAAACACAAGAAGGGTAGTGTGCAACATTTAGTTGTCATCTAGTGAATAAGGCTTTTTCTTAACACTTTATTTTTTTCCCTTTGACTTGCATTTTTTTCCCCCAAGCTTTCAAGCAGAAATAGAAACAGCTGTTGAAGTGTAACTTCTCTTTCCACATTTTTTCTCTTTATAATTAAAGTTGGTTTGAACATTCAGTAGTTATATCTGAATTTCACTCTCTAATGTGGGATTGCATCTCAGTTGGAATGCTCTCAGGTGGAAGATTTCACCAGTGGAGATCTCACCCTGTATAAAATATATGTGATATGTATTAGGAGGGAATGGTGTTAGCAGATCTCAGTGAAATACTTTCAGACAGTAAGATGCATCTTTGTAATGACTGCTTATGAATGATTACACTGGGTTCCAGGGCAGCAGAAGGTTTATAAATTTGTGGAGGGGGAGTTTATTGTTTATTTTGCATTTTATTTTATTTACAATAAATAATTTACTTACAAGAATGATGGAAGAACCATTAGGCCATCACAATTAGAAATTCCAGTGATTCGCAAAGGATTCTTCCCATGTGAGTGGAGTCCTGCTCGACATTCTTGCTGTCCATAGATTCAGAAGTAAGTAATTTTTGGGATAGGGATGTTGAATACTTCTGAAAACAATGATAGTTACATGAGTCTTTGCAATCTGTTGGATATGAAACTAAAATGTGCTTTCATCACTGTGACTTATTGCAGCATCTTTGGTATGGCAGGTAGCATGGTGTAAAAGATCTCATTCACCCTCCTTCCCTTGTAATTCCCTTCAACCCACCGCAGCAGATCACACAGCCTAGGAAATGATGTGGTAGTAGTGCCTCAAAGAAGAATCTCAGAAGATCCGAGGGATCATAGCTTTTAGAGATTGGGAACTTCAAACTTCACTAGATTACTGGGGTAAAGCCAGTTACTAGCATTGACATCTGACCTGCCAGAAATGTGTCTGTCTCAAAATATTTAACATAATTTCTCACATTTACTTTCTGAATCACCTGTTTTTTGACAGTGTATTTCCAATGGCATCTGTATCAAGTAACTGGGAAGGTTTAACCTATGTACATTAGAGATGGGTGACTACAGGATTTTATATTTGCAGAGGAGAAAGGATTTAAAATTAGTTGCCTGCATCCAGTTTCCTAGTTGCTTTTCCAATATTTATTCTCATAGCATTACCTCCTGCTATTTCAATTTACACTGCCAGTTCTGGAAATTTCTGTTTCTCTGCAAAACTCCTGTAAAGCCTGGCCCATTTCTTTGCCACGTAAATAGAGCATTTACAAAGCTGAATGTCTACTGTGGTAGTAGCTGTTCATATTTGATTTTTTCTGAATATCAGAGTCATACTGAGCAAGGTGGGAGGGTGAGTCTACCCTGTGCATTTGTAATGGTTTGGAAATACAGTCATATTCTCTTTCATTTACTGAACTGGCTTTTTTTTCTTTTATTTTTGGTCTGGAATGCAGAAGAGAGGCTGCTCTTCCCATAACACTCTGGAACAGCAACACAAAGTCAAAGAACTGATTTATGCCTTATTTCCACTAAGTCATGCAAATTGGAAAGCTTCAAAAGCCTTAGCAATCTGATGCAAATGGTAAGATTATTGTTGGAACCTGATTTCCATGTGTATATGCTGTATGCATGCCTTCAGACAATATACAGACCTCTATAAGCAAAAAGAAGTTGCATGCATTTATTAATAACTAAGGACAGCCTTGTTTTCAAAGGGGAAACAAAGAAATAATTTTGCCATGAACAAGCACATGTGGAAGTAAAAAGAAGAAAAGATTAATTGATCATTTTCCGTAAGATGTATTCATGGTTTTTTGGAAAAGAATCAAAAGAACATCTCTAACAAACCCTGTATACAAAATAGGATTAAAACTGACTGTGGCCATTTAGCCCCAGTGAGCAACTAAGCACCAGCAGCTGCTCAGAAGGGGGAGAGAATTAGAACAGTAAAAGTGAGAAAACTCGTGGGTTGAGATAAAGACAGTTTAATAGGTAAAGCAAAAGCCATGAACACAAGCAGAGCAAAACAAGGAATTTTTCCACCACTTCCCATGAGCAGGCAAGCGTTCATCAGGAAAGCAGGGGTCCATCATGCATAACTGTTAGTTGGAAAAACAAAGGCCATCACTCTGAACATCCCACCCTTCCTCCTTCTTTCCCCAGCTTCATATGCTGAGCATGAAACCACATGTTGTGGGATATCCCTGCAGTCTGTTGGGATCAGCTGTCCTGTCTGTCCTCTTCCAGCTTCTTGTGCACTCCCATCCCACCCCGTGGTGAAGTGGAGTGAGAGGCAGGAAAGGCCTTGACCCTGTGTAAGCACTGCTCAGGAATACAAAGGCATCTGTGTTATCCACATTTTCCTGCGCAAGTCCAAAACAGCCCCATATCAGCTACTGTGAAGAAAAGTCATTCGATCACAGCTAAAACCAGCACAATGCCCTCGAAATTAATATTCAAAATACATTTTTTATTGCTGAGGGAGCTGGGGTTCTTTATCCTGGAGAAGGCTCAGAACAGACCTTATTACTCTCTCTGGTGAGTGGTGCCTTCAGTGCAGGTATCTCGGGGCGCAGCTGCAGTGGGAGCTGCAGGTTGAGCTCTGGGAGCCTGAGACAAGAGGCCATGAACTCCTGACCCTTTGCATAACAAAGGGGCTGGGGACCTGTGGCCTGACCAGGTGACCAGGCAATAGGAGACACAGCAGGAGGTGTATAAAAACCCAGAGATCACTTTGTTTGGTTGATCCTGATCTTGTTTCTTGCTCTAGAAGACCCCACACTGATATTCTTTTCCCTGGCCCATGTATGTCTTACATATAACTTGTTTAAAACTCCAGCTGTCCACATACACTACACACAGTGCAATCCTTACTTTATTGTAAGAATATAGTAAAATTAGCAAAAAACATAACTACATTGCATCACTACTCATACTACAACTAGGTTTTTATTCTGGGTTTACAGTCAGGATTAAAATGCACCTAGAAAGAAGATTGCTTTTTAAGTAGGGTCATCTGTAGAATCATGGAAAAAGAAGAAGTGTGTTTTGGAAAGCTACTCACTGATTCACAAAGAAAGGGGACAAGACCATTGGAGGGGTACGCAGATGCAAATCAGAAAAGGTAATTTAAGAAGACCTCAAGAGGAAGTCTTCACTGTTCTTAGAGGCTTTGCTCGCACCACTAAATAGAATTACCTTGTGGAATCAAGCACTAGTGTGTGACTGTATGTATAATTTCTTTATTAGCACAATGACTAACTGGAAGGATTTAGAATGAAGTAAAATATTTCAGAAATTTGGTAGATTTGCTTATCTCTCCTTTGGAAAGGAGAGTGTTTAAGCAGATGAATATGAAGTAGAGCATAGTGGCACATGTGACTTCAGGGTTAGAAATTTGCCCCAGCCTCTTTTAGTTTCTTTTGTAGACGTAATCACAGGCCTCAGGAAGGGAACAGAGCATGGATAATCCTGTGACAGCATTGCTGTACTGAGAAATGGATAGTAAAAAGTGTAGTCATTCAAGGTAAAATGTTGATTAAAGATCTGATTTCAAGCTTATTCTGCATTTTCAGCACTCCTATGAAATTCCATGGGGGCTTTAGAGGTGCCTTCTATGCAGACCCTAAGGAGAACAAACAGCTGCCTGCCCTTATAGTGCATCACTTCTAAATACTAATGGGATTTGCTAACAGGAGAAAAATAATTTGCACCTGTCTATGCCATCTTCAGAGCATCTGGTCAATTTAAACCAATTTACATCAATATTCAAAAAGTGTGAATATTGATGTAATATTACACTTTGAAATTGGTCCATTCATTATTTATAATGGATGTTGCTATGTGCCAGTTTCTTTATGGACTGGCTAGAAGGAGGTTTACTTGTTTCTATTGACCTACAGTAGTGTGGGAATTCTGGATTTTGCTACAAATCTGCATGAAGAACACACTTTCCCACTGAAAAAAAGCTGTTGATAATTGAATAAAATGAAAATTCTGGTTCTAAATTATTTTTGTGCATACAATTTTTAACTGGGACACAAAATAGTCTTGAAATATTGTATGAGGTTAAGTTTCACAAACATTCACCAGTTTAGGCATTTGGAATGAAACTTTCCATCTGAAAGACTTAGCCTAAATTTCACTGGAAATCATCAGTAAACTGTGCATGGCCATTTTCTAGTACAAGGCTGAAGAAAACTGCATTTTCTTTTCAAGTTAAAAACAAGTAAAAGAATTGCAGTGGTGTTGCTGTCAAGCTTTAGTAACTCTATATGGAAAAGGTGACCTGACATTTGGCACCGGAGCAGGACTGCATTTGGAGTGTGCCATTTACCTGCAAGTATCTGTGAAACCTACTGGCATAAATTGAATCTGTAGGGCAGATCAATATGCTGGATGAAAAGTCAGTGATATGTTCTATGAAGTGTGTATTATGTCCAAGAGCAGAGGCTGTGTCATGGATGAGTTGCCAATCATTTCTTCAATGCTCTTGAACATCAAGAGTATGTCTAGTGATTCTTTGATGTTTGGTTTATTATTTTAAATCAGAAGGCATGTTCATCACTAAGACAGTAAAGTCAAGTGCTGAAAAATTAGGAACTGATAGGGTTTATGTTTATTTGCAGCCTTAACCAAATACATATATATTAGGAGAGTATTTTGTTTTGTGTGCTTACAGTGTTTTGTTTTGGTGGGATATTTCTTTCATTCAGTGTTCCTGGTAAGCCTGATGAATCATCAGGGTGATTCCAAACCCTAACACACAGAACCACTACTAAACTTAGAAGATATGTAGTGACAAGACAGGGCACAGGAAGAGTACTTAATGCTGATTGCCTTAGAACTATAGTGTGATTTTAGGCAAATCAATGAGACCATGTTTTTATAGTTGTGATCCCTGCAAGTATTTAGACTCTTAATCAAGAACAAGTCTGGGCTTGCACTGAGGCCAACAGAGATCCATGAGATCTTCAAAGCACCTTTCTGACTCCCTGAAAATTTCACAGACAAAACTGCAAACAATGAACTTAAGTCTTTATTTACTCATTAGCTGGTTGCCTAGTTGCTTGTCCACTTTGAGCCAAGAGTAGGAAACAATGCTCTGAAGGATGGAGCCCGTCAGAGGTGTCTTGTCTTAAGTGGGATCATTACAGGGATAAGTGTATTGAAATGTACTTCCAGTAGGAGACTGGCTCTGGCATTTCCCAACTTGGCAGGCCTAAATTTTGCAACTCTTGAATTTTATGAGCATTGTGAAACTGAGAAATATTGTGGAGATTTATAATTTAAAGGTAAAATATACTCAAGTGAAGAATTTTATAATAATTTATATTTTAGGGAACAAGGGCTTTTCCTAGTTTTTTTTTTTGCAGGTTTGTTGGGGCTGTTTTTCAAAAGTAGGAGAATGATTACTTTCTTTTCTTTTACCCTTT
Source organism: Aphelocoma coerulescens (assembly GCF_041296385.1). NCBI lineage: Eukaryota > Metazoa > Chordata > Aves > Passeriformes > Corvidae > Aphelocoma > Aphelocoma coerulescens. Next base: position 32,883,674 of record NC_091014.1, on the reverse strand, counting down.
ACTTGTTTTCTCATTTAAGTTTGGGCACCATGTGGGATGTCCTTTTTCCATTTGTTTGGTGCCATTCACAGTAGGTTGTTCTGGTCCTTTCTCCTTCCAAAACTTTCAACTACTCAACACTTGTAGTATTCATTTTCTGATTGAGATGTCACAGCTTCTGCTCTGCAGTGTTAAACAGTGTCATCGCAGAAGAATATTGAGAGAAGACCAGTGAAGAGAAGGTGAAAATAGTGGAGACAGGAGGATGATGCAACTGGTGTCTACCACAAACTGGGTCCTTCTCAGTGTGCCTGGAAACTAATGGAACAGTGCCAGGAAGTGAAATACTGCAGTCTTGGGCACTCTCCCTGTTTCCGCAATAATTGTTGAGTCTGTAAAAATAAAGACTTAGCTTGAGGTGCACTGGCCTTCCTACCTGCTGACCTTGTCTCCCTTTGTGTGAACAATTGTTGCTTGCTATTTATCAGCATTTCAACAGATTCTCAAGTATTTTTTTTTTCCATTACTAGTTAGAAAACTGTATGCACTGAAGCATAAGGTGAAATCTCATCTTTGGCAGTTATTTAGAGACTTTCAATAGTTCTCCTTAGTAGTTCACTATATAAGCATGATCATCCCATTAGGAAGAGCCCTGGCAGATTACAATGGCTACTGTCTGTAATTCATGCCTGCCAAGCCTGTTCACTCAGCAGCAGGTGACATTTCAATGACAGTTTGAACAAGTCTCACCATTAGGCAGCATCTTGTCAGTTCTCTCATTATAGCAAGACCTGATTTCCTTCATTAGCTAGGAGACTTCTTTTTTAGTACAAATATCCAAGAATTGGCAATAACTTCAGTCCTCTGTTTACTATTAGGTTATAGAAATTGTTTAAAAGGAATTTACTGGGCAAGATATCTACAGCCAGAATACCAGTCTTTCTTTTTGTCATACCCACTCATATTGCCAGTAACCTGAGAAGGACAACATTTTCTGTTGTATTGTTAATAAAGGCTACATCTTTGCTTAGTCTTCTTTGATTTATGTAGTTCCTTGCTTTGCTTCCTGAACAGAGAAAACAATGACTAACTTTAAATTAATGGTTTGAGTTTTAATTTGAATTACTTTCTGATATGATACATTAATTCTTATCACCAACTGCAGTGTCATAAGTCTTCAGAACCAATTGAGGTGAAGCTAGAAAATCTTATACCTTTCTGGGGTCTGGAGCTATAGCATTAAATTATTGTTTTCTACTGCTTTGCAAACTGAAGGTACTTTAATTTTCCTGCTGTCAGGAAATGATGAAGGCAGGAATGCACTAAAAGCTTTTAGTTCCTCGTAATTAAGACACATTGGTACAGCTGAGTAAATCTGTTTCTCTCTACACACTATCCAGTTTTGGACATCTTTCTATTTCAATGCTATTCCTTTGTCCCCTGTAACACTGTGGTTGATGACAGCACAATGAATCCTTGCCCATTTTTATTTGGTATAGCTGAAACCTATGTGGCTTACATTTGTCCTTAAGACAGATTTCTATACAGAGGTTGTAGAGAAGTAGTCTGAGAATGGAAGAGTTAGATTGTGTATTGTATCAAAATATTATAATTTCTTCAGAACAAGTCACTCCAACTTCACCATCTTGGCATAGCTTTCAATAAAAAGCTTGGGGGAACTGTAACATGAATCAATGAATGGAGATCAACTGAATTTATGTATAAACCAAAACACTGATACTTAACATCTTCTGAATCACATTTGCTCAAGAAATATATTAAAATTAGCAAAAACTTAACATGGTGAGGTTGTTTTTTTATGAATATCTTATGGCACGTGGCAATCTGGTCTAAGGTGTCTCATTATCTCTATTCATAGGATAGTTTATGAACTTGTTTACCACAGAGAATGAAGAGGTTTCCTGTAAAATTTGTCCTAATTTAGGTGAATGCTAGTGACATTATATTTACTACAAAATCCTTCTTCTTTCCTCGCAGGTTTAAAAAATGAAAGCTGAGAAAGCTGAGAAAAGAAAATAAATTGACCTGCAGCATGCAAAAACTGCAATATAAACCAGTTCCTGGAACACTACAGTTTTGCCAGATATTTACAGTTTAAACTTCATTGTAAGATACTCCCTGGAATGCCAATGCTCCCACAATCTCAAAAGGATCTCCTGCTTTAGACTGGGTTTTGACAAGGATACAAAAAGTATGATGCACTTGTTCAGATATCCAGGGAACTGTTTAAATTCTCAACAGTTCTCCAACTATTTAAAATACTTAATATTTTTAATAAAATATTCAATATGTGCCTCAGCCTTTAATTTGTGAGCGTAACATGTCATTTACATGAGGGAAACTTGAATTCTCCTAAAAGAAAATTGAAGATTTAGATAAATGTTAAATACTTTCAGTGCCACCTATTGGCTGATAAATTGTTTCAAATGAACATCAGCTTCATAATTGTGGACAAAGTACGTAGGGCTACTTATAGTAATATTTCTAATTCGTACTGAAAGTAAAACCAGCATCAGGGTCTATAATAATATTTGAAGACATTATTCCATCTCGAAGAATTTAAAGTTTAACCACTTTCTTTTTCTTCACAGAAAACAACAAAACCTGGGGGATGCTTCAGACATATTATGGTGGTATCAATGTTCTAAAGCATTTAGAGAATAGGTATGGTGTTGGAAGATGCATGGAGAGGTCAGGAAGTGATTAAAACTTGTCTTTTTAGCCTGACAATGGGGTTTTACTTGTGTGAACCTATAATCCAATAAGTTTAGCTACAGTTAACTTCTCTGTAAAATTTCAAGTCAAAGACACTCTTCACTGCATCTCAGATCCCATTTCTGGAATATACTGAATTCTGTGGCATCTCTCAGAACTTAGGCCACAGAATTAACTTGCCACATTGATAATTTCATCAGGAACATGAGGAATACCATTCAATTACATGGTTAAATGTAATCTCATGATTGTTTTCTAGAGCAAAATTTGCCATTCTGAATGAATGAGGTTTATATATTTTATCATTTTTTAAATGTGTATGTTTAATAACTCTCTGAATGATCTTGAGTTTAGGATTTTAGGTAAGCTATCTAGAGGCTCTATTTATACAAGGAAGGCTTATTTGTTATATACATAGTATGAAGCTTGATATTTCTTTGAAGAAGTGATAATTCAAGATTATAATTATTTCTTTGTTCTAGGAATTCCACCCATAAGTATGATTTATACTTTTTTCCTCTTTATGCTGAGGTTTGTTGTTTGCCTGCCAGATAAGTTATGTCACAATAAGGAGATGGAATTATGGCTCATATTTTCAAAGAACCTAACTGCTTTGAAAACAAGGCTTGATCATAGTGCCCTGTGTCAGAAAGGGACTTAATATCCCATACAGCTCTTTGTATTTGCTGACACTTTTTTAAAGAGAGTCACCTTATCTCTTTGATAAACTAGATATTTTAGATCAGCTGCTTGGGAAAAAAGCAGAGCTACACCTATGCCCAGAGAGTCCAGCCACTACAGACTGAGAATGGTCAGTTCTGTCCTCGGAGAAGGAATTTAGCTAATTACCTCAGAGCTTACAGTCTGCTTAAGGTGAGCCTCTAAATTCCTTCTACAGTCAAAGACAACCTCTCCAGGTTGGCAGCTTGGAGAGAAATCCTAGTTATAGGACAATGATCCAGAACAGTAAAGTATTTTTACAAGGTGACTATCCTGTATCAGGAGTTATTCAGGGAATGCAGGTGACCTTAAATTTAACACTAAAACTTTTTAGGAGACTGACATTTTGAAATGAATCTTACCCTGACTGTCAAACGTTTTAACTTTGAACAGGTCCTTTGCGAGCATTTCCAATTGTCTCAGTTTCCTACAAAAAAAAAGAAAAAATTGCCAGGTCTATGTTACAAAACTAATCTTGGGATAAAGTTGCCAGCTGGGGGCAGGCAGGGCAGGACCTTTCTGGCTGAGGTCCCAGAGATCATGGAACTGGCCCTGGCTGTCGAGGTTCACCCTGCCTGGCCCATGGACAGCCTCCACCATTCCTGTCCTCATAGTGCACTGACACTGTCATTAATTTGGCACTGATTTAATTCATCCTTTCAGGTCTTTTCTACTCCTGGCATTAATTTTTGCTTCTCCTTTCCCCTTATGCCCTCTCTGAATCAGACTGCCCTTTTTTGGCGCTGAAGTGCAGCTAAGCAGCCTGAAGGCTGTGAACTTTTGGCCACAGACTCAGAAGCTGTGACAGAGGCTGAGTCAACAAAATGACTCAAGGCCTGAAACACATCAGAAAAAAGAAAAAATAATCTGTCCCATAGGATTTGAAATAAATTAGGTTTTTAACAAATTACAACAAATCCTTGGCCAAAGGAGGAAATCCAAGAATTGGAGCAATGTTTTTCTTCAGGCTAACCTGGTGAAAATAACATGAGCTTCAGTGCTAAACTATATCCATTGGTGAGGGAAGAATACAAAAGTGCAATATTTATTTAATGACAGAAGAAAATGTCTGACTCAGTGTTCCTCGGAAGCCCAGCTTACTACACTGGTGGTTGTACTTTAATTCCCATATCCAAACCTGAAACTATATAGGCTGAACAGAAACAACCCTCAGCTGTGGAAGATTATTTCCTGGCTAAGGGCAAAATCATATAAGGACATCTAATCTTGCCAAATATGAGTACTAGAAAATAAGTATGGAAGCTCATTTGCAATACTTCTGATGTTAGAAGCTTTTACTTATGAGTCACAAGATTTTGGTGCTGTCATATCCAAAACAAAATTTACATTTTAACTAGTGCTCTGGATAAAACCAAATGAGGACTTGGAATGCTATTCTTAACAGAAAAAAGCCACTCATAACTTACATAGCTTTTTTTTTATAAATGTTTTGATTATTAATAGATTAATTTATTTAGCTTAATCAGTCTCTAATTTCCAAAACAGGACAATTTTTCATGTTAAATTTTCAAGCACATATACATCTGTAAATAAATTTTGTTGGAGAGTTGCCCATGGCATCATCCTCATTTTAGTACTTCCCTTTCCCAAACAAACAGAAACCATGTAAGCCCTACCTTTCAGGTGGGTTCTTTACCCTTTTTCAGTGTTTATATCATTTGACTTAGAAAGTCATTCCTCCTATCCCATATTCAAATAATTTTTAACAATTTTCTAAGTGAAAAACATGTCATTACTATGATAAATCTCAACTGATGACAACACACTGCACAACTAAATTATCACTCTAAAAAACTCTTTATTTAACAGGGTTTCTTTGGTCATGATACTTGTTCAAGTATTATGAAGTTCATAATAAATTATCTCCACATGGTATTAACCATGTTCATGTTAAAGACATAGGTCTCAAGTGTGTTGATGTAAAATTTCTACAAAAAATGTTTTTGTAGAATCAGTGCCTTGAGAACACAGTAGCAGTATAACTTCAGCACTAATTTGCTGTCACCAAGACTGTGTTAACATATGCACTGAGCGGCTGCTTTCTTTAGATAGTGGTTCTGGGCTGTCTCTCTGCAAAGTACTTAGGTACAGTTCACTCTTTGTTAAAGATCTCAAACAACCAGTGTGCTACTTGGAAATAAAGTAATAAAAATCGAGTAAGACTTCTTTATACCCACCAAACTGCTAATTCTGTGTTCTCCCTGCAGTTCTTCACAAAGATTACTGCTACACAAATTAGGCTCAACTGCAGTGGAATGTCAGGAGGGAAAAAGAGAGAAGTGTGGGTTTATACTGTTGAAGATTCATAACTATGGAATAACCTTGTATGAATCCTATGATTCTATGCTTTTTAGATCCAAGTTGTGTCTCCTTTTACTAAAAGCGATGATTCTCAATCACAGCCTGGTATTTGTTCTGTATCCAGAACAGTTCTACAATGTCATAGAATCACTGAATCACTGAATGGCCTGGGTTGGAAAGGACCCAAAAGATTATCCAGTTACCACCCCCTTGCCATGGACAGTCTATCACTGTTTATTAATCAGAGAAAACTATTTTTATATTTATTCCTGAATGTTTTATAAGAGGCAAGTCGGAATTCCAAGTTTTCAGAAATTGGCAAGTGCATAAAAAGTGAACTAGACTTATTTTGAGAGGCTTATTTTAGTTTTGTCTTTTAAAAAAGTAACTAGATTATGGGGTTTAGGTAAAAATGTTATAACTTTATTTCTGTTTTAAGTCAACTGAAACCAGTCTATTTGTTGATGAGCCAAATAATTTATTTGTTTTAGCTTAAGACATTGCAATGTTTGTAGTCCAAAATTATGTTCCCTGGATATCCTTAATGTGATGTTGTTGGTTTGTTAAGTGTATCCCAAGAAGAGATGAGAACAAGAAAAATCTTAGCTATCTTTCATAAAACAGCTAATATGACAGTTTCATGGTATCTAAAAAATGTTTACTACCATTTTAAAAGATTATGTCAGGAAAAAATTCAAATGCATGAGTGTGCTTCTGGACAGCTTGACTGTTATGTCACACAGCTGTGTCACTCATATTTTTTGGTACAGATTTATGCTGTAGAATTCCAAAATATGCAAGATTCCAGGCCAAATGGATCCAATCTGATAATGCATTCTGAGAGTGGTACAGTTCCTTTAATTCTTGTTTAGAAAGGCTTCTCAGTCTTCTTCTGAGTACCACCAGAGTGACTAGACTCCCTGCTATTACTACAGTGTCAGGTTGCTTAATATTTGTACCTCATGTTGTCACTAGGAGAATGTACCATTTGATGTGCCCACAAGTCTTTAAAGTGGGAATTATTTGGTTATTTAAATAGTAGCTTGTTTTTCTGTGAAAGTTTAATAATGATGACTGTTCTCAAGGAAAAAAAAGAACAATCCCTAAACCCTTAGAGTGACTTAGACTAGCAGCTGGCTTAGTCAATTAGCTTACAGCATCATCTCTACTGTAATGGTGTTCTTCTGGATCTTGACTTTCTTTTATGCCTGATTCTGGACAGAAAAATGATAATGTTTGTTTTATTAATTTGTATGACACAGATTACCCATGAAAATTCTCACAAGTGATGCCTTTTTGATGGAAATAACTCTTCTTGGGTCTTTTCTGAAATATATCTTGGTGTATTGATTTAGCAGTTGAAAAGGACCTGATAAGTCAGCAAAAGGAAAAGCGAGCCCTAGAAAAGAAATAAATACATATTAAGCACAAATATAATTTCTACCTGAATACATGCATCATATTTTCAATGTTTTTCAGTGTTTTCCATATAACACTCTAACGTTGTCCTGCTATTAATTCAAAGAAACCCAATGCAAATTGCTTCAAGACAAATAGCAGTATCACTGCATAAGATCAACTTCACATTACTATGTTTTAACTGCCTTAAAGTCAAATATGTCTCAATGCTTCCTTCCACTCTGTGCTCTTTTAGAGAGCAGTTCAGCCAGAATCTGAGTGAATTGACATCTGGAAGTACCTGTCTGTCTGTTTCTATTTGTGTTTGCCTCTCACTTGGGGTTAGGTGAGATGGGGTGCCTTTCCCTCACCTTCTTCTACACTCACTTCAAGGTTATTTGAATGAAGTGAGTATAGGAGAAATTAATGTACCCTCCACTTTTTAATAACTATTTTATGGGTAAACACAGTTCTATCTTTTTCTGATATTAGTTATTATTTCCATTTTGTCATTACTGTCCTTAAAACCACTAACCTTTTTAATATTTTCAACTGAAAAAAAACCCCTTCTAATATAGTAGATGAGAACCTTATTTCATTGTAAAGGTGGAAGAAATGCACAAAAGTGCTACATATTCACATTTTTATCAAATAACTGAAAATTTTAAAAAATCTTTTCTTAATTATAGCAAAAAGATAAAATCGTATTTACTGTTCTTTTACAGCTGACAGTTGAATCCCTTGTTGACTAAATTTCTCTACCTAAACAGATCCACAATGACATATTTGGGAATCAGTCTTTTATCATCCACAGTGATGGAGCTTTCACTGTGAAAGCCGCAATGATTAGTGAAGTACAGCTTGACTCTTTTCAAATTTTGCAGTGTCTTGTAAAATAAAGGAAGATTTATTTTATATTTACACATATGCTTTGTAATTATTTAATCAACCAAATCAAAATTTTACAAATAAAAAACATTTGTCATTTCATTATGCATTGTTTGAGGCTGAAAAGGCATTTGATTATCATAATTGAGTAATGGATATTAGCTACAGTGGTAATCAAAATAAACACAGAGCATTTATATAGCATCTTTTCATGGTCCTTTTCCAAATTATATAATCCATGTACAAACTGCACATGAATAAAGTGCTAAGGTTAAACAAACAAGCCTTTAATGATCAGCAATGGTGAAGTCAAGAGGTTTCTTCCAGACATATGTCTCAAAGAGTACCTTTAACTGAAAAGGCTAAACATTAGGTTTTGTCAACGTTACATATTTCTTGTCTCAGTTCTCTAGAGTCCAAATATATTTTTTTTAAATGCTTAAAAGCTTAACTTGTTCACTCCCACTCTACATGGTGTTCTACGGAATCCTTTCACATACTCAAGAGATGCTTTCCAGTGGTGTGTGATTAAAGTGTACTTGGCCTTGTACACAAACATGAAAGACACGATTATATCAGTCTGGAACTTTGCATTAGAAAAAGCTGGCTTCCTTATGATGGCATTTGTTACACTAGTTGCAGGTGTGCAGGTTTTTTCTCTTTTTATTTCTGATTAAACTGCAATATCAAAATGCCCCATTTAGGAATTCCATTGAAATGATCAAATATACTTTTTTCTGTTTCCAAAACTTTTGTGTAAGAAGCTTGTATATTTCATGTATTTTTAAATAATGAGTAAAAAGGCTGTAATAAAGTTATTCATTCTTATTACCCAGAAACACATTTTCTGATATTCTGTAAATGCTTTGTAACAGTCCCTTCCAGTACTGTTTGAAAGAGGTAAAATATTTCTTCCATTATAGATGAGATCCTGAATCCGTTGCAGAAAGTGGGAATGTTGTGACCTTCACTTGGGCAGGCTTTTCAGAACAGGTTGTTGAATGTTTTGTCTCAAATGCAGACATCTGATACCAAGTAACTATGCTATAGAAGTAAAATTTTATGCAGGCTGAATCTTAATTGAGGGACCTGAGTAAGGTTTAATTCCAGAAATCTGGAGACTGCATAGGGAATAGTTTGAATATTCAAAGTTCCAAGTACCAATGGTTTGAATATTTGTGGTATTTGAAAGATATCACAAAACAGTACTTCTATTGCTTGTTTTGTACCACATGGTTATGACTATGGAGAAATACTTTTCACTTAGCCTTGTTTTCATGTTAGCAGTATCTCTTTTCTCATTAAGTTTAGTGAAGATGTATAACATGTATAACCATTTTTCTCATATAAAGCTGGAACACTCATTTCTACAAGAGACACTTATATAGCCTGCAGTACATATAAGCCTTGTTAGAGCAGTCTAGGTAATTGTAGTCTTTTGCTGAATTTATGCAAACAGACACACTACACAGAATGAGAAGAGGGGCTCTTCAGGAAAGCCATTATTGTCTGCAACATTTCTTTTGTCCCTTTTTCATTTCAGAAGTGGCATAATCTTGTACTTAATCTCACTGACCCAGGTATTTAAATCCAGTGAACTTTAGGCCATACAAAAATTCTAGGGAGAGGCAGTATCTTCAACATGCCAATGTAAAATAAAGGATAAGATTTCAGGGCTTTTTCACTGTGAAACTGAATCAGCCATTAAACAAAAAGAATGGCTCTATGTCTTCTGAGCTAGGTACATTCAAATATTGCTATTTTTACTAGTCTAGTCTTTGGGAACTAGGTAAAATGGTAAATGTCAATTTATTTCCCCCAAATGATTTAAGGAATAGTATACTTGTTTTACGGTATTCAAACACCTCCAGAGAATAGATAGTAATACATTATGGATACCTGGTAAATTCCAGAACACTTTAAAATACATAACCATTGCAATTTGTGAAAACATTTTCTGCCTGTTTGGCCACCTCTATGTAAACTTAATAGTGAAAACCATTAATCCCTATATGTGGTTACTGTTAATATGTACTTTTACTTTAATCTCAGAAAGTCAGAAAAAAAAAAGGTCTTAGGTTATTTGAAGAATTTAGAGCAGTGGCAGATAATCTGTAGTTTGAAAAAAGAAGAGCTGGATGTAAATAAGTGGTAAAGTTTTGCCCTTACTTTCCTGATTCCAGTTTAGACTTGAGGGGTTTTTTTTGTGACATTCAAAATGAAAATATGTACCTTCTTGCAATAGGTGTTATGCTATACTGGACTCCTTGTAAAAGTGCAATTAAGGAGGAATTTGAAGAAGGAGGAACTTCTCAAGCTGGTTCTCAATGCTAATAATTGAGGAAGTTAATGGAAAGGTCTCAAGAGTGTAGGTGTAGCTTTGTGCTCTTAATAACTCTAGGTGTACTTGGTCCTATTGCTGTATTTGAGGAAATATTTGTCAGAAATCACACTATTCTAGGTTTCATATCAGGATGTTTTGCAGTTTTGTGGCTGAATCTTAAATAAGTTTAAAAAATAAAAAAATTGGCTTGTGCTGTATCTTGCCTACTGTACACTACTGTTGCATACATTTTGAAGTAGCATCACAACTGGCAGATCTTTCCATCATTTTGACTGCTTAATGAAATATTTTTCTCAAATTCCCACAAGTAAATAACAATCACTGTGATTCACATGCACATATGCACTTTTGTCATGGATATTAGACAGTAATACAGAATTCATGGTTTATCTGACACAGCCCTTGCAATACAGCACTTCTTCCATGAAGGATCTATTAGTCAGACTAATTCAACTCTGTCCATTCCTGCTGTCCAAAACATTATAACTCCCCTTGACAGAGGTGTGTTCTGATGCCAAAATTTTGTCAACCTCCTTTTCTGTTCAGTAATTGAAACCTGACACACTTTGCATGCCTTCAATGCCATTAACTGTTGTTTTAATTCTAAGTAATGACTGGGTCATTCAAGATAAATCTTTTTACAAGGCTGATTATTTTAAAATAAATTTAAATATTATACACAGTATCTTTCCAAAACACTTGAGATTAATGAAGGGTCTTAGTAGCATAACTGACAGTTTTAGTTATTTGACCTCTACATTAAATATCATGACATCTGCAGAAATTTCTGTGTCAGGGCCATAAGTGCACCAAGGTACTGGTGAAGTACCCTGGCAAATCTCCCCTGAGGCCTTTACCCATGCATCCTCTGCTCTCTGACTTGGGGGCTGCATCAACCTCAGACTCTTGCCCTTCTTGGTCCTTCCTGAGTTATGATGTAGGTTTGCTGCCTCTGGCCCTGCCATTCAGGCAGAGATTTGTAAATGGGTCTCTTCTGTGCTGTGTGGTAGCTCTGACCTCTGAAGTGTTGGAATGAGACTTTCCTTTTCACCTGAAGAAAGATGGACCTACCCCCTGAAGAGGGTTTGCAGTTCAGAGCCCTGCAAGGGGGATGCAAATCTAAGCAGTAGTTATTAAGACTCAAGTCTCTTCTGAAGTGGTTTCTTTTCAACTAATAATTTAGCTTGTTCTGTTCCCTAGAAGTCTGTTTCTGAACCATCCAGTATTGAGCATATTCTTCCAATGAGTAAGAGGTGGAAATTGATTTCTATCCTGCCTAAGAGTATTTCATCTCCCCACCACTACGTGCCCTAAAAGCTGCCAGCAGAAGTGGGTGGAGAGGTATCTTTTTCTTGTGTAGCATTAAGCAAAATAGGAAAAATAGAATCTGTTGCATATAAATTGCTTAAATAATTGGATGTGGTAAATTCACCTGAATACTAAATACTGCATTACACAGTTTTCCACTGAGAAAGAAAGTCTGTGAATCAAATGTATAATTTTCAAGCTTAAGCTCTTCTCATTATCCTGCAGCTTCTTTTTTCTTTGCAATATTATTTCACACTAAGCCATGGAAATATTAAGAATTGTGCATTTTTCTTACAGAAATTTTTCCCAAAGCCTAACAATACTAGAGGAAGATGAGAAGTGTGCATGCCTACTTCTTGCCAATAAAGATTAAAAACCAGGGCCATTATTCAGGTTTATCTTCTCTTCATTCTGAAGAGGGGTCATTTGGCAGTATTTTCAAACATTATGACTTGTGTGCCAAGTATGGATCGGTAACTGTCACTGAATTCAACTGCTTTCACTGTGCTGCTACTCATAATGGATCACATTCAGAAAAGTAGAGGCAATGACTTATGCTGTTCATAGAGGGATTTAAAATACAAATACATTTGGATACTTGCTGACCCTCCTGAAGAACACTGTAATGGTGAATTAACAGAGGAAAATCTCTCAGCAAAGTGAAAGGTAGAAATGAGTGCTTTTCTATCACCAAAACCCATGCTATTGTCCAGGCCAGGAGGTTAGCTTATAAAATGGTTCCTTGAAGAAAATAAGTACTTTCATCACCAATAATGCCTATGGATATTTTTCTCTCTCTTCTTACTAGCAAGGGAAAATCCTACATCAGAATTTGCTACCCAAATTTGTCCTAGTGTGAAGTAACTTCATACTGCATGACAAGCAGGCATAATAGCAGCCCCCGGAGAAAACTTGTTCTCAAAATGCTACATACATTTTCAAAGATATCTTTGTTCTTGTGGCCACAAAGATGGCAGTTAACCATGACCAGGCTACAAAATATTAAAGAATTTGTAGACCTGAAACTGAATGTCAGGAGAATACTATGAATTCAAATACTGGTATAATTAAACTAATTTCCTTAATACTGATATCTTTAGCCTTAAAAAGCAAAGAACTGTTGTTTGTATATTTGCAGTATTTTGATCCTGGATTGCATTGGGGAAAAAAAAGCAAGAAACAGTTGTTTTCCAATAGAAGAATGTCAAAAAGTTACGTTTAAAATAAGCTCTAGTTCTTAGTACTGTGGAATAGGCATCACTGTCTTGTACAAAGTTAACATTAGTTCTGAAGTTTGTTTTTTAAATGTGCCTACAAAATTAGTCAGAAATTTGACAGCTGTGTGCATACAAAATAAAGTGAAGTTCGATTATATAGGGGAGTTGCTTCAGGCAAGCCTTGACATATTTTTTTTCTATGCCTAGCAACATTTCATCAGAATTATATGTTATAATTGTATCTATTTATGTTATGTACCTATGAAATTTTCACACTGTAGAAGGTTTTTTTAGTGAGTGTAATCAAAATAAGTCAAGAAATAGTCCTTTCTCAAGAAATGAAAAAGGTGTTCTAGAGATTCATAGCTGTCTACATTTTGGAAAGTTATCATTAGTATAGCCTTTTCTCCAAAGTGGAACATCATTCATACAAATAACAGGTATGTTCATCTGAATGTGCCTTACTGAGAAAAAGTAATGGCTTATTATCATGTCTTCTGGTCTTCAGCAACATATGAAATTATACAACCAGCAGAAAGGATCACATGAATTTCTAAATTTTCTTCTTTCTTTTAAATGACATAGTGTAAAATGTGAGGCAGAATATGTGAGGGAGAACAAATTTAGAGTTATATGAGTTACATTGTGTGGATGACAGCTTACAGGTGACTGCAAAGTGCACCCACATGTGAATGCACCTGTATCCATTAACAAAGTGCTCTGAAAAAATGCTTATTTAGGAACAATATGATGCTTATACCACATAGTTTATTGGTTTAATGTGATTTAATTGTTGACTTCAAGACACAACCAAACACTACATTGTTCCTTCGTGTCACAGGGAGCACACATTTAGGCAGTACCCTTGGCAATCTTCTACTGTAATCTGTTCCCAAGCAGGATTTTATGTGGCTATGTTGCTACAGCTCTAGTTTGAACATGGCTGGAACATTTCCCAGATGAGAGGGAAAGAATGTCATAGCCAGAATTACGATCTGCCTAGCAGACACAAAAATAACTGTACACAAGTGTATACATGTGAGGCCTTTACTAGGTCCAGATTTTGTCTCACTTATTTATATAAACGCCAGATCTATGGCCAGGCAGTGTCAGTGTCTGTTGGGTATTCCCCCATCCCACTTAAAGTGCCATCTGCTGTTTCATTTATCTGCCAAGTGTATGGATTAAGTCTGCTGTTTCCCATTTATGTCACGTTATTAATAATGGTAATGAATGTTTGCTAAATGATAGTTGCACAGGCTGTAGTTGTAAAATTCATGGTCACACATTCTTGTCCTTTTCTTATTTGTCTTATGAGTGCCAGAACTCTGGACATACTTCTCAATTCTCAAATATTTATTTCTCCTGATGATCCCTTCTAATATTCCAACATATCATAGTGCTTTAAAAAATATTACTCCCTGATTCTATGAACTGACTGCATGTACATACCCATGCATTTTCAACCTATGCAGGCAGTGAGTACAGAAATATAACCAGCTTTAAATGCAGTAAGGAATAATCTGATAGGGTTCCCCTGTTTCACATATGATTTGAGGAAGCCCATCTTTTCAAAATCCCAGAAGTAAAGATATTAAAAAAAGAGACCTTCTCCATACCTGTCCTGGTATCAAATTTATTGACACATTTTGATAAACAGTGTGCATCATGTTTTGGTGTTTTAAAACATGATAAAATGCAATAATTTAATTTTTAAAAGCCTCACACAAGGATATTTTTTCCCCTTTCAATAGATCTTCCTTTTTAATGCCTGAGCTCTGAAGACTCTTACATCTGTAACATAAATGAAGGAAGTTTCAAAGGGACATCCCATGTGCAATTTTATGATATGTAATTCAGTTTCACTGTAACTGTGGATACTTATGATGGTTGCATGATATACACTTCACATATTTATTGTGATTATTTTTCCACTGAAATCTGATATCAGACTTCTGTAGTGGGACAGTGCAGAGTAATCAGAAGTAATCATGTTTTCCCCATCAAAACTGTCTCTCCCAATATTCCCACGTGTGTATAAAGAGCCACTTAATCATGAACTCTAATATGTTTGTTGGCAATTTCATTTTTTGTTTCACCTTGAGAACTATAGTGAGGTCAACATGCTTGAGTACAGTTTTATACTCTGCTATAATAACTTGAATATTTTTAAACCTACATACATATGAGGTCAGTGCAAACTGTAAATATGTCTGTCGTTGGACCAATAGTCTTGATTTTGTCCTTGTTTTCTGACAGTTCTAGTAGCTTGTAATAAACTTTTGGATAGGATTTAGTAGCTAAAGCAGACTTAACTAAGACCAGGTCACTAAAATCAAAACCACAGGAATGAAAAATGGTGGTAACTTCTGCTTAGCCTTGGAGGTGTCACAGGTCCATGAAAGATTTTCTTTTCATATGCAGGACTTTGAAGTATTCAGGAAATTATCAGGAAGTTATCAATCCATTAATTAATTAATTAATTCTCCTCAGTTTTGCCTAGCAAGCTTTAATCTAGTAGCTGTTCCCAGCGCATGCCTTACGCACTTCCACATAGAATCCTAGGATTGTCTGAGTTGGAAAGGACTTTAAATATCATCCTCAACTTCTCTGAACAACCTGTTCCATTGCCTCACCACTCTTACAGCAAAGATTTTTTCCTAACATCTAATCTGAATCTCTCCTCTTTTAGTTTGAAACTATTTCCTTTTGTCCTGTCACAATCTGGCCTTGTAAAATGGTGTGAGAGGATGCTGCACAGATGGAGGGATATGTGTTTGGCCAGACTACCTGAATTCACGTTCCTCTTTGGACCTCATTGTGAATTGCCCTGTTAGGCTGGAAAATACCTGTGAAAGAGGGGGTCTTGTTGAAAGCAAAGAGAAAATGCTGAATTTCAGTGGTCAGGCTGGTTTCAGAGCTACATGTATTAGAGAAATACTGAAAAATATCACCATATCCCAAAAGAGGAAACACATGGGGCTAAAAATAATGATTCTCCTCCTCCTGCCCTTTGCCCTATGTGCCCTTCTTTCCAAGACAGCACACCTTGGCAGCAGGTGGAGGAGGGAATGAACACAACCACAAAACAGCCATGAGACAATGAGCATTGGTGTAAAAGCCACAGAAGGCAGAAGTCTACCTCTCACCATCTAAAAACTGGGCTGCAAATGTGAGACCCCCACTGCCCTTGATGAAAGGTTACACTTTTACCCCCAGGAGGGTGCTGCAAAATAACAAGAAATTTTTCCATGTATTCAAGAGACAGAATGAGGGTCGATGACTTGTCTTTGATTTTCTTGTTGAGCTGTGCTCAGTGACAGCTACAGATGATTGCATGCTGCTAGGTGCCCTCTCACTGTATGTCTGCTTTAAACTTTTTCCTAAAGCACCTGGAATCCCTTAGGGATCTACTGGGGAGAATAAATGCCTATTTTTGGACTCCAAATCACATTTTGAATCTGGCATTCTTCCTTTTTTTCTCATAAGGGATGCTTACAAACTGACACAATGCCCTGACTTTCGTTTTCTTTTTTTTTTTTAACTAATGGAAACAATGTATATGACTAGTTAAAATTACAAGAAAGCAAAATAATAAAGGTGGTCTAGCTTTTATCTCTCTGTTTCTTTACATATGAAGCGCACTCAGAAATATTTTTGGGTGTTGTTTTCAGTGTACAACTTCTTTCAGACAGCTAAGGAATAATATAAAATAACTTAGTGTCCAAAGAAAAAAATATACATATATCATACTTAATTCTGAACCTTTAAGATAGCTAAAAAATAATATAAAATTTCTTCGTGTCCAAATAAAAAATTATACATATACTTAATTCCAAATATTTAAAAAGCATTAAAAATTCAGATTTGGAACCTGGGTCTTGTTTTCTTATTTTGGATAATGACAATGCTAGCCTTCTAAATGTAATTCTCTTTGTGTAATATACATACATATACATATGTCAATTCACAGAATGGTGATTTCTAAAGTAAACAGCAACACATTCTACTTTTTACTGCTCTCCAGTTGAAAACTGTATTGACTTGCTAATTGAGTGTCTTCTGCATAAGACTTTAAAATTGGAAGTGAGCTCAAACATTTGAAACTTCTCAGACTTGAATCTTAGATCTATTTCATACAGTTTATCTCACTGGAAATTAATACTTGTTTGTTAAAAGTATGATTTTCATGTCCCAGTGTTCATACTCCCAATTATTCCAATTGTTTGAATTCAGTTCTTTATTATAAGAATATCTACAGTGAGTACATTGAATAGAGCATAAAGCCATTTTTACTTTTGCATGTGAATATAGCTCTTGTTTCTACAATTACTCTACATATTCTACTTAATTTGCAGGATATAGTAAGAAGGTTAGTTTGGTTGGCCCATTTGTCACCTCTATAGTCATCCTAAACAATAGTTAATTTATGCTATGTATTTCTAGAGTAAAAAACGAGATAAACTACGCAAGATGACTGTATAATCATATTCAAGGATATTGGTAATGTAAATGCTTCAGCATGAAAATCTTAATTAGCTTTCAAACAGGCACACAAGGAGAGGATGATGGTGAAGACAGCTGTAAACAGTTCTCAAAAAAGAGAAAAATAAAAAAAAAAAGAGAAAACCATGCTCTCATTTAGTCTAAAAAGGGAACAGAATTTTTCAATTGTATCATTGTGTCCATAGATAGCTATTTCACAACATAGTTAAAGAATTATATCCACTCAGACTTGCTAGATATATCAATGCCTATGTTCCTTTACTCATTTTTGATAGCTAGGTTCTGACAGCAAGTCTCCATACTGAGACTCTTCCTATGACTTCAGGTTTTCTTAATCTCCTTGTATGATCTCTGATGTAGGCCCAATGCATGTAAAAATGTGATCCACATGTTTTTAAGTTCTCTTTAAAAAATTATTACTACAAAAACAAACTAATTCTATTTAATAGATTCTGAGAAATATAAATATCAAATCCCCCTGCCCATCTTACAAATTTATTTTTACAAAGGCATCATCATCCTTCAAATAAATTTGTAAGAGCATTTCTCATAGAGAAAGAAAGTGGTAGAAGTGGCAGGTGCTGTATGGGTGGTGAAGCAAAAGTTACAGGCTTTCATGCTGTCTTCATCTGGTCAATTTTAAAATGGCAAATACTGTCGAACAGGTTTTCCATCAAACTTTAGCAGCTGTGAAACAATGAATACAGAAAGCACACCTGCCATGTTTTTCATCACCCGACTTGGCTCTTGGCTCCCACCTGGAACTGTGGCACAAATTCTTGACCTTGAAAGCAAGTCACTTACTGCTATTGTGGGCCCTATCCACCAGACAAGTCTATCTGTGCATATGGTCCTAAGAAGCTGGTGTCTAAAAGCAGCAACCCAGAAAGAAAAGTACAGGTCATTTAACTCATCAGATACAGCTTTCACTGGCACTTGTATTAAGGTAGAATATTCTCACAAATTATTTCAGTGTCTCTACCAGTGTATCTCTTCTGCTTGCCTTTCTCTTTTAATTTCCTCTTCTCAGCATCAGTTTGACAAATGTTTGGTAGGTCCTTTCTGTGCCAATGAGTCATTCACTGCAGAATTACTCTGCTTCTGTTTGCTTTCAACTGGGCTCCACTCCAGATACATGGAAATATGTTCCTTTGATGCAATAACGATTTTTTTTTTCTGGATATCTTGTTTGAACTATTGGCCATTTGTTTTCTCCTGATTTCTGGATAAATCTACCTCATAGCTAAGGTAACCAACAAGAATTTATCATGCCTAATGGTGAGACAATAAGGCTCAGCATACTAAAACAGAAACAGATGCTACTTCTGCAATGCTCATACTTTGCTGGCACACTGGCTGATTATGATCTGACTCTGCCCTATTCCAACTTCCCGTTGTCAGCCCAGAAAGTACCAAGTGTGTTTCACCTCTTTATCAGTTACAGAATATATGAAATACAGTCTGTATATCTAGTTTTGTGAATGAATCTATTGCCAAGGTTCAGGATTAAAGTTAACAGAAGACCCTTAGAAGTTTTAGGGTAAGCCATATCATTCAGTGTAAACACTTCTTTGACAAATTCTCCTTACATGTGGAAAACTTATACCAGGGTTTATAATTTATTGCACAGGAAATGATTAAAAATATTGCCACAGTTTTCAAAGAGTTTCAAAGAGAAATCGCAGGGTTTCAAAGAGGCCACAAAGACCCATCTTATTTATTAATCATGGTCATTGGTTTAACATCCTAGTTTCTTTTTCCAGCTTTCAGAATTTTGAAATTAAATGTCCCTAATCAGTTTAAAGCTCATATTGTTGTCTCAGCCTGAAAAATGGTAGTTTAAAATTTTTTTTTATGACTAAGCTTTAATTGTTAGCACAACATAGAGTATGTAGCACTTGCTTTTGGAAAGGTGATGACAGGAGTCCATTGTTGGATCTCTAGTAAAATTTTGCTCAGAATACCAGGGTAACTTTCAAATTAATCTCCAAATTCTGTATTTATCTATTTACCACGTGTTGCTTTAATTTCCAAGTTGGTTTTAGTTAGAAAAACCTTGATTTTTTTCTGGAGAAAATTAAGCTAGAATATATTCTCATGTTGTAATTTACTATCTTTCCTTTTTTCCTGTGTAATACATTTGAATGATATAAACAACCCAAGAAAATAAATAAGAAGCCCAAGAATGTGATTTATGCTGACAATTTTCTTCCTGAAAAAGACAGAAGAAAGGACTATGCTAAGCAACCTGTTTCATTCTCCTCTTCAATTCTTTTCATTTTTCACTGTACCATCTTTTGGCTCTCTGTCAACAGCTCCAGCTTCCAGGTGACTTTTGCAATTGCAGATAGCTCTGGTGTTTGTGTAGTTCTTTATTTATGCCTATCAGATGGAGAAACAGGTAAAATGAAGAAAGGGTTAGTCCCTGTTCCCTCTGTTTCTGACTTATCTGTACATCCTATTAAAAAATCATTATAGAAAGCTGACTGAATCCCAGGAAATGGCACAGGGTTTATAAAATCAGAAGCCTATTTTCTGCATTAATTCATGCAAATGATTCATGACAGAAAGCAAAAATAAGTAGTTTGACTTTCTCTTCTCAGAATGTTTTTATTTTCCCTTTCCATAAAATGTTTTAGTATCTTTTAATTTTACATTTACTCTCAGATACAGGAACATACCTACACTGTGGCTCTGCTCCAGGACTTAAATATGACCTTCACAACTGCTCCCCACTCTTGCCTTTCTTCCTCACTCTCTGCTTTGGAAAGAATTCTAGATAGATGGCCCAGAAGACAGTTTCTGTGCCTGCCAAGAAGCTCCCTAACTGGAGGAATCAGAAGACCAAGGCAGGGCAACACACTGTGAGGCATGGCTGTCTGTGCAAGTGTTGCCCCCATCTTTCATTGATCAGATACATTCAATACAGACTTTGCTCTTGCCCCTTGTCGGTTCTCCATACTGTACAAACATTGTGATTTCTTTCCTGTGGAGTGGAACCCATGTGAAAATAGACATGAAAAGATGGTCATGACATCTGTACCTTCATTGGTCTAATAACAATTTGTCTGCTCAGGTTGTTGTACCTGGACCGAATCATTCTTGAGTTTGAAGAATATGGAAATAGAAATATTCTTGAATTTTTCTCTCAAGTTAGTATTTTTTCAAGCAAGGATTTATTTGGTCTTTAAGTACAAGACTGATAAAAACTGGAGTGATCCTGTGGTGTATTGCCTGACAGTTCAATTCATGCAGTGTTTGATTCACTGTTTCTCAATCCATGCAAGGAAAGTTTGTCAATTCAATGAATGACGTGCAATAGTTTTAAGCCAGACATATTCAGTGATACTTTAAAAATGAATATATTGGGTAAATCTATTATTGCAACTTTTAATTTTTTTTTAGTATGACTTCATATCCACATGACTTCCTTCTATAGGAGGACAATGATTGTGTATTGTGTCACAGTTATTTTATAGAAGCTGTAACATTCATTTAAAAGTAAAAGGTAGTCCCTAGTAAGTCCTCTGCTGTGGTCTGCCATGACCACTGGTTTGGAAATATTTTTCTAATAAAATACACCCTGATTTTTTTTGCCTTAATAAGATTGTTCTCAATGCAAAAGATGGTGATTAAAATTCCATATCTGAAGAGTGCATATAAATGGCTATTTATCTTTTTGGTCTATTGCATACTGTAGTGAAATTAGATAAAAAGGTGGGAAAAAAATGTAGCCAGTTTATTTTTTCATAAAGCTGCTGGGAGATGCTGACATGCAAAGGATGTGTTCCAGGAGTTGTGCCAAGGAAGCAGCTAGCTGATGTGAGTGATGATGATGCAAAGACTTGGAAGGAAGAACAGATCATAAAAAAAGAAAAACAATCAAGGGAAAGAATTAGATTATAGGACTGCTTGTGTGTCTTTGCTTCTTCATGTCAGTTTTACAAAAGGAAATAACTGGTATAAGAAGAAACACTTATGAGCTGAAATGAAATGTGGATCTGAAGGCCAAAATGCCCAGTTTATAAGTAGTTTTACTGTTTCAAAATGACTGCAGCTGTTCTAACTTAGCAGCGTTTTTTACTACAGAGAAACATTATTGTTGTTTTACAACTTCTGGTTCCCTTCAATACAGATCATTTTTCTAGCTGTGTAAATATTCATTAGCAAAACTCGGCCCTCTCCCTATTCCTTGTTGCCCCAAAAAGACTCAAAAGGAAACTAAAGACTATAACTACTTTAGCCCTGAGGATGAAAATTAGTTTGGTTTTCTTTCAATTAAGCAGTTTAAATGATAGTTGCTATTAACAATTGTCTTCTTCAGCAACAAATC
Source organism: Aphelocoma coerulescens (assembly GCF_041296385.1). NCBI lineage: Eukaryota > Metazoa > Chordata > Aves > Passeriformes > Corvidae > Aphelocoma > Aphelocoma coerulescens. The sequence continues at coordinate 32,861,923 of NC_091014.1, read as the reverse complement.
ACAGCACATAAACAAGCAATGCACTTACTGAAGACAGATGAAAGGTCACAACACCTTTTAAACAGAAGTATCGAGTCCAAAGTGTGCAGCCAATTATCTGGATGATTTTCTCTTAAAATTGACAATTATTCGTAGTAGAAACTGAGCTGACAGAATAATCAGAATAAAAATGGCAATAACATTGTGGCAAATGCAGCCTGTATGAGATAAAATCTATCAATATTTTCTACTTAGCATTCTTGAAGTATTATTTCTGGTTATGAAGAAATGTGTGTCTTACAGAATTATGATATTCCAGTAAAGCATTTTTCACCAGTAAAGAATCTATGTTATCCCTCATTACTATACAGTAAAGTCAGCTCACAGCACCACTCTACAGTAAGAAAGTACCATTGTCTTGTTTTACAGGATAAAAAGATTAAATATTTGGCCGAGATCACACAGTCTGCAGCAGTACCCACAATTCTTGGACCCTGATGTAATCTGCTGCTCTCCCGCTTTGAATTCCCAAGTCAAAAAACAGAAAAAACCCCAACAAAACAATGCCAAAGAGTCCTGCATCTTATGCAGTGGTCGTAGGGCCACTAGTAGCTAGTTGATTTTTTAATTCCACTTGAATCAAGATTACAAATAAATCTGCCTCTAAAAATCTATAAACAACTTAAAGGCTGCTTTATAGTTTCTCTTTTGCCATTCTACTGTATATCAAGGGACATTACAAATACTCATTGACTGCACATTTTAACTGTTTAGTAAGTTTTTTGCATGATTTAATTCTGTATGCAATTTTAAGAGTTAGCAGCCTAAAGACTCATAAAACTCCTGACCATATGTTCTCTTGCTCTTCAACTTTTAGTATAAAATTCAAAGTATGCATTTTAAAAATATCCTTAGACTCCTAAACAAATGTTGTTGCTAAGATATGAATAGGCCATGAAAACATTGTTAAAACTGTCTAACATTTTCATTGCAATAGAGAAACAGCAGTGAAACAGCAGAAGAAAAAAGAAATCTACTTTCCTTTACTTATGCACCACTTATTTTCCCAATTTTAACACCATTATGTACTAGAGTTGTATCACATTTCATAAAATAAATAGCCTGAAACTCAGTCCGGTCTTTGAAGGGAATCAACAACTAAAATCTAAAAGCAGTAAGAAGCTTGATAATAATTCAAGCTTTCTTATTTTTCTTCTTTATTGATCCACTCCTTGGCACCACAATGTTCTATGCTGCTGACACATGCATTTCATAAATTCAATGTCCAAATCACTTAGCACTTTCAAAGATAACGTAGTCATATATATATATATATATATATATATATATAATGAAGGAATTGTTCAGAACACATTCTAGCTTACATCATCCATATTTTCTAGAGATTCCATTTATTTTCTACGTATATTTTTCTCAAAGAAACCCATGTAGTAATGACCTGTGGTGTTGGAAGTTCTTTCATACTAAGTTAACTGACCACAAACCCCATCCCCATCTCCCTGTGCCATTGGGAGGAGGAGGTACAGCCTGGGAAGGAGGGAGAGGTGGGGGAAGATAATGGCGGAAGGAAGAGGTGGGTGTTCTTAAGAATTATTCCACACTTCCAAGATAAATTACAGCAAACTAACTTTCACATTGGATGATCTCAGACAGGAATGTTGTGATAAAGTAGAAGGAAAAAAAAGGAAGGATTTTGAACAAATAACAATGCCTTCTTTTCAAAAATGTTCAAATCTCAGGTTTACTGTTCTCGCTTGTATCCTATTCTCTGAATGGACCACTGAAAAAGGTGATCACTTCCTACTTCATTTGAGAATTCTTGAGTTACCCTGTTCTAAGGACCTCTTGAAAAAATTTTTGAACAACCACCTAAACATTGAGAATCTGGCTATCACTGCAAAAAGAACATCAGTCCTTATATTACCTTTATTCTGAATAATTAAAATTCTCAAGTCAAGTTTGTTGCAAAATTGTATAGTTTTCTCTCCTGGAAGGTACTGCACCCCTTCCCTTATGGAGAACTTATTCTTTTAGTCATGAAGAATTTTGAGCAGTCTTCATGAGATTGATTAGTTTCCTCCAGATCTTGTCATGAGGTTCAGCAGGTCTGCACTGACCAGAAGGGAAAATGCCACAAGAATAATTCACACTGACAGGCTCTGGTGACCTCCATAAGGAGCAAAGCAACAAAGTAGTAACTGCAAACAGGGACAACCAGGCATCCAGCTCTTTAACTGGCTGCTGACCTCTGTGTTCAACAGTGCAGACATGCTGTAATGCCTGGAATGAGGTGTTCCCAGGCTGTATTAAGATTTGGAAATCAGCTGGCAGCACCTGTTCAAACAAAGGCCCTCAGACTACTTTGGTTTTGCAAAGTCTCTTGCTTAATTCTCTTTCCCTGAGCCTATTCTGGCTCCTGGACATTATAACTGGAAGTTGCTTCATTTAATTCCCTGTCCTTAGAAGAGAAAACCAGGGGAACAATTTTGATGCAGATAATGCTGCTTGAGGGGCACACACGTCAATTTCTACTTTTTTATTCAAAATTAAGTATTACAGTTGAAGTAAAACCTCTAAATAAATCCAATATTTTAGACCTCTGTAATGTATTTTTTGATGATTTATACATATCCCAATATCAGTCTCAGAGAAGGACAGATTTTTTTTTACTTTTTGAAGTCTGTATGAACCCAAAGCTTGTGAGAGAACAAGAGGGGGAAAACTTCATCACTCTTATCAGATGGTAGACTGTCCATTTGGCATTCTGCCTGGAAACTTGCAAACTCAATTAAATGCACATATGGTCCATAGCAGGCAGAATCAGTCGTTGCCAACACACATCCCTCTTACAGGACTTCCAAACTGTACCCACACTAGATAGCTTTTTCCACATAGATTATTTTTTCCACTTCTCCAGCAGCATCAGCTCAGCATATTGTCTTCTCAGCCCTGGAAGGATACAGGGAAGAATGCCAAGATGAACATCAGTTTGAACTCCACAGGGGTGATTTTTCTATCGAGGAGTTTTGTTGAGGAAGACAGGTATGTAGATACCTAGATTTAATGAGCAGTGCTGGTAGAATTAATAAATCTCCTCAATACTCCCTGAAGCAGCTGCTCTATTTTGAAATAATGAGCATATGGTTTCATTATATTTCATTGATTTGATCCCCTTCAGCTAAAGAAATATTTCAGGGGAATGCAAACAACGTACAGAATTTCTGCATATTTCTCACTCCTTTTATTTTTCCTGGCTAAACAGAAAGCTGACTAGCATGTAAAAGGAAGAGCCAGAGGCAGCATTCACATTCCTTAATAGGGGTTGTGTGAGGGGTGATGGGGCCTCTAACAATAACACGGGCTTGTGTGTGTCTTGAAGCTGCAGTGCTGGGAGGTTTCCTTAGAGGTTCTGTTTCTGTGAAAGAAACTGAAAGAAACAAGCTCAAGCTGGACTAACACAACCTATAAGCTGTATTCTATATTTAAAATTTCTCTTTAGGGGCTCAGGATGGGCAGGAAGGAGGCTGAGAAAATATCAAAGCAGCTTGTTGATTTAAAATATTAAAAATTTATAGAAAGAAAGGAAGTTATGAGTTAATTTTCAATTGTTTACAAGAACAAACCTTTCAAAGCACAGCAAAACACATTTTACTTTCTTAGTTGCTAGAGCCATTTCCCTGCCCAACTGTTTAGAGGGGAAACTGTATTCATACTTTGTCCACTGTGCATCCTGCTGATGACGTTAGAAAACCAAAATCTGGAGTGAAAGTCATTTGCAATTTTTTTTTATAAGATCCTTCTAGAAAGTGATTTTGAGCAGCTGCAAGCTCATAGGCTATCCTTTTAAAGGAGTCAGAATAAATAAAGAAAATGTACATAAGTTTTCGTTAGGTAACTGGATAATCTTGGCACCTCTGGTGCCTGGAGGGCAGTAGCCATTCCTGGAAAGTCTGGTGACTGAGAGAGAGGTACCATGTTCTTTAGGTCAACTGTGAGGAAGATGTACATTCTGCTTCTGGTTTCTTGACCCTTTGCCCTATTCATTGCCATTACATTATTCTGCAATATAAGTATGTTAATGTCTTCTATCTATATTTAACCTGTCTGTTAAATATGCATATATATAAAAAACATATATATTTGTGCCATATATATGTACAGATACAGTGTATACATTAGTTTGCGAACAGCAAATCATGTCGTAACAGTCGATGAGATTCTGTTTCTTTATCTGAAAAAATGATACCACATTGCTGAAAGTACTTCAGTTTTCCTTTTTTATTTAAATAAATTCTGGTTTTAAGAATCCCTTTGAGACTTTTAGGCATTTTCCCGTGTTGGTATCTTAGAAGAAAAAGAATCCATATATTTTTTAATCCAGCAGGAGCTTTCTGAACTGCCTTAAACACCTAGTGTTGTATCAGGTAATTTTTGAAATTGTGAAACAAACCAGAAGGATTCAGTTCCGGTCTTTGCCACATTTGAACAAATAATGCCCAGTTGTAGATTCAGGCCTAGAAACTACAAGACCAAAAGGAAGCCCATGGTGGTACTTTTCATATACAAGAATTCTATGCTTCTTAGGACAAGAAGCAATATTTTTCAATTTCTTTCCAGCAGAAATAAAAATGGTCTGTGTTTTGATGGATTGCAAATTGATATTAGGATCAGTCAAAACCATCTTTTTATCTACTAGAACAAGCAAAATAAGCTTGGACATCACAAAAAGTGAAACAAACAGTCTTTAGAAACCAAATTAATCTCCACTCCCCTTAAAATGTATGAGAAATATTATATTTTCTATCAAAAGCAATTGAAAAATTTATTTTAACCTCTGTGGTCCTGCAGAGATTGTGGCAGGTGATGTCTGCTCTTTATTTCTGATGTGCAAGTGGCAGGGAGACAGATGAATGCAGCACCTCTCTTTTTGTGACATAATCCATATGCTACTAATTTTTGTTGTTGTTCCCCTAAAGCTGTGAAACAGATGCTATTCTGAACTGAAAATCACCATTCTGATATGAGCAGACACAATCCCTGAGCTACCCAGTCAACTAATTAATGCAGCATAATTTAATAAAGGATGGTAATTACTCAGTTTTCCCCAATCTTGTTCCCCTCCCTGCTAATGATAACCCTATCGAGCTTAGACAGGGGGTTGTGAGTGTGTGTGTGTGTGTGGAGGGAGATAATTTACAATTGAAGAGGATGAGTAAGCAGATGAAGCAGCAAATTTTTCAATCCAGGAACAGGCTTCTAAAATCTTCTAATTTCTTATATTAGGGGAACTGCAAAATGGCAGTATTAAGTAGAACAATAGTGACAACCCAATTGTTAAAAGAGGTAGAGGGAAAGCAGATAAAAAAGGCTACTCTGCATGCATTTATTTATCAAATTTCATTTTTATTGAAATCTTAGTAGGCAAATGTATTTGTGGACAGAATTGGAAAAACTTCCTCCACCGGCTTTTTTCTTTCTCCCTTGTTATGTCTGAGTGGGCAACAAACGACGTCAGTTACAGCAGGATCAATCTTGGAAGCAGAAATAATTCCCATTGGTGCAAGTTTTTCCTCTTTCAAAGGAAGGTGCCAAAAGGTGTTGCAAGCATCAATACACTAATCCAAACTTCTGAATTTTCATCCTGGCACATTAGGACTCTTTTGTGTCTTTAAAAACATCTCAGAGGACTCCTAGCACACCTGTATATCCTCTGTCCAAATAATAGAATATTTAAGTCATTACAATCTGGTCCCATTTTCAATCTTTTCATTTGATAGAAACTCAAAAAAAAAGTATATATATTCTCCCAAAGTAAAGAGTTGCTGAGCAACAGCAAGTTATATAGTAACTGCACTGCTGGAAAAATTTGATAAGAAAAAAAATTAAGAGGTTTTTCTGCATTTAGAAGCTTCACCTGTTTAAAATACATATTCATTCAATCATTTTCCTAGAACTCAGATTAGATTAGATTACGTTAACTCTTCCTAGAATTGCTGTGCTATTGTTTATAATATCTGAATTTTTAGCTTGATTTGGAGCCTAAATATCTCACTGAGGAAGGAGTTTAAAAAAAGAATAATTGAATTGATTTATTTTTAATTTGAAGAATTTTTCAAATACTACTTTCTATTGATAAACATGATAGAGTATTGCTTAAATGGTAAATTTAAATTTAAAAAATTACGTGTAAAGCTTCATGTTTTCTTAAGTTTTTCATAGATATAAAAGAAGTATTTTCAGATCAAAAAATATACTAAAACTGCTTTGAATTGGGAGCCTATAAACACTTATAGATTAACTTCTCACATTCAGCCTGATTCTCAAGACACTTACCTGCCTGCTCAAGGAGGAACAAGGACACTAGAAAGAATACTTCAGTGGGCAAAGAACTGGTATATTATTATAGTATATATATATATTATATATATTATTATAGGTTCTCTTACCTACACCATATTTTTTGAGGTTTTGTTTCCTGGGTCTCATATTTGTATTCCTCTTGAGCTCACTCTTCCCCTTATGCATTAGACTGTCATAAAAGAACTGTTTCAGAAATTAAAATTATTTTCTATTTCTTTTTTAACTGTGTATGCTTGGCAAACTGATCTGAGGTAAAGTCTGTAAAGCTTCTTTTTTTTTCATTTCCTTAATTTCAGAAAATAAGACAGTGATGGCCATGCTGCAACAAATCCAGATTGGCTGCTACTTACATAACATAGAAGAGAAAGAAGACATGTTCCCCATCATAGGAAGGACATGGACTGGTGGGAATGAGCCCAGACCAGAGCCACAAAGAAGATAAGAGGGCTTGAGCACCTATTCTATGAAGACAGGCTGAGAGAGCTGGGATTGTTTAACCTGGGGAAGAGAAGGTTTCAGGGAGATCTTAGAGCACCTTACCTAAAGGGGGTGATGTGTGGTACAGTTTGCCCAGAGAAGTTGTGGATCCCTGGAAGGGCTGAATGCCAGGTTGGATTTTGGTATTTTGAGCAACCTGGACTAGTGGAAGGCGTCCTTGCCCGTGGAACTAGATGAGTCAGAGTCTTTACCTCACAGTCTGTGGGAAAATGACTGGGGACCCTGTGGACAGGTAATTGGGGATACAATTAGACAAGACTGAAGAGTTATATTAGCATCTTAACAGGAGTTATAACAGTAGAGAAATTATAGGGTAAATCACAGTTTCTGCTCCCTGGATGGAATGCTGTTGGCATGACTTGAAACCAAGTCCATGATGATGCTCCACACACACACACATCTGCCAAGGGGGATCGAATGGAGGGTGGAGCAGAGTAGAGAAAGTGCAGCCAGGGTCTGTGGAAATCCTTTCAGGAAAGGGAACGTGATGGTACTTTGCAGCTGATAAACCTCATATCAGGAAGATAAAGGAATATGTCCTACTGCTGAGCCAGCAGCTGTGGCAAAATCCCTCTCCTTAGATGAACTTACTTCATTAAACCTAACAATAATAATAATATTAAAGCACACCTCCATCCCAAAGTTACCCACCTCCAAGATACAACCACCCCTCACTGGGCATGTGCTCTGTATTCGTTTTGACTATCTTCAAAAGTGAAATGAGAGAATTTTACACACATCAGTGGCAAAGGTATGTATGACTAGAGTCAGTCAAGTTCCACCTAAACACAAAGAAATAGTACAAAATAAACCAAGAATGGTGAAAAGTCGGGGAAGACTCCATCTGTAACTGCTGGGATCAGGCGATGGGCTGAGCCTGTCTTCGCCCCCATAGGGATGCCTGTTGGGTAAGAATCATACTCTATGCATGAAGAATATTTTGCTGAAGATTAGAGCTTCTTTTATATTCCTTCAAGTATATTTCTGCAGTCAGACACTATCACTGACAGTCTTCGAACCTTAACATGTCATGATTTTATATTAATAAGACTGTTATTCCATAAATTGTTGGTGTGAATCCTTTGCAGACACTGGCAGTCACCAGCAGCAGGTAACACACCCTAGTAAAGAGGAAGATCTGCTGAAGGGGTCTCCCTTATGCTGGTGGTGTGTTTCCCTAAGTCAGTTGAACCACCCTCCAATCCAGCAGGACTGCTCAGTTGAGGAGCCCCCTAACAGGTCACTGACAGACTAGTCGGGCACAAGGATCTTGACTTTCCTGGGACACTTACAGACAAATTAAACACTAGGAGTTGAGTAAAATTCCCCACACTAAGGGTCGAGGACACCTCTGCTTTTCACATGACACAGTCATTATAGATGTGATGGTAAAATGGACAGCATTGGACTAAACAAAGGGACATTCACACACTTATAGGCATGAACATAAGAAACAAAAATGTAAATCATCTCACACTTCAGCAAGAGCCTGAGGAGAGAGCAGGTTAAAGCTTCTGATAGCAGAATTAGAACTATTTAACACAAAATGCAAAGTTCTTAAAAGCACTTTCGTTTCACCAGAAGGTTTAACTTTCCTAGTCACTGTGTAGTCAATAGAAACATGACAGCAGAAATGTGCACACAATAGTGATCTCAAGCAAGGGGAAGTCCGGAAGGGGAGACACAATGCAAAGTTTGAAACCAGCCAAATAATCCTGGCTGCAGAAGATTAATAGCTCTTTAAAAATGAGTAATGCCAATTTCCAATGACTTGGCTAATGGGAACTGAGTATACTCACAAAGGAATATGTGAAAATTCCTTTAAATCTTAGTAGGAATTAAATTCATGAAGTGTTGAGTTGCCCCTCCTGTCAGCAAGTGGGAAAGCCGGTGACTGGGCTTAGGCCGTGACTTTCTTTTCATTACAAAGGACACACTGGCCTGTCTAACAGCACATATATTGTAAATTATGAACACCTGCTTAGTAGCACTCAAGTATGCACAAGCAGAGACTCTCGACAGAGAAGCCTGTCTGAGATCCCTTACAAATAAAACATAACTGAAAGTACAGCAGTCCCATGTCACAATCTCATAACTTTAGAAAAAAAGTATTTAAATTAATATATCCCTTTGTTTTACTGTAACCTAGTCATGGCTACACTAAAACAGTCTGATTCTGTTAGCTGCAAGCAGAGCAGGCTTGAGGCTTTAATATTCCATCTTGTGAAAGAACCTTTCTGGTATATATTAAACATTACGTGCATCTGTCATATGGTATATAGACAAAACCAGGAAGAAAAAGGTGCATTTTAGAAAGACTTTGGGACTTCAAGTTATTCTCATATTGTATGAGATCTAATGGGGGATGGGGTGGGTGTGTGTGGCGTGTGTACGAAATCTAAAATACAAAAATATCTTTGCAGAAAATATTTTTAAAACCTTTTGGATTCACTGAAACAGTGAAACAAGTAAAACTAAAATATTTTATAATGAAAATCTGAAAATAGCATGTTTTGAAAGTTTCAGAACCTTTCCCCTTCTTCTCCTTGTTTCTTTTAAGAAAGAATGTATCAGGGAAGTAGAAACATTAACTGACATCACAATTTTACTATCTAGGTGTTTGACAAGATGCAGTATGAAGATTTATTTGCTTTAGTTTGTCTGCCAATACCAAATGAAAAACAGAGAAATGCAATTGCAGTACTTAATTATATTAATTAACTTAGACTCCTCATCTTTAAAGTCTATAGATGCATCTCTGTGGTAGGATCCATGCTTGTATACAGACCCAGTGCCTTCAACCTATTTCCTCTTTCTAAATTTCCAGCAGTGTCAATTGTGCATTGTGTGGTTACAGGGTTCCTTCCCCTCAGGTTTACTGACCTAAGCCTTCACTGAAAGAAAGCTATTTGTCACTGTTAATATGTATTAGTAATTAAAAAACATTTTTAAATTTCTTCCTTAGTATTTTTTGCTCTCTCTCTCTCGCTCTCATTAAGTAAATTGGCACTTTAAAGTAATAAATGCAAATTTTAAATAAGATTGGTCTGCAAGAACAATACAAAATAAAGCAATATAACAACACCAATAGCAAGAAAAATTAGAGATAACGTTCATGCAATCAGAATCTTTTAGGGTATAGAACTGTTATAATGGCTCAAACCCACTACCAGAGTTTTGTTATCCCTCTAAAATAGTGTCTGTTGGGTAAGACACTTATTAATAGAAATAAATACCAATATTGTGACCCAAGAAGTTTTAAAGGCAGATGAAATGCCCGTAGATTGAAGTAGAGCTTTCATAAACTCTGATTTCTTGAGCCAGAAATCTACTTCATTTTATTGCAGTGAATCTGGGATGTTACCTTATAAAACTGCAGACATAAAATACAATACAAGTTGTTTCATGGGTACCAATTAACATGTTGTATGTTGATAGCTATTTGATAGCTCTGAATGAGCAATGAGGAATGCTTCAATTAAACAAAGCATCATTATTTCACAATATGAGTATGAATAGCAAAAAGCCTGTTATTACAAGGCAAAGAATGTATTAAAGTAATAAATAGAGGGTTATCTCTCAAATATTCATGAACTAAGTCCTGGGGACTCTATTCAGTCCACAGCAACCAGCACTACATGGCTAAATCTTTGTATGACTTGGAAGGTGGCACACATTTTGCAGGAAACGTGTTGCTTTTGGTTTGTTGTGATTTGTAGCTCAATTTTAATAGGAAAATGTTACAGAAGGTTATCTTTCACTCTAATACTAAAAGTTGCTTTGATAGCACATAATGGTTATGAATGTAATTGCTTATGGATAACACAGCAGGAAAATACATGGAATCTGGTCATAAAAGCTAGCAGATGATGACAGACTTCCTAGGTCTGTTGTTTGATTTGTCTCTTCATATCAATTACCATTATAATTCCTATCAATCTATCCTCCTATGTTCTGATTTACATCCAACTGTTAAATATAGTCGTTACCGTACTCTTGAAATACCAGTTAGCCTTTTTTTGACACAAAGCTACTTATTATGGATATCATGGCAATGTTATGAGGGCTTGTATTAAAAAAATAAGAACAAAACAATATTGCACCACTGAGAGCCCAGGTGCTATGATTCAGTGAGTAGATGCTTTAAAAAGAGGCACTATGCATTTTTCTGCTGTGCTTTTAGTAGAATTTTACTGTGATCTTTGTATTCCATACTGTTTTATTGTGCTTAATTATCTTCCATGTCTTCTGCCCTTAGAGGTAGATGAGTGGCAGCTCTTCAGTTCTTGAAATGGAGGATAACACATGCATTTCATCTCATTTACTCAAAGCATAAAAGGAAGAAAAAAAGTTGCTATGGACTTCAAACACCTGCCAGTGACAAATTACTTCAGATCCCCTTTGGAGCTATTAATAACCACTGCTGAAATTTCAGCCCTTCCCAAGTGAAGGGAAACACTTTAAATGAACTAGTGCAGTGGGCGGTGAGAAACTCCTTGACGCATCTCATGCATTTTTCATCATTATTTCATGCAATTATTTGCCAAGAAAGAGTGCAAAAGCAAAGACTCCCTTTCAATTCCTTCAACTCCACCCGACTACATTTTAATTTCCTAATTAATTATTCTAGATTATATATATATATATGTTACTGGTTTTCTGTAGATTTTGAGCACCTTATCTGGAGATTAAAATTGTAATGACAGTCACAAAGTCACCCTGGGCTTGTTGGGTGAGGAGGGGGAAATTTGTGTCTTCCCTCCTGATATGACTCAAAACTGCTGTCAGATAGAAGGAAAGTTTCAGACTGCTGCACAGAATTTGTTTCTCAGAACTCAAGGAGTCTTGGACAATCTTCCTAACTTTTTCTAGCATTTTGCTCTTTTCAAAGTTCAGTTCGCACTTGAGGGTACAGACACAATTGCCGAAGAAGCAAAAGTGATTGCTGGCAAACAAAAGTGAGATTAGGACTGATTCTCTCTGCCTTCAACAGATATTGTTTAGATGGTCTCTATAGGTTTACTGCTGCTATTTTGTTTATTAAAAATAGTAATAGTTTTCAGTCTGGTCCATAAAGATTGTCAGCAGTAAGTATTTTACTTAAAGAATATTGTCAGCAAGATTCATATTAACAGGCGTTAACTTCTGACAACAGAATAATCATGCTCTTGCTTAAAACCTTACCAGTTAGTTATATGAGGCGGCTGCCATTACTGTGGTATTTCAGAGCTCTTCCTGAGGCAAAAACTGCAGCAAGTGCAATGATAATTTTATTTAGTTATGGAAAGAATTGGAAAATGTTCAGTTGCGGCCAACAAAAATTTTAGCTAAATGCTGAGAAAGCATCAAGCTGGTTTACTGGCATATTCAGAAAGATCATGTAAAGTCACTTCCACAGGTGGTGTTTTTGTGAGGAGAACTAACTCCTAGAAAAGGGTAGAAGTGATTAATCCTGGGTGTTGTGTTGTATGTGAATGTCTCATTTTTTTAGAATTTGTGTGTCCATTTCAGGAGCAGAAACAATGAGGCTGATACCATGATAGAAACAAGCCACATTGAAGCATGGTTACACCTTGTAAAGCTTTAATGGAATATCATGTCTGTCAGTAAACATCCATGACCAAAACTATCATCCAAATCAACCACTGTGCTTAGTGCAAGATGAGCTGTATTTGCTAGGCATGAGTCAGAGTCAGTCATTTATTATGTCATTTTATGTAACCTGTGATATCCAAGATGCACGCACAAAGGAAACAGATGTAATAAGGATAATCCACCTTACATCTTCTGGAACAGCAGCTGGCAGGCAGCTGAGATGCTTTATGGGGGAGAAAATGACAAGAACAACCTGTGCTAAAGCAGAAGATCCCACCCAATGTGTCTCAATGTTTGACTATGAAAGTTTTTTGTTCTCTGAGCAATGACTGTGCCGTATGCAGGATTTCTCAGTGCTTGATGGCTCCGTTTCTAGTCCTGACTATGCTCAGTTAAAATTCAGAAGAAATGCTTCTCCCTAAAAGCCTCATAACTGCACATTTTAACAAGATCATGTTAATTTTTAGCGGTCTGCAATTGAATTCGCTTGTGAGTGCAAGAACTAAGTTAATTTTCTCACTTAACCTGCAAGAACATGTTTCCACTCTTTTTCAACTGCTAGGTAAGACTAAGGAAGACAAGCCAAGCATCAAGTTTAGCTTTGCAGCTCCTAGCTTAGGAAGTCTGGATATTTCCCTTGCAACAAAGAAAGGCCACCATACTTGGGATCCTTCAGTCAACCAGCCCCAGCTACTTAGCTTCAGCTGCTGAGTGTCCATACCCAGTATCTTTTCTGCACACTTAGAAAACACCCTCAGTTTAATATAATTTATGTTTGTACCACTGACATGATCTTTAAATTGTAGTAAGGAATGTGAGACACAGTTAAGGAACATATTCTGCTTCAAATTTCTTGGTGGAGTAGCAACTTTTTAGAGGATGGAAAAGGGATGGGAACAAAAAAGCCATTAAACAGCAAATTTTAAAAAAGTCCTGGAGCTGCTCAAGGGAAACCCATAAGTTGTGTCCCTGAAGAAGACACAAACATTTTTCTTCAGAAGTGCATGAAGGGAAGCACTGAGAGTTTGGGCTGTGATAAGTCTTAACACTTTGGTAGACACTAACCTTCACATTCAGATTCAGTCAAAATTTTGTCTCACAGCAACAGCATAATTACCTGGTTTTGTGTGTGCTAGAAGAAGTCTTTTGTTTACTTAGTTTCCTTTCTTATTTATGTCCTTTGCCTTCTTTGCAGTTGAATATTCTGCCACACACATTTTCATTTCATGTTATAATCTGAACAGGAACATTACTGAATGATGAGTGACATAGAAACTACCAACCAGCATCAAAAAACTTTCATTTACCACATTGAGCATTTACTGTTACAGAGCGTAGTCTAAGGAGTTTCAAGAGTATAAATGGGATCTACAGTCTCTAGTCATGAAGTAGAATCATCCATTTTTATTGCACAAGTAATTAATTTGAAACTGGAGTTTGCATTTTTGTATCATTGAAATAAGGCAGAAATGGCATGGTGTGACACATCTCTGTTGAATCAAAAGTTTCAGAGCCAAATCACAAAAAACCAGCAGGGAACAGTGGGGGGAATATTGCCTTGGAAATCTGATTGTAAGAATCAAGACCTCCCTGAAAAATGCAAAGGTGAGAGTCAGTAGAAAGTGATGTAGATATTTCTGTGATTCTGGAGTTACATACTAAGTTTCAAGAACAGAAGTGAAAGATCCAAGAAAACTAGAAGGTATAATAGAAGTTATATTACAATAACAGTATCTACTGAAATACATTTAAGGAGTATACCTGTCTGCTTCATACATTGGTGGAGGTGCATGTTTCAAGTATGGTAGAGTAAATCTCAGAGCTGGGAAAAAAAGGCAACAGAGGAACAAAGACACTGAAGAACAGAGATATGGTGATATCTTTGTATCTGCTGAAGACAGACATAAATCTTCTAAACAGTGATTCAATCCACTCAAATGCTTGTATGAGGGATTTAGCCAGTTGCATCTGCCCATCACTGTGAACCAGAAACCCTTTATGAATGGGTTAAAAAGACACGTCATTTTTAGATGGCTAAATCTCAAATAGAAAGAAAAACCCAAAACCAAAAAAGGAGTCATGCACTACACCCTCTGCATATTTAGTCAGTTACTTTTTTGAAGACGGGTAGTTATAGTTTTTCATTACTACAAGATCATGCATTGCTTGGTAGGTTAAATGCAGCCAGACTCCTCATGCACAGCTGGAGAGTATCTACTAGCAGCAGGAAAGTAAGATGAAAGAACTGGGATGAAAGACTACACATAGAGAAAAGGAAAATTATCTTAAAAAATAGAAATTAATTTTAAAATATTCCGGAGTTACTTTTAAAGCATAATTTATTTTTTCCCACGAGACACCTATAACGTAATACCTAATGTTTCCTTTTGCATTTATTTCCATTTATACTTTGATTGTAAAGATTCACCTGTCAGCAGGTGCTCACCGAAAAGTGCGAAGCAGTAGGATTTTGTAGTGACTGATATATTTTTCATTGAAGTACATGAAATAGGAAAAAATCAATCAAAAATAATATCAAAATCTAGTTTAGAATATAAAAATGCTGCATCTGTTGTCTGACCTAATTTACATTCTTTTTAGTGTCTGAATTTCCCGATGGAATGATGAATATTGAGACACAGTAATATTGTTCCTTTCAGTAAAGAACCTGAAAGGCAGAAATCCATGAAAATAACATTTAATCATTGCACAAGAGCACAGTTTTACAGATTTTTTTTTTTTTTTTTTACCATGCCTTTACTACTGAGTAATAGACGTAAGTCTATTTCCTTAATGCTTGCAAGAAAAAGAAAACAAAAAAAAATGGACGTGCTGGAAATCCCACAAGACTCAGCCTTCTGCATGTTTTTTTATGTGACCTCACGTCTCTTGCAAACCTGAGACAATACAGGAACACACGAAGTTTGTTAAAGCCATAGAAAACTAAGAGGTGAAATAAGACTTCAAAATGCAAAAGGTTGTTTCAAAAAGAAAAGTAATAATCGCAAGTGGTTACAGGTCAGATTTGTGTTGGATATTAGGAAAAGAAGAGCCTACACCATGAATATAATTAAAAATTGGAATGGGGTGCTCAGGGAGGAGCATAGTAAACAACGATAGGGAGCACATGGAGTATCTGTGAGGGTATTTGGAGAGGTTCTGGAGCTACTGGGAGCTGGCAGAAGGGGGTTTCACCCCTCACGTGCTGACACAAAGAAGCCCGGAGCTCAACACTGAAACCCCTCTGGAAGGCGGCACCCAGTGCCCAGCACACAATGAAAACAGGGTAGAGCTCCTCTCCCAAAAGGGGCTGTACCTTCCTGTCGCTGTTAAGCAGGCACGCAGGCAAAGAAGAAAAGAGAGAGGACTCTCTGTATGTGTTCCACGCAAGCCTACTCCAGCAAAATGACAGGGATGAAGAAACCAGTTGGTAGGAGGGTCCAGGGATCTTATACTGGGTACAGATAGGCGGGGAAAGAGACCTCAGCCAATGGGATAGGGGCAAGCAGGTGGGGTTGACAGGAAGAGAACCAATGGGAACAACACATAGGAGGGACTCAGGGAAGGATCCAATGGGGCTTCGAGGAACAAGGAACTTTCTAGAACTGATACATAGTAAAGAAAGGAAATGAATATACATAACTTTATACATAAAACAGGAAGGGGAAAACATTAATTAATCAGGGGAAAACATGCAAGAGACAGAACAAGGGAATCACGGGTTCTCACCATGACTGAAGTTACATGCTAACCTTGGGTTGCTGACCACCACAGCTGGTTGTCTGACTTCTCCTCAGGAAACAGAGTGGCTGGAGCCGCTTGCACTGCTGTGGCTATGCTCATCTTCTTTTTTGAAAATATGCAACATTTTTTCTGGACTGGTTTCAATGCATTTGTTGCTTGTGTTGGTAAGCAGTTGAACTAGATTGACCTCTTAAGGTCTTGCTGAGTTATATATTCTGTAGTTCTAGGAAATCCAGATTACTTGTTAGCACAGAACTGAAAAATGGTGATAAACAAGGTGACAGTTAACTCACACATAGTTATTTCCATGTTGAGGTTGAATAGATTACATGCCATTTAATGTGAGCACAGAGATATAAATGTATGCTTGACAATAGAGAAAATTGAAACTCTGACTATTTGTAAGAAAATGCTATTTTCATCAGAAAAATATCAAAATACTCTGTGCATTCTGATTTTAAAAGATACATTTGGTGTAGCAGTAGTGTCCTACTTATACTGTAGGCCAATAAAGCTCCTTTTTACTTACCTGAATGAATATCCTCATTCGTGCACCAGAGAAAAGCAGAGAGAGGTGCTGGCTAACAAGCAAACTCAGAATTACACAGTCGTAGAGCTGACTGGCAAAAAAGTGCCATGTGGATCCTGAGTCTCATGGAAGCCTTACTTGGCTACTGGGATGTTGCACATTCATTTACAAACTACGGCATTGCAGAGCCTGGACAGTTAATCTGTTTTTTCACAATAGGTGTGAAGACAAAGATAAATAAAATGTTACTGTGCTCACGATGGCCTGGTTTCAGCTGGGGTATAGTTAGTTTTCTTCCTGTCAGCTGGTATAATGCCATGTTTTAGATTTAAGGTGAGAATAATATTGGTAACACTCGAATGCTTTAGTTGTTACTGAGCAGTTTTTACACTAAATTGAAGGACTTTTCAGCATCTCCTGCTACCCTGCCAGTGAGTAGAGGGGAGGCACAAGAAGCTGGGAGGGGACACTGCTGGGACAGATGACCCCAAATGACCAAAGGGATATTCCAAACCATATAGCATCATGTTGAAAAATAAAACTGGGTGGAGTTGGCTGGTGGTAGTGGAGGGGTGTGAGGCAGGCATCTCACTGCTTTGCAACTGCCTGTTTAAGCTCGACCCACAAGTTTTATCTTTTGACTGATTCTTCCCCCTGGCCCAACGAGTGAACAGCTGTATGGTGTTTAGCTCTATGACAGGTTAAACTATGACACCGGAAGACCAAGAAAAAGTCACAGTTGTTTGCAGATGGATTTGTCTTTCACTGTGCCAGGATTTTATCCCGTAGATGTCTAGCTTCATCTTGAATTTTGTCTTCATCCTCTAGTGTATGAAATTTAATATGTAAAATTGTAGTAATATATTTTTAATTTGCAGAAAAAGATGAGAGAAAGTGGAGTTTATATGAAGTTGGTTTGGAAATAATTATGAAAACTTTTTCTTCCATAATAATGTGTATAACAGAATTAATTATAATTTATTGAAAATTAAATTGTATTTATTATCATTGTTGTATTTTTTTTTATTATGGCAGTCTATAGCTCCTTTGTTTCCTTATGTCTGTCAAGAATTCCATGAAGCACTGAAAGCAAAAGCTAGTTTATACGCCTTCTAATCTGAGACACAATGTCATTTATTTTAATTACCAGAGTTCTCTCTATCACTTGCCAGTGAGTCTGTAACTTTATTAGGCTTGTTCTTCAGTAAGGCCCTGTAAGCACTCACAGCATGGTGAGTACATGGATATGTTCTCAGGATCAGGCTTCAGTTCAGAAAGCATTAAGACAGAACTATGAATGAGAGTTCTGAAAGTCTTCTTCACACCAGCATAACCAGTAATTTCTCAAAGTATGAGAAATTGTACTTCATCCTCTACTTCCTTGTTTCACACATCGAAATGCCAAGGATTTTTCTTTCCCTCTCACAAGAGTCAACGGCAAGTGTCAAGCAAAGAGTGTCAGCAAGGGGATGCTGGCAGCAGAAAGAGGTACTATTAACAAAACTGCAAACGTGCAGCAGTCAATACTGGAGGTGCAATGAAGCCCAAAGACTGACTGGGTTGCTGTGTTCTGCAACAGATAGATGAACAGGTAACTCATCAGGAATGAGCAGCCCTGCTCTGTAACAGTGGAGTCTTGACATTTTCAGGTAACACCTACGTTTCCTAAAAGAGCAAGAATGCGTAACTGGGGGGAAATTTTCATTTCATTTTCAAATCCTCATTTAGTATGCTCTATAACTGGAAGATAGACCAATAAGTTCTGTGTTGAATTATGAGCACAGATACAGAGATGCCAAGAAATTTTCTCATATTCAGTCCACACAGGAAACTTTTGGTGTTCTCTACTTTCACTTTCTTGTAAGTAAAGATTATGCCAAGTTCTTCATGAGATGATGACCTACTGCATGCTTTGTGAGACCATTTTGTAACCTGATGATATGGTTCAACCACTTGAGCACCTCAGAAACTTTTCAGATATCATCCTGTGTAATTCTGCCTGATTTTTAATACTGTCCAAGATTTATTGGACCGTGAAAAAGCAAGGAAATAACCACTGTTGTGTAATGCTTCTCCTTCACATGTACTAAAGAGACCAAGTACAGCAAACTGAAGACATTAATCATCTGGAAAGGTAGGAAACAGATCTTAGCCCAGCATTGGAAATTATGAGATCTAGGTCACATAACCCTTGACAAATTGTGTTCCTGTTGACAAAACAGAGACTTAACTGCTCTTTTCAGGGTGGTAAAACAGAAACAAGAGCGTACAGCTGATCTATCTCCTGCTTTCCCATTCTTATTTTCACAAGTGATAATCAGCTGAAAGGGTTTGAGTATGTTTTCTAAAACTGAAAACTTGAGGCCCTTCTCCTTAGGATAATCCATAAAATATTAAGGTATTTGGTGTGGGAAATCATACTGTGAGTGAACAGAGCAGTCTGGGGCTGGATTAGAAATCGGGACTCATTTGCAATTCCTAGTACTCCCTCTTCTCAGAAGTCAAAGTTTATCCTGGAATCCTTGCAGACACCAGGGCCTGTCTTGACAGAATGGATGTGAGCAGGGAAGGATTGGACTGAAGCACTGCTACCAGATGTAGGGCATGGCCATGGCACAGAGGTGTTGTCTGTGTATAAATGAAACCAAAGAAATGCCATGGAGGTAGCCTGAAAGACATATGTGTCTCTCAGTGTCATCCTAAGGGGGGGAATGAAACATTATGCTTCAAACCAAGCAAGTTTAGGGGTTATTTTGCTTTGGTAATTTGGTTGGTTGGTTGATTTTTTTTACTACTCCATAGTAAGTTGCAATGACAACTCAAAATTGGAAACCTTCATAGAAGTCCAAACTAATAATCTTCTTATTCAAAAAATGAAAATTATTGTGATACCATATGACCTCAGCAATAGTTTGGTCTTGTTTAAAAGTACAGACTTGGGAAAGAGCACTAAATTACCAAAATAATTCCCATATCCCTTTCAGAATATAAACAAAGCATGCTTCTATACTGACAATGGGGTAGGCAGACGATCAACAGGGTTGGCACCTTTTAAATAGAATCACTAATGCTTTTTGTGTGGCAGTGATGTTGCAGCCTTATTGGAATTGCAAAGAAGATGAAGAACGGCAGGAGAGGTGAACAAAGTGATAAAGGATTTTAAATGATCCTTTGTGCAATATGCAAACTCCTCTTTACTGTATTTGTTAGGTCTGGCTGAATTACTTCAGGTGAATAATTTATGTCACTACTTTTGGATTTTTTTTCCATCAAATGGATTATTTCAAGGTCTCTACATGAAGTTGAATCATGCCTGATTAATACTTTGGTGACCTTATTTCATATTTACAAATTATTTCAAATAACACCAAATTATTTACAACTATATCTTCATGTGAGTTTAACCAATCAACACTAGAGACAAAGTGTTTTCAAAATAATAAAAATTCATAATGTAGAAATAAAAAAAATCCCTTTTAAAAACATACTTTAAATTTTAAAAAGCACCTATAAATGAATCAGCAATAAGATTTTTTTAATGCCCTTCAGGGAATGCAGGAGACATGGTAAACATAGTGCAGGTTTCTTTGGAACTCCCTGTCTTCATAGCTGATTTGGGATACAAAATAAAGTTTCCATCTAATTGTATAGATTGCATAGAAAATAAAATACAGGCAGAATTTAGAGCTGCATTTCAAATGGTCCACAGGACAGACAATTTCTGGGGCTTTCAAACTGGTATGATTACAGAGAATTCCTTGTTAGAGGAGCAAGGATTATTCCTCCATGGGTGATTTGAATCTTGAAGGCAAGACAGAAACAAAGCACTTGTACCCAGATGTCCCTTATCTCCTTCCTTCAAACATGTGAGCTGCATGCATTACAGTCCTGCCACAATTTGTCTTCTGCAGGAACCACACAGAATTAGTATTCTGCTTAACATCAGTTTCTCTGGGGTATCCTGAAAGAGGGGAATGGGAATCCACAAAGGTCCAAAATGTGGAGATCTTTCGACTTAACAGCCTCACTTATTTGCAGGCAAAGCCCCTGCAGCCTATAGAAGCTGAAATAAATTAAAGTGTCCTAGCTCTTATTGTTCACTCTGCAACTTTGATTCTGTGAGTGGATATGAATTCAGGATCTCTTATAATGCTATATGAATAACTAAACATCTATATCTGCTCTTATTTTATGAAAATATCAGTATCTTAAGAAACAATTTACCGATCACATAGGAAATGAAAAAATTTGCTGTTCAGCAATGATGTTGACTCTGCAGTGACATGAATTGCAAAAGTGGGTACTCTAAAAGTACAAAAAGAGGTCTTTGACTAAAGCCAGAATGCTGCTTTGTTGACTGGAATTGAATAATTTTATAAAATTACTCTTTATTATTATGATTCCTCTTTGAAATAGTTGGAATTGTCGAGTTGTTTTGATTCTTTCGCTGAAAAGATGATTGGAGTTTTAGATTTGACACAACAATCCTAATAATTCAGAACTGCCAGAATTTGTATTAATTACTTGTATTTTAAAATTTGTGTTTATTTATTTTGCCTGTGTGAATTGTACCTAGCAGATGATTAATATATTTAACATAGGTTTTAAGAGAAAGGTAATAAAAAATGGTCAGAGGTAGGAGGGTGCTAAAATGCCTCATAATTCAGTGCATCCTTTATTGAAGTGATTTGACCCTATCTCCCTATTTCAAATAATGTTCTACAGAGTTTAAAATATATATAATAAATAAAAAAAATCTATTAGTTGTATTTCTTTGGGCAAAAGAAAGTTTGAATTGGATCATATTTCACAACTCAACTTCAGAGCACAATGCCTCTGAAAGCTTTGTCTGAGGCTTTGTCCAAAGGACACTACCTAAAGGAAGAACTGTATTCTGTTATTAAATGGTTTTGTTGTTAGCATTTTTAAATGAAGGCTGCCCTCATTTTTTTTTGGTCTTCATTGAGACATTTTAGCAGATAAGAATGCACTGCATGCACAGAGAAACAGGAAACACCTTCTTTAAACAACTTCAATAAATTGTGTCCTGGCTTTCTTGGTATTGTTTTGCTGGAAAGAAATCCCAGACTATAGGTCCAAAATAAATCAGTGTTTATCGTAATGCTTTAAATGCCAATAGATTTCTATTGTTATTGTAGTAAAAACAAGCTACCATATTTAGCGGTTTTATTGTTAGAGAGAACATCAGCAGAACTGAGAACACAATATTTATATTTCAGTGTTGTCTTTAGGGCAAACAAACCTTTCTGCAGCTAAGTGTGGTGTGTGATGAAGATGATGATACATTAAGCCTTGATTTTGTAAATAAGTGAAGGTAGTTTGGCTGCACAGGGATGGTCAGTCTGTGTGTGACCTGCTATAAGACTGGATCTTATTTTTTGTGACTTATGACAAGAGGTTTCATATATCTTCCCTCCATAGCGTTTGCCTGCCTTTCTTATTTTTTTACTCACAGAATCGCAATATCGCAGAATCAAGATTGGAAGAGACCTTCAACCACTTAGTCCAATCATCAACCCAGCTCCACCATAATCACTCCTAAACCATATCTACCTCCAGACACCTCTTGAACATTTCCAGACAGGGTGACTCCACCACCTCCCTGGGTAATTTATTCTAATGCCTAAACTCTCAGTGAAAAAATTTTTTCTACTATCTAATCTGAACCTCTCCTGGTGCAACTTAAGGCCATTTCCTCTTGTCCTTTCACTTCACACAACAGAAGAGACTGATGCCTACATCACTGTAACCTTCTCTTTATGTCTTTCTAATACAAATAAAATTTCTCAGGGGAAGCAATGATAGGACCATGGCCAGTTGTTTGCA
This sequence comes from Aphelocoma coerulescens, assembly GCF_041296385.1. NCBI lineage: Eukaryota > Metazoa > Chordata > Aves > Passeriformes > Corvidae > Aphelocoma > Aphelocoma coerulescens. The sequence continues at coordinate 32,839,350 of NC_091014.1, read as the reverse complement.
GCCAACTACCTTGTTCCCAACTAGATATGCACCAGTGCAGTGTTGCTCTTAGATAAAAATCTCGTTTTGTTTTCTAGCTTTTCTCTTTGGTTACGGTTGGTTGCTCTTATATGCTCGCTGGCATCTATGTTCAGGTTTATATTGGTCTTAATTTTTTAGATACTGCCTTGCAGTAATTTGCTCAAATGTGTGGATTTGAGGATGCTTTGGAGGGTCCACCAGTTTTAACATCAGAGTTTTGTTGAGTGATTTTTAGATTTCTTTTTTCTTCTCTCAAGAATAAGGGACAAGATTTAATTTTATTTCCTAGATTTGGATGTACTCACAGAAATTAAAAAGTTGAGCTCCTGTAACTCTTGTGTTGCTTACTGGCTTTGAATTACAACATGACTTACTTCATCTGTCTTTCTGACTGCAAAGCTTCTTACTCTCTCTCCACACTCCTCTTCAGTCAGATTGCAGCTCTCACCATTCTTGGATATCACATGAGAGCATTCAGCAGTGGGTGCCTGGGAACAGAGCAAGAGTAGGAAAATGCACTTCTCCATGCACATTCAGTGATAATTTGAGTGTTAGGGGGTGATAAGGGATATAGTCATCTTCAGGAGTACTGTAAGTACTTGCAGTCTAAAAATTTTTAGCATATTTCAGTTTTAAAGAGCCTTTTACAATTTGGGCATCACCATATCCTGTGAATTTAATAATACTGAATTCAATACTGAAAATTTAAGTTCTCAGTTCTTCTTCTCTTGGAAAGACATTAATGATCTTTTATATCTTTTTCATAACACTCCTATTTTATCAGTTCTCATAAATCCTAATCTATTCAGTTCTTGTACAGAAGCAGTTTCATATCTCCAGTCATCCTTTTCTTTCTTCTCTGTGTTGTTCTCGGTTCTGCTACATTTTTTGACACAGAAGTGATCAAAATAATCCACATAGCATTCAAGATGTGGACTTTCTCAGAGCTGGATTGTTGTTTTTGTCTCATTTTCTAGATCTCTCACCCCCATTTCAGCACCAGATACATGTTTGTAAACTCTGTTGAACAATGAGAAGATGAACAATCCACAGTGATTCCAAAATCTCTTCCCTAAACAACAGGAACCAGCTTGGTGTCCATCAGGCTATATGAGCTGGCAGGATAGTTTTCCTGCATACATTTTTTGTATCTCTTCACATTTCCATCAGAGAAATTAACAGGTAGGATAGTAAGCCCTTCTGTTATTCATTACTTTATTCATTGTATACCTTCTACCATTATTTCCCTTGTATGCCTGACCAGCAGATTCACTGACTTTGGTTGCAGCTCTGTTCTAAGATGTGATAAATGTATTTGTTTCACTACATTCATTCCTAAATCTACTGCATTTTTTTGTTTGTTCCCCATCACAGACAAAGCTTAACCCTCTCTTTTTTTTATCAGTGTATATCCCCTGCAGCACCTTTCTCCCTCTGAGCTGAACTGGTTTATTGCTTGTAACTTTGCATCTTGTTTGCTGCTTTTTAAATTTGCCTGGGGCTTCTCAAACTTATTACAGCATGTTAATAAATGCCATCTGCTTTTCTGAATTATATGATGAAAGATATGGGTCTTCGCCATGTATCTGCCATCAGTTCTGACTTTCAAAGATGATACTTTCTCTTAAGAATGTAGAATTATATTTTCACTGGTATCTCTTGCAGTGACTTGAATCTAGATTTATCTCATTTAACTTCAGGGACCTACCTGAGGTGCCTATAATAAGAACACAGTTGCCTTTGGTTCATTGTGGAGTCAATGCAGCAGAAGTACGCATAAGATGATTCACTCCATGTAAGAGTTTGCTCAGAAATCTCAGAAATACCTGTCTTTCCCTAGTTGAGACTAATATGCAGGACCTCACAGACTTATGCTGGTAATTTAGATACTCCAATTGCATGCTGATGTTAGAGAATTGATTCCAGGCTGTGGTATTTTAAAATGCGAATTCTTCAGAGTGACAAACTATTGAAAATCTTAGTCTTCAATAAGGAAATAGAACAAAAATAAAGGGGGAAAAAAAGCAAAGAAAAATAAATGAGAAAAAAAGTCCTACTTTATCAAATCAAAAAAAGGTATACTATATTCTCAGAATTATCCTGACAAAGATCAGTCACTGTTTTTGTGAGCAGCTTACACAACAGTTGTTATGGCTGGTACTTCTGGACAAGAGAAATACATGTGAGTATAAATATAGTGCATATGGATAAAAGACTATAAAAAAAACTCAAGTGCCCCTTAAATGAACTTTTAAAAGAAGAGGAATAATTATTTAGCCATATTCTTCCCCTACTAGAAGTGGCCAATCTCACCTGGCCTTGACTCTGGAAGAGAAAAATAAAGGACAATTGGCAGGGAACAGGTTTTCTATAACAGTTCCTTCAACAAACAGAAAACTAGGTATTTCTGCTGGATAGAATAATAGGGATTTTTCTATTCAAAGTACAGATGAATGCCCTGTAAGATGCTTGTTTATGCATAATGACACATATGAAATTATTCAAAAGACTGCCATGACCTGTCACATGGGCTGCATACACTGTGATACAGAATGGAGAACATTCCCAGCCACATGCTATTTAGCTTAGAAATATCTGAGCCTGTGCCAGGATAACCTTTTTACCTTAGTCGAGGGAAGCCCACAGGAATATGGCCCTTAAAGGATCAGTGTTGTAGTTTGGAACAAAAATGTTTGGAAATATCATAAAAGAGTCCTAATTTTCTGTAGAAATTATTTCCTTTTATCTTTTTTGAATTCTCTGTGCACTCTTGAGATTAAAGGGGATAATAAATAGGTTGCTTCTCGCATTAAAGCAAAAGGGGATTTTTTAAATAAGTTTTCCTACCTATTATGCAAAACACCTTTGCTGACCTACTACAGAATTCAGTAATTACTGACTGAAAGGAGCCTAGCCCCCCCATTACAGAAGGTAACCTGATAACTCTGCTATTGTTACCATTCTCTGATGAGGGCAAGGGCTGCACAGAGCCCTGAAACCATCTCTACCTCAATTTTGAAACATGAGACACCTAACCTAGAAGAACAAGTCCTCTAGACCTCTTCTTCATTCAGCAGTTGCTCTCTGGAGGTGCCAACCTCATTCCTTCTTCAGGTTAGAAGCTAAGGTGGTTATACTCAGAAGACTATTTAGATTAAGTTTATGGAGCTAAAATGCTCTTTCCTTTTGAAATGAAATATTTCTGGAAATGTGACACTGAACCGTGCCGTAAATCAAATCTCTCCTGATGGGAGAGGGAATTTTAAAAAGTCCTTGCAAGGAGTTTGCAAGAACAAACAGACTCTTTCTGGAGTTTCACTGCTGCCAGATAGTTGTCTATTAAGACTTATCAGAGGAACTGAGCCACTAGAACAGACCCAGGCATAACACAGAGCAGCAAAAGAAGGAGAGAAGTGTGTGTTTATCAAGATTTACACAGCCTTTTAAAGATAATTTAACCAATGGTTACTAAAGATGTACATTATTTTCACTTTCCTACCAATTATTTAGTAACACAGCCAGGAACTGCAGAATTTTTTGTCTGATCATCCCAAATTACTTTTACTGCAGAATATGGAGCAGTAGAAGAAGAAGAAGATTTGGAGAACAACAGTCCTCCATTTTGATGGTTTTTGCTCTTATCTATTTACTATAAAGAGAAGCCCAAAACCTCTAAATTTTTCACCCTGCGACAATCTAGCATAGTAATCTATCACCTAATTCACACCACTGTATTTTCTAGTTCTTGTCTGATCGTAGGCAGTTTTTTCCAAGGTTGGAGGTTAAAACAGTGTTGTTCAGGGGGGTAAAAACCCTTCAAAACAGGCAGAGAAATATTCCTGGCACTCTGGGTTCCTACAAAATGCTTTGCTTCTATCACATGTTTGTAAGTAACCACAAGGTTTGAGTTAGATGTTTGTCCCATCTAATCCTTACCTGTGTGCACAAAGGGGCAGAAGGCCAATAAGGTTGGTAAGTTTTCTATGTTTGTTCTCTGTGATGGTTATTGTAACAAGGATATAAATATGAAGACAGAGAAGTTAATTGATCCACTGAAAATGTACAGGATCTCCAATTACTTTTCGATTAGATAAATCATAAACTGGAGAAGCATACAGAAACGCAAGAAATAGCTGTCCACCCATCTCAGTATTAAAAGTGTGGGGGAACAGGAGCATTGCAGCAGACCTCTGAAAAGACAGACACAAAAGAGAATGAAGGGAAGATGGAGATGTCACTGCTGAATATAATTTAGTGTCTAAAGTTCTGAAAAGAGCTATTATTCTCTTTTAAATAATCTCTTCTGAATGTACCAAAAAATAAGCTAGCCAGATGCTAGCTCCACTGTACAACAGCCTTTTTATACTGGCAACACTAGAAATAATTTGTATCTTCATAGCATCAGGCAAATTAGCTCTATTGAATAGTCAGATATAAAAATGTGTGGGAATCTGTTGTCAGGGAGAATCTTCCACCATTGTTCTTTACAATAGGAAAGAACTGGATGATGTGAAATGATTCTTGCCCAGACCTAAGAGATTTGGCATGGATGAGGCTAGGCAGAAGGGAAGGAGGTAAATTTCTTTCTCATTTCTCAGAGCATCTCTCAGATATTAAGGAGGGATGCTGAATCCTTGAGCTCCACAGACTTTATGACTGTGCTGGAGTATATTCAACAGCAGATTCAGAGGCTGTTTCAGCAATACAAGTGCACATAAACTCTCAAAAGTTGTAAGACAACTGGGCTCAGGTGAGACAACACAATTAGAAACATATGCTTGGTTTTAAACACTGCAGGCACATTTTGTGGCTGGGAACAGCTGTTGTTATGACTGTTTTAAATATCTAAGCACAGGAAAGGACAAGGGACCTCCATAATATATGTGAGAATAATAAAACTACAGCCTTAATGGAATTTTCTTCATTTTATTTTATTTAATTAAGGGTGTGGGATTAAGAACCAAAGCTATTTTAACATTTATTACCTAGAATATGTTTTATATGTTTTCTCCTGGTCATTGCTCATGAAGAAATTTTAATATAGATGTTTAATTTTACAAAGCCTTAGAGTTCAGTCCTAATCATGTCAGCTGTCCAAAACATCTCACAGGAGTAGACTTATGACAGGATTTTTAAGGCACACTCTCTCTTCTCTAGAGCTAGTTAGAGTCCAGGCTAAATACTCTTAGAAAAATGACTCTGGACAGCAGGAAACTAAACCTGGGCATTGCTGTATGGGTCACACAGTCCTGTGCAGGAGTCACAGGACACCTGTAGCCACATATTCAGTATGTTTCTGTTGCCTAGGGAGACCCATATGAAGCTTAGTCACATGTACACTCAGATGCCACATATATTTAATAGGGAGATAAATCCCAGCCTCTGGGCCTGATTCAGCTACCAATACAGACACCTAGTATCACATGAAATGTCCTGGGCTCTCCTGCCTAGCATTTGCTGCTATTTTATATGGACTTGGGTCTCCTGTAGGTCCTGTGTCATAACTGTCAGCTGTACGTGAACATCTGATAGTTTATATCGTGATGACACTAGATGCTCATATTTCAAAAATCACTGTAGCTGAATCAAGCACAATTACCTTTCCAGTGATTCCAGATTCATTCAGAACTGACCAGTTAGTAACTAGAGATAGAAATGCCCACTTGCCTTTAACACAGGAGATATTTTGAGAAAAAAAATGTTACTTAGCTGTTAAGTTGCTGTTCTATGTGTTAATAAGGGTCTAAGCCTTTGAAATTTTTGTTAAAAACTCAGGACACTTCTCAGTTTATCCAAAACCAGAAAATAAGGAAAGACTTATGCACTTCATAAATCACCAGCATTTAGTATTCTCAGGCATCAATAGCAACACCAGCTGATATTACATGGATGAATTCTCATGGGAAAGGTTCCTTTCTCATGGGAAAGGTTCCTTTCTCATGGGAAAGGTCCCGATTGTAACAAGAAGTTACACAATGATATCCTATTGGAAGTTACTGTTTCATAACACTTGGAATAAGCTGTATGAATGTAATAGGATAATATTTCTCTGGGGGAAAAGAAATTACCTGATTACCTTGATTTTCCTATAGTGGTAATGTTAAAACATATTTTGTTATATAGTCCTTGTTTACATTCAGGCATTGCAGTTCTGAATTTTATTTGATATTTAAATTATTTTGTTATCATAGTATATAAATGAAATAATAGTTCATTTATATGAGATTGAACATTAGAAAATTGTTGTTTTCTACTTGCAGGGTTTAAAAAGTCCAAGTTCATTCTTCTGGGGAGCTGAGGGAAGGGTTCTTTTTACTAATGATTACAAAAATCAGGCTTTTTTGGTAATTTGAAAGGAAAACAATCTTAAATGCTGGACTTCCCCTTCAGAATGTGAGATTTGGTTGAAATGTGAAAATATGGTGTCCAGCCTGCTACATAGCCATGAGTGCTGTGTCCTTACTACTGCAAGTAAAGCAATGAGCAAAAGAGGGGAACTGTGTCACTGTTATGTTCTCTGCTAATTGTCAGTCCCCTCATCCAGCTCTGTATCCAAACCAAATTCTCTGCCACAGTTTTGGAGAGAGAAGGGGAATGCTGAGCAGCTTGAAGTTTTGAAAAAATAATGAAAAGCAATATATCTCCATCCTCATTCACATAACTCTATTGTTCATTCTACTCATACCTTTTTATTGAAAACATATACACCAGAAATGGATCTCATTTTTCATTCCTTTTTTTTGCTAAGAGTGGCATTCAGAAGGGCAGACCATTTTAATTAGCAGCTTCTAATATGTCTAAGGTCTATTATGTCAGGCTTGGAAGAAATTGATCCTTTCACAGTGAGAGCATTACAAAGAATTCCAAAATCCTTTTTCAGTCCATGTGATCTGTGCTGAGGTGTATTCACTGGGAAATATCTTTCATCACAACACAGGGAAATTCATGGTAGTATATTAAGGTTAAGAATACATTTCTATATTTTTTTCCATAAAGCTTTTGGTAAGAATTTATATGTGCTGTCACAAACTAGGGTCTCTGTGTGCATGTTCCTTGGCATGTAGAATAACGATAGCATAAACCTGAGGTACAGCATAAATGTCAGCACCCTCCCTCAGCTATCTCATAGAAACAGTTCAGCTTCTTAATGTGTCGACTTAAAAGTAGCTGCCTTAGATCTACTGTATTCACCTACAATAGAGAGGCATCCACCTCTGTATTGCTGCTATTTTATAAAATAACTTAAACTGACAACAATTCTGTTTTCCTTTAGAAAATCCTTGAAACAAAATGGTCATATCTGTTGCTTTCTTGTCTAAAATAGGTATCTGTCATTTATACTACACCAGACCCTTAGAGAGCACTTTTCAAAAGGTAATAACTATTTTTCGCAGCACTCAGTGCATTAGGATTTGCTCATTTGTCAGCTGGGTAGCTGAAGATGTAAGGAGGATAACTGACTTAGTCAAGGCTGCACATGAAGTTCATGACAGCAATAGGTATAGAGTTCAAATCTTTTCACTGCTCTGTTGAATGCTTTTCCACTTTGTGAATAAAAGACCATTTTCTTCTGTTTTTCTCAGGACTGAGGAAATAATTCATCATTGAGGAGAAATAAGCTGTTCTTTTTTTCTTTCCTTTTTTTTATATACAGAAATTTTCTCAAATTTTTAAAATTACTGTACAACTGGACAGCAATCAAAGTTGTTTTGCTATTTGCTTTAGGGATGATTTTTCACCTAATCCAAATTAAGTGACAGACTCCAGTACTTTGTCCAAAGAAGGAGTTCCGGAGGTTTAGGATGGGATATCAGATTTTCCAAAGATAAAAACTCTACTTGTCAATACACAGTTGCTTGCTTCAATAAGGAGCTATCTTTTTTTTTTTTTATATATACAATCCATAAAAGTAGAGTGGGAATTTATAATATTCATTTTGTACTTCCCTCTGTAAAATAGAACTAAGGGCTTTATTTTCAACAAAGATGCATAACTGCATGAACAGTGATTCATCTGGCCAAATGTAGTCATCTGGGTAATAGTTTACAATGCTCATGTATTAGAACTGCCCCTTTCAGGTGTGACAGTCCAGACTGAGACCTCTTAAGTTTACTGAGGTGAATGTTGTCAATGTTGCATTCTGTTGCATCCAGAAATTTAGGACCATTTATTCTTCTTAGCCTAGCTGAACCATATACATTAGAAAGTAGATTTTTCCTGTCCTTCTTATGGGCATAAAACGGAATATATTGAATTCCAGTGGCAGACAGATTACAGGAAAAATTGGAAAAAGTTGTACTCTTTCTTCTTCAGTTCTGAGGCTCTAACTGAGGCCAAAAACCAGATAAAAACCAGGAGAGTGGTAGTAAATCCATGAGGTGTTCTAAGGCTGACGGGCAGTAAACCCTGTTTGCAGAAGGTGCCATGAAGAATTTAATAATAAAGTCACAACACAGAGGTGCGTCTGTGATCCAATCACTTCACTTGTATTTCATTTAACTGCCCTATTGGGAGGAGAAAGTATTATTAGGAACAGTCTTAAGAACAGCCACTGGCACATTTTCCTCGAATGTATTGAATATTGTCTGGAAAAATATGAGGAAGCAAGGGTATAACAAAGCCTGTGAGGTTCCTTACAATTAATACCACAGATTGTTTCCTGTCACTAAACCCAACTCTGCCTTGGTCTTGTTTTGTTTAATAGGGCAGACTTAGCCTAAAATTCTAAATTCACCTTTGCCAAGTGCTACATTCAGTGAAGTCAACACCCATGGTTTTGGCTCACTATGATTTGAATGCTGTCTTTGTTTACATTATTTATTTATAACAATCTTTCTATTTTTCATTTCCATGTAATACACATGGCAGAAAAAAATTTCTATACAACAGTACTGACAAAAGTTGAACCTTGTCTTTAGATTATAAGATTGCATTAATTCTGAAAGATAGCAAAATTTGACCTTGTTTTTCGGCCTCAAATGAGATTTCTTCCTTTCTTCTCATCTGTGTCAACATATCCCTTTTATATCCAATTGATTTCTCATTCCATCCACATCTGTGTAAATTTACTGTTCCATAAATCAGGATGAAAATGCAGGCTGAACAGCCCTACTGTGTAGGTGTGAATAGGTCACTGTGGCCATAATTAGCAATACACTGGTTGATGTTGATGGTTATTTATTGTGCCATTGTTGTATTGTATCAGAAGAGCCCAATGATCAGTTTGTTATCTAGAATTCCTGACTAAATTTGGCAGAGAGCAGCGGAAAGGGAAAACTTATATGAATTTTATCTCACTCAGCAATCACCATTTTTTTAAAGGACAGGTTTGATGCACTGAGAAAATTCTTAAGATATATTTTACATTTGTGTTCATTTCTTAAAATTGTTATTTAATAGAATTAATTTACACTATTTGAAAAAGTAAACGTTTCCCCTGCCAAGTGCTAGTCCTTGTATAAAATTACATTTAGCCAAAAAAAAAAAAAAAATTAAAATTACATTGTTTCCAAAATAATTCTGGTATGTGCATTTTCTAATGAAAATTTTTCTAAGTAGTAAGTCTGGGTATTACAGGCAGTAAGCATTACAAATTTTATATATTGATATTCCTAAACTGAAATCAAAATATACCTTAAACATAAAAACTTAAAATATTTTTACTAATGCAGCCTGTTATGCAGAAGAAACCAAAATCTGCTCTGAACTGCATTAGTCACAGCCTGCCAGCATGCCAATCTCTGTTCAGCACTTGCAACATCACTTCTATTCTGCATCCCATCTTGGAATCACTTGTGCAAAGAAGACTTTCAAAACTGGGCTAAGTCCAGAAAAGGGCCCTTCTTAGGGACAGTTTCAGGGACTGAAGAACTGGAAAACCAAAGAGACACTGAGAAAAATTAGTTTATTCATTCTGAAGTCAAGAAGGTTTATAGGACTGAATGACTGTTTTCACCTATCTAATGCAGGATTGTGGAGAAGGAGGAGTCAGACTCCGAGGTGCACAGCAAATGCACAAAAGCAGAGATGCAAGTTACAGGAAGGGAAATTCAAACTGGCTGTAAGGAAAAAAAATCACAGTGATGGTGGTAAGAACAAGGAACAGGAGCCCAAAGGGGCTCCCCATCCACAGAGGTATTGAAAACTTGGCTGTGCAAGTTTGATTGACCTGGAAGTCATATTCTCTGAGAAATGTAAGAGTTCTGAGGATTTTCTGCCTCATATTATATACAAAACTGATTCTGATCATTTGAAGGAAACCCCAAACTGATCAGCATTGCTACAGCCTCTTGCTTTCCAAATTGTAATGCCTTATTTACTGCCAAAGAAAACTTCATATTCTCCTGAGGTAAAACAGACACATCTGTACTTTGCACCCTAAATTTCTGATGGAGGCTGCTATTAGAACTGATGCAGTCCCAGTGACAGATTTGCTTTATTGTGCAACTGCAAAGAAAGGGGCATGGATATTGACACAAGGGATTTCCTGTGATATGTCAAAGGCATTTTCATTTACCTGCAGAGGACAGCAAGGTGGAGTGTATGAGGATTAATATATATTTCAGGATGGTATATTTCCTTGTTCCTGTGTTTTGACCAAATGTTGCCTTTAAGCGCCCTGAAATGGAATCCCTGGGGATAAAAATGTTAGAAACAAGGGATTACATTGAGGCATTCAGAAGCCTGAATAGTGCTGCAGGTACCTGAATGTTTGTTAGTGATACTAAGGTTTTTGTGTACTCATTGTGTCTGTATATCTTATGAACTGTTATTCATAAGAGTTCTAGAATCCAATATTCTCTTAAGTAGTTTATTAAACACTTATATCAAATCCCTGTTGCTGATCACTGATAAGTCTCAAGAAAGTCCCTAGAGAAGTCATCTTTCCTTTGGGAATATTCTGTGGGCTTTTTGTAGTTCCCAGGCCACAAGGGACAGTGGCTCATCCCTATTCTTTACTTGCTGGACTCAGGATGCTAAGACAACATCAACCAGTCTGATTGAGTCAGGATACCTCTTCAGCACTCTTGTTTTATGTAAAAAAGAGTCAGGATAAATAAAAGGAAGCAGAGCAGACAAGCATAGTACAAAGGAATAATAAAAGTGGTAGATGTATAGAATGAGATTTTTTAGATCTTTCTAGATAATACAAGGAGTAGAAAAACAAAAAGGCTGAGCAGAAAATTAGTGAAGAAATTATGTTCTGTGCTTGGGAATCAACATACTACTTTGCAGCTTAAGAAGCCTGGAAGGAAAAGAGTCTTCTGTGCCTTACATGAGAACCTGAAGATATATTGTTCTATTGTACTATGCAATGTCAAATGTCTCTTGGAAACCTAAATAGATTACGTCTACCACATCAGCCCTATCTGCTCCCTGCATTCTCCTTTTGATAAGACAGAGATTTATATTCTTATTCTTCTCTGATAGGTGCATCAATCTCTGCTGTCAGGTTGCCTGTCCAAATAACAAACCTGCATATCACAGAACTGTTTTAAATGTAATGTTGATAGATGTTGTTTGTGTGCACTTGGCATCAACTTACAGTCACTTCCCTGCAAATTGCAACCTTCTCAAGAAACCCTTATTTATATCTTTTCAATGTTCTCACCATTAAGAATTAATTATGGTCATAGAGTCATTACTTGGGACATTTCTAGGAATTCTGTGCTTCTGTGTCACTAGATTGATTCCCTAAGCTGCTTGCAAGACCCGATGCTACCATTCTCTTTCTGGCTTCATAAAACATGGGTTGCATTGTGGGGACAGAAGAGTTGCCAACACTGAACAAAGCTGAATGCTTTCAGTGAAATCTCTGGTCTGATATAGCATTGCAAAGTGTTCTGGCTCTGTAACTGCTGCTGCTTGCCAGCACTCACCCACACCCTCTGATAACCTTTCAGAAACCTTGTGCTGTCTCAGCTCCAGGCAACAGCTTCCTGCTCCTCCCTCCTGCCTACACCATACACCTACTTCCACCTTTCATCTACTCCCAGGTAAATTATTTGTCCAAATACCATCTCTTTCTTCTGATTCATACCCTCTTCTGCTTGTTTTTCCCCCACAGAAGCAGTGAACAGCAACTAGACCTTGACCAAGCAGCTGTCTTAGCTGGTATAGTCAAGGGCAAAATCTGGAGTCCTTCTAAGATCCTGCTCTCATGGTCCTACAGCAAGGAAATCTCCCAGAATGACAAAAGCCAAGTTGTAATCTCTCTTGAGTGTTGCTGCACTGGCTCCTTATATAGAGCATATAGAAATATGCTTATAACAACATGTAGAAATAAAGTCAGAACATTGTTCTATGCAACTAATGAATTATTTACTGTCTAACACTGCACCATTATTAAAATGCCTGGATTTTTTTTTTCTTTTGAAAATATTTTTCTCCTACATATTTTGCATTCCTAATTCACCTCCCTCATAACTCAGAGGGAAGTGATTTCACACATTGCTCAGCACACTGCATAGGAACTGTTAATTTTTTGTCTAAGCTGCAGACACTTTCATTTGTTTTTCAGTTTCAAGTCTCTTGAAATGCTCAGTTTGCAAAACTGGTATTTTACCAGCAATCTGTCATTATAAAGTCACAGAAGGTCTGTTGTAATGCACTGTTTATGAGTTTGCTCTTTTCCTCCATGCCCTCATATATCCTTACAGCATCTATAGATGCTCAGTGCATATCACACACAACAGTATATTCTGAATGTTATTCATGGCATTTTAAATGCCTTTTGCCTCAAGTATTTCAGAATTATCAGATTAAAGATCACAGTCCTGTGGGATCAATATTTTTTGTGATTACAAGTCCATGTAACTTTTTTTAAAACTATTTGAACAGAGCTTACGAATATTATATCTTATTGCTGTCTACTAAATATATAATATTTTTCCTTGCTGTTCCTATCCCAGGGAAGTCAGTGGAAAACTTATAAGAGGTCACAGTGAATCTTTAGGCCAAACTTAAAAAGCTATGGCACTATCATTAAAATTGTTTAACAATGGCTGTGACAGAACGAGGATGGTCTCAATTCTAATGTAATTCCACCATAGCAAATAGAATCAAGCAATGGAAGCATATGCATGTTTATTGTAATAAGTCTTGTTTAATTTTTCATGAATGGCTGCATACTAGTTTCTAGCCGAATGAAGTCAAAATTTTGCTAAAGGAATCTGATGGAAGAATTCTGCCTATTGCAGTGGTACAACCATGGCAAGGATTTCTTATCAGTCTGAAATATGAACTCACAAACATTACAGTAGTAAACATGACTGGAAAATTTCCAATTAAAATATTAATTAATTTATTTATTCAAAACAACAGGCAAGACTATCAACAGAATTGTTTCAAAGTCTAGGCAATGACGTTTTCCCAGGTTTGGGTGAAAAATCAAAATGCTAAATCATTCATGTAAAATGGAATCTTGGAAAACATCAATTTTAAATTAAAAATTCAGATTTGAAACTCAGTTTTTCTATTTCATTCTGTCTCATTCAATTTCATTAATTTAAATAGCAGATTAACTAACTCAAATGCTATACACTATGTAAAAAATTGTTGATCAAAACTAGCCTTTTCCTGAATACAGTTTCAATTAATAATATTCTTTCCACCTATACATTTCCAATGAAGCAATCAGATACATTTTATTACGTACTGAATATTTCATTTTTTGAAGATATGATGCTTACAATGAGTATCTTATGTCACTTTTCCTGAGGGTTAAAAAAATCAGCAGTGCTGTCAAATTTTTTAGCTTAAGTGTTAAATATGACCACATTTTTTGGGAAGTCCTTGTTTCCTGAAATTAAGGAGTTTTTGAAGAAGATTTTAAAACATGTAAAATGTAAATGTCCAATTGCAATGAAATTCAGAATACTTGACAATATTTTTCTAAGTTAGAAAACAGTAGTATATCAGGTAGCACAGAACTGTGTTTTGGTACAGTATTACAGTTTGTTACAGTGCATTATTGTACTTCTGAAAGAGTCTAGTTTCTTTACAATTCTTTGGCCAATACTGCACATTTAGTTTTTTCTTCCTCTTCCTTGATGCATTTATGATTACAAAATCTAGTCAGAGAGATCAAAGGGTTGATTCTAAAAGTTAAATAAATTATTATTTAAACAAAGACCACAGGGTCTAATAAAAGAAGGAGTTTAATCCAGCAAATAATTTGGCAAAGTGACTAATAATCCATGAAAAAACATAACAAAATAAGAAAATACCCAAAACCAACCAAGCCAAGAAACGGAAGCAGCATACAAGTCTAAATGTTATGATGTGTTTAACCAGTATCTGGAAAGAATAATGGAAGGAAACATCTATTTCATTAAAAACATGAGTCAAAAGAAAAGTTCTTATGCCAGGTTCTCACCTAGTGGATGTTATGGCTGTGTTACCTTTGCGAAAATTTGGGAGGGACTATTCATATGGGTATCACAGTAAGTTTCACTGAGTGAGGATCTGTCTACTAAGTAGGGCAAATACATGTATTTTGAGAAAATTCATTGACTTGGTTGACTTGATCAATCTTATTCCAGGACTGCTAGTTTTGTGTCTCCTTGTTTCAGCTGTAAAGTGAAGGCTTATGCAATGTGAACTACCTGTTATCAATCACGGAGTTCACATCTTCTGTGATGTGACTGTGCTTCTTTGAAGTTCTGGGAGAAACAGAAATATTTATCATGTTCTCAAGGTGGTTTCTGAACCTTTCAATCTTATATCTAGATTACAGCCAATGACTCTTTCGTCAGCCCTTTCGTAGACTGTGAAATCAGCAGTTTGAAAAGACATTCTCAGCACAGGAAGCACAGAAGAAGTAGGACAGATAATCAATCTTCAGACTCCCATGGATCCTGCTAACAGGTTTTTATTTCTGTAGTCATCCAAAGGATTACACTGCTTGGTAAAACATCTTCGCTATCTCTCTCTCTGCCTTTCCCTCTTTGTGTGCTTTAGCCCTTTTCCCTCTCTCTGGTATATTGTTACTTGCTGCCTATATTTTCTTTTTGGTGAGATACCCATTACCACTTTTTCACTCAGCCAAGCACAATCTGCAGCGAGATCACAGCTGCTTATAACACTTGAAAGATACATTCAGCATGGTGTCTTTGGAAAAACAGAAAACCAAAATGTACTAATGGGTTTATTTTTTGCTGTTTTGGAAATTCAGCCAAAAAGAAAATAGCAACTGCACAGATGTTATATCTGTCATTAAGTTTATGTGAAAGGCAAGGATCATGCTATCATAGAACTAAATAAGTTCTTCTCATGCTAGTTATACCTTGTTCATTGATAAGTAGGAACTGACATTTACTGTGCAGTGTTTCAATTACATGAGCATTTTACCCACTCCTGAATGCATGATTTGATTCACAAGTATTGTTCTTTCTCACATGTCACACTATGCTCTCCCTTTGCTTTTGTTGCTTTCAGCCATTTCCCTCAGATGCTATAATAACCTTGATCTCTTCCAGTCACTTCCTTAGGCTCCCCTGGTAGCCATCCTCATAGTGAGCTCTTGACAGCACTCATCAATTCTGGATGTTTCAATTAATTGAGCCAGCACCAATCTGCTGGCTGCCTCTGTTAGTTCCTTCCGCCAATACTTCAAAACCTCCAGCAAAGCAATACTGTAGGATGGCAATAGCTCAGTGACCTCAACACAGTGAGACTAGGCTGGTAGTTTAAGCAGAAATTTTAGTCAGAAATATCCTGCCATGTCCCCTGCTCCAAATTCAATTTTCAGCTCTGTTCTTAGGGATGTGTAATTACATACAAATCCTGAAAGATTGGTGAATTAGTAATTTTTTGATTTCTTTTTTTCCTTTTTGGTAGCAGGGGTATGCTATTTCCTGGATAGATGAGCTCATGAGGGAGTGAATTCAGAGGCCTTAAAAACTATGTGCAGTCCTTTCTAGTTGTTTTCTATTCATGCATATCACATATCAACATGTGTTTGTGTCTCTGTGTGTGTGTATGTGTGTGTGCATGTGCATACATGTCTGGTGTGACCTGAAACTTCTAAGCAGGCTAAGTGAATTGTTCCACCCAATTATTTAATTGTGAATTATTATCTATGTAACAATCAAAAGTAATATTTGTGTGTTTTTTATGAAAATTCAAGTTAAATAAAAAGGAAGAAACACTCTTTGCTGTAAGCTTCTCTACTGGAGTATATATTTTCTAGTAAGAGCTTTAAAATTATTACTTGAGTATTTCCACATTAATTTAGTATTTTTACACTTTTAACCATTCCAAATAATTTGAGATGTGGCCCAATGCAAATACAAATTAAATCCACTCTTCTTCTGCAGCTGTTCAGTAAAATGTCACCAAGGTTTAATTTAAGGCGGTTACCTCTAATTAGAAAAAAATTAAACCTTAAAGTAATTGAACATTGAACTCAGTTATTGGGAGACTAAATGAGTGCACAAAGCTCCTCCTATAGCAGAGAAAGATATTAAGACATTGAAGTGAATACAGATAAATACTTTCTTACTGAAGGAAAGAGCAGTGTTATCTAAACTAATCTGTTACAGTCTTTGGTGCTGTCTCAGAATTGGCTCACCTTGATCCCACACACTGTTTTATAGTTACACGAAGTATCATAACCAAACCTTTCTTTCTACCTAGCTTGTAAAACTGAATTTGGAGGAAATATTCATCCTCAACTTCAATAATCAGATATGCAAGATCTGATCCCATCTTTGTATATTATCAAGGCATTTTTATAGATGTCATTCTCATTATGCTGAGAATTGAGTCATTTATATGTTTGGGCTAAATTCTAACTAATCTATCTAGGATATTTCACTTTCAATAGAGCCAGTGGGAGCTGTGTGAGTTAGCCCAGAAGAAGAATTAAAGTTTTAATGAATAAACTTGATAAGAAAGGTTTCTATATCTTTTATTTCCTTTTTTTTTTTTCTTTCCTTTTTTTTCTTCTTGATAGTAAGCAGTATGAAAGGTAGTATGGTGCAACTGAGTGCATTTTGCATTTAAATAGAGAACAGCATTTTTGCCATATGTGATGGTTGGCTTACTGAAAAATATGCTGTTTCTCTAGAGGAATCTGGATCTCACAAGCAGTGGAGCTGAGTGCCTTTTATGTAGTTTATAACTTATTGTCAGTGAAGGAATGATCCAATTAGTAAGTGATTAATCACAGGTTCCTTCAGGTCTCAAACTGTGTGTTGAAAGTTTATGGAATAAAAGAGTATTTCATGCACATATCTCACCTAACTGGTAACAACCACCTGGGAATGAGAACTACATTTTAAAAAAAGAACAACAGGGGCAGCAGCACAAAGTACTAATCATTTGACTAATTTCTGTTGTCACTGAGAAACATACCTTTGCTAGACAATCATAATTATAATGACATTAAAAGTAATTAATATTTTATTTTCAACAAACAGCAAACTAAATATTCAGAATTTTCATCCTAACCAGTTTTTTGGCATTTTAGCAGCATATCAAAGTAAAATTTGCTGTACAGAATTTAATTCTGAGATATGAGACATAGGAAAATGTGCATAATTTCAAAGATTTAAAATGTTAAAATGCTGAGTTTTAGAGAAACCTAATTAAAATGCAAAGTGAAATATTTTGTTTTGTAAAAAAACCCAGTAAATATTAAATAAACAGAAAATCCTTTGAATAAAATAGAAAATCATCATATTTTTATTTTGTGGATGTACAAGGGCTTGTGGTATGTACACTTCACCATGATTTATCAAACTATCTTATATGGGCCTGTTCTACATTTTCCATTTTTCAGTTTTCAGTTACTAAAATTATCTGCCAATTTTTCTTTATTCCATGCTAAATAATCATGACTAAATTTCAGATAAGGGGTAGCCTTATGATGCTTAATTTTGACAGTAAGGTGGAATACAACAATGGTATTTTGATAAAATAGATGATGAAATATGATAGAAAAACACAGAATTTTCAGTGCTGAACCATAACCCCCCAAATCTTTTTAGTTTTGCAATAAAATATCAACAGATATTCAACATAGAAAAATGGAAATGTGAAAAATTGCTCAATTTAAAGTTTAAAATACGAGTTTTGGATGAACAAGCAGAATAAATCTCCATCATCTTTAGGTCGTTTGCACCTTAAATTAGTAGAACAGTACCTTTGAGCACCATAGTAAGAGACTGAAAAGGAACAGTTTAAGACAAGTGTGGAATCTTCATGTGTGCTTCTTAAAGTCATATGTCATCTATTGATTGTTCAAACAATGCATCCTCGATCTTGGTGTACTGTTTATAGTTTAACTGCAAGACTGACTTAGGCACCCTGGGTTCCCTTTGTAGACAAGAGAGCAAACTGGGATTGCATCAACATGATTCTTTTCATCCCAAATTAGACAGTTAAAATATATTTACTAAAGCACACATTTCTCATGTTCAGTATAGCATTGTAGATACATCAGATAAGTGTTTGCTCTGGCATGATCTGCCTTCAGTAAACCAGTGAAAATAAAGTTTTCCTTTGTTTGGAATCCTGCCTTTGTGGTCCTGTCTGTAGTTATCTTCCACAGGTGGAATATGGCAGAAAAGGCAATGAGCTAGTGGACTTGAAGATTTCTCAAATCATCTAATTACTGAAAAGCTGGTTGCTCTGTCTTTATTTATATTTCTTCTCTAGCTGATTTTCAAACAATAAAAATCACTAGACTGATTTATCTGTGTTCTGTACTCACAGTTAAACAATATAGACAGCTATTTTACCAAAAAACTCAGCCACAGGGAGCCCTACTGTCCTACACCAAACTATTGTGCCCTACTGTCCTACACCAAACTATTGTGCTTGACCTTCAGCTGGTAACTGCCAACAGATTTCTAAAACTGTTTTTCTAAAAGAATTAGATGATGAATAAAAGGTACCTCTGCACTTGCTTGCTGAATAACAGCAGAAATAATAGTTTTGCTGAATTTATTCAGACAGCCTGGATAATGGTGTCATAAACAGGGAAACTTTTCAGACAGAGCAGAAAAACCTTAATCTTCATGTTGATTGCATATGGGCCTCTTTTCATTTTTCATCCATCTCTTATTTTTAGAGGGACAACAGATAAATACATCAAGGCAATTCTTCTAGACTTCTCAGAATTTATTCAAATTTAATTAAATTATTTCTTAATATTTTGACTGCTTGGGAAATTTCTAGGGGTGTTTAAGTCCACTTTTAACCATCATCAGAAGAAAATAATTAAGTTTTGATTCTGAATTTTCCTATTTTTTAGTAGTGATTCAGAAACACATTGGATAGTTAGTAGTGATGTCAGAACACAAGCCATTCCTAAGTGTAGGTCTGTGAGGTTCTCTTCTTTCCCGGGATCTAGCTAAATATTTAATTTGTTTCAGGGAGACTTTGTTACTTTTACTGAGTTTTATTTCATTTACTGTTGAAAAAAATTTACTTGTTTGTCAGTCCTGATTTGTTACAATTTGATTCACTACCACCTCTAACTTAAATGAAACTGAGAAGATGCATCAAGAGAAAGCAAAAGTGCTGGTGGACTTATATAGCATTTGAATGAGTTCTGTGAAACTCACTTTAGACAAAACAGAGGTAACACCCTTTTTCTGATGACTGAGTAGGAATTATTTCTCCTACCTCTCCTGAAAAACCCGTGTACATTGTTGAGGACTGTATTCATAGATATGTAGATGAGGTACAAGTGATGCCAGTATTTCTGTTGTATGGGCTGATCTGAATTAACCAGGACATAGAGGGTGAGCATATCTCCTTTACATTGTGAGCTGTAATGCTGAAACTTTTGAATATCTGCTTTAGTTTATTGATATATATAATATATAATATATAATATATAATATATAATATATAATATATAATATATAATATATAATATATAATATATAATATATAATATATAATATAACCTGAAAATCAAGAAGAAAACACAGCTGATGCAAAATGCAGATGGCTGCTTCATTTATAGTACTCACTAAATCCATATTCCACAGACTAGACTGGCTTTCAGCTGGTTTCTGGGAATACATACGTTCTGCAAGAGTGCTTTCATTCACAGTGTGACAGAATTTGGCCTTGTAGACAACTAGGCCTTGTTACAAAACCCTTTCTGTTACAAACCTGTCTTGCTTAAGCTGTTTGTTTTTGGTATTTTCATCTGAGAAAGTTTTAAAGCCTTCAGATGAGAAAATTTTCATTGGGTCAGTGACACAGTCCTGATCATACTGAGACATTGAAAGAGGAGAATAATTGTGTTTTGGGAGAAATCACTGAATGTAATTATTGGCTATGTTATTAATTTTTGTAAGGTGTTTTGAACTTTGGTAAGAATTTAATATCATGAGTTGGAGGGCAGGAATGTTTTCTTAATATGGTGAATTAAATAGATTTAGCCTCTTTCTTCCTGCTTTAGAACTTCTGCCTTCATACAGAATAAGTATCTTCCACAAAACTTTAACACGAAACTATCACGCTGTGGTGTGATTCTGGTGTGAGTCTTTTGTGGCACAGATAACTCAGAGAGTGGATGGACATAGTATTTGTATTTCTCATACAATTTCCCATTGTTTTGTGTCTGTGGTCATTTAGGTAGAATTTATATCTAACTACACGATTTACTTAGATTATGTTATCATGTAATTTATCTTCCAAATTATTCAAGGATAAAAAATTGGAATTATACAATCAGGCCCTCCACCCAGTCCAAGGTTACTTTAAAGAAGTGGCTGAATCAATTGAAACATTTTTCAAAATTTTGTTGCCTTAACTTTTAGAAAGACAGCAAGACAGAGAATGGAAGAAAGGGGAAACTCTGTGACTTGAACCTCCAAATACTGTCGCTTAAAAGCTTCTGTTTTCATGAGCTGTGTGAAATGAAAAAGGATTCCAGAACTTGGATGGTGCCTCAGAAACTTATTTGAAGTTCTTCTCTTGACTGTCAGGGAAAGTATAAGCAGAGAGAAACAGAGTATCATTTTAGTCCCAAAGAAAACATTTAATTCCCCTTTTGTTATTGAATATTAGACTTGCATAGATTGATTCAGATAATTTTAATTAATTTCCCCCAGGCAGGATTTTGGGTGGTGACTCCAAACTTACCTGATATTAAAAGAGGAATTTGCCAGTGAAATTAAGTGTAAGTGTGCAAGTTACAGCAGCCTTGAGACAGAAGAGAATTCCACACTGGTAAATAATGTAAGTTTATAAACATGTTTATTCTGAGTTAGTGGAAAAGTACACTGATATTTCCCTTGATAAATATTTGAGGCACTCATCATCTTTTAAAAGCATCTTATCTAAAAGCTGAAAAGGCAAAATAATATGATTTGTATTCACTTTGTTTCTCTTCTGCATTTTTGAAAGGGGTAATATTTTTATGCAGCAGAAGGCTACAGCATCTAGGGTGTGGAACTTTGTGCTTGTCTAAAGCAGACTGAAGATCTGTAGAACAGACTCTGTAACATGAAGTTCCACAGTCAGCACAGGTAGGCAGTAAACATAGGACTACAATACTACTGTTTTTTCTCTTCAGATCTGAATTATTTTCTTTGTGTTTAAGTTACCAAGATAACTTACGTAAACTGTGTACTCTATTTGGAAATATATCTTTTTCTTTTTCCTTTTTTTTCCTCAGTGATTCCTCGTATGGTTATGTGGTTTATGAAAGAAAATGCCTCTGTACAAAAATAGATTGGTGTATTTTCATCTCTAGAGTAGGAGACAGTTTGTGCTGAAGGAAATCTGGAAATATTGCCCTTAAAGAACTACAGAACAGCGTCATTCAGGATCATGGAACATAGTGCATATTAATAAATAGGCAAATTGAGTTCTACTTCATGTTTAGTGATCTTATCCCTGTGATAACAACAAAAATTAATGTGATTTTTTAAATATTTTCAAATATGGCTCTTCTGACTTAAACCATAGATAGCTAGAAATGTGGCCTGCATTCTTCAGTCAGACTTCAAAGAAAAGGTATTCAAGACTCTGACTAATGCCAATAAAGAACAAAAAACTGGTACACATTCCTCTAAAGAGTACTTAGTTTAGAAATAAAAAGGAGAGCAATCCTATAATAACAATAACAACAACCACTAAAATAGCAATAATAACAGTAATAATAATAATTCTACCTAAACCCCAGCAAAATACACTGTGAAAATCCAGCAATGCAAACAGCACCCTTTTACATTGTGGTAAATAAATACAGGTTAATTCTTTGTGAAGGTGCAACATTATCAGTTGTACTAAAGTACATACCGTATGCATATATAAAAATCTGTTCCTGTCTCACCAGTCTGAAGCAATCTTTTTTTTCCTGAAATAGATATCAATCAATCAATCAATCAAACAAACAATCAACATCATCATCTAAAAGCAAAACCCTGGAAAAATAAAAGATTTTTTGCATGTAACTAACATCAAATGTTGACAAACTAAGGGGAAAGGTGAGTTCAGACTGAAAATGTTACCTTTGGTTGGTGCCCTACATTTAATCCAGACCTTCTCCAGCAATTAGGGCTCCTCTGTCATCTGTCATTGGTGGAGATATTAGTCCTAAAAAAGTAATATTCAAACTCTTTTGGAAAAGGCCAAAGCCAAATCTATAAATCTACCCTTGAAACTGACTGATAAATATTGTAGATGAAATAAGAGGGTTATAAAGTATATATTTTAGAAGAAAGCACCATTCAGGTGCATGTAATTTTTGAATGGTTTTGAGGTACACAACCTGAGGAAGGGTCAGAAGCTTCCTTTTGAGAATGTTACCTGCAACCTCACAAGTCCTGAATCATGCCCAGTTTTGTCTGGTAGAGTGTTAGTTGGCCTGAGCCCAAAGCAGGTCAGGGACCAACCTCACAGTTAGTTGAATAGAATTCCAGGTTCTGGTGGCTGCTAAAGTCCCTGAATGCTCTTCAGTTTGCTTGGCAGGGCTTCATACTGAGCACAATTGTCCTCCCTAAGCTACTGCTGGAAAAAAAACAATTTATAAACACTCATACAGCCACTTGAAGCTTGCCATGCTGGGTTAAAATATTGGAGTTCCTACATGCCAACATTTTTTCTGTAAGAGGCTTCAATCTGATCCTGAGTATGAGGCATTTTTGTGTCTGCATTGCAATATTACTCAGTTCAATAAAAATTTCAAGTGACAATGCTTCCAGTTGTTTGATTTTGGGATGTAGTTATCTGAATAAATGTTTACCGTGTGCTATCATGATATCATCAAAAAAAGGAACTTATGTGCAGGTGTAAAGTTACTTATATGCAGATATTAATAGGTGTAGGTTTGTATACGTGTAAGTAAAGGCCCTAAATTACCTGATTAATTCTCTCTTAGTCACAGCCCAAGCTTGTGCTAACCTGAGATATTACCCCTGCTTAATAAGACACATTCAAACCTGTTCCTTTTCCTCTAAATTCATAGTCATCCAGTGTCCATTCAAACAGCCTGATTTTGTTTCACTGCTTCTGTCCTAACTGCATGAATCCACAGCCAAGCAGAGTTTAACGCTGAGCCATTGTCCTACATAACATATATCAGGAAAGTAGTTCACAGGCACAAACACCAAAGAGGCAAGAAAACATCACTAACTCCAACTTTTGAAAACAACTGTAGAACACTTTCTAGTACAAGCTGCATTTCTCTTGGCCAGCATGCCAAGCAGCTTCAACTTTTAGACCTAATTGGACTAAGCAACAAATCATACAATATTTAATTACTCATCCAATGAATATCTTATTTTCCTGATAATACTCATAGATATGAAGGAGGAAAAATGAAAATAAACTTATTTTCATTATGAACTGAACTGTTTTCAAAGAGCATGATTTCCATGAATCATCAGTAGAACTTTAGCTTTTATGCTGGAATTACTCAGCCTGAGACTGACTGCTTAAGAAACTAATTTTTTTGCCATTAATAGGCAGATTCAGAATGTTTTTAAAACTATCACTTTGGACTAATTAAATGGAATTTTGGACTCACTTCATAATGTCGCTCTGCAAGCTTTCTTTAGTAGAACTTCCTCTCCTGTTCCAAAATGGCCAATTAGATAAGAGTGACAGCTGTTGGGGTGGCAGATGCCAGTACCAAACTGATGATAAAAATAATGAATTTTCTTTTTTAAAAAAGTCACATTTTCACATAGTGTGGTGGAAAAGATGCAACAAATCAGCTTGAAGTGGCAGACTGGCATTTCTTAGCCTTTTCAAACACTGCTTTAGTTTTCTGGTTGCATCTAGGGACCCAGAAAAGGTAAACACAGAAAAAAATGGGCATACATGCCAGTACAGTTCTCAATCCAATTTGCAACCTATTCCTAGAATAGTAGGGGAAGGGAGGGGAGGGGGGCTGCCAGTTCTGGCTCACATTCAGCCTGCTGCTGGCCAACACCCCCAGATCTCTTTGTGCAGGGCTGAAAAAGAACTGAAAAGACAGTGGAAAAAAGGAATGTTTTAGTCTTGACATACACATCAGATTCCCAGATATATTTCAGTGATTAGTAAACCCATGTAATAGTTTCAAAGCAAGCTGTGTGTCTGACCATGTTGTTCAGTCTCCCTGTGGACAGGGAGAGGTAGGGACCATTCCTTTACTTGTGTCATGATGCAGTCCCACTGCTCACCCTACTTTGGGGCTGAGTCTCAGTTCACAACTTTCTGGTTCCTCTGCCAAGTCCTTGGAAGACTGATCTAGGTTTTCACCCTGCTAAAGGCTTTCCTGACAGTGCCCAATTTGAAGTTCCTTTACATTTCATGAAAAAATTTTTACACAGTTTGACATTTTTGTTTCAGCCAAAAATAGCTATTAATTCCTTGTTTGCCTTGAAGATGCATTTTTCAGTGACTAAATAACTTCTTTCCAACTGTATCCATTATTTGACAATTTTTGCCCCCATGCTTAGAGGCGTTTTGTAGGCCTGCATAATGAAATTGTGATGTGTGACTGAAACAGAGACAATGTTGTTACAGTCAGAAATAAAACCATTACATTACTTCCTAAGGCACTGGTTTCTATTTTAACAAAATCTTCGCTTTAACTTTGTCTGTCCTCTTGTGCATTATCATAGTACTACATTGGTTTTCCAGCAGATAGAGGAAATCAGGAGGTGATATTTTCAACACCTATTATTTTAACATACACACATGTATCACTTAAGAAATACATATCTATGTAAAGCAAACAAGTATACCAGAAACAGTAGAGTAAGGCATTCATCTCACAGGTGACTGTCCACACAGCTTGCTGAACAGCTCATACTCTGACAATGAAACACATTTATTTAGAAAGAACAGGCATGATTTGGAGAAAAAAAAAAAAACCCTCATGATCAAAGGAACAATTTTGGCAAGTATGTAGATTGCCATTTGGTTTATTTATAAGTGTGAAGAATTTAATTAATAAAGCATAAAGCAAGCCCTGTCATGACAGTTTAAAGAACATATTATTCAGTTCAGTTAGATTTTCAGAATATTTTAATGCCTGGCTTCTTTCACCATTTTAAGGATTAAGGATTGAGCCCACTTTTTCTTTAATGCAAATGGTTCTTTTATAATTATGGTCTTTTAGCCTTTCTGGCCTTCATCATATTTTAGTTTATATGACTCTATTGCTTTAGAAAACAACTCAATTTCACATTTGGGAACTGAACAAAAGGGAAATTATCTAGCTGCTCCTTTGACAATATTACACTGTAATTTTTCTTCAGCTTAAAATTTATTGCATGTTTGTCTCAACGAGTAAAGAGTCTTAATATTATCTTGACAAACTTATTTTTACATTTGTCAAGGTCCAAGAGAGAAGAGAAGATCACTATGGCAGGTGTTCTACCATGGACCTTTTAAATAGACAAAGGCATAAAAAGAGAGAGCTCACATCTGTCCAAAATTTCTGTTACTGTCACATTGTTCTACTTTTTGAAGAAGGAAACTTTCAGAGGTCTTTTTATTGTTTCAAACTAGAGGCTGTTTATACTCAAATGAAAATTTCACAGCATCAATATGTGTCTGTTGGCTAAATGCATCTTTTTTAATCAGAATAGAGACATTTCTTCCCTGTTTCAGATCAACAGGGAAATTTCAGCATTTCCAGTCAGCATGTTAGACATTATGCAACATTTATGCCTCCATGTGCCTTTCTCTAAGAATTGTTATATATGTCGTTCAGAGGGAGAACTCTGTGACAACAGATCAGTCATATAAAACAGAGTCAAAAGACTGGGCAAAAATCTGACAAATTTGCTGATAATAGAAATATCTTGTGCATGAATAAACTCCAGCATTGAAGACCGGTGGTTGAAGAACACTGACATCTGCCACGGAAGCCCAAGAAAGGTGAAAGAAAAACTGAGGTTTAGGTCTTCAAAACTCCATTTTTGACTGCATATCCACTCTTTCAGTATTTTAAAAAAGCCTTAGATTACCTTAACTGCAACTTAAAACATTTCTCAATGTTTTAGAAATCTTCAGCTTTGGAAATTGTTGCTGGGTGTCTAAAAGCACAGTCTAACTGTTTGCATCCTTTGGTCCCAAGAGAGATGTTTACATCATTACTGTGTGCTGCAACAGTTAGAAAATGTGATGGTTTTTACCATCATCATGACTACTCTGCATAATTGGGGCTTAATCAGAAATGTCTCAAGGGTAGCATAATGGTACTCAGTTAGGACAGTTGTGTCATCAGGCAAAGGTTGCTCTGTAATTATATACAGAACTATGCAAATCACTTCATCCCTCTCTTTTTAAGGAGGGAAAGGTATTTTTTATTTGGGCAGATAGTGACAGGACAAAGGGCAAATGGTTTTAAACTGAAAGAAGTTAGGATTAGTGTTGCTGCCTGTTCTGAGCTTGCCCTCCCCCTCCCCAAGACACTTGCCTCTGCCATGTGCTCTGAGTTCCTTTGATCTAAGTTCGGGCAAAACCAAATGTAACTCAAACTCTGTAGCAGTGTCTGATTGGCCGCTCACCCCGGGTCTGCCCCATCCTCCCCTTTCCCCTTCTCCAAATAAAAGAGAAGATCAAGGGAGGCGCCCCCTCTTTTGCCTCTGCTATTCTTTCTGCCCACGTCTCTTGTCTGTCTCATTTGAAAGCTTCTAACTGTGGGAAATTGAGCGGGCAGGGAGCTATATTTCTCCCTCTTTACTTCTGCTAGAGGTATTTGCTTTGCAGCTGATACAGGTACTGATTTTAGAGCTATTAAAATGCTAGATCGCCCGTGCTACCTCTCTAGGTTGCTCGAGGCTTTCTAAGGCATTGAATTAGAAGCGCTAGCTGGTAAAAAGCTGAAAAGATACCTCCCTCAGATTAGATCAGATGCTTAGGAAGGAATTTTTTACCCAGAGGGTGATGAAGCACTGGAACAGGCTGCCTAGAGAAGTTGTGGATGCCTCACCCCTGGCAGTTTTGGAAGCTGTGTTAGATGGGGCTCTGAGCAACTTGATCTAGGGAATGGCATCCCTGTACACAGCGGGATGGGAACTCGGTGATCTTTAAGGTTTCTTCCAAACCAAGCCATTCCATGATTCTATGAGTCTATGATTATAAGAACAAGGAAAGGATCAGCCATCCATTCCTGTCTTTGGCTTCAGAAGTAACTTCTTATGTTAGTAACATAAGTAAGGAAAGATGAGTAGTTTTAACAATCTTTCTGTGTAGTATACGCAGGGCTAGTAGGATTTGTATTCATTTAACAGTGTAGTTACATCCCATCAACTTTTAGATTCATTTTCATCTCTGGGATCTCTGGGTAGTCGGTGTCTTATTTATCCTTGATGGTGAGACATGCAAGTAGAGACAGAAGTGTTTTTGAACTTAATCTCTTTAAGAAGTAAGATTATCTCTGCTGCACCATATATCTCAAAACAAAACCTTGAAGGTCAAGGTTCAAACTCTGGTTCCAGTTAACATCCCTGAGAAATATCCTTTTAATGTAGAATTTGGGGCAAAAAAGAGAGAAGAATTATACTATACATTTTTCCATGAACAGTGAATGCAAGACTGTGTGTGTGGAGGGATGTTTATGATTTACATATTTGTGGCAGAGTTCCTGAGTGAGAATATATAGTGCAACGGGAAGGAGAAGACTCTCAATGTTGTGAGCGGCTGTCCTCTCTAAACTAAAAGTGTTCATACCTAGCTTCTGGGAAAGGCAAGATCCCATATATTTTCTTCTGCTGAATGTTTTGCTAAATAGGAACAGTGATATCTTGCTACTCAGAAAAATAACTTTTCTCCCGATAAGAACACTTGATAACAAGTGCCATGCACATACTTTCTCTACATTAAATTCTGAACATTACTTTTATTTTTTTTTTTAATCTGAAGGCAATTTATGGTTAAAGTATTTATGAAACCCAAAACACTTGTCAGTATATGTTGCTCATTACAGACTCATGCTCCTAGTACCACTGGTTGCCTGAGGATGGCAATACATAACCTCTCATAATTGTTTATAGCTGGGCTGAAAGTAATTTTCTCATGGTGTAATTTATGGAGAGTGGTAGGCTCCCATCTTCTCTGCTTTGAGCTACAGTGCCAACAGCAATCCTTAAACAACAGTCCTTGTGGCTGGAATGTGCTTGTACAGAGAACGTCATGGGAACAAAGCTTCATTGCCAAAAAAATTTATCATGTAGCTTCAACAGATTCTATCCTGGCAAGAAATCAGTCTCCAGGGTTTATTAGCCAGTGGAGAAGAGAAAAAAATTCTGGAAGATCTGTGTGGCTGTTTAAATAATTCTCTATATCCACAGAAGCAAGTGATGCAACTTGGCGCCCAGAAAAAGATGTCTTTTTTTTTGCTGGAAAGTTTATTTTGGTTCACAAGATGGGGGTGGGGAAATTTGTGTTCACAGACATAAATATTTCTCATATCTATTTCCAGTACAGCCAAGGGAACTTGTTGGGAAAAAGATGGAAAGTCCCTTAGACGTAAATCTTCCTAAGAAATTTTTTGTATGATGAATCTTCCACAGAAAAGTATTTTTATATTAATGTTATCTGAACTCTAGGTGAGACTGCCCAGTAGATTCCATAGATATGCTTTAGTTCAGTAGTCACTGTGCTGACAACTTCACCTCTCTTCTCGTTCTTCCCTAAGCCCAACTGCAACACATCAACTGTTCCCAAAGTTCTTTCAGTGCATTTTTTAGTTTATGGTGGGACATCCAACTTTGATGTAAGCTGCTGAATTCCCAAAGAGACAAAAGTAGTAAATCATAATGAATATGAACTGCAAGCAATAGTAAACTGCACAAAAACATTGCTCTTATAATCTCATTATAATATGTTAGAAAATTTTGTGTTCTAGGTTCTCTGATTTAAAATTTGGATAAAATACCTTACATAATTTACAACTCTCACACCTCTGAGCAATATGTAAAGCCATTTTCTATGCTATTAATGGTGATTATTTATAAATGACAGTTTAACTTCAAACTTTTGTACAAATACTTATTAATTTGACATGATAGGAAGAAAATTGGCTTTTGCCAATTTTTAGATTTGTTCCTGTGAGGGCATACTGTCTTGGCTGTTGATTGTCATGAGTGTGACGGTTGGATGTCCATAAAAATACATACCATATGAATCAGTATCCATACAAATCAATGTCCATACCCACACAAAATCCATCCTCTAGGAAACAGAGAAGCTGGAAAGCCTGGCTATGTTGCCAGGAATTCCTGTACAGGGAGATTTCTTGGAGTGAAAATCATTCCCATCATTGTAAATATCTCTGGTAAGTTTAGGGGAGTGAATGTGCTTTTAAGTTTCAAGTTATTTTTGGAAGGAGGAGTGAGTCATCAGTGAAAGGCCCATGTGACTGCACACAAAAGAAAGGTACTTTATAAATGACCAGAGGTCTCTGCATGCTGATTTGAATGTCTCATGTCCTTATGCAATTTTTAATGCCATAGAAGTTAGTACTATATATTTCATTGCCTCAGATCTAAAGATTTTGGAGTATTTTAATTTTCACATTCCAAGTTATTTTCATGTAATTTTAAAATGCGTAAATAATTCATTGCTGAGATGACATAATGAGGGTATCACTGATGAAATGAAGATGCTGCATAAATATGATTAAAGGTTTATCAAACTATGGAAGTGTCAGCTGTACTTGGTAGAAGTGCTAGACAGTTTGTGACAAGCCTTTTTTAAAAAGACTATAGGTTTTTTCTCCATAGATTTTCACAAGTAGAAAACCTGTGTGAGAAACAGGTGCTCTTTGGTATGATGTGCACCAGGGGAGAAAATGTGAATTAACAAATAACCAATTTCATTCCTATTTTAATTCATAATAAATAGCACCAACATCCCATGACTATTCTTTTTGTTCTAATAATTATTAATCTGAATGGCATTTGTGAACATCAGTATAATCTGTACAAGAACAATGAAATCAAAAAGCATACAAGAATAAATAAAGGCATTTTTACAAATGAAAACTCAGAAAATTGTTTCATTTCTTTTGTTTCTAGAGAATCTCTCTTTCCTGCTTTAACCTGTTGTTTTGGGAGCCTGTGGACACTAATTAGGAAGTTGAACAAGTGCCTCTGGTCATCTTGACTTGGGGTTATAGTTTTTGGCATACCTGGTTCTGATGGTGCCAAACTAACAATTGCACAGTTTAATCCAAATATGACATTTCCTATTAAATGCCCAAATGTGCATCTGTGCTCCTGCAAGAAAACTGGGAATGTACTGCCCAGAGAGGTGGTGGAGCCATGGTTCCTGAAGGTGTTCGAGAAACAGCCGGATGTGACGCTTTGTGCTCTGGTTTAGTTGCCAAGGTGGTGATCAGCCAAAGGTAGAACTCGATGACTGAAGAGGTCTTTTCCAACCTAAAGGATTCTGTGATTCTGTGGTTTTTCCTAGGATCTGTGAGTGAAAAATGGCAGAGCTGAGACCGTGATATTTCAAGTGAAAGTCACCACATATCTTTCATCTTAAAATAAGGATAATGAAATTGAAATTAAAGTGCTTACATTTAAGTAGTAAACATACAACCAGATTCAAATGAAACAAAATATAATATGTAGTGGGGATAATGGGATTATGTATCTAATGATCACTTAATGGTTATGTAAGCATGAATAACTCACTACACACATAGCTCAATTAGCATATAATAAATATCTGTAAACAACATTTACTGTCACTTGTCTATCTCCTCCTTCTAGAGAAAATTTTAATAATGCCAACAACTACAGGAAAATAATGGCTAATTATTCTTCTGCAAATACTGATTTAGAGAGTCCTGTGAAACAAAGGGCTCATTTGTTTGTATCTTATTCAGGTTAGAAGGTTTTCTCTTAGCATGCGTTTTTTTTTTTTTTTGTTTAGCCTGCCCTGATGAACTGTTCAAATGTTTTCAAAAAGTGGTTGTTGTTGGTTAGTTGATGAGATCTCTTGCTAAGGGGAGTTCTGCTGGAGATTCTCCAGGTCAACATTTTTCCTGGAGCTAGAGATTGAAAATTCAAAAAAATAATTTCAGGACCGTCATACTTACATTTTCTCTAATATTAAGTATAGACTAATGCTATTCTATAATATTATATACAAAACTTTATTTCATGAAAATTAGAAAATAAGTTGTTTATGCTTTGAGGAGAGCTGTTTGGAGAAAGGGAAAAAAAAGCACATTGCAGCCAAGGACAAGTCCTGTTACTATTACTGGTAGCTATGTTATTTCTGAAATGGAGGAATAGGACTCCCACATGTATACAGTTCAGACAATAATATATATTTTTAGTCAATACAGTAAAACACAATTTTCTCCTCTGGCAACCATGTAAGTCTCTTTAGCTTATGGTTTCTTTCTTGATATCCAAGTGAAATAACATCAGGGTGAAAGCTAAGATAAAAATCCATCTGGATTCAGTAATTTATAAATCCAGGAAGCAGGAACAGCTTTGATAAAAAGAGCCAGGTTCCTACTGTCAACATTTTGTATTCTTCTACCATGAGCAAAGCTGAAGCTTATGAAATCTGTTGCTGTTTGTAATGCAGTCTGCATTCTCTAAAGGGTAAAGATAAAAGAAAAAAGAGTTCACAAATTATTTTGTTTGATATGTTATTCTAAAAATACTTTTTCTGCCATGAGATAGATTGGCAAGGGATAATACAAGACAAGGATTGTTTGTATTTCTTTGCTTTAATATAATACTGGGTCTCCAGAAACAGTGGAGCATGTGGATGTAGTTGAATATTTGCATGGAGTGCAGCACCAAAGACCAGCCTTGCTCCCTCTCAGTCAGCAGAGATGTTACCAAAAGGAAATGAATCAGATGCCATGTGCACTGCAACGAAAGACAAGTAAAAAGGACCATTAAAAAACTTCTTGAATTTATATTACCAGCTAGGTGTAGTCTCAGTTTGAGGTAAATATTTTTTAAAAATAATTTTAAAAAGCTAAATGTATTAATAATATTAATAACCTCTAAGTAGGCTGAAGGGAATTGCAGGGCATGTAGATGGAAGGCTTGAACTTCTCTTGTAGATGCTGATATGGGTTAGATGGGTGGACAGTGAGGTGGATTGGACACGCCCGAGCAGTTGGTCCCAAACAGAACTAATCAGCAACACAAAGTCCTGTAGACAAGGCACTAGTGGGGTATCCTAGAGGTTGCTGCTGAGGCTGATATTATAACCTGTTCATTAACTATATGGATGGTGGGACAGTGTGGACCTTCAGGCAGTTTGTAGATGATACAAAATTGGAAAGAGAGGTGGCTGCACCAGATGGGTGTGCTGTCATTCAGAGGGACCTGGACAAGTTGGAGAATTGTGTAGTCAGGAATTTTATGAAGTTCAACAAGAAAAACAATCAAGTCCTGAACCTCAGAGAAATAACCCCCCAGGCATAGTACAGGCCCAGGGACAAACAGCTGGAAAACAGCTTGGAAATGTCCCTCTGGCGCTTCTCCCAATACTCATTGTTCTGTCCTCTTTTAGCCAGCTTAGACCTCTGAAGCTGATGTACTGATCCATCTGAAAAGAAACTGTATTTTTTAGAGTTAATTTTCATCTAGATATAGCTCCTTCCTTAGCCACACAAAAACTAGTACAAGGGAAATTACACCAACAGGCAAAAGGAATAAAGAGGGAACAGGTGGGATCAGAAACTTGTGTTGCATCTAAGTGACCATGTAATTATAGGCTGAATGTGCGTACCATCTGTCAGAGAAAAATTTTGAACATCATCTGCAAAAGAGGTATTATTCTTTCATGCAAATTACAATATCAGGAAATTGTCTTTTCCATAGAATTCTTGACAGTGCTTCTTTGTCAAATAGTTCTTCAGTGATAGGTTTTTCACTAAAGGGTGATTTGAAATAGCTTATAGTTTTTCTAAAACAGAATGTCCTATGTCCTGGATTTATTTCAAGGCACATAAATAAAATGGGGCCATAATATTAAAATACATACATTTTCAGCTTGTTTGGTTTCAGAGCCATCAAGTTAAAGACCTAAGCAGTGCATGCAACCGTGCTGGTTTTTCACTGACGGTAAAATACTATCTGAATTTGTGCAAACAGAAACACAAATAAAAGATTATCCCAAGAGATATGAGCATTGCAGTAAGGATGAAAAGAAGATACAGTGCATATAGTAAGAAGAAAGAGACTGGTGTGAGTGTTTAGAAGGTTAAAATGTATTATAAAAATATGTTGGATCAAAGAGTACAATATACATACCCTAACTTAAGGAGCCAAAATCATATATTTAAGTTTAATTTAGTCATTGTGCTTTTCTGTCCCATCCCATGAAGAGAAGTAGGACTCCACAGAGGGCAATTATCTCAATCCATGATGTTTGCCTAAAGAGTCAGAGAATTTATGCTCTGGAAGTACCTATTTCACTCCATGCCATGTAACAATTTCTTAACCTCTCATTCTCATTCACTGACTCCAAGTCTATTTTCACAAGGAATAGCTAAACCAACACTAGAACATGTCTGCACATACAAGGGCGACAGGAGAGAAAGAGAAAACAAAAGGCGAATTTAGACAGTAGATGCCTCTTCCGTTGCAGCTCCTGGGATACGGAAGAGTTTAGTACTGCAGTTTTGCAGTTAATTTCAAAACTAAAAGAAAACCAAACCAGTAGAGTCCATTGTTACTGACAGGCAGCAGTTCTGAAGGCAATGATTAGAGTTTCCACTTAAATACTTTTGCCTTCAATAAGTTCTTCTGGTTTTTTATGCATCTCCCATGAGGAAACTATACCTATGCTGAAAGGTTTGCCTGAAATCTAGACAACAATCAGCTCAAGCCAGTAAAATGGCACTCCATGTCATCAAACATGCAGTGAAAGTTTTTTTCAATATTGAGTTCAGCAAATAAATCAAGCCTTACCCAGTGCAATCCATAAAATTAATCAGGCACAACCTACCCCATACAGCTTAGCATCATCATTGCAGAGGTTTTAAAAAAGAAACACTTTTGAGCTATTAAATATATACTTATATTTTTGTATCAGTTTAACAGTTGAATTAGTATAGTTTTAAACTCTTCATACAGTCTCATTTTCTCAAACATCTGGATATAAAAAACTCATTGAAGGAGTGAGGAAAGATAACCATCCACCATGTAAAATTCCACTTTACCTTTTACCTCTCCTTAGGTTATGTGCTAAAAGCAGCCCTTGAAGGGTTGCTGTGAAGTAGCCTTCTGATTACTTCTGAAAATGGCTCAGTATGATTTATCATCTCTAGAAATATTGACAAAACTCTTGATTTGAAGATCAGATCCCAAGAAGATGGAGACAATGTGTTCAAATAGCAAAGCCGGACAATGCCATTCTCATTAGCATGAGCACTCCAGAAAGAGATATTCTTCCTATTCCTTACAGTTCCCAGTGGCTGCTGCAGATTCACTCTGCATCCAGAGGCAGCTGCTGTTCTGTCCCATCTTCCTAGTTTCTACACTTCCTTCCAACCCTGCCACAAAGTACACTGAGTGCCATTGGAATTGTGGCTCTCCTGTAAATGCATAAATTTCATAATAGATGGAGTTTCGAACGGGTGGGTGTTTGTTCATCACTCATCCAGTATGGCAGATGGAAGGATGGAGTGGAGGTAGTGCAGGGGAAGGCTGCTGTGAGTGCTGAGGAAGAGAAGTGTGTGTCTGTCCATCACAGCTGTTAATAATGCTGGGCCACATTGTCCCTATGCTGATGTTACCACAGTTTTTGTCACCTATTCATGGGCGATAATTATTCACTGGCTATTTGTTTTCAATATCAGCTGTAAATAAGTTACACAACCAATAGACAACAGCATCATGTAATAAAGTAATGATCAGTCCCCCAGGTAAAATTATAATTGTATGAAATTATCCTGCCATTACTTTTAATAGGCTGCCTAATTAAGGCAATATATCTTAATATATTGAATCCTTGTTGAGTCACAAAATAATTGATATATTGAATTGTTGTTGAGTCACAAAGTAATAACTCTGTAAGAAAAATGTACAGGTTGCTAAGGATTATGTTGAGGCTGGTGAAGCTGTTTCTGACAGCTCCCAAATGAGCTCTAATGTATTGTATAGCCATTATTAAATTGGCATCATATGCTTTGATATTCCTATTTGGTAATAATTTCTACATGCTTGCCTTTTTACAACAGTGGTTTCTAATAGATAATGAAAGTTAGAAAGAGGTAATAGAACATGTTGCAAGGCCTAGAGAAACTTAAACTTCTTTCAACAAAACCAGCAGCAGTTGTGAGAGCACACGATGGAAACCAACCGGATATGGGGGTCTGACTGGAAAATCACTTTGCAGCTAGAAAGTTTCAGATGGATATTACTTTGTCAATGAACCAAGTTTTGTATAGACTTAGCTAAAAGTCAGAAGTGTTTACTACATTATGACAGCACTTTGATGCCAAAGACTCCCTTCTGTTAACGAAACAATTTAAAAAAATGGATTCCAGCACAAAAACCCTTGGACTGTAGTCACCCAGTTGTGTACCCTGGCTGACTGACCATCTTCTGCATATGTTTGTACATTATTTACCATTCCAGTGGTACTTCTGAAGAGATGTCACAAATCCTATCCAGTTATGAGAGGAAAACAAAAAACTTATATTCTGTACCAAAAAGATAAGGAATGAGAACTGTGAAATAAAATTGATCCAAACAAACATAAGAATTGTGAAGTTAAGCTCAATTACTTTAGAACATATCTATAATTAGGTATGCTAAAGTCCTGTGTCATTATTGATCCACAGTCTTGACATTTATTTCTTGCATGTAATTTCCCTGCATTCCCGTAAGTAATATAATACAGTCCCTGAAATGGGTGAGTTTTTCCTTTTCCAGAGAGTGTATTCACCAGATGAACTTCTCCCTGAAGGGAAGTTATACCAAAGCCTGCTTCAGCATTTTCTAGAAATTGCTATGTAGACACAGCATTTAATTTTGGAGCCAACATAGCAAAACAAACAAACAACAAAACCAACCAAAAAAAATTGAAAAGGAAATTTAGATTATCCTTGGGAACATAGTCCAATTTAGAAAATCACTGTTCATAGTCTGAATTGGGTACCACTCATAGCATACCATAACCTTAGTTTTCTTGGTCAGTTTTGCAGGTGGTATCCCGTACTATTAACCAAAGAAGTCCTTGCAAGTAAGTGAAATACTACAAATTGCAAGAAATAGGTATCTCCTGCAGCTTTACACAATTTTCAAGTAAGTGTAGGTCTGGTCCGAGGTGAGTTCAGATGCTTTTAACCTATCATAGGGTAAATAGAAACAGCAGGAGGAGTGTAAAAAGTTGGTCCTTATATTAGATAAGCATAGCAACAGCACAAATAGGGATCTAGATTGCAGCAACAGCCCTGTAAGAGCTATTTGAAGCCTATGTGGCAGCCAGGCAGCGAGATTAAAACTGTAATCAGTCACACAGGAGAGGAAAGAAAAGAGAGCAGATATTTTCCTCTGTGTATTTTCCTTGGTGATTCTTATTTGGTGATAGGATTTTAAGGCTACTGTGTGAACTTTCCTTTCCTAGTTACTGAAGGCTACCAAAAAGCAATGGAAAGAATTTTTCTCTTGGCTTAAACAATGAATTACTTATTTTTAGGGTCTCTGTCCCAAATGAAAATTGAGCAGTGACCCTTTGAAGCCCATGACTCAGTTCTTTTAGGGCCCTTCCACTTTGAAAAATATTTAAAGGGAAAATAATTGAATCCAGTGATTGATTTAAAATGAAAAGAAACCCCAAAACATCAAGACTATATTTACTTAAAATCATCTGGCCAAATATATGTGCTTAATAATCAACATCATCTGTTCAGGAATTAAGTTCTGACTGGGATTTTAGGTGTCCATAGCGGACAGCACTAATGCACCTGAAACTGATAGCTGACCTGCAAGATTTAAAAACTGAGAAATGGAGCAAAAATAAGCTTATTTTACGTATGGGTTTTTCATGTTTATTGATATTATTGCTATAAGTACAAGTTTACAGTTTATAGGAAAGGAAATTATAGAATTTCAGTCTTTAAAGGAAATGTTTTTACTGCAGATTCACAAAACGAAGAGGAGGAGGGGGAGGAGGAAGGGAGGAAGGGTGGGATGATTTGTAGCTGAAAAATACATCTTATTCTGATGGTTATCAAAGATATTGTATGAGGAATTCACTTAGGATAGGTAAGGATAGAAATTATAGCAACACATTTGTTTCGAAGCATCTTGAAAAGTAACAAAATCTGTAATTTACTACACACAAGAGCAAAATCAGGTCTATTTAGGAAAGCTGTAGCTATGTGCCTTACCAGGTGTCAGCGTGCAGGAGGGAGGGTTTAACTGAAAGATGATCTCTCTAAGAGACTGTCTGTTGGCCAAGGGCTGTCTGTTTATTTTCCATATTCAAGGTGTAAATAGGCATCTCTACATGTTTGTGGTGGCTGTAGATGCACAAGGTGCATCAACAACACTGAGAGTCTTACATTATTTATTTCTGGTTTCCCATTCCCAATGTGGTAATTGTAGCTTGCTTGGAGAATTGTCTTCTTTGGTTCCTTAAATTTTCTAATGTTTATTATGGGGAAAAAATAGCAAAAGGATACCTACTTGTATTTCATATAAATTAGTATTTTCTTTACACAGTTCAAGTATTCAAGCAGATTTAGATAGACTACAGGGAAAGCTGAATTTCTGCCCTTGCTGTCTGTGGTCTGTACAGTAGCAGTGACATGAACACCATGAAACTCACTGAACCATTGGTCTTATAGGAATTGTGTCTTTTTTTACCATTTGTGAATTTCTTCTCTTGAGAGCTGAGAGTTTAAAAAAAAAAAAAAAAAAAAAAAGTGAATGAAACAGATTGTCAGTGTTCATCTTATGTAAACTTCTTTATTCCTATTCTCTGGGCGTGAGTGTCAAAGCATGGCAGGTGTCAGGGAAAGGAACATTTTACTTTGTTAAGCTTATATCTTGGACACTTCAAATGAAAGCTAGAGCCACTGGGTTGTGTGAGAAGCAGTTGAAGCCCATTCAGCTGCAGATCTCGTTAGAAATTTTCCAGAAAGCAACTTTGTGTCAGAAAACACTGATAATAATTTCTGCAAGTTTTAGACAGAAGCAGGTCCCAGGCCCACCAGCAAAGTCTCACACATGGTAAAGAACAGCCAAATTAACAACACTACATGAAGGAAAGTGCCAAAATACAGAAGACTAGGTTTGTGTCCAGATGGAAATGCCACCATTCCTTTTCCTCTGCTGACATAATTTCTGTTTGTATTGCTAACTATTCACAGGATCAGGGACAAATCAGTTTTGGAATCCACTTTATCTGTGGAAGGAAGGAAAAACAATATCAAAATGATACTGAGGTTTGGTTAAGAAGACACAAGTGTTAATGATAGCCAATTTAATATGGAAAGACAATTGAGACCTTTTGAAGAATGTAACTATTTGTGTAAAAATACTCAAAAATTAAAATTTTTAGCTATGGTATAACATAGCTAAAATTTTACATATAACATAGCTGTGGTAGTTTCATTAACATATTTTTAACTTGTTAGCCTATAAACCAAGAGGTCATTTTAAATTCACTGACCTATTATTTGCATACTTTTAGTTCTGTTTTCCTCTAGGAGCTGATAATCGTAATGTTGATGGGAGCAAAAGTACAAGGAAAAAAATACTTTCAATGTTTACCTTTATGGTTTTTTAAATGTTACATTTTGATTTTTTATTTATTAAATCAGCTTTTCAGTACCAGAATAAATTGTGCTTAAAGATTAAATTTCTTAAATCCACTGCAATTTGTTGAACTGTAACTTAGGCCTTACTGTCAGTTCTCTGAATTTTCTGCATAAAAGTAACTCAATGCCTGCTAAAGGAAAACAGAGCATTATGCATCAGATGGAAATGGCCTCTGGGAAAATATTATTCATATTTCACCATTTGTCCTACTATTACTCATCTCATTAAAGGTGAAGAAAATAAATCTCATCTTTCCATTTTACTGTCATACTACTCAGAAATGAGGCATGCTGTATTCTATTTTGTCTCAGAAAGGTCATTTCATTTTAAAGTTGTTTTTTTCTTCAGTGTTTGAAAATATTTTTTGAGTAAGGAACCATTTCAGGTGAAAAATTAGAATAAAAATAATATTCCTTTTCTAAATCACAGAATTTTTTTGAAATTTCAGCTTGTATTCCAGCTGTCAGGTCCTTGAAGTACTGCAAAATTCAATAGTTTTGTTGAGAAACTGTATAAACTAAAACTGCAGTTCATAATAGAAATTAAATGGACTTGCAGAAGAGATAAAAAAGCTCAGGTGACATTCTTTCAGTCTTTCTGCAGCACCTATTCTAACCACTAAGGAACACAGAGAGGTTTACACCCTTGTATTTGGCAGGTATGTGCAAGGAAAATCCAAGATATTTTACTGACAAGTGAATGTATTTAAGTGGAGTAGATTTCTAGAATAGTTTCACTGTGTGAGAAACAAAACTGCTCTTTTTCTATTCCAGGCTAGCTCCTTAAAAACTGAGATGTCAGCAACACATCAAAGTGACAAGGTCCCTCCAGACTGAGTGACCAAGAGGCAGAGGTTTATCTCCCAGAGGCGAGGGGGCACTGAGCCTGCTATTCCATCCTTCCATGCTACTCCAGAGACAGACCTGCTTGGCTGTTCCTCCATCTTTTATCTTTATTTTCTATTTGTCTTCTGTTTATACTGCAAAAGTTAACTGCTAAAACTGAAAAAAAAACCCCAAAAAACTTTTCAGGTAGTGTGCAATTCTCAATCAGAAAATCACTGTGTGAGAAGAAATAAAGCTGGAGTCCTTCGAGGGCATCTATTAAATAATTGGTTTCTTTTACTATCTTTGGTAATTATAGAGAACGATTTTCAGTAGACATTCTTCTGGTCACTAAAAGCAGAAAATACAAACAAAATCTAATGTTATGTGTCTTAGGTTGCAACGAGGCAAAAAAGAATGTATTCTATCACCATCTGTTAAAACCAGGTGGGGCAGTGTTCCTTATCTCTTCCGTGACACACCCCTGGTAACTCCCTCTGGGGGATATCTTCTGTTAATGGGCATCAAGCCTCACTGCATGACTCATAAAATTACATCATCCCATTGTGAGATGCTCCGCCCAGAGGAAGTATTCCTACCTGGATATAATCTGAGGTTTGGAACAGCACAGCTCTTACCTACTGGGTTCCCCGAGGGCAGGAGCTATATAACCACCACTGGACTGTCAGAGGAGGGCCAGACCTCTCTACAGGATCACTGCGTCAACAGAACCACATCTATCACTTCAGGAGGTCTGCAACCACCATTTAATTGGACTGCTACCACCACCCTGACCGACAGGGTGTCAGGTTGTATCCCAACTCTGTCACTGTTTCTGTACTACTGCATTTATTTTTAATTTTCCTATTAAATTGTAGTTCGGATTTTGAGTCTCTCACTGGCTTGCTTTCAAACTAGCACACTATGCTTGAGAAATTCAATGGAAAGAAAGAGGTCTAGACAGTCTACTGGGGAAAATAGACTCTGGAGAAAAAATGCAAGGCTAGCCAATAAGGGAAGGTTTTTTTTAAATCCACTGTAGGTATGCATATATATTTCTAAACTTGGAAAAGAAAGATGATATATTCCTACTGTATAATGATGGACTTCCTTAACTTTAAGTAATTATCAGGAAAGTAAGGTGGTATCTACTCTGACTATTTCAAGTTCAGGTAATTTGTACTTGAAGCCCAAAGAGTTGTCTGAAGAAATAATCAACTCATTGGTAACTTTTAATTACCTTAAATTACTTGGCAGTTCCGAAGACTGTAAATCCACTAAAGCTACAGCAGTGTTGATAAATGCCAAGTGGGGTGATTTCAGAGTTACCCCAGGCTGTATCTACTTTTTCATCAATCCACGGAGAGATGATAGGAAAATCGACAGGACTTTTCATTTTATATATGACTGCTCAACAAGCATTTTAATAATGCTCATAGACAGAATTTTAAGAGCAGAGATATTAGCAAAGAAAATTGCTTTCATTCTTTGAGATACTAATTTTTCAATAATAGTGCCTAATAAACATAGTTGAGAAGTGGCAAAAGATTTTGTATGCCACTAGTGTGACATTCTGTTTAAAAGACTACACCACACAATCACAGTAAAGCATAAATGAATGAACAACTGGCAGAGAGAGAAAATGTCAGTGATACATCAGCTTTATACGAAGGCTTTCTTGTAGGTATTTCTGGGACTGACCTTGTCCTATGAACTGAATTCAACAGTCTTTATTAATGAAATTGAGACAACCATGAAATCACAGACAATACACAGGTAAGAAGCAATACTTAGGGGATAAATGAGAAAGAGAAGATGATGACCATGTTATATGATCCAGTTACTTTCTTTATAGTTGACAAGTCAGTCCTGCAAAATACAATTAAAAAATATCAATTAATACAAAAAAAAAAATATATAAGCCTTCCTGGTTTTTAGACCTGTTGGAGTGTAGGTCCACAAAGATGATCAGAGGGTTGGAGCACCTCCCCTATGAAGACAGGCTCAGAGAGTTGGGGTTGGTCAGCCTGGAGAAGAGAAGGCTCCAGGGACGCAGAGTACGTTCCAGTAGATAAAGGGAGCCAAGGGGAGCTGGAGAGAAACTGTTTCCAAGGGCATGTAGTGATAGGGCAATGGGGAATGGCTTTAAACTGAGAGTAGATTTAGACTGGCTGTTAGGAAGCCTTTATGGTAAGGGTGGTGAGGCACTGGAGTGGGTTCTCTGGAGAAGTTGTTGATGCCCCACCCCTGGC
The DNA here is from genome assembly GCF_041296385.1 of Aphelocoma coerulescens. Taxonomy (NCBI): domain Eukaryota; kingdom Metazoa; phylum Chordata; class Aves; order Passeriformes; family Corvidae; genus Aphelocoma; species Aphelocoma coerulescens. The sequence continues at coordinate 32,797,017 of NC_091014.1, read as the reverse complement.
AGTGTTCAAGGTCAGGCTGGATGGGGCTCTGAGCAACCTGGTCTAGTGAATGGCATCCCTGCCCATGGCAGAGGGGTTGAAACTAGGTGATCTTTAATATCCCTTCCTACCCATTATATGATTCTTTGGGGTCTAGGTTAGGATTCTGTTTTAGTCAGCAAAATGTGCTAAAATGATTCTGTAGGATATATGTCTATATAGGGAAGCGCAATATCTCTGCAACACAACAGTGCTTAGACCAACATTAAAATGCTCTATACATTCCATAACAGATATTGTATTTATATTTATTAAACTAATATTTAGAAATACAGGCACCTATTTTTGTGTGTGTGTATCTATAGATATGATTATTAAATAGATTACTCTTTTAGCTGTCATGTATAATTCATAAATCAAAAGAAGCTATGTAATGCTAAAGGAATTTCTAATATGGTGGAGACTGATGTATAAGAACAAGAGCTGTGCTGAAATTGAATCAAGGCATGTTTGAATGAAAAGCAAGGCATTATTTCTTAACAGGGAGAACCATTTTTCTACTGAATCAAAATACCAAGACAAGCACAATTTTTACACATCTTCAGATCAAGACCAAATGCCTTTAGAAAAGATTTACTTCAGTTAAATGGGAGTTAATGGAGTTTGATATAAGTAAACTGCAACTTTCTGATACATGAGAGGTCAGACTAGATGATCTAATGGTCTTTGCAGTTACTCAAATGGAAAAAATAAAACCCATACAACACAGAGGTGATTTTGATAAAATCCACAACATATGTGTGTGTATATATAAAATCTCAAAAGCAGCATACAGCTACCTATAACATAACCACACACAGAAAATGGAGTCAATGTTCTCATAGACTAAACTAATAAGAAAACCAAGGCACAACCCAAAGAAATGACATGATATATTGCTTAATTACCAGCACACCTGCTGTCATGGTTTAGCTGTTTAGTATTGTTATAGCCTATTTAAAACAGTGCCAGGCACAGTTCAAGAGGATTGTGTGACAAGCACTGTTCCCAGCAGGGCATTATGACTGCAGCCACAGTCTTTCCACAAAAAATTGTTTTGGTGGGAAGAAGTTAGCCATATACTTTCATTTGACCTCTCAGTTTTTCAGAACCATAATCTAGCCTTGTTTTTAATTTTATCTGAGACTCAGAGTTAAATGGGGAAAAAGTGATTGTTCACCAATGGTCCCATTAATTGCAGACTCCAATGTCCATGCCTGAGGTAATGTCCCTTCCAGATGATCACATTAAGCATTTTACATTTTCTAGGTAATTGACAAAGTTTAGTCAAATCGGACAAATCAGAGCTGCTGCTCTCACCTTTGGATCTGCTCTTAGGAAAGACAGTAAATCATGAGTGCTGCTAAAGTGCCCAGAGCTAATTTTACAGATCAATATATCTTGAGTTTTTCTCATATAGTCCTGAATCCTGATGGAGAGAAAACTCAGACCACAGAAATGCCCTACAGAAATTTGTCCTCAGGCTCTTTCATGGGGCACCCCTGGAGGTCATTTCTACAGACATGCTGTTAAGGTGTCAGAGAGGAGTTTACAGAACAAAACTGAATTTTTTCATCTCCCTCCTCCCTTTCATCCAATAATCCTGAATTTAGATTAGAGATGGATTTGAAGTGCTTGTAATCCTTGCCCAAATGACCCCCTTCCTCTGACACCATGACCTAACCATCAGTGGGATGAATTCTTGGTCCCATCTGTTGGAGCTGCATACCTGCATGTGCAGTACATATCCTTCTCACTAACTTGCCCAGGAATGCGCAAAACTCAGTGGTGTCTTGCAAAGGAAAGCTGGGCATGGGAAAGACTTGGCAAAAATCTTTAGGGCAATTGTTCTGGTCTTGCCTGGGATAGAGTTAATTTTCTTTTTAGTAACTGATATGGTTCTATGTTTTGGATTTAGTATGAGAATAATGTTGGTAACACGTTGATGCTTTAGTTGTTTCTGAGTTGTGCTTACCCTAAGTAAGGACTTTTTCATTTCCATGTTCTGCCAGTGAGAAGCTGCACAAGAAGCCATGAGGGAGCATGAACAAGACAGAATTGGCAGAAGGTCTATTCCATACCATAGAACATCAAGCTCAGAATGTAAAATGGGAGAAATTGGCTGGGAGGGATGATCACTGCTCAAAGACAGGCTGAGCACTGCTAGTGTGTGTGAGCAATTGGACTGTGCATCCATCCCTTGTTTCTTTTGTGTTTTATTCCTCTCTTCCTCCTTTTCATTACAATTATTATTTTTATTATTATAATTATTACTATTGTTATAATTAATTTTGTTTCAGTAATTAGACTATTCTTAACCTGCAAGATTTACTCTATTTTTCTGATTCTTCTCCTCAGGAAGGGGTTGGGGAGGGGATTGACCAAGTGGCTGTGTGGTTCTTAGTTGCTGCCTGGGGTTAAAACACAACAGCAGTCTTTCCTGAGAGACGTATGATGGGTCCCTCACTCCCATCTGAGTGCCCTCACCACTGGGCAAAAAAGTGAAAATTGTTTTCTGTATTGTTTCACATTGAGTTACAGTTTTCTGGCTCCTTATGGAGCTCTTTTCAGTTTAGTTGGACTAATAACAATAGTTTTGTGCAACAAAAGAGAACATAAAATTAATTTCTAGTTTATAATGGTTAGCTGCCAATCCCAAATGATAACGAAAAAATCAAAAACAGGGTACTTCGACATTTAGTGTGAGTTCATTTTCTCTGTATCTGTGAAATTAATTGAGTGGAGCAGGTAATAATTTAAACAATCTTGAAAACTCAAATAACAATTTGGAATGGGATTAAATGTTTAAAAATTAAGTTTTATAGATGGAGCTGTGGGAGAATGTAATACCTTATCAAGAAAATGTTAAAAATAAAGCACATGAATGCATTTGAAAAAATAATTCTTGGTTAAGAACCAGTAGCAGATGGAAACATTTATTCACTGAAGACATTACACATTCATTCATGGAGACACAGATGCTACTCAGACTGATGTGATGTACATTAGCCATAAATTAATAAAAATAGATTTAAACATTACTTTTTTTGCCGGTTTAAAAATGTGTTGTTAAGTTTAAAATCATTATGCTTGTTGAGAGATTTGAAAAAACTGACTAAAAATATTGCAGCTCTGCTCTATGCTTCTTTATGGATAGCAGAGGCAAAGCATGGAGGTGAGTGATCAAACTGACACAGAGACAGCTTAAGTGGCAGATCTGTGACTGTAGATCAAAAAAAAGATTGGGATTTTAGCCTGTTCTTGCTGTGGAGCAAAGGGGGCAGTAGTCCTCAACTGCCCATAAGCAGTTGTGAAGATACTTAAGGCTGCCAACTAACTGCTCTTTTGCCTTGGAGGAAGGAGAAGGAAGGAGAAGCTTCTCTTCTTTGGCCAAGGACCTGTGGTTGCAATTAATCCATGTATAGGCTTACATTCAGAAAAAATTCAATACAAAGCAAACCACTTAACAAAAATTAATTTAGCTATGACACAGGTTTAATACTCTCCCAATTATTTAACCCCTGAAGACATTAGTGTGTCTAATAATAATTTCCAGCCTAACAATGGGCATCAATGAAGAGCAGTGTTCATCCTCAGGAGGATGCTTTGATTGTATCTTTGTTTTCTTTAAGTGAAACAAGAGCACTGAGTATCGCTTATTCTGCTGGCACAATTGCAGTTAACTGAAACCCATTATAGGATTGCAAGTCATTATGTTTAACTTCATTCTGAAAATAGATGGAGCATTTTGAATTGTATGTATAGAATAATTTGCGTCATACATCTCAGGAATACAGGAAATCTATATAATTCATTATTTCAGCTTTTTTTTATTATATAGATCCATGTGTTTTCTTGTTAAGATAAAGTTTATACTGCCTTTGGAATATCAGAGAGTGAAAAGGTAAAGAAAGCTCTTAAAGATAAATGCATCATTAAAACAAAACCAAACAGAAATCCCTTTGGTTGTGGAATGATCCCATGAGCTTGCTATGATGGCTATTTCTTGGAAGACTGCAATATCCACAAGACTGTGGATATAATATTACAGGATCTAGAGACATTTAGTAATATCTTTTTTAATCAATATAAAAAAAAAAAAAAAGCAGTGGCAATACTGTTTATACTGTTTTAGGTATTGACATCAAAGAACACTAATGTATTCACAATGCAGGAAAATGTAGTGTGCTTTCACAGTATGGGGGGACACTTTTGCCCTGAGAGAAAAGACAAATTTAATTATCCTGTAACTGGACAGTTGCATTTTGTCTCACTTGGCTTAATAGATAAGGGCAAGGAAAGTTATGCCTTCACAGTACTCAAGAAATGAAAAAATATTTGAGGATACTGAAGATGTATCCACATCTGTTCGCATAAGGGAGTTCAGAAGCTTGAAGCACAAGAAAATTTGGTAAATAGATATCCAAGCTAGTTTCACACAAGCTAGCTTGCATCCAGAAGCAGCACAGCCATGTGCATGCAGCCTGTTGTAACTTCTGAGCACAGGTCTCATCTGCTCACTGCTGCTCTCAGCCACTTGCTTTACGCATTGGTGTAATGGGCTACTGAACTCAGCCATGTGGGCCAGCAGTCATGGAGGAATCTACACTGTGTGCATCTGTGGTGTCAACACAAGCTTTATTTCCTGAAAGATATTATCAAATGGAAAACCTGGCATGTGGAGGAAGACTTGCCTTTTGTGGAGTGATGACTGAAAACTGTGATAGAATATTTTCTCTATGAATAAGTGAGATAATTGTCTTTACAATATAAAAGCCATTCCTGGATTAGGAATGAATATGCAAAATAGTCAGGAGTAAAATTATATTAAAAAATAGGACAATATTTTTGACTATCAGAGCAGTGGAAATCAGAAGCCATCTCTCTGCAGTGATGGATAGCAGTAATTAGTAGCTTCCCTCTTCTGTCTTTGACTGGACTGCACAGAAGTGGCTGCTCTGATGGAGGCTACTTCCCAGAGATTCTAGCATTTGCTATCTTTAAGGCAGAATGAGAGGCAAATGAGAAAAAGAATTAATCTGACCTTTTTTTTTTTCTTTATGAAACTAGTTATAAATAGGATGCAGTTATTTCTGTTATTTCTTTTCTGGATAGGTGTAAACTTCCAATACCTCTCTGCCGGAAAAGGACGAAAACTCCCCAGCCAGGTGCCAGACTAAGCTAGGTGTCGGTGTGGGACAGTGGGTGGAACAACAGCTGGAAGGCAAACTTTTTGTTTGAATCACAGAAGATTAACATGGGCTTGGCATGTAATACAGATGTTGTTCCCATGTAACAGAATCACCTCAGTCCTCTACACAAACTCCCCTCAAAACTTCCCAGCCATTTGTGTTTCACACAGAAATCAGACTGCAACAAAACCTCAACAACCTTACAGCCTTTATAATAGAGGTGCAAAAAACCTCTGGAGTCTTAGGTGCATTGTGTCTTCTGTCAGGGACAGCATAAAATATCCAAAGCAGCTAAAAGTTTAAGAAATTTCTTGGCATAAAAACACAAGTGCAATGGAATGCCTTAGCTGAAATATTTTCTTACTTTAGTTCTTTAGAGTGTTATTTCTTAAAGTATTTAGAAAAATACCTACACTTAAATTGAGGTGGCCATCAGAGTACCAGGACTGTATGAACCAAAACTTCCCTGACTGCATGAACATGCAATATTGTTTTATTTTCACTAACTACTTCAGTCCACCATGCTGTGAAAAATAACAAACAGAAAAAAATAGATTAAGTACAAAAATGTAAAAAACCCAAGAAAATCACAGGAGGAAGATTTGCAATAAAAATCCATTCTACTGAATTCTGGACAGTCTATTGATATATTAAATTGTGAGACAATGTTGGCCACAAGTTACAGTTTTGAGATATATATCAAACTACTGCAAATTGCTGTACTTTAACAGCAGTTCAGTAGGAACAGAAAAGAAACACCTTAGACAGGTTTGAGAGATTATCTTCTCTGAACTGGGTGCTCCTAGGCTTGATTTTATAAAAGCAGAAGCTATGTCATGCAGTAAAGATGAGTGTGGTTTCAGACTGCAGGTATAATGGAGATGGAGAAGGAGAAAGAAACAAAAGCTCTCTCAGGAAACAACCAGGCCAGTGGGATGTAGGTGCTATGGTCTCCTAGTGGGCGTTCTGTTGAGTGTATTTAATACAGATATAGGTAAAGTTTAGACTGTGCTTCAATGCATTCCTAGGTAAGGAACATTTTGCTTCACACAGACTTGCTGCTACCACAGCATAAATTTTATACTGCTGTTTTAAAAGGTTCTGCTTTTCATACACTTTTTCATAGTGATTGTGTGCAGGATTGGGTTCTTCCAAGCGTATATAAATATTTACAGAAAAATGTCTTTATCTCACAAAAAAAGTTTATATGATTGATTTTTCATATAAATAGACTTATTTTAATCACATCTGGATATATATGCAAAATCAGGAATTAAAAATACATCTGCTGAGAATCACTTTCTGAATTTCTTGGCAGTCATTCACTGTTAAAATATTTTCTTTACATGGAATTTACTAATGTTACTCTTTATAGCCTACCATTTCACTGACAGTTTTTTCCAGACAGGCTTCCTGCTAGCAGAGAAGGAGGACTAGGTAAAAGCTAACTGTAGAATATTCAATGACTATTTTATTGTGGCTTTACTCAGCAACAGGATTAATGCAGAAATTTTGAATCAGCTTCATCGTAGGAGGTTTAAGCAATTTAATAAAAACCAATTGTTAATAACTCAGAACTTTTAGTTTCTCACACGTGTCCACATTATCATAAAATATCCCTCCCAAACTATTTTATTTCACCTTCAATTTTGTTCAGAGACAACAAAAGCAACTCCCCATTTGTTTCCACTTTGTGACTTGAGAAGTGATTTCCATTGTGATGTTCTTTTTTGTTGCCTATGATATGCTATTCCACATTCAAGTCCTTTTGAGGAGACATCGATTTAATAATTAAAAATCACTATTTTTACTAAATTATGATAATGATTTATCTAGGAAACTTTATTGTTAAAGTGTCTCAATAGAGAAAAATATCTTTTGCTAGATTCAGACTGAATATTAAGATATTGCAAGTATGCATATAAATAAATAATTCTTGGAGAGTAGTCTTTTCCCACTGGATATTTGAACTGTTAGATGCTAAGCAAGATAGGATATTGCTTTCTTCAGTTTTTTGTCAAAGTAGACACATTCTAAACACACATACTTACTGTATACTTGCATTTCATAACTGGGATGTACAACCATGGAACTTTTAAATATTTTGATCTATAAAACTGATATATATAAATATATTTACAAAAGTAGATTTTTTTTTTTACATACAAGTCACATTGTGAGAGTATGATCTATACCCAACTATGAGATTCTGGGTTTATCCCGTGTTGTTTATAATAAGACACATAATGTTGCAAGTTAATGATTTCTGCAATCAATGAGATGATGATTCAGCTGTTTAGGTCTCTTCCTCACCATCTGGGAAACATTCTGCTTCATGGGATCATCCCTGAGCATCATTACTGTTTTAAATCTTAGGATATTCTCTCTCATTCCCTTCCTATAGCAAAGGAGGGATTTTGACCTTCAGTTTTGACTTCACTTGGGGCAACCAATAGGCTCAGGACTCTGTGCTATGCAGGGGTCTGCAGAATGGGTGCCTCATCATGCTGTCTGACCTGCTCTGACTTCAACAACCTTTGTCCTGTGTGCTTTCTGCAGATGACTCTTACCTTTAGCAAATATGGGAAGATAATGAACTTCCTTTCTTAACTGAGCAGTATGGATTAGAATTCTCGGTAAGGTGGGATATATTTGTGTCTAAGAACTGCTAGAATTCGGATAGCAACACAGCAATGGCAATTACAGGTTTCAACGCTGGAAATGCATCCAGGAGCTGAAGGCATACCTAACACTGAGCAACGTTCCTCATTTTTATTCAGTTGGTTTCATCTGGAAGTTATTGTTTCTGTCTGCTCATGCCCCAGTTCTTCTTCATGTCTACCTCTATCTCAATATAAACTTGTTTTAAAACTGGGTGTACTGTTGCACTCTAACTCTGTTGTAAGAGCTGACTAGAAGGATTGTATCAATATTGCCAACCAGTGTCCCAAAGTCATGAGTGAGAACACCAAATTTTTAAAACTGTGCAATTAAAACCAACAGTTTTCATTTATTTTGCTTGATTCTAGGGTCATAGGAAGTCTCTACAGTTTTTGCAAATTCTGTAAAGTCACATGATTTAAGAAGCTGGGACTTTAGGGAAACTTTCCCCAGGCTTGGGTATCACAGTGAGAGACAGAGACACTGATACCTCTGCAGTTCCAGTACAGTTACTTTAATTACATATTCTACTTCACCTGGTGAGAGAGCAAATTAACACTTTTGAATTTAAAAGCAAGTATTGGAAATTCTGCTTGTGCACACATCAAGTCAGCTTTTGCTGGGCATAAGACAAATGCTTATATCACAAGAAAAAAGTGATAATATATCATGCTGGCTATCCAGTCTGAAGGAAGTCTTAATAAAAAGGTCAGAGTATATAAAAAGATCATAGTAATACAAATCAAATCAGGCAAGGAAAGACCATACAAGATCTTTTTTTCGGAGAAGGCAGGGGAAAAGAGATAAGTAAAAGCACGTTGAAAAGTGCTGTATTTCAACTAAATTTTTAACTTCAGGGTAATTACATTATACTTTTATATCAAGAGCCAGAATATAGATGGATATACATAATTAATGAAAATAATAATTATTTGGAAGTGAGATATTTTTCATCTATTGAAGACCTTAATATTCCTTTCACCAAAGCAGCAAACATTACATATTATGTGAAATGCTTTGAGAATTCTGACATCTGCAAATCTGATTACAGTTTATATATAACATGATGAATTCAGACTTGTAGAACTGGTGTCATACATGAAAAAGTCAAAGAAGAACTGTCCTACAGATTGATATATTGAATTACATTGAGAACATATTGATATAATGAATTACATGAAAATCTACAATTATAAACATCAAAAATTTATTTTACTATATATGCACAAAAATATTTTCATGGTTTAACTTTAAAATCTACTAACAGACCCATGAAGCACACTGTCAGAAACATTGCCTTTCTTCCTGAATAAATTAAAAGTAAAATTACTAACATTTAATTTCATATAAATGTCTATAATTGTAATAATGAACAATTCCAACACAAATATTTCTCTTTGTAGATTTGACTCATTGATTAGCAGCAAGGCAGACTCTACACAACTTTTGATCAGGCTATTTATACAGGCAGGTTCAGACAAATCAAATCCTCTGGCCACATTTTATAACATGCACAGATGCAGGACAGCACAGACACACTGTCTAAGACAATTAATGAACCCATTTTCATAGGGAGTTTAGAAGAACTGGTTTCCTTTATTGTATGGCTCTGGAGTGGTTGCCCACAGGACCACACAAATCATGATATAGCTCATTTTCAAGTAAAATTCACCCTAAAACAAGGCTCTCACTTAGCTGTCTTAAGGAATGTTTTTAGGCCTTTGGAAAAACTGTTCTCATTAAAAAATTAAGGTAATTCTAATTTTTTGTCATGCTTGATGTGTTGGATATATTTTTCAAACCTTCCATGAATATGAATTTTGATTTGCCAATTTAATATAAAAGTGTTTCCAAGTGTTAAAAAAAAAAAAAAAGAAAAAAAAAGGCCTAATACAGACTAATCAATATTTTAGTCTGTAGTTTTCAGTTTTTTAATGTGAGTGGTCCTGTCCTGAAACATACCTGTGCTAATGGCATTGTGGATACCACATCATTATATCTCAAGAATTTCTGTATCAGATGTGCTTAGTTTAGAAATAAAATGAGGTGTTTACATTTGGTTTATATTGAGGTTTTTTTCTGTTGTTTGGGTTTTTTTCTGACTGCTTCCTCTCCATTCCCTAGAATCCATCAAGATTTTTTAGGGTGTTTTGCACATCGCTTATCAGTGCTTGTTATCAATGTAGTGCAAAGTAAATGAGGTTCTAGCTACATCTGTGCAACACTAACTTCCAAATCAAGCTGTCTGTGGATGCCACCATCAGCCTATTTCTCTCAGGAGAATTGCGGAGGTGTATCCAGATGAAAGCTATTAAACAGGTCTGTTGATGACACACAAGATGGAACAAAATTTGCAGCTTAGTATTTCCTAGCTGTGCTGGCTCTGCAGGAGAGAAAGTTTATTTATATTACTGGCACAAGCAGCTATTACAGAAGGCATGGAGAAAGGAGTTTTGCTGAATAAAACAGAGTTGTTTGGAAGGAGGAAGGGTTCAAAGCAGAGCTAGGCTTTATGGTTTTCTGTACTAATATTCTGTAATCACAATGGTTTTTCTCCTGACATGGTAGAACAGGGGCAGATGTCAACAAGAAAAATTGCTACAAATGAGAACTTTGTAACCTTGGAAAGAGGTAATAAAATGTTATGACTTTCTCACCAGCTGCATCTACAGAAAAGAAGTATATAAGTCAGTTATAGATGACCTTGTTCTGGAGTGATCCCTACAGTCACGATACTCCAGTTCTTATTTCAAAAGATTCTTCAAAATCTTTTCCATGAGATTCTTAAGATTTTTCTGCTGTCATTTATTTGATCCTTTCTGCGTTTTTGCTGTTGTTTGTTGTATTCCCTTTCAGAGAGGGAATTACTATGGCAGCCTGCAACATGCCCATGAATTTTTGCCACTTGGGAAAATCTTGAGAGTGTTTAGTACACTCAGAATAGCATAAAACCTACCCAAACCAAAAACAAAACCCCCACCTTCTTATTTAATTAGAAAAAGGAAAAAACCCACAACAAAGCTTGAAAACATTTTGCTTTAAAATTAATATGACCTTCCAATAAAGATTTGGGGTTAGTCCTTTTCTTCCTGAACCAATCTCTCCCTTTTCAGCTAAAAAACTCACCATGGATTCTTCTCCTTAATATTTATTCAACCTTTAGGTATATTCAACCTTCTGTTGTATATTTGGAAATGTACAGTACGCAGCTGTAATTATGCCTAGAAAAAAAAGTCAGGAAAAGAAGAGAGTGTTATTTGAAATACCTAGATGGAAATAAATTGGGCCAAACCACTCATTTCAGCATCTAACTGTGTATGTTCCTATAGTGCCTAGACATTTAAATGTGTAAAACTTAATTGAAGTTCACTATTTGCACTGACATTTTCAGACTGATATAAAGTAATTTTTTATCAAACCACCATACTCAAAACCTATGTTTATATAAAATTTTCAGGCATCCTTCTACAAAGATAAATTATTGCTTTGAGATTCTTTCCAGAGAAAAAAACATCTGATATTAAGCAAGTATTTACAAAACAAACTGTCCTAAACTTAGCACAAAAGCAATCCATGGAATCGCTGAATCATCTCTGTCGATCCAAAGTACATTAAATGTAATGAGCTAACTTGGCTTTATTTCACTCCCTGTTTGCTGACTAATTGGTCTATAACACAAACATGCATCTGTAGGCTGTTACTTCATTTTCTTGAGACTTTCTATTACTTCACTAATTTCTGAAAGATTTTGCTTATTAATATAAAAGCAGAGAGCAGCAAACAACAGCCTGGAAAGGAGTCCCATCCCTCACTGCAGCATACAGTGACTGCTGCTTTTTATGAGGGCAGCATGTTCAAGATCTCACCATGTGAAAATGAGCAAAAGCCAATACCTTTGGTTCTTGAAGGCTTTCAGGACTACCATTGTTCTAGGATATTTGAAAATAAAAGACATGTTTTGCATACTTGCTTATAATCTCTTCTATTGTCTTGACAGAATAGCAGGGTTTTTTTTTTCTTCAGCTCCTTGAGGATCGTTACAAAGTAGAATTATAATCCAGTCTTATTTTTACTATACTGACCCACATTCTATTTTTTTTTTTCTGCAAAGCTCTCATAGAATCACCTTTTTCCACCCCCAAAAGCTGCATGTATTCTGAAAGGCCTCCACAGATAAATGCATGAGATCTGATCCTGAGGTGCGAGATGAAACTCAGGGATGTCTCATCCAAAAAAGCCCCACAGCTGACCAGTCCAGGCCAATGCCTATGTCAGTTAATGAATCTCCTGTGCAGTTTTAGGAGCACTGTATGGCATGACCAAAGTGGATTTTATCTGACTGTATCTATGCTGCACCTGAGACATTATTTCAGCCTAGAAAACAAAACCTTTATTGTCTATTACTTTAATCAAAGGCCTAATTGATCTCTCTTCTGTGCAAGCCCGATGGATCAGGTAGAGGCAAGCATACATGTGACCTATCCAGTAGCTGGTGCCATGGTCCCTGTACTTCCTTAGCATAGTATAATCACTTTTAAGATTTAGCCAATGACAAGAGTAGAAACCACATGGGCTATGGCTGTGCTTAAGCAGCTTTCTGGATTATATAATTATAAATGGTTGATTAAATGCATCTTTATTTTTTGCTTCTCCTCTCCTCTGCTGCTTTTGCTGTTATTCACCATCTACCTTATCCACTTACATATACACAGAGGTCACTATTTTTATTATGGACTTGTAAAATACAGATTTTTATTTCATGAGTTTCCCAACCATTATCTTGGATTTTATGTGATTAAATGTGATACTAACATTGCATTTACTGCATTAAAGTTAATAATCCATTCACTTACCAGATATGACACATCTGAAGTCGGGCTAATTCTCTGTCTCATTAAGCAGTGTAGGGAATATTATAACCATCCCACACTTGTCTTTCCTTTTAAAATTACACTATTGGAAAACCCACACTTATTCACTGAATTAATACTCTAAAAATTTATCTAAGATCAGATATCTTTTACAGGTGTCTGCATGAAAGTCTAGGAAGTAGTTTCTCAGTGGATTATCATGTTAATGATGTTTGTCTCAATACACCTTGAAGGAGAATAATTTTTTTAAATTTATTTGAGGGTTATAACTTAGAAAACATCTCTTCACTGTTTCATTCTTGTTTCTTTAACTAACAAGTAAAATGAATACTGCTGTCCTGCCAGCAGTCTCTCTGTAGTATGTATGTGTGTGTGTGTGTAAGGAGATAACCTGAAAGATTAAATTCTGTTAATTCATATTTATATTTTTATTTCATGGCTTATTACATTTCATGCTTAAGTGTAATAAACCTGCAACTTAAATATTTCATATTGGAAGTCTTTCAATGTAAAATTGGACTTTTGATCAATCTTCTTTTCTTATCAAAAATTATATACATTCCATAGAAAACTGCTTTTGTTTTACTTCATTTTCCTTAAAGAGAAGAGGCCTAAAAACCAAATATTTTGATTTGGCTGTGTTCCTGTAAAGGCACACAAAAGCCCAACTAGGTCTTTTTTTTTTCTCTGCTAGGGGCTGGACTCCCAGTCAAAACACTAGTATAGCATGTTACAGCCAAAAGCCATCAGCAGGGGAGACTGTGGTACTCTATAAGAAGATACTGATCAAATGCAGATTTAGATTGATGAAAGTATGTTCCTTCTTCCCATTAATAAGTCCCATGGACCATGAGCAGTACTTACTGTTTTAAACCAATCATGTTTTTTTACCAAAAAGGAAAGGAGGACAAGTTAATAAAAGAAAAAAAGCTAAACAATTTATAAACTATTCTGAAAAAAACCCTACATCTAGAGAACAGGCAATTAAACCTATACTTAAAACCATATGTTTGCTCTAGAAACCACAATGACCAGTACAGGCTCAGCCATCCTGAGGCCTTCAAAGTTAAGTTCCATTGTGCAAGCCCCTCTGAGAGGTGATCATTCAATTTTATTGATAAAATGTGCCATGTGAAGAAGACTAAGAGATACAGACAAAATACAGACAGAAGAAAAATGTATTTGTTTGATTGTTCAATTTTTATTTATCTACTCATCAAAATGCATATCACAGAGGACACTGCATAAGTTAGAATGCAATTGAAAATAGCAGTATTTATAATAAAGTGCATCTTCAGTGTATGAATCTTCTCTTAAGAATGTCCAGTGTTTTCTGGTCAAAAGATGACACAAATCTGTGCAGCAGTGCAAAAGTCATTGTGCTTAGCTACATTTTTTACATGAAATGTAATAAACCATTGACAAGTGTGTAACATTCTATAGCTCCCCACAAAGAATAAGTCTCCATGAAGTCAATATGGTTTTAACTGAGGAACTAAAGAAAAAGACTTAGCTATTAGGAGTCTTTCTTTTGGCTGGAAGTTATGTGGGTAAAAGTAATAAAATTAAAGCATCACTTCTAAGTGCTCCTAGAAGACTCCGTTATGCTCCTCTGCTGGCAAAAATCAATACCCACACATGCTCTGTTCTCATCTGTGCAACTGAAGTGTGACCATCAACTTCTGATTGTAGCAGCTGGGAGGTGCAGGACTAAAGCTGTGCAGTGATGGCTGGTTAAAAATTTTTTCGTGGTTTCCTTCAGCAAGAGTTGATTCATTACAATTTTGGGGGGTTTTCCCCCTAGAGTATACAAAATTCTTTGAAATGTTTATTCAAGAACTCTTGGATACAGGATAAGAACCTTCAGAGAATGACCTTGAACACTTAATAATCCAGTGGCTAAAACATTTTTGTTGGATGTTAAATTTGATCAAAGTCCCTGAACTTTCTGTTAGCTTATGTGACAAAACCTTCCTCCCACCCCATCCTCCCCACTGCCAAGGGAGTGCAAAGGAGCATTGCAGGTGTGGTAACCCCAATATTCCCGTGTTTTCCTGAGGCTTCACAGGAGCCACCACCCTGTCAAAATCTCATCCCCACAGCCCCAAAGACACAATGGCAGAGGGGACCCTAGTGTCCCAGTGAGAGACAAGAGAACCCACCCCAGCCAGTGCCTGTGCCTGTAGTAGATGGTCAGTCTCACTGCCAGTGGGACCTGCAGGCATCATATTACTGCAGCAGCCTTGCCCCCGTGGCCTTCCCGATTTGGCCGCTCCTAACAATTTCTGTTTCTGTCAAGCAACTTTATTCCAGTGAGTGCTCTGATCACAGGGCTGCTGACTCTTCCTTGCAATAAAAATGTGTACATTTCCCACATTTTCAAGCTAATAAGCCTGTTTGCTCTAATGAGTACTTAGACCCCAAGGCTCAAACATTTACCATTTAATTGTGATTTTTTTTTTTCCTTGTTGTCTTTATATAGAGCCTATTTTTCGTACACTGCTGGTTCTTGAGACCTGGCAATTAGATTGTAATTCCTGAAATATTAGACAGCCTTGATCCATTTAAATGGTTCCTACTTTAAGACAAATACATTTATTTTAAGTAATGCAAGTTATTCTTCCCTTATTCCATGGAAGAGAACAAATTTTCATTTTACATCTTCTTCTTCAATACAAACCTTCAATGCCTTGAAATCTACTTTCATTCAATCAGGGTACAGAAGCTTATAAAAGCTAAGATTCATCCCACATACAGCTAATTGCTTAAGCATTGTTGAAACCTTGTTGCTGTGGCAACTACTGCCTCTATGGAAATGATTTTCAACTTGTGATTCAAGGAACCCCTGTATCTATGGTCAGCTCTTGAAAGGTCTGGCAACTAAGAAAAACAAGTTTGTTATCTGAAGGTTTAAATTAGAGGAACCATGGTAATAAGACCAAAAACTGGTGGGTGAGGAACAAGAAAAGTTTTCACAGTCAATAGGGGAGGATAGATAAAAAAACCAACTCAGCCCACCATCTGAATCACTGTCTGGAGGCATCTGTTACTTGCCATCAACGATTAAGGGAACTTTTGTGAGCAGGCTTCTGATGCACATCTTAACTTAGTAGCTTGAGTTAGGTGGGCTAGTTAATGTTCTGCGCTTCATGGGGACTTTGTGGTACTCCATAATTAACTCAGAAAAAACCCCATAGTCTCTTAAAATACTTTCCACAACTAAAAAAGGGCTTTTCCCTTAAATTTTTGTTATACTCTGCAAGGGTAAACAAGAGACATGTATGAGATATCTGAAATATCCAAATATATTGATTCTCCTACTTGCATTAGAGGGAGGAGGGGAAAAAAGCTCATTTCAACTTTATTTTCCAGAATCAATTTGATTTGGGAGATACTTTCATACGGCATTAGTGTAAAGGTCTCATTCATTCTTTCCTGCAGTGGTCAGCAGCCTGGATTGTGATGCAGCCCAAGAGTAAGGAATGTAGGGTAACACCAATATATGGCAGATGTTATTTCCAGCACCGAGAACCATTTTTATGATTTATATCTGTCACTTTATGACATATTTACTACCCAAAATAGTCAATAACATGACTGTAACAATATTTTTATTAAATAGTTTTAATTTGAAGTAAGCAATACTTTGAGGCACATTACAATGCAACAAATGAAGAACACCACACTATCTTAATGACTCTTAAGAAAAGTATGCCTGTAACAGGTTGTTTAAAACTGTGTCTTTCTTTTAAACAATTACCAAGATTAATGTACTGAGCAGTAAACAAACTCTGAAAATCCAAAAATGAAAGCCAGTTACAGAAAACAGCAAATCAAAATAAGCTTCTTGAAACTTAAGTTCTTGGTTAAGAAAATATTATTTCTAGAAAGTGTTATTTAGAAAGTATTATTTCCATCAACAGTTAGTCTCATAGGTGTTTCACACAGTAATTTTTGTACTAAAAGGGTTAGTAAAGCTGTTATGGGTTGTCTTGCATAAACCCAGTGCATTGGTCAAGGATCTCATGCCTTTTGCATTAATTCATTTCCAGTGTCCCCACCTGGCAATTTTATGTGAGTGAACATAAAATTAATTTGAGGTGTTTGGACTTGGGATCTCAAAATCATTAGTCCCTTTTGAAAACCTTGGCCCTGGATTTTTCATTAATGAATCAGCCTTTGGATATAAATGTATAAATACATTCCACTCTAAAAAAGAAGCAAAATTTGCATGTTACAGATGTATGACTAGTCACAGCAACAAATTTGGAAGAAATTGCCTTCTTCGTTGCAATGTGTATGACATCTGTCTCTACATTCATTTTCTTTGATGTGCTTCTTTTCACATTCTCTGCTAAATAGAATATTTTTGTATGCTTTTATTTTTCTTCTTGGAAAAGTTTACAGTCCCTTTCAATGAGACAGCTGAAGACAGTTTTTCTTTCTTGGCTGCAATAGGAAAGTTCTCATTATCCTGTTTTATATAGGCTGCTACCTTTTACATAAAAAGAAAGGAGAAAGGGTAATAAAACATTTTTGTGAAATGAAGATAGACATGTTGCTAGTTGACTCTTCTTATGCACTTTTATAATATTTTATTTGATACATGGTGTTACCATTTGATTTGCTAATTCTTGTATTTCTGCACATCCCCTTGAATGTGTGCAGGTGCAAAGTTTTTCCAAATAACCCTTCACTATGACAAGATGAAAGAAGAACCTTCACAGAAAGTAAATTCATTCTAGCTGATTTTTTTTTCCTAGACCTGTCTAAATCTGGATTTGAGTTTACAGCCTCACATGACACAAGCCAGTAGGGATGGAGTAGGAGTATGATTCAACCCTTGTCAAGACCGTGAGTGAGCTAATACAATGTAAGCTGTACATCTGAAGAGCAGACGTGGCACTATCTAGACTCACAAATAAAAAAGTTTTGTTTCTTCAGAGTCCATTTTTGGAGCTGTCAAAAAGACATGATTTTCTCTATGTAAATAGCCTTTTTCAGAACATTAATAAACACAAGAATTCCTTGTAACCTTGGTTTTCAGACAGTTGCCAAACTATTTTGGAAATAAAGGACGATAGTGCATTGTGTTTCAGCATAATGAAATATGTTGCTACTGGGAAGAAACTTGAAAGTGGTATAGTTACAACCCTAACAAATTTCTTTCCTGATTTTACTTTCTTTTCATTAGTGATAGGCTTCCTAAGAATTGTTTAAATATAGAGAAAAAACTAAAAATGTAAAAGCTCTAAAAGTCACCATAAAACTGGAATAATCTCCTCTTTTTTGTCCATGTGAAGTATTATTCACATATCTGGCTAAACTGGAGGTAAAGACTTTTTAAACTAGAGATTAAAACGTCTCCAAGAATCTCATCTGGTACAGGCAAAAGCTGAAGGAACAAAAAGGCCTCTTGAAATTTAGACACCAAAAGATATATGAATAAATATGAGAGAATACATATTTTATAATTTTCTTCTAGTAGTCTTTTTTGTGTGTGTGCTTGACAAGCCTGTGTGGCATGTAATAACTAAATGTAGCAGAGTTTTACCACGAGAGGGCAGGAATGCTCATCAAACAGGATTGCCACTAGTTGTCTCACCACTTCTCTGCCAGGAGGGTGACCCAATGTGCTTTCCCTCTGTTGGTATGTAGTATCTAAGCTTGTACCCCGAGCATTTAACAACATGACAAAATGCTTTGACCCCGCAGACTGACCTGTCATTAGTACGGCTGATTAATCCCCCCGGATGGTGGTGGGGCTCAGGGGCATGGCTGAACGGCAGCTGTGCAAGGCTCAGAGCAAGAGCAGAGCTCCTCACTCTGGGCTGGCCAACAGCTGTACCAAGGCATCCACCAGGCTTGCCAAGGCAGGCTAGCCAGTAGGTAGAGGTGAATCAGTGCCTGCCTTTCTTCCTTATAGTGTGTAACAGGAGCAAGAAGGAAGATCTTTAGAAAGACTTTTTTTTTTTTTTTTTTTTTTTTTTTTTTTTTTTTTTTTAATTATTATTCAATATTGGCAGCACTAGCTGATTCATGAACATTATATAAGCTTTTTTTAAGTGAAACAACTTTTGATTGGACCATAACAGTAGCCAGATCTGAACAGTAGAAGACTGTACTGGACAGGATACTGTGTAGAAAATTTCCAGACTATTATTAAAGTGAAACAGATTTGTGTGGAAAGTCCTGGTTAACTCATAAACAATTTATAAACTGAAGCATTTAGCATAGCTTGATTAAAGGTTTAAATTCTTGTAACTGCCAACAAAATACAGTGTTTCACTGTTTCCAAAAACATGTTTTGGAAAAAAAAAATCTTCTGTGGGGCCACTCAGAGCTGTAAGATTTTAATCAGCTAAAATTAAGCACAGTAACTTTCATGGAAATATCCTTTATTTTCTTTATTTTGCTGTCATGATGAGTAGTTTCCTTTTTCAAATGGCAGTGTTTTTCACCATGAAGCAAATAGTTGTGGAGTTGTGACAGTGACTGGATAAACAATATTCAACAGGAACAAAGAGAAAGAAATGAAAACATAACCTTACTCTAGTCATAACAATATTCTTCCTCAAATAACAAGAAAAAAGATTTATGGAAGTTATTTTCCACTAGTTATGGCATTTGAATTATGCTTTTACGAAGTTACCAAACCCTCCTCTAGAAAAAGAGTGCTCAACAAAATTATCAGTTGTTTAGATCTAAAGGCTCTTTGTTAGTTCTGTCATTGGGTTAAAGAGGGTTTCCCCAGCCTTAAAACAGTAAGGGGTATTGCCTTCCTATTGTGTGGCTTGGCTGCCTCCTGCAAGAAGCTCTTGACTTATACTTAGAGGGTTGCACACCTGCTAGGAGCTCTATATTCTCAGCCTCATTTTACAAATCTCTGCTTCCCAGAGGTTTTCAGGAGTCATGCTGCAACGGCATGCTACCAGGGTGAGTAGGTAGAAAAGTAGGAAACCCTAAAAGGTCTCCTCATTTGATGATTCGGGATATATTTCTTCGGGTTTTTAATAGCCCTAACAGTGTGTGGCTCTTTTCAAAAGCCTGGCAACATGCACGTGTTTCAGCCCAGATGAAGCAACAGACAGCCACCAGGATTTTTGCTGAAAAAGGAAAGGGCGTAACTGGACAGCAAGCAGTAATATGGAAATAAGCAAGTGGCATAAGGCTGGAAAGCACCTATTTTGTGCATTTGTAGGATTAACAGGGAAATCAATACAAGTCAGGACTTCTGCAGAAGCTCTGCAATCCCTGTGCAGATGGACCATCCTATAACTTTTCCCAGTCAGACTCTGAAGCTATGAAGGATGCTCTTGAAGATGAGCAGTATTCATCTGCAGGAGAATATTACCTATGATCTTTCAGAAGAAGGACACACAGGGTGTCTTGCCCAGTGCTTCATTAATGGAAAGCCTGTGTCATGCTTTGGTCAAAGAAGAGAAGAACTTACTTTCCTTTCTCTTCTGTTGTATTTTCTGCCTCATAAGAATATAAGAGGTGGAGAGCCCAGGTCTGGGTGAATCTTACGGTTTTGCTCTTGCTGTTTTAGTTCTTACTAAGGATACATAGCAAAGAAATGGCAAAAGAAAATTTAAGTTATTGTTCTTTACTTTTTGTTTTGTTTCAAGGGGTACACTACAAAAGGAAATGAAAATAGGATGATATTTGTTCTGGCATTTATTCTTCTGTTACCTTTGGAACAATGACATTTTGGACAAATTTATGAGCTCATCTCCGAACCCTTATTCATGTAATGAATCTACTCACTGTACATCCTTTCTGGATGTAGAAATCACTCTTTGATTTGTGGCTCAGTGTCTTTCCCATTAAGTGTGATTCTACGGAGATCAAGTAGGATTTCAGAGGATGAAAACTCTCCAGCAGACAATCACCAGACAATGCCTTATACAGGGAGCAGAGCCTACCAAAAAACTGTCTTTTCAGACAGGGCCACGTATGGTAAATGTTATTAAAATTCTCACTTGCTATAAGAGACACCAGGTATTTTAGAGAATTTTTTGTGACAGCAGTCCCTACTCGGAATTACTGTCTGCAGCAGCCTCACCCTTACCTTTTTGCTAATCTTGTAGTGTGCAAAAACACTCAGTGAAATTAAGAAATCTAATATATTCTATGCAGAGTGCTGGTCCTATAAGAGAAATTAGACTTCTTCCTAAAATTATAGCAATTTAACAGTAAAAGTAAAGTACAGAAAGTATCTGAAGAAATTTCTGTGTTGGCTCTTTTAGATGCTAGAAGTAGTTTAGATGCAGGCTTTTTCTCTCAGTTGGAAAGGTCTGGGTTGGTGCAGCTTATGGGGATACTTATAAAGTAGTAGATTTAGGAAGGCTTTTAAATTCACAAGTGCAGAGACATACATTAACTGTCTCTCAGCCTCCTATCAAAACAAAGCCTGAGCAAGCACCTGTGCTTGGAACCCATGATCATGATCAATTTAAAATAACCTGAGTTGAAACATTGCTGAAGTAGATGCTATTTAATCCTGCCCTCTACTGTACAGATGCTCAGGGGTGGCCAGAGAAAGCGAGGCAGTGCCTAGTCTAGAACAGCCAGCACAATGGCACTCCTCATTCTGCACTGCACCAGGCTTAGGCTCATTTACAGCATTTATTAACCTACAGCCCAAGAAACCTGTCAAATTGTTTTGTTTTCCTTTTTGTTTTGTTTTTCATTTGAATGTGTGTAACTGTAGTTTCAAAAGAATTACATTGTTCTAAAACTTGGATTTATTATTGAATTTATTTTTAATAAACAAATGCATTTCTAAAAATATTAGTTCCTCACATCTAATCTCAGTTTGAAGCTTTCAGATCAAATTGTGTTTAGCAATACAGTAATGTCCTATATTATCTTGCTGTTTTTCAGTAACTCACTTGCTTTTCTGAATCAATGTTTAGCTAATGTGTTTCAGAGACTTATGATCCACCATGATTTTCAGATTTTGTTCTTAAATAATTAAACTTTGTGCTTCTTTATTATGCTGATAGGAATTTTTTTTTTTTAATTAAAGTGTACTTATCTACTATTCTATCAGAATTATGAGATATTTTAATGACTTTGCATTCATGGGTTTTTCAGAGAATTTGATAATATACCTAGAAATAAGGATTTGTGAAAATACATGTACAAAGTGGATGTTCTCTATTTATTTCCCTAGTATATTTTAAGAGAGATTTACAAGGTCTAGTTTTCTTTCACAAAAATTGTGGAAACTTTTCCCTTTTATATCCTATACATTTTTCTGTCTGTAACTTCAGTTTATTTTATTTTATTTTTTTATTGGTCAGTTGGCATGGAATTTACAGTCCTCCTCTCTCAACATCCCTTTTAAGAGTCAAACTTTAATTTTCTTTTTCTCTTTGGGCACTGACACCAAGACATGTTATGTGCTCGTGAAAATTACTGATGGGAGAAGGTGCTGGTAGAAGGTGGATGGTGGGAGTGCTCAGACAGAAGTGAGGTAAAGAAACAGAAGTGTGATACAAGTAGACTCTTCAGCTTGGAAACTACAAGCTGTCAGACTGGGTTATATATCTCATAAACCGTGCTGCAAGACTCCTTCATTTCTCTCTAGAAATCACCCCTCTGACAATGCACAGCCATGCAAATAATTCTAGATATTCTGCATTGACCTTCCTGCCTTTAATTATTTAAGGAGCTTTTGCCAGTTTTCCTCATTCTGATACATTTGAAATTGCTTTTATTACAGCTCTTCTTCACGTAAAAATCTGCTCCTCAAACTCTTTCTGTTTTGCCCTATTATGATTTTAAATTTAGGTTGCCTTAAAAGGCTTTTTTTAAAAAAAAAAACTTCTGAAGGCTTTTTTTCCTCTTCTGCTTGGCCATACTGGCTATTTTTCAGTAATCCTTTTAGAGGTATAAGAACTAAACCAAAACGTCTAATGAACTGGAGACTTGAACCAGTCTCCTCCTTGTTTGCACTTTAATCAGTGGAATATTTCCATGAAAAGAAGTATCATCACATCACTAGGCAACAAAAACTAAATTATAAAACCAGCAGAGAGTTTGATACAAAACAATGGTTAACTAATTAAGGTTCACTGTTAATTTTCATTTCCTTATTTATTCCTCCCTAGAAAGTCACAGCATCTTTAGCACATTTCTACCTACAAGACCCAATCTTTTGTTTGTTTCAGAACAAACTACAGAAAATCTGTCTAAAAGCCACAAAGTCACTTGAAGGATTTATAAAAGTTGTAAATAGCATTTTAGGAATACAAATAGTTTGGTGTAAAAAAAATCCTTTTATAATATTTAAGAGATGTGTGTACATCCTTCAAGAGAATTTTTAGAGAATTTCAGGAGATACTATTTTTGTATAGCATATAAAAATATTTAATGAGATCTGAGTACTGCCTTCTCTATGTATCCCAGACTAACCAGTTTCTGAGAATGGAAACTGCATGAGTTGCTCCTTTTCCCCAGCTGTTTGGGTTTTTTTTCTGATGGGGTTCTAGTTGGGACCACACACAGGATTGCAGAGAGGTCAGCATGAAGGAGACTGTAGTATTTCCAGGATGGAAATTCCAGACATTTAATAAAGACGTGTTAAAAAAATTTGAACTCAGTTTTACAGATTGGCAATAAAAATATACCTTTTGTTTTCATAAAAACTCAAGCTCTTCAGTGCTTTATTGGAACCTACCCTTTTGCAATACCTGAGCTTTTCACAACTTTTAACATCTTCTCAGTTTTAAAAGTAAGTCATATATTTCAGCATATGTAATGTAAAATGTGTGCCAAATGTTTGCAGAATGAGTCATGGCAACATTAAAGAGACTACATCCAGAAATGTGATCTTGAAACAATTCTCTTCAAATGATGTCTGTTCCTGAAAGAATAACCTCCACATATGCCCTGTTTTTCCTACTGAGAACCTCACATTCACAGCGCTATGGATTCTGCAGTTTAGGCTTATTTTCTCTGCTTGTATGGTAAGTCTACAGGTTAGACTGTTTAATCAAGGAATAAAATAAAGCTAGTTATGAGTGAAGTCTGAAGCATTTTTTTCATTTGAACATGCAGTTTGGAAAAGATGACTATCCATGCTCTTCTCAGCTTCTGTGATAATATTCAGCTTCAGACCACATGAAATATTCAAGTGCTGTTATCTCACTTAACAGATACTTGGGAGTGTAGATATTTGCAAATCCCTTTCCAAACAGGCAGTCACAGAAACACAGCTATCACGAGGCCTGGGTCAAGAAAGGTGATGATATTTTTAAGTGAGACTTGGAATTTAAGGACCTAAAACTGAGTTCTTGAAAGCTCCTGCTTAATCTTTGGAGGTGCCCAGACTCTATCAGCACCTCATTTCTCATTCCTGCGTTTCCTCAGATGCCTGAATTTTAGGTCTGCAAAGCCTTAAGAGTAAATCACTGTTGACATGACTGACAACAGCTAGGCTTCTGTCTCAATTTAAGTCTCATCAACAGCAGCAAGCTTGGTTCCCCTGTTCATTTCCACTGTCTACCTCAACTTCAAAGGCATTCTCACAGCAAACTTGCCAGCATGAAAGGGGGGATGCAGGAGAGGGGTTAGGCTTGTAGCTGAGTAGAACAAGAAGCTTTTAGTGAGAGCCTAAACCCTCTTTGGCTGTGGGCCTACACAGTTCATCATCAGCACTGCAGGACCTGTGATAATGCAAGAAGCTGAGTCCCATTTTCTCCCCCTTGGGCAAATTCTTTAATCACATAACTATGATTGCAGTTGCCTATAGACTTGTCTTTCTTTTGAGTGAAAGGCTGCAGAGAGCTGGGAAGAAATATTACATCCATTACTCAGTACTGAACTGGAAGAACGAATGAAAGAATCAGCAAAGAATAACAGAATTCACAGATAAAAAATACAGTAGAGAGGTTTATGTGGCAAGGAAAATTCAGATGAGACATTAAGACCTCATGGTAGAAACTCTGGGGAAGAACTGTAAGAGGCTGTGGAAGACTCTGTAAGGTACTTCTCTGTTTTTGAGAATGACAGGAATATTGCAGATTCTGAGATGAATACCTAAGTTGAACTCCACTCCTTTATCTCCTGAGCAATAAGAAAATAGGGTTTTCTTCCTGTTGTGTGCTATGTTAAACATTTTGGAAATTTATGGATAAATAAAAAGTTTAGGATCTATGTATTAATTTTTTTTCTTAATTTTCTCTTATAGACCTACAACCAAAAATCAAAATTGGCTACAAAGGTTAGGACCAACACACTAATTAAATTTATATATTGAATAAAGAATTGATTGATTGATTGATTGATTGATTGATTTCTCTGAAGGCATTTAAAAACAGGCAAACATTCTAAAGAGTTTTAATGAAGCCAGAAATTGTGTTTCTAAACAAATGTGGTACCACATGGCTGTAGGAGACTGCAATACCTTAATAGACACTTGAGCAACACTCAGGTTACCATACTGAATTGACCAAAAAAAGACAATAAAATCCAAACATCAGACCCACTGCTCCATATGCAGTCCTGCACAGTAACATGAGCTACTTGGAGGGGGAATCCCTCGATGATGTACCTTGGCTCACAAGCTATGTAAGCTTTTGGCATGGGAAGCAGGTTTTGCTGAGTGTTGACGAAGAGCAAAGAGGCTCAGAGGCCCAACAATGCAGAGAAAAGGCCTCCTGAGGAGACACATCTGGAGAACCAGTAGAGACCTCAGCAGACTCCAAGGTTTTTTTTCATGTCTCCCCATCACAGAGCCAAAAGATGCCCTGGAGTCAGGATAAGAACAAAAATAAAACTTTAAAAAAACAAATTTACATTTACTCCAGGGAAGCTGTATCTACTCGTCCTGTGGCAGGCATGCTCACCTCAGCTCCCACATTTTTTGAGGGATATACTCTGGTTTTGCTTTGCACCATACACATCTGGAAAGGAGCAGCCTCATTTTGACCTATCATGAGTGCTGTGGCTCTGGCTCCCTGAGGTTCAGTAGAGAAGAGGACAGAAACCTCTCCTTTCACTAGTGTTTCCACAGGCATTGCAAGGAAGGAGGTGTGGTGCCTAATCCACAGCCTCTCCCCTTCATGGCCCCCACCCTTCAAGCACCAAGGTGGCAAAACAGGGGAAGAGAACTACCAGGTGTTCCTCACTAGCACAGAAAAAAGTCACAGCAAAAGCCCCCTGGTTTCCTTAGGGTGCCTACTGGAATATATCACACCTCTTCACACAGGCACATATACACATGTACATAGTTTCACAGAATCAAGCAGAAAAAAGTACTTCAAAGACCATAATTACCTTTAATGATCTCTTTCTGCTCATCTAGAAACTGTAGAAAAATCACATCCTGTGTGCCTGTACATATAAAGCATTTAAATGGCTTAGACCCGGTGTGTGTGTAAAATGTGTGCTGCTGTTGCAATACTGGTAAATTGTCTGATGCTTTGTTTCCCACTGTTAGGATGCTGTAATGCTGGAACTGTTATACTGATAAAATATTCTTCATCTCTTACAGCAAATTTTCTCAAGTGCCTCTGCCCTTTTCTTTCTGGTGAAATCCAGCTTTGCTCACTCTCTAATGAATTTACTTGATAGCAGTTAACATTTCTGGTAATGTAAATCCCAAATAACACACTTTTCTCACAACCCCAAGCTAAGCACTGCCCAAAATCAGTTGGGGAAATGCATCTTTAGGACATTCAGTACAAGTGAAAATCAATTACATTACAACATAACTGTGCCTAAGCTGTGTGCTGTAAACTCCTGTGGCTTTGGCTAAGATGCAAAGCAAGCAGAGATGTGCCCACTCCTGACCAAAAGCTTTGCTGAGAAAAGCCCCAACACAGACATCACTGCCTCAGCAAAACTGCATTTATACAGGGATAGCTGATTTACTGGGGGGATAGTGCGAATTTATAAATTTGAGATTTGCCTACAATATTGCATACAAACCAGAGGTGCTTTATCAGTAAACAAAGTCTGAACAGTCTGCTGCTGAAATATTTCTGGGCGAAGCATGTGTTAGGAAGCTTTCTGTGCTCAGTCATACTGACCTACTTACAGGAGAACAGCTCTGCAGTTCCTGTGTGCAGGTGCTAAAAGTTGTCACATTTATGCTTATGTACACCAAACTCGCAGAGGTGTGGGTCTTCAAAAATGCTTCAGAGCTCATCTCCTTCTTTGACTGCCTCTGTTCAAGTATCACCAACGTTTTCAAAATGATCAGCCAGCTGCCACTGAAGCTGCCAGGTGCCAGTTGTTTGCCAGGGGTCCGTTTGTGCAGTCCCAGCTAAAGCAAGACAACACTGTTCCTTGTAGTAAATTGCTGAGCCTGACATTGGATCTAATTTGCATCTCTTTCAGCAGCAGTATGGTGTTAACACACTCCTCCTCTCTTCTCACACACCAGTCAGTTATTTCTGCCCTTGAATTGCTCCTTAAAATGTGTTGGCACAGCTGTGTGAGTACTGAACTGAACCTGGAAACCAGGACAAATGAAAATTAATCTTTTCAGCAATCTTCCCTTTTTCTTTCTTCGTTTCCTTTCCTTTTATCTTCCATTTTTTCCTTTTTCTTTCTTTTTTTTTTTTTTTGCCCCTTCTTTCCTCCCCACTGTCTCCTTCCCTTCCTAAATTTATTTCCTTTCCTATATTTGCATAATTCCTTTCCCTTCTTTTACTGGATCAGTTCATCAATCTAGTTTTCTCTATAAACAAAACAATTTTAATTTAGCAAAGAAGTGGTGTTAGGCTGTGATAAGAATGCTTAAGCCAGTTTAAGAAATGGTTGTGCAGAACCATTCCTATACCCAACAAAGTGAAACCAGTCATATCCTGTACATATTACAATACTGACCTCCTGTAAATTCAAACCTCAACACCAGATTTGAGCAGCACTTTTTCATATGTCTGCAGTGACCTCTGCTGTGGTCCTTGAAAGACGTTTTTAAAAGCTTCACCCTAGAATACTTTTGAAATTCCTACTCTTAAACAGTTGCTGTGGTACAGAATAACAACCTAGACATGCCCACATGGCTCCAGGCTGCACCCCCTTATCGTTACTGCAAAAAAATAACCCAGTCCTTGGCTGAAACCAGGACAAAATTATAGGAATTATTGAGCAAACTGTTCAAAAACATAGATTTAATTTTTGTTACAAAGTTTTTGAGGGACTATGTCCTTATAATATGTCCATGTGGCTGGTGACACTACTTGTTTTTCTGTAATGTACATGTACACCCCATGTTTTCATAATTTTAACACATTTTGATGATCATAGTTGAAAAAGAAGTGGTAGAATCTGTCATATTTTATTCTAAATCTGTATTGATACTTCTAGTATATATATACATATATTAGACGAAGGTAATTTGCACTTCCAAAGCATTTAATTATATATTTAGTCAGTCTGTATCTCACTGTTGTGTAGGGCTTGTTTCTGAAATTGGAGATACTTTTTGCACTTGTTCTTCTGTCATGTCCATTTCACTTCTACAGATGCTGGAAATTCGCACTGCAGAAGCTTAACAACATGCAGCTCATCTCTGTTTGTACTGCTTAGAGATGAAGAGCCCTTATAGTTTTTGTTTAGACAAGGAATTTCATCTAATATCAAGTAGAATCACTACTGTCAATTATTTTCCTTCTGAGTATATATGGGCTTTCAAGGGTAGACAAAGACATGTATTGACTTCTGTTTCTGCTAAGCTATTCTAAACCTTGCTAGGGTCAAGATTTTAAGCATTGATCAGTGCAATAACATTCAGCATGCAGTGTACTCTTCTTCAGCAACTAGAGTTCAAAGAATTGCTTGAAATTTGTGATAGGTGCTCTCAAGGAGTTAAATACTTCCTGTTACCCTTTCATTTTGAACATCATTCCAGTCGTTTACTTTGTCTGCACAGATATCTACACTGAATAATAATTTTTAATTCAATTGAATATTTTTTAATGTTTTCCTTTCATAATGAAGGGAAATGCCACTGAATGGCTTTGTCAAGAGGTGCTAAATTGCAATAGCTTGTCTTTCTGGAAGAAATGTATCCCATTTCTCTGATTTTAAGTCAGGTTGCCACTGAAATAACTTATCTCAGCTATTCCTTTCTTTATTCATTTGTAACACAGAATATAGAAAAGACCTCACTAAATTCAATTTTGAGGCTTTCTACTTGATGTTAAACCCTATACTTAGATTTACATGACTGCACATCTCAGGACAAACCTCTTACACATCAGTATTTTATTCACCTTTGAGCAACTGGTAACTCTCAACATAATAACAGTCTTAATAACAGAGGAGAACAACTGACAGCACCTGGATACTGATTTTATGAATGACAGGTCCATGGCACAAATGTTGAACTTTCATCTGTGGTGTACGACAAGTCCTTTTCAAATGAAACAAAGAATACCAGCTGAGTGATTCTTGACACAGTGGAAAGCATTTTGGAGGAAAAATTAAGACTGGAAGTATGTTCACAACTTTTGTTATTGCTGTGGTTAATGAAATTTACATATCTTGATCTATGCCTTGGTAAATCACTTACTGATCTTTCTAAAGATCAAATTTACCTAAGAAATATATCATTTGTGTAATCTGCATTCTGCAATTGTTTTCTCCTGCTCAGAGGACTAAGAAGTCCAGGCTAACATAGAAATGCTTCTGAGCTGGGATATATGTGTTTCACAAGAAGAGGAAATTTCCATTCTTACAACTGTTTTTACAGCTTCCTGAGACATTATTTAAAATGTGTTACAGCTTAATCTGATTTATTTGGGCTGAAGTCCATATTAACAACTACATTCATGCAATTTGACATTTTGAGAGACTTTTTACCTAGGCCTAAAGGGACAAGACAAGGGATAATAATTTTCAACTGAAAGATGGTAGATTTAGATTGGATGTAAGGAAGAAAATTTTTATGATGAAGGTGACAAGTCACCAGAACAGGTTGCCCAGAGAGGCCATGGATGCTTCATCCCCGGGAATGTTCAAGGCCAGGTTGGATGGGACTTTGAGTAACTAGTCCAGTGGAAGGTGTCCTTGCCTATGGCAGGTGGGTGAAACTTGATAATTTTTACAGTCCCTTCAAACCCAACCCACCCTATGATTCTAAAATTCTATTTCACAAGGTGTAGTTTGACATAGGAAAAAAAGTTTAGCACAACACGTGTAATTGCCTGGGATTCATTCTTTTCATTCTTATCAGTAACAGTGATATTTTACAGATAACTTACAGACACTTTTGTTTGCTAAAAAAAAAAAAAAACCAAACAACTTGATAGTTTGGTAAAATCCATTAGACAATAAGACTGGTTTATGGTCTGTATGCTTAACCGCACTTTTTTTCTCCTTCTTACTTTTAGTTTGCTCTGACTTCTATTTTTGTGTTTTACTTTGAGTGTTAGACTTAAGCAGTAGTGAAAATTAGGCAGCAGTGGTTATGTTCCCCAGGTTTTGAATTTATGCTCCGTGACGATTTGCATTCAAAATCATCAGTTCATCAGTCTCTTCACAAATAAAGTTTGGTTCAGATTAACTCAGAACTTTAAGCAAGGCACGTAGAGCAGTTTTCAAACCTTGTTGATACTTCTTATTTCTAATTAAAAAGCCAAATAAGTTTAAAATTTTATTTAAATCTTTGCTTTATTTTATGGAAATAAATATGTTTTAGAACCGATAAGCTTTGTCTTAAACAAAGACGTTTCATGATCCTAGCAATAGGAAAAGCAGTCTCCAAAACATTTTTATTCAGAAGGATATACTGAAGGATTATATTTTATCTGCCTCTGGAAAAGAGTAAGCTAAGTTCAGTCCAGGTTAAGACATTGTTTTGTTTGTCCAGATGCAACCTACCTGGTGTCAAAGTTCCATAAATAGAGCAGATTTTGGTCAGTACTTCATAGTATCCTTTATGGCTGGAATTTTTTATTCAGCCATGTTTACAGGGATTGGAGAAACAGCATGGAATGCTTGACTTCAACCAAAATGTGCTGTAAAAATTCTAACTTTAATTAGATCTTTATTAGATTTATCAAATCAATAGTGTAACTCATTTTGACTCAAAAATTGACTAGTATTAGTCAATTAGTAGTCTATTAGTCAACTAGTCTATTAGGCAATTAGTCAACTAGTATTAGTAGAGCTGAGTGAAACTCTTTGCAAAATTATCTATTTGTCAAGCAAAAGCAAAAGAAAAGAGGTCTTGAGGGACCAGAAATTATACTGAACTCATGGAAAATAGTGATTTTTTCAGTCAATATGAAAAATTATTAACATTTTCAAAGCAACAGTTTAATTTTTAAATAATTCTTCAACACGGTAGAAATATCTTGGTTTGGGCAAGATATTTGATGAGAATGAAGGCAATAGATTCACAACACTGCTGATGGTTCTACACCACAGAGTGCAGCAGTTAGAATAATCACCTAGGAGGTGGGAGATCAACACTCAGATCCATTTGAAACAGGTCGAATACAGAGCATGGATTTAAAAGAATGTTTGTTATCTCCCCTGTGTGCTTTAAATAGCCAGCAAATGCAATACTTGATTCAGAGCAGGAGAGCATCAACAAAAGGCAAATGAGCTCAGAATACCAGCACTCAGAATACTGGTTGGGGCATTGGTTTGGGAATTTGGTTTTTAAATTTCATATTAAATGTAAAGAACAGAACTCCCACATACCAGCTAAGTATTCCAACCAGTCCTTTTGTCACAACTGTCACCAGGGAGGAAAAAAGGTCAGGCTACCAGGGCTTGATCTTCCATCACTATCCCACTTTCCATCTCTGCACAGCTCCTGTACAGTTGCCAGTCACACCACTCCTCAGTGGTATATGGTGACCCAGCTTCTCACTTGCTCCTCTACCTTTGAAAAGTACAGAAATTGCAGAAATTGCAAAAGGGAACAGGAGTATAGGTGTGTCAGGGTGTATCCCTGCTCTTCTGTTTTTGACATGGGCATATCTGTATCATGCATCTTGGCATAAGGATGTGGCACCAACGTAATTCAGCGCAGAGCCACCACCCGTGCAGAAAGGAAGAAAAGAAGGTTCTCTTCTGCATGTCTCCATGTTTTTTTTCATGGAATCACTGAATGGTTTGGGTTGGAACTGACATTAAAGACCATCTTCCCTCTTCTCCCTTCCTTTCCCTTCTAAATTGCTCTTCATTTTACTTTCAACTTTTGTTTTAATTTGAGATTATAATACTGTGGACTCATAAAGTATTGATAAACAAAGCTTTGTTCTTCACTTGGTGCATTCCTAGAACAAAGGTATTTCACTTATATGCACACTTTCGTGTGCACGTTACATAAACATGGCCCATCAAACACCGGAAAGGGACAGGCTAAAAAGGGAAGCAGGACAGCTGAAGTATTTTAATTCTATCAAAACATTAAATAGCCTCATACTTGCACTTTAATTTCATTTCTGTCACATGGTGTAGAGGAAAAGAGAGAATATTCAGAAGGTTCCTATTGCCTGTGCATAGTTTATAAATAGGTGTACTATGGGAATACATGTAAAAAAGAAAAGTTCTAAGGCATTAACTCAGATATACAAGGGTTGTAATGTAGTACCACAAGGATCCTATGTCTTTTCCAAAGCCTTGTTTTTCAGACTGAGGTCTCTATTCCCTTGCCCAGCATACATGCTTGCTGGGTGTTTTAGACACTGAACCTTATCACCTTAAGGATATATGTAACCCTTCCTCAGTATCTAAGCAGAAAGGGACTTCATTTTCAGTAGAAGGAAATTGCATTCTTTCCAGACACGTCACTGAGTGACTTCATTCATGTACCCGATTCATCTGACTCAGCCTAGACAGCAACATCTCTGGTCATTGCTCTATTCTCTTCTACAGTCAAAGGAGGTAAACTGGTATCTGTTGGAAATCAGATCAGACTTCTGGTGTGGGCTCTTCAATCCCAGATCCTTATGTCAATTTAGCTTTAAGAATTTTTAACTATATTAAAAATATCTGTATGAACCACTCAGACCAATTTAAGATTACCGGCTGAAGGTTTGTTCAATCAAACTATCTGATTAAAATCAAGATGCTTGGAGCAGTGTATTTGTACATTAGTATATGGCTACTTAAATTGGTAAATTTTTGGTGTGCAGATTCTCCTTGAAGCTCACCATCTGTTAGGTTGTAAAGCTATTTGCTCTTCAAGCAAATTAGACGCTTGAGAGGCTTTACACTATAAAAAGGACTATTTTTTTTCCATAAAAGTAATGTCTTTCTAATAGTGATAAAAACCAAATAGGGGTATATTTATCACCAAGGGCTAACATTTGGGAAAAAAGCCATCCTTCCTAGTAGTGTGCTTTTGGTATATTCTGAATGTTTGACTCTCACTCTTTGTTTATGTTATAATTTCTCTCAAGACAAAGTAACTGAAACATCTCTGTACAGGCCTTTCTCTGTCATACATACCCACTGGATCTTTGATTTCATCTTTGCTTCTCCTCTTGTGGCTTTACTCATATATCTGATGCTTCTTTTCCAAGTACTTACAAACTACCAATACAATTTTGGATTATGAATTATCTCACCTCTTGATAAGTATCTGTGTTTTGGGTGGAGGCTGTTCTTGTTTCAGTCACCTGATTGCATAAAGGAATGACTGTATACCTTGTATAAACTGGTTATGCTCAGTGACTCCAACGGATGTTCAAACCATTAGAAAACAAATATATGTGTCTAATAATGGGTAAACATTTTTAGTAGGAAGCATGTGAATACTCTCCTTTAACATGTTTAATATTATAGAAATTAAGGTATTTAGATAACAGTTCCAGCAAGTCTCCTGTGATAGCTGTAAGGTTTAATTCTGGCTACACAGAGAATCCAGTTAATGGAAAATGAGTCTGGTCTGTTGCTGACGAAGGCGTCCTGAATATTGGGCTGCATTAGCAAATTCATAGCCAGCAGACTGAGAAAAGTGCTTATTTCTCTCTAGCTGGCATTCATGATGCCACAACTGGAATATTGTTCCCTCTCTGTACCATAGAGACCAATGACCTGGAGAGAACCCATCACAGGGGCACCAAAATGATGGAGGCGGGGGGAAACACGTGTCATATCAGGAAAGGATGAGAATACTGGGTTTGTTCAGCTTGGAGAAAAGGCTAATGAAGGATCCAGTTTTAGTCTTCAGCTACAAAAAAGGGGCTATGGAGACAATGAAGGTGAATTTTTAGTAGAAGTATACAGTGAAAGGCAGGATAGAGTGGTCACAAGCTGCAGCACGGGAAACTAAGGCTAGCTGCAAACAAAGAACACTGATTGTGAGGGCAGCCAAGCACGGGGATGGGTGCCCAAAGAAGCAGTAGAACACCCAGTCTTGGAAATAACTCAGTACTTGACCAGGCAGGGCCCTGAGCAATCTTACCTTACCTTGAAGTTAGCCCTGCTTTGAGTAGACGCCTAAATTAGATGTCGCCCTTTAGCCACTTCTGGTCTGTATTACCCTATGGTTCAAAGCACCCCAATGCTTGTCAAAAATAAGGAAGTCTATAGGGAGAAAAGAGAATGTAGTTTTAAGCAGGAGGAAGCACAGCCCTAATATATGAGAATAAATAAATAAATTCATGCAGTTTGACAATATTCTATTTAACTTTGTTCCTGTCCTTCATTAAGCATGTTTCATGGTTTAAACCCAGCTGGAAATTAAGCACCACGCAGTCACTCACTCAACCCCCTCTCTCCTCCCAACCCTCACCACAGTGGAATGGGGAGGGGAATCAAAGTAAAACTTGTATGCTGAGATAATAACAGTTTATTAATTGAAAATAAAGTACAGTAATAATGGTAAAATATAATAATAATGATAATAAAAATAATAAAATGTAATAATGGTAAAATATAATAAAAATGGTAATAAAAATGTAAAACCAAGTAATGCCCAGTGCAATTGCTCACTATCCACTGACCAATTCCAAACCCCCCTCCCAAACCCAGATCAGGTAACTCCTCAGATTATATACTGGCCGTGGCATTCTATGGTGTGGAATCTCCCTTTGGTCAGCTGGGGCCACCTGTTCCAGCTGTGCTCTCTCCCAGTTTCCATTGTGTACCTCCCCAGTGGCAGAGCATGAGGCAAGAAAAAAAAGTCCTTGAATTAGGATAAACATGACTTAGCAAAAAACCAAAACTACAATGTGTTACCAACACCATCCTCATTCCAAATCCAAAAGCACAATACTGTAACAGCTACTGAGAATAAATTAACTCTATTGTAGCTGAAACCAGGACAGTGTGTCCCACAGATTGCAATCTATTTGCTTAGCCATTTTTTAACCCCTACAGACAGAAAAAAAACTATTACAGTTTTATCGCTGCATAAATAAGCTTTTCACCAAAAAATAAGAACAATCCTCAGCATCAAACCAGAATGAGAATACAATATGCATCCTCAAAATTTGAGATCAACAGGTTATGAATGTTTCCAAGACAATTATGCTAAAGAAGTTCCATTTTCACTTCATGGAAGTGAGGGCAGATTTTTTTTCTTCTCAGTCTTCTGGCAAGAAATCTTTCACTGAACATTTACCTTTCTTCCTTTGATATCTATTTTGCTTTTATTTTCCATTAAGCACATTATTTTACTTTTAATTGGTGTATCAAAAAACATGCAAGGTTAGTGACATATTCAATTACTGTGGCTGAAATTATTATTATTTAATACAATATAAAGAGGCTTAGGAATCCTTTATTTCCTCTTAGTTATCTCTGATCCTCCTGTTCCTTTATCATCTTGAATCAGTTTTATCCATTTCACACTAGAAATTAACAGAGCAGCAGTACATCTTAGAGATTAACATAATTATTAAAAATAAGCAATTCAAACGTTTTTACCTAGCAAACCACACTGGACCTTATTGAAGCCCTATCCTAACTACTGTTTAATACAACATTTTGATAAATTTCAAAACATCTAGATATTTAGAAGTGTTTATAGATGCAAAAAGCCTAGGATTCTGAAAATGTAATGACTATTTTACCTCTGTAAGGGGTAAATATTTGATGTATATATTATTTCAATCATCATTTTCCTTTGATTCTTTCTAATTTAGTGTTTCCCCAGATTATGTCAGCTACACACATAGTTACTGCCTTTTAGAGTATGACTTACTATAAATCATCCTTTCTTTCACATCTATATAAAATTTTCACTCTCCAGAAATCCCAGAGTAGGTGCTCCTGGGTACAGCAGCCTTTCTGAGAGTCATAGGACTGTGGTGGCTGTGAACTACGCTGCAGCCAGTATCTGTCAACTATAACAGAGCAGGCACTGAGCACCTCAAGGAGAAGATGAACTGACCTTGCAGGTTTTATCATCAAAGAACTTTGAGATTAGTGGTAAAAGTTGCACATCTTTTGCAAAGTTCATGATATTTTAAAAACCATTGTGAAAATGAAAGGCTTTTTAAAAGCATGGTGAAAATTTTGAAACTCAGTAAACTGACCTGGGTACAATCCAGAAATCCAACCTGAGAGACAGCTATTTTGTTTGTGAATGTAGAGTGTTTCCTAATAGATAATTGATTGATTTAAAAATTAAATAAAACACTTCATAAAACTTCAGTTGACTCACCTCTTTGGAGAGTTAAATTTCACATAGTTCCTCTGCTCTCTCTATAGCAGGTGTAATAAAAGAAGGACTTGCTGCTTCAATTGGAGTTACTCAGAATCAAAGATCAGGGAAAATAAAGAAATCTAAGTCAACAGGGAGCCTTCCACAGGATCTTTCTCATGCTATCCTGTCCTACCTGCAGACTGTGCATGTCAAAAAATTGATTTTGGCTGGATACTGTTTAAATACTAAAGCAGGCAGAGAGAAATATTTGGATTTCTGAAGCTACAACCTTCCTGTGCTTTGCAATTTGTAAACACCATAATTTCTGCTAATTACAACCTTTTTTTTTCCTAGATCATCCACATTTCATTATGTCTCTAACATGCTGTTTTTTGGCAGCTAGATACTTACGAAGATTACAGGATATGACAAACCAGGGTTGTTTTCCTCCTGACACTAATGAATGAACCTTTTCTAGGACACAGGTGCTTTCTTTGAAAACTTCTAAACCTCTCTCTGGGGAGACAAGGTACTGTTCATGTTATGGAGTTTGTGTTTAGAAATAAATAATTGCTGAAAGTGTTCTTATGAATAGATATTTTTGCTATCTGGACAGTGAAGATAATGAGGGGGAAATATTAAATAGAACAAAAGCACGGTTAAAACATGTACCCAGATATCCAAAGGAATACAGCTTTTCCCTTTTCTGACAAAGAAGTGATGTTAAAATACTGCTCACAATAAATATTTGTTATATTCTCATTGGAGTCACTCCTTCAGTCTGCGGCATATTACTCGACCTCAAAATTAGAACCGTATTGTGGTTGCATCTGTCAAACTTCTGTATATCATTGCCACTGTCATTTTGTAGTACATATAGAATAGGTTTGCAAAATCTCTGAGACACAAATCAGCTTTTGTTATCTTTCTGTCTTTCACGTAAATTAATTAACTGTGATAATCACAGTTTGGTTTTTTTTTTTTTTTTGAAACAGCTGTTTTTACACTTCTAACTGCAGAAGCAAAAACTGAAATGTTTACTTATATAGCCCTATAACTGGTAATTATGTAAATTTTATGGTTTTGAAATTATCATCCACCTGCAACATGCCCAGTCGCCAGTGGAGGTAGGTTGCTTTTAAACATAAAAAAAAATCTATATACATTATTCATGCTTTGGAGATTTGTATTCTGGCTTCAAAGGCTGCAAAACACAGCATGGGAGAAAATAATGCTCAGCAGTGAGAAATAAAAATGCTCTGCAATTTGCTATCTCTGTAAAGACAGCGAATATTCAGGAAGAATTTCTTGCACTGATCTTCTCCAGTTGCATCAGGACTTCCTCAAGAAGAGTCTTTATCTACTATTATTAATATTGTTGCTGTTGTTGTTAGTATTATTACTATTATTGTTTCCTTTGCCCTTTCTTTTCACATCCATTAATAGAGGAGCTTCCAACACTATTGTATCAAACATATGGCAGAATAGATTCCCAAGAGCAAAACTGTAGACATCAGAGATTAAAAGTCCAACATGATCAGTGATGTCTGCAAATGCAGAGATCAGACTCCAGGACTTTTTCTGTGCTATTCTGATCAATTTTATACAGTTTAGTTTTAAATTGTTATCCAGAATGGACTCCAAATATTAGACTTTTCTAACTAAAATATGTTCCCTGAGAAGTTCTATTAAAGTTTTTTTCCTGACTTCTTCTGAACTTACCATAAATATATAATTTCTTTATTTCAAATATTTTAATTAAGAAGCGCATCTTTCTGCAATGAAAATAAGAACTTTTAGCTATAAAGTATATCAGTATTTTTAAACAAGAGAGTTCTGAAATTTCCTTTCCAGGGAATGTGTGTGTGCATTTAAACTCATTTAAATACATTTAAGTAGCATTTCACTTATAGATAAGCAAAACCTCAGGCAATCTAAACACATTTCTGTATAACATTAAAAAGTGTTTAAATACATTTAATGAGTAAATTGGGAAAA
Organism: Aphelocoma coerulescens; assembly: GCF_041296385.1. Classification (NCBI taxonomy): domain Eukaryota; kingdom Metazoa; phylum Chordata; class Aves; order Passeriformes; family Corvidae; genus Aphelocoma; species Aphelocoma coerulescens. Next base: position 32,758,699 of record NC_091014.1, on the reverse strand, counting down.
AATTTGAAAGTCAGTCCACTGTGTTTACAATAATAAAGACTGAACTGTAAAAGCAATTTAGATTTCATTGTGCAGCAGCCATACAGAATGAGAGCAGAATAGTATCAAAATAACAGAGTAGCATATTTTAAAAGCACATAATAAAAAACTTTTAAGAGATTATCAAAATTGCTTGTAAATTTAAAACTTGTGCTTTTTGTCTAGGACTTTGAGAAAAGAGAGAAAATATTAAGAATATAAAAGACTGTGGCAGGTCTTTAAGATTGGCATCTTGAACAGGAATTTCAGAAACTATGAGAACCATCTCATCATCCTGCCCAGCCAGTGACGTAAAATGCTCACTGACTTCTTTGGGAAATATTTAACTGACTAAGAGAAAAATTCCAGACTTTCTTCTACAGAAGAGTTCCACTCTGAACCTGCTCTGCTGCATACCTAGATATAAAAGGAAGGAAGATAAGGGAAAGGAAAGGAAGGCAAGGCAAGGTAGGCAAGGCAAGGAATGATGAAGCTCTAGGTTTTCTGCCTTGAAGCAGCTCTGTCAGCCTGAGGTATAACAGGCAACACTGTGACTGTAAGCACAGCTCTGGGTGACAGAACAAGGACACACTGGTTCTCATGAAAATTGAATGACTGCTAAAGGACATCAGGACATGAGGGAAATCACTGGAAGTCAAAGCCATGTGCAAGATGCTGGACATGTTTGTTCTCTCTCTCTTGGTTCAATTTCCCTGTATTCTGTGAAGCCATATGGCCAAAATCTGGTTTTCTTTTCTGTTGAGCTAATACTACTACTAACTACAAAATATTAAACTATTCCTAAAAAATTATGGGAGGTTTAGGGGTCTTTGGAGCAAAAACTCCAGGCAAATGGGTGGAGTCCCAGTCATCCTCCACCCTAGTCCTAATCCTCTGTATCCACCTGAAGAAGTTTCAAGGAACATGTAATTGTTGTCTATATCTTAGATCAGAAAGTCTTTCAGTTGGTCTTCGACTCATTCCTTCATTGATAATGAATCATAATTAGAAAAATTAGCACCCACAGAGCAGCTATACAGAGCAGAATCTAAGCCATATTTCTCACTAGAAGAGGAAAATATGTTATCAATCCTGACAGATTTCTTGTCTTTTAAATTGAAATAAACCACCTCTCTGTTCCTTTAATCATTTTGTCTTCTTTCATCACATTGCCTTACCTTTTAATGGCAAATATCCTTGAGTAATTTTAGTAGTTAGATCTACCACTAAGTCTGCTTTTGTTTTAATGTAATAATTTATTTGATTAGGCTTTTTGTGAATGTTATGTATCTTATTGGAAGCTAACTTGCAAACCATCTGCTTAAACAAACCGCAACTCATGATTTATCAGTAATCTACTCAGAAAATTTTCAGCTGATTTCTCTGGTACTGATATCCTATGTCATATGACGTTACTCAGTGTCAATTTTTTAATTTGCATAAAGGAAATCAATTTGAAAAAGAAAAAGTAATTTAGACCAATTTCAATTTTCATGAAATGTATTTTCTTCATTAAATGAATCACCACTACAGTAATGAAATTATATTTTTATAGACAGCCATAGTATCCAATTTAGCTAAGAAAGTTACAAACAATGTGAGATCACAGTGTGATTAGGAAATTTAAAAAAAAAAAGAAAAACCCATTTATTTCCTACTGCCATTATTTATTCACTTAAAATGAGTTTTTTGACATAAGTTCCTAATGACATCCCTACTTTGGAAATTATCAGAATTTCTCAGTTATCTGAAGAAAACATCATTCGTGAGACTTACACAGGCAACTCTTTTGTAAAGTCATTTACAAGATTCTCATCATTGTAAAGTCAGGGGTCCTCCTTTCTCTATTGTAATTCTCAGAGGTGAGTGCTCTTGCTTGCAGTTCCTTGCAGACCTGTTGGCATTACCTGCTCCTACTGTTATTGTGCAGTTGCAGTATCGCTGATGATGATCCTTACACTTCCTGCAGACAGTCAGAGAACTGAAGATGGGAAAATCAAAGTTTTATAAAACAATAAAGTCAGGCTGTATCAAATAAACTACCTGTTTCCACAGCAGAAGGGCAGTTCATTTTAGTGGTTTTCAGAGATGAAAGTGAGTTTCAGTGACAGACTGCACTTGTAGTACAAGGAGGTAGAAAGAAAGTAACAGAAACCCAAAGATTACCTTGCTCCAAAGATGTTTCAAGGATAAAGAACAAACAAGTGCAATATTATTCTACTACACATAAACAAAAGGTAAGGAATTGCACAAATAGAAGACAGCTGTATCTCATGACAGTATTCATTGCTATTTTGCATTAGTGTGGTGGCATTCTTTTTCCAACCCAATAACCAGTAAAGTATGATGGAAAAGATTCAGTGTATTTTACTTCATCTCCTTTCATAAGCCCCATCTCAGTTACACAGGAAAGAAAAGGTAGAAAAATTCAAACTATTCTTTTTAACTTGGGAGTAACTAAATTAGGTAAAAAGGTTCTAATCTAACCAAGTCTAAATCATATTACAGCTTTAAATTATTTTTAATGGTGTAAAACCTTTCTAAAACTTCTGCCTGTGTCCAGCTGTCTTGCTAATTCTCAACCTCAATTCCTGCATTATTGAGAAAGTACTTTAGCAGCAGGATACAGTGCTCTATACTAAATACAGGACCTCAGCTGAGGTTACACTATGTATGTAAGGTATAACATGCCTATTTTGATGGCACCAGAGAATTCCTGTGAATTTATTCTTTGCAAGATTATTTGCTAAAAGAAAGAAAGCAATAATGATTATGTAGTTGTACAAGGTGGGTTGTGTGCCACTCCTGTCCTCCAAGTGCAGCTGGAACATAAAAGGGCAGGAGCAGAGCTAGCAGAAATTAGTTCATGCTATTACAGGTTTGGATGGTTCATAGAGTTGAGCATACTGTAAATCTAGCCCAATTTCCTGTCTGTCTATTTCAAGAATGGTCTACAAATCTCTGCTATAAATACCAGTGAGGTAAGCCATTTCTTAGAATATAAACAGGCAAAATATATCTAGAAAAAAATGTAGAAATGTCAAATATAGGCCACATAGTTGAAACTATTTCTTGATCTTGAGGACCTTTTAGAAAGGTTTTTTCCGGATGAAAGCAGTAGCAAATTTTCTTGTGGAACTATTAAAATGTACAAGGACAACACATGGGAAAAAAATGCCTAAGACAGATTCTTGCACTGTTAACAAGAAAAACAGATAGCTCAAAGTGGGGGGATTTTGCCACTGATATATTTTTTCCATGTCCAGGCTCCACAATCTTGTCTAAAGAAAACCAACACAATTTTTACCAATGAGAAAATTATAGAAGTGGAAGCTACAGTGTTAAGAGCCTGTGCCAGGCACAGAGTATGATTTGTGGCAGCAAGTCATTCAGCTAATCAATAAAGGAAATCAGTGTCTCCTTGTCAAAATGTGAGACTTTGGATAAATTTCAATGCAAAATGCAAATTTTGCAATTCAAACAAAATTGCAGGAGTAACAAATGATAGGTAGAAATGGTACCTAGAAATCATACTCATCATTCCTTCATTATTCTCAAACAATTTTAATTTAATCCTCTTCTTCTACCTCTGTGTGCAGTATTCTGTCAAGCAGATTAGAGTGAGACTTCTGGAATTTTTAAAGGATGTTTTAAGAAGGTGCTCAAAAGTGATGCTGTTGGTGTCCTCATTCCCACAGCTTAAGGATGAGAGATTTGGATCGCTTCCTTATGCCTGCTATACTAATAAAATATAATAAATCTGGATATAAAAATAGAGAAACTGAATTGTGTTGTAAGAAGCTTAAGAATATAATTTAGTTTACATTATTTTGCAAGAGATCTTAAAAAAGGAAAAATAATATTGGTTCTTAAATCTGAAAATATCCTTTCCCTGAAGGAGGTGGATATTTACATATTCATAGAACTATCTACTCTGATAACACAAGCTCTGTGTTCTTGTTCAGCCTTGTCATTGGTCAGAAAAGGTAAAAAATTTGTGCTCAAAAATTCAGGTATACATTGTCTACGTCTGGCACTTGGAAGTTTTCAAGGTTGGATGGGTCTTAAAGCAACTTGGTCTAGTGGAAAGCGTCCTTGCTCATGGCAGCAGCATAGGAAGTAGATGATCCTTAAAGTGCCTTCCAACACATCATTCTATTATTCTAATAATTTAATATGTCTTATGTGAGTTACAGTTAAATTATATGCATTCATATATAATTTTACAAATTATCATATTGTATATGTTATTATTAATCATATTGTATATGATATTATTAAATATCAAATAACAAAAATTATGTGCTCTAACTCCCTTCTTATAGATAACACTCAAATATGGTAATTGTGGTATGTGTCCCTGGGGTCCACAGATTGGATAATCTTAAGTGTCTTTGCCAACCTAAAAAGATTCTATGATTCTAAGGCAAGTAAAGTGATAAAAACAATTGTGTACCAGAGCTTTGGGAAAAGCAGCTCCTCTGCCCATCGACATGGCAGTGAAAGAGCTGCTATAGTAACTTGCAGGAATCTTTGGGGTTCAGACATATTATGTGGCACATTGTTGCAAGCCAAAAGAGCATTCTGGGCTGGTGCTGCTGCACAGGCTGGTGCTGTAGAGCTCAGTTTCACAAACAAGATAGAATTGGTGGAATGGGGAGAAAAGCACTGTAAAGCACAGTGAACTTTAGGGACTGGCTCTTTCCAAGCAATGAGAGACCTTGACTTTATGCAGCCACATGGAAACCATTCTGAACTCAACTACCATAAAAACAAAAGTATATATTTGCTAAGATGAAATATGTTAAAGAGAAAGCAAAGTATCTGAAGATCCAGGCGTCCCAAAAGGAAACAAACAAATCTGTTTCAATTAGCATTTAGATTAGGCTTCAAACTTTCTTTTGCCCTCTGTAGGTCACCTCTTCAGCCTGAATGTAGCTCCTAACTGAGAATCTTGGTCATCACAAGATTTTTACATTCTCATATAAAAACACCAGTGATTCTTTAATTTTCCAAACCTTAGGCCTCTCTTTGGGATTTGTTCAAATTAAGGGCTTTTTTCTGCTCCCCCACTGAGGTGTTTCTTAGGGTATGACTTCAGGTTATGCTGAATCAGTTATGCTGGCTGGTGTCTGTGATAAAAAATATGGAGCTTTCATCTTTTCTTACCCAGGGCAGTGAGTTTCTGCCCCTCCCTCACATTGGACTCAGTACTTGTCCAGCCAGAAGAGGGGCTGGCTCAACTGACTGCTCTCAACACATGCAACTGCACCTTTACTCAAACTGAAAGGTGTTATGACCTGCTTGCTACTCAGCCTGCAACTTGGAAAATGCCCATATATCTGGTCACAGCCCTACTAAGACTCTAGATATCTAAGTGAATTAAAGTACATACTTGCTGATCCTCAACAAAAAGCAATATTTCTCTTTCTCTTATTCTTCAGTCATCCAGCTCTCCTGTGTTCCCTATGTGTGCTGCCAAGGCATGCCAGAGCCAGTGCAATGCCTTCACCAGACCATTCTGTAAGACAGTTGAACTGACAGGCTGGCCAAGCTTACTCTGAATTAAACTAAAATTATTTTTCTTTTGCATTAATAAGATTATTTGCACCAGAAAAAGTCTGACGAATAAAGATTCCATTAGAATGAAATAGAGAAAGGACTCACAGATGCTGCTTTTATATGAAAGATGTTGGTCAATGACTTCTTAACACTAGTTACTGCTTTCTGATGTTTGAATCACAAGAGGTGCTTAAAATGGCATAAAAGAAACATTTAAACAAAACACTCATGGTTTTTGAAACATTTGTCATGTTGACCAAAATGGCTCTTGAAATTCAACCTCAGTTCACATATGGCTTCATCCACTCCTGGAGCTGTACTGCAGAGAGAGGGGGAGGAGAATTTTCTATTTAAAAAAATAAAATTAGCTCTTCTCCCAGAGCTCCTCACTGTATATTTTACAGAACTTGTGAAAAAAACTTCTCTCAAAGTGCATCTTCATGTTTGTGTCAGGTTAAATGCAGGACTCCCAGAATGACAGCAGACACTGCCTCTGGAAAGCTTAGTGCTTTGATAGCTCAAGAGGATAGAATTAATATTGCCCTTGACTGGGGCAATTTTATCCTGGATTATTCTGATTTTATTTTGCATACCTTGTAATGTCAGCTAGTTTAACTTTACTAAAAAGATTTACTGCATAAATGTCAGATGAGCAAACAAAGACCATATGAGTTCAATAGATTGCACTTGTCTAAATTCAGTACTGGATCTGGGAATCTAGCAGTTGGCTAGTGCACAATATAAAGTACAGAGCATATGACAAAGGGATAAGCAAGTCAACTGAAGTGCACAGAAAGTGAAAAAACACTGCTTTGCTCCTCTTTTTAAAAATTCTTTCTAATTTGACTGATATAAATTGAATGAATATCCAACAGTGTAAAGCATTGCAAATGGTTGAAATGTTTTTGCTCACTAAAGCAAGTTTTATTCTAAATGCAGAGACAAATACCTTGCTTTGTAGAAGGCTTTAACACTTTGGCAGTTCTTTAGCTTTTCAAAGTCCTGCAAAAACATTAACACAGGGGTGTTTACTCCTGTGAAACAGGCAAATATTATTATCCTCCTTTTACACATGGGCAACTTGTGAGAGAGAGCTGCGGCTTGCTCAGGCCCAAGACCACACAGCAAGCTGGTGGAAGCGCCAGCACTAAGATTCAAGCATTCCTGGATTCCAGCCTAGTGCACAATCCACTAGACATCCTGTCTGCAGCCCTTTGCTATTGCTGCATGAAGCTACTCAGTTTTAGCCTTATGAATATATGACTGTGAAAAATTATGCTTTTTGCAAGTGTTTATGGAATTGCTTCAGGGCGAAGTTTCCCTACTACTGCTGGAAAATACAGATTACTCTAGCAAAAATGTGGGGGAAGGGAAGGAAACATTCTAGAATAAAATTATAAACCAACTGCTTTCTAACCAGACATTAAGAAAATAACATTAAAAATTCCCAGTCAAAACTGTTTAGTTTTTCTGAATCGAAACAGTGAGGAGGTTATTTTATTGTTGTCACCTGTAAGGACAGATTTTCATGTTTCACTACAAAATAATGAAATCACATGGACATAACTCATACAAAAGTTCAGTTAAGGAATCAAAGATAACAAACAATTGTTTAGAATTTATGAAAAGCTTTGTAGCTGCCTCTGCAAAATGCAGCTGCAGACTGAGGAGCGGGGACAAACCAGATATTCAAGTGGGAGGGATGGAACTGCATAGCTGCTTTAAATCAACACTGCCTCATGACTAGAAGGCACCTATACCCATCCTGCATCTACAGCAATAAAAAATATTTGTGCCTCCTTATCTTGTTCAGTAGATTAGTGTTCAGCAAAAATGCTACTGGCATGCAAACATTGCAGAAAGAAGAAATGCAATGATAGGGAGTTTTGGAAGCGGCATTTGGCTACCAGAGAATGAAGGAGCACTTCAATTAAGAAGCTGCTGGAACTTTGATTATAGGAGCCCATTCTTGCTATCCAGACCACTCTAACAGCTATGTTAGGGCATGGTTTTTGCAGAAACTCAGGAGGTAATGCTGCTTTATGAATATTTCCTAGTGATTCACTGCCACTTTTCAGTTTTACAACACTGGTTCCCTATAATTCAGTTCTGGTTGATCCCAAGAAAATAATGGAAAGTATGGCTGCAAATCCTACAGCCAATAAAAGGCCAATTCCACAGTTTTGAGAAATCTGCCTTTGCAATAAGAAACACTGCTTGTTACAGTCCTGGTCTTAGGAACTGCTGCTGTCTGCAGTCCTGGTCTCACAGGCATTTACTGCTAGGGCCAGCCTCGGAAAGCAGGTGTACGTGGGAAGGCTGTGTAAGAAGTGAGGAGTGAATAGAGTACCAAGGGTGAAGAAAAGCATGTTTCTGCATTGAGCTAAGGAGAAAAGTAGCACTCTCCACGCAGCCTGCACCTCTTTTTTTGGAGAATTTCCCTGGACAGATGTAGAGGGATAACATTCCTTCCAACTCTCCTTAAAAAAGGTTTAATAAACAGTGCTTCATTACGTTGGCATCCCACTTCCAGATGATAGAAATAATGCTGTTTTGCCTGCAGTGTGATATTAAACACCTAGATCTGAATTTCTGCCTCAGTAATATGCTGTAAGCTCTGCTGAACTTGCTCTTCTCTTTTCATCTGAGTCTGCCCTTTTTCTCATTTCTGCTGCATCTTATTTTCTTATAGACTACATTGGCTCTTACTCTACACTTCATCTACCCAAGAAAATTGCATAGAGATAGGGCATTGGCCTATGACTATCCATAGTGTATAAGTGTTGACAGGCTTCCTTGCATATTTTCAGCCTTTGGGCATTATCCCAGGCATGGTTTGGGGGATCACACAGGTCAGGACACTCTCCAAAGTCAGTAGGAACTAGGACAGGAGAGGGGAGATGTATAACTGTAGGCATGCCAGACATGGCTCTCACATAAGGGGACAGACAACTGGCCAATTTTATTTTTTTATTAGAAGTAATTTGTGTGACTGCCATTTCTTGCCACACTCTTTGTCCTTTCATCAGTCTCAAAAGGAGAAAAGCAGACCACAGCAAAGGCTTTGTTTCAGTAGTGTTTTTATGTATTTGTATCTGGCATTATTTGGGATTTTTATTGTTTTGTTTTAATATAAAGCGTTTTGTGTAGCTGTGCTTTTATCAGTTTGGGGACTCAAAGATTTAGGTTTTGCACACTAGAAGGTAAGGCAGCCTGTGATGATCTTAAGTCCCTGCAGGAGTTCATTTTGGGCCAAAACTGGGAAAACTACAGTTCCTGCATACTTTAGCATTGCACTTTGGCAGAGGGATCTCCTATTCGCGAGCAATGAAGACTTTGTACCCTGCTCATTGTATATTCCTTATTTTACTTGAGAAATGAAGATATTGTTGAAGGTGATATAACCTTCTTAACAGGTTAAAAAATTCTTTGAATAATTTGTGTCTTCAAGGACATGAAACCTTGATTAGGGATGAAATGCTGTACTACTTAGAAATAACTGGTCTTTTCATTTAAAATCTGAAAATGTACTTTGAGGAAAATTAGTCAAATCTTCCATTAACTCTGTTGATACTGAGTCAGAGAAAGATCAGGAAGCTTTCTAACAAAATACAAATTGATTTAAAATATCACATGTGGGAATCAGGGTTCCTTTAGAGGAAAGGAGAGGAAGGGTGGCTGGACCTGGAGTAAGCCTGGAGGCTGACAGTCCAGTCTTGTCTGTAGCAAGAGAGTGAGGTGCTGAGCAGCTGTGTTGTGGTCACAGAGATGTGGTGTTCTGAGAGCAGTAGCCAATGTCCACAGACTTGAATGCTGTCCAATTATAAGGAAAAATAAATAAATTTATAAGCATTATAGACATCAGGCTCCTCCCTTTTAGCGAAGTCGGTAATTTAGATAATTTTATAAAAATTCACAACTCTGACCCAGCCTATCCTTGTTCTCTGATGGACTGTGAATACGTGATTTTCATGTAATCCCTATCGATATGAATAATGATGAGAGGCAAAGAAAGGAAAATCAAATCACCCATTGTTCCTTTTCCAGCATGGCCATGCTTCAAACAATTGGGAGCTCAGACTGTATTTATGAATCCCATTTGAAAACACTGCTGCAAAACAATAGATTTCACCAAATGCCATATTCAAACAAAGGTTTTTCTGACAATTTATCTAGTAAAGGAGCAATGGCATTTGCAGGCATAAAAACCACTCAGAAGCATTTAAGAAAGTGATTTTTTTAAACCCTCAGATACACTGCTGACTTTTCAGAGAGGTTAGAAATTTATGAAATTCAGAATCAAAAACTGATGTGACCTACATAAAAGAATCACTCTGATTTCTTAATTAAACCAAGCTGTAAATGCACATTTGGTTAACAGCCACCAAAGAAATTATGCAATAAATCTTATGACTGTCCTCCAAGAATGTGGAGAGGGAGGCAGTGATGAAGAGGATGGTGGTGAGAAGAACAAGATGGGAATGCTCCATGTTATTCTCTTTAATGTTCCCTTGCAGAGCGTTTGAGGCTTCTAGCACACAAGCCAAACAACTGAAATGATCACATCTGTAGCACTAGTTTGAGGGAAAAAGACCAAATATTTTAACAGCTGCTTTTTTAGGTTGGGCTTTTGTTGGTTTTTTTTTCCCTTACCTAGTTTGCTTCAGGATCTGATTTCTTTCTGAAGGGGTGGGCTCAGTGCCTGCCAGGAGCCCAGCAGGGAATGTTTACTCTGAGAGACACAGAGATGTTTCCCTTTCTTCTCAAGTGATTTTTTTTTTTTTTTAAGGAGGCAGTGTGGGGAATTCTCTCAAGAAAGGTTAGCTTAAAACAAACACACCTTACAAATATGCGTTAATCTGAAGGTTCTTTTTCTATCTTATGAAAAATATATAAGAAAAATAAATCAAGAAAAACAAGATCACATGTTACTGTTGAGTAGCTGTCTTCTCTGCCTACTGGACCAGTCTTTGCAAAACACTTGTCATTTACAGTGTCTCAGGCAAGGACTTGAACTGCTGTGTAGATTTCCTGTGACTTCAGCCTTTGCTTGCTCTCCACCAGAACAGTTTTTTCACTGCCAGCCTCTAGTGGAGCTAGACAAAGCAGTTCTGAGCTGTGATTTGCACCAGTACAGCTTATTCCAGTTCCATGAATATTTCTAATATTAAACCAAATTTCTTCAATATACTCCAGAGGCAGCTGCACTTATGGTGAATTTACTGGATGGACAAACTCTCCCAGGCCAAACACTAAAATACCAAGTGTGGTTCATCAGAGATAATAAACAATGCCAAAGATCCTGACAATGTTTCTCTTTTCTTCTCCTCATCTCATAAACAGATCTTCCCTCTTATATTTAAGAGATTTCAAGCCAGTGGATATATACACAGCATACAGGGAGCAAATATGCTCAAGCCATTGATGATAAATGAACAGTGTGACAAGAACAATACAATTCATTACCTCCCCCAGTCTCCACGTATGCCCAGTGTTCACAGTAACATGGGAGAACAAAAATACTTTTTGAAGACAAAAATAAGATTGTCAGCTTAATGCAGTTATCCAAGATGGCATGCTAGGAGTAAAACAAACAAAAACCGAAAATAACCAACGACGAGACCTGACTGACAGTAAGATTTATTAGCTGGGTGATGATTCCAATGTAATTTTGTCTTGTCACTTTGAGACAGCAGAGCAACATGTTCATGTGTGGTCCCAGCATTCAGTGTATGGTCAGATATTGAGCTCTGGGAAGGAGTTTTGTAACAGTCCTGCTAATTTTGTTAAGCAGTCAGTGTTTCATCCCACAAGGAATATTATGAACGCCTGGCATTTACTGCTGTCAGTGTCTGCCAGTCCTCACTGCAGTCATCAGTACAGAACAATTCTGTTTGTAATGCCCTACTTGTCAGGACTGAAGTTAGATCTTTTCCTGGTTTATTGAAAGATAGGTCTCTGATGGCAAGTTTTTTTCTCTGTCTGTCTCCTTTTGGGAGTATGGAGAGAAATCTCTGCTCTTTATTCCTTGGTTATACTTCAAGTCTAAATTATCTTTAGAAAATGTGTTTTGGTTTAGTCATCTGTTTACAGAGACTCATTTTCTTAACTTTACTGGATGGAATTTTAGAAATGGAAATCCAAGAAAACTCATTTCTTACTTCTTGGAGGTTACTACCAAAAGAGCAGAGGGAACAAAAGGGACGCCGGTTATTTGACAACTGCACCAGGATCTTGGAGAGGTGTCCATTCATCCTGTGAATGGAGGCAGCTAGCACAGTAGACTAATCACCTTCAATGTTATGTCTAGCCTTATTCTAGGTGCTCTGTAAGACCCAATTTGTTGCTTGTAGTTAAGTCAGTGTAGTCAAACTTAAATCCATGCCATTGACATGAAGGGAAGTCTTGTCCCTGTAGTTAACTCTGCTGACCCATTCTTGTCCTCCTTCAATATGCATTGTGTCTTGATCCACAATACGAGCGGGGGTTGTGATGGTTCATTTATAGATCTCAGAGTGCAAAAGGACACAAGGGATTTCAGTTTCAATCAGAACAGTGCACCTTTATTAAGTGCCCACAACACAGTAATGCGATAGAGGAGAGAAAGAGAGAGAAATAAAGAAAAACAAAGTAAAAGAGTAGAGAGGAAGAAAGGGGGGCAATAGCTAGCAACGGATGAGACAAAGTCCTCATGATCTTCCGCCAATAGATTCGTCTTCTCTCCATGGGGAGATCTCGAGCTCAGTTATTTCAGAAAGTCCCTTTATAGTCCTTTTCCGAAGCAAGGGGCAGCTGGCCAAGAGGTGGGGAAATCTACAGCCGTTGTTATGGGGCCCGTTGCATTGGGAAAACAGGTACAGGACAGACGTACGGGACAGGTCATTCCTTTCCACTTCAGCGCAGTCCTTCCCGCCTGGGCAGCAAGAATGGCACAGTCCATTGCGACCTGCACTAATTTTCCTCAGGAATGCGTACCAGTTCCCAGCGGGCACACCTGCAGGCAACACTTGGCAGACATCCCACCTCAGCCAGGCCAGGAGTCCTGTGTTCAGTCTCTGTCCTTGGCGACGATCGTGAGGCAGATGAGGGATCTTCGGACTGTCTCTTACACATTGTGACTGGGAAACTGTGTGGCACTCTAATCTCAAAACTGATCTTAACAATTTCTGGTGTGCACTTATAGGAGGAGCTGGTGCTGCTTTTTTGCATGGTAACACTGGCCAGGGTTAGAACCATAGAATCACGTGAGTTGTAGGAGACCTAAGGAGATCCTACGGTATCAGCATCTGAGCAGTGCCACTTTTAGCAGCTACCCTTTAACACATGTATACATGGCAATGCAAGTGAAAGGGACAGTTGCTGGTCATCACACAGTTACTAATTGCATCCTATATATGCTTTAGGTAGTAAAGTAAAAAATTCTGTCTGTCCTGTGGCAAAATTATGGTAAATCAGCAGTAAATAAAAAAATTAAATTTTTTAAAATATTCTATGTTTTTGTCAGACAGCAGAGTCCTCAGTGGGAGTCATTCTCTGCTAGTCTGAAATAAACTGATTTTTGCTGATTTGTACATTCATGGAATCATAGCATATTTTGAGTCTGAAGGGATCTTTTAAAGAACATCTAGACTAAAAGCCCTGCAGAGCAAATACATCTTCAAGTCTGGCTTTGTTCCATGACATTATTCTCCACAGCAATACCTCTACCTAAAATTTTGGCCCCAGGAATAAGAATGAAATACACTCACAGATTTAAAAAAAAACATAAAACCATGGGTTTGTCTTAGCAGAAAACAAGCCATCATTTCACACAGATATCATATATGTGACACACACCATCACTGAGACATGAGCATTCCATGTAAATGGTGGATTAACTGAAATCTCTTTCCATATAGCATGGACAAAACAGGAAGAAAGAAAAGCAAGAAAATAAACATCTGTATTTATTTTCCAAATGAGGGTTCCTTCAAGGCAGAGGAAGAACTTCTATATCCTTAAAGATGTGTCTTTTTGTACCTATGTTGAAAAATCTTTTGGTATAGATGGGACACAAATACAAATGACTCTCATTTAAAGAATAAGAATGCATTTGGATTCATCAGACTTCAAGGTTAGAAATTTACTGTAGAGTTTATTGTAGTTCAGATGAAGAGCTCACTTTCACAACCTGAGTAAAGGTAATTATATTTTACTTACCAGTCTGACTCAGCAATAAATGTGTCAGCAATAAAAGCAGAATTCAGTCAAAGAGCAGCAAGCAGGAACAGCTGATCTTATGGCCTGTGAGGCATATACCTACAAGACCTAAGATGAGAGAAGCCTGTGAATGTTTCTCAGGTCCAGTCAAAAACACACAATTTGTATGAGGGGGACACCTTTATGTGCATTGTCTTTTCCTTCTGCTTTCCAGAAAAGAAAAATTAAGAATGTGCATGGGAAGAGAATCATGGCAAACCATAGCTCGATCTGAAGACTTCTTGAGAAGGGGAATCTGATATAAATTAGCATGCACTTTTACTGCAGTGGTAGTGAGTGGCCAATATTTCTGCATCTATGTACTGCTTTCCTTCAAAAATTCCAGAAATATCTTTACTTTTTTTTATTATCCTTTAGAAAAAAAAGGGTAAAAATCACAGAAAATATAGATTGTTTTTTGACAGGTGTATTCTTAACAAGCCTTTTCTTTCTCAGTGATGCAGTGTGACTTCTTAAATTGGGAATTGAAAGTTGGTAGAGAACATCCTCTGTAATATCCAGAAACAAACTGCTATATTACATACAAGGAAAACTAGTTGACAGAGTCTCTCATCCAAATTTTCAAGTTGAGTTTTGAAGACCTTCTCAAAGTATATTTTTGTTCTCCAAGAAAATTAGTAAGCACTTTCTTCATTAAGCAGGAGTTAGATCACATTCCTGTTCAAATGGAATAACTTCCACTGGATTGAAAGGTGCAGGACTGGTATAACCAGAGGAGGAAAACCTTGAATCGTGTTAGCAAGACACATTAATGGTGTGCACCATCACTCCCTCTTAGATAAAGCTGACTCTTATAGCACAGTTCTTTGGAAGCATTCTCAATTTCTTAATTTTATTTCATTGCTATGTCATTCTTCTGAGGAAGATAACCTGACATTTTAGTGAAGGAACATCAGCAATAAAAAATTATGTTTTTTAATAGGTTAATAATATTGGTTTTGAAGCTATCTTTCAAAAAGTTACCTTGCTTAACATACAAGGACAGAAAGGAGGAAATGCCTTTCCTTTACTCTAGTACTAAAGTGCACTTTACATACTTCCATGGCCTAAACATAACAGTTCTATCTGAGCATCTACCAACATTTGAAGTGACACAACACTCACAGTCTTTCACTTCCTTCTTTCCAGCCTGGACAAGATTTATAATCTTTTCTGTCTGGAAGATGAGTGACTAAGGATGGGTGAAGATGCACAACAGAACCTCTGTGTGTAGTGTACTGAAGAAAATGAAAACAAAAGGATTGCAGAAGGTGCCACCCCAAACTTTAAAGCCAAAAGATTGGATCTTAAGTGACATACAAATGTCACATAAGGAATATTAGATGCAGGGAAGAAAAGAAAGTATGAGTTGCTGCAAATGAGCTTTTGAAAATATTGATACCAGACCATGATGCCACAGTATGAACCCAAAGTGCAACATGCAAGTCAAAGCAATCAGTACTTTGAGGAAGAGAATATATTGCATTTAGAACTTTCATTTCCATATGAAGTTATGGGATTAAATTGAAATTTTAAAGGGTAAACAAACAAAAACAAAATGAGAAAGTCTATTGCTTGGACTTGAGTGAGGGAAAAAATTGTTTTCAATCGATACCTAATCCTTCAACTTTTCGCAGTTTCTTGTTTTAATCTTTGACAAAACAAACAAGCAAAAGAAGTTCTGTCTGCACAATTCCTGAAAACTTTGTTCTATGAAGGAAGGAGGAGGCAGGCGGAGCCAAGCTCTCCCTACAGACCGCCCTTTCATGTCAGAGCCAAATAACGGGAGAGGCTGAAGCAAAGTGCAGCCCCAGCAGCAGGCAGCCAGGAACGTGACAGCCAAAACTGCCAAGCATTTCACTGGAACAGGCAAGAAAATCTGTAATAGGACATAGAGGTTAATTTACTTTGAAGGAGTTTATTTGTAATACAGTCCTCCTTGTTGTCATTATGAGAGGCTATCCTACACCTTGATCATTCACAAACTCTCTAAAAGAGTCTTCATTCATATTTTTATTACATAAACATCTAATTACCATAACAAACTTGTTATGTTTTTGTTCCATGGAATTTAAGTTTCAACTTGAATAGAAGAACTATGGAAAATCATTTCGATCAAGTTGAGGTCTTAGTAAGAGTTATTCAGTCTTCTAATACTTAGTAGACGAATGGGCTCCTCCAGGAGCCATTTAAATTCATATTTGTTTATGTTAAAATGAGAGGAGTAAAATAGCTTTGGGAGGTTCTTTTTGTCCCTCAAGTCTCTCCCTGCCAAGTAAAAGTTTAGGTGGTTAGTTTGTGCTAAACATTTAATATCAGCCTAGGTGCACATCTTGTCTCCAGAAGGAGATAACAAAAGCGCATAGGAATCAGTACACAAAGAGGCACATTTCTCTGCTTATGGTGTGATCCCTTCCTGACAGCATCTGGCCATTAGTAGTTTTGAGATTGACTGAACTACAGGCAATATCTGGATCATCCTTCTTGGTAAGCTTGGAAACCCGTCCTGAATGTTTGTCTAACTCCTTCATGAACCCATGTTCATGAGCAATTCATAAATGATAATCTGTGACAATGAGTTCCATCAGTTAATTGCTCCTTGTGTTCTTCAAACACAAGACTTGATAACAACGAGAAATGAAGCAAAACAAAGGTTTTCTTTCATATTTACCAAAGCTATTCCTAGATTTAGGTTTAAATAGGAATATAACTGGGTTCACTTGGGGGATACTATTTAATTGTATGTGAATGTCTTCTGTGGTTTATATAATTCTTTGAAATTGCTAAACAGCATTCTAGATTTATACTAAATTTTCACGTTATGTTATGTAAATCTGAAATCTTTCATATTTTTGCTATAAATATATATTCTTTGACTACTAGAACTTCAGGAGCTGTTATGACTGTTAATCTCCGAAACTGGACTGGCTGGTAAAAGTTCATTTCAATAAACAACAACACAGAAGCCCAGGATCTACTGCTATCAAAAGAGGTGCTCCTAGCCCTCATAGATGCTAGGGAAGATGGCAGCCAGCAGTTTGGCACTGCTGTATACAAGACTCTGTAATGTCTTTTTTAGTGTAATTTATAACCTCTTTAGAAGAATTAAACTAATTTTGGAAGAATAAAAAGCAAAATATTTCATTAGATGGATAAAAAATATATTGATTGATAATTGCTTAGGCACAATTTATATAGTCTTTCTTCCTAGAAAAAAACCCAAACAAACAAAAAAAAAAAGCATGATATCTGCAAGCCTGATCCTACGTCTGGTCTACAAATAATGGTTGCTCAATTCAGCCAGTTCTGTGTGTGCACAGGAACTTCATCTAAGATGTTTGTCAACTTAAAATACATAGTGTAGATTCATTAAACCAACATATCATCACTGTAAATTACCAAAGAACAAAACTACATAATAATTCTGGATTTGAGACAGAAAAGTACTTCACTACTATCCCATTATGAGATACATTCTTCATTCTCCCCTGTTGATAAAGAGTATATATACTCATAACAGCTGCCACTTCTGACTAAGCTGAATAAATTCAACTTGTAAGAAATGCCTTTTTATATTTAGTGCATCTTTAATAAAACAGCGAATACTGTTAAAATGTCACTGAGAAGCAGAAACCTATACTCTTATATTCTCTTTGCTCAAACTAAGTGGGATCATCTTGTATTAAAGGAAGCTTTGTGATATTAAAAAGTTCAACCACATTATTTATTCTTATATGTAAGTGTTACTGTGAAGAAAAGCCACACTGGTAACAGAGAACTAAAAGCCTGTTTTATACCAGGGAGAACCTGGTGTTGGCATTGTCTGCTCTTAGTGGGTACCCCAGGATCTCAAGTGCCTGTGCATGTATGCACACACAGGGGGTGCTTTCTGTCCCAGGTATCAGACCAAGCAAATAGTCATAGCTGGTGGACATAGCTGCTTAGCATGTGCTAACCCTAAAACCAATCTGTCTGAAAAAAATCAGACACAGATAATCAGAATGATGTTCTTTCCTAAGATACACATGGCACAATTTTATCTCCCTGAGATACTAACTGAAGAGTTGTCTATGCAAGTATGCAGATATGCTGTCAGGGATCAGCACTGAGGTTTCAGTTTTGATTACCTGGACAAATCCAAAGTCAGTTATATGCTCTTTTTATAGCTCATCTTACTCAGTTTGCATTAAAAATAATAAATTGGGGCTAAAGCTGATTAAAGCAAAATGAAATTACTGCACTGCTATAACCACCCTAGTCATATCCACACATATCAAAGTCCAGTTCCTGCAACGTGAAGCTGGATCTTTGTATATTTAACAGTTTTCAAACATGAAAACAGTATGTTTCATAATATACCCATTCAACTATATTATTTAAGTGCCCTTTTACAAAACCAAAATCTCAGATACTTCATTAAAAGCTATCAAATCTGCTTTCCTGAAAACAATACCTGTGAACAGTTTAATTAACTTGTTCTGTCTCAAATCTTCTTGCCAAGAATCTTTACTGGATTAAGTATTCAACACCAAGAGATTAAAGAAGTATATCCCTCTAGCTCCCACTGCACCTATCTCCACATAATCACCAGGATTAGCTTTCTAAGTACATCAAAGCTTTATTTCCTTGTGGGTCTCCAGCAATAAAGGCTAAGGATAAACCAAACTCTCATCACTTTTTCACCTACCCCTCCACAGCCAGATCATGACTAAATAAGAATGCGAATAAAGATAGTCAATGTAGAAAGCTGCAGTACTTTACAACAGCAATTATAATAGGAACACAGCAGAGTCATAAAAAGAAGCAAGGATGTTGAGTTACATAAAGTCTTTAAGGGGACATAAAGGAAGGCAATTAATAAACTGCAAAGCCTTTTCAAAATGACTGCATAAATATTCACAAGTAAATACTACTTGTGTAGCATATCTGAGAAGCATGTCCATTAATTACAAGATCCTGTGTGGCATTATGACTGCTACTTTGAAAGAAAGATTTCATAGAAACTACCCATATCTGATCAAAAACAAAGTGCTCATTCTAAGCAACAGCACCAGGGAGCTCCATTGTTAAATGCACAATAACAGCATAATAATTTGTGTTGGACTCTGCAAGATCAGTGCATATTTTATGGTTTTCCTGTACTGGTTTTGACAGTCATGGACGAGTAAAAAGACCTGTGTTTGAATGTAAGATCATTAATTTCTGCAGGGTTATATGAAAATGGATACTTTGTCTGCAGATTGAAAACAAGGCTTTCTGGGGATACTGCTACATTTTCCTCCTTCTTCTGCTGGGTTTATCTGAACACAAGCTCTTGGTGACACTGAGTTAAGTTAAAAGGAAGACAGGACTATTACAAAAATGTCCATGGTACTTGATGGTTTTTAAAAGTCTTAGCATAAATAAAGACATTGTAGTTTTCACCGTCAGTTACCTAAGGAAGTTTATACATACTCTGCTTCTCCTGAGGTGATTTTTGTACTTGAAGCCTACAGGTGTTTGCTCTGCTTCTCCTGCCCTTAGTTATCCTGTGGTAAAAGCATTCCTTTTTGTCAGCAAAAAATTGAAAGTCAAGGTTTCTAATGACTTTGACAAATCACTTAGTCACTCTGATCCTCATTTTACCCACAAAAAAAAATTACATCAGAGTACTGTTCTGAAGCCAAATTAATGATTACAAACCACTCTAAAGTCTCTGAAGGACAACACTGTAGAAAAATATCCTTGTATTTTCTTACCAAAAAAAAATCCATTTGAAATTCAGTATTTTTGGTAAAGTACATAAATTATAACACATTCATGTTGCGCAAATGATGATTAAAATAATTTGTAATCTACAAATTGAGTACTAGTTTTGTTATGCTATCATTAAAATTTCTTTGTATTATCCTTTATTCTAGAAGTCTGTGAATAGTATCAAAATACATTAATCTTTTTACAGATTGTAACATTTGCAACTTGTAACAAATACATGGATACCCATGCAAATGTGCGAACACACACACACACCTCCTCCTTCATGTAATGAAAAATTCTTTCATAAACCATGTAATAAAAATATACAAAATGTTGATTTATTACAAAGTCATTTCTTACAAAATTTTGTAAAGAACTCCATAAAACCTGTATAAATGTATATTTAAAATTATGTCTTACTTTAAAGAACAAGATTAATTCCTGAATATTTTTTCCTATATTTGCTAGCATGTTAATCTAAATTTAATTAAAAGATAGTACCAGTGCTTGAGCAGAAACAACATATTCTTCCAGTGGTGCTTTATTAGCACTTTGAATTTTACTATATGTGTTCCATTGATAGACTGGATATAAAGATTGTTATTTGTTTAATACTCTTATTCCTCCAGCAAACCAAACCATTTTGTCTATGACTCTAAAGACGGTAATCTTTAACATGTTTTTTTATCCTCAATTCTGCCTCAGACACAGCTCATTTATTTTATAGACTTGTTCTTATAATTATAACTGTGCTAAAAGTAGGTTTTTCCCTGCTTATTCCTCTGCCTTACTCCAGATGCTGGTAGTATAGCCCTTGTATACAGAAATATGCAGTAAATTTGAACCTTCCCCATTTTCAGGCTTGCATCTTACCCCTCCTGGAAGGGACAAGTTAGATGTTTCCAGCACAGCCATGCAGTTTGTCTCCAGTTCTCCAGTGCCACATGTGGGGTGCAGGGGGCCTTGGGACAGTACTGTGGGGATGCACAGTGGCCAGGAGCACCCTGGATACATTGCTGGAATATAATATTAAGGGAAGCAAGAGAAGGTGTCATGTCAGATGCTCCGTCTGAACCTGGGGATACACAAGCTGTGCAGGAAACACTCAGAAAGAGAATTCAAAGTTACAGTCAGGGCTTCCCTTTAGCTGCTGTTAGATGCCTCGATTACATTTTTGAAGGATCATTTCTTTAACTGCCACCTGTGACGCCAAACATCTTAAGTGGATGCTACACATTAGTTTGGTGTTGAAGACAGTACAGCAAAAATCTCAGATTTCTCCAAGCTGCACCTTTTCAAGGCTATAAAGACAAGCTATAAAAGAGGCCCAGTTAAAATACTTCAAACTCAATATATCCAGTACATTTAATCTATTTCTGTCCTGAAGAAAAATTGCCCTTCAGAAACATTATTATATAAGAAATGAAGTGCCTTATGCAGTGGCTGGGTTTGGGGTTTTCTTCTCATTTTTGTGAAGGATTAAGTCTATGTGATTGTAATTGCTGACACTAGCTTCCATAGGTAGATTCATCTGGCAAATTAGAAGAAACATTTTTTTTGTCAAGTAAGTAAAATGCTGGTATGTTATGTGTTTATGTTTATAGCTGAAAGATTTCAATACTTCCAAAATTACCAGCAATACAAAAGTCAAATGTAATTTTTCCTTTGTTTCAATTATAAAAGCAATACATTTATTTCATATGAACTAAAAGGTCCATTAAACACCAGATAGCATTTGATACCTAATCAAAATTGTATAGCCAAGTAGCAACAGTAAAATGACTGTGGGGATGATAAAGTTGTTTTTCATCCTTGGTGCATTTTTCCAAGATGTGTTATGCATTGGGGACTTTTTCCAACTTTTGCTTTTATTTGTTTTTACACATAAATCCTCAGAGTCTAAAATTATAACTATGCTTTTCCTAAATTAATAATTAAGGTAATTACCTTAATATAATGAAAAACACTTAGCTTATTTTTATGCTCAAAAATGCTAGAGTATTTTTTGGTTCATGAGATTTTTCTGAACAGCATCAGTGAATGTAAATGAAAAAGATGGAGAAACAACTAACAATTAGAAAAACAAAGTGCAGAAAATTACTGAGAACTGAACTGTACAGAAGAAAACTCAGATCCTAAGCCTGACCTGCTGCCACTGATAGTGGTACAAATATCATCTTACAATTACTCACGAGAAGATAACAAACTTGTAAAAATTTACTTTCTGGGAGATAATTGTAGAAGTTTCTCAAAGTAACTGTGATATGTTACTGAATATGATATGTGCGTGGATTTCTTATCTTCATGAGAGCCCAAGAATTCTTACTAAAAATCAGGCCTGACTTTTATGATCTGCTGGGACCCCATCATCTAGTGAGGAAAACACAAAGGATGAGCCACTGACATCTACAGTTAGTCAAAATTGTTTCTTGCTCAATATTATCATCCAGTGATGACTCTGGCACTGGCAAGATCAAGATTAAAGTGTTGTAATTTATCATATCTAAAATCAGAAAGCATCATTACGGCAAAACCAGATGAAAATGAAACTAATTAACAGATTCAGTGTTAAAATGTTGCACTGAGAGCCTATCATCACAGTTCTTCCTTCTGAGTATTCTTCCCAGTCATTACAGACACCAGTCCAGATGAAGGGGATCACAGGTCTCATTAACTCCATTGCTAAATTAATCTTCAGTTGTCATCAGGAATACAATAAACCGTGCTCATTTGATTTTTATAGCCTTGAGACCCTCTCAGAAAGAGATCCTGGTGTAATCGTACTTACCAGCAAGACCAGTTTGCACAGTGCAGACTTAATGATGTAAGATCTCTTGTGATTCAAAAGAGAGAGAAAACCAGATGTATAAAATATCAAGGTGATTTTCATCTTTGTGGAAGAAGGAATGTAGAAAGCACAGAAGCAATTTCACATAGGATTTGTAGAAATTCTCATTTGAAATAAAATATGATGGGTTAAATTGTTGTATTAGTTGCCCTGAGTTTTTTCCCATTCATTTGCCAATTATTTCCACTTGTCATTCCTATACTATTTCATGTATTTCCAACTGTCTTTTGATGCTAAGCAGCATATGAAAAGAACAGGTCATGTTAGCACCATATAATTATCTAGGTCTTCATGGACTGTGACAAGATGCACTACATACCACCAGCAAAAAAGAACTATGCTCTGAAAACAGATCTGTCTGAAACTGATATTTTCTTTTATCATGAGTGATATTATTTCATGTGAGGTGTGCAGATAATCCATTTTTAACATGTAACATATCAGAAATTCCTATATTGCTTTCATATTGCCTGTTCATGCCAATAAAATGTCAGCTTAGGCACTTTGTGTCTGATCTTCAGGGACTTTTGGGTATTTGCAAACTATATTGATTCCAGCTGGAGTCCTAGGTGTTCACCACTCTTCTTGCAGCTCCATCAGTGCTGGCAACAATGGAAATTCTAATGTAGACAAGCTGTTTGTCTTTTTATGACCACTGTTTACTATACAGCAGTAAATCCGTATGGTGAAGTAGAGCAGCTGCCAAGACTTTTTGCATGCTCAAGCTGAAGTCACCACTAGATCGTGTCAGTCTAACAGTGGGAAATTCTGCTAAAAGGCTCGTTGTAGCCATGCTTTTCAGTACAGTACCTCTGCTCAATAGATCATTCATGAGCACCCAGCC
Source organism: Aphelocoma coerulescens (assembly GCF_041296385.1). Classification (NCBI taxonomy): domain Eukaryota; kingdom Metazoa; phylum Chordata; class Aves; order Passeriformes; family Corvidae; genus Aphelocoma; species Aphelocoma coerulescens. The sequence continues at coordinate 32,735,453 of NC_091014.1, read as the reverse complement.
CCCTCTCCAGAGAGCAAGTCGTGAGCAGGAAGGGTTGGAGACAAGGCCGAGTTTCTTACTTACAGCTCAGGCTCAGAGCTGTTTTATTGTCGTCATGGCTACAGGCCCCACATGCCTCCAGTCCCTGCTTTATGAAAAGAATGATGCAGTGTCTAGCCTTACAGCTGAATATATAAACCAAATTAGTCTACCATGCCTCTACCTGTTTTGCAGCTCACAATGAAAGAAGTAATATATCAAGCAATCAGTCTTGTAGCAGTTATATTCTGTAAACACTAAGTCATTACACCCGGACTTTTTTACTTGCTCTTTAGAGTCCCTTCTCAGTATAATAAACTGCAGATTTCAATAAGAAAGCTAATTCAGAAGAGTCCTCTGTGATTTCTCAGAATTTCTGTAACATATAAGTTAAAAAGTACACTTCAAATCCCCTTTCACACTCCTTTTTTTCATAATTCCACTCACTAAACAAGAAGTGGAAAGACAATGATGAATGTCTTTTCAAAAGCTGCAGTGCCAGGGTATTACTAGAATCAAACTATGCCTAATGCAAATAAAGAAGAGTTATATAGTCCTGCAGGGAACCATTAACTATTCCTGAATAGAGTAAGAGCCTCATATGGACCAATCTCTACTAGGAGATTAAGTAATCCCTAAATGGCATTGTGGCAAGGCAGTGAGGGAAGATGCGTGTTTAGAAGTGTTTAGAAGAGGGGGAAGGAAGAAAACTTTAAAAGTGTGGTCTCCATTGAAAGATAAATATATAAGAGGGGGAAAACCGGTATCAGAATAAAATTGTGTAAATTTCAGGGTAAGACGGTGTAGTCTGCATACTAAACATTTGGAAAAGAAGGTGGTAAGAGGAAAGAACTAGCATGAGGGGTAGAGAAGGTGTAAATTGCCTTTAATTTCCATCTCATTTGACATTCTTCTTTTTTCCTAGCTTGTAAATTCCACCAGTTTTGATTATCTACATGCTCATTTAGACTGTACATGTCAGTAAGTGGAGAAGTGTGGTCACGTGGTTCACCATCATTTTACGTTCTATCTCTGTGTTTAGCAAAGTGGGCCTTATCCTCACTTACTTCCAAAATTCCATTAAAATATTTTGGCTGTGTGGGCTGTAAGTGACATTTATAGCCAGGGAAGTGTAAAGGGATCTCAATGCAAATAAAGAACAGAAGAAAATGCTATGATTTTTATGGCTCTGAAGTATTTCTTAAAAAACAAATAAAGACAGCTTTATTATCTATCAGGGAAGGAACAATGTAACAATGTGAAAATTGAACATAGCCCACCAAATTAAATTCACCCTGGCTACAGCAAATTGAATGTTTGGACTCATCAATATATTACCAGTATTTCATGCTACACAAAGTCTCCCATGCTGATATCTTCTATTTCTTGCTGCTGTGGAGAGAACTGAAAATACTGAAGTGTGTTCAAAATAATATATTTGGATGTTATAGAATAGTGCAGTAAATCTCATCAAGGCTGCTATAGACTCTGTAATCTCTCACACGACAAGTTTTAATGACTTGGACATTTCAGAAAACATCAAGATTGAAAAAGCAAAACAAAACCCAAAGAATGTTTTTGCTGTAATTATGCAACCATTTCAACTTTTTAAAAAAAGTATTTCTTCTACCTAGCTCTAAAGTGATATGAAGGAAAAAGTATTTGGCTTTTTGCTTACTTTTTGATAAATTTTGGTTACAAAAATTGTTTAAAATAAAATAGTCACTCAAAGAAGCACATTTAACAAGGACATTTTATGATTATGCGGAGTTGCATCAAATCTGCTTTTTTAAAAGAGATGCCTACAGCACTGAAAGAAGTTATAAACCCAGTGGGAAAATATGTTACTGCCATGATTTACATTTGTATGTGTTTTTTAAAAGATATGACTATTGTCTCTATAGAAGATAGATACTGACACCTTTGCAGCCATAAAAATAAATTTAATTAATTTTATTTTAATATTTATTGAGTGGATAATTTCATATTTTTCTTGGAGAGACAGATTCAATTCATACATTTTTAACCAGTGTTTTGTGTGTCATAGAGGTGAGAACTACATAATACTTTCTGTAGACCCCCCAAAAGACAAGAAATACCATGTATATTTCAATCAGTGCTTTTGTATTATTATTTAAGTGACACAAAACTTCACCAAGACACTTCCATTTTTCTCACATTGTCCAATCTTATTTACACAAAATCATGGTATTGGGGAAAGTGTTCAATAAATATGAGCAAACATGGCCCAATGCAGAAACTCCTACCTCAAAGAGATAGGAATCCTGTTCTTTTTACCTTGGAGCAGGAAGTGGTTTGAACAGTTAGTGAGCTTCCTGTTAAAGTGCCTCTTCTTTTGAATATGTTTGATTATTTTTAAAGATGTATTATTGTCATTTCATGCTGTAGAAGAAATTATAGTAACACATATATTAATTATATTAAATTATAGTAAAATGTATTTGTCATCTAAATTTACTATAAATAGGAAACTGTAAAACTAAGTAACCAATGAGGCAAACATAGTATAAATATTATATTTTATTGTTGCATAGTACAAATATTCATAATGCATATGTTGTATGGGGAAACATAATAAGAAAGCAGGATGGCTATTAAGTTTCAGGCACAATCTGTGTCCTAAAGAACAAGTGAAACAAATTCTTTAAATTCTTTACATTACCTGTATTTTCAGAGTTTTCACATGCAGCGTATTATATTTTTCCTTTTACCAAAATGATTGAGATATGACATAAGTACAGAAAAGAGAGGACTTTCTAAGAGAAACTATACATATAACTGCTAATGGTTTTCCTAGTCCATAAGTTTTAAAAGCAGTTAAGACCTTTAGATCATGTATTCCAACCTCCTGTATTCACATCCTCCTATTCACAGCCCATTTCACCCAAAAAGCTTATACAAAGGCCTACAAATTGAGTCAAACAAAAACATTTAATCTTTTGAGGACTGAAACAACTGCCTTCTCTCAGCAGTGAACAGGAAAGACCCGTGTTCCACCACAGCCTGAGGCTTCTTGAGTAGCAAGGAGCTCATTAAGTAAGAAATGTTCCAAAGATCTGAAAGAGATGAATCATAACCCATGCCAAGGAAAATCATCAGTAAATAAACAACCTCTCCTCCTCATTGACAAACACAAGCCAATGAAACAACAATAACAAAAACCTATAGCCCAGTCTGGTCTGCAGAAAAGAGAATGTATTTTTTTGTCTGAGTCCTGACAACCAGTTTGAGATCTGGCATATGGATGAATACCAACCCTGGGCATACAATTAAGATTCTTTGCACCTTCTTTGAATCTTAACCTGACCAATATTGAACTGTATTTACCATATGAACTGTCCATTTACTGCATCTTCAAACTAAGATCTAGTGAGACAAAGAAATTCAGAAATACATCTGTCACATGTAGAGTGAAAATAAAAGTGATTAATCTCCTCTTGCATATAAGTGCCTGAAATTCTCAGGCATTTTGTATTTGATCATAGCCATTGCCATATTTTCTCTGAGTCCACTGCAAAATGTATGGTATGCAAATAGATTGCTAAGTATGTTCTCTTTTTCCTAGAGGAATGGAAAGTAGAGAAGACTTCCCCAAAATGGGGAATTAAATGTCAGCACCAAGAAAACTTTTGTGACCACGTTACTCATCTGCCATTTCTGATTACCTCACTCATAGATTTTCTTCCAGGAGTTTGACTCCTTTTCCTTAAGAAACAACTACAATCTAGTTCTGACAATTCCAACTGATCCTGCATATGCTTCCTTTCTGCAGGTATTTCTACATTTGAGTGCTGTTATGAAAGCACCTTCCTTTATCATTCAGTTTGCCTGATTTGAGATACATTCACTAGGCCTTTTAACTTTTTATCAAAGCTTTCCTCAGTATCACCTGGATACAGGGGCTATCTTCTGTGAAGAAAGAAATTAAGGGAAACTGAGCTCCTTTTGACTTACATTATAAGCTTTATACTCTCAAGTTCATCTTCAGGACTATTTGAAATTTTTAATATATCTGCATTCTTTTCAAGTATAGATGACAGCATTGATGTGCTCATCTAGTATAACAGCGCTATTTATAGAGGTAATATTGCTTGTCTTTTCCCATCTTGTGTCTTGGTTACCTCTTAAATAACTAAGATTCACATGGATTATTTTTGCCATAGTCTTTCATTCAAAATTTGCTCATACGAAAAGGCATTAATTTCTCTGAATGCTCAAATCTTACGTACTTCATTGCTTTCCAAGACAGACTTTTCTGTCCTCTTATGCTCACATTCACTCTTGGTTTCCAGCTACACTATCTTGTGTTTGGATACTGAGAAAAACTTTTGGCTGAAGGACATTCACCTAAATTATGCATAATTCTCTGTAATCGTAACTTGATCTCCCTCCTCATTATTTCTCCTCCCACAAACTCTTTTGCACCTACAAAGTTTGCCATGAAAAATACTATCACCTTCTTGATAATGGAAAAAGAGTTGCATGACCTTTACAGCAAAATAATTTGAATCCAAATGGTTATCACCATTCACAGTATAGAGTGATGTACAACTTCTGTTTCTTGATCATATTTGTATAAATCTGGCATAACTTCAAAGATATCAGTGAGAAGTACGAAAGTGGAATTTGCCACCAAGTATACAAGAGCCTAATTGCACATAAAATCATAAAATTATAGAATCACAGAACGTTAGTGGTCCCTAAAGAACATTTAGTCCCACTGACTTCTGCCATCGGCAGGGACACCTCCACTAGACTAGGTTGCTCAAGGCCATATCCAACCTGGCCTTGGAATACTCCCAGGGAGGAGGCATCTGCAGCTTCTCTGGGCAACTGTCCCAGTGCCTCACCACCTTCACAGTAAACAATTTCTTCTGTTTATCTAACCTAAATTTCCTCTGTTTCAGTTTGAGCCCATTTTACTCCTTGTCCTGTCACTACAATTCTTAATGAGGAATTCCTCTACGACTTCCCTGTAGGGCCTCTTCAGGTGCTGGGAGGTTGCTATGAGGGTTTCCATGCAGCCTTCTCTTCTCCAGGCTGAACAGCCCCAACTTTCTCAGCCTGTCTTCACAGGGGAGGTGCTCCAGCCCCCTTACCAACTTGGTAGCCCTGCTCTGGACTCACTCCAACAGCTCCATGTTCTTCTTATGTTGGGGGCACTAAAGCTGGATGCAGCACTACAGGTAGGGTCCCAGGAGAGCAGAACAGAGGGGGAGAATCGCCTCGTTTGACCTGCTGACCTTTTGATGCAGCCCAGGATTTGTTTGGCTTTCTGGGCTGCTAGCACATGCTGCCACCTCACGTTGATCAACCATGAAAAGTCCTTCTCCCAAATCCTTCTCCATAGGGCTGCTCTCACACATGCAACTCTTTGCATATGGCCATCCAGACAGTTCTTTATTCACCAAGTGGTCCATCCATCAAGTCCAAATCTCTCCAATTTTGAGACAAGGATGTCGTGTGGAACAGTGTCAAATGCTTTGCATAAGTCCAGATAGACAATGTCAGTTGCATTGTCCCTATCCACTAATGTTGTAGCCCCATCATAGAAGGTCTCTAAACAATAGTTATTGCAACAATAAAAGTTCTGTTGAAGTCCAATTGACCTAAATTAGATGTTTAAATTAAGGCTACCCTGAAAGAGTAGCTCACTGCTCTGGTCGATTGTCTGTGGTAAGGTATGGTAAACTTACCTAATCCAACTAAAGTAATTATCTAAGATACCCAGAAAGTCAACAGACATATTTCTGAAAATCTACTGAAGGAAATGCAGGCCTGTTAAGATAGCAACCCAGCCTAATTAAGTAATATATTTGAATTTTCCTAGGATAGTATACGAAACAAATAGGAAAAAATGGACAGGCACTAGACTCCTATTTGGAGTTTAGTCTCCAGAAACTAAATGCCTGCTGCAAATATCATGGTGATGCACTATCCAGCCCCTGCATAATATGTGCTCAAAGCATATCTCTCCTGGAAATGTAAGGCTGAAATTCTTTCCACACCGTAAATGTGGGATCTTGGACACACGCCAAGGAGATAATCAACCCATGGCATGCTCCTATTTGGTGTGACTTTCATGGATTCATAGAATCACAGAATATCCTGAGCTGGAAGGGACACAAGAGGATCACAGAGTCTAACTCCTGGCTCTACACAGGGTGACCTGAAAGTTTAACCATGTGTCTAAAAGCATTGTCCAAAAGCTGCTTCAACACTGACAAGCTTGGGGACCATTTTCCTGGGAAGACTCTTTCTGTGCTTGACCACCCAGAAACTATATAAATAACTATATAAATAAGTATTTCAGTCTTGAGATTCAGAAATAGGGAACTGCAGTGAGGGAAAGGAAGGCAAAATCATGAAGTTTATTTAGGATCTCAGAGCCACATTTTATCTGAATTTCACAGAAAGGATTATTATCTCAAATATTCTGAATACACACTCATCCTGAAGATCCTCACATTTTTTCATAGGTTATTTTTCAAAAATCATCACCTGGATTTGCCATATTAAGATCCCCTTCGTGGTAGTAGAGAAAATTATTGTAAAATTGTGCTAAACTGAATTTCATACACTGCCTATGCTGTTTGGTTTTGCTTATTTTAGAAATGTTTATGTATGTTTCATCTCTTCAAAAAGGGATTGTGAAGATTTGATCAATGTGCTTTGAACCCAGCCATCTCCTGGTAGAATGTAACATATTGCCTAGGTTTCCTGGGAATACACCACAGGAACAGATGAAGATAATGTGGGTGCATATTATGTGATAATGAATATTCTGACTGATGTATTCACTCCAAGGTATACTGGAGCATCTGTTAGTTTGTTTAGGCATGACTCATCATTCTTATTTTTAAGATACTTAAGTAGGTGAACATATTTCTTCTTAAAGACTATCGAATGGGGAAAAAAAAAAAAGAAGCACATGGGATTATGTACTAGTGATAACCTGGAATATGCATCCAGGTGAGGGATGTACTTTAACTCTAGCACTGTTCATTCCATTAGGAACTTATGGTCTATATTTGAGGACGATATTAGCCTGGCTTGTATTGATTATACAAAGCAATAACAACACATTAAGAGCAAATTTTGTAGCTGTGAAGCCTTACTCATTGCTGCACATATTTAAAAACAAGGTTGCTAGTTCACCAGTAAAATACAGTACTGTATGGAGTGGTATCCTCTCTATCATGTCAAGCCTTAAAATCTGGTTTCAGTGATTTTCTAAGAGTGGACATCAAAAAAGATTATCTGCAATATGAAGTAACTTACACGGTGAAAGATTCTGTTCTGTGTTATACAGAAGCTGAGACTAAGGGACATAATGATCCTCTTTCATTTGAAACTACAGGATGTCTAAACCATTTAGGACTGGAAGTCTACCCACTATACTAAATGTAAATACTATACTGGGTCAAAGAAGCAGTACATGTGACAGTGTGAATGGTTTCCTCTTATTCTGTGAATGACTCCAAATGTAAACGTTGTATTACACAAGCATCATTATCGTCTGATAATGATTATCATCATTAAAATTATCATCTGATTCTGATTTCTGAATACTAGTGTCCTCAAAACTTTTCACCCACTAGTGGGAACAGATTGAGTTTTCTATGTTAACCTAGCATTACTTAAGTCTTTTCTTTGAACTTTAGCAAAGCCCTTCCAAATAAATATTAGGAAAATTGCAGCAGTGGCTGCGTTAATTATTTTTCTTATTTTATTCTTCCTGCTAGCTTTATCATTGTCAAAGGACAATTACATACACCAAAAAAAAAAAAAAAAAAGGCCAAACCCCTCAAATACTTAACCATCCTTAACCATCATGTAACAAAGTCACATAGAATACTTTCACCTTTCACAACATTGAGGTATTGATCCAACCTTAGGGACGTACTAGATATAAAACATCCTGAGCGGGAAATGAAAGGAAGTCTATCTTTAAGGAGCTCCAGTGATGAAGATTAATTGAACAGTACTGGTCCCAATAAAGATGCCCCCCAGGGACACCACTCAACACTGATTTCCATCCAGATATTGAGTTGTGACCATTCAGCCAATTCCTTACCCACCAAAGACTCCATCCATCAAATCCATCTCTCTCCAATTTAGAGAGAATGATATTACTGGAGATAATGTCAAAGACCTTACAGGATTCTAGATAGGTGACATCCTTAGCTCTTCCCTTGACCACTAAGTTACTCACAGTTGCTCCCAGACTCCAGCTGACATACATTTTTGCCCAAGCACAGCACATGGGCCTGGAATTGAGCTCTCCTGCACTATCTGTGCTGGATTATAGTTATTTCCATTGCTATTCTTCAGATGTGTTAGGGCTTTGAAAGGTGATCATGGGTGAGTCTATTTTCTGTGGTTTAAGGTGTTACTGTTCTTGGTTGCCAGTGCCACACTCTTTCCAGCAGGAACACTGCTGTAGCATATTTAGCAGGTGAGGATATGCCTGTGTCAACTACCCTTCAAACATATGCTGAACCAACATTTTGCTTTAAATGAGCAAGAGAGTGTCCTCAAAAGCTCTCCACCACCACAAAAATTGTTTCACAAAAAAATCTGTGCGAAGTTTTAGAAACAATCTTTTCAGCAGAATGTACATAGTAATTCGTACCCTAAGTCCAATTAACCTGCAATATTATATCCTAAAAAGTTCAGTTGGCCTCCCATGGTGTAATAAAATCATCTGATTGATGTTGTTTCTCAATGAGCCTCTCTTTCATTCTACCTTTTATTTAGCTGTTATATCCATTTTCATCCTCAGTTCTGTAGCCTTTACCCTGATCTTTGGGAAAACTTATCATACATTCAGATAGGTGTATTTTTTTATTTCTTTTTTATGATGCCAGTTACTAGGAGATACCAAGGAAATACAGCACAATAAATGGAAACATACAGTGATTTTTATCTCAGGGAGGGTAAAAATCCCTTTAGAATGACAGTGGTTTACACTTAGCTTCTCTAAAACTTCATTCACACATTAGCTCTTGACACTTGTTCACAAACTTTCTTCATTCCTTCCATGGTGCTCAAAGTAGCCCCAGGCATTGTCATTTGATTGCAGGCAGCTGGTCTCTACAGCTGAGAGAGGAAGCTGAGAAGGATGTTCTCAGAACCCTTGCAAATAATATGTGTATGGAGGGCAAGAGCAATAAACTCCAAAGAGTCTGGGGTAGTAAAGACTACTTTGGAAGCTGGAAACAATGAAGAACTGTGAAGCAGGATTGCAGCTGGCTGGAAAGATTTCCTTGCATACTTAAAAGGGAAGTACAGAAATTGCTTATGGCCACACTCTGATTAAATTCTCAAAACCCAGCTATAAGATCCATGCCTAAAGCTTATGCAGACTGAACCATTCAGAGTGAAAAGAAATATACATTGAGATCACTTTGCTGCTAAGAATTACATCAGACTGGAGCTGAGAGTCTATTTATTTTGTTGTTTCCACCATTGTTCTTTTTTCAGCATATTTTATCCCATTATGAACCATGCGCTGATGAAAGTGTTCGTTGGTTCCTGGCAAAATCTCAAGCATCCACACACCCAGAGGACTATACACCTGACTCCTAGTACTTGCTGACACACTGGGTTTAATAACTTGGGGCATTTTGACTGTGTTTACAGATAGGTAGACAGGCCAAGCATTTAATGCAGGCTTGAATACACAGAAAAAAGGGTTTCTTAACAAAGTCTTCTTTCCCTTACCACCATCCTCTTGCTTTTTCAGTCTCTGCTTTTCACTATGAGGTGTTTTTTTTTAATTTTTTTTAAGAAAATGAAGATTGCCAAAGAGAATATGGGAAAAAAATTGTGGGTATCTTAGTTTGGTTTATTATATTTTTAAAAACATAGAGATGTCATTTGCTCGGACTTTGCAAAAACAGCAGAACTCCTTAAAAACCTGAATGGTATTTTTAGAACCATTTTTTCTGACTGAATTTCTATCCTTAAATCATTTTAAAATTATGGTTCAGAGTAATATAAGGTGACTAATCTCTTACCATTTATAGCATTGAAAGTTAGTATAATAATGATATAATGATTATTGGTTAAAACAGGACAAACTCTTCTAGAGGTCATTAGCTTGATCTGTAATGTCACGGCAACAAACCACAGTGGGTGAGTTTGGTTGGGTCTCCCTGCATTCCTCTTTCATATGAAGGAAATAACAGCATGTCTCTGCTAGCCCAGTTTAATATATCACTTGAAAAACAAACTACATGCAATATACAAGCAGGATAATATGACCTAAAGGAATACAACAAAACCCAGTCCGGATAAATAAAACCAGAATTCCCAGGGTTTAGCATGCCTAGGCCTAGAAATTATACACTTATGCCTCTAGAGAATAGCTAATAAATTATTTTCAAGTTAAAACTTCATGCCAACACATGGAAGAAAGCCTAGTATTCAAAGTCAGGACTTAGTCTTAATGAAAAGATTTCCTTCTCTAGCCAGAGGAAACTTGGAGATCAACATATTTAAGAAACTTAGAGTCACATACTTTTACTTAGATATACTCTTAGAAACTTAGAGGCAGCTGCTCATATACTTAGAGTCTTATACTCAAGTCAAGCTCAGCCTCTGCTTAGATTCAGATTAAATGGCCATTATATGAAAAGTTTAGGTCTTGGCTGGTATCTTTGAAAGTCTGGTCAATCAGAGTCTGTTGTTTCTCTTCACTGTTCAAAATATTGTTTTTAGTTAAAGTTGTTCAAGAACTGAGCTCTTCTGAAGAGCTGGTCTGAAGCGACCAAGAACTGCCAGCTAGCCTAAATCATTCTGAGGATCTCAGGCACTTCCTGCTGGCAGTATTCAGAACTTTGATGCACATTCAACATTTGATGGATTTCTGCAGGACTGAGAACACAGCACTGTGCACAGCCTCATGCATGCAGGAAAGGACAGAGACAGCTGGAGAAAACTGATGTAACATAGAAACCAGAAGCTGAGCCTCATTTTTATTTATTTGTCCAGGAAAGCAAAACTTGACAACATTGTACGAGAGTGGGATGTGGGAGTTCTTTTGATGGTTTGTTGTTTGGGGATTTTTGTAGGGTTTTTGTTTGTTTATTTGTTTGTTGTTGTTTGGGGTGGGTTTTTTCCCCCAAAACAGGTAATTCTTGCATTCTGAAAGCTGAAAGCTAAAAGCTCTGACTTACATCACCCTGACAGATAACTCCGTTTCTGGCCTAAGTTGAAATTAGTCTAAACCCTTAATAAAGCAAAATTAGGCAGAAACCTTGTGGCATCATTAATTAATCTCATAATTTTCAAAGTGGTTTGTGTTCATGAGGAGAGAGGCAGAGGAATGTAACAATTAACAATAGTTTCTGTAGCCAAAATAAGTGAAGGTCTGCAGCCAACAGTCTGCACCACGCATTCCCAGGCATGTTGATCATACTTTGGGAGTGGAAAAACAAGGACCCTGTAATCAAAAAGGAGGAAGTTAAAGAGAAGTGTTTTACTGAGAACAAGGGAGGATGGATTGCAAGGGGAAGAAAAAGGAGAGTGAAGATCCAACATATATTGCAGCAAAGAGTAAAAAGCAGAAGATTCCCCTTATAAAACTCTTACTGTTCACTCCTCCCTCAACATCTTCAAATGTATTTGTGTTGTATCAGTTGCAACACACTTCTCCAGCTCATTTGCCATATTATTGAGCTTCCTTGCATTTGGTCTTGATCAACCAAGCTCCCTAGTCGTAAACTTTCTGACTCATTCTCACACATCAGCCTAGTTTCTATGGTGTAGGAACACCAAAGAACAAAAGCCTAAGGTGATAATCCCTCCTCTTCACACTTAACTCCTCCTTGAAACAAATTCCTTCAGCTCTGAACCTTCTTATGCCTTCTGACACACACAAATGTGTATTTGAAATCATCATATACATATATATATATGTGACCTTCTTGAACTATGAAATCCCACCCTAATATCAGAAACTCTGATCACCTGCTATTTACCACTAAAAGCCTCAGATTTAACATGCTGGATGTGAAAAAGCAGTAACAGAGAATGCCACTGTTCTGCTTCTGTGCACTGGAGTGAAAAAACTTCTTATTAGTTTAAGTTTATTTCTCTGATGCCTACACATATTAAGCAGAGAAAACAAAAACTTTATGATTTTTTAGTCTGTGTTCCTTGTGGTCTCAGCATCAGAGGATGGAAAAAGCAGAAGGGCCAGTCAGCTGAAATGCATCTTCAGGGATTAAGTCTGCTATAGCATCATCTGTATTCCTTTCTGCATATATACATGGTCATGGGAGCTGCAAGGAATATTGATTACATTATTTGTAGCCATTGTTTGTAAGACTCATGTTTGCTCTGGACTTTCTGAATCATCAGAATAACTCTGACAAGCTTCAGCTCTGTCCTTGTGATCAATGAACCACTTGTGTAGTTAATAGGTGGTTATTATGGAAGTAACAATCGAAACAACTTCTTATATAAAGCAATTTTAGCTTTATCTATTCTGTTTATGTAATTATATAATTGTTTTCAACCATGGGCAAATATTAATTTCCTTCCAATGATCTAAAGTAACTAGTGCAAATAAACCTAGGATCAATGAAACTTCATGCAGTTTTATCTTTATTTTAATTTCTTTGCACGTGAGTGATTTAAATTACTGATTAGAAAACACTTCCACTGAATGACTTGCTAAACAAAACTTCAAAATCAGTCTGGCTTGTCCCAGCAGGAATGGTGGAAAAATGTCCACGGTAAGGGTTTAGAAGTATTAGGGAGGATATGGAACACAAAGAGATACATAATAATAAAGAGTCAGGATATTTTTTTTTCTTACTGACAAACTCTTCAAAACTCTTTCAGGTAATCCCAGAGTTTCAGGAAGCTCTATTGATTTAAAGAATGATTCACAGTTGTACTGGAAGTGAAGGAGCTTTTAAAGTGCAATCACCAAACCCATACGGTTTATTTCACATCTTACCACTCAACTTTAGAACGAATATAATTCAAATCACAATACAATGATGACTGATGTTTTTCATCAACGCCCAATTATCATTCCATCATGGCACAAGACTTTAAAGTAGAACTGTTTGAGCCAAGTAAAGCACAAAGTGAGCATCTGCAAATCCAGGTCTGTGCTCTTACAAAATTACTTACCAAACCACACTAATTATTTTCTAACATGTTAGTTCATGTTAGTTGTATATGGGTATACAAGATGAGGCATTTATTTTAATCTTATGTTCAGATATCTCATTTCACTATTTTCTGATTAAGAAGCATATCTTCAAAGAGATTTTTGTTTTCTTTTAAACTGGGCTAGAACTGGAACACTTAGCTTTGGTGGGATCATTTCTAAGTTTTTTAACTGGACTTCTCTGATTATTTGATATTGTGCATTCACAGGCCATCCACATGTTTCTGGGTACTTCAAGATCACTACAAATCCACTAAACTTTGGATAATATGTTAGATACATGCTTTACATATATATATATACACACATATTATATACACATATTATACATATATATATATGGTATATATAGCCTAACACCTAACATGGAACAGAAAAAGAGTTATCTCTACACTGCCTGACATGACCTGACATGATTGTAGTTGAAAATTAAGTTCCATAATTCAGAAGCCGGCTGTTTGGGGTTGGGTTTTTTCCAGCATTGCACAGTAACACCAACAACATGGTGGGAGGTTATGGGAACAGAAGGAAGTGGTTTAAACATGCAAACACTTCAAAAATGTAGGTGCCAGAAGACCTACTAGTAATCTATGCAAATTGTTACAGTATCTTAGATTCTACATTTCTTTTAACCAAGATAAATATTATCTTATTTTCATCCAATATCTTATGTGTACTTGGAGTACAATACACATTTTTGTCCTCAAGGACTGTAAAATAACTAATTCACAGCTTACATAATAAACACTGCACATTTTGATAAAATGCTGTCACCTCAGGTGAGTATAAAAGCCCATAAAAAAATACTTAATAATTTTTAAAATAACATATACCAATAAGAAAAAGATAGATAATTCATTAAAATACCCTCTAGTGTCTCTTAGCTAAGTGCAACATAGTAACCAAAATTGGAATTTATCTTTTCCCTGACAGATACCTCAAAAAAGATAAGCGTTTTTTTTTATTTTTCTCTGTGGAAAGGATCTTGGTTTTATCATGCAGCTCAAAGTATGTTATCTCCCATACTGTACTTCCTAATTCTGATTTTGTGCTATTGTGCTATAAGCGTTTGATGGTTTACAGATTTTTCAGGGAAGAAACAAGGGACGCATTCTAATGGGGTGGGTGGTGTTTAATGCACTTGAACTTTGCAGCAATGAAAAATCTGGAATAAAATAAAATGGTTGCTTTTCAAAAATGTCTTTCAATTTTCTTTTTAAAAATCCAACAAACTTCAAAAAGTATTCATTTTTTTTTTGTTTAGTTTGCCATATGAACCATATTTGACTGATTCAGTAGCTATATTGCCTTTTCAGAAGGTAAACTTATTTTCTTCTCATTTTCATTGGAGGAGAAAGGAGAAATGTGTTTTAACACATTTTCATTTTCTAATGAAGGCCTTCTAAAAGAAATGATATGCCTCAATCCACTAGAAATAGAAGAATGACATCATACACTAAGATAAAATGCCTTCAGGTACATGCTCTGTGACCATCAGAACACATTATTACTGCATCACCCCAGACAAATTACACATACCTTCTACATTTAGTTGCCCATTCGTTTCAGATAATTATTTAAAACTAAAAAAAACAAGTACACTTTCACACAGAGGTTTAAAGTGACTTTCTTGACTAACTGCTTAGGTGACATTTTGATTCCAAATCTATTTTGTTTTGATATTTGTCTCTGTTGTACTTCCTATATTTTACCTTAGGGAAGAAACTACTAAAGATAATGCCTGTTAAGTTTGGCTTCAGATCTTATGAAAACTAATGTGGATATAGTATATTTTCCCTTAAGATCTCCGAAAATTTCTTCAAGGATTTACAAAGGCCTCTTTATACCAGGCTGGCCGTACAAAGCTTCTGTAAAGTGAATGCAAATAGAATATTCATTCCCTTTAAAGACAATTTGCATTGCTTATACATACTGTAAACAAGAGTCATGTCCCAAAATGCTTGTTTCCAACTGACTGATTTTTGTTACTTGTTCAAAATTTAATTCAACAAAACTCTCTTTAGGAAAGAGAATTTGTTGACCTCAAAGAGTCCTATAACCTAACACTCCAATTTTTATGACTCTCTTTCACTTATGCACATTACCAGATGTCTTTTCACGTTATAACCCTCTGGAAAATAACTTCATTATGTGCAGGTAACAATCCATCATTAGTTACCAATTAGAAATTCATGAGATACTATGGAAACACTCTACATTCTGTCTGACTGCTTACAGTGTTTGAGGCCTATCTTAAAAAAGCAGTTCAATGTCAGACAGAGCTCTGTGCTGTCATCCTGAATTACAACTCTTCTTTTGCAAATACTCACTCCCCTCTTTTGATATATATCCTAAAGTATTTCATTTGGGATCCCCAAACTGAAAGTTGTGGCACTTGCAAGAGGAGCTTGCAACACCAACAGAAATTAATTTTTTTCTGCTCCCATGAGCGTAGTAAATGACATTAGCTTATCTGGCCATGCCTGGTTTGAGATCAACATGGGAAATGACACCCCCTGGGTGAAGTTCATAACTGTAACTGGAAGTGATATGATATCTTTTAAAAAGTGTGATCTTCTAATTAACAGCAAAACAGATAAAGAGTGAGCGGTGAGTAGGAACAATTGCAATTGGTATTAAATTACTTTCAGGAAAATTGCTTTTCCTGCAATCAAGAAAAAATGCAGTATGGCCTCTTGAGAGATAAGTACAGTTCTTCTCAATCTTTGGTCAATGAACCACAGGTGCTGATACCACTTCTTTTCTTGGTCAAAAGTTAAGTGATGCATTGACTAAATATGCTGATAATCGTTTGGACTAATGCCTTATGCATATATCAAGAAACCTCTTCTTTCATGCTGAACAATAATGGGCATCAAATGTTGCAGAAGAAAGCAGACAGCACCTATGTGCCCTGTGTATTCAGGTGGGATACAGTTCATTCAGAGCCCAGCTCATCCCAAAGCAACAGTCATCCCTGTGCACAGATGCCTCCTGGTGCCACAACCACAGGTCAGCCTTGATCTGCTTTTTTGAAGTTAATGTGCTGTCTAAACCTGGTGCTTCAGCCAATGTCAGACAGATACCAGCCTTCTCTAATTTTATGTGAACTAGCAAAGCAGGACAAACTTTTGGCTCTCATGTAGGTCTAAAGATACCTTCACTTATTATATTTTCAGAGCTAGTGTGAGTGATAATTTTTCAGCAAATGCTGATAAACGCCTTGATATTTATATTGCCACTGCTTGGACCTATTTTTAAGAGGGGCTTAAATGCAAAGCCAAAGACAGGGAACATGAATGATAACAAGATTACTATACAGAAATGTGTAAGATAACTTAAATGCAGGCTGGATATGTTCAGAACAAGACAAGTAACCCTAAGCAATGCAAATTTTAACATTGGATTGTGAACAGTTGCTATATTGTATGAGAAAAAACTACCATGTGTCCCCATGCTGCCCATGGCGCACCACTGTTTGCACAGTGCATGAGCTGAGGTGAGACATTGGCACATTAATACACTTTATGTTCTGGAACACTTTTACAAAAAAACACAATGTATGATGAAAAACTTTCAAACTGCTCAGGTGCCAACCTTGGCCACAATTTCCTAAGACTATTCAGTTCATAATTGCACATGATAACACAAAATTAAATATCCATATTGCCTAACTACATGTTTATACTCTAATGGCATAATTAAGATACCCAATTTTACAATTAGTGTGGCATTACTCAGTAAATAGCTTTTCAAGGCTTTATTTTACTAATTTTAAATTACTTCTAGAAAACACAAATTTGTATGCACAGTACAGTACACAGTAAGAACATTTAAAACTATTTAATAATGCATATTCACAAAGGGCCAACTGTGTCATGATTTTTGAAACCTTAGCAGTACAACTTTAATGTTCTGTTATTATGGTTTATGTCTGATTGTTTGAAATAATTTCTGGGTTTTAACTTTCTAAAGCAAAAAAACCCTCACATTAGAATTATGTAATCCATCAGCAAAATTTTGCACATTTTATAAATGAAGACAGTATTATTTTTCTGTATTATTATATTAAAAATGTTTTTGCAGGAAATCAATGGACTGACCTGAGGGCTGTCACTTTTATTTCTAAGCAGATGTGAATTCAACGTGAATGCAAGCATCTACTTGTATACTGCTCATTATTGTTTTCAGTGGTTCAGTGGATATTCTGAAAGATAAAAGATTTTGTGGCAGCCTTTGTTCCATGTCTGTTTTGGTCTTGGAAATCTTGCCATTAATTTCACCAATATTTGCTTTTTAAATCAAGTAGCAACAGCCATCTCTACTATAAAAAGTAGCAAAGTGCAACAAAATTTCTTTTGCTTCCAGGTGACAACAGGGGGTAAAAAACTGTTCTCCCACTATCCTGCCTTACAAAGTAATTTTTGCAACACTTGGTACCCAGCAAAATTGAAGCCAACACTCAATCTTTGTCATCAATGTATTTTCTGTACCCATTTTTTTCAGTATCTAAGATGACTAATAATTCCAAAAATATTTATACTGCAGAAAATGTTAATTTTCCAATGCCTTCTCTTGGAAGTGGCTAAATGTTTTAAAATTAAAGAAAATAAATACTTCAGGGAAAACAAAAATGTACAGAAACAGTTATTTAAAAATAGAGGTTTCAAACAAACTGAGAAACTGACACAAGCACAGAATCCAGTCTAATACCACTGGTGGATAAACTGTGACCAGAAGATTAATAGGATGTGTCTTTGTTTCTCCTCTTTGGACTAATGACTCCAATTACATGTCTTAGCTGAACTCCCCCACTTATTTTAGAAAAATAGCAAGTGTTGCTTTTAAAAGACTGGTTGAAGAGATGTCCACAGAGCACTTAGGGAACTGGTTCCAGCGACTAATCGTCCTCATTCCTGACTATTGTGTCTATTGATTTTTCTTGGCTTTAGCTTGCATCCACTGGATTGTACCATAACATTTTGCCTGAGCTCACAGCACACAGCTGCATACAGACCCAGGTAAGCACACAGTGAGAAATTATTCACCTAAGACCAAGTTGTGACTCCTGAGGGATCTTGCCTCAGGAGTGACTGACAAAGAACAGCTTCATATTACATGTAATGTTTCAATCCATTCTTTATACCCTGTATTTATCTTTTGTCATTAAAGTTTTTGACTGAAACAAAAAACTGTGGTATCTAGCAATGTATTAGAGAAGTCTAGTACATTGTGACACTGATTTTAATCAAAATTACAATCTCAGTAAAACAACTGCTTATTTTGACAAGCTCATATTAGATGATCCTGTCAATGTTCTTTTGATTGCTTATTGAGAATTATCCAGCATCAAGTGAATTATTTAGCATGTCAGATGTCTAACTTCTTATTTAAGAATTGATAGAACACACCTAGCATGATGGGTCTTCACTCTTTTTCCAAAACTATCATCAGAAACAGTAACTTTACTGCAATTTCTGAAAATTATCATGGTTTCTTGGAATTAATAGAAAGCAGCTTAAGTAGATGATAAATATGACTTTAAATGATGTAAAAGATCCATATTATATGTAAGACTCTTAATTTACAGACAAAAGGCTGTAAGAGAACCTGTTTAATAATGTACCTGGACGCAGTTGGAAATTTAAAAAACAATAGTAACAATCATTTGGAAAACACATATAACCAAAAGCCGAAATGGAGTATTTGTCAAACCCAATCTACTTACTGATTTCATAACAATGGATTAAAAAAAATTTATTCTCCCTTATCAAGTGAAGTTAGCCATAGTTCAGGTGAACAGGAGTTCTCAGTATACATCAGCAAAGGCAAAGTCCTATTATTTTTCATCTGAAGGCCTATATATTATATTATATACCTTCCAACTCCTTTCAGTACTAAGTGTAACTAGATGAATAACCACTGAAAACAAGTTTCAGTCCTGTTTTTCATCCTAAGTTCAATAGATGAATATAAGTAGTGATTTTTCTGGATTTATCATACAGAATTCTAAGATGATAGAGATAGAATTGCTGGGTAGCTTCTAGTAGAAACTGACACCTCCAGAGAAAGGCAGCTCTTCATTGGGCTGGCAGACTGTAATAATTTTCCTTCAATAACTGGTACAGAAATGGAAAAAAGGCATTCAGGATTGTGCAAGGGGAAAATAACAAACTATTAGTGCTTTTGTTTGAGATGTATGTTTTCTCCTTCTTTTGTGTTCCGACAAGCCCTTACAAGTAAATAGTTGGGAATTATGTACCTGATCTTAAAAACTGTTCAATGATTTGAGATTTTCTTAAAGAAAGAATTGGCATTGGCTGGCCTTCAACCTTTCTCAGTATTTACCCCCTGCTGCTTAATACAGAAGTGTGAAAGGAGTTAAGTTGCCTTATAAAGATTGTTATGTAGGACATCAATAAGATAAATAGGTTGGTTGAAAGGTCATCTCTCTCCAACAGGCATCACACCCAAAATGAAAGAAATCATCTGAAGGTGTTTGGTAGAAGAGTCAATCACTCACACTGTAGCTATCTGTGTATAGGCATAAACATGCACAGACACAAAAATTGTCCTAATGTACCAGCACACTCAAACTGATCATTTACCTATTTGATTTTTGTGTTGCTGTTTGATTTTTTTGTTGATCTTCAGAATGCACTATTTGCTATTTTGTTACTATTTTTATACCAGAAATAAACCATACTGCAAAGGAAGGAGATTGTAGAATGGTATATTTCAGACTGAAGGTAAGAAATACCATATCAAAGGAAGACAACATTTGTCAACAGTGTGTATTTTAAGGAGAAGGGCAATGAGTATATTAGAAAAGAATGAGACTTCTATTTACTGTCTGATGAATAAGGAATACACTGCTTGTGAAAAGCAATCACAATTTAGGCATTCTGGTTATTACAGACTCTTCAGGTTTTTAAGATCAGACATGGAATAACTCCATACAGTGTAACTCATTATTACAGATGATAGGTTCACTTGGATGCCATGCAAGAATATGAAAAATGTCCCATTCTCCTTGCTGTAAATGCTAGAGTAGCAGTGGATCATGCTTCAGAGTTTAAGCTGCATCCCTGACCACATTTAAATCACCTCCTGTCAGGTAAAAAAAAAAAAAAAAAAAAAAAAAAAAAAATCACTGAAGTAACTATCCTTTCTTGCAGAGCAACCTGGCTATAGTCTGCTCAGTGCTCTAAAGCAAAGGAATTTTGAAGGACAACATGTTACTATGCTTTGCCTTATAAGCAAATAAAAACCAACTAAGTCCTGGCAACACATTGCCAGCAGATATGCTGTAGAAAAAAATAAGACCATAAATCCCAGCACTGACCTGATCACAGGACAGAAGAAGAAGCTGCACTTATCACAGCATTTCATTGTAGAGACAGACCCTGAACCTTGCACCACAGGAATTCTACATTCTTCAAAACACTTTGATGGCAGGTTCTTCTGTCTGTCTGTCTCTTTTCAGCTGCTCATAACCATTCCTTCCTACTGCAAGAGGTCCTCTCTTTCTATCCCTGAGTTTCACCCCACTCCAGTCAGGAAGAGCTAGGTGAGTTTCAGCAGGTTATAAAGGGATTTTAGACAACATGGATCATTTTGATAGAGGACGTGGTGAGCACTGGGAACAGTGAACTGCGGAAAAGCACATGTGGTCCAGCCATAACCAGTGTTATCCTTGTCAGCTGCTGGCCTAGAGTTCCAAAAACTGAATTTAGCCCATGACTTTTAGAAGCAAGGACAGGCTTTTCAGTGAGCTCCCTGATTATAAATACACAGAGAAGGCGAAGAAGGGAAAAAAGATATGAGTGTAGTCAGACAAATTCTAGATACAGTAAGGAAACTAACATCTCAAAAAAAAAGTCAGGGTGTGTTAAAAAAAAAAAAAAAGAAAAAGAAAATAACAACAGATTAAAGTAGCAAGCAGTTGAGTTACAGATACACAACTAAAAAAATAAAGTGATACTCATGACTACAAGATGTCACATTCTGCTTTTGAAATACTGCTCCACCACTGTATTTACTTCGGTACTTCATACAGGCCTTCTGAGCCATCTGAAACCTGGAACAAAATTCGTAAGAATAGTAAATTCTCTTTTGTTTTCTTTATCCCCTTAACTCATATCTATTTGCTCAGGGTTGTTTTTTTTTTTTTTCCCAAAGCAATCCAGTTAGTAGGTGGAACAGCCCACTTCTTTTTCCAAGGAGAATTAGGCTTTCTGAAGTTATCCAAGCTAAAGGGTCTCAATTCAGGCACACAGCTTGCAAAAGTAATGTTTTTAGGTTTAAATGAAATAAATATCTTCAGAGTTGGTGTTGGGGTTTCTTGGGTTTAGATTTCTGGGCTTTTTTGTGTTTTGTTGTTTTGTTTGGGGTTTTTTTTTGGCATGGGCCTGATAATCCTACAGAAAACAGAACACGACATTCTTCTTTTGTTAAAATGATTAGGCAAAATTTAAAGCTTCTTGCAGAAAAAAAATCTACCGACAGTTACACACATTTACATTCATCCAAGGGCAGAGCATATCCTTTGGGAAGCTATATCTTTTCAGTAAGTCAAATTTCTTCTGAAAAGATAAAAAACAATAAAAGCAGCCAAATTCCTAAGTGATAGCTTAGTAGTGGGGAAAACCTGATTAGAGAATAATTGCAATTCACCATCCTTGGCCTGGCTACTGCTACATTGGCCTGACCTGAAAAGGAACAAAACCCATCTCAAGCATTGCTTATGTTTTTTAACAGAGAGGATTTGGTGAAAAAAATGCACATTGAAGAAATCATGACATGCAGTAAATTGGACATGCAATTACATTGAGAAAGGCATTGCTAATGTGGCAAAATGCTAAAAAAGGACATATCTCCTGTCTTACCTAGTGGTCTGCATTTACATTTTTAAGAAATCAAACTGGTGTCACAGTAATAGGAGATGATCAAAAACCACAAAGGAAATACCCAGAAAAGTGGAAAGTGAGCTCAAGCCTAAGTTCACTAATGCTCTCGCTGAGCTGTTCAAACTTTTACCTTAGCTGATAATGGGGAATACTGATAACTTTAGGATTTAGGGTTTTTTCATGTTTAAAGATATAAAAGGGCAAATACATAAAATATAGTCTAGAGGTTAGATTAGAGGTTGAATTTTATGCTTCTGTGAAGTGGCTTGGCTACTAGCTAGTCCAGTGTAATAGCAAGGCAGATTATTAATAATCAGGATCAAAATACCATGGCAGGTATTCATCCTCTTATCTCAAACATCAACAAGATATTATTCCCTCATTTCAGGATTGTTTCATCTGATTTCCAGTTATGTTAATTAAGTTTCTGTGGTTGTTTTCTTGTGCATAGAAGCTTTTGAAACAATTTCAACTTCATTCTCATTCTTGGTGGTCTTATTGGAAGAACAGCATTTTTAGTCACAAACTTTTCAGTTATAAAACCAGCAGCACTGTACTTAGAGGTGGACTTACATTTGGATTTAGTAATTGAAAAGTGTGGGGTGAGCATACATAATGGGATTTTCAGTGCTAAACCCTTTTCCAATCAGTTTGCTCCAGGAAGTGGATACTAAAAATCCATATAGGGGCATTTTACAGCCAATGGAAAGAGTGATTCCTGTGGTCTAGCTAATACTCTCCATTGACCGTATCATGAGCTGGGACACCTCACACAATCTTGATAGGCTCCTACTTGTAAAAAGGGCCTGAACTAATTTCAAGACCATTGTTTGATGTAAAAATGCTGGGAAGTCTGGGCCCAAGTTAGTTCTTCAAGTCTCTCCTAGTACTAGTCTGCATCTTTAGATAGTGGAATACTTGTCAGTCTCTGCATGCTAGTTTGAAAATCTGTAAATGTATTTAGAAATGTATTACATAAAAGTGAATTTGGAAACCATCTATTACTGGTTAACAGGTCTTTTGTTCTTTTTTTTATTCCTCAGATCTTTGCCAGCAGTCCTTTTATTACTTAAATATATAAGGTGAGTGTTTGGGCTCACAGCAAGCACCTGCATCCTTATACACACCGACTCTCCTCCTGTTACTCATCCTGGCATGTCCATGTATCAAATCAGCTCATGGCTTTTGTGTGTTCCAGAACATTTTTAGGTGTGAGACACTCAATGAGTTACTGACCAGGATGTTTTATCTTTCTATTCCAGTCTTTGTTGTTCTCTTGATGAATTGCTCACTTAATGTCTAGAAAAAATAAAGCCATCAATATCAATAATAGTGCCAATGAACTGTGGCGAATTAAGGGATACAGCAGATTAACAATATTGCATGTCAGAGGCTGATGACATAATGATGAGGATGATTAGTGGAATACAAATCTACCTCTACAAAAAATAATATTGTAAACAATTAGAATAAAAGATAACTTTAAATTATACAAAGCCTGCTTCATCCTTAGTAGCACATTAACTATAAAGTTATAGATGAAAATACAAGGTATTTCAATTTTTGTTACACAGATGCAAGGCGAAACCCAAATTAAACCTCACTGTGATATTCATAAGTAATATATTTTAAGCTACAATATATTTGATGTATAATACTATAAAACTTGCACTCAAACTCAAGATTTAAACAAACTTAATCAAACTAATGTTTAAAAAATACCAAGTTAAAGAAAATGTCATGGGTTTACCAGGAAGATTATTTCTTTAATTTGGGAATTAATATTCTCTGTACCCTACCAGAAGGCTTTTAGAGGTAGACATACAATACTGTCTTCTTTAAATCTTTTAAGAAATTAACCCCATTGATGTGATAAGTACATTTTCACTTCTGCTGCTGATATGAAGACGGAAGTTGTCTTTTTGCCAACTTCTGCTTATTCAGAATACAAAAGACATTACATGACTTAAAACTGTTCACATCACTGTGCAGTCAGTTTCCAGTCAAATGAAACTAAAGTCTAAAGCATGCGTTAGAGCTCTCTTCTGCCACACAGTAATTGGTCTAACCTCTCAAATGAAATTAAATTTACTTGACTCAGCTCTGAAAGGAAATAAGCATACCCATATTTAAAGCTCCTATTTACCTTTCCCTTTGTCTTCTTAACAGAGATAATCTGGAGCTTTGTCCTAGCAATATAGATGCTAATTTTACTATCTGGGAAAATCACAACTTGTGACATTATAAGACCACATAAAAAACTCCACTTCTACTTTCCTATTGTTGGCATCTATAATAAAATTTTGTGAATAATTTTCTTTTATCTCTCTCCCTCTGACTTTTATACTATTCATATTAGTAAAGTTTTCCTTCTTAGCACAAAATAGAGAAAAATATATGAAAGCTGAAATGACTAGGAATCTGTAAAAGTCGCTTTATATCTAATCAGGTGACCCCCTAGTAAACATACTAAAAGTTTCTTATCAAGAATTCTGTAACCTGGAAATTAGAAACCCAAAAATAGACCCTTAGAATTTACTACAGGATGATGCCTTCTTCTGAAATTGCTTAGTGCTAGTGAGATTCAGTCTCATGTCAGCAACAACCTTGCTAGCAGACAGAACTGACATGGCATTTTCTCTTCTAGGCAAAGTTAAGACCGGACATAATTTTATGGACACCTATGGCTCATTTTACCCCAAGCTCCACCTTCTCATTCCATTAGACCCATCAGATCCAACAAGATAAAGTGCTAATGTACTTAATTTCTAACCCTTTTTGGTCAAAAAGGTCCAAGTTATTTTGCATTTAAGCTGCTGAAACTGATGTCTGTGTGGCTGAACTGGTTAACGAGCAATTGCAGAAGCAGTTGTGACAATGGACCTAAGCTGGCTGCTGCACTCCTGATACACACCAAGCCATCCCAATTCCTCCATTCTCCCTTCCCTGGGCTCCCCTGGCCCTGGCAGAATTTGCTGAAGCTTCTAAATCTGCAGAAAAAAAGTCCCATGCAGGATTAGCCAAAGTTCAGACCTGGTAAAAAAGAGGTGACAAGAAGAAGTACTGAAGAAGAAACATGAAGGACAGGAGAGGTTTAAGGAGGAAGCCAGATTCTGGGAATAGCAGAGGTTGCTGGATACAGGGACCTTCTCAACCTGCCTGCAGGCATTCAGGATAGCAGAGGTGACAAACTGCAGAGCACTTGTCTCTGCATTCCTTAATCTTCCTCCTGCCACACTGAGGAGCATTTTGGCCATAGTTTCAAGGAGATCAGAACTGGACTCCAAGTGAGAGAGAAACAGAGCTGACTTGAAGAAAGACATGATTAGGTAGTGGACTGTTTCAAAGAGAGATTTAAGTGCATCCAGAGCCTTTAAACCCATTTTACCAGAGATTTCAGCATGGAGTTCTGAAACAAATAGAGGAACTTCCCACCTATGGTATTTTTAGCTTTGAACTCCCTCCTCAAATTAGGGCAGGAACAGACGTTTTCTCTTTTCCCCAGCTGGAGATTCCTGCCCCAGGCCACCTGTGACTGACTCAGTGTGTGGGGCAACTCCCTACCTCACCCCATAGAAATTCAGCCAAGTTGATGTCAACAATCTGCACTGTTAGAGCTGATCTCTTTTATCGTGCCTGAAGCAAATTAGTTTGTTTGTGCTGACAGCCTGAAGAGGGTAAGGATGGGCAGCTGTGGTGAGCCAGAACTGGCACCCCTGGATCCAGCAGAAAGCATCTGTCCTTGATTGCAGGTCCCTAAACAACCCCTTTCTCACAAAACACAGGAGGAGGAGTGTGTTACCCCTCTCTTATTCTACAGTGTAATGATTAAATCACTCACCTCAGACTGGGAGACAGAGTTTTAATACTTTTCCCGCACACTGTAATGTGCCATCTGCATGTTTTGGATGTCCAGTTTTCAGATTACTGAGCATTTCAGAGCATGATAATTTGTCCTGCCCTCTGCAGTGAAATCTAAAGCAGGATACAAAACCCCTCACCATCATCTAATTCTTGTCATCTAAAGCTTGCTCACCCAGGATAGGAAAGATCAAGAGCCCAGGCTCTCCCCACCTCCCCAGTGAACATTCCCTGTTTAATTTGAACACAAGCTGCTTCCTGCTGTCTCAAAACACGCCCCAGACAGCAGTTGCTTGACACAGCTCTCCATCAGAATGAGCACCTCATCATCCACTTGCTGAGATAAGCACTCAAGCAGAGAAGGAAATTAACTGCAGGATAATGCTGTAATGCTGTAACCACAAAAGTAAAAGGGGTATTATGTCATCTGGTCTCACTTTAAATGAAGAGCAGAAATTAAGATTTGATCTGAGTCTGCTGGCTGGTTTAGGCCCTGCCAGCCAGCCAGGCAGAACGATGTCTGATTTATATACCTCAAATATGTTTGAGACCTAAGCTAAAGGCAGTCACGTGATGATGTTTTGGCAACTCCAATGTATGAGCAGTTGCAAACTTGGACATGGAAGAAATTTAACTGATAAAAACTTCAATTCCTATAATAATCAACCTCTGCAGAGTTAAGTGACAGCCAAGGAGGCCCTTTGAGGCTATGTATTTTAGACTTTGCAAACACAAAAGCAACACAATCTATTTTCTACCCCAATAATACAATAGCCTAAAGCAGGGTCTCACCACCTTAGAGGACAGTGCTTGTATGACAGCCATCCTCTGGCACATGGTTTCAGGAAGGGTGGGAGTAGGGAGAGACCTGGGAAATCTTGCTGGTGCATCTCCTCTCTGCCTTAGTCCTTTGCCCCTTAACAGCCAGCACTTGAAATTGCAGTGACCAACAGCAGTCCCACCCTTTGGGGGTTGTGCATGAGCAGCTTGTTTACTAAACCTCCAGTCCCGGCTTACTTTCTGCTGCCAGGAGTTTTAGGGTCTGTTTTCCACCAGCATTCATTAAGTTATCATACAGTGTGCCAAGTTTCCATCAGCCCAGCAAAAACTTTTTTGGTTCCAAACCCTGTTTTCCTGATGGCAGTGCTCCACACTGTTAGACTTTCAGAGCTGCCTTGGCCAGAGAAATCTACTTATGAAGTTAAATTTTCCAAAGAAGCTGATGGGAACATACACACTTCAATAAGGCAGAAGATTACTGGCCACAGGGACTAGTGCTTTCTAAAATCAAAACAGTGTGGAGGGGGAACAGTCAAACATGAAAACACAGCCGCAAAAAAATCCCCAAGCTGTAGACATACATAGAATTTTGGACAGAGATGCCCAAGGCTTCAGGTCCTATAAATCCAAGGACTAATCCTAACACTGTGATCCTGAAATTGGTTTGCTTTTCATGAAAATCAGTGAACGAAACCTCTCCAGGTCTTACTCGGAGATGAAACAGAAATCGGTGGCAATAAATGTAGCAAATAAAACTCCTTCCTGCCTGAAGGCTGAATTTCAATCCTTCTGAGCACATTCTGTGAGTATACAGGTATCCAACTCCCAGTACAATTAAGTAAGTCCTTAATTCCTGTCCACTGAAGTAAACAGAGGTGAAATCATTGACTCAGCTGCGTTCTGAGCTTGCCTTGGTCCGCAGATTGCAAGGATGTGACTGTAATGACTAACTGCATTACTAATACCTGCTTGTTTCTTCTGTGAAGGAAAAGTTGCTCAGAGGCTGTTCAGTGGCACAAGGTAACTGCTCTAAGTAAAGCAGAATTTCGTGATTGCTTTTACTCCACAGAGGAGATCTAGAAAGCTGCATCCATTTTTAACTACACAGCACAATTAATGACAGGTCTGTGTTTTCAGAATGGGAGTTGGAATTTCTTTATCAAATGGGAATAGCTAACACTTGAAATGATCTCAACAACAGAATAATGAGAAGTAGTCATTGTGACAAGGATTTTTAAAAACCTTCCAAAAAGGATTAAGGAACTGCAGACTATGAAATCTTACATTCATATTAGAAAAACTAGTAGAAGCCCTCATAAAATATCCAGTCATCAATCAAAAAGTGATAAATATTTTATAATAAAGAAAAATGGACAGTAGTGTTGCAGTAGAAAGTTGTACCTCCCAAATTTACCACCAGTTTTTAAAGCTGCTCAAGAGCAGTCAGATGTGGGAAATACAGGTTATGTAGTAATTGCAGGTTTTAAAACAATTTTACAGCATTCATCTCCAAGAAAAAAAGCTGGAATCATAGCATGTAAGATCCCCTCAAAAATTCAGATCTGATCCAAGTATACAAGCAGAGTGTAGAAAAAACCAGCTGATTTTACAAGAAAAGGAGATGCCCAGGATCTGTGCTAAGGCTTGCATTTTTCAGTATAATAATAAATTATTTAGAAAAGGAAGATGATTTTACAGTTCCTGTTAATTCAAGGTTTTAAAAATGAATATTCATATTATTTGCTGGCTGGGTAATGATCTGTCAGGGGAAATGCAGTGCTTATAAATGAAGAATCATAAAAAAAAACAGTTCTAATGAGATCTATAAAGTGGTGGGCTGAAAACTAAATATTACTATTATAGAAAGATTCTTATTAAGACTTTATTCTAAAGTCTTAGAATAAAGTACAAAAGCAAAATTATTATTATGTGATTATTATAAATCTGACAGGCTGCCATTTTGATTATTATTTCCTTATTCATGTCAAAAGACTATAGTGGCATAAGAACGGGTACAAAGGCAACAATTGTAAGTACAGATTTCCTTCCATATCAGCACAGGTTAGGTTGACTAGAACTTGTAGACTTGGAAGAGAGAAGACTCAGTAGATTATGCTAGAAGTCACTGGTGAAAATCATAAATCAGAGAAGATTAACAGAATGTAGTTATTCAGATGTTTATAAACAAAACTAAGGGGCAACAAATGAAGTTATCAAGCACTAGTGTGCAAGGAAAAAGAAAGAGGTGTGCATGCACTGTATGTAACTACTTAAGTCATAGAATTCACTGTAAAGAATAGTAGAGAAGCCAAAATATGTACTGGTTTAAAAGTAATGTAAAAGGTATATAGTAAAATAATGTATCCATGGCCCTAAATTACAAAGATACAGGTGTGATTTCAGGAAATCTATGGACAGCAGAAGGCTGAAAAAAAACAGGCAGGTGAAGTATCATGTCACAATGCCTTTTCCCACAGCATGAACTGCTCTCCTCAGGGAGAGAGAAAAGGTACTTCACCCTGACCCACTATTGGTTGTTCTAATATTATGTGCCTAATTATATCATGCCAAATATCTGAGTTTCTGTGGGAATCACATAAAAAAATAATTTCCTTCTGACAATAAAGCAAAATTTTTAAATCACAAGAAATACCTCAAGTTCAAACATTTTTTTTTGAACTTCTTTTCCAGGCCACATTCAGATAAATTTCTTTCCACTGAAGGCAGCTGGAATACTTCTAGTGATTCCAATGCATAATTCTCCCTCTAGCATTTTTTTCACACATATGTCCACAGTATTTGAAATAATACTGAATAGAGAAGGCCCTCCCTGGAGCCTTTTACAAGTCAGAGACAAAATTCTCATTAATTGCTGTGGGTTCAAACGCTGTTAACTCATTAGGAAAGGATTGACTTTTTGACAACGGATTTAAAGTCAGGGAACTGGGAGATGCAGGTGTTTATACTTCATTGCTAGTTCTGAGAACCTATTATCATAACATTTTACTACATTGTTTTCTTATTACTAAGTGCGGGCAGAACTACAGTGTGTCTCAAGCAGCATGATGCTTTCCCACAAAAAAATTAGCATCGCTCTTTTTCTTATCTGGGAGCTTTGCCACTGGTTAGTGAGCTGATTACTCCACTGAGCACATTCTGCACACTGCTATTATTAAACAAAGGGAAACGTTTAAGCAGGAGGTTTACTGGAACTAGTGCTTCAGTCCTGCCAACAAATTTACCAGATCTCTGAAGAGGACACCTCACATGGATGCATTCTCATGAAGGCTGCATAGGTGAGATATTTCAGTGTCAGCTTTATGCTACAGGAATCAGACTTGAAGAGTTTATACTTGATGACCTCTGTTCTACTACCTACATAGCCAAGACTGAATAACAAAGAGCAATCATGCTAAAGGAAACTTTCTTTCCTATCATTTGAGTGATAGATTCCTACTCCTTGGGACAAGCTACTACCTTTCATGTTGACAGCTGTGGAGAAAAATCTCAACATAGCCTCCTATCCAAGCTCTTTGACTCAGTGCCCACAGCAGACTGAACTTTTCCTAGCACTGCGTGAGACCACTGCTGCTATGAAAGACTTATTTTTGCACTCTGGAATCTTGTGTCCCAACCAGTAAAGCACTGCACACAGCAACATCTGAATCAGCTGAAATCAGTAAGGTTAGTTGGTGTCTCTTAACCAAAGTATTGCTGTAAGGACGTCATGAGTGATGTTCAAGGAGCTGATCCTTTAAGTTCACAGAAGAAACTTTGTAAGGATTTTGGAAAATATTGTAAAGTCATTTATGCCCCATTAGGAAAAAAAAAAAAAAAAAGAGGACTGGCTAGCGTTGTCACAATACTCCCTGTGACTTAATTTATATTCTCATGATAAAGATTTAATAACAATATACTATACTGATCCATGGTTACAAATTCAATGGACTTTAATTAGGTCTTTCACATAAGAGAGAGAATTGGGCAAAGTTGCAAAGGCCATGTGAATTGGATGGCAGCAGCTTATATTACTGTATAATGAATGCAGCCACTACCTTTTAACTTCACAATACTTCTCTATAGAGATAGCAATGCTTCAACTGAATGCATCATATGAAACAAAATGTATTCCAAACTAGGTAGGAAAATACTTTATGATCCTAGAAAAGAAATCTAATTCATCAAAACTCCTTTTTGTAGCATCTTATTAAACATAAAGCTGTTTACAAAGTACCTAATCGTACATATTATACAAAGGCATGGTGATTCAGAAGGCACTGAGGAATGCTCAGCTAAGACAGTAACTCTCATTTGGCAAAAGTAATGGGGAATTCAGATTAGAATTTTTCAAATATTATTCCTTTGGACAGGCCACGCTATAAATTCTGTGTATTACATAAGCTAGCAGATATCCAAAAGCTGTATGCATTACAGAAGGGCAAACAGAAAGAGTGGACTTGTATCAGAGGGCAGCTTCTACCAGTTCTTACTGCAGCTGGTTACATTGTGGCTCCTGCCAGTCCTCTCCACTCCTCCTCTGCATCGTACAATGGCTGTTTCTGTTCAGACCAGATTCTCACTGTTTGTGTTCATCATCTGATACTTCTGACCGAGTTCAGTAGAATTACTCCTGTTCTTTCCCAGAGACCTTGACATAGTGGATTGTCCACCATACAGCTTTCATGCTGGAGAGTATCTCTAATTTTAGGACAAAGAGAAACAGGAAAACAAGCCATGAGAGAGACAGTTGCACATATCTTCAGTTTACTGTTAGGTGTGTCAGTAGCTATAAACACAAATTCATTAAACTGCTCTAGTCTCTTTGCCTGTCCTCCCCATTCCGCTTCAGGCTGGGGTCCTGTCTCCCGCCTATCTCATTAAAAAAATTTCTGTGTTTATCTGGCTTTATGAACCAGGGCGCCTTTCCCAGAGGGCGGTGTTTTCCCAGACTTGTTTACCTGTCTGAAGAATTTGCATTAAACTCTCACTCCAGTGATCTGGGAATATAATACATAGAACAGTGTTGGAAAGAGAACCTTTTTTGGGGGTGGATGGGGGCGTTGAGTTTTGTGTTTTGTTTGTTTGGGATTTTTTTTGCATTTGCTGATGTTCTAGCATACATCTCAGTATATTAGTTTTGGAAGTTTTCAGGTTTCCAAGACCTCAATCTGAAACAAGTTATCACTATTTAATATAGGTAGTGTAGAAACACTTAAAGGCTGAGGAGAATTGGATGAGGGTTCCTGTCTCACTACCCATTACTATCTGCTCTTTTGTAAGGATGCAGCCAGTGAATTAAATCCATAGATGTACAAAGATGTAAAGCCCAGCAGAAATCTGAAGTAACAATATTAAGATATTATAATATCACAAGTAACATACATTCGTAAATCTTGGAGGAAAATATATATATTGTTAATTTTTTCCACTGGTTCTCTTTGACATATTTAGTCAGAACAAGTTCCATCTAAAATGTGAAATGGATGTCCAAATTTTGCCACAGTCTCAGAGAAAGGTGCAGTCTGACCTAATTTTCAGGGTTGTCTCCTTTAAATGATATAAATTCATTAGGTGACACACTTTATGCTTAAAAATTTCTGAGGTATTTACTTTTAGTCTCCCATGTACACTCGGAAGTGGAAAATGGATGCTTATCTCTGACCTATTCCTCTCATTTAATGGGTGAGTTGGATTTGTACTCAAACTCAGTTAAAGTCCCTGGAGAAAGCTCAAATGTTAATTGTGGCCAGGACTACAACTAACACCATGTGATCCTGTGGTAGCATAGAGTGAGTAATTGCTTAGTTGCTAGAATATTGACCAGGAAGTTCTCTCAGGAAGTGAGAGAACTGAAATTTATTTTTGAGTTATCCCAAAGGAGTAAGTGAGCATCTCCAGCACACCAGTGGAAGATACTAAGCAACAGGGTAAGTTGGAGAAGATCACATCCTCTGGGATGTGCAGGCAGGAGTAACAAGACTAGAAGGAGAGTAGATTGGAGATATCCCTGCTGCAGCCCATGTTTGAAGCTGGACCCTTGGTTTGGAGGGGTAGGGTAGGCTTCTATCCTCAACTCCCACTGCCAATTTTGCTCACTAGACAGTGACAGTTTAATATAAATCACCTGTGCATTTCAAGATTCAGCTGCATAATACCTGTTCTGACCTGACCACTGTTTTAGCATCCAGCACAATAATTTTTCATCTGTCCTTGCTAATATAGAAACAAGAGATGAAATGGATAAAGGCCTAAGTTATCTCCATTAAATTCAGTGGCAGAGCTCCAATTCAAGTGAGATCAGTAACCAAACTTAAATTATGAACTCAGATCCACAACATAAATTAATGGCAAATGTGAGATTAGAATAGATAAACTGTTGGCAGGATTTATACACAGACAAACCAGTCATACTTCTGAGACATAATTCTGCTTATGCAAAACTGTGATCAATAAAAATGACACACAAAACTTAGACCATTGCAGTAATATTTCTAAAATGTAAAAAAAAAAAATCCTGAATTTGCTAGAGGCCACATGCTTGAAATATGGGCAGGATGCTTTGCAAAGTGACAAAGGTTTGATTAATCCTGAAACACCAATGTCATCAGAATCCCATTTCTTTTATCTTTCATGTCTGACTGCAGCCATATTGTCCCACTAATGCAAGGTCTGTAAGACCACCTTAGACTTCTTTGTCCACCTTAGACTTCTCCTTACAGAGAGCAGCATAACTTTGATTTTTTTCTGTACTGTGTCACAGGTATCTTCTGTGCTATGTAAATGGCAAAAAAAATAAAAAAGAATCCTCTTACCTGCTTTGATATTTTCTATTTAATATAAATATGAATAATCCTACACTCAGTGATTAGCACTGAATTTCATAGAGACTGTTTTTCAGATCTAGATTCAAGCACATAAAATACTTGGTGACAGCATGTAAATCCAAGGTTCTGTATCCCAGAACCTGTTGCAGAAGCATCCTCTATAGAAGTCAGGTGACTGATGTACTTGGGGGAGGACATTCACAAGATGAGTATCCTTGATCACAGGACAGAGCAAAAGTGATACTCTAGATGAAACTCATTTGCAGCTGGCTCCTTGAAGGTCTGGGGAAGCATAAATTTAGCTGCAGTCCAGGGAAGCATAAGTTTAGGTCCTGTGTTGATGCTGGACTCCACGCAACAAGCATACATACCTGCAGTTGAAATGAAGCTGCAGCATTGGTGCTGGAACTAAGCTGTGAACATTGCAGTCGTCAGCACTGCGGCTGGAAAGTGGGGAGACAGAGGTGGATGCACAAATCCTCATACAGACAGTCTAAATCTTGTTATTTAGTATAAAATAGATGAGTCAAAACCCAGCATACCTCTTTCCATATGACTGACTAACCACCAGACTCTAAAGCCAGGTTTGTATGGCTCACTGGCTTGTGAAATTGCATACTCCAGCTCCACAAGAAGGGTCTGTGAGCACTTTGTGTGCTTTCTTGCTTCTCTGCTCTTCATCCTCTGTTGGTATGTGGCTTGGGGGGTTCACATTTTCCTGGGAGGGAGGTGGCAGATATGCATATGAATTCTTTCAGGGTGAGAAGGAAAATTAATTAAGTGCTTCCTTTGCAACTGCTATAATCCCCAGGCTTTTATGTAAAAAGGTCCTTGTCCAGTCTATAACTTTCACAAGAAAAGCTGAATCCTGCTCAATTACTTAAGGGAATGGTTTCAAGTTTCCACTGGGGGAGGGGGAGCAAGTGGCAGATCTCAAATAGACAGAAGCACTTTTTGGCAGACATTCATTGAGCACCTCAGTGTATGTCAGTTTAATATATAAGTCTGACTTCTCTAGTGACCCTGAGCAGGTCCTGCACAGTACAGGGATCTGGGGTTCCATGTGAAGTATCTGTTTCCCCAGGCCTGTCAGGGGAAATTAGCTGAAACTTTTGGATTTCATTCTACACTTTGGATGCAAAACAGTTAAGAGCTTTAGTGCCTCACTTATAAATAACTGCCTACTTTCTTCAACAGTACTGTCCTCTTTTAGAGTATATCAAGCACAGTGATGTATTTGAAAATATCAAACCGTGATATTTTAGAGAATTAAAATGGAGATCAGATTATAATTCATGGCAATTAACATAAAGTAGTTTGCCAAATTTTCATTTTGTGAGAGATAGGGAGGGAGAAGATTAAGCCAGATGACATGAACTGTCAGTGCCATTTTCCAGGTAATGCCCACCAATGCAGAGGTTAATTCAAGGAAGCAGAATATGCCACAGACTCTGATTTGTAGGTATAAAGTCATAGATGGGATATGTTTGTGAACAGCTTATATTAAAAGCAGATAGCTTTAAATAATGCTGAATAAATAGTAATCTGATTTTTGAATCAGAAAGCCAGAATCAACAATTTTCTGCTCTTTCAGCTGAGTCTTTAGAGTCATTTGTCAAAGCAGACAAACCAATAAGAGAATCATGTTTTCCATGTGACTGTGCTCTATTGACTCAGAATACATGTCCCCAACAACTATTCTTCCCATTAAACTCAAGTTGTTGTTTGACAATACATTGACGACACATTAAGGGTTTTAGCACCACATTCTAAAAATATCTTGGCTACAGAATAAAAAAGCCCTCTAACATAGCCTGAACTTAATCTGCAAATTTGCTAAAACAAAACCAAACCAAAGCTGGGGTTCTTGTTATGCTGTGAGGCTTTATGCAGAATCAGGTATTTTTTGTCACTCCACTCTAACTTTGTGCCAGATCAGGTAGCATTTTGCAGCACCTGCAACTGCCAAAAAGTCTGGATAGAAGCATAAAGTCAACACTCTTTGTTTGTTGTGTGCTCTGGGTAATTCAGCATAAATGTGATTGTTTGCACATAACTAATCCATATCCTATTTGTACTGCTCAGTCACCTGGTAAAGCAGAGGCTCTGTAAGAATTATCATGAAAGCAAAATCTTATTTACCCACTAAGGGAATGAAAAGGATATACAACAGTGTAAGCGCAACAGAAATTAATTATAAAACCTAAAGGAGCTTAAGGATGCCAGCAATGTCTTTTATGAATATGTGCACTCAGTGAGATTGCACTTAGCATACACCTGGTGCACACACTCACAGCCACTGCCTATAGCCAGAGAAGGTCCAAGGAACTGGTCTTGCCGTGTGAGGATGTCATGACTGCCCGACACAGCATGTCTGGTGCTGGACCAACCACAAGCAAACTCTGAGGATCTTCTCAGAATAGCAGCCCAGGCATTTGCCCACAGTAGTTACCACTTGGAGGGCATCCTGTGAAATACCTGCATGATTTGCCCTTCATGCTTGTGTATATGTGTGGGGAAACGTGCTATTTCACTAATTCTAATTTGCAAGAACAATACCCTCTTCCTCTTTTTAAAAAAGGGAGTTGGGTGGAAAAAATAAAAAAACACAACCACATTTTCAGAATTATAAACCTTTTAATATTGACTGTGCACTGGTAGAATGAATGTGCTTGTTCCTTATTCTTCGTAGCTGTCTTTTTTTAAATGCTTTGGAGTCCTAGTCCATTTGTTAGGAAAATCCCTTTATTTTCTCATCAGGCTACCTACAGTTGTAGGATAATATCTCATCTCCCTCATATTTTTTCCTCCTCTTTCTCTCCCAAACACATCCTAGGATGTATCTTCTTGTTTGAGGGGCCAGTGCATTACTCCAGTACTAGTTTTTAATGTGCAAAACTTGGAAAGTGCCTTAGGCTGGCACACTATTGGATCTCTTCCCTTCTAGATGAAGCAAATCAAAGTGAGAAAAACTTTAGTGCCCCACTTCTTTGGCTTCTGATCACTCTTGCATTCACAGAAAAAAGAAAAAACAACAAACCAAAACCTCCACTAAAACTTTCTTGTTGGTAAACTGAGCAAAGAATATATATTGAAGGCATTAGTGAAGCCAGTTGAAGCAACCCACTCAAAGAAAATAGTTAGATTTATTTCCAGTGTGCTGTATTCATTTGAGGTTAGTGGTTAAGTACAAAAGATTTATAACAGTTTCCACTTAATAAAAGTATTTGTGTGGATGATCTCTGTTTAGTTGCTGTTAATAGGGATTTTGCAAGATGTAATTTTCAACAAAGCAGCAGACCATCTTATTGAGACTATTATCAAAACTTCATTAAATTAGGGGTGTTGATTGTAATACAACATAACTGTCATTCCTGATTTCTTATGTTTTTCTAGGCTGGAAGAGGAACGTCTTACTGGAGAAACTAATACATCTGCTGTTCCAAGAGCACAAATTGAGTCTATTACCTGAATATCCTGTACATGTAGAAAATAACTACTATATAATCTCACCTCATGGTACATGTGATAATGTACAGGAAATAAGAAAAGGGAGAAATCTTATGGTTCTTCTGTAATACACTTATTGTGGTGTCATTAGAGGAAGCCAGACTGAACACAGGAGAGAAAGATGAGGAATCACGTAGACATCTCTTTTACATCCACTGGAATTATTCACATATGCCAGTGCCTGAGGTGTTCAGCCCTGACTGTCAGGTGGAGTTACTGCCTCCGCACTCCTGCCAGGACCACAGTGCTTCCTCTCTCGTGCTTCCCAGAGAGTCACTCTGTTAACTTGGGGCTCTGCTTCAACTGGTCCTGTTAAAGCCTTTCATTGCACACACTGCCCTCAGTCAGATCCTTTTCTTTGTATCCTTCCCAGGTTCTTGTCTTGTCACAGCTCCAGCCTGTCACCTCTGCTTTCCCTTCTCTCTACAGAAAAAAATGCCAAGAGGCAATTTGTCTACAATAGCAATGAAGTATCTAATAGCGAGTGAAATTATGAATTTGATAAAGGTAACAATATAAATAAATCAAATATTATTTGACAGGACACCACACAATGGTATGAGCAGTAAACTAGAATGTTGTAAATTCAACAGAGCACACAGCACAGATTAGAAACCAGCAGCTCTTGAAATGCAACTATAAACACAGAGTAATTGTTGAGTAAAGTCCCACAGGGACAATCTTTGACCCTAATTTAAATATATATTTTAATTAACTAATTAAATGAGATAAAAACCCAACTCAGAT
Source organism: Aphelocoma coerulescens (assembly GCF_041296385.1). Classification (NCBI taxonomy): domain Eukaryota; kingdom Metazoa; phylum Chordata; class Aves; order Passeriformes; family Corvidae; genus Aphelocoma; species Aphelocoma coerulescens. The sequence goes on along the minus strand of NC_091014.1, from coordinate 32,697,591 downwards.
CTCATTACAGTTTGCTTTTGGCACATTTGTGAGAGGAATGGTGAAAAAAATCAAAACGCTGTTTGCTGGCATTGTTTTATGTCATTTGCCTAGGTAATGATATGACTTTTGTCATGATCAAAAGTTAAGTCATGCACTTAATCAGAAAGACTAACTCACTGTTCTCCCAGGGCTGGAGGAGGGGAACCAAGAGGAGGGGACTTCGACTGCATCTGAGCCCCTGTCGAGTTAGACTTCCCGAAGTGATGATTGCAAAAAAAAGGACAATAGAGCTCATTGACATATAAACAGGGGGATAATGGTTTGAAGTGGGAAGATTTCTTTGTGGTATGCTGCAGTTGAATCAGACTTGAAGCAGTAATTAATATACAGCAAACGAGTTGCCTTTGTTATGTATGAGGTCAGATGATCAGTCCCTTCTGGTCTTAAAATATATTAATTTATGTATAGGGGAAAAAAAGTACCCTCACAAGGCTTTATCCAATCTGAGAGAATCAGTGGATTGCACAAGGAATAGTAATTAATTTTCTAGTTATCATTTTTACAAGAAAATTGCAAAGCAAATCTCAACAATTTTTTTAGATAATTCAAGGTTTTCCAAACTGAAAATACCACATTTCAACTGTTTAAAACTTTGCCTTCCTGTCTTTTCCCTTTCCCCCTCCTTCTCACCAGTGAATGAATGATGCTCAGGGATTTCACTCCATTTCTAGTCCTCTTTCTCCCACACACTTCTCTCTCTGTTATTCTCAGGAATTCCTCATTTTTGAAAATGTTACAGAGTAGTTCTAGAAAAACTGAAGGTCTCCAGTCTCCAGGCCCTGGCTGTTTCCCCCCAAGCTCGCTCTGAGCAGCCCTGACTCTCACTAGCTGCCAAAACTCACACAGGGTAGCAGCCACATACCCACAGCCCTTCTCCCTCCCATCTGCACCCTCTCTGCTGGTGGCTTGCAGGAGCTTAGCTTAGGAGCAACTCCTGCAGCCCACTACCACCTGCACTTTTCCCCAGGGAAAAGGATCTGGAAGTTTTATGGGGTGATTCAAAGTGGCTACAGCAGTTTGGAAAATCTGGGCATCTGCATTTCTCTCCTTTTCCCTGTCTTCAATGAAGTGTTATATGGCAAATGCAAATTGTCTTGAAGAGAAAAAACAAATTAGGAACTTTGCACACGCCCAGAGTGAAATCCAGACTGCCTGGCAAAAGGACCAACAATAAGTTAATGATTGCTACAAACCAGGACTTAATAATGTACTCATAGGTTACAAAAGAAAAGAAAATCACAGTGTTGTCTTCAGACAAATTGCTAATAGTCAGTAGTAAAGTTTTCTTTAGAGTTCTCTGGCAAGAGAGTGGAGGAAATGCAGACTCTACCATTAGAGACATTTAGGAATAGTTTTATCAACAGTTGCATTATGAACATGTGAAAATATCGCTCCAATCCTTTCAAATTCCTATTTAATAAAAATCCAAACATTTAAAAGAAGAAAAGGTATAACAGAAAGAGTTTTCTTAAACTAGTACAATCTGGCGTTGAGGAATTTGGAAGGCGTTTTATATGGATTTTTGTGGGTTTTAGCTGGGTGGCTAAAGTATGCTACATAAATTTTGAGTCTGCACTTACAGACTGCAGCAGAGTGGAGAGTAAACAATTAGGTTTGTTTGCTCTCTGAATTGTGATACTCTAGGTCTTTCATTGATTTAAAGGTATGTTGATCATATTTTATGCTTTGACAGCACATGCCAATCCAAGATCTCAAATGCTTTGTAGTAGTTAATCAGCAAAACCTACAGAATATTTCTCCCTCTTTAAGCCAGATACTATAATTCTGAAAGTGCAATTACTCTATATGTACTAATGAAGAAAAAAAAATGCACAAAAATGAAAAAAAAATCTTTTTTTGTGAAAAGTGTTAGGAACCCTATTTTGTATACAGAGGAAAAAAAAAAAAGAGTAGAAAAGTTGATAGTCACAGTCAGTTAACAGCAATGCAACAAGTACAAACTACCAAACAACCACTCTAGCAGCAGCCACGACTGGGATATGGATTTTGAGAGGTGCTCAGTACCCAGGAATTCCTATGTTTGTTCAAGTAAATGCCCACTAACAACGACTGGAGCTGCAGTTCATACAAACAGACATCTGCTAGTTCCCTTCTTTACCTTCTAAACAAAGCTCCACCCCGTCAGAGATTACAGGATGAGAGAGACTTGTTTCTGCTGTGATGGTAATGGGAAAATGTGCTAAGGAGAGGCTGAGAAGAGAGCATGTGCTGCTCCAGGCAATGCTAATGAGGGGGCCATTCATTAGCACAGTAGCCTTCTCTGACATAAATCTGCCCTGATCTGTTAACATTTGCTAATATGTAGTTTACTGTAATAAATTAGAATAAGTTGTAAGAGCTAAATTTCCTGTGAAGTTGCAGTTTCACTTTGCAAGACCTGAGCTGCCTATTTAGCTCATTGGCTTGCTCCATTCGGTCCTGCTCAGCTCTGTGTGGCTCCCTGCGCTGCCGGCCCAGCTCCCCCCTACAGATCCACATGCACCCAGGAGACCTAGGCTAAACAAAATCCCTACCATTGAGTTTCACTTGGTTTCGTTCTGAAATCATGCAAAACCAGACGCCTTATTTTTAGAGAAGGTAGTGAGTGAAGTTCACAAATGACTTTTCTAAGAAGATTCCAGACAACCTGGGCTGAGATTTGGAGTACATAGGTCCAGACTGAGATGTTAAGCAAAGACAGTACTGCTCAGAAGATCAAGCTCTTTTGCAAGTGGGAACAGTAAACTGCTGATGCACATGCTGCCATCAGCACTGTTGACCACAGAATCTTGCTGAATAAGTAGAAAAATTAAACAGTTGCTCCTTAAGCTGTTCCTTTTCTTAGGATGAAGTCTGACATGGCAGACAATAACAAAAGGAAGGAGAAACTACTTTTTGCCATTGGCTGTGAATTCCCTTATACCACTGATGCATATGGTGCATGTGAGCAGATTTAAGAAGCTAAACAAGAAGAAAAATTTATTTTTTCCCTCCATGGGTTTAGCATGCTGATAATCCAGAAAGCTGAACTCAGTTCATTTAAGAGTCCGACAACTCACTCAAGTCAATTAAACCATCAATGATTTTGAGAGGAAGGGAAAGTGTGCTGCTCCTCTTTCATAAGAGGAGCAGAAGGAATATAAATTGAGAGGTAATCGGTCTTTCTGTAAAGCAAAATTCCACCCTCAAGGATCCTACATATTATTTAAATAGTCTTCAAGCAGTGATGTCCTTACGTAAATATCATTAATAGAATCTAGGCACAATACCACAGAATGGTTGAGGCTGGAAGTGACCTATGAAGGTCATCTGGTCCAACCCTTCTGCTCAAGCAGGACTGCCTAGAGTTGGTTGTACACAACTTTCCTGGGCAACTTCTGCCAGTGCTCTGTCACCCTCACAGTAAAAAGTGCTGAAGTTCAGAGGGATCCTCCTGAGTTTCAGTTTGTGTCTGTTGCCTCTGGTCCTGTCACTCAGCACCACTGAAAAGAGACAGACTCCTTCTTCTTTGTACCTTCCCTTCAGATATTTGTACACATTAATGAGACACTCCCCTCCCTCCTCTCCAGGCTGAACAGCCCCAGCTGTCTTGGCCTTTATCCATATGAGAGATGCTTGTAAAATTCTTTGAAGAAAAATGTATATATTCCTTCTCCTGTGAGGTCAGGTGGAAGAAGACAGGATGCAATGTGCATTAGGATCTACTGTTTGATTATATTGAACTGTGTCTCTTTATAATAACTTGAAATCCTGTGTATATGATCAAAAGAGTCTAAAGAGTGATTCATCCCACCTTAAAGTAACAGTCTAAAAGAGGTGAGATGAACTACGCTCTAAAATTCCCTGCTTCAGTAAAGAAGGAAATAGTGCAGTTCTTCACACCGAAGGAGAATAAACTTGGACAAAACTGTATCTTGTAAGTTACATAGACCTCTAAAGTAGAATTTGTTGCAACATAAACTAAAAATATAACCAACATGCTTATTCTGCACAGAAGATATGCAGGGGGTATTCTAAGGTGCTAAAGCAATACCATGGTCCCTAAAAATAACATTCAAATTATTTTTAAAAGATCTTTTCTCAACAGCAGAAATCTCATGCCTGACATAACAAGATTTGGAGGTTTCAATCTTTAAAAACAGTCCCTGGCAAACAAATTTACTACAAATATACTATTATTTGGTTCATGGGGAAATACCACAAAAGTTGGCCTAGACCACAAAGGTTTTTATATCAGCCACTCTTTCGGGTAATTTATGAAGTAGGATAGGAGACAGGGTAATTGTCGTTGCAAGAAAGATATTTAATGTATTGGATGTTGATCACATAGCAATTTACTGTAGAAATTCAGTTTTGGTACACTACTGTATTTCTTTTGTTTAATCAATAGCCTCTGGTTTGTCTGAAGCTTTTTGCACATGAAATTATGTACAGTGGGAGAGAGGACAAATTATGGATGAGCTTCAGAGGAGCTTTGATAGGATACAGATTCAGCTTCCTTTTAATCATCTGGATATCATCTGGACAATCATCTGCTTCTTCACAAAAGAAAACAAACACCAGACATTTTTGGCATGAGATTTAAGTTGGCTTGTATTAAACAGCAGCCGTAGATCAAGTCCCTCCATAGTAAGTCCTTCGTCCCTCCCTCCATAGTGATAGTAATTTTAAATATTTAGGTTTCCATGTAGATGAGATTGTGTTTTTCTGGAGACACACTCACGCATTTGCTTATAGAAAAGGGGTTGAGATGAAATTAGGTGTATTTTATTATTTGAAGACTTGTTATACTTTGCCTGTCAGGAGAGGTTTAGCACTGTAATTAATGTTTCCATGAATTAAACACAGAAGTCTAGTACATACAGTGACAGTATTTAAGTAAAATATATGGTTGCTCTATCATCTGTTTAACAGACTTTGTCAGTTCATTTTTCATGTTCATTTTGAGTATCAGTGAATCTCTGATTGTTCTTCCTCTAAAATACCATTGTTGCATTACATGGGAAAGAAATATAAATTTATAGTACTAAAAAGAACAAGAGAGTCTTTTCAATATTCTCCAGGTACTCAGAATATTTGACATGGAGTTTAGGCGCAGATATATATCTGGGGTAGCACCTCTGCGTATGCCTTTTTGGTCCTGAAAATAATTCCAAACACTGAAAACACTAAAAGTTGAAACAACTCTATACACATCCTATTTCCCTTCAAAGTGCTGCAAATAATATTTAAAATATTTTTGCCAGTTTACAAGAATATAAGCTAATAAGCAAGTAGATAAACATGCTTTACTGGAATATCTGAATTCAGATTTTCAAACTCTTAAGGGTCTGAAAGAAAGAGAAGAAGCTATCAACATAGTTCAGATACCCACTCTCATTATTGCCAGTAAGGTCTTTGACAGGTGGGAAAACTTTAGAAGTCCAGGTACTTTTGTACCTGTTGTAATGATGACTGCTAGATGTTGTGAAAATCCATTTGATAAAGTGAATGGTCTTTCATTCCAGTTGACAGTCAGTGCACACTAATCAGAAGGATAAATCCAGCTTGGTTTACTCTCACTTGTTTCTCCATTATCTGTCTGCAAATTGGGTCTTGAAGAGTTTGTGACTTCAGTGTTTCTCTGACATTTGATCTGGAATAACTAGGAAACTCCATGAACTGAAATCTTCCCCAGGTGAAGAGGGCTGCAGTCAGACATTATCTTTCAGTATTCTGAAAGAAAACAGTACAGTAGCTGAAAGCAAAAGGAATGCAGGGGAGTCTGCGAGCATCATCCAGAATGAAATGCGTACAGAGGACATCTTAAGAGGTTCTACCATTCAGAAGCTAACCACAATGTTATTTTCTTGATAGCAGATAAGCAAAGAAGCTTAGTAATAACAAGCAGAAATATAGGGTCATGCTGATGTCAGGAGATGGATGTTGGGAAAGACAAATGCAGGAGAAATATGGTAGGTTATAGACCAGAAATTAAGATGGAAAATCAGTACAGAATGTAAGGAGAGGTCTCCTTATTCTACCATTTCAACATTTTTTTCAATGGTTTAAGTCCTTTACTCCAGTTCACAATGCAGGGTCCAGACAGTTTCAATGACAGAGCTGACTGTATCTCATCACACCTGTACTGCTCCCGAGATGAAGAATACAGGAAAAGCTCCACAGACCATTCCTTAGGGTTATAGCAAATAAAGGATGTTCAGAGATAAAGATTAAGCCTATCTTATTCAGGGAAGATGGAACTACTATGCTTTGAGGTTTTTTAAGATTTTCATTTTCAGAGAAAATGATGTGACATGATTTCAGCTATCATACACTCCATATTTTCAAAGCTGCTTTCCAAAAGTGTACATGAATACACATTAGCCAGTTTTGCTACATACATTTAGCTCTTTTTTACTATTGAAGCTATTAATTAACCAAGCTCACATTAAATTAAGAAGCCATAAAAAGATTTACACATCATTTATTTTGAAACACAAGCTTAATTGAACATACGTTTTTATCTAGAGATGAGCTTATTTGTTTACCTGTGACCACACAATGTGGTGAGATTGCCACATAAATGGACTGGGCAAGTGAATGATGAATTTGGTCTCCAATATTTCTGAGTTTTATTATATTAGTGAGGAGAATATAAAGATACACGGTCAAGTGAATTTATTTCAGAAAAAAAATAAGTAATGAAAACTGGAATATAACAGAGGAATAGATGAAGATTTCAGAAAAGATAATAGAAATAATTCCTTTCCATCATTTTTTCCTTAAATTCTTTATGATTCTAATTACTTTTCAAGGCTGATGATTAACTCTCCCCATTTTAATCAGGAGAAACATAAAAAAATCTATGATTAAATAAATCAGTTGGGTAACTATTTACCTCTTTTTCATTCCTACCAGTGAATCTTCTACATCAAAATAATGTGTTCCTTGAATTGCTGACCAGTTTTCCTTAACTAGCCCATGGGGTGGTTTAGTATGTGCAGAACATTATTCACACTGCATGTGGCTTAATCTTTATAGCAACAGACTTTTCCGAACAACAGTTTATAAACACGAGCCATTCTGTTATTACTCCAGGAGCAAAGAACCAGATTTTGCTCTAGAGCATATGGGCAACTCTTTTCCGCTTTTGAAATGTGCAGAATCAACAGGAACTTGCACCCAAAATCCCGGAAGTAGGGTTTTCCCCACTGCACAACTCAAAACAATGCTATTGTTTGGTTGTGATCACACATGCTGAAGTTAGCACACTGTTATGGCCCAGTCTGCTCAGTGAGTTTGGGGGAATATTATTTGGTTCACTCTGGGTGATGCACAAGAGAAACAACAAAATTCTTAGGAGGTTCAATAACAAACTTTTACTTGCAAACTTTAGAGCATTAAGGTAGAATAAGGTACTTGGCAAATTTTAAAATGTAGCCATTTTGGTTAGAACTGCAGCAATACAAAAGCATAAAAATAACAGTTAAGAAAATGTTTAAGAGAAAAGGAAGAAAGAGAAAGAAAGGATAAGAGTAGAAAGGTATATAGTCACCATCCATGGGTCCAGCAGCAAAAGCTGGTTGTTGCAATTCTGATGTTTGCTGGTCAAAGCGATGGTCACAGTCTTGGTCAGTCAGAGGGGTGGAGGAAGCCCACAAAACACAAAGTTCAATGGGTTAAGATACATTCAGGTATAGGTGCGAATGCCCAGGTACCTCCCCTGGGGTGGAGAATTTTACACTGTATGGGTATGTTCCTTATGTAAGAATGGAGGCTACTGCAGGTGATTTGAATAACCTTTTAATGATGTTACATTAACTGTAACAAAGTTAGGCTTCTACTTTCAGAGTGTATTAGCTTTGAATCACACCCAAACTAGATACTTCAAACTGTCAAAAAGCTGCTCTAAACCCCACCCCCGGGGGTCTCTTTTGGATGAAAAAATTACAAATCTCAGACTTTTATGGTGGAAAAGTCTCTTCCACAACATATGTGAAGACTGTTGACACTAGAATAATTCAGATTTATTCTGTTATGGTAGCAATAATAAAAGACTTATAACAAATGGACCTGAAATTTATTACCATAAAAATAATTCAGAAAAAAGAAACTGGTAAAAATATTTTTAATTGGACTACATTAACATACTCTCTGTTCCTATAGCAACTGCAGTGGAGTTATAAAAAATGGGAAAACACCCCAAAACTGAAAGTTTAACTACAACTGGTTTACCTGATGCTAGGTAGAATGAACACAGAAGAACCCTATTAAACATTACTCATAAATTGACTTGATTCAGCCACAAAGTGAGCCCCAAAAGGATATTTTTGCAGTCATTTATTAAAGAAAAACCTGTGGTTTACATTCACACTACATGAACAAGTGTTGTGGATGAGTAAAAGACAACTGATGCTGTACATACTTCAGAGGTATTCATTTTGGACTACTTCTGCTCTAATTCTACACACTGAATACCCATGTCTTGGTTAAAACCGATAGTAGGTTCAAAATGATAGAAGAGGATCACAGAGTATCTGACTTGGAAGTGTCGCGCAAAGATCATTGAGTCAAACTCCCGGCCCTGCACAGGACATCCGTAACCCTTGATGACCTGGCAGACAAAACCAGGAGTAACTGCTCAATCCTCTAAACTTCATTTTCTTAGAAAAATGTAGAATAAAAAAGCACCCAAACATTACCAAAATCACCGCAGAAGTCTCAAAAAAAGGATCTATGTAAAGTAAGAAATACACAATCCTTTATAAGCTTTGCAATCAAACTTCAGGCTGCCTGACTCAGCGTGTGAGAGCAATGGGATGCTGCAGAATTTTTAGCTGGAGCCACAAGCTGTTAAGCAAATATCTTTCTTTCAAACTATTCACTTCCCTTTTGGTTTTAAGTTACAAGGGCAAACACAGCTAAAAGAACAAGCTGAAGCAAAGAGACATTGAAATTCTTCAGAGGAACCAACCAGAAAAAGGCATCCCTTCATTTTCTCATATTCGCACAAATGGAAATCTAAAAAGTGAAACGCTAATGGTACTTTCAAAGTGTTGAGTATCTTGGGCAATTTAAATCCTTATTGCAGAGAGAAAGACATTTCCTCATAGTTATTCTCTGCCAATATCAGAAATTCACCTTTATTAAACAAGTTCAAGTAACAGCTCAGTGTTTCCAAACGTAAAGAAAATGTGAACTGTTATGTTTTCCATAGAGAAAAAGAGACATATTTTCTTTTCTGGAATAAGTAATTTTACATTAAGTGAAACAACAAAACCAGAAACATATATTAAATAATAATAATAATAATTAAAAAGAAAAAAAGTTCCATCTGGAAACCACAGCCAGCACCAAGAGAGTAAAGTCCTGGAAGCATAACCCACATGGAAAATGGAATTGTTACTGCTGTATGTGACAGCTTCATATACCTCTGTAATGGCACTTCTGTTGCCTTCCTCTGGAACTGGAATATATTTTACTCCATGATTCAAAAGTTTCACTGTATTTTGTATTCCTGACTTTCTGTCAGAAGCAGTTCATATTCTAGAGGATTATAAAGTATTTATAATATTTATATATAAATACATCATTTAAGTATGAATAAAGTAGTATGGACCAGTCTGGAAGTGATGTCATTAACAAATATTACTGGTTTGAAATGAGATGGTTTCTTAATCTATCTAAGAAAATAACATAAATTTTTTTCAATCAAGGACCCAACTTTCCTTCCTCAAATTCAAATTTGAAGTTATTCCTAGAGAAGAAGCAAGGATAAAGAAACTCAAGACAGAGACAGACTGACTGCAAATGTCTTGGCTAGGATGGTATGAATCCATATTGTGGAATGCAAAACAAAGACAGGAAAAAAATTACCTATATTAAAAGTATGAAAACCAGAACTCCATTATATCTCAATGTCATATTAAGAACTTACAAAGCAGCAATGCATCCAGTGATTTTTATATCTTTAGGATTTTTAGATCATTTTCAGAAAATATCATACAATTTCAGATCTTTGGTGAGAGGGAAAATGTTCCCAATGTACAGGGCACCTAGAATTGCACTTTCTGGAGCAGTATTAGCACTGCATGAACACCCAAGTTCATGTTGTCTGGAAAGGGATGGGTTACTGGGATGCATGGTCTTGTCATCATTAACCATCAAAAAGAAACCACCACAAGCTGCAATTCACATTACTAAGATGCTACTGCAAGGATAAGGAGCAACTCACTAACAGCATTACTAATGACAGAGATACACACCAAAGCATGCCTTCTGGAGACAAGCATTCTTACAGCTCTATAAAGCAGAAAATATCTGCAAAATAAAATACTTTGTTTATCTATTGAAAGTGCTGAGAATGGCAGAGTGTAGAAAAGTTCATACTCCAGAGGTAGCCATATCTCAGAAGAAAACACCTCAGGAAGTTAGTCCCTATTATGGATAAAGCCATAAGATGGAGTTTTGTTTAAAAAGGCAGGATAAAGCAGTAGCTCCATAGGACTTGGAAGTTAGCACAAAAGCTTGCATCACACGTTTGAGATAAGCTGAGGCCCATCACAAGCAGAAACACTAAATCAGTAGCATAGAGAGATTTATGAAAAATTATCCCTAGTCAAGCAATCAACAGAACTAGGAGATCGGTAATATATCTTTTAATTGTTAAAAGTTACAGGAATTACAAGATAGCAACAGATTAATACTCCATTTTCTATGAATGCACTGAATGGAGGGCAAAACTAAGGTTACAGGCAAAGATGTCTGTATTGCATAAAAAGCCTATCAACTGGTTGCTCTGGTTGTGTTGTGACCTAACACACACTGACCAAGTGTTTCTTATTTCTTCTTGGCACTTCTCTAACATCATTTCTACTTGTGTGCACTGAGTTTCATTTACAAATTCAGGCAGAGACTCTTCTGATCTTTGAAAGATGTGTAACAGACCTGCTTGCTGAGACAACAGGCCTCCATGCCCCACAGTAGAACACGAATCAGTCAGTGTCAATTGGGAACTTAAGCACAAATTACCATCTAATAGGTGCTTTGTAAGCAAATGAAGACAGAGTCCCAAGACATCCTAGAGTGTCACAGTAGTTACCAAGCATACAGTGAAAGACCTCAGAAAAGAATGCATCAAAAAACAATGTTTTTGTTCCACACTAGCAGAAGAATGAATGACAGAAGGAAAGAAGCAATAGGCAAGGCAAGCAATGAAGAGTTATCAGTGACCTTGTCATATGCAGTTATGTCATGTATATGCCAGGATCTGAATTTAACAAGAATCTCATTGGTCAGTGACACCCAGTGCTTCTGATTTTTCTGCAAGATTTGCAAACATCACATAATAGCAAAGAACATCAACAGGAATCCAGAGATTACATTAAATAAAACCCAAACAATCACATAGAGAAGACTAGCACAACCATGATGATGTGAAGGGAGAGGATGGACTCCTGGAAAATCTGCACACTACTGAAGTCTGGCTCCAGCAGGTCAAGAAGGTTTTCACAGAAAACACAAAATAGTTACTAAAAGAACCTGTATACACAACTCAAATCAAGGGATATGACCTGGAACTGTTCATAAGTTGCTTCCTAAGGCGTGAACAGAAGTTCACTTACAACAAAGCTATTCATTAAGTACATGCTGAGCTCATACTGTCTCAGTGGAGAGAAATTATAAACAATATGCAATGAAGACTGTTTATATTTTCTGAAAAAATTATTAAATTGTGCATTCTCCAAAACCATCATCCTGGAAACACCTTCCATCCAGACTTCTTGTCTGTCAATAATCCACAAGACTGTTCTGATGGTCATATTGGAAGCAGCTAGTACTTTTCCTTCTTCATCCAGAAGTGAAAGCAAGTAGTGTGAAAGCATTCCATATTAAGACAGAGTAAGTTATTATATATGTATTGGAGTTTACGTAACATTGAAGAAGATTTACAGTAACCAAATGAGGAAATCAGTGAAGGGAGTACTGAGAGATACAGGGAGATAGCTAAGAAAGCCACTACAAGTTTCCCAAATGTTGGCTGCACATGTTTGTCTACAAGTAACTATATTCTTTAAGAATTCACCTTCCTTGGTGAATTAACTGCTTGCAAAGTAAGTAACTATTCTTAGCATGTTGCTCCAGGCAGTGTGAAACCGTGCACTAGGGATCTCCAGCAACCTAAACTCAGGCAGGACTTTGGTAACAATAGTCTTGGGATTAGGAACAGTTCAAGGTACCTGACTGCTTCTATGAACCTAAGTCACTTACTCAACAGTATATTTAAGACAGTGGAAAGTGAATTTTGACTTAAATGCTAGAGTTCTGTGCTGAGGCTATTCTTCTGTGACTGAATGGAAGCTGAATTTACCATGTTAACACTCTCCTTGATTATCTTAAAGCAGAATTAAACTCTCTTTGTCTTTTTTTCTGAGAGTGACTTCATTCTATACATCACCATTAGATGTGGGGCTTTTTTGGTTTTGTTTGTTTGGGGTCTTTTTAGGTTCTTTTAGGTTTTTTAGGAGAGAGAGGGAGGGAAGGAAGGGGAGGACATCAAATCATTTGCCAAATACAGATTTTACTTTTCCCTACATAAAATTTTGATCAACTTGTAACATCCATTTTGCCTGATGCTAAGACAGTCCTTGCTGCTTATGTAAGGGAGAAAACTGAGGATTTGTCTACAGACATCTATAGTCTTTCCATGACCTTATGTCTCTTCACTCTGCAGAAGCTCCTGCCTTTGTATAACACAGTTTTGGAGAAGGAAAGCAGAAGGAGAGGGAGTCCATCTGCTACTAACAAGAGCTTCCCCTGATGACCCCTAATATTTGCAACTGGAAATCCAAAGAAGAGTTAATGCCTGCTTCAAAGCCTGAGGCACAGTAGTTTCATTTTCACTCTACCTGGCCCCAAACCAGAGCTGCTGGCCTTCTTATTATGTGGCAACCAGTAAGATTTGGGTCTAAATTGGACCCCAAGCTCTCCTCATTCCTGTGAATCAAAGAATCACAAAATACCTACCTATGTTTAGACACAAACAAAGCACAACCTTCTATTTTTATTGACATTTGACAACATTATTCCAAAGAAGAACTCACACCTCCACAGGCAATGCGATTCCCAGAGACCTCATGTCCCTGCACTGAAAGACCTGATTTACTATACATAGTCATGAGGTAATGAATATGTATTCATTACTTATTATTTTATTACATGTTTATTTTTGAGAGGCAATAGACTACCTGCGAAGCTCTTTTTTAAGCTGTTTTATATCTTTGACTTGTCTTGAAAATTGCTACATTTATTCTGTAGGCAATGGGAATGGGTCTTGTTTAGTTCGAAAAAAATATGTCCTAGTGTCTCAGGTACCAAATTCCAACTCAGAAACAGCAAAGGAAGTTACTTTTCTCACTTATTTCATTAAGATGGCAAAAGACATGTTTTGTCCAGCCTTCACATGTTCCTATGAAATCAGACTCTAAAGCCTTAGTCCTTCCATGAATTCCACCCTTTCAGAAGTCTGTGCAGTCACAAAACCTGAGTGAAGTAAATGGGCATCCACCTATTCATAGTCCAAGCACAGGGATTGGTTTATGATCTGCTGTTTGTTTCACAGGCATCGTCCACAGTCTGATGGATAGGATACTTGGTCACAAACCAAGGAAATAAACTAGTTAGAGCTCAAGCACTGCAAGTTCCTTACTGGTACCCATTGTTGCATTTGCATTGTGGGTTTTGGTTTTATGTTTAGTTGGTTGGTTGGTGGGGTTTTTTGCTTTGCTTTGCTTTATTTTTGGGGTACGTGGTTGTGGGTTTGTTTGTGGGTTTTTTTTGTATAAACGATTCTCTTAACAAAAGTTTGTGTGCTCTTTTTTTCATTACTTAAATGCAAAACCTTGTTCCCCTAAATAAAGTCCTTTCCTTTGAATGGTAGAGTGGAAGAAAGTGAAACATTTGATTAATATATTCCTTGGCAATTTCCCACCAGCACAACCAGTGATATGATTTTTTTCCATAATAATCTTTTCCCTCAATAACTCTTAGTAGATGTTCCCTTTAAACCTGCCATGGCCGATCCCTAGCAGTCCTCAAGTGCAGTTGGTTTTACCATGCTTCTTTAGGTATGTAAATACAGTTGTTTTAACTATATTTCGCTATATTCCTCAAGGAAAAACAAAATAGAAGTTGTCCGCTTTTAAAAAATCCTAACAGTGACAATCATCCCACTGACTTCAAAATTTTTATGGGTCTAATCCTCTCATTCTCTTTCCTTTCAATATTTTGTAGTCATCCTAAATTAATTTTAAAATTAAGTAACACCTAGAAAGTGTTAAAAGGGGTTTTATTTCCCCCTTTCTTAGGCAATAAACATCTTGAGACTTCACAACAGGTCTCTCATTAGTTTTGTTAAAACACATCTTTGTTACCTCTTTTAGCCAACACGAAAAGGTGCAAGCATTTCACTATACTAAAAGCTTTTTGCTGTGCTGAGCTCAGAGGAATAAACAGACTTGAATCTAGAAGCGATGTTCTTAAAAAGTAATTACCAAGGGGCTTTCTGGAAGGATTAGCGCCATTTAATATGCTGATTAATCAGCTTTTAAGTAGTGAATTTGAAAAATCAGAAGTAGTTAATACCTGAAATGTGTTTAACTGTACAAACAGAATATTCTCAGAAAGGAAAAAGTGCTTGGTAACACCTTTATTGCTTACCTATTCTGTCTGGCCGAACATTTCATTTAAGTGTTTTCCTATTCTGTCAGTATCAGGCAACAAACATCCCGTGCACTTTAGAGAGGACGCGGCTGGACTCCTCTGCCCTCGGAGGACACCACACGGATCGTGACATCCACTCGGAATGGGCAGGCACCGCGCAACCCCGCTCGCTCCCAATGCCCCGGGCACCTCCATGGCCCCCACACTGGGGAAGTAAGAGCTAATCAGGCGGCTCTTGCAGGTCTAATTACTGCTATGGAACGGAAAGGGCTCCTGAAAGCTTCTTATGACCTCTCAGTCGAAGGCAACCTCAAAAAGCAAATAAATAGCAAATAAATACCTTATAAAAGCCCAGTTAGAACTATTTTTCAATGTAACATAGGAGTGCTCTGCCTCTTTCTTAAAAGCAAACATAATTTTCAAAGGCTTCTTAAGTGGCTTGTCACACCCATGTTTTCACATGAATATAATGAAAGTGTCAAATGTCCCATTGGGTGAAACAGAGCCCAATCTTTCCCCCGTGCTTCGTGGTCAGCTAAAGCAGGGCATGTCCCTGGTCTGTCACTTGTACATCTACTTTTGTCTGAACTTTCTTGCATTCTAAGTAGTCTCCTTTATTGCAATCTAATTTTCAAAGTACACTTCACTATATATATGGATTTAACGTGTCATATAAATAATCTCCAGAAAACACCATGCTCATGTCTTTTGTGACTTTAGATTTAGGAGTAGACTGCTGGAATTAAAAGACCACTCACACTCTTAAAATTAAACAGCTCTTTAGTTGTTCGCAGAATGCAGGCCTAAATTACATCTTGTCTCTATTTCTAATATCTACAAGTTGCATTTATTATTTGCTGTCCTCTGTTGTGTTGACAGTCTTTACTAATAATAAATATATATAAAACACTTATTTTACCCATTCTTTAAGGCCACAAATTAAAACAAGGAATACAAGCCTTGGCATCAGAAGCTGGACTTGGATGATCCTTGTGGGTACCTTCCAGCTCAGAATATTCTGATTCTATGATCCTACAGGACATTTTTTACCAGTGTCTCTCCAGACCCTTTCTTGGTCTTTACTGAAGTTTTCAGCTGAAAATTTGATCTCTGACAGATCAGTTACAAAAAAAACCCAAAAAAAATCAAACCACCACATCAGATTTAGTGATACCGTCTATCAAGCACTCTGCTTAATCCAACAGAATGGACTAAATATGGACTGTGTTAAGGTCACTGGTAGACAATATGAGATAACAGTATTAACTGTGGGACCGAACATCATCTTTCTGATGATGAGAAATGCCTAGCCTTTTCGTGCATGTGGAGAAATGCCAGCCTCTTCTAAGCCATGCAATAAAACACCCATTAGCTGCAGTGTTATCCTCCTTACTTCATGGTTTGGTTTTTTGTTTTTTTTTTTTACTGTATGTGTGGCAACAACACATATTCCAAGTTGAGCATCAAAGAGACTCAAAGTTACAGTTGTATAACAATTTGGGGAGTTTGGAAGAGTGAAGCAAAGGTTTCTCATCTGGGAACTTCTAACGCCTCAGCAAAGAGGATGTTTCTATCAACACTGCAAATCACACAGATCCATGGTGTGCAGCAGGATTTGCAGGTTTTCCTGCCAGGCTGTTGAGCCTGAGGCTGACAGAGACTGTCTCAGTTGAAAGCTGCACTAGCTGTGCTTGGAACCTACTGTACAAAAACACATACAGTAAATGAAGTTAAATATCATGTGCACAGAAAGTTAAAGTACATATAAAATATATTTATAGATATATATGAATTTACAAGTGCAGTATACAAATGGGTATCTGAGCATTCAAATCGAGAAACCGGGACAAAATCATGCATTAAAGAACTGTAGCATGCATGCAAACTTTGTGACTTTAGACAAGTTTTAGACAGCACTAGAAATGGAAGAATTTAAAGTACAAGCACTGATGCACGTTGTCAGGTTTGTTTTCAACTATTTTTCAAATTTTGAGTCCCTATACATTACTTACTGGCATCATGAATGTCTGCCAGGCTTATGAAAATGAGCTTGTTTTTCTTGTACTGTGGGTTCCATGATCATTAATACCACACCTGTGCATTACTGGAGTAAATGGAAGTGCACATTGGAGACAGATCAGGTTTGAATACACAACTGCATTCTGCCAAACTGGACAGCAGGATTTTTAATGCTGTTTTTAGGATCTTATACAAGCTTTGTTTGAGCTACAGATCAATCCATTCTGATCTTGCATAAAGTAAAACCAGGGGAGACAACATTTGAGACAGCTATGGAAAAAATATTTAATTCATTTGAAGAGTCAGACTGAGGCTTTTTAAGTTCAGGGGACTGTTACGTTTCTAGACTCAGACTGTGCATGAAGACTGGATTTACCACCACACTAAATGATACTCTTTAGGCCACATTGTATTTGACATGCTCTTTTCAGTGGTAACAACCATTTAAGGTGCATCCAGGACCCCTTGCCACTGGTTCCTATTATGGCAGCTGGCATCATTTGTGGGGCAAAATAACAAACTAAACAAATGAACAGAGCCAGGTTAAAAATAACTCTAACAAAAAAGTCATGATCTGGCTTCATCTAAGGCACCACAAACAGCTGTGCTCACACCATGGAAAGGGTGGTTGGGGCAGGTCTGAGCAGGCAGTGTGCTGGATGGGAAAATCTGAAGCCATGGCTGCTTGAGAAAATGGTGTGGGGAACCATTTGCAGGGATACTTACTCTGTTTGCTCTCCACTACCTCACCCTGCCAACTTGAAAATATGTCCATGGGTATGGAAAGGTCCTCAGGCCACAGGCAAAAGGCTATTCAGACACACCCGCTCTGCTGAGGGAGTAGTGCCAGAGACAGCTTAGGGAAACATGCTCAGCATGCTTGCAGCTGTAATGACTTTCCCCATCAACTGTATTCAGCTCGGCTTTTTTACAAGTCTAATACTCAAATCTACTTCATGAAGGGGAACTGGTCAGAAAGGGTTCTCACCATCCATCCTACTGGGCTTACAGTTCTGTGTCCAAACCTCCTTCTTAAATACATGCTCAAGTGCTCTTTGAATCATCGTAGTTTTTCAATAGTCCATTCCAGCTCTGGAGATCAGTGTATGCTCCTAAATAAAGACGACAACAAAGGATTGTTTGCTTCTGCAAAGTAGCTTCTCTGGTAGAATTATTCATTTGTGTGAATTGCTTTTACATATTTTATAATTAATTATACACTTAATTTTATCTGTTTAAGAAAATTAGAGAATGAAGTATTTGGAAAGCAGTAGAATAAATTCAAGAGATTTAAAATGCAAGAAGTCAGGCAGCTATATCTAAAAATTTTAACAAAATTCTACCACTTTATATTTAGCTGTTGCCATTTTTTAGACAATCACATTTAGTTTTAACTTTGAATGCTCTCTTCTTGTTGATTTTCTTTTAACATACTTTATAGTTTATTTTGTATGACATGCAGTCATATATATGTGTAAAAATAACGTTTATTTATAATTCATGATATTAATTTATATACTGAAATATACACAAGGCTAAGTTTCTTGGGTAGACCTCTTTTGATCCTATTTTTAAATAGTATTATTTTACAAATAAGATGCAAGTCCAAGGGTTTAACATTGCCCCAGGAGAATTAGTTTCTGAGGAACACATTGCTCACAGCTGCAGTGAAATATCCATCACTGAAAATTTCAGCACTTTTAATTCCATCTCAGTGACATCAGTGGGATAACTGCAATATTACTCACATGTGGTACTTGGTAAGGGCGTGTATGATTTTATCAAAATTCTAGAAAAGTAATTTTGTGTTTGTCATTAGCAGTTTTTTCTAACAAAAACTCAGAACAAAAATTATTACTGTGGTAACATGGTGTATTTGTGGTGGAATTTTTTTTTCATTATGATTAAAATAAGATGTAATTTTCCCAAAGTTTAAAATGATCAGCAAACCTCTTCCTGTTTATTTTAGTTTATAGCTTCTTTCTTTTAAATCCCCCACAAAATTTGGAAATTCATACTCTAGCAGTAGCTTAGCCAACCTTACAGAGACTTTGGTGATTATAAGTCACTCAAAGGATAACTAAATTATTGAGTGTCTGCAACTCAGTGAAAGCCATGGTTTCTTAATCACCACTGCCAGACTTGTGCCCAGCCTGACCACGTGTGGGGTAGTACTGCTTTGACACTGCGCATATGGGCCAAGGTATATAATATCCCACACTGTGACACTGAGACTTATCATCCTTGGATCCTCACATCTCAGATGCAGTAGGATGCTGACAGTGTTGTTGGTATCTTTCTAGAAGACTGCTTTTTCTAATGCTGAGGTTAGTACAGTCTGAGGAGAACTGTACACTAAACTATTTGTCTTGTATCCCTGCTAAAGCATTGCACCCTTTTGTCCTATTTATTTCCTTTCCATAAGCTGAACAGCAATAGAGAACACAACTGCGAGGAGAGTTCCTCAACCAGAAGTTCTTTCTTTGGAGATTACAGCTCACTACCAGGAAAGTATATGAAGAATCAACACATGCAACTCTCTGTCCTGCTAAATATTTTTTTTGATATATTGGAGAGTGCAGAGAGGTTAGTGAAAGGGAGAAATGACTGAGAGGAGATGAGTAGGCTTCAAACCTGTGAGGGAAAACAACAAAGGAAAAATTTCACAACTGACAACATTATAGAAATGTATGCTGAGGGTTAGCTTAGCTTAGCCTAGCAGAAAACTCACTTGACAAAGTTGATTAGAGTCAAAAGAAGTGCCATGATCATTAGGGAATGGACAAACCTCTGGCAGTGTTCACTGGCAGCTAACAGGGTATTTGGAAGGTAACATCTCCCTTTCAGAGACTTCCCAGACCGTGATGCCTGAATGTCAGAGATGTACAAGAAGCCACAGAAACTTTTGCCTGTATAAGGTTCCCCAAAAGGATTCATAGCAAGATCCCTTGCAGTTTCTCCTGATTCCATATTAACAAGATCAAAGAAAGAGTGTGTTGCAGACCATTGTTCACCAATCTGGCCAGCTGGGGGACAGGACTGGTGTTGGTCGCAAGCCCTGCTGGGATGTAGCTGGCACCCAGCCCATTCAGATCTGCAGGCTGTTTGCTGCTGTCAGATCCAGCCTGCTCTTTGATGCTCCAGCTTGGAAAGTCAGACTTTACTGGCAAACATAGCTATTGCAAGTAACCACTTGAACAGCTGTGGAAGTGGTGCAATGTGTGTTTGGCCAACTTCTTACCAGGATAGTGCTTGCTTATTTTGTTTCATATAATAATTGGGAAAGCAAGAGGCAGCAGACAGCAGAAGGGGGGGAGCAAGTCCAGACGACACTAAAGTCTGCTGTGACTCACTGGTTTCCCAATGATGGCAATGGGATAGCTTTGTGCAAAATCTCAAGTGCTACTTGCTGCACTGCGACACTGGGTATTCATTTTGTGAGAGCTGGAAACTCTGTCCTCCTGACCTTGCTACCAGCTTTTTGTAGCCTCCTCCATTCCTCTCCTTTAATATGTGAGTTCCAAATGGGATATAGTACTTCATCTCAATCCTCACCAGAACATTATTTCTTTCTCTCACATAGAAAACTCCAACTGATACATCCCAAAATGCTTCCTATAATGTTATTGTTGACACATACTTATTGTCACAAGTTTTTGATGCACTACTAGTTCTTTTCCATGTGGTCCTCATTTTGTATTTGCACACAATACCTCACTTATGCATAGCACATCCCCTTTGGTTTAATAAGTCTTGTAAGATTTAACCTGTTAATAAATCCTGAGTAGAACTTGTTACATCAGCAGGAAACAAAGTAAACTATTACAGGGGTGTAATAAAATTTAAAACTACAATTCATGTTTGTGATAAATTTTGCTTACTATTGTTACAGTGATATTTAAGGTACAGTCATGGGCTGATGCTAGCCAGATGCCAGGTACTCACCAAAGCCACTCACTCACTCCCATCTGTAGCCGGACAGAGGAGAAAAAATATAACAAAGGGTTCATGGGTTGAGATAAGAACCAGGAGAGATCACTCACCAAATACCATCATGGGCAAAACAGGCTCAACTTAGAGATATGAAGTGAATTTATTACTAACAAAATCAGAGCAGGATAATGAGAAGTAAAATAAACCCTGAAAAACACCTTCACCTCACCCTTCCCTCCTTTGAGCTCTACCTCCTACTCCAGTGGCTCGAGACAGGGAATGGGGCTTATGGTCAGTTCACCACCCAAGGCTTCTCCCGCTGCTCAGGGAGAGGAGTCATTCCCTGGCGGCATCGTGGGGTCCCTCCCATGGGAGACAGTTCTCCATGAACTTCTCCAATGTGAGTCCATCTCACAAGCAACAGCTCCCTGCAAACTGCTGACCGTGAGTCCATCCCATGGGCAGCAGTCCTCCCCAAACTGCTGCGGCGTGGGTCACTCTTTCACAGGGCACAGTCCTTCAAGGACAGGCTGCTCCAGCGGGGGAGCAGGGCCCCTCTCTCCATGGGTCTCCCACAGGATCACAGCCTTCTCTCAGGCACCCACTCGCTCCGGTGTGGGAGTTCTCTCTAGGCTACAGGTAGATCTCTGAATCCCCATGGACCTCCATGGGCTGTTAGGGGCACAGCTGCCTCACCATGGTCTGCACCATGGCCTGTAAGGGAATCTTAGCTCCCACACCTGGAGCACCTCCTCCCTCTCCTTCTTCACTGACCTTGGTGTCTGCAGAGTTGTTCTTCTCACATATTTTCACTCCATGCTTCTCAGGCCGAAATAAAACTACGCCACAACTTTATTTATCTTTCTTCTTAAATATGTTAGCACAGAGGCATTACTACAATTTCTGATCGGCCCAGCCTTAGCCAGTGGCATGTCCATTTTTGGAGCCACCAGGGACTGGTTCTGCTGGATATGGAAGAAGCTTATAACAGCTTCTCACAGAAGCCACCCCTGGAGCCTCCCACTACCAAAACCAGGCCACAGGTCCCCATTACAGAAAGAAGTTTGAGAAATATGCTTCCATATTATTCTATTTAACTACTTAATGTGTATGTTTGAAGGCACACATTTGAGAATCATCTGAAAAAACAGGGTCTAGACTAAACTAGTCATAAGGCTTCTTTTAGGCAGAATGAGAAAATCTCCAGAGACTGATTCACTCTAAATGCCTTGTCTGTTTTAGAAAGGTAGCAATCACTTCCCGGATGTGTCTTTTTCCACTGACTACAGAAGAAGCCAATGCAAATGCTTTAGAAGAGATACCAAACTTCCAAATTGCTAAAATTACACAAGATGAGTCCCAGCTGCAGCTCATTCTCCCCCTAGAACAGACAATCAGACATAAATTCTTCAAAGACTTAGGACCTAACTCCCATTCATTTCTCACTGTGAGATTCTTCAAGCAGTTGACTTCAGTGGGAGTTTCACACCTAAAGGTAGTGAATACTTAACATCGGGGCTGCAAAACACTGATAAAAATCTTACCAACTTGGCCTGTGACTAAGCAGATACAGCCTTCAAGCCCTTTTTCCTGTGGCAAAAGTTTCCATCCCCACTGAAGAAAGGAACATATGTTTGAGCTTCAGGTACCATAATCCCCCACCCCAAGGAAGGGGAGGAGGGAAGAGCCAAAGACATTACTGTCTGGAAGAGCCACTGCTAGGTTCAACAGAGCACTGTTTCAGATTCCCTTTTGGACCACTCCTTGATCTTTCTTACCACAAAATGTTTACTTATTTTAAAAGATTATTTAAAAACCCTCAATAAACTAAAACAACAGGTAGAACACACCTGGCAGGTGTTTTATTACAGTAGCACCATCCTGAAATTACATCTACTTATTTTTATTCAAATTGAAACATTTCAACTTGAGTGTTCCTTAATGACATAAAACTAAGTCTTCCTTTTCCCACTTTGAAGTTACATCACTGTAGATGTTGATTGTTTAATTGTCCTTCCAATCAAGCACTTAAATTCCTACTTAGCCCCACGAAGGACATGACTTGAAGACATTAACAGTCGTCACTAATGTGGATTGCCTTAGGATGTTTCAAGTTTATTTGTAAAGGAGACAAACACTCACTGTTTGGATGAATTCTATAAAAGCTGAACATTTTCTGCCCTAGGCAAAGTTTTCAGAAAGACCTCATATGGTTTTTCTGGTTGTAATCAGTGCATCCAAATTATGCATAATTTGGTTTTCATGGTTTCACTGTTGGATAACATAAAGTCAATTAAAATTACTACCAAAAATAAATTTCTGTATGCACCTTGGAATATTCACCATGGAGTTATGACACACTAGAAGGAGATTCACAATTACTAGGAAATTTTTTAAGAATATTTTATTATTTTCCTCAAATGCAAATATAATTACAATGGTTAATCACAGAGTTTGAAATAAATAGTCATAAAGTCTTAGTGTTGCAATAATCTAAAAGAAGTATCAATTGCTATACCAAATGGGCAGAAGCAAAGGAGGGTGGCAAAGCTCTGCATTTAGAGTAATTTTCACTAAAAAGATTCCATTATATTGGATGTGATTATTGTTTACACACAAAGAAGTGAAAAGGCTCTTCTGGACACAATATGGAGTTTTTGTGGGACTCTTTAGTAACTTCCAGACAGGTGCCTGAGGCAAAACTTTCTCTCGCCTATTGCAAGGTATTAATGTAGGCAAGCAGCCTCCACAAAAAAGCATGTCATGCTCCACTTTTGTTTTATAAGCAGGATGGGTCTTCCTGGTTCATCTCTCCCTCCAGCTGTGGTTTTAGAAAAAAAAAGTTTTGTTAGCCTTTAGATTATTCTTTTTAGTGGACTAAATTGGTGAATCTCCAGCAGGGAGTAATGATCTTGAGAGCATGAACTGTTCATTTCCTTCTCCCAGATAACCCTAAACATCTTCTTTGACAATAAATAAAACTGAACTGTGAAAGTTTAGTAATAAATAGACAGGACATTAATTCTGCCAATGCTCCTACAGGGTCATTTACTGACAGGAAAGCAAGTAGAAAGGCCATTGGTTTCTATCTCACTATCCGAACTGAGATGTGTCAGAGTGTAAGCAATGTTGTCCTGCTTTGCTTCTGCTTTTTGCTGCTGAACACTACCCACATCACTTCATTTACCCATGAAAAGCAGAAAACCTGAGATGAATACCAGACACAGATTTGGATTACAAGGTGATCCAGGAGTACATGGGAAGACTTCTAATTCCTGAAGTGGCCTTAGTGGACAAAATCATTTAGTATTTAGTAGATGTTCAGTCCTTTTGACCTTCCGATACTAATGCTGCAGATTTAACTACAGGTATCTATAAACAACTATTTGTAATTGTCTGATGTGATGACTTGAGATTCCTTTGCAAAATGAATAAAAAACCCTGTAATTAGATTAAGTGAATTCTTACTAATGTTACAAAAGATGTTCTAATTTGAACTCAGAACAGAAAATGTATATCATCTTAATTTGGTTGTGCTTAATTTAACAATAGGTAAATTATTTTTAATAAACCCACTGGTTTTTCTGGAAGTAGGTTATTTGAAAGCAGTGCCTGATTTCAGTGCATTAATGATATGCAAAAAAATCATACTTAGCTTCTGGGTGTGTCTTTTGCCTGAAGTGAATACATATTTTAAACAACATATGTTTGGACTTGAAGCTGCAAACCTGTGTTTATCTGATTTAAAATCAGAGACTGAAAATGACACCATTAGAATCAAGCCATAACATCCCAAGCAATGGGCTATAGCTCACTACACAACCCCCTATCCTCCACTCCCAACTCATCCACAGGACTATGCTTGGAAACTAATCTTGTTAGGCAAAGAGAGAGCTTGAGGGTCTAGTTTTACAAGAATTTTTCTCTGCAGCCATGCTTCCCCCTCCTCAACATCATCCCCTCAGGCTGACCTGTAGTCAGGCTGTCATGGAAAGGGCCTACCTTTGCATCACTACCACAAGCAAAGTCTCTTCCTTGTGCAGCTACACAGAAAACTGGATAAGGAAATTATTCCAACTCAGAATTAAAGTGTGTCTCTGCGTGTCTGCGTAGTGTTATTATTTTTAAGGGGTTTCAGTCAAATAAGTCCCCTAATCCCGGTGAATCCGCAGTTATGCTAATGCCAATGCCAAACAATGGTCACCAGAAGTTCCTTGCTACATGTGGAGATAACAGGGTAGAGGAACGGGAGACCTCTTTTTTGCTATAAGCTTACTTTTAAGCTGATAAGATACAGTCCAGCCGAACCTGTGAAGGAGGGACTTGTATTTGCTTATGTACAGTCACAGTGCACTCTCAACCTAAAACCAATGATGAAGAATGAAGAGATGCCTGGAACTGAGGGTTGCCAGAGCTTGCAGTGCTCATATGAGATGCAGAATTGGTCCCTGAGACTTTTGAAGAGAGCAGATCTCCCTGTGGGAAGAAAGACTTTCTGTCATGGACTCTGAAGTACAGCATATAAGCATTGTAGGACTCATAATATTGATTATTTTGGGAAAAGAAGCTGCAAAGACAAATGAGCTAATTTTCTGAATTGATTTACCTTGCTTAAATTAAAATAGCTTCATATATTACTAGCACTAAATATGCATTAGGTTTTTCTAAAGACACAATATTCCCTCACTGCATGAGTGGTTTTCAAAATTACAAAACCAGAAGTTCCTGTCCTTTTCATCTTGTTTTTTCTGCTTTTGTTTCTCAGATTCTCTCTTGTTCCATAGCTCATATATACACCATATATATTATTGGCTGCTGTGATAAAATAAACTCAAAATGCTTTGTTTCTAATTTTTCTTTTCCTTGAATGTTAAAACTGACAGTTTAATGAATCTCTTGCCACCTACTACTGAATCACCACCCTTACCAACACTCAAGATAAGAGAAGCTCACTTTTCCCAGAAAAGTGAGGCCCTTTGCTGTGCACTCTGGGAACCATAATACAAGGTTTAGTTACTTTAAATCTGTTTTAATTTTAGTAGGTTGTTCAACAATCACCTGGAGCAACATAAAGATCTTTCTCTTGAATTTTTGATTACTTTGCAAAATTAGCAAGTATAGCATATCTTACCTATACAGGAACACAACATGTTCAAGTGTCTCTGTATCTTGGCATTACGGTGTGAAACAACTGGACAGCTAGAAAAAATGCTGGCACTTGAAAAATGAAGCTCTCCCACTGACTTCGATGGGAACAGGTATAGACTAATAATGGATAGCTTCAAAAATCCAAATTTGGCACTGTCCTGCTGGCTGTTTAGAACAGCTCAGTGTTTCAGAGGCGTTTTGATCTAATGTCACCCTAATGTTTTCCAAAGGACGACTGGAAAAGAAACTACAATACTGACATGCCAATGGTACTGGGACAGTTTTCATTCACTTTAAATAAAAAAGAATAACTTGTAAAGACATACTAAGTAATTTCTATCCTGTATTTTGTTTGTTTGCTTGCTTGCTTTTCTATATAGAAAAAAGCATGTTCCTGCAGCGTTTGTTTGTTTTCCCATGGTAATTTCCTTAACGAACACCAGTGGTCAATGGAGCACAAGCTGACAAAACATTGCACAGCTCTGCACACCCTATGCACCTGAAACAGTCATGTTGACAGTGGCACGTGAATGTTTGTAGTTACTTAGGACTCGTCAGTCTGGCTTGCAAATTCATGATTCCTGACTAAAATATAGTTTCGTTTCTTTAACAAAAATCCCTGTCTTATGAGATACAGATGGAAAAGATAAAAACCGGGACAAAGTTTCAGCCTTACTTATCTTGATACTGGAGCTGTCAAACTTTTAGAGGCCCCAGGTTCACAGTGTCTAAGATGTCTATAATCTTTCAGGTGAACATATAAGGGTGGGAGGGAAAGCGGTGTTCGTGAGCAATTTTATGGTTGCTGCTGCAGAGTACAGAGGTGTTAAGCCTTCAGTAATTGAATCCGTTGCAAGGTCCGGGCTTACATATGGAACTTGAACAATAGGTATTTACTTAAATTACATAGATTACCTCAGAGATGTGGAATCTGTACGCCCTGCCCACTTCCCTGAACCTTTGGAGCTGGGATCCTGTGGGGAACATAATGGGCTTAATTACGGTGTCTGGACTAGCCATGTAGGACCCGGAAGGCAGGAGTTAACCTCACCTCACCTTTTACATGCCAGTGACCCCAGGCTTGGCGGGGAACCCCTTGGGGCCTCTGGAGCAGCTTCTGGATTACCACGACACGCGCTACCTGGTGCGATGGCAAAGGGAAACTCCCCGCGAGCAGGGCCATGGTGCCCGTGCCTTCCCACCTCGGGCCGGGCGTGGGACGCTCACGGCACACAGGACCCACCGCCCACTCCCACCCGCCCATGGAGAGGCCGAGGACGGCAGCAGGATCCCACAGTAGCGCCCGCCGTGCTGCGAGGCCGGCCATGTGCTCCGGCCCGGGGCGGGACGGGGGCCCGGGGGTGCCACCGCCGAGGCCCGGCAGCACCGGGGCACGACGCCCGCCCACCCGCACCCCGGCCCGTCATCTCACACCCCCGGCCCCGCGGGGCCCGGCCGCGGCTGTCACATGGCAGGGGGAGGGGGCTGCGGCGGGGCGGGCCGCGCTCGGGGCTCCCCCGGCCGCGCGGAGGCGGGCTGAGGCGGCGGAAAGTTTGCGGAGTGGTTGGCGGCGGTGGCGGCGCTGCGGTCCCTTCCCGCTTTCTTGTCTTTACTTTTTTCTACACCCCCGTCTCCCACCGCCTTCCCCCCTCAGCAGCCGCTCCGGGGGCATGAGCGGCAGCCGCCACCCGCGCTAAGAAGTAGGAGGTCGTGTCGCGCCCGGCTCTGTCAGTGGGGAACGCCAGGGACGGGAGCGCGGGCAGCGGCTCCAAGCCCGCCATGCTCCGCCAGCCCCGCACGGCGCCCGCCGCTCTCCCGGCGCTGCTCCTGCTCCTGCTGCTGGGCGGCCGCCCCGCTGCCGCCCGCTGCCCCGCGCCCTGCCGCTGCGCTGGGCACCTCGTCGTCTGCAGCCGCCTGGAGTTGAGCCGGCTGCCCGAGCGGCTGCCGCGGGGGGCGGTGCAGCTGTGAGTATCGGGGCTGCGGGCACCGTGGCGGGCCGGGGGCGCCGGCCCGCCCGCCATCTTCTGCCCCCGGGGGCCGCGGGCGGGCTTTGAGGGGAGCGCGGGTGTGGTGGCGGCAGCGAGGTGCGGGAGCGGGCAGCGCCGGGGTCGCGGCCGAGCTGTCAGCGGGCGCGGCGAGGGCGGCGGCGGCCGCAGCGGGACGGCGTCCCTTGGGGCGGGCTGCGGCCCCGAGCGGTGGTGGCGATAAGCGCCGGGCTGAAACGGGCCCGGGAGCGCTGCTCAGTGTCGGAGAGGGCGAGGAAAAAGTTCTGTTGAGTTTTTTGGACAACGTGCAGTAATCATCGCTTTAACGCTGATCTGTGTGTCGGGAAAGCTGCTATCGGTTTTCTTCGCGCAGCTCTTCATTCCTTGGGTAGTTTTGGGGCTGGCGATGGTGCAGGCCCGCTCGGCCCGGTGCCGCACGGTGGCCGAACCCGGGGCAGCGTGAAGCCAATTGCCAGCTGAGGAAAAGTTACTTCCAGTGACAAACTTCTACAAAGCAAGCATAAATTAGGTCAGCTTTCTAAAATCTTGAAAATGGCCGAGGGACTCCTCACATTTGTTTTTAATCGCTTGTCGTGGAAAGATCTTCTATATTACTCGTATTAATTTTCTATTACATTTTCAAAGCAGATCGAGATAAGGGCTTTAAAGTAAACAGGAAGACTTTCAATTAGCTGTGGCTAATTCTGTTCAATTGCCTCGTCTGGAGGTCATGCTGCTTTACTCATGAAATGTGGATGGCTGTATTGACACCATATGGAACTGAACACAGGCATGGCTCTGGGAGTTGAGTATTTCCAGGACTGGTATAGGAAAGTGTGAAGGGAAAGAAACTTTTTTTTTTTGCTTATGTGACTGAAACATACAGGTCTAACGCTGGATCTGCTTTACATTCAACAACTGGTTTTGCTTTCTATTATATTCATCCTTCTTATTCTTTTGAACTGTTTCAGTATGCCCTGTTAATTTTTCTGACAAAAACTAAGTATTTTTTTTATTTCTTAAGGTAGGCTTTATAGTCTAGTTTTTAGCTTTGCATACATCAGTGCTGTTAAAATTCAGATGTGGTGAATAAAAACACAAGGGGAGAAATCACAGAACTTTTAATTTTTTAGAGATGCTTTAAAAAGCATTTTTCCTTAGCAGTAATCCAAATTTGTCTTTTCCACTTATGTTCCCGAGAGACAGTAAAGCACATTGCAGGGCTTTTTGTTAGCACAAGGGACATTTTTCTAATTAGAATTCCCTTGGTAGTGTAAATTGCCCTTATGTAAGTTCACATTCCTTTAAAAGTGTGAGAAAATAAGTTCCCGCTTGTATAAATAAGCTTTGGTCTGTTGTAAGAAACCCTGCTGTGATTACTCATTGGACAGCTGTGTCACTTGCTTTTAAACTCACAGAAGAACATCTTTGTAGGTGTCACCAAACCATGTGGTCTGGCCACTTTTGTGTAAATATTTCTTTTGTTTGTGACAAATGCCTTAGAAGTACCCAGCTCTTTCTTCTTTCCTCTCTTAATAAGAAAAAGGAAGAGCGTGGCGTTGTCTGTTACCTCCAGCTACTCCAGTACTTGGACCTGGGATTGTGCAATCTGTAAGATAATTCATGCATTCAGCTTTACATACACAAAAAAGGTTTGACTGGTCTGGATTATTGTTGCAACAAACTGCACATTACAAATTGTAAAAGACTGTTGATGAATTTTATTGCTATATGTCTACCATGTTTTCCATGGAAGTCTATAGTGGTTATAGCCAAAGGCTAGTAGTTTAATTGTAGGCTTTCCTGTCCTCTTGAGAAAGCAACAGGTTTTTTTTTTTTTACTGGGTTCTCAACATATGCAGGCGAGCTCCCCCAAGCAGGAGAGTCAAAGCTCTTCTGCCTGAGAAGGTCTAGGCCCACGTTAGGTTTTACGCCTTCCTTTGTCCACCTGCACTCACCCAGATGGAGAGTGGGTTTTTGAAGCTCTTGTTGCATTCTTTCATGCCTTTTTTTGTTCAAATTCCCTGCTGAAGTAAAATGAGCGTGACCTCAGAATAGACAAGGAGGGGTAAAAAAATGAGCCTGAGTTATGTCCCCTTCTTGGTGCCAGGTGGGAGTCTACTGCTTTGTATGGAAGTGGCTTCACAAAGTGGAGTGTAAACAGCCTGTAATTGCCAACTTTAGTGCGATTTTAGCCAAAAATACCTTCTATTACCTTGCCTTCATGAGAGGTAACAGTGTGCCGAACATTGATAAACATTTATAATGGCTTTGTGTACAGATAGTTTTGAAGTTAGATTTCCATTTAATTCCAGGAAATTAAATCCAGTCCAGGATTCCTGATACTGCAAGAATGTGGCATTGTTAGAGCTGGTATAGCAGAACTGGAGGAAGAGGAAGAGTGTTGAGCATTGGCCAGCGTCCTCCATGTGTGCAAACTCCCACTGGCACGGCTGAACCCTTTGCCAGGTTCACTCAGGAATGCTAGAACTGTCAGTGGGGCAGGAGGGAAAGTCTGAAAAATGGTTTTCACTTGTGTTTGTATTACATCTTTAGTATTTACATTTTATAAATCCTCTAGTTCTCTACCAGAATTGCCCAAAAAAAAAGCTGTATGGTTTTCACAGCTGTTTTTCAATATTTTCCAGACTAAAGCTTGAACATAGCAAGCTGATTTATGAGTCACTTTGGATCAGTGTCTTAAAACAGCTACAGCCTGGCTTTTTGTTTTTCAGCTCTGCTGATTTCTGCTGAATTAGCAGCTGTATAGGCCCCAGTGGGACTGATTAAGGAACTGTTGCTGGATTTGCATTTTAAAATTTGACTTGGGGCTCAGGTTTCTGAGTTCTGTAAGGAAGATGATGATAATTGTGACTAAGTGTTGTAAATTAAGTTAGAGTCTAAAAGTTATATCTATAAAATGTGTGAAGAAGCACTTGCCCTCTCCCTCTATGCATTAGGCTACTTTTGAGTTTTTAATCACACAAACATTGATGTTCGGAGTTAAGTTTCAGCTAATGCTGAGACTTGTGAGTTACAAAAGATGGTCATACAAACATAATGGAACATAGAAAGTAGTTTCTTTCGTAGAACAGGTTCTTAGAGGGCAAAAACTGTGGCATGCTTTTTCAAGTGGAGGCAATTCTACTTAAATGTCTGATCACTTCTATTTGTGAGGTGAAGAACAGCTATATATGCTTATTATTGCTATAAAGAATTTCGTAATATGCATCTGATTTCTGATGTTTCAGAGTGTGTTCTATGACTCAAAATTCTAGTAGCAAAAGTGATCACAGAGGGAATTTTCTCCCCCCTTGTAATGTGGTTTTAAAATACAAGGAAAATTCAGAAATGGAAGGCACATAGTAATAATCTTTATGTTTGAACATTGCCAGTTCCATTTCTGTGAAGGAAAAATAGAATTTAATTTTCCAACTTTTTCTTTATACTAGTTATAAGGTGTGTTGAGAAATGCAGTGGACTGAAATGTACTTAGAGCTTTGCAACTGGGATGATAGACTTTTACATTTAAAAAGTTTTGCTGATCCAGTGCTTATAAGTTTGAGAAACTTCTACAGGCTTAAGCTTCACTTAGATGATTAGTAAAAGGCAAGTATTTTAACTCTTGGTTCACTTCCAACCACTCTGATTGAACTTAAAATGTAACTTGCAAGGCTTTTTTCCCTGAATTTTCATGAAGTTTCTTATGCCAGTAGTACTGAAATAAAGTTTAATAAAATATTTGTAATACATGTTTTATGCACCTATTGGTAGACAAGGATGTATACTGTATGAAACAGGCAATTCAGTATTGTCTGGAGGGTTGGGGGTTTTTTGTTGTTCTTTTGCTTTGGGATTTTTTTTTCCAACCTGTATTTGACAACCTGCCGTAAGTAAACTGGGCATAAGAAATTTTTATGTACGTATTTTTTAAAGTAGGTGCTACTTGGAAAATGTGAATGTATCTTTAGTGTTAAAAAACAAACAAAAAAAATTAGTTTGAAACCTAGTGTAAGTTACGCTCACAGTTGCCTTGATAGACTCCAGATGGATGTGAGCTTGAGCTATGAGTGAAAGTGTCTGGCTCCAGTGTGGTGATCATGCACAGCAGTGGTTGTAATTGCAGGATTTTTATAGTTTAAGGACTCTGCCAGACTTTTTTTTTTTTTTTTTTTTTTAACATGTTATAACTCCAGCAGAACAAATCTACTCACGTCTGTTACTGTCTGGTAGGTCCTTTAGGCAAACGTGCTTTAAATAAACCTTTTGCAGAGTTTTTAGGTGAAATGAAGAAATGCAGGTTTTTAGCACTAATGTTGAAAGCTCTTTGTTGAAATAATTACTGATTCCTAAGTCTTGTCTGAAGCGTGAACAACAGTAACACGTTAGGCGCTAACAGCCATAACTTAACTGAATTTTGGCTGTTTATTTGCATAGTTCTTATAATCCCTACAGACTAAAGCCAGATATTGAATTAAGTTTAAGGGCAAAAACTGTCTCTACTCTGCTTTAAAGGACGAAGTTAGATTGCCATGTAAATTTTTGTAGCAGCGTACTTTTTCAGTATTTACACTTAAGAATGCAGTGAGAGAATTTTAAACCTGTGCAGCTGATGCCTTCAGATGTTAAACAAAGGAATTTTTCTCCAGTGTACTGCCAGGAGAATGTTTGCACTAGATTTTTAAGTAGTGAAAGATGCAGTCCTCTAACTTAAGTGTGGTTAACCTAATATACAGGAGAACTCAAAATCATAATGGTGAAACTAACATTAGTGGACTTTTGAAAACATTGACACTGAATTGGTTTTCCATCATTAAGAGGATGAGTCCAGAGCTGAGTCTCAGAAAAGATCCCTTCAGGCCACCTGAAGGTGGTGGAGTGTGTTCCCCTTCTCTAGGTGGCTCTCCCCCCACCCTCACTCCCCTTCTTTTGTTCTGGAAAATGCCATTCACACCGGTGGGTCTGCTGTGTGCACTCTCTTGTGCAGCCCTGGCTTGAGAAACACAGAACATCTCTTTTCCATGCCTGTGGCCCTGAGCCAGGCGCTGGTACCACAGCTCAGCAGCCCACTGGGCCTGGTCCAGTTGGCTGGCTCAGGGCGCACCTTGCAGCCAAGTACTGGTGGTACCCCTCATAATACCCATATGTGCCTGGGATTATTTTTTAAACTTAATTTTTCTTGTTACTGTTTTTTTTTTTTTTAACTGCCAGCTGCAGGAGAGGACAAAAGTGACAGTGAAACTGTCCTGGCAACATTGAACAAGTCAGTTGGGAGAATCTAAAATACAGTTTTACTATCCACATGTTCTGCTGAGGAAACCTAGGTGCCTGGCTGGGTTGCAGCATTACACCTGTGTCTGAGGATGTGGAGTCATGGGTGCTGGTAAACTGGAATTCTCTGGATCTGTGGTTTTTCAGGGCTTAGTCACAGTGCAGAATGCCTAGCACAGACACTGAACTTGGCTTCATTTAAGCCAGTTCTGGTCTGTGTGTAGCAGGGATATGCTGTTCATCAGGTTTCTTCACTTCTGGAACTGTAGATGGAGAGTATACACATCCATGGCAGTGAGGCCTGTGTTTGGCGTGCTCAGCACAGATGACTGTACTGAGTCATCTTACCCAGAAAAAATGAGGAATCATGTAGTTTCCTCATAGATTCAACTTGAAATAACACTTTAAGCCTGTTTGGCTTGATGAGGACCCCAGGCGTGGTGGATGACTCTTTAGTGCTTAATTAGCATGGGGAAAAGTATCATGAAGTGTGCGCAGTATTTTTTCAAAAGCGTGCTTTTTAAAGCAACATTTACCTGATGCTACAGCTGCTCACTGCTGAGGTGTGCTGATTAATTTCTTTATATATCTGCATTACAAACACTCACTGGAGTGAATTTAAGAACTAATTTTAAAAAATATAGTTTTTGTTTGCTGGCTTGGATAAATGCAGTGTTTTAACTTGTAACAAATGCTTGCAGATGGCTGGATTGATGCTGGTGAGATAGTGATAGTCTGTAGTAGGGGAACAGAAAAGTGCACATTTTGGTGGATGAGTGACTGAGAAGGAGGAGGCCTTCAACAGATCTAGTCACGGTTACAAGATGAGTTGTGAGTCTGTACCACTTCTGCAGAGGTTTGGAGATGTGCAGGTTTGAGTTCCTCTAACTAGCTTTTCTGTCTTTTACTTCATGGTCACTTTTATTTCTGTTATGTTTCCAGTACTTCTGAGGCTACAGCAAAAATTTATTAGGACTCTTGTATGGTGTCAGGTGTTTGAGAGGGTGAAGTTACATGGCACTGTAAGGAAAAGTATTTCTTGTGGTCAACAAAAAGTGTTGCATTTTTAGTACCTGGCTTGTTTCGCAGCAAATGCTACAAAAGTGTTAACAAGATTGCATATTAACTGCATCAATATATGCTGGGGATCTTCAATACAACATGGCACAAGCTAAGTGTTCGAGCTACTTCTTCAAGTGTAATTAAGTGTGGTATTAATATTACTAGTGTACAGACATCTTAAAACTCAGAATTAGCCCTTGCTATGTCTGTTTTCTTCTGCTATTTCTTAAGATCTCCATTAAATTTGGTTATGTGGAAATGGTGTCCTGAACTTTTGTGAAAGCATGAAAATACAATTTCAGTTTATGGACAGTCCTCATCGTGTATTTGTGAGCTATGCATTGATTTAGAGACATTAGTGAGAAGAGTAAATGGTAGAAGTATTATGATTAACCTAAGGAATGAGACTGCAATGACTACTGGTTTTTGAATTTTTGTTGTTAAAATACCTAGAAGGTTGTTTTAGCCATATCTTTCGTTGTGAGGGGATGTGGGAGAGGGGTTGTTGGTGTATCTGAGTCAAAATCTTAAGATGTTTTCCATGGGTCTTATGCACATTCCAATGAACAGTTCTACATTGTTCAGAAATACAGGAATTTCTTTGACACTGCTAGCAGTGATCAAGGTATTTGCATTTGAATTTGTATATTTATACCTTGTATAAGCAAATGAGTTTCTATTCTAATTTTGCTAATAGAAAAAATCTTTTTATGTACTTGGAGACAAGTGAGAACATAATTTGGATTGAAATGGTACTGCTTTACCTGATATTGTATGGCAAAACTGACAGGGTGTTTATTTTTGTAACCTCATAGGGACTTAAGTCACAACAAATTATCTTCAATCAAGACCAGTATCTTGGATCACCTTCATAGTCTTCAGGAAGTGTAAGTTAATTTGTCTTAATTAAAAACCATACCAAAACATAA
Organism: Aphelocoma coerulescens; assembly: GCF_041296385.1. Taxonomy (NCBI): domain Eukaryota; kingdom Metazoa; phylum Chordata; class Aves; order Passeriformes; family Corvidae; genus Aphelocoma; species Aphelocoma coerulescens. The sequence goes on along the minus strand of NC_091014.1, from coordinate 32,662,499 downwards.
ACCTCAACCAAAAATACCCAACCTGTGTTTGTGTATGCTAATTGTATAGTTATTTCTCTAGGGATAGTTGCTTGAACAACAAAGATACTTGCTGTTCTGATATTTTACATTAAGTGAAACTGGAATTATTTTTTAATTTTGAGGTGACACAGTTCAGCAGTTTAGCAAGTCCAATGTACATACTTCTGATTAACATCAAAGCTAACTCTCCCTTTTGTAATATTAATAGGAAGTTGAACAACAATGAACTGGAGATCATTCCAGATCTGGGACCAGTCTCGGCAAATATAACTCTTCTGTCTTTGTAAGTGAATCTTACTCTTGTCCCTAGTTAGTGGAACTAACTCTACAGGGTTCATGGAAATGGGTGCATTACCAAGATTAAAGTGAAATAATTGGAAATAGAGCGGCTTGTGGTTAGGAAGTTGATTATGTCATGTTATTTAGTAGTTCTTTAAAATGTATATAATTGAGCTTAATCCTTGTAGTTTTTGTGCTTCCCAGATACAAAGACTGCATTAGAATTAATTTATGTTGTAATAGTGCCCAGAAGCCTCAGTCCTATTGTGCTAGGCACTGTACAAACATCAGTAAATGTTACACAAACTTGTATAATGCTGTCTTTAAAACAAGACTTATACACTGTCGTTATGCATCTTGGCTGAGATCCTGATGTGTTAAATCATGGCAGAATTCTATTCATTTCACTGGACAGTACAGGGAAATGCCCTTGAGATGCAGCTTCAGAACAAGTAGCTAGGTTAGAAGATGTTTTGCCAATGTCTTGAAAAATTCTTTTTGAGCCCATTTTAATGTGTGCCACATTTTTTTATGACTGCAGTTAATATATAAAATTGTAATACATGATTGTGTCCTTGTTCATTGCTTTGCATGAAAGAATGAGTAGGTTACTTGGTGTTCATTTGTAATATGAGTATAAAGTTGTAAAAGGCATGTAGGGCCAATAACAGAAAAAGTTGATTTTAGAGGAAATCTTAGTCCTGATGTTTTAACGATAAGTCAGTTGGGTTTTTTTCCGTGATTTAGTTTCAGTAAACTGTTGAAGGCAGGTGTAGAAAAGTAGTTACTATCATACTGTTAGGAAAAAAGAGAAGACCTGGTTTTCGTGTGTGGGGTTTGCGTTTTATCAGTGGGAATCTAAAAAAGCTATTGATGTGTAGCCCTCTGGCCAAATCCTGTCCTTGAATACAAGTTGCAAGTTACCTTTCTTGAAGAATCCTGAAGGGTTGAAACAATACAATAAACTTTGGAAAGCTGTTCAGTTAATTAAATTGATCACTATTCAATTGCTTACATCTGGTGATTTATAGGGGTTTGTTTTTACTCTAGGCCTAGGTCAGCTAAGTCAGCTGGTGCAGCCGCTGTGTCTGGACTGCTCTGTTTGAATAAGAACTAAGTGACATTTGATACTGATGTGGTTTCTTACAGATCAAAATCAGAAAAGAATGAAAGAAAAAGCAGATGGTGTCTGACAAATAACTGTTGAATTTAAGCACATCTTTTATTTTGCAGTAGCATTGGCATTACCTTTACAGTTGCATGGCATTCTGTAGTTTAAGCATCTAATTGATCTAAACATTGTATTTCATATTACCACCTTGCTAAGGTCTTTTTTACCACAAGGCTAAAAATACTAACATAATAAAGTGGTTTATATTATCTTGCTTTACTTCTGAATTCTTAGCATCTCTCCTTCTCATGGAAACTTAACAAGTTTAGAGGAACCTAAAATCATTATTTTGCAGTTGTGCAAAAATTTTGGCATTCCTTTGAGAGAATAAATGGCTATCAGTCGCTGTTGAATTGTTTGTTTCATATCCTTAGGTCCCTGGCTTGGTGCATTTACTTAGGTGGTCAAACATGGAGAAATCTTTGTTAGATCTGTGCTATGCACTGTATATGCTAACACTTGAAAGAAAAGAAAAAGTATTTTTTAAAAGCTGTTCTCACACTACTGATGCAGTTAAAGTTGCTCTGGTTGGGTGTTAGCTTGTTTTCGTTGTAATGCTGTGTGTGGAGAAGGAGATCACTGAATATAACTGTTCTTCATCTGAGATTTAATACCTATTCTATGACTACAGCAGAGATTGCTTGAGATTAATATGGCAGAAATAATTATTTTAATGTTTTGTGTTAACTTATGAATAGCAGTCTACTATAGTTAAGATAATGGTTTGTTCTATATCAAAACAGATGAACACTGAATATAAAATTAGGGTGGTGTTGTCCTGTTCAAAAATAAAGCATCTTGTTTCTTTTGCACAGGTTTTCTTTAAAACTTAGAGTCATAGAATCGTTTAAGTTGAAAAAGACCATTAAGATCATCAAGTCCAGCCATTAACCCTGCACTGTCAAGGCCACCACTAAACCATTTCCCTAAAAGCCACATCTGCACATCTTGTAAATACCTCCCAGAGATGGTGCCTTAATCCCTTCCCTGGGCAGCCTGTTACAATGCTTGACAACCTTTACCATGATGAAATTTTTCTTAATATCAGTCTAAACTTTCCATGGCACAATTTGAGGCCATTTTCTTCTGTCCTATTGCTTGTTACTTCAGAAAAGAGACTGACATCCCCCCTCCTTTTGGGTAGTTGTGAGAGTGAGAAGGTCTCCCCTGAGCCTCCTGTTCTTACTAGTTGGATGATATTTATGTAAAGATACTAAATTTAATTTTATAGAAAATAGTATAAATAAAGAGAAATAAACATATAGCTGTTTGGCATAAAAATATATGTAGTATTCTGGTAGCCTAAACAGACAAATAATCTAATAGGATTTTTTTCTAGAAGTGAAAAAATTAGATGCATTTGTTTTTTCTGTGGTGGATGTTATTTGAAGGGGTTGAATTGAACTGAGTTAATATATCTTAAGTCATGCAAAGAGAACACATACGGAACAAGTAGAGTTTAAGTTTTAGAACCACTCTTCAGAGAAATACCTGCTGACTTTCTCTATTTTAAACTTTTATAAGAAAGGAGCTTGTGGAGCCTTTCCAGAGCAAACAACTGTTTCCATGTTGAGTCTTTGTTCTGGCGTTCAAATAATAGCATAAAAGAGGGTGTAGTCTTCTGAAACTTGATTTGATTACACTTCTTATGAGATACATATATGTTGGTTCATTACTGTCAGTTGAAAAGCCAGCTGTTTTTTCCAAGGACTCTTCAAGGAATGCTGTAGAAGTGGTACCCTCTTTTCTTGCCAGTATCTTCATTGCTGAAGAAGCTCTCTTCCAAGATTTTTTTCTTTCATTTAAGAACTCTCACTGAGCTGGGTAGCCTTAGAATTTTACACATTCTGCAAGAATTGTCTTGCCCTGCAGAGGAAAATACACTGCTGGTGTGTCTCCGTAATAGTGCAGGTTAGTCCACACAACCATGTATGTCTGAATTCTTTGAACAATGTAAACAAGCATGGGTGGATTATCATGTTAGTCTAGTTTCCATTTCTGGAGCTACCTCATTTCTAGCTATCTAACTGATACTTTATCTAAATGAGATTTTTACATACTAATGAATTATTCAGGATAAACATACCCAGAGCAGGAGATGTTCCCAGTCTCATGGCCCCAGTCTGTCTGTAACATGAAACAGTAATGCTAACATTTTGTTTTTACTGATGCCTTTTGAGGGTTGAACATCTTGGGAGTGAAAAGTATCAGGCAGGCACACCCCCTCACCACCACCCTGGGAAGATGTGTCAGTGTGAAGGAGTGAGTATACAAGGATATTCAGGCACACTCTTTATTAAACGGCTGGAGATATCTGTGATTTTATTCATGTGATGAGTATGTATCTTGTTACATGTCACAGGAGAGCATGTGAGCCTCCTGGGAATCTGGATACTATTGTGAGGTACATGGGTGATAGTTTGGGCTGTATCTGGTCAGGAGGCTTAGGTCAAGTTTTTGAAAATTATATTGCGGGGAGTTCTTTTTGCACAGGCACCAAGCACTTTTATATACCTTCTATGAGAGAAGGCATGAAGAGGGAAGTTCAGGTTATTTGCTGGAGACTGTCAGCACAATAGCTCTAGCCAGGAGGCCAGGTCCCCCATGTGCTGGTAACATAAGCTTTTGAGGAGAATATTGTATTTAACAACTAATCAGTTGTTAAACCACAGATATATAATGTGCAGACACCACACACAGTAATGTAGGTGTATTTATCTATCCCTAGAAGTAAAAGAGGTTAGATGTTTTCTAGTTTGCATTCCTGAAATAAATGTAAAAACAGTTAAATTAATGTAGAATTGCTTTAAATGGTTGTAGTAGAACATTCTTCATTTCTTGGAGAAAAAAAAAATACTTTTTACTGTTCCAAGATAGGTGGATTGCTTTTGTGCCAGGTACAAAAATGGGTACTAGTGCCCTCATTCCGTGGCAACAAGCAAAAGTTCTGAATATTGTTTCCATTCTAATGACATTTCTTATCAACAATGTACCAGTTCTGTCCTATTCATCCTAAAAATCTGCCTGAACCAGTGATCTTGACACGAGAGGAAAACTAATACTGCCTTTTTGGTCTATCACAGTTGTAGTTTTGGACCTAGGGTAAAAATCCAGAAATAGATCAAAACTAAATAATGTAAGTATGATAGCCTTGTATAGACATCCTGCTTGGTTAACTACCAACTACTATTTGCATAGAGGTTTTACTTTAAAATTCTTCTGAAAATGTTAACTACTTTTAATGTTACTAGTGCTTTGTAAGGAGGAGACAGTGATTTGCAAATTCAGCAATGTTATTTAAAATTTTGTTTAAGGATATACACTTTAGATAAGAAACCCATGCTACTTTTACTTGCAGAATTTTTAAAAATACATAATTGTAGACACCATCCAACATCATCAGTACACCGTATCCTTGAGTACTGTGGAAAATGGAAGGTAGCAGCGACTATGAAGAGACGGAACAGCTTTGAGTGTTAAAGTATCCTGCCTCTCCAACTAGAATTTTTTGTTCTTATCAAAACATGTGTAGAGCTAATATTAAAATCCCCATGTTTCTCATTACCCACATCCAGGATATGTAATGTAATAATCCACTTGTAGTTAGTAGGGATGAGAAAAGCTGTACATGGCCAAGTCTTTAGTGGGTATAGTGAAATTCTAACGTTAGAGTAGTTTTCAACAATGGAGTGTTTTAAATAAACTTATAATTTTACATTTTATTGAATAGGAGATACTTTATTTAAAGGCACTTGTGTGTATGGTGTAGGTGATTTAAATTATGTTGTAAGGACTGATCATGTTAGTCTAGAACACAAAATATTTGTTCTTAGTAAAGTCAAAGAGGAAAATGGAAAAGTCGTGGTGTGGAAGTTAAAGGGAGCATGGATGGTTCATAGTTCAGGAATGTTTTTCAAGTCTTACATTAATGTGTGCTTTATATTAGGTTCCTGCTTCACTTTTTTTTTAGAATGTGAAATCTTCTGTTTATAAGAGGCATAATGAAAATGTAAGATAGTAGAGGTTTTTCTCTGCTCTGCTGGGGGAACCCTCCAGCTCTGTCCAGGAAGCGTTTAAGGCAGTGACCATTCACTTTTGAGTTCTGAGATAGCTAAAAGTGCTGCCAAAATTCAGGCAGTTTTTTGAAATGTGTCCATGTGTTTGTTCGATGATGAACAGAATGCACAAGCCACTTTTCTGAAGGTTTTCTACAGCCTTTGGTTTGTAATGTCTTTCTGTCAATATGTGCTGAATATAAATTCGCTGACGTTGAATACATGTCTTGTATCCTGGATGTTTAAAATGAACAAGAAGTATTAACAGAGAAGGTCAGAAGATAAAAACAGGACAAAAAAACTGTAAAGTAGCCAGTCCTAGGTGACTGCACAGGTCACAAGTTTTCCTACTACAGAAAACTGTTTCAGCCTTATATGTAGCTTTCTGATCAGCCACCACAAAATTAGTGTGATTACTTATCTTTTTGCACAAACATATTCGGCAGAAAAGTGGCAATTAATCCCTTCTACTATGGAGAAGGGATTTTTTTTTTCAGTATTGTGTGTCCCTTTCTGTTTAAAATGTGGAAAAGTGTATTTATGTATGTTGTGTGATAATGGGCACCCCAGATCAGGGTTCAGATAGTCATACTGAGAAATAAAATCCAACTAATTGAAGCAAACATGCAAAATAAGTTATGTATTTGTCCCAGCTGACAGTTTGTAAATAAGAGTGATAGCTTGCACTTTGTGGCAGTAACTTAAACCCCTGTGAAGGGCCTTCAGTAAAGATAGAAGGGGTTTTTTTTCGTAATCCATGCGTTCAAGATTGTTTGGTATAGGGGTAGGTATGAGAAATTCAGCTCCTTGTCATCACAGGGGTCTGGGAGTGAAATCTGTGTGTAAAATCCGGGAGAACACTGTCTCGGTATGCATTTAGAAAGATGTTTAGATGAAACTCCTGAAAATGAAAGCTTACATTCAGTAGGAGTGGATGCCTTTCCCTCCTGTGCTTGCCAGAGAAAGTGGTATTGTTTGTTTATAAAGCTAGCATGCTAAACTGAAGTCTGGATCCCAGTATTAAGAAAACGTTGGTCAAATATTTTACATCCTTGTCATCTCTTCAGCTACCACTTTATTATGGGAAGGATTAAGATTTGGATGCTGCCTGGAAGAGTTTGTTTTGAAGAAGAAGTGAAAGAAAGGATAGAGGAATGCCAGACTGGGCTTCAGGCATAAGGCTACTTGGAGAATGTCCCAAAAATGAGAGTGGTGGTAAACCATGTGTGACTTGGTCTGAAGTTGTGAGCAAAAAGCTAGAGCGAGGAACTTACTGGAATTAGTTCTTGCAGTCTTTGACATTTGGTGTGGAGACTTAAGAGGAAGTAAATGAAAGAATCTGAAAAGGAACCTGACTTAGTCAGACTTGCAGACATGGAAACTCAGTTTTTATGGCAGCAATTTAGGCTGACTGATGGGAAAGAGAAGTATGTAGAAACCCAGAGTTTGTTGTAGCAAAAATATAAAGAGTGAGAGCCTAGATTAATGCTTTTGCAATAAGAGTGGAAAAGAATGCAAACTTTGATCTATTTGCAGTGGATAAATCTGTCATGATTTTCTGATCACAGTGGTAAAGGAAAAGGTGAAATAAAAAGAATAGTAATGGACTACAAAAACAGAGAACACTGTTCTGATATTACAGAATGGAAGAGTGGTAGGAATTTTACAGAGGAGTAGGGCATACGAGATGGAAAACAAGAGAAGTGAGAATGAAATTAAGAGGTCAGGCAAAAGCATTTGGATTATGTTTTAGAGAATTGGTGGTGGTGATTGCAATAGAGCAGTGAAATCACTTGTGCCTTCAGTGAAAGAAGTGGATGGGAGAACATTCCTCACCTTGTATTGAAGTTAGGGATATATCTAAAAGGGTGTGCAGTCTGAACTGGCTAGACTTTGATCTGCACCCTCTAAAAGGAACGGTTGCTCTGTAACAATAAAGGGTAGGTGTTTTACCTAGGAACTCTATATATTAGATTAGAAAAATGATTTTTTGTACTGGAGGGCACTATGGTGGGTTTAATCTAAGTCATATTTAAAGTTTTCCAAGATTTTAGCATTAACTGTCACAGAGCACACCAAGTCTGCACTGGGCTATTACTCCCGCAGGCAGCTCTTGCCAAAATAGTTATGCCTGCATTGCTTTTGTTTACAGTTGTTAAAATAAAGGGATGAACTTACACATTCACTTGTCTATCACATGCTAAGTAACTTGTGATTATTTTGGAAAAGCCAGAAAACTGAATTGGAAACAGACATCAGGGTATTAAGAAGTGAGTTTGGAAGGAAAGCTTAATTAGTTGCATATTGGTACTGTGACTGGAATCAGAAGAGAATTGTTATGGAAGTATCATGTGTTTGAAAGTTTGGATTTGCCTCTTTCTTCTTTTTGATGATGAAGACATGTCTGATCACTGAGTTGTTTCAGTCTGTATCTTTCTCTTCCCCTTTCCCAGTTTGTTTGATTTGGGAATCAATAAAGCTTTGGTTTCAAGTTTTGGACAGGGTATCAGTAGCCTACAGAGTTCTGAGTTTTCATTTTCTATTTTATGCCTGTATACCATAAAAAACACAAAATATAAAAGCAGAGTCTTTCTGACATCTGGCTTGAAAGAGGAATGAAGGCATGGATCATGGAATGAAGGAGACCATCAAAAGAAAGAACAGCTGCATGCCTCAAGGAACACAAGAAGCTCGTGTGTTAAAGAGTCATCAGACTTGTAAACCTACCAGTAGAACTGGAAGTGAGCCAGAATCTGGGCTCCATTTCTGCTAACTTTGTCTTGGAGACAAACAGTTTCGCTTGTAATATTTCTGTGACTAACACTTGCAAATATTTAAAAAAACCCCCAGACTTCCTTAATTCAGTCCAGTTGGGTGTCTTAATGGTGAGAAGAGCATGTAGTCCCATTCACATCAGAGACTGCTTTTTTTTTTTTCAGGGTAGTGTTCAGCTTAAAACCACAATTTCAGTATTTTAAATGATGTAATTGTTCATTGCAATATGTCTCAGTAGTCAAATGAGTAGAAATTGAAGAAAAGAACATTTTTGCTCTTCTGGAAGTAGTAGTTACTGAGGCTCTTCTGATAAGTATTCCTTAAAGTTGTCTAGCTTTATCCTAAAAGCCACAAGGTATGTATCTTCCAGCACTTCCAATTACAGTCTTGATCCTTTGTATATCGTATAATGTGTTTGTTCTTTTTGCTTCAGTTTTCTTCCACACAGCATGTTTACATCATTGCTCCCAAAGGAGTTTGGGGGGAGGAGGGGGAGTGCAAGAAAGAATATGCCAGCTATATGAATATGATGCCAGCTGGTGAGTGACAGCAAGAACAGGTGAAAAACCCAGAAAAATTTAAAAGGAGGCTGTGAGTTGTAGTGACACTCAATGGAGACCACCCAGAACATGCCCAGATGTGGGCAGTCATGTTGGTTTTGCAAGGACTCTGATATGGCTGCCTCCAAGAGAGCTCTAATCTGGAATCCGTACAAACACAAGATGGTCGGACTAGGCATCCATCAATTTCCATATCTCAGCCTCAGCACTGGTTAGAAAGATACATCTAGTCCTACCAAAATGTTTTTTTTTTCTCTTCATGTATCCACTCATTTTCCAGCAGGAGATTCCACTATGGTTTAATTTGCCTGTTTGTGGTTCAGATTATTCTGCCTCTCAGGGTTTAGTTGAGGAGCAGGAGGTACTGTGTTAGTTCAGATATACACATATGTTAAGATAGTTACTTTACTAACAGGTATGCAGAACAGGCTGCATGGACTGTTCTCCAAAATTGTCTTTTACTTTTTTTTTTTAACTTGGTTTTTACTTGTTTTTTTTTTTTTTTTCCTTTACTTTTACTTGTTTTTTACCAGCTTGCTCCACCTTCAGGCTCCTACACATACTCCTTGTCAGGATAGTAGGGTGAGATCCAACTAAGAAGTTTTCAAAACACTGCTGATCAGGATATAGCTGGAAGAAAAAGTTACGCTGGAAGTGCAGGAGTCTTTATTTTGTGCTGAGCTTTCAAAGAGAAACAAAAGATAGGACTTCAGGTTTTAATCTGTTGCCTTGGATTTTCCATGTTACAGTGTGCTTGATGAGTTCCAACTCATCAGGACCATGAAGCTTACATGGATATTTTTCTTTGGTAGAAAACATTTCATACTGACAGTCTTTATCAAGAGACAGTATGACTATCTCAGATCTTTAAAAACTGGTGTGAGGGCAATGTTTGAGCACTTAAGAGCTTTTACATCTGAAAGGCGTTAATTAGACCCTCAGCAAAATGGATACAGAAGTTTCTGTGCTGCTTTGTATTTCCCCAGAGTAAGGAAAGTACAAGTCGGTATGTCAGATGTATGGTAGCTGTTTACATGGAATGAAGCTTTAGATCAGGATTTGTAGGGCTGTTACAGGATTTCTGGCCTACCTGGTGTGTTTAAAGTCATGAATGTTGAGAGGGAAGGCTAAGGTTTCTCATACACATAATGAAAAACTGGTATTCTCTGTTAAGCTGGTATTCACACAGGCTTATGTAAAAGTTATTAAATCAGGCTGTATGCATTCATGGTCATTGGTTTGTGGGTTTTTTTGCTGCAAGTCAGGGTGTAGGCACTCAAATTGCAAAAGGCATGTTCAAATTCACGTAGATATTTTTGGTGGGTTTATCTGCATTCCTTGGTGTTCCTGCTGCTTTAGCTGTAACAGGAGAAGTTGTAAGGAAGCTGCAGCATGTTGCTGTTCCATCCACATGAAGAAATTGTTATCAAATTGCTGCAGATTTGTTTCTGGGAGAACTTGATGTGCTGGTTTTCTTGTTGCATGGGATCTCTATTTCTCTCATCTCCCCTTGAAGGTCTGTGAAAGTAAACCAATGGGGTGTATGCAGCTCCTTTTGTCTGTAGCAGCATCTCACAGGAAACGTTTTCTTTTGGGTTTTCTTACCCCCACCTTCCTCTCAGTGAAAAAACTTTAATGTCATTGTACCCACACACATAGTGTTTGGTTCTGTCTTGACAATTAAGATAGGCTTGTGTTTTCAAGCATGTCCTTCTTGACTATTTTAATGATGATTTGGCAGTTACGAGAAAGATGTTACATTGTTTTTTTCAATTTGCTTAAGTGATGAAGAAAAATCAAATTAGAGTTGAACTTTCTCATTTTAAATAAAGTTGGGTCTTAAACTGTTTGGATATCTTCAGTGATGAGTAATCTTCCAGGTGTGAATTATTACACTTACACTCTTTAGAAAAGAAACTGGACTAGGGTGTTGGAGCAATAGGGAGTGAACCATTCAGCTGTTTCGCAACTGAGTAACTTCTACAAATATGATTAAGCAGGAAGGTGCAGTGAGGGCTGGTTTGGTTTTGATTGTCAGATGGACTAGGACTGCAATGTGTAGTGCAGTTTCAGTGAGCAAAAGAAGTTGTTCATCACTCCTCAACATGGCCTTAACATCTCCAAAAAAAGAAAAACGTTCCTGAAACAAACAAGCTCTGGGTTTTTTGTTTGTTTGGGGTTGTTGTTGTTGTTGTAACCTGGTCTGTGTCAGGTAATTTGCCAGCTGGTTTAAGTGCTACTCTGAAGACTGTAAGAGTTTTATTTGGTTCCATTAGGTCCAACTAAACTTTGTAATACAGGGGCTATTATCCTGCCAGTTGTGAGGAATTTCTGTTTTATGGAGCAATGCTGACACAAAGACAGTACTGTGCAAGCCGTCTTATAACTGAACACTTTCACACTGCAATTTAGGAGGCGTGCAGTTCAGGAAATTGCTGGCTTGTGCTGGAGCACACTTTTACTGCAAGGAAAATTTTATTCGTCACTCAAGTAATTGGCAGTTTTAATACCTTGTTAGTAATTACCTTATAAACAAAGTAATGCATAAATGCAAGGCTCTATGACCTGTTATCTAACTCACATTCTTATTTGGCTGGTGGAACTGACGCATGGTGGTGGTGTTTGTTGTTGTTTTTTATTAAAGTAATTTGTTTCCATTTATTATAAATACTTTTAGCTAAGAGTTAAAAAATGCAGTGTACCTCTACCAGACAGCCTAAGGAATGAAACATGATACAAGCTCAGCATTGGAGAGGCTGCAGGATCACTTACCCATTCCCACACGTGGTCAGAAAGCCCATTAATCTCACTTCTGGTTCAGTTTGTGAGTTAGGACATTTTTGTCTAGAGCAGTAGTTCCCCCACACCCCTTGAATACATGAGGGTTGTCCATGCTACCCTAATGTTTGGCTTACTGCTTGATCAGAGCAAGTACTTCCAGTAAAGGTAAACACCTTCCAGAATGAATATTCTTGTTGATAGTTTTACTAAAATTGCATTTGCCTCCAATCTAGGATCTGGGGAAAGCTCCTAAATTTTGGTAATTCATCAGACAAGGTACAGATTGTACCACAGCTAGAACTGACTTGAACTTACCAAGGTAACAAGAATCATTTCAGGTTACATTTGTTTAATTGGTCATGATCTGCTTTCACCCATGTACTGGTACCCCCAAACGGATAACCTATTTATGTTGCTGATGTTCATGTATGATTCTGCACATTTTGCTGCTGAGATGGGAAAAACTTGTAGGTTGCTGGGTATGAACATGAAATAGGGTCTCTGGAAAAAGTTCATGTCCTTGAAAGTAAAAAAAGAGGTGTTCCTTGTAGCAGCCTATGATACCCACGTCTTCAGATTGTTGGATATGTTTTGTTGTGGAATTGGGTGTGATGCTGAGCTGAAGTTTGACCAGACAAAACTCCTGTAATGAGCAGAATTTTTGTTCTTTGCCAACTTAGTAGAAAAATCTGTAGGTTGAAATACTAGGTCTAATTCCACAATTAGAGAATGTTTTTCAGAGGGAGTGCACTGTCATCCATCTTTTATAATCCAGCTCTATTTTTTTTTCCTGGAAATTCAGTTGGACTTTCATGCCAAGGGAGTTTTCAAAAAAACCTGAAACACTACTATGATATTAATTTGCTTAAAATAGGAAACAGCTCTAACCTTATTTCATTGCAATACTGTGACATACTGTTCCATGCAAGTACCAGATATTTCTACTGTTCAGAAACAGATGATGATAGAGTTTTACATCTCTTTTTAACAGTCATGAAGTGCAGTAATTTTACCATATTGCATTTTTTTCATAGTTTCCTGGGATTATATTTTAAGAAATACTAATGAATGTTTATTTAGACTATTCCAATTTGTGATTTTGGAAATTTTTAATGTTATGCATAAAGAGCATACTTTATTGGTTTTCTGTAACTCAAAGTTATTTTCAAGTAGGGGAATTAGGAACTAACTTTTGCCAGAGCTGTGTAGTTAAGATGTGCTTACTCTGGAAATGACAGTCTTTTCCCTACTGCCCTTAAATTTCAGGACCAGTAACAAGATCGCCAACATTTTGTCTGAACATCTGAAGCCATTTCAGAGTCTAGAAACTTTGGACTTGAGCAACAACAATATATCTGAGCTAAAAATGTCATCATTTCCACCATTACAGCTCAAGTATCTGTAAGTAAAAATTAATTTTTTTTTCCTTCTTTCAGGTTACTTTGAAAAATCTTCTTTGATAATTTAGATTGGCAGCTGTTTATTAAGGTACTAAATCTTCTTTTAGTTAGAATGACATTAAATATTCCTACTTTCACCTGTCTAGTTTAAGATAAGCTGCTAAATTGAATATATGAGTTGTTACAATGAGATGTTTTTTAATTCATTAAAAAAGGCTAAGGCCATTATTTTGAGATGAAACAAACAGACGTGTCTCTTGAGAGAAATAATTATGCAATAAAATGAATTTACATTCCCCGTGGATAGGCTAGTTTGTAGTTATATGGAGTTTGATAGACTTCTTGTGAATACACTTCAGTTCTTGTTCAGGAATATTGCAATGCCAGATATACTCACTGATAAAAAAGTAACAGGATTGCCACATTATCTTCTTCCATTATCACACTCTGGCAGAATAAAGTAAAATGGTGGTGGTGAAATACTATTTGACTATAGAATTAGCTGTCAAGAGCTCTAATTAATATGATAAAATTCCATTTATAGATGAGTAAGCACCACAGGAGCTTTGTGTTTCACTACTTGTTGTTAAGAATTTATTAAATAGCTGTAAATTTAACCTTCTAGACATTGTTTCAACAGGTATATTAACAGTAACCGAATAACCTCTATGGAGCCTGGTACCTTTGACAATTTGTCTACCACACTTCAAGTATTGAAACTGAACAGGAACAAAATTTCAGCAATTCCTCAAAAGATGTTTAAACTGTCCCATCTGCAGCACCTGTAAGTGTAACCTACAATTGACTAATTGTTTTCAGATTTTCCAAAGCACTGGCAGTGCTTGAACTTTAGCCTTTAATTTAACCAGAGGCAGAGTGAGACAGACAGAGAAAACATATTACTACAACCCTTACTAACTGCAGCGTTGTACTGAACAAAACTAGTCTTATATGTTGGTGAGATGTGAACAGTCTTTGTGTTTAAAATTGTGTTTGCTTTTTAAAAGTTTTAAAAAAAAAAAAAGTCTGGAAAAGGGGTAGTAGCAATATTTCTGTAAAAAAGCATCAGGAAAATAGTAAGTAAAGTAAACCTATATAGTTCACTGCAGCAGTCATTTACTTACTTTGTGCTTTCACAATGAAGTGAAGGAAATTAATTTGCTTTCACATGGCATGACAATAAGCAATATGCTTGAATAAATGGACCTTCAGCTTTACCAATGGAGTGCTGTCCATAAATGTTTTACTGAATAAATAATAAAGTTATATGAAAGAGACTGGGATTTTTTTGTTGTTGTTGGAAAACTTAGAAAGTGCAGAAAATGGACAAGAGAATGGATCGCACTTTGTCAAATCCTGGATAATTATTTTCCATATCAGATAGTCAGGAGTTAAAAATGACAGAGTCTCTTAGGTTAACCTTGAAAGTGATAGGTTATAAGAACACTGAAATGTTAGGGTTCTTGACACTTCTGGAAACAGTGATTGTGTTTCTTCTGTGTACAAATGCAGGAAGGGTTTAATCAGGCCTCAGTAGAAGAGTATGAGAACAGTCCTGCAGAGCTTGGGATTTGTTAATGATCTTGGTAGACTTTCTGATCTTCACATTCACCTTAAATTTTGGATGTTGGTTATGTTCCCTTTGTTCATAGTTGGTATACTGACCGACTTATGTTAGGTAGTTCATTTGCAAGAAAGGCAAAAAATTTGTGTTATCACCTGAAAGTATTCAGAGAGGAGTGGGGAAGAACTAAAACCTGTTCTTATTGAATGTTCTTCACTTTTTATTCATATTTAAACACACGATGAGAAGTAGGGTTCTCCCTCAGGTCTGTTATCAGGTGGGTTTTGTGTCAGACTGCCATAGAGGAAAGGTGAATTCTTTCGGGACTGACACCCTGAAAAATAATGATGGTATAACTATGGGGAGAGGATTATTTAGACCTTTACTTTGCATGGGGCAGTAAGTTTTGGAAGGAGAGGATTCCTCTTAGTTTGGTAGATCTAAGACTTCCTTGAGGGGGCAGGTGATCACTCCTCATACTACCTTTTGGTAGTATTGTCTAATCCTGTCACTGTGTCTTGCCCTCCAGATAGTTAGGCCCTCCAGCTCCCTCACAGGATACACAATGTTCCCAGTTTCTGACTGAAAGGGTGAGTGTAGTGGCAGAGGGTGAGTGTAGTGGCAGAAGGGTTCGTGCCAGGACCACTTGAGAAAGAGGGAAGGCACTATGTGTAACTGGTTGTGGAGAAGGGAGAGATACGTAATGAGTGCTTGGCGGAACTTGCTTTCAGTTTTGAATTAGCGAACAGGATTAACCATGACATTCTAGGTCTGCAGGGATTCTTTAAGACTGAAAGTCAAGGAACTACCAAGTACTTGTTTGTCCTCAGTATCAGAAAGGCACAACGGTATTAACATGGTTGAACATAATGCATTACAATAAAATGTTTGATTTTTATTACTTTTTGTCTCTGTTTTATGTGCAAGAAAAGTGTTTAAAAAGTTTTTTCCAGAGAGGGAAGAAAGGTTGTTGGCACATAGGTAAAATTACTGTGCTGTAACTGTAAATTTTATTGATGCAGGGAGCTGAATCGCAACAAAATCAAAAAAATAGATGGGCTTACTTTCCAAGGACTTCCTGCTTTGAAATCATTAAAACTGCAGAGAAATGGGGTTATGAGGCTCATGGATGGTGCTTTCTGGGGTTTGACCAACATGGAAGTCTTGTAAGTATCAAACTTGCTGGTAGGCTGTGCTGATAACATATTAAGTAGATTTGCACAAAATTAATAGAATTGCTCGGTAAAATTTTAAGGTGTTTTTGAATTAAAATGTGGTGGTGTGGTCTGAAAAGCAGCAAGCAGTCAGTAGTGAATGTGTAGAGCAGCACATTTTAAATGCATGCATACAGTTCTAAATTTAAATAGAGGCTCCAGCTATCTAGCCAGTATTGTGAGCTCAGATGTGGACCTGTGGCATAGCATGCATGCTGCTGAGTTTCTGAACCTTATGTCTTTTTCTGTTTGTATGTGTTTGTAGGCAGCTGGACCATAACAACTTAACAGAGGTAACCAAAGGCTGGCTTTATGGCTTACTGATGCTGCATCAACTCCATCTTAGCCAAAATGCCATCAGCAGGATCAGCCCTGATGCCTGGGAGTTTTGCCAAAAACTCAGTGAGCTGTGAGTACCTTTATTCTCTTCCAGTTTCAAAAGCCGGGCACATGCCCAAACATGAGTTTCTTACCACTGATTTGTGAATTTTTCATAGCAGAGTTTCCAAGGTGACAACAACTTTACTGTATTAGACAGTTGTATCTTGTTGAAAGAAGTTGAAGTTAACTATGATTGCTTTGTTTCACTGTAGCAGTTGTACTAAAGCTGTAACACAGTCATTTTCAAATGAAGGAAATTATTTCTTCAGTAATTTATGAATTGTTCGAAACAATGCAAAATGCTGTGTGGTCAGAAATGGTGTAGTAGGTTTGTGTGATAATCATAAGGGGAAAAATTGTGCTCCCCCCTGAAAATTTATGTGGGTTGAACTGAGTTAAATAAGCACTTCAGCATGAACATTAAAATGCTTTCCCCCCCCCCTTTAAATTTGCAGAGATTTGACATTCAATCAATTAGCAAGGTTAGATGATTCAAGCTTCATTGGTTTAAGCGTGCTGGTTGGACTGTACATTGGAAACAACAAAGTAAATTACATTGCTGATTGTGCCTTCAAGGGACTTTCCAGTCTACAGATTTTGTAAGTTGACAAACTCAATTTGTAACGTAAAAAACCTTAAGAAAAATCCTGTGTTTATAGGTTCTTTCTTTTCCTTTTGAAATAGACAAGAATGTTCTATTAACTTCCCCTGATCAGTGTATGAGTTTGGTACAGTAGGATTTCTTTTCAGAATAGCTGGGGAAGGGACTCTTTTGTTAAGGCTGTGCACAATGTTGATGGTAACAGTGATACAAACTTTCAGTAGCATTATTGTGGGAGAGGCATATCTCTGCTTGAAGGCAGCAAGCAGAGCTGCTACCCACAGTTTTGGGGATCTGGATCATAGTTGTGTCCTAATTGAATCATTTTCCCTCATGGTAGAAATAAGAAGACAAAACACATTGTCATGACTGCACAATTGCTTTAAGCATTTGAGCATGTTTTGAAATAGCGTTTCTTAAAGGAAGGGAAAGAACAAAGTAAACTAATCTAAATATATTTCACTTCATTAAAACCTTCCCACTGCATACCACTGACCCATCTGTCAGCCAGATGAGCACAACGATTGCCGTTCCCTCTAGGCTTTATTTTCAGGGGTTTGTTCACATACTCACGCTTAGGGCATCTAGGAAAGATGCAAATTAGAGGGGTGTACACTATGTTTTTTAAGAATACAGAGAGTTGGAGATCATAAAGAGAGGAAGTTAGAGAATTGCAAGGTGTTTAGGAATTAAGTGTTAGACTTTTCCTCATTTTTCTTTCTCCTCCAGCCCTACCCTGTTGATTCTTTGCTGACAGACCATTATGTACACAAATCTCTAATCTCTTTATGCTTCACAGATAATTAAGCAGGTATTTGGGGATATTAAAATGATTCTCTGGGTGTTATTATTATGGACTTAAAAAGACATGATGGTGTTTCATTTCAAAGGGATGACAGTTGATCCTTTCTCTTCCTGCGATGCACCTTCTCTTAAGTTAGTCCTGTATCTGAATACCTTTGAAGGGGTATGTGGGTTTATTTGCTCACAGTTCTAAAACTTGTTGAGTTTGTGATCTTTTTAATTATCAAAAAGTACTAATAATCTTCAAAGTCTCTTGGGAAAAATTGAAATTACAAAGTTAATCAGGAAAAGCTTTTCTTAAAAAAAACCCCAAAAACCAGCTAAACAAAAATCCAACCTAACAGAAAGCTATTTTAGAATTTTTAAAAAAATAATACATGCTGTTGAAGAAGTATGTACCTTGTTCTTTTTAATAGTTTTTGTGGTTTGATTTCCCCTCCCCTCTTAAACAGGGATCTGAAAAACAATGAAATATCATGGACTATTGAAGATATGAATGGTGCTTTCTCTGGCTTAGATAAACTTAGGAAGCTGTGAGTATTGCTGCAATATTTGTATTATCATCATGCCTTAAAAAAATTAGCTTATTATGTGTCTTTCAAGGGACAAGCCCAACCCCAACACTTAAGGATATTAAATTTTCCGTAGCAGAGACGATTTTTTTTTTCTCCCTTGCCCATTTATTCTCTATCACCTGTTCCTTTTCAGTAAAAGAAATTCCAGATTTTCCAAGTCAAACTAATCTGAAATATTTTAAGTATTATTAATATTTATGGACATATTTATCAAATAATGAGGTTTTCTATAGTAAGGAGTAATAAGTGTATCATATGACAAAGGCATAGTGACAGGGATAGTCTTTAATAAGGTAAAACAACATCCAGTGGAAGTGGCTCCATTGCACTGAAATTTTCAAATGCAAATTCATGAAATTAAAAGGTGTTTATAGTTTTACATTTAGAATAATCCATGTCAGTTAACTGGAGATCTTAAATGTCTTCTAAAATCATTGTAAAATCTAGATATTTATTCAAGGGGAATAAATAAGTATTTTTTAGATGTGAGACGTTTGGCTCCATTGGAGATGGGTGAGTGGTGAATATGAGTCACAGTTCAAAAACAAATGCCAAAAATGTAATTATTCAGCTCAAAAATTCTCCCATTTAATTACATCTCTTCTGCATCTTGTGCTTAAATTTTTCAGGATACTCCAAGGAAACAGGATTAGATCCATTACAAAGAAAGCATTTTCTGGTTTGGATGCACTTGAACACTTGTAAGTAGTAGAAAGTCACATTTAATGCAAAATTGGAATAAAATGAATTTTGATACTAACTGAAATTAAAGTAGGACTAACAAGCTTTGCTTACGACTTTGGATGCAATACACTTACCATGATTGCTGCTGTGATCTTCAGAAGATTTTTCAGTTTTGGAGTTACACTGAGTATGAATTTTGGAATTAATGCAGAAATTCTTACGTAGTAAGCATGCTATGAAACTCCTTATTTGTGTCTCTTTCACTTTTGAGCTTGAGAGTTCTTTGTATATCAATAAAATAGCAAACTGTTGCTTGAGTCTTAAATCCATTCAGTTTAATAAATTACTGTAATCATTCTGTTTTTCTTTTTTTTCCTAGAGATCTAAGTAACAATGCAATTATGTCAGTTCAGGGGAATGCATTTTCACAAATGAAGAAACTCAAGGAATTGTAAGTTTCTATCAAAAGATGTCATCTCTATTAAGTATCTGTATCCTGATAAATATATAAATAAGAGCCTTGTAAGATGTCACCTGATGCAGTGATAGACTCCTGCTGTAATCTCCAAGAAGTAACATCAAAAGGTTATGTCAGTGTTTTGGGGTTTTTTTATTTTTTATATGATGGGGGTATTTAAATGAGAAAGTGTAGGATAGGAGGCATTTCACTTTCTCCTACGTTTGTTGTCTTCTTATTTTAACTTGGGTGAACTCTAACAGGTTTTAGATAAGAGAGACTTTGATGTAATGTGCTCTAAGATCAGCAGTGCTATCACTGAGCTAAAGCTTGCTGGACCACTGAAATGCAGTGCTGTAATTCTTTTGTAAAGACCTGGTTGTCAGTGCTTGTAATTGGCTCCTTCTCTCCTGTAGTAGCAGAGAGACAGATCTTCAGAGAAGTCGTGAAGCGGTCACTGCAAAAAATGTGTTCTAGTGAGGATGGGTTTTTGTCCTTTTACCCCTTTTTTTGATTGATCAATGCAGAACAGCACTGGCTCAGGGATTGGGTGCAGAGGGTTATACTGGAAGGGGTGACATCAAACTGACAACCTGTCACTAGTGGGGTTCAGCAGGGCTCCATCCTCGGCCCTGTGCTCTACATAAAAGACTTGGACACAGGACTGGAAGGGATACTGAGCAAGTTCACAGATGGCATGAAACTGAGAGGAGCTGTTGACTCCCCTGAAGTCAGGGAGGCCCCACAGAGAGACCTCAACAAGTGGGAGGGCTGAGTGATCACCAGCTGTGTGAAGTTCATCAAGAGAAAACGCTGGGTTTTGCACCTGGGGTAGGGCAGCCCTGAATGTAGGTACAGGCTGGGTAATGAGGTGCTGGAAAGCAGAGCCATGGAAAGGGACCTGTTGTCGTGGTCGAGGGAAAGTTGAATATGAGTCACCAGTACCCTGGCAGCCAGGAGGGCCACCCTTGTGCTGGGGTGCAGCAGGCACAGCATCGCCAGCCAGGGAAAGGAGGGGATGGTTCCGCTCTGCTCTGCACTGGGGCGGCCTCACCTCGAGTGCTGTGTGCAGTTTTGGGAGCCACAATATAACAAAATATATTAAACTCTTAGTGTGTCCAAAGGAGGGCAGCAAAGATGGTGAAGGGCCTTGAGGCAAAGCCATGTGAGGAGCAGCTGAGGTCATTTGGACTGTTAAGCCTGGGGTCAGCAAGACTGAGGGGAGACCTCATTGCAGTCTGCAACTTCCTCATGAGGGGAAGATGAGGGGCAGACACTGATCTCTGCTCTGTGGGGACCAGTGACAGGACAGAGAGAATGGCCTGAAGTTGTGTCAGGGGAGATTTAGGTTGAATCCTAGAAAAAGGGTCTTCACTGGAGGGTAGTTGGGCGCTGGAACAGGCTCCCCAGGGGAAGTTCACAGCACCAAGCCTGACATCGCTGAAGGATTTGGACAGTGCTCTTGGGTATATGGTGTGATTCTTGGGAATGGTTGTGTGCGAGGCCAGGAGTGGGACTTTTGATGATCCTTGTGAGTCCCTTCCAACTCAGCATATTCTGTGGATCTGTGTGAATTATTTTTGCTTTTTCTTCAAGAACAAGTGAGATTTGAAGAGCGGTATTTTATTACTGACTGTGGGTTTTTAATATGTTTTTTAAGGGTGATTTGAGTTTTCAGCCAAAACTGGGAACTTCTCTTGCTTAAACTTCTGATTCTAGATGTTTACCAGAATATTCCTTAGCTTTCTTATTTTTTCCCTCTGTGAATGGAGATACTCTTACAGGTTATGTAAGCTAATAACTAGTTCTGCACTTGGTATTTCAACACATTACTATTCTTTTTCTTCTCACTCATCTTTTTAAATATCTTCACCGAGATAAATTCTGGCTGAAAAGGAAATTAGAGAATGAATTTGTCTCAGATACTGACTTTCAGAGTACCTGCCTTCTGGACTGCTCTCCTGCATGCCCATTCTGTGTGTGTGGCTGCAGACTGTAGTTTTGTATTGAGAGACACTACAAACATGCTTGTTTGCCTGAACTCATAGCTGAAGCTGGGAGTTCAGGATAACATGTCTGCTCTGTGGCATGTAGGAGTCATGACAATGGTGTCGCTAATTAGAGCTGAACAATATTTCTGTCTTTCTCTTTCAATATGTGTATTCAACCTGAAAACTTAGCTTTGTTGCAAAAGTTTGTTCATACAGATCTGTATTGCAAACAGAAAAAAAACAGGCTTTGATTTTAATTGCTTTTTCTTAGGCACTTCAACACATCAAGTCTCTTGTGTGACTGCCAGTTAAAATGGCTACCACAGTGGATGTCAGAGAACAACTTCCAGAACTTTGTAAATGCCAGTTGTGCCCATCCTCAGCTGCTAAAAGGGAGGAGTATTTTTGCTGTCAGCCTGGATGAGTTTGTCTGTGGTGAGTGTAGCCTCAGTTTCTCATTCCATAAACTAAATTTTGCTGTGTGCTTGGGGTTTTTTGTGGTTCCTTGATATGTTGTGATTTCTGCAACAAAATGGAGAGGATGTGATACTTATTAACATTTTCTTCTGTTCTCAGACTGTGATGTAGGTGCTCAAAGCTTGTGGCTTTGTACAACACAGGGGAGTGATGGTCTTCTGACTTTTATTTCAAGTACAGCTTACATAGAACATAGCATAGCATGCAAGTGAAAGCTCATCAGCTTGTGAGGGTAAATGAATGTGCCTCTAGATTTAAAAGATATTGCTTAGATAACTGTGGTTTTTAAAAGAGGCATATTTTGGCAACATTAGGATGCAGTTTTTGGATTTGAGTATATGAAATTTTTTTTCATACTCCATTAGTCTTGAGGTTATTCCAGGGCTGATAAAATTTGGAAGTAAAGCCATACCAACCTCAGTTCTGACATTTTTTATGGGTGCTTGTTGTCTGCTTCAAAAATTATTTGTAGTATGTAAATTACTGCCTTTATATAAACTGTTAAAAAAAATAACCTGATTACCACAGTTACAATACTGGTGGTTTTTTATTTCAGTTCACCAGATAGTAGATGCTAGTAAAATATTTTTATTTTAGGATCTGAGAATTTAAGGTGATAGCATCTGCCTTAAAAGTAAAATTTTTCTATGTGTTTAGTAGCATTCATTATCACCTATGTTATGTTCTCTATTTAAAGCAAAGTGAAACTAAGCATTCAGAGTAAAGACATGTATTTGAGTACTCTGATACGTAAACTGGGAATTTTGAAAATACCAGGAAATTTAAAAACTAACTGCATTTCATGCATTTTTGCTGAATACATTTTATTTTTCTTACTAAAGAAAATTCTAATTTTTTATTCTTTGGAGACAAAACGATAAGTGTTTTCTCAATAACTTCCTCTCATAGCAAATATAACTGGTTAATTTTTACTGTTGCTACTCATAGCCTTTTTTCAGTGTGAAAGCAGGTGCAGAATATAAAATAGTGTACCAAAATGTTGCCTTTTCCCTTCCTATTAGCAGTCAAATATTTAATAAATTAAATAATGAGCAGATTCTAGCTACTGGTGAGAAGGAGAGGTTGACATAATGCAGGGAATTACAGATTACTCAGTGGCTAAAGGAGTATATATGAAATAGACGCCCTGATTTATGAGAAATGCATTCTGTCAAAAAATTAAGCTGGGGATTTAAATATATATCTTTTATTCACTAAATCAGGGGAAATTGTGTTCTTTCTTTTAGCTTCTGAATGCTATTTTTAAGTAATTAATTTCAAATTGTTTAAGATGTATTAGTAAAAAGAAATGTACTGAGTCAGTTGTTGCACTTAATACTTACCACAGTTGCCATGCAATAGCTAAAGTCTCCAATGGTAGTCTTATCCTCGTGTGTTTTTCTGTATTCTGTACTATATGCTTATTTGAGTGACCTTTTTATCACCCCTTCCTCTCAAATAATTAAGATTGAAGTAGTTCTCTTGTCCTTTCACAAGACTAATTTAAGTATTTAGAGTGTTTTATTTAGTTATCCCTGTGCAAAGTCAGTGAATGTATTAACTCAATTTGCAAATGGTATATTTTGCGTGGAGGATTTAAGATGTGGGTATGAAACATGAAAAGCTAATGGCCTGGGAGGTTCTTAAAGCCTATGTCTAGAGTCCCAGATCCATGTTGCCCTGTCACTGGAGCACAGCTTCATGCCTGCAGGAGTTTTGCAGACAGTTCAAGGTTAGGCTGTCTCTGCACATCTCATTTCTTCTGTAGCAAACAGCGTGGAGGTTCTTCAAAGAAATAACACTTTGACCCCATCTGTTTCCCACGCAGTTGAGATGTGATGAGACAAAGGGGCTAGGAAAAACAGCAGGGTCTGTAGGGAGGAATTTTTGGGGCACAGGGCTTTCCCTGCAGTTCCTGTGAAGTTTGTCCACAGATTGGAGACATCTTGAAAGTCTGGAATATGCTAAAGGCTTTTGCTTTTGGGTGACCAAGCATTTACTTGCCCATTGCTTTTGTACATGCAGTGTACACACAGTTGAATAAATAATTCAGAAGTCAACTAATTCTGTAAACTCCCAAAATGGCACTTTGAAGGTAACTTTCCTATAGTAAAGGGACCTCCAGCAATTCTTGAAATTCTTGTGTTCTGCCCTGCTTAAGGGACCTTCCATCCCCTTTGGCACAAACAGATGCAGATCACTGGAACACTGACTTGTACATGATTTTTTTGGTGGGTTTAGGTAAAGCCCTCAACTGTAACTTGCAGTTTCTGATAGCAGAAGAGCTATGCTTTCAATAAAGAAAAACTCACAGCAGACTGAGGTGTTGTAAAAGATGAGAGGTAGGCTTCATGACTGATGTTCAGAATAGTTCCTACGGATGTCAGGAGGTAACTCTTCCGTCTTTAGTGCTCCTGTTGAATAAACTATGCACACAGTTTGCTTTTAAGTGTGCTTTTTCCTCAATAAGAGATGGCTTGGCACAATAAACTCATAAATACGGCATCTTTAAACGCCATAAGGCTAACAAAATTTAAAACAAAAGCATTGTGGATCCCTTTAATAAATACTTATCTGACTCTTCTCTCAAACCTATAAAACAAGGCTTACAAACTCTCTGGAAAGAGTCCTCAGGCATCACATTATTTTTTTTCTTTCCCTCTGTGCAGATGATTTTCCTAAACCACAGATAACTGTCCAGCCAGAAACCCAGTCAGCAATTAAAGGCTCCAATTTAAGTTTTGTGTGTTCGGCAGCCAGCAGCAGTGATTCCCCAATGACTTTTGCATGGAAGAAAGACAACGAATTACTGCAAGATGCTGAAATGGAGAATTACGCACACCTCCGGGCCCAGGGCGGAGAAGTGATGGAGTACACCACCATCCTTCGACTGCGCAATGTCGAGTTCAGCAGTGAAGGGAAATACCAGTGTGTTATTTCAAATCATTTTGGTTCATCCTACTCTGTCAAAGCCAAACTTACAGTAAACAGTAAGTATGTTGTGTTTTGCTTGTGGACTTAGAATGATTTTAATCAAGATAGGTAATCATAGATTTTTCCATTCTCATCATCTGCATCTTTTAGAAGATCCTTTAATATGAGATTACTTCTTAAAAATGTATTCACTTCCAAGGTCACCATTCAGTTTTACCTCTGGTCCCAGTGTGCTGAAGCATAGTATAGGAAAAAACAAATAACATACCCAATTAATAGTAAATCTGGCAAAATCAATGTTACAAGATGGAAAAATATTATCTTTTCCTCACAGGAGGTAAGCGTGTGCTCTGTTTCAAGATGCTATGGAAAGGTCATGTAGGAGGCTGTTAGCAAAAATGAGATTTTGATCTAGGTGGTCTCACATAGTTCACAGTTCCCTCCCTTTCTGCTGGCGACTGATCAATTTAGGTTGTATGTTTCTCTAGTGTTTTTAGGCCCACGAAGGGTGTTCAAGAAAATGCTGTACAAAAAAGGAAAAGTATGTTTGAAGTATTGATTTTGGTATCACCGGCTTTTCTTTAGTGCTTCCTTCATTTACAAAAATCCCCATGGACTTAACCGTTCGAGCCGGGGCAACGGCACGTTTGGAATGTGCTGCAGTTGGGCATCCTATCCCACAGATTGCTTGGCAAAAAGATGGTGGAACAGATTTTCCTGCAGCACGCAAGAGACGCATGCATGTCATGCCTGAAGATGATGTATTCTTTATTGTTGATGTAAAGATCGAGGACACAGGTGTTTACAGCTGTACAGCTCAAAACACTGCTGGAAGCATTTCAGCTAACGCAACACTAACAGTACTAGGTAAGGTACTGCCAAACCTTAACAGCACAATCACTATTATGATGCAAAATAATAAAAGTTATTTACATTTCTCAGTGTATACACATCTAGTATGCATAGGGTAGAGGGAAGAAGGGGCTTCTATTTTCATTAGAGACAGTAGACTTGTTTAACTTTTGATTTCTTGACATTTTGTTAACCATTTTTATTGTAATTCTCTGAAATCTTAAGCATATATAATTTGGCCTTTTTACCTTGTAAGGTAGTCAAGTATCTCAATCGGATCAATTGACAAATTGTAGGCTTTAAGTACAAATCCTTTAGTTTCTTCTTAGAATGAGAGTAAGCTTCATTAGGCCTTACTTAAGGCATTTAAATTAGCTTTTGCTCATGAGCTATGAAGGAAAGGGACACTTCTTACTCTTGCAAGATCATTTAGAATATAAGGCTTATGCTTTCTTTTCAGAAACACCATCATTTTTGCGGCCTTTGCTGGATCGAACTGTAACAAAAGGTGAAACTGCAGTCCTGCAGTGCATTGCTGGTGGTAGCCCGCCACCCCGACTGAACTGGACTAAAGATGACAGCCCTCTCGTGGTAACAGAAAGACACTTCTTTGCTGCAGGCAATCAGTTACTAATTATTGTGGATACAGATGTAGAAGATGCTGGGAAATACACTTGTGAAATGTCTAATACGCTTGGAACGGAACGAGGCAACATCCATCTTAATGTAATTCCTACTCCCACCTGTGACTCTCCTCAAAATATTGCCCCATCACTTGATGATGATGGATGGGCCACAGTTGGCATTGTGATCATAGCTGTGGTTTGCTGTGTGGTGGGCACTTCCTTGGTGTGGGTGGTCATCATCTACCACACCAGAAGAAGAAATGAAGATTGCAGCATCACAAATACAGGTGTGTAAACTGAAGGTTTGCCTTGGAAAGGAAAGAAAAATGCTTGTGGTTGCTTTGCAGTGACTTTATTGTAGGAACATTTGTGTGCTTTGACTCAGAGGCAGAAAGGTGAATTATTTGTTACTTTCAGTGCTTTGCTGACAAGTTTAAAATGTTTCTACAAACTGAAGTATGCTGATGGCTTGGTTTTATGTGTGTTTTGCTTCCCCACAGATGAAACAAATTTGCCTACTGACATTCCAAGTTACCTGTCATCCCAGGGGACACTGGCTGAAAGGCAGGATGGATATGGCTCGTCTGAAAATGGTAGTCACCATCAGTTCCTCACATTTTCTGTGGGAGGGTATTTCTTGCAGCAGAGGGACAGTAATGGTAGGTAGAAAATGCCAAGCAGATTTTTCATGTGGCTTGAGGAGCTCCAGTTTAGCTATTGTCTTTCTAATTAATAGAAATAACAGTTAAGAAGCATCTTTACTGATGTTTAATAGAGGATGTGAAATTTATTGCTTGGGATTTTTTCAACAAGATAATAGCTGAAACTTGATTCTGTTCATCCAAATGACATTATGGTGTTTATTAAATCAGGAAGTTTTTTTCTAGTCTCAAGGGTAAATTTGAAATTAAGATGATATTTGCAAAACAAGAGTGTCCAAAAGAAATTGTCTCAGCATGCCTTCCTCTCTTACAGCTTGAAAAGGGTGTTTTTAGTGGAATGTAGTCATGTGTGGTAATACCAGTGGAACTTCAGTATAACTGTTTAAAGTTGCCTGTTAAAAATCATTAGGGTCAGAGTCAGTAAAGGATTTGTGGTGACTGCAAGTTAAAAGCTGCAGTACTTGATCTTTATACATATGACCCCTAAGAATCCCATACATACATGGTCTAGGGAGGAAAAGGCACCTTGCTGGCAAAGGGCTTGGGGTTGAGATACAATCAGGAGCTGGGACAGATGGGAATGGAGTGATGGTGAGATAGCTTTGCAGTTGTAGGATAGCGAGAGGAACAGCCTCTTTGTGGATCAAGAACCACAGACTGTAAGAGACCGAGACACGGACCCAGACCAGCAGGGAGGCTGAAATCATTTATTCAAAGAAATGAGCTGGTTTTTATACACTTCTTCAAGTCACAGTATTTCCATATATGGTATTTTTCACTAAGCGACCTGTCACACATTGCTACGTCAGCAATGCACTTTCTTAATGTCCTTCTGTGGGGTGATCATGCACTCTTCAGGTGTCTGTCAGCTTCTGGCAGGCTCCTCTCTAGGGCTGTGCTGTGTGGCATCTCCTCCCACCAAGGTCAGGCAGAGACAAGCTTCTCCATGCTGCCATAGCATTCTGCAGGCACATCCCACAGCCTGTAACCCAATTCTGTCTTATCTCTCCCCACAACAGACTGTGTCCACAGCTTTCAGGAACCATTGAACTGAAAATCTGTATAGCTGTTCAAGCAGCCAGTGACTCCCTCAGATTCTTCCAGCTGGGACTTTGACATTGACACTGTGCTCCAAAAGGTGTCTGTCAGACAGATCATGAATTTGTCTCCTGTGCTTTAGAAGAAGGAAGTCCCTGGTTCTGATCCCTGTGATTGGTTTGGTTTTGTTTTGTTTTGTTATTCAGGGATTGTATAGTGAAGCAAACTGTGACATATTCTTTGTCAAGCTAATTAATCGAACAGTTGCTGGAATTAGAATTCTCTTGCAAAGGTTAGGTTAAGCAAACTCTACACTATGAAATGTGGTTGAATACATGGAGTTCTTAAAACTTACTCAAGAAACTCTAAGCTGAAGACTCAGAAAAGACCGTATGCTGACACATCATTTTTATTTTTAAGGCATTTGCCATCTAGATAACAGCAGTGAAACAGACTTGGAGGGAGTTGCAGATCCATTCCTATGCCACTATGGGACTTCGGGGACTTTATATTTAAAAGGAAACACTTACAGTTCTGATGCATTTGAAGCATACAGTACAAGTAAGTTGTTGAGAGGAAGTTTTAGTCCTAATTCAATCTTTGTTGTGATGAATCTATATAAAATAAATTTTTCATTTCCTTTAGGTTGCAGCCCTGACCAAAGAACAGCAGGCTTAGGCCTTTATGAGTCTGGATATTTAAAAAAAAAGGAATGCTGTCAATACTCACCTCCACAGGAAGATCCCTTTGACCAGTGTGTCAGAATTATTGGGACACAGGCTGCAAGTAGCAGATTGATGAACTCTACTTATACTCAAAATGAAGGAACTGGACTGAAAAGCAAAAGTCTCAACTCAGACATATTTGATTTAAGCAGAAGTTTGGAACCTTCATCTATTACAAGTAACAGCACTTTCATGGGTATGTTCTAGCTATTGTTTTTTATTCAAACTGCCATTGTCTTTCCTGTCTTGTTTCCTACCTACAACACTAAGCAAAACTAATTTTTCAGCTTTTTCTTTCCCAAATGTTTGAAGCTAAGAAACAGAAAAGTGACTACAGTAAAACCGTGTAATGAGAATATTTAGATTACCAGATCTTAATAGCTCACACTTATGTAAAAATCTCATCAGTGATGCAATTCTTATCTTCTGTCTTAATATAGCTGGCAGATTTCTGTGAGTGTTAGAATACGTAACTTAAATATACCTAACAAACTTCAGGCATACCAGAAGTTTTGCCTGACAGGCAAAAGGTATGCAAGGAGGGCTCAGGGCAGGTGGAGAGACTTGAACTTGTATGCGTACGTATTGTGTAACATAGTCAACCAGAACTATTTACCCTTCAAAATAAGGCACTATGTAAAAATGCCCTCTCTATCCCTCCTTTGTCGTTTTCTCATGATGTGTGTGGCAAAAGAATTCCCAAAGCTTAGTTTAGGGTTTACAATTTTAATCCACATCGCAGGGAGAGGTGGGGGAAGGAGAAAAGCATTGCTTTGTCCTTGAAACTCATTAAATTTTGGATGTTGTTTGGCTGCTTGGTTTAAAATGCATATAAAACCACATACTGCTTTCATCCTTGTGATATCTTAGCACCAAGCACAGCCCTGGTACCATGGATTGTCTCCCAGCTGGTGTGTCAGCACTGGCTGATCGAGGTCTGGGTCTGCTGGCTCTGAAGGGGACCTGGGGGAATGTTCACCACTGGGCTCTTTGTTCTCGGGAGGTGGGAAGGGAGGCACAAGCTCTGAAGTTTTCCCCCTTCAAAAGCCAGATGTTTGAATTGTAAAATGTTGCAGATGCCAGGACATCTGGCAGAGACCCTGGGACTGCACATGGCTGGCCTCCTGGCTGCCTGCCACTGTTACTGTGGTGGGATTGTGCAGATAGGGTTTTAGCATGGCTCCTGCAGAAAGTAGTTCAACTGTATGTTCATATATCCAGGAGTTAATGTCACCTCAAGGGCACATAGTCCTCTTTCTGCCCTAAAAATCTATGCAGAGTTACTTCTTTCATCAGTTCTCTGAGCGTACTACCCCACTTAAGTTGCATTGTCATTGCCTTGGATGCTTCATAATCATTAGCACTCTTCCCTCAAAGAGCCTATGGTTAGATCTTGGAGGTGGTGGCTGTATAAGAACTTGTGATATATTTCTTGTCTTTAGTTGTGGATTTGCTTCCTCAAATAGGTTGTCAAATTCAAGCCCCCTTTTGCCTGTGCAATCACAGTGAAGAAGACAGCTGGCATTATCATCACTGTTGATGCACGAGCCAGAAAGTTCGTAGGATTTTTGGTTTTAAGACAGAATTCATTTGTAGTTTGGTGCTGTGAGGAACATCCTTTCATATTGTGTTAGGTCAAAATTGCTCTACAAGTCATTGATGCGAATAGAGATTTTGTTGAATTTCTTTTTTATTAACTTCACAGACCACAGTTTTACTTGAAACCCTTGCTTCTAGCAACTAAGCAAAAGCGGAAGTGTTGCATTTCGGGTCCAAAATTTATTAAAGATTGTAGTGTTAAATTATTAATAAAAACTTGAGTTCTTCAAAGTCAGCCTGTGACACATTGTCCTCTGAAAGTAAGTCCTTACAGACACTGACTTGTGACAGCTGTATCTTTGTTCAGTGAAAAAAGAGAAGGCCCTTCTTGTAGAGGTGTTGATCCTAGCAGCTTCCCAGTGGTGAAAAGTGACACACACTGATTGTTTTCTGATTGTTTCCAGGTAATTATTAATAAAAATTGAACTGAAATGTGGAATTGTCTTTGGGTTGCTGCTGTTCTTCTTGCCCACAACTGGCTGTGGATGGTCAGTGGTGAAGGGAGCATGTAGCCATCCGCACCTTTATTGATGCTAGCCATAAAAAGATTGCTTTAGCATTCAGATTGGACTGTGGGACAATGTTGTATAACCTGACAGAGGTTGCAGGGTTACATCTTTTTTAATTCCTTTTATTTTTTCTGAACTGCATGGCAGGTTGCATGTGTCATTCATTTATTGAAGAATAGAACAGGGAGGCTGCTGTGACTTTTGCATTTGAAAGTGTCCTGTGATGCATTTGCAGTTTGGTTTGTGTTCTCACGTTCCCCCCTCACCACTCCCCCCAAAGAAAAATGGGTATGGAAGTAGCCATGAAAACAGAAAAAATGAAGTTGTGGGTGGCTATACAACTACTTGGAAATGTTTTTAACGTCTCTGGTGGCAGAATCTTGCCTTATGCTTGTGATTGCATGGATGTTAAACGGTAAAACAACGGTTAAGTAAACTCTCACTTTGATGAACTTTTGTCAATCCTTGGCTTGCATTCCAATGTCACTTATGGACACTAGGGTGAAACACAAAGCTTTTAGCATTAGTACTTCTGTGCTCACTCTTTCACTGTCTTTCAGGAACATTTGGAAAGCCTTTATGGAGGCCTCAGCTGGACTCTCTTACAAGCTGTAGGCAGCCAGCAAGTTGCCAACCAAAAACCTCCCGTAATAGTCATCATGTCTCACTGGACTTCGATGCAGAGGCAGATGAAGAGGGAAAGGAAAGGACAGTTTCAAAAGGAGAAAACAGCTTTTATACTTGCAAACAGTCCTTTGAAAACTTTAGGACTTCTACTTTCCAATCCTGTGATTTGGATACATAGCTCCTTTTGGACTTAATGATTTCTGGAACCAAAGAAATAATTTGACATACTACTACCTCAGTATGGAACTGTATTTAAAAAGGGAATAAGGAGAAGAAGAGAAGAAAGAAACCACGTGATGCTGTGAAATCAGAAGAAAAAAAAAATTTTTTTTCCAATAAAGCATAATTTCCAAGATGCTCTACATTGGTTATACAGGGAAAACATTCCTTATAAAAATACTATATTTGTAATTATTTTATAACTTTTTTTTAATGCAGATAATATGTTTTGTAAATTAATGGTGTAAATAATACAGTATATGTATTTCTATGTCAGACTTAATTTCCCTGAAATGAGTAGTAAGCATTCTAATTTTGTACTGTTACTTGTACCTTTTTACAAATGGAAACTCCATGCTGTTTGCAGGTATCATGCATCTTATTTGCACATTACTTTAATAAAATATGCTGCCATGTGGTCTCTGACCCACATTAGTGTATGAAGAATGAAAAGTGTGAATTATGTTTGTAGACAGTGTTGCAAATGTAGGTGCCTTCTGATGCATGTTTGCACCTTTATTTGACTTAAACATGTACCTTAGATTTACTCTGTAAAATGTGTTCGTCTTCAAAGAGTGGGTGTGGTCCCACCACAACTACTGGTAAGGTGGGTTGAAGCTATTTGAACCAAAACAAGGCTGTGAATTTTCCAGTGTATGAATTCCCCTTATCAGATGTGTGCGTGCACACACTCGGTTTTCATGCCCATGGGGCTGTAGTACCAGCAGTTTGCCCGTGCCTTTGTTAGTGTGCCTGCATCTGGTGGAGGGATATATGCATATCAATTCATATCAAGCTATTAAGTAAAAGAAGAAGAAAGGCACTGGATATCTGCCTGGTAACCTCGCTCTTCTCCGAGTTGCTCAGTGTCAAGTGTTTGCCAAGTACACAGTACGTGCCTGAGTCTTTGCTTTCCCATACCCTTTCTCCCTCTTTTTTGCTTCTGCAGCCACTCCCTGCTCAACACGAGGTAATCCAAGAACAAGATAATGTTTTCTTTGGTTTAATTCATGCTTCTGTTCCTTACTTGGCTGCCCTTCTCTGGTTATAAATGAGATCTGTGCTGTATTTAATTGCTCAGTCAAGTTGAGCAATTGTAAACTCTTGCTGGATTATTTGTAGTAATGAACCCAATATCTTTAACTATACAAAGTCAAGAAAGAGGATTGCTTACTATAAAATTGTAGTTAAAACTGAGTGAAAACACTGTTTTGTTTTTCTATGTACAGATGCCTACTTTAAAAAAGCTGTGAATCCTGTTGTCATCACTGCTCTAAAACAGCGAGACTTCAAAATGGTTAATTCTACAGGACGTTGGTTTTTCAAATCTGCCTGCTTTGAAGGTGTAAACTTACATGGTTGCCAAATAGCTTCTTTTAAACTAAATTAAAAGCAGCTGTTAGAATAGGCCATCACAGGCATCAAGGCTAAAGTGAGAGCAAAGATTTTGTTGCCTGGTGTATCTGAACTAAGGGCTTTTAGTTGTCTGTAGCCAGAAACCTGGTACCCAGATTGCAATGCAATTTCCCTTTAATTTAAATACCAGTATTAGAGACAGGAAGTTAATCCATCCTTAGGCACTGGTGGTCTTAAGTCTACAGAATGGATTTTGCGTGCTTCAGTTGATCATATTGCCAGATTTTTTGACTTATTGTTAATTTGTCTTCATTGCTGCCAGATGTGCTGATGTGGTGACAGACATTGGTATGGGTATTTGATTATAATTAAGTGCATTTGAAACAGATTAATTTTTCCTCAGTTAAGCACAAACCTGTAGGTCAATAAGGCAAGCAATCTAAAATTTGATTCACTAATATATCTCTTTTTTCTGCCCTGCACCCACCTCCCCAATGACCCTGTTTTTAGGGAGAGGAGAGCCAGGGGCTAGGGGCTATGATAGCTCCAGTTTATAACCAGACATTGCTTTTTTGACATACTAAAAAATACTGAAGTTAAAAACAGTAACTCCAGATTTAGTGTTTATCCTTAAGAACTCTATGTTAAAGGTCCATCATGAAAAACAAGCTTTAAATTTATTTTCTGTAGTGGGTGAAGGTTGAGAACAGTGGCAATGTCATTTTATTCCTTTTTCATCTTCTCCCTTGCAGAGATCCTAATCTTCCAAAGGCTTGGATGTCTGTACCTAAATAAATGTTCAGGGTCAATGACTTGAGTTTTAAATACTTTCCATCAAGTTTCATTTAGCAATCTAGACATAGGAATGACTTATTTTTATTTCATGCCTTAAATGCCCAGAAATGGAAATTTCCGAAGTCCTCTTTTCTGCTAGCTTGAGTTTTTGTGTTTAATAAGCGGACTGTGCTTAAATACAGTGGCAATCTGAAATTTGCAAGATAGTTGCAATATCTTAGTAGTTCTTTTTAAGACCACTGATGTAAACAAACATCTGTTTTAAAGGCTTGCAAGTTTGCTTGCCTTCATTCTTTCTTTTTTTCTTCTCCTCTCTAAAGATGCAGATGTTAGTGAGTTGGTAGTTGGATATTTACCCAGCTGAAAGCTAAATCGTAAATTGATGTGATGGGAAAATAAATCGCAGCCAACCCTGAGTAAAGCTTACACTGCATCTCAAGAGTTAGAAACAAGTGTTGTGTTGCTGTATGACAAAACAGACATTTTGTGGTTTAATGACCAGCAGCAGCTGGAATCTTGCCATGGGCTCACTTAAAACTTGTAGAATGTTCTTTAAGGGTAGTATCCACTTAATGCGTTACACAACAAAATGTTTTATCTGTTGAACTCACATAAGCAGTTGCTGAGGTATAGTTTCTGCAAGCCCTAAATAATAATTTTAATAGTTTTAGACAGATGAATGGAGTTACTCATTTACCAGAATCTCTCTGGAGCAAGCATTTTCTTAACGAGTAATCGAAATGGTGTGTATGAGATGACACTAGGGATACCTGCATTTACTGAAGGCGGTTAGAATTTCAAACACAAAAAACCTTATGGAGTACTACTGTAATGCAGCAGCAAGTGCTTTAATTTAAAATGCTTAACTGTAAGAGGATCTTGACAAATGGTAAAGTTAGGTGCAAAGTTTTCTCCAACTGAGGGTTCATTAGTTTCACCAAACATTTCTTATTTCAGTCTCGGGATCTCTTGAACACAAAAGCTTTATTCCTTGAGCCACTTCAAAGAAGCTTAAAACTAAGATTTAGATTTGCACTGCAAACATTTATGTTCTGCCTGTCTTACAAACCAGGACTATAATTGGGGACTGTGTTCCATCTTGAATATAAACATAAGCAGAAATTCTGTTAGCTATTTGCAAGATTTCTTGTTGCAGGTATGACACGTCAGAGAATTACACTTTCTCAGTGAGGTCTATCTTTTTTTGTTCACTTTGTGTATTGGCTTTGTCATAGAGAATGTATCTTGACTAGTTGGATGTTAGTTCACAGCCTTCTGAAATTATTTCGTTAAGAAAATGAGAGAGGGGAGCCTCAGCCTGTTCAATAAAGGGAAAAAAACCAATGTGTGACAAGATGCAGTTTGTGTTCATACCATTGTACTCCAATTAAGAGCTTACCAGATACCTTCCTTTTTTATGTTTCAGGGAAGTGTTACGGGAAGGAATAAAAGCAACAATGTCTTGACTCACTAATGTGTGGCAAAAAGTGCTTCTCTTGGTTGTTGTGCTTAAGTATAAAGGTCATTGTTCCCCTGAAATAAATATGTGCACACCTGACCTCTTACCAAAGGCACAGGTCACCTCTCCTGTTTCCCCTGCTGATCTTTTTCTCATGGCTCAGTAGTGCTCCCATGTCCTCAGGGGACCCTCTCTGGTAACCTACACTCCTCTGTTTCCAGTTTCTCTGCTTGGCTGGGACAAATGGAGTCAGGGTACAGAGCACAGTGCAATTGCAGACAGAAAGTGATTGTGTGCTGGAAGAGAGGAGGGAAAGCATTGGAGAGGGACAGGCTAGCCACAGCTTTAGGAAGAACTTGGTATGAATGTGCAGAAAATGCGTAATTCAGAGGACAGGGATAAAATATTTATAATACAATAATATGAGCATAATAAAGAGCATTTCTGTACTTTAC
Organism: Aphelocoma coerulescens; assembly: GCF_041296385.1. Lineage (NCBI taxonomy): Eukaryota > Metazoa > Chordata > Aves > Passeriformes > Corvidae > Aphelocoma > Aphelocoma coerulescens. Next base: position 32,626,853 of record NC_091014.1, on the reverse strand, counting down.
AAGCTTTACAATACTTTCTGCATGTTTAATTCTACTCATCCTCTGTGCTTTCAAATGCCAAAAGCAGCAATGCACCAAAGAGCAAATCAGCTGGAGAGTGACTTCTTACTGCATCTAAAATCTCCTTTTCTGGTAGGCAAGAAACAAGATCCATTTGTTATTCTGTATTTATCTTCAAGACTAAATACTGCTGATGTGGTGCATAGTTTCCCAGAGTCATGTGGTCTGTGGGGTCCACTGTGTCAGAATGCATGTGATCAATGTGACTCAAGAATGCCATGGGACAGCAGGACCTGACAGTGAAGTTAGTAGTGATTCTAAGTTCGCTGCTTATAAAACAAATTTAGGCTTTGTGACTTCAGAATTTTTTTTCCCCACACTACAGAGAACGGAACCATAAATTACTCTAGGTTAGGGAATACTGAATAGCACTTCGGCATGATTCCTCTGCTTCAGCCATCAACAAGGCTATTGGTGTTATTCCTATTCAGTTTGGCTCTTAACCATGGGCTGTTGAGCAGCAGTTTCAGTGCAGGAATTTGCAGTGTGAGTACCGGTATGTACTCTGTTCTGAAATTAACGGTGACTAGTTTTAAGGCATGTGAATTTCAAATATGGCATTGGAAATGAAGATCCAACTTACTTGACAGAGGTAGTAAGATCTCCTGGATATAAGACAGGCTTGGGGATTTTGTAGGCCCCTACTTTGAAAGGCTGGTATACAACATTGTCTAAAGACACACTCATTTGCCATAGCAATGTGTGACCTACTTATTTTCAGCACTTCCTTTGTAGGTGTGCATGGAGAAGCTATGGCTTATGATTTGGGTCTGCTGCTGGATTATCGAAATTCAGGTATTGGTTATAGAGATGTGTGAAATAACATCTTGGAGAGTGAGGCTTCAGCTTCTTTTATGGCAAAATGTTGCAAGGCCACATCAGTTCCTATCCAGTTAAAGAAATGCCCTTTGGTACTCTTCCTGGTGTTCAGCCTGCTTATTTTAGAAATCACTGAAAAAATACTGTCATGGAGGAATAGACATTGATGTCCTTCGGTTGCTTGCAAAATGCTTGCATTTTGTTTTGCTGTAACATGAAGAATTCAGGACTCCATTCAGCCTCTGTTCATCAACAAATAGTAGACTAATTTCATCCTGATTTTCATAGATGTGCGAGCACTTGACAGCCGTATCTAGTTCTGTCCTGTGCTGGCATGCTTCATGTTAGGGAAGTAGTCAGAGCTACTGTAAGGCAGAGCTACAGAGATACCTTAAAGGGGAATCAGGAGAGGAGGGCTGTAGTTTCCCTCCACAGAGGGGTTTTGAATAGTTCTCTTGTTCCGAGGGAGTAACTTGTGTAGGTTTTAACATTTAGTCCCCATAATTCAATAAGCTTATCAAAGAGTTAGAGCTGCCACTTTATTAGCCCTTGAATGGGGAAGGTGTGCATTTTCTGCAGGACAGTATGATGGAGTTTTTGGAACTGCTTTTTGATCTCATTGTGATTCTAGACTCTTAGAAGTGAGCAGAAAGACTTGGTCCTTCATTTGGCATATGGAGGTCCCTCATGATCTGCCTTACTGGATGCAGAAAACTTTAGCAGTCTATTGACTAACCAGAGAGTTCACACAAAAAAAATTCATTCACTGGTACCACATAATAATTGTTAACACATCTCCAAATGAGACTTTTGTTCTATGTATTTTTAATAGCTGTGGCTGACTAGCATAGCAATGAAGAAGCTGCTGTTTGAGTAAGTGGTAGGAGGCATATATAATTAAGCCAACTCATAACTGAAACTAGCCACTCTCCTGGCTTAAAATAAACTGTATTTGTACTGCTACCTGCTGCAGGTCTGTACACCAGCAGCATTAAGAAAGCATCAGTGCTACAGCAGCCAGCTGCCCGTAGCCTGGCCTCTGCCACAGAGTGATCGGATTCTTTATTAGTGTAAAGTTCTTTCTCTATTAACCTTCCCTCAGGAAAGGGGAAACACGGCCTCCATTGTAATTAGCTTAAACAGCCTTCCATGTAAGCTAAAGAATGGAAAGTGTCAGGGGTGCTTGCAGCAGCCTCGTAGGTATTTGCTGTTAGCAGGGAAAAGTTAATCTGCTCTCAGATTTTGGCAAGGGCACAAAAGCCCACGTGTAAAAATGTTCTTAGAATGAATTACATTTCACATAAATGTGACCACACAGTAGGTAAAGTAGTAAAATGGTGGTGATGATGGAAAATATGACTAATCAGAAAGCTGCATTAAGTTAATGAATAAAATTGTCCTTTAATATAAACTGAGGTTCTTAAGTGCTTTATTTTAAAAATGTGTTTGTTTATTGTTCTGTAGCTTATAACATCTGTTTTATTTCACCTACCAGCACAATCTAGCAGTTTTGTCTGAAACAGCATTTACATTCAAAGTATGGGGGTTTTTTGAAAAAAAAAGAGAAGAGGATGAAATCAAAAAGCAATTCTGTGACACGGAGTCACTGAACTTGTTTTACTGTCTTAAATCAGAACATGAAAAAAGACTGAAAAAATAGAAATGTTTTGATTTTTCATTTTGAAATTACTTGTCTCAAAATTATTTTCATTTTTGTTTTTGAATTCTTTCTTCTCCATTCAGAACTGGAATATAAAGTGCAGAGCCCCTTGGGTTATCAGGGCAACACAGACCAGGCACACAGCTGGAGTGTGTGGAGCTGTTGCTTGTTCTTTCCCTGCTGCACGTCCTTCTTCCCAAATCCATTTGATCTAAGTTTGGCAGGTCCTCAGGGATTGATTCTCCTTCCTACCAGAGCATGTTTCTCTCCTTGATTTCTTCTTAGAAGTACTGATTCAACAAATTTCTATAATCATAAAGAATCAGGCTTGATATTTTTCTGTGTGATTAGAAATGTTCTGCTCCCCGTGCGCTTTGAGAGCTGTAGGAGGCTGGTCCCTGCACCTCCTGTGTAACCCAGGATGGGTTCTGAGCAAGCTCCAAGTGGCCTCTCAGCACTGCTGTGTGTGCTGTTGGCAGGGGAGCCACAGTGGCAGCCTTGCTCTCCACAACTCCCACCCTGGGGGATGCCTTGCTGCAGCAGATCTCAAACAGCACCTCAGATTCAGGAGCTGTGTGAGCAATGCCCAAATCATCTCTTCTGTTAACTACCTGATGCGGCCTTCTATTTGCGCTTCAGTTTATCTCTCAGACAAGGCAGCTGAGGAAACTTCTTAGAGTCTGCAGCATCTGATCATTGATCAGGTGCAGGGGCTGAGGAGAGGCATCTGGGAAAGGCATTCCTACCTCTCTCCTCCACTCAAAGCTTTCCAGCTGTTCAGTAGCGTTGGGCCTCTTTACTCCTCACAAAACATTCTTAAATGGAAAAGCAGGAATTTGTTCTTGTAGTTCATAGCAATTACAAAGTAACTATTTAATAAATTTTGGTGGGGTTTTTCTTCTTTTTTTTTTTAATGAGGTCTTTCACAAAGGAGTTTTCAGCTTATGTGGACTTCCTGCTCAAGCTTCATGTATTTGTCAGGAAAGAAAAAAATGGGTCTGCTTTTTTAGGGCCAGGTGTTTTATATGGCTGAGTTAAAACACGCCTGGAAAGGCTGTGGTTGTTTTCCTGTCTGAAAAGTACTGCATTTATTTGTTATTTTTCCCCTTCCTTTTTGTAACATTTAGCACATAAACTCTTAGATATGCTATTTATTTCTGTGTTTTCTATTTGTGAATCTCTTATGGCCATTAGTTTCTTTGCAACGCTGGAATGAAAACTGAACATTAGTTTCCTCCTCTCCTCAAATATTCTTACAGATGTTGCTTTAAATCAGTTATAGGGCTGACATAGCATTTGGTTGCCTGACAAATGTGCCATAATAACACAGCTCAGTAAAATGTGGAATTTCTGAGGTACTGCTTGTAACTTTTTCAATGCAGTTGTAAATTCCCATCCATGTCAGCACAGGTGGAAAGATAGTCACAAATAATGTATGCACATGTGTGTGTGTGTGTGTGCGCCTGTGTGCACATGTGTGTGTGGAGGTTGGGGAGTAGAGGTTGCCTGTACTTATTTGCTCTAAGGAGTCCTCTAGGTGGTTCACCACTTTCATTACTTAATTCAACTACTTGAAGCAAATTAGAAAAATAAATACTCTCATTAAACTCAAAATTTTCTTGCTAACAAGGTTTTAGAGAGAGAATGTGTTCCCGCAAGTTGAAGCAGGAGGCTGTGGCAGCTGAAGGTAGGAGCTGGCCCTGGTCAACCCTGACAAGCTTCACAGCAGCCCCTCAGACAATGATAAAAGAGCCATTTCAGGTACCCACCATGAGTTTCTGCTTCTTAGAGGGCTGAGCCGAGCTGCTCAGGAGAATTCAGCAGTGAGCTGGAACACTGTGCTGGTAGTTCACAGCAGTGGGCAGGGATGGGAATGTGCATCGCCCCGAGATCTTTTGCTTTTCCTGTTCCCTTGTGTGATCAGTTCTGAGAGGCGAGATGTTTGGATATGTTTGGGAATACAGCTAATCCTACTGAATGGTCCATGCTAACAAGACAGCCCCCATCCAGCCTTCCTGGCTGTGCCAATCATTCTGCCTCCCTGGTGAGAACTTGCTTTTCATCTGAACACATGCTGAGCCAGTCAAGGAATTAGACCATCCTTTCTCTGAAAATTAGTATTTTCTAGCTGTTCCCTTTGATTACATGAGTATAAGACTACTCAGGAGTTGTTACACAATAGCTAAGAGCAAAACATTTGGAGGAATCTTAGAATTTGATGAGCTGCTTCTGCTGAACTACCTGGGAGGAAAGCCAGGCAGAAATTCTGGGAACACTGATTTTAGAAATATTGCCTCTTCTTACAATGAATGGCAAAAAGAATAATTGCTTAACAACTAAAGCTCACCCTAGAAACCTCTTTCTTAGCTATTATTTCAATCATCACTACAGAAACATAATTTAGAACAGAATTCTGACTTACACTGCATAATAATATTTGTAGAGCATGGATACAGTGACGAAAATCAAGCTTCACACAGAACTAGTGCTAAAAGAATATTTATTCTCACAGTTACAGGCTTTAAAATCAGGTGTTTTTAAAGGTAAAAATGAGTATTTGGCCTTGTCAAAGTCTTCATGCAGTATCTATCTTTAGCTGCTTGGAAACAAGCAGTTTTCTACATCTAGTAAAGTAGTCTGTATACTGTGTTTTCACTTCTTATATTTCAAATACAGTCCACCCACTAAACACAATACAATTTTCAACAGACAAGGACTATTAGAATTTAAAATTTGTGGAATAAATCAAATAGCTTACTTGGAAGACTAACCAGTGAGTATTCTATTTTTTTTTCTGGTTTGTGATTATTAGTGTTTATATCAGTATTTCCTGAAAAGAGCATGTTTAAACCCAGGTGCTTTCGTCCATCAAAGTATTTGATTTTATGAAAAATTTATAATTTTAATCTCAAAATCAGCCTACTTTTAAAAATTATTATTACCCTGTATGTTGCAAATTAGCATTCTTCTAGATCCTGTATAATTTAAAACCAGTTGATCCAAAAGGTGACCCAAAATAGTGTCATTTCCCTCAAGTGATAAAGTGGTGGCTACTTGTTACTACTGCCTGGTCGTTCTTTGATGTCAGTGATGAGAAGCCACACAAGACTGGCTCCCAGTGGTGAGACTCCTGCCTCGGACCTCAAGCTTTCACAGAGAAGTCAAGGGCTAAAATAAGGATGTGATGTTGTGAGGTGGCTTGTATGGTTTTATCAGGAGCTTAGGGTGGAAAAACTCAATAGATGTGGAGGAGATCAAAGGCAGAAAAAGAGAGTGACTAGGGAGAATTGTGGGGTGGAGAGATACACGGAGTGGAACATAGAGATATGCATGAATAGGGATGATCAACTACCTAAAAACTCTGAGAAAATCCAAACAAATCAGCAGAAAGGGTCTGACTGACTCCTCCCTGCAGCTGTGTCTGTAGGCTGGAGATTGGGTTGGGAGGAAGGAGAGGAGAAAGTTGAATGTGCCACAAAGAGGATCTGCTCTGCACAGTATGAGCTATTCTGAACAAATTTAAATGTCTGTTCTGCCAGAGATCATTACAAAAAATACTTTCACTGTCTTGTATTAGCACCACTCAAACCACACATGGGAAAGATAATTCACATCTTCAGGTGCACCATGAAAAGATTTCTGTAAAGTCTTCAAAAGGAAATTTTAACTCATACAAGCAGATACAGGTGGTAGGTAGGGTTTGGGTTCTTCCTGAATCCTTTTAACTGATGGAAGGTTAGGCCTGTAGGCTCAGGTAACTGTCTTGGTTTCCTCTGGCCTCAGTGGATATGTGATAAGCATCTCAGGAGATGCTTGTCCCCATGTCTTGGAAACCCATCTGAGAAGGAGCTGCACTGATGTTCAAGGCTGCCCACACCTCTGCTGACAACCTTAGAAAACAGATCAAATTAAAAGCTTAACTTCTGGTCAGATAGGGGTAGGTCAGTAAATCTTGTGCTATAACAATATTTGTTACTCACTAGAAATGAGAAAAAAGAGCACGGTTTAGCTGACTTCAGAAAGCCCCAAACAGGTTTATAGAAGCTGCCAACAAAAAAAACCCCCAGATATTTAATTGTAAATGTGTTGCATTCTGATGATGAAGCTGAGATCATTAGCATGATCTTTTTTGCTGACTTTAAATGCTCACAATAGGAATGGGGTTGGGTCTATTTTGACAATAGTATGACAAACAAATGATTGCAGAAATTGTTCCTTTGTAAAACCATCTGTGTTTCCTCCTTCAATCCACTTAGAAAGGTCTGCTAAAACTCGCTTGCTCACAAATGTAGGAATCTCTTTGATTTTCAGCCCAAATTTACCTAGGACAGATATTTGCTCTTTGGAACAACAGCTTTCTGTTGCTGAAAGTGGATGGAACAGTATCCAATATGTAGATTCCAACGTTTTCATAAAGACCAAGCATATTCCTTCTCTACCTTCCTGGTTTAGAGAAGCCATAGTTCTGTACTTTTCTTTGAATATCACTTGCTTTTTCCTTAATATTTTGGGCATCTCTTCCCTCTAAATTTATAAATTCAACAAAGGATCACTGTAAATCAACAATGGCAATCCTCTGAAAAATTAGCTTTATTCAAAACTTTGAGTTAAATATTGACTAATTTAGCTCCACGAAGGAAGAAAACAGTTTCTGTTGAACAGAACCACAAGAAGGTTCTGTCTTGTTCTAAAACGGGATGAGTTACACTGGGTGCAAGTTGGCCTTGTTTGAAGTCAATGGTAATATTCCTATTTAAATTAGGATTTTATTAGTGTTCTAACAGTTAAGAATAGGATGACTGAAGGGGCTGGTTACAGTGAAAGGGAACACTGGGTTTGGATCTTTCTATTAAAGTGATCTAATCTCTCATTAATGCAACAAACAATTAATTGTCACTTACAACTAATGGAAATAAATCAATTTGATCAAAATTCAAAATGTGCCACTTCTCAGAAACCTGAATTTTAATGAAAACCAAGAACATACTCTGACACTTTAGCTTGTCTAATCCCCATTCTGATTGCACTGAATGATAGCTGTTTAAAGCACTTGAATAATTTTAACTACACTGTACCAATGTATCATTCTAGGTTTAAACCTGAAATTAAATACAGAGAAGGCAGTGAAAGAAAAAACGCAAAGCCTTAACTTTCCTGAGCAAGTAGCTAACTAAGCAAATGAAGTCATATTCAGACTGCCTACGTGTTCAGCATTGTTGTGACTCCCTTCAAAACTTAGTGGTCTTGGGTTTTTTTTCTTATCTCCTTTTTGCTTTCAACTGAGATGCACTGTGAAAGAAACATGGCCTTTCCTCTGAATTTATAATTGCTCGAATTATAAGCTTCCTGTGGGAACTGCTACCATGCTGCTATGCTTAGGCATTTATGACATGTCTCTGTTTCTGTCTGTGTCCTGACATGGGGCAAAGGCCAAGCAGGAAAATCAGGTTGTGCTTTGAAAGGGTCATTCCTCTGGGAAGCAGAGACAGCCTCACAGCTGGCTGCAGAGCGTTCCCCAGTTCCAGCTTTTTTCACCCCTCAAGCCCAGCTTTGGGCACCAAATGCTTCTTTTTTTTCTGTGATTCTTCACACTCCTCATGATTTCACAAATTGGGCAGGTGACTTTCCTCTGCAGCTGCAGGATGAATCTGCATTGGCTCAGAACATGCTTACTTCTAACTTTGGCTTTGGTTTGTCTTTTGCTTTTGTGTATTTGCTGAAGGGTTTTGCCCTTTCGTGCAGCCAGCATTATCTAAAGGGAATTCATTTTCTTGCAACAGATTGCTTAGTCCCCTATTAATACTTCCTTAATGGAAACGGTTGGTCAAACCCCTCACCAGCTGAGTGCAAAACAACCTAAAGATACAAGAAAATATACAAATGAAAAAAGAAAATGTAACTCTTTTTATTTTTTTAATGCATCCTATCATTCCTGAAGCACTTAGCAAGAGTGCTTTAGGAGTACCACATTCATCCACGCCTTGCAGAGACTGGCTGAGCCCGTGCTCTAGACAGCCCTTTGGAAGTGCCTGTGTTTCTCTAATGACAGTGAAATGTACTTGTGGCAGAGACATAGGAAAACGTCTCCGTTAGTAAGAATCACCCCTGGGCTTTTGCTTTGTGTTGCTCTTCTCACACATGATGGAGACACTACTTTATCACTAACATCCATTCAGAAACACATTCGTGTACGAGGTTCTAACAGCTAGGATTTCATTATTAAGCTGGGTGGAACTGTAAAGACTTTCTTTAACCACACAAATGTGCAAACAGGGATAATTTTTATCACACACTCCCCAAAGACATAATATATTCAGTCTGATTCTGAACCCTGAGAGGTAAGGCAATAGAACATGAAGCAGTATTGTATTTCATTTACTGTTTTATTATAAAATTATCCCTTAGGTAGATATTTATTTTGTAAGTTTGAATGGGAAAATTATATTTTGTTGCTGGAAAACTCTTATAACTTTATACTACCAGCAAGATAAATAAATAAAAGATATTGTTTCTTACGACATAGAAGAGAAAAAGAGATTAACAATTTTTTTCCAACAAAAATATTGTTCCATATTGATAAAATCCTGAAAAAAATTGTTGACATTCTAAAATAACTGTAGACTGGAAAAAAAGATTTTAGTTTGTTTTATTTTTTCTAAATTTGAATCTTTCAATTTTGGTTTCCTCCAGCGAAATTCCAAGGGACTTCCCAAGCAGTGTCCTCAAGTTTTCAGAAAAGTCCAAATACCTTTATCAGTTTGTCTGATGAACCAGAAATATCTGATATTGGGATACATCAAAGGCCTGCCTTTCTTATATCAGAAAGATTCTCTCTTTGTATCCATAAACTTGCATAGCAAAATGAGATTTCCTGATTGGGACCCTGCAGAAGGATGAGAATATCTTCAGTGTCTTAACATCTGTGTTTCCTTGTTCAGGTCTTATCTTTTTTTGGAGTGAATCAAGCAGATCTGTCTGTGACCTAATTCAGATGTGTTTCTGGGGACAACTCTCTTGGTCAGCTGGGGAAGCAGTAGCAGTGGTCCCCCTGCAGAGCCTTCTCACATACCTTCAAATTAGGGCTTCTGAAGCATTTCATAGGCTGTAACACAGTCCTTACATAATTTCAGAGTATTATATGTTGAAAAAAAAGGAGGGAGGGGAGAAGAAAGAGAGAAAGGGAAAGGAAGTGAGGAAGGAAGTGAGGAAGGAAGTGAGGAAGGAAGTGAGGAAGGGAGAAAGGAAGGAAGGGAGGAAGGGAGGGAGGGAGGGAGGGAGGGAAGGAGGAAGGAAGTGAGGAAGGAAGTGAGGAAGGAAGTGAGGAAGGGAGGGAGGAAGGAAGGAGGGAAGTGAGGAAGGAGGGAAGGAGGGAAGGAGGGAAGGAGGGAAGGAGGGAAGGAAGGAAGGAAGGAAGGAAGGAAGGAAGGAAGGAAGGAAGGAAGGAAGGAAGGAAGGAAGGAAGGAAGGAAGGAAGGAAGGAAGGAAGGAAGGAAGGAAGGAAGGAAGGAAGGAAGGAAGGAAGGAAGGAAGGAAGGAAGGAAGGAAGGAAGGAAGGAAGGAAGGAAGGAAGGAAGGAAGGAAGGAAGGAAGGAAGGATGGATCTTTAGGGAAAAAAAAGGGAGGCTGTCCCAGCTTTGTCCCCTCTGAATGCCTGTGCACCCCCAGCACCGATGAAGAAAAGGCCAAGATGATGTGAAAGCACTGCTCAGCAATAACTAAATTGTCAGTGTGTTACCAACACTGTTTCAGTCACAAATCCAAAACATATTGCTCTATTCAAGGTACTATACAACTACAACTACAACTATATAGAAAGTTAATTGTGTCCCAGTGAAAACCTGTGCAAGAGGAAAAGGCAGAGATCATAACTGGGGAATATTTTTAATATTTATCTGATGCCATTCTTTTTTACTTAGTTTTAGATGCCTTTTCTGTTTTATTCAATTGCATTTTTAGTTACTTTCAAGACATGCAATATGGCTTCTTGTCCTTGCTAAGATCAACTAGCTTTAGACAAGTCAGGATTTTACCTAGCAAATTCTAAGGAGAAAAAAACCACTTTTATTAAAATATAGAAAAGATTTTTGCAGGTAAACCCTATTCAGTGACTTTACATAACCAGTAGAATATGAGTTGGGAAAGCAAATTCTTTTAAAAGTTAATAAGAACTTTTCAGAAAAAAGAAATTTGCAGAAAAGGTCATCGTTTCAAAATTCGGAAAAGAGACATAAAATCATCTAATCAGCATTCCTTGGGGAACATTTAGTCAGGGCAAAATAAATCAGATTAACTGAAATAATTGCCTTCAAGAAATAATTTGATCAGCTCTCCATTTAACTTGACATTAATTTGACCAAAAAAAGCAAAACAAAGTAATGTCTGGGCTAGAATCTTCTGTTTATTGTTCCTTCCTTGTTAAAAAAAGCTCACAGATAATTTTTATTGGTAGCAATTTGGTGTTAGTAGATAACCAACAATTTATTACTAGATTCATGCCATATTGCTTCTTCAACTTGCAGAAACCCATTTCTTTCATCGATAAAACACTTTTTAATTTATCACCTCTTGAGAGCACTTAAGCAACTGTGATTCAATTAAACCAGTGTTCAATGGCTGTGCCTGTGTTTCTCACTTGGCTGATAAAAGAAAAAGATGGGGCACATTATATTGATGGACTATAGCTTATTTATGGTTTCAACCTATAAGTCTTTAACAATCACCTGAATTTTGCATGGGTGTGTGGAGAGTGCTGAGCTGATAAACCAAATCTACAAGTGCAACCCACACAGAGAAAGGAGAAACATGTTTTAACATTTTATCTGTTTTTGGAGTGAATCTATAGCTTGTGGTTTTGTCAGTTCTAGAGAGCAATTTTCTCTCCTTACATGCACAACAGGGATGCCACAAGCAATAGTAGTGCAACCTTTCCTAAACTGGAAGACCCACCAATACTATTTTAAGAGATTTTCAGAGGGATTCAGTCTCTCATCCATTGCTGTTTGCTTCCTAAACTCCTGTGATAGGCTTTCTGGCAATAATGTAATTTCAGCTTGTAATGTCAATGCATAAGACAAAGTAAAGTAGCCTTTAAAAATTATCCAGGTGAGGAAACTGGATCAGACAACTGCAAACTGGTTTGCTCAAGGTCGTGTGGAAAGTCAGAGCCAAAAACCCTATTTTATATTTATATATGTATATATATATCTACACACACATATATATAGAGAGAGAAAGATAGACAATATAGATAGATATGGATATATATATATATATATATATATATATGGATTTAGGTCCAGGATGGATTTTAACCCAGAGGGGAACACAAAATTTCAGAGGTGTCTAGTTTAGCTGAGGGAATGAAGAATACAAAGACGAATAAACCCCAATCTTTTAAAATGCAAAAGGAAGAAAAAAGTAACATGTTTGCACTGCTTTCAGTCTCTATTTAATCTGCAATATTGCTCTCACAGGGAAGGTTTGAAATGAAGACAGAATCTTGGAACGCAAAATGGAAGGATAGATAGTGAAATGTAGTTGAAGTTCTTACCCTGCCATCTATTCCACAGGCTCACCTGAATAATTCTTTTTGAAGCTGTTACATTGCAGGGGTTCAGAAGAACAAGGCAAAATGTTGTTTGTGTTTTTATTAATTCACTTGTGCAAAATGCAGCTTTCAGGGACATTGTCTCCCAAGTACAGCTGCCAAGATATTGCCTCGGAATCAAAACACAAAAGCTTACTGACATGAACATGTCTGCATAAGGCTCCTGTACTTACTAAATCCTCCTGCACAGCTCACAGAATAGGTTGGGTGAATTTAAAGAGCACAGAACATTCTTGTAAAGACAGGTTTAAATGAACATGAAAACATTAAGTTGGAACTAGTGGCATATTTTTTGTTTAAAATTTTCTTTGGCATGGAATATCTTTTAACAAACTTCAGGGGGTTTTTTTGTCAGGAGTTCTGATATTTTATATTTTTTCCACTTTTACATATATCTTTTCTGTAAACATAGAGAATTTTGTAGGATTCATATCAGGTTTGTTGTTAAGGAAGAAAATTCCTTTTTCCCAACAACTTCATTGTGTGCAGCAGGTAGTGATGAAGATGACACAGCAAGGGTGGCTGAGCCATCAAGTGAAGGTGGGAACTCACAGTTCTCCAGGGAAGGTGCAGTATTCCCACCAAGATTTCTGATAGGAGTTTGTCTTGAAACAGATGTGAAAACTAAACACTGATTATGATTTAATTTTTAGTTTATTATTATTTTCTCAATCTTTTCATCACTGAACAGGTATAAAGATGATGGTTTTTTATATTTTGTTTTGTTGTTTGTTTGTTGGGTCTGGTTTTTTTCTCTCCCGACTCACTCTTCTGTGTTGTTGCTGCTCCTGGTGTTGTTCCCAGTTTGTTTAATCCAGCTATTTGGGTAGGCATACTGTTTTACTTTGTGTTGAGCTGTTGATTTCTGGCTGTGGCTTCTACCTCTAATTTTGTATATAATGAACAAAATGGAAGAAAAACAAACACAATAGCAAAATATGTCATTATCCTTTGCTTTTTTTCCATGCTTTTTGTTGATCATATGCACATCATTTGTCATGCTGCCAAGAGCATCTGAGCTTCAGTCAACTACCTTTGGGACTGTAATTCCTTTATGACCTATTCTATTTATTTTGTTCTGAATGGTTTAGTAATGCAGCTTGGAAAAGATACAGGCAAAGGTCTTTGGACTAAGTTTCTGTTGAATTAACATACCATTGGCTGTGGGCATAATGCATTTTGGGCTGGAAACTGGCCTTGAGAATACAAATCAAATTCATTTATTTTCTTTTTCAACTCCTATCTTACTTGGAGCAGCAGACATTCTTATCACAAGTTAATGCTATACTAGCAACATATTGCAACCAGAGAAGGGTAATGGATACAAGAAGTTCATTCATCTGTGTATCTTGCTATTTATCCAACATATATTAATAGAACATGTATGCTACGCAGAATAGATTGTATTTAGTTTCTTCTCCTCAGTTCTTGCCTACAGAAATATAACTGCATTGGGTTTTTTTTGGTTTGTTTTGTTTTTTTTTTCCATGAGGAGAGGAAAGAGTGATATGATTTGCATTATTCATAGGGAAAAAAATATGGCCGAGGTAGGTTGGGTGAACTGAAGTAAATCACAGCGTAAATAGATAATTAAACTTAACAATCTTATGTACATAAGAGCCCAGTATGGCTCTCTCTGGCTGTGTTTCGGAAGATGCCTTTACAGTCAGACAACAATGGTAGCTTTCAAAATGTCTCTAGCGTAGGCCTCTGTGTCGTAGAAATCTATATCTAATGGTATTCCTTTTTCAGACTGCTATGAGAAACAGCTACTCCTAGAAAGCACCGCACCTCATCCTGATTAACAGACTTAAAACATCATAATAAATGTAAGATTTAGTAACGCCATTTAAATATGTCATTAATGCCACTTAAATGCCCTCTCCAATAAAAAGAATCTAGCTGAATAACCCAGATGTGCCTGCCTTCTGCACTAGTGCTTAAAAGTTTGTTGAGATGAATGCCACTTACAGTTTTATGGAATTTGAAATCTTGCACTGTTTTTTGATATTGAGATAGAGTTGTGTTCCAAAGCATGGCATGCCTCATGACAGCAGATAACATCCTTTCATGATGAAAATGTTATGTTGCTTATTGAGGATCCTTAACAATTCTGCAGTGAACAAGAATCAAATATTGATCAGTATGCTTCAATACAGACATGAGATTTAATCATATGCTTGAGTATGATCATCAAATATTTATGCAAGTGGATCAATAAAGTTTAAGAATAAAGTTAGCATGATACACAACAATTACTTAGAAGAAAAAAATATCATTTTCTTATGAAGTTAATAGTTAAGGTATCTATGTACCCTTGTGGCTATATCTTAGACAGAGACTTGCATCTGTGACCCCGCAGGTAGTGAGAACATTGCAATTGCTTGAAAATATCAAGGGGTTGGCTACATTGCTCCTGAATTAAAATTCACTTATTTTAAATAATGGTATGAAAAATCTTGAACTGAAAATCCCTATACCTGTCTAGCTGTAGAATTCAAGTTACAGGGAGCAGTTGAGGAGAGAAATCATAAAGCAGTATAATATGAACCCATCACTGCTGTGGAGGGAGATTAGAGCAGAGAGTCAGCACAGTAAATTTCTTTGCCATCTGCTCCTTCAGTTTCTTGACCAGGTTGCAAGGCAGGCAATATCCTCCCTTTTGTGCCATTAAAAGTGCCATGTGCTCTCTTCTGCGTCAAGGTATTTGATGCAGTCCAAACTTCACACATTCTGGAGCAAAATTCATCAGAGTAGACTTGGACTGAGCCATAGGACATTATCCTACCAGAGTTGTCCATTGAAGCATTAAACTCACTAAATGTTAACTCAGAGTAGGCAGTGCCTAACTAAGCTATGGGAACCAGTCCTAAATGAGTTAAAATGTGTACTGGAAAACAGTGATGTGCCTCTTTTCCGTAGTGTTTGATCCCACTAAAGAAACTCTTTTGAACCAAGTCTCTAGAATAACTCATTTAAAGATAACATGAATATTTTTACATGGCTTTGCCCTACCCACACATAGCCACGCCTTTAGCAGACTTGTCCAAACTACAGCAGAGGATGGTTTTATACATGTGAAATTACAGCATCAGAAATATGTTCCATGAAGAAAAGTCAGGCAAAGAGAAAAGAAAAAGAATTTGACCATAAATATTTTGCTTTTTTTAACCTGATTTCGTCTACTAAAATTAAAAAGCTTGATGATGTTATTTTAAAAATTAATTTTCTCACTGTTTTTATGTACATTCAGTAATTGTGTATATTATTTCAAAATATAATTTCCTTTAAAAAAAGCCAACATTTAAATATTTATAAATGTTTTGCTAAAATACCAGAAATTAATTTTTTTTTTCAGACCTATATCAGGGACCAAACATGACTTCATTATCAAGTTTTTAATACTAAAGATTACAGCCTCAGAACAAAGGTTCCCACATCATGGAAATTATCATTTCGAGGTATGTGTACATAGTGGATCTGTGCTGTAATATACACAAGAAATGCATCTTTAAAAGGAATATTATTTAATAAAATCATTATATTTATAATTATATACGAGTATATATTAAGAATCTATATTATATTTATAATAGATGTAATTGGCAAAAGAAAAGTGATTTAGGAAATCTATTTGGTTAGCATATTCTGTTCCTTTTATTCTCTTTTTTGCTTTTCATAGTCTTTTCAAAGCAACAAGTACCAATACCTTTTGTAAAGAACAGTGGAGGAGGTGTGAAG
Source organism: Aphelocoma coerulescens (assembly GCF_041296385.1). Taxonomy (NCBI): domain Eukaryota; kingdom Metazoa; phylum Chordata; class Aves; order Passeriformes; family Corvidae; genus Aphelocoma; species Aphelocoma coerulescens. The sequence goes on along the minus strand of NC_091014.1, from coordinate 32,610,966 downwards.
AGATGAAGAATCTAGATGTACTCATCACTGTCTGAATGTTATTTTAAGCGGGCAAAAGAAAATAGAGAACCTTGGTTACACAAAGACAGGTTCAAGGGATGACGATTCCATTAACGGTGTAGAGAACAGAAGTGAATGAATGAATCACCCTCATAAAGGATCAGAGACGGAGGGTGAGGACTCAGCCAGCATCTGCAATAAGTGGTCTACATCAAGCAAATGGAAATACCTCAGGTGCAAGTGTTTTATAGCCATCCTCCATTCTTTTATTATTTTCTTTGTTACTTTAATTGCACTGGGAACTGTTCCTTGCTGTGAAAACCACAGTATCCTTCCTTAAAGAAATACAACTGGTTTTGTGATGTCATTTTTTAAAATTTCATAGCACATTATAAAACTATAATTTATTTTTATTTTAAAAGATAGAGCAAGTTTTTTCAACCTGGGGACACAGAATCTCCTGTAGTGGAATCTGGGTATTTCTTAGAGTCAATAAAACAAAACCATTTGAAATCTCTGATGCAGAAGAAAAAAAAATTAAATATAAATATATGTAAAATAGTTTCAGGGAGAAAAAAAAATCAAAATCAACTACTGCAAAATTGAACAAACTACCTCCCAAAACTGTTATCAGCTGCTAATGTCCTCTGACGTATTATGCTTTTGTGGTGGCAATGCTTTCCCACGTTGTGTCATTCCTCTTGATGCTAATAGCCTTCTGACTTTGTAGGATAGGATTTCCAGTTGGTAAAATGTAATCAGTCTTTCTGACTTTGAATTGTCTCATTTAAAAAAAAAAAAACAACAAGCCAAGCTAATTATTTGTATTCTAAAGGCACTTTCACCTTGTCCTCCACTTTTCAAAGGTGTATTCCACACTGGGCAAATGAAGCAAAACTGATGACGCACTGTTAGAAAGTAACTCTTCCACTGCTGTTCAGTGGTGCAAGTTCTTGGGGAAGAGCAATTTTAATTTCCTCTATTTTTAAGCAGGGGATTTCCCAAAAAAAGAATGTTTTGTTGTTGTTGCCCATTAAAACAAAGGAAGAGGTAAACAAGCATTTAATGAATCACAAAGAGCAAAATTCAACCTGCTGTAATTCCACTGGAGTTTCAGGCCAACATGCACATTTTTTTGTCAAAGACACCAAAAGTGAGGCTAGAATCCAACATATAATGTCAGATTCACTTCTATGTAAAAAAAGCACATTATGTTTTTTCAGGTGAGCATTCCTTAATGCCTCATAAAACACTCAGAAATACAGAACACTTCCTATGTATTAATTTTATGTCTCACATTTTACATTACATCCTTTTTGCCCAATATTTAACAATATAAATTACTTTTTTATCAGTTTAATTTTTTTTTAATTGCAAGTTCAAAATTTATGTTCAGTTTCTCGACTGTCGATAAGAGACCACTTTCAACTCAATAAATGCAGCTAATTGCATGTGTGTATATATGTAGTGGAACAAAGTTGAACCAGTCTATATATACTCAGTTCACTTGGGCCTTTGAACTAAGCCAGTGAAAGAAGGCAGCTGGGAAGGCCTGGTGGCAGCCAAATCTTGAAATGTTAACAGAAGCAGCTAAAGAAACTCTTGCCAAGTCAGCAACACCACTATCCCAATTGCATCCATAGCATTGAATGCTGCCAGCAAAGTAGATTACAGTGTTTGGTTTATGAGTTCTTTGTCTGCCAGGCAGGCTTTGTGTGTGGCCACGTATGTAACAATCAGTCCTTGGTGATGGAAGGATGGGTGCCAATGCTAGTGTGCAAGGAGAGAATGAACAGGTGTTCAAAAGTGTGTTTCTCTTCCCTCAGGCATCACTGTCTGCCCTCCATGAGCCAAACATGGCACTACAAGGCTGATCTGCTCAGCGTGGTCAGAGATTCAGTTGTATGCAGTGGTCATTGAGCTCTGTAATTAATGTGGCTGTATTAAAAGGTCCAGCTGTTGGGTCCCCATTTTGCCCTCAGATGCATGTGTGTGGCTTCTGTGCTTCAATGGGAACAGTGTGTGCATAGCTGGGGATAGGATCTGGCTCTGTGTGTACACGTTTGAGTTTCTGTATATACAACAGTTTTAAGGAGAAAGAGAAATGTATTTCCCTGAATTATAATATTCATTAGCTTCCCATTTCCTTTCTGAACCAAATGTTACTATTTGCTTTTAGATTCATGGATTCTGGTGTGTAGCAGTGTCCTTTGGCAAACCATGTAGGTAATTTGGTGACGCTGTTTCAACCAAAGCAAAGCTTTTGTCCTAATCTCTAGCTGAACCACAGCCTGTTTGGAAATGCTAGAAGGGTGGGGAGGGAGGGAGAGAGAGAGACAGAGGGAGAGACAAAGAGTGAGGGAAGGGGAAGGGATGGGAGGGGAGATAAAAAAACAAATGTTCTGTTTGTGTCTGAGATGGGAAACAGCAATGCTGAAATATCCCAGGAAGTCTATTCTTGCTGTACTCCTGACTCAGCCAAAACCAAATGCTTCTGGAAATCCTTCAAGAAATCCTATTTGAGTTATTTCCAGTCTTGCTTCCAGACCAGAGAGGCTTGGATAAGACATTCAAAAGCTTGAATGTTTATCAGCTATTTCTTCCTTTTGCCTCTCCCTATCTAAACAAGAGCCCAGATTCATCATCAGCTCCTCATGGATGTGTCACTTCCTTCTGCAGACATCTCTGACTGGTTCTCCACCCATACAGGTCAGCAAGTTGAAAGAACTGGATTTAGCTTTTCTAATCATAAAGCAAAGACCCTAAGACAGGCAAGATATCAAGCAACATCCTATAACTGAGCAAGAGTTGACAGTGATACTGTCCTTCCTCCTGTGTTCCCATTTGTTCACTGTGTTCCCATTTGTGCATTAAAATATTTTGAACATCAATAGGTATCCTCTTGGGCTCAATGATTGCAGCTTATTGAGTGGCATGACTACCATTTGCCTCTTGTTGCAGATGTGATGCTGCATTTCTTTCTGAAGCTGCCTCTGTGCATCCACATGAAGCTGAGTTTGTAGTTCAGGCAACAGCTGTGACTGTTATTTTTGCTCATTTTTTTCAGAACAGAGCTAAGAATAGGAAATCTTTGTTCTCTTTAAGTGATCATCTGCCTTGACTTCATTTTTTACATGGTCATCCACATTAAATTGGAATCTGGGACAGGGTTGGTTTATTTCATGTTCTAACCAAACTGTTTTTCTCATTCCTCATTATCCCAAAGAATTTAGTATTGGAAATAACTGGGAAAAAAATCAGTTTGATTAACAATCAGAAAAGAACACTATCTTTTTCATCTTTTTCTATTCTGCTTCCTAAAGAGATTAGTCCTTTTTTTTTATGTTTTTTTTTGAGGTATGCCATCCATAACTAAGCCTCATTATTCTTATAGTCTAACAAACCTTTCAGTTTTCATTCCTGCTCAGCAGATCCTCTCCAGTCAAGACAAACCCTTCAAAATATGATGTCTCACAGAAGCTTGTCTCAAATGTGTAACCATCTATAACCTTACTTCGAATTACTCAAATTCAATTTGTAATTCTGTTTGGTTTGAAATAAGTAGTATTGCATGACTCATAGGTTACATGTTCACAAATGACCCAGTGTGGTTACCTACCTTGAGCTGTGACACAGGACATCAGGCTAGCCGAGCTTAGATTTTACTGGAGCTAAATCATGACCTCTGGAACAACCTTTTAATTTTTTTTTCCTCACATAGGTATAAGCAAGCCAAGATCACCTCATAACTTCAAAAGATAAAGTGCCTGGATTTTTTTTGCTATGAGTCATGTTTTCTTACAATCTAATTATTCTCACAAATCTTCTCTGAACTCTTTCCAAATATCAATCCTTCTTGTACTGCAGGCAAAGGAATTTACTTGAGTATTCCAATAAAGTTTACTTTGGGAGAAATACATAAATGTTATTCACTCTTTACACTTGGTCAGTTTTCCCTTTTTACTAAATTCAAGGGTCTTGTTAGCCTTTGAAAACACAGACTCTCATGTGAAGCTCAGATCAGTTTAAAGCAGGCCCATCCCAACCATTCTTCCCAGAATTACTCTTTCACGTGTTAGCATCTCCTCCTCTGTTGGTATCATCTATGTCCTTTCTTCTTTAGTCTCTCTCTCTCTGCTTTTTCAAATCAAAACACATACTGTTTGCAAGCTTATAGCTTATCAGGCAATCAAGACTGCCCTTTGTCAATAACATTTCTTCTTTATTATTTGCCAAACTCTAATTCTTCCTGGTAACTGCAAACTTTATGATATTCTTATGTTATCTTCCAGGTCATTGATAAAAACTCATTAAAAAATATTATTAAAGCATTGCCTATGGGACCACACTAAAAGCACACCTGCTTGGTGATGATTTCTCTGGCATCTGTCACTTACTTAATGGATAATATGCATAGTGTTCACTGTGTTAAATTTGTAGGATTTTAGATTTTTAATCAAATTTTCCTGTGATATGTAGTCAAAGTTTTGACTGAGCTTTGATACATACATTGGCGTTACTTCCTTTGTTAGCTCAACTTGTAATCTCATCAGAAAAAAAATCATGTTACCTTGAGGGAACCTGTTTTGCAGAAGACTAATTTGAATGGCATTCATAATATTTTATTATTTATTGATGTAATGTATCTGTTCTACTATTTTGTTTAGGGTCAAGGTCAGCCTAATGGACTATATTCAGACAGGTCATCGTTTATCCCATTTACATACTGGTACAGTATTAAATTTCTTCCAGTTTCTGAAATTGTTCCAGCACTCCTAGAGTTATTGACAATATCAATAACAGCTTAAAGACCCTTTCAGTCAGCTTTTAGGATTCTTGACTTTTGTAGTGCTTAAGTCATAGCTCATGAATATATGAATGCTCTTGAAAACCTTACCCAAAGACCTGGGATGCTGAGGCACTAACTATGAGTAGTGTAGGTGTTATTAACAAAGAAAAATAGTGTGGGTTTCTTTTATCTGTTTCGCTAGATCTTTCTGATATTTTTGTTCCATTCTCCTCCCCAACAGGAAAAACCTTAAATATTATGACATATTTGAAAAGAAAGTTATCTGTGGTTAAGACACTTAGCTTGGATGGCACAAAAAAGGAGACATAACTAAGCCTCCTAAGGTACTGGTTCTAGCATTATTTATAATCTCAGCTAGAGGTCTCTCAGTATAAATTCTTGCCTAAATAATTTTGAATGCATTAGTTAACCTTGACTGAAACCAGACATCCTTTACCAGATCTATCCTGACAAAATGACGCCTTGCCCAAATATGTTCCGTCTTTTAAAATATTTTATTATTGGCAAAGAAGATCCTGAGGAATGTTCATTATGAAACCAGGAAGAAGAAGATAGTCAGGGCAGTCTGGCCATGCTTTCACACTGCAGCTGAAGAGAAATTAGTCAAACCTTGACTAAATGGTTGCTATCACCTACTCCTGTTCTTTCTTGTTGAATTTCATCTGTTGGTTACATGAGCTATTTCTGCTTCTCTCCTGGCTTCTGTGGGGATCAATTCAGCTAAATGAAAGAGCAAGATATTGCCCAGAACAAGATCCCAAGGGGATGAGCAAAGGCAGGGAACTATAAGGGTCCCCGAAGATGGCAGGAGAAAAGGTGAATATATGGAAAAGCAGAACAAATGAGAGCTATTCTACTTGGAAATAAGCTGTTATATGTGGTTTAGATGCTATAAATAAAAAAAAAATACAACCAACAAAATAAGAATGTGATAGCAGGTTTGAATACATACTTTGCATTTCTAATAGAACCATTATTTATCAACTACACATTAGACTTAGACTAAAGATGAACTCCAGGTTGTGACCTAAACTTCTGTATTTAACTTCCTTTTTTTTTGGTCATTAGCTGTAAGTAGAAGGACCAGTGCTTTTTTTTATTGCCAGTCACAATAAAACAACAAGAAATATGATTTAATATAGTAAGAATTCTAAACTGCAACAAGTTTACTCATCTCAGAACATCAATATGAAATGCAGGAGCTATGAAAATATTAATAAATATAATATTTCAAGATGAGAATTTCATTGTCTTTTACAACTCATTAGCTCAGTTATAGCATGGCTAAATTACAGAGCTAGATATCCTTCTAATAAAGAACTGTGCAGTTTAACAAAAAATTAAACTCAACTAGAATAATATTTCAGAAAACCCACAAACAATGTATTTGTTAAAAAGACTTAAAGGAAGCAATATATAGTACACTGTTTGAATATTGCCGTGCCAAAACAAACATGATCACATAAATGCAAGACTAATTTGGAGAAGCAGTTTCTAGACTGTAATTCTGATGGTGAAACCTGTGATTGTGGCTGCAATCCTGCAATCCCCAGCAGTTGTACTAGGTTTATTCAAGCCAGTAATTGAGTCGGGCATTCCCACATTCTGACTGCTGCTAAATTCTTCTGATTCACCACACATAGAGTGTCTAAGCTCAGTGTTTTCTACTTACTTCACAAGTCCACTGCAACCACTTGTTTAGTTCTGGACTTGATAACAGCCACCAACTAATTTCTAAAGAACGTGCATACAGTTTTATATTGTTTGTTGAAGTTTTGTCATCTCTAGATGCTTTTTTCTACTTTGATTCTTTCTCAAGGTTTCCTCTCACCATAGGCAACCTCTAATGCCCTTTACAATCCCACTTTTCTCGTGGTCTCTGTTCTTTCACCATGACCACTTAGAGTGGCAATAATACATCTAAAGTTGTTATCTTCCTTGCTTTGTTTTTCCTCTCTTTCTTTCTTCCCCAGTGGGGGGAAAAAAAAAAAAATCTATGAAAACTCACTTTTGGTAAGATAATGCTATCAAGCCCTGGCTTAATTTGTATTTTCTGCGTATAAGTTGGTTTGGTTGACTGCTTATTTGGTCCCTAAAGAATGATCTGTAACAGTTTCCTTTTTACAATACTCAGTAACCCCTAAAATCCCATAAATTTAAAATTTTTAGACTTGAAATGTCTAAAAAAAACCCAAAAACTTATGCCCTCAGGGCCCTGCATTTGTAGACATTTAGAAACAACGCCATAACAAAAGTTTCAAATACAAACCATAAAGAGGGATGGGTGATGTAAACCATGTGCTAGGTGACTGCTGTGAGAGAAAATCCAACAGATAAAAATAGTTGAAAATGGTACTGGCAACATAGAAAGAAAAGACCGACCTGCCCACCTGCCTCTACATATAATGACTGGCCCTATAGTGATTCTGGATGCAAGGAAAAAACATTGATGGGTTGCTCAGATCAAACAGGTAGAGTCCATTTCATCTGCACTTAACCCTCTGAAAACAACACATCTGCTTTTCTAAACTTGTGTGAGTCTGGCTTTCTCTCTTATAAGCCCCTCTAAAGCATGAGTCAGCAAATCAAAATAAATACATTTGAATCCAATTAAACCAACTAAGTTCTGTGACTGCCTGATTTTCCCCATTAACTAGTTTATTTTTCTTATTTTTCTAGATTATTTTTAAGAATATAACTAAATATTAAAATAATATTTGAGAGTGATACTGTTCTTTTTGCTTCTAATGGCTTTCTATTGATTGAGCAAGATTCAGGCACTTTTGGTTGCAAAAATCTTCTCTATTTCATGAGTTCTTGTCATGCCACTCATTCCATATTCTCAAAATAATCTTACTGATGATACAAATATAAAGACATGTAAAGACATTTTGCTAGAGGTTAAGAAGTAATCAAATAATCATCTCTGAGAGTTCTCTACACAAATGGTGAAAGTTTGTTCAACACAGGCTGAGAAAGAAATTGAAAGAAAAATTTATCTTTGTATAAAGAGTAAAAAAATAATTGTTAGTCAAGTCTGCCTTTTTGACAGGAGCTGCAAAGCTGTCAGTGACAAGTGAGGATTTTTAAAAATGATTGAAAGAGATATCAAAAAGCTATTAAATATTTGGGGCTTGCTGATTCAATTTCTTGAGAGTTTGAGGGGAAATAAAAAGGTATATTATTTTTCTGATATTTGTGAGGCATATTCCCAAGAGATGGAAGTTCCATCAGAATATCAAGAAAGTGAAATTAAAAAAAAAAATGAACACACAAATCCACCCACTTCTTTTCCTTCACTGACTCCATGGTTTTACATTTAGGAAATGTTCAATTCAAATAAGTTGGAAAGCTAGAAACCAATTTAACGAGCTTTAAAATTAAGGCAATATGGTAAAGAAGACCAATGGCCAATGCCTAACTTACAGTTATGATAGGAATTACACATACCTGCCACCATAACAGGGTTCAGCTCTAAATTTCTGCTGCATTAATAAGCCAAAAAGAGATTCTCCTATAAAGTCATTTTTATTAATAACACTACGGCTTGATCTGGGTGCCTCTGAAGAGGGACTTTGAACACAGAAAGCCCTGGGCAATTCTACCATTATAACCTGAATTCCCTACCTGTCATGGGGCAGTTCAGACCAGTTGTAATATTGTGGTTTGGGATCTTCCCATCACTGGGTCCTTCCACTGCCTCTAGGTGAGCCATTTCCTTTCTACTCTCTAAAGCTGCACTTCTGTTAATGCATGTAGCTTTCTTATTTTCTGGCTTGAGCTGCCTCTGGGTGCTACTTTTCCTTGACTGGCTGAAAGTTAGATCTGGCGGTACAAACTTTCAGCAAATTTAGCTACTACTGCTAAGGAAGTTGTGCTAAACAAGTTCCAGAGAAGTAGTATACCAAATCACACAACACAGAAGATGACTAGGAAAATTTAAAACAGAAATAATAATTATTTAAATATTATTAAATAATATTATTTAATATGGGAAATAGCCCTGTGCTACAAAATTCAAATCCATGTTTGCAGCCCAAATTTTGGCAGTTGTTTTGGGGAATAATTGTTGCTGTGGCCCTTATTTTCCCGTGTACTTTTTCTCCTTAAGGCTCATGAAAGAGCATAGACTACCCTTCTTGAGAAAGTTGTGATTTTTGTGACAAACTAACATGCTTTTCTTTGTATCAATATTAATAAAGTGAGCCAGCATGTAGCTTAAAACATTGTCTGATCATTTTTTTTCTCTCTGTGTCTTTAAATCAGGTGGGTTGTTACAACTTTCTGAAATCAGGTAGATATGATTGATTTTATTAAAAAAGAAAAACCAATACACAAACATATACCAGACAAAAAGCCTGAGTGCATATGATGTAAGGTAATTTATCTGTGTAATGTGATTTCTAAGTGAGGGCTTAAAGTCAGTTTGTTCAAGGACAGGTAAATTACTTTAAGAAGTTGGAGTCTCTAGAAGACTCTTCCTCACATTTTTCCCTCCCTGCTAAATAAATTTTTAAGTCCACTCCCTCATCTTGATGTTAAGTACAAAGTAAAGTGGGTAGCACCAAAAATAACCATCCAGAAAGAAGCTTTAAAATATGAGCAATTAATTTTTCAATAAGCATATCAAACAGTGCGTGGGTGAGAGACAGAGTATGGAGTTAACTGTAACAAAGTCCCATGACTATGCTTCAGAGGGTTAGGGAAAAAACTAACTAGGTATTTTTATGACTGGTAGTCTAAGTTTTACTAGGTTTTTCTAATGGTAGACTTAGAATTAAATCTATTTTCATACTTTCAGGTAAACAAATATTTAGTAGATCCATGCTGTATTCAGGCAACAAGAATATGTTTGAAATAAGGAATGATTTTACACTATTGAATTTCAAGTAACCAAGATTCAACTGCATTTTACCATTTTACAGTTAAATAAAATAGTGGAAGGTGCTGTGCTGCAGAGAAATAAAGTTAGAAGCTCTTTGTTAGAATGCTTGTTTTGGATGGTCCTTGAGAGAGAAAGTGCTTAGTAGAAAATATGGCTGAAAATAGAGTCACCAAATCACTGTGCTTTAACTTCCTCCTGCCAAGTGGGAGAAATATGTTGGTAGGTTTTTGCATTTTCCCTCTACTTGCCTAAGTTTGGGTGTCATTCTTACTGCCTGACTTTAATTATGGCTCTAATTTCAAACTGATGACCTACAAACAGTTCCACAGCAAGAAGTGGAAAGGGGAAATTTTAGGTCTAAGGGAGTACAATTTGTTGTGATTAGCATGGGTAAAGTAGACTACTGGCTTAAGAAAGTGAATCATAACAGGCAGATCTAGCCAAAAAGGGACTTCCAGCCCACTCTTATTTGTGTGGCAAAGGTAGGTATGCTGTTGTTTTGTGTCTCTAGACTCCCTCTAACTAATGCAAGCGTAATGCATTGATAAAATGTGCAAATCTTTTTCTGATACTTACATGAATATTTGGAGCTTGAAATAAGTCTGACAATAAAAAATGCTAATGTAGAAAAAACAGTTCAATAAATACTAGTGGAAGAAATATACATATAAAGTAAAATTTTCTATACAGTACAACACAGTACAGTGCTATACATACCTCATGCATGTTATACGTGTATTTTAATTTGGAGAGACTTTCAAAAGAAGAAGGAATAAGAGGAAGAAACAGCAAATGCTTTCTTATGCTTTCTTCCCTTCAGCTCTTAAACATGACAGTTCAGAATATCCATCACTGTACAGAATGACACATGAACCAGCTCCTTGGCTCTTTTTACTCTACTATAACTCATTTTTGCCAGGAATTGTCACCCCTGTAACAACTCAGAGTTTTCCCTTGGCTTCATTCTCACAAACAGTAACCGGGGAGAATGATTTACTGCATCTGCAGAGGCAGCATCAGAGCAAGAGATCTCTGTCACAGCAGTGCTCTGATGAGCACGACATGCTGATTTCCCAGCACACCCTCCAGCATGAAGGACCGACTCTCCTTCGGCTTGCTCAGCAAAACCCAGTTTGCTCCAGTCACTGCAGCACTGCAAAAGTTGTTTACGAGTCCTGAGATACCACTGCTATTGTGGGAGCCTTTGATATGTGCTGAGTGTGCCTTTATAGATCTTGACCTTGGCTTTTTAGAGGTGTGGAAGTGTGTGTGTTTCTGGTGTGTTACTGGTGAGCTCATTTACTAGATGTGACATTTAACTTCATCAATTTTGTGCACAGCCAGCCCTGACCCTGACCCTTTACTAGGCTCTACCTTCACCCAACCCATGGCCCAGGACCTGCTCTGCACCTGCCTGGACTGGCCTCTGCACATCTCCAGGGCTTGGTCTACCCTGGCACCTGCCAGCACTTAAAAGCACAATAGTGGAAGATGCTGTGCTGTAGAGAAATAAAGTTAGAATCTCTGTGTTAGAATACTTGATTAGGATGGTGCTCGAGAGAGAAGATTCTTAGTAGGAAATAAGGTTGAAAAGGAAGTCACCAAATCACTGTGCTATAGCATCCTCCCTGGCAAGTGGGAGAAATATGCTCATAATTTTTGCATTTTCTCTCCTCTTGTCCATGCATACTGAAGTCTATATGGGTGTCATTCTTACTGCCTGACTTTAATTATGGCTCTAATGTCAAATCAATGGCCAGCAGTACTTTTACTCTCTCAGCATTTATGTGTATGTTCTATCAGAGCCCATGAACTTGCATGTTTCTGGTGTGCTTGAGTATTCCTCAGCCTGATCCTCTTCCCCCAAGGGTACATCTTCCTTGCTCCAGATTATTCTGCTGGTCTCTGGGAAGACAGGTGACAATAATTCCTGAAGAAAAGTCTTGCTAGCAAAGACTGAAGCAAAGAAGGCTTTCAGTACTTCAGCCATATCCTGTGTAATCAGATCCTCTGATTCAGCAATGGGCCCCCATTTTCCACATGTCACTTTTTTTTTTGTCACTCACATACTTACGAAGCCTTTCTTGTTGTCTTTGACATCCATTAGCAGGTTCAATTCCATTTGGGCTTTAGCTTTCTTAATTTCAACCCTAGATGACTGGACAATGTCTCTGTATTCGTCCCAGGTTATCCAACCTTGATTTCACCCTCTGTGTGTTTCCTTTTTGTGTTTGGATTTTGCTGGGAGTTTGTGTCTGAATTTGACCATTTCAACTGATAATCTTATTGAAGGACTCCACCAGTATGAAAGGGAACTGTCCTGTCACAAAAGAAAAAATTATCTGTTAAGGAAATTGTGTAGCATCTTTATTGGGACCACAAGTCACTAGAGAAATTTAGGTACTAATTTATTTATTTGTTCCAAATAAAGATATAGTTTAGTTCCAAGGAATAGAATTTAAATCAAGTTATAAAATTTTAAAAACTGGACAAAATTTCACATTGTCTTCCCAGCATCTGTCTGAAGCATTAAAAACATGGAAGAGAGGAAGTTGAAGCATGTAGGTTTTAGTCAAGTTGAGAACTTCATCTAGAGGAACATATTTAGTTTATTGTCCTCTCTAGGATGAAGCACACTTTTCAATTGATGTCCAAGGCTTTCCTTATACAGATTTAAGTTGCAGAATTTACCTTGTTACCTTTCCAGTCTGACATAGGCTCCATTTTTGCTCCTATACTGTTTGTCTTGTGCTTTATTTTTGGATGAAATTTTTCTGCTCTCTTGTCAGAGTCGGTTAACTGTGTCTAGAGACTTCTGCAGCCTGGTGACAACTTCCTTCTGAAGGAATCTGAAATCTCACAATTTTTTTATCTGGAATATCTGTGAAAATGACCCAACCTGTCTCAAAAGGGTGAAGTAGGGAAAATTGCTTCTTAAAATTCTTTCACTAAAAACTTAAGTCATTATGCAGACATCAATTTAGAAGTTTCTTCAGCAACTAGAGATTGCCTTTTCCAAGTAAAGTATCTTGATTTATTGTTTTTCATATATTATCACACATTAGTATTTTCTGTTTTTCTGATCTTGATTTATTATCTGAACAAAAATGAAAACTTCTAAAGATTTTCAATGTGTTACAGCAATGTCGGTTCACAATTACACAAATGACAATGAACCATCTGGTTTATTTGCATGACATCATAATCATGACTAGTAACAAATTTGGAGTGATAGCCATATAGTTTATTCTTGATATCACTAGCCATGGATTTTGGACTTTGCCCACATTATAGGAGGTAAAAGTGTAGGCTCATTGTTTCTCATTCCAGATGTAAAATGCTGTTTACATCATTCCAAGGACTGAGCACTACAAGGTGCTTGAATTATTGCTCATTACAAACTTCAGGAGGGTAGAAAGGTAGAAAGGTAGGAAGGTAGAAGGATGCCCTAGAAGAGTTCAATATTTACTCATTCTTAACTATCTTAACAAAACCTTTTTTAAAAAGCCTGCACCATACACTCAAACTAAGCAAAAAGTTGTTTCGAGGGTTTTTTTAGAGTTCTTTTTTAGTTTTTATTTTTATTTTAATTATAAATATGGGAAATCAAAGCAAAAAGAAGTCAGGAGCATGCTGACCTTTGAAGACTAGCCTGTTCCTGACAAGAACTGGTGTCAATGTATGGCTCCAAGAGAGGAAGCAGCAAGAATTACCCAAATTCTCTTGAGGGATGTGGTTATGCATTTGAACCTTATCACACTGTGGAATGAGGAGTTGCTACTGTAGTAAAGGAGGGATTCTTGGGTTCCCAGGTTAGGAAGCAGCAGAAATGGAACAAGGCACACTGGTAATGGGTATTAGCAGCTCAGTTTACTACATGAGAATGAACTGCCTATAGCACAACTCAGGAATGCTGAGCATTCATGATTCATGAAGAAAAAGTTCTTTAAGAAAATAAGGAATAATCAATAATAAGAAATTGGCTCAATCATGCAAGGACACTTATTCTGGATGTTTTTTTTTTAAATCAATCAAAACCTGTGAGTACAGAAGGTTTATGTTTAATTTCCCCCTCAAAAGAGAATTGTGATTGGACTTCTAAATTATCTTCTTAATATCTAGTTGAATTTCCATGTCTACCTAAATAGCTTATAACTTTCAGTTGTCAAGAATATGATAATAGACATAAGAAGATCATGCAAAGGCCTTTTGAAATATTTTTGGCAAGTTATTCTTGTCTGTTTGATAAAAGTGGAATTATAATTGCAAATAATTTTTATTGCAAACTCCATAAACTATATGCACTTTGGAAGTGATTTTGCCCCTCAGGTCACACATAGGTCTATAGCAGATGTGTTCAGCTGGTTAGATTTCCAAACAGTATTAGTTACTGTAAAATTTTCACTGATGTTGGTACCTTACCCTGAGGTTTTGTTCTCTGTGCAAAAATGTTGCAAAGCCTTAAATGTAGGGGGCCTCTCAAGGCAATTAAAACAGTTTAAGTACCTTGATAACTTGCATACCTGATAGTAGGAAATCAGACACTTCAAAGAAACAGAAAGCCTCCACCCAAAAGGAAGGCTTGTTTAGACTTAGTCCGTAGGAACTGTCAGGCACAGATCTGTGTCTTCTCTCCACTCAGAATTCAGAACAGGAAGGGTTTTTTTCTCTTTTTTTGTCAGTGACAATCATTTTATATGGGCTTATACTTTTTAAAAGAGTTTTTATGGAACTCAAATGGAAGATCGGTCCTAAAACACAAGGAGCCATACACCTTTGACACCGAATGTTATTGTTACTCCATGCTGGACATCTGGATTCAGCTCCCTGTCAGATGAATTTCCCTCCCTTTACTCCCAGGCAATGCCCCTATCACCAAGCTGTAAGCTAGTCCAGACAGGGAAGCCCTTCATTGCTGTCAGTGACGTGTGGTTGTGGAGCCAATGACTGTGGTTCTGCGCCAACGTAAACAAAGCAACGGAACAGTGGAATATGACTCTGCTTCTCCCAGTACACTGCTTAAGAGTATTGAGCTGGCAGGTGACAAATCTGGCTTCTCATCTATGGAATCAGTATTATTACTGGTTTTACCCTGTCCTGGGAAAGAACCGAGACCCTTCCTTTTGGAAAGCTAGGGGCACTCTGCTGCTCATTCCTTCTTCTTAACTCGATAGCCATCAAGTTCCTCTGTTCCCAGCAGCAGGTGTTTAACTGGTAGAAGAAGGCAACTTACCAGAATAATAATAGCATCTCTGGTGTGGTGTTTAAGTCAGAACCTCCCCGAGGTGGTGAGGGGGTTTACAAAATCATTGCCAATATCCCATGTTAATGTTCATTAAGCTATTACATAAAATAATTAGAAAGAGAAAAGTTCTCACTGCTTAATTTTGTGAGATGAAGCCCCTAAGGACTTATCTCAAGAGGGGATGCTGCACTGTGGGTCCCAAGGTGCATCCAGTGTAGCTAAGTCCTAGAGTAATACTGACACACACATCCTGATGCAGATCTATGCACAGCTTTCCTTATTGTTTTTTATTGGTGGATGCTTTCTTTGCTCTTGTTGCTGTCCAGCCACTCTGATATGCTTCTTTCTCTCCCGCACAACACAGTCTGAACAGAATGATGCCCTGGTACGGGTATTCTGTGTGGTATAAACCCAGTCCTCTAGGAACTAGAGATACGTGGTCATGGGAAACTGTTGAAACCAGTTGAAAACATCACACTTTTTCATAAAGGTGTGTCTTTCACATGAAAGCAGATATCATTAAAAATTAATCTTTCTCTCTCTTCTTCATTAATTGCAAAATGCTACCTGTTCACCTGACTTTTCTATTTGGTGTGTTTGGGTTTTCTTTCTCAAAATCTGGAAGGACTGAGAGTAAACTTAATAAGAAAAGAGAAGGGTTATCACTTTTGTGACTTCCATAGGGCATTCCTGAGTTAAAGATAGCAATAAACTGATGTAATGGGTTGCATTTAGTTCTCAGTGAAAAATTCTCACAGTAAACCAAAAATCAAAGTGTTTATAAGGCAAAGAAATACTCTGTATCATTAGATAAGTGATGATTTTCAAGCACTAGCAAAATTCTATGGGATTTCTTAAAATATTTAAGATGTTTAAATGAATATGCCTTGTCAGTGGTATAACTTACCATATAATTGCCAGGATCATTAGAGCTTTCCTAAGAAATGTGATCCATAGAGTCACAGCAGTAGATCTAAATGTGATAGAAGATGTAATAATGAGATAGTCCTCGTCAAGTATCTTACTGAGCAAACAAGCTAAGTCAGTAAAGCAGTCTGTTTGCATGAAAAGTGTAGGGGGTGGGCATGAAGGGGAAATATAGGGCTTTCAAGGTCAAGGCAAACCATAGTGTAGTGACCTGAGTTCTTTACTCAACTGTGTTTTGTTTCAACCTCAAATATGGAAGCAGAGTGAAGCCAAAGTTAAGTAATGAGGTCATTTGGAGACTTGAACATTTGATGGCTTGACAATCATTAAATATCCAAAAGCGCTGCTAAAAAGAATCCTTTTAAAGAACAACATCAGAAAAGTGTGCAATGGAAAATGTTTGCACATCAAAGACTTTCCCAGGTGGAACTTCCACTAAACTGAAGAACAAAAAGAAAGAGCTGTTAAATGTTTTGACATAATGGGTTAGTTTGGGTTAAACAGTATATATATCCATCATGTTTGTGGGGATAATGTGTCTGCAGGATACATTGTCTGCCATCATGTAAAGACTTTATTACAGAAACCTACTTCTTATGTTCTTAGAGAAGTGAGAAAATAAATAAGTTACATTCATTTCTAAATTTGTGAACAGAAAATTTGACTGCATTTTGGAGGCAGAATAACTAAAACATTATTTAAAAATTAATAATAATATTTTTTAATGTTGGCATTTTTGCCCTAATAAAATAAGCATTTCAAATGTCAGTTCATGATTAAAAATTGGCAGACGGCACAAGGCAGACTGAGTGGCTCCACTTCAAACAATATAATGAAAAAAATATTTAAATAATATCATATTTAGGAGCTATATTTGGCATACACTCTGCCATTGTAGAGATTGGCTATGTACCCTGTGGCCTTTCCCAAAGTTCTTGAACTTGATTCTGGTAATCAGACCAAGTCATGAGACGCTATAGGAATGGAGAAAATAACAAAAGTCAAAACTGGTGCCATTTCTGCATCTTGGAGGATGATCTGAGTACTCATATGAGCTATTTCTTCCTTCCTGGATGTTAACATCCAGGAAAGATTATTTCAAATCAGCAATTTGATCCTGCCATACTCAGTGAATAATCCCATTTGTAGTCACAACATATGTTCCTTCCTGTCCAAGAGCATGTGGGAAGAGGCAAATTCAAGAAATGACATGACCCCCACACACTTCACACACACCCCTCAGCTTGACCTGATCTTTCCAATGTTTCAAGAGTGCAACCGGACTATATAATTCTCAGGTGGATGTCACAAGTAAGTAGTACAGCTCAGAAGTTCTGGTCTCAGTGTGTGGACTCATGGATTGTGAACCAATATGAATATTTTACTGTGGTTTGGTTGAAGCACCTACCTGTTGAGTGCCCCTGAAGCAAGGTTGACATTTGCCAATGTATTCCTGCTGCTCTAAGAGGAAGTGGAAAGGAGTGTCAGAAAGCAGGGGCTAATTTAGTCATTGCTACATTCATAGAATCACAGAAGGATTTGGGTGGTAGACACCTTTAATGGTCATCTAACCCCACTGCCATGGGCAGGGACATGTCCTACAAGACCAAGTTGCTTAAAGCTCCATCCAGCCTGGTTGTGAACATTTCCAGGGGTGAGGCATCCACAGGTTCTTTTGGCAACCTGTTCCAATATCTCACTACCCTCACAGTGAAGAGTTTCTCCCCAGTATCTAATTTGAATCTACACACTTTTAAACCCATTACTCCTTGTCACTTCAGGTCTTGGTAAAAAAAAAGTTCTCACTGTCTTTCTTTAAGCACTCTTTAAGTACACTAAGGCTTCTCTCAGGTCTCCGGCAGCCTTCTCTTCTCCACGCTGAGCAACCCCAGCTCTCTCAGCTTTTCTTCACAGGAGAGGTGTCCCAGCCTTCTGACCATCTTTGTGACCTTGTTCAGGACCCTCTCCAAGCACCCAAGCTGGACCTAGCACTCCAGGTGGGTTGTCACCAGAGCAGAGTGGAGGTAGATAACCACCTTCCTCAACCAGCTGGTCACACTTCTTTTGATGTAGCAGGGCACAGGTGTCTTTCTGGGCTGTGAGCGCACATTGTTGGGTCATGGCCATTTTGTCATCCACCATGCCCAAGTCCTTCTTCATAGCACTCTCAATGAGTTAATCTTCCAGTCTGTACTGATATTGAGGATTGCCCTGACTCAGGTGCAGAACCTTGTGCTTGGTCTTGTAGCTCTTCATGAGGTTCAAATGGACCCACTACTGAAAGTCATCCAGGTCCTTCTGGATGTCATTCCTTCCTTCAAGTGAATCAACTTCACCACACAGCTTGGTGTCATTTGCATATTCAGAAGTATTCTACTGTTGGTTTATAGATACAAGAGATGAACCATTCTTAAAGCAGCAAACTATTTCCAAAAAGAGAAATATATGGTTAAAGTCCACTTGAATTGCAATAGTAATCACAATATTTTGAATTAGCTTTTCTTGTCACATGCTGAAACTATGCTACCAAGGAATTAATTCAACAAATTTTAATTTTAAACTACCTACAACAAAGAACACAGAGCTGACATTTTACAGGTATTAAAAGAGAGTACACATACAGTACAATAATGAGATTGTTAGGGGCCAAGTTACAAGGATTGATTAGGGACCCCTTATCCAGTTTACAGCTGGTGATTACCTTCATTTTCATCCCACCTTCATAGCTCATATAACATACTAAAAATCTATAGCCTGGGAATGTAGCAAACTGATAGACTAAAACAAAGCCTTACACTGCTCTTTCTTCTCCAGTCTGTGAGAGAGAGTGCTTACTGCACAAGTAGGTGTCTAGTGCTTTTGCTCTTATTCAGAACATATGCTGTCCTGTGCCTGAAATAGTTCATGCTCTGTGACAGGTTTGAATGTAATTATATACCACACTAGAAGATATATACCTGAAGAAAAAGAAATTAGGGTTGCATGTATTTTGATATTTTGTAACTTCTGCACTTGGATTCTGTATTTGGATCTGCAATAATATATTCTTTTAATGCTCTTCAGACAGCTTGTGTTTAATAGTCATATGCCAAAATGTCTCTTCTGTTACTTTGAGTTTGTTACTTAAAGTTTGGCTTTGAAGCCATACTGCTGATACTGAGTCAGGTCCATGCAACACAGTGCCCTAGATCCATGCACACATGCTGAAATAGCCAGTCAGCATCTATATCTAGGTCATGAAATTTCAGGGATTTGGATGGAAAGTACCGTACTTGTGCAACTATGCTCAAAATTGCCAAGTCCAGATGAAGTATTTCAGTGCTGGCTGTCCATTTTGGTACACAAGCTTCACTGCAGAGGATTAGAAGCAGTAGAGGGGCTCAACTGTTTTAAGGAGCTTCACATATGCAACTTGTGTGAGGCATGGTGAAATTCATTGTTTATTGAGTTCATTTCTACAAACAAGAGAGTGCTTGACCCATAACTGGGCTCTTTTACATTCCTGGATTCCTTTAAAAGTTGAGACTAGAGTCCTGTAGCCAGAAAGGGTCCTCATTCAGAAAAACAGTCCCTCATATTTGGAACAGATAATTAGACAAGTCACATATGTGGGGAGATTTTTAATATTCAGAAAGAACTCAGTTTCTCAGAGTGACTGAAACTTCAGGAAATAGCCAAGGAGGGAGGCAAGTCACTGGAGCAGAAAGAGAAAGAAATTGTTGAACCTACACAGACATTTAAATTTACTTACTGGCCACTTGGGATTTTCTCAGTGTGGATAGGATTCTTTTGCCAATCCATAGGAGTGTTCACATCATTTCAGATACTCTGTGGTATCCTGTCAGTCTTCTGACTGACTAGGCAGAAGAAGGCTTCTGTATAGATACTATATGATACACCCTGGCCACAGACAACTGTCACATCTTTGCACATTTTAAATGACACTAGATGACTGTGTTTAAGCCAGTGAATCCCAGCCAGTGTAATATTTTACTTTTTTCCTTGCATTTAATCAAAATTTGGGCTGATTTTTAATTTTAAAGGACTAATCAGGATGCAGGAACCTCTGGCATTAATTTTTAATTCATTGTGGAAATCTTTGAAACTGTTTTCATTGTGCAGACGGATTTTCTGCTTACTAACCTGGTTGGATACAGATGCAAAAAAATCATCATCTCCTTGTGTTGCAGATGGCTAAATATTCTTTCCCACTGAGTAGTCCAGTCCCATCATTGTCCTTACAGCTACCAGTGTTCACTCAAGAATGCCTTTAAAGGAAACAGCATACACACAGAAAAAGCAGCTGACCTGCTGTTTGATACTGCTTTCACAAATGAAGGGTGAGTGTCTTCGAAAAAGGGCAAAAAAATGCTGATGCTCATACTGTTAAAAAACAAAGGAGAATGAAAAAAACATAGAGTGCCCCTTGGACCGAACTCACTGACATTTTTCTGTGATATGTGAACTTGCATAGAAAAATCTGCTAATTTGCAGCTTTCTTTATAAAAAAAAATAGCAAAAAAGAGCCGTGTGAGTACTTATGTTTGATTTACTAGCCTAATTTGTGGCCACAGCAACTGCTACTATCAGCTGTATTTATGGTAACTAATACATCACCCAGAAACTTATAAATGTCAGCACAGCAGCTCCCTGTAATAGAAGTTTTTACTGATGGAAGACCACAGACTAATCACACAACCCAGTTTTTGCTGTTATTCACATAAGATAGAATTGTAAGCCTCCCAGTTACTGAGACCAGTGAATTTGCATAGCTAATAAATGTACTTAGAATTTCATGTGTGGAAATCTTGTTTTTCCCAGCACTTTTGAAATTTCTCACCGATATTTTTCTACATCTACTGAGGCATTAGCAACAAAGTTTAAAAAGTGCTTTAATAGTGTTTACAGTTCAACTGATCTGTTGTAATATCCCCTTTTGAAGCTATTCAAATAAACATTATAAATATGTTTGCTATTAACATATGGTGCTGATACAAGAAGAAGACTTAATTCACTGTGTTATTTATGCAGCAAAACGTCCTAATGGTTCCCAGACTAAGATGAAAAGCTGTTGCGGCACCATCCATGTATTAGATAATGTCTTGGCACTTTCCCTATTATACTGTTATAAATAAATATAACGATTAAACCAGGGCGCTGCCTGGTGCTTTAAGATGCATTTTTGTTTTGTCCCCGTTTCCAGACCAGATCCACCCCCTGCTGGCAGGAGGCTTCTTTACACAGGTCTGATGGAGACATAAAGCCAATAAAAAGCAAGGGGTTGATTCAAAGCTTTTGAAGCTAATTGATGAGTTCTAATCAAGCTGGCAGGTTCTTGTAGCGTTGTACTGGTGACATATAAAGGAGCAGTATCAAGGGACCTACCCTGCCATTAGATAAATAAATGAGCATGCCTTAGGTAGGTCTTATTTCAGAGAAAGAGAAAAAAATCATTATTTTCTTTCATATTGTTTTTATCTGCAGAACATTTCCATTATTTTCTCTCTGTTTTCCCTCCTCTTTTACTTCTCTGTGTGAGATATCTCATCTCTCTCTATTCTTGCCTTTCAGAAAAGCAGAAACAAACAGGTTCAAACCAGCTGTGAAAATGAATTTTCATTATATCTTGCAGCTATCCAACATAAATATTAAACATGTGAAACAAGAAAAATTTCCATCGTGGTGTTATGCTAAAGACATAGCAAACAAACAGGTTACCATGTCTGATAAGTTCGGGTACCAAATGGCCCCTGTAACTGCCTATGTGAATACCTGGACCCTGTGCTAAGTCTGAGGTAAACAGCAATGAAAGACATTCCTGCAACGAGCTAACATGCAGAGACATTCACCCAAAATGAAAAAAGCAGTTTCATATATTTTATTCCATTCAGGCTGGTGCTACCATTTCCTGATTTACATGAGCACCTCCTAAAGGGAATATTTCATGGTCTGCTTCCTGAGACCCACGATCAGCTTGTGTTCAGCTGGCTACTTCCTGCAGTGCAAGATCCCATCCTGGGGGCCTTTGTGTCCTGGCCATCATGCTGATGGGGAGAACTGGACCCACTGGAGGTGTGTGATGCAGCTTGCAGAGTGAAGATCCCGGCCAGGAGAGTTTTAGGCCCGCAGCTGTAAACTGGGAATCAGGTGCTAATGATCATTTGGTCCTGGGTAGAAAGGACATGTGTGTTGCCAAGAGGAAGACAGTAAGCACTAGGGAAATAAAGCCAAGGAAGGCAGATATTATCACTCTGATCAAAACCATGCCCTGTGCTTCTGCATTAGCATTGAAAGATGCAATCTGAATTAGCATTAAGCCAAAAGGGACAGAGAGGAAGGGCAGGTATTATCTATGATGTCCTCCAGCTTATGGGTTCCAGACCTTTCCCTTATCATAGTCTTGCTGAAAGCCCCAACTTCACTGCTGTCAGCACTTTCAGGCTCACTGCACCACACTGCGGATGCAGACTCTTGGATGCACAGATAGGAAATGTTTTCCCAAGGCTGAAGATTTGGGATATATTTACCATGAAGGTGTGTTGCTATTTAGTGAAAGTTGCATTTAATTAGGTCAGAGAGTGAGAGGGGTTGAGCTGGGACAACACAGTTGTTAAATGAGCTTATAATTAGAGAACACAGTCTCCAGGGCTAGGACAGGTATTTAGATTGTTTTCATGTGCAGAAGCTTGTGCTTTCTTACTGCAACCAGTTTTAGTCTGTCTAAACTAATGAAAGGTTGTCAGCACATGGTAGCATCCCATCTTCCTGTTGTTTCACAAGCATTTCCAAAAGTACCTAAATCACCAGAGAACTTTTAAATCAAAATTTTGAACTTTTCTATTTCATGGAATAACAACTAAATTCTGTTATGGATCTGGTCTAGGGACTTATATAAAGATACACAAGCCTCTTACTTTCGGCAATTTAATTAAAATCATCCATATCTTTAGTTGCTGCCTTTTCTTTGTCAAATTCTATTTGGATAAAGCACATTTCCTGCCCACTTGTTTATAGATAGATCTGGTTGGAATTAAAAAATGTGTCCTTGATGAAGGATATCTGTTTCAGCAAAGCACACACATTTTGGGAGGATGTATGACTCTCAATAAAACTCATCACTGGATTTTTTTTGTAGGGCAGACCAATTTAACCATTTTTCACCAGAAATTTAAGAAGCAATGCAAAGAATTACCTGTTTTTAAAAAGAAAAATAATAGCATTTTTGGCAGTCACATTTTATTAAAATGCCTGGCATTTTTTTATTCTGTTCTAAAGTAAAATGTAATGTAACAAGTTATCCTGAAAGATATCAGAAAAAAAGGTCTTTTCTTATGGCACTTCTAAACAAAGATATTACTTGAACAAATAAAACACTGACTTCTATGTTCTCTGTAGAACATTTAGGAGGATTTAAAAATGCAGAGGAAAAAGAAAGCTACAAAGTCATGAAAAGGAATATGATAATTATATGCTAATGTTTGTCCTTATTATTTATTGATGATATTTCTAATGCAGTGAGTTTGTCTACAGTTGGCTAGAGAAAAGCACAGACCCAGAAACACACTAGATGTATCTAAGCTGCCTATAAGCTAAATATCTAGTTTTGAATTAGTTATTTCCACAGTTAACAGAGTGAACACTAGCCAACAGAGAGGGACAGAGAGTGAGAATGGATGAGTAAGAGAATGCAAATGGAGCAGTCGGAGAGACTAAACAAGTAGCTTAAATTGGACATCCATCTTATAGGTGCCTAAACACAGGCAGAAGAATTCACTTGTCCTAATGTGCACCTCACCACCATGATCACTGCATACACTTAATGTAATTAAAATTCTTTACCTTGGCTGGAAATTTTTATTATTATTGCAGAAAGTGCACTGTTGCAAACAAATAACTAATTCCAAGAAGTACTTCTCAATTACAAGTAAAATTATCCTTGGATGGAAAATGTTCTCTGCTAATGTGTGTATATGTTTCCACAGGAGCTTGAAAAATTAGTTTGGGTACAGTTTTATATTGAAAAGTAGATATTCTGGTAGAGAATTATTACTTCGTATCATTATTTCATATTATTGTCTGTACCTGTCTTTGGAATCAGAGTAAGATCATGCACTGCTATTATCTCCTTTTGAAATTTCCTTCTTACTTATTTTTAGACATGCAGCCAATCAACCAACCTTACAAGCAGCAGCAAGGACTCAAAGATCTCCCCTTCTTTCATCATTGATTTAAATGAAAACAATGCTGATGGACAGTATTCAGCTTGTCTTCTCCTCAGTCCTTCCTTGTTTTGCCCTCTAAGGAGATAAGAAGAAGAAAAATTATTTGTTTCTCTCTTACACAGGTGCTAAGGTATGTAGCTTTTTTTTTTTTTGTGATGCAAATTCAGACCACTATTTGCATGTTATAGTAGATGACTGAAAATATTTATATCATCTAAAAAACGGTGTCCAGAAGGCCAGAGAAAACAGCTGGATCTTGCCACTTCTGATGTGCCATGTGCATTTTCATTATCCTAAAATAAGCTGCACTTCATTGCCATACCTTTAACATCTTTAAGCAGCAGAAATCAAGCTGTTTCCCTCCCTCTAGCATCATCCTACATATTTCAAACCTACTTATTACCAAAAATCTCAGGTATATATCAATATACAGAGATGCTTGTTTTTCTCTCTCCTTTCCTCTTAGACTTTTATTCCTGCACCCCAAACCACAGCCCTTCATTTGTATCCACCCTACTACCTAGATCTCCTATTTTTTCCATAAAAATCTTTACAACACAAGCACCATCTCTTAGAGAGAACTGGCAGAGATTCTTCTGGATTCAAGTGGAAAACCATGAGCTATGGAGCTATCTCTCTCTAGAATGAGATCTAGATTAAAATTTTTACCTTGAAAATGTCAAAGCTTGTTTATTATAGTGTATCTCCTCATATTATCCCAACATAAGAATGTGCTTAATTCATAGCTGGGGATTCAACTCAACTAACCTTTATCATCACAAAGGCAATACCTATTCTAGGACAGTTGTGTCAAATTTATTCTGCAGTGAATAGAAGACTGGCACCTTCATAGCAAGATTCCTGTTGTCCCAAAAGAGGTATCTGATATAGCTGGGATGAACTGTCCTACAGACCTGCATCTTTTCATTGACTATAAACAGAACCCTGACAAAGCTAAGGTAGAAAGTGAGATTTCAGATCGATTAAGTAAAACAAATCATGACAGGGAAGTGTTATAAAACAGTAGGTTGATATAAGGAGCCATGTTGGAAACTAAAGATTAGATTAATCTATCCTTCCCCCATTTCAAGAATACAGACATACTGAGGGAACTTCAGGAATCTTATGTAGCATGACACAAAGAAAACAGAGTCTGCATCACTTACTTTGCCATGTACTTGCTGTGTTTGCTGCAAGGGCAATACATGAAATTGCACTTGCAGTTTCTCAGTGCTTTTAATGTAAAATCCTTTCAAATGCAAAGCTTAATTAGATTTTAGTTCTATTTTCAGACAGATCTGTGTCTTAATCAAGGGCCTGGAGTGAAACTGTGTTTAAAAGTCTCATAAATCTCCCTGTAGTGCTGGAGTGATGATCTGCTCACCATGCAGGTGTTCTGGCCTCAAAATTTCATGCAGAAAAAAGTTTCCATCTTATAATTTCTGTGTCCACTTCCTCTTCCTCCTCCTCTTCTCCCCCCTTCCCAGCAGGCAACTTTTCATTGAAGAGGTAGGTGGGCAAGTAGGCAAATACATGGTGGATGTTTTATTAAAGAGCAGTTGATCACAATAACCTTTGATTAATTCCCTCCTACCTGTTCCTGTAAACAGGCAGTATTTGCTGAGGACTTTTCTCCCTACAGCTTGCTTGCAGATTTGAGATTTGGCTTTCTGCCAAAATCATACTGCTTTTGTCCTTAGGCAAGAGCATAAAAATTGAAGTTAAACTAATATCAATTCTCTTTTGACCTTTTGGACTCTGTGCTACTAGTTAAGTGCTATATCGTGTCTCAGAGTTACAGTTCTGGGGTGGTAGAGCGATTTGGCATTTAGAAATGGAATCCAATGGGAAAACCTTTGCTGGAGATTAGAGAAAGAGAGAGCGCTAGCAAGCACAGTGAAGCCTTGATTATAGAGACATAAATCTGCCTTTCTGGGTTGTGAAGTTTGTGCCTCTCCTGAGTATTGATTCTGGCTTCTCCACTTGGCTCTTCCAGCTCTGCTCTTGGTTTTTCGCCAGAGAACTCTCCAAAGATACTAGGAACAGATTTGTACATGACTGAAGGTAAAACTGAAAAGGAAGTTTCCCAGCCTGACTTTTTCTAGATAAATGGGAAGAGTATGTGTGCTGCATCATGACTTCATGAATAAGAAAGTAAACCATCCCAATGCTACCTGTGTGCCTGTGTGCATGGCCACAACAGTTTGGACAAGGTTCAGTAAGCGACAAGGGCTTTCCACTGATATGTCCTTTGTGGAAGTGGGTAGTGAATCCATGCTCCTTTGACAGCTTATCTCATGCCTACATTCTCAGTGGGGGCCTTGGGAGAATTCTGTCCATACTGCTTGTAGGAGCAAGTTTCAATTAGCAGATTCTCTTTTCAGCTTCTCCCTGCCAGGTGAGGCAGACAGGGGACCCCAAAGCACAGGGAGAATGGCAGTCTCTGTGCTTGCTCTGTGGACCATCAGCTGGTTGGATTCACTCTGAGACTCGAGGCCGTGTTACCATTATGTTAATAGTCAGTAACTTGAGCCCCACCGCTGGTGTCCCCTCACTGTCCCCACTCATACTTCAGCACATTTGGTCCTCTTGAAGAGCAAGAGCTGTGTCCAGTTTGCTGTGCAGGGATTGTGACTTCCCCACTCCTCCTTTTGCACTAGGCTTACTGAGCTAGGCCTCAGTATGGTCACCACCTGACCACTGCAAGCACTTCAAAGGGTTTTGCCTCTAAACTCCCAAATAATTTCTGTTGCCATTCACATTTATGCAGGTAGAACTTTGCTTGCCTTGATGTTTGCAATATGTGCTATACAAATGGGATGTAAACAGAGGTATAAATAATTTCTTGAAAATTTCCCCTGTTACTTATCCAGTCCTAACAACTGTGAGCTAATTTATGTCAGATATAGCACTTTAATATGTCATATAAAAGGCTCTATGTAATTGCTGAGTGTAAATACCAATGGTGAACAAGAAATATTTATCATTAGCAGAGTTGTAACTATACGAGGTATAATTAAAGTAAGGAAGATATATATTTCCTCTGAGTAGGATCTACACGTTGTAAGCACCTTCTAGAGGAGGTATTTGGTGCATTTTAAATTACACTGGACACAATAATTTTCTTGACTGTTTAGTTATGAGTAAGCCTGAAATGTCACAAACATGAACTACATAGTTATAGACCGCATAAAAATAAAGAAGAAATTAGATTGTCACTTGGAAGACTTTGTTATCCTCATGGAACCTCTGTGCTATGTCAAATGAAACATTGAATTAAGATCCCAGCATTTTCAGGCTGTCTCTGAACTTAAAAAGTAATAATAATAAATTGACATTGGCTTTGAACCAATTCCAGCACTGCCCCAAAGGGCAGAAGCAGGACTGCAATATACTGAGCAAACATGAGGGTTTCAGTTACTGCATGGGTTGGATTTCTATTGCTGCACCTGTGAAAGGGAGTATGCAGACACACCTTTTTGTGGATGAGATCACTCCAACACTTTCACTCTCAGCCTGGAAAGAAGAGAGTATAAGGAGCAGCATTCCAGCCACATTAAAAATAAACCTTGGGATCTGCTAACCTTCTGTGCTCACCTGCGTGTGAATTCATTCATTACTACCAGACTTAAAAGAAAGTGGGGGGCAGGAGGTAACCTGAAGGGGAGAAGAGTGCAGCACTGGAATTGAAGTTTTTATTTTCAAAGAAACTTGTTAAGAAAATAAAACTGACTTCAAAACAAAAATTGAAACTAAGTTCAGTATAACAAGATAAAAATAGTAAAACTGGAAAGTATTTCCTTAGCACATTTGCTCTAACACTTATTAAAGATATAAACTAAATCCAAGATAAACAAGTCCCAGGTGTGGAAATGTGGTTAACATATGACTCAGTTTAAATTTAAAATGTAAAATAAAACAGTCAATGTTCACCAATGTGCTTTAATTCTAGACAGACATTAAAAAAAAGAAGAGAGATCATTACAATTTTCCTTCAAGAGAATCCAGTGCACAGCTGGAGAGCTGTGAACAGCCTGGTAACAAGCTTTATGAAACAAGAACACACCAAACAGAAAGACCTAAATGCTCATAGCTTTTTGTGTCTGCAAATATGCATGAGCTACAGTATGCTCAGAACGGTGCCACATGCAGAGAACTGTAAGGAGATAAAGGTAACACCTTCTTCCCCTATATGGACTTTTCAAATCAGCAGAGAGGAGAGAAAAGTATTGGCAGAAAACTGTTATTACTTCTCCTGCCTAAAAGATTGTGCTAGGTAACAAATAGCTGCAGTAATAAGGTGGGAAGAAAAGATAAGAAACATACGCTGCCAATTCCTTAGAAGGATGGGCAGCACTCTCTTGCTGTGGAGGAAATAGAGAGGGTACAGGAAAGTTCATCTGAAGCTTTCCTGAAACCAAGTCTCCACTGAGCCATTTTGAGAGGGCTAGATCAAAAAAAAATAATGTGATCTATAAATAGTGATTTTCACATCCAAGCTGAGGTATAGGTGGGTCCATCTTTATCCTTCCTTACTTAGGCATTTTGTGTCTGAGACACCAAATTTGGCAACATTAATCTGTAGTGAGAAATATTCTAATGTAGAAGACAATATGTCTTGTGATGCCCCTCTCTCTTTTGACTGGGAGAAGAGAGGAAGGGAGAGGAGCCTGGAGGACTAGGATCACAAACTGCGTGCCTCTATTAAGTGAGAAGTTAAGAGGATAAAACTTTTTTTAAAAAATAATAATCTAGTTGTTAGAGCATTGACCTAGAAAAGGCATCTAGGATCAATAACTTCCTCAGAAGTTTCAGTCCATCTCCTTCTATTCCACTGCAACCCTGCACAGGAGGAAATGTAATACTCATAGACAAGGAGAATGAGATTTTGATGAAGGAAGTCTAAATTTGTCATTCAGTGTTTTGGTGTTTTCATATAGGAAGGAATAAACCAGCGCTCTTGCCTTTGCTCCTAGCAAATTCTGTCGTTGTACATACAGGAGTCATTGGTTTAAAAAATGGAATAATCATGGTAAGAGAGACCAAACCCCTATGTATTCCATAGACACCAGCAATGTCTTTCATTCTTCCATCCACTTTACAAGATAATTAGATGGGTCTTAATAAGATGAGAATAATCGGACACCTTTTCTGAGGAGAAGACTTAAAGTGTGGATTCAAAACAGATGAAGAAACCTTCTTGCATCCATATCTGTGTCTATGGACATTTAGAAAATGGGGTCTTTTGGTACTTTCCCCTGTTTAGCACTTTTTTTGCCTTGTTCAAATGTAGTTTTTTTCAACCTATCCAAATTCTTGCCATTTGGTGTAGGATGACAGAAAGCATAAGTGTCTTGAGGTATTAGATTTTAATTACATTAGTTTTTTTTTCCTATTCAAATCCAAAAAACAGGAACCTACAAGGTAAACATTATGGCACCTAGCCATAAAAATGTATCTTCTCTATGGCTGCCAGCTCTTTGAGTTTTGAGGTCATGAACTGCTGGGATTTTTGTCTCACATTGTGCACTGTGTATATTTTAAAATGCACATAATTCCACTGGCGTTCATCTTTTTCTAAAAGTTTTTTAGTGCTTTCACTCACTTGCTTATCTGCTCATTATATAATTTCCTTCTGTTTTTTTCCCTTAATGTTGAACTGAATTCAGAAACTACTTTGGTGTATGCTTAAGGAAAGCTGAAGTCAACAGCTGGAGGTAGTGAGTAGGATTGATCTGAGCAAAGGCAGACACCTGCATCTCATAGGATCTATCTTACTTCAAAGTGGACATCTGACATACATGTAAGAGTATGTCTTTTCTCCTTTCTTTACAAAAGACTCATAAATTACTAAATCAGATAGTTTCATCTATATTGCAACTTTCTAAACTATACCACTAAAAAAAATCACAAAACCACAAGAAAAAAACAGGACATGGGGAAAGTAAGTAACAAAGTTGGAGATCATATAGAACGGAGGAATTATTTTCCAGATAAACTACTTGCAAATAAAGAGGCTTGCAGAATACATCTACATGTCCCATATTCCCATTCAGTGTCTTCAAAGACTTCCATTGCTGATACTTTATTCCTGACATAGTAATCTCATGTCAATATCTAATTCTTTACTTTGTTCTGACTCACTAAAAAGGTCATTGCTTTCATATAAAACATTCACAAATCCACTTTTCTATTACTCTAACCAGTTGAAAACTATGCAATTAGAACCCATCTCTGTTTCAAACTCCTTGTGAAAACTAATCAAGGAGCAGAATGTTTATTTCCCCATGGACAAAGCACTCACACGTGTAAGTTTTAAACAGCCAAATCAGGAGCCCTGCCATTTCTGTTGCTACATTTGCACTAGCAAGAAGAACACATATCTATAAATATGATGCTTTTCCAAATGACATACTTTTCTAATCTGAAGGCCTGCCTCCTCTCAGACCTGCCATAAATTACATTGGCTCATTTTATAAATAATCCTTTGTACAGTGCAACCAAAGCAAAACATTTGTTTCCAAGTAATTTACTTCAGAATCATGATGGTTTTATTTTAATTTGACAACATTAAAATGTCCTTATGCTCTGCCATTTGGTGAATAGGACATTTATAATATTGCAAAGAGGATGAATGAAGTTTTAAGCAGAAAAGGAGCAGAAGAATGAGCCTTGTGTCCGACCATTAACCTAAGCACTAGAGGTGTGCTTTCCCTTTCAGGGTGTTCTTAATGGGGCAGTGGCAGCTAGTGGAGCAGTAACAAACAGCTGGACAGCAGTGATGTCTTAGGCCACTGCAGTTCTTTGTGCAGTGAACACAATCTAAATTTGTACACCTAAAATAAATGCATTTTTTTAGAGCAAAGCAACTTACAAGAATTTGGGAACAGGATGAAAAAATCATGGAGATGAAATGAAAAGGTGTTTTATCACTGATTTCTCAATGCAGAGAAGAACTTCAGATTGAGTAGTAATCAACTGCTTGCTCTCTGGCAACAAGCTGTACATTACTTTCCACACCCAGTACTTGCTCCCAGCCACACCACACACTCTATATTTTGAGATAACATGAGGTAACATAATTTATAGACCTGACATGGCCGTGAAATGTTTCTAACCCCTGTCTTATGGAATGGAGGTCCTTAAACAGGCGCTTTCTTTTGCTTAAGCTTGTGCTAATCATAATAAAAGCATATGCCAAACATTCACTATATAGAGTGTCTTGAAACTTTTCATTGTTCAGAAAAGTATGAATTACCACTGAAGGTGATTGCTTGTGCTCTAATATGTTTTAATTGATTTTATTTCCATAACTTTGGATCATTACTTTGTGATAGTCATCTATCTTTAACTAGTAAAAATAAAAATTACTACACTTTTCCTCATAAACATGCATAACACTAACTGATAATTTAACCACCTGAACTCCCTCTATATGCTCCAAAACAAGTGGCACGTTATGACTTGTTCTCTGTTGCATTTAGGGAGCTCTGCAGATGCTATAGTTTAGAAAGACTGTACGGAGAATGGTAAGTGTATAACTGGGAAGCCACTAAGAGCACATAGTCACCACCTCACAGCAAATACTTTTTTGCTCTGTCTGCAATGTTAGCTAATTGTGTCATTTTTATGTGTTCAATACTGTCTTAGGCATTCTCCCTACATTTTACTTTTATATTCTGAAAATAACCATTATTGCTAAAAATCATTCAGATTTATTACTATATGCACTCGCACATACTGTACATTTAACCTTGAGTTGATATTTAGGCTTTCAGTCATCTACAATAGTCCAAAGGAAAATGCTTTTACCCAATAGTATAAAGCCATCATTTGATAATATTCTGGCTTTAATGGAAATATGACTTAGTTTACATCCACCGCCTTCCAGCTCCTAACCTGATCAGTGTTCCTCCCTCCCTCCAGGTTATTTTGACACAGATGACTGTGGACTATGCAGTAAATGCAGTAATTTAAAAGTAACCTTTTCCTGACCTCCAAAACGGAGAAAAGGTCTTTCTTCAACCTGGATCGTTCCATGGATTTTATTTGCAGCTTGACCCCTCAAATAGTTGCAGTGGTAAAACAGAATATTAAATAGTTATTGAATGGAGCCCACCAGAGGCAGGGAGGAGGCATGGAATCCATCAGCTGGTCTCATCTATTTGAGTGCCAGTATCCTGGAACTATGATCTCAGGCTAAGTCCTGAGACAAGTGGAATTACTCCAGCTTGCAGCCTTTATAATTCTGATTTTTATTGTCATGTTTTGTCTTCCTTTTAGACCCATTGCATCATTCCTAATGGAGATCCATCAAGTCATTAGAAAAGTGGCATGGGAGGTGAGAGCTCAGGTTTAATTTTTTGCTCTGTCACAAATGTCCCACTCCTTTTGAGACAAGCTGAAATTGGCTCCTTAATTTTGAAATAGTTTCTTGGCAGTGGATGACATGGATTTAGGGTGGTGCTAAATTGACATACTGACAGGATGATGCTGAAAGGACAATTTCCTCAGTCTTCCTGCCTTGCTGGGTAAGCTTCTTGTGGCTTTAGCTGCATAAAGGACTTATACACTAACACTTGTGTAAAAGAAGCAGAAAAGCAAACACAGAAGGTGAAATGACACCACCGCTTCTGTCAGCAACTTAACATCAAATCAGTTTTCCACTGACATTAAACTATGCCCTCAATTACTCTGATAAAATGGAAATAATAACACATTCCTTTCTGTGTTGTTATAAGGAAAAATATTAAAATCCATGTGTTTATCAATTACAGGGGCCAGTAGACAGTATCTAAAATATATTTTACTGATGGGATTAATAGAGAAATTAAATTATGATTCTCTATGATTTTGTCCAGTAGGATTGTTTAAAAATAAATCTATTCCCCCTAATAATTTGGTTATTTAACTTAATCTGTGATTACTGAGGTTCATATTGCAATTTGTGTGGAGATGGACATAGGTGAATTTGTAGCACTGGTGTCCCAGAGAAGAAACTGACAAAAAGGACACATGAGTTGAATTTTGCTTCCTCTTATCTTGAGAGCCTCTCTTTCCCCACCAACTTCTTTGCCTCCCCTTGCCTTGCCCTGCCATCCAGGCTGAGAGAATGGCACTTTATGGTGTGTTTGTTTACTCTTAATGAGTCAGGTTGATGACTGTAGTCTTGGTCATTTGTGCCTTTGAAAATATAATGTAGAGAGACAATGTACAAAATCAGACTCCATGGTGAAGATATTTTTACAATTCTAGATCTCTTCACATTATTGCATCCTTTTATCTCTGATTATTTTAATTCACACTAAAAATTCACTGATCTTTTGCAAAATAATATTCATAATGAAAGAGTTTCAAGATTTACTTTAAAGCAAGTACATAAATATGAACTACTAAAAGTCAAATTTTCCCTCCTATCCTTACAAGTGGATGTTTTCTCTCTACTCTTTCTTTTTCTTTCATCATATAGTTGCATTAAAAATCCTCTTGGCCAAATGTCTTCTGTTGACACATCAGAGTCCTTGAGAGAAATGCCTGGAAAATTAGTTCCATGTACATTTTAGGAAATCTTGCTAACAGCTGCATTTTTCCATTAGAAATGGTTTCAAAGGCTACATAAAAACCCAAAGCCAAATGAGGCAAAGTTTAAGTGAGAAAACATGTGTGCAATATTAAGCCAAGAAAAGGGAACAGTTACTTTGAGAAATCCAGACCTTCCTTTGCAGTGCTTTTCAGAAAACATATTAGGAAGTATAGGTCAAATCTTCATTTGGTGTAAATGTGTGCAGCTCTGCTGAAATCAATGAAACTTCCTTTAAATAGTTGAACTCGGGATCTGGCCAACTTTCAGGTTTCCAAATGTATATCAAAGAGCTGCAAATACTTTAAAATGAGCTGACTATATTCATTTCCTATTTTGCACTACTGGGAATGAAATGCTTAACTGTGTACTGAGAAGTAGAAACTTTGAAAGTATTTAGATAGCACATACCGGAAAAAAATTAATAAAAACATTTAAAAGATATTCAAAGAGAAGAAAAAGTTTATACTTGCATCTGCTGACCCTTCCATCCTACTCTACCTTGATTTTTGATGAATGAAGGAAGCTCTAACTCTATTTTTCTCTGCTTGTTTTGAATCTGCTTTTTTCTGCCTGGAACT
The DNA here is from genome assembly GCF_041296385.1 of Aphelocoma coerulescens. Taxonomy (NCBI): domain Eukaryota; kingdom Metazoa; phylum Chordata; class Aves; order Passeriformes; family Corvidae; genus Aphelocoma; species Aphelocoma coerulescens. The sequence goes on along the minus strand of NC_091014.1, from coordinate 32,576,716 downwards.
CTGCAGCTGAAGAATTGGGATTGTGTTGACATCGTCAGAGATAGCACTTGGAATTTTTCAGGGAGAAAAAAGGAGTTACACAAATTACAAATGATCTCCTGAGACAGGGTTAAAAGAGAATGTAAATCAGTTTGTAATTTGGCCTCAAGACTGCACAAAGACAGATTTTTAAAGCATTGCCTCATTTTTCACACCTTCATTTTCAAGCACAAATAAAGTCTGTTCAAAAGCCTTTTCTTTCCTTTGATTCATTTAGGTGAGCAAAGTCAAAATTATCAAAAGTCAGGATTCTCTCCTCAGTTCCAATCCAGGAGGCAGGATATAAACTCAACATGCTAGATCAAAGTGAATCTACTGTTGTATCTCTCCCAGCAGCAGACAAAGTACAGCAAACCAAGTCCATTGTCTTTGAGTAGCAGCTCTACTTCTAAATTTTAAGGTTTTTTTATTCAAACTTTATTGGCTCAATCAGACTCACCCTGGGACATTAATTAGAACTGATTCAATATAGTAAAATTTTTGCCAACCTGTCTTAAAGATATCTAGTTTCTTTTTAAATTTGCTTTTTCTACCAGAAAAAAATAACAACTTTTATAGTAGAAAAAGAAAAAAAAAAACCCAAAGACTTGTAGTTCATAATACGGTTCAAAAAAAAAAATTCCACCTTGATCTTTTCCTCTGTCTTCTACACCTCATACTCCTGTCTCTAGTTCTCTCTGTTTTTCTTGGCTGTTTTTCTAGTCTTTCTACAGCATTACCTTCCCCTGGAAAATGTTGGGGATTTCACATCATTCCATCTGCCAAAATAATCCTCAGCTAACCTAATATGCACCTTGAAGTGCCATCCTAAAACTAAGTTTTTAAGTCAATCTTTGCAAAAACCTACAGTCTCCAAGTCCTGGGAAATTTGCCTTTCCAACTATATTTTAATTGAAATTCAATCAAAAAGATAGAGGGGAGAAGGAAAAAAAATTCAAATGTGCAAATTGCAATCATAGGATCATAGAATTTTTAAGGTTGGAAAAGACCTCTAAGATTACCAATTCCAACCATATTTAGTAATTTCATCTCCCTGGCAGGTCACCAACAGGGCTCTGAATCCCTTGTGCCACTTAGAAGCTTTCCTGGTGGGCGGTGCAGGAGCCTTAATGTCTGGGGAATTGGAGAGCAGGAGAATCTGGAAGCCAGAGTCAAAGGGACTTTGGCTGTGTGCCTGGAAGGCTTCCCAGAAGATGGAAGTTTCTGGCAGGGTTGCCTTGGGTGGATAGGCTGACAGAAAGCTGAGCAAATTTCCATCTGAACTCCACCTGGCGGTAATCAGAATTGATTTGCTGCAGCTAAACATCTCGGTTATTTTCTGAGGGAAATAACTGAGATGCATCCCTGCCTTCTCTCCGAGAAGTTGGGTCTGCATTGCAGCATTTTGGAACTCTGTGGGAAGGTGTGTGTGTGCAAGTGCAGGTCTCAGAGGCCAGCAGAGCTCCTGCCACGGTTGGCCCCAGTGCTGTGGGGCCATAGGCATGGGAATGTTGACTCCTTTCATCTCCTACTTCTTCCCCACTGACTAACTTGGCAGCAGAGAGTCAGCAGGGAAGACAGACCCAACAGAAGTTTTTTCAGGGTGCCTCATGGTAATCAGGTCAGGAAGAAGAAGGAAAATGGGAGAGAAAATTTAAAAGGGTGACTATAGCTCTGGAGGGCTCAGTTCAGCATGACAGGATGTAGAGAAGGCAATAAAAATTGATATTATAATATGAAGTAAGGGTAGTCTCCCACTTTTCCTGAGAAGGATTTCTCATCATTGCCTGACTACAACAAAGTAGCTCTTTTACTTTTACAGGACGTGTCACTTGAGGAAGTCCTCAGCACCTGGAAGCTGTTGAAGTCAGGGTGACAAGGTGGCCTCTTGCCTGCCTGGGGACATTCCCTGGAGGTTCTGCTTGTTTTGTTGTGTTTTACCCCTAGAAGCTGAATTACGATGAATGCTGAATCAGCTAAAGGAGCGAGATGCAGCTGGGTGTCGGAACAGAAGGTAGAGAAGGGATGGGGCAAATGGAGAAGGAAGCCTCTCCTTTGCCTTCCTACCACAGCTGTTTAACACATCAAGAAATGAGGCTCCTGCAGGCACTTTCATGTTTTACTACACCCTCAAGGTGGTTCTCAAGTAAATAAATAAATAAATGTATTGAATAACAAACTGGAATCCCAAATGAAACCAGCAACAGAGAAAATGCAAGCACCTGCCTTGCTTTTCCTGAAGACAAGAGTAGCCCAAAAAAATGTGTTATCAAAGTTGTGCAACATATACTCATCAGAAAATGCATTGAAGTAATTTTTCCAAATGAATTCCTTCCTTTACACAATTTAGGCTTCAGTTCCTTCATGTTTTCCAGTGAATAAACATTTTGTTTAAAAATTGCAATCTACTCTTGCAATCTCTGTGGTAGCTTAAAATACACTTAGGCCTGTTAAAATGGTTTGTGGATTTTTTATGGCACAAAATTTCTGGAAAAGGGTCCAAGATCTGTCTCAAAGGATTCTTGCCAGGAAAGAATTTGGCCCACTGCATTACGATTAACACATTTAGATCTTCTTACAGAGTTCCCCTGAAAACACCCTGGTCTGAGTTTTGTGTATCTCTGTAGCTACAGTAAAACATAAATATCAAATAATTTCATTTTCTATTAACTGTATCACTAAAATTCATCTTTATTCTTGCACCTCAAGGATTTAAAGCCAGCAAGAACCAGAAGTCCTAATCACATTTTTTTAGACAGTATTACATTCTTCTCAGGGCAAGTCATTAAGTATTGTAGTGAGAAGATTTTGAGGCTTTAATCAGATTACTTAATAAATTGATGTAAAAGCCATCAAATCTAATTGAAGTTTCACCTCCTGTGACAGTAGGTACACAAAAACATACTCCAAAATATTTATTTCTAGAACCTTTTCTCTGATAATTTTCAGTGTAGTAAGAAAGCAGAGGTTTGTATTCTCGGTGAGCTAAAATTTGACCGCATAATCAGGAAATGTGCTTGTAAAAGCTAAAAATCACTAGGTGATGCATTTCAGTACTTTTCCAACATCTCAGCCATTCTGGAACATATCAGCCAGAACCACAGTAGTTAATGAGAGACACCTACTCTTTTTCAGTGTTCATCACGGCATGCATTAAGATGTTGCTGGGAATGCCAGGGTTTAGCAGCCCATCCTATGTGCTGACATAATTCTGTTATTGATTTCTGCCACGCTGCACTATCAAGAGCTAATTTCACATTGCATTCCAAGGACAGCATAGCAGAGAGGGACACTGTAGCACAGAAAGGACACAAATTGAGTGAATATATTTAATTTACTGCACACTATGATACACTGTGTGCAACTGGGCCCTTTGAGGGGCTACACTTCTGATGGCATTTCAAAACTGAAAACAGCTGAATCAGGAGCAGGTAGGAGAGACTTAATATGTGCTGTTAGGTGACAAGACCCTCACTACTTGTAGTTCCCCTCAAATATCTAACCTTCAGCTAAGTCAACCAGTCCATTCAAGTTGCAATTGTTTTTTGTTGCAAATAAAGGAGGTGGTGACCCACTCAGGTGGATCCTGGCCAGGGCTCTAAAATTTTTTATTCATTCCCAAAACAGTGAGTTTTTGGTGATGTGCATACACTCTGTTCACAATACTGGGATTTAGGACCATGATGAAGTCACAATGCTCAGGCAAGAAGGCAGTGTCTCCAGGAAAGTGACTGGCTGAATTCTGGCTCAGGCAAATATTTCAAAACTACTGCAATTTGAAGATTGGACTGGAGATATGATAGAGCTTGTATCTGTTTATTCCTCATTGCACACAGTAGCCAAACTGACGTAGGAAGTGGCACTATGATAAAGATGTCCTGGCTAGAATCTCTTAGGGAAATGAAACACATTGGTTTGAAGCAGCTGTGGTTTGGGTTGGTAGTTGTTAAACGGCACAGAGGTCACTCTCGCTGCTTCTGTCCCCTTCATTGCTGCTTTGCTCTCCTCAATTGTAAGAAAAATACTTCAGAGTTTTAATGCCAATCCAGAGCTTTCTTTAACCAGTTACAAGAACACCTGGTATCAAGAACAAAACCCCTTCTTCTACAAAACTGGAACATGCTTGGAATAGAGTTCTGTCTCTTTATGAAAGTGAATGCTGCCAGGGGATTTTTATTTCCATATTGATGATGTAGAGACTCCAGACATCTTTAATATTAAAGTATACTAAATAGCTATCTAGGTGGCACTAAATGGCATAATATCCAAAGTACACTTACACAGTGGAAAGCTTTTTGTTTTGTGTGAAAAAAAATGAATTGATGAAGCAACTCTGAGTCCATTTATAACCTACTTCAGTCTGTAAAGCCAAGTGTACAGTCTGTAGAGTCTTGTGGAATCTGTCATCAGGTATAATGAGGGTCAGCAACTGAAAAAATTCTGTTAGAAACTCATGAAATTAAAGTATAAAAACCTGGGAGAGTTTGCCAGACTACAGAGCAGAATCAGGACAGATCATGTGATACAGCTGCGTTGCCAAAGACCAAAATCATAGCAACGGTGAACAAAACAAAGGAGAAGACTACAAAGTGAGGCAACATGTAAGAAAGCAGAAGGTGTGAAAAAAAACACAAACTAAGCATCTCCAGCCTTTGGACAGAGCTGAAGAAACAAACAAACAAACAAACAAACAAACTTGCAAAAGAAGTAAAACTACTTGGAAGAATAGCTGACAGATATATTATTAGCTCGGATACAAACTGGAAAATAACTGAAATTTTGATTACTTGTGCTATGGCTAGTGGCACTTCAGTGATAAGGATGCCTGGTCTTATATTAAAAGATATGTCTGCTTCTCTCCATTAACTATAAATGGATTCTAGAGGACCAGTTTGGGTGAAAATGTCTAAATTGGAAATATAATGAGGTAAGGAGTCCCTAAAACAGATGGTATGTAGGAGTCCATGAAAACAAAAAGAAAAGTAGAATTTAAAACAAAAGAAACTAAGAAATAGCAAGGAAAAGAAAAATTCCCATGAAAACAAAATATGCCCTGCAAATAATTACAAGCTAAAAACATAAAGTGTTGTCAAAGAATGTGAATGGAATCGCAAAAAAAATTACTGGTCCAGTATAATGTGAGTAGGTAAGTTTAATAATACTTATTCTCCTGTCCAGGACTAGACACATTTATTTGCATACCCTGGTGAAAAAACTGCATACCATTTTTGCCTTCTGACATCAAGGAACATTATCACAGAAAATGACATATAATCTCACAAGATTTGTATTTATTAGATATGACATCCATGATATCATAATGACAGGTAAAGGGTTACAATTAGATTTACGCTGGTTTAACTGTTGCAAAAAATGTGTGATTTATGCATATTATATTAGTGTAAGACACTGAAAGTCTTCTGGTATTATGCAAAAAAGGTGTTGGAATTTTCAAAAGGATCCTTAGAAGTGCAGAATAACCTCATAGGCAAGGACTAGCAGTCCTCATTTGAACCTATAAATGTGATTTCAAAACACAGCATAGACATAATACTACCAAAATGGGGATGTCCTGTTTGTATTTCCCAGCTCCCATCCTTCCTAATCTTTCTTCCCTCCCCTGTTCTTCACTGATCTGCACTCCTTCCACTGTTGTAGTGCCTGACCTGGCCTTCATCCAATTGGAAAACTAAACTAACAAAGAAAAATAACAAGTTACAAATTGATTTAGATCAAAAAAATGCCTGAAGAAAATTAATAGACATCCTGAGCTTCCTCCAGAAGCAGACAGGAAGAGATGGCTGTGGAAGAACCACAGACCCAGACAACATCACGGGAAAGTGCTGGCTATGATGTATGAGTGACCAAAGACTGCAGCCATCTCTCTTCAGACATCTACAAGCCAAGGAAGCCAGACTAGGGACTGATAGAGTGCTGACATGTAGTATAAAGGATGGCACATTTTTTTCCCTCTGGAAAGGGAAGATGTAAGGCTAGCCACAGATGCAATGAGAGAATAGATTTTATTGATCTAAACTGGTGGTGCTAACAGCCAGACTAAGTGATGTGTACAAATCTTTTCTTCCCTCACAAGTAGCCTCATCTTTTATCTGTTTATTTTCACTTTAAGGCTGTGACACCTTGTTTTTAAAATTTGTCTCAGCATTTTCCCAAATGGCCTCAAAGTCCTATCTGGTCTAATCTAAATAAGGCTAGGTCTAGGGGTGAGTAATGGTCCCAAATTATCCCTACAGTGACCTGGTTAGCATAAACCTTGGCACAGTTTTAGAGAAGGCAGTTTTTGAGCACAGCTTGAGGTTTAAGAACAGTGGGGGCCATTTGGATGTCTACAGCTTTTCAGACAAAAGGTAAGATACCGAGGCTATAAGGCCACAGCTCTGTCAAATAGTTGTGATTAGGACAGGATAGTTCTCCTCAGCTTGTTTGATTTACTAGCACAGACATAGGCCACAATTTCCCCACACAGTGCTCAGAGGTCTGGGTTTGTGCCTGTGTACCTGAAATGATCACATAAAGGAAATACCAGGGTTTACGGGTGCCATTATCCCTTGCAGAAAAGAGTGGTGCATGAATTTCTTTGCAAAGCTGACATACCTGTTTGGAACAAGAAACCTGGGGTGATGCAGTGTGTGTGGTTGGCTGTTAATGACTTTGAGAGGCAAGCTGAAGTGCAAATTTGTGCATGTATGTGTGAAAAGTGAGAGGAAATAGCAGAGGATTATAACTCTTTTTTTTGCAGAGTTTTGCAGAGCTCACATAGAATCATCCAGCGTGTCCTAACTGCTTTCTATCTCTGGAATAGCATGTCCTGAAAAAAAATATAAACCCCCCTCTTAATTTCTATCCCTCTCTCAGGCCTTAAGGCTCCAGCAGTATTTCCTGCTGTTCATCACAGGATAGTTTTCCTTCTCTCTTTTCTCCACAGAAGTTTCTCTATGTCATCTGTTTTGTACCTGTTCTTCTCTTGCTTCTGGTAAGTTTTGACTCTCAATTAAATCAGCTAATTTCAATATTTTCTAAAAAACTGAGGGATGTGGAAATCCTGCTGTTTCCCAGTGGTAGAAGAGACCATTCTCTTTTTAGAGATTCTGCCAGTTTTACTGTTCTGATACTTTTCACGGATGACCCATGTCTCCTGGAAAGAATAGCTTCTTAAATTGAGACAGTGTAGCTTTTCAGATTCTACTTTTCTGTCTAGTTACATTTAATATTGTATCAATATAACCATATTAATTATAAATGCTTAAAGACGGGATTTTGATGGATATATGACTTATTGTAAAATCACGCCTTTATATTTTCAGTTTGTGAATTAGATTATTTGGAGTGAGTGGTTAATGATGCAAATCTGTTACTTTTTTACTTCAATTTTTTCAGTATGCTGCATTGTATTTGGTTTGGGGTTGTTTTTGTTTTATTGACTTTAATAATGTCAGTATCCACAAGTGGCTGAAAGTCACTGTGTCCAATTGTGTCAGTCCCTTTTATGTGCCATGAAGGGGTACAAGTATAAAGGGCACCTACACTTTTAAAAGCACAACATTATCATTGTAACTAAGCCAAAGTTTTGTAAAAAGCAGTGCTGAAGTCACTCCTACCATCAAGAGAAACAGCTTTCCAAGACTTTTCTTCCCCATTTCTTCAGTAGTGTATGTTTTGCAGTCATTTTACGTGGCAGAAGTGTATTCTGGTCTGCTTAGGAGTTGCTGGAGGTACACTGGATTTATTTACAAAATTTTAATTAGAATTCAAACAAACGTCATACCTTTTCCATTTGATGAGCACATGCACTATTTAGGCTTACAGCTGGTTTGCAGCACAAAAGTTTGCAAGCAACTCTTATTCCAGCGTAAGAGTTTGCTTATTCCCTTTCCAAATGCTAGATGGATATGTACATCCCCAGGAATCAAAAGCATTCAGTGTTTCTCATTAGCATTCTCATAAACTTGATGAACACATTACAGAATCAAGTTGGACAAATAGTAAAATTCTTTATGTTTCTATTATTAATTTTCTTCTAAATGTATATTTATGAAATTATGAGTTTGGTTACTAGACAACTGCTTGGAAATATCAAACCCTGGTAAGAAATTTTCATTAGTACAACACAGCCTTCCACTGAGTATTAACACACAGCAAAAAAATCACAAAATTAGCACACAAAAAAAAAAAAGGAAAATACACTACAATCATTTCACAGCATTTCCAAAACACTTTGGTACTAATTTTTCAGTTGACTCTTGATGTACTACATCTTTCTGTGCCCCTGTAAATGAGTGTTTTGTAGACTTTTCAAGGAAGATCTGAGATTAGTATTTCTTGGTGATTTTCTTCTTGTCAGAGGTATCCCTTCTTCCATTTCAACCTTTATTTTTCTCTTTAGGCGTAAAAGCATTATTTAAACAACAAGCAGAAATAAGAAAATGAAAACTCTGCCCAGACAAAATATTTCTCTAAGAAAAGCTATCTTCTTCTGCTGTTATTCTCAGACATTGAAAGGTAGAAAATTTTAGAATGTAAAACCAAATAAGCTGTGAATGTGGTTTCCTTAGTATTTGGATGGTTCCTATTGCATTATGGTCTCTTCTGTAAAGAAATAAAAACAGTGACCTCTAAAATCCATCACAAGGGAGCAAAGTGGTCACATATATTTGCCTATAAATGTCTTACATAGACACACTGCTCCTCAAGGTATTCTGTGTTATTTAAAATGGAGAATAGTCTCTGATATCTGAAGTAAACAGCAGCACAATGTTTCATATACTTATGGGACACTCAAGGCTGGATCAGCTATTTGAGTATCCATGAATGACTGTCTTCTGCTAAAAACTAATATCGACCACAAACTTCTGATGAGCCACCTATTCAGAACATAAACCAAGGTTTGCTAAAACATTGAGTCCATGTCTCATTTCAGTGCAATCCTAACATTTCTTTAGTGTCAAGTAGGATTTTTTTTCCTGGCTAGTAAGAAAACTGTGGTACATTTCCAAGTCAGGATTTTTTTTTGTGGAACTACCACATATCTTCTGTTTTGTCAACAAATACAAAATAAATGCAATAAATTACAAATTAAATGTGACAAGTTCAATTCTTTTCTCTGTCCCTTCAAAAAAGTATTGCTTCTCCTTGTTGTATACAGGGTAATCTCCAGAGAACATACAAAGAGTCACATCTCATCAAGCAGGAATAAGGCCCAAAGACCCAAATTCTGAGAGCAGTAATTCCTACATTCTAATCCAAAATAGAACTTCTGTTAGACATTTTTCTTCCATCAGTACCTTTTTTCCATGCTTGAAATGAACTATTACATTTTTGGAATGAGGAAATAAACTCAAAGCTAACATTAAAAAGCTTGCATAAACAAATATGACCCTGGATTGGCTGCCCTCAGGATCATATCCAATCCCTCTCTGTAAAGATGCTTTTAAAATTCAAAGCATGCTATGGTTTTTAAAAAAATGTAATTTGACGTTATATTGTCATGCGGTAAAACATTTGCAATGTATAATGATGTAAGAGGCCAGCTGGCCACTAATGGTAACAGCATACTTTACCAGAGCTATCATCAGAAGGACTGTTGCAGGCAGATGGCCCTTTTTTCCCCAGCTTTATCCCGTTAGAGATCCTACCAAGGACAGGCATCCTACAAACCTCACAGTAATGAGAAGAACATTGCTTTATTGACTATAAAGCCTTCCTGCAAACAAGCTTGAAAGCAATATGTGCTGGAGAGCACCAGAGGCACGTAAGTTCATAAGCAAAATAGAGGATTCTGGATCGAAGCTTTGTTAAATGACTCCAATGTCCTGGGAAACTTCTTTGAGAAATACTGGATTGGTATTCAAAACTGCTGTAATACAGAGAGCTGCTTTCCTGTCTTTAATTAGAGAGAGTCACAGCACCGATTACGGTTGTTAATTATTGTGCATCCTCTCATTTCATGCCCATACTGCAAGGAGTTAAAATACAAACATACGGGGAAAAATGATCCAGACTCAGTTGATCATACAGAGATTAATTTTGATGATAGGGTTGTTGAAACATGTTCTACAGTTTGATAGCGCAGATGCACATTTTCCCTGGGTAACATAGGTTCATTTGGTTATGCTTCTTTTACTTTTAGGGCTATCAGAAATAATATTGCCATGGTTTCAATTTCTTTTTGTCTTACAATAGCAAAAAAGTATAGAAAAGTATGCCATATTCTGTATGACTGACAATTGCTATTTAGCTTTCTGGTGATGGCAATTTTGTTCTTCCAGTTTTTGGTGGTTTTTCAAATGTGTGTTTCAGTGATTTGTCTGTCAATGCCACAATGCTCCTGCTTAAACCATTATCTTCATAGCAAGTGGATTTTGTCTTCTCATACTCCAGTTACCTCCTTTTCAGTGCAGGAGAAGCAAAAAACAGGAGTTTTCTAAATCCTCTTCACTCTACTACTTGCCTTTTTAGCAAGCAGTTCACCAACATCTTCCTTTAAGCAAAGATAGCCACATGTACAGATCTATATTATTACTGTGCTATATGTACATAAGAACTATAATAATTAACTCTTTTTTATTGGAGTTATTCAGAGGTTCTTCTGTTTGTTTTGCCTAACCCATGTGATTAACCCAGAATTTAGGGTTCTATGGGCTATTTCCTCTAGGAGGAAAAAGTGATAGCTCTTTCTTTGGGGAATAATCCTTCTTACTTACTAATATTGATAAATTATGTTCCCTAAAACCCAAGATTTAATTATAAGAGAGGATAAAAAATTTTATCACAATTCCTAATCTCTTTCTTTTGGTGCTTAAACTCTAAGGTTTTTGTCTTGTATTATCGCAGCCTTGTACTTTTTGCAGCCCTTTTGTACTTTTGCCACTGCCGGAATTCTGGGCCTTCATTGTTTAGGAGGTGGGTTCTTCATCATTCTTTTCCTCAGACAGTCCTCTGCTTATTCAGTTTAAAACACTAAGCATCTTCATAGATGCCTTCTTATAGATCAGTTGTTTTATTTTAAGTTTTGACTAAAGATCTACAGTATTTCTTTAACTGCTTTCACAGAGAAAGTTAATGATTCTTGCAAGGGAGGATATTGACTTTGTATTCTTTTGTTCAGTAAGGATTAACTTAGTCCAGAATATTTGCTGGCCATCAGTAATGCATTCTGCTACCAACTGTAGAGCATACATAGTTAAGATAAAGGATGTTCAGTCTTCACTGCAGCACTCCACGGATCAGGGGAGCTTGCAGAAAGATGTGAACACATCTCTGGAAATATTTTCACCAAAGAAGATTGCAGATTCAGCATTTTCCTGTGGCCTTCCTTTTGTCCTACTATCTTTCATAAAAAATGGTCCAAATCTGAAATGAAGTTTTTTAGTCTCAAGACCATTAAAACACTTGATTCACTTCAGAAATGTGACTTTTTTTCCATAAGCTTTTCAGTTCACTGAGGTGTGGATTTTAACATCTTGACCACACAGTGGAATTTTCAGATTTTCCAAGATGTTGGGGAATCAAAGGCCAGTCAATCACATAGTGTTAGTCGAGGAAGATACAGTCAGAAGATTCCATCTGCATTGATTTCATTACCTGGTTCTCATGGACAGGTTCATGTTCTATTTGATTGCAGACAGTCTTGACTAACTCAGTTCTTCATCCAATGTCCATGTTGTGAATCAGCACTGCCGTCTTGTTCCTTTCCACACACAAAATGCCTTGAGAAAGGAAGACAGATCAAAAACGACCCTAAGGCAACTGCTGGTGTTAAAAAGCCTCCTCTTGGACATTTAGTCTCCAGTGACTGCTCAATATTTTGAGATTGAGAAGTTTGACTTAATTTCTCAGTGAGATTCCTCAATCATGTAGTAGCAGTGAACATGAAGCAGCTTAATGAAGACAGCTTCAGAAATACTAGAGCTTAGGGATTTTAGATCCTTTATGTGGCTCTGTAAAGCAAACCTTATATTTGTTATTTATGACAACATGTTAGAGTACTTGGCAATGCTTTATTTTACTTTTCTAACTTTGAAAATTTCTACTGTGAACATTTCTTAACATCTTGGACATGGTACAGCATGTGGTTCTGTTCCTGCAGGATAGACCCTACAGGGTCTATCTGACCCTGTATTTTGACTTGTGCACAGCCCACTTCTCTTTGTTGCCTGGAAATTATCTGGTCTAAACTACCCAACTAGACTTTCTTTAAAAGCAGTGAAAAGAGCAGGTACCTCCACAGGGTGAAATATTTCACCTGTGTTGCAGATCCATTCTAAAATGAATGAACTTGCATGTGGACAGGTTCCAACTCTCCTTCCTGATCATAAAGAGAATTCAAGGAATTACATCAGGGAAGACACCTAATTCTTACAAAGCTAAAGAACATGAATCCCATTTTGCTCCTTTGTGTTTAATGAGAATGTAGATTTTACCTGCCCCAGGTATTTATATGTTTATTAGGGTTGTTACGTGCTGCAGCTTTGATCTTTGCAGGGATCTCTTTATGGTTGTTGTGATTCAAATACTGATAATTGATTTTTATATACTGAAAAAAATAACATCTCATCTTTTACAATTTGGAATGCGCTTCTTGCTCCTGAAAGCATCATAGTGTTTATTTCTTTAGCATCAAATGATGTTGCTTGACAGGCTGTGTCAGGGAGGGGCTGTGATTCCATAAACATCACTTGCAACAGGTATGATAGGGATGGGGAAGGAGTTGCTCAAGGCAATGGCAATTTCTTCATGATACAACCCCCAAAATATGCATCATATAATGGGATGGTAATAATTAGAGTCTGAAAGCTACCTACTTCCCCCAAATCCATTCTATGCAATTCAACATACAGGATGAAAGTAAAATTTAATCTGATTTTTCTTGATGGTTTTATTGCTATCTTGAGACTGCAGAGCACCTTTAGACAATGACCATGTTCCATTTATACTATAGGTAGATAAGGTACTTTGAGTGCTGTAAAATGAATGAATATAATAACGAAGTGCAAGCTCCTAGCAGTGTTTTTGACACTCAATTTCCAAGCCTCTTTTAAGAAATGCCTGATATTTGTGACAAATCAGGCATTGTTTTCCCAAAGAATTATTTTCCATTTTCCATCACTTTATTGATGAGAAGAAGAAAGGACTGTGATTTTACTATTTAAAAAGGAATCTTAGATCATATTTAACAGTTAAGAGTTCAGTTAGCTCGCAATAGTAGAATTCAATTCAGTAACCAAGAGGAAAACTGTGTCAATAACACATAAATAAATAAATAAATATTATCAGTTTTCCTTAGGATTAATGAGCTGAATTTGTTCAGTGAAGAAAGGCCCAGTGATCCACTGGAGTCAGTGCAACAGAGGGAAGAGGTTAGCAAGAAAGCGACATGAGCACAGGATGAAAAAAGTTTGGCTAGACAAATTTTCATGTGGGGTGAGCCACCTTGTGTAGCTACACCTTCAGAATGTTTAATCCTGATGGGAACTTTGGATCCCAGATGCTGTAAGAATTCTGTAAACTGAAAATATTTCAATGTTCCATTTGAAAACACAGTCTCTGCTATTGATACTCTGACTGACTAAGCCAGCTATGTCAAGCTATGTCAATATTTCCAGTGCAAAAGCACTTCCCTCACCCCCCAAAATTAGATGTCCCACTGCCAGTCGTTTTTGAGTTAAACCAGTTTGTAACTTCACAGAAGCAGATGTTTATGATTCACATTTACAGCAAGGAGCTCAAGAATATTTTCATGAAACAATGTAAAAAAACCACTTTAACACATCAAATGTCCTTGCCTTAAAGGCTTCATTTAAACAATTGGAGCTTCTTTTTCCCCCAATAAATAATGCAACATTTAATATTATGCAGAATATACAATGAACTAAAATTTTTTTCATAGTGTACTTTCTTATTGGGCTTTTATTAAGTCTTATAACTATACATTAAAGTAATTGCCTTCTGCCTGCTAAGAAGTATTGGAAACTTGGAACAATAAAAGTTTCAGACATATGAGAGCAGGGTGGTTTTGTTTATTTTTTTTGAAAATGTACATATTTGCCAAGATCTGAATCTTAGCACAGTAGCATCTTTTTGCTTAGAAAAAATTTAGACTGGCCAAATCTGGCTGTAAATCCATAAGAAACATAACTGATACATGGATTTATTCTTTCTGGCAATGATTTTTCTTCCATCTCTTAATTAATAATAAAATATGAGGTCTATATCCTCTTTTTGATTCTAATAAGAAAGATTTTTAAAAAGAAATAATCAAATGCGACACAGATATTGAGATTTACAGTTACATAAGTGATGTTAAGCTTAGTTTCCCAGTTAAAGCTACAAGAGGGTAAATTTATAATTAGTTACTTGAAAATGAATCATTTCTATATCAACTTCTATATAATTTATTAGTCTTACTGTGACTGAGTTCTTTAATGTTTTGCAAAGTTATGTGTAGTCAGTGGAAATGTCTAAAATCTTGGGGGTTTTTTGGCATCATTTTCTCAGTGGGGGATCTGTGTGTAGTGTAGGATTTTTAAAAAGTCTAAACTTACACTATGGTAGAATATTTGTGTCTATAAAAATGGATACATAATATGCCTGTATGCATTTTTGGCTTTTATATTTTCAAAGCCACTATTCTCTGATCAAGTTTTTCCTTTTAATTTTTTAAGAGTCTACAAACTGTGTACTCAAATATATGACCAAAAGTATACTTTGTATGACTGCATAATCTAACACATTTGGGCCATCTATGGAACAATCACATCAGGCTTGTCATTTTTTTTTTAATTTTAATTTTTTGAGCATGAAACTGTTCTGGAAAGAATATTTTAATTCAGAAGGGTGTTTATGGGTAGAAAAAACATCAAAAGGCAATCCAGATATTTTCCCAATTTCATCATGAACCCATAATCTTGGAAAAATAAATAGTCAAGTCCATGCTTTAATTTAAACAGGGAAGTACTTGGACTGCCACATGAGTGTCTAACCAACAGAGGAAGATTGGAGACATTCTGTATGTTGTGAAGAAGTATGACATAAAATGTAGAAGGAAAGCCATATTTGCATCAAATGTTTTTCTTGATAACATTCTTCTAAAGACAGCCTTATAATATTACAAAATGTGCTGAAGTTTTGCAATTTTATTCAGAATATTTGTTTTGCACAGATTTGTAAGCTATGTTGAAATGCTGAGGCAATTTTGCACACGTAACTTACTAAAATTATGCTGTTCTGCTGAGGTCAGTAGCAGTCTATATGAAGGGTTATTTCATTATATTGTGGTGGCCACCTTGGAGAAGAAATATGTGCAAGAAGCTTGTGATTGAGAGGTGTTAGCAATTTTGATCCCTAACTAGTTGAAGTGTACCTGAGTAACTTTAGAGTAACAATCCATTGTGATATGTAATGGTATTTAAAATTATTTCTCATGTCTCATCTTTGTAGAGGGGAAAAAAAAGAATAATTAAGCTTTCAATATACTAAAGTAGAAATGAAGAATTCCCATTATTATTATTATTATTATTATTATTATTATTATTATTATTATTTTCACCCTAGTGGTTGGTAGTATTAAAAAAATAAGTTTAAATTATCAAAAGTAGCAAGATAAATAATAAACAAGAAAGCTAAAAATATGGTTCAGATTAGCTTGTATTCCACAAGTCAGTGGGTTTGAACTGTAAGCAAAGGTTGAAGTGTATGTTCTGCTCTGTTATTAATCATTATTCAAGAAAAATAAATCATCTGCCAGGAGTTATATTGTTTCTTAGAGGACTGATTTTTATTAACTTTGAGTCCTATTAATTAACTACATTATCCAGCGCTCAGAGAGAAGCTATTACACTTTTTGTCAGGGCACTCCATGTTCTCCGGTCCAACTATGTGCCTTCTGTGCAGAATTTAACTCTGAGACCACAAGCTGTACTGCACTGTGTGCCATTATTTGTGTGCCGCACTGTGCACACAAATAATGCCATCTGGGACTGCTAATGAGGGATTTCACAGTTCAGAGGATGCTGCTCATTTGCATCATCTGTTGAGGGGATGACAAAGATGGGAGGAGACATTTTATTTCCAAAAGAGAGTTATTTTGATTAGCTTTCTTATCTCAGCCCAGTCGAATTTTTCACAGGAATCGATGCCATCTCTTGGGATGCCATCAGTAGGGTTTCACATCAGGTGTGCCATGAGGAGCCTTTCCCTGCCAGTGCTTCACAGCCCCCATCCATGTGCCCCTCAGCATGGTTCACAGCCTTGGTGGAGACCAAACATCTACAACTGGCAGATGAGATTTGTCAGGGGTATAAGGGAAATGATTACAAGGCTGGCATTTAAAGTGATGTAAGAAGACACGTCTGTGACTTACAGTGATAGATGGCTTAAAGAGAAGGACTGGAGTCCAGAGGTAGAATCCATCAGTTAGCAGTGGAAAACTTCTCTCCTGTCTAATATGTCAGGTCTACAACAACAAGCCAAATCTTTCCATTGTTTTATACCAGCAGGAAGCCAGCATCCTGACCATATGAAAGCTGAAGTACATTTTTCCACTTGTTATCTTTAATCAATACCATCACACATAACATGACAACCTGGAGCCTTCCACCACCTAAAGCTACACATTATTGTGTGAAACCACACACATATGTCATCATATCAGCACACCAGCCTTTTTCCTTGCTGTTGTTTCATCTGGCTCCCCAAAGCAAGTCCTTCAGCTTTTCCTCGGAAATAGAAAAATAAAAGAAAATACAGACATTTCTTTATGCCCCTCACTGAAAAAGAACAGCTCCACAAATTGAGCATGCATGCACTATTGTATTTAAGAACATCAGACAACAGGACAGGTGAAGGGTCTCTTGGGTTATTTAGTCTAATTTCTACCACAGGTAATGACATCATATAATCCTTTCTAAAAGTATTGTCTTTAACTGCATAGGATATTTTTGCTGCTCTCCCAGAAGTCTAGCTTAGAATTTAACTACTTTGATTGATAGAAGCTATCTCATTTTTAGCTAAAATTGGTTTCTATCTAGTTTACATCAATTTCTTCTTGTGACAACATTGTCGTGTAGTTTAAATAGCTTTTTTTTCCCCAACCTCAGTAAACATCTCAAATAATTTTATATACGTGACAAAAATAGGCAGTGCTTTACTTAAATCGAATTTTTATATTAAATCATGAATGTGAGCCTTAAATTGAGCATTTTAAAAGATTGGATTTAACAGGACATTACCTTCAATTAAACCTTACATTGCCTGAGCATCATAGGAAATTTTATCTTGGATTTTTTCTTTTCTCCCCTGATTCTTTCTTTTCACTTAAGACATTAAGAAATCCTTTCTTCTTTGCACAAGTTCAATGTGCCTCCTGCTTCTTCACAAGAAAAAAAAAAATTCAAGAAAATGTTTCTTCCTCCCCACCCACAGCCTGGTGTCTCTCATTGCATGTGAGATATTATGTTCCCTTGCCCCCAGTTAAAAAACGTCTGTGACCCATTTTGTTTCCACAGCTGCTTCCTCATTCTTCTAGTACAGAGAAATAAACATTTAAGAGTAAGTCTGAATGAGGAACATGTTGAGCCCAATCAGCCTTCAATTTTCACCTCAACTATCTAATAAGTCACAATCAACAATATTTCCAAAAGAAATTATGCCTTACACAATCAGTAAGCAAATATTTTTCAAAGCTTTTCTACAAATAACCTTTACCTGTATTTTTTTCTCAGCAACTTTTCAAACCACTGTTTTGCTCTGAATAATGTTATTATTATTAGTTTCTTGGGTTTACTTTTCAAAACAATATAGAATTTCTTGTAAGTAAGTACAAACATTTATTTATTATAAGAAACAGTATAGAAAAAAGAAATAGAAATGAGGAAAAAATGAAAAAAAAACCCCAAAGATTAATATTTCTTTTCACAATTCAGAAAATTTAATGAATTTGGGATTGAATGTGTTCTTAATTCCTTCATTTGTTCAATGCCCACTTCTGTACTCTGATGCAGTTTTCTGACCAAACAAAACAGAAGCTGCAGCTCAAATCTGAAAGAAATTATCTGGGTCAAAACGCGCCCTTTGGTGGAACTCAGATGAAATTTCCACAGTTATTTGCTGTGACTCATTACCACGATATTTTAGCACCCTTGGCCCAGGAGCCTCTTGCCTAAGTTAAATGTCAGAAAGATAGATGTCTAAGCTGGAGCTAGTCATGCTAGAATCCCTTTCTACTCAGTGGAAAGAAATAGGCTCTGCCAGGGAATCTGGCCATTTAAATATCTAACTTACAGTTGAGGTACCCTGTCTCCATTTGTGGTATCTTTACATGCATTCTGTCCAAGGTGGAATAAGTATCACATTTTACAGGTGAGGATATGAAACAGAAAGAGTGCTCCTAGAGTACAGCTTTAAGAAAAAAATCACCCAAATTACAAAGGAGCTGTGAATTCCCCAGGTCCCTGGCAAGGCACAGCATGAGCTATATGTAGAGCTTTTACAAGCAGGCTGTGCTCAGGCTGAGTTCAGTTGCCCACAGAGCCCATTTATCCTCATGCCATAAGTCACAGCACTGATCCTTATGCAAACCAGGTCCTCTGGGCATCCTGTCTGTTTGTCATTCACAAGGGCAATGGGAATAGCTGTAGCTGAAAGGACCCTTACACTTCAGGTAAATCCATTTTAGGATGCCATAAGCACTGATCATATCCATGGTTTCTCACTGACGAGACATACAGGATCAATTTGGAGAAGGCACCAGATACTGCCTCTGGCATAAAACGTACATTTTTTGATCCTCATTTGGGAGCAGCATATAAATCAATATTTTTTCACAGTGATTTGTAGAGATTTTTAGTAGACATGAGATTGCTATGAATTAAATGCGTAAACACTGGAAGAAATTGTAGAACAAAGGATTCACAGAAAGGTCTGCATGTGTAACAAAGAATATTCTTCCTATGAAACTGCTTCCATTACACTGTTCTTAGCAGTAAAATGGACTACTTGCCTTTGGACAAGTGTTTTCAGTCTTTGGAAATCAGGAATATGAAGATTAGTTCACTGCTGCTAATCAAAAGGCACCCAAAATGTAAGTACTTGACAGCAGCAGTCTCTTCTTCTCTTGGGTGGCACACTCTGGTGATTCTGTCCAAGCTGTTGAACATGTGTCTTGATGCTTTGTGACCATGGGAGTGTGTGAGAGTGCATCTGTAAAATCAATACACTTAAAGACGTTGTTTAACAAAATCACTTTCCCTTCCCACAGGGGCTCCCACTTAGTTTTGTTAAACTAATTTTCCTACAGCGGAAGTTACTTTGCTTTGCCATTACTTTATACCCTGCCATGCAGCCCTGCTCACATTATTGCTAAATTCAACCTGAAAGCTTCATAACAGGTTCTCCAGATGTCAGCTGCTGATAGCTATTCTTTTACGGGTCAACTCTCTCACAATGGCCCAGATTAACCCCATGTAATTTGGGGAACACTGAAAATGTTTTTCTGGATCGTAATTGGCTGTGATTCCCCATGCACAGGCAGCATATTCTTAAAGACTGCTACTCAGTGGCTTGAATTGACACCTAGAAATACCTCTTCTCAATGAAAATATGGTATCTGTTGGCTTACTGCATTCCAAACTGGGTGCTCAGACAGATGCTGAGCTCCATGCCAGAGGGTCTTAATTTTAGAGAGTGGAAGGAATGTTGCAGTGACAGAGGGCTTAGGGCTTCTTGTTGTTGAGCTGAAGACATGCCTCTGAGCCTTCTGCATACATGCTGAGGTCACATGCAGTCCAAAAAGTCAGGAGTGGGTGCCTGCTGACCACTCAGACCCAGGAAAGAGAATAAGGCTACAAATGATAGATGATTTTGCACTTAAAATATATATATATACATTTGCATATACATATCATATACATAACTCAACAAACTCGCATGATATTGACATACAAAGGCCAATGGCTTGATCAAGGCTGAACAGACTTGTTTGTCTTCTTAATAGCACATGTGGAAAAAACAAACTCTGTAGTAAAAAGAAGAAACTGGGAATTAGGACTTAGGGGAACCAAAACAGCTCCAGCTTCCTAAGCCCTCCTTAGGGAGTTTCCAGCTCCTCCCACATGGTTTACACAGTTCTGATAGGCTAGAAAAGTTGGTCAAAAAAGTTATTTGCACCGTTCTGAGTACATTTTTATCTCTGCATGTTTTCTGCTTAAGCTTTGGGTTTGAGCAGTTATATTTGGCCTTTACTTCAAGGCCAAAATTGATCTTGTCCATGAGTTTTATAAAACCTGCACCAGTTTTCTTCCTAGAGAGGCACTTCAGGATTAGTTGCTCTAAATTTATATGAGTTAGGCAGTTAAGTAGCTATAGTAGAGACAGATGAACTATTGCCAGAATAGCTCAGGACCATAACCAATGAATAATGTCCTTACCTCCACAAAAGTCATTGAGAGAATACATTAAACTCTCAAAATCAGAGCTTAAATCATTAGTATGAAATTGACAGGCTCCAGGACTGGGCTTCTGAAAATTTCATGAAGCTCAACAAGGCCAAGTCCCAGGTTCTGCACCTGGGCTGGGGCAGTCCTCAACATCAGTATAGACTGGGGGATCATCATGGGACAAAGTGATTGAGAGCAGAGAAGATTTTAGAAGTACTGCACGTTGGATGGGGCTTTGAGCAACCTGATCTAGAGAAAGATGTCCCTGCTTATATCAAGCAGAATGACCTAGATGACCTTTAAAGGTTCTTTCTAACTCAAACCATGCTGTAAATCTAAGATTCTACAGGAAATTCTGATTTAAGTAATAACTAAAGTCTGATGATGATTTAGCATTTTTATTCTTGAATGCTTGATCATTACTGATGTACTGAGGAAAACATATTTAAACACCAGAGTTTGGGGTTTTTTTAAAAGATCACTCTTAACTGATTGTGACTGTTATACAGGATTTAGGAAATTCTATGAATTTATGAAGTTATGAAGCAATACACTAATCAATGAGGCAAAAAATAAAGAAATTAACATTTTACAGGGAAATTGAACACTAGAAATAATACCACTTATCTGAGAAGCAGTCCATGAGACTAACACTTAGGTTCCTAAGCTTCTTAAGGCTTTTCAGAACATAAATAAATCAATGTGATCCAGAATTATTTGCTATATATGAGTTCTAAAATCTGTTTTATTGGGAAAAAAACCCACTAAAATTATTTTAATTTGCCTTTTTGAATCTAAACAAATGCTTTATCATGTATTCAATTTTTATAGTTCTCTCAGTTTCTGGATGTTAGTATCACAGAAGAATAAAATCATAGAATGGTTTGCATAGGAAAGGGACCTTGAGATCAAGTAAATGTCCCTGGCTGTGGGCAGGGACACCATCAACTAGATCAGATTGCTCAGAGCCCCATCCAAATTGGCCTTGAAACCACCAGGGATGCAACATCTACTACTTCTCTGGGCATCCTGTTCCAGTACTTCACAGTAAGGAATTTCTTTCTGACATCTAATCTAAACATACTCTCTTTCAATTTAAACCCATTCCCCCTTGTCCTGTCACTTCATGCCCTTGTAAATAGTTCTGCCCCATCTTTCCTGTAAGTTCCCTTCAGGTACTGGAAAGCTGCAATTAGGTCACCCCAAAACCTTCTTTTTTCCAGGCTGAACAATCCCAATTCGGTCAGCCTTTCCTCACAGAAAGGTCCTTCACCCCTCTGATCAACTTGGTGGCCCTCCTCTGAACTCGATCCCACAGGCTGATGCCCTTCCTCTGCTGGGACCCCAGAGCTGGGTGCAGCCCTCCAGGTGGGGTCTCAGCAGAGCAGAGCAGAGGGGTGGAATCCCCTCCCTGGCCCTGCTGCCCACGCTGCTTTGGATGCAGCCCAGGACACGTTTGGCTCTGTGGGCTGTGAGTGCCAAGGCTGGGTCATGTCCAGCCTCTTCTCCACCAGCACCCCCGAGTCCTTCTCAGCAGGGCTGCTCTGATCTGTTCATCCCCAGCCTGTGTTGATACCGGGGTTGCTCCGACTCAGGTGCAGCACCTTGCACTTGGCCTTGTCAAACCACATGAGATTCCCAGGGGCCCACTGCTCCAGCTTGTCCAGGTCCCTCTGGATGGCATCCTGTGCTTCAGGTGTGTCAACTGCACCACTCAGCTCAGTGTCATCTGCAAACTTGCTGAGGGTGCACTTGATCCCTTCATCTCTGTCATTAATGAAGATATTAAGTAACACTGCTCCCAGTGCAGACCCCTGAGGGACACCACTTATCACAGATGCCCTTTGGATGTGACCATCCTACCAATTCCCAATCTACCTAACATTTCACCAGTCAAATCCATCACTTTCCAATTCGAAGTGAAAGGTATTGTGGCATACTATGAAAGTACTTGCTTTCAGGCTTTTCTGCTGCTGTTCAGCTATTTGTCTGGTGGCTTTTCTAATGCTTTCTTTTCCTTGAGTTTGTTTTTGCTCAGAGTCCACAGAAGTGTTTCAGTATCCTGTGAACAGAGAGCAAAACAGCAGAAAGAATGCAGAATAGAATCCCTTATCTGGACCAGGTCTTCCATATTTAAATTACTGGGGCATTTAAAGATAGTATTTTAAGAGGCAATGTTTTTAAAGAAAATGTAGTTCTGGAGGATCAGTCTCTCACACAGGCTAATCCTTATCTAGAGGCACTTGGAAAATTTTCAGTAGAAAACTTCACACTGGAAAAGAGAACTGCATCAAAATACGCCATATGCTGGTTTTGCTAAACTTTGAGTTTAGAAGATTTTAAAAAACACACCACAGTGACCTGTCTTAACAGTTTTTGTGTTAAATACTTCACAATTTAGAATGACTTTTCAGTTCAATATTTTGGATTTTTTTTTATACTAACTGTGTCATATAATGGAGGGTACTAAAAAGCTAAAGTCAAAACAACATTTCACACTGCCAAAACTGACACAATAAAACCAGACTGGCCACCTAAAATAGATGGATCTGCGATTAACCTGTTAAGAGGATAACCATTCTCCTACCCTAGTCCTCCATCACAGTCAAAAAGGTGTCAAGTTAAGTGCTACTATACTCCAGCTCCTATTTGCCCTTGTGCTACAGGCTACAGAAAAAAATACAAAAACTTTTCACAGTGTTCTTTATCTTATGTCATTATCCTTATGCTGCCTTAGGTCATTAAAATAAATGTTTTGTGCTTGGGTCCATTTATTCTATTGTCAGTGATGAATGTACCTGCTTGATTTAATTTTGTATGCATTTTATATTGTCCATTGTATGTTTTCAGGTTTATTAAATAAGTACTCCATCTTATTTCAAAAAGCTTTAAACATGATATATGTTTTATTTTTTTATTTTTAATGATCTTATTTTAAAATCCATGCTTTTTTGCTTAGCACATGGTAAATCCTAAGTTAAACCTGACTGTGTTGTTTTGTTAGTACTTGTGGATAGTTTCATATGCTCTTCATACAGAGAGGCAGGTCAAATTGTCCCATATGTCAAAAAACAAGGGCTTATTCTTGCTTATTTTCTTGCCTCCTTTTTGTCCTTACCATAACGTAATTTAAGACTTCTACTTCCCTTCCTCATTTCTCTTCATGTTGCTTCAGCCAACTTCTTCCAAAAAACAACTTATTTTTTTCACTGAAAACAATGCTTTCACCCGCTTGTCAAATCTCACACTGAGACAAGTCACTGATAAAGGGAGAGTTACTCTGACCCTTAAAGTTCTGCTGGGGAAGGGCAGAACAGTGCTCTGCTGAAACCCCATGAAACTGCCTCTTTGGTCTTTCCTCATAAGAACAGAAGTGAACCCTGCAGGTCTTTCTTCTTCAGGCAGCTCTGATTGGTACCTGAGCTGGGAGACAGATACACACACTTGGCCCTATTTATTCTCTTCCTCTACCTACCTACCTATCCCTACCTATACCCCTAAATACAGCATCTCTTTTCTCTGGTGTCTGATACAAGGAAGATCTCATTTGCCCTCCCGACTTGGAACACAACCCTTGCATCAAACAGCAACACAGAGTATTTAACCTCAACTCCAGGTCACAGCACTTCACCATCAAGTCAATACCCCAAGATTGCCTTTGGGATTGTAGGGAGTCTTCCCTCCATAATGGAAGGCAAAACCAGGAGAGAGTTTGAAAATCGTGTGCTACAGCAGACCTATACACCAAGAACACTAATAACTTATGCTAACTTAAGATGCTAAGGATGTGTATAGGTGGATGTACATACTATGGAGATTGTACAGAAAATCTAATAAAGATTATGCTAGACTACAGTTCTAAGTCAGTGTCCGGGAAATTCTTCCTGATATTCACCTCAAGTGTCTTGTTTCTCAAAAGTATGGCCTTACATGGAGACTGCATACAGTTATACCTTTAAAAGACCCAACAGAAATGAGAGCAGCTTCTAGTCAGAAATTATATTAGCAAGAAAAATATTTTTGCAATTACATTCCAAAAGGCTCCTCCTATTTCTTTGATATTTTTGAGATTTTTTTCTGAATCTCTGAATCCCTCCAATTTTTGAAGAGGATATGAAGATACTAGAAATAGGGTGCAACCTAATTTAAAAAATATGCAATAGAATTCCTGTAGGAAAAAATATTCTGCACCAGAATTGCTAAATTGTAAGAAAATTCCTTGAAAGCTGTATTAGCCTGAAAGACCTGAGGTTAAACAACAGTTTGTCTCTCTCCTGGCAGTATGTTGTGGCGAAAACAAGATTGGTTTCAAGCTGTCTAAGCACAGCTATTGCAACAGCCAGGTGGTAAATGATGTTATTTCTAGGAGATCCTTCTGAAGATCACACCAGGAACACACCAGATGCAGTTCCCATTAATAGAGATGGGAGCTCACCAGCCAGATAAAGAGAGGGATGATTCTATTAAGGCTTTTGCTTCTCATTTACTTTCAATCTCACATATCATCACACTTCCGGGTCCTCTTTCTGATGGTATTTGGGGACAAGCTCTTTCTTTAACAGAAGAGAACGACCTTGAAATCTCTAGAGAAACTTGAATTATTTGATTTTCCAAACTGTTTTTTCAGGCTTATTTTAAAAACTATTTGGATGAAGTTCAGTACTGATGTCTCAAGTCTTGTGTGCACACACAAAGTGAATTGAAATTCTGACCTCTGTAGTTCACCCATCTGCTGAACACACTGGTTTCATCAGAGAATTATTTTAATAAGCTGAGAAAACAGGATCAAAATCATCTTTATAGCTTTGCTCTCTACTCATCTCCATTGAAAAGTTCTGATGAGGCCATAATTCTCCAAAATTCTTGCTTAAGATAGCATTTCAGGTATTTAATAATACCTTGAAAACTTAGATTCCTGTTGGCTCCACTTCACATTTCTTCTATTATGCACAGAAATATCTTAAACTCATTTACCAGCTGTGCTATATGGTGCTGAGTTGCACAGGATAACCATACAACAACTTTAAGAGTGTATTTCCTTACTATCCTGAATTTATCTAGGAAAGTGACAAGATTGCTGATATTTCTGATTGGTGAGAGCATTAAGCTTGGACAGGTGCTTGCACTTTGTCTAAGGTTTCAAATATTTTGAGACAACTGCAAACCTGATCTCAGTTATTATCAGGAAAAAATCATGATTGGCAAACAGTACCTTGATATTTGCTGTAGATGATAATGAGGTATCATTTGAATAACCCCCATCTTACTGTTAATGAAATGGCATGAAAAGGGGCTGGCAGTACTGAAAGATGTTTCAGTAAACCAAACTACTGCAAAACTGAAGAAAAGAGTTTTCGTACCAAGCACAGGAGTGCTGACTTAAAAAAATAAGTTAACATTAAGAAGGCTTTAAGTTGTTTCGAGAGATCTGCAGGCTTACACATCTGAGGAATACTTAGTAAGTATCTGAAAGCTAACCCAAGTTATTTTTAAGCCACACAGAATTGCAGAAGGTTGTGAGTATTTTATTGCAACTCCAGTCAGCAACTTGGATTAGACATCCATTCTATATAGTGTTGTTTGTGTCTGGATTACTCTCTAGATGAGGTGTTCAGACAGACTCGAACATTTGTCAGCTCTGCAGGGACAGCTCAAGTAGAAGGAAAAAATAAAAAGTACTAGTTATGTGGTCAGAGTCCAAAGTCTGTAAAAACTGTGTTTTGTTGGACATTTCTGTCAGTGTGTCATAACACATCATCTCTCTTGAGGGGATATAACTCCTGGAAGCCTCATAAGATGTCAAGGCCCAAACAGTAACTTATTTTTTCTTTATCAGTAGAAATACCAAGTTATAACAAGTACCTGTGTTGCAGGCCAAAAGATGATCTTTATTTCAGCAAGGCAAGAGTTTCTCATTTCTACACATGAGCACTCTGACCTAACACAAAATATTTATACAATTAACACCATTCAGAGGTCTGTTCTTTTCAGATGCCCCTTTCTGAAGATACTGACCTAAAGAGAGGAGCAGAAGTCAGAGGTTTGTGTTTATCACTTCTGAGTCTTCTGTAGCCAACAGAGCTAGTGTAATCAGACTACTATCCATCATTTGGGTAATTAATTTGCACCATCATCTTCAAAA
The DNA here is from genome assembly GCF_041296385.1 of Aphelocoma coerulescens. Taxonomy (NCBI): domain Eukaryota; kingdom Metazoa; phylum Chordata; class Aves; order Passeriformes; family Corvidae; genus Aphelocoma; species Aphelocoma coerulescens. Next base: position 32,550,106 of record NC_091014.1, on the reverse strand, counting down.
TTTTCCTTGAGAACCCTTCCAAAAGTCTGACTCAATGTTGTCCTACAGATCCATGTAGACTTTACATACGGACCAGCAGCAGACTTCTGAATTCACTTTGGGAATCAGGAGTCCATACAAAAAATCAGAGTGCTTTTAGAAGCAGCACTGCTACCAGCAAAGCCTGAGTACCAACGTGTGATTGTCTGTAAACACCACCCACGCACATTCAGGTGTAAGCAGATTCATATGTCTTTTCCCACCTCTGATTCTTCATATCAGATAAACAAAATGAAAACAAAGCAAAGCACAAGAAGACAAAATGCAGGAAAAGAGAAAGGAATTCAATGTCCGTGGAGACTTCTATAATACATCCCGCTAATCCCAATAATGCAGATATAATTTTAAGCAGTTATCCATTTTTCAGACAGTTGATTAATAAGCAATAATATAAGGTGAGAAAAGGTCTGTGCACATGTTTTTGTTGTTTCTTTTTTTTTTTTTGGTTATTTTTTCTCTAAGTCACAGACCTAAATATTAATTTAGTATAATCCCTTGTATTTAATTATTAAAAGATTTAATAACATCAGACTGCATCCAGTCACACCAAAACAAGAATCTTCATGTTCATACTTAGATTTACATACTTTGCAATAACACAATTCATTTCATAGAAAGTGTTGCAACAAAAATGTAAGAGAGAAAAATGCTACAGAAGTCTTTTCTTCCAGTAATTCAAAATATGATGTCTGTAGGTGAAATTATACTGTCACAAACAACTGATATTTCTGTCTCTTATCAGTGACAGGAAGTAGTTATAAGAAAAGAACACCAAGCAAATCACTTCAGATTCCATTCTTTCACTCATATTATATAAAGGCATGAGTGTGAGTGTGAAATGTTTTCATAACTTGTTCATCATCTGGCCTTTGGGGTTTGCTCTGCTGACAAGGGTTGAGTGATACTTTTTTATTATTATTTTGTGCTACATATTTTCAAGCAGTATTGCTGTCAGACAAAATCATTGTTTTTAATGGAACTTTGAAAAAAATAAATATTTCAAAAATATTACATTATTGAATACAAAAGAAAATAAAACATTAATATCACAAATTCTTAATTTTTGTTCACTTTCTTTTCTTTTTTTCCCTCAATTCACCTTCATGTTCATATGAAATAGGGTAGGAAAAGCTAGAATAATGCTCAGAAAAGAACTTTGATGCAATTAATTATTTATTGTCTTTCAATGGCACAGGGCATCGTGCAATTTTCCTTTTACACTGTATTTATAGATGTCCTTGAATTTAGAAGTCCAACCTAATGAACATACAGCTAGTGACTTGTATGGGGCTGTTTATTTGATTGTGACACTCAAGATTTTTCTGGGGGGATTCCTATGCCTCTAAATAAATAATTATTACAGAGTTTCAGCTATTCTGTACAGGTATGTATGAAACTGACAGCAAACCCAATGTTAGTACCTGTTGATGTAGATGGGAAGAGAATCTGCAAGTGTTCTTTCTTGATTGGCTGCTGCTTTGGTTTAGGGGTATTTTTCAGGGTCTCAGATGGTAAAACCCCACCATCTTAGTTGTCCGTATCTTCTAATGTACAAGATGTGTTCATATTATATGTAGGATATGTGTATGGTGAATGACATAAAAAGCAGTGGGTTCCTCCTCACAGTCTGGAAGGTTTATGGATTGAGACATGGCACTTTGGCCAAATGGCTCCTGGGTCAAATCTGGTACATCTCTGATCAGTTTAAATACTGACAAAATGAGATAGCATCTGACTGCTCCCATCCAGGCACATCTTAGAGTCTGCACAACCTGCTAATTATTTCATTAAAAACCACTAATCAGATTAATCTCAAGCGACGAAAAAAAAAAAATTCTGTCTGGTAAGGATGCCAGTCCCTGGTTAAAGATTTTTAGAGGCACCTCATACTGATTTATGACAAAAACTTTGTTTTCTTTCATATCTTTCTTTCAGTGCTACTCTTAACCTTCATGTTAGGAACAGAAATTCATGTCTTGATTTAGTTTCCTGTTCATGGGCACCTCATGCCTTTTGAGACTTCCCAGCTGTTTAAAACATTTGCATGAAAATAACAAATATTACAACCCAATGAGACTTTCCAAGATCTATTGGGCATTTTACTTTGTGTAGATATTTGCAAAGAGGTTCATACACAATTAATGAGTACATAAAATGATCTTATTTATTGGTTAACACACCCAACAAACAGCTGGACTGTAGTTGCAGGCTTATAATTTATATTCTTAGCACTTGTAAGACAGACTCCTGCTGAATCTCTGCTGGCCAGGCATCAGGCACTCATTAGTCAGGTGAGGAAGTATCAGTCTCCACAGCATTTGGTCTGATCTTTTACCTTGCTGACTTGCCATCTCCCAGCTCTCTCGTTTTTCACTCTCAGGTTTTCATCAGTCTGTCCATGTGTTTCTCTCTGGAGACTTTAATCTAGCAACTACTTCTTAAGCTAATTATTTTATCTCTGTGATTTTATTTTACTTAAAACAGACTCATAGAATCATAGAATAGTACTGGTTGGAAGGGTCCTTTAAAGATTTTCTAGTCCAAATTGCTTTCAACTAGATCGAGTTGCTCAGACCCCCATCCAGACTGATCTTGAATGTCTCCAGGGATGGGGCACCTTCCATTCTTTAGACTACCTGTTCCAGTGCCTTACCACCCTCATTGTAAAAAACAATCTTCCTCATATTTCATCTAAATCAACCCTCTTTTTTCCTTTAAAGCCATTACCCCTTGTCCTGTTGCCAGGATGAACCATCCTAATTCTCAGTCTGTCTTCACAGGAGAGCTCTCCAGCCTTTGATCACCTTTGTGTCCCTCCTCTGGACTCACTCCAGCAGGTCCATGTCCTTTGGGGCTGCAGAGCTGGCTGCAGCTCTCCAGGTGGGGTCTCACCAGAGCAGAGCAGAGGGGCAGAATCCCCTCCCTGGCCCTGCTGGCCATGCTGCTTTGGATGCAGCCCAAGACACAACTGGCTTTTCTGGGCTGTGAGCTCACATTGCTGGCTTATGTCCAGCCTCTCCTCCACCCCAAGTCCTTCTCAGTAGGGCTGCTCTCAGTTCATCCTGCAGCCTGTGTTGATACTGAGGATTGCCCTGACTCAGGTGCAGGACCTTGCTCTTAGCCCTGTTGACCTTCAAGTTCCTGAGGTTCAAACGGACCCACTTCTCAAACTTGTCTTCCAAACAGCCACTTAGACCCTCATCAGATTTAGAAAAGCCCTTTGACAATTTCAGAGCATGACACTTTGATTTCAGACTAGTAGTAGCAAACTATCAAAGCCCTTTTTTGTTGGTAATATATCCAGATAGTTCCGTATTTAATGCTGCACGCAGGGAATGTGATGGGACCATGCCACGTTGCTCAAACTGAGAGCAATATGGGGAATACTTTGCCATTTCACAGATTGTGCAAGATAGTCTGTTTTTGAAGAATTACATATTTTTGTTGTTGTCTGACATTATGTAATGTCTGGCCTTTTATTTTACAAGCCCTGTGGAGAGGGGCTCAGATAAACACCTGTCGCAATCATGACTAAAGCGGATCTCTGACTGCTGTTTTGCTAGTTGGAGTTTTTTAGGAACATGACTTTGTAACATTAAGGTAACCAGGAGCCTTACCTCCCATTTCAACAGGGATGTGATCAAGCTGCATTAAGCTGCTGGAAACAGACATGGCCAGGAAGACATACATAAACTTAAAATGGACCTCTCATTATCAGTCAGATTTTTCTCAAAATATTGCCTGTACTCAGCCCTATTTGGGACAACATGTTTTCAACTGGGCATTTTAATTCAGTCCTTGTCCAGGTGACTTCCCAGTGACTTGAACAGAAAAAGAAAAACCACTTAAAAACCATGGGATTTGAGGAATATTGCAAGTTAGTAAATGTTTTGTGAAGGAATGTGTGTGGCTTTTGGAAATGATTTCCCCAATACAGAGGCTATAAGGTGGATGTTTTGAACAGAGTGGACACTAAATTATGATCAGTTTTCTAGGTTTCTCCTTGAATTTGAGATTCCAGGCACTAAGAACTGTAATTAAATCCATCTTAATAGGTTCCGACATATTTGTTTGAGTCCACACTATGGTCCATTTTCCAGAGAAGATCAGGGTAATAACTTTTTTTTTTAATATTAAGCTTTCAGATTACCAATTGTTCACTCTAATAGTAGCATGTAATTGAAATTCTCAAGGATCACCTCCTTTAATTACAGAGCACATTTGATTTTTATATTGTGTGAGTGTGTAGGCAGTTGGTATATCAGCATCCAAACAACAATCTCCTTTGCAGTGACAGAGAAGTTGCCTTCTCTTGGCACAGTAATGGACACAGTGACTAAGCACAAATGATGCAGTATATTTGACAGTGAGTGTTATTCAAGAGAACACAGTTCCTTAGACGTGTTTGAAAAGTTTTTCTCATTATTTTTGCTCTGGCATTTTATGGGGCACTCTTTTCAAATACATTCCCACCTAAGCACTGGCTGTCACTTAACAAAATAGAAGAAGAAGGAAAAGAAAAGAGGAAAAAAAAAGAAGACATATCAAAAGATTAGTCTACTGTAAGAACAAATGTAGTCCACAGTTTCCTAATACCTGTCTCCGCCTCGAGTGAAATGCAGACATGTAAGATTTAGTTTCTGAGTATCTGTCAATGTATTGAGTTTACATGGCAAGGTTTTGGATAACGTGTTTTAAAGGGAAGAAAAACCCAATCCCAAATTATTGTGCAGATATAATTGTGGCCAGAAAAGAGAGGAGTGAGAATATGTGAGGGGAACAATTTTGCAGACACCAAAGCCAGTGGAGGGGCAGGAGGTGCTCCAGGTGCTGGAGCTGAGATTTCCCTGCAACCTGTGGTGTAGACCATGGTGAGGCAGCTGTGGCCTGCAGCCTTGGAGGTCCATGAGGGTGCAGAGCTCCACCTGCAGACCGTAGAGAAGACCCATGCTGGAGCAGGTGGATGAACAAAAGAAATCTGTGACCCTATGGGAAGCATGCACTCAGGCTTCTGGAAGGGACATGTGGATCCTTGGAGAGAGGAGGCCATGATGGAGCAGGTTTTCCAACAGGACTTGTGACCCTGTGGAGGACCCACACTGGAGCAGCCTGTTCCTGAAGGACTGTACCCCATGGAAGGGGAGCGATGCTGGAGGAGCTCTTGAAAAGCTGCTTGAAAAGCCCATGGGAAGGACCCACATTGGAGAAGTTTATGGAGGACTGTTTCCTGTGGGAGGAACACCATGCAGGAGGAGGGGAGGGACTCCTCTCCCTGAGGAAGAAGCAGTGGCAGAAACAACGTGTGATACTGACCATAATCCCCATTCCATCTTCCCATGCCAGGGAGGAGGTAGAGCTGGGAAGGACGGAGGGGTGGGGAAAAATGGTTTTAAAATTTGTTTTATTCTCATTTTACTCCCGATTTTGATTGGTAATAAGTTCCCGAAGTTCAGACTGTTTTGCCCATGATAGTAATTGGTGAGTGATCTCTCCCTGCTCTTATGAGCCTTTCATTGTATTTTTTCTCCCCTGTTCAGTTACGGAGGGGAGTGATAGGGTGGCTTTTGTAGGTATCTGGCCTCCAGCTAGGGTCACACCACCACAGTCTCATAACAACATCACCACACAGGTCATCCAAAAGTAGACAAAAATAAAGCACAAAAAGACCTTCCGGATCACCATTTACTGCAATTTGGTAAATCTGGCTTACATCCTAATCTTGCTGCTGCAAAAATCTCCCTTTGACTGAGAGAAGGACAGGATATCTGCTCACAGTGAAGGTGGGGAAAGCAGCCACAGAGTGAGTTACTTGGATAAATATTTCAGACTGTATTTTTGGAAGCTAGATGTTTGTAAATATCCTCAGTTCAAGAGAGGTCTGCCAGCTACACACACAGGACATTTATTTACACACAGAGGACAAAAATCCAGTCTCACACTAAGATCATCCTTTTCAATCATAAGGTGAGTGGAGTGCCAGTGAAGCATGAATAGCAGTGCAACATCTACCAAAGCATGACTGCTCTGCAGGGCACGGAAGAAAACTAATCAGAGGACCAATGACTTCATCACAGGATTCCCTGCTCAGCCTTACAGAGAACAAAAGTTAAATCTGTGATCAGATGCTTATTTCTCTTGGTGAAGACAAATTTAATTAGGCACAGGAAATGTAATATTTTTCAATGGAATAAAGAGAAAATGTTTCATCACAACAAATAGTAGCTGGAAAAGGGAATACTTAGTAGAAGGGCCTGCTCAAGGCTTCTGAACAACATATGCAAAGTTTAATTTTGCATGGCCAAAAATGAGGAAAGCCATGAGTTTATCTGGCCATGAGGAAGGCCAGATTTGTGTGTTAACAATCTGCACTCCCTACAGGGATTTCGGGACCAAAGGCACTAGCAGGCTCCTTAGACAAAATAATACACGGGTAGGTACTATGCCCAGCTTGATTCTGTACTTCTGCCAGTGCTGAACAGCTGCCAGCTCTCTCTGATACATGATATTCTTCATGGATAAAGAGAAGAGTCCCAGACTCTTGCCTGGGGTGGGCTGGCTTGTCTGAGACAAGCTTTTTATGAGAGTCTAAATCTTGCTGACTTTCATGAAAACGGTAACAGCTTTTCAGGTCAGTCCCTACCCCTCATTCTCATAATATCTAGCAGTTTTCTATTTCCTTTTTCCCTGGAAAAGTCATGATAGCATCAGTGATAACAGCAATTGAAAAGGAACTCAAGAGCTCTCAGTGAGGAGACAGAAGCAAAAACTGAGTTCATCCTCCACATCAGAACTTCAACCTAAATTCAATCTCTGTTGAAGCATTGCACTAGTATATCTCAGATTAGATATCCACCTTTGTCTTTCTTCTGCTTGGCAATATTGCCAAGATTTGTCAGCAGCAGCATTGGAAACCAAGTGCAGAAGCCAAGGATATGAGGCAGCACCTGGATGGTTTGAGAAACTTAGGGCAAGCAAAAAAGGAGAACTGTGCATCCCCCAGGAGGTATCTGAGGTGCTTGCTGGCTCTTCTCATGGTCTTCAAAGAATCAGTAGCTTTAACATCCTCAAGTGCTAGATAACAATGAAAGAATAGCCTTGCTTTTGCTTTCAAGTGTCTTTGTTCTCAGGTGTTTATGTGGCTATATAGTTGTATAGTCCCATGTAGCTACATCATTTGATCTTGTCATAGGTCTCTCCCATTTGGTAAAGATGGATAGAACGTGGTGTTAAGTTACAGAAGTTGCTTTTCCTTTTGTCCTTATCATTAGAGTCTAATGAGGAAGCTTGTGATTAAGGAAACTAGGAGGCAAGCAACACACTTCAGGTATTTCACCCAAGAACAAGGTCATGTACAGATAAAGATGAAACTGATGAGCTCAGAATTAAATGCGAGAACTACTTTTGTTTTCCAGATGTTATTTTTCTGGGTGGCCTCCAGAGCTTTGAAGGGCATTTTTCTCATAGACAAACAGTTTTCTGCTACAGATGGTGCTTTTAACTCTCCTAAGTAAAAAACTGACAACAATCCTTAGAGAGGCAGCTCTATTAGAGGGGCAGTTCCTATTTTCACAGATTTCCATTCACCACTTCGAAATTTCAGGTAATGCAATCTCCCACAGGTCTTAATTTTGGCAGTTAGTTGTTACAACAAACTTTAAACCTATTTAATTTATATTTAGAATATTAATTTATTCCTGGGGGCATGATTTTTAGCTAGTAACAAGTTTATGCCTTTAATACTGCATAGATATATATAAAAAAATATTTTCCTTACAATTTGTCTGCTCCTTCTTTGCTGTGACCCACCACTCTCCCTCAAACTTTTGTCCAAACCATTTCTAGTTGGCTCTGCCTAGGATCTAATACTTTGAGCCAAGAAAAAAGGAAACAACAGTGATGAAAAACATGCTCAGGCAAAGTCTTTCAGACTGTGAAAGAATGAACACAAGAAATGACTTAGAAAGAATACAGTGCCTGGAGAATTAAATTAGAAAGGCACGGAAATATATTTTCCGTACAAAAACATTTTGAGAAGAAATAAAATGGTTCATGTGAGGAAATAGTAATGAAGAGAAGCAAAATTAATTATTTAGACAAACAAAAAGAAAATCAAAGTAAAATATACGGGGTCCTTCAGTGTGAGCAATTTATTCATAAATAGACATATGTTCAGAGACTGTTTGTCCACATTGGATTTGTGTAACTCCATCCTATTTGGCGAGATTTAGAGTTTAAATGAAGAACACATACAGCAGTTTCATCTCCAGTTCTGTGCAAGCATAGCCCAGAATACAGATACCTCAGCTTTACTTGGGAGTTGTGCTTGGGAGTTGTGCTTGGGAGTTTGGGTGCAGACTACAATGCCTCAGATGAGAGCAGCATATTTTTGCTGGTTCTGAAATTTCATCACTTTGTATTATCTGTATCCAGGCATAGTTTCTGAGACCAGGTAATATTATTTGACATAGATTTGAATATATTCTCATTAATGTCTGGCAAATATTTTAAGTGCAGTTTGTAGGTACTAAATTTAATTTTAGTCAGAGCATATGTGATGAAGTGTTTTCTTCCAACTGGTTACATGGAAATTGAAATTTTCATCAAGAATGCAGCTCGACTGTCCCCTGTGATGCTGAGATTATACACAAATGGAGCAAACTAAAATTAGCAGATATCCATACATTAGCTGTTAAGTGAAGAGAAGCATCCCTTAGGATTTCCAAGAGGACATAAAGCTGTGAGCCTAGGGAGGAGTTAGGAAGATAACCCTTTAACTTCTTGTTTGAGATCTTTGAGAGTACTCTAACCTGGAGTCAGTGCTCTGCAGCTCTCAGACTCTGCAAAAGTATGATAATGTGTGTGAATATGAAAAAGAACATATCTGGATTGTGATCTTTTCATCCCTTCTTTGCTGTCAGGACCACTGTTACCACAGCTCAGTGTCACGAGGTGAAAGAGAATAGTTCATTAGGTTTCTAGGGCAAAAAACCGGCTAGGAAAAGAGTGGATGAGCCTGACAAATATCTTTATGAGGCCCCTTCTTTGCTAGTGGAGCAAGGATGGTGAAAACTAAACGGTTCTCTAATGTAATCATCTTTATGTAGGATCAGGAAAGAAATATTAATTTTAATATTTTAAATCTCCATTAACATCTGTGGGGATCGTGATCTATCTGGGGCAAACAGTTGTTCAGTCAAGCCCTCATTGGGGAAGGAAGAAAGCCACAAATGCCAGCATCAATGAGCATTTTGCCTGAGGAAGAACATAGATGATGTTTCCTCTGGATGTGAAAGGTTCTGAGCATTGATGAGTGAGACCAGACCTATATAAAAGAAAGAAACCTTGATCCATTCAAAATGTTCTCCAAGTCCTTTTTTTATACCTATTTCTATATCCGCACAAGGACTTCATATATCAGGAGCTGAACTGCATGCTTTAGCCTGCAAGACTTGGTGACAGAACACTCTTAAAAGTGTGTTTTGTATTCATGGAGTGAGTTAATACCTTCTTTGGAGAGTTTTACCTGCCCTTTATCTGGCTTGTAGGTAGAATTTTATTGCAAACACTCTTGGCATATTTTTGATCTTTTCTGCCACCCCAACTTTCTCTTCCGTGATAAAAAGTCCTTTGTCAACTCATCTTTCCTGTTCTTCATGCTATTCCCTTAAGCCCTGTTCTTTAAAAGTTATTACAGTTCTGAAAACCAACATAATACAGTTAAATGGATCTGAATTCAGACTTCCTGTAAAGCAAATCTAGCTCTTCAAATCAACTAACTCTTTCTTATCTTATCTTATCTTATCTTATCTTATCTTATCTTATCTTATCCTTTTTAAAAGACATTTTTAAGGAATCTCTTAGGCAATCTGGCTTTTATCCTATGGCATGGAACCTCTAGTTTTCTGTCTGCAGTTTTAGCTACATCCATAAGTTTTGTTGATTTTGAATGAAGTATCAGAAACAGCCTGTAAACAAAGGAGTTACTGGAGCAATTTTCACAAACATCACATTTTACAACATTGTCATTTCCAAGAGCATACTTTTAATCACATGTTTATTCTGAATTAGAAACATACTTGAAAGGACAATCCCCCTTCCAGCTGAAAGATTGTAATTTACAATGATTCAGTACACATACAGAAGGATGTGTTAAAGGCAGAGTAAGATCACCTTTCATTTTGTTATTCTTTGCTTAACATATTCCCTGTAGCTCTAATGTGGGTTTCTGTGAATCTGTGCAAGAGGCTTTAATTAATTTAACAATGATTTCTGTTATTCAGTTTGAAAACACCTTATTTAATTTTTGATCAGTACACAGCAATTTTTCACGAATATTTTCATTATCCTTACAACAGGCCAACCTAATGAAAAAGTAATTGATTACCTGATTTTTGTCATACCAAGAGGCCAATAAAATTTACTGTCCTATTGATTAAGGACTTTGGTTTTCTGTACAACACAGGTTCCTTTTATTTCCTGCCTCAGCCAACACAAGGTACAAGAAAGCAGAGATAGTACCATTTTGGTGCTATCCAACAAATTTATATTTAAAATCAGGTTATAAAAAATAATTTTGATTCTTATTAAATTAACTAGGAAGAGGAAGGGAGCCTCATGCATTTTATCTCCCTCAACGAAACACAATTCAAATTTGTACAGTTTGTGACCTGTAAATGGAGTGGACCTGTTTGTTTTGGTAATGTATTGGTACCAAGGAATGCCAGCATCCACCCATGTCACAAGAACTGTAAAGCATGTGTGATACAGAATGGTACATGGGAAATTTGAGATAAAGATAAAACTAATAATTTCTGAGTAACTTTCAGAGTACTGCTAGCTAACAAGTGGCTGCCTCCTCTCTGAAGTGCATTCTTTGCTGCTGAGAGTGCATCTCTCTATTTAAGAAGTCCTAGTAATGGTTTCAGATTATTTTGGGCTGTTCTCTTCCCCACCACTGAACCTGGTTTCACACTGTTGTAATTCAAGGAAGCCTCTTGTGCTTTGCTTAGACAGTTTTAGACAGAAGAGAGATTCAGGAAAAAATTAACCCAAGCTGAGCATGGGAACATTTCCTCTACTGTGTTTAAAATCTGATTTCTCCTTACCTCATACTTCTCAGTTGTCTTTTTTTTAGCCTCGGAGAAGACAAAATAGGGATGTGAATAGAACATTTCAGTCTACCCCTGCTTTAGTGAACATAAGATTATCTAGTTATAACTCACAGCAGGAAAAGTTTGGGCTTTCAGCAAGTTTAGGAAAAAATTACAAAGGTTTATTTTTTATTTTTCACTGTAACCAAGTGTTATTGTAGAATTGGCTGGGAAATAATGAATAAGATGTTTGCAAAAAGAATTTTAAATATTTCTTTAAATTTATCTACTGGAGGAGTTCAATAAATTTGCATCCCATACACACAGAAATTGAAACTACCTTCTTTCTGGGAAAATAAAAACGAAGTCCAGCCATTTCTGGACATGGTTCTTCACTTTATGAGAAAAACAACAACATGAAAATTTTGATGTACTGGACTGTACAGTATGGAACTGAATACCTGTAAGAGGGACATGGATGAATCAAGGATTCTTCTCATTCCTGCAGAGGGCTGATGTGTTAATTTTGCTTGCATAAACACAATTCTCTGATTAAAGTAAAACCCCAAGGGTACCATGACATATTGAATGGGAGAACAAAAGTTCTGCCTTCCAGCTGGAGTAATATAGCTATTTATTAACCAAAGATTATATTTTCTTTTCCTTTTTCCTTTGCCAAGATAATGATTGTAGCCTCCTAGCAAGATGAATAATCAAATGATGACATAGACATTAATTTCACAATATGGTACTATCCAAGAATACTCCTAAATGCATTAATAAAGCATCCTCCTCCTTCTTTTCTTTTGCTAAGCTGAAGGAAAACATCTGAGAAATAGCACTGGTGTGTGTCTCTACAGATAATTTTATATCCTGGTTGTTCTGACACAGAAGATGAATAAAACAGCATTTTCCCCCACAGAATTTCTATGCTTATAAATGTATAATTATAAGAAATCCAAGAAATATGTCTATAGTTCTATGGATCATATTTAATGAAGAATTGATCTTGCTTTTAAGAAAGTCCTAAAACTAGAGTTTTTCCTATAAAAGCAAAATCTGTCATCCTACCTTAAATGGTAAACAATAGAGGCTGTAATGATTCATCCTTTCTTCAGTTTCATTATTGCCTTCCAGCATCCAATCTAAAAGCTCTTAGCATCATAATTACCTCTTCTGGCTTTTGCAAAATGTCATGGCTCCTGTTTAACCAATGGATCACATCACACGGGGCTACAGCTTCACTTTTGAACACTGTATTAATAGATGAAATATCTGACAGGCTGAATTAAAAGCTTGGCAACAAATTGGTCTCCCTTTTCACCTTTCCTGGATTTGCTGTTATTTTGGGAAGCAAGAAGGAGATCTGAAGCCACATATACCTGTATTCAAAGACATGCCTACTAAGAGTGATCTTAATCTGAGCTGTTCAAGCCCTTTTCCAGACACCTAAACCCTATACTTAACTTGTCACTTTGTTACGTTGTAATTAATCATTCATAGCTTTTGTATGCATGGTGGCCTCACATATAGAAGTAAATTTTGAAGGCAGAGGTTAAATGCCATTAAATAAACTGCTGTATCTGAATAAGAGAGGAAAAACTTCCAATGACAGACCTCATACGGGGATTCCAAAGAAGAGTAAGTATGGCTATCTTTTCCAGCTGTGTCAGGTAGAATAAAAAATAAATTTTTACCAACAGAATTGTTATTCTCCCTATATTCAACATTTCATTCCACTGGGTTGCTAGGACATCTATCTGACTTTCACTCTTCCTCTTTTCCTCCTAACCTTATGAAATCTTTTCTGAGTCCCTCAGAAACTCACATTACCTCTGTGCAATTAGCAGTCGTGCCAGCCTTTCAGTGTGGTGAGTCTGATGTTATTCTTCCCTAACATCTGCTGCTCAGCCTTTCATCATGTGTGTATATGTATCTTAAAGTTCTTCATCTGCTCACAGGCAAATTTTTTTGGCTACCTTGAATAAACAAAGAGCTGTCCTCCAAGGACAGGCAAGCTGTGTGAATTGTCACTTTCTCTTAGCAAAGAGCTCTTTTCCAAGATCAGAACATTTTCTGTGTGCAGAATCTGTATTTCATCCCTGAGAAAAGCCTTCTAACATGAATACAATTATGAAATTTTGGTTTCCCGTCCTCTTCATGGAAGAGGATAATGTGTTGATGAGGTACTTCAAACTCTCTGTGGGACTGGCAGCACGACAGACTGTGGTTATCTAGTAAGAACATGTTGGGGAAAGAGAGAACAAAAACTACTCATCAGTGTACTGATTTGATCCTTGATATGGCCAACGCTGTGATCACACAAAATTGCAAGATTAGAAACCAAATGAAAATCAAAATTAAAGCTTAAAAATTGCTCAGTGGTTTGTGATCTGTACAAGTAAACTAAAAAATACATTTTTATGCTAATATTTGAGAAAAGTTAAGGTTAATAAGTTTAAATCATTCAAAGAAAAGCCGATTTATTCATGGAATAAAAATGAAATCACATGCATGCTCTACTAGATGATTGTGGGGTAAAAAAAAATCACATTTCTTATTAGATATTTACCCTCTGATAAAGAATGTGACTGGAATTGGGAGTTTACCAAAATATTTGTAAAAGCATCAGGTGATTTACCTGGAGTTCTGCATCCTGCTCTGGGGTCCGCAGCACAGGAAGGATATGGACCTGTTGGAGCAAGTCCAGAGCAAGGCCACATAGACAATTAGAGGGATGGAACTCCTCTCCTATGAGGAAAGGCTGAGAGATGGGATTGTTGAGTCTGAAGAAGAGAAGGCTCCAAGGTGATCTCATTGCATCTTTCCAGTACCTGAAGTGAGCCTACAAGAGAGTTGGACAGGGATTTTTACGAGAGCACGCAGTGACAGGACAAAGGGGAATGGTTTCAAACAGAGAGTAGGTTTAGATTAGATGTTAGGAAGAAATTTTTCACTGTGGGGGTGGTGAGGCACGGGAACAGGTTGCCCAGAGAAGCCCCATTCCTGCAAGTATTCAAGGCCAGGCTGGATGGAGTCTTGAGCAACCTGGTCTACTGGAAGGTGTCCCAGCCCATGTCAAAGGGTTGGAATGAAATGATCTTTAAGGTCCTTTCCAAGTGTAGTGGTTTGGTTCGAAATATCCGTTACTTATGTATTTTCCTTCTGTGAGATAAGAATTAGGAGAAAGCAAAGTAGGCACAAAACCTAAAAGACTATAAAGAAGTTTATTAACTGACCTAAAAGAAAGAAAAAAAGTCAGACTAAACCTTCAGAACTCTTCTCTTCCCCCCACCTTTCTCCCTTCTCCCACTGACAGCGTAAAAAGACAGCCCTTGAGATTTTTTCAGTCAGTTTACCACCTCCATAATAATCTATTTTTTTCAGTTCACTTTGGGAGAAGAGTCTCTCTTGCTCATGTTATGGAGACATCTCCACAAGAAACAGTGCTCTCATGGCTTCAATGTCACTGCGAGACAGCCACCCAGGTTGGTTTTCTGCTCACATGTGAAAGTCCCTTCCCTCTTCTTACAGCTTTCCCCACAACTGTTTTTGAGAGTTCAATCTTTGCTAATGGGGTACCATTTTAAGGTTGAGCTGTTTAGAAGCAAAGGTTCTCTTCACCTACCTCTGGGAGCATCTTCATCCCTAGGAACAGAGGTCTTCTCCTTCTCTGGGAGCAAGGGTCTTCATCACTTTCATCTCTCTATGTTCAAGCTTTTCATCAAATCACACCTCACCTACCTTAACATTTGCTTATTTCAGCACAGGTACTTTTGCTCACAATTGCAGTTTGAACACTCCACCCCCCATGCTTTCATGAAATGACAGTGGGTATTCTGATGCATCACAGTCCATCACCATAGCTTTACAATAGAATTTCAGCTTGTAGGTTTGAAGCATCTCCTCTTTCTCCTCTCTCATGGTTTCAGCTCTTCCTTCTTCACGACTTTGGTGTCCTTATGGTGTTTTCTTCACGTGCCCTCACCCTTCCTTTTGACTTGGGAGAGGATTGATTTTTTTTCTGGAGGAAACTTACAACACTAGAAGGGTTAATCTCACCCAGGCCTTGCAGCTGGAATTCCCTTATCACTGTTGGTCACATGAGCTTTGCCAGGCAGCAGCCTCAGATGAATTTCAGCCGCATTAGGTGAGGGCCAGCCTGGCCAAGCCACGCCGCCAGGAGGCCACCTGCAAGGAGCAGGGCTGAGGGTGGAACAGGGCCGTGTGGCTCCAGGGTGGCTGTGTCCCGGCCGGCTCGGCCCGTGCTGAGGGGCTGCACCGCATGTCCAGCGAGCAGAAGCGGCAGAGATCTCAGCCAAGCCACACCACGGGCCCGGCCCTGCTGGGCCACACCGTGGGCCCCCAAGTTACCTGTCCAAAAGCTGGCAGCAAGAGAGCTTTCCCAGCGTTTGTTCGTCCTTAAATGTGGATCACAGAGGCGTGTCAAGCTTCTTAAATGGCTTAAAAAAGTTGCCAATATTCAAACTAGCCAGTTGATTGGTTCTGTTGTGTCTAGAGGAAGCTGTAAGCACATCTTTGCAAAGAATCACTTCTGTGGCTGATGGAGACCTCTTTAACTAAAAACCCAAACTATGCTAAACCATGACACTCAAACCATTTTATGATTCTATGATTTATCAATGAGTTTCATTGTTTAGTGGGGCGATTTTGTCTAGGATCTGAAACTGATCACTTATAAGAAAAAACCCAGGGTTTCTGGGATCTGATCCATTTGAATACATAAAAGAACATTGAAAGCCTCCATGGAAATAATAGTTTTTTTTCCTTGAGCTTTATTCTTGTGGAGGGTAGAAGGGTGTGTGTTTTCCTTTGTTTTCCCTGTTTGAGATTCTGTGTCTTACTTGGAGTTTGATCATCTGAATATTGATCAGGCTGAGAAATTATGAAATCTAGGATATTGGGGGGCTTGATAGTGTAGGAACATGGTTTATAATACAAAGAAATTTTATTAGCACTCCTATTTCCCAGTGATTCCCTTTAAAATTTGAATTTTTATCAGTTAGAGAAGGTTCTTCATAGCTCAGATTCAGAAGGTGAACCTAACTTTATAACAGCTTCAGATCTGAGATCCAGTCTAAAAAAAAAAATTGTTTTGAGCATTAGTGTTAAAGAGCTCTAAAAAGATCTTCAGGTTTGTAGCTCCTACAATTAAAAAAAAAGTGTTAAAACTCTTCTTAAAATAAAAGTGAAAACTTTTTATGTATATTTACCTTTCATTAATTTATGAAGGGGGCTTTGTTGTTTAGAGAGTTGAAAAAATAATTAAAATCATATTAAAAATGTATGAATTAATTTATTTTTTGTGCTTAGATGAATGAAGTACTTGTAGTGTCATTTAAAACTGAAAAAAAATTAATTCACCAACACATACATTAATACTGATCCTCATCAAGGAAACTGCTTTCAAAATTTTTCCTGGGCTGCTTTTCCCCAAAGGTCCTAATTGTCTTCAATTTTGCAAAGTCTTTGCAAATGGAAAAGGAAAAACATTACACTGTTCCCAGAGAGTCTCTCCCTTACATTTTGAAAAGAAACAAATTCATGATTACCATGAAGCCTCTGGGTGGGCATTTAGTAGGAATCTGCTTATTTGTGAAAATATTGCCTCTGAGATGATATTTTTTTGCACAAGGAGGTGATGGAAACCAAACTTGTTGGCTTGATGTTTCTCCTGAAGCTCTAATAAGAAAACAGTAATTTGACACAGCAAGTTCCATGTTTTCATGTTTTACAGCATCTATTCAGACAGGTAAGCCTTTTGGGGTCAACAAGATATTTTCTCATATCTTTCATTCTCTTCTTATTTCTTGATACACTTCAGTTATTTTTAAAACTGGAACCATTCTCTTCTCTGTATTTTGGACTTGGAATTTTTAACATCAGGAGCATAACAGATTGTCAGTCCTACTAAGTAAGGCTGCCTCTGGCTGTCACCAGTGAAAAATGTACTGATCCAGATTCACCTTTAAGGTCTTGGTCAGCACATGGTACAGGCCAATTGGGCAAGATACTGAGACTGATGATCTTCTGTGTGTTTCTGGGCACTTTAATGTTCTACACCTGTTCTCTAGTGCAGGAGGTCAGAGAGATGCAAACAGCTAGAATGGCACCTTTGTAAACTGAATTAGAAAGCTGTTATCAGGATGACCTGCTTGTATTCCTGTATTATTCACCTTTTGCAAACTCCCATGAGGTCAATAAATTCCAAATTGTAGCTGAAGTTCATTTACAGTTGTATTTTCAAGTGATTGCTTTGAAACTTTTGCAATAGATGTCCAGGGTCTGAAACAACTGTGTTGGTGTAAATCCCACTTATGCAAGAAATCAGTTGCTGGGAAATAAACGACCAAAAAACCCACCCCAAGCTAAAATATAGACTAACCTAAAACTTGCTCAGCTTCATGAATTTTTGCTGGACAATCCACAAACTCCTTTCTCACAGTACTGCCTACTGCTACTCTTGGTCATAATAACTTAAATTTTTGGTTACTTGGCAGTTGAAGGCTGTTTTGATGTGCTACATCCATATATTATATTCTCCTGATATGGATCAGAAAAGCAGCAAGAAAAGAGTACCTTCTCCTAGAGCTCCAAAATCTTTTCAGTTGTTACTTAAAGCAAAAGTTTTTGCATTATTTATTTGTAAGGTTGCATCACACTGCTTTCTCAGATTATGCTCCAGTATCTTTTTTTCCTCACTTCCTGAACCTCTATCTCTTTCACAGCTACAAGACTTAAGAAAAGCTATCAAGAAAAACAGCTTCAGCTCTTCCTTCTTCCAGGAAACAATGCTTGGTTCTTAACAGTTTCTGTTCTGTACTTGCTTAACTGAATAAAACCCCAACACAATAATCCTAGTTGGAAATTATATTCATAATAAAAATCTCAAAACAACGTGGTTTAAGCAATACCAGTGATGTCAACAAAACTGTAATTAATAAATAGCCTGAAAGGACTAAAGTTTTCTCCTAGACCTTGGGATCATATTTAATATAGTTGCTATGACTAAATTTAATTAAGTTACTTCTAAAGAAACTGTTCATATTACCATTTATAGCCTATCCATAAAGAAAGGAGGATGAAATTCTGGCTCATATAAATGATAGACAAAATTTCAACTCAGAGATAATTATAATTTGAAGAGACTGGAGCCTATAAAAAGTTCTGGGGAATTTCACCAATGTAGAATAGGAAAAAACTCAGAGACAGTTCTGATCTGCAACTGTTTTGCAAGCCACTTTTCTTTTACTGTGAAGAGGTAAAAGAAATCCTATTTTTTTAAGAAGAAATTGCAGGAAGATTCTGAGACTGCAGGTCCATTCAACCTCCACTAGCTACCATCTGCCCGTAGAATAGTTTGAATTCAATAGATAACAGTGCAGGACAAGAGGTAACACACACAAGCTGAAACACAAGACATTATATCTAAACATGAGAAAACACTTTGTCATCATGAGGGAGGCTGAGCACTGGTACAGGTTGCTCTGAGAGATTGGGCATCTCCATCCTTGAAGGTATTCAAAACTCAGCTGGGCATGATCCTGGGAAACTCACTCTAGCTGAACCTGCTTGAGCAGGGGTTTGAACTAGACAGCCTCTAAAGTATCTTGCAGCTTCAGCAATTTTGGGATTCTGCAACCACCAGTTAATCTTTCAAATGCCTAAGTGACTCCATCAGAGTTTAACCACAACTGCTTGTTCTGAGCAGAGAGCTGACCAGCTCCCCCTTGTCTAGGAGGTAGAAGACATACACCCAGAATTACGAAGTTAGTTTTATTTCTACACTTGGCCTGAGGGGTTTTGTACTTACATCTCTGACCTCTCAGGCTTACTATTGTCCACTTTTCATGGCAACACAGTATATATGTTAGAGCATATGTTATCTAAAGATGACTCTGAGAGTTCCCCCATCTAAGAAACTCCAATTTCACATTTTCAGTATTCACACTCAAGGTATATTTGCTTTCCAGTACAGGAAAGAGAGCAATCTCAGTGCCATGTAAGCGGGATGAATCAGGAAATCAGGGAGCCAGGCTTGAGTCACTGAAACACACCTCACTTCAACTACATGTCTTTTCTTGGCATTGCCAGAACTCTGAAGAATTATTGTGCTGGCTTTTGCATCCCACTATGACATAACAAGCTGTTCCTCACTGTTGTCCAGAGCCTGAATGCCTGACCTAGAGTCATGTCCACCAGACAGTTAGTAGCCTAAAGGTAACAAATGGCTGCCTTAACAGTCCAGTGACCAAATTCTTCTGTGAATTGAGCCTTTGGGCAATATAGAAAGGAGAGCAAAAAGTAACAGCAGATGCAGTTGGCTGAAATGATCTCCCAAAGGCAAACCATTTCCTCATCTGAAAATTGTGTTCTTTGTGTTATAATAGTTTGCATAAGATCCCAAATCATTTGTCATATCACTTAGACATTTTTAAATGTCAGATGAAAGTAGAAGTCTGTGTATGACACTCAAGCAGTTTGTTTGTACTTGTATTTTTGTTTTTTACGTAACCAGAGAGATCACTTCATGTTGACAAGATAGTTGTTGATTAAGCTGAGCCATGAAGTAACAGATCCAGAGAAGATGAGATGATAAAAAGTTTAAATCCCTAGCAGAAGGTTGGATAAAGCCTTTTTATTGTCTGAGATATACTTGTGAGTTAACTAATTGTGAAGGGATAATAAATGATTTAATTATTTCCCATCTGTTAGTAATTCAATTAGATCCTGCTCAGTTTGCATAGCTGCAGTCCTTTCATTAGTCTGCTTTGCATTCCCTTCCAAGTCTGAAGTCCCCAGAGTTAAGCTATGTTATTACCCACTGAGGTAAAGATGGGAAAGTGATTTAAAAGCATTTTTCTCCCTTAAATCCATCATATCTGTATTCTTACTATTGCATTTACAGCATCTTTTTAACATAGTAAATACTGCATTAATTAAGTTGGGGAAAAAACAAACCTAAACAAAACAACAATGCCTGAATGGGTTTTTGGAAAAAATTATTATAGAAAAAAAATTGTTGAGAACTTTGAGATGAAGATTTAACCATACACTAAGAACTCTTAAAAATAATTATTCTCAGAGGAAGGACATAAAACTAGGAAGTTAAAGGCAGGGAGTGACTTGGCCCACATAGATGATGAATACACAGGGTATATACTCTTCTATATTTTAATGAGAATAATTCATGGTGGTTTTGTGAGACAAAGAAAAATCCATTATTTTGCCTTTATTTCTAGGGTAACTGAGAGAAAGATCCTTAGTTAAAAAGGAAGGATAAGGTGAAGAATAGTTCACAAACTTCTTGCTCCTTGTCATTTGATGCCAGTGAAAGAGGAGTAGGTTCTCCCTGCCCCTACCTTGGCTTATGTGTTTATTCAGCCCAGAGAGCCAAAGCAGGGGTAAACTCTCACTGTGAATTTAGGATGTTTAGGTAATACTGACAGTTAACATTGTCTGTTCTGTGCTTGTTGTAGTGTGCTGGGTTTGGCTGGGGCTGGTGTGGGGCTGTGTTTTGCATTTGTGCTGAACACAGGGTTGATAATACAGAGATGTTTCTGTTCTTGCTGAGCAGGGCTTACACAGAGCCATGACCGTCCTGCTTTTCTTACTGACACACTGGGGAGGAGACTGGGGGTGCCTGGGAGGTTGGGAGGAGCCACAGCCTGGACAGGTGACCCAAACTGACCAAAGGGAGATTCCAGACCATGTGACATCATGCTCAGAATATATAGTGGGGGAAAGGAGGAGGAAGAGGGGGACATTTGGAGTGATGGAGTTTGTCTTCCCCAGTAGCCACTACATGTGATGGGGCCCTGCTCTCATCAGGATGGCTGAACACCTGCCTGCCATTGCAGTGAATTAATCCCTGGTTCTGCTTTGCTTGTGTGTGCTCAGCTTTTGCCTTTCCTATTAAACTGTCTTTATCTCAATCCACAAGTTTCTGGCTTTTACCTTTCCAGTTCTGTCCCTGATCCTGTTGGTGGGGCAGTAAGCAAATGGCTGCATGGCGCTTGGCTGCAGGCTGGGGTTAAACCACAACGTGTAGGAAGTGGGATTTATATTTCCCTCCTTAACTGGCTTCTAGGGATGCATGAGGACAGGTTTCCAGGAGGTTCAGATGGTGTTTCTCTCACTTCCTCCCTCCCTCCTTCCCTTCTTCTTTCCCTCTCCCTCTCTCCCTCTCTTTTTCCCATGCCTCCATCCTTCCCAATGCAGCAGTCAGACCTTCTAGGGCAATTTCTCACAATTCAGCATTACTGACCCACATAGTTATCATGCCCAAAATTCCTCTTCCCTTTGGACCTCAGTTCAAGGCTAGAGGAGTACTCAACTACCTAACTCCCACAAAAATCAGATCAGAAATCAGAAATCCCCTGAGGACTTTGGCTGCATTCAACTGCAGTAAGGAAAACTCTTTTCTAGGATAAAAGAAAAGCATGTATTCTTTACATCTCTCATACGTGAATGGGCTGAAAATTAAGGAATTCTTCACAAGCATCCGTGTCTTGAATATTCTTAAGAGAGGAGAGGTTTTAAAAGCATTTTGCTTATTTCCCCTGCCACTCGCTTAGCATAAGTAGTTGACAACTTTGTGCTTCACTTTGTTTTACACCATCACTTTAAGCTTTGTTTAAGAATCTGTCTCCTCCTCCCCTCGATAAGATACACTAATTAATTGGGTGACCTAACTGCATTTGTTACACAATCATATTAGCTCTTGGATTAATGTATTTAAAACGAAGTAAACCAAACAGGAGCCTTTCTTTCAAGCCAACTGTCTTTTGATATTGTATTTGCCTTTGAAACTATGCAGCAAGTTCCCCTGGAAGGGCATAAGGGAAAAAAAAAATCATTATAATCTTTTTCAACTCTGTGACTTCTCTTCCTTTAGATATGAGGAGCCTCAGGTGACGTGACTTAGGCCAATTGTTTCACTTATCAAAAATAGGTAACATAAGCCCTCGACAAATCTGTCTGCATGGTTGTTTTTGACCTCTTATTGAACGCTTGTCAATTGTCACTTTGACTCACAGTCCTGTATTAAGAGGTTTGAGAAATATTGCTTTGCTGGGGCAGATTCATGTTGACACAGTTGGTTTTTTTCAGCACTATATCATCAAGTTTATGTTTTGCTGCCCTGATGATCTAACGCATAAAAATATAGCACCAGCCAAAGGACAACAGCAAGGAGTGTATTTTTTTCTGTTTTATGTCATTTTATTTGTGCTGAACATCAAAAGTTTTAGACTCCATGTGGGCCCTGTAGACCCTAACGCTGAAAGATAATTTCTGTCTATGTGGGCATCTGTAAATACATAACTATTCAAAAAGTAAGCACACACACATTTTCTGCTCTGGTAATCCCACTTAACACTGTGTGAAGTGGCATTACATCATCTGACAATCCCTGTTGAAGGGTATTTCGTTGCATAGAAGCTTTGGAGTAAATTGTGATTTGTAATTGTAAATATGTGCCAAAACTGTAATTTGTTCAATCTCATCATTTTACCCCTGGGACGAAGAAAGAGAAAGAATATGTCATGGGTCAGAGTGGCTGTGTAAAAGTGACAGGAGTGTGATAGAGGCCTTAGCCCAGTGGTATACATTAGATATGAACCAACTCTGCTTGAACATGTACTGAGACTGATCAGTCATGGGTCATGGAGCAGGGAATTGCAAATGGCTCTTTGCCACCTCTCTTTATCACAAAAAACAAAGTAAAGTAGAGACCCAGTGGAAAGTCAAGGCAAGACGATATTATGATAAACACAGATATCATTCCACATTTACAAAGGAAAAGAATAAATGAAAATGACAAATATGCACCCAACATATAAACAGGACAAACATTTTTATGTGGGAAGCTACTAAGCCATTTTCATTAATCATTTACTTTACTCTATCTTTGGCTGTTATCATTCTCCTTTTTACTCACTCTGGACCTAGTTTTCCAAATTCCTGATCCACCTGAAATAAACAAATTCCAGAAAGTCACTATTAGAAAAAATGCACCTAGTTGTTGTTGAAGTATTTACTATGTTCTTGAAATGTACTAAACCCTTTGTGCAGCTAGGAGAATATTTGAAATGCATGTTCAACAAAAGCTTTTAGCTGGAACTCTTTTTTAATTTTTACAAAACATGACTGCTGGAGCCTGTTGGGATTTTATTGCAGGACGTGGATTGGTCCTTCAGAGCTCACTGTTTATATTGCAAGTGCTGCAAAGTTGAAATCATACCTATACAGAAAAATCACACACACTCAATAAAATCCCCTTTTTTTTCTTTTTTTTTTTTAAACAGTCTTATCAGTGCTTAACCTTGTTCCAAGAAATACCTATTTCAGTGCACAACAATGAAATAAAATTGTGAGCCACCAACTTTTTTAACAGTGGTCAGAGGGCAGCTCTGTGATAACTGCTTTGCTTGTCTCCTGGCCCATCCACAATGGCATGTGCCAGCCGTGGAGCACCTGGGTAGGTACCTGGACCTGCTGTGAGAGGGATTGAAATGGGCAGCTCAGTCTCACCAGGAACACACTGCTGAAATCTAAAGTGTTTGGGAGCCTGGTGGATTTTTTGATTGTTGATTTTATTTTGGTTTATTTTTTTCTATTTTTATTGTTTACTATTTGAAAAGGAAAGGGTTCTTATCCATTTTCAAGCTGCATGTTTGAAAAGCAACACCACTGAGAAAGAATGACCAATCATAAATTACTCCTATTAAATGTGACTTACATTCTCTTTTCAGCATTTCTCAGGAAATGAATATTCCTGCAAGCTCTTAATATCTCACCTAAAACAAACAAACAAACAAAAAGCCAGAATGGCTTGACAAGACTTCTGTGATTTCTGCCAAACTCAGCTAGTATTAAACTTTCTATTAAGAAGTATAGGCTGCACATTCCTCTGCTTATGAACTTGAGATCGTGCTCTAGTCCAGTCAAAATAGACTTTGTTTACACTGATTTAGTGGCCTTATGAGATTGCCTGGTTGCTTGCCTGAGTTCCCTCAGCAGGTGAAATTACTTGCTGAGCTGCACAAAATCATGCTGGGGAATAGCTGTACCATGTCTTGCCAGTATTTATTTAATGTTATGTTACTGCTTGAAAATGAAAAGCATTTCTTTTTAAAACATAGCCCATGTGATTATGACCTATAAAAGCACAAGAAAAGGCTGGGTAACAAATGAAACTATAACTTACGTGCTGGTTTTGATGTCATTGTTTCTACTGCTTCAACAGCAGCTGCCTTTGTGGTTTTGCAAACCACAAACAGTATGTTAGTTTTATATCCCTCCCTTTCTCTAGTTATAGGTCTCTCTCTAACCACTGGCATGCTGTCTCATTAAAACCTGTGTACTCTGAATTGCTTTTGAATTACAAAGGCAGGAGATCGCTGAAAAGTCATGTATCAGTCACAACACCTATATCTGGAGGTCCTTAGGAGCCATACATCAGCCTGGGATGGGTCTAAAGAATGGTACAGACACCTGCCTTCCTGACCTCTGCATGTCCCAGAGGACTGAAGCTTGTTTGTGCTAAAATAGCAAATTCAAGCCCAGCATGTGTAATATCCTTGCTCTGAAGTGCTTACTTTAAGACACAGAGTCCCATTCAGGTGATAAATGTAGATGTTAAGTAATATTGGTCCTAGTATCAACACTCTATCCCAGGCAAATAAAAAAAATATACCTGCCTCCAACCAGACATTGTACTGCAGATCCCAACCATCTGAGCCTGGCAGTTCAGCCAGTTTTGAATATGCTGTATTCAATACATGTCACTGTACTTCAATACATGAGGATGTCCCAAGACATTGCGTAAAATTTTGCTAAATTTGAGACAAACACCACCCAGTCCTCTTTCCTCCTCCATCAGGCAAGTCACTGTGTAGGAGGTTGCCAGGTCAGAAATGACTTTCTGTTCATAAATTCATGCCAACTACTTGCCAATACCTTCATGTCCTTCATGTGTTTGGAAACTGGTCCCAGGATTATTTGCTCCATCACCTCTCTAGGGCCTGAAAAACAGCTGAGCAGCCTGTACTTCCCTGGATCCTTCTCCCTGCCCTTTTTAGTGGACATTTACTTTTCCTCCAGTCTGCAGCATCCTCTCCTGTCAGTGTTATCCCTAAGCTCTATTTTTTTAAGTTTCTTTCTGAAAAGTTAAATGTCAGGTACCAGTGTCAGCACTGAGCTTCTATTCTAGTTCCTTCCTTCCTTCCTTCCTTCCTTCCTTCCTTCCTTCCTTCCTTCCTTCCTTCCTTCCTTCCTAGCAAAGCAGATCTTTCTTCATAGCACTTTTTGCTAAGTCATTCCTTAGCTGCTTCAGACCAGCATGTTGAGCAGACTCAGGATAGATGATGACAGAAGGTTCAGAGTGGCTTAAGGCAAGCTAAAGTTACAGCTGTAGCCCTGCTTTTTTATTCCCATTCCATAATATACTGTTATACATCACAAAGGGTCCTGATCTTCCAGGTTCCTTTCCCAGAGTTGCAGTCTGTCATTTCAGGACTTTTGGGGTAAAGAAGCTGTATTGGTGTGTATACATACATATGTGCATAAACCTGAAGTGCTTTTCTTCTCTTTTGGCTACGCAGTTTAAATTGTAACATGAATACTGTGGGAGGTTCTGCAAGCCTCATTTTGCAAGTCCTATGAACTATTGCTGGCTACAATATGCCTCTGTCTATAGAAATATTATTGACAGACAGTGGAAAATACAGTGAAAAACACTCTGCAGCATGAAAAAGCAGTGCTCTAGATGGTTGAAATTTAATCTGTTGCACCCCAAAGCAAAACCTCAAGCTTTTAAAACTACAGATCTCTAGTTGAGGCACAATTCCATTAAAGTATGCAGGCATGAAACTCACAATACACCCTGAATAATGTGCAGCTTAAGCCTCATCCTAACTCACTTGCCAAAGCAAACAAACAGGAGAGTGATAGATATGCCACTATTCCATGATTTTGAGGACAAGTGCAAATGCTATTGACATAACTAAAAGGCTGTTATCTTTAACCTGCAGCCTTGGGTACAGTCAGTTATCACCATCTGCTGTCTGAATATTAAAGTTCTTAAGGATGGAATATTTGAAGAGCATATCTGGGACAGGAAGGAAAATAGTAACAACAATGATGGCAATAATAATACAATCATAATAAATGACAGGAGAAAACATATTCATGTGGAAGCTGAAACTTTGTCATGTATAAGAACCTCTCCTCCCATAAAGAGATCAAATTGTAAGGGGCTGAAAGTTTTCAGATAATCTGCCTTAGGGTGGATTGTCTATTTATGTGCTAAGCAGAATACCTTTATTTCCTCTATATGATTTTTCCAGTGCATTTGAGAAGATTGTATTTTTAAAAGTGTTTCTAATCTTTTAAATCAAAAGCAAAGGAAGTAAAAGAAGCAAAGACCGAGGATTTGATATCCCTAATAGGGGAGATATATCTTGCTTTCGGTAAAACTGTATGAAATCAGGTGTTAGAATTTAACTTCTCTATAGCTGCAGCATTGCAAGGGCATGAACAAAGCTGAGTGGTTGCTGATGGTTTCCTTAGATTTCTCTGCACCTAATCATACTCACAATACTAGAAGCTTCTGTCATTGCAGCAGCTGGCAGAATTTAGTGACAACCCAGAGAAATGCCTTCTGAAGCTCTGTTCTCAGAGCTACAAGTTCTTAGCAAATCAATGCAACAAATGAAATAGCTTTGTTCCTCACACATCCAAGAGATTTTTCGCAGTTAGTATCTCTATCCCTTTCATTTAAAATCTGACAATATTGCTATTAAGATGCAGAATAGGCTTTTCAAGGATTGTAGGTTTCCTCTAAATTTCAATGACCAAGAGAATTGCATTGTTTATTTACTATGTGGCTGGGGGCTAAGAAGGCTACATACAGGTTTATCACTCGTATTTTCACAGCATAGTTTTGCTTCAAATTCAGTGACCCATTTAGCCGCAGCAGAAGGTCATTGTTGCTAATTTACTCCCATTCATTGGTCTCAGTGACAGAATTTAATTATTTCAGCCTAGTTCATAGTGGGAGAGCAGCTGCAGTGCTTAAAATACTGTAATGGAAACCAGTAAACCCTCACCTTGTCTCAGCAAAAGACCAGGAATACAGCAGTTAAACTTATGGTTTGTCATCTCAACTCCAAAAAAGCCACGTGCATTACCTAAATAAATTGGAGAATTCATCTGTCTTACAGCTGTGTAATTGTTCTTTATGTTAGAGCTGTCACTCACAAATATCAATGGAAGTCTTCCTAAAATTTGAGGAAGATGTTATACTGAGTACTGTAAATATAGAGAAGAAGGGATTCTTTGAAACAGGATCCACAGTCTTTGAGATAAGGCCTGCAGATATGCTCTCACTCAGTGTAGAAGGGATAGCACACTGGAGCCAGTGAGAACTGCAGGGATAATAGGCTGGATAATAAGCTGGATATGACGTTACCAGAGAGAAGGATCTGGCTATTGATTCATTCTACTATAACTAGTAAAATGACAGGAAATCTAAAAGAGTAGCCAACTCTTCTTCCACATAAACATGTGAATAGCATACTACATGGTTCCACTGGATAAGAAACAACCAAAAAAGCCCTCCAGAAAACAGGACAGACGCAAGGCATTCCTGGCTAAAGGGACTGGCTTTTCAGCCTGGCCAAACTCAGCAAAGCAGCTCAGGTTCAAATTCAATAAAATGTTCCACTGTATAGTTATCCACCTTAATAAACTCTTCTTTTACAGACTTCTGTGCATTTTGGCAGAAAAATGAATGATAAAAGCTGTATACTGGAGCACTTCTGCAGGAATTTCTTCTTATCCAAAGACGGACTTCCCCATGAAAATTCCGTTTCGCTCTCCTTTTCCAGAAAAACCTCATTTAGGATTCCTGATAATATTAAACCTGTTAAAACAGAGTGACTGTCCTTAATTCTTTAATTGATTTCTTATTGAAGATCTTTGCTAAAGCTTCTGAGATGTTCTATAAACATCTTTTTATACTTGTACTGTGGTCCAAATTAAAAATAAGTGAGAGTAACTCTTTGCATACAGAGGGTAAAACTGAAATTTTTTAAAGAGTGTGTTGGATATAAACTCTGAGAAAAATCATAGACTGTATAAAATTTGGACATTTCTCTTTTTTTTTTTTTCATATTTTATTAACTCCATGTGAGAAACAATATGTGTTTGCAGTGCTACTGAAACAAAACATGTAAGCATAGCATGGATTCCTACAAGGTCCAGAGAAAACAAGGATGAAAAGGATCTGTCTTCAAATATCAATGTGCAGGAGGTCACACACTGCATTACACTGTGATTTTGAGCAGTATGTTAATCAAATACATTACAGTTGTGCCATTAACTATCTTGCAATACTCTTTCTCACCTGAAATACCATCAAGTATTTGTTAATTCTTCTGTTTAACTTATGTAGGAAACCTTCACAAATTATTAAATTTACAAAGCCTTCAGAATCATCTTTCAAATACCTGATGAGGGAAAGAGGTCTGTGGTCTTAGTGTCAACGTCAAAACATGCTTCCCTCCTTATTTTCCCTGCTTTACCCTCAACTCTGAATGCACTGGTAGGATGGAAGAATGACTTCTAGAGTTGGACTTCTAGAGGCAAAACCCATTACCATTGCAGAAAAGAGATGTTATTGGAGATCCTCATTGAAAGGATGTATTCCAAATGAAATTGTATGATAAGAAAACTGTTCATCACAACAAAGTTGCTAGAAAGTGGCTTCCAGGCATTTCCAAGACTACTTTTAGAAAAGTCTAAATGTCTGAAAACTAGAACAATAATTCTAAAGTAAGAACATGAAATAATTTGAGAATAGATTTGTAATAGTATTAGTAAATTTACTGTCTTTCATGCATGAATAGAATTTTTAAGTTTCCAGTCCCTCAGGAACTGTTCTTTTATAACGTCATAAAAATTCTGTTAATAATTTGTTGTCAGGATATTTGACAACTTATTAAAATTCATAGAGTATCTGCCTTCTCACTCATGGGAAAACTGTTCCATTTTATCCTAGATGTTCTGACATAACAAATAATTCACCTGCTTTTACATAAAAATCTTAAGTATTCTGTAAACAATAATTACAGACTGGACTATGAGGTTCACAGAACATGCTAATAGACTAATATTTGCAGTATGGTCTTGGATTAACTACGTTTGTCTTCTGGACTAGTTATCATCAGTTGCCCATGAATGAGTTTAAACTGTCAGTATGGCCATTCACACAACTAAGAAGATTTTTTAAATTCATCACTTGCTTACTATTTCTGGAAATACCCGTACTGGTGTGGTTCAGGCTGTGACTGTAGTAGATCTAATTTTACAAACTGTAATTTCTAAATTTAGCTTCTTAAGGCAAGACATTTTTGTCATTGGAATAGAGATTTAAGCAGTTCTGGTTATCTTCAAAGGGGTGCATGTGTGGAGTATAGATATTTGTGGAACAGGCACATAACTTCACAGTGCCAAAAATGAGTGAATGCTTTGATTACTGCCACTGAATAAGGTGAATTTTTGTTAATCCATTATTGGAATTTTCATTAACGAAAAGGAAAATGATCACTTTTTATAGTGGACCATCAGATTAGTTTGGAACATCTTTGGGGAGAGGCAATTTCTTTACATAAGGGTTATTTTAAAATAGTCTGAAAATGAGTGCCTTTCTCATCAGAGTTTCCTCAAAACTGGACTGTTATTCATGGATTAAAACTAAATTTCTGGAGTTTTATCTCACTTAACCAAGACTTGAAAACAGCATGTTTGACATCAAAAAGTCACAGGTGATTCAGATACTTGTCTGATTTGGGAGTGTCCAAGCACTGTGTTTAGTAGTGTCAAGGAGTATCAAGACAAAACACATCTTTTTTCTGTGGTAAGATAGATATTTACTTTGAAAGTGTAATGAAAAATACATGGCTTTGTTTCATTCAAAAATTTTGAAAGTTGAAGAGAAGGCCAAGGGAGCTATTTTATGCCAACCTGATAATAGCACTGGACAAGAAAAAAATCACTTTCTACTGAAAAGTGAACCAACAAGGTTGAAACACTAGGCAAAGCTCCACTCATTTTAAGGGAACAATAAGTATTTTCATTGCTAGGGAGTTAGCAATATGACATTTATTCTTTACCCATCTTTAGACCATATTTTACAGGTACAGTTTATAGTCATGAGGGAGACTCAGATGAAACAGCCTGAAAAAGGGTGCTCTGGATACTTTTATCTTCACTTGTCTGAAATCAAATAAAAACTCTCATCAGCATATCATGTTCTGGCCTTGCATCCAGCTCTGTTCTTTCTTTCCCCATATGGATAATGTCTGGCCAGGAAGGAAATGACTACATTTTCAGCTACAGGAATGAAAGCTGGGCTAATGGAAACTTGGTTGAGTTACTTCCTGCAAGTTAATGACTAAAGAGAGCTTTTCAGGGGGATGGCCAGTGAAAGCCATAACAACCTAAATTACCAGCAATATGGATCCTCAGAAAGCTGTCTTCTGTTGCTGTGCAATTTGGGGACTGAGGGTTAACATTGTTTGAAAAATAAAACAGGTTTTATCTTTATTCTATGGTGTGTTCATCAATGAAGAGTCTCAGAAGCCCCAGTGAGTCGATATGTTTGTTAGAGAGTATGCAGGGAAGTAGTTGAAATGCTGGGAAAACAGAGTTCGAGGGGTCACAGTGTCCCTTTTCAGATGTCACTGAAAATTATTACCTTCTAATATGGACAGTTTCATAGTTTCATTCTTACAGTTCAGTTCAAGTTTTCTGTACGCAATGCAGAAATTTCCTGGTTTACTTCAATTTTTCTGTATTTAATAGTGAAAGAAGAGCTGGATTTGTGACTTTGTTGGATGCAGGAAATATCTAGAAGAGAAAAAAGTAGGTGTTTTTCAGGTAGCCACATGAAAAATAAGTAATAATCAAGTTCAAAAGTTCAGCCAGTCCACACAATTTCAATTCATTCACTATACCTAATTTGAATTTGCATAAAAATTTACCTTTATACCTTGGGATTTAGATTTGTCATTTATAAGTATATGATTTACATTTTGCTTTGATTTCAGAAGAAACCAATCTTGGCGTGACCTCTTCCTCTTGAACAGATTAAGATCATTTTAACACGTCTGGATTGGCCACTTGGAATGGGAGTTGTTTTAACCAATTAGAGTACAGTGTCACAATCTGTTTCTAAGAGAAAATTCAGTATGTATTCAGGAAAGTTAATTATATTTCCCTTTTTGACATCTTTCTGTTGTCCAATCCCCCTTTTTCCCACCTGACCATGCAAACTTAGAATTAACTCTCCAAATAGTGTTAGTGCATTGTTTGGTCTCTTTCACGCTGCCTGCAGGGATCAGCTGAGGTGACAGAAATTCTAATGAATTTTACACCAGTAAACTTGGCTTGAAGAGCAGATGTAAGACTCCTGCTGATTGTCACACATTTAAGCATTCATTCATAAGGAAGCCCACTACTGTGCATATGTGGGACATGAGTTTTTGCTATGCCAAAAGCAAATCTTCATGCTACTGGATTGCTGCATTTCCCATTGCTACTCAAAATGCTGTTCTGAATACTCCTACCAGGGAGTTCTCTCTCTGTGGAAAAGGCACATCTTCAGTTCAAGTCAAGAGGTCTGAGCTGTACTCTATTCCCAATTCATTGGCAATTTGCAGCCAATGTTTTCTTTATCACCACAAATTAATGAGGGAAAAATTGTGGCACTAATTTTTCTTTCAGTGTGATGTTATGAAAGAGGTAATAAATGGCAAGAAGAGAGAAGAGGAGAAGAAAACAAACCAGAAACTCTGCAAAGATAAATGTAATATCCCCTTCAACCTCAAGAAATGAAATTATTCTGACAGGGTCAGAGATTCTGCTTGGCAAACCATCTTAAATTAATTACCTGCCTGACATTTTAAAGGAAGGTTTCAGATCGTAAATTTAACCCAGACAAAGCATTCTTTTTAATCTTGTCAGTATGCAAACTACTTTGCACTGCAGTCTGTGAATTATTTATCAGAAAAGAGACCCCAAAAGGGTGAAAGGAAAATTGGAAGTATTTGATCTCGGGTTCTGCAGGCTGATGTACTTCTCTACCCTAGATCCGTACCTGTTACCATTGCTTAAGTTTTCTTTGTTTGATGTTGCTGATATATAGCTCTCACACTGTGCTTCTCTGAAGCCTAAATATTTTTTCTCCATTTAAATTACTTTTAAAGCAGTGTCCCAGCGAATAACTGTATCTACTTTCCAGGGAGAAACAAAAGTTAAATAAAGAGGACAAACTCACCTGTCTTTCTTTTTATGTCTTTTCATTAGCAAAAGCAGGCAGTATTGATGGCTGTTGGGTTTTTTCCCTGCATTTGGGTAAAAGTACTATTACAGTCTGTAATAGTAACTAATCTACAAAGGCTGATTTTTTACTGGTAAACTGCAGAAAACATTAATCCTGTAACTAGCTGTGTAACAGTAATGATGGAGCGTGATCACCTGGGGTAAAAATACCTTGGAAGATGTGAATACAGAACCCAGTTTTGATACAGGTTTTTTGGTTTGGTTGGGGTTTTTTTTTGCATAAAGTCACTTAATTTTAGTCTCCTGGTTTTTAAAAGAAGCCTAGACAACTTCTAATTTCCTATCTCTTGGTCTTTTTAGGTTCCAAGTTTATTTATTCAACAGTATTTTATTTAGGCTTTCGTATTACTGCTGGAAGAAAAGACCTCTAAGTGCAACTGCAGTGTAAAAGACAATTGTAACTGAGGGACCAAAACAAATCAGAACATTGCCTAATACCTGGTCCTGTCTAACACTGGACCTTCTTTCTTAGTCTCTCTGGATTTCTACATGATTCTCTGGAGACATCAACCAACATAGCATCTGATATTTAGAAGAAAGTCAGATTTGGAAAACCAGCCGGGAAAAAAAATTAACCAATTGTAACAACTTAGGCATGTAATACTACTATTCCACATTTTTCACTTTGAGAATATTTGTTCCCTGAATATGCTTTGTTAATTTTTGATGCTTCATGTTTTAAAGGAGTTCCAATATTTTCTGCTTAATCCATATGTAAGATGAACTTTAGCTGAGCTAAGTGGAAAGTTCAGTAGAAAGTCTATCAATTTGCAGAGACAAATTATAACTCCCTTCTGCTTCTGCCTTGTAGTATGAAAAATTATTTTTTGGACCTATGGAAGTTTCTGCACTTTCATGTGAGTTGAACTAAAGCTGAAAAGAATTTTTTACCCTTCTTTGGTTTAGTGTGCTAGCTAATGCTTTGTTTTACAATTTTTAATTTATTTTTTCCTACCGCCAGCCTTTCTTCCTCCTTTGTGTCAATGCTTGAATGTTGCAAGAGCAAGACATGAGACACTTCATAATGAAAATCTGTCTAAACAAACTGTGGACATGCTTTTATTTCACTCTGCAGTCCTAATGAAATAAGTCACTTCTGACAGATAATTGTGTGTTCAATAAAAATTTGTCAGATTTCTACTTAGGCTTTTAAGTATCCCAAGCATTTCAAACTTGATTTCAGTTTCCTCTGATAATAAAAAAAAGCTTATACTCTTTATGAGTTGGTGAAGGATTAACTATGTAGGGCATAAAATCAGAGAATCAACACCAGGTAATTGCAGGTCTTCACAGTTTAAGGCTGTATACACTTTTTATCAGTTTTTACCATAAAACTCCCAAGAAATAAATAAAGGATTGTGTACATGCACCACAATGTATTTATCTACCTATAAACTCCCCTTTGCAGTTTTGTGTATCCATACAAAATACACAATTAAGAAACTGAAGACTTTTGCTTACTGAATATCCCAGGTCTCTCTTTAACGACATGTAAGTATAAGCTCTAGTGTCCATGGATGCATTTTAATTAGGGATTCTGACTATTGTTTAACTATGATAATTTCCCCTGTGATTTCTGTTCAGCTGATTTCACTTCTCTTCTCCCCTTGGCCCTGGCTCAAACCTTCTGGAGCATCAGTGCTGGGGTTGTGATCAGATACCATCCTAATAACAGCTACATTTCAATGTCTTTCTTCTGCTTGAAGGCTTTTTAACATTTCTCAACTGATTTGTGAGGGTGGTCAAGAATCATAGAAGTGCAAAGAATTACCTTTATCTAGATTATTATTTTATGCTAATTCCTGAAGCTATTATTTTAAGATAAATAAAATAGGCAGTCCTTGATTTTTATGTGTGTACCAATACAAATTAAACTTTGATGTTCACTCTCATGACTGCTTTTAAATATTCTGACATTAGAATTACTGCAGGACTTTTACAAGCTGTTTAAATACATGTTTTTAAAGTCATAATGAGTAGATTATACATTCTTTATTTTCTGGGTAGCTGAGGCTGAACACTAGTAGAGAAGTAATAAAATTCTTCTATCAAGATATGCACTGGTGGTCTTGACTGTGCTCCCGAGTCCAAACCATTCTGAATGAAATTCACCCCTCTGCAGCACCAGCTAAACCTTACTTGTGCTCTGCATGCTGGAGCATCAGCCATTCCCTGTTGCTCTGCACAAAAGTGGATTTCAGCCACTGTGTGTTCAGACCTTTTGCATTTCAAATCCATTTCATTGATTGTGTGTCTTCTTTTATTTCCCTGAGAGCATTATTATGAGATTCTACTATTCTGGTCTGTACTGAAATATCATTTGTATGGGTTTGGTTTGATTTTACTTAACCTTGCATTTTCACTGATCATCTTTGTACTTTGTTCTTTCACTATGACTTTTCTTTACCCTTCACAAAGACCTGATACACATAATGAGATGTATGTAATGCAAAGCAAGTGTTGGGGCTTGCTCTGGAGCGGCAAAATAGACAATCTAGCAAAACTTTCTTCTCTGCTGGAGGGTGGTGGTACTTCATGCTGCACATGGAGATAGCATGGAAAAGGAGATGGTCCATAATGAACATTCTACACCTTGTTAATATTCCTAGCTTCCCTCATGAAAAATGTCCACACTTGGCTTGCTTAAATTTTAGTCAGAGGGGGAAAATGTTCCTGAAATGTGGCACAGCTCAAATGGGTGATACACAGGGGCAAAGCTCTTCTTTTGCCCAGTAGTCTGGTACATAAGCCTGAGGGATCACGTAGAGTTTAAAAGTATATTAGGGTCTATAAGGCAGTTGTTTTAGTGTTTAAAACCTAGAGTTTGGGGTGAGGGGTTTGTTTGTCAGCTTTCTTTTGCTATGTACTTTCCACCACATAACTATTCCATTTGTTTTGCCAGTGTGCTAACAATTTGTGGTGAGAATGCCCTTCAAAAAACAGCATCCCTAACAATCCAGTGTACTACCTTTCACCTTGGATAAGGCTTTTATTTATTTTTAATAAATTCCACCTCATTTCTAACACATTAAACCTCATTATGGTGTAATTTCCCTTGGTATGAAAAGACCTCATTAATTGTTCCGTTCAAAACCGATTATCTCTCAGGATGGATGTTATAAGGGAAGTGTAATGGATAAGGGTTTTTTTCCACATTCTGCTTGAGCATTACTTTTTCTCAAGTGATTAGTTTTGCTGCATCTGTGTTTACTTAAGAACCTGAAGCTAAAATAATTAGTAACAGGTGGCTGAGGTCTTACTGATAATCTGCCTCCTTTTTAGGGGTACATCTGTAAAAAGTTTTCAATTCCCACATTCTGGTTCTTTCCAATATTTAACAGGCTTTAATGAGAAGTGGTCTTGGATGGTATGGTACTCAGACTATTTGATTCTAGAAGTTTTATTTTAACAGTTTTAACTGACTGTATGACACATATTTTACTCTTTAGTAATAACAAACTATGCTTCATCTCTTCCTGTGTTATATAGGGATTTTCATGGTAATTGTTTTCTGTAGCCTGTTTTTCTAAGGATATGCTTGCATTTTTAGTTTATTCTGTATTTTAACATGTGTTCTTTCCTGATTCTGTTTTCAGGAATTTTCAGTGGACTTAGCCTCAACAGCTGTTCACAAAAATTTTCAGATCCTTTTCTGAAGACTCTGGTAATGTTTAAGAGACAAGTGTTAAACTTTTAATATTACCACTGTTGGGAGGTCTTGAGAATTATGACTGAATTTCTTCAAACTGATGTATAAAAGATGTTTACCTAAAATGTGACATCTACCTAGCTGAGCTTCTTAGCTATCCAGCTATGAATGCAATGAGAACAAGAAGTCATTCAGCTGTTGATGGGCTGGATGTGGTTTATTGACATTTATGACTGCAGGTAGGAGATTGCTACAGCTATTTGAACACTCAGGCCGGGTGGTCCTGTATCAAGACCAGGATGGAAAGCCAAGATTATGAAACCATCCATGCAGCTACTCCACAGCCAAGTGGTTTTGACATATGCTAGGGATATATGCAGCTATAATTCAAGAGCCCCACTGTGCCCACATCATTCCAGGAGTTTGAAATATAGCTTTCCACATCCCCAGATATAAAAGAGGAGGGGTTTGTATATTTTATTGAAACAATTCCATTTTCTGTAAATACACACTTACTAAGCTACAGTGAAGCTAACATTACATTTTAATATTTGACTTATTTTCCTGAGATGTTTGAGAACACTGATTTGGGGACACTGACATTGAATCAGATGGTGATTGGAATTAACCTATTCTGAACAATGGGTAAGTGCCTTAAAAATATGTTTCAGAATCTCTAAAAAAACTTCAAAGATTTGGTTTGGTGGTTTTTTAGAATGTGAGAAGAAAATGAGAAATCCTTGCTGCTGTTATGCAGAGCACAGGATAGTTCACATTTACTAAGACAACCTTACACTGGAATAAGTCAGAAGGACCTGTGCTAAACAGCATACCTACCTTTGCAGGTCTCTCCATTTGTTTGGTGTCAACTGCACCCATCCTGACATTAAAAAACCAACTGTTAGCTAAGAAGTCTTCTCAAAAAAATCGAATTTTACAGGATAGAGATCACCAGAAAAAAAAAAATCAACAAACCAAACAAAAACCAATAATCTCTTTTCTTGCAACTCTAGGAAATACTTATGCTCTATAATAAATATGATTTGCTGTCCTTATTCAGGTTTCCATTAAGTTTAGCACTATTTTCTAGCCACATGATTTGAGCACAGAATTCAAGATTTTTGTTCTACACCATATAGGAAATACAAACTGCATATAGAAGCTAAATATTTCTGCTCTCCCCTCAGTACCCAAATCCTGTGCAAGAAATAAAACATGCAGAGAGGTGGGTATCTTGGGGTTTGCTTTTTTTCCTAATTCCTAATAGCTTTTTATTCTTAAACAACCATCCTTTTTAACAATGGTCAACTTTAAAAAATAAATTAATGTGAAATTTTAAAGGAACAGTTTGGTGTGGAAAAGTTGGTAGTGGCATGCAAATAACATCTTCCTAGTTATAGGGTGAGATAAAGCAGTCTGAAGAACTCTACAGGAAAAATTGCATCAAGCAAAATGGAACTGATCCAGAGAGAGATAATAACAGCATACTTGATGTAAAATATTATTAAGAAAGATTATGGTGAATTGTCTTTCACAGTTCAGAGAAAATATACTTACACAGATGCCTATTGAAATTAAGAATCAAATTATCATTCTGTAGTTCATTGTGAAGTAGTCAAAATATTAGTAGATCATCCATTGAATTGGAATGATTCAGGATATGAAGAAAAAAAACACACTACAGAGGAATGTTAAAGTAATTATTATGTAAAGTTTTACGTGGAAACACAAATATGAAGATCTTCAGGAGTAGAACCTGGCAGACATTGTCATGCCTGACCAGGAGCAATGAGTAGGGGAGGCAACAATCATAACAGGATCTGTCAGACCCTGCTCCCTTGAAGGGTCCTCCACAGGCTGCAGTGTGATTATCTTCTCCATTGTGATCCTCCATGGGCTGTAGGGGAACAGTCCTCTCACAGCTGTCATGCAGAGCTTTTACCCTTTCCTAAATATGCTTTCACAGGCACAGCATCAGCACTGCTGATGAGCTCAGCCTTGAGTAGAGGCAGTGGTTCAGCTGGAACTGATTCTGTCCATGGGACAGCCCCTGGTCTCTTCTCTCACAGACCTCCTGTGCAGCTCCTCTGCTGCCAACATCTGGACAAGGACACTCAGCACAAACTAACAGGAGGACCTGTGACACTTTATTGTGCCATAAATTGAGTCTCTCCTGGTGGGAGAGAATTTGCTGAAAGT
Organism: Aphelocoma coerulescens; assembly: GCF_041296385.1. Classification (NCBI taxonomy): domain Eukaryota; kingdom Metazoa; phylum Chordata; class Aves; order Passeriformes; family Corvidae; genus Aphelocoma; species Aphelocoma coerulescens. Next base: position 32,511,700 of record NC_091014.1, on the reverse strand, counting down.
CCTTGCAAGGAGTTTAAAAGATAAAGCGAGATGTCTTCTGTAGTTTCAATGCTTCCAGATAGTTGTTTATTAAGTCTTATCAGAGAAACTGAGCCACTAGCGTGACCCAGGTACAGCATGGAAGGAGGAAAAGTAGGAGTGAGGGCAATTATCAAGATTTACACAGCCTTTTAAAGATATTTTAACCAATAGTTACTAAAAACGTACATTATTTTCACTTTCCTACCAATTATTCAGTAATATGACTAGGGACTGCAGCATTTCCTATCCAATCATTCCAAACTACTTTTACTGCAGAATATGGAGTAGTAGAAGAAGGTTTAGAGAACAACAACAATCCTCCATTTTGGTATTTTTTACTCTTATCTATTTACTACAAAGAGAAGCCTAAAACCTCTAAATTTTTCACCCTGTGACAATCTTACATAGCAGTCTATCACCTAATTCACACCACTGTATTTTCTAGTTGTCATCTGACTGTAGGTAATTTTTTCCAAGGTTTGAAACCAAAACAGTGTTGTTCAGGGGGGTAAGAACCCTTATAAACAGGCAGAGAAATATTCTCGGCACTCTGGATTCCTACAGACCTGGTATTCAAATAACAAATAGCACTGTTGAAGAATCAAGAAACCTTTTTTCTCAGGAATAGTGACAGTTCTCTATTTTCTCAACAGGTTGAGACATAGCACTGCATCTGTTGATCTCTCATGCTTAAAAACACTTGTTTTCATTAGTGAGGTTGAGTTGTCTGCTGCCTCTGTGTTGTTCCCAGGTCAGGTTACAAACACGGTGGTTCAGATCCTCTTTTACTCAAATAATTTATTCCCACACAACCTAGTTACAGTGTAGAGATCCCTTGCTGTGATCTGAAGCTATACTTCTCTCTTACTTAAGTTTTGTATTCCAAGAGAGGGGAAAAATTATTCTCTATTTCTTTGGGTCATTTCTTTCAGTCTGAAGATTAATAACTGAAATGTGGAAGTATGTGTGGGCAGTTGTGTGTTGTCTGAATGCTCATAAACTGAATGAGTTTCTCTAAAAGCTCTTCATATCTGAATGGTGACCATTTGTATCATTTGGTGATGTTGTCAGACATTCTACTATATAATAATCCATGTGCCTCTTTCTGGGGCTGCTACTGAAAAGTGGTTTTAACAGATGTTTCTTAGACATAGATGGTTTCTTAAATGACTTTGGTGCTCTTTTTCCTGCATAAATCGGATTTTTTCACCATTATTATTACTTTTGTTGTTGTTATAGTTATTGTTGTTACTTTTATTTTATTATTTTCTGCCAGATGCTAGCAGAATTATACTACCAAACAGTAAACCTAGTAAGTCAAGAATCTGCTCCTAATCAGAAAACTGAAATTACTACAGAAACTTCTTAAATTTAGTTGGGGAACTAAAGTCATCCTCTTGATAAACAGTTTGTAGAAGACAGTCAGAAACTTGCAAAGAGAAGTTCCCTCCACAACAAGGTTCATGCATCTTTTTCCTACTCTGGAAATTCCCCACTAGCTAACTAGACCTGGTGCAGTAAACAGAAATTGGCTTAATGGGTTTTGGAAAACACAACTTTAAAAGAAGATATTGGTCTGTATAGAGTTGTTAGCATTGTAATAATAAGCATGTGAGACAAAAACCATTACATTAAATAGGCAGAAGCAATCTGGAGAGGATGAACCAAAGACAAGCTCCATGCCTTCCAACCATGTGCTCAGCTGGAGAAGTTAGGGTATCACCTGTTTCCACTTCTTCTGTTTACTTATTTATTCTATTCCAGAACTTTTATTTCCTTGTCTGTGAGGAGGCACAGCTCTTACTGGCAGTGGGGAGCACATTGCCCTCCTCAGATGAGGCTGCTATAGCATGCTAGATACAAGTTGGACTGCCACAGAACTCGGAAGTCTCCCAATTTCTTCTAACCATTCTTAACCACATTGGTACTTTTACTGCTTAATTACTGCCCCAGAAGCTGTTTTAAAAAGAAAACCACTGCAGACATATTTTGTGAGGGATCCGTCCTATTACTTTGTGTTGAGCTTGCTCTGCAAGCCCCTGTCAGAACAGACTCCTCTCCAGTGGTTTTGGGCTCACAGTGAGACTCAAGGAGGAGCTGCCCTCCTCACTGCACAGACCAAGTGGATTTGGCTCAGAAACAGAGCTGCAGGTGCCTAGAGAAAGAGTTGTATGGACCTTTCTTTGAGGTGGGGTTGTGCTAGGGATATTTTGGATGTGAGTTTTAATTCCAAACCTTAACTCCACCCACATCTGTTTCTAAGCTTCTCTGTCACTTTCAGGGATTAGCCCTTAGGCAGATCTGAAAATCCCAGCTGCTGTACTGAACCCTTTCTTCCAATGTGTTTGCCTCCAATGCAATATTCTCTTGGAACAGCAGGTTTTTTTCCAGTGCTTTTTTTTTTTTTTATATTAGCTGCCAGGAGAAAATAAAATGTGATTTATCCAAAAGAAAAAAATACATGTATGATAGAGGTGGGAAAAAAACCTCTGAGGATCTAGTTCAAACTTTTGCTACAATCTAAAAGAGTATAACATGCAATTAGCTATTACAGAGAGAAAGTTGATGTGGTTTCTAACAGAGATACTTGCTTTAGGTTTGCAGCACATTCAGAGAACAGCCTTGTGAATCCCCTGGGCTCACCTTCATCATTTTACTCACAGAGCCTGTGGCTCCAATTATGTCTGAGCAGTGTGTTACACTGGGGGGAGAGAGTGGGCACAAGCAGCAGGTGACAAAAGCAAGCATAAATGAATCTAGATATTTTCATTACATTTTGGTTGTAAGCTGGGAAAAAGGAGGAGGAAAAAAATTATGTCTTGTAAGAGACATAAGCATGGTGTTCAGTGCCTGGCAAGGTAGACCAAAAAATGTTATGAGGTTTGCTGAGAGCAAGGCAACTCAGGGTTAAGCCAATTAAGAAGCTCTGAGGAAGTGATTTGGAACACTGTTAAATGTCATGGGCAAGAGACAGACATTTTATTTCCTCAGTGTCTCCCAATGAGCTGTTTGCTTTGTCCCAGGCTATCTTCATGATGGTGTTCATGCTGGAACTTGGAATAGAATATAGTTACGTTAGAAAGCAGTGTACTTTTAATTACATATGAAATTAGAGAAGTTGTTTTCTTTTATTCCAGCAAAATCAGAGCTAAAGGTTAAATCAAATCCATCCGTTTAAATTTTTTTTCTCCTCTTCTTTTTCCAGTTTGCCTGCTGGGATATTCCGAGCCTTCACTGAAGTAAATGTAAGTGACTTTTCCTTGCATTTCACAATATTGTGAAATGAAGTTTTACATTGTCCAAACTGTGATCAAGATAACCATTCCAAAAATGAGTTCACTTCCATTATCATTATCTGTAGCATTCACACATGATGAGGAGCTGCAAGATAAGTCAGAGTGGCAGATACCTCCTACAGACTCCAATGGCTTTTCCCATGAGGTCCCTTGTATCCTGCTGACGTCTCAATCTGTTTCTCCCCAAGGGTCATGAAATCAATTTGTTGCCAGAAACCTTGTCAGCCTCGTTCTACTACTTGACTTTCAAATTTACTGTGACAACTTTTTTCGATGAGATGGCATGACCATAACTGCTTCTGATTCTGGGATCTGGTCAAGCACAAACAGATGGTGCTTGGAAGAGCAAAATGCCTCTAATCACTTGATTAGTGAGCTTTTGTGTGCAGAATCAATTGACACAGAGCAGCTGAGTGAAGAACCTCATATGAAGGCTAAGGGGTGAAATCTCACCCTTTTTGCTTGGAATGTCTGCAGAAATCCTGACAGCATGGTTTATTATGCAAGGAAACAAATAATTCCCTGTGCTGCAAAAAACTGTGTGCCTTCCTGATCCCTTCTGGGATCAGTTTTTTAAGGACATACCTGACTGCAGTAGATCTTGCAGGCCACAGGAGGCAAAGTGTGTGATTCCTCCAAGAGACAATTTAGGGACCAATTTCCAAGCAGAAAATTTTTTCATGGGTTTGGCAACCTGGGAACTAAAAAGAACATCAAATGTTGATACAATACATGTATTGTTCTGGTCATTTTGTTCTAGATAGACAGCTGGTACCATTCAGTCCACTAAACCTATGTAACCTCTAACTACTGATAGTTACATTCTTTTTATACACTGAACTTCTGATTTTTCTTTCCACCTTTTCAGTAGTTGCCTCTAGTAAAAAAAAAAGTATTTAACTCAGAAGCCTACTCAAGGATTGTGTGCTATCTGAAAGCTGTCTGGAACTTTCAGAAACTTAAAGGTGTTTCCCATGCTGTGATGCACCTGCCCTGAGTTTGTTCTCTATTTCTGGGGCCAGAAGTTAAACTGGGGCTACATAATATATTGAGAAAGCATAGACATCCAGTAACATTAAATGTGAGAAGTTTATTCTTACATCCAATGCTGTATTTTCAGATTGTTAATTTTTCAGTGTTTTTATGAAAAAAAATGAGCATCTTGTGCAGAATAGCTTCAGATGAAAAAAAGTGTTTTGTTTTCTGATGTGTTTCATAAATAAAATACTGTTATATACATCTGTATATATGTATTTGTATGTATATATATGTATGCTCTCTTGATCTCTTAGGTTTAAATTAGAAAAAAATAAAGGAGGGCAGAAACAGAAGAATGTAATAATAACAATATTATGTGGTTAGAAAAGTGTATTTTAAAAAAAAATGAAGAAAGGAACTTGGAAGAAAAAAAAAAAACATGGAAAATTTACACCCATTGTGATAAGACCTGTCATGGCCTCTAAGTTTACTTTGCATCTTCCTACATTCTAATGTGAACTTTTTTTTCAAAGGAAGCAAATTAAAATCTCTTAAAAAGTATTCATATAACAGATGTTGACTAAGATCTCCACCTTTTGAGCAACAAAAAGCTACTATTTTAAGGCAGAAAGAAAAAAGCTTTTTTTTTTTTTTTTGTGAAACTATACTTTTTAATTCAAACACAGAGAGAATGGAAGACAACAGTCAGTTCACTTTTGTGTTCACCTAATTAGAAGTTTACGTTTTCATTCAGTAGCCCTGAACTCTCACATTGTAATCTGTGCTGCTTTCAGTGCTATGAAATAAGCTTCCTTCGTTGAACAATTCCAGTCAATAAATCTGATGAAGATATAGTCATCTTGAGAATGGAGGGAGGTGAGAGTAGGTCTGAAATGGAAGATAAGGAAGAAGCTGCGGATGGGTGTCAGTACAAATGTGAAATATGAATCTTATTTACTTTGGGATCTGCTGACTGATTTGCTGCCTTAACTATATGCTCTCACTAGCTTACAAAAACATTCTCTCCTCACAACCAGATCTTCTGTGACAGGGGCCCTTTCTGTTTCCTTTATCAGCTCTCACTGAAATATGCTTCTTGGAATGGTCTCTTGTGCCCAGTGCTCCAAATATCTCTCTGTGCACATCCAAAGCTGTGTGTACTTCAGCCCCAGCAAGCTGCCAAAGACAGAAGTGCCATCTCACAGAATCGGCAGACCTGGATCATAGGAGATTTTGATTTAGACAAAGATGCCATTGAGATCAGGAATACCTGTAGGCATGAGTGGATGAGGACTTGCATGTGGACCAAAACCCCACTGGGATTTCAGCATGTCTAGGGGTATTTATTTTTGTGGTATCAAAGAGGACAATTTGTTATTAGAATAACTTTGTATGAGTCACATATTTAGCTATGCCTGTTCTACCTGGATATCCAACACTGGAGAGAACACTTTATAATATTTTCCTGTGTCTTTATACCTCAATTCCTTGTTCTTCATGAGGGAGACTGTGACACCTGCTTTATATTACTTCTTGTCAGCTGGTGGTACAAGAATACTTTTTTTTACAGTTTATTTTGCACTGTTTAGTCTGATGTGGCCCCAGACAGGGATTCAAGGAAGTGTTCTGCATGCATAAATACTGTAAATAAAATGTGGCTAATAGCATCACAAAACAGAAAGAGTTGCGTGACCACCCACTATGACAATCTTGTCTTAAGCAAGATACCTAACCTAAAAGAGATGCCAATCACACAAGAGTTTGGAACAGACTAAGCTTATCTTGGGGTGAGAGCGCTAAAAGGAAAGTGATGGTAAGACAGACTGATGAGAGTGTATTTCCAGTCTCTTTTGATTATGCTGTGCTGGTGTCCTATGCACCTGGGCTGCCAGAGGAACAGTCTTATTATGCATGAGCATTGTCCAGACACCAAGACATGAGTGGGAGGAGAAAAAGGTGTAGATTACTTCAGGGTATAAGGCTAGACAGGTACTGAAGTAAGCTATAGGATGGCACTTGTGATTTGAGACAGAAAAAAAAGGTGTAACCTTGTCTGATAAACAGCAACATCAAAAAATAGAGGGAGAGCTCATGTCCTGCTAGATTTATGTGCAGAACTCCCACTGATGTGAATGGCAGTCTAAGAAAAGAATAACATGAGTGGGAAAAAAGAACCAGAAAGAGGTCATTGTGCAGCAAATACCTATAAAATAAATTTAAATGCAGGTCCTACTATGATTCATCTAAGGTTTGATCTAAAGTTCACTGATGACTAAGGGAGTCTCTTTACTGACTTTTGTGGACTTTCAAATCAGGCACTAGAAAGAAACATTTTGTTGTGAGGCAAAAATTACGCTTTCCTGTAATTTTCTTGATATGTAAAATCAAAAGAAAACTTTGACAGTAAATTTATAAGCCCAGCATTTAATCTGTGATACACGGTGTTTATGTCTATGATGGAAAATGACAGCAACAGAGCAATCTAGAATGCTACTGTAAAAGCACAATCTTTCCATAGATAAATTTGTACACTGTTACCACTAAACTCTGCAACATGAAGATCTCATATTGTATATGCTGAATTTAATCCATATTCAGAAACACAGAAATGTTTTAAAGAAACTGCTTTTTAATTCTCTCTGGGCTCTCTCAGGACTAAAATTTAATGCTTTCAATTTGTGTAATATTTTGACTATGGATTTATAGATTTATAATTTTACTTCCTTCCTCTCTTTGTTTAGAAATTAGGTTGAAATAATGTTACTTTTGTAGTTAAAGGGAGTGGGTCAGATTCTCATGGAATGATGCCTTCTTAAAAAAGCATCTGACTCAGTATTCCTTACTGCATATTTTTACTGTGATTTTTTTTCTTAAGAGATGTGTGGGTGAGTCACATTCCTTTATTCTCAGTTGCACTTTGAGGTACCGTAGCAAAATTCTTTTGACTTCCTTCCACAATTAAGTAGCCCCAGTGGGACTTCCTTTTACAGGTTAACAGCAGCTTTTTTTGTGTGAATGTGCAGCTTCACTGTTTGACAGTGACTTCAGAAAAGTCTCTTTGGAGTATCTCTTTCTTCCTTCGGTTAAAATGAAATGCTTCATTCTGTACATTAACAAGATGTGCTAGAGCAGATTACATGAAAGAAAGTTTTTAAACTGAGAAATACACTGCTGTTTTCCTTCTTATACTTGACAAGATATTGAATATATCCATGAACTTGAGATTTCCATCAGCACTTGAGAATAGTATGAAAATGATCTTTTATTACTATTCTGTGAATGGACATCTGGATCACTTAAACCAAACAATGAAAATCTCGTTTATATGCATCCCTCTGCATCAAAAGTAGCGTGGCCAGCAGTACCTTGCCCCAGTGGGACCCTGCCTGGAGTGTTCCATCCAGCTCTGTGCTCCGCAGCACAGGAAGGACATGGACCTGTAGAGAGAAGAGACAAGAAGGTGTTCAGAGGGATGGGGCACCTCTCCTGTGAAGACAGACTGAGAGAGTTGGGGTTATTCAGCCTGGAGAAGGTTCCAGAGATACCTTAGAGCAGCTTTCCAGTACCTAAAAAGAGCCTACAAGGGAAATGGAGAGGAACATTTTACAGGGGCATGTAGAGACAGGACAAGGGTTAAAGGTTTTATACCAAAAGAGGCTAGGTCTAGATTGGCTATTAGGAAGAGATTCTTTACTGTGAGAGTGGTGAAGCACTGGATCAGGTTGCCCAGAGAAACTGTGGATGCCCCATCCCTGGAAGAGTTCAAGGTCAGGTTGAATGGGGTTCTGAGCAGCCTGGTGTAGTGAAAGGTGTCCCTGTCTATGTCAAAGGGTTGGAACTAGGTGGTTTTTAAGGCCCTTTCCAGCCCTTCTATGATTCTATGATTTTGTGCTATCACAACTTCTAGGGAGGACAACACGTGTTATAAGCAGCTTCATCTGCTGCTGCTAACAACCCCTAGTCAAGGCTGTCTCTTGAGGTGTGCTAAGGCACTGTCCTGGCAGCATTTGTTCCAGTCCAAAGCCTTGCCAGGGACTGTACAAACAGCTCTGGACAGTCATAGTCTCATTCTTGATCCATGCCATGTCTGTGTTTTGTTCACTTGTACAGATTCAGAGATAGTAACAGAAAGAATCAGACCATTCTGCTAATAACAGTCATGGTCTGCATTTCCCAAGGGACCTATTTATCTGAGTAAATATAGAGCATGAAACAGCAGGTTACTTTTTTAAGGAAAATTTTTCTTTTCTAGGTTCAATGCTAGGTGGTGTGTTTGAAAGGGTGATCAATTTTATGGCTCACAGAAATTCATTGTGCCAGAATTACCTTCTAATATATTTATATAGGTTGAAACAGATTATTTTACAGCTAGGATATCACATAAACCAAGAGCAAATTATCATCTGTATAGCTATATACAGTACCCATACAGTAGAATGCTCAAGTTTGTGAACTTTTAATATTATTTTCTTTTTACTGAATCATGGTATCACATTTAGCTGAAAGATATTGTTCATCAAATATGCATGAAAAAGAAAAACAAGAAGATAAAAGCTATTTTGACTTCCTAATAACCTACATTCATCTATATTTTGTCTGAGCTGGATTTCCTCTGAGTTTTTTTAGGGAATGTCTTTTACTACTTACTTAGTAGCGCTGATATGAGGCCTGAACAACTCTGCCTTGGGCAAAGAGTCCCATTGGAGCAGTCCAGGGCACTTTTCTTCTCAGGAAAAATGGAGGACATTCTAATAAATTGTCAACAACTTTTAATTAAATAGAGAAATCTACCTAACAGATAGAACTGTTGGAGTGAAATGTGTGGAGTCCTCTTACTGCCTTGTCCTGATTTCCTGGCCCATCGGAGTAAGAGAGTGGTGAAGTGTGAGTACATGGTGGCCTCTGTATTCTGCTACACTGAGCACTTCATCTCAGGCTGTAGGGAAAAGACAGTATCTCCTTGCACCTTTTGTTGACTGACTATACAAAATGGACAGATGGTGATCTGGAGCTTTCCCAGGCTATACTGTTATAGGAAGGGTGAAAGAGAGTATGAGCATAATGATGTAACCCATGGCACTTACCCTTAGGTTCAAAGAATGGGACAATTTTAATTTCTGGTGTAGATATAAACTCAAGAATTGGAAACAACAGTCAGATCTCTATACCCAATAATTAGATTGTCATAGTTACTATTATTCAGAGAGTGTTAAATACATCTTTGAAGCTAGAACAACAAAGAAATTGAGATTCTTAAGTAAGAATAGATCCAGCACTACAGAGATAATAAACAGCAGGACATTTCTGTTTTCAGATTTACAACCTTATATTCTAGAAATAAAACAGCAGTTTAGATTTCTCACCCTATGGCAGACAGCCTTGAGTTGTACTGCTTATGTCTTTACCACTTGATGAGAGAACCCCATATTTTTGTTTTAGGGTTGCTTTTCAGGTGGAGAGTTTCTATGCAGCCACACCAATGCTGTATCTGCCAAATGTTCAGGTGTCCATTTGCGGGACATTTGTCCACTGTAAGAGGAACTTTGTCTTAGAATCAGAGAGTGGCTGAGGCTAGCAGACATTCTGGAGAAGGGTCACACCTTCTGACCCTTCTGCTCAGAAATGGGTCAGCTGGAGCAGGTTACCCAGGACAGTTTGATTTTCAAACAGTTCCAAATTTGGTGGTGCCAGAACTTCTCCAGGCAGCCTGCTACAGCAAGTCACCATCCTCAAAGTAAAAGTTTTGTCTTGCAGAATGTCTGCATAGACTGAAATTCAAGAAAGTTAGAGAGTTATAAAATTACAAGTGATAGGCCCTTTCTCCAAGAAGGACTAATTCATGCAGTAAAAGTAAAAAATATATTTTGTCTGCAGATGTAATGCAAGAAGAACACAAAAAGACTGAGGGTCCAGTAAGATATCCACAAGAATGAGATTGATTTCTTTTTCTCTACCTTCTGACTTTTGAAAGAATTTAAAATTATTCCAGCCCTTCACTCCTTATTCCTAAAAGAAGGTTAAATTTTATTTTCAGGAGTATATATTTTTCTTTCACATATTCGAGTTGAGTTCTCTTACATTCATCAAAACAGAACAGCAGGCACCTAATTCCATTCTTAATAGCATGGAAAGCTTGTAAAGAGAGAGGATTCTTGTTCCAGAATGGAGCAAAGGGTAAACTTTTTGGTCTTTTATAAAAGGAAAAGGAACATTATCTACATACTGAATTAAAAGAAAGGAATGGTTTAATTTTAACTGTGGAACTCTTTAATAGTTTTCTAAATTGTACTAGTTTCTGACAAATTTGCTCTGCTTTTTTTCAGGCATAGCTGTTTGATGTAATAACATGAGTTTTAAAATAAATTTGATCTGATTCAAAGTGAACTTGGTGGGATAAATTTATTGTTTTGTTAAAAACCCCACAAATTACTAGAATAACAGGGGTTTTTTTCACTGTTACCAAATCTTGCTAGGAAACCCAGGAATAATATGATGGGGCAGAGGAGAAACATGGCCACATCATTTAATGCATTTATTTATTCCAGCACATATAAAATAAAATGAAAGAATATGTTTTGTATACTATAGGAAGACAGAAGTGCTTTCTTTCTCTATTAACTGACTAGAAGCCTGGAAATTTCTTTATCAAGACCTGAACCAAACTCTTCTGCTACATGAGATTTCTTCCTCTACTTCTAAAATGCTTTTGAAAATTACATGTTTCATATCAGAATAGATCCCTGGGAGTTATTAAGAATAAATAATTGGATATGGGAATATCAACTGTCTCAGCAAATCCCACTACTTTAAAAAATGCTTACCTTGTCTAGTTAACTGGATTAATATTCTGAAAATATAATAGTGCAAATGAGAACACTTGAGTACAGAAATTGGATTGCTATACTCAAGCCACATAGTCTTCAATAATGAAACTGGGACTTCTGCAGTCTGGAATGTTTCAGACTCTCAGAGGTGGTCACTGCAATACTAATGCTTTTAAGGTGACTTTTTAATTGAATCAATATGATTCAGATCCACGTTGAACATAGCTGTGAAAATGGAATCTCATTTTGAAAAGCAAAGACAATAATATGCACTGCATGCCCTCAGCCCACGATTGCCTCAGGCACTCCAAGAAAAATGCAAACTCCCTCTCTTCCCCAAATCCAGCCGTAAAATTCAGATTGAGAAAAGCAAATGAAGAGCTGGTAACTAGGACTGTTTTTTTATTTATATGTATGGAGTGCCTTAAAATTCAGGAAAAGAAGGCAGAATGAAGATCTAGGCACTAGGACTATTTATTTACTTATTTTTGTGTGTCTTTGTTCTCAGGTAAACATAACACACATTAGTGTCAGGTGTTGCACATTGCAGTTGTAAAGACAGCTTTCCCCCAGCTTTTGAACCACAGAGCAAATTTATATGCTAGCAGTATCTCTATTCTCATTTCTCAAGTTCTGAATTCCTTTTTCTTTAAAAAGGGCATCCTCCATAGGAGATGAACGGCCTTGGAATGCCAGCTCGGTTGGATCCGAGTGAAACTAGGATTTAATTCCTTACCATAGAAAGAAGGGAGTTGAAACACAGAAGAAAAACAAGGTTTTGAAATGTGTCTTTCATTTATGAGGAAGCTATAGGAACCGCATCGAGAAGAAAATGATCTTTAGTCTCACAAACAGGGTGAGTAAATCTGTCTTTTGTTTATTGGGAATGAATAACTCTAGGATTCCTGGAAGAAAAACAAAGCAATGTGCTCTGTGTTTAGTAAGTGTACAGACCCTCAAGTCAATGCACAAAAGCCCCATTAGCTGTACTTTGACTGCTACGGCCACTGAGTCACACCAGGAGCTGTTTTCTGCAGAGGGAAGCTGACTCACCCAGCACAGCACAGCAGCCCAGCAACCGGACGATAATGCTTCAGGACATCGTAGCTCAAGGGAGGGCACCATAGGTTTGATCACTGATTTATTCTTTTGTGTCATACAACAAGGTTTTTTCATGTCAGTCTCCATGGTGATGAGTTTGACTGTCACCCCCGGGACAGCACAGAGTGGTTTAGAAAGCTCACCTTGGCAGATTTACATCTCTGCTGTGTTTCACAGGAACCAGCAACACTGAACTGCCCAAAGTTGCTCCCCATTTGAGGTATAAAAAATACATTTCCTCATATGGTAGGCGATCCAAACTGCTAATTACTGACAAAAATATTTCCTTTTTAGCTACACAACTACTTAGTCTTGCTTTTTTGCCAAGGCTATGAAAAAGGAGCTGACCTAGAACATATCTAAAACTTTAAACCAAAATTTGCTGCTTTGTTACTAAGTCAAATACTTCAATCTCGCCTTTGCTTTTCCCTCATTATCCAAATTATATAGTAAATCAAAGAGAGAGAGGTCAACTAAATCAGATTAAATTGCAAAGCAGGTGTGAGAGGTGAAAACTGAATGTCAGTTTGACTGTTAGAGCTGATACTATTTCATGTGTTAGGAGAACTCAATATTCTGGAAGAGTGCGTGGTGGTCAAACATCAGAAAATTATTTATTTAATTAAGTAAATGTAAATGTAGACAGTTTAAAATCACACTCATTTTCATTCTCCTTTGGGTAGGATGCTGTGTTTTCTTCTGTTAATCAGGATTTTCAGTAAACTGAGATTCTCAGGGACGAGCAAAATATTTTATACCTTTTGCTAGTGCAGTTGAAAAGCAGAGACAAATTGCCATCATGTTTCTACAGGACTGAGCAAAAAGTAGTAACTGTGCAGATGTCACTTAGGAAGAGAAGCTTTTATAGCAGTTTGGGGACAGAATTTTTAGGTGACCATGAAGATCTCAGTAAGCTTATCTCTCCCACCAAATCATTAGGGTAATCTGCTGTTACTAAGTTCCTCTACTAATGATAGAAATATATATGTACCTTTGGATTACGCATAATATGTATATTTCATGCATTTATGATGTTACATGAGCATATTGAAACACAAAACCTTAGTGACAATACAAACCAGTCCAAATGTGTATAAGATAACAGTCCTGAAAATCAACATTGGATACCAATTTGTGACAGATTCCTGACCCTATGAACCCCCTCCCTTTCCTCTCCTGAAAACTTTGTATTGTAAGCAGGCACTCTGCTAACTATGTATGTTTTAGCTGCATGTCATCTGTTTAGATTCTAGAGGTGGATGTATGTGGTTAAACACTGCTGGACTTTACAAATCTTAAAAGTATATTGAGAAATCAGTATATGGATTCTGACATATACTCACACTGCTGGATTCCCAGAAATGCTGATGGTTTCTCAGAATGCAGTAAAGCTTTGCAAAATGTGCTGTTTGATGTGTTTAGGACTTTTTTGAGTATTATTTACACACCTGGTATTTACCCCCAATATGAAGATGGATTATGGACTTAGACCACACTCATTTTCTTTCACATAAATACTTCCAATAATTTCTTATATAAGCACTATCACAGTCGGGTAAAGTTTAATACAGTGTCTTGCATATGTTCAGTGTAGATAGAAAATACAGGCTTTTAGAACTTGAGCCAAAGATGTGCTCAGTGAGTTGACTTGCATATAATTACCAAAACCACTAATACTGGGAGCTGTGATCATGGGCAGATGTGAACTATTTTACACATGCAAACGCATTTGAAAAATTACTTTGATTATGATGGAATTTGCGCAAGCATGCATCACGGAGCACATCAGACATAAATTAGGTTGCTTTGCAGTAATCAAAGATTTTCTGTTTTATCTGACACAGTGGAAATGCATTTATACCACACAATCTTCCATCCTATGGTACAGAATTAGTTTCATTTGACATTGCACTATGTAATTTCTGGAGTGTGCACAAATGTGATGTCTGTATTTGTCATGACACACGGCATTTAAAAGGCAGAAAATATACACATGCTTATTTTGTGGCAATTTATGCATGCAGCTTTTCTCTGGCCTTTTGGATGGTATTTGGCTCTGGATTAAATTATCTAGATGGAGGTGTCCATATGTGCTAGGTGTCTAAACTCCCACTACATTCTGAGGAGACAGGGAGCTCAGTTTATCCACCCACATTCAGCTGCTTGGTGTCATCTGCATGGGTTGAGGATTTGCCCATCTGGCCTCCAACAAAAGCACAGGTGTCCCATAGATCTGCCACCCCCGTGTGTGTCAGGGACATGTGAGGCTGTCTCAGATGTCACCAGACAGCCCCTTTTATGAGGCACCTATGTTCTTAACCCTACATCTGCACTGACTGCAGTGGGAGGTCAGGGAATCATCTCCCACAAATAAACCTGTATTCAGACATCCTTGTTCAGATATCATCATCTTGAAATGAACTGTACCTTCAGCATTTCAGTCTTCTGGGACAGTGTAAATGAAACGTATGAAAAAGCAAATATTCATGTTCAGTCCTGTTGTAACATATCTCGATTTTTAAAAGGAATATAGCATATTTTCTTACATTCACTACTATTTATGGAGATCCCTTTAAAAAGATTTGTCTCTTACTGAACTTCTCTAATCTAAGCATCACATGATCTTAGCTCACATTTCATCTAAAATGGCATCAAAAGAGATGAAAACCAGAAAGAATAATGATTTTTCTTATTTCCTATCATTATTTTACTATGTTTAGGATTGTACTTCAAAATGGATTGAATGAAAGAAGCATAAACACTGCAGGTAGTGTACATCTTATTGTCAACAAACATACGTCTTGCTATAATGAATATTTTCTATGAATTTCAAAACAATATTCATTGTAAATTAACATTCAGTAAAATTTACTATTAACCTGGAAGGGCAAGAATCAGAAAAGATGCATAGAGCTGCATTAGGAAGAGGTCTTCTTTATGCTCACTGTCAGCTTATTTCTGCTACAGTGTTAACTCTTTGCTGGTCAAAGGGAGGTGCTTCCTCAAAATAGCATTTTAAAACAGTTGTCACTGCTTTTAAGTACTGCAGCAGCTGGGATTTTCCAGATATCTTGTCAAAATATTATTTTCCTTTTTGATTATGTAAATGTGTTAGCTGTTTCTCTAGTCATCTGTAATGATATTTACTAAGGTACAGGTCCCATAAAGGCAAATGACCAGTTCACCATGAGGAATAGTACCTGGTCTACCAGAGACAACATAGAAACAGTATTTCCAATTCAAGTACAAAATTTGTATTCAAACTTACTGTTCATCACTAATTGAAATCTGTATTTTTCTATTCTTTCCCACTGAAGAGTAAATTAAAAGAAAAAAACTGGTTTCTAGTATATCTCAAATTTAAAATAATGGACAAACCCAATATTTTTGTGTTTGTTTATATCAGCAATGTATGACTGTAATTAAAAGGATTAACAAAGCTCCTGGGTCAAAGAATACCTAAGAATTGATAGTCTTTTGAAAAGGTGGAAAAGTGGTGTTAAATGCTCTCTTAAACTCCAGTGTGTGCTGTTGCAGAACAGAAGTATCCAGTTGCATGAGAATTGAAATCCAGCTCTCCTGAAAGGGATAAATATCATAGTTAAATCTGTAATATGCCATACATATTTGCCACAGAGTAGAAATCAACTCTTAAGTCAGACTCCTACTAGAGACAAAGTAATGCAGCAGGTAGATGGATAACTTCAATCAATACGAGGGATGTGTCTTACTAAATACTAGGATTCCCCAGCATGAATGCAACACTTCAGCACGTAGCACCTACAGCTCCTGTAGGCTCCCAATGGAAACTTCCACTGGTGTTAACAAGAGCTTCCTGTGAGTAACAATCATCTCATAGAAGGTAACTCCTGAGAATATTGAAATGCTAAATTCATACCATTGCTTTGTTTCTCTTGCAAACTAGAGACATGGAATGATATTTAACCCAAAGTTCTGTATTTGAGAGTAGACCAGAAAGACATCAAGTAAGTATTTGGTTTTTTAGTAAATAGAATGGATAAACTGACAATACCCTACGTACATCAGCAGTTTGTAATTGTCCTGTAATGTCTTTCTGCATACTCCTGAAGCTCCTGGCCCCATCCTCATCCCAAACACTGGGCTGCCTCAGGATCTGCTCTTACCTGGTACAGATGTACTGCCTTGGAGCTGACTGCCTCAAAAGCAGTTCTGTTGGGAGAAGGAGGCAGGAGAAGCATGACTCTCGCCCTCCATCTGTGTACCCTCTGTCCATGAATCAGGAAATGCATTAACACTTGATCTTACTGTTATCCAGTAAAGCATAACAGTCAGAACTCTCAAGACTGAGTTTGGGCTTGGGTGTTTTTTAGCCTTCAAGGGAACAGAAGGAATGAGAAACCAAAGTGCCCAGTCTGATGTCAGGTCCTTTCCTGAGCTTCTTGCAGACATGCTGTACCCAGCCTTGTGCTTGGTCTGTCTTGCTGGCTGGCCAGACCTCAGACCTGCTGTGTCACTGCCAGTGTGTCCATCCCTGGGCTATGTCAGCCCCACTTTTCTGTCAATCTTTAGGGAAGCAGAGCAGTGTTGCAGAGGGCATTTCCCTGCTTGCCTTGCTGTTGCCACAGCTCTTGGCTCCCTGTCATCTGCAGGGGAGCTCAGCCTTAAACCTCCCTGACATGAAGATCACAGGCTGTACTGTTACTTTTCTTGATCGTGGGAAGTGCTCTTGCTTATCAGATGCTCAGAAAATGGATGTTTGATCAATATTATAGACATAACAGGGCATTGGCCAATGGATTTAAGATGTTCTCTCATTACTGGCAGTGCTTGATTATTGGTTTCCATAATCTTTACCTGCACTTATTAATTAGACAATACAAGCTTAAATAGTTCTAAGTGATGATCACCTCTCTAGAAGATATGCTGTGCAGTGCCAAAAGAGTATCAGTTAAAAATTTCAGAAAAAGCAATCTTTTACAGACTGCTCTGAAGTTGTCAGTGCCATTGCCACGAAGGAGAAAGAACTTCCTAGCATTTAAATTACCATCTAACTAAAAGACAACTGGAATGTTAACTGTAGTACCACACTGACAGCAAGATGAGGGAGGCGATGCTGCTCCAACAGAAACACCTGTAATGCTCAGAGCAGTGCTGGACTCCCCAGTACAGGAGAAGTATGGACATAGTGGAGACAGCTCTGCAATGAATCTGGACTGATGAATATGGTTGGAACATCTGTCATTTCAGGAGAAGCTGACAGAGCTGAAACTCTGGAGAAGTTGGAGAAGATAAGTCTCATGGAGTATCTTACCAATGTATATAAATATCTGATGTGAGAATTAAAAATCTCCCTCAGACTCTTCTCTGTTGGTGACCGGGGAAAGAACAATAGGTGAGGGATGCAACGTGAAATATAGGAAATTCATTTAAACAAATGAAAAATCTTTCTTGCTGTGAGAGCTGTGAGAGCATTACACAGAAGCAGATTGCCCGCAGTGGTTGTGGAGTCTCCATTCTCGGAGATATCCAAACCCCAAATGGACACAGTCCTGAGAAAACTCCTCCTAGTGTCTCTGAGCTGTGGGATTTGACTTCCTATCCCTCCAATTCTGTTTCTTCACACCTGGCCAGTCTCTTTCCAAAATGACTTAGCTCTTAATAACTGAGCTCTTAGTAACTGGGTGACAGGCTATTTATAGGAGTATTAGTTTTTTGCAGCCATCTCTCCTTTTACTACAGAACATTCAGAGTTTCACTTCTATATATGTGCCCTTTAATAGCAAATGGATGTTTCCAGGCCTTTCTTCTGAAGGAAGTCCTCTGCTGTGATTGTACTCACCCTGAAACCATTTGTGTTCCAATATTCCTCACTGCTTGACACAGCCATAATATTCATTCTAACTATTTTCCTTAAAATTATTTCACCACAGCAATTTCATTTTTTTTCTTTTTTATTTCCCTCGGACTTACTGACAGACTGGACACTTTGGCTTCTCATTCTTTCTGTTCCCCCCAATGATACAAAATGCCCAAGCCCAGGCTGGGAATTTCTGACTGCTGTGCTTTACTGGATAACTATAAGGCCAAGTAATGAAAGCTTGATCCGGCACTTTCCTTCCTGAGCTATAAAACACTGTCTGTGTGTTTTCTATGAACCAGGACCATCACAGGAAAACAGAGTCAGAATTAGTCTCAGGAAGGTTTCTGCTACTTGAAGTAAAAAGTCCCTTGTCTGAGGACAGAAAGGTCACAAAGTTTTCCCATATTCAGTACCACCAATTCTTCATTGTGCTTCTAAGCATAGACACACAAGCATTTTCTTTCCAGTGTTTTTATAGTTTTGTCTTTCAAAGCTAGAAAAATCATCAAAGAACATTTCCAAGGCGGTAGCAATGCTGACAGTTAAACCCCTAATTTTTGTAAATTTGTCAGGCAACAACATCTGGTACAACAATCCTACAAAGTACAAAGCAATTTCTAATTGTTATTATGTGTTCTGGAAAGAGTGGCCTAGTTTAGTACAGGTTAAAATGAAAATAATTCGTTTTGCATGATTCAGGAAGTAAGAAATAAAACCAGGTTTGAGAGTTGATGTTTTTTCACTAATAATATCCCTGCAAAATGAGGTAGGGACTGCTTTGTTTGTGTTCCCATTTCAGCAGCAGATAGTAAGAATGAAGATGGACTTGCTAACATTTTTAGCAAAAGCTGTTCTCCTCCCTGAATTCATGTCATAATCACAAATGTGAAAGAAATGAAACCAAATCACACTGAAAGGTATCTCATTCTTACACTGAGGCCCAAACTGGAGAGGGAATCCTATCTCCAGGCAATATGTATGCAACCAGAATGCAATGGATGAGAGGAGATCCTGGTTTCTCACATCCCACAGCACTGGCATTTTGGGTAACATCTGCTGCACAACTGCTCTTAGTTGGAATTGAGCAAGGGTGGAACACGGTTCATCTGCACATATATAATCTTCTCCCTGTTTTCCCCCACACAACTTCTTCCTTCTCAGCATCCTTAGCAAGAAGTAATATAAATGTGCTGGGATTACCAGGGCGAGTTGAGTTTGCCAGTTCATGCAGTGACATATGCCAGTCTTGGAGGGAAAAGTGATTCATATTTGCTCTGGACTGCAGATTTGTGCTGTCAGAACAAACATGTTTGTGTTGGTCTCACCCTTGGCCTTATATGCATTTTACGATTGTAAGGCATTTTACATTTGTAAGATTGGGGAAAGGGAATGTAAATAAAAAAAATGAAATGGAAAAAATTGCCTGGGGAATAAATTTGGTAAAGTGTTTTTTATTCTGGTTGTATTACAGCTTTTCTTTAAAGACTATATTATATGATTATGCAAAAAGTTTAGTGAAAATCTTTAAGGCATCGCAAAATAACCCCTGTCAATTATGCTACAGTACCTATGTTTGCAACACTGAAATGTGGACAAAAAAAAATCTATAAAATACTTTGAACAGCATCCTGTGGGATTTCAAAGTCCTTCTTGCCTGGAAAACTAGATACAACTTTAATAGTGTTCCCATGGCTACCATCGTGCTGTGTTTGCTGATAAATCTGAGGAATCTGAAAAAAATAATAGGAAAGGGTCACATACGCCTGCATATAACTAGGAAAGGGAATTTTACTGATTTGCATACTCAGTTTTATTCATTGTCACTGGTTCTGCAGTGTTCTCTTTCCCCTGATGAGAACATCATCCAGTTCAGCTCCAGTTCAGCTGAAATACTACATCATTTTTTCATGCATTTGAGTGCATTTCATGCAAATGAGTGCATTTTCTCACTGCAACATGACCCCCCAAGTAGCAGTGATTCTCACTGCTCCTCTTTTACCCTGCACAAAGTGAAATAGATCCTTCCATTGTGCCCATTAATTGAGGAAATAATCAAGCTGCCTGTTATTCTTATGAATAGGAAAAAAAGCCTGAAATAGACCTTTCCTTTATCACTGTACACTTTGAGAAAAACTAGGGATTTTGATTGTATTCTATTTTGCATTTTATTGTCTTATTTTTATTTGTCAAGTATTGTCAATGGGCTTGGATTTTTGAAAGGCAGAGGAAAAAAACCCTGCTGTCCTAGGGAAATCAAATGTGTATAAATACTAAGTATGTATTAATTTAGCTGCTATTTCACAGAGCTCACTGCTCGTAATGAGAAGTTGTAAAGGTTCAGTCCTGACATCCTCCTATGTTTTTCTTGAAAGCACAGATGCCTACCAGAGGCACATTTGAGGGATAAGGATGTGCAGGCATCCTAACCATTTAAGAGAGGCCAAGTTTCACAAAGAAAAGAACATATGGAGAACAACATATACAATCAGTTTTGTTACTTTTTACATAGATTATGAGATGCTGAACTGGAATCACCATGAACAGTGGCAGGATATTAACAGAGTATGACATGAAAGGTAAGAGAAAGTGGAAGGAATGGACAAAATGAAAATTGGCAACCACAGAAATGTTGCAGCAGCAATCTAGGTGAAAGTGCAAGGTAAAAGGACATCATGGCAGTTTAAGTAAGAAGTTACTACACTGAGATACCCAGATGGTTCTGTCAGGGAACACAAGAAAAGAGGAAGAGATCTCACCCATGAGTCCTGCTTAAAAACTAGAGGGGAATAACAAGGCCTAGAAACAATTCTGAATTTTCAAAGCCCTATATGATAATAGGGAAAGTAAATGAGAGTGAAGAATGAATGCAGCGAGAGAGGGAGATCTCATTTTTCAATGTGGAGTTAGAACAATACTGGAAAAGCTGTTACATCAGCAGGTATATGTATGCATATGTTGACATGAACTCAAGTACAAAACGTTGAAGATAGAGAGTCTGATTTTTTTTAATAATATCATCCAGGATCAGTAATAATATATAGAAGGGAAAGAGAAATAAAATTATGTAAGTGGAGCCCCATGAGGCTTAAGTGTTAAGTGGAAGGGAGGGGAAGAGAAGGCAATTTTAAGAAAGATACAGTTGAAGGGCGTTTAGAGAGGAGCTACTAAACTGAAGTGCCATGCAGGATTAAGGCAGAGAAAATGATAGGTTTTGCTGAATTAGCCAATAGACTGAGATGGATGAGAGTAGAAAGGAGGTCTATAGAGAGAAGAGGTCACAGCTGACCTTGGTAAGGGGTGTTTCAGTGGAGTAGAAATAGCAGAGAACAGCTTAGGGGGATCTGAGGGGCAGCAGAATGTGGAGAGAGCCAGAGCATCCAAGGCAGCTACTGAAAGACAAGAGGCATCACATCAGGGACTGAACCACACAACGACATATTAAAAGATAAAAATCAAATAATAATAAAGAGAATGAGAAAGAAAAAAAGAAAAAGAAAAAGAAAAAGAAAAAGAAAAAGAAAAAGAAAAAGAAAAAGAAAAAGAAAAAGAAAAAGAAAAAGAAAAAGAAAAAGAAAAAGGAACAAAAAAGAAAAAAAGAAAAAGAGAAAAAGGAACAAAAAAGAAAGGAAAGCTAACAAAGACTGGCTTGAGTTAAAACTAATGGGTGACTGTAACAGAAGAAAAACTGGAAAGATGGAAGTGAGTGGGAGAAGAAAAAAGGTAACAGATAAAAAAGATTGCCATGCCGGGGATGCTGGCAGAGGACAGACAAAATATGAAGTGTGTGTAGGCAGGGAGACTGGAGCTGAAAAGGAGGGAGATAGTATACCAGCTCAACAGAGGCTGAATGGTATCTGGTCAAAGTATAATCATTCATGCTGCATTGTGCTATTCTAAGATGTGACAGAGTTTAACACAGCAGAAAAAGATGAAATTTAAAATATTTTACTTCAGTTTATGAGAAAAAAGAATATTAATGCATCTAGTCTGCCCTTGAAGACAATGCTGACTTAAGGGCCATTAAAGTTCAGCTAGGTATCCTTGTATAGAGCACAGTACAAACAGACAAAGGCACCTGGAGAGATGAAAGTGGCATATGGAGAACTCATCGAGAAATGCTTGCCTTTATCACAAAGCTTTTCTAGTTTCAGTGTTTCCTGTTCCATACCCAGATGAAAATAAAATGTTACTGAGCTTCTTTCTAATAAAAGAAACAGAAAAACTCAAATCAGAAGTAGACTTTATTCATTTTCTATCCACATGGCAGATTCAGGTTTAAATCTGTGTTTGTGTATACACACACAATTTTTGTGTACATTTGACTGGAGCTGATTTGAGTAATCTAAAAGGAAAAAAACAAGGCATATATCGTCTACCAGAAGATGACATGTAAAACTGTCTTTCTCAAAATTTTGGCATTTTTTGAAGAAGTTTAAAATTTGACCTGCAGGTAAGATGGCTGGCTAGCTGTTAGACTAGTTACCTTCTGCAGTTGGAACACCAAGGTTTGTTATTCCCTCTATCCCCAAAATATACTGAAGACACAATGTGCAATTCCTTGTGAACCAGTACTGTTCTTACAACAGAAATGTATTTGCTGACTTCACAGAAAGAGGGTGAGGTCCTAACCAGTTACCGAGAGAAGCAGTAATGGAAAGCAATGTCCTT
The DNA here is from genome assembly GCF_041296385.1 of Aphelocoma coerulescens. Taxonomy (NCBI): domain Eukaryota; kingdom Metazoa; phylum Chordata; class Aves; order Passeriformes; family Corvidae; genus Aphelocoma; species Aphelocoma coerulescens. The sequence goes on along the minus strand of NC_091014.1, from coordinate 32,488,970 downwards.
GACTGGAGAAACTGAGTATTAGTCTTCTTAAGTTTTTATATGCCTTTTCTGATGGAATAAATACATATAAGTTTCATGCTTTTACAGCAGCTCTTTACAAAGCATGCTTTCTACATAATGCTCCAGGTTTTACAGTCTTGCCTTGAAATCAGTTTAACAGAGTCTTTTTGCAGAGGCATGGAAATCAGATTGCCCTTATAGACCAAGCAATACATTCTTTGTATCCCAAGCCTGTCGAGAAGTCAGAACATTCCCCCACTTGGAAACTATAATTAGAGTAATGGTTAACTGCATAGACTTACTGTCAAGTCATTTGTCATTCCAGAATTATAACAAAATCAGCAACTTATCACCAGTTAAAATTTTGTACTTGTTTGTAAAATCTTCTTCTATTAATTATAGCATTGATTATTTTTCCTGAAATTTCCCTAAAGATTATATCTGCAAATTTTAAATTGCTGAAATAAGAAAACATAGAGGATAACAAGAGCAATGCAAGGAGTACACATCTTCTTGGTTGCTGCCTGTTAGCTGGAAGCACATCGATGGGCAAAATGCCTTACATACTACCCTTCCAGGAGGTTTAATATTTTAGTAATCAGAAATTCAGAGCCAATTAGGCCCTTTCAGATATTAAGGAAATGCCTCAGTGTTTTTACTGTACCTTAAATAAAGATTACTTTTGCATCCATATTGACACTCTGAGGTGCCGAGCAAGGCAGGAGTGGGGATGATTGAGTCGTGTTTCTCCCTCATGTGAACATTTTCACACTAAACAGTGGAAGTGATGAAAGGAAGGTTCCTCTGCTCTCTCCCTCATGAATCCATCCCTGATTGAATGATATTTTATTTAACAGTGTATGGATGCATTATAAAACAGTTTAAATTTTGAATTTTAACAGGTACTGTTCAGATCCACATATGATGATGAGTTCAGCTGTTTTTATCTCTGCTCTGAAAAGAAAAATGTTGTCCTCATTCTATTGAAGATTGCAGAGGTCTTGTGTGAGGCAAAACCTTGCAAGCTGCAGAGAGATTATGATCATGCTTAGACTGTCTTTCTCACAAATCCATCAACAGCATGGAAATGAGTAGCATCTAAAGGAAAAGAGGAACTTTCCAAAAGGAAGATAAACCAAATACTGAACTGTTACTGCAGAGCAGTAGAGACCACTCCTTTGTGTTAATCATCCAAAGGATGGAAACAGAGCAGCCACTCCCTTAATGCTTTAATGAGTGCATAATTAACTCCCTCCTGAGATCCCAAACAAAGTAGCAGTCAATTAACTGTTATGTGTGCCTGCTGCAGCAGGAATGATCTATCTGAGCTACACTTGGAAAGAGTTAATTTGTAGATGAAGACAACATGGGAAACACCAGTAAAGTAAATGTTGGAGAATGGCTTATGATGGATTCAAACAACAAAAACAGGGTGATTCTACAGTTATGCTCACAAAATCCCCCTTAAAGAAAATTACATGCATGATACATCAACAAGAAACAAACCTGAAGTTCATATTTTTCAGTGATAAGATAATCATTATTTAAAGCTTGTAAGACTGCATTTTTAGGCACTGATATTTACTTGCAGTGCAAGAAGTGGAATGTGGATTTGGAAATAAGAAGTACCACATGAGCTAAGCAATTATCTTTTGTTTAAAACTATTATGAAAAATATAGGTTTAACTATTGATGTGGAAAAGGCATGCTAATATTTATTTAGAGATTGAACTGAAGATAAAAAACAGTGACATTAAACTAAAGGATACTAAATTTTGATCTGAAGTGTACTGTGTCCAAAACTAAGAGCATATTATTTACAAGTTATTAAGATCCAAAATCAATGCATCTAGGTACAGATTTGCAATTAAGTAAGGTTGTGTAGATAATATTCCTTGAGATGTGATGAAGGTGCTTAAAGACAAGAAATTGATAAATGTGTTTATGAAGCATATAGCGTAACATTGGTGTACAACTCTGTGAAGACTTAATAAAGTTTAAGAAGCTTTAAGGCCTGGGATTCAATTGACATATGGAAAAAATAATGATCAGGCTTTCAAACAGTCAAGATGTTTGACAAAAAAACCCAAACCCTTAATGGTGATGAAAACTTCAGATGGAATAGCAGACAAGAAGTGCCACACGAGAAGAAATAGAGAACGTGGCTGTTCGAAGCTGTGAGTATGGAGAGCTGATTTAAAGCCTAGGAGATCCACTCAAGGATCCCGCACTTCCCTCAGCACTTATTTATATGTTTACTTCCATATCCAGAAAAAAATTATGAAAAGCCAGACTTACTGTCAATCACTGAAGTACCCCATTGGAAATTCCATTTTCAGCAATTCCCCATTGAGAACAATTTCCAGAGATATGTCAGCCCTTCATGTTTAAATCAATTTTAACATGTTTTATTGATGCTATATAGCAGTAATTAATCAGAATATAGGCAGTACATACAAAATCTGTTATGATTATGGAGTTACATTTAGCAAGCAATCTTGTACCCCTATCAGAATATTAAATATTTGCTAAGATATGTTTCTTCAGAAAACTACCACACTGTTGGCAGCAGTTCTTACTAATTCAAACTCTTATCTGAAGTATTATTACATCTTAGTTTTAATTATTAAGTTACATGAATCATTACACTTACCTTATGAATATTAGCAAAAAAATTTCCAGAGTTTTCTGATACACTAAATTTTATCCTGAAAATCTTTATATTACAAAGACAGAGGTTTCAGTTGTTTCTTCTAAAACTCAAGGGTACAAGGCACCTCTACTAATGTTAAAAAAAGTGTGATTCTAGAAGGTGTTGTTTAGCATCATCTGAAGTTATTCGTGGAGAGCAAAATGTGTATGGTTATGATGTATTTTTTCCTTATTTTCCCGAAAACAAATCCATCATTAATATTTTTATCTCTGTGTAGTATTTGGCACATAGCACTGAATTTTGTTTAAAGACATCTCTTTTAATTTTCCTTATCCCCTACAAATTTTCCCTATAATTTCAGCTTCTTTTTAGCAAAGTTTATTCTTCAGACAGACTAGTTTATACTGATTACTCTTTCCTCCTTCTAAAATATAATTTTTTTCTAGTTGTTTGTTTAGTTGGTTAGATGTGGGGAAATTGCCCCCCTTTTAACTATAAAATCTTAAGTTTCTGTATAGACTTTAATAACAATTTCTAGTTCTTACTCCTTTTTTTTCTAAATCTCCCTTGGTCAACTTATAATTTCCCTCAATTTTGAAATATTCCTTCTTAAACTGATTGGACAGCCTACTAAACAATCAATGAAGGATAAAATTTGCTTAATTGTGCAGGCCTAAATTTAATGCTCTGATCTGCAGTTCAAAGTTATAGCCTGTACAATAACCTAGTAAATGACTTTTGCTACAATGCTACAGTTTTGAAAAAACACCCCAAAATAATAGACAGCTTAATTTTCAGTGATGTTCATGGGTTTTGATGGTTCTTAACAAGAACACACAATAAAATCTTAAAAGGAAATAAAATCACAGGATTAAAGTATGGCAACCAGAAAACTGATCACTTTATATCTGTAAATTAGGAGGGACTTACTCTAGGAAAAGACATCAATACCCTTCTTACGTCTAATGAAATATTACTAGACTTCTAATAATGTAAACCTGCTGCTTTCTCTCTCATCTCACTGTCCTTCTGTCTCTAGTTATAAACAAATGTGGTGATTTTGAGTCATATGTGTCAGCAAATTTGTGATAGAAGATATTTTGTAACTCTGTCATTCAGCTGCTCAGTCTGTAACACAGACATCAGAGAAGATATCACTAACTTCTACCAGAAATGTACATTTCTCTCTTGCCAGAGAAGATAAGATACTTCTCATAGCAAGTACCAAACGACTGCATGTAACTGATCTCACTGAACAAGAATCAAACCCAAATTAACTACAGACTCAGAGACTATTTTGTTTTCTTTCTTTGTTCTCAAGTGAAACCCACTGTTTTGTGGAGATCAGACCATCTATAACGATTTAATTCTCCTAGTGAGTAACTGATTGGACAGATTGACAGTTCCATTGCCACCAGTCACCATTTTGTGGGCACAAAAGATAGGGAAATGTAGTGCAGCTTGCTAAGGTTATGCTTGCTGTAATAAGTTTCTGCCAATGGTACAGGTTCTAGCAGTGCTAGAGCTCATTTAAGGATGTTGTAATGACCACTTGAGCTCAGTGTGAAATTTCAGATGTCCAGACCTCCCAGTGTTCTACATTGCTTCTGTGGACTGTCTCCACTCAGACTTGATTCAAATCTACTGCCTCCCTTAGCAAGAACCTTTCAGTCCTTGTCAAGAAGGACTGAAAAGCTATCCCCTAATGCAGTACTAAATTTTCATGAGGACAGATCCACACTGACTTTCAGCCTCCCCATGCTCTGATAGCCTCTGTCTAGCTCTTCTCATTTGCAAATTAGAACTGGAGTTAGAACTGGTGGGCAAAAGAAAAGTCCTCGGCAACACCTATAATCTGACTGAAAAAAGAGAAGACATCTGACAGGTTGATTGAGCTAAAAAAATACCAATGAAAACAAGTACTTTAAGGAGAGTTCATGGAATTAAATTATGGTCTGATTCTGTACAAGACTATTAAAATAGAAAAGGACACAATCAAGAAATTTGACCAGCAGACTGACCATTTGGTATTTAGGAAGTCAGCACAAATGTAATTTTAGGCGTGAGAGACACAAAATTAAACCCCTCATTTAAGTGGAATTCTTGCATGCTTATGAAACATGCAAAGAGTATTACTACAATTTAATAGACTCTGTTCCTCTGTACCTATTATAAAGGAAGCCATATACTCAGGAGAGTAAGAAAATACCAGCGGAGAAAACCTACGTGAAAAACGTACATTCCAGATCAGAGACAGTTTACAAATTAAAACAAAACAGAGAAATTAAGTAAAGGATGATGCATAAGTTAACAGTGCCTGGAGGCAGCCTTAGCTTTAATGCCAACAAATCATGCAGCTTTAACATAGTTATTCACTCCGGTGTTCAATAAAAAATGAGGCTACTGTAAGAATACCAAACATATCCTTAAAGAAACACACTCAGCAATAAGTCATATGAACTTTACACTGCAGTGTAGGGGGCAAATATATTATACATCTAAATAATGCATGTTTTCTCAGGATTTGAAACTTGGCTACAAGTTGTGAGGTAGAAGTGGAAAGGTAACATCAATGAATTGAATTAGGATTTACTATATAATAGGACAGTACAGTTCTGTCCATGTCACTGTACTAGGAAAGTTATAACATGAACTCACTGAAATTGGTCATATCTTAAATATTTTGCAATGAAAGTAAATAAATTTTACACACAATGATCATTTATTTTCTAGTTAAAAATTATTCAAGTTTCACCTTATAAAAAGGTGAAACTAAAAAAAAGCAAAAAAAGATGGCATACTGAAGAAAACAGAAAGATTGAGAGAAAGAGAGAAAGAGGAGGAAGAAGGGAAAGGGAAAGGGAAGGGGAAGGGGAAGGGGAAGGGGAAGGGGAAGGGGAAGGGGAAGGGGAAGGGGAAGGGGAAGGGGAAGGGGAAGGGGAAGGGGAAGGGGGAGGGGGAGGGGAAAGAAAGAAAGAAAGAAAGAAAGAAAGAAAGAAAGAAAGAAAGAAAGAAAGAAAGAAAGAAAGAAAGAAAGAAAGAAAGAAAGAAAGAAAGAAAGAAAGAAAGAAAGAAAGAAAGAAAGAAAGAAAGAAAGAAAGAAAGAAAGAAAGAAAGAAAGAAAGAAAGAAAGAAAGAAAGAAAGAAAGAAAGAAAGAAAGAAAGAAAGAAAGAAAGAAAGAAAGAAAGAAAGAAAGAAAGAAAGAAAGAAAGAAAGAAAGAAAGAAAGAAAGAAAGAAAGAAAGAAAGAAAGAAAGAAAGAAAGAAAGAAAGAAAGAAAGAAAGAAAGAAAGAAAGAAAGAAAGAAAGAAAGAAAGAAAGAAAGAAAGAAAGAAAGAAAGAAAGAAAGAAAGAAAGAAAGAAAGAAAGAAAGAAAGAAAGAAAGAAAGAAAGAAAGAAAGAAAGAAAGAGAAAAGTAAATAAGTGGGGGGTGGGGGGGAAATGACAAAGCTCCACTTAGCAACCTCAAATATTTTTGCATATTTAGGAGGAAAAAGAAAGCTCAAAATACCATTAACACATAATTTTTAGATCCCCTTTCCCATAGAAAAAGCACCACCACTCCCAAACTCAGATTTTCTCCAGAATTTCATAGCTAATTATTTCCTAAATAAAGAAACAACAGCATTTTGGGATGAATATTTTTTTAAAAGTTGGTAATTTCAAAAAGCATTTGGGACAGAAAAAATTGTTGATTGTCATTATTAGCGATAGTTCTATTGTTACTTTTGTTATTCTAACTACTGTATAGTTTAATATTCTTTAAAACCTCTTCTTTCTGGCAAAAGCCTTAGCCTTAAACAGATGACCTTTACATTTTTAATCATGTAATCACTTTCCTTGCTATTTTAAGATGTGTGTATATTCAATTGCTTTAGGAAGTGGAAGAGAAATAACAAAATGGAAAATACTGCCCCTGTGCTATCCTTCTTGTCCAAACAGTGTGAATTTAAAGATCAAATTGAATGAAAGACTCTGAATAATTGAAGATTACAATCTTCACAATTATTCACAGAAATGACTGATTTTATTTTAATATTTCAGCAGTACGTACATTCTTGTGACAGAGGAAAAGAGAATTTTAGATGCTAACATGAGGAAAAGGACAGGCAAGAAATAATTTCTTGGGTTTACTTCTGCCTTTATGTAAAAAACTGTCAAGTGGTTCTGTGCTGGGGCAGAATCAGGAGCAGCTGTAACTAACCTGTCCATTTCTGGAGAGGAAAAAGCCACATGTATTTCCTTTTTACTGCTAAGGGCTGCTTTTCCCATAGGGAAGCGGACTGAGACTAAGGGGCTTCCTGGTCACTGGGAGTACAGTGAAATTATACTGATAGCTTGAAGTGGACTTTTGAAAAATCCCACCTGTTCTTACAATGTGTAGCTTTTGGAAGCTTGTAGGATGGTTCCCACCTCTGACAGATGTCTACCTTGAAATGAGAGCACAAGAACAGGTGGGACATGGGACAGACAGACTGCCTTTCATGCAATGATTCTTTTAGTATGAGATACAGAAACATTCTTGGCAGCAAAAAACAGAACAAATATGAAGTGGCCTGGCTACATAATGTAGAAAACATGAAAGGTACAACAACAGGGAAATTACACCAAACACAGGTTACAGATTTCTGCTAATTTTGTCTAAATGAAGTTAAAATTCTTGTTTGCATTGAGACTTTCCTTGAAAATGGGAATTGAGAGTGTTTCCATCAGTCAGCACTGCTTATACCATGAAGATGTTTACTTTCTTGTAAAAACCCACAGATGACTAAACCACACAGAGCTGAGGTTTGGGCAATTTCAGCTGGTCTCCAGCTTCCTGAATAAATAAATAACCAATTAGGCTATTAAAAAATAATTTTTTAGGTGCCTGTAAAAGGCAGGCACCTAAAAATGGTTTGGGGACCCTTGATTCTTTGGATGTGCATAAGACACACTGAGAGGTCATTTATCAGATCAAAATCCTTAGGGGACTTTAGCGAAAAAACTACTTTGGCAAGATTAATCTAATCTATTTTATATGTCTACAGTGCAGACAGCCACTTGGGCACATCAAGGCTGTGATTCATTGTCTGATATAGACATTGAAAACAGACCAGTTGAATACTGCAGCAGAAATACCTATTTCTTTCCACTGATTCTGAAGAGATTATAAAATCTGTCCCTTTATAAAGCCGTCTTTCCACTGGTTTGCATAGACATAGATGTCTGAATATTAAAGACATCTAAACTTGGAGGACATGAATTTCATCCCTACTTTGACCATGATCAGACAAGAGTCAAGTCCTGAGTTGCTCAGAATTGGAACACCTGGTTTCAGACACTTTGATAAGACAGGTTGAAGGGCCTTTTACTTTTTAAAACAGGTTAAGTACACAGCTAGTAAATTTAAGCACCTCTAGGATCAGGCAACAGCAAGCACAGTTTTCAGATCATCATTCAGGCCCTGGGAAAAATGAAACTTTTTGCTTTCAGAACGCAAACCTCTATTACACTCACCTTTGGATTCACATTTTCATGTAAATTAGTTTTTTCCTTTGTTTAGAAGCTGTTTCTAGACTTCGGTAATAAACTCTCCACTCCGGCAAATTTGTCAACATTTGGGTAATATATTTGGCAAATTCCAGTTTACTTGCCTCTGAATGTACTTCTGTTACAAGCAGGCCAAAATATGCATCCCTTTTTCAAGAAAAGACCTAGAAAGAATCTTGACTAAGAAGATTATTTATGAATTGCAATTGGCCAACTAATGATTTTTCTACCATATCCCTTTCACAGCAATCAGAATGAACTGGTGCTGTCATCTATAGCTCATAGGCAGAGCTTGCTAGAGGTCAATTTATGATTTAATTTGGAAATGACAACTACATCCTATGTTATTTTCATAGCTGGCAAAACAGATATGAAAAGATCAAAAGACAGGAATAGATGTAACTCCAACTGCTATTAGATTCTAAAGAGGCACATTGTAACTTTGCTTTTATAGGAAGATAACACAAATAAGGCAGAAGCATTCATACTCTATTATCCTGTATGTAATTGACTGTGTCTTTGTATCTTGTTTCTTACTAATTTTCATTGTCTTGCATTTCAGGCTGATCAGCATGCATCTTGTGAGACTTGAATAGATGATACTGAGCTGTGCCCCACACACTGACATTCTTCATCATTGCCAGCCACAAGGTTGTATTATCTTATTTCTGTTCTGAAAGACACACAAAGTGTAACCCTTAGGTTAGGGTTAGGGTTAGGGTTACTGAGTTTGCAGCACCATGAATTCCACCTGCCAGAACTCCTGCTCACATTTGATATCCCTGGTCTAAGACAGCTTTCCAGATAGTATGATTGAAACTGCAGTGTTAAACATCTTCCAGGACTGAGCCCCAAAACAGCAGCTGCTTCCCCATAGGCTACTGATGGCAAGACTGCTGTCTGGTCCTTGTTTTAAAATACTCTGGCTTCTGTCAATCAGCTTCTGAAATTATTCCTTCTCAAGTTATTTGATCAATGTCCTGTCTTACTGTTTATAACTGAACTTCTGGTATTTGTGTTTAAGCAGAAAACCCTTTTTTTTTCTCCTTCCAAATTAAACTTTCTATAATCAAGGATCATTTTATTTTAAACAGGGGATAATTAAAAGCCTAGAATTAGCACTACCTAATGACACTTACCTGAACCCCTGTGGTTTATATGTTCATTAAACCATTGGTGTCTTTATATGTTCATTAAACCATTGGTGTCTTAGTCCTCAAGAGTAAAATAAAACATTTTCTATAACTAGATAGTGTAGTCATTAATATAAGTGAAGATTGGCTCCTTGTGCTGATGACCCTGGAAGCAGCACTTTGTAAATAGAAAGCAAAATCAGTTACTGGGAAGTTGTGATATTTTTGAAGGAACTACCTCAATTACACTGTCACGAGTCTCATGGTATACAAGTGCTTCTGAATTACTATTTAGGTATACCACGCCATAATTATGTTAATAATCCTATAGTCAGATTCAGAAAGATGGTGCAAAGCAGTAGAATTCAACTGGTGATGGCATAAGGCACAGATCCATTCACACAGAGGATCCATTCACACAGGGGATCCATTCACACAGAGGACTGGGCTCTATGTCCAAGTACAGGTTGCCAAATGTTTGAATTACATCAGGCAGCTTTTTGAAAAAGTTGGGGGGTTGCTGTTTTTGGATTAGAGGATGTGGAAGCAGGTTGTTTGTTTCAGGGTTCTGCATTATTGGCAAGCTCCATTGCACAATTTTTGAGCGTGTTTCAGAAACTATTTCATCTTGACTCTATTGTCCTCATTTAAAGCTAAGATAATGTGGGGGTTTTCCTCCATGCAGTAAAATAGCTAAGTATGACTAGAAGAAAGTGCTCTCAGAGATTTGATAAGAAATGATAAGCACACACAGATGAGATACTAATAAACATTATGTAATGGCCTGGCTTTAATCACCATGATGTCTGTTTTATTTCAAGGCCTTGTACTTCTGTTTCATGTGTCCTTATACAACAATCGAGTTGAGAGTTATCCTGGGTTTCAATGCCCGATTTTTATTCAAATCTTAGAAAAACTTGTCACTAAAGCCAACAGAACCCTCTGTTTCCTTTGACTTGGTTAAGTTAATATTTGCTGCAGATTAGAATTTATTTTCAAAACTTTGGCCAGCTCTGCTGATTTTGGATAGCTTTTAGATCCAGACTGTTTGAGTGGATATCTGTATTCAGAGCATCTGTGTATCTGAGCATCTTCTGAAACATGTGCTAGTCCCCTCCACTGCAGTTAAGTGGAGATTGTCTGCTCAAAGGCTCAGCACTCCTGAGGGAAAATGCAGAGAAAATACAAAGAATTCTGCTGATGAGGTGCATTTCAAAGATGAACTGGATGAATCTGTACCCCTAATGACTTGCTGCCGATCTAAACTGCATTAGCACACAACAGTATAATCAGGGAAAACAGGTAAATATTTGACAATTAAATTTTTTAAAAGTGATGGTGAAAAAATATTCGAATTATATTTTTTACATAAGGAATAATGAAACGGCCAGTAATTATGACACATAAAACATTTGCCATGATTGAAATTGTTATTATGTGCCTCAGTTACACTCAATAGTCTCTTTCTGCACAGTTGAGCTAACTGAAAACTGTGGACATACTTCATGTTAAACATAGCAGCCAAAGGGTAATTCAAGGTAGCAGAATAAAAAAGAAGGTTAATACATTAGACTAATTTCCATTTGGGTTTTTTTATTTGCTTTTTAATTAATGTATGGGTAGATGTGCATTATCTGTTGAGATTTCATATTTTTCTCTATTGTATCAAAGCTGCTTGCCTTGATAATTACACATATTTGGAAAATGACTAATAATTTTCTTATTAAAGCAAAATCATTCTAAATTCCTACTGTGTTTCTCATTTTTTTTCTTAGAATCATTGCATATTCTTTTCAAATTCTCCTCTTCTCACAGACTAGAAACTATGCATATCAATAACTGCAAGTTGGAGCTTCAATAACAAATTAGAGCCTCAGAGCAGGGCACACAGAGGATGGGTCATGCAGTGCATGTACACATCTGACTGCATTATTACTTGATCCTAATTCTTCTTTAATGATGAGCTCTTCAACCAAATACCTTTTTATCATAAAGGAAAAGAAAACAAAAACGAAAACAAAAACAATCCCCCCAAAGCCCCAAAAGTAACAGAACAGATAAATAAAGCAAACTAGTTTCCTTGTGCCAAAATAGAATGGCACAACTTAATAAAATTTCACATTTAACAGTGCACTAATAAAGTGAGTTCCACAGTAATAAGCCTGGTTTTGATTCCTCTTTAAAATAGAAATATTTTGATTATTTCAAATGAGAGCATGCACTGTGAACGTACTGTAGATGCTGAGGAAAAGTGTTCTTTTTTATTACAGAAACCAGTTTTAACACTCACGTTTGCTAAAAATAGTGTAAAATGCTTTACCACTGTCACCAGAACAACCGTATTAAATGAAGAGCAACATTGTCCCCTAGTGGTAAAAGAAATATTTTATCCCATATGAAACGAAGGCTGCTTCCGGCATTGAAATAGTCAGTGCTGTGGATTTACAGAGAACAATACACTCCCCAGCAAATATGGATAGTGCTAAAATCTCACTGGATTCAAATGTGCTGGTTCTCTCAAGAAATTGAAGTTAGTTTTAATAGCAAGTAGAATATTCAAATGGCACAGAAATGTAATTTAACCTAGTCTAGCTCTCAAGCAGAGCAGCTATTTGTATTATGATCAAGCTGAATCACACACACACACACATATATATATATACATGTTCACACAAGTGTACATGTATGAAAGATGCAGTGAATTTTCAGACAAAAGTCTGCAAAATGATGAAGGGAGAAGGCGGGAAAGACACAGACTTTACTCAATTTGATATGGGATAATGCATGTCAGCTTTTTTGTTTCATTTGGCATAGGACCAGAAATTATACATGCACAAGTGTCACTGATATGGTGTCATGACATGCAAACCTGAGTAGGAACACCTGTGAGGAGTCCCCAGAAACTGTCCTGACAATGTACAGAACTGGGCAACGCTATTAATAATATTCCTAGTTTTCCTACCATCTTTTAGTGATGTGAAGCAGAAAAGCTGAGAACAATCAAATAATCTCTGCCAAGAAATTTCAAGCATTGCTGCTTACCCAGGGTGTCTCAACAGAAAGACTGCCCTGACAAACTGGCTGCTCAAAGGCAGGACCAGCTGCTAGTCCCTGATCTGGAGCCAAATGCCATTAGGTTGCCAAGAACCCTACTAGATTGTTCAAACTAGGATCCATTGAACTATTGTAAAAGAAAAAACATACATGGAGAAGATTCCTTGTCCAAGAAATTGACACTTTCTTATTAAATTGATTTCTGCTTGAAAAATCCCTGCCAGTTCTAGTGACGAAGTTGCCAAGGTCTGACAGCCTTTCATAAATTCTACTGGGACATGTTCTCTCCTTCTTCTATCATTAAATTTGCTTTTTTCTTCCCCTTTCTCTGCATTCTCGGTCTAAGAAATACTTTCTTGTGGATGCTGAAAGCTTGATGCAGAGAAATTTTCCAGCTTTCTGCCAGGATCCATGTGAAAGCTTACTTTCATACACATGCCAGCTGTAAACAGTGAGAGGTTTTTGTAAACTAATACTTTTATCTTGCACCTGCAAGTCTGTTATGCAGCTTGTTATGTTACTGAGTGGAGAAATATTTTGAAATGGGTGTTGTAGGGTTTAACCAATCATTCTAAGAGGTGGATGGTCAAAGGACCAATAACCTTATGCCATTCAAGTGAACCAGGATATATAAACCAGTTTGGAAATTAATAAAAGATCTCCCTTCTTCTGGACTGGAGTTATGCCGCTTTTTTTGCCATCCCTGGTACAACAGCTACATTTTCTCAAAATAAATTCTATTGAAAGAGAACAAAGAAATCAGAAACTCTAAGGAGTCATGAGACTGGCAATATTTCCAAATTTTACCGTGCACCTTGCGCCACTTCTTTCTACTCCCTTTTTAGCAGGCTCTTGTCTTCTAGCTACATAACTTGTATTGAAATTTGCTTGAAGCTAGATCTGTATCGTATTCTGGGTTGAAGACAGGAGACAACATCAATCCTTGCAATCCTACTTGGGCTTCCCAATGCTTTTATCATTATGGAATGGAACAAGACCAGAAGGTAATTGATATCATAACAAGTCAGAAACATGTCTAAAAATTAGCAGAAACAAAATAAATAATGAAACTATGCACCATGTTGTCTTCAACCACATAGAGATGAACCTTCTTCAGCCATTAACCAAAAGGCCAACAATTAATTTTCCCAGGAGTTAGTAAATGTCATGTTGAGAGTTCCCATGACGAATGTTTCATGCAGCTCTTCTACGTGTTGAATGAGTACACAAGACAAAAAGTTAGGCTCGAAAATGCTGGCATTACCAGCAGCATCCAGTCCTGGAGATGTTAGCCCATTGGGAGAGTTAGATGGACAAAGCCTTTTTCCTGGGTCCCATCAGACTTTGATAGTATGTGTGTGCTGAGAGGCTCAGTCTTTGCAGTGAAATCAGGCACAGAACCCCAAGTCCAAGTCCATGTTTTACATTGCCTGGGGTAAGGCTGGAATTGTCCTGAGTTCTCAGACCTAGATTTTTTTTTAAATAGTCACGAAGAGAGCTTCATGATGATGTATTTTGTTGTTCTAGCAAAACCAAGACCTTTAGGAAAAAAAAATAAAAGCCGGTTACTGTGTTTGTTTTACACTGGTCATGAAATTCTTTCAAAGGCAAATGGGATAGGTTGGGTTGGTCAGAGTGAAATCCCTTGGCATGTTGTGTGATTTTGTGTGCACTCTAGTGGGTATTTGGGGTTTTCCCCAAGGAAGATATCCATATCATGTTAAATCAAATTGTGTGTGCTTTTCTGAGGGCAAATACCACAGGGAGATGATGAGAGCCTCAAGCCAAGGCTTTAAACCCTCACGGGGGTTTGTGGAACATCAAAATTGAGTGGGAAGAGTCTGTAAGAGGTTGTAGCATCTCAGTTGAGGCTGCAAACTTCCAATTTCATTCGTACGGGACTTGGCTCTACTGCCCTCCCCCTCCTTAATTTTCAGTTCTAGTTTGCATCTAGTCACCTGTAAGTAAAGTGCACAGGAGTGGAGGTCCCTGAGATTTACTAGATAGAGCATTATGACAGTCTGGTTTTTGCCAAAGTTTCTGCTGATATCTTAAAGAATTTGCATGAGAAGCTCTCTGTGGCGCTCTATAATGCTATAAAGTAGGGACATTATGAGTTAAAACCTTTTTAGCCCTTTCCTACATTCTTTGTTGTCTGAGACAAATAGTTTTGCAAAACAGTAGTTTTCATTACTTAATCTAGATTCTTTCTTCTGACTTACTAATGTTAACTTTTTCCAGTGAAATTTATGCTTTTTTTTCTTTTTCTAATTTCTTCTAATTTTTATAATTTCATCCCTTCACTAACTAGAATTAAAAGTTCAACATTTGTAAGTTGTTCGGTTGTTGCTGTGGAAACAAAAAGTTATTTAATTTCATGTCATAAGTTAAAGTGTCAGAACAGTTCCTAAAGTGTTTCTGTATACACTTTACTGATATTTAAAAGTTACTTATGAGTCTTTTCTAAAGAGTTAGCAAATCTCTCCTAATAAGTTTAACTGAGTCTTTGAAAGATAGTTTATTTCTGCATTAGGTAAGGCAAATATTTCAATTTATCTTCTCCAGAAGTGGTAGGTACATGGTGAGCAGATGGGAAATTAGAATTTACAACTAACTTCATAATGCTAAATTAGAATTTTTAAAGAGAGCCACCAGTTGCATAATTCATATTTATGCTACATCATAAAATGAAACTCAATTTATGTAGTTTTAAATACATCCTGTAAACAGTGTTACATTGCCAACTTTACTAAACTACACAACAGAATACTGAAGCATACTATACTGAAAAAAAAATCCTTTTCTTACTTTCCAATAAAAAGTATTGATTGTAAACAGCCAGCAATATTACAGGAGTGTAAATGTCCCAGTAAATGTGGATTAATTTCCAATATAAACTAGCAGTCCAAATGTAATAATTGTGTCATGGCTGTGAATAATGATTAGTGTCCTCTATTTCAGTGAAGGGACCACACCAACAGACCCTCTGGAGAAGAGCTGTCATTCCAGTTGCCTCTTCAATCTTGACTATCACAAACCTGAGGAAAACTTCAGCAAATAAAAGTCTAGAGGCCAATTAGTCCAACCCCTGATCACCACAGGGCAATTTCAAAATTAAATCCAACAACACAGTCATAGCAGGTTCCTGGGGTTAATATCTGGCGATGTGCTGAATAATTTCAAAGACAGGTTTCCACAACTTTCCTGGGCAAAATAGAGTAAGGCTATATGGAAGTGAGAATGAAATGGAAAAGACATAAAGAATAATAGAATATCAGTGAAATGATACAGCTGATGGCAGAAAGAAGTAACTAATGTTTAACACAAAACAAAAAGGTAGTTAAAAAACTAAATTTATGCTAAGTTGAAATAGGAAAACAAACTAGAAATAGTAATATTTCAAATAGCACAAAAAGAATCTTAATATTACCTGCTAGTGAAAGTAAGAGTCTACAAGCAGAAACTTCAAGTCCTTTTCAAGTCCTTCTTTGTTCTGGCTAATGTGGAATTATTTGTTTATAGGACTATCTAGATACACTTAAGACTGCCATCTAAGAAAGAGCAGAACATATAACTAAGAAAAACATGACCATTTCATTAAAAAAAAACAAAAAACAAAAAACCAAAAAGCTCTTATTAAAGAATATGATTTCTCTTTTTCACTTACCTTTTAAAACTTCACCATCTTTTTCACTGAAATAGTATGGTAATCTTTCACAGAGGACCTTTGCACACATATGCTTATAGACCCCTGACTGCTTGTAGCTACTGCAAGTGGTTTTAGGCTTGTCCTTTTACTTGCCATTACATGACTGCCATATAAATTTTCCCAGGTAGATGTCACATTAATGTTTGAATTCTGCATGGCTATATTTTAGATAGAACTCTCTAGTCATTACAAAACTCTCTGAAAATAATGCTAGCATGCTTCAGAAATAAAGAAACCTCTCAGATAGCTTTACAACAATTTCTGTCAGCTTAACAGAAATTTAGGAAAAGAAGCTGATGCTTTTTTCCTCTTAATAGTTAGCAGAAGTGTTAGTGGTTCCTGGATTGAATATTTCTAGCTGTTCCACTCAAGCCCTAGGCATAGAAAAGAATCTTATATTTACAATTAAATATTTTATCTTGGCAAGCTCTGACTGAAGTTAAAGGGCCATTAGCTTTTTCATTTTGAACCCAATTAAAATGTCCTAGTCTTTATTGGTTTAAATAATATTAAGGATATTACTTAAACATAGTTTAGTATTCGTCATAGAGCTGATTTGAAATCTAACCAGCAGCTGCATTTGTTCTTTTCCTCTAAACATTTTCTCAACTTTCCAAATTAACCATAATCCTTTATTTTGCATTCTTGAGTTTGTCTGTGGTTTGGACACTAGTAATTGTTAATAGACTATTATGTGTTCTGGGGCTTATTTTTCCACTGTCTTGAAGGGAAGGGAATAATACTTGAAGAACCATCCTACAGAACACCACATCTGCCCACAATCTGAAATTAAATCCTGTCTTCCTTGACAAGTTTTGCCCCTCCAGGAAACTTTTAGGGCAGTTGTCAATAAATCTTAAATCTTTTTCTAAAAGTGATGACAAAGGAGTTCAAGTCACACAAGTTTCAGTCATTTAAGAAATTATTTCTTAGACTGGTTTTGTCCCTCAGCCACAGAACTGCAAGCAGAATTTAGCATGTACTCTGGCCTCAGCTTTTAGCTTTATCAGAAATGTCTTGATTCCAGCATCATTACATCCTTCAAAAGAGTTTATTTAAGCCCAAACCTCAAGCTGCAAAAAACCAAGAGGGTGAAGTGAGGTGAGGCGAGGCGAGGCAAGGCAAGGCGAGGGGACGTGAGGTGAGGTGAGGTGAGGTGAGGTGAGGTGAGGTGAGGTGAGGTGAGGTTAGGTTAGGTTAGGTTAGGTTAGGTTAGGTTAGGTTAGGTTAGGTTAGGCAGGGTTGAGCAGTGCTAAATTGCATCGGTTTGGGCTAGGAAAATATTATTCAATGGCAGAAAAAGAATTTACATATTTCAGAGTGTAAATTTTACACAAGAATTTAATGCTGTGTGACTTCTCTGGTTTTTGGTGGTAGAGAGATCAGGAAAGGGAGACTTCTCAGGTAAGATACAGGGCAGCAGTACTTGCAGAGACAATTGGCAGTTTTACCTGAATTCTGGAACACTTCTTCAGTGTCTTTGAAATTCCATATCAAAACTAATTTTGGAAATGGCACACCCTATCACAAATACAATTGTCCAGACTGTGACATTTACACACTCTGATGCTCAGCAGCAGTACAAAGGCATCAGCTGAATACCAACCCAGAAACCAAAGTCAGAATTTTGAGGCCAGTGTTTCAGACATACTGAGGACTGGTTTTCAGTAACGATGACGAGAGATTCACTCGGGACTTTACTGAATGACATCTAAGCCAGTTTGTAAGGAAAGTGGAAGGACAAACCGCATCTGCAATTCAATGGTTTCCATAACAGTGTCACTCAGGGCTGAACTTAAACATCCTGGCGAACTGGGATCTACAGACTAGTGTCTTCTGCTGAAGCTGGGCACCTGCAACATCTTTGTGGCTAGAGAGGAAAAGTTCATTCTTAACTCTAAGAAGGCAGCTCACAGTAGCCAATCTCATCATGGTTAATAGACTTGCTCAGGAAGTGCTCCCCCAGCCCAGAGAAAGATGCTGAGTTACAGACTCTTATGCATAAAAGGCATGGCCTATGTCTCCTGCTGATGCAGAGCTCATACTTCTGGAGATGGAAAGAGATCAGGCTAAAGCAATTCTGAATCTCCAGTTTAGTTCTTGCATCTCTCAGCTGCAAGATCTGAACCTCTCCACAATTTTGAATAAACCAGTTTTGCTGCATCATACTGGACCAACCAATCCCTATTTTTCCAACACAATATTGTAGATTTATTTTTACACTGGTTTATTTTTGGGGAGCAACTATTTTAAAGTCCTTCAGTTTATTTATTTATGGTTTTCTTTCTTCTGAGGGCACTTTTCTTGCTCACAACTTTCTTGACCTACACAAACATGTAACTGTAAATTTAAAAAATTCTTAGACTCCCTTGCTGAGTTTCCACACTATAGAAAGTCAATTAAATTCCTCTGTTGTTACCTTTTCCCTTTACAATTTGTATTAAATAAGATGAGGCAGCTTCTTCATTGAAATTTCCACATTTTAACTTTGGGGCAAGAAAACACCTGATTCTTATTTCCCCCTCCTCCTCTCAAAACCTTTCAGGCAAATGAAATGTAGGTGAGCACTCCCTAGGAATCTCAAGAGAGGGAAGATTTCCTACTCATTGAGACTTTTGTTAAAATATCCTTTAAAGAAAAATCCATTTAATGTTTACCAGATCTAGATGGTCTTAGATCTCAAAAGTCCTCTGAAGGCTAAATTCATTGCCTTTACACCAGCCAGAAAATTGTCAGTCTTTGATCAAACAATTAATTTTTTTACTTTCTGTGATTATTCAGTTCCAGGTGGAGCTTGGTTAAGAATGACTCAGACTTACATGATCCAGAAGCTTTTTCAAAAATCAATGACACTATAGATTTTATGGACAATTCCAAACACAATATTGTTTGCTGAAATTGTGAGGACAAAAATCTGTGGGGGAAAGGTGGTCAGGTAAACATAAGGATTTAAAAGTATGCAGGTAATTAACTCTCTCTCCCAGCCAGGAAGCAAAAGAAAGAGGTATACATTCAGAGGCTTGTCCAAAGTTAAGGGAGGAAAGCCAAACTACCAGGAAATTTAAATCAGACAAAGAATGTTAATCTCTGAGCACAACGTGGATAATCTCTGCTGTTGAAAAAAACGAAAAAAGAAATCCTAGCTACAAGTCACAATTGCCTTTCTTCTTCAGATATTTGGGTTTACAAGAACTAGAAATCCTCGAGACATAAGCATCGTGGATCTGACCGATCTTACTGTGCTTGTGGCTGTCAGTTCTTTGACAAACAGCTAGAAAGCCTCACATTCCTGATCCACATCTTCATGAAAACAAGGCTTCTTTTCCCAAAGAATCCCCTCAGCTTGCTGTTAGTCTAAAGAAGTGGTCACAAAGAAAACTCAAAGAACAAAGATCCTGGAGGGAGCAGACACAGAAAAGGACTACATAAAGTACAACCCCTGCAGACACTTTGATGCCCAGAACAGTGTGCAGTGATATATTATTTGACCACAAAGGCTCAACAGAGATTATTTGGTCTAATAATGGCATCAGGGTGCCATTTCTGGTCCCTACCTCACCTTGTTTGATTTAATCCAGGGATCTCAGTACCATACTCCATTACACACACTATGTTTTCATTTACAGGCTATTTGCCTATGTTCAGGAACTCACCTGTTATCCCCAGTGTCATGACAAAAGACATTTGTAAATTCAGAGTGAACTTTAACATCTCTGCAGCGATTCCTCCCACTCATCAAATTCAGTTCTGCCGCTGGAGAACAATTCAGGTAATTACTCTTTCAGATACCAAAGTCAAGAGTACTAAATTATCATGATTTCTAGTGTTACCTAGCAGTGTAAATTTTAGTGTACACATAGTATGCAAGTTTTTCACTTTGATGGCCAACACGGTCACCTAGGCTACGGTGTTTCTGGCAACTCTGAGAGAAAAAGGAAATTGGCCAAAAACTAGCACTTTTGGTGAAAGATTTTTTAAAATTTTCCTTCATTTAGATAAAAAGCCTCATCACATCCACAGTTATCTCTGCAAAAGAGAAAAAGGATAATAAAACAAAGTCTGTTTGAATTTTCCCATTCATTGTTATTTCCTGTGGATGCTTTTTATTTAACAAGCTTTGCAAATGTTTTTATTAATAAACTCCTAATTATTCAGAAGCTGCTAAGCATTGACAAATGCAAGCCTGGGATAGACTTGAAAAAATTAGTTCTGAAAACAGTTGTGATTCTTAATGTTTATTCAGCCTTTCTTGCCATTATAATTTCTTTTCAGGAACAATAATAGTGCTTAGTCAAGCTCAGTACTAGTCAAGCTCAGTACAGCGCTTAGGACATTCTGTGCATTGTCAGCAACTACTGCTAAGTAATCTTATTTCCACATATTTACATTTATTTCAAAAGTAGTCCATTCCTTGGTGCCTAAGATAATATCCTATTTAAAAAAGAAAGCAAAAAAACCTGCATAGCCACTTAGCTTCCATGTATTGAATTTCAATCTAAGTAAATGTAGAGGGGAAATGCACAATGGCTTTGGGGCACACAGTGATGACTGTGGTGTGCAGAATAGGCCTGGTTTTGGTGTACAGTTTCGGTTCCTGATTGCCAGCATTGTGCACCCTCTTTTAGTTATTTACATTCATCTGCAGCTCAAGTACATATAGTAGTGAGGATGACTGTGAAGGCAAGGCCCACACGTACAGGCTTTGTATTCTTTCTTAAGAACACTGATGCTGTTTTTCTAAACAAGGTAAGTGAGGTAATTGATAATCTTTCTCCTTTTCAAAGTATGTGTCAGAAATATCCAGTGGTTCTATTATGTTGACTCAGACTATTGTTAGTGTGAAGGGGATTGAATTCTCCTGTTGCTTCTTGTTCAGAAGCATCCTGAGTTACTAAATAAGAAATAATCTTCTATATTTCATGTTCTTTCTTAGTACTGGTATGATATTTTGTTTTCTAAAGAAAGTCTACCCACTGTGAAGATCCATGTTACCTGTAGAAGGATTTCTAATTAAATTCAACAGTTTTCTTTGGAGTCGTTTAAGCCTAGCTTTACATTTGATTATTGCATTCCATAGTTTTAAATTTAAACAAATGTCATTGCAGGTAATCAAATTAAGGTAGCAAAGATTTTTATCTGGCTAATGATTCCTGGTATTTAAGGAAAACGTTCATTCAGATTACTGGGGATTAGCAAAGTATATTTGTGCAGAGGAGCTGTGTGATCAAATGAAAAACTGGATCTTTAATTTTGAATCTCTCTTCCTTCTTACAACAAAAAAGCCTTCTTTATTACAACACACAATAGGTTTCTTGTTACCTATTCACTTGAACAAAAGAAAATCCTATCTCTCCGTTGTGATTTGGATTATCTATTATAATTGCCATTATTATAATGCCACAGAAAAATAAAAGAAAGCTTTGGACAAGTGCTAACACACTACCCACAATTACCATTAGGAAATTACTAACAGCTGAGAAAAAGCCAGTTAAGTGGAACCCTCACAAAATGCTAAAATAGAAATCTCAAAATAATAAAAAAAAACATTTTATTTCTTTTGACAATGGAAATTGACATATTTTTAAAATATAAATATTGTATAAATATACTTTTTAAAAACATATATACTTTAAATATACATGCATTTGTTTTCCCTCTTGATGGACTTGACCATTCTTTGAATTTTATTTTACTACGTGATTTATGCATCCTTGCTTCATTCAGTTTATTCAATTTGAAGATTAAAGCATTTTGAGGGGAAAATGCTTAACAAGTTAATGTAAGATGATGGTTAAGAGTAACCTATATGAATGCATACAGAATAAATTTATTATCTGCACAAATAAACACCAGTTGTAGGGTTCAAGAAATATATTTTTTTCAGTTCTATTTAAGTGTGAAGTTTTACACCTTAAAATAAACATCAAAGCTACAAATAAACCACAACAACAAACAACCTTAGGCATACTGACACTTGTGTATAGCTTTCCGAGCTGCTTTAAAATGCAATTAGTTGTCCCTTGACAGATCTTCTTTCTCAATAGCTGGGAAAAACACCATGCAATGCTAATATTTTTCAGGACTGAAATGAAGGACTTCAAAAAGAAAAATAAAGAGATAAGAAAACAAAAGTATTTGCAAAACAAGATTTGGGTTATTGAAAATTTTTAGAAGTGGAAGGGACAGTATAATCAAAGGAATAGAATCATTACATTTCCAGTCAGAAAAATTAGGATCAGAGCTAACAGTAAGAGCATCTAAGCTGTGTACTTGTGTCCACTATCTTCCTGGGAGTGCACATTTTCCTTTGTGCTTTTTGAAACATAATGCTATCCAGGCTGAAGTGGTGACAGTATTCCCCTCTTCTGGGACCTCTCTGTACCTCATCTCGTATTTTTTTCACATTCATAATAAAAAGTCTTTCACAGGATTTACAAGATTCCCTGAGTGGTTCTTGTTTATTTTTTCATTAGTGGAGCATCCCTGTTAGTTGTCTTTTTAAGATTACTCCTGTGGCTTGAAAATAATCAATTTCTTTTGGAAACTTTTGAATTGAGTAATTTTCTGATGCAATTTACCCTTGACTTTTTCATGCCTAAATGACTTCTGCCCTCATTCAGTAACTCACCATAGTTTCCGACTATTTTGTCTGAATTTCTGACTATTTAGGTTGAAGCCACCAGCTGCCCTTTTACCTTTTACCTATTGGTAACCTCAGAGAGAATGGCCACAATGGAAATGCCATTATTCCTAGTTGCACAAAGTCAGTTTGGCAATATGGAAAGTAGGAGCTGTTTTTGTCCTCTGCTTGTGAATACAGATGAGAAATTGATGTCAGGATAAAATAAAACCCATCAGAATGGAGTATGAATTGAAAAGCGTCCAGGAAACAGAAAGGAGTAAGGTGGAGGCTTGGAGAGCTGGAGGTAATGAACAATGAATGGGAAAAGCTAATGACGAAAGGGAAGACTGAAGAGTCAAGGAGCAATAGCAAGGAGAAGGGAACTTCATTCCCTTGAGAACTACCCACTGTAGCACAGCCATGTCAACACACAGTGCAAATATTAGTTACTCCAATTCTCTCTTTTGATCATACAGCTGTTTCAAAGATACCTCTCAGGATCTTCTGCCAGCTTAAAGAAATGATCACATTTTATGAAAAGTTTTCTCAACACACAGCAATGTCTGTTGTCTATAGCACATACATTTACAGAGAAAAGTACATTTTTTGGTTTTTCTCTCTCCTGAGACAAGAATTAAAATGACTGGCAGTTCAGGTGTTTACTCAGAATGTGTCCTATATTCTTTTCATAAATTTTACAATGAAAATGCCTCTTCCCTTTAAAAGAGGGAGAATCCTCGCAGAAGTTTGTTTTATTGTACTTAATCAAACAGAAAAAACTGTTTTATGAGGTGCTTGTCTAGAGAGGTGATGTGAGTACTTTCAGGTTACTGAATGATTATTACTAGTCTTTTAATAGCGTTACAAACTGCCTGAAGAAGCAGAAGTGTCCTGATGCAAAGCATTTGATTTAAGACACAGTTAAAGTGCTGTAATCTGCATTTAGTGAGGCATAATGTTATTTGTCCATTTTGTGCCAGTACATTGGGGGCATGGATAAACTCTTTTTTACCACAGTGTCCTAATAATAGTACAGTAAATGGAAGGACAGATTCCCTCCCTTTAATTATAAGGTTATTGACAGAAAAGAATGATAGAAAAATATGCTTAAAACTAGGCAGATGGAAACCCATAATGTAATTTTTCAGTCAGAATATGCTGTTTTGCCCAAATTACATCATTTTGGTGAAATGAAGCAGCTTTTCCTGATTTGCTTTCTAATGGGAAGAAGCCTCAAGACAAATTATGAGTTCTCATTCAATTAATTGAATTCATGCCCTTCACTTGTTATTAGCTGGGAACTTTAACTTCACAGACGTGGTGAGAATATTGTGTCCTTACTCCACACAAGGCAAAGGCTCTGAGAGCAAAGAGAAGAAATTAGAAGGTACACAGGACACGTGGAGGGGACAAGGTCAGATGCAATCAGACCACCTGGAAACTGGGAGCAGGTGGTTATGGATGTCATGAGCTTGGTCAGCTCAGACCATTGCAGCTGAAACCAATGATCAAATACTTAGAATGAGGCAGTTTGAGGGGTTCTTTGAAATAAAGACAAGAAAGGAAGGGGATAAATGGAAGTAGGAACTGAGAAATCAAGGAATTCCCTTTAGTTTGCAGTGGGCTTGGTTTAAGTTCCTTGTGTTTTAGTGAGAGCGGTGGAGCACCTGAGACTCCATATATCCTCACATTTTAAAAATTATAATTTTTAAAATGTCCTCACATTAAAAAATTAAAACAAGCAAAAAACCAAAACCCCCCACATCTAACTGATCCTAAGGTAATTCTGAGTTGTATCCCTCATCCATGTATTTTTCAGATCCTGTCCTCATTCTCACAACTTTCATGCAAATTCATACACATCAATGTGCAGCAATGAAACAGAAATTAAACTACAATTTCAGTAAAAAAATAATAATTTTAATCACAAAAATGAAATCTTGTTTGTATAGAAATGGAAAAAACTCAATGAAATATTTTGCTTTATGCCAAAAAAGGCTCCAGTTTCCATCTGTGTCATGAGATTTAAGACACAAATATAACTTTGAAATTACTATCCATAAGGTCAGATATGAGACCCAGCAAAGCTAGATGCAGGTGAAGAATTTTACTTCTGCCAGTTTTGAAATCTTAACTTTTTTGAGCTGTATTACAAGTTTTTGTATTTCTGTTCTAATGAAGTCACGGCAATGAACTTCATCAAGGTTCTTACTAGTAAGTCCTCTTAGCATTAGTAGAATAATCACCAGGGCAAGCTTCAGACACGTGGCACAAATTATCCTTCCTTTCCTTAGCCCGGGCACTTGCCCTTGTGTGCATGTTCATAATTCTAAATAAATTTATGGCATTTGACATGGATGCATACAGTGCCAATGTACCAGGGAAGTTTGGAATGTTAAATATCACTTCAGGAAAACTGTATTTACACACATGCTGACAGTTCGTTTTCAGGTAGGAGCTTCTCAGCTGATTTGTACACAACAGCCTCAATCTCAAGTCTTCCCACTATGAAACTTTAGACAACTCGTCTGCTGAGCCCTTGCCAGACCTATTAATATTTATACATTCCATACACATTCCAGTCAGAGCATGTAAGTTGCAGATCCCTCTGATTTAGAAGCTATTAAGATTCATGACCCCTTTAGCTATTTCATCTATGGTCCTGAAGGCTTTGCAATCAGCTTACACTTGAAGAAGAAAGGACAAATCATTACTGTTCAAATATTGTCCTGCACAGTGTCCATTTGTAGTCCATCAAAGAGTAGTTAAGAACTTCAATGCATTCGTTTATCTCAGAGACACAGGTTATTATAGGAGCCATTTTTTCCTTGGAAGAAGAGAGAATAAGAATGATATTTATTCAGTTGCATTTAATTTTGGATTAACAGCCTTCGTAGCCGTGGCTGCTTCTCTGCTTATGAAACTAAATCTAATTCTTTTTTTTTGTTCTCACATCTTGTCATGCATTTGGGTACATTGTACAAGGGTACATCGATATTTTGTCAAGGATATCCATGTAGAAAAAGCAAAGTCTGTCTTCTGAAATGTAGTGGTGACTCCACCTGAAAGAGCCAGCATCCTCCCCTTCTTAAGGTTTATATGTGTCTTCTATAATAGTGCAGTGCTCCATCACAGACTTCCTCAGGATCCACGAGAAACATCAAAGCTAGGTTTTTTTCTAAATTCAAGTCAGTTTTTCTCCTGTAACAGTTCAGGAGTGACTTGGATCTCCACAGCTCTCAGTGAGTGCAATGAATGATGGGGATTCAGCATCTCTAAAGATTTGTGTCTGAAGTCTGTAAAGGAATAAGTCTCTGTAGCAGAAAGCAAACATGTAAAAAAATAATTAAAATAAATGTTAGAAGTCCCCAGATACTCAGATTTTAAAACAGAATTTGTAACTATGATCTTAAGAGCCTACTGAGAGCTTCTATTCTGTATACTTAGGACTGGAGCTTCTTTCACATTGGGATGTCAGTGATTGTTATCATACAACCAGTATCACCATTGTACTGCTTTCTCAGAAACAGCAAACAATGGATTTTGAAAACATAATCACTTGTTTTTTAAAATTTTAGGGAAAATTTTTTGCCTGAAAAATTGAAAGAAAACACTGAAGTATTGTATAGATATTCTTGTACAGAAAAAAAATAAAGTATGATTTCTTTTAAAGTAGCTCTCAATAAGTTTTTTTGGGTCATGTCTGCAGAAGCACATTATGTTCAGAAAGGTAAATCTTTCAGTAAATCCAGAACTTTGTTAATAGAAAATTATGTTTCCAGATCTTGCTTATGGTCTAAAAGGCTAAAAAAATACAATTATGCTTGAAAATTTAAATTACATTAAAGCCTGTGGTTAGACATTCTCTTCCTGGTGAACTGAGTACATACACTATTAAAATTTGCGGAAATTTTCACCACTGACTTACACAGGAAGAAGATATATAGCATTTATAGTATATGCAGTCCATCAAATATATTTTGCACCTTTTTTTTGCATTTTTTTATCTCTGAAAAGACTCAAGTGAAAGGGTGATCTGTTACTTAAATGATTTGTTTTCAGCTGCTGCCTTCTTACAGGAAGTCATAAAGTTTCTGTCAGCAATATTATTGTTTTCTGTGTGATGAAATGATGTGTTTGGCAACAGTTTAAATCACAGTTTATCTAAAAGTTTAATTCCTAAGCAATTTGTAAAAAGTTTAGACTTAACAATGTGTTTCCATAGCACACAGTAAGCAACTGCTGGCCTCTTAGTGTGAGACAGGCCAAAATTTTGTGCAGAGCTTACAGAGGGCAACCCTCTGACTTTAGAGTGCATGCCCCTTCAATATGCTTACAGTATTTCCCATCACTTCACTCTTCAAAACAAAGATCCCAGCTGGCAAAGTGTGACTAAATTATAACTTGAGGAGTTGACACATTTGAAATTCTACTATCAGCAGCAGGAAGATCAGGTTCTAAGTGGAGCTGTCCTGAAAACAGAATATGCATTTTGCCGGAAATTTTGAAATTGTTAAATTATTTTCATCTTGCTTCAGAACAGACGGGTGAAAAATATGCAGTTTTTATCAGATGTCAAGGGTTAAAAAAAATATTTTTGGAAGAAAAAGAATTTGAGTTAGAAATTTTGACCTGGGAATTTTTCTCATAAGAAAAATCTGGCAAAATCTGGAATAGTCTAATTTCCTCATATTGAGAGGAAAAATATTTCTTCTGAAAACATCATATAAATCTTCCTGTTGACTCAATACACCCTGTGATAAACACAGGACAAGAAGAGAAAACTGACAAATATACTTAAGCTTTCCTAAATTCAGGAGCAAATGTGTACATGCAGACAGTGGTATTTGAAGAAAACGGGGGAAGAATTTTGAAAGGACGGTGCTGTGTGTGCCAGAACAGCCTCTGTGGCTTCCAGAACTTCTAATTGATCTATTGGAGTGGTTTGTAAAGGAGATGACTGCATGCATGAGAAGAGAAAAAAAAAAGGCTTTTTGCCAAATATTTACCGAGTATTCAAGAAATTTTAAATTCCTGGAAAATTAAAATTAAGGGTCTGGAGAGGATTATACTGAGTTCAGTGATGGGGTAAGAGGTTATCTAATCTCTGAGACTGGACTGGAAACCAGTGGTGCCCAGTTCTTCCCAAACCCACTGCTTTCCTGGCAGCAGCTCAGAGCCTTGTACACCAAACTTGAGTATGCTTTCAACAGGCTCGTCTTGGTAACTTTTCAGAACTGGTCCTGGAGCCTGTGGACCTGGATTTCAAAAGTACAGAGTCTCCTTCAGAAATTGGTATACTCAAATGATTCTAACCTTAATTTCTTTTCTGTGCACAGCAGTCCATGTCTTTCAATAGCAGCAAGGAAATGTTGTGTCAAAGAAGAGCGTTCTCACAGCCACATCCTGAAAACAGAGGTCAGACCTGACAAATCATCTGCTGCATTTACACTATAGTAACATGAGGGGTTTTTTAAATTTTTTTGCTGATAAAGGAAAATAAATCATTACAACATAGATCTTGTAATTAGCAGTTTTAATGTATAACAAACAGTATTTTCTGATGTCCTTTGGACAGATGTCAAATAAATGTAAGTTTCCACTATATAACAGACAGATTTGATGTTTTTTCCGACAGTGAGAATTACACATTCCTGGCAAGGTGAAAAATCCTTCTATCCAGGACTGGGCTGGCACCCCAGTGTTTCCAAACCATTGTGCAATGGGCTGTTGGCTGCTGTCAACCTGCCTATGATTATGCAGAAGAGGTGCTACTATCAGGAACTAATTTATGGTACAAAATGGGGCAACATAGCAGAACTTCCTCCAGAGATCTAAAGGGCACAAAATAAGAGCTTAATCATTGGAGGGCTGTGAAAGCTGCCCCTCCCCTTTACACCTCCCTGCAGTGCAATGTATAATTCACACACAGCAAAGCACAGCTGCAGCTGTACACAGTGTCAAAAAAGCACAGAATCACTCAGTGAAGAGATCTGTAAGAATCTGATTCATGCTGTCTCTTTAAAATGCTGATTCCACAGACCCTTCTTTCATTTTCTTTACCTCCTGCTATACCCCTGACAACTTCTGACCTTGCCTTCCATTGACAAACCAAACATTCTCTCTGGTAACAAATCTGAATTGTGCTTTTCAAGGAGGTTTTGTAGTACATCATTAACTATTTCGGTTGCTTGACATAGCAGGTCATCATTGTAATTATGTAAAGTTACTTTAAAAGTTGTCATAAATTAGCAGGTTTCATTTTAAGGTCTAAATAAGCTCCAAGTATATTCTGAAGTGCTACAGAGGAAGGGAAAAGAGTGAAAATAATATATGCACACAGTGTTATGTTGTTGTCATTGAAAAACTCTTATTTCATGGTAATTCACATGGTAATTGAGCTAGGAAATGCTTGTAGGGATATGCAGCTAATATTCAACAAGTGGTAATAAGATGTATTTACATTACTGCAGCACAAACTGTGCAAATGCAATTCTCTGGATGTCTCAAGGACATACTCACTCTGTGAGACAAACATCTAAATATAGTTTTCCAAAAAGTGCCGATAGAGAGGTGTTTCTTCTGCTAGACATATTAAAGATGAATTACTTTTGGAACAGATCCATTTAGTTATAAAACTACCCCATATGCCCATTTTGTCTTTTGAGGCCCCCAAGCAGAAAACCCTATATATGATAAACCATCTGGAGATGTGTTATTAGAAAATCCTTACAGTAAGCTGTCCCTGATCCAGTTCACAGGTGTATAACTCAGTTAATTTCAGTGGCATTTTAACTAGTGGCAGGTTAGGCACTTAACTTGCTCTTCCTAGTAGGAACATTTGTCTTGATAAGAGGAGTATGGTGTTGCCATTTCCTTTAAGTCACAGTCAGGTGGCAATTTGAATATTTGCATCATACAAAAATAATTCATCCTTAAAGCTTTTCAGTCCCTAAGTCTGTATTTCCTGGAATATACATTTGTGTGAGCAAATTACTGAAGATGCTGGATTTGTAATACCACAGGTAAAAGATATATTTAAACTATCTGACATGGTTTATGGTAGACCTTGCATAGAAAAAATTAAACTTTGTTTTCTGATTTTCTTTTCCCAAAGAATTTATTGAAATATCATGTAAAGTCAACAAAGCCCAGTTAGCTTCTTTTGAACAGCTTTGTTAAAACCCTTACATCAATGAAAGAAAATTGAGTTGGAATAGGTATTGGTTAGGCAAAATTTACTCCATTCTTGGTCTTCCCTGGGAAAGAGAGGGTTAAAAATAGTATTGTGAGATATTTTACTTGTTAAAATGAGTTAAGCCTCAATTCTACTTAAAAATATTTGAATACAAGAGGATAGGTCAGTGGCAGGGATTCAGCTGGCACAGATCAGAACAGCTCCAGTTAAATGACAGTATTTTTCCTCCTTCAAGGTTTCCAAACATGCCCCTGAAAGGGAAATGGAATGTGTTGCAGTTTTTGCTCCCATCAATTTCTCTGAGAAACTTCAAAAGAGGATTAAGTCCTGGACCTAGCACAAAGGACACAGTCACTAGTTTCAGAGAGATTTTTAATGAGAAGTTCCAAATAAAAAATGCACTTTTTTCTTTTTTTGTCCCCAGCAATGATTGTCCATTGTTATAAACTGAAAATAAATAATATAGGAGAAATAGAACCTGATACATATGAGGAATAGGGAGACAAATATGGTATTTGCATATACCATCACCCAACGGCAGAATCTTGGGTCCTGTTTGGGTTCTAGATGGAAAGTAATAGGAAAAAAGGATTATTTAAGCACTCAGAATTTCCCTCTAGACGACCTCCTGAAAGAGTATATGCTTAGATTAGGAGGTACAGGAACATGTTGCCCAGAGAAATTGGATGCCCCATTCCTGGTCAAGGCCGGCCTGGATGGGACTTTGAGCAATCTGGTCTAGTGGAAGGTGTTCCCTCCCATGCCAGGGGTGTTTTAACTAGATTGTCTTTAAGGTCCCTTCCAACACAAACCATTCTATGATTAGGCCAAACGTTATTCATCTAAACTTTGTGCTGATGATCACTTCTGGCCAAATACCTATTTGTGTCAGCAACAAAATTCTAGTGCTTGTGTAGTGTGGAAGATTTACTGTTGAAATATTAAGGAGCTATTTTAATCAGATTATAATCTCTCTGAAATTTGAAATTGACATTAGTTGCACTGTCTTCTATTGCCCCCTCATTCTTAACTTTCAGGGTTTCTTCTTTGCCTGAATGGAAGAGCTCTTTTTTATATATATGTATATGTATATATATATGTATATACACACATATAATATATATTTTTAAATAAAGCACTTATTAGAATATATATTGATTGAACAGTTATTTTACAAATGTACTCTAACTATTTGCATGTAGAAAAATATTTGATATACAAAAAGAGGGAAATTTTTCAAGCAGTTTTGACACCCCAGAGGTTTATCAGCCACACAGAGTGATGCCTCTTCTTCCCTTCCAGCTTTTTAGCTCTTCCTTACACAAAAGTGAGCCTAGAGGAGCAGAAAACCCAGCTGTAGTACCGATTCATTTCCCAGACTGCACAGTTCAGAAAGTGTTCTGCCCATGGGTGCTATTTCCACCTCTGGGACTGTCTGTTCCTCTCCTATGCAATGCAACATGACAGAAATCGAAGCCTATATGATCCTGCTTTAAAATTTCATGTAGATTTTTAATTAATTCAATTAGCTTCATGAATAAGGTAACTAGATATAAAGCAAAATAAAGGTGACCTACCTGTGCAGCCAGAACTAAATTGCCCTTAAACATGTCCATCTGTATCTCTCAGAACGTGAGTTATACAGATAAGTTATTATAAATAAATAATCTGATATCCATGTTAATTATTGATTTAATTATGGTGTCTTACTCCTTGCAAGCATATTTATGAGTTATTTTTTTATGTTGTCCCAGAGAACATTATTAATACACATCGAAGGACACAGTTTAGCCATGAATACTAATGACCCATTCAAAGTAAAGTTATGCATGAAATTCTGTGAAGCAGGAGGTTTCACTCATTAATTCCACTTAGAGCACCACTATAGTTATGTTGTCATTAGTTAAGAAATGCTACATTGTGTATGGAAGTGTTGCTCTTCCATACTTGTTATAGCAATTTTTGATACATAATTATCACTCTCAGATGTGTAATGTAGAAAGCATGTATTATACTAAAAAAACCCACCATATACAGTATATTTGGAGTTGCTTTATAGCATTTATGAGTTGGTATTCAACATAGTAAGAAAGAAGATATTTTCAGCAGCAGTAAGATGAAATTCAGTCAATCTCTTCTAGAATGTAGAAGTAATTTGTGAAAAATTAATTAACTATTTAATCGGAAACTTTCATTAATTATATGTGCTTTAGCCAATTTCTAATGCAATTTTTTTATGCGACTTAAAAATTTGGAAGCAGTTGTCTCACAAGTGTTCTGGTTTGGCTGTCAGAGCAGCTTACTTTTTTTTGGTTGTAGTCAAAAATCAAACCAAAACTGAATGTTTTCTAGATCCTTTTAGTGTGATACTTGACTTAGTAGATCTACTCAAATGAATAAACATAGACAGCGAATGTAATTTGGGACACCCCAGGGATATTCCACCTAGCCTGCAGATGCTGCTGCAAGAAGGGAGTCTATTAAAAAAAATGCCCTAGGTTATAGTACCGTGTCCCGCAGCTGTAGGGAGGAGGAGGAGAGAAGATCCTGCAGGCAGGAATTGTGCAGCAAGATTGATTTATTTAATTATTTTACAAACTCTTTTATAGACTTTTTCCTTCATAGTCTAATTGGACAAAGGATCAGCCACCCCTTGGGGTGATTGGCTAAAATCCTAAAACATCCATTGTCAAAATATTTTTCTACTGTACTATAAACAAAACTTCTCAAGGTTGCAGGTGTTTGGTTATTTACAGAACTCTGCTACCTCTTCTGTGAGAGAGAAAAGTCTCTCACAGACTTAGAAAATAGCAAGAAAATCCTTGCTAGCAGCATTTTTGTATCCACAGGAGCCCATGTTGCATAGGTCCGTTTTGCCTTCTCTGTGCACATCTCAGGCTATTCAGGATGTTTTGAATGGTGCTAGATGCCTGTGCTTAGGTTCACAAACTGCTTTCTAGGCATCAAAAAGCTAGTAAGTTAGTTGTCCAGGCTTCCTGTGTCATTAAGTGAGAGCCAGGAGCACTTCCAGAGGACAATTTGTCTTTTACTAAAGTGGAAGTCTAAGATAAGATGGATGCCCATCAGTTATGTTGTACTGTAGTATGGTGTGGATAACCAACTTCCACTTAGACATGTCAGGCATGCACTGTGATTGGAGATGCCCCAGACTCCTTAGACACAGCCCAGGAAAAACCATGCCATTGAGAACTAGCAGGTGCACCAGGATATCCTACAGAGACTTCTAAATTGTGCTAAGCATCTGTGATTGCACAGGTGAACTTGAAAATGGCATTCAGGATGAGATTCAGGCACCTTAATATTTATGTCTGTGTTGTCTTCATTAGAGTTAGTTATTTCAACTCCAGTATGCTCAGAGGTGATGCAGGGCTTAATGCTTTGCCTGGATGTAGAAACTTAGTGCCCTGTAAGACCCATAAGGATATCTGATACGGCCTTAGTAGAGACACATGCTCCTGTGAAATGGCATTTGGAGTCCAGGTCTCACATCCCAGGGCATCCTAAATGGGTGACTGAATCTACACCATTGACAGTACCAACAGTGGGGTCGAGAGAGGTTTTCCCACAACCAACTGTGAGTATCATGGCTCAAATGAACATAACTTCTTATGTTTGGAAAACTGAATTGCAACTTTCACTGTCACTTTTTGATGAGATGAGTAATTCTAAGGGGCTGCCTACTGTATTAATCATGATAGGGCTCCAGAGACCATCACGGGAACTGAGACACCCTTTAGAACAACTGCTCTGTAGTCACTTAAATTTAGATACATAGTCACACAAGACCCTGAAAAAGGAAAAATAAACCAAGTTCTAGGTGTTAGAGACTAAAATCTCATTTGGGGTGTTTTTAAATCATGTGTTAGTTCTATCTCACTCCAGTCTCTCTAACAAACTTTAGTCTAGAGTGAAAACTTGTGTATGTGTGTGGCTATAAACAATATCAACAACTCAAGTCACTGAAGAGACAAAGTGCTCTGGGCTTTCATTCACTTATGGATGACTTTTAAAACTTGTCAGTGTTGTCAAGCATCAGTAGGATGTTCTACCTGAGTAATCTGACTTAAAATGAGTCCTACATGTTTGGAAGTAATCTCTGCTTTAATCCAGCTAACACTGAGCACTGTTCATTGATAGAAGGCACTGGTGTAGACAGGTGTATCCCTGTAGGAGTACTTTTCTTGAATTCATTAGTTTAGTGAGAAATCTCATAATTATTTTGAATCCTATTATGTTCTGATAGAAGGAGAGAAGTAGAGTTGCAACTGAATAATTTAAATCCTGTTTATGCTCAAGTTTCCTGGCAAATTGAAAGTGCTTGTAATAGAGAAAGAAGTCATTACCAAAAAGTGAGTTTTAGCAGGAATCTTTAAATGATAAAGGCTGTATCTTTGCCTTTGATGCACATGTGAATCTTCCACTGAAGTCAACTGGAACAGCATTCATACCTTCAGGATCTGGATTTGTTCATAATCCTCTGAATTTTAAATTCTCATTCCATTACATCAAGTAAGGGAGAGAGGATTAGTTGGCAGTATCTGAGAGCTTTAATTTTTTATGGGATTTGTACATCTAATAGAAAAGTAAATGAAAAATTGAGAATGCATTACTCATGAAGATGAGCATTTTAAAATGTGTCTTTTTACAAACCTTGATTTTTGCATCAGGAATCTTCTCACTGTTTTTATCATTAACCAGCGGGTAGGAAAAAAAGAGATTAGAGTTTCCAACAAAGGGAATCACTTTCCTTTAGATTGAATATACACAGACAGGGTTCACAAAATCTACATGTTCACATTTTGCTGTTGGCCCTATGCAGAGGAGAGCCTATTGTTCTGAATTGTAGGCTGCTTGAATTTCCCTTATCACTACTTTGATGAGCAACATGATAGTTTTACAATATTTTATTGTTTATCCATAACAGTTTGTTTGAATATAGGCTTTTTAGAATGTCAAATATGTAGAAGATAATAGCACGCTACAGAAGAACTTAGCATGATACTCTGCTAGATCATTACCCTGTAGAATTATCAGCAATAGTTTAAATGTCCTGTCTCCCACAGACAATTCAAGTAAAAATTTCATTGCTAGTCAGTTAATGTATTTTCCACTTATTTAAAAAAGTCTATTGTTTCAAACATGTTTAATCATGGACATGTGACACTAGAATTCAAAATTTTTAGTTCCTTAATGTAGGGGTACATGTATTGAAAGAGCATGGGATTTATTAAGTTACCTGGTTGCAAACTATTTGTGTATCTGTATAAAAGAAATAAGAGATAACAGGGAAAATGAAAGATTAAGCACACAAACACACTGGCAGTAATGTGAAGAAGGTGGTATTGGAAACAGCAGTGAAGATTAAAATTCTTTGGTTGCTGCCTGACAGGTCACTGAAGTATTTGCTCAGGCACAATCTTTCAGAGGGCTGCAGGAGAAGAACAAAGTGGACAAGCTGCTGAGTGGGGGAAGGCCTGCACACAGGGAGAGGGGGCCCAGGGTTTGGGCATGGGCATTACACAGAATTAGAGACTGTGCTGATATTCAAGGCCATTATTACTGTGGGTATGGATGTGGAAAGTGAATTGGGGAACTGTCTTGTGAATTCTCTCCTGAATTTGGATAGTATGTGTGTGGGGCTTGTTTTCATTAGCAAACTTTAATCTCGATCAGGCAGAGGGGAGCAACAGGATATGGCTCTCTGTATCTCTGTCTTCTGTGAGTTTTCACAGTGGTACATATGCACGCTGCTAAAGACAAGAGTCTGCATGGCCAGCGGCATTAGCGTGCATGTGTGTGCCCAGCCTCTCTGGAATGCTCACTGAGTGCTGCTACTGCCTGGACCCCTACATGGGCACAGCAGCAGCAGCACCCTCACCTGCTGGGATGGAGAGACCCTCAGGTGCTGAGACATCCTGGCTGGACTGCTGTGGCCAGGAGGAAATACCTTCCATATCCTGGAGACTGCTCCCTTCACATCCTTAACACTCAGCATCTTCATCAGTTCTGCCTTGTATACCCCATTCAAGTTTGTTGGAACTGGCCTTAAAAAACCATAAAATACTTTTACTGCTACAAATGGAACTAAAAAGCCTGATGCAAACTAAACTGACAGTTTTTGGTTTTGAGGGCTTTATTTTTCATTTTGGAGTTTGGAGACCTTGATGAATGCAAGTATTTTATCATGCCATCTGATAGAAAAAGGAAGAATGAAAAAACAAAGAAAACCAAAGCAATGATTTGACCACTTTCCAACAAAAAAACCTCTCTGAAAGTGGCAATAGTTAACGTCTGTCAAAACTTAGAAAATGATAAAAATTAAAAAGAAAAAATGAAACTGACAATTTAATAGATTAGGCTACTAAAAAACCCAACCTTCTTACTTCTTAAAATCTGAGTAGAGATTTTTTCTTAAAATACACATTTCTTTGAGGGGAAAATAAATCCAACCCAATTAAATCCCAAATAATAAAAGACAAACCTTTGCAGAATTTAATAGTTCTGATTTGCAGATGTTGAAAGAAAATTCTACTCGTGGAAGTGTAATTTTTTTGCTTATATTGATATTTTGCTTTTTCTCTAATCATCTCCTGCCAGCAGACATCAAAGATGGACTACAGACTTAGATGAATGTTTATTCTGCTCTTACATTAAATAACTTATTTCTGGACTTGCCACTCTTGAGTTAAACAGCTATTGAGGTCCTGTTAAAACTATGACATCAAGCTGTTTGGACTGAAACTAGAACAGAATACCATTGGTACCAGGACAGTTCTTCCTTACCATGCTGACTTGTAAAATGTTTTTTGAGCTATTCACATCATTGTACACAGCTTGCTCAAGCCCAGCAAAAAAAATCCATTATAAGTTACTAGGCCTTGTAGGGTCAGGTCCAGATCAAATGAGGCATTTAAACTCCTAGCATCTATTTTGTTCTTTAATTGCCCAGTTAAACAGCTAGGAACCTAAATATGGGCTAGAACAATAATTTATCAACTGGTTTTGAGACTCAGTTCTGCACTGTGATGCAAACTCTTCCTCAATAAAGGCCAAAATCGTTTTGTCATGAAACTGTGGGTAATTAGGATGCTACCAGTTGTCTAGACAGTCACAGCTGCCCTGAAACCACTCTTGGAAATAATTAAAATTGATGACCTTAAGCCTTTTGATGATCTTTGCAACAAGGGAGCATCAACTCTTACAGTCTACTCGACTCTATATGCTCTCATCACAAAAGATTCTTAATAAAAGCCAAGGAGCTGGCTTTATTAGTTACTCAATGTTATTAGCAATGTGTTTCACATTACTAATTTTGAATTCACTAAGTAGCAGTGTTTTTTTCCTTTTTTTGTCTCCCAGCACAATTGCATTTGAAGTCTCTACATGATAATGATATAAAAGCCAAGGAGCTCTCGGTATAGACTGAGCCTACTGCATCGTACCCTGAATTACTCACAATTTGCCTGTGGAGTGTGTGAGCATAAAGGCAATAATCCACTGTTGCTCCTAGGCCAGACTAATCTACACTTCCATAAAAGTTGAAAAAATTGTGGGGCAGCAAGAAAAGGGGAGAAATTTCAACCTTAACTCATGGCTTTAGCAGAGTGTCTGCTCTTATACTGGCAGCAATGTCAAACAAAGCAGAGCCACAGAGTGTTCAAATTTCAAAATTGCTTGCAAATTCTCACTGAGACATTTGTCTTGTTACAAGACAAATATTTCCCCCCCTTTACTCTTTGTTCCCTTTTTTATGCAAGTCAAATTGCTGCTGAGCTTTGTGCTGGAGGCTTGAGGACAGGGTATGAGAACTGGAATGGGGAAAAAAGGGCTGTAGCACAGCCCAGTGGGCCCCTGTCACCACTTCCCAGTACTTGTTATCAAGAAGAGTGAACCAGATTTAACAAGATGATCAGCACAGGCCAGACTCTGCCCTTTAACACAATGATGAATCTACACAAATTCAGTGCCACTGATTAGATTTATACCTGTGGAAATCAAGTACTCTGTTTTGGTCCTCTAGAGCTTTCTGATTCTCCTAGCATCAGGGCACTATGTTGAACAACCTCCAGGCACCCTCAGCGATGCTCCTGCTATCCTGTCACTTCCACAGCTGTTAGGAAGTCGAAAAGAAGCCTTCTGGGTATGTCTTTTGTACACACCTTGAAACAAAGTACATTGAACTTTGTCAAAAAAACAGTTGAGTGAGTAGGAAAATGTCTGTGAGTATCAAATGCCATCAGATTTCGCAGCTAATATTCATTGCTGAAATGAGACTGCAACAAATACTTTGATTCTTTGAATGCCACCTGACAACTTTTCTTTAATATGATGTTTCTTGTCTGTCTAAGATGTGGCATGCATTGCTGTTATAAACAAACTATAACAATTTCTGCTCTATTTCCAACAGTTGAAATATATGCCACTGATTTTTCCCTCTCTTACTTAAGGTGTCTCAATGGCTCATCTCCTCGGCTGTCTTTGCCACAGTCAGAGCAACTTCTAAGCCAAGTACTATCCAAGCTTTGCACAAAGAACTAGAAGTTAACTGTGAATCCTGTAACTTGACTTGCTTACCGAGGTCTGATGACCAGTCTTCATGCATCCAGGGTGAAACTACACCTCTGGAGAAGGTGATGCTGTTGTTCAAAAATTGATTACTTAGCTAGACAAATTTATAATCTTCCAGAAAAAGCATTAATCACCAAGACACACTAAAAACAGTGGATTTGAAGACAGTGGCAAAAGTTTATGTCTAAATATAGGGCTAAACAATTATTTCTCTTTCCATAAGGTTGAAGAGCAAATATGAATGTCATTTCAGATAAGATTGATCACTATTCAGGAGCTTATAGCTGTGGATAGTAGGCTGTGCATTAGCATCATAAAAAGGTTTCATTGCTACTCTGAGGATGCAGTGTGTCTTGCTGCAATGGGTTAGATGATTTACTATCTTTTAAAAACAAAAACATATCCTCCTTGGGCAAGACGAGGCACAAGAGATGGTTCTGTTCCCATCTGACAGAAAGGAGCAATGCCCACAGCAAAGCATGTTTGTAACAGCTTGTTAACAAGTGAACTGCAGCCGTTTGTGATACTGTTTAGAAAACAGGGAGACTTTACTGTATGTTCTGACTATGGAGAACTTAGTGAGTATTAATTTGTTTTGAGTGGGAAAGAGGCTACAGGATGCAGAACTAATTACCAAATACCTAAAGAGGATAACAACTGATCAAGTTACAGGTAATTAATTAGCATCTATTTGATTTCCATCTCTAAAGACTATTTTGATAATACAAAACAAGCAACAGATTGTTTTTACATGTAGTCAGCTGTTAAATCATCAGAAAATTTTCTTTACAGTGCAAGTGGCTAGCTTTTTCTTTTTACTATAAAAATAAAGGAAAATATGGTGTACTATAAATGGATCCAAAACTGACATTACACCTTTGTAGTGTTTGGAATGGTTAGTGTCAGTGTTTTATAAGATGATTGTTTTGTGTTTGCTTTTTTTTCTTTCTCTTTTGTCAAAGGACAATTTGATGGGTTAGGCTTTATATATCCTCTTTTCCTTCTAAAAAGAAACAGGAAACATAGCATTTAGTTGTGAAAGAGACTAAAATGAAAGTATTTTGTGGCAGATGGGATTTTTATGAGCTGTTTGTCACTATATACCAGTCTTGTTAAGGAGAAATCGTTTTCTGCTTCATTACACTAAGATAGCTCTGTTTAGGGTTCCACTCAGCTGTGAAATTACTTTAAAACTTCTATAAGGAATGGAGATGGGATTTTTTATAAAAAAAAAAGATTGCTAACACAGTATAAGGAATAGAAATAAAATGGTCAAACACACTGTTTTTTTAGAAGCAGAGGGGAGTATAGAAATGTTGCATTGCATACTTACACTTAATCTGCTGGTTTAAGATAAAAAGAAGCTCCAGAGTACCATTATTTTCTACACCTACAAAAGGCAACGTTCACATTAGTCTACATATAAAGACTAAACAGATATGAGGGGAAAAAATCAAAACAACATTGGATTCTTTATGCTGCTTTTGAGGCAGATAAAGTACAAACAAAAGAATTAGATGCACACAGATATAAGTATGAAAATACTGGGCCAGATCCTCATTTGCCATCCATCCATGGACCCTGGAAGGATTATGCTGTTCTTATGCTTTTCTTGAGTGTAAACTCTGAATCTTTAGACCTTTGCCCTGAAAAATTACAATTTAACATATTCTCCATAACCTCTCATTGCGGTAGTTCTTCACTGTGACTATGTTTCAGTCCCTCTTTTCCATGTCATTTCTCTTTCACTCTTATTTTAATGCCACATCAAGAATTTATTCTATATATGAACTTTATATCATCTGCAATATAGCCCCTTTATTCTTAGTGTATCTTGTCATGCTTTTGTGGAAAGTTCATCAGGAAAGAGACTTGCCACAAGGTAAAGCTGGGTTGCGAGGACATGCTGACCCCATCTACAGTCAGGGGTCAAAAACCACCTAGCGGGCAGCTCTTCTTTGTCCTGCCCTGCTCGTACTGGTGTGGACTCAAAATTTTGGTGTATGCTCATGTAGAAAAGGTTGATCCCTGTCAGCCCCTCACTATGTATGTTTTAAAAGTTAGTAAATGCAAGTAAATGCAAGTTAGTAAATCCACAGTCCTCGCATCAGCTTCTGGGAATGGTCTATTCTCTTCGCAGCGGGAAGCTTTCCCTTAACCTTCATGACCATTGTCAAGCTCTCTCCTGCTAATTTTGCATGGGCTGTGTGGAAAGACACAGTCTCTGACTTTCCTCTTCTTTCTACCAATGGACAAAACAGAAAGGAATTTACACCTGCTGTAAGAGTGTTGCACACCACAGTGTTCTGGGAATGATTGCACCTGGAGAAGCCTGAATGCTCTGTTTTATCACTGTCAGTCACTCCCAACCTTCTACTTCAACTGAGACAATCTTCACCAGTGTTGTATTTCCCTCAGGCCTCCTCAACAGGAGAATTTCTAAACTTTTGGATTCTACATCTACTTTACCATATTCCACAGAGCACTTCCTTAATGTTGGAAAATCTCAACAGGATGTCCATATATGAGGTAATCACACCAGACTCTATTATAACTAATGGATAAAATAGGCACTCAATGCTGTTATTTGTCTACCTTTGAGTGACAACTTTTTTGGATGAGCTGAAATATGGTCAACACTCAGGCAGATTAAGCCCTTCTGAAAAAGAAGGCAGTAGCTGATGAATATTGATGAGCACGTTTCCCATTGCATTACCCCAAGTTTTATAAAGAATAAAATAAGTGTTTATTCTGGACAAGAACATTTAAACAGGGGCAACTTGTGCTTGTGGAATTTTTATGTCGAAAATCTGGGTACATATTGTCTTCATGCATATGCATTTACAGAAGTGATATGAGTAGGAATTAACTTCTA
The DNA here is from genome assembly GCF_041296385.1 of Aphelocoma coerulescens. NCBI lineage: Eukaryota > Metazoa > Chordata > Aves > Passeriformes > Corvidae > Aphelocoma > Aphelocoma coerulescens. Next base: position 32,447,605 of record NC_091014.1, on the reverse strand, counting down.
ATCTTTTGAAGGGCCTTGTCTTTTAGATTTACTTGTATATTCTTCTTACCAGTTCAAAAAAATTTTTATCTCCTGATCATGTTTGCCATGGAGAACTGATTATTTTAAAGTGTGTTAATTAGGTGTTAAATTTGCAACTTAAATTCACCTGACTTGTGCGCCTTTGTGAGTCAGATGTATGTTCTATGAAATGTTTTTATCATTACTGAAGCTGCACACTTAGTTCAGAAGATCAGTATCACTAACTGCACTCTTTTTTTGCCAGTTTCATGTTGTCTATGTCAAATCTTCTTTGTTTTGTTAAGTCTAAGTTTCTGACTAATTCAAATCTCCCAATACTAAATTGATGTACCCTTTCCTAAAAGCTCTTTTTAATGTTTGACTCACACATTCAGTATTTTTACAGCTTCTATTAATAACTCTATATAAGCAAATTGCAAGTGAGATTCATTTATGATTAAATTATGCTTCCCAAAGAATTGCGCAGTGAATTACTTCACACTCACATTGTAACTTTGGATCAGCTTTCTGAAGGTGCATTAGCACAGAGGTGTGATCACAAGCACTGCTCTCTGTACTTACAGCTTTTTAAGTACTTGTGTACTTAAAATTGCTTAGCTCTTCACACCTGGGGACTGAAACACAGTTGATATAAGTTTCTTTGACTCTTTGACTCAGTGTTACTCTTACAATATATATTTTTATAGATAGGTTTTTAAAGAGCTGCAAACCCTTAGCATAGCCTGAGAGTAGCATTTTAATAATCTTCTAAACCTCCTCAGGTCTCTTACACAGCACACCAAGAATTGTTGTATTTGGGAGTGACTGCCAAAATCCAGATCACACCATGGATAATATATGGTCTGTCAAGACTTGTGAGCATTAATATAAACTGCCTTGATATAGAAAGGCAGGCTCATAGTAATTGTATCTCTAATCACCAAGGAGGAATTACAGTGATAATAAGGAACCTTCTACAGCAACTCTTGATCTCTTACCTGGAGTTTGCCTTGTAATGAGAGATTTATTTCCTACAGCTCTTCATTCCCCCGTGAACTCGGGAGAAGAGGTGAACAAAATAATATGAAAATGAAAATGCCTACTCTGGCATGACTTGCGTGCAATGCACAGGATATTATTGTTCCAGGCTGTGATCCCCTCTTAACTCTACAGGCCTTGTCTATCTTTGAGTTATATGTGGAATGGCCATGAATGCCAGTGTACCAAGACAGTGGAAAGTACTTGATCCCATAAATTATATTCAAATATGCAAGTTTAGTTATTCAAATGTTCTTAAGACAAATGTGGTCATTCACAAAGACATGGACTCATTTAATCTAAATTTAGATCTAATTAATAATCAGATTGGAGATCTATTTTTTTTTTTAAAGGTAACTGGGTTGAAAAAGAAGAGGTATTCAAATAGGTCATCTGCATTATTTTTTTTTACAATCTAAGAAGACAACAACTTTAGTTGTGCATGGGAAGTGCAGGGATTGATGCTTACTACTAATACAGTTACACTTGAAAGTACTGTAACCTTCTCTAGTGTGTGAGAAGAAAACCAAATTATTGAGCACAGGTTTTTCTGTCCAAGTGAACTAAAATTAGAAAAGACAAAATAAGTAGTACAAAAGGGTAGAAAATTTTAATTTTAACTGCTTCTTGAGCTATTGAAATCAAAATAGGTCCTACTTTAGACACATTTAACAGTCTGAAATTAGACTCTTAACTGATAGAAAAAGACATAACTCTGTGACACCCAGAGGCAGCTTATCTAAGCTGAGAATCTGTTTTACAATATTTTTCTCAAATTATGTCCCTAAGCTATTAACATGACTAAAAGAGAAGTCAAAATCTGTCCTTTGGCCAGCAATTATGACCTGATGTGTAGCACACTAACTAAAGCCATATTTCAAACTGAACATACTTACAAACTGTGAAAAGGCTTGACAATCCAATTAAGGAAACTTTAAATGACTAAACTCACAATTTGAAAATAAAGAAGCAGTTGGTTTGCTTGCCTACAGAGAATTTTCAGGCAGATTTTATTACGAGAAAGCTCAAGTACTCCAGGCTTAGTGACAGCTAAATCCTACAATATGCTATATTTGGCAGTAGCTCTTGGAAGAGATGTATGTATCTCCTTTTCCTGTTAAAGATAGGTGTTACATCTTCAGTATTACTGGTGCTGAGTATAAAAGTTTCCATCATAACGATGAATAACTAGACAGTTACTCTCAGGTGGCTCTACTAGGTAGGTTTTTATAATCTTGCTATACTTCAGGATGTCAGGCATTTCTTTATTTCAAAAAATTTAGAACGATAAAACTCACAAGAAAGGAAATTAGAATTAGAGGAACCAACCAAACTTTTGAGCAAATCTATTTTCCTTGCTGCCCTGTATCAGTTCACCTGTTTCTCTGCTTATTTCTTTCTTTATGCTCCAAACTTCTCAAAGCCTTTCTGTGGTGTTTAGCGGGAGTGACTGAGTTGGTTTGTTGTTTTGGTTTTGTTTTTTTCCCTGCAAAGTGATGGATTTTTGTCTTGGGATGTTACAGCTATAGATTTTTGAGATTAAAAATCAAAATCTTCTCTTTAAATACTATAGGTCAGTCATTTATTACCCCTATTCAGATAGTTTCCTAGGGCTGGAAGGGCTATCCCTGTCTTCCACAAGAGCAGCAGCAATTACGTATGGGTCACAGAGCATACATTTGTTGGGAATTGGCAACTTCTGGAAAGACATATGCATTTCCATAATTTTTTATTACTTTTCAGAAGATAATTCCACAAGGAGTTTATAAATTACCACTTAGAAGACCCTGATCATTAACTAACTGCTGTTAGCAGGTGTTCACACTGAGACGGAATCTTCAATGAAGACTTTGTTTAAGTAATGACTCTTAAATGTGGGAGCAAGGTCCACTCTGTTAAATGACATAAAAATATTGCTCAGAGAGCAGTTCTAAAAGAAAACTGAAGTGCCTAAGGGCTTTTGAAGTGCAAAGGATGACTTCTGAATCCAGAGGTCTTCTTACTCGCCATTCTATAATCTCTTTAGTGAACACCAACATGATTTTTTTATCTGAAACTTCCCTACATTCTTTTTGTAGGTGCCCACCATTACCTTAGGCAAGCTGCTGGCTGCCTCAGCTTCAGAGAGTCGCATAAATGAAGTCTGGGGGTGACTAAAGCCCATGAGGAACCTGATCTAATGCAGATGCATTAAGGTACAGTTCATCACAAGTAGTACCCTTGCCATGGGCCTTGAAGCTTGGGGAAATGCAAGGACCTATTCAGACTCAAAGTGACTCAACTCATTTTTCACAAATATGGTACTCTAGTGCCATTCCAGCGACTTGGAATATTCCACCTCTCCTCTAGCCACCTCCCTAGACAGCCACAGCTACCTCAAACTCCATCTCGTCCCTACCTTGTGCACATCTTGTACACCACAGGCAGTGTTATCTCACTGTAAGAAGATGTGTAGACAGGGCTCTTAGTGGTGGACTTGTCAGTGTTACATTTACAGTTGGACTTGATTATCTTAATGGTCTTTTGCAACAAAAATGATCCTAATAGTCTATGATTCTATGACTTGAATACCTACATTTGGACATCAACTCCTGCCCTAAATTACCAACCTTGCTGTTGAAATATTTTCCTTTTTTTAATACATGTCCTTCATTCTTTATTCTCTTTCATTGATTTGGTGACCTCTTTTTTTTTTCTTTTTCTTTTTTCAATCTCTTGGATAAATTTTCAGTTAGGAGATGGAGTATTTTCTAAATTCACAAGCATCATACACCTTTGATCAGTTTCTGATCTGACAACAACATGCTCAGACAACATCTGCTATAAAGGATTTAGAGGAAAGAAAGAGGACACAACATAGAAAGTGTTGTGTAGAAAATGTAAACATAAATGCACAACGAGGTATTTATTTAAGGAGGTAGCGGCCTTCAGTTGTAAGAGATAGCTGGGCAAAAGAGTGGGACTTCCCAAATTTTTTGGGAAAGGATGAATAGTTATCAGAACTGAAACTGAAGTAAAGCAAATGTAGTATTTGTCTATATACTGAAAGCTACAGGTCTCAGTTGACACTGAAGATAAGCAGCTTGGAACACAAGTGTACAGCCCATGAATATATTTCTGTGAGTGGGCGAAAATGAGTGAAATACATAACACACTCTAGGACACTGAAAACCTGTTGTCTCCACTGTCTCTGCAGGCCTTATTGTTTGCTGTCCTGCTCTGGCTGGACTGCAGCAATGGCAACTTTACTATTTACCTTTTTTTTTCTCTCGTAGGAACGGATGACACCAGCTTGCTATTCTCAGCCACAAGCCAGGGACTACTGCTTTCTTCTGTATACCAGATAAACAAGCTGAGACTCAAGTATATTGTGGGGAAAAGTTTTGAGCATGGATAGTAAAGGGATTTAGACTAAAATAATTGACTCTTCTTCAAGCATAAGCAGTAAGTGCTGGGGATTAGTGTTCTTTTTTTATTTTTTTTCCTTTTCGATTTGTCTCTTGTTGTCAGTGTGTTTCTTATTTAATTAATACCACAGACAGTAAATCATTTCCTTGTTTCCAAATTGTGACAGCTTTAGACACTTTTAGAATAAGAGCTGTTGTAGTGTGAAAGAAAATCCAAACAAATATATGCTTCAAAATGATTATTTCACCCTAGAGACTTAATTTCTACAAAACAGATTACTGGAATACAGTAAAATTCCCATTAAAACATAAGTCATCAATTTTCTGTTGAGTGAAGCATAACTTAAATTATGAGGATTTAATTATAGTAATGATTATACTGTTGGGGTTGAAAGGTGATTCATTTTCTGAGCTTGATTTTTTTTGTGCTTCCTTTTCTGTATTTCTCATTAGATTCACTCCATATGTTCCCAAAAATCTTTCTTTTATAAGAGGAACTGAGCCACTCCATAACCATGTCTTTGTTTTCCCAGAAGCTGGTTGAATTTTAAAGGTGATCAAATAAGACATTTTTGAAATACAGAGCATGGCTCTGGTTAGTGCAGTAGCTCACACTTGGCACCTAGGGATCTGCAGGGATTCTTCCACAATGGTTTAGCACACAAGAGTGCCATTTTGAAAACACTTCCTACCTAGAGATTTCCCTGCCACAGGAGCCTGCTGCCTCCAGCTTCCTTCTTCCCTCCAGCTGATCCTTGTCTGGAGACTGATTGGCAGCTTCACTGTAGTTTCTCAGTGCTTTTAACTTGCTTATTCATGATACGGAACATCCTCTGCCATTATCACAATGTTTATTCTAGTGCTGTCTCCTAATCAAAAACTCCTTTTCCTTTATTCAAAAATTCAAAATTTGGTTTGATAAGCTATTCTGAGCCTGGCTATAAGAATATAAGGTAAAAAAGGATCTAACAATGGGCCTCATGTGTCCCTTAAGCCTGCTTGATGCTTTTATCACAATTTGTAAGTGGTGTTGCAAATTCATTTGACTGTATGTCATAAAAACCTGATGCTGTGTATATCAGTTTGCAGTAGTTTAAAAAAAAATTATTATGTAACTTGAAATAACTAGTAATATCTATGTACTGAACCAGCAAATGAAAAAATCTACAGGCAACTGGATTCATTTCAGTGTTTGCAATGTATTAACTACATTTGTCTTGCAGCTGCAGTCCTAATCTTAGTACAAAAATAGACTATCGGGATCTAAAATCATGTGCAAGCAAAAGGTAATTCAAATAAACTAAAGAGTATGTCAAGAAAAACAAACAGCTGTACCTAAAGAGTTGTTATAGCACGTATTTAGAATAAATTGTTTGATCTTCTGGTCAACAAACCTGATCAATTTTCTACCATTCGTCACCTCACCTGACTTTACAAGAAATATAGTTGGTACCTTGATAATGTATTTGTGGCACTATTACTCTCCAGACCTCTCTAGATAAACACCTAAATGAAATGAGGATTTCCAGGTGTTATGAAATTATAGGCAAACATCATCACTTCTACATGTGAGGAGTAGCACACAAAAAGGTATTGTCATACAAAGGAAAAATACAAAATAGGAGATATTCATCATTTGCTTGTAGTATCTTGAGGATATATTCCCCTTTTGGGAATATATAAATATATAACTCTCATGTCTCTATCAAGGCAAGTTTTTGAATGCATAGAATCCATAAGTCCGTTTTTTCATGTTTCTTTATTATACCTGACATGTTTCATAGTGTTCATTTCTTCCATAATTCCACTGATGCTCTTTTACTGCATGTCTCAATAAATTTGTCTCATCCACATACCATCTACAACTGCAGCAGTAAAAGCTGTCAGTGGCTGAGGAAATGTGCCTTCTTTAAATAGTAGTTATATCTCACTTTTCTTCTCCTACATTATCCAAAACTTTTTTTATTCTCTGCCTCAGCACATTGTTTATTAATGCCAAAATTACAATATTCTATTTGACAGAGTAGTTAACACTGGCACTTTTATAATGGAAAAACAAACTTAATTAATATGTCATTCTGTCTGTTAAACATGGTGTGCAGCTTTGAAACCTTGTTGTGATTGGAATATCTTAGGAAAGGCAAAAATAAACTGTATGCAATAAAGTTCAATTGCATTATTTGTATGTTTAATTGGCAGAGGAATAAACTCAGATACCAGAAAGAATTTTAACTAGGAATTTCAGTTCATTTTCTATTTTTAAACTATTTCAGTCTATTTCAATTTTAAACTACTTCAACTCTGGAGACTGTGATTTGTTAGGGGAGATTTTACACAACCAAGAGTAAGGAAAAGAATGGTAAAGATGAGACTGTACCTTAGTCCTGCTAATTTAAGGATCATAAAACTAAATAGAAACTGTATGTTCACATGTGTGAGAGTGTATTGTAAAAACTTCACCACCTCTTCCATATAACCTTAGTTTTGCAGAAAAGAATATTAAATTGTGCTAGTAGTTTTTCCTCACAGTAACTTTTTTTCCTCACAGACATTTATCTCTATTTTTATCCTTGATAATATGATCTAATCTAGAGGCATGTATTAAGGTGCATTTTATGCCTTCTGTATTATTACAAAGATAAATATTGCATAGTGTAAGCTCTTAGTTTAGCCTGACCAAGATAAATTCTTAATTTTAAATCTGGAAAAAATCCCTCAAGTTGTCTTCTATACTAGAGAGACAACAAGACTGAGTTGGAACTACTTAATGAACAATGTACTTGCCAAATCTTTATAATAATGTTTGACATATTAAGAAATAGTTTTTTCAATTTTCATGAATTTCATTTGTTCATGAATTTCATGAACAAAATGGTCTATGCCATTATGCATATGACTAGGAATAGTTTTCTTATTTATATAACTTTTATAGGAAGTCCTCATGCACTTTGCTCTATGTAACAGTAAAAAGCATTCACTGCATTCACCATAAATTACATAATATTTTACTTATCATTTTTCTGAGGTTCTATTTCTCATAGTATGAACAACCTTGCAAGCACTCTGCAGTGACAATGTAAATGTTAGTATTGAATGCCTTTTTCTTCTCCATTCTGTCACTCAGCACTTCAGTGCTTCAAATATTTATACTGAAATATGTCACATCTACTGGGCAAGAAGAGGTATTTTTGACATATTTCAACAGTGCCTGCTGAAGTAATTTTTTATGAGTATAAGCAAACTTAAATTAAGCAAAAGTTTCAATTTATTTTTGCATTTCTATCTCAGGAATTTGTATAAATGTTTGAGCATACTAGGAAGATGTGGGTTCTGTATCACTGAATGCAGGCATATACATAGACAGCAGCTGAGGAAATGTTTTTCCCTACAGTCTCTCTTTTGCAAACTCTAATCCCAGGAGAAATCTTGAGCAATAGTAACAGGGTCTATGTGGATGAGAGAAAGAATGCATTTGCTGAATGCCCATAGCACTGAACAGCTAGATATTTTCAGTCAGCACAACTCATGGTCTCTCATACTTGTCATACCAGCCAGTCTGGTCTGCTGATAGCAATATAGAGGAACTAAGAGCATTGACAAATTCTTGTCATCAGTGTACTGCAGAGGAACACAGAAAAGATGAGAAATCCCATGTAGTAAGGGAACATTAAAAAATACTAAACATTAAAATTCCCTAAATGAAATATCAGCCTATCTGTCTAGCATTTTATTTTTATATCAATCTGTTTACTTTTTATACCAATTTAACATTTCCAATGTATTTTGGTTTAATTAAACAAGCTAATATCTAAAGATACAGTAAATATTTTTAAGCTTCTCCATGCAATCCACTCTGCACCAGCTGGCCTCAAAGCCAGATAATACTTACTAACACTTTAAATTTATTTTATAGGTTTATTCTGAATGAATCAGAGGGCTCTCTGATTGCTTTATGCTTCATAATTTCTGAATTCATTAAAAAATATCTCAAGAAGAGGAATGGAGACTTCAGAAGTTCCACTAGAACCAGAACTCTTTGAAAACCACTGAAGTAGGTTGAAACAAAGCTTAATTCCGTATCTCCAAGCCACAAGAGACAGTAAAAAAGAAACAAAGCAGAAAACAGCTTACTTTCTGGCAGTAGTAGGTTTTTTAGCACTACATAGTTACCCTTTTAAAAATTCATTCAATAATTCAGAAAATGTTAACTATCAAGCAATATTATTTCAGGCATGAAGAGAATTGTACCAAAAAAAAAATTTTTTTTAGATTGACTGTACCAGAGCTTTTTAGATCACTAAGTGCTTCTTTAGGATTTGAGCTAAATACTTACATGCCAGAGCTTTATATAGTTGTTTCAAAAAGCTGTCTGTGCCTTGAATTTTGTAAAAGTTCTTGCAGATTTCTCACAGTCCTACAATTAAGTAGGAACACATTGTCTTGAAGTTAAGGTAACTCAGGAATGGGAAAGTAGGGAGATTTTCTTGAGCAAATGGCAAGTTCACTGAAAATTGAAGGTTTGGAACATCTGAAACTGTTCACAAAATCAAGTCAAATGTACCAATATACTGTTTCAGATAATTAAAAACACAGACAGTAAGTAATAAAATTTATTAAACTCTGAATATTTTTCCCGATCCTTATTTAGTTTTGCCTTGCACACGGCTCAAAGAAGAGACAGCTCATGAAGAGCCTTAGACTTCTGATTGCTCTACTCTTATGGTCCAAAGACAACCTACATCCAAATACAGTTTTGTAGGTATCACACCCTATTTTGATGAGCTTGGACTACCATACATGACATATGTGAAATGCCTAATTTTAAGATGGGGCACTATATACACTGAGCAGACTGACATCCTAGAGAGTTCTTGGACTATTAGCCCACCTTTCAGAAGACCTGAAATTGTCAATCTAATATGACTGAGTAGATTCAGTCAACAAGAGTGTTTCTCATTATTTTTTATTTCCTATTGCAAATTTTGGCCAAATTTTAATATCACATTCTGAAGATTGAATCACTCAACTCATATATTGCAAGACATATATTTAATATAAAAATAAATTTGCAATGTAGCATACCACTCTGAGTTGTTATAGCTAGGCACTATGTAGGAGATTGACTGATAATTTCAAGCCCTCCCTCAGCATACAATTTAGTAGTGCATTGTATGATGTCTTCCCTCATTAGAAAAGGAGAGGGAAAACAAGTAGAGCAAGCAAAAAATATGACTTTCATTTGCAATCGAGGCTCAAGTAATTATGTTTACAGCATGAATTTTAAAATTTTCCTGCTACTCAAAACTTTAGTCTGCTTTTAATTAAGACTTGCATGTTGGTTGAAAAAATAAAGCATATTTGCATAGAAATAAGCGTGGCAGACTGAAATCTTAATTTTAAGTAATTTTAATCACTTTCCTGGACTGATAATTATTTCTAGTTGATCCATTTGAAGTGATTCCTTGCAGCAATTTAATATATTCACACCAATTGAAGTTTTCCGTGGGACTGAGAGATCATGTACACGTGATATCTCTGGGAGGGGGAAAACCATATTTTTTATCATAGCCTAACAATCAACAGAAATTCTTAGTCCATCTTGCTTGAGCTTCAACAAAATAACATTATAATTACTTGTAGCTCTAGGTAAGGTAAATATTTGATGTTATAGTGGTGAATCAGTTTTAGTGATACACAAGTCAGCTGATGATAGATATGCTCTGAGCCTTAGCCTTTAATGGTAGCATGGATATTAATAAGAAAGGCAAGGTCAATTCTACTGCATCTGTTGTTGTTGCTTCATGCTACAGGCAGATAACCTGGGAGACAGAACCAGCAGAACATCCAGCTAATGAACTCCCTTGAGACTGATGCTTTTCATAAGCTGAAAAACAGAAGATTGCTATTAGCAAGCTCAGCGCTGCAAAAATAGTTAAGAATATATTTTGCTGCTGAAATGTCTTTAAAAGGTGATAAAACTAATGCTCTTCAATGCAAAGAACCTGTACCATGTTCTAATTTAAACCTATAATTCTTTTGCAAGCTGCATACACTGAACAAAAACTGGATTTCATCAGATTTCTTATGAGTGTTACTTTATATTTGCTTCCTCCTGAAATTTTCTAAGAAACACAAAAGGACATTTTATAAATTACAAAAAAAACAAAAACAAAAACAAAAACACCCCACTTTTAACTGTGCAAGGACAAGAAACTGGGTCTGGAAATCTGCTGATGCTGTGACAGTTCCTAGCTGACACTGATGTTTTGGGGTCATGTGGAATAACTCTCTAGTGCAATGTACCAGAGTTTCCCAGAACAATTTTACTTCTCTATTAAAAATACACTTTAGTAAGAAAACGTCGCTAGTAGATGGAACATCCAGAGCATAAGTTAGCTCAGTGCATTACACTCAGAAATATTAAATCAGCTGTTTTGGAGTACTCTGAAAATATTTCAGAGGATGTTTGATGCAGGACTGATGGGATTTACAGACGGAGAGGTACCTAAAGGATATATCTGAGTCTGTAAACTTTGCAGAGTTATATAAGTTGCAATGTTTGCATCCCACTGCAGTTCCTGCTCTTTAATCTTGCATTTAGCTGAGCATTTTGAAGGATTGCTTCACATATTTTTATTTTACAGCTTCACATAGCACAGGCATGAAAAAAGCAAACATGTGGGAAGGAAGTCATATGGATTGGAGCGTTTAATATGGAGGAGGTGAGAGGAGGAAAGGAAATTATGACAAAATTAAATATCTTACATGCTCAAAAATGTCTTCAAATTTTCTATTATATTTTTGGGGTTATGTCTGAAAGTTATCTAACTAAAATGATGAATCAAATCAAGACATTGCTAAAATATTAGAGGAAGTATTTATGGCAAATTAGGAAACAAAATTTCCGAAAATCTTTATTGCAGAAGAGGATGTTTGTGAAAAAACATCTTTATCCCCAGTGTGAATGCTGGCCTGGGGAAAAATCTCAAGCAGCATTTGCATTCTGCTCATCTTACTTTGCCTACATAGCAACTCTTCAAGAAATTAAAATTACTTTCTCCAAAAACTGGGAATGAGTAAATCAAAAAGTTTTTGTAATTTCAGGCAGGCATAGGAGACTGAAAACTTTGCCAGAAAAATTGAGATGAAGTCAGTATGGAAGGCAGAGATTTAGGAGTGAAGAGGAGGAGATAGGCAGGAGTTCACATTTCACGGTTCTTAAAAATCATTAATTTTTTGCAGGGATAACATAGTCTTAGACAAGATTTGCCACTGAGGTCTGTTGTTAATGCATGTGTTGCCAAGGACATGAGAATAAGGAAGCTGATGGATGCTGTTGGCAATATTTACTTATCTACTTCTATAACAATTAAGTTTAGGTTTCTTTTAGCACAGACATCAGGACTAAACTCAGTTTTGCCTTGATACAAAAAAAGCTTAGTTTTTTTTCCCCCTTTTTTCTTCCTTTATTTTCCTATTTTATTTTATCTTTTTGTTTCTATGTCAGAGACCAAAGGACAGAAAAAAAGAACAAGATCTATATTTGGGGGAAGGAACAAAAGAGGAGACAGAAAGCTTTCTTTGCTATTTGTGGATAGCTTGCAAATTGTGATGGCGGATAGAGAGACAATAACAACCCTTCTCCCTAAATGGTTGTGCAAGGTGCAACCTGAAGTCCCACACCTGGATTCATAATCTCCAGTGTGTCCAGGATGAACCAAATGGAGAAGCTCCATGGGAAAGGGGGCTCCAGGGCCAGACCATACACACCCCAATGTATCCCAAAGCCATACCTGGGACAGAATTCACACTGGATCTTCTTGCACTGGTTTATCTTGAGCATATAGCCCAAGAGACTTCTACTTATCTAGTCTCCAAACTGAAACAGTGACAAGTCTCCTTCCCTACCCTTCAGGTAAGGGAATTGGTCAAAATAACATAAAATAAGATTTGCACATATTTTTTAATTTCCAAAACATTTTTATTATAACCTAGGCTTCGTCAGCCCTTGAGGGCCCGACATTGAATGTTAACTTTCAGGTCAGATTCTGTATCCTGTGCAACAGGAACCACAACTACTGGGCTTCAGCAAAAGTGCTATTTATAATAAATACAGCAAGAGTAATTGACACAATACTATCTGTATTCCCGTTTCAAGGCATTTATGTAAAGTGTACAGAAAGGACAAGATTATGTAACAAGTCTGTGTGTCTTTGTGTTTAACATGTGTGGAAACTCAGCATGAGATGGAGGCCTTTGGATGCAAATCTCTTCACTAGCTTCACTTACACAGAAGGGTAAGATTTAGGTATTCAACACACTTCAATAAATATAAAACTCAGTTCTATATATTAGTGTGGATTCCAGATGCATCAGAAATGGCCTAGAGAGCTTACATTTTAACTGGACTACTGGCTTTACCTAGTTGCTTCAAATGGAAACAGAGAATCAACGAAAGTAATTGTTACATAGTACTTTGTCATAAATAAAATCATGGCAGGGCAGTTACATTCAGAAAGCTCTAAATACTAATTTTCATATGCTTTTTCTTTGTATATGAAATTATTTGAGGGAGGGAAAAATAAATTATTATAAATAATAATGTTATCAAAAGAAAAACAGATTTTTTTTTTTTAATAAAAATGATCCCTCATTTCACTTTTGATTGTTAGCAACCACAATCTAACTAATGCCATAATTCTGCACTGTATTTTAGCTTCAATTTGTCATTGGTTGAAAACAGAAGTAACTGTAAATTATCTTTAATCTCATTAAAAAAAAAATGAAAATAATAGCTTTAAGTTGAAAAAAAAGATCTCAGTAGATCTTCATTACATATAAATACAGAGTTGGAAAGCTAAATGTAATTCTTAAAAAGGCCTGTCTTGATTTTTAATTCTAGAGACTCATGTTATATGTGAAACAAGATAAAATGTGCATTTTCTATCATCCTTCTTAAACACCATAGTAGTCACTATTGGCCAGACAAGTATTTATGAGGTATGGCATTGCTGTCGGCAAAACTATTTATCTGTATGACACTGCATGTCACTTTTGAACTTCGACTTGACATCCATAAAATTACATTTTCATCACACTGAGAGATCAAGCTTTCTGTGCTGACTCACTTGGGTCAACATTTTGCAAATGACTGGATTTACCACTTGAACCATAAACCCTTTGTGAATAGTTTTGTGCATTGATGTCTGATAGCCTAGGGCACAGATCATAATTTCTGAGCTAAAGAAGAGGTGTCAAAGCAAAATTAATTTCTTTTTTGCATATCAGATTACTATATACTATTCCAACTTCCTTTCTCATGTGATGATTGTTAAATGTCTTACATACTGTTAAATTAGATGAATTTGCAGACACTCTAAAACTACCCAATTCCCTCAAGACTTATTTTTAGTATCTTTATAGCAGTTTGAAAGATCAACTGCCCCAGTAGACTAAAAGCTTTTAATTGATAATGGATTTTTTTCCTGGTGGGAAGTCTTTGGCTTGATTTCCAGGTAGTGTTTACAAACTCAGCAGAGATATGAATTTCAGATGAGTGTGCAAAATAGAAAAGCTGCCGTTTGTTTCAATTGACTGGAGTGATTGGTGGTGTTTCATCTGTCTGAGCATCTGCAGCTTAGAGATGGATGAGATGTAACACACAGCTGGATAGCTGACCTCAAAAGAGCAAAAGCCCATTGTGCCCTATATGCCCTGGTTATCTGAAATGCCAGCTGAAAGTCTGCACAAAACTTTTAAATTAAGAAGTTTTATGTGAGCAACAGCAGGTCTTGTCTTTTTTGGATGACAAAATATTTTCAGTAAAACAAAGCTGCACTGAAAAATGTTAATTATCCAGGCTTTCTGAAATGTTTCCCTCAAAACAAAATTGGTTACACAAGCTTAACCACAGCCCAAGGGAGGATATCAGGTGACTGCCTAAGATTTCTTTAAAGTTTACACAGATTGCATGTTGGTTGAAGTTGCAGAATCCCATGGGATCTAGTTTAGCCCAGAACATCTCCATTCCCCCAGATAAACCAGCCTTGCAGTTGTCTGCAGATGCTTTGTGGATCTGATATTCTAAGACCAGTTCCATGAATATCTTTTAGGAAAGCTTCAAGTTCTCTGGTCATTGGCTCCTGCTGGCAATGTTCTATCCAAGAAACAGGAACGACTTACAGTGATATCTCACCTAGAGCTCTATACCAAAGGACAGGGGAGGGCACTACTCCCTCCATTAAACCACTTCACTGTAATGTCGCTGTGTATGACGTGGTTTCTACGTGAACACGCCAAATAAATCTCAAGATTGGGATTTATTTTCAGACAGGTACTGTCTGCATGTTCATCCCTCCTTACAGTGTTGTGCTTTGTATTTGTAGCTAGGACAGTGTTGATAACACACAGATGTCTTGGCTACAGCTGAGCCATGCTGCAAAGCATCAAGGCTGTCTTTTCCCACCCACATCCCCAAAGGCCAGTAGTCTGGGGGTAGAAAAGAGGCTGGGAGGGGATACAGCCAGGACAGCTGACCCAAAGTGACCAAAGAGATAATCCATGCCATGTGATGTCATGCTCAGCAACAAAAGCTAAGAGAGGGAGTGGAAGGGAGGAGGCAGAGTTTGTCTTCCAATGCAACCTCTACAAGTAAAGAGGCCTTCCTTCCCAGGGAGTGGCTGGACATCACCTGCTAATGAGAAGTAGAGAACAAATCATTTTGTTTTCCTTCACTTCTATGTGTGGCCCTTTGCAATTCTTTACTAAACTGTCTTTTTTTGACCCATGAGGTTTTCATCATATTTTTTTCCCCTGTCTTGGTGAGGAAGGGGGAGTGATAGAGCAACCTGGTGAGCATATAGGGGCCACCACAGTTACATGCAAACTCACTTCTTTATTGCATTCTTGAAGGCAACTGGCAACACATCAGAGAACATGCTGTGTCTTCACCAGGCATTTTGTACAGTTTATGAAGGTATAAAACTTCCATTTCCCTTGTGTTTTTTACACGCCAGTATAAAGAAAGTGAAAAATGAGCTGCCAGATGCAAGCATGAAGAGACATTCTGAACATCAATAAACTCAGTTTCCATCTTCTATAGGTGAATGAAATGAAAATAGCTGCCCACAGATGTAAAGCTAGGGATGAGTTGAGGAAAATAAATCAACAGATCTCTTGAAAATGAAGTAAAATTGGGAGCTTATTTGGTGTATGACTGGGCAAGATCA
The DNA here is from genome assembly GCF_041296385.1 of Aphelocoma coerulescens. Taxonomy (NCBI): domain Eukaryota; kingdom Metazoa; phylum Chordata; class Aves; order Passeriformes; family Corvidae; genus Aphelocoma; species Aphelocoma coerulescens. The sequence goes on along the minus strand of NC_091014.1, from coordinate 32,431,932 downwards.
GCAAGGAGGAAAAATTATCAGATAGATTATGTGCACAAATTTGTCTTCTTTTCTTTACTGTTATGCCAGGACAGATGATTTGAGGACACAGGATTTGGGGTCTGGCTTCCTTCTTTCTTCTTCACATACCTATTGCTGGATGTCAAATACTCCCAGACAACTCTGTAATCCAACATTTCAATCAGTTACGGGCTTTTCCTATATGTAAGTACAAGTCATGGTACAGCCTCAAAAGTGGGACAAGTTGATCTTCCAGAATCCTTCCCCATCACAGTCATAAAGCAAATACTGATGTTCTCCTCAGTAAAGGGGATGTATAGGTCTATCATTCTGATTAATTGTATAGGATGATTTCTTCACTGCTGCCATTCCTGTATCTTCATTGACCTTAAAGGATACCCACATTCCCTAGCATCCTTGAATTTGCCTCAGGTCAGTAACAGTCAGGCTGAGGAATGTGAGGGGTTTTGTTACTTGAGAGATGGTATTTGGAGTGCTCTCCAAAGTTTTGGGTACCTTTAAGTTTTTATTAACCACAATTATATTTTAAGTAATATTAATATTATCATTTTAACCAGTAGACATTTTCTATTTTGTTATTCTTTCTGAATCACTCTCCTTCTCATATAATACAGGATGCCTTTTTTTGTCATGCAGTTTTAGCAGAAGCCATTTGCACTCATACAGCTTCCCATTAAATCATATTCAAAGTTGGGAATTGCATTTCTCGTATCAGTGAAGCTTTCTGAAATCTCCCTTTTCATTTCTAGTAGCTATGACAGGAACAGCAAAATCCATATCATGTGGTTGCTTAAAATTTTTTTCCCCCCACTTACTACAAAATTCAGTTTTACCACTCAGTTTGTTGCCTGATAAATTAAACATTCATAGGTTTTTTGCAAACTCTATGCTGTAATCCACAGATTGAACCAAAATCATCATTTATTTTCTGTGGTTTCTGCACTGATTTTCACTTCTTTTTTCACTCAGTTTGCTGCAGCCTCTTAAAAGATTGAGCTTGAAGCCATGCATGAAATATTGTTTCTCATGATGAAAGCACATGGGCATTGTTGACTGCTGTGCCAGATTGAAACTAATCTGTGGTCGAGGTTCTGACATACATCATCTGTATGTGTTTTACAGATGTAGTTCAGGTTAGATGATGATGATGATTCCACTTGCTATTAGCAACAGCAGTCATCATCATTAAGACTCTGGTCAGTCTGTCAGGAGCAGTCTTGACACGACTTTGTTTTGCAAATAAACTACACTCAGTTGCTTAAAACATTGTGTAAGTGTTCTGTAAGATAATAGTGCTTTGATTTATGTATTTCAGATACATTTTCAGAAACAGTTTCATGTTTTCATTTAAAAATTTGTAATCACCAGTTGCTTTGGGTGAAAGTTATTCTGGAGGATGCCTCCAAATCAGTTATTCCTTTTTCTAGGTGGCTAATAAGAACTATGAAATCACCAAACTGAGAGTGAGTTTTGTCTCCTACTGGATGTCATAAAATTGCATCTTTTTGCTCAGTAGTTAAATTAATAACAGTTACATACTGTGGTAGGCTTCAGCCATGGAAAATCCTGCCCTTTCCTGAGCTATCAAAGATTTATATTTGCTCGTAATGTTCAGACTAGAGCTTGTGCAGTTATAAATTTTCCCCAGTACTTCTGAATTAAAATCTCATCACAGTTGTTGCTCTTTTCCCCTCCACAGTAAATAAGACATGAAGGAATCACATGTTGCCAGAGGGATTTAAGAAACTACGGAATCCTTTACAGTGCCAAGCTGAGATGTGAACATGAAGTGTGCTTGCTGTTGTACTTTTGGAGGCACACAGCACCTTTCCTTGTACCTGCTAATGAAAGTCATTATTGTGTTGTAAATTCACTCTCAAACTCACTGCATCCTAACTTCCCTATCAAGATGGTCTCTAAACAAACACATTTACTGTTACTTTATACCATCCCTAGCTACATATTTGAGTCTGTGACTGAAAACTGAATGTTTTTGTTAAATGACAAATGTTAAAATATGCATAGAAGGCAAAATCATTTGGATTCAGGACATGAAAAATATCAGTGCACATTTTCATTATTTCATCTCACAGCAAACAAACTGGATTTTTTGCTGTTTATTTTATTTTTGGGCTTTTGGTCTGCAAACAGTGTTCTTCTCTTCCCATAAGTGTGAATGATTAAATTCTCTGGTCTGAACCTGCCAGAAGGCATCTTGCCAACATCACAACCTCTACTCAGGGTATATGGGCATGGTGAGGAGCCTGCATCCAGCTAGTGGTGACAGCACAGGGGGCAGGACATGGGATTTACATCTCAAGGACATGTAGGTGACTTGGTAGGAGCATTGGCACTACTTACCAATTGCTGAGAGCACTGAGGCACACTCAGACCTGGAACATCCAGGTCTCCCCCAGAAGAGGTGTGCAAGGGTGTAACCCACACTCCTGGGAGGGGATGTGCATGTAACCCACATTGCTGGGAGGATAAATGTGACTACTGGTATTAGAACAGAATCACAGACTCACAGAATCACAGAATGGGCAAGGTTGGAAGGGAACACAGTGGGTCATCTGGTCCAACCTCCCTGCTCAAGCAGGGTCATCCCAGAGCACATTGCACAGGATTGTGTCCAGACAGTTCTTAAATATCTACAGTGAGGGAGAATCTACAACCTCTCTGCACAACCTGTTCCAGTGCTCAGTTACCTGCACAGTAAAGAAGTTCTTTCTCATATTCAGTGGAATTCCCTGTGCATCAGTTTCTGCTCATTGCCTCCTGTCCCATTGCTTGGAACCATCAAGAAGAGCCTGGCTCCCTCCTTCTGACACCTTCCCTTCAGATACTCGTAGACATTGATGAGGTCACCCCTCAGTCATCTCAAGGCTGAACAGGCACAGCTCTCTCAGCCTTTCCTCATAAGAGAGATGCTCCAGTTCCTTAATCATCTTTGTCACTCTCTGTGGGACCCACTCCAGGAGCTCCACGTCTCTCTTGTGCTGAGGAGCCCAGAACTGGGCACAGCACTCCAGATGTGGCCTCCCCAGGGCTGAGTGGAGGGGCAGGACCACCTCCCTCGATCTGCTGGCAGTGCTCTTCCAAATGCACCCCAGGATTCCATTGGCCTCCTTGGACACAAGGTCACACTGCTGGCTCATGGACAGCTTGCTGTCCACCAGGACCCCCAGGTCCTTCTCCACAGAGCAAACAGAACATTTAGGGAAGCATTATATTTGGGTAGAAATTCATAGGTGCATATTAACATTAATAAGCACTTAATGTTTTGTTTTACCTCTTGTATTGTGCTTTATCTGCTGCACTGCAAGTATTGATCTTGCTTACATGGTTCACTGATCGCTGGTTAATTACATGTTGTTAATAAATCAATAAACCACTTTGATTCTGATTTGGTTTAAACTATGTGGACTCAGAAGTTTATGCCTGAGACAGCCATCTGGTATAGGAGGCCAACTGCATCTTGCTCAAGAAACAAATGGTTCCTACCTGGGGCAGGAGCTAGACCTACCCTCCTCCCCCCTACCCCCCCGTACATCTTTCTGCTCAGTTCTAATTTTAACTCTTCGTAACAGTAAGAGTTTTTAATACTACTGACTCATTAGTAATCAATTTGAATTCATTCTTACCTTTCCATATGCTGAGGTGAAGTGAGTTAAGCCCAAGTGAAGTCTAAGAAGCTGATAAACCTAATTTTTGGAGTCATTACATGCTTTAAAATGGAAGACTACATTTACTGAAAAGTAATAAGGTCAGATCAAGCCATATCCTGATATATTGTGTGAAACACATATGTGTATTTAACTTCAAGATAACATTTCTGTGTTAATTCAGACAGAAATTTTTCTTCCCTTTACAGTGTAGTTGGTTGTTGTTTAATGATAAGTGTTTTCATAAATATAATACGTATACATATAATTCTGGACTATATTGTAGTCTGCTGAATGTCATGAGTAATAGTATTTACTATCAGTTTAAAAGTACTTCATAAGTACTTAATAGGCACAGGCCTTTGATATGATATTTCTGATAGGGTGATTCCTCAGGTAGCCAGGAACATTTTTCCTCACTGATCCTCTATCCAGATCATCCTGACCTTAACAAAACCAAATGAGGCCATAGCCAGGAGGGCCATTTTTCATACTTTTGGGTGATACCTGCTCTGAATGACAGTTTTAACCCAATTAATATATTAATCCAGTTTTACCTGTCATTTTCACTATTCCCATTCAGCATGAAATCAATTCATTTGTTCACAGTATTTAGAAGAATGCTTTCTGGGCAAGGCCAGGTCAGGACAAGGTCCCAAGCCTGCAGCTCTGCTGTTGAAGTTAAAAGTCCCTGCTGGGTATCCAGGTAGTGTGGCCAAGGAAGCTGCTGGTCTGACAAGAGAGAGGGAAAACAAAAGAAGTCGAAGTAGTAGAGAGACTGGGGGGATTGGAGAAAGAATTAGAGGAGGGAAGGAAATGGGACCTGGGCATGGAAGCAGAATTGATCAGGCTGGAAGAATAGAAGGCTGGAATCTGTATTCTTTTAAGAAGACAGGAACTGGGAACAGAAAGTGGGACAAAAATGGAGCAAGAAGCACAAGGGAAATGGGGAATGACAGTCACTGGGTGGCTAAAACTGACTTGGGAGAAATCTATGAGCATTAACTGCATGCAAGTGAAGATCTCAAACCAGCAACCCAGAAAATAAGGAAAAATAAGAGCATTTAATCTAATTGTTAAGACATTTGCTTTATGTCATATGGGACCCCTGTAGCAGCCAGAGTTAAAACACCCAGGTCTTCAAGGTCGTGTACATCTGCCCTCCCCTGGCTACTCTTTTTAAAACTCTTCCTTTATTCCATATGTGCTTTTAAGTTATTGCTAAAGATGTAACAAGAATGTTTTTAGAGAATTACTACATAATCCTCAGAGCTCCAGCCATCCTGTGCACTAGTGTCGTGGTTTCACACTGGCCCCGCGCCAGGGACCCACAAGAGCTGCTCACGCGCCTTCCCCTGCCACAGCTGGGCAGAGGAGGGAAAAGGAAAAAAAAAATTAACAAATGCTTCATGAGTGAGATAAGGACCAGGAGAAACACTTCAAGGGCAAAACAGGCTCAACTTAAGTTGCAAAGTGAATTTATTACTAACAGAATCAGAGGAGGATAATGAGAAGTAAAATAAGCCCTTATAACACCTTCCTCCCACCCCTCCCTCCTTCCCACCAACAGCACAGGGAGACAGGATATGGGGGTTTGGTCTGTTCAACACTGAGATTTCCTTCTACTGCTCCAGGAGAGGAGTCTTGCCCTGTGAGGCCGTGGGTCCCTGCCACGGGAGACAGTTCTCCTGAACTTCCCCAGCATGGGTTCACTCTCAGGAGCAGCAGCCCCACTGCCCCTGCTGCAGCGTGAGCCCCTCCCACGGGCACACAGCCCTCCCAAACTGCTGCACCATGGGTGTCTCATTCCATGGGGTGCAGTCCTCCAAGGACAGGCTGCTCCAGCCTGGAAGCAGAGCCCTCTCTCTCCACCGGGTCTCCCACTGGATCACAGCCTCCTCTAGGCGCTCCGGCACGGGCACCTCCCCCACGGGCTGTGGGTGGATCTCTGCATCCCCCGTGGATCCCAACAGGCAGCAGGTGAACAACCTGCTTCACCTGCTTCACCTGCTTCACCTGCTCCACCATGGTCTTCACCACAGTCTTCACCACGGCTTGCAGAGGAATCTCAGCGCCTGGAGCACCTCCTCCCCCTCCTTCTTCACTGCCTTTGGTGTCACCATGTTGTTTTCCTTCACGTGTTCTCACCTCCTCCTCTTCTGACTAGAATCCCAAAATCTTGTGGCTTTGTTTTGATTTTTGTCTTAAATATATCGTCACAGAGGCATTACCAACCTCTCTTATTGGCCCAGTTTTGGCCAGCAGCATGTCCATCTTCAGAGCCGTCAGCTACTGGCTCTGCTGGACATGGTGGGAAGCTTCCAGCAGCTTCCTCACAGGAGCCACCTCTTTGGCCTCCCTGCTACCTAAAACCTGGCTGTGCCAAACCAATACAACTAGCTAAAGGAGCAACTGTGCAAAAAAAAAAGGAAAAAAGTCATTATGAAATAAAAGGCTACATCCAGAAGTATATAATCTGCTGAGAAAATTAATCTGAGGACTTTCATATCTTTTGAATCCTTCACTTTGCAACCTCAATAATTTATTTTATTACTGGGAAGTTTCTTGTCTGAAGTTAATGTATGTGTCACTCCAGAAGCCGCAAAGTGTTTACAACATAAAAGAACAACTGCTGGTACAAGGATGTAGTCATGTATTGTATCACAAAACTAGAAGCCAAGCATTTGCTGATATGCTTTTATCACCACTTTAGAGGCTTGGCCAGCTGGCAGCTGACAGGGCAGCTTTAGAGTGCAATGGATGTCTTACCAGGGTTACTGCTGACCATGGAAAAAGGAGGTAGCAGATGATACCTCAGAGAGACAAATAACTAAATTGGAAGGTGTAAGGCAGGCAAAAAGTAAAAGGAACTAAATCTTAAAACATTTGGAACAGGACTTGAGGGTTAGGACAAGGGCTTTGACCTTGATGTGGTGGAACAGGAAAAGCAAGTGCTTAATCACCCATGCAACATCTTAAACAGCTGTTCTGGTCTTCATGCAGATATTCATACAGTCTGAAAGTTTGGTTAACCTTTCAATGAATAAAACATTTTATGAAGAATCAGTTATATCTCCAAGTTCTCATCTTTTATGTAGGTTTTAATTAGTTATTAAACACTTGCAGTCTTGCTTGGACCATACATGCTGAAAAATAATTTGGTCTTTCTGAAATGAATCATTAAAAATAACTTTGCACAGAATTTCCCATCAGATAGAAGCACAGGAACAGCCCCTGCCTCAATAATGTGTTGATATCCTGGGATAGGGTAAATTTTTATTTTCTAAAGGTTTCTAGTTTTCCCAAGATACTTTTCCTTAAACTTTCCTTCAAAATTGCTTGTGACATAAAAGAAGAAAATTTTCTTCAAGAATTATTCAGCCATAGTATTTCCTAGAATTAGAGAGAGTTCTTTATCCACGGATGGTACTGTTCTGTTGTGCAGAAGTTAAGCACAGTAAAAAGTCTCTCTCAGCTCTCAGATAAGGAGATTGTCATGGTAGTCCTGCTAATCTCCAAAGATCCTCCACCCAGACTCTACCTACACCAACACTTGCACAAAGGCTAAATGTTTGAGATCAGACAAAATGAGTGCTCACAAATGTTCCCAACACAACATTACCTGCCTCCTGTCCATTGGTATGCCAAATCACCTTTTGATCCCAGGAATATTTCGCATTAAAACAAACCCGAAGGGTTATTGGAAAGAAAACTCACAAAGAGGAATAGTGGTTACAGGAACCAACGCAGCTCTAACGGTCAAGGAATTATGTCAATATTGTGTTTTGTTGTCTTCTAGATTCAGACATTTTCACATCTATATTTCATAAAATATTAACACCAACACAGTATGAGTCTAGTTCTTGCAGCTAATAACAGAACTTCAAGGAAAGTCACTACCAATTTATGGACGCTTGTGTGTCTGACTCTGATAATTGCCTTTAACAGCAGCTGAGACCTTTGAACACCTTCAGGTCTTGACTTCCAAGTACTACCAGCACAGGTGTGTCACCAACACCTGTTTAAGCTGAACACATGCCTTTCTGAATAGCTGATATCAAAACGTTTGACATTTAGCAGTTTAGTACTAAGCTGCATTTTTTTATTGAATAAATTGATCGAACAAATGTAACATTAGTACTGTCACGGCTAGAGGTGCCCAGTAAGGATTAAGCACACAGCTGGCATCATCCTCAGGGTCCCCTGGCTCACAGCAGTACCCACAATGTGCCAGTCCCCTGGCACATATATAATGACAGATTTTCATTGGGCACATTAAGTAATGTGCTGGGATTACAAAGTAGAGCCTGTGGATGCAAGAGGATTAGTAGAAGCATTTGCAAATTAATGATTACTGTCCTGGGTAATCAAAAAGTTTATTGTATTCCATATCTATCTGTGCCCAAAATTGTTACTGTCTCTCTAAGACCCAGTGAGTCCATGAGATTCCAGCGACTTTGTAACTAGTGAATATTACTGTTATTTTTTACCTGTTGCAGTTTCATTTTTTTAGTAAACTTATTTTTTCACTTATATCTACTCTTATTCATCTCTCCTTATTGGTGGAAAGGGATTGGTTAAAACTAAAGGGGAAGTAACTCATTTTAGAGCATCCACCTCTAAAAATGTCTTAAAGCAAGACAATTACATATCCTTGTATGTACTCAAATTAATAAAGAAATACTGAACTGGGATGAAAAATTGAGATCTTGGGAACAGATATCTGAGGATAAAAAAAAAGGCATACAACTGTCTTCTGATCAACACATAACACTGAAGTGATTTCTCATTTTGCACAAGAATTAATTTTAAGTGTTTAGGCATTGATGAAACTTCAAGGCAAAAGTGACTTTTAGTAAATGCAATGCGAAAAAAACATTGGGTCTCCAATTATTTTGATAAATAAAATATAGGGAAAACATCTCATGAAATTTAGGCCAATATTTAATGAAATGTATTCATACATTTTGTCTAACATTGTAATTCTCATGTTACTTTTGTGCCTAGAACATGTGAGTGAACTATAGCTGATACTGAATGGAAATATGATAAAATGTCATTTTACATCTTTTTTTGTTTGGATTCAGGATCCATATTTGTCAAGAAATACTGTTATAATCAAAGAGAATACATATTTGATAAATCTTTCTCTGGAAAAATATTAATATCCTGATTTTTCTAGTGCTTGTTGTTCAAGAAAAAAAATTTCCAAGAAGAATTCAGGGCTGCACTATTCAGATAATGTTTATCAATAATATTACAATAAAATATGTGAGGTTGGAATTAAAGACTTTTTTATAGGTTGAACACAAATACACCATTGGTCTGGAAATGAAAAATTAATCACTAAGAGTGCAGAAAAGCACAATCTTTGATGCTAAATTAATAGTGGAAAGGGTTGGGGAAATGAGGAACAGTAATGCAGCTTTAATATTTTCATATGCTGTTCTCTCATTGAGTAAGTATAGATAAGCATTTTGTACCTTCTTTATTGTGATCAATCCAGCTTTCACAGTGATTCTGCACCACAGCAATCATCCACTGCAAAAATCCAGCACATGATTTATTTGTTTTGTAAATATTAACAGACACAGTATAACTTTCTAAGAAATAATCTGATTACATTTGTTTGCTGTAAATCACAGCCATAACCTCAGGAGTACATTTTCTTAGTGACAAACACACAGAAATTCAAGGACAGCTTATTATTTTGTACAATATATTGAGCAAAGCTTTCCTTCCAGCTCAATAAAAATGATGTATACTAATATCTTACCTTGTAATTAAACCAAAGAGACAAACATAATTGTACAAATCTTATCAACCCACATTACTGGTTTCCTTAGCTGCTCTATTTTCTCTTTGTTTCTATGTTGACTTGTTTCCTTAATAATTAGATTTGTACTGATGATTATTTACCTTTAATATGTTATGCAAAATTATATTATGAGTATATCAGTGGTTTTTTCACACTATTTCATTCCTGCAAAAATAGATTAAATTTTTATGCAAAGACAGCTGCAAATTCAGATGACTGCTAGAAAGTGTGAATAATGTTCAACATCTATATTAATTAAAGTTTGTGTCTTAGTTTATACACTGCCTGTAGCAGGCTGCAAAACATCTGTAAATGTATGTAAAACATACATTCATTTTTAGCTCCATAACGAGTTTCTCTGAATGATTTCTGCTTGTGATTAATTTGTAAATAGCTTCTTAAAAATATAAACCAGGAAATATCGTTTTATTCCACCTACAGGGTAAATTTCTGTTATTTGATTAATTTCACTTCTGCATTTGGTTTTCCAATGCAAATGCACTTTTTCCCATAAAAAATTATTTTATATAAATAATTTCCATTATAATAGAAATCAAGTTTAATCAAACAGTGTATATATAAATGCATAAGAATGCATTTAACATGATTGTGCAGTGGAATATCTGTGAGCAGATTACGTTTTCTAAATCTCATTAATTATTGAAAAAAAATTACTTTTGATGACTTAAATCTGCAGTTTTCTTGTAAAGCTTTCTCTGTGATTATATAAACAGTAAATAGAAAAATGTGTGTTTACTGACCAGCAAAGTAGATATGCTTTCCAGCACACCATGTAGTCCTATTTTAATTTTGCCTTGGTTTATTCACACAAGTACCTTTCAAGCTGAAACCAAGCTACAGAAGAGAAAGCACAGTGTCTGCCCCAGCATGGACTCAAGACTGGACTGTGCATGAGAATTCAAGAGTTAGAAAAGACTGCTGGGCTAAATGTGATCTCTACTGCCCAGCTGTCATTGCTCAAGGTAACACTGTGTTTTTTCTTTTCTCACCTAAGCATGCAATACATCTGGTGTAAATATTCATGTTTGAAAAACACAGTGCACTTCATAAATGTGAAGTTAAATTTACACTAGGACTCTCAGGAAAGTTCAATATTTAACTATCAAATAGTCAAATAGTAAAATATTCAGGGCAATCAAATAAGGTGAAAGATGAGTATAGATAAGCCAAATAATTTTTAAAAGTTTATTTCTAATGTTTGCTGTTTATTGTTACATTATGGTGCCTGTGAATCTCAGGAAATCCTCTAACATCACATGAGCATTTTTATCTCCCCTGGGAAGGAGATCTCCCCACAGTTTGCAAAGTTTGTTCCCTTATAATCTTGTCAGTGTGTTTGGGACAGTGTTGCAGTTTAAAGAATGCTCCTCATAATCGGCTGTGTCCTGCTGTAGTCTATTTGACTTTACTTAAAAGAACAAAATCAAATCTTGGAAAAATAAGAAAGTACCATTTTAAGGTTTGCATCATGCAGGTGTTGCAAGCAGAGGTTTTTTTTTTTCACTTTGATTTTATGCTGGAATTCATTTGCTGCCCTGAACATACTCAGAGATACTGACGGATATTCAGGATGCGGGTATGAGCACATCCAAACGCAGAGAGGCCAAGCTGAGTGCTACCTCTCTCAGCTGGGAATTGTCATAGGGACCTGTGGATACACAAAGACATGATGGAAAGGTGGCAGGAGTTTCTGGAAGGAAGAAGCATCTGTTTATCAGTCTGTTGATTGCAGGATTTGCCTTCTTAATGACTTGATATGGATAGCTACCCTGGCAACATGATATCCAAGTACGCTGCTACAAACTGATAGCCCTGTTTAAGTGTCTTTTTTTTCACTTCTCCAAATATTGCCTGGATTTGGGAATTAAAATTAATATCTTAGCTGGAAGCACTTGCTTTGTCATCTTTGATGAGGAGGGCTACATATTTGTAATCTTGGCTTATTGTATCAGTTCGTGCACTGCACAGAAAACTGCAGAGAGGTACCCATGGGATGGAGGAATGCCATGACCCTCTTAAAAGAGTTTATTAACATTTTTCCATCGGATATGCGGTTTTTCCATTTCTTTGACACTCTGCCTGTTAGCATTCCTGTCAGTATTGCCAGACATCCCTCAGAACCACCCGCCCAATGCTGAACGTGTTGTTCTGCCAGCTCTTGCAAGGAGTGTTCCCCAGTAGAGAAAAACTTCCTTGTTTAATCTACAGAAGTGGTAAAAATGTAATATCATCCTAGGTCTTAGTAGCTCTTGGATTTTAGTTCTATTTCACTCAGATAACAGAGGAATCTTCTTTTCAGGAAGAAAAACAGTGAGCCTAATTTCAGAGTAAATTTTATGCTCCCTTTTACTAATGTTTAAATTTTGTCCTATCAAAAATTAAGAAATCTACTTGCTCTTGTCTTTTTTTACCACTTTGTTGTAATATAACACCCAGGATCCAGCCACTATGTCTTCATCTATTTATCTGACAACCACATATAAAGATTCAGTTCAATGTTTATCACAGTATGAAAGTTATAAAGCTCTGAAAAATGTAGTTTCAAACATAATAGAAATGGTGACATACCCTAACCTATTGTGGCAGTAACAGCACTGCTATAATAAAAAAGGTTACTAAGACATATTGGCAATCAAGGCTGCTTGCACTGCTATGATTGCTCTTTTTATAGGTATGGTAATGCAGCTCGGTTCCCAAGTATCACGTTGGCAAATGAAGGTATAGTAGTCAGGAAATATTCTTCCACATGAAAAGACTTTTTTATTTGTATCTTAAAGCACTAGTAATGACATTTTCTGAGCTGCAAGGCCAAGTCTAGGAGAAGCTACCAGCCCAATCAGCGTTAGTTATATCTCTCATTCTATGAAAGGTGCTCTTGAGGAGAATGTTTAATGTTGTTTAGCAAAAGGCTAAAGACAATTAAGGGTGGAAAGTGACAAGTGTTGGGGTATGATAATGTCTTTTCTTCAGAAACAGAAGGAACTTCTGGAATATGTGATGTTGGTATGCAAAGTACTGCCAACATACAAAGAGGAAAGTGATAAAGAGGATACTATAGTTAAAGTGTCAGCATTATGTTCACTGGGAATAGAGTAACGAATATGTAGGTGGAAATAGGAGGAATATAAAAATCTGTTCCTATATATCTTGCTAGTGAAATTAAATTTTCAAGGATGCTTACTGCTAAAGATTACCTAGGGCTGCATAAATAAGTATGCAACAAGTGAAATTAAAAGAATAGTAATAAAATAGTGTCATTACCCAGGTGCCAGAGAGCAAGAGAACATAAGAAAGAAATCTACCAAAGAGCTGGGCATTTCAAAAAACATTTTGGCATAGACATAGAGAAAGTCTCCAAGACTAGCCACCCACAGCTAAATAAAAGGGCCTAGAAAGCTACAATCATTCTTCACAGTGCTGAGCCCTGGGTGTCCTCCAAGTCCATGCAAATAGAACCTTGTGCTTGTGAATCATGGTTCTCATTCCTGCTGTTTTCTTAAGCTTAAAGGTCTGAAATATTTTAAGAGTTAATTTACAGCCCCTCATAGTGGCATGTTAGCCATATGAAACTGATGGTCCTTGCTTTTGAGGTGTGTTGTGCTTTACTCCACTAAATTAGGGATTAAGAGACTATAGCTGTTTTAGAAACTCCTGGAACGGTTTTGGAGACCTGTCCTGAGAGGAGAGAAGCAAACCCTCATTCATGCATATTGATTTTGGAAATTGTCCCTGTTGCATAAAATCTCCCTTGCCCAGCCACCTCTCAAGAAGTGCTAATTGACCTGGGTCATTATCATGCCAGTTGTCTGCCAGCTATTTCGCGCCAGGCATGATCACAGTCCAGCACTCTAGTTCATGCCTGCTCTCTTTTTAGCAACAGAAAAATAGTTTAAAAGTCTAAAGGGATTAATTCCAAAAATCATATTAATGGAATAACTGGCACACAATCCATGAGTAATTTTTAAATTATTAAATTTTTTTTCAATGATTCACCTGTATGTCTTTTTTTTTTTTTTTTTTTTTTTTTTTTTTTTTTGGTGAAGCTTTTATCTGTCTTCATAAAATATCTTGCCTTCTAGAAAAATTGACTAAATTTCTCACCCAAGGTCTCATTCGGTCATTATCTCCCATTTGAGTTGTGGCTGTACGTCAAGGTTCTGATCATCTTTATCTTTCAAGACCCTAATGAATGTTTATTGGTATTAGAAAGCTACATTAGTTTCTGTGCACCAGTCACTGAGAGTGCTGCCATCAACAATGACATTTTGCCCTCCAGGAAACACTCAAACTGTGAAGATGAGGAGGTCCTATGTGACAATGCTTCAGCTGTGTCATTCCTATTATTACAGATGGGTCTGAAACTTTTTATTAATTTCTAACCTTCCTTACAACAAGCAATAGTCATTATTTCCCCAGTGAGAACAAAATAGCAGGATATACAGTGGGTTAATTATTCAACAAGTAATTTTTTCATCCAAGACACAACAAATACGGTGAAAAATAAATACAAGTTGACAGTGGAACACATCAGAGTAGCAGCACTTCAAAGCAGTTAACATGGGGCCATCAGTCCTTCTTCCAGTATTTGCCAAGTTCCTACTGAAACAAATCTATAGAGCCTCTCCACAGCTCTAAAGCTCTGTGAGTGCACCCCAAAGCTGGTGCTAGCTCATTTTTAGTATTGTAAACACCTGTGAGTTCCTGAACTAGTCGTAATGAATTGTAAAATGAAAGTTACACAGAATGATATTGGCAGCACACAAGATGTCTAAAATAATCTTTGATGTTTCTTATACTTTCTCCTTTTTCTCTCTGTTTCCTCCTTATGGACAAAGCTATAAATCATAATTTTTCTGCAAGACAAACGTATTCAGGATTTTTCCACAAGCCACCTAACCAAAAGCAGACACAGCCAGATCAGGTGACCTGTGAAAACAGATTTTGAAGGCAAGGTATACAGACTATTACTAATTGCACTCATGAGGAATTTACCCAAGGCCCATCTTTCAGACAAAGCAGTAAGTATAAACCTGTGCTGTGTGACAGACAAAAAAAAAAAAAAAAAAAAAAAAAAAATATATATATATATATATATATATATATATATATATATATGGATGGATGAATGGAAAAGAAAGTAAGCTTTTTAAATATCAGGAGTGGAAAAAACATTTTGGCCATTCAATAAGGAAAAAGGGCAGGCCTTGGTGAAAAGAGAGGGAAAAACAGGAGAGGCAATATTTGAACCATATGAGTCGACAGAAGAAGATTAAATATACCATTTTACTGTCATCTTCTGTAATTTTACATGTTGATTTATTCCAATTATATACAAAGGACATTTGTCAAAAATTTCCCAAGCACTGGGAGTATAGAAGAAAGGCATTAATTGTGAAACCCTTGAACAGACATCTGCTGATGACAAGAGACTCCTCTCCTCACTCCAGAGCTGGGCAGAGGGAGAAGCCACCAAGAAGAGAACAACTCCTGCCAAGTGTGCACAGGAAAGCTGTCAAACAGCTGCACATCCCTGATGACCAGCAGGTTCCTGGGCAAAACCTGATTATGGCACGAGACATAGTCTGTGAACCTATTAAAAAAAGTCCTCAAATACTCCTGAAGTCACAAAACTGGAATTTACTTTCAAAAGACTTAGACTGAAAAATTCTTCATCATCACTTTTCAATAATTTGAGCTGCTATTTTTCATTCTCAATCTCTCAAGGCAAAATGACCTTTCCCTCAAGAGGAACACCAATGTCATTACTTAAAGGTAAAACCAACCGAGCTTCATTTCTACTTTTGTGTTCAGATGTAGCAAAAACTTGAGTAATTGAGATCTGACAGTCTTTTTTTTTTCTACCTAGATCCACTGATCCTCCTTCTTATCTTCAGTACATAGATATATGATGTGTCTACAGACACACATAAGCACATGTATCTCTATTTCTATATGCGCACAGACACACACACATACCATTATGCTAAGGGTCATAAAAGGAATTATTTGAATATCTGATCCAATTTACTTTTTTTTTTCTCTTCTATATACGTACTGAGGTCCCCAAATTGGATTTTACACACTTTCAAGATTTACGTCTCTTTTGAGCTCTCTTCTTTTGCCTTCTTTTTATTTGCAATTAGCACCAACATAGCCTGCAGAATGAATTTGTCTTAGCAATGTAATTACGTGGCATGTACTTAAAATGAAATTAAGTAGTCCTACAATTTATGGTGGAGTCCTTTGACCATTCCTGTGTAAGGCTGGTAGCAATGAAGTCAAAAGATCTTTGATAAAAACAAATAGGTCCTGTCATGTTCTGTTACAGATTTAAATCAACTAGGTCCTTGGAAGGGAAGAATTTATATTGACATGAAATCAATATAAGAATCAAAATCCAAGCCTATAAAATGTAAACTATATCCAAAATTGACACAAGTTATTTAACTCCATTGATTTCTTGGTAGACAATCTGTGAGGAGTGAATGGGAAGCATTTTTTCTTTAAACATATTCTTGAAATGCTGTCTGCTGGTCTTGGCTTTCCGGTTTTTTTTACTTTGGCAGCTAGTGAAAAATGGTTAATGTTGAGCCTATTTTATGATCCAGTTTTAAGGTTCTTAGAAATGCCTCTGCCCGAATTAAGGTACAAACAAGACCATATGCCAGTGACAATAGTAAGGGTTTTATTTGATGGTAAATATGAGAGAGAGAGAGGGAGAAAGAAAGAAGTAAAAAATAGGTGGGTGGGACAGAAAGAGTGACAGGGACAGAATAAGGAGAATATCCCCACTCCGTGGATCCCAGTGATGTTCGTTGATCCTCTCCAGCTGCTCTCTCGGTGGTGAAGGTCCCCCAGAAGGCAGAGAGTCCCATGGGTTTATATGCTCAGGCTGGGTGGGCACACAGAGTCCCATGGGTTTATATGCTCGGGCTGGGTGGGCACACAGAGTCCCATGGGTTTATATGCTCGGGCTGGGTGGGCACACAGAGTCCCATGGGTTTATATGCTCAGGCTGGGTGGGCACACAGAGTCCCATGGGTTTATATGCTCAGGCTGGGTGGGCACACAGAGTCCCATGGGTTTATATGCTCAGGCTGGGTGGGCATGTCCGGCCATGGCCCCCTGGGGTGGGGGTCAGTCTCTCACAGCAGACTCTGGGTCTGCTGCACCACGTGCAGCCCTGTGGGGCCGAGCCTCTCATGGGAATGTCCCATGGATGGGGCCTGTGGGGTCGGGGGTTCCACAGCTGGGCCAGTTTGTGTAACGGAGGATGGGTGTTCAGTGCCTCTCACCAGAGGCTGCACCATGCACCCAAAACCTCCTCCTTCACCCTCCTCAGTTGGGAGGAGTCTGTGTAAACCTGGCTTCTGTGAGCTGTGCTCTCCCCCCACCCCAAACTCAGCTGGGGATAGTTGCAGCTGGTGGCTTTGGCCTTTTGTGGATGCATACCTTTCCCTCAGCCTGAGGTGATTGAACAATGCATTTCCCTTTATCTAATTAACAGTTTGACTCTCAGTTCAAAGTCCCACTCTTCAGGGAGGCTTCTTCGGTTGTAGCTTCTTTATAATGAGCAAAACTTTATATCAATATTTGAAGCATGAACTATTTTCAGTCTCTGACAGCCTAGCAT
The DNA here is from genome assembly GCF_041296385.1 of Aphelocoma coerulescens. Taxonomy (NCBI): domain Eukaryota; kingdom Metazoa; phylum Chordata; class Aves; order Passeriformes; family Corvidae; genus Aphelocoma; species Aphelocoma coerulescens. The sequence goes on along the minus strand of NC_091014.1, from coordinate 32,414,774 downwards.
TATGAATTAAGGCCAAACTACCACATACCAGACCATTAACTCATCTCATTACTCAATTAAACTTTTAGTCCTGAGAGAGGCTCAGCACTCTCAAATTTCTTACCTGCTTGTCAGGTGAAGGAGCCAACTGACATAAAACAATATCACTCAAGCTCCTGTACCACATCTGTTTTGAAGCTCCCTGTTGTGCCTCAACCATTGCAGTTGTTATGTGTTGAATTATGGGCACACTTTTGGCTCATTTAGAACAGGCATAGGATTAGACTTTTCAACAGGCTCATCCTACATCACGGCACTGTGGATGCAAGACAGGCACCACCCTTTCAAAGTGGTTAAGCCAGATCTGCAACTGCATGGTAATGAACTGCAGAACAGGGGCTCTGGCACATTAAAAACCTCTGTGATATGTGAGAGCTCTGAGTGGGTTGGATCCATCTTTAGTCACACAAAAATTATTTTAAGGCTTTACTTGTGTGGTGGTTTAGCAGTTTAGAACACTTGGTTTGTAGGGACAGAAGAAAAAAACAACTTTTTAGGAAGAATAGTAAATATTTCCAGCTTTACTTGGTTACCCATGCACAATTCTTTAATGCCACCCTAGATGTCTCAGGCTGTCTCAACTGGAAAACCAGAAGTATGAATAACTTTTGGGTTTGGGGTTATGTCTGCCAGCTTTATATGGATATCTCTCAGATACAACAAGGTATATACCTCAAAGGGTATTAAATGCTTATTTTTAAATTACTAGATCAGACTTTTCCACCATGGAATTCATGCCATGTCTTTGTTTATCTGTAATAGGATAAGTAAATCACCGTGACTACTTCTTGTTATTGTCTGCAGGTGCTTTGCTTTTTCTAGGTGACATTCAGACAGCAAAGAAAGATAAGGTGATTCCTCTCAATGTTTCACAAATGAGGTTTTTGAAAACCTGATTTTTTTCTAAATATTTAGATTATGTTCTTGTAACTTGGGGGAAAAGATCATAAACTATGATGCTCCTGATGCAATCCATCTTCCTCACCCTTTCTCAGTTTCTCTAATAACAGTTCCTCTATGTGTAAAACGAGGAACCAACAACCCCCTCTTCAGGACTTATGACTAGAAAATACATGTAGGAGTTAAGTGTTAGTATCCGTACAGACTTTCTCAGACTCATAGTATTTAGTTATTACGAGCAGTAACTCATTATACCACACTAAAATAGGATGAAATCATCTTTCTCTGTGCAAAGAAATTGACCTGGTTTAAATGTTTTGGCACAGTTCCTTGGGCAAACACTGCACTCCATGTTACAATGCCTTTTCATCTAGAATAGGGTGACTGCAACAGGGATTCTTGGCAGGTTCAAATAGAAGGCAAATGAGTAGCAAATGGGCTCCTGCATCAGCATTGGATGGATAAGGATAAGGATATTTCTGAGTCATGTGACATGGATACAGGCCATGTCTATATAATTCCTTCCTTCAGTCATTCATATGAAGCTGCTTTTTCATTCAGGCAGGGGTAGAAAATAACAATATACAATCCCCTAAATATTGGTCCTGAACATCTCTCTGTGTGGAGAAGTTCTCATGGAGAAACAAATGAGTTCTGAATCTAATATTTTCCAATTAAAAAAAATTTCTCAAATTACAAGTAATTCTAAGATAAAAGTGTATAGGAGCCTGACTAATACCATATTCTGGTAATTAACTTTCCCAGGGAAAACAAGTGGCACAATTTCTAAGTGTGGAAGACATAAGCTCCTACAGTCCCCAGAAGCTAGGTCTGCTGAGCACAATGGCTGTTATTATAAGTTTCTGGCTGCCTTGAGGAATAACACTGAGCATGAATTTAGGAAGAGGGAAAGCAATGAAAAATGTATAAACCCATTATTTACAAAAGAAGTTAATCTCTGCTAGAAGGCTGGTCCATGTGCAGACAAAAATATGAGAGTGCAGGAACTTCTTACACTATTAAGCCCCATCTCCTTTTATTGTAGGTAATCAGTTTATAAGACCTGATACATAATCCCATCATTCACTGTCTTACATGTAGGCAGGAAATACTTACCTGAATATTAACATGCTAAAGTTTCAACAGGACTGGCAATATATATTTACTTTAAGAGGGAACTTTCTATTTGACACTTGCAAAAGCACAGGGAAAAAAAAATCAGTGTTCAAGTACTTCACCATCAGGTTCGTTTATCATTCGTTTATCAGTCTTGGGGCTATAGACACTGGTATGAAGGTATAGACTTAAAATAGATCTATCCATAATTCAGTTGTGACAGAAACTCAGTGCTGAGAGAAATAGGTATCCAGAGAACAATATGCTTTTGTAAACTGTAAAAGCAACTGAGGATGAAGGAAGCTTTTGCTTCATTACCTCAGCAGTTGTGATCTGACCTTTTGGCTGCAGTTGATAAAAAATTCTTTGTTCTTCTTTGCATACCAGGAATTAACATTTTTCTAAACTCCCTGATCTCAAGCTTAGTAGATTGCAAACGGTTTTTCAATGTCACATTTCTATAAGAGTGTTATAGAACAGAACTAATTGCTGCCTGTAGTGGATGCAATTCCATTCACAGCAAGATAAATTGGATTTCTAAACTGTGGTTCCCATTGTGTTACCTCCATGTATCATAAGAGTTACCCTGGTGGGCACAGTAGTGACCCTACTTACTTATACACTGCTTTATGCAGAAAGCATCCTCTTGTTTTGCTCACCAAAATAAAAGACAACAGGAACCCCAAAATATAACTGTAGACTGCCATCTGTTGGAAAGAGTTTAAACATAGTCACAGAATTGTTTAGGCTGGCAAAAAGACCTCAAAGACCATAGAATGCAAACATTAATCCCACACTGGGTTCACCACAAAATCATATACCCAAGTGCCACATCTACGCGTCTTGAATACTTCCAGGGATAGTGACTCCAGCACTTCCCTGGGCAACTTGACCCAACACCTGGCCATCCTTTCAGTGAAGAACTTTTTCCTAATATCCAATATAAACCTCTCCTGAAATAACTTGAGGCCATTTCTTGTGGTCCAGTCACTTGTTACCTGGGAAAAAAGACTGAAACCCACCTCCTACAACCTTCTTTCAGGCAGCTGTTCCATACTGGCCTCTAATCAGACCCTTTCTGGAGGAGTAGAAAGCATGACTTCTGCTCATGGATTTAATGATCATTCTGTTTCAATGCTGGAGCTGTATTTTGGCTACTAGGACCAATAAACTATTGGACTTCTTTTTCTTTGATTCTCTGGCTGGAAGAACAATGGTTTTCTCACATAGAATTGTAAATCCTAATATCAAAAAGATGTACGAGGCAAATTTTTAGTTTTGATATTTCATAAGCTTATACTGTAATTGAAAGAAAGGAAGAAGCAAGAGAAAAAAAGTAGTACTTAAAAAAAAAAAAAAAAAAAAGGTCCAGGAAGGGGAATTAAAAAGAATGAAACCTTCTGACTATGCAGGCTCAGAGGTTTGAAAATAGTGGCACAGTTTTGAGCTGGAAACCAAACGTTAATGGTGTGCCCCAGGTAGTGGGAATAATATTTTTAAAATTATTCATTAACAACCTGGAAGATGGAACCAAGAAAATCCTCACTGAATTTTGAAACAATGCCACACAGGGAGAAGGGGCTGATATATCAGAGGGTCATGCTGATATACTCAGAAGTGCCTTGACAGTCTGGAGAAATGGGCAGAGGAACTCCATCAGGTTCAGCAAAGGAAAATTCTGACTCCTGCACCTGGGGAAGAATAATCTCAGATACCAGTACTGGCTAGCTCCAGCCAGCTGGAAAACTGCTTGACAGAAAAAGCCCTGGTGATCCTGGGATCACCAGGCTGTACATGAGCCAGCATTGCACCCTTGCAGCAAACAAGGCAAACAGCCACCTCAGCTCTATTGGCAAGAGCCTTGCCAGTAGGTAGAGAGTGATCCTTCACCTCTACTCAGCACTGGTAAGACACACCTGGAGTGTGGGGTCTAGTCCTGGGGTCCCAGTACAAGAAAGTCAGAGGCATACTGGAGCAGTGTGCTGTGCTCCAGTGAAGTCACAAAGATTGGCAACAGGATTGGAGTGTCTGTCACATGAAAAAATGGCTGAGAGAGCTGGGACTGGTCAGTCTGGAGAAGGGAGGTTCCAGGGGGATCTTATCAATACATATCAATATATAGTGGAATGGAATAAAGAAGATATAGTCCAACCCTCTTAGCAGTGACCATTGACAAGTCAAGAGACAATGGACACAAATTAAAAGCCATGAATTTTTATGTGAACATAAGAAACTGTGAGATAAGTCAAATATTGGAACAGTTTGCCCAGAGAGGCCATGAAGTCCCCATCTCTTCTGTACAGAAAACCTCACTTAACACATCCCTCAGCAACCAGTTCTAGCTGCCCCAACTCTGAGCACAGGGCTGGACTAGGGATATCCAGATGTCCCTTCCATCCTCTGCAATTCTGCCATGCTTAAAAAATGGCTCAATTGAAAATCTGAGTAGTTGTGGCTTTTTTATTAGAAGCAAGTGTTGTTTTGAAAGATTAAGGTTGCAATACTGCAATTCCACAAATAGGTTATTAGTTCAACACAGAACTAAAAAACACTGCATCTGATTATGTGTAATAAGATACATCTCAGGGATTTAAATACAAACCTGTGGTCTGAAAAATTTATATGAACAGTATAATTCAGACTATGATTTACAGTGAATGTACTGATGGACTATGAGATTCCATTTCAATTTAAAGCAAACTACTGTAATGTATAAAACAGAAATGATATTTTGAGCCCTTGCATTAAGAAAGAAATTCTTGAAGGATCAGATGACTCAAAGGATTATCAGCAAGGATAAGGACTCTCGATTGTCCTGGATGACACTGAACAAACTTCCTTATAATTTCATATCTAGGTGCTGAAGTAGAAAATGTCTTGAAACTCTCACTCTGTGTGGACACTGGCCAGTGCCTTAACACCACTCTTACATAGAATGTGTGAGTTATCAGAGCTCAATCAACACCAGCTATGTCAGCAGAACAGAAGTTTCCTGCATCTAGGAAATATACCAAAATTTTATTTTTCTTTAACTAGCATCAATGACTTTCAATTTTGTGACAATGAAAATCCAATTCAAGAGGAAGAGACATCAGGAAGATTAGGGGAGCTGTGAGGAATCAACAGAGTTTCAAGGAGCAGTAGTAAGGGGCTGGGAGTGATAAGACAGAGCAGAGTTAAAAAGTGTGTACAGACTTTCAGAAGGGAGTTTCTCTGCTGCTCCTGGTGCTAGCACAAGGCTCAAAGACCAAGAGCAGACAAAATACTTAGGATACAAGTAGCTAAATTTCATCCTGTTGCCTCCCTCTCTGGATTCTTTCCTTTGTATGAAACACACACTTCATTTGTGATAACACTCACAGAGCTCAGTGTTTTAATCACTTAGTTCAGTTGAAATAAGCTTGATTCACCTAAAATCTACTAAAAATATAAAGTCATAGCAGACAGGGCTGGATGCTCTGAATTGCCACCTGCTTTGTTATCTGTGGTATTTTGCATTATAATTTGCTTCCTTGTGGTGAAGCTCTGTGGTGAACTTCCTTTCTTCTCTGGTCTGCTTTTCTTACTCAAATTGTCCATAAATCATTGGGACTGCTGCAATAAAATTTGACCTTCAGAATTCCCAGCTGAAAGGGCACAAGATTCCACAAGGTTCACTTAGAATGTCACCTAGATTTACCTTCCCTGATTCGTGTGGGGAAAACACATACCTCCCTGATGTTCCTCACCATCATTTAGACACATTTTAATGTCATCTGTGTCATATCAATTGTGCAGAATTCTTGTTCACATCATGGATCACCATGACAAAGACCCTTCCTCCTTGACAAAGAGTTCCAACAAGTGTGATTTATTATAACATTATTAATCTGCCTCAGATTTTTTCACTCAACCTTTTTCAAGGCTTATATGTGTCATCTTCTAAGGAGCTGTGACTGTGGCAGTTACAGGAGAACGTGTTAATACTTTTGCATTTTATTTTCACCTAGACATATTTAGCTCTCTGTTAGACAAAGAATTAATGAGCTAAAACTTACACAAATCACAGCAGAGGTCAAATCTTGCACCCAAATTCACATGAAGAAATCTCACTGAAGTAAAAGCAAATTGAATATGTGACTAATGAAACCCTGTTACAGAGCAGTTGCAGCTGACCTTTTTTCCTCTCTGACATCCCTGGAAGGCTACAGGAAGCACTCAGGTCTTTACCTTGTCCACAGAACAAGGCAAGCAGGCATGACAATGTCTCCTGACTGAAGGACAACATGTGTAGACTGCTTTGAAGGTTGTGAACCTGGTCTGTTCTGAACTCAGTAAGGAGCAGTCGATTAGATTAGACTCCTCAGACACTCTCCTTAGTTTATCTTAAGATGGGCTTGTACATTTGAGCACCTTCAGTGACAACAGTTCTTACATGGTAGAGGTGATCTACCACAAAGAGATGGATTCCAGAACATTTAAGGCAAGTCTAACAGCACATAAAACCCACCAATCCACATTTGAAGTACTTCCTTTTGGTGTCATGGTTTACAAACTGGTCCTGCACATTACAGTCTGACAGTAAGTATGGAAATGGTTCAAAGCTTCACCCTGGGAGTTTCAGGCTAGATATTGGGAAAAATTTCTTTACTGAGAAGATGGTCAGATACATAGAACAGCCTTACTAGAGAGGTGCCCAATGTCCCCAGGCTGTGAGTGCTCAAAATGCATTTGGACAATTCCCTTAATAATATGCTTTAACTTTTGATCAGCCCTGAAGTGGACAGGAAATCGGACTAGATGATCACTGTAGGTCCCCTTTAACTGGCACTTCTCTGGTTTGTTCTGTTCTATTTTAGTCTACCCTAGCCTAGTCTACTCTAGCTTACAGATCCCATATTTTTAAGGTCTGTATTTCAGACCTTTTGGTCTAAAAATGCTTTGAACTTCATTTTGTCTTTTTTAAACTGTGCACTAATGCAGACTTGTCTCCCACAAACTCTGGCCTCCTTGTGCTCATCACTCCAGACCACTGCTATTGCCACCATATTTCTCATTTCTTCTGGATCCTAAGGGAAGATTCAGTTTGGGGCAACTCACACCAGGATGAGTGAGGTCAAAACAAATCATTACACATGACTCAGAATAGTTACAAATGGAAAATGTGAATGATTTCTGAACTGTGATTGAGACATACTGGGGTAGGTGTGAGACAGGAACAGTAGATGATGCCAGGAATGAAGACAGGTAGTGCCAAAAGTGAGGAAGTTGATGGGTGGGAGGTGGCCTACATGCTGATGGAAGGGTACTGGGACAATGTGGAAAGTTCCTTTTCATAGCAGGTCTCCTGGCTGTCATTTGTGAGTGTGACAGCAAAACAAAAAAATACATATGTTCATTGAAAAAAGAACAGAACACAGAATCAAAAAAAAAAAAAAAAAATAGATAGATATATATATATACCTTTTGTGGGCCAGATTATGAAAGAAAGCACAGGCCTCAGATTAGCTTTTTGATGCAAAGGTCTTTTGTTTGATTTCTAGTCATAATGGACTAGATATGCATAAAAGAAGTTTTCTTTTAGTGCTTGTTTTTTAAACACTCTGTGCTTCTTTGACAGTGTCAGGAAATAAAATTTTGTTTAATCTGCCAGAACACCCTTATAATTAGCTCTTAATTACAATTGTGGCTCAAATAAAATACTTATTTTCTGCTGTTAAATATTCTAGAACAAATAGACCCTTTGGACTGTTTTCTTTTGTATGTTTGGGTTGGGGTTTTTTCTGCTGTTGTTCATTTTTTTATTTAAATAGTCAATAAAATAAATTAATGCAGGGTGTTTCAAAATCACATAGATAAACAAGATAGTTCACTACATTATTTTGGGGGGTTGGATTTTTTTTTTTCTAAATAAATCTTGTTTTGCCATCCAGGCCTTCATCAGCAATAGTGCATCCTGCAGGACCAGAGCAGTGATTGTCCCCCTGTACTCAGCATTGGTGAGGCCACACCTCGAGTCCTGTGTTCAGTTCTGGGCCTCTCACTACAACAAGGACATTGAGGTGCTGGAGCATGTGCTTCCAGAGAAGGGCAACAGAGCTGGTGAAGAGACTGGAGCACAAGTCCCATGAGGAGCAGCTGAGGGAGCTGGGGTTGTTCAGCCTGGAGAAAAGGAGGCTCAGGGGAGACCTTATCACTCTCTACAACTGCCTGGAAGGAGGTTGTAGCAAGATGTGGGTCAGTCTCTTCTTCCAAACAGAAAGCAACAGGACAACAGGAAATGGCCTCAACTTGTACCAGGGGAGGTTTAGATCAGATATTAGGGATCATTTCTTTACTGAAAGGGTGGTCAAGCAGTGGAACATGCTGTCCAGGGAAGCGGCTGAATCACAATCCCTGGAAGTATTTAAAATACATGTAGATGTGGCATTTAGGGACACAAAGGGCTTAGTGGTAGACTTGACAGTCCTGGGTTAATGGCTGAATTCCATGATCTTAAAGGTCTTTTTCATGACCTAAATGATTCTATGATTCTATAACGTCTATACACTTGTCCCCATAAGAAATGCAATACAAATCTATGACACTCACACATTGTTTATGGGCATGTTTATGTACATAGACAAATGACAGTAGAGAAATGCAAATATTGCTAGTTATAGCCAGAGTATTAAATTCCGCTCTGTAGTGATATCTGAAAGTAAAGAGCATTAATTTGTGTGTGAACTTTGTCCAAAATCATGACAAAGCAAAGTTATGACAAATTAGGACTGAGATATTTTAATAAAACAAGAGATACTTCTATTCCTCTTAAAGTGTTTGTCAAGATGCTGTTATTATGTTAATCATTTTAATAAGGCAAAGAGTAACATTAGAAACCATGAAGATTAGAAGTTGCAAGAAAAGAGATAATCTGCTGTTTCTTAACATTAAAAGCTAACCATTAAGGCTTTTTCCTTTGTGAGTATGTAATTATGAGAGCCTGAATCTGCAAGGGTTTCCCAGCCCACAAATTGGTCATGATAATGGGTTCATAGGATTCAGTAATACACAGGCACACAGAGTTTTTATTACTAACTACTTTTAGGGTATACACTTGTGATTAGTAAAGAAAGCATGTATACATAAAACCACACACACAGTTATATATATATTTGCAAGCTACTATGAATTGCCACTAGTCAAGAACAAGCTGCTTAATTATTTATATGCAAGCCTATATAAATATTTTTCCTTCAAATTATTACCAAAACAGTCCATTTAGCTTCTCCCAGGAATGGGGACAAAACAAGTTTGTAGTTAAGTTCACACAGGGGTAATTCTTGGAGAGAAAAGCTCATTTTGAGAAGACAATGACTTACTTTTATATCTTTAATATGAGTACAGAAGTGGGTGTAGGACACCAGTTCTTATTGCTGAGTTCTGCTTTCTTAGGAGGTCACTTTGTAGGTTATAAGAGTTTCTTTGTGCTGCAGGTTATGGCAGTTTCTTTTTTTTGTGCCTATCAAGCATGCTGCAGAGCCCCAGCTGTACCTATCGAGGCCAACCCAAGCTCCTACTTGTGCTTGTCAAGGATGTTCCAGATTCTCAGGCTAGCAGTTCCTAAACTGGCAGAGATTTGGTCTGTCAGTATTTTAGTAGATGTCTTTTGTCAGTAATTTTCCCCATTATAACCAGGTGACCTTTATGGCTGCTGCAACAGAGTGTATCTTTTCACTGATGTTAAGTTGGTAACACACAATGAGGGAAAAACTGGAAACTGAATGTATACTGCTTTGTTTGTGTAATGCTTTCACTTCCTTATCTTCTTTTCCTATCCTTGATGCTGAACTTTTCTATTAAATCTCTGATTTACAATACCCGAACCTTTAGAGGTCTCATATTGAAGAAAATAAAATATAAAAATTTACCTCTGTAAACTTACCAACAGGCAAACCATTCACACTCCAGCACAGGTGCCTTTAGAAATAATAAATATAGCTTTCAGCTCCATCTGACATTCAGTATTTATGGGGAAACTGGGATGAAAAGCTAGTTTTGTGGTAAATTCACAATAATGTACCACAAAAAAGTGTTTCAAAGAGTTGTATCACTGAATAGTGTTAGCAGCTTCTACTGAGAGTCAGTAGCACACAAATCTCTAATCTTCCCAGCTTTTGTTTTATCACATATGTTTATTTTAATACAAGTCTGAGACCGAAACTGTGATTTGCCTCCAGTGGGTCACACTCTGCAGAAATATATACAAAACTACAATGCATGCCTATAGTCAAATGCTTACATATTCTAAAGCCCAAAAAACAGACACAAAGGTTTCAGAAAGCCTCAAAACATTCAGGCAAAGTTACTGTGATAATGATTCATATACTGCGTTACTTTATTATCCTAATGTTTGGGCTGGGATGTTAATTGCTTCCAAAAAATAATTCTGAAGTTTCTTTGTGTCCTTTATGGACTAACTGCTGTTCAACAGAGAAGACCACATTAAGTTTATTCCACTCTAGCAGAAAAGTTCAGATTTTCCTAAGATATGATATTTACTTCACATAAGGAAAAGGAAAAAAATGATTGCAATAAAATAAAGGAATAGATATAAAAGTGTGATAATAAGAATCTGTGTGGGAGTGAAAGACAAAGTAAAAAGATAAAATCTTTTATCTTACACTTTTTATGAAAAGGAAACTTTAAACAAATTTAAAACAAACAAAAAAGAAACAAAACTTTATCTAGTTGTAATAAGAAGGGAAAATGAAAAATTTATTATCTGGCTAAATTGAAACTGGAATAAAAACCTAACTGTGTTTTTATTTTCCAATTTGCAAAATCTTTCATTTAGAGAATTAGCTTCAAATTAATTGAATAGTTTATATGCTACTAACGATAATTTCCTATGGTTATACAGCCAAATCTATCTTTAAAAAAATGGACAGATTTTATATGAGAGCCATAACAAATTTCAGCAGATGGAGAATCCTATTTTTAATCATCAAAGCACTTAACAAGGAAAACGAAATCAACATCTGAGCACTTATCCTGTAGAAATTTATGTACATTTTACACTTGCTGTTATGCACCCAAATGACACAATACAAGACTATGACTTCATTTTTTCAGTAATGCAAAAAAATCTACAAGCCATTAATTGTTTAACTGGTAGGATCTAACATTAGAAACAACACAGAGTTGAAGAAGAGAAGACACAAAGTACAAACGCCAACTTTGCCAAAAGGTAAAGTCTGGACATAACAGTCGTAACAGCATATTGCATTTTGCATGAAAACACACAGAAAATTCCATAGAAGTTGCATAGAAGCATTATAAATGTGACAAATCCTTGCCAAATGGTAGCAGAACTCTTTAAAGTTCACAAAAGCAGAGCAGATTATCGCAGTGGAGCACAACATATCATGGCCCAGGGCTAAATGACAACTTTTCTGACAGCTGGATGTGCCAGAGGACAAAGTCCTTTCAAGGATGTGAAAGCACACTTGCCTAATGGAAGTTAATAACCAGCTCCTACTGTGAACTGGCTGGAAACTAGAAATTCTGCTTGACTGGAAATTCTGATTACTTTTGTTTTAAATTTTTCCTGAAATGAAAAGAAAACAAAAATCATTTCATTCCCTTTCCTCTATGGTATGAGGATTTTCAATTATCTTTAATAATAAAAAAAAAGGAATCTATAAAAAAGCTTTATTCAAGTTGGGTTTTTTTAAATTATTCTAAAACCATTATGGACCACAAAAACAGGAGTCTGGGAGTATGGGGGTTTTCTAAAATTAGAAGCAAAAGGAGGTTTTGTGGACTCTGGGTCTGTGCACTGTACTGCAGAACACCCTGGAATTGGTTAAGCCCAAGAGTCCTTCTTCAGGGAGCAGAGCAGTTGGGGAGTTAAGAACAGCAATCTGATCCCTTTCCGGGAAAAAAAAAAAAAAAAAAAAAAAAAAGAAATATTTTGATTTATTTATGATTTATTTATTTCAATGGACAGAAAATGAAATTTCCAATAACAAGTCAGTTTAGATCATGATCTCTGTTCATGATTTATTTCAAAAGCTTAGTTTTAGCTCCTTCTTTGAGGATTTAGGATGATGACAGTGCTCCTTTCCTAACAAGATACATTTCTCATTGGATAAACTAACCCTTATTCTCTCTTTTATATAACCTGGGAGAGTTCAAAAATATTTTTCTCACTGCAGTCAAGGTAGATAGGTCCTACTATGAAAATATGTATTTTAAAATGTCCAATCCAAATTTAAAATACACAGCCACCAGAATCTTTGCTGAGCTCTAACACAGTTTCAGGAATAAATGTGAATATAAGTTCTAGTTGCTGAGTGCATTGGAACAGCATTTAGAGGATTTCAGCATTACATTTTGCTTTCAATTACTGAGAGATTAAGGAAATTTTATGTTTCTTAAATCACCTTCATATTCAACAGTTTTATTATGTTGAATTTCCCGTATCTTCCAATATTTTTTTTTAATTGCAGAACTTAAACTGTCCACCTTCTAAAATTAACACTGCTTCAGGTGATCTCTGGTGCAGCCTCCTGCTCTGAGTCACATTTCACCTCAGACTAAGTTGCTCAGGGCTTCTCCAGCTAGGTCTTGAAAACTTACAGGGAAAGAGTTTTCCCTGCCTCTGCTCTTGGCAGCTTGTCCCTCCCCCTGGCTCTCTGCTTATGGTGATTCCTTCTGTCCCCCACCCCACCATGTCCAGTCAGAATGTCCCATTTCAGTTTAGGGCCCCTGTTTCTCATCCCTTTTCCATATGAAGAGATTGATTCCCTTTTCTCAAAAAAGTCCTCTTAGTTTTTGGAAAACTCTTTACATTGCTCCCAGATTTCTCTTCCCAGGTTTTCACGAGCCCTCATGTTCAGCAACTCTCCTACGAGATGTTTGACATCAACTTGCCAATAGAAAAAGATGGTTTTTTAACTCCATCAGCATGAAATTGAAATATCTGCTTTTCATAAATCTTGCAGCAATTAATGTTTTGTTTTTCCTATAAAATATCAGAAATAAGGGAAAGCAAACAAGTACATCTCTAAGCTGGTTTTCATGCCTGAACTTGTAAAATATGATGTGCCTAAGAAGGATGAAGAAATATCTGTGTGTTCATTGACATAGTCATTGCTTTTTCTTAGTAGAAAGATTACTTTTAGCATGAGATTATATTTGTTTATTTTTCACTTATACTTTTGCTGCTTGCTTCCATTAGATACAGAGTCCAGGGATGAAATCCTGCTCCTTTAGGTGATACCAGGAGTTCTGCTATTGACAAAGGAGAATAGAAGAAAGTTTACCTCTGTTGACAAAGGGGAATCTCACAATTGACTCCACACTTTTTTATTTTTTCCTCTTTTCTCCTCTTTTATATCAGATTGAATTTTTTCTATCCTACTTGAAATTTCTGCAGGAAATTAATTTAACAAACAATTTAAAACATTTAATTTAAAAACATATTCTCTAGATAAAGTTTATAGGTATTGTGTATTTGGCCAGTTGAGGTAATTTTTCATTATTTGCTTGAGCTCCCCCATTTTTTCCAGACAGGGAGCTACCAGGAATTAAGTTCTGTATGTTGGAAATAGCTGCAAAGGTTGATGTGCAAACATTGGTTTTACTGGCAGGAGTTCTGAGGAATAGTTCTGCTGAAAAACAAAAGAGACACTGGTTTCAAAATGCACACGTTTTTATGCAATTTTTTCATTATTTTAATTTTCAGACACAAAATATGCAGCTGTGGGGAAAGAAAGGCTAGATGTGTATTTTAAGTGAAATAGGACTGATGTGAAAGCATGATTCTTGTCTAATGGAACATACAATATGTTGACATATCAATGAATTATCTTTCCAGACAATCAAAGCACTACTTAAAAGAAAATCACCATTCCTTTCTCCCAGATCCTCTTTTGAAAGCCTTATTTCCTTAGTTAGTTTTATTCTGTTACTTTTTTTCTCCTTCTTGTTTTTCTTTTTAATAAAGATGAATGTTTATGTGAAATAATTTTTATTTCCTAAGTATCAGCCACAATACAAAGACGATACTGAAACTTTCTTGACACTAGATGTGCAGTCATTCCTCTTCTCATTATTGCCTTACTAGTCAATCTGACTTGTTTATAGTCCGTTCAAGTAGTTTATAAAGATAAGAAATTGCAAAAGTCATTTGGAAACCTACAGATATCCCACATGATAGAAGTTCAAATGGATGTGCTCTTTGTCCTGTCAAATAAACTGCTATATATTCACTATTTCTTTTGCAATTGTTGATTTTATTTAGCCACGCACTTACTGATGAGTCAGTGTGGAGATCTTTGTCAATCAGCCTGTTATTCCATCATTGCTGAGGTTCTGCTCTTCAAATAAGCATTTTCAGGGACAAAAATAAATTAAAAAAAAAAGAAAATGGAGTCTCTAAATGAATCAGATGACAAAAAAAAAGAGATAATAAATGGGTAAATTTTAAAATGTGATTAAGAAAAGCCCAGTCTGCGACAGAAGTACATTTCCTATGTGAGGGATAGTTTCAGTAGATGACCTAAAACCAAATGAGACAGACTTAATACAATGAACACTCAACATAAGTCATTCCAGATCAAGGCTTATAAATGCCCCTGGGAACTGTGTGTGATAGCCTTTTGCTTATTAAGGCACCCCTTGATAAACTGCCCATTGTCAATATTGCTTGTAAATTGACAACCAGCAAAGATGGGCTAAGTTAGAGCAGGCTCCTTAAAGATGAGTTTCAATACCTTGGAGCACCTTGGCAAGTTGCAACACCTGGTCAGTTGGTACATCCTCAGATGGCTTTGCTGTCTCAGGACTAAGCTGATAACAGGCCAGAGCAAAGCAATACTGAGTAACCACTGCTCTGCTAATTAGAAGTCACGTTGGAGTTTAATGCTTTATTCAGACTGTAAATAAGTAAAGAGACATGCAGAAAAGCTACCAATAGCTCTTGTGGTGACACTTGTACAGATGGTTTGAGCACCGAGGATGGCGTATTTATACATATTTATGTGAGTATTATCCTGATGTGAAGAATAAAATATTTTCTGTCTGTGCGATATTATCTTGCCAGAGGCAAAGAAGGAAATCAGAGAACACTGCTGGAGGAACAGCTGAACAGTGACCTCTCTGTGGAGCCTCTCAGTAAATGATTCAACACAGCAACCTATTCCCCACTGAAGAAGTTACTGGCCTAATACCCAGCTGTATCAGAGAGGTTCTTTAACATGTTGGTATGGAAAATGTGAAAAAAGAGCTTGACTGTTCAAGATAAACCTCTGGCAGACAGAGAAGAAAAGGCTGCAGCTGCACCTGTTACATTTCCTTCCTTGCTCCATGCATGAAACTAATCTGGATCTACTGGGGCTGCAGACAGATATTGTGAATGAAACATTTTACTATATTAATTACCTAGATGCCATGTTCCACTCGGCTAAGAGCAGCAAACAGTTTAGGATATTTTTAAGTCCTCATTCCAAGGAATCTGGCACCTATTGGGTTAACAGAAGGGAATGATTCTAAGACAAAGGCTCCTGCAGGCAACTAGGCAGTGAGACACCCTCATCATCCCACCAGCACAGCACGTATCAAGCAGACGGCAACTCAGTATTTATAGAACAAGTTTTGGCCTAATGAGTAAATGATATACAAAAATGTGAAGGAGTGTGACCTGACAAGTCATGTTGAGGACACTCATGGAGGTCAAATTGCCTCTGAAATGCTAAAGAAGCTGTCCCACGTGATGGCCACATCCTAAAAAACTCCTTCTACGTCCCGTTCCACTAAATTTCTGCACTTCTTGTTGGTATGTGACAAGGGCATTGGTCTGCAGACTGATAGGTTACTTCCTGAGGACATGGCATTACAGATGACACCAATGGAATTTCAATCAAGAAAGTAACATATTTGGATCTTTCTCCTTCTCAAGCTTCAACATCATACAGTAGAAATTGTAGTATATTGTTAAGTACTCAGGGACTGCATTTTTACAGCAGGGGCTAGAACCAGGAATGATGCTGTGCTGTTCTGTTTCAGAAGGAATTCTGGAAAACACAAAAATTTATACAATCAGGAGAAACTTAAGGTGAGATCAGTAAAGAGGACCTCATCCATAGGTACAATATACCTTTCTGCAGAAAACATGTCTCTTTTCTGTGGGATACCACAACATTTGTGTAGTACTTCTGTTCCTAAAGACCATTCTCCTTCCTAATTTCCTCCCATCTGGTTAAAGACCAGTACAGGACACTGCTCACCAAACTTCTTCATTTCCAGGCTACATCAGAGCTCCTGCAACCTCATTCTCTCTATCCTAAGCAAACATTTAAAATTTTTTTAATAATACCTGGAGTAGAAGGAAGGGAATTTCCAAGCAGAACTTAAGTTAACTTAGGCCAGTCTTGGGTTTTTTACCAAATACTCTAATTAATAATAACGAAAAATATAGAAGAATAGAAGGTGGAATTTCAGAAGACAGGGTTGAAAGGGGTTAACAAGTGCTTCTTATCCAATTATCACAGGGTTATCTTTACTGCCCAGAAAATGGGCAGAGGAAGAAAGTCACACAGAAGGTCAGACAAAATCTTATTTTTTAAAAAAAGAATTGTATTAAATTTTCATGTTAATTATCTGTCTTTCTCAACAGTTTCTTCAGATTGGTAAGTCTGAGCCAGGGTTTTTCCAAGTGTAACAGTGTTGTACAGAAGCATTTAGTCATAATATGCCATGCTACCTTAGTCTACATGTATATGTGTAGCCGAGTCCTTTGAAATGAAGGTTCAGGTTCACAAACCACAGGCTTAGGAAATCTTCAATCATTTGTAAAAAACTAGTCATGCGATCCCCTGCCTGCTAAAAGAGATGCAGGTTTAGGTAAGGCCTCATAATGGTCTCTTTATGTGGTCAGGATGGACTGCTGTAGTCTGTTTTTAGAATAGTCAGCACTGAGAAACATCTAATGTTGACAAAAATCTCCTCAAGTGTGTGCACAATTTGTGTGTGCTTATACAAAATAAATACTAAACCATTAGATAAGGACTTTATGCTTCATGTTGTAGCTTTTTCTATCCCACCTTAACAGGCAGTCTACAGTATTTGGACCTTATTTACATCTCCTTCAAATTCTTGTTTCAAAATTATTGCTGTCAATCATCTGCAGCCAGCAAGCTTTCTGGCTTATAAATCCAGTTTTGGAGTACTACTCACAGCAACTAGCCAAAACATCCGTTTCCAGTTTATAAATCATTGTTTAATTCAACTAATAGAATTTAAGCTCATTTTACAGCACATTTTGTTTTGGTTTTCAAAATATACATTTGCTGGTCACTAGACAATAACAATTGTTTAATGGCATAATTAATTAAGCTTTGACTTGCAAGACATATGACTTGAAGTCATATGACTTCCAGGATTCCAATAATTATTTTTAATTCAGGCTATAAAATTCCATGCCATATTAACCAGCAAGTCTGGGAAAGAATCCAAACACACAGTTAACTTCCTATGATTTAAAAAACCTTGTTTTCCAAACTCCGTTCAACTCCTGTTTTAGTAGACAATTTGCTATGCAGATATTTCAGTATTAAATCTGTGAAGTCTAGTCAGCACAGGATTACAGTGAAACAGAAATTAGTGTCTAGATCAGTTTTTTCATAGGCAACTGCTCCATAGACACAGTATGAGAAGGTTCAAAAGGCTGCATCTTCAATGCAACAACATGAGGGATTCAGCAAAGCAAGGCACTGTAACCAGTGGGTTAGGGAAGGCTACTTAGCATTGATGGGTTTCAGCAGATATCAACTACCCAAGATTTGTTGCATTTCATGCAGGCCTTGAAGGCTGTGTCAGAAAACCTTTCTCAGCTAAAGAAAGCTCCCTTAGACTTATTGCACTCACCTATTTTATCAATGCTTATTGCTCTTAATCTTCTTATTACACCTCACCTTTGTTTTCCCCCAATTAAAGTTTAAAAAATCCAAAACCCCAACAATTAAAAAAAAAAATTATTTACATGAAGAGCACTTATTTCTAAGGAAATCTTAAAAACCCAGGACTGACCTTCTGTTTATAGGTGGCAACTCCTCAAGTGTTCCTTTACAATGTACAGATAACAAATTTTTCCCTCTACTCATTCAAAGACAACATTCAGAGAGGCTATTTCTCCTGTACAGGAGAAACCCAGTGTATTGAGAGGAGGAATTTTACATTGGCCAATAGTATTCATTTTAAATAACCCAAAGGAAGCAACTATTGTAGACCTGGAGCAGAACTAGTCAACTTACTCTGTGAGGTTTTCAGTGCTCAAAAAATTTAAATTCTTTGTATAGGAACAAAGCATGCTTTTGATGCATATTCAATAACAAAATTTGTAAAAAATATCATCATAATTATCTCTTGATGTAAACAATAAAATTTTTGAGGAAAACTCTTTTTATTTTCAGTAAATGCTATGTGCACAGAGATGCATCCAGACCAAAAGCCTGGTAAATTCAGCTGATTCTCGTGGAGTCTGCATACACTCAAAGTTAAGCAGAATCCTGCCTATCATTTCCATCTATGTCCATACTATTCAGGTGCAAGTTTTCTGAGCCTACTACACAGGAGGAGGTAACTTTTATTTACTTTTAATTTTTTAAGCAAGTTAATTTTATGCACTCACTCATTTGCTCATTATACACTCACACACTCACACCCACTTACTGAGAGGCACCATTCATGTACTCCTAGGTGGTTTGCCCACAGAGAATGGGGGGCAGTGGCTGCCAATACAGCTCTGGGACTCTGTGACTGGCAATGAGGACTAGTGTTTAGATAGATCTTTCCTTTGCTTTAGGAGTTGTTGGCTGTGATGGCATCTCCCTTACTGAAAAATTGGCTTATTGCATGTATCTGAGACCATGTTGCAGCACACTGCTTTCCCTTGTTTGGAATATGTTTGAAGTATTGTCTTGTAGTTAATTTTTCTGTTAGGCTAGAGGGAAAAGTAAACAGTAAATTGAGCACACTGCAACCTTGCCACCATTCTCCTGGTGTGAGGGTGCAAGGACTCCTCATTGAGCAAGATATCTGTGCTGGGGGCTTATCAAAATGAAAGCTCTGTGACCTCAGCACAAGCACCGCTTTCATCAATCTTGCTGCCAAGAATGGGGTGCTGGCAGTAGTGTCATGAGATCAGGATCCCCCAGTGTCAACACAGATTCTTCTTTCAACTTTGTGATGTTTTACTTCTGGTGCTTGTGCACATTTTCCATTTATTCATTCACTTGATTCACGTTAGTCTTAAAATTTTTCTTAGAAATCTCTCCAGCTATGCTAAAGTTGAAAAATATGACACATAGCTAGGGAGGCTTTCCATGGTCTTAAGTCCTTTGAAATTCTGACCAATATCTAAAACCAGCAGTTTGCTGATGGTTTGAAGAGTATTTCTTATTCTGCCTGTCTTGCAATGTGTGCTCCTATTTTATCTATTAGCATTTTACTATCTTGCTTTTCAGTTAACATTGATTCTAACAAGTATCCTGGGTTCTTAAGCTCTGCTTTCCATGTTACTATTTTAGTTTTTCTCTTGTGCTAAGACCTTGCCTTTTATAGTCTAATTCATTTATATCAGCAAAGATATCAAGAGTTTCCTGCTCCATTTTCTTTTCTCTTGATTATTAACAACTTAGGGACAACACCATCACAATGCATGTAACTTGTTGCCAGATGCTTTGGTTTTAATGATATGAGAGACAGAAGGATCGCTCACTTGAGTCATTTGGGTGCATGTGTGGGGGAAGGGGCAGGTCAGGCCTTGCCTGGGTGAGGCGAGGCAATGCCCTGCCCTACACACCCCACCCTGCTGGGTCGCTGTCCCAGCCCTGCAGTGGCCACCAATCCCTGGCACACCAGAGGCAATGCTCCACACCTGCCCCTGGAGCCCCAACCCAGCTCCTGAGTGGCCAAATGACCAGAAGTCCCACCCAGGGGAAGAGCCCGGGAAGCCCAAGAAGGATTTAAAGCAAGCACGAGTTGATCCTAGCTCCTTGTGGATTTTCTGTTAGTTGGGTGCTGCTGCAACCAGGAATGGTAGTTATGTTTGTTCTTTTGCATGCTTTTTTTGTTTTTCTTCTTTTAATTCCCTTTTCTTGGAATTTTTGAGTAGCTTAAAGTCGAAGGGGCTTAGAGTTTGTTAAGTTGAATGGACTAAGCTAATGCTTTGGGATGTGTTTTATGTTGGTTGAATGCTGCTCTAAACATGTTGCCAAAGTGCTTTGATTTTCCAAAGTTGACAGTAAAGTTTTTTTGGTTTTTTGACCTCTTGAGAACATCTTGTTGATGTTTCTCCTGTACATCTGATTCAGAGTACATGAACAACTGCAAGGCCTTTTAAAAGTCTCATTGAGGAAGTTTTTTGGTGCCTTAAAAATTATGATGATAGGGCACACAAATCACCCTGATTTTGCAAGTCAAAGAACAGAATTGATACAAGTGCTTCCTTATGATCAAGAGCTCCTCTTCAGTGTTAGCAAAATGCTAACCTATGACACTGCATCACATAAGCTGGCAGTTTAAGACACGTTAAACACACTAAAGTCTTTCTTCTCTCTATAACATAAACTTGAAACATGTCTGTTACATAGACTTTGAACATGGTATTTTTCATTGTATGATTTTTGCCTTGCTTATCTCAAGGCAGCCCAGCTGTGTTTAGCTTATCCTTTTTAATATTTGGAAATATGGCAAAAGTTAAAAAAAAGTCCATGGCTGTTAAAAAAAAAATTCTCTCATTTTTTTCCCAGTTTTAGATAACTGTATATAACTTTATTTCTGTATTTGCTAGAGAAGAATTGAAAAGAAGTGCTAGAATTTATACATAAAAATTTTCAAAATGCATTTTGTGCTAAAATACTTTATGTTAATAAGAATTGTAGAATTATTACTGCACATCAGTTTCATTATGTACCTTATTTTAAATGGGGCAGAATATTTTAATAGCCCAGGCAAAGAAATGTTTTATAACTTACAACTGGAGATATATCTGTAATTTATTCCATAAAATATGCATGAATTATTTTCAGCTCCATTTAACTAATGTGTTTTGAAAAGTCTTTGCAACAGTAAATGCAACAAATCTCAGGCAAGACAAGCAGTAATGTGTAAATGTGGTTAAGAGTAACTTTTCATTTTGCAGTTCAAATTTTTGACCAGACATTTGCTTATGTAGATAAGCTTCAGTATTATTCTGGAACATGACAGAGTGACTACCAGGTATAAAATTGCAAGCTGTGTCAGAAAATAAAAATGTCCAAACATTATAAACTACTCACAATGTATTTGCTAAAGGAAAAAGAAGTGGGTTCATCCTTATATTGACTGGGACACCCTCTGGGAATTATCAGGTACTCTACCGATTGATGCAAAGGACAGTCTTGTCCTGAGACGAGAGCTACTAAACACAGAATGAAAGATAACAGAAGTCACTGGGAAGAAGGGGGATTAGTTGGTGCTGCCCAGTGCAGGTGAGCATGGTCTAAGGTCTGTTAAAGTCTCAGAATCCCCAAGACAGCTGGGCTTGCAAGAGCGCATTGTCCTCTGCCAATCTCTCATGCGTCTGCTACACAAAGTATGTCACACCCTTCCACTGATGTTACCGAGACTCGGGTCAGCAGTGCTGGGGTCTGGAAGGCTTGTTCCCATGTTTTCTGAAGTCAGTGGGAACAGGCTGGGTTCCTAAAACTGAACAAAGAACAACAAATGCAACTTTTCAAATAGCTGATGTGATACATCAAAAGGACATTAAATACATTGTTAGTAATTACCTGCTCAAAACGGTGAAAGTTGTCACATCAGAAGCAGTTGGCTGAAGCTTCAAAATAGTAGAAAAATTCCTGTACCCAGAGTCATCCCACTTATCTCAAATGTTTCTTATGATAAATACCTAGAGCTAATCACCTCTATGGAGCAATTCAGCACCTAAAGGGAGTTTTTCTGTGATCTATTTTTACAATAGATCATAGAAAAAATTAAACCCAGTTCCAAACAGAGGGAAAAGAACCCCAGTTCTGCTTCACCTGTAGTAAATTTGTAAATGACTTGCTGAGAAATAAGCCCTCTTTCACCTATTTCAAGGCCTATAATTTTTTTTTGCTTTTGTCTACTCAGAAGTTTAGTTTCAATAGGCAGAATGAAGGGTATTTTTGGTTTGGATCCAGTAGGTTTTGTTGCTAGGACATAATTTTAGGGCGACAAAGCATCCAATGCTGGAAACCATCTCCACGTACTTTATGGTCCTCAGAGAAGCTATGGATGTACATTCTGCATGAGCAGACCATGAGGTGGACTGAAAACTGCCTGAATGGCCTGGCCAGAGGGTGGTGATCAGCAGGACAAAATCTAGCTGGAGGCCAGTCAGTAGTCATATATTCCAGGGCTCTATACTGGGTCCACTTCTATTTAACATGACGGGGCAGTGTACCCTCAGCAAATTTGCAACCAGCATCAGAGTGGGAGGAGAAGCTGATATGCCAGATCATCCTGCCATCCAGAGGGACCTCAGCAGGCTAGAGAAGTCAGCTGACAGGAACCTCCTGAAGTTCAACATGCTGAAGTGCAAAGTCCTTCCCCTGGGGAAGAACAACCCCAAGCGCCACTTTATGCTGTGGGCCACCCAGCTAGAAAGCTGCCTCACAAAATTTGTACATCTGCAAATATTGTCAATATATATGGTTTTCTTCAATGTGTGAAAAGCTGCCTTGATTTATTCTGTTTTCAGATGTTGTAGCAAAAAATGAAAAAACAGTATGAGAAGTGTAACATTATAGTTTACATGATTGGTAGTTTTGAAATGAAAATATAGTCATACAGTCATATTCACTTTAAAGATTTGAACATTGTTATTCATAGAAAGGTGGGATTGAAAATACAGCAAACAGAAACCTAGATAGTAGAAGAAATATAACCCATGCAATAGCAAATGCATTATTTATTACATACTAAATTACCCCATTAAAGCATTTTTTTTGACCTTGAAATATCACACTAAAGACAAAAGAGGAGTTCTGCCTCAATGGTTTTTTGTTTGGGTTTGGTGGTTTTTTTTGCATTTTATGTGGAAAATGACAAGATGTCTGGGATATCTGGCCATTATAAGTGTATCTCTTGCTACTCCTTGTCAAGAACATACATCAAGCATAATATTCAGATAAGTGAAGTGTGAAATAAAGGTCAACAAAACAATATTTGAGCAAATATAGACTGGAGATTGATCTAACATTCAATTTCCTAGAATGAGAAAAATACTTGAGGATTAAAGGATTATGAATAAGGTGTGCAAGTTATGTGTCACCTCTGCATATAACAGAGGTTTTAAGATCAAAAAGCAAAAGTCACCACTACCTGGAATATAGACTTTCTGTTTGCTTTCTTGTGTGAGTGGCAGATCAGACTAGTATGTAGCATAAGGCCTGTTTGTTTCAAAAAAAAAAAAAAAAAAAACAAAAAAAACCCCAAAAAACACACCAAAAAAAACCAACAAAAAAAAGCAAAACAAACCAAAAAAAACACCAAAAAAGCCAACTCCTCCCCCAAAAAACCCTAAAACTACAACTATTCAGCTGTCTATTCCAGCGTAAATGAATTAGTTGACTAAGAATTAAGTCAACAATGTTGACCTACTCTGATAATAAAGGAATAAATGGAATAAAATGATAAAAATGTTTTGCAAGTATGGTTGGTGACTTCTTTTTTCTCTCCATGAAGAAAGAGGTCAAACCCAAGAGGACTGGAAGAGTTTTGGGGAGCATTTGGCTGATTTACGTGTATTACTTCCCTCTAAAAGCAAAATTAAAGTTAAGAAGTTAGATATAGTATATGGCAACAACTGGAATGGAGCCAAGGCAAATGCTCTAGGCATATTGCCTCCATACATTCAGATTTCAAGGAGGTGGTATCAGTTTCACTGAGTATTTAGTCAGATTCTTATATTAACAATTTACTCATCCCAGAGTCCTATGTAGCAGGCACAGAAATAGTATCCTTTTTTCCAGGCTATTAAAACTATCATCAAAAACTTCTGTTTCAACACAAAATTTGAAAATTCAAAAGTACTTGCTCAAAATTTTGCAGCATTAGTGTTAGAAGTTATTGCTTCAACCCAACTCCCAATTCAATGTTTTAAAGATCTTATGTGGACATGTATATTTATGTATCTGTGTGTGGGAGGATGACAGAATGTGTATGTACATGCACATATGCCTGTATATAAAGTAACAGGTACATATGATATAGTAGAGGACAGTGTCATACATGAAATCCCTATTTGTGCTTGGTCTTTGCATATTAAGTGCTTTAATTAATTTGAGCTTAATATTTTTAAATTGAATGTTAAAATCAATCCATCAGTCCAGGTACACTAATCAAGTTTTTCTGGTCTTCCTGTGTTTACTGTATACCTTTACAAGTGTTTTAAGATGTGTTGGATGTATTTTTATGTTTTACTTGTATCTTGGTTTCAAGGCAGATTTTAAAAAACCCCAGTTGCAACAAACAGCCCAGCCCCCCCATAAGCACATGACCCTTATCTCAACTAATATCACCCCTCTGACCAGGAGGAGCCATTGGTGGACAGAGGTGGTCTGTCAAGGGGAAAACACCAACCGCCTTGAACCAGGGGGGTGGACTGTGGGCGGACTGTGGGCGGAGCAAAAGCTATAACAGGGAGAAAAAGAAAGACACGTGTCTCATTTTCCCTTCCTCTCCAGCTTGCTAAGGCAGTGCTGGAGAAGCCTACCCCTTTCTAGGGGCTTTTTAGAAATAGATTTCTTTTTGACCAGCCTAAACTGCAAGTTTATTTTTTTCTCTACCTGAGGTTCAGAGCTGTCTTAAGCCTAAAGTTCCTGAATCCCTGCGCTCCTGGGGCATATCTCTCGAGCCATCTGGATCCCAAATTTTTATATTTTGTTAGTTTTTTTTTGCAATTTTTCAATTTTTTTCTGTTTTAATAAATTGTTTTAATTTCTACAAAGAGTTGTCTCATTCCTCACAACTCTTTTGGGGAATCGTCCGGGATCCTATTTTTGCCCTAAAATCCAGGTATTTTGGTTAATTTTATTTTTGAATTTTTGCGATTTTTTTGGTTTTTCTCCTTGGATTTTCTGGGCTCCCACAAGGATTACTGCAGCAGAGAAAGGACACCTCCGGTGGAGAAAGACTTGTGGTAAGGCTTGAACCCTTCTTAAAGGGAACTTAGTTAGGGACTTACCCTTTTTAAGGGCTATTAGTTTTTGGGGAACCTCCGAGTGGAATTCCTTTTGTGAGAGAGTGTGTGGGGGGGTTGGCCGCCCCCAGTGTGTGTGTGAGTGTGCTTGAAAGGGTTCATTTTTAAGGGCACCACGAGGGATCACCCTTTAGAGACACAGAGGGGAAGATCGAGTGTGGTGATCAGCCTTTCTGGGGGGAGGTTTCCACGTTTTAGGGGTGTGCGCAGCCCCAAATTCATTTTTATTAGTGTCTCAGTCTCCTCGGGTCTAGAACTGAGGAGAAACCTCATTTTAAACCCCTCTCTTTTTCTTTTCGCCGCGTGGTCGGCGGCCATTTTGAAATTTCGCGCTGCCGCGTGGTCGGCCGCCATTTTGAAATTTCGGGCCGCCACGTGGTCGGCCGCCATTTTGTGTCCTTTTAATTTGAACTGCACCCCTTTGCTACCCCTGTGCATGTGTGAACTTGTTTTAGCTGCACTCTTGTGGTCAGTGCTATCTAGCACCTTTATACTTCCTGTTTGTTTGGAGTGTTTGGGTTATTGGATTGTAGTTGTAATTTGCTTTATCTGCTTTAATCATAAGACACTACTTTGATATTTTGAATTACTGCTTGTGTTATTCATTATAATCTTTTTCCTTTAATTCGGTTATAAATATTTTAAATTTATCTCTCCTTTGCTAATAAAGACAACTCTTGTTTCTTAAATTTTAAGTATATATGTATAAAACTATCTAAATTTCAGTTATACTTTAACCAATTTAAATATTCACTAATTATTCTTTTTATAATTAAAATTAATTTTTCTTACAACATATTTGTTTCTCACCAGCCTGCCATATTTAATTTTTTCCCACAGATTCGCCATCATTCATTCCCTTATATATCTACTAACCCTGCTTGCTCTTCTCTACATTAGTTGTATTGTATTTTATGCTTATAACTTTATTATCATTCTTTTTATTGTGATAGTGTATTGAATTTAAGTTATTTTGTAATATTATTTCCTTATGCAATATTTTAATTGTTTTATATAATACAATACTTTGGTTTATTTAATTAGAAAAAAAAAAAAAAAAAAAAAAATTTTTTTCTTCTGCACTAGCTGCTTGTTTGCTTCCCAGTAACAAAATGGGACAAGCGAATAGCAAAAAGAAGGACCTAATGAAGAAATACAAAATCTTCCCAGACAGTCCGTTAGGGCAAATGCTCCTAAAGTGGGAAGAAAATCTTTTAACTAAAGAAAAAAACCAGTGTCAAATGATTAGGTACTGTGTTTTTAAGTGGCCAAAACATAAAATTAACAAAGATGGACTCAGATGGCCCAAGTATGGGTCTTCTGAAAAATGGCTTTGTGAGGCTTTGCATTCTTATGTACATTACAAAGCTCCAAAACATTCTGATGAATTAGACTATGCTAAAATTTGGTTAAATTATTGGCAAAAACAAAATGAAGACCAAAGCAAAAAAATAGAATTGGAAGAGGAAACTAAATCTAATTCAATTGGACTTAATAAAAATTCAAACCAAATTTTTTCCATTGCAGAAGAACACAAACAGAAAGAAAAACAAAAACCTAAATTAAATAAACCAAAGTGGGACCCCCTAGACTACCTTCCTCCAGTAACTCCTCCAGAAAGGAGGGTCCAAATTGAACAAGAAAGGGTCCTTCCTTCATCGAGCCACCCAATCGAAAGGGACTCAGAAAATGAGAATGAAAGTGAAAAAGAAAATTCTGTTCCTTCCTGCTCTCACAAAAAGACAACCAGACAAAGGATTTCTTCTAGCCAGGATGGCCCAGCATCTTGCACTAGAAAGAAATCATTTAAAACACCTGACTGTCCCACCTGCCTTAGCACTCCCCATGAGTCTAAAATTTTACCTCTTAGGGAGGTACCCATGGGAAATGCTCAAGGAGGAATTGGTTATGTAGTTGTACCTCTAGCTTCATCTGAGGTACGGGAATTTAAAAAAGAAATGAAAAGTCTGATGGCTGACCCCATTGGTCTAGCTGACCAATTTGATCAATTCCTCGGCCCTAATATTTATAATTGGGGAGAGATACAATCCATCCTTCACTCCTTATTCACCATTGAGGAAAGAAAATTGATTAGAGCTGCAGGAGTGACAGTCTGGGACAGAGAAAATAATTCTAATCAGGGCCCAATTGGAGAACAAAAATTACCACTGACAGACCCTGAATGGAACCCAAATTCAGAAGAGGGCAGGAGGAACATGAAAGACTACAGAAATTTAATTATAAAAGGGATTAGAGAAGCTGTTCCTCGAGTTAATAATATGAAAAAAGCATTTTGTGGGGAACAGGAAAAGGATGAGTCCCCAACAGCTTGGATGGCTCGGTTAAGGAATAACATTCAACTTTATTCTGTCATTGACTTAGACAGTGAGGGAGGCAAAACTATGCTAAAGGTACATTTTGTGCTTCACTCCTGGCCTGACATCAGGAAAAAATTAGAAAAATTGGAAAAATGGCCAGAGAGGGAACTAGATGAATTACTGGAGGAAGCCCAAAAAGTCTTTGTTAGGAGGGATGAAGAGAGGATGAAGGCTAAAAGCCGAATAATGAATAACAGTACTAATGCTCCAATCCACAACCCTCCTACACAAAGAACTTCCCAAAGGGGCATCCCACAACAGCAAACCCAAATCTGCTCTCAGCAACAGCCACAGGTTTGTGTTTGCAATAAACAACCTAACCCAATTGTTCAAAGACCTGAGAGGTTAATTTGCACATACTGTAATAAACCAGGCCACGGGCAGTGGTACTGTTTTAAAAAGCAGAGAGATCAAGGAGTCCTTCAAATGGAGGGACAAATTTTGAACAACTGAAGGGGTCAGGGGCTTTATTCTCTGGGGCAAAAACATCTTAAAGAGCCCTTGATAAAATTAGAAGCTGGACCCCAGAGACAACAAGTGGAGTTTTTAGTGGACACAGGTGCTGAAAGAACCTGTGTCACTGAAACACCTCCAGGATGTTTTATTTCTCAAGATACATTAGATATATATGGTGCTAATGGTGAAAGCTTTGCTGTTCCTGTAATTAAAAATGTAATCCTTTCCATACAAGGACGTACCCATACAGGGGATGTGCTATACCTACCTCAAGCTGGGATCAATCTTTTAGGACGTGACTTCCAAATACCTCTGAGGGTTGGGGTGGTACCGCAGGGTGGAAAAATGACCACTAAATTGTTTGTTTTATCTTTAGTAGATGAGCAACACATTGACCCGGTAGTGTGGGCCAAACCTGGCAACCGGGGAAAAATGGACATCACACCTCTAACAATTGAGTTGCTCCCAAATAGCCAGCCAGTACGTGTACCACAATATCCCCTCTCCAAGGACAAAAGAAAGGGCCTGAAGCCTGTTATCATGGACTTATTACAAGATGGAATTCTTGAGACCTGCAAATCCAGTTACAACACTCCAATTTTGGCTGTCCAGAAACCAGATAAGTCATTCCGGCTTGTACAAGATCTGCGTGAGGTCAATAAGAGAGTCCAAACCAGGTACCCACTGGTGCAGGACCCCTATACACTCCTGAGTCGGGTACCCCCAGCACATGCCTGGTTCTCTGTTATTGACCTTAAAGATGCTTTCTGGTCATGTCCTCTAGATTCTCATTGCAGAGACATCTTTGCATTTACCTGGGAGGATCCAGACACTGGACGGAGGCAGCAGCTGCGCTGGACTCGCCTGCCTCAAGGGTACACCGAGTCACCCACACTCTTTGGCCAAGCGCTAGAAGATTTGCTAAGTTCCTTTTCTCCACCCGAAGGGATTCAGGTAACTCAGTACGTAGACGACCTGCTCCTCTCTGGGGAACAGGAGTCTACGGTAAGAACTGCTACAATTCAGTTACTGAATTTTCTAGGGAGGAACGGGCTGAGGGTGTCAAAACCTAAATTACAATTTGTGCTACAGGAGGTGAAGTATTTGGGACATCTAATTGGCCATGGCACAAAAAAACTCAGTGCTGAAAGAGTAGAAGGAATCCTAAATCTACCACCTCCAACTTCAAAACGAGAAATCCGGCAATTATTAGGCTTATTTGGATACTGCAGACTGTGGATTGATCAGTATTCACAATCTGCCAAATTTTTATATGAAAAACTAATAGAAGAAGAACCTTTTAATTGGACTAATTCAGACACACAAAAATTACAAAATCTGAAAGAGAAATTAACAAAAGCACCTGTTTTAAGCCTTCCTTCACTAGAAAAACCCTTCGATCTATTTGTTAATGTGGAGAAGGGAGTTGCCTATGGCGTCTTGACCCAGGAGTGGGGAGGAGTCAGGAAGCCAGTTGCTTTTCTTTCCAAATTACTAGATCCAGTGTCCAGAGGATGGCCCGTCTGCATCCAGTCCATCGCCGCAGCAGCTGTTCTGGTCTCGGAGAGTCAAAAACTCATTTTTGGTGGAGACTTGACAGTGCATACACCACACTCAATCAAAACCATTTTAGCTCACAGGGCTGCAGAGTGGTTAACTGACCCAAGAATAGTCAAATATGAAGCCATTCTCATGCACTCAGACCACCTGAGGTTAGTTGTGTGTACACACCAAAATCCAGCTCAATTTCTTTATGGGACCCCATCAGAAAAAGAAATTGAACACAATTGCATTGAAATAATTGACATCCAAACAAAAGTCAGAGAGGACCTGGTGGACTGTCCCCTCAATGAAGGGGAAATCCTCTTCATTGACGGGTCATCTCGAGTGGTGGATGGAAAGCGATGCTCTGGCTATTCAGTGGTCGATGGACACCAAATGTGTGTGCTAGAAAAGGGCAGATTGCCACCAACCTGGTCAGCTCAGGTCTGTGAGCTCTATGCCCTAGAAAAAGCACTCCACCGACTAGCAGGGAGCATCGGGACCATTTACACTGACTCCAGATACGCTTATGGCGTAGTCCACACCTTTGGAAAAATCTGGTCCGAAAGGGGGTTCCTAAACACCAAAGGGAAAGATATCCTACATAAGGAATTGATCCTAAAAATTCTAAAAGCACTGCAACTGCCTCAGGTGATCTCAGTGGTGCATATTCCAGGTCATCAATCGGGAACCACAAAAGAAGCTCGAGGGAACAACCTAGCAGACTTGGCAGCAAAAGAAGCAGCAGTGGAAGAAGAGGTAAAAGTGATGGAAGTAAACCAACTTCCAACTAACACCACCACATCTGACACTATTCCACAAACTAACATTTTACCCACGCCCATTTTTACTGATCAGGAAAAACAGAAATTAGTTTTAATTGGTGCCAATGAGGATTCTCAAGGCCGCTGGTATTTACCAGATAAACGCCAAATTTTAAACAAAAATTTAACCCGAGAAATTCTACAAAATATTCACCAAAGCAATCATTGGGGTTCAAAGGCTCTGGCGGATCACTATCTCAGAACCTTTGGATGCACTGGTGTTTATGAAATAGCCAACCAAATAACCCGGGACTGTGTAATCTGTCAAAAAGTTAACAAAAAGGTAATGAAAAAGAACACGGGCGGAGGAATTGAATTAGCAATCAGGCCTTTCCAAAACATTCAAATTGACTTTACAGAAATGCCTCCTGTCCAGAGGTGGAAATACCTGTTGGTAATCGTTGATCACCTTACCCACTGGGTGGAAGCTATTCCAACTGTCAATGCAACAGCCCAGACAGTGAGTAAGGTGATCCTCGAGCAAATTATCCCCCGTTATGGGATAGTCCACCGCATAGATTCAGATCGAGGTACTCATTTTACCTCCCAAATTGTACAACAATTGGCTCAGCAATTAGGAACAAATTGGAGATTACACACCCCGTGGCATCCACAGAGCTCTGGGAGAGTGGAACGGATGAACCAGACAATCAAGAACACCCTCACAAAATTAATGCTGGAAACAAAATGGACCTGGGTAAAATGCCTTCCACTTGCTCTTCTTAGAATCAGGACACAGCCAAGATCTGATTTGGGTTGTTCACCATATGAGATGTTGTATGGATTACCCTACCTTGCTACACCACAAGAATTGAATGTGAAAGAGTGTGGAAACACCAATGTACAACAATATGTACAGATAATTGCCAAAAATCTAGAGTTGCTAAGGGAAAGAGGTTTTCTACCACAAACTCCCCCACTTGATTTTAATTTACATCACATCAATCCAGGTGACTGGGTGTTAATAAAATCCTGGAAAGAAAAGTCATTAACCCCATCCTGGGAAGGTCCATTTCAGGTCCAGCTAACCACTGAAACAGCTGTCCGGACATTTGAAAAGGGCTGGACGCATGTCAAGAGGGTGAAGGGTCCAGTAACACCACCAATTGAAGAGAAGAAACCTCCAGACAAACCATCAAACTAAACACCCTGTTTGAAAGCTCCACTCAGCATCCCTCACTCCAAGTTAATAAAATCCTGTACTCCCAGTTCTTCCCCAGTTATACCTCAGTAATAAGTGCTAGCTACAAGTTGTTAAACTAAGTTGAAAATATTTTGCTGTTAATTCTGTTCTTTGTTATTCCCTTTTACAGATTCTGCCTTCACACAACCATATTGTCACATCAACTGTATAGTAAGGCTCCATTTGAAGCCAGCATTCTCTTCCAATAACAGTCCAATCAGACTCCAAAATTATGGGCACGATAACTCTAATCTTTGACAAGGCCAACCCTAAATAACCATGAGCTTCCAGAAGCCTGAGGTCACTGAAGAACCATCTGAAGGTGAGATGCCTAAAGAAAGGACGAAAGAAGCAAAGATGACAACCCCCACCAGCAGAGGCAACCCAAATGCTGACAGCTCCTCTCGGGTATGCCAAAAGGGGAAAGTGAGCAACATCCTGCTACTGAGTGTCATCTGTCTCTGGGTCCTCTGGCCTCCCTTTACACAAGCAGCCGACAGCCGCTGTAACAGATGTTACAAGACTGTGTACCAGGCAGAAGGAGGCTCATTTCAAATTCGACACTTTTTCCGAGCACATACTTATGTTAATCCATCTTGTTATAACATAACAAGGTTGAGTATCTGCTCAGAAAAAGGTCACAAGTACTGGATTGGCAAAAACATTGGCACCCAAATACATAAGCAGAAGGGAGAGTGCCCCTCCCAAGACGATTGGCTCTGTTTCAATTTTAGATACATAACCAAGACAGAAGATTTGTTGAAAAGAAAGACCTATGACACTGACCTGATCCAAGAGGTGGTCATAGAAGAAAAGGAAAAACAAAAAGAAAACAATCCTTTGATGTCAAGGAAAAACTTGTTTATTGACCTGACAGAAAGGATTGGACAACAGCTAAATTTAACAAATTGCTGGGTGTGCGGAGGAACTTTAGAATCGGAGAGTTGGCCTTGGCGGGGAGTCAGTCTTGGACCCCCCGATTTACTCCGACTGAGTAATCTCTCCCCCACAACCAGACATGACAATGAAACCTGGCTGCTAAGCAATACTGTTATTGGAGAAGAATGCATCTGGAGGAAAGGAAGAAAATTTTTAGAAGAAGTTGGTGAGACAATATGCAAAAGGTACCTGGTAACTGATGGGCAAAAACATTGGTGGATACCTCAAGAACCAGATGTATTCTGGTCTGCAGAAAAGGTTGAAAACAAAAATTGCATTTTGAATCCTGTTAAAAAACTCTGGCAGTGCTGGGATCAAGGAAATCCATATTCTGTCCTGCCACAAATTTCCAAGTACTGGATTACAGCAGCAAGTATACAACCCCACTTCTGGGAAGCACCACAAGACCTCTACTGGATCTGTGGTAACCGAGCTTATTCCAACTTACCACCTCGCTGGAAAGGGAGCTGCACTCTTGGAGCCATTCAACCAAACTTCTTCCTACTTGCTGAAAACGCTGGAGCCCACCTTAGAATCTCCCTTTATGATGAACTTTTCCGTACTAAGAGACATGTAATAGGAGGGACCCAGAGATGGGGAGAAGAAGAGTGGCCAGCTGAGAGGATCCTAGAGACTTATGGACCTGCAACATGGGCACAGGATGGGAGCTGGGGGTACCGAACTCCCATCTACATGCTAAACCGGATCATCAGACTGCAAGCACTAATTGAGGTAATCACTAATGAGACCTCTCTTGCTCTTGAACTACTTAACACACAGCAAGGGCAAACTCGAGCAGCCGTGTACCAAAATAGGCTGGCATTGGACTATTTACTAGCTGAAGAAGGTGGAGTATGTGGCAAGTTTAACACCTCAGACTGCTGCATCCATATTGATGATCACGGTGAAGCCATCACCAAGATTACCCAAAACATCAGGAAACTAGCCCATGTTCCAGTGCAGAAATGGCAGCCCTTGATCACTTCTGAATGGTGGGAAAATATTTTCCAAGGACAATGGTGGAAGAAAGCTTTAATTATTGTTGGACTTTCCCTTACAGGACTTATTTTTCTCCCTTGTTTAATCCCTTGTTTCATCCGTCTAATCACCACTGTCGTCCAAGGCATGCCACTAATCCAGGATCTTCAAGGACAACAGCAGCGTCCACCATTCGCTCAAAAGATTATGCATGTCAATAATAGTAACAATAAGAAAACTAGAAAGGAGAAAAAAATTGCCCAGCAAGTGTGGGACAGTTTTAAAGAGCTTGAATCTATCCCTGAAGAGTTATCCACCTCCACTTAAATGCAAAGACCAAAGATGTGAACATAAGAGAAAAAGGGGGGACTTGTCATACATGAAATCCCTATTTGTGCTTGGTCTTTGCATATTAAGTGCTTTAATTAATTTGAGCTTAATATTTTTAAATTGAATGTTAAAATCAATCCATCAGTCCAGGTACACTAATCAAGTTTTTCTGGTCTTCCTGTGTTTACTGTATACCTTTACAAGTGTTTTAAGATGTGTTGGATGTATTTTTATGTTTTACTTGTATCTTGGTTTCAAGGCAGATTTTAAAAAACCCCAGTTGCAACAAACAGCCCAGCCCCCCCATAAGCACATGACCCTTATCTCAACTAATATCACCCCTCTGACCAGGAGGAGCCATTGGTGGACAGAGGTGGTCTGTCAAGGGGAAAACACCAACCGCCTTGAACCAGGGGGGTGGACTGTGGGCGGACTGTGGGCGGAGCAAAAGCTATAACAGGGAGAAAAAGAAAGACACGTGTCTCATTTTCCCTTCCTCTCCAGCTTGCTAAGGCAGTGCTGGAGAAGCCTACCCCTTTCTAGGGGCTTTTTAGAAATAGATTTCTTTTTGACCAGCCTAAACTGCAAGTTTATTTTTTTCTCTACCTGAGGTTCAGAGCTGTCTTAAGCCTAAAGTTCCTGAATCCCTGCGCTCCTGGGGCATATCTCTCGAGCCATCTGGATCCCAAATTTTTATATTTTGTTAGTTTTTTTTTGCAATTTTTCAATTTTTTTCTGTTTTAATAAATTGTTTTAATTTCTACAAAGAGTTGTCTCATTCCTCACAGACAGTTTAAAAACTGGTGACATTGTGCTACTTATTTGACAGCCTGAACTAAAGTCTGGTGTATAAATATCTTTTTGATACCAGAGGAGTGCCAGTATTTTATTCTGGAACCAAAATACACACAGGACAATACCAGTAGCAAGATGTTTAATTTCAATATTAATTATATTCCCTCTCTCCCACAAGAAAATTATCTTTTCTTTTTTTTTTTTTTTTAACAAAAGAAAATATTTGAAGGTAATAGTAAGAACACAATTTGCAAATGATGTTTCAGAAGAGTTTCGCACAGTGAAAGACATTAAAGACATTAATTATCCTCAGCATAAGATACGGATTTATAGAGGATATAAAAATCAGTAAGTATGTCTGTAGGATATGTGTCTTAAATTAATTTTTTTTTTGCTATCCTGTATTACTCTAATATAAGAGAATTGTGATTATTTTCTGATGTGAAATTGGTATACTGTTATTCTTTTTTAAAGTTAATTATTGGATTTTGCTAAAGTCCTTGAAAATTTTTATTTCTAACTTGAATAAGCTCACCTCTTCATCTTTGACTTTTCTACCTAAGATACATCTGATCTACAGAGCTATTACAAGTAGTACCCTTTCTTCATATCCTGTTTATATAAACTGGAATTTACAGGTTCTTTAACTGAATATTAGGAATATTTTGCCATATTACACCAATGATATAAAACCTATCTTAGTTCATTAAAAATTTTTCTAAATAAAGTAACATTGCCATAGCCACTCTCCAAGAAGCCATTGACAAAGGCAAAAATCATGTTTATTTATTTCATTAATTAAATTTCAGGTTTGGGCAGGAAGACCCTCTTTTAAAGGTATGAGTTTCTTTTGCTAATCATGAACACTGCCACAGCCTGTTTCATCTACAGTTTGATCTATAACAATTTTAATCAGTGAATGCCCAGGCACCCTACAGTAGGGAAGTTCTCAGAAACAGTTCTGACTTTATCCAGTAAACTCAATGAAATAACACTTATAATCCACTTTTATTAAGGGTAACTTTACACAGATGTAAATACTATGTCACAAGTGGGCTAAGCACAGACTAAACACAACACAATCTGTGTTTTCATGTGTGTTGAGCTACAGGGTTTGGGATCAAATAACATGACTCAAACTAAATTATTCATACTCCACCTTAATGTGTCTAAACCCCTGTACAAGGCAGATAATATTACATTATTAAAAATATTCTTCATTTATCCTAGTTATCGCAATAGTAAATTACAGAAAATCTATCAGTCTTTAAAAGATACTCTTGCAAGAAGAGATTGTAATATGCCTGAAAAAATACATATTTGACCCTAAGAGTATTTTTTATCTATAACTTTCTTGATGTCTTGAGGAAATAAAAATTGGTATGAATATATTACCATTGGGCACAGGAAATTTACTCATCCAGTTATTAAATCAACAAAATATGATCAGAAGATACTACTGACAGGGACTAAGTCCTTGCCAATTTATTAAGCTGTTATTTATTAAAAAACTGTATGCATAAACAATGAAGCTTAAAGGTCTTTAAAGAAAGAATGTAATTAATGTAAAGCACACTGTGGTTGAAGATTTGTTTCCAAAGATTTTGTCATGTCATTTAGAATATGCAAAAACAGATCTCTCCACATTTTCCATGAACACCTCTTCTCCCTTCATCACAATGCTCCTCTTCTTCATCTTCTACCATCAGCACCACTACAGCGCCCTCAGACCTTGAGTGTAATGCCTGTCACCCATCCAAACTTACTCTCAGCCACTTCTGGTGCTCTCAGTTCTCTCCCCCTACACATTTGAGGAGCATGGGAAATGGATAGGATGGATCCATGGACTGTCA
This sequence comes from Aphelocoma coerulescens, assembly GCF_041296385.1. Lineage (NCBI taxonomy): Eukaryota > Metazoa > Chordata > Aves > Passeriformes > Corvidae > Aphelocoma > Aphelocoma coerulescens. Next base: position 32,378,190 of record NC_091014.1, on the reverse strand, counting down.
TTTTAGCATAATGGACCTGAAAGCTATATTTCCTTAGTGAACCAGCTTGGATGGGGCTGCCCACTCAATATTTTACAGGCATCCACTACCACAGAACAGAGGTTAACATCTTTACCTCAGAGTTCCCTCACAGATCCAGTTCCCCCACTAGCATCCTTAATATGCCCAGGCTCCCAGTTGGGCCACTCCTCAGGGTTCAAAGTTTGGTGTGTGCATCTTGCAGACCTGATGGTGCAGCCCTTCTCTTGCCTATATAGACCCATAAATATTTTTCAAATAAGCATGTCACAATAAAATCTGATGTTAACTGCAATACCCTGTTATTCAGCACATTAGCCAGGAAAAAGACTGAAGTAGAAAAACGGATGAAATTGCATTATATCATTATGGCATGAATTTTTCCACTTTCTCTCCAATTTGTTACACAACTTAAAGCTTGAATATGCAGACCTGTGTGGGTGCTCTGTGCAGCTAATCAGTGTATGTCTAACAAGTCTAGTTAAAGACAGTTTTAGCAGATCCACAATCTGTGAGCAGACGGTCTCTGCAACACCTACACAGTGGTCAACACATTCAAAAAGCAAGTGCCTACCCAAGGGCAGTCGATTGGACTAATCAAGCATGCAAAATATAGATGACCTGGACACAGACAGCTGTCACTTGTCCTGTTTGAGGGCACTCAGAAATCCCAAAGAAAAGGGCTAATGCTGATAGGAGACTAGGAGGTGAGACATAAAAGCAATCAGCTACTGCCAAAAGCAGTAACATTAGCAGGTGTGTATTCCCTCATCTGCTTCTGAGGCAACCTGGGTAGGATCACTGTAAAGTTACAGGCAGGATGCTATAAAATTGCAATGTAGTAATTACTGTACAATACAAAATCCTGTATTCAGTCACTGTCTCAAGCTACCAGGGCTCTTGCTGTAGAGAAAAAGTTAGATACTAGAAACTTTGCCATCAATTCTGTTCTGTGGCAAAATTACTACACAGCATCCAGATAAAGGTCTTCATGCCTGTCTAAGAGAGGAATCTGGCCTATTATGTTTTTCACAAGTATTTTTTTAATGATCTCCATGCTTATTGTCTCTCCTTTTCAGATTGATTTTATCATGTTATTTAGTGTTCGCTCTTAGACAGGTCTTAGTAGCAACCACCTGGCACAGTATGGCCATAAAATATTTCTCAGCATTTGTTTTGTTAGGTTAAGCATTAAGATCATTATGATTCTTCCTAATTTTTTTTTATCAGGAGCAGAACTGGGATGGAAAACTCCAAAACACTGGTACACATGGCTTAGGTATTTATGTGCATGTTAGTATGTTCTCCAAACAAGTGACACATGTTGAAATGTATTAGAGCACACACAAAATAACATACTAAAATTATAATATCTACTTTTTTAAAGCATGCAAATTACATGCTTGTCTCAATAGGTTAGAAACAGATGGAGCATTGTGTTTAGCACATTTCTTTAGAGTTTCTAAATCTGCCTGATGGGAATACCATTACCTGCACCAGCTGCACAGGTGACCTCTTTGACTTCCACTTGCTAGGCTCTGAATATATAAGACAGTGCTGGCATGTTTTTAACATAAAGTGTATGCAAATATGGATGGATATATTTGACATGTTGCTGTAGTGCCTATTTAAAATGTATGCCATCTGGTTTAACCCTTGCACCCATAATCATAAAGTGTTTCCAACTCTCTGTGCAATAAAACGTTTTTATGTCTTTCTCTTGATTAATCTACTTTACTTTTTTCCATAATCAGAATCAGTTAAGATTCCTTTTCACCTGTGAGTCTTTTTTGTTTCTTTTCACTGGGAAATGATACTACTGTACTCCTAAGGGTGATTTTTTTCAGGTACTGAATGTCTAATTCCCTCTCTGGTTGCAAATGCTGAGGAAGATCTTGAAAGCCTTCCACATTAGGAATCTTATTACACAAGAAATAAGATAAATTTCTTGTTTTCATATAAATATAACACAGAAAATATTCCTTCTTCTGTTTCTGTCTCATTTTTTTTGAAAATGCGGATGTGAATGTATCCCTTTTACAGTGTTTCCAAGATGTACTAAGGCCCATATTGAAGAATTACCCGTGTTAGTCTGTAATCATTTTCTGGCTGAAAGCAACCATACACTTGAGATATTTACCCTGTTACACAAAAGACAAAATACTCCTTTCCTAGGAGTATGAATATCCAGAGTTAATATAATAGGCTTGATTTTAAGAAACCTAAAGTCAGGCAATTTCCTTCCATTTCAGGTGTTCACATGGGTATGGTTTTGAATGAAGATATATGGCCCCTGTGACATTATGGATGATTGATACAGTACAGGTTAATGAAAATGTATTGTTCCACAGCAAATCATAGAATCATGGAATGGTTTGGGTTGGAACAGACCTTAGAGATCACCTAGCTCCAGCCCCTTGCCATGAGCAGGGACACCTTCCATTGCACCAGGTTGTTCAAAGTCTCATCTAACCTGTCATTCAACACTTCCAGGGATGGGACATGACATCTTCTTTAGACAATCTGTTCCAGTGACCAGCACATGGAAAAAACCCTATCCCTCCACTTGAAGCTGGTCTGTGGAGTGGCTTCTGACAGTTTAGCAAGATACAGGAATGAGGGGACAAAACCCCTTTACTTTCTTAGAGTCTGCCTGTGGTCTTTTTTCCATTTCAACAATTACTGTTACTATGTTCCAGATTTTGTCAACAAGCAAAGGGAAAATACATCTTGTATGAGAGTTAGGAATTTGCTCAAAACTACAACAGTGTAATCCAATAAAAATATTTCAGTTTAGATCTAATTATTGAAGAAAGAGAAAGACTACTTTTCTATGGGGTAAAGTCTCTGTTGTAATAATAGCAACAATATTAAGAAATAATAATAATCTTGTCATACACTGGGTTTCTACCCCTTTTCCTAGCGTTACACACACCCTCTTGTCACTTGTGCAGATCCTGTGGTCAGTGGTTTCAGCCTGGAAGCAGTGATGGGTAACATGATTAGTGTCAGCATCTGGAGTACTTCACCAGTGTGAATGTGATGATCGTGGTGGTGGTGTCTTCTTCCTCAATAGGTGATATACCTGAGAACATTTTTATATGTTTGCTAACATGTTTTTACCCTTTCTTTTTTCTCCAATGATCTGAAGCTCCACATTACAACCAAATTAACTACATGCAGTGCCTTTTACCTGTATAACATACTATTTATCTGTCTCTTTTTTTATCCCTAAAAAATGGGGACACCCCTAAAAGCAGTTCCAGATGCTCCTTTCTTTAGTTGACTGCTGCTGCATTGTTTACAGCCCTGGGTCATAAACAGTGCCAGTGTCAGCCTGTGCCCATTTATCATCACATCTGCCCTCCTCTGTTCTGCATTCTGCATTTCCATTTCTTGATGCCTGTGCTATCTTACCAGGCTGGTATTTCTGTATGCTACATATGTATGGTAGCCATAAATGTATCACTGTACATAGAACAATTGCTTATTATTGCTATCTCAATAAAAATATGATAATACTTTACAAAGTTAAAGGAAAGTAGAATGAATTAGTGACAACTATCTAGTCGATAGAAAAATTTAGAAGTGTTAAAGCCAACCCTAGTAAAACAACAACAGTTCAGAGAGGGCAAGCCTCATGAACCTCTGTTCTGAGCCTTGCAAACGCGTTTCAAAGTCTGTAGCCAGACACAAACAATGCCAATACGGTATTGCAAGTCTACAAAGTCACACAGTTAAGTGTATGCTTTGTAACTATACCATATCTCATGAGAACCCCCCAGAACTTATTTTCATTTTGTGTGGTGGTGGTTGCTTCAGATTGCTCTGCATTGTATCAAATTCCCTTACTGAATTACTGTCTGGCAAATTTTCAGAGTTGAGATTTTTACAGAGCTCTTCTGATCAGTGTGCAGGACACATCCTGACCTAACACACCCAGTTGCTGCCTGCAGTCCTCTTTATCTCCAATATGCAGTCTGTGAGAGACCTGCCTCCCTGCTGCTGCATCAACTGGGACTAGAAATTTGCACAGTAAAGGGAAGACAGGTAATCCAGGCAACCTCGGGAAAGAATTAAAAAGGAACTGATGTGAGGCAGAAATAGGACAGAAAATGGGATTAAGCACGTTTTAGGAATGGGATAGTGGAAAGAACAGGAAGTGTCAAAGAGTCTGGGATCTCAGGAGAGAGAGATGATCAGCAAGAAAGCAGCTCAGTGTCTGTTACATGTGAGGCAGAGAACTCACAAATGTAAAATTAGCAGCATGTTCACCTTCAGCTTCGCAAACCGCATCACTGTGAGAAGTACAAAGGTAATTCAAATACCAGATGACTAATAATCTTCATGAAATTGCTAGATGAAATGTAAGATATATCACCTAAACTAAATGCAGCAAACTCTACAGATCCACCCCAAGACCTGAAATGTGATACATTTCTTCTGTCTAGCACTAAATATATCTTTATATTTCTCAGCACTGGTTAATTTAAAAAATGTATTTACTTCCAATCTTAATTAAAATTCTATTTTAATTATCAGGCAATTCTATTTTAAAATTTTAATTATCAGGCAATTAAAATTCTAATCTAAATTTACACGGATCAAGTAACTACTTATGGAAAGTGTTCTATAGGTTGTGCAAAAAGCACTTATAGTTTACAATGGTCCAACAAATGCAAAAAGAGGCTATGCTTGCAGACCATGAAAAAGAAGCCAAAAATTTAAGATTGTTACTATGAATTTGAAATATTGATATAAAGTCAATCTTTAACCTAACATCATCTAGAAAAGTGATTGTAAAATTTACATTTAAAAGTCTAGATATAGGAAAAGGTTGTAGCTTCTAAAGTCTGATATCTAAAAATGTAACAATAATTCCTTAATTTACTTTGAAAAATACTTATTTTCCATCAAAAACCAGTTGAAATGTGCAAGAATTTATCTGCCTTTAAAAGTCACTTTGAGCAACAGCAGTAATCCCTTCTTAGATGGAGAACACTGAAGCTACCTGTAAACCAAATTGCATTTTCCACAGATGACAAGGCAACTCCATATAATGGAACCCAGGTGTTAGACTAATTTCTAATTTAACCATAAATGAAGAAAAGAGAAGTATAATCCTCAATGCAAGTTGTTGTGGTATTACAGAATCCATCATAATGAAGAAATGCCCCCACTTTGCACAAAGGTTAACTGTACAAATGGTATTGTATCAACGAAAATGTTAATGAGTTTGTGTGGCAGCAGGTAAGCAAGAGCTGGCAGAAGGAAGCTATTGTGGTAGATAATTACAATGGAAGTCATGTCTTTGGTAATGACTGGGATTCACATCACATCTCTTTTCAGTCACAGCACAATTTCGCTAGCTCTGTTTATGGTAATCTATGGGATTATTTGACAGCAAGGTGACACTTTGACTTTGGAACAAATGTATTTCATAGACAGCACAATTACTGATATTGTGACATTCAATTAAACACATCACCGATATATAATTTTGATTTTAGAAAATATACAAACTTAAGGTATATTTTTTATTAATACATGAAGGTTTTTTGGTTCTCAATTTGTGTTTCATCATGCTATTGCTCTGATCTTACTAATTTGTAGGAGTTGGGAGAAATTTAAAAGCTGTGAGTTTTTAACCATTCAGAGGCAGGATTAGTAAAGAAAAAGGAAAAATTATGCCTTACAAGCATTCAAGTGTCTTAAAGAGAAGGAAAATAGATTTCTAGGCAATGTTTATCTGTGTTATAAACTCTACTACATAACAACAAATATGTAATATGCTTTTCAGGAGGGAATTCTGACAGTAGCTACACATGCTTTATCATATTCTAGGCCAAATCCCCAGCTAACCTATTTACCTCAATCTCACAAAACAGTTACAAATAGGAAAATAGTCAGGTGAAGAATCAAATCTGTGTCACCCATTCTTCCCTTTATGGAAGGAATGTGAAATAAAAGGGAGAGGACAACACCAACAACAAATTGTGGTGAGTACCTCCTGAAGTTCCACCCTGTCCTTGGTCTATGGCAATTAGCGGGGTCTCACTGAGTATTTCATTGCAAGATCAGAGAATACAGCACTCCACCAATACTTGCATGTAAGTGTTCTATACTCACAAGTGATAAAATATGTACTTTGGTAAGCAGAAAGTAGTTTTCTGTTTGAAATTCTTCAATAAATGCTTTGTGCAAATGAAGTTTGGCTTCTGGGATGCAATGTGTCTAGTGACCTAAAGCACATTTCATTACTTCAGTTCTTTGAGTAGCTGACCTAATTTTACACAACTGTCTCACCTAAAATCTCTCTTGCTTCATAAAATTCTATCTTCACAAATACAGCATTGTAAATATTCAATTTATGGGAAAAACAAAACAAGAAATGAGGATACAAGGAGGAGTATAAATATATCGGAAGCAAAACCTTCTTTAGAAGACAAAAACATTTCTACAAATACATTTCCTTACTATAAGCATGGCTCTTGCCCTACTAGTGACCTCCCTTCTGCCCTTGATGTAGGTTTTACAGTTTAAAGTTATGTGTCTGTCTTCTTTGTAGCTCTGAATCTGTGTGAAATATCTGTTATTTTAAGTTATGTGATCTAAGTATTAATCAAAGAACAGTTATAAGGCACAATAGTCACTCTGCACCATTCTTTCCATTGAACTTAGGTGTAAACTTTTACACTGAAATTGGATTAGAAGAGTTGGCTTAGGTAACTTATTTATAGTCACGATGTGGAAAAAACTGATTTGCTATCAGTATCCTGTTATTTCCACTTTTGCTGAGAAATTTGTGCCTTGAGTGAGCAAAATAGTATGAGGATGTTGCTAGGATTTTTTAGACTAGTCACGTTTTTCTCTCTCCGAGGAGACAAGTCACAGTCTTAATGATCTTACATTTGTAGAGTGGTTTTCATGCCAAAGAATGCACAAATGCTTTAAAACTTGACAAATTACACACATGAATCTTACCGTTCACCACTGAATACCAGCAGCCTCTGTTGTGAAAGGTTTTTAACAATACACAGTAAAGTCTAGTTCACTTTAGTACAAGATATGACTACTATAAAGCAGGAAGAGTCTCAGCAGGCAGACAATAACCCTTTAAATGGAAATGCAAAGACACCACTGAAGTTAACATACTGCTTAGAAAGTGTGTCACATCGATTTAATGACCTTCCTTTTTGTGTTTTGAGAGGACCATACATGCAATAGCTCACTGAGCAAGTTCAAGTGCACTTGATGCACTTAGAGTACTGTTCTCCAAGGTGCTGAGTACTGTGGTTCACAAGGCAACAAATGGTAAGTCTGTAAAAATGACATGATTAAATGTAAGTAAGTTCTTAAGTGCTTTGCTGATCAGAACTTCCAGAGCTGTAAAAGAGTCTGTGTCCCTGACAGTCTGACATTCACATCTTGAAAGCAGGATTCCTGAAGGAGAGAAATAGAGGCAGTGAAAAGGTTTGGGTTTTTTCACTGGCACAGTTTACAAGGCCAGAAATAAGTAATTTCTACCAAAATCCCTTGTCTCACCCATTCCTTTAGAATTTGCTTTATGAGGCTACAGTTGAAGACGACAAGGGTTCTATTTAAAAAAAAAAAAACAACAGAACAAACAAAAATAAAATCCCCCCTTAAAACATATCAGAAGAAATTTAGACTAAACCTAGACCTCTAAAAGACTTCTACAAACTGGAGAGATGCTGGTTTCCATCGACATCTCCAGTGCTGCAACAAAGATTGTACAAGAGGGAGATTGACTCTAAGCACTACTTTAAGAATTTCTCAGGTGGGAGCAAATGTGCCTGACAATGGATAACTGCTGCAGCCACTGCTGCTGAAGGGGATGGAGAGAGTGGACAGCAGTTTGATGAGACTCTCAGGTGATAAGGAGCATGTCCAAAAGTCTTGAAGAAGCAAAAAAGAGGGTCACCACAGGGAAGGTTGATTTGAACAGGAAAATCTATTATCCTAGTGTTTTCCTACAGTTCATCCACAGGTGCTTCGGTCACCCTTGGACAGCATAGGACCGTCTATTCTCAGACACCCAACCTCTGGGACCAGATCTGCTGCCTTTTCTGTCAGCATTTGGATTGGAGTTAGATTGCTTACATTAAGCCTGTCATGAACAGTGACAGTTATGTGTCTCAGAAAAGATCTACAAAGGCCAATGTGCCAAGACAAAAGCAACCAAAGCTAATACTTCCTAAACATAATACTTCCTAAAATTAAATCTAAAAGAATTTTTAAAGAAAGTGTTACTTTTTTTTCCCCACAGTTTTAGTTTAAGACACAGTAATAAGACTGCAGCACTGCACATGCAGTAGATGCCTTACTTCATGGTGTAGAAGTTACATGCCCAGCTTCACTGGTTAGCTGGTTAGCAGAATTCTAGAAAATATCTTCAGAAAAGTGCATTTTCTGTGTGAGATAGGCACTTGGAAAGGACTGTGAACAGTATGATTTTTAAAAGCCTAACTGCATCAAAGACTCAGCTATCCAAGATTCATTGACTGAACTCAGGAAGGCTTCCTGAGCCCATGTGTCTGAAACACAGAGCATCCCTTTCTTTCTGAGCAAAAGTCTTAAAGGTTTGAACCTAGATTTCTTACCTCTTGGGGAATGTTATGTGAGAGTATGGGTATTGTAAAGAGAAGGAAGGGGACACCCTTGGTATCTTTTATTTGCATGGAGTAAGTAGAAGGGTACAGGAACCAGAAAGAGTTGACATAATATCCAGTCCACTGCAGTTAGTGGCTGGCAGACAAATTAACTCTATTAGAGTCATCCGAAGAGCAGGAAAGGATTATTATATTAAAGCTGTCCTTTTAAGTCTGCTTTTACCCAGCAGTCAGAAAAATGCATCAAGATGGAAATGTGTACCTGTGACCTTCTTTCCTTGTATTCCCAGTCCTACAGGTAATTAGTCTCCTACTCCTCATACCAGAAGGTCTAAGGCAGAAGGCGTGAAACCTGAGGGTAATATATATTCTGTGATACCCAGGAATGCTTCAGTTCCCATGAATGAATATTCAGCCCTGCCAGAAATTCAATTCAGTATCAGCATGAGGTCTGACTGGTAATCCCCATCCCCTAGCATGGTTCCTATGGTAAAGAAACATATTTCCCAAGTTTCCCAAGTGCATTACAGTAAAGTGTCAAATCAAGAGACTAAAATGTGGTGGGCCACCAGCTGGCACCAACAGTTTGGCATGGATGCAGGGAGTGTGAGGGCAGCTGAGGAGCAGGGGAGGACAGCAGCAGGAGCTGGGGCACAGGAGTAGTGGGGGAGACACAGTCATGATGCCTACAGGTATCTAGGTTTATTCATGGGCATATGACCAGAAGTGAGAAGGAAGCTCCATAAATAGGACCTGGGAAAGGGGATTCAACTACTCATTCATAGTCTGATCCTGGGAACTCCCAGCTGGGTCCCACCAGACAAGATAGAAGCTATCAGAGTCAAATCCAGTGCTGTGGCATTAGGAAGTGGAAATTAAAAGAGAACGCTCAGAAGAAATACCCCTTGTTCTCACACATGTAACATAGCAGATTGGTTCCCCAGATAAAATTTCACTTACCCTCCCCCTCGTGTGTATTGGAGATGCACAGTGGGAGAAGAAGGAGGTAACTAGTAATGAAAGGAAAAGAAGAAAGGCCATTGCTTACTTGCACATACAAACTGTGGTGGTGCATGCCCCCATCTCCAGGCTGCACTATGATCTGAGAAATGCTCGTCAAACCTCGGCCCTGACCAACAACACCTGGGCTGAGCAACTGTTGAGCTTATCAGAAACACCATCTTCTCCCACAAACTTGTGCTGCCTAACAAGCTCCTCCCCTTGTTTTTGAGCAACCTCGGAAACGTTTTTTCCCTGAATAACAACTCAAATGGAATGATATTTTTGTTCTCATACTTTCAAAGAAAGTTTCTGACCTGAAGTGCAGCCAAGATGAAAGATTACTATTACTAAAGCCGAGTCTGTTGCAGCCCTATAAACAGTGGTCTAAAATGAGACACTTTGAGCTCTCCTGGACCACATCAGACTGTGACCAGCAACCTCCCTCTGAGGGAACACCTCTCAGAGCCAGCAAACTCTCAGGTTTGCTGTACTTGAAGGATTGTCGAACGATGACAGATCTGACAGCCCCACTCATTGGGGCCCAACTTTTTGCCCATTGAGAAGATGAAAAGGCATCTGAAGTGAGTATTTCACTACCTTCAAGGGTAATTTTTCACAGGTACTTTATACAGACTCTTTATGTCTGTGTGCATGCAAGAGTGCATATCAAATCTGGGAGAAATGCTGCTCTCCTAGATTCTTAAGACCTTTAGATTTGTAAATTAGGCCTGTAAGTAAATTACTATTGTGGTATAGTAAATCCTATATGAGTCCTTTGCCAAATTGTTTAAGTTATAATGTAAGTCAAGTTAGATGTTGCTAAGTTTAAGTACTATCAAATTTAAATGCTGTTAAGTGCTATTGGGCCCTTAGGGTTTGGATTGATTGACTCTAGATTTTTGTTTGTTGCTTTTCTTCAGTGTGCCTTAACCATCTAAGTAGTAGAGTAAACCTTGCCAACAAACTTTGTCGTGCTGTCACTTTTGTATTAAACCTGTTCTTACTGATGCCTTTGCTGGTGATTCTTTAAGCAATCTTAAACATGCATAAGAAGAACTTGAGTAGGAAAGAGATGTAATGTGTTCATGGAGAAGTAATTCCTTTAAACTAGGAGAAAACAGCAGGACAAAAAATGGAGATGAAAGAAAATCATTCAACACTCTGGGGAGTGGGAAAGGTGCTCCTAAGGACTCCCCTTTGTGCTGGGAAGGAGTGAGGGGGAACTGACCAAAGTGCCTGGATAGCAGAGGCTTCCTGTTGCCCCTGCCTTTTGCCCAGTGGATGTCTGTGAGAGGAGAACATGGGTGCAAAACCAGCAAGCACTTCAGAACTTTTTGCTTAGAACAGGGGCTCAAACCAAGATCTCTCTTCATATATTGGCTCCTTACTCAGCAGCACAGAGTGCTTTGTATGTGCCCTTCTTCTCCTTTTCCCTACTTTCATCTACTTCTCCTTTTTCCAACTTTCATCTTCTTTTCAAGGAAAGTGAGAGTAATGGTTTAGTTCTCTCCTAAGCTCTGAATTATTTTTTCATGACCCATTAAAGAGCTACAACAACAGGAAAAACAAAACAAAACAAAAAAACCCAACCAACCAAACACACAAAAAACAAACCCCCACAAACAAACAAACAAAACCAAAAAAGCCAAACCATAACAATACCCCGCCCCCCCCAAGTAAATCTTTGTTTTCTAATTTTCTTTTTAATCAGGCATACAGGCAGGCTAAAGGATGAATGCTTGTTAGGTAATTTGGGTGGATTTCCAGTGGATGAGACTCCCTGACCATGCCCTGAAAACTTCTGAACTTCTCAGTATTTCAGGGTTGGATTTTTCTGTTTACTGATGATTTTTGTTGTTTTCACTTATAATTGTTACTGTCTCTAAACCAGTTTTTAAAAACTACTATCAACATATGAAGGCTCCTGTGGTAACTGACATACATCCATGCAACTGAGAGCTAGGTGCTACAAACTTTAAAGAATTCTGCCAAGGAGCTATTCAGTGAGGTATGCCACATCTAGCACTTCCTCTCTAGCAGAAATAAAATGCCTGAAGGCTCTTTATTAAATTACTTTTCTATGTAGGATTATATATCTTTACTATTTGGACAATGATGGTATTTTTTTTTTTGGGTCAAAACTTGAAATCTTTCAGATTTAAAAGTTATAATCTTGTGAAAATTCAGGCTTGAGGAATAAGGAATTAAGCTAATGTAATTTGCATGATTCTCATTATCAATGATGGGTCTTTACAGCTTGATATTTTGGTCTGCCATATGCATCCTGGCATTTGTCTAAGCGTCCCTGTGAACACAGTCACACTCCAAAACAGCACAGATGCCAAAAGTATTTCCACACATGTTTTGAAGTGGTCTTCTAAAGGAAGCAAATATTCTGCAGAAGCTAACAAAAAAAAAAAAAAAAGAAGTGATTGAAATGTGGTTTACTTTTTAACATCTTTTAATATTAAAGTTATGCAAGTTTGATTAAAACAGGAATTTAAACCAAGAGTGAACTGCTCACTGAAAAACAGCTGTGTGTAGTCTGCTGCTGATTTGCCACAGCAGCATGCTGTTCCACAGTCCTTCAGCTCCCTCTGCTGCTTGAGTCAAATTTTTCATATTTGCCTGGTGTTTTTACTTGTTTTTTTAACCTCTGTTTTGATAAGAAAAAAGGATGCAGATTAAAATTGCACCTGAAGCAATGAAATGATTGCTCAAATTGATAAACAGTGTGTGCAAACTTCCATGTAATTATTGTCCCTTCTTTTCTCAGTGAATGACAAGCCCATCAGACTGTCCTGATTGCTTTCTGGTGACTTGCTGTGCATATATTCTCCCATTATAATTTGACTTGGTATAACAGAAAAGTATCTGTTGCTTAAACTGACTTTTTCTGGATATGCAATTTTATTTCATAGACATTATTACATAGAATCAAAGAATCATTTAGGTTGGAAAGATCATTGTGTCCAACCGTTAAGCTAACAATGCCAAGTCCACCACTAAATCCACACTTACATGTCTTCTAAATAATGTCAGGGATGGTGACTCAACCATTGCCCTGGGAAGGCTATTCCAATGCTTGACAACCCTTTCCATGAAGAAATATCTCCTAACATCCAGTCTAAACCTTTACTGTCACAACTGGAGGTTGTTTCCTCTTGTCCTGTCACTTGCTGTTTGGGAAAAGAGACCAACCCCCACCTGGCTACAACCTGCTTTCAGGTAGTTGTAGAGAGAGATAAGGTCTCCCCCAAGCCCCCTTTTCTTCAAGATAATGAACCCAAATTTCTTCAACCGCTCCTTATATGACTTGTGCTCTAGATGCTTCACCAGCTCTGTTTCCCTTTTCTGAACATGCTCCAGCACTTGAAGTGAGTGGCTCAAAACTGAACACAGGATTCAAGGTGTGGCCTCACCAGTGCTGAGTACAGGGGGACAATCACTGCCCTGGTCCTGCTGACCTCACTATTTCTGATACAGGCCAGAATGTGACTGGCCTTCTTGGCCACCTGGGCACACACTGGCTCATGTTCAGCTGCTGTCAACCAACACCCACCCAGGAGCGGCTTTCCATACACTCTCCCCCCAGCCTGTAGTGCTGCACAGGGATGTTGTGACCCAAGAGCAGGACCTAAGGTTCTTTGCCTTGGTGAACCTCATACCATTGACCTCAACCCATCGATCCAGCCTGTCCAGATCCCTCTGCAGAGCCTTTCAGCTGTCCAGCAGATCAACAATCCCACCCAGCTTGATGTCACCTGCAAACTTGCTGAGGGTGCACTTGATCCCCTCATCCAGATCATCAGTAAAGATATTACACAGGACTGGCCCCAATACTGAACCTTGGGGAACATCACTAATGACCCACAGCCAGCTGGATGTAGCACAATTCACAACTCGCTGGGTCCAGCCACTCAGCCAGTTTTTAACCCAATGAACAGTGCACCTATCCAAGCCAAGAGCAACCAGTTTCTCCAGGAGAATGTTGTGAGAGACAGTGTCAAAAGCTTTATTAAAGTCCACGTAGACTGCATCCACTAGATCACCTTGTCACAGGAGGAGATCAGATTGGTCAAGAAGGATCTGCCTTATAAACCATACTGGCTGGGCCTGATCCCCTGGTTGTCCTGTATGTGCCATGTGATAGCACTCAAGATGATCTGCTCCGTGACCTTCCCCACTCCAAAGGCCAGGCTGACAGGCCTGAAGTTCCCTGGATCCTTTCGAACCTACTGTAACTGGGCGTCACATTTGCTAACCTCCAGCCAGCTGTGGCCTTCATTTGACCATGACTGCTGATAAATGATGGAAGGTAGTTCAGTGAGTACTTCTGCCTGCTCCCTCAGTACCCATGGTTGGATCCCATACAGCCCCAGAGATTTGCGTCTAAGAGGTGTAGCAGGTCACTGACCATTTCCCCTTGGATTATGAGGGCTTCATTCTGCTCCCTGCCCCTGTCTCCCAGCTCAGGGGGCTGGGTACTCAGAGAACACCTGTTCTTACTCCTAAAGACTGAGGCAAAGAAGGCATTGAGTACCTCAGCCTTCTCCTCAGTCTCTGTTTCTGTGTTTCCCCTCCCATCCAACAAAGGATGGACATTCTCCTTAGCCCTCCTTTTGTCACAAAGTTATTTATTGAAACACTTTTATTGTCTTTTATGTAGTAGCCAGACTAAGTTCTAATTGGGCTTTGGCCCTTCTCATTTTTTCACTGCAAAACCTCATGACATCCTTGTAGTCTTCCTGAGCTGCCTGGCCCTTCTTCCAACTCTTCTCTTTTCCCCAAGTTCCAGCCAAAGCTCTCTGTTCAGCCAGGCTGGCCTGCTCCAGCACCTTGAGGATTTCCTTTTTGAAGAACATCCAGCCTTCCTAGACTCCTTTGCCCTTCAGGACTGCCTCCCAAGATACCCTGCCAACCAAGCTCCTACACAGGACAAAGTCTGCCCTCTGGAAGTCCAAGGTACCAGTTCTGCTGAGTCCCCTCCTTACTTCTCCAAGAATTGCAAAAAAAAACGTTTGGTGATTACTGTGCCCAACATGGGCTCCAACTATTTCATACTGATATATATACGGATGTTAATAATTACATCTTTATATACCTCAATGTCCTCTTTATTATCAATATTTCTTGCAGAGAGCTCTGGAATACTTTCTTTCCAAGATATTCATCATGTTCACCTATCAAAAATGCTAAATAAAAAAAGAAGGAGCTTGTATGCTTGCATTTTCTAATTTTTATTGCTATATTTTTCATTTCTAAGTAGCCTTGATAAAGTTTATCCCAGATTGAAGAAAAATGTATATATTCAAACTATTTATTGGTCAAAATACAATATAAATGCAAACACACACACACATTCATTAAAGCAGAACTTTGTTTAATGAGGTATAATGGATTATCTGCCAGAATATGTGTCAGAAGTATAAAAAAACCCAGCATCATACATCATACTGACTAAAATGGTGACTTGAAGAGCAGTAAAGGTTAAGGGAATATTAACACACACTATTATCCTGTTTTCAAGGTGTCTCTGATCCCCAGGGGATTTTGGAAACTGCAGGTCTACACAGACTACATGGAATATGGGAAGCTTAGAATTCAATATGTAATTTTCTCCATAGGTATCTAGGTTATTACAGCCATTTTTTTCTGTTGAGATATTCAGCCATGAGATTTTGTCAGTCACTGATGAATTACCCAAGAAATTAAGATTATGAAATCTCCATTCAAAATTCTGTAAAACTACTGAAAGTACAGTTTTGAGGAATCTTAGTCAAGACCTAACTTCCCCCAGTACAACTGGGATGACCTTCTGAGGGATCTACATTAATGCTTAGCCCCAGAAGTAATGGTGTCTTGTAGGTATGAATTATGCAATACCTGGAAATAAATGCAACCCATGCATAGTCCAACACAAACAGAACTCGGGCACTTCAAGCTTGATCAGCTCTCTCAGGCACTTCTTGTATGTGCTGCTTTGTCCTTTTTGAGGAATCTTCACAAGGTGTTTGCTGCTGATCAGGAAAAGGCAACACACTTGTCATCTTCAGGCATCTTGTTCCTGAGTGACACCTTAGGAGCAGGACCACTGGGCTAGAGACTTATCACATGACTGAATACTTCCCAGGAGGAAATTACAGAATGATGCTCAGATCCAAAGTGTTGTAGGCATGTGAAATAAAAGTAAGGTGGATTGCAGGAGCCCAAAGCTGCAGTCAAACAAGGGCCCTATTAAAGGCCGCCAAATTCTGGAGGTACTTGGGAGTACCTCCCCCTTTCAGCTGTAGCATGTCAGGCACTCAAAATTTGTACATGTGCTGACATTTCCCAACCTGAGCAGTTCAGTGCCTCACTCCTGCTCAAATCTCACCACAGCCAAATCTCAGTATTGTATTGCCTGAAGAAGCTACATACACTGACAGTCCTGTTGTCACAAAATATATTGGGACACAGAAGGAGAAGGCAACACTGATCATCATACCCAGTCCTCCACTACCAGAAACAATCAGAACATGAGCAGCAATTCAGGGCATTAAAGGACTCAAGTCACAAAAGCTTTCCCACCACTAACAAATGTTAGACCACCCAAGAATTTCAGGAGGTGCTCAAAAACAAATGTGGCAATTACTAAATTTTGCGTTTAGCCATAGTTATTAAATCTAGAACATGGACCTGTAGTTCAGGTGCCCATCTTTTAAAATACCGTGATGAAGGTCATCAAGTTCATGACTATTTATCAAAGATAGTGAAAATGTAAAGACTTTATGAAAAGATTTATTTACTGACAACAAAACTTTCAGAAACCAAGTCCCAGTCAGTCAGACCAATCAAAATTAAATGCACATTGAAATATGCAGATCATTATTTGACAAGTTATTTGGCATACTAAATTATCTTTCCAGAGTAACAGGTGAGGAAACACAGTTTTTAGTCTGGTTCATTTACCCCATTTACTCCCACGGAACTTGGCTCATGAAATAAGTCTAAAAAATTAACTGATACATTTGATAGATTTGCCCTTTCCACCAGCACTGTGGGCATAGACTATGATTCCAGATGTTACAGAACAGTCAGGTATTAATGGAATTTCTCATGTGGTTCCCCCTCCCCTCCCCCCTTACAAATTAGCATTATAGCGATCTCTGTTCTGAAAGTCTCTGTAAGCACGTTTTGCATCTGCTTTGCTGTGTGGGATTCTTCCAAAAGGTTCCAGATCATTGAAGCAGGCATCAAAAACTTCATCCACAGCTTTTTCCGCTGTTTCTTTGCTAACTTTTCGAACAGCCAGAATGGAACGAATTGCTCTGTCTCGTACACAAGTCTAAAGTGAAAAATAAATAAAGAAAAATCTGTCATTATTAGCATAATTTTTTCCAGATTTTGTCAAGTATTAACTCCTATTATAAAGGCAATAATTTTGTATGAAAGAAGAGTCAAACAGTGCCTGTAATAAGTATTAAAGTAAATTTTAGTTTCATCCTGTGTAAACTATGTGCTTTAGTTTTGCATGTACACATAAACCATGAGATAATTAAAAGACATTCCTTAGAACAGGAATTAAAATACAATTTGGCATTTGTTGTAGGTATTAAGTATTTGTAAAACTTGACCTGGGCACAAGAAAAAATATGCCAGAAAGAAACAGACACAAAGACCAGTTAGGATCTTTACAAACTGAAATGCTGTAAAACAAAGGAATGACTTCTCTACTGGCCTTCAATTTGATACCTCTCTTTATGGTAACTTTTCTTACACAGTTTGTTACCAAAAGACAAAAAAATATGTAAACATCATCTACAAGCTAACTGCCACTCTAACATCAGCAGCTATTTGGGTCTCCATCTGTAGACTTCATTACTATTTACAAAAATTAATTCCTACAAGACAACACGGTTATTTAGAAATCTTCTTATTTTGCTTCCTTCAGTTTTCAAAGACTTTTTAAAGATTGTCACCCACTTATAGGGGACAAGGTATTTCCACTACATTTCCTGCAAGCCCTGCTTTTTGTTTGGCTTTATTAGCCATCCACTGTCAGTGGTAATGCTTTAAAACATGACTGAGTATTCAGGAATTTCACTCCAATAAAAATAACAAGGTGGGAACAAAACCCTAAATCAGTCATTAAAGGTTAGTTAAGAGGAAAGAGCAAGTCCATGGCATCTATTTCTTTTATAATGTTTTCAGCTATGAAAGTGCAGGAGCCCGAGACCAAGTAGGTACAGATGGCTCATAACGAATTATTGTATTTTAGCATCCAGAACCTTTACCTGATGGTGCCCTTTCAATCCAAATTTAAACCTGGCTATTTCATTCATCAATGTACAGTCTCCACTGAGATTAGCAGCTCGAATCTATTCAGAAAAATAAAAAGTCACAAGATCAGTGAAACACATGAAAATACAAAGTCAAAAAAGTTGTAGCAAATGCTTTTCTTCAGTATATTTCTGGTGACTGCTGGTGGAGAATATTGCCAAGGCCACTTTAACTTCTTAAATACCTGTTACTACCATACTCTTTACCTCCATCTCAGCCTCAGTGAACTGCAAAGTATTACCACAACCTTCAAGTTTCTCCAGGAACTACATCTCACATATACCTAAAGCTTAAATAAATGAGCAGTAGAGGTTACAGGTATGTGTCTATGTATATATATGAACTGCTAGAAGAAAATGGAAAGTAGCATTCTCCACAATCTACATCAGAATCTGTTAGAAGGGCCAGAAGGAAAGGCAGATACCTTTCAAAGACTACAGCTGCAATACCCAGAAGAGCAGTAACGCATCTGTTTCACAAAAAGCCACATTTAAATGTTTTAGCTTGTTAACTGTCTTGTCCTATACACTAGGATTTCTTTTGTCTGCTAAATGTTCTATACCCTACATGGTCTGTTAGGAAATGTAATTAAATCCTGATTTCCTATAATTATGTACCAGAGTGAAAATAAATGCATGGAAAATACGAAAAAGTAAGAATTAAAAAGCTGTCAACAAAAAAAGTAAATACCATATAATTAAGTAATCAAAAGACATGAAGCGAACAAATAATCCCAGCAAGAGCAAGAACATGCACTTGGTTTATATAAAACTTACACAAAATAAGTTTTATATAAAACTTATGTTTGAGACTTACATGCTTTATTCTGCACTGTGTAAATGCTTAGACAAAAAAAGTAGATGATAGTTAATAATTCAGAATTATTGTATAGAGTTTACATGGCAAAATGTTGGCAGTGAGGGGCCTGCCAGGATGGCTTTTGTGACACTGGAGAAGTGGCTGTCCCTATGTCAGACAGAGCCAGTTTTAACTGGTTTTAAAGCCACTAGTCAAAGTTGAGCCCATTAGTGGTGCTGGCTCTAGCTCTGTGATGACATGTCTAAGAAAGGATAAAAAACACTACAGGGCAGCTGTGAGACGGATGAGTGATGCCCCACAGGCACCAAGACAGTGAGGAAGGAGGGGGAGGAGATGCTGCAGGCATCAGAGGAGATTCCCTGGCGACCTGTGGGGAAGAGCATGGAGACAGAAATTGTCTCCCTGCAGTATGTGAAACAACACAGTAGAGCAGACATCCCCACTGCAGTCCAAGGAAGATGTCATGACACAAGAGACAAACATGCCCTGAAAAAGCAGCAGCCCAAAGATAGCCCATGCAGGAGTAGATTTACTGTCAGGAACTGTGGGCCTTGGGGCCCAGTGCTGGAGCAGTCCATTCCTGAAAGACTCTATGCTGTGGAAAGAACTCAAATTGGAGCAGGTCTTGAAGAATAGCAGCCCAAGGGAAAGACTCACATTGGAACAGCTCACGAAGGACTGTATCCTGTGGGAAGGGCCTCAAACTGGACCAGGGAAAGAGTGCAAAGATGAAGGAGCAGCAGAGACAAAAGCGTTATGAACTGACCACAGCTCACATTCCCTGGCTCCCTGTGCCACTTGGCAGGCAAGGAGATAGAAGAATCAGAAATGAAGGAGGGAAGCTGAGCCTGGGAAGAAGGTGAGGTGGTGGAAAGGTATTTTTAGTTTTATTTTTCCTACTACTACCACTATCCTACTCTGTCGTTAACTGGTAATAAATTAAATTAATCTTATACAAATCAAGTGTAGCTTTGCCATGACAGCAACTGGTGAATGACCTCCATGTCCTTATCTTGACCCAGGAGCTCCTTAATCTTACTTTTGACTCCTCTCCTACTGAGCAAGGGAAGTCAGAGGATGGCTTGGTGGGTTCCTGGCAGCCATACAGAATGGCTTTACTCATACCAGATAAGGTTACTTCATGAAGTTTTGCCTATAAGAAGGTAGTAAGTGACTGTGGCTCTTTCCCACAGAAAATAAGAATTCAATTTATGAACTAAAATGAATTTTTATGAAATCTGCTTTGGCCACTACTAAACTCATAATTACGCTTATCTCCCATAGGTGAACCTTGGTTTATAGGTGAACCTTGTGCACATCTAAATTCTGGAATCAAATACATTGTCATTAAAAACAAACAAATCAAACAACTCATGACCAAAAACAAACAAGAAAACCACCAAACAAAGCCAACATAATATTTTTATATATTTTTTAAAAAACAGTTAAAAAAACCACCTACTTCATACAGTCACAGTGCACAGTAATCGAAAGGATAAGCTTTTCTGTGACCAAATTATATGGATTACATCAGAAATAAAATAAAAGCATGCAGATTCCTCTTGTGTACGTGACACCTGTGTCACGTACACAAGAGGAATCCTTCTCAACCTGTGCTCCATTTAATTTCACCTCCTAAAGCATCAATTATTAAGGCCTTTAATACCACAAATGTCCTCTAAAACCACAGAATCATAGAATGGTTTGGGTTATACAGGGCCTTAAAGATCATCTAGTTCTAATCACCCTGCCACAGGCAGGGACACCTTCCACTAGACCAGGTTACTCAGAACCCCACCCAATGGACATGGATTCATAACCAGTGTACAAGCAGCAATATCACAATTACTCAAAAAATGAATGCTAGAGGAAATGCCAAGTTTGTTGTTAATCAAAAAAATCTAAGCAAAAACAAGGTTACTGTACTACTGTGGTAACTACCCAACATACCAAGACTTACATGGGATAAAAATAATTCTATAAGCATTTGATTGATGTGTGAATGTGTTTTCACTTCTAACTACTGTCTCATTTGTCAATAACCACTTCTTACACTCACAATGATCATATTCTACTTAGTATGACATTAACTTACTAATATTTGTGAAAACTAAGTATTTGTTTTCTAAACAAAATTATTAAGGTTGACCTGACAGAAAGGACAAAATGCATTAACAGAATTAAAACAAATGAATTGTGTACAACAGACCATATAACACAAAGCAATCCTAATAACCAGCAGTAATTAATAAAATGACAACATCAGAAGCATTTTAACTTACCTCTGAACATGCTAAGTGTTTGACATTTTTAAACCAGTCAACATGTGCACGGCAATGATCAAATGCATGAATTAATTCATGTGTGACCACCCGGTTCATATGGGATTGTTGGCGAATGTTGTTCTGACAAAGAACAATCTGCAGAAGAAGAGATATAGGTAGCCTTTTCAGCCAGTTTCAACACCTCCTTTACTTCTCAGACACACAGCACACACCACCAATACCATTTAGGATCTTTAGATTGGTGTTTTTCAACATTAATAGCTTTATGGTTCTGAAGTGGACTAGATCCAATAGCATGGAACATTTTTCATTTATCTCGTTTTCATGATTAACTCAGGTATCAGCATTGGTAGATTTAATCCTAGCAACAAAACACTAAAATAAATGAAGCCCTTTGAAAGGGGACTATGTCCAGCACCTACCTGAGATGTGGCAGCATCAAAACCTCCACTGACACAGCCATCACAGTTTTCACAAGAAAAGTGTCGGTCATTGAAGACAGTGCTGAAAGGCCGAAACAAACAAAGTTACAGAAAAGAATTTGAAAAACTTCAGTCACCACTTATCACAGTGATGTTACTACACAAAACAAGACAAATTAGTTTACATACCAACCAGATTGCTTCAGAGCCTCAAGGAGAAGTCGAGCATATGGATCTAGAAAAACATTGCTGCAATCAATTTCTCTAGACAAAAGTTTTGAAAATCATCTATAAACAAAATATAAAGACAGTCAAGGAAAAAAAACAAACAAGAAAAGCACTATACATGCAAATTCATACTTTGCAGTATTTAATCCTAATGCAACTGGCATCTGTTACAGCTCAGACGATGTGAAATAGAATCACAGAATGGTTTGAGTTGGAAGGGACCTTAGAGATAATCTAGTCCCAATCCCCCTGCCTTGCACGAGACCAGGTTCCTCAGAGTCCCATCTAACCTGGCCTTGGAACACTTCCAGGGATAGGGCAACCACAACTTCTCTGGGCAACTGTCCCAGTGCCTCACCACCTTCACAGTAAACAATTTCTTCTGTTTATCTAACCTAAATTTCCTCTGTTTCAGTTTGAGCCCATTTTACTCCTTGTCCTGTCACTACAATTCCTAATGAGGAGTTCCTCTACGACTTCCCTGTAGGGCCTCTTCAGGTGCTGGAAGGTTGCTATGAGGGTTTCCATGCAGCCTTCTCTTCTCCAGGCTGAACAGCCCCAACTTTCTCAGCCTGTCTTCACAGGGGAGGTGCTCCAGCCCCCTTACCAACTTGGTGGCCCTGCTCTGGACTCACTCCAACAGCTCCATGTTCTTCTTATGTTGGGGGCACTAGAGCTGGATGCAGCACTACAGGTGCAGAGAGCAGAACAGAGGGGGAGAATCACCTCGTTCGACCTGCTGACCACAGTCCTTTTGATGTAGCCCAGGATAAAGAGTCAAAGCTGCTCAGGAATCAAATCAATCCTGACATTATTTTATTACTCACAGACATAAATAGAGCAGCCTATAGTGCCCACTGTCTGCCGTTAACACAGTCCATATCAAACAGTGAAAAGGGCACGAATGCACAGAAATTGACAAATCATCTTCATTTTTCAGGAAAAAAAAAAAAGAACCTTCTTATTAAAAAAACCAAACAAACCCTCTCAACCACTTTCGAAATTGTATTTTGTCTCACGCAAAATCAGCGTGTTCCTAACGCAGCAGCCGCACCCCCCGCCTGCTCGGGCGCAGCCCGGCCGCCGCAGGGGTGTTGCGGCAGGAGGGCAGGGCCCCCCCGGGACCCGCGGCACAAGGTCACCGCCGCAAGCGGCCGCGGCCGGCCCGGGCTCCGCCTCAGCACCACCGCTGCGCCGGGGCCGGGCCCGCGGGGGGACGGGGAAGCGCCTACTCGTTTCCAGGGTCAGCCTCAGCATCAGCTGGCACTTGTTGTGGAAGGTGAAGAGGCTGCGGACCAGGAAGCTCTGCGGCTTCTTATTCCGGTCCGGGAAAAGCCGGTAGCCGAAATCATCCTCCTCCTCGTCCGCTCCTTTCTTCTCTGCCGGCGGCGCCGAGTGAGCCTTCCCTTCCTCCATGCCCGGCCCTGCCGTCCCGCGCCTGCCGGGGGCACACCGGGCCCGGCGCCGCGGCCGCGCCAATCGCCAGCTCCGCTCCCGGCGCGTGGGCGGGGGCCGCGCGCGCAGGCGCTGTCGCCTCCTGCCGCCTGCGCCGCCGCGGGGCCGCCGGGGCGCGGGGCCGTCCCGGCGCGGGGCCGCCCCGGCGCGGGGCCGCGCTGCAGCCTGGGAGCGGGCTCGGCAGCGCGGGCGGCGGCGGCGGGAGGAGCCGCGACACGGCGCAGGTGAGGCCGCGGCGGGACGGGACGGGACGGGACGGGACGGGATGGGATGGGATGGGATGGGATGGGATGTGCAATGCCCGAACCCCGTGGCGGCGCCGTCCCGTAGCCGCATCCCCCATCCCTTGTGGTCTATGGGCGGCTTGGCCGCGCGGGGTGGTGAGGCGAGGGAGAGCTCACCCTGATGGAGTGAAGGCCTCACTTGGAACTTGCGGGCGGTGCAGAGGCGGGTGTTGAGGCTCAAAGGGGCTGTTCTGTCGGGGCCTCCTGCGGCACGGCCTCGGGACCCGCTCCAGGGCGGGCCCGTGCTGCCGGCCAGGGCGCCGGCGTGGTGCGGCCGCTCCAAGGGAATCGCTGGAACCAGCAGCCCGCGGGTGTTGGGAGGGCCCAGCACTGAGATTCGAATGAAAGTGCCCTGAAGGGTGTAAGAGCTGTGCCGCAAGGAGGCTGCTGTCGGTGCGTGGTTTAAGGTCGTTGCTAAGTTGTATGCGGCTGGTGGGTAACGGAGCAGGCTGACTTTGTACGCTTGAGCAAGATGCTTTAGAATGGCCGAGAGCAAACAGCCAGATTTCATGTTAGATTTTCGCATTCATGGGAATACTGTTTTAGTCAATGACAGGAAAAAGAAAAGTTCAGCAGATCACAAAGCGTTTTCTTGCATTTTTTAAGTATCTTGTTCTAGCTACCTAGAAGTGCTAGGCTGGATGGACTATTTGATGTGTCCATGCCCAGGTTGCATGATATTAACAGACTGAATATTACAGAGGTAGGTCCGGGTGGGACAACAGCGGAAGGTGGAAAAAAATATAATTGGAAATTAATTATGGGCTCCTTAATTGGAAATTTGATTAATGCTATGTATTTCTCGCTTCACTGAAAGTTTCTGCTTCCTTTCAAATAGACCTAGTATGTTGCTCAGGGTAAGCATGTCACCACTTATGTATGAACTAGGGAGAAGTACAACTGCTGCAGCAAGGTATCTGCTCAGCTGCTCACTCTTGAGTCTGTAAAAACATTTCTGCTTTGGTAGCATTAGTTCAGTAGTAATGATGCAGTGTGTTTTTCCATCTCTTTGAGACCCTTGTCTGTAATATGGATAGTACGCTTTACCACAGAAATCATTAACTGTGTTTATGTTTCGTGTCTCTACAAATAGCTTATTTATACTTCCATGAGGCTTGTAACAGATCCTGAAGCTTGCCATCAAGAGGTTATAGTTATCAACCATTCATAACTCTCTTCGTCTAAGTTTGTATTTAGCTCATCATGAGTTACTTAATCATGATTGTTTTCAAAACATGTTTGCTTCATTCTTTCCTATTTTTGTGCTATGAACTGTACAAATGGGGGGGGGATGTTTCTGAACTGTAATTTTGAAGTAGCTAGCTTCCTTCACTGCATACTTTCAGCTTCTTTTTAGAAGGCTTTTTTCCTTGAATTTCGGCAGATTACGATGAGCTCACCAAGTAAAGCGATAGAACTGCAGCTGCAAGTGAAGCAAAATGCTGAAGAGCTGCAGGATTTTATGAGAGAATTGGAGAGCTGGGAAAAAGATATTAAAGAAGTGGATTCTGAACTCAGGAAACAGAGTGGGGTCCCAGAAGAGGTAAAGAACACAAGACCAGTGTCAACACAGCTATTCATACTTTGATAATTTTCATAATAATTATGTTTTGCTTTAGCTAAATTACGTTTGTTGACTTAAAATACCTGAATAGAAGGCACGAACTAATTCACAACATGTCCTTCATCTGAAGTAAACCAGAGATTCCTCTGTAAACTGCACCATCAACGGAGCTCTGGGGCAGTAGCCTCCGGAGGTGATGAGGCCAGTAAATTTTTTATCGATTCTGGGTAGATTTATGAGAATATTTCTGTTTGCAACATCAGTATTGGTAATTTACTGCTGACATTTAGTATATTGAAGTTATTCTTCACTGATGCTCTGAAGAGAGTCGTCTTCTAAACTCAGCTTAGTATCGTACGTGTAATATTTGCTTTTATGTGTTGAAAGATTTATGCTTGTTGTTCTTAGTGGTCTTGTAGAGTTCATGAGAACAGCTTGCTGATAGATGGATACTGTCTAGATACAAGCACTGTAGATTCTTCAGTTCAAGTGATTTTCACACATCTGTTTCATAATAAATTACTTAATTCAATTTAGAATTTGCCACCAATTCGAAACAAAGCTTTTAAGAAAAAGAAGAAAAGCAAAAATAAAGTCCCTTCAAAGATAACCTCTGAGGAAAACAAGAAAAATAAGATCAAATCTTACGATTACGAAGCATGGGGAAAACTTGATGTGGTAAGTCGTAATATTTGCTTTGTTACCTGAGCCTTATCCCCACTTGATTCTGTGTTAAATAAGATTTTGTTACAGTGCTGAGAGTTCAGTCCACCAGTCAGTATCTTACTGTGCTGGGTACTGTATGAACATAGGGGAGCTGCCTGCCAAAAAGGTTACATGTTTAATATTTGGAATATTGATAAATACTTGATTTTCTATTGACAGTGCTTTCACTCAGCAAATTGAATTTAAGGGGAAAAAACCTGTTTTAATAATAGGCCTATTAGAAGGTCATAATTATAGTAGAGTATAATATTAAGCACAACTGTGAGTATTGGCGGACACATTAGTAATTCTCCTAAAATCTTACTTGTATTATTTTGCACTGTTAAATTATAATGAAGACAACAGGTTTTTTTTGTTTTTCTCTGATTCCAGGATAAAATACTTGAAGAACTTGATAAAGAAGATAGTACTCATGATTCTGTATCTCCAGAATCAGACTCTGAAGAAGATGGAATTCATATAGATGCAGAAAAGGCTCTTGCAGAGAAGGAAAAGGTTATAGAATTACAGATGTTTATTATTGGTAAAATAGTAACTTAAGTACAGGAGCATTGCCATTTTCTTTTAAAATATCGTGCACTGAGACCGCACATCTGGTAAAAGAATTGCCTGTTTGGAAGTCTTTCTGTCTGTTTTCCTGCCCATTATTCCAAAATAGAAAATTCTCACTGCAGTTCTATTCCTTCTCATTGTTGGTAGCAGCAAGCCTGTCAGATTCTAATTAATGTTTGCTTATGATAATAAATGTATTGGTGATTTTTTGCTTTGATAAAGAGGGAACTGTTTTTTACCTGAACTCAACATCTGAATGCCCCAAACTAAATCCGCAAGAATTTAAAAATAGTCCCTTTGTGAGGCCAGTACATCTGGGAATGATGGGTGAACTTCTTTGCTTTAGTAATGGCAAGTTCATAGCAGTTCAGTTTTACTGAATAAGGTAGGATATAGAGAGAGATCTGTCTCAGGCTTCGTTGCCATGAGAAGGAGGCTAAGTTGTGCAGCAGCTTCTGAGTTTTTGAAAAACTTCTTTGTTTGTAAGCAATCACCTAACCCATCTGTCAGTCAATACTTGACTTCAGTAGTTTTAGCTTTGGTTTGGGTTTCTATGGGGTTGTTTGTTTGTTTGTTTGAAGCTGTCTGCATGGGTGATATTTGTGTTCTGTCCCTGCTGCTGTGGAAATTCCTTGATTTGTAATCTGTAGTCTACACTGAGAAATTGACATATCTTTGGCCATTATTATCTTGGCTGCAGTGAAGTCATTGAGGGTGCATGAGATAAAAGTTGTGTCCCAGAGGAGGCAGAAATGAGAATATTGACTTGAAAAGCAAAGATGCCAAATCAAGTTACTAAAAACTTTTAAAAAACCCCATTCAGTAATTTAAGTAGTGATGTGCTTGTTACAGGTTTCTGGAAATGACCTACAGATACTGAAAATCAGTATTTTATAGACCCATGTTATAGAATGTGTCATGAGAATTATTTAATATGGGACACTTAGAATACATTAGTTAGAAAGTGTATTTCACGGTAAAGCAGTATTTCATGAGAAATGTTAAACAAAAATATTTAAGCATTCTAAAATACAAACTTTGATTTTTTAGGATTTTTAATTAGCAGTGTTTCTGCCAATGTACAGTAACTTGCTGAAAAGGCTTTTTTCTATTCACAGGGTAATAACTACTTTAAACAAGGAAATTTTGATGAAGCTATAAAATGCTATACTAGAGGGATGCATTCTGATCCATACAATCCAGTACTGCCCACAAACAGAGCATCAGCTTTTTATAGAATGAAAAAGTAAGATTTGCATTGTTAAATCTGTAATATTTTCTTGAAATGCTACCTTCAGATTTTTGGTTTAGTTTTAATTCTGGATTTATACATCATGCTGTGTTGCAGTCTGTGTAAGACTTGTTGCAATCTGCCCACCAGTTACAAAGTCAAATAGAAATCACCAGGAGAGGTAATCTGGTAGTCTCCCGCATCAATTTTTCCTCTGCTTGCACAATAGAAGCTTGCCATCTTCTGTGTTACAGTGTGTAAGACTTGAAGAAAAACGAGGAAGAGAAAGTGAAATTGCCTTCCAGATTCAGTGAGCTCTATTTCTAAGGCTTTAATTTGTTTTGGGTGAAGAAAGGATACAGGGGAGTTGGTTATTCTTTCTGTGGGAGTAGAGATTCTTGACCACTGTTTTCCTTTCTTCTTTTAATGTATTCTGAATCAAGAAATGTGTAAATACTTGGTTTTTGCCCCTTCTGAAGCATGTGAGATTTCCATGTTCTCAAGAACCTGGAGAGGCTCAAAGTAAGATAAACTACTGAAGTTTTGGGGTTTGTTACCTTGATGTGTCCAAACTACTCATTCATTTTTTTGATAGGTTTTCTGTTGCGGAATCTGACTGCAATTTAGCACTTGCTTTAGATAAAAATTACATAAAGGCTTATGCGAGAAGAGGGGCCGCTCGCTTTGCTTTGAAAAATCTTCAAGGTGCTAAAGAAGGTGGGTCTTTTAAAAATTGTTTTCTTAAAATACATAGAAACCTGTGGGATCTGCTTCTTTGATGTAGGAATTTAATATTCATTTCCTATAAACAAAGAACTGAAATACCATGTTGCATATTCTTTTGGCAAGGTAAAATTCAAGTAGCAAGTCCAAATGATAGCTGTAGATGTTAGTTCTAGAATAATTCAGCTTTAACTGTTTTAGAATGTTGCATTCCTTTAAATATCCCAGACTTCTTAGGTAACTACAAAAAAGGGCTATCTCAAAGGAATGCTCTGCTTACTGGTTTGTGCTTTCTACCTGAAACATATTTTTCTGGTCTTCTGATAGACTATGAAAAAGTTTTGGAGCTTGATGCAAACAACTTTGAAGCAAAAAATGAACTGAAGAAAATTAATCAGGTAATAAGACTAATAGGCCCTAACATAAATTTATATGCCCTGTTCAGTTTATATCTGTGTCAATTTTTATTTCTAACAAGAACTGATTCAACAAATTCTCATGTGCTTTTTCTGGAATCTGAAGCTCACTGAGGTCAAAATCTTTAATGGACTTTCTTTTGGAGAAACTCACATATATGCAGACATCAGTGTAATAGTGGAAAACTAAGACTGTATGTGTGCACCATCTGGGATTTTTTGGGTTTTTTGTCATTTTTTGATTGGTTTTCTTTGGGTGTTTGGTTGGGTTTTGGTGGGTTGGTTCGTTGGTTTATTTTTTAATTTTCCCCCATTTTCTACCTCTGTGTTAATGCTTTTTTCAATCATGCTTAGTATTTTGGTATAAGGAAGCACAGCACATGAGAGAACCCCTGTATTCTCTTGGCCATAAAACTACACTGCTACCCTATTTGTAGTCCCACAGGTTGCTATGGTCAACCAAACCAGAAAGCCGTTCTAAGAACAGAACAAAGTACTCTAATATAAGTCCCTTTCATGACAGGGAGGAGAATGTTGATTATGATGACTTTAGTAAATATAAACACACCTGTCACTACTATATGAATGATTTACGCCTTACAAAACTGTATTTTTGAAAGTGCTTGAAAAATTTGTTTTCAGAATGAAGACAAAGTCTCCAGTAATTGAAGAAATAAATGATATCTGAATTGGACTGTATACAAACAGGTTCCATGAGTCATTTCACACTGTGCTTCAGAAGTTACATACTTTCTGTTTACCAAGCATTATTCTGACTTGTAGTCCCTCATAGAAATACATTTTCAAGAAACAATTTTAAATTGTTTTTAAATTGTCTCTTCAATTTGCAACACAGGGACTTCTGTTAAAAAGCTTGGCAGATTTTCTTATCTTAAAAGTTTAAAAATTATTTTCGTTTATGTTCTTAAAATGTTTAAGTGGGGAAACACTTAGGGGAAAAAATTACATCTTCACAGGCTCTGTCATCAAAAGAAAGTTCAGAACAGAAAGAGTTTGAAGATACGATCAGAACAGGATTAACAGATGAAGAGAAGCAGCGCATTGAAGAGCAGCAGCTCAAGCAGAAGGCAATTGCAGAAAAAGATCTGGTAAGTCACAGGTTCTGGTGGAAGGGAGAAACCTAGCGAAGAAAAGGGTTGTGTTGTGCTGTTATGCAAATATATGAATTAAACTGGATACTGTCTTGAACTTCATAAATGCAGTGTCCTTGATGTTACCTTCATTGTTTCCTATTTTGGGCTCTAGGAAGGTGAGTGGTCCAGTGAGTTCTGTTTGGATTCAGCTGGAGGAATAATTATAAAAGGTAGCTTTTACAGCCCACATTGTATGTGCTAAATTTCAAATACATGGTAACACAAGTAGAGCTTAAACCATACTTTTCAAAGATCCCATTTCTCCATTATTAAGCATCTTGATGCTTGCTTGTCCAAGTGGAGTTGTGGACTATTTCTTGTTTTGAAACTTCTGATTACATGATGAATAGTAGTTACAAAAAGGACTTTGGGGTGCAGGCAACAATGACAGTAAAAATGTATTTCTGGATACACAGTCTTGACTCACAGTTGGCTTATCAATTTCTCCCTCTCACCACTCTCAGTAAATAAAATTACCAAACTAAACCAAAATTTTTCTGTTCACTTACCTAGCTATGTGAGTTCTGACTTGTTATCATTATTCAGGTTTGCTGTACTGGTTGTAAGAGATAATTAGGTAAGAATGAAAGTATGCATTAAGGAACAAGAGTTTGAATAGGACACAGAAGAGAAATGTCAGTGTAATGCAGTACTTCATTGGCAGCAGAGCTGACTCACTGCAGGCTTGTTCCTGACAACATGGATCCTATCAAGTCTGAACTGTGGCCTTTCTTTTATTTGTCAGTCAGTAGAGTAGTAGCAAAGAACATGTGCAGCTTCAAATTAGTGCTGAGAAGCAAAAGGTAGTTTTAGTTCCCCAGAAACAAACAAAAAATAATGTAATTTTCTTGTATGGAGCATTAATTAGAAAACAACAACATTTGGACCCAAGTAATATTTGAGGATAAGTTTTATGGAGCAGGATAAAGATGAATTCGTGCAGTGCAAAAAATCATCTGGAAAGGGGAATTGTAAAGGTTCAGCTTGTGTTTAAATTCAGGAGGTACAGGGTAGGTTATCCTGTACATCAAGCATAAAGTTACATAACAACTTGTAGACTTAAAAGTCTGCATTTGAACTATGCATGTAGCAAAGATTTTTTTATCCTTGAAGTATTAGAAAATATTAAGATTCTTTCTGTGTTCTGCCTCCAAACTTAGATAGGAAGAAATATGCCATAACTGTCTGCCTTGATGTGGGTGGTCTGTGCAATTCATCTTTGTAATGTTGTGACCCTCTCTGCTAAAAAGGATAAGAGAAAGTTCATTGCGCTAGATTTTCTCAATGCTGGTTTTTTTTTTTTTGACCTAAATATTCCAGGGTAATGGTTATTTCAAAGAAGGAAAGTACGAGGCTGCAATAGAATGTTACACCCGTGGTATCGCAGCAGATGGCACCAATGCACTACTGCCAGCTAACAGAGCCATGGCCTACCTAAAGATTGAGAAGTAAGTGGAATTGCATATGCTGTATCGTTTGTTTGTTGTAAATCAGAAGGAAAAATGATCCAGTAGATTTCCACTCAAGTTGAGTTATTGTCGCTCCTTCTAATTTTTGTTAGAATTCAGTATAGAGTAAATCATGTCAAAAGCAGTAAAGGGGAGGGAACAAATCTGTATGTGTGATCTTGAAATGCAGTTTGTGGGAAACAAGTTCTGAGGGAATAAAATAGCACCAGTATTAAATAATGGTATCTGAAGTTGGATTTTTGTTCTTTTATGTGCAAAACTCAGGTATTCACTTTTGTGAAAGGAATTGCCCAGAGCTTTGTCTTTGACTATAAAACCAGTCAGCTACTAAACCCAGTCAGCACTGTAAAAAGAAGTGGATTATAACTTCTGACTTTAGAGGGAATTAATATAATCTTTTTCTGGAAATTGCTACCTTTTAAAATATTTTTTTAGCTTCACTGATGGAGGTGCGTATATGTTGCTTCTTTATTATTATTTAAGTTTTATCCAAATGACCCAGAAACTGTAGGGAAATTAATGCTTTCTGGCAAATTAGCTAAGTTCCATACGGCCATTTTTTAGGTGTGAACTTCTTTTGACTCTGTGATGTTGTGGTATTTTAAAACTTGTAAGCTGGTAGCATGAGAAGCAGAGACCAGAGGCTTGGTCATCTGTTTTCATGTGACGTGGCTGAGTATCTGTAGAGACAGATCTGAAATGAGGATCTGTAATTAGGATAAGATAGGTTGCCTGGATAGTATTTCTGACACAACACTTGCAATTTAAAGGACATCATAATGCAAATAATCTTCTGTGAGATTCAGTGAAAGTGATACTTTAATTGAATGACCAAGAAGAAAATTGATTCTCTATGATAAATCTTGTATCATGGGTCTTTACATTTCAAAGAGAAGAAAACATAAAATGCAACAAAAGCCCGTTGGTATTCTTAGAAACTGCTAGTACTGATGAGAACCGCAAATAAAAATTAATTTGCATAAATTTAATGATATTTTGAAAGTGGAGGAGTGAATGAAAATACTTTTAATAAACATATAGTGGAATCGTGATCTAACGTAACTTAATATAAATGGGATGAGGAAATTTAATCTTAAAATGAAACAAATGACATTAATGCAAGGATATACTGAATTCTCATTCTGAAATGGTTAAGGACAAGTCACAGAATTCCAAATGTAGAGAAATTTATTCTCATGCTTCTCCTTTCTTGTACATTTTCTTTGTTTGTAATGGTATTTCTGGTTTTCAGAAGTACAAAGCCATGGTACTGACTTTGTTGAATTTTTAAAGTGGACTCTGCTCTGACAAGTTTTAAGTGGGTTTTATTTTACAGAGGATGTGAGTTTTTGTGTTCCTAAAAAGAGTCAACACTTTTTTATGAGATACCAAAATATACAGCTGAAATTTCAAGGTCCTGAGAAATCATATTTTATGGGAGTTTATTTCACATTTTCCCTCAGTGATGTGTTTATGTATGTAGGTAATGAAGATCTACCTTTATATTTAAATTGGTTTGGGTAGCTCTGTCTTTTCAGTTGAAACTGCCTCTTGAAACTGATTATTAATTTTGTACTACGCTTTTGCTGAGGTACAAAGAGGCAGAAGATGACTGCACACAAGCTCTGCTCTTAGATGCTTCCTATTCTAAAGCTTTTGCTAGAAGAGGAGCTGCCAGAGTTGCTCTTGGAAAGCTAAAGGAAGCTGTTCAAGGTATGACTTTGAATTGGTCTAAATGTGGTAGGTAAGAGATCATTATAAGGACATCCTGATCTTTTTCTTCTGACTTGAGATTATCAGTGCAAAGGTTAAAAATTAAGGGATTTCTGTTGGATTTCGCTGAATGTGTATAAAAACTTGGATGTTGGTACCCACATAATGGGAAGACAGTTTTGTGTGAAATTACAACTGTTGCTATGTATGGTAAGTAGTAAGAAATAGTTTCAAAAGTTTGTTTAAAAAGTAGGTCATAATATAGGTGTTAGAATGACTTATAAGTGGGCAGTGAGGCAGATTGAGAGCTGGCTGAACAACAAATCCCAGAGGGTCTTAATTAATGACACAGGGTCTAGTTGGAGGCCTGTCACTAGTGGTATCCCCCAAGGTTCAATACTGGGCCCAGTATTGTTTAACTTGTTCATCAGTGACTTGGTGCAGATCCCTCCTCAGCAAGTTCACTGATGACACAAAGCTGGAAGGAGTGGCCCATACCCCAGGTGGCTGTGAGCCTTCCAGAAGGACCTTGACAGATTGGAGCGATGGACAAAAAAGAACCTTCTGAAATTCAAAAAGTAAATGTACAGTCCTGCACCTGGGGAAGAATAACCCCTGCAGCAGCACAGGTTGGGGGTTGACCTGCTGGGAAGCAGCTCTGTGGAGAAGGACCTGGGGGTCCTGGTGGACAGCAAGCTGTCCATGAGCCAGCAGTGTGACCTTGTGTCCAAGGAGGCCAATGGAATCCTGGGGTGCATTTGGAAGAGCACTGCCAGCAGATCGAGGGAGGTGGTCCTGCCCCTCTACTCAGCCCTGGGGAGGCCACATCTGGACTGCTGTGCCCAGTTCTGGGCTCCTCAGCACAAGAGAGACGTGGAGCTCCTGGAGTGGGTCCCACAGAGGGTGACAAAGATTAAGGAACTGGAGCATCTCTCTTATGAGGAAAGGCTGAGAGAGCTGTGCCTGTTCAGTCTTGAGATGACTGAGAGGTGACCTCATCAATGTCTACGAGTATCTGAAGGGAAGGTGTCAGAAGGAGGGAGCCAGGCTCTTCTTGATGGTTCCAAGCAATGGGACAGGAGGCAATGGGCAGAAACTGATGCACAGGGAGTTCCACTGAATATGAGGAAGAACTTCTTTACTGTGCAGGTGACCATGCACTGAAACAGATTGTCCAGAGAGGTTGTGGATTCTCCCTCACTGGAGATATTCAAGAACTGTCTGGGTGCAGTCCTGTGCAACGCACTCCGGCTTGAGCAGGGAGGTTGGACCAGATGACCCACTGGTGGTCCCTTCCAATGTGGTCCCTTTCAACCCTGCCCATTTTGTCACTTACCTGCCTTTAATTATTTTTAGAGCTATGAAAGGAAAATAGAAGGTTTAGAAATCTGCCACATGTACATCGTAACTTGAAATACCTACAGTTTATGTGTTGTTTTTCACTCAGATTTTGAAGCTGTTCTGAAGCTGGAACCTGGAAATAAACAAGCAATAAACGAACTCACTAAAATAAGGAATGTATGTATGTTTGTTTGGGTATAGTGGGGTTTTGTTTGTTTGGGAGTTTGTTTAAGGCTGTAGTATTAGAAGGTTTTTATTCTTTATTACATTTTTTTTAACATACCTTGTATTTATTCATCAAACACCTGATGTTTTGGACAACTTGCCATTTTTTTCAGGAATTATCTGAGAAAGAACAGCAGACTCAACAAGAATATCCTGCAGTATTGATAAAAGAAACGGAAATTAAAAATGTAGTGAAACTGATTGATAATCCATTACAGATTAAATCAACAGTAAGTTGTTACATGAACTGCTTTCTGTAATGATGGGAGAAGAAGTAGAGCTTAAAGTTAAAATCTGCTTTCTGTATTTGTAGACTAACTCCTGATAGATAGCCTTGCCTGTGGAAAGCCAAAAATGTATAGATTTACTCTTCTGATATTTTTCAAGAACATATACACACATGGAAATGCTGAAGTTCATAGCAGTGGGGGTGTAAGCATTCAGCCTTAGTACCACCCTCAGCAAACATGGTGCATGCATACATTTATAATGTGGAATAGGCCAGCAGCCCCCACAACACTGTCTTGTGTCTGTAGATAACATTGCAGTTGAGAGTAAATGGGAGAGAGTTGAACCTCTGTGTTTGATTGAGAAGTTCTGGGTAAACTTTCCTTCATTTCTTCTGCTATTTACAGTTTTTACAGCAGCCATAGTGGTTATAAAACGTTGCCTACTTGTGTCATATGCTGCTGTCACCTAGGGCTGCTTCTTAAAGAGCTCTGAGCATACATTTTCATCCATGTAAACTGTAGGACAGCTGGCATTGATTTTCAATAAGCAATATATTTGGACTATGAATTATCAGTGTTTATAGTCAGATGAATCAGCTATAGATGAAAAACTGTAATACCAGGTTTCTTTATGTATTACACTTCCTCTTTTAGTACATTTAATCTTTATATATTCAGCAATGAGTTGTGTAAATACAAACTGTGCTCATACTTTGTATGTGTATGCACTCATGCTGTTTGAAAACCTTTGTTTACCTTCATCAATAATATAATTCAGATGGATAGTTTTAGTAGAAAATGTGTGGTTATTTTGATCCTTTGGGAGGGGGGAGTATTATAGCCTTTCTATAACTAGATACAATATTTCTTTAAACCTAAATTAATTTATTGTGAAGTAGCTGAAATACTTCAATAATAGACAATTACATTTATTAAATGTTCACTTTGACTGCTAAATTAAGTGAAGATGCTAGGTTGATTGTATTCCTCTTGTTACTCAGTTAAGGTAGAATAAGTATAGGTGAAACATCTGTGCTTTTAGTACTGCCATTTCCTAGGAGTCTAAATTGTTGAGTATGTTTAATCATGTTCATTCACATCTGTATTTCTAGAGCAATATACACTGTGTTCATGCTCAGGAAATTAAGTTCCAAAGTAAGAAGTGATGAGGGGTTTTTTTGTAAGACCTGTGAAGGTGGCACTAGGTGATGGTCAAAAATAATGGGGATTGTGCAGAGATTAAACAAGCTGAAGCATTTTAGCATGTGGTGGAATTAATTACCTCAGTATGTATGTAATTTGGTCAATCAGCAGGGTTGAGCAGAGTATTTATTACATCAAAATTTTAAGTTTTGAAATTTTTTTTGAAGTTTTGAAATTTTAAAACTTTAAGCCAAGGCCTCTGTTGCTGTGATTTTTTTTTTTTTTTTTGCTAAATTACAAAGCTTGACCACATAATGGGACAAAGTATATCATAGATCTTGCCTATTCAGCCTTAGTGGGAAAAAAGTATGCATTTTTAGTTATTACTGGGAAAACAGATGGCATATTGAGATCCTCTAGGGTAAGGATATACTGGTTTATGAGGACAAAGCAATAAAATTACCGTATCAGGCTTCATGTAGAATTTTATGGTTTCCTGATTTTGCCATTTGCCTTTATTCAGAGTGTCTTCTCTGTGCACCACTACAGAGGTAACTGGTTATCATAAGATTATTTTAAGTTACACACCGCTGTGTCTGGGGTCTGTATAAACACTTGTGTTGAGTCCACACATGACATGAGGTCTGTGCTCTGTTTAGAAGCCATTGCGAAGAATAGATATTGAAGAAGTTGATGATGATACATCAGATGATGACTTGCCCAGCACTACTTCTTTAGTCAGTAACTGGAGGAATTCAGTGAGTATTGAAACAACAGAGACTCTAGATCAGGATGATCTCTTGACTACAGTTGATATTCCAAAAGCAAAGCACTTGAAAATAGAAGAAATCAGTGATACGTCACCATTACAGTAAGTATAATAATTCTGATCCTCTTCTAAAAAGGTAAATGTAGTTAAAAAGTAATCTTCATTTCCAGATGTCTGCATTTGGTGAAGATACTTTGGAGAATCTGAATTAAAAAGGAAATGTTGAAAGAAACTGCAGTTCTTGCACATTGCCTCTTTGACCACATAGTAGTTGAGACAAATATGATCTGTTTAGTTTCAGATGGAAAATGCAGTCTTGTATTGCAAATATAAAGAAATTCATAATATTTTCCTGCATGCTGTACTCTTTCTTGCTTGGGCACTCCATCTTCCCTAGCTGTGACTTCTATTTGTATTGTTTTAGAATAGATTTTGAACAGAGTTCAAGCATTCTTTGTACCCCAGTTGTGTGAGAGAAGAGGAGCAGATGAGTGTCACCACCCTTTCCTCTGCTGAGGCAGGTGGTAGCTTCAGATGTGCTTGGTTTTTAAGTCACACTGTGTTAGTTAGGCAAACTCAAGTCTGTCTTGCTGAAACTAGGCTGAAGTACAGAAGCTTTATCTTTGCTCAGAGTTAGAACTGTACTTGTCCCCTGCTTTGACACTGTCTTGTTCTGTTAATAGTAAATACTTTTTAAGGAATCTTGATCAAAGAATTTCTTTGAAAAACACTGGCCCCACCCACCTTTTCTAGCTCAGTTAGATGGATTTACTGTGAAGTGTTGAAGAAAAAAGTATGTTCTTATCCATTTCTTAATTTCTAAAAAATAAATGGACTTAAATAACAAATTATGGGACAAATATACATTATACTGCTATCAGTGTTGAATCTAGTTTATCCATGTGACATTGTTTATTGTTTTGCATTATGAAATTCCAGAAAATGTGATTTTTTTTTCCTTGCAGTTATATATGGGAGAAACCTACTATGAAATGCATTTATTTCCAGAAACAAAGTAGACAGAGACTGAGTAAATTTAAGTATTTACAGATGTGCTTTTTAGAAAAGGTGAATCTAATATAAAGCTTGTATAATTTGAAGGGATTTTAAAATACCTGCTTAAGCTAGAACACATTATTAAAAAAAAAATTCAGTATTTTAGCTTTTAATGAATAGAAAGATCTCCAATTAGGTCTCACTGTAGGATTTCCTTAAAAGTTTATTTGATTATGTGTTTCAACATACCTTTGCAGGCTGCCTGTAAATGTGAAAGGAGTTTCATCAACATTGAATCCATCTTTTCCTGCAAGCAAACAGAGAGAAAAAGAAATCAGAATGTCATTTATGTCTGCTTCTCCAGTTCCTCCCATTCCTGCAAATTCTTTCCAGCTTGAATCTGACTTCAGGAAGTTGAAAGACTGCCCAGAAAATATGTACTTGTACCTGAAGGTATGAAACAAAGAGTATGAACAGTATTTGGACAGTTTCTTCAGCATCAGTTGAAGAAACAGTACACTTAGGTGGAAGGGATAGCTGTGTTTAGAGTGTCTTAAGTGTACAATAGTCCCTTTTTTAATTGTCTTCACATAACACTAAGTAGTCTGATATGCATTTGAGTATTTCTTCTTTTGTGCCTTTTTATTTTCTTGAAGTACAGTCTCAGCATTTTTTTTTTTTTCAAATACAGGCCCTTGTTCTTTAAAGACTTAAATACATTAATAACTCTGTTAAATTCTGATTTTTCAAATGAGTGCTTCTGGGGTAATTAGACATAGTGACATTTTTAAACTAAGCAAATGCTTGAAACACATTAATCTACTTCATGTGTACTTTTGCTTACATATATTTTGAAAAAAAATCACTTTGAATTCTTTTAAGAGAAGTTAGAAATTACCATCACCAAAAAACCCCAAACAAACAAGCAAAAATTGTTTTGTGTAATGTCAAATACTGTGATTTGGTTTTTTTGCTTGCATGCACTCCAGCATTGTCCATGACATTCTAAAAATGCACATGTAATTCTCATTACTCACTTGTATTTTTTTGTCTAAAAAACCCTTTTTAATTTTTCCATAGCAAATAGAGCCCTCGCTTTATGCAAAGCTGTTTCAGAAATCCTTAGATCCAGACTTGTTTAACCAGATCCTGAAAATTCTACATGACTTCTACATTGAGTAAGTTTAACTCCTCCTTTGTTTTATGTTACTTACTTATTGCTGTTCTGAAGGGTTTGGGGTTCTTTTGGTGCGGGGAGGGTTTGGTATTTTGTTATGTGTTTGGGGTTTTTTTAATGTTCCCTCTAGTCCCAACCTCAGACCTACAAAATTATTTTCAGCACACAGGATTAGATGAGCATAGTGAAATCATTGGAATTACTCAATAGTCTCTTCTTAAGAAGTGAAACTCATCTTGAAAAATTAGGTAGAGAAGAAGTGAAAAAATACTTTTTCTGAGTGTTGTTGAACTGTGCTCTGCTAAAGAGCATCAGAAACTAGCATTAGACTGTATGAAATAACTTTTGTTCACATTACTGTGTGTATATTCTGTAAGCACATACAATTGCACATTGTCCTGTGTTTTAACTTCCTAAAGCTGAGAAATTTAGAGGGCTTTGGTTTTATGCCACACTTACTGTGATGCATTCAGACTTAGTTATCTGCTAGCATTTTACAGTTGCCTGTGGCAAATGTGTTTTGGAGACTGAGGTTCTGATAAGACACGACCTGGCAAATTATTTTTGAAATTTCTGTCCATGCTATCATTTGAGTCCTAGAGTTCATTTTGTTTGTCAGAGACAGTGTATGCTTTTCTTAATTTACACTGTCTGAGAAGCACACACTCGATGTTTTTCGGTGTTGTTTTATGGAGAAGAGCAAGCATGAATCAATGTTTGCCTTTCCCTTGGTTTCCTTGAAAAATAAGATATCCATCATATGGGTGAAAAATGCTGTCTTAGAGATACAGTCCTGCATTTGATGATGCAACATAAAAAGGCTAGGAAGTTGAAATTTTTTGCTGTAAGGTAAAAGTCCTGTCTCCCTCCAAAAGAAATGCAAAGTTATGAAAGAAAAATACTATTTGTTAGTATTTGTGAGAAAGGCAGTGCCTGTTTACTCTTCACCAGAAAAATGTAAAATGAACACAATCTAGGAATTTTCTTTATGGATGAAAATTAAGGCAGCTGTAATTGGCTCAGCTTTTTGATCAGCTTCCTATGGCCACAGGTACTGCTTCCTTTCACACTACCTGATACATATAAAAATGGTGATGTTATGGCAGGTGTAAGCATTAAATCATGTAGTAGGTATGCTGTACGTGACCAGCAGTCAGTTTGTGTCAGTCTAGGTTTTTGTATTTCTTTATTCTTGCTCTGTAGAACAATAATACCTACATAAAGGTTTCTGGGTATTGACTTTTTGCTTTGTGAATGGACAAATGAACAGGAAAGACAAAGATAGGGAATATGAAAGAGAAGGAAATTCTATTGGTCCTTTAATTTCTTGTTCCTGAATTCTTTAATATTGCTTGCAGCTACTGAATCTAATCAACAGTAGTTATTTTTATATTTTGTTATAATCTTCAGGAAAGAGGAGCCATCGCTCATCCTTGAAATCCTCCAGAGGCTCTCTGAATTAAAAAGATTTGATATGGCAGTAATGTTTATGTCAGGTTCAGAAAAAAAAAGTAAGTAATTTGGTAGTGTCTTCGTAAACTTACTTTGTGATACTGTAGAATCTAGCAAAAAATATGTAAAACTTAGTGCTATTCTTGTTTATTCCATGTAATAATCACTTCAGTTGTCTAGCATTTTATTGTTTTAGAAGTTAATATGAATGTCATGTTATTTTTCCTAATCCTTTGATTCCTTATTTATTGTTTAGACTAGAAAACTAGAGCTAAATCCTCTTATTTTAATCAGAATTACCACTGCATTTTATTCTGATAAAATAAGCTTTGCCAGCATGTCAGTTTGTAGCTGGTAATGTTACAAATTTATGAATTTGTATGAAATTCTACATCTGAGATCCAAGGTATCCAGATTATACAGTTTCCACAATTTACAACTATTTCTTGACAAATCCTGACTTTTCTGTTGGCAAAAGAATGCAGGCATGTCTAAAGCACTCAGCCTGGTTGTCTGTTCTGTTCCAGAGGCATCACTCACATTAGTTTGCAATTTGTGTCGACCTTGGCTCGAATTCATGGTTTATAGAAGTGGGTTTTGTCTCAAATATCTTCTTTATTTAGCACACCAGAGAGACTGTGTAATAGTGAGGCATAAGCAAAACATTTCTCTGCGACCATGTAAATTTAAATTTACTATCTACAGCTGAGTTTCACTAAAAACCATAATACTTAAAGATTTTTAAAATGTGAATCTCCTTAAAATAAAATTACTTACTGAAGTGCAGTGCCTCTTGTAAAGACATAAATACCATTTGTCTGATGTAAACTTTATCTGCCATCTGGCATTAACTTTTGTCTTCTGCATGTAGTGGCATAGTGTCAAGATAGTAAACAAATTAAAAGCTGTTTGTGGCCTGGATTATACACATGTTGAAGGAAGTATTGTTAAGCATCTCTTGGGCATTGAAACAAAGTGAGAGTTTTGCTTTGCTACTTTTGTTCATCCTCCAAGTAATTCTAAAATTGAATTCATATGTCAGCTATATAATCCGTACACCCCTTACTCTCACCAAGGAAAGAATTGGATTAATTTACCTTAAGAGTGTGAATCACAAAAATAACAGTTCATGTTGGGATTTTCTGTTTCAGTTACACAGGTATTATTCAATCATGTGACCCACATGGGATTAAAAGATGCTTCTGTTGAAGAATTGGAGAAGAAATATGGCATTTTCTCTTAGCAAGATGGCTGACGTAAATGTCTGGATTTGCACTTTTTTCATGTGGAAATCAGCTAAGAAAGCTATAAAGACTGAAATTTTGTTGCTTTTTATAAATAATGAAACTCTTAAATTTGGGTTAGCCAAATGGCAAGTACCTGAAGAGATTATTATTTAGTTCTGCAATACATTTGTTTTCCAGTACCTGAAAAAATACGGATCTGCATTTTCTTCTGTGGAATCTGTTTGCCTGAAAAACAGTTGGGCAGATTGGCATTCAGGATTTGGACTGTAGATAGAGATCTTTATTAAAAGGAAAAAAATATTTGTAAACATGTCTTTGGTAAGAATCAAATGCTGTATATTAGAATTATGCATGGGGTTTTTATTTTAGAAAATAAACTGAATGTTGAATTGGAGATACTATATTTTTAAGGAATTTTTTTATTAAGGTGCCTAAATCACTCTTCTGTAAAGATCCATCACATCAGAATTTGTACTGTGCAAAGTGAACCTGAGGTATGATGGCAAGAAAATTCCAGAATTTTTACTTGAGTTTGCTAAAACTCCACTTTTAGATATGGGTAGCTGAGAACCTCTGAACCTTTTCCTGTGAACCTCAACTGTAATTGCAGAATAGAAGGAAGACAAATACTGTAGAATTAAACTAAAAGTTTAAAGAAAAACACTTTCTGTCTTCTTTCAAGAGTACTTCTAAAATAATCTGGTGAAACTTCACCTTGTAGGTCAGTTGTTCCTGAACAGATATAAACCCCTTAAGACAACTCAGGAGGCTAAGCAAAATACCTCAACAGTAGAAAGCAAAAGCATGAAATTAACTGAAATTCTCAGATAAGAGGGATCATTAGGCATAATAAATTACGTGTACTATTGTCATGGCTGGGAGGAAATAACAGCACTTGTCAAGTATATTCTAAAATTTAGCTGTAGTATCCAAGTGGTGGTATGTGAAAATTTGCCTGTGTCTCTCTGAGCTTAGCTGCTCTTTTCCATCCCACAGATGCTAATATCCTGCCAGTTTGCTTTCATCCTGTTTCAGCCCTTGTACTGTACTCATTCTTCTCTGAATGTTTTGGTTTGGAAGTTGTGCTGTTTTTCAAAGGAATAATTTAACGGCTACAGCATTCAAAAAGACTTCAAACTCCCAACATGGATTAGTAGGAAAAGGTGTAAATGTTGTCTTCTATGTAGTCAGTATTAGAAAATTAATTTTAAAACATTTGCAGCTATGTTATGTCCTAGTTTAGATATAATCCAGTTAAAAAAAATATTAACTGAGCTACATCCTCAGGCTTGGTAGCAATTGACAGGAATGGCATTAGCACTGGATCCCTAAGGTGGCTTCCTGGAACTGAGCACAAGAGCAGACAGTGCAACTGGGGGAATGGAAGAGCCTTTCTATAAGAATGCTTGCAGGGTACCTACAGTAAGAATGATTATTACTAGGTGTGTCCCGAGTTACTGATAATGGGCTATTTATTCCCCTTGTTGTAAAGCACTTCAGATAAGGTATTGGGGATACTGCTATAACTAATAATGGTGGGGGATAGAGTAGTTACCCGAGTAATTTTATAGTACAGATTTTGTAGATACAGTGTACCCCTTCCTATGGACTGTTACAAGTTGTTCAGTGTACAGCAGAGGTGTTTGTTGGACTAGGTTATACTGATAAACCATTTGGTACATTGTCAAAAGCTGGTTTTTGAAAGCTGTTGTACGAAAACAGGTGATTAGAATAGGGATCTTCAAAAGTAAAAGCAAGATGATGGCAAAAAGATTAGAAACTGTGGGCCAAGAGTCACCTGCAACTCCACTGTGCTGTGCTCTTAATGAAAATAAGCTGTCATGGTTGGGTTTTGTCCACACTGCTACTTTACAGAGATTTCTGTTCAGGACTTGTGCATGTTGAGGGGTGATGAAGTTTTTCAAGCATGTAGAATTTGGTGAGGTGGATGAGCAGACCTGATTTTATGTTCCTACTGAACTTCAGCCACCAAGATTTATCTTTCACTTTTGTTTTTAAATATAACATCTGGAGTTACTGAAGTTACTTCTCAGTGCATAGAAAATGCAAGAGGGAAAGCATGAATGCAGGTATTCAGAGAGCTGCCAGCTTCACCTGCTCCAGGAGATGGCAGTGTTTTTCCCTTCTAAATTGTTAAAGACTGCCAAATTTCTGAATTATAGAATTTAATAAAACATGAAGAGGATTTATAGATGTCAAGCAAGTAAAAAATCCTTTTTGGAGAGAGAATTTTTTTTTTTTTAATCCAACGCACTCTACAGTGG
Source organism: Aphelocoma coerulescens (assembly GCF_041296385.1). Classification (NCBI taxonomy): domain Eukaryota; kingdom Metazoa; phylum Chordata; class Aves; order Passeriformes; family Corvidae; genus Aphelocoma; species Aphelocoma coerulescens. Next base: position 32,334,309 of record NC_091014.1, on the reverse strand, counting down.
TTATAACCCTATTGTTTTGGGGCGGGGGGGGGAAGCTGCATAAATTGTGTGAAGCAATTGAACCATGGAATACTTCATGGCCCTTTGCTATGTTACAGCATTCAAGGTGTCAAAAATCTGAGATGATGTTTGCTACAGTGATGGATTCAGACTTGAGTTTTGAATGATTGTTTTACTTTTCAGTATTAAATTATGTTTTTCAGATAACTTTTTATTCATCAAGGTAATTTTTAAAATTTGAACATTCTCCTCCAGTAGATCTCTGAGACACTCAAACTCCATATTGTTTATTGATTCCATAGCGCAGGTTGTTAGAATATTGAGGGAACTTATCCTAGGACTTACTTCTGCAGAACATCCTTACAGCTTTCCCTTTTAACAGTAGACTGTGGCTTTTTTTTTTTTTTTTTTTGCTTTCCAGTAGCCCTGGGTAGCTCTGCATTTACCAAGTAGTTGTTTAATCTGAGCTGTGTTTGCCTTGCTTATGAGGGTGTCCGGTGACAATCATACATGAAGATAAAGACACTTGATTTACTGCTTTTTCGTTACACTGCTGTCAAAAAAAAAGGTTTTAACGTGACTTGTACTTGGCAATACTTGTGTTCAGTTACTGTGGAAAGCATAAATGAATATAGTTTCAGTACTTGTTCAAAAAGACTTTTTAGGATTGAAAATTAATGGTTGTGACACTGCTCAAGTAGTTCTTGCTGCTTCTCGTCTTCCCTGTCGTTTTGTTTAAGAATAGACATTTCAGCTTGCCAATTGTCATATCAACTACTGTTGCTTTTGAAGCTACTTTTAAAATAATTTTATTTATATAAATGTATATATAATTTTAATAACTTGAATATTAGTATAAGCTTAACATGCCGGTTTTTAATATTTAGACTATAAGTGTTTGAGGTCCAGAGAACCTGTGAACATCAGTTACAGGAAACTGAGGTTATAGCTCATATATAGCTCTTTTACTAGGCAAAGATCTTTCTTTGTCAGTGATGTGAATACAGTTGCTTGTGGGTGCCATCACTAGGGAATACTGAAATGGAAATAGATACTGAACAGTTCATTACCAGTGTCATCAGCTGTCAGTTGTTTTCTTCCATCTTGCATGACTAACACTTCCATTGTTCAGGAGTTTTTTTTGTTTTAATGCTGGTGCACCTACAGTGCAGTCTCCTCTTACTCCTGTCAACTACTGCTTATTTTGATTTTGTCCCTTGGTTCTGTGTTTTCTTGTTACTGCTGCTTAATAATTACTAAACAATCTGTCCTCATGTCCATTACTTACATGTTTTTTTCTTTTGAGATCACTGAAGAGCTCTGTTGTTCAGGTTGGTCCCTTTTCACACTTCTTTCTTTCCATTACCATAATTTGAGCTTGTTATCCTGATATTACTTGGTAACTCTGGTATACCCTTTTCAGCCCTTATATTTTCCTCCCATGAAGCCTTGATGAGCAGTGTTACAACAGAGGAAATGGAGCGAAGATGAAGGAAATTAAGCTTTTACAGTTGTGTTTAGGTGCTGTGATGTCTAGGCAGCTTGGGATTGCTCTACTGTCAGTATTAGAATCCAGGAGTGTGGAGCATTAAAAATACATCCTCTTTTCTCTCCTTCACCTGTGTCCCATGTAGGGGCAACTGTGAGGCAAGGATTATCTGCCAGTCTCTTCTGCCACTAGGTTTTGTTTGTTTTCAGTAAATCAATGCTTTTCTAGGAATAGCAAAAAGGACCTTAATAAAAGCATAGAGCTGCATATTGACTCTTACTTCTCCCCAGGTAAGATTCACCCTGTAGCTTTTCTTTTGTAGCAGCTGTCAAGCCATTCTTTTTTATTCTCATGTCTTAGAGAGCAATTAGTGTTTTGAACTGCATTCTATCCTTGCTACTTTTGTATGATGCCTTTTTTACTCCTTAAGGTGTATTTCTAAGGGTTGTGTTATTCAGAGGACAACATTGCCCTGCAAAATCCTATGTTAGTGATTATCCTTGAGAGAGCAGGAAACTAGCCTGACCTCTGAGGAACATGTTCTAAGCTGGAATCTAGTCTTCATGTAAGTCTGCCAAATGACCTGGAATTCTGTTAGTGATTGATCTGTGATCTGACCTTATTTTCTTTGCAGGTTAGGCTTAGGGAAAGTACAGGTTTCAGGATAAAAGGTGGAAGTGTATTTTGCATTGTTGTCTCTTTTCTTAAGCATTCAGTTCAGACTGATTGCAACAGTAAAGTTGTATGGGTTTTATGCATCGACCACTTTGAACTATTTCATATAAACCATTTGTATGAGATCTTTCTTGTTACATGTGCTGATTCCCTCTCTGAATTTGTCTTCATTTGCACTGTGCCCTTTCTGTTCAAAACATTGTATTCTCCACTGCCTTCCCTCTCCTGTCATTAGTTGCAAGCAACTCAGCCTCTGAAAGTGTCATTTGAAGGCCTCTTCTAGTTTTTAAATATTTCTGCTCAAAGCTTTGTTTCTGAAAGCTCCTTCTAATAACGTTGTTTCTTCAGGCTCCATTTTGTAGAAATATTCCACTCTAAAGTCTGACTTTATAAACTGAAGCAAATACAGCATAAAACCCAAACAAATTCCTTTTTTTCTTTATTCTTTTGCTTTCTGTTCAAGTGATTGCCGAGTTCAGTTGTGGTCGAATATTTCAAAGTCTTTTCCTTTCTTCATAGTAGAAGAAAGTAGTGTTTTCTTCAAACTTCAGACCTTCCAGTCTCTCTTTGGCAGTTGTTTCATTAATGAAGTTTAAGATGACAGCATAAAAGATAAATTTGATTCCTTGTCCCAAGTGAGTCTACCTGGTTTTTAAAGCAAGAAAGGTACCATTAAGCATAAGTAGTGTTATATTAACCAGCAATTGGATATACAAAAGTCTTCCTTGTCCTGATGCCTGATAAGATAGATTCATGCTCTGTATAAACTGTTAAAGTCCTGTTTTATGGTCCTTTATATAGCTAGGTCTTCCACAATGAGCTGAGCATCAGATCAGTCTAAGAGAAGAGATCCACAAAAAACCCCGTGCCCCGTGAGAGACCAAAACTGGGTAATGTCTCAGACAATTGGCCATTTGCAAGGGTGCTTTGCTGAGGCCAGGTTTGTATCCCCCAACTGGAGGGGAGGAGGAGAGAGGTTTGTGTGTGTGGTGGGAAAGCCTCTGACCTACGACAGAGAGGGTGCCATCCATCACCAGAGAATGACCCGGTCAAACCAACTTTTGTTTAGCAACAGACTGGATTTTGAGCCAGATAAGGGAAAAGACCGATGAGAAACTGATCCTCTGAATGCATTCATCCCTTCTGACAGGGCATACCTGGCTCAAGTACAGAGATGTAAGAGGCAGCTGTCATGTCTTAAAAGGTCTCATAAACTATCAAAGACCTTTGAAGTGCCCCCAGACTCATTTCTGGGGCCTTCTACCAGAGGATGATCTACAGTGTTGAAAGTGGTTCATAATGAATTGCTATCACTTTTGGAAAAATCAGTAACACCTTTCTGACTTGAGAAAAATGTACTCCAGAACCTTCATTGGAAAGTGAAAAAGCTGGAAACTCTTTCTAAAATAACCTGAAGTTTAGATGTTTGAAATAAAAAGTAATGAGCTACTACTGTACACCAGAGCCTGTGTATAACACCATGTAGCACATGAGCCTTGAGGAGTCCAATTCTGTCCTTAGTGTTAAGATTTCTTTGCTTTTAGTGGTTGGATTCTGGTAGTTGTGAAAAGTAGCCAGGCTATTACTGGGTTGCCTCATATTAAATGCAGTATTTAAGTGAAAGTGTGTGTGTTTTTCTCAAGATGGGTAAAAACATTTTACAGGACACCTCCTGAGCTGAAAGAGGCAGGATGATGGACATCTCTTTGAGCTCTCATGGAGGCAGGTCCATCATCTGACAGATCACATCTTCTGGGAGTGTCCCATGTAATCCAAGAACTCAGTGACTGGCAGCTGAAGGTGGAGTGAATTTCCCTTTCACAAGACTCAAAATCAGCATATTTTTCCAAGCTTTCAGAATTTCAGTCTCAACATTTCTCTCTACTTCAGTAAAATAAAAAATTGATGAATGTTTTCACCATGGGATTTGCAGAAGCTACGAACAGAAGGACAAACTACACTAACCCTTTTTTGGTAACTTTCACTAGCTTTCCTCTCAGAATTACATTTTGTCCTTGTCTTTGTCCTTTCATGCTTTTGCCTGTCACATACTGGGTTTATGTGAAGCCAGCTGTACTGAGGACAGATTCCTGCAGTCGGTTCTCCCACTACTGGACTTTATCAGGACAGCTCTGCTGCTTCAGACCCAAAGAAATTTGGCTCAATAAGAATTCCCAGATGCTGCATATAAAACACCCAGGCTTTGAATGTATTCCTACCTGGTTTGTGCTGGTAGAGACAGGGAGCCACAATACCACACAGCCGGAGCTTCAGTCTCAACTCCTTTCATAAGGCTTTTTCCTCCAACTGCAGTAATGCCAATGCAAAATATCACAGGGATCAGCTGCTATGCTCTGAGGCTGATGAGGGGCTTGTTTGTTCCTGTTCACCTACCTGGGGTTACAATATAGGGCTCTTCATCTTAAGATCTCAAGCTTAAAGTTTGATAAAGGAAGTTCGTTTATCATTCCCAGTTGCCTAATGCATAAAACAGAGGTTTTTTTCTAATCTTCATTTCTTTCCCCTGCTAATTCCCTGTGCTGATAATTTGCCATCCTACAGCCTGTCTGTGCTCCCTGTCATTGCCAGTTCCTGACTGAATATAGCCTATGTTTGTCAGAGCAAGGAGGATGTTTTGAATGGGTGGAGTTAAATCAGAATAATAGACCGAAGAGTATTTTCAGGCACCTCAATGTATTTGATATCCTTGTGTACAAGATTTCCCCACATAAAGTAATGCCCACCAACAGATTTCAAAACATAACAAGACAGATATTTCCAAACTGATGAGCATCTGTTGGGACATTGCCAAAGACATGTGACAATTAAATGTCCATGTGCCTCTAAATCTCAGGAAAAAACAGCTGCATTATGGAGCCGAGGGGAGCAGTGCTACGTCCAGTTTTACAGTTTTATTACAGGCCACAGGCACACTTGGACTAATCAGTGCTTGGAAAAAGAAGAAAAAACAGGCAATGAAGTGAGTGATGAGACCAAGCCCCCAGTCATTATATTCCATGATTTTAGGGAATAGCCTCGTGTTGAGAATTGTCCCATTTTTGTGCATAGACTCATGCCTCAGGCAAGTTCCTACCTAGAAATTAGGTCCTGTTAATTCAAGATTTGAATTTTTTTGTCAACATACCTGTACTTGTGTGCTATCACTGCTGCATTAGAAGCAGATAGTCACATGTGAAATTTATCATAGAATCACGGAATAGTCTGAGTTGGAAGGGACCCAGAAGAATCATGAAGTCCAGCTCTTTAGTAAATGGTCAATATGGGGATTGAGCCCAAGACCCTGGTGTTACGAGCACCATACTCTGACCAACTCAGGTGGAACACCTGAGGCTTTCATAGACAATTAGGAGACTGTTGCCCAAGTGTAGAGATGAGATTCTCCTCACTGGCAGGAGAAGGTAAAAATGTTTTCTTCTGATGGGGAAGGCAGCTCTGGATCTGCGGGAGAGCCGGGGCAGAGGGAGGTGCACTGAACCTCTCAGTGGGGGAGAATTCTGGCAAGAGCCAGATGGAAACTGAGAATTAGAAGGAAAAACCTCAGAGCAACTTTTGAGCTCATGTTACAGCAAAGAGTGCTACTCATTGAAGACTGTATTTGATTAAATTTACATGAAATACCCTTTTTCCTTCCTAATTATATAGCTGGCATAATGATTCAAGAAAATCCGTGGACTATTTATGAAGTGAATTTTGTGAAGGGAAAGCTATGAACTATATTTGATTTGTTTAATTTATTTGACAAGCTCTGAATCTGACCCAGCTTGGGAGAAGAGGACTGCTGTGAGGGAAAGAGAGCACAAGGCCTTTATCTTCACAGAATTATTTCTGCCAGCAAAGAAAACCTTTGGCTCTTCAATTATTTCAGTCCCATCCTGGCATTTGTTTCCTATTGACCAGTCCTGGATCATGTGACTTGTCATATAGGATCATGGTTGCTTTTTCCTCTTCTATCTAATGCTAAAAATGAGAATCTTGATGGCCCTCCTTACTCAACAGCCTACAAAAAAGACATATTATGACAGGAAATTTTGAAACTTCACAGAATTGCCTAAAATCCAGTATCAGGGGAAACTGATACCAGACAGCTGGGGCACAAACTGGAAATTGGTCTTCCAAGGGTAACATGTCTTGGGACATGGCTGTTGCTATTAAAGAGAAGCACAAGAGGATTACGCATGTAGGGAGGGTGTGAATGCCAGCATAAACAGATAGAAAAAGACAGGAGTGGCCAACAGTTGGCTCAAGGGAAGATTTCCTTCCCTAATGACTCACTGCCACTATTCAAAGGCAATAAAAAAGTCGGTAGAGAGCCACAGCTTTCTGCACTTACACAAAGAGACATAGCTTTCTGCTCTGACAGAGAGAACAAAGTTTGCCACAGCTCCTTGTTCTTTTTGCCCTGATTTATCCCAGAATCCTCAAGATGCCACAAGAACTGATGCAGATTTCCTCTTATCACTGATTCATTCTCTCAGTGTAAAGTGTGTTGATTTATGGATAAATACGATGCATTGGCTGTGCTGAGCCTACTGATCATGTTTGAACACAGTCATGGAAACAATGCTTCTTCTTAAAAGAGTAGAAGTAGAATGGCAAATTCAAGCACTCAAAAGGCTGAAATTGCTAGTACTGCTCAAAGTGATTCTTAGCTTTATTCAACCCATTTGTGGATTTTTCATATGATGGTATAATCTTTAATTACATGCTACACCAAATTTCTTGCCTTCTAGCAGCCACGCTTGGAATGTGTTTATCTTCCAGACATGGATGGTTTGTTTGAAAGACTAGCTTTTTTCCAGGAAGATTTTTGGTGCCTGTATTTCAGCCATCAAGAGGGCAGCCTCTCTGCAGCACAGTTCATGCTTTTAAACTTTTCAAAATACAGTTGTTCAAAAACATCCAGCTACGTTGCAGCTGCAGGGAGCAAAGTAAAATGAAACTTTTAAAACCCTCAGCTGGGTTTTAAAAGTTTCATGATGGCATCAGTGACAGCCATGCACAGTTGCCCTGTTCTCCTTATTGAAGTACTCCTCTGTTTCCTGGCTGTTTGGCACCAGAGGGGCACCTGTCTGACAGACACACACCCACTTATGCATGTGTGCTGGTTCAGCTGGATCACATGCCACATGTGCATTTGTTTTGTGTAAGACAGACTGGGAATGAAAAATCACTGCAAAATCTACAACATCAATATATGTTTTTATTCATTTTTGAGTGCCTTGCTCCAATAGACCTTCATTGTTTTTCTTTCATTTCATTTTTGTTGTTCTTACTCCTCTAATTTTCCTTCCTGCTTTTCTTTTATTCATAAGTACTAATTAACTGTGCCTATGAGCCATAACGCTTTCCTAATGAACAAGCTATAAGCTTTGTGAAAATACCTTAAAAAACATGGGAGAAACCACGTCCAGCTGAGCCAAATGCAGCACATCTCCTCATGTCAGTCAGGTTGAGAGCAGCTCCCTTTAGTAGCCCTTTGGAGAGTTGCCGGCGCTGCACAATTAAAATCAAGCCTGGAAGCAGCAAGAGCAGCAGTGCTCAGACACGGCAGCCATGGGAGGGTGAGTACCTTGCTAGGAGAAACACAGGGGAGACTGTGCCGGGAGAGAGGCTTCCTGGGGGCCTCCTGGAGCTGTGCCTGCTCTGACTTGTGACATGGCCCTCCAACTCTACTAAAAATTCACCACATGTAAGAAAAAAGAAAAATGTCTGAGGACAGAGTAGAGGGAAAATGTTTCAGGGAAGAGCCAGCTCAGCAGGAAGATGTGGAGCTACTGTAATAGGAGGTGCATGGGAGGTTCATGCAGGTTCACAGGAAAGACACTAAATTGAGAGAAAGGATTAGTCCTTTCTGGGAAAATGGGAGAAATGGGTTGATTTACTGCCTCCACAATAACAAAAATGAGATGAACCTGTAACTCCATCCCTTCTTTTTCAGACAGATACAAAAACAAAATAGCTCTTCAGAGCTTTTATGTTCTGCAACATAATAGGCAGAAGAGAGCACTGTGAAGAAATCATCTAATTCACACTATTTCCTTATTTTTTATGCATTTTCAATGAAAGACTCTCTTTATGTTAACATAAAAGTAATGGGAAAGAGAGAAGAGAAATGGACCTCCATTTGGAGAAATTAAAATCTTTTAATACAATACCAAATGAAATTGTTGTTGCGAGTCATTGTGTAGCAGAGACAAAAACAATGGATGTTTGATTTGTAGAAGTCCCTGCTTTTCATTCAAGGCAAATGAAGCAAATGCAGCTCTATTGCATGAAGGAGTTTTCTTCAGCTGTCTTGAGCTATTATGCACTTCATTTAGACCAGACATGCCACAAGAATAAATGTTATGTGAAATAAGCATAGGCTGATGGAAAGCTGCAAAAGTGAAGCTGCATGGGCCTGAAAAATGCCTTTCCTAAATTTTTGCACTTCTTGCACATTGTCCACAGAACAGAGCCTGGGAGAAAGCCATAAACAGCATCTCTCAGGCTGTGCTTGCTCGTCTGTACAGAGGGCATCACATGCAGCAGAGAGAACGGAAGGCAAGGGATAATGGCAGATAAAAAGGGATCAGGACCCTCTCTTTGGCTGTCAGACCAGTGTCTGACCTTTTCTACACCCCACTACTTGTTGAAATCATAGCAATTCTTCCCGTGCAAAAGCAAGTTTGCTAAACACAGAATGAATGAAAACCCTGCTTTCAGGCAGAGAGCTGTGCCACCCATTGCCCTCACCAGCTGAGGGTTTCCAACAGCATATGCAGCACACATATTTTCCTTCTGGCTTTAACATCACTTTTCCTCAGTTAAAGACACCATGTGAAAACATGACAAATATGAATCTGTCATGATTCTTTGGTGTTCTCTGGACTTCACACTACAGTCTTGTTCATGACACAAGGAAAAACAAGTTTAGAGCAACACTGATTTTTTCTCATAATGCTCTTTTATGTGTGAACATTAATGGAAGAAAAGCAAAGCAATGAATAGCTTTATAGAAAAGCTTCCACCAAAGGGAAATTAAAAGAGGAAGATGAGTTTAAGCATGTGAGGTCACACCAAGAGGTACACTGTGGCTTTCTATTTGATCGGTATGCTGTGTAGGAAAAGGCAACATTAAACCTGTTGTAGAAAATAAACACACAGAGAGGCATATCCATTCAGAATAACCTGACTGCTAGCCTCATATTTGTAACCTGTAACCTTTTTCTATATTTTCTTCAAGAAATATATACAAAAACAAATAGAATAAATAAATAAGAATTTCAAATAAGAACTAGTCTTGACCAAAAGAAAAAAAAGGAAAAAAGCACCAGCAGAAAAACTGACATAATGAACAGCAATAAAACCAATAAAACAGGCTTAGCACAGTGCAGTGTGCCCAAAAGCTCAGACTTTGGATGCAAATTGAGGTAAAAATAAAGTCTGTTTTTTTCCTTTCCAAACTGTTCTACACCCTTTACTTGTAAAACCTGCACTCATGAGCATAACTCTTGATATTTCACATTCTTATTTAAGAGAGCTTTTTATTCTAAGGCATTAAAATTACAATATTCCTCCTGGAGTCTCTCAAGTTGTTTAATAATTCCGTGGTTTAATTATTGAAATTATTGCAATTTACATTCAGCAAGTCCAGCAGCATGTTGCGGATTTGAAGGGTACGATATATATGTATTCTCAGCAGTAGAAGAAATATAAACAGTCTTCAGTCATGGCTTCTCCACATAGAATAATGATGGGAGGAGAGGCTTTTTGGAGGTTCAACAACACAATAGGATTTGGGACTCAAATCACTATAGCCAATCTTCTTCTCTTCTACCTTATGAGGTGATATATCTCCAGCACATCAATTTCACTACTGAATTTTCACAGTGGGTACATGCAGACCACAAAAACCTGGGAAGGATAGAGTTGCACAACCCTTAGCTGATGCTGAAACCAGTTTGGGGTACATCTCCCCTACCAACAGGGCTTAATCCTTTGGTTTAACCGTACCTCAAGAGAAAACTTGGTGCCTCTACACACTCCCTAAGAACACAGTGGATGAGCATTAGAAGGAAAAATCCTGGCTCAAATATCTTTCTCATCCTTACAGCACAAGCCAGTGCCCTACAACATCCTGGGCAGTAGGTCCTAACTGCCTCTGAAAATTCAGCTTTGAATGACCTGATTAGATCATTGGATTATTGTCTGCTTTGAGAAAAATGTGGAAGAGTATGGTAGAATACAAAAATACAAAACTTGATCTCTCTTCAGCTGCTGGGAACAAGTTTCATAACTAGTTTATAACTGCATAAATGCTGGATTGATTGCTACAGGAGCAATCTCCAGCAGGAGTTTCTGACTTCTGTAAAGTCCTGTACTAAACCTGAGGTAAACAAAACACGGTGTTATCTGAGCGTTCCCTTGCCTTAATATTATTTGTCCTTGTAGCAGTCAATCTTGGTGTGCACACTGGCTTTTTTACTTGGGTGTGTATCACAATCTTCCCCTCTCATCTCACTTCTTCTTCCTCCTGTGGAAATAAAACCCAGACTGAGGGGGAAAGGAACATGCAGCAGCTTACAGGCAGACCTCCAGTCTAAATGGTCAAATCCCAAACTACTAGGTGTGGTGGTCCTCTGCTGGAAAACCTGTTAAATAATTTTCTTATGGAAATCACTGAGGTCTCCACTTGCATTGTAACACAAAGTCCACATTCCCAGGGTAGATTCCCCTGTCTATCTCCAAAAAAAGTGAAGGAAGAGGGTTGATGAAAAACTGAAACCTTCTGGACACAAAGAGTATGGGTTGTCCAATGTGTTGTCGGCACAGTAGGAATCCATGCATAGACATAAATTATCAGAGAGAGAAAATACCTCAGCATCAAAGCCATGTTCAGTGCGTGGGAGAGCCTCAATATAGCTCAAATATAGCACAGTGAACAGATGTCTTTACTACCGTAAGTGTACTCAGACCTCCCTGGATTTACAGCAACAGCACAGAATTACAGTCTCTTTCATTCAAAAATTATAGCAAAAAATCGATTTTGCCAGTCACCTTTTATGTAAGACCAGGAGGCTACAACACTCACCTGCAGTAAGAGACATGCACTAAAGACAAAAAGAAACTGGAGAAATTAATGGAGGAAAGATGCAATTTCCATTTTTCCTCTTGAAGCCAGACTTCATTATGTGGAGAATACAAAATTCCTTGTAGCCAAACTCAGGAGGTGTAGTCTGGATGGTAAGGCTTCAATAAGTGGATGTGCCTCAAAAGTGGGATGTGCCTCAAAACTCACTTGAACTCATCAGGAAGAATTTTTTCAGTGAAAGGGTGATTAAGTGTTGGCAAAGGCTGCCCATGGAAGTGGTGAAGTGACCATCCCTGGAGGTATTCAAGAAATGACTGGATGTGGCACTCAGTGCTGTGGTTTAGTTGACACAGTGGTGTTCTGTCAAAGGTTGGACTTGATCATCTTGGAGTTCTTTTCCAAACTTAATAATTCCATGATTCTGTGATTCTATGTCAAATATCTAGAAAGTATGGCTCCACATCGACCCCTCTGGCTTTGAAGAAGCTCTCCAGAGTCACAGATGATAAATACACACAGCAACAATTAATATGAATATAAAACAAGGTAGCAGGAGAGGCAGCTATAATGTTTAATCCCTCCTACCACCCTTCCTCTCAGACATTGTAGGAGAAGTTATTTAAAATGAGTGGTTTACTTCAAGTTTTGTTGAAAATGTTATCTGAAAACTCACTGAGTATGGCTACTGTGGGCACATCGGGCTTTTTCCACTTTGCCTCAATTCATTGGACTCTTGGATGGACAAACTTAATGGAAAAAGTTTCCAATAAAACCCATGGGTGATTTAGTATACAAAGCTACTATTAATGAACCCTTAAGAACAGGACTAACATGAATTCTTTATGATGATGCCATTTAAAACAATTTTATTTCCTATTTTAAAGCTGAGTTTCTGGAAACAATATTGAGGTATGAAATGTCTCCATTTTATGATGATTCTGGAGTTATACAATAAGATTTTTCTGACAGATTTACAGGTTTTAATTAAAATCAAAAGTTCAGACAAAAGTCATAGTTATAAGAAAAGGTTATATTTTCATTAATATTTTAATAGAGGCATCTGAAGCAGTCATTTTGCCCAGAAGAATAGGTCAAGTCTCTGAATATTTGATTTCAGTGTAAGTGGAACAAAAATATTGATTTAAATACAAAGTATTACGTATATCAACCAGGTAATGCCCTGAAGAAATAGACTGGTGGGGGCCAACAGCAAAACAAAAGAACTAATTTTGGTCTTTTTATTAGACTGTTGGCAACAAATATATGAAATTCTGACTGAATGCCTGAAGTCAGCTCTCAGACAATTTCTTTTTGTAATGTAAATAAAAATATGTGTTTAATGTAGCACTTCCTGAATGGATACTAAAATTACTTCATCTTTTTGATTAATCTCTTAGGCATACGCTACAGTTTGCATTGAAAAAAAAATCACATACAAGTATACTGAGCCAAGAACGCATCCCTCCTAGTTAAAATGCATGCTCTGCTCTGTGTGCATCCATTGGTTTTAACCCATTCCAAAGAGAGGAGAATGGTTCTAAACTGCACTGTAGCAAAAACATCCAGCCTCTTTCTCCCCTTGCCTACCATTACTTGTCACACCTCTAAAAATGCATATGGGACTGTGGGTGAAATTTAGTCTTCAACTGAATATGAGTATAATCAGAGGACTCTCACTTTTTGCTACATGACTTGGTTTTCTAGTCTCCATTTACGCATGATAAACAATACAAATTTAAGATTAGTTTTATCCATTTTTTTGCAGTATAGGTGGAATTTGAAGACCTTTTTAAAGAAGCCAGTCACCAGGTACACAAGTACTTTCCAAAAGTGCTACATTGATCCCTGAAGCACTGCAAGTACAGCAGTCTGACCCAGGCATCTGGAGGCAGCTGCCAAATTTCTCTCAGCGAGGCTGACTGTAGGCTTGAGTGTCTTATCTCTGTGTTGTGCACTATTACATAACCATGCCCATCATCACATGTGGCTGGACCTGGTTCTCACAGTTTCCTCCCACAGTGGCACCTCATTCCAGTAAACCTCAGGCACTGAGGATGCAGCTCTGCAGCTCAGGACTGCTCTTGTTTTTCCTATCACCTCATGAGACATCCCATATACAGGAAACTTGATTTATCTTTCCTGTCTCTGTATGGAGACCAATAATTATATTCAGACAGAGCAGATGACAGCATGTGGATATGATCCAGGGATGGCAGGCGAGGGAAAACTGCCTGCCCTTTTGTTGTGGTTTCTAAATTCCAGTTCATCACCAAAATGACTTCCTAAGTTCTAGAAGTACTTAAGCTCTAGCTGGAATGCAGCTTAAATTCCAGATATTAGTTTTTGTTAGGGTAGGTTAATGGGCTCTTAAGTATCTCTGATTTTCATCTCCCCAAAGTGCTCATTGGTGATTTTTAAACTGTCTTGGCAAGTTTGGTGAGCTTGGCAGCCTCCTATAGTGTTTCCATACAACATCTTTTTCACCTCAACATTTTGATATTTAACATAGAGATTTACTTGTCAGGGAGCATAGTACCACAGAGTCATTTAGGTTGAAAAAGACCATTGAGATAATTGAGTTTATTGTATGAGACCATAAGATGAGAAATTAAATAAGGTATAAAGTTTAAAGCATATTTGATTGCATTCAGTCTTAAAAGCCCCAGGACTAGTGTGAAGCCCATCTTTTAAATACCTCTCTTGGTTCACACCATGCATAATGCTTGGGCTGATACATATCATGGGACAGTGTGCCTTTAATCTAAGCAGTGTGTTGAGCTTGTCTCCCACACTAGGAGACACCACTGTGTTTCTTCAGGTGGGGTTAGCTCCCAGCACCACCTCCAGCAGGTGCCCACACCCAGCTGCAGGGCAGGACAGCAGACCATGTGTTAGCAGAGATCAGGCAAGCACCACAGAGCTGTAGTGCTGGCTCTGCATCCCAGACCATCATCTTCACTGGCAAAAACAGCCAGCTGGCACGGACACAATCTTCTGAGTGAGACCTATCTGACTGCACAGTGCCACATGGATGTGGATGTGGATGTGGATGTGGATGTGGATGTGGATGTGGATGTGGATGTGGATGTGGATGTGGATGTGGATGTGGATGTGGATGTGGATGTGGATGTGGATGTGTTGAGCTGGGCTGGGACTGGCTGGGGTGTTTCTGAATAAGTGCTCCTGGATTCAGGAGATGGTCCAAGAAGGAGCAGTTATGCTCAGTCAAGAGCTTAGTTTGGAGTGCTCTTAACAAGTGGAAGCGTGAGTTGTTACAAGCAATCTATTATCACCCTTGACTTGTTTGGCTCCTCTCTGTATCTCCCTTGGGGGCACTGCAAAAGCCAACGCTGTATTTACATAGCTCTGTTCCTCCTTGGCAGTCTCCTTAACCTTTTGGAAACTGAGTGTGGCACAAAAATAGCACACTGCAGGCACAGGTCTAGTAACCCTAACTCTGCCTATCCATAAAACAAGCAGTATAACAAATGGAAGCTTTGTCTTCAGTCCCTCTTTTTGAAAATAGTACTGGAAAGACACATTCTGTTTCATTTAAACAACAGGCAGATGCCATGAACCAACCCAGAAAAAGACAGTACTTTACTGGGGTTCTCTGCTAGCATCAGAAAAAACTACACTTTTTTATAATCAGAATTTGTTGTTCAGTGCCTTGTAAAAGGTTGGTAGGGAGCCTCAGGAACCATAGAAAAGACCAAGAAAACCTTTTCCTTCTCACCCCTTCCCCTCCATTTGAAGGTTTGGTTTCATCACCATGAGCCTCTTTCAAACTTGGATGCCTGTAGCAGTTTTCCCACATGCCAAAGGCATGCCAAAGGCAGACACACAATCTTCTGTGGCTGGAGTGTACAGAAGTTAGAATCTGTCCTCTGGCCTGGGAGGTAGGGATTCAAAATAATTTCTCAACATTTCCATGTCAATGTCCTAGTTGTTTTCTAACTGTTCTCTTCTCCTTTCATTTAATAAAGCTTCAATTACTCTGTTTGAAATGGGAGGCAGTTAACAAGAGGCGAGGAACCTCTTTCTCTGCCCTGTTTGTTAGGATGGCTTATAGTTCAGTGATCAGATGAGATATGGAAACTGAATTCCCTCAGAGGAGACCGGGAGTAATCCAGAGATCTCATGGGCTGTGTGACTCCTCTCACCTCAGAGCAATTGAATAAAAAAAAAGAAAAGAAAACAAGGTAGTCTTTGCATTCTAACCCACCCTGGCTAGAGTTTTTTTCCAGTCAGATGATTCATTACACCCAGACCAGACCTGAAACTGAATATATTTGTTCAAGTCTTCTTTGCAAGAGCAAATTTCTCACTAAGACATCTCCATATGCTTAGTGCTGTAATATAGTAATTATTGAAAAATCTCACTGAAGGAAAGTCATTCATGAGGGTATTTTTAGAAGAGCATCCTGCTGTCCTCATGCTATCCTCAATTAGTTTAGGTCTGAGGATTGTGAGACAGGCTAAGGACCCTCTGCTTTCTGACAGAACAGTTCTGCTTAATTAAAATAACATAATTTGGAAGAGCAGACACAGATCAAATAGTATAAAAATAAACCAAACCACAAAACAATAGAGTAGGCTCATATTTGTCACCAGATCTGATTTTTACCTCTTACCCTTCACCAACACATAGTTTACCCAATTGAAGTGTTTTGGCATTGCTGTTATATGTAATGCTATCAGATCACTTCATGAGCAGTTTTCACATTGTAGAGTATAATAAACAGCTCCCAAAACATATCAGAGACACCTTCTCTGTATATTATTTTCGTGTCAAAATTAATTCTTGCAAAAATAAATTGTGAAGGGAGACTTACAGAAATTTTTCTGAAATATTATGCTGTAAAAACTGAAACCTTATTTCCTTAAACTATCTGCAAGATTGAAAAAAAAATCAGTATTTTTTCTAGATGGAGACTCTGCAACATTGACCAAAAACACCTAAGCAATTCCATAGCCATTTCTTTGACTTTTTGAAAGTTATTTTCAACCCTCATATTGCAATTTCTTTAGCATACTATTGAAGGAGTAAATGTCATTCTGAGTTATTCCCCACAACTCAGAATTTTTAATGGTCTCAGTGGGAGCAGGTTTGCTCTAAAGTAATGTATTGCTGTGCCAACACAAAATATATTTGGATGTCAGTCTTGTAAAATGTGAGAAATGAAGCTAGAAAACTTCTATGTGCTACCAAACTTTTTTCAGTCAGATCACCAGACCTGTCAAACTGTTAAACAAATGTCACCATGTGTGATACCCCTGTGAGTATCAATAGGATGGAGAACTTATTGCTAAGGGGCTTCAGATAATGCTGGGAGGCTTCAAGCTGTCCCGGAGCTATTAGACTAGGTTATCTTTCAGCAGAAGCATCTCATCATATGCAGAGCAGCTCCTGAACCTCTTCAGCCTACAGAATGGTATGTTCACACATAAGGAGCTTTGTTTTGGTTGTGTGGGCTGACAGTCAGGAGGTAAACACACACGGTTCCCTTGTTGCCATAGAGGTAGCATGACCACGAGGGGGGCTGGTGAGTAAACAGTACACAGCCATCTCATTTTAACCTGCTTGAGTATGTGCAAATCACCACCCACACTCACAGAGTAAAGGGAAAAAGAAGAAAAATAGCACTTTCAGTGTGAGATCCTTAGTTATTTCCCATCTGGTAGGAAATGCCTAGCACCATGAAAGACCTGATGGCAGCAGAGGAGGAGGAAACTCTCCATCACTCTCCATCATTCCCGGGCAACTTGCTGTTTGCTCTTACAGTGAGTTAAATCAGCATGCAGGTTAAACTGCATTTTTTCTGGTATATCATGACATAAACTACTGAAAAAAGGAATCGAGAGCCATTACATAATAGAGGGATTGATCTAATGGAAGAGTCTTTGTCTAAAATTGTGGTTATTAATTCTTGTACTCCCACATGTGTATCGGCTGTGCGAGATATGTTCATTCAAAATCCCAGTCCTGTCCAGCCAAAAATGTGCTCATCTCCTGTCATTTATTTTAGCTGCTGTGTGTCGATATTAAACAAGCTCCTTGTTTAACACTGTTGGAGCAAGTGAAGATATGATAAAGAGAAAGCCAGTTTTTCCCCAATAAGCTGACATTACCTAAAAAGCTGTAAATGTTGGGCTATTGCTTTCATACAATATGAGATACTGTAACATAGACTTTATTTCATTAGGTGATATTTAGATCTTCCTCTAGCTTCTATAAGTGCATTTGTCAGGTTACAATTTACAATTTCTATTTTTTGTGAAGTCAGTTCATTGCACTTCACTGAAATCTTTAATGGAGTCACTCTTCTGAAAATTTGCTACTTTACAAGTTATTTGTCTTTATTCCTGAAGCCTGAGGATACCCAGGTAATTTTATTTCTAAACCTTCAAACTCTGAAAATGAGTCATTTCATACACCCTCTTCTGTCTCATGTAACATATTAGCTTCTTAAGGGAATAATCCTGAAAAGAATATCTCCTTGTATCATCCAGAATACATTTCCCACATTTGTTTATGCCAATGTTGGGGGAATTAAATTTTTAATGTGGGATATATGTCTAGTCTAAACATGACTAAGAAATAGCACACATTTCCATACCCACAAAATACATAAGGTATTTCCTCTTTGACATAAAAACATGCCTGAGAAAAAAATGCCATGAAATACCGAATGCAAACTTTACAGACCCAAAAATTAGTTGGGTACATTATTTTTTTGAAAGAGTAAGTTACATTAGCTAGTAATGAGAAGTTACCCTTGAGCTGACAGCCGCTAATCAGTACAAAACTAATATTAGTTTCCCTTTTTTTTATCTTTTTAAGAAAAGAGACAAGGCTCTATCTTCTGGACCCTTAAAAATGGCAGCTGTTATATGAGCTGGTTTCACAATAATACTTCAGGTATTAGAACTCCCAATAGGGACTTCTAGCACTGAAAGGGAAAGAAATGTACTTTCCATCTACCTTTCTGCATGGCCAGGGAGTGTAATCAAGTACAGCATTTCCAAAGTGGGTAGGCTTTTTGATTGGTGTTTTCAGTTTTTGGGGTTTTTTCCCTTTTTGGGTTTTGTTCTGTCCTTTGAGAACTGTGTATCTTTTCAGGTGAAAATAAAACAAAATTCACATTGCTGTGCTTGAGTGATGGTGAAGGATAAGAAATGTCCATTTATGTTGAGTAGGATTCAGAAGCTTGAATGGGAGCTGGGCAGAGCCAATCAGTTTAAAGCTCCAGGCACTACCAGGGGTGGAAGTTATGGTTATGTTGCTACAGTATGGTCTGGAGACTGTTTTTTGCTATGCAGCCAGATGATACCAGAATGTGACAGCAAAATTGACTTCCTCCCCAGTAGCCTGGCTACAGGCAGGCTGCCATTGCCAACTCCATTTGATGCTGTCTTGGGACAATATCAGTCACCATGTCTACACCAAAACCATGCCAGGAGCATTGTCTAACAGCACGTTCTCCTTGCGGGTATTTTAGTAAAGCAGATTTATAGATGAAGTCCTACAGACCCAAGCTACCTACTGGCCCTAAACTCTTCCCATGGTAATGTAAACCCTACTGCCTGAAACCAGCACAGCATCCTACTGGGAATTCTACTAGGTGATAGCATGGGAAAATGTCAGGTAAGGAGAGTTGTGAGACCTCTTTGTTTTCTATTCTAAATTCTTTCACAAAGGAATCTCGTCTCTGGACAAAATATCACCTATCCAGCCCAATACACATAAAAATCACATGATAGAAGGATGGGGTGTGTCTGGAAAAGTTAATTCTGCCACAGAAACAGTAGGATTTGGAGAGAGATGACTTATTCAGAAACCATTTCTTTCCACTTATGTATTTCCTGTCTCAGTCCACAATTCCTGTTGCTAGCAAAAGAGACATCAAGAATATTTCACCAAGAAAAGAAGATTGACTTTCTATTTCTATTTCTTTTGTGGCCTACAAACAACACATTTCTTTTAAAAGAAGCTTATTTTTACTTCAGCTCCTTGAATTGCATAAATTGCTTTCTTACAAAGGAAACCACAACACTTTTGATCATTTAAGGTAGTCATTCGTGTGAAGATCAATATAAACTCAAAAGTTACATTTTGAGATATCGAGGTTACAGCCATTGTTGGGCATCTGCTGTAAGCAATTTGGCTAAGTGCAGAAAATGTTTCTACAGCCTTACTGAAGACGGGATGCCGTGTGGCACTGAGAGAGCACTGCTAGAAGAATAACAGGTGTGAGAATTAGCTATTTTGAAAAGTGTTGCAGATTATGAAATGGCAAAGTGCACTGGACAAACTTTTGCTTGGTACAATACAGTCAAAATCAAAATTTGAGTTCTTTTAATCCATAGGAAAAAACTAGAGTCAAAACATTTTATTCAATATTTTTGATACTGCATTTAAAAAGCGTGTTTAATTAAATATAATTACATGCAACTATGAAAAACTCAAAAGATATTTTGATTGCTCTACACTGGACAACTCATTTTCATAGGGATAATTATTTTTCAAGGCAGAGGGAGAAAAGATAATTTATAAGAAAAAGAGAAGAAACTTCTCTGTGTTAAAGGATTGTTCTTTCTTCTGTTTTTCCATTGATTAAAAATAAAATAAAATTTTACAATACTGGAACTGATAATGAGCCTAAGTCTGTCACCCTTAGTCATGCTATTTCCCAGAGTAATGAAGGAGAGCAACACCTGGTAGTTAATCAAGACCTACCTTGTTTTGTTCATGCAAAACTCCATTGAATTTTACTCAGATCTGTGGCAAAAATAATTAAAGATCACATCCTGAGATATATTCCTGATATCATCTACTTTAAAGTAAGTGCAAAGAAACACATAATTTTTATTTATGCATATTTTTAGTATATCTGTGTACTTACTTAAATCATACAGTCTTAATTAGAGTTCCTTGAAAATTAAAGAATTAGGATCTTTTGACCACGAATGCAAGTTGCAATATAAAGTAAGAGGGTAAATAAATTAGTATCTAGATAAACTTCTTGATTAAATGAATCTTGCTAAAAGCACCAGATGCAAAAAAGACAAAAGACTAATTGTCAGCATCAGTGATGCTAATTGAGTGATTGACTTGCTGATTACAATGAACCACTGCCATTAGAGTTTTGTGAGAATTGTTTGCTCTTGAATTATTCTCATATGTTGAAAGTGCTGTTTGGTGGCATATTTTATATGCAATTATTTTGTCTATTGATATAGAACCCATTTGCCCCAGGAAGACATCTCTTATTGTAAGTTGGGATTTTTGTAATAGCCAAGTAATTTTTCTATAAACAATATTGACTAGACTAATATTGGTGGGTTTTATTTTTAAAGCTCTACACAATGTCTAATTTGTCTCCATTTGTCATCATTTTTGATCCGCGAACTTCTTCTAATTGCCACTGAATGTCATTTGCAATCTCATAGAAATTTATAAATGATAAGTGAAAAATCAGAAGCTCTTCAGCTAGTGGAAGTTGTGAAATGTTCAAGACATAGCACAGGTTCACTGAATGACATATGACTGAATACTCATAACAGAAAATCCCTCTAATTAGATCTAGATGAGCTGTGGGAATATAATCAACAACCTCCCATTCCTAACAATACTTAGTTTTAAAGACCTTCCAAATATTTGACTTTGTCATGTCATGCATTTAATTTATGTAATTGGAACAGAAAAAAACCATGAATAATTATCAAGAGACTTACTGGATGTGGCTGTCATGTTCTTAATGGTACTAAAAAAATGCAATTAAAAGCCCTTAATATTTTCAATAAATGGAAAACAGCATGTCTTTTCTTGCAGATTTTGCCTTGTCTTCTGTGCTGGTGCTGTGTAAATACCTGGGAGTAAAATCCTGAAGAGAAAGAGAGGGGAGGATTGCTGCTTTACTGTCTCTGTGTTTCTGAAATCCATTTTGTCATGTCTTAGTATATAAGGACTTTTGTGCTCCATAAAGCTCATACTGGCAGGTGTCTCCTGTGTAAGAACTAGACGGATGATCAGGAGGAGACTGAAGTCTGCAAGACCCAGTCAGAACAGTAGCAAACTCTGAGCTGACATTTTTTCCTGCAGCATTTTTACACCTGAACTACATTTACAAGAGTTTCTAGTTCTCCACCCCATTACCAGCTCTCATAGCTCAACTCCTCATTACACACATCTTGGGGGGGAGAAGAAGGTTTGAACAAAACGTTTTTGAGGAGCAGTCAATCGTAATAAAGAAGAGACAAGGAGTAATGACAGGAACCTGAAACAACCTATTCTCCCAAAAATGTTTGTCTCCTCTTTGTATACATCTTTTCAAGCAATGAGATAGATTTGATGGACTTAGCTCAAGGTTTCCCTTTGCACCTCTGCAACACTCTCTTGGCTAGCCTTGCTCAGGCTCAGAGGATCCTGAAAGAGCCAGCTAAAGAGCTGTGTGCAAAGAGACTCTGCAAGCAAGACATGTATAAATTCAGTATGCGTTTTCCCACTGGAGAAAGCAGTGGCTGCTTGTTTTATAAGGACAAAAATGCTAGTGAATATTCTTATTCAGGCTAATCACAGCACTTTGTGTCAGTCATGGAAGACTGCTTGGGGTTGATCCAAAATAACACCTTCCCACCTACTCAGCATTTAAGTTTACTGTGTGCTGTGCGTAGGAGTACAAAATAAACAGGTATTGAGTTAGTGTTTTAATGACTCTGGGATCTCTAACAGACAGAAACCAAAGGAATCCATCACTGTCTTTGCATGCGGTGTCACGTATGTGCCAAACAGAAACACTCTGGAGTCATCAAAATGTTCTTTCCTTTTTATGTAACTGAATGTGCTGAGGCAATTTCCTCAAAAGTAATTTTTAGGAGGAGGTGTTAATTGTTATGTCAATATGTGAAAGCTTCAATATTATGCAAAAGTGTTGATTTAATAGCCACATTATTCATCACTCACAAAGGGGTCTGATGAGTTTACTGACATGCAGAGAAAGATTTCCATTTTCTTCCAAGAGCTAAGCATCATTATTGCTAAGCTAATGAATACTTTGAGAAAATGGCTACCAATGACAACTGGAGGATTTCTGAAGCTGACGTCTGTTCTTGACAGAAATCAATTGCTTGTAAGGCAATTATGGTAAATAAAAAAATACTGAATTCAGAAAATTGAGGTATTGTTAGCCTGACGTGGCCCACACAACTGGAACATTTGATTCAAGGAAGTAATACACAATAAAAGAGATTACCCTTCTGTGAAGCCATTGTTACTATGTGTACAGTTTCTACAATGCTAATCAATTGCTAAGGAAAAAAAATGAAAAATACTGTGCTTTTTACAAAGGGATACCTTCATCAGTATTCCACCAGTGACTTTCTGGAAATAACTAGGTGGGTCTGAATCAAAGCCTAATTCTGAATATCACCAAATTTTGGCTGAAGATACTGTGAATTTTCTCTCTTCTCCTCTGGGAATAATCATGTCTGTCTTTGCATTTTGGAGATGTCTTCTCTGTTTTCAAGTTAGTTTAATAAGCTTCTGAAAACTGAAGATAAAATGGGTTGCAGAGCTGTCTCATCAAGAAGCGACCTTGGTCAATTTAGTTCATTAAGACCCTATCAAACTTTCATTATTGCTGTTCTCAGTGCCAGTATAATAGAGTGGGAATTGTTGGTATCATAAAGCCTTGTCGACAAGTGCGTGGTGTGGATCGTGTTACAATTTAGAATTATATATGAAGTGTAAGGCCATTGAAATTTTAATTATATCAGGTCACGAGAGAGGAAATAGTCCTCATCTCCATGGTAATTGGAGAGAACTTTAGAGAGAATCCAAAGAAGTCCAAATTTGCGAAATTGCAAGCAAAAGAAGTAATTTTTGTGCCTTAATCCTTACGATTGGCTTGTATTAAAGCAAGACTGAGAAAAAAAAACCAAAGAAAAACATGGAACTAAGTCAGGTATCGTACCTGTGCCTTGTTATTTCAATATTTGCCTTGAGTAACGTAATCCTGCCTGTGATCAACCGAAAACCAATGTTTGGGTAACCTTAGCCAATGCCTCAGGTTTGGATACCATTTTTTTGACTCATTCAAGTCCAGAAAAGCCATTTTCAACCTGCTTGGTTCATTTACTGGTAGACAATTGGCCAATACCAAAAAATGTTTATTCAGATCTCTCACGATTCCTCATGAATCCCACAGAGGAATGGGGTGTGTGGACTAAATTTCTCCCTGGGACACCCTATGAATCTCAAGAACTGGAAATCTTTGGCTCAGTAAGAATGGATTTTTGCAAAATATTTGATTCTCCTGGGTCAAACTCTAGATACTCTAGATATTAAGGGAGCAGGAGGAATTGTTTCAACTTTAGCTTTGAGATAAAAAGATAATGCTGTAAATCAAGGAAATGAATCCATATGAACAGAAATAAAACATCTTTCATCATCTGGAGCCCGAAGTGAGGTTTCTAAATTCCTTGAGCTATCACACGGATAAAATCAGGAGCCTAAGAATGGTTGTCAAGGTATTCTTTACAAAGCATTGCAAGACTCTTATCTAGTTTGCATGTGAGACTTTTCAGGATATTTTTTTATGTTAGCTTGATCCTTCTCCACAGAGCATTTTTATTCCAGATTGTGCAGGATCTGAGCACAGAGAAATAACAGCCAGAGAAACATAGAGTAACTTAGATCTGGAAGTAGCAGAGCTGTAGCCAAGCAGTCAAACAGCATTACACGGGGTGTACCATGCATGAAGAACTGAGCCTAGTAGAAGTGAGTCTTAAGAAACATTAGACTAGACACTTAACTTTTAGATGGCTGAAGTTTAGGTAGAATTTATCACAACTTGTATCACAACAATTTATTATCAACTCCAAAATTACAAAATTACAAATCCTATCTCAGATACTAGATTGAAAACAACAGTCCTCAGTGTCCTACCTAAAGGCACTGGGAACCCAAAGCTCCCTGAGAATTTTGAGGGTATAACAGCTCCCACCAAGCAAATGAGGCACCCAGTTTCCATCCAGTTTTACATGTCACCTAAAACTGATTCCCATGAAAGGTCCAGTTCAGTGCACAAGAGTAAGTTCCAGGCACATCATATTACAGGGTCTGTCTTTCCGAAATATTAGAGTTCCACCAATAACCACAACAAAATTTTGGCACTTTGAAAGAAAAATAGCTGACAATGGAAAGCATATCACGGTTTCCAAGTCCACTTGCTATTATGCAAGAGTGTTTTTATGGGAAATAAATGTCAGGTTTTGCCAGCTGAAGGCTGAAAAGTACTTATCCATGACAGAGTATGCTCTGTATTATGTTCTCAGTATAATAAAGAAATAGGGAAAGTTAAAGCAGGAAGCACATGGTGGCAGATAGATGTATTCATGGGAGAGAGAAAAGATGGAGATGCAGCCTCTTTCTAGAAGTGACCTATCTGGCAGTGCTAAATCAGTGAATCATAAGGAGGTCTGAAAATTTGAAACCCTGATATGGAGAATACTTGGACTTTACCACAGTGCTCAGAATATGGCCTACATTTTCTTTCACAAGTTAAGGAAGCTGCTGTATCACTACAATTTCCCTTTCTCTGTCCACAGTGTGGCTGCATCCAGCTCCTGCTTCAAAGGGATTTTGCCATCAGCCATCTCTGATCTTTGCAGGGGATGGAAGAATGATCTTCGCACTGTTTGGGTTTAATTTTGGAGCAGAGGGGGTCCTGCTGAACATGTATTGTCACTAAATCAGAGAGGTAACGTGAATTGTCTGGGGGGAATTTACTCTGGACATTGTCAAAGCATGGGATTAGCCTTGCAGGCTTGTGGGACTCTGCTTAATTTGAATTTTGATTTTGTTTCATGTTCAGACAAAACATTGGAACAAAGGCAACTCATCTGAAAGAGCTGAAGGCTTATCTGACTGTTTTGATTTCAGGTTATACCACTGTGGTCAATTAGTTTTCCCGCACCACAAAAACCAGCCAAGTCCTGCTCAGTCACAACCCTTGGTCAGGATGAAAGTTGTAAATCTTGAAAGATGCCCACTAGACCTGTCCTGAATTTCAGTTTCTCTCTATCCTACATTTTTGATAGCTTTGGCACCCTTGTCTTCCTAATGATCTCATCTCTTCTTTCATCTTGGTAAAGAGTACATTTGCTTTCTCTCTCTCCCACTGGTGCACAGGGTAGCCCACTCACCTTGTTTGCTGCTGTAGGGGCCTCCTGTGCTTCCCCCTGCCCTGGGTGCCCTGCCATAGGGCAGCCCCTGCCCATCCAGCACCTGTTCTCCAGACCTTCTCTCCTCAGTCCACTGTCCCTGCATATCCCTCAAGTTGTCAGTCACACTTCGAGCCCAACCATCCCCAAACTGGGATCGACAATCTGTTCACGTCTGTCCTCCAGTCCCTCCAGTTTCTCATCCTTACATTGTGCCAGTCACCAAGAGATGGCACATCTTCTCATCTGTGGAGGATGGGAGAGCTGTGGGGCCTGTGTAATGAACCCCTCAGAGCCATCCTCCATTTGCACCTCAGGCCATGGGTGGCACATACAGAAATTTCCTCCACAGGTGGGTGGGCATGAGCACATCCCCCTCTCCATGGACTCATGAGCCTTCTGTGGCAAAAGATACATTGTGACAGACTTGTACTCCAAATGCTTCAGGTCACTGTCACTCTTCCAAGTGCTCCAGATCCTCTTGCTGAGACTTTGGCTGCACATGACTTCTCACCTCTTTCTTCCTCTATCAGAGGCCTAACCAACTCAATCCACCTTCTCATCCTGGCTCTGTCTATGCTGTCCATTCCTGCCACCTGGAGGAGGAAAAACAATGGGTAAAGGGGTTTTCTAAAAAATTCTTCTCCCTTGCTAGTCATGCCTCCAAGCAGTACTATGTCCCCAGCTCCATGGAAGCCTTCTAGGACAAGTGGGTGCTCTCAGATGTGTTTTGCTGAGTATCACTCACCAGCTCCTCTGACACCTATGTCTGAGACCCCAACCTTCACACTCCTGGTTTTTCATTCATTGTCCCTATTACCAGCTGTCTGCTCTTCTTGTGCTTCACTTTTCATTGTTCTCTCCATCACAGCATCACCTACAGGACCTACACAGCTCTCTGTCCAGTACTGTTCACCCTGCTCCAAACTCCCATTCACTTCTACTACTGCAAACATGCCTTTGTTGGCATTTCTACTTGTCTTCAAAAGAAAAGGCTATCACAGGGAAATCAGAAAAAACATGAGAAATAATTTAATCTCAGAGATAAATTATGTAACTGCAATCACAGACACTTGCTCCTAAAATAAGGCAAAACCCTCCACAAACAAGTATGCAGGAAAATCTTTTGTGTGTGACTTTGGTTTGAATGACAACATCCACCTTTGTGGTTTTGATGAATGTTTCTTTTAATTTAATTTCATAAAGAAACATAACTAGGTTTAATATAACAAAGTGTTGCATAAATGATGTTAAACATAGTGAGGTTACTGAAGTTGCTTTGATCTGTATTTTTTAATAAGTACAAAAAATCCCTAAAGCCACATTTTTATTATAATTATTATTTTAAAATGGAAGTTTCACACAGTTCAGATAAAATAAATCATTCCCATTTCTCCTTTTCTTTTTTCTTCCTTTTTTCAGTTTTTTAGTCAAATATTTGAATTACTAAGTAGAATATATAAAATTTATAATATAATTTAGGAATCTATTATGAAATAAAAGAAAATAATTACACTTGCTATTACAATGTCTTTTAAAAATATTACCACGTATTTCATATTCAGTATGTTCTTGTGTCTACAATACATTATCAACACTTCAAAGTTAACATTAAATTCTTGTTTTGTACTTTAATAATACTTCATATCCAAAAGCTCTAGAACTTTATAAAGTACTAGACTTCAACAGCTAGTAAGGTAAGGAAGCAAACTTCATGAATTTCTGATCTTTTGGCCTATCATTTTCGTGTTGCAATTTCCATTTTGATGAATTGGAATCACATTTGTATTGCATCTTTTTCTTC
Source organism: Aphelocoma coerulescens (assembly GCF_041296385.1). Lineage (NCBI taxonomy): Eukaryota > Metazoa > Chordata > Aves > Passeriformes > Corvidae > Aphelocoma > Aphelocoma coerulescens. Next base: position 32,307,021 of record NC_091014.1, on the reverse strand, counting down.
ATCAAAATCTCATCTGTTCTGAGTTCCTCCATCCACATACTTCTGCCATCTCTGACTTTTGAACTTCCCTTCATGATATTTTGCTATTAAGAAATTCTGAAAGAAAAGATGCAAAAACATGAGTGTGGCTTGAATGCTATCACTGACTTGATTTTCACTTTTTAATTACATTTTGCATTAATTTAGCCTGAGATAACAATTTGAAACATATTATATAGAGCAACTTATCATAAGTATGGAAAACTACAGGTTTAGAAATGGTCCTGTCCTACTTGTAAGCTCTTCTGTATTCCTGAAAGGTACTTCATTAAAAATAGCAGTTCACTCAGATGGAAGGCAGATTCAAAAAGTAGACAGCAGATCACTGCAGTAAAAGAATAGGAACCAAAATATGAATACAGAAAATAATTGTCTGTGTGAGAGAGTACATGGATTTGTGGATCTGAGGAGAGGAAAGTTTGAAAACAGCGGGGAAGAAAGGGATGTAAGAAAGGCTGACCAGGCAGATCTCTGGTAATGAGGAACATAGGTGGAGGCAACAGCATTTCCCAGGATGGGGTGGAAGTCGATCACAGGTCCAACTCACACAGCAGCAATAACAAACATAGAAGCACCAGGTAGCTTTTCAAAAAGCCAGACACTAAAGGTCACAGTCCCAAAGCTGATGAGCCAGATTCTCTGGAGGGAGAGGAAGGCAGACCTCAGGCAGGACAATTGTTAATGTTTTAATACAAAAGGAAGTTCATGTGATGAAATTATACTGACAAGAACAGTTTAACCACAGTCAAATTACATTCCTAGTCTTACCTTTCTTCCCTTTTTCCAACAACCTTTTATTAAAATCAAACACTGAGAAGCTAATTTGTATGTGATTCATACAGATCTTTTCTTCTTTGCCTCTCATTTTTATTCCCACACAGACAGGCACAATACCGCTCACAGTGATATAATTGAAAACACTGCCACTGAATTCGGTAGGAGCAGCATCCAGCATAACATAGGTGGGTTACTCAGTTTCCATGGGATATCCATTGTTTCTATTCACTTCCAGTATCAGGGAGGCCTGCAACAGGAGCACAAAGTACCATATGACAATTATAGCGTTAAAGACCAGCACATTGCAATCACATCCAAATTGTCAGCCCTAGAGTACAGCAGTGCTTCAAGCAAAAACTGCTCTGCTGCAGATTAGTGCTCAAAGAATAGAAGTAACTGGGTGGTTTTGTTGTACAAGAATGTATGCAATGTCTGATTTTCTATAGGACAGCATCATCAGGAGTTATCTGAATCATCATGTTCATTCCAGTTAGGGCTTCATGCCGTTCAAATTCATATAATTCTTCTTTGAAGCTACTGTGTGAATTCCATAAACTCACAAGGCAACAATGCTTGGCTTTCAAAGCATTTCATAAAAAGCTGCATAGAGTCCATTTCAAGCCACGGAAATGAATGGTTATTTTGACAGCCAAGGCAGTGATGCTGAGATACTAAGAACTACTTTCCACATCATTAAACACAGCCTTTACCCCTTGCTAGAGTAGCTGGTAATAAAGGGCAGGCTGCTTTTTGTCATGACAATTTTTCAACAGTTCATTTTTATAGGGTATTAATCCCAAATGTTTTTTCACCTTTCAAAAAAATTGGTTTTGTTTGCATAATGGACCAGACATAATTTTTGCCAAATTGGCATACTATGATAGACACCTGAATTACTGAAGTTTATTGAATTTGAGACTGGGTATTCTAATCCTCCAAAAACTTCAGCCAGTCCAAAATGTATCCACTTCCTCAGAGAAAATTTCATTATAACACTACTCAGCAATCAGTGGGGACACCTCAGCATATCTCTTCTTAATAATAAATGTCAGTTTAACAGTCCTCATGAGATGTTTACCTTCACTAGAATCACTAAAATTCTCATGAGAGCTCATGAGAGATTTCCAAGCAGATGCTTCAAACCTGGAGTTCTTTATGAAGAATGAAAACCATTCTATGAATCTAAGGACTTGATTTGTGAAACTCCCTTGTTCAGCCTTTTCACAATCGAGGGAGGAGTGCTGAATATCATGACCTTTATATTCATACACCGACTGCACTCACAAGTTGGCCTTGTCTGCACAAAATTAAAAACAGTCATGAGAGTGTATCACTATCTCCTAGTCATTTTCCATCTCTATTACTACCTGTTTGCTGGAATTAACTTTCAGCTCAAAAGATGTGTATTTGACTTAGGAAAAGCCTGGGACAGGATAGATGCTCCAGGATAAATCTGTGCATGCTTTGCTCCACTTGTAAGTGACCTGATCAGAGTAACCTGCTCCCAGAACAGGCACTTGGACCTACGCTAGGACTCCAGGGGAAATCAGAACTAAGACTGAATCTTCACCATGTACATCTATAATAGAGATGGAGTACAAAGAAATAATTTGAAAGCAGACTTTGGCTTACCATTAAAGTCCTTAGAGATCTTCTTCTTTGAAGGAAACAGCATGTTTGTCTATAGATCTTATCACTGGATGACAATGAATACAGACAAGGAATGCCATATGAACCTAAGGCCCAGTCAGTGTGCAAGCCGCATTATCAGAAAAACAATTGAATTATGGAAGCACTGGCATGAAACAAATGAATTTTTCTGTATTTATTAATGTAGGAACTTGGTTGCTAAAAAGAAATCTCAGAGGATGATAAATAGGTTGTCTTTTTTGTATTATTAGTGAGTATGGTACAGTTAGTATTGTAGGCTTAGAAGATGAACATAGGGGAGCTGAATTCCATTAATTTCCTGGCTATTGTAACGGTACAAATAAACAGAATTTTTTACACCAGGGAACATGCTTGACAGAAGGGTCAAATCCACAAGGACATGTAGGTACTGATTAAGAAGATATTGTAAAAGCTGTTCATCTATACCCAGGCTGAAAAAGACATCTAAAGAAAAGAACATTTAGTACCGTTTTAAACATTAACTTTAAAAGGTGACAGAAAGTGCTGGTGCTCTTGAGGAATATAAAATAAGGCTTACTGTTATAAAGAGTTTGGGATTTATTTCACATCTGCAGAAATTCACAACTTTCTCATGAGGAAGATTTTTTTCTTTTTAAAAAATGAATGCAATTTAAACTGACAATATTGCAGTTCAGAATTTTCATCAAGAACCTTCTACGGAGAATTACATGATATAAGATTGTAGGAGGATAACCATAATTATCAAACACATACAGGCTAGAACTGTGTTTTTCACACAGCTACACTCCTGGCAGGGCTCCTAAATGCTTCAACTCCAACATTCACTTCTATTTAAAGGAAAATCACTTATTTACGGTACTTTTAATGATGGTAAGTATGCACTAAGTGGAAACAAAACAAAAATATTGAAATTCTTATTTACAAAGTAAGCATTTGGATATCCAGGACAGAAACGTCATCCAGCCATGTGCTGATCCTCTGAATTCTGCAGTACAAACTGCTATTGTCTTCTGGTACCACTGCTCTGTTATTATCTGCCTAAGTAACACTTACTGACAGGTTTATTATCAGAGTCAGTCCCTCACTAGTGTGCTGTGTCCATGTGAATTCTTGGCCTCCTGGTAGAAAACTGTAGCTGGTGATCTTTGCAAGGATGCCTGGCTACAGGGGTGCTGGGGCTGGTGACTTCACCTTGGAGTGACAGCACAAAATTCAGGCTGACAGAGTGCAACCGGATATATTTGATAACAAATAATTTAGATTGTTCTTGAGAATTTTTATGGAAATGAAGTCCCATGAAGATTTAGGGAATCATCTAGGTGTAAAAAAATCCTAGTATTTTCAATCTGGAGCTGCAAGCCTCAACACATTGTGAACAGTTTTGAGCGCTGTGAGCCATCCCTCTGTCAGTAAAATGTGAAGTGTGGGAATGCTGACATCTTCCTATTCCCTGCCACCATAATCCATTCACAAGCGCAATGCTACCGAGGTCGTAGCTCCCTCAGCCCAGTCCCAAGTCTGTGCTGCCTTTTTCTACAGTATAACTGGACAAAGAATAGTTCTGATCCATCTGTGTGCTGAAAAGTGGGGTGAGAAGAACAGAGAAACACAGGGAGATGCTCAAAATATTCCTTTCCTTTTGTTTCCTGCTACATAGACAGATGAAATGTTTGAGGCAAATGAAAACCCTCTTGACTGGCAACTTTTAAAACTGCTGATGATATGCACAGCAGGATAAACAGTTGCCTGATTATGCACAGTATACATTGTAAGGCTTCGTACTCAAAGAAAGTAGATTAATATCATAAAACATCTCCCACTCAAATACAGATTATAATTCATGCTGTATATGCATTATGCATATCAGTGGCACATCAGTGAAATACTGAAATCTGAATGTAAGTGTTTATTCATTCAAATCTAGAAAAAATAAACACTACTTCATTAGTAATTACAAAGACACCACAAGAAAAAAAAAAAAACCTGCATGCATGTCTTTCACTTATATTTTATGTGATAGAGGAGCACAGTCTAAGTATATATTCAGTATCTTTGAATACACAGCTAATCCGGACAGGCAATAATAAAGGATAATACATTCTGACTTTTCCACAGTAGTATGTCTGATTGACCTAAAAGATGTATTTATTTGTCACTGAAGATTATGAAAACATCCTATATAGCTATACATCAGGAAACAGCTTTTTAGATGTACCTTTGAATTCAACAAAAATCATGTCTTTCTATGGAATTCCATAAGGAGGTAAAATATCCCATCTATGTAATCAACCCATAATTTTACAGCAATTTTAATGTACATCAACTGTGGTTTTAGAAATGCAAATTAACTTGTCCATCTAGCCCCATAGCCTTATCTAGAATCAGTCCCAATAACTACATACTGATTGCCTTCAAACAGAGAAAGTAGCTGTGGCACAGATGATGTTGTGCCATCATCAATCAGAGACCTTCTGAAAGGTCTTTCAGAGTTTCCTGTATTAATTAATAAAGAGAGAAGTGTATCACCTTACAGGATATGGGGAACAGCCGTGTTTCCTTAACACATATGGACAAATCCTGTGGAAAAGGGACAAATCTAGGAATAAAACTTCAGCTTTCCACAAAAAAAAAAAAATTATTAGAAACTGAAATTTCAGGTGCAGCTGAAATACTTCAGTTCTGATCAGAAAACTTCCTGTGAACAGTACCAAAAGCAGATGATTTGCAGGATTGATACCTTCAATTTTAGATTTAAGACACAGAAATAATTAAATTGATGGTGCATTTCTTTAGCTTTTACCCAACTCTTTCCTTCTTAAAGTTTCTTTTTCTTCTTGAGTCCTTGTTTTGACTTTCAATACATCACTTGTAATCACACAAGGTATTCTGAGAGACCTTTTCACCTAATGTACCTCATTTCATGTCTTCATCCACAGTAGCCTTAAATGTAACTCCAGCGGTCTGTATTTTCCAATAATATTCCTCAAATTCTATAGACAGTAGATACTAAACTAAATCAATTTCAGATTAACTTTGATTCTCATTAAGCTGTAAGGTGCATATTGTCTACAAGAGGTGCTTGGGAAACCCTCCCCTTTCTCCTAGTATTTTGATTTTATTATTCTGGCCAGCAAATGCCAACTTCCATTCATCCACAATATCTTCTTTCTATTAAAATCATGTTGATACCAGAGCTAGTTTGGACCTCCTGAATTATAACAAGTTAGCAAGTTCCTACTGCAACATTCTCTAAAGTGGTTATAAATCCCACACAAAGAAAATGCTTTCTCCATGAGTCCTTTTGTTTCAGAGTCCTTTCTAATAGAGCCTTATTTCAATTCCATGGAAACTGAGAAGCCTCTTCTAGCTTCTTTACCTCTAGTGCTTGGTAAATAACATAATATTGACTGCATTCTTAATATGAAAACACCTCCTACTCTTTCAAAATTGTTTTGACATAGAAAAACTACCTACACCAGCATGGGAAAAATTATCTGAAGTACCTATTCCGATTTTGGAGCGCCAGAAAGAGAGGACAGCCCTGACATGGATCCATCTCATAATTAAAGAATTGTCCTGCCAAAACCAAATAGAAAGTAACCTGAATATCAGAGGTGCAGACATTTTATGCTTGCTTATCAGATTTTACAGATGTCTGTTATCAGCCTTAAAGGACACACTAAATTATTCTTTCACACACTCCTCTGTTTTAAATGATGTAGAATTACTAAACTGAGTAATTAATCTGAGTGTGGACTCAGACTGCTATTATTCTATGAAATTTTGGATCATTAATCATTGATTAGCTTTAAAAAGATGCTTTCTATTTGTGATAGAGTGAATCAGTTGTCAAAGTGGTTTAAATTTGACACAGATTCAGAAGAACTAAGCCAGCATGTGGAAAATCCAAAGTGCACACATACAGTAGGTATCTGAAAGTCCCTGAAACCAAATCTCCCATGTCTGCTTTTTTTCTTTAAACTCAAAAATGTTTACGGAACTGAACCTTTTTTGATCTTTACAGTTGTTTTTCCTGGAAGTTGGTTCATGGAAAGACCACTGTCTCCCATTTATAATTAGTCTCTGGTGTACAAAATTCTGAATTAGCAAGTTCCAGCTCAAGGGAAAGAAAATGTAGGAGCAAAATATCTTAATTGTTAGTCTTTATGTAAGAAAGTCAGCGAGTCACATCTGATGTTTCTTTCCAGATTGCTGCCTTTTTCCTGGGGAGACATGAAACAGGACATTCACTTAAACAGATGGTTGTTGCCTCTGAATTATTTATCAGCTAAATCAATGAGAAGCTTCTGCTGTCTTGAGGGGAAAGAGTGTGCTGGAAGCATTTCTTTTCCTCCACCTTCTCCTGTTAGAAGTGGCCAGGAAGAGAGTCTGCTATTGGCAGCATCAAAGCCTGAAGGGGTGGAAGCGGAGGATGCAAAAGGGAAACCTGGATTCTAGAACTATTAAAGGAGAGCTTTCTTACTTAAGAAATATGTTTCTCCTCTTCAAATGGTATTGCGTCCAGTTTGGTGCACATCTATAGTGACTAGATGGGGTTAATGGAACAGCAGGATTTAAAAAAATAAATAAAAAGACAGAGAAAAGAATAAAAACAAAAACAAAAGAAACTTTAGTCAACAAAAAAAAACCAAAACCCTCCCAAACCCCAAAAAGGCTAGGTAATCTGTACTGTATAGTCTTATAGGTTTGCATTATACATAAGACATAGTGTCATACATGAAATCCCTATTTGTGCTTGGTCTTTGCATATTAAGTGCTTTAATTAATTTTGAGTTAAATATTTTTAAATTGAATGTTAAAATTAACCCATCAGCCCAGGTACACAAATCAAGTTTTATTATTATGGTTTTCACTTGTTCAAAGCAGTTTATTTGCACCCTTCCCAGTAAAAAAATCCCCAGTTAAAAGTTCCCCAGTTAAAATCCCTTTTCAAACATTAATCACTTGTACACCATAAGAGTTATCTTTCCTATGTTTACTGTGTACTTTTACAAGTGTTTTAAGATGTGTTGGATGTATTTTTTTATGTTTTTACTTGTACTTTGGTTCCAAAGAAGATTTCAAAACCCCAGTTCCAACAAACAGCACAGCCCCCACAGCCATTACCCTGCAAGCTCCATAGCAACCTGAATTTTAATGACCCCTTATCTCAACTAATACCACCCCTCTGACCAGGATGAGCCATTGGTGGACAGAGATAATCTGTCAAAGGGAAAACACCAATCACCTTAAACCAAAGGGGCGGACTGTGGGCGGACTGTGGGCGGACTGTGGGCGGAGCAAAAGCTATAAAAGAGGGAGCACAGGAAAGACACGCCCTCATTTTCCCTTCCTCTCCAGCTTGCTAAGTTCAGTGCTGGAGAAACCTACCCCTTTTCAGGGGCCTTTAGAAATATATTTCTTTTTGACCAGCCTAGCACTGCAAGCCCTTTTTTCTCTACCTGAGGTCCAGTGCTGTCTAAGCCTGAAGATCTCGAATCCCTGTGTTCCTGGGACATACCTCCTGAGCCACTAGGATCCCAAATTTTTATATTTTGCTAATTTTTGCAATTTTTCAATTTTTCTGTTTTAATAAATTGTTTTAATTACTACTAAGAGTTGTCTCATTCCTCACACATAGTCAGATCTCATTTTTAAAACACTGTGAGACCAAAGGCTAATTCCTCTGAGCTATGCACTCAACACTGCAAATATCTCAGGGAAAACACTGTAAGGCCAAATTTCTCCATGGTTTTTTGAGATGCAAGTGTATAATCCTTTGCAATGCCTAAGTATTGTCCTACTATCACAAGAGGGAGTGGTCCTTGCAGGAAGGGCCACCAGACTTATAAAATATTTCTTTGACAAATGGAATCTTCACGCAAACATTATGCTCAGTATGTCCAATATCCCTCAACCACAAATTTCCAACCTTCTAATTTTGAAAATAAATATAAAGCCTTTATCAAAGAGACTCAGAGAGACAGGAGCTTCTTCTTCACCCTCCAAATGCGTTCTATTGGTCGAGGCCATGAATTAGAGCGGATTGTGGTGATCACAGCTGGTAGTGAAGGAAAAGGATACTCCTTCAGGTTCGGATCTGCCACAGCTGGCCAGCTGCGGTCCGGCGGGGGAGCCGAGGCATGAGGCACTGTCCGTGGTGCTGAAGATCCTCTCCCGTCCCTACGGCATCCGGGACTGCCATCGCACCTCCCGCTCCAGAGGAACACCAAAACCAGAGTCCCCGCTCATGCTCCCCGCTCAGGAAAAGGAGCAATTTGCTCCAAGCAATTTTCACTGGAGGGCGAGGGGCTGGAATGGGCTGCGCAGTGTGAGGCAAGCGGGTTAGTTTTGCTTAGCTTGTAAGTAACCCTTATTTCTGTTTTTGCTTTAAGCAAACCACCCAAGCGTCCATCAGCCACTGGACTGAGTGTTGAGCCAAGCAGGCTGTGCACAGCGGTATATATTTAATATTCCACAGGGTAAATGAAGAAAAAAAAAAGGCAAGGCAAGGCAAAAACAACTGTATGGTCACCAGCTGTGAGGGGGAAAACAATAAAATTATGCAGTTGCTTCTGCCTTTTGAACTCAAAAGCCACCTGGACAGACACCTGACAGAGGTAAATAATAATAAGATTACCTTTAAATGTTTGACAGTTAAAATGATTTTGTAATCCTTTAGTAGCACTAGGCCTAGGGGAGGCAGAACCTTAAGGCACCTTTGTGAACACATAAGGAAGACTCAGCCTGTATTGTTATATTATCATACAGATAAAAAATTTGAATTCTTGTGCAAAGCTTATCTTCGGAACCAATCATGTATGGTATAACTTTGCCCAGATAAAATGAAACAGAGCTCAAAACTTTTACCTGGCTAGATAGTGGCAACTCTTCCTTGTGGAATTTGTTGTGTATATATTAAACAGACAGATAACAATCTTCTTATTTTCTGGTGTTCTGCAATATTTTGGACCTTAAATCCCAATGCAGAGTGTGTTAAAGTGTGGGAAGATCTTGTGTGAAATACTAGAATGAGAGTTGCTCAGAAGTAGAAATAAACAGACAAGAGACACTCAGTTTCTGAGTATGGAAAGCATAAAGACAAAAATCTGAGTATCATGCTATTATTAAATCACCTACCTGCAAATTAAGCCAGCCTACACAGTTACTCTTCTCTAATTGTAGAAAAATGAGGCTGCTTACTTTCTTACAGTGATGATTTATTTTTCATAATGAACAACTAAGTAACAGCAGAAATTTGCTATTAAGGAAAGGAAGCACCACAATCACAAATGCCCTGTTGGTACCCAATTCCTTAATGCAATGAAAGATTTGCATGGTTTTAAACATTAGCACAAGTTACAACCCTTGCTATACACTAAAGAAATCAAGTACATTCTGAATCTCACTAAACTAACACACACTTAAGTTGTTTGGAGAATAAGGATGTACTGGTGTAGCTACTTATAATAGTTAAGTTTACACTGAGCAAAAGGATACATGAGTAAATGGCATAGAACTCACAGGTTCTCTGTAAATAAACTTCAGTTGGACAACACATGGAAACAATACATGTGCAAATATGACCCACAAATTTTGTTAGCTACACATTTCCTTGTTAATTTGGTTTCATGTTGTTAAAACAAGCTGACCATACATCCAGGTGATCTGATTTTCCAATTTACTCTAAAATTTATTATGAATGAAAACATTTTGCCTTTCTATATTATTCTTTCATTACTGTAATACTATCTAAACAACATTTATAAGATTTTAATGATTTTTCCTGAAAATCTGGCTGGGGAAGAGAATTATTTGCCTTGTTTTACCTTTGATTATTCCATCAACTTTACAGGACTTCAGGATACTTCATTGACTCTGAAAGCTGTGACAGTGAAACACACCCCTTGAAGTTCCGTACAAACTTTTTTCTGTATCAGATGAGCAAAGACAAACCAAGCTTCTCTTGAAGTGCAGTAGACAGCTACCCAGTAGATGTGTGGACTGTCTGGATGTTCCCTAGATGTTGCACACAGAACTCAAAAAGCTATGGTCGTTTCTCTGGCAAGCAGCATTCTACAGAGATGGAGAGTGTCAAGTGCTCTTTTAGGGACGGCAAGCATAGCTACTGGATAGGAGGTCCTAACTTCTCATTGTAGAGGCGCTAGGAGAGCTGCTTATTCTGTTCCTCCTATTTTTATTTTAAGATTCACTTACAAGACCAAATTTAATTATGTAGATTCAGGTCTCAAATGTGCAAGACTGTAGGCAGCCTTACTGCTGTCTCACTGGAACCTCCACCAGCTATGAATGAGGTAGGTTTGAGTACATGTGTAGGTGTGAGTGTGTGCACATGCAGTTAATGATGGGCTGGATGTTCTTGCAAATAGGAAGTTTACCCTGAGAAATCAAATAAAGTCATGGCAAATGAAAACCAATGTGATCTTCCCTTTTCCCCTCCCATCTGAAATATAATAATTTTTAAGTCTGATCCATGATTTTTGAGCAGGTAATCTCTGCAGAGTAGTAGAGAATATACAGACACAGAAGCAGATTTTTTTTATGTTCCAAACAGTCTGAAAACAGCAAGGTTTACAGTTACTGGAAGAAGCAATAATTTCAATTTGAAGGTATCTTTTTCAGGTAGAGAAATAACAAGCAGAAGCCCAGAAGTACAGATGGACAAGAATGATTTGTAAGTATAATGCAAGAGTCTGACATGAATCATTCTGTTGTACTACTGATGGACTGAGAGCCGACATCCCTCACAGCCTTCATTCTGTTTTAAGTCACTAAATACAGAGGCAAAATTTCAGAGTTCATTGATGACAACACATTTTTTTGTGCTAATAAAATAAACATCCTTAAACATTCAAAAATAGAAGTACTTGCCTAGGAACATCTACAGAATTAAAAAAACCCCAAACTGTGGACTTCTAATTGTCTACTTCACCAAAGAAAGTAAGTTCAGCAGCCTGCAAAGGTGTGGTGGTTACATGATACATATACAAGCTCAGTGTGGCTGGGATGAATGCAAAAAAATATTTTTAAAAAAATTAAAAATAGGACAATTACATGTATGGAGAACTAATTTTAGACTATGGTCTGCCAGATTTACTCATATCTCCACTAGGACAGCTGCCAGTACTTTGACATTGTAACAAACATAATCGAGGAAAAAGCTCATACATATTCCATCATCCTTTCTCCCACGGAGTGGGAACAGTCAGCCTAAAGGCTTAAGAGGTGAACATCTGGGGTATGTTCCCACACATATACAGGAACAAATCTGATTATTTTTATGTATTCCATATACACATGCATGTACACATGTAAAAATAGATCACTACACTATATTTACCTCCAGATATATACCGGCTCTTTTCCAAAGAGGAAATGGATGAAAATCAGTACACATCAGGGCTTCTACTTTTCTATTTTATTCACCAAATATGTATCTCACCTTCACACAAAGACATACACATGTACATCATATATATATACATATATGTGTGTATGGATATGGGCACATCTATGTATTTGTCTAAATCACTTTAGAGAAAGTCATAAAGGTAAAGACATTCATACACTTGATTTTGTATATAGTAGTAATTTCCAGTAGTAAACTGTCTCATGACCCTGTTAAGAAAAATGCCACCTGCTATCAGTCAATTTTATTGCCACCTTCATAGCCCAATTTAAAATATAAAGCTCTTACTACCACTGTATTTAAAAACAAACAAACAAACCAACAATTTAGTGCTCTCATTCTGTCTAATAAATTTCTTTCAGGTAAAAAGCTGAAGCCAGTTTTAATGAAAATAGCCTGGTAATTTATGCCATTTCACATGACAGGACCAGATCATCATGTCCTATTTAACTTTCTTAGCTAGGTGACTGTCACAGAGAAGGGCATTTTCCACAGGAGGTGCCACAAAGAGCCTCTTTCTCATCCTTCTCACAGCAATTTGCAGAGTCTTCAGGAGGACAACCACTCTGCTGCCCTTTGCAAAAGTTTTCAATGTGTTCTCCCATCTGCAGAGAGAGTTCTCTGCAGTACTCCAAGCCTAGGTCACCTGAGGAAGGCTGATCTTCCTCCTGAACGTTCATAATGGATGTTTATCATTCAAAGACAAGAGAAATTTGTAACAAAGAGTCACAAAAGAGAGAAATGGCTCTTTGTACCATCTGCCTTTGTTACATGACTAGGGCACAAGCCTTCACGTTTAAGTGGCTTTTATTAGAATGTCAGCTAGTATTAAAGGGAAATTTCATTAAAAAATTTTTTATGTGCTAGAAAAATGTATTGTACTCTACAACACTCTGAAATTCTTGTTTCATGCAATATTGAAACTTTGACATTTAGAGATTGATGGTATGACATTCAGACAGTATAACACTCTCCTGTCTCTGACTCAGACAATGGCATCTGTGCAGAAGGTTTTGTTTGTGTTTATCTTCTGGATCCATTCCACAGTCCCTTTTGTATGACTTAGAAAACCACCACACTAAACAGGAGATTGTTCTTGCAAAAAATAGGGAAGCATTATTTTACTTGTTTTACAGACAAACAAAAGTAAAGAAAGTGATATGCCTAAATTAGCATAGAGATTTGAGGTGGGGCTGTGGACAGAAACCAGAGAAGCTGGGCCCTGGCTCAGTCTCACCTGCTGGACATCCATTCTCCATCTCCATCTTCTCTTTGGAAAGCTGGACATACCATCTTCCAATGGCCTGTAACCAGCTGCCAGAACTCACAGCCGAGGGAAAGAAAAAGGCACAAACAGAAAAGACGGAGCAGGACCTGCACAACAACACTCTCAAACCCAGAAAATAGTTCTCCAGCTTTCTGTGCCATTTTATATCATCCTTTGGGCAATAAAATTGAAAAAATATTGTTAATCTTGTCGATTATCATCAATAGAAGTTTGTTCCCCAAGTTTCAGCAGTGAGAGGAAAAAAAATTATTTGCAGTCCTGGATTAACTATTCATTTGGAAGAGATGCTATTAATGCTATTATTTTCCTCCTTGTGAAATGACTGTGGTAAGTGAGGTACCTACAGATGCAAACATTTTATTTAGTTTTCAGAGAAATAAAGACCAGCAGATAGTTCTGTCAGAGCAGAACAGAAGCTCTACTGTCATTACATAGAAAATAATTCCAAACATTCTCTAGTTTCTTTCTAATTATTTCAAGTAGAGACAATATAGAAGAAAAAACTTTTTTTGAAATATTTGTTCATATTTTGCTTTGTCATGTTTGGTATTGGCTTATATTTCTTTTGTTCAAATATTTATACCATCAAATCACACTGGCAGAAATGTTTTTCAAAATCATATCCACAAGCATTCACAGAAACTGAATATTCTGTCCTCCTACATGGCAATTTATTTTAGAAAAGTTATTTTATCAATCAAATCAGAGCAAGGAAATAGCAGAACATGACTTATCTGACCTATCACTACAATTAGAATATCAAATATTCTGAGAACCAGTCACAGGCAAGCCCCAGAATAAAAATTTTAATCACTAATACATTGTTTGAGTAATTTCTAGTAACAAAGAAATCCTCCAGATAATGATTGATGCAAATATTTTTTTCAGGAGCAGAGCATTACATTGGTTCTGTGAATTATTCATCTAAAGCTCATAAATATGTATTTTATAACAGCAGGGTATACTAATCTATAACTTCTCTTAATAACCTGAACTAAATGCGAATGGCAAATAAAAATTTTAAGAGGTTTTGTGGCCTTTTAATGTTTTTGATCAGCAAAATTTCAAAGGGCCTTCTTCTGCATTTTAAATTTTGAAATACCATCAAGTCTAGGCTCAAATTTGTTCAAAGGCTTGATGAGACTCAAAACTGTAGTGAAATATTTCTTTATACTGATTGAAGGGGAAGGAGAAAATATTCACTTCCTTTTGAGTGTTTATTTGCTGGAGTTCAGTAAGACAGAAATACTAAAGCAAGATACGTTGCAGATATGGCATATGAGAGAAACATTGGGTGTTTTGGCTACCTCCTTGTCCCTTCTCTTCACTGAATATGAACCAGCTACTTGAGCATTATGAACTGAGCATGGGCAAAAATGCATCCAGTCCCCCAACGCGGGGGTATCAGGCTGCGATTTCCACCTGAAGCTGCGTCCATGTGCACATGCCGGAGCTTTGGCTGTGATGCCTCCCTGCATGACCTCTTGTGTGCTTGCACGTGTGTGTGCGTGTGTGGGTACATGTGTGCCAGACCAGGGTCATGCATCCATTTATACAATGCTTGCATTTTGATGGAGAGTTGTCCAGACATTTCCAGCAAGGCAGCAGCAACAGTGAAGTCCTTAGGAAAAACTGGCAAGAGAAGTTTGCCTGCTGGGTTTATAAGGCTTGTATTCTGAATGTCCCCAGCAGTTTCTGAGAAATAACACACAGAATTAATTTAATTTGGTTTTTCTGCTGGCAGTCTCCAGTTTGCAGCCTATAGACCGTGCTTGGTAACCTTGGACAAGGAGGAGGGAAATTACCAGTTTGGCAGTTAACCACGTCATGTACTTCAGCATTAGACCCTTTGGATTCACAGTACTTTCTAGAAATTGTTCTGTAAAATTGTGGCTGAATTTTACAGACCTCTCCATATCTGTACCTTTTCTGGACAGTTTATTCTAATCAATTATGTAAAACTTTTTACTTTAGCTTGATTGTGTCTTTCTGTTTTCTAATGTTTACTCATATATGTTCATTTCAGAGAATAATCAAAATCCCCTTAAGACATGGAACTCCATAACTGACAAAGTCGAAGTTCTGGGATCAAGAAGATGCTCTGGCAATGTAGGACACTTAGGCACCGTTTAGCCATTGTAAGGTTACTATGGTGACAGAGTGATTTCAAGGGAGGGTTTGAGAACTACCTAGAAGATATATAGCTTTGGCTTATCTTTTCTTGTAAGGACCTGCTGACAGCTGTTCATTCTCATTCTTCCTAAAACATAAGCTCCTAATTCTCATTGGTAAAGCACCAAACACAGTTATGTTGAGATTCCAGCTTGCTACTGAAAGCTCCCTAAAATCCTCATATCCTTTCCTACCCTTTTTCCTTTTGCAATCATCTTTTAAAACCAAACAAGTAGTTTCTAATTCCCCCCACCTCATCCACAGAAAGATGTTTCCACCTGAGAATTGATATCTTTATACCTAATTTGTGCTTTAATATGCAACAGTTTGTGAAAGGCTTTGGGATCTTTTTCAAAACAAAGGTGCTTTCTTAATTAAAAAATATATCAAAGCTGAAATTACAGGAAATCATTGTAGTGCTGCTGTGACAAGGATCTGTCAGCAATTTAGTACATTGTTCTCTGCTTGAGAGAAGGAGAAGTACTTAATATAAAAATATCATATTCATATATCTTTCATAGACAAAAAGCACAAGAAGAATACTCAGACATTGTCTAAATCACATATCCTTATTTGTATACATATGCATTAAAATAAATTTTAGTGTAAAAAGATAGTCACTAGTTATTTGTAATATATTTGGTTCTATTTTCAGGACACAGTATGCCAGCCAGAAGAGGGAATGTAGTTTATCAGTCCTGATGTGCAGTGTTGTGCTGACAATGGCAAGGACACTGGTAAATTGAGCCAAAAGAGATGCCTCCAAATTAGCTCCATATTAGAACTTTTTCTTCACAAAGAGAAGGAAAAACCTTGTCATTTACCAGAGGGAGAAAAAGGATTCATGCAGCAAGGAGGTAAGTTTTACTCTGACTTTTGAATTTGTTATTACTAACAATGCAAGGTACCAAAATTCAGCATTTTGGAATCCCTTTCTTAGTATACTGTACTGCTGTTTTGCTATGCTTTTCATTGTAATTGATGTAGCTCGGGAGGCTATTAAGCAGCTGTTCTTCCTTTGAGGAACTATAATTAAAATTAACAAGAAAGATCTGTTGATAGGGTCTGGCCTGAAATAAGGCCATTGACTGAAATTAACATTACCTGCAGAAAGGCAGAACGTGACATTTCTGTAACTCCTTGAGTCATTCCCATTCCAAGTTCTTAGAAGAAAGGAGGTGTTTCATGCTGTGTGTTAAAATAGCTGTTTCTCTGTTGCACCTTCCTTAGGGCTAGTGTTCATCTATTTCAAGATTTTGGGGCACAATGTCATTTCTAGAAGTTTAACCAGTGAATGTAGGAAGGAGTAGAGAGAATTTTCACTAAGTACAGTGAATCCCATCCCATCTTGGGTGCACGAGAACTGCTATACTGTGTCAGAGAAAAGAGCCATCTAGGCCCACATCTTTCTGAGATTAGCTAGGTACAGATAGTTAGGAAAAGGCACTAAGAAAAGAGGGTCTTTCCCAGTCTATCCTTAAAGTTTTTAGAATATAGGCACATAATCTGAAGATAATTTACCCTATTTTTAAATGTCCTAAAATGGCTCTATCCTTCAGAAATATGATTAAAACTATTTCTAGCTCTTAAAAATATCACATTATAATGATCTGAAGGAACTACTTCACCTGCTCTGTAATATGAAATATGACAAAGTGTTGATTTTCTTCTCAACCTCAGTTTAGACCTGGCTCTTTCTAGTCAGCTCATGCAAATAAAAGAGGTTTCAAATAGATAGACACTGTGAACTCAGACTTCTCAGCTGAAAAAGATCGTGAGGCAAGAAACTCACCACAAGACCGTGGGAAGGATATCTCATCAGCTCTTGAAGAAACATAGCAATCATGGGAAGGGCTTGAGGCACCGGGCAGGGGGCAGTTCTGCAGCCCCTGACTTCTGGTGGGTAGGTGCTTTCTACCAGCACTTTGTCCTGGTTATAGCACAGCCCTGTTCAATCACTCCCATTTTGGCATCAGGGTCTGGCAGACAGGGACATGCTGAATACTCCTGTCTGATCTGTGAGGTCCTGAGGACAGGCAGACACCTGCCTGGAAAACATGCTTGATCTATGCACTCATACTGAGGAATGTGAGAAGGGATAAATTGTATTGAGTCTCACATTCAGCATGCAAGACATGACAATGGAATCTGGGAATCTGCTGACAGAAGTGCTCTCTAAAATGGGGCAGAACCCCAGCAACTCTGAGGAACCTGGGGCAGTTGTCAAAATTTTAATGGTGATATAGAAATGACCATATGGAAATGGTCTTATGGATGCTAAGCAAAAGTTTCTACTTACCTTTGAAATGGACTGGTTCTGAAGAAAGTTGCTCTCTATTCAGATTGTTTTCTTCTATCAAACACCCCACAAAACCCCAGTACCTCAGTTTTCTCTAGAATATCCTTCTCTCAATTTTTTTCTGCATCTAGAAAGAGCTTTTGAATAGATATATATTATAGTGATAATGTAACTAAAATTATCATCCACCCATACACTTGCAATTGATTTTCCTCTAAAGCTGGTCTTTTCTCCATAGTTCTTGCATCTAATTATCATCAATTTGAGCTCAGGAAGGAAATGATCTAAAATGAAGAGATCAATTATCTTAGCAGCAAAAGGAAAAAAATCAAATTAGTAAACTGGTAATTTTAGATGGAAATTTGATCTTTGGGACATGTGGTGCTAAGAAGAACAATGCAGAAAACAACTTATCCTGTGGAAAGTCAATTGAATTCAGTATAACAGTATCAGAGGCTTCTGTCACTGAACTGTCAGAGTAATTAATTTCCATCCAATACCTGAAAATAGCAAAGTGTTCTGCACAAAATATGTTTAAGACAAACCAAGGAATTGTGATTATACATTGATCTGAAAGAGAATGACGTCATTCTCTGAGGATATGGCCTGGTTTTTTATACAGGAATACTTCACCAGAGTCAGACATAATGATTTATTAACACACGAGAAGTACCCTGGCAGGCATAGTTAATATTTTAGTACTGCAGGGGATGGAATGTGACAGCTTCACCTGTTGTTCTGACCTTTATTTTTCTTCGTACCATAATTTTCTAGAACTTCCATTTATCTTGAGAACATGCAATTAGAGAGATCCTTTTAAGATAAGCCATAATCATTTCTCACATACTGTTTGAATTTTTTTTCCTAAATGAAGCTTGTTCTTCACAGTGCACCCTTTAAAACAGTTCAGTGTTTCACTGAGAACAATAAAGTTGTTAGAAAAAACACAATAAAAGATACCAATTAAGAAACCAAATATTTTAGACTAAAATTTTATTTTGAACTGTTCAGTATTTCAGGGAAGACTGCATACCAAAAAAGCACAGATAAACCATGGGGAGAGAAAATATTTGTTAAAAACGATAAGTGAAAGAAGAAGAAGTAACTGAGTGACAGATTCATTAAATTTGAATGGATTGTCTCTAACTTCTGCTGTATAAGCTTCAGGAGCAATTAATTTCCTTGCTACCAGTAGTGATGATATATCATAGAACAAGAAACAAGAGAACTGAAAACAAAACCAGCAAGGCATGCTAATTAAGGAATCTGAAGAGCTAAATCCTGTTTTGGTAATTTGTAAGGTTCTTTTCCCCTGCTTTCTCTAACACTATTTTATCATTTCCCTTCAAAACTATAACTTATTTGAAAACAAAGGTATGTTTTCTTGTCAAGTCTGTATAATAGTTTCTTGTAGAGCTGGGTATGACAGTTGTATTGCCTTCACACAGTAATCATTTTTTCTTTTGCATGCCCAAGTCTGAGAGGTGACTGCTGTGTTTTCCACAATAAAAGGAGAGAACCATATCACTGAATTTACCGGAAATACTCTGAAAAAAGTTTTAAATATTTTATGAACCCAGAAGAACTGAACTCACAAGAAAAGGAAGCAGGTAAGATCCATGCAGATCCTCTCCACTAGACTGGAGAGGCGGGTCCTTGAATTCCATCTGGAGTCACCTGAGAGAGATGCCCTCCTCCAGCAGATGAACCAGAGCACGTACAGTTAGGCTGCTGCTATGAATCACTCTCTGCAGGTATTTCTTCTTTATTCATAGGGAAGAGGAGCCTCAGAAAACCACCTCATGCAACTAAAAGCAAGTCCCAGTGCTGTGAGCAGTCTGTTCAGGTCTCTCAAAGGTGATAAAGCGCAGGTATAAACCCAGAACCTATGGTAAGATTTAACAAATCACTAAAATTAACTAGAATCTTCACTCCTATTTTCAAGAGTGCATTTAAACCCAATGGGCATTCAGTTGCTAAATATCTGTTGGCCCATTTCAAAATGTTACTATATTTATATTCCTCTGAAAAAATATCACCTCGAAAAAAATAAACCTTGTGATTTACTTTCACATCAATGTGTGTAACCAAAATGAGAGTAAGGTGTAGAATGAAAACCTGAGGGAAATACTTAGAACAGATATTTCCCATGTTAAAGAGGTGACTATCAACTCAAGTTCTGGCACTCCTGAGAGTTTACTTGGCATCACACAAAAGCAAACAGTGACATCTCAAAAGTTAGCAGCTAGCTGTAAAAATTTATTGATTGAAATCAAAATCTTGAATTGTTTCTAGAAATGAACTAAATATGCCATTGCTAAGTATTCTGTATAGTCTTAAGATATAGGTGCAGGCACAGCATACAGAATTATTTTTTCAGAGACCTTCTGTCTCTGACTACTTTGAATAAAATATGTGTTTACACAGTACGGACTTAAAGATTAATTTGAAGCCATACTTAATGTCTGAGCAGCCCAATGTGCCCAGGGACCCAAAACATTCTCCAGCAGCAGAACAGACACTAGCAGTGTGGAAGTAGGCAGTAAATAATTTTGCCAAAAAGACCGCTTCTGTCTCCATTAATTCTTGACTAACCTCAATAGCCTGTTATCCAGACTTGAATTCCTATGTGCTAAAACCTTGCTCCATTACACAAGCTTATTTGAAAGAAAGTTGAGTGACATTGTTGTGAACCAAAGCCATAACCAGCGTGCTTCCAATGGCCTTCTTAAGCATCTGGTATTCAAAATAAAAAATCTGCATAGTAAATGGTTGAAGAGCTGAAGTCAGTGCTGCATATTTTAGACATAAAATATCAGCACTGTTTATGGAGAGAAAAATAAGAATATTAGATGCTGAAAGAGTTTTACACCAATAATACTGGAGACTTGCAGTGTTCACTTGTCTTATTTGCTGTTAAAACTAATGGCCCCTGCCCTCAGAATTGTGCTTAATGGTAGTTCTGAAAAGGCGAAAACTATTAATTTCTCACCCTGTTAGAAACATACACGCAAACTTGGCCTCCAGATGATGCTCTATTGTAATGCCATTCCCTTCTGCAGTTGTGTACTTTGGGCACTACACCAATTTCCAGCAAAGGAACATGGGGAATGAGGAAGAGAGTCTCACAGAGAAATCTCTTAGAACTGATGGAGAAAGAACCCCTGAAGTGGCAATCTGGAAATTAAGGCACCACTGCCTCATTGGTAAGGTTCAGGCTGAAGCCTTTTAATAAGACCAGAATTACTTCCATCTTCATCTACAAATGCTCATATGCACAAAGTCCTATTTTAAGCACCAAAACTCAGGCTGTGGCATCACTTTCCAGCTGCTACCCAGCCTTCATTGACCACAGGAGAGTCTGCCAGACTTTTTGAGAGAAGTGAATTTACTTTGGCACATCCTGAATGGAGGGACAGAGAACTGCAGAGAAAAGGCACAGTTCTTGTGAGCGCAGCAAAACATCCATTTGGGGAGTCAGTGTCTTGAGGTATTTTTTAAAAAAACCTAACCATAGTAGATTTCATAGGGATGCATCTAGCAGATCTAAGGCAGACAGATGCCTGCTCCTCATCACCACATGAGCTTTCCCTGACTCTAGGCATCAGCTGCAATTTTGTGGGAGCAGCTGTTAGCCTGCTCTAGTGCAATTTCTATTTCACAGGTATTTTTGAAACTAAAAAAGAAGATCTTGAGAGAAAAAAACAGAGACGAAGAAAATGCACCTATTTTAGGATATCTATCTTGAGTCATCATTTAATTTCTAACAAAAACAGTGGAATTTTGTTTCATTTGAGTAAATCACTCCATTTGAGAGTTTAGTGTTAACAGAGTTACTGTTGCTGTTCAGACATGATCTGTACAAAAACAAATGGATGTGCCAGTGAGTATTGGAAACAGCAGAGCTCAATACTTCAACTAAACAAAAAATAATTAGGAATCCTTCATTCTAGAGAACTTAGTGAATTTTTCCACTTCCTAGCTATTAAGCTGCAATTTTGAATCTATCTATCACACATCCACCAGATCAAAAGATGATTTATTTGCCATCTGAATGTTGCAGTTGCTCTTTACTGAAGCAAGACAGGCAAGACTGCAGAAAACAGCATCTTTTTGTAGACTTCTGTATGTCTTATTTTTTTATAAATGGAGACTAGCCTTATACCTCCCTGAACATAAAAATCAAGGCACTTTGCTGGAGACACTGTCAATGATAATTTTCTTATCATTACAGATCATAATTAGAAACCTCACCCTATGGAAATGAATACAAAGATCTGATAGCAGTGCCAAGCCTTGGCAGCCTTGGCAGTCCTGGCAAAGGACCAGCTTACCTCATATGACACATCATTATCCTATCCTAGTCACAGGTATGGGAATTAATATGGAATGAATTTTCATTTATGAACACTTTCACCTAGATAGTTATCATCTAGTACTGCCATGTGAAGGCTTTTATTAATCTACTCTACCTTATCTGTGTGCTGCAGGTTAGAGATTTTAACACTAGTTATTTTAAGAGTGAGATAGCACTTAAAAAATTGCTATTGGCTTATGATAATTGGCTTGAATTTACTAGAGTGTTAAATATTATGTTCTTCACTTTGAAAGCTTAGGAAGTATCCAGTGAGTCATATTTTTCTATATTAGAAATGGGAAAATTTAATTTTAAGGGAGGCTGTTTATTTCCACTGGCTAGCTGTATTCCACTAAGCATTTTGTGGTTAGACTAAGCCAAATGTTCTCACTTCATTCACTGTGAAATATGTGCTATTACACCTCCTTGAGTATTGAATAATTTTGATTTGCCCTGAGTGTTCATGTTTTGGAGTTACTGCACAGCCTGTCTCTCTAAATGTCACAGTGGACCTTGGAAAAGAGCGGATAATCAAGAATTTGAATATCTGAAAGGCATTGCAATGTAATATGTCTATTCCGGACGACATGACCTTCTTGTAGAAAACAGATTTCTGGACCATTGTAACATGCATACCCTAGTGCCTTTCTAAATTATTTTCTACTGTAGAATAACTACTTTGAGAAAACTTTCCCCCAAGCAAAATAGATTTGGGTTTTTTACTCCCTGCCCGTAGCCCAAATCAGTCTGAGCATGTAAGAAGACTGGTGGTTTGGCCTGGGTATTTTCCTATCCCCAGCACACTGATGGAAGCCTCTGGGGTAAGTATGAAAAGCTTCATCCTGAACAATGATAAAGAAAATTTCCCTTGGAATATAGTTTTTTCTAAAATAGCTGGTCAGTGTCCCAAAAATTTTGGACATTTCCTTGGCTCCATTCTTCCTGAAATCTTGGAAATTCACCAATGGCTTGTGGCAGTGACTTGCATATGCACCATTAGACAGTTTATGGACATGATGGTCCATGTAAGGTTGACACAATTACTGAATTAATGGAGTCTCCCAGATCACTTACAAAAAATGTTTAAATGAACCCTGGCGTAACCCGATCTCTTTCTTATGTCCTTCCACACCTGAGAGGGGTGATCTGTACCTGCCACTTATATCCCAGGAGAGACTTGTTTGCCTGAATGTCAGTGTTTCTACCAAAATCTGTTCAAATTAATTTCTCAATGAAGATTTTTCTGGTGTGCAGGCATGGTGCAGATTTTGCATTCCTTATAGATACTGTGTACTTCTTCACCAGATAAAACATTTTCAGTAACCCCTTTCTGCTTCAGGAGAATTAGTCTATTTTCTAGATAGATAACTGCTCACTTAAGATATCTGTTTTTCATACAGTGGCTCACATGGAAGCAATGGAAACCAGCTGAGCAAAGAGCAAGACTGATGGGATTGTTGTGTCACACAGAAGTGAGATACAGTTTTAGGTTCCTTAGTAGAACAGCCTATTTTGTGCCAGGCATTATAGTTTCTGAACATCTTCTGAACAAAAGCATATTTACCAGAAGAGAATGATCACTAGGGTTATTGATGTATTTTTTAATAACCATCACTAACAGTTACTGATAATAACTGTTAATAAATAACACTAAAAAATGAGTGAAATCTCCCATGAAAGATTGTGGTTCCATGATTACCCAAATAAATTCAATTCATAATGTACAGCTACATTTTTCATTTGATATAGACCATAGTAAGGGAAGAGGAGTATATGCCCTTTAACAGGGAAATGAAGTCAGTCCAGGTCAGCCACAGTGCATTTTCAAGCTCTATTTTACCTCAGGATTGAAAAAAATGGCAATTAAAAAAGTGCATGATTTATAGACCTCTGCAGCCACTATTACTCCTTAAATCTTGTAGCTAGAGATAAATGAAGCATGGACGGTCCAGCATTGACATTGTAATATAGTAAAGACAATCTGTTAAATCATACATATATTGTAGCTAACTCTAATTCAGGATATAAGTCTTTGTGACAGATAATTGTGACATCATCCTTCCCTGAGTGTCACTGCAAGTAACTGGAGCTTAAAGATAATGAAATGCTTTATGTCCCAGCAACTCTCTCAAGGTCAGCCAGGGGAAGTGCTTGTACAGTGCTGAGAGAGAGCATGATGAGCAAGTTCATTCTGGCTTAGCACTCAGTATTAATAAGCCTATTTTTCTCCACGTGATTGGAAGTTTTCCCAGAAGGCTGTGTGATCTTTTGATTTCCACAAATTTCCCCTCTTTTATTCCTTCTTGCTGCAAAAATCGAAGTTTCAATTAGTTCCATGGTCCAGAGCTTTGGGGATACGTTACTTTTCTTCCATGTGATCGCAATACTGCAAGTTCATTATGCTTGTGAGACTATGCAATGAGCACTAAATTGCAATGCCAGTGTTAACTTTTGTCAACCTCTTGGAAATAAATAAAATGAGCATGGTATAGGTGTACTTTGACTGTTAAGTGAAAGAAAAGATAAAGCATGAAACTCCATATTGTTTTTCTAATTAACGTAGCTAGGTAGAAAGTGTATGGATTAGTGGCCTGTTGAGAAGATGCTTCTGTGCACTCTGTATTTAATTTACATCATTGTAAAAGGCATCTAAAAAATCAGATCTATATTCATTTATGGCTGCCATGGACTTTGCTCTTTGTCAATTTAACACAGACATGTAATTTTACAGAATATTTTCAAAGCTGTTTTTCCCCTTATAACATGAATATAATTCTGATAAAGATCAAATATTAAAAAATATATATTTCAGAATTATAATGGAGAATATAGTGAAGTACAGTTTCAAGACTGCACTTAAACCAATTTAATACTATGTAGATATGCTGTCTGTGCTTGTCAGTGAATAGAAAAAGAGCAAGTAAGAAAAAAAGAAAGGCAGAACTTTATCAGGCAATACAGCTCATTCAAAATAAGATATCATGGCAACATTTTGTTTTGTGGAAAGCAAAGCAAAACCAACCCTTTCAGCCTGTTTTAACTTCTCAGCTCAAAATAGCTTTTCATAATTATGGGATTTCTTTTAAATTAGAAGAATTACCAGTGTCAACACTGAATGGAATGCTTTTATTTTGCTGAAATGTTCTGACATCTTTGACACAAAGTATTTGGATTTTTATCTTCTTGAGAAGCCATATGTGAGTTTCTGAAAGGCCAGAGACATGAGAAGTTGCTGTGTGGGAATGACCATGTCCCTCAACCTATTCATGTCACCCTTTCCTGTAAGAAAGGTTGTGGAGAATAGTTACCTACGTCATGTCAGCCATAGAGTAACACAAGGACAATTACCATGGAATAACTGATAATACAATTTTTTTTTTCTTTGCTTCCTGCATATCAACTAAGATAGCAGAAGAGACAAACATCACTTTTGAAGGCCTTGTGCAGGTAACAGTCACATTGTTAAATTTAATGTTTCATCCCATTCATATAAGTCAAGAGCAACCCAGTGAAAGTCAAGGGATTTGCTCCACTGTAAAATTGACATAAATGAGAAAGTAGGCTCAGGATCCCGTTCACATTCACAAAGCCTCCTAAAGACACACTGCTAACATGAAAAAATTAGAAGTAAAGAATTTGTTCATTGCAGGATTGATTGGAAGTTTGTTGTGAACCAATCACCTTCCATTGACATTGCCTGAACTTTCAAATGCTCATAATTTCTGAAAAAAATCAGTCTTAAAGCTTTCCATTATAACTGGCAATTTTTGTAAATGTACTGTAAGCGCAGCGGAAAGTGCTACACAGGTCTAGAGAGTGAATAAGTGCTGAGATTTGAGTGCACACATTCTGCAATCTCCCTCTTTCTCCAACAGGGAAGGAATTTATGTGCAATATAGGGTTTATTTTATTACACTCTTATTTTGTAACCTCAGACAACCTCTTTCTTATCTAAGGAAACCAAAAGTGAATGCTTTTGCAGCTGGATGAAAAATGTTTCTAAAGACTAATCCTCTTGCAGGGAACGTGCAGTAACAATCTGTTTTCCAGAGATCTGAAGGCTGGCAAACCAACGGATCTCAGCTCTCTTGAAAAGATCATTTCTGTCCTCTCTTATGTTAGGATTAGAACAAAAAAGGAATTGAGGTCATTTGCTTCAGCAGAAGGTAGGCAAGGCAGGGCAAGACTTTGCAAAGAAAACCTATGTACTTCTCTAACACTGCATAGAAGGAAAAAAGTGGAAATCAATAGAAATGCTTCTGACTGCAACCCCAATTTTATAAGGTGATAAAATTTTCCAGTGTTTATTCCTATCAAAGCAAGTGAGATCAAACAGATGGTAAAACATACACATACTCACCATAAACTCATAAGAAATGACATCAAGGATGTTAAGGTCGGATTGGAAGTCCTAAACCTCAGGTTTTTCTTTTGTTAATGCTATAAAACCACTGAGAACTGCAGCCTAGGCAGGTATAAGCCCTACAGACATAGTTAGACATCATCTCCTCAAACCCAGCCCTGCCAAACACAAAATGGGTTCCTGATTTGTAACAATCAATCTGTCAGATCTGGATCTTCTCAAGTTGAATTTGAGTGAGAAAGAGGAATTGAAAATCTTTAATAGTCCAAGCATGGCTACTTACTTATGCATGAAAGCCAAGGATGGGCACTTTAGGTTTTCTGCACCAGCTCTGCTTTTACTGGAATACTTTTTACTTGAGTCCAGAATATATTTACGGATTTATGTTTAAACCTAGAGAAAAGACAAGCTTTTTCTAGTGGTGGGCACATGGTGTTCCCCATCATTCAACTGATGTTATAAATCCCTTTCAGTGGGATCTAATTCTTAGGGAATTTGAGCTCCTAGTAAGGAAGGATCTGTTTCACTCCTTGAGACTGAGTATATCAAATGACATTTCAGAGGAATCCCCAAGGCATTCAGGCTGGGGCAGCATGTGAGAAGTGGGATGCTCAGCACACAGCACGCCAGAAGTTTCCCTCATGAGATTGCAGTTGGAAGGAAGGCTGGATTGTGTTTGACTGTCAATTTAGAATTCAGATGCCTAGAGTTTACCTACATCTGGCTTTACACACCAAAGTCCTCTCATAAATCATAAAATAATTTAAAAGTTGTCATTAAAAGGATGGTATAAGGATCATTATTCTGCACAAGTTCTTCAAATGCTTGTGCCAAGTCTTTTAGGCTATAGGATGCAAAGGCAATGAAGGAGAGCTTACCAGTTTTCCTCCTGGATATCATTGCCTTTGTGACGGTTAGTAGAGATTTCTCTGTAGGCTTTTATCATCCTCTGGGGTATCATCCTGGTCCTCTGAAGCTCTTTCTAACTCCAGGTTTTGTGCATCTCTCCTCTGAAGGAAAACTTCTGAACCCCTTTTCACAAGAAGTATTACCCCAGTACTCAAATATCTAGGGGAAAAATAATGAGTGTAAATCCAGGGACGCTGCAGCCTGTGTATGCAAATGTGTAACCTACTGTATTACAGTGAACTGTGCAGATGGCCAAGGAGCTCTGAATCAGCTTACAGCAAAAAGTCTAAACTGATTAAAATTTACATCAGATTTATGCGATTAACTATCATAAAAGTTTTAGTTATATTACTGAAAATTATCCTATTAAACTGTATCATTATAATCAGCCATGTCAGCATGTTTTAAGTCCAGATGAGTAATAAATGACTTCTTAAACCCACAAAGTACAATTGTCCCTCCAGTCCTGAGACCAGCCTTGACAACTGCTCATAATTTGAAAAAAGTCAAAAGAATTTCCAGAGCACATAAATATAACATAACCTGCTGCTAGTTCAGAGGCTTGAGAGCAGAAAGAAAAATAGCAGACTTTAGCAAGCTGCCTTTCAGAACTTCTGCTCCTGCAGTCTTTTTGTTGTTTTTGAAACAGAATAATGAGAACTGAACCTTCTTGGTACCTTATGCGATCACTGCAGCAAAGTCTATAAAGATACCAGAAGATCTTACTTCATATTTTCTTGCATCCTCATATTTACATACGATCGCAGCAAACAATTGTAAGTTATGCATATTGTAAAGTCAGACATTCAGAATTAGAGACAGCCGAAGTTTTATATAACGTGTACGAGCAACACTAATTTAACTCCAGCTTGTGTGTATCTTTCTTTGTGAATGGGTTCAAGTCACTTAGAAAAAACAAGACAAAACAGGTAATCCTGCAGCTCAAGTCTGTACCATAATATGTAGACACAGTGGGGGGCAGGAATAAGGAGGGAAGCTGTGGCTCATTGCATGGGCCAAAGGTGTACAGTCAATAACAGGGCTGACTCTTTTCCTTTGCTGATCTCACACTTCTGAGAGGTTCTTAGTACAGCCTGTTCTGCAGGGGCCAGTGATTAGGTTTAACAGGTCATAGCTCCCTGAAATTGAAAGAGAATTTCCTGGAAAAAAGAAAAGACTTTTTTTCCTTTCAGCAAAATTTCAAAGCCTTGCTTCAAACACTGGACATGTTAGCACTTCTCAAAAGGAGGAATAAAAAAGGTCGTTTGTATCTGCTACAAGAGAACACCGAAGAATTTTGCTTTTGCCAGTAAAGAAGAGATTTTCAGAATGATTTCAAGGTTTTTTACCTGATGGGTTAAATTTAGCACAGGATGGAGCATAAATCATGGCTCAAGGATGATCTTTCTGATCTGCATTATTTTGTCTTACTTGCTTATCACTTGGTTTTATCTGCTCCAGGCCATGAAGTTTCTTAGCTTTGCTAACATTAGCAGTATGCCCTTTGGGCAGTGACACTTCATATGCTCCTTCCCTAAATGAAACAACATATTTAAAATACCCCTGTACATATACACACAGATGTTTACATATGCATGAACATACATGTTCATATATGTAGATATATGCAAACACATTACATTTATATTTATATGCATATGCATATATGTAATAACACCGTGAACAGTTTTATTAACTTATTTTTCCCAGTTCACCAGAAAAAAAAGCATTGATCTGTTAAGGTCTTAAGACTTAGTTTATAAATAATTTTCAAACACAAAGGAATGTAACAAAATTCCTTACAATTCTTTAATGTAATTTTGCTAGGTTTACTGCTCTCACTTTACAAACACGGCAGAAAATAGCAACTGTATTGTGTGTGACACTTTGCAAAGATTAATCCGTAAAGCTTTATGATTGCACTTACTTTTCTCATGGTTTGTGGCTGGGAAAGCTTCTCTGAAGGTACACAAAGGCATGCCTGCAGGGCACACAGAGGGATAGAGCATCATCAGCTTGCAGGGTACAGCAGCACCCTTGGAAGCAGCATCCTCCGAAGACACAAGGATGGGTGCAGGGAGGAGCTGAGCTCTGCAACTGGCACAAAATCAAGCTCATTATCTTCTGCTGAGGAGGCTCTTAGGGGAACTGATGAGAAAGGGTGTAGCTATGCCCTTGGGAGGGTGAGATCAGTGATAGCTACACTACACTCTATCCAGGTACCTTAAGAGCCCTGCTTTGAGGAATTTGGCTTCTCAGGCAAGTTCAGAAAAAATGGCTGGACTGTCTCTTTAATTACACCAGTAAACTTAAAAGGGCATATGCATGGCACTTGCTGGTTGGAGAACTTCTCTGCACATGGAATATTGTACTGATGTGACAGGCTAGGCCTTTGTTTATATGCCTTGCTGCCTGGCCTACGTTAGTTAGGTATTAGAAAAAACATAACCCAAGCCCCAAAAAGGTAGGTACAAGAAAAAAAGGGTGTCATAGGCAAAAGTTACTGGTGAAATATTACATCCATTTACACAATTACTCCAGTGTATAAATATATAATGTCACTAAGAGAAATGATCCAAACTATAGAGAAGTACCATGTTGAAAAGTGCCATCCAGTGGTACCTTTCCAACCAAAATTTGAATGATTCTAAGTATTACAAACTACATCTCTACCAGGATATGCCAATGTCAGCAAACTCTCTTAGGTGCAGAGAGATAAATATGACTTAGGAAAAAAATTAGAACTTTACCTGTATAGGCCTTTGATGAAGACACTTCTGCCTGTGAAATAGGCACTATCATTACAAAGCTCTTCATATCCACATCTCTACCTAGAGAGAAAATTGTAACAACTGAAATCATTAAACAAAGGTGTAGATCATCATATTCTTATTGCAAGGCAGAATAACAATACCCTAACCATTTCTGCCTGGCTTGTTCTTCAGGTCGCTCATGATGCTGTTCTGTTGTTTTTGTAAGTATGCGATAGGGAAGCCTGTGTGAGATATGCAACAATGGCAGTTTATCAAAATCTATTTCTAAACCAGTGCTGTTGTAATTGTAGAAAAAAATGAAACCATTAATATGTGCAGAGTTTACTATTTAAATACATGAAAAATACTGTAACAATCAGTGACTTGCAAATTGTAATCCATGAGCAATGGAAAAACTGTAGCTGTTCAGTAAAAGGCATCTAAAAAAGGAAGCCTGTTATCAGTAGGCTAAATGAACTTCAAAGGGGCCAGCACCTCAGCAGAGATTCTAAACACAGAAAATATTGGGAACTACTGATGTTCTGTTATTTGTGCTCAGATTAGGCAATTTACATCTAGTTTGGGTGTGCTTGCTAAACACTGAAGTAATAGAACATGACCGAACAATAAATACTATTTTGCCCAAAGCAAGAAATCAGTATCATTCTTTGCTGGTCAAGGTTTGTTGTGAGTCATTTTAACCTATATCCAGAGATTGACCTAGTGGTGAATTCATCCAGCTGTGTTTTGGACTGAAAGAGAGCTTTTAAAACAGGAAACATGAGTACATACCTAGAAGGAAAGAAAGAAAGAAAGTCTTAATGATATTGAAGATTGAGACAAGACAAAGGCTTAAAAGGGTCAAGCTTACTAAAGGAGGAAAGAAGATTTAAAATAACAAACAAGAGATTAGAAATCAAGATCCAGAAAGATCACAGACATACAATTAAAGGAAAATCTTTCTAAATTAGGATGACTAGAAATCACATTTAAAAAAAACTTCGGCAGTTTAGGAAAATAATTTAGAAAATATTTATGTAAATTTTAAACAAAAGCTACCAGTAAAAGTAAGTTTTTATAGGTCATACAAAGTGAATGTATTATTAAAACCTGCAGAAAACAATTTCTGTAGCTGGGAAAATCTTTAAAAAATCAGATAGTTCAAATTTCATTAGAAGCTGTTTTTTCTCTCAGGTTCTCATAAAAGAATTAGTTTATGAAGGACTGACTGAAAAATCTCTTTTTCTTAAAAAAAGTAAAACCTGCTGTAAAATTAAAAAGCTATTTTTTTAATTTCAGAAATTCCTTTTGTAGCTACATACTGTGATATTCTCTGTCTGGCTATCATTAAACATTTCTTAGATGTCACAATCTTTTTCTGGCGTCTTGTGGTTAGTGTAAAGTGTACTGTAGTTAAAAGAATGTTTAAAAAGTTAAAAAGAAAAAGGATCAAACTCTATAATTTAGAAGGAATCCACAGACTTTAGAACTAGAAGCCTACAAATACTGAATTGTATAAAAATATTCTCTTCACTCATTAGTTACGAGGCACTGGGTGTTTGAAACCAAAATATGGACTGGAAATCTGCCTAGTTCAGGAAGAAAGACAGAAAGGAAGGGAGCAGGGAGAGAATTCCAAAGGATTTATATCAAGAAGGGAAATTGTATTTGTTTATATATTTATTTATTTCCTAAATACTCAAAACCAAAACTGAAACTTTTCCCACTGAAATCAATAGGACTTCTTTGGTAATCTGATCCAAATCATATTGGCACACACCAGAAAGTATTTCAACAAACCAAAGAGAAGATAAAGTACATTTTAAAGATTCTGCATCTTAGAAAGAAATTAATTTTCATTCCTGTTTACTTATCCCTGGAAGAGACAGCATTGACCAGATTGTAATGCTTTATCTTTTAAAGAAAGGAAGAACTCCAAGAGAAGATATGAAAAACTCTGGAAAGGCTGTAGAACTTGGGAATAATAATTTATTGACTCCCGTAAGTTCATGCAACTATAGTTTAAATTTCTATTAAGCTCAATGTGAGGGAATGTGTATTCCACTTGCAGTTAGGCAGGTAGAATCACTAAGCGCCTCCTCTCCCATGCCAATATGTCAGGAATTTATTACAATGTACTCAAAGCATTGGTACAAGCATATACAGCAATCTAAAGCAGTGCTGTCAACTCAAGTTAAAGCTGCTTAAGCTGACATCTAGCCTGAGTGAAAGTACAGATTGCTTTGGATATTAATTGTGGTCCTGAAAAGTATTTTGGAAAGTATTGTGGTCACTGTTTGGTGCAAGAAAGGCTTATAGAAAAAGTGTCACATTTTTCATGTAAGGCTTCTGTCTACTTTGATTAGCAAGCCCCATCTAATGCTGTGGTAGGCTTTGGGAGAACCTATAACAGCGCAAGACATTGATTTTCAGGGAACCCACAGCGTGCTTCAATTCATTGTGTGGGGTGCTCTGAGGAAGCGCGCAGGAGTGAGACTCCACGGAGCTGAGATGGGGGGATGTGCACCAGGAGTGAGCACCCCCTGTGGTCCCACTGCTGATGGGATGGGAGCACAGTCCATGGGGCCAGAGTGGGGCCAGCTTGCAGGAGATGTCCCAGAGGTAGAGCCCCAGCTGTGTCCCAGAACCTCTTCTCCTCCAGCACTGTGTGGTTCATTCATATAGACACAGCCTTTACCTTGCTCAGGGGTTCACATTTGTCCTTGCTTAACATTAATGTTTTACATTAACTGGTGGAAATGTGCAAATGTCTGTGTATTTAGATACATCTTAAAGCAATTTTTCTTCTTTGGGTTATATTTGTGTGACAATGAAGAGAAGAGTCTACCTGAATTCACTTTCTTGAGTGTCCTCTAGATATGTATGAAATCTGGGGTTGCTGAAATACATTTCCTGATAATGAGTTCGTGGAAAACCCCTCACCTATAAGGATCCTGTTACTGCTGTGCAGAGTACTTCGGATCCTGCGTACTTCAGCACTCAACACAGATGAGATGATATCTCTCAGTATGGGATACAGCCTTCACAATGACAAAATGTAGACTACGGACACCTTCAGGTTTCTGTTAAGACTTTCTGCTACAGCAGGTAATCTAATCTTCTACAACAAAAAAACCCCTCTATTTATAGAATACATATTAATTGCTGTATTCACTTGATTTTTTCCCCCACATGGCTCTCTTCCTATTTTCTTGGGGATGTTTGGCCTTTGACATGAGGATAATGTGATTATAACTAATGACAGCATAGAACTACTGCTGGACATATTTGGTTCAACCTCAGTTTAACAGATTTTGCCTGATGAGGAAGAGAAAGATGGGACCATGGGGGCCATGGTCTAACACAGGTGGCTGTACCTCCTCCAGTCTCTGTTAGTCTAAAATGTATTATTTTTCCATCGATGGTCCTGCATACGCATATTACAGACACGTCTGGGCGTGAAATGAGGAGATCCAACTGGCTGAACCAAGTTGGTTTCTGAAACTGGCAGTTTAGATTCATGTCAGTCTTGCTAGTGTGCTTTGAGATAAGTCATTTTATTTTATCAAAACACAAGGACTTTGTAAATCTTCATTCAGTGTGGTAGGTTGCCAGGAAAAAAAAAAAAAGAAAAATTATAACTACAAATCACGTGCTGTGCATGAAGTCATTTCAACCTCCCTGCAGACGTTTTGCTTTTTGCTTTTACTTGAACTCATTTCTGTCTTCAATATTGTTCTTCTTTTCTTTTCAAATAGAGCATGATTTTCACTCCATGTGAATATTAGTAAAACATTATATTCAGACAGGAGCAGGACAAGCATTTATGAATGCCATTCAGGAGGAAAAAAAAATCTCAGCTGTGAAATTGAGATTTTGTAAATGTATCAGAATTCTTATCATAAGGAGTTTTGAAAATTAATTTTTCTTTCTATTTTGAAACGTAATACATTCAAATGGTTGCAGTTTTTTGACTTCACTGAGGACTCACCATTGGGGTTCTCTGTGTGTCTTGGGCAGGTGTTAAATTAAAATGTAAACAAAATAAAACAGATGAATCTTACACCCAGCTGCCTTGTCTATGCAGTCATATCCCAACAAGGAGTTATTTTAACAGAAAAATTAGTTGCTTCTATTTAGAATAATAATCACTCCAAATACCATCAACTGCTGAAATACAGCCTTACCTGAAAGCTAAAACTGTAAATAAAATCTGCATCAGTTTTCATAAAAAATATTGAGTTTGAATATTAAATATTCTAAGGCCATTTTATATTGTTTGGGTAACACACAGGATTTGAGTTGCTAATTGCATTTACTCCTTTTACATAAATCACTTTTGAATACTTTTTGCAATATGACTGGCAAGACTAAAATGTACCAAAAAAAACCAAACATGTCTGTGTGGCATACATTTTTCACATTTTGAGAATGTATTTAGGTTATGATTCTACAAAATATTAAGCTCCTTTACAGAAAACTTCTGAATAGCGAGAACAGATTTTGCAGTCAAACTAAATGCAAACTAAATTATTAATCTTTACTGAATTTTGATATTACAACCCAGATATTTTCTCTTGTCAGAGGAAGTGATTTCCAGATGAGAGACATTTAGAGCAGTTCCTACTAAGTAGTCAAGCTGCCTTTTATTAAGTTGGCAAAGCTGCAGAACATACATGACAGGACTGTATGTTAACAGCTCAGCCAAGACAAAATGAAGGATAGAGTCACTGTGAAGTGTAGATTTACACTTCACAATGTAGGTCTTGAAGTCTGAATAACACATAGCAACCCAGAACATAATAGGAAATTAATCTTGTGGAAAGACACAAAAATCAATAAAACAAAATTAAATTATTTCCTCTTACAGCTGTTTCTCAAAGCCATAATTCATGGATAGGGACAGAGCATGTGAAGAAAATACAGTATATAGGCATTCTTTTCACGAGTATAGAATTGGTATAATAAAAGTAGTTCTTAACATCTTTCAGAAAGAGACACAAAAACTGACCACTGTGACCACAATAAACATAATGAATATGTAAGAAACACTAAGTTAGAGTGGCATAAGTGATTGAAAGGGAAACTAGGCTTTTGGTAGATATGTGAATGACACTGACTTTAAGTCCAGAGCTAGTGGAATGCCTTTTTTGCTAAGAATCTTGCAGATTTATGGTAGAGAAAAGGAAGAGAAACTTGAATGAATGTCATACAGAAAGAAACAGAGAACTGATTAAGCTGGTTCTCTGCCCCTCATTTTGCAGCATAAGTGTAACTCTGAAGGCCTTTTTAACCTTTTGAACAAAATCAAAATGTTCTCCATATTCAGGCAAATTCTTGGACAGTTAAATTGTTTAAAAAAAAAAAAATCAGTTACTTTCTGCTCTTCCTTACATCTTTCCCAACTGCAGGCTCATCAGTTTTATTGTAGTGGCTTTGAGGTAAAGCAATGAAGATACATGTAAGGTGACTTAGAGGAATTATATGAGCCAGAGAGCTGTGAAGCTTAAAAATAAAGCACTTCCCTGTGCCAGTAAAACAATGGTTTTCTAGAGTGATTTGCTTCTTGAAGGGCATTATTAGCCTTTTACAGGAAAGATGAGATAAATAGTTATTTGGTTCATTAGGATTACTTTTCTTTATGGTTTTTTTTTCATTTTCTTGTTCTTTTGCTTTTAACTAGGCATGATGAGAACTGTTTTTGCCTTGTAAGGAAATATACGTCAAGGATTTTTGTCTACAGAAAAAAACATTGTTCTTTCTCTATTCTAACAGAAAAGCTCTATACACTGGGTAAATTCCCAGTGTCACTTTTTTTCTTAAGATACTCAAATATAAGGCAGCTGACAGGCACAAGGTTTGCAGGTGATCCCTTCAACAAGAAAAGTGGGGAGATTAGTCAAAACAATAAACAAGTTAAACTGATTCTGTATAGGGCAACCCAAAAGTCAAAGAGATGCCATACATACTGTCTAGCTGGAACTCAATAGTGAGGTGGGTGTCAGTCTCTTCTCCCAAGTAACAAGCAACAGGACAAGAGGAAATGGCCTCAAATTGGACCACTGGAGGCTTAGATTGGATATTGGAAAAAATTTCTTCTCCCAAATGGTTGTCAAGCACTGGAACAAGCTGCCCAGGGAAGTGGTGAGTTAGCAACCCTGGACGAATTTAAAGACGTATAGATGTGGCAGCTGGGGACAAGGTTTAGTGGTGGGTTTGGCAGTGTTGAGTTAATGGATAGACCCAATGATCTTAGAGGTCTTTTCCAGACTAAATGATTCTATGATTCTATGAAAATAGTGTTTGCCTGCATCCAAATGACCTGCGGGAGCCTTTACAAGAACCTTGTCAAGGTGAAATATATTGTATGATGATAACTGGACTGCTCAGCTGGAACAATTCAGAGCAATAACTCTGTCTAATAGAATACAGAAGGGTAAGAAACATGGTTGTGCTGATTGTATTTGATTTATAGTCATAGAGGAAGGATACAAATTATATGACTGAGACTTTTACAATAACCTAAATGAGCATAACATGCAATAGGCCATCAAATAAAGGTTGACTTCTATAGAACTTCTTTATCATAAGGGTCCAGAACTTCAGAAGTTATTGATTCCAACAGTAGTAAGACATTTAAACACTTTTAAACATCTGAGCTTAAGTTAATAAGGAATGATGTCTTTAATTCATACTTAAGCAGAGCACCCATTGGTTGATTTGAAAATATAAACCTAGGTGTATTAACAGAATACTAAGGTGGCTTCTTGTATCAAATCATGACGGTTGTGTATTATATTTTAATGGTGTAATAATTAGACATTATAGCTAGAAACTTCTGTTTCAAAAGACCTTGTCCCCTGAATTTGCAAAGTTCTGCTTAGGTAGGCTTAATCACTTTCAGAAAATCTCTGTCTCCCTCCATTGACTTTGCAGAAAACATAAAATGACTAAGTTCCCACCTGAGTTAAATGAAGTGGGATTAATTAGTGATAAACTGGGGACTGAAAACATCAGCTATCTCTGTAAATCTCCAGGGAATATAATGCAGCTGCAGGATTCTAAATAGTTTATTCCTAATGTTATGTTTTTTAAAAAATATTGGGGTTTTTATCTAAAGTGTTTCTATATGCCTTTCATAGAGTTTAATACTGAGGTCTGAACAAAGAGTCTGGGAAAGAATGCAAATACTCCTGTAGGAGCTGGGTTCAAGCCTATCAGTTCATTTCACAGATCCTGATTCAGCAGACAGAAGCATTATCAGCACCATCATGAATACGTGATTACCAAAGAATCCTTGGGATCAAGAGTTTTGTGGATAAACCCTATTTCACTTACTACATTCAGGAGTTAATTCAGGGCCCATCTTAAAGCAAACAGCTGAATGTCAAAGAGAATATTCTTCTGTTTTGTTAGCTTTGCCATTCATTTAAATATACTTTTATGCCAGTGTGGATGAAACCAGGTTTTCCTTGCCAGCACTGACTGCCCCAAGTACACTGTTCACACAACAATGATGATACATGGCCAACACCATGCAGACAAAATCGCCTGGAAACCTTCCTAAAGGGGCCTGGAATAACTTCCCAAAAAGACAAAGGAAAATTAGAGGAAATTTAACAGTACATCATCTAAAAAAGGAACTCTGACTTACCCAAAATCTTCGTATCTTCTTGTGTAAATGTAACTGACTGTGGTCTCTGCTGTATAATAGAACCCTGACATTCTTTAAGCAGCTGGCAGCTTGGCTGTGCTCTGAGGAGTATTTAGCAAGTACAGATGACAGGACAAATCTACATTAGTTCCAGGCCTATATTACAAACTCATGAAGTCAAAGACATAGAAGATTGGCATTATTTCTTTGAAGGGGAAGGTCAGATAGCACAGCAGCAGGCAATGGAGAATGCTGAAGATGTGATCCAAGACTTGAACAGTCCTTTACCCTCTGGAAAGCATAAAGGAGACTTTTCCAGCATTTTGACTAAAGAAACAGGTTAAGTGAAGGACAACAACCTGAAATAAAATGAAAATATTAATGTATAAATAAAAATTCTAATAAAATAGTAGATATTGTATGACAATCACCAGGAAAATCCATGTGCTTGATCCCAAAGGATCAACTGACAGTACCTTTAATATGATACTAATATGGTATCATTTTTATAGTATAACTGGGTTTTGTAAATTGGTATGACCCTGACACATGGTCTCACACAGCTCTCCAGTCTGAACTTTACACACATTTCCTCAGTCCTTCCTGTCACATATTTGGCAGAACCTGGGAGACTTGGAGACTGTCCTTCTACAGCAGAAAGCATGAGATCATGCTGATATTTTTTCTTCAAATGACAGCTTTGAGGAAAACAGAGACAAATGAGGAACACAACCTGTGATACTGCAAAATGTAAGCCCAAGTTTGTATTTCCCCTTAGTGATAAGTCCCTCAGGTGCTGAAATCCAGAAGAAAGTTTGAGACTCTCCAATATTATTCCTTGAAAATCATTTAAAGGCTTTTTCACAGTTCTGGTGCTGAATTTAAATATTTTACCGCCTTGGTTTCTCTCCAAACTGTATCTCTTAATCACAACAAACTGTCACACACTGTCAGTTTTCACCTGTGGAAATTATAATGAGCAGCTTCACTTTACAAAAACACATCTAACTGATTTCAGATTGATGGCAATGGCAAACAAATGTGCCCCAGCCTTTGATGAGCATATTTGTGCAGCTTGGAATTTTCATGCCAGAAGAGTAAATGTGTTCTTGACAGTTGGAAGACAGATAGAACCAGGGCTCCTTTCTACTAATACCTCTCTTCAAGTAATACTGAACTAATCACGGGGTAGGTGTTGATTTCCTGCCCTTCATGCATTGTGTCATAAACTCTAGGCTACAATCTTTAATGGCCACTTCCACATGTAGTAGTAGACCCCTGAGTAATGAATCCTCTCTTGGGTCTTACAAATGCCTTCTTCCCTTTATCAGAATCCCAGATGTGGTATATGTGTACTCTTTAATACTGCAAGAATTTTCCTTTCCTTACTTTATTACTTCTAGAATGCAAGTGCATGGTGAAATCCTCCCACCATGTTCAAACAAATAGACAGATCCCTTAAACAGTATGCTTGCCTTGTTGGCAAGTGTTCAGGAGTCCTTGCATTGCACCTGTTCAGCCTCTGGTGAAGGGGGAGCATATGAAAGTTGACATCCAAATTACCACTACTAAGGCAATGCAAAGTGGACTACTCTCCTGCACAAAGGCAAACTCCTATAGCAGCTCAGAGAACAAGTTGCTGGCTATACATTCTCTCTATTTGGGCAACAGGTTTCTCCACTACCAGCAGTGAAACAGGATATGGGAGGAGTTTTGTTAGGAGCCATCAGTGTGTCTCCTTTCTGCTTTAAGCTACAGATGTGACCCAGGCCTCAAATTCCCTCTGAACACAAAGTTTTTATGATGTTTTCCTAGCTACTGGTAAATTTAAAAGTATTATTGAAATGCAGGTTACTTGCAAATCTTGATGTGGTCCCTAGCCTTACTTCCATACTATCTAGTATGGAAATAATTGGAGCCCCAGAGAGTTGTAAAACCATCAAGAAAATGTAGCAGAGTATAGACGTAATGCTGTTTTGGACATCAGGAAATAACTGAGCCTCAAGAAGAGTTGAAAGGGACTTGAACACGTGGAGCACAGTTGATTGTATTGGAAAGGTGAAGCACCAGCACACAGCGCAGGGACAAGGTCCCTGCCCACACACTGCTGCTCCTGTCTGCCCTCCACTTAGTTCTGCCTTTGAACAAAATTCTGCCTTACTAAGGACTCCCTATGGAATCAAGCTAACTGTCTTCTTAAACACTCACAACGAGATAAAACCTTTACTATATTTTTCAGCAGATTTTTGCAACTCATTTACAGAATAGTAAATGCACAAGTGATAAGAGCTTTCTGCACTATACAATGGATATCAAGCCTCTAATTACATCTTGACAGTGAAAGGTAACTGTTACAAAAATGCTTTCTTTATTGGGAGACAAACTAGATGCTTGCCCATTTGCCCACACCATGGTATAATACCACTGAGATCTGAAGCCACTGGAATTTCCAAAGGTATATATGAAGGAAAATAATTATGTACTTTCTACCTTTTTTGTCATGTGAAGGAAAAAAAAAATTGAGCTTCATACAGGGATTGATAATTTAAGAGTCTTTAAATCAGTCCCAAACACTTTATGAAACTTGAAAACAAAGCAGTTACAGTAGCAGTAACTGCAGGAAAAGAAAAAAAAAGAAAATTTACGACTAACTATAACTGTGTGACAAAGTACACTGTGAATCATGAAAAATTCAAAACTTAGCACAAGGGAAGACGTCGTAACAACTGTGAGCAGTATGGAAGCTATCACAACTACCAAGCATACCTGGAGCATCGAGTCGTGTTCAGGACAGGAAATAATGGAGAGGGTTACTATCACCCTGCTAAAATATCACAGATTACAGATATTTATAGCAAATTAAGTGATCAATGCATTTACTGTATAGCAACAGTTGCAATACTAGTACTGATGCTGGTATGAGGTTTTCCAAGAGCTTTCTGTGCTGTGCATTACTAATTGTTGCAGCACATGTGTGAGATAATATTTATGAAGAAGAAAAAATCAGTAAAAATGTCTTCTCAGAGCAGCTGAGTTTTTTTGCCTCACATAAAATATCTCAGGCCTGTTTCAAAAAGTACAAACATCTGTAGTCCTTCCTGAATTCAGTGGAGGTGCTGGTCACCAGCCCTTCTAAAATAGATGCAAAGTCTTATACTTCTGACTTCAAAGGATGGATGAAATATAAAGAAGTAGCTCCTGTTAGGGAAGCCATCTGCTCTTTTATCATGGTCTGAAAAACACCTGTACAGTATCCTACTACACATCAGCCTATTTCAGTCACTGTGTACAGGAAATAGCACTTGGAAGAAAGTGACCACTTTGGCAAATTGAATCCTATGCAATCAGGCTTTTGGGAATTTTACTCTGCTCAACCACTCTAAAAAGGCAGCGTCTAAGGCAGTGTCTAGGGATGTTACAGGTGCCTCGCAGAAAATCAGCCACTAAGTCAGGTTTAAAGGTCGGGTAATGCTGGCTGCACAGGTTATTTATCATTCTAAATGACTAACTTGAAAGATTAACGCAAGTGACTATAGATGGACTACCTCACAGCTAGGCAGAGTAGATCTGTGCAGTTCATCCTAATATGGGAACATCTACCACTCAATCTTCATCAGCTAGGTCTACCTGCTTACACCCATCATCACTTAGTATCATTTGCCCTAGCAAAAATTTGCAGGTGCAGGGCATATTCTCCAAATTCACAGCAAGAAGCCAAATCTGTGGTTGATCAACCTCTGCTAAATGACACGTGTAAGGACCTAAAGAGCGCAGTTGCCTGTCTCAAACAAGGCCACAGAAGGACTTTGCTATGAGATAAGCAAAGAATGGAACAACAGGATAATACTAGCTCCAGGCCTAGTGGAGGGGAGATCTGGTTAGCACATCCTGGTTAACATGTCTGGGCAAAAATTCCCACTGTGGCAAACAGCATAAAGAAGCAACTGCTCAGATGCATATAACCAATCAAAAAAGGATCACCCCAAGTTATGGAAC
Organism: Aphelocoma coerulescens; assembly: GCF_041296385.1. Taxonomy (NCBI): domain Eukaryota; kingdom Metazoa; phylum Chordata; class Aves; order Passeriformes; family Corvidae; genus Aphelocoma; species Aphelocoma coerulescens. Next base: position 32,265,331 of record NC_091014.1, on the reverse strand, counting down.
AGATGGCATCTCTGGCCATCAACAACCACAAAAGATCTCCAGATATGTCTCCATAGATACCTGGAACTTGGACTGGGAAATAAACCACCACAGCAGGAGCCTGAGGTAAGATAAAGATGGTACTGGGTGTTATCCCAGACCTAGGGGGAGCTTAGCAAAGCTGAGGGAGAAGAATGTATCACTGATAATGGACACAAAGAATGCACAGTTTGTGGGTCACAAGGAAAGCCGACTTGGCAACTGTGCTGAAAGTCAGCTCCAAATGGGTAAAAGGTAATTCCAGCAGGGGGAAGATCGTGACCACTGACTTACCACCCACTGACTCAAGAAACCCATCGACTCAAGAGAAAGACTGAGGATGTAGACTAAATAGCATTAGAAGTGAGGGAATCATCTAACCAATAGAACAAGAAAACTGTGTAGCCAACAAGCATTAATTCCTTTGCTAAGATCTACAACTAGTGAAAAGTTTCAAATGACATCGGGACCCTCACCACCAGGAAGTCCAGGGTGAAAAAGGACCAACAGGATGTCACTGTATCCAAAGGTGGTGACTATCTTCTGCTTGATCATTCTCTCTCTCTCCACACCCCTACTTCCCCCCAACTTTTCTATTTCTATCTCTCTGCTTCACATTCATCGTTAAATAGAATCTGTATTATTGACTTCAGCATATGATCTTGTTTGCACCTTAATTTGGGCAGAAGCAGTTCTCACTATTCAGATATTAACAAGGACCTGTGCAAAGGATGAAGGATCACAAAGGCATCACCACTCACAGAGGCTGGGAATCTGCTGGAAGCATATGGGTCTATACTCCCTTGAGCACAGCCACACTGACTCTACCCTTGCTATTCAGAAGGTCACAGCATGACTAGTTCATTATTTAGCTCTTAGCTGCTCCCTTACTATGCTGTAGATGTTCATTTCAAGCCAGGCTGTTGTCATGGTTTAAGTGAATTACTACCAAGCTGGCAATAGCTACAGGGGGGAAATGCCAGAAGATATCCTCTCATTGAGCTTTCTCCAGATTTCAGTAGAGATGTGTGATCCCATACCCTGAACGCAGAAGTAGGAGGTGTGTTTGCACATATTTCACTGACCAGCACCTCCTGTCCCCCCCTGACTGCACCCTCCCTTCTGCCCCCTCTGCCACCCCAATCGGCAATTTCCTGATCCCTCCAGGCAGTGATGAATTCCTTCCTCCCTGAATCAGTTGCTGTTTGGAGACACACAGGTTTAGCAGCTCTCTGAGGCAAGACATATTTGTCCAGGGCTGCTGATTTAGTGCATAAAATCATGTGCACCTGTGGTACTACATAAATAATAAATTTCTTCCAAGGGAGGTACTTCCCTCTCCCTCCAATGCCTAGTTGAACTGCACAATGCTATCTAAAAGATTAATTTCTTTCCACTGGCAACCTGTATTGGAGATATTTAAATGGCAAACATGGGTTCTGTCAGGTTATTGACAGAAAACCAAGTACAAATCTCTTGTTCTAGTTCCAGATTCAACGATGACTCGGGAAACTGAGAAACTGAGAGAAGAATAAAGGATCTGAGAGAAGCTGAGAGACACATAAGGATCCACAGGAGAAAGAGGAGGGGAAAAAAAAGGAAAGACAGAATGTTTTCCTTCTTTCTCTTTTTCTCTTCAGTACCATTTTATTTTATTCTGGTTTTTTCTTTAGCTGTATATTTTAAGAGAGGCTTTCTTTGCTTATATATTATTAATGGTTTCTTTTTAATCTATGTATGTAATATATATCCCAGTGTTTAAAGGGCATGCAAACATTTTCCTTTTGTGGGACTTTTCCTGTGCATATGTTCTTTTATTCTATTTTGGTGGTATTTTTTCTGCATACTAGGACTGTGTGAGAAACAAGAGCAGCTCTCTTCTGTGACAGAAAATTCATGAGTGTTTCCAAAAATACTATTTTATGATAATACCAAAAATGTCTTAATTTTATATAACCCTAATTTTTCATTGCATTTCCAAAACTCTAAAGTAGCCATGAAAGGAAGATAGCCTGGCTGTCTAAAATCCAGGGCTTAGCGTCATCTCACATACAAAGACTTTTACAGTTTCTTTTTTTTCTCTCTTGTATAGTTTTATAAACCACAACCTCATAAATCTTAGTAAAATATAAGAATTTCTGAATTCATTCTCTAGACTTATACCACCATGTTCTGTTTATTTAGTAATGACGTTTTTCATAAGCTGTAAAAGATGTCACTATATTTGTGATTGAAATTATTGAATGGTAAAATACCAACTGAAATTTCAACAATAGTGACAGATGTAAACATAACCATTCCTCTATGACCATTTTTATATGACTTTGTGGATTTAAGGAAGAATATGGTCTCGTTAAACTATCTCCTGAATGCAGAGTTCTTTCTTATAAAGTAAATTTTTAAATACCATACCTAAAATATTTTTTACCATTCATATTTGTCTCTTTAAAAAAAAAAAAATACGGCTTTTCTTTCAAGTCATATCACACTAATGCAAAGCAAAGCACAGAACTATGACACCAATTATTTTCTCTCAGCTGCTGCGTAGTAACAATGAGTGTTTATTTTTAAAGTACTTTGTTCACCTTTAAAAACTAAAATTAGTACAAGATTATCAAAAAATATTTCGTTCCCAGAAAAAGGCTTTGGGTGTCTAAAGTACATGCCAAATTACGTATGAATTTGCTACCATTATCTAATCAAAACCAAGATATTTCTGTCACCTCATTATGGTTTATACTTGCAGTCATAAAATTTATGTTATTAAAAATGCCCTTGGCTATTTTTAATCTAGAACTTCAAAATGGTATTTTCTTCATGCCTGTCCCTTAATAAAAGTACCTTAAAGGAATAGTGCTGTCATTTCTTACCTAGTTCTAACTGTGAAGATCTCAGAAGCAAGCAAGACCTGAGCATATTACACAAAGTACAGTCTGTACTGTGAATTACTCTCTGAGCTGTTACCTTATGCGAACCGAATATGTGCAGGTAACACCAAGGTGGCCACAATGCACAGCTGAAGTGCAAAGAAAAGATTTATTCCATTATTTTTCTGGCAAAACAGGGACACATACACTGCTACGTTTATTTCATCTTAGCAGGGGCAAAAAGCAGAGAGGCCCCAACCCTGCCTGTTACATATCAAAGGTCTGGTGCAGGCACAAATCTTTGCAAGGCTGTGTTTTACAATCTCCAAGCTTCTTATCTGCCTTCCCCCCTTTCTTCTGGACCTTTGAAGAATGCTTTGTTAGATCTTTACAGCATTCTGTTAGCCGACTTCTTGAGATAGACAGAAAACAATGTGAATTTTCCCAGACTGAGTATTCTTAGTACCCTCCAGCTGCAAGGTCATCTTGAGAGAAAATAATTCAAAACCCAACTTTTTTTCCTCTGAAGTCTTCCATTTTTAACCCTTTCCTCCTCACATACCTCTTTGGACACAATTTTAAAACCTGCAATTGCTGATTCCACAAACCCATCTCAGTGTTTCCTGGTGGTTTTGCAATAATGATTTCCTTTCTACTTCCTTTTACATCAAACAGTAATATGAATGTTTATTTATTGACAATAGAGAGCTGTAAATTATTTGTTCATCTTGTGGGCAACTTGAGAACTGAGTAGAAAAAGTAATTCACAGCAGGTAAATAACCTTTATAAATAATGTAAAATTTTTTTTTTGTAAGAACCCAAAGATACCTTACCGGATCTAAAATATATGTGCCTAATCTATGGCTGGATTTCTCAATTCAGAGAAGCAAACTAGAAAATCTCTACTTTGCTCTTTCAGACGCTTGAATCAATACGTGTATTTGCATTCTTCAGTGAAAATTCCTTTCTGTCTGTGAAGCTATGTTTTTGCACATACTAAAAGAATCTGTTGCTTGGGCTGATGAAACTTTTCTCCTATGTAACATTCTGTGAAACTAAGTGTTTCTTAGAGTTATGTCCCTGGAATGTCCAGAATCGCTTGGTGTATACTGAATTCTGATGCAGAGACAAGAGGATTCAGCAGTCCCACTCATCATCATTTAAATGAAACAGCAGGTGATGTTTAATGGAGTCAAACATAAAGTGGGAGGTAGTTCCTCTCCCCCCAGTCAGTTTGCAGAGAATCTCCTAATTACTCAGTGACAAAATAGACAGTGGGAGACCCTTCCAATGCTCTTGGTTGAAACCACATCACTTGGCAGGCAGAGATGCAAAGGAACCCAAAACCAGAGAGGACATCTCAGCAGAAGCGTAATTTCATACCTTGACAAATGGGCTCTCACACAAGAGTTCCCCCTCCCCTCCCTGATGCTTCTGTGATTTTCCCAGTGGGTATCTGACATAAATGATGCAAATACCACAGGATGGGTAGTAGAGCCTCTCATTCCCCAATCCTTCTCTTTCTCACTCTCCCCAGGACTCCTACTGCTTTCTACACCAAGAGAGTTTTGCACAGAGGAGCAGAAGGGCCCTCCTTCACAAACATGGCAAGGAACCCCAGCTTCAAATCTGTGTGGGATCTATAGTGATCTATGTTACATCATTCTTTGGTCCTTCACTTGCCTTGACAGAGGTCTTACTGTTCTGCCTGAAACTCAATGAATTAAAAAAATATTGCAAAGTCTACTGCAGAACATGGAGACTTTCTTTTAGACCTGTGCCTTTATTCAGATTTCCTGAACCACAGACAATACCCAAACCAGTATCATTGTATGTCAGATCAAATTACATAAATTGAGTTCTTCCATGTAGAGTAGTATGGCTATAATGATTCCTAGTGTCTTAACACTTCATACCAGCAATGCAACTCCTTTGGAGTAGTATGGACACTTTCTGTCACAGACAGTAATTAACCAGGGCAGTGTGGGCTGCACAGAGCTTTCCTCATTAAGACAAGGCAACTCAGAAGGACTTCAGTCATTACTGGTTTAGTCAAGATGCTTTATCAGTCAAGATGCTTTATCACTCAAGATACTTTATCAGTGACTCCTCATTCTTGACAGAAAAGTACCATACCTAACAAGATTTTTTGGATTATAATTCTGCCATGCTCCTAATTTTGACAACTCCTTCTCTCTCTGTGTTGTACCATCAAACTCAACACTTTCTTTGCATGTGAGGAATACGAACACAGGCTTATACCTACATGGAAGTAATTTCATTTTCAAACTTCAGAAATAGAAGCCTATTATTTATGAAAATACAAAGCTTTGATTAACAGAAAATGCAAGTTCTTCTATTTCAAAATGACAACAACAACAAAAACTAAAGCATGTTGCTAGTTGGAAATCCCTACATCAGCAACCAGGTTGTAAATAGTCCACAAAAAAAGATTGAAGAAGGAAAGTTATTCAACAAAATTTCAGAGACTATTTCAAGAAAAATAAAATGAAGCCCAGATAAACAGGGAAAATTATTTCAGACTCTTCACTTTGTGCAGTAAATAGCTGGTGCTGGTTTGGGAACAGATAGGTTTCCATAGGGAAGGTGACCCACAGCTGCACTGTCCCCAGGAGAAAGCCCAGAAGACACTGGGCACTGCACCCCTCAGGGAGAGCTGACTGGCAGCATGAAGTGACCAGGAGAGCTCCCTGCAGCCACAGGGGAGCCTGGCATTCTCTAGCATGATGACTGTCATTTAGATAATAGGAATATAACCATCCCATTACTCGCCCAGCTCGTAGCTGAACCACTGAAGAACTGGCAAATTGCTTTAAATTCTCTTTGCTGAGAGCTTACTGCCCACAAGGGAATGGTTCTTCCTCTATTTTTCCAGCTGTTAAATTATCTTCAAGGACATTTTTCGTCATAAACATTTGCTGCGGTGACTTCAAAAGAGCTGAGGGAGTAATGTGGTGGATGTCACTGTAGTTCAAACTATGTGGAATCTGGAAAAATCCTATTTTAAAGGCATTTTTGTAGTTGGAAAATCAGGAAGTACAATTGCATGCCTTACTTTTCAAAGTTGTTTCTGAGCGAGCTTTACTATAAATCCTACATCAGATATCCATCCATATTTTCACCAGAAAATAATTGTTTGATAGTGACACCTTCAATAAATTGAAAGGGCCAGACTATCTGGTATACCAAAAGCTGGTATGTGCTAAGGATACTGTGGTAGTTGAATTCTGGTCATCAATTTACTACAGAGAGACAACAGCAAAATAACCCTTTAAGCAGCTTTCTACCCAATCCTTAACTACTATCACAATGAAAGTAAATTCCCTTTGAAATTCCAGCTTCATTGGGGAAAAAAAGCCTATAGAAATAGTGATTTTTAAGAAAGTGATGATTACAGCCAGAGATTAAATTACATTTCTATTTTTAAAAAAAGGCTTACACTGAAGCAAAGGTACAAAATGTCAACCTTCCACATGCTTTTGCATCTTTTAACATTAGTATGTGGGCACACTCACCAGATGAAGAGTACACATTTAAAAAAAAAAAGGGAACTATTTGGAGCTTGAAATTCTCATGACACTTTTACACTGAGTTGAATATTAATTTTTTAATGGCAAAATGAAAGGGTAATCTACTTTAAACAGCATTTCTAAAGAACAAACAAATTATTAGAATAAATGAATAACCAGATGCAACATAAATATGATACCTTAGTAAACTGTGTAAACACTAATGCTCAGCAGTACAGGAGACAGAAGCTGAGGACATAATGTCCACAGCTATCACCTCTAATGGTCCTAATAGTAGTCTTTTGATAGCCTTTTGTTCATTATGTTTATAACCATTAGTATGTAATGCTTTGCATGCATCATAGATCAGACTAGAAAATGGAAGAGTGCAGGGGAGTCAATTCAGTATTCATTAGACAACCTTTTCCCAAGACCTGGAAGTTTCACAACTGCCCAGCACTGATTTACCCACCAAAGTCAGCCCACTGAGTGCTTTCTGATCCCAAACTCAGACACTAGGAGAAATGAGAACCACATTCACTGGCCAGGAGATATGTTGGAGAGCGGACAAGGTCCTGAAAAATAGTGCTGTTCCTAAAGAAAATGTTAACATTTTTTGTGCTGCATCTTGGAGATATAAAAAAGAAGGGATTAAATAGAATGTTTCCCTTTTGGTCTTGCTGCAATACGGGAGATCCAGTCAAGACATCAGATAAGAATAATAATCTGTGAAGATTGTCATCAAGGGTACCTTGTTTGTGCATTCAGATACAAATAGCTCCTTCTACACAGCCGTATGGACATCCTACTGTGTTTATGTAATTTAGGCACAAATGCACAATCCTAGTGTGAGTCACCACAGTCTCCCCCATGCATTATGAAATTCATTAGACTCTAGTCCCCAGCCATAAAACAAAACTAATGCTTTGCTCTCAAACATCTACTTCAGTATCCTTCATTTCCATACAAGCTCACTACGAGCTATCTTCTGGCTTTCAACACGGCCTCTCCAGGACAGGGACTCTGCCTGCCAGCCCTGGGAACTGCCGGAAGGTATTTTAGTTTGCTCAGAAAGCTGAGCAAGCCTCAGCTGCCCCTGAAGGATCCTCTGACATGAGGATGTTCAGGGTCCTTGAAACATAGTTGAAATGTGGTGCCCCTTCCCAAGAGAATGCTGCCCATGATAGTTGTGCAGGAGGTAATGACACAGCAATAGCTTAAAATTAGCAAAACCTTCATCCTCTGCAACATGATTTCCATTGTTTTCCTCTTCTTGATAGTTTCTCAAAACAGTGAGTTCAAGCACCACCACTCTAAAATGCAGCTACTGATCAGAAAGCCTCAATAATAACGATGCTCACAGCTAACTCTCAATAAACTCTGAATTTATTGTAAGCAGGCAGGGATTGTGCCCTGGGGCTCTTGGCTTTTTGCATCATTATCTGCAGAGTATCAAGATTGTTGCTGAGTTTTGTGAGCAGGATTGTGACTAAGAACCTTTTAGCTGTTTTGGGGGTAGCACAAAAGCCTGAGTTTATCACATTAGAAAATGTAGCACACAGAGTTACCTCCAGTAATGCTTCATCCCAACTCTCATACCACAAAAATTAGGGACTGTGGCATAGCTAGGAATCTTCAGACAACCAGCCTGACTGTCTCTCTGCCACACTCAGCACCTAGGCAATGGTCTTTTCCACCCTAGCTGGGCATCCTAGTTGTCAGTGTTGACTGCATTCATACTCCAAATGTTAAGCTAACCTTTTTGACAACTTCATCCACTTTTATATACTACATTATAAGACATTCCTTCACATCTGAAAATGATTTGAAGATTAATAGACTGACTTTCATAAGTACTTGTCAGTGAGTTTTCTGTGTTTATGACAATATGTGAGCTTCCTGAATGCACACAGAGGTTTTCTGGGAGAACACACATCTTAAAAGCACTGAGCATATTTGGCTTCTCTTCTGATCGATATTCTTCATTCATTATAGGCATGGGCTCATGCACTGACTGAAGGATCAGTATTGTTTTATTTATGCTCTCTTTCTAAAATGCAATTATACATTCAAAATAAGACAATTCCTTCTTCTCAGTAGCTTTGGCACTAAATGAGAGTTTTAATAAATCATTTTTATTGTTACTGCTTTGGTACTTTCTGCAAATGTCTTGTTATAGGAAAAGTGCTATCTCTTGTTTCTCTTGTTTGTTTGGGGGCTTTGGTTTTGGCTTTTGGTTTGTTTTTTTTTTCTTGTTGGAATTTTTTGTTTGGTTTGGGGGTTGGCTTTTTTGGGGGGGGGAGAGTTTGGTTGGGCTGGGGTTTTCTTGAAAGGGAAGCTCAGTTGTACTCTGCTACAGGAACCAGTGAAGGTGGTTGTAATACTTTCAGGTTTATTTCAATATGATTATGAATATGAAGAATATATTTATTTATTTTTTAACAACCCTTTTCAGATCCATTTCCCATACTCCCAAAAACAACCAAAAGCAGTGTGGTGCCATAAAAGTGACATTTTTGTATATCAGTTTGCTACTTACCACTGCTCCCAGTGGTAAATCACCTTAGTGTCATTCCAAGTGCCTGCACAGGATTGGAGCAACAGGACTTGAAAGAAAAAGATTTAGGATTTAGGATGCAACTCTGATGCCTTTTATATTTCTTGACCAAATATATTTCCTTTACACAAATTCATATATCTTACAACTATACTTAGAAAAAAATTATTGATTATTCACTGCAGCCGAGTTCTGGGTCGTCATACGAGTAAGAAGGCATTGCTGAAACTTCAAGACAAGTACCCAGGAGTCTGTGCTATCCAACCAGTAAATAAAATCTGGGATATTTCTCCTGTTACTTAATTTACTAATATATGACATATTTTCTGATTGGGTTTGAGGTTTTTTCCAGAGTGGTGCATGGCACTCTTTATTCTTGAAAGAAGGGAAGGGAAGGATGCATATTATCAGGGAGTCTACACAGTAGGCTAAATATTCTGACAGCCTCAAAGGAGCCATTTAAAACTTCAGGAACAACAAATTGTCAAATAAATGTGTTACCATAGTGTATATTCTAAGTGATCAACAATTAAAGAGTTAACAGACCACTAAGCGTTGCCAGTATCTGGTAACGTGGTATCCCAGAGCTACATTTTGTGAAGATAACCATTTCAAAATGGCAGCACTGCAGTGTTATTGAAATGCTGTGGAGACCTGAAGGACTACAGTGTAATTATTTTAAATGTAATCATTAATTTTAGAAAGTTACTTAGTGGGTCAATTTTAAACAGGTCATTTTCTGGCAAATTCTGTGCCTTCAAGGAAAAAACCCCACACACTAAATACATCACCCTACCCTTCTGTGATGCAGTATCTGTTTGAGGGAAATAGATAGTCAAGGAAAACCTTAGAGCGGAAACTCAAAGCTCATGATCTAGACTTCACCCCTGGGAGAAAACACATGGATAAGTGTTTTAAATCAACAATTTAAATCAAAAGCCTCTTATTGTGATTTAGGATGCCCACAAAGCGGCACTGTACTAGAACTGAATGAACATTTCTCCTGTCTCCTACTCCCCCAGCACAAACACCTCAGCTCATTCCTTTACTGGCATGTAGACACATCGCTGATGCTACTGGAAGCAGCCATGCTGAGGCTGGCACGGGACTTCATCCTGAGTGACCCACCATGCATAAAGGCAGAATTTTTGCCTTCCTTTGTTTTACGTAGTCTGGGGTGTCTCTCTCAGTCCTTATCCAGGTACTGATTTTCAACTAAAACTTAAAAGACCTTCAATATCCAAATCATCTTTTCAAACAAGACCATAAACATTTCAGTAACTGTTTCAAAATCTTTTAGGAGAAGGACTGAGGTACAGATGAATGACTGGAAACATATTCTTTTTTACTCTCATTTTCTTAGGAAACCAGGCTACAAATAGAATCCAGTTGCACACAAACCTTTGAGTTTCTTTTCATGTCAGTATTTGTTCAATGGGCACAGCAGCTTTCTGCAACCAGCTAAGCATCATTATTCATTTACCATCTCAGTGCTCATTTAATCACCTCCTACCACAGAAAACCTAAGAAATTTTTTATATAATCCCAGGAGATAAGACAGTTTAAAAATAGACATACCATTTTTAGATTTTTACTTTCTGACCTTCTTGAACAGAAGGCAAATACCTCAAACAAATCATTCAGCACAGCTTTCATTTCTCTCTTTGACATCCTTTTGCAGCTCTATGGAGTACATGGTGAACTTGGCAGGAACATTTTGCACAATATCTGGTATTGCCGGTACAGCAGGTCATTTGGGAAGGCCCTGAGAAAACTGAATAGTAATAGTGAAAGGGAGACATTATAAACCTGTGGAAGTGGATCATTTTCCTGACTGCTAATCCACGTAAATACAAATCTAGGCTTATCTTGTCACTAGAGAAAATACAACATCAGGACTAGATTATTCTTTTCTGTTTCTACAAACAGACTAGCACAAAGCAAAGGAAACAGAAATTAGATATCAAAATTAAGTTCCCAGTCTCTTAAGAGTCAGAAAAACAGAGTAAAATGTAGCCTGCAATGGAAGAGCAAAAGTTCTCTGAGGACTGAAGGCAGTGTTCATGTGACGCTTCCAGCCCATGGTGGTTGGAGGCTGCTGCGTTCTCCCAGAAAGTGTCCCAGCTGAGGCTGTTTTGGCTGGCACCACACCAGCACTCAGCCTCCACGCCACAGAGCTGGGCTATGCCCCCAGAAGCCACGCACACGTACGCCACTGGAAAGCTCTTGAGTGCGTCACCAGGAATAAAGAGGCGCGATGGGTCCTTCACATAGAGTTCCACGGGAGTTTATTGGTGAACACATGAAGGGCTCCAGGGGTGAAGGGCCAGGAGTACAGCAGTGTCCAGGGTATAAGTACGAGGGTGGCCAGGGTACACAACCCAATGGGGAAACATGGAGGGAGGAGCCAAGGACCAAGAGCTAATGGGAGAGCGGGCAAGGGAGAACATTCTAGGACATGAACTTATAAGGGGTACAGGGGGTGGAGAGTTAGCAAACCAATCAGGGTAGCAGAACTGGGGTACATTAACGTAAAGGGACAGAGCACCTTAGGAGAGGCCCTTTCAGTCACCCTGCCTTAAGGCTTACCCAAGGGGGTTGGTTCAAACTTCGGAGCTGTCTCTCCACCACTGGGCCCACAGCCATGGGGGCAGCCGCCACAACGTTCATGGGGCTCTCAGCACAGGGCAGCCTGCACAGCAGCGAGTGAGGTTTCTATGTTCACATGGAGATAAACAGCCAGCATGCTCAGCTGTGAGTAAATTCTCCCAGTAATGAGTGATAAATTGGATAATGGAAAATACAAGCACTGGGGAAGCACAAAGCCTTTGGACACTCTGTCTGGTAGGCAAGGTTCAGTGAGCTTCATTAAATGACCAATTTTAGCTTACTCTAAAGGGAAAAAGCCACACAGTATTAAGGGCCTGCAGAGAGGTGTACAAGCAGGGGCACAAAGGCGAGGAGCTGAATTAAAACAGTTCTGAGAATAACAGTAACCAAATAAATGTCCTGAGAGGAGTCTGGATGTTTTCTTCATCAGCTGTGATCCTCACAATGGGGTAGAACCAGGACAATGCTATTTCATTTCATGGGTATTTTCCACATGAAAACAAAGCCCAGATACTTTCCAGTGCTTTCATGAAATATCCATATTTTGATTGAAAAGATAAGGGGTTTTTATTATTTTCCTTCTTTCCCCCAGTCTCTGCTTCTTTGTCTCTCTCCTGCTTTCAAAAAAAAATTGATAATAGACTGCTGCCCTGAGAAGTCTCACAAAAGAGAAAAGGTGAATTTATTGTGTCCTCATGAAAAGCTTTAGCTAAGCCCCATGTTCCAGCAGAAATACATTTCTCTAAAAATGTTTCAATCAACTCAATGCTCTTCATCTAGGGCAAGCACAAAAGAGGGCAGCTCTGGCTGACCCTGCTCCTAGAAGGCAGCAGCAAGGGAGGAGCTTTTCTGCTGAACCCCCTTTATGATGAGGGGAGGCAGGTCCAGTCAGGCAGACATGTCAGTGAAAATGAGATGAGAAGGGAGTGAGAAGAGAGCTGGGAGGCTACCAAATAACTGAGTGAAGACCCAGCTCCAAGACAGTTTATAGAAAAATCTAGATTTTTTAGAACACTTGTGCCTTTAAACATTGTGGCATAAGTTAAAATTAAAGACAAGGTAAAGAAGCTGGAACTTCCCCCATTTTACACTTTTGCATCACACTCTATTTTCACATATTCATGACTATTACTTGGCTAAGGGACATGATTTGGCTGTGAACATTCTTAAGGAAAGTCACAAGGGACTTAATTTTTGAATGCTATTCAACACTCCATTTTTTTTGAATGACCAAAACAAGAATATATTTTTTAAAGTCTACATTGGGAGCCTATTTCTGCAAGGACTGTATTTATTTAAATTATAGAGTTTGACTCTAATGAAAGCAGAAATTATCCTTGAGTGAATGATTAAAAATAAATGATCTGCTAACAGCATATACAGACTGTATTGTCATTGCAGTGGGACGAACACAAATTCAGAAGACTGAATGGGTGTACATCCAGCATTCAAAAATCACAAAAAGCAAAAAACTTCATTAAGATTTTGTCATTAACAAATTCCAGTGTATTTGCAAAATGAAAACAAATAATTTTTCATTTTTGCTCTACACAAACACAACTATTCTATATTTTAAGGGGGCAAGACCACAGACATTTCAGGAGTTTATTTGCCAAAGTGAGGTTTTTGTTTTTCACTTGCCTAACAGAATGCACTTCTGGGAAGAGATTCTGAGAGTGGCATTTCTAGACCTTTCTGTGCTCCTGGTGTTGCTGTGGATGCAGGACTTGCCACTCACATGTCATGTCTTGTTTTTCCACATTATCTGCTGCTATTTCTGCCTTACAATAAAGGAAATCCAAGAGGAAAGAAAAAAGCCTCGACCAAATGACTTCACAGAGCCCAGGTGGATTCCCAACATGTATTTTTAGAAGCAAGGCTGACAAAAATCTCTTTGCATTTCTAGTGCTGGGGAACCACATCTAAGGCTGCGTGTTTGTGCCTGCAGGGTGGGGGCTGAGCCAGTAAGGTAAAACAGAGAAGAGCAGTATTTCAACAGACACATCTTGACAGTATTCCTTGTCGGTACAGTCTTTTGTACTTAAGGTGCTGTACGTGTGACATGTCATCTCTCCTCATTTCCTGTGAGTGTCCTCATTTTCCATTGAGGGCTTGGCACATGTACAAAAACACTTCTGTGACTCTAACTCCATGGGAGAAGAAGCTGACAAGATACAGGACACATGCTTCCTCATGTGGACAAGGGTAGGCATTCAGGCCACAGCTCATTGTTTTCACTGATTTTAGAAATCTAAGATCAGAATATGATAGCAGTACAGGTAATCTGAAAGCAAAGTAGTTCCTTAATTCCCAAAGGATGCGGAGACAAGGACCAAAAGCATTAACAGAGTGAGGCTTTTGCTCATACCTTCTTCACTCCAGATACCTTCCTATTGCAATTCAGGTTGCCACTCAAGTAGCCATAGGCAGAATAGCCAGTGTCTTGAGGTGACTTTATGATGTGTATCCCCTATTGCTGCTGCATGCCCAGAAATTAATTTTGTGCCTTTTCTGTGCCTTTAAGCCTGAGATGGGGAGAGAGAAAAAACTGAGTGAACTTTTCAAAACAGTTGTTCAAGGACACACATACACACTCCTCTGCGTTCTCCTGCTGCAGCAGCAAGAGCAGAGGAAGCGCCCTGCTTGCTTTTCAGCCAGCTTTCGGCTCCTTTTCTCCAGAGGGAGATGGAGGGTTGAACTTTGTTTTCCTGGGACTTTGGTATTTTCCCTTCTTCTCTTCTGGAATGTTTCAACATCAGAACACATCAGGAGATTTTTCCACCGAGGGCCCTGAGGTGGGCCCACACTGACCCAGCTCCGAGGAGCAGGAGAGAGACCACACCTACAGAAGGACTCTGAAATCTTCACAGGTTTCATTCCACAGTGAGAGGTTTTATTATTTAGCATTATTATCCTTTTCCTGTGTGTTTGTTAAAAAAATAGTTTTTATCTCTTTCACTTTCCTCCAAGGAAATTTTTTTTTTTCCATGAACATGGTGGGGGAGGACTGGTTGTAACCTGCCTTCTATCAGAGGATATTTTCCTCCAAATTTGTTCAAACTGGCACAGCAAGGTAGAAACTATTCACCTGGGGGTGGGCAAGAGTATTCTGTCTACCTGAGCACAGAGCAGGAGCAGTGGAGCTGACACTTACACCTGCATGTTTAGTGGGCCAGAACTTCTGCTATGGTACCCAAATTGTCCCCAGTACAACTTCAGCAGTTGCAGCCAGTTCTGGGTAGTTGTGGAGATGCCTGTGGAAATCAAAATCTTGTAGACATGGAGAAGAGTGAAATTAATTTTTACATTATAAATGCATTTTGAAACTAAATAAAGTATCCTCGCATGGGTTGGTATTTATGGCTCTATTTATGTGTACTCTATTGCTGGAGAAAACAAGATTTAAGTGGATAACAAGGAGAGGGAGAGCTGGCATGATGAAGGACACCATTCTCAAGAAGCAGCAAAGCTGTTGAGAAAGCAGTGGATGGTCACTCCAAACTGGCAAAAGAGTGGGTTGGGGTTCCCAGCTATTGACAGGACAAAGTCAGAAATTCTCAGTACTGAGCAGTTGAGGAATTGTTAGTGGCGGGTACCTGCACAGGAATAGCTACATGTAGTCTTACAGCACTTAAACATTTAATTAACTTGATATAGTGGGAGTCTCATCAAATTCTCACAGGAAAAATAACTGGGAAGCTCTTTTGGCTCTCAGGAAGACCCATGGCTAGGCGAACTGTCTGTTTGTCCCAGACTTCCCACAGACAATTAACTGCTATTTCTTCCATGGTTGTAATTCTTCTAATTGACACTAATGCATATTTAAAGACATTGCCCGTTATCCTTTTGCTGATTGCAAATATAAGTTCATAAAAATTACTTCTCTTTTATTCTTTCCTGTTTCTAAAAGCTGATAATATCCATCACTGTATCATGCACAGTAGAGTTTTGGACTACAGCTGAAATTCCTAGGCATTATTACTGTGGAAAATGGTCTTATTAATAATAGATTGTTGAAAATATTGAGAAAAAAATCTGTAGATTTCTTATTGTAATGATTATAATATTGTGAGTTTGATTAGGTCATCCAGGCAAAATCTGGAGTTCTGTCTGAAATACTGCATCCAACACTAAAAATTAATTATATACAAAGTGACCTTGTGTTGATGAAATTTGCCATGCAATGGCAGCTAGCTACAGAAAGACTCAGGTATAATTCTGTGGCGTGTAATTAAAAAAAGGAATTAACCTAATAGCTGCTCTGCAAAAGCTTTTCTCTAACCATTCCATGTGCCTTGTCCCACTGTCCTGCTGAGGAGAGGAAGTGACAGAGAAGTTTGGTGAGCACATGGCAGCCAGCAAAGCTCAACCCAGCACAAATGAATTCAGCTTGAATGTCAGGTTTGAGCAGACCATAGTGCCTGTGTAGTGGTGTTTTACAGTGGAGTGACTGCACCCAGTTCTGGGAACAACAGTTCAAGAAAGACACAGACCTGGTGGGCCAGGTCCAGAGGAGGGCCATGAAAATGATCGGAGGTCTAAGAGAGTTTGGGTTTTGGCTGAGATAGCTAATTTTCTTCTTCGTAACAGGTACAGTGCTGTGTTTTGGGTTTAATAGGAGAATAATGTTGATAATACACTGATGTTTTAGTTGTTGCTTAGTGGAGCTTACCCTAAGTTAAGACTTTTTGATTTTCCATGCTCTGCCAGTGAGGAGGTACACAAGATGCTGTTGAGGCAACATGGCCAGCACATTTCATGGATGATGAATATCTCAGATGTTCAGTGTAGAGACTAGGGGGACTTGACTAGGAGGGGCAGTCGCTGCTCAGGGATGGGATGGGCATTGTTCAGCAGGTGGTGAGCAACTGCATTGTGTCTCATGTAATTCTCTTGGATTTCATTCCTTTCTCCCTCTCTTTCCTTTTCACTTATTACTATTATCAATAATAACAGTAATAATTTATTAATAATACTTAGTATTAATATTGTTTAATTTGTTTCAACTATTAACAACAACTATTATTAAACTTCCTTAACTGAGGAATTTTACCTTTTCTTTCATTGTCAGTCATTTAAAGACCACTGCTAGTCCATATCTATTTACTTTAATGCCAGGAATTACAGTAGTACGTGAAATATGAAATACAGTTTTCAAAATCAGAATTAACAAGTATTTTCACTGAAACAGATGGACAAAAGAAATATCTACATGGAGTCATGGAGTAGAAAATTATGGATATTTCAGTAAACTAGAGTAAAGTAAAGGTTCTTAAAGGGGCATTAGGTGCTAAGTTAAGCAAACAGAAGCAAGTTAAAGATGTCTGCTGTGCTGAGGGATTACCTGCCTAAATCATTAGGCAGAAATAAAAAATGTGAAAATTACAAAAATCTCAGGAAAAATAGAGAAAAGTAGAGAAAATTACTGCAGCAAATAGAAGATTAAATAAGAAATATGTAGCATGATAATACTTTGATTGGTCTACTGTTAACCATCTACTAATTACTTGTATTAACATAATTAAGAGTAACATGATTTTTCACCCTTCCCGAATAAAACAGATAATTTTCCGGTTAACGTGGGAACCCTAAACTAAACAGTCCATTGGTCTATTGTTCTTTAACTTTGAACACAGAATTTCGGAATGAAGCATGATTTTTGTTAGCATTTCAAGCATATAATATTTCATAATCAATAAAATAATTGGATCTATAAAGCTTGGATTCACATATTTAATATAATCAAGCTGGTTTTGTCCTAAAAATTACAAGCTTTAGAGAGTGAACACCTGTGTCTGGTGAGAAGCTGGTGGAATCAGTATGGATCTGGCTTTACCTTGTTAAGTAATGTATATTCACAAAAGTAAAATTTAAATTATTTGATTTATGTCACAGTGAACTTAGACAAATTGTGGTGCATGCTAGTCAGCCAAAAAGACCACAATTCAGCATAATCAAGGTTTTCTTGAATTGTTACAAATTGAGACCATCCATAGGTGTGCTCAGTATTTCATTGTGCTTGCTTTCAAGACAGAAAGCAATTTTTTTTCATTGCTAACACTAATTCTGGACTTCAGTGATAGAGAAAGTGGCAGTGCTGTTGGCAGGTGAATAGGGTAGACTGTGCTCTGTATGAGCCCTTTATGAAAGAGCAATTCAATATATCCACATGGTTTCCTAAGAAATCAGTTCTTTGGATGTGTTTGGGGCACAAATTGTGAGCCTTTACAAAAATGGAGGTCTTTTCTGGATGTGGCAGTATGCTCCATTGTTCTCTGTTAGCCTTCAGGTTAGGGTACTTCTGAAAAAGCTCCTCTCTCTACTGAGAGAATTCAAACCTCTCTCTAATCTCTCTGACCAGGAGGAGTGTAATCCAGCCAAACGCCCTTGTTTCTGTCAAAGTTGGGACACAGTGCAGGAAACAAGTATAGAAGGTGGACTACATCAGTGTGGCTTCAGAGGTATCTGAAGTTCATGAAGAAACAATATTTCTCAAAAAAAAAAGATTCCCAGTGAGTTCACATTTTAGGTTGTTCAAATAAAATCAACACCCCTTTGCCACCTATTTTGTGTAGTACTTTAGAAAGGAGTTCACACTGGTACAGAAGGTTTGCCTGAGGCAAAAGCTGGTAAATAAATCTGTGAGTTGATGATGTGAGTAGGCTCTCATGGTGTGATCCAAGGTCTCTGAATCCAAGGTATGGACTCCACAGTTTAATTCCAAATAGAAAGAAAATGTTGGTGTCATGGCTTAGGTTCCCTGATGGGTGGAAGTTCAAATCAATATAATGCCTGATAATACACCTGGAGGAGTGGAGTGCTCAGTTGTTAGCCTTGCTTTTCAATTTTCCTTGCTCTTCCTGCGTCCCCAAAGACATAATCCTTTGTCTCCTCTACATTTGCAACCAGCAGTGATCATCACCAGGATGGGTCAGAGCCAGATTTCGGCTCCTCTTGTAGCAGGAAACACAAAGCAAAGATGGAGTTTGTTCACATCCCTGTAGTATTGGCATCTTCAAGCATCTGAGGACAATGTATGGAATCTGCAGTGTCCCACATATTTTATCAGGACACACAGTGTCCCTCCTAGCTCACAGCTTTGCTTCAGCTCATTCCTGGATTTCTTCTCTGTGCATTTCCCACTGTTCCAGTGCCCCTTTCTTCCGGTCTTCTTGGTTCCTTCCATACTGGTCCAGTTGCTTAAAATACCCTTTTGGATTAGTGCCAGTTGCTTTATCTCTTTTCAGTTCCTATAAATGAAGCAGCATTTAATACCTTTCCAGAAGAAGTGCTGCAATATCAAAGAAAGGCAGAAGCCATTAATCCCTGGCTAAGCTCTCTTCCAGGTGGAGACCTGCTTGTTGTTCTTCAGTCTGTCCATTGCTGATAAAGAGCATGAAGGGGCCCACCCTTCCTGCTCAAGATGTCAGAACAAAATAGCATCTGGCAATACTGTGCAGATTTTATTGTATTTTGTTTTAGTATAGGAGAAAGCAGAGTTTGTTAGATATTTGTTTTGTAAATTCCATTTCCATTTTAATTAGAAGGCAAGTTCCTGCAATTTCTATCTTAATTACCATAATCTGCTTAAAGTCAGCATGATGGGTACCACCAGGAGAAGCAGCTGGGTGGAAAAAGCAGCTGCTTTACCCTGGGTGGAAATCTTTAAACAGATAAGTATTGGAAATAGGTCTGCAATCCCTCTTTTTGAGACAATATCCATGTACAGAAGTCATTTCATGGCATTGTGTACAGTAGGATCTATGCAGTAGGGGAGAAACAGTTTAAAATGTATCTCTGCATGAATAAAAATTGTCATAAAGAAAACTCATTTTCTGTTTGGTTTGGGGTTTTTTTGTTTGGTTTTTGTTTTGTTTATGGAGAAGATCATATTGATGATGCTCATGTTTTCTTGGGAAATGACTTATATGGGTAGGCACGTATTATGGATTTCTTCACTATTGAATTTTATGCCTGTGTAACTCAATTGAGTCCAGAGCTAGAGTGAAACAGCAGTAAATCAGACTCTATTATTCTTAGTTACTTATATAGAGTCACAAGTTAAATTCACTGTGATATAACCAGGAATCTGTGTGGGAAGGTACTTTAAAGAGTCTCTTCAGTGAAAGCCATCAATCTTTCTGACTGCACTAACCTCTGCTCCACAGCCCACTGTGCAAACAAAGAGAGTTTCAGAGGGTGCTTTAGAAGGGCATCCTCATCTGCCACCTCAGAGTAGAGAAGCTGCTGCAGAATGAGTGGGAGCACTCTGCTCTCTCTCACCTATACTGGCTTCATTCTTTATTAACATCGTACAGCTTAGGTTTAAAACTGGTCTGGAGGAAATTAGTGTAACAAAACTCATGGACAAGATCAGGGAAGTGAGGGGTGATTGCATTTTATGGAATTTCTAGGCAGGTTAATTTTACCCATTCAGGTCACTCTCTCACAGCCTACTTTCACTCATGCTTTCATGTCTATATGCTTACAAGCCCCCAAATCTGAGTTCTCAAGTGGTCTGGTCATAATCAGATGTGTATAACAGAAAGGATAAAAGATTCTGCCTATTGAGCCTTCCTGTCTTTTCAGTTTCTGTTGACTACACCTGACAAGCCAGTTTACTTTTCTATTATTTAGGAGTTACAGCTGTTACAGAGTGACCCTTTGCTTCAGAATCACATGTACTTCAGACTCCACAAATCTTGGGCATGGTTGCTGCTTATTGTCTGCCTGAATTTGTTTGAAATACATTTTAAAATCCATACATCTTGATAGTTATCATCTGTTTTCCCACCAGGCTGACACGAGCAGGAATGGCATATGTGATGTGTTGTAACCTTGCTGCACCCCTTCTGTGGTCAGAGAGGGTCTTCCCCTAACAAGTCACCTCTGCTGAGCTCTCGGCAGAGTGCAAGCCTTCAGGGAGTGAATAAACATCACATTCCTCAACTTGATTGAGGGGGAACAGTCACTGCCAATATAGGTCAGTGTTTTAACACTCACAGCAACCTTAATATATTTTTTAAAGTCTCTTCAAGTATAGCTCCTAAAAATACCCAAAATCAAAAAGCACATGCCAAAGGGAAATTTTCTAGGTTTGGGCCCTTGATTGATAGTGGACTTGATTTTTATTAAAAAATTGATTTTTCACTGGTTCTTCAAACATATACAACCAGAGGAAAGGAACATGTCAAAGCATTTTGTTTAGCATTATTTTTCACATTTTTTAATAAACTTTAACTCAAAATTTAATACTGAAGGTAAATTAAATCTGAAGTGCTATTAAAGAGTCTTGAACACATGTAGAAAGGGTCTCTTCACATTGCCTGTATTTCTGGCTTTAAATTGTTCCATGAATATCTTCAATATTTTGAGTGCTAACATTTAAGAAATTAATTTATTAATTATGTGGCAGTATGATCTTCACAGCCTCCTATTAAAAAAAAAAGAAAACAGGCTAAATGACTCTGGCTACCATTTACATAAGGTTTTATTGCACTCACAGTTGGAACAGTCATGATTTCTTTGGAAACCTTTTTGTGTGGATGCATCCAAGCAGCTAATCTGAAGTTAACCACATAGAAATTGATTGTTTAATTGAATAAAAGCTGCAAGATTTTGATTACGATTGCTCACTGCAAAAGCATGAAATGTCCAAAGCGTTACTGTCACTGGACTGGCTAAATTAAAGTAACCAGGTTTTCTTACTACTTAAACTGAAGCCATTATCCCATAGTCTTTCATGTGGCTTTTGTCTGCTGAAAACACATTTAGAAAGACAAACATGCATTGGATTAGACAGAATCTAAGAACCACATTTTTCTTATTTATAATCTATGTACAAATTATTTCAGACCAAATATTGCCTTCTGTTCCATAGCTTCCATAAAGGCATGAAGCTGTCATTGACTGTTGGAGTCAAGCTAATAAGATTAACAGTTTGTGAGAAATGTCCCCAGCCATGCAGGAAAAAACAGTTTTGATCATTTAACACCATAAATTTCATCCTATCACTGTAGTTTAGAAGTATCTGTGGATATTACGTGTCCCAAATCTAGTGATTAATTAATTTGTTGATGAGACCTATCTTGTGCACTGCCTTTTACCTTGTAATGAATAGGGAGTGAGTTAGGGTCTACCATCAGGAAAAATTAAGATATGAAAGATGTTATCATATGAATTTTTTATGTGCATGAGGGAGGAAATAAATATGATATATGTTCCTTTAAGATATGTGGTTAAATGAAATAGCCACGGCTTCCAGATACTCTGCAAACATGCTTGTCTGCTGCCATAATGCAGTGGAACATCCAAAGTAAGCATCACTCTGGTTTTGGCTGCATCCAGAGAGGTCAAGCACGTACTTGGCTATGTGGCTCAGCTAAGCGGCGCTCTTGGTTCTTGATCTTCTGCAGCTCCAGGAACAGGAAGGGCTGATTTCACCTCAAGCTACAATTTTCTTGGAAAACAATGTGGGTAAATTCCAGAATAAAAGAGAGAGAGGAATACCTGCCAAGTGTTCAGCGTGCTTCTCTCTCCACACGATTTATCATTTGCTCTCCTTAGAGTTTAAACAACCAGCAGATTTCTGCTAAGTCCCTGACTTGGCTAGAAACTGGAAAACATCAGCCACACCATCTGGGTCCAATACAAATGAGGCAGAAAGCAGAATTTTCAAAATGCCAGAGTCCCAGCCTTCCAAGTCCTCAGTCACTTGTATCTTCTCCAGTCTCACTTTGGTGAAGTTGATTTTTTTTCCCCATAAAAACACTTATTTTCCACCACTGACTGATGATATTGCACTGCTGAATGCTTGTCCCACAGCCATGTACCCTGGGTGAACCTCAAGCAAAAGCGATAACAAGTTCAAACCTGTGGGACCCCACAGAGGCCTCTGATCTACAACACGTGGTGGAGAATTTCCTCACTGCTTCTGAGAGGAGCAGAAGAGGCTAATTTATTCAAAACAAGGATTCCCAAAAGCTCTCACTGAACTACATGCGAAGTTTGGCTGGAAATCTGTCACAGCTTCTTCCAGTGCATTGCCTCATGCTGGCTGGCATGGCTTTCCCTCCTTCCAGAGCAGTCCCACAATGTGCCATGCCCTCCTGTGGGAAATCACAAGTTCCTGCTGGGTTTGTGCCAAAACCCCAACTGCCACAGGGTTTGGAAGCCTGATATTAGAAGAGCTGTGTGGCAAGGTGTCTGGGAGACTCACAAACCCCAGACCAAGCTGGCTTCCCCTCCCATCTGGAGGAAGCACTAGAAGGCTGAATATCTTTGGGGTTAAGCTGGGGTTGCAAGGTCCCTCACTCATTTGTTGTTCCTCATGACATCAGGACTCCCAGCTCCTGACAACACCAGTAGGCTGCTCTGGCTGGCCTTGGAATTCCACACAGCAAGCTCAAAAATTTGATTTTACCTTTTAAATATTTGATTTAAATATTAAATTAATTTTAAAAGCCCCAAAACCAAAACAAACTTCAAAATATGTTCTATTTTTCCTGAAAAGTTACAAAATATTCAGAATTTTAGAATTTTGTGATGAACAGGATCTTCTCAATACTGAATAACATTGGATCAAATAAAAAACTGTTCAGCACTATTCATTCCATCAGCAACACGTACAGGAGGAAGGGGAACATCATCCCTCCCAGAGACCAGGGCTAAGCCAATAGATATCCTGACCCTTCCATAGCTTCTGGCCTAAAATTACAACTAAAAGAAAGGGGACAAAGAGAGAGAGAACTATCCTCGTGGGTAAAAAAATATTTTCATTTGATTAGAAGGGTGAGTGTTGGAAGCTTGAGAGAAGCTCATTGCCTTCCAGTAAGAAAACCCTAACAATGTACCAAATTGAATTTTTTAAACACGGTTTTAAATATAATGGATTTCAACATGCAAAGTGATGGATCTTTCTGTTGCTTTCCAAATGAGATTCTTTAACACAGGCTTGTTTTTCCACTAGAGGTTGAATCTCTGGCAAATGTTTTGATTCACTCTTCCCAAGTTCATATTTGTTTGCAGCAAGATAAGAACTAACTTGCGAGGTAGCAGCCCACAAACTTTGCACAGAGTGATCTTTAAATAGGATTCTGATGAATTCACACAGGATTGGAATGAAACACCACAAAACATTTACCTTGAAAAGCTCCAGTTTCTTAAATCAGTTTCCCCAGAGTACATTTACAGTAGCTGTCACCAAAGATAGCTTATTGCTGATGAGCCTCAAATGAGCACTTCAAGTCCATGAAAGAGAAGGTGCATAAGCAATCACATTAGTGCTACCTAACCAAGCTAAATAGCATAAGACAACTTTAATTTGCGTGCTGACAAGAGCTAAATTGCAGGGTTCACCTGTAGCAAAAGTAAATCACATGGTGATCATTGCGTTTGCTTTTTTTGTACTGGCATCTTCCAAGTACACCATAAAAATTCTGGTCACCTAAAGAAAAGTATATTCCAAAGCTAAATGTCATCATTACTTCAAATTACTGTGAATTCTAACACAGAAAGCAATATTTGGTAGCCTCTAGCCAAACAGTAGCCTTTCAACAGTCCTCCGCATGAAACAGTAAAAGTACTTATAAAATGTAATACATTTTTGCAATGCCACAGCCATTCAAATACTTGGAAAAAAAAAATCCCTGATAACAGATGGAATGTTTTTTGACATTAAAATATGCATTTTTTTTTTTACACATGGCAGTGAATGAGAAAAGTGTTAGCTTAATAAATAGTGATGCTCATGGGTACTGAGTAGTTTCAGTTGGCTTCTTTTCTGTCAAATATTCTGTCTTTATGATATTAACACAAATTAGAAATAGCTTGTAGTTTCACTCTCTACCTTTCTGTGCTCTCTTATATTACATGTCAGGATGTTTAGCAGTATAATATAGCACTACTGGCACAGAAGTAGCATTACCTATATACATAATTTTATGCAGCTACTCCAAGGAGCTCTAAAAAAACCCCAATTTCCATAGCTCTGCAAGCTCCAGCAGTAGCACTGCTCCCTTTCCAGAAAGGAGTAGACGTCCTTGAGAGAAATCTAAGAAATACAACTGTCTTCATGCTGAATTGGCTCTCTCTTGCCACAGGATGTGTATCACAGCTGGTTTATTTAATCTACTGGGACGTCCTTGACTTTTTTATTATTTTCCCAGAAAAATTTGGATCTTACTGTTTCATCTTGAAATTTCAGCTTTACGTAGAGTGGCTATATCTCCAACCTCACTACAGTTGGCAAATATCAGAGAAATTATCTGTAAACCTCTAAAAATTGCTATTGATTTCTGTATAACCTTTTCCCTTTCGCACTTTTTGACTTGTTCTTATTTTAATCACAATACCATTTCTTTTGAATTCTTTGGCTGAACCTTATGAATAACCTAAACCTCATTTCTCATTTCTGTTAGTCCCGTAGTCACAGCCATTTCAGGCAACAATGGACTCTAGAACGCCTAGGGAGAAAAATCAGATTATATATAAGAACATTTTCAATGTCATTTTTCTAATTTGCATAAAATCATTGCTGTTTTTTGGACACATTAAAGGCTAGTATTACCGTGAGTTAATTAAAATAATTCCATGAATTTGAAGCAATTGTACTGTTACATTATTTCATGTTGCATAATCAAGGAGCTTTCTACTGAAATCACCCACTTGATTTTAGTATGATGAGCCCCATGGCAAAACAGAAGCTGAAGTGCAACCTCCCACTTCCCTCCCCCTTCCAGAGGAATATTAAAGAGCATTCGAAGTCCCTAACAAAGATCCTGGTGTGGAAAGCAGAGAGAGACTGCATCACAATTAGCAATTCAGTCATTTTTACTGCACGATTTCACATTTCAGCTGACAGTTAATTCATTTATGAAGTGGTATTGGGTGTTCCTTGTGATGCTTTCCAGTATTTAGGTGCAATGGAGAGAGAAAACCTACCATGACATAAGAAGACACCCCATAGTGATGAAGAGATGTATTTGGCAAACCTTATATAGACGTAATCAAGATGATAATCACTGGGTGTTCCAGCTAGAACCACAGCATTTGCTCTTCAACATTGTTTGTTCATGAGTTGACTTCTTACAGTCAGTTTCAATTTACCCTAAATTTCCACGTATATACCCCTAGCCCACACCTCATGTCTTTCAAATGCCTCATCTGTGTAGTTTCCTCTAGAAATCTGAATAGAAATGGAAGCTTACAGAGGTAGGGAAGATATAGTCTGTCTCAGGAAGGATTTTGAGCACTACTTAAGATGCCTGACAAAGAAGTATGTTCAAATTTTTCTGTGCCAGACTCACAGTATGTCAACAGATACAAAGTTAATGAAGATTCATGCAGCAAAATCAAAGGTATGCATCAAGAATTTCATATAATCAGATATTAGAACTTATAGCTTCATATCTTTTCACCTTCAGCAGTGAAACAAAAAGAGTAGGCAATTACCAATCCTTTTCTGTCTCCTCTAACCAGAGCTGAGGCCTCACATACACTGCATTAAGCTACTTTTTAAAATTAATGAAGACTAATTAAAGAAAATAAGCCTCCACAAGAAAAAAAGAAAGAATTTGCTTTTGTAAAGACAGCTCTAGTAACTACCACAAAATACCACTCCACTCTAGAAAGCCAATAACTAACTGTAATATGAACTGATAAATGTTGTCTCTTTCCAAGCAGATCAGGTAAGTGAATCAAATGGTAGTTTTAACTCTTATTTTCTGTAAGGTTTTATTAATAAAAATGTTATGAAACTTCTGGTCAATCTGAGCTAAGTGAAATCACATCATGGAAGAGTAGAAAAAAAATAATTAATAAAGATTTAAAGAAACCGTTACAGGTCAGTTTATCTGTTCTAGTTTCAGATGGGATGGAGTTAAGGTGAAAGTTGGAAGATACCTGTTTTATTTGACAAGAATAGGGTCAACCTGTAGGGAGATGTCCTTGAATAATTAGTTTTAGTCCTGTCATGGACCACAGGTAGTATTAAAGTGCACATGCACTCCCTGAGTGTTATCTCCTACTGCCACTGCCCGAGGCATAACACCAGGCTAGACCTCTAGCCTGGCTCTATAAGTATTTCTTTTGTTCTTAAAACTGCTTAACTTTTCATTGCTGACTGCAACATGAAGTTTGGAAAAGTGCTAATGAAATATGCCAGTAAAACAAAGCTGTATGCCAATGCAGAATAAGAATGGACTAACAAACAAGAAAGACCTGGATAACCTCAAGGATAGCAACACAAGAAGAATCATCAAACTTATTAACACAAGAATGAAAACTCATTAATATTTTGCTAAGGATTTTGCTTTAAACAATATCTTGATACAGAAAGAGCAAAGTAATATAAAGACTCAAAAAGATGCAGCCGTGAAAATGTAGATGTTATTATTGTAGAAGCATCTTCAGGGGAAGTGGGAACATATTAATATCATCATAGCTGTACTTCTCAGGAATGTTTTTTGACATTTCACACACTTATGTTCAAGAAACCCTCATCCAGACTGGGCTGGTTTCAAGGAATGGGCTACTAAGCTGCTGAACTAAACATAGGTGGTGTTAAGAGAGGAGGCCATAGTTACCTCTAAACTGCAGTCAGAGAAGATGATGCAGTCAGAGTGCTGTGTGGAAATACCAGCTTTAAGCTAGCAAGCTTGGATACTGTCAACAGTCCAATAGCAAAAATAAATAGTTCAACTTGGGCTAAACTGCTGTCAAGAAAGTTTCATATACTATTATGGCTGAAACACACATAGTTGGTAATACTGAATAGTACTTATTTTATCTTTCTCTCTCTTTTACATCAAGGGTGAGATGAACCCAATGCCCCATTGCTGGTGTGTGCCTTTCATTATCTCCAACTGATGAATTCTCATGATCAAGATTTTTTGTGCATGTACAATAATCAATTTTTTCTTTAAAATTTTATAAATTACATGGTACAAATGAAAATATCCAACAATTATAAATTCATTATTCCTTTAAGTTCAGAGCACTAAAGATTGAAAATTTGTATTCTTTCCCTTCCAGTCTGTGCATAAACATTTTATTTTAAAGATATTCTGTTGTTCTAAAGAGAAGAAAACAGAGTAATTCCTTATTTACTGCAAATTCTGATATCTCATTAGAATCCCTGCTCAGTATCTCTCCAGATACAACTCTGACCTTATTGTAGTATGAGTATCATTGATCAAGAGACAGAAACCTGTCAAATCTCTCTTAATGTGGGAAAACAGCAGCAGAACACAGATATAAAGAAGTCATTCCTTATGGGCAATTTTTTAATATATATAAAAATAATACTACTTCTGGAGGAAAAATAAATTTCTTGTTCTGTACAATTAAACTGCAGAGAGAAATTTTAGAATAAATAAATATGTTTTCTAAGTAAAAACTCACCATCTGTCATCTAATAGCTTTTTTCTGCTACAGTATCTACAAAATGTAGGGCTTCAAGATCTTTCAGATCAGCACATGACTTGCTCTGGACAGTGGAACAGTGCAACGCACACTGCAATCTTTGGATCATATAACAGGGAAGAGATGAATATAGGCAATAAGCCAACCTAAAATGAAAATAAATGCCAGTGTGCCATCTTTAAGGGAAACCAAGTATACATGTATATGCATAAGTATAGATGTAACATTTCCCTCTTGCATATGTTAGTGACTCAGTCACTTCCAGTGTACAACCCCTCAATCCCCTCCTTCCCTTAAATCAATCAAACCACCACCAAAAAGCAAAGCAAGTTAAAAAAAGAAATTCAAGTGGGGTTTTTTTTGGTTGTTTTTTTTTTTTTTTTTAATGAAATGTGGTGAAGTCAGTTTCTTTTAAGCTATGAGGGCTACAAGGACCATGACCTCTTTCTGTGAGGAAATCAGATTTCATTTGAAGAATTTGCCAGCTGTACCATTTTGAATTCCTTTATATGGATTATCTTTGTGAGATAAAGTCATCTGTACCACAACAGAAGATAAAGTTCTTGTTTACAACTAAGCTTCTTTACACTGCTAAAAGAACCTTTCCCATTTACTCTAAGATCTTTCTATTGCTGCCTTAGAGGAGTAAACAAATTTAGCTGAAACTAGATGAGTATCAGGTTCTTGCATACATAGAGAACAGAGCTATATGAGGAAAACCCTGACATGTAGATTAAAGAAAAGTTAATTAAGAAAAAGCAGGAAAGCTAAGCCCAAAGTTTTTACTCTCTGATTGCTGAATGAAGAACTACAAGATAAATGAATTTTTAGTTGTTTTATTTTATTGAAAAAGAAATACACAGAGCTATAATACTTATTTATTCTTCTGGTCTGTGTGGAATTTGAATAAACACATGCATTGCTGAATTTTACAGGCCCTAAAAATAAACTGGAAGAAAAAGTCATTAATGAGCTGGAAGAGAAGAATAAGAGACTGGGATTCAGGCCTTTGGGACTCATTAGTCTCTCTGCTTCTGTATCAAACATCTAGGGAACAAGAAAGTATCTTTGGATAACATTTCACAAACTAATTTGGTCTTTGAGCTGTGCATTTCACCCAGCTGAGTAAATATTATTTGCAGCCAACTGAGTAAGCTGTTACATGAGCGACAGTGAAATTGCTGATTTGGAGCACTTAAAGTGGGAAGGTCAATAACAACAGGAAGAATTAATAGGCATGTGGCTTGTATAAAGTTCCACAAAGTTTAGCCTCTCCTTATTGGCACTAACTCTTGGTTAGAAGCTAGAATCTGCAAAAGCAAGTCAATTCTTGCCTTGGGTTGCTGTGACAACCTTAACACTGCTGATGCAAACAACCTGAAATTGTATCTAAGAATACAATAAAACTGTAACTCCCAGCCAGACTTAAGGGTACAGGGAAGAAAAAATAAAATTAAAGAAGAGAGGGATTTTTATGGGATTTATTGTCTTTTTCTAAGTGAATCTATCAGATTTTTGAACAAAAAAATACAGAATTTATCTCGGTTTTGGTTTGTTCGTTCTTTTGCTCTTGCAATCTTAAGATCTTCATTATCCTTGAAAATTATGTCTACATTTAACCATTACAACATTGAACTGGTAGACTGGTAAACTCCACACTTGGTTCTGAATTCTCATCTTAGCTACAGCACAATTTGGATTCTTTTTATGCAAAATAAATGCATTTGTTTTCTGAGGAAATTAAAGCTTATCGAGGAAGAAAAGTGGAGCAGAGAAGAAAAAAAGCTAGCCCAATTCCAAGTGAGGTGTTTGTACAGATCAAGAAGAGGGGAATACTCCTGAGGCATCCTTGATCCACAGTTTAGACCCAGCCAGCATCGACTTCAGAAGGAAAATTATAAGAACTCATAGGATTAAAATTACTCCCCCGTAGTCACATAGCTTCCACATAATGTTGAAGAAACTCGAGGGTGTATGTATTCATTGTTAAAATTATTTCTCAGTTCCAAAGCAAGAAAAATGAGAAGAATGGGCACTTCTAATATATATTCAGTCATTGTTTTTATAGAAGGATTAATATACATAGATATCTAAGAGTCCTGCAGCATATCAGACAAATCCTTAATAGATAAATTTTCAGTAATACTAACAATTCTGGAAAAAAGTAGAAGAAAAAAGCATTGGAGACAGAGTCTGTGTATCATGAAAGAGCATAAACAGACAGAGATTGTCTTCAAAAATATTCATTAAATTGAATTTTCATAAATCACCTTTCAGAACAACTTTTCATAAATCACCTTTCAGAACAACTTTGGTATTTGGAAAGCCTGTTCTTCAGAGAAGCTAAACTCACAGACTTGACTTTGAGAGGTTGGAGGTGTCAGGAGTTGATAGTCTGTATCTAGTTATCCGACCCCCCTTTTTTTTTTTATTGGCAGTATTTATTTTCATTGAAGATGGATTAAACCAGGAGGAAAAATGCTGCAAGAATCCTTCTCAAATGTCCTGTTTCCCATTTTCACAGGTCTGCCTTCCATCCTATTGCCCCTTTGCACACACCACACATAGAAATACACTTCTGACTTAGAGGGCTAAACAGTGAGATCATCACCAAAAGAACTACTTTAAAATGAACATTACTGAAGAAAAACTAATATTACACATTTGCACCAGAAATTTAAGCCTAAAATTACACTCCTCTGACTAGAGAACAAAAAATTTATGATTCATCTCGTGTCTAATAAAAGCCAGCAAATCCTGAACCAGATTCCTTACCCTTCTTCTTAGGGGTTTATTTCACATGGATTCAGTTAATAAAGGCAGAATCACAAAAACACACAAGCCCAGATATACTCGCATCTTGACACTGCACAATAACATGAAACTAGTGATGCAGACCTGGATAAATAAGGTATATTAAAAGGACCACATGAATTAGCAAGATTAGCTCTGTTTATGAGAGATGCTGTCACATATTTCATACAAAGTACATAGATAGTACTAGATTCATCTTGCAAACTTATGATCTCCAGAAATCTGTACTGAATCCTTTCAGTCTCCTGATGGCAATTTCCCATAATAATAGGGACTACAGATTTGCAGAAGCACTGTCATGATAATAAGCTCTATTTCAATGAACAGCAGTTTTGTTCAGTTAAAAAAAGTTCTTCAAAAAAAAAATAAAAGATATATTCTCAAGCTATATTCCAAAAAAAAACAAAAAAAAAAAGGCACTTAAGGAAAATACTTTCAATTTCCAATGTCACAGAAGGCAAAAGCTGAAAGCAATTTTTAAGGGGATCATTAAAAGCATTTTTAGAAACAGTTTCATAATGAATGCATTTCCATGAAAGAAAAATTTATTCTTTCTTTATAAAGGCTAAATATCCAAGTGCAAAATTTTTGTGGCAGAGTTAAAAAGTCTACCCTGAGAGAACAATTAAAGTTATACAGTTTCATATGATCCCATGATGTTTCATCAGACACCTGTTAATGACCTCACCAGGGACCATGTAATTCTCTTTGTCCATCATTTTTAGAAGACTGGGTATTAAACATTCTCTTCTTCTATTTCTCCTCAAGGTTTCTGTGCTGGCTGCAGATATGAGAGAGGAATCAGTAAGGAAGGAGCTGTGAGAGAAGTTACTCCTGTTTCAGCTCATTGTGATTTAAATATTGTCCCGAGGCTAGTGGTAAAAGCAAAGAAAATTTCTTCCATCTCCTCCACTGTGGAAGTAATATTTATATCTCAATCATTTGCAGATAGACTATTAATATTGGGGAAGTATTGATTTATAGAAGTACCCTGTCTTCAAAGAGCGAGTCTGCTCAGGTCCTTGATTCAGCAAGGTGTTTGGGCACATGCCTGGCTTAAATGTATGGATGAGCTAATTATTTAAAACTATCAGTCAGTGGCAGCAGTTAACAGCATCACACACAGCAGCTGACTGAGGGCTGAGGCACGGCTCTGATAACCTATAGATTACAAATATCAAACTGTGACCACCTGCCCTGTTGCCAGCACAAAAGCACCGGAAAATGAAAACAATCCAGCAAACAGATAGCTTGAGTGAAGGTGATTTGCTCTAGGTGCCTGCTTATTCTGCCTTGTGGAAGCCTAGAAGATAAGGGGCGAATGTATTTATCTCAAACAGTGGTAGCTGGAAAGCTGTGGAGACAACCAAGGATTGTTGGTAATAGTCTGAGAAAGAACAGGATGTGACTGTAGAAGGGGGCCATAAGGAGGTAGGGCAGCACTTTTCTTGGATAAACATCCTTTTTTTCTGATTCCTGGAAATAAGCACAATGCAGTACAGTGCAAGCACAGGAATGAGATCAAGAAACCAGCAGGGACTGTTAACCAAAGACTGAGTCAGTAGAGAAGGATCAAGACTGCCAAGGACTGCACATGATAACTAATTTTCATAGAAAGGTTATCTGCAGGGTAAGGAAACATTATCTATAAAAAGCGTACACTTACCAAGCCCAGGTGGTGTTGTCAGGACCCTAGACATCCCATTGCTGGATCAACACTGGAGCCAGGACTGGCGATCTTCCTCTCTTCTTTTTTTCTTTTCTTTCTGTCTCCCTCTCTCCCTGATTTTCCTTCTCCTCCCTTTCACCCTACTCCTTATTATACTGCAAACTAACTTATACCAATTTCCATGCCAAGTGTATAATTTACTAATAAAACTCTCTTAAGTTTCTTCTGTGGACCTTTTGACTTATTTAGTTCCCTCCTCACCCCATTTTCAAGGAAAGTAACACAAAAGATGACACAATCTGAAGGCTTCATTTAGAAAATAGGGGCTGATGTTTGGGTTGAATTCATACCTCTAATGGTAAGACAAGCACTGAGGATCTTGGATGAGCTATTCTGCATATTAGAAAGGTACTTACTGTTAAATATTGATGGTAGAGGCCTTCATATGCTGTTCTTCTCAAGTATTTGTTAACAATTTTACAACTAAAGCCTAATCAAAGATCTGGCTGAAATACCTTCTGACCCTGATAAGCTCTTTCTGGACTTAGAAATCATTTTACATGAAACACAAATATTTGGCTCCACCTTTTTGGAGCAGTGAACCCAGTTAAAGTTGTCTGAACACTAGTATATGTCATCCAAAAATGCATGGACCTCTCACTTGCTGGATGTATGGCAGAGCTGGAGCACCCTGATCTTCCCAGGGGGCTGAAAAGTGTCAGGATTTTCTTGGAATACTTGCTAGGTGAAAGTAGAAAACATATAACTTCAGATTATAGGAATTATTATTCTTTATTTCCATTTATTTTTTCTTCATATTTTTTCTTTTGTTTCCATCTTGATGTTACCCTTCTAATACATTTATTTCTAAAGACAAATAAGTAAATAGATAATATGTAAAATAATTCAAATAGCAATAAATTACTGCTGAGATTTTAAGAATTGTCTACACAGATTACAAAGGCAGTTTCAGAGCAGAAATCCTGTAGTGATATTATATTACCCATGCAGAAGGCTCTTATTGTTTCACATGAAATGGTGTATCCTAATTTCTCTATCATCTGGTTACCAAGGCTTTTTAATTTCATCTGCCATTTGATACAAGGGAGCATGATGCTTGAACAAATAAAGGGAAGACAGAATCAAAAATTAAATCCTCTGAGGGCTTTATTCATCCTTCATTTATCTTTAGCAAAAAAAAAAGTACCCATCTAAATTACACACACATACAAAGTTTAGATTAATGCATACCTTATTTTTTTTCCTTACTGCAAGCACTAGAGGTGGTATAAATCATGAATAATTTTAGGATAAGGAGCATTCCCTCTGACTTCACTTGGGCTACTCTGATGCAAGCAGGCACAAATATGTGTCAGACTTGCAGATTTGGGAGATAAACACATAATTGAGTTAGAGAAATGGAAGACTCTTTAGGCATTAAAGATTAAGAACTGTTCAATAAAATGTTAAGTGAGAAAATGCTGATCCATCAAATATGTAGTTCCTTCCATCAGATTTCTGAATCTGATGCAAAGGAAGACCTTCATGTAGAGAGAATATCACCAAAGAGAGGTTCACTTCTGAACAATCAGAGCACTTACCTGGGCCACAAGTGATTGATTCTTGCATCTCTTTTCTGCTTGATTTAAACTAAGAAGCATTAGCTGGACCAAGTCTTTTCAGCTGAACTTGCTAGAGATTTCATACACTCCCAAAGCTATCTACACTTATTCCTGCACACAACATATAATCACAAATACCAAAATGGATCCTGGGCTACATGTGATTCTACTACTGGTTCTGTTTCCATATGCTGTAATTTCCTGAGATTTTCACTACTCTCTGAGAAAATTTGAACTTACTCTCTGAGAGAGCAATAAATTATGTCCCACTCTGATTCCTTTTCAATTAGCAGTTGCCCCTGCCCTCCTTCTTGAGGAATGTTTATGGCAGGATGCCAAACACATTTTCTTTCAGTAGTAAAGCTATCTGAAGTGATCCCTCAGCCCTGGCTACATTTTCTGGAGTTTGCCAACTCTCTTTCTCAAGCAACAGTTATATTTTCCCACCTTGAGCATATTTTTCCTTTGTACTTAATATGTGAGGGTAACAAGTCAACAAATTCATAATTTTCTAGAATGTTCAAGATGACAAAAATTCAGGACTTCAGGATGTTTCAAATTTTCACCATAGCATTTTATATGGGAGCTATAAAGGCTGTTCTGTGTTTCAGAGGAAATACATAAATATGCCTTGTTTGAAGTCAGCATGTAATTTTCTCATCATGTTAGTCCACTGTTAGCCTTTTCTGAGAGCATCAGTCACAATTACAACTTGCTTTGATATGCTGAACAGGATAAATTGTTTAGAGTTTTTTGGATGAAAAGTTATTTCCATTTTCTCATAATTAATTTACAACAAAATAAGTTACAAAATTTACTAATACTTGGAGATAAATGCCGTAGCACAATCGGGAAAATGATACATTTAATCAGGATTTATTCTTAGGAAGGAAGTAAATATGGCAAATTAATTAAGTGTTGTGTTCCACTGAATACATTCTTAAATCCTTCCCTTTCATTTTTACACTGAATATTTTTTACTGTGAAAGGGAGATTAAATAACCATTTTTCTTGACTCAAGTGAGGCAAGACCATTTTGCTTGTTAGTAAGACAAGACCAGAAAAGGGACAAATTTTGGGCAGCACTTTCAATAAAAATGCAAATAAACAGGAGAGTCCAGAGTTGCCCAACAATAGAAATCAAAGCCTACAAAAGAAGGTAAGAATGAGAGAGCTGGGGTTATTTATAAAGGCAATAAAAATCTAACTGGCTTCAAATATATGAATATCTCAAAAAAACATAATGTACATAAAAGGCTCCAAAGAATAAAGCAATTTGTTCTCCCTATTCTTGACTAGAAGAAGATGTAATGATCTAAAATTGCAACAGCATTGTCTTAAACATTAAACAAAAAGGGACAGGTGGGAGCTAAAGTAGGTTAACTAAGGTGGTCATCGCACTTTTCCAGAGGTGTCTTCAGGACCAATAAACCTCTGTCAAGAGTGATGTTGATGTCATTGAGCCTGCTGTGAAGAAAGGACCAACAGGCTATGTGATATTTCAAGGTCTTCACAAATCCTAGTCCTTTAATTGCTTTACGTTATCTACACAGCAAAATCTAGACAATTTGGACTTACCAGCAATAGTAAAGACATGGTGATATGGACTTTACCAAACTGTTACTTACAAAAGCTTGTAACTTTACAGCACATGCTGTATGACCTATCTAGTCCCTTTTCTAGCTGCCAGAACACGTTGCTGCTGCGTCTTCTATCTTTACTCTCAGTTACTGATTTAAGCTTTTTCAGGTTACAATTGCTCCTCACTTTCTGTGAAGGACAACCCAAACTCTGTTATTCTGTTCAAAATTATTTTCTTTTAATCTTACACTTATACAGCTCCAGAGGTACAATTTGCAACTTAAGGGTATGAGTATACCTACTACTCCTGGCACCCCTAGAAAAACCTCCTGTCAGTGATAATTCTCAAGAAATAACCTCCTACAGACAAGAACTGTCATAAAGTCAGTATTTCTGGCTCGTTTACCTTTTCCATATCCTCACAGTTCCTAAAGTAAAAATAAAAGAACAAAACAAAATTAACAACGGAATTACATTTTTTTTAAAAAAAAAATGGATCCCCAGAGTCTCAGCTACATCCATGTTAACACATTTTTCCTCTTCTTGTTGCCATTAAGAGTAGCCTTTCATCTCACTCTGCCATATTCGATGGCTTCTCAGTATCCCACTTAAACAGGAGTGATGGCACCCAACCTGTGACTAGTTTAAAAGCTGCTTAATGTGTGGTAGTCATACACTTAATATGTTTTTCAGCCTAAATTAGGTCAAAACAATCTCTTGGTCAAACACCCACATTGATGACTCAGGGTGTGGGGAAGGGAAACAAGGAGAGAGAGGGAGAGTGTCCCCAGATCAAACCAGACTAAATCTGGTCTATCTCCTGTAGGGACAGACTATGGCCAGTGAGTCAGTGCCTTTGGTTTCCCGGGTGAGTGTTGAAACTATAAGATAGGAAATATAAGATGTAGGAAACATAATGGAGGAAATCACCTCCATTATTTCTTAAAATTAAAAACTGAGTTAAATCCAATTCTGCTAGTTGCAGCGTCTCTCAAAAACAAAGATTCTGGATGGCAAGCCTAAAGGAGTAGGGCTATCAGTAGTGCCTTTGTCTAAGTTAGAGGCAAAGTTTACCATCTTTTTCTCATTTCTTTTCTTTTTTTTTTTTCCCTAAGGAAAGCCTTCAACAAGAGATTCACTTGCCTTAAACTATCATTGTCCAAATTTAAGAAAGTCACAAGGATCGTTTTTCCTTTACATTACAGTGTATATACATAGATATATATACATATACATACACGCATACATACATATATATATATATATTCTAGAAATATTTCAGTATTTCCATGGATGAAAGTATTAATACAAAAACAATGAAACTGCTTTGTCCACGTGTCAAAAAAAGAAAATATAGGGAACGGGAGGGAACCACAGTAGGAGAAAAAGCATTCTGGTGTTCAAACAGCAGGAAAATCTTTATTTCTTGTTTAGGTTTGAATCAAGTTTCTGAAAGACCCAAAGGAAAGATTGGATTTTGCAATATGTGGAGAAGCTTCCAGAAAGTTCCTATTTGTGGAGCTGGAGCCAGGCAGGATGATAGAGAGACAGGAGCAGGTTAGGCTCATGTCCAACTTGCTCATGTAGCTATTATTTAATTAATAAACCTCTTAGGATTATGGGGATTATTTACATCACTGGATTAAATGAGACTAAATATGATCAAAATCTAGCCCTTTTTCTGTGCAAGACTGTTTTTGAAAAACATTTTGGAAAACATTACAAGAAGTAAACCTTTCTCTAGAGAACTCCATAGTTTCGTACAGGAACTCTACAGTTTCCTGCAGGAGCTCTCACAAAATGACAGCAGCTGTCAGGGTTTAAAACACTGCATCACATACATCCAGATTTGTTCTGAGCAGAACAAGACATGACAAGGCTACAAATAGCCAGTGGCCTTTTCAAACACTGGGCTTCAACCCATGGAGGCGAGGCAGGAGTTTTCATGGAAATTATCCAGCACAAGTGTAGCTTTCTGTTGCCATAGTAGATACTGAGCTTCTATCTCAACTGCAGACAAAGGCTGGGAAAACAAATCAAGCCCTATTATAATGTTTATTCTCTGATGCAAACAGAAAAAATAACCTAATGTGTTAATGCACACACATCTAACCTGGCATATTTTGGCATTTATCAGGAGTTTTTTCTTTTCCATGGATCAATTTGGTTTTTTTTCCACTGACTTTCACTGTCTATGGCAAAGGTTTGGTAAATATACAGGAGTGAGTTCCCTTTTATATTAATAGACTGTTTTAATTTTGCAATAAACTGATGAGTTCCTGTATTCTAGCCAAACATTTTGGTGTTTCAAAGCAGACACACTTTTGGAAAGTGCACATTTTAAGGAAAATAAATGCTTCTTGTTTTTACTGCTTCTCATGGCTTTGGAATAGTACTCCCCAATTTGGTTCCGCCACTGAGACTCTCCTAAACGAGATGCCGCTCACTCACTCCCCCGCTTTGCTTCTCCCTTTCTGGTCCTGGGATGGACTTGAGAACTGGAGGCACAAAGGTGAAAATCACAGGATGAGATCAGAACAATTTAGTGGAAACAGCAATTAGATAAGAAAACAAACAGTAACAGCAACAGTATCAATAACAAAAGGTATGAGACAAAGAAAGTATTTACATAAAAAGTAAAACAAAACTGGACTGTTTTGCATTCAACAATGAGAGAGTCCCCTACTCCCCTCACAAGTGACATGAGTTGGTATCAAATAACATTAGGGCCTGGCCACACCCACTTCACAGCTACTGTAAAATATTAATCCTGTTCTGGCCGAAACTGGGACACTGCTGTGTCTCCACAGTGAGTAATATTGACTGATACAGTAACTACATGGAAGCAGGACATCCATTATGCAGCATTTGAATGACACCTATTAGTTCCTACTACTTTCAACAAAAATATTTTAGCAGTACTTGGACTGTGTCCAGGCTACCAAGGGTTAACACATGTTCTGAAATCACTGGATTAGCTGATGGTTTTGCTGTAATGCAATAGTTTTGTGTGCCTTGTCACACATACCCGTAGGAAAGAAGCTAACCACAGGAATGAACAGGGAAGTTTGCCATCTTTCCCTAACCCCAATATTTAAGTTTGGTGCTGCAAATGTGATAATTTTACCATTCCTTCAGACATGAGGACTAGCATTTCCAAACCATTCATTTAATTTGTCCTCCCACTCTCACTGCTCCTTGCTCTGCCTATATGACACAGAAACAAAAGAACAGAATATATGAGAGATGATATGTACAGTATCTTCTTGGAACAAAAACATTACTCATCCCCTCTGGACTGCTTGGAGATAAAGACGAAGAAAACAGTAGCT
This sequence comes from Aphelocoma coerulescens, assembly GCF_041296385.1. NCBI lineage: Eukaryota > Metazoa > Chordata > Aves > Passeriformes > Corvidae > Aphelocoma > Aphelocoma coerulescens. The sequence continues at coordinate 32,226,308 of NC_091014.1, read as the reverse complement.
TTCATCCCTGTTCAGAACTCATTTGAACTTTTATCCACTATCTGGGAGGGAAGTGATGAGGTAGGTTCTACAAAGACCACCACCAATATATATTAGAAGTTAAACAAAATTTCACATATCCTCTGGAACTGCCATTTTTATGTAGCATGCAATTCTCTGCTTATCACATGCCATTTTATAAAGACAGCATTATCTGTCAGCACAAGGTGCACAGAGCACTTTGCTGCATGGCTTGATGCTCATTGCCCCAAAGTAACCCCACTGCTGAAGGCACCAAAGAACAAAAGACATGAGACAAAAGCTGAGTCTTTGCAGATACACTAATGAGCAATTCTGATATTGTTCCTGTAGAAGAGCAGGTCAAATGCATCAGGCAGCTTTGGCTCAAAAATGTTTTCAGATTGATCCAAAGATTGTCGCAGTAGCCAAGTAGTCAGACCACTTCTTCAGTGTTTACAGACTGGGTGTCTATCCTTGAGAACCTGGAAACCACATCTTATGTCTCTGAAGAGAGCTTGGTTTGAACAAGGAGAAATGGGTGCACTCAGTGTCTTCTAGATCAAGATCTATTCTGTGCTAGAAAGTGTCCTCTTCACCAACACAACAATGCTCCCTTTCTGGCCTGGTGGGGAATGCAGGTAGGACACAGCACCTTATTCTTTGATACAGGGAGCTTTTGCAGGATTACACTCAGATGAAAAATGCAAAGAAAATAATTTAACTGAAAGACTTCAACCTGACTTCAGACAAAGGGCTATGGAGGATCAAGTGCTCTTCAGAGTGTGAGAGCCATGCAGTCCCTGTCCCTCAGCTCTCTGGTCCCAGGCTGAACACCCTGGCTGTAGGATGCAAGGGGAGGATGCAAGGATGCTGCTGATGCTTTTCTCCAGATTATCTGCAGACAGCACGTTGCTAAACAGAAAACATTTTTTTCCCTTTAAAGTCTCTTCCTCTGGACAGAAATCCCTAAGAAGTTCAAACGTGTGGTTAGAGCCAAATCTCTCCCCTTTGTCCCCCCAGTTTGGCTGCCAAAGGGAGAAAAGTACAAATGTTTACTCAGCGTTTGTTTTATGCCCTGCCATCCGCTTCTGCCTGAGCAACATTCACAGAGCAGTATCCAATACCAACAGCACCAGGCTTTGTCATTTTGCCACCAATGCTGAAATGCTTTCTGTCTCCCCAGATAAGAAAAAGACCTAATGTGATCCTAAAATAGCAGCAGAATCACTTATTTCTTTCCCACTGAAGGTATCCTCAAAGGCTTTATAAACATCTTGCTTTGTACATAAAGTTGAGATATTTGTCTATCCATAAATTTATGATTTACGTCACCAGAGAGCAGAGTCTGGCAGCAGAAGAATGAAGAACAAAACAATTGTGTTCAAAGTATCTACAGCTTTGCTGCTTGTTTGTTTCTTTCACTAAAGAACTCAAACAGTTAAGGAGAAGAACTACGTAACTAATCAAGCCATGACACTTCCAAAAACATCTCAGATTTTTCAGAAGTTCAAAGAGTAAAAAAAAAAAAAATTGTGCAAGATAAGAGAAAAAAATAGAAAAGGTTCTTAGATTTTTACATGCTTAAGGGCATAAAAATTTGCAGAACACTTGTAAGATCCAATAGCAAAACAACAGAAAACAATAGTCAAAAAGCTCTGAAAAGACATTATCATACATAGTAAATAGACCATATTTTGCACTGACTTGCAACTAAAGTACCAATTTGTTTAACTTTAGAAATTCAGTTTCTCTGAAAACATAAAGTTTTTTCAATACATTCAAATACATTTTAAAATGCTGAGGTTTACAAAATTAGATAAAATCACATACCTTTTTTCAGCATCTTAATTTTTGCAAAGATATTTCAAAAGTTTTTTTTAAAGTCTTTAAGATTTGGCTCTTCCATCTTGTATAGAAATAAAGGGTAGCTCAGAGATACCAATGAGGCTAACAAATCGTCGTGGGTCAGCTGGCTTGGAGAAGAAAAGGCTTATATATGCCAGAAAAGTTTTACAGTTTTCAAACATCTTCCTATCCCAAACTGGAATGCAATGGTGGAATCCACCAAAATTTTATGACTGAACTCTTCACCTCAGAAATGTGCTTTGGATTCATCAAATTGCTTTCACTGAAACATTAATTTTTTAAAATTTTTGGCCACATTGGATTTTATAATAAAAGGTTCTTTCTGACAGCAAACCCTTGGAATTTGAAAAATCTCTAAGGAGAACTTTTTTCAGCTTTGCCTTTTTCTCAAATCTGTTTTCAGAAAATGGCATTTTGTCATCATCATGTTATTCTGCCACTAAATTTTGCCTGGGACAAGGCTTTGGAATATATTCGGGACCTTTTCTCATGGAATCTATGTTTTTACACCTGGGTGAAAGTCATCCTTTTTGATCCTTCCCAGGTTATCTGTTAACATAGAGAATTTCTTTTGTTGTATCATTTTTCACCATGCATTTCCAGAAGTGCACTTATAAGTAATCTGAGTAATTTCATCATACCAGAAGTGTGAACAAAGCACAAAAAAGAAGTTCTCTGGGGACACTTTATAAGTTTGTTAAAATAGCATAATGAGAAATGAAATTTTAAAAATAAATATTAAAATAAATACACTGAGAATATTATCTTTATCCATTAAATTGTGAGCATGCTGGGTCAATAAAGCACTGAATAATAGCATAAGACTCTCAACAGGAAAAATAATGTGACTCAAAAGGATTTTCCAGTCTGGAGGATACATTACTATTTTATGGTAATTCTTATAAACACAGGGAGCTGGTGAATATATTTTTCTGGGAGAAGCATATTCATGGACCTTGTCACCAAGCCTGTTTCTGCACAGTACAAATCAGTAAATCTTGCAAAGGGTAATCCATAAGGATGAAATGTGTAACTTGGAGATGCATGTATACATCTCTCCTGTAAATCCTGCTCTGAGATTTCAGGATTTACACTCTGCTTCAAAATAAATTTTCTGTGATATGATCATAACCGTCAAAGAATGCACGCTTGGATGCATGTACCCAGCAGCTGACACTTAGAATAATTGGTTTCAAGGAAATTTTTATATTATTTCATTCCAGTTGTTAATGAATACCAATTACAACACAGAAAACTAGATAAAGTCAACTTAAAAAAATGAGAAGCTGACTAGCCATGTGGGTTGGGTAAATCACAACTGCCCATGGTTGGAAACCAATGTTCCCACCTCATAGGAAAAGGATGGGAATATTCCTTCTCCCTTCACTCTGATGTCTGGAGTAGAGGCTTTCAGCTTGGCTATCAAAAGAGCTCAGAGGGCTCAAACTAGTCACCTGAGCATGGGCACAAGGAGTACTGGGTAGACACAACCACTTGCACCACTTCTATGTCTAAATGCTTCACTCAAAGGCTAACCTTAATGTTTGTAAAGCACATTGAACATTAAAACTGACAAGAATAATCCTGTAATTCTTTGCATCTCCACTGCGGTGTTCTAATGTGCACTCTCCAGCTAATATTAATGAGCAGAGGTTTATTGATTTTCAAAAGGAAAGCAAACCTTTACCCTGAATTTGCTCCAGCCACGGGTAAACATTCTCACCCAGACTCCTCACTGTGGTAATGATCTCCCTGAGTGTTATCTCCAATATGACAAAACTCTAGATCAGAACTAAATTTTTGCAACGCCTGACTTTCAGGCCTTGTCCTTCATACAATATTCACATCCCTCCTGTCCTCCAAAGCCCAAGACTAGTGAGTGTCTCAGACAGGATACACAAAGCACTGAGCTGTAGAGGGAGCTGACTGCCTAATCAACAGAGAAATCCCCCTGAAAAGAAGGGACAGGAGATCTTAGGCAGGTCTGGGAATTCATAACCCAAATCCTGTTCTCAAGGTTGGCACTTCCTACCTGTATATGACAAAGTGACCGATATATCTAATTGGGCCTTCTAAAGCCTACACAAAAAGTGGCCTGTGCTTGAAGTGGAATCTGTGTAGGAGACATTAGGGTCAGAAAGGTGGTTCCCCAGACTGAGGCTCATCCCCTTATACTGTCAGTGGGCTATCCCTTCCAGTGCCCCCAGAGGTAGGAAACTTGACTGTGCTGTGTGCAGCAGCAAACAGAATCTTGGTACTCATCCAGAATCTGGGAGCTCTTGATTTCATTTTGTTCCTGGGAAGGTCTGAGCCTGCTTCCTTGCAGGAGTGTTCCCAGTTGTACAGGTTATTCTAGGACTAGAAAACATACAGTCTTCTTTCTGTGATTCAAGGCCTTTTTTCCTTGTCTGGGTTACTCAGATGCTTTAGACACTTTATAAGAGCATGTGTCTCTATTACCTAATAACCTCTAATACAAGCCCCAAAACCTAGGTAGTTCTGTGGGAAGAGTTCTTAGATGTATGTCTCACTGGCAACCCAATGCTACTGTCCCTAGACTTTTCTGACCATGTATTTCATTCAACTAGATTTTACCTCTCAGCTCATCCACAGTCAAAAGTCAATAGATGTTGATGCAGCCCTTCCTGTGAAAATGGCATTGGCCAGACCAGAGCATCAAAGCTGGATCTGCTTCTTGCAGACATGCTTAGGGTACATATTTAGGAGACAGATGTCCCTCCCACTGTTCAAAGACTGCAATGACTGCTCTTGCATTCTGTGTGGAGCTTGATCCACTGGACAATCCTGAGAAAGTTTTAACCTACCAGCAGAGGGAGGGCAAAAAAGGCATGATAATGACTTCATGAATCCCAAACATGTTTGCTCAAAAGATAGAAACCATGCTTTTTTTACTGTAGCACTATTAAGTATGCACTGAAGAAGGGTCTGGGGAACAGCAATGTTCAGAAGCTAAGCAAACTCACAGTGAAAGCACCTCTTGTGTTATGTGGCACAGTTGGAGGTCTGAAGGTTGGTAAATAACTCTCCCTTCCTGGCCACATCTATGTTCCTGCTGTTTTTCACTCCAGTCTACTCTTACAAATGATAAATTTTTCTTCCTGTGACTCTTATTTTTTTCCTTGAATTTGGGGCTTTGTATTGTATTTCAAAATGGGAGAAGGGCTGGAACCTCCTGTTAATACTGCTTGATGGTTCTCAAAATAACATGCAGGGGGAGATAGTACAAAATCGCCCCATCCTCAGCATAGATACCTCGTGTGCCCTCTACAAAGTTTAACTTTTCAAATCTGTTACAATCCGTTACTTGCTATGCTTCAGAAGCATTCTTGATACTGAAAAAAAATTAAATAGTGCTGAGGAATAAGAGAGTGTTTTCTCCTCTAGAGAGCCAAGAATAACAAACTCACAGAGAAAATATTTTTGACATATAAGGATATGTTTCAGACATTCTTCCATAGCTGTAAGCATTATCATAAGCAACTGAAAGATTTGCTTAGATGTCCATGCTTATGAGCCTTTAATAACAGCATAGTAGGAAGAGATTTCTCCATTTCTGACTTCTGAGTTCATCATTTAGAACAGAAGATAGAAAAATACCTTGTGAATCACTGAGTGTAATACCCTTTACTTATATGGTACAAGCATATAATCCCAATCTTAACAGTCTAATGAATCTGTAATATTTCATTTTATTAATCAATTAGTAATTAAGATTCAGAATTATTTCTCTTAGTGATCCTCAGCTTTATGAAGTCATCATATAATTGACGGGTCTATTCTTCTGAGAGATTTAAAAAGCAGGTTTCTAATTGCCCAAAAGGTCACTAATAACATATACTGTTTAATTGCAAAGAGGAAATATTGATAGTTGGTTCAACAAGCTTCTTGCATGTTCCCCATCCATTCTCCATTTACAGGAGGCAAGTATGATATCCATTTCTGGCTAATTTAATTACTCATTTGAGCAAATATCTGAAACTTCTTTTATCTTGCTTAGAGAAATTAAAGAAACAAATGCAAGTAAGTTCAGAACAGGGCAATTATAACTCTGGTCATCCATTTGGAACAAAGATTGTTCATTTAGACCACACCTAACTGTAAGTCTCGGATTTTAATTCTCCAACAATTAAATAGGAATAAGAAATTGTAATGATACTTCCCACTATGAATAAAATCATTAAAATTACTTAAATTTATAAAGATCACTGTTAGGAGATTATTCTGAGTAAGGTAAGATGACTTTAAACAATAGATATATATGAAACAGTATTTATAATCACTGTGCTTAACTAGGTCTTATGTCCCCTGTTTAGGAGCATTTTTCATTCATTTGCTTAGTGATGACTCAGTCTGATCAACAACTACAATGTCTCAAGCAAGTGTCAACAGGACAATAGTGATGGGTGTCATTATACTAAAGAAAGAGGGATGTGTTCTGCTAAAGCTGTAAAAATTCCTCTTGCTTAAATTGAGCCACTGGATCCCCAGTGCCATGTCTTCCTGTTAAAATGGAACAAGAACTGGATGGAGGCTTCCACCACTTAGTAGCAGAATCCTCCAGACTGAAGAAGCCCAATCTGCCAAGTGCCAAGTCTGAAAATCTCAAATGGCAATGGGAAATTGCTTGTGACCTCTTTGTCTGTAGTTTCCAGAGCTTCTGAGGGTAGCTGAACAGCTCTTAGTTTCTCAGGTTTCTCTGTGGCATGAGGAAGCCTGTGCTGTGCTGTGAGTTCCCCAAGACACTTTAATTTACACCCTGAAGTTGCATGGCTACAGCTACAAGTATTTACATTTCCAGAGTAGTTAAGAAACAAAAAAGTAGTTTAGAGAAGCTATCATCTACTTTTCATTACTGGCAAACCATACAGGAATATTAAGTGACTGAGACCAACAATCAAACTGAATATTCTTTGCAAATAATAATATTGTAAAGGAAGTAGAAGAACAGAGCATCTCAATAAAACCCAAACAAAAATAAAACCAAAAGCCCAACCTAACAAAAACCCCCAACCAACCAACAACAACAAAAAAAAAAAAAACAGAAAAGAAGGAGAAACTATACACAGAAAATCAAAGACAAGTTTTCTCATTACAGTGAGCTTTGCACAGACCATCCACATCAGTGTGGCTGACTAAAACCAGTCCTGAAATAAAGACCATTTGGTGTTTTCTTCAGGACTTTAGAAGCAACAAATGTAACTAGTAACTTCCTTGCATTTGTGTTATTTTATGGGACTTTTGATTTACCCATGTATTCTCCTTACTTGGAATCACAGGGGAAAAAGAAAAAAAAGGGTGGAGGGCCTGCCTCAGCCCTGCACTGGAGCAGGTGACATGACCCAGAGGACATTGGTTTGGAAACAGACACAAAGGGAGGTGCAGCAGTAGCTGCCCAGGGATGAGGTTGTCAAGGTTTGCTGGTGACAGTCACTCCTCAGGTGCAGGGTAACTTCCCTGAAGCAACCAGTGTCATGTTGGTCATTTGCCCCGGTACTATAGTGGTCTAATGAAATTTACAGATGTTTAGATGTTTTCCTGCAAGAAGTTGACTTGTTAGAGCTGCTCACAACAGGTCATCAAGAAAACTTCTAGCCAGGGGAAATCCTCAATTTCTGAAGTGTAGATTTTTGTCTTTCTCTTTTTCTGCCAGCCTCTACTTGTAACAAGTAGGAAGAGTGGAAGGAGGAGTATCTCACAGAGAAATGCACAGGCAGCACTGTCAGTGGGATGCTTCTGCACAGAGCCCCAATAGCTATTAAATATTTCCAGTAAATTTCCTCTCCAGATGATTACTCATTTTCTGACAGGTTCAGCACTGAAGAGAGTGATTTGAAGACAGACATAAAATAAAAAATTACATATGGCAAAAGATGCAAGCTCTTAAAAAGTTAGGCCAGGAACAAACCCTTTATTATTTTGTGCATTTGTAGACATTGTTTAATTGACCAAGCAATATTCAAAAGATTTCATAGAATACAGCAGGGAAAAAAAGAGTGTGGAATTGGAAATGCAACAAAATTATTAATACATGACTTTATGTAATATAAATATTTTATAGCAAAATTATTGGTAGCCATCTGGGATTTATACACACAAACTCAGTGTTTATTCACATTTCATCCCCACTTAGATTTATATAACCAAAGATATTTTTTTCTGTAGTCAAGATTTGCTTATTAGTCCAATAACAAGAGTATTTTGTGCTTGCTCAAGGGACTAGTAAGACTTGTTAGTCACAGACTTTAGAATACCATCTGCATTGGCTGTATAGGGATATGACAGCAGGCATTGCACATGCTTACATTGGAAGTCAGAAACCTCACTGGTTTGTATAAAAATGGTTATTTGTGTCAAGAAATTTCCTCATTAATGATGGGTTCATCTTTTGTCTCCCCTCATTTTTCATCTAATGCTATTGGTAGGCTGCCATAGAGACAAAAAAAAGCAGTTTACAAACCTATCTCTGAACATCGTTGGTGTTGGACTGACAGAGATTTTTCCTAGACTCCTAAGGGCTACTGACCTATTCCAATTCTTCCCTGATCACTTGCTAGCGATTGCTATTAGTTTTGTTTGTATCCAAGAATAAGTTCATGGCCACAAAAAAAAAAATTAAATTTAAAAATAAAATAGCACATATTGTTGTTTTATATATAAAACCACTTCTATTTAAAGAGCAACACCACCACAGCTCTGTCTCTGCTGACTGCACACACCATTGCACAAGTGAAGAGCCTCAGAAGAAATGTCAAGCACCAGAGGGTTCAGGACAGGATTAACATACACTAAGGTCCTATAAAATCATTATGAAAATCCAGCCTGATCCCTGAAATTACAGACCATATAATGAAAAAAAACCTTAACTGCTCCTAGATCAAGGTTTTGTGGACAAGGTGCTGAGTTAAGGCAGAGTTTTAAACGACTCCCCTCCTCTGGGGTGTTCCAGTACAAGGATTCTGTACTTCAGCATTGTCTCCACCAGCAAAGCAGGTGGGGACACAGTTTATTAGTTCCTGCTTTTGTAGTTTTAAAGTAAAATCTTCAAAAGCCCAAGATATGTTGCCACTTGAATGTGAAAGAGACCCATTTATCTGTACCTCCTCATGAAACATGGTTCTATTTGAGCTCTTCGTTTCTTTGCTGCCTCCTGGGCTCACAAGCTTGTGTACAGACCACACTCGGAAAGGCTGCAAAACAACCCTCAGTGTCAGGCTTTTCCTTTGGAAGTTTTGCACTGTAATGCTGATGAAACCTGACTGTTTTACTTGGAAAATCTGATGTCATGAAAGCACGAGGCAGATCTACAACCAAAATGTCCAAGAACTTTCCAGGGCAGAAAAAATACATAAAAAGTGTAAAGAGAAGTTTCTCCCACAGGAGTTTCTGCTGGGTTTATGCTTCATCAGACCAGTCTGAGCAAGCAGTTCATAACCCACTTGTCTGCAAGGATAGTTTAAAATTAAAAATACTTTTGTTTCTGCCAGTTTCTGTTTTGCCCTCACTAAATATTGGTTTGGAAACTGCCATAAATGAGACAAAAAATTGCTCATGGAGCAACAAAAAAAATGGGGTTGGGGAACTTTGGTAAAAAAGACGGGGAACTTAACTGGGAAGGCTCAGGAAAGACTGAAAGGGCTTGGACAAAGGTTATATGGCAAGATTGGGAAAAAGACCTGAATTAAATGGAAGGACCCTGGGCACATGGTTGAGGACAGGTATGCCCAGGCTGGAGAGAAGTTTGGGACTGAAGAGGCTGAGGAGGAAGGACAGAGGGAGACAGAAGAACCTACTCTTTGCACTGTCCACCTGCAATGAGCACTTTGCTTGGAGGAGATGAAGCAAGCTTAGGATTTCAGCCATGCTCCCTCCGCTCTCCTGCCCCACTTAGTGCCAGGACAATGGTATCCTGTGAGCTGTGAGCTGTGGATGTGTTTGTTGTATTAGTTTGGCAGACTGAGTACAGAACTCAGCCAGAGAACAGATATTGCCTCCAGAAGGGGAAACTGTAATGAGAGGTGTTTGCAGAAACACCACACAGCCTTCTTCAGAACCCTGAGCTGGAAAACAGCCGTATTTTATCCTTCACTTCCCAGCACAAGTGTATCTGTCCTAACAAATTCAGACTTGCTTTAATTTAATTTTCTTTGTTTCTGTTTAACTAAGTTTCCTTGTACCTAAGAGAACAGTAAAAAAAATATTATTCTGATCCACATACAATAAAACAAACCCAAGTAACATTTTAAGCAAAGCATTATATGCCAAGATATTAACCTAAAAATGAAAGGCAGGCAAATGCTTTTTCCTTAAAAATTGCAGTGTCAAAGCTTTCATCTGGACTCTCTGCCATTGCATAAATAGACTCAGATTACCAAAGAAACACATGCAAAAATATTTTCTCTGTGTTCTTATATGATGTATATTTCTGAAATAAGTTTACAAACTGCCTTGTCAAATTCACAACATCTACAAAAGAAAGAGTCACATGGTGATTACTGCCCTTGAACATGAACCAGCCTGAATTTAATGACTCAGTCCTACAGAGATCTTTAGCTATTTTTATTTTTTGAAGGTGTTTGGATAAGGATACTGTTGTTATCATTATATGGCTGATTATTGTTATTACTAATAATATCAGGCATGAACAGTGGCTCTCAACTCCTTAAATGGGAAACCAGGTTTAGCAGTCTGAGACTATCTTTCCTACTTGGGAAGGAGTGCCAATGATCCTGATCTCCTACAACTCAAGTAAGTTTCTTGCAGAGGGAAGACTGTAGGCAGGCAGTGCCATTGCTGCTCCTCCATGAAAGCTGCTGTGCTCCTGCAGGGGCTGTAAGCCCTTGGCTGAAATAATTATTTTCCTTCCACTTCATTCTCAACAGCTGCTCTACTGCATCTTTGCCTTTTTGCCTTTCTGGTTGCTTTTTTCTGCTTTCTTTCCAGTAGTTCTCTGAATTAAAAAAGAAAACCTCTTATTTCTTCCAATTAAGAACCTAAGTAAAATTCCTAGCGTGAAAAAAAAGCAATTTTTTTTTAGAGAAAGAAAGACAAAATGAACAAAACCAGAAGTGTTCCTCTGTTAGAAGGAATACCAAACTCAGCCTAGTTCTTTCAGACTCATGACATGAATCATTCTGCTCCCATGCCAGTACTTGACAATTTCGCACTGAGATAAACCAGAAATAACTCTGCAATACAGTATAAGGAATCAACAAATGGTAAACAAAAGCACTTAATTTGCAACATACGTGCAATAGGGTCTATAATAATTAAAAAGCTCTAAAATTTTAAAAAACATCATTAAAATATTTCAAGATAATGCTAATATAGATATAGCACCTACCCACAGAATGAGCCATTTATAGCATCTGTGAGTAACAAATGGACTGTATAATGAAATAATTATTTCATTAAAAATTATCTAGTTAAAAAAGGTCCACACTTCCAAATTACCTACTTGAGGATTTGGAGGAAACTCACAAATTGCTCGCTCACTCTGAAAGAGCTACATGTTTCAGAGTCAGCCAAGAAGAGAAGATTATATCTTTCATGAAGTCTCAGGAGTCAGGCAGTGGGAGATAACCAAACTGGGGAACAAGGCAATGTACTAAACCAACCCCAAACAACAAAATCTGCTTAATTTAGAGTACTATCTACATTCCTTTAGATCCAGTAAGAAGATACTCCAATAATACTCTTCATGAGAGTATTGCAGAATTATCTTTGCAGAATTATCTTTGTCAGATGAGACAGGATCCTTCTCACCTGACTCTGTCTAGAAATGCCTTATGACACTTTCTGTCTGTTATATGGGTTCTTCTGTGTCTGAGGCACATCCTGAGGATGTTGAATCCCATCCAAAAAGACTTCAGGAGGGGGTTCTTGCTTTCTATTCACTACAGAGGCAAACTAGACAATTCTTATTAAGATGGGTACAATTAGATAAGATTTGCAGCAGAAGAAATCCAGTTAAGTACTAGGTAAAAAAAGCCCTTCACCATAAGGGTGGTCACATGTTGGAACAGATGCCCAGAACTGCTGATCAGTCTCCATCCTTGGAGACATCCAAAAACAATTGAACACTGCTCTGGACAACTTAATAAAACTTTGGAGTTTTAATTGCTTTGTGCAGAGAGGCTCCAGAGATCCCCTCCAGGCTAAAATATTCTGTGATCGCACAAACTCTTTCTACAGAACAGTTATATTATTTATCCACCCACAGATTCACATGCTTTCATGATTTTTCCTCTGTAGGCCCTGCTGTCATTCCTCAATTCATCAAATTCTCAGAAAGCTGAGAGAAGTCTGGACATGGAATGGGACATGACAAGGTTCAGCTGCCCTCCTCACAACATACATTTTTTTCAGGCATAATTTTTCATCATGATATATCTATTTGGATCCAAATAAGGGAAGTATAATGAATATTTTTAGCTACAGATAGCATCTTCTCTATCTAAACAATAGCTATTGGGTATAAAATTCTGAAGGGTTTTTGACAAGTGAAAACATATTAGCTGAATGTTTACTGTGCAAAACAGTTGTAGCATTCAGAAACACATAACGGAGACATTCATGAATGCATCATTTTTTTAAAAAAAAGTTATTTTCAAACATAGTTACTTGCTTACTTTGACAGATGAATAGAAATAGGAACTCGATGGATGCATTTCTGCCTGCAATTTTTTGAACCATATGTGATACTTAGAACATTATTAAAAAAGTCTCTTGTATCTGTATAGACAGTCCTACATAATTTCTACAAGCAAATAAATACAGTAAATGTTGAAGAATGGGGCCTCTTGTATTCTTGATATTTCACGTTAATCAGGTTTAATTAGCTCCAGTTAAGGTTCTGTTATGTAAGTATTAATGTTTGTTCAAGGATCCTGTTTACAGAACTGATAAGTGTTGTTCAGCAAAGACCAGACTAAGAAAAGCATGGTTCCAGAGTCAAACTAGCTTGAAACTGCTGCAAATTGTATGGAAGCAGACAGCAGATTCACATGAGGTTCTCTTCCATCCTGTTTGTTGCCTGCCTGACTACCTAAAGCACTTGGGTTGTGTTAGTCCAAGCTGGTTCACTAGAGGTGGCTATTGAAAGCAGTGTCAATTCCCAAACCAGCTGCTAAAAACTTTTGTATGAAGCTCAGCTCTTGCTCTGTCTCCCTAGAGCCATGTCCCAGCCTTTAATCAGGAGCAGTCCCTTCATTTTCTCCCCATGCTCCCATACCCAGGGCTCAACTGTGGCCCTGCTCCATACCTCAGTATCAACCATTTGCATCCATTTTGAGGGACTCAGGAGGCCCCGAAGTACAAATACTCTTAAAATTTAAAAGTGTTAAAATATTATTATGGCAACTTCTCCAGTCCATATATACAAGTGACACCTTTATGTGCCATTTCCAAGCACAGCAAATTAAACACAAAGTTTAAATTAGACAACAGATCTTAAATTAAAAATTGATTAAACATTAGACTATTGCAGTTCAAGTATAGGAGCAGAGAAATATTTCACTGTGTTTATGGGTAACTGTAAAATTTCTAATAACTGATATTGAGTTTGAAAGATGATTAGATTACATTTTTGATCTTAGTAGAATTAAACTCCATGTGACATATTAAATAAGCTAGATAGAATTCCTGTAAGCATAGAATTAATGTTGTGAATATACTTGGATTTGATCAGCTGAAATATTCTCTCAAATATAAACTATGTTTACTAGGCAGCACACTTATGATGCTGAGCTATTGAATCTGGCATAGCAGTTTTAATCAAATCTGGTACTGATAATATAACACATAACAAACAGATGAATGAATCAGAATTACTTCACATCAGAAGGGCACAAATTAACTCTAGATGAATGGACTTAGTTCTAGATGAATGGAGATTAGTTCTACGCCACCTCTCTACTGTCCTTTTCTGGCACTCCTCTTCCTGCCATGTGGACAGAAGAGTGTCCACCAAACAATGATAGCACAGGAATCTGCTTACAGGATGGGTCTGCACTATGTTTAGGCTCTCCATACATTCTACCACAAAACTGCATAAATGTCCAGAAGGTGATGGGCAACATTCTGCTCTTGTGGGTATGTGGAATTGCAAAGAATGCCTTTGTGTGTCACTGTAAATATCCATGTGGTGTCACTGAAGAGAATATCAGAATATCATATCACCTAGTTATGGGGCATTTTAACTCTAGACACAGATTGGGATACAGAAGGAACTAATTTAGACCTGTCCTGTCATCTGTACTTGCTAAATACTCCTCAGAGCACAGCCAAGCTGCCAGCTGCTTAAAGAATAGGACAATCTCAAAGTTCATGTGCAGACATGGTTTGTCAGAAAAGGCACAGAAACACCAAAAAATCCTTTAGAGTTGTGCTTAATCTTTTTCTGAAGACACATCTCAGTTCGGTATAGGTCTGCATATGCAGAAAATCTCCAGAACATAAAACATAGAAAATGAGCAAAGAAATTGGGAGTAGTGTCTAAAGCAGTAAACCTCCCAAGTTAAAAGGATTCTCCTCTTAGATAATGCTCCCAATTTCTTTGCAAAAAGAAATTCTGCTGTTCTGCTGTGTGACATGTGTTAGATGGAAGATGTTTCCATCTAAAGAGACTCTAGGTCCTAAATCTCATCTTTGGAACACACAATTTATTTACCTTCAGCCAAACAGAAGAAATCTTAGTCAAAGTGATCAGATACCATGGCAGTCCAAATAAATAGTATCAGGCTTTTGTAATATCAAACCTTCATACAGAAGTATGTCAAACTTTTTAGACAGATACTTTACTCATCAGAGATAAAGACTCTAGTCAATTAAAGTATGTGGAGGATCATGTTGAATGTACTGAACTGCTTTGATTTTAATAAATTAAAAATACACTGTGATCCACTCCCTCTTTTTTTAAACTTTCAAAATTTGCTTTCATTTCAGATTATTGGTTTTTTAAAAAGGCTACACTTAAACCCATTTTTGTCCGAAGCAATTAAACTCTTTTACTTACTAACTCCTTAACTTAAGCTGGTTTTATTCAACAGTTTTATTAAAGCCAAACAATAAAATTCTGTTCTTCCAGGAAAAAATAAAAATATTTTAGCTATTCGCCTTGATCTAAAGTACAGAATACCATTTTGAAGCAGAAACAATTTGGAAAACACTGAAATGAAGACAAACAGGTGTTCTTTGCAAGAGAGAAATCAGCCCCAGGCAAATCATCAGGGGGAACCTGAACAAGATGTGGAGGAAATGCATGGCATTGAATTTTCTTCTGGACAGCATCTGCCTGTGAGGCTCCTACGAAGGCCAGCTGTTATTAAAAACTGTTTTTCTTGGCAGAACTATAAAACACCACCCGTGTTCTCCAAGGATGGGGATGATCCCAGGTGGATCCTAAAATTGCCTTTTGCAGAGGCCAGCACTATCAGTAGCAAATGAGAAACCACCTGATTTGGGTTTTTTAAAGTTAAACAATGTGGGGTATTGACTTGGTTTGGTTTTGCCTTGGGGTTTTTCTTGAGGGTTTTTTTCTTAGTTAGTTTGTTTTTTTTTATGAGCATGAAGCTCTTCATCTATTACCAGCTCCATGTTTGGATTAAAATTCCTCTCCTCTCCACCAGGTTAGCACTGACCTTACATATGTTTGTTTTTCAGAGCTGGAGTGGCCACAGGGACAGAATCACAGAGTCCTGTGATCAAGTGGGAGGCAGGGGGTGAAGCTGTGTTACTCCTCTCTGACTACACAACTGTTCCCATCCATGCAGACAAAATAGTGTAGTTGGTCTTGCTTTTGATCAATAAATTTCTCTTTTATTTCCTCATGCCCTTGATCAGCACATTTCTCATTCAAAAGCAATGACAAAGTTTCAATGGACTTTTCCATCAGGAGGCTCAGAAGCTGGCTCTATTAATCCGTTCAAACAAACTTCAGACTAGCGATGATTTCAATTAGATCATTTTGCAGATAAAATCAGGAAGAGCTCTTGTTAGATTAAGACCAGCCTTCCCCAAGCCAGGCCACAGAAATTCATTTTTATTCCTGTATTGGCCACAAACTTTTGCATTAAAGACACAGCTGAGGAGCAGCTCAGTTTTTAACATTTTTCATTGGGTTTTATTTTAAAGGAAAAGCAGAGTAATGCCTGTTTTTCTATGGGGCAAAAAATGCAAAGTCTCAGTTTTGTTTTTGTGGGTTGAAGTTTATAAATGCAAAGCTGGTCTCTATGAAACCAACATTTTGCCCCAATAAATCAGTCTTGGTGGAAAATCAGTAGGTGAAAAACTAAAGGAGAAAAACTTAATAAGGACAATAAAAACTTTTTTTTATTTTGAAAAATTGTGTTTAATTCTATATTTGTATTTTATTTTCTACTGTATTTTCTCACAAATAGTGGTGGGAGGTTATGCCCTTTATATCACACACAGTATTTTACAACACACTGCCAGGTAATTCATAGTTTTCTAGGAATACTATGCCTTTGGCTGATAATGTGTTCTGATGGTCAGTGTTGACCATGTGTTTTGGTAGTAAGTATATGCAACACATAATTATTTCTTTATGCCAGATGCTGGCTCTCCTTCACGACCTTCAGCAGAGGATCTTTGTTCTTTGGGTTACACCACTGACATTGACAACAGCTTGCCCAGGAACAAGAGGGTTCAACCCAAAGACTTTATGACCATTGGAAAGAAACAACATTCCCAAGCTGGACATCAGGCTGCAACACAAGCACTATGAAACCCACTGCAGAGCAATAGGTCCTTCCTGGCTCTGGGGAGAAGACATGGGACAGGGCTGGGACACCCTCAGTGCCAGTCTTGCAGTGGGTGAAGGACAGAAGCATTGTCCTCTTTCTCCTCCAGCTTCTGACACTACAAATTCCATGCTTCAAAGATGACAGTTGAAGAGAAAAATGTAACTGCACCACTAAAGATCACATTGCAGTGTGTACAAAACATGGTTGGAGATGCTAGGCTAAAAAGTACTAATAATTCAAGCCTGAGGCAAGCACCTGCCTCAGAAAGTTCAGCACATGCAGCGAAAGTTTGGAAAGCAATACCAAGTAAGAATCTCTTCACAGTGAGCAGCTAATATCTCCAGTTTCCAAGGTCAACCCCAGCACAATCATAACATTATTTTCTTCTGCCATCTTAAGTATCTCTAATTATAAGAACTGAAAGCTTCCTGATTCTTGCATTATAGGAAAGTATAATTAAGCATACTTGAGGATTCCCTGTGCATCTTGCTATTCAGTAATTTTAATTACATTTCATTGCAAGCGAAGACCTAAGATTGGGGTAGTTAGATCCATTCTCTCACTCTGCATGGGTTTTCCAAACTGTTATCCACAGTCAAGCCTCAACAGTGCACTCCAATAGGCAGAGAGTTGGTAATTAGTCCTTAGTCCTTTTCTTAGCCTGCTATTCTGTAGCATTCCAGTGATTTGCAGTAGTTTCAGTAGTGGAAACTTCAGTTCTCTTACATATGCCTGAATTATATTTTAAAATTATGGGAACCCAGAGTGCAGAGAATATTTCTCTGCCTGTTTTGAGGGGTTTCACCCCCCTGAACAACACAGCTTTTGACCTCTGTCCATGGAAAAAACTGCCTACTATTGGAAAAGAACTAAAAACTAAACTAGTGTAAATTAGGTGATAGATTACTATGTAAGATTGCCACAGGATGAGAAATTTAGAGATTTTGGGTTTGTTAATGTAATAAATAGATAAAAGCAAAAAACATCAAAATGGAGGATTGTTGTTGCTCTCCAAACCTTCTTCTTCTTCTTCTACTACTCCATATTCTGAAATAAAAGTAGTTTGGGATGATTGGACAAAGAATTCAGCAGTTCCTGGCTGTGTTACTGAATAATTGGTAGAAAAGTAAAAATAATGTACGTTTTTAGTAACCATTGGTTGATTTACCTTTAAAAAGGCTTTAAAGGCTTTAAAGTTTACTTTAAAAAGTAATCTTGATAATTTGGCTTTCTCCTGCACTCTCTGCTTTGTGCTATGTCTGGATCATGCTAGTGACTCTTTTTCTCTGGTAAGACTTAATAAACAACTATCAAGAAGCAGCCAAGACTGAGAGTCCTGTTTGTCTCTGGAACTCCTAGCAAGGACTTTAAAAACTCTCTCCCATCAGGAGAGATTTGATTACGGCATGATCAGTGTCAAAAATGTATATAAAGATGTTATATACAAATAAACATGAAAAAATGTATATGCATAAAAATGCTGTCCTCCATATAATGATCTCATTATAGTTTAATTTCCCACCCAAAGCCTCTCTGTGGGTGGGAATAAGAATTCAGAGAGATAAGCTGTAGAGTGCTGAAATACTGATGACAGGGATCTCCATCTTCCCTGCTGACAGCTGAAGGTATCAGAGGAATTATCTTCCCCTCTCTCTTTCTTTCCTCTCTTTTCTTCATCATGTCTCTACATGAGGGGGGAAAAAAGCAAAAACAAACTAACAAACAAAAACAAACAAACAGGTGACAGATGAAATATTATAAGCTTGTCTTTCAATTCACTCAAATGAACTGTGGGACAAATTGAGCATGCACTGAAGCTGTACACCTTCCACTGCTTTAGAGGAGAAACCTTCAGAATGTGGCCCTAATAACCCATGTGAGATGTGTGAGAGGCTCGGGTCCTTGCCCCTTTAGCAATACTCAATGCTCCCAAAGGAAACCACAAAGGCAGTCCATCATACAACCATCAGAGGAACCAGTCTCAGCCTTGTCTAATTTTATGTCAGTGAAACTGCGTCACAGTGCTCCAGAGAGGACAACATGTTCCTCGCATTTTGCTAGAACAGGGCGGATCATAAATTATTTCGGGGCATATTTTCCCTTGGGTAAACGCACTCTCCAGAATGTTCAATATACTTGAGAGTATGCTGCTGCAGCTTGGCAAAATGAGTAGGAACACCAACTCACTCATTATTTTATGTAAAACAGCTTTTTCTTTTTTTTTTCTGTATTTGCAATTACCAGGATAAGTGACAGGACAGTACCCGACTGGGACAAGTGAAAACTGCTGAGATTAATCAAGTGTTCCCATGGCAAGAACTGTTCTGAAGTACATGCCACGTTTGAAAAGAGAAAGCCTTTGTGTCTTATTTATTTGTTACCATACAATATGTGGTTTTTCTCCACTCCCCTTTCTGATTTTGACAAGTGGATGTTTTGAAGAATGAAAGCTCAAAAGGTCTACTTCTTCTACCACAAGTACATTGATGTTTATAATGTCAGCTTTAATTCTATAGTGAACACTAGCAAAATTGATGAAAAACACTTTTGATTTGTGTCTGAATAGAGGGAAAAGACATAGCATAATAGTTTTTAAGCTATGATTCAGAAAAACTAAGAGAAGAAATCCTTTAGATACTGATAACTTGAGAAAAATAAATACTGAAAGGATTCCAAAAGACCTGTGTTGGCCAAATTATTACTGCCATGATAACACACAGACATGGTTTATATTTCAGACTGCTAATGCTGAAAAGTTACACATAGTAATAACAGCAAGTTGAAAATGCTGCACTGCTTATGACCAGATAAAACTCTCACCTTGGATTCAAAAGGTACACACTGTGTTAATACAGCAAAAAAGGGCTTACTTCAAAACCATAAATTCATTTGGAAATAGCTGGAAAAAATAGAGCATTTAAGCTCTAGCTAGCTAAATAGTTGAACCTGTGCCCAAGGTTGACTTTCCTCACAAATTGTTTTGATTGAAATAATGCCTACTGGTTGAGACAGACCCAAGAGCCAAACTTGGCAGAGATCATGCACAAGTTTTTGAATTCCCAATATTTAGCTTATTTGTGTGGCTTTTTTCCCTTTAAAATACCAAATACCATGAAGACAAAAGGTTAGCAAAAGTTAGAAAATGCTGAGAGTATGACTGCCCAGTGAATCAGCCTGATTTTTCGTAACATGTACAAAAGGTCACCTCAAGTTTAGATCAGTATCAGAACTTCAGATGCCATATGCCCTTCACATCCTTCTGCAACCCCAAATTATGTAGGAAACTATGTAGGAAAAGGTTTTGGAGTGAGAGTAAGGAAATGGAGCCATAGTGCAGAGGCTACCACCAGTATACCCTAACAAGAATGCCAGTAGGATCTGAACTGCTGCACCAAAGCTCTTCAAAACCAGATCAGCCCATTCAGGCACCACAATAACAAAATCACTGAGACATGTGAAATGGCATGTGATTCCATGTAGTCTTAATGTGTTATATCCCTTTTAGTCACTTCACTCTGTGCTGTAGCCTAGGACATCATAAAAGTATCTTTTAAATCCTAAGATTTTCCCTATCTTGTGGGAAAAAATAAAGCTCTTTATTTTTCCCTCTTAAAAATGTGCATTTGATTCATTCTAAGAGATGACAATCTGAGATCTTGTCAGCAGTTTTCTTGGACATAATTTCTGTAATAAAACAGAGGCTTCTAGTAGATTTAATCTCAAAAAGTTTCTTCAGAAACAGAGGTTCAGCTTTTCAGGGGAGCATATAAAGGGTACAAGGCTCTTCGGCAAGGCATACCTCACATATTTGAAGCTATAATCAGCCATATTTTATTCCCAAAGGATTGTATGCAATTTAGTTTTCTTTCTGCAGTTTAGCACAGAATGAAGCCAATTAAAATTCTGATGAAAGCCTTTATTAAGTGACCATCTCAAATTTATTAAAAGGTTGGGTTCAAAAGTTCACATGGCTGAGGACTTGCTGCATTTTTTCCTGCCATCTCTAGGTTGCATTAATTTTAAGAATAATTAGCAATTACTGGAAACTCAGCATGTGTACAAAAGGAGATGGGAGTTTATTCTCCAAAATCCTTAGAAGTAACTTATTCATTCTTGAGTCAGATCCAAACAGATTCTGTAAGAAGTATTTTATTGTGGATGTTTATAATTTTCAGTGTGACAGTGCTTAGAAGTTCCAGTCAAGGACCAAGTTATACAGATGTCATTGGAAGCCAGCCCCTGCCCTAAGGATCTAGACATCTCATTTAAATAGCCTAGTAATAAAATTATGCCCATGCACTTTCGACCAATTTTAAGAAATAAATCAGTTCATTAAGCAGTGAAAAATTACCCACACTTCTTATTCTTTTACTGGAAAGCACAATGTCTTCTACATGTCAGAAATAATTCATGGCATTGTATAACATAAATAAGGCCCTGCCTTTTTCCCATTAAATTCAATTGTAGGTTTTTTCCAGCCAACAGCAGAAGCAGGACCTTTGTGAGTTTTAATTAGCTTAAATTGTCCAGTTGTCATCTTAAACAGACAGTAGATCATCTAGATACCTACAGTGTCATTAAATAGCATGTGTTTAACAGAGCATTAAAAGACTAGATACTTTCTACTGCTAGTCATTGCATTTCTTGCAGTTGTACCTTTAGGGAAAAATTAGACTGTGTTTTGTGAAGCACTGTATTTTGCTGACAGTTGTAAGTTGTTTTTTTACCCATCAGCAGAAAAATTCAGAGAATGCATTGTCAAGCTTATGTGACATATCTGTGTGGAGATAGAGAGGCCTTGTCCCCTTGCATCTATTTCTCATCGTACACAAATTTGAATACATTGTACAGGTGCTCCTTTTAGAGCCATTAGCATCAGAAATGCATGTCTTCAAGTTCATGCCTACTCAGATAACATAAAGATGTGTAGAAAATAACAGAATGGCTTCAAATATCAATATGAAAAAAATCTATCACAGTGTAGCTCCTGGGATCAGCTCTACCATGTGCCACAGTAAAAAATGCAGTTTCCTCATTCTACTGTCTCTAGTTCAGGTACGTGACAGTTAACTAAAACTAAAAAGTAGGGAAAAAACCCCCAATATTCTTCCTTTTTAGCTATTATAAAAAGAAAGAACTGGTTAAAAATAGGGTTTCTACTATTTAAAACCTTCTTTATCTTTCCAGACTTAGTACAAAGAAGCAGCCTACACAATGAACAGCAATTATTACAAAACACATCAAACAAATATGCACAATAATAAGAGCAATTTATGATGGATACAGTAAGTTTATCAAAAGATATTCTGGAAAAATATCTGATGTAGGGTGGATTTGAATATATTGGAAAGGGTGAAATTTAAAAATGGAAAAAAAAAAGAGATATGGGGATATGTTGAGAGAGGTAAGGTGGAAATGACAATTGCAGGAATAAGAAAATAAGGAAATAGGGACTAGGAAATAATAAGGAAAGAGGGAATATACATCCTTTAGAGGCAACAGTAGAAAAGAAGAGTTAAAGGAGAAATGAGAAAATGAGGGTCACATTGCCCTCAATATAATATTTCAAATCAGTATAAAAGAGACCTCCTTCCAGTAAAAACTTAAACACATACTTAGCTTGAAGAACATACAGAGTTACATCAAAACCAATGAGCTCATATGTCCAGCAGGCAGTTCTCCAGGGTCCAGCTACACACAGCCACTACTACTGCAGCAGCACAGACCCCTATCCAGACAGATACTTCTATTTACATTGCAGTTTTACCTTGGTGCCATTTACCCAGCACAAAACATAAAGAGGGAAGTCATTTGCTATATCTGTACTGAGTCTGGCAGCAATTCTACACTTAGAACTGTCCACATAGCTCAGGAGTTGTGCATGAGACAGGGACTACTCCTAACAGGCATAAAGGGCAAGGCAAAAGAAAGTTAAAAGAGAGTTAAAAGAGAGTTAAAAGAGAGTTATGCCATGACACTTGTCTACATGGCTAAGAGCACATCTTAGGGTCATAGAATTCCTTGGCTTATAAGGGACCTTAGAAATCATCTAGTGGCACCTAGAACACCTTCTACTCAACCACGTGACTAAAGCAGAGCTAATTTTCCATCTCAGCTACTGGCCTGTTTCTGCACTACCTTCTTTAGATACTGAGGGGTTAAATTTCAGTACTGCACTAAAAAGCTTGATATAGTTATACACCATTCACCAAATTTATGGTATTAACTTTCATGGTTTTGAGAAAATAATTCTTTTTTGCCTTCATAGAGCACAGCTCTGGTGTATTTGAACCAGACCTTTGGATTTCTAGAATATCAGGAAACCTCTAAAATTCTGCAAATTTTAGACTCTACTTGCATTTCTTTTCCTAGTAATTATAGTGTCTCTTACATTTCTTCCACTTAGAAACTGGTTGCAGGAATTCTAAAATAGAAAACTCAGTGGCAGCAGTAGCAATATTGTCTCTTACAGAGTTTAGAAAGCCCATTTCACCGTTTCACCATCTTCTCCAGACCTGCTGAAAAAGTGACTATCATCTAAATGCAAGCACAGCCCTGACAGTTTCTTTGAAGTTTCAATCTGGTTGTTGATCACAAAGAGCAAAATTTGAGCATTTCAGTGATAGCAACAGCTCTGCATGAGGAAGGCTGTTATACTTGTTTTACCTGAGTCTTGGATGATATGCCATGATTTGTTTGCAGGGAGTTTTGCCAAGTTACTGAAGTGATAGTGAAATAAATTTGACTTTCTTGTGAAAGAGAATAACCCCAACTGGCCCCAGACCTATCCAAGGACTGTGTTTGGTTTAATCTAGCCTGAAATTATTATACATATATTTTGCAAAAGTTGTTTCAACATAGGTGGACGCATACCATACAGAGTAAGCAGATATGACCATCTTCCAAGCAGATCAAAAGATGTGTGGTTGTATTCAAAGGACAACAGTGCCACCCAAGAACACCTTGCCTATTCAGATCAGCTGCTTTGGATTTGGAAGCACTTGACCAGTTCAGTCAGAGCTAACCTGTAGGAAGACCTCATCATCAATGCAGGCATTCCTTGTATCACTAGTGAGTTAGGTTGCTTCTTCATAAGCATTACACGATTGGCTCTGTGGGTTTTGTGGGCTGATATTTCCTAGGAAACTTAGTGTAGGTATATGACCAGCAAGCATTCTTTTCAGAACTTGCTGTGGTTTTAAATGTTTTTTAAACTCACTTTTGGAACAGCGGGGGATTGTTTTGTTATTAAGCTCATTTCAAAGAAAAAGTTTTGTTTTGATGTAACACTGATATGTTTTGAGATTCTCTTTTTCCTTGCATTTCTATTTAACGAGTGCATTATTTTAATTAGAAGGGAGAGATTTACTTGGACTGGCAGAAACAAATAGGTACTATAAATAGATACAAGTCTTTCAGACAATATCAATTAAAAAGCTCACATAGTAATTCTTAAAGCTTTTTTACAGAACATCTAGTATAAAGGCAAAAAACAAAGCCAGTAAAAAAAGCAAACAGAAAAGTCAAACCTTTCCCCAAATAATTTTTTCTCTAAATTCATAGAAGATGCTGACTTTTGAAAGGTCAGCCACATTCATGACTTTCTTCCTTTAAAAATCAACATACATTGTCTTTTTTTGTTACTGTACAAAACTCTAGTTTGAGTGGACTGAAAATATTTAGGGAGGAAGAAGAAATGCATTTTGGAGTTCACAAAACAATGATGTTTTTCATTGCTTCTTTTTTCCTTGGTTTTACAAATATGCACACAGATTTTCAGTCATGTAATTGTGTTCCTTTGAGTCCAATATTCTGGTCCCAAGCTTCCCCTTACAGTGCTCTGACCACATCTGTGTGACACCAAGCCCAAGGGGCCATATCCCAATTCTTATCAAGTCTTACATCAACCTGAGTTCAGCCTTTGTCATATCAAATTTGTCTTTCAGTCGAAGAGGCCATAAACCTGCTGATGAGTAAGTATCAAGAGTTAGACTGTAAGTATCAAGGACAGCAGTCATTCTCATCACTTGTGACCTTTGTGATTGTCATGCTTGTGATAACCAACAAGTGATAACTTTCTGATCTTGGCTTACAAGGCAGTTGCTGGGTTTTGCTCTACAGACCCTTTACCCAGTGAAAAATTCTCTTGCTCTACCTTGGCCTCATCTCTGTCCAATTGCCAAATTAACCTCCTTTCTTCTGCCACGTGACTCTTACGAAATTGCCCAAGGAGAGGAAAAGACACAACACAATATGATGATCAGCAAGTTAATCACAGGATTAAGCACCACCATTTATTCTATTCCTATTACTCTCAATGGCAGATTAGACATTGCCTGGTTGAGGTGTGACTTTTTGAGATCTAATTGTGACAGTTCAGAAAGCCTAAGCCACAGAGTATATGATCTTAGGAGAACACTGACATTTACTTCTGTCTTTTATACTCTTCTGCTACATACAGCTCTGCCCTGATGCTACAGAGCAAATCCACTTATATGCAGGTCTTACTGCATTTACACAGTAGCAAGACAACTTTCAAAATTAAATAATTTTTGTCAGTTTATAATTTGAAGCTTTCCTTTTTTTTTTTTTTTTTTTTTTTTTATTTCTTAATTTCTGGTGAATCCTGAACCCTCACAAGGGCCTTAATAGCATTTTTATCCTTAGTTGCTTGCTTTGTCCAGTATTTTTTCACTGCCACTGGACACAACATTATATGAGACACTTTGATGTTGTCATATTTCCATTTATACCCACTCTGCAGAGCTTATGATTATCTTTCAAAGAAGTATGGTGTGATTTGGGAGACCATTTGATTGACTGACTTTAAAATGCCAAAGGGACTCAGCTGACTCTCCTATTTTAGGCTAAATTTTAGGCAGCTCCAAAAAACTTGTGGCTGAGCAAGCTGCCTCACTTTCCTTCAGAATGTTCTACTCATGAAGTAAAACACCCTTGTTGAAGCCACCTCTTCCATAGTTTCTGCAGCTGTAGCACACTCTCAGTGCTCCTGGAGTGCACCCAGTTAGTGACCTCAGCTCAGCTGATGCAGAGCTGCTCTCAGCTAAGGTGACCCAGGTGCCTATGAATGTGTTGACGTTAATAACAGATTCTGCTTGACGTTCCCATAAAGCAGTAACCTTCTCAGAGACATCAGGCAGAAGCTACCACCCAGTAAAAGTTGACGCACTCACACTTATTGCTGCTACAGAACAGGTTTTCACCTTAAAATAAATAATATTCCCCAGACACAGTGAAAGACCTAACTGTTTAAAATGTATTACTCCCTCAATAAATAAACAAAAAAACTCCTTTACATGGCAAGACTGATACAATACTATTTCACTGCTAGATATGCCTGGTCTCGCAGCATATGAAGCAGCTCCAACAGTCCTTGTCCTAAATATATGTTTGGAAGAGAGAAAGATTCATGAGAAAAGATTGTTAATAACTTTTGGATTTTGTTTCTGGTTGTTGTAGTTCCTGTACATGACCAGAGACCAACAAGCTGACAACATAGTTCTGACTTTAAAGGGACATCAGTTATTTCTCCCTTCTACGTTTATTGCATGTCTAAGTCAATTTAAGAATGATTATCCTGTTTAAATATCTTTCTATCTGTTATAAACTCACATAAATATTTAGTTTAAACAAGCATCTTCAAAGTGTCTCCTTGCAACCAGCAACAGGCCCTTCCCATACAAATACAGCTGGATGTTTTGAAATCGAGCATGATGAACTGTGAAAATACAAACCAAAAAATGTTAACTGCACATTCTTACAAAGCTGCATTTTTGAGGCAGTATTTCCATCCTCTGAAATATGAACTGTTTATACTGCAGCGACTCTGGCAAAATGTGTGCTCCTTGGTGGGTGGCTGAATGTTCTCCAATGATGATTACAAGAGGAGATCTTAATATTCAGCCTGCTAGAAAAGAAGAACTCTGAAGGGTGAGGGGTTGAGGGATGAAAGGTAAAAGCAATTGTGCTATTTTAGGTGTCTACAAGTCTTCATCAGGGCTCATTGTGATCTGCTGTGTTCATGAAATTTCAGTCACTGGCGCCTGGGCATGGCTTCATCCTACCCATAAGCAGATACTTACATTTGACCAGATGGATTTCTTCTTGAATACCAGTTGGCTATATGTGATCAGTGTTATGTACATCTGCATCATGAATCTCCTCCGAAACACATCAGCATCTTTACAACTGATTTAAGGAGAACCAGAATCAGCAATTTTCAAGATGTAGGAAAAGTAATTACTTCTATGGAAACTTACTTAATTGCTTCATAGAAAGGAGCATTTTTAAAGGGCCATTAAATAACTAAAATCAAAGCATACTTATTAGCTAAGTAAGATTATTCTACATTCACTGCATCAATAGTAGAAATAATTACTTTTAAGCCTTGAGATACACCAAACACAAACATTTCTTTTTCCACATTAAACTGCCAGAAGTTATTGTTCCACCTTCTTTGGCTTTTTTTAAATGCGCAGAATAAATTTATGGGGAAATAATGGTTGGACATAATTTTTTACCTCAACAAAGTCTATAAAATTTCTTTGACAATTGCAGAGTACAATGATGCATAAAAAAAAAGTCATGATTAAGCAGACTGACCTAGGACAAGTTACATAACAGATGGTTTAGCTAGAGAAGCATATGTATTATACATCTGACAAGCTTCTGTCTCTACATATCAGTACTTGTTTGCAAAGCCACAGAGAAATTATGTCTTAGTATGCAAACTGAATAAGGAAAAAAAATGCTATCTTTAGAAAAAAATTGTTTACTACATAATTTCAGCTGTTAGAGAACAACTGTAATTTACAAATACAACAAATTAAAAGTACTTTTACTCTTTGGATGCTATTTGCATCATCAGTGGGTAAGTAACATAAGCACAGTTCAAGTCATTGCACTGAAATTTGTATTTGCAAACAACGAGGCACAGTTTTGAGGCCATTCCAGAGCATTCCTGCTGATCAGGAATGTGCTGGAGATTGCATCTGACCCCTCACTGGGCAGCAGCTGAGGCAACACTGAAATAGGTCTGTTAATCACCAGTCAATTTTAAAATGTTGCATGACCATAAGTGCAGTATTCATTGGTTGAACTTCTGGCTGTTTGCCACGACGCCAGGAGGCTGCTCCCGCCAATGCTTCCCATGGCAGAGAGCAGGAGGAGGAGATCCACAGTGTTTGCTTTCTAGAAATGGCAGCCCCAAACACTGGAGCCATAGAGATCTTAACTTTGTGTCTCAGCATCAAGCTGGCTCTCCAGCTCTTTTGTGCCCAAAGAGGAATGCCCAGTGACATCAAGGCTACATCAAAGACTGCAGTAGAAAACTGTCTTTGTTTTCTCTATCTTACTGCTATGAAGCTCCCTACAAAAGAATTCGATGGATCATGTGTAGAAAGTTGAGAAAATCATAAAAATCTGAACCTAGTAAATGGAAATTGTAAATATTTACATATATTATAAATGAGTAAAATTGTCTTGTTCAATAGAATCTGCCACATAATCGAACTATGATATGTCTACTTAAATAACTGTTATTTTGATAATAAATGTTGACATTAAAAGACATCTAAAATAATTAATTTATAGGAAGTTGCTAATGCCAACCATTAGATGTTAGTGATTAGTGATTATAGCAAATGGAAGAGATGATTGTCCGAATATGTCCAGTACTAATACTCAGGATTAAATACCTACAATTAGTTCAATTAAAAAAAAAATCTTTGTTTCAAATAATTCCAAGCTTTTTTATTGTCTAGTTTTAGTTTTCCTTAACTTCAGTCAGGAAAAGATCTGAGTGTGTATCATGTTATCTTTCAGGTTTGTTTTTTTTTTTTAATGTTATTATTTAGTAATTCTGCTGACATGGCTTGAAATTAGATTTAACTAAAATTACATTGAAGTGGAACAACAATCACTAAACAGTATTAAACAAGAAAGAGTTATGCTTGTTGATTTTCCCTCTATAAATCAAGTAAAGAGCCTACTGAAATTAGGAGCAACTGAAAGTACCTCTGGCATGTCTCTGCTGATTTTAAATGGGAACCATAAACTTAGACCATTAGCATAGACTATAGGATGGTGCAATGGGGATTAAAACAGGGAACCAAAACAGGTGACATCAGAAGAAAAGCATTGCTTCTCTACAGATCATGGCAAACACAGTTATCAGTTCTTCTAACAGAAAATGAATTCTACCTCATTCACAATTACATTATATGTTTAGAAGGAAACAAAGCATTGACTAAATTAATTAAAGCAAGTCACAATCTCTCCCTTTCTCTAATGATTTCAACAGCAGGCAAACATGCTCTCCTTGGTCATCAGCTATTGGAGTGTGTGCCTACAGAAGACTGGTTTAGGTACCAGTTGCATTGTTCTTGTCTTTACCACAGCATGTTGGATTTAGCCTCCACATGCACATTTTTTATTTCTTTTTAATTTCCTCATTGCTTTCTTTTTAAAGCATCTTGTAAATATTTAGCAATGTGAAATAGTTGTCATAAAAGTTCAACTTAGTACTGGGTAGTTCACTTCCGGTGCTTCTTCACTATTTCAGTGCAGCAAATTGCCAGACCTGTCCTGTTAGGATGAGCAATTCTCCCTGACTCCCTGGGGTTTGTTACAGTGAAGCTAGACTGTACTGGGAAAGTACTGACAGATTTTTAACTTCTTTCTATGCAATTAAAAGGATGGAAACAAAGTGAAAGAACACCACGGGAACCACTGCGCTCTCCAGAGAGCATCCCACAGCATGTCCTGCAGATGACTGGTGGCCCACAGAGCACAACTGAGGAGCTGCTGGAACTGAGGTGGCTCTGTAATGAGCTTGCTTTGCTTGCAAGTGACTTAAATGTGCACTTCAAAGCACATTTTGCTACCATATATTTTATGTCCTGTACAAAAGTCAGACAGACTTTTCTTCAATTAAACTTTCAGCACTGAATAATACCTGTAAAATCACCATAATCCCTAAGTTTTTCACATTCTACCAACCCACACAATCACTTCACAGCATTTTAGGAATAACATCCAGGCCATGTAAAGAGGAATCATGCTAATTTTTCTCAAATCATGATACTAAACTGAGAAACTACAATAATAGCATTATAACTACAATAGTAGCATTAATATTGATGGAAATATTATTAGACATAACTGTATTAAAACTGTTATTTTAATATTTTTAAATTAAATTTCCTGTCTTATTTAAAAGCTATCTTTTAGGCTATAAAATTTCATAATCTGATTTACTTCTTTAAGACAATGAAAAAAGGAAGTTGGTTGCATTGCTCTTTAATACACACTGAATAATTTTGCACACCCAATCAATTCAGGGATGAATATGTTATGCACTTTTCTGATTATGGATATAAACGGGATGGAAATGATGTGACATATTATATAGGAGAGATAAAAAGAGTGGTTAGGCAGAAAGTACAGGCAAGAACTTTTAGAGTCTCGGATATGGGGTTACTCACCACTCTTTAAATAGGCTTCATGGTGTACACTTGTTTGAAAACTACTTTTCCAAAGAGCAGCCAAAGCTGCTTTCCTTTGCTAAAGAAACCACCCTTATATTTAGAAAAATTTTGGAGAACACTGTGAAATCTGATGCTTTATGAGAGCTGATTTTTTGCTTACAGATAAATGACATACACATTTGAAATTCATGCTCCCTTTACTATCCTGCTCCTTAAATGCAAGTCAGTAATTTATCTGCATTCTCAGATAACGTCCAGAAATACTACTGATAAGGTGAGTCTCAATAATAAAATTTTCTATGTGTCATGAAGGTCATTGAATAATTTTAGAAAAGCAAAAAGATAATCCAATAAATACGCATAGGAAAATGTTTTCTTTGGCTATCAGAAGCTAGTGAAAATACTTACTTTCTTTTTAGTTTTTCCTGACAAATCAAAACAACAGATTATTTCAATTTCTTTTGTTCTTAAATAGTACAGTATAATTAGTGTGGGTATTTTCATTTTATTTTCATGCTTGAAGTATCCGTCATTGTTCCATATTTATCATCACAGGCACTTACATGCTATGGATAATGCCTTAGTGGAGTATCAAGTTGGAAAATTAAATGGATTTCACATGAGTGCACAATCCAAATCTCAGTAAAGGAAATGTACAGATCACAGTGAACATTGAATCAGACTCATGATGAATGACCTAATGCACACTGATTTGATTCATTACTATGCAAACCCTTTTTTTATGTATGTATCTATATGTACAACTTTAAGACTTCCAAAGTATAGATAAATGATTATAGCCTTATCACGATTATTTTTAGCAACAGATGTGGCTAAATATTGCATGAAATCAAATTATTCATGCTATTCAAGTAAGTGTAATGAAGCCATCCACCTTTAGGAAGAACTACTTTCTAATTATAAAAAGAAACAACTACAAAACCATTAAAATAAGCTACGCTTAAATGTTCACTTTTAAACACAGTAAAATTAGACTGTTTTACCTTCTTTCATTCAAAGTTTTTTTCCCAGCTGTGCCCATAACTGTGTTTATGTCATATTTATTTTAGTAGAAGAACGATTAATTTTTTAGGAAATAGTACAACAAACTGTTTAAACTTAAAAGATCTCCCCAGGGCTTCTGTTTAAAAAAGACAGAAAGTTACAACTATGGGAGCCATGAGCATACTAAAATGGTCTGAGTGTGGTGCCCCTGATACAGGGGTTGTGAAGTTTACACTGAGTAAATTTATAAAACATCAGATACATATATATCTGACAGTCTGTTGCATCATAGCCCTTTAACAGACAGATTCTAACTGGATCTGAAACTGATGTAAGCTAAATTCAGTTTTAGAATAAGGCATTCTTAATAGTAAGAGTAATTTTTAATGAAAAAAAATATTTTAATGTTTGAATATTTTGCATTCTTTTATTCCAGGGCAATAAGATTAAATAAAGTACTATTTCGAAAGAAAAATACAGGGATCATGAACATTTTTAGTCTCTATTTTTATTCTTTTATTTTTAGCATGACAGAAAAAATAATTTAATTTCAGCTGCCTAAAAAGTAGCAGTATAGTTTAAGTTAAGTCTAGCCTCATTTCTTAGGCTTCTTTACTGTTATCATACTGTTACCTTCAGAAGAAAATTCATCTTCCCTCTTCTGAAGAGAAATCCTTGTTACTTCCAAAGGAAGCTGTTGTGCAATCCTTGACCATAATATCAACAGCCAATATTCTGCAACCTGCAAACCCCTGCATAAAAAGTCAAGTAGTTTACATCTGTCAAAGCCAAGTTAACCCTTTCCTAGGTATTTGGCCATTCTGATTTTACTCATCCACTTAGACTGTGCTTTAGATGTGTTTGGATGTTTAGACTCGAGAGGCTCCCTCTCGTATCTAAAGCACCAACTGCCTCCATAAGTTCAGTGACATCAAATGACTGCAAGAAGGAGTGGCAGCATGGGAACACTGGCCATTCCACAGGCTCAGTTCTGCCAGTGGACACCATGCTGTGACCAATGTTTGGGGATGTGGACCATACAGTATAAATTATTCCATAGCCTGAAAACACAGGCTTCCTGATCTTGTTCTTCCAGTTCAGAACAATGCAACCGTACAAGGCAGCAAGATTTTCCACAATATTAGAAATGGCAGCACACATTGAGGAACACTGTAATTGTCTTTTTTTTTATAACTTTAATTTTCTTCTTGGAGGTGAGACCCAGCTGTCATATCTTGAGTTCTAATAGGAGCTCCGAGAATCTTCATATTATCCAGTCAAAGCCAACTAATGAACTCCTCAGGAAAAATAACTTATGAAAAAATGACAAAGCAAATAAAAAGTCTGGCATAAGTTTCTAACATACAGTTTTCACAGATAAGTTTCTTTATCCAAGTCAACTTTTTATTCCTGAAGCCTTTAGGATCAAATACTGCTCCAGGAAGGCTTGCAACTGTGAGAGGCTGAAAGATGAAGATGTTTGTAACATCACAGACAATGAAAGCACTGATCAGCATGAGCAAGAACATATACAAAAGAGAAAAGCAAAGATCTGCAGAATACAGATGCTTTTATGATCTCTAAAGGGACAGCTTAGTATGGTAGAAGTTCACTGAATGGCAAGAGATACAATATCTCCAAAGTAATAAGACATCAAAATTATTTCTCTGTTGTCATTTAAAACAGAAAAATTAAATTAAGTGGATAAAAATTGTCTCAATGAGTGTATCAAAATAATTCAGCCAGCAAGTCTTTCCTCAGGGCTGCAGAAGAGATGAAATAATTGTCTTAATCTGTTAAGTGTGCACAGTGCTGCACAGAAGTCAGAGAAAAGATGACACTTCCAGCTAGTTTTCTAATTAATGACTAACAGAGATTAGGAAATGTCACTATATAAGACAGACAAAACATCTTGCAGAGATGGTTTTATACTTTAGAAATTCCGGTTTCTAAGTGGGAATCATCTGGAGCTCTTTCATTTTGGGAAGTCAAGGTAGTGTAGTAGTTAGGTATAAATCCAAATCTTACCACTGATGTCCTTAGCCAAATGTTCCAAAGTGTTGAAAATCTAGAAATAGCCAACCCTATTTTCAGCCTAAGGAAAATGTAGGTTTGCTTTATTCATCTGTTGGGAAGACAAAGTTTTAGGTGAAAGATCTGCCTTTTATAAAAACATTTCTACGTGGGAAGTGATAGGAAGTCATTCTTACACTGTCAGTTGATATCCTTACCAAATGGTCATATGCTATTTTCCCTAAGTTGATAAGCTCTTACAACAAACATTGTCTTCCTCAATGGGAACCAGACAGCAAAACCATACAAACATACTGTGGTCATTTAAAATAAATTTTTAATAGGGAACATGTATAAATTCAGTAAGGATGGATAGGTTCTTGCTACTTTATGAGAGGTCTCATTTATTATAGATATATTTTTAAGAATATTAAGAGTTTTTTTAAAGAATATTATTCAAGCTTGCTTATTTGTCTATTTGTTCAATTTTAGAACAGGCCATAAGTATTTACAGACAGAGACACTGAAAACAACCAGCTCCTGGCAGACAAGATATGACTGAACATACTGCATGAAGACTGGCAATATTAATCTTCACTGTTTAATACAGCAACCCAAAAAGGCCATCTGTTTGTCATTTGCAAATGTTTCATAAAACCTACTGAAGCATGTGGATGGCTTGCTGGGACTCTGATAAGAGACAGGAAAAAAGAGCCACATGTATTAATTATATTCATTTCTAATTGCTTATCCTTTAGGAAATAAACAATATTGTTTCTGCTGAACATGAAACAAAAATGTTTAAAGATACAGATGGGTGTATGGGCACAATCAGCTGCTTACAGAACACTTTGTAGAAATTTGGGCTTTACACGTGAAATCCTTATCCAATTATTTGTTCTTCCTGTTCATGGCTAAATGAAAAAAACCCAAAATATACAAAAACTCACCAACAAGCAACCAAACAAACAATCAAACAAGAAACAGGGGGAAAAAAACAACAGGAAAAATATTACTTGGTATGAATACCATGAATACTTCATTATTGATAAAAGACAAAACAGGCAGAAAGCTTCACAAAAAATAATGTTTCATTAAGCAAGGCCAGCCTGATTCTTGCAGCCTGACTCATCATTTGGGCTTGATGAGGAGCAGCAGATCAAAACACACAATAGGGATTCACTGCGATAACTAATGAAAAAGGAAGTACACAGAATTAAAAACTAAATCAAGCCAATGGGAGTGCCAGTGTTCATGAGTCACATTAGCTCTTTGCTCCCCACAATTGTTTGCTGAACAAATTTCAGGTCTGAATAGAAGGAGAAAGTGTCTATATAAAGACACTTGTGCTCCTAATCCAAAACGTATTATTTTTCTCTTGAACTCTGAGTCTTTGTCATTTCTATTATACTTATTCTATTATATTTATTCTATTTTACAGGCAACTAGCTCCCTTTCAGTGAACAAGGTTGGGTAATTAGCAGTACTGTCAAATTTATGTCTACCAGGGACTTTAATTACCATAGAGGATGCCTAGTTTCTTTAGTGGGCAACCAGGTTTGTGACACACTGTTATGATCCAAGTTTTCTAATACTTCATTTTCAGGTTCTTATTATAGAAAGAAAAGTGCTCCTAAACTTGATATCTCAACTGATTTCTGCAGCATTGATTTCTATTTCTTTTTAACAGTACCACAGTCCCTCTCGCGTTGAAAAAATGTGGTCAAAACATTGCCTAACCTGTCTTTTTACCTGATTTCTGAAAGGATGAGTCTACCTACCTTAGATAGCTTCTTCCAGGGCCAGACAGATCTTTAGCCAAATAGTTGTGATCACACATCTAGAAGTCACACCAGAAACGAGGATGATTACAGCTTCCCCTTTCTCTCCCACATTATTCAGCACCACTCGTGCCTGACAACCCCTATTCACAGCATGTCTGGCTCAATCCCCAAATCAGACATATTTTCTCAATTAATTGATGATGGTCCACAATATGTTTTCCACAGTTCTGATCTCGTCTCTCATTAGCAGAAGGGAGTTTGATTAGCTTTTGATCCAGAGAAGCATGGTTTAGTCTGCTACATTTTCAAACAGGATCCATTGTTGAAAATAGTCTTGCAGAATATTATCTGTGTGGAAGATTATATTTCACAGTGCTGGCAAAAGGCTTAGACACTGCCTGGCAATCACATTTCTGCAGAACTCTCAGATAGAAGTAAACTATTTTAAAGGTGATTAAGAGTATGTACATGTGATTACATTAAGGCACTTCACCTGTTCCTACTGATCAGATGATCACTGATCCTTAAATGAATATGTGCATGCTCTTACTTGATCCAATGGCAAGGTAAAGTACATTGTTTTATAATTCCACTATGTCAGATACTTTTTAAAATTTGTATGAAGTACCCAAATCTACATTCAGTCTTTCCCAAGTACAAATACCCAAAAAAACCCCAATAACCCCCTTGTTTCTAAATTACTACCCACAGCACATTGGCTAATTCCTTTCCAGTTTAATTTAGAGATTTCCACCCCCTAAGCTCATCGCAGAGAGTATGTACAATTCTTTTGGATAATTCCCAGAAACAGATTAAAAGACATGGCCCAATCTAGGATTAAGCCAGGCTGTTGAAGAACAGTTTAATGTGATTTCAACTGTAAACCCCCATGACTGTGCTGTGTCACAATGCTGGACAACAAGAAGGTAAAAGATCCTATAACCATACAGAATTTGATGCCTACTGATGTCCTGTTAACAGAGGTCTGCCTCTCTGACAATTTTAAAGTTTTCTAATGTATAAATGTTTCTGGAAAATCATCTGTGAGGTAAAATTATAATCTATTTTTCCACCTGATTCATTCCT
The DNA here is from genome assembly GCF_041296385.1 of Aphelocoma coerulescens. Taxonomy (NCBI): domain Eukaryota; kingdom Metazoa; phylum Chordata; class Aves; order Passeriformes; family Corvidae; genus Aphelocoma; species Aphelocoma coerulescens. The sequence continues at coordinate 32,190,263 of NC_091014.1, read as the reverse complement.
CCTGGCATTTTCCTAAACAAATTGAAATGTGTTTTAGAGACCTGCAGGGCATAATATGATAAACTGCAGTAAGTTTCAAGGAAAAATAATGCCTTCTTGATCAAAACCAATGATTACAGCATCTTTATTAGAAGCTGAGACAGTATGCATGCAATGCAGGTAGTCTAAACCATTGCAAGATGAGAAGTGTTGAAATGTATGCTATTTTTACTTTCAGCTCATTGAAGTCTTCCATTGCTGTTAATAGAATTGAGAAAAAGATCTATTTTATTGCTCTTACACTATCACAGAAGGAAGACACTAGACAAGGAAGCCTAAATATTCATTACATATATAGCAATTTTTGTAATACATGACAGACATTGCCTAACAAATTCCAAATTCTGAACAAGTTAGTCTACACTAGTATGTTTTCAGTCTACATCAATGCAGATGCTGCATTACTGTGCAACTAAGGCAAGATTTCAGTTCTAAACATTAAACTTCACCATTTCTGCTCCTAACTGTGGCTCTGATAAGTAACAAAAAACACCCCAAAACCTAAAGGTATCAGATGATAAGCCTTGACTAAATTTTCCTCAGAAAAATTATAAAACTAGGAAAGCTGTTTTTCTTGTGGGAGACAATATTCCAGCTAAGTATCTCATTCAAACTGAATAACTTTTCCACATCTTTTAACTTGTGTGGTTTTTTACCCTTGATAACATTTTCTGTTGCAAATGTGATAGAGTTCTGTCATTATTCTCCTCCCATTGTCCTAAAGCCTGGGGCACTGAAATCTTTTAAGAGACCCATTGTATTTCTTTTCCTCTAAAAAGGAACAAATTGCTTCTGCTGATACAAAGACACTTTCAACAAAAGAATTGTTTTACCTATGATCAATATTATATTGAAATATTTTGCTAACAAGAATTTTAGCTGATTTTCCCACCCCAGTTTAGTATTGGAAAGATGGGTGCTTCAGCTTGCAGATGGGAAAAAGCTGGTTTTAGCTCTACTTTTCCCTAGAGGGCCCTACTGGAATAACTTTCATTTTCTGCTCATCTCTATATTTTCCCTCAAAACTGGCTTTATAACCCTAGTTTCCAGTTTTTTCATATTGCATCTGACTTCCCATATCTTCACTTCTTCTCCATTCCCATGCTCATTCTTCATTCCCAGGCTCATGGCTCTGACTCCAGCCCAAACTGTTTCACTCCAGGCCAGAGTGGATCTGCTGGTTATGCTTCTCTTGATGCAGCCCAGGATTTGGCTTTCTGGGCACATTACTGGGTCACACTGAGCTTCTTGTCCACAGACACAAGTCCTTCTCCCCAGGGTTGCCTTCAATCCATTCTCCTCACAGCCTCTTCTTGGGATTTCCCCAGATGAGGAGCAGGATCCTCCCTACAGTGTGTGCAAAGGGCACTGAGACTAAGGCAGAAGAAACCCCACCATATTCACCGTATAATGGAGAACTTCCAACATATGGTTAAAAGAACCCCTGCAGATTGCTTTGCAGAAGCTTCCTTCTCTGGAAGGAAACAAACATAAACATTCTTTCAGAAAGAGTTAATGAAAACTTCTTAATACTTTCTTTGTATAGAGCTACCACAATTCATGCTGCAATCAGCATACAGCTTCAGGCAACAACCAGCTGCTAATTTCTCTGGTAGGTAATCTATTACTGCCCAGTTGCAAATAGCACTTCTATCACAAATTCAGTGGAATTGTGAATGTAGCGCTGATAATTATCAACGACAAACGTGTTGAGCCATAGACTCTTCCTCCTTTATGTTCAATCAAGCATCTCTGATGCAGCAACAAATTCATTCTCCCCAGTGGTTCATGAACTGTATATTGAATAATAAATAACACAAAAGAATGCCAAGATCTCTACTCACAAAATTATTTACAGAGATGCTGCAGATGCTGTGGTGGCAAAAAGTCAAGCTGTGTACATATGCAGTTGGATTTTCTTGCACTGCCTTTGAAGTACTCCTTTGTGCAATTCTACTTTCAGGAGTCCTGACAATTATATTCTTGCCTTGTATTTTTTACATATAGTTGAACATGTACTCAGTCAAAAAGAAGTCTTTCATGACGTGTTTCTCCTGATTCAGCCAACAACTCGACTTGTCCGTCTCTGGGTTTTAGAGCTGTAGATATTTTGTTCTGAATTCACTTTATCAAATACTCACATGTCCAAAGAGACATGGCTGCAACACCCTGAAGACTGGTTCCTGTCTCCTAACATGTTTTATTTTTACTTCTGGGCTAAGCTTGGCTGCATAAGCTAGAAGGGATAGGACTGAGAACAAGTAACAAATTTTCTCCATCACACAAGGACAAGTTTCCCACTAACTTCTTTCTCCATCAGCAGGTTCCGATGAGGCACGGGTCCACATTCTAGAGTATGTGTCCCTTGCTTCAGGTTCCACTTCAAGGCTCAGAGAATGAATTTTTCTGAAATTCAAGCCAATATTTTACTCTGTACCTCTGTATCTTATTTTTCTGGAGCTCTGGTGCTTGTCTAACTCCCCAGTAATTCAGTTTAGCTCACATGCACAGTGGCCTTTGGAAGCAGCAGACTTTTATTCACCTGGGTTAGTCTGCTGGTGGTTTGGGTAGCTAAGCCAGCTTGCAGAGGACAAGCACTAGATCCAGCTGTGGGGAAGCATCAGAGATGTACAGCAGGATAGGTGAAGAAGGTGGGACATGACCACCTCTGTAAAAGCAGATTTTTTACCTTAAGGTGTTTCTCATTCTCCTCTTGCAACTTTCACCTCTTTTGGAAATAAGAGTGAAGCTACAATAAAGCCTCCTTCCCCAAAATACTTTAGTGTAATATAAAACCAACACAGAAACAAAGTTTTGGGGTTTTCTTCTATCCTGGTGAGGTTTTTCATTTGGGTTTTTGTTTTGGAAGGGGTTTTTTTGTTTGGGAGGGGTTTGGGGTTTTTTTCAGAAGAGATGGTTTACCTTGCTATCTGCCTTTAATACATTATTTTGTGCATACTTAAGACACAACTGATCCTCAACAGACAACAAAAATTGCTTAATAATAATATGCTTTTGAAAGCAATGATGAGGAAACAGTGTTGGCATAGGTGAATTAATTGAATCATCTGTTCATTCTTTTCTGAAGCACATTCATGGCTTTCCTCTCAGTTCCTACCATAAAATATAGCACTAATTGAAATTTAATAATAGTCACAAATCCCTGGGTTAATAATAAGTACATTGGAACGATTATTAATTGTTGCTTGGAAGGTACTTGCAAGAAGTCCTCTATCAATGTTTTCATATATATTACTTACAGTGAAATTTCAGGTGGTAGATGAATTCAGCCTGCTGAGAACACTGCTGAGATGTGGAAAAACCTCAAAAACAAACAAACAAACAAACAAACAAACAAACTCTACACAGAAGGAACAGCCAAATTGCCAAATTTTGGAATTTTATAGCAGTTTTCAAAGAGCGGTCAAGAAAGTGCATGCCATTATTCCAGATACAAAGTATTAAATTAAATGCCTAAAAACAGAAGATGAAAACAGTGCTATGCCCCTAACTACCACCCATCAGTCCTACAAACCATAACAAATGATAGTCATTGAAGTAGTATGTTTGTAGGAATTTTAAGAAAGATGGAATATTTTGGCTAATTGTCTAGAACAGAAAGTGATTAAAATTTGAAATTTTTTTTTTCAGGACATTGTCTTTTTTTGCCCATGAATCAGATTATTAAGTTGACAAATGAAAAGTCAAGAAAGTAATAAATCTTGTCTTCTTCTTTCAGCTCAGAAATAAAAATGAGATGGAGAGGATCTATTAATTCTAAATCTTTGAAAGTCTTGGTCTTCTCCTGATTTACTTCAACTGTTAAGTACTGTCAGAATTTCTTCCATGCAATAGAGTAACATAAGCACCTGATATTTTTATTGCTTTTATTAAAGTGAAGCAGAGTTTCTTATTCAATAGAAAGGAATCTGATTTTTGTCTAAGTGGGTCCTAATTTTCAGTCAAATGCAGTTTGCCACAAGTTCCAATATACAAACTAATTACGAAATAATGAATAAATATATTGTTTACATTTTCCATATTGAAAACAGTTAATAAACAATTACAAATAATTGTAACACTGTAGAAGTTGCTCAACTAAAACAGATTTTATCTTTTGTAAGTCAAGAAGAATCTTCAAGTGTAAAGGTAAATTTACTTGAAAGTCACAATTCAAATGAGTTATATTGGGAATGACATTATACAGAACTTAACTGAACTGTAAATATGCAAAAAAAAGTTTAAAAAATACACAAGATTTTTTGATGACTAATTTAAATCACGATTTATGATCAGTGAATTATATCAGATTAAATTTTATTAACAGGCAGAGGGCAGACAAAGGCTGAAGTGTGTGTTGTGATAACAGAATTTATGACTAGACCAGATCTAAAAATGAAACAAGCAGACTCTTCTCTGAGAATCCAAATATTGAACTGCTGTTGTGTAAATATTAGACATGATCTACACATTATCTTTGAATAATAAAATCAACTTTTCCAACATGTAAAATAGTTAAGAAACTGGGGTTTCATTTCCAGTTGCAGTGTTATGATAACACTATAAAAAGACAAATTCAGTATTCTTTTAGTTATGGATTAGTTAAAATATGCCCTACAATCTTTGTGATTTCAATGTCAGTAGGTTGCTAAAAGCTACAGTTTGTTAGAGATTAAACTAGTGACTTGAACCATAGCCTTTTTCTAATTACACAAATAATGTAAGCAGTAAAGCCCTGGATTACACTTCTTCCTAAAAGTGAGCAATTTGCTGTTCTAATTCTGGCTTGTGCTAAGCTTGAATCAAATTATATGCATGTTAGACATATCCAGGGATAAACACACAATTTCACAATCAAAAGAATTTCTTACAATTGCATGTTCTGCTCTTTTTCAGACTATCTCAGTAATGTTTCTTACTCTTAAGCAAAGCTAGATCAATTTTGAATTAATCATAAAACAGAAATAACTTTTTTGTTTATTACACGCACAAGGACTTTTTGTTCCTACTCAAACATACTCAGCCTTGAAGCTAAATTTCCTAAGCAGAGATGGCTTACTGAGTGATGTGTTGGCATGATGCAGCAGAAAAGCTTAACAATGGACTTTGACAAGGATTTTTGTCAAGGTCATGCTAAATTCTTAGCACCCTGGCAGGTCTTCATGTACCATGCCTATCTGTAAAATGCATATGTCAAAGACATAACTGAAGCCAAAGACTCACAAAGAAACCATACCAAATCTAGGTGAAAAAAATTAGTGCTTGCTAAAGGTAGGATGAGTAAATACTGAAACAAACTGTCATGGAAAATGGTGGACACCCATTTTTTTACCATTAATAAATTGTGGCTGAATACACTGCTGGAGAACACCCATTAAAAATAATTGTAACTGGCAGAGTACACGTGTGGATCTCTCTGCCTGCTTGCATAGACAACAGAAAAAGGCATTGCAGCCCCTTCTTTCCTTGAAGTGTATGGAGGAAAGAGCAAGTTAATAATTGAGAGTCACAGAAATGATCTTGCTGCTGATTCTGCCCCTCTTAAGTCAAATGATTTTCATTTACGTCACCATATTTCATCAGGCATTATGTGCCTGTCTGTGTTCTTGGAAATTTAGTACTGATTGATGATCATTTTGCTGTTAGCAAATATTAAATTTGGGAAATTAACATTTGGTTAGTAGATATTTAAAAGGAAATCAAGTCTTTCAGAAATAGTGTTTACCTTGAATTAAAAAGGAGGCCTGTTGTTTTCATTTCTGTGCAAAGCTCATTTAATTTAGTTAAATACTCATTTCACTCCAGAACAGAGACACCACAGCAAAACCTACTCAGGAAGGAGATGTTATTAGGGTTTTTTCCATAATCAGGCTTCATTTTCTAAAGTCTTCACCTCTTAATAGATGTAAAATTAATTAGATCACTTTATTAACCTTCAAGGAAAGAGCTGGCATGTCTTTCCATGAAGAAACCATATGTTCATGGTTCTAAAACCCCTTTAGAAGCTGTGTCTCCCACACCAAAGTAGAAGCAACTATTAGACAAATCTCTGTGGAAAATGGCACAGGAAAAGGCAATAAACATGTATACTTCCAGTTTTTCCATTTACCTGATGTTATTTAGAATGTCTGGAGTTATCCATTTCTGTTCCTCAAACATTTAATCTGTGAAATTAAAATAGTCATAGGACGCACCTTCGCAAATATTTTGCAAATCCATGCATAAACATTGATAAATGAGCTGAGCAACATCACTGTGATACTGCTCTTCAACTAACACTTAAAAGGAACAAATGCCAAGCAATGCAAATCCAACCATATTTAGGAAAAATTGAAAGATCAATTCTTTTCTCATCATTTTATCTCAAAATACTGGAATAGATCCAAAACTACACTGAATGGTCCCAAGATGTCTGGCACAAATCACCATACAAAGCACTTTTTCCTCTGAGTGCCCATGAGCAAGTTTGTCACAGAGACAATTCTTTGCAGTACTTTCTTTATGGCTGGAGTGAAGAGTTGAGGCCATTTCTCCAGTCAAGGGCGTTCAAGTTTTCCCACTTCATCTTTTGGCATGCTTTGTCCTTTCCACAGGAGTAGTTGTCCCTGAGAGTGTCTTTACCTGAAAAATGACCTGTTGCCTGGGGGGAGGGTAGATTCTTCTGCCTGACTTGAACCTTGCTGGACTCCAAAGGGACTCTCCTGGCTTTGCCTAAGTCTTCTGTAGGCTGGCTGGAGAACTATCAAATCTATAAAAAAAGGACTTCAAAAATGAAACCAGACAATGTAATGCAACAATTATGTCACCACCAGAAATTATCTATCAGTCATTCAGTCATACATGGTTTTTTACTATTGGCAGAAAGAGTTTTCTAGTTTTAGGTGCTGATGCAGTATATAAATAGCATTGTGAATTAGGTGTATTAGAGAAACAATTAGAGGACACAGCATACTAATCAGTTTGGAATGAGTGTACTGATCCCAGGTCAAACACAAACTCACTAAAAGCATAACTGTGTGTCCACAGAAGTCCAGCAAAGCTTCAAAACAGAGTTCAGAACATGGGCCTGTATTTATGGATAGCTTACTATAAAGCATTGCCATGGCTTAAATTTGATATATCACTTTTAAGTTAAAAAGTATAAAGTTCTTTCAACAAAGGAATTCCTGAGGCTTTTAATCTTATGGATCTTGCAATGCTGTATTTCCCCTCATCGTAGCAGCTCCAGTTTCTCTTCCTGTGATGAACCTATTTTGCCTGTCACAGTGTCACCCATCTCTCTCCACAACCCCTCATTACCCACACCCTCCAAGCCCAGCGCTGGGGCTGGTTCCCAACTGTGCTGAGCTGAGTTGCTGAGCAGCATTCACCGGGTGACTGGCCAGCAGCAGGCCAAACAGAGCAGGCAATTTGCAGTTTTTCTCCCAGGGAAGGTTTTCCTTACTCAGCTGCAATAGGAGCTATATTTAAGTAACCTAGGTCTGTTCATCTGAAAAAAAGTTATTAACATTGAACAGTAGAGTAGAACTTTGTTCTCATTGAATAGAGATACATAGATACACAGGCAGAATGATTGAATAGCCTTTATTGCCTTGGAAAACCTGCAGAAAGATTCTGTGTTAATGAAACCCACATAAAGGAGCTACGAATTCACTACCTTACACTTTCAAAGAGAAGCTTAGCAGCAGGGGCTTTTCCTGACTTGTTTTGGTCCATTTGTAGAGGAATGGAAAAATAGGCAAAAATCACAAATAAAAACCAAGGCTGCTATTTCATAAAACAGCTGACTGTGCTGCCAATCCCACATGCCAGATGCTATACTGCCATGACCAAATCTGGTGCTGACATAAATATTGTCCATACTTGTAAATTGAGACTATTTTTGGATGGAAGACATATGTACTTTTTTTTTTAATCTAGAAGGCTTAGACATACAAGCTTGAAACAAGCCGTTACTGTTAATCAAAATATTGTTCTAGATTTTCAAACATTCTTAATTGATTTGTATAACAGGGATAGGGACAAAACTTGCTTTTTCTCCTTTTCTTTTTTTTTTCCTTTTTGCAATGCTCTTAAAAAATCTTACCTAAGTTGCTGTATTATATGATGTGCCTGGGGGCATGTCAGGATAAATTGTAAAGTTTATTTCCCCGAGAACCTTGAGTTCTGCCAAGTTAAATCTTCAGGCTGAGTAGGGTGTCCATTAGGAGCAGGTGGTGGCTCATGCAGAGACAGGCTTATCTGAATAAAAGCTTAGTTTCCAGTAATATCTCCTTCCCATTAGATTAGAAACAGGTAAACTGGGGAAAAGTACAGAAGACAGAGGAAAAAGTACATTTCTGGATGCAGCAAAAATGAGGGGAATACAGCAGACATCTCTGTAATTCCAGAAAGATGCTGCAGGGTACTTGTACACCTCATTTTACACAAGTCTCATAGAAAACCACTGTCAGAAAGCTCACAAAAACCTACCAACCACTGCCAATATTTACACTGAAATCAACAATTTACCCAATGTTACTAGGCAGCATTGAGTGATTCAGAGGTTTTCCACTCAGGAGACAGCTTGTCAATTATATCTGCCTGAGGAAGAGGCTCAACGTTTTCTCAGCTTGGACAAGGTAAAGTGCCACATGGGAAAGGGTTGCTCAGAGAGGCTGGAACTAGGTAGGAACCCTGAGAAACCTGATATGACTTCACAGCTAGATCTGCTTTCATCAGAGAGGTTGAACCAGATGATTTCCAACAGTTCCTTCCCATCTAAAACTCCTCCATAATTACCTGATTTTTTGATAAATCTTGGGTTTTAGTAGAGTTTCTGATTGCCACTAGTTAATCACACAATGTCAACCAGAAATAAGCTTGCCTGTGTTTACCTTAGTTCAAAACTTTTCTCTGTGTAGTTAACTTATTGCCTACTATTTTTTCCATTACCGTTTTGCTCTCATGCCCAGCTCTAAGCACTTCCCTATTGTCACAGAAGGATCTCCCTTCTCCCAGCTGTTCTGTCCCCAGGAGTGATCCTTAGGAAAAAAAAAAAAAAGAGATGGACTCCCAGTTCAGATGTCAGGTTCAAGAACAAAGAACTGTTTTTCCCTTTGCTCCATCCTGGACTAGAGCATTTCCAGTGCCAGGCAGAATCTTTAAGGTATATGGTGTATTAATGTGCAAAACATAATTATTCAAAGATTTACAAATTGACTACTTCCTCACTAATTCCTGCAAAATGAGGTGTCACATTTCTGAGGGAAAATTCATCATAAATGTTAACACAGGGAATACTGGTTGTTCATTTTTCCTTTTTTCCATAGACGTATTTCAGGACATTTTAGAAATGTCTGACACTTCCTAATCAAGCACCAACTGAGGCAGATAGATAGTGTGGGATATTTTTGCTCCAACTATGAAATACTTACAAAGCTATAAGCAACCAAAACCTGAGACTTACAATGGGAATTACTCGGTTATCTCGACAAAATAAGGTGTTACCAGCCCTTCCAGAATTAATCCCTCGGTCATTTCTTAAAAATTGATATGGCAAACTAACAAACTGAAGCATAAGCTTACATGAGAAAATACCTGCTCTCTAACTTCAAGTATCTATCAGCCACATACTGTCAGTCCAAATTAAACCTAAAATCAAGTCTGGCTAAAATAAATTTTTGTTATGTCTTCATCTAAATTAAAGCTCTGAATGGAAATGGCATGTCTCAAAAGCAGTGTCTTGGCTCAGGTGATGTTAGCTGTTACATGAGTTTTGCCAATACACCAAACTTTTTTTTGGTCTAACATATGAAATTCCATTTCCTTCAAAAACAACTGAACTATTTCTCCACAGTTATGGCAGAATTCAGAAAAATATGAGAGAAGCAGATGACTGCTGGATCTCACCACCAGAGGTGAATAGGCAAGGTTTGAAAATACGATGAGTACTAACAACATCTTTCCAGTTGCCCAGCCAAACGATCTGTAGTACTACAAAGATTAAATAATCCTGTAGCTACTGATGGCACTAATTAAACAAAGGAATAAAGAGCATAGATGACCTGATACCACAGTAAAACTATTTATGCATACTGTCTGAGAACAGGCTTTGATGTTTGGCAGGGTGCAAGCCACAGGTCACCTCACAAAACCCATAAACAACAAAGGATAAAAGAAACTGTGCCAGTACAGACTGCTCAAGATGAAATAGGTAGCAATGGCCAAAAATGAAAAAAACAAAGTTATTCTAATATTAAAAAAACCTGACTCTCAAAACTTAGTTCTACAAGTTAAGAAATTTAACCTTTGCACTTCAATTGTCAAACAAAAAAAAAAAAAAAGGAACTAGTACTTAAAACAGACTCAGATTCTCAGATTATTACTTGGATCTTAATTAACATTGTCTTCACTCACACTGACCTTTGTAAGAACCTACTAGACACAACCATGAATACAGAAATCAGTTCTAGGAAATCCAGAGAGAAATTTATTAATTGATTTATGTGAGGCCAAGAATAACCACAGAAGGTGCACAAATTGTTATCTCCTTGCAGCTTCTTCCAATGTGTATGATCATCATTATTGTAGTGATGCCAGAAAACCAGGGAGCTATATTTAAACTCCAAGGAAGGTGTCTGCAGTTCAAAATGCTAATCTTATTTATATAGAAAGGGAAGCAAACCTCATAATAACATACATATGAATTTTATTGACTTGTGTTCATTAAAAGCAGATGTTCATTAAAAGTAGCCAAAAAAACCCCCTAGGAACTTACCAGAAGAGAAAAGCAGACTTGGTTGGTTAAAGCATGGCAGTTATTTTACCTCGCCATGTGTTGTTTTTCAAGCTTCTAGCAGTCAGATGACTGATGGAAAACAAGTACAAGCACAGGGAGTTATCAAATAATAAAGGCTTTGTCTGATAAAAACTGATTGGTTCTTGTGGCAAAAGACCAAAATTCTTCCAAAGGTTAGAATGGCATTCTTTTTCCACTGCTTGGAGTGTAGGCTTCCTATTTAAAATGTTTTATTTACTAATGCATATAAAACTTTGGGCTTTTTTCCATTTCCTTGAATGCAGTAGTTCATACAATAATAAACTTACAGAAAATCAGCTGAAGGCAGATCTGACATTCTGAAATCTGCTTTATACATCTCTTCCTTCTGGTTACTTACTGACAAGAATGATAGAGACAAGTATGTCCTGGGCAGAAAAAAAAAAAGTCATTTGGATACCATGATGATCTTAGGCAGCCTCAGATTTTGTATTTTAAACTTCTGGTAGATCTGAAAAGTCTTATTAACAGAAAATATAGCCCAAGAGAGGAAAAAGTAAGATCAGTTCAGGGAACTGATGATGGGATGAATTTACCTGAATAAATAATAGATGGAGGGATTTCCATTCTCTCCTGCATATTTAAAGCTTTTTGAATTGAGCAGGTCAGAAGACTCTACAGTGTCATTTACCAGAATTACCCAATTTTGATTTCAGCAATACCTACCAACATGACTCTGTTCAGTCTCTTATCAATTAAGTCAGCCATAAATGAGGCTATAGTGGCTATTAAGTGAAAGTACCTGCTGAAATCAATTATGCCATATGTACATAACCATTAACAAAGCTGACTGCAATCCCCCACTCTTAAAGGCACTAATGGTACAGCCAGTGTGGAGTATCTCCCACTTTTCCTTTTTCAGGGACTGGGTGCTGTAATCTCATCTCAGCTGTTTTCTTTCTAGCATGGTGTGTCAAGGAAATGAAGCTTATGCAGACAGACTGTCTGTCGCTGTAGCTGTCTGTCTCCCCAGGGACTTCAAGTTTCAGCCAAACTTACTGAACGGAAGTCTCAGACATAATGTTAGACCTAAAAGCTTCATAAAAATCATTGGGTAAAGAAGAAGTAACAAGCAAATGCTCTGACTGTGGGAAGAAGAACCAAGCAAGTGAACGTGAGCTTTTTAGCTTTACTGGAGATTCCATCTGGACAGGATACCCAGCAGATGCTCTATTCATATGAAAATCTTCAATCGGAGTTTGTAATCAAGTGCAAATTCAAAGACAAAAAAAAAGTTTTCTTGTTTCAGGATTTTAAATAAAGAACTGCTTTTACAGAACATTGAAATGAGAATAGAAATAAACAGGGAGACAGAGAGGGTAAGTCTCTACCATATGCTCTCCCATGCTCCCAAACATTTCTGCTTTACTCTGCTTTTACCACTGAAGGTGGTGACTAAAGCAATGGATTGTGGAAGCTTTTTGTTGCAGCATAATGGTTTTTTTTCCCACAAATAAAAAGACGCTTCCCTCCTTCATTTGTTGGGTAATCATTTTTCAAAGTACTCTTTTCCTCCACTTTAAAATTGGTCTCAAATTCTAGACCTGTCAATTCATTTTCAAATACATTTGAAGTTCAAAATATAGGCTTTGTTTTTAATATTTTCTGATTATTCTGAATATATTACTTCTTCTCAGTTCTTCATTTTTCAAAACCCAAGCACTCAGATGCTATCAGCCATCCAGGTGTATTGGAAATGAATCCCTATTAGAAAAGACCACAAACACAACTGAGTACACTGATAAGAATACATAATATGTTCTTGAAATTACTCTTAATAAAAATGTATTTATTTATATACAGGCATTAACTGCTATTTTGAAACTGGGATATGATCAAAGCCATGATTAGGTCTCATAACTTTTGTCAGATCATATGCTTCAAAACATAGTCAAATTAAAAAAGCCCCATTGTTTTTTTAAATTAGTATTTCCCTTCTTACAAATATCAGAGTTTAAAGGGGACTCTCAAGCATCCCTTTACTATGAACTTAGCCTAAACAGATGCTGATACTGATTTCTACCTCTACACAAGACACAAACATGACTGAGAGAGCGGGACAGGGAATTCCAATTTCTGCAAACACAAGTTTACTTCAGAGCAAACCGCATTGAACAACATTGCAATCATTTCAGTCCTGAAACTGAAAGAAGACGAAGGTTCTCTGCAAAATCTGAAGTGGGTCAAAAGCATGTTCCACGTGAGGGGGCCACTCCAGCATTCCCAAAGGCACTGCAAAGAAGACGGCAGTACATGGTCATTATGGAGACACATATGGAGATATATGATGGAATTGCTGCAGTGGACTGTGTTGGTTTATGGTTCTAACAAACAGAATAAGCAGCATAATGAACATGAGTCTGCATATAAACAAAATTCTATCCTTACAGTCACCCTTGCTGCTTTCAAGATGCATGGTCATGAATAATGGGCAATGTGTCCTTTTATTTCCAGATGATATATTGCCTACAGAAATAAGCACAGAAGCTGTCTTCATGTCCAGGATCATAGTGCCAGTTCCGAATACATTTTGCCTCATATCCTTTTTTTTCCAAAAGTAACTAATATTAATGGATGGTTGTGTTCATCACTGTTATTAGTTGAAGCAAAGTCAGAGCAGTTTTAGTTTGGACTTCTATGGATCATAAAAGCCTTTGCAAACTAAGCATTGTTCACCAAAGTAACATACAATTTTCTTTCTTTTCTACTTAGTTTCCCTATGTTATTTGTCAGCTACTTGCTAAAAGCTAGTGGTAAAATATCTGATTTAAAAAGGACACAGGATGGGTGAAAGGCATCATAATAATTGTGATGAGATTTGGTTTCTTCTTTTACAAAATATAAAAATAAAACATTCTACATCTCCTAGAAAGTATTTCTGTTGACTTGCAGCCATAACTCATTGTCATGAGGAGTTACAGATCTTTAACTCCCTTTTGAAGGAATTTGTATGCAGAAACTTGTCTGTCCTTTTCAGATATGTAACTACACCCCCACACGCCCCCTGAGCAAACTCACAGCACTGCTGTACTAGATCTGGTGTCTTTGTGCTAGTCTGGGGAATCCTGTGGCACTATGATCCAGGGTTCCACACATTGGTCACAGAATGGAGGCTCACAGCTCACACCTTGAGTCCTATGGGAAGAAGGAAATGCAGAGGAAGGCTGTACTGATCTTCTAGATGGGCTTTTTAATTACTTTTTTTTTTCTTTTTTTTCTTTCCTATGCAATGCACCACCTCCTGTGCTCTCTCCCACTCTGTAAGCCCAGGCACACTCACCTGACAGACTACGTTTAAGACTGACCATTCATGATCTGTCATATTCAGCATGTGGGGGTCTTGGAATGAGACAGAAAATGTGCAGAAGCACCATGAAAAGTATGAGGGGGAGCAGGACGTAGGAGCCAATTAAATGAGTCACACACTCAATATGAAACACATCAAGAACCTCCTCAATCTCCTACCAGTGCTGCATATCCACAAAATGGGTTTGAACTCGAACTCCTGATAAGTACAGCCCGTACTTAATAGCACTGTATCCATGAACTATTAAACCCAAGAGTGAGATTGTCCATCTTCCTTTACCTCATGACTGATATTGCAAATATAGAGTATTCACAAATACTTTATATATTGCTGTGGGGTAGTATCCATGTTTCATTAGAGAATACACTTGCATGTTCTCTCTTTAGACAATATTTTACATTTGCTGTAGGAACTCACTACATTCCATTACAATGCAAAATGAATCTGGTGTTCTAAAAAGATTTCCTGCTTTATTTTGGATATATGAGAGAGACATGGTGTTCCAAGAAATAAGTAATGCCTGAGGGCATGCAAAATCACCTTTTAAAGTCCATTACCCAGGTTTATTTGCATGAAGAACTGCATTTTAAAGGTTAAGTTACCTGTTATCGTAGAAAAGCTACCATACTGCTTTAAAATAGACTGCTCAAAGCCATGACAAATTACTTTCCCAAATGTCCTTCCTTTTAAAGGCTCAATTCAGTGAACCAATAACTTACTGTTAATTTGTAACATTTTCACAACTTCTGCCTACAGAATAGAAAATGAAAATAAATTATCCTCCAGTGCTTAACAATGCTTTCTTTGCATATAAATATGCTCTGAAGAGTTGAATACTGCTTAACAAGGTCTTTGGGTGTTTTTGAGATTTGCAAATTCAAAGACTTAAGGACCCTAAAAATCCACAAGGCATACAAAGCCACTGACACCTCTGTTTTTCCAAACTTTTAGATTTCAAAATCAAATCTATCGCAAAATAAGTTCTCAAAAAGAACTCATCTCAGAATGTTCATTTGTTTTTCATTCAATGTATGAAACACACCTTTGGATGGAGAATATCATGGTTTAAGCTCTTTCACTGTTTCAGAAATTATCCGGGACATAAACTGCATGTTCAGTAAGTTGTACACAAACTTGATGGTGCCAGCACACAGCAAGTAAAGTAAAGCAATTTGACAAACAGAGATATTTAAGATGTATCTGATGATCTTTTTCCCATCTTTGGTCTTATGAAATCCTTGAAAAACAAAGACATCTGAGAGGACTGCAAGTAACAGCAATTGTGTCAAACTGAGGAACCAGTATTTTTGGTACTAAAGAAGCATTTGAAAGTAGAAAGGGCCAGAAGTCAGGACTATATCAACAAATAAAAGTAGTATAAAGCTTTTATTCTGAAATATACACACTCCTAATGAGAAGCTCAACTTTATGTTAACCATTCTTACTCCCTTTTCAACAGTACTTACCAGTTGATGGCAATTCTGAGGATAGAATAGGAAAAGATGGCACTGGTGGACAGGTGATGTCTTCAAACATCCCCCCTAGACCTGCAGAGCTATGAAAGTGAAAACACATAGTAATAAATATGTTTGAGTGACAGGAAGAAAATTCAGTTCTGAATGCATAAGTATGGAGAGCAAGGAACCATTTGTCCAGGTATAGAGTGAGTATAATCTTCTCACAACCCCACGCTGGTCTAAAGACTCACTCATTTCCTTTGTCCTTAGTCTAATAAATAGCCTTCATTCAATGTGGAAGTAAAAAAAGGAGCTTTTCAGCAGGAAAAAAAGAAAAAAGAAAAAAGAAAAAAGGAAAAAAGATCAAAAGATAAAAAGGAAAAAAAAAAAAGAAAAAAAGAAGAAAATAGTGGTTCCTTGGTGACTGAGCAGCCTGGTGAGTAGCGCCCTGGTGGAACAAAATAGTTGTTCCCAGGGCACAGCTTTAGACTAGTTGGAAAGCAGAGCCAAAATGAATCATAGAATCATTAAGGCTGGAAAAGACCTCAAAAATCATTGAGTCCAAGCTTTGACCCAACACCACCATGACAACTAAACCATAGCACTGAGTGCCATCTCCAGTCGTTTCTTGAACACTTCCAAGGTTGGTGACTTGACCACCTTCCTGGGTAATGCTTAACCACTGTTTCAGGGAAGAAATTATTCCTGATGTCCAACCTGAACCTCCCCTGGTGCAGCTTGAGGCCATGTCCTCTCATCCTGTCACTAGTTGCCTGTGAGATGGGCCCACACCTCGTTATACCCTCCTTTCAGGCAGCTGTAGAGAATGAGAAGATCCCCCCTGAGCCTCCTTCTTTCCAGGCTAAACAACCCCAGTTCCCTCAGCTGTGCCTCATACAATTTACACTCTAGACTCTTCACCAGCCTCACTGCCCTTCTCTGGACTGACTCCAGTACCTCAATGTCTTTCTTGAAGGGAGGGGCTCAAAACTGGATGCCATGTGGCCCTGAGAGAGGGGCCCTGGGGGGGAGGCACGGGGTTTCCCTGTCCCGGGTCAGCCTCGTTCCCCATTGGTTGGTTTGTGTTCCCCTGCGCGGGCAAAGACCCTCGAGTCCCGTGATTGAGCAGTTCCTGGGCAGAGCCCCGGCCATGGGCTGGGGAAATAAACATCTCTGAAACACCTAGCAAGGATCTGTCCATAGATATTTCTTTTCCACGGGCCTCCTTGTCTGATACACGTGTTGCAGTATCCCCACTGTGACAGGCAACCTGGGCACAGCTGGCTCATGTTCAGCCACTGTCAACCAGCACCACACCTCCTTTTCCACTGGGCCAATTTCCAGTCACTCTGCCCCAGGCTGTAGCACTGCAGGGGGTTGTTGTGACCTAAGTCAGAAAGTTTTCTTCCAAACACTCCATGAATTTCCTAGACTGCCTCCTCTCTACTGTGTTGAGTTTCCAGCAGACATCTGGCAGGTTAAAGTCTCCCAG
Organism: Aphelocoma coerulescens; assembly: GCF_041296385.1. Classification (NCBI taxonomy): domain Eukaryota; kingdom Metazoa; phylum Chordata; class Aves; order Passeriformes; family Corvidae; genus Aphelocoma; species Aphelocoma coerulescens. Next base: position 32,173,149 of record NC_091014.1, on the reverse strand, counting down.
AAGAATAAGGACCAACGATCATGAAATGTCAGCCAGCTGCTTACAGAACAGTTCATTCACCTCTTCATCCTGGTTGCATGGTCTATAACAGACTCCCACCAGGATGTCTGCCTTGTTAGCCTTCCCCCTGATCCCTACCCATAGGAACTCAACCTTATCATCATTATTTTTGGTGGCTTCCCCTTAGTTGGATGCCAAGTGCCCACCACACCACTCTATCGCTCCCCCTTCCCAACTGAACAGGGAGAGAAAATAAGTGGAAAATGACTATGCACATAAGCAAAGAGAAAAAAACAGTAATTTTATTCTCTACTTCCCACCAACAAGCGATGTCAAGCCCCTGCCCAGGAAGAAGGGCTGCAGCACACGTAGCAGTTGCTTGGCAAGGCAAACATTGTAAATAACAAAAGTCCCCCCCTTCCTCCTCCCTTTATTAGCTTTTATATCTGAGCTGATGCCATATGGTATGGAATATCCCTTCGGTTAATTTGAGTCAGCTGGCCTAGTTGTGTCCCCTCCCAGGATCTTGCCCACCCCCAGCCTACTGATGGGGGGGGAATGCTGAGAGACAGGACTGATGCTGTGCCAGCACTGCTGAGATGTAGCCAAAACACCAGTGTGTTATCAACACTTTTCTAGCTACCAAAGCAAAGACCAGCACAGTGAGAGCTGCTATGGGGAAAATGAACTCCATCTCAGCCAGACCCAATAAATTATCCTAAGAGCAATTGAAACTTTCAAGTGACAGTTTTGCTTATCATCTGATAAAAGCCTTAAAACACTTGTCTGCCACAGCCATCCCTGCCAGACATGTTTTTTGTTCTCTCCATCCCCTGAGGCACTGCAGGATTCCCAGAATCACTCAGACAGGGCAGAGGACATGTTCTGCTTCAGGGCATGCCAAAAGTGTTAGAGCATTGACAGGACCAAGCATTTGTGCTTGTGTCTCACAGTGAAGTCCAGATAGGATCCATGGCCCACGTGTTTGCCGCTAAGGGGCTTGGCCCACTAGATATTGTCAAACTGTTTGGTGTAGACTTTACTGAAAATATTGTGCCAGCTGGGGGAAGAGGATTCCCCTCAGGTAGTCACAAATCTATGGCTAAGTCCTTGTGCAACTTGCATCCCTGTCTTCTTCTGGGGGCTCAGAGTTCATGCAGAGGGACTGCAGGCCACCTCTTCCAGCTCACTGAAGTACCCTAACCCCCAGACTGGAGTTACACTGAAACAGAATTAATTCAGGATGGAAAGGGGGAATCACAAAAAAGGAGTGTGACTTTCTGACTGTTTTTACTGTGTGATATCTAATGGCTATAATTCATGTAACCAGGCCTTAAACTGGAGGCTGGAAATCCTTCTTCCTGCATGAGCACTATGGCAGAAAAATCATGCCCTTGACAGAAGCAGAGTGTGAGAGGTGGAGGATATTCCTTTCTTTCAGTACCCGCCTCCTAGCTAATCTCTAGCCCAGTAGTTACACTGCATGTTCAAGAAGGTATTGTAAACTCCCTGTAGCCAAAAGGCTTTTGAAAAAGTATTTATGATCAATTTCATTACATAATAATGAAATAAATGTAAAAAGTTTGCATTTAATAAAGAAACTTGATATTGAAGATACTAGAGGCATTTCTGTATTTGTGGGGGCTTTCAAGATCACATGGTAAATATTGTTATTAAAAGACCTTATCAAGCCCCTTCAGTCTGTCTGGCACTGCACAGGATGTGAAAACAAGCACTGAAAAGCTTTCACTCTAATGGATGGTTTGGTGCAGGGGCAGGGAAACACAGGCAGGATCCTGATGTTTTTGGAAGGGGCAGGCAGCTATCAGCAATTCTCTGCAATAAGAATCGCTATTGGTGATGCCAGAAACCTTATATTCATAGAGATTATCAAAAGAGAGGTTTCACATCCTAATTAATGTACTGTCAGCATCACACAGCTTGTGCCCATGTATGAGCAACAAAGATTTTGGATAGGTACTGTTTTCACATCAGTGCTATTTGTTGAGGAAAGCTAAATACTGATTGTTCTCATCCAAATTAGATTTTTAAAAGCAATCTTCCTTGTAATTTAGTATGTAACAAGTGACAAAAGCACCTTTATGTTGTGAAACAGCACAAAGAATTAGATTGCATCATGCCATGTTCAAATTTGTCAGCATTCAGTGGGAACGAAGAATTGCTGGGCTTACAACCAGTTGTTTCCAGACTTACAAGAATCCTGTGGTTCTGAACTCCTTTCAGACAGTTCGATGCATCCCTTCATCATGATTTCTCTGCTAAGTCTGCTTATGGGCAGATGGCCTCTCTCTGTAAGCTGATCATCATGATCATCGTGATCATCATGAAAGGATGATCACAACTCCCATCAATTTTTTGAGCATCTGGGCCCTGAGATCTCCAATATAAAAACCAAATCACAGTCAGCATTAATGAGAAAAATAAAATTGAAAATCAAAATTCTTATTGCCTTAAGTATTGGACTTCACTTTGATCTCGATCCTGTCTTTCCCAGAGCAATTATTACTCTGTCCAGATCTCATGGCTGGAATCTAAATAACTTAGCTACAAGCAATACTGTCACTTTGTATCTACCAGTCCTCCACACTTACTGAGGTCTGAACAAGCTGCAATTAAAATTCTTAGTATTTTAAAACCAGTTTCCTTCAATCAAAGTGTGCACAAAACTCACAAATGGACAGCTACTCCATATGCTACCACAGAAGGAATTTTCATTCCATAAGTAGGTCTTTAAGAAGAATTCAGGCTCAACATTTTCAGTTTTGAAAGCAGGGGAAGGAAGACTACGAAAGTGATTACCCTCTTCCTCAGTCTGTATTGGTAATGTGATCGACTTAAATTTCACCCAGTATTTTGTCATATCAAGGTCACCAGGAAAGTTTAATGGTTTAGTCTAAATGAAGACAACAAGCTTCTTTAAACAAATGAATATTCCAGTGGAGAGTCTGAAACAAATCAGTGTTGAATTGATAACATCGAGATTAAAATTACTTCAGTGCTGTATAGCCTAACTGCATAGAAATACAGAAATTCAGCACAAAATAAGAATGATGAATAAAAAGCTGAATTCTTATTTTAAGGCTGTGCACAAAAACTCTTTTAAATCAATAGCAATATCACCTATATCTCACCAGGCTTCAATCTATATTGAAGCAGATCTTTAACATATACCTTGTATTGTACTAAAGAATTTCAGTTTGCCTGTAGGGTGAATTCTAGGACGAGGAACCCTTTAGCTTTATATGTAGTCAGGAACCCTCATATTAAAAATTACTTTTCTTTGTGCCCTTAAAATAAAAGTGTGGTTTGCAGCAGCTTTAATATGCAAGCCCATTTGCTGAGAACTGTTCTATAAACTGTCTGTCTGGATGACAATAAATCCCCGATCTCTGTTATTTGCCAAAGTAGCCCATGTTCAATTTCAGTCTCTAAATGTAGGGTACTCTAAATTATGATGGAAATGTCGTGAGAAATTTGGCCGGGGGAGGCTAAAATCAGTGTGAAACAGAAGGAAATGTGTTCTTTGGCTTTCAGTTGCAGCTTTGTCTCTTCCTGATCTGGTCACACTTCCCCATTTGATTTGCAGCAGTTCTCCCACAGATTCCATGGTCAAGAGAATCTCTGTACGTGGCAATTAATTTTAGATAACCCCTTATATCATTTGTTATACTCCTCTGCTCCGATCAAAGCCTAGTTTGCTATGGGGCTTCCGTGGGTTTTGACCACGGAAGGAGGACGGTTTTCTAGAGCTAACACCATGCCTTTTACATTTATCCGCCCCTTACGAACAAACACCCCGCGGTTCCATCTCCGCTCACGGGGAGTTTTGATGCATTTTTAACGAGGACCGTGTCTTCGGCTGCGCCCGCCCGCAAAAGGGGTGTCCCTGGTGGCGGCTGCAGAGCCGGGCTCTCTGCCCCCCGCCCGGCGTCGAGGAGCTGCAGGCCGGGCTGGGGGCTGCTGTGCAGCGCAAGGGCAGAGCCCACTCGGGCGGCGGAGCCTTCCCGGGGGCTGCCGCCGCTCCGCCCCGCTCCGGGCCCGCTCCTCACCCGCCGCAGCCCCCGGGAGGCGAGGGGCGGAGCGGGGGCAGCCGGTGCGCTCCTCCCCCGGGGCACCGACGACTCGGTCCCGCTGCCGCGGAAGCCCCCGAGAGGGCATCGGGGGAAGCGGCGTAGGGTAGGGTCGGGTGCTGCGCGGCGGCGGAGACGGGGAGGGCGGAGGCAGGAGGGGATAAAAACCCCGTCGCCACTCTGACTGAGAGTCTCCTGCCTTCCCTGCTCACCCTCCGCCGGTACCGAGCTCCGGGCCTCAGCTCCCTTCCCGGGGGCAGCGGGCCGGCACTGCCTGCGTCCGCGGGGGAGCGCAGCGGAGCCGCTGCCGCGCTCCCGGCGTCCCGCAACTTCCCCCGGCGCCGAGCGGAGCGCAGCATGCGGGGCAGGGGCTGCAGGCGGCGGCGGGGCCGGCATCGCGCTCCCCGGACATGAGGCGGCCATCGGGAGCTCCAGGTAACGCTGCCCGGCGGGGTGGCGGAGCAGGCATCCCTCCAGTAGCCGGGATATGACGGGGGGCAGGGGTCGGAGGGGCAGGAGTCGGGGCTCAGAGGGGCCGCCGGAGGCGAGCGCAGCCCGGCAGCGGGCGGGGGAGACCCAGTCCCTGCCTCCGCCGCTGAACGGCGGCAGTGGCCGAGCCTGCCCGGGGAAGTCGGTCAGAGACCCCCTCGGAGTGCCTGTGGGTGCCCCCGGTCCGATGCCGGTTTTGCTCGGTCGCTGGGCTCGCCGAAACTTTGCCCTCCGCCGACTCCCGGTAGGAGCCTGGAGCTACAGCGGACAGTCCCCGCCGTGAGACTGGCAGGAGCCCCCCAAATCGTAGGCAAGGGGGTTTCTGTGAAGTTTAGCCCTCAGATAAAATTTTGGGGGCGGTGAGGATCCTTCGCTGGGCAACAAAACTTTCGTAAGATCTGACATTGCTTGGAGAGTGGTTACTGATACTGTAATAGGCACTGCCACTTATCGTTGCATTTTTTCTTAATTATTTGCTGATCTCCTTAGCAACTGAAGTAATTTGCAAGGTTTAAGCTTGGTTGCAGCTCAATTTGACAAAGTAACATGGCAAAAAAGGATGGAATTGTTTCACTGATGCATATTTCCCTTGTACTCTCTCAGAGGGATAAGAGCTGCAGAGATGTTGACTTCACATAGCTGGTACGGCTGTAAAAGACTGTTGATTAGTCCAACTGAGGCTCTGTTGTACGTTACCCAGTTGCTCTTCTGTGTCTCGGTTTTCTTTAAAACAAGTGAGTTATGTTTTTAAAAAAAAGTCCCTCTTCAAGGAAATTCAATCTTTAGTGAAGGATTAGTGGGAGATGATAGTTTTATCTGGCTAAGGTTACTAGGACGAATTAATCTCTCATTCAGCATGACTGAGGTCTGGCCAGATGCTGGGCATAGAGAACACTCCATTTACCATGCTGATCTCAGGATCAGCTTGCTGCAAATATGATGTAAAGCCATTTTTTCATCACTGTTAGGTCCTGCACCAAGTATAGTTTAGCCCAGTTCAGGGATTTAGTCCAGTGTATCAAGATGTCTCCCAGATGTAGCTCACCAACAGTCTTTGCTGTTCAATCCATCATGTCACTAAATCTCATGGATTACGATGTTGGGGTAATCTATCTCTGTTCAGTCAGAGATGCTGAGCACAGCTGTCAGGAAGATTTGATGCAGAGAGAGCCTTTTCCACTCAAGAGTGATAAAGGCAGAGTAGAGCCTGGAGACTGAGGTGAGGTGGCTGCTGTATGAATATTTCCTCTGACAGTATCACACACACACAAGGAATGCAAGTTTGTGCAGACCTTCTTTATAAATGTAATTTTTTAAAAGACTAATTGTGTAGGATGCCACTAGTCTATGTGTAATTAATGGCTGTGTCATGTACTTAAGCAGGATTCATAAAGTTGGGATTAAAAGCATGATATTACTTATATGATATTGTTGTTATAAATTAATAAAACCTCATTCTAAAAATCACTTTTGCTTCTGAGTTCATGAGGAACCTCTGTCAAATGTCATGCCAGAAAAAAAAAAACTGGGCAGTGAGAAAACATTAACACCTGAGCCACCATTTTTTTATTTAATATATAGTTATGTTTGACTAGTTCTACCCTAATTCATCTGATATGTAGACTGGTATAGGGGAAGAGCACCTGTGTGGACGTTGGAAGTCAGTGCAAGGTGCAGGGATGTATAAAATGTCTTGTGGGCTGGTGAGACTGGGGCAAGACTCAAGAGAAGACTGTCACAGGGGATGTAGCACAAGGGAAGGAGGTAGGGGATGTAGAAATGATGTGAACCTTCTGGAGGATAAACTGAGGTCTTTGATATTTTGATCTCTCTAGAGGCTCGACACTATTCCTGCAGTAGTATAGCAGGCAGCAGGGTTGTGTGCAAATATTTGCATTTTCACTGTGCAGAAGGTACCAACCAGATGTGGGACTATGTGCATCACCAATGTACAGGAAAATGCTTTACAGTAGGAATAATATTTACCAATCCAATTTTTTTAACAGTGAAAAGACTAATAGTAGTGTTTGCAAAATCATTCAGGTGAATTGTGATCTCCAGTACAATTAACTGCTTAAATTAAGAGATGTGCCACGTAAGGATTTTTCAGCAAAGTCTCAAGTGAACTGGGAGTGATAGTTTGGTGTACAGGTTCTGTGGGAGAAACAGCAGTAAGCTTGAAGGTACTTACAGAGGGTGAGAAAACTGGTGTAGAGATTATTAATGTCTTAGTGGGAGAGAGAGCCCAGAGAAAGGAGTGTTTAGAACATTAGTTGATTTTCAGGTGATAACTGATGGTGAGATTCTATGTTGCCTGGCATTCCCCTTTTCCATAAGCAGGTCTAGGTGCTTGTTACTTTAAAAACAAAACAACAAACAAACATCTCCCCCAGAAATAAACAAAGAACAACAACAAACATACACACTAAAAAGTTCAAAACCAAGAACCAAATCCTTAGCTTCTCTAGAAGTTTGATTGGTTGTAGTCAATTTTGCTGTTTCTGACCACAGAGGATTTTTGCTATGATAGCAGGATATGCCCTGCCTTTCCTCTCAAATAGTTAAGAAGCATGTGCACCATTACTATTCGGATGATTCATCTCAGGGAGTAATGTGTTTTTGGCACTGAACTTAAAATATTGCCCTTTAACATCACAAAGAAATTATTTCTTTGAACGGAATTCAAGAACAAAACTCCCAACCATGCCCTTCACTTTACTATAAATCAGAAAAGGTATTTACCCAGCTCATTCAGAAATAATGGTGAAGTACTTGGCCAAAGTCTGTTGGCACATGTTAGCTGATAGTATTCAATAGCAATATCTCTCTTGAGAAAAATGCAATATTGAAATTTGTAAAATAAGACTTCTCTAAGACATGAAGTAGTGTTACTGGGAGGAAACAAAATGCCAGGTTCTTTAATATAGGGTTAATTGTAGGCTTTGTTCTTCTTGCCACTTAACACATTACTACCCAGAAATGTTTATGCAGTCATTTTGAGTAACTTCAAATTATCACAAACACTATAAATATTTATATTGAACATGCTTGGCTTTTCAGACCATCCTGGGTAATCTGTGCAGAAGATATGGGGAACACAGGTTGAAGAGCAAGTTGCAGCTCAACAGTCCTACTCTCCAAAAGAGCAAAGAACCTGTTGGGAATGTTGGCACTGCACTGTGAGTTGGGCATGCAAAGGAAGGCTTCTGCTCATCAGATTACTCTCTAAATACTCTTGTGTGTCCTGTGGTATGTTTAGGATGTCTGTAATTTGGATTTGCCCTGCCAGACAAGGCAAGTTATCTGAAACAATTTTCATTTTACAACTCCAGTGAACTTTGAAAATGGACAATCAAGTTCTCAGCCCTAGCAAACTGGTTTTGCTCCTTAGAATTCAAAGGTATTATGATGATATACACCAGCCACTGATGTGCATTTCCCCATGGGATTTGGTTGCAGACAAGCTTGGAGTTTCTGATGAGATAATTGTAGTCATGGACAGAAACAAACATGCAGGGTTATCTAGTGTATTAAACTTAGTAACCCTTACAAACCAGAGCACTGGTGTAGTATGTCCCATTTGGAGTATCTCCAGGATCACAGTTATATTCAACATGGGAGCTGATTTTTTTAGTTGCCATTCACCTTGTTGCAAGTTCAGTTACATTAAAAATTAGGCTTCACAGCTTGCAGAATCAGGCATTCAGGTGTTAGTGGGAAAGGCAACCTTTGCAGCAACAGTTCATCTATTTTGTGGATGCTTTATAATCCAGTCTTCAAGCATGTGGTTTTATGGTATGTAGTTTTCAGATGCCTTGCTTCATACAGAAGACTAACTAAAAGACAATTACTAAATACCTTTTTCATCTGTCAGTGTGTTTTCCTTTTGCCTTATGTCTGTATGCCATACAAATTCACACTGTGGTATACAATTATTTTCGGATGGCAGTTTCATAGGTCTCACCCTCTAGAAGAACTTGTATCTATTACTTGTTGCTGTAGACTACCTAACAAAAGCAATTAAGTAAGGAGCTTAGGACTGGTTAAAAAAATATTCCTCTGGATTTCTAACTTTCCATTGAAAACCCCATGCAGTTAGTGGCTTCAGGAGACTTTAAAAGCCTAGAAGAATTCATGAATCTTGATATTTAACTTTAACTCAAGCCAATCAATTTATTTTTACAATATTTCTATAGCTAAGATCATGTTACTATATCCCTTGTGTAAACAGGGAAGCAGGAGAAGCCTGTGCAGTCTGTGCAGATAGGGTCAGACTCTGTGCAGAAGTGCCAGATAGAGTCACAGCATTTTGGCACTCATCTCACCACTTCCTCAGATCAATCCTTCCCAAATTTAACATGCAGAGGTTCTTTATTTCCTAAGTGCCAAGTTGGTGGCTGTAATATGTTCATTGTTTTGTAATAGTCACCAATTTACATCGTTTGCCTGATCTCACAGGAATTTTGTGGCCAAGGCTAGGACAGCTACAGTTCTCAGGATTTACTAAGCTCTTGATGTAGTCACCCTTTCTTTTCTCTGTTCTTCCTCAGAACCTATGCACAGTGTCATGAAAGGTTTTGGGGGGAAAATTTAGCAATCATGTAACCAAGGACTGTATATAAAATCTGAAATGGCAAGAAAAATGTAATTCTGACACTATATTTTTGAGCATTTGACTTGGCAGTCTTGCCAAGATCATTAAGACTCTTAATGGGTTTTATTTTTATGCAAACATCTAAAGACAATGTATATATAAGTTCTTGTGAAAGGTGAAATGTCCCATTCTCCCATGCTGCCTTCATATTTCTTAATTTAGTGGGTCATTAGAAGTTTCATAGCACATCTTCTACCACTTGACTTAAGAGTAGATTTGTCAGCAGAAGACAGCAGCTTGCCAGATTGGCAGAGGGTTACAGAAGAGGGAAATGAAGAACTGAGGAGGAGTGAAAATTTTTGCATTTTGCATATGTTAATTAATTGGATCGGTAATCTTAGGTTTTTAAATAGCAAATGTAAATTCTCTGGAGAGGTGTGCTCTAAGGTTTACTTCCTGAAATTCTTGTTTGTCTTCTGCTTAGTCCTTTTCATTTCCTTTACACCCTCCTCTTCTGCTTTCCAGTCTCTTATGCCTTAACTGACTTCTGCATCCTCAGACTACCTCCTCCTCAGTTTCTTCAGTAACAGCAATGATGCTCCATTAGCATCCACCTCCCCTGATTTTGCACTTCCTTCCCTGTGTATCTCTTACCCTTCTCTTCTCTGTCTCCCCTTCTTTCACTGTCCCTCTGCCCTGCTGCCCTCCACCATTTAGGTCTTGATTTTAATGTTTTTTTCCTCAAGGCTCATCTTTCCTTCATCCATCTTGCATAATTGGAGAATACAATTTCTTCTTTTATTCTCCTTCTTTCTATCTGAGGCTGCTTCTTTCTCCTCATCCCACTGTCCACAGGCTCCTGGCCATAGCCACTGTCAGCAGCACAGAGCAGACATTGCAGGGTTTGTCCTGCTCAGAACTGCTCCAACAGGTGGGTGAGATTGGAGAAATGAGTTTGAGGATAATAATGTGGGAGCTGAATACCACATCTGAACTCTGAAGGGGTGACAATAATCAATGTAGATGAACTCTCCTGTGAATTTACTGATGAGCTCTAAACAGGTACCAGGGAGAAAAGAATAAACAGAAATGTTCATTCCTCTGCTATGTATGTGTACATTTTCTCAGAAGATGGCAAAAAGCATACCCCTTAGCACAGAATCACTACTGTGTCAAATCTTACATCCCTGCTTCAAATACTGACTCTAAAATATTCTTGGAAAAGAGTATGGTTGGGGTTTTTCTATCTACATATGAGCAAAATATTTTTTTTTACTAAGGTTTGAGAAATAGCTGATTCATCCTTACTGAATGTTCCCAAAACTTGTGCCTGAGGTAGGCACTAAGCATAGATTTCTTCCTCATTACTTATATTGGCAAAGGTAGAAGTAGAATACAAAATATTTTTATTGAACAACTTTAATAACTTTCAAAATAGGCTGTTGCTACCTGAACCATAAGTTACTGAATAAAAAAATAGAGAAAAAGAAAGAAATTCCTATGACATTTAATGCTAGAAAGTCTGAGAAAATTCTTTGCTTGAAAACGTGACATTTTCTGATAGTAAAGAAAAGCATGTTGTAGCTGCTTCCCACTAGACAAGAAAAAAAACATTTTAGATTGAGGCCTTTTCTTTCCTCTACTGGGAATTCTGTTGGTGTTGGTTTGGAAACAGGTAGCAGGTGCCATTGCCAAGTCATGGCCCACAGAGGAACATTTCCAGTTTTTTTTCATGAACTGTCAGAAATTGCATTACTTGGTCCGAGACTGAAGAATAGTTGCATTCTTTTTGAAGACAAAAAATACTGTATCTACAGTATATATATATATATTTACACATGAATGCAGAATTTCATGTTTACATAAAACCAGTGTTAAGCTTACATCACCTTAGAACTAGGTTGTACCGTTAACTGTATGAAACCCAAAGGATTAATTCCATGTATTTTTCAAAAGGCATAAGAAGTCAGGCAGAGTATGAATGGTAAATGTTAACGTGCTGTACCTCTGTATCCCTCTTTTGACAGCAACCAGTGCAAAGCTAACTGCACATGTAATCTGTGGCAAGGAGCACTGGGAGACAGCTAAAAGGCAGTGACAATGTCTTTAAACTGGCGGACACTTCCTACTCGACTTGGAGTTTTTAAAGTGAACTGCAAAGGACTCGCATGCCTCTTGGTCTTCACCGTGAGTGTTTGTGGCAGTGCCCCGGGGATGTGTCCAGCAGCCTGCATCTGTGCCAGTGATATCGTAAGCTGCACAAATAAGAACCTCACTCGAGTGCCAGGAAATCTTTATAAATGTATGAAAAGGCTGGATCTGAGTTATAACAGAATTGGGATTTTGGAGCCTGAATGGGTCCCAGTGCTGTCTGAGAAACTGAACACTTTAATAGTCAATCATAATAGCATTAGCAGCATTAGCACTGGAAGCTTTTCCACAACTCCGAATCTGAAGTATCTAGACTTGTCATCCAACAGCCTGAAAACACTGGGCAGCCCTGTGTTTCAGGAGCTAAAGGCGCTGGAGGTTCTCCTGCTGTACAACAATCAAATAACACAGATTGAGTCTTTAGCCTTTGGAGGATTGTACAAATTACAGAAACTGTACCTAAGCTACAACTTGGTCTCGCATTTCCCACTGGACTTATACGTTGGAAAACATAAACTGACAGACCTTGTGTTGCTGGACATTTCCTTTAATCACATCCAGACGATGCCTATTCAGCGCCTGAGTTCAGTGCCAGCCAAACAACTTAGTGGAATTTATCTTCATGGCAACCCATTCTATTGTGACTGTGTCCTGTACTCCATGCTAATCTTCTGGTATCAAAGGCACTTCAGCTCGGTGGTGGACTTCAAGAATGAGTACAGCTGCTTGTTGCAGTCAGACCCAAGAGGTCAAAATAAACTGCCTTTACTGCATGACAATGTTATGAATTGCTCTGAAAGTACCGTCAACAGCTCTTTCCAAGCCTTTGGGTTTATTCATGATGCCCAGGTTGGAGACAGGCTGATTGTACACTGTGACAGCAGAATCAGTGATACGGGCACACAGTTTGTGTGGATTAGTCCAGACAATACATTGCTGGAGCCAGACAGGGAGACTGATAACTTCAAAGTGTTTCCTAATGGCAGCCTGGAGATAACAGAAGCCCAGCTAGAGAACTCAGGCCTGTATTCCTGCATTGCAATAAATAAGAAAAGACTATTAAATGAAACCATAGAGGTCAGAATAAATGTTAGCAATTTCACAGTGAACAGGTCCCACGCTCATGAAGCATTTAATACAGCTTTTACCACCCTTGCTGCCTGTGTGGCCAGTATTATTTTAGTACTGTTGTATCTCTATCTGACGCCCTGTCCATGTCAATGTAAGGCGAAAAAGAAGAAGAGGAAGCTGAACCAAAGCAGTGCCCACTCATCCATACTGAATTCTGCACTGCCACAAGAGCTGCCAGCCGACGAGAAGAAGGCTAGCACTGGTAAACGGGTGGTTTTCCTGGAACCCGTGCACGAACCAAAACAGAGTCAGAATGGGAAAGTAAAACTGTTTCCTAATGACAGTGTCATTACAGAGAGTATCTTAAAAACTACTCGAACAAAATCCGACTCTGACTCTGTCAACTCTGTGTTCTCAGATACACCTTTCATGCCGCCAGCTTAGTTTGCTGCCTGTGTTTGTATCGTGCAGTTCCATTTCTGAATACCTCCTTTGCCTGTAGCAACCATCAGGACAAACAAATAAAAAGAGATAAAATGTTTTAAAAAAGGTATGTTTTGTCAGTCCTTGAACTGCGTCTTCTCTGTGTGCAGGCCATGCAATGGTGAAACCTCGTTTGGGAAAAGCAAAGAGCTTGTCATTATTGTGAATGTTTTTAATGCAAGCTTAGCCTTGGTTTTACTCTCTGGTCCATACACAGCAATTTCTCGTGCATGTTTAGAGACACTTTCAGTGCATATAGCTGACTGCAGAGGCAGAGGCTGACCCCTATGCAACACCAAGTCATGCTGATAACTCAGCTCTTCTGAAGTGTGCACAGAAGCAAACTCTCATGGCTAAGGAGAAAAATGTCCAGACTTTCTGCAATTCCTTTCACAGGCTCATAAAATCTTTACATAAAATCACTAGGGGAAAAAAGTCATGATTTTTCTTGGAACGCTTGGCACAAAAGGATTAAATTTGCCACCAAATTTACCCTAGTAGCACTGGGTAAATGTTTATGGCCTTCAGCCAATAATATATTTGCAAATAATTTCTTGAAAACATTAAATTAAGGGCATTGTAATCATTTTACTCAAAACTTAGTCATGAGATTACTTGCAAAACATGCTTGTACTTGTTTATAAATATTTCATGTGATGAAAACAGGTAAAAGTTAACATGCTACCTTTGCAGTTGCCTTAGTCAAGAAATGGTAGTTGTCAGGCATGAGGACTTACACAAATCAGCAGTCACTAATTAAGCTGTGATAACTGGATTGATTATAGCCAGCTGTCTTAACCTCCACTGCTCATTGTATGCTTGGCATCACATGTGGCAAACAAATCTGCCACCATCACCAGGGCTCCTGCTTCATCTTAGGGATGAGTGGCTTCTCTTCAAAGATGATTGTGAAATCAGGGAAATATTTTAATTCTTCAGTGGCACATGTTTCTGCAGCCTTATTAAATTTGCTTCCTGAAGTTTTTTCATAAAAGAGGAAATGCAGTAGTTGGACAAACTCATGAAAATATAAAAGACTTTACACGCTGTAAATTCAGAAAATACTGATTTTACCTAGACCTGGCCCTTGTCTTGTATGTACTGCTTTCTTTCTTGCATGTGTCACAGTCAAAGTTTATGAGTCTGGTAAAACTGTCCTGGACTGGTCATGCAATATAAGTTGCAGGAAGCATGTTATTGTAATGAGCATACAGGCCTATTAGCTTTTTCTTTTTCTGGTCTATTAGCTTTTTCTTTTTCTGTTATATCTGCCTTAATTTTTTTTTTTTTTTTTTTTAGCTTGCTTACCTTTGGGCTAGGCTGTACTTTTCCAGTCTTCCTCACATTAACAAGCAGCAACTTTAAAGGAATTTTCCAAGTAACTTACCAAAGACAAGTTAATGGAGCATGTCTGTCTCATTCTATTTTGGGGGAATATACTGAAAGGGTAAAGGATAAACTAAATCAGAATCAAAGGGCTACATGGTATGGCAACTGTAATTTATTTTCGAGAAGCTTACTGTAACAGCTACTTGCCTTTTTTTGTGATTTATTTTGAGAGGCATGTCAACATGCAAAAGCTTATATCTGGCTGAGCCAAAGCTACCAGCAATTGATTTGCTACAGAGAAATCCTGATGTAGCTAATTGTTTGAAGACAAGCTATGTGGCAAACAGATTAGCTCAGGGAGCAGTGTCTCTGTATTGTGCACAAAGTATGTGGAATTATAAAAATGCTGGAGATTTTAACTAGGATATTCAGGGAAATAGAAGATGGAAATTATTTTTCTAGGTAGAGGATAATAAATATTGAGGAGAGGAAGATGACCAGAAGTTTGTGTCTTTTATTTGTACATTTATCTGTGTAAATTTAAAAATCGTTTCTGCTGTCAAGCAGGTTAGTGTCCTTTCATAAAGCTTTTCCCTCTCTCATCTGTATACATGCAATAACCCAAAATCTATATTTTTTATGTACAAAGTATGATGGAAAAACAGTGATTGTCTTTGCCAAAATCAGGCTGGTCATCTGTCAGTGTGGCAAAGGTTTGACATTGTCTCCTTCTCAAAGATTTTTTTTTTAAGATCTAACTAAGCTGCATGATTTCCTAGTATTTTACATGTATGGTTGGTGAGTGGGTAGATGTCCTCTGTGTTGTGCAAGGAGATGATCAGTGATCCAGGGCCAAAAGGCTGAAATGGTGGTGAGGCAGAGTGGGAAGCAGAGAGACAAGTACTCTGCAGACAGTTGTACAGATCACTTACAGCTCTGGGCAGATGTTATGCTCTGTTGTCGTACATGAGCTTGATTGACCCAGATTTCAGTGTTTACACAAGAGCGCTGATGGTCAGTTCCAAATTGGACAGAAAAAGAAAGCAGGCAGTTGTCAGTATGTCTGGGAGGCAGACGCTCTTCTCCTTAGCAGCTACAGCTGAGCAGGTGCACTCCACTGCTGTTTCCAGCACAGGGCAGTGGGAGTATCGCGTATCGAACTCACTGAGCGTGTTAAATCTGTATGGTAGTCCTAAACAAAAAAAGGTAGAGATCCTTCAGCCTTTCCTCCACAGGGCTGCTGCCCTGCAGCAAAAGCATGGGGATTTGTGGGATCAGAATAATCCTGACAGATGACTAGAGAAGCTGAGCATTGATCTAAACAGCAGATATTCACTGTGACTATTAACTGTGTATTTTACTGACTCCTTCAAAGTGCTCACAGTTGACACCACAAGTATAAACAAAGTGGTAAAAAAAAAAGAAAAAAAGCTTTTGAAAAGAGATGGCTTTTTTGCTGCTTCTTTACGTTACCATAGCCTCATGAGTTCAGTAGGTGCAAGTTTAATGAAGATTTTTAATCATTAATGAATATTTATCATATAGCACCAACACCATAATCCATAGCCCCAGTCCTCTCTCATCTTGGAAGGCTGTGGAAAGTCAATGCAGCTCATAAGTTGCTTTCTTTCCACTGCAATGTGAGCCCCGCCAGGGCAGGGAGCCAGTGCTGCCCTCCAGCTCCATGGCCTTGCAGCATGCTGGTTGTCACATGGGCAGGAGGGGCTACCCAGATGTCACACCTGCAGCTCCGCTGTGCTCTACTCTCCTAGAGAAGCTTTGTTGGCAGGCCTGTCCTACAACCATGTCTCCCCCATTAGCCTGTGTCCTGAATCTCCCTGTGATGTTTCCAGCAACTACAAAAAAGGTGAATGATATTTTTAATGCAGAGAGAGCACAGTTCTGTGAGGCATTGAATGCTCTGGCACCAATCCAGACACATCTTAAAATGGGTTTGCAGTAAGGCAGAGGTACCAAGCTACTGGCAGGAAGTCTATGGCTGGGCATGGGGTCACTCACTGCCTCTGCAAGATGCCTGGAGTAAGATATTCCCCACAATGCTCTGATAACCCCAGGTGCTTTTGCTCTCCCTTGTCTTCTTTGCAGTGGCTGAGACCATGCCACACAAGGTCATAGGCAGAGCTCTAAGCTTTAGTTTACCACTGTGTCTTTTTTGGGGGCTCCTTGGAATATACGTCCTCCACCACTTTAATGGTGATAAGCAGCTTTTCTCCTACTCAATGGCCTATTGCATTAGTTCCAACTGTCTCATGGATCAAAAATAAGGGTAGCATCTGCAGGCAGCTCTGGGAAATTATGTCCTTGCCTTTGTCTGTTTCCAGTACCACACATGCCTGCAGACATCAGCTTTTGTGGAGTGTGTTGGAAACAAGTCATGTAAAGCCAGCATGAAACCTCTCAGGTCAGTCCAGAGTGCAACAACAGCAGCTGCACAACCACATCGTCCCTGTGTTCTCTACCTGTAGTGGCAGGAAACAGGTAAAGCTGCTTGCTGGTCATCTCTTCTGACCTTGATAAGATTCAGTGTCAGACTTAGACCACCTCACTAACAATGAACACATACAGTATCTGACTACCCCTCAAATACACTGAGCAGCTGCCATCCATGCTGGAAGCTGAGGGTGAACCAAAGTGCTTTCCTGACACCAGCCTTTACCCTGCAGTTGGTTTTGTCAGCCAATACTTTGTGCTTTTAGCCCAGTAGTATACCTCCTGCTTGCCAGGCAAGTGGTGCTCCAGATTAGTAATGTGTCTATCTCCTTAGCATCACTGCTTCGAAAAAATGAGATTTCTAGTGACTGCTAGTTCTTGACAGTGTCAAAGAACTAACAGATTATATAGCTCATTCTTCTGAACACCTAAAACCCTAGGGAAAAATTGTGATTAAACCAAAAACTTTAATTCAGGATTGCACAAGATGATTTCTTCCCTCTAGAGTAAATCCAACTCGTTCAGAGTGCTTTTATACCTTGTCTAAAGCTTATTCCTACACACCCCTCGTGTCTCTGAACTGGGTGAAGATAAACCAGCCTTTATGGGCCACATCATATATTGTGGTCATCTCTAAAGTCATGCAGCAATGACACTCCCCGTGGACTGCAGCCACTGGCCATCCCACCCAGCACACACTTCTGTTCTCATCTTCAAGGCTGAGTCGTTGCCATTTGGCCGTGGCAGGTGCAGGGACCTTTTCCAGCATCTTCCTTCATAGTTTTCAGTGTAAGGACTGGCTTCCTGAAGACGATTTCTGGGTGTACTGCAAAGTTGCTGTAAGGGATTACTTGAATTGATAAATTAACTACTTCCAAGTGGCTTCTAAATCGTGAGAGCTGACATTGGTAAGTAGGAGCTCAGGATATATATTCAATTTACAGATTTAGCAATTTAGATTTTACTTTGTTTTTGCTCTTTCTGGTAGATAGTACTTGAATCATTAAACATATAGAGAAAGAGAATGCATCTTTAAGGCCTTTTTTTACTCTGATACTCTTTTTCCATTTGTCCAGTAGGGCTCAGGTATGAATAAAAGGAGAAATTTGAGGTTGAGGGGAATAAGGGCAAGAAGTAATTTGATCCAAAGTTCACTTGATATTTTAAAAGGCTAATATCTTAGCTCTTGTCTTCAGTGGGTACATGTTAAAAATAAAAAAAAAAACCACCAAGCACTTATTACCTAAATACAAATTTGATGGGTATTTTGTAGGTTCTGTATGTTAACAGAGTTCTGACAGTAATAAAGCTATGAAAATGATCCATACAGAAATCAAAGTGTAAGAGTATTATTAATAGTTGTTTCTGAACAAGGGGCATCCCAAATTTGCTGAAGTGGTCATGTCGTAGATAAAAGGACCCTACATCTCTTCCTTACTTAAAAGAAATTTCTAATATTAACATTAAAGAACTGAACAGATGCAATGGCGAAAGTATTTTTCTTGTGAATTACTGGTTTAGGTTCTGATTTTCTTAGGTGGATTCTTTGCCTTGTATGAATCTATTTTCCTTTCCTTTGCAGAACAACGTAATTAACTGGAATAATATTTTCTCATTTAGTTCTTCTAATGAAGTCTACATTTAGTAGGGAAGGCAGGGAGGGTCAAGAATGATATAATCAGCTCAACATCACTGAGATGTCAGGAAGAGTTAGTTGTGGATTTAAGTATTCTTTATTCAGTCATAAACCTATGGGTTGTTTTAATTTAACTGATATTTTCTGTCTCATTTGAATTAATTCAAAGTGGCATATTTTAGGTTTTTTTAAAGGAGAAAGACTATTCCTGCAACATCTTGCATCAACTAAATTTATATAGAAACCATCAGTGATGTGAAACAACTCCGTTAGCATAAAGTAACTCTGGTCTATAGAGAGGCTGTCCAGTCTGTATGAATATTTCTCATGGCAGCCAGGGGTCAGCTGCATTTCCTAGGCAAGCTCGAGCCAAATTTCATTATACAGACCTTTCCTAGACAATCAGGAAGATGTTTTCTTCAATGAGATTAGCTTAACAAACTCAATTGCAATTGCTATTTAGGCCTTACCACAGATCCCATTTTGAATTCAGTGCTTTTATTTGCACTTTTGAACTATGCATGGAACATAATAGGCTGCTGCAGCATATATTCCTGATAGGGACATCAGGAGAGGGAAAGAGCAGTTGAGGGGGAGTGAACGTGTTTGTTTGAGAGCTGCATAATGTGCTACACTGCCAATTTCTCTCCTCAAGGGTTAATGGTCCTAAAATCAAAATACTCATCAAATCCAAACAAATTTTAGACACCCTCTAGAGAGGGGGTGGAGGCTCTAATATGTGAGAGCCTCAGCAAGTGCTGCCTTTGCATAAGAAAAGATGTCCTTTCACAGAAACAAAAGGATTTCTAGCACTTTCCCTGGTAGCTGAGGTGATGTTGGCAATAATAGATCACAAAATAAATTAGCTCTGATAAGCACTGCTGTTGCCTGGAGCAGCTCAATTAGCCTTTTGCCTTTGGAGCAAGGGTTTATAGCGCTAGATAGAGCCTCAGACCAGGCAACATCTGACTTTTGTCCTCTTTGCTCTTTTTGTCTGACACCAGAATCAGAGAGCCACTAGATTTGTTAGATGTATTTTTTTTACGCCAGTATTTAGAACAAACAAAATCTTGAGCCTTTTTCCAGGCAGTCCACCACTGCCTGTAAAAACACTGGTGGAAGGGAAACAAAGCTTTTCACCACTCAGATATGCAAGTCAAGGCTGGATCCTGTTGAAGGAGGTATTTTGCAAAAGAGCAGAGGGTATACTTGCTTCTCTGACCTTGTTCTGCTAAGCAAAAGTTAATATATTTTAGCTATTGCCTGAAATAATTTCAAATCTTATCTTTTAAACTGCGTTCATGAATGCAAGTGAATGACATTTGTTGTTGCAACTGTATCAGCTGATTTGTAATTTGGGGATGAAAGAATTTTGTTTTTTCTCTTCTCCTTCCCTTTTTGTCCATAAAATGATAATGCAACTATTTTTCAATGCATGTGTATCCCCTCCCCTTTTTATTTTCAAGCATGGATAATCAGCCCATATAATTTCAACAAAATTATCGTGTTGCGGTGAATGGTCTCTGTGATCCATATTTTCTGTAGAGATGAGCCAATTTGTTGAGTATGCTGTCCTGTATATCATTTCACATTTTAAAAATGTATTTAGACATGCTGTTATTATTGTTACTGCATTTGTGGCATGTAATTTTTCTAAAATTTCCTTCCCATTATAGATTAAAAAAAAATGCAGTAGGATGTCAGAAATCACTGCATTTACTAAAAACAGTCATCTTTGTCCTTTAACGCTGTAATGTTTTGTCTTTTAGCAGTCCTGCCTAGTAATTCACACCTAATCGGAGTCAGAAGGCTTTCAATAGCACCTGCTTCATATCAGTTGTGAAAACACACTTCTTCCCTTCACGTAGCAAGGAAAACACTTTTAAGAGTGTGGAAGATACATTCTCATCAGTTATTCACCAAGAATTTTATTATAGGGTTGGCAGTGTGGCTCTTGGCATTAAAATTTCATATTAAAGAAAACTAATTCTCATTAGTGCTCCGTGTGGAAAATTGCTGTTCCCAACTGCTGTTTGCTGGACTGGTTGTGATGAATTCCCAACTCAGTCATGTGCCTGTCACCTTGTCTAAGTGCCTGGGAATGATAAGAATGCACATGGCCAGCTCTCCAGCACGGCCAGACCCTGTTCCTTTTATATTCAGCAGGGAGAATTGCTGGAAAGCATGCCAGAAGAATCAGTGTGCTGTGTACTTGGCACATTCATGGTGATTTATAATTGCTTCATAATAAAGAAAAGTGATAGAAGGAAGTTTTAAAATTCTCATCATTATGATGCATAAAAATGTTATGAAGCTGTTTTGTCATTATTATGTCATTTTCATATTCTTCAAAAATATCAGTAAACCTCTCACTATCCAGTATATACAACAGTATCCAGTTAGGCCTATACAAGATACCATGGGCACTGGTAATAAGTCAAGAGTTATGGAGACATTTCCTGAAGCTCTCCTACATATTCTGCTCAGTAAGGCATAACTTGTAAAATTTATGCTCATCTACTACAAAGAATTGAGCACTACACTAGCTTTCATTATCTGTGTGGCTATGTCACCTGCTGTATTATGCAGGGTCCATTTCACAGTGATGACGTGTGAGGGCCCCTCTTATCAAAACTGTTCAAAAGCAGAGTGAAGACTAGGCCTCAGAGGGGTGCTGTTTTCTTACTGCCCAGAAGCAATGAGCTTCTTTTCTGGAGAGTGCAGGCTGCAATTTTTTAAAGATAGAAACATTGCAGTGGGAAAATTTTTCCAGAAGAAGGATACTACCCTTTGAATTAAAGGTGGTAAAATAATGTTCAGAAGTCAAAAGTGAAAAACAAAAGCAGCACCTGAACCTCTGTAGGGGCTCAGGCTTTTGAAACTATATTAAAATTTTATACTGTCTTAGTAATTTTCTCCTGCATAGAGAACTGTTGTCTTAATAAGGAAGGTGCAGATCATTCATCCCAGAAATAAGACCTTACACATGGACAGAAAAGTACTTTCTGGTTATCTTTAATTGTCACCACATCATGAGTTCAAGCCACGTTGCTCACAGTAGCTAGACCATGTTAATATTTATCCATGGTTTCCCTAAGAGGCAGTGGATAACTGGACTGATTTCTAAGAGTGGCAGAGGACTAGTGACCTGGAAATTTCTGTAAATTTTTGTGGTTTTGAATAGATTCTCTTACTGTCTCCAAGCCATCACTTATAAGATGCTGAAATGCTGTCACTGAAGTAGGAGCATTTAGGATTTTTATTTTTCCTCTGCAGAAAATGAAGTAACTAACTTAATTGTGCCCTAAAGACAGAATATAACATTTTCTTCTTTAGAGATGTATTTGAAACAGGGTATGTGTACTGCTGTCAGCTTTGCCAATTAATATTTCACCCTTGTAGTGGGAGGAGAAGAACTGACACAATAAGAGGGGGAAATGCATGTGTATCTCTGGAGACTAAATATAAAAGATGACAGTTGCTCTGTATGGTTTCCTAAACAGCCAGTATGGGAAACTGTGTTGTCATGGAGGGCAGAAGAAACACAGCTCTTCTAGACCAACTGCATGCTGTCAACAGAATGTACAGATGCCACATTTCAGGTATTCCAATACACTCATATAGAGCAAAGTAGGATTAGTCTTATCTTTCTGATAAGGAGTGCTTCTCTTTCCCAAAGCATATGAGAGGAGTTTGACCAGGCTTATAGGCCTTAAAAAAGGAGCTTAAAGTATGTCTAGGAAGCTGTAAGGTACTGTTCACGATTACTGATAACCACTGTGGAATACTGTGTTAATGGTATTTTGGTAATATCTGCTTTAAAATTGGACTCTGAGCATCTTCGTGGAGCTTAGTTCATTAGTAGCTGCAAAACATTTTGATTTCTGGGTACAGGAAGCATTACAGTAGCCTTACAGTATAATATGTTAGGATCTTTCCACGCCTTGGATGCTTTTTGAATGTTTCTGTGAAGGGCAGTAAGCATGCATTGCACTTCAGGGAGCAAATACGTTCACAGGTGGGTATTTATTAATGTACAGTGTCTGTGTTTTCAAGGAGATCATTACATTCTTGCTATGACTATTGCATTTTAACACAAGAACTCCCATACTGTAGCCTACTGCCATCTGCTTAGGTTGAAGAGAGATCTTTTCCTCCAGAAAAGGAGGCTTAGAGCTTCAGAAAGCCTTTCTCTCTGCACTGACCACACAGGAAAATGGAAGACTAATGTCCTTGAGTATACTTTAGCATGCAGGAATGTTGCCATAATGGACCATTTAGGTCTAGCTCTCTGAATTGTTTCAAAAGGCCATGCTCTTAGTTGTGACAAGTGCTTTTTCTGTGATATTCACACTGAATGACTCTCCAAAAACTGACATACGAAGCCAGTCTTTGAAGTTGAGCTGTGTGCTGTAGTAGCCAGAAAGGAGCTTTACTGATCAGTGAAGATTGGATGCCAGCTGACCTTTCCAGCTGCCAGAGAAATGCTGATTTTGGCTGTATGAATTTGAAGCCTCTTATTGCTGAGAAAAGTTGTCATCACTGACTGCTCCATGGAGTAGCACTGGCATATTCCTGACATTAATCCACTGACACAACTAGAGTGTAGGCTTTGCTTTCCCTCAACTGTACTCCCTTATTTGAATAATAGCAGCATCTGGAAGTTTTTCTGGAGGTTTCTTTACATTTTGATTTTATTTAGTTTCTACACGAATTCATGAGTTTAAGCCAGACTTAACTACACTGTCCCTATGCAACCTCTTTTTCCTTTATTTCCTTCTCTCTCTGCCTCATGGGCATTACTCATAACCACAACGAGGCTGTGATGTACACATGTCAAGAGGTCTAAGGAGGCCTCTTGCCCCTGAGGAGTCCCTGCAAATGTGAATAATATCCAGGTATGATATGACAACGTGAGACACGTCAATTTATGACAGAATTTAAAACTGACTTTTGATATTCACAGCAGGGGTTCTTGAATGTTTCAAAAATCCTCTGAGACTGTCAGTAATCTTTACATGAACAATACATATAAATATACTGTGTCTGTGAGCAATTTTAAGTTTTGCAGCTGAAGCATAAAGGCACTTCAGTGTTCTATCATTGTTTCCAATTTAAGAATCTCAGTAACAAAACCCTCTAATTTAGTCACCCACAAACCAGCAATCACCACTTCAGTGAGGTTGTTAAAGCTAGAAGTGAGCTAAATTTTAGAAGAAAGCACAATGAGAGAAGCCTAGTGATCAGTAAAAAGAAGTGTGACTTGAGTTTCTGAAATACTTAATCTAAAAAATAAAGCACATCAGGAGTTGTGGAAGAAGCTACATCAAATGTACAGTGACAAACTTACAGGAGATAACTTAAAATATTAGGAGCAAAGTGCATTGCAACTGCATCAAGACCTTCCTAAGAACCTAAAATCAAAAGTAGTCATACCAAAAGTAGAAATAAGGAACATAATTAGATATGCATTTAATAGGAATGGAGAAAGTTCAGAGGGTAAGATGTTAACATTACTTTGGAACACAAAGGTAGCAAAATTATGCAAGGTAAAGTAAGAGAAGCAAAAGAAGGGCAAAGTAAAGGTTCATAACCTAACAGGCAGTTCACAGAGTACTGAAGTGTTCACTGTCTTCACATAAAAAGATTAATTTCCGATCTGGTACTTAACTACATTAAATTAAATGTGAAAATAGGAGCATGACCAGAATAGTGATAAACTAAGTTTTAAAATGTCTGGATAAGTTAAGTGTAATTGAAGCCATCAAGTCCTGATGACATTCAACTTCACTTCTTTAAAGAAATACAAAAAAAGTCTCTGAAATGGGCTGTTATCTTTGAAAACTCGCAAAAGATGGGCAGATCCCATGCAAGACAACCAAATGCAATACCTACGTTTAAAAAAAAACCAAACTGACTGCAAACAGAGAATTATAGATTATGCAGTGCAACAGCAGTTCCTGGAATTATTTTGGAAGAGGTGGGTGGTTAGGTAATCAATTCATAAGTACCTGGAGCGTATTAAAATGGTAAAAACAGGTGACAGATTTGACAAGAATGAATCAGACTGACTCTGTTCACTGCTGACAAGTTAACTGGCCTTGGCTGAATAATAAGGACAGCCTTTTGGCCACAAGGACAGTGAAACAATAGGGGAGACTATTGACTGACACTATTGCAGCTTTTTCTTTCCTTCTTGTGCTAGAGGACTTTTAAAAACAAGTTAGGCACACAACTTCTGTGAAAGTTACAGGCATCTTGATCTGTCTTCAGTGTAGGGTATTGCACTAGGAGAGCTGCAAGATCCTTTCCAGGCCTGTAGTGTTACATCACCAGTGTTTGTTTAGGTCCACTTTGCCCCATGACTTGCATTATGTGTTTTCTGCCCTGAATGTAGGTTACTGAAGATTCTCTGGGATTACATACAAACTCTTTTATCCAAAGTGATCTGAAATTGAAATTGTTCATGTGTGCTTCATTTTCCTTGGGAATCTTCAGCAGAAAACAAGCACTCATTTTCCCCAGAGGTTTGTTTTGACTTTGCTCCTCAAGTTTATACAAATAGTACTCTGAAATCTGTTCTTTCTCAATAGTGCCTCTGAAATAAATGTCATAAACAGGATGACTGATTAATTTGTTGGGGGACAAACTGTGGTCACTCCATTGCAGAACTGAATGTAATTTTTTCCTGAAACTGCCTCGCACTAAACATGAGCATATTGGGAAAATCCTGGGCCATGCTATTGCTTTTAAAGCAGCTCCAGAGTGTCATTTGGACTCACTTTTCAGATATTTCCAGGTCACTGAACCACAATATTGCCTTAGCTGTAAATGCTGATCATTCAAGATGAGTCTTTCTGTTTCACAGTTTCTACCAGCGCAGGCAGGTTTAACTTGGCCTTGGAGTACAGAGATACATTCTTGGGAGCTTGTAGGCTAAAGTTTGCTTTGCAGTAAACAGTCCAGCATGAAAGAGAGATGTGGTCAGTGGGATTGCTGGCAGGATGTACTGTGACTCAGCAGGAGGAAACTGTACAGTTTGGGTTGGACTTCTGAAAATGAGAGAGGTCTGTTTCCCCTCTCCAAATGTGGGCCTGTCACTGCAGAGTGCCCCAAAATGGAACTAAATTACTCCTCCCCACTCCCCTGAATTTGTGAGAGTGTAACAAGTTTTGAAAGACAATGTCGTCTTTTCAAAGGTAGGGTTGCCTTCACTGTGCGTTATACATCTCGTTTGACTGTCTTATTATTTAATGGTGTTACAGGTATGCAATATTTCAGGTAGTAAAATACTTCATCCCCAAATGGTAGGCAATCCTCACACATTTCCAGTAGCACATCCTCTAAAAGGAAACAATAATCTACTGAGTTAGCAAGGCAGAGTCACTACACTACAGTATCTTCTTACTACATTTTCTGCCTGTTTTTTTTATGACACAGCTTCTTTAGGAAAAAAAGGAAGATACTAAAATATCATTAATAAGTGGAATATATAAGTATTCAGACCCAGTGAAAGTATATTTTGCTGATCATATATTAATAAAACCAGAATTAGTCTGAACAAACTTGTGGTGTTAAACACATCTTTAAAAACTGTTGTTTTATTAAAAAAAAATTAGATTTTACTAAAAACTAATTGGCAAATTTCTTTTTAAAGTGGGAGCTCTTAATACAAGGTATATGTTAGCCTCACACAGATTTAGGCTTGATTGTGCTCTTTCAGATGGTTGCATCAGAGCATCAGAATAAACTTAATAAAATTACAATAAACTAAATTGAGAACAGAACTAGGGCCTTTAATATAGTCAGTAACCTCTTGAGATCCCAACAGCAAAGCAACAACAAGATGGAACTTCGCACAACTAGTAATATCCTTAATTTTTAGCCCAAGTATGAAATCTGACTGAGAAATTTTGGATTTCCCACATTATTTTTTTCCTATTAAACTGCAGTATTCTGGACACATTCAGCCATCAGAAGCATGAGACTGGGCTCCTAAATAATTTATTTTGTGTACTTGATGGAATAAAAATAAATAGTTAAGTCTTAACAGTGTTTAGCTGAACAATTTCTTTTTATGTAACAGGATGTTTCCCATCCTTTAGGTTATGGACACTTGGCACTTGTGAGACTCTCAGATACCTTTGCAGGGAGCTGTGTGGGAGAACTGTAGATGATAAAGTCAGCTCTGGAGAGCACAAAATGGTGCCAGCTAAGTGGACAGTACTTTGGTCTAGGCTTCTCTTTTGACTCACACTGGAACTAACTGTATTTTAAGCAAGGAATGAGCCTTTATACTGAGAGTATCCTATATCTTGAGATTATCTGTGTGTCTTCAAGCAAAGTTACTGAGTTCACCTATGCCTTGATGTTCCACAGATAAAATGGGAGTCTGCCTCAGTGTTTTCTGTGTGTGGCCCCTGCTGCATATCTTCTACCCCAGGTGTAAAAACAGAGATCTGGAATAGCTGCTCCCTGGTGTCAGGTAGATGTCTGGGATGTCTGGCTCTAGATAAGCTTTCAATTTTCTGTACATTTTGTAAAGAATTTTTTTTTTTTAATAATCAGGTTCAGCAATTTCTTATGAGAATATGATGTTATTGCAGAAAAGGGCAACAGTTTGCTCAGGTTAAACATGATGCCAGTCGTGGATCCCATTTGCATCAGTAAAGTCAAATCAATTCATTTCAGGTCAAGCAGGTTTAACTGAGATCAGACTCAGCCCTTCATAAGGAATCCTAATTGTGACCTTCTGGTACCCAGAGGGAGCCTGTGAGAAGGATGGAGAGAGACCTTTCACAAGAGCATGGAGTGACAGGACAAGGGGGAGTGGCTTCAAACTCAGAGTAGATTTGGATTAGATATTAGGGAGAAATTCTTTACTGTGAGGGCAGCTAGACACGGCAGCTAGAACAAGTTGCCCAGAGAAGCTGTGGATGCACCCTCCCTGGAAGTGTTCAAGGCCAGGCTGGGTGGGCCTCTGCACTACCTGGTCTTGTAAAAGGTGTTACTGCCCATGGTAGGGAGGTTGGAACTAGATGATCTTTAAGGTCTCTTCTAACTCAGGCCATTCAATGATGTTATGATTATGTGACAACCCATGTTCCTGAGGCTGAAAGTCACCTACATTTATGCATATTGGATGCATCTTTCAGACAGAGAACTCATACTGTGAGAGATGTTTCGCTTCACTGAGCAGCATTTCACAAAATATTCCAACTGACTCTCGTATTTTTCAGATGCAATTTCCATTCAATTATCTTTTCTCCAACACATTATTCTGAAAGAGTTACACAAGGAAAGAAATCTCATCACAATGAAAAAACTACTTGTGATCAATATGTGTGCACTGATTAAGTTCCCTGTGGAGTCCTCAACTCTGTGTCATTCCTCTGAGCACTAGATTTTGCCTGTATATCTCTGATGTAGCCAAGATGTGTAAAAATTAATGTAAGCTGACAACTTGTTATTAGTTACGTGTCTGAAGAGTCTCAAGTGGATTGGCTGTTCCTCCCCAAGTCAGTTGTGTCTGAGCCTTGCTAACTGACTCTAATCTTCCTGGTGTGTGTACTAGCATATTAAGGGGCAAATGGTGGCTAGAGCTAGGGCTTTTGAGCCATATCATGCCAAAACAATTTTCATTAAAGCCACCTGCTATCATTATATTTCCTCAAGCCCAAATCCTTATATAATAATAAATGTATTTCAGAGGCAGTCCTAACGCTCTGCTCTGTTCAGTGGCTGTCAGAGCTTTTGCTGTAAGCTGGAAGGATGTGAATGCTGTCTTCTTGTGCAAGAAACAGGGCAGCCCACAGCTCTTGAGTGCCCAGAAAGAGATGGGGCACATCACTCTCCCACCAGTCATCAAGCAGACACAGAGGAGGGGCCGGGAGGAGGGGAGAGAAAGGCTGGGGGAAAGAGGTAGAAATATGAAAAGGCATGAGAGCAAAAAGGTAATTAGAGAGGGCATTGCTCAGGTGTGAGCTAAGCCATCTCCACGGCACAGGAAGCTCCAGGGAAGCTGGTTGAGGTGCCTGAAAGCATGCTGGAGCTTGGGTGGAGTTTTGCTGCACCAGCTCCAAAAGGAGCCAGTCTTGTGTTGTTTGGATGCACTGTGCAAGAATTTATACAGTTGTTATAAGCTATTTTGATTTAAGATCATTTTACTGTGATAATTTGAAAATATATAGCACTGCATAGAAGGAAATACATATTTCATGCTACATTTAAGTGTACAGCAAACTGAAATGAAAATAAATAAAACCAAAAATCTGTATTTCTGCGTAGCCAGCATAAAACATTTTTGGTACTACCATGGCAGTTTTATTGTTGCAGTTTTTTCCTGTTGCAATTTATTCAGCTTTTGATACATTCTTGGTAAAGATCTATTCTTTGGTGTATCTCCAAAAGAAAATTATTCTCTAGAAAATCCTTCAGTCACCTTTATTAAAGGTAGCCTCTGGTAACCACCATCAAACCATTATAGCTAAAATAAAACACATTCTCAGAGGAGTAAATCTGAAGCTGTGAGGGATATGGAATAAAATTAAATGTTTAATGATGATGATTTCATCTCTAACTCCTCAGGGAGAAAAAAAGCTGAGTAAAAGACCCATGTGTGGGAAGAAGTGGAGGGAAGGTGAATAAATAAACCAGAAGAAAAAATGTAGGGCAATTATTTTGTATAAAGCAAGTCTTTTAATTATCATGTTGAATTATGTTAATATATTTCTTTATTATAATCAGAAGACTTTAGTAAATAAAATAAAAACAGGACATAAAGAGAAAACATTTCCAGGAGCACTTGTATAGTATGGAATAGAAATGGGAGCAGGTGCCCACAGTATTTATATACTTCAAGCATAACCCAGTTTAGTTTTAAGGACTGATGTTGGCTATATATTTCCATGAGAATGCTTGTACCTGTGACATTGGAGTACTTGAGACCTCCTTAAAAATTTATGGGGTTAAAATATTCCAATCTTTTCCTCTCACCATGGGCTAATTTTATACTCCATTCCAGAAAATAAAAATACCTGGAAAGACCTGGTATTTTGAGCACAAGCAACAGCAGTGAGCAAGCAACTTCTGGCCTGAAGAGCCACAAGGTTACATCTGTTTGTACATTGGCATTCCCCAATATTATCCATGCATCTTCAGTATGACAATCTGGGATAAAGTACACCAAATTAGTCTCTGTATCCTTTCTTTAAAAGCACCTGACATTTTCCTAAGATTCTGAGGATATCTGTGAAATGGAGAAATTTTTCTGTGTGTCCTTTGTCTTATTTTCTCTCTTGCAGACAAACTTTTAGTAAGTTATATACTCAGTCCATGAAGATACAGACTGACTGAGATTTCAGAACAGGCTGAGTTACAAGTGTGTAAACCTAGAGTGACAGCTGCACAGTCAGTGATGTTCCTTTAGTTTCAGGCTGGTTCAGCTGAGAACAGATTCCAGCCAAACTGACATTTATGTGCACAGAAAATGTAGGTCTCCTTCCAAAGACCTGCCACTGCATGTATGAGGGATGTGTGAGCATGAGGCAGAATTCCTGCAGGATTCCTCTACATCACAGATTGTCAGGCATTCAAACAGTTAATTTCTGACTACTTTCTGTGGCTACACTGTGATTCCATGAGTGGAGAACATATGGTTTACAAAATACTGTCTCCTCTGAGCCACCTCGCTGTAATTTCAGCTAAGGTCAAATTTTACAGATTGGGCATAACCCTTCTAGAGTCTGCCTTATGTGTCTTGAGATCTGGAATTTAAAAATAAATCAGCTTATTTTAGCCCCTAAAAACATATATCCTTTCAAAGAATGTAAGCCATGTGCACAGGATAGAGAACCATGTTTTGGGATGTGGTTATTTAGAAAGGTTTCGAGGTTCATGGGAGAAAATCAATCATACTGAGGCATGAGTCCATTGGTTCATGGGAGAAAATCAATCATACTGAGGCATGAGGCATTGTCCAAAGCACTGTGCTGTCATAATCCTTACAAATTCAAATGGGAAACCCAAGTAGGAGCAGGACAGTAGGTTCCTTTGAGCCAAGAGTGTCCACTTCTGGTCACTCATCCACATCTGTCCACTCATTGAGAGGAGCGTTGAGAAACTCCGAAGAATTCAATTGAAAATAACAGATTATAGAAAAGAGGGAAGGAAAGGGAAAAATCATTTAGGAAAATCTTTAAAGTCTGTTCCCAGCAGCTTAGTGTGCTTAATTTGTTGAAACCAAGGTTAGGAATGTCATGAGCACATCTCAGAGAAGAATTTATTCCACCTGATTTTAGCTGATCTAGTGTCACCTAGTGTATGTCACCTCTTCCAGGCCTCTGAAGGAAAGTGTCATCACCCCAGGATGCTTTTCCTCCAGCAGAAGACAAATGTCCCAAACAACCTGGATTAATCATTATCTGTCTCCATGGGCCACGAGGGGAAAGTAAATGATTTATTCAGACTAGACACCTGATACTGAGACAAGTGAATTAAAAAGAGATAAATCTCCACATACACTGCATGGGAGCAAAGCTATGCAGTAGCTTACTGGAGCAGGCCAGGGTTTAATGAGATCTATCAGCTAAAAGTTGAAGATAGACTAATTCAAGCTATAAATAAAGCAAAGGGCTTTAAAAACAGTATAAACACAAATATCAGCTGTATTGATTTACTAGAAAATGCAGCAGATCCTTCATGACTGTTCATTTTAAACACAAGATTTGTTGTTTTTTTCCATAAAATGCTTTAGCTCAAAAATGTAATTTCATATGAGTCTCCCATTAGTTTAGTAGTGAGATTCAACTGCCCTAAGGTAGGGATCTAAATGTGATTCATTTACAGCTCAAATCAGCACCTCAAGCTGAGGTGCTTTCCTTAAAAAAAATAAGCACTTTCAGAGGGTATTGTGTTCAATCCTAAAAACAGGGCAGAGAAATTGTTTACCAGCGACACCTGTTTCCTTCCACTGTTTCTAAAGTGTGAGCTGGGCAATTCACATTGATATGGGACATTGAACTTCTATCTAAGTGAGATGATTTTCATACTGGATGGTTTCTCCTGGTCTGACAGCTCATGAAACTCTGACCAAAGTGATAGGCAGTGCTGTCACATCCAGTCATAGTTTGTACATATTTCTTCTCACTCATGCAGATCTTGTCATAAACCAGAATTCCCTCAATTTCCCCTATGCATATAATTTTCTTTCAATGCTCTTATATTTATGTGTTGACTATTAAAATACAATTATGTTGAGTTACATGACCATGTGGGAATATTTTATTCATTGATTTGATTCCAATGCCCATTCTAAGCGAGATTAATTTATTTCCAGGTTTTTTATGGAAAATAGAAAAAACTAAGCTATTCCCAGTTTTCTACTCTAGAAAGTCCAGTAAAGCAGGATAATCAGGACATTTTTATTAGTGCATCCTTAGCTGCAGGAGTTCATTTGAAGAATCATCAGGCCTCTGTCATAATAGCATAAGGACAAAATAATGGTCATTTATTAGCCCAGCATTAGAAAAGTATTTGTTCCACTATCCTGAATAATTTTAAAAGAAGGACATGTGCAAACAATGCTCTTCCTATCCTAGGCCTTGTCCTCTACTGTTCAGCCCTTTGTTTAGAGGGAATCTAAAATGCCACTGCGTGGTTATATCTCACCTTAATGCATGCAGACAAAATTTCCCTCTCCACTCTCCATGTAAATGGAGACATTTCCACAGACATTTTTAGAGGCACAAAACAACCTCAAAATGTCACCTTGTACAAAAGAAAGGCACTGATAGCAGATGTTTCTTCTGACTCTTGACTGATAAGAATATGACTCTTTCTGAAGTCTCCAAATTGCCCTTCATTAAATGCAAAAAGTGGTTTCAGAGTTCTCCTTCTTGCAGGCTTTGAGTTCATGCATTGGATCAGTTGCAAAGGTGACAGTGAAAAGCTGCAAACTATCCCCCGGGATCAGCACCACTCTGTCTTTCCTGCAGAGATCCTCTGAGAGAACGATTGTGTTTTGCAGAGAGAAGCAGCACAGTCTGTGCAGAAGAACCACATTTATCCCTCTGCTGAAGTGCTTTATGCATCTGCAGTGCTGGGACCAGATTTGCCTCTGCGTGCCAATTTTTCAAAAGAAAAGCCTTGCCTTTTCCAGATTAGTGGTGAAATATGTTTCAGCAAATCAGCCAGACAAGCAGATCAGATACGCTTCCATCTGTACTGAGCCTGGACATAAACCTTAAAAAAATCGCCCTTCACAAAAATTTCTGTGACAAATTATAACATCTATCCACCATTGAGACAAGAAACCCTAAATATGGGAAGAACATGGTTAAATGTACCCTGAGAAAATTAGTGATAAGCATCACAAATTTGTGAGCAGATCAACACATGAGTTGAGGGCACCATGTTTTTGGGGCCATAGGATGATTGTGCTCTGTGGAACAACTTGCAGCAACAAGGCCATGTAAATTGACTCTGCTGGCCCTGTTTCCTGATGGGGACACTGGCAGGTTCCAAAATGCAGAAGCTGAGCAATAGAGAAGAAGAGAAGCATACCTACAGTGAAATTCAGCAGAAAACCCCAGCCATGTCATTATCTGGTGTCTACATCTGAACTGGTTATCTAGATTTCTGTGATAGCTGGTGAACAGAAGCATTTGTCCGAGACGAGTTACATGCCCTTCGTGGTTCTGCTGACTGTGAAGCGCGTCCCTACGACTAGCTCAGGCATAGACTCCTGTGAAACCTATCCCAGAAAAATTTTCTGACACTGCAAAGCCACTGGGGCACAAAATTACCTGTGATAGAAGCATCAGCCCCATCTTCTGTTCTGTGTGCACGATTGTGGCTGAAGCACACTGTGTGGCCTCTTCACAGGTGGAAGAGAAGGTTTAATCCTGCTCAACAGATGTACCTCCCTGATGTGAGGCTTCTCCACAGGATCAGACTTCAGCAGTGAACTCTTATGGGGGTACATTCAGTCATAATCATACAGTGCTAGAGGGAAATGCTTACAATAAAAACCACAGATGTTCATCCCAAAATATGGTTTCATCAACCACAACATACTACAAAAATATACAAGGTCTTTAAATTGCAGAAAAGCTTAGGTATCTCTGAGCCACTGAAGAAAAGTTCTCTTGGTAGAGAATATTCCAAACTATATAATATGTGAAGCCTCCACATTTACCTAAACTTGACATTTCTGCTTCTTTTCTTTGTGATCCTTTTGCACAAAGGAGGCAGCTGACAAAAATGTCACCTCCTTTCAGTTGCTGTGAGAGTCTGGGGAAATACATGCATGTGGAACTGGTTTACTGTTCTCTAAATTACAACAATAACATTATATTATTTTTTGTGTGTGAAAAAGAATTAATCTATCAAGAGCAAGACCAGAAGGGAACAAACTTCTTAGATGCATAAAATCCCACGTTTGGGTTATCTCAAAGCCAAATATATCTGAAACAATTCTCCAGAAGAACAGAATCAAATGAGGAGGAATAAAGTGTTATTGGCTCAAGAAGTCTTATCCATGAGTAATATGAAACTTGCTTCTAAACTAGTACTATAAAATTCATGATGACTTTCTTTCAAGGAAAGTAACAGAAAACGATTTCATGTTTTTAAGTGAAATTCACACATTAGGCAAATTATTTTCAGATTAGTGGACCAATAATCTTGATTTCAATTTGACTTCTATTCTTTATCCTAGCTTCAAATAATAGAAGACTCACTGCACTGTAAAGTATTGATATTGGCTACATTACTATGACATGTACTATACCTCTGGCTCGCCTTTGGGTAACTCATCATATATGCACTCCCTACCAGCACTCAATTTGTCAGGGAGTTAGAATAGGCAAGGGATGAAGTGAGCAGGTACTGGAAGTCTGCCACTGTGAGTAGTCACAAGTCCCATCCACTTGCAGGGGTGATCTCGGGCTGTGTTGTGGTTTAGGAACAGCACTCCCTAGTTCAGTGACCCCCTACAAGGAGACTCTCCCAAATCAGATGTAGATTGATTCCTTCCCTCCCCCTCCAGTGGGAGACACAAAAGGCCGAGGTTATGGGCTGAGATAAGAACAATTTACTGGAAACAGCAATGAGATAAGAAAAAGAACAGTAACAGCAACAATACTAATAGCAGCAGTGTACAAAGAGAGGGCAATTTACAAGCAGAATGCTCACCAAGCTGAGACAATGAACAATGGTAGGAGGGCCCAACATCCACCATATTTTCCCGTGACTGGAAATGGTGTCCCTTCCTCTCAGAAGTGTGAGTCGTTTTCCCCACCCCAGACATGAGGTAAGATGGTATGGGGTGACAGGATGTATTTGCCATGCCCACATGGCTCCAAACTATCCTCCCAGGGCTACTGGGAAAATTAACCCTGTCCTTGGCTGGAACTAGGACAGCCTGCCATCCATTTTTAGAAACGCATAGTGGCTAGAATCCAAATTCTGGGTGTTCAGTAGCAGAAATATGGGAAATGCTGCAGGGTTCAACATTACCTTCAAGACCACCATTCTCAGTGGACTATAGCAAATGAATGGAAGGCCCAGAAATCCCACTGAAGAGAGCCGGTGCACCTCCCTTTTTGAGATACTACAGATCCCTCTGATTTCGGGAGAAACACTCCTAGTTGCTGGAGGGAAGTCATCAGCCCTTCTTTCCTTATCTATGGCTCTGGACGGAACAGTAGGTGCATCTCCAGAACCCTCAAAGACTGGCAGAGGAGCAGGTGGGAAAGCAGCCCATGGCATGCTGAGCTGCCCAGCAGGTTCCTCTCATGCACTCCAGGATACTCTCTTAGCAGTGGCTGGGGTTGCCATCTGGATGGACACAAATCTGGATTTTAGAATGGCTACAGGTTAACATTTGGAAGAAACACTGACTTCCACTCTGTGTTTATTCTGGGGATACAGTTACTTTCTTTCCTAGTTATTTCTGCTTCTCACACTTTTCATGGTCCCTACGGAAATGTTTTCTGGCTCTGCAATGCTGTCAGTAGGCAGGGTCATCCCATTTGTTGAACTTGTAATTTTTTCTAGAACAGATAGAAAGTCAGCGATGTCACAGGATTTGCATACAGCTTGCTCTTCAAGCTTAGCCTTTAACAGGATTACAAAATGACTGACATACAAGAACTGATTAGAGGGAACATGAAAATATAGCCACCAAATGCACAGGCGCTCACTGCAATTTGATAGAGGCCAAAATTCACAGTGCGGTGCCAAGTTCATATGGTTCACAGCTAATTCAATGATACCTCTTACCCACAGGCAAGTTAAAATCACACCACAAGAATTTCCTGCCATTTCTGTCTTTTCCCCTCAATACTCTCCAATATCTGTTTAATACTCCAGCTACACAGCATTTAAATAGCTTTAAATAGCCTCCCCATTCTCAAAGCAAAGATTTTCAGCCTTCCCATGCCTTTAACTAAAGTAATTGAATTATCACCTTTCTCATACTCTAAGCACATCCTGTTTGTCCAGGTACAAAGACAGCAAGGAACACCATGAGCTCATTAATTCTCTTTCCAACTCTCAGCCGAAAGACCAGTCACTAAGCAGAAGTAACCAGCAACATACCCTCTTGATGCACAGAGCCTGTTGCTGAACTAGTGCTAGTGAGATGTTGTTTCCTAGGAGCTGGGCAACCCTGCTGGTACACCAGAATTTTCAAAGTGTCATTTTTTAGTAGCTCTTAAATAACTCCTATCACAAATATTCACTCAATCAAGCTATTAGATTCTGAAACAAGAATATTAGTGTTTTGCCTATGTAGTACTAGAGTTAATGTTGAGAAGAGGTTTTTAAACAAGCATTTCTAATTTCACTGCAGCTAGTAATTACTGTTATGGCCAGTGATATGTTTTGACTACCATGCCTCATTTGCAGCAACCTTAAGTTCAGAACTGAAATACAAAGCAGGAAAACAGCAAATATTTGAATGACTTCCTGGGTTCTACAACAGCATTTTCATGTTTCCTCCAGTCACTGCTAAATGACCGTTCCTCAGTTCCAAAGGAAAGCTCATATCTTTTTATTGATGCTTGCTGATTGCTTCTTTCACATTAAATGTGTTTCAGCTACAACTCTGTCGATTTAGACACCACAAACAGGTCTATATAACCTCCACACATCTCAACCCAGTGTCCCTGTATCCTGTTGACCAGACAAGAAGGGCAATCTCTGTGCAGAGGGACAGTATAGACTTTGTGAATGTGGGAGACTGTAAGCAGGTAAGTTAATGACACACTTCTGTGATTCTTCAGGAGTGATTTCTTCATTATTTAATATTGTTATCTCAATTATTTGAATGTCATTACTGTTAGCCATGGCTGTTAATAACTTGCTGTTGCCTTATCTCATGATTTTCTTTGCTACAGTACCAAGACAAAGATTTGTCTCATCTAATTTACATGTTCATCACGCAGTCTAAGCTAATCAGCTAGATTTTCCATAACCAGTGAAATATATCTAGAATACATATCTTAGTATCTTTGAAAAACTTGCTCTGTGATGGTGTCAGTTTCTCTCGCCTTATATGAAAGACGCTAAATGACTGTCTTTGATAGTCTAGTTCCCCTGTGTGTTCCTAATTTAGCTTTGACAGCTAGAGTTAGGCAAGACAGATTCCATACTAAATTGCCTTTTAGTCTTACATTCCGTGACCTATTATAATTAGCATATGTAATGTAAGTTCTTCCTGATTTCCTTCTAAAACTATTTATTTTAAGCCATGGGTTGCTTGGTTAATTCATACATCAGACTTGGTCTTTCAGAGCTGTGCCACTTTAGTGAAACAATGGAAATAAAGAACACTGTGATTTTAAGATAGAGCAAAAGTGTGCATTAATCAACTTTGCAAAGGAAGGCCAAGTGAAAATATAGGGTAAACACCTGTTCAGAAAAATTATTTCAAAGGTGACCACCATCAGCCAAACTCCCCATTCTCCCTCATTCAGCTCCTCTCACCAATCACATGACTTCAGAATACAATTATGTAAGAAATGTTTTCACAGTATATTTATTTCCAGAGTCCCTTTATTACAAGGATTTGTTTTCTCTTGTCTAGTGCTTCCAGTTTCATCACTGAGTAGAACACAGAGTATTTGTAGCTATGCAGGTAGCAAGGATCCCTGCTAGATCCATCTTGTGTTAACCCTTCAACATAAAAGGGATGAAGAGCACCTCAAACCAGTCCAGCCCCAGTCTTCACTCCAGGCAGCTAAGGGGAGAAGATCAACAGCAAGTCAAGCAAAACACACAGATGACCTGTGGACACAGTACATTTAATAGGAATTTTGGATTCCTCCACAGTTCTGTCCAGGACAACTTTACACCTGTCTTGGCTCAAACTGGACATGAAAGCAATAATTTTTAAAATATCATCATTGCATTACTTGAAGGGACATAGTAGTAAAAACAGATTAAGACTATCCTGGGTCTAGAGGATATTGGGTGATTAGGTCCTCTGGTCTTTCTGCAAGACCTTACCCCGCACAATAAATATACAATTCCTGTTGCAAATAGCAAAGTTAAACACGTTCTTTGCAAACTCTGAAGCAGCTGGACCATGGAAAGGTCAACCATGTGTGCAGTGGGTCTTACTCTGAAAGGTCACAAGAGATGCAAATAACAATGATATTTAGGGTGGTCCACACCACTTCTCCCTCTGGAAAATGTACACTAAGTCTGTCTGGCCAAACCTCTCCCCATCCTCCCTGTGTGCAGAGAGGGGAGGATGAAGGGTCAGTGCATTTTGCTAGTGGCTCTCTGGTAGGGGCAGTGCTCTGAGGGATGTCCCCTGCCAGTACAGGCAGAGACGAGGCAGAGAGCACAGCTGGGTCACATTGGGTCCACAAGTACATTACAGACATAGCCAGACTATCTTTCTTAATGCTTTTCTGGTTTTAAGTATTTTTCCTTTTTTATTTTTTTATTCAAAATGTGTATACTACCTACGTTCACCAAGGCTCTGAAATACAAAAATGCTCGTACACATATGGAAAGATAGGGTGTTTACACTTATTGTACTTTACCTCATGCTCTGCAGTTAATCATGCCTCAGATTAAACCCCTTAAAATCTAACATGAGTTTAAGAATAAAAATTATAAACTCATATGTAACTACTTCAGGATTGAGACCCATTGATCATATTTTTTCAGATACGGGGGAATAGCCGTAGCATTGCACATTAAGCTATAAATAACAAAGTGATAAAATCAAAATAAATTCAAAATAATCTCCAAATAGTACTGTAGTTGGTGGGTTCCAGGAAATTTCACTTTGCTGTTAAGAAAATACTGTACCTTTAAGAGTTCAGTTCCCTACCTTTTTAAGAGTTCGGTTCTTATTAGTGCATCTTAATCTGTTTCTTTGCTGCAGGAGAGGTCTGTCAGTCCAAGTCAAAGCACCCTTTAGAAATGCCGAAACTCAGTGAAGCAGAGCAGGGAACACCCATGCAAACTCCACTGCTGGTGGGAATGAGCAAGTCAGGCATCTGCATCACAAAGTGACACAGCTCTTAACTGATGAGAGAGACTGTCAAAAGTCCTGAGTGGGAAAAGGTAACGTCTAGTAAGGTCTTCTGTTACTGAGAGCACTCTTTCTTGTTCGTTTTACTGGAAATACTTAGCAAGACAAAATGCATTTGAAAGCTGCTGATGCCTTCTGGTTTATTTAATGCCTCTAAGTCCCCTTTTCTACTGAGCTAACTGTCTGTGCACCTTTGTGAAGATTAAGCTCTTTATGCATACTTGTGTACTGATTTCCATTTTAAGGTAGACAGAATTAAATAAATTATCTAGGTATATATTGTATAATAGTATACATAAAATAAGCTGGAATGGTCACACTGAATCACAGGAATTTATAGAAATAGACAAAAAATCAGACCCACCTGCATAATTAAAGAACATCACCAATAAAACAAGGAGGCAGAGAAACACATTTGTATAAAGTTTGTTTAAATGCCAGCAAGTAACAGTGTACAATAGACAAATTTAGCATTTTGCCGATGAGAATATTTTTCAAATTAGCTGTTGATTTATTCCCTACAGTACGGTGCTTGAGAGGTTGGAAGGAAAAGTCTTTTATTCTCTGAGGATTATTTCCAGCATCCTCCAAACCCAGAGGCTGAGCAGAAGGCAGATGAACTGGAGGTGATCTTTTGCCCTTCTCTCCCAGCAATCTCTCAAGGCTGCTGCCCCAGCACCTTCAGCAGCATGCACAGGAGTGCTGGTGAGCACCAGGCGTGGACCTCAGCTGTGGCTCTCATTTAAGTTTCGTCCCACTGCCAGCTGGTGACAGAAGAGTCATTTGTCCTTATGGCCAACACCCAGCCAACAAACACACAGCTACCACACATGGGATGAATCAGCTGGACATGCATTTTAATTTCATTACACTGAAGGGAAAGAAACTCATGTTCTTTCTATGAACTCTTCTCAGCAGCAGAGAGAGCCACCCCATATGCAATCACTGCTAGATAATTTTTTTTTATTGAGTAAGGCACTCAGAGATAAACGACTTTGCTATTAGTGCAGTGCAATGAAAATAAAATCCATGGCAGATGGTTGCCAGTGAGTCTTGCTCAGACACTTCAGATAAAAAGGGAATGGCAGAGAGACACAAGTGTAAAACAGAAATTGGTGGAAATTAGCAATGTTATGAATTCACCACTCTCTTACAGACTCCTTTAACCAGAGGAAAGTCAAGGTAATTGCAGATTTACCGCTTTCTGTTTCCTCCACTCTAAAAATTTTGTTTAAGTCTATTTTACATACAAAATATACTTAAGTAAAAATTTAAATATAGATGTCTAGAAACATGAAATAAAAGTATAACATAATATGCCTCCTGCACAGAAAAGGAAATAGTAGAGAAAAGTTTTTTAATATAATTGTTAGATCTTATTGTAGAGTTGTAGAGTCATTGCAAGAGATAATTATTGTCGTCTTAAACACCAGAGATGAGTTTTAGAGTCATGTTGTTTGGACATATATTTTAAGCAAGAGGCCTGAAATTGGAGCAGAATGGGAAAATAACTATTTTTGCAAGCATCTCACACAAAGACAGACTAGTTCCATTGAAGACTAGTATCTTTTATTGATTTATTTTATACGTAATTAGAACAAAAGCACTTACCTCTGTTATAAGGATGTCATGAAAGACAAGAATATATGATTTAATATTCATGTGTGTGCCTATGCACATTTAAATGCCAAGTTTATTTCAGCATTTTACTATCAGCTATCTCAATGTTCCCACAAGTAATGGTCAGCCCAGCCAAAAGCTGCCTGTGATAGAAATTGTGAGGAGTCCCAGGCTAACAGCATGCTGTGTAACAACATATTTTCTTTTATCAGCTTTAAAATGGATTTTTTTCAATTTCACAGTAAGTTGCCTTGTTCTTCCAATATGGAGATGAATAGAAGTGCTATTTTTGTACCGCATGTTATATAATTTTGTCAAATATCTTCATTAAACTAGATCAGTCCTACTCTTTTCAGAATCTACTACCTTCATTTTCAGTTTTAATTGCATCTGTCAAATAAATTTCTAGATATTGATCAAAAATCTCTTAGAGCAGCTTTTCTTCCTGTAACTCCAGCTTCCAGCACTGAGGAAAGAAAAAGCACATGACAAGATCTAGGAGTATTGCTCCTTCATTTCCCTCTTCATCACCCCCTCTGGCTTTGTGGTGGGGAAGTCCCATCAAAATACCCTAATTACTCACTGACTTATATTTTTATGAGAACAGAAAGAGGTTTGGAGAGATCTTCCTTGCACCATGGCCGTCTGACATCCGCGCAGTGTCATCCCCCGTGGGGATGCTATCAGCCTTAGGCTGTGGCAGTGAACATCATAACCCACCTCTAGCTCCATGCCCCTGTCCACCATGGAAAAGGGGTGGGAAAAGATGAGGATGTATGGCAAAAAAAATTATAGCAGAAATTTGTGACAAATGGTATGATCATATGTCAATGACAAAAAAGTTAATGATAAAACAAGGAATGAGAATACAAGGCAGATAATTAAGTATCCAAAAATAGACAAGATCCATATTGTAAAAAGTAAAAAAAAAAAAAAATTACCGAGAACTGCTTATTTCTCACAAAGCCACAAAGGACAGCATTCTTACCATCACTTTTTCATTAAAATTTATTCCAGTAATATAGATGCCCAGACCAACTTCAACCTACATACTATGCCATGCAGCTACCACTTGTTTTGAGGACAACTTGGAGAACATCAGAGCAGAGTCAATGCCATTGAAGCAGGGTCTCTGCTGGTTGAGTTTCTACTCCAGTCAAACAAAGAGCAGGAATGCCTGCAAGCCCCCACTGCATCAAAAGGTGCAAGTTTAATTCCCCAAACCAGAATGATGCTCTAGATGGAAGAAAAGTGTTGGGAAAAATACATATCTTTCAGGAAGACTTTTCATTAAATTGATTTTGTTCCATAAAATTTGGGTCCAATTTTCCCTCCCAGTGCTACCACAAATCCTGTAAAAGCTGGAAAAGATGACTGACTCTGTCCTTCCTCTATCACTGCTGTTTCCTTATATCAGGGCATTTTCTTTTTTTTTATTTTCTTTTTTACCACTACTAAAACAAATGAAGCAAATTAAGCCAAAACTTCAAGGTAAAATTTTTAGCCACCTTATCGGGGAAAGTTAGCAAACCACTTCTGTTTTTTCCTCAAAGAAAACAGGACTTTTTATCCTACAGCTTTATCAGTGCATCATTACTACTTCATCTTTGATTACATTACCTTCAAAATCAGTGCAACTGTTCTTCTACCAAATACTTGAATACCAGCAGGAATTTGTGACTAAATTTTCTGTGCCTTTTCCCCTTCTCAGTTGTTTGTCTGAGTGTAGCATCTTTTGGTCTTCGTGATGATATGGAGTGTTACCACCTAATATGATCAGCTAAGAAAATAGTCTATTTTACTTTTTTGACTCACTAGCAACTACAAAATGTAGTATTTCCTGGCCAGACTAAAAACTGAAACATTTTGAAAATATTACAAAATCAAGTAGTAGAATTATTTGCAGCTGAGCAGGATTTTTTTTTATTACAGAAATATAATAAGTCACTGTGCTTTCAGTGCTGTCCATTTAAAAAAAATGTAGTGATTTTATGAAATCAAAGGAGAGCAAATAATTTCAATTTTGAAAGTAAAGCATTTTACTTTGAAAAATGTTGAAATTAACCATTGTGACAAAGGGGTTTGACTATTGTTTCAAATATGCAAAATAACAAAAGCTCACAAAATATTTCAGTATCTTTTTACTTTCATTTTTTCCCCAAGCCATTTTTCTACATTTTTCCCTCAAAACATGCCCTATAATTCTGTTTCTATATTCTTGTTCATACAAAGCTGTATTCTTTCAGACCTACTCATTGCTGATCTCTTTTACCCTCTGGCTATTGAGGGAAACAGAGAGTAGATATGATTCCAAATAAAAAGCACGGGCTTAATAAATTTATCAAAAAAAAAAAATAAATCTGTTTTCTAACCTTCACCCAGCTCTGGTCTTTGTAAAAAAGTGATAAAGGAAATCAAAATTAAGCTGATTATAGTCCCAAATAAAGCTTAATCAGCTACTGCAAGTGAGGTGATCGTGGTTTGAAAAGTCCATGGTCTGTGACAAAAGCTTCCTGGGCTTTTTCTGTCCTAGGATAAACATTTTTCCCCAATGTCTCATTTGTCAAACTGCTGAAAAATGATATTATGCTTTTTTTTCTCAAGTTATAAATGTATTACAATTGACGTTCTGCCAGAGAGAACTTTAAACCCATACATCTTAAAAATAGCTCAAACCCCTAACCTTTCTCACGTAATTTTCACTCTCTGGAGCTATCAAGTCTATTTGTCTTTTGCATTCATAGGTGATCTTTCATCTTTGTTGTCAGGGCTCATAACAGTGGGTCAAAGCAGACAATAAGAAGTTCTACTTAAAACTTAGTCCTTCTGCCAGAAGCTAGTGCTGTTGTGATACCCACAAACAGCCACAGGTGCAGTCCATGTGCTTGGTATCATGAGAAATGCAAACTTCGCAAAATGCCTTAGGGGCCTCATCAATTCCTAGAAACAACATCTCCCAAAGAGGTTGGGAATAACACTGTGGTCTCCACAGAATGGACTTGGAAGGTGATTTCAAAGACCACAGCAAAGCATAATCAAGGACATCTGAAACAGATCTGTAAAAGCAAATGCTTGCATTAGAACATTTTTATTTCTAATTCTGCACCTTGTTACAACAGTGATATCTTATTAAAATCAATGGAGTTTGACAAAAGAATTAGACTACAACATTTTGAGTAATATAGTTCATACTTCAGTAGTATGTGAGAGAGATTGAAAGCATCAGTACATTTCTGAACGTGTAAATGTACACTCTACTTTTAATAGCTACACTTTGCATTTAAATTGTTTTATGCACTTCAGTACTTTGGGCCTGATTCCTCTTTTATCTGTTTTTATTCCGTGAGTTCACTTGAATAAAAATACAGATTAGGTGGCACTGAAAGTATTATGAATTTCTATTCATTTTACAGAATTTTAATGTCAGAATATACCTTATACTATTTCTCAAGGTGTTTTCAAAGTGAAGTGAGTGAGAAAAAATTTTACAGAGACTTTTATAAGAGCAGACTCTTGTTCCTTGTTATTCCCCATAGCAGCAACTTTTTTTGTGATTGCAAGTTCTTACCAGTTTTCTTGGTTTATTGTTTCTAGCCCTATTATGTTTATAGAAGATACAGATTTCATTAACTCAGCATATAAGGCTTATCTCTTCTTATTTTTTAAGTTGTCTCTGGGCAAATAGTGCTGTTCCTGGGGGAGAGCTGAATTGCTTGTGTTGAATTTAGTGCATCCATAACTCCTTCAGCTTTGTATTGTAACATACACAGGGGTAAAATCCATCTTTCAAGATCTTTACTGCCTGACCAGGCTGGGAGGAGAGGACATGATGTGGAGTAATTTTCCACTACTCTTTTTCCTGTTTTAACCAGTGTTTATCCATTTGCTTTACTTCTTTCTTCAGGCAGATTGTGGTGGTTGAAGGCAAAGGTTTACCTGGTGCTCAGAGGTAGCAAAGAAAATGCCTCAAGTGCTTGCTAGTGCAGTCTCTGCTCCCATCAGG
Organism: Aphelocoma coerulescens; assembly: GCF_041296385.1. Lineage (NCBI taxonomy): Eukaryota > Metazoa > Chordata > Aves > Passeriformes > Corvidae > Aphelocoma > Aphelocoma coerulescens. Next base: position 32,128,677 of record NC_091014.1, on the reverse strand, counting down.
GCTGAGAAGGGCATGGCTTTGCGGCATTACAGTGCTCTGTGAACTTGGTTAACCTCAGTGCATCCTCTGGGTGAGTGCATTTCAGCTATGCTGCAGGTGCTGATGATGCCCCCAGGGACAGGAGCTTTCCTGAGCTCTGGCAACACAGCTGAGTGCCTGGAGCAGGACGCAGCTCTCCCAGCGCTCCCAGGGAGGGAGATGAGCTCCTCCACAAAGGAAGTTGTCAAAGAATCTCAGTTGTAAAGCTGCTGTCCCAAAGCTCAGGCCTTGCCTGACAAGGCTGGAAGCCCAGTGACACCGGGGACTAGACACCCTGTGTGCGTCTCTGCTCGTGGGGAACACTGGTTTCATTTAGGTACATATGGATTGACCTAAACACTGCTTTTAGTCTTGATAAATTGTTCCAAAAGCCTCTAAGTGCATTCACAAAATCATTTTCTTCAGTACATGCCACACATCACATCAGGGGTGTGTTCAAGGGCCAGCCTGAGAGTGCCGGGTAATTCATTTGGTAGCACTTAGACCAGGCAGATAACCTGCAGGCATGTGCCACTCTCCGGATTCAAAGTCCCACGTGACTTTTCCCCGTGTCTTTAGCGAGAAAAGGTGGCCAGAATTGAAGGGTTTGTTCAGCCTGGAGAAGAAAAGGTTGAGGATCGAATTGCAGCAGTCTTGCGAACTCTGCTCAATGATCAGTGTGGCAAAAAGATACATTAATGGGATACTAGGGCCAACAGTTGCTGAACTCTTGCTTAGGTATCAAGGAGGCCTTTCTAATAGTAAGGATCATTAATGACTGGAAACGTTGCCAGTAATGATTTAGGTACATTTAACTCCGCCTAGGGACAAAGAGACAGACTGCACAGCCTCTGAAGATCCTATTTTACTATTAATTCATTTAGATTAGGCATTACGGCTTTTAATGTACAGGGCTTCAGTCTGGTTGTACATTTTATCCATTCTGGTCTTTGGCTTTCTTTCACTGTGGAAATGAAGAAATCTCTTTCTCAGTCTGTAATTTGACATAAAGCTCAGAAGCTCAAGCCTGCATATAAACTAAGTAGCACTGAGGCTGCTCAGCCACAGCCTGTCATGGCTCTTGTCTTAACTGCAGAAACAGTGGCAGAAGCACAGAAGAGCTGAGGCATGAGATGGGCTAGTGCAACCACCCTGCTCAGGTAGGGTCATCTTGAGAAGGCTGTCCAGGATCATGTTCAGATGGATTTGGAATATCACAGAATCAGTTAGGATGGAAGAGGCCTCTGAGATATGGGAGACCTGGGAGAAGAGGCCAACACCCAGCTGGCTACACCCTCATTTCAGGGAGTTGTAGAGAGTGATAAGGTCACCCCTGAGCCTCCTTTCTCCAGGCTAATAAAGAATGAACGCTTCACAACCTCTCTGGGCAACCTGTGCCAGAGTTCAATCACCCTCCCTGTAGAAAGGTGCTTTCCTGTGTTCTGAGGGAGTCTCCCGTATTTCAGTTTGTACCCACTGCCTCTGGTCCTGTCACTGAGAACCTCTGCGATTAGCCAGGATGCCTCTTCCTTTCTCTTGTTCATCAGATATTTATACACATTGATGAGATCCCTCTGGAGACATCTTTCTTTTAGGTTTAACAATCTCAGCTGTCTCGGACACTTCCATGTCAGATGCACCCATCCCTTCATGCTCTTTTGCTCAACTTGGTTCCTGTATTTCCCTGTTTCTCTTTTACTTGAGATCCCAGCACTGGACCCAGTACTCCAGGTGTTTCTCACCTGGAGTGGAGATAGTGACAATGAGAGAAATAATAAAAAGAAACATAAATTGGATCTGAAATTCAAGAAGAGGGTAATTTGTATGAGGCTGTCACAAGTGTCCTGCTAACTGCATGGGATCAGTCAGCAAGATTTAATTGTGATGACTTCATATTTCTAAAGTCACCTTTTGTGAGCAGAATATGTTATTATTCATTAACCCAAAGGAGGGTGAGATAAATTCTATTTCAGAAAAATTTCTTTTTTCTGAGAATGCAAGTCTACTCTTCTTATTGTTTTAATTAAGTTAACTTCCTATTTTTTCCTAAACTTCCCAGAAGCATTATTAAAAACAAAAACAACTCAACAGACAACCATTGCTTGAAAGGAATTCTTGCTCCTCATTCACTATTGAATGAACCATAGAACCAGCCACTAAACTGCAGTATCTTGCCCAGAGATATTTTACACTGTGTATAATTCCTCACTACAAGAACACCTTCCTCTTCCCCATCTAATTAACACACTATCTGTCCACAGGGCTTTTTTAGGCATTTTTAAACCACTTACAATTGAAATGACACAATAAATGATGAGAGCTGATTGCAAAAGAATACAGAACAGTTCCTAATGAACAGGAAGAAGATCCTGAAAGCATAAAAAGGCTTACAGCAAGTCCTTCAGACAAACCCTTTTTTAAATTAGACAGGAATGTTTAATTTTCTCGCAAGGATAAAAACATTCTTCATTCTGTCAAACCAACATATAAGCTATAAAAATAATATATATTCTGTCATCCTATCTGGCTGTGTCCCAAAACACAAGGGTTTTAAGAAGAAAGGTACTTGGAACTTACACGTTTGTTATGAACATCCCTCAAGACCCAGAATATGCTTATGAAAGGAATTGAAATATTATAAAGAATTTTATAATTCCATTTATGCCCTCTTAAATAAACTAAAAAAATAAAATTTTAATTACTAATAATTCGAACCATTCCTTAATAGAAAGCTTTATTATTTTAAGAATAGAACATTTGTTCGTAACACGAGTGAAGCATCTGCAGTAGGAGACCAAAAAAGAAAGCAATGTCTGGGTTTATCTACACCCTGAAGAATGATGGTGTATTTTAAACGATTTACCAGAGCCCTCTTTCTCCATCCTTCCATTGGATGTCACCTCCTTGCATGCTCTGCCCCAAGGGTGCTGTGCAAAGCACACTCTTCACTCCCAGGGGGTTGCTGGCAGGTGGGGTTGAGAAAGGCCCCAGCCTGCAACCCATGAAGGTGCTCAGGGCACAGAAGTGTGTTACCCTTGAGCCAAAGCCCTTTGGTGAGACTTTCCTCAAGCAGAAGCTTGGCTACACCTGTTCACACAGTGCCTAAAGAGATCCCACAGCTGCATCTCCAGAGTCCCAGACTTGGAAAGTTACCTCGTTTGGAATAACTGAACTCTACCTGATCATTCCTGGAAGCTGCAGTGTCTCTCAAGCCCCTGTATGTGTTGAAAGCTGCCTGCAGGGTATGATTTTCTCTCCCCAAGTGCCACATATGCAGCACAGAGACTGTACTTGGTAATTTAGCACAAATGATTACAAGATTTGCATGATGACACTGACAGTACAGGTGGGATTCATCCTGTCAAAAAGTAGATATATATAATATACAACCCATGAAGTCATCTAGACTTCTTTTGTGATTAAGGGAGATAAATGAATACTTCTCAGACATGACCTGCATAACATATTTTAGTCATCTACCTTTAGATTTAGTGAAAAAATGTTTCTGGAATTCACTAGCCCAGCAGCCATACATTTGTCTCAAATGTTACTTCTTATGCAAATGTCTAATTCATTTCTGGAAAGGTAAAGTTATCTCTAAAGGAAAACACATAGTTTATGCCTAAATTGTATCCATTGACAGCCCTTGAAAAGACAGGGCAGTGTAGGCCCAGTGTATTAAGTGGATAACAGAGGTAATTCTGAACAGCTACTCTTTAGTCTGGGATGGAAGGGCCACTGGTAGGATGGATGTCATTTAAAGCAAATGCCAATAGAGCCAGCCCACATTGCAGTATGCTTCCTTATATTTCACAGGCAAAGTCTTTTAGGAAGGTTTCTGGCAATTCTAGTATTTTGTTATTGGAACCATTCTGTCCTCTCTGGATTGTGGAGTCAGTTGTTCTAGCTATCATCCATCAAATCATAAGTGTTACAGCAAAAGCCATAAAATTTATGATGACATTTTTGTATTTCAGTGCCCAGCATTTCAAACTCTCCCAGGACAGAAGCAAGTGAATGGTTGGTCCCAATGACATATTGTCTCCTCATATGATCCAGCTTCACTTTCAGTCCTGAGAAGGCTGCCAAAAATTTAACATAATTTTACCCATATTTATCTACATGTCTCAAATCAAGCCTATGGCATGTGAGGTGGCAGGCTAATTTAATTAAAGGGAATGGGAAAAGCACATGGAAAAAGGAACAAAAGGAAAAATTTCTGGAGTTATTTTTAAACTTTGCATGTGTCTGAACACCTCCAAAGATCTGGTTGTTACTCTGGACTGCAACGAGACAGAACACAGGGAATTGTTCTTCCTCGGGATAACCAAAAGCCCAGAAGTTCTTTGCTCAGATACATCCACAAATGCAGAGCAGAACAGCATTGCTGCCCTCCACATTCAACTCTAAAAGGAGAAAGAAACATTGTTCAAAAGGAGCCTTTTCTTGTTTGCTGAAGAACTCACCCTGTTTATAACTCACACTCAACAGCAAGCATAACCCAGCTGCTTCGCTCCTCCACAACCAAGACAAGTTTGGAAGTAAGGCTTAAGGTGAGGTTTAACCTATGGAAAACATCTTCATAGGGGATGGTACAAAATCAAAAGCCCCCTGTGCACTCTCAGAGACTCCACTACATATAAGTCTGTCTCATAAAATAGAAAAGACACAGGTGAAATCCAGGTGCTGCTGAGGAGATACCACTCCCACCAAACTCCAGAAAGCCATGCAAATCCTTAGTGGATAGAAGTCACTGGTGATGCTACCCTTCAAGGTATCTTCTTCCCCAAACCCTTGTTTTCTTGTGATTGATTCCTCTGGTAATAGCAAAATGAGAAAGCACAAGAATTCTGGAAAACACCTTCACGGCTATCTGCGGGCTTTTCAAAAATGCCAATGACAATTTGTTAAGGTGGACTTTGGGGCCCTCTAGTGGCTTTGGGGAGACATTAGGGAAGAGGAATGACCTCTTTCCAAAACTCAGCCCCACCACTTTCAAACCAAAATACAAACTGTAATTTGAGTTCCTCCACCACTTCTGGTAGAATTAAAATTCTTCATTATGCTGTGTCTCTACGTTGCTTTTTCATCAACTTTTTTCAGTGAAGTAGGACTAAACTGGGTGTTGCTCTTTGCCATCAACCTTGTAGAGTCAAAGGCTGATTGTGGTCTCAAAAGATATCCTGAACTCCTCTCAAGAGGAGAAGCACTCCCAGTCTGTCACAGATATGGCAAGTCTATAAGTTCTATGACCTCTCAATGCTTGTGCAACAAGAGTGGGACAAGAAATTGGCTTTCATCTTATTCTGCTTAAATGCAGTGACCTTTTTGCAGGGTATACATTTCTAGTACAGCTTTTCTAGTCCTATCTTATTCTATAATTCCACAACCTGGAAAACAGGTCAGTGTGCACTCTGAACCTCTTACTTCCAGGTATGAAGATGGCCCAGAATGTGAATTAAGCTGTAAAGCTGCTCTACAACCAGAGCAACTGCACTCTTCATTGCCTAAGCCCTGGAGGGATGCTGCAGCAGGACTGCACTGTGTCCCCTCAAATGTCACATGACCTGAAGTCTGTCTCAGGCTTTGCAAAAAGGGCTTCATTTGAAGCACAACACCATATTCAGCAGTAAAGTAAGGGGTCATTCAAGTGTTTTCTCTTAAAAGTACTGTGATGTTTTGCAAGACATGAGTGGCTATGAAGAAGAGGGAGACTGCCTTTTTGCAAGGAGTCACATGGAAAGATGAAGGATAATGGGTACAAATTCATCCTGGGAAGATTTGATTAGACACAAGAGAAAAATTCTTCAGAATGAGACAAATCAGTCATTGGGGTAATTTCCCCAGGAAAGTGCTGGATTCCCCAGTGTTTGACTCTTAAGGAAGAGGATGCTGGGACATACTGTCTAGAACATGCTTTTGCCAAGAAAGGTTGGATGAAATAATCCCTGAGGCCCCCTTACAACCTGTATTCTATGAAATTTGGACAGCTGACTCTTCATGCAAAAAATTTGGAAGCCAGACTAAAGATTTCTAAAATCTTTTTTAACACTTGAAGCTGTTGTAAATCAGTAGGAGGAAGAATTGAAGGTACTCAGTGATCTTGAAATAGTTACCATAGAGGAAATTTCAGTGTTGCTAACCCAGAATGTTTGAAATTTGGGGTAAATGTCTTCCACTGTATAATCATAAGATTTTTATTAAAATCTTGACAGTGTAGTAAAGGTATTATGGGTTTCTTTTTGCCTAATTTCTGGTTTTCAACCTCCTGTATAGCATTTTATGTATAAAACTTCTTTAGACTCCAGCTAGAAACCTATTTTTATGTAAAGTTGGAGATTTCTCCCTTAGAGCTCCAGAGAAAAGCAGCTTCTAGGGAGGACTCACAATAAAATCACAATTGGCAGCAGAACAATTTACTGCTGCTATCTTACTCATATACATCTACTGCAGATGTTCACAAGTCTATTTTTAATCAAGGAAAATTTCATGCCACATTTTTGTCCAGTTTCAGAAGAGATTTTAGAGCACATACAGGCTAAGAGATAGAAGAAAGGTCATGTTTGTGCTGCAGATTAGTTCATGGACCACTTTCAGCAAGTGTGAGACCTATTGTGGTCAGTGCAAAGTGGGAGGGTTAGTTATGAACTAAATATCTTCAGCTGACCAGGGTCAGACTGTCAGTAATCATTATAGACTTGAGACCCAAGATTTGGTAGACATGACCCCATTCAAAGCTGGTGCCCTCTCTCCTCTCTCATGGAAGCCTGGTTTCATGACTTGGCAGTGCTGCAGAGAGGATGCAGCAAGCTGCAGGTGACAGCAGACAGTACATATTTACAGCACAACAGCATGTCAAGCAAAGGTACCTCATCCCTGGACAAAGCCTAGCTGCCTGAGAACAATGTTTTATTGTGTTAAGTCATCAAGAGGAAGCCAGTGCTGCAGTAGGACATCAGTACTGCCTCTGGTAACAGTTACCTGTGCAGAGCACGGCATCATGCTGGTCCTCACACCTTAAGTATGAACCAGCAGCTCCGATCTCCCACTGGGAAAAAGGAGCTGTTTCTTTAAATGTACCTCCTGTTCAAAGCCTGGTTTCCTTTTTGCCTTGTTGGCTAGGGAGTCTTTCCTTTGCTGATTTCACACCAATTATCGCCTTTACTTAGATAATAAAGCATAAAGGCTTGTGCAGACTTGCAAGTTAAAGCAGATTTATGCAGAGTGTGAATTTGCACCACCTCAATATCTGTTTCTGAATAATTTCCTATATAGACAAGCCCACTGCTATTATACGCTACAGAGAGCAATCCCCAAATCTCTCGTGGGATTTGTGATCCTAAGATCACAGTTAAACCAGCTCAGCCTACCTCTAGGGGCAGTCAGGAAAGGACTTTCCAAATGCCCCAGATTCCTTTCACGAAGGGGAGATGGTGGGAAAAAAGGGGTAGTGGCCAGATCACTGGAAATGCCTGAAATACTGGCTGGAGCTCTCAGGGCTGCACTTCCCTGGTGCCTTCAGCACCAATAGTGGCAGCTGTTCTCCACACTCCTTTCCTGAGAAAAACTGAACAAAGCAGGAGATGCAACCTTACGCACCTTATATTTTGTCTGCAACCTGAATGCACTTTTCCTCCCACATGCTGTCGTACTGAAATAACAGCTCATCTGTAAATCCATTTTCCTTTGTATTCTTGTAGAATATTGTTTCTAAATGACCAAAGTGGAATAAAATGTACCATGAGGAGCCCAAAAGAATCAAATTAGTGGAGAGCTATTTAAATGTGCAACATTTTTAATTTCTCTGACACTCACAGGTGAAGAAATGAATCAGTGTGATGTTAGGAAATGTTGCACTAATTGACCTGACTGTGGCATTTTCTTTAGAAGTCACCCATTAAATCAAAAATGCCTGCTCAGTACGTGTGGTAATGTATTGTAACTGTTACAGTGCTTCAAGTACTTCATCCAGAGTATGCTACAAGTAAAGTTATTCCACCTGCTTATGATCTTATTCTGTATTGTTACATAATTTTTTCTAAGACCCTAATTTCTTAGTTTCACAAAAAGATGGTGCAGTAATTACTCTAATTGAAGACCTACAAATGCCACAGTTTTATTTTGCACTTCTCAAAGCTGATCATGGCATTTAAAACTAAAACTATTCAAGTGCTAAATAAAAGCCAAGGGAAACCTAGTAAGGAGGGGAAATTATTATGAGATATTTGATATATTATTTTTTAAATATCCAGTCTGTATTTGAATTTCTGGTTCAGAACCCATTGAAGTAAATGCAAATGCTCCCTTTGACTTTCTGTTTCTTTTCTCTTCTTTAAGAATCCTTGTCCAAAATATCTAGTGATAGCCTTTGGCAGCAAGAGCGTAACTAGTCAGTGGTTGTGTGTTTCTAAAGATTCCTTTGTTTCTAGAAGTTAAATAATTTGTATTCTGCTAAGCTCACTACACAACTTCCTCAGACATGGTTTTCTAGTGGTTTCCAAGCTTAAGCACATCTGCAATGCTCTGCTGTAAGCCTTAGTCCAAAATCCAGTCACAATGAAAATACAAGAATGCTAAGGGAATGTAATGGAAAATAACTCTAAAATATATTTATGCGCTACTATTCATTCATCGAACTAACGTATTAACAACACTGGGCCAGCATCTGTCAACCTCACCTCTTTAGGAAGTTACTGATTACACATGAAGTGTGAAAAAGAATTTAAGAAGAATCAAAGATGAAAAAGACCTCTGCAGGAGAGTAATATATAGCAACTGTGAAAGCTTTCTTTAGAAAGAATTTAACAGAGACATTAAAAATAAGCAAGAGTCAGACAAAAATTGAACCAAAGTTTCCTGTTTGCTCTTAATCATAATATAATGACTTGGGGAAAGAACTCTATCACTAAACAATAATAAATAAATAAATAAACAAATTTCTCTTTGTCCATTGTAAATTCTAGCATTCGACTGGAATTTGTCAAAGAACCACGGTTGTCTTAGAAATCTGGGGCAGGGTAGCGTGAAAAGGGTTAGCTAACGGTTCTGGTGGAGAAGATATTTGTGAAAAGTTGTTAATAAAGCAACAGAAGGGTTTATGTCTTAGGACATGAAGCAACACTAATTTGTATGGATAGAACATCTATCTTAATGGGAAGATTTTTCTGTATTGCCCAGTGTCATGCTCTGTAGAGGGATTCCTTGTGGAACAGGGGCATATGATACCCCAGGAAAGACTGGCCAACCCAGGGTTGCTGAGGAAGAACCCCTGAACCGGCCTCTGGCTGCAGGCAGGCCTGGAAGACACCTGGCAGCAGGCAGCCTTGAAAATCCTTGGCAAAGTTATACACTGGTCGGCTCCCCCACTGCTTAGAGGCCATCTCATGGCAATAGGGCGTGAATCTTTGCAAAGGTAGATACAAGTTGGTGTGAGGAAACAATAAAACAGAGAACGATGCTCAAATCATATCGGTGTTCGTGTCGTTACTCTGGCCGGCTCTCCTGCACTCGGGACCCCACCCCCTGCAAAAGTGCTCCTTCCTCTAAAGGATGTGTCATGAGCTGGCATCAGGGCTGGAATTCTTGGGGAGATAGCTGCACTGGGATCTTCTAACAGGGACTCTTGATCCCTACCACATCAGGGACTGAGGTCCTCACACAAGTGCAAGGTGAACCTGTGTGTGTGTATCTTCACATCACCTCTCTAAAATAGAGATGGGAATCTGAAGCACAAAGATTGAGTGACTTGCTCAAAACCATCAAAATACCTTCTGCAGAGTGCTGAGAGGCTGTTGTTTAGCTCAGGTCCTCAGAGCCCAGCCATCAGATTCATGTGTCCATTGCACTGAACAGAGGCAGTAGCTGCAGCTAATCTGAATGTCAATGTGCTCCACAGGAGGCCTCAGACTCCTCTCCTCATCCAGACTGAGAGCATCTACATCAATTCTTTGTCCTTGCATCCATTCTCCCTCACTCTGCTACCAGGTAAGCCCAGCAAGCCCACCTGCACTTAGGAATTGGGAAACCCAGTCACATCCTTTGAGAAACAGGTCTCTATCACTTGCAACATGGAGTTATTTGCACACTTACAACACAGCTCACACTGGATTTACATTGTGAATTTGGAATACAGGGGACAAAGGCCTTCCAGCTTCCTTAATGCAGTCCTGGAGTAGGAATCTGTCCTGTATTTCCCAACTGCTACAGTGATATCTCTGTTGCTGGAATATCTGTTTCTCACTCTTCCTTAAATAGGTGGTTGTTCTCAGCATGCAAATAGTTTCACCAAAATAAGCTGGGGGCAATGCAAACACTTAACAACTCTGTATACAAGCTATGTTTCCCTTGTGGTTACGTTTTCTTCAGTCGCTGAAAATACTTGTTTTCTTTCCCTCCATGTCTAGTTAAGCAATTGGGTTTACTGTTCCCTTATTCTGCACTGCTTCCACAAAAATACAACTGAGAACCCCACGTGGGATGTTATTTTTCATCTTTTGGTCAACTGTCAATCACTCTAAGAATTCAGCTTGTCCTTCAAATCCTCATGAATAACACCTCAGCATTATAAAGTGGAAATCCATGTATAAAAGGTACTTTCCAATCTAACTTGCCCCATGGTGTTTCAGCTCAGGTTTCTCTGTCCTCTAATTTCTCCACTTTATGGTGTTTTCTTGATAGCTATCTAAGAACTATATGATTCACAATTAAAGAATAGAAACTTTTGAAGGTTTAAGAGAAATAGGAAATGTCTCATTGCAGACATGTATTTTAAACTGTTTCCCTAGAGTTAAAAGAACTTAAAATACAGACACATGCACACACAAACATAATTTAAAATTTTTGAATAACTAGCCTTATGTTTTATACCAGGAATGTAGACTGAAGCAGAGGGATTACAAACTTGAATGTGTGACTAAAAATGTACATACAGATGGGAGGGTATTAGAATCCATGTCGCTTATTTCAGAACAGATGGAGACTACTCTGTATTACAACTATTATTTGGGGAAAACACTAAGCTCTGCAATTCCCAAATTTAAGTGCAACTACAACAAAGCAGGCAGTATTTTTTATGTCAGTAATCAGATGGCTTTAGAGGAAATACATTTACAAAATGCATCTGATTCACATAAATAGTTCTGTTGCTTTCTCACAAGTGCCTAAGCTTTGGTAAAACAAGGACCTTAATCACCAGTTCACTCCTTGTACTTAATAAGACAGTCTAATCTACTCTTGCTTTTTAAAATCTCTTTTAAACCACTGTTCCCTGACTCAGGGTTTTCCTATTAGTATTGCAGGGTGATTTTAGGGCACTCAAGCTGATATTATTACATTAAGATGCAAAAAACTCACTTAGTTGGCCAAATGTCAGGGAAAACTTCCTGGTAATTAACACTTTGTTGATTATTAAATAATTCTGCATTGGACGAAATGGGAACATCAGCTCTTGGGAGTAGTTTGTCATGAGACTAAGAAATAAATTATATAGTAGGTTACTACTCCCTCTAATTTCAGTGATACAGCAGTTACAGTTTGAAACTGAGCTTCAGTGCAGAGTTCTGTAAAAGTATTTGAACTCTAAAGATTTTACAATGATCTCTGAAAGAAACCAGATGATAGCAGAATAAAGAACACTAATTTGTTTAGGCCTAAATCAATGAAGAAAGAGGTTGTAGGAGGTTATAGTGGGGTGGCTGTTGGTCTCTTCTTCCAAGTAACAAGTCATAGGATGAATTGAACTGGCCTGAGGGTGTGCCAGAGGAGGTTTAGATTGGATAAAAGGAAAGATTTCTTCTCAGAAAAGGTTATCAAGTATTGGAACCAGCTGCCCATGGAAGTGACAGAGTCACCATCCTGGAGATATCTACAAGACATACAGATGTCGTGCTTAGGGATGTGGTTCAGTGGTGAACACAGTGGTGCTAGGTTAACTGTTTGACTTGATGATCTTAAATTCTTTCCCATCCTAAGCAATTCTATTATTCTGTTGTCAGGACAGGAGAAATGGCTTTCACAGCAATCTTAATAAACAGGATGGAAGAGACATTAAGATAGGTTTATTCACAAGAGTTGGCCATTAATCAGACCCATATTAAAAGCCAGTAAATGTTTCCCTGTAGAGGATTTACTCTTGAGGTTTTCTGGTTTACAGTTATTGTTTTAGTTAAAATAAATATGCCTTGGTTATTTAATTGCCATTATTTGTATTATATTTTAAAAAATGCTTGAAAAGAATTAGTATATTTGGTTGGTAACTTTTTCAATATGACTGATTTTGAAGTGTCCATATTAATAGGTCAGCTTAGTCACATACTGGAAATATCTTTAAAATTTAATAAGCCTCACCCTAAAAATAATCTAAAAATGTACAAACATAAATTCTATATCTCAAAGGAAATATTTTTTTTATTGTAATTTCCATACAACTATTTTTTATCAGGTGGAATACAATGCAAACAGAATTTACAAAGGCCAGACTTGTTGCCTTTCAGTTTCCATCTGCCATAACTGTCTTACAATTTTCAAATATCAGAAGCATTTTACAAACAGTATAATAGGCCATTATTAACAGTTCAATGCAAAAATTTCTAAGGAAACCTCTGATTCTTCCTCTCCATTGACTTGAAATTAAAACAAATCTAAGACAGCAGGATGAAGTCAGTCCACAAAGAGGGACTATTCACACATTTTCTGAGTTTGATACGGGGGTACCCGCTCACATTGTATCAGCCTGCTGCTGTATCTAAGCTCAGGTAAATACCTTGCCTAATGAAGCTTTCAGAGAAGAGCTGGAAGGACAGATTTGCACATCCCAACTCCAAGACTGAGCCATACAAGACTGCACATCTCTGAAGGAAACAAAAAGAAAAATACTGTTGTCCCACTCTCATTTTAATAAGGGACTCAATGACTCCCTCAAATATCATTGCATGCATGTTTCTGCATATTTACTGTATGAGGATGCCAATATACTGATTAATGGGTGACATATTTATGCAGTAACAAGAGCCACATTTCCTACCACTTCTTGCTGTCACCAGCTCTTCTAGCTGTGCCTTGTCAAGATCTTACCAAAGGGTTCCTTAGATTTTAACTCAGCTAACTCTCTTGTTAGCACTGTCTTTTGTAAGTTAAGATATTTCTTCAATGTCAAAAGAAAAGATTATGTTTTCTATTCATAACCATGATGTTCTATACCTTTCAGGAAGAAGTCATGCCCGTATTGAAACTTTTTTTTCTTTGCCTAACAATATTTTGTGCAATGCACTTGTTCTGGCTTTTTTCCCCACAGGAACTTCCCAGTATACAAGGAATTATTTGGACTTCAAAACTACCAAAGGGAGCATATCACAGCTACTTTTCTGTTAGTTCAAGGTCTGTGAGCCAGTGCTATCAGCTCTGCAACCAAAGTACTGTACTCAGCCAAAATTGTATCTACTGGGCCTATAGCATTATTTAAAAATATTTAACTGTCAGAAATATTTCTGAAAGATTATTGCCCCTTTCAAAAGCACACCAAAACTACTGAGGCAACCAGTTTCACATCAAAACATGCAGAGTAAATGAACTGCCCATATGAACTGAGTTTGCTACAGAACTGAAATTTTTCCCATCAAGTTACAGTGCCTCTTTTCCAAAATGGCTCTTCCAATTTGTGTCATTCCCATCCTGCTCCTTGGCAAGTATGTGATAGAAGTAGTAATATGAACGAGTTCACAGGTATTTAGCATCTCTTTGCATTCACAGGCTCAGTTCTACTATTTGGGAAGCCAGTCTTCTGTTCCAGCTACTGCTGCAGTCAGAGTGAGAAAATTAAGTTCTGCAGCTGATGGAAATCGTTGTTTGCTCTTTTGGGTACAGAGACAAAACAAGTGTTTCTCCCCAGTTTTCCTTTCCCTGTGGAGTTTCACATCTGAGACTTTTCTCAAAGCTATATTTTCCCAAAGTGAGGTTTTTTTACTGTCTTGTCATTTGTTCCTTCTTTATTTAAATCAGAAATGAATGGCTTATCAAAATTGCTTGAAGTCCTTAGGGGCCTGTGTGGCTGAACATGCTGCCAAAATAGCTATTGAAACTCTGAGGAGGTTAAATTAACTGATGACAAAGATTTCAGACAGTGACTGTCTGACTGCACCGGCACTCTGGTCTCCATGCAACTGTAGTTTGTCTCTACCCAGAAAACAGTAAATAGTACCCACATGATTACTAATATAGCAACAGTCTATGTGCCTATCAGATATAAACGACTAAAGGACATGAGAGTTAATATAGAAGGGAAAAACATTCTTAGCTGTACTCTTATGGTAGAGTGAAATAAAACCTAGACATGCTGTGCAAGTGTCCCCTATGCACTGTTTTTTCATCACTTCCTCAACTCCTGTAGCTGCTGGTTGGTTATGCCAGACTTCCTCCCTGGATGTTTTAACCTTCCTCAGAGTGACCAATTGAAGTCCTTGGCTGGGATGGGGTTCCCATCCCACAGCAGCCCAGTGAGGAAGTGATGAGCTTTCCCTCAGCAGCACTCATGGGCTTTGCAGGGAAGTGGTATTTTCCCTTTGCAATGTTGCCTCCAGCAGTCTGGATCAGTGCATTGAAAGACAACTGCCATGACCCCGGCAGCACACTTGTGCTACCCAAAGAGGTTTGGGAAATCATGAGAACCAGAAAGTTTTGTGTAACAGACTGAACAAACATCTGTTGGGAGCTCTTGAGGTTACACTGATCCTCTCTTGACGTGGGTGCTCACTGAAGACCCCTTGTCACACAGACAGTGCTCTCTCAAGTGCCATTCACATTCCGCTTTTTGGGATTCCCTGACACTTGTATAAAAATAGAGTCAAAAAGACCAGGGTAACACTGAAAACAATAAGGCCTAAGGTGTTAAAGAGCAACTGGATCTATACAGCTGTCCTCCTGTGGAGTCAAAAAAACTGTCCAGACCTTGAGCCAGTCTCTGCTCCTGGGGGAAAAAGTGCAAGGTCTAGGAATTATGGATCATAGGTATGGACTGTCTTCTGCTAACAGATTGCTAAAATCATCTTGTGTTTGTGTTCTGGGGGCATCTTTCTACTGAAATGATGAAATAGGATGTAAAATTAACTTTATGCTATACCACTAGATGGCAAACTGGCAGTGTGATACACACCACACTGCCTATCACAGACATCTCTGATTAGGCATATTGTGAAAAATGCAGACTATCTTTATGCAAGTTAACAGAGGCTTGATGATATAGAACAAGAAATACTTCAACTTCCATGTTATTCATGATGTTTTACATCTGGACAACATGGATCCTACTGGAATCATTAAAGATTTCTAGGGGAAAGGGTTCACATGGCCTTTCCTTTTTATGTCCCAAAGCTGGGACTAAGCACAGCTGAGTGTCAAACAACACTGTAGTGGCTTCATCTGGAAATAAGTCTGGAACAAGGCCTATTTCCAGAAAGGGGCTGTTCCACAAGACTGAGGCCTGTGGAAGTACTTCAGGATTGCAGTCAGACTCTTTCCAGTGTATACATTTTGTAGAGGCATCAGTATAAGCACAAAGATCTTCTAGCAGCCAGCACTTAATCAGAGTAAAATTTCATTATTTAGATAACATTATGAATGTACAAACATTTATTTCAAGTCTAACAGACCCAGGAGCAGCTGCAAGGAAAAAAAACATTATTTAACATTTCATTTCCTCTTCACCATATGCCAGCAAGCACTTGTGATCAAAGCTGCTAGGGAATCAGTTGGAGAATAAACTGGCCTTTTGATCCCTTCAAAGAATTTTTTACAGTAAATCCAGGAAGATGTCTTCCCTGTACTTCTGGCCACAGAGCTGGAGGGGCCGCTGCCCTGTATGCCTTTGGGATCAGGAACAGCTACAGGAACAAGCATGACAGGTTTTTCAGGTTTCTGCCATTGAAATTGCTGCTCCTGCTCTGTCTGCCTTCCTACAGAGGTCTGTAGGGGCAGAGAAAATTTAGAAAAGTACATTAAAGAGAGGGGAATGGCACCAAAAAGTCCCCCGAGAGGTCTCAGTCATTTCCCCAAAGCTAAAATGAAGTCACCTAAGGATGTAGTTGCTAACAGTTGGTTTTCCAGATCAGAAAATCTTTTAAGTTACAGAATAAGCACTGAAAATGCAAAATGCTCTGTAATGCTGCTGAGATGTATGGAAAATTAGTAAGAGAGAATATGCTCACTCAAACCAAAATGCAACCACATAATGACTCAAGGACCAAACAAAAGTGTATGATGGGAGAGACGCAAGTCACTTGATTTGCTTGGACGTATTTAGTCCCTTGCATTTGGTTTATATAAGAAGATGATTATGGAATCAGGTATTTCCTTGAATACAAGTGAGGATCTGAAAATTTTGGACAGAGAAGTTTTGCTTTCCTGTGCACCAGAGAGTCAAAACCCAGAGAGCACTCCTCTTGTCATAGCTCCCAGCCTGCTTTTTCCATAACCAGCAGACCCAAAGACTTCCTGAGCTCTCTCAGGGCC
This sequence comes from Aphelocoma coerulescens, assembly GCF_041296385.1. NCBI lineage: Eukaryota > Metazoa > Chordata > Aves > Passeriformes > Corvidae > Aphelocoma > Aphelocoma coerulescens. The sequence continues at coordinate 32,112,159 of NC_091014.1, read as the reverse complement.
ATAGATAAAAACAAATCCCTTTTGGGTTCCTGCCTGATGCCAGTTGACAGAAACAGCAGTTAATCCCCAATTTTTATTCTAATTACAAACTTCTGCACTAACCCCAGTGCCCATGTGTCCCAACATCTGTCCAGGCTTTTGTAAAGTGCTGTTTTTAGGGACTGATTTCCTTCAGTTTAGCTGTCATCAAACAGTGAATCAAGACCTCCTTTTTCAGGACAGGACTTGAGCAGGGTTTGTTTGTCTCAGGCAACAATCCTACCCCCAGCATTTAGAAGTTGCCCTATGACTCTTTTCATAACAGCAAATTAAAATATACTGTATTATCATTGTTGTTGATAAAATTATAATTAGTTTTGGAAGTATTTATTTCTATTTTCTTTTTATTCACATCTGGAGGATCCACGGAAAAACAATAGATATATACACAAGGTTTTGGGTACATAATTTTATTTTTTGATCTATAGCAGTAATCGGAGTGCAAGAAAACTGCTTAGAAGTCACAGCACTTGCTTGTAATGCATTTTTTATGCTTAGCCTGTGTGTTTAAGTCTTAAATCATTGATACTAGTCTCACACTGTAGAATAAATACTTTTATCATTAACTAGGTCCTTTATTGTGTAGAATAAGTACCTGAAGAGTTGAATTCATCAGATGCCAAAGGTTGTTGTGGGCAGCTCCCACTGCCTATTTCACCTAAGACTGAGCTCTGGAAGGGGAAGGCTGCAAAGACTGGGGGGCACATGGGATATTGCGCATGGGACAACAGCCAGAGGTTAGAGAAACAACACGATAGTCCACCTCTGCCTCCAGCCAGCAGGAGCAGTTGTTCCAGTAATCTTTGCTCTCTCCACTTTGCACCTGTTCTCAGCCCTCTGTTTTACTCCTGTCCCTTTATTTTCAGTAACAGAAGCACCTGAGGCCCTGCCAGGCTCCTGTTCATCACCTCTGAGGCAGTAAAATCACTGTTTAATGCATTTTTGAGAGACCACTGGAGCTGACTCAAGTTGTCACCTACACACAAAAAGCAGACTGCATTAACCGAGCTTCAGCTGCAGCTCTGAAAGCAATGTGATTATAACAGCTTTAAAAGACAGGACAGTCTGTAATTAGCAGAGGGTTTTTCCTGGTAATTACATTAACCTTTAGTTGAATATTACTAAACCCATCACAGTGTTGTTTTTATGATCCCCTACCAAAGTATGCCTCTGTAGGATTGTGAACCTGTCTTGGTCAATGGAAAATTCCACATCCTTTCATGTATCCTACAAGGGCCTTGCTTTGGTCGAGTGCCACCCTGAGCTGCGCCTGTAAGGTTTTACAAACAATGACCTCGCTGGCTGGAGGGAATCCAGCCCTGATAGTAGCATTTTCAGTCCTTCTTTCCTTGTGCAATGAATGAAGAATGAAAAATGCAGCTATTCACGGAAGCAGCTTTGTCTGATAGTAATGACCTGGGTACTAATGTAGCAGTTTGTCACACGGTATGTTCTGTATATTGTTATTTCCCATAGTGTTTGTTTGCCTCTGTGTTTTCCAAGTACAGAACTGCATAAAGTGTTCAATAGAACTCTAGACATTCAGAGAAAATGACGGCCATGACTACAGCAGAAAACAACTAAGCTGGATAAATATGCAAGCATTCCTCATAAAAATCCAATTAAGAGATTAGCTGCACAAATACACAAAAGTTCATGAGAGGTGGTCTGGCACTACAGATTCTTCCTTTGCTCATTTAATCTGATTAAGTTCATTCCATATAACTGTAGTCTATGATGCAGTAAAATACCACTTTAACTTAGCTTAGTCCAGCTACTAGTTAAAATGTCATGAGTGCACTTATGAAAACAGACTACCTCAGAACAAGCTGAGAGATCAAAGTAAGAGAAAAGTTATTTTCATTGAAAATAAAATTAGAAGAGATAAACCTTTTTACAATTTTGTCTGGTTTTCTTTCAGAATTATTAAAATTATAATCCTGATGCAGATTTCTGAGTAAGAGAAGGAATATCAACTGAAATAGTCCTGTAAGCTGTTGAGAGTAGAAGCAATCCTTGGTGATTCAGATCACCAAGCTTTGGGGGCATTCTCTGATTTATCTTGGCCTCAGTTCCCTACCAGATAAATGGGCATATGTCTTCCTTCCCCCAGCCTACTTTTGTGTTCAGACCAAAATGTTCTTGGGGCAGCAGGTTAGTTAGCTGTAGACCTCTGGGTTGGGTTCTTGGCTGAACTTCCATGTGCCAGCATAACCCTGTGATAGCTGTGTCAAAATAAAAAGGGGGATTCTCCATAATGTTCATACCAGCATAATTCTGTCACTATTTTATCTTTGTTTTATAAGTGCACACATTTTGGAAGTCTCCCATTCTAGGTGTGTAACATACTCCTTCTTCAAGCCCAGGTGGCCCATTCCTGGCATCAGAGCTGAATATAGAGGTTCAAATGCTGACAGGGGACAGAAAGATGGGCAGTTGCACACCAGATTGGGGGTTCCTCTGAAAACTACAATACAGGGACTGTCCAAAGTGATGCACCTGGTCACGTACCTACTTCCTTTGTCAGCACAACTGAAGGACTTTTTTCACACAGCCACTTAGCTCATGAATAAAAACACTTTTAGGAATGGAATTCAGTAGTGATAGTATTCCTTCTCTGCTAACTTTTGTTTCTCCACTGGTTCGTTCTTTGGCGTTTCATTTACTTTTTCTTCAACTGAAGGGATACTTTAGTTATATTTCCCTTTTTTATTAATATTCTTTATCTATCTTTTTAACCTGTAACTTGAAGTTTTCCTGGATGCTTTCAAAATTAATTATAAATAATTCCTGTTTTCTCCATTCAGTGCTTAGCATCTTTTTAAAGTGACAGAAATATGGTAATCAAGGGAGTCATATCTCTATCTCCCATAGCATGGTAGCCTTAAGAAAACACGATAATTTATGAGTGGAAATAATATCACCTAATAGCAGGCCCTGAAGTCAGGTTTCTAAACTCATGTTTACTGGGGAGAATTGGGCACTTCTGGAGGATGACTCATCTCTGCTGTATTGAATATCTACACTAATATTAGATGAATTGCATCATAGAAACACTTATTCACATTTTAATGACTGTAAAAGGAGTTTGGATGAGTAGCTTACAGTCATCTTCATTGTGGACATCCAGAACTGACTAACATGAATCCCATGCTGAATATCCCAAGTTCCAGAAATTTTGGGAACCCATCTACTCCTGGAATGTAGGAAGATTTACAATGCAATAGAAAAATCTCAGGTAATTCAGCAGCTTTTCCAAATATTTTTTTTATTAACAAGCCACAAATTCTTAGTCTTCTGCTTCAAACTTCTGATGAACTCAACACTTCAAAGCTGCATTATGGAGTTCTTCCTGCTGTGTAGCCACACACCGTGTGATGGAAAGGGTCTCCTACTGCTTTACTGTCCGAGATGAAAAAGGCCATTCTGTGCTATTATGACTACACGGTACAGGAGTAGAAAACTAGGGGAGGTTCCCATGCTGTGCTGTACCCACGTCATGGGATGACAGCTTCCATCTGGAGCATGTCTTACATCTTACCTTTCTGCAAACTGACTCCTTTTTCCACCAGCTTGGAGAAAGAAGGAACCACCAGAAGGGGGTTCTCTGAGTTTTAGTTCCAGACCAAACCCCTTCCAGAGTCAACAGAAGGAGGTAGACTTCTACAGACACCCAGTCAGAATGTCTAAATAACAGTCTCTTCTGGGGCCCTAACTTGGTCTTTCCAGGACTCTGAACGGAGGGTGAGGAGATTATCTTCCTGAAGCTGAAGAGGGTTTCTCATCTCTGTGGAAAATGGTCCTTGAAAAGAGAGTAGTCTATGTTCAGTTTATCAGCATTGTCTTCCAAACCAGAGCCCCAGACCTCTGTAGCCCTCATCTCAGCCATTGTCTGGGGCAAAAGAGCAACAGTGAGCTGTCATCAACATCTGTGAGCAGAACCAGAATGAGCAGTAACTTGTCACCTAAATCTTCCATCACTGGAGAAATGATCCTCATATGGTGAACCTCTTCTTCCATTTTCAGAACCATTTCAGAAGGGTTTTCATGAATGCTGTGTCTTTCTCACCAGTGTATTTAATCAGATCATTTTTCATAGTTAAAAAAAGACCTTAAATCAGCTGAAAATTAGATAAGATAGCTAGATAAAATACTTTAATTTCTCACAAATGCTTTCTCATAAGAACCAAACTAAATCTACAGCACTTAGATTAAAATCTGGAATTTCCAAAGCAGATACAAATTAATCTGTGGTGCTGCTAATTACCTATTTAATGTTCTTCAAGAATTTGGTAGAGAAGTTTATATTTAGTTTCTATCTTTATACGAAAATGGCAAATCTTCACCCAAAGCAACAGCACAGAAAGCCATCAGAAGATCGGAGGTTTGCAGAGTTTTAATGAAGTAGAATATACACTGTCTATATTCACAGGATATACACTGTTAGATTAACAACATTTGCAAGGCTGGAGACATGGTGTTGTGATGCCCCTCATTTCCCATCCCTACAAAAGTTTGATTGTGACTGTAAAGGGCATCAGACTTCATGGTTTATATATAACACCATGCATAAATAACAGCACAGCTAGAAAAGGGCATCCATGGGATAAATTGGGCCTGACAGAGCAACAGGAAATAATTTCAGATAGATCTGGCTGGTAACAATAAATCTTCAAATAAGGCTCATATGAGGTCTTCTGTCTTTCCCTTCATCTTTTCTAGAAGTAAGAAAATATTAGGTTCTAAGCCCTACCACTTTGTGGAGTAAATGAAGTTCTAACATAAATGCCTCTTTTCATTTTGTTCTCAATTTTTGTTTTTCTTTTAACTTCAAAACAACATGAAAGGTCCCCAGAGCACCACAGCTTCACCTAGTTTTTTACACATAAAAAAAATTCCACTTAATAGTCATAGGGATACAAACTTCATCTCCAATGATACATTTTACCTCTGGTCAAAAAGATTAAAACCTTTTTTCCATAGGTCCTAGTTGTCCAAGCCATGTCAAGGAGCACTAAAATTTTACAGCCTTGTTTAAAATCCAGTATCACTATTGCCTCTGGTTAATTTTTAAAACCTAATCACCATCTATTATGACTACAAAAGACACAGAAAAATTATTCTTTTAATTTTTTCCAAACCTTCTAAGAGATTAGTATTACGAGGTAAATTATCTTGTGTTGCCAGAATACTGAACTGCACTGCTAAAATAGAAATTGATCATGGGAAGTCTTACTACTTATGGAAAGAAACATTTATTTGATTGTCAGTAGATTTTTAAACACAGATATCCTCTTTAAGACATCATACACTTGTGGTGGCTCGCTCTCCAACTTTTTGTTTGGTGCTATGGTGCCCGTGTACAAACACACACGACTCTTCGAACAAGAGTTTACTCAGACAGCTCTTTGTCATATCCTTGTTCAGTTCCAAGGTCTCAGCCCTCAGCTTGGTTCTGCAGCACATTGCAGTTTCAGTGCCAAGGCTGCCTGGCTGCCTTGGAGCACAGGTAAGCCAAACCAGAACTGTCTGTGTCTGCTCACAGCAGGGTAGCTGTAGTCTCATCTGTAGCAAGGTTTCCAATGAGAATTTCACATGGAAAACACATATACCAAAAACTATCTGTAAAAAGAAAAACTTGAGTGATTTATTTTTCCCCCCCAGGATCCTTCTAATTCAGCATTTTTATCTTCGATGTTTACTAAAAAATAAAGATTAAATTTTGGTGTGCCTAGTTAGGTATTTAATATTAGTCTCTTTCAATGGCATAAATTTTAACAAAGGCAAGACTTACTACTGAAAATGCTAGTGAAAAAAGATTATTAGTTTTTTAATATGTATTTTTGAATATTTTTTCACAGTTTTAAGAAAGAATGAAAATTATTTTTTAACGGAATAAAATCATAATTATGGTGATTTTCATAAAAGGAACAACAGAAACACAGAAATCATATAAAAAACTGAGTAGGATCAACTTCAAAGGTCCTCAGATACCAATGACTAAGAAATTAGTTAAAACAGTAACTTTCATGTCTCATACCGAAATTATTTACTGCAAAGCCCTTGCTCGGAAACACCAAAGTTCACACAGTTTTGTCCACTTTTTCTCCCAATCACATTTTTATGTGTGTGGTCATACTTGACACACAATATGGCAGGTATTGCACAACTCCTGGTGGACAACAGAAGTAGGAAGAAGTCGTTGGGACCTCAGAGGCATCAGAGCAAGGAATGTGGCCGTGGGAAGAAAGGCTGAGCAGGCTCCCAGTGTTGGAAACACCACCAGCACAGCTGCCAAGTTGTAGGTGCCCACAAAAGCACACACTAAATGGAACCTTATCTCTCCATTGTACCACAAACAATTTTTTCCCCTTTATCTGTATTTTTATCTCCATGCTAGGACCCATTCAGCTCTTTTACAAAGAAAATCCTTGGATAGGATTCAGATTCAAGCTTCTCTTTTTTTTTTTCTCTCCAAACAAAGCCTTTTTATAAGTGTGCAGGCATTACACAAGATGCCTTCTTTTTCCAGATTTCACTGAAGTCAAATCTCTTTGTACCGTATAATTAGGCAGCATCTGCACTTCAGGCAGACTATGAGACTGTAACTCCCTAGCACCCAAAAATGAGAACAGGATGCTACCATCACTGTTGGAGAGTCAGACCACGATTATACCCTAGGTCTTGAATGTATATGCCAGCTGATTTAGATAAATAGCTTTAGATAAATAAACAATGTTGGCATATATCTGCTGAGTAAGTTGTACAGTCCAAAGTTAAAGAAGGTAAACAGAGATTAACCATTTCCAGTTTGGATAATCCAAAGTTTGCATGTTTTAATTGCCCACCACTAAATGTATGGTGGGAAACTGAGTTCAGTCCACCATTGCATTCCTGGTTTGGGGGTTGGTACAGAATGGACTAGTAGCATCTGCACTGAATTTAATCTTGCTGCATTTTCTCATTCAAGATGGAACCTCTCAGAAATCGGAAGGTAAAAAGGGATACAAAAAGGCCTAAATGCATCACTATAACAACGATGTGTCCCAGGAATAGGGTCTTTCTCTGACCATGCAGTCACCTACTGCATGTTATTATGACAGCAACAGCAAAGGAAAATATCAGAAGAGCCTCAAAACTACCTCAGTGTCCTTATTGTCAGCATGTACCATTAGCCTGATAATCAGTGTATCAGTGAATTGTATCACTCAGCAAACAAAGCTTTTGAAGCATTAGGGGGTGGGGTGGGGGATGTGGGTTGAGACAGAAAACCATATATGCTGTATCTTGCTATCATGTGAAAGATAGCAGTCTGCTGCTTTTTTTGTTTTATTGTTTTAAATCAACAGGTTTTGTAATGGCTTTGCACAAGTACAAACAAGGTTATTCACATGTTTCTGCGAATATTCTTGTTCTTTTCCAAGTCGCTTGGTAATTAAATGCCATAGAAATGTCTCAGAAGTATTGAAGTAAAAAAGCCATTGAAAGATTAGAAAGGCAACAGTTCCTTGAACCAAGTTTTCAGTTCCTGTAGATTCCTTTACTATATTTTTAGCAAATTTAAATTTAAATTAAAAGAGATTCAAAACTGTTATTTAAAAAACCCAATTCCTTTATTGTCAAAAGTACCTCATTCAGCTCTTTCATCTAGGTGATAGGATATGTCTTCATGCATTTGTTAAATTAAAGCCACAAGGAACAGCTGTGTATACAGAAAATATCATCTTATCTTTGATAAGACAAGTTTCCCAGAAAGTTATCCAGTCATGAAGGTAACAATAAATGTGGACTTCCCCACTTCCTGTGGCAGATCTATCCCAATAGTCATCAACAGTATAAATGTGTCTCTGTCATTAAGGGTTCTTACTGGATAGAAGCAACTTTTTCCCTAAAAGATCAGAATTTAAGCAAGTTCCCTAGGGAAGTTGTGCTTTGCATCCATGCAGGTTTTTAAGACCTGACTGGATAAAACCCTGAGCAACCCAGTCTGAGATCAGAGGTGATGCTGCTTTCAGTAGGAGGTTGGACTGGTGACCTCCTGAGCACCCTTCCAGTCTGAATTATCCTATGATCTTATGATACTATAATCCCAACATTAATTTCCCTGTCTCCAGTTTACAGGCACTGGTCTTAGTTAGGCCTCTGTCTAGGCTTACCTCTACTGAATTATGTCTCACTGGAGTGCTCACCCCATGGCCACCAAGGATTTTCTCACTCCTGGCTCTGCAGCAGGAGATCTCCAGGCTCCCAAGATGCAGGTTGGTGAACCTTGGAAAAGCTCTCACCTGCATCACAGAACAGACCACAGCCACAGGCTTTCTTCACTCCCTGCCAGGCAGACTTCCACAAATACATTTTACTAAAAAAGCACACCACAATTTCCAGGCAGCCCTATGCCCAACTACAGCAACTATATGCAAAAAAATATTTGATGACATTTTCTAATTATTAAAGAAGATCAGGTAGCAAAGCTAATTCAGATACAGGATTAAGAATAAGGGATTCTTCAAGACATGATAGACAATCATGCTAATACATTACTTGCTTTCATATTAAAATAGAAATAGTGATTAAGTTTTGAAATTAAGATGGTAGACTTGTGTATCACGTGGAATGAAATTATATGTATTTCAGATGCTCTTCTTAAAAATTGCAACAGAATACAAAATAAGGGATTTCTTTCAGTTAAGAAACTAGAAAAAATTTTATTAGAAAAAGTGGGGAAAAAAAAGAGAAAAGTTAATATGGTCTCTTTTATCTGTAACAGGCATTCTTTAATGTTTTGGAGATAGTGATTAGGCTAAGTACATTAAATCTAGTGTTTAATAAGATTTTTAAGAAGTTAGGAAGTCTGGAAAGAGATAAATAAGTTTAGACAAAATATCCCTGTTTAATGTGGTTATTCTTGCCACCTATTAAGGATGTGACTTGCAGTGACCAAGCTCTGTAATTATTTCAGCATGATACAGAGAATCATTTGAATGAAAGAACTCAGTTGTTTGAACTTAGGGCTGTATAATAGTCCCTTTCATAGTAAAAGTGTGTTTAATGCATTGAAATCAGTTTGAAGAGAGAAATTGTCCCTGTTCCCATTTTTTTTTCTATTCATTTTAGACCTGGAGATTCTTCTATGGTATTCAGGAAACCCCACTCAGAAAATGGAAAAAGAAATCTGATCACACTTAAAATACATACTGCAGTCAATGCATTGCACTACTTTGATAACATGAGTGGTAACATTTGTGTTTCCTGCTGACAGTTTGGTAAAGCATTCCATGCAGCTATTACAAGGCACAGACTTTCAGTGTAAAGTTTTACATTTCAATCATGGAGAAGTAAGAAGTAGAGCTGTTATACATCATCCAGGATGAGATCAGCAGTGCCGTAGGAAAAAGGAGTTGATATATCTTTGCCAGAAGATATGGATCAAAATGTGATCAGGAAAAGCTCTAGCTTAAATAAATATGAATGAAAATTTATTCATTTACTCCTTCCCACTCCATTTCAGTGGTGTGATCCATCATTTCAAAAGAAGCACCATTATTACTTTGGAAGTCTTGTAGCTCCTCCATGGGATTTTAGGCTCAAGATCAGTCCCAGATAACAACACAGTGTTTACCTAGTTAGATCTTCTAAAAAGCCATGAACGTCTCCTAGGTCAGAATAAAAAAATCTTCCTGTTCTTCACTTAGAGCTTTACCATATCACCTGAGAAAGAGTTGAGGGAGAAGAGCTGGAATATGGTTATCATACGAGGATGAGGTTCTGCTCTTAGTTTTTCATCATCTCTTTAAAAGCTTGGCAGGATACAGCAGACAAACAGGATTTTCTACAGAAAATGCTGATTCAAATCAGACAGAAAATACACTCCTTTTTGTTACCGTGGGTACTCTTGGAGAGCTTTCTGCTTCATACAGTGCTACAATACCACACCACTGACACCACAATGCAAAGAGCAAAAGATAACAGAAGGAAGAGTAGGTACTGTGGGCATGCCATCCAGGCACCAAGCCCCACTGCCCCGACCCCCCAAAATCCCCAAATAAGCCCAGCACCAATAGTTTGTCCCTAAATGGTAAAATTAAAAGGTCACTATTAAAAACAAGAAAATAATCTTCATTATGTAGGGAATCAGAGCATATTTCAACCATATGCTGATTCCTAATAAAGTTCCTAATGAACTTTAAAATATAAAACATATAATAGAATATAAACCACAAAAAGATCCTTAAAACAAGAACAGGAATGGTATGTCTCATTTCTTCTCCTTTTGTATTTCTGATTGGCAATTTAAGCATTTCCTCATTTTCTACAACTAAATGTTACAGCACCTTGAATTTTTTTTGCTGACTTTCTCCTGGGACATGAATAATGCTTTTTCATTGCTTGACTTGCTTATCAAGGAGTTTTCACTGTGGCTGTTTAAGATCTTACTTCTTCAATCTATCTCATCAGTATTCTCCCCCTGTACTTGGCAGTGATGAGGCAGCACCTCAAATATTGTGCTCACTTTTGGGCCCCTCACTACTGGAAGGACACTGAAGTGCTGGAGTGTGTCCACAGAAGGAAAATGGTGAAGGGTCTGGAGTACAAGTCTTACGAGGAGATGCTGAGGGAACTAGGCTAAACAGTCTAGGAAAAAATGAGTCTCAGGGGAAACATTATTGCTCCCTACAACTACCTGACACGAGGCTCTGGCAAGGGGGGAGTCTGTCTGTCTGTCTGTCTCTTCTACCAAGGAATAAGTAATAGACAAGAGGAAATGGACTCAAGTTGCACCAGGGGAGGTTTAGATGGGTGTTAGCAAAAATTTCTTCACCAAACCAGTTGTAAAACATTGGAACAGGCTTCCCAAGGAAGTGGTAGAATCACCAGACCTGGAAGTATTTAAAAGATACATTTTATGTGGCATTTCAGAACTTGATTTAGTGGTGGACATGCATTAAGAGTTTGACTCAACAATCTTAAAAGTCTTTTCCATCCTAAACAATTTGTGATTCTACTGTCAGGACAGGAGAAATGGCTTTGACAGCAATCTTAACAAACAAAAGAGAAAAGACCTGGATCATATGGAGTCTCACCACTGGGTTCAGGTCTTACAGTTTTTGTAATGTGCATATTAACTGCTGATCTGCAACAAGTTCCCTTTTGTTTAGATTGCTTCATCTGAAAATTTGGACAATGCTCCACAGTTACAGTCACAAGAGCCACCAGAGATCCAAACCCCAACTTTGGCCTCCCCTGCCTCCCACAACTACCACAAAAGGACAAATTTTGCAGGTTGCAGAGAACCAAATCATGAGCTCAACAAAAATCCAGGAGCACAGGAAAAAAATGTCCAGTTTCAGGATCAGTTACAACACCATGCCATGGACAATGTTTTTCAGTTCAGGCTTCCAGGGTGCTGAGTAACAATCCAGGAACTGAAAACTCACCTATAATGATCAAGACTTTGAGAGAAATTTTCTGGATGACAACTTTTGAAGTACTCCGGATGACATTAAGGAGGATTCACATTACCTGAAAGGTATGAAGTATGTTCCCAAAAATCACTGCATTTTTTTTTTACACAAAGTCTGTAGCTTTATGCGTGGGGAAAACAAAGCTGTGCATGGTAGAAGGATAAAATATTTAGAGATTGAAATCCAGCATACAGTTTGTGTGGGGAAAAAGAATATTGCATAAACCAGGTATAAAAACCACTATTCGAGAGGTTGTGCCCCAATGTAAAAGGACTGGTTAACACTAATAGTAAGACATTTAGGCTATGAGGAAGTTGAGACAGCAAAGATCACTGTTTCTATAACTTAAAACAGGGTAGTAGGGTAGCACCTCTGAAGAACGAGCTTAGTTAGAATGTGGTTCAACACTTCCCGGTGACTCCAGGTGCTCTGGCATCGTGATGTTCAGGGTACTAAATTCTTGTGTGGTCCTCAGTCTTACAGTCCTCCAAACTGGGAACCAGGTAGAGGACCAGGCAGGGCCAAGATGGTCTCAGATGGTCTCTTCTCATTGATTCAGGGGTGCCTGAAGAAACATAGCAGAGCAGCAGCTCTCAGCGAGCAGCTGCAGCCATTTCCTCATCAAAATATTGTGTGATGATTATTCCAGTAAAACCAAGGATGCAGCAAGTCAGGCCATTCAGGGTACAGGATATACCTACATGATCTTCTACCTCATGCCTTTGCTACAACCAGTGCAGAAACACCTGTCTTGCCCAACTGCATGAATTAAGTTCTACCTCCTTGTACTCAAGTTCTATAAATACTCTGAAACCGATGCTACTTCTGAGTCATCTCACATTCCAGTTGGGTCAAATGACAGTAGACAAGCAGAGATACACCAACTCATTATTCAGATTTGAGGAATAGCTGCATTAAAGTGACAGAAAACATGCTTAAACCTAATGACTGTTATTTAGTCTCCTCACTCTCACCAACCATGTGAGGAGGAATAAAATCCAAATGCTATTTTTCAGCTCATGAGAGTAATACTTTTTTACAATATTCAGGGTTGGGTTCTTTTCTACTTGTCTCTTTGACACACCAGTACAAAAACCAGCTGTTTGGAAGGGAAGGGGAGGAAGACTAGCTGAGAATAACAGATGGAAAGGGTTCTTCTTCAAATTTGAATGGAAAAGCAAGTTTCATGGCTAAATTGTCTGTATCTATTTACGCATAAGTCAAAAATAATGCAGAGCGAAGGGATCTTCAACTATATTTTCTTTAGCAATGCTTCTCTTGAAAACCCTAACAGAAAAAAAAAGCCGCCTTGTTTTGACCACCCTAACTCCGCCAAATACAGTTTCCTCCAACAGATTTCTTTTGTCCTTCCACACTCCCCATTTTCACAACACAGAGCTTAAACTTTGAAACCTTTGTTCACACTGAATGGCCTTAAGTAATCATACCTATTTCAAGTGAGTCTTCAAGAGGGAAGCTCTGTGTCAGCTAAGGTTTCTAAAACTGGCAATGCATAAAAAATTCTTGTGTGAAACCCAGTCATTAGGCCGTATCTCATCATGTACCAACAAGACTTTTTCCAGAGATGATTTCCAGTTGTGTCATACTTACCCTTTAAACATTGTTTCAGAGCTCCATCTCAAAATTAAGTCCACAAATACAAAGCAAGATGGCACTTATTTTCAGTATGGATGTTGATGATGTTAAAGACTATGTCCAAAAAGCACAGAATTAGGGAAAACATATTATTTTAAATTGTTGGTCAAAATTTTAAAAAAATCAAGCTCTGAAACATAAGAAAGAGTCATATTCAGGACGTAGAAAGGACCTTTGACATTTCAAATACAAGAAACTAACTGTCTTTAGCAGGTGCACTGTAAACCTCTTCTTGGACTGAAAGAGATGGGAAAGTTAGGTGTTAGCACTATATTTTTGCATATGTTTCAATAACAAGTTCATTTTTGTCAGGTAGGCTATATGTATACTTGGATATCTATACTTGGGGTCACTATAGGTTGAGCCTATAGTTACCCCAAGCCTATGGCCACAGCCTTCTCTGTTTTAATCCCAGGATTTATGCCCAAACACACATCTCTTAACACTAAAACTTCTACTGGACTCCCAAGAACAAAGTGCATTTCCACCAAGCAACATTTTTTAAGGGATATCTTTAATTCACTGATGGAGTGCCTGATCTTAGCAGAGAGATTCATCCAAAGTCTTTCATATTGTCCAGTTTCACTCTTCCAAACCATTATCAGAAAAAAAATTCCATCATCGTTCACTTTTGCTGGTAAAAAGAATTTTAAATATTTGGCCAAAATTATGTAAAACTTCATTCCTTGTACTAAACTATTTTTGGGAGTGTTTTCTGTTTCCAGTTATAAAGCTTCTTCATTCCTTCTACACCTAATCAATTTCTCAAGATGCTTAGATTATTTGTTCAGATAGGGAAATTTTGAAAGTGTTCAGTTTGTGTCTACGGTTCTAAAAGTGCCCTACAATTTTAGTTCTACATTACCTTTTTTTCTCTAAGTTGATCAGGAGAAAATCAAAGTCAAGACACAACTGGTACCAAATGGATTGTTAGAAGTGATAGCTGCTTGACCTCAGTGTTGCACTTTTGCCCTATAAAACTGTAGGAGTTGTGGGCAATAACCCAGGCTGGTGAACAATCCTGTTGTCTCACGAAAGCAAAAAGCTGAAGAGTCATGGTATTACAGCACCATGATATTCACAAGTCTGTACTGATACTCTGAAGCAAAATTTTCAGCATCACAATTCAATGTAAATAATTCTTTGGCAGAGTATTCTAGTGAAATTTGTTTGGCTCAAATCAACGTCAGATGAGAGAAAGAAAACACTTCAATCACTGGGTCAAATATTAGCTTAGGAAAAGTACTTACATGCTCTCAAAAATGGTACATAAAATCTCTTGCACAACAGGTAAATCCTTAAAGTTTTACTGGGTTGTACGACTAAAAAAAGTTCAGCCAATTGACTGCGTATGGTTTAACATTTGCTTCCTTTGACCTGCCAAAATCTTTCCTGTTACCCTGCTAAAGGAAACCTAGTATTTGTAATTTTAATGAATGGGGAAACTAAAATTATTGGATTATCAGAACTAAAACTACAGAATGTTAATCACTTTTTAGACATATTTCTAAATTTTATAGATAGTGTCTAGTTCTGAAGAGGTCACCTTCATGACACCTCCAAAGGAAAAGAAGCCAGATTGTCTTAGTATTGTTGGGAAGGCTAAAGCTGGAAAACAACACTGCTGTCACAAGTCATGTTCACCAAAGAGGACAAAGAAAATTCATATCACTTGCATGATGGCAAAGACAGAACGAAATCACGGGTTGCGCCAGAAAATCACTGTGAAAATCTTCCTAGCTTGGTGTTGTGTGACTTCTGCTCCACTCCTCACTTCCTATCAATATGAGAGTGTTCTGCTTTACATTCTTCATATATCATCTTTATTAACAAATTCTTTTCTAAAGTACTCATTAACAAGTGATCAGTTATGTTTTCATGATGTCCTGAATTTCTTGCTAATTTATACTTCCTTGCAACTGCCATGACACAGAAAAAGCTTGATTACTTGCTTCTTAGAAGTATTTTCTTCAAAATTAGAAATTTGTCTCAGGGCAAAAGTGAAGTGTGAAATGTAATATGACAATATGCCTCATCCTACCTTAAGTAACCATGAGAGGCAGCTAATTTGGTTTCTTAATTTGAAATGATTTATAAATGTGGATGTCCTTCATCTGGAAACTGTCACCAACTGGGCAGATTAGGTTGGCAATTCTGCATTATCAAGGGCACCAATATTTCAGCTAAGGCAAAAAATCCCTGCAGATTTAGACTTAATTAAGAACTAGCAAAAATTTGCTTGTATTTTTGAAACTTTTGAAATGAGGCAAATAAAAAACTCAGCACTTGTTCAGTTATTTATATTCAATTGAAGAATTATTTATGAAAAACAGAAAACAAAGGACTTTATAAAGTTTATAGAAAGTTTTCTTTCTGAAATTCAGCTTATTCCTTTCAGATACCTAATTTCTACTTTCAAGGATCTTTTGAAACACTCTAATACAAAAGAAATTAAAACTTTGTTTTAAAAGCAGAACAAAGAAAAAAATAACAAATTCAGATTAATTTTCTGCTCTCAGAACTTTTGAGATTCCCTAACTCCAGAAGAGAAATTATGTCTCAGAAAAATATGCATTTTAAAGGGACAGTGAGAACAAATAGAAACACAAATAAAAAACCACTTTGCAGTCCTAAATAATGATTTCAGAGAATGAAATAAATCATTTCTACCTCATACTTGCTTGTTGGAATGTAAAATCAGTAGGTCTTCTTCCAAGAGTAAATTGTCATCTACAGAGCAAAACTTGATGGTTAAACTATATATTAGAAAATATGTCCCCAAAGAAAATTATCAAGCTTTTCAGCATTCCATTGAGAGTCTTTAAACAGAGAAGTTCATGAACTTATGGGACAGCAGGAAAAAAAACCTAGATACACCAAAGACTTATAGTAAGCAAACATAAGCCAACCTTCTGTTTCTCTGCCCCGTGTGGAGCAGTCATAAAGCAAATGCAGAGGAAACCAGTGATGATAGCTGCTGTTTTATAATGGAGTGTTGTGTACAACATCATCAGGGCACCATATCTCATCTGGATAAAACCAGAATTTTCTGACCTCTCCTGTCAGCCTGACTTGCTTCACCTTCTCCCCATCTGCCAGATTAGCTGTTCCACAAGAACATTAATCTTACCTACATCAAAATGTCATACTGAATTTAGGGATGAAATACGCATTTAATATTATTGTACAGTTTATAATGATTTCTATGTTGAAGTGTTTGAAAGTTTGAGTTAATATGAAGTAAATATCTGTCTTCAGGAAAAAGAAAGTATCCATACTGTTCAAAAGTTTTTTTCTGAGTAAGTTCTGAAGTCATTGAAGTGCATGAAGTCCTTTACTAAGCTTTGCCTCAACATCTGATGGCGTTGAAACTCTTGCATTAACCATTTTTGCATGCAGAATTTGAACAACATTTCCTTATTCCCCCTTTCTTAGGTCATGTTTCTTAACCTCTGTAGTCTCCTCCTTGTCTAACAAGGGCTTTGGAATAGGAACAACTATACTCCTTCACTGCCTGGCCCACCACACATAAACTCATATAAGAAAATCTTCAAATGTAAGAGTTCTAGGAATAATGCCCTTGTCTGTAATATTCTCCCATGTATTTCTTAATTTGCAAAATCCATTGTCTACTATCACTAGGCACGAAGACACAATTTCAAACTCAAGCTCGTGCACCCTCAGCTTTTCTCTGCTTCTTTGTCACTTTTGTCTCTGAGCAGATTCCTAGGAAGAGCAAGTTGTGATTGACATTTTAATAGCTATCTTTCATTATAAAAATTTCACTGGGAACCCAAGAGAAATTATCGTTACTGGTATGAACTAATAAAGGCCAGACCATAAGCCACTAGCCTCAGCTGGGGAAACTAAAAAAATACAAATTTCATTCCGACGTAATTGCCAGTAAGAGATTAAATTTCCTATAGCACTGTCTAGAAATAGTGTAAGACTTCCTCCTGTCAAATCCTGAAACTGAAGTGCAAAAACTCACACAGATGATAGTGGAAGAACTTCTCTCCTAAGGCAAATGGCAGACATTAACATCAGTAAGGTTTTGCACAGCTAAGACAAGAGATAGGATCCTGCAGGCTCTCCTACTAAATTTTTAATACCTGTGGTGTAGATGGTGTATCCACTCTTTAGGGGCCTGTGGCCTCCACAGATTTTATAATTCTATCTTCCTAATTTCAAATCATGTCCAACCCAAGATCTGGTAAACATTCATAAAAATCAATATAATAGGGTTAAATCATAACCTCCAGGATCCTTGATCCCAAAAATCAATTTTTACCCTGCTTAAGAAGGCATCTGCCTTTTTGACATTAATCTTTCATCTCCTTTACAGGAGATGAAGCAAAGCTTTCCTTCATTTTGCTTTATTTTATCATGTCTTTGATTGTTGTCTGTTTTGTAATTAAACAAACAAATTGCGACAGCCACAGTATTTAAGGAATCTTTTCAGAACTTTAAAATTTCTGCAATGTATTGTTTTTTTCTGAATTTCTGTCCTCAAGACATCTGGCTCCAGATTCTTAACTACTCAGATAATGAGAAAGACTGGACAAGTTGGTTTTTTGGAAATATTTAAAATCCACTGCACTTTATAAGAATCTTGCACAAGCAGTACAGTGACACAGTTCTGTGAATATTTCTTGTGATTAAATTTCATTTTTCCCTGCCCACCATATTTTGTGTTTATTGTAATTATTATTAACTATGTCTACCTAAAATGTAAGTATTATTGCTTAAAAATTTTACACTAAGTCCTGCACATCCCTTAAGTCATGCTGAAGGTATTCTCAATGCTTTCCTGAGTAACCAGAAGGAAAATTTCATCATGTCGGTTAATGATGTGATCAACAGTACATGGTTGTTTGAAGCGATTACAGCAGAACAAAAACCTTTAAAGAAAAGTAAAAAAAGAGCTCTCCTCCCTCCTCCTTCACCACTTTCTTTACCTCCTTTGCTCTAGAAGGTAATGAAACTCCTCAAATATCAAGTCTCTAAAAGCTTCTTAACATATTCTAAATTTTTTCTCAGTGATTAATTTCTTAAAGTAAGATAAGAGCACAGTGAAAATGTTGGCACTGTCCAAAATCATTAGTGTGGTAATTTGGCCTGACCCAGCTACAAATAACATTTATAGGTAGAAGTGAATAAGTGGGGGAAGCCTTGCAGCTGCACTAGAGGGACAGGGTGCAGGAGGTGAAGAAGAGTCCCCATGTTGAATCCACATAGCACCAGGAGGCTGTGGGCAGCAGGAAAAATGGGGCCCTCCTATGCTGTGTGGGAATGCCGTGGCAGAAGACAGCAGGAGAAGCTGTGTCTCCCACAAGAGAACAAAGCATTTATGTATGTAAAGCTCAAACAGAAACTGAAACCACAATTTGAGAATGCTCCAAGATGAAAGAGCCAAATTTACCATTTGGAGAGGGATTAAGTCCCAACAATAAAATCCTCAGACTCTAAACAAACAACATCTGGACTTCAAAAATGTCTTACTTGACAGTCAGAGAATTTTTTTTTTTTTTGCCCAAGGCAAGAAAAAAAGGGAAAAAAATCTCACTCTTAAAATCACAATCCACAAGAGCAGGTGCTCTTCCATAAACTCCGCAAGTCAAGACAAATAGATGTTGGAAGGTGATGCAAGAATTTGAGTGAATTATCAGCTTTGTAAGAGATTACAGATAGCATTTCACCATGCAGAATATGGAAAGGAAGATGGAAACAACAGGAATGCTGAAGTTTTCCTAAGATTGTAGCCCAACAAACAAGAGCTGAAAGCAGAAATAGCAGAAGAACGTGTCAATACAGTAAAAGCAAATGAACATGTATTTATATAACGTGTCTAAGGCAGCATAGCACAAGGACTAGTCATTTTAACAGGGAAAGAACACTAAACATCCAGATCTTAAGAAGTGTGGTTCAGTGGAATGCCACAGCAACAGCACACTCTGGCTTAGAATGAATCCAAAGTTCTTATTTTCACTGAAGGCAAGAGCTGGAGAAGAAGAAGAAGGGGCTATCTAAACTAAGAAAGAATGTATAATGTCTTGTAGAACGCAGAAAAACTCCCACTAGAATAGCTCAGGAAAAGGCTGTTTATGTCTCCAAGATGTTGGGCCTCTTCCTGAAGCTACAAAACAAGCTGCAGAGATCCTTGCCTTGGGATAGCACAGAGTGGAGAAAAAGATAAGGGACATATACTGTCTTAGGGGAACTGACTTCCAAAGACAACCCTTTCTCTGAACAAATAAAGAAAATGAGAACCCTGAGTACTCTGCGTTATGGCTAAGGTAGCTGCCTCGAGTAGCCCAAAAATTTGAATGCTTGCAGTATCTTCCCCCATCTTCCATGGACATCCAGGCTAATTAGATAGCATGGCAAAGGCAGCTCCATCACCATTTAAAAAGAAAGCATATACAATTTTATGGAGCATTAAGCCCATTCTTAATGATATCTTCTGCTGTATTTTGAGAGCCACAGCAGAACAGAGCATGTCAAAAACAGAGGCAGAGGGGTGCCTACTTTCTGGCTCCTGACTGAGCTGAGATTTGACTCAGATGTCAAATTGTTCAGACCATTCAGGAAAACGATTCAGAAGTGTATAAAGGTATTATTCTAGGCTGTCCAGACAAAATCTAAGATGCTCTTGGAAATTAGTCACCCTGAGAAGTCAGGGAGCAACTGAGCATCATCATCACACATTTTGGAAAAAAACACCTAAATTCTGCTTAGTCAATTACTGGAATTAGACCTGACCAAATACACTGAAAGAAAACATATTCAGGTTTCAACTAGATAGAAATGCCAGGACAAATGATCAACGTCCATGGGTTATCCACACCTAATGCATCAGCATGGGTCTAATGGGTGTGTTGAGAAAGTAATAGATCCTACTTGTTTTCATCCACCACTTCCCTTGGGAGACACTGTCTGCATCTCAAAAAACAACTGCAGTCTGTGGAAATTCCTGAGCCCTGTATCTATTTCCCTAATGTTAGGACCTGTGAGAAACCATGCTCTGGAAGATGGTGAGGAAAATATTGACTTTCCCAACTTCAATTTGATACGAGGTAAGAAGAAAGCTGGAGAGTGCACCCAGACCAAAGGTCTGCAAAGATCTCCCTTACCCAGCTGTTTCGACATAATCACTGTTTGTGTCTCAGACCATGGTCTGAGTTGGTTCAGCTCCAGGTGTTTCACCTGAACCACAAGATTTCTCTGTATTTATATTTTAAACAGATCAATGTGCTGAAGTTTACATAGATGACATTTTGATCTGACTTTGTATTTATATAACAAAAAAGCATGACAGATGGCTCAGAACAACTTACGGAAAAGCCCAGCTTGATGGGTTAATGCTAAATAAAGAGGACAAGAAGTTTAGACAGATGAAAGAAGGGAAGAAAAGTTCATGCAGGAAGTCATTCAAAGAAAGGTTACTTGTCTCAGCAGTGCTGGAAGTAAAAAAAAGTTTCCTTGGAATGGTAAGCACCCCAAGAAAACACATCTGATTAGGCTGCCTTGGTCAACAACCTGTAAACACTTCAGAACAAAAAGGAGCAGGGGATGAAAGTGATGGCTAAATGCCTGAGACACATTACAGACATTAGCAAGAGCTCAGCATCACTGCACTCACACAGAAAAGAAGGGCCTGCTTGTGTATTTATTGTGGGAAATATAGTCACAAGGCAGGTGCAGGATGAAAATAACAAGTCATAGAGCTTTTAGGCTGAAGCTGGCTCATGTCCTACTGGTCCAGAACTTGAGCACACTGCGTTGTCAGCATCCTGCAGTACAGAACTTGGACATCGAAGGCAATGACAGCATTTCTTTTCAAGCAGAACAGACCTAAAGTGTAGAACATTATGACACTGGTAACATTCTAGACTCATTTTAAACATGGACTGTAGATGTCACTGTGCCATAGGAAGACATGCATTAGCAGTAATTATCCAATGCAGTAATAATAGGACAGCAGTTTATACAATCTATCCATCTGAATTTCCAGACTGGATTTTCCTGGCTACACTGGAGAAGGGGTTTCTCTGTTCCTGCTGTGGAAAGCAGGCCACTGCCCATCTGAGACTGCAAAAGCAGGGAAGCTGGCGGGGGGGGGGGGGGGGGGGGGGGGGGTGAAACAGACAGATGCTGACTTCAGACATGCTGTGGGGGCTGGGAGACCAGCCTCCCCTTTGGCAGCTGGTGAGGGATGCTACTGTGTAATATCTGAAGCTCTCAAATAAACCAGGTTACTTAATGACGAGATACAATATAAACACTGTACTACTCTGTGTGCTTCAAAGAATTTAGTGTCCAAGCAGTCTGATTTCTCCTGACTTGGACACCAAAAAGTCCAGGAAACTAAAGATGCTTTTGAGATCTGGAGCACAGACAGATTCAGGATAAACGTCCTGCGCAGTCTGATTGATATGTGACTGCAGCACAAACAGATATTTTTCATCCATTTTGGTGCCAGTAGCAATGACACTCCTAGTCAGTCTTGGGGTGTGGAAGTCCCACAAGATATCGATTCCGCCCTGGAGCTTGTAATCCATGATTTAAACTGCTTGCCAGCAGCAGGAAAATAAGAGGTGTCCCAGGTCTGCCCTCAGGCCCTGCAATCACAGCCTTTCCAAGGAGACAGTCCTGCTGACTTATTAGTAGAGAGCTTTAGATACCAAACAGCAGCATCCCTAAACATCTGTATACTGTTCTTATTTAGGATATTGGACACAGGCAGGCCTGAACAGAAAGGCAGCATGTTCAGCAGCATTCTTGCTACCAGCAGGGGCTGTCTATCTGTACCAAGGACTATTAATTTTAGTCCCCCACTGTCTTCCCAAAGTTCCCCATAGCAGTTGATTGTCTTGCCTGGAATGCACTTCCCTGGCAATATTAATATTTAGACACAGTACTGCTGTTGGGCAGCTTATCCAGCTAACCATTGGAAATTGTCCCAGTGGAAACATGGAACAAGGCTGCTAAATATGCAATGGGAAGTATGGTGCACTGTGGCCCAGGGTTACAAGCCACCTTCCAGATTTTGGGGTGTCAGGGAGAGAAAACATAGGAACTCTTCAAGACAGCAACACTATGATCTCCATGTGATATAGCTCTAATGTTGCTAGCTGCTGTGGGTGACACATGCCATTGCTATATTGTTGTCCTTGATATTCAGAAAAATACAGGAAAATATTCGAAAAAAGATAGGATGGAGCAATAACAGATAATGCTGAACCTGTTTTCCACTGGAAACTGGCTTAACTGTCTGCTGAACTCCTGTTTTAAGGGCACAGTGTGATGAGACATGGACATTGTGAGTCCAATTCTTTTCTTGTGTTAATTTAGAAAATCTTCATTTCCTTTTGTACCAGCGTGACAAGACAATGAGAACTAGGGGGCAGAAACCCACTTGCCCTAAACCAGCACTGCTGATTTGTCAGTCTTGACCCACATTGTCACTTACCTACCTAACTCCTGGTCATGCTGCCAGCCCAAGAGCAGAAGCCCAAAACTCAGAAGAAAACACAACATAGGCTGACTAAACATAGCCTGCCAGCCTGCTGCTGCCCCTCAGTCTGGCTCAAACCAGCATTGTACCTATGCCAGGGTACTGTGCCATTCCTGTGGCTGCTGTTTAGATGTAGCACTAGTGCAATCTAAAGGCATTGTAATGGTAAGATTACTGTCAACCTCCTTTTATGTTCATTGGAGTTGGAGCTAAACAGGGAGATGTGTAGACATTTGTAGCACAGATTTTGTCCAGAGTAGGGAGGAAAGGGGTAAATATAGGACATCTCTATGGAAATTGAGCCCTCACACTATTTTTCGGGCAATTCTACACATAGTTCTGCATCCTTTTATGCTTTTACACTGCACTGACTGGCAGTAATCTTGGATCATTCATTAATCACACTTTTCTGTCCTGCTATTGACCTGCTGGATTGTAACTGCAGCAGTGCATGTGTGGTCTCTAGACGGGTCCCCCTGTTAAGAAAAAAAATCAGAGAAGTGCCTCCCATCCATCTTGATTGTAATTGTGAGCAGAAGGCTGTGCAAAGTCACACAGACTAAATTTGCTTCCACTGACTCATGGCTGCCTCTGGGAATGCTGAGCAAATGCAGCTGCTGAGCAGTCTTTTAAGCTGCTTGGTTGCAGTTTGATCATAATTGCTATCAGAGAGCCAAGGGATGCAGAGCTTTTATGAGGAGTTCATATACAATATGTTTAGTAGCCCAAGGGGGAGATTCCTACCCAGTGATTTTCTCTGCACATCTGTTCACTTACCTACTTTTTTGCATACCTACTGCTATTACTAAGTCCTATTTCTCCTGAAAACAAAGAAATAAGGGAATCTGAGCAATGCCACAGAACCAGATCACTCTTTGATGCTATGTCATTCAAGGGAGGAAGAGAATCAAAACTGTAATTTACCTCTTTGTTTGTTTGCTTAGTTGAACATGTAAAAATCACAGGCAGAGCAATTGTTGATCCCAGATTCAGTAGGGCTTTGAAATCGGATTCAGGACTACACTGACAACTTTTTATATTAGTTAGGGCTCTTGTCCTTTTTTTGAAGCCTCACATGGTGCCAGACACTACTCTATCCTTCTGGAACAGAACACAGAACTATGGGGTCATACCTCTAATGCAATATCTGCATCTGTGCCATCAGTAAGACATACGCTATGAAACACCAGTGTAGACCAAAACACGCAGGCATGCCAAGAGGGAGAACCCCTGACAACGTCATTTTTTGTTTCTTGTATTATTACAGAGGTCATTCACTTCCTTTAATTTTTGCTAAATCTGTATGAAACATGGCAGATAGGAAATATCACAGAATCATAGAATCATTAAGGTTGGAAAAGACCTCCAGCCTTTGAGTGAGCACCACTACATCAACTACACAATAGCAACAAGTGCCACACCCAGTTTCTTGAACACTTACAGGGATGGTGACTCCACCACTTCCCCAGGCAGCCCATTCCAATGCTTAACCATCCTTTCAGTGAAAAAATTATTCCTGAAGTCCAGCCTGAACCTTCCCTGGGGCAGTTTGAGGCCTTTTCCTCTTTGCTCTGTCACAAGTTGCCTGGGAGAAGAGACCGACCCCCACTTTGCTACGCCCTCCTTTCAGACAGTTGTAGAGAGTGGTAAGGTGTCATCTGAGCTTCCTTTTCTCCAGGCTAAAAAACCCCAGCTTCCTCAGCCATTCCTCATATGACTCACTCTCTAGACCTTTCACCAGCTCTGTTGCCCTTCTCTGGACTTATTCCAGCCCCTCAATGTCCTTCTTGTAGTGAAGGGCCCAAAACTGGACACAGCACTCAAGGTGAGGCTTCACCAGTGCTGAGTACAGGGGGACAATCACTGCCCTGGTCCTGCTGGCCACGTTATTTCTGATCCAAGCTATGATGCCATTGGCCTTGCTGGCCACCTGGGCACACGCTGGCTCATGTTCAGCTGCCGTTGGCCAGTAGTGACAGGACTGGCCCAAATACTGAATGTGGGGGAACCCCACTAGTGACCACTCACCCACTGGATTTAACTCTATTCATCATCACTCTCCAGGTCCGGCCATCCAGCCAGTTCTCAACCCAGCTAAGAGTACACCCATCCAAGGCATGGGCTGCTAGCTTCTCCATGAGAATGCTGTGGGAGACAGTACCAAAGACTTTACTGATGTCCAGGTAGATAACACCCATATGTTTTCCTTCATCCACTAGGTCACTTGGTCATAACAGGAGATCAGGTTGGTCAAGCAGGACCTGCCTTTCCTAAATCCATGCTGGGTGGGCCTGATCCCCTGTTTTTTCTGTACGTGCTTCGTGATGGCACTGAAGATGATTTGCTCCATAACCTTCCCCAGCACTGAGGTCAGGCTGAAAGGCCTGTCGTTCTCCCGGACCTTCCCAACTTGTTGCCAATTGGATATCCAGTGGAAAACCAGTGGCTAATTCAGCTAAGCAGAAATAATGTCCATCATCACTTGACCAAACAGGCACGACAACGGAGAGAGTGGACAGAGTGATTCCCTCCACTGGCTAAGCCAATACAAATGCACAACAGGCTGAGGTGAGAACATCTCATCTCTGAAGATTCCTTCACTTGTGCATGGTCGTCCTTTCCTCACAGGGCATGTGCTCCAACCTGTAACCATCCTGGAGGATTGACTCCTCCACTCAACTCCACAGTTGGACTTCTGCATTTAACTCGCTCTGGCTTATGAAGGTCCTACTTCTGCTGGGTTAGAGAGTGGGAGTGGATCCAGTATTCCAAATGTGATCTGGGAGGTCCTATCTCTCAGTCTACTGGCTGTGACCCTCTTTGTGCAGCCCAGGAGGCCACTGGCCATTCCTGCTGCCAGGGCACTGGGCTGCCCACACTCAGCTGCCCACCAGAGCCCCAGAGAGCTGCTTCCCAGCCAGGACCACAACCCAGCCTGGGCAGCTGCAGTGGGGCTTCCTTCTCAGGGGCAGTGTGGGTATTCCAGCTTTGGTATAGCGTCCATAGTAACTGTCTGTCAGTAAATGGTTGAACCACAGAACCATGAAAGACAGGCCTGGATTTGAGCAGCCTGCTCCAGTGGAAGATGTCCCTGCCCATGTCAGGGAGGTTGGAACGAGATGGTCTTTCAGGTCCCTTCAAACCCAAGCCGTTCCATGAGTCTATGAAACTATTCTATGAGTGTCTAAATCATGTCATTACATTGACATTCTTTTTCCTTTATATTATGAATAGCAACATAAATCTCTTAAAATAATTTCATATTTATTAAAAATAACTAGCAGAAATCTACTTCCATGTCTATAAACACTGATTAATTTCTCTGTACATACATACACCTTCATAACATCCTTCAACTTCTTTGAAGCAGCACATAAGCAGTACAGTTGTTTGCCAAAGTGTGTCACCTTCACCTTTGTAACTCCTAAGAAATTTATCAGTGACACAAGAGCCCCTTGACCTCCCAAAGCTGGAGCAGGAAGAGCTATTCTTTGTGACTTTGTCATTGCAGTCTTATTTCCATGTAAGAGCTTAGTACAGGTTTAGAGAAATGAAAGTCTGCTTCGCATTGTCTTCTACTAACCCATGCAAGATATTCTCAAATCCCACCTATGCTTTTCCAGAGCAAGGTGATGTGGTCTCTGTAGCTCTTCATAGCACAGTAAGGTCTCAAGACATCACTTTTTGAAGGGTAGTGGTCTCTCTTTTCTGGACAAATGAGAAAAAAAGTCAGTGACCAAAGTTTTGAATGGTACTAACTAAAGTCAGTTCCCAAAGATATTTCACTAAAATCCCTTTGAAAGTGTGACATGGACTAAGGTTTCTCTTCAGCAAGTCCTGTTTGGCATACCCTGGAAGCATATACAGAATATCTCTGGCAATTATGTCTTCTATGACAAGATCTGCATTTGGAAATAGTAAAGTTATTATGTGAAAGGAAGGTCAAATACTTAAAATTCTACACCCTCAGAATGAGCCTTTATCTAGTCTGGTATCAGAGATGTCAGCTTAAGAGTTAATTAAAGGCAAAGCAATTACAAACTGCTTCACAACACCTCCCATTCTAGTAGTTACAAGTTTGGGAACATGCTTAGCTGGAGTTTACATTTGTACCAGGCTGTTTAACAGGCACTGATGAGCTTTTGTCATGAACTTGTCATTATTAAGTCATTTTTATTTATGGTTTCTGAAACTTCCTATTGGAATGAGTCCTACAGTTTAACTATGCTTTCCATATGTGAAAAAATATTCACCCATAACATTACTATAGAAACTCACCGTCCACAGTAAAAGGAAAATAAAACTTCTCCTTAAAAGAGAATCTTACGCTACAATAAGATTGGCAATATTTCCCTCTGTTTCATGATGCAAATAATTCTCTGTGGTTTATAATGTCAAAAATTCAAAAAGAATGCAATGAGTGTATAATTTCTACTGGGTAGCTTTCTTTTATTTTTGATGCATCACACTGGCATGTTTGTGTCTTTCTAGATGGAAAAGAGCCATTATGAGAGGTGTCCGGATGGAAGAGGGGCTTGTAGACAACTCACCAGCAGCTGTGGGCAGCCAATGGTCAAGCAGGGCAGAAATCTGCTCCAAAGGCAGCAAAGACCCCACAGGGTCATCACCCACTGCAGACCCAGCACCAAACTGAAGCTGCTGAATTTCTCCTACAAATGCAGCATCACGCAAAAAGCACCTTGGCAGCACCTGACTTGTTTCCATATCTGGCTTGGATCTGGAAATAATTTGGTTGCTTTATGTGCAACAAACTCTAATAAACATCCTGCAGAAGCTCAGCTAAATCCTGTTTCCCCAGCCTATGGATTTATCAGTGAACTTTAATCAGTTCCTTATCTTTCTGCTCCAAACAGCTGATGTGCATCACAGGAATGTTCTGGGCAGGGACAAACCAGCCCCTGGTGTTGCTGCTCGGGGAGGGCATGATCCCATCCAGGTAATTCCCAGAGCCCAGGCTTACCTGTGGCAGAAAACCCTTACAGCCTACGGCATGGGGTACTGCTGGGCAGTGCCCAACATACCCCATTTGGGCTGGATCCTTGAAAACACTCAGGTGTCTCCCCATGTACACAAGGGCTCGACTTAAGCATTTCCATTAAGCATGAAACTCCCATTCCCCATGCAGCAAGTGCTGGCTGGATATGCTCCTACCAGAAAAGTCATGCTCAGACCTCTTCAAAAAAGCTGGAGGCAGACATTTGGTGCTCAGGCCTTCTGCCGCTGACTTCTGGCATGGGCTTTGGCTTGTTCTGTGGACCTCAAGTGCACCATAAGGATCTGAAGGTATATCTGAAAGAAAACCATGTTTCAGAAATAAGAAGGCTGCAAAATGGCCATTTCTGTCGGATTTTGCATTGGGCACTCAAGATTGTATTGTTTAATGCATTTTGGAGTGGACAGTGCATTGGAAGACCTATAGTATCCCTGGAATAAACAAAATTCCAATTTATAAGACAAACTGATAGAAGAGAACAGATAATTTTTAGCTCAGGCACTGAGCTGAGCAGAGTCTAAAGAGTTCTCCATCTCAATCCAGACTGCAGACAGAACTTCTAGTGTGCTGAGCCCTGCACTTTTCTGTTTTGGCAGTTTGTATGGTTTGTTGTTACTCCAAATGTTTTTTGTTAAATACCAAGAATAATGAGACACAATTTTCTTCCCAATGGACCATGACACATAATGGTTAAATCTGCTAAAAGGAATGTGTACATACTGCCAGCAATTGAGATGAGGTCAGTGACAGAAGTAGGGGTGAGTGGACAAAATGCATACACAAAAAAATCCATTAACAGTTTTGCTAATTACATTTTTGTGCTAATTAGAATCAGAAGCTAGCCAAGAAGAACTGATCAGAAGAACCAATGGTTGGTTGTCACTGTTATTTTCTAGAGTACTTCTGTTAAACATTCACATGAAAAGAAAATGATCATTACTTCAGTTCAGCACCTGTTCTTGCATGAGACCACAAACCTACTTAAAGAAAACAAGTTGATTTTTCTTAGGGATAGTCCAAAAGATCCAAATGCAATGAGGATCTGGGCATGTTCCTGTATGCATCAGTCTATGTGCACCTCTCGTCCTGGCATTGACAGTCTCCACAAGCAGCACAGGGCTGTGCCATACATGCAAAAAAGTTTAATCACCTGGCACAGGTCTGGAAGGTGGCATAGCACTTCATTAAGGGACTCAGCAGAGCTAGGCATAAGAGTTTTGGTATTCAAACCAGCTCCTGTCAGCATCATACAGTCTGGGGACATCCTGATGTAGTGTTTAATTGACAAAATCTTCAAAGCTTTACATAGATGGATATTACCACTCTTTCAGAAGTAAGGCATAGAGACAAGGGATGGGCTTTGGTTGAGAGCAAGCAGGTGGCTGAGATAAGTTCAGGACAGAGAATCTCTGAGGGAGTGGTGTCTCTTTTAACTGTTTCAGAAACATTCAGCTCTGAGTACAGCTCTGCACATGACAGGTCAGGCTGTCCTTCTTCCCCCACCACTTTAGTCTAACATCACTAGTTGAGGCTTTTATTAAAATTGCAATGGTAGATCTTCAGGATTTTTGGGGATTTTGTGTCTTTTGATAGGAGGGAAGATAATGAAATATCAGACACATTATTCAGCAAAGTGGCTGCTACATCATAGAGACCCATGTCAGGGTTTGTGAACTACAAAGGAAATAAGTGAATGTAGATCCATTTAGGCTCTGTTTCCTCAGAATTCTTGGTCACCATCCCAGACCATTACAATTTCACAGGACATAGCAATGATAGTTGTCCTACAAGTCTACCCATCTGTACATAATAAAAGTTTATATTTTAAGCATTGCAGGACTGATCCAACGGAAACCACAAACCTATTTGGTTTCTCTCATAAGAAGTGCCAGACAGCAAGCAGGAACTGAGGATACCTCAATAAAAAAACAAGAAGTCTGACCTATCTCTTCTGACAGAGTATAACTTCTCTCTAGATGAGACAGTTTCCTCATGAGATCACTGGGAGCTTGTGCTAAGTCTAGTAACAACAATATTTTTACAAAAGAGCAAGAAGGGCAGGTACATAACTAGCTGCCCAGTGAAATGATAATATTTTTCTTTTTTTCTTTTGTGATAAATGACATCAATTCTCAAGGCTGGTTTTATCAATAAATGTTTCTTCTTTCTTCAGTGCAGTGATTTACTGCATCCTTTAACAACATGTGTCCCTTAGTGCAGTATGTTTTAGTTTTAATGCGATTTTAGGTAAATATATCTGGAATTTTTGATTCATATGGTATTAGAAGCACTTCAGAATGCTGTCTTTGTTTAACTTGTAATGGCTATGTCCCAGTTTGAAGAATTAAGTCTACTAGACTGTAGAAAAGTCCACAGAAATCATGTTACCTTCACACAAATAATCAGAGTTCTCTTTACATCCCTATGCATGGTAACAGTATTTTTGGTGTAAACAGGTTCCTGGACAACAGACAAGTACAAATCATACTTATGTCCTTGCTCTGAACTCAGGCCACTGGAACATCATCAGCACAACAGTTTGCAAATGCTACCCCTCCCACTGTGGCCCAAGCAATTCTGTGAGAAGCTGTGCTGAGAATAACAGTGGTTTAACAGTAGATAATTGATTGTTTTGGGGGTTCGTGCGAATTATGAAAGCTATAATTTATTTGGCATTCCAGGCTGAGCAGGCAAAGAGGTTACATGGTTTTTTATCCAAATCAGAACTAAGACATTTCCGCTTAGCATCATCTACTTTTGGTATATTAAAGTGAAAATGAAGCAGCCTTCATTTCCAGTAGACTTGGATGAGTTTGGTTGCTCATTTCCTGTGGGCCATGTAGATTTGAATCTGTCACGGTATAAATATAGGTGTTTAATATCCGTTTGTCATGTTTATAAGACTAATTATATCTTTAGGCTGTAACATAGTTATCTGTATCCTAATTGGTCGTTTTGCTTCTATTAATTAATTAATTATGATTAATTTTCATAAAGAAATAATTTGGAATTGAATTGGCATAATAGAAACTGAGTGTTATAAAATCAACTTGGCAAAATGCCCCTTTTAGTCTATTAATTCTGCCAAGTGAGTTGATAATAAGATTGAACTGGATTTGAAAGATTAGAGAGGCTTGGCTTAGAAGGACATGAGGGTTAGTTCCATACAGTTTTTCAGCTGCTTAAAGGCAGACAGTACTTGAATTTTTGTCTGTATTTTTGTGATGAACTCTTTCTATAATCTTCTTCTGGCAGAAAAAAAATAGTGCCAAAATTTAAATATATATATGTATATAATAAAAGTACCTGAAGATTTTTCTTTTTCCATTTCAGCTTTGGATGCTGAAATCAATCCACACACAGTCCCAAAGTTTATTAACACAGAAACTTATGTGTCAGGGCCTGAGGGATAACTGGTCAGGTGGCCCACATGCTGCGACAGAGTACTTGGACTGCTCAATTTTAAATGTTTTTATTTTATGTTGCAGACCATAGGCAGAGGAACATGGCAAAATTAAATCAAAGGGCTCAGTGCAAGACCCTTTGAACTTGTGGCTTCTTTCACTGATTTTGCAGAAATTGTTTCTCCCTGTGTCAAGTACAAGAGAAACTACACAAATCATTGAAAATAGAAGTGACTGGCCACAGAAAGAAATAGCTAGAAAAAGCAGACAAACACAACCCTGATGAAATCGGCAGCCTTCTCAGACCATCAGGTTTGTCTGTTTGATGGATGATGAAGCCCTGTTTGCAGCTTCTAATGCCTATTTTAAATTTATCATTCATATATCAAAAAAGTCTTTGCAAGTTCAAATGTGTCTTCAATTTTGTTAAGACAGATAAAAAAAATCACTTTTTGTTTCTGTTTTCAGCAACACTATTATAAGGCATTGTGTGAACCCTATTGAAAAAGTCTTACTATTATTCCATGGTTGCATCTTTATATGGATACAGGTTTTCCCTGCACTTGTGGCACCCAGGTTAAACATTTTTATAGCATGCCCAAAGCAATGCATGAAAGCAAAGAACAAGAGTTATCAGTCCAGTATATCCAGAAATATATCTGACATGGTACAGTCCTTTTTAGTCAAAGGCTTGGGGACAGAAACTGTGTAAAGCCATTTAGTCATGGACTTTACTGTCTAGATATGGAGCGGGTTGCACAGAAAAGCTGCAGATGTCCCATCCCTGGAGGTGTTCAAGGCCAGGCTGGGAGGAGCTCTGAGCAACCTGGTATGGTGGAAGGTGTCCCTGTCCATAGGAGGGGTGTTGGAACTAGACGATTTTTAAGGTTCCTTCCAACCCAAACCATTCCATGGTTCTATGATATTTCCTGAGGTGAAGATTTTTTTTGTCTCTTCTAACAACCTGAGCCAGTTTTAACAAGCCTGGAAATTCTTGTTTGTTTATGGGCCTTCTGAGGGCAGGTGGCTGGAAGGAGACCTCCAACAGGGGTTGGATGTTATTCCATGAAAATTTCGTGTTCTCCACAGTGTGAAAAAAACTGATGATTCCCCTTAACAATCAAAATCCTGTCAGGATGACAAGCATTCACTGTGTCTTGCAACCAGGAGGAACTTACTGTGATTGCTTCATAAGACTGTTATCCTGGGGATTAGGCTCTCTGGAAGAAACACCTTCTTCTAATGTGGCTGGCAATTCAGTAAATCTGAATGTTGAGGGTAGAGAAGAAACATCAGAAGTTCTGAGAGATGCTGGATAATTGGTCTTTGCCGCCTTTCAGGTACTGCCTAATACTCCTTCCTGATTCCCCTGCCAGAAAGATGAGCCAGGTGTGTGCAGAAAGGAGAAGAAACATGAACTGTGGCAGTCAACAACCTGACATGTGGAGGTGTGGATTGGAGCCCACGCAGCAGCTGTGTTTTCCCTCCAGGAGCCTTGGAGAGTCCTGGCCCTTTCTGCCAGCCCCATGTCCTGGCATGACCCAGGCCAGGGCTTGCAGGCATCACACAGCCTGGTTTCCATCGAGGAAAGCAAGGCAAACTTGGCACACTAGCTCCCAATTCCCTGTCCAGCTGGCTGGACACAAAGCCAAGCAGGAGGAAACAAGTATCTGTAGACCCTGCTGTGAGCTGAAATGGAGGACATGAATCAGGTGTTCCCTTCTCCCAGCTGTGTCAAAGGCACTGTAAACTCCGAGAAAAGAGAACAAACCTGGGCAACAGTGAAGTAACATTGTAAAGCTCCTTTGCCGCACCCGTCAGAGCCATCAATATTGTTTTATGACTGGTTTTCTTGTTTCCAGAAAACATATTCAGTAGCCAAGGGTTGTGGGTCTGTGCTAGTTCTGCCCTTGATTCCAGGTGTCATGACTGCACAGCCTTCCTTGAGGTTTCCTTAGATGATGTGTGTCTAAACTTCTGGGCGGGACACATCACCCAGCTACTATGGGGCAAAGGACAGAACAAGGGATAAGAACAGAGCAAAAGATCTCTTTTTTCTTTGGGCTTCTAGTGCAGAGAAGGTGAAAGGTGGATATGTTTCACCACCTTGCTTTGATGTGTACTGAGTTAAAAAAAGGCCACAAGTAGGTGACTTCCAAATATAGCTTAATGGTCCACATTTAGGTCATGGATACATTTTGCAATCATAATAAATCTTAAAATAGGTCAATATATCTGCTGTTCAAGATGGAGCACAGTTGTAGAAAAAGGTATAAAATATTTTATTCATAAGTCTAGCAAGACTGAGAACTCAATCCAATTGACTGTGCTGACCTACTTTTCGTGAATACCTGATCTCACACAGCTGTGCTGCTTGTCTCAAAACCAGTAGCACCACAGGTGAACCTGTCATTCTGTCCACTTCAGAGTAGTGAGTTAAAACATGACTTTTAGCCCCAATGTTTTTTTCTTTGTGTTTTATTGGAATTCATTGCAGTGATAGAATGATTTTTCTTTGTTTTTACTATCTGATTTTGGTCAGACTTGCTGGCTTAGTACTTGCTGAAAGTAAAAAAGTCCTCAGAATGAAGCATTAAAATAATGTTGCTGTCTTTCTTGGAACCTGGAATCGTACCTACTGTAGCATCACTACAAAAAAAACATGCAAAATACATATGCTTGTTCACTGTGTTTTAAAACCATGTCCTGTATGTGATATACTCTTTCTGTGGTGGAATTCAATATCCTGAAGTGGAAATTTCCTATCAATTAAGTCTTTTTAAAATTAATTTATGGATACTTAAATTACTGTCACTTATTTGAAACCTCTTACAAAATGGACTTTGATATTCTACATATCTTTGTTTAAAAAAACCCCCTGAATTTGGCACTCCTCTCCATTTTCCTTTTCCGTCTTGTAAGTAACAGCTCTTTTCTGTATTTTTATTCTTCACTGAAACATGGTGCTCTCCTTTTTTTTTTAATAAAGAGCAGCACGCTACGTGTTACGTGCACTAATGAATTGGCATTTATAAAACAGAATGTATACTGTATCTAAGACAACTGCTGTGAAAATGTCTGAGTTGCTGCACTGTCTAAATAGAGCACAATTATGGCATACGGTTGGAGTGCTTTTATCTGTACTGCCACTGCTGGAAATTTAACTGTGTATGTGACCTGAATATTTAGAGCTCAATGGAAAATTCCATAAATGCAGTGTAGCTTCAGAGCACCTAACAGCTGTTACAAATATTATACCCATTATACACCATGGCTAAATGATACATATGAAGTCCTTCTCCCATTCTGGGTATATTCTACCACTTCTGCAGTATTTTAACAGGCCCTTAGAAAAATGCAACGACTAGGGGCTAAGTAGCTTGCATAACAATTCAGTGGAAGTCTTTCCTGTCTGTATATTCATACTCCTTCCTGGCTGGGCACAGTTAATTTTCAAACCCAAAAATGCAGGAAGAAACTATATCATAGGTAGACCACATTTACTGTGTGCTTTTGTTTGCTTAGTTTGATATGCATGGTAAAAGCCTCTACTTAGCTGAGCAAACACAAAAAGGGAGGGAGCAGCTTTCCAGAGTTAGAATGTTTCTTATTATAGTGGGATGGAGCAGAGGTGTAGTATATCCATGGATGCTCCCTTTCACTCTTGGTTACTATAGGACTACACTGACACTGCAGAGAATCATTGTAATAGGAACGGCAGAAACAACAAATGAGAGATTTTATGAGAGCAAAAGAGAGATTTTGTAAAGCACTGTGTTTAAAATAACACAGCAGTTTAACTAAGATTACACAGGCTGCAGACTGGCTTCCTAACTAGTGATTCTTCCTGCCTCCTACTTATAGTTCAGTTCCTCCTGCCTTTATGCTGTTGCAACATATTAAAAGATTCTTTGCTGCAGAGAGAAGCAAAGTGCTAAATGTGGTGCACCCAACAGCCAACCTGCTGCTGCAGCACTGCACTGGCTGCATAGAGAGACAGGGCAGGTGAGGAAGTGTTTGTTGGCATCCACCTAGGAGTTCATGACTGCCAGACTCAGTCTCAGTAACACAGAGGAATTAAAGTTAGTCTAGAAGTAATGGCAGTTTCTCTATCTAAAAGCCAGGTCAGTGTGGCAAAGTAGTATCTACGTGGGGAGGAGCCAGGAAGGCTATAAATTCCAAGCCCCTGTCTATCACTGAGCAGGACCACGTCAGTCCTGACAGTACTTGTCTAGCTTGGTTTCACAGTCTTCCATAGGTGACACCATCTCTCAAGGCCATCTGTTCCAGCACTTCTCTGTCCTTGCCCTTCTAAAGTAGGGATTTTGTGTCAAATGCCTATCATGAATCTTTATTGTAGCAGTACATGCCTGTTACTACTTGCCCTAAAGGAGCAGAAACAGAACAGATTGTTCCTTTCCTCACTGCAGTATTGCCTCTGCACATTGTTCCTCTCAGCAACCCCTCGTTAGTACTAATAAGAATCACCTCCTCCATCTGTGGAATGGCGAGGAGATTGTATGTGTGGCTCTGTCAGCAAAAATGGGAGACCAGAGACAGAGAGAACTAACCAGCTGTCTAAATCAGGGTAATGGCAATCTGCCCGACATACTAGTGTATGTCAAAGGAGAGCTAAAAATAATCCTTGCTCCACTGAAGCTCTTGAGCATTCCTACAAGGAAACAGTCCTTGAGTACTCCTCAGCACTGGGAACATGATTGTAGGAGACCCTTCTTGTAGGAGACCCAGCCTTAAGGATGGATTAGTTCTGTTGGTTAGAGCACAGTGGTAATAATGCCAAAGTCATGGCCACAGGCCATTGAATTAAGAGCTGGACTCAACGGTCCTTGAGGGTCCCTTCCAACTCAGAATATTCTGTGATTCTGTGATTTATGCAGATCAGACTATTTACAAGCACTGCAAGTCAACAATTTTAGGAATATATTTTTTACCTGCTAAACTCATGAGATTTAAAGTCAAGCTAATGTTTAAAAGAAGTTATTAAAATTATTTTATTTATTGGTTGACAGCTTAGTCCTGTGACCACCTCACATTTCAATACAATTGAATTGGATAATTGCACTGCTGAAGCCTTTGCTCTGTGCTCCCTGTCCCTGGCTTCTTTTGAATAATGCAGAGACATCAGAGAAGGTTAATGTCATTGACTATCTCTGTTCTAGAAATACTTTGCATTGTCTCTGGGTCTTCACCAAACAGTCTAATGGACAACATGTTAAGGCCCATTTTGAGGGTCAGAGTCACGGCAAAGGTAACACTGTGCTCCATGGCCATGTCAAAATAATGTAGTCACATCCAAGAACCTTCACCAGGGGTTCCTGACAGTACAAATCCTGTCAGCCAAATCCAGCCAAAGGTGAATTTGATCTCAAAAATTTAACTAGAAGAAAATACAAATTTTTTGAGTGTTAAATGAGAAAAATGTTTGAGGATATGACAGGGGATGTTTAACCAAAAGGATTTGGGAAAAAAAAATCACCATTTTTTAGTACAGCAAATACTCTCTAGCATAGGAGACACAAAATATCCCTGACCACTTAGGTATGATTTATAATGCCCTCATGTTGTCAGTAGCTTTCTCAGTTCAATGAGGTGAA
Source organism: Aphelocoma coerulescens (assembly GCF_041296385.1). Lineage (NCBI taxonomy): Eukaryota > Metazoa > Chordata > Aves > Passeriformes > Corvidae > Aphelocoma > Aphelocoma coerulescens. The sequence goes on along the minus strand of NC_091014.1, from coordinate 32,075,452 downwards.
TTACACAATGTCATTAAAACTGAAGCAACTCATGCAACTTGCTGAAGCTGCACTTTATCAAAATGCAATGGAAATGCCTTAATGAAGGAACTTTCTTACAGTCATTCTCCCTTCAGGAGAGAACAGTACATTCATGTTCTGACAGAAGCAACCCCCTCCTGTACACAGGGAGTGCTGCTGGTGGAGCGGGGACTGAGAGCAAGGCAAGGATCTGCTTCTTTCCCTTACTCACACACTCACACCACCCCTGAGATGACCCAGGCAGGGAGCCTGGGTGCACCATGGTCTTACATGCCCAGAAAAACCCTCAGTGGCATAAGCAAAGCTGGAAACTCCACTCCTCACATCACACTGGGTACAAACTTCTCAAGGGGGCTCATGGACAGATAGAAATGTGGTCTCAGGGGTGTGGGGAGCCTGGGCCAGGGCCCAGTGTGGGCCTGGGAAGGAGGCATTGTGCCAGCCCCAGCTTTGGGTTAATGAAAACATGAGTGACTTCTGAGAGACTCTTTGTACTCACTGGGATTGTAATTTAAAGGCCCAGCTCTCTTCCAGTCCAACACAATTAGCATCACCTGCCACTTATTTCCTTCTAATTGTAATTTCTGATGTAAAGCACCTCTCATAGGACTTCAGTGACTTCTCTAAACTTCCCTATTACTATTTTTACATAATAATAACAATTTTGAGACTGTATTTGAGACTTGTTATTTAATTCATATGCAAAACAAAAAATATTTTCAGTGTCAGGCATGTTACTGTCTTTTTATCACACTAAGTTAATAGCCTCACTCTCTTGAGAAACTGAATATAAATCCTGGTCTTATAGTACAAAGCATATTAGACTGGCTTTTCTGGGATTAAAATTTTGGCTTTATCTTGAATTTATGACCTGACATTTTTTTCAATGTTCTACCCTGCTGCTATCCTTTCTCCTGAGGGAACCCTACTTACTTCACCCAGAGTCACTGGAAGTTATTGAAGAATCATAGAATCATGGAATGTCTTGGGTTGCAAGGGACCTTTGAATATCACCTAGTCCAATCTAGTCCAAACCCCTGCCAGGGGCAGAGACACCTTCCACCAGACCAGGTCTCTGAAAGCCCCGTCCAGCCTTGTCTTGAACACTTCCAGGAACGGGGCATCCACAAGATTTCTAGGCAACCAGTTCCAGTGTCTCATAATCCTCATTGCAAAGAACTCCTTCGTTATATCTGATATAAATCTATTCTCTTTTATTTTAAAACTATTAATAGATTCAGCACCAGAGACTCCAGAAACCTTACCCTCAGCAATGACATCATCAGTTAGCATTACCCTTTGGGAAGCAGTCTTTTGCTAGTTCTCCCAGTTTAATTGCCCATCTCTGAAAAACTCAGATCCTGGATTTGCAGGACAGGGAATGAGGCATTTTACAAGAAAAAAAAATGTTAGGAAAAGGGAAACTGTAATGGACTGAAATACCACAGCACAGATAAAAATTATTTAAACGTTATTTTAAAGCCCTTCTGATTTCAAAACTAACCTGAAAATTTTGCTTCCCTATGACTCATGATACTAATCACAGTGAACAAATCCTAAAACTGTGAATATTTGTGTACTTAATTCCAATGCCTTGTAAAGGGAATGCAATTGACAGCTACCGTGGCTGTATTTGGAGCAGTACTTGGGGTCTTTTTGTTTAAGTGAAGGATTTTCTTTCACTGGAGAGTAGAAACATAAAGTTGTTTTTTGTTGCAGTAATGTGATAAACCTGGTATTTCCATCACACCTCCCATCCTTATATTCACCCTGATGCCTTTTATAATGAGAAAATCTCACTAAAAATCTCTAAACGTGTTTTGTCCCCCACAATTGTTTTGGGTGAGGTTAGAAGGGAGGGTGACTGGCAGGAGCAGGAAGAGTTAAGGCTCCCAGGAAACAAAAAGCACATAAAGTATTATTGATCCAGCCCAGCCCAGCAATGACTAATGGCCATGGCAGCCATGTAAAAACATGTATGAAAGCAGCTGGTGTCTCCCAGCAGCTCTTCCTTGCAAGTCCCAGTGACACTGAGTGGTGACACCTGCCCAGTGTCTTAGAGTGATAGCCATGCTTGTGGCCAAGCTGTAACTCCTTGAACTGGTGCTGCTGGGTCTGACCTCAGAGCAGACAAGCAGAATGAGGGCATGGGGTTCTTGCAGTGTTGCCATAACCCCTTGTCCCTGAGGTAGCAGCCAGCTATACCAGCTGTGGATTAGGACGCCAGCGTTTTACAGGGTCCTGTAGAAAGGGTAACAGAAAAGTGATAACAGAAATTGTAACAGAAAAGGGATCCTGCACTAAGGAGTTTCCAGGCTAAATATCCACCCTGTACATAGACAGCTTTATTCCTTAAGCTACCTATCTCGAGTCCTTTCCCCAGTTAGAAGCATTTTCAGAAATTTAAAAGGATAAAAATTCAGTTTCATCTTTGTTTTCTAGTCCTTATTTAATGTCTCAGAATTCCATGTGGATAGTTATTGACCCATGGAGGTTCTTTTATACTTTTTGATTTCAATCTATCTTACCTTGTAAGAAATAAAGCATGAAACTGAGTCAGCAAAAAGCATACAGGCAGCAATTCCCCATCATGTGTTACATGTACATAGCAAGAATAAACAGCAGATGTCAGCACTAATCCAGAACTTGAAATCACAGAATCACAGCATATGCATGGAATTTAATCAGACCCCACTTTACTGTCCTCAAAATGCATATAATTAGAATGTGAAGCAACTCATCAAAACTTCTGCTTGGAAACACAAATATATTTATATTTAAAGAACCTTAATAAATTTTATATGTCACTTCTACATGAGTACTCTGAAATACTCCAGCTAGCAAGGGAACATGTGTCTACAGATAGGTTTTTTGCTTCAACTGTGCCCTAAAAGACCACTCATTCCATACACCTCCCTAAAAATAGAATTATTTTTTTAAAAAATGGCTTTAGAGGAAATATCTTGGTAAAGGGCAAGCACAAAGGTTCAAGAGACACCTAATGAGAAAGAAACAGGCCTGAAAGTGAAGGACAGAGAATCAGAAGCCTCTTGGTGCAGTTGGCTGGCGAGGGCTGTAGTTCAGCCTTGCTTTGGGGTAGAACAGAATGGGATAAGTGAATGAAATGGGTGTAAGAACACACCTTCTGCAGCCAGATGTACAAGACTCCCTATCTGTGAAACAAGACCTACAAACCACTGATGATTTTCCTGGAAATAAAACATAATTTAGCAGTGCAAGTACACACAAACCATGTGCATCTGCATGCTGAACTACATGAAGATGTGGTAACAGGAGAACAGAATCCTCCCTGCCTAGCCACCGCCACTTGGAAGTCAATGCATGATGGATTCCTTCTGAGGGACATGCAGCATGCACTAACACACTGCCTCCCAATCCCTGGAAACTCTTTCACCTCTTGAAAAAGAAGAAAAAAGATCATTTAAAATGGGTTAGAGATTGCATGGGTATTTCCTGCCGGCATGAAGCACAATGATCTCTTCATGGTTTTGACCACTGTCACTAGAGATACAAGAACCTATGCAATACCTATGACAGAGCCCAGGACTGCTCTTTCCAATATCTGTGGTGGGATCTGTAAAATCCTGCAGCAATCTGATGTCTGCAGTAAATCCTCCCTGACAAGGCTGCTCCTAACAGGAATCTTTCAAAAATAGGAAAAAATACTAGTCAAAAATAGTAGCAATTGTTATATCAGTGCTTAGAAATACGTGGGTTTATTCTGTTGTGGTTCTTTTCCTAGCCTTCGGAAGCGTGTTCCATCAAAACCAAAAAAGGATAGGCTTAATGGATTTCTTATCTACAACTATAACTTGGTCTCCAAGGATCACATGTTCCTCAACTGACATTGAATGGAAGAGGACAAGAAATATACCCAGGACCAACTATAAAAATAGCTTGGCTATTTAAAATCATATTAGTTATGGTTACAAAAGCAAATTGACAGCTGTTTACATTATGAACTTAAAAAACTCAGATAGTTCCTCCTGAGCCAAGAGCTAAGTCTCAGTCTGAACCAACTGGCAAGGTGCCCATAGCTACCTTTATTTTTCAGCAACCACCACCACATTACATCCAACTGCCTTTTCTTGTCATTCTTTGCTCCCTGAACTTTTTTGCTCTGTTATTTAAAAAAAAAAAAAAAAAAAAAAAAAAAAGAGTAAAACAATTTGGTTTGATTCATCTTCTCTGACCAGAAGAACATAAGAGGTCATCAATCTTAACTTCTCTGTCAGCACAAATATGTCAAATCAGAATTAAGTGGTGGAAAAATTGTTGAGGGAGAAAGTGGAAAAAACAAGACAAACAAAATGGAAGGCAGTTGTCAGAAGAGAGGAAAAGAAAAGAACTACTGCTGAGCTGCTATGCTGCCACTAGCTGATGCTCTGTCAGGCTAGAAGCTTCATTTTTCACGCAAAATCAGAGAAACTGTGATACCTGAGAAGGGCTGGAGGATTTTCATGAATTCAGAGAAAAAATAGGAAATTAAATTAATTCTCCTGTGAATTAACAATGCTTTAATCTCCATTTCTTTAATGACAAAGAAATTCTCCTTTGAAATTAGTTGTATCATCTTTTCTTTGCAGGGTACTCCAGTGGAGGATTACAGTCTTCTCCTGCCTTCACCTGTGAACTGCTCTCCTCAAAGTGTCTTCTCTCCTCTTAAGGGGTGACTGGTTCTTTTCCAAACTAAAGCACAGAAGACTGAATTTTCTACTCATTTCAGCACTCTATGCACAACAGATGCTCTTATGCATTGCCCCAAGGGATAGTATGGGCTCTGTTACACTACGAAGATGAAGAAATTCCAGCAGCTCCACAAGTAAAGTTAAATCACACACTGTCTACCATAAATGTCCCACATCTAGACTTCTGATATAAAAAGTGCTGACAAAAACTTCACCTGTTCTGTATTACCTCTCCAGCAATGACAGAATAAGAATTAAAGTATGTTGGATGAATAAGTAGTTAAAATTCTCTATTCTTAGAATTCCCTGCCAGCCAGAAGAAACATTGAATAGCTGATGGGTGACCTTTCACTTACCTCAGTGGCAGGCAAGGTTAGCTCCAAACCAAGCACAACAGAACAACCTGACCACACATACACAAGGGTGACCTTTATGTCAGAAACTTCTGTAAATATTAAAAGGAAAGTGAAAAGAGGATTTTAGCCACTGAAGAATGTCTAGGAATCTGGGAGACATTGAGGACAACAATACAAATGCATAGTATGTCGAAGGTTCTGTCTCGCAACATATCTGTTTTTTATATTTGCATATATTTGCAACATATCGCAAAATATCCAAAGTAATTTCTTTTCCCCATCCATCAGTATCTTTTCTATCCCACGTGGACAAGGTCTCAGCCAGACCTTTCTCATCAGAAGTGTACCTCATTCATGCACTGGGTGAACAAATAAACTGCATTATCTGTGATTTGAGAGGGAGGAGGGGTGCATTTAAAAAGGGGCAGAGCTGCTTATTATCTAAGCCGTGTTGGCTTTGTGTTCCAAGTAATTTTGGTCCCTGCAGTCATTTCGCATGAGAGCAAGCAGCAGCCAGAAGCTGGACCCTGCAGGGCACTTTCTCCTGATGTCCCTTCCTCTGAATCCTCCCAAGGCAGAGAGGACAGATGTTTCTGGGCCACCAGAGCCCAGAGGGACCTTCAGATGAAGAAACCCCAAAGTCTATCAGATGTTGCTGACAGTTTCCAGTGAATGAATATAAATTAACATAAATATGCCAAAAACTTCATCCTGGTGGAATGGAACAAGAGAATCACCTAACGTAATGAATGCAAATTTCTTCAGTTCACTGCTTGCTTCCTGAAATTGTTCTGGGCTGCTAAAAAGTAATTATTGATACACAGAAGTGTACTGGGTGCTAAAGGGAGCTTTCAAAACGCAGAGATTTTTTGAAGGTAGAGCTGTAATTTGTGTGCAAACAAGTGAGACTGGTTAAATTTTTTCAAGCACCTCTATAAACAAGGCTATTCATGAAATGCTGAGTGAATTGGAAGTAGGTGGTTCTCTCAGGAATGCTATCATACATTTTCTTTAAAGGAGCTTCTGACCATTCAGTAGCTCCTTTGTGCACCTTTATTCCTTATCTGTGATCCCATCTGTCACAAGACCTTCTATGTCCTTAAGTATTACCCCTTATGTGACCACTCCAGTATAAAGCAGATTAAATATTTATGTGTGACATAACTACATGCCAGTGGGCAGAGTGAGTGAATATGAGAATGCAGGCCTGTGCAGTCACATAAACGCCTGACTTTGGACAGAAAAAGATGCTACCTCCATCTGCTTGCAGGGATACCACAATTTCTTGCTTATCACTTCACGTCACAGAATCACAGAATTAACTAGGTTGGAAAAGAACTCTGAGATCATCAAATCTAACCTATGACCTAACACCACCTTATCAACTAAACCATGGCTCCGAGTGCCACATCCAGTCTCTTTTCAAACACCTCCAGGGACAGTGACTCCACCATCTCCCTGGGCAGACTCCGGTGCCCAAAGGAGTTTATCAGGTTGACAGGATTGTGTCAACCATCCTTTTTGGATAAGAACACAGACATTTTTGGATTTTCAGGACATTTGACTTGTTTCAATTATCAACAGTGGAACATATTCTAGCAGAGGATTCTTTAGGCAGTACTCGTAGAAAAGTAGAATTTAGCTCATTCATCCATTCAGAGAGATACAGTGATAAAAAGAATTGTGTGTTCTATCTAGTAAAGACTTTTATAATTTCACACACCTTGTCACAGTATTATCACTTACCCTTTGTTTCAATAACAGATTGCTGCAAAACCATGAGCAGTTCTTTAATATTTTGCATTTTTCTTACTAGCTGCCCACTGATTCAAAGCCTTATTTAAAGAGAGATTGACTCTTTTAATCCCAGCTTACCATTGGGAAAAACTCAGAATAGTATTTGAGAGCCTCATACACATTCAAGAATTTAGTTGCACATACTGGCCATGAGAAAGGAGCTACTATTGTCCCTATCTTTGTATTTGGAGAATTAATGCATTGAAGGACTGAAATCAGATTTACTCTAAATGCCTATTTTAAGAAAATGAGGGTGTGAATGTTACAGCTCCAGCTCTAAACAGTGATTTTGCAGTAATTCCAAGTCAAACACTTGGGATACAGCCTCCAGGTCCCTTGTGACCCTCTTATTCCTCTCCTCCTGGACTCATGAAAAAGCAACCTTTGCTTCAAGATCCTCCCTGCCTTCCACTCCTTTTGCTATGATTTATACCCAAACTTCAGAAGAGCCTTAGGGCAGCAAGGGATTGAGATTTGAACTAACCACAGCTCAATAGAGAGCTGGCTAAGTAGGGATCTGAAGCTGAACTTCTCACTTCTTGCAAAGTCATTATAGCAAAAACCAACAACCATCTCCATCAATACTTGGACTTAGTTGAATTTGAAGGAAGCTTGTTTTTGTCAAGCAAGCTAAGTTCAAGAAGTTACTTCATGGAGGGTCTCTTCACTTTTGGACCCTAAATGCTCTCAAAAAAGATGAATGTGCTGAATTAGTCTGGTAGAAAATCATAGGCATACCCAGGAAGAGGGTATTTTCAATGTATTTTCTATCCTGTGTTTAGTATTTACTTCATTTCCTGCTGAATTCTCTGTTCTTTAATGCCTCTAATTCAGTCTTGCTCTGAAGCTGCACCTCTGCCCAACTGCTCTATATTTTATGGTATACTCTTAAAAAAAATTTCTTTCTTTGTGTGTCCTCTTCTCAGTATCTTACAGAACTCTCTTTCTCACAGCTGCCATCTGCTATTCTGTTTTTTGTCCATATATTTATATATATTCTAGGACATCTCCCAGGCCATATTTTGGTTCTTTCTGGCACAGCGAGAGATGATCTCAGCACATCCAGTTGTGATGTCAGGACAAGTCCTTCACATCTCACAAATGGCTTACTTTGCTTACCCAGAAGCAGCAAGAGCCAGGTTGTTCCCAAGAAAAGATTCTTTTTTCACACAGGAGTGATGTGTCCTCTGTAATATTCGATCCAAAGCCACAGGTGGTGCTCCGGCAGCAGATCTCAGAGGCAGTCTATAGCAATAGCTGCAGCCTTGGATGCTTGAACACTCATGAAGCATGCCAAAGAGCCTCTCCTTTTCCACCGAGCTCTCCACAGGGGCCCTGAGTATGGCATCCCCCACCCCTGTCTATGTTGGGACCATTTCCATTTTCCTTGTACTGTTACACATCAACAGCAAAACCAGAAAACCATGGTACACTGCTTACATTATCAGGTGTATCTACCTCATCCCAGTTGCTGACATGTACAAGTTTCCTGTCCTACTTCTTACAAACGCGTACTTCTGGTTATTATAAAAAATATACTTTGCAAAAGATCACTAACCCATACAATGCCCGAGTCTAATCCCATACACCTAAATTCTACTGAAGTTAAGACATAGGGACAAAACTGCTGAGAAATTTAGATGGAAACCCAGCCTGGCTTGGCCAGAAATGCTGCTCAGCTCTGTCATCTCCTCCTTCCGCACCAACACAAGCAGCCTGTGAGCCCTTCCCATAAGCTCAATATTTCCATCACAGCACAATATCCCTGCCTTTTTCATGACAGGTAGCCAGTGCCACTGTTTGTCTTAACAGCATGAAACAAACTGGGAAGACCTATGGGAGCAGTGTTACCTCCAGATCTCTGCTACCTACTAACCCAGCTGGGAATACCCTGTGGCTGAGAGCAGTCCTCTGCTCCTGCCCAGCACCCAGCCGAGGCTGTGGGGCTGGTGCACACACTTAGTGCCCCATGTCCCTGAGTGTGTGCTGTGGCTGTCCCTCACAAAGGTGGAGATGGACTCATAGGTTTCAACTCACTGCAGCTTTGCTGCCTTGGGACAACCACAACACCACAACCACACTATCATAATTAGTAACACACTGCTGTTTTCCTATTCTTTTACAGAATTTGTCCATAGCCTAAGAAATGCTGTAAGATAACTCAGCTATTGTATTACTTCTGATATTACTTCTGATTGTTCTATCACAATCTGCTGAAATAGGCAAAACTATCCCAGTTACTGATGCAGCCGAAATCCAGTTCTATGCCAATATTTAGTTCTTAATTGTAGAGGAAATTAAAAATTATTTTTAAAAAATTAAATACCCAGATAAAGAAAACAAGAATGTTCAACATATCTACTTCTCCAGAAAAAAAGCAACATTATTATTTTAAATATAAACATCATGTAAGCAAGGGGGGACTGTAACCAGCTATGCTCATGCTTTGCATGATTGATAATTTTAATATTTTGATGCTTCTAATTTTTACATCCTTTTTTATTTGTTTTTGAACATTTGGGGCAGGGTGGGAGTTGTATGCATTTAAAAACTCTGAAAAGCAAGAACACTGGCCTAGAAATTCTTGGAAAGAATGTAGCTGTGCTATGTAGAAAGGAACAGCTTTGATGTATTCGAGGAAGTGCTCCTGCTGAGCTGGCATTTTATAATTTGTTTCTGTCCAAACCAAAGTACTCGTGCTGATTCATTAGCAAAGGATCTGCTCTTTGCCAGATCACACTTCTCTATGCCAATCTGCTTTTGCCAGGCACTAGCAGTTCCTCTACATGGCATGTGCATAGCTTCTCCAACACGGCCATGTACTGAAGCCAGTGGCAAAGGAATACCAGGACTGGTTTTGCCTTTAAAACAGACTACTTAAATATGTGGAAACATTTGTTAGAGTTGTACCAAACTCCAAAGATTTTCAAGACCTGCAGTTTGCATGACAAACATGTGCCAAAACCTTTTCTCAATTAAGCAACGCAAACATGTCTATTTCTGCATCAAACATGCAGAGTGTGTTGTGGTCAGATGCAAAGCTGTCTTTGTGCTAAATGAACAGTATTTCTAATGTGAAACTCCTGACTCCTTTTCCCTTGTTTTGCATCATCTCTGACTGTCATCCTCCATCTTCATTTTGTTCACCAGCAGCACCTGCCCACCCTTCACCAAAGCTTCTATTCCACTTAAGAGTTTCCACCTCTTCCTCACATTTGGGCAAAGGAAGTGATGCCTGTGGGGCTGTCATAACACAGATGAGACCCTCCCATTTTATAAAATGTTATCCTTCTATAGTAGCTGAACCCTAAAAGGGAGAAACCGAATCTCCACCTAGCAACTCTGTTTCTTAACTTCAAAATTTACATCAGGGCCCAAGTTTCCTGCCATCTGCCCTGCTGGCTGCATATGATATTTCTTTTATGTCACTTTTGTACCGGGGACGGTGAGAAAAAGCAACATAGGCCTCAGTCCAGGAAGGAATGAAATTATTTATTAATTTCCAAACTCATTTATATAACCTGGTTTGCTTGAATGGCATAAAGTTATTTATCCTTGACCATACACCTCTTAGAATGATTGGTTAAACCCTACAATACCCATTTCAAAATATTTCTTCAGTCAGTATCCCAACAAGCTGTGCATAACAAGCTTGCAGGTGCAAGATAAAGTATTAGTTTACAAAACCCTCTCACTGTTTACAGCTAGCGTGTATGTGAGAGCAAGACTTTCACACGATGCTGGCAGAAAGCTGTAAAATTTCTCTGCATCAAACTTTCAGCATCCACACCTTTATCTAAAAAAATAGTTTATTTTCTAATTGTCTTAGCAATCCAGTGTTTTTAGTATTTTTAAAAAATGGTTTGTCTAAAGATGTCTAAAAAGAAAAGGGAATCTATTATCTCTGATAATATCACTGGTGTTACAGAAGTGTTTCAAAATACCTTGGTCTTTAAAAGATGCATCTTGCAGGAATGACAAGAGTAGGATCACCAGTTGCACCTACAGAGAGTCAAGACATGCCCTCCCAACGAGGCAGAGCCCAGAGCTGTGCTGGGCAGCGCGGATGGGGAGCTGCCTTCTGCAGCAGAGCTGCCTCCCCAGTGCAGTAGCTGCTCCTGAATATGAACCTGTCCTCTTTCTGGCTGCCTTAGAGCTTTTTAAACTAACACCTTTTGCCTCACTATTGGAGTAGTATAACAACATTTTGGAGGAAAAATACCAAGTGCTGAATATTATCTGATAGTTTAAACTAGGGGTGTTGGAATGGTTTTAGCATAAAAACACGGTAGGAACACTGGACATCCAGGTTGACTCACACTATTTACACCAAACTCACTTTTAACATGGGTTACCCAGAAGGTTTTCATTAAACAAACTGATATCACTACATGTCTATTTTGCACCTCTGCAAGTGTAACTGTTCCTGTGTAAGAAAGCTGGATGAGACTGCATATGCAAAGACACAGAAGTCTATGTTCAGTGTCTTCCTAGATCAAGGAAACAACCTATTGTGGAATAAACCAGGCACATCTGAAATTAATTTTCTACCTGACCTCCCAAGATTAAAGAGCTTTTCTTGGTCTAGTGTTTGTTTGCAAAATTATGTTAAATTATCCTCTTAAATGTGTGCATAAGATAGATGCCTGTTTCAGTATCTGGGTGATACAGGACTGCTTGACGCAGGGGCAAGGTGATATTTAGCTAAGCATTAGAGACATGTGAGGAGCTGATGCCTGTCTCTAAACCTGTGATTTACCATAGCAAACAAGGAACCAAAGGACACATGATTGTGTAGTTAAGCCGTTAATTATGATGGGAGCAAATTTGAATTCCTGGTCTAACTTCCAGCACCATTTCTGCATTCTGCATTAAACTATCATCAGTTAAAATAAAAAAATAAGTAATGGGAAGGGAAGCTTGAGTCAAGGTAGGTTCTCTGTCCTCCACAGCAGGGAAGTTCTCCTGTGCATCCTTGCTCTCCACCCTGATTTCTGGGAGGCCTATGAATCTAACCAACAATATGGTTCCACTCAAGAAGACAAGTGAGAGACCAGGAAAAGAAGCTCTCAGTGTCCAGCCCATGATATCTAAAAGCCAAATATGATTACACAGAGATCCTCTACACTTGATTTCTTCTGCAAATTTATGGATAGCCCAGGTTTTCCAAAAATTGTCATCAAGCTTAAACATTTCTAAGTAGACTTAAAGGCAAAAGCAGATACCTTTCAGGGTAATCTTGGCCTAACTCCTTCCCCCTAAGCATTTATGTAGAGAGGCTACAGTATTTCAAAACTGTCTGCAAGTGGCAACACGATACTGTACTATTTGTTCAATTAGTTACTCAACACACAGATAGACTCAAGATAATATGCTCAGCTATATTTCCAAGGTATTCTGGAGGCAGGCCTCAGCTTACTATTCATATGCTTTGAACAAAATGAAAGCTGCGTGGGTGCAATTCGTGGTCAAGCTTGACAGTCTATTAGCTTGGGCCACACAGCTCCTGCTGGACTCATGGCATGAGCAGAGCAAGGGGACAGCTGCCTGAAAAGGACAATTTAGACATCCACTCATATATAGCTCTGACAGCAAAGAGTTATTGACTTCATAACATAGAAATCTGAAAAATATATCATTTAAATAAACAAAGGAGGGCTAAACATACTTACTGATTTATTTTCTTCTCCACTGCAAATTCTGTAATTTTAAGAAAATGTTTGAGCCACCAAAGATTTAAGTAGCTAAAGACTGAGACACGGCTTCACCAAAAAGTAACCGTCTTTCTGAGGAATACAAATAGAAAATTTGAAATAGCTGTTATAATTTAAAAACAGATGGAACCCGAATCTTTAAAAACATATTTTACACTTTCTGCTTCATGACTCCAAGGTGCTGCCAAATTGCATGAGTAGATGGCAGTCAAAGTAATAATGGGCATTTTCACTTGCTCTCTCCTCTCATACACATATAACACATACATACAGAGAGAGAGCAGATTCATGGGAGTGGAATTTGAATGAAAGAATTTCTGGGCATTTGTTTTTCTATTTTACTCTCTAAGGCCCTCAATTCTTCTAAGAAACAAGTCAGCCCTTGTTTTGTTCCTTGACACATCACGAAACTTAGATTAACATTGAATAGAAATTAAGGATGAGTGATGGAGTTTAACAGATGACTAAAATAATATTTGTCTTTCAAACACTAACTGATTACAAAGCAGGATTGAGCTGTTAAGGAATTTAAAGTACTTAAATTCAAGAAAATGCATAACCCCTCAGTGGTAATACATATCTCCATTTGCTAAAGCTCCTTCTTCCTCTTTGCAGGGTCATCCTGATACCTACATACCTTACATCAAGGCACAGTAGTCGAAGGGATGAAAGAAAAGAAAACTAATGCTCATCCATGTATATGCTAATGAACATATGGGGAAATTTTAAAAGAACAACACACTTTACATTTCCTCAGCAGAAAAGGTTTCAAACCCTCAAACCTGGCACTTTGAAACCTGAAAGTATTCATCTATTATTCAGGTACCAAAATATGTAAATTTCTTTTATATAATTTTGAAATAAATGGGTTTATAAGATGCACTAACAATTTGCTGCAGTTAAGTCAGAGGTATTCATTCCCTGTGGAGCTGGATTACTAGCTCTCTATCTTGATTTTCATGAGACCTTCATATTTGTATTTTTCTGGCACATAAAAATATTGCATCTTGAAATGCTGTCTATGCTATCTTATCTACTGTGAAATTGATAGCTTGCATTTCCCCACACAGTGTTATTTCCTTCTACAACAAGATCTGGTGGCTAAAATTTAAAGTCCTCTAAAGGTCCCTTCCAACCCAAACCACTCTATGATTCTATGATCCTGCAGTTCTGTGATTCTGTGGTTTATTCAAAGGAACAGATATATGCAGAAATTTTTGGACACCTTTTATGTTAAAGAATAAAAAAAAATTTTTTTTAATTAAATGAAATGAATTGTTTTATCTGGAAACACTTTTTAAGTTTCAATGCTTTAATCAGCATTAGAAATCTGGTTATACCTAGGTGAAATATTTTTGAAGTTATTTCAATTGATCTACTTTTCTGCAATTTTAAATGTCATCAAAATGTGGTTTTTCAAGTAGTCACTGATAAAATCAGAAATCAATGGTGACAAAATAATTTTTAAACAACATAGTAAGTTATAGAAAACTCATAAACTGCAAATAAACTAATTTCACCAAATACATTGCAAACAAAAGAGTGTTTGAATAGATCCACAAAGAAATCAATATACAAGGGATAAAAATTTGCACATGTAGACTCAGGTTTTAGATCATTTCCTTTTCTCATGCAACTTATAATGTAATGCTTTACTATACTGGAAGTTGCAGCTTCCTGGAAATGTCCTTAGTCCTTTTGATGTCAGCTTGTAATTTCCTTTACTTTTAGTGTATATACTTAAAGCTACTTTACTCTATTTTTCAAGTAGATATTATTTGTACTGTCCCATGCCCATGATCCAAGAAAGTGTTAATCATGTATATGTTTACATGCTTTCCCAGATATTTTTGAACTGCAAACTAAAATCCGAACTCCACATATAAAATGAATCTTTAATTTTTCTTTTCAAACTTGGTATCTGAATTGGCTTTTTCAGCTTCAAAATCCAAAAGGTTTCTTTTATTCAATAATTAGTAATAATTATGATTTAACTATGTTTTAGGTATTTTATTTTCTTCCCACTCGGGATATAAATATTTCCACAGTGACAAGTAAAATATGTCATCTCATATTTCACAATAAATAAAGCCTGAATAAACATGGTAACAGTTGCTGATTAATTTAACAGATACATCTCTGGATTTTAAAATTTGCTATCAGTAATTATTCAGACCAAATCCCTTTGGTCAACAAATATGAGTTAATGATAGACACAAGGTAGGGCAGGTATTCAAGTTCATGAGGTCATCTCCTTTTCTTCTGAATCTGGTCGCATTTTGTTCTCTAGCAAACCAAAGCAGATTGATTGCAATGAAGTATTGTACTAGTCTCAACTCAGAGAAATCATAACTAGGAACAGTTTTAAATTATCACTAGATAAATCCCTTTTTTCCCTACATTGTAGATGGAGAGTCCAGCATTTTAGTGCTTTTTGCATAATCACATGGTGCAGTCTGTGGCAATTTAGCCAGACACGATATTTTACTTGTGTTCTATCATTTCATTCTGAGCTTATTTAACCCTTCCTTGACATTGCTGTAACATTGTGGTCAATTTTGAAACCATGTAATTATTGAAAATAAAATGTTATAATATTTTTCTTTTAAAATTTTCTAAATAAATATTGCAATTTTCTGGGTATTTCTAGGCTCAAACTGGACCTCAGTCCATGGTTAGTTTCAGCCCATCTCATATACAGCATATTCTAATCCCTCTGGATGTAAATTGATTTGTCTGTGGGCTCAGAAAGGGTTATAACTTCCTTAAGAGCAATAGGCTACTTCAGAGAAGTGAAAACAGTTAAAATGCCATTCCGATGTCTATATCCAGTCTTTTCTTCTCCTGTGCTTTATCCTGTGTGTTGGATTTCCAGAGCTGTCTATGACAAGAAAGAATACAGAACTTCCAGGCTATTGAAAATCGTGTTTTGAAAAAAAAATAAAAATAAAGTAAAGCCTACTAAACCAATAATGGATTTATGTTCTTTATTTTTTTTTATATTCCTTACGGATTGCAGCTCAGGCAGAACTAATCAGTCCCAGCCTGCACTAAGATTAGACTGTCCAATACTTCCCATTACTGACCTGTGATGTAAGTTCCCTATAACTTTGTCCAGTTTTATTTGGGCTAGATTTTTCCATAGCAGATAACAAGCTAAGATAAACACTTTATATGCCTTATACATAACTTCCATGATTCAACTGCTAATGATCAATATTAAGAAAAAATATGACCCAATAAATCTCTTCAAGTTTTGAAATAAAACCTAGAACTTTAGCAGTGGGCTTGTTGAGCTGGAGGAACTACCTTCCACAGCTGGCCAAACAAAGACTTCTGGAAAAATTCTTAATGGGAACAGCAACAGCAAACAGAGGAACATCATAAAATATTATGCACATTTATAAAAGTGACATGACCTAAGAATTCTTGATTCTTTCATTTCTATATCCTTTGAGAGCCTTAACTCACACCTTAGAATTCTGTTAGGATAATTTTGTGTGTATATTGATATGTGTATTTCAGTTTAAATTATAAAATAATCTTTAAAGAAAGATGAGGAATATAAGGCTACATAAACTCAAGAAATATCAGCCATAAATGGATTGTATAAAAGTAATATGAGCAAAACAAGCAAGATTGTTCTGCTCATTTAAACGTCTTAGTTTCAGAGAGGCTTGTGAAACAGGTTGTGTAAAATTGTGAAACAGATTGTGTTAAATAAGATTCTTTCTTCATCTTGCAAATTTTTCCCCATAATTTATTATTAAAACATATACCAGATAATATAGTTCATGTAAAATATGGTACATTGAGTCCTTTCCTAGGAAATAGAACAACTATGCTGAGTCCAGCCACTAATTAGTCCAATTAAATGCAAAGCCAGACAAATAATTTCACTTTTAAGCATGAAATCCTGAGTAGACTCCATTTTACTTCATGAGCAAATGCTTATAACTTGAAATATTTAGAACTGCATTATCCCTAAATATATCCAAATTCAAATTTAGTTCTTGCTGAGATTTTGCAGTACTCTGTTTAAATTAGAGCTAATGAAATTAGCTTAATAAAAGCTAAAACATGAACTATGGTGATACTACTATTGGCATTTGCATGCTTAGAATAAGACTTATGTGTGTGTATATATATATATGTACACAATAAGGCATTGTAGATGGCAAGATAAGTAGCCGAGACAGATGAGAAAAGTAGACAGATCTTGTTCCTGTCATTGGTATTAAATTCTTCCCAGAGCCTTTGCAATTTACTTGCAAAGTCTGCATAGATTTTAGGATGTTGGGACAGGGGCTTGGTGGCTGAGTTTTTGGTTCTGGACATTTTAAAATATTAGCCTCAGAAATTGTTTTTAGATAATATTGCCTAATTTTCCTCTTATTTATTTCCCATGTTCATGAAGAAAGCAAGAAATGCTTCATTCTCTTCAGATTGGTATTTTTTGGAATGTCACTATAATTCTCCTCCCTTCATTTTGTAACACAAATAACCTTGTTATTCATCTTATGGTTTTCCATCTTCTAACTCAAGCAAATATTAGTAATTGTGGTAGAGATTTTAGCTTAGCTGCAGTAAACCTTTCTCCCTGTACCTGGATCTGCCCAGCAACACCTTGCTCAGTGGCTAGCACATCTCCCATGAATGCACCAGTGCCCTGCACGTGCCAAAAAATCTGCCTTTAAATGGTAAGAAAACACCTCAGGCTGCAGCCCAGACCACATCAGGTGCTTGAGCTTGGCCTCCGGTGGTGTGTGAAGGGGAGATCGCTGGCTATGGACCTTTGGCTAGGGCTGCCTGAGACAATCAGGAGCCTGAGTGTTGACACAAGGGGGGGGGGGGGGGGGGGGGGGGGGGAAGGGGGTCTATCCTATTAGCATGTTTAATAACATTTTAAATTACTTCTCAATGAATCTCAAGTTCAGGACAAGTCAGACTTTGTTTAATACACACTGAAACTAGAATAAATTAACACAGATACTTCTTACTCTATTCTAGACTATTATCAAGATCTCCTGCTTTTAAAATACAGTCATCAGTCTTTTGATATGATACTGTTCAAGACCACTTAATATGTGTAGTTCCTTTAGAAAACAATATTTCTCCATGCTTAACATAACATTCCTGGAACAAGAAGTCATTCTGCATTTCACCCTTCCAGCCTCAGAAATCAACTGTGCTTGTTGCATGTGTGTTTTATTTTGTTTGGCTCCATTTTTCCCTTAGTTTGGAGATCAAAAAAGTGAAGCTGTTCTGTAAAAATAAGGTCTGTGTGAATTGAAAGGAAAAAAAAGGGAAGAGAATGGGGAACATTTCATTCTATATGAGTTGTACCTAACAGTTTTATTAACAGTGTGCTTCAGATGTTTTGCATTAAAATTTAATATAGAGAATACTGAATGAGTTCCAAAATCAAGGGCATTGTTGGATAAATGCTATCACTGTGCCCAAGTTCTGAATTTTTCTGACATAAAATTGCTTGCCTGCAATTAAAGGTCCATTATTCTACCCTAAGGCATAAGTAAACACTGATAATAAGGATTCAAATTATCATAATGGTTTGTATGAATTCTATCAATTTTTATTCTCTTAGTTTTGTGCTTTTAACAGCCATTATATAGTGATATTAATATTGATAATTACTACAGGCATACATTAAATACTCTATTTTAGTCTCATCCCAGTATCAGCCTGTACTTACAAGCAGTCTGTCTTCCACAATCTGCTCCACCATTTTCTTATTGCACATTTTTAATTTTTGTTCTAGATATCCATCTCTCTTACTTTTACTGCCAAGTCATGATACTCTCTCACTTGTCCTGTGGTTAAGATATATTTTCGCAGGATAAAACACAAGTGGGCTGAAAGGAAGGACTGAGGAAGGGAAGGAGAGAGCTAAGAGACTCCTGGAGAAAAAGGCGTGCTGATTTTCCAAGTGCAGGGATGATGATGCAGCTGCTGGAACACACTGGCTTAGAACACTGTGACGGTTTCTTATCTATTTTTGCGGTATCACCACACATCAGTAACCTCAAAAACTCAAAGAGTTTTTCCTCTTTCAAAACATCTCCATTTTGGTTCTGAAGGTGAAATGTCCTGGAAGGTTTGAACTAAAAAAGTGGTAGGTTTTTATGTAGACTCAGGAAGCCATGCTTTTCTTAAAATAAACTAATTTGAAAGTGCCAAAAGACTTAAACTCTTGTTACTGACTTACTTTTCTTTGATTTTTTTTATTTCAAAAGAGAGGAATAACTACAAAAATAGACCTGGAAATACTATTTAATCACATGAACAAAGTATAA
The DNA here is from genome assembly GCF_041296385.1 of Aphelocoma coerulescens. Taxonomy (NCBI): domain Eukaryota; kingdom Metazoa; phylum Chordata; class Aves; order Passeriformes; family Corvidae; genus Aphelocoma; species Aphelocoma coerulescens. The sequence goes on along the minus strand of NC_091014.1, from coordinate 32,056,541 downwards.
TAGATATTTACCCAATTAAGAAATCAAGAGGTAGAAAATACCAAAGGTTGTATAACCTTAATTCACTTTTCTAGACATGGCTATCAGTGATTTGGTTAAAATAAATGATGCTCTCGCTACCCCATGTTTACTGAGCTGCCTGCACAGCTCAAGCAGAAGCCACATGGAACAGCTCTTCCACTCCCATTGCACTGCCTGGAGCAATAGCCCAGCTTTGTCCATGGGACAGGTTAATATTTTGTGTCCTCACATGCCAGTCTCTTACTGAGGCAACATTATATAGGATTCTATGGATTTTTATCTGTATAAAATTTAGAGCTGGTTGTATATGATAGGACTTTACCTGGTCTTTGTGATTGTTTGTAGGGATTGTAGCATTCATGCTATCAGGTATAATCCTTGCTAAAAATGCTTTTCAGTGTGCAGACATCAGCACTTGTTTGATGCAGTTTTCTGTATGTATTCCTACTGTTTAAAAACACTTATTTCCTATCAATTTTATATCTATAAAATAAAGACCAGTAATTGAGTATATATTGCCTGTATTCCCAAAGTGCATTTCACCCATGTGATGGGCATAGTGTTTCAATGGCCAGTTCCAGAGCTAAGAAGACATGAAGTGCCATAATGGGGTGTTCATGTGCCCTTTAATGCCTTGTCCTGCATATTCTCTGGTACGTAATAGTATGCATTGTTTAAATAAACGAGCAAACACATTTGTCCTCAGGAAAAGAGTACATTTGCAAGTAAAATGCAAAATATTTTTAAGCAGAATCCAATTAATTTCTGAGGGCAATTTGTCTGCATATTTGGGTTTGGGGCTTTTTGAAAGTTGGCCTAGGTAATTATGGTAAACCAGCAGTATTACTCTGTCTTCACTCTCATATTAAAAGCAGACTTCTGTTTAAAGAAACTTCCATTTATTTTTCTCCTTGGGAATGTATGTAGTTCGTACTGGATCATAACTGGGTATTTGTGAGTCTTGGTTAATTTTTCTTGTCAGTAGCCTTGATGGGAAAAAAGGGATTTAATCAAATGATTTAACATTATCTAGGCAAGAATTAAGTAACCATGTTCATACTATTCTCATGAGACACTTCGTTAACCCCAGTGAAAATATTCATCTGAAGGAAATGAACAAGATTAAGCTTTCTGACTGCTAACTAATTTGTGTGATGTCAAAATGGATGTCCATGTAGTCTGAATATTAAAAATTGAGCTAAGGATAGAATTTTGATTCAGAGGATCATTTTTCTAATTTAAGTGACTGCCAACTCATAAAATGCAAGGTTGTTTCTGATAATGCAGTCTAGCAGTTCATCTAATTCAAAAAGAAATTTGCTAATATGTGAATTTTAGCACTTTTTCCCAAGGAATGTCCTTTGATTACATTTGGACATTCAGGGTTGCAACCTCAAGGCACACAGTGACAGGATTTTCTCCACTAATCAGAGAGAGAGATGATTTGCAACTGAACCATCTAGAGCAGCAAGACCTGGGACAGGGTTACAGAAGAATCCACTAAACCCCGAAAATTCAAAACTAAACTGAGACTTTGTCCTTTATTCATCAGATACCACAAGTTCTTGCAACAGGTCTTACATAACCTGCAGTAGATGCTGTAATACATAAACAAATTGTATTGAGCTAAGAGAAAAAAGAGTCAGTGTCTGGGAACGTCTTTGGTTTCATGAATTTGGTTTTACTCCTGGAAAAGAATTATCTTTCCAGTGATGACTGGTAGGAAAGATTTACATAGGCTGTGTTAACAGATACATTTTCTGACACATGTAGATTTTTACCCCTTGGGCAGAAAAAAGTGAATATTCAGATTAATGTGATTATCAAAATTAGGACTCAACTACCTATTTATTTTAGGCTACATATAGAAGTAGCCTAAAAAATTACATTAAAAATAAAACTTAAGTGCATCATACCAGCCAAATCAAGCACAAAGCAATTTCTTCTAGAAAAAATTCTGTGTGAATCTCTGGTTTGTGTGGAACCTATTTTAATAGGCTTTTGTAATTATCTTCCTTTTCCCTTAGTCTACATGTATATCCAGTGAGTCAAATTACATTTAAGATAAAAAGTAAAGTTCCACTAAGTATCTCTTTCATCAAACCTAAGGAAACAGTGAAGAGAATCACATTTCTCACAGGATGTATCTGCAGAAGGAACTGTAAATGTCAGTGCACATTCCTCATGGCTCAGTGTTTCTTCTTCTGTTAAATCTGTCCTGTTACAAAATACAAATAATCTTTAAGCTTTGTTTCTCAATGTTCATCAGGGTCTCCAGAAGGGTTGCTGCAGCACTGCATGATGAGCTCAGTGCTCTCAGCACAACTGGTGGCATGGGGTGGCAGGGGACAGCCACTGGGAGAGGCAGACAGTACTGGGCAGCTGACAATCCAGACATCAGAAGGTCATCATGAACTTTACTCGTCCCTAAGAACCAACAGTGCTGTAGCCAATTATTTCCCAGAGTTGGAATCTGGGGTTTTGTGGTCCACAGCCTGAAAGACCTCCAGGGGCAGCAGTCTGTTATGCATCATTACCTTCTCTCTACTCTTTAATAAATGAGAAACAAAACACAGTGAATTATAGGATTGAGCAGCTGAACCTGTGTTCTGCCAACAGTGTTAGACCACTGCAGACAGGGAAGGGGGCTTCACATGTGCCTTTGGATGCAGCTCTGTCTTTGCCTGACCCCACCTGTTACCATTTTCTTGAGAGTATTTCTCACCTATCATGTGCCCCACTACTCCTGGCTGACAGCAGGAATAATTGCAGCTTCTGAAAAAACACTAGAGCAGTCCCTGTTGGCACCTTTTTTGACTGTTGTCAGGCCTTGTACCCTCTCTGCTTTGCCCACATTTCTCTGCTCAGTGTAAACTTCTGTCCTTGCAAGGTGTGAGCCCTCCCATGATAGGCTCCATGGCAGCAGGGGGCTTGATCCCTGTGTTTGAGTGCAAGTGGGTTCCTGACCTCTGCAGAGCTTCCCTATGGAAGCTGAACATCTCAAAGTTTTTGTGCTCTGTCCAAAAGGATTTTATATCTATCAGACTTCCACTGAGAAAATGTATTTGCCAATTATTATATGGAAGATCAACTTCAAAAAAATTTTTGGAAGGTTTTATAACTAATTGCAAAAAACTGGCTGAGTATTCACCTTTGTCCAGGACAGAAAAAATAATTAGGAAATTGACTTCCTAGATTTCCTCTGATACCTCACAAACACAGAAGCAGAAGGGTGAGCATATATCCAAGACAGCCCAACTGTTTGCAGAGTTGCGTTGGGACCTGGCTCGAAAGAGATGAGCTTGGGACCTCCACAGGAGTCCTCTCCACCCAATGCACACAACAGTCTCAGCATCAACACAAGCATAAGGGCACAAACAACTCGAAGATGGCAGAAACACCCAAGTCCATCACTGCTGACAGGGAAAAAGGCTGTGCCACAAAACACCTCAGCTGGACTGATCTACAGCCTCAATTGGAAAGACCAAGGGGGTTGTGCAGGAACAGCAAGAAATGAGATGTCCCACCCCAACTCTCCTATGAGCATTTGTTTCAAAGAACAGCTGTTTTCTATAAAGCTGACTTGGAAATTGGTATCTTCCTACTTCTGAGAGAATTCATTCACTTTATCTTTTTACTGGCAAAAGTACTGTTTCTTTACAAAAGTGTTGTTTCTTTACATTCCTGCCAGCCCTGCAGAGCCACCTCAGCACTGAGGAGGTGAACCAGAGTCTATTTTGGCATAAAGCAGAAAGGACACAGCTTGATCTCAGATCCCAGGGTGGATTTTCAGTGCTGGCAGTCAAGAAAGTCAAGGTTTTATTTGTAAATTAAAAGAGGGGTCAACAGGAAAGTCACTGGAGAAAAAAAAACTAAAAAGCCAATATGGAACCCTACCATGCCATTTATAGTCTCTTTATAGATGAGACCATAGTTTGCGGAATGTAATTTGAGTTATAAATAATATTATTGTTTGTTTCAGCCAAAAAGCTGTAGCTCATTCAATTAAGAGAATGGATGTGTTTGTGTTGTGTCACTCATTATTTCTTTGTAAACTATATCTGTAATGATAATCTATGGAAATGTTCTTGGAGTGGCAAGGAAAAGGATAATAAAAGAACTTACACAGACATTTTCCAGTAAGAAAAATACCTGGGGATTATTTTATCTCTTTGTTCCCTTAAATCAAATAGCTGGAAACAAACAAACAAAAAATCCTATGCCAAAAAAAAAACAAAAACAAAAACAAACCAAACCACACAACAAAAACCAAAAAAATTTTAAAGAAAGAATAAATAAGGGAAGAAATGTGAATTGGCAGATTTGATTATGGAGTTCAATGTTAAAAAGGGACCATTTGTATCAATAAATCTGGGAGAGAGGCTTAGTCATTTTCTAAATCTCTTCAGCACCCAGCGTGTCCCATTCCCTTGGGTGGTGTGAGGTGCACACTCAGCAGTGAGCCACACAATATTGTATCAATCCGTAACGCTCACTTATTTCAAGCACCATTGATGAGGAATTACTATATGATGTCAAACAGAAATGTTCACTGAGAAAGAGAAAGAAACATTTCTTTTCAAATATTACAATTGTAAGCACTATGCCAAAACACAGATACAGCAAGAAATAAGTCACATTGTCCAGAAATCTGAGATGGCAATAGCAAAAGATTCATGGTATTTCTCTGAGCCATGTAATGCTGACATTTCATTTTTATAAAACTGATGATTTTTCTTCCCATTAAAAAAATTAATAAATTCAATTTTAAGAAAAATAAAACATTAAGCGTTATAAAACAATAATTTTAGCATCAGGTTGCAATATGTGGAATAGATTGCTTCCACCAGGATTAAGGCAGGTGGGGGAAAAGTCAAGATGAAATACATTCCTGTGAGGGAAGGATAATGAGGGGGAGGGGATGTGATTTTATTTTTAATGAATGGGTTCACCCAGCGAATATCTACAGCAACATGTATAGCAGGAAGTCCTGAACTATTTCCACAGCTCCGTAAGTGGCTGTTGTTTTGTACAGCAAAAAAAGGCAGTGTGTGGGAGACAGACAGGGCTCTCCCCAGTGGAGCCTGGTCTGTCCTGGTGCCAAAGGCCATTTTCAAGAAATAGAAATAGTTATAAATAGAAACTCTGTTGAATACAGGATCTCAAAGGCAGCTCAACGTGATGCTGGGCACATCACACCCCTGACTGTCACTAGTTTCAGAAAATGGTATACCTTGGTCATGCTTGTTTGGAGAGCCATGTAGGCAGACATTTGACACATTTTGATAAAGTTTGTGAAGGGTTTAGTGATCTGGATTTTCAATAGCAAGTACAAGTGTGGTTATATCCCTGTGATAGTTAATCACAAGGCTCAAGCTAATACAAGAAACTCAATGCCATGGTGAGGGTTTAGTGATCTGGATTTTCAATAGCAAGTACAAGTGTGGTTATATCCCTGTGATAGTTAATCACAAGGCTCAAGCTAATACAAGAAACTCAATGCCATGGTGACCAGGCTATTTCCATCACTTAAACTGAAGTGTGTAAACCTGGGTGATGAGAAGTAATCTAGAATGTTACTGTTTTATAATAAACATATTTTGGCCATATTATTATTATCATTTCAGTCACCTCAGGACCACAACCAGCAATTCCTCATTTCGGGAGCTCATAAACTTGTGGTGGACGTATCTTGAATCAATCACCCAGGCAAAAAACCAACCAAACAACCAACCACAAACAAGCCAAAAGAAAAAAACCTAAGAGGACTAGAGATGTCAAGAAGCCACGGCAGAGTTCAAATACCCTGTGACAATCTCTGCCACCACAGAGTCACAATTAACATCATCCCCAAGATGAGCAAAGGGACAGTCAAAACTGAGCACAGTGAGAAGCTTAAAGAAAGTTTTGAATGGTAACAAAGGTGGAAATTGTCACAAAACTTCTCAGGCAGGCATTTTGTGGCAGGGTTTCACCAGTGCCGATTGAACCACCCCTTCTCACCTGAGCAGCTGCATATTTTGCACCAATAGGTAGCCATGGCAAGGGGAAAAAAATAACCTGAGATTAAATATAGCTCCTTGCACAGCTTGTCTGGGAGGAGGCCACCAGTCCTGGTGGGAGTCTAAGTGGAACAGCTCTCCCAGGCCCTGGGGCACTCAGCCTGAGCTCCCACCAGGATCACAAGGCACCATCCCAGGGAACACAGAGCCAGAGTGGGAGCTCCACCAAGCAGCACTTGGACCCCAACTCATGGGAAAGGTGAGCTCTTGAACCCCATCATAGCCAGGATTACCTGGGACCAGGGCATGTCCCCAGCGCACAGAAACACCAGGGACCAACCATTCAGTCACTGAACATCATCCCTTACCCCAAGTATAAATAACCCTCCATGAAAAAATATAGTAAACTAATGGGGAAAGGGTGTTGTAATAAAAATAAGTTGCATATGAGGGGATGCATTTTATCAGTAGATTTTAAAACAGATTTTTAAACATCTTCAATGAACAAACTTTTTAGTTTGTAAGAACAAAAAACCATTTCCTTCTGATAAAATGTAGACACGCTGATTGACGATGAGGTTTTTGGGCTTAATAAAATGAGTTGAAGTTTTAACTAAACCTCTGCCTCTGTTACCAAAAATATTCAAAATTTATTTGGGGTTTTTTTGCATTTCTATAGCACAGAGACAAAACCTTGAACAGTGATGAAATTATATACAGAGACAATTTTATGAGGCAGAACAGAATACTTGTTGTCTTCTTTATCAGTCATCTCAGGCAATGTGAGAAAATGGGTGTTCCCCATCTACAAGTGAAATCTGGGAAGAGAAAATAAGGGTGTTTAATACCAAGAAAAAATCCAAAGCAATATCATAAATTAGTTCTCCTTGCAGGAGTAAATTCTGACATGAATTGTTGAGTAAAGTAAAAGAAAGATACAGCAGCAAAATCTTAATTTCAGGAGGTATAGCAACCCACTGGAAATCATCAGGATCTCACCTTAGGCACTACCTAAGTGGTTTGAAGTTGAAAGTGAAAACACTTAAGTAAAAAAAAAAAAAAAAAAAAAAAAAAAAAAAAAAAAAAAAAAAAAAGCAGTAACTTTGTACATACAAAGACAGGTTTTTTTAGGCAAAACAAGAAAAGCCAACCTGAATAAGATAAATTGAAGGGAGATATATTAGCTGATAAAATTCAAGATGCAGAGGGATAGTGAACAGGAAACAGTAAAATGTCTAAAAGTGGGGGAAAAGACTGTTTAGAAGAAAACCTATTTCCAACTTCAAGTGTATTCACAAAACTCTGCTGAATATCTTATGGTGAACATTACTATTATTGCAAGATCTCAAAACATCAGCAGGAGGTGGCCTAAAAAGGACAGGTGAGCTTCCTGGATTACTAGGGAGTGTAAGGATTCGCAGTGATATTTAGGAGGAGCTCAATAGCATGTTTGTCACTATTTTTGCTCTAGTGAATTGGGAAGTTATCTAAACTTATATTTTGAGCCAAAAACCGTTACACAATGAAAATACCATCCAGTAGTACATTAATTGACAGAGCATCAAGTTATGCTGGTTTTTGTTATACTGTAGGGCAAAGTATTTTTGAAAGACAATTTGGAATTGATAGATGTTTACCTCATACTCGTGTATTTCTTCAGAAACATTTGCCGTATCTTAGAAGCAGCATATCTGCAATGTGATGCAGGGGTTGCTATGGTGAGTTCACATCTCCTATTTAATCCTGTACCTGAGTAAATACACATTGTAACACTCTCTGTTGAAGGTGCTATTAGTAAAGTTATGTCAGCATTTCTATGAAAAATACTTGTTTTCCTGGTATGACTTGGCCAAAAAACAAAGAAAACTATTCCTAAACCAAATCCACAGAAGCCCTTTGTACTCTTCCAGTGTATTTTTAGCTCAGCATCAATACCTTTCTGAAGTCTTCAGTCATAAAAATCAAAGTAAAAAATCAATGCATTTGTTTCTATTCTTTAGTAGTTAGTAATTTTGATTACAGTTATGGGATTTCTCATTTAGAAAAATCTTTAGGAAAATTTGGGGGTTAGTTTTCATTTCACTGTTCCAGCTGGTACCAGTGGTCATTCAGTCAGGCATTAATTGCAGCACTTGTTTTACAGCCCATCTGTACTGCCAGAGTCACATAAAGACACTTCTGTACAACCAGGTCCTTAGTTCTTGTATTTAATGATTCAATTTAACTAAACAGCATCAGAAATGCAACTTGTAGACTCCAGTGCAGTTTTTTTGAGCAATTATTTGAGTCACTTTCCAGCCTAACATTTAGGCAATGAGTGCTTAGTCGGAAATAATTGAATACTTTTATCTTTTTGGCACCTATTTACTGTCGTAATCATTTACTTTGAAAAAGAGTGAGTAAGTTTGTGAGAATATTTTTCTCCATGAGCTACCCTATGTACGTCAGGACAATTCTTGTATACATTTTTAGGTTTATCTGATTAAATGTTTCCTTTCATGGTCATTTTTTAACAAACTTTTGTGGGAAATGTCTATATTTGACAAAATCCCTTAAAACAGATAACAGTATTTTTGAAGCAAAAGTGCTACAAAAATATTTCTAAATACATATATGTTTACTCAAAAAGTAAGTTTGAAGGACCTGGGAAAGTCAAAATTTAGCATAAAAAGCCAAGTAAATTTATCCAACTTGCCCATAAGGTTGATTATTATACTGGGAATTGCATGTGTGCTTTCATGTTGACCTTGTGAAGACTGTACTTTTAAGTGAAATGATTTCTTCTGTGCTTCACATCAGCCAGTAAGAGTGGATGGTCATTTCTGAAGTGGATGAATAGTGTGGCTGAACAAACAAGTCTTCCTCAAAAGTCAAGAAGAACATGTTTGGATGGAGAAACTTAAACAGATCATGAATGTACATCATTAGCTGGTAATGAGAAGGGAAGGCTATCTTTTGAGAATTTATTCCAATAGTCAGAAGGAGAGATGTGTAATAGATTTCATATGTTGTCCTGGCATAAACTATAGAAGCTGGGTCTTTTACACAGCTTAAATTAGGGCTCTTCATGTTAAATGGAATCACAGACATTGTTGAAATAATGTTGATGGTGTCTTGGGGAGTGGCTCCAAGTTTTAAGTGCTACAGGATTTGTATGTTACTGCCCAACTTGTTGCTCAGCTCCTGAATAGGATAGCACTCAAGCTCTACAAAATCAAATACTACAGCACTAGAAGTTGAGAAATGTCCTTTCACTCTTCTGCTGTAAGGCCTTCATTCCAAAAACAAGCCAGTATCTGACATTGCAGTATTAGGGTCAAAAGCAGCAGCAGCAACACTAAAAATTGTAGGAAATACTGTCCAATAACGTTAACAAAGGAACAGTAGAACAGAATGAATTTTACTTGTCTTGTGCTATCTGCCTATGAGTAGAACATGACTAAGGCACCAGCCTACCCACATTTCAAAAGAATTATCGCTATGAAGACTAGTAATTAATCTTTTTTCTTTTATTAGGATGCTGTACTTATATTTTCCATACCAGTTATTTTCAGTTGTATTAATCAAAGTACAAAGAAATCCTTCTGACAATAAGTCAGCAGGTTGTTTCTTTCTCTATCTCTTTCCTTCACTTGTGCATAAAAGAACTGGAGCAAAGGAGGACTGGAAGGAATGAAATATATTCTACATTTAAGGATCTCCATTGGAAAATTCTCAGACCTCAAAGGTGAATGTATTATCAGGTATTATCAGCAGGGTAAAGCCTGGTAGCTCTGTCCATCTCATGTGTGATAAGACAAAAAAAGAGTTTTTCAAATAAACAGATGCCAGAAAACAGCATCTGAGCTGTCTTGAAAAATCCAAGAGAAAATGGCATGGCTCACCAGAGCAATGTGTTAAGAGCCACCTCCCACCATCCCTTAGGCGCTCAGTGTGTACATGCTGAAACAGTTGACACTTCTGGCTTCCTTATGGGCATTACCTTTAGAATACACTCAAAATATAACCTTGAGATGATAAACGTATAGAATAAAAGACATGGAAGAGATTAAAAAAAATCTTGGTCCATGGTTAAAAATTTGTACCAGCATGATAGCATTTTTTGTATGTGTCACTTTTCTGAGTCACAATAGATCATTTTAAAGTTATCAATACATATTCATTGCTTTGGCTTAGTGGTAAATCCAGAACTTCTTAGTGACAGTCATTGGTGGCTAAAACTTCTTGCTGTTAACTTCTTCATTCTTATGACAGAAAATTTCAGGTAAAGTTAGAAACACCATGTTGTGTTTTTCTTTACCAAAAGTCCTGTGGAGCACCAGTGAACCACAGATTCCAGACCTTGAAAGTCACGCAACAGACCCTCTTGGTGCACAATTTGACATGATTTTCATCTACTGCTGTGAACTATTAGCACCAGAAAGCAAAAAAATCAAAACCATAGTACAAAGACTTTCATCATCATCCACATATGTAAAGTACAGAGAAGGGAAAAATCCATCACCTTGTCAATATTTTGAATTTCACTTTCATATCACGGAAAGCACAACTTTCTGCAAAATAACAGATGATAAATCATATCATGCTAAAGAGTTCAGCGTTTGAAGGAAGAAATAAAAAATATAAGAGTTATGTGATGAAGAAACATAAAGAATGTTTAAGAATATTGGATGAAGTTCAACTATCCAATTAAAAGATGAATGCTCATGCAGCATATTAGCCAATCAACAAATTCTACAAACACTAACTGATTTTCATAAAGTCATTGTGAAATAGGGAAAAAATTATTGTCACACTTTCCTTCTCATCAGAACTGAATATTAGGTCTCAAAACATGTCTCACATCACTACCACTGATGAGTCTTGCAAATAGTAGTAGCAATAGTCAAGATTACCATCTGGTCTTGATGATTCAGTTTGGATTTCACAGCCACCATGGACAGTTTCTCTATACACCATTAAACCATCATTTTGCTTCAAGGCAAAGTTTTCTTCAAAGCAAATAGAAAATTTCAAAACATTGCAACAAAAGGTATAACATGTTCTTGCTTTCCTGGAAATGTAAAAATTATTTTAACTTACAAAGTACCTGTGATTCCTAATACAGCTCATTTTCTCTTTTTTTTTTTCTTTAATTTATCCAGAAATTAGATCTGAAAATTTAAAAGTAATTTTTCAGACATTAGTGTTAAAGTCATTGCAGGGGACAAGAAAAGATGGGTTAAGTTAGCCAGAATCAGAAAATTCCACAATGAAACCAAAGATTGACATCTAAGGAATAAACCTGTGTTCCTCAAGCTCACCACAAGTCTTGTTAGGATGCATGGTTTTGCCCTTCTGCTTTTAAAGCAGATTAGTGGGTAATGTTCTGACTATTGAAACTGAGAGAAGCAAAATTGCTGGATGCTGCAGGAGTATGATGTTTTAATATATTTTCTTTTTACAGTGAAAAAATTAGGGAATGACAAGGCTACTCAGAGAGATCTTTGCCAGTAATAAGACTTTAGTCTGAATAAATATTTCAGGATTCAGCCCATGTTTCTACTTTATGGTTTACTGCCTACTAATTCCAAAGCAAGTGAAAACACAGAGCAAACAAAAGAGTAACTAGCTGACAGACATTTTTAGTTTTGTTTGAAATAGGTGTCACAGTACTACACATATCTTAAAAGCATGACTCATCTTGTACCTTTTTGTTTCTATTTTACTATGGAAAATATCATTCCTACTCTTCCTACTTTTGTGTCACTTCATGTACCCTTAGATCAGTTCTTTCTCCATGCGACAGTGAAGTTTGTCATGTGCATAAATGCTGCCCACAGGAGTAGAAGGAACATTGAGTCAAGTCCTTTTCTGACTATTTACACCATCGGCCTGTGACGGAGGAAAAGATGAGTGACACCACCTCAGACATGGTCATTCCCGATTCCTTTGGGTTTGGAGCTATAATGGTTGCAGAAACAGTTCTAAGAGAGAAGGAGTACTTTAGAAATTTCTTCTGCCAATTAAAGTTTTTCACGGGGTGAAGAGATTCCCAGCCAATGGCAGAGGAAAGGCTAAAAGAGAGTCCAGGAAAAAAGTGTAAAGTATGACTGGCTCAGGAGGCATAAATTTTCCACTCTAGGTGAAAGCATCAAACTTAGCACAGAACTGGGGCATTTGAAAAATCTCTGTTATCACTGTTCCTATCCAGGATGCTGCATGAAACTTTGTGATAGCTAGTTGAGCTGCACACATAATAAAACCCATGTTATAATTCTCAGTTTTTTACAGCTTAGCATAAATCAGAACCAGATCTGAAACACATCATATAGCTTGGAGTTACCGTCTCAATACAAGAAATACTTGTTTCCTCTTGCCAAAGTGGTGAAGCTTGAGTAGATCTTTAACATCAAGCCAAATATGGACAAGAAGGAGGTCTATACACAAACACTTCTAGAAATAGAAATACATTCATTTTCAAATAGAAATATCACTGAGCAGTACACACAGACATTGCATCTGTACAGGAAATGGACATTTCCCACCTTCATAATTACATAGGACTATAGAAAGTAAATTTCTCACTTACCACATAGCAGTACTTGCAATAACAAAACAAAATTTTATCTTCTGAGTCTCCTTATTTTGCTGGAATGGAGGTGGGGAAAAATCCAGCTCAGTTCATCAACATGTTTAAATAGTGTCTTTCAGAAAGGATTCAGAAGCAAATATGTACCGTTGCACTGGGCAGCTGCTCTTGCGGATTTCCAGTTAAACAAACATCTATTGCAAGGTATGTCTCGTAAAGAGGTTGTATTCTCTAGGCTTTTTCTAGGGTCATGGTCATCACCAGGGAATTGTGGTTTTCAGATTTATGAAATTACTAGTTGGTATTTGTGCACATTTGCAAAATAGTATAATGAACAATAGTGGTGTATGAATATGCAGCACACATAAGCAGAACATTAATTCCCTGTGAGAATTGTTGTTTTCCAGATTTTACTTCAAACTCTACTTAACAGAGTCAAGCAGAGTAAGCAAAAATATCTCACACCATGTTAAACATTTTTAACATTTCAGGGGAAAAAAAGAAATGGAAACTAAGTATGACAAAATAAATATATTATATAGCTCTGTTTTAGCAATACCTGTATATTTCATTTCTGACTACTTTCTACAGGCAAGAGCAGAGTAACGAAGGATGAGTCTTTGCAGGAATGGTGCCCGCTCATTGCACTGTGCTCACAATCTTCCCTGCCATGTTCATTCAATCTGTTGAGCCAGGAAAAATTTACTAATATGATTTGATTAAAAGAAATATTAATTGTATACTGGAAGTCAAGAGCCACCTTTAGTAGTTTGGGGTTTTTGTTTAAAAAAAAAAGCTAATATACTACCAGATTTTTCTCATTAAGCACCATTTTAGCGAGCATGGTAAATACATTTGTTTTCAACTTCAGAAAGACAAAATTCTCCAATTTAGAGATCTTTTCTGAGTGCTTCTACAACTGTACAGAATTACAAGGTCTCAGCTACTGCCAAGCCTCTGTACTCACTTCTGAGTTAGTGCTCAAAGTGGAGTGAAGTGTCTGGCTTCTTGTCTGATTTTTAGCAGCTGTGTTTGAATTGAAAGTTTGATTTACAATTATCTCACTTTGACAGATGCTTGATTACTTGGACTATGAAAAGGTTCTTTATGCTGTTTTGTGATAAACAGGTTTTTTTTTTCATCTCAGGTTTTGGCATTAACCCTACTATTTTTTTAATTAAACCAAAAATATTAGGTGCTTTTGCCTTAGTGTCTAGTTACCTATTGGATTTTCTCATTTCAATGAAATTTTAGCACAGGTAAAATACAGAATCAAATTTTCTCCAAGAGTTCTAGTGAGAAAGGACTTTGATAAACTCTGTTAATTTAGGATTAAAGAGAGAACTAAAAGCCAGAAATAAAGGCCCTTTGATAGCAGTGGGGGATGAGTAATGTAAAATGTTCTTGATGTGGACTAATCAGAGTGTAATTGCTAAAGGAACCAATCTTTCATTAATTGCAAAGGCAGTAAACTCAATCAGTCACAGTGTCAAAATATTGCAGTTCAGTTGAAGAATTTTATTGAACTAATTGATTTAATTGTTTTAAGTAATGCCATTATAAGAGTCATTATTAAGAAATATTATTCTCAATATAATTTTCTGAAACATAAAAACTTTTTATGAGGCAAGTGATTTTCATTTCAAAAAAAGATGAGACAATGGTTTTGATTTAAAAGAGCATCTTGACTAGGCTATGTTTCATTAGAAATTACCAGTACTTGATTTTGGATGTCATAGATAATGTAAAGCACTTTGTAACTAAGGGGTTCTTTAGGTACATTTAGCCTAGCTTAAACAGGTCTGATTGCTTTTTCTGAGTCAGAAAGTTTGTTTCATCTAATCTGCCTAATCCAGATATAATGAGCCAGGGATGTCTGCCTTGTGCTTTTGCACACCCTCCCTCCATTCCTGTTTAGCCATGAGGGGACACTGTTCAAGTGCTGTACTTTTCTTGCTAGTTCCAGAATTCCTTTAAACTGTAATAACCAGTCCTGGCTTACCTTCCAGTCCCCTGCCTGCTTATTGCCATTTGCATCTCTCTCTCCCATCTGCCACAGGGTCATGCAGCCACACGGTGAGTGGGAACAGGACAACACTCTGGGTTAAAACTAACCTCTTTTTTTTTTCCCCTCCCATATGTATTTATGACTATTTGCAGTCACTGGGGAAGCAAGGAGAGCGAAAACACTGATTGGGCCAGTGGGAATTTGGCACTGCCTCTTTTAGCATCAGCATTTGCTTATGTTGACTTAAGGGAGTTGTGGAACTACAGAATTAGCATCAGTCATGAGGCTCAAACCCATCTGGGATCTGTGGAGCAAGAAACAGGAACCCAGATACGTCAGCCACTGGTTCCCTTCCTCTCCCAACAGCGTTTGGGCTGAATGAAAAATTCATCTCATTGACACCAGTTGTGATGCAATATCTCTCAAATTCAAAACCAGAGGGAGAGTGCTGTATGTAACCCTACACAGACTGCAAGTGCAGGATCCTGGCTGTATCTGTGTAATCTTTCTGGGTCTGACAGTGACAATAAATATTGACATCATTGCAAAGGCAAGCAAACTGTTTGGGAGTTTTTCATGCAACCATGAACCTTTCGCATGTTTCTAGCAATATCCCTTTGGTTATTGAGTCACAGAAAATCCTGATGACGTAAGTTTTTTAGGGCAAGGTAATATAACTTATTAGAACCGACTGCAGAAATCAGGAGGAAACAATCACATTTCTAGATGTCCAAAAGTAGAGCTTGTTAGTCTTTCAGAAGTGGTACAAAATCAAGGAGGTAGCAACAGTGACTGAGTTCTCATGAGATGACTTTCTTTGACTTTTATTTGTGTTCAGAATGTCACTTGACAGACTTCCTTCCATCAAGTTGTGGAGTCAGTGTAGATCAGGGGTCCAAAAGGCTTTGGCCAAAATGCCTTGAAAGCCTCTTGGTCAAAGTTATGCAGAAACTCACTGCAGCTGCAACATGAAAATAGGGTTCTCATTACTGTTGCTTTATCACTGTTATTTTTAGCTATTACATATTTATCTCCTGGGGCTTTTCCTCTCAATCAAACACTATTATGCTAACAACCATACAGGCAGGTAGTACATGACTCTTTCTAATTCATATTTTTTTAGGAATGAATAGAGCTTAAAACTCAGGAAATCTTAGGACTGGAATTCACGAAGGCACTTCCCCATGAAAGGCCTCTCAGGATTAGGCGTGGTAGTGAGAAGGGGAGGACACTGCTGGGTCAGATACAGGCTACCACCACATGAGGCTGCTAAACTCGGTGGTTCAGTGGCTTGATCAGAGAGGGCAAAGCCTTGCAGAATTCTCGCAATTTGGTCAGTGCAAAAGTATGTTTTGCATAAGGTAGCAGGAGGGATATAAAAACATGACAGTGTAATAAACATGTTTCAGCTAGTATAATAAATAGAATTCAGAGCCTTCAGAGCTGAGCCAGATCTCTCTTTCAAAAGAGGAAAAGTGCATAGCCAGGCATTGTCTCATATGACAAATGATAATAATGAGCAATAACAATAACATGAATCATAGTTATAAGTCATCTGGTGATTTTATTTTTTTTTTACAAACTATAACGCATTATAGAAAGCCACTACCATGGGGTACAGTATACTATCAAGACAAGTACGTGGAACTGATAGAGACAAAGTTTTTCTAGCTATGAAGTTTCAAAAGAGAAAATTGTAGGAACAAGAATGTGTCACATAGAGTATGTCTTTAACCCTTTTTGCACCATCTTTTGTTTCATGTGGCTTTTTTACATCATTAAATAGCCGATAAATGGCAGACAGCTTTTCCT
Source organism: Aphelocoma coerulescens (assembly GCF_041296385.1). Classification (NCBI taxonomy): domain Eukaryota; kingdom Metazoa; phylum Chordata; class Aves; order Passeriformes; family Corvidae; genus Aphelocoma; species Aphelocoma coerulescens. Next base: position 32,040,127 of record NC_091014.1, on the reverse strand, counting down.
GAGGACTTTGCATGCTCCTCTGCTGCTTAGCCTTGAATGTACTTATCCCTGTGATGTCCAAGTGAAACAGGGATGTACTGCATTCCCAGTTTTGCATTCCCAGTTTTGCAGACTGAGTACTGTAGAGCAGAGAGTGGAGTAGATTCACCAAGGACATTGCAACACCCAATTCTGAGCTGCTGTGATTTTACATGAAAGGTATGTTTCAGACAGACATGCATCGGCACTACCCATGCTCAAAGTCAGTCCAGCCCATGGAACCCTTAGGAGTGCAACAGAGGAGAACTGAAGCTTTGTTAGGCTGTCACATCTCATACCAGTAGGTGTATTTTTGGTGTCTTTTGAACAGACTGGGCAGATTGAACAGTGAAGAAACTGACTTCACAGGGCCTGAGTTGCCCAGGTGCTGAGCTGTGTAGCCCTGCCCAGGCAGTGGCCATGCCAGACAAGACACTCTCTCCCCAGGGAAAATGTCAGTGCCTAGCACATTGGTGTGTGAGCACTTACTGCCACTCTGGTGGCTAACCTCTCCATGAAATGTTGTCTTAGAGGTGTGCTCAATAAGGAGGAAAAGTCTGCAGCAGAACCAGGAATGAAGTTTTTTTGCCCTGGACTAACTGCAGGACACCTGGGGAGCGCCCTGGGAATGCAGCATATCCCTTGCACTGCCAGATGAGTGTAATGGACTCAGAATCTGCTGGACCAGAAATGTATCAGTTTCACCTCTCTTTCATTGCTTAATAAATGGCAAATTGTAAGGTGACAACACCCATATGTCTCCAAAGATGTGCTTTTACCCTTGTGTGAAGATCAACCTTTTTAAGAATGATACCTCATTGTGACTGCTTCTAAAGAGCTGACTCTGCTTTCAGGGTCTGAGAAATGTTAAGTGGTGCAAAGAATTATATACTGTTCAGACAGCACAAATAGCAATATTGGTCTTCCACAAAGTCTGCTAGTGAAAGGGGAATCTGTTTTCTCAGGCTGGTTTTAATCGCATCTAGTTTACACAAACATCTTGTTACTTTTATAAACAGTATTATAGTCGTGGACCCCTAAATATTACTTGTGCCCCTCTGCTTCCAAGAAGAACCTGTCTCTCTCTTCTCATACTCCCATTAGGTTGCTGTAGACAGCAGTAACATCCCTACTTATCCTTGTTTTCTGCAGGCTAATTCCTTCAACCTTTCCTTGTATGCCTTGCACTCCACCACCATTTTGTTGTACTCCTTCCTAGGCAAGCAAAACTCAAAATTGCCTGATGGAGGAGAATAATTTCTTCCACGCTGTCACGTTCCACTGTGGGGAACTGGGTAGAGTTCTGTTAAAAATGCATGGTCGGGAACGAAACGAAGCTGAAACGAGGCAAACGTTGTATCTGAGAACCATTTATTGGCAACGAAAACGAGAAAGAAAAGGAGTTGCCCGAGGGAAAGACGGCTAGAAGAGACAGAAAATAAGAAAGGAAAATGGAAAAGGACGGGGGAAGAGGAGACAGAGAGAAAAACAGGGCGTTACCCCCAGCAGGGCAGGGGTGTCGGTGTCCAGGCGGGGGTGGGGGCTGTGCCGCTGCCTCCCTGGGGCCGGCTCTGACCGAGCCTGCGCGGCTCCCGGCGGGGCGCGGCTCTCACGGCGACGGCCCCGGACACGCGGGGAGCGGGCGCTCGGACGGGACGAGCAGGACCCCGGGCAGGGTCGCGGCGACCGGCTGGACTGGGGCGGCACGGCGGGCAGTGACGGCTGGATTGGGACGGCAGGGTTGGAAGCAGGCAGCCCAGGCAAGGACACGGGGCGAAGAGGCAAGGGAGCGGTCAGGGGCACAGGAAGGCAGGACGGGTGCGAGGGCGAACCGGCGAGGGCAGGAGAGCTAGAAGGCAGGCTGGGACCAGGGCAAAGGAGGGAGGGAGGGAGCAAGCGGGAATAGCGAACAGTAGCGAGCCCCAGTGAGCAGCAGTGAGCCCTGACTCTCCCAAAGTCTCCCCGGGAACAGGGAACCACTGGCCCAGTCCAACCTTCCTGTGCCGGCCATTGGTGGAGGCCTGTTCGCGGCCTGATCGGAGCAGCCCCTCCGCAGTGTCTCCCGCTGCCTGCCTCTGGGGGGTGTTGGCAGGCGAGGTCTCGGCGGAGACGAGGCTTCCCGCACTCCTGGCTGCCTCCTGCACGTGGCAGGTGTACGCTCCCACCCCCCTCTGACAGCCCTGACAACCGGAGCTGGCTAAATGCAGGCTGAATTGGCTCCTCACACACGCCTTTGATCTTCTGGCTGCGCTCCAGCTAATACAATTCAGAGGAGAACTCTTCCAGGCCTTCACTCTGTGATCCTGAGGTCTGGAGTCATGATGGCCAGGCCTTCAATCCCGGCACACCATGCTGGCACATATAGAGGCATTACAGAACTGTACACTACTAAACAAATACAGGCTCCTCTGGCTCACTAAACATAAACAAAAGTGAGTTCATGTGTTCATGTGTTCCCTGCTAAATGATAAGCAGTGAGCTCTTCCCAGTCTGTGTGAGTGGAAGTATGTTTATCTCACAGTAGATAAGTGCAGAAATAAGCTATAGTGGACACATGTCTGGTCATGCAGTGGGACAGGCATTGGGCCCCAGGGAAGAGGGATCCATAAGCAGGCTAGCCTGGCATGTAATCCTGCTGGAAACCTTTCCTTACTCATAGCTGAAGGGCCTCCATGAGAGATGGCAGCAGAGGTGGAAACTACCCAGATGAAATGTTCTGGCAGGTTGGATCTGAGCTTGGCTGGTTCTGATGAATTGTTCACGATGTAGCAAGTCATTGCAGCTGCTGCAAAAACTACCCTCCTAAAATGAGGATGGAGATCAAAATATCAAAAGTTCAACTCCTTGTCTTTCTGGACCTTGTGTTTTCCAGATCTTAAAAGAAACAGAGGTTTCAAAGCCATGCCTAATATGATGCTCCTAGAGCCCCTGAGTCTCAGCAGCTCTCACTGCCCAAGTCACAGGTGTCAAACCAGTGGAACATTTGAGTGCTTGAATCGCTCACTCACATTTGGGCAGAACATGGCAGCAGCTGTGAGAAACCCCAGGCACTCAGTAGTCAGCTGAAAATGCAGTTCTCTACCCTTAGCAAAAGGCAGAGTGAAAAGAAACTGGATAAATTGCAACAGGACTTCTCATATATATCAGAAAGGGATATAATAGCTCAATATTACTCAGCTATTATATTTAAAAACACATAAAACCATAGTGTTATACTCCATAATATCCAGCAGTGTCAGTGTACTCCTTGGTGAATTCATTCCTTTGCCATGCTGCTTTGTTTGCTCAGCTTCATTCCATGTAGAGCATGGATAATATGTTCCTCCTAGCAGACGTGGATGCTTTCAGAGCAAAGAGACATAGGCTTGTGAAAATCTTCAGGTAGCCCCTGCCTTTGCTCAGGCAATGCTTGAAGCCAGGAATAATTGCCCTGACCGTGCAAGATGTTCCCAAATGTATTCTGAAAATAATGGAGGGGGGAAAGGGCACCACGGAAGTAATTTTTTTTTGGTGAAGAAGTGGAGCAACAGAAGGCATAGGGTAAAAATCTAGAGGATGTTTTTCTCTGTTCCTGACATCATTCAAATAGAAAAAAGACAAAAAGAAAATTGTGTGGCAAGTTCTTTGAAATAGTATGAGTAATACACCTTTCCCAAAGCCTAGACTCATATGGTAAGCCTTTAAGTAGCAGACTGAAGTGTATTAAAGAAGCTAGCTAGTGACCATAAGCCCCTTCTAGGGGATTTGAATAATTTTTGGAGATGTTTTTCTCTCCCTCTATTGAGATTATACAGACACTGAGGTAAATTACCTCCATTCTTAGTCATTATAGTGAATTACCTTTTGTTAAGTGTTAAGAACCTCCAGTTTTCCTTTTTACTTAAAAATATTGGGCAGGAATAAATGCACTCTGCAGTGGCAGGAATCATTGCAACAGGGAGAGATGGTAGTGTCACAAAGGAAATACCCTGTGCTGTCTGTAGTCATACTTAATATTATAAGCACAGTAAGTCAAAAAGTACAGTAGAAAAGCAGTTAATATATAGTAAATTATAGTCATGACTCTGACACTTGTGTTTGTTATTAGGAATCCTATTTCATAAAATTAATCACATGAGTTTTATTTAATATTCTTTTTTAGCTCTTCTAAGTTCACTGTAGTCAATTCCAAGTGCAGCTTTTCATACTTGCCCTGTGAAGCTCATTATTGCCAGACAGACTGAAATAAACTTGGGGATAAGAAGAAATTGGTTTTTTTTTGGAAAGGAAACACAGGATGTTGCAACCTTTTTCAGAACATGCCAGTTATTCTTCTACACAGAACTTAATACATTTACCAACTATCCTCAGTTTCATTTTGCAAAATTTGTGAATATCAATATTTTAAAAGAGCACTCTGAGCTCTCTTGTGCATAGTTATGTATTGACAGTGTATGTGTGAAGACAAAAAGACTACTTAAGCCAGAACCTGCCCACTTTCGTCAGCAGATCTCCTCAAGAAGTCAATGGACTATTGAATTCCTCAGTAAGTCCTTTTTTTAACTTGTTTCTGGCACATGGAGTGTTGTTTGCCTAATGTCTGGCCATGTCTCACCTAATTGCATTCCTGCCATCAGTATTTTTGAGAGCATCTTTAATATCTTTGTGTCCGTGTGTGGCGCTAAGCAATTCCACAGACTCATCAAAACACTGGTTGTAAGGGACTTGTGGAGAGCAGCTGGTCCAGCCACAAGGAGTGGCTGACATGAGCACCAGCTCATTTCAGGCATGACTTTGCCTTGTAAAGCCTCAAAAACCTTCAAGGACAGTGACTCTGCAGCCTCTGCTCCCTCACCAACCTGTTCCCGTTTTGCACTACCATTCTCCTCATACCAGTCTGAACCTCCCACATGTGCTCTGGTGGCTCCTGCCCCATGTCTGGGCTGCCTGGCCCAACTGTGAAGGGCCTGCCTCTGTAATCTTTGTAACTACACTTCAAGTAGCTGTAGCTTGCTCTCGTGCCTCCGTTTATCTTCCCCCAGCTTAAACAAACATCCCTTTCCCAAACTTTCCCATTTTGAAAAATTCAAAAGTTTCTGTCTAGCTGAAATCATGCAGCACCTTGAATTTGCAGGATCTGAGTGAGAATTCAGGTTGCTTGAGATGGCAGGAGGTATCACTGCCCCTTTTAAACTCCAAAAAATTGTGAAAAAAGCCCTAATCTTTAATGTGTACTTCTAAGGGTAAAACATAGCAAGAGTCAAATAATACTGAAAAGACTCTTGCAAAAAGCTTCCTAACCCTTTTAAGGTGGGGATTTGGGCCTGTGCATACATAGATCTGTAGGGTTAGGTGCTTTGAATGCAGCTGGTTTACCATCACCAGGGTTACTTTGACTTGTAGTGTATTAGTGTAGAGCAGACAGCCACAACAAAATTGCAAAATACACTTTGCTTTGCCCTGCACACTGTCTCAGTGACAGTGAAAATGAATACAGAGTGAAAACTAAACTCAGAGGTACAAGAAAATCTCCTTCAACTTCAGAAGACAGTATTTGAGCAAGAAGAAAACACAGATAAAGGCTCTTATGTCAAGAGGAAAGTAGTATGAGTCAGAGAGCAGCAATTACTACAAAACAGGAAAATGTTAATGAAGCATTGAACACAACCTCAAGTTCCATAAAAACAAAGTCAAAATACAGAAAAAGATGTGCTTAGTATTTTGATAAAAACATCTCCAGCATGTTCAGTACAGTCTTGTTTCATGCTGTAAAGCCTTTTTGTCAACCTAGGCTCCAGGCACAGCAGTGTAAGCAGCCACAAGGACAGCAGCACAGCCCTGACCTGCCTTGCCCAAGCCCACATCCTGGAGGCTGACCACCAGCTGCATAGGGGCAGAGGCAGGCAGCAGAACATACTGGACTTCCCCCAACAGTGCCCCAGTGATACCCATGTTTGGGGGATCTCAAGTACCAAGCTCTGGGCCAGCATCTCCAGTTCCCACAACCCGATGAGCTCTTGATTGCTCTTTGCCTCAGACAAGGGCTCTGAGCAATGGCTGAGAGGTTTTGCTCCCTAAAGAGCATTATAGTATTCAGAAAATGGAACCTGTTGGTGTGGCAAATATGGGACATTGTGCTTGGGGGGCAAAGGACCACTGAGCCTTTTCTAATGGCACTGCTACCACTTCCAGCTCTAGGCTCTGCCAAAAACCTCTGCTCTGGAAACACCCTTCTAACTCTAGAAGACTCTGGAAACACACACTTAACAGCCACAGTAGATTGTTCCTGCTTTCTCTGTTCAGGAAATGTGGCCTCAGTCCTCAGATCTGCCATGCCTGGAAATTTCTCCTGTAAGTGATGGCAGGTATTACTGCAACAGGAGGTTTTTTTTTTTGTGAGACATAAGGTAGCCAAAAAGCATAAGAAGAGAAAAATACAACATCTACCAAGTATCACAGTTTTAGCTGCAGTTAATTTGGCTTCCTCAGAGAATGGGTAAACAGGGTTCTGGGCAGGGAAAACAGTCCCTGGTGAGCTTCAGGGTGCTCCATAGGCACTGAGGTGTCTAACAGAGCTTATAGTATGATCCCAAAAATTAACAGAGAGCTTTATTTAGTAGCATTTGGAGGAAGAGTAGCCAAGAGTACACTTGGCTCTTTGAATATAAGTGGAGCTACTCTGTCTGCATGACTCTGTGGCAGAGACATGTCACGCAAAAAGCTAGTTCCAGCTACAAGAGGCAAGGGTGTGATGGATATCACAAGGTTGTGCTTTCTTTTGTTCACCGTTTCCAGCTTTTTAATCAAGAATTTAATCCTGTTCTTTGTCAGAAAACAAAAAGAAAATGTATTTTTTTTCTTTGAACTCTTGCATGACCTCAAGCAATGCTAGCAAATACAAAGTTTTCTTTGCAAATAGTGAAATCGAACACAGTCAAGCTGAAGACAAAACAGAAAGGGCTCTGCAATCCTTGAGTTACTGTGTGCCTCCCTTCAGTGTGAAGATTGGACACTGACATTTGTGCTCTGCTGAAAGACATCTTTCCTGCTGGAAATTAAGCAGTGCTTTTCTAGTTAGGGATAGGCAGAAAGAACTGGCAGAGTCAAAAAAACCTGTGTTAAATCTGTTAGCTGGCTCTTCTCTGCAGAAAAAATTGCCTACAGGCATGTGAATGGTTCCTGCCATCCCCACCTGCCCATACACCTTGCCTGGCATCTTTGAGGTATCAGGTGCTAGGACAGGGGCACTGCTGAGCACCATCAACCCTGATGACTGCATCCCCCCGTGCACTGAGGAAAGATCCACGCAACTACCATGATGTGGCTACAGAGAAAATTGTGCCACACTGCTTAGACTCAGTGGGAATCAGAGATAGACATAGATACTTGCGGTATTTGAAAAGGAAATTAACTCTAACCTTGATTATTATTTATTTAATCAGGTTCAAAAAATGCATCAGAAGTAATTTGCACAGCTGTTGCTGCTTTGTTAGTACATCTGTCCCCAAATCTCCTGCTGTTTTCTTTATGGTTTGCAGTCTTATTTTCCTTTAAGAAATGTTTTTCTCTCCCCTGTTGTTACATGAAACAGCCACGTGAACAACAGTGCAACAAGGAGGCTGCCCATACCCGCAGCCCTGTCAAGGGTGCAAAGCAAACAGGATCAAGAAGAGCAGAGCTGCCTCCCTGAGCTCCCTCTGCAGCTCTGCTCCTTCACCCTAGCAATGGCATAGAACAATTTGGTGCCAAACTTCTGCTGAGACCTGCCTTAACACATTAAGGTCAGCTATTCTTTGTCATATGCCTTAGAGGGAAAGCCTGTTTCCCTCATCAGACCAACTGGTGAAACAGAAGACACAGGGATGCTTTCAGACTCAAAAGTCCATTCAACCAGACTAGGCCCAAAAATTTGTTCATTTTTCCAGCTATGTGCTAGGTTTAAATCAAGATAGGACCTCTGGCTCCAAACCTTGCACCTCTTAATCTTTGGATTGCACTACTTTTGGCATCGTATGGCATGACTGGCTTTACAATCAGTTGCCTTTTCATGGGAATGCAGAACTGAGGGAGACAGAGCTTATTTTTGTTAAACTATTTGTCTGAGTCTATATTGGAACTCAGACTTTTTTGGAAGGGGGGGAACTCAGAAACCAGCACACCACAGCCAGTGCTGGCAGCAAGCAAGCAGAAGGCCTGGTCACAATGGAGCAGGGTTGGGTTCCCACAGGTTGTCACCCAGCCTGAGCTAAAGCAGTCTGAGTGCTCCACAGGAAATTCTAAGAATTAAAAATTACATCCCCTCGCTTGTTCTCCTGCCTTCACAGTCAGGCCAGTCAGAGGGCTTTAATCACAAAGCCTACATGGGCGGGAGGGCTGGAGGGTTAGTTGTGGATTTTAATTATGGTCATTATGTAATTGGATAAAATTGTACAGTAAATTGTGCAGTAGTACAGACACATCACAGGTAATGAAATACTTCTCCACAGGCCTATGCTGCCGTTATATGAATAACATTTGTCACTGAACGTATGCCTCCTCAGTTCCAATTACATTAAATATTTCAATTGGGAAACTAAGGCACAGGTCAAACAGCCCATTTGAAAGCACACACTTCAGACCAAGCCTGGATAGGCAGTGCAAGATGGAGCTCTGTAGTCACAGAGTTAAGAGCAGTGTGGGACCAAATAGGTATTTCTCCCAGAACTTACTTTCCAGGCTCTTTACTATTGTGCTACTGCAAGTTTAAGGCATGCACATTATTCAGAAATCCAGACTGTCAAATGAGAGTGTGATCAAGCCTGGGTGAAGCATTCTGAGGATAAGCATTTTGTAATAGGGCTAAGCTCAGAGAGCAAATAGCTCCGGTAACTGAGATGTTTGCCCTCAGTGTGCTCCAATAAACTGATTTACCTTTCTTCTTTTTTTTCCCCTTTTTTTTAAAGAGCTGACGCAAGTTTGTCAAAGGGAGTTGTTGGGTGTAACAGCTGTTGATTGGTTTATCCCATACACTCCCATTTGTCTTTAAATCACTGTTCAACTGCTCTAGGTTGCATATGAGTAAACTTTTTCTTACAGGTGCAATTCCTAAGAGATATCACCTGCAGTGAGGAAAGGAACCTGCTCAACTCAGAGGTAAACTTTCTTTGTTTATAAAATTTGATCAATGTAGTTTAGACACCAGCCACATCTTCAGAAATTGGAAACTATAAATTTAACTGATCTTTAAATATAAGTGCAATATGAAGGATGGGCTCCTTAAGATTTAGTGACATTGCACTGGAAGATATCTTTGGTATTTCTTCAGGAATGAAGTTTAGTCTTCTCTTTTGTACAGAAAATCAAAACCTAAGCAACCATAGAGGAGCAAAAGTATTCAAAATTGTCTAGTCAATTAAGAAATGAATGATTGCTTTCCTTTGCAGCCCTCAGCTATCTTCTGAGAATTTTTTTCCAGGCTCTTGAGTTACTTGGCTAATATTTCTTTAAACAAACAAATTTGTGAAAGTGGGATTTGCATTTTAATTGTTTATTTCACAACTGCAACACTTCATTTTGAAATAGCCACAGAGACAATAATGTTATAAAGTCACTGTTATGAAGACAAAGAATCTGGCAAAATCTGCTAAATCGGATACCATGGCAGAGATTACAAATGTTGATACTGCAAAAATCAGGAAAGTGTTAGTCATATCTATGACCTGGCATTATTTGCCCAGTGGTTGTCCATTTGCCTAATGTTCTAACTGCAGACTGGACAGAAATCAATAGCATTGTGAAATCAGATGCCAAAAATTTCATCATTTTCCGAATCATTGCTGAAAACCATTACTTAATAAATGATGTAGAACAGTACCCTATACTTGAAGAGGAAAATTAGGTGTGTAGAGATAAATAACTGCCGTCTAATAATAGGTGAATTTCTTTTGCAATATTTCCAGTTTAATACCATACTTTAAGAAAAATCTTTTCTGTTCAGCCAAATGCTACAAGAGGCAGTAGAAACATCACTGTATTGAAGCCAAGTTTGAGGAACACTGGAAATCTAAGAGATTTTTCTTGTATGTTTAGGCACCAAAATCATAACTGAAGCAGAAAGCATTATATCCCAGAGAAGCTAAAGCTGATAAACTTTGGTGTTTCTCCTCCAGTATTAAAAGGCTACGCTTCTGGCAGGACCCAGGCCTGCCCAACATTGGTGGCTGTGCTTTCATGCCATCCCTGCCTTGGTTCCTTGTTTTCCCCTGGGAGCAGCAATCCAGCCAGCACAAACCCCTGAAGGGGTGCAACTGAGCACCAGATGCCAGTGCATTTCCCTTTATCTAAATATCTTGCAGGCTGAGTAACAACTCCAGAGGCACAGAGTCACCCCATGTCCCCCTCAGGTGAAGAAGTGACAGCTCTGCCTCTTCTGTGTTACTCATGGGGAGAACATGCTACTAGTGCCTGTATATCTTCCCAAACCCCCCAGTATCTGCAGTGCTAGGAACCTGAAGGTACGGTTTGCCACCAGCTAAGGACCAGCTCTGTCAAGTTCTACTGAAGTTCAAAGGCACCATTGGTCATAATCAGTTATCAGTGTTTGCAGCATTCAAATCTAATAGCAGGCCTGTTTTATGGGTCTCATTCTCCCCACTTCTATGCCAATGGCTTTCAGCTCATGGTTTGCAAACCTCTTGAGCTCTACCAGCCTCTCCCTAAAAAGTTACAACTGCAAGAAAGCAGATTCTCAGCAGACTTAATTTTGCCACCTGAGGCTTTGTACTTTCACGAGAAGACTTTTAGGAATTCACAGATTAAAAACAATAAAATAGAATAGAAAATCACTTCTCTATTCGGTAATTCCACAGCCTCTTGAAATGACGCCCATAAATCAGATGACTTGTGTAAATGTTTGACAGGGCAACATCCAGATGATTCTTAGGCTGTAACATGTATTTTCAGACAGTTTTTCCAAATTGTTTGCTGTGCTGCACAAGCTTTCATCTTCAGCCCTAACCTTTGTGCAGCTTAACTCCTGGCAACTTTTTTGCTTACTTTTCCTCCATTTCCCATCTCTTTGAAGATCTGTGTTTTTTGGACTGCCACTTCTGGAAAAGAAATTTCTCCAACAAGAGTTAGGCAGTACACACAGGGGAGATTTTACTCTTTACCAGAACAGGGATAAGCACAGTTAGATTTGTTTGCCTGACTTTTACACCACAGATTGAAAATAAGCATCAAGAATTGGAAAAACTCCTTTTTCTCAGACAGGGCAGAGTCTGCGTTTGAAGACAGTTCTGTGAATGAAACCACAGTTGTTAGGGCTCTGTCAGGGGTGGAGGGGTGAGGAGGGAGTGTTACTGGCTTTTTATCTCATGGAGTTATTCATATCCTGAGCGGGCAGAATCCCCCAGGCACTGGAATGTGAGTGCCAGCAGCTCTGCCCTGATGCCTGAGTCACTCATCCCCTCACACACACAAACACTCTGTGAGGCAACAGAAAGAATTAAACCCAGCCATTCTCTCTGGTAGGAAATTTCCTAATGCTCTGTGATATTGCTTCTCCTTTTCAGTTGTCTGGTCTGGGTGAATGCTTTTAGTAAGAAGCAATGAATTTGACATTAATTTCTGGCCTGGAGTCAGTTTTAATCTCCAGGGTTGGTATTTAAAGTTTATATTTGCATTTTAGACACCTGCACTCCAACATCTTGCCACTACAAATGCTTGTAAACGTTCTTAAGAACAGCATATGATCAGTATCAAAGGATAGTGAAGGTCTGGTCATCAGCTGGACGTACACACCCCTCAATGCAAATCCAGGAGAAAGGCTATTAAATGGTTGTAGATTTAGTGTTACAAAGAGCTAGACTTAGAAATTATTTGTTGCAGTGTTTTCTGATGTTATTATGGAGTGTTGAGCTGCATTTGGCATGTGATATTTAGGAAAATTGTCATGAATCTGGCCAGTGTGCCTGATTGCAGGGCGGCAGCTAAATGACCAGGAAACTCTTAACTCTGGCCCCAAGCATGCCAGCAGTGTTCTCTCTGATCTGTGCTCGCTCCCTTCACTGGTGTCCCCTCAGCTGTGGAATGGAAATAGAGAATGCATCAAGGAATATCTTTGGGAAGGGAGAAGTATTGCAGAACTGCAGCATTTCTTACACAGTGTTTTCCTCTTGAATCTGGTAATAAATGAATTCACGTGTGTATCTTCAGATGAGTCTATAGCACACAGCTGCTGAAATCCCAGAGGTGAAGTTCTCTTTGTAAATTTGGGTTATACAGTTTCATTTGGCCCATACAAGAAATAAAGAGTTGAGCATTTATTCCTATGATTTTTAAAAGGCAGGAATTTTTCTAATGGGGTAAAGATAATCGGTCTTACATCCATGTAGTAATCCTGTGTGAGACAGAGCTTCTAGTGATGGGTCAAGTAAGAATTAAACATTGGTCCACTGAAAAACAGAAACTGGCCTATCAGAATTGCACCTCCTAATTATCAAAAAAATGATCATACAGAGATGCTCACCTCTGTCAGATCCCAGTGAAAGGGTCAAATCTACAAAACATTTAAACCCGTGGCAGCGTTAATCTTACAACAAACAGGAAAGCCAGCTATACTCCTTTTTTAACAGCAAGCATTTCTGCATCACCCTCCCTTAGAAATTCAAAAGCAGCAGTTCATGAAATTATTTTCTGCTGGCTTTGTATTTTTTCCAGATGCTGGACATCCGCTGTGCATCTGTTGCCCTCTGCACTCTTTACCATCTGAAAGGAGACAGGAGGACCAAGTGCTGGCATATAAAGAGCATTCACACTGGTTTATCTAATTTGAAGAAAACTCTAATGAGTTCTTTGTGTTTTGTTTGCAGAACAGAGTGTTCTGGCAGTCCCTGCATGATACAGAGGACCTGCAAGCAGACGGCGCAGCGCTGTTTACCCTGAAGAAGCGAGTGTGTGTGCTGGAAAGCGCTGACCGGTCTAATGGATCGCATGGAGCTGCAAAAAGTCAACATCGAACCTGATGGCCAGAGCAGCAGTGGGGAAAGCCTCGAAGACAGCTACGCAGAGCCAGCTGATTCAGAAAAGGCTGCAATTAGGAGGTAAGCATTTATCTGTTTTGTTAAGGCTAGAGAGCAGTAATCAATAAACAAGCTTCACTAATGGCATCTGGGACATTTTCCCACAGCACTGACCCTCCCTGCTCTGTGCTCTGGAGGACGGTGTGCCCAGAACAGGAAGGCAGCCCAGGTCCCCCCTTGTCTGCCACCACCTGGACTGACATCTGCAGGCTTGCAACACAGAGAACCCCTTGGCAATTTCCAGCTACTCCAGTCGGATAGTACATGTGTAAACTAATAATACACTCTCAGAGCAGTTCAACCTGAGCACACTGAGGGAGAACGCTTTCCAGGGCAAGGTATGGAGGGCAGCAGGGAGAGCCCACCCTCAGGCATTCTAGCAGAACCCACCATAGCACTAGCACCTGCATGGTGGGAAAAAGTCATCTCAAAACGAGCCATCAGTCTCTAGCTCTCAGCTCACTGCACCCTTCAGCACCTCAGTGTGGCAGTTGCAAGGCCCTTTGTTCCCCAGATGTGAAGCATGTGCTCAGCTTTAGTGTGTTGCTGGCAGTACATAATTCTGTTTTCCAACATCTGCAGTCAAATGTAACTTGAAGATTACTGGGTCTAAAACTTAATTCCAAATCAAAGCAAAGATCTACTAAACATGCCAAAAGAGAGTTTCCACTGATGCCAAAAGGCACTACTCAAATAAAATGTCTGTCATAAGCTCTAATATTTTCTTACTTTTCTTTGTGTTCAGTCCCCTTGCTAGTGATGATGCAGAAAGTCAAAAGTTCCTTACAAATGGATATCTGGATAAAAAGAAATTGGAAGACTATAATGAAGAATATGTAAGTTTTATTCAGTTTTAATGAATGAATGAATGATTACAAAGTATATCTTATTGACCTGCATTTTTTCTGAAAGATTCAGTAAGCAAAATTACTTTGGAGCTCAGCTAGCATAATTTTGGCTTTCAAAGAATTAACACATTTTCTAACAGTTAGTGCAGCAAACCCTTTCTGTTGTCGTAAATACAAGTAAAACCAAGTCTTTCCTTCACAAGTAATCAGAAAAATTCCTCAGATTACACTTGAACTTCAGTAACATCTCCATGTAATCTCAGCTGAGATGTGCAGACAGGGTGGGTTAGCATCCATTTTCCTGACAGGACGTTTGGCTCAGAAGGACTTTGTTTGTTCCTATGGCCAGGTAGATCTGTGCCTTAGTGCATGCACGCTTGTAATTCTAGTTTCCACCATCTGTGTAAATGAACCGACCTCCAGCTGCATTGCTTTAAAGAAAGGACATTATTGTTTCAGCTTTATGATGCTGAACATTACATGGTCAGCACACGTCCAACTCCCTAGACAACTCCTCATGCAAGTGGAAGCACAGCACCAGTTCGTGGAGGGTGCATGTGCACGTGCATCCCCTGCTCAGGATTTAATGTTACTCAATTTCTAGTGAATTCGATGAAATAAAAGGCATTATTTTATCAGTTGAATAACAGATTTTATTAATGAATGATCATATCAAATCAAAAATATTATTTGTGATTGTAAGTTAAAATTAAGAGCCATGTTCCCTTCTTTTGCACTTGGTGTCAGTTGTAACTCACTCAGATACCCTCCCCTCTCTCCTGGTTTTGTCCTCTTCAATTCTTCTGCTTCCAATCCTAGGCGCACAACGCTCCTTTCTTTCCTCCCCCAGACACACTTTTTGTTTCCCAAAGGAAAAAGCACATCCTGCTTGGAGAAATATTCAATAATCTGTTGTATAATTTTTTTAGAAACTCTGAATATTTAAAAATCAGTAATTGGGAAGTCTATTTGATAACAGCATGTATTTCCATAGAGGCTAGCCAACACAGCCAGTGTAACTGTGTCACCTTAGTTGCCTGTCAGGAATGTAGGCCTCCTCCTGACTGAGACAATGAAAGACTGGGAAGAGGCAAACACTACCAGCACAGCTATCTTTGGGATAAAGAGATTCCTTATCATGGCTAGTGCCTCTGGGCTTGGGAGCCTTGAGAAAGCTCCACCTCTGGGGATCAAGGGGAAAACCAGCAATGAGGATAACTAGCCAGTCATTCTTAGTAAAATGCAAGTGAACTGCCATTTTCTGTTCTTGCACCCAACAGCACAGGGGTAGAACTTCCTTTGGAATGTCCTCGTTCAACCTCAGCAATGCCATTATGGGCAGCGGCATCTTAGGGCTCTCCTATGCCATGGCCAACACAGGAATTATCCTTTTCATGTAAGTACATAGAAGGAGAAGCAAATAGTTTATAAGCAGGGGGCTGGAGCTGAAGTTTTTATGATTAGAGAGGTATGTTAAGCTTGGTTTGTTGGCTGAAGGTTCTCATAAGGTCCTCTGTAATGAAAACATTTCAGCTTCACCACAAGGAACCATCCACTGCTGAAAACCCTTCTATTTATTTAATATTTTAGACCTCCTTT
This sequence comes from Aphelocoma coerulescens, assembly GCF_041296385.1. Lineage (NCBI taxonomy): Eukaryota > Metazoa > Chordata > Aves > Passeriformes > Corvidae > Aphelocoma > Aphelocoma coerulescens. The sequence goes on along the minus strand of NC_091014.1, from coordinate 32,024,622 downwards.
GTATTAGGAACACAATTGTGAATTGATACTGTGCAATCAAAAAACAGAAGGAAAGAACAGTATACTACTGGTCCTAAAATATCAAGAGCAATCTTGCCAGTTCAGTATGGGAATCCAACAAGGGACTTAAATTACCCATAAATATATTTACATCATTCCAACTATCTAATCACTATGTAGAAATGGAGGAAGAATATTCAATATAATCTGAAATGGCAGCTTGCTTTGAGTGCAAAGGGGTTCACAGATTTAATGTTGCTGCTTCAAGTGGGTTTGTACCCAGTGTGCCCAAATGACAGCACTGGTCTGTGACTGACAGTATCTACACAGAACAAGTTTTGATAGTAACATACAGCCATGGGAAGTTTTTTAATTGGTGGCTAACATGTGGCTCCTTTTAATGAGACAAGCTATCAAAAATTAATCTTGGTTTTCTTTTTTTGATAACTGGTTTTAATTTTAGCTGAAGCCTTATTTTTAGCCTCCCATGAGACTGAAATAAAGTGTGATATTACAGTGTGGAAATAAGCCATTATTTGTCATAACTGAAATCTAGCATGTTTTTATACAGCTTCTTGCTTGTGGGGACTGTGTAACTATGACAGCAACAACATTCAAAATGTTACATGCAGCTTCTAGTTGCTAAGAAACATTTCCTGTTTTGCCCATATAATTTCTAACTGAAAAGTAATTGTAGATTTAAATGCTGTTCTGTATAAGTGCTTCATAACACCTGCACTCAACTGGTTTAGATATAGTATTTGCAGAGCAAAAAATGGAAGCCAGTTCTAAAATAGACTGCATCAGGGTCAGAAAAATGTAGGATTTTTTTTCCTCCAGCTTTCTCTGAGCAGTTGTGCTAACTAGTATGTCCATAAATTATAACTGTAAAGAAAACTGTGATACGTTAAGCCTCGCTAACAGGAGAAAAATACCTTTATAATATGTTTCTTTTGAAACTGTTCATTCTGACTGGTTGCTGAAATTCTGGTACAAGCCTATGACATTAGCTCTTTGGGCAGTGCTAAAGCAGGGGGTAATGCTGAAGCAAAAAACAAAGGCATGCCCACCCACAGCTCACTGTCTTTACTGTGCTATTTCCATATGTCCTGCATGAGAACATTCTCTCTTCTGGTAGAGGAAGGAGTTTTATTTAAAAGTATAAACTTGTGTGTAGATATTGTTACCCCCACAGCATTTATCCACTTGCTTGAACTTGCTCTGTTTTCACAGATCATGATGTTAGCATTAGTGGGACAGAAAAATACCATCTACTGAATGGAAACGACTGGACATGAATTCTAATTTAGATGATGCTGGCAGCATCGTCTGAATTTTTGTAATTACTGTTCTCATGTTGCCCGAGTGCTTTCATGCTGGAAGGTGTTCTACAGGGTGAAGGCAAATAGAGGGCTCCTAAAACTCAGAAGCTCCCCAAAAGTCCCCATTACATCCTTCCCACGGGGGAGGTTTACAGTGGCACGGAGCCTGCACCAGAGCAACACTTCTGCTGCACAGTATGATTTAGCAAGTGCGACCAGGAGGACTTTGGTTTACCCCACCTCATGTGTCAGGGCATGGAGACCATGTTTCTGAACAGCATCTGTATGGGTGCCCCTGAACAAGGAGGATGCCATCTCAGCAGGATGCACTGTCACCTCAGACATGATCCCCCCTTGCCATATGAGCCCACAGCAGGAGACAACCCTGCCCACATGAAAGTGGTAGCACTGTCTGTTTCTCTTGAAGAGGGACACTTTACAAGAAATCATGATGGTCTGGTGGTGGTCGCCTGGCCCCAGGGCCTCTGTTTGCTCCTAGACTGTAACTCACTTAAGAACTTGGCTGTCAGTGTCTCCTATATCTGTACCAAGCCACATGTTCAGTGGAGTGGAAGGTGTGGGCACAGCCTCCTGTTAAGCCATGGAAAAAAGTGCATCCATATTTTCTATCTCTGTCAATGTTATCATCGCATTCCCTTCCTCACCAGCTCTTATGCAGGCTGATGACAAGGTGCTTATGGTAATAGGATACACTGTCCACAATGCTATGCCCTGAAAATGTCATACAAAACTACATTTTTCACAAGCAGTTTACAAAGAGGCAAGTAGCTGAAATCACGTAGGATGCACCTGTTTTGTGGAAGGAACATGGCAGTAATCAGAATTATTGAATTCAGGCACTGGTACCATCAAGCAGACTAAGGCTACAAGACTCAGCTAGCAGTGCTCCAAGAGCAGGTTTTCCAGTGTTGTGCCATGCTTTAACATTATGCAAGATTTCTAATTTACTTACACAGCAGGCAACTAACCTCCACTGCACAATGATACAGCAAAAGTCAAAAGCAGTGACCAGGTAGGAGGTAGCATTAAAGTTATCCCAGTCACGATTGGTTTTGTGTTTCATTTTTGTGGATTTTTTTGAAAGCTCTGATTAAGAGAGAGATGAAAATGAAAAGTCAGAGAGCAGGTAAGAGTCCAAAGACCAGATTCTTTCATAGAAACCTGTTTACTTTAGTAGGATCTTATTAAGATACAAGATTCTGTCCGTGTAGAATAGCACAGAACTGGCACTTAGTGGACTTAAGCCTTCAGGGGCTTTTAGAATGTATAAGGTGCAACTGTACTCACAAGTAAGCTACAGGTGACATTTAGCTCTGCATTTAGAACTAGGAGACCAAAGAACAAACTTGCTGAAGACTACTTACATGTTGAACTTCATGAGAATGAGCATGTGTATGTTCAAATCAACTGAGTGTCTCTGATGTCCTGCTTAGGATTCTGGTTTCTGCTTTGCCTTGCAGAGTTTTGCTGCTCAGCGTAGCAGTATTGTCACTCTACTCGGTCCACCTTTTACTGAAGATATCAAAAGAAGGAGGTAGGATAATCAGGCTGTGATTGAAAGAGAGTCCCTACTGCATGCATGTATTTTACCTTGGAATGCAATTTATCGAGTATGTCCAATGTAGTGGCCCATGTTTCTATTTTGGTTTTGGTTTTGTTTGGTTTTTTTTTTCAGGATCATTAATATATGAAAAACTGGGAGCAAAGGCATTTGGATGGCCTGGGAAGTGGGGTGTTTTCATTTCAGTCACAATGCAGAATATTGGAGGTAAGAGACAAAAGTTTTCTAGCTTCCAGTGCTCTTCCTATAGAACACAAGTGCTTTGTTTCTCTTCTCTGTCTGGCTAAACGGCATCAGAGATGCACCAGATGTAGCATACATTGTATTTCAAAAAGGAAGGATATGAGGAATTCATCTCACTTTTTTTCAGCTACCTGACACTTCAGGGTTTGGTGAAAGACAGTTGCCTGGGATCTCTCCATGGCCAGTGAAGAGGCTTCAGTGATGGCTAAAGTGGCCTGACTGTTCTCAAGAAACTGGCCATTTCTCTTTATTGAGTACAGCTAAGACTGTTCTTAGCATCTAGTTGAAGCATCTGCTCCAACTTCGAGATGATTAGTCTGACCTAAAAGGAACAGGGTTCTGACTTCTCCATAAAAGGCCCTTCAGTAGTTCATTTTTCAGCTGAATTCTCTCCTTGAAATAACAGTTGGGTTGTGTTACTCCCAAGATGTGTGTTTAAAGTAATTATTGAATGTATTCACTCACAAAGATGCTTCCTGTGAAATATCTATCAAGTAACCTCCATCCTTTCAGAACAGGAGACTTACCGATATCAACAGTAGTGGTGGACTGTACATTCATTCAACAAAGCTTTTTTTCCTTTACTATCCCAGAAGAAGCCTTTTAGGAGGCCAAAGAACACCAGGTCTGAAACCACAGGGATGTGTATAATTTTTTATAGACTCCTTAAGAAGAGGTAATGGAAATTTAAATTAAATGTGCCATTAGTCAATTAAATTTGTGCAGGTTTTTTGGTAATTTCTCTGTTGGAACTTATTATGTTTTGCAAATCTCCATCAACAGGTCATTACTGTCCTGTTACAGCAATTTTGCTACAAAAATAGAGGTAGTTCACGTCTCTCTACTGCAAAAGACTTTTTTATTTTGTTCATAAAATATGTTATTTGATGGTATTCCTTTCCTTCCTCAAGTCTGCATATCAAATTGGTTGAGTTCAGAAATGAAGTATGCTTCCCTATTAAGGAGGAATAGCTGTTCCTCTAGTCCTTGTCTAGATTGATCCAGAGGTCTCCAGAGACCTCCCTGTGACAAACGTAAAACAAATGAAAAAAGCATTACTTCCTGCAGTACATTTTAAATGAGATGTGTAGAAGTGCACTCTTACTTCAGGAATCTTGACAATTAGTTGATTTCTTTATATATAGAGAGGATACTGGAAGAAAGAAGTTGAAAGTAGGAAGGATAAGGTAGCTGAAGAGATCTAGAGGAAGAAACAAGTTACTAAAGAATGAGGATGGACAGCGTCCATTGGAAAAAAAAACATAACAAAAAACAAAAATAAGTTCAGAGTGATTTAAGTATGCTATAAATTTAGTAGTAACTGTATTGTATTCTAATGCAGAATTCTAGATGTCATTCAGAACATGTTTATAACAATATAAAGGATTTGTTTATTTCGTCACACTGCTATTTAAACAAAACTCATTTCTCTACTTTAGCAAAAACTTTTCCTTTTTTTTGGAACAAGAGTTTTCTCTGAAGGTGTTTGTTTTGTTTGGGTTTTTTTCCAGCAATGTCAAGCTACCTCTTTATTATTAAATACGAACTTCCTGAAGTCATCAAAGCATTTATGAAACTTGAGGAGAATTCTGGGTAGGTGCCTTTTCCCAGCCTGAACCTGAGAGGAAAATTTTTCACTTCAGTGTCAATGATGATTGTTTTTATTTTTATTCTTCCTCTTTAGAGAATGGTACCTTAATGGGAACTACCTCGTCATACTTGTAACAGTTGTGATTATTCTTCCCCTCTCCCTTCTAAAAAGCTTAGGTAAGCTTAATACCCTGCTTAAGCTTATTTCTTATTCCTGTTACGACTGTGAATTTATATGTAACTGAACTCTTCTGTTCTGTTTGTTTTTCTTGCTGCACAGGTTATCTTGGTTATACGAGTGGGTTTTCGCTGACCTGTATGGTTTTCTTTGTTGGTGTGGTAGGTGACTGTTTGGGTATTGTCTCAAGGCAAATACAGACTCTGTAAACCTTAAACACTGTTATTCTTACCCTGACAATTTAATGTGGGTATTAGAATAGCACCTGCAAGTGAATCAAATCAACAACCTATTGCTTAATGAAGTCAGAATAAAAAAAATCAGTTTAAAAAACTCTTGAGAATAAAAAAATAGAGCAGAGACAGAGTAACAGCAAATATTTGCAGGAGAAACAGAAGTCGTAGCACTTGGTTTCCTGCTTCCTGTCTTTCTGAGTGTCTGTTTATACTTTTGTTGGAATACCACAGATGTGTAATCTCCTGTAGTGGTACTCTTCTGATAACATTGTCTACTCTTTTGTAGGTAATCTTCAAGAAATCCCAAATACCCTGTCCTCTTCCCATCATGGACCAGGGTATTGAAAACTGGACCACCACCAATAGCACAGGGCCAATGTACCAGGTCATGTTATCAAATGAGTCACTCGGTTCTGGTGTGAATTTCATGATGGACAACACAGTCGGGCACTTTCCGAGCCTTGAGGAGCCAAAAGATGCCTCCCCGAAAAGCGGTGTAGAATACGAAGCACACAGCGACAACAGTGACAAGTGCCAGCCAAAATACTTCGTGTTCAACTCACGGGTAAGGGAGATTCTGTAGAATTTGTCTTTCACCAGTTGTACCACAGCTACACTGCTGCCTGCCAAAAGTCAGAGGTACAGCCGTGACCATTCTTACTAATGGGAGCTTTATTTTACAGACTGCCTATGCAATACCCATCCTGGCATTTGCATTCGTATGCCACCCTGAGGTGCTACCAATATACAGTGAACTGAAAGAGTAAGGTTCTTAAATTTTGTCCAATACTTCCAGTTATCCAGTGATAGATAGAGAACAATTTCTACATGTTGTCCCTTGATTGCTGGTGTGTAAACACCCACATGATAATGATTATTGCTTTCCATAGTAAGCAGATACTGGCTTTACTTTGATCTTGTAGTCAGATATTGGTGACAGAGAACCACTGCATTAATCAATACTTCCTTAGGAAAGGAGGAATCTGGACAATCCTTCAAATGATCTGAAATAAACCGGGGAACTTGGTTGCACTGAAACAGATCATTCTGGTTTCTGATAGTATCTTAATGAGTTCTGTGTCTGGGTCAGTTGCTGCTTACTCTTAAAGTTTCTTGGGATGCCATTGGTTTGAGTGTCTTACATAGGCTCTTCACTTAGCCTGCTTTATGTAACCAGTATCCAAAATCAAATACACTTGCTTAAAACAGCGCAGAGCTGATAGTTGAGAAGGGCTAATAAAAGGCATTTGTTGAACAGCAAAAATTGCATTACATGAGGATGTATTGGAAAACTCAAGGAGGCTAAGATCCATTACCTCCTGTTTCAGTAGGTTTAACCTCAAAAGCAATAAAAATTCTCCTATGACTTGGGAAAATGCTTGCAGGTTCTATAAGATGAAGATTTTCTTCAACCAAATGATGTATGAAGAAAAGATTTGATCTGCAAGGGACTCTTGAACCTGCAGAACAGCCCTATATAGATATAAGCGTACGTTCATATAGAGATGGCTGAAAGCTCTTGTCTATTATTATTAACAGACCTGTAATTCTAGTCACTCCATTTGTTTTAATCTAAAATACACCATTTGAGATTGACATTTAATAAGTAACGATATACAAAATAATGTGGCACATTTTTATGTTGTCACTGAGAAAGCACTAGAACTGGAGCTTCAACATGTTTTATATGAGCTCTATGTAACCAATATAGTTGCTATGAATTTACTATCCAGTGACGGTATGTCAGAGAGCTAAGATACTTCAGAGCACTTCTTGTACAAGTAGAGGCTTTATAGGACTTTTATTCTCTTTATTTCCTACTTCAGTCGCTCCCGAAAGCGGATGCAGAATGTCTCAAATGTCTCCATCACTGGCATGCTTATCATGTATCTTCTGGCTGCCCTCTTTGGATACCTTACCTTCTATGGTAGGTCAAAACCCTGTCTGCAGAATTTTCTCTCACTTTTTAAAGCAGACAAGCTGGTTCTATCACAAAGGCTCAAGTACTAATGTATTTTCTGGGGGTCTGAAAACAAGTGTAAGCAACATTCAATTATAATACACAGTATGTAACCTTCTGAATGAACGGTGGGACTTACCAGCTGTCAGGCCACAAGTTCCTCACCTGTGAGAGACTCAGAGACACCTACTAGGGTGCCTGCTAGGGGGACTGGTTTTGTTTCCCTTGGCTTTGTGAACTCAGACAAGAAGCTGCTGTAAACTTGACTCTTGGCAAAGGCCAAGAGTACTAAAAATACTCTAGTGTTCAACAGTTTTACATGACACTATTAAGTGCTATCCAATCTGTCTCTGACGCCACTAGTTCAGCTTCATCTATGCTGAAAAACAGGTGCAAATCATTCTAGTGTAAAAAAAAATCTGGATGAGCTAGACTAACTGATAGGCAAACAGAGTAGTCCCTCTATTAGCGCACCATTTTGTGCAGACGCCACCTCTTTTTACCTTGTTAGTTCCTCCATAGAGCAGAGAAGTGAATGATACAGCACAATCTGCTGCCTACCACTGGGGCAAGAGGGCTCTGTTTGAGAGCTGGGACATCTGGGTGGAGGTCAGAAGGAGCTGTTACCAGTTCAGTGAGTTGTTTCATGTTCCATATCACAGAAATTATTTTTACTTCAGGTTCTGCATCCACTTAATTACTTTATCAAAGTCATCTCAAAGATACTAGAGCAGAAAGCATCACCTCAGAGCTGTATTACCCTCATAGTCTCTGAATGATGGACTTGTATCAGTCAGGGTGGGAAAATTCCTTTCATGTCTAGCCCATAACATGTATCTAATGACAGCAGCTGGGCTAAAGTTAATCTTACCTCGTATCTGGCTGCAGTGTAAAGATTCTTTTAAATGTGCAAGATACTGCTTAAGTGATTTAACCCCTTTCTGTTTCCTTTTCGTAGGAGAAGTTGAAGATGAGCTCCTTCATACATACACTAAAGTGTACACCTTCGACACCCTCTTGCTGTCGGTTCGCCTGGCAGTGCTGGTGGCTGTAACCCTGACTGTGCCTCTTGTCCTTTTTCCCGTAAGTAACACGGCTGAAATCAGGGCTAACCCATATACACTGACTGAAGGTGCTCCGCACAGACAGATTTTAGCACTGAAGAAAAGTAAGCCTGAGCTTTTTATTTAGAGAGGTCTGTTTTCTCACACACAGTTTGATGAGAGCATGGACCTTAGGCAGTTAGGGTTGCAAAATTCGAAAGACTGAAATAAATCAGTCTTTATAAATAAATCAGGAATGACTTCTCTGTCTCTCTCTTGCTCTTTCTGTACTATATTTATCAGAGCAGTGCTAAGTACCGAAGACTTGGAGATATACTGAAATCACTTACAAGGTTTCCTAATACAGACATAGGCACCTACTATAGCATCCAAACTTAGGACAGACACATGGGGCTCAGATCACGCATTGTGCAGGACTCCCAGACCAGGCTGCCAAAGTACGAGGACAGAGGCCCTTGCTCCCACCTTGCATGCTTGAGTCTATGGACAGGTGAGGAAGCTAAATGCCAGAAGAAAGAGGCATACAGGACTCAGCTGCATAGTCAGTTGTCTGAGCAAATTTTGGAGCTTCTGTGTGCTCTTCACAGGGAAAAGCCCAATAACCTCAGTAGCATGGACAGAAAGGCACAGCTAAACAATTTGCTTTGCAGAGGGACCAACCCCCCTCAGGGATCAGTCTCCCCCAGTGAGCAGAGCTCCAGGCTCCTGAATGTATAAGACTGTCCCTCATGCCTTCCATGAGCTACCAAGCAGCAGAGGAGAAAATAGCCCATCTTCACCATTTGGTTTTGGGAGGCTGGTGTGTCATTTGTACAGCATGTACAAACAAGCCCAGCATCATGCTGCTGGAGGGCTCCCAGCAAGCTGCATCACACCACAGTGTTCCCATGAGTAACCCTGGGGTCCTGTTGCTCCGTTGTCCTGGATGCAACACACACTCTGCATATGTACTGTTTCCAGGCTTGCTGACAAATGGCTAAGAGCAGTGATCCCTGTTCAATGTTGTCTATTAATAAAAAAAAGGGTTCAGGTATAAAACACCCAGATGATCAGTCCTTCTAGCTTGGAGAGGTCTGCCTTAAACATCGTGTTCAGACCAGTGGCTAGATGTTTAAATTAGTCTTAACAAATTGATCAGTCTTCATGGGAAAACAAGCTAAGGGCATTGCAAAAGCCTCTGTCTGTCAGGTGTAGCATTTTGTATTTTTAGATTTCTGTATAATCATTCTTATGTCTGAATAGTTAGCAGTTTACATACCACAGCACTGATTGCTCCATTAAAAGAACTCCTGAGAAAATACCATTTGCTTGCAAACCAGAATATCAAAGAGTTTTATACATTATATCAGGACAGCCAGCTTAACAGATCTTATTACTTCAAATAAGGAGTATAATTGTATCAAGTATTTTTTTAATGAATCACTCCATTTGTATTTTCTTAAAGTAGTCAGTTTTTCTTTTATTTTTTAAAAAAATTTATTGCATTGCCAGAAAAATAAATGAGGTATAGATCTATTTACCATTAGTCACTGTAAAACTTCAGTTTGATAGCTTCTTTTTAAGGACTGTATCACAGAAGGAATAATGCACAATATGCTGACAGTAAGTTCACAGGAATGCAGGCAGAAGTTTTTTTCTGTAATAAAGCTGTTTTACATCAACTCAAAAACTGGACAAAATATTTTCAGTCTGCCTCCGTCTTCCTACTATTGGTTCACATCAACCTGAAAAACATGAAATACAAAACTCATGCTGTGTTTTCAAGTGATGTACTACACTGAGAGAATCCCATATATTTATTCAATTGCCAAACGCACGCAGAAGCAGTTATATGTTACTTTAAAACAACCAAACAGAAGTGTGTTTAGAGCTTTATTCAGTGTAGAAATATTTTTGTTCAATGGTACTTGAGAATAACACTGTCTCCAACCACCAAATGGATTTGCTTCTGACCTTTTTTCTACTTAGCATCTTTCATGTTGTAAAAGCAAAAAAAATTCCATGATGTGTGAGAAAGTCAGTGAAGCAAAAAAAGATCTCTGCAATAGCTTTTGGGATTATAATTTCCAAATGGCATTGAAAAATATGCTTTTCTTTTCTGATATGTATATGTATATATTTAATTATTAAGCAAAACAACAGCTTTATCCTTCAGAAAAGTAAGTGACAGAATTCTTGTGGGATTTTCAGAGGGATCAGGTTCAGGAATACAGCAGTTCATATTTGACACATGCATTTTTTTTGCCTGATTAGTACTTATAGTGGGGAGTTCTTTGAGGATTTTTTTTGCTGATATTAGCATCTTTCAGTTGAACAGATTTCATGTCCCTGATTTTACACCCTATTTATTTGACTTTCTTTTACACTGCAAATATTTGAGTTTCTGCATTAAACTGTGAACCCAGTTCTCAAAAACCTACAACAGAGTGAGATTACATTATGGGAATCAAAGACTGAAAACACATTTTTTTCAGTCAGAATTTCTCACAGCAGAAGTAACTAACATAGATAATTTTTGTGAGTGAAAGGAAAGATAAACTAATTGTTGTTTTACTTTCCCTGCTGTTTTTCATCTTGCAGATCCGTTCATCTGTCAGTGCATTGCTGTTTCCCAAAAGGCCATTTAGCTGGATAAGACATTTCCTGATTGCAGCAGTAATTTTGGCTTTTAATAATCTGCTTGTAATTTTTGTCCCAACTATTAAAGACATATTTGGATTTATCGGTAGGTTTCATAAATACTTTTGTTGACTCTTTTATCCTTTCTACAACATATTTACATTCGTGAACTGAAGGGCAGTCTCTGTTTGGGTCTTACAGTACAGTAACATAAACACAAATTGAAGTTAAAGGGGATATAAGAATTCCCAAACAGCTGACAGACAAAGCTACAGACTACCCAACTTTGTTGTTACTTTGCATGAGGCACAAGGAATTCAATAATCCCAGTATAAAAACTGGTAAGGAATTCCCATTTTGACCAAAAGGGAATTTAATATGTGCAGGAGAGGGAAATCACCTTTGATTTTTAAGCACCTAGAGCATGAAAAAAATGTATTGACTTCCAAACTGTTACACTAGAAAAAGGAGAAAAGTGACACATTTCTTTTGACATGAACAGTTCTCTCCCTGCCACTTTCTTTTGGTCAGTTTTGGCCTCTGACCAAAGAGGTCCATGAAGAGCCTCCATGCTCTGAAAGTGCTTGAGGGCTCAGGGATGCAGATTCCTTCAGGAAAGATACCTCCATGGGGTTTCTGCAGCTGGTTTGCTCCTCCCTGCCTTTTATACCTGGGCCACCATGCTAGGCTCTGCTGAGGAGAGAGGAGTGGGCAGTTCTTAGGCACAGATCATCCACGCTCTTTTCAATACCTGCTTTCCAGGGTCATCCTGCCCTGGGAATGTCTAGTTGCCCTTGCTTCACCAGCTGACATGTAGACGTCTCCACCACAGGCAGCCACACCACTTTGAAAAAATGCTTCCAGTAAAAAGTGTCTCTTCAGGCCCCAAGCACCCACATCAGTGTTTGGACATCTACAGCTCTCCGTGAATGTTGTCTGCAGAGGGCCCTTTGTGCAGCTGGGTTCAGAAAGGCTGCTGCCTCCCCACAGGCTCTCTTTTGCTTGTGTACCACTCTGCTTTTCTGTCAAATGGTGCAGCACTCAGCTCTGCTTTCCCTTCCAGGAGCCTCTTCTGCTACAATGTTGATTTTCATCCTCCCTGCTGCCTTCTACCTGCAAATTGTTGAGAAGGAACCCCTGAGGTCTCCCCAGAAGATTGGGGTAAGACAACTGGGGGCACTTACAAAAGGAAGGGTGGGAGGGTGTGTGCTTTCCACTCACCATTAATACTCAGGCCTTTGAATTGCAAAATCTGGCACTTGCTCATAAATGGTAGTGTCTCACTCAAAATACAGGTTGGGCAGTGGGATTCAGCTGAGGCTTCACAAGACAAAGCCTTTAGTGTCCTACTGCTCCTGACACTCACCTACATGTTCAGGATAAAGTGTGTCTTAAACCACTAGGAAAGGGGACTTACTTAATCTGATTAATGCTGTAGTTAACACTTGCATTTGCATAAATAGCATCAAGACAGTCTGTAAGAAGTTGGTTCATCCTAGAAGACCAGCTGTGGATTAAGAGGAAGATTTGAGGTCAAGGTTAAGAAGGAAGTTGTACTGCAGAGATAAATAAGTAATAGCAAGCTCTCCTCTGAGACAGATCCATACACCTACAGGATATACATATGAAGGTCTATTATTTATGCACATTTATGTGTCTAAATGTCATACTGGACTGCCACTTCAATACCTTTCATCCTGAACATCAGTAACTGTCTGCACATTTAACTGTCACTGAGGAAATGTTCTTTGAAAATGTCATCAGAAAAGTTACTAATGAAATACATATGTGGGCACATAATATAAACAGATGAGCACATCTATATGTATGTTAACAAAAGACATGTAAGTTCAACTCATACATACTTCCATTATAAGAGAAGTTTATTATAATGAAATGATTTCTACAATGTCTTTTGTAGCAGTTATTATAGAAACACTGTGATTATTTTTTCATGTGTCTTTGCTCACTTTTCGTGTTGCTTTGTGTTAGGCACATCTAGAATTTCACACCCTGCACTGAGATTACATAGAATATTCATTTTTATTTTACAAGATGAAATATTTGTTAAGTGTGGACAGATTATGGTAAACTAAAGCTCCACTTAAGCAAAGGGTGACTACAAACATCTGAATCATTTGAATATATACAGAGATACTGTCAGATAAGAGATAGGGGTTTACCTGTTTGTCTAATAAGGATTAAACAGGTTAACTCTGAAGTTGTTCTTAATGTCAGAGACTATGATCATTTAAAAAATCGTCAATTTTTAAAGATGAAAAAAAAAGTTGTTTCTCTGTTATATTTTTTATTATTGTTTATAGTACCAGAGTGGGTAGTTTTCAGATCTAGCTGTGTAAAGTCCATCTCTCTTGGACTGAAATTCACACAGGACTAACTTTGATTGATGTAGCCCTGTATAACATTACTTGGGCTTTAGTCACAGCAAATAACCCAAACTTAGGTCCTGGGTATTACATTAGTGCAGATCCAGTGGGACAGTCTGTGAGCTACAGATTGCCCAGTCATTTGCTTTATTAATAGAATTTCATTTTCCAATTGCAGGTTCTAATTTTCCTCATAGTTGGCATAATCTTCATGATTGTGAGTATGACTCTTATTGTAATGGACTGGATTTACAATCCCCCGAGCTCAAGACGTCATTGACCCGTGAAGACAACCAAGTGCTTTTTATAACATGAGTATTTGTATTGTGTGCTCCGAAGAATATCTGAATGAGTTTGGGCAGCAAGTCTAACACTCAGCTTTGTCAACTGGCTTGTAAAAGCTGTCATCTTTCAGATAGGCAGGTCAGTCTATCAGGCAGGGAAGAGTTTCTCTTGGACCTGGGCAGCCATTCCCATGATCATCAGATCAAAAACAAGGCACTGGGGTTTTCTGGCCATTGCCTTTCCAAGGCTCTAGGAACTCTGTTTACTATCATCATGGGAGATTTTGAAAGGGGTGACACCAAGCTATTTTTGAGGACTATGTCCAAAGTTATTTTGGTTTTGAAAATAGAAAGCATTCACCATACTTTTCATTTCACCTGGCATCACCCCTTTCAAAATCTCCCATCATTTTGACTGACCTGCCTATCTGAAAGATGATGGCTTTGACAAGCCAGTGGACAAAGCTGAGCGTTGGATTTGTTGCCCAAATTTGTTGCTCTTAGCAGGTGACAGCTGTCATACAGAATAAAGCTTTCTGACAGAGATTCTGTGTTGGGGCACATGCTTGAAGAACAGCAGAGTATTCTCATTTTGTTGTTAAAGATGCCTGTGCTGGAAATACCAGTCATTTCTGCTGTAGGGTTTTTTGTTGTTGTTCAATTCTTAGTTACTGTGTGAGCTTGCATCACTGAACAAGTTGTATCCTCCATAAAAACTTGTCTTCCACTCTCACAGGAATTTAAGGAGACCACAAGGTGTGGCAAAGCACCCTATCCAGTATTGTTCAGTATTTGTGTATTTGATAAATGTTCAGTGCAGGAAACTGTAATTTGTTATATATAAAAATGTATGTATTTATGTACATAATTTTTTGTTTTCCTCTAGTCATAAATATGTGGTATATGATTTTTGATTTTTTTTTATGTATCACTCTGTTTTCATAGCCACACACTTAATATTGTTTTGGAGGAAACATGTTGAATTGTTGGGTTTGTAAAAGGTTCATTTTTATTCACCACTGTTTGAAATATCCCTGTAGCAAGCCCTAACTGCTACCTGTGTAAAAACAGATTCTTATGTTTACTACTTATGTTACAATAAATGGCAAGATGTTTTCCTGTTCACAATTTTTAATGCATGTCTTAAAGTTTTGTGTTACCATTGTACACCACAGATTTGAATTACTTGCTCAGTTGCTGTGCCTCATCTTGTCTCTGCATACGTCAGCATTCAGCAACATCCTGTATCGTTCAGTTATGCAAGGGTAACACCATTACTGACAATCTCAAGTGTATCATGCTATACAGGTGTTCAAGACGGGGAAAAAAAGGGTTGCATTCCATGTTACATTCATGCTTAATTAACAGTCAGATCATGAATTGGTCTGTGTTGTGGAGAACTCACTACATATGCTCTCTGCGCACAGCAGGGAAAATCAGCCAGAGCGGTCTTGCTGACTCCTTAGCAGAGGGAACGAGTGGGAAGGTGCGGCTTGGGTTTATCATGCTTTCACAAACGCAAGCTCATGTAAATAGGAGTTTTCATTTTCTGACTTAGGAATCTGTTGAGTGCATACCTGTGAATTCAGAAGGCTGTGAACACTCAAAAGTTGTTTCTGTTCCCACCTTCACACAAAACTCTGTGTGTGTGTGTGTGTGTGTGTGTGTGTGTGTGTGTGTGTGTATAAATTGTGTATACTTGGGGATTAACCGGAAAGGAGTATCAAACATTTATTCCATGTCAAAGGCTACCTTTCTGAGCAGTATTATATGCTCACTTGAGTACTGTATCCTTAATATACTGGGAAACACTTCCTCATGAATGCTACGTCTGGCTTTGCATTTTTTAAAGAAAATGGTGCCAATAATATTTTTCTCTCTTTTAAGCAGACTAATACACATAATGTTGCTTTATTACTGAAGAGACATTTAACATGGACTAGAATTAATAGTAAAACACCACCATACCTCTCTTCCTGTTACCATTACTGAGAATTGTATGTATGAAATTGTAACTGCATCTTCAGAATAAAAATACATACTGTGACTACAGCTGAGTTTAGAGACTTAGGAATTCATGTAGTCCACCTAAAATACATAGGTGACCTCAAGAAAAGTAGCAGAACTATGGAATGATGGCATAACTAACTGCCTTTTTATGGCAAAAAAACCAGATCGGGGGGACTGTAAAATGTCACGTTTTTGAGTTAAAATACGTGACAGTGATTGGCAGCTGCTACACACACGGGGAGTAAGGCCAGTATTGGTCACTATTAGCACTGCTGGGAATGCTGGATGTTGGAGTTTCTTACTCATTTTGTAGTGTTGACAATGGGCTTGGTGAAGATTTTTATTATTAGACCATCCATGAATGATAATAAATTAACTTTTCAAAGACTACAGATTATTTTTCATCTGCTTTAGTCTAGCAGGAGAAGAATTTTTGTTTGAAAACCAAGCAGAGTCAAGGTGGTAGCCTTAACACAGGTATTGCTAAAACTTGATTCCCTTTTAAGAGAGAAGTTTGTGTGTCCATGTATCTGCAGATGAGCAAGATGGCAGACCCTTCATGTAATAACTCTTTGGCATTCCCTGTTTTCTGTCCATGGAGCTGCATAGATGTCATCAGGTATGGTGAATGGCTGGTGTTAAAAGTGGGTTATCTGTGAGATACTGAAAGCCTCATTCTTTGGATTAGCTGGGATACACAGTACGGCAGCCAAGTATGGGAGTATATATGGTGGATTACTAAATACGGCACAGGAGCACACATGGCATGGTACTGCTGTGTATAAATACTTCCTAGCATTGCAGCTGCAGGTTTTCCTGCTGTGACATACTTGTCTGATGTATACTTATAGACCAGAATATACTGGTCTACACACAGCTCCAGCATCAATGAGCTCATGTGGGAACCATGCCCATGGCCAGCCGGCATTTGCAAGCTGCCTGCTAATGAGGGAGGCACTGCAGCTCCAGACACATGCTCAACACCTCTTCCACAAACATCCACCCTGATTTCTCCTTCCCTTCTAGTTAGGCAGCCTTCATTCCCTGCAGCATCAGCTCAGCTCTGTCTTGATGCTTGAGGTATGATTTTCTTGTATCAGAAGGCTGTTTTAATTAAACAATTACAATTGTAGAAAATTAATAAGGGGAGTTAAAAAAAAAGTAAAAGGTATGTCTTCAAGAACAACAACAAAAAAAAATTAATGAAAATGTTAGAAATTTTAGTGGCCATAGAGGTGTGTCATTAAATTGATGTGTCAAGAATGCCAGAAGTGATATAGAAAAAAACAAAAACTGAAGTAATGAATATTTCAGCTCTGGATTTAGAAAGGGGCAGAAAATGGTACACTCATTAGAGGGCAAAATCCTCTCTAGTCCAGAAATAATCAAAAGACTGTATTCAATAGCACCTATCGTGAAGAACGGCAGCAGGCCTAGGTGTGTCAGAGTAGCTGGGTCTGGTGTTCATTTTCATTAAACCCTGCTGGTTCTCAATGGCTGACACAGTAATTAAAGCTAGTCAGCAGTTACTCACTAAGAGGTCTAGGTGGTGCTAGAGATGGAATATTTCCATTCATTTGACTTTAAATTTCAATGGAAGTTTTACAGAAATTGTGCAACAAAATTCTGGCAGAACTCCATCTGTTTTCCATTAACCTGCTTGGCAAAGCACTGTGGGCTCCGTGGGGGCTTGCAGTTCTTGGCCTCCACCTCTCCTGGCGGTGGGCAAGGGCCAGCCCACTCACACCCAGCGTCGACAGCCCCAGAGCTCTGGCTGGGGGTCCAGGGTGAGCTCAGGGTCGCAGAGTTTACTTCTGTGGAGCTCAGCCTTGGTGCTGTGGTGACAAGACTGTCAAAACTTGAATGGCATATTGTGTTGTTTAGTACCATCCTGGAAAAGAAAACAAACATGATTTTATTTAATTAATTAAATCATCACTTACTGAAAACACTTAAAAGCCTGTGCTGAACCTGGGTGATAAAAACTGTTAAGAGTTTGAGATATATGAAGCTGAAAGTGATCTCAGGTCGCCTACTGTTCCATACCTGGATTAGATAGCAGTCTTAGGCTAGTGTTTGAAGCCAACAACATTGGCTCCAGCTGTTCATTTCCAACATTTAATTAAATCAAAGAAAAGAAAATGGATGTGCTAACTGGTCTCACAACCATTACCACGTCTAAGAGATGTTGTTTCCAGCAACGCAGGACACATCATGGATACCTCAGTACCCTCTGGACAAAGAGGTGCTGGGGGCATTCCCAGTGCTGCAGAGCTGCTGCCTTCATCTGCAGAGCATTAGCACTGACAGGAGTTATGTCCTGTGGAGCCTAATTCCCTTGCCACCAGTTGAGCCTAGTTCTAAACCCAACGCATCACATAATGATAAATAACTTTGGAAATCAATACGATGACCTAATTTTGCTACATAAAATGAGGAGACCTCATGCTGTTACTAACAGTGAAACAGAAGGTGTTTATCACCCAGAAGAAGCAAAACTAAACATAAAAGGATGCTTGCTTGGCTGCAGGTCTCCAGGACACTTTGAAGTGGATGTTCCGAAGTTCCACACACTCAAACAGAAAGTGTCCACAGCATTCATTCAGTTTTACGTGTAGCACGCACCTCTTCAGGCTCATTTATTTTGAGGCTTAAGAAAATTATCCTGTTCTCAGTACCAGATTGTCTACACATAAATTATTACCTAACTGTTTATTCCCAAAAGGAGGTTCTGTACCTCCTCCCAGGGGGAAGCTTGCAGATGGCAGGAAGCGATGGCTGCATGCCATCAGCATCACCCTCCTTTTCACTCTCTGACCTAGGTGGAACTTCTGTCTTTTCCACCACAGACTATCCAACTCTTCCCACCCTTTCTTTCCAAGATGGCTGAGTTCAGGTTTTTCACTAGGAGCTCGGGCAGTTGACCCAAGTTCCAGATTGCCACAGTCAGACTAACCCAACAGACTCCACGTGCATGGGTTAATACAGGTGCTCACACTGAGATTGACACTTCTTTGAATCCCCCACCTTTAACTTGGTCTATCCTATGTGGAGTTGGAGAGCTTGGCACAAAACATTCCTGAGCTTCCCCCGGAAGAAGCGGCTGCTGAAGGAGGCACTTTTTCACATACCTCATCTTATTCACTGTTTCCTACAGGTCACTTGATGGTCTTCCCTTGGCTTGTAACACCTCACCATTCAGAGGCACTTCAGCTTAATGTATCACTAGTGAACAGAAATAGATGCCCTACTTACATTCTCAAAGCCCCATTTCAGGGGTTAGGAGCCACCTGTTTCCCTCCTTCAGCTACAGAGTGATAGAACTTGCCTCTAGCTGGAACCTGCAGTGAACTGATATAAATCTTCTGATGGTGCCTGAGCTGCCTTAATTCACCTCTTTGCTCTTAATAATTCTTTTGCACTCTACTGTTCTTCTTATAAACCTTTTGCAAAATGCCAATATGCCCTCTTTTCAATCCAGCCTCAAAGAAAACAAACATATGAATTACCTCTGCTTTTACACTTGTGAGTAACTGGGCAGATACAAGCTCAATAGAAAATTATTTCCCCATTATTTTCTCCAGGAAATCGGATGTCAAACCCTAGGCTGTTGCAGGAAATGTGGTTGTTCCTGGTATTGCTCATTAGGAGTCTGCAAGACACTGAATACTTCTACTAACCTAACCTCATAGCAAGCTGGGCAAGCATCTGCACAATTTGTGGGTGAAACAGTCGGCAATTAAACAGCTGTGCTCCTAGAAGCTATTGGGAAATCAAAGATAAGATTAGTCAGAAGACAAGTTTCCCTGAAATTGTCTCCAATGCCCAAGACCTCATAGTACTACATGAAATACATTGAATTGCATACAGACGAGCACATTCACAGTGGGGTGACTCAGGCAACCCGGTCAGGGATAACTCATTTTCCCATATACAGTCATACACACAACCAAAGCCATGAATGTATATTTTGGTTAAATGGGAATATTCTACCTGGTTTCAGGTACAAAAGAAAGACAAGGACAAGTTCAGTGTTTCAGGAAAATAAAATATTTCACCATTATCCTCTGGATGTAGACACTGTGCCAACCAGCAGCAAAGGGATCAACCCTTAACTTCAGAACTTGGGAGCATGCAGTTAACACCACCTCAATCCGTACTCCAGCCACTCTGCAACACAGCCACCACCAGGTTATTTATGCAGCAGAGGGAAGTTTTGCTAAAACACTGGAGTCAACTGAGTGCCACAGTCCTCAGTCAGTATCTTCCAGATTCAATGCCAAATCAGAGAAAGACCTCACAGCTGTGTGCAAATGTGAAGTATTTTGCAATACTTAGTACAGCCGGATAGAATATTTTGATTGATTATCACTGCAAACACCACAATGCAAATTGCTAGAATGGGAATAAGAAAAGTCTCCTCCATTCAAACTGGATTACTTCCACGACAAAGGAGACTTTTTTCAATTCCGTGTTTGGTTTTTCTGTTAACCATATGCCTCACAATCATTGAATAATATGAACCAAGCCAGTGTATGGGTACTAGCAATAAATTGTAAATCCCAGGAGCAAAGGCCCTACAAGGCTTTCTGAGCATTGCCTTCTGGCACCATGGAGCCAGGCACGGCATTTTCTGTTCTTTCATCAGCAGTCAGGAAGAAAGGCAACTTTTTTGCCCTGTTGGACTCCAAAAAAAAACCATTTCCAAACGGAGACATGAAAACTTCTCTCCTTCAAATGGAGTGCAGAAGGTGAGGAAGTAGGGAAATACCAACTTTTCTACAACATCTGTGTAAGTATTGATGCCTTTTCTTGGTCTTAAAATCAAGAGTCAAACACAGTTGAAAGGGAAAAAGGGGTTTTACCTTGGTATTTATTTTAAGGATCCTTAAGTGCACACGTCCAGGTCAAATGCACCGAAATGCACGCTGCAATGCCTACTCCCAAAAGATCTGGTGTAACATTATAGGTCTTACTAATTAGCATATCTATCAAAAATTTTCCAGTGAGAGGCTTGAATGAGCACCCCCTCCCCCCCAAGGAATCTTTCCCTGGATGGTTCTATCTTAGTTTACAGAATGTGTTCTGGAGAGGACCTTGGTGTCTGGGGCACACTAACTTACCTACAAAGCTTCTAAAATGTTTTGTCTCTTAGCTGAACAAACAAGTCCAAGAATGTAGGCAAAAAGCACTAAGAATGCAGAAGTTGTAAAAAGGCATAAGAGGGGTATAAAAGAAAAGGCAAAAAATTTTCATGGCATCAGTATCACCCGTGCATTTTGCTCTTCTCATTTCTGAACACAGAAATACTTTGTTCATGGCAATTCTCATGCAAGAAGATGACCTGAAAAGCACCAATGTGCAAATGACTTAATCAGAATGATTGCTGCCACTTTGGGGAGACTTGCAAGCTGTGACAGATAATACACAAGCACACATTGCTATAGCAACACTTACACAAATATATATTTGCAGAAAGGTCCAATCCCCAAGGGACTTGTTCAAGTCTTCGTGAAAAGTTTCAGCTTGCCAGCGAGAGAGCAGACACAACCCCATGAGATGGAGGCGGCCAACGCACCATGTATTGTGCAAATTACTGGTCACTTGGGGCTGAAACAAGTGATGGGAAATAGTTTGTGAGAAATCTAACATCTGACTGAAACCCTCCAGAACTAAGGCAAACCAAATTATTCATAAAGATGCATTGTCTTCCTATGACAGTGCACATCAGGAAGTAAATACGGAGTTAACTGTTTGCCCTGAAGAGTTAGATCATCTCTGCTATGGTATGCAGACTTGATGCAACATATACCTAGCACTGGCTGGCATGAAGTTGCTCCATTAAAAGCAAGTAGAAAGATTCACATGCACTCAAAGACAAGTGGCAACCAAAATAGGAAGGAACTTATTCTACATATTCCTTAAATAATTTCCCTTCTTCTGTTTTAAGGATCCCCGTGTATTAACTCATAATGGAAAACCATTATGCACACACTAACCATGTGGTTTATTCATAGAGTCTGTCACCTCTGTATAAAATACCAATTACAGCATAATCTGCTGCGCTTTTTTCTGGGGTATGACTCTTCTCTGATTTTCACTGAAATCGTGAACACAAAATGTGATGTGCTAAGCACATGACATACTGAACCAAATGTGTACTATTTCTAACGTGGTTTAAAATCACCTTATATTTACATTTATCCTGCACACAGATACATGAGTTGAGTTGAATGTGAAGTGATACATTTGGATTCAGTCTCCATTGATCTATTGATAATATTAACATGTCCTTTGAAAGTATTCTGCTTAATTATATCAAAAATTCTTATTGATTTTAAGCTCAGAGAGGTCAATCCTAGTCAGAAACCAAATACACAAAGTTGTAGTAGTAGCTGTAGTAGTAGTAGTTGTAGTAGTGGTAGTAGTAGTAGTAGTAGTAGGCGAAATTTTGTCCCATCTTTTAAGAAAAGGTTTAGCAGTTGCCCTCTGTCATATCTGTCCTGTTACATCCTTACATAGGGTAGGCAGAAAAAAGGAAAGCAGGGGTGAAACCCGATAGCAAAAAATATCAATAATCCAGTTCTGAGACTTATGCAATATAAGGAATTGTATTTTGCCTTTTCTTTTACAGTGTCTCTTATCACACTAGAACAATGTCATTTTTAAGACAACCAGCCTATGTGTGTGGCTGTTCTAAACATTGCTGGACAAAGTTGCTTATTATGGAGGTCACACAATTGGAGGAAGTTGTAGCCATGTGCCCAGTGTATTGTTGACACAAGGCAAGATGCCTTTGTTTACTATACACTGATTAGATCTTTTTTTGTGTTAAATGCCCTTTCCTAATTGGCATTGCTCACTGGCATGCTTCCATGCTAGACCCAGCAACAGCATTTAGTCAAAGGAATCAGAAACAGCCAGACACTTGCCCTGACTGGTGCCTGTGGATAATTCTGCTGACACTTCTGCCTGGAGAAAGCATGCAGCCACATATCTCTGACAAGAGTTTTCAGCATTAGCAAAAACTTATAAATTGCTAATAGTCAGACACTAAATCTTTCCAGAAGAGGGAAGAGAAGTGAACCTAATGTCAGCAGACACAGCTGCTTGCTGGCCATCAGGATCACCTGCCCCAGCGCTGCACCCAGCAGTGCCTAGACATCCTTTCCAGAGCTCGCCAGAGCAACTTGAACCCAGCAGGCAGATTGTGCTCTGAAACCCTGGATGAGCACTCACACGTCCCTTCCAGCGGTTCTGCTATGGGACAGCATTTCCAGCAAAGGGCAGTAACATGGCAGAAGGCAAGTGTTACCTCAAAGTGCTGAAGTCCTTTCTCCAGTGAACACATGCTCATCTGTTTATCATATGTAGGGTCACTGAAGGCAGCTGTCTGATATCCTTTAACTTCCAGGTTATGAGTAAAATTGATGCTAAAACAAATCGACTGATACCTGTTCTCTGAGTTAATCTGTCTATTGTAACCAACAAAACTGCTTCTGCTCGCATTTGATGTTCTGTATGAGGAAGGAAAATTTTTCTGACATTTCTGGCAGTGTTAAACAGCTCTGCACTCAGTAACCCACAATGTGCACAAGATAATGTGTGTTTTAGAATAATCTCTGCATTGCTGTTTCCCTATTGCTCATGCCTGTGTAAAGAGTATAACACGTTCCTCAGTTCCTGCAAAGCATGACATACTAATCCTCACAACTACCACTAACAAGCTGAGGAGGAATTTCTGCCATACCCACTCCTGTATTGTAAAACATCACCCTCAAAATGATTGAATAAGAGCCGAGTATGGAGACAGATCATCAACACAGGCACTATTGCTCTCTGCCACCATGCAGAGAGTAGTGGGGTGCTGTCTGTCCAACCCTTTGACTCGTTTTGAGGAAGTCACCATGAGCTGCTGCATGCAGAATAATTTCACATGATTACTGAGGCATCAAGCAGCCAGCAGAAGTGGGGAAGCAGAAACAAATTTGACTTTAAAATGACAGATTTCCCACAATAGATTCTAGATGGGGGAAAGAAGTGTTTTCCCCAATTACATCTGAGGAAATGCCAGGCCAGTCCCTAGGTTAATATACTTTTGAACTGGGAGAAAGCAGGTGCATCTGTCTTGACTCTCTAGGGGGAAGACAGATTTTATCTCATTGCTTTCAAGAAAAACGAAAAAAGGAATAACACATTTAGATGGTAGTTATAGGTAGGAAAAAAACATAGTTGTGATGGTCCATAAGTGCAAAATTTCAGTCATTAAAGTTTTAATTAGTGCTGCCATGAGTAGTAAGAAAGATAACAGAGCATGAAGCAATCATATTCAAGTGAACAAAAATCCTGTCTTTGCCTTTACTGGGAAAATGGCAGCACTGTGTTGGCCAGGAAAAAAAAAAAGCTTTGCAAATAGCACTGAACTGCTAAGAAATCAAGGCTAAGTTCATCACAGTACCTAAAATGCTGGGAGAAATTATTGAAACT
Source organism: Aphelocoma coerulescens (assembly GCF_041296385.1). Taxonomy (NCBI): domain Eukaryota; kingdom Metazoa; phylum Chordata; class Aves; order Passeriformes; family Corvidae; genus Aphelocoma; species Aphelocoma coerulescens. Next base: position 32,000,660 of record NC_091014.1, on the reverse strand, counting down.
CATAGCAGGATCATCTCATTTGCTCCACAGGAAAGAGGATTCACTCAGTCATCTCTGAGACTTTCCATAGTATGCATCCAGAGTAAGTTTGGAGGAGATCCTAAGAGGCATGCAGATGGGGCAGCAGAAGAAGGGATCCCTGAGCAGTTCAGCCCTTGATGATTACCCCGGGCACCAGGCCAGTGCTGCAGCCCATGGTGCTGGAGCTCACACTGATACCAGCACCCGAAAAGGTGAAGCCACCCAAGATGCAGTCATGATGAGGAGTAGAAAGGTTCTGCAGCATGATCTTTTCTGTCTGCTCTCTCTCACCAGCCAGCACATTACTCCCTCTGCAGATAACACCTCACAGGACAGGAAGAATAGAGCTGTCTCTACTCAGGCAGTGTGGCTCTATGCAATACCACATAGATCATGTCCATATGGGAAAATTTGCTTTCAACCCTGACTGAGATGACTATGTCCATTTTGCCTCCAGCCCATGCTCTCCAAATTGTCCCTGTCTACCTTGGTCTGCAGGAGAGTTAATTAGCCCAGGGGAAAATCACAATGAGGAGTGTGTGAATAATTAAGGATGCCTGTCAGAGTTTATACTCTGGTCCTAGTATTTTTAGTATGATTGAGGCACCCAAATCAGTTTTATTTGGTTCAGACACAGCTCTGCTCCCACTGAGCCAGCTGGAAGCATCACGTCCACAGCCCCAGAGCACAGCACAAGGAGCTGGTACACTGAGCAGGCTCCATGCCTGACTCCCTCCTGCTTCCTGCTCCAGGAGCTCAGGAGCAGTGACCCTGAGCCCACCTTAGCTGGCTTCCAGTACCCACGGGACAGCACACAGTAACTGGGAAGCCCTCCCTGAATGAGTTCACCTGGCAGCATCATGCAGAAATTCAAGCTGGCTTTTTGCAGAGCTGCCTTGGGAAGCTGTGGTATCTGTATGACTTGGACATTTCATCCCTACTTTCCCTTGGATAATTAGAGCTGACAGACATAACAGCAGTAAGGAAACAAGCAAAAGCTTAAGCTACAAACTATCATCCAGGAAAGCACTGACAATAACAGGGAAAACACTCTAATTTTCACTTCTAGCTTTCATTGTAGGACTTTTGTTTGGTACAGTTTCTGTGTCCTTCATATGCATATTAAATGTGTAGGGCCTGATCCTGCAGCTTTTATGCACTCATTTATTTTGAGTTCCTGGTTATGCAAGAAGGTGTGTACTTGCAAGACTAAGGTATAAGTGATCCTTTCCCTCTCCTCCTTTGTATATTATTGATCTCGCTGTACTTCTGCCTTATTTCCCCTGGCAAAGCCTTTCAAAGCCAAAGGAAATGAAACAATACTTCCCTCTACTGGGGGACCTAGGAATTCTGGAAATTATTGTGAAGTGTTAAATTTTTCTCAGCTACTTTTGCTAGGTTGAGGGACAGGCCACAGCAGCAGAGGGCAAAGAAGACAGAGAAGAGGTAGGATTTTTTTGTTTTGTTCTTATCTCTGGATTAAAGCTTTGGGGAGTTCTTATATAACTCACTTTTTCCTTCAAGTTTTAGTCAATATGCCATGTTTATTATTTTAATTATCAATGCAACTCTGAAAATCCTTGTTCTACTCAGGCAATATGCTAAGAGTTTGTTAAGTCTTGCTGTGCAATTTTCTGGATCTGTTGCATAGTAGTTAGGTAGATTTTCTCAGGCTGCAATTGCACAGCCTATTCCAGGAATCCAGTGACAGTTTTGGAAAAAAAAATATCAATCACCACCAATGAACATCTTTTGAAACTCCCATTGGGGGTATGATTCAATGACTAGCTGGGGGAAGTCTTCAGGGGACATGGAAAATTTTGCTTGTGGCTTATAGATCTTCTTGAGAAGGCTGTTCCGCAGGGCTGGAAAGGGCGATTCCCACTGGAGTAATGGGAGCCTTGCGATTTCCAGCTTTTTTTATAAATCAGGATCAAGTAAAGCAAGGTCAAGCACCAGCTGTCTCATTCCTGATTTCCAGGCATCATCTACTGGCAGCTGTCCATAAGCTTTTCTATAGATAGATTTCTACTGGTTGTAGAGGCCACAGGGAAATTTGATAATAGGGGTGATTTATACCAAGTAATTCCCAGATACCTCTGTTACTAGTTTTGTCTCTGTCAGGTTGCCTCCCAGTCTCTCTCCCAGGGTTCTGCACAATGCTTATGTTACCTTCCATACTTTCTGATTGTTCATAATTACTTCTGTAATCAAATTAAGCCCCCAAAAGTAAGTCTGTTCAACAGGCTTAACATTTACAAATCTGTCTTCATATGAAATCCGAAGTGTCCCGAATTGCTCTTTAACTGATGAAGTATCGTTATCTAACACCTCTTTAACCGATGAGGTAACAGATGAGGTATTTCAGCCACTAGTAAATGTTACCATTTCTGGGCTGAAACACAGAACTACGCAACAGCAAAACTACAGGCAGGAACACAGCCACAAAACAATCTTTTCAACTGAGAACAGGAAGAATTATGGGTAAGACCTCCATGGTCAGACCCTGAGACCATCTTCAATAAGACCACCAGCTCTTATTGAAGCAAAGCTTTTACGCATTCAATAGTAGTTGCTCAAGGATGGCAGCTCTAATCCGGGGTTTGCATTTTGCCAGGTCTCTAATAAACACCTGCTGCTTTGGAAAAATCACAGTGGCATCCCTCAGGGGCTACAAGAGGTCAGACTGCCCTCTCCTGCCTCTTAAGACCCACTTGAATCACCAGATTAGCACGCTGGCTAAAAAAAACATCAAAAGGTAATAACACAACTTGATTCATGGGCTTGATGTGCTCAGCTGAGGACTCTTCCCCCACTTTTTGTTCAGTTAGTCAGTTCCTCTCTTTCACAAGGAACCTCGGATACTGCATTTCTTTCCTGTGTCCAGGAACATACTTGCCCTAAATCTGAAATGGAAGGAAAATGTACTGTTACTAAAAATGACCATATTGTCATTGCAAGCAGGTCATGAGCTCTTTACGCCAGCAGCTAAGCAGTCATGCTCAGCTAGCTCCATTTGATGAAATCAGGTTGCATGTATGAGTAACTACTTATTCAGCCTCATACTGAATTCAAAATCTGGTCATTTAAAGTCAGAATCAGAAATCAGAAGACCATAGGCAATCACAAGGCCTAAGTCACATTGTAGGAAAGGACTTTCTGTTCTTAATTATTCAGAGCAGTGGGACCTCAAGACTTGGCATCTTGCATTGAGGAGAAGAAAAGGCCTTTTTTTTGTAGGAAAACAGCACAGCAACCTCCCAGAAACCACATAGCTGGAAAGAATAGAACTGGAGAGATTTCCTTTTAGGGCAAATCTCTCAACCATTCACTGATTTATTATTAACATTTGTACTGCTGCTGTGCTAAAAGGTCCCGGCTGGCTTGGACTCCACTAGGCTAAGTACCATGCTGATGTCTTTATCTGCAACTTGAGGCTGCAGTTCAGCCTGTAGCCCAAAGACCAAGATCAGTGATACACAGCTGAGGGGTGACCTGCTTGTCCTTTAAGCCAGAAAACTGTGGCAGGGGACGTGTTCCCAGGTGAGGGCTGTCCTTGCAGGTAGTGTGGTCACTACTGTCTCAACATTTTTCATTCTGAAACTGGGACCAAATTTGAGCAAAATAAGTGAAAGTTCCAGCCTCTTCAGACTTTCACATCTGATTCTTCAGACCTGTATGGCTTGCTACTGAACACAGAGGTCCATCACTTCTCATTAGAAACAGGCATTTGCAAAATGGGGGGAAATTTCAACCAGGTTTATGAGATACACCTAAATGTGGCAGCAACTGATTTTAAAAGGCCTGATAATAACCCACTGCATTTGTGGCACTGGTCTCACACTGGCTTTGCTCACTGTGGGTAATAAAATTGTAAATTCAACCATTGCAACATGTTCAGTTCAAGGATCTCAGAGATCTTTTCCAACTTAACGATTCTATGGTGCTTTTGGATCTTTGGTGACTCTTGCCCCCATGTGGAACTTGTTCAGTCACATTCCTCAGATGACACATCCCTAGTATGACTGGAAAAAAATTGTGCATCCTCTTCATGGTACCACCTGTGACTAACCTGCCTGGTCTGACCATTTTTTACTCCTTAAAAGGCACAATCTGAGGCAATAACACCCTTCAGCCTTGCACAGAGCCATCTGAGCTGTTCCCCACTGCACTTGTATTTGACTGGGCAGTGGGAGATTATTCTTTCAGGCTGGAGAGCACTGGAAACCATGGCTTACAGCAGCTGGGAACTGCTAAAACAAGCCTTTTACTGTTCATATACTTCAAAGTAAAAATGTAGAGTCCCAGGAGCTGAGGTGAGGCTGCAACACCTGAGGGTTGGTTTGCAGTGTGTTGGGGTGCCAAGCTTCAGCCTTACGGGTGGTGCAGGGTAGCATGAAACAGTCCTGGAGACACTAATCCTGGATGGCTTCATCCTGTAGTTCTGCCTCTGGGTAACCATAGCCAGTAAGTTTGCTGTAAGGACAGGATTTTGCAGATAGATACAAATGATTGTATATAATAATGAACATACTTACTGGTAGTTGTAAAAAGAGTTGAAGAAAGCAAATATCAGGCAAATAGCACAATGCTTGGTCATAAAATCTTTGAAATAATAAATTGAGAGCTTTAAGTCCCATTTCCTTTATCGCCACATTTTTTCTGGCTTCTGGCTCCCAGACCATGAAAGATTGGCCACTTCAGAGCTGGCTGTTGCCGAACAGTCTTCAAACAGCATGTAATTAACATTTTACATGTCCTTCCTGTGAATTATTAGGCTTCACTGCACAAAGAAGCCAAAGAAGAGCTTTTGAAGATAATGCTCCATGGGTTAGCCCACTTGGCCTCTGTTGGCCAAGACACAGCCTTGGAAGGAACGCCTTGTCAAAGAGTCTCCATATCCTGATGCAAAAATATGGCACAATGATAAGAAATCCCCTTTTTTATTTTCTTGTCATAGGTACTAGATACCACATTCTGCAAGGACCACAGCATGTGCCCTGATCATCCTCCACCCAAGGTCTGAAACCCAGAACCCCACAATGGTTCTCTGGGAGCAAATGCAGTGGTCATATCAACAGCAGCAGAGCTGTCATGCTTCCAAGATTTTATTTCAAGGTGGTATGCCATTCTGGAACACATGGCCAGCCAGGCCACACAGACAGCCACATGACATCAAACATGAAGCAGGCTTTGCAACAAGGAATTCTGAGGCGTGTGCTACCCAAGCTAAATATTCAGCATAGCTCACTAAAATAGCCACTCTCCATGTTTGATTTTTTCTTTCTCAGCTGCCTTAAACAGAACATTCAACCCAAATAATTGCATAGTGTCCTCAGCCTTTTTCACATGGCCTGTTTTCTAAATCCTCAGGAGTTTTTCTTTTGCCCACCTTTGGTCTCCATCTAATTTGTCTGCATTTGCTATTCCAGATATTGATTATATGCTCCAGAATCACCTTAAAATAGCAGAATAAGTTTTATAGAGCAAGTCCAGAGAATGAGATGAAAAAGTAAGCAGTCTACTTCAATGCTCACTAGTGCTGCTCAGTAAGCAGAGTGGCAGGGCAGTGCCTCCCCATGCTTCCTGCTCTGGCTCTGCATATGGGAGACTGCTTGGTTTGCACTCCATTATAGCCCCCAGATCCCCATGGGTTTGCTTTGTTCTGCATAAATGCCTGCATCTTGTTTGTAACCCTACATCCCTACATGTGATTTTGCTTTACTAGACACAGAAGCTCTTACCTGATGATTTTAGAGATCTTTTACAGCCTTAACAATTCTATGATTCTATAAACCAATCAGCTGAAGCTTATGACAAAATTCATCGGTCCCTGTTAAGACAACTAATTTATCAAAATGCTTGCTGTTCTAGTCCATGTACTGAGCCCCTCATGGGTAAAACTGTGTTGGAACCAGAAATATGGGGGGAAGAAAACTAACGTGGATTATTTCAGACTCATTCTTTGTAGACTGGTCAAAGGGGAAAAAGCCAGGTGTTGTTTAGACACATAGGTCATATTTCTTTCTAGGACAATGAAAAGTTTTCAGACAGGGACAAAATACTTAATATCTGGTGATTTTAAACCTGGATAATCTGGCTGCATAAATGTGGATGAACTAGGAACACAGCTTTTTTTGCTGGGCCTATTACTGTTCACCAGTCTTCCTCAGTGAGAAATTAATCAGCATGCTTCTTCCTTTACTTCAAGTGTGTTTCTTGAATTTTAATGTAATCTCTAAACTGTCACTCATTTTCTCTTTATGCTCTCCTTCCCCTCTTATTTGATCCTAACGGATACATTTTAAGGCTAAGGATTGCTATGTACCCTCTCCTCATGTCAGCACAGACCTGAATTCTTGTGGAGATAAAAAATCAAGCCCTGAGGTAAAGATTTCTAGTGCTGGAGTATCTACAACTGAGCAGTTACAATTCCCTGCCTTATGGCAAGTAAGTAAATGGTGTCTTGATTTAAGTGTCCCACAATCCTACAACAGTATCAGGAGGAGAGCCCAGCCGCCTTGTTGGCCCAGCATCCACCACCCAGCATCCATCTCTTCAGCACCTCCACCTCTGCAAATCTAGCTCTTTCCAGTGTGTTTCTTTGGCTGTACCTCTACATTTGAAACTGAACACAACCTACCAAACACTATTGATTGAAACATTATGTTATCATATTACTTTCGATAACACTCCAACCCAAAATAGCATGTGCCTTTGATCCTCTGTACCAGATGTTTTCACTGAGCTATCCACAATGGCATCTGATTTCCTGAGTGACTAAAAATCATTCCCAACTCAAATTACTCTTTCCACATGCATATGCAGTATTTAATATGATGTTGTATCATTGTGTTGGGTAGCTGAGTTTGGTCCATCTGACTAGTAAGTCACACAGTATTTTTATTAAACTAGAAAAACCATTACATGCAAGATTAATATCTGATCTTCTTTACTCCCTTTTCCCCTAGCTTATGAAGAAAAATATTTTGAAACCATCAGTCAAGACAGATCTATGTGTTATCGAGCCAGATCCTTCTGGTTTTTAACCAGTTACATGATCAGGCCTGACCTTTATCCCTTTGTTTACTGAATAGCTAATTGTGGGAACTTTTGTCAAATCCCTATTCAGAAGAAAGCATATGCACTATCACTACATCACCTTGTCTCTCTAAGAAGAAAGGTGACACCACAGTAGTAGAGCAATGTGGAAACTTCCCATTTCTTCCTAGGCATCAAATTCTGGTTCATGTCCTCTAGAATACAAAAAAAAAAAAAAAAAAAGTGCTTGGAAAGATAAAACAATACAGGACTATTAAGTTGTCATACATAACTATTCAGAACATAAATGCAAATTTTAGACACTCCAGTCACAAAACACATTTCTCCACATCCCTGTTGAGCTTCCACCTACCCTGATAAGCACAGAGTGGGAGTAAGAGCTGGCCAGAGAACTGCTGCTCTGCTGTTCGCTGCAAGATCATGTGGACAGTATTGCTGGCATAAGGATGAGGGTCAGGCTGAGTGGTAACAACGAGTAGATGGTGAAGACTCATGAGGGCATAAAGATGGCCTGCAGTTCCACAAATCATATAATCTGTTATATATTTTCACTACTCAGAGTGAACTGATAGGATAAAAATCTTCCTGTTAGCCTGGGTTCCAATGGAAATGAAGATGATGTAATTTCTCTTTCTCTCTCTGTCAGCTCTTCCTGAAGTTTTCTGGATGAATTTTTGGCTTGTTTTCGTGCAATCTGACAGGACCTCACAGTCCTCAAAAAAGTAATGTTTTTAAAAGTTGCATGAAAATCAGCATCTAGAGAGAGAAGAGATCCAAATCTTCACCAGAGGAAAGGTTTCAAATTAAGCCTTCTTCCTCTGGCCTGTTTGGCTATTTGGCCATGTCTCCAGCCAGACACAAAATGTCTTGCCTCTTGCCCAGTCAGCAATTAGGTGAAAGAGCAGGGAGCTGTAGATAGGTTTAAAGAACATGGTGTGAAAAAGCAAAAATTGACAAGAGTTACAAGGAGCATTATTTCTGCAGACACAGAGGAGCAGCCCAGTTCAGTTAGCACAGAGGCAGCTGCTCCCAGCTCCCCTGGGCTTCCATGTACAGCAGCAGCTAGGAGTATCTGAGGCAAAATACCTCCAGTGGAGCCCTAAAGCAACCTCACTGCCTTCTCCTAGTGTGAGCCCTGCCTTTTCCATCCATTCCTGGAGCACTAGTAATGCAATGAGCACCATGTGAACCAGCACTAAGCTTTTAGCCACATGGGCAAAGTTGGGGTTTGCCATGGTGTGTTGGAAGGATTGGAAGCAGATATTCCTTGCAAGGGAGAAACACGAAGGGATGACGTGGTGCAGAAGGGCCAGGCTGTCCACTGCGACAGCCCACGGTGACAGGGAGGTGATGGAGTGATTGCTGCCACTGGCAATGGCCAGACATGAACTCAGCATCTATCCCAACATATCCCTACGTGGCAGAAGGCAGCAAGTCTGTATTTACACAGCTGTGGCTTGGTCCAAGCAGGTGATAGGACCAGAGGTGTTTTACCATCTTAGGTAAAACCATTTGCCATCCTCAGCAGATCCTCTGCCTCCCTCACCGGGGTAAAGAGTCAGGTTCTGGGTTTCTCCCAGTGGACAGCAGCTGGTGATTCCCTTCTATCTGGATCCCAAGAGCAGCCTTTAATTTTGAAGTCCTTAAGCCTGTTTTCCAAAGTGGTTCCACCTTGCAAGGGAATTTCACTGAGACCAGAGAGGGAGAAAGTTCTGAGTGGCTTAGTAGGTTCTCAACACTTAGTTAAGGCTGGGAGAAGGTCTGGGCTCCCATACGACCTCCAAGAACTGGCGCTGCATTTTATCCAAACAATGTGGATTATTAAATAAAAAAGTATGTTGGATATGTTCAAACCAGTTTGTCAGATGCAAAACATTGTGCAAACAGATGTAGAAATAAGGTCATTTTGCAGTCTTGATTTCTCCCAACACCGTGAACAAAACCAGCCAACCAGTATAATCTGAAAAGCCTCAGACATTTTATAGAGTATTCCTTGCCCTTCAGGGATAGAAAAAAAGAAGGGAGGGAGGAGAGGAGGGAGGGGAGACAAGGAAGGGAAGGGAAGGGAAGGGAAGGGAAGGGAAGGGAAGGGAAGGGAAGGGAAGGGAAGGGAAGGGAAGGGAAGGGAAGGGAAGGGAAGGGAAGGGAAGGGAAGGGAAGGGAAGGGAAGGGAAGGGAAGGGAAGGGAAGGGAAGGGAAGGGAAGGGAAGGGAAGGGAAGGGAAGGGAAGGGAAGGGAAGGGAAGGGAAGGGAAGGGAAGGGAAGGGAAGGGAAGGGAAGGGAAGGGAAGGGAAGGGAAGAAAAAAGCTTTTCTGCATGTGTTTAAGGAAAACACTAGACAGTGCTCAATTTCACTTTTGTGGGAGAATTAGAGCCAAAGGTTTGATACATGGTTTTACAGAACAGAAAGATATTCTGGGGCATTTTATGGCCACTAAAAATGTTGTTTTCTGGTGTGGATAAACGCTCCATTATCTCAGAAGCTGAATCATTATTCCTCAGTGGTAGTGTCATCACAAAATTTTAATTGGGAGCTTGTGGTGATAACAACTAAAAGTGCATCATCTTTTCCAGGAAGCTCATCTAATGCAGAGATCCATTTGATCTGATTTCTCTATCGACTTGTGCTGCATGCCAAAATAACAAGTCATGCCTTCATGTCACCACTAGAAATGAGCTTAGCCAGAGTCCATCTCCAGACAGAAAACATACCCAGAGTCTGGAGGGATTTGAAATCACTAAATCATAGATCGGGAAGTAGCATCCAACAGAGATCAGAAGAATTTGGTAGAATGGGAACAGAGGTTGGGGAAAAATAAACAAGAAATTGCAATAGAATTCTGGAGATCAGTGAAAGCACTTTAAACCCAGTTTTGTTATGATACTTTCAGTAATTAAAGGCTAGTGAATTTGACAAGAAGAATTTATGCTAACATGCTGAAAACATGAAGAATGAGTGTGCTATTCCCAGAGATACAGACAAGATATTTTGGGGCCATTCTGTTAGCCCCTTGAGAACTGCTGCTGCCTCTGCCCCACAAAACTGGCTCCCAGCCAGTGGCAGAGAAGCTTGGGGCTCCATCGCACTATTACAGCTTAGCCACTTTATCTTTCACCTAAGTGAAGCTGTAAATTCTACCTTAAGAAAGTATCTCAATCATTTGTAGGGAAGAGCCCTGAGGATTTTTGGACAGTTTGTTCACCTGAAAGAATATCTTGTAGTGTTTTACTGACAGCACTCTCCAGAAGCCTTTTGTGGTGTGTCTAACTCCAAGGACCAGAGCAGATGGCAGTGACACTGCGACTTACTTGGCTATCACATTGCCACACATTGCATCCGTGGCTTGGATGATGTGTGCAATAGACCTCTTTTCCCCAAGATATTTACTTCAAGGCCACATTCTCCTGATTCTCCTGAAGCCAGGCAGAGGGTCCCCATGTCCCACTGTGTTGCTGCCTGTTCCGAGCTTCCCTTCCCCCTCCCCAAGACAAGCCAAGGAAGGGACCCCGACACCACTGCTCTGGTGTCCCTGTCGCATGTTTGCCACTAGAGGACACCGAATCAACATGAGACCTTGCTGAGGGCTGGGGTGGGGGGTACTGCTGGGAGTGGGGTGGGGGGGCTCTGTGGGCGCACACCACTGCCTTCTCCCACTTATGAAAACTCTGGGAAAGCTGGAAGCTGGATGGGGGTGGATCTCAGATACACCAGTGGTGGTTTGCCACTCGAGGGTATGACTTTCTTGGATGATTTCCATCCCTTTGGGATTCTTTCATTTTATATTTGGGGTGCATTTTTTATACCGCTGGGGAGGAAAACTGGGAAATCAATGTTGTTTTGCATTGTGCAAAGCTCGATGTGTTTGTTTATGATGGGGTCTTTACTAGGGAGCCCATTCAAAAGGAATTGTGAAAGAAACCAAACAGGAAAGGGTGGAACAATAATCTCGATAAGAAGCATCACAGGCAATGCTCAAACACAATAGTCAGATTTACAGCCTGGAAGATGTGAGGGCTCTGCCCCAACCCCAGTGAAACTGTTGTTTTTCCAGGGCTGTAGATCCGGAGATCAAAGGGTAAAGATCAAGCCTGCAGAAGAAGCAGGAGAGAGGGGGCTGGAAAAGTTCTTTTAGTCTCCTGAGGCTGACAGATGCATGAAGCTCTGACTTGGTCTCCAAGAGAACAAAGTCTCATCTACTTACATAAGTAATTCTTCACTATGAAGAAGCTCTTTAATGGCAGGCAAAAACCCGTAACAGTCCATGCCTTCTCCCAGGAGGGACTTGTTACCTCGCCACAGCTGTAGTCTGTGATGGGTATCACTCTTCATGAATGAGGAGAATCCAGGGAAATTCTTAGGGGTGGCTGTCTGGAAGGGGCTGCAGCAAATGCCAGCACACCAACAAAGTGTATCCAGCACAGGGCTGGTTCCTGATATAGGCAGAACAGGTAGCAGACTTCTTGAGGAGAGCAGAATGGCCCAGGGCCCCTTTGTCCTTTGTCCTTGGCCTCTCTCAGGATAGAGTAGTTGTTGATGCCAAGTGAAGGTAAGTCAGGCAGGTGAGTTAACAGCTCTCTTAAGGAGCCATGGCTCTGTCACAGGAGACATTCTTTCTTCCCCCCACTGCACTTCTCACAGACTCCCATGCAAGGAGGATCTGTGCCTTTCCAAGGTCCTCTTCATGAAATCACCAACCTGCTACACCTTTCCCAGTAGTTCTCCCTTTCCAATGTGGACAAATTAGTTCTGCAAGGAATGGGCACCATCAAGGGTGGCCTGAAGCCTGCTCCATGCAAAGCCTTGGCAAGGCACCTGAGGAGAAGCCTGCTAAAACCCATCACCAAAATTAAATCACCATGGAAATGACACCAAGACACCACCACCTCTGGGAGACGAGAATAAATAGTTTCTCCATGAAAAGCATGGCACAGACCCTGTGCTGCCAGTGGGAGAGAGGACTGGCACCTGTCACATTCCAGCACGGAAACCCATGCTAAGCTTGTGGGAGTATTCATAGCACTGTGGTGGGTACACAGTGTCTCAGAGCTGATTTTGGAAATACGAGGTCCCTTATGACACTGCTCTTCCTTCTTCTTCTTTGCACTAATACATTAGGGCAGAGTCAATTCTGTTCATCACCATTAAACACAGTACAGCAGTCTTTGCACCAAATATTGCAACTGGCAAACATCTTCAACTGTTAAAACCTGCAGTAGGGAATGGAAGGGCAATAGGAGCATTCAAATAGTACTGTTCTTCCCAGGCTGTTCTTCTCAGAAGTTACTCGTAGCATCTCTCATGATGGGTGAGAGTTGAGGTGCAATGAGAACAGAAGAATGGAAAGATAAAATAATTTAAGTTTTTTTTAATTGCTGAAAAATATTAACCTTTATTGAGTTACTGTATTTTTCATGCCACTAGATAACATGTTGTTATCCCAAAGCTGCAGGAGACATTCCACCAAATTTCCTATTCTTAGCAGATAGAACAAGCTCATGGAATTCAGAGAAGGGTTGCAAACCACCGTCTCAGGAAGAATCCCAGCCAGGTTACTACAGGATGTTTGATGGGAAAAGGAAGAAAAGAGGTTGACTTCACCAGTTACCCCCTAAGCCTTTGGCTTCTTTTTTCAATTGTTCTATGTAGCAAATTTGGTCTCTTTCTGAAACATCAAAGCAAACCATTCATACAGTTATAAGACATTCTTCCCTGTTCTGTTCATCCATACTGTTGTCAAGCTTATCCCCAATACATAGGCAGCCCCTGATAAGCTAAATTTGCATTTGTAGGGCACAACCTATTTGATGAGAGAAAATAAAAATCCTGCTGTTTTAATATCCAGATGGGTTTTGAGACAAGCAAGAGGGATTTATTTTTTCAAACAGAGACACAGAGGGAAAATTTCAAAAATATAAGTATCTGGAAAACTTGCCCATGTCAAAATCCTCACAGCCACCAAGAGGCAAGAATACAGCTCTAAATCACAGCATGAGACAGGAGGGGCTGCACATCCTTGTCATGCACAGCCAAAATCAAGAGCCTGAAAGGAATCTAGATAAATCCCATATTGACATAACTCATACTTTCTTTCACCTCTCTGGCCCCATCCCCCAGGATTGAATCAAGACAGGCTGTCACTCTGTTATCCCAACTCTGCATTACTCAATTCTATGTGGGTGCAACCCCTGCCTCACCTACCCCTCACCTCTGCTTTCTGGCCGTGACTTCCATGGGAGCTCAAGGTGGAGCCTCTCACATACCTCCAGTCTCACTCCAGAGACTCTAATGACAACATCCAATGCTTGTTTAACTTCTGAGATTGCCAGAAAGAGCTATATTTAGGGAAAAATCTGAAAAGTTGCCCCTTTGACTTGTGCTCTATGGAAGTTCCTGGCTCCTGTGAGTCTCCCTTTACCAAAGCTAACTATTAAGGTCTTGTTATTGCAGCCCATTTCAGTAACAGCAGTTGCCCAGCAAGCATTACATTCAAACTGCAAAAACCCTCTGGAATTCACATTAACATATAAAGGACATTTTGTTTTATCAAAACACTTTCACTTCTTAATTCTCTTCTGTTACTCACATACATGAAATGGGGATACTTAGCAGCCAAAAATAAGTTTCACAACTTCTAAAAGGTAATGATTGTATCAAGTGTACCAAATGTCTTCCTAGCAGCATATGTGTACATATTTTTTAGTATTCATTTCTGGCTTATTTAAAAAAAAAAAAATGAAATTAGGACACCTGTGGTATTCACCCTCAACCTAATTTCAGTTACTGCAAGCACATAATAGAAGAGCAAATACAGGCAATTTCATATAGCTCTACCATTTGCCATCATATTCTATCTCTTGTTTAAAAGAGTACTAGCTGTAATAGGCTATTTTGATGGAAAAAATGTTAATTTTATGTTATGATTTCATTTTCTGTTGCAGAACATAGAGATGTACAAGATTTCAAAGACTCAAAAATTGAACAGTTTTACAACGCTGCAGCACAATTGCAATCTCCATTACATACATATTCAGAAGCAACAAGCAGAAGATTTTGAGAGATATTCAGAAGTATACAGTTGTGGGATGAGCTTTTGTAATCAAAAACATCAGCTTGAAATTTTGAGTATTATTCATTCACTGCTTGTCCCAGTATTCATGTTAATGAAAAGAGCCGTGAAAATCCCTGTCCCAGCTGATTTATAATAAAGCTTTCAGACAGGAACATCAGGCATATGGTATATGTTAAAGATAGTACTAAAGTCTCAATTTTTTTAAAATTAATTTCTGCTGAAATATGTTGTGAAGAATAGACTTCAGCTGTGGTGCTGGTTGCAAATAAGCAATCCAACCTGTTAGTTACAAACTCCTTGCAGTGGACCAGCTTTCTAACTGAGTTGCACCATCTGGAAACACCAGTGGGCTGGAGCATAACAGGCTCTTGCTGGTGTTGCTTGTCATAGCTCCAAAAACAAAGAACCAGAGAGCAACTTGGAAGAGGTCAGGTTTAGGTGTTTAGTACCTCCTCAAACATTTAAATTTACAAAATAAACACGTTGTTGTTGTTGTTATTTTTTATTACTACTACTACTACTACTACTATGAGGGGAACTCGCATGTGGAAAGTAAAGCTGTGTGCCATTCTACCGTGAATTCAGCCGCCAGATGTTTTCTCACTGTTCTCAAATAATTTTGCAAATTTTTTTCTAACAGATCAATAACTCAAAGGTTACAGCCCTTCTGATGCCCAAGGTAGTCACTTTCATCTGGAGTCAGGCTTAGTCCTAGTGGTACCTGATCAGGGGGTCCACAAATATACATTAACTTAAGCTGAGTTTGGGGTAGTTTCAAGAGTGCAAGCCAGGAGTCCAACTTACTGTGGAAGAGCAGAGTATGCCTGGTCTGACAGACCTATAAACATCTGAGCAGATTGCACACTTTCTTACCTTGTGCTAAGCAATGAAATGCAATGTAATATGGTACAGGCTGTGTACATCCAAAATCCTGCTTTTACAGTCTCTGCCACAAGTCGTTTTCTTTTGTGATGTAGGAGTGGAGGCAGAAAGCAGGGCCTCCTGGTGCTGATCTTCTCCACACAATGTCCAGCAGGAGACAAGCCCCAGCTCCAGCACTGTTGTGAGATCAACAACTGCTGTCTAGGGATGCCCTGGACCAAAGAGAGCTGCCCTGGCTGCAGGAGAGCAGCAGCAGCAAGGATCTGAGCTGGGGAAGGAGAGGACAGTGGTTTGTTAGCTAACAAGATAACAACAAGTGGGCACAGAGGACAGGCTGACAGCCCATGCTGGGACTGCTCAGTGTATGGTTTGAAACAAAGGTCTCTGCAGAAAAAAACATCTAGAAGTAGATGAATCCGGCTTGGAAATTATCCCAGGTATATCCAAGCCCAACACTGTGCCTCACTAGCCTCACTGGTTTTTTAAGTCTCTTCACGTTGAATGTAAAACTTGATTGATTTTTCAAACCTGTACATATATCTTCTCATTTAACAGCTTTTTTTTTTTTTTTTTCCTTTTTGTGGCATGGCTGTTTAAGAGGGCATGTTAAATAAGCGCAGTTTTAAAGAACTCTACCTGCAACTTTTCTACTTTCAGGTATCTCCTGTTCTCCAGCTGTTGTGAAATGCTAGTTTTTTACCATAAAAATGTTCTTTATCTTTATGTCAGTTTTTGTGGTGTGAGCAGGACCTCCATTCTGACATTGGCAAATGACAGCACAGCTACCAGACATGACTACACTGAAGCATCTCTTCAAGATTTATTGCAGCCCCAATGGGGTTTTGGGCTTGAAAGGGCTTAAGCCCTCTGCAACAAACAAAAATAATAATTCAGAGGCAAGTGAAAACACAGCTTTTCCAACTATAGATGGTCTATATTTTCCCCAAAGCAGCAAAACTAAGTTTTATAAGAAGCAGTAGGTGGGGTCAGCTGCAGATGCACATTGGGAGATTACAGGGTGTAGGTATGCAGCACCTCTCCAAACAAAACTGTTTCAAAGTACATCTGCAGTGAGACAGGCAATCTATCAAAAAATACCTGGGCCTTAAGCCTAAAAAGACAAGATGGGCAGTGAAATCTCTAAGGCCTTTTAAACTATTTTGAAAAATTACAGATTAAGCAGAGGAAAGCATTTTAAGCAGGATTTTAAATGATTTATTAAAGCAGCATAAACCTTCTGGATATAACCATCGTCAAAACAGAGGGGTCGGCAGGTAACTTTAAAGGTGATGAGGGAGGGAATTACTGCGGAGTTTTTTACCAGAAAAAAAATAAAAACTCCTAATTAATGTCAAAAAAATCAATGGCAAAATTGACAAACTTCTACTGCACTGGTAAAGCTCCCATTAAGAAAGAAAGGAAATAGAAATGGAGTTCTCAGCTCCTGCTTCACACGGTCTCTGCTAAACAGCAGCAGGACATGACTGCCCTCTGCATCTGTCTGCCTCTGCAGCACTTTTCTGCTGCTCTTTGCTGGAAATGGCCACCTCACAGTTCACAAGCTGGTCACAACCTGCTACATAACCATCTAGAGGGAAGGAGACAGGTGTTTAATATTTTCTGCGTTTTTTATTAATGTTGTCACAAGCTAAGCATCTGGGAGACCATCCAAAGATGACTTTTGTATCTCATCACCTTAAAGGCATACCTCCTTTTTCTTTTTAACCCGATTCCCATGCCATCTAGCTTGCACTGTTCAGTTTTGTTTCTCCACTCCTGGAAAGGGCTCAGCATCCACACAAGCTCTCAGATGTCTCATCCCTCCCTCTTGGCAAACAACCAAGAACATGCCACATTTAATCTCCCCATTTCAAACCACCACAACAGGAACCCTGATACTACTTGCTTGGGTCAAATGAATAATTTAGGAAAGCAGCATGTCTGGCCATCTAAGAAAAATGCCACACAAATTCCATGCCTTCTTAAAAGGTATATGGAAGTTTTCCACAGGCCACATGCCATCATTGCACCTTTTCTTGTTGCTACGCCAACAGGGTGGTTAAGATTTTGAATACTTAAAGCACAGAGGAGCTGGCAGAAATCCTTGTTCTCTGAAGACATCTCTCCCCTTGCACATCTTCACAAGCACCATGATGAATCTGAGGAAGCCAGAAACACATTCAGTGGTGCTGGTTACGTGCAGTTTTGGAAAGAGGAGACACTCGGTTCCTCTGCCTTCAGTTGCTCAGTGGGAGAGTCAGGGGGAGTATTTGACACCCTCACTGAGTCAGCTCTGTTTTGGTGAAAGTCTTGGAGTCTTCATCTGTTTTGTCATATTTATGACACCACATTGGTCTAATTATGGAATCCCCTTCAGCAATGGCCAGATACTTTCCAGTGATCCTGTACAATGTTTCACCTGGCCAAGCTCATGGCAAGGGAGCTCCTCACAGCCAGAAGCTCTGGGTTTATCAAGATCTTTATAATAATTTACAAAATAGCATCACTCTTGAAACCCCTACCTAGGAGCCTGGAGCACCACTGGCTTCCCTCACATCTGCACATTTTCAGAACCAGTTCTCAGAAAGGTGACATATTCTGCTCAAGACTTTGCATCCTCCTCTGAAATTCACTCCTCACCTGTGATTTCTGCATCCTCTTCTTCCTTTTCAACACCTATTAGTGAACAATATTTGCATCATTGCTTTGTGTGCCATGAACTAAAATTTTATGCTGGTCTCATAGTCTAAAACATTTTTTGAGCCCTAAATTGTCCACTAAATATGCTACATTTCTTCAGCCATCTTTTACATCAAGGTTTTTTACAAAGATAATCCATTATACAATAGTCGAGGAAATAATTTCGACCCTGGGTCACCAGGGCTCAGTTACCTGAAAACAGCACACATCACAAGAGCATCACAACCTTGCACAGCCTTGGCTCAAACACAACTGTCACTGGAAATGGCCTCTTTGTGAATGCTCCAGCAGTTATACATGGCAGAATGAAAGGCACATAATTCAGGAGTCAGCGGATATTCTCAGTCAGTCGAATAAATTATTCTGGGATACCCATCCCAAAACATTTGCTAGAGCTGTACATTCCTCTTATCAGCATATACTCTCCTGATAGCAAACTTCAAGTCCATGTCATTGAGGCTACCATAATATAGCTGACCTTTCCCTGGTCAAGAAACACTGTCATTTCTTTGAGACATCTTGCATCCCAGGTAGGAAGTCTTGAGGCACTTTTTCACTGGGTTCTGCAAAAGCCAGATGATTGACCAGCTCTCACCCATACCATTGGATCACTGCATGCAAAAGGCATTTGTCTGTTTTTCATGAAAGAAAATAAACAAGTCATTGTCCACACACAGTTTTAATGGCTATCAGGGATCACTATTCTAAGCAGCACTAATTTTGCTCACAACAACTTCAGCTTCCCATACTTAACACAACACAAAGTTCTAATTTTTTAATCACTACATACTTTTGCCACAATTCTTTTAAATCTGAAGTCTTGCCATGTTCTGGTGACAGCCCTGTCTAGCTGTGTCAAAGCCTTTGGAAGGACTTCTCTCCCTAAATCATTAAACAGACCAGTTCTGACTCAATTTCAAACATCACCTTCTAGATTTCATGAAGAGCTGAAGTCACATAAAACATGATGAGATTTGCTTGTTGGTTTGGCTTTTTTACCAGAAAAAACCTGGGAGTAATGAAGCCTGGCAAGCCACTGATGAACAGTCAGAATGTACTCTAGTTATTATGTAGTATAATTACAGAAATTATTAATTACCTGCCATTCTGCCATGCCAGAGAATTTCCTTTTCCTGACAGTCTCTTCCCCTTGGAGCTTATTAATGACTTCTGACAATGAACCTCTCCTGTTTTATCCTTGCTATATGAGATTTCCTTCATATCAAAAATTTTTAATAAATCATATAATTGCTTTGGACAAAGGCTTCAGAACATATAAAAACTTTCAAAAAACATGCTTCAATTTATAAATCCACAGAGACCAAAATTACAGTTATAAAACCCCTGCTGGTCCTAACCCACAGGCATCCTCTTTCTCAGCACAATGGGGAAACCTCTGTCTTACTTTGTGTGGGTGTATCTCTGCATTCCATGGGCACCAAGTTCTACACTCTGCAGGAAAACAAGGCAAGCAGAGCAAGGGGGTCTCTCAGTCCCAGTGTTATGCTCCCCGCAGGACTCATGCCTCTCACACAGGCAGGATCAGGGCCCCCTCCACGTCAGCCGACAGGTCTGTAGAATGCTGCCCCTCTGCACCTCCCACACCCGGTCCTCTACTCTCAGGTAGATAGATCTGGGTAGTTGGAAAGATGGAGAAGTGTCTACAGACACTGGCAAAACTGTCTTCACCCCAAGAAGCTGCACCTAGACTACACACACGTTTTACTCACACTCATGAAATTGACTTCTGAGATTAAGCCAATAATGAAGGTAAAAAACCCAGCATTTTTAAATAAACCAGTGTAGTCAACACAAGTAAACATACAATTTCCAAGCATGACTTCAAAAAAAAAACTCTGTCATGTGATGAAGACATGCTAGAATGTGGCTTTTTCCTATTTTCACCCACTCATACTCAAAAGTTTTGGCTTAACTAACAATAATAATAAGAGTAATGAGCATTACTTCCCTACCACCAAGTTTGCTATGCTTACCTAAACAAAAACAGAGATGTTTTAAAATAAAACTCTGTCGCTGTATTAAACAAATGAGTGTGTAAAATGAAATTTTTGGCAAGTGTCAGTGAGAAGTTTTCCCATCCTGGTGGATGTATCACCCTCCAACAGAAAAAATGAGCGCTTGCTTGAAAAACATCCTGAAAGCAAACAAAGAAACAAGCAAACAAACAAACAAACAAAAATCCAATCAACCAGAAAAAAGCAAGGTATGTACTTAGAAATGGAGTCATGAAAGAAGAACACACATACTTTGTAGCCTATTAACAGTTCTACCCAGGATATTGTCTGACATAAATGCAAAGGGCAGCTTTAATGCCAGCTGTTTCAGAAGGAAGCATCCTCCATCCAGCCACTGCTTCAGTCAGCCCTCACTGTCTGTCATGAGCACGTTTTGAACATCTCTTATTTACCTGACACACTACTGATGGGAGGAAATTATGCACTCAGCCCTTTCCACATACAACTTCTCATTTATGAATTAAAGAGCTTATTTTAGAGAGAGTGGCTTTTCATTTTCAGTATTTTGATGGAAGAGACAATTCAAAAGATTTCTTACAGAGCCATATGATGGGCCTTCCCATGCCCCCAGCTGGCTCCCTTTACCAGGGTATCAGGCCCTGGACCATACAGACTCACTCCAGTGTCTGAATTCCAGAGATGAAAATATTTCTTCTGTTGTTAAAATATACTGAAGTGGACAAATGCAGCCTGTATCACCATAGCAATCACAACTTTAAAAACACCAAGACACTTTACACAATGGAGTTTTCTTTTTTCCATGGCACAGTTTTACTGATTTTTTTTAAGATTTGATGGCACCGATACTGTCCAAAACTTGCCAACTTAGAGTCGGGTAGTCTTTATGCAAGTTGTTTTTTCCTACTGGAGTGTAAGCAAGAGCTGCATTTGTCACTGTGGGCATATTTACAGCCTCCCTGAAGCAAGGAAGGGCTCTTCAGTGCTGCCCAGTCAAAGCAGATAAATTAGTGCCTGCCAAGTCAGGTTCAAGGAGTCCAGAGGCAGCACATTATTGCCAGCCACGTGGCAGAGAGAAGCTTTTATCTAGTTTTTGTTTAAAGTGTAAGAGACTGCTTGGCTTTAACCAGCCTACTTAGCTGAGCCGTGTAGTTCCTTTATGTAAAGTTAAAAGGCTTTGAATCGTATTAGACACTTTGGCAGACGCTTCAGCTCCTTTGCTCCATAACAACCGTCTTTTCTTCAGTACACAATAGTAGTTCTCCCTCAAACTTGATTTATTTAACAGATACATAAAGGACACCTCTCTCCCTTCAAGCACCCTCTTTCTTTAGGCTCAAGAGACCTTGAAAAAGTGCCACTACTTGTCAAAAGCAACCATCCCTGGATGAAGTTTTATTTGCCATCAGAGGGACAGACTGTCCCCATGCCTTTCATGGGGACCAGCCTCACTGCAGCACAGCAGAGCTGTTGCTGGTGAACCCAGGGACCACAGTATCTCCAGTCCCTCCTGCTAAATCCTGCAGGAACCATGATGCAGATTCCCATGGCCTTCCTTGGTTCTCATACCAGCACTGTGTTTGCAGAAAAAGTCCAAGTAAGTAAAGGCAAACTTGCCTAATGAACATGTTTATCATGTTTCCAAGTCCCTTTTTCATTCCTGTAATGAAGCAGCAGCCAACTCTGCCGTGGGTGGAAGCAGAGGATTTGGACATCTTTTTCCCAGCTGCACAGCAAAGTGCTCTGCAACACCAACAAAAAGCAGTACCTATGGGGGGAAAAAAAATTAACTAATTCCCTCTCTGCTGAGAATGTCATCATTCATGATTAATACTAATTTTAGCCAGTTCCTAAACATTGCAATTTGTTTCAGTTCTGTTTTCCCTGAACACTAATGGTGGGATGGGGGGGCAGAAGGGGAAGTTGGAGACTGCTCTTGATTTTCCTTTTGGGGTCTTGCTCTCCATGTGAGAAAAGTGAATAAAAAAAAAATACCAGGGCTCTTGGGCAGAGTTGAAGGGTAGGGTGGTGTGCTCGGCAGCTTCCTGCATGGAGGGTGTGCCCCCCAGGGTACCCCACGTTCTGGCAGTCCCTGCAATGGCAGACCTCCCTCAGCCAGGGAGGCAGCTCACAGGAACACAGCATCTGTTTTCAGTTAGGTCCCTGAAATGCATAAGCTGCAATTTGGCATCTCACTGCAGGCTTTAAAAGAATCCTGGGATAACAAGAGGAGAGGGGAGGGGTGTGATGAAAAGCAGCATTGTGTTTATTAAAATATATCACTAGCACTCAGACATGCTTCCAGTCATCTGGGTTGTTGCTTTTCTTCATTTCCATGTTGGATTTTCGTGTCAGTGCACAAGCTGAAGGAATAGGTTAGGTCTTTGGAAGCAAGAGGCTGACTCCTAAAAACTACACTGGGATCTGAGAGGCTCCTAACTGCCCAACCCTACTGCTGGCTGATGGAGGTAGACTGCAGCCACCTCCATCCAGGGAGCTCCCTCCCTGGTTTTACCAGAGTATGCCTCATATTTGAGGCAAAGGCCATCCACTGCAACCTACCAAGGAAAAGCTTGAAAAGGAAAACTTAAGGGTGAATATTATCTTGGTAAAATGGCACCACACGTTAGCACTCTGACAGTGCACACAGATGTGCCTGGGAAGGCTGGTCCCTGAGCCGAGCAGGTGAGCACTGTACTGGCATCGCACCGCGCCTCGGCACAGCCCCAGCGGCAGCATGGCTGGATGTGACCAGGCACAGACAATTCACGTGGGGATGAGAAACGCGGGAGGTCCAACCACTGTCAACCACTTTTTTCAGTGCTAGTAACAGCCAGGGTGATCTTTTAGTAAGAGTTATTGCTCTGCAAGGTAGAGTCCACATGTGGCTCTGGGCAGCAGCTGTAGGAGAACCCACACGGGGCTGGGCACTGTCTCAGGGTGCTCAGCCCCATCAGAGGGGTGCCCATGGACTCAGTGCAGGCATTTAGGGTACAGGAAGTACAGAGCCCAAAGGCTGGCCTAGGGAAATTATCTAAACCTGAAGCTTTTTAAAGCAGCCTATATCTATTACAAGGCAAGAAAGCATTATTGTGAAACCTCTCCTGCAGCCAAAACTTTCTTCCTCAAAAGAGTGCAAAGCAGGCCCCCATGCCTATGAATCCTTGGCAGATTAAAATATTCAGCTGGTATTGGGCAGATCACTTCTATTGCAATGGAGGCAGAGCAGTGCTCCAGCCCCCGTGGCAGTCCCCAGGCTTGCAGTGCCAAAAGGCCCTAGGCCCTGCAGATGCTGCCAGCACTTCTGGGGACATGTTCAGCTGCCCATCATGAGCTGCCAGTCAAGGCACTGGCTTCACGTCCAGGGGATGTGCCAACCACTCCCTGCACCTGCATCCAAAATTCAGTTTTGCATATTCATCCCTGCCTGTTCCAGCTCTCAGAGGCTTGGCTGTGCCATGTAGTCCTGTGCTATGCTGTGCTCACCACAGATTTTCTCTTCCAGGTGCCTCTCCTGGCACATGAAAGCACCACAGAGCCCAGGTTTGACTCAGCTACTCAGGCACTTGTCTCTCACTTAAAATGCAGGTGGACAACGGAGCTGCACTCCAGCCTCTCACAAAATAGTCCAGTACAGCACTGCTCTTCTCAATTGATGGGAAACGTCTGCCTGAGGCCATGTCTTTCAGCTATAAGCACTTTTTTTCAGACATATGCACTGGCAAAGGAGAAGCATGCTACTCCTCCCTTTGCTGCTCTTCAGTATTGCACAAGTTTAATAAAGGCAATGCCCTTCTCATCCACCAAGGCTCTTAGGCACAGGGAAGGATGATGTTTGTCCCCCTCAATCCTGCCCCCCACAGAATGGTTTATAGCCCAGTGATTTGGGACCAACAGGAAGGAATTGGCTTGAGGATCCTCTCAGACAGAGAAGAGACCCAAATCCCTGCCTTACCCTCCACAAGAAGGTCTCTAGGCATGGAGCTATTGTATACTGATGGAAATCAGCCATTTTATTATAAGACAAACCTCTTTCCACAAACACTCAATTCTCTTCCTGGAATAGGAAGACAGCCCAGGATGACTAGCCAAGGTGTTGGCCCCACAACTGGGAAGTCTCCAGATTTGATGCTGAGCCATGTGTACACGGTCTTGGCTGGGAGAAGCACCTTGCAGCCAGTCACTTAGCCAGCATGGCATTGCTGGCATGTGCTGTGCTGCCACCAAACTGAGAGCACCTCTAGGAAATTGCTAGTAAAAACTAAAGCACCTCTAGGCCAATGGATATGGTGGCAGTTTTCAATAAATGCACTTTCAGGTAGGATTTAGTTATCTTTGTGGCTGTGGTTATTATCTAGGATTATAGACTCCAAGTGCAGAAAGGTGAGAACTGCATTACTGTGATGCTCTGCTTGGGCTTATGAGCCTTTCCATGCAGTAGAATATACATGCCCCAGCACGATACCACACTAAAGCAGCCCCAGCAGGCAGCTGGCTCACAGCCAGCCATCCCAGGGAGCAGCACCTTTTCCAGCTCCCTGGCTGCTTGCCCCTCCACCAGTGGCACAGCAGCAACCCCTCACATTCTCTGCTGTCACTCAGCAGCTCCATGAAATGCTCAGATTTACCAGTCTCCAATAACCTTCACACCCCACAGAAATATGATTCTGGAAGGGGAACAGACCAGAGCATAATAATAACCAGGGCAGACACAGTAATTGATGTTTTCTGCTCTTTATTTCAGATAATTCCCAAAGATGTGTCTAAGTCCAGTGTTTGTAAAATGGTTATGCCATGACCAACACCAACTAGGCATACATGAGGTGAAACAGCACTTTAATCTAGGGAGCCTGAGCAACTCCAAGCAGCCATCAGCTCGCAGCAGTTCCTCCCTTCCCTGTCCGAGCAGGGACAATTTCATCGCATGACAGCACAAGCTCCAAACATAAAACTCTCACTACAACAGGTCATTCTTTCTCCCATAACCATGTCTGCATGGCCCTGCCTATTCTGCCATTGACAGAGGCAACCAGACTAGTACAGGAGGATCAACAGCAGTGAAAGCAAGACAAAACTTCTAGGAGCAGATGAATGGCTACCACCTACCACTGTTCATGTTCCCATTTTCATTGGCTTGGCATGCTCTTTAATGTCATATAAAGCTGAGTTAACTGAGGCATGAGGCTGCCTATATTTTTCTGGCTGCTGTTGCAAGAGTACAAGCCAAGAAAGCAACGTTCCTGGGGAAGAGCAGCAGGGTTGTCATGCTAGGAAGCAAAATTAAGCTTCTGAACCACAAAACCACTTAGTTCCTATTTCATTTCTTGAGAAGGTCGATCAGCTAAAACAGTAGGCAGTGAAATCAACCCCTCAACTGCTGAAACCAGTGTGACCCAACCACTGAGCAGCAGCACTTGAGCCTGCTGTATTTGACACCCTAGATGTCTGTGTTCTGTAAGCAACCAGGTTTTTTGCTTTAACCAGGAATGCTTGCTGAACAGCACACCCAGCAGTTCCATCCCTACACTGCCAGTTCAAATGCAGGTCTTACCCTCAGTCCCACAGCACCATTCGTGCTCATTGCCTGGCTTCTGATAGACCCAAATATCCAACACATGCTCCCAGCCTGTAGAGCCGAGGGTGAAGGCAGCAAAGCTTTGCCAGGTGGCTCTATAACAAAAAGGATACACATGCCTATGTAAATGCTCCATCATAAACAGAGCTGTAGCGATATGAACAAGCCAGACCAGCTGCCACAGCAACCAAATACACTGGGGAGCAGCTACTCTGCTCTCATTAAGCTGACACACTCAGAGCAACAAACTCCTCCATGAACCAAGGACTTATCTAGAAAAGGTGCTTACACAGATTAGGACTTCATTCCTGTTTCACAGTGAGACAAGCTCTGCCCTTGACTTCAGAGGCTTGGGAGGTTGTGCTGGGCCAAGGATAGGCTGGGAGGGTTTGGACTGTGACCCTCATGACAAAGTCAAGAGTGCTCACGTGGCTAGTGCCACTGTGTAAATCAGTGGCTTGTGAATCACAGGGACAGGTCTTCTAAAAACAAAAATCTTCACAAGACATATAGATGCCCCCCTCCAGCATCTCTTAAATAATTCTGAAAACTTAATGCATTTTAAAAGAGGTACAGAATTTTCAGATTTGTTAAAAGAGTACTAAGAATAATACATATATATATATAAAATACATTAATAGAAATATGATTGCGTCGAATGTATCAAGGGAATGTAAAGATTTTACCTCCTCCTGCTGCTGCTTTATTTGTAGCTGGGGATTCTTTTGGTTTTAAAAGTGGATAACCTTACAGAGGAACTAATTCAGGAAGGCAGCTTCGCTTTTTGGGGAGAATTTGTGCAAGGAGCTGACTAAAAGTGCAACCAGACAATATAGTCAGTGACTGACATAGGTGAATTACCTGCCAGTCTTTTTCATTCTGACGTGGAAATCAGATCTGTCAGCAGTTATTTTTAGTAGATTTGGGGCCATGAAGGACTCACTACAAAGTTTTCTATGATTTCACTTACCGATACTTAATAATCCCTGTGTCAAACTTTGAGGCGATGCAAACTTCTGCAGTTTGCGGAAATGAGGATCATAGGTATTCAATTCCTACAAGTAGGAGTGGGTTGTTACAACAAAGCCAGAGGTCCCAATTAATGTGTTTTGTGTAAAACTAGGAAGCAGCTGGTTTGGGTTTCATAAAAGTTACCACAACAAAGTTGCAGTGGAAGGGACAAGCAGAGACACACATCCAGACTGAGCACCCTTTATCCAAATCACAGCACACACTGTTCCCAAGACAGACCTGTCCAGAAACCAGCTTTGGCAGCTGCCGTGTCAAGTGTCAAGAAAGGGCTTGTGCACACAATATAACATAATCAGAGGCTGAAATAAGCTACATAATATACCAGAACTCATATCTGTTGCTGTAATCTATCTGAAGTACAAAAATCAACTTGCAAAATTGCCTGTTAGACTAATATTAGACTTTCCTGCCCCTCTTGCTTAATGAGGGGTGACTGCAATGAGGAAAAGGCCCTCAATGGGTGGAGGTTCATCAGCCTTCAGGAGTCTTCCTCGTTTTGATGGCAGAGAAATTGTGCAGAATTGAGATGCCTCGATCAAGTACTGCCTTTCTCCCTTTTCACCTAGCCAGCAGTGCCACTGGAGTGGAGCTCCCTTTCCAGACCAGCTGGGGAATTTCCTTATTGCAGTACAGGCAGCCAGTCCACAGAGATGTGCATTAGCACCTTTTGTACCACCCTTCCCTTTGAGCTTTGGGTGCAAGGAGCTGGACAGAAGCCAAAAGGATGGAAGAAGATGTGGTCACATCATGGCAGGTTTTAATTGGTGTTTCCAGTGTCCAGAAGCTGCAAGTAGGGACAGTACACAGAATACTGCGTTATACTGAGTTATAACCAGCTCTCCAAGCATCTGTCACCCAACAGACCTTGCTTACAGAAAAGAGCTTGACCCACTAGAATGTGCATGGACTTGCAGAAGATGAGATTAGATTGCAACCTTAACTAATATAAATATTAGTCAAGGAGTCCTCAAGGGATTAAAAAAAAAAAAAAAAAGAGCCCAAGAGGTTGCTACATCTAATTATGCTTATTGTCAGAAGTGGGGTACATCCAGAACAGACTTGTGTACAAGGACCACTGAAGAACCAGCAGTACAAACGCTACTGCTTTCGCATCTCTGCAACTTGAGTAATTGTTCTTTTTTCCCACTTAACTTTTAAAAGTCTCACTCTCATTGTCTAGAATTTAAAGAGGTTTTTGGGGAATACAGATAGAGGAATTGTCCTCATGGTATTAGCTCATAGGCAGTCTTTTGTCTAGAAAACTCACCAGATGGGATTATTTACATTAATCCTACAGTGGAACCTATGAATTGCCTATGTGGAAAAGAAAATGTGTATCTGTACACTGTGGAGTAGACAACACCCTTAAAAAGCAGAAGTCTTGATAACTTGGCAAATTGTAAGGTGAGATTGAATCCCCAATTATCTGTAGATGTGTCTGGGCCTCCCTGGTTTATTTTAGGGGAGAGCTAAGGAGCATACTACTGGTTCTCCCCTCCACTCAGCTTACAATAGATAAAAGTGCAATTTCACTGGGCTGGAGCACAGCTCTCTGATCCCTGGAAGGTTTCACACTCATTCCCAGCCATGCACAGAGACACAACTATGGCAGGGCCCTTCCTGGAAGAGCACAGCTGAGGTTGAAAGTGTTACCCAAAAAAATCCTGAATGCACTGCCTGTTAGGAGTGAGGACCTGATTCAAATCAATCCATTAAAAAAAAAAAAAAAAAAAAAAAAGAAAGATTCAATTCTATCTAAACAGAGAGGCAGTGTCTGAGGAGCTGGCCAGGTGGATGTCTGCAGGCAAAGATACGGAAGGAAATGGTGTCTTAGAAAGCTGTGAGCAAGATCCAGGTTCCAGAGATCCTTGAGCCTGTTCTTCCCTGGCCTCTCTTCCTGGGGTGGCAGTAGAAGGATACAGAGAGCTCATACTTCTTCATATTGAAGCATTAGTGTGGTAATGGCTTTTGAAAACATCAATTTGGCAAAATTACTTTTTTTTCCTTTTTCATAGAAATAAGGATACTGGTCTTACAGCTTTCATGGTTGTTTTTTTTTCCTTCAACAGAAGATTGTCCTTCAAAAAATCAAATAAAAAAATATTCCATCGTTTTGACCACAGAAAAAAATTTTCAGCTGACAGATAAAAGACATAAATGTTGAAGCTTTTCTTTAACACAACCTTCCTCCCCCTCTTTCCCACCACCTCTACCACCAACAATGGATTACTAGCTGTGATTTGAACAGCTTGTGAAAATCACACAGGCTGTGGCAACAAACACACCCTGAGGTTTGCAACACTGCCTGCATGAGGCTGATGTGACTGAATCAGATTTTCAGGAGACAGGGTCACAGCCAGTCATGCAGCCTTGGAGGGAGTGTAGTCCCAGCCTGGCTGTTCTTGTCGCTTCCCCAGGCAGGTTGGTGGCAGTCTTCATGATGAGCTCCCGACTTCCTCCAGGGCATCCAGAAGCCCCTGGAAGGGTCCTGTCAAGCTCAGGAGCCAGAGCATGATTTAACCCAGTTATAAGTTGGGTGAATTAATTCCAGAGCTGGACTGTGCACTGCAGTGATGCTCCAGGTGCTTTTTTCTGGCAAAGGGGCAGATTCTCCATGCAGCTCTACATTATTCACTTACAGAATAAGAGGAAAACAGGAGTTTTTCAGAGCAGAGGAACGTGACTTGCAAAATAAAAAAGAAAATGAAGGTCTACCAAACTCCAGAGTGAAATAACATTAATTATTTGCTTAAGTACTTTTCATGTCACAGTTTTTTCCTCTAATTTAGAATTAGCAAAATGAGACAGCTCATGATTAATATAAGCCTTTGTCCTGCAAATCTGTCATTTACCCATGTGATGGTTTTCTCCAGACTTTGGGATATAAGAAAGTAATCTAACTTTTAAATAAATATTGATATTACACTGCAATGGCACACATTAATTAAGATGCCTTCCCCTCACTCAACACAAATCAGTCAGTGAAATAATATCTGATACACTGATTCTATTTGAAAACAGTAATCATGTACCTCTACTTTTATCGTTGTGTCTGAACATCCCTGTGCCAGCAGCTCCTCTCTGGGAAGCCCCTGGGACCACCCTTCCTGCACTAGTTACCAACCAGCATCTCCAAGGGTTCCTCAAAATGCACGTGGCTGGCAGAGCACCCAAGCTGGCACTACTGGGGAAGAGCAAAGGACAAGGTGACGGGACACAACAAGTATTACTTCTTCCTGCTGCAGTGGGTCTTTCGCCCTGGTCACTTCACAGCTGAGCTTTCTAATCTATGGTTTCAACAAATGGAGACTGAGCAAATTATCTTTTGCTCGAAGAGCAAGGCATTAAGATTTGAATCAGCTGTTAAGGGAGAACTTAGACCAGGAAGCCCCAGCCTTGTGCAAGCTGGAGAGGAGGGAGGATTATGAGGGTCTGAAACCACATCACCTGTCACAACAGGATATATTGCACCAGTCAGACCTAGAGGGAGAGCAAATTCCCCAGTGAATCTGCACCTGTTCATATCGTTCCACAAAGGCCCTATCATGGCAGGAACCCCAGCCTCCAAAAGCCCTTGCCCCAGGCTGGAACACAAACTGAGTGGCGAGAGGCAGCACAGCTCTTGATTTCTCATAGACACCCTCTGCGAAGCACTTTCTTGGCTGTCCCATTACAAAGCAAGTTGGTGGTAACCATGTCTGATTTCCCTGAATCTGCACAGTCAGCTGGCCCTGCCCCTCCTTGCACCACGCACTGGATGGCAGAGGCAGCCATGGCCACGCGCTGGTTGGGACTGTGAATGACTTTTGCAGGACGATGGCAAAAGGGGAGTTTGGCATAAATATAAACACACTGCTGAGACAAACAGTTCTCCCGGTGTCATAGATACATACTGCAATGGTTTGGGACATGTAGTTTCCTTGCAACATAATATTTAATTGTACGATATTAACATTCCTGTGCTGTAGTAAAATGTGCTAGTGTAGCGAGTTTTGACATGAGCTCTAGGTTTTGGCTGAGAACCACTCTACACTGTTAGTGCCATGGTGTGGCTGCTTGCAGTAACTACATTTCCTATATATCTTGCACTGAAAAAGGAATTCAAACCCTTTTGTTTCAAAACAAAAACCTCAGAAATGCAGGCTGCAGCCTGAGACCTGGGAAATCCATCTTCCTGGTGGTACAAGTGAGCTCAACTTTTTCCTGCCTATCCCTACTTTGCATGAGGTTAAAGAGTTAACATCGAAGCTAGCAGAGGTGGCAGTGGCAGAAGGAAGGAGGGGGCCCGGGGAAGTGCCAGACCTGGGAAATCTTTCTGATAAACCACACAGCTGTTGTGTTGACGCTGAGTTTTCTTTTATTGTTTTTCCTGCTAGGTAAACATTTCTTAAGAAAATCATTTGTATAAAAAACAAGAGTGGTAAGTGAAATCACCAAGGCAGTGCTGCAGATGACTCTTCCTGTACAGACACACAGGTCCACAGGGAACATCTGAGGCTCTTAGGGAATTCTGGTTGCTCTTGCAATCTTGAGTATCAGCCTCAGAAAGAGTAGCTCATCTCTTCAGCACATGATTGAAGAGGGATCCACTGGTGCAGGGAATGCAGACACATCCTCTCCTTTTCTCTCCTTGGCTTTAGGGACATCTCACTGTTCCTTGTTGGTGATTGTTATAATCTAATTTCTCTAGCTCAAACTGTGCAATGCAGACAGCTGCCCTAGCCTGGCCAACAATTCTAGAAGAGGCCACACCTGGAAGTGCTTTCCTTCAGATTTGCAAGGCTTTTCTCTCCTTCAGGTATTCCTTACAAAGCACCACTCTGAAATACAGTAGGAACAGTGAAAGCATGACCAGATTCTGCTCTACCAGCACTGCAGCAGCAGTTTCTTCTGCACTCCCACTTGCACCTAGTCCCAGAAGCCTGGCAAACCCTGGGGAGCTCAGCCCACAGCAGCTGATGGAGGAAGGAAGCCTTGGCCCACCACAGTGAAGCAGGGACCTGGACACAAGAGTGAGCTCCCCTCTGCCCACCCGTGCCTCATCCATGATCAGACATTTGCTGGCACATCATTTGCCAGAACATGGGGTGGAAGTAGAAGAGCTCCCTCCCAAAATCTGGGCAGCATCCAATTTGAGGCAAAGACAAATGTCACTGACCGTTACGGCATTCCAAGAACTCAAGTCCCTCAGCTCCCTTCCACTCACTGGAGAAATTGCTCAAA
Source organism: Aphelocoma coerulescens (assembly GCF_041296385.1). Classification (NCBI taxonomy): domain Eukaryota; kingdom Metazoa; phylum Chordata; class Aves; order Passeriformes; family Corvidae; genus Aphelocoma; species Aphelocoma coerulescens. The sequence continues at coordinate 31,969,101 of NC_091014.1, read as the reverse complement.
ACCTGTTCTCTCTCCAGTCTCTCTCCAGGGGGAAAAAAAAGCCAGTCTCTATGCAAGTGTATTTGTTCTATGTGTTCCTCATTTTATATTTCACGAATCAAGGCCAACTTTCAGTCATTGAATCCAGACACTCATGTTAACAATGGATGATTACATTTTCCATCTGAATGTTTTCCCACAAGCACAAGCATTAATTGAAAATATTCTTTTTGCAAGTAGTACTGTTGCAACGTATATTAAGATGAAATATTTAACTTGTGTAGATGAAACTGCTTTGCTGGAACCAGCAGAGCCACACCAGCTTACACCACCAGAGGCCTAGGTCCACAGCTGTTTCCCCACCCCTGGGCAGCCAGGATGCTGTGTTTGGGCCAATAGGATTTATGACCATTTTAAATAGAAGCGACTTTCTCATGCACATCGGTAAACTGCTGTGCTATTGGACTGCAAGAAGCTGAGTACTTTTCCACTCTTTTTTGCTATTGCTATCAGAAATCATGGGTTAGTCGATAACCACATTCCTCTGAGATGAGTTTGCCAGTGCACTGAAGGAGATCTGTTCACACTGGGAGGCATTGTTTCCCAGGCTATTCCAAACAATACAGAAAACACAGTGTTCTCATTTGAGTACTATGAAGAAAGAGCTCAGTGGAAGGGCTTTTAAAGCACTAGCATATGCAGCTCTATAAACTATATTCTTTAAATAAAGAAAAACCCTCTATGTCATGCAGAACTAAATCATGATTTGCTCATGGACTGTATCCAGCATCAGAAATATGGATGAGCTTTGGCTGGGCTTTCTAAGCAACAGAAATAAATACTTCACTCCTAGCAGAAGAGGGAAAAATAATAATAATTTTAAAAATCAAACAGAGATTACACAAACACGTGAACCTCCTTCATTCTCAACAGCAAAACATAATGATAAATTCATTTAAATTGAGTAGGATCAAAATATTTGGGGTAAGACCTTGCCCTGACTTAACTCTTGCCTCAGAGACCTTGATACTAAGTCAATGCAGGGCAAGAAGATGTAAATCTGTCCATAGTAAATGGAATCACTTTTGCCAACCAGGTCAGAGGTAGAATTTCAGGCACAACTTGGTATTGATTCTTTAAATAGCAGCAGAGTGTATATGCCTCTACATAGCACTTGCTGTGAGGAGCTACACAAATTCACATTGGTTTTCAGGTGGCCCTGCAAACCAGCAATGTCCTGGTGGAAAATGAAGCAGGGCAGGCTCACCTGTTTGTCATTCCAAGCCAGACAGTAGGAAGTGGGTAGACTCTTCATTGTCCAAATTAGAAATGAATGGGCTACATTCACATGCTCATTTATACCATTGCTCCAACAAGGGACCTCAGTCTTCAGACCTCTTTCCTGTCATTCAGCATCACTCAGAGCACGCACTTGGTTTTGCATTGCTTGTTCTAACCTCACCACTTACCTACTAAATCTAACAGATTTCTTTTAGCTTTAAAGTCAGATGGATCAGGCCAGAAAAAGAAGAGCAGGAATTTTTCCAGTAAGAGTTCAACACAGTCCAACAATGAAACAAGTTTTTAATGAAGCACAGCATAAAGAGCATGTGAAAGATAATCATTTTCCAAAGTGGAAGCTTCAACTATTTCACATACAATTGAATCCCTCAGAAACAGCACAATTTAAAACCCCAACAACATTTCTGTCCTCTTGTCCCCTTTCCTTCCCCTCCCCTTACATGCAAGCAGCCCTAGAAAAGTCCATAAGAGGTGAATGGACAGATTGCCTTCACTGGACTGCAGTGGGTTTTGCTGCCTAGCATAACTTGGCTTATCATGTTCCTGTTATTCTTCGGGAATCTGTGTCCGAAAGAGCAATTCCAAACTGAGATGTCTGCATCACAGTCTCTGCCAAAGAAAGTCTCCAGGATGGATCATGGCCAAACTTAACGCTGGAGCTTTAAAGAGGCAATTTCAATTCAGGGAGTTTTGTTCTGTTTTGCTTTTAAATCTGGTATATTTTGCAATGAACTACTATATGAACCCACACTCATGCCACACTAAGAGGATGAAGGAGAGGGAAACAGTAGAGAAGAAAAAGAAACCTAGCAGTAAAACAGCAGGTCTATTTTAACAGAGCTCAATGTCCCTTGCATATTTCTCCTTATATTTGTTTTGCAACAGAACCAGGTCTGAGAACAGACTGGAGCATTAATAACAACCAGCATGGTGGCTGCTGGAGTCCAAGTGACAAGTGGACACAGGCAGTAGCAGATACTGACCAGCAGTCACAGCACCATCAATTTTCTTTCCAGGTTCACGGCTCACAGCGCTGCTCGAGAGCTCAGGTAGGCAAAATGGTTTCACACTGTCATTTACAAGTGACAAGAGAAGCAGTGAGGGAGAGTGTGTATCTTAAAATGAGAAAAATAAAGATTCAGCAGTTATCCAGAGTAAGGAGCATTACAAGTTTTCAAACAGAGGTTGTGGATTTGGTTGGGTCCCGTGCCAGAAATAAGCAGAAATACTCAATAAATTCCTACAACATGTCAGTCTAGTTTTTATGTAAAATGCTGCAAGTATTCTTAAAAGGAAAAAAAAATAAAGAAAGAAAAGAAAACCACAGAAGAGCTGAAGAACAAGAAATAATCTGCTGAAAGCAAAAAAGGATTTACATTTTTCTGTGAGGCTCATTCAAGGTGGAAAGACTAGAAACATGTTGGAAAATGTTTAGAGAGATACTAGATTGATCAAAGCACTTGGCTAGGATAAGGAACGAAAGGATCTGAGTTATTACTCCTTGGAGAAGTGGCTGCTGGGGAGGAGATAGGAAGATAGAAGAGACAACCAAAGCAAAAAGACCACTCTTGCATTGTGAGCCTGAAAGGGACTCAGTGCACTGCTGACAATCCATTCACATTATACTGCTGGGCAAAAGCATTATTCCTGATGAAATACAGAAGTTACCCAGCCCTCCTCAAAGCCAGGTCAGGGTCCTTGTAGTGTTGTTGGAGCTCCCATGAGGCAGCTGCCGACAGCAAGCCTGGTGCTTACAGCCTGGGCCACTCGCCCCATATTGGCGCCCCACTTGGTGAGATGCCAAGTCCCTGACTTGGGAGTGTGGGTTTTGGGAGGTAAGCTCTTACAAATCTGGCCACGATATCAGGAGGTGTTTCCCCTCTAGGCCTTCACTCCTCCCCACTGCCACAGATTGTTGTCCAGGAGCAGAGCATATTGTGTGCTGCAGTGTGCCAGCCAAAAACATGGCATCCTGACCCCAGCTGCAAAAGAGCTGATGTGTGCCTGAGGGAGAAACATACTTTAACCCATTTTAGCTGCTTGTCAAGCGAACATGAGTCAGATCCCTAACATACCAGCAGATATTAAATGGCAGCCAGAGCCTACTAGCAAATGGGACTTCTGCTTCTCATCAGGGTTGAGCCAAGTACAGCTCAGCATATGCCAAAAGTTCAAGTCTGTGCCCTGCCTCTTATACTGGCTCAATTATTCATACAGATTGCAAATATGGGAAATCTAGACCCCAAGAAAATTGAAATCACTTAAGTTTTGTGATGGTTCTGTTATTTCCTTGAGGATGTCCAGTGGGAGCACATAGCCAGAAGAAAGGCCCCCCTCCCAGTGCAGTCTCATGATCAGTTTTCTGTTGGTTACTAATTCAGCAAAAAGAAGGGTTACAAATACAGCTGGCCACATAAACACATGCCATCATAGAGAGACCGAGAAAATTGCAGGTGGCTTTAGGGAACAGAACCACAGCCTTTGGGGAAAAATATCACTACACTACACAGACCATGAGACATATAGGGATCCCTAAGGTGACTGAGTCAGTAGCTCAGAAGATGAGGATACCAAGACATCTCCAGAAGGGGAGAAAAAAACCAAAAAAAAACATGTTTACTCCTGCTTACACTGGGGAACTATTCTCTACAATACTTCCCTTAGGAACCATAGGGCAGCCAGTACTGCCAACGGTGCAGTACTTCACGTGTCAGTGGCCACTGAAATGGCAGAGGTGAACCAAGACAAGAAAGCACAGGCTGAGCTGGAACTCAGGCTGGAATTCAAGGCACAAACCCTTGCAGCACACAAGCACACAATGTAAAATCACTGCAGATCATTTTCACACAATCTCACGATAGCCTTGATAGAGCAATACTGCAGAAGATAAAAAGCTTACAAATTTTTCATTTTGAAAGTTATGGCAAATACTAATCTGAATCAACATCTTTAGGTGATAAGGGACACTATTTGGAGGATCAAAGTCTCTTCATTTCCTCTTTGCAACACTAACAGATTCAGTTGACACTTTGCAGTCACACAGGTGGCTTGAAAATGATGAAGTGTTCATCCCAAGCTGACATAGATATGGAATAAGAAAAATATACTGGCAGTCAGTGCACAATCTAGACTTATTTATAATGCAAACCAAGATCCTGTTTTCCTTCTTAATCTATACTAAAACTGTTGCTCATACTAAGGAAGTCTAGCAACTAATGAATCTAAACCACAGGGGAGGGAAAAAGACTTTAAACAGAATTTGTATTTTGAAGTCTGAATGATATGGTATCTCTAAAACACAAACAGCTTTTTATGCTTTTTTTTTATTATTATTTTTAACTCTGCTTTGATTTATGTCCAGGAAAACATATTAGGCCCAAGTTCTGGGCCTGAAGAACTTACAGGAGTCTGAACCAAGAAGCTGGAGCACCTCACCGATAGAGGAGCAGTTGAATAGCCCAGACAGGTCTTGACAGCCCCAGACAAAGAGAGGGAAGGGGGAGGACATCCTTTATTAGCAACCTTGGAGGAGGCTTACCTCGTTAACCATCAGCATTGCACTGACTAAACCACAAATGCGCATTCCCTGCACACCCACGCAGGCTCTCAGAACTAACCCATGGCTGGGAGCTGGATTGCCATGAACACAGGGTGGACAGGTATGGTGTCGGGAGAGAAACCTCTCACCAAAGCACTGCCGCCCTCCAAGAGACATGGCTCCCTCTCTAACTTAAAGCAGGCTTTAGGTTCTCAGAACTTATCAGAAGAAAGACCCCTTAAGTGCAAGGTAGCTAGAAAGCTTCCCCTCAATCTTGCCTGATGCACACAGGGCCACAGAAAGTCCTGCAGGGAATTTCTTCCTGGGAAGAAGGGAAAAGGTTGTTTTCATGGAGTACATCCCACATCCCAGATCAATCTCATCAGTAACTCGTTAAATGGTTCTAGGGAGTCAGCTAGATTTGGAACCAATTTTTTTAAAGTGCAAATGTTTTTCTGTTATTAAAAGAGAAGAGTTAAATATTTTCAACCACCTGTAATGGTTTGGTAACTCTCCAGGAACTTCCCACTCATTCCCGGATTGAAAATAAAAAACAGACCCAAAAGATAGCTTTCACTGCAGTAGAGTATGTTGAGCACTTACTTGCATAGCCCCCATTAATCCCAGCCCAGGAGGATGTTTTCTGATGCTCTCCTATATAAGGAGTCAAAAAAATCTCATGCATAAGAAAAAGAAAGGCATGCTGGGTTCCCCGAAATGTTGCATTCTTTGCTATTTGAATGGTACAAAGTATCTCTAGAGAGACTGACACAAGGTCAGTCAGTTTATTGAGCTGAAGGCAAAATTTTTGGATTAAACCAGAGTCCTCTCACTCATCAACTTTCTGAAAGCACACTTTAGTTTTCAGTTTCTCCCTGCATCCTACACCCTTATACTTCTGGTTACCTATACCAAGTCCACTTTTGCATGCTAGTAAATTTGGGGTGATTTCCTTTTTTTTAATGATAGCTTGATATAATGCATAGTATGGGGATAGAATTGCCAAGCTCTGACATCTCCAGAGAGCACGGAGGGGGAAAGGACTCACCAAGCCCCTGCTTTTAGTCCTTTCTGCTTTGCAACTAACCACAGCACATGAATACAGACTGGACCTTGGCAACTGTCCGTTCATTATTAACAAATTAACAGCTTTGTAATTCCCTCTTTTCTTTTGTTCTGTGTGCGCAGACATGCACATAAGAGCCTGGGGACTTGGAATTTTTTTATCTTGACAAATCCGTCCTCCTGCTCACCCCAGTTTTCAACAGCACAACGGGGGGCCAATCAGCAAAGCTTCCCAAGGCTTATCAAACAGATCCATTTAACTCATTTCCAGTTCAGCCCAGATCATCATGAGGAAATACAAAACAGCAATGGGAAACGGCATCTTTCTTCCACAAGACCTCTAGGCCACTATTGTCAAACAAAAATGTGCCCCAAATGTGGGCATTCACAAGCATCTGTGCATAGCCTGCCTGCTACAGAGGGCATGGCTGCATTCTGGGGAGGTGTCTGTGCCAAGGGCAGACTCAAGCTGTCAGACTTGCAACCACTTTTCCCCTCACAGAAGCAGCACCAAGTGGCCGACATGAGACCAAGAGGCGGCCACGCAGCCCTGCGCCATCGCACGGGTGGCTGGCCCGGCTCTTCCTGCTGCATCCTGGCCTGGCGCCGCTTCAGAGGCTTTTGTGCAGAGCAGACAGGGCTGCTGAGGCTCCCCCTGCGCAGCCATCTGAGGGAAGGGTTTGTTTGATTTATGAGATGGGAGGAAAAAATAAAGCTCCCTAGTTGTTTGTCATTTGGGATGAAGAGGAAGAAGAGAGTTCTCTTATTTTTGGTAGCTAAAGGGTATTCACTGCATATTGCTTTCAAAGGGAGGAAAGGAAGTTTGGAGTCTGGGTGTCCAAAGTGCCTGTGCTTCAGGCAGAGCCCACTCCCAGAGCTGGGTGACCCTCAGCCAAAGCAGTCCAGCAGAATGTGGCAGCTGGTACAGGGAATCCACATCCCATTGTAACCCGAGGGCCATCGGGCAAAGGCACTGCAGTGGCAGGGAAGGCCCTGCCTGCTCCATCTTGTGGATCTGCCCTTCCTTTCTGTGGTGTCTTGTGCAAGTCAATGAGGTGCTTTGTTTGATGGGAAAAGCGAAATGTTTGCTTGACCCAAAATGAACTTCAAGGTTTTAAAGTCACCAATAAGCCATGACAAAAAATGGGGTTGTGAGTTTATGCCTCCAATTTATTTTCACATTTATGTGTTGACAGCCAATCAAAAAAATAAGCATACACACAATGAAGTTCTGTCTCCCACTTGTTTTTCTCATGAATGAGATTGCATATTTCTTGTTACTGGTCCTGGGAACTTTTTCAAGATTTCATTTTAAAATTTAATGGAAATGCCTGGGAGAAGAGTTAAGATTATACTAAGCACGGAAAAGTTGGACTTAGCAACTCTGTCCCCTTGAGAAGGCTCCATACTATTTAATGTATTTATTTATCTACTACGTTTAGCTGGGCAGACTCCATATTCCCTTACAGTTCAGAAGTGATATATTTCATCCTCTAATAATACTTCCCAGTTACTTATTACAATCCAATGTGTTTGTTTAAAGCCAAACATGGAACCGTAGGATCATTATTTAGAGCTCATTTCCTCAAGAATCAATGTAATTTTATTCTGAATTTCCATAAGAGAAAATACTATTTTAAAATGCAAACTTGTAGATACAATGGAAAAAGAATTCCATTCAGATGATGCAATTAACCCCCAGTATAAATAATCTGTGGTGTATATTGTAATATGATAATGTGAAAGTCCAAAAGAACTCATTCCCAGACCACATCAGAAAATCTACTGAGTCAACAACTGCAGCAGACAATAACAGGACGAGTTAAAGGAGCAGAGCATTAAAGCAGGTTAGTTCAAACTGTACAGCATTTAAAATGTCACTGACAAGATTTAATATGACGATTCACACTCAAGCGCTACATGAATTCACTTAGAAAGGATTTGGTACATAAGATCTGAGTGTGAAAAGACAACTAGTTCAACTTGCTATGTCAAATTATTGCACATGGAAGACTGTTCCTGTCTTTGATCACCATCAGTTTTTAAATCATTTAAAAGGAAAATTATTTGCTCAATCTATCTGCTTAAGAATTTGTTTAACTTATAATAAGCAAGCACATCTAAAGCTCACTTTCTTGACTAAGGATCCTCTGCACACATAGGATGTGGCTAAGTAACAGATGTAAGGAGCTGAAATTGTTGTAGCAATATACATGTTGTTTCAACTGTTCTCTCTGATAAAAAAAACCCCAGCATTTCAGTGGGATGTAAGTGACTTCACTATATATGTATAAACAGTGCAAGAATCATATGGTAATAATTACTAGAAGTGCATAGTTCATTTTTTCTTGACAAGAGCCACATGGCTTTTTTTTTAATCTATTGTATCACATATATGATGTAACAATATATCAATGCAAATCAAACAAACGCAAAGCAGCTTTCCAGCTGAGACTCCAGACACACTGAAGTCAGGCAGCTCCAACTTCGGGATCCTATTCCCAGCTCAGCCCTCAACACTCACATTTTCTCTTTCTAGCTGTGATGTTAAAAATGTGTGGTTTAAATCACTAGTGAAAGTAAAGAAACCACCACCACATTTATCACAAATTCCAACACCACAGCAAAACCCAACATAGGAAAAACTGGTCTCCCTCCAAAAGCCTCCCAGAGTGATCACCTCGGGAAGGAGTTACTTATCAGTCCTTAGCAAACACAGGGGCTCCCCTCTTCCAAAGCAACACCTTCACCATGCAGCTTGGTGTAATATCAACCTGCCCCTTGATCCACAGCTTAAGGCTACAGCATGGAAATGAAACCAAATTCAGCAGAAGATCCAGATACTAAGCAAGGGTATGGCAGCACTACATGAAAAAAGCAGCCCAGATGAAATGGCTATAGGTCAGACCCGCTAATTTCCCAAGTGCTGTGCAATTAAAATTCAGTATGGTAGTGCTTTAGAAGCTCATTACTTCAACATTCTTGATTTCTTTTTGAGACATGCAATATCTAAATGCTGTAAGTATCATGGTCCCATGACACAACACATTCTTCTGGTGTGAGTTCATGAGGCTGGATCAAAACCACTCCAGAGAGAATCCTGGTTGGTCAACTCTGTGCCACAAGTCAGGCTGGACATCTGGATGATTCAAAACTTTGTACATCTCAAAGGGGAACATGGTGTCTGGGATTCCCAGGTGCAGATAGCCTTTTGCCCAAGATCAGGCACCCTGCTCCACTCCTACTTGCTCACACAGTGATCCAGCATCAGCTAATCAAAGAAAATGCCTCCCTGCTTTGCAGACCATTTGCTACTTCTGCCATGCTCTGACTTTGTTTTACATTTTGGGATCTTATTTTCAGGGCACACGGCAGAACTCTGAGATGTTGCCCAGCTCTATCACTCTGCTCTGCTGTCTCCCTGCAGACCAAAACACCAGGTTTGCCCCATTGTGACTACAAGTCTTCTCCCAGTTTTTGACTACCAGGAGGTTTCACAATACTCCTCACAGCAGAACCTGCTGCTCCAGGCACCACCTCTGGCCCTGCCCCATCTGTCCCCATCAGCATCCTCTCTGCATGGGCCACACCCTGCTGTATGCCATCTGTTGCTGAGAGCAAAGCCTTCCCGTCATGTCAAGTGCCTTGCTGTGACTACACAGCCACCGACCAGGGTGTGATCAGTGCAGATTCAGGCCCTTGTTGCACTGCTCAGAATGAAAGTGAAAAGGAGCTGGATGAGATGTCTCCTCTGAGGCAACTGCGAATACCTTCAAGAAGCTGTTGCACTGGGCCACATCTGGCTCTATTAGGAAGGGAACTAGAAAAAAAGCACCTCCATAGTGCAGCACTGCTCATTTCCCATAGCATACAGGGAATCAAGCATCTGCCATGAGCCCATGAAAGCCAGCGAACTTCGTGGTTCATGTCAGCCAGTGATGGTTGTCACATTAGCTTCCTGTCTTGGCAGTGGCTATTCAAAATGCAATTGCAGGCTGTATCTGTCTGACTCAAGCCTGTACCACCAGTTCTATTGCATTGCACAGAACCAATTTTAATAATCCAAATTAATCCTAATTAATAGGGGAAGCTGTGGCAGCATTATAAAAAGTGAAAGGTATTCTTTACGTTTGAGGTTTGGATTTTGCAGGATACACAGACCTTAATTTCATAACTGTACACTAAAGTCAAACCAGCAAAGGGATTAAATTATTCTAGCTTCTACTTCAATGAACAGAAAAAAGGTTCCCATCATTGTCCCATCAAATCACTTGATTTCATAAATCACATATAAGTAAGATGAACATTTATAAATCCAGAAAAAATAATCAAGTCTTTCTCATTCTGTTAAGTCTACAAAGTTTAGATGTGGCAGGAAATTGATCTAATTTAAAGCTATCGTTTGGGTCAGCGTATCTATTTACAGTGTTCAATTACATGATCATATCATTTCGCACAGCATTCTTTATATTGGCAAGCTATAAAAGAGCTTCTTCGAATGGAACCATTGTTCTGCTGGGTGCTCTAAGAATAGCATAGACTATATATGAGGCCTCAGCATCAGGGCTGTGCAAAGGGCCTGCCTTGATAAATTCAGAAGTTTCCTATTGCATCAAAGTTCCTTCCTCCTTTCCCTTCCCAGTCTCTCTTACCCAAATATACCAGACTGTATTTGGGCCAAGTAGCTCCCCCCTCCCTGATCCCCCATAGGAGCTGCTGTGAGGTACTGATCTTCCGCCTTTTCTTTCCTAGGACAGACAACTGCATTTTATTATTTCTAGGTTTGAAAGACTGCTCCTTTTTTTCAGCCATTTTTAGCCTAGTCTGTCACACAATAACAGTACTAGGTGTTATTTGCAGGTCATTTTTTTTCACCTGCTTGCTAAGAGACGCAGACAGAAAGCTTCTTGGGTACTCTACCCAGCTCTGGACCTCTTTTCTCTTTGTGAGTGGATGACGGTTTATCCACAGCAGAGCAGTGTCACTTCAGTCCCAATTCTATCATCATAAAATCATTGGGAAGTTTACTAGAAAACTCAGTTCAGGATTTTTTTTATTTTTTCACAGTAGTAAAAATACTGTAGGCAATAGAATAAAGGTCTTTAAAGCAGCTATAGAGTTTTGTTTTGCTTTTAGGTGGTGAGAGGATAGAAAAAAAAAACAACAGCTTTTTATTTTCTGGCTGATTAACAAAACTCTAAGAACATCAGTGTTGGTGATGTTTGATAAGGCATATATGGAGGATGTGCAACAAAAATTAAAACGTGAACTGACAGAAAAAAATCTTAGGTTTAAACCAGGGAGATAACAGAGAAAAAAGGAAGTTATGAAAAGAGCAGCAATTCCTTTTTACTCCTGTCAGAGATTTTCAATATCCTCCCAAATCAGGGTCTCAGTGAAGAAAAAAGCATAGCTTATCCAGCTCAGACAGACTTCAGGGAGTCCCAAAGGTATTTTGACCTTCAGACAGGAGATGCTTTAGCAAGTCTGCTTTGCTCTCTGCCTGCAAAGTCCTGTGCTTAAACTGTGAGCAAAGCAACTGTGGGATAAAAACCACCTGTGCAAAGTTTTGCTGTCTGTAAGGGTTTACTGGTGCTTCTCAAAAGCCTCCTAAAGAAATAAAATGTAACAGGGAGGGCAGTTCAATTCCCAAATATCACTGGAGGCAACACCAGATGAGCACTTCTTGCCAAGATCTAAAATGCCCAACAGGCACTTGGGAAATCAGCTCAGGGAGTCACGAAGAGGTTAGATTTCATCTCAGCAAGTGACCAGAAGTTATGTGAGAATATTTTTTCAAATTTAAAGATGTGTTCAAAACTATGCAGACTGCTTCCATGCAATTTCTTCTAATCTAACTCACTCTGTATCCCAAACATGCAGACCAGGAGTGCACCAATCTGGCACAATCTGCTCATGAGAGGGAAGAAGACCCAGCTGCTCTTCACCATATTATACACTACTATCCCACTCTCTCTTGGCAATTTCAGATTGTGGCAAATGCTGAGGGCAAATGATTGAGGGACTGACCTTCATTTAATTTTAGTTTTAAAAATTCCATCAACATGCTCACTGAAGAAATTCCTCCTAGAAAATTTTCATGTAAGCTTATAGAGATAATTTTTTTAACCATGTTAGTTTTGGCCTGTCTCAGTCCCTCTGGAGTTATTTTGGCCAGGACTCTCTCAGTTTCTGAGAATCTCACAGAGTATTACAAAAGGGAGATTTCTTCAAGCACACACTCTGATGCACCGTGGGACATTTTATGGCATTTTTAAAAAACCTGAACTCTCTGGCACACTAAATATAGAGAAATAGATTCCCTCTTCAAGTACCATCAAATTGTGTGAAATCTTTACACTGGATCAAAGAGGAACTTCTGAATAAATAAATGGAGCAAACATGTCTGATAGAGCAAATAATAGCTGCAGTGGGTATCACTTTATCTGGGCATTCCCCTTTCATATGCTTGAAAATTCTTCATTGATGAGTAACATTAGATCATTATTTAAACAAGAGTGCTCTCTCTGTCCTCAGACAGTGCTGGTCTTCTGTGTAGCGGACAGTACAAAGAAACATGGTGCAAGAATATCTAAGAAAATGGAAAGAAAAAGGTAAAAGAAAAGAGTGCTGAAGATACTGTTTCATCTCAGGTCTCTGAAGCAAATGATGAAATGCCCCACGAATGTGAAGAAGTAAAAACTAGTCTTCAGAAAGGAGATCACCTTGGTTTTAGAGTGCACTGAAGGACTCAGGTTACTTTTCTGAGAAGTCTATTTTGGCTTTACTATCAGCAGCACCCCTGGATCATTTAGCCCTTCCACTGGCTTCTGCCAGGTTTTAATTACAGTTGCTGTATGAGTCTGTATGCAAAATATAACATGCAAACGTTATCTGGCAAAGCTGAAATATAGGTGAGTAACATTTATTTGAGCAGAAGGAAGACACAATTTGCTGAGAGCTGCAAGTGAAATCTGTGACAGAGACAAGCTTAGAAGACAGCCATTCATCATGTCTAAGGACAAAGCTTTGGGATGGTGGCTACTTGCTGAATTGGGGGAAAGAAGAAAAGGACAACTAAATCTTTCCATTAAAACTAAGTGAAATGTGTGATTTGATTATCCAACTACAAAATCAAAGTGCAACTTCATCCAACTACCAATTCAAAGTGCATCAAGCATTGGTACACTGAAAGGTAGTTGGCAATAAACAGTGATGTGAGACATGATTATGCTAAGTCATCTGGATAATATGATAGATACCATAATTCATTATCATCCCAAAAATAAACTGCAAAGCTGACTTCATTTATTACACCTGTAATGCCATCAGTCTCTTAAGCAGTTGCTGCTGGTGAAGGGAAGTTTCCACTTGCTTTGAGCACATGCCATCCTCCAGATACCTGTACAGTGAAGTGGCCCCACTCTGCTCCCACAAGCACCCCAAATAAATCCAGGAGGGGTCCATTTGTAATCTTAATGTCTCTGGCCAGTTTACTGTAGCTTAAGTAACTCCTTAACATGGGTGTATGGATAATACAGCATCTGCGTTTTCTTCACAATAAGAACCAATTTTATATCGTCAAACAGTAGAGATAATTTTGTTTTATAGAGCACTTTATGAAAATGGATTATCATTTTATAAACAAAAGATCAAATGTCATGAAGGAAAAAGCCACAGTACTAAGAACAAGGCTGATTTTTAAACAAAGAAAGGTGAAGAGAAAAAAATCAATTTGATGGATTTATACAAAAAGCTAAAAAATACCCAGTATTTACATCTCAAAAAAAAAGGTCCAGAGGAGGCCTGAGAACTCAGGTAGTGTATCTTTGTGCTATAAGGACTGACTACACATCATTTATGACAGATATTTCTCAAACTTGTTTTTAAAAGCTTCCCCATCTTCAGGCAATCGCTTTCCACATTTCACTAACCTTTCCTGAGAAGATATTTCTCAATATATTTTTCCACTGAAGGTTCCTGCTTAAACATCTTCTTAAAATGTAAACCCATTAGTTCTTGTCCTAGCAACAGTGGATGTCTAACAATACCACATTGCCTTTTGTTCTGCAGTAATTTTTAACTTGTTGAAGATAATAAACACGTTTTCCTTCACTCCTCAGAGAAAAGTGAACAGCTTTGCTTTCTCTGTTCTTCCTCATATTTTAAGTATACCTCTGATCATTTCCATGGCAGAGGAAACTGTGATCTTCAACTGATCTCTGTATTTCTTTAAGTGTTTAACAATGCACACACTGGTCCAGGAGAGGGTTCAAAGGAAGGATCATCTCACCTTTGATGTATGCCCTCCTTGGCCCTGCTCCCATCACAATGGTGCTTTTTCCCCAGCAGCTGGGCACAGACTCTTAGTAGGCATCTTACCTTTTAATTCACCCATCAAGAGAGCCTTCCCCCTGGAAACTACCACTTTTCCCTGATGCTGATCACTGCTTCCAAGAGGGGATTAATGGTTGTGGCCATACTGCACTACAACAGTAGCAGAGAGATTTGAAGGCTTTACTAGTGCAGTAGCTCATTCACAAAACCACTTACTCCTCACATGCTGTCAGTGTAGGAGACAGATTTTAGGCTTTGATCAGGGAATTTTCATGTGCTAGACTTAGTGGGTTTATAAACACATTTCCTTCTCTAGGTTTTGTCCATGCAGCTCTCCCTTTTCTGCATTCATTTTGGCTGCCCAGTTAAAAAGGAAAATTATCACTAATATGCATGCACAGAATAAGAACTAACTATGTCACTGAAATTGTGACCATCCACACACACACACATACAAAAAAAAAAGTGGAAAAAAAGAGAAAAGGAAAAAAGGCCTTTCATATGCAAGTCTAATTGAGAAATCTGCCCTGTCGTTGTGAAGCAACAGCTTATCAGCACTTAGTGTATCACCTGGGTGCAGAGAGACAATTCTTTTCAGCATGTTAAAGGTTTCACATTAAAAAAGTGGTTAATGGTGCTTTACTACATCTCTCTACAAGAAGTTGCATTGTATTTCTCCCTTTGTTGCAAGCAAAGCGAGCAGTTCAGAAATATTTTCCATATTAGATCTCTAGTGAAACCAGAACTGCTCCTACAATTGTGCAAATCAGTAAACCCTTTCAGTCTTCGGACAGGCGAAACCTCCAAGGAAGATTTCTCAAAGAGACAGTAAGGTCTGGGGCTCTGCTGCACCCACTCTCTCGGCCATAATAAAAAGGTAATGTCACCACATAACATCTGAGAACAAAAAGCAAATACATGTCACTGGCAGCGTTCACCCATCCTTTCATCTAACAATCATCTGTTAAAATGCTTAGCCACTGTCACAGAGTTCTTATTTCGAGCTCTTTGCAGATATTAATAATGGTGGTTGAGACTGTGGTAAAAAAGAAGCAGAAAGCAGATCTGCACAGATGCGGAGAGCTCCCCCTCAGAAGCCTTTCATTATCATAGGATGCTTTCTGGTGAAGCGATCACCTCTGATTTGTTGAATCCGTGTCTTAACCATGTACTTGTCACCAAGCAAAGACCTACCAGCAATATTAACAGGGTTATCCAGGATTGGAGGTGGAAGTCCCTGTTGTTTAAAGCAAGAGTTAGACAGTATTACCACATGATCCCCTCACTCAGACTCTTTGAAGTGTTATGAAAACATTTTTAAAGCAATATTTGCCACAGGGTAGTCACTCATGTTATATCTGTCTTACCCCTCGTCTTTCCATCTGTGAGCACCTCATTACCAGTGGATAATACTGATTCTGGATTACCACTTTCCCTTGGGAACAAAATAATAATCATCTGTGTCATTTGAGAAGGATCCTGCTTGGGCCTCTATGTGCAGGAATGCACAATTATAAAGCACGCCTGACAAAAACATTTGATTTTGTTCTGTTCTTAGTTCAAGAAGTACAGGTACAGTGTGTGATCACTTGTTTCTAGTTAGGGGTTTTGAATACTCTTTTGTTTGCAAAAGGAGCAAATGCATCTGCCCATTAAGACTGAAAATAAACTAAAGATTTCAGTAAATGCAACTAGAAAAATGTTGTTACCAATGTATTTCTATTTGTCCGTAGACTACAATAACTATTACTTTCATTAGTTTCGTGATTCAGCTTTGTATTGTCTTCTTAGAATGTTACAAGGACTCGGGCCGTAATAGGATTTATCAGAAAATGGCCTGTTCAAACCAGCTTGAGAAGACAAGGGTAGGGTGAAAGAGCACAGAAGGAAAGACTGCAAGTGCCAGCAAATGGAATGAAAGCTTTGTACACAATGTACTCATCTGTATTTTAAGGGAATTTCTCAAAGAATTCTTTCAGGTTTGGTCTTGGCAGATGATACCATTAGTGCGAAGGAGGAGGTAAAATACAGCTGAGATATGCAGAGGCAAATAATGAGTCCCAATCCTGTTTAGGGAACTTTTGTTCCACCTCCTTTGCCTGGAACACAACTGTCCCTCAAACCCCCTAAAAGTAGACCATTGTATATAGCACTTTTCTATCATGGAAGATTTAAGTTAAATTCTCCCCACTCGCCCAAGTTATTATTGAAGCCTCCACCAAGACCATTTAGACAAAAGAATAATGCCTTTGCAGAAGCCCAGCTGCAGGGCATCTTGCAGCTTGTAGGCTTCACAGCCATGCTGCGAGCTACCCGTCAACAATACAAAACATTACCCAGTTCCAGCCACAACAGAGCACCTCCATTGCTCCACATCTGCTTTTTTCAAAGGCATTCTCTGCTCCAAAATCTTACAACTGCTCTAGTTTTGCTTTTGAGACCAATGAACTTCAGAGAAATGTAAAGGTAACCTCCAAATACTAACACAACCTAAGCTTATATTCAAAATGGTGGTCCTCTTGTGCAAGAAAAGGGGATGTTTCATGCAGTTCCCTGTCCCAGCTCCATTTCCCAAAACTCAGGCAAAACAGCCTCCAAAAGGCAGCATCCAGCATGTCCAAGCCCTTCCTCCAGACAAGAGAATGAAGGTCACCCCCCTGAGCCAAGTGATGGAGGATAATGGTGGAGTGGAACAATCTGAACCAAAGCTATTTTTAAACTTTATCATCAGGGGAGTTAAATCACTTCACTTAATGCTAGCTGCTGTCAAGATTAACTATAGTATCGTGGGAAAAAAAGGGCTAAAGTCACATAATAATTACATGCACTTTGATGTTTATTAAGAACAGCTACTCTTGTAAAATTATAATGCTGTGTTCATAGATTAGAGCTCAAGCTCCATCAGCACTGTTGCAACATTTACTGAGATTAGTCATTTTGTTAATGAAACATACAATTGGATTATGCTTTTTAAAACACTTTACATAGAGACCTTTTAACTTACAAGTATATGACTGAGTTGATCTTATACATTGGGGTTAAACCTATTCACAACAACGACCCTCACTTTTTGTACAGGGGTACATGCACACACATTTTAGTTTTTTACAGATAAGTGTGCTTCTACATTTAGGTAAGATTCTGTTTAGTGGAGGTGAAAATCCCACTTTATTTGGAAATGACAGCAAGGATCAAAAAATAGATTTGTCCACTACATCTGGACTGGGCAAATTTGCAGAGAATATGCACACAAGACTGAAATCAAAGAGTGAGATGCATGAAGGAAAAGTATTCTTCCATTTAAATTCTCATCAATATAAAGAAACATTTGGAGAAGGTGGCAAAAATAACTATTCTCTCAGTTTGCTTCCACTGGACCAGAACCTGCAGTGACCAGGTAAATTAGTTGTGTTCATTACATACTAACCCCTGCTGTCATCATAGGTGGGTGTCTTCCAAGCCTTTGAATACTCATTACACAATATCATGGAGAGGCAGCAATTGCTGTTATTATCCTTTTCTGGATGAAGACTGAAGCAGAGTAAAAGAAAGGGCCTAATCTGAATGAATAAATAAATAGTTTCTTAGAGCAATTTAGGAGAAATTTGTGTATGCAAGTTCAAGCAAGTGATCCATAAGATCTCCACCCCAGTGCTTCAACTGTGGGATGTCCAAACTCTCATCAGTCAAATGAGGCTCAGACTCTCATGCATTTTTTGAGCACTTTCAAACTCGGCCTGTGGACTGTGTTAAGCTTAGCCCAAAACACCGTGGCTGTGAGCACGGAATGGGAAACCAAGCTCAGCCACTTTTCCCATTCTTGCCAAGTACAGATGCAGCATTCCCACCTACCACCTCCTGCCTTAAAAACTGTACTACTGGGAAGAGAAAGGCAGAGACAAATTCCTACTTTGGAGCTGGGCTGATGTATAGAAAGAAAGAATACAATATTCAGAGGAAGTATAAGGCCAAAGGAGTGGACAGCTGTCCAGTACTGAGTCCTGAGTTCATGGTCGTGCTTCCTGTTCTGGTTAATAAAAGACGTATAAAGGACAAATTTTAAAAGTTGCATCTGAGATGAAGTTAGATACATTGTTCCAGACTGTTTTCCAGAAATAGCTTTTTTAATCTGAGTTCAGGTATGTCCACCAACTTCTGTTTTTGTCAGAATCATAACATTTAGAAAAGGAATTAATAGGAATGCATGGCTAAGGGTAGCTCTGGTGAAGTAGAAGTCAGAAAACAGAAGGGTGACTAATATCTGTGCAATCCCCAGTCCCAGCTGCTAAGAAAATCATATTCTGCAAGGTAGCCAGAGATGCAGGGTAATGCAGGATTACTGTTTTGTAGATAGTGCTGAGGAGGAAAAGAAAATGTTTTCTAATCATTACAAGCAAAACTTTTCAATCTTCTAATAAATAATACCAGAAAAAGATAAAAAGGGGATTTTATTATTGGCTTTTGTACTTGTTCACTTCTAATTAATGGCATCTTAATTGGTCACTTTAGGAGAGCAGGAAGTCAGGCATCAAATCAGATTACATATCCAGCCTGGGATTAATTCCTCAGCAAGACACAATAGACAGAGCAATGGGGCAACACAAAGCAAATTGTCTGTCATACCTCACCCATCACAGTGGAAATTTTATTGTTTAGAGCTGCCAGTTTGTAAGCACCACATTCAGGATACATCTTCATTTTTTTTTAAATCCCAGTCCTAAAGGCCATCCAGCTGCAACAGCTATACTGACAGATGAGCACTGTTTACATTCCTCCAGTGGAATGAGATAATACAAGAATGTAAAAAATTCAGTCAAATCTCCTGAAGAGAATTCTCTCCTCTACAAAACATCTGAATTCTGAGCAATGGGATTTTCCACAACTGGAGAGTGCCATTTTCCAATTTCCACACTTTCAAGCAATCTATTGGCTGGTCTTGCACAACTATAAACACAGTGGTACCTTTTTTTTAAATGACATCGTTTTAGCCAGATACTTTGTTAATCTCCTATTCACTTTCCTGGGCAGCAACTCTGGGAAACAATAGATGAGTTGGAAAACCACTTCAGTTTTGACATGAAAGACTTGTGATTTTTTTCCAACTGAACTCAGAGAGTGAGTACAGTAGTTTTTTCACAATACAGTACCTTGTTTTAAAAAAATTACATTTTTCCGTTTGCCCTCATCTCTTCAGCTTGCACTTCAAAAAAAATGTTCATATTATTATACATTGTGTCGATATTCTTGTTGAAATCATAAATGTTTGGAAACAGAGGCACAGCAAGAATGATACTCCAAATGAAAACACTTTATTTCAGTTTGTAATATATACTCAATACAAGCACTTATATATGTGGCATTTCTTTGTTTTTCATTGGTTTTCTCTTTTTTTTTTAATGTGATAATATTAAAAGTTGGCAAAACAGAACAAGGATGAGCAGTTGTTTCTCTAGATTAATACATTATTACATAACAGTCAAATCCTTCCCTTGCTGCTTTGACTTCAGTGGAAGTTAGATCTAGCATTTGATGTACATCCTATACTCTGGGCAGAAGAGTGAAAAAATTGAAATGCATAATCCAAAAAATTTTAAGCACTGCCTATCCTACATATATTCATCTCAGAGATTGATATCTACCAGCCTACGCAAGAACAATTAAATATAAATTCCTAAATAGAGACCATATGGCAGAGATTAAAAACATAATATGGGTCATTTCATCTCTAGTTTGCTGTTTCACGTAGAGTCCAAGCAAGTACAGAACAAAAAGAAATCATTAGCAGAAGACTTCTGCTGGCAGACACATTAGCTGATCTCAATCCAGCTTCTTCTGGACACACAGACAAATTGGGACAGAGGAGAGGTGGGGAAGGGAAGGGTTACAAGCAAAGTACCAGAAAATGCATATAGCTACAAAACTTCCTGCCTCTCAGAGAAAAGCCTAGACCTGTCCCATCTCTTGATCCCTAGTGGCCTCACCAGAAGCTGACAGGCAAAACACCACAGGAACAACTGCATCACTTCAGTGGGAATTTCAGTTTCTAATGCTTTATTCATTTTTTACAAGCAAGTCTGCCTTTAAAAAAGGATTTGAAAGTTACATAATAAATAGGTTTTCTATATTAGAAAGGAAGACAGAAATTATTCTGTTTAAGTCCACATGTTGCTTTACAAGAAGCCAGTCTTTCAGAGGTTTTATCAAGACTGTCATCACATATCATGACACTGCTTTGCATTTAAAGGAGGAAAGGAAGGTTTTGTTCTTTAAATCTAGGCTCTACCACAATCTAGGCATGACTTAGGTGAGAACCAGTTTCAACTTTCATTGCTAGGCCAGCGAACTAAAGCCAAGAATAAAAGATATGACACGCTGGGGAAGAGAGATACTCCTTGAGCAAGTCAGAATTAATAAGGACTTCTTAAGAGAGCCCCTTTCCCAGGAATGTGGATGAATGCTTTCAGGTTTCACTGACAGCAAATTAAATCACACACATACATCAAAAAGAGCTAAAATCCTTAAAGTGAGAGAAGTCTACAGTGGAATGGGATGCTCTATATGGTAAGCTCCTTTTCCTTTCTTCCACTTAAATTTTTTTAAATGTTCAGTCAGATTTCTAGGTTGCTAGATTGTCTTTAAATGTCAGTGATCAGGCAAAGAACACAGTTTGAGTATTCATTTTGCCTTTTCCCAGATAATAGCATCCAGGTAATCAAAGCCACACAGCATGGTTGTAAACTCTGGGCAGAACCAAACTTAGGAACAACAAGAATAGCAAAGAGTTAACATCAGCCAATAGCAAGGCATTGTTTCCTTTTTAGGAATAATTGTTTGAACTAAAAATTCAGGCAAGTTCTGTGAAAACATCTGTTCAAGAACCTCAGTATAAATTAAGTCATCTCAATATATACAAAGAATGAATAAAATTACTCCACAAATAAGCCAAATACTCTTTATAGGTTACAAATATTTAGTCAGTTCCATGCCAATTCTTAAACAAGGAGAACAGATCCAAGCTTGGAGAAGTCAAAAATATGTTCCTTAAAATATTGCTGTTAAAGAGAGGATTCAGGAACATTATGACTGAAAAGTTAGTTTATTGTTCAGTTTTAATTAGAATTTAGGCTGATGAAATGCATACAAATAAGCCACATGTAAACTAAAGGAGATAATCATAAGTCATGCATAACAGATTTTTATGACTATACTCTTCATCCCTTCAGTTTAATAAACTGCTGGTTATGTTCCACAGAGGTGAAGAGATTCTTCAAGGACACAGCAGAGGACAGTGTTTTGTCATAAAAATAATATTTTATTAATAACATAAATCATAAAAAACACCATTATTTTTATATCTGAAACAAGTTAGAAGAATGAATTATTCCTCCATTTCACCCCACAGGAAAGCATTAGATATAAGACGTTGTGGTGGGCACTGTTACAATTTGTTACAAGCTAAATCAAGTTTAAAACCACTGTGTAGACAATAGCTCAGTTGTCTTAATATTAATCAGGCTTCTTCCTTTTAAAACAGTTCTCATTCTATTATTCTATTTTCTGTTTGTTTGTTCCTTTGCTATGATCATAAACACTCCAGTTGCAGTTCAGAACACTCAATTTAATAATGTTATGAACTATGAATGAAGCGGATGTTACACAAAACTTGTCAGATAGGATGACTTGGTTGTCATAACAGGCATTGCCTACCACACACTTTTATTGTTTGCATCAAAAGGAATTGATTCTTTTTGGTTCTTTTTTTTTCTTCCTCTTTCTTTTTTTTTTTTTTTTTTTTTTTCTGAATGGCAACATTCCTCAACACTTAGCACTGCATGATTTGTAAGAGTGAAATAGCACAACATAGGGATTGATGGAAGACTGATTGCCCAATCCAAGTTTCATTTTCATTTATTTTATCCTCAGCTGAAATGACCTAGTCACTATTTTCAGCTGTTTTGGGCTGTTCTGTCAGCAGCTGATCTAGCAGAGAAAGAGAAGAGCTGAGGAGCATGAGGAGACCAGACCCACTGCCTGCTCCACAGAAAGCACTTGCAAAGCCATATCTATATTTTAACCTTTTTCCTACCTTCTGATCAGCAGCTTTTTCTGCACAAATTGTTGGTATGTTCTCTTTCTTGAAGACATCTGCAGACTATAACCACGAGGTGCATTAGAGAGGCTTGGAAAATCACTACCCGTGAAGGAGCAGTTTAGGGACCAGCAGCAGAAGGTTTGGGAACATGCTTCCCTAGAAAGGGGCAATGCCCTTCTGGCCCTCTACCCTCTGCCTGCATGGGCCTGTAAGCTCCCTTTATGACAAGACCAGTACTTGTGGTGAACCAGACCCGACCTGGCAGAAGGAAAACTCAAGACACAAAACTATGATCAGTATAGAAAAGCTGAAAACGGGTCCAAACATAGTGCAAGGAGGGAACACAGGACCATGTCTCCCAGCAGATGCAGCCTTGATTCAGCCTTAAACCTCACTCGTGTGTGAAATAGGCCAAGAATGTGTCTGGGATGTAACCATGAGTAGGAAAGTGCACAGGCTTGGCTGGGATGCAGAAGTCATTTTGCCATGTGCCTCCACAAAGAGGTCACAGAAACTAAGCGGCCCCAGCTGATAGACTCCATCAGCCTGGCCAAGCCCAGGGCGGGGAAAGCGGCCAGGCGACAGCCAGTGAGCCGCCAGCACTGTCCACGTTTGCCAGTGTAAGGGGGCAGTTGATCTGGTCAGAGTTTAAGTTATTTTTACCAGCAAAGGGTTTGTCCTGTCACTGCTGTATTTTATAACCAGCTATGCCTCTTCCATTGGCCAGCAATGTCTCGCGCAGCATTGGACTGGCACTGCTCCCAAATAACTCGACTCCAGTTCCACATTCCTCACCTCCACGTTCACGCTGCCCAGTGGTTTATTTTACAGATTCCCTGGCCTCAAGAGGCTGCTATCATGTTCCTCCACCCTGACCGCAGCCCTGCCTCCCCGTCCCTTCTCAATAGGGCCTTTGTTGGCTGCCACGTGGGGGTCAGTGGCGGCACCTGGGAGCACCTCTTGCCTCCCCAGGCTCTCCTCTGAGAGCTACCAGTGACACACTGTGTGGCTGCTCCAGTCACACATTGGATGGGACTGGTGTGTATTTCTGATCCACATAGGGCCCTCAGCAATAGGAGAAACAAAATGCAAGACACTGCACACATCCAGCAAAGCAAAGCACCTACTTGTTTCTTCACTTATGGTATGTTTTCACTGCAGTCTTGCATATTCCCAGAAGGAAATTAATCCTTCAGAACAATGTATTTCATTCCTTCAGGATGATCTAGCTGGGGGAGAATTCCTTTAATCCCAGTCCATCTGCCCGCTTCTGTAAAAAAATATACCATTTTCATTGATCTCACAAAACTGCAAATCCAAGATTACATTGAATTAATCATGTAAAATTGTTTACCATGATCAAATTATTTGACAGGCTCAATGTGAAAGTGACAGTTATTAAGACCTTTCCCAGTCATATCCTGATTACAGGGCAGGTAAATGAGAAAGGCAGCTCTGTCAATGGGTGTTTCTAAAAGATGACACTTTCTATCCATCAGGTACTGTAATGAAGCCCTAATCCTTCATTAGTGTTACTGCAGGCTCCCAGGATGTGAATCAGTAACAGGAGCCCTGGGTTGATCTGGGCCCAAATTCTGAGCTGCCCCCAGTTCTGGAGACAATACAGAGAACTTTGCCTTTATGGAGCACACAGCTTGCCCTTGTCCCTCATTCAAAACGCCCGGTGATGGTGCAGAGCCACCTGGTTCTCTAGTTACTGCTTGCAATTTCAGGTCACACATCAGGGGACAGATCTATGGAGGACTGAAAGCAACAGCTGAGTACAATAGGGTTGAGTCCATCATGAATAGAGACCGAATAGGTAAATATTTGTGTACCTGTACCTTTCTTAAGGGCTGTATTCAGTTTGCTCTTCAAAGAGTGTGTTGAAAGATTGCCGCCTACCCTCTATTTATTCCCATTAGAGGCTACCATTACCCCTTTGGGCCAGAGTCCTTAGCTAGTGTTCAGATTGTTTTTCTTGAGGAAACTGAAGATTGAATTGTGTACAAACAGGGTAGCAATCCTGTTTATTTACTGAAAATTAGCATTAAATTGTATTTCTCTTAATACAATCATCAAACAGCAAGAAGGAATTTCTTTGCTCTTTATTCCAAGCCTTTTATTCACCAGCCAGCACTTCACCCAAAAAGCATGACCTTTTTCCTTGTTATTTTTTTCCCCCTTCTAGGGCCCCATTACTGTAGCTCATTTGACCATTCTTGGCTTTCTCCAGTGGTGTCTGCCTCCCTTTGTGGTATCCCAGCTGCACTGCCCACACAAAATTTTATCCAGCTCACACCCAGACATACCCTCTTCCTTGCTTTTATCCTCTTCTGAAACCCTTGCAGTGATCCATCGTATCTCCCAGATGGCCTTGAATGGATTGTGCAATGGCCATCAGCCTCTATCTTTTCAGGATTTTTACATTTGTTCTAAGGCAAAGGTGGCTTTTACAGTCATCAGCTTCCAGGAGAATTCAGACAGCTTCCTCCCCAATGATACACTTAATTCCACAAGAACTCTGGAGTATGCCACTGAGAGAAGCTCTTACCTGTGCCTGCACATGCTTGTGTGATGGTCACACCATATGAAGGGTGGCTTTGGCCAGTTGAAGCCAAGGACAGTAAGACTCCTAGTTTCTGGGCACTGCTTCATCTTCCCTCCTGCTACAAGTGAAAAAGAGAAGCCTGGACCACTTGCAGAGCATTTTCCTGTCACTGCAACACCATGGAGGAAGGGAACCCAGGTACTTCAGTCCCTTGGCTTCCCAAGGATGCCATAACTGGAATAGCTTCACTGTGGCATCACCAGTCAGCTATTGATATCTGACTTCTTACTTTAAAATACTGTTACTGATTTCTTACTTTAAAACTGCTCCAAGACTGTAAATATTGTATTATCAAGAAAATAAGGGATAAGAAACCAAATTCCTTTTAGAACAGCTTGACTATATTTCAAATTCAAATTGCATTCAGTTTTTACTGAATTTTTACTGATTTTTACTGTCAGTAGGAAAGTCTGAGATGAGAGTTAATGCTGGTTTTCCTGTATCCTGAAGAGAGAGCTCCCCTCAATTTCAGTCCTCAGCTTACCAATAAACTACCATTTTTGTGAAGCCTGCACAAACCCCTCCTCTGAGTAGAATCAAAAATGACACATTTTTATTGATAGAAGGGAAAGAAAAATTAAAGAGAAACATCAGATTCTCAATACAAAACTAGATCTCTACATCAACTTGTTAATTATCCTCAAGTACTGCCACCAAAAAATATGTTACAGGGGAAAAAGATATATACAACAGTGATGTAAGGGTCCTGCTTTCCACTGAGGTTATCGTAAGCATGGAGAACTGTAGATTACTTCACAGCCTGAGGTTTTTTCCTGCACTCATTACTACTGTCTCTCAAGATACTGCTACATGTCTGTTGCCTACCTAAAATTTCACATGAATTGCTGAATCTTGCTATCCATTATTTTCTAAAATGCAGAGTGGCAATGAACTGCACTCTCTAACAGAAGAAAAAGATGCTGCTTGATTATCCATCCTGAACTAAGCTACCTGGAAACCATTTAACTTATAATAACTTATGATTAAAGGAACTACAAATATTTCTGCTCACCCTCTCTCAACATATTGCTCCTTTTAGGGCAACATACAGGCAGAGTTCCATTAATCAAAGCTATTCCTCCACAGATATATTTCACTTCTGTATTTGTTTCATTTCACACTTTGTTTTGTGTTTTCTCAGGCTGTAGTACATCTGTTCAGACCCCAAACCATGCAGTGTGGGAAGTATGCCTAATGAAGGCAGGATTCCAGGGATATTCTGAGAAATGTGAAACAAAGCACAGTACCTTGGTAGTTTCTGTTATTGTTTGGACTTGATTTGAAAATGAAGTTGACAATCTTTTGATCATATATACTGTAAAATATTATTACACAGCCATAAATACTACTTCCTGCCTTAAGAAAAATCATGGGCTATTTTCCAGACGCATTGTAGCATAATGGGCATGGCATCAAAAGACAAGATCAATGAGTACAGAAAAAACATGTTGGGTTTTTTTTAATAAGTTAAATAACTTGACACGTTTGAATGGGAATGTGAACACATCTAAGGTAAGGTTTTAATACAGAAATGGCCAACACACTGTACAGGAATTTGTTCCTTTAACAGATGCACTATCAAATATGTGAAATATCCCAATTTTGACAGAAAAGAATGGATTAAATCCTCATCTCAGTTACTGACTGGCTTCAGTTCTCATGGGATGGAATTTGGTGTGGTGAATTTAACAGGAAACAATAGACCAAGCAGTCTCATTGCCTGTAAAAATTAAACACTATTTTCATAACTTGGGAGTTATGTAAGGAATATCTCAGAGGCACAGTTGTAAGAGCTCCACACTCTGCAAGCACACTTTGAAGGATAAGGCCAAATGATAATTGCCTCCAGAACTTGGGAAGTATACAGATCTCAAATAATTACAATCCCCAGAGCATGATAATCCCCAACTGCATGAGCAGTTTGGAAGTGGTTTAATGCACTTTTGGAGAGAAGATGTGGGGGCAGAGGGAGCAGGGAAGGGAGGAGGCCTGTGCACAGCCAAGTTTAATCATTCTTGCTCTATGTGCACATGCTTGTCCTTAAGTAGTTAAGCACCTTGTTCCCCTGAAAGTCCCTAAGAGTAGAAGTAGGCCACATATACCCATACCACTCACATGAACAAGATTAAATACACCCCAGCACTTTTAGGAGCAGAAATTGAGTTGCAACCTCACTGGATTAGCTGCTTTCCCGTCAGTAAAAATATGTACACTTTGGTCATGCAGGACAGTGAAAATTGCATACACACCCTTCTATGTGTACTTTGGCTAAAGGAGATCTCAGCCCAGAGTGCTGTATCCTATTTATAACTAGCTCCTTTTAAATTTAATAAAACACACATATTTAAAAAAAATTATGAAAACATTCATCCAGCTGAGAGAGGCGCTCACCACCCATGGCTGGTGAGGACTTAGAACAGGATACAGATAGAAAAATTCTTAACAGCCCAGTCTTCATCTTTGTCTTTCTTGTTAATTCTTCCCAGACAATTGACACACCAGGCCTGTGGCTTTTGGGCCACCTGTGTTCTATTTCATGTTTCCCCTAGGTTCAGAGCTAACTTGCTCATGACTGTAAAGTGATAGTGGAAGAAAACTGTAAAGTCAGATTTTGAAGAAGGATTTGAAGAATGGAAGCAGAAATCAGAACTGACTGGAAGCGAGCTGTAGGAAGGGGAGAGAAACACAACAGCAAAGAGAAGATTTCTGTCACTAAGCCCTGTGTCCCAAGAGAGACAGATTTGTAGCCCAAGGGAGTCACTGCTCAAGGTTCCAACCGGCACACGATGTGCAACTCTAGATTTCCTTCAGAAGAGCTCTAGCCTGACCTTGTGCACCATTAGGTGGGCTCCTGGAGAACACTGACAGGATTAGCTTCATGCAAAAGAAATTCAGTTAAGCTGTGTACTCCAAGACTTGCAGCTCAATTCGAGGACAGCCACTGGTGATAAGGGGAATGTTTTCTACAAAAAAGCATTTCTGATCCAAGCTTGCTGGATGTGCCCTGGGAAACATGACATTACAGAGGCAGGGCAACCAGACAAAAAGAGCTTTCCAGGAATTTTGAGCAGGGAATAGGTCTTTGAAATCCATATGGGTATAAATTAGGAACTCATGCAGACCATGCCATCAGCTCATGGCCCTGCTACCCCATGTCCCACAACTAGGTATGCAGGCCATGATCTCAGTATTCCTATACCCCCATACTCTCTGGATGTGAAGGAACTTTTCAAGTTGGCCTAGTATGTATGGTTTTGCTTCTGTCGCACAGACCTCATATCAGAGCTCCTTAGATGCACTTAAAACCCAAATAAAGGTGCTAGTCTTCAGTGCAGGGACTACATAAGCCTCTAGGATTGGGTCTTAGCACTGGACAGCATTTCCATATATTCTTATACAGAAATACCCTTTTAGCTTAAAATAAAATCACTGAGCTGATTCTGTGTGTCGTCATTTAAGGTAATGCAAGAAGCCTCTTGAGATACTTCCTGGAGAAGTAGTCCATCTTCTTATATTGCTCTCTGCAGGGCTGGCACCACAGTAAAATCAAGTTTTGGTGAAATGTTTCACCCATCTTTTTAAATACATGCTTTCTCAGCTCTGATTTCAGAGAGAGAAGCCTGCTATTTCCAAGGCTTGCTCTACAGTGGCCATTCAACACATGCTGAGGAGGTGGAGTCAGGGTCCATGGCAGCAACAGAGCACCATTGATGGATTCCTGTAAGACCAAGAGTGCCTGGAACTATCAGACTGTAAGGAGGGAGATGAAAAATGGAAGATAAACCTTCTGCTTCCTCCTGTGTTCATGCTGTGATAAATTTTGAAAGTATGACCGGTGAATATAGCCTGTCTTTTCAGGCCATTGTCAAGGCCACACTCATGGCCTGTGGAAGAGTAAAGCCCCAGCACAGGAGCAGCCAGAGTGCCTGCTGGGGCATGCAGGACCCCATGTGTCTGCCAGGCTCAAATGAAAATGGCAACAGCTTAAGTCCTCCGGGCCACTTTTAAAGAGCAAGGTAATATCTAATTAAAATAATTAAGCTTTAGGAGTAAATTACTACATAATAATTCATTTCCTGCAAGAGATGTAGCTTCTGTTCCTCTTTCTCATTTAATGCATTTGTCTATCTGCTTTTCTGCCTGTGCTTGGCAACAAAGGTCAATCCTTGACTCCACTGTATCAATGGGCATTTGCCACTGGCTTTCAGTGACTTGTGTTCTTCCTGTCTTTATCAAAGGAAAGCAAGCATAAAGACTTAAGTAACAGATAAAGATATTAATTAGTCATAAAGCTAGACTATTTACTAATGCAAATAAGCTGTTGTTCTGGAAATACAAATCCATCCAGAATTATTCAGAGATGGTTTCTGAGAAAACAGACTCCATCAATACCAACGGGCAGAGGTGCAGAAATTTGGTTCCTATTTATGATGACAAGTTTGAAACATAACACAAGCTGCAACATGCAAACAGGCAAGTGCAGCCCAGAGTATTATATCAGAGTGCTTGTCTCACATGCAAAGTGGCAGTCAGTTATCATCCTGCAGTGTCAAGCCATGAAGTGTCTAAGGTGTGGCTCTTCCTGAATTTCAGAACATGAATAAAATAGTGACCATATGTAGTGGCAGGATCCTCCTTGGCTACCAAACACCATCCTGTTCCAAAGCACATGACTTTTTTTCCCCCAACCTGCAGGCTCATTCATCACTGTATCATTCAAGTTTCATGCTGCTATAACTCTGTTAGCACCAGGTCCATAGAAACTCCGATTGCCTGCTGATACCAAAAGAAAGCACACATTTTTCCAGTAACATAAAACCAAGTTTTGTTCTGTAGTTGTTTCCAAACAAGCTGTTCTACTAAATTCAAGTGCCTGACAGCTCTGTAAATTAAGGGCCACTTGGCAGCAGAGACCTAGAAAAGTTAAATGAAATATAGTATTGAAAGTCAAAACTTGTTTACATAAAGCAGCTTTTTTTTTCATCCCTTCCTTCTACATTATTTAACTCTTGTTTTTTTGATGTACTTGTATTTCTTGTGCATTTCTTTTGCAAACACCATAACAGGGAAAGAAGGCCAAAAAAAAGAAAAAGAAAGTCAATTTCTTTATTAGATTCTTTGTTTAATATTCTAATCCAGGATATTCTTCTACCACACTCAAGAGGAATACCCATTAATTTTAAAATCAATAAAAGAAGAGTTGTCTTGTGGGGTTGCATTTAGCCATTTCAGCTGAAAGCAACAAACGAACAGCTAAAAACAGCTGAATCCAGTCGAATGTAAATAAGAGATCCTTGCCAAATCTTTCCTGGTTACAAAATGCTCTACCAATTTTAAAGATTCCATTGCGATACCTTTGTACTTTATTTATAAGGCTTTCAGTAAGCCACTCCCTTTCCATATTTGTTTGAGCTTATGCCCATATTCCCATGATTAGTGCAGAACAAATCTAGGTGAAAGGTTGATCCTGTTTCACACCAACATTCATCTGAATTTTTCTCCTTTTCCTGAAGATATATTTTTAAAACAGGAATTGAAATCTTAGAAGAACTCAGGCAAAATATTTGAAGTTCTGTTGAAGTTTTTATTTCTTCAGAAAAAAGGCACCTTTCACAAAGCACCTTAACTGCACACTGTATCTCAAAGACCTTATTCTAAGGAGCTTTTGTGAAGTTTCCAAATGAGGAAAAACTTTTCTTGCTTTTCTCATCTCTCCAGTGGACTGAAAATTCTTTGAATCAGAGTAAAGAGACCAACTATTTGGCTATCTTTTCGCTCCATCAGTGATATCTATGCAGCACTGGATGCAGTCCCAAAGTCCTGCCTGAACATATTCCAGGCTGAGCTGTGCAAGACTTAGGAGGGGTTCTCTGAATGCTGTCTCTCCTCTGCACCTTCGCTGGGAAAGCACAAACGCTTTCCCAGGGCGTTACACAACTTTGCCGCAGGTAAAGCATGAGATACCGAGTGGGAATGGTAATTAGAAAAAATTCGAAACTGAGTGACCTTCCCTCAGCACTAACATGCCACATAGTACTAGTTCTGTCCTGACATGTGAGGCACTTCTGTATCTAATCCAGGAATCACTTTACATTTCATGAATCTACATGCAATGTGAGTCAGATATAAACAGAATTGCCCAACCCTTTAAAAAATTCCATTACGTTTACTCTTACTGCCAATTCAAGCGAAAGTTTTGGGCCGAGCAGGTGGCCTACAACTCACTAACCTTTTTCCTCTGGCATGAGAGGCTGGGATGAGACAGTGGGGATCACTATCCACATGCAGGTATCTCCAGCCACATTTGCTCAGCCCAGTCCTGCTCAGAGCCCTTTTCAGGTCTCCAAGACACTCCAGCCTCTAGTTGGCATGGTCCTTTTCAGGTGCCAGTCTCACTGAGACTCACCAAGGAAGCGTTTCAGATGTCTCTTTGTTTCTTGCTACAGAGCTTCTTGCTACAGCTACAGAGCTCATGAGCTTCCCTTGCTGGATTACCCTGCTCCAACACATACCCATCTAGAGCTGCGTGGCTTAAAAAATGAGCAAATCCCTATAATCATGAAATATACTTTCTTTTTTTCTTTCTCTTTTGTTTTCTTTTTCTTTCCAAATCTCATAATATTTCCTGCCCACCCTAGACCTTCACTGAAATGGAATGAAGTTATTTGATTAGCATCTTCTCTTTCACTACAAAAAAAGAAGCTGTGAGTGATTTACAGATACAGCCTTGCAGATATCTCACAGGTTCACACACAAACTGAAAGAATACAAGAATGTTTTGTTTGCAAAAACACAGGACGAAAACATTGTTTTCAAGTCCTTGATGCTGAAAAGTGAAAGAGGCATATATTCACTTGCCCTGTCCTGCACAAGCTGCTAGCACAAAGGATAACCATGGGTTTCTAACCAGGAGGTGAGAGAAGGCTGGCTGATATATACCAGAGAGATAAATTTAAAGAAGGAAGGTCAGAAAAATTAAACTAAAAAAAATTAAATTAAAAATTAAATGTGCTTAGAAAAAATAGGCTTATAGGGTTAGAAAAATACAGCTCTGCCCTCCACCTAGTTCCTTCCTGAAGTACTTGCTTGCTTGCTTGCTTGCTGGCTGGTTACTGCCCTCCTCCCCCACTACAAAACATAACAAAAAAAAATCTTTATCTCCAGCCTCACTTCAATGACTCACACCAAAAACATACCCTTTTACTTCCCTGAACTTCTGAGGAATTTAGAAGTGCAATCCTCAAAGCCCCAAGGGAAGTTTGGCATTTCATAATAGCCCAGGAGCCCCACCTGAGGTATGAAGAATGCTTTGAAAACATGCCTGTGATTAATTAATTAACATATTGGCACGTAACTAGCTTTATAACCCTCCACCTAATGTTTCGGCTCAGAGCTGCCTGTGCCTGTCACAGACACTGTGTGGACTGATGCCATTATCTTGTAAAGGATAATGCATTTTACGTCTAAGTAAACATAACCATGTAACATAGATACAGCAGCTTGAATTAAGGATTAATTACAGTGATTCGTAGTGCTTAAAGAGTAGGCAGTTTACAAAGCAAGGAAGCAATTACTTTTAAAGACAGGGTTTTTTTGCTTCAACATTTCTGAGTGGTTGCATCATTCTTACTCCTGACAACAAAGGCAAGATCAGCACAACCAAAAACAGCCTCACCTGTGAGAGTCTCAGCTCAGCCCTTAATATCTATCTGCTCTCCCAAGAGCAGTGAAGGCTTGATCTCCCCACGTAAGCCTGGAGCCTTCCATGCTCAGTTCCCTGAGTAGGTGGGTAATGGTTGGTGGCCTACCCTGTACCCAGGGTGAAGTTCCCAGTGGGCACCAAAGGCAGGGAGCAGAGAGGTGATGGATAGTTATCCCAGCAGCCTTATGCACCATCCAGCTTTGTGGATGACATGATTCAGGTAGTCCGGAGGTTTAGGCCCTGTGCTTTCTTTCCTATCAGCTGAGGAGCTCAACTGCATCGTTTAATTTGTAGAAAAAGAAGTTTGCTTAAAAAGGGGGAGTTATATTAAACCTTCCTTGAAGTGTCAGCTAAATTACTCGCTTAACCAGGGTATTTTTGAATATTTCTGGTTGTTTTGGTAAGCATAAAACCCACATAACTATAGAAAAATGCAATCAAAATACTTAAACACAAATCCTCTTTCCTCCCTTTCAGCTACTAGAACAACTTCTTTGTTGCATACGAGAGGGTCTTAGGCAAGTACAAAATCAAAGGAAAGAGTTTTGCATTTAGCCCTGAGAGTAAGGAGGTTCATGCCATCCCTACATCTCTGGAAACACATTTCACCATGCAGCTATAACTGTCTCCTTTGCTTGTGGCTTCCCCATGCTGGCTGACAGCTTTATTATTGTCAACAGGACTGATAGCAGAGGAGCACTTCATCGAAGGCAGTGCTGACACAACTGCTACTAGGTATCCAAGTGGGATTTCAGGGTTATTTTCCACCAGCTTGGAAAGGCAGTGTCACTCAGCAATAGGTGGTTCTGACTGCTATTAGGGTCTGTCACCGCCAAGTCCTTGAAAAGGAATTCATGCAGGGTTGAGAGCAGTTGTCCCTTTTCTTTATTTTCTAATTGGTGTACTGGTCTTTGCTTTGGTTTGATTGTAGACAGCAAACCTCTTGAAAGACAAGGAAGCCCTAAAAAGTCAGAGGTGGTTTGTGAATGTTCCATGAATCAGTGGAAAGCTCATTTGTATTTAGTTTTCTAGGTTAAATCATGGAAGAAAGTGGTAAGAAGCACAGGGTTCCCTTTTGGAAATGGTGTGAAATCTAGATCTTGCAATCACATCCATCAAAGGCGGTTGCTCTTCCAGCGATGAGTGAGATGCAAGATGAACATCAAAACTGGATTAGTGCTCACAAATAAAACCATGAGATAAAAAATTCTGATGGAAAACAAGCAAGTGGGTTTTCCGTTTAGGAAAAAAAATACGTATAGGAAATAACTACTAAATCCTTTGAGAAAGAGCAGCCTTACTAGAAAAGACTGAGTTGATACTGAGTGTCACAATGTTTATAAGTCTAAAATCTTATAGTTCTGCACTGTTGGTACAGAACTAGGATATGCTGATATTTCTTGGATATCTGGAGATATCCAAGATCTGTATACCTCAATACCAGAATGACAGCCATAAATTGGAAGGAATTCAGCAAAGTGCAACAGTGGAGATAAAAAAGTCTAATGTAAGTTGAAAGGAAAGCTTGAGGGTAAAAGAAAAAAACTTGGTAAGTCTTACAAAAGATTCAAAAAGTGTGACCAGCAATGAATTAAACTGTTTAGATTGCTATGCTAAGAAGAAAGAAAAGTGGAAGTATGAATATTAATCCATCCTGCTCATTGTATTACTAAAGAAATACAGGCATGGTGTACTCAGTAGTCTCATCTGGAGGTGGAATTTACTCAGTAGTCTCATCTGGAGGTGGAAATTAGGAACCTGATTTCTTTCAAATCCATTGTTGCTGTGTCTGTTCTCCACTTTTTTTACACACTAATGTAATTTTTTTTCTCTAGAATAACATCACATAATATGCTGAATTGCTTCCCCAAAATATTTTGCTCTCTCCCTAGATATACATATAAAGTAGCCAAGAAACAAGAGGGGAATTTTTTTTCTGCTGCTTAAGCATCTGTCATTTCCACTTTTCTCACTTCTCCACAGTTTTCCAAACTGTGTATTCTAGGAATTACTATGTTTTCTCCCAGCAACAAAAGCATTACAACCACAGCCAATATCATGGGTGCTGAAGACATGGGCATGTCTTACACAAGTGAGTCTTGACCCAAGGATTCATTGTGGACCATGAGAATAATCCCACACCACTGCAGGTGGTCAAGTTTTGCTCATGATTACCTGACTGTTGCTAGACTTGAAGGTGCATTTGTAACCAGAGCCCTATTACCTTGACAGGGTCATAATTCACAGGCTAATCAAAAATAGCTGATGACAGCATTCGTTGTTCAAGGGAAGGAAATAGCCTTTGAAGGCCATTTCCACCCATCAGATTTCATTACATAACACTGAAATACATTTTTCTGGGCACCTGGATATTTCACATCCTGCACCTTTCTAAAGCACAAACTTCATTCTTTCACAAAGGGACGATGAGTGAGAAAAAGATATCTGGTAAAAATTCCAGAATCTGCTTTTCTCATCCTCCCTTAAAGTTTTCACAGTCAATGTTATAGCTAGAGTCAACAAGACTCAGCTGACTCAAAATATCTAGAATGACTGTATATTTATTACACTCTGCACAACTTTTATTCTCACTGCATGGTACAAAACAGTGGGCTTTCAGTAAGAATCACCTGCAAGAATGTTACATTTACCGTTTAAGATTCTCAGTTAGTTTTGAAAAAGTTAAAGGAAAAATTTGAAGATAATTAATAAACATGGTTATGTGAGATCTATAACACTCACACCATCCTAACAAGCTCTATAAACTGTTTATATATTTGTATAGAAATCTAGTCATAAGGGATCATTGAAACACAAATTCAGTAGCACTGTATGTTACCAAACTCCTTCTTGGAAAAAATTACTTACTTATATAAAGATCAGTTTTCATTTTTGTCAAATATTTGGAAAACAAAGGCTGTGAGAAATTCCAGTCTCAATTACTCCTCTTCCATTCAGCTTCCCTTGACAAAAGTTAACCTACTACACTACCTGTTATTTATAGTTTAAATCCTCCATAAACTTGCTTTATGAAATTTTGTAGTTCTTAGTTGAGAAAAAATATTTTTGAAACCAAGAAGAATGCTGATATATCAGATTTGCAAACTGCAGTCCTACACGGTTATATGCAGTATAGTTTTTTGTTTGTTTATGAAAACAGCAGTACAAATAGTCCAAAATCTAAATTAGGAGCCTTGATTTAGAAAAAAGAATGTGTCTCAAAAGAGGAAGACTTGCTTATTATTTTTAACCTCTCAGATTGTTGTATGACTTCAGTTGTGGATGCCAACACATCTTCTCAGTTGTTTGGTAGCTGTAGTGGGTGTGGGTTTGGTGGTCTCTGCTGGACAGACAGCCATAGCCAGGAACTGCCCCTGCAGTTGGCCATGATTTGTGCATTTTTTCAGCAGCAGCAAGGCCATCTACAAAGTCACTCCATTCTGTCCTGAGTGCATGTTAGTGACCCTTTCACTGGCTCTGCCCAGGCTCGATTTCTCCCACGGCAAAATTCACTGGAGGCTATGGGAAGGCTTGCACTGATTTCACACCTTATGACTGTGTCACACCCTAGCTGCAGAGACTAAAATCAACCTTATGTTTTCCATTGCATCATCAGCAGTTAAAAAGGAAAGAAAGATATTATATTAAGGTCCATATGAACAAAACTCCAGATGGGGTTTGACCCTGTGCAGGCATGCTCCTCAGCATCCCATCCTTCTCGCATTACAGGGACATTCAGCACTTTGAGGCTGAGAATACTTTGGCTGTATAAAAAGCCAGATTTATATGCAGCCAGCATTAATAGGATTGCCCTGTTGAGCTGTCCATGTCTTACCAGTATTAATGGAGTAGTATTAATCGCTTACTGCGGACTGTTAACCCCACAGCAAGGAAACCCTGCAATGGCAATACTCCACACACACCAAGGCAGGTAATACACTGCTCTGATGGGATTCTGTTCCATCCAATAATCTGACCTTTGTAAAAGAGAAAGAGCCCATTAGGAATTAATGTACTGCACATAGAAATGTCTGCTTGCATTCCTCTTTCACAGACATGTGTTTGGCGCCTGGGGTATTAACTTTCAGACTTTGTTTCTTTTTACTGCATATTCGTCTGCGTACTGTTGCCTACAAATGGGGTGCAGTAGAAAAACAAGCTGTGTTGCCTTTGCCCTTTCCCATTTCTCTTGGATGCAAAGGTCATTTGTTCATAAGATCATAAGTCACCTTAATAATTCCTTATATGAGGCACCATAATTTAATGAGAGTTTACCTTCAATTTTGGTCAGAACTATAACTCATATTAAGTTTCTATTTATAAGTAACAGGAGATTTTTTAATACTGCAGTAGCAATAAAACAAACAGCATTGTAATGAAGTGTGTCCAGAAAATGAGATGAAAATAATAAATGCTTAGACAAAAAAAAAAAAAAAAAACAAATTATTGTTTAAAAAATATACAATTGCTTCCAAAAATATTACATCCTTATCTGGTTCAGAGGTATATTATAGCTATTTTGATTAGGCATCTTGCATAAATTAAAAACAACTTTCATTTTGCAGACACAAAAATGTAAAATATTTTCAGCAGGATCTTAGTGACAAATCATCCAAAAGATAGTTTTGACCATAATGCAAAGAAATCAGTCTGACCAATGAACCATACAGTTTATGTACTGAAAACTACTCATAAAACAGAAATTACTAAATTTCTTCAGAACTAATGTATCTCTCACTTCATATATGAACACAGCTTTAAGTTCAATCCAATATTTTTTTTTAACATAGTTGAGAGTATGTTTTGATTCTACATCTTTCTCTGTGTTTCAGTGCATTTTTGGTAGTTATACTCCTTTATCACTATTTTGCAAGAATAACCATGCAGGTTTCTATTTTGACCCTAGCCAGTTACAATGCTCAAGGCAGACATTAACAGTTACATAACTTGGAAAACAAAAAGAAATATCTATATAGATAATTTGTTTGAAAAACAGTAACTACTAACCACTAGTACCTATGCATAATGCATCTCATATTCATGTGTATAAAGCATCGTCTTTCAATATTAAGCAAAAAATAATTTCAATAGCATGATGTAAGTGGGAAGTTGGAAAGAACATTCATGTGAATACACTGCAGAAAAGAGTAAATGGCTGAAGAATACTTGGAGCAAAATTCATTTCATCATCTTCTAACATGACAGCAACTATGTGTCCACATATGCACAGCCACTCAGTGCAGAAAAGCTGAGATTAAAAGCTCCTGTGCATGAATACATGCAGACAATGATGTTAACACTAGTCACTCAAAAGGGGATAAAGAGGCCATGGGTCAAAAAAGGATGTGAATTTTGTTAGCACCATTATTCCCATGTATTCACTAGCACCAGACCTTGTAACACTTTGAGAGCAAAATTCTTTATTCTGTATGCACGGTCAAAAAAGGCTCACACAGACCCTAATAAACATGTACATTCACACAGTGAAAGGGTTAAATTACTCACCTTACTGAGATGGATATTACAGGGGGTGATGTATTTTGGGAAAAACAAATAAACTGATTTTCCTCTACATGAAACACAAATAGTTTATTATTATTATTATTATTATTATTATTATTATTATTATTATTATTATTATTTGTTCATTGTTTAAAGTTACTTCTAGACACCTCTGGATTTCTAGCTTAAGTTCCCCTACTGAGAATTCCACTGTGAGATTTCAGACAAAACAAAACAAAACTTTCCTTGGCATTTTCACGGGTCTGTCTGGTACTATAATGTATCAGTAGCCAGTGATAACTGATTGCCATGAACCACAGTAGCACCTGTTATTTTGCTCATAGAAAGGCATATCTATCTGTAGCTAATTTAGTGACATTTTTATTTCATTATTCAACAACAGTTCTACTAATTTCAAGCAGCTGTACAAAACAGGATGTTGTTGTTGTATAGGTAATAGTGCATTTGTAAAAAAAAACTCATCTGAACACTCTTATTCACACCTCATTATACTTGCAAACTGAAATAGACAAATTTGGATGCAAACTCTCATGTTATTACCTTCTTAGTTTACTGCAATGAGAAATTAGTACTTTATTTTCTGTCTTGACATGAATTTTAGCCCCTGTTGCTTTGCATACACAGAAGAGGGAGCTCCCATGTGGGGGGTTGTAGTCCTCAAACTGTCTCCCTACCATCACCATAGCCACTCTCACTGATCTCAGGTGGGCAGAGAAGCGACACACCAATAAAGGAACACAGCATCCTTCCACATGTACCAGAGCCTCCCAGGAGAAATTAGCTCCATTACCATGTTACATTAACTCATTTTGTTACACAGATCTGAAGATGAGTCCCATCTAAAAAGTTTCCTTTGACAACCACCACATAAAACCTCAGCGGGTAAAGATACCAGCACCCATAAAGCTTCTATCTTGACACTACTAAGGTGTAGTCAGAGTGATTTGCTCTGTCTGGGACAGCTGTGAATCATGAAACCATTAAATCATTAATCACATTAAACCATTACCTCTCCTCTCCTGGAAAAGATGAAGGTGAATTTCCTTCTCTCCATCCCTTTCTTGCTTTTACCTAAAACAACAGGTGAGCAAAGCACCAAACCAAGAAAATCTGACACATCTTTTTACTAAAACCACTTCAATATGCTATTTTACCCTAATTATTTCATAGTTACATTACAGATACTTGACCAGAAAGTTGCCTTGCCTGTACTTGATAACAATGAGTAGAAATGTCACAATAAACACATAGATGAAACTTCTGTTAGCTATGGGTATAAATCCCAACCTTCATGTTCTATTAATACATTTCTAAACTGAGTACCTCTAGTCCAGTTAATTTCCAATTTTAATCACCTAGACTTTAAATCAGCTGTCCCTAAGAAAGGTTGTGAAAGCTCATTTACTTCCTCTTCAAATGAAAACCAGACAGCCCTTTCTTTTCACAGACAAATGTGACTCACCCCTTATTTTGTAAAACTGTTCTATGAAAGCAATAAGATTTGGACATGCTTAGAGGGAAAGAAAAATCACTGAAAGATTCTAACCAGCTCCATAAACCATCAACAATGTTCCTCTGTGTTCCCTACAAGTGATTTGATTTCTACTCAGAAGAACAGGAGGAAGGAAGGAAGGAAGGAAGGAAGGAAGGAAGGAAGGAAGGAAGGAAGGAAGGAAGGAAGGAAGGAAGGAAGGAAGGAAGGAAGGAAGGAAGGAAGGAAGGAAGGAATTTTGGTGGCCAGTTACGATACTGCGACTCTAGGCAGCAGGTGTCACTTCTGGGCTCTGTCAGACTTTCTGAGTGATGTTAGCTTAGACAATTCTAAATCCCTCTGCGCCCCAAGTCCATGCATTACACAGGGATAACAGTAATACCACCTCTGTGAACCCATAGAGATAGTTCCTAGTAAAATAGCTATCTCCTAGTAAGTCCACATAAAGCACCTGAGATATTATTGACCTCTTATGCAGGTTGACACTGCTGCTTGATGTTGATAATGATGATAATGATGTAATTGCTGCTCAACAACTTTCTGTGCAATATCACCAACACCAACAACTTAAGGTCCAGTTAACCTTGTGCACTTATTCAGTCCCAAATAAATTCTATGATTCTGTCTTTCCTGCTGCCTAATCCTGTATGCACCTATGCCTTTGTCAGCAGAGTAAACTATCACCTGCACGTGATCCAAAGTCACCAGCAACTGCTCTGTGACCCGTGGCCTCTGATATCTGCAGTGCCACTGTGCATGCTTCCTACTGCTGTGTGGCACATGGACACACTCCCTACCACAGGAGTAAGTCATGGAGGAAGTATTGCAGCTGATGTTTCACTTGGAGGAGAAGTCCTGTTACGCAACAGCTTAGCAATTACAGAAGATAAGGAAAACCTGCTCCCAGATCCCAAGCAAACACAAAACCACCTCTGCCATCCCTCGGAGATGGTCTGAAGCAGGAGGCAAGGCCATGCTGCAGTAAGGGTGTCCCTGAAGCAGTCACACTGCATATGGCTGAAGTGATGATCCTGTAATTTGAGTGTGAGAAAGAGCCTGTGTGAGTGTCCAGTCACGGGATCACACACCCTGGCCAGGAAGATGCTAAAAGTTTCAAAACCTGCTCCAAGTACAATAATGTGTAAACAGCTTTGTGTTCTCCATGGCAGAAGAGCAGGTAAAGTAAATTTCAAGTACTCACACATACTGACACTAATGCATGTACATAAATGTGTCCTAAGAAAAATTAGTCACTATGTATCATTTTTGTCTAATCAGACTAATAACACTAAGGAAGACTTCTGACTAGAGAAAGGCTCCAACTACAATCTAGAGATAGCTCCAAAGCTGAATAAAGAAATGGGACTCAAAACAAAATAAGAAATAAAATAATAATAATAATAATAATAATAATAATAACAATAATAATAATAATAATAGTAATAATAATAAAGTTGGAAAGAGCAAAGACAGGTGATCCAAGATCTGCAATGGCTACAAATAAGGAAATGATCAAATGACTCAGGACTCTAGTCTCAGAAACAGATGACTGAGGGATGTGCCAGAAACGTGTAAAATCACAAGTGTCATGGAAAGGGTAGTCTGGTACCAATTTCATACTGCATCTACCGAGTCAAACATGAGTGCTATCAAATGAAGCTCCAAATAAGAACTCAAACTGAACTAAAAGGTGTAGTTCTCATTAAATGGGTGGAATTCCTTGCAAGGAACATCAAAGATGCTAAAAGTTGATATGGACTTAAGCAGCAACCAGATCACCTCTTCCTAAATTCTTCCCTAGATATTCACTTGAGTTTACCGGTAGTTTGGTGTAGGAATAATTTTTAATTCTGGATAAAGAACAAAAACAATCTCCCACATCATAAATTTTAATGTCAAGTTCCCTGGATCTGGGGAAGTTGCAGGTGTCAGACTACTTGAAGTGCTAGTAATGAGGCTCCCTCTCAAAAACAGCATTCTCGATCAGAACACCTCCCTGTCAGGTAAGTATCACAGACACCGTGTTGGGCTGTGTGAGTCCTTGCTCTGACCTAGCATAGCCACTCCTATGTTCACCCAGCCCCACAGTATCTCTGCTGATTATCAGAATCTACTGATACCAACTATTCCCATCAGCTCGTTTCACTATCAAACTCCACACACCCCTCTGCTTTGGCACCCCCTTGTTAGGCATTAAAGAAGAAGATAGAAGATACATGGCCACTGCAGGCTTGAGTGCCACAAGCCTTTGCTTCCTTTCGAAGTTAACATTTAGAGACAGCTCCATGGTGCTCAGTAGCAGTCCAAGGTTTGAAAAATGGATGCTGTCAGTCTGTAAAGGTACTAAACTGGGAGCCTAGACATTATATAGGGCAAAGACTGGCATTCCTGAAGAACAAGCTAAAAAGCCCCAGTGGGTGGGGAATTACTTACAGGCAGCCAACAGAAGATAATTTTATTTTAAGGAATACACTAAGGGCCACTCTCTCGGGAGCTTAGACACAATAAATGCTTCCAATGAATGAAGACACAGATCCTAAAAGGCAAATGAGCCTACCTGGAACAAGCCATAGGTGCTGAAATAAACATTCATAATAATACTCAACTGCCTATGGTCTTGTACCTTTGAAAGTTACCCAGGTTTTATAATCTCTCTCCTTAGCTAATGTCTATCTTGATTGCACAGAACTGTCAATGGGGTATTTTGGATCTTGCCCTTAGCACAAATATGTCTTGAAAGGAGAATTAGTCAGCTACATAGAAAAACTCTGATGAAAACATAATTAAAGCGGGTGGAAATAACTCCATTGGGCATCCTACTCTGGGAATACATGAACCTTATGGAGTTTGAGGTTTTGTGAACCTAAGGGATTTTTAAACTCTCTGAGGGCTTACAAAATGAATTTCATTTCTTTTTTACTCTGTCATTTAAACTCATAGTTTATTTTATTTCATATAAGGATAATTCAATTTTTTTAAAACCACAAAAAATGTTTTTCTAGCTACAGACAATCATGTGCAATGTATTAAGAACAGAACAGCCTCCAAGTCCAAGGTTTGGCACAGTCTCAGTCCTAAACACACACACTCACAAAAATTAGGATTTTTTTCTTTCACTTTCCTCTGCTGTTTTCCCAGGATGTCTCTTTCTTTTTCACACTGTCAGCTCTCTGACTCTTTTCTCACCTTGTTTTTCACCATATATACTTGTCTTCTCCCTTTTTGATAGTCATCCTTAAAGATATAAGTAAAATGTGCTCCCAGTAATGCTGAAATCAACATCAAAATTTTAATGAATAGTATTTCAGCAGGTTTGAAATCTGTCAGAATGATTTAGCCCATGTCTAATAAGAACAAGATGTTGTTGGATTATTTCCAGCACTGTCTCTTGTAAGTTTATCACTTCTGATTCAGAGGCACTGCATTTTGAACAACACCTTCAAACAGTATTCACACAAATAAAGTTTAAATTTGTTTGGGTGTTTTCATGCTCCCATTTGCATTTACTTACCATTA
The DNA here is from genome assembly GCF_041296385.1 of Aphelocoma coerulescens. Lineage (NCBI taxonomy): Eukaryota > Metazoa > Chordata > Aves > Passeriformes > Corvidae > Aphelocoma > Aphelocoma coerulescens. The sequence goes on along the minus strand of NC_091014.1, from coordinate 31,925,944 downwards.
ATATACCAATATGTGCAGTGATGACAGAACTGGTCAGGCTAAGAAGCTGATTTTAACTAAATACATAAACAATTCAATAGTTGGGAAGAACCTAGAGATCAGTATATTTCTAACAAACTTGAGATAGCCGTAAACAGTTAATGGGGATTTCTTTAAGAAAAAGAAATCTAAAAATCAATACAGGTACGTACCAGTAAAATACTCAGCACAAATACTGAGCATTCTCTTTTTCAAAAACACAGTTGAAATACTGGCTTGTTCAGCTACTCTGAAGCAACAGCAACAGCAACCTCCAGGGTCAGCAACCACCAGCAGCAGGAGGAACTTTAAACCCAGCTTCTATCATGTGGTACATCATTGGTAATGGCACACACCTCAAATCTTACCTATCCTCATGCAAAAGCACCTTAAAATCTAAGAGGTTTATTTGACATTATTCATCCCAGGATACTGGAGTAGCATCATAATACTTGTGTGAAAGATGGATCAAGAGCCACTGGTTTTTAACTGGCTTCCTTCCTTAGAGACAGGTAATTGAGAGCCCAACAGCATCTTCCAAGCTGAAGTAAAGAAGACTTGAACATTTATAAAGCAAGGTAACCTCCAAAGAACAGTAAATAATGTGCCATTAGAGGCATAAATTTCACAAATTACATTTTTTACTGAAAAAGTAAACAGAAGGTGCATTCTCACACCAGCAAATGCTGTTGTACCCGAGCCTGGTATGCACAGAGGATGCAGTTTATTCATTCTTTCTTGTGCCACAAATGGTACAGTAGTTCACAGGCTGTGGTGATTCAAATTTCTGTATTTTGAAAGATTGCAATGCTTCTCCAGATTGTAAAATAAAATCCTTTTCTTGTGCCCTAATGCAGAACATCCCAATGCAGACCAGCAGATGATCAGAAGCATCTCAGTGCTGGCCACTCTGCACTGGTTTAAACATTCAGGGGAAAAAAAAATTAAAAAGTGAGGTTTGCACTGATTTTTAGCACAATTTATTATAGACTTGTGTACATATAGAAGCATTTGCTGCATCAAAACTACATGCAGAAACCAAGTAAGTAGATTTTAGATCTGAATTTACTTTTTGTTGCATTTTTAAGGAAAAGTGCAACAATATAGGACAATCTATTCTCAGCTTGCAGTCTTTTAAATTATAGTGATAATCTCTCTGTTATTGACAGCAGTGTTAGCATTTGCTTCTTACTGTGTTCCCTGGAAGTCCTCGGCAGAAATCAGGATTCCGCCTATCTAGATTCTGCAAACAGGATGTTGTGAAGAAAATCAGTATTAACTGTGATTATTAAAGTCAGCTGCAACCAGAACCACTGCTTAAAGGAAAATTTTGGAAAATCTTAGACACACAAATCTTAGTCAAACTAGCTGCTCTGGCCACTTCTGTGGTAGCTGCTTAGCATGTATTTTTGAAACCTTTAGTTGCTAACTCTGGCTTTAAACTGGAGCCTCTCTTCCTGTTAAAATCCCAAGATACAGAATCAACAGAAACAATGGAGGTGAAGAGGATGTTATTCTGCTTCATAAATTATTAACTGAACACAGAATATGGGTAGAGGCTGCACTAAAATATAAGCAAACCACAGTTTTATATATTGTAGGCAGTAAACTGTCTATTTCTAAAAAATACTTTCTTTTTCTCTAGAAGCAGGAGGTTGTAAGTGCAAACAAATGGTAAAACTACTATGAACAAAACAGGAAGAACTAGGGGGAAAAAATAGTGGAGTAGTCTGTCTCTTAAATAGCTAAACACCATCTTGCGTTGGTGTACTTGCATAACCTCAATCCCCTTTTTTATTAAGAAATGAATGTAGATAATTTCCTTTACAAATATGACAGCCAGAGTATTTCTGCATTACTACATAAAAGGTTCCTTTCCTTTACAAAATGCCATGACTCCAGCTAGCAAACAATAGAGTTTTATTAACTTGTTACCCAATCTCACATGCAAAGCAATAAAACTTGTGATAAATTGCTCTTGCTCCATAAAGTCTCCCACAAATAAATGTATTTTGAGAATAAAGAAGCAATATCTCCCATCCCCTCCTCTGAATCTGTGTTAGTTTTGCAGTATTTCTGTGCTACAATGAATCTACAGCAAAGACTTGAGGTGAGGGCACATATTTCACAAAATATGAAACAAAATGCTTACATTGTAAATTCCTCCATACCCACAGTTACAAGAGACATGTAGCAGCTTGCTGCTCTGCTGTAGGAGAACCTACAACACATATGCAAGATAATGAAAAAAAAAACCAAACATGAAACATTTTACCACCTTGATCTTGCAAGTTGTTGAGGCGCTACCAATGATTTCCACTGGAACATTTGTGCTTAAAAATAAGAACATGCTTGAGAGCTTTCCTGAATCAAAGCCAGAGAATTCAACTTCTCACAGCATTTGTATTTCTCCTCATTTGAAAGCACAAAGATGATCATGGCACTTTCCTCAGCTGCTTTAACTAGCTGATATGTCCTAGATCTAAGCAAGTTAGAAAAACATGCTTTTCTTTTTGCTTAAAACTCTGCAATATTTTTCCTCCATGCCCAATTACTTCAAAGAAAACCCTTTCTGTGACTAACCTGAAAAGAATTCATTGACACATTATTATATATTATAACTAATTAAAGTGGGTACTTTGAGTATGTGTTTTGCCATATGCTTTATCTGATTGCATTTGCACTCCCTTGACTTTTTAATCAAAAGGGGAAACAGATTTATCTATGGTGAAAACATGACACAATTACCAAATCTGACATACTTTCTAGAATCCATAATGAACTTTTTGTACCTAGGTTTTACTACTATTGTGACTCATCTTCCTGGCACAGAGATGTCATCATGTTTATGACCCCACATTTTCTTTTTCTTGCCTCAGCTTCCGTTCTGGCTTTAGCTGAACAGTTTAATCTTCGACTTTCCCCATTGCTTCCTGTGTTAAACCAGTGTTGCCGAGAACTCTTTGCTGATCTCTTAACCTCTAGCATTCATGTTTCCTACATATTGCATAGTCATTATTAAAATATAAAAAAAGATATTTTCTTGGAAACATTTTTAAGATGGTTGAAGTATTTTGGAATCTTGCCTGTTAGTAATCTTCCTACACAGATTACGATAAATCAGTGTTTGGCCAGCCTAACTATGATTATTGCTCATGTTATAGGTGATCTCAAATGTTCTTATTCTCAGATTACTGGGATTCTGCTGAAGCAGGAGCTTCACAAATACAGGAAGAAACAGTACAAAAGACCTCACTGTTATCCAGATTATGCAGGTTTTAAAATTTTACCTGAAATGACACATGACTTTCATCAATGAACAAAGCTGCAACAGTTCTCACGCTCTTGGCCAGGTCAAAACAGCTGGTGTATAAGAGCAATTTTTTACATATGTTAATTCAATGCTTTACCTCTTATGCTCCTAAGTAGCAAATTTCAAATGCAAGTGGCCACAACAATTAGATTTAATGCATCATACTGCAATGTTCATTGGATCTGAAAGTCAAAGACAAAATTTGGATGCTCTTGTGTTTTCATGTTGAAAAGCACAATAAATGTGTCTATTTTCAGACCATTTGTCTTTGAAAAGTTGAAAAAAAAAGTCCCACCTGTGCCCAGTCATCTTCAGTCTTCCAAGTAATTTCTAGAACATTTTAACACATTTATTCTAGAATAATTTTAGACATTATTGCCTCAATGATTGCTTCACTTGGCACTGGCTTCTGCAGCAAAACCAGTTAAGGAAACCTGGGTTTCTCTTCTTTCACCACACCAGTTTGCTGCCCCAACAGCAATCCTCATGGGGCTGTTAGTGAGACTCTTAGAGAAGGTGAATTGCAGAAAGGATCTAGGTCATGAGAAAGCCTGGAGAGGGTGATATATTGTGGTGTAGGGGCAGAAATGAGAGAGGAGCAGAAGAGGCACGTGTAAGGAGGCAGGATTCCTTGAACTGGCATTATCTTCTTAACACAGACTGTCATCCTGAGAAATCCCCTCCAGTGGCTGAGGAGCAGCTGTGCAGACGTGTGAAAAACTGCTCCAAGTTCCTATAAAACCTTCAGTGAAGGTGAGAAGTCACCATGTTTTTAGCAGTAGTTGTGACTTCCAAAGGCAAGTTAATCACAGGCTTTTAAATTGGTTACAAACTTATCCCCCACCACCTCAAAGCCTGCAAATTACAGCTAAAAAATTCCTCCTTTTCTTGGGAATGTTTGTTCCTTTAGGTGTTTTGATGCTGCTATTTCATTGATGCTGCTGCCACCTCACACTTTTTCCTTAACCGAAAAATGCACTGAAGGTGAGGCTAGATTTAAAGAAAGCCCTGTCAGATAAACTTCTCTGGCTGTGGCACATCCAGAGTCAGTGTTACCTATACAGACTTGCCCAAGCTGCTCTTTCTGGCCTCCATCCTGGGTAAGGTGCCACTGCATCCATAGTCTCCTCTAACCCAGTTCTGTCAAATTTGAATCAGGTTTTGTTTGTTTGTTTGTTTTTTAATCTCCCACTAGGAAGTATTTAAAGTCACTCAAATAATTTTGACAGAATAACGTTAGTGAGTAACCAGACATTCAGTTCTGATGGAGACTGGAGGTAGGTAGGGGGATAAACATTTACAGCTGGAAGAAAGTTGCAGGCAGGTGACAAAAGCCTGTGTAAGTCAGTCCTTTCACTCCGTTAGCAGATGCCTTAAATAGGTGGGCTAGTGCCATATGGGCTAACAAAGCCAGGCCTAACCCTTCAGTTACTACTAACTCAGGCTTTTCAGTCAGTCAACAGCACCTGGTACTCAAGAACAGGTAAACAAGAATGTTCTAGTCCAAACAGTATTTGGATTTGGGGATAAAAGATGAAAGAATAACAACAAAAAGAGAAATCTGAACTTTTATTTACACATCACGAAGTGGAAAAAAAAAAAAATTCATTTAAGTTTCAACTTTTCATTTCAAGTAACAATAGTCCCTGAAATGCAAAATACTAGCTCTGAATGAGAGTTGCAAAAATATGGGGCAAGTTAGTCTCTTAGGTTACACATTTTCTAACTTTAATAAACCATGGAGAGACCACTGCCTTATCTTATTGTCTTGGATTTCTCAATTTCCTTTTTCCATCAAATATGCTTCTGTTGTGGTCATATGTCATTGATTTGGTAACTACATTTGCTCTCTTCAGACTAGTCTTGTATTGAGCAAACCTTGAGTTAAGTCCAGGTCAGCCCATTCAAACTGTGGCTGTGCCAGAACTCAGTATTTTTTATGCCTAAAATCACTTATTAATTATTCTAATGTTTGAGATACTACTGAATGATTCTGGTTTTACTATGCTGATGCAATGCAGTGTCACTCAGTCAAGAAGAATATCAATATAAAGCAAAACAGTGCTTTTTATATCAAGCTGTATTGTTCACCGAGTAACACAGCAGCAAGAATCAGCCTCTATGAATCAATTACATCTTAAGGGAAAATTACCTGGTTGACACATCATTTTTTAAGGTAATTTTTCCATGCCTTACTCTTTTCAAAGGAAATACAGAGCTATACTTTAGAAACCATGTAATACATTGCATGTGTGGTATTTGGTAACTTTACTTGTATTAAATAAGCAAGTACTCATAAAGAGCCATTGCAAAAATCTGAGTTTGGTCTCAGGAATCTTGTCTTGCCTAAAACAAATGACTTATGTATAATTGTGCATTATTTTGGCAGCTAATTTCAAGGCCAATGAGAGCAAAACATTAAAATGTTTCCTTGTGGATCTCAACTGTTTCAAATGCTGAGCTGAATGACAGGGTAAGTGCACATGCAGCTCAAAATATTTATTTTCTTGGTCATTTGGCCTTGGAAAAGAGTGCAATCATTGTTAGCAAGAACAGCAAATTCATTTTTATCATGAGTTTAGAGAAGGAAAGATTTTACAGGAAGCTCTAAGAAAGAACAGCAGTTTTCCCAACAAAACATATTGTCAAAAGACCATGCTTGTAAAGTATCTCTTTATTGGAAGTTATTGAAAAAAACCAATTGTAACAGAAATGTAGTTTAAAACGTATGAAATTTGAAAAAACTGCTCTGAAACTGAACTATATTTGGTGGCTTATTTCATGAAGAAGCAGTGATGAAAGAAAAAAAATCCTTGTCAGTATTTTTTGAGAAAAATACGATTTCCTAATGAAACATTTATAGTGTTTAAGTGAGAGAAAGAATTATGCTTTCAAAAGTGAAAATTAACAAGATTTTCTGTGAATAAGAAAACTTAAACACCATGGTTTTCTCTGAGCACTACAACACCTCTAGTTCCTGCATGTTTGTCCCAAAAATACTTCTACTACCTGCTTACATTTCTAACTCTTTTTTTCTTTCTTCCCCCCCACTTAAGAATGCCCTTCCATTTTTTAGAGAAACTAGGCCAAACTCAATTTAATTCTTCACAAAACAGTTTGAATTATGAAAATATTTTTTAAAACTTCTAGTATGATTATATAGAGTTGATTTCTACATTCACAAGCATAAAGATGGAGGTACCGGAGCAAATACAACTCTCCTGGTTCTGTGGAAGAACCACTGATGCTTCAGGCTATTGTCATTTCAGCTTTGGGCTTTGTGAGGACCCTCAACAGCGCTGTTACTGAAGAGGCTCAGACCTCCCCAGCTCTGGATGGTTTGACACAATTTCACTTGAACTCATTCAAGTCATGGCATATCAGTAGAGGAACCACCATCTGTTCACACCACACCTGTCCTGTGAGCTGCAGTAATGAAGAGTCACTGACAGGACATTCCATGGCCATTCCACTGTACCGTACTTGTCCCAGATATGGCACTTTCCAGTATTTTTGTTAATGGTTTGCACAATGGAATTAATAGCACTCATATCAGCTTTGCAAAGGATGCAGTGCTTGGAAAAGCTGTAAGACCTATGCAGACCACAGGATTTGAATTCATAAGGATGAACTGAAGAAATAGAGAGGATGCATTGCCAAAATAAGATGCATGTGGTCATTAAATGGAATGTGTTTCACTATGGACAAATCCAAAGCATAACACTTGGGAATGCCTGACTGAACAAATATAAAATGGGGATGAATGGACACAGGGATAAATGGGATCAGAGATGGCAGTGGGTCACAGAAGAACGTGTGCCAGCAATGCCACAAGGCTTCAAGAAAAGCAAATATCATCTTCAGAAAAGGTCAATAGAAAGACTTTGTTCAGATGGAGTACTATCTTCAATCTGAAGCATCATTTCCGGGTATGCCAGGAATCAAATGGTGAGAGAACAGAGGAAAACAGGGAGAGCTCCCTGAGCCTGGGAAACATTGAAGGGACCAGGCTCTTCATCACCTACAAATGAGAAGACTGTAGGGAGACATGATAATGGTCTTCAGATGTGTAAAAGGCGACTGCGCAGAGACCAGACAGTAGTGGACTTAAATTACAACAAAGGGAGAACTAGACTAACCTCTGCCAAGAATGATTTAGTCATCCATGTCCTGAGAACAGAGGATGAACTAGATGTCTTTTAAGAGCTACTTTGTCTTTTTACTGCGACTCCTTTAATGTAACGTTCAATAAAACCTTTTAATCGCTCCAGAAGCAAAATACAAACATTTCAGCACATTTGGAGCCTTCTTTTTCAGTGAATGTTTGAGTTAACCTAGTACTCCCCAACTAAAAATTACTACTGCTAAATTTAAAAAAAGGGAAATATGTCTACACCAACTGTGAGAAGAGGTAGAAAACAGAAATATGACTTCTCAGGAAATAATTTTTAAAAAATTAAAAATTAAAAATAAGAGAGGAAACAGTAACAAAATGATTGCTCACAACATTGATGACCGTGTTAATGCCTGACAGCTGTATGTGAATACTATACTAAAGACCTGTAAGAACTTGCTTCAAGACAAAATGAATCAACAATATTTAGCAAAATACCTATTTCTTCCATAGACACAATGTTTTAGCATAAAGTATTCACCTCATCCTTAAAGTAAAATTTTTTCCCACAGAAGAATTTTAGCTACAGAATTAGAACAGATTAATTATTGTAACTATTTTACCATCACCCACCAAAGGAAGGAGACCAGATCCTTAGGCTTCCAATTATCCACAACCTGCTCTTTGGACTCCAGACTTGGTGTTGCTTTTTTTTTTTTAATTCATCTGATAAAATTCTAACCAGGGTTTTAAATTAATTACATCTTTACTTGGGAAAATATTTCCTGGTATTGTCAAAGTTGGCAGAAGAAAAGAAGTTAAAGCCTTTTGTCAAATACTTCTCCTGTACAGAAAGAACATCTTTGTCACTGATTTCATCACAAGTGCACATCCACAGGAAGTCATAATCAGGCTTTTTATTTTAGAGGAAGAATTGCACAGATAGTTTGGAAAAAAGTCTGTGATCAGCTACAGGCAATAGCAGACTATTAGCAGAAAACCTGCCTCGGTATGGACTCTGCCTTGCCCCACTTGTACGGTAGCACTCAATGTTAGTCAACATCTGCACCTCATTTACACAACTGTTATCTTAGTGAGTACAACCCCATAAGAGGTTGTCAAGCTTTGCAACAGTGAAGGACAAATTTTACAATATGATTTTGATAAGCATTCAAGCTGAGCATTGAAACAAAGGTCTGTAAGACATACACAGTGAAGAATATGTTTGAGAGTCAGGTGGAAAGATAGAAAGAGGGGAGGGGAGGGGAGGGGAGGGGAGGGGAGGGGAGGGGAGGGGAGGGGAGGGGAGGGGAGGGGAGGGGAGGGGAGGGGAGGGGAGGGGAGGGGAGGGGAGGGGAGGGGAGGGGAGGGGAGGGGAGGGGAGGGGAGGGGAGGGGAGGGGAGGGGAGGGGAGGGCCACCAGAATAGAGTTAATGGAGCTAGAATTTCAGACTCTGCATATGCAGAAAAAAAAAAAAAAAAAAAAAGGATATATAACTAATTTATTGACCAAGATCCTGTGTAACTTTTGTAACTTGAAGCATGTAAATAAATCTTAAACTTCACAGTAACTATTTACTACATCCAAAATATGGAATATCTTCTTCAATAATATATTATCATAAAGATCAGAAGCAGTGCAAGAAGACCAAAGGTTAGTTATTTAATGTTTCATTGCCATTGGAAATAGGAGATTTATAAAATGAGAAAGACAAGAATATCAATTACTACCCACATTTTTTTTTTATTTATAGGACTGGAGAACAGTGAAATACTACACTTAGGAATGCATATGTCATTATGAAACCCTATGTCAGCTCATCTCGGGAAACTTTTACACTATTTGCCTGCATATTTAGGCACAGTATTAACACTATCTGATTGTAGAAATTAATGAAAATTATTAGAAACAATTAATTTTAAATTTGAGAGTTCTTGCCCTTTGTCTTTTAAACGTGCCTGGCATAAGCAACACTTGTTCATTTGTCAGAAAAAAATGAAGAGTTTTGTTAGCCTTCACTCTCTTGCAGCTTCAGTAGTTTTAAAGGAGGTAATATTTGTATTTGAGTACTTAAACAGAAAGATATGTTTAAAATGTTCTACCCCACACTGGGCAAGATAAAATATGAACTTGGTCCTGATTCTAATATCTATATGCCTGTGAGGAACCTGCTGGCTCCATGGATTGCCGGGACATACATGCCCCACTGAGTGAAGTCAAACCATAAACAAAAGTAAAGCAGATCCCATCATCCTTTGTGTCTTCTCCTCTTCCCATCATTTGCACCCCTGAACACACCGTGTATCTCAACTGCAAGCACAGTTACCAGTAACCAGATGTTTGTGATCACAAATTCAGTGAAAGATACTCTGCCCAGAGCTGACGTGATGAAAGACATGTGAGCTTTCCTTATGCATTTCATGCAAAACAGCTTGTGTTGTTTAAAATTATCCTGGAAAGCTATTGACTTTGTACTGAAACAACTGAGGAAACTTCCCAGCCAGTTTGGCTGTGGGAGCAGTAACACCCCAGTGCAGCACAACCTTTCCACAGCAAGTTTCTTATCATGACATTAATGTGTATTTGGAACCTGAGACCTTGCTTGGCTCAGAAGGATTACAGCTTCAAAGACAGTGGCTAGGAAGAACTGACTGAAGGAAATCCAACTGCCTGCCCACTCAGATTTGCACTACCAATTATATTATCTGTTCGGCATTCCTGTGCGCCTAGCTTCTACATGATTATCCACAGATAGATAAAAGGCTAAATTAGTCATACAAGTTCTGATAAAGTTTAAAAGAATCACAGATTGGTTACTGCAGCTGCATACATTATACAGGCACATAAAAACAAGAATATTTGTAACTTCTACCACTGAAATATTTTTTCAATAATTATGTGGTCTAATACAGCAATGATCATCTACATATGGTAGTGTTTATTTATCTATTTGTGTGTACAGAAGCATGAAACCTGATAAGACAGTATTTTAAAGTTCTACAACCCTATGTGCTTTAAAAATAAAAGTGTTTGCATAGTACTGCTAATTCACTGGAGTAGAACTCTCCCTGTTTAATTCATTCAGTAATAAGGAAAAAAAAAAACTTTAGATAAGATATTACAATAAATGTACTGGCATGTCTTTATAAACTAATGTAACACCTTACTATTCTTCAATACTTTTAGTTTGTGGATTTATGGTGGTTAGGAAAGAATAACAGCTATACTTTAATATGCAAAGGCTGTTTCCTGAATGCTGGGTTTAGATGCTGGCATAGAAACCTATTAACCAAGGTATGCATTCAAAAATAAATCATCATAATCTACTACCATATCATCTTCATCATAAGCAGCTGAAGCTTCAGACTTACTTAATCTTTTTTCAAGTGTAACGCTGAGTAAGAAAGTATTTTGTTTACCTGAAAAAGCTTGTAGTGACTCCACACAAAGAGAGTCACACACCTTTCTGTGAATAACTGCAGGGTTTGGAGCCAAATCCTTGGTGAAGATCTTTGACTATGAGCAAAATATTACTATGTAAATACAAAATCCCTACAGTAATAAAAGGTATCTTGAAGTGCTATAAAATTTTGGAAAAAAAGTTTATTTCTGCTGCAGGTACTGAAAGTTGTCATGAAAGATACAGCCAAGTAGCATGAAGCTGTATTGGTCTAGGAGTGAAAAATTTTCATATATCATGAAGATGCACATAGAAGCTTGGTCTGAGGCTATGCTTTTGCCAAGCTGGTCAATGAAGTCAGTCACTGTCAAGAAACGAGACAGATACATTTTGCCCCAAGGGAGGATGAGCTAGAAGCCTATGGGAGCCCCAAGACAGGCAGGCAGAGACCACCAGCACCCCCAGCAACAGGGTAGCCCCTCACCCTGGTAGGGGCCAGGGTGATGGGAGGGTCACAGTTCCCCAACAGACCCAGGCACGGGTACTGAGCTAGGTCCATGGTCCATCCAGGGGGTGCAGCCAGGTGTTCCTGCAGGAGAGCACCAGGGCCAAGGCTGACTATCACGTGAGTTCAAGGTCCAGTCAGGAAACAAGGCTGTCTGTAGTGTTGGTTCAAGGGCCCCCCAGGAAGGCAGACAGCAAACCCGCACTACAAGAGGCAGAGATGGACGCAGATCCACATAAGCAAGAGTGGGATGCCCAGGCCTGAGCTTAAATAGGCAGGGTGTGAATGGGAGTCCCAAGGAAGCTGGGCAGGGCAGCTACAGCTTGTGCAAAATACAGATTTAACCACTCATTTACCTGCAGAGGGAGGTTTCTTACAGGATCCCACTCTCAAGCAAAGGGCCAATATCCTGACTGGCATTAGCTCATGGCCAGTCAGCACCCAGGTCCTACCCTGTGTTCTTCCCCCCATGACTCAGAGAGATGTTGTTACAACAGCAAAGGGCTGACAGGATAAGGAGTATGCAGAAGTACGGCCCATTCTGGGTTGCCAAAGACCTTAAGGGACATTGGAAATACATGAAAAATGAGCCCAAAGGGGATTTATGTCAGTCACAGATATTCTTACACTAAATGGTCCTTCAATTTTTGGGAAGATAGTGTACAACCATTTTGCACCAGTGACTGGCGACAAGATTATACACATGCAGGAAAGAACTCAGCCTAGGGCATACTGCAGTATGGGGTCCATGACAAGATCTCAATGGAAATTTAGTAAACAAAGTGATGATCTGGTCTCTAGGTGAGTCTCTGGCCTCTCTGTAACTCCTAATAAGCCTTCCTCCACCTCTCTCCTCACTTTTTTTCATCAAGCCTTCCTATAGGTTCATTTCAAAACTTTTCATAAAATCAAAAACTACAGAGTAATTTTTCTGTATCATTGAGGTTTGGCAATGTGCCAGTCTGATCTGAGAACTAATGGTCCTGGACCTGAAGCAGAATGAGAGAAGTGAAGCAGACAAAGAACAACAGAACAAAACATTACTTGCCTGAATGTAGAGGAACTAGACAGAGAGGGGTGGAAAAGCAACACTGTTAGTTCTCTTAAATTTTCTACATGTATGTATGATTTTCCTTAAGTCAGTTATTCTCTCTACTGTGATATTGTCTTACAAATCTGTAAGAGGAAAAAATTCTAAATTCTTCTGCTTTCTGAGATCATTTTGGTCACAGTCAGGGTCACCAAGTTTCTATTTGACCACAAATGGTATTTGTTATATACAATTCCAACAATATTAAAATAAAGAATATAAAGTTTGGAGAAAAAGTATAAATTATAGGTAAGTCTAGTACACTGATATAATAATTAACCTACACTTCTCTCATCCTGTAGCAAAATTTTTATTTATATTATCTCAACACTTTTGTTTCTCTGTGAGACTTTTCAATTTCAGACTGTTAACTAGAAAATCATATCAAATTAGATCATGGCCTTGAGGAGTTCTGTAAACTAACATGACATTAAAAATAAATTGGCAATCAGAACAGAAAGAAACAAATTGTGTATCATAATAGTGTTCCCTAGCCACAATTGACTCCAAAGTTCCATTAAAACCATGTTTCTCTTTTTAAATATATTACCTATTTTGACATTAATTAGTGGATCTACTTAAAAATATTTAACCATATTGTATTTTAAATGATGTTAAATTTCTGATGAAGGGATTCTATTCCTTCCTGTAGCTTCCTTATTCATTAACAGAAGCCAGTATCACCTCCTTAAGCTTGTCTGCATGTGCTTACCTGTGCAAGTCAGTGTACTGTATGTGGAATAAAAAAGGAGAGTTTGTGATCTAGACTTTCTGTGTTTCTTAATTTGAGGTAGTTGTCAGTTATATATGTTGTTCTACGTACGTGCCAAACACAAATTAAACTTTAAAAAAAATTGTTATGTATTCTATACCAGCTAGTTATTTATAGAACCATTGGTATTTTTAAATTCTTCAGATTAGTACAATTTATAGTTACTTTTTGATGTCATACCACAAAGAAAGTGTGATGTCTCTTAGTATGGCATGTCAAAATCCCATGTCAAATTTCACGGACATTATTTCAACATACTCCATCACAAATACAGTGACATGAAATCTACCAAATCTATTTCTGCAAAAACTGTAGTACATGCACAAAATCATGCACATGAAGACCATTTGACTATTCAGATGGGTAACTTCCCCACACCGTGAAGTCTCAGTATCATGGCAACTGAGGTATCCATGAGCTACAAGAAAATCCAAATGACCTGAATCATATCATAATCTTTTTTCAATCCAAAGAAGGCCATCAGAAGAATAGCGTAATAAGCACTTCCACAGCAGCAACCAAATAAATGCAGTCACTCTTTCCCTGCCGAATGCCATGACAAAAATTTTTATGGAATACCACAGGAGTAAAATAAACCTCAAAAAATTGTGCATTTACATGCCAAATGACAGTAAAATTGTTATTGGTCAAAGGTAAATTTCTATTTCTGTTAAAAGATTATACCTATGCATTTAACAAAAAAAATACAAATGAATGGCTAAACAAAACATGAAGAGCCGTGCTGTTTATGGAATAATTCTGGTTCTAATAGCAACATAAACTAACTACTTAAAGGATTTTAAAGCAAGTAATAGCTGCAGATATTTCTGTAAATGTAAATTGAATTCTGCTTGTCATACTCCAAACACATACTTAAACATTCAAGGAAAAGCCAATTTAAAACATCATATATGAAGGGGAAATAAGCGTATTGAATATATTTATGGTTCCACAATAAAATCTTCCTACATTTTTAAAGAGGAAAACAATATTTACAGCTTCTTGTAATTTATTTTGGACTCACAAACTGTTGAATACATGTTATATAATGATATTATAAACTGTAGATTATTTAGGCTTAGACTTAATCACTCTAGTTATGTGCATATCTTTCTGAGCTCAGGAAACATTGCCAACAGAGAGTTCCATGTCTCTCTCAGATCTATTACTACTCATATATTCGGACAGAATTTCCTCTGAATAACTGCACTGCAAAACTACTAGTTCAGCACATTGAAGTGAATACTACTATATTATTTTCTTTAATAGCGAGTCATTACTGCCAGTAAATAATTTAACGTGGATAGATTTTGATTTGCCCTACATGGCTGCCTAAACACATTTCCATTCAGCTGCTTATAGCATTTTCAGTGAGGTTAGCTATAATGCTGTGTCATACTTTCATTTCCTAAGTAAGGGGCGTTACACAGCTTGCCTGATACACAGGCAAGAAAGTCTACCAGTTCTTAGTAGAAACGTGGTTGTCAATCATTTGGTGAAAGTGTGACTCAGCAGCCACTTATTCTGCAAAAGCACACTGCACACAGGAGATAAAAAGGAGGGGGATGTCTTTACAGCACATCACTTGTCTGGCATGCATATAAACAAAAATGGCCTTACCACCATACAGAATTTATGTAATAATTTTTTTCACTAATTTATTTCAAATCTTCTCTTTGCATACAAAGAAGACTGTATAAACTAGGTTATTTAAACCATTCCCAATTTTTGCCAGGAATTAATCCATGAAGATTTCTTTGACGAAATTAAAGATGTCCATTTTGTTCACCTAAAAACTGTACACACTAAGGTAGTACAGTGATTTTTCTTCCCACAGGCAATGAGTTTACAAATTTGACTAATAATTATTTACAACTAAAAACCATCTTTCAAAAATAAAATAATAAATGGCTACAAATTTTCTACACGTGGACACCAGCCAACTTAGAATACCCAGACCTACAGCAAACAATCTAAAAAGGTGAGGGAAAAGTCCTTCCTCAGAACACGGAGAAGAACACACAAGCATGAAAACAGAACAACTGCAAAAAAGGTCATGGTAAAATCTGCTTGCTGACATTTTATGAGAGACTCCAGGTCTAAATTTCATTCTCTAACAAAGGAGAGAGCACCTATAACACTTTGAACAATCTTCATTTTCTCTACAACAGGAATCCAGGGGAACCGAAGATATTAAAGTTTCTGTCAGATTGGCTAGGACTCTTTGGCTTCAAGAAAGACAACCATACAATGTAGAATAAAGGTGTATAAAACCCTATTCTTACTGCACAAAACATGGTGATCTCAAATGAACTGATCGGGAAGAAGTCTGGGGAAAAACACTAACAAATGGAAGAAGCTTTTATAAATGCTTAAGTAAACGTTGTCACTACTTATGATAAATATCAAACATGGGTTCAAAAGTGGTTCAACAATTTCATGTAGATGATTACCAGGAACTATGAAATACAAACACATGGATACAACCATTGGTTCAGCAAATCCCAAATCCTAAACATCAGATTGCTCACACATTCAACTGCATGGTCCGATCCTCTTTCCTACTCTTTCTCACAGAAAAATCCTCTATTGGCCACTGTTAGACACAAAGTATGAGATTTTAGGGACCTATCGTGATGCTGTAAATAGCTATTCTTGTGCTTTATGCACTGGAGATAAAAAGCAGAATTTTAAGCTCAGTAGGTAATGGTTGCCTACCACAAAGTAGGATCTAGCCCGCAAGATGTTTAGGAATAAAAGCAATTTTACCAAAACAAGGTTAATGCATACTAACTTACACACATGAATTTACAGAATAGAGATCCAGTTGTAATATGTTTCTATTGCTACCTGTTTTCATGGTATTTTTGATAAGAAATACAAAGCGAGGAGCTGATTTTCTTGGTTCACTGGGGCTTTGTTATCCATCAAAATACAGTGCTTGAACTCCTGCTCTAACTGTCCTTTTTCTTTGCCATATCAGTGCACACACAATTATTCTATCTGGTAAAGCACAGAAATCTCTTTGTAACTACACAATTGTTCCAGTTTTGTTCCCTTCTGCATACACCTCTTGCATAGCAACCTGCCAGATAACTTCATCTAATTTCTTAAACTTATACATTTTTAAGGGAGCCACAAAAATGCAAGTGACTCTCCAAAGATGTGAAGCATCTTTTGGTTGACAAACAATGTCCTCAAAGATCTGCTGACATAGTAAGTGATACTGATGCAGAGACTGCTGTAATTATGGCAATAAGATCTCTGGGAATCTAAATGCATATCTTAAATTATACTCTCTGCCACCAGCAAATGGTAAAAGAACAAAAATAGTAGCTCTTTTTCCCATAAGAATCTAAACAAAAATATGTGGAATGGTTTATAGAAAATGACAAGAGTTTCAGTTAATTAACAAATACCATTTCCAAAGCTTTTCTAGATTTGTACTATACAAAACAAAAACAACAACAACAAAAAAAACCAAAAACAACAAAAAAACCAAAACCAAAAACAAATAAAGAAACCACCACAACCTTAAAAACTTATGTAAATTTCACACAGGAAAAAACCATCAGATTTTGCTGAGTGGAAAAGATGAATCAAGATTAACTGAGAAATGCTATTTTTAAAACTCCTAAAAATGTTACAGAGTTAAAAATATAAAGTAAAAATTATTTTTATAGCAGCTGGCAATGTCCATTTAAGGCTGACAATTTCTTGCAGATGACAAGTACTACATATCTCATGCAGCTCTCACTGTTTTGAGTTTATTGCAGTATAACAGCATAATCAGATGGTTTTAAAACTCAAAATCTCTCCCTATTTTTGGCTTAAATCCAAGTTATAATTATAGTAAATGTACTATTTTTTGGAAAGAATACTGCTGCTTATATTCTTAACATAGTGATTTTGTTGTTTTCATATTGCAAAACTGAAACTAGACTAGGATAAACACAGAGGGAAAAAATTAAGGCTTAAACCAAGTTTAATATGTAACTCCAACGCACCATCACAAAGCCCAAGAGGCAGGATATGCAATCCTGCATTCCTGATGCACTCGTAATACCTCTTGGCTTCAGTGGAAGTTTTGTTTAAGAAAGCATATAATCAGAACCCATAATTTCATTAATTGCACGCCACAGGCAGTCCATGTGAGGTAATAATCATGAACCAAACTGGTTGGAAGGATGGTGGAAGCCACTGGCCCCACCTGCATCTTTGTGGACCACTGAGTCTATGCAGCAAAACCATGAATCCTCATTTTCCCCACTCACCCATACTTCCAGCTCTTCCTCATGACAGACCACATCTGTCATGTAGACAGTAGTGCAGATGTTTCATTCAGGACACAACACAGCTCTCAGGTCTCTGTTACTGTTCTCCATTATCACCCTTCCCCAGACTCTTGGCAGTACTGAGGATTTCACCCGATGCAGATCCCTACTCCGTTGGGATTTTTATATTATTCATACTAGGCACAGACAAAATGAATGTTATGTAGCTATTAGTACAGAGTGCTTTGACATATTACATATTTCATTAGGTATCCTTTGGGCAATTTAGGAAGTATCATCTAAAAACCCTGTGGATGGACTTGACTTTTACAGTATTACTGTACACACAACTTTTCCATGCATACCTTAAACAAAAATGACTCTACTGAGTGTCTGTTACAGATAGTTTTATGGTATATCTCAAGATTTATTTATATATTTAGGAAGAAATAGCATGAAAAAAACCCCTCACATATTATAAAGGCCTTCTATTTGTTAAAACATGAGCAAAGAAAAAACATATGCACTTACAAGCTATTTCTTTTTCTAAATATAAAAACAACTAATCAAATTTTAAAGAAAAATGGTTAAAAGAAACCATTCACAGGATGGAGAACAACAGGTGATGTTACAGATAGCTCTCTGCTGTAAACTGACATTTAGAAGTACACAGCAGATAGTTCTTCAGCTACACAACCCCCATTACCTCTCTGTATAATAAATTCAAAACTTTATTTAATTTCTACCTGTGTCACTGAACACAATTCAATTTTTACAACGTCTAACTAACAAACTTACAGTTTCTTTTACAACAACCTTAAAACATAAAGTAGGAACAGAATCTCCAGATTAAAAGTAAAAAAGTTTAACTATCCTAAATGTTCAAACTTTGTAAGAAGCTTCCAATGTGTAGAGGCACACAAAAGAACAAAATAAAAAAGCAAACAAATGGAAGGTATAAAAATGAGGGTGACTTAGGGATAAGGAGGATGAAAACAAAGGAAAGGGGAAAAAAAGAACAAAAAAGAACACTTTAAGAAAGGGAGAAAGAAAAGCATAACAATGAAAACAAATGAATCGTTGAAACTATGGTGGGAGGAACTGATGAATATTAACTTTTATTATTCGGATTACAAAATACATTTCAAAATTGGATGAAACACATTCTATGTATGTTTTGCCAAGGACATTCTTGGCAATTACAAAGTCAGGAAAATTATAATTCAATCAGTGAGGCATTACTTAAAACCACTTGAAAAAGCAGATTATTTGAACCAGCAAACAGACTGCATGGGTAAAATTTTAAAGACTCAATATTCTGGAGCAGTGCAGATTGCACTCACATGTTGCAGAGTTCCTGTAATGCGGCCATTAGAAACATAGCAATTTTTCTTCCTGGATGTATTTTACCATTCTTCTTACAAATGAGCAACAAGGTCTCATCATCGTTTTCCATACAAAATGAGGACAGTTCAAGGGGGGAAAAAAAAAAATCAAGCACTTGTAGAGTAACACTTTTATTTTGATAAAAAAATCTGGTTTAAACTTTTTTAAAAGCTGTACTGTCCACGACAACCAGATCACATCTATAAAGATGGTTACTGTATTTACCAGGCGCATGTGGGACACTTCACCATGCACCAAATCTGTGCGCTTGCCTTGGAATGGATGATACAGTCCTAAAAACGTTACGAAGACGTCATTACGTCTGTTGCTATACTGGCAAAACCCACAACAAACAGGTCACCTTGACCTCTGTCATGTACACTGTAATTTCACAGAACTGCTGACACCCGAAGAATGGGATTGACTGAAAAAGGCATCAGGCATTCATGATTCCCATTGGAAAAGGACTGTGCCCTGCCTTCCCCGCAGTAGTGCTTATTTACATATCGCTGTGATTGCTCGAGAGAGGGAGCGGCGCAGCTTTTCGCTTTAACCCGTCAGGTTGCCGACGCCTTTGCAAATTTCCCGTTGTGCAGTCCGATTTTCAGAGGACCGAAAACGCCGTGAACTGGCACTCCGGGGGCGACTTTACCACCCCTCACTGCCACAGGCACCCCAAAGTCGCGCTCCGCCTCGTCCGCAGACGGGTACAGGCGGGCGCCCTGCGCCGGCAGGTGCGCAGGGCAGGAGCCGGCTCCAGCGCAGAACGCCCCGAGCTGAGCTCCGGGGTCATTTCAATCGCCGCTCCCGCGGAAGCAGGTGCGCCGCCGCCGCCCCTCTGCGCCCCGGGGCTGCGCGGGAAGGCGCCGCAGCGCATCCCGCCCGGTCCCGCCCCGCCGGGCTGCGGGGGGAGGGTGACGTACCGCGCCGGATGGGGGCGGGGGGACGACTGCAGTGATGGAAAATTTTCGGCTTCTGCATCTCCTGCGCGTGCCCTCGCCGGTCCCTGCCCCTTCCCCGCTTCCACTCCCGCCCCCCATTCCGGCGGGGGCGGTCCAGAACCTTAGGCGGCGGTGATGGTCGGGTGCCGCCGCCTCGCGCCGTCCGGCGGATTCCCGCCCGCTTGACCCGGCGACAGTGGCGGGGCAGAGCCACCGTTCTCCCGCCTGTCTCAGCCCTGGAGAGCTTCGTGTCCCGTCAGAGTTGCGGGCACTGCAGTGGGCCGAGGAGCGGGGATAGTGGTGACCCTCGACGGTGTGATCTGCTTTCGTGTCCCTGCGGCCGCCACTGCCCCGGGACAGCAGACAGGCAGCCGCCCCTCGCACCCTTCACGGGCTCTCGATGCTGCAGAACAAGGGAGGGAGGGCGATAGCACGGAGGGGGTCAAACGACTCGGTGGCAGGGCATCCTCCGCACTCGAGGCTGGCAGCACCAGGCTGGCGTGGGAGTGCGCTGCTGCCGCGAGGGCAGGAGCTGGGGACGCTGCTTTGCAATCCCCCGTCCCTCTAGAGACAGCAGCTAAATGGGCCCCTGCTACCTCCGCCAGGCCTCCTCACCGTACGTGTGAGGAGCTGCGGCGGACAGTAAAGCCCCGTCGCACACTTCAACGGAGGACCGAGCAGCAGAGCTCTCCAAATCTGGTGGAGTGGTTACCTGAGGAAAAGGAAGCAGGATGTTCTGCTTCCCCCTCTCTTTCATCCTGGGAGGTTTATCATGAATCACATCACTAGGGGGAGTCTGTCATTCCGGTTCACTTCCCGAAGGAAACGTTCGGGGAGTCTGTCGGTTGCCCTCAGGGTCCGGGCTTGCACGTGCGCTGCTGCAGGTGTTAAAAATAGCGAGTGACTGCAGCGAGGAGCTATGATGGGTCGGTGGCACCTCGTCCCCTGCCACGCACCCTGCTACTGAGAGACGCCAGCGCCAGAGCCCGGAGGCAGGCGCGGAGTGGGAAGAGGGAGGCAGATCCTGGGTGAACCGGTAGCCACCGGGTGCTGCAGTCACGCTGCGGATGCTGCACCGGGCCGGTAGAAACACCTCACAGGCAGGGCGCTCTTGACAAGCACCGCAGCGTCCTGTCTCCGCCGTGTAAACCAGTGCCCGAATGTAAACACTGGCGAGCTGCTCGGCTCATGTGCTAGTGGCCCCGCTCCCGACCCCCGCCGGGCGCACGCCGGTGACCGGCTCCCACCTCTCAGTCGGGGACGCCCCCCGCCCCCGGTGCCCCCCCGGCCCTGCCCGGGCGGTGCAGGGGGTCAGCCGGGCAGGGCGGGGGGGCGGCGCGGCAGCGGGCGGGCGCCGCGCCCCTTGCGATGACGCGCCCACATTCCTGCCTGAAGAGCGGCGGCGCCCGGAGGGGGCCGTCAGACTGGGAGGGACGTCGGAGCGACACAGACGCGATATTTTCTTCCCTTTTGATACCGCTGGCTTTTTTTACGTGATTTTTTTTCTACCTTTATTTGTCTAGGGACTTGTTTTCGCTGACATTTCATAGTTGAGGGCTTTTTTTCCCTTGCAAGAAGTAGCAGCGGAGACAGGAGCATCTCGTTATTCCGAGGCTTCGGGAGAAAACCCTC
Source organism: Aphelocoma coerulescens (assembly GCF_041296385.1). Classification (NCBI taxonomy): domain Eukaryota; kingdom Metazoa; phylum Chordata; class Aves; order Passeriformes; family Corvidae; genus Aphelocoma; species Aphelocoma coerulescens. The sequence goes on along the minus strand of NC_091014.1, from coordinate 31,904,498 downwards.
GCTTTCAAGCTCTAGGCGCAGAAGGTACGGCAGGGGCTGGCTGTTACCGGGCCGCCAGGAGGAACGGGGCGCCTTTTCGGATGGAGCGCGGCTCGTGCTTCGCGCCTTTGTCCGGCGGCAGCGCCCCGGCTTGTCGCCAAGCCTCTGCCGGGCTCCGCCGAGACACGCGTAGGGACGCGCCGCCGCTGCGTGGAAAGGTGGCAAACCCGCAAAGTGACTGCGGCGCGACGCAGCTCCGCCAGCGGTTTGCGTTTTTCCATTGAAAACGCCGGAGCGCGCGGTGTCGCCGGCAGGGAGGAGGGAGGTAAACACAGGGAGGGACAGCCGCGGGGCAGGAGGCTCCGGCGGCCGATGTGACAATCGCCCACCAGTGTTGCATCAGTCTGCTCTCCGCTATCGGGGCGGGGAGGCGGAGGGGGGAGGGGGCGGGAGTGCGGCGTGGCGGTGCCGCGGGCCGGGCGCGGTGCGGGCCGGGCGGCGGCGGGGCCGGTGGCGGCTGTGGCGGCTGTGGCCGGGCCGTGGCAGCCGCGCGCCCCCGCCCGCCCCGGCGCGGGTCTCACCTTTGTCCGCGCGCCCCCCGCCCCGCGCGCCTGGTACTTTTCCACTCGGCGGCGGGCGGGGGCCGCGGGACCACGTGACGGCCGCGCGCCCGCTGCGGCACTGACGTCGCCTCCCGCCCCCTCGGCAGGCGCGGCGAGTCCCGCCGGCAAGGACAAAAGAGCGGCCGAGCCCCGAGCCCGGCCCCGCCAGCATGAGCAGCGCCGAGATGGGCAAGTTCAACATCTCGCCCGACGAGGACAGCAGCAGCTACAGCTCCAACAGCAACGACTTCAGCTACCCCTACCCCACCAAGCCGGCCGCCATGAAGAGGTGAGGGGGCTCCGCCGCCCCGGGGCGGGCGGCACCAGCCGGGAGCCGGCGGTGCTTCGTGTCTGCCGGCGGTCCGTACGGAAACACGGGAGTCACTGCGGCCGGAGACCGGCGCAGCGCTCCGTGCGCTGACACTGGCAGGTGGGGTGGTTCTTTCGGGGCTATTCCGTCGGTTTTTCCTTTTCCCTTTGAAATGGGTTGGAAGTGCTGCTCGGGAAGTGAATATGCAAGTTGCCCCTAAGAGTCACTAATGGTGCAATGTTGTTTTGCAGCCACTATGCGGATATTGATCCAGAAAACCAAAATTTCTTGCTCGATTCCAACCTTGGAAAGAAGAAATATGAAACTCAGTATGTAAGTACCCAGCAATGACGTTCCAAATAAACAAACAAAAATGTACTGCCAAATCTATGTTCCTTTTAATTCTGAGATGAGTAATAACTTTCTATTAATTATTACCTATCTTCCTTTTCTCAGCATCCGGGTACTACGTCCTTCGGAATGTCAGTATTTAATCTGAGCAATGCTATTGTGGGTAGTGGCATCCTTGGTCTTTCTTTTGCCATGGCTAACACTGGAATTGCTCTTTTTGTGTAAGTATCTTTTGGTTCATCAAAAAAAACCCCATCATTCTGGTGTGTAATTCATAATGGAAAAATACTTGGTGTAAGAATAAGACCCCTAGAAAATATCCAGTCATTTTCATAGGTGCAGAATAGCATTTTAGGATTTATGGCTTGTTTTAAATTTAAAGATTGTGATACCTTCAGAAGAACCTGCAAAAATTAAACAAGTTCACTGCAAGTTCTGCAACGCTCAAAAACATTTTACGGTGGATTTTACTTGACTTAGTGTTTCTCCATAACTGATAGACTTCCCCTGAAAGTTCCATTATCCAAGTCCCAATCAGGGATGTGGTCTCGCTTTTCTCAGCTGACATCATTGTGTCTACAGAGTTACAATGTACTTAACCAATAAAGTCCTTTTTATTGCTGTGCTTTCACTCAATTCCACAAACTGGTTTCAGTTACACTTATAAAAATTTCTGTCTGCCTACAAGGGAGGGATGTGGAATAACCAGCATATCTTTATTGACATGTCTACATTGGCAAAAGCTTTGAGGTGTAGGACAGAACTACAGTAATGTAATTGGAAGTGACATAAGGAAACAGTTATGGACAGTGCTTTTAAATGTCTTGGGAAAATACATTTTTCATGTATTGGAGGCAGTTCAGCTCACACAACATGTAGGTAGTGTCAGTGACTTGACTGCAAATGAGTATCCACGGATATGTTTAAAGGAACTTTGTGTTTTTATCCTGGAAATAGATGAATGTGCTGAATGTTCAAGAACATGTGAAGAGCAATGTTTAGTTCAAAATTTCCCTGACTCTGCTGCCAGATTTCCAGAAAGTAGGTCACATTTACTTCCAGATGTTTCACAGTGTATCGGGTGGTGCTCAAGTTTCCTGAGGAAACTACCAATGTATAAAGTTCTGGCCTAAAAGATTTTAAGTATATGGTGATTTGTTAATCTTTTACTAAGATTTTCACTTGCTTAGATGATGCAAAACTGAAATAAGGACTTAGCATGAATCTAGAAGAGATACTTCATCTCTCTATACATCAGTTTCATGCTCTAAAGATGTTCTGCAGGACATGTAAGATAATTAATATAATGCATATTAGAATGCCTCTGAGGCGAGGAAAAAGGAGAATTTAAGGTTAGCTATTTGAACAGACTTGGGGGCCATTTTTTCTGAGGAAAAAAATGTTCAAAACTGTCAATTTAATAATTGGGGACTGAGGCAATTTATTTGTCTTTTATTTCCAGATACTGTATTCAGATCTATTTGCATTAGTGCTGTTTCAAAGACAAACTAGCTCATTACCTTAAAAAACTTAGTGTAGATTGTATAGATCTGAGGCAGGAAAGCAGTTAATCACAGGTGATACTGAGGATTTACGATGACACTGAGGGCATTACAGGCATCTTTTAACAACTAGGTTACAGAATCAGATCCAGGTACAGTCGATTAAGGCAGTAAGTTCTTCGAAGACTATGGAGTCATTTGTGTAAGTGCTGTGACTTGTCACTTGTGTCAGCACTAAATAGATGAATAGAATGGTCTGAAAAGCAGAAACAGAGTGAGCTTCCAGATGAGTTTGCTAACTGATCTTGTCAACACTGTAGGCAGCCTTTTCAGGTTAGGACTGAGAGGTCCAAGGTCTGTGCTGTTTTAAAGTAGTGCAACCCTGGCACATCTCAGCTGTGCTGTTTCTAGTTGATGGCTAAGTCAAATGCTAGTTAATCTCTACCTGCCAGAAATAGAGAGGTTTATTTGTGTGCATGTGTTAGTGTTGAATTGCCACAGTAACATAAGTTTCCTATACAGATCTGTGATGCTTCTCAGATCTCGTTTCCAGTTCTTCATGCAGCATTTACTAACTTCACCAACATTAAAAATGACACAAAAGGAAATGTACTCTGGGAAATGAAGCTTCCCCTTTTTAAGCCATTTTTGATATGCTGTTTCTCCGGTTTCCTATAAAGCAAAATGCTTGTATTGGTATAAGAAAGACCAGGGTTTTTTTTTTAATGCATTGTAATTTTCCACTGTGTTCTCCAGCAGCTGAGAAGTCCCCCCTAGCGTGCCACTCCAGGAAGTGCATTTGTTGTGGGAGAGATTTGTTGTTGAGAGATCCGAATTTTAGGTGATGCAAATGTGCTTCTGGAAATAATATGCACTGCCTGTAAAAGCTGTGGGGAAGATAAACAAGCCACTAGTGATTCCCATGTAAGCACATCTTTGAGGAAAGAAATTTTTTTTAATGATAATAGATGTGTATTTCCATTTGAAAACACAGATCTCAATGAGTCTGAATTTTCAGTCAATTCTTTAAGGCTTCTGCAGTTTCATCCGTACATAAAAAAAGAATGTAACACAGGTTTAAGCTGAAAAGCTGATTTCTTTTAAGACCAAGAGCTAATCTTTACTTCAGCTGTTGTTAGCCTCATGTTAGTAACTGTATGTTCAGTAGGTGCATGACACACTGTTGAACAGGGATAGGAAGATGGGAGAAATACAGTTTCTTACAAGGATGCAAAGCTCCCCCCCACCTGCACACATTCCCACTGATACTTCGTTATTTATATCAAGTGTAGCCAATTATAATAGCCTGACACTTGGTGATGCTTATGCCACTTTAGACTGAATGGAATCATTGTTCAAGCCTACATTAGAATGTCTTTGTATGCCTCGGAAATGCAATTTAGTATAAAATCCTTTCTGCACACGGCATTAATTGGGTTTCAGAACGCTTTTAATTGACCTTAGAATCTACATTTTTTCCCATATAGTATTTTAATATGGATTATGTTTATGTTTGATACACCTTTATTTAATAGGGTTACCATAAGTCGTTTATGGTTGTTACAAATTTGCATGTTTTTCTCCCCCCAGGATACTCCTGCTGTTTGTCTCGATATTTTCTTTGTATTCAGTGCATCTTCTTTTGAAGACTGCCAATGAAGGAGGTATGGCAAATTACTGTTTTACAAATATGTAGTATTTATTTCTTATGGTATCTTTGTGAAATACACCCTTCCAATGGGATATTCTGCTTTCTTTTAGGATCTTTATTGTATGAACAGTTGGGAATGAAGGCTTTTGGTATGGCTGGAAAACTTGCTGCTTCTGGATCAATTACAATGCAGAACATTGGAGGTGAGGACAAGATCTTAAAATGTCTGTACTGTCAATAGTAATTGTTCCCTGCTTATTCTTGGAGACTTATTTGTCACACAACATGTGTTCATTAACTGCTTGTGTTCAAGTGAGGTTATGAAACATGTTATGTGATTCTTGCATCGTGTGGCATATTCTATATTTGTAATGATCTATGATGTTATTCACCTACAGCTATGTCAAGCTACCTCTTCATAGTGAAATATGAGTTACCATTGGTCATCAAGACATTTATGAACATCGAAGAGACCACAGGGTAGGTGTTAGAACTCCTCATCAGAGAAACTATTAGGAGAAACAAATACGGAGACTGTATATATTTTTATATGAAGACCACGTTCGGTACACCATAGGGTAGCTTCTTATTCAGACAGAGATACAGTAAGTTTTCCCTTCCCCTGAGTGCTTCACTTCATTTAGATCCAGCCTGACCTGGGAAAAGGGTAGAAAAATACAGGTATTGCATCATATTGCAGAAAGCTGTTCTGTAAAGAACATCAGGTAAGTGTTAATGTATGTACCAGTCGGTACATACGCTTAATAAGGAAAGATAAATGTCATTATGGTTGGTTTTTTTGTTTTTGTTTTGGTTTTTTGTTTATTTTCTTACTGCATTCAAACTGGTTAATTTGGTTTCCTAGTATTAATATTGTGGGAAGTGATTAAATATAAGACGAAGGTGCAGCTATGCAATGACTGTCTTAAGGAACAGTTCTCAAAATGATACAGAGACTAAACATTGACCTAAACCACAGTTTACATGCCCAAGACTGGAGTGGTAGATGCCTTGCCATCTAGTCCTGGAGATACCTTGACTCCAGAGTGGCTTTCCTGCTTGGCTTTAAAAAGAGGTGCCTTGGGTAGGATTCATTTTATCTAACCATACCCTCTGAAAGTTAGATTTTGAGTTCATCATTACACTGGTCTTAGTATGATCAGTGGAGAAGGGTTGACCCTCTGTAGCCATCAGTTCAGTGCACCTGACTTAGACACATTTTGTGCATCTCCAAAGAACAGTTGATCATATCACTCTGTATTGAGAGGGTGTGTAAAAAACAAGATGCCTGAGTTCAGATGGATAGAGTTAAGTGCTATAAATCTCACTCTTCAGAGTTGTACTTCTGTGCCTTGTCCTGAAGTGTCCCAGTCTTGAGAGGGCTGAGCAGCTCAAGACTCCAACTTACAGCTAAGCCTGAGCTCAGAAGGTAGGCATTTTTCTGCCGTGTTCCCCAAGGGGTTCAAGCCATTTGGTGATGTTCGTACAGCTTGCTGATATTGTCATAACAGTGCTAGCCATTTTATTTTTTCTTTTGTTTTTTCTTTTTTTTTTTTTTTTTTAAATATACTCAAATACTGCACCCACCCTATTTACTTAGTAGTGTTACGTTTACAAATTCTTTGCTGGGAAGGTTCATTTCTCTCCTTTGGCTGAATTCAAGTCCATATTTTTCAATTTCTAAGAGAGCCCCTGGAGTAGCCAGTATTTAGAAGGGGGGCTCGGAGGCAAATATTTTTAACTGTCCCATCTTCAGTAAAGAATTCAAAATTGGTTGCAATTCAAGAGGGAAAGTTAAAGTCTGTGAATCTCACCGGATACAGCTGCTGCTCTGCAAATCTGACAGAGAAAATTAAGAACTTGAGATCTGTATCTTAAATGTTTTCTTGCTGGCTGGCACTAGGTAGCTGTACACTGATTTAAAGTAAGTATTTTCTCAGTGCTCTGGCAATTGTGAACCCCATTTAACTGACTCTCTCCATGCATTGCTTAGGGGAGTCTGGGTGGCTACCATTGGCATGGATTCCACTCTGGCAGCCTGGGGCCTAAAATGTAAGCACTTACCTGTTTAAGTGTCCCAAAATAATGCTTACTGTAAAAGAGCTTCTGGAATTCTGAGACAATATTACAAATAATACCTCCATCATTAAAATTTGTTTAGCAGCTTCTAAAGTACTTGGCTATATTTTAAAACTGCACAATCCCATTCTTTACTCTTCAGCACGGAAAAACTTTGAAGTCCTTGATCTGAAAGTCCTGATGGCCTCTCTATGGGTATGCACAATAGCAGTGCATGTTCTTGTGATTGTATCAACTGCAAGGAGTTTCTGTGTTGTGATTTCTTTTAAATTTGCCACAAGTCTACTATATTTTAAAAAAAGACAACAAAAGGTGTATGGTGTTAATGTCCTATACATCTGAAGTTTCTAAAATACTTTTTTTACATCTAGTTATCCCGGGTAAAACTGGGGAAAGAGAAGATTGCATCATTTTTGCATTTACTATGTAAATCCAGAGCAAGTCTGTTAATTATTCCGTATTTCCACTACTATATAAAGGGCTATAAGTAGCAACTGAGTTTGCATATACAAATTTCCAATTAAATTATTAATATTTTTGTTTACCTAAATAGTGTACAGTCCATTTTAAAATAAATACTGCTAAATTATATCATAATAGGATGTAAAGTATTAATACTTGGGAATAAATGCTTAGTGTTACTTTAATTGCTTAAAGCATATAGGATGGTCCTGTAGGACTTTGTTTTTATGTATTTCAAAAAAGATGTTAATCTTCTAATGCTCAAAAATGTTTTGTGAAAAAACAGCTGCTGCTTTTTACAGAATAAATGGCAAAAATGTTTTGAAAGAAAAAGCTCCTGAGGTTCTTACCATGTTTTCCCTACTGAAAGGGACTAAATGTGCCTCCAAGAGACTCCCAGTGCTTGTTGGAGTTTTCTCCGCTAGTGGGCTTGAGCTACTGCCTTACCTTCAGCCCTCACCTGTTTTTCTTTAACTCCCACAGGGCTCCCGACACAATTTTATTGCCATTCAGAGTGGAAACCCTGCTGGGGCCCTGCAATATTGTAACACACCTGGAGAGTTGGGAACCAGCACTTAAGAAAATTACTATTTTTTCCATCATTGATCCCACTTGACTTTTTTCTAACCAATCATTTACTTCTCTGTCTTCTGACTTACAGATGCATATTTTTTTTATAAAAGGACACTAAAGGAAAGGCACAATGCAGGTTTGGGGTGAGATAAGAAGCTATTGTAGGGTGTTAGGTCCATATAGGAAATTATCCTTTGTGACATCAGGTAGCACATTTTTTAAGGAGCCACATGTTGTAGAAGATAAGAGTGAAGACTGAACTGCAAGTGTAATTTTTAAATACTTGATTATTTAAAAATATTACCTTCTTTTCTACAGAGAATGGTATCTCAATGGTGACTATTTAGTGCTGCTGGTGTCTGTCATCCTCATTCTTCCCCTGTCCCTACTGAAAAATCTAGGTAAGTAGTAGAGAGCAATCAAAATAAAAACCCATTGAAAATACTGTGGGGAAATGGGTTGATGCAATGTTTGAGTCTCGAAATGCTGTGTGAATTAACAGCAGTATCCAAACTTGTCTCTTGGGACTAATTAGTGTTTAGGTATTTGCTGTCAGTCTTCCTGAAGAAAGGAAAAAAAATGAAGACAAGTATACTAAATAACAGATATGTTTGTGGAAAATGAAAGGACAGCAGATAGGATGGCTCAACAGTAACTTTCTGTTTCTGTTCTTATCCCAAAGTTTGACCTATTTTGGTCAATAGTGGAATAATATAGTATAATGTTACCAGCTGTCCTGTAAGAGCCTTCAAAGTATAGGGCTGCTATATCTTGGCAGTATCTTTTCATTTTTCCCAAGGAGTAACAGAATATTCATGCCAGATGCTTTATCTGAGATGGCTGTAATTCAGTGGTATATGTGAATAATTCAGTTAACGCGCTATTTATTCAGAGAATCCTGTAGTGGAACCTTAATAACTGAGAGTCTCAATGTGAATTACTCTCTCAAATTACTATTTTCTAGAAGTTAAGTAAATCAGTAAAAACAGAAGGAAAAAGGCCAAGTTATCTTATAGTGCATGCCATTAAAATTAATCCTATAATCATTCTTAATGTACAATAAACAATTCATATAGTTGTTGCTGTGGGGTTTTTTAGTTTGCATCTTTTTCTTGTAAGTTAAAAAGCTTAACATTACAGACTCACCGTATGTACAGACCCTAACATGTCTTTCAGAACTTTCAGATCTGGGTTGAGATTAGCAGAAAGTCAATGAATAATTAACTTGTTCTGTGTAATGCTAAGGAAATGACAAAAGAGATCACTGACAGAATATATTTTGTCATAATGTTTTGACTTGAATGGTCTTTCTGTTTATTGTGTCTTAGATTTTTTTTTATCTTTCTTGATCACAGGGTATTTGGGCTATACCAGTGGTTTTTCCTTACTTTGCATGGTCTTCTTTCTGATTGTTGTAAGTATAATATTCTAAACTTCCAGCACTTGTAAAACTGCAATTCAAAGTGAAATTAAACACTGTTTCTAAAAATTATCTTATCTTGCATTAGTCAAAGTAATAAATGCATGGCTTTATTTCTAGGTAATTTGGAAGATGTTTCAGATTCCTTGTCCTATGGACAGTGTCATCATGAACGTGACATTAATTAATGCAACAGTGGCACCTTTGGTACATGAAAATATAACAACTGATGATATGTGCAAGCCAAAATATTTCATCTTCAATTCACAGGTAACTGACTGAAAATGAGATGCTCTGTTGAAAATAACTGAGACTAAGTACTTAGCAGATAAATTAGGTCATTTTTCTTTCAAGCAGTTGCCCAGATTTAAAATTGGGATGTGTTAAGGCTTTCTGTTCCAATAGACTTGGGCACTGTTTACCTCATGCAAGACTGGGTGTTTCTACATGCCAAATACACAGAAATTTGTGGAGCTTGAGGTGCCTGAGTGGCATAAAACACCTCTCATTCTTCAGCACAGCATTTCTCAAGCTTTCTCAAGGAAATTAGTGAAGCATTTTAAAAAGTATATTGCAGAAGAAAATGAAGAAAACTGTAAAAGTTTGAAAATAGGATGTTTGACTTGTTCCCAGTTACAAATCCTTGACTCATGAGGGCTCCCAGTCACAGTGGTGAATCTCCACACATGTGTAATACCCAATACCAAGTTCAAGATACAATGGCTTAAGCCTGTGGATTGCAGGACATGGTTTTGAATGCAAATACATTCAGCTTAGCATGGGCTTCAGTGGCATTTGAGACTATTTGGTTCCTCAGGATCTGGGTTTAAGAAAATATGAACTTGTTTTAACTTTTTCCAAAGTGTCCATTTTAAAGAACAGCTGGTCTTTATCACAAAATAAGGTCAAAACTGAAGAATCTACTGATGATTATTTAAAGTAAATTTCTAATGTCTGTTGAGATACTTAAAAAACATACTTTTTTTTTTTTCAGACTGTTTATGCTGTCCCAATCCTAACATTTTCTTTTGTCTGCCATCCTGCAATTCTTCCTATTTATGAAGAACTGAAAAGGTAAGTGTTAGATATATATCTGTAACTTCACTAAACAAACAAATCTAGTATGAAACAGTATGTTCTCACTACTAACAATGTTTCTTTTTCTTACAGCCGAAGCCGTAAAAGAATGATGAATGTGTCCTATGTATCTTTTTTTGCCATGTTCCTCATGTATTTATTGGCTGCTCTCTTTGGATACTTGACGTTTTATGGTGAATATTGCCTTCTCTGCTTACTTTTAAATTATTTATGTTCTGCAAACTCACAGTTTTTTTTTTTAATAGAACAAGCAAGCATTTACTATGCATTCTAAATATACAGTATTAATTGTGCTTTTTTTAGTACTTCTAAAAGTGCACACCCCAAAGGAGATCAGTAGTAGAATTAGGCCCAAGATATAGGATTAAAATTGGATTAAACCAGATTCCATGCCTCCAAGTCATCCCTGTGTAAAATGGATACATTCTTACAGGAGCTCTTGAGACTTTCAATTCATATTGGTGTCTTGTAAAATTTGCTTAGAATCTGGAGCAGAAGCACATGTTTAAGAAGTATGTCAACTAACTCTAATTAAAATACTGTTTTCTTTATAGGAAAAGTCGAACCAGAACTGCTTCACACCTACTCTGCTTATCTGGGTGCTGATGTTCTCCTTCTTATTGTGCGTCTCGCTGTACTTATGGCTGTAACCCTCACTGTACCTGTAGTTATCTTCCCAGTAAGTCTTTTTTTTTTTTTTTTTTTTTTTTATTTGTATCTTGCTACCATTTTTTAACACCTGTACTGCTGTAGTCATTTACTGATTTGGCAACTCCTGTTTATTAATTGAGGAGTTTTTCTCTTAACTGAAAAAGGAAATTTATTCTAATAAGCTTGATGAATTATGGCTATACTGTTAATTCAGTGAAGATGTAACATTTACTAAGCAGTAGATACAAGTACTTTCGGTTAAATTGTTTTCCTGGTATGGTTGTATTGGGGAAATGAAACAGATCTCCCCTTTTATAAAAGTACTTACAGTGTTGTATTATCAGCTTACAAAAGCCAGCATGTTTTTGTACATACATTGTGGACATGATCTGGCCATTTCTGTGTTTTTCCTTGGTTTTTTTCTCCATATTACTTTCATCTTTCACCTTCTGCTAAAATCTGAAGTATTTGGGAAAATGATGTTAAAATACTTTCAGAAGGAAGGTCTAATTCAGGTGACAAATCACTGTCTTCCAAAATGAAGACTAAACTGTATTTTTTTTTTCCCCCCACCCTCTCCCCCCACCCCCACCTTCCAAAGATCCGCAGTTCCATTACCCAGCTGCTGTGGGCAGGGAAGGAGTTCAGCTGGTGGCGTCACTGTTCCATTACTGTTTCTCTCCTGGCATTTACCAACGTGCTCGTTATCTTTGTCCCTACTATTCGAGACATCTTTGGATTCATTGGTAAGCACTTCCTTCTCAGATCAAGCAATCTTTCACATTTCAGAAAAAGCAGTTCCAGTCTAATTAGAGTATGTTTACCTGTTTATGAATATTTATTTCCGTGCTTTTTCTCTACAGGTGCTTCTGCAGCTGCCATGCTGATCTTTATACTTCCTTCTGCCTTCTATATCAAATTAGTGAAGAAGGAACCAATGAAGTCAGTGCAAAAGATTGGGGTATGTATCGACAAATAAGTAACTACACTTGTTTACAAATTCAAAGCAAAAAATTTAATTGTGTTCTTCATGATTTATGAATTTTGAAGTCCTGGTGAAGGTAGTCAGTGAACTGACATTTACTATTATCTTGCATAGTTGCAAGGAGTTGCATAGGAGCTCAAAACCAAGGAACTGGCCATCACAAGACTCAGTTTACTTCAGTGACTCCTCTCAGCCCGTGGCCCCCAATCTCAACAGTAGCTGGGTCATTTTGTTGCTGTTACGAACCAGATTTCAACAGAATACCCTAAGAGCTATATTTAAAAAGTCTCAACATCCTTCAAATATTCCTTTAAGAGTTATTTATGTAATCTTCCCCATAAAAGCTCACCTCTGCCAGTTGTTCAGGTTATCTTGATTGTTCTTGGTGTTCTTACTGACTATAGACATAGTGACTCATAATGAAATCAGACCTAGTGAGACAGAGTCAAGATAGCACAGTGTCACAGCCTGACTGGTATGAGCAGCTACATTCACTTCCCTTAGTTGAGGGTGGGGTCTGCTATACTGAAAATAAATGTACTTTTTGATTTGAGACAGGACCCCAAATATGAGGAAGACACTTAGCTCCTTGTCATTGACTTGATCTCTTGTCTCTTTTACTCTGTTCTCCATGAGCAATGGCATTTGTGTTATACATGGGCATGAATTTATAGGTGTATGTTGTGGTTTACCAACAGTGTCCTAGCAGAATCTGAAATACTTCTTTTATGTTTTCTTTTTCAGGCTTCCTTCTTCTTTCTAAGTGGTATACTTGTGATGACTGGGTGTATGACACTGATTATTCTAGACTGGACCCAGAATGTTACATCTGATGGCCATTAACTGCCCTGGTTTAATCTCTGTAATACTCTACTTCAAATGCCAGTGTTCACTCAGATACCTACTGAGAACGAAAATGTGCTATTCAGCTTCCTTTAAAAGGCAGATTCTTTGTTGATGGTTCTTCTGATTGTAGAATATCTGAACTCTGTCTTTAAGAAACTATTCTGCATGATGGAAGTGGATATTAACATCAAACCACGTGAGTGTCTGGCTGAAGGAAGTGACAACTTTATTCCATTCCAGAGAATGGACAGAACTCTCTGTAGACTTTTATCAAGCCATGTTTGGCTTTCATCATTGTTACTTGGATATTTTGTTATTTTACTTGAATGTGCCTAATGGAACCATTTGATGTGAGAAAGAACTCTTTAATTTACAGCAAAGTGTTTAAATAACCAATGAGAGAGCGAGAGAAAGAGAAATGCTATTATTTTTTTGTACCAAAAATTCTTATGGACCTCAAAAGCACTATTTTGACTTTAAGAAACATTTTTCTAAAAAGAAGGAAAAAATAACATAGAAGAGCTCAAAAAATATTTAATTAGTGTTCTAAATTAAATTTAGTTTGACTTTCTTGATCTCTTCACTCATGTCACCAGTGACAGGACCCAAGGAAAGGGTATGAAGCTGAGTCAGGGTAGGTTTAGGCTGGATATTGGGAAAAGGTTCTTTACCCATAGGGTGGTTGGGCACAGGAAGAAGGTTCTCCAGGGAAGTGGTCACAGCAGCAAGCCTGACAGAGTTCAAGAAGTGTTTGGACAACACTCTCAGGCACTTGGTGTGGTTCTTGGGGTGCCCTGTGCATGGCCAGGAGTTGGACATGGTGATTCTGATGGGTCCCTTCCCACTCATTTTATGATTCTGTAGAGGCATAATTAGAAGAAATTTTATTTTAAAAATGCTTCTAATGACCAAAACAGAAAATGAGCCAATTCAGGTCAAAATTCTCTGATACTAAATGCTTCCCCTGAAATTCCCTTAGTTCGAATGAGAGTGAAAATAATTCTGAAAAATCCTTTGTCAGCTTATGTAAGTAACTAGAGTTACCAAAAATGGTGTGGAAATGCAAATTTTCAAACTTTAAAAAAACCCACCCTTTAGAAAAGGGTACATTTGAGAAAAGCATAGTTAATCTAAAATGGTAAAGATGGCATTGACATTTTCCCTTCTTGAGGTACTCAGTAGTGCAATTGAGTAAAACAGGGTTTGGGGTTTTTGCTTTTTTGGGTTTTTTTTTCTTTCCTGTTGTAGATAGAAACTGAATGGCACTGGAGCATATGATGCCATTACTACAAAACTCCCTCCTCACGTTCCCTTTATTAATAATGTCCATTGTCAGTTGTAACAATGTTTGTTGGGATTTTTTCTGTCCAATCTATCTTGAAACACTCTGTAGGAAAACAAAAAAGTCCTGATGTAGTCTTCTAGTTGTATAATATTCAAAGAAACTGTACAGTATTTCTCAAATTCCTCATCCATTATTGGATTTTGAATTACTTGACTATTCTGTTTCTGAGTCAAATCCACAAAATAACTGCACCAATATTTCATGCTTGGTACAAACTCTCTTCACATACGCAACTGGGATTCCTCTTCCAATTTATACTGTATAGTAGTATTAAAGATAACCTCATAGGCTGGATAGTCATCTCATACTTGTTTGCTTCAGAAATATATAAGTTTTTAACGAGCCCTAGCTGATGAAACAGGTGCTGTATGGTTGTGATGAGCTATTTTGTTTCTAGTGCATGTTTACTCTTTCATTCTTGTCCCAGGTTGAAGAGAGGTAACACTTGTATAACAGCGTACTTGGCTTGTAAGAGGTTCTCAAACACAGCAATATTGGGTACAAAAGCCTAGATAGAGATTATTAATGAAATAGTCATGGCAATGTGGTCAACTGTCTTCATCTGACACGATGTTTTAGAAATCTGATTTACAAAGTCTGATTTTACTCAGTCGTCGTGTCAGAGGGAACAAGTAAAGGCCTGTAATCCATTGATTAAACAGTGCCTGAGACTTTTTTGCTCTTGTAAAATTAATCAGAAATAAATCTAAACAATAGTCACCATTTGGCAGATAATGTCAAGCTCTGCCCAGCCATTTAAAATCTTTGGAAAAACAACTGCAGGTATTTTGTATTGATACTTCTGCATGACTGTAAGTACTGGTCACTAAGACTATAGCGTAAAACTGTAATGACAAGTTAGATTCCTCTTGTGTTATTTGTATTATTAATTCAGTGGTACTCAACTGGCAATTAATGATCCTGGAGTCAGCACTAATGCTCCTTAGGTACTTCTCTGCCTCAGGTACTGTACATCCATGGCTAACTATCCCATGTTACCTGATCTCCACAGAAATGCTGAGCACGTGCTTCCTCAGTACTTTGGCAGCTTTTCTTCTTCCTCCACAAATGTGCAAAGGTGGAAGAGGATTAAAATGTTGTCTACCTTTGAGCAATTTGTAGCACATAAGGGATGAAGCACTTCCCTTGCCAGCATTTAAAAAGAGGAAAAAAAGTGAGAAGTATCCTTTCTCACAGCAACTGTAGAAGAGGAAGGAGTTGTAAGTGAGGAGTTACTACAAAGTCCTTCTTGGCAACCAGAAGGGAAGAAGATTTTTGTGATGACACCTCATAGCGTGTTGTACTTGTCACTAATTCTCTGAATGTAGCAATTTCCAGATTATATATTATGTGTTACATCATTTGATGACTTGACTCTCCACCTGCAACAGTTGAGTTCCACTTGGCTGGGTCGATTTCCAACGAGTGATTTTTTTTTTTTTAATTATTATTTTTTTCCAAACCTGTCTGTTTAAAGTTACCTACATTACAAACCACCTAAAAGAGCAGCTTCAGTATTAAACCACTTTTCTGTCACCTCAGTTAGACATTACTGTCTTCCATGATATTTCAGTCATAAATGTAACATGTTATTTATAAAGCATTAATCCATTAAAACTAAAACTATTTTTCAATATTTATGATAGTCTATGTACATAAATTGTATGTGTGTATATACTGTAAGTATAATGTATATAATGTAGGTTTTGAGTCCAGGATTTATGTATATATTCCTCTCTCATTACTGATTGTTACATCATTTCAAGGAGTTGTCCATGTTGTTCATCTGTGTAACATCTGTCAAAGGAAAGGACCTTTTACAACAAAGTGTAATGCTTACAGAGATGAAAGAAGTGTGTTACGCCTAAGGTGTGTAAGAAAACACTAAGATTGTATTTATTACAAATGTATATGTTGCAATAAACACAGGAATCACTTGGGTCCATAGAAAGCATTGTTCAGGTTCGTGTATACTTTCTCTCCAAAATTTACCATGGATGTTACGATTTCCTGAATGCAGCAAGTTAACCACCTCTGCGCTCTAACGCTCGTTAGGCTGCCAAATTCGGGCATCCTGCGGTACATCCGTGTACATATGTAAATACCACTTTCTTGGTAGAGGCCAGCAGCCTAGCTACTGTTGCTGGCTAGACTGGTGGCCAGCAACACAGTTTCAATGAAACATTGTATGTTTGTTTTAACTGAAATAAATAAAGAGATAATCCTAAGCACCTGTGTGATGTTTTTCTTGGGGGAGGTGTTTGGAGGATTTTCTTTAGAGGTGATGTTAAAAGTATACCTTTAATTTCATGCATGTTTACCTTACTGAGCACTTTTCAGGAAAGGAGGGGAAAAAATGGCATACAACTACATCCACAACTTAGGACACCACAGGGGTAAAGAGAACAAGTCTGGGCATTAAAATGAGAGATTAAATTCTACAAGGAACCTGCATTATGTAATTTCTTTTGTGGAAAAGGCATACCTGGGAAATAGACCCAGTGTGTTAGGTCTTATAGAAGTGTAGTAAGTGAGTGAGTCTGGCTAAAATCCTATGTCCCTTTCCTTCATTTGAATCTCCAGGAGAAGAACTGCTTATGTAAAAAATTTCAAAACTGGTGTGTCTGGTTTGCTTCCATTTTGGAAACTGGTAAAAACCAAGTGCAGCATATGTGTTCTTGGTTCTCAATACATCTGTATCAAGTCGTATGAATATCTGTCCCAAAAATTCAGAATGGGGTGAGAGACACTGGAGTTGCAACTCAGTGTTTCATGTGTACAGGAAAACACCATACAAAAGGAGTATTAAAGGATAGGTAAATGCTCTGAAATTAGGAAATGCCTCAATTAAGGTTGCATTAATTACAAGATCACATAGTGGTTTCTTCCTGGAATCCTCACTTAGTAGCTGTACATTATAAGATGCTTTCTCTGTGTTTAGTGTTTATGTGGTAGTTCATCATCCTGATGAGGGATGAATGCCTTAATTCTTTCTAGTTCTCATTTTAATGTCATCTTTGTGAAACACAAATTACTCATTTTCACAGTGTTGCAGGCCTTTAAGAAGGTGTTAATCAGTATACAGCTCTGGGGACCTGGAGCGTGGAGAGGAAGCACTGTGGCACAGCCACATATTTGAGTCTACAATTTAATGTCTTCCACTTGCTCAGTTTTGTATTTCAGCATTTGCTTTCATGCATCTGAAGCATAACTTCAAACAGGTTTTGCATGATGATCATTCTTGAAGCTAGAACCCTAAGCCCCAAGCTAGTGGTTTGGAAAGGGTGATCATGTCTGGAAAGGCTCATTCTCATAAGGTGCCTGCCATCACACATGAACTTCGTAGCAGTGCAGAAGCCCTTTCCCTAGAATGCTGCTTGACAAGCTGAACAATTAAGCTCGCCCTTACAATTAGGCAATTCCATCTACTTAAATAACATGAAAAGTTGTCTTTTCTACGTCTTACTTCTCCCCAGAATGGGAAGATTTCTCACCTTGTCAGATGAATGAGATGGTGCAATGGTTTTAAAAACAGGAACTGAAATTACTTTGGGACAATGTCTAAAATTCCGTGCTTTGAGTCTCTCTACCTGTCACAAGGTCTTTGCTCTAAAAGAGGGTTAACTTGTCACTTCAAGTTTATTCACAATGCTAAGCTTTGTGAATGTCTTGAGGTCTGTCCAGGAGAGAGATGGCACCTTTACTTTCTTCTAGTTCCCCTGAAATTTGCTTCTTTCTTCCACCCTGACCTTGCCAAGTCTGTCCTGTCACAAGGTCATGCCTAGCCATCTCACCCCCAAGTGTTCAGACAGCAGCTGGATTGTATCAGGTCATGTTCTCTGGTCCCCTGTGGGTTAGGTCATACCCCTGTTTGCAGGGTATCACCTCCTGTTCAGTCTGTGTGCCCGGGTCTCCTTTCCAGAGACACAGAGCAGAGCGTGGCCAGTGTATGCCCAAATTTCAACTCCAGAAGAAACCAATATGCCAGGAGGCAGCCTCCATTCCTTCAAGAACTGTGGACATGCCATCCCATCTCCAGTGTAGATGTGCCCAGCACCAGTTTCCTTGGCCTTTCTACTTCCAGTCTCTTTAAAGTGACAGTCCAGACCTCACCTGCTTTCACATGCATTACCTTCTGTCTTCTTGCACAGCTGCTTTTGGCTGTCATAAAGTGACTCTTTGTCAACTCTGTAGCTCTTGCTTGCACCTTTGTCCCAGTTTGCCAGCTCCCCTGGAACACCACCTCTTGAAGTTCCTCTTGCAAGCCACCTTCCTTCATCCCACCACCTTCCTGACTATGTGCCTGCCCCAGCCCAGCACAAATCCTTCCACATTTACTTTACCCAGGCACAGCTGGAAATATATTCCTTTGATTTTTCTAGTCTCTGCCCAGCTGGTCTCCTTATGGCCACCACTGTAACTACAAGTCCTATTTTCTTGCTCTCTGGCCACCCCTCCAGCTCTTCAGGAGCCCAAAGAAGGCCACTTCCACACTCTGTTCAGGCAACCCTTGCCCCTCAAGCCTTTGGCTGAGCATGAAGCCCTGAGGCAGAGGACAGAGCAGGGGCAACTTTTCCAGGAAATATGATTTATTATTTTACTACAGGAAAACATACTCTTTTCCCTGATTTTATTCTCAAATGGGCTAAATGATTTTGTCTGATTGTTCTTCTACAGAGATGCACAAAAAACACCCCCTGCTGCAGTTGCTCATGATAGAAAATGTCAGGAGAATCATCTAAGCTAGGTACCATTTGAAAGAACAGAAACATACTCCAATACAAGAGCAGTCAGGTAATCCCAGTAACAGGTGGCATAACCAGCCATGTTTGAAAATATTATAAAAATTAGAAATAAGGGGTGATTTTTATTTTCATTAATATTTACATATAGAAAAAGGAAAAAAAAGGTAATTGCAGAACATAAATTGATAAGTGATATATGCTGGATAGGTACTAGCAATAATGTAGAAACTCAGTATGGGTCTTGGAAAGGAAAGGTAGTTTATAGAACTAGATTTTTTGTGATCTTTAATAGTCTTCTTCACATCATCTCCAAACAGCTCACATTGCAGCAAAATTAAATGGAGCCAAGTGAGGTGCTCTAGGTATTCCCAAACGCTCAGGAGTTATTTGGCTGGGGCTAATGTGGTCAATCACACACCTACTTTTTGTTAAAACAAATATCAGTTCCTGAACCTCCAATATTGCTCCTTCCTTCTCACTGCAGTGAGATTATTCGATGCACTGGTGGAATGTACCTTGGGGCTGGAGCCCAGGTGACTACACAGAACAGACAGACAGGTCCAATGAGAGGTGGCCACCCTCCGGGCACCTCACCCTGCCTGCAGCGCTGTCACTTGGAGGTCCCACTCAAACCCCACTGAGGACTCAGGCAATGAATAAAACTGGCAGGAGTTTCTGCTGTGGGCAAGACATAGGGAGCATCCCCCAGTACCATGGCTGAAGAAAACAATGAGGAAAATGCTAAGATGGGGATCAAAAAGGCCACAGCAGAGCCTCAGCTCTGTGGAAATGTGGAAAGCATCCACAGAGAGCATGAGCAGTTTCCCCTCTTGGTCCATCAGAAAACAGTGGCAACCAGGAGACCTTCAAAAGATTGGTTTGAAAATAGCTGCCCCTAAAATACTTGCATTTGTGCTTACTTTTCTGACATGAGTAGGGAGGCATCTGCTGTGAAACTGTTGCTCTGTGAGGATTACTGGACTTAAATGAAAATTACATATGAGGGATGTTTTTTTCTGGGAAACAAGTGAGGAAGTTCCTAGGAACACCAGCTGCAGGAAACTGAGCTGTCACAAGAAGCTGCTGAAGTTACCAGGGGCCAGGGCTGGGTGCAGGTATTTCCTGCCAAAGAGCAGTGCCAGGAGCAGCAAGGCTGCTGCATCCTCCCGCCTGCCTGCAGAAATGGAGCTGAAATGTCTTGAGAGCAAAAAATTACAAAATCTGCACTAACACAGATTAGTGATTCACCCATAGTGATGGTCCATAGCCTGCTGCCATCACCCAGCTCAGAGGGGCTGCACGTTTTCTGCTTGTGCCAGATTTTGGCACTTGCTTTCTTCCCAAAGGTCTCTCTCTCACCTTACTGCAAAGATGAAGTTTCCAGGCACAAACAAGGCTTACATTCTTCTAAACAGATTATTAAAACCATGGGTTTCTCAGGAAACATTTTGTAGTAAATGAGTCCTGCTTAATGTAATGATCATAATTTGTCTGCATGGACACACTGGGAACAGAGATACGAGGGCCATTCCAATCTATTTGCACTTAAATGGAAAGATAGTAAAAAGTGAAATGGGGAAGTGAATACAAGTTCCTGTTTCAGTAAACCAGACAAGAGCCAATACTGATTTCCACACCTGCTTTGTTTCTCTCAGTCCCAGAAATATCCATGATTCTCAAATTCCTCTCACACATTGTACTATGGAAGCCTGTACTCACTCTAACAGCCACTGCAAGCTGGCTTTTAATCTTCATTTCCTCCATGAGAGCATTCATTTCAAGTATGCTGTATTTCACATCCTGGCTCTTCAGATCTTATACAGTTAATGTGAACACTGAATTGATTTTGAGACCTAAGTGCAGCAGCCTTTTTCTCCCCCAAGACCCAGCCCTAAGTACTGCAGTGAGTTCCTATAAACTACCAAAGAAAATACAGGCCATGTCACCATCTGGGTCACACTGTATTTCAAAACCAAGTTTGTAATTTAATATAAAACAAATGTTTTTGTTTTCTTGCTGCCACAGATTTCTACCCATTGTGGTAGGTCAAATGCAGCATTTCACTACTCCTGCACTTAACAGAGCCAGTTTCTATCTTGTGGTTAAATTTCTCAACGCATTTAAACAATCCATATCTTGGATCAACACACTGCTTATCTCCAAGTCCCAGTGGAGAAGTCCTATGACAGTTATTATGTCTGAGCATGGCTAACTACTAGAACATCCAGCTGTCCTCCCCTGCAAATTTTAGTTTGGCAGGGAACATCAGTCTTCTGCATTTTCTAGCAGCAGCTTCATCAAAACTAAACCTCTGAAGTATTTCCTTTCTTACTTGAATATGGGTAAGTGTTGGAAAGAACCAGACACAATCTTTGTCATCCAGAATCATTAAAGAACCACAAAATCCTTCTGAAAAAGGCATCAACAACTACTTAGAGTAACTACTTTTATTGCCTTCTTATTTTTATAAATACTGAGTAAATTAAATACATGGATCCAAAGTACTTTTACAGTTTATTTTGTTTCTGTCTGTTCTGCTGTTATCTGAATCAAGCTGCCCATGTGATTCAGACTCTTCCCTGCTGAAGTTACTGGAATGGTGCTTTCCCTGTCTGTGCACAATTAGTTATTATACACAGTTCAATAACACAGAGATAAACTACAGAAGTTCCTCTGCAGAATCTTTCCTGCTCTCATTTCTCTCACTCTTCTTCAGACTAATGTATTGTAGCTTTCCTTTCCCCCTCCACTACAGATGCCTAAGACCACTCACTTTTCTAATTCTCCCAAGGTTTTACAAACTCTTGGCATTTCTTTTCTTCTCACAAATAAATGTCTTTGCTTTTCATTTGCTTTGTAGCTTCCCATATGATCTTTTCATAGACTGAAAAGATGAACAGATTTCCAAGTGGAAGTACATAGGTCCTTTCTACCTAGTCTAACAAATTGACTGCCATGTTTTATAGAAGTACAAAAGAGGAGGAATATTTTAAAGGCTCGGTGGTAAGGAAGCAGTGAGAAATATTGCAATATCATGGTAGTGACTATAAAAGCCAAGTGATGCATTATATTACTAAACTATGGATTGTGTTTGGCGCTAGAGAGCATAACTGAAAATGTAACTGCACAAAGTTTTTTTCTGCATCCTCCTGCTGCAGCTTGGCCATGCTTACCTGCTGCTCTGCACACTGATCTGGCTTGCAAATCCTCAGAGTTTGTGCTTTTTTCATTAGCTGGTGTTTTTACTTTTTTTGCCACTTTTCCCGCAGCCTTCCAGGGAGCTGGAAGATGTGGAAAGCTGGCAGATGCAGGGGCAAAGAGGTGGTCAGGCCACTGAGCTGACTGCTGCTCAAAAGAGAAAGGTGCCCAAGACAAAAAGTCAAGTGTGTGCTAACAAACGGGCTGCTTGATCATGGTGGCTGAAGGGTGGGAATGAGAGCTGCCAGCAGCCAGTTATCCTGCACAGGGAAAGGAGCTGCCACTGCTGGCCAAGCATCCATCACAGTGGGGTCTGCTGGTTCCTCAGGTCTTCTTCTCATCCTCCCCAGCATGTTCACAAGCAGGTTAGTGTCACTGAGAGCTCCCACAAGCAGGAGTGAAAATGTAAACAACTGCATTTTTGGAGTTGGCAGTGGGAGTCGCTGAAGCACAAGTCACAGGGGAGGAAAGCAAGCCAGAAGAAACATGAGAGAACAGAGGCCTGGAGAGGAAGAGAAAAGGAGAATGATTTCGTAATGGTGAAGAAGAGAGAAAGTAGACTCACTGACAAATGAAAAGGGAGATGAGAAGAATGCCTGTGCAAAACATCAGAAACCCCGAAGTGATTTCAGGGTTATTTGTTTGTGTCCTTGCCTTCCCTGAACAGAAAGGGAGAAAGGACTTTGTGGAAATAATCCTGGATAAGGTACATATAACAAAAAGTGTGAAGAATTGAACATCAGCCAGCAGAGCCTGTAAAGCAGCTCAATTAATAAGTATTCATAATCATTTGGAATTATTTTGAAATCATGTGAAAAAAATAGTGGAGAAAACTGTGTGTGTTGACAGTCTCCAAGGGCAACCTGAGTCATAACTTAGCTCTTGTTACTTAGTGCCCACAAGGCTATCTTCTATCCCACTGGCACATTAACATAAGCAATAAAATAAATCATTGTAAGCCATAACCTTTCCTGCTGACTCTGAGCAATTACCAGCATTTATATGCTCAGTGAAATCAAGGGGGTAGCTTGTTGGAGTAGCATGGAGGTCCACATCACCATTTAAACATGGGTTCTTAAGAGTGGGTAACTATCACAAACAAGCCAAAATAGGGATGACTAAGATTTTTCAGACGTTACTTGCTTCTGACTCGTAGACAAAGATACATAAACCTTTTCCTGTCCTGGTTTTCAAGGTGACAATGAGGAAACTAATCCTGGAAAACAAAGAAGTACTGGTTCCTGGCACAGCAAAGTGTCTCAGGGCAGCCAAGAAGTGCTGGGCAGCATCGGCTGGTGTAGCCTCGCAACAGCCCTTACAGGCAAACTGCAGGCAGAGCATTCCTCCCTCTCCTAAGCAGCTACAGAGCAAATACACGGGCATGTGTGTGCCTCTCTCCAGAAAAGGGTTCTCTTGCTTTGTAAAAAGCTTTTATACTGATGAGTTTTGGTGCTACAAATATAAAACATAAAACTTACTCATTCCCTAGGGAAATAGAGAGCCTGATCCATAGCTTGGAGGGATCCTAGGATTGTTGCTCTATGCCAAAATATACCAGTGATGATGTAGGCTTTTTCACTCACAGTCAACTGCAATATTTTGAATCACAAGGATCTTGCAAAAATTGCAAATCATAAACAAGGTTCTGACCTTGAGTTAGAAACTTCACTTCCTGAAAATATTTTTTTTTAAAAATGGTAGGAATGATGCAATTTTCCAGGAACCAGATAGGAAGGAAAAGAGAGTAAGTATGTTTTCTGGCCAGAAGATTGATGGTGATACTCACATTTGAAGGGAGGAATTTGCCTTGACTCATAGGAAATATCTTTGTTCTTAGGGATTTAAAAACAGCCTTTGTGGAACAAAATAGATGGCCTGAACTATGCCTGTGTTTTGAGGAAGGATAACTTTGCCTATTGAAAAGAATAACAAGGTGAAGAAGTATGTTAATGGAATGCGAGGCCGTTTTCATTTTTCTTTATAGTTGGCTGCACCAAAGGCAGATGACAGTGGTGAATTATTTTAAAGATCATAGCAACACAGAAATTGCAGGAAGTTAAGGTTTTGAATAGTTAATTTGGATCATATTGCTGTTGCCAAGTTGTTCACCTATCTGGAAGACACAAAAATGGATAAATTCTTTGCTTTGAAGAGATTTATAGTCTTAACAATGGTGATCTCATGTGATATTGGTACTAGCTGTCACACATTTACCTTCACTTTTTTTAAACCAACCACAAAGTTAACACTGATTAATTGAGACACAAACAGAAAGAGAGCTGCAAATCCCCTCCGAAATTCAGTGAAGGTCTTCACTTATCATCTAACCACATTTTCTACACAGAAGAATGTCTGGGAATTATTAAAATCATCTTCAAACCTGACAGCATCATTATTACAGTCCTAAGGATGCTTTTATTGCAGGAACATAAGCAGCTGTACTCCAAGTGCAATGACACTGCTGGAGAAGACGACCAGCGCTTGGTCCAGCCTTGCCTGAACTTAAAGGCAAAGTTGGCCTTCCCTGCACAGTGCTTGGGGCTCTGGGGATCCAAAATAAGTGTTTGCTTTAATTAGCTTGATTGGTGTCACTAATGCTTATTTTAAAGTAGTTTTGGACTCAAGCCCCAAACAAGTTTGTTTTTTTTCCCAAGACCTCCTATACAGAATTAATTTGGAAACAGAAGAAAGAAATTGGAGCTCAAACTTTGCATTGAAACGAGCAAGTAACCGGGACATGTGCTGAGAAAGGTGACAGAGAGAATCCCTGTGGCATGAGAAGACCCCAGTTCCCAGGCCTGCTGTGGATACCTAATCCTATTACAAACTCTGCTGCATGTTTACCAAAACTGTTCTCGTGGTATTTTCCATATACCTGTGTGTGTTTCACAGCATCAGAGAGGGCACGGCGTCAGCATGGCCAGGAAGGCCAAGCATGGCAAAAACAAACTGTGCCTCTGGGGTGCATTTTCCAGGCATTTGGCTTTTGAACACACCGTTTTTTCAGCTTTATGAGCTCTTACAAATATTCCCAGACATTCCTTTAGCTGCAGCAGTCAAGGAATTTCTCATAGACGTCCTTTCACAGTAAACGTTTTGAGGGACTTCTCAGCTAATGGACCTGAAGGTGTTCCGGGGAGGACATGGCCACTTCTGGAAGGAGGAGAATTAGGAAGCCAAGGACAGCCGACCCGAGGTGGCCGCGGTGTGCACGCTCTGTGGCTGCCGCGTCCAAAGGCGGGCTCCGCGCCGCCGTGCGCGCTCACAGAGCGGCTGCCGAGCCAGGGCCCCTGGCGCGGGCCGGCAAAGCCGCTGCTCTCCGCTGGGCGAAGTCATACGACAGCACACAGAGCAACCTCGCTGTGTTTCCTGCCCACTGACTACTTGGTGACCAGCATTTAGCAGAAAATTAGGAAAATACCTGCCTGCTGGTGCTAAGTAGAAAAGTTATGAAAATGCAACTAGTTCCTTTAAATTCACTTCTCATTCTCCTCTTGTTACCAATATTTTTTTTCATTCTGCATGTAAGACCTTTTAACATCACTTTCTGTCTGTTAATTTTCCTGTATAGGAAACACCATCCTGACGTATTCTATTAATCCTTAAAGAGGATCAAATTAAAAAAAAAGATAAAAATATTCAAATTTGGAGGCTATTAAGATCCTCTTGAGGACGATTTTCTTGTTTTCCATTTCCTGCCAGAATTTGATTTTGCAAATGAAGCTGACATATGCAAACTCTGATCACATCTTGCTATTAGTTTTATATTTAGACTTAGGAGCATGATTCAGATTTAGCTTGGGATTATCAGAATTTCAGCTGCTCACTTCTTTAACATGGAAAACAGTTCTGCAAGGAAAGCAGATATGAGGATAACATAATGATAGATCAATAAGAGCATTATATGTCATAACATATTTCTATCAAAGATAAATCAATTCCCCCTTGTCTGAAAGGTGCATACCTATCTCCTGGAACAGAAAACACAAAAGAGATAAAGCTTTATATTCAAAACCAAATACAGGGGAAACAGAAATAAACTAAAGACTTTTCAATTTAGATGTCAAAGAAGTAACATTGAAATCTTTCTGTACACTGTAAACAGGACATTGGGAAAACTGCAGTGTAGCAGAGGAACACATATTCCCATAAAAGTCCATTTTAAAATCATAGGAATCACAATTTAATTTTGTTACTTCCCTCCATGAACTTTTTCCCAAGAACATATTGTCTCCTTCATATGATGTAAAATGAAAGATGAGAATATGCTGTCACATATATCAAAATAAATTGTATTCAACACATATTTGTATCAAAAGATGCAGCATCATTGTAGCCAAAAGGCATAAGAAATAAACAAGACAAGTTTTGTAAGTAGGGATTATATCTTTTATTAGATGAACTGGTGTAGAAAAAATTAGAAATTATAAAAGCTTGCAGGAACACAAGCTTTTGTACAGATCTGAAAAGGAAGCAGCAAACCAAAGTTTGTTATGAAACTAAGCTTCACTGCACATCACTGAGTGCTCCTTTCCCATTCTCACATCAGGCAGGTGATACATTACCCCTCCCCACACTTCAAGGGATACATTTATCAAATCTCTCCATTTTGCTGAGCAAGTACCAGCTACCTTTTCTGCTGGGTGGCCGAACTTACACATGCCCAATTTGGCTTAGAGCAGCTTCCCTCCAATTCTGCCAAGCTTTGCAGTTTTCTTCTACATCTTACCCAGAGACAGACATGTGTGCTCAAAAGTTTGCCTTACTCAGTGTGCAGACCTCTTCTTGCCAGGGTGTGTTAGCGCACCCCCATCTCCAAGAATTGTGTCCTGGTTTGTTGCCATCTCTCATGATGTGCTAACACAGAATAATCCAAATGGGTAAAAAACCAAGGGCAAGTTTTACTGCAGCAACATGACAACGATATAAACACTTCAAGCACTAGCGTCACTGGCATGGGAGAAAATAAACACTTCCACAGCAAGAAATAAATCCTTAGAGAAAATTATAGACTCAAGAATGAAATATGAGTGAATTCTATATGACAAAGTATTTTTAGACTGGATAAATGCAGGGGGGTGACAGTCACTTTTGTTTGGAGACGAATATTTTCCAAGAGCAGTTCAACACTAGATTGAAAAGTTATTTTTAAAAGTTTTATTTCATTCTCCAAATGTGCAGTGTGGACTCCAAAATGCTAAGAGAGCATGCAGATAAGTATCCATACTCAAACAGCCCCAGATGGACCACCTAGATTTTGCACATTATCTCAAAAATGAGGGAGGGTACAGTGTATGCTTATTGTCCCTGCGTCCATAGGGCAAACTGGGATTAGGTCTGGATCAGTGTATGGGGCAATGCAGGTGAGCTGGCAGTGGGGTCTTTTAATTAGCAAAGAGCTATGCACTGAAGGTATTGAAAAGGGAAAGTTTTGTCTGTCCCTAATTAGTGACATTGGTGCCCCACCTTTCTCACTATGTAATGTGACATAATGTTATTTATAATGCAAGTTAGCCTAAATAAAGGGAAACAAGGCAAGGAAAAGGCAGGGGGAAACCATAAACTTCAATCCAAACATTTTCCAAGCATGAGATTAAAATGATGAGAAAAAAATCCCTCCATTTTTAGAAGTCCCAACGCAGCACTGTTGTGTGCAAAAGGCCTGAAGAAGGCGGCCTTTGGTTGTGTAACCCCGTTTTCACAACTCTGTTGTCACAACATTTTCAGGCAATTGATTACCTGGTTAGGAAGCACAACTTAATGAGTCATGAGCAGCCGTGTTTGTTGAGAGTGGCACGTGTTTGTTTAATCCACATGAGAAATTAAATATTTGTTTAATCCACATGAAAAATTAAATGAAAAGCATCAGTAGCCTTTTCAAACTAGCTGAACGTCAGAGAAAAGCAAATAATTTTACATTTTTAATACTATATGTTGGCACCAAACCCTTCTCCTGCCGGAAAACCAAAAGGCAAACAAGGAGCCAGTGAGTGCTGGTGCCCATAGAGGCCGCATGTGTCACCAGCAACAGCTAGCCATGAAATTGAAAGCAAATATTTGCTCCGCTTAAAAAATGCTCAGACTGTAATAACTGCATAGTGCTGTAAGCTTTGAGAGCTTCTTGATCATTCACGGATGCTGCCTCTCTGCTTGCAGAATATTTACTGAGCACAGGGTGAGGTTCTCAGCAATTGACAATCAGTCACTCCCCTGGTTAAACCCAAAACATTTTCAAACAGAATTATGCATGTGAATCAAGCTCTGATATACCATATTTTTAGTTTCCTGGTTCCCTGTAGTAGGGGCTGCTGGTTCTGTTTGTGGCAGTGGGCATGCCACGAAGTCCCATCCCTCCTTCATTTAAGGTCCTGATTTGGGTTTCTTAAAACTATAATCAAAATCCTGACATTTCTTATGCCAGGCATGATCCAAGCATTAGGTGGCTTGGGGGGCGTTGTGGGACTGAATTTGTCCTGTCTCAGCCAAGAAGAATGGAGAGGAGTTTGTGGCTGAGCTCAGCTACTTCTTTCTGTCACAAATCTGCCACTTGGCATCCAGATTTTCCCAACTCTCAATTTTGCACTAAACACAGACTTTAGTGCAAAAAACAAAAAGTGCAAAACCCAAGGAAAATTGCAGAACAGTGCCATTTACCTGGGAGGCAGGAATAAATACAGTTTTATAACCCAGAGAGCTGTGTAGCTCCTGTAGGGCTGTGATCACTGCTGCAGGGAGCTGGAATGAGCTACTGTGCTCCCTCCAGGTCAGCATATAGAGCATCCTTTCTGCATCTTACCCAAGGTCAGCATCACCAGCCCCTTCCCCTGTGTTATGAAGCAGCCCTCGCCAGGTCTGACAGTGCTGTGCCCCTGCTCTGATCCCAAGCACCCCAGTGCTGCTCCTGCCATGGCGTGCCCCCACTGAGGCTGCCTGGGTCCCCGGGAGGGTCCCGCTCTGGGGAAAGGAAACAGCAGGGCAGTGGGGGCTCTTGAGCACCCAGTCTGGGAAGGGGACATGAAGAGGTGGGATTAAAAATCTCTTGTTCAGTCTCTTCCAGGGGGAAGTCAGGTCCCAGACAAGTTGCTGTAGACAGCTCTCATGCATTAAAAATGCTAGTTCAGGCTTTAGAGAAGCAAAGCTGCCTGTGCAACCCCTGCCCATTTCTGCCTTTGCAATGGCCCTTCTGTGAACAGATCTGAGCTCAAGGCTCAGGATAATGTTGTTCCTAACCTGGATGTGTCCCCCAGTCTGCCTGGAAGGAAATGAGATGGCTATGCCACAGCCTAGTAAGGAGGCATGCTCCTCCATGGACTGCTCCTTGCCCCTGGGCCCCTGTAACTTCCGAGCAATTATTTACATCATTACATCCTGGACTACCCATTATGGACTGAATTGCAGAAAGTGCTTCAGCACAGCATTTCTTTTATGCATCTCTCTGCCTTCATTGTCTTCAGGAAGCTTCTGGCCAGCCCTAGCACTGACTGAGATTGTCTAAGAAGCGACTACTCACAGCCCCCCCTGCACATGCATAGAGGGGTGATGGACTCTGCCAAGCCAGCACCCCAACTCTTTCTGAAAACAGAAGTTTTAGACTACAATCTTCTAGAAAAGCATCCACAACCTGAACCAGGCAGCATTTGTGATGAACATGAATATTTCAGAACACATTTTCAAAATGCAGTTATGCCTTCCTTTTACATCTGCATTAGGCCACGATGGTAGTACTAAAAACACATTGGGCTTTGTACACTAGTCCATAACAATATTTGCAATGTGACTTCAGTACCTGAGTGCACAACATTTGCAGGATCAGGCCATGGCTTGCTGCCAAGGCAAGGCTTTAGGAAGACAGCATTTCCAAATGGCCATTTTGGACTAGGTATACACTTAGCAAACTACAGTCAAGCTCCTGCATGAAATACAAGTTCTAAACCCATTCTCAGGAATTTTTTTTAAAATGTATCTATTATACAAGCCACAGAGGCATCAGCTAATATATAGTATACATGACATATCTGTAAATTTTAGCCATAAAATAATAATGCAAATTTTTATATCCTACATATTGTAATATATCTTTTGCTTTCTGGTTTCTCAGAGCTTTATATACCAAACTGGGAAAGCATGTGTTGCACTCTGATCTTGTAAGAACTTTTTCTACTATCAGTTTCCTCAGGATAGATTTTTTTAAACCAACATTTAGACTTTTACACGAGTCTTTGAAATTTTATTGCACTTTACCTCTGACACAGTCTTGTTAAAATATTACTGTTACCTGTTTTCTTCATCTTCTGACTAAGCAACATGAAACAGATGGTGAAACAGGAGGGACCTGTAGATGAGTGAAAGCAGCGGGAATCAAAAGTACTGAATCCCTTTTCTGGTGTGAAGAGCCTCTGCCAATGTTTGAGTTGTGTATGTTCCACTGATAATGATTATCCTGTCTGCTGTAAGAAGGTACACATTTAGTTGTATGCATTGCTAAGTGAACAGCATCTTCTGCTAGCACACATTTGCCAGAAGAGGCTACAGGATAAGGCAGGTAGACTTGATTCAGATGTTCAATTTCTGGTCACACCAAGTGTCCCAGATACGACACTAAGGGATGTAAGCGCAGACAGGAGAGGGATTTACGCACACAGTGTTGAAATACATTTTTTGTGGGCAAATATACAGCTGCTGGAAGACAATAGAACAGATGCTGGTAAGGAGCAGGTTTAGTTTTCCATCTCCAAAGACGTCAGGAGCTGGTATGAAGGCAGTCCTACCCCTACAGAGGTAAATACCAATAAGTAAGGCAGACATGTGAAGTCTTCTCTCTTGTAATGCTGTGCTTCTACCATTAATATGACTATATAGAATTGTACAAACAGTGGCAACTGTTCTGGGAAATAAAAGTTGCAGGTGCTGTATCCAGCTGGAGACTGTGAGCAGTCTTATTTTGTACCCAAAACCTAGTGCACCAGGACCTGCATGGAAGATCCCTTCATCCAAAAGAAATGCAACAAAAGGTCTTTTGCTTGTAGCATCCTCTCAAGGACATTAAAGCAAAGGGTATCTATTCTTGAACTAGCTAGTCTTGCTATAACATTTGATGGGGATTCTAAATAAATAATGTATTCTCCTTTTTTCTCCTAAGTTTTCAATTTGCAATGGGACTAATAATACTTGCCCCTTGTAGCAAAATACTAGGAGATGCTGAGAAGAACGCTGTGTAAGTTCTAAGTACTTAATGTAATCAATAATTCTACAATATGATAGACTCCTCACTTCAATCTAGTGCACTTAAAAAAAAAATTATGTACTCTAAAGATAATTTCCCAAACACTATCCTTGAAATCAGAGGATTCAGAGATAGAGTACTTAACTAGATTGCAGGAATGCATGCCATTTCTAGTCCTGTAATTAGGCAACAGAGCAGATCTAATCACTTCATTACTGTAATGACAGCTGCTACAGGAAGCCCAAAACCAGAGAGAGAAATAGGTTACCACACAGGTACCTCAGAATGTGTTTAAGCATGACTGCTAATAGAGCTGCATACTTGGACATTTTTGTCTGCTATTTGCCTTTTCTCCTCATCAACAGCTTGAGCTCAATAGCCTGTCTGTGAGGCACAACTGGTGTTGACCAGCTCCCTGCTGCACGGGAGGCTCAGGGGAAGCAGCCGCACCAGCAGGGCTCGAGACTTCCCTGTCTCGAGCAGATCAGGAAGTTTTGCTATATATATAACATGAAATTCCAGTGTGTTTAATTTGATTAGTTTGATGCTTTTTCTATGGAACTTTACTCCTCCATAAACACATAATTAAGGACATGCACATTTAATAACCACTGAACATGTATGCACAGAGCTTTGCCTTGGCCTATAGCACTGTCAGAGTCTAGGACTTGTATGGAATATGCAATACCCAAAGCCTTGCAAATGATGGAATAAATTCTGCTTTCGCTGATTTAATTTATGTTTAATGAATATTGAATTTGTTTGTATTTTAAAGAATTGCAAAATCTAATGTAAATACCAGGAGAAGTATGGGATGGGTCCTGGGTACCACATGAGGCATCTGCCTGGTCTTACAGATGTGTTAAAAACATCAGATTTTAAATAAACTGACTATTTCTGTCAGATTTCAGCCACACTCCCTGAAATGCCCTCAGGCACGTCAATAGCTTTATTTTGGTTTATTCTTTTAAAAAATATTGGCCATCAAGATGTTCTTAATGGACTTCATTTTAACCTAGTCCTCTACTCCGTGAGTCTGAATTTCTTGTGTGTAAATCTAAGCTTTATTTGTTGTTTGTTTACTGTGGTGATTTAAAGAATTCATCATTTTTCCACCATCCTGAAAATCTTATGTCATCTTATTAGATGGGAATTGTCCAAAAATTTCATTCCTTTTTTCCAAATTCTCTCATTTCATGATGTTTCATGATACCATGACATCAGCAGAACACATAATTGCAGGATTACACCAAGATCAGTATGTACAACCTGGCTACTTACAGCTCAGCATCTAATTTCACACATAGTCAGGGAAATGAGCAGTCTGATTTCTAAGGATACTGAGTTCCCTCAACTCCCATGGATTTAAGCAGCAGTGAGATATGTTCAGCAACTTCAAAAGCTTTTAATTAATGTTATGGACTTTGATATATAATAGTTGGCACCTAAATTCTGAATTCAGTTTTCATTTTTTTCTTTCATCCATCTATCTATCTATGTATCTATCTATCTTTTAATCTATCTTCTTTAACAGAGGAGAATTCAATTACTGGGTTCTGCACTAGTGGGCCAGTCCTAGATTAAATAAATTATCTTTAGTATAATTTAATACAATACATAACTAAGTATTTTTAGTATAATTTAATTCACAACAGTTATCAATTATCTCATGTTTATAGATGCATCCCATTCTCAATAGCTATGCCTTATATGCTGGGACTAGGAGTTGCAATTTGCCAGGACAATTTCTGACAACATGACATCACAGGTATTATCCCTCAAAATGCCAAGCAAGCCCTTGAAGTTACTCTACACAAATGGAGTGGCAAAACCCATCCTTTTCTGGGGGAAAAAAGAGAGAATCTCATCTTTGTGCTGTAACACAACTTGGCATCCTGGTCACCACAAAGTCTGAATTCTCATTTCAAAAAGATCAAAGTTTTATGGTCTACTCAGACAGTATAAACTGGTCTATAGTGCTATAAACTGACGTCGAGAAGCAATGCCTTAAAGGCAAGTAAATAAAAGAGCATTTTGTTACACTTACTTTTAAAGTGTGTTTAAATGAAACTTTTACTATCACGGCAGGAATCTATAATATTTGTAAATCTCCTTTGTTTTAGCCACTGCTATTTCCTTAGCCTCATGCAAGAAGTTTGAAAACTTTGTATCCCAGTAAAACACTTGTTCTGACCAAAGAAAAGAGTTAGAGCAGATATCAGGAGTTAAGGAGAAAAAGCACAACTACCTGGTTTGTTGCGTGAATTCCTGCATCTAAAGAGGAAGAGCAGAGGACAACTCCTATTAAACCAGGATTACTCACCATCAGTCACATACCATACTTTGGCCAGGAAACTAACAAGTGATAACATCTCATGGTCACAGCTTTACTGACATGCATGCAAGATTTCACAGCCCTGGAAAACTGATTGTCTCAACATGCAGAGTTGGAGGCGGCTGAACACATGTTTAAACACAGCTGATGCTATCAGTGTTCACGAAATCTGTGACAAGTGTGGGCAGTTCTTTTCAGAGTATCATGCAAGACCAGTCATGTACAGATCGTGCATTATGCATCGTAGCTGCTGATGTTCTCCCTTGCTCAGCTGCTAGGCAAAATATCCTCCTCTGCTTATGTCACAGACTCAGCGTCGGGACCCTGCTAGCACCAGAAGGCTTTTAACATGGTGATAGATATCCAAGAAACCTTTATTTTTGTTTGCTAGCAAATCCTGACATGGCAGACTAGAGAATCCATAGATACCTGTTGAAACATTTACTTTATTTCCAAGAAGAAATTTGTACTGTACAGTCAATAGCTTGCTGTTGCACCCTGAAAGACTTCACCCACACTAGCAAGCCCCATGGTATATTTGGGCTTGAACCACACGGAGCCCAAGTAGGTACCAGTATTTTGTTTGTCGTTGCAGCACTTCTCCAAGACTTTTTGAGCCCACAGTCTCTGTGAAGCCTTTGTGGGAAAGGGATCTCCCTGTCTAATTACTTCCTTTAAGAGGACCAGTACTGCCCCCTCATGTGAGCAGCTCCATGGCTAAGACACTGCATTATCAAACCTATGCCTGTTGGCTCTCTGCAGCAGATGGGCACAAATTCCTCTTTCCAAAAAAAAACCAGTGAACAAACAAACAAAAAAAAGGCCCCACAATTCTATGTACATTTTAGTTCAACTTGATTTAGATGTAATACTCAGGTGCAAAAATAGCCATTGCCTACACCCTTTGCTTCCTTATCACTCTTGACTATTCTTGAAGGGCAGTCAGAGACTTCAAAGATGTTAAAGGTCACTTTCTAGCAGCAAGCACCTTCTCTGAAAAATACAGGATTTTTCTTCTTCAGCTGGCTTTACACTTCTGATCTGTTCTCTTTTATTCTCCTCTCTTTCACACAAGCACTAACACCTAAGTTCAAGCATGCCAATGACGGATACTAAAATAGAGGTGAAGAGAACTCTGTAAGCACCTCCAGCTCCACCTGTCAGGCTCATCACATCAGCCATGAATTCCTCTGCCCCAGGCACAGCCACCTCCAACTCCAGCAACTCCGTTCCCCTGGGCTGTAGCCATATATTTGCCCGAGGGTAAAATAGTTGAACAGATAATCATACAAAATTAATGACGCTCTGTCATCAGCTTTGTTTCAGGTGCAAGAATTGTGTCTGCAGTGTCTGGTAGGCTTTGCTGTAATTTGAAAGCAAAAGACAACAAAGAAGACAAACAAGCCCCACTTTCACTGAAATGCATGCCAAATCAAAGAGCAATCTGAAACTGCATGGTGAAAATTGCTAAATGTTCACACGTGTGATAATTTAGTCAATCAAAGAAGTCTTCTGATCTAAGTTCACTTTTATTATGTAGATATATTTTTTGTTGCATACCAGCAGTTTACATTAGACAGGATAAATTAGTCAATAAGCCTGTTTTTGAAGGGCAGTACAAAAGTGAATTTTCCAGACTCTGGAAGAACATTGCACTTCAGAGGGTAGTTCTGAAAATGAACATGGCTGTTGATTCATTTTAGGCAGGCAAAATATAATCTAAAGGATATTTGGAAGTTGCAAGTCTGAACAAAAGCAGAATGAGAATGGTGTTACCACAAAGAGAGAAAGGCTCAAAGTTATTCAGAAGAAAGAAAAGGGGATCCATTTTGACTAGATAAAAGTGCATTGAAAGGCATCCAAGAAGAGAACTACCAGTTTGAGATGGGCAACAGAAGGAAAAATATAACAGCAAATTCCTGAATCTATCTGGTATATATCTAAACCAGAAATAGGAATGAGATAATGAGTGAAAAGAATAAAGAGAAAGACACAGGAGGGTGAATAGGGTCAATAAGTAGTGACTGTTATGAAAACCTGTTGAAAAAAGCTTACAAGAAACCATAAAACTAGAAGATGCTTGCCACAAGCATCAAGGTATCACAGCATATCAAGGCAAATAGAACCAACAGTGATAAAAAATCAGAGGGGCATTGAGAGGAAGAGTTGAGAAATTTGAAATACTAAAGGTACAAAGTAAAATAGTTTCCATTTCTGAGAAGTGCTACCATTTTTGTGGAGCTGTGTTAAGATATAGTAAAAATACATTTTTAAAAATTCTATGAAAAATAATTACCTCGATTCTAAGAATGCACATGACAAGGTAAGAAT
Source organism: Aphelocoma coerulescens (assembly GCF_041296385.1). Lineage (NCBI taxonomy): Eukaryota > Metazoa > Chordata > Aves > Passeriformes > Corvidae > Aphelocoma > Aphelocoma coerulescens. The sequence continues at coordinate 31,868,812 of NC_091014.1, read as the reverse complement.
CAAATAGCCTGCCTTTACAACCATAACAGGAAAGATGGTAGCAAACACATCAAATCAATGATCATTCACCTGATAGCCTGATATATGTTTTGTTTTAAAGAAACAAAGTAGTTTCCTCTTATCCCCTACAGCAACACCACCTGACCCCATCCACTATGTAATACACACTTTTATTCAACAATCTGGGGGAGAGATTGATTTTCAGTTTACCATATATAAGTCTAACGGAGTCAGAGTGGATTGCAAATACCTTCTTTTCTGCTTTCAGGCATGGTACCTTGCACTGAGGGCTGGATGGGGAGTGAAGCCTCTGATTTGCACTCCAGTCCCACATCTTTTGTCAATCTGAAATTCCTCTGGAACTGCATATGATTCTGATGTGAGCCCCAAGAGGTTTATTCACATGAGTAAGCTTAAAAGATCAGTCCTTGGCTTAATGTCCTTGTTCAGCTAGCTCTTCCTCAGGCTTCACTTTCAATACTGGGATGATAGGGTTCTTGTCCTAGCAGGGTGCAATAGGTGCTAATTAAATTACTGTTTGCACAGCTATTCACGTTCAGAGAACTCTGGGGTCCTCAGCACAGGAGACACATGGGGCTGTTGGAGCTGGAGGGCCATGATGATGATCACAGGTATGGAGCACCTCTCCTATGAGAAAAGGCTGAAAGAGTTGGTGTTGTTCAGCTTGGAGAAAAGAAGGCTCCAAGGAGACCTTACTGTGGCCTTTCAGTACCTAAAGGGCGCTTATAAGAAAGAAAATGACAAAACTTTTAGCAGGGCCTGTTGCAATAGGACAAGGGGTGATGGTTCTAAACTAAAGGAGGGTCAATTTAGATTAGATATAAGGAAAAAGAGGGTGGTGAAACACTGGAAGAGGTTGCCCAGAGGGGTGGTAGATGCTCCATTCCTGAAAACATTCAAGGTCAGGCTGGATGGTGCTCTGAGAAACTTGATGTAGCTGGGGATGTCCCTGTTCATTGTTGGGGGTTGGACTAGATGACCTTTAAATCTCCTTCCAACCCAAACTGTTATATGATTCTGTGAACTGCCGTACTGAAAAAAAAAAGTGGTGAAAGCACCAAAACAGGAATCCAATTTGTATATGCAAAGTCAGTAATTTGAAAACCACAGTTCTTCATTTGTGTCATCTGCGTTTTTGGCCTGACATTTAGGAGACTCAGTAGTGGAAATTCCAGAGCAAGTACCTCAAGAAGCTTCTGAAAGAGTTGCCATGAAAGCTTCCCAGAAGCCATTACCCTCCACGGGTGGCCAGGCAAACTGCCCCCAAACCCACACGCTCCATCATCCCTTCATTCGTTGCCTTGTGATACCCCATGCAAGTCATGTGTTCGGTAGAGGAGGGAGCCAAGGACAGCTGCAACACCATTTTGCTTCAGGTTAGTTCTTAAAAAGTTTTTTCCAAGACAAAAAGCTCATACAATGCTTTCTAGAGATTAGTATGGAAATAACAAGCTACAGCATCGAATTCCCTGTTCATTTTGCTTTGCCCCAGCAGGAAATGCTCTGACCTCTTGCACAAATGGCAGCATTTTGAGCATATACATTTTGCATAACAAAACAGGGAATCGGGTAACACAACAATGTCCCCAAACCATTTCAAGCCACAAAAATCTGGCCTTTCTGCCAGGATGGGTTCTCCTATGGCCAACCGTGGCCTGAAAAGAGAGAGAAAAATGATTGTTGCTGTAAAAAAGAGTAAAAACTTAAGGGTTTTTTTTTTTAAAAAAAAAAGGTGCTGAACGTCCATGCGACCGGGGAGCTGGGCGTGCCGGGGGCCCGCGGGTGCCCAGCCCGGACACGTGGGGCTCCGCGCAGCCTCCGCGTCCCAGCACCTGGCGGCGCGGCCCCGGCCCCGGCCCCCGCCCCCGCCCCGGCGCGCTCCCGCCAGCCCGCCCACCTCCAAATGCACACATCCGCGGCGGGAGGAGGAAGGGCATCTTGCCCGCTTTCGCCAATTTAATTTCGCGCCCCATCCTCGCCCCTTTTTCTTCTCCTTTTTTGGTTTGTTGTTGTTGTTGTTTTTTTGTTTGTTTTTTTTTTTTTTTTTTTAATTTAATTTTATTATTATCCTTGTCATTATTTGTCGGGGTGCTCCAGCCGTCTCCCGGCGGAAAGGGTGGATCGCTTCTCAGAGGATCCCCGCGGCTCCTGGGGAAGGTAGGCAGCAGCTAATGCAGTCGGAGGGATGCGGCCGCGGCTCCCCGCGCACCCTTTGTCTCCGCGCCGCGGCCGCGCAGCGCGGGCCGGAGCCCGGAGCCCGCCGCCGCCCGCGCTTTGTCCCCGCCGTCTGCCCAACCCTCCCCCCATCCCCGCAAAACGTGTCTGCTCGCCCCCGGTGCTGCCCAGTGCGAACCCTAAAAATGCAGGCAGCGAGCCGGGAGGCGCTGGGGGAGCCCGGCGGGGCGGAGGAGACGAGGGAACAGGGCGGCCATGCGGCATCTCCCGCGGCCGGGGCGCGATGCTGCCCTAGCCGAGTGCTGAGGCGGGCATGGAAAAAAACCACAAACAAACAAAAACCGCAGAAATAAAACAAAAACCTGACAGTCGGCGGCTCCGGCTTCCGCTGGCAGCGAAAAAAAAAAAAAATAGTATTAATAAATGAGTTTTCCCCTGATGGCGGCCGGGCCGCGCGTGCCGCAGCCCCCGCCGTGCCCTGGGAACGTTCCTGGCTTTCCCTTAAACCCAGCACTGCCACGGGGTCAGTGCAAGTTTTACGGAAAATGCAGGCTGGGCCCACGGTACGCACGCGTGTGCATGGTGCCCGTAAATACATAGTACCGGCTGAGGTACTGCTGGTAATGAGCACAGGCGAGAACAAAAAGAGGCCGGAGTGAATGCCCGGGTGTGCAGTGGCTCACGTGTGTGTACACGTCCAGCTCGCTCTGGTGGCAGGGGGCTTATTCCATTATTCTGCAGAGTTCGTAGTGCAACCTGTAGCTAGGATGTGTCTGTCTCCTTGTGAAAGAGGAGACGATGAGGTGTGTTTTGTTTATGTGACATTGGAAGGACTGAAATAAACCCTGGATCTGGCAGCTCGTTTTATGGAAGGAGAAGCTATAGCCTTCTTGTGCCACCCGCTGAACTCACCTCATGTCCTTACGCTGTTCAGTGTCCCAGACCGCTGTGGGGCATTTCTACCAGCCTCTAGTCCAAATTATAAATAGGAACCTGTGCTTTAAGGTGCTTCATTCACCTTCTGGTTTGTTTGGCTTTCATATGTGCTTGAAAGGCAAACTAACATAGAACAAACATTGTTCTAAAAGTATAGTGTAAGAAAAAGATACATGTTAGTTGATAAAATATATTGCAGGAATAAAAAACAAAACAAAGAAAAAATTCCCTGCATTCTGAGTCTAACCTTCAGAAATCAAAAGTAAAAGCAGCGACAGGAGGAGAAAGAAATCCTTCATCTAAATTTTACTTCATTTGCTACCAAAACACCAACTTTGTTTAAAAAGCCTCTGAAAAGAAATTCCATCTGTTGCTGAAGGATATAGGTATGAGTAAGTGCCCTTTCCAGGCTAGGAGCCCCTGCCGAAATGGCGCTGAAATCCGCTTTGCAAAACCTGTGTGAAATCTCCGAACTGCCATATTGCTGGTAAGCAGAGGCCTTCTGCTGAGGCTCGGTGGAAATTCACTGACTAAAGTGGGATCTGCTTCACTGTCATACGGAATGACTCCTATTTGACTTTGCCTTTTTGGAAGGTCGGGTTTTTTTCTTTTTAAGAGGCACCATAGAGAGAGCACTTCACTGAAGCACACTGCAGCATCCTCTGTCTTGTCACTTGAGACTATTTATGCTGTAGTTGGACCAACGGGGCTCTCCAGCCCGGGTGAGGATGGGAGACAGTTGCTGGCAGTGAGCGCCAAGCTGCACACACCCGTATGCAGAGGATTATCTCTGGAGTTGTTTGAGGCTTTCTGCAGACTGCTGTAAAACATGGAGGATCGATTGTCCTTCGTGCCCAAATCCTGCTTTTTACAAGGATTTTAAAGGATGGAAGGGGGAGGCAGTGCTCTCTTGGCCTTCCTGCCTGCAGGCTGCTCATCCTGGGTCTCTGTCCTACATTTTGTCTGTGTTAGCTGTTTTGGGAGGTTGTTCTTTAGCAGGGTAAGAGTGGTGACCGAGAAGAAATGGGACTCTCCTTCTTCCTGTGCTCTCCTCTCTCTTTTTAGCATCTTGCTCGGTTCTGTTGGAATCTGCATAGCGAGCAGCATGACAATAACCGTCACTTAAAAGTTTTGTATTGTGAAGGCAGGTGTATGTTGTGGAAATATTTAAATATTTTAAGCCTGAATTCAGTTTTCTTTCTGATGCATACTTACTGCTGTGACCTTAATCCAGTCCAAGAAGTTTGAGCAGCTGCTCTTGGGAAAACGGGCAGCTTTTTCATGTTTTGCAGTTAACTCTCATAGTATTTGTCCAAGCTTATCAGGTAAATACTGCTCTGAGTCTCTTACAGTCAAGAAAATTGAGGCAGAGAAATTACTTGTAAACTGGGGCAGAAGAAAAGTGAGTTACACATGAACTTACACAAAGGATTCTTCCTTCTGTAGTACAAAATTTATTTAAATGGGAATTTCAGAGCTGCCGTTTAACCCTTAGAAATACATCTGGGTAGTGTGTTTTGTTGCAGTGACCCATAAAGCCCCACTCATACAGCATTTCCACTTTCTGTGGAAGACAAGAGTGCGTTTATTTGTGGTGGTGTGTTGTGGGATCTCTTCTGCTGAGAGGATTTCACAAAGAAATATAATTAGGAAAAAATGTGACTATGTTCCTTGCCAAATGCCTTTCCTAAATTGACTGGGAAGGGCTCAAAACAAAAATGTACTTAAAACCATTTTCTTTTATGGCTCATCTTTAAGTGTTTTGCCTAAAGTAATGAATCACTGGGTGAATCAGACTGGGATTTTATGGTTTCTTATTTGCCTGCCTTTGATCAGCTGAGTAGCCTGTCGAGACTTAATTTGGGACTGTCTTCCCTTTCTTTATGGCAGCATGGAAGGGCAGTGTGGAGAGCGATGGGGCAGAGTAGGAGCATTTTCCTATTGCAGCACAAGGTCATGCACTACCACGAGGAAGGTTGACAATCCACATTTGTTCTCATCACTTCTGTTTTACAGCATGCTTTTCTGAGCTTCCTTACCAAGACTTCTGTCACTTGTTTTCCCACCCCCCATCGTATCTTTTAACTGTTTGCGTCCTGCATGCCGTGGGGGCTGTGAGAGAGAGGAGCCTGGGGATGAGAGGTGGTGGCTTGCAGACACCAAGCAAACGGCTGCAGCAGCTCGAAGGCCTTCCGGCCGCCACGCTGCCCTCATCCTGGCACCGTTGCCGATGGGCAGGACAGGCGTGGGCCAGCACCTTTTTGGTTCTCTGTGGTGCCCTGGGCCCAGCCGAGACGCCACTGGGGCCATGGTGAACCCGCTTCCTTCCACTGCTCCTGTGGCTGCAGCCTGCTGCAGAGGGGCAGAGCTGAGGAGCTGGAGGCAATGACATTTCAAGCACTGCAGATGTTTGCTCAGTGAATGTGAGTCAGTTTTTAATTTCCAAGCTCTTGTTATCTCAGTGGCTCTTCTCTAATCTCTCCATTTTGTCCTTCCTGTAGATGAGGAGTAAATCTGGAGCTTTATGTTCCTCATGTCAGGTGTCACTAACGTGGAACAAAAAGGAGATAGTTGCTTCCCTGCCTCCCAATGTGATACTGTTACGTATAAAGCCTATTCTTGCTTTTTGTCATTGAGGTGAATAGTCTGTACAGAGAGTTTCAGGCTCCATGTTTCATTATTTATATCCATGATGTCTTACTGGTTATATCGCTCTCCTTTGAAAGAATTTTCAAAAGTATGAGCAAAGAAAGACGTATCACATCTCAGGCTTTGCAGGAATAAAAACAGCTTGTGTGAAACTCAAGTGCAGGGTTCTGATGACTTGTAACCAACCAAGAGGAGTTCTTGCAAAACTCCTTTTGAAAAGAAAGTTGAGTCACATTTTGTCTTCTGAGCAAATTAACTTGAATTCCATAGTTAAAAGTGCTTAGTGTGTCTTGGATATTTACCAGCCCCAAGACAGTTGGACTGTGGGAAGCACACAGTGAGTGAAGTGCCCAGTGAGCGTGAAAGGGCACATTGCAGAAACCATACCCAGAGATGGACTAGATGTTGTCCAGCTTGACCACTTACCCAAATGCCTCTCACATACTGGGTCAGCTTTTGGGCAGCCATATACCTTAAGATGACACTTCTTGAACCGTGTCATTTATAGGATATGAAAAAAAAATGGCACGTGAATTAAGAGGTTGTGATTACTACCAGGAGTGATCTAAAAAGGACATGATGTTCTTTTTAGAAACACAACTTCCGGTGACATGTTTTCTGAGATTACACCTCTTCCATCCTAGAAAGGATTCATGCATAAACCAGAAGAAATAAAGATAGATTGTCTGTAGTATCATATTTTTTTTTCAAATACGAAGTTTTTGATCCCATTACTGCTCTTATGGAATTTTAACAGTCTAGAAAACTGGAGTTGCAGGGATTTTTTTCTTACATTTCACAAGTCAACAGAGAAAATTACCACAGTTCTTGGAATGTGTTTTAATGGCTTGTGAAGGTCTCAGTGCCCTTGAAAATAAGAAACTCATTTTATCTTCTTGTGTCATCTCATAGTCCTCTTGAAGTTGTGACCAGTTGTAATCTTTCCCATATTCTGCAAGGAGCACACAACAAATAAATTATCTGTAATGGCTTTAACAAGACATATCATGGGATGTTTAAAGAGAAAGCTAAGCTCCTAGGCCAGAGCAGTGCTTTTTCTACCAAACAGAATGTCTAAACAGAGGGGCTGGCTCAGCTACCAAACACAGACCCTTGAGGTTCCTTTCGAAGGGTCATTAGCTCTTTGCTGGTTTTCTCTTGGGGTGATGCCTTCAAGAAGGAGCGCTTGCACATCTGAATAGAAAAAATTTGAAGTAAGAGCAAAATTCTAATTTCTCCTTTATGATTTACTAGGTGTATGTCTGGAAAGAGAGGTTTGATGGCAGGTCTCTGGAAGTTTTCCTTTTGAGAGGTTTAAGGCTAGACAGAGTAGTAGGCACAGTGACTGAGGTGATTGGGATTTCTGCAGTCACTATTAACATGATTATTTACTGTCTTTCAAGGTGAATTAGGAATAAAGCTCAGTCTAGGAACTCTTGCCAACATAGCATTTTTATTTGCATTGCTTTTAAGACATTTCTTGAATGAAAAGGCCATAAAAGTACAACTACTACCCTGCTGCTTCCCATATAGCTCAGCATCAACGTATGGTGAATTTTTATTAGTTGAAGCAATTTTGGGTTTTTTTCCCACAGCACTAGTGGCACGTACACCTGAGGTGGCAACTTGCTTAGCTCAGCTACCCCAGTGTTGAATCTCCTTTTGGGAGCAAAGCTATTGCAATTGCAGGGAACAGCTCTGTGTTACTGCACACCCCTCCCATGGGTAGGGATGGGGTTGTCCTCCAGCAGCACCAGGCTCTGCTGTAGAGGCCAAGTGACAGGCCTGGAGTGGACACCTCACTTGTGGGGAATGAAGCTGATTGACATGAACCCTAACCTTTGTGATTTTAGATTTTATTTAGACTCTGATTCGTCACATGGGTGAATTCCAAATTTAGAGTAGGTGATTTGGGGATGAAATTCGTGTGACCACCAATACTCCATTGACTGTGGAGGGTGCCCCGAGTAATTAGCAGTGACAAAGGGTTTTCTCTGTATATCTCTAAGATATCAATGAAGTTATCATTACAAAAATTTTGTGATTTGCATAGTGTTTTATTCCAGGTATCACACTTGTATCACCCTTTGTCTCTGAATCTTCAAGCACCTCACAAACGGAGTGTTAGTGTTGTTCTTATCATCTTAATTTGGTAGGTGGAGGTGCTAAGGACATGTTGGTGTTAGTTTGCCAAAGATCTGTGATGAGTTCATGCCATGACAATGAAAACTTCAGTTCCCAGCCCCACCACTCTCTCCTCACCCACCTCATGTTTTGACACTGACATCAGGTTTTCTCATACTTGGAAGTGCTATGCATTATTTCATTAAATAATTTTGTTTGTTTGTTTCAGGGTTTTGTTTTGGTGTTTTTTTAGTAAAGCACTTACCTAGCAAGAAGCTGAGGTATATTCAAAAATGTGCCTAGTGTCATGCTGCTTCATGAGCAGCTCGTCTGACTGGAACATGGACTCTGCTGAAATGATTGCTGGTTTTTCAGCTTGCTCTAAGATCTTGCTCTGTCTTAGAGAATCACAGAAAGATTTGGGTTGGAAAAGACCTTCAAGATCATCTCGTTCCAACCCCTCTGCCATGGGCAAGGACACCTTCCACTACACCAGGTTGTGCAAAGCCCTATCCAGCCTGGCCTTGAACAGTTCCAGAGATGGGGCATCCACAGCTTCTCTGGGCAACCTGTTCCGGTGCCTCATGACCCTCACAGCAAAGAATTTCTTCCTATTATCTAACCTAAACCTGTCCTCTTTCAGTTTAAAGCCATTCCCCCATTTCCTATCACTACATGCCCTTGTGAACAGTCTTCATTCAGTTAGTTCTCTGTAGAAACAGAGTTCTGGTTGAAACAGACAAAGATTGTCACTTTTGCCTGGGAAAGACTGCTTGGGAATAAAGCAGGGAGCTGTGTTCCTGCCAGTCTGGTCCTGCAGTGTTTCAGGGGCAGAGGGCGAAGCTGGAGCCACACGTCAGTGAGCTGTGCAGCCGGCTCTCCAGCGTGCTGCTTACCTCACACCACTGCTAATTTCAGCACCTGCTTTTGAAACACTTAATGGGGAATTTATTAAGTGCAGGCAATGTCAAGGCAGTTCTGAAAATCCTCCTGGGCATCATGATGCAAAACGGTGCCCAAAGGAAAAGCTTCTCTGCTTGAATCTCAGATGAATCTTTACACAGGTTTTAAAATGCCAGGGGACACAGATCCTGGTACAGAGGTTGACAGGTCTCTTAAGAAATTGTTTATTTTAGGAACTCATGGTCACAAGAAACTTCAGGATTCAGTGGGCTTGGTCCTTGCCACCTCAGCAGTCGCTGTCTCCTGTGGCTTTATCCTTTTATAAAAAGATTGTGCTTCTCTTCCAAAATAGGTAGACTATTTTATCCCTGCAGCCTCCAGGAAGACTGATCCAGAATGCTAAAACCACCCTCTGCTTGCCAGTCTGCATTTATTTATCAGCAGCCTAAGTCAATTTTTTTTTTTTTAATATTTTATTGTGCCAACATTTTAATACCTGAGCAGTTTTCTCCTGGTATCTGTAGTGGAAATCTCTTCTGCAGAGGAGTCAAAAAGTACCCAGTCCACACACTCCTTGCACCCGGCCCTGCCGGTCACCACAATCACATCCTGCCCTGCTGTTAGCCTCGAGGCTAGCCTTTAAACTTGGCACGTGAAGTTTGGACAGGGTGGGCTCTTGGGGAATTGTTAAGAGCATGTGTAAGCTTTAAAATGGCATTTCTGAGAAAGTATTTACAGGGAAAAAATTGGTCGTTTGCAAAGCCTTCTTCTACATGGTGGGGATGTGGTATGAAACAGAAGTACTGGCTTCTGTAAACTTAATTTGAAACAGGCAGATGTCATAACTGAACGAGTGAACTACATCCTCCTGTCTTGCCCTGCAAGAGCTGGGGGTGCTCGTGCCTCTTTGGTTGCATGCAAGCAGTTTGATGGATTTGAGGTAGCCCTGAGAATTTAAAAATATCCCCAAATTAATCTGGCATCTGAGGGTTCACCATGTACCCCAGGCTGAATAGTTGTTTGACAATACTACAGGAAATTCATTCACAAAATGGGAATTGAGAGAGTTGTGGTGCAGGAGCTTGTTTGTGAGTAGCATGCTGTTGCCTCACTACCACGCTGGAGTTGTAGCTCAGCCGAGAGTGATTGGACTCTGGAAAATATTGGTCTTTCAGTTGATTTGCATTGCTGATGAGAAAGTATGTCACTGTAGCAGACTTCTCTGATCTGCCTTTGGTGTTATTCTCAGTGCTTTTATGGAACACATCTATCAGAGGAGAGATCACCTCATCTCTAGATAATAACTGCTTGACACAAGGTATACGTTGCTCTTTCTTTCTGTGATACTTGAGCTTAGGGATTTAGGTTTTTTCTCTTTCTCTCTTTGTTCATAACAAGTTTAACCATACAAAAATTTAAACAAAGCATCCTCTTCATCTCTGCTTTCCCAAAAATCCTTAACACATTAGAATACATGTATTAGTAGAACAGAGTACTGGGATAACTCTATCCCTCTTTCCATCACACTTAGTATCAGCATGGATGTGTATTTTATATTCTTAAGTAAGAACTGGGAACATACAGAAGACAAACACCAAATACTGAATTGGGACTTGGACAAGCAAGTAATTTTTATTCCTTAATTTGTAGGAGGTTAATCTTTTTCCTGAAACAAGCCGGCTTGGTTTGCTCACAAGTTTTTTAAAAAAATACTGTGTTCAGCAGTTGATTGCAGGACAGGGTAAATTTGTAAGGTTAGTGAGGTTGATCTCATTAAGACATACAAGGTTACTACTGTTCTGAAATTCATTTAGGTCATAACCTGAGGTCCATCTAACAATACAAAATTGGTTGGTATGGATGGTCCCTCCTGCGCAGGTTTCACTGGTTTCTTCTGGAGATGTTGCCTGCTGTTGGTGGTATACATCTTGGATTTTTTTCTTTTGTTTTATTTAGGTTGCTGACACTGTGGCTGCAGTTTACTCACAAGATACCAACCAAACACTAGTATTTGAAGAACCACTTGGATAGGTGCAGTTCCTCACCCAGTATGCCTTTCAAAGCTGGATTAGAACTGACCGAATTGCAGAATATGACTGTCCCTGAAGATGATAACATCAGCAATGATTCAAATGATTTCACAGAGGTGGAAAATGGCCAGATAAATAGGTGAGTATTTTTCCACTGACGTTGCCTCTGCTAAGAAATGCACTGTTTAAAAACAGCATTCTAATTTTCAGTATATGTCTTGAATTATTCATTACCAAGTCATGCTCCATTTGAAGATGTAATTTGAATTTCATACGTAACATCTGTTGGGCATAGGCTGCAATAGCAGATAAAGCTAACAGAGTAGCAATTTATTCATCATTTCAAATCCTTCAAATTAGTCTAATAAAATTCACAAACATACAATGCAGCAAAAAGCCAACATTTTGAAATGTCTGCTTGCACACAGCAAAGAAGTAATAACAATACAACAGCATAATTTTTGGCAAGTCTCTTAGTTGACCTTTGATCTCTGATATGATGATTTTAACCTGCCTGGCCACCTCTGTTTATCCAAGCTTCTGGGGAGTTACAGCTGGTGTGGTTGGCAGCAAATGTAGGTCCAGTCTGTATTTGCAATTTGGCAAGCTAACCTGGGCAGAGGTTTGTTCCCTCGAGGCAGAGGTGTCAAGAAGATGATAAAACAGAGTCTTACACCTAACTCAGATCAAGTTTAAAATATGCATCAATATTGGTGAAAATTATTAGTTACAATTATTACCAGTACAATGATTAGGCTGTTAGCTTTTTCTGTAGGCTTTCAGTCATTTCTGAAGAGCTGCCTTTTCCACTAGAGAGCAGTTCTTCAGACCTTCCTGCCAGCCTCCGACAGGTGCTGAGCCATCCAGTTTACAGCAAAGGCTTGTTGACAGACCCTGTTTGTATTTTGTGAGCTGTGAAATAGGAAGCTCTGTTTTGATCAAACTTCCTGTTCAAATATTGCAAACCAAGGTGGAGCACAGGGCCAGTCAGTACCTGCATGGGGCACCAGCCCTGCTGGGAAGCCTGTGCTGGCACATCATTCTGCTCCCTACTGTGGGGCTGCCACCACCTATTTTAGGATCTTTAAAATCTTCTTCTCTTGCTCTTTCTTCCTGTTGGCAGCATCTTTGCTGGCTACACGAGAAACTCGCTTTCTAGAGTTAAAACAAAATTCAGAGCTGTTTTTTCCCAAGGGAGGTTAGAGGCAGTTGTGGCACTCAGCTGCATGGGTGGACAAGGATCTTGGTGACAGGTGTGGGAATAAGCACCCAGCACTGTCCACACCGTTCACATAGCAAAACCAGCCAGCCGTACCGTGGGACGGGGCAGGGGGCCCAGGCTGGTGGCGGGGGTGAGCCCCCCCAGCAGGAGAATGCCAGCCCATCCCCGCCCGCCCCGGGGAAGTCCTGGGGCCGCCACAGCAGGGCGGGTGGTGCTGTGACCGCAGCGCAGCTGCGCTGATGAAGATTAGAGCTGGTCAGGAATTTCTGATGCAACTGCTTTGATGGAAAGTGCTGAAACGAAACACAAACCACTTCTGTTTAAAAAAAAAAAAAAAAAAAAAGGGCAGGAGCAAGACAAAAAACCCCTCCAACTTTGCCAAAACAAAACAGTTCCAGTATGAACCTGCTTGCTTTCCTGCTGGTTCATGTTGTAACGACAGGAGCTTGGGGGCTGACAGTGGTAAATTCACGCCCTGGAGCTTGTCGAGGATTTATATCCTTGAGACAAGGAGTGGCTGTACTGGGCTAGCTGTGCCTCCCCAGCACTTTGGCTGATGCCATCAGTAACTGTTACGGGGAAAAACCCTGCTGGCGCTTCGTTCCCAATGAATGTTTATAGAGGGTGGGGAAGGATCTGTGTGTGCCTGGTCCTTTGTGGTCACAATGTGCTTTGTGGAGTTAGGGCATAGTAAGCGTGGCAAGATACAGGTTGGATCCAGACTGCTGGCAAAAGGAAGAAGAAACGTGCAGTGAGGGAAGAGGGTCAGAAAGTCAGAGGCAGAATTTCTGATTGCTGTTCTGGCTCTTAGGGCAGATTAACATATTCCTCAATTTTCTCTTCCTTTCTGGAGAACTCACTTCCTCTGCAGAAGAAAGATCTCTCATCTGGCTGTAGGATATAGCCTATTACAGTTCTCATAGCCTTCTGCCCAGGCACTCATTAGACAGCTACTTGCATCCCATGCATGACGATTTTGCCCTGTATATCCCAGTTTGTTCATGTTCCCCTCAGTGTCCAAACCAAGAGTTTCGAGGCAGCTCTCGGTGACCACAGCTTCCGCTGCAGCAGCACGTTGGCACCAGTGCAGCCCTGCCAGCATCCCCTGGGGCTGGGGCTGTCACTGAGCCACCCACAGCGGGTGCCCTGTGCAAACACCTCCACACCATCACATGTGGCGAGCAGATGGGCATATCCTGCTCTACACCCGTGCTGAACGTGTCCTGAAAGGATGTGGTTAGTCCCTTTCTATAACTATTTTGGCAAACACGTTTTTTGCAGGGAGTAAGAGGTTAACAGGCATAGGGAATAACATGTTTTGTCCTGCCTGGCATGTGATGTGAGGCCTTGTAAAACGCCCAAGTCCATCAAAATCAGTGGGACTTTTTCTGTTGATTTCACTTGAGCTTTAGATTAGATCTGTAATTTTCAACTAACTTATTTTTTTGTTGTTTCAACCTGTTTGATTTTGTACTCTGTATTTAATTTTAAACATTTTTTTCTCTCAGCACATAGTTTTTCAAGCTCAGTGTAGAGCAAGTTTTTAAGGGTCTTTTGGAGATGGTACACCAGACAGAAGCTGATTCCAAATCTGGTTGTAAACTCCAAATATTTCTTGATCTTGGAAAAGAATCCTATATGTTCCTTTGGCTTTCCAGCCTTTTCTGGGCCTAAATATACAGTTATATGTAGGGAGGGGATGTTGATTTGAAGAGGCTGCAGTAAGAGGGGTTTTTCTTTGTATGCAGATGTTGAATGGGAATGTCTTCTGGAAATGTCAGTTCAGAGATTTGCATCAAACCCAGACGTGGATTTTGTGGCTTTAACTATGTCTCTTGGCTATAAAACTTTGCCATCTTTGCACGTAATTGTAAATCAGTATTTAGATAACTTATTCATTTACTATAACTGTGACGATGCTCTCAGGAAGCTGATGTCTGAATGCCTGTCTTGGTTTACAGCTACTAGTAAGTTATCAGCACCCCTTGTTCAGTTAACAAGGTTGTTAGGTATACCAAGATCTGGTCCAAGTTTCATAGTGTAAGTCAGCTCAAGCTTTCTTCTGCATTTCTTGTTCATGCCTGCCCTGGAAATCTTTGCCACTGCTCAAGTTAGCATGCAGTTTAAGAAGCTGCCTGAGGATAAAGTTCTGTCATCTTGGCAAAACTAGCTTTCCCTAACAAATGTTTAAGGCATTGGAAAATACCGTTTTAATTTAATTATGTTTAAACGTATCTGAGATGGCTAAATGGCTTTTGGCTAACTCTTACGGGGGCTTAGCCAAAGTGGTTAGCTTAGGGATATCACCTTAATCAAACATTTCTTATTGAAGTCTTTAAATAAATGAAATTTGGAAGCCATAGTTTAACATCATCCTTTTAAAACCACTTCATCAATAAGGCTATGTTTCTACTTTGCACTAAATCAAACCAGGAAAATAACTAGATTAAGATATCCTTTCCAGGCCAACTGTGAGGCTTCATGCATCACAAGGATGAGCTCATTATATCTTGGCCAGGATATTTCATTAATGTATTTGAAAAGTTTTGTATAGTCTGTTCATACTCGGCTGTGATACAGGAAACAAAACAGGAAAGCAGAAATGTATAAGGACAGGTTATGTCTTTCAATGATGGGTAAAGCAATTGAAATGAAGACAACAAACAGTGCAAATGGATTTCATGCTTGTCAGGGAGTCTCAAGGCTTTGATGGCACAGACAGTCCTACAGTGCATTGCCACAGCACCTTTCACAGTGGCCTCTGATCCTTCGGAGGGCTGGGCAAGGCCGGCATAAACAGGCGTTTCACTTAATTTGTGTCATATTCATAAAGGTCAAAAATACAACGTTCTGTGGCAATGAATGGCTTGTTTTCTAAGCACATCTATTAAGCAGAGCAGATGCATGGCATGGTTTAACTAGAAATTCCAGTATTCCAACATATGTTTCCTTTCATGTGCTCTAGGGGAAAAAAACCACCCTGAAAGGAAAAAAATGTTTATAAAAAGCAATATCTTGATAGATTTTTTTCTCTTGAATTCATTGGATTACCTTCCACCCTTCTGGGTTTTTTTAAATTTTATTTCATTTAAGATCAGTAATATTTTTCATTTATGGAAAACTTGTCTGTCGTATGGTATGGCCATACCAAGCATTGTCCCAAGGCAGGCCTCTCCTCTGGACTTGCAGATTAAGTTGCCTGCAACAGCAGATACAGCCCAGGCAGACCCCACATCCTGCTGTGCTGCATCGCTGCTGAGCTGTCTGGGCAAGCTGTCCTGGGGCTGGGAGGCAGGCCCTGGGAAGCTGCCCATAAAAAAGCTGAGTTCAGTGCTGCATACCTCATAGTTTGGGAGCCCAGTACCTGCATTCCCATGTCTGATTCTGCCCTCCTGTACACATCACACAGCGTAAATGGAGAAAAGTGCAGTGTGACGTCGGAAACACAGGGTGGATGAGGAGCCCAGCTTGTAATAGGAGATGATAGGCTGGGCAACAAGCTCACTCCATTTTTACTGTAGAACTAACTCAGAAGAAAGTACTTTGGATCAGTTTATCAAATCAGACTAGTTCTTTCAAAGTCCCATCCAGAAGGAAATGACATGTTTGTTGACCATAGAAGAAGATACCAGCTTTGCAGAAGCTGTTTATTCTGTCAGAAGTATTCTAATGGAAAGTCCCACAGTTGCTTTTATATTCAAGCAATGTTACTGAAGTGTTATCTTTATCCTGTATTAGTTTTTTAACAATTATTTTCATGGAACTTTAATACCAGAAGGCAACAATAATAGTATCTACAAATTTGTTATTTTTGTAATTATTAAGGGGGAACTGGCTGCTGGGGGATCGGCAGAACTGGGGGGACCAGACTAGTGGCTTCTATCATAACTCTTGACAAAATCTAAAATGACACATGATCTCCATAAATGACAGAAGAAGGCAAAGTCCACAGATGTTCCCAGCAGCAGTTACAAATCCAAAAGAGACAAAACTCTTCTCTGTGCTCCTGCCTGTACAAATTGCCTGCAGGGTGTTTCGAGAGAGAGCTGGAATGTCTTTTTCAAACCATTCACACTCTGCTGCCTGCGTTCAAGAGATGGGCTTTAAACAGACATGAAAGAGAAAAAGCACATGCTCTGAATCAGGTTGAGATTTTATTCCATGAGGAGGAAATACCTGCAAGGTGAGTGTTGGAAAGCTAATTTCGGATCAGTCTATCTTAGAAGTGGTTGCTTTTCACTTCTTAAAACGGTGGGGGAGGTTCAGCCATCTATTCCAACTGTGTTAGGGCTGGTAAATCTGACATCATGTCTATATTTGCAGCAAATTAGTTGCTGAAGTTAGTATTTAAAAAATACAGGATAAGCCTATAGTTATTTTTTATTGATATAAAAGAAATCAAAGCAGACCAATGGGTAGGAGTCCAAATTGAAGAAAACCCAGCTGAAATACTACTTACATTTTGCCATCTGTGCCCAAATTTAAGGCATAAAGACAAAAATGTTAAAGACACAAGGCCCAGTGTGTCATCTGTGGAAGCCAAGTCAGCAGCATTATAGCTGCATGATTTTGGCATAGCCTTAGAAGCTGTGCTAGCATATATATCACTAGTAATTAGGCCACAGCTGGGGCAGTAGGGAAGTTTGCTCAAGCTCTGTCTTTACAAGTTCATGGATTTATTACCAGCCTAAATACTGCTAAATGTACAGAGATGAGGTGTAGTGTCAAGTAACAATTTGAACTATGCATCCCTGGCCAGTAGATGTTTCCCACTGTGGGAAAGGACCAGCAGTGCTTCTCTTTGTGTTCGGTGTTGTTTGTCTGTTTCAATTTAAGAAGAGCCAGCTTAACGTACCTACAGCTAAAATGGGCTCTGACACTTGGTGACAGTCCCTGCTTAGGTATGTGACGTGAACGATAACTGAGGCATTAGCCAGTGCAGACTAAGAACCATCTGTGGATTAGCAAAGATGCCAGGGACTTAATTGTGCATAAACCTTCAAAAGATGAAAAGCTGAAAGAATGCTTTATACAAACTAAAATGTTTGCTGAAGAGAAGATCTGCAAGAAAATAACAGCTCATCCAAATCAGAAGTGTTGTGAATCTCAAGGATGCCAACACAGCCACAGGGGGACAGTAAGTTCCTAAATGTGGATACATCAAGGACACAGAACAAATAAAGGGTAAAGAGAAATGATGATGGCAGTAATTCATTGTTACAATTAAAGCTTTGTTTTTTAGCAGGGTGTTATGATTAGTGTAGCACAGAATTTATGACTAGAATGGCACAGGATTTCAACAAGCAGAATCGGTGCAGTGCAATCCATAAGTAGCATAATACAGAATTTGTAGTACAATTTGACTTACAATTTCTAATCACCTGGACCCTCAGCAGATGGGGTCGGATCTTAGTATATGCTTTGTTGTATCAGTATACAACCATAATCTTGACTCAAAAATCATGGAATATAAGTCACTCCCATAATCCTTGGAGGATGCGAGGAACAGGGGTTTGTCTCTGGCCAGCAGCAGCTGCAGTCCCAAATTCCCCACTTAGAACTTGGAACTGCTTGATTTTACACTCAGTACCCAGGATGCTGTTACACTTCCCTCTTCTGCGGAGGGGTCATCACCACTGCCAGGTGAACCGTGTGCCTGGGACCTTCCAGCCTGGCAAGGAAGGAAGGAGTTGAGCTGGTGCCCAGAAGTCTTTGAGGTCGATAGGGAGTGGAAGAAGAAATCTGTTTGATTTGTGTACTTGCTTCACAGGACCTTCAGGGCCTGGTAATGAGGGAAAGGAATAAATGCAGCCCACTCGGCTGCAGAGAATGGTTGCTTGCCTTGTAGAGTGGTGTTAGTTACTCTCACTCCATGTGCAAGGGCTGGGAGCAGAGGGTACTGGTCACGTGTGCCTCTCTGCAGGACCCTGGAGAAGTATCTCCTCTTAGCTTCTGTGCAAACAAATTACTTTGCCATCCACAAAATTGGTTCTGCTGCTTTCCTGAATAGTCTAAAAGACCATTTTGTATATACACATTTATTGTGATCTTGTGCTGATGTTACCTTTATTGATGCCCAATGTACACTCCATCAGTGAGGCATAATCTGGCTCATTGAACAGTTACGAATTTGACCTCTTTTCACAAGATTTTGTACATTGTACATTTTGTGATCACATGCTGCTTATGGAATTAATGTGTTCGCATTTTCTAAGCATTTGCTGGAAATAAATCCTCTGACTTCTTTCAGCAAGTTTATTTCGGATCGAGAAAGCAGAAGAAGTCTCACAAACAGCCACCTGGAGAAGAAGAAATGCGATGAATATGTAAGTCTCTTTCACTGTTCTGTTCCCTGTCAAAATGAACTTCATGTTGTATATATTAAAGGCCTTTAGACATTGTCTTCAGAAGTGCTGGGCACACACAACTATAACTGAATTCAATTTCCAGTAGGAACTGCCTGAGATCAGCACTTAAATAAAACCCCAAAACAAAAACCCAAGCATGTTGGTTGGGTTGAGGCAAGGGAATCCCTCTAGCTTCTGTTGGGCAGGAAGCTGTGGTGGATCCTTACGGCTTTACCATATAAATTACACATCCAGGATGTTTCTCAGGTGTAGTGAAGGAAGGGGTTTAAAACTGAAAGTGCAGTATGAGCTGTGTGTTGCCTGTACTGTTTAGGTCAGTTTACAAAATCTGTCAGGCAGCGAGCAGCGTAGCTGTGACAGAGTTCAGCCACGCTTTCTCCTCTTTCAAACCAATTTTTATTCAGTCATTTCCATAGCAGTAGTTATTTACTCTGATAGATCACAAAACACAGGGTTTGAAGCAGAGGTGCAGTTCCCTGCTCCGTTCCAAGCTGTTGCTGACACACCTACCTGTCTTTACTTCTCCAGATCCCAGGAACTACTTCACTGGGAATGTCCGTCTTCAACCTTAGCAATGCAATTATGGGCAGTGGGATTTTGGGTCTTGCTTTTGCCTTGGCCAACACGGGAATTCTCCTTTTTCTGTAAGTATTCATGTGGTGAGTAGCTGATCTCCATGGAATTTCACTGTGTTTAAAGAATGCATGCACTGCCAGCAAGCGGAGGGATTTACAGTCTATATGTAATCAAGTACAGCATTCAAGCCCAAAAACATTAGCTACAAGTTTCAGACTTTTTTTTTTCAGTCAGATGTTTTTGCGGAGAAAGCCACTACTTATAGTCCTAGAGAAAATTTAAGTCCATGTTATTTACTACAGACTTAGACAGGGGTTTTTCCTGTGCTCTGAAAGCTACATAATCATAAAAAATATTCAGTAGTAATAGTTGCAGTGGGTTAGTAGCTAGTTGTTACTTGTGTCACAGGATCTCCAGAACTCTCTTCAAAGCGTGGTGCAGTAAACACTTTTTTTTAAACCAAGAATATTTATATTCCTTTATATGTTACATATAATATTTTCATCTCACTCCCACGGTTTCTTCAGTTTCTTATGTGAGAGTCCTTGAAAGCCAACATAAATACAGCCAAGATTTTAGAATAGAAAGGAGCCGAGGTAGACTACTTAACTCCAGCAAAAAAAAAAAAAGAGGCTTTTTATAAAGGAGAATTAATTAGTTTAAAAATGAAACAGTACCATTGAATGACTAAGACACAGTGTTATTCTGGATCTCAGTATGAGACGTTTCATTGTGAAACGCGATTGTTAAGAAATCAGTTGGGAATTGTGTGCAGATTTCAATGATAAATGTTCATTGAGGAAAGAAATACAGTCATTTGCAATATTTGAGAACTATTCAACATAGTTATTGAGTTTACAGATTGCTCTAAAGAGATGTCATTTCTTGAATGTCAAATCTAAAAATATAGAACTTTTGTTATTTCTTAGGATTTTGGGAAATACATAGTATGAGCCCTGTATAAAGCAGAGTAGATGGCCAAACTGGTACATATAGCCATCTGCTCTGGGGTTTTGTGCCAGGGTAGCTAGATCCATGCTGCTAGTTTACAGTTTGCTGTGGCTGGGTAAAATCTAGGAATAATCCAAGGAGTTAATCCATTTACTTCAAGAACGTAGAACGTCTCATTATTGTGTTGTCACTAAGCTAGGCTGTAAAATATCTGGACTGTAATTTACATCTTTTGTTAGCAGAGTGACAGAGTTTATTTTATTTTTCCTGCTTTTTTTACCCAGTACTCTAACCTGTATGTAATATCCCACCCATGCTCCATCTCTGAGAGTATAAAATGGTGGTTGCAATAACTGCTGTAAGGAGAGAAAAAAAAGTTACATCTTTTTAGCCTTGTCACCTCTTCTGTGATAATAGGGTCTCAGCCAAGGAACAGCCTCAATTTCTCCTTACTGCTTTAGTTTTCTATAATCCCATCCTCTTCTCATTCTTTCAGCAGTTTTTCATGAGATTTAATTGAAATGTGTTTGTTCTAAAGGATATAAAAATACAGTTTGTTTTAAGTGAAGTAGGTCAGACAGGTGGTGTGAACACCAGAGAAACTTCTAGCAACGTGTGTTGGTGACTGAGCTCGACCCGAGTAGCAAGTGTGTAGATCTGTACCAACACATTGCACAAAAAACTGCCAAACATTAATGTGGGGATTTTTTACAGTAAATGACAGCATTGTGCTCTATAGAATTAACTGTGTGCATTTAAAAGTGGATACCAGGTTTTGTTAGTTTTATGATGCCTTTAGATCTGTTGGCCTTGAGATAGAGCAGCCAGGTGAGATCAAAGGAAGTTAGCAGGACCTAACTGAGCAGAGCTAGTAGAGCTTCTCTCTTTGAAGACTGGAGATGTGGGATCCTAACGTGGTGTCTGTACTTACGCTTGAAAGTTGGACTGCTTTAGATGTTCTGCTCTCATGCCATAATCTCAGCATTAAACCTAGTCCATTAGTGTTAGATTTTTTTTCTTACACTCTAATTCAGTACATTTTTCCCATAAATGTATATAGTTCTGCTGTCACTGTCACAGGTAGATCATTTCTGCTTTGCAGGTGATTAGAGTCCTAACAATACTTTCACTCCTTTTTGCATATGAGAAAGGAGGTAAATTCACTGCTTTTGAGTAGCACAGTTCTGGAAAGGTTCTAAGTTGCTTTTTCCAGTATTGGTATGCACCATCCCTGAAAATTCTGCAGATGCAGAAAAGTTAAGGGAGCATTTTCAGCACTAACAAAGCAGACCTAGCCTGATTTCCACTCTCACAACTTTTGGGCTCCTTCAGCGTGAAGTGTGCACTGCCATGAACATGTGGATCAATTCAGATCCAATATCCTAGGCATAAGATGTGCAAATAAACGTGACCATGATACATCTTATTTGCTTAACAGTGCCATAACAAAGCATTATACTTTCTAGGCAAAATTACTGAGGTAGGAGCTGAGAGGAACTTAATCCCAGTGTTACTGGTAACTACAGCCTAGACCAAAAGAGAAGCATCATTTCCGGTATGCAAAAGGAGCGACAGCTTCGCTGCAGAAAGATAACACAAAAAGTTTGGGAGGTTAGAGATGAGCTGGACCAACTGGGGATGGCAAGAGCAGTTGTTGCTGCTTGTGGTTTCATCCTGGAGAGCCAGGACCAAAGTGATGGATCATGTTGCAGAGAAATATGGGCTGGCCAAGTACAGGGTGCTTTCAGCCTGCATTTAGCCCAGCACTGCATGTGATTTGAAAACCTTGCTGAGGTAGAGGGGCTTGTTAGATCAGGAACAGTATGAGGCTACAGCTGGAGTTACACACTGCAGCTACTTCTGCTGGGTGTGTCTGGAAGGGGTCAGGAAGCCGCAGTGTAACTCCTGCAGTGTTTTAGGGCAGGCTGGCAGACCAGCCCCAGGGGAGGCTGTACAAGAGCAAACCCCATGCTCTTGCATCCTCTGCACCTTTTGAGGATTCAGAACTGCTCAGTGAAATAATTCTTGTGACTGCACAAGCCTCACAGGTCTTCTGGCCCCAAAGCCTGGGACTTCACAGAAGGGAGGGACAGCACAGGTTTCAGTTTACCTGGTAAATTGTGGCATCTGGGAGAAGACAGCAGTGGTATCACAGAAGCACTTTGTCCTTCCCAACACAGTGTCATTCCCCTGGCCTAAACTGTTTATTCTTTTGGGGCAAGGTGACTTTTGCGTCTGCAGTTTGCTTCCATAGCTACCAGCACTTCTTTGAAAGCAGACAAAATAAAAAGTAGGGGAATGCTTTTGGAGAGCTGCAATGCAAGCTCCCCTGCTTCTGTTTTGAATTTGTGCAGAGCGAGTGGCATGGACATTTTCATTCCTTTCCAAGGGGTGGTTCTGGCACGAATATTCCTGTCCATACCACAGTCCTAGCACAAACAAGTTTTTCATACAGTACTAATGAAAATGCCAAGTGTCTGTAGGAGCCCTATGGGGAGCTAAGGACAACAGATCAGATAAATACCTGGCTGCTTGGGAGTGTTATTTTTACCACTGCAAAGGCTCCATGAGCTCAGTGCCTGAAAAACAGGAGCTTTTAATATTAAGACAGACTGGATGCTGGCATGCAGAGCTGTAGCCATTTGGGCTGGGAGTGAGTCAGCCCCAGCAGCCGAGCACTGGGGCTGAGCACCGTGTCTGTAGGCAGACGGGCGGAACAGCTCGGCAGGGAACATGGGCAGGAGCAGGGCTTAGCAAATCCATAAAAAATGGAGCAGAGTGACCTCAGCCAGTGCAGTCTTCCTTCTCTTCTCCACCTTCTCGAGGAGAAGCTCCCTTAGGACTGTACAAAAAATGTGTTGTTACTGTCAACCATCATTCTTTGCTGGCAAAAGGACAGTTCCTCTTATCACCTCGTTATGTTTCTCAGTGCTCCTCTGGCCCCAAGAAACTAGTCGGTCATTGTTTGGCACTAAAGTATTTCCAGTCTAAACTAATAAAAAAGTGGGAGGAGGAGGCTTCTCATTCTATTCTTTCTATGTATTCCTATGAAAAAGATGTGTTGCTGTCTATCTATGGCAGCAGTTTGTTTTCCCTTAAATTTTAGCCTTGTTTTTCTCAGTGTCCGGAGGGTAGTTGTCATAATAAAGGGAGGAATTGCCAACAGATTGTCTGAATGCTCTTCACACACATCATGAAAACATCATCAGGTCTTTGTGTGTCATGGTGTTGGAGAGGAAGGCACACATGGTGCTTGGATTAAAGACATTGAGCAATGAGAAAATGCTTTTATGCACTTGGCCCTCAGCACTGACTAATTGTCATTTGTGCCAGCAAGTTCCCTACACAAACAGTTTGGTCATCACTTCCTGCAATTCTTCTCTGTGAAGTTAAATTATGGATCATGTCAGACCAGGACTGACATCAGCGGGGGAACATGAATCCCTACCTTGACAAAGTACAAGCCTTTGGTTGGAGCCTTTATTCCCAAGGGGAGCCAGTCAAGCCTTAACTCCCCAGATCTTCCCCCTCCTTGGGCACTGCGAGGCACATAAAAAGCCATTTGGGCACCCCTTTGGTAGCATATGAAACATGTCCTGGGAAAAGTTGCTTCCATTTGGCATGGAAGTCCTTAAATACAGCACTCTCCTTTAAATTTTCACTCTGTTTCCAGAAAAAAAAAGTTTTAGAATGGATGTTGAGTGATGTATCTGGCTCGTCCATGCTCTCATAAATCTTCATTCCTATCTGATAAAACAGCTTTATTCTTGCTTTTTTCAATGTAGGGAGGTATAACTCACTAAGAGGCTGTGCTCTGCAGCTCTGCTAAGTTTTATTTGGTTGTATCCCTCTGCATGGAGGGTTTTCTACCTCCATGGTGGAACTGCAAGCAGGATGTGAATCACACATATTTTAGGGCTTTTTGCATTATCAGAAGAATAAAAAATTATCTCAGAGTCAATGGGAATATGACCTGATGTGAAATAATTGCAATGTCAGACCTCATCTCATATGGTAAGCTTTATTTCCCATTCTTTTTTAGGCTGCTTTTGGTTTCGGTCACGCTGCTGTCTATTTATTCAATACATCTCCTGTTGGTGTGTTCAAAGGAAACAGGTAATTGAAGATGTTATGCCATTCAGTAGAATGTAAAGACCAAGAGGTGACAAGTGTTCAAATGAGGCCAGGCGCTTTGTGTAAGATGGAGTTTCTGTCACTTTGCTGACACAGTAGGAAGGCCTGACACGCTTTGGGTCAGAAGTCCAGAATTAACAACAATTTATGGAGAACAGCATCACTGTAAAGAGGAAAACTTACAACAAAGAATGAATTCTGGTGCCCAGAAATGTTATCTTCAGCAAGCTAGAAGGAACAGCTCATATAGTTTCTTTGCATTACAAAGCAAATTGTAAATGAAATATAATGAGTCTTTGCCTATGGTGAAGCTTACCTGGAAATGCAGTTTGTCCTTAGTGGTTACTGTGAAACTCCTGATAATCTTTGTGGTGGAGTTTTCTTAGAATAAAATAAAAGGGAACAGTTCCTTCACAGAGAGAAGTGTAACTGTAACACAGATACATTATCTAAACACAGTATTATGTCAAATGACACTGTGCTCTGAAGTCCAAGAGTCTCTTTCCTTGTTAACAATGTCTGAAGCCATATTTTTAAAATAATCTGTGCACAAGAATACTGTAATATTTAAATATGCAACTTGGACACACATGATTACTTTTATGGCATGTATAATGTCAGCAACTGCCTATTTAAGCTAGATATAGGTGCCTCAGTGTGGACACATTTGTGCCCCATTACTTCCCAAAATCTTAAGTTCTGTTTTCTATGTTGCTGGTACATTTAAGCCCAAACTTATTTTTCACACAAACTTCAAAGCAGAAATTTCAGCTGTAAGGTAATACAGAGAAAACCAGATAATGGGATACATTTTGAAAATCATCTGTCTGTTGTAACATCTGCAATATTCTCTTTCTGTTCCTTTTTATCTCACCATCTTCACAATGCCCAGTCTGTCTCAGCCTACATTACAGCCAAGTTAAAAAAAAACATTTAACAGAAACACAAACTAATTAATAGGGGAGTTTCACAACTTTGACAGATATTTGAAAAGAAATTTCAGTTATATTTTACACCTTTCCCTGCTTTTACCAAAATCATATGACACTGAGAATTCACAAGTTAAGGCTTTGTCATTAGAAGCCATAAATGATCCTCTAAACCTTCAGTCAAGGCAAGCAGAACTGCAGAATGGCAGTAGTGTGTGTCCAGGCTGCCACTGCTGACTTGTGGATCCTGCTGTGCCAGGCTTTTTCTGAAGAGGAGCCTTTCTACGTTACTCTCATTGCAGGTGCAAAACTTAATGTGCTGGGATGATGAGAGCAGAACTTAACATGTCACTCGGGGTATAGAAAGACTCGTTAAAGGAATGTGATACTCTCATTAACAGCTTGCATTTCAGAAGTGACTGGTAGCCAACAGTAGCATTTATAGAGGTCAAGAAAACATTCCTATGTAATTTTTAGCCCTAGAAATTACAAGAGAGCTCCCTATTTACTTGCAAAGGGCAGTTTGGCTGCATAGACAGGTGCCTGGCTGAAAAGGAATTGTAAATGCTTCAACTCAACAGCTTTCAGTAGTGTGTTATCTTTCTCCTCTTCTTCTCATGCAGGCTGCATGGTGTATGAAAAGCTTGGTGAGCAGGTCTTTGGTACCCCAGGGAAAATGATTGTCTTTGGATCTACATCTCTTCAGAATGTTGGAGGTAAAGGAAATGAGGAATACTGAAAAACAAAGCCCAGGAATATCTCAATAATTTTACAGCTTACAAACAAGTCAGGTTCCTTCTCTCCATGACATCCAGGGATCTTCATGCTCCTCAATATAGTTGTGGCTATCACTTTTCATGCAGCCCTTTAAAAATACTGCATTACTGAGTGATCAGTAATTTACAGTCGGTCACAGTTTGGGGTCTTCTGTCATCAGACACTGATGTGGGAAAAGGTTCAGGATGCTTCTCAGTACTTGTTCTACAAACTATTTTACCCATTTTCTAAAATTACCTTCTTCTTCCTCCAGCAATGTTGAGCTATCTCTTCATAGTCAAAAATGAGCTGCCTTCTGCCATAAAGTTTCTAATGGGAAAAGAAGAAACTTTTTCGTAAGTTGAATTAGTTCTGGTACTTAGACTGTAGAAATTAACATTGTATAGTAAAGTTTAAGCATATGTTTACAAAAGCTCTTAAGTATTGGATACCCTTTAGCTTTGTCAAAGTAGATTTTCACAGGAATATCTCAGGGGGTTAATAAAAGACAAGACACATTTGGGAATGAGAAGATGGATAGGAAATAAAAGCTTTAGTTGCCCTCTTTGCACACCAGATTTTCATGAAGAATTTTGTTATATACAAAAACTGTTATCATAGAATCCAATATTTTGCAGTGTTAGGCAACACTTGAAATATTTGGAACAATGCAAGTTAAAGATACTATGTGTTTCCCTGCATTCTCAGCCTCTTACGTGGTTTTCCCCCTGAAACAATGTGTGTAGAGTGAAATTCTTAGATACCAGCATATGACAACTTCAGAATATAATACTTAGATTTCTGCTCCTTATCACTCCTTGGCATTTACCAGCTACTTTAGTAGAGGGGTGGCATTTTTTTATACGAGTAAATACGCCTTGCACTGGATTATATGGTGTGCTGCTGTGCAGGAGAAGGTGGTAGAGATTCCATTCTTCAGGCTTTCCTACTAAACTGGACCAGGCAATGGAAATACAGAACATCACTAACACTGTCCCTTCTCCTCTTTCTTTCTTTCCAGTAGGATGCAAAGCACTTTGGTAGAGGAGATACAGACTTGGGCAAGCTAGGGCATGCCAGCCTGCTGGAGCCTCGTTTGCTGCTCCAGTCACGTCCCTGGGTGGTTTGGCAAATTACTGTGGTGCCCCCCCTGGCCCCACTGTGCTCTGTGGCCCTTTGCATGATCTTTTGTCATCCTGGCATGGAGGCTTATATCAGGTTACTGAGGTGGTTGTTCTGCCTCTCAGACCCACACACTCATCTCTATGGTAGGGTAATACTTTGTCTGGTGACTATGGAAATCTGCCCTACCTGAGTCAGAGCACTGCCATGGATACGTAATGAGTCTGCAAAGCCAAGATGTGGTCCTTTCTCTCCTTTTGTAGGAGCTTTTAGGGTACAGAGACCAAAGATGTTCTGTAAGTATAGCAATCGAAGAGGATGACTGAGGAAAACCAGAGAACGTTTAAGGTTGTGCTCATGGTGTGTTTTTAATGTTTTATACAGGGAATGGTACGTGGATGGGCGGATTCTTGTTGTCACAGTGACGTTTTGTATAATCCTCCCTTTATGTCTCCTTAAGAACTTAGGTAAGATGAAAATGCCATCAGGGGAATCAAAAAAAGGAACCCCGACATCGGCCACTGATGGCCAAACTGACAATTCGACTATAATAAAAATATGCTCTCATTGCAATCTAAGCAGCCTCCTTGATTCAGAAATAATCTGTGTTCTGAGCATTTTGAAAAAAGTAGGCCTAAATTATCACAGTGATTGAGCTCAGTATAAACCAGCTTTATCCATACAATCGTGGAAATTGATTTTAAAAATTAGGGTCTAGGGTCTTCATTTCGTAAGGTAATTCTGGTTTATGTGTAAAAACAAGTTCACAGATGTTGAGATTACAAAAAACGTTACTTTACTGTCAGCATCAGAATTTTTACTGGTGAGGTTAATTGGAAGTATTGAACTTTGAAGTAAGATATATGTACAGGGAATTGCATTTTCTGATGTGTTTGAATCCATTGAGATGCCAGTAGGTATACTGTATTTTTTTAAAACCATGTAACAACATTTGGCACCGAAGTCTGTTTGAAATCTTCCTTTTGAGACAAAAACCCAAACTCAGCTGACGTGACTCATATCAGGGAACCTGGATCACATTCTGACTGCAGCTGCACACTTTCAGGTTTTTTTCAATTATCACAGCCTCTTTTAAAAGTAAAGTTAGTTAAACTGATGTAAAGTTGGCCCAGAGGAAGTCACAACAGGTCAGAGCAAGGCTCAGGCCTATCTGAAAGCTGGGAGACTTGAAAGACTGTGGGAGGTTCCCACACCAGCAGGACAGTTTTGTCCTGCCCAGAAGTTCACAATACATATTAAATGTTTCATACATTTGAACTTTTCATGAAGAAGCAAAAAAGTAAAAACCAAGATAAGACTAATAAAATTATTCTGTGTGAGACTTCTTTTTAATTTCTTTCAGGATACCTTGGCTATACCAGTGGATTTTCATTAAGCTGCATGGTATTTTTCCTGGTAGTGGTAAGTTCAGCTTGCTTTCTTTGTTGGATGAGTCACTTAGAATCACAGAATTGTTAAGGCTGGAAAAGACCTTTAAGACCATCAAGTCCAACTGTCAACCCAGCACGCTATTCAGCATTAAACTATGTTCTCAAGTATCCACTTGTGCATTTTTTGAACACTTTTAGGGACAGTGACTCCACAAATTCCCTGGGCAGCCTTGCCAATGCTTTACAACTGTTTCCATGAAAAAAGATTTTCTAATGTCCAATCTGAACCCCCCCCCCCCGGTGCAACTTAAGGTCATTTCCCCTCATCCTGACACTTGTTACCCGGAGGAAGAGGGTGAACCCCACCTGGCTACAGCCTTCTAGTTGTAGAGAGCAATAAGGTCCCTGCTGAGCCTCTTTTTCTCCAGGCTAAACATCCCCAGCTTCCTCAGCAGCTCTTCTTATGACTCACTCTAGGTCCTTTAGCAGCTCTGTTGCCCTTCTCTGGATATGCTCCAGCACCTCAATGTCCTTCATGTAATGAGGGGCCCATAACTGGACACAGCACTCGAGGTGTGGCCTCACCAGTGCTGAGTACAGGGAAATGATCGCTTCCCTAGTCCTGCTGGCTGCACTATTGCTGATAAGAGGCCAGGATGCCCACATTTTCACTGATATTTTAATTTTAATTTGCTTTTTACTATTATTTTAGCAATTAGCTATCTTCTGCTCTTATTCTAGGTTATTTACAAGAAGTTTCAAATTCCCTGTGATGGACAAGGGCTAAATGCAACATCACCTATCGTATCAAATAGCTCAGCACATGAACATATGTGTAAGCCAAAGTATGTTATCTTTAATTCCAAGGTATGTTTCTTTTTATAATACTTACTTTTAATTCACATAATATACGCACCTACACCCCATGTTCTTGTTCTGATCAGCACCACAAAGGGCCTGATTCTCCATGGTTCCACTTGTGATCCAGTGGTGAATACACAGTGGGTCTCCTTGCCCAGTCCCATGGAGATGCCGTGGTGAATGTGCCTCCTTGCAGTCTTGTCCTGCCCCAGTAGTAGATGTGTTAAAGCTGTGAGCCCGAGCTACCACTGGACAATAAATGCTTTTTTGTAGGAGATTTTTCCTTTCCACTGCTGCTTACTGTCCATGCTGCAACTGTGCCTTTAGGCTGTTGTTCAGTAGAGACTGAGTAAGCCACACCTGCATCCAAAGCCCAGAAGTAATCTCTGTCCTTCTGCACACAAACCACTTCTTTGTAACAGGGTACATGTTTCTGTAGCCATGTGGTGAACTGGATTGTGGAAAGGATATGGCTGAAAGATAATCCAGCAGATATTTGGTTGCCTTTCAGCTGGATGCTTCCCTCTATCACCACACAGCTGCAGAAAAAGTTGGTCTGAGAGAATGTGAGAAAGCAGCTGTCTGTAACTGTGGGAGCAGGAGGATGGCTTCTGTCAGCTGTGCTGGGATACAGTGCTCCCAGTAAAACAGCACCTTATCCAGCAGGGCGTGGTCCTCAGGGCCTTAGTTGCATTTCATAGGGAATGCACATTTATAGCAGAGGTGTGCAAAAAGTAATTTTATTTTAAATTTAACCCACCAGCTTCAGTTAAAGAAGCCAGTCAAAGCACTTTTCTTAAGTTGGGGGTAGCCATCACCCCAGATCCAGCATGATGGACCAAGAATTAGTTAACTTGGTGTGCGACAGCAGCTTAGGTGTAGGTATATTTCAGAAAGCATTGAAGGGTAGTCTTCTTCTGCAGTGAGTGTCATCATTTGCCTCAGAGCCAATGGAGGCACTTGGGAAGGATCAGTCCATTTGAATTAGGCACACTGGAGCTGAACTCCAGAGGTTTGCCCTCAGGCCCAACAATTTGCCAGTTGTTTTAGCAACTTCAGTGTGTGAGAGGAGAGACAGGACAATTTCACAGAATAGAAGGACATCTGAGGTTGGCAGAGACCTGGAGGTCACCAGGTCCAACCCCTGTGCTGAAGCAGGGCCACCCAGCACTGTGTCCAAGCAACTTCTGAACATCCCTACAGATTGATACACCACAACAGGACTGTGCTGTGAGTGAGGGAGAGGTGGCAAAGGCCTGGGCAAGGAAGGACCTCCGGGGAGCAGCCAGCGCATTTACTGAATCTGTTAGGCCTGGGGTGCACCATAGGTGTCTTGTGTGGGAAGGGGATGCCTGTGACCAGCATAAGCAGATCTCAGAGGGCGGGACAGAGCTGCATGTAGGAATGGACTCATATTGTCCTTAGAGGAGGACTTATTTTTTCCTGTGACCTCTGCTCATACTTGTTCCCTCAGGAGAATGGAAGTGCCTGAGCACTGATATAATTTGTGAAGTTTCACTGAGGGCTGAAAGCCACTTGAGTACTTAGTGGAGAAGGGTCTGAGGTCCCACTTGGAGGCCTCCTGTGCTTCCTGGTGACATAATGGTCTTTCTTTTTCTCCAAGAAAAAACATGCTCTTTCCACAGCCCTCCTAGTCCTTTTGTTGGCCTGGGAAATGGAGGGATTCAGTCTGGTACCTTGAAATATCCATTTATTTGTAAGTTCTGCATTCCTGTTCTCTTTTCTTACAGTCTGGATACGGGCTTCCTCTTCAGGACTTCAGCCTTAGCACCATGGGTGCGCACCCCTCTCCATGCCAAGGCAGGGTAGTGTAGCGGTGACCCACCACACGTCCCTTTTACGCGTGACACTGTGCTAGTAACGGTGGCAGTAGCTGGGCAGGCAAACCCATCCCAGGGGGCAAAGCCAGCAGCAGCGTGACATCCGGCTCTGTGCTCTGCGAGCACAGTCAGGGCTGCACTCATGCCACCAATGCAAAGGCTTTGTCCTCTTGTTGAAAGCGCACTGTTTTCCACATTTCATTAAATACGTGCTAATTGACAGGTCTTCTGCCTTCTCAGAAAGGCTCTCAGTGTTCGGTTGAAGAGTCCAGCGAGCTGGGAGCTGAGGTAGTTGAACATGGAACATTTCTTCACACCACTGGGGGAAATGCCGCTCCTTAACTTATTTTCTGAAATTCTCTCTGAACAGACCGTGTACGCTTTGCCCACCATTGCTTTTGCGTTTGTGTGCCACCCATCAGTCCTCCCGATTTACAGCGAACTTAAAGAGTAAGCCTTTTTTTTTTTTTTAGAGTTGATTGTTTTGAACCATTTTACATGGAAAATGTTAGCACAGAGGTGCTCTGAATCATTCGTGCCACTCAGAGGTGTGCTTTAGTAACACCCAGCACGCCAACAAGCGTGGCTGTCAGCTAGGAAATCTGGCCTCCTAGGCATACTGTGCCCCTGGGGCAGGGGCGAGGGAGGTGGAGAATATTGCAGTACTTGGGAGTTTTCCCTGGAAGTACACAGCCGCCTGGGGAGAGCCAAGTTCTGCCGACTGATATTTGGCATAGGAGAGGCGTGTGTTCCGCTAACAGCATTTGTTCCACAGCATTAGTGCAACTAAAAATCTGTTGCAGTACCAGGAAAATAAAAGCGCTTTCAGCCTCACTGATATTAAAAGACCTTTGTTGGTACTGCTGTCTCAGTCACACCTCCAGCTGGGGTGGGCTGTGGGGAGCTGGAGACCAGCCCTGCTGTGACATTGCTGGTGGCCCTGGGCAGCTACAATGGTGTCCTGGGCTATGAGGGAGCCCCAGGGAAGAGGTCAAGGTCAGTCAGACCCATGACTGCCCTCAGACAGTTGCTGGGTGCTTTAAATTTCAAGTGACTTGAGCAGATTCCCTATTAGGGCATCCTTGTGTGGATTTAAAAGTCTGAGTTGAGGTACTAGAGTGTGAATTCTTCAGAATAAATATCTAAAGATTAAATGTTTACATTTAACCTAATTTACAGATCTGCATAAATCCAGTATTTTCTACCCATGGGGACACAAATATTTCCCTGCAGTCATTCTGAACACTTTGGGTTTTTTTTTTTCTCTGTATAATTTTATGCTTCCTTCATTTTGACCTTTTAATTTAATTACCAAAGTGTTTCAGGGTCATCCTCTCTCCACACGGCTTCACTGTTTAAGCAGGTACAGACGTGGAGCAGAGCCACAGGTCTCACCCACTATTTTTTCACTTAAGCCTCAAGTAGGGTTCTTTTCCCCAGTCCTTGTCTTCCTTGTGCAGCTGTCAGCAAGTTTCTGTTTTAAATTAAAATGAATTCATGAGTCTCCCCAGAATTACTATGCTTATGCAAACACCTAATACATTTTGAAGCAGCTATGGAAAAATCCAGACCAACCATTCTTATGTGTTCTTTTCTTGTTCTTTCTCCAGCCGTTCACAGAAAAAAATGCAGTTGGTTTCAAATATCTCATTTTTTGCCATGTTTCTGATGTACTTTATGACTGCCATATTTGGCTATTTGACTTTCTACGGTAAGTATGCAGTTCTTTACTGATCAGAGTAGAAAGGGGATACATGTAAAATCAATAGTGTATCCCAGCTGGAAAGGAAAATCCCATCCACTTATATTAAAATACTTTTCCAAATAATTTTCCTTAAAGTTCTCATATTGAAGTTATAAATCCTTTCCTCCTTTTCCCCTGTGGATGAAAAGCACAAATGAAAGTATTATTTGCAAAAGGCATTTTCAAAGTATGAGGGAGAGATTGTTCTACAGAACTGGGGATTAGCTGGGCCCCACTAAGATTTTGTTCCAAGATCCTCACCTGAATGATGTGTGCATTGGTAATGGCTGAAGCATGCAAAAATTGAGACAGATTTGAGAGCAGGTCCTAGGAAATGAGCAACAAATCGGCCATCACAGCTTTTTCACTTTCTTAGTAACACTTTCATCATAGAGGCAACAGACCAAATGTTTTCCCTGTGCCCCTAGAGCTGACCTCTTCAGGTCTTGGTTAAACAAACTGGCAGTGAAGGTGGAGAAGCTTTGAGTGTTGTCCCAGCTTAGCCACCAAAGGATGATGATCTCAGTGTTTGAGACTCCCACCCTGTCTTTTTCCATGCATATCAGTTCAGTTAACAAACAAATTATGTTGTATCGCTAAAGGATACAATATGTTTGCCCTAAAGGCACAATTGTTAAGTAAAGTAGGATAAAATATGAATGTTGCCCAGGAAGTTACTCCCATGTTCCAGTACCATGAAAATGTTGAAAAGTAGTGTCTTTTTCCGTGGGCCATTAAGGGGTCACAAGACAGGTGACAAAGCTGATGTTTGCCTTTTACCTCAGAGTCACCCATCAGTCTTCTCCACCCTATTCCAAGTGACATTTTTGTTACAACCTCCTCATTCATTATACTGTCCCTTATTAGCCACCAATTACAAGAGAAAAAAAATAAGTAAATATGAAATGTGGCTTTTTTTTTTCAAAAGTGTACCTATCTCATATTTGCTTTTTCAGACGCTCATTCTGATTATGAGGCCTTGAGTATACATGTGTTGAAGTAACTTGAGGTCATCTGTTCTAATTTTCCCAATAAACCCACAAATAGGCTGCAAGTGACAACAGCATCAGCCGTTCTCATCCAGCTGCTCCCATCTAACACATTTTCGTAGAGATGCATCAAATTAGCAGCCCCAGGGAGCAAGTGGGTGTAAATCAGCATGGACCCCTTCGCTTTGGCAGGGAGGAGATTCTGATGTGATTGCCCCAGGGATCTGAGGAGGCAGATCTGTGGCGCTCCTCTCTGGGAATCTCCCACATCCCTCAAGGACGAGGGTCTGGAGTCCATGGAGGAGGTAGGGGCTGCGTCCTTCTGGCCCTCCTGAGGGGGAATGGTGGAGGAATCCCTGGGGTGTCTTGTGTGCCTCTCCCCACATTAGGCATCCCTGCTCTCCAGCACTGAGAGCCCAGAGGTGGAAGCTGTGGAGCTCTGCTGGGCCTTCTGCAGTGTCAGTGCAGTGACAGGCTGCAAAAAAGACACTGAGGGAATATAGAGTTCCTCCATAAAATTCCTTCCTTCTTCCCCTTGAGACTGAAAAGACCTTACCTTTCATATGTTCACTTACAGTGTTCTAACCCTCTTCTCTACCCTTACCTGGGTAAGAACAGTATTTTTATTGTGACCATTTCTTCTTTACACCAATAGTACTTGTCTGTTTGCTGTGTTCTCAAAAGTGTTGCAGTGATGACTATATTTACATTGCAGAATTACAGAAAAGAGGTGTTTTTCTTCCCCTAAAAGGTCACAGTGTGGTTGGGCTCTGTGGTGTATCTAGCTGAAAGGAAAACAGACCTTCAACTGTAAGCCTTGCCCATCACTTCCTACCTGGCTGCAGCCCGTGAGCGGTACAGAAGTTGCAGTCTGTGCTTGCAGGAGCAGAGTAAGCTCTGTGTTGCAGAAGCTGTGCATGTGCCCGGCTTGAAAACCCCACTCCTGATCTGCAGGGAGGTGGGAGAGCGTTTTCTTTCTCCTGGTGGGGATTCAGGCACTGCGTAGGTGGTGTTGACCTGTGGTCTCTACCCAGAAGGGCGTCCTGGGGGGAGCACACACATTTTGCCACAGGACAGATCCCTCTGCCTCCAGGAATACATGAGGTTTTACCAACTGCCAAAGATGGTAAATTAGACATGGCCCCTGAGTTCCCTTTAAGAGCTGTTATGTTTTACCACCAGCTTTCTAAGATTAGCAGGCAGAAACAAAACATGGGCCTAAAAAGGGGCAGCAAGTGTGTTTTGTGGCATGCTTAACAGCCACCCCCTTAGGTTATTGCTTGTGGATATTTAAAAATTACAAAGCAAACACATAGGTCCCTCAGCAACTTGGTTTTCCTGCTGGTTAGTACATGCAGACCTGCTCTGCACTATTTATCACAGCTTCAAGGAAACATTTTGGCAGGAGGTTGTATTAAAATACTGCCAGCACCTCCCTGTTAAGCACCCCCTGTGATTTGTCTTGGCTGCTGGGGCTGCTGGCCAGTGTGGAGCTGAGCTGCAGGCTCTGCTGGCAGCCCTCAGAGGAGCTGCTGAGGGATTTGAGTGCAAATGTCAGAGCATCCCGCTGAGAGCTGACCCGAGATAGGCTTTGTTCTCAGTTGAGAACAGGGGCACTGCTTTTTGCTGGAAGTTTATTTGCTGTTTAGACTAATTTAGCTCAAGACCTTGCAGTTTATATTAAGTTCAGCCATTGCAGTGCATGTGTTTATTTTTATATCATTTAAAACTTTAAAAAAGTCCACAGAACCAATTAAAAATAGCTGATTTCACTTTACCTATTTTTGTATATATGTGTATATGTAAGCAAGCTTTCATGTATGTCTCACTGTTGTCTTTTCTACAGTGAAAATTACTTTAGACTTAGGCATGTGCTGTCATGAATTAAGATGCATTCCTAAATCAGGCCTCCAAAGGATTAATCCGGAATAATGGGATCATTGGGATTTTGTTCAAAGCGCTGTTTTAACTGAAGAATGTTTCATTCCATACTCTTCTGTTTACAGATAAATCACTTGTTGTTCAAGAAGGCTGTTGTTAAGCAATGATTTTTGTGGACTAATTGCCTTTTTGCCAGAACACTTACCTTACTGTCTTTCCCATAGAGAATGTGCAGTCAGATCTGCTTCACAAATACCAGAGCAAAGATGACATCCTCATCCTGACCGTGCGCTTGGCTGTGATCGTGGCGGTGATACTCACTGTGCCAGTGCTGTTTTTCACTGTAAGTGAAGAGGTCTGCATGGTTTGGAAGTTGGTAACAGCTGTACACAGCACATTTCTTCAAACCACAGTCCAGTGGTGGCTGAGACTACAGTGTTGCAGCTACAAAAAGAGCTTGAGCTTGGATTAAGTCTTTTCTGGTGCCAGACTCCCACTAACTTCTGGAGAAGTTCTCTATGCAGTAAATAAATCACTTTTGGTCGTACACCTGTTTTATATTGAATCTGCAAGGTTCCTCTCTTACTTCACATCACTTTACTGGAGCAGGCTCAGAGGTGAAGTTCCTTTTTAAATGGAGAAGGATTCAAAAAGGCGTGTTAAAAAAAGAGGAATATCCTACTGCACATGTACCTACAGTTCTGAAATAACAATTTTAAGGAGTATTTCAAAGGACATTACATCAGGCAACCCAGAGTTTCTGACAGATCTGTGCAGCACTTGTCATATGAAGAACCAGTTAAAATAAACATGGGAAGCTTTGAATTGGCTTATAGACTATTATTGACAGAGAACTTTCTCTCTCTCTCTCCCTACAGGTGCGTTCATCGTTATTTGAGATGGCCAGAAAAACAAAATTTGACTTATGCCGTCATGTTTTGGTTACTTTTGTTCTTTTGGTTATCATCAACCTGTTAGTCATCTTTATCCCATCCATGAAAGATATTTTTGGAGTTGTAGGTACAGTATCCTGTTTTTGTACTACTAATAAAAAAGAGTTACTAATCAGCAATGCAATAATTAGCTGTTGCTGACAGTTAACAAAACTCATTCATTTGAATTTTGCAGGGGTCACTTCTGCCAATATGCTGATTTTCATTCTTCCTTCGTCATTGTACTTAAAAATTACACAGCAGGATGGATCAAAGTTGACTCAGAGGATTTGGGTATGCATTCCATTCCCATCAATGCAACACTTTCCTCTTGTCATTCTCTATAATGTACCCAGGTGCAAAGCAGACCTAATCAGAACATATGTGTGAGCTCCTTTACATTATGTTCCCCCTGTGCTTCAGTCAGCTGGCAGCTGTGCTCGCCCTGCTGCTTTGCTTAATTTGGGGGTCCCCTGGTGGAGGGGCCATGTCATGCATGGCATCTTGTGTTTTGGGGAGGCCCTTCTCTGTGGCATGAGGTACTTCCCTGGCTGGCAAGCAGCAGTAGCTGTCAGCAGGGTGCAGGAACCCCTCCAGCCCACCTCAGCAAGCCTTTCAGCCCAGCAAGCTCTCTGTGTGTTGATCCAGAAAGCATGCAAAGTGCTTCGTTTGCAGTATTCCTCATGGTTTTAATGGACCTGGGTCAGACTTAGGGTGGTTCCACGTGAAGCAGCCATCTGAAATGTTATGTTAGCTGTTTGGCATGCATGAGCAGATAGGAATGGGCCTTGGAAAGATTTTCCCAGAGAGAGCTGCAGCTGAAAAGATACAACACTCCTGTGTATTCCCAGTCTAACGGGGCATGCACTGCAAGCATTGTAAGGTCAGACCTTTCTTCTCTGAGCAGACAGGTAGAAAACATGTTTCACTTCGGCTGCATGCACAGATCCCATGATAAAAGGGCTGGACTTTGATGAACACATATCCAGTGGGAAGAATATACTGATTTCTGTGAGGCTTTGGAAGGAGCAGAGCTGATCAGTCCTAAAAACAGACTCACTTAATCCTCTTTAGGGATGATCAGTGTTTAAGAAGTGAATTGAAAGGAGAAAAAAAATGAGTTTGGTGTTCAGCGAGTAATTACTAATGACGCTAATCTGTGTAATTATCTGTGGGTCTTGTCTTTAGCAGAAGTGCTAGCTCATTTTAGCTGATAACTTTGATACATCACCTTGTAAATCTCCTTAAGAGAAGTTAACATACTTGAATTAATTGTCTTTTCATTTGTTAAATTTCTCTCCTTTTTTTTGTTTCAGGCTTCTCTTTTCTTGGCACTGGGGGTATTGTTCTCCCTAGTGAGCATTCCCTTGGTCATCTATGACTGGGTACAGTCGGGAGGCAGTGCTGAAGGCCACTGAAGTTCACCTTCTTCTCAAAAGAAGATACCCCTGTTTGCTACACACCAAAATTGCAACCATCCGTTCTGTTGTCTGTTCCACCTTTTGTGAGTTTACTCAAATCAAATCCAAATAATGATTATCCAGTACTGAAAATACTATTATGGGTGTATTTTCTTGCAGAAAACAGACCCATTCTTCCAACAGGCATATCACTCTCTGATCAGCAAAAAGTCTGTGTGTTGTCCCTGAGACTATATAGAGCATTACTCATAGAAATTCATCACAAGTTTCCCCTCTTCCACCCA
Organism: Aphelocoma coerulescens; assembly: GCF_041296385.1. Classification (NCBI taxonomy): domain Eukaryota; kingdom Metazoa; phylum Chordata; class Aves; order Passeriformes; family Corvidae; genus Aphelocoma; species Aphelocoma coerulescens. The sequence goes on along the minus strand of NC_091014.1, from coordinate 31,830,572 downwards.
TGAATTGCATTGTTCCATTATTACCCTTAGCCCTTCAGCCACAAGCTCTGCTCCTTCAGGGCAGCAGTGCCTGTTGCTGTCAATTCCAACTAGAGTGTTGTCCATTCATATCCTTCCCCCCTCTTTTAGCCAAAACTCTGCTCTCTAATTGTATGCATCTGGTTTGTTGGTTTGTTTGTTCTGTTGCTGTTTCAGGCACCATTTGCCTCACTGGGTTAAGTGTAGCATTCTGGATACAGGCATGAAAAGCACCACAAGAGCATAACTGAGCGCTGTGTAAGCGTAGGTCCTAAATCCGGTGCTTCTCTTCGATGTTTTGGGGGGGGAGCCAGCCCCAGGCCTTGGCCCATCCATGGCTTTGGGAAACAGACTCTGTGTTTGTGTGTGTGTGTGTGTGTGTGTGTGTGTGTCTTTGTGATGTGGTGCAGGGAGCAGGAGAAGAACAGCCACCACTGCCAGCCACCATTCCCCTGGCACACTTGAGTTGGAGGCTGACCAGAACTTGACCCCAAACCATGAGTACTTGAGCCTGAAGGGAAGCAGACATTTGGAGATTTCCATAAGAAGTCTGCATTTTCTTCAGCATTACACTGTTCAGTAATGCCCCATTGCTCTCAGAAAAAAAATACCAAGCTCCAGTTTTATCAAAACGTACGCATTTAATCATACCTCATGCCTTTTCCATACCTTGTAGGGACTGGCTCCTCTCTTGTGTCTTACCCTCCTCCCACTGAAGTCAATGGGGTCTTTGACAGCAGTGGGAGCAGGATTTGACTCACTCTGCCAAACTACTGGATTTCTAATGGAAATTGAAATCTGTAACATTTCTTTAAATGAACAGAAATACTTTTTATATTTAAAAGATTTAATTTTCATTTGTCATTAGTTCTCCATAACAATTAAAAGATAATTACTACTAGCAGAAACACTGTAACTTGCAACAGTGGTCCACAGAATAAGCATTTGCCTAATGCCTTATAGCTGGTGTAGAGAACTACGTGTAGAGACTCAAAAGCTAAGCAGGTGATCACTCACCATCCTGAGCAGACATCTTCTGTTAGTGCACTGCCAGCAGCATAAACGTGTTCACTTTGTGTCATTCACCATGTGAGCTAAAAAGTGTTTCAGCATATGAACATGCCTCCCACTGAAAGAACTGATGGCTAAAGGGAGCCCCGCTTCATGCCCAAGGTGATGCCCTTGGTATGCTCAAACCATACCTGTCAGTATGCAGTGACCCTCTTGTTCTCACTAGCTGGTTCATTGACAACACCCTTTGTAACAGTGGAAGCAGACTGTCATCAGCTGTGAGGAACCTGTCATTGCAACTTGCTCTTTTTAAGGTTAGGGATAGGGTATTTGGGATCTTGGGGTTTCTGTGAGCTATTGAATTGCCTCAGTTGCCATTGCCTTGACCTACATGGCTTGAAGTCACTGAGAGTTGAGATCACAGAACACATCTCAGGACCCTGAAAGTTGGTTTCTGAAGATAACATCCAGAGAGGTTCGTTTGGGGCCTTCCTAGGAATTTGGGCATTGAGATGCAGATTGTTCATGCTGCAGAAACTAAGCCTACTAAGCCCAGATTTCCAGATCTGTACCTTAGCATAGGCGGTGAGGTGCTTGCCTCTGACAATACTTCACTGTGATCCAGAAATAAGGCAGAGTGGATTCCACAAGCTGCCCAAGTCCTTGGAGTAGCCCAGCAGCAAGAACAAAACTGGAAGCCTTTTCTCTCCAGGCAAAGTGACCTCCTAGACTGCAGTGCAGGGTTCCTTTATTCTGCCTTCCTCCAGGCCCCTGAGACCTCCACTCGCAGGCTCCCAACAAGGTCTCTGGTGCATCATCCTTTCTCCCAAGCACCCCCTAGCCCAGCCTTTAATGTACAAACTGCTGAGCTACTTGGGACCCCTGGGCTGAGGTCCCTTGTGCTTTCCTGTGGCTGGTCTCAGACCCTTGCCTGTGATGGTGCAGGTCACCACTTCTCTCTGCGCTGTCTCCTTATGGGACTGATCCCTGCCTTTATTCACAGAGAAGTCCATACCATAGCCTGCAAGACCAGGTGTTAGGCAAGCTCTGGGGAGTAGAGCCTGTGATTGGTTCTTACCTCTTTGCACCTCATTCCAGGCATCTTCTCAGCTTACGATGTAAATTTGTGGTTTTCCTTTTGCAGGCACCCAACCCTCAGTGGTCACTGCAGTAGAAGGCCAGCATCTCACTCCATTCTCTGACTCAGCTTGCTGAGGTTGCATTTCAGGTTTTGAGGTGCCTTATAATCTCTCTGGATCTTATCCTAAAAAACCTAACTCAGACCTGAGAATGCTGTACAGTGTTATCCTTAAGATGCTACCAGGATCTCCTGCTTTCCTCCCCCTTTATCTTTCTTCTACTACTGATTAATGAGCAGTACAGCTCTGCGCGTAGGGGGGGTTGTGAGAGACGAGATACTGGGAATGACTTTCAAGTGTCCAGGTATGAAGTAGTAGAGGTCTGTTGCACAGGGTTCCAGCAAGGTCACATCTGTGACATCTCCCTCCTCGTTCCTCTCCCCCTGCCCTGCCCCCAGTAGTCTGTAGTCTGCTGTTTGAAATACCAACCATTGAGTTTTGGCACCCAACTTCCTTCGACTTGAAGGGCTTTTGGGTCACTGATTGTTCATCCTCCTAAATCTCCTCCATCACTATTCCTCTCTCTCCTCTTTGCTATTCTGCCTTCTCCTCTTTCCCAGTTTGTTTGTATACTGGAGATTTACTGAATAAATAGGGAGAATGAGCTGAGTATGCATAGAGTGAAATTACCCAAGGTACTGGACCACCAAAGCATGTCTTATATACTGAAAGATGGATACCCAAAATATTAAGTCTTTAAACAGATGTTGTTTCTGGGTCTCTTAAGAATAAAAAAAAATTTAAAAAAAAAAGAGGGAATTTTGCTTAGACTGATTTACTGGCATCATATTTATAGATATTTATGGAAGGGAATCATGTGTTTATTGATGTCTGTGGTAATGAACGTGAAATAACGTGCTTTTTGTTTTCTCATCAGGTTTATACATTCTTAACAGAATGCAATAGACCCTGCTGTAACTGTCAACATCAGTGATGGATGACAATATTTGTATGAGGTTATCTGTAAAATGTACTGCTGTTATTCAGTTCATTTGGAATAGTGAACCTGTAGCCACGATTGTATGAGTCCCACATTTTAGTTAGGATTTTAAGAGCACAGTGAAATGCTGTAGGAGTTTCTCTGTTGTAAAATTAATAGGATCCAGAGTACCATATCTACTTAGTAGGTGATAGCATGCTTTCTTTTCATAGAGAGTTTATCACTATTGTGAGCACTGCAAGTGTCATAGACTGGATGCCAAATTGCTCCTAATAACTGCAAAAAAAATCTTTAAAATGCTCATTTGTGTAATAGCAACAATCAAGTGGTGAGGGACAAGGAAGGACTAATTAGAAGCAGGGACTACCAATAAGATTGTAAGAATTAATCCTACACTTAAAAGACAGCCTTGCTGCCTCTCCTAGTCCACAGCACATTGCAAAGAAAATAGTTACGGGCTTAAAGCAACCGTAATACAGCTGCCCTTCTCTGTCCAATGGCAAACATGCCTAGGTAGTAAAACACAGTAAATTGTTATTTGAGAACAGTATCTCGGGGCAGTGACCTCTCTGGGTGATGCTTGCTCCGGGTCAGAGGGCTGATGCCAAATCTGTGCATCAGCACAGACCTTTTGTAGAGCTGACATGGACCAAGTGGTGCCTGGCACATGTGCAGGCCCAGGGCACAATAGCTGGTCTCATCCTGCGAGGTCAGGGATGGGGATGCTCATCCGCTCCGAGGGCTGCTCTTCTGAGCCACATACAAACCCAAAGCCTGTGCTCCACTTGTAATAGGTCACACGTGCAAGTGTGGGTTGGTTGATATGTGGGTTATTCGCCTTACAATGCATAAGCGCAACACAGCTCTCTGATATTGAGTATTAAACAGTAACAATTAATGGTATGTCTAGCTTATCTTTAAATGGATACATTTCTTTGCTTGAACCTTACATTAAGGCTAAAGAGCACCTTGGTCAAAACAAAACTTTTCATGTGGTGGTGTCCCACCTCCAGTCCTACTGCCCCACTCCAGTGCCTGTAGGAGAAAGGCACCACAGAATGTACTCAGCTCCATCAGCAGCTCCATGAGATGGCTTTATCCACTGGCGCCACGGTGCTTTCATAAACAAATCCCCAGAGCCCTTGGCGTCAGAAAATCCTTATTTCCTATAACGTACAGCAAAGAATGTTTTATTTGTATCTAATGTAAGGATTTCTGTAACAAACTGTGAAAAAAAAAGATAATTAATTAATAAAAGGTACAGGGCTGGAAAGTCTAGAATTCACAAATTGTACACATACCTATGTTTCTGAAGACAAATCTATGCAGTTGTGTTGTATTGTAGGAAATTCCATTTTTATGTACATATATATTGTAAATAAATAGGATGCTGTATATTTTTGCAGTTGTTTATCCCCTATGAATAGAAGTGTTGAGATAGGCTCTGCATATTAAGAATAATTTTAATAGAAATACAAATACTTTAGCTTCTTAGCAAAATGTATATCCTTTTCCTTCTCCCAAGAGTTCACAAGTTAAATCCTAAACTTGAAATTATAATTACATCCCTAAAGTAAAAAGAAAAATAAAAGGTCCAGTTAAATTGCTAGGATTAATTCCAGTGGATGACTCCCTGTTTTCTCAACAGCAAGTTTGCCAGTCTTCCTGTTGGGTAGAATATCTCCCTTGTTAAAGGGCCCCTTTGGTACCCAGATACCTCTTACTTCCTCAGCTGAGGTCAGTTAGTAGTGAAGTCCTGAAAAGGCTTTATGGAGGAAACCATGGCAAACTGCAGCCAGCAATTTGACCCAGCATTATGCTGTGTTGTATCCAGGCGTATATTTACCCAGAAGTCAGGGCAGAGCTTCTGCATTTCCATTTTCAGCCATCAGAAATGCCAGTAGTTCAGAAAGAATAAGAATGACAAGCCAGGGGTGGGCAGCAACCAAAGCAGTTGGTGCCCTTTCCAGCCCCTTCCTGTGGTTGCTCTGCCTCAGACCCTGCTGCTCTCATGTGACCAAAACACTGGCACCTGAGGCTGCCAAGAGCCTCCCTGGCCAGGGACTGCTTGCACATCCCACCATGTGAACAGGCAGAGTTCGTGGGATAGCTGCATGTCCAGGGGTGAGGGTGATGGGATGGGAGGGATGGATGTGTCCTGAGATTGCATCCATCAGAGGCCTTGCATAGACTTTCTCACTGGTAAAGCATGGAAACGTTTTTTCAGGACTGCTGAAAATTTGAGGTTAAGAAATGCATCTAAAAATAATTGTGGGTTTTTTTCATGTTTACTTCATGGGCTTGGATGAAAATGAAATAATATTTGCTTTTATCATGAGCACAAATTTGAGGGAAAAAACCTATATACAGTCAGTTCTATAGAGCTTCTCAAATTAATACCAGTGTACATTTTGTTTTCAGTGTTATAGCCAACAAAATTTAAACTGTAAAGGTATTTTTCCACTAGACTTGAACTTTGCATTGTTTATAGAAACCTGTTTTTAGTGTCCCAACATATGCTAGGGCTCACACAGATCCAGTATAAACAATGTTGTTTGAATGATGTATGCTTGATACATCTCTAATAGATTGTTGAAGTGAGTCATCAGTAATATTTTGCTCCTGTTAACATCACCTGTTAACTTTGTGCTGCTCATATTCAAATAAACAACAGTTTTTCAGTTTCTATGTGTAAATAAAATGTATCAAGTTCTATGATCTCTCTGTTACCTCTTAGTTTTTAAACATTAAAATTGTGATCTAAATCAATGTTGGGGCCATATTCATTCTTCCAAAGGGATGACAATGTGTCCTTTTAATGACTTGAACAGCAAATGCTCCCTGCTCTTTATACAAGTATTTTCACTGAATTTAGGGTATGCAGCTCTTGCAAAGCCAACTACATTAGATTTGGTGCAGGATATAGAGCAAAGCATCAACAGATGGCTATGGACCATTAGGGTTAAGTGTCTGATACAGTTTTAGAGGGACCTGAAGCCGGGGCAGATGGTTACCACAGTCTGCAGTTGCTGAAGATGACAGCATTCCTCAAGGCCAGTACTTGTTTCTGCCTGCTCCTTGAAAACTGCTTGCCAGTCTGTTTCAAGGTCAAGTCAGGCAGTTTCACTTAAAGGGCTGCTGTTAAGTTGGGTTTGTGTTTAGATGTCAAAGTGGTGCCTGAAGTGACTAAACCCCTGCCAGACTTTTCTCGGCTATGGAAACAGAAGCCATTAGCAGATGTGTGAGGAGGATACCCAAAGACAGTAATGTTGTAGGCAGCTGTATCTGCCGAAGTACCTCTGACAAAGTTTTAAGAGGTCTGCAAAATGTTAACTTTTTTGCCTTTGACCACTAATTTTACTAGTGTTCAGATTATAGTGACCACCTACAAAAAGGCCTCTTGGCTAGAGTCCAAACAACTGAAGAGCTTACTTGACTGCATGGGATGAGTACAGCTCCCCAGGCTCCTCTGCAGGACAAGTGATGGGAGCATTTGGAAGCCATTGTCTGGTCCCCAAGCCTGGGGACGTATCTTAAAGCTGTAAATCTGGGAGCACAGAGGTACAAGCTTCTGCAGTGACCTGGTGTAATAGTCTCTTCTGTTTGGCATACATTTGCACACACTTCTTTACCCAGCCAAGCTCAGCCTTCTCATAGGCATATCTTAAGACATAGGAACATAATTTATGGAGCAGAGGGAAAAAAGAGAAACTATAGTTCTTTTTTTTCCTTGCTTCAGAGACTGCCACAAATATCTGTTGCCTTTTGCAGTGCAGTCTGACAGCTTCACTTGAAGTTCACCTAAAACCACACAGCCAAAGCTAAAAACACCAATCTCCTTTCCAGCCACACGCTTCTACTTTTGGCTTGTATCCCCAAAGTCAGCCAGATCTCTTTTGAGTACATCTAACCAGTCCCTGTTTGGGAGTGGGGAAAAAAAAATTACTCTAGGGCAAGCAATGCTTTTACCTGAAGGAAGACATTTCCCCATATGGTTCAAGTGGGGTCTTAGTTTGACTTAAATTCATGTGAAATTGCATTTAGTCTTCAAGCTGAAACCCAAATTCAAGCCACTGTTAAGATGTCTTATTCTCCATTACACTAAGACCTGGAAGTAAGAATTCATGCCAACTTTGGGAAGTGTGGAGAAAGTGGATATGGTAGGAACAGACACAAGTGATAAAGTCAATTTCTAAGACTTTCTAACCACAAACCCATAATAAGCTGAACATGGGCTTTGTTTCCTACAATGAAGTTTCCTTCCCTGTTCTCAGCCCCATGCAGGAGAGCAGCACCCTTTGTTTTGCAGTCAGTTGTGTTAAGGATCTCTGGCTGAAATACTTCCTAACACAGATCCCAGTGTCGTTAGAAGTTTTCAAGCAACTCATCATCTGTGTTTTGCAACTATTAAGTGCCACGCATTTCTCTTTCAGCTTACAGTTATGGAAAATGGAGACTCTTGAAGCTGTCAAGTGTTACTAAATGTCATGGCACTGGCAAGGAACAGTGCTGCTGGCTTAGTGTGCCTCAACCTTATCATGGCTCACTGCCTGAAAAATGTGAGGTTGTTGGTATTCTTAGTAAATAGTGTTGATCAGCCGAGGCCTACACAATATGGCCAGGAAAGTAAACTGTGAGGGCTGGGGTGGCACAGGCCAGCCCTGGCTGAGACTCAGTCTGCAGATCAAAGCCACCTTGGGAGTTCCCTGAGCTATGGGCCCACAGAAGCTGCTGTCCTGGAAAAATGGAGGAAAGTGTATCATCAACTTTCAATTGTATCATCAATGAGTTAGAATGTACCCTGGAGACAAGAACCACATCCCCTCCTTAAAAATGCTATCTGGCTTAAAATGTCAGATCCTTTTCCCAGAGGTAACCAGATCCCCCTCCTCCTGCCTGCCACATTGTCTTGGTTTAAGAAAATTTAGAGGTGGACACTCTAAAATGAGTTACCTCCCCTTAGTTCCAACCAATCCCTTTCCACCAATAAAGAACGAATACCAGTAGGTATAAGTGGAAAAAATAAGTTTTACTAACGAGTGAAACAGCAACAGACAAAAAATAGCAGTGAATAATCACTACATACAAAATTGCTAAATCTCACAAACTTCACAAGGACACCCAAACTGGCAGGGTACCATCCCTTCCAAGATAGCAGCCTCCACTGCCAACTGCATATAGGGAGATAAAGGGAAAACGGTGTCAGACCCAAACCTTTTAAAGGGATCATCACCTCCCTACTGCCCCACAGTTGTGGTTCTGGATGTGCTGCTGGGCCTTAAACAGACAGTAACGATGTTTTGGACATGGATGGATATGGAATACAATAGCATTTTGGATTACCTAGGACACATGTACCCTTAGGAGAGTGTTTGCCCATTGGACAGTAAACCTTAGGTACTGTCCTTTTGCCAGTTATGAAAAGCTGGTGGAGACCTAGTTTTTGGTGGAGATCACCACTTCAGACTAAACTCTTTGAATGTACCAAGTACTGACTATGCCCATGACATGCTCCCACGTGGTCTTCCTGGACACTTTTTTGGGACCCATGCTCAGGTAAGTTCCCAAAAATTATTCTTTCCAAATGCCACTGTTTTCCCAGCAGTACTCACTTTAAGCTTTGCAACCAAAGCTGGACCATCCCTGTTACTGCCTGCTATAGACCTGCCCCACAGCCCAGGCAAACCTGCCGTCTCCCCTCACCTTGCTTAGGAGGGGTTTGCTCAACCATTCCCCTTGCACAGCACTGGATGGCAACAACCCTTGCAGAGGGGTGTTTGGTGAAAACCAAGTATCAGACATGGGAGCATCTGCAGCTGCTATTTGTCCTCTTCAGGCTTGTGTCATGAGCTCATCCTGGGGAGCAGCCAATGAGGATGAGAGAGGAGGATCTGTGTCCCAGATGTCTCCCTGGCCGCTGGGACCAGCCCATCAGAGCTGGGTATACGGTCTGTCACAGAGGTGGGGTGAGCATGGTGCTCAGCAGCACTGCTTCAAGAGCCAAGTGCATTGAGGATAAAAAACCTGTTGTTCTACCCCAGGTAATTATAAGGGAACATAGCAGAGTTAGGCATCAAGGTAGTGGAAAGTGTTACGATAACAAAGAAACTCATGGAGAGGGTGGAGAAATTTTTACAATGTGGGATCAGATTAATGACCTGTACAATGGCTGCAGTAAAAACAGCAGCATACAGATGCTACAACATTTGTAGAACACATTTCTTCAAACCATAACCAAAGCCTGTAATTTACTAAGATGTTACAAAAAAAAGGAAAAAAAAAAAGAAAATTATATGTTCACTGACAAAGCCAGTTCTTGCAGTCTTGAAGTCTTCTCGGGCTTAGAGCAGGCAGCAGTTCCCAGTAATACTTCTTACACAATAGCTATTAATTTTCAGATATCGTTTGTAGATAATCAGAGAAGTACCAGATGCTGGAGAAACAACTTCCCTGACATAACAAGGAATTATATATCTCTTGCAATTAGATAATCACAAAATGAAAGGAAAGCAGGCATCAGTCTGCCGTTCCTGCATCCAGTGGCATTTAAACAATGAGCACAGTTTCTGTTACTGTTGCTGGCAGCCCTCCAGCAGCACTTTGAAAAGGCAGCGTGGCCTCCCTTGTAAACTGATAAACAATCTTGTAAAGCAACAGGCACAGGAACATTCAAGTCTTTGTTAAATTTTTACTTGAGTAGAGAACTAATTGGCATCTTTCTGTGCACAACACAGGTCAACTTCTCCATTTCCAGAGGCAGATTATTTTAACCAGAATCCACAGTCCCTGTAGTTAATGGAATAAACCCTAGGAATGGGGGTAGTCGAAGATGCTGTCGAAAACAAAGAAATTGTTTTTTCAAAGAGTTCTGGTTGTGAAACAATTAAACTCAGTTGACAAAAAAAGACAAAACAAATGAGTTCTAGCTGTGTTGATGGCTTCAAAACACTATCATTACAAAAGCAGACGTTTCATCCTCACACGGCTGCACATGGCTGCTGATGTCCTAGAGTAACACGTGATTACTGACTGTACCATTCAGACCAGTCTCACCCACAGAGGGGATGATCTTCTCACCCTTGCTCAGGGCCAAAGAATAGAGAGAATGGCCTGATATCTTTTGTACAAGGCTGTCAGTGCCCACCAAGATGCAGAGTGCTCTCTAAGTAGTGGGAAGTGTGCTCAGATAAATGCCACCTAATTATCTTCCTTCAGCTAGTGCTCTGGCATGTCCCTGCCTGCTACAGATTACACCAGGGCAAATTCAGCTCTCAGTAGGACTCATGCTCTGGACAACTGGGAGGAGAAAGCTTGTCCCCGTGGATGACCAGAATATGAGTTTAGATGTACCATGATAAGTACGTGTACCAGAGCAGATGTATCCCATGCAGACTGCTAAAGCCCATGCAGGCAGCTAAAGCACTGAGCAAGTGAGGCTCCACTTCAGCACATCAAGCAAGTACATCACCAACACCTTGACCTCTCTGGGGACAATTTCACTATCCTAAAAGAGAGCACAGTAATAAATCAGTTCATTCAAGCAAGAACATTTCTATATTTACATTATAACCCTCTATCAAGCACAAGAGACCACTAGTCCTGTTTACTACAGAAATAAGCCATACTTCCTCTCAAGCAACTGAATATGAATACCGCTCTGAGGGCTCAGAACAGTTGTCTAAACTTGGAAAACTTCTTTTTGGGGGTATTTTTTATTTTACGCACATCTGGACAAACAGCCCAGATACTGATACACAAAATAGGTCAAAACTAATAGCTAGAAAACAAGTCTTGCAAGACACTCTACCTACCCACTTAAGGAAACAACGTGGTTAGCACAGGTGAGACAGGAAAACACCCACAGAGAGCAGGATTCATCAAAGCCAGCTCTGAGAGGTAATTTCATAAGGGGACAGACACGAAGAGGGCATTTATCCACAAGAAGAACATGCAGTGTTTTCAACCCACACCTTTATAGGTGCTGCGTCAGTGGACCTCCACCAAAGGCAGCATTGTCCCAACACACAGCTGGTAACAACTCTGCTGCCTTGCTGGGGAAGTACCAACTTTGGGATGTTATATTGCTCAAAACTGCAAAAGAGATTTCATGTATCCTTGCCATGGATCTCCTCAGCAGATTTTCAATCCCAGAGACCTTCCAGTAGGATGTGGATGAGCTGAAGACAGAAAACCCAAGGTCTTGTTACAAAGGACCAGATTAGCTATATACCATCCATATGCAAATGCTGTATATTTTCTAAGAATTAATTAATGTTTCACAAGAATTTCAAGTGATAAGTTTTATGAGCAAAGAAGTCTAAGGTTTGTACAGAGCTTATTTCATAAACGGTACTAGTAACCACTACAAAGTGGTAGGCGCACCACACTAATTTACTAATTAGATACACAGAGCTATTCCCAGGCACTACTTCCACAGACTTTCCAAGGTTCACAACCTGCTGTGAAATGGTTGAGGTCCACTGTGATCAATGGAATTAGCCTTAGATTTATATAACCTGATAAAATGTCTTAGGCTTCTGAAGAACTGCCTTAATGGATTTCTACTAAGATATTAAGTTATATATGAATAGCTTTGAGGAGTCGAAGGGGATAAGAGAAATGCTAGGTAGACTTCAAGCTTTTGTATCTTTTAGTGCTGAAAAAGGATTTATACTTTATTTGTTCCAACCTTGGTAAGAAATGAAAAATTATCTAAACTGACTCTGTAAAAGATGCAGAGAGTTAACAAAAACCCAGGAAAACAGACAGTACTACTAAGGAAAATATCTTTAGGAATGAAAACTACCGCACTAGAGTTGTACGAGCTCCAGGTCTCTTAGGACAACATTACTTCAAATCTCAGCTGAAAATTAAAGGCAAGCACAATAGTGGTTCTAGAGCACAGTGAAACACCATCTAATGCACAAGGCCCAAGCTGTGAAGTGGTAGCCAACATTGATAGTGCTGGCTACTGAGAATTGCACAACTAGGCCCCAAAGTCTTCTCTGTTCTTGTGGCAAACATTATTTTGCATAGACACTCATATTTATAAGACTGTCTTTAGCTATTGCTGCTATTTTTACTCGTCTCCACAGTCAGCAGAATAAAACCATCACTGCCTATAGGATTGTCCTTGCAGGCTACAAATGAAGACTAATCCCAGACACAAATTTGTCATACTTATCCAAGTCAGGAGGCAAATCAGCACAGACACCAGCAGTTTAGCACTTCACCCCTTCACCACTTTGCAGCAATACTGCACGCTATAGAAAATACATCTATCTGTTCTCAGCTCCAGTGAAACTGGGTCACCAAAAGTTATTTCCTCCTTTATTGTTGCTTTACATCTGAGCACACAGAAGCTGAAGTGTTACTCCAGTGTCCAAGGTTTTGATGACCCATGAAACAAATCCACCTCACCCAGTCAAGTTAATGAAGGGCAAATACAAGCCTCACTGGGAGTCATTTTTCAAATGGTTAGGGCTGGGATAAGACAGTCACCAAATGTTTTGCTTCAACAGCTGAAAAAAAATAAAAAGCCATACCACTGCACTAATATGTGCATGTTATTTAGCAGCCCAGCTGACATTGCTTGTGACAGTCTTAACTTCTCTGCAAGATGCTGTATGCCTATTGCTTTTTCTGTTTCAAGTGAGAAGATAGTGCTTTTAGAAGGACCTTCTTTTCTGTCCACTGCTTTACAGCCAAAGAAGTTTGGTAAACTCTGTAAAGAGGTGCTCCAGCAAGCTGCACCACACCGGGGAAGCCTAGGAGGGGAGTAAGAAGAAAAGGTTGCACATACATAACTTTACCACTGGTTGAAGTAAGGAAAGATTGACAGAGGGTCAGAAAGCTTTGTGTGGAAATATAGGTCTCTAGATGAGCCATGCTTTCATTTTTAGTAATGTGCTGCTCTCTCATCTCAGGATTCTATGCTGCTGGTTCTCATGAGAAAGTGTCCAACTGCCCCCTGCAATACAGTCACTCAAGACGGTGAAGTCTCTGTTGAATGTACTCTGAAGAGAGGCACAAAACACTGCAAAGGAAGAAAGTGTCCACAAGAGACTCAACATCTCCTCAGAGCTGGCCAGGCAAGGAGATGTGTGCCTGAAGGCCTGTTTGACTGTGGTCCTGTGTTTGATGGCCTTGAGGAGGACTGGGGAAGAGAATAAGGCAAATCAGTTTATTTATAATTCCCTTTTTAATGCTTCTGTTATTTTCTGTCTGACTCAGTCTCTGCCCTGTGGCTGAAATTCCCATGTCAAAACACGAGCCATTTGAATTAATTTTAATAATATTGTTCATTATATTATTCATATTATTGTTACATTATTATAACCATAATACTTCAGAAAATGCACATTGTTTATATTCTTTATATGTTCATTTCCTTTGCCTTTTTATAGAAAATTATATTTTTCTTGAGTTTTTATAAAGATCCCAAGTATTTTCAGGTGTCTCCCCTCTCCTCCTTGCCCAGGCAGTGTAGCCAGAGCTGGATTTTCATGGGGCAGTTCAGACCTGAGAGTTCCTCTCCTCATGCACAGAGGTCATCCTCACTCTGCCTGCCTGCTCTCAGAAGCTGGGCAGGAAGGGCATAGACAGCTTCTTGGCCCCTGGACAAGTTCACAAACCATGGAAGAGCAAAAGTAACTCACTGCATGTGCCAGGCAGGCTCACTGAACCATTCCCAAACTCGTGGGGTTGGTGCTAGGACTGCTGTCCTGCCTGTCATTCTTTTCTTGCCATAAAAAACCCACAGTTTTTCAGTCACTGCCCTTGTGCTTTCGAGGGACTGCCAGCAGCCGAGCTCCTGTAGCGCTGAACGGAGCAAAGCACAGGACAGTGTGCTCACACCCACAACCAACTACACTGCACTTTTGCTGGTACTGAGCCACCCTCTCCCTGCGGAGCCAGTGACCCATTTAAGGGTTCACATTGCTGCACCATAACCCAAGTGACATCAACGATGCTTCCATTTGGCACCTGTACTTATGGTATCCCAACATTATGAGAGCAATAACATAAACTAGATCTCTGCAGCTTTCACAACTCCTTTGTAATAACTGTAATAACTAACACAAACATTACTCTGACATCATCCAAGCAAAGCCATAGTAAGTTTTGGACCTGCATGGAAAATATTTTAATAAATGAGGTCTACATCAGTTTTTTTGCTGATTTACAGAAATAAACTTGTTCAAAACTGTGCTAATTTTAATTTTAGCATAGTTGATTAGTGATACTCAGTGTGTTTCACAGACCTAGCAAAAGTCAAAGCAACTTAAATCAAATTGAGGGGTAGGCATATGCAAGAGAAACCACAGAAGGTTGTTAGTCCCAGGCATGAAGAAGGTAGCCAATATGGCTTTCCTGATATATTGCTGGAGCATATGACAACACAAAACTGATACTAGGCAGAAGATCCACAAATACCAAGAAGGAGTTGACTCTCTAGAGTTGTCTTAGCTGTGCCTCCTGCAGTTTGTTATAACATCACTCGAACATGGAAGCAGATGGTTTGCTACATATCAATTTACTATGCCTCTCTTTCACTGATTTTTTTTCAGCTCTGTCTGTGCATTTTTATTCAAAAGGAGACCATATGGTCCCTCTGAGGTAGTTTATAAATAATTGTATATTTACAGTAGCAATTGAAACCAGAGTCACATGCTTGCCTTCAGGAAAGCAGCTAAAAGTAGCTGGGTACTATAGGGTTTGGAATTATTTTCTCAGCACAGCATAGAAATATGCAATGAATAATTAAACAAAAATTTATTTCACATGGCCTTCTTGATTGCATTTGTTCTGCTACTGATGCAAAACACAAGGTTCCTAATCAGAACTGGTCGAAGAGAGATGGGGCCATGCGTGCTCTGACAGCATTGCTTCCATCTATCCTTTTCAGGCTGGAGCAATGATCCCATGTCCCTGCTTTGTCAAGGGCTGGATTCAGCTCTCAGTGAAGGAGGGCCTAGGAAAAATGGTGCTGTCTCCGTAGTAGACTCTACTTTACTTCATCTTTGAGGCCTGCAGGGGCTGGTTTGAACACCTAGTTCAGCCCTTCCCCAGGAGAGCAGTTTTCCAGGAGCAGTTTGTTGGAGGACAGCCAATATTTAGCTAGCCTCATTTCTTCAGACAATCTAAAGGCTCCTGTGAATGACTGCCACCCAAGTACTTCTTCTGCTCACCCTTCCCCTTCCTCCCTGTGGGCCTGTTTGGCCATACTCTATTTCAATCCCAGCAAATTACTGTAAGAAAAAAGCCCAACTGTCTGAAGAAACAAGACCAAAGTTACTCATGTAACTTTGTGACCGAAGTGACTGAATTAGAGGCCAGCCTTTCCTCCCCACCCCCCCGCCCCAAATATTTTCAGCACTGCCCTTGTTTTTGCACAAAAGAATGAAAGACAAACCTGCACCTCCCCAGTACCAAGGGAGGGTGTACAAGGTCAGATGTCCCAGATATTCCGTCTTCCCACTGGGAATAAATTGCCAGAAGAGTTCATCTCCTGCTTAGATCAATAAATAAGAGCATATTTTTAAGTGCCTCACATTGATATTATTGGCCAAGATATGCCAGTGAGAGTGCTATTTTGGAAGGTTCAGTATCTCTTTATAAATCCTGCCTACTTACTTGAGGGCTTAACTGAGGACACTGGAATAAGCATGGCCCCTGACTCACTAATCCCACACCTTCAGCCTGAGATCTGGGCTCCTCTGGTCACGGAAAATCCTGTACTCCAATTCCTACCTCATTTACCACCCCACTGGCACAGTACATTTGTGTGTCTAAGAGTTAATACTGGATAAAAATGGAGACAAAACTGATTCCACCGAGGTGGCAACATTATAATTCCCTTTACTTTCTATCTCTTGCACTGCTGATGGGTAATGAGATTTGCTTTTCATCACAATCCTCTGGTGCCTAAGAAGAGCACTGCAAGCTGTGATTTACCAAGCTAGGAGGCAGGATTAGGTGGGTTATGTAAGCAAGACAGCAAAATAAATCATGAATGAAACCTAGACTCATTCCAGTTTTGTGTTGAACCCTGCCATCTTGCCTTCAGCTTGAGGAGAAAAATTGCAGAGATCTGTACAATGATTTGAGAATTGGCTTTCAAGCACTGTCCCTTCCACTCCTTTGCATCTTGGCTGTTCATACTGCCAGATGCTGCCAGCATCTTTTGCCTTGGTTATCCAGAACATTCACCAGTACCACATGCAGCAATATGTGCTGATGTGTTTCTCTCATGCAAGTATGAAAGAAAAGTAGTATAACATATACTTGCAGCCCCAGCTGAGTAAGTCTGCTCCTCGTTCAGTTACCAGTAAATATAGACAGGAGTCAGGTGATGGTTTGCCCACCAAGCACGTGGTGATGATGGGGACAAGCCCTGCCAGCCCTAAGCTTCCCCAAGGGAAACAATGGGGATGGCATATGGTGGGCAGTGGAGCAGATTGGGTTTGCAGGGTTACAGAACATCTCCTTCAGAGATGTCAGGCCTCTGTGGTGCTTCAGTTCTTTGCCTTAAGAAAGCTAGAAGATGCATTGCCCGGAATTGCTGCTTTTTTGCGACTTTGGGGTTCCCTCACTGAGAGGGTGAGGAAGGCTGCCGACCTGCATCCTCACTGCAGCTGTTGACTGTCCTGTCCAGCCCTGCACCTTGGGTAGGTCACCCTGCAAAAGCATCTCCAGGAGCATGAGTTTCTGGGTGGAAAGACTATCGCTGGATGGAACCTTTCAGCCCTCTTTCCTTATTTTAAGAGAGAAAAAGAAGTCTTGGTTTTCCCTGTTCTTCTTTTTAAGCTTGAAAACCAGACTGTTCAAAGTAACAGAGTTAGGTACAGATTAAGGAGTTTCCATTAGCAGGAACTATTGTCTGGCTCCACAAAGTTATTTAGGCTCCTAATAATAAACACAAGCACCAGGCTTGCCCTGGATTCCCAGCCTGAAATGCCTCTGAAGATCTGGATCTAAGTGGCCGTATCAGCAAACCCATGAAACTAATTTTACACAGACAGCTATCAAATCCATAGACTAATCAGCTGAAAAATAGAGATTGCTTTTTGCTAATGGCTTTCATTAATAATTATTTTGCTGTTATTGGTAATAATAGTTTAAAATCTTTTTCTCCTGATGGGATCCCCTTAAAAGTCCTGGTGCAATGCTTGATACAAATACAGTGCATTGGTTCTGTGCTTCTGCAAAAGCTCCAGATGGTAAAACTGACATAAAAATGAGGAATACAATTTTTTCTCTAATCTAGTTAACTGTGTTGAAAGGAGTAAGCAAAATACCTAAAACTCCAGAATTTTTGAAAGTGTTATTGTTTCATATAGTCTACACTGTTACCCATTTAGCAATCCTACCTTTAAAGGTATAGACCCATTCTAAATATACCAGACCAGATAGTACACTGATGCAAATAATAATTTCACTGATTTAATCAAAGCAGATTTAACTTTTGTTAAGTGACAACCAGATCCAATAGTATCTGTACTCTATTTATAGCTTTACTCCAGAACTCCACATTGTTCCTGACATAGTAAAATGACACCTTCCACAAAGGCAAGAAATTCATTGACTTCATATTCTAAACAAACCATTGTTAAAATAAATGGAAGTCTCTTACTTAACAATAGTGAGTCAGATGGATCTGACCTCTGTGGGTGGGACTTCAATAATGTCCACTATGTTTAAGAAAGTACAGTATTGTAATAATATTATTCATTGCATTCCAAGAGTTCCATCAAAGGCTTGACAATCCCAGGAAATGATGCACATCCTCGCTTACAGTACTGCTAAATTGCTAAATATATCCGGTCATATAAAACCTGATCCTGTGAAGTTTTGGCATTGCCACTTAATAGGAACTAATAATATCTTTGGCTGTCCCTTTCCCTAAGGGACAATCATTGTGCTCAATCACAGATTTTAGCCCTCTCTAAAAAAGGATAACTGGAATAAATCTACTGCAAAACCCAGTGGTATTGGTGCTGTACAATGAAGTGTTTGTGATGGGTGGAAGGAAGAGGGTGAATAAGCAGTTATCTGGTGACGAAAGCCAGGGATGGGTAATGGATAGAGGCCAGGATGGCCGCTGGAGGGAGGGAGATTGCAATGTGCCATAAAAGTGGCGTGTCCACCGAGTCTGTGGTTTCTGTTCACCAGCTCAGTTATGAGTCAGAACTGCCCAGCACCTCCTGCAGGCTGCCATGGTGCCACCTACAGCTTCTCCTGCCTGGCTGCTGGGAAACTCCATCAGGAGAGAGAAATTCTGTATCTCCTTCCAATGGTGTGGTTAACTGATACTTAATATGACAATTAATTTTGAAGTGATTTCATTGCAGTGAACAGAAGAGTCGTCTGAAAGAAGTTGCTGCAGTAATCCTCTTTTTTTTGTTTTGTTTTTTTTTGGGTGGGTTTTTTTTGGTTTTTTTTTGTTTGTTTGTTTGTTTGTTTGTTTGTTTTTCTCGAAATGCTGGATGTTACTGCTCAGTTAAACCTCTCATTCACAGTTAGCAATGTCCACAGAAACAATTGTAGCCTTATTCCGAGTCATAGGCTGTGTTTTAGAT
Source organism: Aphelocoma coerulescens (assembly GCF_041296385.1). Lineage (NCBI taxonomy): Eukaryota > Metazoa > Chordata > Aves > Passeriformes > Corvidae > Aphelocoma > Aphelocoma coerulescens. The sequence continues at coordinate 31,811,883 of NC_091014.1, read as the reverse complement.
CCTGATGAAATACGGTTTTTTGGTGGAAATTAGTCATGGTATTCAACATCTAGAAAATTAAACTTTTCCCCTAATCTTATGTTTTCATTGCAGCAGGCAGGTGTGTAGCCGGGGTCCTGTGCTCACTGGCACTCAATCTCGCTATTTAGCTTTGCTGAAGAGCTTGCTAAACCTCTTCCCTGTTAACAGCTGCTTTTTCTCTGTGCGTTTGCTCTCTACTTGAAAGCCCACTGATCATTTACGTCTGGAAGACAACAAGCAGGAAACCTGCCAGCACTCTGGGAGGCAGCATCTCTCCTCCCGAAGCCAAGAAGGAGCCTCCCCTGGGATGCTTTCACCTCCTTCTCCTCAAATCTAGCTCCACCAGGCGGCTGGTTGTGAGGCTGCAGGCGTACAACAGCTGCTCGCTGCCTGCTCTACAGGAGCTGCGCCAGGAAGGTTCTCTGATGGGGTTTGCCAATTGCTCATCTTGATGCTCATTTGGGGAAGAGGTCCTATTCAAAAAGGACTTTGCATCGTTTCCCACAATTATCCAGGTAACTAAAGTTTGAGAAAATATGGACAACTGTAGCTAGAATATGCAGGGTTTTTTTCTATTTAAAATTTTCAAGAATTATCAGTCAGTTCAGAATCAAATGAAAACCCACATCTTTCCTCTAAAACTTAGAAATCTGTATTACAAAAACTAGCACAGAAATCCCCACAAACTACTGCCACAGGAAGTGTTCCCAGGAGCTGGGGTGAAGAAAGGGATGGGGAGCATGCACAAGCTGGCTGACAGGAATTTTCTCCTTGCCTCATGCAAGTCCAGGGATCCAGCTTTCTCCAGGGCCACCTGAGGAACAGCCTCTCCAAAGAGCTTGCTGCATGGCTTTGAGCAGTGGCACAAGAAGGCTGTCCATCACTCCACCACAAAAAAAAGCAGCAGCTGCCATCTGGTAATTTCATCTCAGCCTTAGAATGGTTCTCTACCTATTCTGGAAGTCTTTTGGAAAGATGATCAGCAAGCGGGGGAAGAAGAATAATTGCTTTCATGGGCAGCAGTGCTCTCCAGACCACCACAACACCAGCCTCCCAGATGAGCTAATTTTTTGATTCTGTGATAGGGAAAATGGCATCAAGGAAACACTGAGTTTGCAGGGCTAGAGAACATTCAACATAGCCAGAGTTCTGGAGGGGTTGGCTGAACATGAAACATATCTCTGCTGGAGAGGTACAGTCTCAGTTCTGGATCTCAATTTTGTTAAAAAGGTACAAAATTTTATTTGAAGTCTCTTTACCACTTGTATTATAGACTTTAAAGCAGCTGGAAAGAAGTTGGTAGGCAAAAACAAACACTCTTGACTATGTGCTTAGAATGTTATTGGGCAGTGTACCCCAATACTTGAAAACACAAAGTTTGTCACAGATCAGGTATAGACTCAGTCACAATTTTAATGCTGAATTGAGCAGGTCATTACTGACTCCCCTTAATAGCTCAGTGTTATTAATAGCTACAAAATATACAACATGCTCCATCAGCAGAAACGGGGCTATTTTATTCACACGTTATAACTCTTCCTTTTCACTAACCTGGGAAGATGGCATTATTAGGATCTACTTAGCTCTTTTGTAAATTTGGAAATCTATAGAACAACTCTTCTATTTGATAGCATTTTCTTTTTCTTTTTCTTTTCTTTTTTTTTTTTTTTTTGCACACTTGCTCAAAAGCAGCTTGGTAGAAAAGGCCGTGAAGGTCCTGATGGACACCCAGTTGAACATGAGCCAGCAAAGTGGCCTTGCTGCAAAGAAGGCAAGTATTAGGCAAAGTACTGTCAGCAGGTTGAGGGAGATGATCCTTCACCTCAGCTCAGCACTGCGGAGGCTACACTTGGAGTACTGTGTCCAGTTATCCAGTGGGCTCCCCACTACAAGAGTGGTATTGAGCTATTTGAGAGAGTCTAGCTAAGGACCACACAGATGATGAAGGGACTGGACCACCTCACATATGAGGCAAGGCCAAGGGATCTGGGACTGTCCAGCCTGGAGAAGAGGAGGCTCAGAGGGATCTCATCAGTGTGTACTAACACCTGAAGGGAAGGTGTAAAGAGAATGGAGCTGGGCTCTTTTCAAGGGTACCCAGAGAAAGAACCTGTTACAACAGACACAACCTGAAACACAGCCGGTTCCCTCTGAATATCAGGGCACAGGTTGCCCAGGGAGGCTGGGCATCCCATCTTTGGAATATTCAAAAGCCATCTAGACATGGTCTTGGGCAACCAGCCTTAAGTGACCCTTCCTGAGCAAGGTGAGGTTGGACCAGATGACCTTTAGAGGTCCCTCCCAACCACAAGGAATCTGTGATTCTGTGAATTCTGTCTGATAAACAAATGGGACCATAACCATCCTATGTGGGCATGTCACAAGGGTATATCCAGTGTAAAAAGAAAACACAGACCACAAAGGTCAACATGTAACTAAGGAGTTGTGGGCAATGAGAGCAGTTACCTGCGGGCACTCCATCTAAAGAGGTCTATGTAGCAGAAAGGTGTTGCGGGAAGAACATAATTAAGACGTTCTTTCCTTCAATAGCTGGCTAATTGGCTTTGATGGCTCAGATCCCTTCTGATTTCTGACATTATATGACAGTTACAACCCAGTCCCTCTTTTTATCTGCTGGGTCTGCTGAAGAGATTACGGCTTTTCTTTTCAGACACTTCTCCAGACTTTATCTTCCACCTCTGTGTCCTATGAGCCTTGCTTGTGTGATGTGTTCATATCATGACAGTCTCGCTGTTCTGCCGTGCAGAGCTGAGAGCAGCAGGAACAGGGGCCCCACAGCATGCAGTGTCCCACATGGCTCTGGCACCAAAGACTGCAGCAGAGGGGTATTAGAAGGTGCTCAAGTCACAGAATTATTATTGGGAATGTTACTTCCCTATTTTTAGCTAGTATTTACAGGTGTGAAAGTGCTTAGAGTTTTGGCTAATTTTTTTTTTTTTTAGCATTTTAAATACAAAGGACAAGCAAACTTCAGGAGGAAAAAGCTTCACTGGAAAAAATCCTAGCTTAAGTGACAAGAATATTTTTTCATGCAAGCATAGAAACAAATAAATCAAAACAGCCTAGAAAAAACCCAAAGCATGTGATGATGGACCTAGGAAATAATTATATTTCTCCTTAATTTTATACCATTTGGGTAATCTCAGCAATTCAACAAAATTACTCTTCTCAGAGTATGAAACTAACATCTCCTCTAGTTCAGCCTCGATGATGGCTGCTTGAATGTGAGCACCATAACATTAACAAGTCCTCCATCTAGCTGCCTTCTTCCATAATGTCATCCTGAGCAGCTGCAGACAAGCATAGGCTTGTTAAAGTGTTATTTTGGGGAAAATGTCAGAAATAATTAATTTCAACACAATTTTGAACATACTGTTCTCAGTGCATATTAAGTGGGGTGTTCTTTTAGTAGAGTGGATGCTTAGTTCTTCTTTTGGGTAAAAAGATTGTTTAGTATGCACTAAAAATACTCCAGTGATTAAGGGATGCTCTTTTTAGTGGTGCCCTTATTAGCGAGTGTGCTATGAACAAATGTGTTTATTAGACAGTGAACAGCACTTCAGTTTGTGTTGGACCATTAGCTAGCAACCTCTCGGCTGACTCGAGCGGGTGATCAGCCGGGGATTACTGTCTAGGGACTGTAATAACATAGCCCAGTTTGGGTGCAGTAAATCACTAATTATGCTATCAAGATAAAGTATTTGATAGTAATACAAAACTAAACAACTGTTTGGAAAAGCTGATGGTGGTGGTGTTGGCAATTGATGTAATTCATGTGAGCTATATAGCAAATAATCTGAAGCCTAAAATTACTATTTTTAAAGTTATGGCCAAGTTTTGTTCTTATTTTAGTCACTTGGATTATTGCCTGTTGTGCTTAGGACGTGACATTTTCTGAATGCATTTAAAGAAACATACACAACTCTAAAAGTAGTTATAGAAGAAAGTCCTCCAATAAGCTGTCCAGCCCCTGAGAGCTGCTGCCTCAGAGCAACTCCTTTTTCCACCTCTGAGACAATTACATTTCTGTTCTCTGCTTTCTGTGAAGAAGAGCCATGCAACCACTACAGGGAATCAACAGGCTTGGATGACTCAGACTTACTGAAAAGATGAAATTAACTATCTCAAAATCAAAACAATTAAGTAAAATCATATTTTCTCATCACCACCTCACCAAAACATTACCAAAAGTGAACATGGATTATATTCTGCCCTCTCTGGGTACTTCCAGACAAGCTTGACTGACTCATGTGGAGCAATCAAAGACAGTATTACCATCTCTGGTTATCTGCTTTTCCATCTTGCTGATGGTTACCACATCACAACAGAGAGCAGAAACAATGTTTCAAAATGCATGGCAGATTATTGTAAAGAACCATCAGTTTGGGATTTATTTGTATTGTGTGTGGTTGAGGTTTTTTTCAAAAATGGAAACCTTTGGAAGAGGGACAGATTAGGCAGGAAGGGAAGGTAATGTCTCTTGGTACAAAAAGACAGACATTTTCTGGAGACACTGTTCTGCATCATGTTCTTTAACTTCTCTTGCACCACAACTTGATGGCAAGGTAGGTTGGATTTCAGAGACTCCTGTTCATCCTGCTACTGCCATTGCTAAACCACAAAGTTATGGATACAGATTTCCTCAACAGGAAGAGTGGCAAGTGCAGGAAATTTGGAGAAGTCTGGTGTATTCAAAATCTCAAGAAAGAGCAAAGAACACTGCAGGATCCAGCATGCTGGACAACTAAGGAACATGAAGATTTCAAAGCACCTTTGAACTGCAGTAGTTAATCAATACTTTAGAGAAAGTAAATCTGTGATAAAGATTCAGCATTTTAAATGAAATATAAGTAGTTCTTCTATAGTAGGACCAGCAAAGGCCAAAGAGTGTTCTTAACCTCTCAAGGTTAAATAAGGAATTTCAGAAAAATCAATCTGTCCATATCTGTCACGTAAAAAAATCAACTAATGGACATTTTACATCTGCTTTAAAAATAAAAATCTTTTAGATATTCATGTGAGTACAAAAATATTGATTCACATGAAACAAGGCTATCAGATTGCAGTATTATAATGTTCTCCAGTATGGTTCAGATTGCATAAACTCTTGATAGATGAGATGTTTTCATCCCTTGAGGTAAACAGTAATAAGAAAAAAAGATAGGGAAGGAACACTCTTCGCTAAGTTTGTTGATGTCCACAAGTGCTGGCACACAATAAAGAGCAGTTCCTCCATCTATGGAGTCCAGCTGCCTGGGGCTTGGCTGCTGGCTGGGGTTAAACCATGACACCAATTAACTTCATTCCCTCTCATCCTCCTCTCGCTGTCACACAGTCCCACAGCAAAACCTTTCCATCCAATGAGTTCAAGCCCATGTGTGCCTTTGAGTTTAACTTTGCTTTTATTTAGCTATCTCCTATAGCCCTTCTAAGATGAAGGGTGGTACTTACACCCAACACTTTAAACAATATTTATCTCAACCTGTTACACCAAGTTTGAGTGAAACAAGTAAGCCTGTTCAGGGTGGTGAAGAGAAACCTTATGTAGTATGGTTCAGCTTAAGTTCAATGGACTAAATTGGTTAGACAGGTCATCATCCCACAAATTAGAACTAATAATTTGGAACAAGGAAAGAATGGTGGCTATTTTTGCTAAAGAGTGCACTGTTGGATTTTTGGTAGAAATTGTGAGGTGTTAAAAGCTCTGAGGATTTTTTTTGTCTTAAGACCGTGAATAAATGTGGTTCATCAAAGCACAGTACTAGGATATGTGCAAAATGCTCTTGGGATCTCTTGGAATAATTAAAGAATGGTGTCTCCATGAACAATAACACCCATCCCATTTCTTGCCAAGGAAACAACATGGCTATATATTATAAGTTATGGCTAATTATCTCACATCCTGTTCCCTCATAGCCCTAAACACAAGGAAGCCTTTTCTTCTTCCAAATATTGAATATTGCTGTTTAGAGTGTCTTTCATTTCTACAGTGGGATATATTCCAGAGAATTCCAGTCTATCTCCATGGAGCAGTCAAAGTATGACCAACAACCTGGAGTAACAAGAGAAAAATTCCAGCCAAGACCATCACAAAATTCCTGTGATCCTATACAGAAGAGTTGCTGCTACCCACAAAGAACTGAGAAAGTCTGATATCCTAAGGTTTGTCCAAGATCTTCAGCTTCAGAGCTAGAACATACTTCAGTTCATATACATGACTGATCCTTCATGGGGCAGGAAACTCCCAGGAACTGACGTGTGGATACCAGATATGGAAATACTGTGAATCTGAAATGTGTGCTGTCAAATTTTATCTGATCTAAACCCATCCATCTTTTGAAACTCAGTTTTGCCAAAGATTAGGCCAACAGGGACAACTGTATATACTTTACTAAATGGCAAACATGGCCAGTTCAATCATGAATAGTAGAACCAGTAGCAACTGACTAGTATCTTTGAGTAAATTACAAGACCAAAAAAAAAAACCCCAGTCAAACAACCAACCAACCAACCAACTAACAAGCCAAAGCAGAGGCTTGATAACTTTGCTTCCAACATGGCTGTTAGTATTTGTGATTCTTGGGTTTGTCCTGTGTAGGGTCAGGAGTTGGACTTTGATCATCCTTGTGGGTCTCTTCCAATTCAGGATATTCTGTGAATTTATTAAAACAAATACAAGAAAAAAAAAATAAAGAAGAAGAAGAAAAAAGGAAACAGAACAGTTGTCTATACCGCGACTGACTATACTCTCAAAAAGATTTTTTAAGGTGTTAGACCAAACTTTTACATTCCCTTTGGCTAAAAAAGAAGTCTGAAATTCCTCCTTGGTGTGTATTAACTCATCCCACTTACTTTTATTTATGGACTATCATGCTGTATTTCTAAACAATGAAACTTGCAAGCAAAGACATACTGCATGCAAATAAAAAAACAGTCTCTCAATCAAACAATTTTTAAAACAAGAAAAAAAATGAAAAGCTCTATCACTGAAATAATGTTCTCTGTGCAGCCAAGTATTCAAGGCATTTTAACAAAGAAAACATACAACCTACTTACTAGGATACATATATATATATAGATATAGATATAGTTAAGAATTTCAAAATTGAAAATTCCCTAAAAAGAAATGAGAATGCCAGTACCAAAGAAAGACTTCAGAACACCACTTTATTGGAACAATGAGTTAATCCACTTAGTTTATTTTCGGTTAATTTTTTTTCACATATTATATATTATTATGCAAAAAAATAACACAAGACAAAGTTGAATTTCAAATTAAAACGATAATAAAAATTTACTGCTGGGAAGAGGGAGAGAGAGAGCCCAAAAAAAACTTCTGTGAAAAAATTATCAAGCTAACAGTTTTTAATTACTTCAAAGTTAGGAAGAAGATAACGTCCAACACTAATTTTTCAAGAACAACTGCTGCCAAAGCAGTCTCATTTCCTTTCATAGCAAAATATCAAGCCCCTTGGATAGGGCAGACAAAGCACTTAACATATATTTGATTTTAGGAGGCCTTTCAATGTTGTTTAACCTAAGAGAGATATTGAAAAGGAATTAAAAATGGTAAAAGCAAGTAAAAATCTGTTTCAAAGAGAAAGGGGACAACCTGATACCAGCACTTATGGTGGACAGGGATAAATGAAAGGGCTTCTGACGCAGCAGGAAGATCACAGATATGAATCAGAACAGCTTTTCAAAAGTATAAACTTTAAACCAGAGAAATGGCTTACTTGAGGAAGGAGGCTTTGGAAGGAGAGTCCAACATCAGAGATCTTGAAGAATAGACTGAGTGAAGGAGCATCATATACATGACTGACCCTTCATGGGGCAGAGAGGGTGAATGAACTCTGAATGAACTCTCACAGTCCACCTTTTTATGCCATTTGCATATATCTACATTTTTTCAAAGCTCAAAATCCAAGAGCCCAATAGATAAATCATGTATTACCTGTGCCTTCATTGAAATGTTGTGTAAATGGCAAATGGTGTAGGATGGCACAGAATACTTCCAAGTTAAGAATTTAAATTCACAGCACAAATAAGCAGTTGTCTCCATCTTCCCCTCTGTGCTCTATGACAATTCTAATTTCTGCTCTCATGGATAACTACCATTTTGCCCTCCAGGAGTCCCATTCTGACTCATCCCTACTTTCATCAAGCATCACCTCCCCTCCTTTGCTCTCCCATATCATGATCAAAATCTCTCAGTCAGTTCTGCCATCATTTCCCTCTCTCCCTCACCCTAATACCAATCTCATTTCTAGTATCACACTCCCTGTTGCTCCCCTCTCCAAACGACCATACCCCCACTCACACTGTTCTCCCAGCATGTGTTCCAGTTTTCCTCTGGCATATCTGGCTTCTGATCATACTCACAGCTGCACCATGAATACAGCTTTGCTTGTGCTTCCACACCATGCTGCCATCCCGAGAGAAACATGAGCCAGCGAGAGGCTCTGCTTCAGGAACATTTCCAGCTCTCACAGATACTGGGAAACTCTGAAAACGTGGGCAGAGTAAATCTCCCAAACAAAACACAGGGCATGCACAAAGGGCCTCCAAAGTACCACTAAAAATTTTGTGCCTTCTACAGCCTGAGATTTACTCACAGTCTTTCAGCAGAACATTCTGGATCAAGCTGGAAAATGAAGAAACAGCCCTACTCATACCTACCTAGAAAAGACAATCGGCCATAGCAACTGCCTCCACTAGTCCTATCCTTCACCTACAAAGGATTTATTGGTGTGATGTCCACCTCAACTAAGGACAACCTCTGCCATCAGTCACTTGAAGAACACTTGAAGAAGCTGAAGACTTTAGAACACATTAAAACAGACTAAAGACATTAGGTCTTTACCACCATAAAGCATGAAAAAAATTATCAAATGTCAAAAATCACAAGGTTGGTTCCCAGATCTTAAGATTTTGAACATAAGATTCTCCTTTCAGCAAAACTGGCTGGTGCTGACAATTCATCCACTAATCCAGAAATTTTAACAACTTGTGTATCCATTCCTAACAACTTTTCCCCAGCTAATACTTCTTTTCCTGCCATCTTCATCTCAATTTCCAATGATATTCCAGCTATTCCTTCAGGTCAAATCATCCTCCGGTCTTGATTTTTGAGAAAAATACTAATGGTTGCATGAATGACTGCAGTCCAATAAATTTATGAAAGTGCATATATCACAGGGTTTGCTGAGATTAGTAGAAAATTAGAGTTCATGACCCCCTTTTTCTATACACCTGTACAAAACCTAAATTCCTCGCTCCCCCTTTCAGCAGGCACAGGGCACACAGAAGGAGCTATATCTCATGCTCACCTTTGGCAGAACTGAATGACCGCTCATCCTTGGCAGACTGGTTCTGGGAGCAGACATCCAACTGGACAGCACTGTCCTTCAGCCCTGACTGGACTGGAAACACCTGCAGGCTGGAACTTCACGTACACATAGGAAAACTAAAGACACATTTGCCAGAGCTGACAGAAGGGAACTCCCAGATTTCCCCCCTGCCCCCATCATAAACAGTGTACAGAACGTGTCCATCTCAAAAGGTGGGTGAGAGAGGGCCAAAGCCACTTGACTGTTACTACAGATCCTGAAGTTGTGTGAGTAGCCATAAAGGACAGTGCTGGGACAGATGTGAGACAGACAATCAGGGGATCAAATGAAAGTACAGACAGCACATCAGAGGTGATGAGTGTTTCTCTTTGCGTTCCTTTCTCACACAGATATTTCTCTTCTTATTATGGCTCTTCTGTGCAACACGAGTGAGTGACAGTAACATCTTTGTGACTTGTGACAGAAACAGTGAATACCAAGCTCTCTCTGCAGCTGTGAGCCCAAGTGACTTAGTAACCACTTTAATTAAGGATTCAACAGTAACAAAGAGTAACATACAGTAGCTGAGTATGGCATGCCCTCCTTGCAACAAAACCTTACCCCTGCGATTGGCTAGGCAAACACACAGCTGGTTTGCTGCTGTGGTTCTACCTTCCTAATTGCTTCAGTGTCTAGTTCTAGGGTCATTCAAGATCTCAGTGTAGGCAAAACGCAGCACTTGTGTTTACTTTACAACAAGGCTTTCTTTAATCCCAATTTTCCTAACACCTTATCCCTTTTTTTATATAATCCCACTGAAGATTTGGGGAATTTGTTAACCTTAATCAATTTAAAGTCAGACTTACCTTAAACATTTACTCTCCATTCCTAAGTCTATGTTTTCCAAACTGTGGGAGTAGTCTTATTTCTTATTACATTTCACTGCAGCCTTCCAATGAACAGTCTTTTCCTTCTTTCCTGTGACTCTTCTTACATTCTCTCCCACAGCCTGCTCTTACTTAATTCAAGTTCTTCTGAGCTGATCCTAAATTAATAGTCTCTCAGTAATCATGGCAACTAATAAGGTATCATAATTTTTGACAGGCTGACGCTGATACACATTTTACTCGATTCAGGCTGTGACTTCATTCTGAACGCAAGGAGACACTCAACCAAGCCTGCGTATTTGGGGGAGCTGCTTCTCCTTCCCTGTCGCGTGTTGCTATGGCACGTGTGTTGCCCTGGGGGTTCAGCTGAGGGCTCTCCACGGCGCTTCCCAGCTCTCCGCTGCCTCTGAGGCCGTGTGGACGAGCCTCCAGCAGACGCAGAGTCTGGCGGTGCTGTGATGGAGATGTAACAGGGTCAGCGCACAGAAGCGGCTGCTGCACTGAACTGCTTTCCTGTCTGCCGTAATTAGGACGTACTACACCACGTCAAACTGCTTTTAAAACAACCGGTTATGGAAATGTACAAGGATTGATTAGACGTCACTGTTTCCGTGAGGCCACAGGCCGCAGCCAGCACCGCTGACCCCGCCGCGCCTCGGGGCCCTCCAGCTTCCTCCCTCTACAGGGCCGGACCCACGCTGCCCCGTCACACACTCTTGTGGTCACAGGGCTTCGTCCAGTGTGCCTGTTGCCTAATTTTATTAAAATACTACTAATTACTACTACTATTAAAATAAATAAATAAAAAGAAAGAGGCTTGGCACTGAGGGTGCCCCGCGTCGCGGATAGATGACGTCACCAACCGCGCACCCACCCATCCCTCGGCCGCGCCCGTCCGTTGTGCCGCCACCAGAGGGCGCCCCCGCCCGCCCCGCCCGCCTCGCCCCGCCCGCCCCGCCCGCCTCGCCCCGCCCGCCCCGCCCGCCTCGCCCCGCCCGCCCCGCCCGCCTCGCCCCGCCCCGCCCCGCCCCGCCCGCCCCGCCCCTCCCACCCGCCTGGCTGGCGTCCGGCCGGGGCGGTGCCGCGGGTCACGTGCCCTCCCGCTCCGCCTCTCCAGGCGGTGCTGGAGGACCTATCCCATAATGCTCGCGGAGGGCGGCGCGGGGCGGTCTGGAGGCGGCTTTCTGCTGCCAGGGCGCCGCCTCTGCCGGAGCGGAGCAGCGCCCCCGCCCGGGCGCCGCCGGCCCTGCCGCCGCGCTCCCCGGCTACGCGCGGACATGTGGCGGCGCGGCGGGCGCTGAGCGCGCGGGGCCCCGCGAGCCCCGAGGCGGCGGAGGGGGCGCGGGCACCCGGACCCGGAGCTGCCGCTGCCTGCGGGGCAGAGACTGCGCCAGGGAACGTCGCGGCGCCAGGTGAGCACCGGCGGTTGGCGCCGGCCGCGTCCCTCGGGAATTTCCGCACGGCGAGGGGAAGTGCTCGGGGCCGCGGGCCGGGGCCGGGCGCTGGCGGGCCGGGAGGGGAGGGCAGGCGGGAAAGGCTGCAGTCCCGCCTCGGCCGGGGCCTTCGCCCCCGCGCGGAGCCCGCCGGGCTGGGGCGCTCCCGCCGCTCCGCCGGGCTGGGGCGGAGTTTGCTGCCGGCTCCGGCCGCGTTTTCCCCCCTTCCCTCCCCTCCCGCCTCTCCTTGCCGCCCGCGTCGTGGCGCCGATCGGTAGCCCGGCCCGGCCCGGCGCTGACGCTCGGTCGCCGCGGCGAGAGACGCGGGTCCGGCTCCCGGTGCCCGCTGGCCCCCCTGGGGCGAGAAGGGAAACAAAGCGGCACGGCCGGGACGATCCGCCGGCCCCCTCCGTGCCGAAAGCTTTTGTGAAGCCGCACCGGGAGGAGCAGCAGCCCTGCCCAGTGACCCGTGAGCGGGGCTGAACAAAGATACGGCCCGCGGAGCACCGCCGTCCCTTTGCTCCCGGCGGGGCGGGCGCACGACCGGCTACCTGGAGCTGTAAACACCGGCGGCTTTTGCTGGAGGAGCAGCTTCTGGACTTACCGGGGACCTTAGAGTTGTGGGGGAAGTTGCTCGGACAGGCTCAGCTATAAGCCCAGCTCTGCTTTTGTGCTGCTGTGGGATCGCGACTGACTTAGACATCAGCAAAGTTGCGCAGGGGAGCGCTGGAGCCTGGAAGCAATTTACCGAGCCAGTGAGATAAAATTCAGTTGTTGTGTTTTGTGGTACATGGTGTCCCAGTTTCTTTTTTTTTTTTTTTTTCTCCTTTGGTGAGTATTAAAGAATATTATTAGCCTGAGCCCCAAATGTAACTCATCTTTGACAATCCATCTCCACGTTTATAACTTCAAAACAAACCAGTATTGTTAGGACTAAAACTGGTCCCCACCCTCTCACGATGTTTTCATCTTAGGCTACTAATTAATTTAAAATTTTTAGGAAGAACGAGATAATAGGGAGAAAGGCCAGGTAGTTACCGTGTGTTTAGTATCAGTAACTAGGTGTTGTTGGCAGAGTCATGTATTTAAAATGTCAAGAGACGGTTAAGGCTATGCCCATCTAAGTAATACTTATATAATGGATTGGAATGTCCCTGATTATTGAACAGCTATTTTAAGTTTGTAATTTTATAGCTTCGGTAACCTTAAAGGGAAATCTAGCTAACTGAGTGTCCAATGTTAAGTTTGTAGATCACTAATATGTTGGGGACTTTTGATTTTCTTTTCAGTGGATCATAGTTCTAAGTGAAGTATAATCTAACTTAAATATATGTAGGTATTCAGACTCTTACATGTGGGAGAGTCATTTTGTCATGATTTCATTTGATCTTAGTGGAAATAAGTAGTAGGCTTCTTAAATGAAATGACAGAGTGACAAAAATTTGTTATTTGGTTGATTATATGTGATAATCCATGTCTCTTCTTTTTTAACTGGAAAAGCTGTATTTAGAAACTCATAGTATTAAAATGGATAGCATCCTCTTCAGTGACATTGGAAAATACTTGGAAATGATCCCAAATACTTTTTCAAATGTTTCCTTTAGCATTTCTAGGAATACAGTGTTTGATTTTGTGATTTCCTTAAGTAAGATGAGACATATTGGAGGTGGGGAAGGCTGCTTAGACTTTTAGTCAGAATATTACATCTTTTGAAGGTTTCTGTTCAACAGTTTACATTTGCTGATGTGTGAACTTTCAGAGTGACAAATTACACAAATAAGAAATGTATCCATTTTCTTTCATGTTTCACTGACCTTAAAGTCTGCTTTGCAATGAGCAGAGCAGACAACAGCTTTATGGCCTGAGGATGCATCAGTGTGAGGAAATCTCTCTCTTCCAAATGGTCATGGAAGAGAATGTTGTTTCTGACCTTCTTGAATAACAGTATTCCTGGGTTGACTGGTTCACCTCGTATTCAGATTACCTTTGGAAACACCTTTCAGGTGAGTGTTTTGGCCATGATTTTATGGTTCTCCATCACAGTATGTGAAGGTTGTTGTGCTTGACCCAACAGGCAGTTGTAAGTTTATCTTATTCTCCAGTTAGTCAGCTATTCCCTTGGAAACGTCCAGATGATAAAGAGTTTTTCTGTGCTCTCAACTGGCTGTAGTTTAATGCAGTTGTTTCATGGCTTCTAGCCCCTGGTATTATAAAACTTGTAGGTGATTCTGCTCGTCATACATGATGGTTCTTCTCAGGTTACAAGCATCTATTGGTTTTTGGTTTTATGCTGTTAGAGGGATTCTTTGCAGAATCTTCTCAGTCTTCCACTGTCCTGAGTACTAAAAAAAACCTATGCAAAAACTTTAAATTACTGAGGTTTGCTTTATACAGTAATCAAAGGGTAGCTTGTCTTTCAAATAATGATGTATTTAAACATACTTTATATTAATGGGGGTGAAAAAACCACTGCTGGTAAAAGTTCGATAGGCTGGCTTGCCATACCTACATCAAAATTCTTGAAGCCTGGCTTTCTGTCAGTCCACTGTTCAGTGTTCAGATTTTCTTTGCCAACAGTCTAAGGTGAGGGAGGAAAATTGTCCTTCCAGTTAATACCTATAAAAACATGCAGAGCAATTCCTCATGATGGCTAAACTGACTCTTCAGTGCTTTCAAGCATTGTTAACAGTTTTTCTGAATGAATTCTGAAATTATTATGGTTAAATCTGCTAAACCCTTTAAGGCTGAAATAGATTTTATAAGTCTTGACATTGCTCAATCTTTCTGCCTTTTTTTTTTTTTTTTTTTTGATTACAAGTGGAGATGCAGTGTTTAGGCATCCTCTGTACTCATAAACCCCAGAGATCTCTAAGTGCATAAGCTTTGGAGCACTTCAAAACAAGGGCTAGTTCATGGCTTTTCAGCAGCACAGACACATTTTGTTTCATCTGTATGTACTAGTCCACCTTGCCCTGAAAGGCAGTGAGCTTGATTGGAGAGGATCTTTGTGCGGTGATATTGTATCTATCTTCCTTACTTGTTTAATCTCTTTTTCACCCAACTGGTGAGGCTAGGGATACAATTTGCAAGAAAGTTGCTTATTTTGATACCCTGAACTACTTGATTCTCTCGTGTAGGAAAGTAGCTACAGTCGTGCAATAGCAAAGGGAGGGCTGTAGCTGCTGCAAGATGTAAGGTGAATGTGCCTGTATCTTTCTGTTCCCTACAGCTGCAGCTCTGCTGTCTCAAACAGCTGTTTGTCACCTCTGCATCTGGCTCTGGTGGAGCACCAAAAGCATGAAGGTGATGCCTTGGAAGGACTCTCAAAGGTTGAATGTGCATAATCTGTACTTAAGTACCCCTCACCACATTCAACAAGTAGTTTTTCTCTGTTGGGAGCTTTAAAAAAAAAAAAATTGAAAGAGGAAGCTGCCTCTTCTTGAAAGATTTAACTTTCCTATGTCCTTCTTTCTCAGTGCATCAACTTTCCTAAAGACTTTCAGTTGGAGAAACAAATTCAATATAAAAAAATGTGGAAGTTGTAACTTCTAAACTGGGGAAATTGTTAGCTGACTTGACAAAGTATGATCAAAATACTGCATTTAATTTATTCAGGAAACAAATACATATACACACACCTGTGTAGGCATTGTACATCTATGTCTTACATTTGTGTATATTGTGCTAAGGTGAGTATTTTCACCTATTTATTTTTTATTAGCAAGTTATGCTGTCTCACAAATTTATTTTGATGAAACAGTAGTATTGCTCTTTCTTTTTTTCCTCCATGAGAACACAGAATCGGAATTTTAACTCAAAAGTTCTCTGTCATAGCAAAAAGGAAAAAGTAACTTTTTAATTTTATGGTTCTGTGATTGGTGGTATTTCTTAGCTTTCTGAGATTTTCGGATTTTGCATGTGTGTAAATATATATATAAGAATACATAGAGAGAATTGGGAAGTAGAACTATGTCTTCCAGTAGCTGTTTTCTAAAGCCTAATAATGTGGTAAATTGCAGTATCTGATCACTTTTTTTAATAGACACTAATAATAATGTCTGTCTTAATGCATTTTTTTAATTTAAGGATTGCTGAGTTCCCACTAAAATGCAATGGTTAGGGGTGAAAGTACTGCTTAACTGTGATCTGCCATCACAGGTACTATCTGTGAGTAAATATGAGTGATGCATTTAGTGATATTTGAAACTTTTCCAAGCTAGTACAAAATTGCTTGGAAATGTCAATTGAGTTAGCCCTTGTTGTCTCTCTACTTACTACCTGGCTTTTGTTAGACTGCCAGCAGTAATAAAGAATGTGAAATTCCATGTGATCAGTGTCTGATAGAAGTCTTCATCTATGTCCATATCATTAGATGGCAACACAGGCCAAAACTGGAGCAATGTAAACTTGTGCTTTTCTTGCTATGCCACAGGAGAGATGGAGACACTTACATGAAAATGAGTTGAACTGATATTAAAAATTTGGATGTTAAGGTTGAATCTTAAGGTAGCTGTGTGTTCTTAATTGGCCTGCTCGCTATTCAAGGTGGATGACTTCAGTAATTTTGGACATTGGAGCAGCAATGAAATTCTCCTCTGCTTTCTATATAGCTACTGAATAAACATTTTCTATATGCAATTTTGCTTTTTGTTGAATCTTCGTAGTTTATCAGTTCTTAGGTAAGAGGTAGTGACCATTGTGGATAGATGGGTGTAACAAAAAGTAATTGGAAGTCCTATGAAACAGTTGGAGAAAATCAATCTGTTAGGGCTACCTTGAGCTTGTTGGAGTTTGGTTTAGAGATGTTACCAAATAAAGATACCTATAGTGATGAAAGTAAAGTATATTCTTCTCTTTAAACCTATACAATTGTATTTTTTAAAATACAGGTTCATCATCCCAAGCAAGAAAGATACCTTATGCAAGTCTTGGATAAGTTAGTGGGTTCCAGTGGTTATTTTGTGATTATTACTCTGGCAAGAAACTCTGAATGACAATGGAGTTTATCATTGTAAAGAGCTTCTAGTGTTGTTGACATGGAAAGTTTAAGTTCTGTTTGAAGGTTTGCAGTGACATAGAATAATCAATTATAACAAAGTCTGTGTTGGTTACTTAAGAATTCACAGTAAAGTACTGTTGTGTTGTAGATAATTTCTTGATGCCACGTATATGGTGAAGTCAAAAAGGTGATTAGCATGATTTTCTATTAGATTCACTTCACAAATTGAAAGGAAAGGAAGGAAAGGTGATGGAGTTCAGGTTGTATTTTCAAGCTCAGATCTGAGGTTATCATCTCGCATTAGTAGTTTGTGTTACCTTTCTTTGCATTGCTGCTTGTATTAAGAAGACCTTCTCTTACATACCTGTCTTCCATTCCTGGCTGGGGTTTTCTAACTTTATTTTAGCTGTCCTGAAAGTTATTGCTGAGTAAAGGCTGTGAAAACAAGATCAAAAGTAATTGAAACTGCTTGTTTCCCACCTATCTACTACTTCTGAAATGATGTCCAATGCATTGTTATTCTACAGATACTGTAGATTTTGTACAAAATACAGTTATGCTTAAAATTAATGTAGTAGTCATAAATCCTTTGCAAATTCTCTTTTTTTCACAAATACAGCACTTCTTTTTGTTCAGGTTTTGCAAAAGGTTAGTGTAGCTTTGCAAAAGCTTTTTTGCAAAAACTTTGACCTGAGCTTATGAAATGCTGTTATTCAAAGCCAGAAGGAGCCTGATGAATGTATTTTTGACACCATAGCTTTCATCTAGTGTATTTTTTTTTAAAGTACATGCCTCAGAGAGGCAAAATGTACTTTTAAATGGGTATGTTATTTTCTTTCTTTTGTTTGTTTTTGACTCAATGTCTGTATATTTTACATGTAATCAGAAATTTCTTTTTGCAGAAATACAATTTTTTAAAATTATGAACGTGTCATATCACTAAACCCTTGATTTGATGCTTCAAATGAAAGAACGGCATGCTTTTAATAGAGGATTCAAGTTTAGGGTATTTTTATCAAGCCTGTGTCTATGGTTCTATGCAATCTTCTGTAGTCCTTTTTATTTCCATGTAAGTTAAACCATAAAGTTATAGGCGAGCGTGTGCATTACATAAATTTTTTTAGAAGAATGTCATTCATTTTGCAATGGTTTAACATTCAGAAGTTTAAAAATATGACTACTATGGTTTAGGTAAAATAAAAATTAGTGGTAGTTTGTAGTTGTACAATTGCATGCTCTTTCTTCCTTTGCTGCATTCGTCCTTTTTGTCTACAGCTCAGGATGCTTTTCTAATCACCTACTACTCTTGTTCTGTTGCCCCTACTTTTTGCATCTTAAATGTGTTTCTTGCCCCTGAGCTTTTCATTTGAGCTCAGTCTTACTCCATTGGTTTTGCCAATCATTTTTCCTTCCACTGTTAAAAGGTCCTGGCCTTCTCTGCTTCTATCTTTGCAAGGTCTTCTGGTTCAGCTCCTGCATCCCTGATGGTTAAGTCTGGCTATTTGGGTGTGATTAGGATGGTATTAAGAAAAATAAAGATGGTCTTTCTAGTTTCTTTAGCATCAGAGAGATGACTGTAGCAAGTCCTGCTGTGTTGCCATAGCACTGGCTGAAGTATGCTCATTCATCTTGTGGGAATGTTGCATGTGCTGTGTAGCAGTGGGATAGGAACTTAAAATTATTTGTGTATGCTAAACACAGACCAAGTTTATGGGGGGAAATATTAAATGCAATGATTTGCAGAGATTTATTGACTAAATGCAAACTCTTTTTCCCCCAAATCTGTGACATGGCTGTATTTGGAAGGGTTACTTGTGTGAAAAGCATGTTCTTACTCTTTGTGACCCGCTGCCAAATATCTGCTCTTTGCATGAAAATACTAGTGCTTCCAAGTGGCTAGAAAAAAGTACTTTAAAAAAAACCCCTGTTCTTGGAAATGGCTGAGCCATTTTTGCTGACTTTGGTATGTAATGCTATCCCTTTCAGCTGCAAAAGTATGCATGTGACTAAGGAGCCTGAACAGCAGAAGGCAAGGTCCTGAGTTTATGCTGATTCGATTTAGTTGCTTGAACCATGTGCACCATGACAATAGTACCTAATCCCTAATGAGTTCCTGTTGTTTGTAAATCTCAATTTCACCCAGTTTAGTCACAGACTACTTAGAAGGAACACCTAAGTGCTGAATTGCATATTTTGCACAGAATGTTGTGTACACTATATTCTCTTTCATATTTCTTTGTATTATAGCAATTACTACAGTATTTCAGTGTTTTATTATCAGTATATGAAATGATGTGACTTAGCCACTGGCAAGCACATGTTTTTCTGCAGGGGTGGTTGTGGTGTTGTGCTTCTTCTGTTGAGAGTCTTATCATACACATGCATGCACAGGAGGAACAGCAGCGCAGTGCATATTGCCTTCTGTTGAAAATACTGGTTTGGAAAGAAAAATAAGGTGGACTTTTAATTTCTGTGAATACACATTTCAGCACCTTGTATCAGTCTTTAGGTTTTATTCATCCTGTCTTCTGTTTAAATGAAGCTGTTTTTTCCCAAGGGACTTAACTACAGCTCCAATGAATGTTTCCTCCTTATGGCTATTGTGAGCCCAGCTGTGTACTTCTGTAAAGATTGGGTCTGGGTTTGTCTTATATAATATATAAGATATAGAGCATCTTTGGAAAGCAGTCTTATCAATGCAGACTTACTGAGGAGCTACCCTGCAAAATTGCCTTAGTTAGGCATGTAGAGAAGCTGTATGGCTTTGCCCTTGCTGTTTTTGCATTGTCAAGAGCTGACAGAAGCTTGAGTAACATACTTTGTCCTCTAGCAGAGTAGGAAGGGGTTTTCTCACAGATTTGAGAAGTGTCACTAAAAAGTCAGCTGGGACACAAGCGTGACTTTAAGTTACAGGTTAAATTGATCAGCTGGGAACATATACTTTGAATCAAATGAAACTGCACTGTGACAGCTAACTCCCCTAAGTGCCTTTTTTTTGGTTTTTATTCTGTTCCTTGCTGATTAGCAAGTTTAGCTTTATCTAGTTTTTGGTCTGTGAATTGAATTTACTTAAACACAGGACCATCTTGGTTGTCAGTGGTCACCCTGAAACATACTGATAGTATAGAGGTGTCACTTAGCTATACTTTGGCATGTAATGTCACATGGTCTGAGTTAACCTCACATCTGCTGTCAGATACTGAAAATTCTGGGGGGATAATTGATTTACATTGACTTGTGGAGAAATCTGTTCAAGTACACAGTTTACTATCACCTTTAAAATGAGTTCAGGAGAGATTCTAAACTTCTGCTATCTATCCTAGTGGAACAAAGTGTTTTATAATAGACATGCAGAAAGATGAGAAATGAAATTTGCCTCCTGTATTTCATTACCCATCAGTGCCAGTAAAGTAACTAGTTCAGTACCATACTCAGAACTACTAACTGCTGTGCAAGCTTGTAATCAGTTTTCCTTCACCTCTTCATGAGCTTCCTCAGAAAATGAGGCTCCATCTTGTGTGATAGGGTGGTGAGAACTGACGAATACAGGGAAAACCTCTTCAGTGTGTTTTTGACAAAGAGAATGAATATCTATTTGATGCTTCAGCCATTTTGGTCAAACGTCATACCTGTAAGTATTGGTTTTTATGTGGAATGTCCCAGTAGTTATGTGGATGCTCCTGAGTCTGGGCAAATCAGCCCTCCCATGTGTGTCATCTTTGTGGGGAAGGAGGGGTGATACAACAGTATTCCACAAACGTTGGTGCCTACTGTTGTTATAGGTTAGTTACTGCTTAAGGATTATTAAATGGCATGCTCTTTTGGATGGTTTCTTCAGATGAGAAGGATGGGATTTGGAATTTTGCTGAAGACTGATAGCTTTATTGCCAGTTAAATTTTAGTACAAAATTTTTGACTGTCATTTTGTTACTGCTTGTTTTCCAGGCTAATAGCTCTTCTGTAACCTATGTCCTAATTTTTCTTTGTTACTAGCTAAAAACTAATGAGAGCTAATTACTTGAGGAGGGGAAGGACTTGAAGGTTGGGAGACTGGGAGGCCAGCTGCATGGCTGGGATCCTGAGGTTGAATGGATGCTTCTCCCGTGCTTGAGTTTCTCAGTACAGAGAGAGATAGGAAGTTCCTTAATAGGTTCCCGTTGGTGATAGTAACTTTGTTGATACCTGTTGGGTAGTAAATCTGTTGCGGTTTAGGTTTCTTACAGCTTTGGTAAGTTTTTACTAAAGGGCATTATGTGGTCTCCATGCTGTTGCTAGAGATACAGCAAAGCACAAATTTTGGAATGTAAGTTATGTTGCCCTTTTTTCAAGTTGGTAATCCGTCTAGGTCTGTATTGTAGTGAAGCTTTTTGGATAGTGACTTTTCTAAGTAGAGCTAGAACTTGGTTATTCACCCTTACGTATCTGAATAACTATGATGAGTAAAGTATTCTTCATTTAGTAATTGTAGCATGCTAAAGCAACTTGGGGATCATCACAAGTTGTCAAGGCACAGATATGTGAAGTGGTGCTGCTGACTTTGCTAGGCTGCCTTTTTACACTGTCCAGTAAACAGAAGTGTTTTGCTTGCTAAACTCTAGAGTTCAATCTTATTTGTAGCAGCACTTCAACACCCAGCATTCTGTAAAAGACCTGGTGTCTCCCACAGTTTATAGAATATTCTCAAATATGTGAGGTATTCTTAAATGGTATCTGTCTTACTACTCTTATGTTTTGCCTAAGTCTTGCAGGTGCTCTTTTGTTAAACTTCATTGAGGAACACTGCCTATTCCACTGATTTAAAAAGAAAAGATCTGTACTGCAGGTTTTGAGACAGTTTATAAGCATTATGTACAGGAAAGAGATTACCTTGTGTGTGTGTGTACACTGTAAGGTTTTACGTCTTCTTTAAAACTCTTGACTTTCTGGATGGTCAGACAGGTTACTAAGTGATAATCACTGCATCTGAGTCACTGCAGCAGTTCTCAAGCACATTTTGATGGAGTTGTGCCTGTCTTCCCTGCTAAGGAGGCAGTTATGGTGTTGTCCTGTCCAGTGCTGACTGGACATGAGTGTTGAGTGCTTGCAGCTGCTTTTCATGTTGTTATTGTTGAGTGGGCCACAAAAATGAAATCATTGATTCTAGCAGGGGCATAGCTGTAGCCACAGCATCTGCAATTGAAGTGTACATATCAGTGTCTTGCTGCTAGATTGTGAAAAAAGAAATCCTGAGGAAAATATGTGTTGCTTTGGGTAGGGTGTTTTTTTGGGTTCTTTTGGGTAGGGAAGGGGAAGAGCCAACAGGCAGCAGCGTACTGTTTAGTATGGTATAGTTCTAGCCATTTGGCTTTGGTAGTTTTCTCCTGTGACTTTACCTTGCATTTTCACGGACCTGGCAGCAAATCTAGGTACTGCTGTGTCCTTGAAGGGGGTGCAGTTTGACAACAAAGTCTGACCTGTTCTTGCACCTCACCACTGCCAAAAGGGGCAATGCCTTTTTATGTCTTCCCTCCCTCATTCTGTCTCTTGCAATGTCTTTGGACACCTGTGGCACTTCGTGAGTCTGCTCACCATCACTAGGGGTGAGAAGCATAGCTGCTCCTTTTGGTGGGAGCAAGCTCTTAGACTAGCTCAGCTCTCTTGGGTAATTGCATCCTTAGAGGGTCTGGAAAGAGTCTTTAAATCAGCAGTGTCTCCTTGCTTGAATAGCAGTGATTCTTTCCAAGACACTGGATCTGCATGAATAGGCTTAAACCACCTATAGAAAAAGATTTCTCTCTTTATTCCCCAAGGCTTAGCACTGGTCTTTTCCTTTCTCCTCTTTGTTGGTTCTATTGCATTTGATTTGGGAATGCAGACAAGGTGCAATTTGAGCTTACAAAGAGTAAAGATCCTCTTTAAAACCTGCTTTTGAGTGTCACTGTTGGTTCTACTCTCACTAATGTGCTGGGCCAAGAGATTTTACTGCACAAAGGAGAAAATCCAGGATAAGTGCTTCCAGATTCTCAGTGTAGCCCTCATTTATTGAAGGGGAAACAACATTAGTCAACTGTCACTTGAAGCAAGTCTACCTTCCAGGCTCTTCTGACAAATCAGAAGTTTTTCCAAATAAAAAATAAAACAACTGTGAAGGTTCTTGATGTACTTCGACAAATACCCAGTAGTGTGGGGTTTTTTTCTATTCTTTTTCTTGGTGTATGTGTTGTGTTAGACTTAGTGATACAAGTAGGTCAAAAGCTCTTCAAATATTTAACTGCCATTGCAAATTATAAGTGTTTTCTCAGCTCATCTCTTAGACAGCACAGAAGTTCTGGCAAAATGTTTCAAAATTCTTATCAGCAGCTGGACATTTTACCAGTAATGGTCCAGAGATTATGATGAGCCCATATGAGGAACTTCAGTGGATACATGTTCTGTCATTAACTACTAAAACTGCAATAACAAAACCCAAAACCAACAAAAATTTGTTTTTGTGAATGTGACTAGTTGTTGAGACCTGTTTTCTTTAAAAACACATTTGCTGAAGGAGCAGCTTAAACCTCGTTCCCAGGTTTCTTAATGACCATGAAAATGCATAGGGAGAAACAGAGTCCTACCTATTACTGCCCAAATTTTTGATGGGAGTAAAAGGTGTTATTGTTGTTCATTAAGCACATAAACTCCCTGTACTAAATATATGTCTGGCTGTTGTTTCATAATTGAAACTGATTTTTTCTTGGGTTATTAAAAAGTCAAACCACAACTAAGAGTCCTCCAAATCCTTTTTAAAATAAAATGTTTTTAATAGAAACATAACCATCAAAATAAGTTGCTGCTCTGAGTATTAATGCAACATGTATCTAAGAAGCTGAAAGTTCGATTACAAATGTTTCCTGAGTTAAATCTGTTGCAGAAATGAGTAAGCTGCCTTGGACATAATTTTGCGCTTTCTCATTGGAGACCTTGTTGGTGTGTTCTTGGTTTCCAACCTTCTTTCCAGATGAACTGAGGTACTTCTGTGTACATGAGTCTCTAGACTGTTATTGTGTTGGAGGAAGAGTGTATTTAGTTGTTGCATTTTATTTACAGGGTATAAAGAATACTTGTAAAGACTTTGTCTTGTATTTAGTCAAAAAGGAGGCATGTGCTAATTTCATGTGTCACTTATAATTAGGCTTCTGTAATTTTTTAACCCAATAATCTTTCTATGTCTATTTAATTTTAAGATTTTAACGTAATAGATTCATTAAGAAATTCAGAGACATGACTTTGAACAGACCAAGTCTTTTCTTTCCACATGCACAATGAATTAGAGTTGAAATACGTCTGTATTTTTAGATTGTGAGTTGTATGAAGTAGTTTTTGTGAGTCACACTTGTACTTTTGTGATGTAGGAAATAGTTTAGTGTGTGCATGGCACTTAGTCTGCTTTATGGAGTTGTTGAAGTACTTCATGAAGCTGTGTTCCTCAGATGGACAGTGACAAATCTATTACCGCAATATACAGTCAACTCTCTGAGCACTTTTGTTGGTAGCTACATTCCTTGAAAACAAGAACAGGAATTTAATTTCCTTGGAATAATAGCCTGGAAACTTAAACATTTAATTATTTTAAGAGAACAGGGAGATGGGGTAGTGTTGTGTACCTGTGCTAATGTCTCTGGTCACCGTTCTCAATTTAATATACTAGAATACCCTTGTCTTTATCTCAAATATTAAATAAATTAAGATATTTCTCTTAGAAAGTAATTCCATTGAGAATGTGCAAGCACCAGGAAAGTACCATCTCAGCTGTAATGCTATGCTGTCTTTAGGCATTTTTAGGAGGCATTGCATCTGTAGAATTTGTAGAGGGGTGACTTTTTTTTATTGTCACCATGAACATAGTATAGTGCTTGTTGCTGTCTTGTCACATTTTGGGACAAATAAGTATTCTGTTTTCTATGCTGTCTGCTCTTTCTAAACCACCAGTTCACCAGTCCAATATTAACTCTTCTGCTATTCTAATCCTTTTAAAGGAGTGGAGAAAACAGTCTTTCCAAAGTTAATTTGTTAAATAGTGTGTAAATTTTGATTGTATCTTTTACTTTATTTGTAAATATTTCAGTAGTAATAAATTCCTCTGCTGTGTTGTGTGAAATGCAACGTGAAACTGACAAAGTTGTGCTGTGCAAAGTGATCTGCAAAGTGCATTAGCAGCACTCAGTATCTGTTTAAATAATAGGCTTGTGGGAAGAATGGGTTAACACCACATAAATGTTTTCAGTTGCTGCACATCTTGGATTTACTGATATTCTGTCAGAATTTTAGGATCTCTGGTTTTCTGATTATTGGAAGTGTGTCAGAGTTTCTGGGATGTCTGTATCTAGAAAGAGTACAATGGAGTAAAAGGCTACTTTTTCTGAGGAAAAACAAACCTGAAGAGCTTCTGTGTTCTAAAATCTGCTTTAGTGAATTCAAGACCTCTATTATAATAAGTGTGAACTCAAAAACTGCTCCTTAATTTGGTATCTAGATTGTGTCTATTGAAATAATTTTCTGTGGATGTATGCAGAGTACAGAATTCTTGATCTTGTCTTGAAACTGACTCAGCTATAAGGTGTCCTGGGACTTGTAGGGTTGAGAGATGTTTGAGTACATCTTGTGGAATTTTCTGCTTCTGTAAAGCATTGCTGAAGTTTTAAGATGTAGAGGAGAGGGGATGTTCCTATGTTTTATGTATAAAAGCATCTGTACCACACACTACTGCATGATTTACACTTTCTGGGGCCAAAGCCACTTGTGCAAATCAGAGTAAAAGCAACAGACCACAATCTCCTAAATTCAAATGTGGTTTTGGTGGTCTTACCTGCCCTAATTTTGTGCAGATTTTGCTTGTTGAAGGCATTAAATTTTAAAGGAGCAAGTTGACTTTACTTTGGTTGGATTTCCTTTAGCTTAGTTTGCAAAAGGTGGAGGTCGGGGCAGTGGTTGTTCTGCCAGCAGAACTTGCATGTAGTTTACAGCATTGGCTGCAACTCAGTCTGTGTTGTTATTAGTGCTGGTAACCAGCCTGATGCCATGTATCCTAATGATATCTTTTGAAGTATTTTTTGATATAAAAATGCAATAGTGTAGGGGGAAAATCCCTTAAAGCTAGGCTTTTCTTTCCTTGTCCCTTCGCATTCCCCTACCGTCAGTTGGACTCATTCCTGTGTTCCCTTTGGGGAATTAAAAAGTAATTTCTAATAGGAATATTGAAGCTGTTTTGAATTCTAATTGCAGATTTTTAATTAGTTTCACAGTTTTGACCATTTCTTTAGCAAACTGTCTGTGTTTTGAGACTCACAGATCTGAGTCCTGATTTCTTGGATTGCCTAAGAAAATGAGAAGCATGTGTGATGGGAATGTGCAGCAGAGTTGCTTTTCTCAGTGTAAAGAAATGATTATTAAGACACTTCCTTCTGCCAAGATCAAGCAATAAAGACTTATCAGAAAAAAGTTTGGGGAAGCAAATTCTGTCTCTCCCTCTTCTGGATGTCTTGGTGGTAATGTATTGCAGTTTCTAAGTGAAAGAGGAGGAAGTTTAGTTGAGGAGTGTGATTGTGGCATTTTCAGCTGTCCCACTGCTTTGTCTAGCAAAGGTGCTGAAGTGTGAGAGCAGACCTCAGTTGGTTTGCTTCAGGTTTGAATGCTTAAGTGGCGGATCTTGGTAATCTCAGATTTCTTCTATCTCTTCTGAAGTTTTAATTTGTCCTTTTAAATACTAATAATTTTTAAAGCTTCATATAGTTTTGAAGAAATCTGTTGTTCCCTCTAGGGCTTGGGTTGGAGCTTTAGGTGTGTACAACATCTCTGCTGTGACTACAGGAGTTTGAAACGCAGGAGATTCAGTCCTTGGCATAGATACTCTTTTTTTACTGTGTGTTTCATTCTACACGTATTAAGTAAGCCTCCAAAGAACATATCCTTGCTATTTCTTATGCAAGGAAAAATTCTTTCAACCTTTATGATGCGGATAACTAGGATGTACTTTATCTGTGATATCTCCTTTGCAAAGCCGTTTAAAAGTGCACCCCCATTCATGATACTCCACTGCACCTGTGCTTGTCACCCGTCCCTTTTTTGATACAAATTTCTCTGCATTTTTTACTGAGCACAAATAGTTTGAATTATTTCTTTCTTTTGTCATACAAATATAAGCTGCTTTCATTGTTCTCACTTCCCACTACTGTGGTGACTCTAGGTTTGTAAAGCAACCAAGTCTTCTGGTGCTTATGCATTTAAAGTTTGTTGCTTCAGCCATTTGCATAGGGCAGTTTGCAGGTGTTAGTTACTGCAGGTTTGCATGGAAACTTTGCAATACATTTAATTTTTACAAATAAAAGCACCAGCGATTGTCTTAAAACACTGCAAAAACTTTGCATCTGTTGAACCAAAGCAAATTTTGAAGTTGGAAACATGAGTTGCTAGATTAGCAATAATGATACTTATAAATTGCAAACGGACTGTAAGGGATCTCTTAACTTCTAATATCATGTATTTCTACTCTACGTAGTTATAGTGAAATGGAGAATACTCATTATTTTTTTTATTTTCAAGTTGCAATCTAAATGAACTGCTTCTGTGTTTTCCAGACTGCATTTTGTAAGATGAAGAACAGAAAGCAATGTATTCAAGATAGTGAGGATCAAACGCATGAAGGCATGGAAGGTAAAGTTTGTGTGTGTGAAAATACTGAAGCATATTATTCAGGTCCAAGCTGTGAAGGTCTGATTTTTTTCATTTGCTCTCTCAATTAGTATGCAGCTTGTTTTGAAAGAAGTTGTGTAAACATAACCACTATCTCATAATATTTGACTTTGGCCGGTGAGGTCCCCAAATAATTCCCGTCTCTTCTCTTGTTTTCACTTGTTAACTTCTAGTAGCAAAACAAAAATGTTGATAGCAATTGCTATTCAGAGAAAATTATTAATTCAGAGTAAAATTTCTTGAAGAAGAGTTCATACATTTTTGTGTTCTGAAAACATTTTCTAACTCTAACAAAATCGAGAGTATTCTTTATTTAATGTACATCATTAGGTAAACATTTGAAGATATTCAAATTAAGATAATTCTAAGAAAAACTAAAGTAAAGGTAGACCATGTGTATAGAAGATAATGAATATACAATATGATGGTGTAATTTATGTCATGGAGGGAGTGCAAATACAGAAGGAGAAAGGAGAGTAGTGTCTAAATGACTACATAACCAATAGGAAACACTGATGCCTGCTTTATTGAAATATCCCTGTAATTAACTTCCCTTTGTTTTAATGGCAAATACTAGTACAATAGTCTATGAAATAAGTTGCATAGCTTTTTTCACCTGAAACACAATTTTCTGTAGTTACAAGTTGAATTCAAGTTTTCAGGTCTAATGCAGCCAAGAAGCTGGCCAGAGAAGCACTTGAAAATGTATCTTCTTACTTTTTTCTTATTCAAATCTAGAAGAACTTTGTTTCAAAAACTGTCAAAACTTCTAAGTGTCAGTGTTAATAATACCAGGTGAAGAAAACGAGGAAAGCTGTTCCTGTTCTACTTTATTGTATGATGGCAACACGTGCCCCATCTGTCTGAACTGCCTTCTAGAACAAGAGATTGGGTTTCCTGAGAGCTGCAGTCATATCTTCTGCATGACTTGTATTCTTAAATGGGCTGAGGTAAGACTGAGCACCAAGGTGTGTGTTTATTTTTCAGTGAAATCTATTACATCTAATACCTACAGATATTTTTTAAGAAAGTTACAGATTTTGGCTTCGCACAGAAGTGTTCAATGACCAATTTGTAAATAGATTTTGGAATCTTTCTTCTTAATGTGATAAAGTATTTTGTGTTTTCTTTCACTAGACAATCTTACTCTAGTAACTTAATGGTTACTAGAGATTAGGGATAAGTAAACAGATTGGTGTTGGCTGTTTGGAAGATCAGACAGTATTACGTACATGCTATAATATTGCATTGTTATTAGCTTAATCTTACTTTGTGATAGCCCTTAGGCTGTTTGTCATAGTGTCAGCTCAGGGCTGGTACCAATATGTATTCGTGTTCGTCTACAAAATGAGTGATACAACCTTCGTTTTCTAACTGTAAAGAGAATTCAGCTAAGAGCTTTACTGCTAGTCTGAGAAAAAATTCATTTTAATGATAGCTGTTGTTTGTTCTACGTCGATAACTTTGTAGATAGTTCTGGAACCTTAAAGTAAAATGACTTGTTGAACAAATCCTTGGTGACCTTGTCCTATTTAGCCCCTTTTCCCTCACCTATGTCATGCAATCATTGCATTAAATCTGTGTTGATACCTTTCCTGTAACTTTCAATTATCAGTATAAACCACCAAATTAATATTGCTTTGTACTGGGATGAGTGGGGGTTGCTGCCTTTTGTCCTGCTTCTGTGCACTTGAATTAGTTTCTCATTTTAGTGAGATCACTGTTTGGTTTCTTTGCATTATCATTCTTTTGAAGTAAACGATGATTTTGGTTGCAGTATTCCCTTTAGAAGGTTGTTATCACTTGTATGTATGTATATATGCAATATGCTTATTCTTGCCATATTTTTAACTTAATTTTTGTGCTTTTTATTACTGAAGGCCAATGGTAACACAATTTTCTGAAGAATTTATATGACATTCAGAGCATTAAAGAAAGTTTATTACATGAAAATTGGTTTAGATTTACAAACCAGATAATAAAAAAAGTTTCCTGTTGCCAGATTTTCTGTTTTGCATTTTATTCATTGGAGCAATTTTATTTGTAAGGAAGAGGAAGTTCTCACCTGCAATTTTACCCTGAGTGACTTAGCTGGTTGCTATAATGACAGCTGAAAAGCATTAAAGTGACATTCACAGGGAAGCAGTACAGTATATTGGCTTGCTGCTGGATTTGAGTTTGTTCACATTGTCTAACAGATGCTTTTAAGCCCAATGAGGAAGAGAAATTTTCTTGTTCTAAAGGGGCAGATGAATGATATGACATTTTTCTTGTCACGTCAATTTTATTTTTTGTGGTCTGAAGTGCTGTTCAAATAGAATAAAAGCAACTTCTCTTAAGAGTTGACAGGTAAAGTAGATGCAATTCCATAAAAAAAGATGTTTGGGGTGTTTCTAAAGCTACATAAGGCTGCTGCTGCTGCTTTTCATTAGTGACATCAGATCAGTAAAATCAGCCAGACTTCCTTTTCTGAGGTTACTTGACAGTCAGGCCTGTTGAGTTGATGGAACTCCACTGCCTAATCTAGTAGTTTTAATTAAAAGTAAAGTGGCAAAAGAAGTGTTGAAAAGTGGGTGACGGTTCAGAGGCTTCAGCTGTGAGAAGCAGACAACGTTTAATAGATTGGAATGATAGAAACATATTATAAGAATGTCAGCATTTAAAACATGCTGATGCCATGTGCCTTTTGCCTGTTACTAATATTTAGTAACTGAATGTGTTCTTTTTTGAGAAGTGTTGCATAAGGGTTAGCTTTCTTTGATTCTTGGTTGATCATAACCATAATTTAAGTCATTCTGAGTAATGAAGATGTAAAAAACATATAAAAATTAGCTGCTGTTAAAAAAATACACTGCCTAATTCTGGCTAAAGATTGAGTATTTTTTTGGAGTATAAACAAATTGTTTTTAGAAATGGTGTTTTCCTCTTTAAGTGCTGGAGAAAAACAAAATTGAGAATAAAATTATTGAATGAAATCTTAAAAAAAAAAAAAAAGACTAGACTAATATTCACATTATTTGACTTGTTCTTTTGTGTATCTTCAGTTGTGTTCCATACACTTAGAGGCTTTGTCAGCAGTCTGTCTTCAAGTTGGGTATTTCCTTTGTTTTTCTGTGTTGCATCTGGACTTCAAAATATAACAGGAGAAACGACTTCTTTAAACTGTTGTTTTCAAATTGTATGTAATCATTGCTCTCCTGAGAGTTTATGGCTTTTGTATATAACTGTGTAGACTCCAATCAAAACCAGGGTAGTTTAGGCAGAGGGTGAGAGTTTTACTGTTCTTCTTCCTCTTCAATGTACAGGCAGTTTTCAACATTGCAGCTTCAGTCAAGTGTTGTGTACCAGCAGGTCTTCTGTCTGAAAGCAGCAGCCGTAACACTTTGAACATCTTGCTTTTTAAGAAGTGAGAGAGAGAATATAGATTTTAAAAAAGCACTTAAAAGCAATATATAAAAATTTATTATTTATTCCAAAGGCTAAAGAGGGGTAGGAAACTTGCCACGGAACAGGTCTAATACATTAGATCCTGTTGGCTAAATCTGAACATTTAGTTTCAGAATTAAGTAGCTTTACAGTTGAGTCAGTGCTGTATTTTCTTTCCCTTTGAAGAAAGGTGTCTTAACTCCTACAAGAAAATTGAGGGGCAGACCAAGAATCCCCACAAGAGTTAATCTTCAGAGTAACTTTCTAATATGTCTCTTGAATTGTTCTGCTCTTTGGCTGTATTAATTGTGGCATTTGAGAGCATTGCTACGCACAAAATTCTGTTGCTTATGCTGTTAAACTCTTCTGTACTATTATACTGTCAACTTGTATGCCTTTGGCCACACTAATCAGTGCTCTCCCAGTCATTGCTGGGCAGCACTGGGCTGGCAGACTGCTGTGGGCTGTGGGCTGTTTTCAGCAGGCACATGAAGATTAACATAAATGTCTGTCATCCTGTGCCAGCTGTCAACCACTTCTGTAAACCAACATGGTGTAATTTACTAATGAAGACTTTTAAGCTTGAGGCTTTGTATTTCAGTGAGCCTGTGCTGGAAGATCATAAAAAGTAAAAGGTGCTAAATCTGGAGCTGAGGTTATTGGACATACCCTTCAGTGGGAATGTTGGAAGGACAGTGTAAATGAAGGGTTGCTTTCAGTATAAAGAACGTCTATGTGATAACATTATTCTGGCCACATAAATAAAAAAGGGGGAGGGTGTAGCCAACAACAAAAATCCCCTGTCCAGAGTTTTCGAACACCATCACTGATGTTGTGTTACACCAAAGGAAGCAATTACGTTAAAGTGTTTCTGTTGTCTGTAATACTATTAGTATATTAAAACTAGTTGGGTAAAAATGAATTTTTTAAACCTTTATTTCGGATAAACTTGTGTTTTGTATTTTCATTGGTAAGCACATGTTTTAGTTTATAATAATTGGTTCTGAAAGCATTTAAGTAAAACTGATGCAAAGAAAAAGTTAACTAGGTTTCTGTGGCAAACATGCACAAAGTAATTAACACCACCTCAGCTAGGAAACTGCTTTAGCAGCAGTAGTATCTTGCCTGTATGCATTAGAGAAAAATCTCTACCTTTTTTTTTCTATTCTATTCAAAGAAAACAATCTTGGCAACAATAAATATTTACTTCACTGTAGGCTTTTAAACTTCCTTTCTGTTCTTCAGAGTACTAGTAAATGTACCGGAGATTTCTATCTCTGTTCTTCTATTAATTCCTCTTATGAGCCATCATGAGGGAAGAGTGTTCAAGAAAAGATTGTGTGTTGTCTGCATTATGACAATGTTTGTGTAACAGACATTGATTTCAGTGACCCTCACCTACCAAGTTTATTTATCTCATAAATAAGATAATGGTCCTGGTTTCCCTCATTAATTTTTCCTCATCTGGAGAATTTGAAAGTGGAGTATGTATAGTCATAAATTCTCCAAAGCATTGGGGCACATTCAGGTAGGGCCCTGTACAGGATCTGTGGCTGACTAAATAAAACTAAGCAGTTGGCACAAAGAGCTGTCTTGCATTATGTTTCTAGTGGATGTTCTTAGGTGTTTTGTTCATAGCTTTTGATGTTCAGTTCTTAGTCGTTGCCTTTGTGCTCATTCAAGGTTTGGATCATTGAGTATGTGGAGTATGCTACTGCACATGTATATTCTTCTGAGGGTAAGGAGAGTTACCTGTATGATAACTGGGATTCTTAATGTGTATTCTTTCTGATTTGGATTCCTTTCTAAAAGATATAGGAACAAATCAGCTTATGTGGCAATGATCTCCACAGTGATCTGCAGTACAGAGCACTGTGGGCAAGATGAAGATGACACTAATGAACCAAACGTAGATTGTGTTCAAAGAAACACAACCTAAAACCCCAAAAATAGTGGAAAAAACCTTATTGTTCAAGTGTACCCAAAGTGATCTATACGTAGACAGTTCATCTGATAACTGATGTTCAGAAAAACTGTATTAATCAAATTGTTTCAGAAAGTGTAGATTTTAGATACTTTTTTGCAAATTACATGTTTGCTTTGTAGTATACAGTTGTTCTTGGCTATTTCTCTGCTTAAGCAGGGGGGTTGGGCAAGAGACCTTAAGAGGTCTCTTCCATCATTAACCACTTTGTGATTTTGCAAGTGCATTCATGTAGCAACTTATGAATGTTAATGCTGTTTAAGTGAAGTACAAAAGTCTGAGTGGTTTTTGTTTTACTCCAGTTCTTTCAATAATGTCTATACAATGGAACTTAATTTGTCAACACTTTATGGCGATTCTGTATTGGAATTTAAGAGCTAGCCTACTGTGTCATGTAGGAAGAGAGAAGAGAGCTATTTAGATTTGTAACTAAGTAGTCTGCTGATTCAATGTTAAAACTCTTAATTTCTCTTCCTTTGCACTCTACAGTTACTATCCCTCAGTGATTTTCCCCCCCCCCCCCAAAAGACTCTTGTCAGAAATAGTGCTTTCCTAAAACATAACTATAAAACCTTTAAATGTACTTGCTTTTTAAAAGTAGACTCAAAAAAAAAAAGTAATCTTAAGTTTTTTATATGCTTCTAGAAAACAGTGCATTTTCTGATGTCTGCCTACTTTCATCAAAATGTGGAGAGGGTTTTTCTCACTACATGTGGTATAATGGTCTCCCTGTTCATTGAAGCTGGAGCTGGAATTGTGGGCTTTTTACTGCACTGTTATTACAAGATGAAATAAAATATATGGACACTACTTTAACTCAGATTTAAGCCTGAATTTAGTTATGAGAATCTGGTATTATTTGTGTTTAATGGGTTATCTAAGAGTGTAGGATCATGTTTCTTTTTGCATCATCTTTTCAATACAAAATTTGGAGAACAGACTTTATTATGAGCTACTTGAAGAAAAAAAAATTTGGGGGAGGCATTTACTGCAGCAACTTGAATTCTGTACTTGCATCTTGTTACTACTTGTTATGAAACCTCATAACATGGAACTTGATGAGATGCGGATATCTGTCAAAGTTATTTTATCAGCCAGATATGTTTTGGGGTTAGCTTGCACCTATTTATATAGCTTTCTGAAAATTCCTAGCTGGCATATAGTAACTGCTTCAGCCTTTTGCCTACCTCACTTTGTTCAAAAGCTGTTTTAAGTGATGCAGTTAAAGTAGGGGACAATTGCTCCTTGAGTTTAGAGATCAGAGTTTTGTGTCACTCTAGCAGTTACAGGAATATAGAAATTAAGTTATGCCTGTGGAGCTAAAGTAAGATTTTTCTAGAGAGTCATAAAAACCAAATAAAATACAATAATTTTTTTTTTTTTGAAATTTGAAAACCAAACACATTGCTCCTGAATAACTTTTCAGGGCTTGCAGATTTTTGTGAGTGCTTACATATTTTATGAAGTGAATTCTTCAGATATCGCAGGATGAATGAAAGAATGAATCACTGTGGAGTTATCAGATTTAACATGAAAACTCTCAATAGTTTCATGTGGTGAATAAAACGATCAAAGACATTTTAAAGTGTGCTGAGCTACTAGTCTGTGTTTTTCCAAGGAAAGAACTGTTGGCAAGCAAAGCAGGTCACTAATACCAGAAGTGAGGTTCTAATGTTATTGATGATTACAATAAATACTGCATGTTCTGATTTTTAAAGCTATGCTAAAGGAAGATATTGTATGAATGTGTGGTTCTTCTAAGGTTGTGACATATTTCACATACCTTCTCCCTTGTGCACAATAAAAGTGGTAGCTGCTCCTCAGACTTGTTCCATCTCGGCATCTTCTTTCTTGTTTTAAATGTTTTTCATCAAAAAGTACAGTGTATGTTCACTACTACTTACAAGGCTCCCTGAACAGAAACTCAGAAGTGTGGGATTACTAACCTGCCTTTGATGAAAGAAGACTCAGCACCTTTGCTACTGAACCATGTTCTCAAAAAAGATGAGAGATGAGTTAAAGGCCACCACTCCTCATAATTGCTTCTTGTAATGAATGTTGACTTTTTTTTTTTTTTTACTTTTTTTACCTTTAGTCCTTTCTGTAGCACTATAAATCCTGTCTTGCTGTTGGGAAAGGGGACGGGGGAAGTTTGGGGGTTTTTCTTCCATTTTAAAGGTTTGTTTTTATTTGTTAGCAGACAGGTGGGAGCTGATGCATGTTTAGACAGAAGTAACCTCTAGTTTCCCCTGGGGTACCAAACAATTGTACTTCACCTGGGGCTGGGGGTGTACATGCAAATGTCCTGGGTTTACTAGAATTTCTCTTGTGATAATGTTGTCAACTTACAGAAAATGCTAAGGCTACAAAAAGCAACTGAGTAGGAGTGGAAAGAGCATCTGCTGTTTCTGAACATATCTGAACCTAATGTAGTTTTTGACTCTTCCAGTATGTTTTCCTCCCTCTCTAGTACTGTGTATAACTGTATTAAGTTGTTAAACATTTGTCCAGAAGAACTGAATATTGAGCATCTTTCTAGTGGAGCAAAAACACTTGTTATTTGGATTGCTGCTAGTAACACTATGATACTTTATTGCAATGAGTTAATGTAACTTACAGTGACTTAAACTTGGGAATCTAACTTGACATTCATGTGTAAATTTAATGTAGGAAGGGATTGTACTGGATAAACATTTCAGCTAAGGTAGATTGTGAAACAAGAATAAAAATGGCTAAGAAAAATAACTTCCTCCTACCTATCTTTTACAATCTAGTATATCTAAGAATGAAACTATGTACCTTGAAGTTGCAGTGGATTCAGAAGCTACAGTGCATTGCATGCTGTCAAATATCCTGATGGAACCTTGCACTACTGTTAGCTTACCTTGACTACAGGACAAAAATTGTCTTCATGATCTGAGTCCTTAGGGAGCTGGCTTAATTACCCAATATGCATTTCTTATCTGGTGCCATGACACTGCAGAGAACAATGGTATCCCCCAAAAGAGGA
This sequence comes from Aphelocoma coerulescens, assembly GCF_041296385.1. Lineage (NCBI taxonomy): Eukaryota > Metazoa > Chordata > Aves > Passeriformes > Corvidae > Aphelocoma > Aphelocoma coerulescens. The sequence goes on along the minus strand of NC_091014.1, from coordinate 31,776,066 downwards.
AGTTTTTAGTTAGGATAAAATACCAGAGCATCAAAGGGTAGGTAATGGCTTTAACTTACATTCTTGTTCAACAACTTGTTCCTGAAACTACCCCTGGGGGTTTTTTTTTGTTAGTTGTTGGGTTTGGTTTTTTTTTTTTTTTTTAATCAGTCTAATTTGGTTTTATCTACTTCAATTGAAATCAGAAGCTCAGAAACTTTCTGAATACTCAGTGTTTGGAGGTTGGTAGGTAAAAAAGAAGTCGAGCACTCTTTGAAATTGAGGAAATAACAGAATTAACTGGAAAATTAGAAGCCCCAATGAAAAGACAAGAATGAAGTTCACAACTGAATTTTGGGCAGAGTTCATATGCAGGTTTTTCATAGCTGCTTATGCAGTTCTAGTACTGCATCTTGCTTGCTACAGATCTGTAGCTCTCTAAAGTGCAGAAATTACATGCCTCTTCAGGGCATGCAATTCATATACTGGGTCTTGTTCAGTGAATGAATTAGGGCTGGAGGCTGGGTGTGTGTTTTGGTTTTTTATTTTGTTTTACAAATGTTGAACTGAGCCTTGGAAGGCCAATGGAATTAAAGTGTGTGTGGAGGGTGTAATAATGACAAAACCCAAACCAAACAAAGAACCATGTCCCCACAGCAAACACGTCTGGAATTAAAAGGAATAAAGAGTTCTCTCACAGCAAAAGTTAATATCCAATGTGCAATTTTTCTTAAAGCTGATTCACTACATGATCCACTTGGGTGGAGCTTCAGTTGAAGTTCCCACTTCCATGGTTAATAATGCGTTATTTTTCTCTGTGTTTTTGTTTTATCTGATGTAGTGCAGCCTCAATAAGATGGCATTTAGGTGATCAGGGAAAAACAATAAATTGCTATTCCCATCAAACAGTAGGGTAGAATAGCCTACAGTTCCCTTTTCTTGAAAATTGATTTGTAAAACTTTAGATGTGTTACATGCAGAAATCTGTTGTCTCTGCTGACTACAATAGAAATGATGTTGTATAGTCAAATAGATTAGCAAGGTGAGGAAGGTGTTGCCCTGTTTACTTTTGGCCATACCTGTTTTATGTTTTGGGGGCTACACAGCCCAACACACTTTCTGTTGAAAATGAAATTAAGAAATTATATGTTAGAACAATATGAAATATAGAGGACATTTGCATATTGTCATGCTTTTAGTGTTTTATCAACATTAATCTTACATTGAAGCCAAAACAGTGTACCAGCTACTACGAAAAGATTAACTCTATTCCAGCCAAAATCAAGACATATGTTGGTATAAAATCAGTTATCTAAAAGGGATTAAAAAAAGAGAAAATATAGGCAACTTGATGAAAAATGCTTTAAATGCTTTTCCTTTTTTAAACACAACTTCTGAGTTACATTCTTGTTTCCTTTAGATTTTTCCTGAAAGAGCAATCTGCTTATATGAAACAAAATACTGAGTGTATGGATAATGTATCGAAGTGCATTCTTACTGTGAACAAGTTGGGGTTTTGTGTGCTTCTGTAAGCTACTGTAACAGCGAATAAAGTATAGAAAATTAGGGCTTCTCTTAGCTCTTTACCAAGTTTGTAATAGGAAAAATAATTTTTCAGACACAGGCTTCATGTCCTATTGATCGCAGACCATTTCAAGCAGTGTGCAGGCTGGATGCATTAGATAAGCAGATAAAGGTACGTTCCAGACTTATTTTCTTAAATAACTTCAGTTGTAGGAACATCCAAGTTATGCTGCAACCTTTTATTCATATATGTTGTGTTAAATAAGCTTTCCTAACAAAGTAATTACTGCTTTAATGTTTCTGTTACATATTTGAAGCTAGGAATTATTCTTAATTATTTTTGCAAAGCAAGTATTTACCATAGTAATAATAATCATAAAGCTTCTGTTCCTGCTTTCTAGTATCTTTGAGCTTTCATGATATATCCAAGAACAGAAGTATAGTAACTGGTCTCAAAGTGTTTTTTAAACTAGGTTTTCTAAACAACTGCTGTACCAATTATCATGCAATATTGCCTATTTTTTTTTAGCTGAGGTGAATCATCTTTGTTCACAGCCTACAATTCCCAGGCAAAAATACATGAAGGCAAGAGGAATCAATTAATGTTAAGCATTGTTCAACCCAAATTTCTGAATTTTTTTCAGCTTTCAATTCTTTGGAAAAATACTGATATGGAGAGTAGTTTATCAAGTAGGAAAAAAACTCTTCTGATAGATGATCTTAAAAATGTATATAGAAAGATGTTGATGATTCTGTGTATGATTTGGAAATTTTGTGATCAAATTATGCTTATAAGTAGTTCATAAGCTGCTGGTTTTGCACTTTGTGACATTTAGAAAACAGGCTTCCACTACTCATTTCTTGTACTTCTTGAGGCCCAGGCAGTCACTTGTGAAGGAGCCATGCTGGCAACCACAGATACTTCCTTCTCATAGAAAACTGTGCTTGTATATTTTGTCGTCTTTATTTCTGAAGACTCAAGGAAACAGTTGAAACAGTATAAACTGAAATTTACATTTGGTAGAGTGTAAAGGCTGTATCAAAACACAGTTTGAAAGGTTGTCTGTTCGTAGAACTGCAGTGTAAACCGGTGGGCAGAGAACAATGTCCCACTCTGAAAAAGAGCCACTGGAGCAGTAGGGATAGATGGAATGTGTACCAGGATATGCAGACACAGTGGTCAGCATCATCACTGGTGCTATCAGGAGACTGGCAGCTTTCTCTGTGTGATATTCAGAATTAGAATGCTAATCCGTTAGCAGGTTGCATAAAAAGCCAAGTTCAGGCATGAGGAAATACAAAATTTCTACTACAAACAATTCTAGTGTAGTCATTGAAGCAACTTCATAGGGTGAAACAATAGTTGTATTGCTCTCAGTGGTTTTGAGATGTGGAAAAAACTCAGTGTTGTATAAAATACATAAGTTATTTTACTCTAGATCAAAATTAAGTGCGTTTTAATTATGAGAAAGCATGTTAAGTTGAGTGGTAGTTCAGCATTTTCCCTAGGTGAACCTTGTGTATTCTGAACAACCAACTTAGTTTTAAAAAACTTAGCTTATAGATTCTTAATGGAAACTAGTGTGTAGCTCTGAGACATTTGCCATGGCAGTCTGAATGGTCAGGGCTTTTTTGGTCTTGTGAACTTAGTATGCATCTCAGGCATTGTCAATAACATACCAAGGTGTAGGTTTTTTCTATTTTATGAAAAACAAATGAAAAAAAAATCTATGAACTGTGAAGTCAAATAAGTAAGATTTGAAATGTTTTCTGTCCTTCTGTTTGAGCTTAATTTCTGTATAGACCTTAAGAGACTTTGCATGAATTTAAAGTCCATGTGTCATGAGATTCTAGATTGGATTGACTCTGTTTTACAATACAGGTTCAGGTTAAGAAACAGCTAAGGAGGAAGGAGGAAGAGGAAAACTGTGCCTGCAATAACAAAACTTGCAGCCATGCAAAGATGAGAAGTTTTGTGAGGTTGGTTGTCCATGTAATTTTAAGCATTTGAATTGGAATATTCAAAATGTATGAAATGAACTTGTTTCACATGTACAGCCTGGAATTTTTGTAAAATTATTTTTATTATTTTAAAATAACTTAGTTTTCCCCAGTGGTAGTTTAATTTTACTTTTATCATTGCTGTAATTCCCATCTGAATAGTTAAAATAGCAAGGAAAACGTAGTGGGGAATGTATTTCTTGCATTGAGCTCTGTGAAAGTTGCAATTTTCAAGCAATTCTGACAAATTTTATATTAATTCAAAGTATGGCTAGATCAAATTTTAACAATATAAATATTTTTCTTTGTTTATCTAAACAAACATCCACTTTCCTTGCATGTTATCATAAGCACTGGGGATGTTCCTCTTCTATAAAACATAGTTGTAGTCAAGACATGATTTCTTTTCTAGTAAGTTCGAGAGGGAACACTTCTGTTGTTATATGGAATTAACATTTCTGTTTTGATAAACTTTATCTTGTAACATTTTCTGCATTGTATAAGGGGAAGCTCAGGATTACAGAGATGAATTTTGCCAAATAGTGCATATCTAAACTCAGTGTTTAATGGAATGTTTAAAAAAAAAGACAGTTCTTGAGGTTTAATATGAAGCAGACTTCACTACAGAAATGATAACTGGAGATAATTTACCTTTTTTGACTCATAAGAAAATAAGATTCACCATTCTGAATTAACAGTGACCGATATTCTTAAAAGGAAGCAGGTTATAACGTCTTTCACATGTTGCCATGAAATCAAACAATTGAGCATTCTGATTTAATACAGGATATGAACTTTTGTGTAAACTGGTTTTCTTTTTTTTTATCTTTTTGAAGCACTGTGGCTTTTGATATATGGAAGGTGATATTCATGATGCAAATTCAGGTTTTAATAGCAGTTAGAACTTGGTTTATGCACACAAAATAAAAATACCTTAAATAGGAGCAGAGTTTGTTTGGATGTGCCTAGAAACTGCTTTTTTAATGTCTTTTTTTGATATTGCAGAAGGGCTGTATGTCCAGAGAGAGGGCCAGTAACAGTAAAATTAAGCAGAATTGTGAAGAAAAAATACAGTAAGTTGGTATTTGTCCTCGATTTGCCAGAATTGCTGTTTTATTAAGGAACTCTAGAATATCTTTTCTTGATGAGCCAATTTAATTTTTTAAAATTGTTTACATTTGTATATAAAACCAAAATTCCAAGTAGTAGAAGTGGAACTTCTAGAACAGAATTTCAGTATGGGAAACTCCTGTTTTTATATTACTGGAAAACTGCCTCTTCAAATTCAGTCACAAGTCAAATGGATGTGGTTTCAGACTCATGTAATTTTCTGCATCAGGCAGCTGGAGAACAGCTAATGACTAGCTTTTATTCACAGAAGTGTTTTAGTGAGAGTTCAGATACAAGCAACTCTTAGCTGTATTTTGGAGTTGCTATTCTGAGGGGCTTATTCAATAGAAATTGTTTGATAAGTCTGTTCATAACTTAGGAAATGAAGCAAATACCTGAAGAGGTAAAAACTGCTTTGTATCTAGAAAGCTATTGTGAAGGTGCATGCCTTTTCATTTTACTCAGTTTGTATGTAAGCATTGCAAATGCATTCAAGACAGACATTTTGTTAACCTCCCATTGCATTAATGATTTTGATGAACAGTCAAGAACTAATATGCTAAAGTTAAGATCTATGTTTTGTTTCTTGTTCCACAGGTAATATTTTGTATGACAAACAAAACAAGAAAGCTTTGTCTGTGAAGAGAAACAAGGTTGGTTCTGATAATGAAACATTTCTAAATGCTTTTATTAGAGCATTTTGAATACTACCTTCCTGGTTATTTTTAAGGTTAACTTCTATTTGCTAATTTTAGTATGATTCAAACTTTTTTACTTCGTCTCTTTATGTCTTGAAGTAATTAGAATATAGGGCTAGGTTATAGGAGCGTCTTTGTCAGATTAAATTTAGTTTTGTGGTGGTAAATATTTTCATTTAGATTAGGATATTACACTATAAGATACTGAACCCTGTTTTCATCTATCTTCACCAAAGGAAGATGATTTCATCTACAAGCTGTCAGCCAAGCACCACTGTATGAAGATTTTCATTATTTTCAATAAAATACATAGATGTAATCAACCAAGTAATTTATGTGAATCTGCCATAGACATTATGGTTTGCATCAAGTTGGGTTTTTTTTTAATGTGAGATTACTGTCAAGAATGTTTCTGTTTCCAGGTTTCTTGTTCATAAATCTTAGGCTATAAACACAGGATCACCCGATGCCAGATTTATAAGGAGCTGTAAAGGCTCTCTTGTTTGGTTTCTACCATCCCTCCTTTCAAAAATACTTTGTGTCTCTGGGACAGTTTTTGTTCAGTGCTTTCTTACTCATAGTTGTACCTGTAAATGAATGTGAATGAAAAAGTTTTAGGCCGTAAATTTAATTCTGAAGTGTGAATGCCATCATTTGCCATCATTCTGTCTTACCTGAAATTTCAATATTTGGAGGAAAAGCTCTGTTCAAGTCCCTGTTTTGGCTACTGCTTTGTTTCACGTAGTGTGGGGTATATCCTGTGTATTTTCAATAGGTGATGGCCTGAGCTGTCACTTCTATTTGGTGCTCATTACACCATAGCTGTCAGGGACATCGTTAGCTCCAGTTTGCCCCTTCTAAATCAGGTATTTGGAAATTTTGGTTCTGTTGCCCTGTAAATTTAAAGGTACCTTTCACTGAATTGAAGGGGTTTTGAACTGGAAAGATGGGGCTTAATGGTAGATCAGCCACTAATGTGACTTCATGTTGGGGAATGCTTTCATTTTTAGTTTCACTGATGGTGAAGTGTTTAATAGCATTAATGTCTCAAATAGTACTGTTGCAAAAAAAAAAAGTGCATAAACAAAAGTAGAGCCATTAAAAACCTTCAGGAGGAAGTACAGGGCTCAATTATCCGAGAGATGTTCAAAATTTTAAAGAATTTAAAAGAAAGCCCTGATGTACTAACAACCACTTCATAAGGACATTTGTGGAACATCTGGATAGCGTTTTTAATTGGAGGGAGAAAGGTTAATGTTCGAAATTTATATTATTCTTAAAATAAAACTTAAACCCAACAGTTTTTTAGGCAAAACTTAAAATTTGCATACTGATGAAATAGGGCATGTTCCCAGCAAAAGTAGCTCTCTGTGCCAAGGTTTGATGGCGCACATGGATAATGACTGCATACTGAGGCATATATTTATATACATTCCATAACAAAGTTTATTTTTCATTTTTCTGAATTAAAATTGTGGGGGTATTCTAAATTCCTGTTTTAGAATACCAGTCATAGGGAATGAACAGGAAAGTTTTAGTCAGATTTGAGGTGGTATGAGCCCTTTAGGTGCTGTGGCAAAAATGGATCAGTGTAGGTAAGTGTGTCAGTGTGGGGAAGAGTATCTGGAGGGTTGTTCTTGGTTTGTTTTTTGGTTTTCCCCCGGCAGCCAGCCCAGTGCCCAGCTGCAGAGCTCCCTGCATGCCTGCAAACAGCGATGGGCCAGCACACAGTGCACGGCTGGGCCTTGTTAGCAACACAAATAGGTGGTGGTGGTGGTATGTTTTGAAATACTAAGTGAGTTCTGAGTGTTGTGCCTCTGTGTGAGGGCCCAGTAACTAGACACACCAGTCAGTTGTCAATTTTTTATTCCTGCCTGAGAGCAATGGAGAATCCCAGCTACCCTCATTATGTTTTCTTGTTACTTGAAACAGAACAGTTGGTGAACTGCTGTGCAGGGGTGTGAAGGTGCTCGAGCTGTACCTACTGTGGTGCATTAGGTAGCAGAATGGTGCAATAGTGAAGATCAGGCTTATTAATTTGTAGTGTCTGTGTAGAGCATTAAAGATTTTGCTTTATATAAAATAAGAAGTATATCTGCAAAGAGCAGGTGTTGAAAATTTAGAAAATGAATAGAGAAGATTTGTTTGCTGTAACTGCAAATCTCTGCATATACCTATGGAACTATTATGGTTTCTGCTTTTTGTGAGTTAAAGTCTTGCTGACCTAATTTAATTTCAGTGCATCTTCATGTATTTAGTGTTAATTATTTTATTTTGGGTGTCTTTAATTCATCATTTATTTTTTGTGTAGCCCAGAAGACAGACCTGTTGGAATGAGTGCATCAGAACTAATTTCTTCAGCACGCTTCTGGCTGGTGGTAGCAGTGAAGAATCCTTTTTTAGCTGTAGAAATGACTGGTTAGTGTGTACTAGTGCTTCATATCAATTGATGGGTTACTGTCTTGTAGATTCTGAAGTTCCTTCTGCTCCTACCTGTGTATATATCGCCATGAAATACTGAAATTGAAAGATTGCCAGGGTTTTTATTCATTGATGAAGAGCAGCTAAAGTATAAACACAAACATTTAAAAATGAGTACTGTTAAGGGCACATGCCAATTTCTCTCATTTGTTCAGCATAAGAAGCACACACTTGAGTATTTAATCTCATTGATGTAATAAGAGTTTTATTTTTAAGTTTATGTTTAATTCCTTGCTGAATTGAAGCCTTGGATAGGAAAGGCTTAGCCCTGCTATTACAATAGCAGTTACCAAAAGAGTTAACAGTAAATATCCTGGTTTGTATCAGAAACAATCTTCTTTGCTGTTGTTCCTTGATTCCAAGAGGAATACTTTAAACATCCATGAAGCAATTTTGCATTAAGCAAAATACTTAATTAAGCCTAATACTTAAGAATGGGTGTATTAAAAAAAATGTTCATTGAATAGATGGAAAAAGAACAGTCCAAAAGAATGTTATTTGAATAATATGGCCTAATTAAAAAAAAAAAAATTCCTATGTCTGTGTGTTTTTGACAGTCTGTAAAACATGAACTTCTTGCCATGAATGTAACAGAATTCATTTGTCAAGATGCAAGTTTCTCCATCCTTCAACTCCCCAGCAGATGCATTTCATCTCCTGTTTTCCATTCCATCTGCTTTATTTATTTAGGACTTTTTTTATGTTTACTGTGACTGTGTTTTTCCTCTAAGCAATAACCAATGCATGGTTTAATCATGACTGTTGAAAGTTCTAATACAGTTAAATTAAAGTCATTGGTAGAAGCAATTACTGAAACACAAAGTTGTCATAGTTCAAAGTTACATTTTATAACTTGTATGAAATTTGTCTTTCAGTACAGAATTCACAGAAGTCAATGCAGGGATCAGACAGAAGAGACAGGAACTGGAATTGTCCGGTTCATCTCTGATTGCTAGAGTTGAAAGGTCTGTGTTTGGGATTCATAGTGGATCTTAATACTTCAAGTTTGGAGTTTGATTGATTCAAATTGCTCTTTCGATAGTATATAATTTTTGTGAAACTGAATAGCATTTACATTTAACTTGTTAAATTTTTGTGTATTTGCTGCTTGGTATTTTTATGTCAATAGATTCTTTTCTGTATGTCTATTTTTTGGTACTCACGACAAGCATAGTAACTCCACTGAATTGTGCATCTTAATGTGTCACCTTTTCACAGAAATGTGAGTTTGAATGTATTTTCTATTTGGAAGCTAATATTCAATGAGTTTTTAAAATTATTTCTGTCCCTAGATATCAGATTATATTTGCTTCAACATCAGTCTGATTCCGATTCCCCACGCTACCCTGTACCCTCTTTCATGGGTTGATTCTATCACTTTTTCTGTCATCATTTAGGAAAAAATACTGTTTGCATCTAAAAAGGGCTAGCAGGAGCTCTATCAAGTGAAATAAAGAACATAAAATAATTCTATGGGGTTTTTTGTTAGAGAGCAGATGTGTGTTAAAACATGCCCTAAGGATATTTTTGTGAATATAAAGCAGAACCACAAAAATAACTGATTTTAAAATAGCACAGTAAGAAATTGGTTCTATAATCTTAATTTCACTACATCTCTCTTTACTCTCTTTGGTATAAAAACAAATGCTAAAGTTAAAATAGGAAGTGAAGAGTTTTTTAATTATAATAAAAAATTACATCTAGGCTTGAAATAATTTAAATGTTGTATATGTATGTTTTCTTAAGGGAAGTTTCATTATCACTCAGTGTTAATGTAAAGAATGTAGATCTCTAACTAAACTGTTTTTGCCCAAGGTTTGCTGAGGGAATCTGAATAAGTATATATTTCTTTTGTTTGTATGGAAAAAAAAAAAAAAGAAGCCTTTTCTAAATTCTAATGTAGACTATTTCTCAATTTTCTGCAGAAAAGGTTGCTATTCTGCTGAAGTACTAAATCAGCACTCAGGCTCTCATTTCCACCAGTATAACCTACTAGTTTGGAGTAGGCTATTACTGATCTATGTTTGACTTTAGAAAAAGCCAGATGTATATTGCTTTAACATAACATACTTTGTTCAAACAGTTTTAATAGATTAGGCAGTAAAATGAGCCTGAAATTAAATATGACAAAGAAGAGTTTTGTTCACTGTCAGCTTTGTGTTTCTCTCCAGCTGTGATGAAGTTGGAAGGGGTTGTAGCTGCCTAATGTGTTTTGGTTTTGTGCATTGTTCCCAAAACTTGCTGCAAACAGCTTTAACAACTAATGTTACTGCTTTTGCTTTTACTTTCCAGAGTTCCTTTAATATCTTATGGAGCTGAAGCTGAGACCTTTCTTCTCACTTCTTCTGCAGTGGCTGGGAGAGTTCTTCCAACAAATATCAGGCCTTCAGAAAACTTTGGTAAACTTTTTTTTTGTAAGTTTTATTTATAGCTCATGTGGAGTATTGTTAAAATATGACTATCAGGAATCAGAGTTAGTTACACTTAACGGTGAAAAAAAAACCTCTGTTTTGATGCAGTTTGGTACTATTTCAAAGCCAGCTACTTAATTTCTGAAATTGGAATACAGACCATGAATCATCCACCCCAAAGCTGGTATAACTTTTTCTTTTGAAGATTAAATTAGTAAGTATTTATGTAACTTAATTCTATTTCTATTTGCAATACTTTTTTCTCTTGTGCTCTTCTTTCTTTGTTTCCCATTGTTCAAGGATAAATCTTGTTTTGATGCATTAAGAATGGCATGTTTCAGAGGTATATTGTGCAGTGTTGGGAACAAACTTCTCTGACAGAGAAGAACATTAGTCAGGAAGCAGTGAAGTTCTTTCAGTTTGTCTACAAGCTCTGCAGGCAAAAGCTTGCAAAAGTACTGGAGCTCCAGGATCTGTCAGGAAAGTGGCAGAAGACAAGACATGGAAGGAATTGCCTTCCTCCAGTTATTTTAACAGCCTCTGTCTCCACACTCAGCAAGAATGTAGTTTCTCTTCCAAAAGGCTGCACAAGTTCAAAGAAGTGGAAACAAAGGAGTCCTATTTTTTAAGGCTAGAGTAAATACCTTCTTTGAGTTGGGAATCACACCACTTGCCTAGTAGGCAAAGAGATAGGACAGATTTGGGTCTCCTGGCTTACAAAAATTGTGTGGAAGTAAATTGCCAGAAGGAGTTAGGTAGTAGAAGGATCATGAAGAACTTTCTTTGTTCATTCATATTCTTTATTCTTTTTAAAGGTATGTATTTCACCTCCACATTTCCCTGTGAAAAGTGGATAGGTTGCTTCCTCAGATCTCTGATGTTTGGCAGTGCAATGTAACTGATCCTTCCCCATTTTGGTTCTAGTAGTATGCATGTTAGCTCATACCTCTTGACTTCCCTTTCTACCTTTCTATTTCTATAGTCAGGCTTTTTTGTTAGGATGCACTGGAAGCATTAAAAAATTATATTTAGAACAGAATTTTGTCAGTTTTCTTGATTAGAAGTTTGATACTTCTACTGTGGACAAAGATTGAATTTTAAGATTAGTGCCGACATACTACAATGTTTTAAGATTCCAAGTTCTAAGTAATCTTCAAGTTTTGTTTAAAGACTTTCTATTGATAAGGAGCATGCAGGAAGTAAGAGTCTTAAAATTTCCTAGTAAAACCTGGGGATGGTGGATATGAAAATGTCCCTTGAGGATTTTAGTCACATTCTGTTGAGTGAGTATTCCTTCCCCATTTAGTTTTTGCATAGCATCTGAGTAAAAGGCTGACATGCATAAGAAAAGGTAAAGAGAAAGTATTCTAACAGAATACTGTTAGAGATGCATGGCAAATATTTATATCAAAGGACGCTGGCTTTTTAAAGAGGTGGAGAAAACGAGAATGAAGAAAATAGATGCATTTAAGAAAAGATGCAAACTGCTTCTTGCATTTTTTACTAAATTGTGCCTGAGGTCATATCATAAGCATTTTTTGTTTTCTTTTTACACTCCCCTCAACTTTTGGTCACACCTAAAGTATACAGTTTTGCATCAGAGTACCAGCTGACAGTAGCTTCCAGGGTAGTACAATGAGGCATACAAATACCAGTGATGATCATGTAACTGCAGTGCCTGAATCATCCCTGTGGCTGCTGCAGTTTTAAAAGTCTGTTACCATTTAATAGTCTTTTTTACTAATTTGACCTGAAAATGCATTAGTGACTCTACAAATACCACTATGATTTATGCTGGGATTATGCAGTTTTTGTGTGATAAAATATTTTTCAATAAAGAGTCAGCGAGCTGAAATGCCTTGTATTTGGTCCAAGTCCAAAGCTTGTGAAGCTTTTCTGTTAAAATTTTAAGTAGTAGGCATGCTAAAAAGAGGTTTCTGCTTCACATGTAGATTTTGAATGTGTTAGAAAAATAACTCGCCTTTTAATTCTGTCCGGATTCCTACATTCCACTTGTATTCTGCTGGGGATTTTTTTATTATTGCAAGATGGTTACTTCTCCCTTGAAGAAAATTATCACAGATATTAAAAATTTGAAATGTCATGTAGCATCTGACTTGATTTCCTGGCTATTGTAGTAGGTTTGAAGACCTAATTAGTTGGAGACAGCCACCTATTTCTGAGTTAGTGCTGGTTAACCACTGTCAAGTCACTTTGTAACAAAATGATTGGTGAGACTGGTAGAGTAGATACCCGAAATAGTGTCAGTCACCTGAAATTCCTTTGGAAGTTCTTTACCATCATGATATTTTCTTTTAAAGACATGGTACCTTCTATACAGTTGATGTTGTTGGTTTTCATTATCTTAAGTGGTCATTTGATCATTGGACATACGACTCCCAGAACTACTATTGTATTTTTTTTCATGTTCAGGCAAATTATTGTGTGTTTGCAAGGAAGGTCAGAAGATGTGATTATAGTCCTGTGCTCTTTTAAATGCTAGCGAAGTGGTTGTGGAATTCATTCTCTGACATAATTGCTTGCATTTAATACAGTGAAAGGTTTTTTTTGTTCTGCTAACAAAGTAGTAAGTGGTAGAAAGAGGCTTTTTTGCTGTTACTTACTTTTCTTATTCCAATCTTGCTTTTATAAAATCTGTTTATGCATACATCAGACAAATATTTTAGTGTAGCAAAAGCATGGGAAATAATGTTGTACAAAGAGTTAAAATCACATGTTTGTGATACGAGAGATTCATTGCAAAAACCATAGCAATTAATCTTTCTTAGTAAGTTTGCACTATTTGTGTATGAAATTGAAGCTGTAAAATAATTCATTTAAACACCACATTCTTGATGCTTCCTGAAATCTACACAAAGTGTGAAACAAATTAATGGACATCTCAAGAAATTAATTTAGTTCTGAAGTATTACATTCAAGTATATTTACTTAATTATCTTTAATTCCTGAGTTGTCCACCATAAGCCTTCATAGCTATTGGCAGTGCAGTCTTCCCTGTGCAGTGAATATAACCGTTAGCTTCCCTACCAAGACTTTTGTCAAATGGTAGATGGCATGAAATAAATTAGTGCAGTACTAACACAAGAGATGAGCTGCTTGCTAGGTGCGCCTTAATCATTCTTTGTAGAGCTTTAGTGTTTTTTTGATGCACTGCAGGCTGCCCCAAAAGTTGCACTCCCTGTTCACTTAAATGCTGCAGGGATCTTGGGTACCTTGTGACAGAGTTTAAGTTGAGTTTGCTCTGTAACTGGTGAATAAGTTTGCACTGTCACTGCTGTGTCTGATCAACTGCTGCCTGTGTGATCATCCCCTGATGGCCATTGGAAAATGTCCCTTTCTCTAGTGCTGAGCTTCACTATCTCAACAGGCCTGTGTTATAGACTGACAGGAACTGCTATATGCTAACAGCGTTGTGTGGATAATTCATTACTTTTCTAACAGCTTAAATGCTGACTGTCTTTGTGCAGCCATGTCAATAACAGATTCATTGTGAATGCCATCACTGTCCATGTAGCCGTGCTGGTACTGCTTCTTAAGTGTGTGTTCAGATGTCTGATGTGTCACTTTAACTTGCTTCTGTTCTTGAAAACAACCAGTCTTCATTTAAAAAAGAAAAAAAAGCTGTGGCAGTATTTCATACTAAATCTTGAATTGTATTATTTGAGGATATCTGTTACACTGCAGATGTTCTTAACTTTGTTCAGATAAATGGTTATTATCAAATCTTAATGTGTTCTATTTTTATTAGAATCTTTAGGCAAAGGATATGCTGTTGCATGTACCCAAGAAGGAGAAGAGAAAAAGGAAGCTTCTGGTTCATCTGGCACTAGAGGAAGTAGGAGGAAATCCGTTACTACTACTCCTATGAGGAGGTCTGCACGAAACAGCAAAAACGAGGCTCTGAGTCAGTCTCACAGCTCCCCTAGATCAAGCAGTTCTGCTTGCAGTGCCCCTGATAGCAATAACCCATCTCTGAATAAAACTCATGCAGAACCAGAGAAGGCTCCTCCAAAACGCAAGTCTAAAAGAGCAGTTAAACAACAAACACCTGCAGTTAAAAAGAAACTCAGAAGTTCTGCGCGTCCTGAAAAATCACCCTGTGGCTCAGTGGAAGATGATGACATTGCTGAGCCTGAAGCAGTTCTAACTTTAGATAAAGACCATCAGTCAGATAATGAAAGCAATAATGCAAGCCTCTCACAGAAGAATAATGTGGAAACAGAATCTGCTAATGGATTGGAAAGCTGTAGTGAGCATGCAGAAGTTGAGGAAACTACAGGAGAATGTGACAGAGATGAAGATACTTCAGGCAATGCAGATGTAGGTTTTTCTCTCCAAGAACCCCCAATACTAACTTTAGGAAGTGCAATTCAGGAATTTGAAGTAAAAGAGGCTACTGAAAAAAAAGTAGATCTTGCCAATCAGGACAATTGTGAAAATACTCTTGAACAAATGGAAACAGTAGCTAGTCCCAAAGATGATGTACATGACCACGTAACTTCTGAAAAAGTAGATCAGGCATCATGTAGTCCTCAAAAAGAATTAATGGAGAACACAGAAACTTTGACAAAAGTAGATCAGCCCATAGTTAGTCCAGAAAATGAATTGTTGGAACATCTGGAACCTTTGGGAAAAGATCAGCCATTAGAGAGCCTTGGAAGCGAATTGCCTGAGCATCCTGAAGCCATGGAAATAGATAATTCTGAGACTGAACTAAAACCAGTAGCAGACTGTGCAAATACAAAACCTGTTCAAAATGAAAAACCAGATGTGTTAATACACAGTATTTCTATGGACAGTACATCAGAACAACCCTTAGAAGAGAACACCATTTCAGAAAGTGAAAAGGGTGGAACTTCAGAATCACCCCACGTAAATGCTGAACATAAACATTTTGGTGAAGATAACAATGAAATGATACCAATGGACTGTGACTCATTTTGCAGTGACCAGAATGAACCTAAGATTGAGCAGTTACCACCGGCTGAAAGTACAGAGCAAGGAGAAGTGAACTCCTTACAGTGTGATGTGGGAAACTCTGCATCAGGTTCTGATGAAAAAGATGAAACTGTTTCTCAAGAAAGAGAGTGCCAGCCAGAGCTCAAAAAAGAGAAAAAGGCTCGAACTAGAAGATCTAGATTTCACTCTCCATCGACAACTTGGTCTCCTTCTAGGAGAGAGGGCAGGAAATCTCAGTCACCATCCCCTAAAAGGGAGACAACTGGAGACAGGAGCTCACGATCACCCAAGAAGGCAAGTGTGAGGGAGGGAAGGAGATCCTTATCTTGCTCTCCAAAGAGAGACACACTCAGAGATGAGAAAAAACCACCATCTCAATCTCCCAAAAGGGAAACTGTCAGGGAAAGCAGGAGATCATCATCTCGATCAGGAACTAAGGATTCACCTCCAAGGCGAAAATCTAGGTCTCGAAGCAGTGATAGAGATAATCAAAGAAGAGATCGTGACAGAAGAAATAGGAGGTGGTCTAGGTCACGGTCACGATCTAGATCAAGATCACGATCTAGGACTAGAAATAAAGGTACATCATTCTCTAGAAATGAGAGGGAAAGTCATTCACCTCGATGGAAAGAGAGATGGGCAAATGACAGCTGGAGGAGTCCCAGAGGAAATGATCGATACAGGAGAAGTGATCAAGAGAAACAGAATGAAAATCTTAAAAAAGAGAAGGACAATACAGAAAAAAGCAATGATGATCAATGTTCTTCAGACAAGCAGAGGAATGATTGTCCAGACTGGGTAATGGAGAGGATAAACTCTGTTCCTGAAGTCAGGAACAGAGAGAGAGAGAAGCCACATTGGGAAGAGGGCAGACATGATAATGCAGGACAGTCTTGGAATAAAAACTTTGGCTCAGGTTGGATTCCAAATCGAGGGAGAGGTCAGCGTGGCCGAGGTGGGCGTGGCCGAGGTGGTTTCATGTTTGGAGACCAGAGTGACAATCACTGGCAAAACAGAAAACCTCTCTCAGGGAACTCAAATGGTTCTGGGAATGAAGCTTCAAGATTCTCAGAACAGCAGCCGTACAAGCGTAAGAACGAGCAAGAATATTCGTTCGATACACCCGCCGACAGGTCTGGGTGGACATCTGCATCCAGCTGGGCTGTGAGGAAGACTTTACCTGCTGATGTGCAGAATTATTATTCAAGAAGGGGACGCAATTCATCGAGCCCACAGTCTGGATGGGGAATGAGACAAGAAGAGGAGACACCTGAACAAGGTATTAATGGTTTTGAAATACAATAGCTTAGTCACAGATGCAGTAGCTGATTAAAATCCTGTCACATTGTCCTGTGATCTGGTCTGCTGATTAGTTCTTTAAAAAATAATTTGGGGTGAATCCATACTCTTTTTGCAATATGGAGGGGTAAAGGTGTGGAATTTGGTGATTTCTTGTCTTTTGATGGCTTCTTGGTTTTGAGTAAAGTTCAAGTTTGGGTTTAAGGACTGTGCATCTGAAAAGTGCTGCTGAAGTAAATTGATTTGGCTGAAGAGAAAGCATATCTTCTTCATGGTTACTTTCGGCATCTGCACAATTTTTAAAAGGCTGATTTGTTTCAAAAAGACATGAATTTGTCTGTGCAGACCCACACAACAGATTTTAGAGATGACAAAGCACCATGTTGATGTTAATCTTGCTCCTAAATAAGCACAGTCCTGTTTAAATGCTTTAAAAAAAAATCTAGGGAAATTTATAAGTACAAAACCAGTGCTTTTACTGTATTTCAGTATTAAAATTCCTCTAAAATGTCAGTATAAGTCTAAGTTCGTTTTTGAGGGGTTTTTATATCTAAAAGACAACTACCCTGCCAGAAATAAACATTTTGGTAGAAATAAGTTAACTGTGGATGAGATTGATTCTGAATAGCTAAGAAGTCATCCACAGATTATTAATGCCCTGATTAATAATCTTTAAAGGTAGATGTGAATTGAATTAAAAAACTATAAAATCCATTTCTAAAGACAACCGCACTTGCACTCTCGCACTGTCTCCTTGTTTTGCCTTTCATTTTTATGCATTTTCTTCCCATGTGCCAGCAGTTTTCTCCCTCTTCTGAGAGACAACTGCATCAGTGGCTCCTCCCTAGTTTTGAGGCAACAGTTTCACCCTTTAATCTGCTGCAGGGAAAGCTTACCAAACCTGTAACTGAAAGCACTTTGTGATTCAAAGACTTTTTCTTATAGTTCAGGAACAATCATGCTGTTACTCACTTTTGGAACCTGAATTCAGCTGAGAATAGTACAGCAAGCTCTCATAACTGGATAAAACAGGCCATCATGACACGGTTCTGAATGACATGGTCCTCCAGGGCAACCTGCTTTTGCTGACCTTGCTTGAGCGGGGAGGTTGGACCAGAGTCTCAATAGGTCCCTTCCAACCTCAGTGATTCTGTTATCCCATTATTGTTAAAAATGAGGATTTGGGCTGACACGTAAGGCCTTAGATTGCAATTGCTGTGATTTAGATGTCAGGGTTCCTCAAGGAAGGGATTCTAAGGAAGGACATTTAAATTACAGCCTATCAATCATTTCTCCAAATGAATTTCTTGACTTCTGGAAGGCTTGCTGCTTGTGACTGGATTTTAACTTTTTGTCTTCTGTTGAAGAGAAGATGGGATATCAAAGTAATTTATTTAAGAAGTGCTACCTGCTACCCCAAGAGGTTATTTTTAGTTCTAGGCTTTACCTGTTATACCACTATGGGGTTTTGGAACAACTCTTTCTGAATATGAGTATCTCTGAAATTGTTTGAGGATGACTTATTGCTCAGTGTGAAAAATCCCAGCTGAGTATTTCTGTAATTACCAGAACTGTACAGTGAGTGTGTGTGACTCAGGCAAAGGGAAGCAGAGACTTGCTGTGGTAATGTGTGACTAACCTTCTGCAGTTGTGGAACTGGATAAATTATGTTGTCTTCCTGCTCTTTGGTGAAAAATTGTGGTTTCATTGTGATGAAATAATTTATTGGCTGTGTTATGGGAAGAAGTAGAGAACAGAAATTCAAATTGCAGGCTTCCATAGTAACCTGAACTTTTTAAACTTGGAAGCTAGCATTTGGTTTCATGACATATATGGTGGTGAGTGCTGTGTAATAAAGTAATGCAATATCTTGAAAATACTCTGATTATAGAAAGCTTTTTGATAATCTATCCTTAATTAAGAGTTTAAACACCTGGCTCCGCTTTTGCTTTATGAAGTACAGAATTTCTTCTTGATCTACTGTCTGTTTGTTTGTTTGTTTTTTGTTTTTTTTTTTTTGCAGATCCAAACCTCAAAGACCAAGGCAACCAGCAAAGTGATGGTTCTCAGTTACCAATAAATATGATGCATCAACAAATGAATGTAATGCCACAAGTGAATGCACAGCACCAACCTATGAATATCTTCCCGTATCCAGTGGGTGTCCATCCTCCCTTGATGAATATGCAACGAAATCCTTTCAACATCCACCCTCCAATGCCCATGCATCTCCCTACCGGAGTGCCTCTCATACAGGTAGCTGCTCCCACAAATATTTCTCAGGGATTACCTCCGCCTCCACCTCCACCCCCACCATCTCAACAAGTCAACTACATTGCTTCACAGCAAGATGGAAAACAATTGCAGGTATGCTTTATCAGAAGCCATGGCAAGAGCAGTGGTGAAATAATACCAGTTAAGGATTCTTTATCTCAAATACCATAAATTTATACTTGCAGTTTCTTTCTCTCTTGCCTGTTTTCTTCCACCCCACACCAAATTTGAAGTGGAAGCATCCATGAGCATATGGGTTGTTCAGAGACTGTAGCTTTTAAATAATAGCAACACACAACATCATAACTGGGTTTCTGTGGTAGTGGAACACTGAAAAATTTCATCAGTTTAGTCAGTTACCTTTTTCATCTTAGAAGTGACCTGCTTCCAAAACTAAATTTTCCCCTTCCAAATGTGATTTTTAAGCATTTTAGGAAATGTTTGAATCCCCTTTCAGCAGCATGTAGGAAGTGATCTAAACTTCTGTGTTGCATTTCTCATCCCATGGGGTCTATCAGCAGAGGAAAATTGCCGAGTACTGCATGGCACCCATTTGTTCCACACTTCCATTCTCCAGCTGTCACCATCTCAGTGGCTTCCCCATACATGCATTTGCTATTCTGTGTAATCTTTTGAGTGTTTTTATTAATAATTTCTGAGGCCTCTTTGATGTTCTTTACTTCCCCCTTCTTACCTGATTCTCCCGGTTTTGCATGCCCTGTTTGAGACCTAACTCCCACTTTATTTCTCCAGTTTCAAAAACACTCTGCCATGCACAGGTCAGACCATCTTTTTATGACTCTCAAGATATCTTTAAAACAACTCTCGTGTATGTGAGCTCCTCCTGTAGCCAGCTGTTTATATTAAGAGCTTTTATATCAGGAAAGGAATATGAACAACTTGGAGGAGAATCCATGGCCCTGCAAGAAGATGTAATGCTGCATTTATGATAAGTAAAGGGCTCTTCAGGAGCTGACTGGGGTTTGTGCTTTTCTTTTGCTGCTGCCTATTCTAACCTAAAATGCTTTCCCCTACACTGCAGGTTGAAAAAGTGATGTTCTAGAACAAACAATTTCTAACCCTCTGTTTTCATGCATCATCTCTAAAGATCTGAAGTGAACTGATAAATGGCCTACATTGTTCTCACTTTTCACTGCTGTCATCTGTTCATATTCGTTAAGTTAGAACAAGGAGAGTTAAGTGCTGTGGGAAATACTGAGTGGGGTTACAGGTCATATGAAATAACTTAATACACTGCAAAGTAAACCAGCAAGGTACTTCTGGAACTAAAATCCTGGTAGATGCTTGCTGATTTGATTAATGCCTCCTGTCTGTAATTAAAATATTTTCACAATTGGAAATCCAGTAAGTTTAGCCTCCAAAACTGTAAGAAGTCAGAATATAGGCTACCAGCCTCTGAAACGAGTATCTAATGCAGCAATACATGTGTTTCTGTAAAGATTGTGTATTGCTGCAAAGCACAGTTACTCTTGCTAAGCCCGTGTTACACTTGTTGCTCGTACCTGCTGCTGTGGACTGACGTCCATGAACCTGAATGCTCTTGGGAGCCGCTGCTGCTTTTTCTTTGACCTTTCATTCATCAGTTCCTCAGTGGTAGCACAATAGAAATGACTGAATACTGCAGGACACCACCTGTCCTTCCTGTTGAAAAGAAAATGAAGAGAGCATGCTGGTGAGCGTTAGTATGCTGATTGTAACAGCTCCATTTCTCTGTCTTTTCCAAAGAGCTCAAATTCCTGTTTCATTATTTTCCATCTGGATAAATGCAGATGTGTAAAGAGTAATGGTGATGACCTGCAAAAAGGCAGTGTTTAGTGTAGCCTGCCAGAAACATGCCAGGAGGATGTTTTGGGCTTTTGCTAAAAATGGCCTCTATCTGAAGTCTGAGAGCTACTTAATTTCTCAGTTCCCAAGTATGTACAATGCCTTTTGGTGATGTTTGGAAATGACCAGAAAATGGCTTTCCCTGAAAAACAGATCTTGGTACTTCAGCCAGCATTTCATCTCTAGCCTGTGTATTTACATTTGAAATGTAATTTGCAAGTTCAAGCTGATAACCAATATGAAAATAGATGTTTTCAAAGCAGCATCATTATGATGCAGGAATGCAAGTATGGCTTAAGATACCTTTTGCACGTGTGTTTAGGTGCTGATTTTTTTTAGAAAATGTTTACTTATCACAGCCCTGTTTTGTAAATCAGATTGATTCTGCAGCCATAAACTTCCTTCCCCCTGTACTAACACCCTCCATGCCTGTTTGCAGGGTACTTTATTACTGGTATCAGAGCTAGAAACTGGCAGCCACTGTGGTGACATGGAAGATGCTTTACTTCTCAAGCTCTTCTTTTTGTTTTTTCCTTTGAATAGATCTAATGTAACGTGTGTACTTTCCATAATAATGGGCAGTGTGGGAATTAGGTAATGAACCAAAGCATGCAATATTTGTGCTCATTCTGCAGCAGCTGAGACTCCTAGAAAGGCACATTGCCATATGGAAGAATGATTTATTAACAGCTGATAACTTTTTAAAACAGGGTGTTCCAAATGCTGCTCATGTAAGTAACAGCATGAGTGCTCCAGCCTTGCCTGCTCCAGCAGCAGTCCTGGGAAACGTGGGAACAGTTCAGGGACCAAATTCGGGTAATGCAACGTCATCAGGTCACGTGAAGAGCTCTAATGCAGCTGTAAAATTGGGAGAAAACAAAGCAAGTGTAACAGTGGAAGCCAGTGCAGATAGCTCGAAGAAGGACCAGGCAAGTTCAAAGTTCAGCATATATTTATATAAACACTGTCTATATATTTACATTAAAATGTAAAAATATTAATTTTTATGTAAATGTATTTTGATATACTAAAAAATAGCAAGTTATGACAATAACCCTTCAGTGTAATATGCTCCATACCATCGTGTGTGTAATATTTTTGTGGCAGCCGTAGGACACAGATTAGCAACTGACTCTTTAATGTAGTCTTCTTTAAAGCAGCACTATTATGAATATTACTTGAACTGCTGTGGGAAAATGTTCTGTTCTTAGCAGAGCACAGGCAGCTCCCGTGAGAGCTGAAATGTGTGTGTGTGGGGGGGGTGGTTTTCTAATCTTCTGTAGCAACCTTTTTCCTGTGAAGTTTTAATTTGTGATTGATAAAGATACGTAGGCAGTGAAAAATAACACTCAAGTTTGTTTTCTCTTCAGAAATTGCTAATTCAAGAAAAAGCAGCACAAGAGGTCAAGCTCGCGATTAAACCTTTCTACCAAAACAAAGATATCACTAAGGAGGAATACAAAGAAATTGTGCGGAAAGCTGTGGATAAAGTGAGTTGGTGCAGTAATCCGGGCTGCACACGTTTCACCTGGGGCAGGCTTTGGGCTGCATTTCTCGTTCTTGTGGGAACAGCTCATAGTTGCTGGAAAGGGCCAAGAGGGAGAAGCAAAAATAGCTTTCTTCTTTCTCCATCCACAAGAGCTTTCCTTGGCTTCTCAGAACAGAACCTGGTTATTGTGTGGAAGAGTTGAATGGGAATTCAGAAGTATTTGGGAAGCAATCGGAAAGTATTAGGAGTTTTAAAATATGTTTGGCCTGGGATGGAAGAATCAGGAGCGTGGGGGAAATAAATGAATAATGTGGGACTGTGGCAAATCAACGGAAATGTTTCAAGTGTTTTTGTTCTTTAAACTGTTGTAGGTTTGTCATAGCAAGAGCGGAGAAGTGAATTCTGCAAAAGTGGCAAATCTAGTGAAAGCGTATGTAGACAAATACAAGCATTCACGGAAGAAAAATCCTGAAGAGGCAGTCTCCTGTGAAAGGAAATAGAATATGTTTTCATTTTTTAGTTTTATTCTATCTGCAAAGTGCAATTTCAATGTGAACTGTTAACTGAAAATTGTACATGACAGTGATTTGAATTTGGTTTTGATAAAATTATTTTTCAAGGTAGTGTATAATGTTTTGTTCTAAAGAAATATAGATCTGCAGGGCAACTTCTTTATTCCTTTTTAAAAACAGATGTCTAAAAAGAATAAAGGTGTAAAGAAGAATCATTAGGAATGTACGATTGTGTGGATACGTAGATGTACAGCATTTTGACTTGAATAAGAGAGTGCATTAAATTAGAAACTTCTGAGTACGCTGGGTTTGGAACAGGTATGTACAGTACATGTGATCAGTCAGATTAAAGTAAAATTTTTCTTTTGCTCCCTAATTATAGCAAAGGTGAAATAATTAATTGCCTTGACAAATATTTCTAGTGTTAACTGGACAGGCTGAATGCAGGGGTCACAATATGTATATTAAAAAAGCACATGGAGTTGTCTGAACAATTGTTTAGATTTTGAAAAGAGAAGTCATAAACAGTCAAACGTGGTGCCCAAAAGCATGGGTGCTGCACAGCTGTTGTAACACCAAATAAAACTTATGCTGCTTGGTATTGTTTGTGATGTTTTTCAATTTGTTTCAAGATAGTGGAATAACTTGAATAATTTTTATGTGTTGAAAGCCCTCAATCACCACACACTGATAACCACAGTTCAGGTTCTGCCCTTAGGCTAGTGGAGAATGAGTGTACTAGAGCTGGATACTCAGAAACAGAAAAGTTTTTTCTTCAAGTGAAATCAGGAAAGCTGAAATTTATTGTTAGGTTCCCAGTTGACCAGAGACTGCCAGTTGTGCCAATCTCAGCTGCATAATACTTTTCTCCATTAATTAGGGACCATGGCATGGATCACCAGACTGGTACTGGTGAGCCCATGCCATTGGAAGCCAAATGTCTTCCTGCTTCCCTGAGCACTGGAGAGAGGTTGTTAGAGGTACCACAAGCATTGTAAAAACAGATGTGGGGTCACTGAATGTGCCTGGGGAATGCTTACACCTAAGGTAAAACCAATTTTACTGAGGAAGCAGCAGGGAGACTTGCGGGAATACTGGGATCACTGTGTGTTCCTTAGGGAAAGAACAGCTTGAGATCCTTCTCAAAGGAGTCCTACTCTGATTTGTAAGAATCATCTACACTCTTACACAGTGCTATTAAAATCTGGTCACTAACCTTCTAGTCCTGTTGTGCCATAACAGCTCAGCCTGGCTTCTGCTCCAGCCCGAAGTTGCCTGGCCCAGAAGCAGGAATAAAACATTTTAACAGAAAGTATCAATTGAGTTTTCTGAGAAATTATCTCTTTGTAGCCAGCCAAATTACCTGGTTTTGGCAGAAAACACAGTCTCACCCTCTTAAGTAACTTTTGCAGAAGCCTGAGGATGAAATAAGGGATATCCACCCCAGTACACACATGTGGTGTAGAGAGAGAAGCGTAAAAATGTGATGTTTGTCACAACAGTTGATTGCTTGGTTTTAACTAGAACTTTCTGCAGACTTAATGAAGCATTTGACTGTCTATATTTATTTTTGTGTGCCTAAATACAAATGCTATGTAAATTAGAAACAGATATAATACATTTTCTACAGTCAAGTCAGGTTTTAGATTTTTCAAAATACTCAGTTTTACACTATGGTAGCAATTTGTAAGATCTCTTGAACTACTTTAAGCTAAAATTGGTTAGCACTTTTGAAAAATGTAGCAAATTGCTATGTGTATCCTGGTTTATCATGCCATGCGTACTTTATTACGTTTTCCTTCTCTGAATTTTTGGATTTTAATCACTTTTTATATCTTTTTCTAGTCTATACAGTTGAGCCTTGCTATGAAGCTCCTTTCAGGAGTCAGATAAGTGTTTCATGGGGTTTTTTTCCTCTTTTGGAAGAGAGGTGGAAACTGGGGGAGATGGGAAGAAACAAAGGAGGATTTGAACTGGGAGAAGGCAGGGGTCATTAGTTTCCTGGTTTGCAGCTCCTGGGTGGAAGAGAAGCTGTCACTGGCTGCCACATTGTTGGGGCAGTGACTGTAGCGATGCTCCACTGTATTTCAAAACCTAATGAAGAATAGCAGATAGAGTAGCATGTGATCAGTAACTTTATTTTTTACAATTAAATACTTCAGAATTTATCAGAAAATACACAGTTTGTTACAATTTCTATGTTGAATTAAAGAAATGCATTGCCTTAATCTGTAGACTCTGCTCCTGTTTCTCCTGAAAAGCAGTGAGGTCTCTGCTGCTGTGGCTGCCTGAAAGGGGAGTACAGCAACCTCGGAGTCCTGGCTATGTCCCAGTAGGATGAAAGCTGTATTTCTATTTATTCAAACACCTTCTACTGCAAAGTCCCAATGTGCACCAGCACTGAGGGCAAAGGGGGGGAGCTGAGCCCCCTTGGTGCCTCCAGGGTAGTGGTGATTCCTTCAATCCAAATTGCCTTGTGGGAAACAAAACTGTACCTCCTGTGAACTTATGCAAATCAAAAGGGTTTTCCTTGCACTCCTTCCCCTGTCTCACTGTGCATGCTGCTTGAATGTCTCATCCTAAAGATATACCTTATGAGCACAGTGGCTGCCCAAAGGTCCACAGTACTGTATATGCAGGCTGGAGTGCTGTCTACTGAAAAAAAATACTCTAAAATTTAGTTTTGTGTAGTGCTTAACAGTTTCTAATAAATTCTTTTCTCTAAGCTGGCAGTGTTTGGTTTTAAATGACTCTGGCTCAAGTTGTTTGATTTGGAAAGCAAAGTAGCTCCTGTTCCTTCTGTCCGTATGCATTTATCTTGTTTTATGCTGTCTGGGTGCCCCCTCCTTTACATCCCATTTAAGTTAGTCTTCACCCTGCCGTGACGGTCTCCAGGGGCTCCAAGCTGGAAAAAACACAAATGCGGGTGGCAGAGGGTCCATTCACCCTGTGACTTGCAAACATCGAGGGGTTCAGAGCATGAGTGGAACACTGCTGTGGGAAGCAAACAGGGCAGGACTCACCCCCTGGGCGTGCCCTACACACGACTAGCACCGACCAAAGCAGGGAGCAGCTTCACTGAAATACCCTCAGGGCAGTTTAGGCCAGGAGAGCCGGCCTGCCTTGGGAACGAAATTCCAGGCATCACTTTGCTTCCAGGAGTTACCTGCACTGTACCTTCATGAGGTAGTGCCATAGGTAAGGCTGGCATGGATGTGAGAGAAGGGTATGGGTTAGGAGCTATGCTGGAAACATTTTTCATTATTATTACACATTAAAATATTCACATTGATCAGTACTTGATAAATAGTAGAGACAACAATAAGGACAATAAAGTAGATCACCAATTTCATCAAACCCAGAGTGTAATCCAACACAAATTACTGCAGGAGCCAAACACAAGAAATTTTGGCAGCAGGTTGTCTTATAATTAGTCCTAAAGTTCTGAAGAAATTTAAATCTAACACCCACTGAGTTTATTATAAGGAACATCAATCAAAAATAGCCAGGCATTTCTTGATGCTTTGGTGCAGTAGCAAGCGTAATGTTAGAAAATAACTAATGGAAGTCAGAGTTCACTGTAAATACCAGAGCCTTTTACAAAAATTCAGGGTTGTTGAGGACTAGGAATGTAGCTTACACAGGGCCTTGTGTCAAGCCCTAAACCTGGAATCACATGGATTTTCCTAGAGGACTATTTAAACATAAATATTTCTAATAAGCACAGGGCGATACTGGCTACTGGGGAAATATGTGGTTATGTGGGTCAGGGTGAGGGATTCAATTTTTGATGAGCTGTGGGTCAACTATGAGTTTAGTTATAGGTCAATTGCCTAAAATGTCACAGGAGCCCACTAAGGCCAGCAGGAAATCTGGAATTAGGGTGCAACCCCCTGTCCTAGAGAATGTTTCATACCTTGTGATTCGCCATGTAACTGTTGTAAACAATAACAACACAGTGTCCTGCCCAAAGGTCAGGACAAGCAGACATTGGTGTAAAAGAAAAATTTCACCAGGACAGCAACTTTCCTGTGGACATGCAGGTTCAAAACCCCCAAAGAACAAAACCTACAGAGCCACTCAGACTGCAGTTTGCAGGAAATCCTCTTAGAACAGCTGTCCAACAGCCACCCAACATCACAGCACGAGACAGACTTTACCATGCTCACTTTTATGAGATTGTTACTCTCACACTGCGTTTCTATTCACCTGCAGTAAATCAGTTTTCAAAGGAATGGGCTCCGATTCCTCTCGTTTTCTTACCACAGACAGGGAGAAGCCACGACCCCAGATGATGATTCTGATACAAACAGGTGAAAAGCAGCAGGCTTCTAAAACCAAGATGGTTTTGAAGTTGTGGTAATTTAAGAAGATACTGCCATCTCACCACAAACAAACTGGTGCTAACTTTACTCAGTAGAATCAGCCTTGAATTCTCGGCCACTTGAAAATGATTCATGAATTCAAACCCCTCTGTGAAATCCCCCTCATTCATTCCCTTGGGGGAACCATCCAGCTCCAGGGAGCTGCCCTGCCCCTGCAGCCCCACGTGCTGCAAGCGCACCCTCTGCCACGCAGGACACAGAGCAACCTTTTGGCTCCCCCTCAGCTCACTGCCCCTGCCAGGCTCTGCAGCCTGCACACACATCCCCTGATCCCGCGAGCCAAGGGACATCAGCCACAGAGCTCTCTGTAGCCACTTATGCAAGGAGTGTCCAACAGCCCAGGAGCTACCTGGTAGAAAAGGCAGAGGGAGGCAGCACAATGGGACAATGGGACGAGGACGGGTGTTCCCAGCTGTTGCATGGCAGCAGATCTTGGGCAGTGACAGGAATTGAACTCACACCTCACTACAGGCTCTGAGGCTTCTCCCTCCAGGTTACCGC